>NC_141320.1:49312422-54412422 GCF_037954235.1 Aulostomus chinensis | reverse complement strand
TATATCGAGCGAACCATACAGATCTAAATACGATTACTGTTTCACCTTCATTGAACCACCTGAAAACTACATCGAGCTAGCCATACGGATCTAAATACGATCACTGTTTAACCTTCATTGAACCACCTGAAAACTATATCGAGCTAACCATACAGATCTAAATACGATCACTGTTTTACCTTCATTGAACCACCTGAAAACTATATCAAGCGAACCATACAGATCTAAATACAATCACTGTTTTACCTTCACTGAACCACCTGAAAACTATATCGAGCTAACCATACAGATCTAAATACGATCACTGTTTTACCTTCATTGAACCACCTGAAAACTATATCGAGCTAACCATACAGATCTAAATACGATCACTGTTTTACCTTCATTGAACCACCTGAAAACTATATCGAGCTAACCATACAGATCTAAATACGATCACTGTTTTACCTTCATTGAACCACCTGAAAACTATATCAAGCGAACCATACAGATCTAAATATGATCACTGTTTTACCTTCATTGAACCACCTGAAAACTATATCAAGCTAACCATACAGATCGAAATACGATCACTGTTTTACCTTCATTGAACAACCTGAAAACTATATCGAGCGACCCATACAGATCTAAATACAATCACTGTTTAACCTTCATTGAACCACCTGAAAACTATATCAAGCTAACCATACAGATCTAAATACGGACCTCTACACACAGCAGAGTGTTCCGTTAATAGTTCTGCTTTTTTATGAAGGAAAAACATGGCCGCCCGCAGGCACTGCCGTAAAGTCTGACGTCAGTCGAGTTTCATATATATATATTCAGAGTTTAACTCCATATATTCAGGATTCATTATATATATTCAAAGTTTCATTCAATATATTCAAAGTTTCATTCAACATATTCAAAGTTTCATTCCATATATTCAGGGTTTCATTCAATATATTCAGAGTTTCACTCCATATATTCAGGATTCATTACATATATTCAAAGTTTCATTCAATATATTCAAGGTTTCATTCCATATATTCAAAGTTTCATTCAATATATTCAAAATTTCATTCCATATATTCAGGGTTTCATTCCATATATTCAGAGTTTCACTCCATATATTCAGGATTCATTATATATATTCAAAGTTTCATTATATATATTCAAAGTTTCATTCAATATATTCAAAGTTTCATTCAATATATTCAAAGTTTCATTCCATATATTCAGGGTTTCATTCAATATATTCAGAGTTTCACTCCATATATTCAGGATTCATTATATATATTCAAAGTTTCATTCAATATATTCAAAGTTTCATTCCATATATTCAGGGTTTCATTCAATATATTCAGAGTTTAACTCCATATATTCAGGATTCACTATATTTATTCAAAGTTTCATTCAATATATTCAGAGTTTCATTCCATATATTCAGGGTTTCATTCAATATATTCAGAGTTTCACTCCATATATTCAGGATTCATTATATATATTCAGAGTTTTGTATATATATTCAGAGTTTCATTCAATATATTCAGAGTTTTGTATATATATTCAGAGTTTCATTCAATATATTCAGATTTTTATTCCATATATTCAGAGTTTCATATATATATTCAAAGTTTCATTCCATATATTCAGATTTTCATTCAATATATTCAGAGTTTAATATATATATATTCAGAGTTTCATTCCATATATTCAGATTTTCATTCCATATATTCAGAGTTTCATACATATATATTCAGAGTTTCATTCCATATATTCAGATTTTCATTCCATATATTCAGATTTTCATTCAATATATTCAAAGTTTCATTCCATATATTCAGGGTTTCATTCAATATATTCAGAGTTTAACTCCATATATTCAGGGTTTCATTCAATATATTCAGAGTTTCACTCCATATATTCAGGATTCATTATATATATTCAAAGTTTCATTCAATATATTCAAAGTTTCATTCCATATATTCAGGGTTTCATTCAATATATTCAGAGTTTCACTCCATATATTCAGGATTCATTATATACATTCAAAGTTTCATTCAATATATTCAAAGTTTCATTCA
The DNA here is from genome assembly GCF_037954235.1 of Aulostomus chinensis. Lineage (NCBI taxonomy): Eukaryota > Metazoa > Chordata > Actinopteri > Syngnathiformes > Aulostomidae > Aulostomus > Aulostomus chinensis. The sequence continues at coordinate 54,410,356 of NC_141320.1, read as the reverse complement.
ACATATTCAAAGTTTCATTCCATATATTCAGGGTTTCATTCAATATATTCAGAGTTTCACTCCATATATTCAGGATTCATTATATATATTCAAAGTTTCATTCAATATATTCAAAGTTTCATTCCATATATTCAAAGTTTCATTCAATATATTAAAAATTTCATTCCATATATTCAGGGTTTCATTCCATATATTCAGAGTTTCACTCCATATATTCAGGATTCATAATATATATTCAAAGTTTCATTCAATATATTCAAAGTTTCATTCAATATATTCAAAGTTTCATTCAATATATTCAAAGTTTCATTCCATATATTCAGGGTTTCATTCAATATATTCAGAGTTTAACTCCATATATTCAGGATTCACTATATTTATTCAAAGTTTCATTCAATATATTCAGAGTTTCATTCCATATATTCAGGGTTTCATTCAATATATTCAGAGTTTCACTCCATATATTCAGGATTCATTATATATATTCAGAGTTTTGTATATATATTCAGAGTTTCATTCAATATATTCAGAGTTTTGTATATATATTCAGAGTTTCATTCAATATATTCAGATTTTTATTCCATATATTCAGAGTTTCATATATATATTCAAAGTTTCATTCCATATATTCAGATTTTCATTCAATATATTCAGAGTTTAATATATATATATTCAGAGTTTCATTCCATATATTCAGATTTTCATTCCATATATTCAGAGTTTCATACATATATATTCAGAGTTTCATTCCATATATTCAGATTTTCATTCCATATATTCAGATTTTCATTCAATATATTCAGAGTTTCATTCAATATATTCAAAGTTTCATTCCATATATTCAGGGTTTCATTCAATATATTCAGAGTTTCACTCCATATATTCAGGATTCATTATATACATTCAAAGTTTCATTCAATATATTCAAAGTTTCATTCAACATATTCATAGTTTCATTCCATATATTCAGGGTTTCATTCAATATATTCAGAGTTTCACTCCATATATTCAGGATTCATTATATATATTCAAAGTTTCATTCAATATATTCAAAGTTTCATTCCATATATTCAAAGTTTCATTCAATATATTAAAAATTTCATTCCATATATTCAGGGTTTCATTCCATATATTCAGAGTTTCACTCCATATATTCAGGATTCATTATATATATTCAAAGTTTCATTCAATATATTCAAAGTTTCATTCAATATATTCAAAGTTTCATTCAATATATTCAAAGTTTCATTCCATATATTCAGGGTTTCATTCAATATATTCAGAGTTTCACTCCATATATTCAGGATTCATTATATATATTCAAAGTTTCATTCAATATATTTAAAGTTTCATTCCATATATTCAAAGTTTCATCCAATATATTCAAAATTTCATTCCATATATTCAGGGTTTCATTCCATATATTCAGAGTTTCACTCCATATATTCAGGATTCATTATATATATTCAAAGTTTCATTCAATATATTCAGAGTTTCATTCCATATATTCAGGGTTTCATTCAATATATTCAGAGTTTCACTCCATATATTCAGGATTCATTATATATATTCAAAGTTTCATTCAATATATTCAAAGTTTCATTCAATATATTCAAAGTTTGATCCAGTATATGCAGTTTCATTCCATATATTCAGGGTTTCATTCAATATATTCAGAGTTTCACTCCATATATTCAGGATTCATTATATATATTCAAAGTTTCATTCAATACATTCAAAGTTTCATTCCATATATTCAAAGTTTCATCCAATATATTCAAAATTTCATTCCATATATTCAGGGTTTCATTCAATATATTCAGAGTTTCACTCCATATATTCGGGATTCATTATATATATTCAAAGTTTCATTCAATATATTCAGAGTTTCATTCCATATATTCAGGATTCATTATATATATTCAAAGTTTCATTCAATATATTTAAAGTTTCATTCCATATATTCAAAGTTTCATCCAATATATTCAAAATTTCATTCCATATATTCAGGGTTTCATTCCATATATTCAGAGTTTCACTCCATATATTCAGGATTCATTATATATATTCAAAGTTTCATTCAATATATTCAGAGTTTCATTCCATATATTCAGGGTTTCATTCAATATATTCAGAGTTTCACTCCATATATTCAGGATTCATTATATATATTCAAAGTTTCATTCAATATATTCAAAGTTTCATTCAATATATTCAAAGTTTGATCCAGTATATTCAGTTTCATTCCATATATTCAGGGTTTCATTCAATATATTCAGAGTTTCACTCCATATATTCAGGATTCATTATATATATTCAAAGTTTCATTCAATACATTCAAAGTTTCATTCCATATATTCAAAGTTTCATCCAATATATTCAAAATTTCATTCCATATATTCAGGGTTTCATTCAATATATTCAGAGTTTCACTCCATATATTCGGGATTCATTATATATATTCAAAGTTTCATTCAATATATTCAGAGTTTCATTCCATATATTCAGGGTTTCATTCAATATATTCAGAGTTTCACTCCATATATTCAGGATTCATTATATATATATTCAGAGTTTTGTATATATATTCAGAGTTTCATTCAATATATTCAGAGTTTTGTATATATATTCAGAGTTTCATTCAATATATTCAGATTTTTATTCCATATATTCAGAGTTTCATATATATATTCAAAGTTTCATTCCATATATTCAGATTTTCATTCCATATATTCAGATTTTCATTCCATATATTCAGATTTTCATTCAATATATTCAGAGTTTCATATATATGTATTCAGTTTCATTCAATATATTCAAGGTTTCGGCAAATCTCATTTGCATTTGTCTGTCTGTCCACAGTCGGCTGTGTGAGTAACGTGTCCAAAACTGACAATGTGTCGCCAATCATCAAATATGTTCAGTACTGAACTTACGTTCAGCCTGCATTGGTCTATGAATGTGGGCGATTCTTACTGTATATGAACAATATATGAAGAGCTACCCTTTCAGTTCACGAAATCCCTGCAGCTGCAGCAGCTTCTCCAGTCCCGGAGAAGTGCCGCGTCAGAGCGCAGTGCCATTACGCACGGCCGATCACTGTTTTACCTTCATTGATCCACCTGAAAACTATATCGAGCGAACCATACAGATCTAAATACGATCACTGTTTAACCTTCAATGAACCACCTGAAAACTATATCGAGGTAACCATACAGATCTAAATACGATCACTGTTTTACCTTCATTGATCCACCTGAAAACTATATCGAGCGAACCATACAGATCTAAATACGATCACTGTTTAACCTTCAATGAACCACCTGAAAACTATATCGAGCTAACCATACAGATCTAAATACGATCACTGTTTAACCTTCATTGAACCACCTGAAAACTATATCAAGCGAACCATACAGATCTAAATACGATCACTGTTTTACCTTCATTGAACCACCTGAAAACTATATCAAGCTAACCATACAGATCTAAATACGATCACTGTTTTACCTTCATTGAACCACCTGAAAACTATATCTAGCGAACCATACAGATCTAAATACGATCACTGTTTTACCTTCATTGAACCACTTGAAAACTATATCAAGCTAACCATACAGATCTAAATACGATCACTGTTTTACCTTCATTGAACCACCTGAAAACTATATCGAGCGAACCATACAGATCTAAATACGATCACTGTTTTACCTTCATTGAACCACTTGAAAACTATATCAAGCTAACCATACAGATCTAAATACGATCACTGTTTTACCTTCATTGAACCACCTGAAAACTATATCGAGCGAACCATACAGATCTAAATACGATCACTGTTTTACCTTCATTGAACCACCTGAAAACTATATCGAGCTAACCATACAGATCTAAATACGATCACTGTTTTACCTTCATTGAACCACCTGAAAACTATATCGAGCTAACCATCCAGATCTAAATACGATCACTGTTTTACCTTCATTGAACCACCTGAAAACTATATCAAGCTAACCGTACAGATCTAAATACGATCACTGTTTAACCTTCATTGATCCACCTGAAAACTATATCAAGCGAACCATACAGATCTAAATACGATCACTGTTTAACGTTCATTGAACCACCTGAAAACTATATCGAGCTAACCATACAGATCTAAATACGATCACTGTTTAACGTTCATTGAACCACCTGAAAACTATATCGAGCTAACCATACAGATCTAAATAGATCACTGTTTTACCTTCATTGAACCACCTGAAAACTATATCAAGCTAACCATACAGATCTAAATACGATCACTGTTTTACCTTCATTGAACCACCTGAAAACTATATCAAGCTAACCATACAGATCTAAATACGATCACTGTTTTACCTTCATTGAACCACCTGAAAACTATATCGAGCGAACCATACAGATCTAAATACGATCACTGTTTTACCTTCATTGAACCACCTGAAAACTATATCAAGCGAACCATACAGATCTAAATAGATCACTGTTTTACCTTCATTGAACCACCTGAAAACTATATCGAGCTAACCATACAGATCTAAATAGATCACTGTTTTACCTTCATTGAACCACTTGAAAACTATATCAAGCGAACCATACAGATCTAAATAGATCACTGTTTTACCTTCATTGAACCACTTGAAAACTATATCAAGCGAACCATACAGATCTAAATACGATCACTGTTTTACCTTCACTGAACCACCTGAAAACTATATCGAGCTAACCATACAGATCTAAATTCGATCACTGTTTTACCTTCATTGATCCACCTGAAAACTATATCGAGCTAACCATACAGATCATATATTCAAAGTTTCATTCAATATATTCAAAATTTCATTCCATATATTCAGGGTTTCATTCAATATATTCAGAGTTTCACTCCATATATTCAGGATTCATTATATATATTCAAAGTTTCATTCCATATATTCAGGGTTTCATTCAATATATTCAGAGTTTCACTCCATATTTTGAAGATTCATTATAGATATATTCAGAGTTTTGTATATATATATTCAGAGTTTCATTCAATATATTCAGAGTTTTGTATGTATATTCAGAGTTTCATTCAATATATTCAGAGTTTCATATATATATTCAGAGTTTCATATATATATTCAGATTTTCATATATATATTCAGAGTTTATTTCAATATATTCAGAGTTTCGTATATATCTTCAGAGTTTCGTATATATATTCAGAGTTTCATTCAATATATTCAGAGGTTCACTCAATATATTCAAAGATTAATTTCCTGAACGGCATGTATATATATGTGTGTATATATATACATATATATATATATATATATATATATATATATATATATATATATATAAATATAAAAATATTTTTTAGATATTAATACAATGTCGAAACCATTTGGAGTCAAATGCTTCAAGGAGCAACTTCCAACCAGTAAAGCCTGTCAATGGTGACTGGTGTCTTTACTGGTGTCTCTTTAGATGGTCAGGCTCAGACTGGACCAGCAGCTGGGAGTCTAAAGCTAAAGGGGCCTCACCAGAGGTTTTAGTCGGCACTTTAGAGCAGCGACTAAACTCCTGCCAGAGGAGCCGAGGGGCTGCACTGGTTCATCCACTGAAGACCAGTAGACCTGCTGGTGGAGACCAGGAAGTGCTTGAACAACAAGCCCACAACAGGACCATCAATGTGCACACTGGAAGACAACCAGTGGAGAGACTTAGAACCATGAAATGTGGCTCTGCTTCTGGTTCTGCTCAGGACTGGGACTGCCCAGTTCTGACTGATGACACGGATCCTAAAGGTCAAAGGTCAACTTTACTGTGACATCATCATCCATCACTGAAGGCCTCTTAGTGACATCTTCAGGATCAATGATGACTTCATTTTCCCACCATGACATTTGAATGTTCTATCAAAGTTCTTGAAGGTTCCCTATCAACCTGTTTAAATATGCAAATGAGGCATCAACTCCAAACGTCCACATATCAAAGCTGATCCTGAACCAGAGATGAGAACAGATTTCATCATTGATGAGTTGGTGTTGACGCCATGTTTGCTCATGTTTCCATTTCTTCTTCAGGCTGAGGGAGTGTGAGCTCTCAGAGAGAAGTTGTTCAGTTCTGTCTTCAGTTCTCAGCTCTCAGTCCTCCAGTCTGAGAGAACTGGACCTGAGTGGGAACCTGCTGCAGGATTCAGGAGTGGAGCTGCTGTCTGCTGGACTGGAGGATCCCCACTGTCACCTGGAAACTCTCAGGTCAGAGTCCAGCTCTCATCTTAGCAGGCCTCCACTCCACCCTCTCCTGGTGGGATATATATATATATGGGTTAGGGTTAGGGTTAATGTATATATGTTTATATATATTTATATATGTATATATGTATATATATGTATATATGTATATATATGTATATATGTATATATATGTATGTATATATATGTATATATACGTATATACATATATATGTATATATGTATATATATACACATATATATGTGTATATGTATATGTATATATCTGTGTATATGTATATGTATATGTATATATATGCGTATATGTATATGTATATATATGTATATGTATATGTATATATATATGCGTATATGTATATGTATATATATGTATATATGTATATGTATATATATGTATATATGAATATGTATATTATGTATATATATATATATATGTATATATATACATATTCATTTATTTATTAATACAATGTAGAAAGAAGGTTCCCGATCAACCTGTTTAAATATGCAAATGAGGCTTCAACTCCAAACGTCCACATATCAAAGCTGATCCTGAACCAGAGATGAGAGCAGATTTCATCATTGATGAGTTGGTGTTGACGCCATGTTTGCTCATGTTTCCATTTCTTCTTCAGGCTGAGGGGCTGTGAGCTCTCAGAGAGAAGTTGTTCAGTTCTGTCTTCAGTTCTCAGCTCTCAGTCCTCCAGTCTGAGACAACTGGACCTGAGCCTGAACCTGCTGCAGGATTCAGGAGTGGAGCTGCTGTGTGCTGGACTGGAGGATCCCCACTGTCACCTGGAAACTCTCAGGTCAGAGTCCAGCTCTCATCTTAGCAGGCCTCCACTCCACCCTCTCCTGGTGGGATATATATATATATATGGGTTAGGGTTAGGGTTAATGTATATATGTATATATATATTTATATATGTATATATGTATATATATGTATATATGTATATATATGTATATATGTATATATGTATGTATATATGTATATATACGTATATACATATATATGTATATATGTATATATATACGTATATATGTATATATGTGTATATGTATATGTATATATCTGTGTATATGTATATATATGTATATGTATATGTATATATATGCGTATATGTATATGTATATATATGTATATATGAATATGTATATTATGTATATATATTTTTATATGTATATATATATATATTCATTTATTTATTAATACAATGTAGAAAGAAGGTTCCCTATCAACCTGTTTAAATATGCAAATGAGGCTTCAACTCCAAACGTCTACATATCAAAGCTGATCCTGAACCAGAGATGAGAACAGATTTCATCATTGATGAGTTGGTGTTGACGCCATGTTTGCTCATGTTTCCATTTCTTCTTCAGGCTGAGGGAGTGTAAGCTCTCAGAGAGAAGTTGTTCAGTTCTGTCTTCAGTTCTCAGCTCTCAGTCCTCCAGTCTGAGACAACTGGACCTGAGCCTGAACCTGCTGCAGGATTCAGGAGTGGAGCTGCTGTGTGCTGGACTGGAGGATCCACACTGTCACCTGGAAACTCTCAGGTCAGTAGCAGAAACCTGCCTCCCCCACTGAGCGTCACCTGGATGGATCTTATGTGGTTGGAATGATCCACCTTAACAAAGATTTGATTTGAATCAAGATTCATGACTGCAGCTTTGATTCATTTAGAACGATTGGAGTCGATTCAATTCGGGGTCTCTAAAGTGATTCAGTCACTTTTTGCCAGACTTCAACTAAACTGTCCAACTGTGCCATGAATACCAGGCTACTAGAGAGTTCAGGGAGGAGTCCCAGATCTCTGCTGTTTGCTGGAGGGAATCAGGTTTAAAATAATGGACAGAAACAAGAACACAACAGTTCATGGCAAATGTCTACCTTTTGTTTGAATTATCAGTGCTTTGCATGTTGCAGCATCACAGCACAACAAAGTGCACCAAAGCTCTGTTCAGGTTCATGAGGGCGGTCCTGGCCGGCCCAGGTGTAGCGCCTCAGGAGGTGGTTGAACAGATCAGTGGTGTTGCCGTTGTGTTTTATTCCACATTTACATTCTCCAAACAGCCACCGACTGATTGAAACCTCCTCCGTCTTTGTAAGAGACAAAGTGTTGACATAGACTCTCCAAAACGATGGCAGGAAAATGTCTCTCTCTCCTCTGCGTGTCCATCAGAACGCCAGTTTGCTGAGCACAGATGGATGCATGTGAATGGTAGGGTTAGAAACTGGTTCATCGATCTCTGGATGAGTGGTTCCACACCTGGATCTGATAGTGGGAGAGAGACACAGAGAGCAGAGAATGAGTGGACACGGCAGCCAAACGTCCTGAAACGTGGCCTGTGATTGAGACACAACCACATGAGGTCATGTTGTCCTCAGAGCCGTCAGAAGAATCTCTCTCAGTGAGCTGTCACGTGATCAGACGGTGTCATAATACGCCGCCGTTCGCTCAGCGATGGTCTTTCTGCTTCAACAGAGGACATCAGCTGATCCTTCACTGGGGCCCAGGACTCATTGGTGGACAAACCACTGGGAGAATGTGGCCCCATGTGGACCAGACCACCTCTGAATGTGGTTCCAGTGATCAGATCTCAAGAAACATGGAGTGCTGGCACGCCTGCTATTAAGACTGACAACAAGAGGAGAGAGAAGTCAATGATTCACTCTGAAGAAACAAGAGACTCTCAAACGTCTGTGAGCATGAAATCATGACAATTAATATCCCAAAGGTCAACTTGACTGTGACATCATCGTCCAGCACTGACGGCCTCTTAGTGACATCTTCAGGATCAATGATGACTTCATTTTCCCACCATGACATTTGAATGTTCTATCAAAGTTCTTGAAGGTTTCCTATCAACCTGTTTAAATATGCAAATGAGGCATCAACTCCAAACGTCCACATATCAAAGCTGATCCTGAACCAGAGATGAGAACAGATTTCATCATTGATGAGTTGGTGTTGACGCCATGTTTGCTCATGTTTCCATTTCTTCTTCAGGCTGGAGACGTGTGAGCTCTCAGAGAGAAGTTGTTCAGTTCTGTCTTCAGTTCTCAGCTCTCAGTCCTCCAGTCTGAGAGAACTGGACCTGAGTGGGAACCTGCTGCAGGATTCAGGAGTGGAGCTGCTGTCTGCTGGACTGGAGGATCCCCACTGTCACCTGGAAACTCTCAGGTCAGAGTCCAGCTCTCATCTTAGCAGGCCTCCACTCCACCCTCTCCTGGTGGAGGTTTTCTCCAATCCAAACGTGTTTGTAGGAACATTTTCTGAGACGTTCCTTCAGTTGAAAAAGCTTCAGAGTTGCCAAGCTGATCAGAAGAGAGAATCAAAGCTACAGAACAAGAGACTGAAGCTGCAAGAAAGATCTCATCAGTGTGGTCGTCTGGAAGGGGGCAGCATAGAGGACAAGGTGGAGGTCTGAGGGGTTCTGGCTCTGGGGGACAAACTGTCCTTGAACCTGTTCATCTGAGCCCTGATGCAGTGGTAGCGCCTCCTGGAGGACAACAGGTCAAACAGCTGGGAGCTGGGGGGGGGGGGGGGGTGTAAGAATGAATGGACTGAGAGCTTAACTGCAGCAGAGGAAAAGCCTTCTTCCAGAGCTCCTCCTGGTGGTGAAAATGGCTCAGTGCAGAGTGAAGAGCTGTGGCTCTGGCATCCTCAGCTGATGTGAGACTTTCCATCATCTCAGACACAAATTCAAGCGTCTGAGTTCAAGCGGCGCTCTTTGAGTCAGGAATACTGTCACTGTCCTCCATGCTGCTGCTGCTGCAGCTGACAAAGATGGTTTCAGAGCTGAAGAGGCTTCACTCTGGTGCTGCTGGACAAGACTGAAGACTTTGATCTGATGTGTGGAAGAGACTCAGTTGAAGGAGTGATGATGACCTGGAATGAAAGGAAGCTGAATTGAAACTGGAGGGCAGACCTCTAGATGGTGTGTGTGTGTGTGTGTGTGTGTGTGTGTGTGTGTGTGTGTGTGTGTGTGTGTGTGTGTGTGTGTGTGTGTGTGTGTGTGTGTGTGGAGCAGACATCCTCCCACTCATGATCAGACCAGTTCCATTCTCTCTGAATGGTGATCATTCCTGTCTTGTTTCATCGCTCAGAGGGAAAAATGTCAGTGTCAGGTTTTCCTGGTCTGGTGCCTCCTGCTGGAGACGAGAAAGACAACAAAGCAGAGATCAGAGCCATGAGACGAAGACACACCTGAGACCGATGGACGCATGAAAATAATGAATGGGAATAAAATAGAGGCAGAGAGGAAATGATGGCAAAAGACAAAGAGAATTAAAATGGAGCAGTGAAATACAGGAAGATGAGGATCAAAGCTCTGGTGAAGAGAGAACAATGTTGAAGAATGAAGGAAGGAAGAAAGACAGAACTAGAAACTGATTCAAAATGGAGTCAAACCATCAACCAGGAAGACATCAGTTTAATTGAAAGCATATATATATACACCATGACATTTGAATGTTCTATCAAAGTTCTTGAAGGTTCCCTATCAACCTGTTTAAATATGCAAATGAGGCATCAACTCCAAACGTCCACATATCAAAGCTGATCCTGAACCAGAGATGAGAACAGATTTCATCATTGATGAGTTGGTGTTGACGCCATGTTTGCTCATGTTTCCATTTCTTCTTCAGGCTGAGGGAGTGTGAGCTCTCAGAGAGAAGTTGTTCAGTTCTGTCTTCAGTTCTCAGCTCTCAGTCCTCCAGTCTGAGAGAACTGGACCTGAGTGGGAACCTGCTGCAGGATTCAGGAGTGGAGCTGCTGTCTGCTGGACTGGAGGATCCCCACTGTCACCTGGAAACTCTCAGGTCAGAGTCCAGCTCTCATCTTAGCAGGCCTCCACTCCACCCACAATTTCTTTACTTTGACTCAAACGTTCATGATGAACTGGTTAGATTTTGGGGTTCAAAGGTCATGTGACAACAAAACATGTTCTTAATGAAGAGATTTGAGCCGATGTTCAAGCCACATGAAGGTCAGTTTTATTCTGGAGGGTCGATCGTTGCCTGATCAGTGAGCAACCGGCCGTCTGACATTTGGAGGAATTTCAAACGCTCAGAAGTGTCGGTCAGCGTCGTCGTGATCTCCTACAGTGGAAGCAGAGCTACCAGCCGTTTCTCCAACCTCAGGTCACCTGACACTTATACAGTGATGTGCCACATCACGGAGGCAGGTTGGTTGCTATGGCAACAGCAGGAATGCCTGTCAACGACTGCTGTGAATCTGTTCTTTATAAATAGTCACCTTCCAAACCTCCCTCAGTGGTCACCATGTAGCAGTGGGACGTCACTCAAGAAGTGATGGTCAACTTCAGCTCGAGTGCCTGAGTCCAATGTGTTGTTTTCCTGACCTCCAGCCTGGATTTCCAGTTGTTTCCAGTGAGCAGCAGCGTTTGCTGCCGCCTCCATAAAAAGGCTCCAGCCACCCAGAGGTGTCTGCCTGTTTAGTGCAGCGGCTCCAAGCACTTCTGGTTGAACACGTCTCTCTTTGATGTGGGTGGGGACTCGTCACCATGGTAACACAGTGGAGGAGGAGCTTGTTCCTGTGGTTCATCCTTAACTATGAATGTGTGATAGATTCTCTGGTAATGGAGAAAGAAGCGTTTTATCAGAGGGTAGTGAGAAGGTGAACTCCTGTCGTGAGTGACGGGACTCAACAACCTGCACGCTGTCATGACAGTGAAACAGCAGAAACCTCACTGATCAAAGCAGGTCACCAGAGAGAAGTCAGAACAAAGACTGGAGGAGGAAGTGTTCCATTTGTTGGCGAAGACCAGAGGAACTTGACAAAGCAGCTGCTGGTGTGGGAACCAGTGAGAGCAGATGGACAGAATCCAGCTGTTTGTCAACAGTTCCTCTGGAATATCCTGCTGGTAGTAGATTACTGAGGCCTGGTAGCTTTGTTCCTGAGGAAACTGTCACTGTGACGGTGCAGTTGGACCACAGCCTTTAGCCTGGCACTGCTAAAGCAACTATAAAAACCTCACTAACTTGGAGTGAAGACCATCAACATCTGAGAGGTTCAGGTTCCAGGATTTGGTAGAACAGTGAATTAACTCTGTTCTCTTAACTGCAGCCTTTTAGGTTGTGGGATCAGAGAGGAAGGTTTTACTTCTCTGGCCCCGGCTCTGAGCTCCAACCCCTCCCACCTGAGAGAGCTGCACCTGAGCCTCAATCATCCAGGAGGCCCAGGAGTGGAGCTGCTGTCTGCTGGACTGAAGGATCCTCACTGGAGGCTGGAGACTCTCAGGTAGGAACATAGAAGCAGAGCTTCAGAACAACACCGTAGGTTCTCCCCAGAACTTCCTCAGAACTGTTTTAGTCATATTTACTTTGTTCTCTGGTGTTTGATCAGACTTCAGACCAACTGGAGGAGGCCCTCGGGGAGATGTTGGGCCCCAAAGTGACATCAAAATATTTCAGACATGATGGACAGTTTCACAAAATACTGATTATTTATAGTTTGTTTCATTCATAACTGTTACAGTGAAATACTATAAACCAGCACATCTAAAGTTCACTGCAGTTTGTAAAGACAATGTCCCTGAAACGTGGGTGCAGAGGGACTTCCTGCAAGGTGGTGCCTGAGGCCTCCATCAGAACCTCCTGTGTCTTTAAACTGTCCCACTATGCTGAGCGTTTGCTTCCTGCTGAGGCTCATAACCACCACTTCTTTGTGATTTCTTTTCTCCAGTCTTGAGCCACGAGCCTGGTGTACTTGAAGGTGCTTCAAATGTGGAGTTTGTCTCCTGAAGGACGAGCTACTTGAGTGCGTCCTTGCTGGTCTCTCCCTGCCCAGGAAAGGAGTGCTGAGTTTCCCTGTACAGCTTCTGAGCCCAACCAGCGTAGGTTGAGTTCCCCAGACAGCTTCAAGATTCAGGCTTTCTCAACTTTTCCAGATGAAGGTTGTTCCTGATTGTCTCTTGTTTGTATTCCTGCTGACCCCTGACCCTGGTAACCCTCCTGATGAAGGTTGTTCCTGATTGTCTCATGTTTGTATTCCTGCTGACCCCTGACCCTGGTAACCCTCCTGATGAAGGTTGTTCCTGATTGTCTCATGTTTGTATTCCTGCTGACCCCTGACCCTGGTAACCCTCCTGATGAAGGTTGTTCCTGATTGTCTCTTGTTTGTATTCCTGCTGACCCCTGACCCCGGTAACCCTCCTGATGAAGGTTGTTCCTGATTGTCTCATGTTTGTATTCCTGCTGACCCCTGACCCCGGTAACCCTCCTGATGAAGGTTGTTCCTGATTGTCTCTTGTTTGTATTCCTGCTGACCCCTGACCCTGGTAACCCTCCTGATGAAGGTTGTTCCTGATTGTCTCATGTTTGTATTCCTGTTGACCCCTGACCCTGGTAACCCTCCTGATGAAGGTTGTTCCTGATTGTCTCTTGTTTGTATTCCTGCTGACCCCTGACCCTGGTAACCCTCTTGATGAAGGTTGTTCCTGATTGTCTCTTGTTTGTATTCCTGCTGACCCCTGACCCTGGTAACCCTCCTGATGAAGGTTGTTCCTGATTGTCTCTTGTTTGTATTCCTGCTGACCCCTGACCCTGGTAACCCTCCTGATGAAGGTTGTTCCTGATTGTCTCTTGTTTGTATTCCTGCTGACCTCTGACCCTGGTAACCCTCCTGATGAAGGTTGTTCCTGATTGTCTCATGTTTGTATTCCTGCTGACCCCTGATCCTGGTAACCCTCCTGATGAAGGTTGTTCCTGATGGTCTCATGTTTGTATTCCTGCTGACCCCTGATCCTGGTAACCCTCCTGATGAAGGTTGTTCCTGATTGTCTCATGTTTGTATTCCTGCTGACCCCTGATCCTGGTAAATATCATCTCATCATTGTAGAATTTAATTTGTTCAATTTGTTTGTGTAAATGCTGAAATGAGTCGCTATGTAAAGTGGAGCAAATTTGTCTATAAAAAAATTCAGAACTGAAATTTTCAACTTCTTTATGGAATTTTGTGAACTTAAGTGTTGAATCATATAAAATAAAAGACTAAAAAGTGATTCATTTCTGCATTTTTATTGAGGAACACAAGTTCTGTCAGCTCCCTTCACGTCAAGAAACAATGGGATGATAATGTGCTTGATTGTTTATTCTAGCACAAACTGGTGGTATGGCTCTGTTCAGAGGAGTCCCCTGAGAATTTTTCATGAGCACCATGAAACTCGGGACCAGCAGCATGAGGGAAGGAAGATAGAAGAAAAAAAATAAATAAATAAAATAAAATAAATAAATAAATTAAATGAATAAATAAATAAATAAAATAAAATCTTATCTACAGCAGCAGATAGCAGCTGTAAATAAGATTCAGATTCAGATGACTTTATTTATCCCCGAGGGGCAATTAAAGTACGGCCCATCAGGCCTCATTTCCTGATCAATTATTACTGTTTGAAACAAAGCTTGATATCAATTATTGATTTTTATTGTCATCATTTTGAACACCTGAAAAGAGAAACACAATAAAAACATTTGAAGCTGATTGATCAGTTTGATTGATGGACGGGAAAGCCAATAGCGCTTGACTACCACGGCCTGACAGAACTAATCTTGTTCCAGGACCAACATGACAAAGGATCTTTGGAACATTTTCACATCTTTAAGACCGCCTTGACTCCTTTTTATAGCAGGAGTCACTGAACAGCACAAAGCTGCTATTGCAGCCATCAGGCCTCATTTCTGATCAATTATTATTGTTGAAACAAAGCTGAATATCAATTATTGATTTTTATTGTCATCATTTTGAACACCTGATGAGAGAAACACAATAAAAACATTTGAAAAGGAAGGATCAAGGTGTTGTTGTACTGCAATACTACAGTACAGCATCAGAGACATTCAGTTATTGATTGCCTGAATGATTGATTTACCCAGAAGAGGAACAGCTTTGTTGGAGCAGTAAAAATACACACATCAGAACGACAAAGTTACACTGGAAAAGAAACTACATGACATTACCAGCACAACATCTGAAGTTAGGTTAGGAACAGTTAGGATCAATTTAACTGGCCAGATAGTTAGGATTTCTTTAATGATATCCTTGATGAACCCAGACATCAGAGTGGTTTGTTCCCCTCAATCATAAATCTGTAAATACAGCGTGAAGTGATGGAACTAAAAGGCCACCTCTGAGTGCAGGAGTGAGCCTCTGTGACGGATGTGACGTCAGCAGACCGCCATTAGTTTGAGTCATTGTTTATATTCTTAATGCTGATTGGTCGATCTATAATGGTGACAAATGGACTTCGTAGGTAGAATAAACATCCAGAAATTAAATGAATTTGTAGATTGTCTTATTAATCAAAAGATAAAGTATTAAAAATATTTGTTTTTTTTCCTCGGAGTGAGCGACAACTACCGGATTTTCTCACAGAAGAACGGGGCCGACTTCCACGGAAGCAGATGTTTGTAATTCCTGGGGCACTAAAATCCATTTCATATTATTCTTTATTGAACAGCGAATATTATGGAAATAAAATTTATATTTCTCGCCAGAAATGTCCTTAAAATGCTTTTTAAAAATCAAACCTATCTTGAAATGACACTCGTCCGTAATGGCGTCCTTAGCAACCAACATAGCAACAGTAGAAATGTGACACTGTAACGACTCTCTTCTGAGAGGTGAAAGATTCACCGTAATAACGAACAAACCAAAGATTAAACACAAGAACTGAGCAAAGATTATGAAAACAAAATGCATATTTCTCTCTAGAAATGTCATCAGAATGCTTTATTAAATCAAAACTATCTTGGAAGAAGGCACTTTCCTCCGAAAATGACAGGAGCGGCGGCCATGTTTTTGTTTTGAGAGGCCCGCATGAAAGAGTCACATGAGGGAAGGGGGTATGGGGTCATGGGGAGGGGGGGCGATCCCAGGTGACGTTGTTCAAGAGGCAGGGTTCACCCTGGACAGGTCACCAGTCCATCAGGAGAAATGAGGTGGTCGGTATCATGCAACCTAAACTAAAACATTAGTCAGATCAAATTCAGATTAAAGCAAGAGTCTCCAGATCAAAGTCAGAATTCCTGATGATGTCATCAGGGCTTTGACAGTAGCTAGAATTCTGTCTTTGATCTCAGGAGGACATGAAAGAAACACAATTGAGGAAAGTAGAAGAGAGCATGGCAGCATGGCAGCATGATGGTGCAGTGGTGAGCACTGTGGCCTCACAGCAAGAAGGTTCTGGGTTTGAGTCCAGGCTCGGGTGGGGAATCTTTCTGTGTAGAACCTGCATGTTCTCCCCATGAATGCGTGGGTTCTCTCTGGTACTCCGGCTCCTTCCCACTGTCCAAAGACATGTAATTGGGGACGAGGCTGATTGGACACTCTAAATTGACCGTAGGTATGAATGGTTGTTCGTCTCTCTGTGTGCTGACCCTGTGATGGACTGGCGACCTGTCCAGGGTGAACCCCGCCTCTGGCCCGTAGATGCTGGGATAGGCTCCACCCCCCCCCCTCGACCATCAATGTAGGTCTTTTGTTAATTGCATGCCACATGAAATTATTGTTGGTCAGTTTTCTAGCGACAGTCTCACAGTGGCAAGACAAGAACACTTCTACTTTTGATGATGACAGTTTGTTCAACACTAAACTTCATCTAGTACCATGTTGTCAAACACTGGAACCTCCACAGCACCTGAACAGGGACTTGAACCCTGGACCCTCAGATTAAAAGTCTGATGCTCTACCGTCTGAGCTCCTCAGGCTCTTTCTACAGCATTGAGACAGGAACAGAAACACCTGTGAAGGTCAAACTGATGCTTTCTTGACTTGTTCAGTCCTCCATGTTAAAGTCCTCCATGCTTTTGATTGGCTCTGATTCTCTGTGGCAAAATCCAACAAGAGGCTCCAAAAATGTCCTGAATGTCACAAGAATGCACAGGACAAGATGTTAGTTTCCTTCATGTCTGCAGTTCCTCCACTGGAAAGTAAAGTCAATGCTGCTCTGCTGAAACCTGGGATCGGACCAGGGACCTTTAGATCTTCAGTCTAAGGCTCTCCCAACTGAGCTGGTTCAGTTCTGAGGGAGGGCCCTGCTTCTCTCATTTATAATCTCTTCCACTCTCACTGGACCTTAGAGAAGATTGGAGCTTCTGAAGTCCTGACACATTGAACAGTTCTCCAGGACCATTTTTGATGGATGTCTGGATCACACCAGCCTTTTTTGTTTGTCTTCTTGCACCACCGTGCCGCCCCTACTAGTCGTCTACATATCAGTGTTCTCAGTATTGCACGAACATTCACATCAGTATTGTGCTAATATTTTATTTCCTGGCTCTTCAATCCTCCTATTATGAAGTTGATTGCTTCAGCGACCAGGAGACGTTATCATTGGCAGCTAGTTTACTATTATTGCTGCTGCTGTTGTTGGTTGTGTGTCGGTCTTCCATCCCCCTGTCCCTCTGTCTTTCTCTCTGCTTGTCTTTCACCCTCATCTTGTTCCCATCTTTTTGTCATTCTCTCCCTCCTTTCTCTCTGTCTTTTGTCTTTCCTTCTCTATATTTGTCTTCTGCTGTCTGTCCTGTCCTGCTCTCTTTCAACAACCAACCAGTCAAAGCAGACGTCCGGTTAAAAAAATATGATAAAAGAACTCTTGGTTTGATTTGGCTTGAGGCATGAAGAAGATAGGATTGTTTTCCTTTCATTTTAGAAGCTTTTCCAGATTCATGAAAAGATCATCAATCAGTGCAGTATTTCAGACAGACTTCTGGTCCGTGAGGACGAGGAATCCAGCACAGATCCACAGAACTCCAACTGCCATCTTTGATGGTTCCTTTACAGTCTGTAGGGTGGAGAGATCCTCCTGAGTCTGGCTTGGAATGTTTGTCTGTGGATGTGTTGGCCCTGTGATGGACTGGTGACCTGTCCAGGGTGAACACGGCCTGTCGCCCAAAAGCTGCTGGGATAGGCTCCACCCCCTCATGACCCTGAACAGGATAAGCAGAAGACAATGGACAGAAGTCCTGACACACTGAACAGTTCTCCAGGACCATTTTTGATGAAGGTCTGGATCACACCAGCCTTTTTTGTTTGTCTTCTTCCAGTGTCCTCAACATTGTGTGAGCCAATAATTCCACATCTGTACCAGACACACCTCTGGTTGGTGGGTTGATGGATCTTTCTGTTCTAACAGTGTCTTTTATCTTGCTTTTATCTTTTCTATCTTTTCTTTGTATCTGCATTCTGTGGTGCACGGTGGCTCTGGAAGAGCGCTCTAACTATTGTCACTGTACCCCCCCCCCACAACGAAAATAAAAAATTCTGATTCCGATTCTGACACACACACACACACACACACACACACACACACACGCGTGTATCAACATGATGTTCCGAATGTTTCACTGTCTGTGGTTGTCCAGCTCTCCTTGCCTCTTCACTGTCATTGTCAGAACTCGGAGCAGTCTTCCTCTCCAGGTGATGTCTCTGAGTGATGATGATTGCTGTCTGTTCAACCAGCTTCATTTGTTGATATCTGAGAAGGACTGAAGACAGCAAAGTGTGCTGATTGGCCAACAACCCCTCACAGGTCAAAGGTCACTGCTCTGAGGCGGACCAGTTTACTGTAACAGTGGTGGCACCATCCACTGCTGGCGCTCTCTTCAGTGCTTCTTGTTTCTGCCCTTTGTCTGTGAGCTCCTAGAGCAGCTGGTCCGCCCCCCCCCCCCTTTTCTTTTCTATTCCTCTAATTTATTTTTTGATTTTCTATTTTTGTAATTCATCATCGATCTCGGCTCACGGTCGCTACACTCTTGACCTCCTGTGAGCCTTGAAGAGAGAGAAGCCACCTTTGTGTTGGAGAAGAGCAGCTTAGTCCAGGCAGCCAGCAGCCTGAGACCAGAGGGTAGCCAATCAACGCGCTTCCCTTCTTCATCGAGCGAATCTCAGCGGGAGCCACGGTCGACGAGGTGGAGGCTTTGGAGGCCGTCCTCCCACCAGTTCGTTGGAGAGGCGTCGTACATCGATGGGAGAATCCAGCTGAGAACGTAAGCCGGTTACGTTGGTTTTCACCGATTCAGGCCTGGACTCCTGTCTCGCTGCCAAACTCCGCCTGACTCCGTAGAGCTGGTCAGCCTCCACTCAGTCCTCTTCATTTGGTTGGAGGTCACTATCGTTCATCCTACACACCTTTCCACCTGCCTCTTAGCCGTCTACTTGAAGCTCAGATAAATCCAGGCTAATTCATAACTGCTACTCAATATGGGCCTTAATTACCCTGCTGGAATTATCACTCTGTCTTAAGTGTTTTCTTAATTGTATTAAATCCTCTTTAATTTCCAAGAAGTCTTCCAACTCATTCATTCATGCAAGCCACTGATCCACAAGACCTCATTGATGAGCTTCAACCTGAGACTGATTGTTTCTCGTTGGACGAGACACCCATTCAATGAGACTCATTGTCAGTCCATTGAAATCTACTGGTGTTCCTGGTGAGTTGATTTAACAACATGAGCTGACAGAATCTACATTCAGGTAGGAACCACCACATCCAGGGGTCTGGACCTTTGAGCAGGCAGAGCCATCAAAGTAGCAGACTAAGCTAGCAGACATTAGCATTGAGAAGAAACTGATACCTGAGCCTACTTTTGGGTCTGGTCAAGTGATGACACAATAATATGACATCATTGTCAGACTGACGCCTGCTCAACACTGACCAAACGCCGCCCTATTGCATTGTGGGAAATTTCTGCTTGGCTCGCGTCCATCAAAACACACAAAGAAATTTCTCCAGAATCAGGATTGACAGTGGATACAATTGATTCCACACTGGTTTCAGGTGCAGGTGTGGAATTTCAGACACAGTCTGTGTTTGTGTTGTTCATTCAGTGATTTTTCTTACAATTCCCAATCAAAGCCCCACATTGCTAATGAACTCAAAATGATGCTAACAGTAATGTAGTGATAGTTGCTAATAAACTAAGTGATGCTGACAGTCATGTGGTTAGAGTTTCGATTAACCTCAAAGTGATGCTGACAGTAATGTAGTAAGAGTTGCTTCGAACCTCAAAGTAATGCGACAGTGATTTCAGAAGAATTGCTAATGATCTCAAAATGATGCGACAGTGATGTCGTAAGAATTGCTAATAAACTCAAAACGATGCAAACAGTAATGTAGTGATAGTTGCTAATAAACTCAGTGATGCTTACAGTCATGTAGTAAGAGTTGCTAAAAACCACAAAATAATGCGACTGTGATGTCGGAAGAATTGCTCATGATCTCAAAATGATGCGACGGTAATCTAGTAAGAGCTGCTAATAAATTCAAAATGATGCTAACAGTAATGTAGTGAAAGTTTCGAATAACCTCAAAGTGATGCGGACAGTAATGTATTAAGAGTTGCTAATAACCTCAAAATAATGCGACAGTGATTTCAGAAGAATTTCTAATGAACTCAAAATGATGCTAACAGTAACGTAGTGATAGTTGCTAATAAACTCAGTGATACTTACAATAATGTAGTAAGAGTTTCAAACTCCCTCAAAATGATGCTGAGAGTCATGTAGTAAGAGTTGCTACTAAACTCAAAATAATGCGACAGTGATGTCGGAAGAGTTGCTAATGAACTCAAAATGATGCTACAGTGATGTAGTAAGAGATGCTAAAAAACTAAAAATGATGCTGACGGTAATGTAGGAAGAGTTGAAACTAACGTTAAAATGATGCTACACTGTTGTCATAAGAATTGCTAATAAACTCAAAATGATGCTAACAGTCATGTAGTAAGTGTTTCGAACTACCTCAAAGTGATGCTGACAGTCATGTAGTCAGAGTTGCTACGAACCTAAAAATAATGCGACAGTGATGTTGGAAGAATTGCTAATGGTCTCAAAATGATGCGACAGTGATGTAGCAAGAATTGCTAATGAACTCAAAATGATGCTAACTGTAATGGAATGAAAGTTTCGAATGGCCTCAAAGTGATGCTGACAGTCATATAGTAAGAGTTGCTACAAAACTCAAAATAATGCGACAGCGATGTCGGAAGAATTGCTAATAAACTCAAAATGATGCTGACGGAAATCTAGTAAGAGCTGCTAATGATCTCAAAATGATGCTACAGTGATGTTGTAAGAATTGCTAATGATATCAAAATGATGTGACGGTCATGTAGTAAGAATTGCTAATGAACTCAAAATAATGCCAACAGTAATGTAGCGATAGTTGCTAATAAACTCAGTGATGCTTACAGTAATGTCGTAAGTGTTTCGAACTACCTCAAAGTGATGCTGACAGTCATGTAGTAAGAGTTGCTACGAACCTCAAAATAATGCGACAGTGATGTAGTGAAAGTTTCGAATAACCTCAAAGTGATGCTGACAGTCACCTGGTTAGAGTTGCGAGTAACCTAAAAATGATGCTGAGAGTAATGTAGTAAGAGTTGCTAATAACCTCAAAATAATGCTACAGTGATGTCGGAAGAATTGTTAATGAACTCAAAATGATGCTAACAGTAATGTAGTGAAAGTTGCTAATAAACTCAGTTATGCTTACAGTAACGTAGTAAGTGTTTTGAACAACCTCAAAGTGAAGCTGACAGTCATGTAGTAAGAGTTGCTACTAACCTCAAAATAATACTACGGTGATGTCGTAAGAATTGCTAATGATATCAACATGATGTGACAGTGATGTAGTAAGAATTGCTAATGATCTCAAAATGATGCTACAGTGATGCCGGAAGAATTGCTAATGAATTCAAGAATGATGCTGACAGTAATGTAGTGATAGTTGCTAATAAACTCAAAGTGATGCTGACAGTAATTTATGAAGAGTTGCTAAAAACCTTAAAATAATGACACAGTAATGTAGTAAGAGTTGCTATGAAACTAAAAATAATGCGACAGTGATGTAAGAAGAATTGCTAATGATCTCAAAATGATGCGACAGTGATGTCGTCAGAATTGAGAGTCGGGGTTTTCCAAGTTGATCTCCTCCCACGCATGAATTCTCTCTGGTATCCTTCCACTTACTGCGAAGACGAGCCGTGGATGTATTGTCCTGAGCCCAGGGCTTGTCAGATACCATGACCCTCAACTAAATGTGGCAGAAACCCTGCCCTCTTCATTTAGGGCTGGAAGGTGTGAGAGACACTGGGAGCTCATCGAGGCTACGTCCTCCACTGTCTCCTCAGGCATGCCAGCACAAGAGGAGACCGCCAACTGGCCGGGACAGGCGGTCACCGTTGTTGTTGCCGCCGCTGTGGTCGGCCTTTCTTTCTTTCTTTCTTTCCTTTTTTTCCGGCTTTGGGTGGAGCAGGTGAGCGAGTGCCTGGCAGAGGCTTGTTTTATTTCTGACGAGAAATGTGGGGCATTGCACCACTCCTGGAAACACTGCAATACCAGGTTGATGCGTGGAAAGGACGGAGCAAGCTCCCGTTCCATCTCCCTGTTCCAAAAAGCAATTTAATATATGGTTCCCGGATAGGGAACGTACCAGATATTAAACTGATAAGAACAGATACTACACTTGATCTTAGCCAAAAGGCCGAGAAGCGATGCCTGTCAGCCACCCGACGTGAGAGCCAGCACCCCCGGTACAGCCAATCCCGGCCGCGGCTGTGGGCAGGAACTGCAACATTTTGGGTGGCGACACAAAATGCAGTGCCATAAACACTACATCTGGCACACTGGTTGCCCCCACTGCTATTCAAAGCAAAGGCAATCGGTGCCTTCACCCTGCTATGCTAGTGGGGCGACTCAAAGTAAAACAAAGCGGTGTTCAAAGCCACAAGCCAGCGACTCATCCTGGAGTCGGGGTTTTCCAAGTTGATCTCCTCCCACGCATGAATTCTCTGGTATCATTCCACTTACTGCGAAGACGAGCCGTGGATGTATTGTCCTGAGCCCAGGGCTTGTCAGATACCATGACCCTCAACTAAATGTGGCAGAAACCCTGCCCTCTTCATTTAGGGCTGGAAGGTGTGAGAGACACTGGGAGCTCATCGAGGCTACGTCCTCCGCGGTCTCCTCAGGCTGGCAAGGACAAGAGGAGACCGCCAACTGGCCGGGAAAAGAGGTCACCGTTGTTGTTGTTTCCGCCGTGGTCGGCCTTTCTTTCTTTCTTTCCTTTTTTCACACGATCACAGGGGAGAGCGCGGACGCAGTCCCCCACTGTCAGAAATTATGCAGTTGAGATTCCCACATTTGGGGAATTCACCAGGGTCAGCACAGCCCCAGTGCAATGGCTGAGCCTCACCCGGGGAGAACCACCTTGCTGATCATGGTATCTCCCCTGCCAGGTAAGTATGACTCGCTGAGCTTAGGAACAGACATGAGCTCCAGGGACACAGCCTTCTGACTGACAGGCAGGGAGGCCGACACAGCGCCTGATCTTTCCTACCTTGTGCCAATCTGCCGCGTGCGCAGCCCCCTTTTTTTCTCACAACGATGCCGGATGTCGGATATCCCAAGCCCGGGAAGGTCGACCGATGCCGTTTTCAAGGCTCACCTTCTCGCTGGGGGCACCAGCGTGGCCTCTAACCGCACGCATCGTGCCCCGCAGTAAAAAAAAACAATCTCCGTCCGCTTTCACCCTTGGATGGAGCGTCGCGACCATGAGAGCTGTCAACGCAAGCGGCCCAATTCCGAAAGACTGAAGGCAGCAAGCTGGGGTTTCACATTTCAACATCAAGTTCACAACCCATCTCTGGGCAAAACAGGCACATTGAAGGTTCAGGTCTTTCAGAGTGCATTCCAAAGCCTTTTGGGAAAGGCTCCGAGAGCAGTGCCGTCAGCGGACCTCCATCCTTATCTGGAGTGCAAACGGGGCCACAACTTGACGCCCAGCGGCAGCGCGGGCGGAAATCCAGCCCCGGCCTCATGTGCAGCACTCGAGAGTTGGCCTGAAGAGCACGGGATTTGCTCCTGACAAAAGAGGAGGGGCCCGCACTGTTCCTGGAAGGCCATTGCGGCCGCAGACTGAGGAAAAGCTGCAGTGCAGGAGGAGAACCCTGGTCCGGCTTTAGGTGGAGCAGGTGAGCGAGTGCCTGGCGGAGGCTTGTTTTATTTCCGACGAGAAATGCGGGGCATTGCACCACTCCTGGAAACACTGCAATACCAGGTTGATGCGTGGAAAGGACGGAGCAAGCTCCCGTTCCATCTCCCTGTTCCAAAAAGCAATTTAATATATGGTTCCCAGATAGGGAACGTACCAGATATTAAACTGATAAGAACAGATACTACACTTGATCTTAGCCAAAAGGCCGAGAAGCGATGCCTGTAAGCCACCCGACGTGAGAGCCAGCACCCCCGGTACAGCCAATCCCGGCCGCGGCTGTGGGCAGGAACTGCAACATTTTGGGTGGCGACACAAAATGCAGTGCCATAAACACTACATCTGGCACACTGGTTGTCCCCACTGCTATCCAAAGCAAAGGCAATCGGTGCCTTCACCCTGCTATGCTAGTGGGGCGACTCAAAGTAAAACAAAGCGGTGTTCAAAGCCACAAGCCAGCGACTCATCCTGGAGTCGGGGTTTTCCAAGTTGATCTCCTCCCACGCATGAATTCTCTGGTATCATTCCACTTACTGCGAAGACGAGCCGTGGATGTATTGTCCTGATCCCAGGGCTTGTCAGATACCATGACCCTCAACTAAATGTGGCAGAAACCCTGCCCTCTTCATTTAGGGCTGGAAGGTGTGAGAGACACTGGGAGCTCATCGAGGCTACGTCCTCCGCGGTCTCCTCAGGCTGGCCAGCACAAGAGGAGACCGCCAACTGGCCGGGACAGGCGGTCACCGTTGTTGCCGCCGTGGTCGGCCTTTCTTTCTTTCTTTCCTTTTTTCACACGATCACAGGGGAGAGCGCGGACGCAGTCCCCCACTGTCAGAAATTATGCAGTTGAGACTCCCACATTTGGGGAATTCACCAGGGTATCCAAAGCCCGGGAAGCTCGGCCGATGCCGTTTTCAAGGCTCACCTTGTCGCTCGGTGAACCAGCGTGGCCTCGAGCCGCATTAGAATTGCAAATGAACTCAAAATGATGCTAAAAGTAATGTTGTGAAAGTTTCGAATAACCTCAAAGTAATGCTGACAGTCATGTAGTAAGAGTTTCTATGAACTTCAAAATAATGCGACAATGATGTCGGAAGAATTGCTAATAATCTCAAAATAATGCGACAGTGATGTCGGAAGAATTGCTAATGAACTCAAAATTGGAAAAGTTGAAACTAACCTCAAATTGATAATACAGTGATGTCGTAAGAATTGCTAATAAACTCAAAATGATGCTAACAGTAATGTAGTGATAGTTGCTAATAAACTCAGTGATGCTTACAGTAATGTAGTAAGTGTTTCGAACAACCTCAAAGTGATGCTGACAGTCATGTAGTAAGAGTTGCTACTAACCTCAAAATAATGCAACAGTAATGTAGTAAGAATTGCTAATGAACTCAAAATGATGCTGACAGTAATCTAGTGAGAGCTGCTAATAACCTCAAAATGATTCTGACAGTAATGTAGTAAGAGCTGCTAATAACGTCAAAATAATGCAACAGTAAAGTAGAAAGAGTTGCTACGAACCTCAAAATAATGCGATAGTGATGTCGGAAGAATTGCTAATGATCTCAAAATGATGCGACAGTGATGTAGTAAGAATTGCTAATGAACTCAAAATGATGCTAACAGTAATGGAGTGAAAGTTTTGAATAACCTAAAAGTGATGCTGACAGTAATGTAGTAAAAGTTGCTACGAACCTCAAAATATTGCGACAGTGATGTCGTAAGAATTGCTAATGAACTCAAAATGATGCGACAGTGATGTCAGAAGAATTGCAAATGAACTCAAAATGATGCTGACGGTGATGTAGTAAGAGTTGCTAAAAAACTCAAAATAATGCGAAAGTGATGTCGTAAGAATTGCTAATAAACTCAAAATAATACTGACATTATTGTAGTAATAGTTGCTACGAACCTCAAAATGATGCTACAGTGAGGTCGTAAAGATTGCTAATAAACTCAAAATGATGCTACAGTGATGTAGGAAGAATTGTTAATGAATTAAAGAATGATGCTGATGGTAATGTTGTGAGAGTTGCGAAAAACCTCAATATGATGATTACAATAATGTCGTAAGAATTCCTAATGAACTCAAAATGATGCTACAGTGATGTTCTAAGGATTGCTAACAAACTCAAAGTGATGCTGACAGTAATGTAGTGAAAGTTTCGAATAACCTCAAAGTGATGCTGACAGTCTTGTAGTAATATTTGCTACGAACCTCAAAACGATGCTACAGTGATGTAATTAAAGTTACTAATGATCTCAAAATGATGCTGAGAGTGATGTCGTAAGATTTGCGAATAACCTCAAAAAATGCTACAGTGATGTAGGAAGAGTTGCTAACGACCTCAAAAACAATGCTACAGGGATGTAGGAAGAGTTGCTAATAACCTCAAAATAATGCGACAGAGATGTCGTAAGAATTGCTAATGAAATCAAAATAATGCTAACAGTAATGCAGTGAAACTTTCGAATAACCTCAAAGTGATGCTTACAGTCATGTAGTAAGTGTTGCTAAGAACCTCAAAATAATGCGACAGTAATTTAGTAAAAGTTGCTACGAAGCTCAAAATATTGCGACAGTGATGTCGGAAGAATTGCTAATGAACTCAAAATAATGCTAACAGTAATGCAGTGAAAGATTCGAATAACCTCAATGATAATAATGAACTCAAAATGATGCTGACAGTGATGTAATGAGAGTATCTACTAATTTCAAAAAGATGCGAAAGTGATGTCATGAGAGTTGCTTCTAACCTAATAAAAGATGCGAAAGTGATGTAGTGAGAGTTGCTACTATCCTCAAAATGATGCTGACAGTGATGTAGTGAGAGTTTCGATGAACCTCAAAATGATGCTCCAGTGATGTAGTGAGAGTTGCTTAAAACCTTAAAATGATGCTGACAGTCATGTAGTGAGAGTTGCTACTATCCTCCAAATGATGCTACAGTGATGTAGTGAGAGTTGCTTAAAATCTCAAAATAATGCGACAGTGATGTGGTGAGATTTGCTTCTGTCACGACCCGGCTCAGAAATCGTGACATCGAAGGAGGGAGATGCAGACTAAACGTGACACACAACTAATAATTTATTATTAGTAACGCAAAATCAACACAAGGCAAACCATAACGTACAGTGGAGTGTGGTTATCAGTAGTGTCAGTGGTGAGTGCGAGTGTGTGCATGAGTGTACAGGGGGTGTATGTGTGCGGTGTGATGGATGCAGAGAACTAAACAAGACATAACTCAAGAAACACAACCATCGCTCCGACGTGGGCCAGGAGGAGTGAGCGAGAGACAACCGGCCAGGTTGATCGCCTGCTTTATAGCTGGGAGACGCCGGGCCCAGGTGCTCCCAATTAGTCAGCAGCTCCGCCCCATGAAGCTCGAACCTGAGAAGGGAAGGAAGTCAAAAATAATGCAACGCCCCCATGCCCATGACCATGGGGACGTGACACTACGAACCTCAATATGATGCTACAGTAATGTAGTGAGAGTTGCTACTAATCTAAGAAATGATGCTCCAGTGATGTAAAAAGAATTGCTACAAACCTAAGAAATGATGCTACAGTGATTTAGTGAGAGTTGCTTAAAACCTCAAAATGATGCTACAGTGATGTAGTGAGAGTTGCTACGAAGCTCAAAATGATGCTACAGTGATGTCGTAAGAGTTGCTAAAAATCTCAAAATGATGCTTCAGTGATGTTGTGAGAGTTGCTAAAAACCTCAAAATGATGCTCCAGTGATGTAGTGAGAGTTGCTTCAAACCTTAAAATGATGCTGACAGTCATGAAGTGAGAGTTGCTACTTTCCTCAAAATGATGCTCCAGTGATGTAGTAAGAGTTGCTAAAAATCTCAAAATGATTCTTCAGTGATGTAGTGAGAGTTGCTACTAACCTCAAAATGATGTTACACTGATGTGGTGAGAGTTCTACGAACCTCAAAATGATGCTCAAGTGATGTAATGACAGTTGCTACTAATTTAAAAATGATGCTAAAGTGATGTAATGAGAGTTGCTCCGAACCTAAGAAATGATGCGACAGTGATGTAGTGAGAGTTACTAGGATGCTCAAAATGATGCTGACAGTAATGTAGTGAGAGTTGCTTAAAACCTAAAAATTGATGCTAAAGTCATGGAGTGAGAGTTGCTACTAATCTCAAAATGATGCTAAAGTGATGTTGTGAAAGTTGCTATGTACCTAAGAAATGATGCTCCAGTGATGTGGTGAGAGTTGTTACCGACCTCAAAATGATGCTAGAGTGATGTAATGAGAGTTGCTACTAACCTCAAAATGATGCTACAGTGATGTCGTAAGAGTTGCTCCAAACCTAAAAAATGATGGTGACCGTCATGTAGTGAGAGTTGCTAAAAACCTGAAAATGATGCTACAGTGATGTGAGCTTCATAAAGACCCAGGCCACTATTTGTGGTCATGCATCATTGTGGCTGACCAATGGTCCAACTTCATCAGTCAGTCAGTCAGAGACATTCGCATTTGTCGGCCTGGCCTGCTGCCAAAGACTAACACTGCTTTAGTTGATTTACCTGTGCAGCCATGTCACGCTCCTCTCGGCCACCTCCACGGTCAGACGCCAGGTTAAACCAGCCAATGGCGGAAGAATCACTCTCAGAATCTGAAGCGCTCGTAGCTGCAGGGTTTTTCCACACAGCTTCTGTTGAGAGACAAAGTCCATCACTTGATGAACTCTCACCAACAGAAATGTGCAGTTTTCCACTCAGGACAGCTGCTGCATGCTGCTGTTTGTAAAAAGAAGGTCCAGTGGATCCGTTCAGTTCTACATTATTCAGGAGAGAGACGTCACCATTGAATAATGACCATATTTCCTAAAATTATAGCTCAACCACAGAGGGACCAGGCTACTAGAATGACCTCTGTTTACTAGAAGTGCTTCTCCTATGGTGGTGAACTCCTCAGCTGTCAGTGGAGTCAAATCTGTCTTAGAGAGGCCAGAGGTTCCCACACTGGTTCCCTCTCATCATGCAGCCCTGACAGCTGTGTGTGCTGTTCCAGCGTGTTGGCACCTCACTGATGAGTTTCAGGGTTGGCCCTCCCATCTGTTGCTGCACCTGAGCCAGCTTCTCCTTGGCTGTAGTGCTGATCTGAAGGATGTGACAGTGTTCCTGGCTTTGTGTCTGATGATGGAAGTGGGGATCTGATCACAGGATTTTCTGACTCCTAGATTCAGACGATGTGCAGTGCAGACTGAGTGGTGAATTTGGAGCTGTCTAGTGGATGCTGTCATGTTTGGTGCTGCGTCGCTCACAAGACACTTGACTTTGTTGGTGATGGCCCAGTCCTCCATCAGGCCTCTTTGGACTGGGGCCAAACTGTCAGCAGGGTGACTTTGTGGAAAGTCTTGCACTCCCAACACATTCATTCTCACGAATGCAGTGACAGGTCAGAGCCAAGGGAGCCTCCATGTCCACAGATGTCCACATGGCAGCTGGACTTCCTTTTTCACTCCTTCCCGTTCCTCCTGGTACTTTTTGGCCACCGTTTGTTTGATGGTCTGAAAATGACACCCAGAGTAAATCAATACATTGAAATTAGAGATGAAATAAACTGGAGATATCAACCACTGCTTTAGATCATTTCCACACAAACCTTCCTGGTTGGCAAACATATGAGGCTCAAGGACCTGAACCAGTTCCCTGAACCCTTCCCTCTCAACAGTGCTGAGGGGCTGGCAGTCCTTCAGGATGAAATTCAGCAGAGCCTCATCCAGCATCTGCTTCCTGGAAGCTGGATGGTTCAAGATGAAGGAGAGAAGAAATGAAGAGGAATTAATGATCAATGAAGCAACTGTGAGTCAGTTGGAGAGTGGCTGTATACCTGAGTTCATCCTGGTGGATCTGGGACTTCATTCTCATGCCTGGCCCCATCATGCCTCAGCACTGAAGAGGTGCTTTTGTTGAGATGAGACGCTTCTGTCCAACAAATGCCACATTCAACCTGCAGAAAAGAACATGAGTGCTCAGCTAAAAGTTCCTTTCTTCATGGTGACTGGTGTTTCTTAGTCTTAGACCACCAGGTTTCCAATGAGGTGTATCGGATACGTTGTTGTGTGCCGCTGAAATCCGTCCAATTCCGGCGTTGTTTCCTCATGAAATATGTTTGCCTTAAAGCTCATTAAAGTGTTGAACCACAATATCGTTCACCATAACTGAGTCAACTTCAAGATAACCTACTTCTACATTCCAGTCCCAGCTGCTCCTGTTCTGCTGCAGTCCAGAAAACAACAACCCGATACAATTGGCGCTCCTTCCCACAGCTCCGGCCCGGATCCGCATGGTTCCGCTGACTGACTGTGAGACGCGCTCCCTCCAGAGTGGCACAGCCCGATGGGGGTCCTTGTCTGGCACGGGGGCGTAAAACAGGTGCGACTGGAAAGCCTGGTTTATTCTGCGTCGAGGGAACGCGTTGCTCTGCAACTCACCGCCAAGCCGCTAGGGGGTGTGGCTTTGTCTTTGTATTGTTTACGGGGCTCTTGTCGGATTCCTTGGTTTTCTTCCGGTCACAGACAACAATTGTTGGCCATTTGTCAGTCTTTGTAGTGCCGCGAATAATCCTTTCTTCGGCTTGGTCCATTTTTTCTTGGCGCTTTCACCACAGAAACTTTGAAAATGGCGGTGTTGTTGTGCTGCGACTGAACCGGAAATGACGTTCTGAGCGGACCAATTACAGTCCTCGACGTTGACGTCACCACGCGTTTACGCGACACGGAGGCAGGATTTTGTTGGGGTTTGCGTCGACGCGACGCAGAAGCATAAATCAGGCTTTCGTGGTTTAGAATCTCACGCCAAGTCGGAGAACCAGGTCTTGAATCAGTCACGTGGTCACTGCCGGTCGGCGAGGCTTTGGACGTCACTACATACGTCATCGATAACCGTTTTTCAAACCGAAATCCTGGATCACTCCACTCATCACTACCGCTGCTACCAGGTTAGCGAGTCTGGAGTGGCACAGAGAACAGAGCTTGGGCTCGTTTTGAAGAAGAAGAAGAAGAAGAAAAGAAGCGGAAGGCCTCGGTCTTTGTCTCCTGAAGGCTGAGTGGCGCCGGTAGAACCTCAACATGTGCGCCGCGCAGCTGCTGCGGGTGTCGGTCCAGGAGCGGATCCTCGCCGCCGCTGAAGACTTCCTGCTGCAGCTGGGAGAAGGAGACTCAGCGGCTGGAGTCCCGGTGCTGAGAGCGCTGCTCACCGAGCGGCTGGCGGCGGCCGCGGAGCAGATCGTGGCTCTGCTGGAGGAAACCGTGGCGGAGTACGAGCGGGAGAACCGCCGGCAGAGGTTGCTGCTCGATGCCGTGCTGAAGCCCCGAGTCAGGCTGGACAGAGCAGGTGAGTCCCCCCACACTGACCAGGAGAACCGAGAGACCGCAGTCCTGCCAGCAAGTGTCTCCGGTCTGGTTGTGTCCGTAATCCGGGTCATTGTGTTCAGACCGTCTGAGCAGGAGTGGAACAACGTAGAAGTGTTTCGTAGTTGACGGCTATTCGGTGTTGGTGGAGCCTTAAAACCTCACCTGGCTCGGGACACGCTGGGCGCCATCTTGGCTGCCTCCTGACCAACAAGTAGATGGCGCTGTTTGGTTTCCAGGCTGCGTCCTTCCCGCCGTAGTTCTACTGCTTTTTGTATTTGTATGGAAGAAAAAAACAAAACTAAGAAACACGGAGAAACATCTCATAGGTTACACGTTACAAATTTTGTCCCAGCCAGAGTTTTCCTCAATTACTGGAAAGGAAAGGGACATTTCCTGATTGTTATTAATAAAGTAATCTTAGACCTTGGCTGACTGCATGTTGCTGTGTTTGGGTGGGCTGACATGTTTAGCATCAGTACAGGTCACAGTGGTCCAGCACTCACCTCTCATTCTAGAAATGAACATTCTGACTAGCAGATGTGATCATGAATGGACAAAACCATTCAGCAGAGGGGACCTATGACCTTTGACCTGGGTGACCCAACGTTGATCCAAGCATCTGAAGCCAGCGTTTCTATTCCCAGTTTGCTGACTGGTCGGCAGTAGCAGGACGTCTCTTTTCATTGAGTTGATTTCTGTTTCTGTCTGTTGCTCCGCTGTTTCAGAGTCAAATGAAGAGATTTCTGATGTTGCTGTTTGTGTCCTGCAGATGTGGAGCAGCTGCTGGTGATTAAAGAAGAGGTTCCCCCTGAGCTGCAGGACCCAGAGCCCCCCCACATTAAAGAGGAGTGGGAGGAGCTCTGGACCAGTGAGGAGGGAGGGCAGCTTCAAGGGCAGGAGGAGGCTGATATCACCACGTTCCCCTTCACTCTGGTTCCTGTGAAGAGTGAAGGGAACGAAGAGAAACCTCAGTTCCCACATCTTCATCAGAGTCTAACTGAGGAGAACTTGAAAGAAGAGTCTCTGAGCAGCAGCCCAGTTCATCCTCTGAAAACAGAAGCTGATGGAGAAGAGTGTGGAGGACCAGAACCAGAACCAGCCAGCAAGGTAGATCCAGATCCACTTGTACAACCCCAGACTGAAGACCAGATGTCAGACTCTTCTGAAGCTGAGACTGAAGTCAGTGAGGATGATTGGGTCAGACCTGATAACACGGCCACTTCTGAGCACAAGGAACCCTTTGGCTCAAGGAGGAATATGCTTCAGAAATTGAGCCCAGGACAGGAAGCGAGTCATTGCAGCTCAAAAGAACAAAAACTAAAGACTGGAAGAGAATCAGAGATCATCAGGAACGTGACCTTTGGTCCTTCTGAATCTGAGACAGAAGTCAGTGAGGATGAGCGTCCCTTTAGGTGCTCAAAGTGCAGTAAAGGTTTTAGTTACAGAAGGAATTTGGATGTACACATGAAAACACACACTGGAGAAAAACCATACCCGTGCTCAGTTTGCGGCACAGGGTTTTCAGAAAATGGATATCTAAAAAGACACATGAAGAGAACACATACTGGAGAGAAACCATTCCCATGCTCAGTTTGTGGCACCACATTTGCAGAAAAGGCAAGTGTGAAAAGACACATGACGAGAACACATACTGGAGAGAAACCATTCCCATGCTCAGTTTGCAGCACAAGATTTTCAGAAAGGGGTTGTCTGAAAAGACACATTAGGAGAACACACACTTGAGAGACATTTGTCTTGCAAAAGCTTCCCAGATCAGGAAAACATGAAACAACACAACAGAAAAATGTCCTTTGTCCATTCTGTGTTGGTGTGACTCAAACTGAGTAGATAGTGCAATTTATCATGGTCGTTCAGACCCAACTTGGAGGTTCTGGTTTAAGAAAGCGTTTTTCAGATAATGCAGCAGGAAATAAACTCAGTTAACCTGACATAATGGAGCCATCATTGGATATGACGGTGAGGGGGCTGATCTTATTTTCTCTGAGGTCACCATGGAAAGATCCACCTGGTACCACTTACTGATCTTTGTATTGACGTATTGATCACTGATCAAACACTGAATTATCTTTGAGTGTCTTCAGACTATCTTACATGAGTGTATGTTATTGTTACGATGGTTTCTCTTCCTGGTTCCTGTCAATACATGTGCAGCTGTCAAGTCTTTAATCACTTGTTGGTGCAGCCTGATAATACAGAATTACAAAAGTCCAGCCTAGATGGAACTCATACATGGAGTTTTAGACAACTGCTGGCCTTCATCCAGCTTTATTGATAAATATAATTGAGTATCATCTGTGTAACAATGGAAATTTATGGACTGTTTCCCAATAATATGACCGAAAGGAAGCATACATAAAGTGAAGAGTATTGGCCCCAGCACTGAACCTTGAGGAACACCGTGTTTAACTTTGGTTTGTATAGAAGATTTATCATTAACGTCTACAAACTGAAATCAACCTGATGAATACGATTGAAACCACTTTAATGTTCCCTGAATGCACAGTTTAATCGTAATAATGGTACACTTCAGAATTAACGACAGCACATATACATTTGTTGTGTATGTACGCTGAACTTGAACAGTCCGTTGTCCCAATGGAGGCAAGTGAGAGTGAGGCCTGCAGCCAGACTACAAGGTTGGTGCTGCCACCCCAAGGGAGGTGGAGAGGGCAGAGGCAGGGGTCAGGAACACATGGGGGAAGGGGAGGGGAGGATAGTACGCGCCATTTACGTCACCAAGGCAGAAGGAGTTCTCCTGGAGGATAAACAATGGGGCAGCCGATAAGGAAGCTGTGGGTTTGGGCGGAGGAGCACACATTCCAATCTGTCTTCTCTTTCAGTCCAATCCAAATTGTAAAGTTAAATTTCTGGTCTTCAACATCACTCTCCTCTTCGCAGAGCGGTCAACTGCTCCGAGATGGTTTCCATCCTGGGTTTCAGTTCAAGAGTCTGTTGTTGCCCCGCTCTGCCAACCTCAGTCATTGCGTTGTCAATGACTGAGGTTGTGTGAGCTGCACATCACATCAAGTGTTGATGCCCACACAAGGGTGTCTTTTCAAAAAGAGGAATATTACGCCTCCATTTCACACAGACAAGACGGCAAATTTGGCACATTTTCTGTCTAAAAAGGGCTGGAGAGAGATGGAGGTGAGGGAGGAGAGGAGACATAGAGGTGGGGAAGAGAAGAGAGAGAGACCAGACATTATGTTTGCTGCTCCATTTTGATTGTTGCTCTCCAGCTTCAGCTCAATAAAAACCTCTTCATCACATCAGTCCCATGTGGAGCTGCGTTGTTCCAACAACACTGAGCTCTCAGCTCATAGCAGTTCTACAATAAAGGTTCCAACACAACGTTCCATTGATCCATGAACAAAGCAGGCAGTGAGACCATGATGATGTCACATCTGTCCACTGTCCAGATGTCAGAGTTGAAAATGATAGGATGCCATGTTCCCTTCAACAACAGTCCAGCAGAAAGCCACCATGAAGACCTGAGGAGAAGCAAGGCAGCTCACCACAGTCAGGAACTCCCAGTCACCTCAACAAGGTTTCTGTCCACTCACGTTCAACCAGACCAGCAGATCACCTGCATCCCCACTGCCTCACCACCAGAGGGCAGTAGAACATCAACCATAGAGGCTCCCACTGAGGAATGAACACCACCACCAGCAGACAGCTCTCCCTCCCTGACAGCATTTAAAGGAGATGAATGATGGATCATCAAACTCCACCATTCACTGTGACTCAGGGCCGCTCCCTCTGCTCTGACTCTCTTTGATTGTTTGTCTTTGTTTTATTCAATCAAGTTGTTCCTCCTCTCTCTCTTCTTGCTGCTCTACCCCCCCCATGTGATGTCTACTACCTCCTCCTCCTTGATGACACTCATTGTGAGGTCTCTTCATCAGCCCTCCTCTGCTTTCTGAGCCACAAACAGTTTTTGTGAGTCGCTAAAACCCCGAACTCCATCTTGAACCCAGACTCTCAGAAGCCTGACCACATTTACTGAACTGGTCCCTCTTTGGTGAAACCATCACCACGTTTCTGAAGGCTCTGAATGTCCTGATGCTGATGTCATTCTGCTTCCTCTGACACAGGCAGCTTTGGTCCGTTCTGGCACTGTGACATCAAAGACTAAATTCTGAGATCAAGAAGAACATTTACAAAACATGAACAAAACTTGATGACAGAATTCTTTGTCCTCCTCCATCACCGCGATGCCATCGATGGTCCGTTACTGTTGCAGTGCAGTAACATCATGAGTTGTGTCAAACCATCTCTGTCAGCTCTGCGAGTGTCTGGAGTGACGTCTCCAAGGACACTTGCTGCCAGGACTACAGAGTAAACATCAACATCTGTTTGCATCTGGCTTCAACTGTACTTTTCCTCTAGGTTCAACTTTGCTAGGTTACAGTGACTTGTGTACAGAGTAGTGACTTGATCAGCTGGTGGTGATGATGTAGCTTTAGGATGCTAACACAGTTGTTACTCAGGGCACCGCTGGTTGTAATTTAGAGTCCAATGAGAAACGCTCAGTCTCAGGTTCCAGCTTGTCAGTGAGTTCTTTGAGGGTCAGAGGCTTACATACAAATATAAAAACCAGTTGAAACACTTCCTGGAATTTTAAGAGGATTGAATACAAACAAGGAAGCGTGTAAGACAGAGGAATAATACCAGTAAAGCAATGAAGGCACATGGAGGATCAGACATGAATCATAAGATTTATCTGAGACTCAAGTGGACGGCAAAGGTAGCAGGTGAGAAGATGTTCAGGATGAAGGGTCAGTGACCTCCAAACAAAGAAGACTCCTGAATGGAGGTTGAGCAGAGTCTGAGGAGTCAGGTGGAGCTGGCAGTGAGACAGGAGTTGAGGCCTGAACAGATGCAGCACTGGTCTTTGTTACTGTGACAGCACGACAACCAACAGGACCTGCTCACGTTCTCAGCTGGATTGTTCTCATCAATGTACGGAACCTCTCCAACGAACTGGTGGGGGGACGGCCTACCAAGCCTCCATCTCAACGACCGTGGCTCCCACTGGGATCCGCGATGCTCTTCTCAGGCACAAGGGGGCTTCTCTCCGCTGGTCAGGATGGAGATTCAAGGCTCACGGGAGGTCAACAGTATTGTGACCGTGAAAAGGGGGAGAGGAGAAGTTCTGTTTAAAGTTAAAGAACAAAGAAACAAAAAAGTAAGCAGAAGAGAAAGAAAAGAGGAGAGACGGACCAGCAGCTGGAGGAGCTCACGGAAAAATAAGAAGCGCTGAAGAGCCTGAACCCAACCCAACTGTAACGGATGGTGTCGTGACTATTATAATAAACTGGTCCGCCGTGGGGGTGACCTTTGACCTGTG
This sequence comes from Aulostomus chinensis, assembly GCF_037954235.1. Lineage (NCBI taxonomy): Eukaryota > Metazoa > Chordata > Actinopteri > Syngnathiformes > Aulostomidae > Aulostomus > Aulostomus chinensis. The sequence goes on along the minus strand of NC_141320.1, from coordinate 54,373,317 downwards.
TGGGGCTGCTGGCCAATCAGCACCCTTTGCCGTCCTCAGTACTTCTCAGATATTCCTGTATTAAACGGGTCAACAGAGGGCAGTCATGCATCCCTCAGATCCTCCAGAGCAGGGGTTTTCAGTTAAAATTCTCCTGGGTCCAGTTTTCAAACCTCTTCAAGCTTGGGTCTGGAGGCCTAGCACAGTTTTTCATGACTGCTGATTTCAGTGATGGGCCCACGCCTGCATGTTAGCCAGCAGTCGAGCTGTGCTTTATGATCCAGGGGCATCTTTAGCCGATGGAGGTAGACTTTAAGCCTGTTGTATCAGTGTCTGTTTGGTCAACAATGAACTTTCAGATCGAATGAAGTCGCCGACATTTCAATAATAGTTCAGTCGTATTTATTGTCTGCTTTTTTTCCACATGAACCTTAAACCTATTGTCCAGCAGGGGGCAACATAAAGAGAAGAGTGTATATGACTATGTGAGTGTGTGTGTGTGTGTGTGTGTGTGTGTGTGTGTGTGTGTGTGTGTGTGTGTGTGTGTGTGTGTGTGTGTGTTTTGAAGACGACTTCTTGACTCCATTTTTGTTGTCACTCTTCTCTTAATTTTCAGTTTCACTCATTAAAATGAAGTTGTACGTCAACAACTTTGGTCTTTAAGCTGACAAACACACCACACGTCACTCACTCTATAGATTAAATCTGCTGATAACACAAAACACGTGACCTTGTGACCCTGCATGACGTTTTGCTCCAACTTTCCAGAACTAATAGGAGGAACAGCATGGATCGTTCTGAGCAAGAACTCTGACATCACCATCGTCATGAACAAGAAGGCAGTCGGACTCAACTTCAACAAATCTGAAATGTCCCCTTAAGCTCCTGCTACTTTGAACTGATGCCTAAACCTTCAGTTTCCATGCATCACTCAGAACCTCTCACAACCACAGAAGAACAAGCAAAGGTTAGGAGCAGTAAAGCCTTCAATAATGACATCATCATGTTTGAGGGTTTTCTTTCCTCAAACTGTTTCTACCAACACGACAGAATCCTGGAAATATTTCAGGTGTTGACCTCCCAGCAGCCTGAAGGTCAACCTGCATTATCTGTTATGTTGCTGAGCAGAGGAGGGAGCTCAATGGTAGAGCGCTAGCTTAGCATGTGAGAGGTGGTGGGATCGGTGCCCTCGTTCTCCAGAAGACTTCAGCTTGTTCTGTTGTTGAGCTCTGATGAAACCACTGACTTTGAACCACACACAAAGTGAAGGAGAGACTTAAGATTGATGGCACCTGAGGAACTTCTAGGTTTCCTAAAATCAACTGGAAATTCATTCACCAGTTAAACAGTGACTCTAACAGAGGGGGTGTAGCTCAGTGGTAGAGCGCATGCTGAGCATGTATGAGGCCCTGGGTTCAATCCCCGGCATCTCCAGCTGGTCCTTTGTAGCCTTCATCTTGTCAGCTAAAGTGATCCTTAAATGTGACAACAGACGATTAACTATCAGAAGACATCTTCTACATGTTCAAGGTGGGCTAACTTTCCACAAATGTTCAAAATTACTTTTGAAAATGAAAACATAGATCAAACCTGCCCTGTCAATCACCCACAATGGGCGGGTCATCCCACTCCCTATCAGGTTCCCCACTCCGTGACCCAGGAGGCTCCCTCTCCCTATCAGGACTAGAAGTCCATTGGGGTCTCCCTGCTCAGGTAGGAGTCCTGCCCACAACGTTAAGCTGTTGATGTTCTAGAGGAGACAACATCTGATCTTTGTTAGATCCACCAGTCAAAGGTTTTCTTTAAAGGCTGTAGCAGCTGAGAATGAGGGATTAATAACCATCTTAGTGAGGACATTTTGAAACATGATGACATTTTATTGACTTGGAACACTGCAAAAATCATCTCCCCTCCAAAAACCCTCCTCTTCAACTTTGTACTCAAGTTGTCTCCTCATCTGGCACCACAGGATCCAGGACGTTCAGTCAAAAAAATCATTAGTGATTTCAAAAATGGCCATCAGACACAAAATAAGACTTCAAACAGGTTTACAATTTTATTTGATGTTGACACATTTTGTCCATTTAATATCAGGACTGCTTCCAGATCAGCTCCATGACCTCATCCCTGCACCAGAGTACCGCCCAAGTTCATCAAGGATGGCCAACATGAGCAGGTCGAGATTCACCTCCATCTTTGGAGGCTGATGAATTTCCTCCTGAGGACCGTCAGGCTGTTTCCTTACTTTGCTGTGACCCAACAGCAGACAGCAACAAGGACTGTGGTGCACTTGGTAAAACCACCATCTGGAGTCTGGAGCAAGATGCTGATGTGATCCTTTGATGAGTTTAGAATCAGTCAGAGATCAAAGACTGAAGCAGGAGATCAATGCACAGAACCCAGAGATCATAGACAGAATTCAGACATCACACATAGAATTCAGACATCAAACACAGAATTCAGACATCAAACACAGAATTCAAAGATCAAAGACAGAATTCAACGATCAATCAATGTGAGGAACCAGCGTCTCATGTGAAGATGCTTCTGAACTCATGAAGTGAAATCCTACCAAATAGAGATGAGTGAGTCCAACTGGACCTGAACAGGAGAGAAATAAAGGAGTTATTGTTATGCAATTGTTATTTATTTCCAGGCCAGGTGAGGGTTGGATTTTGTTCATTCATGTTGAAGTGAACTGACAGTGGGACTGTGGACCTGGGCTGAAGTCCAGCTCACTGCTGGTTTAATGAAACCACCTGATTGTTTTTCCTATCAGCTCTGATCTGATGGAAGAAACAAAAAGCCAAACTTCATTCGTCCGTGTCCAAACTCCACGTCTTTTGATGTACAGCACTCCAGTTATTTGTTTCTTTCCAGACAGAAGCAGGTTGGTGGAGGAATAAAACCTCAACAGTGAACAAACAGCAATGAGAGAAGTGAATCCTGCACTCAGAGAAGTTGTGTCTGCACTCGCCAACCAGGAAACGCGTCTATCTTCTGTGTGACTGAGGCAGCTGCTGAGAGCTGCGTTTCTCAGCTGTGTGGGGGCGGGACTCTGTGTGTGATTGACAGGTCAACTGTCTGCCAGACAATGTTGTGGGACACAAACACAAAATGCGAGGTGCCATTTCCATTCTGGGTCGATCAGCTCTGGGACCGTTTTGTCTTTTGAATGAAGAAATGCATTAATTTCAGGTAGCAGCTTGTAAAAATGCCCCGGCTCAACCACCAGACCTCTGTGTACACTGTCAAGAAAAAAAACTATTAAAAAACAGTAAAAAGTCAGTCAGCAGAGTTTCCAGATGAATACCGTCAAATTACAGTAATGAACTGTTCCACAAAATTACATGGAATAAACTAAAAATACACAGCAGGTTTCACAGTCCCAACTCATTAAATTACAGTCCATTTAGTTTTGATAAATGTGCATTCAACTGCAGGAAAACAGGCCCATCATGGAAAAACACATGAAGAACAAGGACCTTTCAGGTTCTTCTCTAAGTTCAGGGCTCTTACTGGTTCATTTATGAAACAAACCAGTCTATGAGCAGGAATTTCCCATTAAAAAAGTTCATTTGACAGTGGAAAAGCAAGCATAGTCCATCAAAATAGCCAAGTTTAAGGTCAATCACTGTCAATTGAAGCTATTTAGTTGTTACTTTATGAAACTGAGCCAACTTTCTACAGTGATTTCCTGTTAGATTCTGGTTTCTCCAAGTATAAAAACTACAACAATGTATAAACACAGAATCTGTACTTGGAACAATAGAGAATTTCTGCATATTTCCAGTATCAGTCCATCACTTTAGAGGATTGGAATGTAAAAAAATCATTGGACAATGGAAATCATTTATCCTTTAACGAAACAACTTCAGTGCAGAGTTGATAACTGCACTTCAAACTTTGAACTGGTGTCCACATCAATGTGGAATTTGAGGAGGCCACAGCCACCAAATTTCCCAGAGTTCTTGAGTATTTGCACTCTCTTCCCTTGGAGAAGTCAAGTGGAACTACAAGACAAGGAGCAGAAATCCAAGCTGCTGGTGGACCACGTGGTGCTGTGTTGATGCTACTTTCCCACTCAAAGGGGATCGTGCCGGAATGTTCCACACGGTTGACCAAACTTCCATTGCAGAAGAGATTCAGGCAGTTCCACCCACGCCATGCATCCTTGTATGCTGTAAGTGTGAGGCAATACAATACAGTATGTTTCAGTGACATACATTGAGACAGAAGACCTGGTTTATTGGGTGATGTTTATTGACATGCCAATTGGATTGTGGTGCCAATATGGCTGACTTGGTCGGTGTAAATCTTATCATCACAAAACAAAGTACACACAAATGTTCAAATTACTTTTCTAGACTTTAGTCGCCAAAGGAATTTCAGGCACCTGAAAGTGACTTTCATAAATCTGTGTGTGTGTGTACAGTACATGTCCCCAAAATGGACATTAAAATTATTGGTCCCCAATCTCAAGAATAAAATGATGCTCCAGTGATGTAGTGAGAGTTGCTACAAACCTCAAAATGATGCTGTCAATAATACAGTAAGACTTGCGACTAACATCAAAATGATGCTAAAGTGATGTAATGAGAGTTTCTTCTCAACTAAGAAATGATGCTACAGTGATGGGGTGAGAGTTGCTACTAACCTAATAAATGATGCTAAAGTCATGTAGTAAAAGTTGCTATTAATCTCAAAATGATGCTGCAGTGATGTAGTGAGAGTTGCTAAAGACCTCAAAATGATGCTAAAGTGATGAAATGAGAGTTGCTAATAATCCCAAAATGATGCTCCAGTGATGTATTGAGAGTTGCTTAAAACTTCAAAATGATGCTGTCAGTCATGTAGTGAGAGTTGCTACTAACCTCAAAATGATGCTAAAGTGATGTAATGAGAGTTGCTACTAATCTCAAAATGATGCTAAAGTGATGTAATGAGAGTTGCTACTAATCTCAAAATGATGCTACATTGATGTAGTGATAGTTGCTAAAAATCTCAAAATAAGGCTACAGTGATGTGGTTAGAGTTGCTAAAAACCTAAGAAATGATGCTACAGTGATGTGGTGAGAGATGCTACTAATCTCAAAATGATGCTAAAGTGATGTAGTGAGAGTTGCAACTATCCTCAAAATGATGCTGACAGTGATGTAGTGAGAGTTGCTACGTACCTCAAAATTATGCTACAGTGATGCAATGAATGTTTCTACTAACCTAAGAAATGAAGCGACAGTGATGTAGTGAGAGTTGCTACTAACCTAAGAAATGATACACCAGTAATGTGGTGAGAGTTGCTCCGAACCTCAAAATGATGCTGACTATGATGTAATTACAGTTGCTACTAACCTAAAAATGATGCTTATAGTGATGACGTGAGAGTTGCTATTAAACTCAAAATGATGCTAAAGTGATGTAATGAGAGTTGCTAAAAACCTCAAAATGATGCTCCAGTGATGTAGTGAGTTGCTTAAAACCTCAAAATGATGCTACAGTGATGTAGTGAGAGTTGCTAGAAACCTCAAAATGATGCTTCAGTGATGTGGTGAGAGTTGCTACTAATCTCAAAATGATGCTTCAGTGATGTGCTGAGAGTTGCTACTAATCTCAAAATGATGCTCCAGTGATGTAATGGGAGTTGCTACTAACCTAAGAAATGATGCTACAGTGATGTAGTGAGAGTTGCTACTAACCTAAGAAATGATGCTACAGTGATGTAGTGAGAGTTGCTACTATGCTATGCTGACAGTAATGTAGTAAGAGTTGCTAAAAATCTCAAAATGATGCTACAGTGATATAGTGAGAGTTGCTACGAACCTCAAAATGATGCTCCAGTGATGCAGTAAGAGTTGCTTAAAATCTTAAAATGATGCTGACAGTCATGTAGTGAGAGTTTCTTATAAAACTCAAAATGATGCGACTGTGATGTGGTGAGAGTTGCTACGAACCTCAAAATGATGCTACAGTAATGTAGTGAAAGTTGCTACGAACCTCAATCATGCTACAGTAATGTTGTAAGTGTTGCTAAAAATCTCAAAATGATGCTAAAGTGATGTGGTGAGAGTTGCTAAAATCTTCAAAATGATGCTACAGTGATGTAGTGAGAGTTGTTACGAACCTCAAAATGATGCTCCAGTGATGTCGTGAGAGTTGCTTAAAAACTCAAAATGATGCGACTGTGATGTGTTGAAAGTTGCAAAAACCTCAAAATGATGCTCCACTGATGTAGTGAGAGTTGCTAAAAATCTCAAAATGATTCCACAGTAATGTCGTGAGAGTTGCTACGAACCTATAAATGATGCTACAGTGATGTGGTAGGAGTTGCTTAAAACCTCAAAATGATTCCACAGTCATGTAGTGAGAGTAGCTTAAAACATCAAAATGATGCTACGGTAATGTTGTAAGAGTTGCTACAAACCTCAAAATAATGCTACAGTAATGTATTAAGTTGCTAAAAACCTCAAAATGATGCTACAGTAATGTATTAAGTTGCTAAAAACCTCAAAATGTTGCTACAGTGATGTAGTAAGAGTTGCTTAAAACCTCAAAATGATGCTCCAGCGGTGTCGTGAGAGTTGCTACTAATCTAAGAAATGATGCTACAGTGATGTGGTGAGAGTTTCTTAAAATCTTAAAAAGATGCGACAGTGATGTGGTGAGAGTTGCTACTATCCTCCTAATGATGCTACAGTGAAGTAGTGAAAGTTGCTAAAAACCTCAAAATGCTGCTACAGTGACGTCGGAAGAGTTGCTAAAAATCTCAAAATGATGCTACAGTGATGTCGGAAGAGTTGCTAAAAATCTCAAAATGATGCTAAAGTGATGTGGCCAGACTTGCTAAAAACCTCACAATAATGCTGTCAGTAATGTAGTGAGAGATGCTACGAACCTCAACATGATGCTACAGTAATGTAGTGAGAGTTGCTACGAACCTCAAAATGATGCTACAGTAATGTAGTGAGAATTGCTACCAAAATTAAAATTATGCTCAAGTAATGTAGTAGGAGTTGCTAAAAATCTAAAAATGATGCTGTAAGTAATGTAGTGAGACTTGCTACGAACCTCAATAATGCTACAGTAATGTTGTAAGTGTTGCTGAAAATCTTAAAATGATGCTAAAGTGATGTAGTGAGAGTTGCAACAAACCTCAAAATGATGCTACAGTGATGTAGTGAGAGTTGCTATGATCCTAAAAATGATGCTCCAGTAATGTATTAAGTTGCTAAAAACCTCAAAATGATGCTCCAGTGATGTAGTGAGAGTTGCCACGAACCTCAAAATGATGCTAAAGTGATGTGGTGAGAGTTGCAAAAAAATTAAAAATGATACTGTCAGTAATGTAGTTAGAGATGCTACGAACCTCAAAATGATGCTACAGTGATGTATTTAGTGTTGGTAAAAACCTTAAAATGATGCTGACATTCATGTAGTGAGAGTTGCTTAAAATCTCAAAATGATGCCACAGTGATGCGGTGAGAGTTTCTCAAAAAATTAAAAATGATGCAACAGTGATGTGGTGAGAGTTGCTACTATCCTTCAAATGATTCTACAGTAATGTAGTGAGAGTTGCAAAAAATCTAAAAATGATGCTGTAAGTAATGTAGTGAGACTTGCTACGAACCTCAGTAATGCTACAGTAATGTTGTAAGTGTTGCTAAAAATCTCAAAATGATGCTAAAGTGATGTGGTGAGAGTTGCTTAAAACCTCAAAATGATGCTCCAGTAATGAAGTGAGAGTTGCTACGAACCTATAAATGATGCTACAGTGATGTAGTGAGAGTTGCTTAAAACCTCAAAATGATTCCACAGTCATGTGGTGAGAGTTGCTTAAAACCTCAAAATGATGCTACAGTAATTTTGTAAGAGTTGCTACGAACCTCAAAATAATGCTACAGTAATGTATTAAGTTGCTAAAAACCTCAAAATGATGCTACAGTAATGTATTAAGTGGCTAAAAACCTCAAAATGTTGCTACAGTGATGTAGTAAGAGTTGCTTAAAACCTCAAAATGATGCTGCAGTGATGTAGTGAGAGTTGCAACTAATCTAAGAAATGATGCTACAGTGATGTGGTGAGAGTTTCTTAAAATCTTAAAAACATGCGACAGTGATGTGGTGAGAGTTGCTACTATCCTCCAAATGATGCTACAGTGAAGTAGTGAAAGTTGCTAAAAACCTCAAAATGCTGCTACAGTGATGTCGGAAGAGTTGCTAAAAATCTCAAAATGATGCTAAAGTGATGTGGCGAGAGTTGCTAAAAACCTCACAATGATGCTGTCAGTAATGTAGTGAGAGATGCTACGAACCTCAACATGATGCTACAGTAATGTAGTGAGAGTTGCTAAGAACCTCAAAATGATGCTACAGTGATGTAGTGAGAGTTGCTACAAACCTATAAATGATGCTCCAGTAATGAAGTGAGAGTTGCTACGAACCTATAAATGATGCTACAGTAATGAAGTGAGAGTTGCTATGAACCTATAAATGATGCTACAGTGATGTGGTAGGAGTTGCTTAAAACCTCAAAATGATTCCACAGTCATGTAGTGAGAGTTGCTTAAAACCTCAAAATGATGCTACAGTAATGTTGTAAGAGTTGCTACGAACCTCAAAATGATGCTACAGTAATGTATTAAGTTGCTAAAAACCTCAAAATGATGCTACAGTAATGTATTAAGTTGCTAAACACCTAAAAATGTTGCTACAGTGATGTAGTAAGAGTTGCTTAAAACCTCAAAATGATGCTCCAGTGAAGTCGTGAAAGTTGCTAAAAACCTTAAAATGCTGCTACAGTGATGTCGGAAGAGTTGCTAAAAATCTCAAAATGATGCTAAAGTGATGTGGCCAGACTTGCTAAAAACCTCACAATAATGCTGTCAGTAATGTAGTCAGAGATGCTACGAACCTAAACATGATGCTACAGTAATGTAGTGAGAGTTGCTACGAACCTCAAAATGATGCTACAGTAATGTAGTGAGAATTGCAACCAAAATCCAAATGATGCTACAGTAATGTAGTAGGAGTTGCTAAAAATCTAAAAATGATTCTGTAAGTAATGTAGTGAGACTTGCTACGTACTTCAATAATGCTACAGTAATGTTGTAAGTGTTGCTTAAAATCTCAAAATGATGCTCCAGTGATGTAGTGAGTTGCTTAAAACCTCAAAATGATGCGACAGTGATGTGGTGAGAGTTGCTACTAATCTCAAAATGATGCTTCAGTGATGTGCTGAGAGTTGCTACTAATCTCAAAATGATGCTCCAGTGATGTAATGGGAGTTGCTACTAACCTAAGAAATGATGCTACAGTGATGTAGTGAGAGTTGCTACTATGCTAAAAATGATGCTGACAGTGATGTAGTGAGAGTTGCTACTATGCTCAAAATTATGCTGACAGTAATGTAGTAAGAGTTGCTAAAAATCTCAAAATGATGCTACAGTGATATAGTGAGAGTTGCTACGAACCTCAAAATGATGCTCCAGTGATGCAGTAAGAGTTGCTTAAAATCTTAAAATGATGCTGACAGTCATGTAGTGAGAGTTGCTACGAACCTCAAAATGATGCTACAGTAATGTAGTGAGAGTTTCTTATAAAACTCAAAATGATGCGACTGTGATGTGGTGAGAGTTGCTTAAAACCTCAAAATGATGCTCCAGTAATGAAGTGTGAGTTGCTACGAACCTATAAATGATGCTACAGTGATGTAGTGAGAGTTGCTTAAAACCTCAAAATGATTCCACAGTCATGTGGTGAGAGTTGCTTAAAACCTCAAAATGATGCTACAGTAATTTTGTAAGAGTTGCTACGAACCTCAAAATAATGCTACAGTAATGTATTAAGTTGCTAAAAACCTCAAAATGATGCTACAGTAATGTATTAAGTGGCTAAAAACCTCAAAATGTTGCTACAGTGATGTAGTAAGAGTTGGTTAAAACCTCAAAATGATGCTCCAGTGATGTAGTGAGAGTTGCAACTAATCTAAGAAATGATGCTACAGTGATGTGGTGAGAGTTTATTAAAATCTTAAAAAGATGCGACAGTGATGTGGTGAGAGTTGCTACTATCCTCCAAATGATGCTACAGTGAAGTAGTGAAAGTTGCTAAAAACCTCAAAATGCTGCTACAGTGATGTCGGAAGAGTTGCAAAAAAAATCTCAAAATGATGCTAAAGTAATGTGGCGAGAGTTGCTAAAAACCTCACAATGATGCTGTCAGTAATGTAGTGAGAGATGCTACGAACCTCAACATGATGCTACAGTAATGTAGTAAGAGTTGCAAAGAACCTCAAAATGATGCTACAGTGATGTAGTGAGAGTTGCTACAAACCTATAAATGATGCTCCAGTAATGAAGTGAGAGTTGCTACGAACCTATAAATGATGCTACAGTGATGTGGTAGGAGTTGCTTAAAACCTCAAAATGATTCCACAGTCATGTAGTGAGAGTTGCTTAAAACCTCAAAATGATGCTACAGTAATGTTGTAAGAGTTGCTACGAACCTCAAAATGATGCTACAGTAATGTATTAAGTTGCTAAAAACCTCAAAATGATGCTACAGTAATGTATTAAGTTGCTAAACACCTAAAAATGTTGCTACAGTGATGTAGTAAGAGTTGCTTAAAACCTCAAAATGATGCTCCAGTGAAGTAGTGAAAGTTGCTAAAAACCTTAAAATGCTGCTACAGTGATGTCGGAAGAGTTGCTAAAAATCTCAAAATGATGCTAAAGTGATGTGGCCAGACTTGCTAAAAACCTCACAATAATGCTGTCAGTAATGTAGTGAGAGATGCTACGAACCTAAACATGATGCTACAGTAATGTAGTGAGAGTTGCTACGAACCTCAAAATGATGCTACAGTAATGTAGTGAGAATTGCAACCAAAATCAAAATGATGCTACAGTGATGTAGTAGGAGTTGCTAAAAATCTAAAAATGATGCTGTAAGTAATGTAGTGAGACTTGCTACGAACTTCAATAATGCTACAGTAATGTTGTAAGTGTTGCTTAAAATCTCAAAATGATGCTCCAGTGATGTAGTGAGTTGCTTAAAACCTCAAAATGATGCTTCAGTGATGTGCTGAGAGTTGCTACTAATCTCAAAATGATGCTCCAGTGATGTAATGGGAGTTGCTACTAACCTAAGAAATGATGCTACAGTGATGTAGTGAGAGTTGCTACTATGCTAAAAATGATGCTGACAGTGATGTAGTGAGAGTTGCTACTATGCTCAAAATTATGCTGACAGTAATGTAGTAAGAGTTGCTAAAAATCTCAAAATGATGCTACAGTGATATAGTGAGAGTTGCTACGAACCTCAAAATGATGCTCCAGTGATGCAGTAAGAGTTGCTTAAAATCTTAAAATGATGCTGACAGTCATGTAGTGAGAGTTTCTTATAAAACTCAAAATGATGCGACTGTGATGTGGTGAGAGTTGCTTAAAACCTCAAAATGATGCTCCAGTAATGAAGTGAGAGTTGCTACGAACCTATAAATGATGCTACAGTGATGTAGTGAGAGTTGCTTAAAACCTCAAAATGATTCCACAGTCATGTGGTGAGAGTTGCTTAAAACCTCAAAATGATGCTACAGTAATTTTGTAAGAGTTGCTACGAACCTCAAAATAATGCTACAGTAATGTATTAAGTTGCTAAAAACCTCAAAATGATGCTACAGTAATGTATTAAGTGGCTAAAAACCTCAAAATGTTGCTACAGTGATGTAGTAGGAGTTGGTTAAAACCTCAAAATGATGCTCCAGTGATGTAGTGAGAGTTGCAACTAATCTAAGAAATGATGCTACAGTGATGTGGTGAGAGTTTCTTAAAATCTTAAAAAGATGCGACAGTGATGTGGTGAGAGTTGCTACTATCCTCCAAATGATGCTACAGTGAAGTAGTGAAAGTTGCTAAAAACCTCAAAATGCTGCTACAGTGATGTCGGAAGAGTTGCTAAAAATCTCAAAATGATGCTAAAGTGATGTGGCGAGAGTTGCTAAAAACCTCACAATGATGCTGTCAGTAATGTAGTGAGAGATGCTACGAACCTCAACATGATGCTACAGTAATGTAGTAAGAGTTGCTAAGAACCTCAAAATGATGCTACAGTGATGTAGTGAGAGTTGCTACAAACCTATAAATGATGCTCCAGTAATGAAGTGAGAGTTGCTACGAACCGATAAATGATGCTACAGTGATGTGGTAGGAGTTGCTTAAAACCTCAAAATGATTCCACAGTCATGTAGTGAGAGTTGCTTAAAACCTCAAAATGATGCTACAGTAATGTTGTAAGAGTTGCTACGAACCTCAAAATGATGCTACAGTAATGTATTAAGTTGCTAAAAACCTCAAAATGATGCTACAGTAATGTATTAAGTTGCTAAACACCTAAAAATGTTGCTACAGTGATGTAGTAAGAGTTGCTTAAAACCTCAAAATGATGCTCCAGTGAAGTAGTGAAAGTTGCTAAAAACCTTAAAATGCTGCTACAGTGATGTCGGAAGAGTTGCTAAAAATCTCAAAATGATGCTAAAGTGATGTGGCCAGACTTGCTAAAAACCTCACAATAATGCTGTCAGTAATGTAGTGAGAGATGCTACGAACCTAAACGTGATGCTACAGTAATGTAGTGAGAGTTGCTACGAACCTCAAAATGATGCTACAGTAATGTAGTGAGAATTGCAACCAAAATCAAAATGATGCTACAGTAATGTAGTAGGAGTTGCTAAAAATCTAAAAATGATGCTGTAAGTAATGTAGTGAGACTTGCTACGAACTTCAATAATGCTACAGTAATGCTGTAAGTGTTGCTTAAAATCTCAAAATGATGCTCCAGTGATGTAGTGAGTTGCTTAAAACCTCAAAATGATGCGACAGTGATGTGGTGAGAGTTGCTACTAATCTCAAAATGATGCTTCAGTGATGTGCTGAGAGTTGCTACTAATCTCAAAATGATGCTCCAGTGACGTAATGGGAGTTGCTACTAACCTAAGAAATGATGCTACAGTGATGTAGTGAGAGTTGCTACTATGCTAAAAATGATGCTGACAGTGATGTAGTGAGAGTTGCTACTATGCTCAAAATTATGCTGACAGTAATGTAGTAAGAGTTGCTAAAAATCTCAAAATGATGCTACAGTGATATAGTGAGAGTTGCTACGAACCTCAAAATGATGCTCCAGTGATGCAGTAAGAGTTGCTTAAAATCTTAAAATGATGCTGACAGTCATGTAGTGAGAGTTGCTACGAACCTCAAAATGATGCTACAGTAATGTAGTGAGAGTTTCTTATAAAACTCAAAATGATGCGACTGTGATGTGGTGAGAGTTGCTACGAACCTCAAAATGATGCTACAGTGATGTAGTGAGAGTTGCTACGAACCTCAATAATGCTACAGTAATGTATTAAGTTGCTAAAAACCTAAAAATGATGCTACAGTGATGTAGTGAGAGTTGTTTAAAAAATTTTAAAATGATGCTGACAGTCATGTAGTGAGAGTTGCTCCTATCCTCCAAATGATGCTACAGTGATGTAGTGAGAGTTGCTTAAAATCTCAAAATGATGTGACAGTGATGTGGTAATAGTTTCAAAAAACTCAAAATGATGCTCCAGTGATGTAGTAAGAGTTGCTACGAACCTCAAAATGATGCTGACAGTCGTGAAGTGAGATTTGCTACTATCCTCAAAATGATGCTACAGTGATGTAGTGAGAGTTGCTACTATCCTCCAAATGATTCCACAGTAATGTAGTGAGAGTTGCTTAAAACCTCAAAATGATGCTACAGTAATGTTCTAAGAGTTGCTACGAACCTCAAAATGATGCTACAGTAATGTATTAAGTTGCTAAAAACCTCAAAATGATGCTACAGCAATGTATTAAGTTGCTAAAAACCTCAAAATGTTGCTACAGTGATGTAGTAAGAGTTGCTTAAAACCTCAAAATGATGCTCCAGTCAAGTAGTGAAAGTTGCTAAAAACATGAAAATGCTGCTACAGTGATGTCGGAAGAGTTGCTAAAAACCTAAAAATGCAGCTACAGTCATGTCGGAAGAGTTGCTAAAAATCTCAAAATGATGCTAAAGTGATGTGGCGAGAGTTGCTAAAAATCTCAAAATGATGCTAAAGTGATGTGGCGAGAGTTGCTAAAAACCTCACAATGATGCTGTCAGTAATGTAGTGAGAGTTGCTACGAACCTCAAAATGATGCTCCAGTGATGTAGTGAGAGTTGCTACGAACCTCAAAATGATGCTACAGTAATGTAGTGAGAGTTGCTACGAACCTCAAAATGATGCTCCAGTGATGTAGTGAGAGTTGCTACGAACCTCAAAATGATGCTCCACTGATGTAGTGAGAGTTGCTACTAATCTAAGAAATTATGCTACAGTGATGTAGGAAGAGTTGCTGAAAAAATCTCAAAGTGATGCTTCAGTGATGTGGTGAGACTTGCTAAAAATCTCAAAATGATTCCACAGTAATGTCGTGAGAGTTGCTACGAACCTATAAATGATGCTACATTAATGTTGTAAGAGTTGCTACGAACCTCAAAATGATGCTACACTAATGTATTAAGTTGCTAAAAACCTCAAAATGATGCTACAGTAATGTATTAAGTGACTAAAAACCTCAAAATGTTGCTACAGTGATGTAGTAAGAGTTGCTTAAAACCTCAAAATGATGCTCCAGTGAAGTAGTGAAAGTTGCTAAAAACCTCAAAATGCTGCTACAGTGATGTCGGAAGTGTTGCTAAAAAATCTCAAAATGATGCTAAAGTGATGTGGCGAGAGTTGCTAAAAACCTCACAATGATGCTGTCAGTAATGTAGTGAGAGTTGCTACGAACCTATAAATGATGCTCCAGAAATGAAGTGAGAGTTGCTACGAACCTATAAATGATGCTACAGTAACGTAGTGAGAGTTGCTACGAACCTCAAAATGATGCTACAGTAATGTAGTGAGAGTTGCTACGATCCTCATAATGATGGTACAGTAATGTATTAACTTGCTTAAAATCTAAAAATGATGCTCCACTGATGTAGTGAGCGTTGCTACGAACCTCAAAATGATGCTGACAGTCATGAAGTGAGAGTTGCTACTATCCTCAAAATGCTGCTCCAGTGATGAAATAAGAGTTGCTTAAAACCTTTAAAAATGATGCTGACAGTCATGTAGTGAGAGTTGCTACTATCCTCCAAATGATGCTACAGTGATGTCGGAAGAGTTGCTAAAAATCTCAAAATGATGCTCAAATGATGTGGCGAGAGTTGCTAAAAACCTCACAATGATGCTGTCAGTAATGTAGTGAGAGATGCTACGAACCTCAACATGATGCTACAGTAATGTAGTGAGAGTTGCTACGAACCTCAAAATGATGCTCCAGTGATGTAGTGAGAGTTGCTACTAATCTAAGAAATGATGCTACAGTAATGTAGGAAGAGTTGCTAAAAATCTAAAAATGATGCTTCAGTGATGTGGTGAGAGTTGCTAAAAATCTCAAAATGATGCTAAAGTGATGTGATGAGAGGTGCTAAAAATCTAAAAATTATGCTGTCAGTAATGTAGTGAGAGTTGCTACGGACCTCAAAATGATGCTCCAGTGATGAAATAAGAGTTGCTTAAAACCTTTAAAAATGATGCTGACAGTCATGTAGTGAGAGTTGCTACTATCCTCCAAATGATGCTACAGTGATGTCGTGAGAGTTGCTTAAAATCTCAAAATGATGTGACAGTGATGTGGTAATAGTTTCAAAAAACTCAAAATGATGCTCCAGTGATGTAGTAAGAGTTGCTACGAACCTCAAAATGATGCTGACAGTCGTGAAGTGAGATTTGCTACTATCCTCAACATGATGCTACAGTGATGTAGTGAGAGTTGCTACGATCCTCAAAATGATGCTACAGTAATGTATTAGGTTGCAAAAAACCTCAAAATGATGCGACAGTGATGGAGTGAGAGTTGCTACAATCCTCAAAATGATGCTACAGTAATGTATTAGGTTGACTAAAAACCTCAAAATGATGCTCCAGTGATGCAATAAGAGTTGCTTAAAACCTTTAAAAATGATGCTGACAGTCATGTAGTGAGAGTTGCTACTATCCTCCAAATGATGCTACAGTGATGAAGTGAGAGTTGCTTAAAATCTCAAAATGATGTGACAGTGATGTGGTAATAGTTTCAAAAAACTCAAAATGATGCTCCAGTGATGTAGTAAGAGTTGCTACGAACCTCAAAATGATGCTGACAGTCGTGAAGTGAGATTTGCTACTATCCTCAACATGATGCTACAATGATGTAGTGAGAGTTGCTACTAATCTAAGAAATGATGCTAAAGTGATGTGGTGAGACTTGCTACTATCCTCCAAATGATGCTGCAGTGATGTAGTGAGAGTTGCTTAAAATCTCAAAATGATGCTACAGTGATGTGGTGAGAGTTGCTACGAACCTCAAAATGATGCTGACAGTAATGTGGTGAGAGTTGCTAAAAACCTCAAAATGATGCTGCAGTGATGTAGTGAGAGTTGCTACTAATCTAGAAAAAGATGCGAAAGTGATGTAGTGAGAGTTGCTTCAAATCTCAAAATGATGCTCCAGTGATACAGAAAGAGTTGCTTAAAACCTTAAAATGATGCTTACAGTCATGTAGTGAGAGTTGCCTAAAATCTCAAAATGATGCGATTGTGATGTGGTGAGAGTTGCTTAAAACCTCAAAATGATGCTCCAGTGATGTAGTGAGAGTTGCTACTAATCTAAGAAATGATGCGACAGTGATGTGGTGAGAGTTGCTACTATCCTCCAAATGATGCTACAGTGAAGTAGTGAAAGTTGCTAAAAACCTCAAAATGCTGCTACAGTGATGTGGTGAGAGTTGCTCCGAACCTCAAAATGATGCTGACAGTAATGTGGTGAGAGTTGCTAAAAACCTCAAAATAATGCTGCAGTGATGTATTAAGTGTTGGGAAAAACCTCAAAATGATGCTCCAGTGATGTAGTGAGAGTTGCTACTAATCTAGAAAATGATGCTAAAGTGATGTAGTGAGAGTTGCTTCAAATCTAAAAATGATGCTCCTGTGATACAGAAAGAGTTGCTTAAAACCTTAAAATGATGCTTACAGTCATGTAGTGAGAGTTGCTGAAAATCTCAAAATGATGCTACAGTGATGTAGTGAGAGTTGCTTAAAACCTCAAAATGATGCTCCAGTGATGTAGTGAGAGTTGCTACTAATCTAAGAAATGATGCGACAGTGATGTGGTTAGAGTTGCTACTATCCTCCAAATGATGCTACAGTGAAGTAGTGAAAGTTGCTAAAAACCTCAAAATGCTGCTACAGTGATGTCGGAAGAGTTGCTAAAAATCTCAAAATGATGCTAAAGTGATGTGGCAAGAGTTCCTAAAAACCTCACAATGATGCTGTCAGTAATGTAGTGAGAGATGCTACGAACCTCAACATGATGCTACAGTAATGTAGTGAGAGTTGCTACGAACCTCAAAATGATGCTACAGTGATGTGATGAGGCTTGCTAAAAATCTCAAAATGATTCCACAGTAATGTAGTGAGAGTTGCTACGAACCTATAAATGATGCTCCAGTAATGAAGTGAGAGTTGCTACGAACCTATAAATGATGCTACAGTGATGTGGTAGGAGTTGCTTAAAACCTCACAATGATTCCACAGTCATGTAGTGAGAGTTGCTTAAAACCTCAAAATGATGCTACAGTAATGTATTAAGTTGCTAAAAACCTCAAAATGTTGCTACAGTGATGTAGTAAGAGTTGCTTAAAACCTCAAAATGATGCTCCAGTGAAGTAGTGAAAGTTGCTGAAAACCTCAAAATGCTGCTACAGTGATGTCGGAAGAGTTGCTAAAAATCTCAAAATGATGCTAAAGTGATGTGGCGAGAGTTGCTAAAAACCTCACAATGATGCTGTCAGTAATGTAGTGAGAGATGCTACGAACCTCAAAATGATGCTACAGTAATGTAGTGAGAGTTGCTACGAACCTCAAAATGATGCTCCAGTGATGTAGTGAGAGTTGCTACTAATCTAAGAAATGATGCTACAGTAATGTAGGAAGAGTTGCTAAAAATCTAAAAATGATGCTTCAGTGATGTGGTGAGAGTTGCTAAAAATCTCAAAATGATGCTAAAGTGATGTGATGAGAGGTGCTAAAAATCTAAAAATGATGCTGTCAGTAATGTAGTGAGAGTTGCTACAGACCTCAAAATGATGCTCCAGTGATGAAATAAGAGTTGCTTAAAACCTTTAAAAATGATGCTGACAGTCATGTCGTGAGAGTTGCTACTATCCTCCAAATGATGCTACAGTGATGTAGTGAGAGTTGCTTAAAATCTCAAAATGATGCTGACAGTCATGTAGTGAGAGTTGCTACAATCCTCCAAATGATGCTACAGTGATGTAGTTTGAGTTGCTTAAAATCTCAAAATGATGTGACAGTGATGTGGTAATAGTTTCAAAAAACTCAAAATGATGCTCCAGTGATGTAGTAAGAGTTGATACGAACCTCAAAATGATGCTGACAGTCGTGAAGTGAGATTTGCGACTATCCTCAACATGATGCTACAGTGATGTAGTGAGAGTTGCGACGATCCTCAAAATGATGCTACAGTAATGTATTAGGTTGCAAAAAACCTCAAAATGATGCGACAGTGATGGAGTGAGAGTTGCTACGATCCTCCAAATGATGCTACAGTGATGTAGTGAGAGTTGCTACTAATCTAAGAAATGATGCTAAAGTGATGTGGTGAGACTTGCTACTATCCTCCAAATGATGCTACAGTGATGTAGTGAGAGTTGCTTAAAACCTTGAAATGATGCTCCAGTGAAGTAGTGAAAGTTGCTAAAAACCTCATAATGCTGCTACAGTGATGTCAGAAGAGTTGCTAAAAATCTCAAAATGATGCTAAAGTGATGTGGCAAGAGTTGCTGAAAACCTCACAATGATGCTGTCAGTAATGTAGTGAGAGATGCTACAAACCTCAAAATGATGCTACAGTAATGTAGTGAGAGTTGCGACGAACCTCAAAATGATGCTCCAGTGATGTAGTGAGAGTTGCTACTAATCTAAGAAATGATGCTACAGTGATGTAGGAAGAGTTGCTAAAAATCTCAAAATTATGCTTCAGTGATGTGGTGAGAGTTGCTAAAAATCTCAAAATGATGCTTCAGTGATGCAATAAGAGTTGCTTAAAACCTTAAAATGATGCTGACAGTAATGTAGTGAGACTTGCTACGAACCTCAAAATGATGCTACAGTAATGTAGTAGGAGTTGCTAAAAATCTAAAAATGATGCTGTAAGTAATGTAGTGAGACTTGCTACGAACCTCAATAATGCTATAGTAATGTTGTAAGTGTTGCTAAAAATCTCAAAATGATGCTAAAGTGATGTGGTGAGAGTTGCTAAAATCCTCAAAATGATGCTACAGTGATGTAGTGAGAGTTGCCACGAACCTCAAAATGATGCTCCAGTAATGTAGTGAGAGTTGCTCCGAACCTCAAAATGATGCGACAATAATGTGGTGAGAGTTGCTAAGAACCTCAAAATGATGCTACAGTAATGTAGTGAGAGTTGCTAGGATCCTAAAAATGATGCTCCAGAAATGTATTAAGTTGCTAAAAACCTCAAAATGATGCTACAGTGATGTATTAAGTTGCTAAAAACCTCAAAATGTTGCAACAGTGATGTAGTAAGAGTTGCTTAAAACCTCAAAATGATGCTCCAGTGATGTAGTGAGAGTTGCTACTAATCTAAGAAATGTTGCTACAGTGATGTGGTGAGAGTTTCTTAAAATCTTAAAAAGATGCGACAGTGATGTGGTGAGAGTTGCGACTATCCTCCAAATGATGCTACAGTGAAGTAGTGAACGTTGCTAAAAATCTCAAAATGATGCTAAAGTGATGTGGCGAGAGTTGCTAAACACCTCACAATGATGCTATCAGTAATGTAGTGAGAGATGCTACGAACCTCAACATGATGCTACAGTAATGTAGTGAGAGTTGCTACGATCCTCAAAATGATGCTCCACTGATGTAGTGAGCGTTGCTACGAACCTCAAAATGATGCTGAGAGTTATGAAGTGAGAGTTGCCACTATCCTCAAAATGATGCTGCAGTGATGTAGGAAGAGTTGCTAAAAACCTCAAAATAATGCTTTCAGTGATGTAGTGAGAGTTGCGACGAATCTCAAAATGATGCTACAGTAATGTAGTAAGAGTTGCTAAAAATCTCAAAATGATGCTACAGTGATGTGGTTAGACTTGCTAAAAATCTCAAAATGATTCTACAGTAATGTAGTGAGAGTTGCTACGAACCTATAAATGATGCTCAAGTGACGAAGTGAGAGTTGCGACCAACCAATAAATGATGCCACAGTGATGTGGTAGGAGTTGCTTAAAACCTCAAAATGATGCTACAGTAATGTTGTAAGAGTTGCTACGAACCTCAAAATGATGCTCCAGTAATGTATTAAGTTGCTACGAACCTAAAAATGATGCTACAGTAATGTAGTAGGAGTTGCTAAAAATCTAAAAATGATGCTGTAAGTAATGTAGTGAGACTTGCTACAAACCTCAATAATGCTACAGTAATGTAAGTGTTGCAAAAAACCTCAAAATGATGCTACAGTGATGTAATGAGAGTTGCTACGATCCTCAAAATGATGCTCCAGTGATGCAGTAAGAGTTGCTTAAAACCTTTAAAAATGATGCTGACAGTCATGTAGTGAGAGTTGCTACAATCCTCCAAATGATGCTACAGTGATGTAGTGAGAGTTGCTTAAAATCTCAAAATGATGTGACAGTGATGTGGTAATAGTTTCAAAAAATTAAAAATGATGCTCCAGTGATGTAGTAAGAGTTGCTACGAACCTCAAAATGATGCTGACAGTCGTGAAGTGAGATTTGCTACTTTCCTCCAAATGATGCTACAGTGATGTAGTGAGAGTTGCTTAAAATCTCAAAATGATGCGACAGTGATGTGGTGAGAGTTGCTAAGAACCTCAAAATGATGCTGACAGTAATGTGGTGAGAGTTGCTAAAAACCTCAAAATGATGCTGCAGTGATGCATTAAGTGTTGGTAAAAACCTCAAATGATGCTCCAGTGATGTAGTGAGAGTTGCTACTAATCGAGAAAATGATGCTAAAGTGATGTAGTGAGAGTTGCTTCAAATCTCAAAATGATGCTCCAGTGATACAGAAAGAGTTGCTTAAAACCTTAAAATGATGCTTACAGTCATGTAGTGAGAGTTGCTTAAAATCTCAAAATGATGCGACAGTGATGTGGTGAGAGTTGCTACTATCCTCCAAATGATGCTACAGTGATGTAGTTAGAGTTGCTTAAAATCTCAAAATGATGCTACAGTGATGTAGTGAGAGTTGCTTAAAACCTCAAAATGATGCTACAGTAATGTTGTAAGAGTTGCTACGAACCTCAAAATGATGCTACAGTAATGTATTAAGTTGCTAAAAACCTCAAAATGATGCTACAGTAATGTATTAAGTTGCTAAAAACCTCAAAATGTTGCTACAGTGATGTAGTAAGAGTTGCTTAAAACCTCAAAATGATGCTCCAGTCAAGTAGTGAAAGTTGCTAAAAACATGAAAATGCTGCTACAGTGATGTCGGAAGAGTTGCTAAAAACCTAAAAATGCTGCTACAGTGATGTCGGAAGAGTTGCTAAAAATCTCAAAATGATGCTAAAGTGATGTGGCGAGAGTTGCTAAAAATCTCAAAATGATGCTAAAGTGATGTGGCGAGAGTTGCTAAAAACCTCACAATGATGCTGTCAGTAATGTAGTGAGAGTTGCTACGAACCTCAAAATGATGCTCCAGTGATGTAGTGAGAGTTGCTACTAATCTAAGAAATTATGCTACAGTGATGTAGGAAGAGTTGCTGAAAAAATCTCAAAGTGATGCTTCAGTGATGTGGTGAGACTTGCTAAAAATCTCAAAATGATTCCACAGTAATGTCGTGAGAGTTGCTACGAACCTATAAATGATGCTACATTAATGTTGTAAGAGTTGCTACGAACCTCAAAATGATGCTACAGTAATGTATTAAGTGACTAAAAACCTCAAAATGTTGCTACAGTGATGTAGTAAGAGTTGCTTAAAACCTCAAAATGATGCTCCAGTGAAGTAGTGAAAGTTGCTAAAAACCTCAAAATGCTGCTACAGTGATGTCGGAAGTGTTGCTAAAAAATCTCAAAATGATGCTAAAGTGATGTGGTGAGAGTTGCTAAAAACCTCACAATGATGCTGTCAGTAATGTAGTGAGAGTTGCTACGAACCTATAAATGATGCTCCAGAAATGAAGTGAGAGTTGCTACGAACCTATAAATGATGCTACAGTAACGTAGTGAGAGTTGCTACGAACCTCAAAATGATGCTACAGTAATGTAGTGAGAGTTGCTACGATCCTCATAATGATGGTGCAGTAATGTATTAACTTGCTTAAAATCTAAAAATGATGCTCCACTGATGTAGTGAGCGTTGCTACGAACCTCAAAATGATGCTGACAGTCATGAAGTGAGAGTTGCTACTATCCTCAAAATGCTGCTACAGTGATGTCGGAAGAGTTGCTAAAAATCTCAAAATGATGCTCAAATGATGTGGCGAGAGTTGCTAAAAACCTCACAATGATGCTGTCAGTAATGTAGTGAGAGATGCTACGAACCTCAACATGATGCTACAGTAATGTAGTGAGAGTTGCTACGAACCTATAAATGATGCTCCAGTAATGAAGTGAGAGTTGCTACGAACGTATAAATGATGCTACAGTGATGTGGTAGGAGTTGCTTAAAACCTCACAATGATTCCACAGTCATGTAGTGAGAGTTGCTTAAAACCTCAAAATGATGCTACAGTAATGTATTAAGTTGCAAAAAACCTCAAAATGTTGCTACAGTGATGTAGTAAGAGTTGCTTAAAACCTCAAAATGATGCTCCAGTGAAGTAGTGAAAGTTGCTAAAAACCTCAAAATGCTGCTACAGTGATGTCGGAAGAGTTGCTAAAAATCTCAAAATGATGCTAAAGTGATGTGGCGAGAGTTGCTAAAAACCTCACAATGATGCTGTCAGTAATGTAGTGAGAGATGCTACGAACCTCAAAATGATGCTACAGTAATGTAGTGAGAGTTGCTACGAACCTCAAAATGATGCTCCAGTGATGTAGTGAGAGTTGCTACTAATCTAAGAAATGATGCTACAGTAATGTAGGAAGAGTTGCTAAAAATCTAAAAATGATGCTTCAGTGATGTGGTGAGAGTTGCTAAAAATCTCAAAATGATGCTAAAGTGATGTGATGAGAGGTGCTAAAAATCTAAAAATGATGCTGTCAGTAATGTAGTGAGAGTTGCTACGATCCTCAAAATGATGCTACAGTGATGTCGTGAGAGTTGCTTAAAATCTCAAAATGATGTGACAGTGATGTGGTAATAGTTTCAAAAAACTCAAAATGATGCTCCAGTGATGTAGTAAGAGTTGCTACGAACCTCAAAATGATGCTGACAGTTGTGAAGTGAGATTTGCGACTATCCTCAACATGATGCTACAGTGATGTAGTGAGAGTTGCTACGATCCTCAAAATGATGCTACAGTAATGTATTAGGTTGCAAAAAACCTCAAAATGATGCGACAGTGATGGAGTGAGAGTTGCTACGATCCTCAAAATGATGCTACAGTAATGTATTAGGTTGACTAAAAACCTCAAAATGATGCTCCAGTGATGCAATAAGAGTTGCTTAAAACCTTTAAAAATGATGCTGACAGTCATGTAGTGAGAGTTGCTACTATCCTCCAAATGATGCTACAGTGATGAAGTGAGAGTTGCTTAAAATCTCAAAATGATGTGACAGTGATGTGGTAATAGTTTCAAAAAACTCAAAATGATGCTCCAGTGATGTAGTAAGAGTTGCTACGAACCTCAAAATGATGCTGACAGTCGTGAAGTGAAATTTGCTACTATCCTCAACATGATGCTACAATGATGTAGTGAGAGTTGCTACTAATCTAAGAAATGATGCTAAAGTGATGTGGTGAGACTTGCTACTATCCTCCAAATGATGCTGCAGTGATGTAGTGAGAGTTGCTTAAAATCTCAAAATGATGCTACAGTGATGTGGTGAGAGTTGCTACGAACCTCAAAATGATGCTGACAGTAATGTGGTGAGAGTTGCTAAAAACCTCAAAATGATGCTGCAGTGATGTAGTGAGAGTTGCTACTAATCTAGAAAATGATGCGAAAGTGATGTAGTGAGAGTTGCTTCAAATCTCAAAATGATGCTCCAGTGATACAGAAAGAGTTGCTTAAAACCTTAAAATGATGCTTACAGTCATGTAGTGAGAGTTGCTTAAAATCTCAAAATGATGCGATTGTGATGTGGTGAGAGTTGCTTAAAACCTCAAAATGATGCTCCAGTGATGTAGTGAGAGTTGCTACTAATCTAAGAAATGATGCGACAGTGATGTGGTGAGAGTTGCTACTATCCTCCAAATGATGCTACAGTGAAGTAGTGAAAGTTGCTAAAAACCTCAAAATGCTGCTACAGTGATGTGGTGAGAGTTGCTCCGAACCTCAAAATGATGCTGACAGTAATGTGGTGAGAGTTGCTAAAAACCTCAAAATAATGCTGCAGTGATGTATTAAGTGTTGGGAAAAACCTCAAAATGATGCTCCAGTGATGTAGTGAGAGTTGCTACTAATCTAGAAAATGATGCTAAAGTGATGTAGTTAGAGTTGCTTCAAATCTAAAAATGATGCTCCTGTGATACAGAAAGAGTTGCTTAAAACCTTAAAATGATGCTTACAGTCATGTAGTGAGAGTTGCTGAAAATCTCAAAATGATGCTACAGTGATGTAGTGAGAGTTGCTTAAAACCTCAAAATGATGCTCCAGTGATGTAGTGAGAGTTGCTACTAATCTAAGAAATGATGCGACAGTGATGTGGTTAGAGTTGCTACTATCCTCCAAATGATGCTACAGTGAAGTAGTGAAAGTTGCTAAAAACCTCAAAATGCTGCTACAGTGATGTCGGAAGAGTTGCTAAAAATCTCAAAATGATGCTAAAGTGATGTGGCAAGAGTTACTAAAAACCTCACAATGATGCTGTCAGTAATGTAGTGAGAGATGCTACGAACCTCAACATGATGCTACAGTAATGTAGTGAGAGTTGCTACGAACCTCAAAATGATGCTACAGTGATGTGATGAGGCTTGCTAAAAATCTCAAAATGATTCCACAGTAATGTAGTGAGAGTTGCTACGAACCTATAAATGATGTTCCAGTAATGAAGTGAGAGTTGCTACGAACCTATAAATGATGCTACAGTGATGTGGTAGGAGTTGCTTAAAACCTCACAATGATTCCACAGTCATGTAGTGAGAGTTGCTTAAAACCTCAAAATGATGCTACAGTAATGTATTAAGTTGCTAAAAACCTCAAAATGTTGCTACAGTGATGTAGTAAGAGTTGCTTAAAACCTCAAAATGATGCTCCAGTGAAGTAGTGAAAGTTGCTAAAAACCTCAAAATGCTGCTACAGTGATGTCGGAAGAGTTGCTAAAAATCTCAAAATGATGCTAAAGTGATGTGGCGAGAGTTGCTAAAAACCTCAAAATGATGCTCCAGTGATGTAGTGAGAGTTGCTACTAATCTAAGAAATGATGCTACAGTAATGTAGGAAGAGTTGCTAAAAATCTAAAAATGATGCTTCAGTGATGTGGTGAGAGTTGCTAAAAACCTCACAATGATGCTGTCAGTAATGTAGTGAGAGATGCTACGAACCTCAAAATGATGCTACAGTAATGTAGTGAGAGTTGCTACGAACCTCAAAATGATGCTCCAGTGATGTAGTGAGAGTTGCTACTAATCTAAGAAATGATGCTACAGTAATGTAGGAAGAGTTGCTAAAAATCTAAAAATGATGCTTCAGTGATGTGGTGAGAGTTGCTAAAAATCTCAAAATGATGCTAAAGTGATGTGATGAGAGGTGCTAAAAATCTAAAAATGATGCTGTCAGTAATGTAGTGAGAGTTGCTACGGACCTCAAAATGATGCTCCAGTGATGAAATAAGAGTTGCTTAAAACCTTTAAAAATGATGCTGACAGTCATGTCGTGAGAGTTGCTACTATCCTCCAAATGATGCTACAGTGATGTAGTGAGAGTTGCTTAAAATCTCAAAATGATGCTGACAGTCATGTAGTGAGAGTTGCTAAAATCCTCCAAATGATGCTACAGTGATGTAGTGAGAGTTGCTTAAAATCTCAAAATGATGTGACAGTGATGTGGTAATAGTTTCAAAAAACTCAAAATGATGCTCCAGTGATGTTGTAAGAGTTGCTACGAACCTCAAAATGATGCTGACAGTCGTGAAGTGAGATTTGCGACTATCCTCAACATGATGCTACAGTGATGTAGTGAGAGTTGCGACGATCCTCAAAATGATGCTACAGTAATGTATTAGGTTGCAAAAAACCTCAAAATGATGCGACAGTGATGGAGTGAGAGTTGCTACGATCCTCCAAATGATGCTACAGTGACGTAGTGAGAGTTGCGACTAATCTAAGAAATGATGCTAAAGTGATGTGGTGAGACTTGCTACTATCCTCCAAATGATGCTACAGTGATGTAGTGAGAGTTGCTTAAAACCTTGAAATGATGTTCCAGTGAAGTAGTGAAAGTTGCTAAAAACCTCATAATGCTGCTACAGTGATGTCAGAAGAGTTGCTAAAAATCTCAAAATGATGCTAAAGTGATGTGGCAAGAGTTGCTGAAAACCTCACAATGATGCTGTCAGTAATGTAGTGAGAGATGCTACAAACCTCAAAATGATGCTACAGTAATGTAGTGAGAGTTGCGACGAACCTCAAAATGATGCTCCAGTGATGTAGTGAGAGTTGCTACTAATCTAAGAAATGATGCTACAGTAATGTAGGAAGAGTTGCTAAAAATCTAAAAATGATGCTTCAGTGATGTGGTGAGAGTTGCTAAAAATCTCAAAATGATGCTAAAGTGATGTGATGAGAGGTGCTAAAAATCTAAAAATGATGCTGTCAGTAATGTAGTGAGAGTTGCTACGGACCTCAAAATGATGCTCCAGTGATGAAATAAGAGTTGCTTAAAACCTTTAAAAATGATGCTGACAGTCATGTAGTGAGAGTTGCTACTATCCTCCAAATGATGCTACAGTGATGTCGTGAGAGTTGCTTAAAATCTCAAAATGATGTGACAGTGATGTGGTAATAGTTTCAAAAAACTCAAAATGATGCTCCAGTGATGTAGTAAGAGTTGCTACGAACCTCAAAATGATGCTGACAGTCGTGAAGTGAGATTTGCTACTATCCTCAACATGATGCTACAGTGATGTAGTGAGAGTTGCTACGATCCTCAAAATGATGCTACAGTAATGTATTAGGTTGCAAAAAACCTCAAAATGATGCGACAGTGATGGAGTGAGAGTTGCTACGATCCTCAAAATGATGCTACAGTAATGTATTAGGTTGACTAAAAACCTCAAAATGATGCTCCAGTGATGCAATAAGAGTTGCTTAAAACCTTTAAAAATGATGCTGACAGTCATGTAGTGAGAGTTGCTACTATCCTCCAAATGATGCTACAGTGATGAAGTGAGAGTTGCTTAAAATCTCAAAATGATGTGACAGTGATGTGGTAATAGTTTCAAAAAACTCAAAATGATGCTCCAGTGATGTTGTAAGAGTTGCTACGAACCTCAAAATGATGCTGACAGTCGTGAAGTGAGATTTGCGACTATCCTCAACATGATGCTACAGTGATGTAGTGAGAGTTGCGACGATCCTCAAAATGATGCTACAGTAATGTATTAGGTTGCAAAAAACCTCAAAATGATGCGACAGTGATGGAGTGAGAGTTGCTACGATCCTCCAAATGATGCTACAGTGACGTAGTGAGAGTTGCGACTAATCTAAGAAATGATGCTAAAGTGATGTGGTGAGACTTGCTACTATCCTCCAAATGATGCTACAGTGATGTAGTGAGAGTTGCTTAAAACCTTGAAATGATGTTCCAGTGAAGTAGTGAAAGTTGCTAAAAACCTCATAATGCTGCTACAGTGATGTCAGAAGAGTTGCTAAAAATCTCAAAATGATGCTAAAGTGATGTGGCAAGAGTTGCTGAAAACCTCACAATGATGCTGTCAGTAATGTAGTGAGAGATGCTACAAACCTCAAAATGATGCTACAGTAATGTAGTGAGAGTTGCGACGAACCTCAAAATGATGCTCCAGTGATGTAGTGAGAGTTGCTACTAATCTAAGAAATGATGCTACAGTAATGTAGGAAGAGTTGCTAAAAATCTAAAAATGATGCTTCAGTGATGTGGTGAGAGTTGCTAAAAATCTCAAAATGATGCTAAAGTGATGTGATGAGAGGTGCTAAAAATCTAAAAATGATGCTGTCAGTAATGTAGTGAGAGTTGCTACGGACCTCAAAATGATGCTCCAGTGATGAAATAAGAGTTGCTTAAAACCTTTAAAAATGATGCTGACAGTCATGTAGTGAGAGTTGCTACTATCCTCCAAATGATGCTACAGTGATGTCGTGAGAGTTGCTTAAAATCTCAAAATGATGTGACAGTGATGTGGTAATAGTTTCAAAAAACTCAAAATGATGCTCCAGTGATGTAGTAAGAGTTGCTACGAACCTCAAAATGATGCTGACAGTCGTGAAGTGAGATTTGCTACTATCCTCAACATGATGCTACAGTGATGTAGTGAGAGTTGCTACGATCCTCAAAATGATGCTACAGTAATGTATTAGGTTGCAAAAAACCTCAAAATGATGCGACAGTGATGGAGTGAGAGTTGCTACGATCCTCAAAATGATGCTACAGTAATGTATTAGGTTGACTAAAAACCTCAAAATGATGCTCCAGTGATGCAATAAGAGTTGCTTAAAACCTTTAAAAATGATGCTGACAGTCATGTAGTGAGAGTTGCTACTATCCTCCAAATGATGCTACAGTGATGAAGTGAGAGTTGCTTAAAATCTCAAAATGATGTGACAGTGATGTGGTAATAGTTTCAAAAAACTCAAAATGATGCTCCAGTGATGTAGTAAGAGTTGCTACGAACCTCAAAATGATGCTGACAGTCGTGAAGTGAGATTTGCTACTATCCTCAACATGATGCTACAATGATGTAGTGAGAGTTGCTCCTAATCTAAGAAATGATGCTAAAGTGATGTGGTGAGACTTGCTACTATCCTCCAAATGATGCTGCAGTGATGTAGTGAGAGTTGCTTAAAATCTCAAAATGATGCTACAGTGATGTGGTGAGAGTTGCTACGAACCTCAAAATGATGCTGACAGTAATGTGGTGAGAGTTGCTAAAAACCTCAAAATGATGCTGCAGTGATGTAGTGAGAGTTGCTACTAATCTAGAAAATGATCGAAAGTGATGTAGTGAGAGTTGCTTCAAATCTCAAAATGATGCTCCAGTGATACAGAAAGAGTTGCTTAAAACCTTAAAATGATGCTTACAGTCATGTAGTGAGAGTTGCTTAAAATCTCAAAATGATGCGATTGTGATGTGGTGAGAGTTGCTTAAAACCTCAAAATGATGCTCCAGTGATGTAGTGAGAGTTGCTACTAATCTAAGAAATGATGCGACAGTGATGTGGTGAGAGTTGCTACTATCCTCCAAATGATGCAACAGTGAAGTAGTGAAAGTTGCTAAAAACCTCAAAATGCTGCTACAGTGATGTGGTGAGAGTTGCTCCGAACCTCAAAATGATGCTGACAGTAATGTGGTGAGAGTTGCTAAAAACCTCAAAATAATGCTGCAGTGATGTATTAAGTGTTGGGAAAAACCTCAAAATGATGCTCCAGTGATGTAGTGAGAGTTGCTACTAATCTAGAAAATGATGCTAAAGTGATGTAGTTAGAGTTGCTTCAAATCTAAAAATGATGCTCCTGTGATACAGAAAGAGTTGCTTAAAACCTTAAAATGATGCTTACAGTCATGTAGGGAGAGTTGCTGAAAATCTCAAAATGATGCTACAGTGATGTAGTGAGAGTTGCTTAAAACCTCAAAATGATGCTCCAGTGATGTAGTGAGAGTTGCTACTAATCTAAGAAATGATGCGACAGTGATGTGGTTAGAGTTGCTACTATCCTCCAAATGATGCTACAGTGAAGTAGTGAAAGTTGCTAAAAACCTCAAAATGCTGCTACAGTGATGTCGGAAGAGTTGCTAAAAATCTCAAAATGATGCTAAAGTGATGTGGCAAGAGTTACTAAAAACCTCACAATGATGCTGTCAGTAATGTAGTGAGAGATGCTACGAACCTCAACATGATGCTACAGTAATGTAGTGAGAGTTGCTACGAACCTCAAAATGATGCTACAGTGATGTGATGAGGCTTGCTAAAAATCTCAAAATGATTCCACAGTAATGTAGTGAGAGTTGCTACGAACCTATAAATGATGCTCCAGTAATGAAGTGAGAGTTGCTACGAACCTATAAATGATGCTACAGTGATGTGGTAGGAGTTGCTTAAAACCTCACAATGATTCCACAGTCATGTAGTGAGAGTTGCTTAAAACCTCAAAATGATGCTACAGTAATGTATTAAGTTGCTAAAAACCTCAAAATGTTGCTACAGTGATGTAGTAAGAGTTGCTTAAAACCTCAAAATGATGCTCCAGTGAAGTAGTGAAAGTTGCTAAAAACCTCAAAATGCTGCTACAGTGATGTCGGAAGAGTTGCTAAAAATCTCAAAATGATGCTAAAGTGATGTGGCGAGAGTTGCTAAAAACCTCAAAATGATGCTCCAGTGATGTAGTGAGAGTTGCTACTAATCTAAGAAATGATGCTACAGTAATGTAGGAAGAGTTGCTAAAAATCTAAAAATGATGCTTCAGTGATGTGGTGAGAGTTGCTAAAAATCTAAAAATGATGCTAAAGTGATGTGATGAGAGGTGCTAAAAATCTAAAAATGATGCTGTCAGTAATGTAGTGAGAGTTGCTACGGACCTCAAAATGATGCTCCAGTGATGAAATAAGAGTTGCTTAAAACCTTTAAAAATGATGCTGACAGTCATGTCGTGAGAGTTGCTACTATCCTCCAAATGATGCTACAGTGATGTCGTGAGAGTTGCTTAAAATCTCAAAATGATGCTGACAGTCATGTAGTGAGAGTTGCTAAAATCCTCCAAATGATGCTACAGTGATGTAGTGAGAGTTGCTTAAAATCTCAAAATGATGTGACAGTGATGTGGTAATAGTTTCAAAAAACTCAAAATGATGCTCCAGTGATGTAGTAAGAGTTGCTACTATCCTCCAAATGATGCTACAGTGATGTAGTGAGAGTTGCTTAAAACCTTGAAATGATGCTCCAGTGAAGTAGTGAAAGTTGCTAAAAACCTCATAATGCTGCTACAGTGATGTCAGAAGAGTTGCTAAAAATCTCAAAATGATGCTAAAGTGATGTGGCAAGAGTTGCTGAAAACCTCACAATGATGCTGTCAGTAATGTAGTGAGAGATGCTACAAACCTCAAAATGATGCTACAGTAATGTAGTGAGAGTTGCGACGAACCTCAAAATGATGCTCCAGTGATGTAGTGAGAGTTGCTACTAATCTAAGAAATGATGCTACAGTGATGTAGGAAGAGTTGCTAAAAATCTCAAAATTATGCTTCAGTGATGTGGTGAGAGTTGCTAAAAATCTCAAAATGATGCTTCAGTGATGCAATAAGAGTTGCTTAAAACCTTAAAATGATGCTGACAGTAATGTAGTGAGACTTGCTACGAACCTCAAAATAATGCTACAGTAATGTAGTAGGAGTTGCTAAAAATCTAAAAATGATGCTGTAAGTAATGTAGTGAGACTTGCTACGAACCTCAATAATGCTACAGTAATGTTGTAAGTGTTGCTAAAAATCTCAAAATGATGCTAAAGTGATGTGGTGAGAGTTGCTAAAATCCTCAAAATGATGCTACAGTGATGTAGTGAGAGTTGCCACGAACCTCAAAATGATGCTCCAGTAATGTAGTGAGAGTTGCTCCGAACCTCAAAATGATGCGACAATAATGTGGTGAGAGTTGCTAAGAACCTCAAAATGATGCTACAGTAATGTAGTGAGAGTTGCTAGGATCCTAAAAATGATGCTCCAGAAATGTATTAAGTTGCTAAAAACCTCAAAATGATGCTACAGTGATGTATTAAGTTGCTAAAAACCTCAAAATGTTGCTACAGTGATGTAGTAAGAGTTGCTTAAAACCTCAAAATGATGCTCCAGTGATGTAGTGAGAGTTGCTACTAATCTAAGAAATGTTGCTACAGTGATGTGGTGAGAGTTTCTTAAAATCTTAAAAAGATGCGACAGTGATGTGGTGAGAGTTGCGACTATCCTCCAAATGATGCTACAGTGAAGTAGTGAACGTTGCTAAAAATCTCAAAATGATGCGAAAGTGATGTGGCGAGAGTTGCTAAACACCTCACAATGATGCTATCAGTAATGTAGTGAGAGATGCTACGAACCTCAACATGATGCTACAGTAATGTAGTGAGAGTTGCTACGATCCTCAAAATGATGCTCCACTGATGTAGTGAGCGTTGCTGCGAACCTCAAAATGATGCTGAGAGTTATGAAGTGAGAGTTGCCACCATCCTCAAAATGATGCTACAGTGATGTAGGAAGAGTTGCTAAAAATCTCAAAATGATGCTACAGTGATGTGGTTAGACTTGCTAAAAATCTCAAAATGATTCTACAGTAATGTAGTGAGAGTTGCTACGAACCTATAAATGATGCTCCAGTGATGAAGTGAGAGTTGCTACCAACCTATAAATGATGCCACAGTGATGTGGTAGGAGTTGCTTAAAACCTCAAAATGATGCTACAGTAATGTTGTAAAGAGTTGCTACGAACCTCAAAATGATGCTCCAGTAATGTATTAAGTTGCTACGAACCTAAAAATGATGCTACAGTAATGTAGTAGGAGTTGCTAAAAATCTAAAAATGATGCTGTAAGTAATGTAGTGAGACTTGCTACGAACCTCAATAATGCTACAGTAATGTAAGTGTTGCAAAAAACCTCAAAATGATGCTACAGTGATGTAATGAGAGTTGCTACAATCCTCAAAATGATGCTCCAGTGATGCAGTAAGAGTTGCTTAAAACCTTTAAAAATGATGCTGACAGTCATGTAGTGAGAGTTGCTACAATCCTCCAAATGATGCTACAGTGATGTAGTGAGAGTTGCTTAAAATCTCAAAATGATGTGACAGTGATGTGGTAATAGTTTCAAAAAATTCAAAATGATGCTCCAGTGATGTAGTAAGAGTTGCTACGAACCTCAAAATGATGCTGACAGTCGTGAAGTGAGATTTGCTACTTTCCTCCAAATGATGCTACAGTGATGTAGTGAGAGTTGCTTAAAATCTCAAAATGATGCGACAGTGATGTGGTGAGAGTTGCTAAGAAGCTCAAAATGATGCTGACAGTAATGTGGTGAGAGTTGCTAAAAACCTCAAAATGATGCTGCAGTGATGTATTAAGTGTTGGTAAAAACCTCAAAATGATGCTCCAGTGATATAGTGAGAGTTGCTTAAAACCTCAAAATGATGCTGACAGTAATGTTGTGAGAGTTGTTAAGAACCTCAAAACGATGCTACAGTGATGTAGTGAGAGTTGCTACGGACCTCAAAATGATGCTACAGTGATGCAGTAAGAGTTGCTTAAAACCTCAAAATGATGCTGACAGTAATGTTGTGAGAGTTGTTAAGAACCTCAAAACGATGCTACAGTGATGTAGTGAGAGTTGCTAAAAACCTCAAAATGATGCTGACAGTAATGTTGTGAGAGTTGCTACGAACTTCAAAATGATGCTACAGTAATGTAGTAAGAGTTGCTAAAAATCTCAAAATGATGCTGAAGTGATGTGGTGAGAGTTGCTAAAATCTTAAAAATTATGCCACAGTAATGTAGTGAGAGTTGCTACGAACCTAAAAATGATGCTACAGAAATGTAGTGAGAGTTGCTACGAACCTCAAAATGATGCTACAGTGTTGTAGTGAGAGTTGCTACGATCCTCAAAATGATGCTACAGTAATGTATTAGGTTGCTAAAAACCTCAAAATGATGCTACAGTGATGTAGTGAGAGTTGCTACGATCCTCAAAATGATGCTACAGTAATGTATTAGGTTGACTAAAAACCTCAAAATGATGCTCCAGTGATGCAGTAAGAGTTGCTTAAAACCTTTAAAAATGATGCTGACAGTCATGTAGTGAGAGTTGCTACTATCCTCCAAATGATGCTACAGTGATGTCGTGAGAGTTGCTTCAAATCTCAAAATGATGTGACAGCGATGTGGTAATAGTTTCAAAAAACTCAAAATGATGCTCCAGTGATGTAGTAAGAGTTGCTACGAACCTCAAAATGATGCTGACAGTCGTGAAGTGAGATTTGCTACTATCCTCAAAATGATGCTACAGTGATGTAGTGAGAGTTGCTACTAATCTAAGAAATGATGCTAAAGTGATGTGGTGAGACTTGCTACTATCCTCCAAATGATGCTACAGTGATGTCGTGAGAGTTGCTTAAAATCTCAAAATGATGCGACAGTGATGTGGGGAGAGTTGCTTAAAACCTCAAAATGATGCTGCAGTGATGTATTAAGTGTTGGTAAAAACCTCAAAATGATGCTCCAGTGATGTAGTGAGAGTTGCTTAAAATCTCAAAATGATGCGACAGTGATGTGGTGAGAGTTGCTACTATCCTCCAAATGATGCGACAGTGATGTAGTGAGAGTTGCTTAAAATCTAAAAATGATGCTACAGTGATGTAGTGAGAGTTGCTACGGAACTGAAAATGATGCTCCAGTGATGTGGTTAGAGTTGCTAAAATCCTCAAAATGATGCTACAGTAATGTATTAAGTTGCTAAAAACCTCAAAATGATGCTAGAGTGATGTAGTGAGAGTTGCTTAAAAACTCAAAATGATGCGACTGTGATGTGTTGAAAGTTGCAAAAACCTCAAAATGATGCTCCACTGATGTAGTGAGAGTTGCTAAATATCTCAAAATGATTCCACAGTAATGTAGTGACAGTTGCTACGAACCTATAAATGATGCTCCAGTAATGAAGTGAGAGTTGCTACGAACCTATAAATGATGCTACAGTGATGTGGTTAGACTTGCTAAAAATCTCAAAATGATTCCACAGTAATGTCGTGAGAGTTGCTACGAACCTATAAATGATGCTCCAGTAATGAAGTGAGAGTTGCTATGAACCTATAAATGATGCTACAGTGATGTGGTAGGAGTTGCTTAAAACCTCAAAATGATTCCACAGTCATGTAGTGAGAGTTGCTTAAAACCTCAAAATGATGCTACAGTAATGTTGTAAGAGTTGCTACGAACCTCAAAATGATGCTACAGTAATGTTGTAAGAGTTGCTACGAACCTCAAAATGATGCTACAGTAATGTATTAAGTTGCTAAAAACCTCAAAATGATGCTAAAGTAATGTATTAAGTTGCTAAAAACCTCAAAATGTTGCTACAGTGATGTAGTACGAGTTGCTTAAAACCTCAAAATGATTCTCCAGTGAAGTAGTGAAAGTTGCTAAAAACCTCATAATGCTGCTACAGTGATGTCGGAAGAGTTGCTAAAAATCTCAAAATGATGCGAAAGTGATGTGGCGAGAGTTGCTTAAAACCTCACAATGATGCTCCAGTGATGTAGTGAGAGTTGCTACTAATCTAAGAAATGGTGCTACAGTGATGTAGGAAGAGTTGCTAAAAATCTCAAAATGATGCTTCAGTGATGTGGTGAGAGTTGCTAAAAATCTCAAAATGATGCTTCAGTGATGCAATAAGAGTTGCTTAAAACCTTAAAATGATGCTGACAGTAATGTTGTAAGTGTTGCTAAAAATCTAAAAATGATGCTCCAGTGATGTAGTGAGAGTTGCTACGAACCTCAAAATGATGCTGACAGTAATGTTGTAAGTGTTGCTAAAAATCTCAAAATGATGCTCCAGTGATGTAGTAAGAGTTGCTACGAACCTCAAAATGATGCTGACAGTCGTGAAGTGAGATTTGCTACTATCCTCAACATGATGCTACAATGATGTAGTGAGAGTTGCTACTAATCTAAGAAATGATGCGAAAGTGATGTAGTGAGAGTTGCTACTATCCTCCAAATGATGCTACAGTGATGTGGTGAGAGTTGCTACGAACCTCAAAATGATGCTGACAGTAATGTGGTGAGAGTTGCTAAAAACCTCAAAATGATGCTGCAGTGATGTATTAAGTGTTGGTAAAAATCTCAAAATGATGCTCCAGTGATGTAGTGAGAGTTGCTACTAATCTAGAAAATGATGCGAAAGTGATGTAGTGAGAGTTGCTTCAAATCTCAAAATGATGCTCCAGTGATACAGAAAGAGTTGCTTAAAACCTTAAAATGATGCTTACAGTCATGTAGTGAGAGTTGCTTAAAATCTCAAAATGATGCGATTGTGATGTGGTGAGAGTTGCTTAAAACCTCAAAATGATGCTCCAGTGATGTAGTGAGAGTTGCTACTAATCTAAGAAATGATGCGACAGTGATGTGGTGAGAGTTGCTACTATCCTCCAAATGATGCTACAGTGAAGTAGTGAAAGTTGCTAAAAACCTCAAAATGCTGCTACAGTGATGTGGTGAGAGTTGCTCCGAACCTCAAAATGATGCTGACAGTAATGTGGTGAGAGTTGCTAAAAACCTCAAAATAATGCTGCAGTGATGTATTAAGTGTTGGGAAAAACCTCAAAATGATGCTCCAGTGATGTAGTGAGAGTTGCTACTAATCTAGAAAATGATGCTAAAGTGATGTAGTTAGAGTTGCTTCAAATCTAAAAATGATGCTCCTGTGATACAGAAAGAGTTGCTTAAAACCTTAAAATGATGCTTACAGTCATGTAGGGAGAGTTGCTGAAAATCTCAAAATGATGCTACAGTGATGTAGTGAGAGTTGCTTAAAACCTCAAAATGATGCTCCAGTGATGTAGTGAGAGTTGCTACTAATCTAAGAAATGATGCGACAGTGATGTGGTTAGAGTTGCTACTATCCTCCAAATGATGCTACAGTGAAGTAGTGAAAGTTGCTAAAAACCTCAAAATGCTGCTACAGTGATGTCGGAAGAGTTGCTAAAAATCTCAAAATGATGCTAAAGTGATGTGGCAAGAGTTACTAAAAACCTCACAATGATGCTGTCAGTAATGTAGTGAGAGATGCTACGAACCTCAACATGATGCTACAGTAATGTAGTGAGAGTTGCTACGAACCTCAAAATGATGCTACAGTGATGTGATGAGGCTTGCTAAAAATCTCAAAATGATTCCACAGTAATGTAGTGAGAGTTGCTACGAACCTATAAATGATGCTCCAGTAATGAAGTGAGAGTTGCTACGAACCTATAAATGATGCTACAGTGATGTGGTAGGAGTTGCTTAAAACCTCACAATGATTCCACAGTCATGTAGTGAGAGTTGCTTAAAACCTCAAAATGATGCTACAGTAATGTATTAAGTTGCAAAAAACCTCAAAATGTTGCTACAGTGATGTAGTAAGAGTTGCTTAAAACCTCAAAATGATGCTCCAGTGAAGTAGTGAAAGTTGCTAAAAACCTCAAAATGCTGCTACAGTGATGTCGGAAGAGTTGCTAAAAATCTCAAAATGATGCTAAAGTGATGTGGCGAGAGTTGCGAAAAACCTCACAATGATGCTGTCAGTAATGTAGTGAGAGATGCTACGAACCTCAAAATGATGCTACAGTAATGTAGTGAGAGTTGCTACGAACCTCAAAATGATGCTCCAGTGATGTAGTGAGAGTTGCTACTAATCTAAGAAATGATGCTACAGTAATGTAGGAAGAGTTGCTAAAAATCTAAAAATGATGCTTCAGTGATGTGGTGAGAGTTGCTAAAAATCTAAAAATGATGCTAAAGTGATGTGATGAGAGGTGCTAAAAATCTAAAAATGATGCTGTCAGTAATGTAGTGAGAGTTGCTACGGACCTCAAAATGATGCTCCAGTGATGAAATAAGAGTTGCTTAAAACCTTTAAAAATGATGCTGACAGTCATGTCGTGAGAGTTGCTACTATCCTCCAAATGATGCTACAGTGATGTCGTGAGAGTTGCTTAAAATCTCAAAATGATGCTGACAGTCATGTAGTGAGAGTTGCTAAAATCCTCCAAATGATGCTACAGTGATGTAGTGAGAGTTGCTTAAAATCTCAAAATGATGTGACAGTGATGTGGTAATAGTTTCAAAAAACTCAAAATGATGCTCCAGTGATGTAGTAAGAGTTGCTACGAACCTCAAAATGATGCTGACAGTCGTGAAGTGAGATTTGCGACTATCCTCAACATGATGCTACAGTGATGTAGTGAGAGTTGCGACGATCCTCAAAATGATGCTACAGTAATGTATTAGGTTGCTAAAAACCTCAAAATGATGCGACAGTGATGGAGTGAGAGTTGCTACGATCCTCCAAATGATGCTACAGTGATGTAGTGAGAGTTGCTACTAATCTAAGAAATGATGCTAAAGTGATGTGGTGAGACTTGCTACTATCCTCCAAATGATGCTACAGTGATGTAGTGAGAGTTGCTTAAAACCTTGAAATGATGCTCCAGTGAAGTAGTGAAAGTTGCTAAAAACCTCATAATGCTGCTACAGTGATGTCAGAAGAGTTGCTAAAAATCTCAAAATGATGCTAAAGTGATGTGGCAAGAGTTGCTGAAAACCTCACAATGATGCTGTCAGTAATGTAGTGAGAGATGCTACAAACCTCAAAATGATGCTACAGTAATGTAGTGAGAGTTGCGACGAACCTCAAAATGATGCTCCAGTGATGTAGTGAGAGTTGCTACTAATCTAAGAAATGATGCTACAGTGATGTAGGAAGAGTTGCTAAAAATCTCAAAATTATGCTTCAGTGATGTGGTGAGAGTTGCTAAAAATCTCAAAATGATGCTTCAGTGACGCAATAAGAGTTGCTTAAAACCTTAAAATGATGCTGACAGTAATGTAGTGAGACTTGCTACGAACCTCAAAATAATGCTACAGTAATGTAGTAGGAGTTGCTAAAAATCTAAAAATGATGCTGTAAGTAATGTAGTGAGACTTGCTACGAACCTCAATAATGCTACAGTAATGTTGTAAGTGTTGCTAAAAATCTCAAAATGATGCTAAAGTGATGTGGTGAGAGTTGCTAAAATCCTCAAAATGATGCTACAGTGTTGTAGTGAGAGTTGCCACGAACCTCAAAATGATGCTCCAGTAATGTAGTGAGAGTTGCTCCGAACCTCAAAATGATGCGACAATAATGTGGTGAGAGTTGCTAAGAACCTCAAAATGATGCTACAGTAATGTAGTGAGAGTTGCTAGGATCCTAAAAAT
The DNA here is from genome assembly GCF_037954235.1 of Aulostomus chinensis. Lineage (NCBI taxonomy): Eukaryota > Metazoa > Chordata > Actinopteri > Syngnathiformes > Aulostomidae > Aulostomus > Aulostomus chinensis. The sequence goes on along the minus strand of NC_141320.1, from coordinate 54,333,905 downwards.
GATGCTCCAGAAATGTATTAAGTTGCTAAAAACCTCAAAATGATGCTACAGTGATGTATTAAGTTGCTAAAAACCTCAAAATGTTGCTACAGTGATGTAGTAAGAGTTGCTTAAAACCTCAAAATGATGCTCCAGTGATGTAGTGAGAGTTGCTACTAATCTAAGAAATGTTGCTACAGTGATGTGGTGAGAGTTTCTTAAAATCTTAAAAAGATGCGACAGTGATGTGGTGAGAGTTGCGACTATCCTCCAAATGATGCTACAGTGAAGTAGTGAACGTTGCTAAAAATCTCAAAATGATGCGAAAGTGATGTGGCGAGAGTTGCAAAACACCTCACAATGATGCTATCAGTAATGTAGTGAGAGATGCTACGAACCTCAACATGATGCTACAGTAATGTAGTGAGAGTTGCTACGATCCTCAAAATGATGCTCCACTGATGTAGTGAGCGTTGCTACGAACCTCAAAATGATGCTGAGAGTTATGAAGTGAGAGTTGCCACCATCCTCAAAATGATGCTGCAGTGATGTAGGAAGAGTTGCTAAAAACCTCAAAATAATGCTTTCAGTGATGTAGTGAGAGTTGCTACGAATCTCAAAATGATGCTACAGTAATGTAGTAAGAGTTGTTAAAAATCTCAAAATGATGCTACAGTGATGTGGTTAGACTTGCTAAAAATCTCAAAATGATTCTACAGTAATGTAGTGAGAGTTGCTACGAACCTATAAATGATGCTCCAGTGATGAAGTGAGAGTTGCTACCAACCTATAAATGATGCCACAGTGATGTGGTAGGAGTTGCTTAAAACCTCAAAATGATGCTACAGTAATGTTGTAAAGAGTTGCTACGAACCTCAAAATGATGCTCCAGTAATGTATTAAGTTGCTACGAACCTAAAAATGATGCTACAGTAATGTAGTAGGAGTTGCTAAAAATCTAAAAATGATGCTGTAAGTAATGTAGTGAGACTTGCTACGAACCTCAATAATGCTACAGTAATGTACGTGTTGCAAAAAACCTCAAAATGATGCTACAGTGATGTAATGAGAGTTGCTACAATCCTCAAAATGATGCTCCAGTGATGCAGTAAGAGTTGCTTAAAACCTTTAAAAATGATGCTGACAGTCATGTAGTGAGAGTTGCTACAATCCTCCAAATGATGCTACAGTGATGTAGTGAGAGTTGCTTAAAATCTCAAAATGATGTGACAGTGATGTGGTAATAGTTTCAAAAAATTCAAAATGATGCTCCAGTGATGTAGTAAGAGTTGCTACGAACCTCAAAATGATGCTGACAGTCGTGAAGTGAGATTTGCTACTTTCCTCCAAATGATGCTACAGTGATGTAGTGAGAGTTGCTTAAAATCTCAAAATGATGCGACAGTGATGTGGTGAGAGTTGCTAAGAAGCTCAAAATGATGCTGACAGTAATGTGGTGAGAGTTGCTAAAAACCTCAAAATGATGCTGCAGTGATGTATTAAGTGTTGGTAAAAACCTCAAAATGATGCTCCAGTGATATAGTGAGAGTTGCTTAAAACCTCAAAATGATGCTGACAGTAATGTTGTGAGAGTTGTTAAGAACCTCAAAACGATGCTACAGTGATGTAGTGAGAGTTGCTACGGACCTCAAAATGATGCTACAGTGATGCAGTAAGAGTTGCTTAAAACCTCAAAATGATGCTGACAGTAATGTTGTGAGAGTTGTTAAGAACCTCAAAACGATGCTACAGTGATGTAGTGAGAGTTGCTAAAAACCTCAAAATGATGCTGACAGTAATGTTGTGAGAGTTGCTACGAACTTCAAAATGATGCTACAGTAATGTAGTAAGAGTTGCTAAAAATCTCAAAATGATGCTGAAGTGATGTGGTGAGAGTTGCTAAAATCTTAAAAATTATGCCACAGTAATGTAGTGAGAGTTGCTACGAACCTAAAAATGATGCTACAGAAATGTAGTGAGAGTTGCTACGAACCTCAAAATGATGCTACAGTGTTGTAGTGAGAGTTGCTACGATCCTCAAAATGATGCTACAGTAATGTATTAGGTTGCTAAAAACCTCAAAATGATGCTACAGTGATGTAGTGAGAGTTGCTACGATCCTCAAAATGATGCTACAGTAATGTATTAGGTTGACTAAAAACCTCAAAATGATGCTCCAGTGATGCAGTAAGAGTTGCTTAAAACCTTTAAAAATGATGCTGACAGTCATGTAGTGAGAGTTGCTACTATCCTCCAAATGATGCTACAGTGATGTCGTGAGAGTTGCTTCAAATCTCAAAATGATGTGACAGCGATGTGGTAATAGTTTCAAAAAACTCAAAATGATGCTCCAGTGATGTAGTAAGAGTTGCTACGAACCTCAAAATGATGCTGACAGTCGTGAAGTGAGATTTGCTACTATCCTCAAAATGATGCTACAGTGATGTAGTGAGAGTTGCTACTAATCTAAGAAATGATGCTAAAGTGATGTGGTGAGACTTGCTACTATCCTCCAAATGATGCTACAGTGATGTCGTGAGAGTTGCTTAAAATCTCAAAATGATGCGACAGTGATGTGGGGAGAGTTGCTTAAAACCTCAAAATGATGCTGCAGTGATGTATTAAGTGTTGGTAAAAACCTCAAAATGATGCTCCAGTGATGTAGTGAGAGTTGCTACTAATCGAGAAAATGATGCTAAATTGATGTAGTGAGAGTTGCTTCAAATCTCAAAATGATGCTCCAGTGATGCAGTAAGAGTTGCTTAAAACCTTGAAATGATGCTTACAGTCATGTAGTGAGAGTTGCTTAAAATCTCAAAATGATGCGACAGTGATGTGGTGAGAGTTGCTACTATCCTCCAAATGATGCGACAGTGATGTAGTGAGAGTTGCTTAAAATCTAAAAATGATGCTACAGTGATGTAGTGAGAGTTGCTACGGAACTGAAAATGATGCTCCAGTGATGTGGTTAGAGTTGCTAAAATCCTCAAAATGATGCTACAGTAATGTATTAAGTTGCTAAAAACCTCAAAATGATGCTAGAGTGATGTAGTGAGAGTTGCTTAAAAACTCAAAATGATGCGACTGTGATGTGTTGAAAGTTGCAAAAACCTCAAAATGATGCTCCACTGATGTAGTGAGAGTTGCTAAATATCTCAAAATGATTCCACAGTAATGTAGTGACAGTTGCTACGAACCTATAAATGATGCTCCAGTAATGAAGTGAGAGTTGCTACGAACCTATAAATGATGCTACAGTGATGTGGTTAGACTTGCTAAAAATCTCAAAATGATTCCACAGTAATGTCGTGAGAGTTGCTACGAACCTATAAATGATGCTCCAGTAATGAAGTGAGAGTTGCTATGAACCTATAAATGATGCTACAGTGATGTGGTAGGAGTTGCTTAAAACCTCAAAATGATTCCACAGTCATGTAGTGAGAGTTGCTTAAAACCTCAAAATGATGCTACAGTAATGTTGTAAGAGTTGCTACGAACCTCAAAATGATGCTACAGTAATGTTGTAAGAGTTGCTACGAACCTCAAAATGATGCTACAGTAATGTATTAAGTTGCTAAAAACCTCAAAATGATGCTACAGTAATGTATTAAGTTGCTAAAAACCTCAAAATGTTGCTACAGTGATGTAGTACGAGTTGCTTAAAACCTCAAAATGATTCTCCAGTGAAGTAGTGAAAGTTGCTAAAAACCTCATAATGCTGCTACAGTGATGTCGGAAGAGTTGCTAAAAATCTCAAAATGATGCGAAAGTGATGTGGCGAGAGTTGCTTAAAACCTCACAATGATGCTCCAGTGATGTAGTGAGAGTTGCTACTAATCTAAGAAATGGTGCTACAGTGATGTAGGAAGAGTTGCTAAAAATCTCAAAATGATGCTTCAGTGATGTGGTGAGAGTTGCTAAAAATCTCAAAATGATGCTTCAGTGATGCAATAAGAGTTGCTTAAAACCTTAAAATGATGCTGACAGTAATGTTGTAAGTGTTGCTAAAAATCTAAAAATGATGCTCCAGTGATGTAGTGAGAGTTGCTACGAACCTCAAAATGATGCTGACAGTAATGTTGTAAGTGTTGCTAAAAATCTCAAAATGATGCTCCAGTGATGTAGTAAGAGTTGCTACGAACCTCAAAATGATGCTGACAGTCGTGAAGTGAGATTTGCTACTATCCTCAACATGATGCTACAATGATGTAGTGAGAGTTGCTACTAATCTAAGAAATGATGCGAAAGTGATGTAGTGAGAGTTGCTACTATCCTCCAAATGATGCTGCAGTGATGTAGTGAGAGTTGCTTAAAATCTCAAAATGATGCTACAGTGATGTGGTGAGAGTTGCTACGAACCTCAAAATGATGCTGACAGTAATGTGGTGAGAGTTGCTAAAAACCTCAAAATGATGCTGCAGTGATGTATTAAGTGTTGGTAAAAATCTCAAAATGATGCTCCAGTGATGTAGTGAGAGTTGCTACTAATCTAGAAAATGATGCGAAAGTGATGTAGTGAGAGTTGCTTCAAATCTCAAAATGATGCTCCAGTGATACAGAAAGAGTTGCTTAAAACCTTAAAATGATGCTTACAGTCATGTAGTGAGAGTTGCTTAAAATCTCAAAATGATGCGATTGTGATGTGGTGAGAGTTGCTTAAAACCTCAAAATGATGCTCCAGTGATGTAGTGAGAGTTGCTACTAATCTAAGAAATGATGCGACAGTGATGTGGTGAGAGTTGCTACTATCCTCCAAATGATGCTACAGTGAAGTAGTGAAAGTTGCTAAAAACCTCAAAATGCTGCTACAGTGATGTGGTGAGAGTTGCTCCGAACCTCAAAATGATGCTGACAGTAATGTGGTGAGAGTTGCTAAAAACCTCAAAATAATGCTGCAGTGATGTATTAAGTGTTGGGAAAAACCTCAAAATGATGCTCCAGTGATGTTGTGAGAGTTGCTACTAATCTAGAAAATGATGCTAAAGTGATGTAGTTAGAGTTGCTTCAAATCTAAAAATGATGCTCCTGTGATACAGAAAGAGTTGCTTAAAACCTTAAAATGATGCTTACAGTCATGTAGGGAGAGTTGCTGAAAATCTCAAAATGATGCTACAGTGATGTAGTGAGAGTTGCTTAAAACCTCAAAATGATGCTCCAGTGATGTAGTGAGAGTTGCTACTAATCTAAGAAATGATGCGACAGTGATGTGGTTAGAGTTGCTACTATCCTCCAAATGATGCTACAGTGAAGTAGTGAAAGTTGCTAAAAACCTCAAAATGATGCTAAAGTGAAGTGGCGAGAGTTACTAAAAACCTCACAATGATGCTGTCAGTAATGTAGTGAGAGATGCTACGAACCTCAACATGATGCTACAGTAATGTAGTGAGAGTTACTACCAACCTCAAAATGATGCTACAGTAATGTAGTAAGAGTTGCTACGATCCTCAAAATGATGCTACAGTGATGTGGTAGGAGTTGCTTAAAACCTCAAAATGATTCCACAGTCATGTAGTGAGAGTTGCTACGAACCTATAAATGATGCTCCAGTAATGAAGTGAGAGTTGCTACGAACCTATAAATGATGCTAAAGTGATGTGGTAGGAGTTGCTTAAAACCTCAAAATGATTCCACAGTCATGTAGTGAGAGTTGCTTAGAACCTCAAAATGATGCTACAGTAATGTTGTAAGAGTTGCTACGAACCTCAAAATGATGCTACAGTAATGTTGTAAGAGTTGCTACGAACCTCAAAATGATGCTACAGTAATGTATTAAGTTGCTAAAAATCTCAAAATGATGCTACTGTAATGTATTAAGTTGCTAAAAACCTCAAAATGATGCTACAGTGATGTATTAAGTTGCTACGAACCTCAAAATGATGCTACAGTAATGTAGTAGGAGTTGCTAAAAATCTAAAAATGATGCTGTAAGTAATGTAGTGAGACTTGCTACGAACCTCAATAATGCTACAGTAATGTTGTAAGTGTTGCAAAAAAACTCAAAATGATGCTACAGTGATGTAGTGAGAGTTGCTACCAACCTCAAAATGATGCTACAGTAATGTAGTGAGAGTTGTTACGATACTCAAAATGATGCTACAGTAATGTATTAAGTTGCTTAAAATCTCAAAATGATGCTCCACTGATGTAGTGAGCGTTGCTACGAACCTCAAAATGATGCTGAGAGTCATGAAGTGAGAGTTGGTACTATCCTCAAAAAGATGCTGCAGTGATGTAGGAAGAGTTGCTAAAAATCTCAAAATGATGCTTCGGTGATGTGGTGAGAGTTGCTAAAAACCTCAAAATAATGCTGTCAGTGATGTAGTGAGAGTTGCTACGAACCTCAAAATGATGCTACAGTAATGTAGTAAGTGTTGCTAAAAATCTCAAAATGATGCTACAGTGATGTGGTTAGACTTGCTAAAAATCTCAAAATGATTCCACAGTAATGTAGTGAGAGTTGCTACGAACCTATAAATGATGCTCCAGTGATGAAGTGAGAGTTGCTACCAACCTATTAATGATGCCACAGTGATGTGGTAGGAGTTTCTTAAAACCTCAAAATGATGCTACAGTAATGTTGTAAGAGTTGCTACGAACCTCAAAATTATGCTACAGTAATGTATTAAGTTGCTACGAACCTAAAAATGATGCTACAGTAATGTAGTAGGAGTTGCTAAAAATCTAAAAATGATGCTGTAAGTAATGTAGTGAGACTTGCTACGAACCTCAATATACTACAGTAATGTAAGTGTTGCAAAAAACCTCAAAATGATGCTACAGTGATGTAATGAGAGTTGCTACGATCCTCAAAATGATGCTCCAGTGATGCAGTAAGAGTTGCTTAAAACCTTTAAAAATGATGCTGACAGTCATGTAGTGAGAGTTGCTACAATCCTCCAAATGATGCTACAGTGATGTAGTGAGAGTTGCTTAAAATCTCAAAATGATGTGACAGTGATGTGGTTATAGTTTCAAAAAATTCAAAATGATGCTCCAGTGATGTAGTAAGAGTTGCTACGAACCTCAAAATGATGCTGACAGTCGTGAAGTGAGATTTGCTACTTTCCTCAAAATTATGCTACAGTGATGTAGTGAGAGTTGCTACTAATCTAAGAAATGATGCTAAAGTGATGTGGTGAGAGTTGCTACTAATCGAGAAAATGATGCTAAAGTGATGTAGTGAGAGTTGCTTCAAATCTCAAAATGATGCTCCAGTGATACAGAAAGAGTTGCTTAAAACCTTAAAATGATGCTTACAGTCATGTAGTGAGAGTTGCTTAAAATCTCAAAATGATGCGACAGTGATGTGGTGAGAGTTGCTACGAACCTCAAAATGATGCTGACAGTAATGTGGTGAGAGTTGCTAAAAACCTCAAAATGATGCTGCAGTGATGTACTAAGTGTTGGTAAAAACCTCAAATGATGCTCCAGTGATGTAGTGAGAGTTGCTACTAATCGAGAAAATGATGCTAAAGTGATGTAGTGAGAGTTGCTTCAAATCTCAAAATGATGCTCCAGTGATACAGAAAGAGTTGCTTAAAACCTTAAAATGATGCTTACAGTCATGTAGTGAGAGTTGCTTAAAATCTCAAAATGATGCGACAGTGATGTGGTGAGAGTTGCTAATATCCTCCAAATGATGCTACAGTGATGTAGTGAGAGTTGCTTAAAATCTCAAAATAATGCTCCAGTGATGTAGTGAGAGTTGCTTAAAACCTCAAAATGATGCTCCAGTGATGAAGTGAGAGTTGCTACTAATCTAAGAAATGATGCTACAGTGATGTGGTGAGAGTTTCTTAAAATCTTAAAAACATGCGACAGTGATGTGGTGAGAGTTGCTTCTATCCTCCAAATGCTGCAAAAGTGAAGTAGTGAAAGTTGCGAAAAACCTCAAAATGCTGCTACAGTGATGTCGGAAGAGTTGCTAAAAATCTCAAAATGATGCTAAGGTGATGTGGCGAGAGTTGCTAAAAACCTCACAATGATGCTGTCAGTAATGTAGTGAGAGATGCTACGAACCTCAACATGATGCTACAGTAATGTAGTGAGAGTTTCTACGAACCTCAAAATGATGCTACAGTAATGTAGTAAGAGTTGCTAAAAATCTCAAAATGATGCTACAGTGATGTGGTTAGACTTGCTAAAAATCTCAAAATGATTCCACAGTAATGTAGTGAGAGTTGCTACGAACCTATAAATGATGCTCCAGTAATGAAGTGAGAGTTGCTATGAACCTATAAATGATGCTACAGTGATGTGGTAGGAGTTGCTTAAAACCTCAAAATGATTCCACAGTCATGTAGTGAGAGTTGCTTAAAACCTCAAAATGATGCTACAGTAATGTTGTAAGAGTTGCTACGAACCTCAAAATGATGCTACAGTAATGTATTAAGTTGCTAAAAACCTCAAAATGATGCTACAGTAATGTATTAAGTTGCTAAAAACCTAAAATGTTGCTACAGTGATGTAGTACGAGTTGCTTAAAACCTCAAAATGATGCTCCAGTGAAGTAGTGAAAGTTGCTAAAAACCTCATAATGCTGCTACAGTGATGTCGGAAGAGTTGCTAAAAATCTCAAAATGATGCTAAAGTGATGTGGCGAGAGTTTCTTAAAACCTCACAATGATGCTGTTAGTAATGTAGTGAGAGATGCTACGAACCTCAAAATGATGCTACAGTAATGTAGTGAGAGTTGCTACGAACCTCAAAATGATGCTCCAGTGATGTAGTGAGAGTTGCTACTAATCTAAGAAATGATGCTACAGTGATGTAGGAAGAGTTGCTAAAAATCTCAAAATGATGCTTCAGTGATGTGGTGAGAGTTGCTAAAAATCTCAAAATGATGCTTCAGTGATGCAATAAGAGTTGCTTAAAACCTTAAAATGATGCTGACAGTAATGTTGTAAGTGTTGCTAAAAATCTCAAAATGATGCTCCAGTAATGTAGTGAGAGTTGCTCAGAACATCAAAATGATGCTACAGTGATGTAGTGAGAGTTGCCACGAACCTCAAAATGATGCTCCAGTAATGTAGTGAGAGTTGCTCAGAACATAAAAATGATGCGACAGTAATGTGGTGAGAGTTGCTAAGAACCTCAAAAAGATGCTACAGTAATGTAGTGAGAGTTGCTAGGATCCTAAAAATGATGCTCCACTAATGTATTAAGTTGCTAAAAACCTCAAAATGATGCTACAGTTTTGTAGTGAGGGTTGCTACGAACCTCAAAATGATGCTACAGTGAAGTAGTGAAAGTTGCTAAAAACCTCATAATGCTGCTACAGTGATGTCGGAAGAGTTGCTAAAAATCTCAAAATGATGCTAAAGTGATGTGGCGAGAGTTGCTTAAAACCTCACATGATGCTGTTAGTAATGTAGTGAGAGATGCTACGAACCTCAAAATGATGCTACAGTAATGTAGTGAGAGTTGCTACGAACCTCAAAATGATGCTCCACTGATGTAGTGAGAGTTGCTACTAATCTAAGAAATGATGCTACAGTGATATAGGAAGAGTTGCTAAAAATCTCAAAATGATGCTTCAGTGATGTGGTGAGAGTTGCTAAAAATCTCAAAATGATGCTTCAGTGATGCAATAAGAGTTGCTTAAAACCTTAAAATGATGCTGACAGTAATGTTGTAAGTGTTGCTAAAAATCTCAAAATGATGCTACAGTGATGTAGTGAGAGTTGCTAAAATCCTCAAAATGATGCTACAGTAATGTATTAAATTGCTAAAAACCTCAAAATGATGCGAGAGTGATGTAGTGAGAGTTGCTTAAAAACTCAAAATGATGCGACTGTGATGTGTTGAAAGTTGCAAAAACCTAAAAATGATGCTCCACTGATGTAGTGAGAGTTGCGAAATATCTCAAAATGATTCCACAGTAATGTAGTGACAGTTGCTACGAATCTATAAATGATGCTCCAGTAATGAAGTGAGAGTTGCTACGAACCTATAAATGATGCTACAGTGATGTGGTAGGAGTTGCTTAAAACCTCAAAATGATTCCACAGTCATGTAGTGAGAGTTGCTTAAAACCTCAAAATGATGCGACAGTAATGTTGTAAGAGTTGCTACGAACCTCAAAATAATGCTACAGTAATGTATTAAGTTGCTAAAAACCTCAAAATGATGCTACAGTAACGTATTAAGTTCCTAAAAACCTCAAAATGCTGCTACAGTGATGTAGTAAGAGTTGCTTAAAACCTCACAATGATGCTCCAGTGATGTAGTGAGAGTTGCTTAAAACCTCAAAATGATGCTCCAGTGATGAAGTGAGAGTTGCTACTAATCTAAGAAATGATGCTACAGTGATGTGGTGAGAGTTTCTTAAAATCTTAAAAACATGCGACAGTGATGTGGTGAGAGTTGCTACTATCCTCCAAATGCTGCTACAGTGAAGTAGTGAAAGTTGCTAAAAACCTAAAAATGCTGCTACAGTGATGTCGGAAGAGTTGCTAAAAATCTCAAAATGATGCTAAAGTGATGTGGCGAGAGTTGCTAAAAACCTCACAATGATGCTGTCAGTAATGTAGTGAGAGTTGCTACGAACCTCAACATGATGCTACAGTAATGTAGTGAGAGTTGCAAAAAAATTAAAAATGATGCTGTCAGTAATGTAGTGAGAGATGCTACGAACCTCAAAATGATGCTGCAGTGATGTATTTAGTGTTGGTAAAAACCTTAAAATGATGCTGACATTCATGTAGTGAGAGTTGCTTAAAATCTCAAAATGATGCCACAGTGATGTGGTGAGAGTTTCTCAAAAAATTAAAAATGATGCGACAGTGATGTGGTGAGAGTTGCTACTATCCTTCAAATGATTCTACAGTGATGTAGTGAGAGTTGCTTAAAATCTCCAAATGATGCTACAGTAATGTAGTGAGAGTTGCTACGGACCTCAAAATGATGCTCCAGCGATGCAATAAGAGTTGCTTAAAACCTTAAAATGATGCTGAGAGTAATGTAGTGAGAGATGCTAAAAATCTAAAAATGATGCTGTAAGTAATGTAGTGAGACTTGCTACGAACCTCAATAATGCTACAGTAATGTTGTATGTGTTGCTAAAAATCTCAAAATGATGCTAAAGTGATGTGGTGAGAGTTGCTAAAATCCTCAAAGTGATGCTAAAGTGATGAAGTGAGAGTTGCCACGAACCTCAAAATGATGCTATAGTGATGAATTGAGAGTTGCTACGAACCTCAAAATGATGGTACAGTAATATAGTGAGAGTTGCTAAAATCCTCAACATGATGCTACAGTAATGGAGTGAGAGTTGCTACGACCCTCAAAATGATGCTACAGTAATGTAGTGAGAGTTGCTACGATCCTCAAAATGATGCTCCAGTAATGTATTAAGTTGCTAAAAACCTAAAAATGATACTAGAGTGATGTAGTGAGAGTTGTTACGAACCTCAAAATGATGCTCCAGTGATGTAGTGAGAGTTGCTTAAAAATTCAAAATGTTGCGACTGTGATGTGCTGAAAGTTGCAAAAACCTAAAAATGATGCTCCACTGATTTAGTGAGAGTTGCTACTATCCTCAAAATGATGCTGCAGTGATGTAGGAAGAGTTGCTAAAAATCTCAAAATGACTCCATAGTAATGTAGTGAGAGTTGCTACGAACCTATAAATGATGCTCCAGTAATGAAGTGAGAGTTTCTACGAACCTATAAATGATGCTACAGTGATGTGGTAGGAGTTGCTTAAAACCTCAAAATGATTCCACAGTCATGTAGTGAGAGTTGCTTAAAACCTCAAAATGATGCTACAGTAATGTATTAAGTTGCTAAAAACCTCAAAATGATGCTCCAGTGATGTAGTGAGAGTTGCTACTAATCTAAGAAATGATGCTACAGTGATGTGGTGAGAGTTGCTACTATCCTCCAAATGCTGCTACAGTGAAGTAGTGAAAGTTGCTAAAAACCTCAAAATGCTGCTACAGTGATGTCGGAAGAGTTGCTAAAAATTTCAAAATGATGCTAAAGTGATGTGGCGAGAGTTGCAAAAAATCTCACAATGATGCTGTCAGTAATGTATTGAGAGATGCTACGAACCTCAACATGATGCTACAGTAATGTAGTAAAGAGTTGCTACGAACCTAAAAATGATGCTACAGTAATGTAGTGAGAGTTGCTACGATCCTCAAAATGATGCTACAGTAATGTATTAAGTTGCTAAAAACCTCAAAATGATGCTACAGTTATGCAGTGAGAGTTGCTACGAACCTTGAAATGATGCTACAGTAATGTTGCAGGAGTTGCTAAAAATCTCAAAATGAAGCTACAGTGATGTGGTGAGACTTGCTAAAAATCTCAAAATGACTCCACAGTAATGTAGTGAGAGTTGCTACGAACCTATAAATGATGCTCCAGTAATGAAGTGAGAGTTTCTACGAACCTATAAATGATGCTACAGTGATGTGGTAGGAGTTGCTTAAAACCTCAAAATGATGCTACAGTTATGTAGTGAGAGTTGCTACGAACCTTGAAATGATGCTACAGTTATGTTGCAGGAGTTGCTAAAAATCTAAAAATGATGCTGTAAGTAATGTAGTGAGACTTGCTACGAACCTCAATAATGCTACAGTAATTTTGGAAGTGTTGCTAAAAATCTCAAAATGATGCTAAAGTGATGTGGTGAGAGTTGCAAAAATCTTCAAAATGATGCTACAGTGATGTAGTGAGAGTTGCTAGGATCTTAAAAATGATGCTCCAGTAATGTATTAAGTTGCTAAAAACCTCAAAATGATGCTACAGTGATGTAGTGAGAGTTGCTACGATCCTAAAAATGATACTCCAGTAATGTATTAAGTTGCTAAAAACCTCAAAATGATGCGACAGTGATGAAGTGAGAGTTGCCACGAACCTCAAAATGATGCTAAAGTGATGAATTGAAAGTTGCTAAAAACCTCAAAATGCTGCTACAGTGATGTCGGAAGAGTTGCTAAAAATCTCAAAATGATGCTGAAGTGATGTGGCGAGAGTTGCTAAAAACCTCACAATGATGCTGTCAGTAATGTAGTGAGACATGCTGCGAACCTTAAAATGATGCTACAGTAATGTAGTGAGAGTTGCTACGATCCTCAAAATGATGCTACAGTAATGTATTAAGTTGCTAAAAACCTCAAAATGATTCTCCACTGATGTAGTGAGAGTTGCTACGAACCTCAAAATGATGCTACAGTTATGTAGTGAGAGTTGCTACGAACCTCAAAATGATGCTACAGTAATGTTGCAGGAGTTGCTAAAAATCTAAAAATGATGCTGTAAGTAATGTAGTGAGACTTGCTACGAACCTCAATAATGCTACAGTAATGTTGTAAGTGTTGCTAAAAATCTCAAAATGATGCTAAAGTGATGTGGTGACAGTTGCAAAAATCTTCAAAATGATGCTACAGTGATGTAGTGAGAGTTGCCACGAACCTCAAAATGATGCTCCAGTAATGTAGTGAGAGTTGCTAGGATCCTAAAAATGATGCTCCAGTAATGTATTAAGTTGCTAAAAAACTCAAAATGATGCTACAGTGATGTAGTGAGAGTTGCTACGATCCTCAAAATGATGCTCCAGTAATGTATTAAGTTGCTAAAAACCTCAAAATGATGCGACAGTGATGTAGTGAGAGTTGCTACTTACCTCAAAATGATGCTACAGTTATGTAGTGAGAGTTGCTATGAACCTCAAAATGATGCTACAGTAATGTAGTAAGTGTTGGTAAAAACATCAAAATGATGCTCCAGTGATGTAGTGAGAGTTGCTACGAACCTCAAAATGATGCTAAAGTGATGTGGTGAGAGTTGCAAAAAAATTAAAAATGATGCTGTCAGTAATGTAGTGAGAGTTGCTAGGAACCTATAAATGATGCTACAGTGATGTGGTAGGAGTTGCTTAAAACCTCAAAATGGTTCCACAGTCATGGAGTGAGAGTTGCTTAAAACCTCAAAATGATGCTACAGTAATGTTGTAAGAGTTGCTACGAACCTCAAAATGATGCTACAGTAATGTTGTAAGAGTTGCTACGAACCTCAAAATGATGCTACAGTAATGTATTAAGTTGCTAAAAATCTCAAAATGATGCTACTGTAATGTATTAAGTTGCTAAAAACCTCAAAATGTTGCTACAGTGATGTAGTGAGAGTTGCTACTAATCTCAAAATGATGCTCCAGTGATGTAGTGAGAGTTGCTACTAATCTAAGAAATGATGCTACAGTGATGTAGGAAGAGTTGCTAAAAATCTCAAAATTATGCTTCAGTGATGTGGTGAGAGTTGCTAAAAATCTCAAAATGATGCTTCAGTGATGCAATAAGAGTTGCTTCGAACCTTAAAATGATGCTGACAGTAATGTAGTGAGACTTGCTACGAACCTCAAAATGATGCTACAGTAATGTAGTAGGAGTTGCTTAAAATCTAAAAATGATGCTGTAAGTAATGTAGTGAGACTTGCTACGAACCTCAATAATGCTACAGTAATGTTGTAAGTGTTGCTAAAAATCTCAAAATGATGCTAAAGTGATGTGGTGAGAGTTGCTAAAATCCTCAAAATGATGCTACAGTGATGTAGTGAGAGTTGCCACGAACCTCAAAATGATGCTCCAGTAATGTAGTGAGAGTTGCTCCGAACCTCAAAATGATGCGACAATAATGTGGTGAGAGTTGCTTAAAACCTCAAAATGATGCTACAGTAATGTAGTGAGAGTTGCTAGGATCCTAAAAATGATGCTCCAGAAATGTATTAAGTTGCTAAAAACCTCAAAATGATGCTACAGTGATGTATTAAGTTGCTAAAAACCTCAAAATGTTGCTACAGTGATGTAGTAAGAGTTGCTTAAAACCTCAAAATGATGCTCCAGTGATGTAGTGAGAGTTGCTACTAATCTAAGAAATGTTGCTACAGTGATGTGGTGAGAGTTTCTTAAAATCTTAAAAAGATGCGACAGTGATGTGGTGAGAGTTGCGACTATCCTCCAAATGATGCTACAGTGAAGTAGTGAACGTTGCTAAAAATCTCAAAATGATGCTAAAGTGATGTGGCGAGAGTTGCTAAACACCTCACAATGATGCTATCAGTAATGTAGTGAGAGATGCTACGAACCTCAACATGATGCTACAGTAATGTAGTGAGAGTTGCTACGAACCTCAAAATGATGCTACAGTAATGTAGTGAGAGTTGCTACGATCCTCAAAATGATGCTCCACTGATGTAGTGAGCGTTGCTACGAACCTCAAAATGATGCTGAGAGTTATGAAGTGAGAGTTGCCACTATCCTCAAAATGATGCTGCAGTGATGTAGGAAGAGTTGCTAAAAACCTCAAAATAATGCTTTCAGTGATGTAGTGAGAGTTGCTACGAATCTCAAAATGATGCTACAGTAATGTAGTAAGAGTTGCTAAAAATCTCAAAATGATGCTACAGTGATGTGGTTAGACTTGCTAAAAATCTCAAAATGATTCTACAGTAATGTAGTGAGAGTTGCTATGAACCTATAAATGATGCTCCAGTGATGAAGTGAGAGTTGCTACCAACCTATAAATGATGCCACAGTGATGTGGTAGGAGTTGCTTAAAACCTCAAAATGATTCCAAGGTCATGTAGTGAGAGTTGCTTAAAACCTCAAAATGATGCTACAGTAATGTTGTAAGAGTTGCTACCAACCTCAAAATGATGCGACAGTCATGTAGTAAGAGTTGCTACGAACCTCAAAATGATGCTACAGTCATGTAGTGAGAGTTGCTACTAACCAAAGAAATGATACTACAGTGATGTAGTGAGAGTTGCTACTCATCTCAAAACGATGCTTAAGTGATGTAATGAGAGTTGCTACTAACCTAAGAAATGATGCTACAGTAATGTAGTGAGAGTTACTATGATGCTCAAAATGATGCTGACAGTAATGTAGTAAGATTTGCTAAAACTCTCAAAATAATGCGACAGTGATGGAGTGAGAGTTGCGAAGAACCTAATAAATGATGCTACAGTAATGTAATGACAGTTGCTACGAACCTAAGAAATGATGCTCCAGTGATGTAGTGAGAGTTGCTACTAAACAAAGAAATGATGCTACAGTGATGTAATGAGAGTTGCTACTAACCTCAGAAATGATGCTACAGTGATGTAGTGAGAGTTGCTAGGAACCTAAGAAATGATGCTACAGTAATGTAGTGAGAGTTGCTACGAACCTCATAATGATGCTGAAGTGATGTAATGAGAGTTGCTACGAACCGAAGAAATGATGCTACAGTGATGTAGTGAGAGTTGCTACTGACCTCAAAATGATGTTGACAGTGATGTAGTGAGGGTTGCTACTAACCTAAGAAAGGATGCTACAGTGATGTGATGAGAGTTGCTAATCATCTCAAAATGATGCTAAAGTGATGTAATGAGAGTTGTTAAGAATTTCAAAATTATGCTAAAGTGATGTAATGAGAGTTGCTAATCATCTCAAAATGATGCTAAAGTGATGTAATGAGAGTTGCTAAGAATTTCAAAATTATGCTAAAGTGATGTAATGAGAGTTGCTTCAAACCTAAGAAATGATGCTACAGTGATGTGGTGAGAGATGCTAAAAATCTCAAAATGATGCCACAGTGACTTAATGAGAGTTGCTCCTAACCTAAGAAATGATGCTACAGTGATGTAATAAATTGCTACTAACCTAAAAATGATGCTACAGTCATGTAGTGAGAGTTGCTACTAACCTCAAAATGATGCTAACAGTAATGTACTGAGAATTTCTGCTTACCTCAAAATAAGGCTGCAGTGATGTCGTGAGAGTTGCTACTCATCTCAAAATGATGCCACAGTGATGTAATGAGAGTTGCTACTAACCTAAGAAATGATGCTACAGTGATGCAGTGAGAGTTGCTACTAAACAAAGAAATGATGCTACAGTGATGTAATGAGAGTTGCTACTAACCTAAGAAATGATGCTACAGTAATGTAATGACAGTTGCTGCGAACCTAAGAAATGATGCTACAGTGATGCAGTGAGAGTTGCTACTAAACAAAGAAATGATGCTACAGTGATGTAGTGAGGGTTGCTACTCATCTCAAAATGATGCTAAGGTGATGTAATGAGAGTTGCTACTAACCTAAGAAATGATGCTAAAGTGATGTGGTGAGAGTTGCCACTATGCTAAAAATGATGCTGACAGTAATGCAGTGAGAGTTACTTAAAACCTCAAAATGATGCTACAGTGATGTAATGAGAGTTGCTACTAACCTATGAAATGATACCACAGTGATGTGGTGAGAGTTGTTACTAATCTAAAAATGATCCTAAAGTGATGTAATGAGAGTTGCTACTAACCAAAGAAATGATGCGACAGTGATGTAGTGAGAGTTGCTACTAATCTAAAAATGATGCTAAAGTGATGTAGTGAGAGTTGCTACGAACCTCAAAATGATGCTACAGTGACTTCATGAGAGTTGCTCCTAACCTCAGAAAATGATGCTACAGTGATGTCGTGAGAGTTGCTACGAACCGAAGAAATGATGCTACAGTAATGTAGTGAGAGTTGCTACGAACCTCATAATGATGCTGAAGTGATGTAATGAGAGTTGCTACTAACCTCATAATGATGCTAGAGTGATGTAATGAGAGTTGCTACGAACCGAAGAAATGATGCTACAGTGATGTAGTGAGAGTTGCTACTGACCTCAAAATGATGTTGACAGTGATGTAGTGAGGGTTGCTACTAACCTAAGAAATGATGCTACAGTGATGAAGTGAGAGTTGCTACTCATCTCAAAATGATGCTAAGGTGATGTAATGAGAGTTGCTACTAACCTAAGAAATGATGCTACAGTGATGTGGTGAGAGTTGCCACTATGCTCAAAATGATGCTGACAGTAATGCAGTGAGTTACTTAAAACCTCAAAATGATGCTGACAGTGATGTAGTGAGAGTTCTACTCATCTCAAAATGATGCTAAAGTGATGTAATGAGAGTTGCTACTAACCTAAGAAATGATGCTACAGTGATGTAGTGAGAGTTGCTACTAACCAAAGAAATGATGCTAAAGTAATGTAATGACAGTTGCTACGAACCTAAGAAATGATGCTACAGTCATGTAGTGAGAGTTGCTACTAACCAAAGAAATGATGCTACAGTGATGTAGTGGGAGTTGCTACTCATCTCAAAACGATGCTTAAGTGATGTAATGAGAGTTGCTACTAACCTAAGAAATGATGCTACAGTAATGTAGTGAGAGTTACTATGATGCTCAAAATGATGCTGACAGTAATGTAGTAAGATTTGCTAAAACTCTCAAAATAATGCGACAGTGATGGAGTGAGAGTTGCGAAGAACCTAATAAATGATGCTACAGTAATGTAATGAAAGTTGCTACGAACCTAAGAAATGATGCTCCAGTGATGTAGTGAGAGTTGCTACTAAACAAAGAAATTATGCTACAGTGATGTAATGAGAGTTGCTACTAACCTAAGAAATGATGCTACAGTGATGCAGTGAGAGTTGCTACGAACCTCAAAATGATGCTACAGTGACTTCATGAGAGTTGCTCCTAACCTCAGAAATGATGCTACAGTGATGTAGTGAGAGTTGCTAGGAACCTAAGAAATGATGCTACAGTAATGTAGTGAGAGTTGCTACGAACCTCATAATGATGCTGAAGTGATGCAATGAGAGTTGCTACGAACCGAAGAAATGATGCTACAGTGAGTTAGTGAGAGTTGCTACTGACCTCAAAATGATGTTGACAGTGATGTAGTGAGGGTTGCTACTAACCTAAGAAAGGATGCTACAGTGATGTGATGAGAGTTGCTAATCATCTCAAAATGATGCTAAAGTGATGCAATGAGAGTTGTTAAGAATTTCAAAATTATGCTAAAGTGATGTAATGAGAGTTGCTAATCATCTCAAATGATGCTAAAGTGATGTAATGAGAGTTGCTAAGAATTTCAAAATTATGCTAAAGTGATGTAATGAGAGTTGCTTCAAACCTAAGAAATGATGCTACAGTGATGTGGTGAGAGATGCTACGAACCTCAAAATGATGCCACAGTGACTTAATGAGAGTTGCTCCTAACCTAAGAAATGATGCTACAGTGATGCAGTGAGAGTTGCTACTAAACAAAGAAATGATACTACAGTGATGTGGTGAGAGTTGCTACTAATCTAAAAATGATCCTAAAGTGATGTAATGAGAGTTGCTCCTAACCAAAGAAATGATGCTACAGTGATGTAGTGAGAGTTGCTACTAATCTAAAAATGATGCTAAAGTTATGTAGTGAGAGTTGCTACGAACCTCAAAATGATGCTACAGTGACTTCATGAGAGTTGCTACTAACCTAAGAAATGATACTACAGTGATGTAGTGAGAGTTGCTACTAATCTAAAAATGATCCTAAAGTGATGTAATGAGAGTTGCTACTAACCAAAGAAATGATGCTACAGTGATGTCGTGAGAGTTGCTACTAATCTAAAAATGATGCTAAAGTGATGTAGTGAGAGTTGCTACGAACCTCAAAATGATGCTACAGTGACTTCATGAGAGTTGCTACTAACCTAAGAAATGATGCTACAGTGATGTGGTGAGAGTTGCTACTAATCTAAAAATGATCCTAAAGTGATGTAATGACAGTTGCTACTAACCTAAGAAATGATGCTACAGTGATGTAGTGAGACTTGCTACTAATCTCAAAATGATGCTAAAGTGATGTCGTGAGAGTTCATTAAAACCTCAAAATGATGCTAGTCATGTCGTGAGAGTTGCTACGAACCTCAAAATAATGCTGAATTGATGTAGTGAGAGTTGCTACTAATGTCAAAATGATGCTAAAGTGATGTAATGAGAGTTGCAATCCAATCTCAGAATGATGCCAGTGATGTAATGAGAGTTTCTTCTAACCTAAGAAATGATGCTACAGTGATGCAGTGAGAGTTGCTACTTACCTAAGAAAGGGTACTACAGTGATGTGATGAGTTGCTAATCATCTCAAAACGATGCTGAAGTGATGCAATGAGAGTTTCTACTAACCTAAGAAATTATTCTTCATTTATGTGATGAGAGTTGCTCATCATCTTCAAATGATGCTACAGTGACTTAATAAGAGTTGCTCCTAACCCAAGAAATGATGCTACAGTGATGTAATGAGAGTTGCTATTAATTACAAAATGATGCTACAGTGATGTGGTGAGAGTTGCTAAAAACCTCAAAATGATGCTAAAAGTGATATAATGACAGTTTCTTAAAACCTTAAAATAATGCAAAAGTAATGTGGTAAGAGTTGCTCCTTACAGTGATGTAGTGAGAGTTGCTACTGACCTCAAAATGATGTTGAAAGTGATGTCGTGAGAGTTGCGACTAACCTAAGAAATGATGTTGACAGTAATGTAGTAAGACTTTCTGTTGACCTCAAAATGAAGCTACAGTGATGCAGTAAGAGTTGCTACGAACCTCAAAATGATGCAGGGTGACTTTGTGGAAAGTCTTGCACTCCCAACACATTCATTCTCACGAATGCAGTGACAGGTCAGAGCCAAGGGAGCCTCCATGTCCACAGATGTCCACATGGCAGCTGGACTTCCTTTTTCACTCCTTCCCGTTCCTCCTGGTACTTTTTGGCCACCGTTTGTTTGATGGTCTGAAAATGACACCCAGAGTAAATCAATACATTGAAATTCAAGATGAAATAAACTGGAGATATCAACTACTGCTTTAGATCATTTCCACACAAACCTTCCTGGTTGGCAAACATATGAGGCTCAAGGACCTGAACCAGTTCCCTGAACCCTTCCCTCTCAACAGTGCTGAGGGGCTGGCAGTCCTTCAGAATGAAATTCAGCAGAGCCTCATCCAGCATCTGCTTCCTGGAAGCTGGATGGTTAAAGATGAAGGAGAGAAGAAATGAATAGGAATTAATGATCAATGAAGCAACTGTGAGTCAGTTGGAGAGTGGCTGTATACCTGAGTTCATCCTGGTGGATCTGGGACTTCATTCTCATGCCTGGCCCCATCATGCCTCAGCACTGAAGAGGTGCTTTTGTTGAGATGAGACGCTTCTGTCCAACAAGTGCGACATTCAACCTGCAGAAAAGAACATGAGTACTCAGCTAAAAGTTCCTTTCTTCATGGTGACTGGTGTTTCTTAGTCTTAGACCACCAGGTTTCCAATGAGGTGTATCGGATACGTTGTTGTGTGCCGCTGAAATCCGTCCAATTCCGGCGTTGTTTCCTCATGAAATATGTTTGCCTTAAAGCTCATTAAAGTGTTGAACCACAATATCGTTCACCATAACTGAGTCAACTTCAAGATCACCTACTTCTACATTCCAGTCCCGGCTGCTCCTGTTCTGCTGCAGTCCAGAAAACAACAACCCGATACAATTGGCGCTCCTTCCCACAGCTCCGGCCCGGATCCGCATGGTTCCGCTGACTGAGTGTGAGACGCGCTCCCTCCAGAGTGGCACAGCCCGATGGGGGTCCTTATCTGGCACGGGGGCGTAAAACTGGTGCGACTGGAAAGCCTGGTTTATTCTGCGTCGTTGCTCTGCAATTCACATCCAAGCCGCTAGGGGGTGTGGCTTTGTCTTTGTATTGTTTACGGGGCTCTTGTCGGATTCCTTGGTTTTCTTCCGGTCACAGACAACAATTGTTGGCCATTTGTCAGTCTTTGTAGTGCCGCGAAGAGGAGTTGTAGAGGTGGTCGTACTTGAGCACCTCCTCGATAATCCTTTCTTCAGCTTGGTCCATTTTTTCTTGGAGCCTTCACCACAGAAACTTTGAAAATGGCGGTGTTGCTGTGCTGCGACTGAACCGGAAATAACGTTCTGAGCGGACCAATCACAGTCCTCGACGTTGACGTCACCACGCGCCGACGCGATGCGTAAGTAGGATTTTTTTGGAGGCGCGTTTCAGGCTACGGCGTACGGTCTGCGACGACGGCGTAGGTACGAATACTACTCGACACAGAAGCATAAATCAGGCTTAAATCAGGCTTTATAGTCCAACAGGAAGTTAGCATGTCAGGGATGAGACACCCTCATAGTCCAAAAGGAAGTTAGCATGTCAGGGATGAGACACGCTTATCGTCCAACAGGAAGTTAGCATGTGAGGGATGAGACACGCTTATCGTCCAACAGGAAGTTAGCATGTCAGGGATGAGACACGCTTATCGTCCAACAGGAAGTTAGCATGTGAGGGATGAGACACGCTTATCGTCCAACAGGAAGTTAGCATGTCAGGGATGAGACACGCTTATCGTCCAACAGGAAGTTAGCATGTCAGGGATGAGACACGCTTATCGTCCAACAGGAAGTTAGCATGTCAGGGATGAGACACGCTTATCGTCCAACAGGAAGTTAGCATGTCAGGGATGAGACACGCTTATCGTCCAACAGGAAGTTAGCATGTCAGGGATGAGACACGCTTATCGTCCAACAGGAAGTTAGCATGTCAGGGATGAGACACCCTGATAGTCCAACAGGAAGTTAGCATGTCAGGGATGAGACACCCTGATAGTCCAACAGGAAGTTAGCATCTCCATGGTTCCCTTGACCAGAAGCCAGTGGGATCGTTCCATTCTGACATCTTGATTGACATTTGTCCTTCTCTGAGCTAAATAGCTGGCAATCATTTGAAAAAAACCTTGATTTACTTTTTGTATTTTGATCTTCAGCTCATTTGCATACTTTTGTTAAAATTCTCCCCTTTTTGTCTTTTTTTTCTGCTGTTTTTAGCACAAAGTCCGCATCTGTTGAAGTCCTCAGTCTCCATGCAGGTGGTGTTGTTCCAGATAAAAGGTCTCAATAACAGCATCACTCCAGGTGAAACCATTCCAAAGAAGGCTAAGTGGAGCTGGCACATCAGCCCCCAATGGAAGCCTGCTGCTGCTGCCAAGCTCTCCATGTCATCATGGAAAAGTTGATTGTTCAACTCAATGTTTTTCCCATTGGGAGGAGATTTGTTGTTCCACCATGAAGTCTTTTCTTGTGATGAGTTTGTGTGTTGTAGTAGCATGAAGACATCTTGTTATCATGATCAACTCATCTGGCCTGGTGGAAGAACGCTGCTGTGTTTGGATTCAGAAGAGTCAAATCTGAACCAGGGACTTGTAGTTTTATCCTCGGTCTCCGGACTCATAAAATGGAGACCGGCCCAGTTTGACACTTTTGAACTCCTCCATGATGTTCAAATCTCATGACTGAGATTCGTGATTGGAAACATCGGCGGTTCAGGAAAGAAAACATGTACCATTGAACATCGCTCTCATCCTTCTACTCAGAACGCTGCGGTGGACTCCACCGTGTCCAGGCTTTGGGCAGATACGTCTTCATCCTCCACCACCACCAGCCGCTCCACCCCACCCACCCTGTGCAGGTCTACATTACCAGGGTCGGATCTGGCAGGGTGGAGGATCTTTGATTCATCTTAGCTTTCCTGCTCCGGCTGTTTGAGAAACATTCAAATGGAGGTGGTTGTTTGCGTCTTTCAGGCTACGCCAACGCCTCCTTCTGTCCCCACGCTTACGGCTGCCGAAACGTGCCGGTGTCTGAAAACCAGATCATTCTGGATGTGCCGGACCACCAGGTCCTCCTCACCTGCAGGTCCCTGCAGGCAGAGCCCTGTGGTGGTAGGTTTCCTGCTCCTCTGCTGGACTGATACCCTCTCCCTTTCCCCACACGTATCTGCTGTTTCTACTCTGTGCCTCCTTCTCCTCTGTCAGGCCTGGACTTCTTCCTTCTGTCTCTCCAGGATTACGTCCTGGTGGTGCCTGAGAGCAGCTCCAGCTCCAGCTCCCTGAACCAAGAACCACTGGAGAAATCTGACCACTTCATCAGCAACTGTGGCCTCAACAGCTTTCATGTCAAGTTGGTGTCTCTCAGCCTGAGTTGGTCCCTGTTCTGTATCCCTGAATGTTCTAGAGGAACTAAACTGGGCCTGACTGGGACGCTTCTGTCTGCTCAGATTTGGGTTGTGAATGCATTCAAATGTCATTTACAAGCATTGGAACAAAAGACGTGAGCCTCAAGAATATTTAGTTCTTGATTTACTTTCTCTTGCAGGGTTTCATTTTGTGCTAATTTTCTTTTGAAGATCTTTGTTTTTTTGTTGTCCTTCCATTTAGCAAGTTTGGCTAAGAACCGTTTCCCCACGAAACTAATTTTCCTAAAATGTCTCGCTAACGTTTCCTTTTTCTCTGTCGTCCCTCCTGTCCTTGGTCTCCATTCTGTCTCAGCTCAGCTGTGTCTCTTGGGCTCTCTTCACCAACGGCGCCCTGCCTTGTGCCTGCCATGAGGTTGGAGCTGAGAGTGAAACCTGCGAGTCATTTGCTGGTCGGTGCCGCTGCAGGCCCCACGTGATTGGCCTAGACTGCTCCATGTGGGCCGCGGGCTGCTGGGGATTCCCCACTGCAGACGTGAGTGTCAGATTGGATGAATGATGAGTAACAAGGGCTTTTAATGATGAGTGAGAGGACGGACCAAACCAACCTGTCCAACCATCAGAGGACAGTTTGTTGTTCTAGTTTCAACTCTTACTACATTACTGTGAGCATCATTTTGAGTTCATTAGCAATTCTTACTACATCACTGTCAGCATCATTTTTGAATTCATTAACAATTCTTCCTACATAACTGTAGCATAATTTTGAGGTTTTTAGCAGCTCTTACTAGATTAATGTGAGCATCATTTTGAGGTTATTCGAAAATTTCACTCCATTACTGTTAGCATCATTTTGAGTTCATTAGCAATTCTTCCAACATTACTGTCACATTATTTTGAGGTCCGCAGCAACTCTTACTACATTATTGTTGCATTATTTAAAGTTTCGTAGCAACTCTTACTACATTACTGTCAGCATCACTTTGAGTTTATTAGCAACTATCACGACATTACTGTTAGCATCATTTTGATTTTATTAGCAATTCTTAAGACATCACTGTAGCATTAAATTGACTTCATTAGCAACTCTTACTACATGACTCTCAGCATCATTTTTAGGTTACTCGCAACTTTCACTACATTACTGTTAGCATCAGTTTGAGTTCATTAGCAATTCTTACGACATCACTGTCGCATCATTTTAGATCATTACCAATTCTTCTGACATCACTGTCACATTATTTTGAGGTTCGTAGCAACTCTTACTACATTATTGTTGCATTATTTAAAGGTTCGTAGCAACTCTTACTACATTACTGTCAGCATCACTTTGAGTTTATTAGCAACTATCACGACATTACTGTTAGCATCATTTTGATTTTATTAGCAATTCTGAAGACATCACTGTAGCATTAAATTGACTTCATTAGCAACTCTTACTAAATGACTGTCAGCATCACTTTGAGGTTGTTCGAAACTCTTACTACATTACTGTAAGCATCACTGAGTTCATTAGCAACTATCACTACATTATTGTTAGCATCATCTTGAGTTCATTAGCAATTCTTACGACATCACTGTCCCATCAGTTTGAGATCATTACCAATTCTTCTGACATCACTGTCGCATTATTTTGAGGTTCGAAGCAACTCTTACTACTTTACTGTTGCATATTTTAAGGTTCGTAGCAACTCTTACTACATGACTGTCAGCATCACTTTGAGGTTGTTCGAAACTCTTCCTACATGACTGTCAGCATCACTTTGAGGTTATTCGAAACTCTGACTACATTACTGTAAGCATCACTTAGTTGATTAGCAACTATCACTACATTACTGTTAGCATCATTATGAGTTCATGAGCAATTCCTCCGACATCACTGTCGCAATATTTTGAGGTTCGTAGCAACTTTTACTACATTAATGTCGCATTATTTTTAGGTTCGTAGCAACACTTGACTGACATGACTGTCAGCATCACTTTGAGGTTATTCGAAACGTTCACTCCATTACTGCTAGCATCATTTTGTGTTCATTAGCAATTCTTACTAAATTACTGTTGCATCATTTTGAGATCTTTAGCAATTCTTCTGACATCACTGTCGCATTATTTTGAGGTTCGTAGCAACTCTTACTACATGACTGTCACCATCACTTTGAGGTTATTCGAAACACTTACTACATTACTGCAAGCATCACTGAGTTGATTAGCAACTATCACTAGATTACTGTTAGCATCATTTTGAGTTCATTAGCAATTCTTACTACATCACTGCCGCATCATTTTGAGGTTCGTAGCAACTGTTACTACATGACTTTCAGCATCACTTTGAGGTTATTCGAAACACTTAGTTGCTAATCAACTCAGTGATGCTTACAGTAATGTACTATCACTACATTACTGTTAGCAACATTTTAAGTTCATTAGCAATTCTTCCGACATCACTGTCGCAATATTTTGAGGTACGTAGCAACTTTTACTACATTACTGTCGCATTATTATGAGGTTCGTAGCAACTCTTAGGACATGACTGTCAGCATCACTTTGAGGTTATTCGAAACGTTCACTCCATTACTGTAAGCATCATCTTGAGTTCATTAGCAATTCTTCTGACATCACTGTCGCATCATTTTTAGATCATTAGCAATTCTTCTGACATCACTGTCGCATTATTTTGAGGTTCGTAGCAACTCTTACTACTTGACTGTGAGCATCACTTTGAGGTTATTCGAAACGTTCACTCCATTACTGTTAGCATCATTTTGAGATCATTACCAATTCTTCTGACATCACTGTCGCATCATTTTGAGATCTTTAGCAATTCTTCTGATATCAATGTCGCATTATTTTGAGGTTCGTAGCAACTCCTACGACATGACTGTCAGCATCACTTTGAGGTTGTTCGAAACACTTACTACATTACTGTAAGCATCACTGACTTGATTAGCAACTATCACTACATTACTGTCGCATCATTTTGAGATCATTAGCAATTCTTCTGACATCACTGTCGCAATATTTTGAGGTTTGTAGCAACTTTTACTACATTACTGTCGCATTATTTTGAGGTTCGTAGCATCTCTTACTACATGACTGTCAGCATCACTTTGAGTTTATTAGCAACTATCACTAGATTACTGTTAGCATCATTTTGAGTTTATGAGCAATTCTCACGACATCACTGTAGCATTGAATTGAGTTCATTAGCAACTCTTACTAAATGACTGTCAGCATCACTTTGAGGTTGTTCGAAACTCTTACTACATTACTGTAAGCATCACTGAGTTTCTTCGCAACTGTCACTACATTACTGTTAGCATCATCTTGAGTTCATTAGCAATTCTTCCGACATCACTGTCGCAATATTTTGAGGTACGTAGCAACTTTTACTACATTACTGTCGCATTATTATGAGGTTCGTAGCAACTCTTTGGACATGACTGTCAGCATCACTTTGAGGTTATTCGAAACGTTCACTCCATTACTGTTAGCATCATCTTGAGTTCATTAGCAATTCCTCTGACATCACTATCGCAATATTTTGAGGTTCGTAGCAACTTTTACTACATTGCTGTTGCATTATTTAAAGGTTCGTAGCAACTCTTACTACATTACTGTCAGCATCACTTTGAGTTTATTAGCAACTACCACTACATTACTGTTAGCATCATCTTGAGTTCATTAGCAATTCTTCTGACATCACTGTCGCAATATTTTGAGGTTCGTAGCAACTTTTACTACATTACTGTCGCATTATTTTGAGGTTCGTAGCAACTGTTTGAACATGACTGTCAGCATCACTTTGAGGTTATTCGAAACGTTCACTCCATTACTGTTATCATCATTTTGAGTTCATTAGCAATTCTTACTAAATCACTGTCGCATCTTTTTGAGATCTTTAGCAATTCTACTGACATCACTGTCGCATTATTTTGAGGTTCGTAGCAACTCTTACTACATGACCATCAGCATCATTTTGAGGTTATTCGAAACTTTCACTCCATTACTGTTAGCATCATTTTGAGTTCATTAGCAATTCTTACTACATCACTGTCGCATCATTTTTAGATCATTAGCAATTCTTCTGACATCACTGTCGCATTATTTTGAGGTTCGTAGCAACTCTTACTACTTGACTGTGAGCATCACTTTGAGGTTATTTTAAACGTTCACTCCATTACTGTTAGCATCATTTTGAGATCATTACCAATTCTTCTGACATCACTGTCGCATCATTTTGAGATCTTTAGCAATTCTTCTGATTTCAATGTCGCATTATTTTGAGGTTCGTAGCAACTCCTACGACATGACTGTCAGCATCACTTTGAGGTTGTTCGAAACACTTACTACATTACTGTAAGCATCACTGACTTGATTAGCAACTATCACTACATTACTGTCGCATCATTTTGAGATCATTAGCAATTCTTCTGACATCACTGTCGCAATATTTTGAGGTTTGTAGCAACTTTGACTACATTACTGTCGCATTATTTTGAGGTTCGTAGCATCTCTTACTACATGACTGTCAGCATCACTTTGAGTTTATTAGCAACTATCACTAGATTACTGTTAGCATCATTTTGAGTTTATGAGCAATTCTCACGACATCACTGTAGCATTGAATTGAGTTCATTAGCAACTCTTACTAAATGACTGTCAGCATCACTTTGAGGTTGTTCGAAACTCTTACTACATTACTGTAAGCATCACTGAGTTTCTTCGCAACTGTCACTACATTACTGTTAGCATCATCTTGAGTTCATTAGCAATTCTTCCGACATCACTGTCGCAATATTTTGAGGTACGTAGCAACTTTTACTACATTACTGTCGCATTATTATGAGGTTCGTAGCAACTCTTAGGACATGACTGTCAGCATCACTTTGAGGTTATTCGAAACGTTCACTCCATTACTGTTAGCATCATCTTGAGTTCATTAGCAATTCCTCTGACATCACTATCGCAATATTTTGAGGTTCGTAGCAACTTTTACTACATTGCTGTTGCATTATTTAAAGGTTCGTAGCAACTCTTACTACATTACTGTCAGCATCACTTTGAGTTTATTAGCAACTACCACTACATTACTGTTAGCATCATCTTGAGTTCATTAGCAATTCTTCTGACATCACTGTCGCAATATTTTGAGGTTCGTAGCAACTTTTACTACATTACTGTCGCATTATTTTGAGGTTAGTAGCAACTGTTTGTACATGACTGTCAGCATCACTTTGAGGTTATTCGAAACGTTCACTCCATTACTGTTATCATCATTTTGAGTTCATGAGCAATTCTTACTAAATCACTGTCGCATCTTTTTGAGATCTTTAGCAATTCTTCTGACATCACTGTCGCATTATTTTAAGGTTCGTAGCAACTCTTACTACATTGCTTTCAGCATCACTGAGTTGATTAGCAACTATCACTACATTACTGTTAGCATCGT
Source organism: Aulostomus chinensis (assembly GCF_037954235.1). NCBI lineage: Eukaryota > Metazoa > Chordata > Actinopteri > Syngnathiformes > Aulostomidae > Aulostomus > Aulostomus chinensis. The sequence continues at coordinate 54,304,633 of NC_141320.1, read as the reverse complement.
TTTGAGTTCAATAGCAATTCTTACGACATCACTGTCAGCATCATTTTTTATTTACTCGCAACTAAAACCACATGACTGTCAGCATCACTTTGAGGTTATTCGAAACTTTCACTCCATTACTGTTAGCACCCTTATGAGTTCATGAGCAACTCTTACTACATCACTGTAGCATTATTTTGAGGTTCATAGCAACTCTTTCTACATGAATGTCAGCATCACTTTGAGGTTGTTCGAAACACTTACTACATTACTGTAAGCATCACTGAGTTGATTAGCAACTATCACTTCATTACTGTTAGCATCATCTTGAGTTCATTAGAAATTCCTCCAACATCACTGTCGAAATATTTTGAGGTTCATAGCAACTTTGACTACATTACTGTCGCATTATTTTGAGGTTCGTTGCAACTCTTACTACATGACTGTCAGCATCACTTTGAGGTTATGCGAAACTTTCACTCCATTACTGTTAGCATCATTTTGAGTCCATTAGCAATTCTTACTACATCACTGTCGCATCATTTTGAGTTCATTTGCAATTCTTACGACATCACAGTAGCATTAAATTGAGTTCATTAGCAACTCTTACTACATGACTGTCAGCATCACTTTGAAGTTGTTCGAAACACTTACTACATGACTGTCAGCATCACTTTGAGGTTGTTCGAAACTCTTACTACATAACTGTAAGCATCACAGAGTTTTTTAGAAACTATCGCTACATTACTGTTAGCATCATCTTGAGTTCATTAGCAATTCTTACGACATCACTGTCGCATCATTTTGAGATCATTAGCAATTCTTACGACATCACTGTCGCAATATTTTGAGGTTCGTATTAACTCTTACTACATGTCTGTCAGCATCACTTTGAGGTTATTCGAAACTTTCACTCCATTGATGTTACCATCATTTTGAGTTCATTAGCAATTCTTACTAAATCACTGTAGCATCATTTTGAGATCATTAGCAATTCTTACTAAATCACTGTAGCATCATTTTGAGATCATTAGCAATTCTTCTGTCATCACTGTCGCATTATTTTTTTGGTCCGTAGCAACTCTTACAACATGACTGTCAGCATCACTTTGAGGTTGTTCGAAATGTTCACTCCATTACTGTTAGCATCATTTTGATTTCATTAGCAATTCTTACTAAATCACTGTCGCATAATTTTGAGATCTTTCGCAATTCTTCTTACATCACTGTCGCATTATTTTGAGGTTCGTAGCAACTCTTACTACATGACTGTCAGCATCACTTTGAGGTTGTTCGAAACTCTTACTACATTACTGAAGGCTTCACTGAGTTGATTAGCAACTATCACTCCATGACTGTTAGCATCGTTTTGAGTTCAATAGCAATTCTTACGACATCACTGTTTGCATCATTTTTTATTTACTCGCAACTCAAACCACATGACTGTCAGCATCACTTTGAGGTTATTCGAAACTTTCACTCCATTACTGTTAGCACCCTTTTGAGTTCATGAGCAATTCTTACTACATCACTGTCGCATCATTTTGAGATCATTAGCAATTCTTACTAAATCACTGTAGCATCATTTTGAGATCATTAGCAATTCTTCTGACATCACTGTCGCATTATTTTTTAGGTTCGTAGCAACTCTTACTACATGACTGTCAACATCACTTTGAGGTTGTTCGAAATGTTCACTCCATTACTGTTAGCATCATTTTGAGATCATTGGCAATTCTTACGAAATCACTGTCGCATAATTTTGAGATCTTTAGCAATTCTTCTGACATCACTGTCGCATTATTTTGAGGTTCGTAGCAACTCTTACTACATTGCTTTCAGCATCACTGAGTTGATTATCAACTATCACTACATTACTGTTAGCATCGTTTTGAGTTCAATAGCAATTCTTACGACATCACTGTCAGCATCATTTTTTATTTACTCGCAACTCAAACCACATGACTGTCAGCATCACTTTTAGGTTATTCGAAACTTTCACTCCATTACTGTTAGCACCCTTATGAATTCATGAGCAACTCTTACTACATCACTGTAGCATTATTTTGAGGTTCATAGCAACTCTTACTACATGACTGTCAGCATCACTTTGAGGTTGTTCGAAACACTAACTACATTACTGTAAGCATCACTTAGTTGATTAGCAACTATCACTACATTACTTTTAGCATCATCTATAGTTCATTAGAAATTCCTCCAACATCACTGTCGAAATATTTTGAGGTTCGTAGCAACTTTTACTACATCACTGTCGCATCATTTTGAGATCATTAGCAATTCTTCCAACATCACTGTCGCATTATTTTGAGGTTCGTAGAAACTCTTACTACATGACTGTCAGCATCACTTTGAAGTTATTCGAAACGTTCACTCCATTAATGTTAGCATCATTTTGAGTTCATTAGCAATTCTTACGAAATCACTGTCGCATCATTTTGAGATCTTTTGCAATTCTTCTGACATCACTGTCGCATTATTTTGTGGTTCGTAGCAACTCTTACTACATGACTGTCAGCATCACTTTGAGGTTGTTCGAAACACTTACTACATGACTGTAAGCATCACTGAGTTAATTAGCAACTATCACTACATTACTGTTAGCATCATTTTGAGTTCATTAGCAATTCTTCCGACATCACTGTCGCATCATTTTGAGATCATTAGCAATTCTTCCGACATTACTGTCGCAATATTTTAAGGTTCGTATTAACTCTTACTACATGTCTGTCAGCATCACATTGAGGTTATTCGAAACTTTCACTCCATTAATGTTAGCATCATTTTGAGTTCATTTGCAATTCTTACTAAATCACTGTAGCATCATTTTGAGATCATAAGCAATTCTTACTAAATCACTGTAGCATCATTTTGAGATCATTAGCAATTCTTCTGACATCACTGTCGCATTATTTTTTAGGTTCGTAGCAACTCTTACGACATTACTGTCAGCATCACTTTGAGGTTGTTCGAAATGTTCACTCCATTACTGTTAGCATAATTTTGAGATCATTGGCAATTCTTACTAAATCACTGTCGCATAATTTTGAGATCTTTCGCAATTCTTCTGACATCACTGTCGCATTATTTTGAGGTTCGTAGCAACTCTTACTACATGACTGTCAGCATCACTTTGAGGTTGTTCGAAACTCTTACTACGTTACTGTAAGCATCACTGAGTTGATTTGCAACTATCACTACATGACTGTTAGCATCGTTTTGAGTTCAATAGCAATTCTTACGACATCACTGTTTGCATCATTTTTTATTTACTCGCAACTCAAACCACATGACTGTCAGCATCACTTTGAGGTTATTCGAAACTTTCACTCCATTACTGTTAGCACCCTTTTGAGTTCATGAGCAATTCTTACTACATCACTGTCGCATCATTTTGAGATCATTAGCAATTCTTACTAAATCACTGTAGCATCATTTTGAGATCATTAGCAATTCTTCTGACATCACTGTCGCATTATTTTTTAGGTTCGTAGCAACTCTTACTACATGACTGTCAACATCACTTTGAGGTTGTTCGAAATGTTCACTCCATTACTGTTAGCATCATTTTGAGATCATTGGCAATTCTTACGAAATCACTGTCGCATAATTTTGAGATCTTTAGCAATTCTTCTGACATCACTGTCGCATTATTTTGAGGTTCGTAGCAACTCTTACTACATTGCTTTCAGCATCACTGAGTTGATTATCAACTATCACTACATTACTGTTAGCATCGTTTTGAGTTCAATAGCAATTCTTACGACATCACTGTCAGCATCATTTTTTATTTACTCGCAACTCAAACCACATGACTGTCAGCATCACTTTTAGGTTATTCGAAACTTTCACTCCATTACTGTTAGCACCCTTATGAATTCATGAGCAACTCTTACTACATCACTGTAGCATTATTTTGAGGTTCATAGCAACTCTTACTACATGACTGTCAGCATCACTTTGAGGTTGTTCGAAACACTAACTACATTACTGTAAGCATCACTTAGTTGATTAGCAACTATCACTACATTACTTTTAGCATCATCTATAGTTCATTAGAAATTCCTCCAACATCACTGTCGAAATATTTTGAGGTTCGTAGCAACTTTTACTACATCACTGTCGCATCATTTTGAGATCATTAGCAATTCTTCCAACATCACTGTCGCATTATTTTGAGGTTCGTAGAAACTCTTACTACATGACTGTCAGCATCACTTTGAAGTTATTCGAAACATTCACTCCATTAATGTTAGCATCATTTTGAGTTCATTAGCAATTCTTACGAAATCACTGTCGCATCATTTTGAGATCTTTTGCAATTCTTCTGACATCACTGTCGCATTATTTTGTGGTTCGTAGCAACTCTTACTACATGACTGTCAGCATCACTTTGAGGTTGTTCGAAACACTTACTACATGACTGTAAGCATCACTGAGTTAATTAGCAACTATCACTACATTACTGTTAGCATCATTTTGAGTTCATTAGCAATTCTTCCGACATCACTGTCGCATCATTTTGAGATCATTAGCAATTCTTCCGACATTACTGTCGCAATATTTTAAGGTTCGTATTAACTCTTACTACATGTCTGTCAGCATCACATTGAGGTTATTCGAAACTTTCACTCCATTAATGTTAGCATCATTTTGAGTTCATTTGCAATTCTTACTAAATCACTGTAGCATCATTTTGAGATCATAAGCAATTCTTACTAAATCACTGTAGCATCATTTTGAGATCATTAGCAATTCTTCTGACATCACTGTCGCATTATTTTTTAGGTTCGTAGCAACTCTTACGACATTACTGTCAGCATCACTTTGAGGTTGTTCGAAATGTTCACTCCATTACTGTTAGCATAATTTTGAGATCATTGGCAATTCTTACTAAATCACTGTCGCATAATTTTGAGATCTTTAGCAATTCTTCTGACATCACTGTCGCATTATTTTGAGGTTCGTAGCAACTCTTACTACATGACTGTCAGCATCACTTTGAGGTTGTTCGAAACTCTTACTACGTTACTGTAAGCATCACTGAGTTGATTTGCAACTATCACTACATTACTGTTAGCATTGTTTTGAGTTCAATAGGAATTCTTACGACCTCACTGTCGCATCATTTTGAGATCATTAGCAATTCTTCCGACATCACTGTAACATTATTTTTAGGTTCGTATTAACTCTTACTGCATGACTGTCAGCATCACTTTGAGGTTGTTCGAAACACCTAGTTCATTACTGTAAGCATCACTGAGTTGATTAGCAACTATCACTACATTACTGTTAGCATCATTTTGAGTTCATCACCAAATCTTCCGACATCACTGTCGCAATATTTTGAGGTTCGTAGCAACTTTTACTACATTACTGTCGCATCATTTTGAGGTTCGTAGCAACTCTTTCGACATGACTGTCAGCATCATTTTGAGGTTATTCGAAACTTTCACTCCATTACTGTTAGCATAATTTTGGGTTCATTAGCAATTCTTACGACATCACAGTAGCATTAAATTGAGTTCATTAGCAACTCTTTCTACATGACCTTCAGCATCACTTTGAGGTTGTTCGAAACTCTTACTACATAACTGTAAGCATCACTGAGTTTTTTAGCAACTATCGCTACATTACTGTGAGCATCATCTTGAGTTCATTAGCAATTTTTCCGACATCCCTGTCGCAATATTTTGAGGTTCGTATTAACTCTTACTACATGTCATTCAGCATCACTTTGAGGTTATTCGAAACTTTCACTCCATTCATGTTAGCATCATTTTGAGTTCATCAGCAATTCTTATTAAATCACTGTAGCATCATTTTGAGATCATTCGCGATTCTTCCTAAATCACTGTAGCATCATTTTGAGATCATTAGCAATTCTTCTGACATCACTGTTGCATTATTTTTTAGGTTCGTAGCAACTCTTACTACATGACTGTCAGCATCACTTTGAGGTTGTTCGAAATGTTCACTCCATTACTCTTAGCATCATTTTGAGTTCATTAGCAATTCTTACGAAATCACTGTCGCATCATTTTGAGATCTGTTGCAATTCCTCTGACATCACTGTCGCATTATTTTGTGGTTCGTAGCAACTCTTACTACACGACTGTCAGCATCACTTTGAGGTTGTTTGAAACACTTAGTACATTACTGTAAGCATCACTGAGTTGATTAGCAACTATCACTCCATTACTGTTAGCATCGTTTTGAGTTCAATAGCAATTCTTACGACATCACTGTCGCATCATTTTGAGATTATTAGCAATTCTTCTGACATCACTGTCGCATTTTTTTGAGGTTCGTAGCAACTCTTACTACATGACTGTCAGCATCACTTTGAGGTTGTTCGAAACTCTTACTACGTGACTGTAAGCATCACTTTGAGTTTATTAGCAACTTTCACTCCATTAATGTTAGCATCATTTTGAGTTCATTCGCAATTCTTACTAAATCACTGTAGCATCATTTTGAGATCTTTAGCAATTCTTCTGACATCACTGTCGCATTATTTTGAGGTTCGTAGCAACTCTTACTACATTGCTTTCAGCATCACTAAGTTGATTAGCAACTATCACCAAATTACTGTTAGCATCGTTTTGAGTCCATTAGCAATTCTTACTACATCACTTTCGCATCATTTTGAGATCATTAACAATTCTTCCGACATCACTGTCGCATTATTTTGAGGTTCGTAGAAACTCCTACTACATGACTGAAAGCATCACTGAGTTGATTAGCAACTATCACTACATTACTGTTAGCATCATTTTGAGTTCATTTGCAATTCTTCCGACATCACTGTCGCATCATTTTGAGATCATTAGCAATTCTTCCGACATTACTGTCGCAATATTTAAGGGTTCGTATTAACTCTTACTACATGTCTGTCAGCATCACATTGAGGTTATTCGAAACTTTCACTCCATTAATGTTAGCATCATTTTGAGTTCATTAGCAATTCTTACTAAATCACTGTAGCATCATTTTGAGATCATAAGCAATTCTTACTAAATCACTGTAGCATCATTTTGAGATCATTAGCAATTCTTCTGACATCACTGTCGCATTATTTTTTAGGTCCGTAGCAATTCTTACTACATGACTGTCAGCATCACTTTGAGGTTGTTAGAAACACTTAGTACATTACTGTAAGCATCACTGAGTTGATTAGCAACTTTTACTACATGACTGTCAGCATCACTTTGAGGTTATTCGAAACGTTCACTCCATTACTGTTAGCATCATTTTGAGGTTAGAAGCAACTGTCACTACATGACTGTCAGCATCACTTTGAGGTTATTCGAAACTTTCACTCCATTACTTTTAGCATCATTTTGAGTTCATTAGCAATTCTTACTACATTACTGTTAGCATCATTTTGAGATCATTAGCAATTCTTCCGAAATCCGTTTCGCATTATTTTGAGGTTCGTAGCAACTCTTACTTCATTATTGTTGCATTATTTAAAGGTTCATAGCAACTCTTACTACATTACTGCCAGCATCACTTTGAATTTATTAGCAACTGTCACTACATTACTGTTAGCGTCATTTTGAGTTCATTAGCAATTGTTACTACATCACTGTCGCATCATTTTGAGTTCATTAGCAATTCTTCTGACATCACTGTCGCATTATTTTTTAGGTCCGTAGCAACTCTTACTGCATGACTGTCAGCATCACTTTGAGGTTGTTCGAAATGTTCACTCCATTACTGTTAGCATCATTTTGATTTCATTAGCAATTCTTACTAAATCACTGTCGCATAATTTTGAGATCTTTCGCAATTCTTCTTACATCACTGTCGCATCATTTTGAGGTTCGTAGCAACTCTTACTACATGACTGTCAGCATCACTTTGAGGTTGTTCGAAACTCTTACTACATTACTGTAAGCATCACTGAGTTGATTAGCAACTATCACTACATTACTGTTAGCATCGTTTTGAGATCAATAGCAATTCTTACGACATCACTGTCAGCATCATTTTTTATTTACTCGCAACTCAAACCACATGACTGTCAGCATCACTTTGAGGTTATTCGAAACTTTCACTCCATTACTTTTAGCATCATTTTGAGTTCATTAGCAATTCTTACTACATCACTTTCGCATCATTTTGAGATCATTAGCAATTCGTACGAAATCACTGTAGCATCATTTTGAGATCATTAGCAATTCTTACTAAATCACTGTCGCATTATTTTTTAGGTTCGTAGCAACTCTTACTACATGACTGTCAGCATCACTTTGAGGTTATTCGAAACTTTCACTCCATTACTGTTAGCATAATTTTGAGATCATTGGCAATTCTTACTAAATCACTGTCGCATAATTTTGAGATCTTTAGCAATTCTTCTGACATCACTGTCGCATTATTTTGAGGTTCGTAGCAACTCTTACTACATGACTGTCAGCATCACTTTGAGGTTGTTCGAAACTCTTACTACGTTACTGTAAGCATCACTGAGTTGATTTGCAACTATCACTACATTACTGTTAGCATTGTTTTGAGTTCAATAGGAATTCTTACGACCTCACTGTCGCATCATTTTGAGATCATTAGCAATTCTTCCGACATCACTGTAACATTATTTTTAGGTTCGTATTAACTCTTACTGCATGACTGTCAGCATCACTTTGAGGTTGTTCGAAACACCTAGTACATTACTGTAAGCATCACTGAGTTGATTAGCAACTATCACTACATTACTGTTAGCATCATTTTGAGTTCATCACCAAATCTTCCGACATCACTGTCGCAATATTTTGAGGTTCGTAGCAACTTTTACTACATTACTGTCGCATCATTTTGAGGTTCGTAGCAACTCTTTCGACATGACTGTCAGCATCATTTTGAGGTTATTCGAAACTTTCACTCCATTACTGTTAGCATAATTTTGGGTTCATTAGCAATTCTTACGACATCACAGTAGCATTAAATTGAGTTCATTAGCAACTCTTTCTACATGACCTTCAGCATCACTTTGAGGTTGTTCGAAACTCTTACTACATAACTGTAAGCATCACTGAGTTTTTTAGCAACTATCGCTACATTACTGTGAGCATCATCTTGAGTTCATTAGCAATTTTTCCGACATCCCTGTCGCAATATTTTGAGGTTCGTATTAACTCTTACTACATGTCATTCAGCATCACTTTGAGGTTATTCGAAACTTTCACTCCATTCATGTTAGCATCATTTTGAGTTCATCAGCAATTCTTATTAAATCACTGTAGCATCATTTTGAGATCATTCGCAATTCTTCCTAAATCACTGTAGCATCATTTTGAGATCATTAGCAATTCTTCTGACATCACTGTTGCATTATTTTTTAGGTTCGTAGCAACTCTTACTACATGACTGTCAGCATCACTTTGAGGTTGTTCGAAATGTTCACTCCATTACTCTTAGCATCATTTTGAGTTCATTAGCAATTCTTACGAAATCACTGTCGCATCATTTTGAGATCTGTTGCAATTCCTCTGACATCACTGTCGCATTATTTTGTGGTTCGTAGCAACTTTTACTACACGACTGTCAGCATCACTTTGAGGTTGTTTGAAACACTTAGTACATTACTGTAAGCATCACTGAGTTGATTAGCAACTATCACTCCATTACTGTTAGCATCGTTTTGAGTTCAATAGCAATTCTTACGACATCACTGTCGCATCATTTTGAGATTATTAGCAATTCTTCTGACATCACTGTCGCATTTTTTTGAGGTTCGTAGCAACTCTTACTACATGACTGTCAGCATCACTTTGAGGTTGTTCGAAACTCTTACTACGTGACTGTAAGCATCACTTTGAGTTTATTAGCAACTTTCACTCCATTAATGTTAGCATCATTTTGAGTTCATTCGCAATTCTTACTAAATCACTGTAGCATCATTTTGAGATCTTTAGCAATTCTTCTGACATCACTGTCGCATTATTTTGAGGTTCGTAGCAACTCTTACTACATTGCTTTCAGCATCACTAAGTTGATTAGCAACTATCACCAAATTACTGTTAGCATCGTTTTGAGTCCATTAGCAATTCTTACTACATCACTTTCGCATCATTTTGAGATCATTAACAATTCTTCCGACATCACTGTCGCATTATTTTGAGGTTCGTAGAAACTCCTACTACATGACTGAAAGCATCACTGAGTTGATTAGCAACTATCACTACATTACTGTTAGCATCATTTTGAGTTCATTTGCAATTCTTCCGACATCACTGTCGCATCATTTTGAGATCATTAGCAATTCTTCCGACATTACTGTCGCAATATTTTAGGGTTCGTATTAACTCTTACTACATGTCTGTCAGCATCACATTGAGGTTATTCGAAACTTTCACTCCATTAATGTTAGCATCATTTTGAGTTCATTAGCAATTCTTACTAAATCACTGTAGCATCATTTTGAGATCATAAGCAATTCTTACTAAATCACTGTAGCATCATTTTGAGATCATTAGCAATTCTTCTGACATCACTGTCGCATTATTTTTTAGGTCCATAGCAATTCTTACTACATGACTGTCAGCATCACTTTGAGGTTGTTAGAAACACTTAGTACATTACTGTAAGCATCACTGAGTTGATTAGCAACTTTTACTACATGACTGTCAGCATCACTTTGAGGTTATTCGAAACGTTCACTCCATTACTGTTAGCATCATTTTGAGGTTAGAAGCAACTGTCACTACATGACTGTCAGCATCACTTTGAGGTTATTCGAAACTTTCACTCCATTACTTTTAGCATCATTTTGAGTTCATTAGCAATTCTTACTACATTACTGTTAGCATCATTTTGAGATCATTAGCAATTCTTCCGAAATCCGTTTCGCATTATTTTGAGGTTCGTAGCAACTCTTACTTCATTATTGTTGCATTATTTAAAGGTTCATAGCAACTCTTACTACATTACTGCCAGCATCACTTTGAATTTATTAGCAACTGTCACTACATTACTGTTAGCGTCATTTTGAGTTCATTAGCAATTGTTACTACATCACTGTCGCATCATTTTGAGTTCATTAGCAATTCTTCTGACATCACTGTCGCATTATTTTTTAGGTCCGTAGCAACTCTTACTGCATGACTGTCAGCATCACTTTGAGGTTGTTCGAAATGTTCACTCCATTACTGTTAGCATCATTTTGATTTCATTAGCAATTCTTACTAAATCACTGTCGCATAATTTTGAGATCTTTCGCAATTCTTCTTACATCACTGTCGCATCATTTTGAGGTTCGTAGCAACTCTTACTACATGACTGTCAGCATCACTTTGAGGTTGTTCGAAACTCTTACTACATTACTGAAAGCTTCACTGAGTTGATTAGCAACTATCACTCCATTACTGTTAGCATCGTTTTGAGTTCAATAGCAATTCTTACGACATCACTGTTTGCATCATTTTTTATTTACTCGCAACTCAAACCACATGACTGTCAGCATCACTTTGAGGTTATTCGAAACTTTCACTCCATTACTGTTAGCACCCTTTTGAGTTCATGAGCAATTCTTACTACATCACTGTCGCATCATTTTGAGATCATTAGCAATTCTTCTGACATCACTGTCACATTTTTTTGAGGTTCGTAGCAACTCTTACTACATGACTGTCAGCATCACTTTGAGGTTGTTCGAAATGTTCACTCCATTACTGTTAGCATCATTTTGAGATCATTGGCAATTCTTACAAAATCACTGTCGCATCATTTTGAGATCTTTAGCAATTCTTCTGACATCACTGTCGCATTATTTTGAGGTTCGTAGCAACTCTTACTACTTGACTGTCGGCATCACTTTGAGGGATTTCGAAACTTTTACTACGTTACTGTAAGCATCACTTTGAGTTTATTAGCAACTTTCACTCCATTAATGTTAGCATCATTTTGAGTTCATTAGCAATTCTTACTAAATCACTGTAGCATCATTTTGAGATCTTTAGCAATTCTTCTGACATCACTGTCGCATTATTTTGAGGTTCGTAGCAACTCTTACTACATTGCTTTCAGCATCACTGAGTTGATTAGCAACTATCACTACATCACTGTCAGCATCATTTTTTATTTACTCGCAACTAAAACCACATGACTGTCAGCATCACTTTGAGGTTATTCGAAACTTTCACTCCATTACTGTTAGCACCCTTATGAGTTCATGAGCAACTCTTACTTCATCACTGTAGCATTATTTTGAGGTTCATAGCAACTCTTACTACATGACTGTCAGCATCACTTTGAGGTTGTTCGAAACACTTACTACATTACTGTAAGCATCACTAAGTTGATTAGCAACTATCACTACATTACTGTTAGCATCATCTTGAGTTCATTAGAAATTCCTCCAACATCACTGTCGAAATATTTTGAGGTTCGTAGCAACTCTTACTACATGACTGTCAGCATCACTTTGAGGTTGTTCGAAACTCTTACTACGTGACTGTAAGCATCACTTTGAGTTTATTAGCAACTTTCACTCCATTAATGTTAGCATCATTTTGAGTTCATTCGCAATTCTTACTAAATCACTGTAGCATCATTTTGAGATCTTTAGCAATTCTTCTGACATCACTGTCGCATTATTTTGAGGTTCGTAGCAACTCTTACTACATTGCTTTCAGCATCACTAAGTTGATTAGCAACTATCACCAAATTACTGTTAGCATCGTTTTGAGTCCATTAGCAATTCTTACTACATCACTTTCGCATCATTTTGAGATCATTAACAATTCTTCCGACATCACTGTCGCATTATTTTGAGGTTCGTAGAAACTCCTACTACATGACTGAAAGCATCACTGAGTTGATTAGCAACTATCACTACATTACTGTTAGCATCATTTTGAGTTCATTTGCAATTCTTCCGACATCACTGTCGCATCATTTTGAGATCATTAGCAATTCTTCCGACATTACTGTCGCAATATTTAAGGGTTCGTATTAACTCTTACTACATGTCTGTCAGCATCACATTGAGGTTATTCGAAACTTTCACTCCATTAATGTTAGCATCATTTTGAGTTCATTAGCAATTCTTACTAAATCACTGTAGCATCATTTTGAGATCATAAGCAATTCTTACTAAATCACTGTAGCATCATTTTGAGATCATTAGCAATTCTTCTGACATCACTGTCGCATTATTTTTTAGGTCCGTAGCAATTCTTACTACATGACTGTCAGCATCACTTTGAGGTTGTTAGAAACACTTAGTACATTACTGTAAGCATCACTGAGTTGATTAGCAACTTTTACTACATGACTGTCAGCATCACTTTGAGGTTATTCGAAACGTTCACTCCATTACTGTTAGCATCATTTTGAGGTTAGAAGCAACTGTCACTACATGACTGTCAGCATCACTTTGAGGTTATTCGAAACTTTCACTCCATTACTTTTAGCATCATTTTGAGTTCATTAGCAATTCTTACTACATTACTGTTAGCATCATTTTGAGATCATTAGCAATTCTTCCGAAATCCGTTTCGCATTATTTTGAGGTTCGTAGCAACTCTTACTTCATTATTGTTGCATTATTTAAAGGTTCATAGCAACTCTTACTACATTACTGCCAGCATCACTTTGAATTTATTAGCAACTGTCACTACATTACTGTTAGCGTCATTTTGAGTTCATTAGCAATTGTTACTACATCACTGTCGCATCATTTTGAGTTCATTAGCAATTCTTCTGACATCACTGTCGCATTATTTTTTAGGTCCGTAGCAACTCTTACTGCATGACTGTCAGCATCACTTTGAGGTTGTTCGAAATGTTCACTCCATTACTGTTAGCATCATTTTGATTTCATTAGCAATTCTTACTAAATCACTGTCGCATAATTTTGAGATCTTTCGCAATTCTTCTTACATCACTGTCGCATCATTTTGAGGTTCGTAGCAACTCTTACTACATGACTGTCAGCATCACTTTGAGGTTGTTCGAAACTCTTACTACATTACTGTAAGCATCACTGAGTTGATTAGCAACTATCACTACATTACTGTTAGCATCGTTTTGAGATCAATAGCAATTCTTACGACATCACTGTCAGCATCATTTTTTATTTACTCGCAACTCAAACCACATGACTGTCAGCATCACTTTGAGGTTATTCGAAACTTTCACTCCATTACTTTTAGCATCATTTTGAGTTCATTAGCAATTCTTACTACATCACTTTCGCATCATTTTGAGATCATGAGCAATTCGTACGAAATCACTGTAGCATCATTTTGAGATCATTAGCAATTCTTACTAAATCACTGTCGCATTATTTTTTAGGTTCGTAGCAACTCTTACTACATGACTGTCAGCATCACTTTGAGGTTATTCGAAACTTTCACTCCATTACTGTTAGCATAATTTTGAGATCATTGGCAATTCTTACTAAATCACTGTCGCATAATTTTGAGATCTTTAGCAATTCTTCTGACATCACTGTCGCATTATTTTGAGGTTCGTAGCAACTCTTACTACATGACTGTCAGCATCACTTTGAGGTTGTTCGAAACTCTTACTACGTTACTGTAAGCATCACTGAGTTGATTTGCAACTATCACTACATTACTGTTAGCATTGTTTTGAGTTCAATAGGAATTCTTACGACCTCACTGTCGCATCATTTTGAGATCATTAGCAATTCTTCCGACATCACTGTAACATTATTTTTAGGTTCGTATTAACTCTTACTGCATGACTGTCAGCATCACTTTGAGGTTGTTCGAAACACCTAGTACATTACTGTAAGCATCACTGAGTTGATTAGCAACTATCACTACATTACTGTTAGCATCATTTTGAGTTCATCACCAAATCTTCCGACATCACTGTCGCAATATTTTGAGGTTCGTAGCAACTTTTACTACATTACTGTCGCATCATTTTGAGGTTCGTAGCAACTCTTTCGACATGACTGTCAGCATCATTTTGAGGTTATTCGAAACTTTCACTCCATTACTGTTAGCATAATTTTGGGTTCATTAGCAATTCTTACGACATCACAGTAGCATTAAATTGAGTTCATTAGCAACTCTTTCTACATGACCTTCAGCATCACTTTGAGGTTGTTCGAAACTCTTACTACATAACTGTAAGCATCACTGAGTTTTTTAGCAACTATCGCTACATTACTGTGAGCATCATCTTGAGTTCATTAGCAATTTTTCCGACATCCCTGTCGCAATATTTTGAGGTTCGTATTAACTCTTACTACATGTCATTCAGCATCACTTTGAGGTTATTCGAAACTTTCACTCCATTCATGTTAGCATCATTTTGAGTTCATCAGCAATTCTTATTAAATCACTGTAGCATCATTTTGAGATCATTCGCAATTCTTCCTAAATCACTGTAGCATCATTTTGAGATCATTAGCAATTCTTCTGACATCACTGTTGCATTATTTTTTAGGTTCGTAGCAACTCTTACTACATGACTGTCAGCATCACTTTGAGGTTGTTCGAAATGTTCACTCCATTACTCTTAGCATCATTTTGAGTTCATTAGCAATTCTTACGAAATCACTGTCGCATCATTTTGAGATCTGTTGCAATTCCTCTGACATCACTGTCGCATTATTTTGTGGTTCGTAGCAACTTTTACTACACGACTGTCAGCATCACTTTGAGGTTGTTTGAAACACTTAGTACATTACTGTAAGCATCACTGAGTTGATTAGCAACTATCACTCCATTACTGTTAGCATCGTTTTGAGTTCAATAGCAATTCTTACGACATCACTGTCGCATCATTTTGAGATTATTAGCAATTCTTCTGACATCACTGTCGCATTTTTTTGAGGTTCGTAGCAACTCTTACTACATGACTGTCAGCATCACTTTGAGGTTGTTCGAAACTCTTACTACGTGACTGTAAGCATCACTTTGAGTTTATTAGCAACTTTCACTCCATTAATGTTAGCATCATTTTGAGTTCATTCGCAATTCTTACTAAATCACTGTAGCATCATTTTGAGATCTTTAGCAATTCTTCTGACATCACTGTCGCATTATTTTGAGGTTCGTAGCAACTCTTACTACATTGCTTTCAGCATCACTAAGTTGATTCGCAACTATCACCAAATTACTGTTAGCATCGTTTTGAGTCCATTAGCAATTCTTACTACATCACATTCGCATCATTTTGAGATCATTAACAATTCTTCCGACATCACTGTCGCATTATTTTGAGGTTCGTAGAAACTCCTACTACATGACTGAAAGCATCACTGAGTTGATTAGCAACTATCACTACATTACTGTTAGCATCATTTTGAGTTCATTTGCAATTCTTCCGACATCACTGTCGCATCATTTTGAGATCATTAGCAATTCTTCCGACATTACTGTCGCAATATTTTAGGGTTCGTATTAACTCTTACTACATGTCTGTCAGCATCACATTGAGGTTATTCGAAACTTTCACTCCATTAATGTTAGCATCATTTTGAGTTCATTAGCAATTCTTACTAAATCACTGTAGCATCATTTTGAGATCATAAGCAATTCTTACTAAATCACTGTAGCATCATTTTGAGATCATTAGCAATTCTTCTGACATCACTGTCGCATTATTTTTTAGGTCCGTAGCAATTCTTACTACATGACTGTCAGCATCACTTTGAGGTTGTTAGAAACACTTAGTACATTACTGTAAGCATCACTGAGTTGATTAGCAACTTTTACTACATGACTGTCAGCATCACTTTGAGGTTATTCGAAACGTTCACTCCATTACTGTTAGCATCATTTTGAGGTTAGAAGCAACTGTCACTACATGACTGTCAGCATCACTTTGAGGTTATTCGAAACTTTCACTCCATTACTTTTAGCATCATTTTGAGTTCATTAGCAATTCTTACTACATTACTGTTAGCATCATTTTGAGATCATTAGCAATTCTTCCGAAATCCGTTTCGCATTATTTTGAGGTTCGTAGCAACTCTTACTTCATTATTGTTGCATTATTTAAAGGTTCATAGCAACTCTTACTACATTACTGCCAGCATCACTTTGAATTTATTAGCAACTGTCACTACATTACTGTTAGCGTCATTTTGAGTTCATTAGCAATTGTTACTACATCACTGTCGCATCATTTTGAGTTCATTAGCAATTCTTCTGACATCACTGTCGCATTATTTTTTAGGTCCGTAGCAACTCTTACTGCATGACTGTCAGCATCACTTTGAGGTTGTTCGAAATGTTCACTCCATTACTGTTAGCATCATTTTGATTTCATTAGCAATTCTTACTAAATCACTGTCGCATAATTTTGAGATCTTTCGCAATTCTTCTTACATCACTGTCGCATCATTTTGAGGTTCGTAGCAACTCTTACTACATGACTGTCAGCATCACTTTGAGGTTGTTCGAAACTCTTACTACATTACTGAAAGCTTCACTGAGTTGATTAGCAACTATCACTCCATTACTGTTAGCATCGTTTTGAGTTCAATAGCAATTCTTACGACATCACTGTTTGCATCATTTTTTATTTACTCGCAACTCAAACCACATGACTGTCAGCATCACTTTGAGGTTATTCGAAACTTTCACTCCATTACTGTTAGCACCCTTTTGAGTTCATGAGCAATTCTTACTACATCACTGTCGCATCATTTTGAGATCATTAGCAATTCTTCTGACATCACTGTCACATTTTTTTGAGGTTCGTAGCAACTCTTACTACATGACTGTCAGCATCACTTTGAGGTTGTTTGAAATGTTCACTCCATTACTGTTAGCATCATTTTGAGATCATTGGCAATTCTTACAAAATCACTGTCGCATCATTTTGAGATCTTTAGCAATTCTTCTGACATCACTGTCGCATTATTTTGAGGTTCGTAGCAACTCTTACTACTTGACTGTCGGCATCACTTTGAGGGATTTCGAAACTTTTACTACGTTACTGTAAGCATCACTTTGAGTTTATTAGCAACTTTCACTCCATTAATGTTAGCATCATTTTGAGTTCATTAGCAATTCTTACTAAATCACTGTAGCATCATTTTGAGATCTTTAGCAATTCTTCTGACATCACTGTCGCATTATTTTGAGGTTCGTAGCAACTCTTACTACATTGCTTTCAGCATCACTGAGTTGATTAGCAACTATCACTACATCACTGTCAGCATCATTTTTTATTTACTCGCAACTAAAACCACATGACTGTCAGCATCACTTTGAGGTTATTCGAAACTTTCACTCCATTACTGTTAGCACCCTTATGAGTTCATGAGCAACTCTTACTTCATCACTGTAGCATTATTTTGAGGTTCATAGCAACTCTTACTACATGACTGTCAGCATCACTTTGAGGTTGTTCGAAACACTTACTACATTACTGTAAGCATCACTAAGTTGATTAGCAACTATCACTACATTACTGTTAGCATCATCTTGAGTTCATTAGAAATTCCTCCAACATCACTGTCGAAATATTTTGAGGTTCGTAGCAACTCTTACTACATGACTGTCAGCATCACTTTGAGGTTGTTCGAAACTCTTACTACGTGACTGTAAGCATCACTTTGAGTTTATTAGCAACTTTCACTCCATTAATGTTAGCATCATTTTGAGTTCATTCGCAATTCTTACTAAATCACTGTAGCATCATTTTGAGATCTTTAGCAATTCTTCTGACATCACTGTCGCATTATTTTGAGGTTCGTAGCAACTCTTACTACATTGCTTTCAGCATCACTAAGTTGATTAGCAACTATCACCAAATTACTGTTAGCATCGTTTTGAGTCCATTAGCAATTCTTACTACATCACTTTCGCATCATTTTGAGATCATTAACAATTCTTCCGACATCACTGTCGCATTATTTTGAGGTTCGTAGAAACTCCTACTACATGACTGAAAGCATCACTGAGTTGATTAGCAACTATCACTACATTACTGTTAGCATCATTTTGAGTTCATTTGCAATTCTTCCGACATCACTGTCGCATCATTTTGAGATCATTAGCAATTCTTCCGACATTACTGTCGCAATATTTTAGGGTTCGTATTAACTCTTACTACATGTCTGTCAGCATCACATTGAGGTTATTCGAAACTTTCACTCCATTAATGTTAGCATCATTTTGAGTTCATTAGCAATTCTTACTAAATCACTGTAGCATCATTTTGAGATCATAAGCAATTCTTACTAAATCACTGTAGCATCATTTTGAGATCATTAGCAATTCTTCTGACATCACTGTCGCATTATTTTTTAGGTCCGTAGCAATTCTTACTACATGACTGTCAGCATCACTTTGAGGTTGTTAGAAACACTTAGTACATTACTGTAAGCATCACTGAGTTGATTAGCAACTTTTACTACATGACTGTCAGCATCACTTTGAGGTTATTCGAAACGTTCACTCCATTACTGTTAGCATCATTTTGAGGTTAGAAGCAACTGTCACTACATGACTGTCAGCATCACTTTGAGGTTATTCGAAACTTTCACTCCATTACTTTTAGCATCATTTTGAGTTCATTAGCAATTCTTACTACATTACTGTTAGCATCATTTTGAGATCATTAGCAATTCTTCCGAAATCCGTTTCGCATTATTTTGAGGTTCGTAGCAACTCTTACTTCATTATTGTTGCATTATTTAAAGGTTCATAGCAACTCTTACTACATTACTGCCAGCATCACTTTGAATTTATTAGCAACTGTCACTACATTACTGTTAGCGTCATTTTGAGTTCATTAGCAATTGTTACTACATCACTGTCGCATCATTTTGAGTTCATTAGCAATTCTTCTGACATCACTGTCGCATTATTTTTTAGGTCCGTAGCAACTCTTACTGCATGACTGTCAGCATCACTTTGAGGTTGTTCGAAATGTTCACTCCATTACTGTTAGCATCATTTTGATTTCATTAGCAATTCTTACTAAATCACTGTCGCATAATTTTGAGATCTTTCGCAATTCTTCTTACATCACTGTCGCATCATTTTGAGGTTCGTAGCAACTCTTACTACATGACTGTCAGCATCACTTTGAGGTTGTTCGAAACTCTTCCTACATTACTGAAAGCTTCACTGAGTTGATTAGCAACTATCACTCCATTACTGTTAGCATCGTTTTGAGTTCAATAGCAATTCTTACGACATCACTGTTTGCATCATTTTTTATTTACTCGCAACTCAAACCACATGACTGTCAGCATCACTTTGAGGTTATTCGAAACTTTCACTCCATTACTGTTAGCACCCTTTTGAGTTCATGAGCAATTCTTACTACATCACTGTCGCATCATTTTGAGATCATTAGCAATTCTTCTGACATCACTGTCACATTTTTTTGAGGTTCGTAGCAACTCTTACTACATGACTGTCAGCATCACTTTGAGGTTGTTCGAAATGTTCACTCCATTACTGTTAGCATCATTTTGAGATCATTGGCAATTCTTACAAAATCACTGTCGCATCATTTTGAGATCTTTAGCAATTCTTCTGACATCACTGTCGCATTATTTTGAGGTTCGTAGCAACTCTTACTACTTGACTGTCGGCATCACTTTGAGGGATTTCGAAACTTTTACTACGTTACTGTAAGCATCACTTTGAGTTTATTAGCAACTTTCACTCCATTAATGTTAGCATCATTTTGAGTTCATTAGCAATTCTTACTAAATCACTGTAGCATCATTTTGAGATCTTTAGCAATTCTTCTGACATCACTGTCGCATTATTTTGAGGTTCGTAGCAACTCTTACTACATGACTGTCAGCATCACTTTGAGGTTGTTCGAAACACTTACTACATTACTGTAAGCATCACTAAGTTGATTAGCAACTATCACTACATTACTGTTAGCATCATCTTGAGTTCATTAGAAATTCCTCCAACATCACTGTCGAAATATTTTGAGGTTCGTAGCAACTTTGACTACATTACTGTCGCATTATTTTGAGGTTCGTTGCAACTCTTACTACATGACTGTCAGCATCACTTTGAGGTTATTCGAAACTTTCACTCCATTACTGTTAGCATCATTTTGAGTCCATTAGCAATTCTTACTACATCACTGCAGCATCAGTTTGAGATCATTAGCAATTCTTCCGACATCACTGTCGCATTATTTTGAGGTTCGTAGAAACTCTTACTACATGACTGTCAGCATCACTTTGAAGTTATTCGAAACACTTACTACATGACTGTCAGCATCACTTTGAGGTTGTTCGAAACTCTTACTACATTACTGTAAGCATCACTGAGTTTTTTAGCAACTATCGCTACATTACTGTTAGCATCATCTTGAGTTCATTAGCAATTCTTACGACATCACTGTCGCATCATTTTGAGATCATGAGCAATTCTTCCGACATCACTATCGCGATATTTTTAGGTTTGTATCAACTCTTACTACATGTCTGTCAGCATCACTTTTAGGTTATTCGAAACTTTCACTCCATTAATGTTAGCATCATTTTGAGTTCATTAGCAATTCTTACTACATCACTGTCGCATCATTTTGAGATCTTGAGCAATTCTTCCGACATCACTGTTGCATTATTTTGAGGTTCGTAGAAACTCTTACTACATGACTGTCAGCATCACTTTGAGGTTGTTCGAAACACTTAGTACATTACTGTAAGCATCACTGAGTTGATTAGCAACTATCACGACATTACTGTTAGCATCATTTTGAGATCATTCGCAATTCTTCCGACATCACTGTCGCAAAATTTTGAGGTTCGTAGCAACTTTTACTACATTACTGTCGCATTATTTTGAGGTTCGTAGCAACTCTGACTACATGACTGTCAGCATCACTTTGAGCTTATTCGAAACTTTCACTCCATCACTGTTAGCATCATTTTGAGTTCATTAGCATTTCTTACTGAATCACTGTAGCATCATTTTGAGAACATTCGCAATTCTTCTGACATCACTGTCGCATTTTTTTGAGGTTCGTAGCAACTCATACTACATGACTGTCAGCATCACTTTGAGGTTGTTCGAAACTCCTACTACATTACTGTAAGCATCACTGAGTTGATTAGCAACTATCACTACATTACTGTTAGCATCGTTTTGAGATCAATAGCAATTCTTACGACATCACTGTCAGCATCATTTTTTATTTACTCGCAACTCAAACCACATGACTGTCAGCATCACTTTGAGGTTATTCGAAACTTTCACTCCATTACTTTGAGCATCATCTTGAGATCATTCGCAATTCTTACTACATCACTGTCGCATCATTTTGAGATCTTTAGCAATTCTTCCGACATCACTGTTGCAATATTTTGAGGTTCGTATTAACTCTTACTACATGACTGTCAGTATCACTTTGAGGTTATTCGAAACTTTCACCCCATTAATTTTAGCATCATTTTGAGTTCATTAGCAATTCTTACTAAATCACTGTAGCATCATTTTGAGATCATTAGCAATTCTTACTAAATCACTGTAGCATCATTTTGAGATCATTAGCAATTCTTCTGACATCACTGTCGCATTATTTTTTAGGTTCGTAGCAACTCTTACTACATGACTGTCAGCATCACTTTGAGGTTGTTCGAAACACTTACTACATAACTGTAAGCATCACAGAGTTTTTTACTAACTATCGCTACATTACTGTTAGCATCATCTTGAGTTCATTAGCAATTCTTACTAAATCACTGTAGCATCATTTTGAGATCATTAGCAATTCTTCTGACATCACTGTCGCATTATTTTTTAGGTCCGTAGCAATTCTTACTACATGACTGTCAGCATCACTTTGAGGTTGTTCGAAATGTTCACTCCATTACTGTTAGCATCATTTTGATTTCATTAGCAATTCTTACTAAATCACTGTCGCATAATTTTGAGATCTTTCGCAATTCTTCTTACATCACTGTCGCATTATTTTGAGGTTCGTAGCAACTCTTACTACATGACTGTCAGCATCACTTTGAGGTTGTTCGAAACTCTTACTACATTACTGAAAGCTTCACTGAGTTGATTAGCAACTATCACTCCATTACTGTTAGCATCGTTTTGAGTTCAATAGCAATTCTTACGACATCACTGTCGCATCATTTTGAGATCTTTAGCAATTCTTCTGACATCACTGTCGCATTATTTTGATGTTCGTAGCAACTCTTACTACATTACTGTCGCATTATTTTGAGGTTCGTTGCAACTCTTCCTACATGACTGTCAGCATCACTTTGAGGTTATTCGAAACTTTCACTCCATTACTGTTAGCATCATTTTGAGTTCATTATCAATTCTTACTACATCACCGTCGCATCATTTTGAGATCATTAGCAATTCTTCCGACATCACTGTCGCAAAATTTTGAGGTTCGTAGCAACTTTTACTACATTACTGTCGCATTATTTTGAGGTTAGTAGCAACTCTTACTACATGACTGTCAGCATCACTTTGAGGTTGTTCGAAACTCCTACTACATTACTGTAAGCATCACTGAGTTGATTAGCAACTATCACTACATTACTGTTAGCATCGTTTTGAGATCAATAGCAATTCTTACGACATCACTGTCAGACTCATTTTTTATTTACTCGCAACTCAAACCACATGACTGTCAGCATCACTTTGAGGTTATTCGAAACTTTCACTCCATTACTTTGAGCATCATCTTGAGATCATTCGCAATTCTTACTACATCACTGTCGCATCATTTTGAGACCTTTAGCAATTCTTCCGACATCACTGTCGCATTATTTTTTAGGTTCGTAGCAACTCTTACTACATGACTGTCAGCATCACTTTGAGGTTGTTCGAAACACTTACTACATAACTGTAAGCATCACAGAGTTTTTTACTAACTATCGCTACATTACTGTTAGCATCATCTTGAGTTCATTAGCAATTCTTACTAAATCACTGTAACATCATTTTGAGATCATTAGCAATTCTTCTGACATCACTCTCGCATTAATTTTTAGGTTCGTAGCAACTCTTACAACATGACTGTCAGCATCACTTTGAGATTGTTCAAAACTCTTACTACATTACTGTTAGCATCACTGATTTGATTAGCAACTATCACTACATTACTTTTAGCATCGTTTTGAGTTCAATAGCAATTCTTACGACATCACTGTCAGCATCATTTTTTTTTTACTCGCAACTCAAACCACATGACTGTCAGCATCACTTTGAGGTTATTCGAAACTTTCACTCCATTACTGTTAGCACCCTTTTGAGTTAATTAGCAATTCTTACTACATCACTGTCGCATCATTTTGAGTTTATTCGCAATTCTTACTAAATCACTGTCGCATCATTTTGAGATCTTTAGAAATTCTTCCGACATCACTGTCGCAATATTTTTTCGGTTCGTAGCAACTTTTACGACATTACTGTCGCATTATTTTTTCGGTTCGTAGCAATTCTTACTACATGACTGTCAGCATCACTTTGAGGTTGTTCGAAATGTTCACTCCATTACTGTTAGCATGATTTTGAGTTCATTAGCAATTCTTACTAAATCACTGTCGCATAATTTTGAGATCTTTTGCAATTCTTCTGACATCACTGTCGCATTATTTTGAGGTTCGTAGCAACTCTTACTACATGACTGTCAGCATCACTTTGAGGTTGTTCGAAACTCTTACTACATTACTGTAAGCATCACTGAGTTGATTAGCAACTATCACTACATTACTGTTAGCATCGTTTTGAGATCAATAGCAATTCTTACGACATCACTGTCAGCATCATTTTTTATTTACTCGCAACTCAAACCACATGACTGTCAGCATCACTTTGAGGTTATTCGAAACTTTCACTCCATTACTTTTAGCATCATTTTGAGTTCATTAGCAATTCTTACTACATCACTTTCGCATCATTTTGAGATCATTAGCAATTCGTACGAAATCACTGTAGCATCATTTTGAGATCATTAGCAATTCTTACGAAATCACTGTCGCATTATTTTTTAGGTTCGTAGCAACTCTTACTACATGACTGTCAGCATCACTTTGAGGTTATTCGAAACTTTCACTCCATTACTTTTAGCATCATTTTGAGTTCATTAGCAATTCTTACTACATCACCGTCGCATCATTTTGAGATCATTAGCAATTCTTCCGATATCACTGTTGCATTATTTTGAGGTTCGTAGAAACTCTTACTACATGACTGTCAGCATCACTTTGAGGTTGTTCGAAACACTTAGTACATTACTGTCAGCATCACTGAGTTGATTAGCAACTATCACTACATTACTGTTAGCATCATTTTGAGATCATTAGCAATTCTTCCGACATCACTGTCGCAATATTTTGAGGTTCGTAGCAACTTTTACTACATTACTGTCGCATTATTTTGAGGTTCGTAGCAACTCTTACTACATGACTGTCACCATCACTTTGAGGTTGTTCGAAACTCCTACTACATTACTGTAAGCATCACTGAGTTGATTAGCAACTATCACTACATTACTGTTAGCATCGTTTTGAGATCAATCGCAATTCTTACGACATCACTGTCAGCATCATTTTTTATTTACTCGCAACTCAAACCGCATGACTATCAGCATCACTTTGAGGTTATTCGAAACTTTCACTCCATTACTTTGAGCATCATCTTGAGTTCATTCGCAATTCTTACTACATCACTGTCGCATCATTTTGAGATCTTTAGCAATTCTTCCGACATCACTGTCGCAATATTTTGAGGTTCGTATTAACTCTTACTACATGACTGTCAGTATCACCTTTGAGGTTATTCGAAACTTTTACCCCTTTAATTTTAGCATCATTTTGAGTTCATTAGCAATTCTTACTAAATCACTGTAGCATCATTTTGAGATCATTAGCAATTCTTACTAAATCACTGTAGCATCATTTTGAGATCATTAGCAATTCTTCTGACATCACTGTCGCATTATTTTTTAGGTTCGTAGCAACTCTTACTACATTACTGTCAGCATCACTTTGAGATTTTTCGAAACGTTCACTCCATTACTGTTAGCATCATTTTGAGTTCATTAGCAATTCTTACTACATCACTGTCGCATCATTTTGAGATCATTAGCAATTCTTCCGACATCACTGTAACATTATTTTGAGGTTCGTAGCAACTCTTACTGCATGACTGTCAGCATCACTTTGAGGTTGTTCGAAAACACTTAGTACATTACTGTAAGCATCACTGAGTTGATTAGCAACTATCACTACATTACTGTTAGCATCATTTTGAGTTCATTAGCAATTCTTACGACATCACAGTAGCATTAAATTGAGTTCATTAGCAACTCTTACTACATGACTGTCAGCATCACTTTGAAGTTGTTCGAAACACTTACTACATGACTGTCAGCATCACTTTGAGGTTGTTCGAAACTCTTACTACATAACTGTAAGCATCACAGAGTTTTTTAGAAACTATCGCTACATTACTGTTAGCATCATCTTGAGTTCATTAGCAATTCTTACGACATCACTTTCGCATCATTTTGAGATCATTAGCAATTCTTACGACATCACTGTCGCAATATTTTGAGGTTCGTATTAACTCTTACTACATGTCTGTCAGCATCACTTAGAGGTTATTCGAAACTTTCACTCCATTAATGTTACCATCATTTTGAGTTCATTAGCAATTCTTACTAAATCACTGTAGCATCATTTTGAGATCATTAGCAATTCTTACTAAATCACTGTAGCATCATTTTGAGATCATTAGCAATTCTTCTGTCATCACTGTCGCATTATTTTTTAGGTCCGTAGCAACTCTTACTACATGACTGTCAGCATCACTTAGAGGTTATTCGAAACTTTCACTCCATTAATGTTAGCATCATTTTGAGTTCATTAGCAATTCTTACTAAATCACTGTAGCATCATTTTGAGATCATAAGCAATTCTTACTAAATCACTGTAGCATCATTTTGAGATCATTAGCAATTCTTCCGACATCACTGTAACATTATTTTTAGGTTCGTAGCAACTCTTACTACATTACTGTCAGCATCACTTTGAGGTTGTTCGAAATGTTCACTCCATTACTGTTAGCATCATTTTGAGATCATTGGCAATTCTTACTAAATCACTGTCGCATAATTTTGAGATCTTTAGCAATTCTTCTGACATCACTGTCGCATTATTTTGAGGTTCGTAGCAACTCTGACTACATGACTGTCAGCATCACTTTGAGGTTGTTCGAAACTCTTACTACGTTACTGTAAGCATCACTGAGTTGATTTGCAACTATCACTACATTACTGTTAGCATCGTTTTGAGTTCAATAGCAATTCTTACGACCTCACTGTCGCATCATTTTGAGATCATTAGCAATTCTTCCGACATCACTGTAACATTATTTTTAGGTTCGTAGCAACTCTTACTGCATGACTGTCAGCATCACTTTGAGGTTGTTCGAAACACTTAGTACATAACTGTAAGCATCACTGAGTTGATTAGCAACTATCACTACATTACTGTTAGCATCATTTTGAGTTCATCACCAAATCTTCCGACATCACTGTCGCAATATTTTGAGGTTCGTAGCAACTTTTACTACATTACTGTCGCATCATTTTGAGGTTCGTAGCAACTCTTACTACATGACTGTCAGCATCATTTTGAGGTTATTCGAAACTTTCACTCCATTACTGTTAGCATAATTTTGAGTTCATTAGCAATTCTTACGACATCACAGTAGCATTAAATTGAGTTCATTAGCAATTCTTCTGACATCACTGTCGCATTATTTTTTAGGTTCGTAGCAACTCTTACTACATTACTGTCAGCATCACTTTGAGGTTATTCGAAACTTTCACTCCATTACTGTTAGCACCCTTATGAATTCATGAGCAACTCTTACTACATCACTGTAGCATTATTTTGAGGTTCATAGCAACTCTTACTACATGACTGTCAGCATCACTTTGAGGTTGTTCGAAACACTAACTACATTACTGTAAGCATCACTTAGTTGATTAGCAACTATCACTACATTACTTTTAGCATCATCTATAGTTCATTAGAAATTCCTCCAACATCACTGTCGAAATATTTTGAGGTTCGTAGCAACTTTGACTACATCACTGTCGCATCATTTTGAGATCATTAGCAATTCTTCCGACATCACTGTCGCATTATTTTGAGGTTCGTAGAAACTCTTACTACATGACTGTCAGCATCACTTTGAAGTTATTCGAAACGTTCACTCCATTAATGTTAGCATCATTTTGAGTTCATTAGCAATTCTTACGAAATCACTGTCGCATCATTTTGAGATCTTTTGCAATTCTTCTGACATCACTGTCGCATTATTTTGAGGTTCGTAGCAACTCTTACTACATGACTGTCAGCATCACTTTGAGGTTGTTCGAAACACTTACTACATGACTGTAAGCATCACTGAGTTAATTAGCAACTATCACTACATTACTGTTAGCATCATTTTGAGTTCATTAGCAATTCTTCCGACATCACTGTCGCATCATTTTGAGATCATTAGCAATTCTTCCGACATTACTGTCGCAATATTTTAAGGTTCGTATTAACTCTTACTACATGTCTGTCAGCATCACATTGAGGTTATTCGAAACTTTCACTCCATTAATGTTAGCATCATTTTGAGTTCATTAGCAATTCTTACTAAATCACTGTAGCATCATTTTGAGATCATAAGCAATTCTTCCTAAATCACTGTAGCATCATTTTGAGATCATTAGCAATTCTTCTGACATCACTGTCGCATTATTTTTTAGGTTCGTAGCAACTCTTACTACATTACTGTCAGCATCACTTTGAGGTTATTCGAAACTTTCACTCCATTACTTTTAGCATCATTTTGAGTTCATTAGCAATTCTTACTACATCACCGTCGCATCATTTTGAGATCATTAGCAATTCTTCCGATATCACTGTTGCATTATTTTGAGGTTCGTAGAAACTCTTACTACATGACTGTCAGCATCACTTTGAGGTTGTTCGAAACACTTACTACATGACTGTCAGCATCACTTAGAGGTTATTCGAAACTTTCACTCCATTAATGTTAGCATCATTTTGAGTTCATTAGCAATTCTTACTAAATCACTGTAGCATCATTTTGAGATCATAAGCAATTCTTACTAAATCACTGTAGCATCATTTTGAGATCATTAGCAATTCTTCCGACATCACTGTAACATTATTTTTAGGTTCGTAGCAACTCTTACTACATTACTGTCAGCATCACTTTGAGGTTGTTCGAAATGTTCACTCCATTACTGTTAGCATCATTTTGAGATCATTGGCAATTCTTACTAAATCACTGTCGCATAATTTTGAGATCTTTAGCAATTCTTCTGACATCACTGTCGCATTATTTTGAGGTTCGTAGCAACTCTGACTACATGACTGTCAGCATCACTTTGAGGTTGTTCGAAACTCTTACTACGTTACTGTAAGCATCACTGAGTTGATTTGCAACTATCACTACATTACTGTTAGCATCGTTTTGAGTTCAATAGCAATTCTTACGACCTCACTGTCGCATCATTTTGAGATCATTAGCAATTCTTCCGACATCACTGTAACATTATTTTTAGGTTCGTAGCAACTCTTACTGCATGACTGTCAGCATCACTTTGAGGTTGTTCGAAACACTTAGTACATAACTGTAAGCATCACTGAGTTGATTAGCAACTATCACTACATTACTGTTAGCATCATTTTGAGTTCATCACCAAATCTTCCGACATCACTGTCGCAATATTTTGAGGTTCGTAGCAACTTTTACTACATTACTGTCGCATCATTTTGAGGTTCGTAGCAACTCTTACTACATGACTGTCAGCATCATTTTGAGGTTATTCGAAACTTTCACTCCATTACTGTTAGCATAATTTTGAGTTCATTAGCAATTCTTACGACATCACAGTAGCATTAAATTGAGTTCATTAGCAACTCTTTCTACATGACTGTCAGCATCACTTTGAGGTTGTTCGAAACTCTTACTACATAACTGTAAGCATCACTGAGTTTTTTAGCAACTATCGCTACATTACTGTTAGCATCATCTTGAGTTCATTAGCAATTCTTACGACATCACTGTCGTATCATTTTGAGATCATTAGCAATTCTTCCGACATCCCTGTCGCAAAATTTTGAGGTTCGTATTAACTCTTACTACATGTCATTCAGCATCACTTTGAGGTTATTCGAAACTTTCACTCCATTAATGTTAGCATCATTTTGAGTTCATTAGCAATTCTTACTAAATCACTGTAGCATCATTTTGAGATCATTCGCAATTCTTACTAAATCACTGTAGCATCATTTTGAGATCATTAGCAATTCTTCTGACATCACTGTCGCATTATTTTTTAGGTTCGTAGCAACTCTTACTACATGACTGTCAGCATCACAATGAGGTTGTTCGAAACTTTCACTCCATTACTGTTAGCATCATTTTGAGTTCATTAGCAATTGTTACTACATCACTGTCGCATCATTTTGAGATCATTAGCAATTCTTCCGACATCACTGTAACGTTATTTTGAGGTTCGTCGCAACTCTTACTGCATGACTGTCAGCATCACTTTGAGGTTATTCAAAACTTTCACTCCATTAATGTTAGCATCATTTTGAGTTCATTAGCAATTCTTACTAAATCACTGTAGCATCATTTTGAGATCATAAGCAATTCTTACTAAATCACTGTAGCATCATTTTGAGATCATTAGCAATTCTTCTGACATCACTGTCGCATTATTTTTTAGGTTCGTAGCAACTCTTACTACATGACTGTCAACATCACTTTGAGGTTGTTCGAAATGTTCACTCCATTACTGTTAGCATCATTTTGAGATCATTGGCAATTCTTACTAAATCACTGTCGCATAATTTTGAGATCTTTAGCAATTCTTCTGACATCACTGTCGCATTATTTTGAGGTTCGTAGCAACTCTTACTACATGACTGTCAGCATCACTTTGAGGTTGTTCGAAACTCTTACTACGTTACTGTAAGCATCACTGAGTTGATTTGCAACTATCACTACATTACTGTTAGCATCGTTTTGAGTTCAATAGCAATTCTTACTACATCACTGTCGCATCATTTTGAGATCATTAGCAATTCTTCCGACATCACTGTAACATTATTTTGAGGTTCGTAGCAACTCTTACTGCATGACTGTCAGCATCACTTTGAGGTTGTTCGAAACTTTCACTCCATTACTGTTAGCATAATTTTGAGTTCATTAGCAATTCTTACGACATCACAGTAGCATTAAATTGAGTTCATTAGCAACTCTTTCTACATGACTGTCAGCATCACTTTGAGGTTGTTCGAAACTCTTACTACATAACTCTAAGCATCACTGAGTTTTTTAGCAACTATCGCTACATTACTGTTAGCATCATCTTGAGTTCATTAGCAATTCTTACGACATCACCGTCGCATCATTTTGAGATCATTAGCAATTCTTCCGACATCCCTGTCGCAATATTTTGAGGTTCGTATTAATTTTTACTACATGTCTTTCAGCATCACTTTGAGGTTATTCGAAACTTTCACTTCATTAATGTTAGCATCATTTTGAGTTCATTAGCAATTCTTACTAAATCACTGTAGCATCATTTTGAGATCATTAGCAATTCTTCTGACATCACTGTCGCATTATTTTTTAGGTTCTTAGCAACTCTTACTACATGACTGTCAGCATCACAATGAGGTTGTTCGAAATGTTCACTCCATTACTCTTAGCATCATCTTGAGTTCATTAGCAATTCTTCCGACATCACTGTCGCAATATTTTGAGGTTCGTAGCAACTTTTACTACATTACTGTCGCATTATTTTGAGGTTCATAGCAACTCTTAGTACATGACTGTCAGCATCACTTTGAGGTTGTTTGAAACACTTAGTAC
Organism: Aulostomus chinensis; assembly: GCF_037954235.1. Classification (NCBI taxonomy): domain Eukaryota; kingdom Metazoa; phylum Chordata; class Actinopteri; order Syngnathiformes; family Aulostomidae; genus Aulostomus; species Aulostomus chinensis. The sequence continues at coordinate 54,272,762 of NC_141320.1, read as the reverse complement.
ATTACTGTAAGCATCACTGAGTTGATTAGCAACTATCACTACATTACTGTTAGCATCATTTTGAGTTCATTAGCAATTCTTCCGACATCACTGTCGCAATATTTTGATGTTCGTAGCAACTTTTACTACATTACTGTCGCATTATTTTGAGGTTCGTAGCAACTCTTACTACATGACTGTCAGCATCACTTTGAGGTTATTCGAAACTTTCACTCCATTACTGTTAGCATCATTTTGAGTTCATTAGCAATTCTCACGACATCACAGTAGCATTAAATTGAGTTCATTAGCAGGTTTTACTACATGACTGTCAGCATCACTTTGAGGTTATTCGAAACTTTCACTCCATTACTGTTAGCATCATTTTGAGTTCATTAGCAATTCTCACGACATCACAGTAGCATTAAATTGAGTTCATTAGCAAGTTTTACTACATGACTGTCAGCATCACTTTGAAGTTGTTCGAAACACTTACTACATGACTGTCAGCATCACTTTGAGGTTGTTCGAAACTTTTACTAAATCACTGTAAGCATCACTGAGTTTTTTAGCAACTATCGCTACATTACTGTTTGCATCATCTTGAGTTCATTAGCAATTCTTACGACATCACTGTCGCATCATTTTGAGATCATTAGCAATTCTTCCGACATCACTGTCGCAATATTTTGAGGTTCGTAGCAACTCTTACTACATGTCTGTCAGCATCACTTTGAGGTTATTCGAAACTTTCACTCCATTACTGTTAGCATCATTTTGAGGTTAGAAGCAACTGTCACTACATGACTGTCAGCATCACTTTGAGGTTATTCGAAACTTTCACTCCATTACTTTTAGCATCATTTTGAGTTCATTTGAAATTCTTACTACATTACTGTTAGCATCATTTTGAGATCATTAGCAATTCTTCCGAAATCCCTTACGCATTATTTTGAGGTTCGTAGCAACTCTTACTTCATTATTGTTGCATTATTTAAAGGTTCATAGCAACTCTTACTACATTACTGCCAGCATCACTTTGAATTTATTAGCAACTGTCACTACATTACTGTTAGCGTCATTTTGAGTTCATTAGCAATTGTTACTACATCACTGTCGCATCATTTTGAGATCATTAGCAATTCTTCCGACATCACTGTAACGTTATTTTGAGGTTCGTAGCAACTCTTACTGCATGACTGTCAGCATCACTTTGAGGTTGTTAGAAACACTTAGTACATTACTGTAAGCATCACTGAGTTGATTAGCAACTTTTACTACATGACTGTCAGCATCACTTTGAGGTTATTCGAAACTTTCACTCAATTACCGTCAGCATCATTTTGAGTTCATTATCAATTCTTACTACATCACTGTCGCATCATTTTGAGATCATTAGCAATTCTACCGACATCACTGTAGCATTATTTTGAGGTTCGTAGCAACACTTACTACATGACTGTCAGCATCACTTTGAGGTTATTCAAAACTTTCACTCCATTACTGTTAGCATCATTTTTAGTTTATTAGCAATTCTTACGACATCACTGTCGCATCATTTTGAGATCATGAGCAATTCTTCCTACATCACTGTCGCATTATTTTGAGGTTACTCGCAACTCTAACCACATGAGTGTCAGCATCACTTTGAGGTTATTCGAAACGTTCACTCCATTACTGTTAGCATCATTTTGAGTTCATTAGCAATTCTTACTACATCACTGTCGCATCATTTTGAGATTATTAGCAATTCTTACGACATCACTGTCGCATCATTTTGAGATCATTAGCAATTCTTACGACATCACTGTCAGCATCATTTTTGAATTCATGAACAATTCTTCCTACATCACTGTAGTATTACTTTGAGGTTATTAGCAACTATCACTACATTACTGTTAGCATCATTTTGAGTTTATTAGCAATTCTTCCTACATCACTGTCGCATTATTTTGAGGTTATTAGCAACTCTTACTACATCACTGTCGCATTATTTTGAGGTTCATAGTGTGGCAAGGCGAGCGGTGGGGAACAGTTGCCAACAACGCCACCTGGGGGCTTTCACCCCAGGATATAAACAAAATTTCAAAATGACCAGGCTTCAATTTGAACAAAGGCACACAGTTCGAGAGACACAACAGGACAGTACAGTGATTTCCAATTATAAAAATACTTTTATTAGAAAAATAGTTTAAAATTAGCAACAGACTAAGTGAATACCAATGGATATAATAAGGAGTGCAAGAGGAATTACCGAAAGGAAAAGGGGACAGGGCTGGGGCTTACCACGACAGCGGTAACGAAAAGGGGAAGGATCCAAAAAAACTACACTGCACCCGTGACACAGCAAACCAAAAAATAAACATGAATAAGGAACCACCACCAGGGGGACCGCTGCCGCTCTGGGCCCTCAACACCTGTCAAAGAGAAGAAAAGAACACCATCAAAAACATGAAATCAAGGCAACCCTCACACACGAACTAAATATCACTACCACAAATAACCCAACAGAAACTGTTTTAAATCCAAATGATCAAAATGGGGAGCAAAAGGCTATAATAATAATAATAACAATAATAAGAATAAGGGTTCTAAACAATAAATCAAATGTAACCCACAAAAACTAACAGTAATAATTCAAAGAAAGAAATAACAAATAGAAAAGGAATAAACTCAAGTAATTAAGGAAATGTCTGCCCCTCTAAGTAAAACCAGGCTCCAAGGGGGATGGCTCAGCGCCGATGAGGGTCGGGATGCCCTCTCTTGGCCCACGTTGAGGCTCTTATAAAGGCCGTAGTGCACGGCTTTAACCGCCGTTACTGGGATCAGAGCCGTTATGAGCCGAATCAGCAAGAATCCAGACTGAAGACGAGGAGAAGAGGAAGAAGAGGAAGAACCAAAACAGCAGCGAGGCTCACAGCAGCAATTGACGGCTGCACACTGCAAAATAAACAAGTTAACCTAATTAAAATGTGGATGAAGGACATTACAGAATAACAAAAGCTAAGAATAAACATTTCCTACCGGAGAGCAGAATCATGGTGTCAGACGAGGCAGGAGGAGGAAGCCCGCAGCCCAGACTACACAAACGATGGCCGGGAGAGGATAATCAGAACACCATAGACCATCGGCAGCTTGATATGAAAGGCAGACAACTACGCGTCTTACCCACGGAAAGCGCACCACTCACACACCGGCCCAAGGGAGACAGCTCAGCTCCCGGTAACACCACACCGCTGGACGGAGCAAAACTGGAGTAAACAGGGGGCCCATGACACTGAATAATGGAGCAGAGCAAGCATGCATACCTTTGTTTGTAACCAATCTGCTGACCAGCGAGACGCCACCACGCACGGCTGTCGGCTCCGTAAAGGAGGGAGAGGAAGTGGAAAGGACGGAGAAGGGTCGGACCAGGTCTACTGCTAGGTGACCACTCACTATCGTCTGACACACTGCCCCTCACGGTGGGGAGTGTAGCGCTATCCTGACACAACACTCACACACACACACACTCACACACACACACACACACACACACTCCCAGTCACTAACCCATATTGTCATCACTTAAACACCACTGGAGTATTGACAGAGATTCCACATGTTGGTCAACCAGAGAAGCTCCAACTGGTGAAGGTCATCCAACCCTGCATGAAGGTCAACCTGAGGATGGTTTTGATCCATCAACCTCTGGGTTCTGGGCCCACCTCTCTTCCTCTGCTCTACCATTTATTAAACTGGCCTTGATTTAGTATTATTTATTTCTATTATAATTATTATTAATTATTTTATTGACTTCACCCTGATAACCAGGAGGTAACCTGGTAGTCAGAGCAGCGGTGCTCAGGTCTGTGGACTCAGAGGAGGATTATGTCTGGATCTTTTCTTTTGATGTCCTGCTGTCTGCTCTTTGCTTTTGGAGCTTCCTTCAACAACTACCAGGCCTCCTGGGTACTGTAGGAAACATGGTCAAGTTCTTCTGACTTCTCCAGGAACGTCCTGCTCACATTGGTCTGTCTTCATTTTGACTCCTCCCACTGCCACAATGACCAGCCTTTATACTCGTGGTGACTGGGGCCCTGGTTGCTGCAGGCCTCAACACCAGCCTGTGGTTGTGAGCAGGGCAGAACAGAACTGACAGTATCTCCCATGCAGGACCTGGGTCAGCGCCTGGTGCCAGCTGGGGCACCGCTTTAACCTGGACCCCTAGAAGATCTTCTCCAGGAACTGGCCTTTTTGGTTCCATCAAGGCCTGAGAGGATGGTGAAGAGTGATCCTCCACCAGGCAGCACAGTCAGCAGCAGCCATTTTGTTCCACTAGAATCAAGTATGATAGTGACAGACTGGTGAGTACTTGCTAGCTGACACTTCCTGTTTTTACTGCTATTCTTCCATGAATGTGCTCATGTTGGCTGGTCCCCAACCACAGTTTCAAAGCCATGATGACATCTTTCATCAACAATCAGACTTATTTTTTCTCTATTTGGACAAATAAGGTTTCAACTGACACGGCTGGCCAACGTCCTGGAGTTCATTCAGCCTGGAGAACCAGGTGCTGGTTCCTTCTTTTACCAGGCAGGAACAGGCAGCAGATCCAAGATCAGTAGGTGAAGATGTCTGCTTTGACTGGTAGGAGGAAAGAGAGCAGGAGAGCTGGTCAGAGACAAAGACAGATCATGAAGAAGGAGTGCTGTATTCTGCCAGCACATGCTAGTGACAGTCAGAGATCAGGAGTCTCAGCAGGGAAAGATTCATCTCTTATTTCAGAGGATAGTTGGACGTTCACTGGAAGACAGTGACGTGTGGTGAGGTTCATGGCTGGTGAGGCACCGACTCCATCACAATCAGATCTGTCAACATATGAAAAAAAACCTGCATTTAATAATAAAAACAGTCAAAAAATGTTCTCCATGTTTTGGCTTCTGTCTGCCACAGCTTCTTCAGCGCTCTGGATTCTTTAGCGTGAACCTCCTGCTTCGATTGAAAATCCAATTTAGAAAATTGTTTTAGCTTAGAAATGTAATCCTCCATTGTGACATTACGGCCACTCAGGAGAAAAAAAAATAACTGAATGACTGCACTTGACTTTCCTAACAGTAAATTGTAGCTCGCTGTCACTTCTTCTTCTGCAGCGGACCGGAGGAGGCGCAAGCAGAATCCCTGGGCTCACTAGCGCCTCCTCCATGAGGCAGGAGAACTGCGTGCCTCACCCGGCACCTTTTCGCAGCCGTTTTTATGATCGCTCAGCACAAGAAACACGTACACTCAGTGTATACAAAAACACTCTACATGATATTCACCAGCTAAACTATAGAAATGTAGTTTGTTTAGCAGAAGTATTTGAACATTTTAATAGCGCCATAGAAAGAGACAGCAATACGGGCTCCCTGCGTAGCATGCAGCACAGTTAGCCGAGTCATTGAGCAATGCCTGGTGAGGCTCAGCTGCCTGGTGCCTCACCGCACATCTCTTCTCAGTATTTAAACGATAAATATGAAAAAACTGTGATTTTGAATAAAAAATAACTTAAAACTGGTTGAGTTAAAAGCAAAATAACTTTATCGTACAAATCAAAGGAAAAATACAATAATTGGTTTTATTTTTTTCAATTAACATTTTTTTCTTTCCATGATGACGGGCAAGGCACGGCCTCACTTGCCTCCCCTGACCGCACGTCACTGACACACACACAGCCCCCCCCACACACACACACACACACACTGAGACATGCAGCAGCTCACAGTAACTGCCTCAGTCACACAGCAGATAGACTCCTTTCTATAACAAGATAAGCAGTAGAAAATGGATGGAAGTGATGATGAACTGATGAACAGGTGATTTGTCCAAAAGTCAACATCAGATTCATTTCCAATCTGTGGAAGCAGTTTCATCTTGAGGTTCCAGGTAAGAACAGCCAGCTGTGGGCTGACACACATCTCTTCAGGAGCACTTCTATGCTCCAAACTTGTCAGGTTGAATTGTGTCTGTATTCTGAGGGCAGCAGGAGGACGGAGGAGTGAGGACACACATTTGGAACTGAGAGCAGCTGTGTGTGGGATTTCCCCAGCAAAGATAAAACCAGCTCCTTCATGCTGGCTATGAAGGCTCACAGTCACACTGACCCAGCTACAAATACTTTGATATGCAGCAGACTGGTTTCTCTTCTGGTAGTTTGTTATCAACTGTTGTCACATTTAAGGATCAATTTAGCTGTTAAGATGAAGGCTCACAGTCACACTGACCCAGCTACAAATACTTTGATATGCAACAGGCTGGTTTCTCTTCTGGTAGTTTGTTATCAACTGTTGTCACATTTAAGGATCACTTTAGACTAGAGGGTGTCCTCTTCAGATTTTGAACAGCGCAATATAGACTCTGTGGGTCCTTCTGATTGATTAATGATGACTTGTTGAAAAATTCCTACAGTCATCAGTAGGAGCAGAGCTGATGAGGAGAAATCAACTCCAGATGTTCCCAGACGGGGAAAACCTGCTCTTCCTCGCTGGTTCACCTCTGGAAACGAAACTCCAACAGATGCGCGGACCAGAGGGAGGAAACCACGGCGTTTCACTGCTTTAGATTTAGAATCTCACGCCAAGCCGGAGAAGCAGGTCCTGAATCAGTCACGTGGTCACTGCCGGCTGGCGAGGCTTCGGACGTCACCACATACGTCATCAATACGCACTTCAAAAAACGAGAAGAAGACGCGGGAAGCTTTGAACACAACAAGGAAAGAAGGAGAAGTCCGTGAACCCCCGGCCTCGGTCTTTGTCTCCTGAAGGCTGAGTGGCGCCGGTAGAACCTCAACATGTGCGCCGCGCAGCTGCTGCGGGTGTCGGTCCAGGAGCGGATCCTCGCCGCCGCTGAAGACTTCCTGCTGCAGCTGGGAGAAGGAGACTCAGCAGCTGGAGTCCCGGTGCTGAGAGCGCTGCTCACCGAGCGGCTGGCGGCAGCCGCGGAGCAGATCGTGGCTCTGCTGGAGGAAACCGTGGCGGAGTACGAGCGGGAGAACCGCCGGCAGAGGTTGCTGCTCGATGCCGTGCTGAAGCCCCGAGTCAGGCTGGACAGAGCAGGTGAGTCCCCGCAGGGACCTGCTGGGCCCCTCATTCAGTCCAAGAAGTGGAGCTGCAGCAGGGCCGGTTCTCGACGGGCATTTATAAGGGGGCAGACAGAAATGTGAAGGGGCACATGATGGCGACTGAGGCGGGAAAGGGTGTGGTGGTGTTGGGGGGGGGGGGGTAGGTGGGTCTCTGGATCACTGTTGTTGTCATGTAATTGGATTGCACTTTGTCAGACCTTCACCCTCAGACCGGTTCAACCTGGTCCCACATGAAGGCTAAAGCCCAGTTCACTCCAAGATTTTAGGCATCAGTGACTTCCCTCCCCCAATCAGGCTGAGGCATTAATGACCACCACACTACAGTAATGAGGGTGAACAGATCCAAGACAGTGGACTGGGAGGTCGCATGCGACGTCGGTGACAAAAAGTGGACACCAGCACTGCTGGATATCAGGACTTGTGGCAGTGACGTAAACGGAGCTGCAGCCAATGACAGCAGACATGGGAGCTCTGGCAGTGGGGGAGTGACGCAGAGCCACCAACAACAATGAGGAGGGGCATGGATTCTAGGAAGGGTTCACCATATCCTTGGACACAGGATTCTTGGCTCCATGGTAGCGCACTAAGGACCTGGAGGGCTGCGTTCTGCTCCACCTCCATGTTTACAATGAAAGGGGCGTGCGCTGCGTCCAAGAGTTTCCTGGTCAGCTGTGCAGTTGGCCACGCCTCCTGACGGGGAAAATCCTGTAGTCTGAACACTCCTGTGCACCGACAAATCTTGTAGTGTGAACAGCAGCCTGATTGAGCGCCGATGGTGTGAACAGCAGGGCCTGTCGCTAACAAAAAGTAGCGTAGTTTGAACAGGGCTTGAGCTTCTGCTGGTGGAACTCTGAGGGTCCCTGAGGCCCCAAACCCCTGACCAGGAGGAGGTGGCAGTCCCTCGGGGCCAAATTAAAAAAGAAAACTAAAAAAACATTTCTGGTTCCAATTCTGAGATCAACTTACAAAATAAAGTCAGACTCGATAAGAGCTCTCAATGTAGCCGATATTTACCAAACTGAAGGGTTGGCGTTGTTAAACCTCTTGTTTGTCTTCTTGTCCTGTTCTCAGCTTCTTGTTTGGAGCCCCTGAACAGCTCCACTCTCCTTTCTCACCCATCCACTCCTCAACAACAGCCTCCTGTTTCCCTTTGCAAACTCTAACAAACCTCCATATCCAAGTCATGTGTTCTGGACTTCTCATGGCCCAAGTTGACCAAAGTCCTCTTTCTTTGATGGAACGTGGTTTGATGGTAGGGGGTTCAGATCTGTGACAAAGCAGAGAAGGAACTCTCCCAAGATGCTGAGACGCATCAATGACAGGGCTCGGAGGGAAAGAGAGGAGGTGAACCTGTCCTCTCAGTGATGCCTTTTCCAATGGATTCTTCAGCTTCTGCAGTGAATCTGGTCCACATTCAGTTTGTGGCTCATCTGTTACTTTCTGAAGGGAGAGAGAGAGAAAGAGAAACGTCATTCTGAGTGCAGCCCAACGCAGCAAAAAGCTGTGCTGGAACCTGACGGGCTACGTCCTGGCTCGTTAGGGTCCGAGCAGTGATTGATGGTGATGGAGGCAGTGGGGTTGGGAGGGGGTGTGTGTGTGTTTGTGTGTCACGAGAAGATACACACACACACACACACACACAGCGGTGTGACAGAGAGATGAGAGGAAGCTGACACTGTATCACGCACCCTTTTCAGCAGATTTTTCCGCTGCTGCAGATCATTTTGTCAACTCTTAATCCAGTAATGTTGGGAGTCCATCAGGATTTGTGGGGTTTTTAACTTCTAAAATTTTGTGGAAAAATCCCAGAGACAAACTCCACCTTCAGGAGCCAGAAAGAAGGATTGGATTGTTTTTCTGAAGGCAAAGGTGGTCCAATCCCATCCATGATCCCAGACCTGCTCAGTGCCCCCTCAGATAAAGATGGTGGATCAAATCAGCAACAACAAGTCAGTAAAAGTCAAAGAGCAGGCAGCACAATGTTGGTGGGACTTGTTCTGATGATGGAGCTCCATTCTACCACCATCATGGATCAGACACATGAGGAAAGCTGTGGAGCAGCTGAAGGTGGTTGCTGCCAGGCTGAAGACCACCAGACACATCAGGAGGACCAGGATGGTGATGCTGAAAGAGCAGCACTGACTCAGTCAGCACACACACGCACACACACAGACACACACACGCGTGTCAGCAGTCTCTCTGTCTCCTGCAGCAAGTCACATGATATCCAAATGAGTCCCGTCAGAATGAACCAATGTTACAGTCACTTTGGGGGACAAAATCCAAAGGCAAACCTCCTGCAGACACCAGTGAAGCTCTGTTGTTTCATTTCAATGCAGTTTCAGTCCAGATCAGTGAGTCCAGAGCTGCTAGCTTGACAGCTAAACACGGAGCATCACAACACTCAGCAGGACCCTGGCTGGAGTCGTTCTGCCAGCTTGAAGTGACGTCACTCATGCAGCTCTTTGAGTGTCTCAGTGGTTCAGACCTCCAGTGCTCCAACATGAACAGGAACTTTGAAGACCATCAACCATTCATCAACAGTATAGAACAATGAGAAGAGTTTCCACTTCTAAATAAAAGGCTATCACACTGTTACTACTACAATATTACAGTATTAGAGGTTTAGAAAGTTCACCAAATTAAGAGTAAAATGATATCATAGTCATTGACTCAGCTACATGTACAATACAAATGCAAAGCCAGAAAACCTGGAGAGAACCCACGTAGGAACAGGGAGAACATGCAGACTCACACAGAAAGATCCTGTGCCTGAGCAGGGGCTAGAACCCAGAACCTTGTTGCTGTGAGGTGACAGGGTGAACCACTGCACCACTGTGCCTCCTATAATGGAAACTATACAGGCCTATTAAAAAGTTATTTTTGTTCACTGCCCAGCCGGCCTGGGCTGGACCGGCCATTCAAGAATTGTCCCACTTTTCCCAGTGGCCAGGGTGTCCCTGGACCCCACACACTGACCAGGACACTGGGAGGCGGTACTCATGCTAATGGTAGCCAGCAAGTGTCCCCAGTCTTGTTGTGTCTGTAATGCGGGCCATTGTGTTCCAACTGAGCAGGAATGTTTAAACATAGAAGATTTTAATAGCTGACGGCTATTTGGTGTTGTTAGAGTGGTTAAACCTCACCTTGTGATTATGAATGGACAAAACCATTCAGTGATGGGGACCTATGACCTTTGACCTGGGTGACCCAACGTTGATCCAAGCATCTGAAGCCAGCGTTTCTGTTCCCAGTTTGCTGACTGGTCGTCAGTAGCAGGACGTCTCTTTTCATTGAGTTGATTTCTGTTTCTGTCTGTTGCTCCGCTGTTTCAGAGTCACATGAAGAGATTTCTGATGTTGCTGTTTGTGTCCTGCAGATGTGGAGCAGCTGCTGGTGATTAAAGAAGAGGTTCCCCCTGAGCTGCAGGACCCAGAGCCCCCCCACATTAAAGAGGAGTGGGAGGAGCTCTGGACCAGTGAGGAGGGAGGGCAGCTTCAAGGGCAGCAGGAGGCTGATATCACCACGTTCCCCTTCACTCTGGTCCCTGTGAAGAGTGAAGGGGACGAAGAGAAACCTCAGTTCCCACAGCTTCATCGGAGTCTAACTGAGGAGAACTTGAGAGAAGAGTCTCTGAGCAGCAGCCCAGTTCATCCTCTGAAAACAGAAGCTGATGGAGAAGAGAGTGGAGGACCAGAACCAGAACCAGCCAGCAAGGTAGATCCAGATCCACTTGTACAACCCCAGACTGAAGACCAGATGTCAGACTCTTCTGAAGCTGAGCCTGAAGTCAGTGAGGATGATTGGGTCAGACCTGATAACACGGCCACCTCTGAGCACAAGGAACCCTTTGGCTCAAGGAGGAATTTGCTTCAGAAATTGAGACCAGGACAGGAAGTGAGTCATTGCAGCTCAAAAGAGCAAAAAGTAACCACTGAAAGAGAATCAGAGATCATCAGGAACGTGAACTTTGGTCCTTCTGAATCTGAGACAGAAGTCAGGAAGGATGAGCGTCCCTTTAGGTGCTCAACATGCAGTAAAGATTTTAGGAACAGAAGGAGTTTGAATAATCACATGAGAACACACACTGGGGAGAAACCATTCCCATGCTCAGTTTGTGGCAGAAGATTCTCAGAAAAGGGTAATTTGAGAAGACACATGAGAAGACACACTGGAGAGAAACCATTCCCCTGCTCAGTTTGTGGCAAAAGATTCTCAGAAAAGAGAAGTCTGAAAAGACACATGAAAATGCACAATGGGGAGAAACCATTCCCCTGCTCAGTTTGTGGCACAAGATTCTCAGAAAAAGGGCATCTGAAAATGCACATGAGAACTCACACAGGGGAGAAGCCATTCCCCTGCTCCATTTGTGGAAAAATGTTCTCTGTTCAAGGATATTTGAAAAGCCACATAAGAACACATACTAGAGAGAAACCATTCCTCTGCTCAATTTGTGGCACAAGATTCTCAGAAAAGAGATATCTGAAAAACCACGAGAACACACACTGGGGAGAAACCATTCCCCTGCTCAATTTGTGGAAAAAGATGGTCAGACAGTGGAAATCTGAAAAAACACATGAGAACGCACACTGGGGAGAAACCATTCCCCTGCACACTTTGTGCTAAAAGATTCTTGATAAAGGCACAACTGAAAAAACACATAAGAACGCACACTGGGGAGAAACCATTCCCCTGCTCAGTTTGTGCTAAAAGATTCTCGGTAAAGGGACGCCTGAAAAGACACATGAGAATGCACAGTGGGGAGAAACCATTTTTCCAAACATGACACTGAAGCCATGACAAAAGAGTGGGAGACGCAGGTTGAAAGCCAATAATGAATGTATTTAACTAAAAAAAAAACACAACAATAAATCAAAAATGGGCCCAGGTGCTTCCAACTAGGAGGAATGAACAGCTCCCCACCCTCCAGATACCTGCTGCAACACAAGAAACATCATGAAAGACACGAGATTCTGCGTGACTTTTCTGTTAAACCTGTGTTGAGAGCTAATTTGCAGTATGCAACCAAACCAGGTTACTTTTGAATGTTGCAAAAATACATCCCTGCAATTCTTCAAAAATAATTAATAATACAAGAACACACATTTGGTTTGTTTTGCACTGGAATTGTCCTTTAAGAGCTTCACAAGCTGGGAGAAGGATTTTAAACACTACTCTGGATTTTACTGGAGGCCAGTGCAGCGAAGCTAAGATTTGCGTGATGTGCTCTCTCTTCCTAGTTTCTGTCTATGCTTCTTGTCTATGCTTTACGCTTTATTTCTATGCGTGCACCTGCATTGTGGACCAGCTGCAGAGTCTTCAACCACTTGTTAGTACAGCCTGATAATAAAGTAAATAAAAATATATGATAATAAAGAGTCACAATAGAGCAGTGACATCACTAGATAATGTGTCTCTAAGGGGTTTTGGGCCAAGCACAGGAACTTCTGTCTTATCAGAGTTGAACAGTAACAAGTTATAAGTCATCCAGGCCTTCATGTCTGGAATGCATGCTTGTAGTTTGGATAACTGTTGGTCTTCATCTGGCTTTATTGATAAATATAATTGAGTATCATCTGTGAAACAATGGAAATGTATGGAGTGTTTTTAAATAATATGACCTAAAGGAAGCATATATAAAGTGAAGAGTATCGCCCCAGCACTGAACCTTGGGGAACACCGTGTTTAACTTTGGTTTGCATGGAAGATTTATCGTTAATGAGTAGGGCTGGGTTAAAAAAATCGATTTAATCCATTTGAATCAATTTTCCTTTTCATGGTTTGATATCGATTCATGAAACCCACAGATCGATTCCTAACTCGCAGAGAACAGCCTGTGTATCAACTCTGGCAGTCTCGCATGATCAGCGTTTGGCGGCAGTTTTAATGGAATGTGATCTTGCGAGAATTTACTACCAGTCAAGCAAACATGGCGGACTGAAGCACAACCCTGAAGGCACACTCGGTGAGATTAAAGGCCGATGTTTGGGTGCACTTTGGTTTTAAGGACGGAGAAAACGACGACTTGGGGGGGGGGGGCAATATGCAAACTATGCAACGGGATGGTAAAGTACTGTGGGAATACGACAAATCTCCACTTGTCAAGACATCACCCAGCAGAAAACCAGTCGACACGGCTCAAACAACGCAGCCTGGAGCAGGTATAAGATAACCGAGGCTGTTGCAGTTTTTATATGCAAAGACATTCGACTTTACAGCATCAGGGAAACGACCGTTTCCGAGGTCTCATAAAACCTTTGGAGCCACGCTACATTTTGCCGACTCGCAAACACCTAAGTGAAGTGACAATACCAAACATGAACGCAAGCTTAAAACAAAGCATCGAAACTTCGCTTCACTCAGCAGAGAACGTGGCATTGACTTGTGATTGTTGGACGTCAAGAGCAACAGATTCATATCTGACCATTACAGCTCACTACATTAGCGACTGGGTCCTCGCATGCTATGTTCTTCAAACCAGAGCCGTGGAAACCAGCCACACAGCGAGAAAACTCAGTGAACTGTTATTCAGTGCAATAGGCGAGTGGAAGCTTAGGAACAAGGTGGCAGCCATCGGAACTGACAATGCAGCAAATATTGTCCGCGCTGCGGAGATGACGGGCTTGTTGCACATTGGTTGCTTTGCACACCTTCTTAATTTAAGTCCCTACAGCTGCACGCTTGCTCGGCAGAGTCAGACGCATGGCTGCATTTTTTTATCGTAGCTCTACGGCGAGCCGCATCCTCAGTGAGAAGCAAAGAGTGCTGGCACTTCCTGAGCACAAGATGGTGATTGACGTGGTGACGCGTTGGAATAGCTCACTGGAGATGCTGGACCGTTTCCTCGAGCAGCAACCAGCCATCTCAGCAGCTCTGCTGTCACCTGAAGTACGCAGAAACGAGAAAGATGTCTGCACGTTGACAGAAGTGGACGAAAGAGTAGCAGAGGATGTGGTCAAAGCCCTTCAGCCACTGAAAGCAGCCACTCTTGCCACGTCTGAGGAAAAATCCCCGACTCTGTCCATCATTGCACCCTTGCATGCACAACTGTTGGAAGAGATGCGCTGTGTCCCCCAGGATTCAACAGTCATCAAAGAGGTCAGGACAGCAGCAGACAACAACCTCAATTCAAGGTAAGCTTAAAAAGTATGTAGGTGAATGCGTGTGCATTCATGCACATTCCTTTCCAATTAAATTATATTTAAGTGATCAAATATATCTTTTCAAGGTTCGTGCCTTGAAGGACAGGCTCTATGTTGCTTCAGCGTCAGTACTTCATTTCAAGGCTCTGCCTTTCTTGTCTGATGAGGCCTGGAACCACACATTCTCCCGACTGGTGACTGAAGCTTCTGTTGTGGCACAGGCGGAGGCATCTAATGTAAGTTATTGACACAAAAAAAACCTTATTTCCTACAGTTTTTGTACTTTACTGTATTCAACTCAAATTTAATTTGTCTTCATTATTTTAATATTAAGCAGTTGTATTCTGAATTGTGTTCCAAGTGTCTTTCCAGATCATTTTCTTGCTATTTTCAAACAGCAAACATCTGCTTTTGGTGGAAAAGAAGAAGCTGTGCCTGATCCCGTTGACGATGTTGCTCCACCAAAGAGACCAAAGGAATCCTCTGCGCTGATGTCTCTCCTAGGGTCAGCCTACATGCGGAAAGACACAGTTACACAGAAAACTGTATTTGAAAAGGCCCAGGATGAAATCAAAATATACAGGGAAGTAACACCCATTCCACTCTGAGAATCCTCTCTGTTGTTGGAGAACACATGCAAAGCAGGATCCCCTATTGGCCCACCAAGCAAAATGGTACCTTTGTGTACCTGGTACCAGTGTCCCGTCCGAGCGGGTTTTTTCCACCACTGGGGATGTTGTGACGGCAAAAAGGAGCTGCCTTACTCCTCAACATGTTGATCAACTCCTTTTCATGCAGAAAAATCTTACTCTCTCCAACAAGTAAGAAAAGGGATGACAGGTCTTGAAGTTTTATGGACTTAGGTTTGTGATTATTGTTCAGAAGTTTACAAGATCTTTTTCATTCGTGTGTCAAGAAAACCCTTTAAGGAGTAATTCAGAGCTGTTTAGACTTGTAAATACTTTTCTTTTTTGCATGAATGAAAAACAAACCAAACCCAAACAGGAAGTTCAGAATGCCTGGAAAACAAGATGGAATGTCACCACTTGTCTGATGGTGTTTTTCAGTTTACATTGTATGTTTCAAATATACAGACCATGTTCCAAAAAACGGAGATATTGGCGCTATTTTAATAGGCCTACATTTATTTGAGTCAACAGCTGGCTGTTAATTCTGTTCTGATGCAGTTGTCACAACCATTGTAGTGTTATTGCACAGAAGCTGTGAGACAGTTGTAGCTAAGTGAGTGTCCTGTTTATGTGTGTCATCTTTGGAGAAACTTTATTTACAATGTCTATCTTGTAATTTATTTTAATTTGATTGATATTCATTCATTTTTTTGTGTTGTCAGTCACTTGGTCAGGTTTAAATAAATAAATAAATGGACGTTGAATCGGATTGAATCGTGAATTGAATTGAATCGGACCTCGGAAAATCGAATCCAATCGATTAGGAAAATCTGAATCGATACTCAGCCCTACTGACTGGTATTTGTTGTTAAACTGGACAGTTTGTCTGTTGAAGCTCTTTAAGTTGATCTGGTTGGACACAAATCTTAGCCACTCAGATGCAGCAGCAGAAGAAGCTGTCATCCACCCTGACAGTCAGAGCATCAAGTCAAGGAAACATCACCATCTTGTAGTTCCAAACCTTCACCTGTCAGATTCAGCTACTTCTTATTGTGGGACTTTAAATTTGAACACAAACAGTGTCTAGACACACGATGGCCCAAAAACGGCCCGCATCCCAATTGCAGATCAGCACCACACCAGACCCAGGAGTGGTCCAGTTCTGATTTTACTTCAGTATTTGGCACCTTCGGATGTTCGGACCGAATCCAGTTAGTTCCACACATTTTCATTTCACCTTGGATTTTGGAGCTTTCGGGTTAAAACCTGTATTTCATGTGTGGGCCAAAACCGTCATGTGTGCACCACAGCCGGATCAGGAAGCTTTCAAACGGATCTGGCCCAAAGACTCCTGCTATCTGGGCAGTGTAGATGCCAATGTAGTGGTTGGGGAAATAGTCTCTGAGAATCCAACTTGACGGTCCTGCTAAGTGTTGTGATGCTCAAATGTTCTGTAAAATAGTTGGACCCTCAGCAAAGATACTAGATTAGGAGTTGATGGGAGTTGTTGCAGATACCAGGGTCCAAAGTCCAGGCTTGAACCTGGTTTGTGCCAGTTATTTGTCAAGCTAGCAGCGATTCTTTTCTTTTCACATCGCCGTGTCTCCTGATGACTCAGGAACAGTTGATGTCCATTTACCTGTCATGGTGACAGAGAACTTTGTCCAGCTCAACCAGGACAAAACTTAGGTCTTAATTGAAGGTGGTGGCAGCGTTGTTAGGGCCTGAGCCTCCTCCCAACCAGCCACAGCTAAGTAGCACGAGTTGGCCATAGAAAAATGCAATTCCTCTTTCAAAGTCCGTCAGAGAACTGCTGGAGGCTCCACCGAGATTTGAACTCGGATCACTGGATTCAAAGTCCAGAGTGCTAACCATTACACCATGGAACCAGTCTAAAAAAAGACATGAGTGAGAAAAATTATGGCGCTTATCATGTAGGAGGGACTACAGTGGTTGTCTGGTTTTAATTTTCACAAACATCCATCCATCCATTGTCCAGTGTCAAAGGGCGAGTGGCGGGGTTCACCCTGGACAGGTCACCAGTCCATCTCAGGGCCAACACATTGAGACAAACAACCATTCACACTCACATTCACACCTACGGTCAATTTAGAGCGTCCAATTAGCCTAGTCCCCAAATGCATGTCTTTGGATGGTGGGAAGAGGCCAGAGTACCTGGGGAGAACCCACGCAGGCACAGGGAGAACATGCAAACCCCACACAGAAAGATCCCGTGCCGGAGCCGGGGCTCAAACCCGGAACCTTCTTGCTGTGAGGCGACAGTGCTAACCACTTGATGGACTGGCGACCTGTCCAGGGTGTACCCTGCCTCTCGCCCGTTGACGCTGGGATAGGATCCAGCACCCCCCCCCCCCGCAACCCTTAATGTAGGAATAAGCGGAAGACAATGAATGGATTGATGGATGGATGGAATTTGGACAAGCAGTTTTCCTTTGATTCCAAACATCATCGTCCAGCCTCCAACCAGAAGTCCATCAGTTATCATGGAAGCCACAAGTGGAGTCTGGATTCTTTTCTAGAATGTGACGGCAGTGACAGTCCTGCAGAGTGACATCACTGACATGACTGGATGACTTCAGTCACGTGACTGGATGACTTCAGTCACATGACTGGATGACAGTGTAGATTCCAATGTAGAGGTTGGGGAAATAGTCTCTGAGAATCCAGCTTGAACCAACACCCTCCTTGTTCTTCAAAAACCCAAACAGCGACCATCAGTCTCCCTCCAATCCTGTACTTGGTTCAATGTTGCTGTTCCATTTTGCAGAAGTAGATGTCGCTGTGATACCAGGTTCAGTTCAAGATTCCCAACTCCAGTTCATGTTGGTGACCTCAGTGGCAAGTAAAATGGCGCTTCAGTGGATCATGTAATCAACTCATGTGTGTCCTCACTACTCCACACGTCTGTCAAATGTTCTGTAAAATAGTTGGACCCAGCAGAGCTGCTAGATTAGGAGTTGATGGAGTCGTTGCAGATACCAGGGTCCAAAGTCCAGCTTGAACCTGGTTTGTGCAGTTCTTTGTCAAGCTAGCAGCCATTCTTTTCACTGCCAAGCTAAAGTGACTTCTGTCAACAAAGGTCAACATACAAAAGGATATTTCTACTGGCAGTTCAAGATTTTGATCAAATCCTTTTTCAGAGCTGGAACCTTCCTCTTGTGTCAGCTTCCTGTTCCCATCTCTATGGTCACGGTCAGTTTTGACCCACGTCTTCAATCAGCTATCAAATAAACTAAAAACAATTTTCTATCATGGTTCAGGTTAACAAAATCCTCATCAACTTCTCTGGTCCAATCACATTAACGTTGGCACACAGAGAACAGATCCAGAGTCAGAGCTGAGACTTCAGTCTAACCACCTTAAGATGGAGGAGAAGAAGCCCTGATTTCTGGGTCTCAGTCTTTTTACTCTCTTGGCTCCACCCACACAGGGCAGGAGAACATCCTCATAGTGAGTCAGTGTTTTTCCATGTTTAACCAAATCAGCTCTCAGTGGTTAAGAACAGGTGAGTTAGTGAGTGTGGTTCGTTCTAATCTGATGTCCAAGCTGCAGGGAACAGCAAAGCCAAACAGTACAGAAGCCTTTCAGCATTCATGCAGACTGTAAAGAGGCTGAAATGCTCCCTGCTTCTGGAAGGAGCAGAGATGGAGCCAGAAAAAACACAGAATTTACCCAGACTCTGATTTGAAATAGCAAGAGACTCAAGCTGGTCATGAAGTATGATTGGCTGCCTCTTCGTGATGTCATTCACACACACCTGTATAATCAGGATGTGAGCTGAGGGGTGGAGATCGATGAGTCCTGGAGACGTTCAATAATGCCCACAACTTTGGCACCAGGAAGACAGCAGGTGGTGGCACCTGGGAGTTCAACAGACCTGATGATTGAACCACCAATCACAAGGATTTCAGCCTCCATTGTAAACAGAGAGTTTAGATGAGAGAGAACCTGCTGTCAGCCTCACCAGTCAGGGCAGTGGCAGAGGCAGCAGAGTTGAATGAAGCAGGATCACCTGGCAGGTCTCAGCTGGAGGTGATGACATCACTGGCCTCAGTCCTCACCAGTGCTCTGCCTAGCAACAGGGACGATGGGGAGAAACCAGTAGAAGCACTCTGAGAGTTGGAGACAGCAGGAGAGAGACCATGACAGAGTCACCCATGGGAAACTGTTGGATCCACTCAGGACAAACTGGACAGACACAGATCAAAGACAGAATTGATGATGATGTCATCAGGAGGCTTTGATAGTGTATTTATTTGTACCTAGAATTGTGTCTTTGATGTCAGGAGGACATGAAAGAAACACAATTGAGGAAAGTAGAGGAGAACATTCAGCTTCATTAGAAACACTTGAACTGTTGAACAGTAGAATTTGTTTGAAACAGTTTACAACACTGAGTGACAGGATTGAAGAGGGGAGAGTTTTCTACTTTAAATTTAATTCTAACTTTAAACTGGAGATGAACATTTTTAGTAGTTCATATTCTAACATACAGAGGAAGTCATGTCATTCCCTTTTTAAAAAAAGACAAACATGTGAAGCTCCTCCCCCCAGCTCCAGATGGACAGACAGACATGAGAGTGGCCAGGAAGCAAAGAAGTGTTGTGCTCCTCTCCAGTGCTCTGGTGTTGTTGTGTTCTTCTCAGCTCCATCATGAAGACCTGCTGGCACTGGGCGCTGGTGGAAGTTTGCAGCTCTCACTGGAAAGTCCTGAGGCTCCTCCCACTCTGAAGCAGGCAGTTGCTCCCAGCCAGCCCTCACTTTCACTCTCTGGTGTAGGAGTGAAGAACAAAATCAGAATCAAGAACCATCACTCTTTCATTGGGGCTCCTTCCTCCTTGTTCTGATCCAGAAATTCAACAGCTTCTATCATTGATTTGACAGGAAATGTTGATGACACACTGGGAATTTTGTTCTCCTGCTGTCACTGTCAAGTGCCAGTTCAGATGTACTTGATGTTACAGAAAATCCAGCACGGTGGTGCAGTGGTCAGCACTGTCTCCTCACAGCAAGAAGGTTCCAGGTTCTAGTCCCGGCTCCAGCACAGGATCTTTCTGTGTGAGTCTCCATGTTCTCCCTGTTCCTGTGTGGGTTCTCTCTGGTACTCCAGCTCCCTCCCACAGTCCAAAGACATCAAGAGAGGACAAGGCTGATTGATACTCTAAATTGACTGTAGGTGTGACTGTGAGTGTGAATGGTTGTCTGTCTCTATGTGTTGGTCCTGTGATGGACTGATCACCTGTCCAGGGTGAACTCTGCCCCTTGACCAATGTCAGCTGTGATAGGCTCCACCCCCCCCCCATGAACCTTAACAAATAATCAGTGGAGAAATGGAAATTGAGCTGCTATGTTGAATCAGAAAAACCTTTTGAAGTCTACTTTTGCTTCAGTCAGAAAGTAGACTGTTGTTAACTCACAATGGTTGGTGATTCTGGAGGAAGACAAATTTCCTTTTGAAACCCTTTTTAACAGACACACATTCCTAAAGATAAGGGTTTATTTTGTTCTTTTCATTTAGCAGAGGATGGTTTTGATCCATCAACCTCTGGGTTCTGGTCCCAGCTCTCTTCCTCTGCTCCTCTCTGCTCTACCATTGACTGAACAGTGCTTGATTTAGGAGAGCAGGATTGTGACAAGAACAGGATTTTGAGTTTCAAATGTTTCCCAGTTTGGCTCTGCAGCAGGAGGTCCTGTAGAAACAGGAACTGACCTGACACCAGCTCCCTCTGGAACAATGGTTCATTCATTCATCGGTGCCAGGAGGCCTAAAAACACACAAAACACCAATTCAATCCAGGACCTTGGAGCCTAAACTGAAGCTCCATCACACGGTGGCTCTGCTGGGGCCCCCACAGGTGAGTGAGGCTGAGCTCCAGTCTGCTCTGAGGAGGCAGCAGACATCTGCACCACTCAGAGGTTTTGTTGGTGGCTTTGACAAAATCCCAACAAACTCAAATCCTGTTGAAGCAGGAAGTTCTAGTTGAACTCTCATCCACGTCACATGACCAAGAAAACCTCCTCTTTCATTCAGACCAGAACAGACAAACATAGAAACATTGTTTCAGCTTCTGATCAAACAATAACAAGTTCTTATTTGTTTGCCATGTTCTATGAATCAGACTGATGATCTCTGGATGTTCTAGGAGGTGTGTCTGTTTCTGATGAAGCCTGTTTGGTCTGGGGGGGTTAAGATGGTGGGGGCTGTTTCAGTTCTAGTGCTGAAGGCTTTCACCATGACAGTCAGACTCTCCTCTGTCCTTCATGGTCCTTCAAATGTGCAGTGTGGACCTCACACACTGAATTTAGCCTGAAAACTCTTCATGAAAAGCAGGTGCCTCAGAGTCTCTGTGGCGCAATCGGTCAGCGCGCTCGGCTGTTAACCGAGAGGCTGGTGGTTCGAGCCCACCCAGGGATGATGAACAGGCTCTACTGGTGCTTAGGAGTCGCTGCGTTAATGATCTGAATGTGGACGGACAGATTGACCCTCCACAGCAGACGCACGTGACTGATCTCTTGATGAGACTCTTCAGTTTAGTCGTCGTGTCATGCAGTGTTGAGGAGGCCTGCTGGCTGTGGGTAAAGTGGGGGCTCAGAGTTTGTGGAGTCGGCTCTGGAATGAAGGGGGTCACTGTTTGGTTCTCAGATGCTCCAGCTCAGGTTAGGGAGGTGGTGGAGAAACCAGTGAGAGCTCTGCCAGCTGGAGCCTCTTGGGTCCCGGGAGGCTTCACTCCTGGAGGTGGAAATGATGAGGAGTTTTAAAATCTGCTCCTCTTTCACGCTGACTTGTTTTCTTGGGTTCCCTCTTTTATTCATGTGTGATTTTAGTCTCAGCTCTCTAAACCTGAACGGAGCCAGAACCCATTTTAAAAGAGCTGCTCTTTTAAACTCCTGGAGATCAAGAGGATCCTGCCATGTTTGTCCAGGAGACCCACAGCACAACAGTCAGTGAATGGGGATGCAGGCAGGCTTTTAATGGAGGTCATTTGAAGTCCCAAGTCCAGTTGGAGCAGAGGGTGGAGTTTGATTCTCCAGGAGGTTTTTGTTGTTGTTTTTTTCACCAGTTTCTTTTGATTTGGAGGAACTCGTTCCAGGTGTTTGAAAGAAGGTGAGAGCAAATTTGGAAAATGTTCAACTGGTGTTTTTAAATGTCTTTGCGCCAACAAATGGTGGACAGGACAGCTTTTGAAACATTTTAATGCCACTGTTCAACAGTGAATCTGCTGGTTTCCTGTTTTTAGGAGCTGATGGGAGCTGCACAGAGAAGCTCTTTGAGACAGGAACCATTCAGAGCTCCACCCTGCTTCTTCCAGCAGGATCCACAGATCCACCAACACACCAGCTGTTTGATGAGTGGAGGCTTTTGACCAGGATTCCTGGACAGCACAGCTGGACTCACTCAACAGCTAACTTGTTAGCACCGACTAGACAGGAGCGCTTCTATGGTTTTACTCAGTGGCTCAATATTTTTAAGAGATGTCCCATTCAGCCTGTGGGTTTGAGTGATCACTCTTCAGTCTCCTGTTCTGTTTTATTAAAATATTCATTTCAAACCTCCTGCTTTCATTTGAACACAGCTCTTCTCAACAGCCAGACTTTTAGAAGTGCCTCTTTACCTTCCAATTACCTCTTCCAAACCTTCATCCTGTCTCTTAGATTGTTTCCTACTTGGCTGCTTCAGGAAGTCTTCCCTCAGTGAGCACCTCTTTATTCAATCTGATTCCTCTGTCTGTAGTAACAAGATATGAACCACAGTCCTTGAAGGGAGCTGTCATTAAACCACTGCTTCAGAAGCCTCCTCTAGACCCCGAGGTTCTAGCCAACTGTGGACTGATAGCTAACCTCCCCTCCTCTCTAAAATCCTGGAGAAAGCAGCTGCTAATCAGCTGAGTGACTTCCTCCATAACAAGAGTTGATTTGAGGGTTTCAGTCTGGTTTTAGAGCCCAGCCCAGCACAGAGACAGCACTGTAGAAATGACTAACACCTTTAATTCATCAGATGATGGCTTTGAGTCTGTCCTGGTCCTGTTAGACCTCAGTGCTGCCTGTGACACAGCTGACCATCAAATCCTGCTACACAGACCTGAACTCTCAGTTGGCATTCAGGGAACATTAAAGTGGTTTCAATCGTATTCATCAGGTTGATTTCAGTTTGTAGATGTTAAAGATAAATCTTCTATACAAACCAAAGTTAAACACGGTGTTCCTCAAGGTTCAGTGCTGGGGCCGATACTCTTCACTTTATATATGCTTCCTTTAGGTCATATTATTGGGAAACACTCCATAAATTTCCATTGTTACACAGATGATACGCAGTTATATTTATCAATAAAGCTGGATGAAGGCCAGCAGTTGTCTACAACTCCATGCATTTGTTCCTTCTAGGCTGGACTATTGTAGTTCTTTATAATCAGGCTGCACTAACAAGTGGTTAAAGACCCTGCAGCTGCTCCAGAATGCAGCTGCTTGCGTAATGACAGGAACTAAGAAGAGAGACCACATCACCCTGTGTTAGCTTCACTGCACCATTCCAGTGAGATACAGAATAGAGTTTAAATCCTTCTCCTCACTTTAAAGGTCTAAAAGGAAAATTTAGGTACAAAAACAAACCTAAGGTGTGTTCTTGTTTTATTATTATTATTATTATTATTTCAAAAAATTGCAGGGATTTGGTTTTACAGCATCCAAATGTAACCCAGTTTCACTGCATACTGCTAATTAGCTCCCAATGCCCAGTGGGGCAGCAGATGAACAGAAAAATAATAAAATAACACACACTCAAAATAGTAAAACACCACATGGTGATACAAGTAGAGGCTCTCCATGTAAACACAAGAGAAGCACTGAGAATGAACAGTATGAACACATCTCCTCACAACACTTACCAAGTTAGCTGAATATGAACCCAACATCCACCGAGCACAAGCTAACAATTAGCTCCTTTTAATGCTAATTTCTGAAATAAACAGGAACTAAAGCGATCATTTTCAGAGTGCAAACACACTTCTAACACTGCTGAACACAAAGTAAAAGGTTCTCAGTCTCACATCGCCAGTTTGCAACATTATAAAAGCAACTTACATCTTCAGTGACTCCTGCACTGCTGCTGACTGAAGGACAAAAGGATAACAAGAGGCAGGAAGTGCAGACTACCTGAAGCCCTTACAAAATAAAATACTTTCAATATAAAGCTTCATCAACTGAATTGTTTATTGTGAAGAATTCTAAACAGGCTGTTTACACTTTAATTCAGCTGTAGAAGAAGAAGAAGACCTTCACTGTGAAAACTCATCCTGTGTTACAGCCGCCCCTCCAGGACGGTCAGGGACCAACTTCAGTCCTGGTCCTGATCCACCAGAAATCCAACCAATTCCTCCCATAGGAACCATGTATTTGTTTGAGTGGTGCCCAGCAGCACAGCACCCTGCCTGAGCCGGACCACTGTGACTGTGTACGAGCCGGTACTGAGCGTATACTGCATGTGTACTACTACTAAAAGTACTTCACCAGAGGCTCCAGCTGATGTCCCATATTTCTCCATCAGCTGGATGACATCACTGACATCAGAGACTCCACCCACTCAATTATGTTCACTTATTCAGTGTTTGATCAGGGATCAATACATCATTATAAAGATAAGTACTTGGTGCCAAGTGGATCTTTGATGGTGACCTCAGAGAAATCAGATCAGCCCTCACACCCTCCTGTCCAATGGTGGCTCCATGATTTCAGCTTCATCCTGTTTGGACAAAGGAAGTTTCTCTGTTGCGTCATCTCATCTTTTCTTGATCTGAGAAGCTTTGTTAACTAACTCAGCAAGACTGATGTCTCTCAGCTGTGTGTTCTAATGATTGTTCTCTGTGTAAACACGTTGTCTACACTG
This sequence comes from Aulostomus chinensis, assembly GCF_037954235.1. Classification (NCBI taxonomy): domain Eukaryota; kingdom Metazoa; phylum Chordata; class Actinopteri; order Syngnathiformes; family Aulostomidae; genus Aulostomus; species Aulostomus chinensis. The sequence goes on along the minus strand of NC_141320.1, from coordinate 54,248,012 downwards.
ACCATAATCCACTCACCTTCCTTCATTCGTTGCAGTGTCCCAACCAGAGACCAGTCAGGTGGTCTCTGTTCCTGCAGTCATCCTGCTTGGATATTTCCTATGTGAAGGGGACGACAACATGGTGGTGGACGTGTTGTCTAGTTCCCTCTCTTCCTCCTCATCCATCATCTCTTCCTTACACTTACCTTACACTCACACACAACCACAACCATAGACTTCACTGACAATGACATCGCTCACTCAGTTCATCTTTGATGTATCATTGGTTTAAATAAAGTCATTATTTGGCCTTCAACCTACATCTCCCACTCTTGGCTGCTTCAGAGCTGTCAAGACAAGAGGTTCCACCCCAGTGTGCGTTCTCAAGTGTCTTTTCAGAGATGCCTGTCGTGAGAATCTTTTTCCACAAACTGAGCAGGGAAATGGTTTCTCCCCAGTGTGCGTTCTCATGTGTCTTTTCAGAGTTCCCTTTTCTGAGAATCTTTTGCCACAAACTGAGCAGGGGAATGGTTTCTCCCCAGTATGTGTTCTTATGTGTGTTTTCAGGGATCCCATAGAGGAAAATCTTTTGCCACAAACTGAGCAGAGGAATGGTTTCTCCCCAGTGTGAGTTCTCATGTGTCTTATCAGACGTGTGTTTTCTGAGAAGCTTTTGTCACAAACTGAGCAGGGAAATGGTTTCTCCCCAGTGTGTGTTCTCATGTGTACATCCAAAATCCTTCTGTCACTGAAACCTTCACTGCATGTTGAGCACCTAAAGGGACGCTCATCCTCACTGACTTCAGTCTCAGCTTCAGAAGAGTCTGACATCTGGTCTTCAGTCTGGGGTTGCACAAGTGGATCTGGATCTACCTTGCTGGCTGGTTCTGATTCTGGTCCTCCACTCTCTTCTTCATCAGCTTCTGTTTTCAGTGGATGAACTGGGCTGCTGCTCAGAGACTCTTCTTTCAAGTTCTCCTCAGTTAGACTCTGATGAAGCTGTGGGAACTGAGGTTTCTCTTCGTCCCCTTCACTCTTCACAGGGACCAGAGTGAAAGGGAACGTGGTGATATCAGCCTCCTCCTGCCCTTGAAGCGGCCCTCCCTCCTCACTGGTCCAGAGCTCCTCCCACTCCTCTTTAATGTGGGGGGGCTCTGGGTCCTGCAGCTCAGGGGGAACCTCTTCTTTAATCACCAGCAGCTGCTCCACATCTGCAGGACACAAACAGCAACATCAGAAATCTCTTCATTTGACTCTGAAACAGTGGAGCAACAGACAGAAACAGAAATCAACTCAATGAAAAGAGACGTCCTGCTACTGAGGACCAGTCAGCAAACTGGGAACAGAAACGCTGGCTTCAGATGTTTGGATCAACGTTGTGTCACCCAGGTCAAAGGTCACAGGTCCCCTCTGCTGAATGGTTTTGTCCATTCATGATCACATCTGCTAGTCAGAATGTTCATTTCTAGAATGAGACCCTGTAGGAGAATGAGAGTTCAGTCCCTAGAACCAGAGGGAACCTGTACCGATGCTAAACATGTCAGCCCACCTACACTCACAGCCAGGGAGGTGCTGGCCACTGGGAGAAGTGGAATGATTCCCTAATGGCCGGTCCAGCCCAGGCCAACCGGGCAGTGGAGAAAAAAAGGTTGTTTTTAATGGGCTGATATAATTTCCAGTGTACAGGATCATCTTTTAACAAGGTAGCACCGTAGCAGCCTACAGAAGAACGACACAAGGACACCAACATGCACAGCATGCTGGGCCAGCCTGTCACACACGCCTCAGTTAGCAGGAGTTAGCAACACAGTGTGAATGTCCCCTCAGCTTGGTCTTGTCTTGGTTCAGCTCAATGGTAACATGCTTCTGATGCCTGTCAATGGGAGTGTTCTTCACATTGACCACTGACAGTGACTCACACCTCAGGTTCCAGCCCTGGAGTGATGATTCCTGAGATCCACTGATGCGTCAGGTCTTTGTTTCTTTCACTTCATGATCCTCATGGCGCCATCAAAAAATAACAACACAAAAAACACCTACACAGGAAATACTTAGCTCTCTGGCACACATAACGTCTGGACCAATATTAATATTAATATTAATATATAAAAAAGAATAAATGGCACAAACAAGCAACCGGCGGCGCTCCCACGCCCCAGGTGCCTCCCTGAATTTTAACTACATTCTAGTCATCCACACCATCACATCTGCACTCCCACGCACAACACACACCCTGCACCCATGTTGGGATGGGGGGGCAGCTGGGGCGGGGAGTGGGTCCATTGCTGCCCCTTTTGCTAACTGCACCAGCGCGGGCCTGGGTTGGGCCTGTGGCCTGGGGGGGGGGGGGTTCCTGGGGCTCCCTGTTTTCAGGGGGTTTCTGGGTGCCCTGGTGCCTTGGTCCTGACCTGCCTGCTATCCTGGACTGGGGGTGTGATGTTCAGGACCCCCACATCAGCGACAGTCAGCTACCCACTGCATTCAAGACAAACTGTAGCACACACACACACCCACACACACACATCTGGTCTCAAAATACACGCCTCTCTGGCTACAAAGACAGGTCAGTGAGAGTTTTTCTCGACTGATAACTTCTGTTGTTCTGTGTTGTAGAACTGTAATACTCTGAGAAGAAATACCTGCTGGCTCTACTCTCTCTCTCTCTCTGGTCTATTTTTATAGTTCGTCACTTGGTGACCAGTAGAATTTCCGATCGAACTCTCGATAAATCTCTGTTGTTATTGTTGTTACTGTTTTTGTTTGTTTGTTTTTCTCCTATTGTTGTCCCCCCCTTGTCCTCCCTGTCCTGTCCCTGCTCTCTCTTCCTGTCCTCTCCTGAGCCTCAGTCCGGTAGCTTCATCAATGAACCAACACATTCCTAATAAAGTTCAACACAGATGGTGATAGGAGGAGTTTATCAGGTTCCTCCTTAGCAGAGTAGAACTGCTTCAGTCCAACCAGGCACCAGGAACATGGATGCTGCTGCTGAACAGGACAGGTTAAAAACTACAAAAGAAGGCTGGACAACAATCCACAGAAAAACTAGTTTACCCTTTGAATTTTTACATTTTACCTTTCAGACGTTCACACACAACCCGGAAATGGCTTTTTACACCTAAAATCCCCTAAAATGCTCTCTGAGGGCCTCTGCAGCTCCACTTCCTGGACTGAATTCGGGGCCCAGCAGGTCCCTGCGGGGACTCACCTGCTCTGTCCAGCCTGACTCGGGGCTTCAGCACGGCATCGAGCAGCAACCTCTGCCGGCGGTTCTCCCGCTCGTACTCCGCCACGGTTTCCTCCAGCAGAGCCACGATCTGCTCCGCGGCCGCCGCCAGCCGCTCGGTGAGCAGCGCTCTCAGCACCGGGACTCCAGCCGCTGAGTCTCCTTCTCCCAGCTGCAGCAGGAAGTCTTCAGCGGCGGCGAGGATCCGCTCCTGGACCGACACCCGCAGCAGCTGCGCGGCGCACATGTTGAGGTTCTACCGGCGCCACTCAGCCTTCAGGAGACAAAGACCGAGGCCGGGGGTTCACGGACTTCTCCTTCTTTCCTTGTTGTTCAGAGGCGTCCCGCTTCTTTTTATTGTGAAGCGCGTATTGATGACGTATTTGGTGACGTTCGAAGCCTCGTGAGCCGGCAGTGACCACGTGACTGATTCAGGAACTGGCGCTGCGTCTGAGTAGCCAAGTAGGTCTGATCCTAGGTCTCAGGTCGGAGGCTGTCCAAAACCACAACTGGCGCGAGTAGCGACCTACTTCTCAACCTAAATTCCAGCCTAAACACGCCCACATTGTAGGTCGGTTCAGGTGCATCCTACGAGCAACCTATGGCCCACAATGCACCGCGGACTTCTTCTTCGTCCCCTCAAAACGTGTGGACCCACAAGCCAAGTTAGCGCCACCAACAGTCTCCCATTCTTATGCAACACCACCATTTGTAGTCGTTGTTGATGACTAAAGGTGTGTTCACACCAAACGTGACGTGTGTGAACACACCTGTACAGGTGCGTTAGTGTGCTTAATAATAGAGAATGAATGAAGGGTGCACTCAGAGTGGAGTGCAGTACCACAGCCAGGCCAGCAGGTGGGGCTTTCGTTGGTGCTGTCTACCTAATTGCGGTGTCTGTGCTCTGCCAGCAGAGGTCGTGCTTCACCACCAATCTTCTAGGGTGTCTGAGTGGTGCCGCCATGTTTAGGTCGTAGCAGGAGGCTGTAGCTGGAGGTCGTAGCAGGAGGACGTAGGTTGGTACTTGACAATTCAGACACAGCCAGAAACATGAGATCCAAGTGGAAAGATGGAGGTCAAAGCCAGCAGACACTGTCACTCTCTTGTGTAGGAGAGAAGAATCTCATCAAAATAAAGAACTGTCTCTTTGTCATTGAGGCCCATTTCTCCTTCTTTTAACACGAAAAGTCCTGCGTTTCTGTCCTTTATTTTCCAGAATGTCTGTTGGACCTGCTGGGACTTTCTGGTTCTCCAAACGTTTGATTTCACATGAACTTCTCTTTCTCAGCTCCTCATTGTTAGCACCGGCCCACAGCTGTGAAGCAGCACATCCTGGCCCCTGGACCATCAGGAACCACTTTGCCCCTTCAGACAACAGAGACCAAATTTAAATCCAGTTATGAGGTGACTTTCATCTAGAATGTCGTCCTGCTGAGTGAAGAAAAACACTGGGATGAGGAGACTGAAGAGGAACTAAACCCCTTCAAGCTCAGCATCTCCACTCACTTTGTCTGCTTATATAAACAGAGGTTGAACCCTCCACCAAAGAAGTTTCCTCCCCATGTGTTTGTTTGGTCCCCATTTTGGGTTTGTTGAAGCTGAGAGAGCAAGAAGTGGTGAGGTTCCAGAACCAGGAGTGAGGGGGACCTGCATCACCTACTGGGAGCTTTTAGTCGAAGGGTGAGGGTTACGAACCACTAGAGGATCAGGGCCTCCTGGAGGCTGAGGTTGGAGCTGCTCTGTCTTTGTCTCACTGAGAGACCAAAGACAATTGGAGTCCACAAAGAAATCATTGAGAAATCAAGGAGAGATCAAAGAAAGAATTCTGAGATCAAACACAGAACTCTGAGATCAAAGAAAGAATTATAAGATCAAACACAGAACTCTGAGATCAAAGGTTAAAGTTCCTCAAGGTTCAGTTTTAGCTCAGACCCTCTTTAATCTCTCTGTATATATATATATATATATATATATATATATATATATATATATATATACACATACATACACACATTTTTGTGTGTGTGTGTATATATATATATATTTATATATATATACACACATACATACACACATTTTTGTGTGTGTGTATATATATATATATATATATATATAAATATATATATATTATTATACATATTATTATATTATTATACCGCTGACGTAAAGTGAGAGTGCAGAGGGGAGAGTTGAGGCTCGAAGCGCCCCTCCCCCGCTGCTCTCTCCCCCTGTGTCAGAGGGGAGAGTCGAGGCTGGAAGCGCCCCTCCCCGGCTGACATAAAGTGAGAGTGCAGAGGGGAGAGTCGAGGCTTGAAGCGCCCCTCCCCCGCTGACGTGAAGTGAGAGTGCAGAGGGGAGAGTTGAGGCTCGAAGCGCCCCTCCCCGGCTGACATAAAGTGAGAGTGCAGAGGGGAGAGTTGAGGCTTGAAGCGCCCCTCCCCCGCTGCTCTCTCCCCCTGTGTCAGAGGGGAGAGTCGAGGCTGGAAGCGCCCCTCCCCGGCTGACATAAAGTGAGAGTGCAGAGGGGAGAGTCGAGACTTGAAGCGCCCCTCCCCCGCTGACGTGAAGTGAGAGTGCAGAGGGGAGAGTCGAGGCTTGAAGCGCCCCTCCCCCGCTGACGTGAAGTGAGAGTGCAGAGGGGAGAGTTGAGGCTCGAAGCGCCCCTCCCCCGCTGAGATGAAGTGAGAGTGCAGAGGGGAGAGTCGAGGCTCGAAGCGCCCCTCCCCCGCTGACGTAAAGTGAGAGTGCAGAGGGGAGAGTCGAGGCTTGAAGCGCCCCTCCCCCGCTGACGTAAAGTGAGAGTGCAGAGGGGAGAGTCGAGGCTTGAAGCGCCCCTCCCCCGCTGACGTAAAGTGAGAGTGCAGAGGGGAGAGTCGAGGCTTGCAGCGCCCCTCCCCAGCTGACATAAAGTGAGAGTGCAAAGGGGAGAGTTGAGGCTTGAAGCGCCCCTCCCCCGCTGCTCTCTCCCCCTGTGTCAGAGGGGAGAGCAGAGCAGGATTTTAGAGTTTTTCATGTGAAAAAGTGTCCTAAACCCCAGATGTTGTCCAACAGTGGAATGTACCATCATCATTTTGTAGGGATTTGTGTCAGGAATTCAGTGGTGTGTTTTTTGAAGGTGTGGGAGTTTTAGTTTGGATGTGACCAGCCTGTGTTTGACAGTCTGGACCAGGAGGGGAGACAGTCTGGACCAGGAGAGGAGACAGTCTGGACCAGGAGGGGAAACAGTCTGGACCAGGAGGGGAGACAGCCTCCCCATGCACTTCCACTGGAGCTGACAGTTCCCAGACAGCAACACTGCAGCAGATCTGCTCCAGACCGTGGATGAGATTTGGTGCAGACCCGTTTGCCAGATCTGCACCGGGGTCTTTATTCACAATGGCCCAATACCGGCAACAATATAGATTACTGATCTGGAATGGACTTGGGCCGGTTGTGGCCCAGTACAGTTAAAAACTCAATGACATTTTGTTTGGATTCGGCACAAATCTGTGATTCACATTTCACATCTGGGCCAAATGCGGTCCACATATGCAGCACAACCAGGAACAGGTTTGGGCCGGTTCTGGTCCAGCCTACAGCTATGACATTTGGTTCAGATCTGGCACAGAGCCATGATTCACATCTTACATCTGGGCCAAATGTGTACTCAGACAGCACAAAGAAATGCACAAATTGTCTTCAAGAATATTTGTTCTTCAGTTCACATTTGAATCATTCGCTGGTCTCTTTGTAAGCACAACATTCTTTTGGGCTTTTCAAAATAAAATCATTCAAACTTTGTTGCAAACTGTAGTCTTCAAAAATGTTTAGGCTTATTCTTCTATTAACATTTAAAACACACACTGCTCTCCTTGTCAGCACAACTGAGGTTTGATTTTGTTTTTCAAAATAAAATAACTTTAATTTTCTATTACAAAGTGCAGTTTTCAAAAACATTCAGGCATCTTGTTTGGTTCACATTTAAAACACACACTGCTCTCTTTGTCAGCAAAACTTTTTATTTTGGCTTTTCAAAATGAAATTATTCCAATTTTGTTTCAAAATACAATCTTCAAAAAAAAAAAATTTTTTTTTGGACACATCATCATTGTCATAACAACCTTGGGCCTACAGTCAAAAAGATGTCCTGATCCATTCACGTGATCAGAAATCGGGGCCAACCATGTGATTTTTTGAATGATCAGAATCAGGTGAACTTGATCTGATGGGGGACCAGACGTCCTCTTTTACCTGGACATGTCTGTTGGAATCTCAAACTTTCAGCACCGTGCGCAGTCAGGAGCGGCACCTGAGGTCACAGACAGACGGAGCACCACAGCGGCCCAATCACAGCCCTCCAGTACGCGTGATGATCTTTGGAGAGGGGGCTGGGGGGGGGGGGGGTTGCTGTTGAGACTCGGCAGGTACCCCTTCTCTGGGGGGGGGGGGGGTTGCTGTTGAGACTCGGCAGGTACCCCTTCTCTGTCTGGAGCAGGGGAGCCGCCGCACGGAGCGCCGTCAAGAGCGTACGGGCCGTGAGAGCAGCCACACGGAGCGAGGGGTCTCAGTTCAAGCATATTTTGATGACATTGTTTGATGTCATGACTCACAGTTACTTTAGCAGGACCATCGTGACATGAAATCTTCCTCATCATCCCATATCGACCCTCAACCCCTCACACAGAACCAGGAGCCCTCAACTGAAGGAACCTTTAAAACTGAGAAGTTGGACAGGAAGCAGTATTTTGGTGGAACGAACCTTTAAAACTATGAATTAGAAAGTATTTTGGTGGAATGAACCTTTAAAACTATAAATTAGAAAGTATTTTGGTGGAATGAACCTTTAAAACTATAAATTAGAAAGTATTTTGGTGGAACGAATCTTTAAAACTATAAATCAGAAAGTATTTTGGTGGAATGAACCTTTAAAACTATAAATTAGAAAGTATTTTGGTGGAACGAACCTTTAAAACTATAAATTAGAAAGTATTTTGGTGGAACAAACCTTTAAAACTATGAATTAGAAAGTACTTTGGTGGAATGAACCTTTAAAACTATAAATTAGAAAGTATTTTGGTGGAACGAACCTTTAAAACTATAAATTTGAAAGTATTTGGTGGAAATGGAAGAAACCATTAATACTATAGTTAAAAATTAAAGGATAGGAAGTAGTATTTTGGTGGAATAAAATAGTTAGTCATTTTGCTATCATCTAATTTGATAGGTGGCGCTGTCACCAAAAAACAAGAGTCCAACAAATGCATTTTACCATCCAATTCAGTAGGGGGTGCTGTGGGGTCCTGGAACTGCAGCTCTCTGGTGCTGCAGATCTCCTCTTGGAAAGCCTCACAGTTCAGAGTCGTTCCAGAATCTAGGAGCAGAAACCAAAGTCTCCTACGACGAGGATGGGATTGGAACCCACGCCTGCAGAGCTCAATGGATCAGCAGTCCATCACCTTAACCACTCGGCCACCTCGTCTCCTGACCACCATGATGTGCTGCTTTCTCTGAGCCTTTTAAACAGTGAACTCTTTGGAGCCCATTTGTCAGAAATGGACCCAGCAGGAGCCACTGAACACAACTCTGACATCATCAGGCTTCTTCCCAGCAGCTTGGTGCTCCAGAAGGAAGAATCCAGACCATCGCTACATCATCAGAGTGAACACCAGCTGATGTTGACCAGTTTAACAAGCCTTTGACTGCTAAATGACATCCAAGCTCAGATTCTCTTGTCCTGGTAGAACAAGTCAGTGTTGAAGAAGATGAGAGCACCAGTCTCTTTCATCCAATGCTGGAACAGCGTTAGACTGAAGGTCTAAAGGTCCCTGGTCTGGTCCAGGTTTCAACAGGGGACCAGCATCAGCCAGCATTTAAATGTGGACAACAGTGGAGGTGAAGCCCACATCAAGGAAACCAGCCTCCTATCACTGTCCTGTGCTGAGTTTCTTTAAAAAATGTGAGACAACCTCAAGAGTTTCTGTTTCCTGTGTTGGACTTTGGCTCAGAGAATCAGAGCCAATCAGAAGCTTGTTGGTCTTGGATGCTGGTCATCAGGAGCAATGAGGGGCTCAGTGTCTTGCTCAAGGACACTTCAACATGGTCACCAGCTGAAGTGAGAACTGAACCAGCAACTCTGCTAGACGGCCACTCTGCCTCCAGGCCGTGCCCCCCTAACCTGAATCATCATGATGTCATTATTTGTTGCTTTAATTCACCAAATGTGTGACGTGGTGAGTTTGTCAGGAGTTTAAAGACCAAAGTTGTGAACACACAGAGAAGTAAACCTGTCAAAGCTGCTTCACTTGATGAGTGAAACTGAGGAACTGATAGAAGAGCAACAAAGAAAATGGAGTCAGAAGGTCGTCTTCTTCACCGCTCAGTCACAACACTGGCACACACACACACACACACACACACACACACACACACACACACAAATAGTTTGTCTTTGAGAGAGGACAAAAAATATTTGACTGTGCTGACATGAACTTTCATTGTCTAATTTCAGTCTCCTACAAAAGTGTGTGAATGTGGTCGTTGTGGCCGAGTGGTGAAGGCGATGGACTAGAAATCCATTGGGGTCTCCCTGCTCAGGTTGGAGTCCTGCCAACAACGTTGAACTGTTGACAATTTAAATTTGACCCATTTTGCCACCACTCTGTCCTTCATCACAGCATTTAACATCAGGACTGCTCCCAGATCAGCTCCATGACCTCATCCCTGCGCCAGAGTACCGCCCAAGTTCATCAAAAACGGCCAAGCATAAATATATAATATGTATATAATGTGAACACACCTGTACAGGTGCGTTAACGTGCTTAATAATAGAGAATGAGTGAAGGGTGTGTTCAGAGTGGAGTGCAGTACCACAGTCAGGCCAGCAGGTGGGGCTTTCGTTGGTGCTGTCTACCTAATTGCGGTATCTGTGCTCTGCCAGCAGAGGTCGTGCTTCACCACCAATCTTCTCGGGTGTCTGAGTGGTGCCGCCATGTTTAGGTCGTAGCAGGAGGACGTATGTTGGTACTTGGCAGTTCGGACGTAGCGAAAGTCACGTTATGAATGGAGGGCTGAGTTGGAGCAGAGGGGGGCAGGATCCTGGGGGTGGACTGTCTTTAGGAGGATGAGGTGTCTGGTGGTCTTGGTGGACCCTCTGCATCTCAAGCTGAGACCACAGAGTCCTGTGTTCTTGAGTCATTGTCTATAGTCTCTGTTGTTGGAGAGCTCAGTGTGGTCCCTGATGGTCTAGTGGCTAGGATTCGGCGCTCTCACCGCCGCAGCCTGGGTTTGATTCCCGGTCAGGGAATGAGTTATTTAGAGGTTGAGGGAGAGGTGATCAGGTGGTCCACATGATGGTGGAGGTGATGAACTGTGAATCCATCATGGCTCCACTCTCACCCCCATTGTAGTGTTCCTGGTTCACTCTGCCATGGCCCCATGTTGTAGGATGACTGTCTCATTCAGGTTCAACCCTTTGTTAGACTCTATTAAGTCACTGACTCCTGCAAGGACAAACTGTAATCCTCCTTAGTAGCTTTGGCTATTGATGATCTGCAATGGTTCGTGGGGGGTGGAGCCTATCCCAGCAGCCTTCAGGTGAGGGGCGGGGTTTATCCTGGACAGGTCACCAGTCCATGGCAGGGCCAACACATAGAGACAGATTGCTTATAAAAATGTTCATCCCCAGTTTGAAGTTAGAGACAGGATTTAAGTGTGGAAGGTTTTTGTATCTTCAATTTAATTCAAAGCGTTGTAAACTGTTTCTAACAAACTCTACTGTTAAACAGTCAAAATGTTTTCTAACCAAGCTGAATGCTCTCATATACTTTTTAAAGTTGAGTTTCTTTCATGTCCTCCTGAGATCAAAGACAGAATTCTAGGTACAAATAAATAAACAATAAAAGCCCCCTGATGACATCATCATCAATTCTGACTTTGATCTGGAGGCTCTTGCTTCAAATAAAAAACGTTGTTCCATGGAAAGATTTGCATATAAACACACAAACAAACACAGACACACACACACACACACACACACACACACACACACACACACACACACACACACACACACACACACACACACACACACACACACCCTCCCAGTCACTAACCCATATTGTCACCACTTAAACACCACTGGAGTATTGAAAGAGATTCCACAAGATTATGTGCAATGACAAGATTATGTGCCTTTGAGTGCCTCTAAAATTCTCCTACCAGAGAAAAGTTTTCCATACTTTCACACACATTTTTTTAAGACTTTCCAGACCTGTGCCAGCACCCTGTACAGGTGCCTCCACCTCTGGAGCAGCCTGTCCTGAGTGGATCCAACAGTTTCCCATGGGTGACTCTGTCGTGGTCTCTCTCCTGCTGTCTCCAACTCTCAGAGCGCTTCTACTGGTTTCTCCCCATCGTCCCTGTTGCTAGGCAGAGCACTGGTGAGGACTGAGGCCAGTGATGACATCACCTCCAGCTGAGACCTGCCAGGTGGTCCTGCTTCATTCAACTCTGCTGCCTCTGCCACTGCCCTGACTGGTGAGGCTGACAGCAGGTTCTCTCTCATCTAAACTCTCTGTTTACAATGGAGGCTGAAATCCTTGTGATTGGTGGTTCAATCATCAGGTCTGTTGAACTCCCAGGTGCCATCACCTGCTGTCTTCCTGGTGCCAAAGTTGTGGACATTATTGAACGTCTCCAGGACTCATCAATCTCCACCCCTCCTGCAGGTTTTCCCTGTCTCTGTGTGGGTTCTCTCTGGTACTCCAGCTTCCTCCCACAGTCCAAAGACTTCAAGAGGGTAGTGGTTACCTGGACACTCTGAATGACTGTGAGTGTGAATGGTTGTCTGTCTGTGTGTGCTGATCCTGGGATGGACTGGCGACCCATCAAGGGTGAACCCCCTCCTCACCTGATGTCAGCTGTGATAGGCTCCACCCCCACGAACCATTGCAGACAATCAGTATAGAAATGGAAACTTAGCTGCTATGTTGAATCACTAAAACCTTCTGAAGTCTACTTTTGCTTCAGTGGAAAAGTAGAATGTTATTAACTCTCCCAATGGTTTGAATTCTGATTTCCACCTCTTTTTAACAGATTCACATTTTAAAAAAAAAACTACTTTCTTTTACCAGAGGACAGTTTTGATCCATCAACCTCTGGGTTCTGGTCCCAGCATGCTTCCTCTGCACCACCATTTATTAAATAGGCCTTGATTTAGTATTATTTATTTCTTCTTTTATTATTATTATTAATTATTTTATTGACTTCACCCTGATAACCAGGAGGTAACCTGGTAGTCAGAGCAGCGGTGCTCAGGTCTGTGGACTCACAGGAGGATTATGTCTGGATCTTTTCTTTTGATGTCCTGCTGTCTGCTCTTTGCTTTTGGAGCTTCCTTCAACAACTACCAGGCCTCCTGGGTACTGTAGGAAACATGGTCAAGTTCTTCTGACTTCTCCAGGAACGTCCTGCTCACATTGGTCTGTCTTCATTTTGACTCCTCCCACTGCCACAATGTCCAGCCTTTATACTCTTGGTGACTGGGGCCCTGGTTGCTGCAGGCCTCAACACCAGCCTGTGGTTGTGAGCAGGGCAGAACAGAACTGACAGTATCTCCCATGCAGGACCTGGGTCAGCGCCTGGTGCCAGCTGGCCAACGTCCTGGAGTTCATTCAGCCTGGAGAACCAGATGCTGGTTCCTTCTTTTACCAGGCAGGAACGGGCAGCAGATCCAAGATCAGTAGGTGTGGATGAAAAAATGAAGAAAAAATAAAAACGAGAAAAAGCAGTTTGGTTTGGAGTGCATTCCTGCCTGATGTTCTTGATTGGTACAACTCTCCTTCAAGTGTGGGGAAAACAGCAAAAAGAATAAAACACTTGACATTGAGAGAACAAAGACTTCTAAGATCAAACACAAAACTCTGAGATCAAAGGTTGAAGTTCCCCAAGGTTCAGTTTTAGCTCAGACCCTCTTCAAGGTGGAACCAGCAGAGGAGCTCAGTAGAGACAACTGGACAGCAGCAGGACAGAACAGAGGCTCTCCACAATGGCAGGAGACAGGAAACAGGTTTGGACCATCTGGGCTTCTGTCCACTTTGATGTTTTTCAAACATTGAAGGAAATTGTAAAAATCAACATTGTGGTAAACGTTGGTCTGCCAGTGTGTTTACATCAGGATTTATATTTGAGTGTGTTTGCTCATCTGTTCCAGAAGCTTCTTCTAGAGTTGAGCCTGGATGAGTGGAGGGACCTTTTTGACCATCAGGACTGGTTTTTGATGGCCTGATGGTGCATCGGGGTCATCATGGTCCTCCACCATCTGCAGGGGTTCCAGGACTGTTGTGGTGTTTGTTGGAACTGCAGGGGGGAGCCCTCAGACCTGGAGAGGAAGTCCTGACACCAGCAGACCCCTCCCCACCTGCAGCCTTTTTCCAGCTCCACCAAACCCACCATTCACTGCCTCCTCATCATCTGGGCATCAAAAGCAGCTCAGACCTGCTGCAGCTCAGAGACCTCAGCCATTTTTAGGATGTCTCCATGATTCTCCTTCACAGGATTTTCATTCAGAAACAAGAGAACTGTCAAAGACCACAACAGTTTTCAGCTTGCTGCTAAACAGTACTTCAACTACCATTCCACTGTGTAATGGCAGTGACTGATGTGTACTATATGCAGTACTAATCAAGTACAAGGCAAGGCAAGGCAAGGCAATTTTATTTGTAGAGCCCGTTTTCACCAACAGTTTGTCTCAAAGGGCTTCACATGGCATCATAACAACATCCTCTGCCCTTAGACCCTCACATCGACTGAGGAAAAACTCCATAGAAAACCCTACCCTACAGCCCTGACTGCTACTTTATCTCCAGTGATAGGAAGGATAAGAATGTTGAAATGGACCCAGCAGGAAGAGAATCTCAAGTCATGGCAACTTTACTGAGCAGCACTCTAAACCTGCTTTGTGAAACGGGCCCCTGGTCTCTTTTCAACGCCCGGGCTACAAATTGGTCATTTACGGTACATGTAACATGTGTGTGTGCCTCTAATTTACATAAACTGTTAATACCAAGACAAATGCTACCTTCAATTAATCATTGATGTCATGGAACCCTTGGTCTCCATTACATTGGTCAACCAGAGAAGCTTCAACTGGTGACGCTCATTCAACCATGATGAAGGTCAACCTCCATTATCTACTATGCTCCTGAGCAGGGGAATTAGCTCAAATGGTAGAGCGCTCGCTTAGCATGTGAGAGGTAGAGGGATCAATGCCCTCATTCTCAGAATACTTTAACTTGTTCTGTTGATCAGAGGAGCTGCTGGGTAATGAATGCTGATGTTTGTCCACTGCTGTGATAAAGTGTCCCCTGTTACTGAGATGTGAATGAACACCTGCTCAGGTCAAAGCTGCAATGAAGTCAAGTCATCACCCTGTAAAGCAACAAATAACAAAAGTTACACTTTTCAAGTAGAACAGGTCCAGTTCAACACTCCTTAAATGAATTTACACCCAACAATTCTTCATGAGCAAGCACATCCTAGCTTAGGCCCAACTTTTCTTGGCGCTCTCCCAGATGCTTGGGAGCTGCTGGGGGAGCGCAAGTTGGACCTAAGCTAGGAGCTAAGCTAAGGTGGTCTGCACCAGCTAATGAGGGCTGGCTAGCTCTCGCAGCTTTGGTGCAGAGCCGCTGCAGGTCCAATTCAACATCGCTAAGCCTCACCTCCAACACAACAAAAAAACTACATTTAACACACTTATCAGTGTCACTAAAGGAGGCAGAAGAGGAACAAAACATGTGGCACTCTGAGCAGGAGAGAGGAGGACAAGAGGGAGAAGCCATCGTTAGCTTAGCGTGTTTACAAGGCAGAAAGACTGTTGCTACCAGAATGATGGTCTTTTAAACTTCAGCCAAATAAAGCAAGTAGGTATTAATTTTTGGTGGGTAATTAGTCAATGAAATAAGGAATTAGCAGGGAGGATCACACTTTAGCGAGCACAATGAAGCAAGGCTCTACGTTCAGCAACACAGAAAAAGGAGTTGAGGTCACAGGCTTCCTGCAACCAAGGTCAAAAATCCAGGACGGACGAAGGGGAGGATGACAAAGACAAAGACACAAGAAACAGAGATAATAACCTTAAACTACATAACAACCATAACACATATTGCCCACACACACACACACGCGCACACACACACACACATTTTGTGAAACAACTCAGGAGTCATCAGGTGTTTTACTCAGAGGGATTCATTCATGATAAATGAGCATGGAGGAGACCCAGTAATCATCAACACAAGCGTCACATGAGCAGGTCACCACCCACTTTTATTGATTGGTTCTTGTAAGAATCACTCCTAACGCCATCAGGAGGTCATTTTTTGTCCTGCCCTGTCTCAACTGTTGGAGCACAGCTACAGCCTGAACTCTGCCACTACCTTATCCCTCCCTAACATCCTCATACAGACCCACTATCTGGACTAGCCTGACCCCCCCTGACCCTCATCAGTCACTCGTAGTGCCTCACACTGGAGGGAATAGGAGCGTCTGTGAGCTCTGACTGTTGGGATGCACATCCATGTGATGGAAGAGCTGTTTTAAACAGGGAATCATTTGACCTCTTGACCTGTGTGGGCAGGTACAGAGGGACGATTCCATGAACAATAATATTACAAAACAAATGGGTCTTTAGCGTCTTTCTAAAGGTGTCCACAGCGTCCTCATGTCCAGTGGGAGAGCGTTCCAGAGTCTAGAAGCTGCAACCTGGAAGGTTCCCTCTCCTTCAGTGAGGCTGAATCCCTGTGGTCAGGGAGGATAAGGTACCCCACAGGTGTCACTAAAGTGCTTTAGACTGCAAAGCACTCAGCTAATCAAGCTGGGATCAACTGCTGTGGTGATCAAGGTATCATCATATATAACAAACAAAGAAAACAGAGTTGAGGAAAAGCACACAAAGAAAAAACTATGAACATGAACAGAGCATCTTCAACACCAGATGTCACACGGCTCAGTAGACCTCTGGTTTGACCCCTAGCAGGTCCAGTCTCCAGGGTGCCCCCATCATTCTGCTCTTCAGTCACAGGACATGCAGCAGAATCCCGTCGCTCCTCTGCAGAAGAACATGTGAGAGCGTCTGCTTGCTCTTCTCTGGCTGGACGTAGGGGAGAGTCTGTTTGCTCTTCTCTGGCTGGACGTAGGGGAGAGTCTGCTTGCTCTTCTCTGGCTGGACGTAGGGGAGAGTCTGCTTGCTCTTCTCTGGCTGGACGTAGGGGAGAGTCTGTTTGCTCTTCTCTGGCTGGATGTAGGGGAGAGTCTGCTTGCTCTTCAGAAGTTTGCTGGACCTTCACTTGAAGGTCATGATTTTCCTCTTTCAAACAGTTTTTTAAATCATGAAGATTTCCCAGGATTTCCCTCTGAGCACTGCTCCTTTTCTTCTTTTGTGTTCTCACTGCACATAGAAGACTCTGAACTTCACCGTTCAGACTGCCAGTCTTTGTGGGGTCCTGGTCCTTCCTTGATTCAAGGTGGGCCAACTCAGCAGTGAAGGTCTCTGTCTCCTGAGATGCAGTAGAAACTCGTCTCCTCAAACATCCATTTTCTGCCTCTCTCTCCTCACTCTGGGACCTCAGCTGTTCAAGAGTCGTCTTCTTCTCAGTGAGTTCTTCTCTCATTTTGTTCTTCTCTGCCTGGATGGAGTTGAGCTCACACTTGAGGTCACACTTCTCCTTGTAAACCATCTTCACCTGAAGCTGAAGATTGTGGACTTGTGTGTTCAGGTCTCTGATCTGAGTCTGGTTCTCCTCCCTCACAGATTCAAGGTTGCCCACCATGGCAGACATGTTCTCTACCAGCTGATATGCAATGATCTTCTCTTGTCCAAGACTAGAAACCTGTCCCCACAAATTCTGGTTTTCTGTCCATCTCTTGTCACACAGAGACTGAAGCTGATCAAGTGCACTTTTCTTCTCAGTCAGGTCTTCCTCAAGACATTTCATCTCCACCTGTTCACTCTCCCTCAGAGACTGAACCTGGGTCAGCTCTTTTCTGAGCTCATTGTTCTCTCCATCAACCTTCCTCCCCTCACACTGAAGACTGTGGACTGTTGCGTTCAGATCTTCTATCTGAGTCTGGTTCTTGTCCTGGACCATTTGGAGGTTGGCCACCACAGCAGTGAGGTTCTGTAGCTCCTGGATTGCTCTTTTATTCTCACGTTCAAGAGTAGAAACTTGTTCCCTCAAATTCTGGTTTTCTGCCTGTGTGTTGTCACACAGAGACTGAAGCTGCTCAAGTGCAGCTTTCTTCTCAGTCAGGTCCTCCTGCTCTGTCAGCCTGAGAGATGGAGGAGCAGGATCACATTGACCAGGATCATTCAGTGGATAAATACAGCTCCTACTGAGATCCACCAGATCTCTGAATGCTCCAACGATACAATCCAATGGAGTCATAGCCTTCTGTCCTGGGTTGATCTGAAGATCTTGAGCCAGACTAAATCTCCTGGAACTGTCAAGTCTTTAAAGACCAAAACTGCCCCAGAAATGAGGAGTCTGGATTCTTTTCTATAATGTGATGGCAGTGACAGTCCTGCAGAGTGACATCACTGACATGACTGATGACTTCAGTCACATGACCGGATGACAGTGTAGATTCCAATGTAGAGGTTGGGGAAATAGTCTCTGAGAATCCAGCTTGAAGCCACGCCCTCTTTGTTCTTCAAAAACCCAAACAGCGACCATCAGTCTCCCTCCAATCCTGTACTTGGTTCAATGTTGCTGTTCCATTTTGCAGCAGTAGGTGTCGCTGTGATACCAGGTTCAGTTCAAGAGTCCCAACTCCAGCTCCATGTTGGTGACCTCAGTGGCAGGTAAAATGGTGCTTCAGTGGATCATGTGATCAACTCATGTCTGTCCTCACTTCTCCACAGGTCTGTCAAATGTTCTGTAAAATAGTTGGACCCAGCAGAACTGCTAGATTAGGAGTTGATGGAGTCGTTGCAGATACCAGGGTCCAAAGTCCAGCTTGAACCTGGTTTGTGCAGTTCTTTGTCAAGCTAGCAGCCGTTCTTTTCACTGCCAAGCTAAAGTGACTTCTGTCAACAAAGGTCAACATGCAAAAGGATATTTCTACTGGCAGTTCAAGATTTTGATCAAACTCCTTTTTCAGAGCTGGAACCTTCCTCTTGTGTCAGCTTTCTGTTCCCATCTCTATGGTAACGGTCAGTTTTGACCCACGTCTTCAATCAGCTGTCAAATAAACTAAAACAATTTTCTATCCTCCAAGTTGTTTCCATCTCTTGGTGACCTTGTTAGGCTTCCTTATCCATGGAAATATTGATTGATTGTTTGTGTTTAGATGCATGTGTGACACTTCTGTGTGTTCTCTGCAGAGATGTTTCCTGCAGTTGAAGCACAATCCATTTGTCCTGCTGTCCTGACTGCTTGGGCAGTCCTGACACCTCTTTCTTCTGGAACCAGATCCTGAGTGGGGTTGTGGCTGTGGCTGTTCTGGTTGGTGTTGAGGCAGGGCTGCTGAGGAGGATACTGTTGCACTCTTGGTGGATGTGGGTCCACAACACAAATGCATTCTATGCAGACACATCAAGGATGGTCTTTGTTTGTTGTGTTGTTGTGCAGGTCGATGGGAGAACGAGGCTGATGAGAGTCCCTGAAGCTCCCATGACTGGGAGAGGAGCTGCTGTCTCTGTGCTCACCAGCTCTCTGTGCTGGAGGTGTTGGCTGTTTTTGTCACTCAACAATGTGCAGTAACGCTGAGCTGCCTTCAAGCCAACAACATGGGCACAGTGTACCCAGAGCCACAGGCTCCTCCCAGTATATGCAGCACTGCCAGTGACCTCTGCTTCAGTGTAACAGTGACTCTCCAAACTGAAGCTGATCCAGGACCAGCTCAGGAGGAGCCATGGAGCAGACAGGCTCTCTGATTTAATGCTGCTGTCTGTTGAGAGGAACATCCCAGTTGACTCAAACAAGGCTGCTGATGTCTTCAAACCCAGGACCAGAAGAAGAACCCTCCTCTGAGTCCACAGACCTGAGCACCGCTGCTCTGACTACCAGGTTACCTCCTGGTTATCAGGGTGAAGTCATGGTGAGGTGGTCAGTTGTTTCTGGTGTTTTTTATTCCAAAGGCCTGGGAGTTAAACACTGAAGTAAATCATTTTAATTCTTTACATGAAGTTTCCTGCTGCTTAGCTGGAAATGTTTGACAACTTCCTCCATGCTGGTGCCCCATCACACACAACAGGTGCACTTGTCCTCTTTTCACCTCTGACCCTCAAACATTCCACCAGTGAACGTCCAGAAACTGAAGCATCAACAGTTCAGCAACAATGGATTCTTCAAATCACCTCTGAAATAAGAGATTAATCTTTACCTGCTGAGGCTTCAGAGCCAAATTGTTAAACCTTCAACACTCACATTCCTGTTCTTGTCTCAATCCTGCTCTCCTAAATCAAGACCTGTTCAATAGATGGTAGAGCAGAGAGGAGCAGAGGAAGAGAGCTGGGACCAGAACCAGAGGTTGATGGATCAAAACCATCCTCTGCTCAAAGAAAGGAGCCAAATAAACCTGGTTGCATGCCAATTGCATGCCACATGAAATTATTGTTGGTCAGTTTTCTAGCGACTGTCTCACAGTGGCAAGACAAGAACAAAAAATGAACAAAAATGACTGTCACTGACTTAAATAAATCAAATCTACTTCAAAGTTCCTTCTGTGGTCATAAGTCGGCCATTTTAAGTGTACTTGTAGTTCCAGAACATTCCAAGAGGAGATGACATGAATCATTTTGTTAGATGAACTCTGTTCCTCTGCTTTGATGTTGGTGGACTGAGGGGAGTTTGCCTGAACCTGCTTGGACCTGCTGGCTCCTGCTCAGTCCCTCACTCAGCCTCACTCAGCCTCAGCAGCACCGCTCCACTGAGGACTGATTCAGGTTCCTAGCAACCAAATAGGAGGAGAGCTGAACCTTCTTGCTGTGAGGCCACAGTGCTGACCACTGCACCATTGTGTCCCCTGAAAATGCCACCACCTTGTTGGGATTTTCTGTAAAAGCAACCAAACATGAACACAGCAGCTTCTTCACAGGGCTGGTGGTGCAATGGATAACGCGTCTGACTACGGATCAGAAGATTGTAGGTTCAACTCCTGGCCAGCTCGCTTTGAACTTTATACTGAGAAGATGAAGTGAGAACCAGTGATCAAAGTCACTGAAGTCCTCCCAGGTTCCCTCCTTGTCTGCTGGAAACATGAACACATGAATGATCCTGCTACCTCTCATGTTAAGCTGCACTTGACAGTGACAGCAGGAGAACAAAAATCCCAGTGTGTCATCAACATTTCCTGTCAAATCAATGATAGAAGCTGTTGAGTTTCTGGATCAGAACAAGGAGAAAGGAGCCCCAATGAAAGAGTGATGGTTCTTGATTCTGATTTTGTTCTTCACTCCTACACCAGAGAGTGAAAGTGTGGGCTGGCTGGGAGCAACTGCCTGCTTCAGAGTGGGAGGAGCCTCAGGACTTTCCAGTGAGAGCTGCAAACTTCCACCAGCGCCCAGTGCCAGCAGGTCTTCATGATGGAGCTGAGAAGAACACAACAACACCAGAGCACTGGAGAGGAGCACAACACTTCTTTGCTTCCTTGTCATTCTCATGTCTGTCTGTCCATCTGGAGCTGGGGGGAGGAGCTTCACATGTTTTTTATTTTTTTAAAAAGGGAATGTCATGACTTCCTCTGTATGTTCGAATTTGAACTACTAAAAATGTTCATGCCCAGTTTAAAGTTAGAATGAAATTTAAAGTAGAAAACTCTTCCCTCTTCAATCCTGTCACTCAGTGTTGTAAACTGTATCTAACAAATTCTACTGTTCAACAGTTCAAGTGTTTCTAATGAAGCTGAATGTTCTCCTCTACTTTCCTCAATTGTGTTTCTTTCATGTCCTCCTGACATCAAAGACAGAATTCTAGCTACTGTCAAAGCCCTGATGACATCATCAGGAATTCTGACCTGTCCAGGGTTCACCCTGAACCCACGCCTCCTCAGAGACTGGAGATCTGCTGACCCTGCCTCTTGCCCAATGTCACCTGGGATCGCCCCCCCCCCCCTCCATGACCCTTAAAGGATAAGAATAGAAAGTGGATGGAGGGATGGACTCAACACTGAAATCAGCTGATCCGATCCACATTCTAATGTTTCCTGTCCCTCTTTAGGAGTCAGTGAGAATAGTAGTGTATATAATAATGTATATCCAACCTTGTAGTATCTTTCCAAAGCTTTTAGTATTTCTTCTTGTTTCTACTTGTAGTTTTAGTGTCTGGATCTTTTCTTTTGATGTCCTGCTGTCTGCTCTTTGCTTTTGGAGCTTCCTTCAACAACTACCAGGCCTCCTGGGTACTGTAGGAAACATGGTCAAGTTCTTCTGACTTCTCCAGTAACGTCCTGCTCTCATTGGTCTGTCTTCATTTTGACTCCTCCCACTGCCACAATGACCAGCCTTTATACTCTTGGTGACTGGGGCCCTGGTTGCTGCAGGCCTCAACACCAGCCTGTGGTTGAGAGCAGGGCAGAACAGAACTGACAGTATCTCCCATGCAGGACCTGGGTCAGCGCCTGGTGCCAGCTGGGGCACCGCTTTAACCTGGACCCCTAGAAGATCTTCTCCAGGAACTGGTCTTTTTCAATCGAAACAGCATGAAACTACAAGTAAAGAATTAAAATTATTTAATTCACAATGAAGCCTCTGTCATAAAACAACTGACCACCTCACCATGACTTCACACTGATCACCAGGAGGTAACCTGGTAGTCAGAGCAGCAATGCTCAGGTCTGTGGACTCAGAGGAGGGTTCTTTTTTTGGTCACAGGTTTGAAGACCTCAGTGGAAGAGAGAGGAGAGGTAGTTAGAGACCTGCCACACCTCTCCAGTGACCTGGGACATGATGGCAGTGGTGGGATTTGAACCCATGCCTCCTCAGAGACTGGAACCTTAATCCAGCACCTTAGACCGCTCGGCCACACTACCTCACTGTGCTACTCTCTGAGTTGGTCTGCTAAAGGCATGTTGAAGAGGAAGTAACAATGATATCAAACGTATTCTGAAGGGGGACCCCTTTCCTCCACGGTCACAGGAAGTGACGACAGCGCTGCTAGAAGCAGGAAAGAAATGGTAAAAGGACTCAGTTTGTACAGAGCCTTTCTACCTCAGCAGCACTCAAGGAGCTGAACAATGTCCTCTCATTCACACACACTCACACACTGATGCTGAAGGCTGCCATGCAAGGAGCCAACCTACTCATCAGAAGTATTTAGGGGTTCAGTATCTTACTCAAGGACACTTTGACATGGTCACTGGAGAAAGTGAGGATCAAACCAGCCAACCTTTGGTTGCCAGACGGCCACGCTACTCCTGAGTCATGTGACCTGGATAAGATGGTGAACTACAGCTGATCGCCATGCTAGCAAACCTCTTTTGTTTGGTTTGGTTGTTGTTTAGTGACTGTGGATGAATACACAGGAGAAGTTGAGCATAAATTTGTGTTCCCTGTTCACTTGAATATCTGCAGGAGTGTGAGGTGGAAATAATACTTGGAGGAGAATGAGAGTTCAGTCTCAGCGCTATGACCTGTGCTGACACTAAAACATGTCAGCCCACAGAACAAAGATGGCAGTCCTCTGGGAGAGCAGGTACACCACACATACATGAAGAAACCCTACAGGAAACAAATATGTTGCCAGAGACTTTTACTCTGTTTTTGTTGTTTACCCAAGTACAGGATTGGAGGGAGACTGATGGTCGCTGTTTGGGTTTTTGGAAAACAAGGAGGCTGTGGGTTCAAGCTGGATTCTCAGAGACTATTTCCCCAACCTCTACATTGGCATCTACACTGTCATCCAGTCACGTGACTGAAGTCATCCAGTCACGTGACTGAAGTCATCCAGTCACGTGACTGAAGTCATCCAGTCATGTCAGTGATGTCACTTGGCAGGACTGTCATTGCCGTCTCATTCTAGAAAAGAATCCAGACTCCACCTGTGGCTCCATGATAACTGATGGACCTCTGGTTGGAGGCTGGACGATGATGTTTGGACTGGAAGGAAAACTCCTTGTCCAAATTCCATGGTGTTCAAATTTAAAGTCCCACAATCAGAAGTAGCTGAATCTGACAGGTGGAGGTTTGGAACTACAAGATGGTGATGTTTCCTTGACTTGATGCTCTGACTGTCAGGGTGGATGTCAGCTTCTTCTGCTGCTGCATCTGATTGGCTAGGATTGGAGGTTTTACCTCCCAAGGTTGTCTGGTTCCAGGGGAAATTTTAGAATTCCAGTCCCCAACCTTGGCTGTTCTGAAACTCTTCTCCTGAATCACTCCTGAGCTGCAGCAAGAACAAATACCAGTGCCAACCAGATCAACTTCATGGCTGCTAACAGCCTCAGACACTTGACTTCCATCAATCTGGAGCCAAGAAGGCCCTCACCTGTGGTTCTCCTCCAGGAGGGTCCAGGTTCTGCCATTGTGGTTCCTGGTGCCACTGCCAGAGAGCCTCAGCTGCACACTGCAACATTTCAACAGGAGATTGACATTCCTTCAAATGTCCTGACATCTGATTCCAATGGTTCTGTTCCATATTTATATTTTAAAATAAATCACACAATGAAAGCTGCCTCAGCTGGTTTAAGAGAGAGAACAAGCTAAGAGATCTGAAACCAGTAAAATATGCTTTTCTGTGTGCAAACTAGTGAGGGGCACGGAAGGATATTTTACCACCAATACAGAACCCAGACTTTAGTCATGTGATGAGATGGCGACTTTGATTATGAAGTTAATGGACAAAATGTGAATTGAAAGAAAACACATTCCTTCAGTAGACTTTGATCCAACATTGAAGTTAGAGTTTGGTGGCTGCTCCATGTTGGAGGAAACCAGGCGATGTTGGACCGTCACAGGGAAGCTCCTTTGCCTCCTCTGCTGCCAGTTCAACCACTCACTCCCATCAGTGGAGAGCAGCTTCAACTGGGTTTGGAATGTACCATTGTGGATGCATAGGAATGTGGAGAAAATGTCCTTTGTCAGAAGTGGGATTCGAACCCACGCCTCCAGGAGAGGCTGCAACCTGAACGCAGCGCCTTAGACCGCTCGGCCATCCTGACAGAAACTGACAGTTGCAGACTGAATTAATTCACTGACAAAGTAGAATTTTTAAAATTGTTAACATTAAACACACAGTCTGAGTTCATGGCAGGAAGAAATGATTTTCATTTTTCTAAAGGACAAGAAATGAACCAGAACATTAGAACCACATTGCATCTCTTGATCAGTTTGTTACATGGGACACCTTCCAGACAGGAAGGTCCCACCAAGACTTGAACTGGGATCACTGGATCCAGAGTTCTCACCCTTCCATCATGGAACCAAACACAAGGAGATGGTTCCTCAAAATACCACTTGACATCACCTGCAATCAACCTGTTGATATTTGGAGGTTCATCTTGCTCTTGTTCCAGACTACATTGGCAAAAGGATCATGAACCACAAGGAAATCAAGGAACTCCAGATTTATTCAGGACTTTCTAACTCCATCGTATGACCTGGGAGCAAAGACTGGCCAGGCCTTCCTTAATTTATCAGTTAATTACTGCTTCAACAAACATGCCACTTAATTAAGTTACCAGAATTTCTCTCATTGAAAAACCCACCAGCCTGATTTCTTGACATGACATGAAAAATTCTCCAAGAACCCACAGTTGGGTGGAAAGACACCAGGTTAACCAGGAGGAGTCCTGCTCCTGAACCATGGATGGAACAAAGTCCACTGGAAAACTCAGCAGTTCCTGAGTGCCAGATCCTTCCAGGAGCTTGGGTCTCCCCTTGACTGTGGTGATCCATGAGATCAAGGAGGACAGAGGAAAGAAGGATCCTGTTGGAGATCTCCTCCCTTCTTCCTCCACTTCACTACTACTTGGATGTCAGGAATATGAGGTACTTTACTCAAATGAGGTATTAGGAGTTTCCTGTTTGACAAGAAGGAAGTCAGAGGTTCACACCTCACTTGTTGGTGGTGCCCTCAACCTGCTGAGAGCATCACTTAGTTCTCTACAGAGAAACATGGCAGCTCTGCTGAAGGCTGCAGGAAACCTGCTGGAACGGAGACTTGGACTCAGGTCACTGGATTCAAAGT
The DNA here is from genome assembly GCF_037954235.1 of Aulostomus chinensis. Classification (NCBI taxonomy): domain Eukaryota; kingdom Metazoa; phylum Chordata; class Actinopteri; order Syngnathiformes; family Aulostomidae; genus Aulostomus; species Aulostomus chinensis. The sequence continues at coordinate 54,222,650 of NC_141320.1, read as the reverse complement.
CCAGGGTGCCAACAGGTCCACCAGGGCATCTATGCTTTACTTACCATGTAAAAAGGACCACAGTGGTCGTCTGGTTTTAATTTAACAAACAAATACGGTTGAAAACTTTGAGACAGTGACACAGGGCTCTTATTTGAAGGGCCATGGGATGGGAAATATCCCAGACCTCTGAGATCAGAGCGTTCACTTTGATCTCAGGGTCCTGACTTTGGGGGTCCTTCCTTTGGTCTTCAAATACTTGTGTTTTTATTGGCAGAACTTTCAACTTGCATGCAAAGAGAATCACAGTCAATGTAAACCCAGCAGACAGTGTTTATTTCTAATAAATCAGACAATCGCACAAATGAGAATGAAAGGAAAAAAACAATAAAATGTTTTAAAATCCTTCTCCACTCTAAAGCTTTTTAAAGTTCATTTGAAGGTTCAAAGGTGGAGGTGAGGAGGTCACCCTGATCCTCCCTGTCGTCACTGCCAGGATTCTTTCTTCTGGTGCTGTGGTTCTTCTGATGAAGGGGGCGTGATGTTTGCTGTCTCAGGCTCCACCAAATGTCCTCTTTAGGACGCCACAATGTGGCCTCTTCACTGCTCCATCTTCCCTGCATCGGAGACACCAGGGTTCCTCCTGGTGCCGACCCCATGATCCTTCTACCCAATGGTGTGGCCATGGATCCTCAGAGGACGCTGGGATCCTTCTTCTCATCAGAGCCACAGTTTTTCCTGGAGGGAACAACAGGAGCTTTGTTGTAATGTTTTGCTCGGAGTTTCCTGCACAGAGCGTCAGGATCTGTGACGCCATCTTGTGGTAGGGGGTCATCATCTTGTTGTGTGGTAGTGGATTCATTGATCTGCTGTTTCAACACATTCAAGTTCATTATCCTACAAGTCAAAGTACATTTGGTGTGGAGTTTTAGTTTCTGGCCTCAATCATAACGTGTGCCTTTCTTCTTCATGAACATTTCTCAGCTTTGTAAGTTTATTCTAGTTTTTCTTCCTCACTTTTCTATTCCATTGTTGTTGAAGATTCTACTGCAGGTTGGAGTTCCCTGTTGACTGAAGCAGAAACAGGAACAACAAGCTGGAGGCTGTCAGAGCTCCAAGTTGGGGGCTGATATTAAAGTAGGAGATGAACACATCCAGGTTAGCATCCCTCTCAGAAGCTGCTACTTTAGCTCTTCAGAGTACAGCAGCCTAGCATAGCTTCATCTGGCCAGTTAGTGGCCCACTTTGATGTCTGGGATATCAGGTTCAAGGTTCTTCACAGCTCTGAATGAAGGCTTTCTAAAGTGTCAACCAATACTCCAGTTGTAAAAAACAATCAGGGGGGATGGTAGATTTTGATGTTTAGGAACAGATCATTTGTGCTGATGACAGCACATCAGGTGAGAGACCAACAGTGTACCCTTACTCCTCTCAAACAACATGCATGCTATGGAGATTACCTGTCTGCTACTCCTGTCATTGATCTTGACCAAGCCCCCAGGCTGACACTGCTACCACTGCTCCTACATAGTGAGAGTCAAATGCAGAGGACATTTTCCCACCGGGTGCAAGTGCAACTTCATACTCATGCTAGCTATAAATCTGGGAATTCATCTATATTTTGAAACAAAACATTCTCAAGTCAAGTCCATTTTAATTAAAGTGCAAGAGCAAAAGAATTAAACAAATGTACTGTGGCAGGATGGCGCTACACTCCCCACCGTGAGGGGCAGTGTGGCCGACGATAGTGAGTGGTCACCTAGCAGTAGACCTGGTCCGACCCTTCTCCGTCCTTTCCACTTCCTCTCCCTCCTTTACAGAGCTGACAGCCGTGCGTGGTGGCGTCTCGCTGGTCAGCAGATCGGTTACAAACAAAGGAACCTCAAAACCTCAAAATAATGCTACAGTGATGTCGGAAGAATTGCTAATGAACTCAAAATGATGCTAACAGTAATGGAGGAAGAGTTGCTAATAACCTCAAAATAATGCTACAATGATGTTGTAAAAATTGCTAATGATCTCAAAATGATGCGACAGTGATGTCGGAAGAATTCCTAATGATCTCAAAATGATGCGAAAGTGATGTCATAAGAATTGCTAATGAACTCAAAATGATGCTAACAGTAATGTAGTGATAGTTGCTAATAAACTCAAAGTGATGCTGACAGTCGTGTAGCAAGAGTTGCTACGAACCACAAAATAATGTGACAGTGATGTCGGAAGAATTGCTAATGATCTCAAAATGATGTGAGAGTGATGTCGTAAGAATTACGAATGAACACAAAATGATGCTAAAAGTAATGTAGTGATAGTTGCTAATAAACTCAGTGAGGCTTACAGTAATGTAGTAAGAGTTTCAAACAACCTCAAAGTGATGCTGACATTCGTGTTGTAAGAGTTGCTACTAACCTCAAAATAATGCTACAGTGATGTCGTAGGAATTGCGAATGAACGCAAAATAATGCGAAAGTAATGTCGGAAGAATTGCTAATGATCTCAAAATGATGCTAACAGTAATGTAGCGATAGTTAGTAAAAAACTCTGTGATGCTTACAGTTATGTAGTAAGTGTTTCGAACAACCTCAAAGTGATGCTGACAGTCATGTAGTAAGAGTTGCTACGAACCTAAAAAATAATGCGACAGTGATTTAGTAAGAATTGCTAATGATCTCAAAATGATGCTACAGTGATTTCGTACGAATTGCTAATGAACTCAAAATGATGCTAACAGTAATGGAGTGAACGTTTCGAATAACCTCAAAGTGATGCTGACAGTCATGTAGTAAGTGTTGCTACGAACCTCAAAATAATGCGACAGTCATGTCGTAAAAGTTGCTACGAACCTCAAAATATTGCGATAGTGATGTCGGAAGAATTGCTAATGAAGTCAAAATGATGCTAACAGTAATGTAGTGATAGTTGCTAATCAACTCAGTGATGCTTACAGTAATGTAGTAAGTGTTTCGAATAACCTCAAAGTGATGCTGACAGTCATGTAGTAAGAGTTGCTACGAACCTCAAAATATTGCGACAGTGATGTCAGAAGAATTGCTAATGAACTCAAAATGATGCGACAGTGTTGTAGGAAGAATTGCTAATGAACTCAAAATGATGCTAACAGTAATGGAGTGAAACTTTCGAATAACCTCAAAGTGATGCTGACAGTCATGTAGTAAGAGTTGCTACGAACCTCAAAATAATGCGACAGTGATGTCAGAAGAATTGCGAAAGATCTCAAAATGATGCGACAGTGATGTTAGAAGAATTGCTAATGACCTCAAAAAAATGCGACAGTAATGTAGTAAAAGTTGCTACGAACCTCAAAATATTGCGACAGTGATGTCGGAAGAATTGCTAATGAACTAAAAATGATACTAACAGTAATGTAGTGATAGTTGCTAATCAACTCAGTGATGCTTACAGTAATGTAGTAAGTGTTTCGAATAACCTCAAAGTGATGCTGACAGTCATGTACTAAGAGTTGCTACGAACCTCAAAATATTGCGAAATTGATGTAGTAAGTGTTTCGAACAACCTCAAAGTGATGCTGACAGTAATGTAGTAAGAGTTGCTACGAACCTCAAAATAATGCGACAGTCATGTAGTAAAAGTTGCTACGAACTTCAAAATATTGCGACAGTGATGTCGGAAGAATTGCTAATGAACTCAAGATGATGCTAACGGTAATGGAGTGAAACTTTCGAATAACCTCAAAGTGATGCTTACAGTAATGTAGTAAGTGTTTCGAACAAACTCAAAGTGATGCTAGCAGTCATGGAGAAACAGTTGCTGCGAACCTCAAAATAATGCGACAGTGATGTCGGAAGAATTGCTAAAGATCTCAAAATGATGCAACAGTGATGTCAGAAGAATTGGTAATGATCTCAAAATGATGCTAACAGTAATGGAGTGAACGTTTCGAATAACCTCAAAGTGATGCTGACAGTCATGTACTAAGAGTTGCTACGAACATCAAAATAATGCGACAGTAATGTAGTAAAAGTTGCTACGAACCTCAAAATATTGCGACAGTGATGTCGGAAGAATTGCTAATGAACTCAAGATGATGCTAACAGTAATGGAGTGAAACTTTTGAATAACCTCAAAGTGATGCTGACAGTCATGTAGTAAGTGTTGCTACGAACCTCAAAATATTGCGACAGTAATGTAGTAAAAGTTGCTATGAACCTCAAAATATTGCGACAGTGATGTCGGAAGAATTGCTAATGAACTCAAGATGATGCTAACAGTAATGTAGTGATAGTTGCGAAGAAACTCAGTGATGCTTACAGTAATGTAGTAAGAGTTTCGAACAACCTCAAAGTGATGCTGAAAGTCATTTAGTAAGAGTTGCTAATGAACTCAATTTAATGCTACAGTGATGTCGTGAGAATTGCTCAACAACTCAAAATGATGCTAACAGTTATGTAGTGATAGTTGCTAATAAACTCAAAGTGATGCTAACAGTAATGTAGTAAGAGTTGCTATGAAGCTTAAAATAATGCAACAATAATGTAGGAAGAGTTGCTACGAACCTCAAAATATTGCGACAGTGATGTCGGAAGAATTGCTAAAGAACTCAAAATGATGCTAACAGGAATGGAGTGAAACTTTCGAATAACCTCAAAGTGATGCTGACAGTAAAGTAGTCAGAGTTGCTACGAACCTCAAAATAATGCGACAGTCATGTAGTAAGTGTTTCGAACAACCTCAAAGTGATGCTAACAGTAATGTAGTGAAAGTTGCTAATCAAGTCAGTGATGCTTACAGTAATGTAGTAAGTGTTTCGAACAACCTCAAAGTGATGCTGACAGTCATGCAGTAAGAGTTGCTACGAACCTCAAAATAATGCGACAGTGATGTCAGAAGAATTGCTAAAGACCTCAAAATATTGCGACAGTGATGTCGGAAGAAATCCTAATGAACTCAAGATGATGCAAACAGTAATGTAGTGATAGTTGATAAGAAACTCAGTGATGCTTACAGTAATGTAGTAAGAGTTTCAAACAACCTTAAAGTGATGCTGAAAGTCATTTAGTAAGAGTTGCTAATGAACTCAATTTAATGCTACAGTGATGTCATGAGAATTGCTCAACAACTCAAAATGATGCTAACAGTTATGTAGTGATAGTTGCTAAAAAAGTCAAAGTGATGCTGACAGTAATGTAGTAAGAGTTGCTGCGAACCTTAAAATAATGCAATAATAAAGTAGTAAGAGTTGCTACGAACCTCAAAATATTGCGACAGTGATGTCGGAAGAATTGCTAATGAACTCAAAATGATGCGACAGTGTTGTAGGAAGAATTGCTAATGAACTCAAAGTGATGCTAACAGTAATGTAGTAAGAGTTGCTACGAAGCTTAAAATAATATAACAATAATGTAGTAAGAGTTGCTACGAACCTCAAAATAATGCGACAGTGATGTCAGAAGAATTGCTAAAGATCTCAAAATGATGCAACAGTGATGTCAGAAGAATTGGTAATGATCTCAAAATGATGCTAACAGTAATGGAGTGAATGTTTCGAATAACCTCAAAGTGATGCTGACAGTCATGTACTAAGAGTTGCTACGAACATCAAAATAATGCGACAGTAATGTAGTAAAAGTTGCTACGAACCTCAAAATATTGCGACAGTGATGTCGGAAGAATTGCTAATGAACTCAAAATGATGCTAAAAGTAATGTAGTGATAGTTGCTAATTAACTCAGTGATGCTTGCAGTAATGTAGTAAGTGTTTCGAATAACCTCAAAGTGATGCTGACAGTCATGTAGTAACAGTTGCTACGAACCTAAAAATAATGCGACAGTGATGTCGGAAGAATTGCTAATGATCTCAAAATGATGCGACAGTGATGTAGTAAGAATCGCTACTGAACTCAAAATGATGCTAACAGTAATGGAGTGAAACTTTCGAATAACTTCAAAGTGATGCTGACAGTCATGTCGTAAGTGTTGCTACAAATCTCAAAATAATGCGACAGTCATGTAGTAAAAGTTGCTACGAACCTCAAAATATTGCGATAGTGATGTCGGAAGAATTGCTAATGAACTCAAAATGATGCTAACAGTAATGTAGTGATAGTTGCGAATCAACTCAGTGATGCTTACAGTAATGTAGTAAGTGTTTCGAATAACCTAAAAGTGATGCTGACAGTCATGTACGAAGAGTTGCTACGAACCTCAAAATAATGCGACAGTAATGTAGTAAAAGTTGCTACGAACCTCAAAATATTGCGACAGTGATGTCGGAAGAATTGCTCATGAACTTGAAATGATGCTAACAGTAATGTAGTGATAGTTGCTAATCAAGTCAGTGATGCTTACAGTAATGTAGTAAATGTTTCGAACAACCTCAAAGTGATGCTGATATTCATGTAGTAAGAGTTGCTACGAACCTCAAAATAATGCGACAGTGATGTCAGAAGAATTGCTAAAGATCTCAAAATGATGCAACAGTGATGTCGGAAGAATTGGTAATGATCTCAAAATGATGCTAACAGTAATGGAGTGAACGTTTCGAATAACCTCAAAGTGATGCTGACAGTCATGTACTAATAGTTGCTACGAACATCAAAATAATGCGACAGTAATGTAGTAAAAGTTGCTACGAACCTCAAAATATTGCGACAGTGATGTCGGAAGAATTGCTGATGAACTCAAGATGATGCTAACAGTAATGGAGTGAAACTTTCGAATAACCTCAAAGTGATGCTGACAGTCATGTAGTAAGTGTTGGTACGAACCTCAAAATAATGCGACAGTAATGTAGTAAAAGTTGCGATGAACCTCAAAATATTGCGACAGTGATGTCGGAAGAATTGCTAATGAATTTAAAATGATGCTAAAAGTAATGTAGTGATAGTTGCTAATCAACTCAGTGATGCTTGCAGTAATGTAGTAAGTGTTTCGAATAACCTCAAAGTGATGCTGACAGTCATGTAGCAAGAGTTGCTACGAACCTCAAAATAATGCGACAGTGATGTCGGAAGAATTGCTAATGAACTCAAAATGATGCTAACAGTAATGGAGTGAAATTTTCGAATTACCTCAAAGTGATGCTGACAGTCATGTAGTAAGCGTTGCTACGAACCTCAAAGTGATGGGACAGTAATGTAGTAAAACTTGCTACGAACCTCAAAATATTGCGACAGTGATGTCGGAAGAATTGCTAATGAACTCAAAATGATGCTAAAAGTAATGTAGTGATAGTTGCTAATTAACTCAGTGATGCTTGCAGTAATGTAGTAAGTGTTTCGAATAACCTCAAAGTGATGCTGAAAGTCATGTAGTAACAGTTGCTACGAACCTAAAAATAATGCGACAGTGATGTCGGAAGAATTGCTAATGATCTCAAAATGATGCGACAGTGATGTAGTAAGAATTGCTAATGATCTCAAAATGATGCTAACAGTAATGGAGTGAACGTTTCGAATAACCTCAAAGTGATGCTGACAGTCATGTACTAATAGTTGCTACGGACCTCAAAATATTGCGACAGTGATGTCGGAAGAATTGCTAATGAACTCAAAATGATGCTAAAAGTAATGTAGTGATAGTTGCTAATTAACTCAGTGATGCTTGCAGTAATGTAGTAAGTGTTTCGAATAACCTCAAAGTGATGCTGACAGTCATGTACGAAGAGTTGCTACCAACCTCAAAGTGATGCTGACAGTCATGTAGTAAGAGTTGCTACGAACCTCAAAATAATGCGACAGTGATGTCGGAAGAATTGCTAAAGATCTCAAAATGATGCAACAGTGATGTCAGAAGAATTGGTAATGATCTCAAAATGATGCTAACAGTAATGGAGTGAACGTTTCGAATAACCTCAAAATGATGCTGACAGTCATGTACTAAGAGTTGCTACGAACATCAAAATAATGCGACAGTAATGTAGTAAAAGTTGCTACGAACCTCAAAATATTGCGACAGTGATGTAGTAAGAATTGCTAATGAACTTAAAATGATGCTAAAAGTAATGTAGTGATAGTTGCTAATCAAGTCAGTGATGCTTACAGTAATGTAGTAAGTGTTTCGAACAACCTCAAACTGATGCTAGCAGTCATGGAGTAAGAGTTGCTACGAACCTCAAAATAATGCGACAGTGATGTCGGAAGAATTGCTAAAGATCTCAAAATGATGCAACAGTGATGTCAGAAGAATTGGTAATGATCTCAAAATGATGCTAACAGTAATGGAGTGAACGTTTCGAATAACCTCAAAGTGATGCTGACAGTCATGTACTAATAGTTGCTACGAACATCAAAATAATGCGACAGTAATGTAGTAAAAGTTGCTACGAACCTCAAAATATTGCGACAGTGATGTCGGAAGAATTGCTGATGAACTCAAGATGATGCTAACAGTAATGGAGTGAAACTTTCGAATAACCTCAAAGTGATGCTGACAGTCATGTAGTAAGTGTTGGTACGAACCTCAAAATAATGCGACAGTAATGTAGTAAAAGTTGCGATGAACCTCAAAATATTGCGACAGTGATGTCGGAAGAATTGCTAATGAACTTAAAATGATGCTAAAAGTAATGTAGTGATAGTTGCTAATCAACTCAGTGATGCTTGCAGTAATGTAGTAAGTGTTTCGAATAACCTCAAAGTGATGCTGACAGTCATGTAGCAAGAGTTGCTACGAACCTCAAAATAATGCGACAGTGATGTCGGAAGAATTGCTAATGAACTCAAAATGATGCTAACAGTAATGGAGTGAAATTTTCGAATTACCTCAAAGTGATGCTGACAGTCATGTAGTAAGCGTTGCTACGAACCTCAAAGTGATGGGACAGTAATGTAGTAAAACTTGCTACGAACCTCAAAATATTGCGACAGTGATGTCGGAAGAATTGCTAATGAACTCAAAATGATGCTAAAAGTAATGTAGTGATAGTTGCTAATTAACTCAGTGATGCTTGCAGTAATGTAGTAAGTGTTTCGAATAACCTCAAAGTGATGCTGAAAGTCATGTAGTAACAGTTGCTACGAACCTAAAAATAATGCGACAGTGATGTCGGAAGAATTGCTAATGATCTCAAAATGATGCGACAGTGATGTAGTAAGAATTGCTAATGATCTCAAAATGATGCTAACAGTAATGGAGTGAACGTTTCGAATAACCTCAAAGTGATGCTGACAGTCATGTACTAATAGTTGCTACGGACCTCAAAATATTGCGACAGTGATGTCGGAAGAATTGCTAATGAACTCAAAATGATGCTAAAAGTAATGTAGTGATAGTTGCTAATTAACTCAGTGATGCTTGCAGTAATGTAGTAAGTGTTTCGAATAACCTCAAAGTGATGCTGACAGTCATGTACGAAGAGTTGCTACCAACCTCAAAGTGATGCTGACAGTCATGTAGTAAGAGTTGCTACGAACCTCAAAATAATGCGACAGTGATGTCGGAAGAATTGCTAAAGATCTCAAAATGATGCAACAGTGATGTCAGAAGAATTGGTAATGATCTCAAAATGATGCTAACAGTAATGGAGTGAACGTTTCGAATAACCTCAAAATGATGCTGACAGTCATGTACTAAGAGTTGCTACGAACATCAAAATAATGCGACAGTAATGTAGTAAAAGTTGCTACGAACCTCAAAATATTGCGACAGTGATGTAGTAAGAATTGCTAATGAACTTAAAATGATGCTAAAAGTAATGTAGTGATAGTTGCTAATCAAGTCAGTGATGCTTACAGTAATGTAGTAAGTGTTTCGAACAACCTCAAACTGATGCTAGCAGTCATGGAGTAAGAGTTGCTACGAACCTCAAAATAATGCGACAGTGATGTCGGAAGAATTGCTAAAGATCTCAAAATGATGCAACAGTGATGTCAGAAGAATTGGTAATGATCTCAAAATGATGCTAACAGTAATGGAGTGAACGTTTCGAATAACCTCAAAATGATGCTGACAGTCATGTACTAAGAGTTGCTACGAACATCAAAATAATGCGACAGTAATGTAGTAAAAGTTGCTACGAACCTCAAAATATTGCGACAGTGATGTCGGAAGAATTGCTAATGAACTCAAAATGATGCAAACAGTAATGGAGTGAAACTTTCGAATAACCTCAAAGTGATGCTGACAGTCATGTAGTAAGTGTTGCTACGAACCTCAAAATAATGCGACAGTAATGTCGTAAAAGTTGCTACGAACCTCAAAATATTGCGATAGTGATGTCGGAAGAATTGCTAATGAAGTCAAAATGATGCTAACAGTAATGTAGTGATAGTTGCTCATCAACTCAGTGATGCTTACAGTAATGTAGTAAGTGTTTCGAATAACCTCAAAGTGATGCTGACAGTCATGTACTAAGAGTTGCTACGAACCTCAAAATAATGCGACAGTAATGTAGTAAAAGTTGCTACGAACCTCAAAATATTGCGACAGTGATGTCGGAAGAATTGCTAATGAACTCAAAATGATGCTAACAGTAATGGAGTGAAACTTTCGAATATCCTCAAAGTGATGCTGACAGTCATGTAGTAAGAGTTGCGACGAACCTCAAAAGATTGCGACAGTAATGTAGTAAAAGTTGCTACGAACCTCAAAATATTTCGACAGTCATGTCGGAAGAATTGCTAAAGATCTCAAAATGATGCAACAGTGATGTCGGAAGAATTGCTAATGAACTCAAGATGATGCTAACAGTAATGGAGTAAAACTTTCGAATAACCTCAAAGTGATGCTGACAGTCATGCAGTAAGTGTTGCTAAGAACCTCAAAATAATGCGACAGTAATGTAGTAAAAGTTACTACGAACCTCAAAATATTGCGACAGTGATGTCGGAAGAAATCCTAATGAACTCAAGATGATGAAAACAGTAATGTAGTGATAGTTGCTTAGAAACTCAGTGATGCTTACAGTAATGTAGTAAGAGTTTCGAACAACCTTAAAGTGATGCTGAAAGTCATTTAGTAAGAGTTGCTTATGAACTCAATTTAATGCTACAGTGATGTCGTGAGAATTGCTCAACAGCTCAAAATGATGCTAACATTTATGTAGTGATAGTTGCTAAAGAACTAAAAGTGATGCTGACAGTAATGTAGTAAGAGTTGCTGCGAACCTTAAAATAATGCAATAATAATGTAGTAAGAGTTGCTACGAACCTCAAAATATTGCGACAGTGATGTCGGAAGAATTGCTAATGAATTCAAAATGATGCTAACAGTAATGTAGTGATAGTTGCTAATCAAGTCAGTGATGCTTACAGTAATGTAGTAAGTGTTTCGAACAACCTCAAAGTGATGCTGACAGTCATGTAGTAAGAGTTTCTACGAACCTCAAAATAATGCGACAGTGATGTCAGAAGAATTGCTAAAGATCTCAAAATGATGCGACAGTGATGTTAGAAGAATTGCTAATGATCTCAAAATGATGCTAAAAGTAATGGAGTGACCGTTTCGAATAACCTCAAAGTGATGCTGACAGTCATGTACTAATAGTTGCTACGAACCTCAAAATAATGCGACAGTAATGTAGTAAAAGTTGCTATGAACCTCAAAATACTGCGACAGTGATGTCGGAAGAATTGCTGATGATCTCAAAATGATGCTAACAGTAATGTAGTGATAGTTGCTAATCAACTAAGTGATGCTTACAGTTATGTAGTAAGTGTTTCGAATAAACTCAAAGTGATGCTGACAGTCATGTAGTAACAGTTGCTATGAACCTCAAAATAATGCGACAGTGATGTCGGAAGAATTGCTAATGATCTCAAAATGATGCGACAGTGATGTAGAAAGAATTGCTAATGAACTCAAAATGATGCTAACAGTAATGGAGTGAAAGTTTCGAAATAACCTGAAAGTGATGCTGACAGTCATGTTGTAAGTGTTGCTATGAACCTCAAAATATTGCGACAGTGATGTCGGAAGAATTGCTAATGAACTCAAAATGATGCTAACAGTAATGGAGTGAAACTTTCGAATAACCTCAAAGTGATGCTGACAGTCATGTACTAAGAGTTGCTACGAACCTCAAAATAATGCGACAGTAATGTCGTAAAAGTTGCTACGAACCTCAAAATACTGCGACAGTGATGTCGGAAGAATTGCTAATGAACTCATAATGATGCTAACAGTGATTTAGTAAGAATTGCTAATGATCTCAAAATGATGCTAACAGTAATGGAGTGAAACTTTCGAATAACCTCAAAGTGATGCTGACAGTCATGTACGAAGAGTTGCTACGAACCTCAAAATAATGCGACAGTCATGTTCGAAGAGTTGCTACGAACCTCAAAATAATGCGAAAGTAATGAAGTAAAAGGTGCAACGAACCTCAAAATATTGCGACAGTGATGTCGGAAGAATTGCGAATGAACTCAAAATGATGCTATTAGTAATGTAGTGATAGTTGCTTATCAAGTCAGTGATGCTTCCAGTAATGTAGTAAGTGTTTCGAAAAACCTCAAAGTGATGCTGACAGTCATGTAGTAAGAGTTGCTTCTAACCTCAAAATGATGCTAAAAGTAATGTAGTGATAGTTGCTAATTAACTCAGTGATGCTTACAGTAATGTAGTAAGTGTTTCGAACAACCTAAAAGTGATGCTGTCAGTCATGTGGTAACAGTTGCTTCTAACCTCAAAATGATGCTAACAGTAATGTAGTGATAGTTGCTAATAAACTCAGTGATGCTTACATGAATGTAGTAAGTGTTTCAAACAACCTCAAAGTGATGCTGACAGTCATGTAGTAAGAGTTGCTACTAACCTCAATTAGATGCTATAGTGATGTCTATGAATTGCGAATAAACTCAAAATGAAGCTAACAGTAATGTAGTGATAGTTGCTAATAAACTCAAAATGATGCTAAAAGTAATGTAGTGATAGTTGCTAATAAACTCAAAATGATGCTAAAAGTAATGTAGTGATAGTTGCTAATCAACTCAGTAATGCTTTCAGTAATGTAGTAAGTTTTTCGAACAACCTCAAAGTGACGCTGACAGTCATGTAGTAAGAGTTGCTTCTAACCTCAAAATGATGCTAAAAGTAATGTAGTGATAGTTGCTAATGAACTCAAAGTGATGCTGACAGTCATGTCGTAAGTGTTGCTACGAACCTCAAAATATTGCGATAGTAATGTCGGAAGAATTGCTAATGAACTCAAAGTGATGCTGACAGTCATGTAGTAAGAGTTGCTACGAACCTCAAAATAATGCGACAGTGATGTCTGAAGAATTGCTAACGATCTCAAAATGATGCAACAGTGATGTTAGAAGAATTGCTAATGATCTCAAAATGATGCTAACAGTAATGGATTGAACATTTCGAATAACCTCACAGTGATGCTGACAGTCATGTACTAATAGTTGCTACGAACCTCAAAATAATGCGACAGTCATGTAGCAAGAGTTGCTACGAACCTGAAAATAATGCGACAGTGATGTCGGAAGAATTGCTAATGATCTCAAAATGATGCGACAGTGATGTAGTAAGAATCGCGAATGAACTCAAAATGATGCTAAAAGTAATGGAGTGAAACTTTTGAATAACCTCAAAGTGATGCTGACAGTCATGTCGTAAGTGTTGCTACAAATCTCAAAATAATGCGACAGTCATGAAGTAAAAGTTGCTACGAACCTCAAAATATTGCGACAGTGATGTCGGAAGAATTGCTAATGAACTCAAGATGATGCTAACAGTAATGTAGTGATAGTTGCTAAGAAACTCAGTGATGCTTACAGTAATGTAGTAAGAGTTTCGACCAACCTCAAAGTGATGCTGAAAGTCATTTAGTAAGAGTTGCTAATGAACTGAATTTAATGCTACAGTGATGTCGTGAGAATTGCTCAACAACTCAAAATGATGCTAACAGTTATGTCGTGATAGTTGCGAAAAAACTCAAAGTGATGCTGACAGTAATGTAGTAAGGGTTGCTACGAAACTGAAAATAATGCAACAGTAATGTAGGAAAAGTTGCTAAAAACCTCAAAATAATGCGACAGTGATGCAGTAAAAGTTGCTCCGAACCTCAAAATAATGCGACAGTGATGTCAGAAGAATTGCTAATGATCTCAAAATGATGCGACAGTGATTTAGTAAGAATTGCTAATGAACTCAAAATGATGCTAACAGTAATGGAGTGAAAGTTTCGAACAACCTCAAAGTGATGCTGACAGTCATTTAGTAAGAGTTGCTACGAACCTCAAAATAATGCGACAGTGATGTCGGAAGAATTGATAAAGATCTCAAAATGATGCGACAGTGATTTAGTAAGAATTGCTAATGAACTCAAAATGATGCTAACAGTAATGGAGTGAACGTTTCGAATAACCTCAAAGTGATGCTGACAGTCATGTAGTAAGAGTTGCTACGAACCTCAAAATGATGCGAAAAGTAATGTAGTGATAGTTGCTAATAACCTCAAAGTGATGCTGACAGTCATGTAGTAAGAGTTGCTCTGAACCTCAAAATAATGCGACAGTGATGTCGGAAGAACTGCTAATGACCTCAAAATGATGCGACAGTGATGTAGTAAGAATTGCTAATGAACTCAAAATGATGCTGACAGTAATGGAGTGAAAGTTTCGAATAACCTCAAAGTAATGTTGACGGTCCTGTAGTAAGAGTTGCTACGAACCCCAAAATAATGCGACAGTGATGTCAGAAGAATTGCTAATGATCTCAAAATGATGCGACAGTGATTTAGTAAGAATTGCTAATGAACTCAAAATGATGATAACAGTAATGTAGTGATAGTTGCTAATAAACTCAGTGATGCTTACAGTAATGTAGTAAGTCTTTCGAACAACCTCAAAGTGATGGTGTCAGTCATGTAGTAAGAGTTGCTACGAACCTTTAAATAATGCAACAGTAATGTAGTAAAAGTTGCTACGAACCTCAATATAATGCGACAGTGATGTCAGAAGAATTGCTAATTAACTCAAAATGATGCGACAGTGATGTAGTAAGAATTGCTAATGAACTCAAAATGATGCTAAAAGTAATGTAGTGATAGTTGCTAATCAACTCAGTGACGCTTACAGTAATGTAGTAACTGTTTCAAACAACCTAAAAGTGATGCTGAAAGTCATGTAGTAAGAGTTGCTACGAACCTTTAAATAATGCAACAGTGATGTCGGAAGAATTGCTAATGATCTCAAAATGATGCGACAGTGATGTAGCAAAAGTTGCTACGAACCTCAAAATAATGCGACAGTGATGTCAGAACAATTGCTAATGATGTCAAAATGATGCGACAGTCATGTAGTAAGAATTGCTAATGAACTCAAAATGATGCTAACAGCAATGGAGTGAAAGTTTCGAATAACCTCAAAGTGATGCTCACAGTCATGTAGGAAGAGTTGCAACGAACCTCAAAATAATGCGACAGTAATGTAGTAAAAGTTGCTACGAACCTCAAAATATTTCGACAGTGATGTCGGAAGAATTTCTAATGAACTCAAGATGATGCTAACAGTAATGTAGTGATAGTTGCTAATCAACTCAGTGATGCTTACAGTAATGTAGAAAGTGTTTCGAAGAACCTCAAAGTGATGCTGACAGTCATGTAGTAAGAGTTGCTACGAACCTCAAAATAATGCGACAGTGATGTCAGAAGAATTGCTGATGATCTCAAAATGATGCGATAGTGATTTAGTAAGAATTGCTAATGAACTCAAAATTATGCTAACATTAATGGAGTGAAAGTTTCGAATAACCTCAAAGTGATGCTGACAGTCATGTAGTAAGAGTTAATACGAACCTCAAAATATTGCGACAGTGATTTCGGAAGAATTGCTAATGATCTCAAAATGATGCGACAGTGATGTCGGAAGAATTGCTAATGAACTCAAGATGATGCTAACAGTAATGTAGTGATAGTTGCTAAGAAACTCAGTGATGCTTACAGTAATGTAGTAAGAGTTTCGAACAACCTCAAAGTGATGCTGACAGTCATTTAGTAAGACTTGCTAATGAACTCAATTCAATGCAACAGTGATGTCGTGAGAATTGCTCATGAACTCAAAATGATGCTAACAGTAATGTAGTGATAGTTGCTAATAAACTCAAAGTGATGCTGACAGTAATGTAGTAAGAGTTGCTACGAACCTTAAAATAATGCAACAATAATGTAGTAAGAGTTGCTACGAACCTCAAAATGATGTGACAGTGATGTCAGAAGAATTGCTAATGATCTCAAAATGATGCGACAGTGATGTCAGAAGAATTGCTAATGATCTCAAAATGATGCGACAGTCATGTAGTAAGAATTGCTAATGAACTCAATTGAATGCTACTGTGATGTCATAAGAATTGCTAATGAACTCAAAATGATGCTAACAGTAATGTAGTAATCGTTGCTAATCAACTCAGTGAAGTGATGCTGACAGAAATGTAGTAAGAGTTAATACGAACCTAAAAATATTGCGACAGTGATGTCGGAAGAATTGCTAATGATCTCAAAATGATGCGACAGTGATGTCGTAAGAATTGCTAATGAACTCAAGATGATGCTAACAGTAATGTAGCAATAGTTGCTAAAAAACTCAGTGATGCTTACAGTAATGTAGTAAGAGTTTCGAACAACCTCAAAGTGATGCTGACAGTCATGTAGTAAGTGTTTCGAAAAACTTCAAAGTGATGCTGAAAGTCATGTAGTAAGAGTTGCTACGAAACTCAAAATAATGCGACAGTGATGTCAGAAGAATTGCTAAAGATCTCAAAATGATGCGACAGTGATTTAGTAAGAATTGCTAATGAACTCAAAATGCTGCTAACAGTAATGGAGTGAAAGTTTCGAATAACCTCAAAGTGATGCTGACAGTCATGTAGAAAGAGTTGCTACGAAACTCAAAATAATGCGACAGTAATGTAGTAAAAGTTGCTACGAACCTCAAAATATTGCGACAGTGACATCGGAAGAATTGCTATTGAACTCAAAATGATGCAAACAGTAATGTAGTGATAGTTGCCAATAAACTCAGTGATGCTTACAGTAATGTAGTAAGAGTTTCGAACAACCTCAAAATGATGCGACAGTGATGTCAGAAGAATTGCAAATGATCTCAAAATGATGCGACAGTCATGTAGTAAGAATTGCTAATGAACTCAATTGAATGCTAACAGTAATGGAGTGAACGTTTCGAATAACCTCAAAGTGATGCTGACAGTCATGTAGTAAGAGTTTCTACAAACCTCAAAACAATGCGACAGTGATGTCAGAAGAATTGCTAATGATCTCAAAATCATGCTTCAGTGATTTAGTAAGAATTGCTAATGAACTCAAAATGATGCTAACATTAATGAAATGAAAGTTTCGAATAACCTAAAAGTGATGCTGACAGAAATGTAGTAAGAGTTAATACGAACCTAAAAATATTGCGACAGTGATGTCGGAAGAATTGCTAATGATCTCAAAATGATGCGACAGTGATGTCGTAAGAATTGCTAATGAACTCAAGATGATGCTAACAGTAATGTAGCAATAGTTGCTAAAAAACTCAGTGATGCTTACAGTAATGTAGTAAGAGTTTCGAACAACCTCAAAGTGATGCTGACAGTCATGTAGTAAGTGTTTCGAAAAACTTCAAAGTGATGCTGAAAGTCATGTAGTAAGAGTTGCTACGAAACTCAAAATAATGCGACAGTGATGTCAGAAGAATTGCTAAAGATCTCAAAATGATGCGACAGTGATTTAGTAAGAATTGCTAATGAACTCAAAATGCTGCTAACAGTAATGGAGTGAAAGTTTCGAATAACCTCAAAGTGATGCTGACAGTCATGTAGTAAGATTTGCTACGAAACTCAAAATAATGCGACAGTAATGTAGTAAAAGTTGCTACGAACCTCAAAATATTGCGACAGTGACATCGGAAGAATTGCTATTGAACTCAAAATGATGCAAACAGTAATGTAGTGATAGTTGCCAATCAACTCAGTGATGCTTACAGTAATGTAGTAAGAGTTTCGAACAACCTCAAAATGATGCTGACAGTCATGTAGTAACAGTTGCTACGACCCTCAAAATAATGCGACAGTGATGTAAGAAGAATTGCGAAAGATCTAAAAATGATGCGACAGTGATTTAGTAAGAATTGCGAATGAAATCAAAATGATGCTAACAGTAATGTAGTAAGAGTTTCGAACAACCTCAAAGTGATGCTGAATGTCATGTAGTAAGACTTGCTACGAACCTCAAAATAATGCGACAGTGATGTCAGAAGAATTGCTAAAGATCTCAAAATGATGCGACAGTGATTTAGTAAGAATTGCTAATGAACTCAAAATGCTGCTAACAGTAATGGAGTGAACATTTCAAACAACCTCAGAGTGATGCTGACAGTCATGTAGTAAGAGTTTCGAACAACCTCAAAATAATGCGACAGTGATGTCAGAAGAATGCTAATGATCTCAAAATGATGCTACAGTGATTTAGTAAGAATTGCTAATGAACTCAAAATGATGCTACAGTGATTTAGTAAGAATTGCTCATGAGCTCAAAATGATGCTAACATTAATGGAGTGAAAGTTTCGAAAAACCTCAAAGTGATGCTGACAGACATGTAGTAAGAGTTAATACGAACCTAAAAATATTGCGACAGTGATGTCGGAAGAATTGCTAATGATCTCAAAATGATGCTAACACTAATGTAGCGATAGTTGCTAAAAAACTCAGTGATGGATACAGTAATGTAGTAAGAGTTTCGAACAACGTCAAAGTGATGCTGACAGTCATGTAGTAAGTGTTTCGAACAACTTCAAAGTGATGCGACAGTCATGTAGTAAGAATTGCTAATGAACTCAATTTAATGCTACTGTGATGCCATAAGAATTGCTAATGAACTCAAAATGATGCTAACAGTAATGGAGTGAAAGTTTCGAATAACCTCAAAGTGATGCTGACAGTAATGTAGTAAGAGTTGCAAAGAACCTCAAAATAATGCGACAGTAATGTAGTAAAAGTTGCAAAGAACCTCAAAATATTGCGACAGTGATGTCCGAAGAATTGCTAATGAACTCAAAATGATGCTAACAGTAAAGTAGTGATAGTTGCTAATCAACTCACTGATGCTTACAGTAATGTAGTAAGAGTTTCGAACAACCTCAAAGTGATGTTGACAGTCATGCAGTAAGAGTTGCTACGAACCTTTAAATAATGCGACAGTAATGTAGTAAGAGTTGCTACGAACCTCAAAAAAATGCGACAGTGAATTCAGAAGAATTGCGAATGATCTCAAAATGATGCTACAGTGATTTAGTAAGAACTGCTAATGAACTCAAAATGATGCTAACATTAATGGAGTGAAAGTTTCGAATAACCTCAAAGTGATGCTGACAGTCATGTAGTAAGAGTTAATACGAACCTCAAAATATTGCGACAGTGATGTCAGAAGAATTGCTAATGATCTCAAAATGATGCGACAGTGATGTCGTAAGAATTGCGAATGAACTCAAAATGATGCTAACAGTAATGTAGTGATAGTTGCTAATAAACTCAGTGATGCTTACAGTAATGTACTCAGTGTTTCGAACAACTTCAAAGTGATGCTGAAAGTCATGTAGTAAGAATTGCTACGAACCTCAAAATAATGCGACAGTGATGTCAGAAGAATTGCTAATGATCTCAAAATGATGCGACAGTCATGTAGTAAGAATTGCTAATGAACTCAATTGAATGCTACTGTGATGTCATAAGAATTGCTAATGAACTCAAAATGATGCTAACAGTAATGGAGTGAAAGTTTCGAATAACCTCAAAGTGATGCTGACAGTAATGTAGTAAGAGTTGCAAAGAACCTCAAAATAATTCGACAGTAATGTCGTAAAAGTTGCAAAGAACCTCAAAATATTGCGACAGTGATGTCCGAAGAATTGCTAATGAACTCAAAATGATGCTAACAGTAATGTAGTGATAGCTGCTAATCAACTCAGTGTTGCTTACAGTAATGTACTAAGTGTTTTGAACAACCTCAAAGTGATGCTGACAGTCATGCAGTAAGAGTTGCTACGAACCTCAAAATAATGCGACAGTGATGTCAGAAGAATTGATAATGATCTCAAAATGATGCTACAGTGATTTAGTAAGAATTGCTCATGAACTCAAAATGATGCTAAAATTAATGGAGTGAAAGTTTCGAATAACCTAAAAGTGATGCTGACAGACATGTAGTACGAGTTGCTACGAACCTCAAAATAATGCGACAGTGATGTCGGAAGAATTGCTAATGATCTCAAAATGATGCGACAGTGATGTCGTACGAATTGCTAATGAACTCAAGATGATGCTAACAGTATTGTAGCGATAGTTGCTAAAAAACTCAGTGATGCTTACAGTAATGTAGTAAGAGTTTCCAACAACCTCAAAGTGATGCTGACAGTCATGTAGTAAGTGTTTCGAACAACTTCAAAGTGATGCTGAAAGTCATGTAGTAAGAGTTGCTCCGAAACTCAAAATAATGCGACAGTGATGTCAGAAGAACTGCTAAAGATCTCAAAATGATGCGACAGTGATTTAGTAAGAATTGCTAATGAACTAAAAATGCTTCTAACAGTAATGGAGTGAAAGTTTCGAATAACCTCAAAGTGATGCTGACTGTCATGTAGTAAGAGTTGCTACGAAACTCAAAATAATGCGACAGTAATGTAGTAAAAGTTGCTAAGAACCTCAAAATATTGCGACAGTGACATCGGAAGAATTGCTATTGAACTCAAAATGATGCTAACAGTAATGTAGTGATAGTTGCCAATCAACTCAGTGATGCTTACAGTAATGTACTAAGTGTTTCGAACAACCTCAAAATAATGCTGACAGTCATGCAGTAAGAGTTGCTACGAACGTAAAAATAATGCGACAGTGATGTCAGAAGAATTGCTAATGATCTCAAAATGATGCTAAAGTGATTTAGTATGAATTGCTAATGAACTCAAAATGATGCTAAAATTAATGGAGTCAAAGTTGCTAATAAACTCAAAGTGATGCTGACAGTAATGTAGTAAGAGTTGCTACGAACCTTTAAATAATGAAACAGTAATGTAGAAAGAGTTGCTACGAACATCAAAATAATGCAACAGTGATGTCAGAAGAATTGCTAAATATCTCAAAATGATGCGACAGTGATTTAGTAAGAAATGCTAAGAAACTCAAAATGATGCTAACAGTAATGGAGTGAACGTTTCGAACAACCTAAAAGTGATGCTGACAGTAATGTAGTAAGAGTTGCTACGAACCTCAAAATAATGCGACAGTAATGTTGGAAGAATTGCTAATGAACTCAAAATGATGCTAACAGTAATGTAGTGATAGTTGCTAATCAAGTCAGTGATGCTTACAGTAATGTACTAAGTGTTTCGAACAACCTCAAAGTGATGCTGACAGTCAGGCAGTAAGAGTTGCTACAAACCTCAAAATAATGCGACAGTAATGTAGTAAAAGTTGCTACAAACCTCAAAATATTGCGACAGTGATGATGGAAGAATTGCTAATGAACTCAAAATGATGCTAACAGTAAAGTAGTGATAGTTGCTAATCAACTCAGTGATGCATACAGTAATGTACTAAGTGTTTCGAACAACCTCAAAGTGATGCTGACAGTCATGCAGTAACAGTTGCTACGAACCTCAAAATAATGCAACAGTGATGTCAGAAGAATTGCTAATGATCTCAAAATGATGCGACAGTGATGTAGTAAGAATTGCTCATGAACTCAATTGAATGCTACTGTGATGTCATAAGAATTGCTAATGAACTCAAAATGATGCTAACAGTAATGGAGTGAAAGTTTCGAATAACCTCAAAGTGATGCTGACAGTCATGTAGTAAGTGTTGCTACGAACCTCAAAATAATGCGACAGTGATGTCAGAAGAATTGCTAAAGATCTCAAAATAATGCGACAGTGATTTAGTAAGAATTGCTAATGAACTCAAAATGCTGCAAAATGTAATGGATTGAAAGTTTCAAATAACCTCCAAGTGATGCTGACAGTCATGCAGTAAGAGTTGCTGCGAAACTCAAAATAATGCGAGAGTAATGTAGTAAAAGTTGCTACGAACCTTAAAATAATGCAACAATAATGTAGCAAGAGTTGCTACGAACCTCAAAATGATGTGACAGTGATGGCAGAAGAACTGCTCATGATCTCAAAATGATGCGACAGTGATGTCGGAAGAATTGCTAAAGATCTCAAAATGATGCGACAGTGATTTAGAAAGAATTGCTCATGAACTCAAAATGATGCTAACAGTAATGGAGTGAACGTTTTGAATAACCTCAAAGTGATGCTGACAGTTTTGCACAAAGAGTTGCTACGAACCTCAAAATAATGCGACAGTGATGTCGGAAGAATTGCTAATGATCTCAAAATGATGCGACAGTGATGTAGTAAGAATTGCTAATGAACTCAAAATGATGCTAACAGTAATGGAGTGAAAGTTTCGAATAACCTCAAAGTGATGCTGACAGTCATGTAGTAAGAGTTGCTACGAACCTCAAAATAATGCCACAATAATGTAGCAAGAGTTGCTACGAACCTCGAAATGATGTGACAGTGATGGCAGAAGAATTGCTCATGATCTCAAAATGATGCGACAGTGATATCGGAAGAATTGCGAATGATCTCAAAATGATGCGACAGTGATGTAGTAATAATTGCTAATGAACTCAAAATGATGCTTACAGTAATGGAGTGATCATTTCGAACAACCTCAAAGTGATGCTGACAGTAATGTAGTGATAGTTGCTAATCAAGTCAGTGATGCTTACAGTAATGTAGTAAGTGTTTCGAATAACTTCAAAGTGATGGTGACAGTCATGTAGTAAGAGTTGCTACGAACCTCAAAATAATGCGACAGTGATGTCGGAAGAATTGCTAAAGATCTCAAAATGATGCGACAGTGATTTAGAAAGAATTGCTCATGAACTCAAAATGATGCTAACAGCAATGGAGTGAACGTTTCGAATAACCTCAAAGTGATGCTGACAGTCATGTAGTAAGAGTTGCTACGAACCTCAAAATAATGCGATAGTAATGTAGTAAAAGTTGCTACGAACCTCAAAATATTTCGAGTGATGTCGGAACAATTGCTAATGAACTCAAAATGATGCTAAGAGTAATGTAGTGATAGTTGCTTATCAACTCAGTGATGCTTACAGTAATGTACTAAGTGTTTCGAACGACCTCAAAATGATGCTGACAGTCATGCAGTAAGAGTTGAGACGAACCTAAAAATAATGCGACAGTGATGTCGGAAGAATTGCTAATGATCTCAAAAAGATGCTAACAGTAATGTAGTGATAGTTGCTAATCAAGTCAGTGATGCTTACAGTAATGTAGTAAGTGTTTCGAATAACCTCAAAGTGATGCTGACAGTCATGTAGTAAGAGTTGCTACGAACCTCAATATAATGCGACAGTAATGTAGTAAAAGTTGCTAAGAACCTCAAAATATTGCGACAGTGATGTCGGAAGAATTGCTAATGAACTTAAAATGATGCTAACAGTAATGTAGTGATAGTTGCTAATCAACTCAGTGATGCTTACAGTAATGTAGTAAGTGTTTCGAATAACCTCAAAGTGATGGTGACAGTCATGTAGTAAGAGTTGCGACGAACCTCAAAATAATGTGACAGTGATGTCGGGAGAATTGCTAAAGATCTCAAAATGATGCGACAGTGATTTAGAAAGAATTGCTCATGAACTCAAAATCATGCTAACAGTAATGGAGTGAACGTTTCGAATAACCTCAAAGTGATGCTGACAGTCTTGTACTAAGAGTTGCCACGAACCTAAAAATAATGTGACATTGATGTCAGAAGAATTGCTAATGATCTCAAAATGATGCTAACAGTAATGTAGTGATAGTTGCTAATCAACTCAGTGATGCTTACAGTAATGTACGAAGTGTTTCGAACAACCTCAAAGTGATGTTGACAATCATGTAGTAAGAGTTGCTAATGAACTCAATTTAATGCTACTGTGATGTCGTAAGAATTGCTAATGAACTCAAAATGATGCTAACAGTAATGGAGGGAAAGTTTCGAATAACCTCAAAGTGATGCTGACAGTCATGCAGTAAGAGTTTATTCGAACCTCAAAATAATGCGACAGTGATGTCAGAAGAATTGCTAAAGATCTCAAAATGATGCGACAGTGATTTAGTAAGAATTGCTAATGAACTCAAAATGATGCTATCAGTAATGGAGTGAACGTTTCAAATAACCTCAAAGTGATGCTGACAGTCATGTAGGAAGAGTTTCTACGAACCCTCAAAATAATGCGACAGTGATGTCGGAAGAATTGCTAATGAACTCAAAATGATGCGAACAGTAATGGAGTGAAAGTTTCGAATAACCTCAAAGTGGTGCTGACAGTCATGTAGTAAGAGTTGCTACGAACCTCAAAATAATGCGACAGTAATGTAGTAAAAGTTGCTACGAACCTCAAACTAATGCGACAGTAATGTTGGAAGAATTGCTAATGAACTCAAAATGATGCTAACAGTAATGTAGTGATAGTTGCGAATCAACTCAGTGATGCTAACAGTAATGTAGTAAGTGTTTCGAATAACCTCAAAGTGATGCTGACAGTCATGTAGTAACAGTTGCTACGAACCTCAAAATAATGCAACAGTGATGTCGGAAGAATTGCTAATGATCTCAAAATGATGCGACAGTGATGTAGTAAGAATTGCTAATGAACTCAAAATGATGCGAACAGTAATGGAGTGAAAGTTTCGAATAACCTCAAAGTGATGCTGACAGTCATGTAGTAAGTGTTGCTACGAACCTCAAAATATTGCAACAGTGATGTTGGTAGAATTTCTAATAAACTCAAAATAATGCGA
Organism: Aulostomus chinensis; assembly: GCF_037954235.1. Taxonomy (NCBI): domain Eukaryota; kingdom Metazoa; phylum Chordata; class Actinopteri; order Syngnathiformes; family Aulostomidae; genus Aulostomus; species Aulostomus chinensis. The sequence continues at coordinate 54,197,867 of NC_141320.1, read as the reverse complement.
CAGTGATGTAGGAAGAATTGCGAATGAACTCAAAATGATGCTAACAGTAATGTAGTGATAGTTGCTAATAAACTCAAAGTGATGCAGAGAGTCATGCAGTAAGAGTTGCTACGAACCTTAAAATAATGCAACAATCACGTAGTAAGAGTTGCTAAGAACCTCAAAATGATGTGACAGTGATGTCGGAAGAATTGCTAATGATCTCAAAATGATGCGACAGTGATGTAGTAAGAATTGCTAATGAACTCAAAATGATGCTAACAGTAATGGAGTGAAAGTTTCGAATAACCTCAAAGTGATGCTGACAGTCATGTACTAAGAGTTGGTACGAACCTCAAAATAATGCGACAGTAATGTTGTAAAAGTTGCTACAAACCTCAAAATATTGTGACAGTGATGTCGGAAGAATTGCTAATGATCTCAAAATGATGCTAACAGTAATGTAGGGATAGTTGCTAATCAAGTCAGTAATGCTTACAGTAATGTAGTAAGTGTTTCGAAGAACCTCAAAGTGATGCTGACAGTCATGTTGTAAGAGTTGCTACGAACCTCAAAATAATGCGACAGTGATGTCAGAAGAATTGCTATAGATCTCAAAATGATGCGACAGTGATGTCAGAAGAATTGGTAATGATCTCAAAATGATGCTAACAGTAATGGAGTGAACGTTTCGAATAACCTCAAAGTGATGCTGACAGTCATGTACTAAGAGTTGCTACGAACCTCAAAATAATGCGACAGTAATGTAGTAAAAGTTGCTACGAACCTCAAAATATTGCGACAGTGATGTCAGAAGAATTGCTAATGATCTCGAAATGATGCGACAGTGATGTAGTAAGAATTGCTAATGAACTAAAAATGATGCTAACAGTAATGTAGTGATAGTTGCTAATCAACTCAGTGATGCTTGCAGCAATGTAGTAAGTGTTTCGAATAACCTCAAAGTGATGCTGACAGTCATGTAGTAACAGTTGCTTCGAACCTCAAAATAATGCGACAGTGATGTCAGAAGAATTGCTAATGATCTCAAAATGATGCTAACAGTAATGGAGTGAAAGTTTCGAATAACCTCAAAATAATGCGACAGTAATGTAGTAAAAGTTGCTACGAACCTCAAAATATTGCGACAGTGATGTCGGAAGAATTGCTAATGAACTCAAGATGATGCTAACAGTAATGTAGTGATAGTTGCTAATCAACTCAGTGATGCTTACAGTCATGTAGTAAGAGTTTCGAACAACCTCAAAGTGATGCTGACAGTCATTTAGTAAGAGTTGCTAATGAACTCAATTCAATGCCACAGTGATGTCGTGAGAATTGCTCATTAACTCAAAATGATGCTAACAGTAATGTAGTGATAGTTGCTAATAAACTCAGTGATACTTACAGGAATGTAGTAAGTGTTTCGAACAACCTAAAAGCGATGCTGTCAGTCATGTAGTAAAAGTTGCTTCTAACCTCAAAATGATGCTAACAGTCATGTACTGATAGTTGCATATCAACTCAGTGATGCTGACAGTGATGTAGTAAGTGTTTCGAACAACCTCAAAGTGATGCTGACAGTCTTGTACTAAGAGTTGCTATGAACCTCAAAATAATGCGACAGTAATGTCGTAAAAGTTACTACGAACCTCAAAATATTGCGACAGTGATGTCGGAAGAATTGCTAATGAACTCAAGATGATGCTAACAGTAATGTAGTGATAGTTGCTAATCAACTCAGTGATGCTTACATTCATGTAGTAAGAGTTTCGAACAACCTCAAAGTGATGCTGACAGTCATTTAGTAAGAGTTGCTACGAACCTCAAAATAATGCGACAGTGATGTCAGAAGAATTGCTAAAGATCTCAAAATGATGCGACAGTGATGTCAGAAGAATTGGTAATGATCTCAAAATGATGCTTACAGTAATGTAGTGATAGTTGCTAATAAACTCAAAGTGATGCTGACAGTAATGTCGTAAGAGTTGCTACGAACCTTAAAATAATGCAACAATAATGTAGTAAGAGTTGCTACGAACCTCAAAATATTGCGACAGTGATGTCGGAAGAATTGCTAATGAACTCTAAATGATGCTAACAGTAATGGAGTGAAACTTTCGAATAACCTCAAAGTGATGCTGACAGTCATGTAGTAAGTGTTGCTACGAACCTCAAAATAATGCGACAGTAATGTTGTAAAAGTTGCTACGAACCCCAAATATTGCGACAGTGATGTCGGAAGAATTGCTCATGAACTCAAAATGATGCTAACAGTAATGTAGTGATAGTTGCTATAAACTCAGTGGTGCTAAAAGCAATGTAGTAAGTGTTTCGAATAACCTCAAAGTGATGCTGACAGTCATGTAGTAAAAGTTGCTACGAACCTCAAAATAATGCGACAGTGATGCCAGAAGAATTGCAAAAGATCTCAAAATGATGCGACAGTGATGTCAGAAGAATTGGTAATGATCTCAAAATGATGCTAACAGTAATGTAGTGATAGTTGCTAATAAACTCAAAGTGATGCTGACAGTCATGTAGTAAGTGTTGCTACGAACCTCAAAATATTGCGACAGTGATGTCAGAAGAATTGCTAATGAACTCAAAATGATGCTAACAGTAATGTAGTGATAGTTGCATATCAACTCAGTGATGCTGACAGTGATGTAGTAAGTGTTTCGAACAACCTCAAAGTGATGCTGACAGTCTTGTACTAAGAGTTGCTACGAACCTCAAAATAATGCGACAGTGATGTCGGAAGAATTGCTAATGAACTCAAAATGATGCTTACAGTAATGTAGTGATAGTTGCTAATCAACTCAGTGATGCTTACAGTCATGTAGTAAGTGTTTCGAAGAACCTCAAAGTGATGCTGACAGTCATGTACTAAGAGTTGCTACGAACCTCAAAATAATGTGACAGTTATGTAGTAAAAGTTGCTACGAACCTCAAAATATTGCGACAGTGATGTCGGAAGAATTGCTAATGAACTCAAAATGATGCTAACAGTAATGTAGTGATAGTTGCTAATCAAGTCAGTAATGCTTACAGTAATGTAGTCAGTGTTTCGAAGAACCTCAAAGTGATGCTGACAGTCATGGAGTAAGAGTTGCTACGAACCTCAAAATATTGCGACAGTGATGTCAGAAGAATTGCTAAAGATCTCAAAATGATGCGACAGTGATGTCAGAAGAATTGGTCATGATCTCAAAATGATGGTAACAGTAATGGAATGAACGTTTCGAAAAACCTCAAAGTGATGCTGACAGTCATGTAGTAAGAGTTGCTGTGAACCTAAAAAAAAATGCGACAGTGATGTCAGAAGAATTGCTAAAGATCTCAAAATGATGCGACAGTGATGTCAGAAGAATTGCTAATGACCTCAAAATGATGCTAACAGTAATGGAGTGAACGTTTCGAATAACCTCAAAGTGATGCTGAAAGTCATGTAGTAAGAGTTGCTATGAACCTCAAAATATTGCGACAGTGATGTCGGAAGAATTGCTAATGAACTCAAAATGATGCTAACAGTAATGTAGTGATAGTTGCTAATCAACTCAGTGATGCTTACAGTAATGTAGTAAGTGTTTCGAATAACCTCAAAGTGATGCTGACAGTCATGTCGTAAGAGTTGCTACGAACCTCAAAATAATGTGACAGTAATGTCAGAAGAATTGCTAATGATCTCAAAATGATGCGACAGTGATGTAGTAAGAATTGCTAATGAACTCAAAATGATGATAACAGTTATGGAGTGAATGTTTCGAATAACCTCAAAGTGATGCTGACAGTCATGTACTAAGAGTTGCTACGAACCTCAAAATATTGCTACAGTGATGTCGGAAGAATTGCTAATGAACTCAAGATGATGCTAACAGTAATGGAGTGAAACTTTCGAACAACCTCACAGTGATGCTGACAGTCATTTAGTAAGAGTTGCTAATGAACTCAATTCAATGCGACAGTGATGTCGTGAGAATTGCTCATAAACTCAAAATGATGCTAACAGTAATGTAGTGATAGTTGCTAATAAACTCAAAGTGATGCTGACAGTAATGTAGTAAGAGTTGCTACGAACCTTAAAATAATGCAACAATAATGTAATAAGAGTTGCTACGAACCTCAAAATGATGTGACAGTGATGTCAGAAGAATTACTAATGATCTCAAAATGATGCGACAGTGATGTCGGAAAAATTGCTAATGAACTCAAAATGATGCTAACAGTAATGTAGTGATAGTTGCTAATTAAGTCAGTGATGCTTACAGTAATGTAGTAAGTGTTTCGAATAACCTCAAAGTGATGCTGACAGTCATGTAGTAAGAGTTGCTACGAACCTCAATATAATGCGACAGTAATGTAGTAAAAGTTGCTAAGAACCTCAAAATATTGCGACAGTGATGTCGGAAGAATTGCTAATGAGCTTAAAATGATGCTAACAGTAATGTAGTGATAGTTGCTAATCAACTCAGTGATGCTTACAGTAATGTAGTAAGTGTTTCGAATAACCTCAAAGTGATGGTGACAGTCATGTAGTAAGAGTTGCGACGAACCTCAAAATAATGCGACAGTGATGTCGGGAGAATTGCTAAAGATCTCAAAATGATGCGACAGTGATTTAGAAAGAATTGCACATGAACTCAAAATGATGCGAACAGTAATGGAGTGAACGTTTCGACTAACCTCAAAGTGATGCTGACAGTCTTGTACTAAGAGTTGCCACGAACCTAAAAATAATGCGACAGTGATGTCGGAAGAATTGCTAATGATCTCAAAATGATGCGACAGTGATGTAGTAAGAATTGCTAATGAACTCAAAATGATGCTAACAGTAATGGAGTGAACATTTCGAATAACCTCAAAGTGATGCTGACAGTCATGTAGTAAGAGTTGCTACGAACCTCAAAATAGTGCGACAGTGATGTCAGAAGAATTGGTAATGATCTCAAAATGATGCTAACAGTAATGGAGTGAACGTTTCGAATAACCTCAAAGTGATGCTGACAGTGATGTACTAAGAGTTGCTACCAACCTCAAAATAATGCGACAGTCATGTAGTAAAAGTTGCTACGAACCTCAAAATATTGCGACAGTGATGTCGGAAGAATTGCTAATGAACTTAAAATGATGCTAACAGTAATGTAGTGATAGTTGCTCATCAACTCAGTGATGCTTGCAGTAATGTAGTAAGTGTTTCGAATAACCTCAAAGTGATGCTGACAGTCATGTAGCAAGAGTTGCTACGAACCTCAAAATAATGCGACAGTGATGTCGGAAGAATTGCTAATGATCTCAAAATGATGCGACAGTGACGTAGTAAGAATCGCTAATGAACTCAAAATGATGCTAACAGTAATGGAGTGAAAGTTTCGAATAACCTCAAAGTGATGCTGACAGTCATGTAGTAAGAGTTGCTACAAACCTCAAGATAATGCGACAGTCATGTAGTAAAAGTTGCTCCGAACCTCAAAATATTGCGACAGTGATGTCGGAAGAATTGTTAATGAACTCAAGATGATGCTAATAGTAATGTAGCGATAGTTGCGAAGAAACTCAGTGATGCTTAAAGTAATGTAGTAAGAGTTTCGAACAACCTCAAAGTGATGCTGACAGTCATTTAGTAAGAGTTGCTAATGAACTCAATTCAATGCTACAGTGATGTCGTGAGAATTGCTCATTAACTCAAAATGATGCTAACAGTAATGTAGTGATAGTTGCTAAAAAACTCAAAGTGATGCTGACAGTCATGTAGTAAGAGTTGCTACGAACCTCAAAATAATGCGACAGTAATGTAGTAAAAGTTGCTACAAACCTCAAAATATTGCGACAGTGATGTCAGAAGAATTGCTAATGAACTCAAGATGATGCTAACAGTAATGGAGTGAACGTTTCGAATAACCTCAAAATGATGCTGACAGTCATGTCCTAAGAGTTGCTACGAACCTCATAATAATGCGACAGTAATGTAGTAAAAGTTGCTACGTACCTCAAAATATTGCGACAGTGATGTCGGAAGAATTGCGAATGAACTTAAAATTATGCTAACAGTAATGTAGTGATAGTTGCTAATCAACTCAGTGATGCTCACAGTAATGTACTAAGTGTTTCGAATAACCTCAAAGTGATGCTGACAGTCATGTAGGATGAGTTGCTACGAACCTAAAAATAATGCGACATTAATGTAATAAAAGTTGCTACGAACCTCAAAATATTGCGACAGTGATGTCGGAAGAATTGCTAATGAACTCAAAATGATGCTAATTGTAATGTAGTGATAGTTGCTAATCAACTCAGTGATGCTTACAGTCATGTAGTAAGAGTTGCTTCTAACCTCAAAATGATGCTAACAGTAATGTAGTGATAGTTGCTAATTAACTCAAAGTGATGCTGATCGTAATATAGTAAGTGTTTCGAACAACCTCAAAGTGATTCTGACAGTCATGTAGTAAGGGTTCCTACGAACCTTAAAAAATGCAACAGTAAAGCAGTAAGAGTTGCTTCGAACCTCAAAATAATGCGACAGTGATGTCAGAAGAATTGGTAATGATCTCAAGATGATGCTAACAATAATGTAGTGATAGTTGCTAATGAACTCAGTGATGCTTACAGTAATGTAGTAAGAGTTTCGAACAACCTCAAAGTGATGCTGACAGTCATGTAGTAAGTGTTTCGAACAACTTCAAAGTGATGCTGACAGTCATGTAGTAAGAGTTGCTAATGAAGTCAATTTCATGCTACAGTGATGTCATAAGAAATGCTACTAAACTCAAAATGATGCTAACAGTAATGTAGTGAAAGTTGCTAATAAACTCAAAGTGATGCTGACAGTAATGTAGTAAGAGTTGCTACGAACCTTTAAATAATGCAACAATAATGTAGTAAGAGTTGCTACGAACCTCAAAATAATTTGACAGTGATGTCAGAAGAATTGCTAATGATCTCAAAATGATGCGACAGTGATGTAGTAAGTGTTTCGAACAACCTCAAAGTGATGCTGACAGTCATGTAGTAAGAGTTGCTACGAACCTCAAAATAATGCTATAGTGATGTCAGAAGAATTGGTAATGATCTAAAATGATATGACAGTGATGTAGTAATAATTGCTAATGAACTCAAAATGATGCTTACAGTAATGTAGTGAAAGTTGCGAGTAACCTAAAAATGATGCTGAGAATCATGTAGTAAGTGTTGCTAATAACCTCAAAATAATGCAACAGTGATGTTGGAAGAATTGCTATTGATCTCAAAATGATGTGACAGTGCTGGCGTAAGAATTGCGAATGAACTCAAAATGATGCTAACAGTAATGTAGTGATAGTTGCTAATGAACTCAGTGATGCTGACAGTAATGTAGTAAGTGTTTCGAACAACCTCAAAGTGATGCTGACAGTCATGTAGGATGAGTTGCTACGAACCTAAAAATAATGCGATAGTTATTTCGTAAGAATTGCTAATGATCCCAAAATGATGCTAATAGTAATGTAGTGATAGTTGCTAATAATCTCAAAGTGATGCTGGCGGTAATGTGGAAAGAGCTGAAACTAGAACAACAAACTGTCCTCTCATGGTCGGACAGGTTGCTTTGGTCCGTCCTCTCACTCATCATTAAAAGCCCTTATTACTCATCATTCATCCAATCTGACACTCACGTCTGCAGTGGGGAATCCCCAGCAACCCGCGGCCCACATGGAGCAGTCTCGGCCAATCTCATGGGGCCTGCAGCGGCACCGACCACCAAATGGCTCGCAGGTGTCACTCTCAGCTCCAACCTCATGGCAGGCACAAGGCAGGGCGCCGTTGTTGAAGAGAGCCCAAGAGACACAGCTGAGCTGAGACAGAATGGAGACCAAGGACAGGAGGGACGACAGAGAAAAAGGAAACGTTAGCGAGACATTTTAGGAAAATTAGTTTAGTGGGGAAACGGTTCTTAGCCAAACTTGCTAAATGGAAGGACAACAAAAAAACAAAGATCTTCAAATTAGCACAAAATGAAACCCTGCAAGAGAAAGTAAATCAAGAACTAAATATTCTTGAGGCTCAGGTCTTTAGTTCCAATGCTTGTAAATGACATCTGAATGCATTCACAACCCAAATCTGAGCAGACAGAAGCGTCCCAGTCAGGCCCAGTTTAGTTCCTCTAGAACATTCAGGGATACAGAACAGGGACCAACTCAGGCTGAGAGACACCGACTTGACATGAAAGCTGTTGAGGCCACAGTTGCTGATGAAGTGGTCAGATTTCTCCAGTGGTTCTTGGTTCAGGGAGCTGGAGCTGGAGCTGCTCTCAGGCACCACCAGGACGTAATCCTGGAGAGACAGAAGGAAGAAGTCCAGGCCTGACAGAGGAGAAGGAGGCACAGAGTAGAAACAGCAGATACGTGTCGGGAAAGGGAGAGGGTATCAGTCCAGCAGAGGAGCAGGAAACCTACCACCACAGGGCTCTGCCTGCAGGAACCTGCAGGTGAGGAGGACCTGGTGGTCCGGCACATCCAGAATGATCTGGTTTTCAGACACCGGCACGTTTCGGCAGCCGTAAGCGTGGGGACAGAAGGAGGCGTTGGCGTGGCCTGAAAGACACAAACAACCATCTCCATTTGAATGTTTCTCAAACAGCCGGAGCAGGAAAGCTAAGATGAATCAAAGATCCTCCACCCTGCCAGATCCGACCCTGGTAATGTAGACCTGCACAGGGTGGGTGGGGTGGAGCGGCTGGTGGTGGTGGAGGATGAAGACGTATCTGCCCAAAGCCTGGACACGGTGGAGTCCACCGCAGCGTTCTGAGTAGAAGGATGAGAGCGATGTTCAATGGTACATGTTTTCTTTCCTGAACCGCCGATGTTTCCAATCACGAATCTCAGTCATGAGATTTGAACATCATGGAGGAGTTCAAAAGTGTCAAACTGGGCCGGTCTCCATTTTATGAGTCCGGAGACCGAGGATAAAACTACAAGTCCGTGGTTCAGATTTGACTCGTCTGAATCCAAACACAGCAGCGTTCTTCCACCAGGCCAGATGAGTTGATCATGACAACAAGATATCTTCATGCTACTACAACACACAAACACATCACCAGAAAAGACTTCATGGTGGAACAACAAATCTCCTCCCAATGGGAAAAACATTGAGTTGAACAATCAACTTTTCCATGATGACATGGAGAGCTTGGCAGCAGCAGCAGGCTTCCATTGGGGGCTGATATGCCAGCTCCACTTAGCCTTCTTTGGAATGGTTTCACCTGGAGTGATGCTGTTATTGAGACCTTTTATCTGGAACAACACCACCTGCATGGAGACTGAGGACTTCAACAGATGCAGATGTTGACCCAGAATAAATCTAAATATTCCAGATGTGTTAAATCAATCCAGCAGCAGTGGTGGGAGCGTCGTAAACTCACTCACTCAGCAGCCGTCAGCCTCCGTACCTGCACGGAGTCCAGCCTGATGTGGTCTCTGTTGTCTGCTCCCAGAGGTGGTCTGTCACCTCTGAACCAGGGGGCTCATCTCTCTGGTGGGAGGTCAGTGGAGGAGCTGCAGCGGGGGAGGCCAGGATGGGCTCCTGTAGGAGGAGCTCTGGCCCTCCTTCAGCACCAGCCAGTGGGAGGGAGTTTGGAAACCTGAGGGGACACAGGAGGAGCTACAGGGGGAGGGAAGGTGGATCAGAACCGTTCTAACAAGAGCGCTGAGGGGACACAGGAGGAGCTACAGGGGGAGGGAAGGTGGATCAGAACCGTTCTAACAAGAGCGCTGAGGGGACACAGGTGGAGCTACAGGGGGAGGGAAGGTGGATCAGAACCCTTCTAACAAGAGCGCTGAGGGGACACAGGAGGAGCTACAGGGGGAGGGAAGGTGGATCAGAACCGTTCTAACGAGAGCGCTGAGGGGACACAGGAGGAGCTACAGGGGGAGGGAAGGTGGATCAGAACCGTTCTAACAAGAGCGCTGAGGGGACACAGGAGGAGCTACAGGGGGAGGGGAGGTGGATCAGAACCGTTCTAACAAGAGCGCTGAGAGGACACAGGAGGAGCTACAGAGGGAGGAAGGTGGATCAGAACCGTTCTAACAAGAGCGCTGAGGGGACACAGGTGGAGCTACAGGGGGAGGGAAGGTGGATCAGAACCGTTCTAACAAGAGCGCTGAGGGGACACAGGAGGAGCTACAGGGGGAGGGAAGGTGGATCAGAACCCTTCTAACAAGAGCGCTGAGGGGACACAGGTGGAGCTACAGGGGGAGGGAAGGTGGATCAGAACCGTTCTAACAAGAGCGCTGAGGGGACACAGGAGGAGCTACAGGGGGAGGGAAGGTGGATCAGAACCCTTCTAACAAGAGCGCTGAGGGGACACAGGAGGAGCTACAGGGGGAGGGAAGGTGGATCAGAACCGTCAAGAGCGCTGTCCCACTAATGTTCCTCACCAGAATCCATCTGTCAGGGGGGAACCGTCCATGGGTGCTGATGCAGCGGACTGAAGGTTCAACGTAGTCCATGCTGAACTGGTCTTTAGGCACCAGGTGGACTTTGTGCTAAAAACAGCAGAAAAAAAAGACAAAAAGGGGAGAATTTCAACAAAAGTATGCAAATGAGCTGAAGATCAAAATACAAAAAGTAAATCAAGGGTTTTTTTTTCAAATAATTGCCAGCTATTTAGCTAAGAGAAGGACAAATGTCAATCAAGATGTCAGAATGGAACGATCCCACTGGCTTCTGGTCAAGGGAACCATGGAGATGCTAACTTCCTGTTGGACTATCAGGGTGTCTCATCCCTGACATGCTAACTTCCTGTTGGACGATCAGGGTGTCTCATCCCTGACATGCTAACTTCCTGTTGGACGATAAGCGCGTCTCATCCCTGACATGCTAACTTCCTGTTGGACGATAAGCGTGTCTCATCCCTTACATGCTAACTTCCTGTTGGACGATAAGCGTGTCTCATCCCTGACATGCTAACTTCCTGTTGGACGATAAGCGTGTCTCATCCCTGACATGCTAACTACCTGTTGGACGATGAGGGTGTCTCATCCCTGACATGCTAACTTCCTGTTGGACGATAAGCGTGTCTCATCCCTGACATGCTAACTTCCTGTTGGACGATAAGCGTGTCTCATCCCTGACATGCTAACTTCCTGTTGGACGATAAGCGTGTCTCATCCCTGACATGCTAACTTCCTGTTGGACGATGAGGGTGTCTCATCCCTGACATGCTAACTTCCTGTTGGACGATAAGCGTGTCTCATCCCTGACATGCTAACTTCCTGTTGGACGATAAGCGTGTCTCATCCCTGACATGCTAACTTCCTGTTGGACGATGAGGGTGTCTCATCCCTGACATGCTAACTTCCTGTTGGACGATGAGCGTGTCTCATCCCTGACATGCTAACTTCCTGTTGGACGATGAGGGTGTCTCATCCCTGACATGCTAACTTCCTTTTGGACTATCAGGGTGTCTCATCCCTGACATGCTAACTTCCTGTTGGACTATAAAGCCTGATTAAAGCCTGATTTATGCTTCTGTGTGGAGTAGTATTCGTACCTACGCCGTCGACGCAGACCGTAAGCCGTAGCCTGAGACGCGCCTCCAAAAAATCCTGTTTACGCGTCGCGTCGACGCGTGGTGACGTCAACGTCGAGGACTGCGATTGGTCCGCTCAGAACGTTATTTCCGGTTCAGTCGCAGCACAACCCCGCCATTTTCAAAGTTTCTGTGGTGAAGGCTCCAAGAAAAAATGGACCAAGCTGAAGAAAGGATTATCGAGGAGGTGCTCAAGTACGACCACCTCTACAACGCCTCTTCGCGGCACTACAGAGACTGACAAATGGCCAACAATTGTTGTCTGTGACCGGAAGAAAACCGAGGAATCCGACAAGAGCACCGTAAACAATACAAAGACAAAGCCACACCCCCTAGCGGCTTGGCGGTGAATTGCAGAGCAACGCGTTCCCTCGACGCAGAATAAACCAGGCTTTCCAGTCGCACCTGTTTTACGCCCCCGTGCCAGATAAGGACCCCCATCGGGCTGTGCCACTCTGGAGGGAGCGCATCTCACAGTCAGTCAGCGGAACCATGCGGATCCGGGCCGGAGCTGTGGGAAGGAGCGCCAATTGTATCGGGTTGTTGTTTTCTGGACTGCAGCAGAACAGGAGCAGCCGGGACTGGAATGTAGAAGTAGGTTATCTTGAAGTTGACTAAGTTATGGTGAACGATATTGTGGTTCAACACTTTAATGAGCTTTAAGGCAAACATATTTCATGAGGAAACAACGCCGGAATTGGACGGATTTCAGCGGCACACAACAACGTATCCGATACACCTCATTGGAAACCTGGTGGTCTAAGACTAAGAAACACCAGTCACCATGAAGAAAGGAACTTTTAGCTGAGTACTCATGTTCTTTTCTGCAGGTTGAATGTGGCATTTGTTGGACAGAAGCGTCTCATCTCAACAAAAGCACCTCTTCAGTGCTGAGGCATGATGGGGCCAGGCATGAGAATGAAGTCCCAGATCCACCAGGATGAACTCAGGTATACAGACACTCTCCAACTGACTCACAGTTGCTTCATTGAGAATTAATTTCTCTTCATTTCTTCTCTCCTTCATCTTTAACCATCCAGCTTCCAGGAAGCAGATGCTGGATGAGGCTCTGCTGAATTTGATCCTGAAGGACTGCCAGCCCCTCAGCACTGTTGAGAGGGAAGGGTTCAGGGAACTGGTTCAGGTCCTTGAGCCTCATATGTTTGCCAACCAGAAAGGTTTGTGTGGAAATGATCTAAAGCAGTCGTTGATATCTCCAATTTATTTCATCTTGAATTTCAATGTATTGATTTACTCTGGGTGTCATTTTCAGACCATCAAACAAACGGTGGCTAAAAAGTACCAGGAGGAACGGGAAGGAGTGAAAAAGGAAGTCCAGCTGCCATGTGGACATCTGTGGACATGGAGGCTCCCTTTGCTCTGACCTGTCACTGCATTAGTGAGAATGATTGTGTTGGGAGTGCAAGACTTTCCACAAAGTCACCCTGCATCATTTTGAGGTTCGTAGCAACTCTCACTACATCACTTTAGCATCATTTCTTTGGTTAGTAGCAATTCTTATGACATCACTGTAGCATCGTTTTGAGGTTTTTAGCAACTCTCACTACATCACTTTCAACATCATTTTGAGGTTTTAAGCAACTCTCAATACATCACTGTAGTTTCATTATGAGCTTCATCGCAATTATCGCATCACTGTCGCATCATTTTTAGGATAGTAGCAACTCTCACAACATTGCTGTAGCATCATTTTGAGATTCGTAGCAAGTCTCACTACATCACTGTAGCATCATTTCTTCGGTTAATAGAAACTCTCATTACATCACTGTTGCAACATTTTGAGGTTCGTCGCAACTCTCACTATATCACTGTAGCATAATTTCTTAGGTTTGTAGCAACTCTCATTACATCACTTTAGCATCATTTTGAGGATCGTAGCAACTCTCACTACATCACTGTAGCATCATTTTGAGATTCGTAGCAACTCCCATGACATCACTGTAGCATCATTTTGAGGTTTGTAGCAACTCTCATTACATCACTTTAGCATCATTTTGAGGATCGTAGCAACTCTCACTACATCACTGTAGCATCATTTTGAGGTTTGTAGCAACTCTCACTACATTACTGGAAGCATCAGTTTGAGCATCGTAGCAACTCTGCCTACATCACTGTAGCATCATTTCTTCGGTTAGAAGCAACTCTCATGACATCACTTTAGCATGATTTTGAAATTACTATCAACTCTCACCACATCACTGTCAGTATAATTTCTTAGGTTAGTATCAACTCTCATGACATCACTGTAGCATCATTTTGAGGATTGTAGCAACTCTCACCACATCACTGTAGCATAATTTTGAGGATCGTAGCAACTCTCAATACATCATTGTCGCATCATTTTGAGGATAGTCGCAACTCTCACGACATTACTGTAGCATCATTTTGAGATTCGTAGCAACTCTCATTACATCACTGTAGCATAATTTTGAGGATAGTCGCAACTCTCACCACATCACTGTAGCATCATTTCTTAGGTAAGTAGCAACTCTCATTACATCACTTTAGCGTGATTTTGAGATTAGTATCAACTCTCACTACATCACTGCCACCTCATTTTGAGGATCGGAGCAGCTCTCATTACATCACTGTCGCATCATTTTGAGATTAGTAGCAACTCTCAATACATCACTGTCGCATCATTTTTAGGGTTGTAGCAATTCTCACGTCATTACTGTAGCATCATTTTGAGATTCGTAGCAACTCTCACTACATCACTGTAGCATCATTTCTTCGGTTAGGAGCAACTCTCATTACATCACTGTCGCATCATTTTGAGATTCGTAGCAACTCTCATTACATCACTGTAGCATCATTTTGAGGTTCGTAGCAACTCTCACCACATCACTGTAGCATCATTTCTTAGGTATGTAGCAACTTTCATTACATCACTTTAGCATGATTTTGAAATTACTATCAACTCTCACCACATGAATGTAGCATCATTTTGAGGATCGTAGCAACTCTCACTACATCAGTCGCACCATTTTGGCATTCGTAGCAACTCTCATTTCATCACTGTAGCATCATTTCTTAGGTCAGTAGCAACTCCCATGACATCACTGTAGCATCATTTTGAGGTTTGTAGCAACTCTTACAGCATTACTGGAAGCATCAGTTTGAGCATCGTAGCAACTCTGCCTACATCACTGTAGCATCATTTCTTAGGTAAATAGCAACTCTCATTACATCACTTTGGCATGATTTTGAAATTACTATCAACTCTCACCACATCACGGTAGCATCATTTCTTCGGTAAATAGCAACCCTCATTACATAATTGTAGCATCATTTTGCGGTTCGTAGCAAACGTCACTACATCACTGTAGCATCATTTCTTAGGGAAGTAGCAACTCTCATTACACCGCTTTAGCATTATTTTGAAATTACTATCAACTCTCACTGCATCACTGTAGCATCACTTCTTAGATTTGTAGCAACTCTCATTACATCACTTTAGCATCATTTTGAGATTAGTATCAACTCTCACTACATCACTGTCAGCATCATTTTGAGATTAGTTTCAGCTCTCACTACATCATTGCCAACTCATTTTGAGGATCGTAGCAACTCTCACCACATCACTTTCGCATCATATTGAGGATCGTAGCAACTCTCACTACTTCACTGTCGCATCATTTTGAGGATAGTCGCAACTCTCGCGACATTACTGCAGCATCATTTTGAGATTCGTAGGAACTCTCATTACATCACTGTAGCATCATTTTGAGGTTCGTAGCAACTCTCACCACATCACTGTAACATCATTTCTTAGGTAAGTAGCAACTCTCATTACATCACTGTAGCATCATTTTGAAGTTCGTAGCAACTCTCACCACATCACTGTCGCATCATTTCTCAGGTAAGTAGCAACTCTCATTACATCAATTTAGCATGATTTTGAAATTACTATCAACTCTCAGCACATGTCTGTAGCATAATTTCATAGGTTTGTAGCAACTCTCATTACATCACTCTAGCATCATTTGGTCATTTGTAGCAACTCTCATTACATCACTGTAGCATCATTTCTTAGGTTTGTAGCCACTCTCATTACATCACTTGAGCATCATTTGGACATTTGTAGCAACTCTCACTACATCACTGTCGCATCATTTCTTAGGTTAGTAGCAACTCTCACTACATCACTGTCGCATCATTTCTTAGGTTCGTAGCAACTCTCACCACATCACTGTAGCATCATTTTGAGGATCGTAGCAACTCTCACCACAACACTGTCAGTATAATTTCTTAGGTTAGTAGCAACTTTCATAACATCACTGTAGCATCATTTTGAGGATCGTAGCAACTCTCACCACATCACTGTAGCATCATTTTGAGGATAGTCGCAACTCTCACGACATTACTGTAGCATCATTTCTTAGGTTTGTAGCAAATCTCGTTACATCACTCTAGCATCATTTTGAGATTCGTAGCAACTCTCATTATATCACTGTAGCATCATTTTGCGGTTTGTAGCAAATCTCACTACATCACTGTAGCATCATTTTGAGGATCGTAGCAACTCTCAATACATCATTGTCGCATCATTTTGAGGATAGTCGTAACTCTCACGACATTACTGTAGCATCATTTCTTAGGTTTGTAGCAAATCTCGTTACATCACTGTAGCATCATTTTACGGTTCGTGGCAAACCTCACTACATTATTGTAGCATCATTTCTTAGGGAAGTATCAACTGTCATTACACCGCTTTAGCTTTATTTTGAAATTACTATCAACTCTCACCACAACACTATCAGTATAATTTCTTACGTTAGTTGCAACTGTCATAACATCACTGTCGCATCATTTTGAGGATCGTAGCAACTCTCACGACATCACTGTCGCATCATTTTGAGGTAAGTAGCAACTCTCATTACATCACTTTAGCATCATTTTGAGGTAGGTAGCAACTCTCATTTCATCACTGTCGCATCATTTCTTAGGTTAGTAGCAACTCCCATGACATTACTGTAGCATCATTTTGAGGATTGGAGCAACTCTCATGACATCACTTTAGCATGATTTTGAAATTACTATCAACTCTCACCACAACACTGTCAGTATAATTTCTTAGGTTAGTAGCAGCTGTCATAACATCACTGCAGCATCATTTTGAGGATCGTAGCAACTCTCACCACATCACTGTCGCATCATTTTGAAGATCGTAGCAACTCTCACTATATCACTTTTGCATCATTTTGAGGATAGTCGCAACTCTCGCGAAATTACTGTAGCATCATTTCTCACGTAAGTAGCAACTCTCATTTCATCACTGTAGCATCATCTTGAGGTTCGTAGCAACTCTCACCACATCACTGTCGCATCATTTCTTAGGGAAGTAGCAACTCTCATTACATCACTTTAGCATGATTTTGAAATTACTATCAACTCTCACCACATCACTGTAGCATCATTTCTTAGGTAAGTAGCAACTCTCATTACATCACTGTAGCATCATTTTGCGGTTCGTAGCAACTCTCACTACACCACTTTAGAATTATTTTGAAATTAGTATCAACTCTCACCACATCACTGTAGCATCACTTCTTAGGTTTGTAGCAACTCTCATTACATCACTTAAGCATCATTTTGAGGATCGGAGCAACTCTCACTACATCACTGTCGCATCATTTTGAGGATAGTCGCAACTCTCACGACATTACTGTTGCATCATTTTGAGATTCGTAACAACTCTCATTACTCATTGTAGCATCATTTTGAGGATCGTAGCAACTCTCATTACATCACTGTAGCATCATTTTGAGGATAGTCGCAACTCTCGCGAAATTACTGAAGCATCATTTTGAGGTTCGTAGCAACTCTCACCACATCACTGTAGCATCATTTCTTAGGTAAGTAGCAACTCTCATTACATCACTGTAGCATCATTTTGAGGTTCGTAGCAACTCTCATCACATCACTGTAGTATCATTTTGAGGTTCGTAGCAACTCTCACCACATCACTGTCGCATCATTTCTGAGGTAAGTAGCAACTCTCATTACATCACTTTAGCATGATTTTGAAATTACTATCAACTCTCAGCACATGACTGTCGCATCATTTCTTAGGTTTTTAGCAACTCTCATTACATCACTCTAGCATCATTTGGACATTTGTAGCAACTCTCATTACATCACTGTAGCATCATTTTGCGGTTCGTAGCAACTCTCACTACACCACTTTAGCATTATTTTAAATTAGTATCAACTCTCACCACATCACTGTAGCATCACTTCTTAGGTTTGTCGCAACTCTCATTACATCACTTAACATCATTTAGAGGATCGTAGCAACTCTCACTACACCACTTTAGCATTATTTTGAAATTAGTATCAACTCTCACCACATCACTGTAGCATCACTTCTTAGGTTTGTCGCAACTCTCATTACATCACTTTAACATCATTTTGAGGATCGTAGCAACTCTCACTACATCACTGTCGCATCATTTTGAGGATAGTCGAAACTCTCACGACATTACTGTAGCATCATTTTGAGATTCGTAGCAACTCTCATTCCATCACTGTAGCATCATTTTGAGGATCGTAGCAACTCTCACTACATCACTTTAGTATCATTTTGAGGACAATCGCAATTCTCACGACATAACTGTAGCATCATTTTGAGATTCGTAGCAACTCTCATTACATCACTGTAGCATCATTTTGAGGATCGTAGCAACTCTCACTACATCACTTTAGCATGATTTTGAAATTACTATCAACACTCACCACATCACTGTGGCATAACTTCTTAGGTTAGTAGCAACTCTCATTACATCACTGTAGCATCATTTTGAGATTCGTAACAACTCTCACCACATCACTGTAGCATCATTTTGAAGTTCGTAGCAACTCTCACCACATCACTGTAGCATCATTTCTTTGGTTAGTAGATATTCTTATGACATCACTTTCAGCATCATTTTGAGGTTCGTAGCAACTCTCACGACGTTACTGTAAGCATCGTTTTGAGCATCGTCGCAACTCTCACTACATCACTGTAACCATCATTTTGAGATTAGTCGCAACTCTCACTACATCACGGTCGCATCATTTCTTAGGTTAGTAGCAACTCTCACCACATCACTGTAGCATCATTTCTTAGGTAAATAGCAACCCTCATTACATCACTGTAGCATAATTTTGCGGTTCGTAGCAACTCTCACTACATCACTGTAGCATCATTTCTTAGGAAAGTATCAACTCTCATTACACCGCTTTAGCTTTATTTTGAAATTACTATCAACTCTCACTGCATCACTGTAGCATCATTTCTTAGGTTAGTAGCAACTCCCATGACATCACTGTAGCATTATTTTGAGGTTTGTAGCAACTCTCACTACAATACTGGAAGCATCATTTTGACATTTTTAGCAACTCTCATTTCATCACTGTAGCATCATTTCTTAGGTTAGTAGCAACTCCCATGACATCACTGAAGCATCATTTTGAGGTTTGTAGCAACTCTCACTACATTACTGGAAGCATCATTTTGATATTCGTAGCAACTCTCATTACATCACTGTTGCATCATTTTGAGGATCGTAGCAACTCTCATGACATCACTTTAGCATGATTTTGAAATTACTATCAACTCTCACCACAACACTGTCAGTATAATTTCTTAGGTTAGTAGCAACTGTCATAACATCACTGTAGCATCATTTTGAGGATTGTAGCAACTCTCACCACATCACTGTATTATCATTTTGAGGATCGTAGCAACTCTCAATACATCATTGTCGCATCATTTTGAGGATAGTCGCAACTCTCACGACATTACTGTAGCATCATTTCTTAGGTTTGTAGCATATCTCATTACATCACTCTAGCATCATTTTGAGATTCGTAGCAACTCTCATTACATCACTGTTGCATCATTTTGAGGTTCGTAGCAACTCTCACCACATCACTGTAGCATCATTTCTTCGGTTCGTAGCAACTCTCGTTACACCGCTTTAGCATTATTTTGAAATTACTATCAACTCTCACCACATCACTGTAGCATCACTTCTTAGGTTTGTAGCTACTCTCATTACATCACTTTAGCATCATGTTGAGATTAGTATCAATTGTCACTACATCACTGCCACCTCATTTTGAGGATCGTAGCAGCTCTCACCACATCACTGTAGCATCATTTTGAGAATCGTAGCAACTCTCACTACATCACTGTCGTATCATTTTGAGGATAGTCGCAACTCTCGCGACATTACTGTAGCATCATTTTGAGATTCGTGGCAACTCTCATTACATCACTGGAGCATAATTTTGAGGTTCGTAGCAACTATCACCACATCACTGTAGCATCATTTCTTAGGTAAGAGGCAACTCTCATTACATAACTGTTGCATCATTTTGAGGTTCGTAGAAACTCTCACCACATCACTGTACCATCATTTCTAAGGTAAGTAGCAACTCTCATTACATCACTTTAGCATGATTTTGAAATGACTATCAACTCTCACCACATTACTGTAGCATCATTTTGAGGTTCGTAGCAACTCTCACCACATCACTGTACCATCATTTCTAAGGTAAGCAGTAACTCTCATTACATCACTTTAGCATGATTTTTAAATTACTATCAACTCTCACCACATCACTGTAGCATCATTTCTTAGGTTTTTAGCAACTCTCATTACATCACTCTAGCATCATTTGGACATTTTTAGCAACTCTCATTACATCACTGTAGCATCATTTCTTAGGTTTGTAGCAACTCTCATTACATCACTCTAGCATCATTTGGACATTTGTAGCAACTCTCATTACATCTCTGTAGCATCATTTTGAGGTTCGTAGCAACTCTCACCACATCACTGTAACATCATTTCTTAGGTAAGTAGCAACTCTCATTACATCACTGTAGCATCATTTTGAGGATCGTAGCAACTCTCACTACATCACTTTAGCATGATTTTGAAATTACTATCAACACTCACCACATCACTGTGGCATAACTTCTTAGGTTAGTAGCAACTCTCATTACATCACTGTAGCATCATTTTGAGATTCGTAACAACTCTCACCACATCACTGTAGCATCATTTTGAAGTTCGTAGCAACTCTCACCACATCACTGTAGCATCATTTCTTTGGTTAGTAGATATTCTTATGACATCACTTTCAGCATCATTTTGAGGTTCGTAGCAACTCTCACGACGTTACTGTAAGCATCGTTTTGAGCATCGTCGCAACTCTCACTACATCACTGTAACCATCATTTTGAGATTAGTCGCAACTCTCACTACATCACGGTCGCATCATTTCTTAGGTTAGTAGCAACTCTCACCACATCACTGTAGCATCATTTCTTAGGTAAATAGCAACCCTCATTACATCACTGTAGCATAATTTTGCGGTTCGTAGCAACTCTCGCTACATCACTGTAGCATCATTTCTTAGGAAAGTATCAACTCTCATTACACCGCTTTAGCTTTATTTTGAAATTACTATCAACTCTCACTGCATCACTGGAGCATCATTTCTTAGGTTAGTAGCAACTCCCATGACATCACTGTAGCATTATTTTGAGGTTTGTAGCAACTCTCACTACAATACTGGAAGCATCATTTTGACATTTTTAGCAACTCTCATTTCATCACTGTAGCATCATTTCTTAGGTTAGTAGCAACTCCCATGACATCACTGAAGCATCATTTTGAGGTTTGTAGCAACTCTCACTACATTACTGGAAGCATCATTTTGATATTCGTAGCAACTCTCATTACATCACTGTTGCATCATTTTGAGGATCGTAGCAACTCTCATGACATCACTTTAGCATGATTTTGAAATTACTATCAACTCTCACCACAACACTGTCAGTATAATTTCTTAGGTTAGTAGCAACTGTCATAACATCACTGTAGCATCATTTTGAGGATTGTAGCAACTCTCACCACATCACTGTATTATCATTTTGAGGATCGTAGCAACTCTCAATACATCATTGTCGCATCATTTTGAGGATAGTCGCAACTCTCACGACATTACTGTAGCATCATTTCTTAGGTTTGTAGCATATCTCATTACATCACTCTAGCATCATTTTGAGATTCGTAGCAACTCTCATTACATCACTGTTGCATCATTTTGAGGTTCGTAGCAACTCTCACCACATCACTGTAGCATCATTTCTTCGGTTCGTAGCAACTCTCGTTACACCGCTTTAGCATTATTTTGAAATTACGATCAACTCTCACCACATCACTGTAGCATCACTTCTTAGGTTTGTAGCTACTCTCATTACATCACTTTAGCATCATGTTGAGATTAGTATCAATTGTCACTACATCACTGCCACCTCATTTTGAGGATCGTAGCAGCTCTCACCACATCACTGTAGCATCATTTTGAGAATCGTAGCAACTCTCACTACATCACTGTCGTATCATTTTGAGGATAGTCGCAACTCTCGCGACATTACTGTAGCATCATTTTGAGATTCGTGGCAACTCTCATTACATCACTGGAGCATAATTTTGAGGTTCGTAGCAACTATCACCACATCACTGTAGCATCATTTCTTAGGTAAGAGGCAACTCTCATTACATAACTGTTGCATCATTTTGAGGTTCGTAGAAACTCTCACCACATCACTGTACCATCATTTCTAAGGTAAGTAGCAACTCTCATTACATCACTTTAGCATGATTTTGAAATGACTATCAACTCTCACCACATTACTGTAGCATCATTTTGAGGTTCGTAGCAACTCTCACCACATCACTGTAACATCATTTCTAAGGTAAGCAGTAACTCTCATTACATCACTTTAGCATGATTTTTAAATTACTATCAACTCTCACCACATCACTGTAGCATCATTTCTTAGGTTTTTAGCAACTCTCATTACATCACTCTAGCATCATTTGGACATTTTTAGCAACTCTCATTACATCACTGTAGCATCATTTCTTAGGTTTGTAGCAACTCTCATTACATCACTCTAGCATCATTTGGACATTTGTAGCAACTCTCATTACATCTCTGTAGCATCATTTTGAGGTTCGTAGCAACTCTCACCACATCACTGTAACATCATTTCTTAGGTAAGTAGCAACTCTCATTACATCACTGTAGCATCATTTTGCAGTTCGTAGCAACTCTCACTTCACCACTTTAGCATTATTTTGAAATTAGTATCAACTCTCACCACATCACTGTAGCATCACTTCTTAGGTTATTCGCAACTCTCATTACATCACTTTAGCATCATTTTGAGGATCGTAGCAACTCTCACTACATCACTGTTGCATCATTTTGACATTTGTAGCAACTCTCATTATATCACTGTAGCATCATTTCTTAGGTTAGTAGCAACTCCCATGACATCACTGTAGCATCATTTTGAGGTTTGTAGCAACTCTCACGACATTTCTGGAAGTATCAGTTTGAGGTTCGTAGCAAATCTCACCACATCACTGTAGCATCATTTGTTTGGTTAGAAGCAACTCTCATGACATCACTTTAGCATGATTTTGAAATGACTATCAACTGTCACCACAACACTGTCAGCATAATTTCTTAGGTTAGTAGCAACTGTCATAACATCACTGTAGCATCATTTTGAGGATCGTAGCAACTCTCACCACATCACTGTAGCATCATTTATTAGGTATATAGCAACTCTCATTACATCACTTTAGCGTGATTTTGAAATTACTATCAACTCTCACCACATCACTGTCGCATTAAATTGAGGTTAGTAGCAACTCTTACTACACCACTGTCACATCATTTAGAGATCATTAGCAATTCTTCCGACATCACTGTCGCATTATTTTGAGGTTCGTAGCAACTCTTACTACGTGACTGTCAGCATCACTTTGAGGTTATTCGAAACACTGACAACATTACTGTAAGCATCATTGAGTTTATTACCAACTTTCACTACATTACTTTTAGCATCATTTTGCGTTCATTAGCAATTCTTACGACATCACTGTCCCATCAGTTTGAGATCATTACCAATTCTTCTGACATCACTGTCGCATTATTTTGATGTTCGTAGCAACTTTTAAATAAATTGCCTTGCCTTTTACTACATTACCGTTGCATTATTTAAAGGTTCGTAGCAACTCGTACTACATTACTGTCAGCATCACTTTGAGTTTATTCGAAACTATCACTACATTACAGTTAGCATCATTTTGAGTTTATTAGCAATTCTTCCAACATCACTGTCGCAATATTTTGAGATTCGTAACAACTTTTACTACATCACTTTCGAATTTTTTTTGAGGTGCGTAGCAACTCTTACTATATGACTGACAGTATCACTTTGAGGTTATTCGAAATGTTCACTCCATTACTGTTAGCATCATTTTGAGTTCATTAGCAATTCTTACTAAATCACTGTCGCATCATTTTGAGATCGTTAGCAATTCTTCCGACATCACTGTCGCATTATTTTGAGGTTCGTAGAAACCCTTACTACATGACTGTCAGCATCACTTTGAGGTTGTTCGAAACACTTAGTACATTACTGTAAGCATCACTGAGTTGATGAGCAACTATCACTACATTACTGTTAGCATCATTTTAAGGTTAGTAGCAACTCTTACTACATGACTGACAGCATCATTTTTAATTGACTCGCAAATCAAACCACATGACTGTCAGCATCACTTTGAGGTTATTCGAAACTTTCACTCCATTACTGTTAGCATAATTTTGAGTTCATTAGCAATTCTTACTACATCACTGTCGCATCATTTTGAGATCATTAGCAATTCTTCCGACATCACTTTCACATTTTTTTTGAGGTTCGTAGCAACTCTTACTACATTACTGTCAGCATCACTTTGAGTTTATTAGCAACTATCACTACATTACTGTTAGCATTATTTTGAGGTTCGTAGCAACTCTTACTACATGACTGTCAGCATCACTTTGAGGTTGTTTGAAACACTTACTACATTACTGTAAGCATCACTGAGTTGATTAGCAATTATCACTACATTAGTGTTAGCATCATTTTGAGTTCATTAGCAATTCTTCCGACATGACTGTCGCAATATTTTGAGGTTCGTAGCCACTTTTACTAAATTACTGTCGCATTATTTTGAGGTTCTTAGCAACTCTTACTACATTACTTTTACATCATTTTGAGATCATTTGCAATCTTCTGACATCACTGTCACATTATTTTGAGGTTCGTAGCAACTTTTACTGCATTATTGTTGCATTATTTTAAGGTTCGTAGCAACTCTTACTACATTAATGTTAGCATCATTTTGAGTTTATTAGCAATTCTTACGACATCACTGTAGCATTAAATTGAGTTCATTAGCAACTCTGACTACAAGACTGTCAGCATCACTTTGAAGTTGTTCAAAACACTTACTACATGACTGTCAGCATCACTTTGAGGTTGTTCGAAACTCTTACAACATTACTGTAAGCATCACTGAGTTTATATCAACTATCACTACATTACTGTTAGCATCATTTTGAGTTCATTAGCAATTTTTACGACACTCACTGTCCCATCAGTTTGAGATCATTAACAATTCTTTTGAAATCACTGTTGCATTACTTTGAGGTTCGAAGCAACTCTTACTACTTTACTGTTGCATTATTTTGAGGTTCGTTGCAACTCTTACTACATGACTTTCAGCATCACTTTGAGATCATTTGCAATCTTCTGACATCACTGTCACATTATTTTGAGGTTCGTAGCAACTTTTACTGCATTATTGTTGCATTATTTTAAGGTTCGTAGCAACTCTTACTACATTAATGTTAGCATCATTTTGAGTTTATTAGCAATTCTTACGACATCACTGTAGCATTAAATTGAGTTCATTAGCAACTCTGACTACAAGACTGTCAGCATCACTTTGAAGTTGTTCAAAACACTTACTACATGACTGTCAGCATCACTTTGAGGTTGTTCGAAACTCTTACAACATTACTGTAAGCATCACTGAGTTTATATCAACTATCACTACATTACTGTTAGCATCATTTTGAGTTCATTAGCAATTTTTACGACACTCACTGTCCCATCAGTTTGAGATCATTAACAATTCTTTTGAAATCACTGTTGCATTACTTTGAGGTTCGAAGCAACTCTTACTACTTTACTGTTGCATTATTTTGAGGTTCGTTGCAACTCTTACTACATGACTGTCAGCATCACTTTGAGATCATTTGCAATCTTCTGACATCACTGTCACATTATTTTGAGGTTCGTAGCAACTTTTACTGCATTATTGTTGCATTATTTTAAGGTTCGAAGCAACTCTTACTACATTAATGTTAGCATCATTTTGAGTTTATTAGCAATTCTTACGACATCACTGTAGCATTAAATTGAGTTCATTAGCAACTCTGACTACAAGACTGTCAGCATCACTTTGAAGTTGTTCAAAACACTTACTACATGACTGTCAGCATCACTTTGAGGTTGTTCCAAACTCTTACTACATTACTGTAAGCATCACTGAGTTTTTTAGCAACTATCACGACATTACTGTAAGCATCATTTTGAGTTCATTAGCAATTCTTCCGACATCACTGTCGCAATATTTTGAGGTTCGTAGCAACTTTTACTCCATTAGTTTCGCATTATTTTGAGGTTCGTAGCAACACTTACAACATGACTGTCAGCATCACTTTGAGGTTATTCGAAACTTTCACTCCATTACTGTTTGCATAATTTTGAGTTCATTAGCAATTCTTACTACATCACTGTCGCATCATTTTGAGATCATTAGCAATTCTTCCGACATCACTTTCGCATTTTTTTTGAGGTTCGTAGCAACTTTTACTACATTACTGTCGCATTATTTTCAGGTTCTTAGCAACTCTTACTACATTACTATTGCATCATTTTGAGATCATTAGCAATCTTCTGACATCACTGTCACATTATTTTGAGGTTCGTAGCAACTCTTACTACATTATTGTTGCATTATTTTAAGGTTCGTAGGAACCCTTACTACATGACTGTCATAATCACTTTGAGGTTGTTCGAAACACTTACTACATTACTGTAAGCATCACTGAGTTAATTAGCAACTATCACTACATTACTGTTCGCATCATTTTGAGTTCATTAGCTATTCTTCCGACATCACTGTCGCATTATTTTGAGGTTCTGAGCAATTCTTCTGACATCACTGTCGCATTATTTTAAGGTTCCTAGCAACTCTTACTACATTACTGTCAGAATCACTTTGAGGTTTTTCGAAACACTTACTACATTACTGTCAGCATCACTTTGAGTTTATTAGCAACTATCACTACATTGCTGTTAGCATCATTTTTAGGTTTGTAGCAACTCTTACTACATGACTGTCAACATCACTTTGAGGTTATTCGAAATGTTCACTCCATTACTGTTGGCATCATTTTGAGTTCATTAGCAATTCTTCCGACATCACTGTAGCAATATTTTAAGATTTGTAGCAACTTTTACTACATTACTGTCGCATTATTTTGAGGTTCGTAGCAACTCTTACTGCATTATTGTTGCATTATTTTAAGGTTCGTAGCAACTCTTACTACATTAATGTTAGCATCATTTTAAGTTCATTAGCAATTCTTCCGACATCACTGTCGCAATATTTTGAGGTTCGTAGCAACTTTTACTACATTACTGTCGCATTTTATTGAGTTTCGTGGCAACTCTTACTACATTATTGTTGCATTATTTTAAGGTTCGTAGCAACCCTTACTACATTACTGTCAGCATCACTGAGTTTCTTCGCAACTATCACTACATTACTGTTCGCATCATGTTGAGTTCATTAGCAATTCTTACGACATCACTGTCCCATCAGTTTGAGATCATTACCAATTCTTCTGACATTACTGTCGCATTATTTTGATGTTCAAAGCAACTCTTAGTACATGACTGTCAGCATCACTTTGAGGTTATTCGAAACTTTCACTCCATTACTTTTAGCATCATTTTGAGTTCATTAGCAATTCTTCCGACATCACTGTCGCAATATTTTGAGGTTCGTAACAACTCTTACTACATTACTGTCACATTATTTTGAGGTTCGTAGCAACTCTTACAACATGACTTTCAGCATCACTTTGAGGTTATTCGAAACTTTCACTCCATTACTGTTAGCATCATTTTGAGTTCTTTAGCAATTCTTACGACATCACTGTCGCATCATTTTGAGATCATTACCAATTCTTACTACATCACTGTCGCATCATTTTGAGATCATTAGCCATTCTTCTGACATCACGGTCACATTATTTTAAGGTTCGTAGTAACTCTTACTACATTATTGTTGCATTATTTTAAGGTTCGTATCAACTCTTCCTACATTACTGTCACCATCACTTTGAGTTTATTAGCAACTATCACTACATTACTGTGAGCATCCTTTTGTGTTTATTAGCAATTCTTACGACATCACTGTAGCATTAAATTGAGTTCATAAGCAACTCTTACTAAATGACTGTCAGCATCACTGTGAGGTTGTTCGAAACTCTTACTACATTACTGTAAGCATCACTGAGTTGATTAGCAACTATCACTACATTACTGTTAGCATCATGTTGAGTTCATTAGCAATTCTTACGACATCACTGTCCCATCAGTTTGAGATCATTACCAATTCTCCTGACATCACTGTCGCATTATTTTGAGGTTCAAAGCAACTCTTACTACTTTACTGTTGCATTATTTTAAGTTTCGTAGCAACTCTTACTACATGACTGTCAGCATCACTTTGAGTTTGTTCGAAACACTTACTACATTACTGTCAGCATCACTTTAACTTTATTAGCAACTATCACTACATTACTATTAGCATCATTTTGAGGTTAGTTGCAACTCTTAGTACATGACTGTCAGCATCACTTTGAGGTTATTCGAAACGTTCACTGCATTACTGTTAGCATCAGTTTCAGTTCATTAGCAATTCTTACTAAATCACTGTCGCATCATTTTGAGATCTTTAGCAATACTTCTGACATCACTGTCGCATTATTTTGAAGTTCGTAGCAACTCTTACTATATGACTGTCAGCATCACTTTGAGGTTGTTCGAAACACTCACTACATTACTGTAAGCATCACTGAGTTGATTAGCAACTATCACTACATTATTGTTAGCATCAGTTTGAGTTTGTTCGAAACACTTACTACATTACTGTCAGCATCACTTTAACTTTATTAGCAACTATCACTACATTACTATGAGCATCATTTTGAGGTTAGTTGCAACTCTTACTACATTACTGTAAGCATCACTGAGTTTATTAGCATCTATCACTACGTTACTGTTAGCATCATTTTGAGATCATTACCAATTCTTCTGACATCACTGTCGTATTATTTTGAGGTTCGTAGCAACTCTTACTACATGACTGTCACCATCACTTTGAGGTTATTCGAAAGTTTCACTCCATTACTGTTAGCATCATTTTGAGTTCATTAGCAATTCTTCCGACATCAATGTCGCAATATTTTGAGGTTCGTTGCAACTCTTACTACATTATTGTTGCATTATTTTAAGGTTTGTAGCAACTCTTACTACATTCCTGTCATCATCACTTTGAGTTTATTAGCAACTATCACTACATTACTTTTAGCATCATTTTGAGTTGTTGAGCAATTCTCACGACATCACTGTGGCATTAAATTGAGTTCATTAGCAACTCTTACTAAATGACTGTCAGCATCACTTTTAGGTTGTTCGAAACACTTTCTACATTACTGTAAGCATCACTGAGTTAATTAGCAACTATCACTACATTACTGTTAGCATCATTTTAAGTTCATAAGCAATTCTTCCGACATCACTGTCGCAATATTTTGAGGTTCGTAGCAACTTTTACGACATTACTGTCGCATTATTTTTAGGTTTGTAGCAACTCTGAGTACATGACTGTCAGCATCACTTTGAGGTTATTCGAAACGTTCACTCCATTACTGTTAGCATCATTTTGAGATCATTACCAATTCTTCTGACATCACTATTGCATCATTTTGAGACCTTAACAATTCTTCTGACATCACTGTCGAATTATTTTGAGGTTCGTAGCAACTCCTACTACATGACTGTCAGCATCACTTTGAGGTTGTTCGAAACTTTCACTCCATTACTGTTAGCATCATTTTGAGATCATGAGCAATTCTTCCGACATCACTGTCGCATTATATTGAGGTTCATAGCAACTCTTACTACATGACTGTCAGCATCACTTTGAGGTTATTCGAAACACTTACTACATTACTGTAAGCATCACTGACTTGATTAGCAACTATCACTCCATTACTGTTAGCATCTTTTTGAGATCATTACCAATTCTTCTGACATCACTGTAGCATCATTTTAAGTTCATTAGCAATTCTTCCGACATAACTGTCGCAATATTTTGAGGTTCGTAGCAACTTTTACTACATTACTGTCGCATTATTTTGAGGTTCGTAGCAACTCTTAGTACATGACTGTCAGCATCACTTTGAGGTTATTCAAAACGTTCACTCCATTACTGTTCGAATCATTTTGAGATCATTACCAATTCTTCTGACATCACTGTCGCATTATTTTGAGGTTCGTACTAACTTAAGTACATGACTGTCGCATTATTTTGAGGTTCGTAGCAACTCTTCGTACATGACTGTCAGCATCACTTTGAGGTTATTCAAAGTTTCACTCCATTACTTTTAGCATCATTTTGAGTTCATTAGCAATTCTTACTACATCACTGTCGCATCAGTTTGAGATTATTAGCAATTCTTCCGACATCACTGTCGCAATATTTTAAGGTTCGTAGCAACTCTTACTACATTACTGTCGCATTATTTTAAGGTTCGTAGCAGCTCTTAGTACATGACTGTCAGCATCACTGAGGTTATTCGAAACACTTACTACATTACTGTAAGCATCACTGAGTTGATTAGCAACTATCACTACATTACTGTTAGCATCATTTTGAGTTCATTAGGAATTCTTCCTACATCACTGTCGCAATATTTTGAGGTTCGTAGCAACTTTTACTACATTACTGTCGCATTATTTTGAGGTTCGTAGCAACTCTTAGTACATGACTGTCAGCATCACTTTGAGGTTATTCGAAAGTTTCACTCCATTACATTTAGCATCATTTTGAGTTCATTTGCGATTCTTACTACATCACTGTCGCATTATTTTGAGGTTCGTAGCAACTCTTGCTACATGACTGTCAGCATCACTTTGAGGTTATTCGAAACACTTACTACATTACTGCAAGCATCACTGAGTTGATAAGCAACTATCACTACATTACTGTTAGCATCATTTTAAGTTCATTAGCAATTCTTCCGACATCACTGTCGTAATATTACTGTCGCATTATTTTGAGGTTCGTAGCAACTCTTACTACATTACTGTCAGCATCACTTTGAGTTTATTAGCAACTATCACTACATTACTGTTCGCATCATTTTGCGTTGTTGAGCAATTCTCACGACATCACCGTAGCATTAAATTGAGTTCATTAGCAACTCTTACTAAATGACTGTCAGCATGACTTTGAGGTTGTTCGAAACTCTTACTACATTACTGTAAGCATCACTGAGTTTCTTAGCTACTATCACTGCATTACTGTTAGCATCATTTTAAGTTCATTAGGAATTCTTACGACATCACTTTTGCAATATTTTGAGGTTCGTAGCAACACTTACTACATGACTGTCAGCATCACTTTGAGGTTATTCGAAACTTTCACTCCATTACTGTTAGCATCATTTTGAGTTCATTAGCAATTCTTACTACATCACTGTTGCATCAGTTTGAGATCATTAACAATTCTTTTGACATTACTGTCGCATTATTTTGAGGTTCGAAGCAACTCTTACTACATTACTGTCAGCATCACTTTGAGTTCATTAGCAACTATCACTGCATTACTTTTAGCATCATTTTGAGGTTAGAAGCAACTCTCACTACATGACTGTCAGCATCACTTTGAGTTTATTAGCAACTATCCCTACATTACTGTTAGCATCATTTTGAGTTCATGAGCAATTCTCACGACATCACTGCAGCATTGAATTGAGTTCATTAGCAAGTCTTACTAAATCACTGTCAGCATCACTTTGAGGTTGTTCGAAACTCTTACTACATTACTCTAAGCATCACTGAGTTTCTTAGCAACTTTCACTACATTACGGTTAGCATCATCTTGAGTTCGTGAGCGATTCTTCCGACATCACTGTCGCAATATTTTGAGGTTCGTAGCAACTTTTACTACATTACTGTCGCATTTTTTTGAGGTTGGTACCAACTCTTAGTACATGACTGTCAGCATCACTTAGAGGTTTTTCGAAACTTTCACGCCATTACTGTTAGCATCATTTTGAGTTCATTAGCAATTCTTACTACATCACTGTCGCATCAGTTTGAGATCATTCGCAATTCTTCCGACATCACTGTCGCATCATTTTGAGGTTCGTAGCAACTCTTAGTACAAGACTGTCAGCATCACTTTGAGGTTTTTCGAAACACTTACTACATTACTGTAAGCATCACTGAGTTGATTAGCAACTATCACTACATTACTGTTAGCATCATTTTGAGTTCATTAGCAATTCTTCCGACATCACTGTCGCAATATTTTGAGGTTCGTAGCACCTTTTACTACATTACTGTCGCATTATTTTGAGGTTCGTAGCAACTCTTAGTACATGACTGTCAACATCACTTTGAGGTTATTCGAAACTTTCACTCCATTACTGTTAGCATCATTTTGAGTTCATTAGCAATTCTTACTACATCACTGTCGCATCATTTTGAGATCATTAGCAATTCTTACTACATCACTGTCGCATTATTTTGAGGTTCGAAGCAACTCTTACTACATTACTGTCAGCATCACTTTGAGTTCATTAGCAACTATCACTGCATTACTTTTAGCATCATTTTGAGGTTAGAAGCAACTCTCACTACATGACTGTCAGCATCACTTTGAGTTTATTAGCAATTCTTACGACATCACTGTCGCATCATTTTGAGATCATTAGCGATTCTTCCGACATCACTGTCGCATCATTTTGAGGTTCGTAGCAACTCTTACTACATTATTGTTGCATTATTTTATGGTTCGTAGCAACTCTTACTACATTACTGTCATCATCACTTTGAGTTTATTAGCAACTATCACTACATTACTGTTAGCATCACTTTGAGGTTGTTCGAAACTCTTACTACATGACTGTCAGCATCACTTTGAAGTTGTTCGAAACACTTACTACATGACTGTCAGCATCACTTTGAGGTTGTTCGAAACTCTTACTACATTACTGTAAGCATCACTGAGTTTATTAGCAACTATCACTACATTACTGTTAGCATCATCTTGAGTTCATTGGCAATTCTTACGACATCACTGTCGCATGATTTTGAGATCATTAGCTATTCTTCTGACATCACTGTCGCATTTTTTTGAGGTTCGTAGCAACTATTACTACATTACTGTCAGCATCACTTTGAGGTTGTTCGAAACGTTCACTCCATTACTGTTAGCATCATTTTGAGATCTTTAGCAATTCATCTGACATCACTGTCGCAATATTTTGAGGTTCGTAGCAACTTTTTCTACATTACTGTCGCATTATTTTGAGGTTCATAGCAACTCTTACTACATGACCGTCAGCATCACTTTGAGGTTATTCGAAACTTTCACTCCATTACTGTTAGCATCATTTTGAGTTCATTAGCAATTCTTCCGACATCACTGTCGCATTATTTTGAGGTTCGTAGAAACTCTTACTACATGACTGTCAGCATCACTTTGAGGTTATTCGAAACTTTCACTCCATTACTGTTAGCATCATTTTGAGTTCATTAGCAATTCTTACTACATCACTGTTGCATCAGTTTGAGATCATTAACAATTCTTTTGACATTACTGTCGCATTATTTTGAGGTTCGAAGCAACTCTTACTACATTACTGTCAGCATCACTTTGAGTTCATTAGCAACTATCACTGCATTACTTTTAGCATCATTTTGAGGTTAGAAGCAACTCTCACTACATGACTGTCAGCATCACTTTGAGTTTATTAGCAACTATCCCTACATTACTGTTAGCATCATTTTGAGTTCATGAGCAATTCTCACGACATCACTGCAGCATTGAATTGAGTTCATTAGCAAGTCTTACTAAATCACTGTCAGCATCACTTTGAGGTTGTTCGAAACTCTTACTACATTACTCTAAGCATCACTGAGTTTCTTAGCAACTTTCACTACATTACGGTTAGCATCATCTTGAGTTCGTGAGCGATTCTTCCGACATCACTGTCGCAATATTTTGAGGTTCGTAGCAACTCTTAGTACAAGACTGTCAGCATCACTTTGAGGTTTTTCGAAACACTTACTACATTACTGTAAGCATCACTGAGTTGATTAGCAACTATCACTACATTACTGTTAGCATCATTTTGAGTTCATTAGCAATTCTTCCGACATCACTGTCGCAATATTTTGAGGTTCGTAGCACCTTTTACTACATTACTGTCGCATTATTTTGAGGTTCGTAGCAACTCTTAGTACATGACTGTCAACATCACTTTGAGGTTATTCGAAACTTTCACTCCATTACTGTTAGCATCATTTTGAGTTCATTAGCAATTCTTACTACATCACTGTCGCATCATTTTGAGATCATTAGCAATTCTTACTACATCACTGTCGCATTATTTTGAGGTTCGAAGCAACTCTTACTACATTACTGTCAGCATCACTTTGAGTTCATTAGCAACTATCACTGCATTACTTTTAGCATCATTTTGAGGTTAGAAGCAACTCTCACTACATGACTGTCAGCATCACTTTGAGTTTATTAGCAATTCTTACGACATCACTGTCGCATCATTTTGAGATCATTAGCGATTCTTCCGACATCACTGTCGCATCATTTTGAGGTTCGTAGCAACTCTTACTACATTATTGTTGCATTATTTTATGGTTCGTAGCAACTCTTACTACATTACTGTCATCATCACTTTGAGTTTATTAGCAACTATCACTACATTACTGTTAGCATCACTTTGAGGTTGTTCGAAACTCTTACTACATGACTGTCAGCATCACTTTGAAG
Organism: Aulostomus chinensis; assembly: GCF_037954235.1. Taxonomy (NCBI): domain Eukaryota; kingdom Metazoa; phylum Chordata; class Actinopteri; order Syngnathiformes; family Aulostomidae; genus Aulostomus; species Aulostomus chinensis. The sequence continues at coordinate 54,163,223 of NC_141320.1, read as the reverse complement.
TTGTTCGAAACACTTACTACATGACTGTCAGCATCACTTTGAGGTTGTTCGAAACTCTTACTACATTACTGTAAGCATCACTGAGTTTATTAGCAACTATCACTACATTACTGTTAGCATCATCTTGAGTTCATTGGCAATTCTTACGACATCACTGTCGCATGATTTTGAGATCATTAGCTATTCTTCTGACATCACTGTCGCATTTTTTTGAGGTTCGTAGCAACTATTACTACATTACTGTCAGCATCACTTTGAGGTTGTTCGAAACGTTCACTCCATTACTGTTAGCATCATTTTGAGATCTTTAGCAATTCATCTGACATCACTGTCGCAATATTTTGAGGTTCGTAGCAACTTTTTCTACATTACTGTCGCATTATTTTGAGGTTCATAGCAACTCTTACTACATGAACGTCAGCATCACTTTGAGGTTATTCGAAACTTTCACTCCATTACTGTTAGCATCATTTTGAGTTCATTAGCAATTCTTCCGACATCACTGTCGCATTATTTTGAGGTTCGTAGAAACTCTTACTACATGACTGTCAGCATCACTTTGAGGTTATTCGAAACTTTCACTCCATCACTGTTAGGATCATTTTGAGTTCATTAGCAATTCTTACTAAATCACTGTCGCATCATTTTGAGATCATTTGCAATTCTTCCGACATCACTGTTGCATTATTTTGAGGTTCGTAGAAACTCTTACTACATGAGGTTGAGGTTATTTGAAACGTTCACTCCATTACTGTTAGCATCATTTTGAGTTCATTAGCAATTCTTCCGACATCACTGTCGCAATATTTTGAGGTTCGTATTAACTCTTACTACATGACTGTCAGCATCACTTTGAGGTTATTCGAAACTTTCACTCCATGAATGTTAGCATAATTTTGAGTTCATTAGCAATTCTTACTAAATCACTGTCGCATCATTTTGAGATCATTAGCAATTCTTCTGACATCACTGTTGCATTATTTTGAGGTTCGTAGCAACTCTTACTACATCACTGTAGCATTATTTTGAGGTTCATAGCAACTCTTACTACATGACTGTCAGCATCACTTTGAGGTTGTTCGAAACACTTACTACATTACTGTAAGCATCACTGAGTTGATTAGCAACTATCACTACATTACTGTTTGCATCATCTTGAGTTCATCAAAAATTCCTCCGACCTCACTGTCGAAATATTTTGAGGTTCGTAGCAACTTTTACTACATTACTGTCGCATTATTTTGAGGTTCGTTGCAACTCTTACTACATGACTGTCAGCATCACTTTGAGGTTATTTGAAACGTTCACTCCATTACTGTACGCATCATTTTGAGTTCATTAGCAATTCTTACTACATAACTGTCGTATCATTTTGAGATCATTAGCAATTCTTCCGACATCACTGTTGCATTATTTTGAGGTTCGTAGAAACTCTTACTACATGACTGTCAATATCACTTTGAGGTTATTTGAAACGTTCACTCCATTACTGTTAGCATCATTTTGAGTTCATTAGCAATTCTTACGACATCACTGTCGCAATATTTTGAGGTTCGTATTAACTCTAACTACATGTCTGTCAGCATCACTTTGAGGTTATTCGAAACTTTCACTCCATTAATGTTAGCATCATTTTGAGTTCATTAGCAATTCTTACGACATCACTGTAGCATCATTTTGAGATCATTAGCAATTCTTACTAAATCACTGTAGCATCATTTTGAGATCATTAGCAACTCTTCTGACAGCACTGTCGCATTATTTTTTAGGTTCGTAGCAACTCTTACTACATGACTGTTGCATTATTTAAAGGTTCGTAGCAACTCTTACTAAATGACTGTCAGCATCACTTTGAGGTTGTTCGAAACTTTCACTCCATTACTGTTAGCACCCTTTTGAGTTCATTAGCAATTCTTACTACATCACTGTCGCATCATTTTGAGATCATTAGCAATTCTTCCGACATCACTGTCGCAATATTTTGAGGTTCGTATTAACTCTTACTACATGTCTGTCAGCATCACTTTGAGGTTATTCTAAACTTTAACTCCATTAATGTTAGCATCATTTTGAGCTCATTAGCAATTCTTACTAAATCACTGTGGCATCATTTTGAGATCATAAGAAATTCTTACTAAATCACTGTAGCATCATTTTGAGATCATTAGCAATTCTTCCGACATCACTGTTGCATTATTTTGAGGTTCGTAGAAACTCTTACTACATGAGGTTGAGGTTATTTGAAACGTTCACTCCATTACTGTTAGCATCATTTTGAGTTCATTAGCAGTTCTTACGACATCACTGTTGCATTATTTTGAGATCATTAGCAATTCTTCCGACATCACTGTCGCATTATTTTGAGGTTCGTAGAAACTCTTACTGCATGACTGTCAGCATCACTTTGAGGTTGTTCGAAACACTTAGTACATTACTGTAAGTATCACTGAGTTGATTAGCAACTATCACTACATTACTGTTAGCATCATTTTGAGTTCATTAGCAATTCTTCCCACATCACTGTCGCAATATTTTGAGGTTCGTATTAACTCTTACTACATGACTGTCAGCATCACTTTGAGGTTATTCGAAACTTTCACTCCATGAATGTTAGCATAATTTTGAGTTCATTAGCAATTCTGACTAAATCACTGTCGCATCATTTTGAGATCATTAGCAATTCTTCTGACATCACTGTCGCATTAGTTTGAGGTTCGTAGCAACTCTTACTACATCACTGTAGCATTATTTTGAGGTTCATAGCAACTCTTACTACATGACTGTCAGCATCACTTTGAGGTTGTTCGAAACACTTACTACATTACTGTAAGCATCACTGAGTTGATTAGCAACTATCACTACATTACTGTTAGCATCATCTTGAGTTCATTAAAAATTCCTCCGACCTCACTGTCGAAATATTTTGAGGTTCGTAGCAACTTTTACTACATTACTGTCGCATTATTTTGAGGTTCGTTGCAACTCTTACTACATGACTGTCAGCATTACTTTGAGGTTATTTGAAACGTTCACTCCATTACTGTACGCATCATTTTGAGTTCATTAGCAATTCTTACTACATAACTGTCGCATCATTTTGAGATCATTAGCAATTCTTACTACATCACTGTCGCATTATTTTTTTAGGTTCGTAGCAACTCTTACTACATGACTGTCAGCATCACTTTGAGGTTGTTCGAAATGTTCACTCCATTACTGTTAGCATCATTTTGAGATCATTAGCAATTCTTACTTAATCACTGTCGCATCATTTTGAGATCTTTAGCAATTCTTCCGACATCACTGTCGCAATATTTTGAGGTTCGTATTAACTCTTACTACATGACTGTCAGTATCACTTTGAGGTTGTTCGAAACTTTCACTCCATTAATTTTAGCATCATTTTGAGTTCAGTAGCAATTCTTACTAAGTCACTGTAGCATAATTTTGAGATCATTAGCAATTCTTACGAAATCACTGTCGCATCATTTTGAGATCTTTTGCAATTCTTCTGACATCACTGTCGCATTATTTTGAGGTTCGTAGCAACTCTTACTGCATGACTGTCAGCATCACTTTGAGGTTGTTCGAAACACTTAGTACATTACTGTAAGCATCACTGAGTTGATTAGCAACTATCACTACATTACTGTTCGCATCATTTTGAGTTCATTAGCAATTCTTACGAAATCACTGTAGCATCATTTTTAGATCATTAGCAATTCTTACTAAATCACTGTAGCATCATTTTGAGATCATTAGCAATTCTTCTGACATCACTGTCGCATTATTTTTTAGGTTCGTAGCAACTCTTACTACATGACTGTCAGCGTCACTTTGAGGTTATTCGAAACACTTACTACATTACTGTAAGCATCACTGAGTTGATTAGCAACTATCACTACATTACTGTTTGCATCATCTTGAGTTCATCAAAAATTCCTCCGACCTCACTGTCGAAATATTTTGAGGTTCGTAGCAACTTTTACTACATTACTGTCGCATTATTTTGAGGTTCGTTGCAACTCTTACTACATGACTGTCAGCATCACTTTGAGGTTATTTGAAACGTTCACTCCATTACTGTACGCATCATTTTGAGTTCATTAGCAATTCTTACTACATAACTGTCGCATCATTTTGAGATCATTAGCAATTCTTCCGACATCACTGTTGCATTATTTTGAGGTTCGTAGAAACTCTTACTACATGACTGTCAATATCACTTTGAGGTTATTTGAAACGTTCACTCCATTACTGTACGCATCATTTTGAGTTCATTAGAAATTCTTACTACATAACTGTCGCATCATTTTGAGATCATTAGCAATTCTTCCGACATCACTGTTGCATTATTTTGAGGTTCGTAGAAACTCTTACTACATGACTGTCAATATCACTTTGAGGTTATTTGAAACGTTCACTCCATTACTGTTAGCATCATTTTGAGTTCATTAGCAATTCTTACGACATCACTGTCGCAATATTTTGAGGTTCGTATTAACTCTAACTACATGTCTGTCAGCATCACTTTGAGGTTATTCGAAACTTTCACTCCATTAATGTTAGCATCATTTTGAGTTCATTAGCAATTCTTACGACATCACTGTAGCATCATTTTGAGATCATTAGCAATTCTTACTAAATCACTGTAGCATCATTTTGAGATCATTAGCAACTCTTCTGACAGCACTGTCGCATTATTTTTTAGGTTCGTAGCAACTCTTACTACATGACTGTTGCATTATTTAAAGGTTCGTAGCAACTCTTACTAAATGACTGTCAGCATCACTTTGAGGTTGTTCGAAACTTTCACTCCATTACTGTTAGAACCCTTTTGAGTTCATTAGCAATTCTTACTACATCACTGTTGCATCATTTTGAGATCATTAGCAATTCTTCCGACATCACTGTCGCAATATTTTGAGGTTCGTATTAACTCTTACTACATGTCTGTCAGCATCACTTTGAGGTTGTTCGAAACGTTCACTCCATTACTGTTAGCATCATTTTGAGATCTTTAGCAATTCATCTGACATCACTGTCGCAATATTTTGAGGTTCGTAGCAACTTTTTCTACATTACTGTCGCATTATTTTGAGGTTCATAGCAACTCTTACTACATGACCGTCAGCATCACTTTGAGGTTATTCGAAACTTTCACTCCATTACTGTTAGCATCATTTTGAGTTCATTAGCAATTCTTCCGACATCACTGTCGCATTATTTTGAGGTTCGTAGAAACTCTTACTACATGACTGTCAGCATCACTTTGAGGTTATTCGAAACTTTCACTCCATCACTGTTAGGATCATTTTGAGTTCATTAGCAATTCTTACTAAATCACTGTCGCATCATTTTGAGATCATTTGCAATTCTTCCGACATCACTGTTGCATTATTTTGAGGTTCGTAGAAACTCTTACTACATGAGGTTGAGGTTATTTGAAACGTTCACTCCATTACTGTTAGCATCATTTTGAGTTCATTAGCAATTCTTACGACATCACTGTCGCTTCATTTTGAGATCATTAGCAATTCTTCCGACATCACTGTCGCATTATTTTGAGGTTCGTAGAAACTCTTACTGCATGACTTTCAGCATCACTTTGAGGTTGTGCGAAACACTTAGTACATTACTGTAAGCATCACTGAGTTGATTAGCAACTATCACTACATTACTGTTAGCATCATTTTGAGTTCATTAGCAATTCTTCCGACATCACTGTCGCAATATTTTGAGGTTCGTATTAACTCTTACTACATGACTGTCAGCATCACTTTGAGGTTATTCGAAACTTTCACTCCATGAATGTTAGCATAATTTTGAGTTCATTAGCAATTCTTACTAAATCACTGTCGCATCATTTTGAGATCATTAGCAATTCTTCTGACATCACTGTTGCATTATTTTGAGGTTCGTAGCAACTCTTACTACATCACTGTAGCATTATTTTGAGGTTCATAGCAACTCTTACTACATGACTGTCAGCATCACTTTGAGGTTGTTCGAAACACTTACTACATTACTGTAAGCATCACTGAGTTGATTAGCAACTATCACTACATTACTGTTTGCATCATCTTGAGTTCATCAAAAATTCCTCCGACCTCACTGTCGAAATATTTTGAGGTTCGTAGCAACTTTTACTACATTACTGTCGCATTATTTTGAGGGTCGTTGCAACTCTTACTACATGACTGTCAGCATCACTTTGAGGTTATTTGAAACGTTCACTCCATTACTGTACGCATCATTTTGAGTTCATTAGCAATTCTTACTACATAACTGTCGTATCATTTTGAGATCATTAGCAATTCTTCCGACATCACTGTTGCATTATTTTGAGGTTCGTAGAAACTCTTACTACATGACTGTCAATATCACTTTGAGGTTATTTGAAACGTTCACTCCATTACTGTTAGCATCATTTTGAGTTCATTAGCAATTCTTACGACATTACTGTCGCAATATTTTGAGGTTCGTATTAACTCTAACTACATGTCTGTCAGCATCACTTTGAGGTTATTCGAAACTTTCACTCCATTAATGTTAGCATCATTTTGAGTTCATTAGCAATTCTTACGACATCACTGTAGCATCATTTTGAGATCATTAGCAATTCTTACTAAATCACTGTAGCATCATTTTGAGATCATTAGCATCTCTTCTGACAGCACTGTCGCATTATTTTTTAGGTTCGTAGCAACTCTTACTACATGACTGTTGCATTATTTAAAGGTTCGTAGCAACTCTTACTAAATGACTGTCAGCATCACTTTGAGGTTGTTCGAAACTTTCACTCCATTACTGTTAGCACCCTTTTGAGTTCATTAGCAATTCTTACTACATCACTGTCGCATCATTTTGAGATCATTAGCAATTCTTCCGACATCACTGTCGCAATATTTTGAGGTTCGTATTAACTCTTACTACATGTCTGTCAGCATCACTTTGAGGTTATTCTAAACTTTCACTCCATTAATGTTAGCATCATTTTGAGTTCATTAGCAATTCTTACTAAATCACTGTGGCATCATTTTGAGATCATAAGAAATTCTTACTAAATCACTGTAGCATCATTTTGAGATCATTAGCAATTCTTCCGACATCACTGTTGCATTATTTTGAGGTTCGTAGAAACTCTTACTACATGAGGTTGAGGTTATTTGAAACGTTCACTCCATTACTGTTAGCATCATTTTGAGTTCATTAGCAGTTCTTACGACATCACTGTCGCTTCATTTTGAGATCATTAGCAATTCTTCCGACATCACTGTCGCATTATTTTGAGGTTCGTAGAAACTCTTACTGCATGACTGTCAGCATCACTTTGAGGTTGTTCGAAACACTTAGTACATTACTGTAAGTATCACTGAGTTGATTAGCAACTATCACTACATTACTGTTAGCATCATTTTGAGTTCATTAGCAATTCTTCCGACATCACTGTCGCAATATTTTGAGGTTCGTATTAACTCTTACTACATGACTGTCAGCATCACTTTGAGGTTATTCGAAACTTTCACTCCATGAATGTTAGCATAATTTTGAGTTCATTAGCAATTCTGACTAAATCACTGTCGCATCATTTTGAGATCATTAGCAATTCTTCTGACATCACTGTCGCATTAGTTTGAGGTTCGTAGCAACACTTACTACATCACTGTAGCATTATTTTGAGGTTCATAGCAACTCTTACTACATGACTGTCAGCATCACTTTGAGGTTGTTCGAAACACTTACTACATTACTGTAAGCATCACTGAGTTGATTAGCAACTATCACTACATTACTGTTAGCATCATCTTGAGTTCATTAAAAATTCCTCCGACCTCACTGTCGAAATATTTTGAGGTTCGTAGCAACTTTTACTACATTACTGTCGCATTATTTTGAGGTTCGTTGCAACTCTTACTACATGACTGTCAGCATTACTTTGAGGTTATTTGAAACGTTCACTCCATTACTGTACGCATCATTTTGAGTTCATTAGCAATTCTTACTACATAACTGTCGCATCATTTTGAGATCATTAGCAATTCTTCCGACATCACTGTCGCAATATTTTGAGGTTCGTATTAACTCTTACTACATGTCTGTCAGCATCACTTTGAGGTTATTCGAAACTTTCACTCCATTAATGTTAGCATCATTTTGAGTTCATTAGCAATTCTTACTAAATCACGGTAGCATAATTTTGAGATCATTAGCAATTCTTACTAAATCCCTGTAGCATCATTTTGAGATCATTAGCAACTCTTCTGACATCACTGTGGCATTATTTTTTAGGTTCGTAGCAACTCTTACTAAATGACTGTCAGCATCACTTTGAGGTTATTCGAAACTTTCACTCCATTACTGTTAGCACCCTTTTGAGTTCATTAGCAATTCTTACTACATCACTGTCGCATCATTTTCAGATCATTCGCAATTCTTCCGACATCACTGTCGCAATATTTTGATGTTCGTATTAACTCTTACTAAATGACTGTCAGCATCACTTTGAGGTTATTCGAAACTTTCACTCCATTAAAGTTAGCATCATTTTGAGATCATTAGCAATTCTTACTAAATCACTGTCGCATCATTTTGAGATCATTAGCAATTCTTCTGACATCACTGTCGCAATATTTTGAGGTTTGTCGCAACTTTTACTACATTACTGTCGCATTATTTTGAGGTTCGTAGCAACTCTTACTACATGACTGTCAGCATCACTTTGAGTTTATTAGCAATTATCACTACATAACTGTTAGCATCATTTTGAGTTAATGAGCAATTCTCACGACATCACTGTAGCATTGAATTGAGTTCATTAGCAACTCTTAGTACGTGACTGTCAGCATCACTTTGAGGTTATTCGAAAGTTTCACTCCATTACTGTTAGCATCATTTTGAGTTCATTAGCGATTCTTACTACATCACTGTCGCATCATTTTGAGATCATTAGCAATTCTTCCGACATCACTGTCGCATTATTTTGAGGTTCGTAGCAACTCTTGCTACATGACTGTCAGCATCACTTTGAGGTTATTGGAAACTCTTACTACATTACTTTAAGCATCACTGAGTTTCTTAGCAACTATCGCTACATTACTGTTAGCATCATCTTGAGTTCATTAGCAATTCTTCCGACATCACTGTCGCAATATTTTGAGGTTCGTAGCAACTTAAATACATGATTGTCGCATTATTTTGAGGTTTGTAGCAACTTTTACTACATTACTGTCGCATTATTTTGAGGTTCGTAGCAACTCTTACTAAATGACTGTCAGCATCACTTTGAGGTTATTCGAAACTTTCACTCCATTAAAGTTAGCATCATTTTGAGATCATTAGCAATTCTTACTAAATCACTGTCGCATCATTTTGAGATCATTAGCAATTCTTCTGACATCACTGTCGCAATATTTAGAGGTTTGTCGCAACTTTTACTACATTACTGTCGCATTATTTTGAGGTTCGTAGCAACTCTTACTACATGACTGTCAGCATCACTTTGAGTTTATTAGCAACTATCACTACATTACTGTTAGCATCATTTTGAGTTAATGATCAATTCTCACGACATCACTGTAGCATTGAATTGAGTTCATTAGCAACTCTTAGTACGTGACTGTCAGCATCACTTTGAGGTTATTCGAAAGTTTCACTCCATTACTGTTAGCATCATTTTGAGTTCATTAGCGATTCTTACTACATCACTGTCGCATCATTTTGAGATCATTAGCAATTCTTCCGACATCACTGTCGCATTATTTTGAGGTTCGTAGCAACTCTTGCTACATGACTGTCAGCATCACTTTGAGGTTATTCGAAACTCTTACTTCATTACTTTAAGCATCACTGAGTTTCTTAGCAACTATCGCTACATTACTGTTAGCATCATCTTGAGTTCATTAGCAATTCTTCCGACATCACTGTCGCAATATTTTGAGGTTCGTAGCAACTTAAATACATGATTGTCGCATTATTTTGAGGTTTGTAGCAACTTTTACTACATTACTGTCGCATTATTTTGAGGTTCGTAGCAACTCTTAGTACATGACTGTCAGCATCACTTTGAGGTTATTCGAAACGTTCACTCCATTACTTTTAGCATCATTTTGAGATCATTACCAATTCTTCTGACATCACTGTCGCATTATTTTGAGGTTCGAAGCAGCTCTTAGTACATGACTGTCAGCATCACTTTGAGGTTATTCGAAACACTTACTACATTACTGTAAGCATCACTGAGTTGATTAGCAACTATCACTACATTACTGTTAGCATCATTTTGAGTTCATTAGGAATTCTTCCGACATCACTTTTGCAATATTTTGAGGTTCGTAGCAACACTTACTACATGACTGTCAGCATCACTTTGAGGTTATTCGAAACTTTCACTCCATTACTGTTAGCATCATTTTGAGTTCATTAGCAATTCTTACTACATCACTGTCGCATCAGTTTGAGATCATGAACAATTCTTTTGACATCACTGTCGCATTATTTTGAGGTTCGAAGCAGCTCTTACTACATTACTGTCAGCATCACTTTGAGTTCATTAGCAACTATCACTACATTACTGTTAGCATCATTTTGAGTTCATGAGCAATTCTCACGACATCACTGCAGCATTGAATTGAGTTCATTAGCAAGTCTTACTAAATGACAATCAGCATCACTTTGAGGTTGTTCGAAACTCTTACTACATTACTGTAAGCATCACTTAGTTTCTTAGCAACTTTCACTACATTACTGTTCGCATCATCTTGACTTCGTTAGCGATTCTTCCGACATCACTGTCGCAATATTTTGAGGTTCGTAGCAACTTTTACTACATTACTGTCGCATTTTTTTGAGGTTCGTAGAAACTCTTACTACATGACTGTCAGCATCACTTTGAGGTTATTTGAAACGTTCACTCCATTACTGTTAGCATCATTTTGAGATCATTAGCAATTCTTACTAAATCACTGTCGCATCATTTTGAGATGTTTAGCAATTCTTCTGACATCACTGTCGCATTATTTTGAGGTTCATAGAAACTCTGACTGCATGACTGTCAGCATCACTTTGAGGTTGTTCGAAACACTTAGTACATTACTGTAAGCATCACTGAGTTGATTAGCAACTATCACTACATTACTGTTAGCATCATTTTGAGTTCAATAGCAATTCTTACGACATCACTGTCAGCATCATTTTTTATTTACTCCCAACTCAAACCACATGACTGTCAGCATCACTTTGAGGTTATTTGAAACGTTCACTCCATTACTGTTAGGATCATTTTGAGTTCATTAGCAATTCTTCCGACATCACTGTCGCAATATTTTGAGGTTCGTAGCAACTCTTACTACATGTCTGTCAGCATCACTTTGAGGTTATTCGAAACTTTCACTCCATTAATGGTAGCATCATTTTGAGTTCATTAGCAATTCTTACTAAATCACTGTAGCATCATTTTGAGATCATTAGCAATTCTTACTAAATCACTGTAGAATCATTTTGAGAACATTAGCAATTCTTCCGACATCACTGTCGCAATATTTTGAGGTTCGTATCAACTTTTACTACATTACTGTCGCATTATTTTGAGATTCGTAGCAACTCCTAACACATGCCCGTCAGCATCACTTTGAGGTTGTTCGAAACTCTTACTTCATAACTGTAAGCATCACTGAGTTTTTTAACAACTATCACTATATTACTGTTTGCATCACCTTGAGTTCATTAGCAATTCTTACGACATCACTGTCGCATCATTTTGAGATCATTAGCAATTCTTCCGACATCACTATCGCAATATTTTGAAGTTCGTATTTACTCTTACTACATGACTGTCAGCATCACTTTGAGGTTGTTCGAAACTCTTACTACATTACTGTAAGCATCACTGAGTTGATGAGCAACTATCACTACATTACTGTTAGCATCGTTTTGAGTTCAATAGCAATTCTTACGACATCACTTTCAGCATCATTTTTTATTTACTCGCAACTCAAACCACATGACTGTCAGCATCACTTTGAGGTTATTCGAAACTTTCACTCCATTACTGTTAGCACCCTTATGAGTTCATGAGCAATTCTTACTACATCACTGTCGCATCATTTTGAGTTCATTAGCAATTCTTCCGACATCACTGTCGCAATATTTTGAGGTTCGTATTAACTCTTACTACATGACTGTCAGCATCACTTTGAGGTTATTCGAAACTTTCACTCCATTGCTGTTAGCATCATTTTGAGTTCATTAGCAATTCTTACTAAATCACTGTCGCATCATTTTGAGATCATTAGCAATTCTTCTGACATCACTGTCGCATTATTTTGAGGTTCGTAGCAACTCTTACTACATAACTGTAGCATTATTTTGAGGTTCATAGCAACTCTTACTACATGACTGTCAGCATCACTTTGAGGTTGTTCGAAACAATTACTACATTACTGTAAGCATCACTGAGTTGATTAGCTACTATCACTACATTACTGTTAGCATCATCTTGAGTTCATTAAAAATTCCTCCGACATCTCTGTCGAAATATTTTGAGGTTCGTAGCAACTTTTACTACATGTCTGTCAGCATCACTTTGAGGTTATTCTAAACTTTCACTCCATTAATGTTAGCATCATTTTGAGTTCATTAGCAATTCTTACTAAATCACTGTAGCATCATTTTGAGATCATAAGAAATGCTTACTAAATCACTGTAGCATCATTTTGAGATCATTAGCAATTCTTCTGACATCACTGTCGCATTATTTTTGAGGTTCGTAGCAACTCTTACCACATGACTGTCAGCATCACTTTGAGGTTGTTCGAAACTCTTACTACATTACTGTAAGCATCACTGAGTTGATGAGCAACTATCACTACATTACTGTTAGCATCGTTTTGAGTTCAATAGCAATTCTTACGACATCACTTTCAGCATCATTTTTTATTTACTCGCAACTCAAACCACATGACTGTCAGCATCACTTTGAGGTTATTCGAAACTTTCACTCCATTACTGTTAGCACCCTTATGAGTTCATGAGCAATTCTTACTACATCACTGTCGCATCATTTTGAGTTCATTTGCAATTCTTCCGACATCACTGTCGCAATATTTTGAGGTTCGTATTAACTCTTACTACATGACTGTCAGCATCACTTTGAGGTTATTCGAAACTTTCACTCCATGAATGTTAGCATAATTTTGAGTTCATTAGCAATTCTTACTAAATCACTGTCACATCATTTTGAGATCATTAGCAATTCTTCTGACATCACTGTCGCATTATTTTTAGGTTCGTAGCAACTCTTACTACATAACTGTAGCATTATTTTGAGGTTCATAGCAACTCTTACTACATGACTGTCAGCATCACTTTGAGGTTGTTCGAAACACTTACTACATTACTGTAAGCACCACTGAGTTGATTAGCAACTATCACTACATTACTGTTAGCATCATCTTGAGTTCATTAAAAATTCCTCCGACATCACTGTCGAAATATTTTGAGGTTCGTAGCAACTTTTACTACATTACTGTCGCATTATTTTGAGGTTCGTTGCAACTCTTACTACATGACTGTCAGCATCACTTTGAGGTTATTTGAAACGTTCACTCCATTACTGTTAGCATCATTTTGAGTTCATTAGCAATTCTTACTACATCACTGTCGCATCATTTTGAGATCATTAGCAATTCTTCCGACATCACTGTTGCATTATTTTGAGGTTCATAGAAACTCTTACTACATGACTGTCAGTATCACTTTGAGGTTATTTGAAACGTTCACTCCATTACTGTTAGCATCATTTTGAGTTCATTAGCAATTCTTACAAAATCACTGTAGCATCATTTTGAGATCATTAGCAATTCTTACTAAATCCCTGTAGCATCATTTTGAGATCATTAGCAACTCTTCTGACATCACTGTGGCATTATTTTTTAGGTTCGTAGCAACTCTTACTAAATGACTGTCAGCATCACTTTGAGGTTATTCGAAACTTTCACTCTATTACTGTTAGCACCCTTTTGAGTTCATTAGCAATTCTTACTACATCACTGTCGCATCATTTTGAGATCATTAGCAATTCTTCCGACATCACTGTCGCAATATTTTGATGTTCGTATTAACTCTTACTAAATGACTGTCAGCATCACTTTGAGGTTATTCGAAACTTTCACTCCATTAAAGTTAGCATCATTTTGAGATCATTAGCAATTCTTACTAAATCACTGTCGCATCATTTTGAGATCATTAGCAATTCTTCTGACATCACTGTCGCAATATTTTGAGGTTTGTCGCAACTTTTACTACATTACTGTCGCATTATTTTGAGGTTCGTAGCAACTCTTACTACATGACTGTCAGCATCACTTTGAGTTTATTAGCAACTATCACTACATAACTGTTAGCATCATTTTGAGTTAATGAGCAATTCTCACGACATCACTGTAGCATTGAATTGAGTTCATTAGCAACTCTTAGTACGTGACTGTCAGCATCACTTTGAGGTTATTCGAAAGTTTCACTCCATTACTGTTAGCATCATTTTGAGGTTCGTAGCAACTCTTGCTACATGACTGTCAGCATCACTTTGAGGTTATTCGAAACTCTTACGACATTACTTTAAGCATCACTGAGTTTCTGAGCAACTATCGCTACATTACTGTTAGCATCATCTTGAGTTCATTAGCAATTCTTCCGACATCACTGTCGCAATATTTTGAGGTTCGTAGCAACTTAAATACATGATTGTCGCATTATTTTGAGGTTTGTAGCAACTTTTACGACATTACTGTCGCATTATTTTGAGGTTCGTAGCAACTCTTAATACATGACTGTCAGCATCAGTTTGAGGTTATTCGAAACGTTCACTCCATTACTGTTAGCATCATTTTGAGATCATTACCAATTCTTCTGACATCACTGTCGCATTATTTTGAGGTTCGAAGCAGCTCTTAGTACATGACTGTCAGCATCACTTTGAGGTTATTCGAAACACTTACTACATTACTGTAAGCATCACTGAGTTGATTAGCAACTATCACTACATTACTGTTAGCATCATTTTGAGTTCATTTGGAATTCTTCCGACATCACTGTCGCAATATTTTGAGGTTAATAGCAACTTTTACTACATTACTGTCGCATTATTTTGAGGTTCGCAGCAACTCTTACTACATGACTGTCAGCATCACTTTGAGGTTATTCAAAGTTTCACTCCATTACTTTTAGCATCATTTTGAGTTCATTAGCAATTCTTACTACATCACTGTCGCATCAGTTTGAGATTATTAGCAATTCTTCCGACATCACTTTTGCAATATTTTGAGGTTCGTAGCAACACTTACTACATGACTGTCAGCATCACTTTGAGGTTATTCGAAACTTTCACTCCATTACTGTTAGCATCATCTTGAGTTCATTAGCAATTCTTACTACATCACTGTCGCATCAGTTTGAGATCATTAACAATTCTTTTGACATCACTGTCGCATTATTTTGAGGTTCGAAGCAGCTCTTACTACATTACTGTCAGCATCACTTTGAGTTCATTAGCAACTATCACTACATTACTGTTAGCATCATTTTGAGTTCATGAGCAATTCTCACGACATCACTGCAGCATTGAATTGAGTTCATTAGCAAGTCTTACTAAATGACAATCAGCATCACTTTGAGGTTGTTCGAAACTCTTACTACATTACTGTAAGCATCACTTAGTTTCTTAGCAACTTTCACTACATTACTGTTTGCATCATCTTGACTTCGTTAGCGATTCTTCCGACATCACTGTCGCAATATTTTGAGGTTCGTAGCAACTTTTACTACATTACTGTCGCATTTTTTTGAGGTTCGTAGAAACTCTTACTACATGACTGTCAGCATCACTTTGAGGTTATTTGAAACGTTCACTCCATTACTGTTAGCATCATTTTGAGATCATTAGCAATTCTTACTAAATCACTGTCGCATCATTTTGAGATCTTTAGCAATTCTTCTGACATCACTGTCGCATTATTTTGAGGTTCATAGAAACTCTTACTGCATGACTGTCAGCATCACTTTGAGGTTGTTCGAAACACTTAGTACATTACTGTAAGCATCACTGAGTTGATTAGCAACTATCACTCCATTACTGTTAGGATCATTTTGAGTTCATTAGCAATTCTTTCGACATCACTGTCGCATCATTTTGAGATCATTAGCAATTCTTCCGACATCACTGTCGCAATATTTTGAGGTTCGTAGCAACTCTTACTACATGTCTGTCAGCATCACTTTGAGGTTATTCGAAACTTTCACTCCATTAATGTTAGCATCATTTTGAGATCATTAGCAATTCTTACTAAATCACTGTAGAATCATTTTGAGAACATTAGCAATTCTTCCGACATCACTGTCGCAATATTTTGAGGTTCGTAGCAACTTTTACTACATTACTGTCGCATTATTTTGAGGTTCGTAGCAACTCTTACTACACGACTGTCAGCATCACTTTGAGGTTATTCGAAACTTTCACTCCATTACTGTTAGCATCATTTTGAGTTCATTCGCAATTCTTACGACATCACAGTAGCATTAAATTGAGTTCATTCGCAACTCTAACTACATGACTGTCAGTATCACTGAGTTTATTAGCAACTATCACTACATTACTGTAAGAATCATCTTGAGTTCATTGGCAATTCTTTCGACATCACTGTCGCATGATTTTGAGATCATTAGCTATTCTTCTGACATCACTGTCGCATTTTTTTGAGGTTCGTAGCAACTATTACTACATTACTGTCAGCATCACTTTGAGGTTGTTCGAAACGTTCACTCCATTACTTTTAGCATCATTTTGAGTTTATTAGCAATTCTTACTAAATCAATGTCGCATCATTTTGAGATCTTTAGCAATTCATCTGACATCACTGTCGCAATAATTTGAGGTTCGTAGCAACTTTTTCTACATTACTGTCGCATTATTTTGAGGTTCGTAGCAACTCTTACTACATGACCGTCAGCATCACTTTGAGGTTATTCGAAACTTTCACTCCATTACTGTTAGCATCATTTTGAGTTCATTAGCAATTCTTCCGACATCACTGTTGCATTATTTTGAGGTTCGTCGCAACTCTTACTACATGACTGTCAGCATCACTTTGAGGTTATTTGAAATGTTCACTCCATTACTGTTAGCATCATTTTGAGATCATTAGCAATTCTGACTAAATCACTGTCGCATCATTTTGAGATCTTTAGCAATTCTTCTGACATCACTGTCGCATTATTTTGAGGTTCATAGAAACTCTTACTGCATGACTGTCAGCATCACTTTGAGGTTGTTCGAAACACTTAGTACATTACTGTAAGCATCACTGAGTTGATTAGCAACTATCACTACATTACTGTTAGCATCATTTTGAGTTCATTAGCAATTCTTCTGACATCACTGTCGCATTATTTTGAGGTTCATAGAAACTCTTACTGCATGACTGTCAGCATCACTTTGAAGTTTTTCGAAACACTTAGTACATTACTGTAAGCATCACTGAGTTGATTAGCAACTATCACTACATTACTGTTAGCATCATTTTGAGTTCATTAGCAATTCTTCCGACATCAATGTCGCAATATTTTGAGGTTCGTAGCAACTTTTACTACATTACTGTCGCATTTTTTTGAGGTTCGTAGCAACTCTTACTACATGACTGTCAGCATCACTTTGAGGTTATTCGAAACTTTCACTCCATCACTGTTAGGATCATTTTGAGTTCATTAGCAATTCTTACTAAATCACTGTCGCATCATTTTGAGATCATTAGCAATTCTTCCGACATCACTGTTGCATTATTTTGAGGTTCGTAGAAACTCTTACTACATGAGGTTAAGGTTATTTGAAACGTTCACTCCATTACTGTTAGGATCATTTTGAGTTCATTAGCAATTCTTACGACATCACTGTCGCATCATTTTGAGATCATTAGCAATTCTTCCGACATCACTGTCACATTATTTTGAGGTTCATAGCAACTCTTACTACATGACTGTCAACATCACTTTGAGGTTGTTCGAAACTCTTACTGCATTACTGTAAGCATCACTGAGTTGATTAGCAACTATCACTACATTACTGTTAGCATCGTTTTGAGTTCAATAGCAATTTTTACGACATCACTGTCAGCATCATTTTTTATTTACTCGCAACTCAAACCACATGACTGTCAGCATCACTTTGAGGTTATTCGAAACTTTCACTCCATTACTGTTAGGATCATTTTGAGTTTATTAGCAATTCTTACTAAATCACTGTCGCATCATTTTGAGATCATTAGCAATTCTTCCGACATCACTGTCGCAATATTTTGAGGTTCGTAGCAACTCTTACTACTTGTCTGTCAGCATCACTTTGAGGTTATTCGAAACTTTCACTCCATTAATGTTAGCATCATTTTGAGTTCATTGGCAATTCTTACTAAATCACTGTAGCATCATTTTGAGATCATTAGCAATTCTTACTAAATCACTGTCGCATCATTTTGAGATCTTTAGCAATTCTTCTGACATCACTGTCGCATTATTTTGAGGTTCGTAGCAACTCTTACTACATTATTGTTGCATTATTTTAAGGTTCGTAGCAACTCTTACTACATTACTGTCATCATCACTTTGAGTTTATTAGCAACTATCACTACATGACTGTCAGCATCACTTTGAAGTTGTTCGAAACACTTACTACATGACTGTCAGCATCACTTTGAGGTTATTCGAAACTCTTACTACATTACTGTAAGCATCACGCAGTTTATTAGCAACTATTACTACATTACTGTTAGCATCATTTTGAGTTCATTAGCAATTCTTACTACATCACTGTCGCATCATTTTGAGATCATTATTAATTCTTCCGACATCACTGTCGCATTATTTTGAGGTTCGTAGAAACTCTTACTACATGACTGTCAGCATCACTTTGAGGTTATTCGAAACGTTCACTCCATTAATGTTAGCATTATTTTGAGTTCATTAGCAATTCTTACTAAATCACTGTCGCATCATTTTGAGATCTTTAGCAATTCTTCTGACATCACTGTCGCATTATTTTGAGGTTCGTAGCAACTCTTACTGCATGACTGTCAGCATCACTTTGAGGTTGTTCGAAACACTTAGTACATTACTGTAAGCATCACTGAGTTGATTAGCAACTATCACTACATTACTGTTAGCATCGTTTTGAGTTCATTAGCAATTCTTACTAAATCACTGTCACATCATTTTGAGATCTTTTGCAATTCTTTCGACATCACTGTCAGCATCATTTTTTATTTACTCGCAACTCAAACAACATGACTGTCAGCATCACTTTGAGGTTATTCGAAACTTTCACTCCATTACTGTTAGCACCCTTTTGTGTTCATTAGCAATTCTTACTAAATCACTGTCGCATCATTTTGAGATCATTAGCAATTCTTCCGACATCACTGTCGCAACATTTTGAGGTTCGTATTAACTCTTACTACATGACTGTCAACATCACTTTGAGGTAATTCGAAACTTTCACTCCATTAATGTTAGCATCATTTTGAGTTCATTAGCAATTCTTACTAAATCACTGTCGCATCATTTTGAGATCATTAGCAATTCTTCTGACATCACTGTCGCATTATTTTGAGGTTCGTAGCAACTCTTACTACATTAATGTAAGCATCACTTTGAGGTTGTTCGAAACGTTCACTCCATTGCTGTTAGCATCATTTTGAGTTCATTAGCAATTCTTACTAAATCACTGTCGCATCATTTTGAGATCTTTTGCAATTCTTCTGACATCACTGTCGCATTATTTTGAGGTTCGTAGCAACTCTTACTACTTGTCTGTCAGCATCACTTTGAGGTTATTCGAAACTTTCACTCCATTAATGTTAGCATCATTTTGAGTTCATTGGCAATTCTTACTAAATCACTGTAGCATCATTTTGAGATCATTAGCAATTCTTACTAAATCACTGTCGCATCATTTTGAGATCTTTAGCAATTCTTCTGACATCACTGTCGCATTATTTTGAGGTTCGTAGCAACTCTTACTACATTATTGTTGCATTATTTTAAGGTTCGTAGCAACTCTTACTACATTACTGTCATCATCACTTTGAGTTTATTAGCAACTATCACTACATGACTGTCAGCATCACTTTGAAGTTGTTCGAAACACTTACTACATGACTGTCAGCATCACTTTGAGGTTATTCGAAACTCTTACTACATTACTGTAAGCATCACGCAGTTTATTAGCAACTATTACTACATTACTGTTAGCATCATTTTGAGTTCATTAGCAATTCTTACTACATCACTGTCGCATCATTTTGAGATCATTATTAATTCTTCCGACATCACTGTCGCATTATTTTGAGGTTCGTAGAAACTCTTACTACATGACTGTCAGCATCACTTTGAGGTTATTCGAAACGTTCACTCCATTAATGTTAGCATTATTTTGAGTTCATTAGCAATTCTTACTAAATCACTGTCGCATCATTTTGAGATCTTTAGCAATTCTTCTGACATCACTGTCGCATTATTTTGAGGTTCGTAGCAACTCTTACTGCATGACTGTCAGCATCACTTTGAGGTTGTTCGAAACACTTAGTACATTACTGTAAGCATCACTGAGTTGATTAGCAACTATCACTACATTACTGTTAGCATCGTTTTGAGTTCATTAGCAATTCTTACTAAATCACTGTCACATCATTTTGAGATCTTTTGCAATTCTTTCGACATCACTGTCAGCATCATTTTTTATTTACTCGCAACTCAAACAACATGACTGTCAGCATCACTTTGAGGTTATTCGAAACTTTCAGTCCATTACTGTTAGCACCCTTTTGTGTTCATTAGCAATTCTTACTAAATCACTGTCGCATCATTTTGAGATCATTAGCAATTCTTCCGACATCACTGTCGCAACATTTTGAGGTTCGTATTAACTCTTACTACATGACTGTCAACATCACTTTGAGGTAATTCGAAACTTTCACTCCATTAATGTTAGCATCATTTTGAGTTCATTAGCAATTCTTACTAAATCACTGTCGCATCATTTTGAGATCATTAGCAATTCTTCTGACATCACTGTCGCATTATTTTGAGGTTCGTAGCAACTCTTACTACATTAATGTAAGCATCACTTTGAGGTTGTTCGAAACGTTCACTCCATTGCTGTTAGCATCATTTTGAGTTCATTAGCAATTCTTACTAAATCACTGTCGCATCATTTTGAGATCTTTTGCAATTCTTCTGACATCACTGTCGCATTATTTTGAGGTTCGTAGCAACTCTTACTACATGACTGTCAGCATCACTTTGAGGTTGTTCGAAACACATAGTACATTACTGTAAGCATCACTGAGTTGATTAGCAACTATCACTACATTACTGTTAGCATCATTTTGAGTTCATTAGCAATTCTTCCTAAATCACTGTAGCATCATTTTGAGATCATTAGCAATTGTTACTAAATTACTGTAGCATCATTTTCACATCATTAGCAATTCTTCTGACATCACTGTCGCATTATTTTGAGGTTCATAGCAACTCTTACTACATGACTGTCAACATCACTTTGAGGTTGTTCGAAACTCTTACTGCATTACTGTAAGCATCACTGAGTTGATTAGCAACTATCACTACATTACTGTTAGCATCGTTTTGAGTTCAATAGCAATTTTTACGACATCACTGTCAGCATCATTTTTTATTTACTCGCAACTCAAACCACATGACTGTCAGCATCACTTTGAGGTTATTCGAAACTTTCACTCCATTACTGTTAGCATCATTTTGAGTTTATTAGCAATTCTTACTAAATCACTGTCGCATCATTTTGAGATCTTTAGAAATTTTTCCGACATCACTGTCGCATTATTTTGAGGTTCGTAGCAACTTCTACGACATGACTGTCGCATGATTTTGCGGTTCGTTGCAACACTTACTACATGACTGTCAGCATCACTTTGAGGTTATTTGAAATGTTCACTCCATTACTGTTAGCATCATTTTGAGATCATTAGCAATTCTTACTAAATCACTGTCGCATCATTTTGAGATCTTTAGCAATTCTTCTGACATCACTGTCGCATTATTTTGAGGTTCATAGAAACTCTTACTGCATGACTGTCAGCATCACTTTGAGGTTGTTCGAAACACTTAGTACATTACTTTAAGCATCACTGAGTTGATTAGCAACTATCACTACATTACTGTTAGCATCATTTTGAGTTCATTAGCAATTCTTCTGACATCACTGTCGCATTATTTTGAGGTTCGTAGCAACTCTTACTGCATGACTGTCAGCATCACTTTGAGGTTTTTCGAAACACTTAGTACATTACTGTAAGCATCACTGAGTTGATTAGCAACTGTCACTACATTACTGTTAGCATCATTTTGAGTTCATTAGCAATTCTTCCGACATCATTGTCGCAATATTTTGAGGTTCGTTGCAACTTTTACTACATTGCTGTCGCATTATTTTGGGGTTCGTAGCAACTCTTACTCCATGACTGTCAGCATCACTTTGAGGTTATTCGAAACTTTCACTCCATCACTGTTAGGATCATTTTGAGTTCATTAGCAATTCTTACTAAATCACTGTCGCATCATTTTGAGATCATTAGCAATTCTTCCGACATCACTGTTGCATTATTTTGAGGTTCGTAGAAACTCTTACTACATGAGGTTAAGGTTATTTGAAACTTTCACTCCATCACTGTTAGGATCATTTTGAGTTCATTAGCAATTCTTACGACATCACTGTCGCATCATTTTGAGATCATTAGCAATTCTTCCGACATCACTGTCGCAATATTTTGAGGTTCGTAGCAACTCTTACTACATGTCTGTCAGCATCACTTTGAGGTTATTCGAAACTTTCACTCCATTAATGTTAGCATCATTTTGAGTTCATTAGCAATTCTTACTAAATCACTGTCGCATCATTTTGAGATCATTAGCAATTCTTCCGACATCACTGTCGCAACATTTTGAGGTTCGTATTAACTCTTACTACATGACTGTCAACATCACTTTGAGGTAATTCGAAACTTTCACTCCATTAATGTTAGCATCATTTTGAGTTCATTAGCAATTCTTACTAAATCACTGTCGCATCATTTTGAGATCATGAGCAATTCTTCTGACATCACTGTCGCATTATTTTGAGGTTCGTAGCAACTCTTACTACATTAATGTAAGCATCACTTTGAGGTTGTTCGAAACGTTCACTCCATTGCTGTTAGCATCATTTTGAGTTCATTAGCAATTCTTACTAAATCACTGTCGCATCATTTTGAGATCTTTTGCAATTCTTCTGACATCACTGTCGCATTATTTTGAGGTTCGTAGCAACTCTTACTACATGACTGTCAGCATCACTTTGAGGTTGTTCGAAACACATAGTACATTACTGTAAGCATCACTGAGTTGATTAGCAACTATCACGACATTACTGTTAGCATCATTTTGAGTTCATTAGCAATTCTTCCTAAATCACTGTAGCATCATTTTGAGATCATTAGCAATTGTTACTAAATTACTGTAGCATCATTTTCACATCATTAGCAATTCTTCTGACATCACTGTCGCATTATTTTGAGGTTCATAGCAACTCTTACTACATGACTGTCAACATCACTTTGAGGTTGTTCGAAACTCTTACTGCATTACTGTAAGCATCACTGAGTTGATTAGCAACTATCACTACATTACTGTTAGCATCGTTTTGAGTTCAATAGCAATTTTTACGACATCACTGTCAGCATCATTTTTTATTTACTCGCAACTCAAACCACATGACTGTCAGCATCACTTTGAGGTTATTCGAAACTTTCACTCCATTACTGTTAGCATCATTTTGAGTTTATTAGCAATTCTTACTAAATCACTGTCGCATCATTTTGAGATCTTTAGAAATTTTTCCGACATCACTGTCGCATTATTTTGAGGTTCGTAGCAACTTCTACGACATGACTGTCGCATGATTTTGCGGTTCGTTGCAACACTTACTACATGACTGTCAGCATCACTTTGAGGTTATTTGAAATGTTCACTCCATTACTGTTAGCATCATTTTGAGATCATTAGCAATTCTTACTAAATCACTGTCGCATCATTTTGAGATCTTTAGCAATTCTTCTGACATCACTGTCGCATTATTTTGAGGTTCATAGAAACTCTTACTGCATGACTGTCAGCATCACTTTGAGGTTGTTCGAAACACTTAGTACATTACTTTAAGCATCACTGAGTTGATTAGCAACTATCACTACATTACTGTTAGCATCATTTTGAGTTCATTAGCAATTCTTCTGACATCACTGTCGCATTATTTTGAGGTTCATAGAAACTCTTACTGCATGACTGTCAGCATCACTTTGAGGTTTTTCGAAACACTTAGTACATTACTGTAAGCATCACTGAGTTGATTAGCAACTATCACTACATTACTGTTAGCATCATTTTGAGTTCATTAGCAATTCTTCCGACATCATTGTCGCAATATTTTGAGGTTCGTTGCAACTTTTACTACATTGCTGTCGCATTATTTTGGGGTTCGTAGCAACTCTTACTCCATGACTGTCAGCATCACTTTGAGGTTATTCGAAACTTTCACTCCATCACTGTTAGGATCATTTTGAGTTCATTAGCAATTCTTACTAAATCACTGTCGCATCATTTTGAGATCATTAGCAATTCTTCCGACATCACTGTTGCATTATTTTGAGGTTCGTAGAAACTCTTACTACATGAGGTTAAGGTTATTTGAAACTTTCACTCCATCACTGTTAGGATCATTTTGAGTTCATTAGCAATTCTTACGACATCACTGTCGCATCATTTTGAGATCATTAGCAATTCTTCCGACATCACTGTCGCAATATTTTGAGGTTCGTAGCAACTCTTACTACATGTCTGTCAGCATCACTTTGAGGTTATTCGAAACTTTCACTCCATTAATGTTAGCATCATTTTGAGTTCATTAGCAATTCTTACTAAATCACTGTAGCATCATTTTGAGATCATTAGCAATTCTTACTAAATCACTGTAGAATCATTTTGAGAACATTAGCAATTCTTCCGACATCACTGTCGCAATATTTTGAGGTTCGTATCAACTTTTACTACATTACTGTCGCATTATTTTGAGGTTCGTAGCAACTCCTACTACATGACCGTCAGCATCACTTTGAGGTTATTCGAAACTTTCACTCCATTACTGTTAGCATCATTTTGAGTTCATTAGCAATTCTTACGACATCACAGTAGCATTAAATTGAGTTCATTAGCAACTCTTACTACATGACTGTCAGTATCACTTTGAAGTTGTTCGAAACGCTTACTACATGACTGTCAGCATCACTTTGAGGTTGTTCGAAACTCTTACTTCATAACTGTAAGCATCACTGAGTTTTTTAGCTACTATCACTACATTACTGTTTGCAACATCTTGAGTTCATTAGCAATTCTTACGACATCACTTTCGCATCATTTTGAGATCATTAGCAATTCTTACGACATAACTATCGCAATATTTTGAGGTTCGTATTAACTCTTACTACATGTCTGTCAGCATCACTTTGAGGTTATTCTAAACTTTCACTCCATTAATGTTCGCATCATTTTGAGTTCATTAGCAATTCTTACTAAATCACTGTAGCATCATTTTGAGATCATAAGAAATTCTTCTGACATCACTGTCGCATTATTTTGAGGTTCGTGGCAACTCTTACTACATCACTGTAGCATTATTTTTAGGTTCATAGCAACTCTTACTACATCACTGTCAGCATCACTTTGAGGTTGTTCGAAACACTTACTACATTACTGTAAGCATCACTGAGTTGATTAGCAACTATCACTACATTACTGTTAGCATCATCTTGAGTTCATTAAAAATTCCTCCGACCTCACTGTCGAAATATTTTGAGGTTCGTAGCAACTTTTACTACATTACTGTCGCATT
Organism: Aulostomus chinensis; assembly: GCF_037954235.1. Lineage (NCBI taxonomy): Eukaryota > Metazoa > Chordata > Actinopteri > Syngnathiformes > Aulostomidae > Aulostomus > Aulostomus chinensis. Next base: position 54,137,224 of record NC_141320.1, on the reverse strand, counting down.
ATTTTGAGGTTCGTTGCAACTCTTACTACATGACTGTCAGCATCACTTTGAGGTTATTTGAAACGTTCACTCCATTACTGTTAGCATCATTTTGAGTTCATTAGCAATTCTTACTACATCACTGTCGCATCATTTTTAGATCATGAGCAATTCTTCCGACATCACTGTTGCATTATTTTGAGGTTCGTAGAAACTCTTACTACATGACTGTCAGCATCACTTTGAGGTTGTTCGAAACACTTACTACATTACTGTAAGCATCACTGAGTTGATTAGCAACTATCACTACATTACTGTTAGCATCATCTTGAGTTCATTAAAAATTCCTCCGACATCACTGTCGAAATATTTTGAGGTTCGTAGCAACTTTTACTACATTACTGTCGCATTATTTTGAGGTTCGTTGCAACTCTTACTACATGACTGTCAGCATCACTTTGAGGTTATTTTAAACGTTCACTCCATTACTGTTAGCATCATTTTGAGTTCATTAGCAATTCTTACTAAATCACTGTAGCATCATTTTGAGATCATGAGCAATTCTTCTGACATCACTGTCGCATTATTTTGAGGTTCGTAGCAACTCTTACTGCATGACTGTCAGCATCACTTTGAGGTTGTTCGAAACACTTAGTACATTACTGTAAGCATCACTGAGTTGATTAGCAACTATCACTACATTACTGTTAGCATCATTTTGAGTTCATTAGCAATTCTTACGAAATCACTGTAGCATCATTTTGAGATCATTAGCAATTCTTACTAAATCACTGTAGCATCATTTTGAGATCATTCGCAATTCTTCTGACATCACTGTCGCATTATTTTTTAGGTTCGTAGCAACTCTTACTACATTACTGTCAGCATAACTTTGAGGTTGTTCGAAACGTTCACTCCATTACTGTTAGCATCATTTTGAGTTCATTCGCAATTCTTACTACATCACTGTCGCATCATTTTGAGATCTTTAGCAATTCTTCCGACATCACTGTAACATTATTTAGAGGTTCGTAGCAACTCTTACTGCATGACTGTCAGCGTCACTTTGAGGTTATTCGAAACACTTAATACATGACTGTAAGCATCACTGAGTTGATTAGCAACTATCACTACATTACTGTTAGCATCATTTTGAGTTCATTAGCAATTCTTACTAAATCACTGTAGCATCATTTTGAAATCATTAGCAATTCTTACTAAATCACTGTAGCATCATTTTGACATCATTAGCAATTCTTCTGACATCACTGTCGCATTATTTTTTTAGGTTCGTAGCAACTCTGACTACATGACTGTCAGCATCACTTTGAGGTTGTTCGAAATGTTCACTCCATTACTGTTAGCATCATTTTGAGATCATTAGCAATTCTTACTAAATCACTGTCGCATCATTTTGAGATCTTTAGCAATTCTTCCAACATCACTGTCGCAATATTTTGAGGTTTTTATCAACTCTTACTAAATGACTGTCAGTATCACTTTGAGGTTATTCGAAACTTTCACTCCATTAATTTTAGCATCATTTTGAGTTCATTAGCAATTCTTACTAAATCACTGTAGCATCATTTTGAGATCATTAGCAATTCTTACTAAATCACTGTAGCATCATTTTGAGATCATTAGCAATTCTTACTAAATCACTGTCGCATTATTTTTTAGGTTCGTAGCAACTCTTACTACATGACTGTCAGCATCACTTTGAGGTTGTTCGAAATGTTCACTCCATTACTGTTAGCATCATTTTGAGTTCATTAGCAATTCTTACTAAATCACTGTCGCATCATTTTGAGATATTTTGCAATTCTTCTGACATCACTTTCGCATTATTTTGATTTTCGTAGCAACTCTTACTACATGACTGTCAGATTCACTTTGAGGTTTTTCGAAACTCTTACTGCATGACTGTAAGCATCACTGAGTTGATTAGCAACTATCAGTACATTACTGTTAGCATCGTTTTGAGTTCAATAGCAATTTTTACGACTTCACTGTCAGCATCATTTTTTATTTACTCGCAACTCAAACCACATGACTGTCAGCATCACTTTGAGGTTGTTCGAAACGTTCACTCCATTACTGTTAGCATCATTTTGAGTTCATTAGCAATTCTTACTACATCACTGTCGCATCATTTTGAGATCATTAGCAATTTTTCTGACATCACTGTCGCATTAATTTGAGGTTCGGAGAAACTTTTTCTACATCGCTGTCGTATTATTTTGAGGTTCTTAGCAACTCTTACTACATGACCGTCAGCATTACTTTGAGGTTATTCGAAACTTTCACCTCATTACTGTTAGCATCATTTTGAATTCATTAGCAATTCTTACTACATGACTGTCGCATCATTTTGACAGCATTAGCAATTCTTCTGACATCACTGTCGCATTATTTTGAGGTTCGTAGCAACTCTTACTACATGACAGTCAGCATCACTTTGAGGTTGTTCGAAACACTTACTACATTACTTTCAGCATCACTGAGTTTCTTAGCAACTATCACGACATTACTGTTAGCATCATCTTGAGTTCATTAGCAATTCTTCTGACATCAGTCGCAATATTTTGAGGTTCGTAGCAACTTTTACTACATTACTGTCGCATTATTTTGAGGTTCGTAGCAACTCTTAGTACATGACTGTCAGCATCACTTTGAGGTTATTTGAAACGTTCACTCCATTACTGTTAGCATCATTTTGAGTTCATTAGCAATTCTTACTAAATCACTGTCGCATCATTTTGAGATCATTAGCAATTCTTCTGACATCACTGTCACATTATTTTGAGGTTCGTAGCAACTCTTACTACATTATTGTTGCATTATTTTAAGGTTCCTAGCAACTCTTATTACATTACTGTCAGCATCACTTTGAGTTTATTAGCAACTATCACTACATTACTGTCGCATCATTTTGAGTTTATGAGCAATTCTCACGACATCACTGTAGCATTCAATTGAGTTCATTAGCAACTCTTACGAAATGACTGTCAGCATCACTTTGAGGTTGTTCGAAACTCTTCCTACATTACTGTAAGCATCACTGAGTGAATTAGCAACTATCACTACATTACTGTTAGCATCATTTTGAGTTCAATAGCAATTCTTCCGACATCACTGTCGCAATATTTTGAGGTTCGTAGCAACTTTTACTACATTACTTTCGCATTATTTTTTGGTTCGTAGCAACATTTACTACATGACTGTAAGTATCACTTTGAGTTTATTCGAAAGTTTCACTCCATTACTGTTAGCATCATTTTGAGTTCATTAGCAATTCTTACTACATCACTGTCGCATCATTTTGAGATCATTAGCAATTCTTCCGACATCACTGTCGCAATATTTTGAGGTTCGTAGCAACTCTTACTACATTATTGTTGCATTATTTTAAGGTTCCTAGCAACTCTTACTACATTACTGTCATCATTACTTTGAGTTTATTAGCAACTATCACTACATTACTGTCGCATCATTTTTAGTTTATGAGCAATTCTCACGACATCACTGTAGCATTGAATTGAGTTCATTAGCAACTCTTACTAAATGACTGTCAGCATCACTTTGAGGTTGTTCGAAACTCTTCCTACATTACTGTAAGCATCACTGAGTTGATTAGCAACTATCACTACATTACTGTAAGCATCATTTTGAGTTCATTAGCAATTCTTCCGACATCACTGTCGCAATATTTTGAGGTTCGTAGCAACTTTTACTACATTACTGTCGCATTATTTTGAGGTTCGTAGCAACACTTACTACATGACTGTAAGTATCATTTTGAGGTTATTCGAAAGTTTCACTCCATTACTGTTTGCATCATTTTGAGTTCATTAGCAATTCTTTCTACATCACTGTCGCATCATTTTGAGATCATTTGCAATTCTTCCGACATCACTGTCGCAATATTTTGAGGTTCGTAGCAACTCTTACTACATTATTGTTGCATTATTTTAAGGTTCGTAGCAACTCTTAATACGTTACTGTCAGCATCACTTTGAGTTTATGAGCAGCTATCACTACATCACTGTTAGCATCATTTTGAGTTGTTGAGCAATTCTCACGACATCACTGTCGCACTAAATTGAGTTCATTGGCAACTCTTACTACATGACTGTCAGCATCACTTTGAGGTTGTTCGAAACTCTTACTACATTACTGTAAGCATTACTGAGTTTCTTAGCCACCATCACTACATTACTGTTAGCATCATCTTAAGTTCATTTGCAATTCTTCCGACATCACTGTCGCAATATTTTGAGGTTCGTAGCAACTTTTACTACATTACTGTCGCATTATTTTGAGGTTCGTAGCAACTCTTACTACATGACTGTCAGCATCACTTTGAGGTTATTCGAAACTTTCACTCCATTACTGTTAGCATCATTTTGAGTTCATTAGCAATTCTTACGATATCACAGTAGCATTAAATTGAGTTCATTAGCAACTCTTACTACATGACTGTCAGTATCACTTTGAGGTTTTTCGAAACTCTTACTACATTACTGTAAGCATCACTGAGTTTATTAGCAACTATCACTACATTACTGTTAGCATCATCTTGAGTTCATTGGCAATTCTTCCGACATCACTGTCGCATGATTTTGAGATCATTAGCTATTCTTCTGACATCACTGTCGCAATAATTTCAGGTTCGTAGCAACTTTTTCTACATTACTGTCGCATTATTTTGAGGTTCGTAGCAACTCTTACTACATGACTGTCAGCATCACTTTGAGGTTATTTGAAATGTTCACTCCATTACTGTTAGCATCATTTTGAGTTCATTAGCAATTCTAACTAAATCACTGTCGCATCATTTTGAGATCTTTAGCAATTCTTCTGACATCACTGTCGCATTATTTTGAGGTTCATAGAAACTCTTACTGCATGACTGTCAGCATCACTTTGAGGTTGTTCGAAACACTTAGTACATTACTGTAAGCATCACTGAGTTGATTAGCAACTATCACTACATTACTGTTAGCATCATTTTGAGTTCATTAGCAATTCTTCCGACATCACTGTCGCAATATTTTGAGGTTCGTATTAACTCTTACTACATGACTGTCAGCATCACTTTGAGGTTATTCGAAACTTTCACTCCATGAATGTTAGCATAATTTTGAGTTCATTAGCAATTCTTACTAAATCACTGTCGCATCATTTTGAGATCATTAGCAATTCTTCTGACATCACTGTCGAAATATTTTGAGGTTCGTAGCAACTTTTACTACATTACTGTCGCATTATTTTGAGGTTCATAGCAACTCTTACTACATGACTGTCAGCATCACTTTGAGGTTATTTGAAACGTTCACTCCATTACTGTTAGCATCATTTTGAGTTCATTAGCAATTCTTACTACATCACTGTCGCATCATTTTGAGATCATGAGCAATTCTTCCGACATCACTGTTGCATTATTTTGAGGTTCGTAGAAACTCTTACTACATGACTGTCAGCATCACTTTGAGGTTATTTGAAACGTTCACTCCATTACTGTTAGTATCATTTTGAGTTCATTAGCAATTCTTACGACATCACTGTCGCATCATTTTGAGATCATTAGCAATTCTTACGACATCACTGTCGCAATATTTTGAGGTTCGTATTAACTCTTACTACATGTCTGTCAGCATCACTTTGAGGTTATTCGAAACTTATACTCCATTAATGTTAGCATCATTTTGAGTTCATTAGCAATTCTTACGAAATCACTGTAGCATCATTTTGAGATCATTAGCAATTCTTACTAAATCACTGTAGCATCATTTTGAGATCATTAGCAATTCTTCTGACATCACTGTCGCATTATTTTTTAGGTTCGTAGCAACTCTTACTACATGACTCTCAGCATCACTTTGAGGTTGTTCGAAATGTTCACTCCATTACTGTTAGCATCATTTTGAGTTCATTAGCAATTCTGACTAAATCACTGTCGCATCATTTTGAGATCTTTTGCAATTCTTCTGACATCACTGTTGCATTATTTTGAGGTTCATAGCAACTCTTACTACATGACTGTCAGCATCACTTTGAGGTTGTTCGAAACTCTTACTGCATTACTGTAAGCATCACTGAGTTGATTAGCAACTATCACTACATTACTGTTAGCATCGTTTTGAGTTCATTTGCAATTCTTACTAAATCACTGTCGCATCATTTTGAGATCTTTTGCAATTCTTTCGACATCACTGTCAGCATCATTTTTTTTTTACTCGCAACTCAAACAACATGACTGTCAGCATCACTTTGAGGTTATTCGAAACGTTCACTCCATTACTGTTAGCACCCTTTTGAGTTCATCAGCAATTCTTACTAAATCACTGTCGCATCATTTTGAGATCATTAGCAATTCTTCCGACATCACTGTCGCAATATTTTTAGGTTCGTATTAACTCTTACTATATGACTGTCAACATCACTTTGAGGTTATTCGAAACTTTCACTCCATTAATGTTAGCATCATTTTGAGTTCATCAGCAATTCTTACTAAATCACTGTCGCATCACTTTGAGATCATTAGCAATTCTTCTGACATCACAGTCGCATTATTTTGAGGTTTGTAGCAACTCTTACTACATTGATGTAAGCATCACTTTGAGGTTGTTCGAAACGTTCACTCCATAGCTTTTAGCATCATTTTGAGTTCATTAGCAATTCTTACTACATCACTATCGCATCATTTTGAGATCATTAGCAATTCTTACGAAATCACTGTAGCATCATTTTGAGATCATTAGCAATTCTTAATAAATCACTGTAGCATCATTTTGAGATCATTAGCAATTCTTCTGACATCACTGTCGCATTATTTTTTAGGTTCGTAGCAACTCTTACTACATGACTCTCAGCATCACTTTGAGGTTGTTCGAAATGTTCACTCCATTACTGTTAGCATCATTTTGAGTTCATTAGCAATTCTGACTAAATCACTGTCGCATCATTTTGAGATCTTTTGCAATTCTTCTGACATCACTGTTGCATTATTTTGAGGTTCATAGCAACTCTTACTACATGACTGTCAGCATCACTTTGAGGTTGTTCGAAACTCTTACTGCATTACTTTAAGCATCACTGAGTTGATTAGCAACTATCACTACATTACTGTTAACATCGTTTTGAGTTCATTAGCAATTCTTACTAAATCACTGTCGCATCATTTTGAGATCTTTTGCAATTCTTTCGACATCACTGTCAGCATCATTTTTTTTTTACTCGCAACTCAAACAACATGACTGTCAGCATCACTTTGAGGTTATTCGAAACGTTCACTCCATTACTGTTAGCACCCTTTTGAGTTCATCAGCAATTCTTACTAAATCACTGTCGCATCATTTTGAGATCATTAGCAATTCTTCCGACATCACTGTCGCAATATTTTTAGGTTCGTATTAACTCTTACTACATGACTGTCAACATCACTTGAGGTTATTCGAAACTTTCACTCCATTAATGTTAGCATCATTTTGAGTTCATTAGCAATTCTTACTAAATCACTGTCGCATCATTTTGAGATCATTAGCAATTCTTCTGACATCACAGTCGCATTATTTTGAGGTTCGTAGCAACTCTTACTACATTGATGTAAGCATCACTTTGAGGTTGTTCGAAACGTTCACTCCATAGCTTTTAGCATCATTTTGAGTTCATTAGCAATTCTTACTACATCACTGTCGCATCATTTTGAGATCATTAGCAATTCTTCCGACATCACTGTCGCAATATTTTGAGGTTCGTAGCAACTTTTACTACATTACTGTCGCATGATTTTTAGGTTCGTTGCAACACTTACTACATGACTGTCAGCATCACTTTGAGGTTATTCGAAACTTTCACTCCATTACTTTTAGCATCATTTTGAGTTCATTAGCAATTCTTACTACATCACTGTCGCATCATTTTGAGATCAGTAGCAATTCTTCCGACATCACTGTCGCATTATTTTGAGGTTCGTAGAAACTCTGACTACATGACTGTCAGCATCACTTTGAAGTTATTCGAAACGTTCACTCCATTAATGTTAGCATCATTTTGAGTTCATTAGCAATTCTTACTAAATCACTGTCGCATCATTTTGAGATCTTTTTCAATTCTTCTGACATCACTGTCGCATTATTTTGAGGTTCGTAGCAAATCTTACTACATGACTGTCAGCATCACTTTGAGGTTGTTCCAAACACTTACTACATTACTTTACGCATCACTGAGTTGATTAGCAATTATCACTACATTACTTTTAGCATAATTTTGAGTTCATTAGAAATTCTTACTACATCACTGTCGCATCATTTTGAGGTCATTAGCAGTTCTTCCGACATAACTGTCGCATTATTTTGAGGTTCATAGCAACTCTTACTACATGACTGTCAGCATCACTTTGAGGTTATTCGAAACGTTCACTCCATTACTTTTAGCATCATTTTGAGTTCATTAGCAACTCTTCCTACATGACTGTCAGCATCACTTTTAGGTTGTTCGAAACAGTTACTACATTACTGTAAGCATCACTGAGTTGATTAGCAACTATCACTACATTACTTTTAGCATCATTTTGAGTTCATTAGCAATTCTTACTACATCACTGTCGCATCATTTTGAGTTCATTAGCAATTCTTACTAAATCAGTATCGCATCATTTTGAGATCTTTAGCAATTCTTCTGACATCACTGTCGCATTATTTTGAGGTTCGTAGCAACTCTTACTACATGACCGTCAGCATCACTTTGAGGTTATTAGCAACTATCACTACATTACTGTTAGCATCATTTTGAGTTCATTAGCAATTCTTACTACATCACTGTCGCATCATTTTGAGATCATTAGCAATTCTTCTGACATCACTGTCACATTATTTTGAGGTTCGGAGCAACTTTTACTACATCACTGTCGCATTATTTTAAGGTTCGTAGCAACTCTTACGACATGACTCTCAGCATTACTTTGAGGTTATTCGAAACTTTCACTCCATTACTGTTAGCATCATTTTGATTTCATTAGCAATTCTTACTACATGACTGTCTCATCATTTTGACATCATTAGCAATTCTTCTGACATCACTGTCGCATTATTTTGAGGTTCGTAGCAACTTTTACCACATTACTGTTGCATTATTTTCAGGTTCGTAGCAACCCTTACTACAAGACTGTCATAATCACTTTGAGGTTGTTCGAAACACTTACTACATTACTGACAGCATCACTTTGACTTTATTAGCAACTATCACTACATTACTGTTAGCATCATTTTGAGGTTAGTAGCAACTCTTATTACATGACTGTCAGCATCATTTTGAGATCATTAGCAATTCTTCTGACATCACTGTCGCATTTTTTGAGGTTCATAGCAACTCTTACTACATTATTGTTGCATTATTTCGAGGTTCTTAGCAACTCTTAATACATTACTGTCAGCATCACTGTGAGTTCATTAGCAGCTATCACTACATTACTGTTAGCATCATCTTGAGTTCATTAGCAATTCCTCCGACATCACTGTCGCAATATTTTGAGGTTCGTAGCAACACTTCCTACATGACTGTCAGCATCACTTTGAGGTTATTCGAAACGTTCACTCCATTACTGTTAGCATCATTTTGAGTTCATGAGCAATTCTTACTAAATCACTTTTGAATCATTTTGAGAGCTTTAGCAATTCTTCTGACATCACTGTCGCATTATTTTGGGGTTCGTAGCAACTCTTACTACATGACTGTCAGCATCACTTTGAGGTTATTCGAAACACTTACTACATTACTTTAAGCATCACTGAGTTGATTAGCAACTATCACTACATTACTGTTAGCATCATTTTAAGTTCATTCGCAATTCTTCCGACATCACTGTCGCAATATTTTGAGGTTCGTAGCAACTTTTACTACATTACTGTCGCATTATTTTGAGGTTCGTAGCAACACTTACTACATGACTGTCAGCATCACTTTGAGGTTATTCGAAACACTTACTACATTACTTTAAGCATCACTGAGTTGATTAGCAACTATCACTACATTACTGTTAGCATCATTTTAAGTTCATTAGCAATTCTTCCGACATCACTGTCGCAATATTTTGAGGTTCGTAGCAACTTTTACTACATTACTGTCGCATTATTTTGAGGTTCGTAGCAACACTTACTACATGACTGTAAGCATCACTTTGAGGTTATTTGAAAGTTTCACTCCATTACTGTTAGCATCATTTTGAGTTCATGAGCAATTCTTACTCCATCACTGTCGCATCATTTTGAGATCATTAGCAGTTCTTCCGACATCACTGTCACATTATTTTGAGGTTCGTAGCAACTCTTACTACATTATTTTTGCATTATTTTGAGGTTCGTAGCAACTCTTACTACATGACTGTCAGCATCACTTTGAGGTTGTTCGAAACACTTACTACATCACTGTCAGCATCACTGAGTTCATTAGCAACTATCACTACATTACTGTTCGCATCATTTTGAGTTCATGAGCAATTCTTACTGAATCACTGTCGCATCATTTTGAGATCTTTAGCAATTCTTCTGACATCACTGTTGCATTATTTTGAGGTTCATAGCAACTCTTCCTACATGACTTTCACCATCACTTTGAGGTTATTCGAAACACTTACTACATTACTGTAAGCATCACTTTGAGTTTATTCAAAACTCTTACTACATTACTGTAAGCATCACTGAGTTGATTCGCAACTATCACTACATTACTGTTAGCATCATTTTGAGTTCATTAGCAATTCTTCCGACATCAATGTCGCAATATTTTGAGGTTCGTAGATACTTTTACTACATTACTGTTGCATTATTTTGAGGTTCGTAGCAACACTTACTACATGACTGTAAGCATCACTTTGAGGTTCTTCGAAAGTTTCACTCCATTACTGTTAGCATCATTTTGAGTTCATTAGCAATTCTTACTACATCACTGTCGCATCATTTGGAGGTCATTAGCATTTCTTCTGACATCACTGTCACATTATTTTGAGGTTCGTAGCAACTCTTATAACATTATCTTTGCATTAGTTTAAGATTCGTAGCAAATCTTACTACATTACTGTCAGCATCACTTTGAGTTTATTAGCAACTATCACTACATTACTGTTAGCATCATTTGGAGTTTTTGAGCAATTCTCACGACATCACTTTAGCATTAAATTGAGTTCATTAGCAACTCTTACCTAATGACTGTCAGCATCACTTTAAGGTTTTTCGAAACTCTTTCGACATTACTGTAAGCATCACTGAGTTTCTTAGCAACTATCACTACATTACTGTTAGCATAATCTTGAGTTCATTAGCAATTCTTCCGACATCACTTTCACAATATTTTGAGGTTCGTAGCAACTTTTACTACATTACTGTCGCATTATTTTGAGGTTCGTAGCAACTCTTACTACATGACTGTCAGCATCACTTTGAGGTTTTTCGACAGTTTCACTCCATTACTTTTAGCATCATCTTGAGTTCATTAGCAATTCTTCCGACATCACTGTCGCAATATTTTGAGGTTCGTAGCAACTTTTACTACATTACTGTCGCATTATTTTGAGGTTCGTAGCAACTCTTACTACATTACTGTCAGCATCACTTTGAGGTTGTTTGAAACACTTACTACATTACTGTCGCATTATTTTGAGGTTCGTAGCAACTGTTAGAACATGACTGTCAGCATCAATTTGAGGTTATTCTAAACTTTCACTCCATTACTGTTAGCATCATTTTGAGTTCATTAGCAATTCTTACTAAATCACTGTCGCATCATTTTGAGATCATTCGCAATTCTTCTGACATCACTGCCGCAATATTTTGAGGTTCGAAGCAACTCTTACTACATTATTGTTGCATTATTTTAAGGTTCCTAGCAACTCTTACTACATTACTGTCACCATCACTTTGAGTTTATTAGCAACTATCACTACATTACTGTTAGCATCATTTTGAGTTTATGAGCAATTCCCACGACATCACTGTAGCATTGAATTGAGTTCAATAGCAACTCTTACTAAATGACTGTCAGCATCACCTTTAGGTTGTTCGAAGCAACACTTACTACATGACTGTAAGCATCACTTTGAGGTTATTCGAAACTTTCACTCCATTACTGTTAGCATCATTTTGAGTTCATTAGCAATTCTTACTACATCACTGTCGCATCATTTTGAGATCATTAGCAATTCTTCCGACATCACTGTCGCATTACTTTGAGGTTCGTAGCAACTCTTCCTACATTATTGTTGCATTATTTTAAGGTTCGTAGCAACTCTTACTACATGACTGTCAGCATCACTTTGAGGTTGTTCAAAACACTTACTACATCACTGTCAGCATCACTGAGTTGATTAGCAACTATCACTACATTACTGTTAGCATCATTTTGAGTTCATGAGCAATTCTTCTGACATCACTGTCGCATTATTTTGAGATTCGTAGCAACTCTTTCTACATTATCTTTGCATTATTTTAAGGTTCGTAGAAACTCTTACTACATTACTGTCAGCATCACTTTGAGTTTATTAGCAACTATCACTAAATTACTGTTAGCATCATTTTGAGTGTATGAGCAATTCTCACGACATCACTTTAGCATTAAATTGAGTTCATTAGCAACTCTTACTAAATGACTGTCAGCATCACTTTGAGGTTTTTCGAAACTCTTAATACATTACTGTAAGCATCACTGAGTTTCTTAGCAACTATCACTACATTACTGTTAGCATCATTTTGAGTTCATTAGCAATTCTTACTAAATCACTGTCGCATCATTTTGAGATCATCAGCAATTCTTCTGACATCTCTGCCGCAATATTTTGAGGTTCGTAGCAACTCTTACTACATTATTTTTGCATTATTTTAAGGTTCCTAGCAATTCTTACTACATTACTGTCAGCATCACTTTGAGGTTTTTCGATACTCTTTCTACATTACTGTAAGCATCACTGAGTTTCTTAGCAACTATCACTACATTACTGTTAGCATAATCTTGAGTTCATTAGCAATTCTTCCGACATCACTTTCGCAATATTTTGAGGTTCGTAGCAACTTTTACTACATTTCTGTCGCATTATTTTGAGGTTCGTAGCAACTCTTAGTACATGACTATCAGCATCACTTTGAGGTTTTTCGAAAGTTTCACTCCATTACTGTTAGCATCATCTTGAGTTCATTAGCAATTCTTCCGACATGACTGTCGCAATATTTTGAGGTTCGTAGCAACTTTTACTACATTACTGTCGCATTATTTTGAGGTTCGGAGCAACACTTACTCCATGACTGTAAGCATCACTTTGAGGTTATTCGAAAGTTTCACTCCATTGCTGTTAGCATCATTTTGAGTTCATTAGCAATTCTTACTACATCACTGTCGCATCATTTTGAGGTCATTTGCATTTCTTCTGACATCACTGTCACATTATTTTGAGGTTTGTAGCAACTCTTACGTCATTATTGTTGCATTAATTTAAGGTTCGTAGCAACTCTTACTACATGACTGTCAGCATCACTTTGAGGTTGTTCAAAACACTTACTACATCACTGTCAGCATCACTGAGTTGATTAGCAACTATCACTACATTACTGTTAGCATCATTTTGAGTTCATGAGCAATTCTTCTGACATCACTGTCGCATTATTTTGAGATTCGTAGCAACTCTTACTACATTATCTTTGCATTATTTTAAGGTTCGTAGAAACTCTTACTACATTACTGTCAGCATCACTTTGAGTTTATTAGCAACTATCACTAAATTACTGTTAGCATCATTTTGAGTTTATGAGCAATTCTCACGACATCACTTTAGCATTAAATTGAGTTCATTAGCAACTCTTACTAAATGACTGTCAGTATCACTTTGAGGTTTTTCGAAACTCTTACTACATTACTGTAAGCATCACTGAGTTTCTTAGCAACTATCTCTACATTACTGTTAGCATAATCTTGAGTTCATTAGCAATTCTTCCGACATCACTGTCGCATTATTTTGAGGTTCGTAGCAACTCTTACTACATGACTGTCAGCATCACTTTGAGGTTATTCTAAACGTTCACTCCATTACTGTTAGCATCATTTTGAGTTCATTAGCAATTCTTACTAAATCACTGTCGCATCATTTTGAGATCATCAGCAATTCTTCTGACATCTCTGCCGCAATATTTTGAGGTTCGTAGCAACTCTTACTACATTATTTTTGCATTATTTTAAGGTTCCTAGCAACTCTTACTACATTACTGTCAGCATCACTTTGAGTTTATTAGCAACTATCACTACATTACCGTTAGCATCATTTTGAGTTTATGAGCAATTCCCACGACATCACTGTAGCATTGAATTGAGTTCAATAGCAACTCTTACTAAATGACTGTCAGCATCACCTTTAGGTTGTTCGAAGCAACACTTACGACAGGACTGTCAGCATCACTTTGAGGTTACTCGAAACTTTCACTCCATATCTGTTAGCATTATTTTGAGTTCATTAGCAATTCTTACTACATCACTGTCGCATCATTTTGAGATCTTTAGCAATTCTTCTGACATCACTGTCGCATTATTTTGAGGTTCATAGCAACTCTTTCTACATGACTGTCATCATCACTTTGAGGTTATTCGAAACACTTACTACATCACTGTCAGCATCACTGAGTTGATGAGCAACTATCACTGCATTACTGTTAGCATCATTTTGAGTTAATGAGCAATTCTTACTAAATCACTGTCGCATTATTTTGAGATTCGTAGCAACTTTTACTACATTACTGTTACCATCATTTTACGTTCATTAGCAATTCTTCCGACATCACTGTCGCAATATTTTGAGGTTCGTAGCAACTTTTACTTCATTACCGTTGCATTATATTGAGGTTCGTAGCAACTCTTAGTACATGACTGTCAGCATCACTTTGAGGTTATTCGAAACACTTCCTACATTACTGTAAGCATCACTGAATTGATTAGCAACTATCACTACATTACTGTTAGCATCATTTTGAGTTCATTAGCAATTCTTCCGACATCAATGTCGCAATATTTTGAGGTTCGTAGCAACTTTTACTACATTACTGTCGCATTATTTTGAGGTTCGTAGCAACACTTACTTCATGACTGTAAGCATCACTTTGAGGTTATTCGAAAGTTTCACTCCATTACTGTTAGCATCATTTTGAGTTCATTAGCAATTCTTACTACATCACTGTCGCATCATTTTGAGGTCATTAGCATTTCTTCTGACATCACTGTCACATTATTTTGAGGTTCGTAGCAACTCTTACTACATTATCTTTGCATTATTTTAAGATTCGTAGCAAATCTTACTACATTACTGTCAGCATCACTTTGAGTTTATTCGCAACTATCACTACATTACTGTTAGCATCATTTTGAGTTCATTCGCAATTCTCACGACATCACTTTAGCATTAAATTGAGTTCATTAGCAACTCTTACTAAATGACTGTCAGCATCACTTTGAGGTTGTTCAAAACACTTACTACATCACTGTCAGCATCACTGAGTTGATTAGCAACTATCACTACATTACTGTTAGCATCATTTTGAGTTCATGAGCAATTCTTCTGACATCACTGTCGCATTATTTTGAGATTCGTAGCAACTCTTACTACATTATCTTTGCATTATTTTAAGGTTCGTAGAAACTCTTACTACATTACTGTCAGCATCACTTTGAGTTTATTAGCAACTATCACTAAATTACTGTTAGCATCATTTTGAGTTTATGAGCAATTCTCACGACATCACTTTAGCATTAAATTGAGTTCATTAGCAACTCTTACTAAATGACTGTCAGTATCACTTTGAGGTTTTTCGAAACTCTTACTACATTACTGTAAGCATCACTGAGTTTCTTAGCAACTATCTCTACATTACTGTTAGCATAATCTTGAGTTCATTAGCAATTCTTCCGACATCACTGTCGCATTATTTTGAGGTTCGTAGCAACTCTTACTACATGACTGTCAGCATCACTTTGAGGTTATTCTAAACGTTCACTCCATTACTATTAGCATCATTTTGAGTTCATTAGCAATTATTACTAAATCACTGTCGCATCATTTTGAGATCATCAGCATTTCTTCTGACATCTCTGCCGCAATATTTTGAGGTTCGTAGCAACTCTTACTACATTATTTTTGCATTATTTTAAGGTTCCTAGCAACTCTTACTACATTACTGTCAGCATCACTTTGAGTTTATTAGCAACTATCACTACATTACTGTTAGCATCATTTTGAGTTCATGAGCAATTCCCACGACATCACTGTAGCATTGAATTGAGTTCAATAGCAACTCTTACTAAATGACTGTCAGCATCACCTTTAGGTTGTTCGAAGCAACACTTACTACAGGACTGTCAGCATCACTTTGAGGTTACTCGAAACTTTCACTCCATATCTGTTAGCATCATTTTGAGTTCATTAGCAATTCTTACTACATCACTGTCGCATCATTTTGAGATCTTTAGCAATTCTTCTGACATCACTGTCGCATTATTTTGAGGTTCATAGCAACTCTTTCTACATGACTGTCAGCATCACTTTGAGGTTATTCGAAACGTTCACTCCATTACTGTTAGCATCATTTTGAGTTCATTAGCAATTCTTCCGACATCACTGTCACATTATTTTGAGGTTCGTAGCAACTCTTACTACATTATTGTTGCATTATTTTAAGGTTCGTAGCAACTCTTACTACATGACTGTCAGCATCACTTTGAGGTTGTTCGAAACACTTACTACATTACTGTAAGCATCACTGAGTTGATTAGCAACTATCACTACATTACTGTTAGCATCATTTTGAGTTCATGAGCAATTCTTCTGACATCACTGTCGTAATATTTTGAGGTTCGTAGCAACTTTTACTTCATTACTGTTGCATTATATTGAGGTTCGTAGCAACTCTTAGTACATGAGTGTCAGCATCACTTTGAGTTTATTAGCAACTATCACTACATTACTGTTAGCATCATTTTGAGTTTATGAGCAATTCTTCCGACATCACTGTAGCATTGAATTGAGTTCATTAGCAACTCTTACTAAATGACTGTCAGCATCACTTTGAGGTTGTTCGAAACTCTTACTACATTACTGTAAGCATTACTGAGTTTCTTAGCAACTATCACTACATTGCCGTTAGCATCATCTTGAGTTCATGAGCAATTCTTCCGACATCACTGTCGCAATATTTTGAGGTTCGTAGCAACTTTTACTACATTACTTTCGCATTATTTTGAGGTTTGTAGCAACACTTACTACAGGACTGTCAGCATCACTTTGAGGTTGTTCAAAACATGTTCCACATTACTCTCAGCATCACTTTGAGGTTATTCGAAACTTTCACTACATTATTGTTCGCATCATTTTTGAGTTAATTAACAATTTATCCTACCTCACTGGAGCATTATTTTGAGGTTATTAGCAGCTCTTACTACATCACTGTCAGCATCATTTTTAGGTTACTCGCATCTCGAACCACATGACTGTCAGCATCACTTTGAGGTCATTCGAAACTTTCACTCCATTACTGTTAGCATCATTTTGAGTTCATTAGCAATTCTTACGACATCACTGTCACATCATTTTGAGATCAATAGAAATTCTTCCTTCATCACTGTCGCATTATTTTGAGGTTCGTAGCAACTCTCACTACATGACTGTCAGCATCACTTTGAGGTTGTTCGAAACACTTACTACATCACTGTCAGCATCACTGAGTTGATTAGCAACTATCACTACATTACTGTTAGCATCATTTTGAGATCAATACCAATTCTTCCGACATCACTGTCGCATTATTTTGAGCTTCGTAGCAACTCTTACTACATTACTGTCAGCATCATTTTTAGGTGACTCGCAACTTTAATCACATGACTATCAGCCTCACTTTGAGGTTGTTCGAAACACTTAGTACATTACTGAAAGCATCACTGATTTTATTAGCAGCTATCACTACATTACTGTTAGCATCGTTTTGAGTTCATTAGCAATTCTTACAAAATAACTGTGGCATTATTTTTAGGTTCGTAGCAACTCTTACTACATGACTGTCAGCATCACTTTGAGGATATTTGCAACTTTCACTACATTACTGTTAGCATCATTTTGAGTGCATAAGCAATTTTTACTCCATCACTGTCGAATCATTTTGAGATGTTTATCAATTCTTCCGACATTACAGTCGCATTATTTTAAGGTTCGTAGCAACTCTAACCACATGACGGTCAGCATCACTGAGTTTATTTGCAACTGTCACAAAATTACTGTAAGCATCATTTTGAGATTATTAGCAATTCTTACGACATCACTGTAGCATTATTTTGAGGTTATTAGCAACTCTTACTACAGTACTGTCAGCATCATTTTTAGGTTATTCGCAACTTTCACTACATTACTGTTAGCATCATTTTGAGTTCATTAGCAATTCTTACTACATCACTGTCGCAATATTTTGAGGTTCGTATCAACTCTTACTAAATTACTTTTGCGTTAGTTTGAGGTGAGTAGTAACTCTTACTACATGACTGTCAGCATCACTTTGAGGTTGTTCGAAACACTTACTACATTACTGTCGGCATCACTGAGTTCATTAGTAACCATCACTACATTACTGTTAGCATCATTTTGAGTTCATGAGCAATTCTTACTACATCACTGTTGCATTATTTTTAGCTTCGTAGCAACTCTTACTACAATACTATCAGCATCATTTTTAGGTGACTCGCAACTTTAATCACATGACTGTCAGCCTCACTTTGAGGTTATTCGAAACACTTTGTACATTACTGAAAGCATCACTGATTTTATTAGCAGCTATCACTACATTACTCTTCGCATCATTTTGAGTTCATTAGCAATTCTTGCGAAATAACTGTGGCATTATTTTGAGGTTCGTTGCAACTCTTACTACATGACTGTCAGCATCACTCTGAGGTAGTTCAAAACACTTACTACATTACTGTAAGCATCACTGAGTTTATTATCAACTATCACTACGTTACTGTTCGCATCATTTTGAGTTTAATAGTATTTCTTACGACATCACTGTCAGCTTCATTTTTAGGTTATTAGAAACTTTCACTCCATTATTGTTAGCATCATTTTGAGTTCATTAGAAATTCATGCGACATCACTGTCACATTATTTTGAGGTTCGTAGCAACTCTTACTACATTATTGTTGCATTATTTTAAGGTTCGTAGCAACTCTTACTACATTACTGTCATCATCACTTTGAGGTTGTTCGAAACAGTTACTACATTACTGTCAGCATCACTGAGTTTTTTAGCAACTCTCACTACATTACTGTTAGCATCATTTTGAGTTCATTAGCAATTCTTACGACATCACTGTAGCATTATTTTGAGGTTTGTAGCAACTCTTACTACATGACTGTCAGCATCACTTTGAGGTTGTTTGAAACACTTACTACATTACTGTAAGCATCACTGAGTTTATTAGCAACTATCACTACGTTACTGTTAGCATCTTTTTGAGTTTAATAGCAGTTCTTATGACATCACTGTCAGCATCACTTTGAGGTTATTCGAAACTTTCACTCCATTACTATTCGCATCATTTTGAGTACATTCGCAATTCTTACTACATCACTGTCGCATCATTTTGAGATCATTAGCAATTCTTCCGACATCACTGTCGCATTATTTTGAGGTTCGGAGCAACTCTTACTACATCACTGTAGCATTATTTTGAGGTTATTAATAACTCTAACTACATTACTTTCAGCATCATTTTTAGGTTACTCGCAACTCAAACCACATGACTGTCAGCATCACTTTGAGGTTATTCGAAACTTTCACTAAATTACAGTTAGGATCATTTTGAGATCATTATCAATTCTTCTGACATCACTGTCGCATTATTTTGATATTCGTAGCAACTCTTACTACATTACTGTCAGCATCACTTTGAGGTTGTTCGAAACATTTACTACATTACTGTCAGCATCACTGAGTTTATTAGCAACTATCACTACATTACTGTTAGCATCATTTTGAGGTTAATGGCAATTCTTACGACATCGCTGTCAGCATCATTTTTAGGTTACTCGCAACTCTAACCACATGACTTTCAGCATTACTTTGAGGTTATTCGAATTTTTCACTACATTACTGTTAGCATCATTTTGAGTACATTAGCAATTCTTACTCCATCACTGTCGCATCATTTTGAGATCATTAGCAATTCTTCTGACATCACTGTCGCATTATTTTGAGGTTCGTAGCAACTCTTAATACGTTACTGTTGCATTATTTTAAGGTTAGTAGCAACTCTTACTACATGACTGTCAGCATCATTTTGAGATGATTAGCAATTCTTCCGACATCACGGTCGCATTATTTTAAGGTTCGTAGCAACTCTAACCACATGACTGTCAGCATCACTTTGAGGTTGTTCGAAACACTTACTACATTACTTTCAGCATCACTGAGTTTATTAGCAACTCTCACTACATTACTGTTAGCATCATTTTGAGTTCATTAGCAATTCTTACGACTTCACTGTAGCATTATTTTGAGGTTTGTAGCAACTCTTACTACATCACTGTAGTATTATTTTGAGGTTTGTAGCAACTCTTACTACATGACTGTCAGCATCACTTTGAGGTTGTTTGAAACACTTACTACATTACTGTAAGCATCACTGAGTTTATTAGCAACTATCACTACGATACTGTTAGCATCTTTTTGAGTTTAATAGTAGTTCTTAAGACATCACTGTCAGCATCATTTTTAGGTTACTTGCAACTCCAACAGCATGACTGTCAGCATCACTTTGAGGTTATTCGAAACTTTCACTCCATTATTATTCGCATCATTTTGAGAACATTAGCAATTCTTACTACATCACCGTCGCATCATTTTGAGATCATTAGCAATTCTTCCGACATCACTGTCGCATTATTTTGAGGTTCGTAGCAACTCTTACTACATCACTGTAGCATTATTTTGAGGTTATTAGCAACTCTTACTACATCACTGTCAGCATCATTTTTAGGTTACTCGCAACTCAAACCACATGACTGTCAGCATCACTTTGAGGTTATTCGAAACTTTACTCCATTACTGTTAGCATCGTTTTGAGTTCATTAGCAATATTTACTACATCACTGTCGCATCATTTTGAGGTTCGTAGCAACTCTTAGTACAAGACTGTCAGCATCACTTTGAGGTTGTTCGAAACACTGAGTACATTACTGTAAGCATCACTGAGTTTATTAGTAACCATCACTACATGACTGTTAGCATCATTTTGAGTTCATTAGCAACACTTACTACATGACTGTCAGCATCACTCTGAGGTTTTTCGAAACACTTACTACATTACTGTAAGCTTCACTGAGTTTATCAACTATCACTACGTCATTGTTAACATCATTTTGAGTTCATTAGCAATTTATACTACATGACTGTCAGCATCATTTTGAGGTTCGTAGCAACTCTTAATACATGACTGTCAGCATCACTTTGAGGTTATTCGAAACTTTCACCACATTACAGTTAGCATCCTTTTGAGATGATAAGCAATTCTTACGACATCACTGTCGCATCATTTTGAGATCATTACCAATTCTTCTGACATCACTGTCGCATTATTTTGAGGTTCGTAGCAACTCTTAATACGTTACTGTTGCATTATTTTAAGGTTAGTAGCAACTCTTACTAAATGACTGTCAGCATCACTTTGAGGTTGTTCGAAACACTTACTACATTACTTTCAGCATCACTGAGTTTATTAGCAACTCTCACTACATTACTGTTAGCATCATTTTGAGTTCATTAGCAATTCTTACGACTTCACTGTAGAATTATTTTGAGGTTTGTAGCAACTCTTACTACATCACTGTAGCATTATTTTGAGGTTTGTAGCAACTCTTACTACATGACTGTCAGCATCACTTTGAGGTTGTTTGAAACACTTACTACATTACTGTAAGCATCACTGAGTTTATTAGCAACTATCACTACGTTACTGTTAGCATCTTTTTGAGTTTAATAGCAGTTCTTAAGACATCACTGTCAGCATCATTTTTAGGTTACTTGCAACTCCAACAGCATGACTGTCAGCATCACTTTGAGGTTATTCGAAACTTTCACTCCATTATTATTCGCATCATTTTGAGTACATTAGCAATTCTTACTACATCACCGTCGCATCATTTTGAGATCATTAGCAATTCTTCCGACATCACTGTCGCATTATTTTGAGATTCGTAGCAACTCTTACTACATCACTGTAGCATTATTTTGAGGTTATTAGCAACTCTTACTACATCACTGTCAGCATCATTTTTAGGTTACTCGCAACTCAAACCACATGACTGTCAGCATCACTTTGAGGTTATTCGAAACTTTCACTACATTACAGTTAGCATCATTTTGAGATAATTATCAATTCTTCTGACATCACTGTCGCATTATTTTGAGGTTCGTAGCAACTCTTACTACATCACTGTAGCATTATTTTGAGGTTTGTAGCAACTCTTACTACATGACTGTCAGCATCACTTTGAGGTTATTCGAAACTTTACTCCATTACTGTTAGCATCATTTTGAGTTCATTAGCAATATTTACTACATCACTGTCGCATCATTTTGGGATCATTAGCAATTCTTCCGACATCACTGTCGCATTATTTTAAGGTTCGTAGCAACTCTAACCACATGACTGTCAGCATCACTTTGAGGTTGTTTGAAACACTTACTGCATTACTGTAAGCATCACTGAGTTTATTAGCAACTCTCACTACATTACTGTTAGCATCATTTTGAGTTCATTCGCAATTCTTACGACATCACTGTAGCATCATTTTGAGATCATTACCAATTCTTCCGATGTCACTTTCGCATTATTTTGAGGTTCGTAGCAACCCTTACTACATGACTTTCAGCATCACTTTGAGGTTATTCGAAACTTTCACTCCATTACTGTTGGCATCATTTTGAGTTCATTAGCAATTCTTACTAGATCACTGTCGCATCATTTTGAGATCATTAGCAATTCTTAAGACATCACTGTAGCATTATTTTGAGGTTATTAATAACTCTAACTACATTACTTTCAGCATCATTTTTAGGTTACTCGCAACTCAAACCACATGACTGTCAGCATCACTTTGAGGTTATTCGAAACTTTCACTAAATTACAGTTAGGATCATTTTGAGATCATTATCAATTCTTCTGACATCACTGTCGCATTATTTTGATATTCGTAGCAACTCTTACTACATTACTGTCAGCATCACTTTGAGGTTGTTCGAAACATTTACTACATTACTGTCAGCATCACTGAGTTTATTAGCAACTATCACTACATTACTGTTAGCATCATTTTGAGGTTAATGGCAATTCTTACGACATCGCTGTCAGCATCATTTTTAGGTTACTCGCAACTCTAACCACATGACTTTCAGCATTACTTTGAGGTTATTCGAATTTTTCACTACATTACTGTTAGCATCATTTTGAGTACATTAGCAATTCTTACTCCATCACTGTCGCATCATTTTGAGATCATTAGCAATTCTTCTGACATCACTGTCGCATTATTTTGAGGTTCGTAGCAACTCTTAATACGTTACTGTTGCATTATTTTAAGGTTAGTAGCAACTCTTACTACATGACTGTCAGCATCATTTTGAGATGATTAGCAATTCTTCCGACATCACGGTCGCATTATTTTAAGGTTCGTAGCAACTCTAACCACATGACTGTCAGCATCACTTTGAGGTTGTTCGAAACACTTACTACATTACTTTCAGCATCACTGAGTTTATTAGCAACTCTCACTACATTACTGTTAGCATCATTTTGAGTTCATTAGCAATTCTTACGACTTCACTGTAGCATTATTTTGAGGTTTGTAGCAACTCTTACTACATCACTGTAGTATTATTTTGAGGTTTGTAGCAACTCTTACTACATGACTGTCAGCATCACTTTGAGGTTGTTTGAAACACTTACTACATTACTGTAAGCATCACTGAGTTTATTAGCAACTATCACTACGATACTGTTAGCATCTTTTTGAGTTTAATAGTAGTTCTTAAGACATCACTGTCAGCATCATTTTTAGGTTACTTGCAACTCCAACAGCATGACTGTCAGCATCACTTTGAGGTTATTCGAAACTTTCACTCCATTATTATTCGCATCATTTTGAGAACATTAGCAATTCTTACTACATCACCGTCGCATCATTTTGAGATCATTAGCAATTCTTCCGACATCACTGTCGCATTATTTTGAGGTTCGTAGCAACTCTTACTACATCACTGTAGCATTATTTTGAGGTTATTAGCAACTCTTACTACATCACTGTCAGCATCATTTTTAGGTTACTCGCAACTCAAACCACATGACTGTCAGCATCACTTTGAGGTTATTCGAAACTTTACTCCATTACTGTTAGCATCGTTTTGAGTTCATTAGCAATATTTACTACATCACTGTCGCATCATTTTGGGATCATTAGCAATTCTTCCGACATCACTGTCGCATTATTTTGAGGTTAGTAGCAACTCTTACTACATGACTGTCAGCATCACTTTGAGGTTGTTCGAAACACTGACTACATTACTGTAAGCATCACTGAGTTTTTTAGCAACTATCACTACATTACTGTTAGCATCATTTTGAGTTCATTAGCAATTCTTACGACTTCACTGTAGCATTATTTTGAGGTTTGTAGCAACTCTTACTACATCACTGTCGCATTATTTTGAGGTTTGTAGCAACTCTTACTACATGACTGTCAGCATCACTTTGAGGTTGTTTGAAACACTTACTACATTACTGTAAGCATCACTGGGTTTATTAGCAACTATCACTACGTTACTGTTAGCATCTTTTTGAGTTTAATAGTAGTTCTTAAGACATCACTGTCAGCATCATTTTTAGGTTACTTGCAACTCCAACAGCATGACTGTCAGCATCACTTTGAGGTTATTCGAAACTTTCACTACATTACAGTTAGCATCCTTTTGAGATGATAAGCAATTCTTACGACATCACTGTCGCATCATTTTGAGATCATTACCAATTCTTCTGACATCACTGTCGCATTATTTTGATATTCGTAGCAACTCTTAATACGTTACTGTTGCATTATTTTAAGGTTCGTAGCAACTCTTAATACATGACTGTCAGCATCACTTTGAGGTTGTTCGAAACACTGAGTACATTACTGTAAGCATCACTGAGTTTATTAGTAACCATCACTACATGACTGTTAGCATCATTTTGAGTTCATTAGCAACACTTACTACATGACTGTCAGCATCACTCTGAGGTTTTTCGAAACACTTACTACATTACTGTAAGCTTCACTGAGTTTATCAACTATCACTACGTCATTGTTAACATCATTTTGAGTTCATTAGCAATTTATACTACATGACTGTCAGCATCATTTTGAGGTTCGTAGCAACTCTTAATACATGACTGTCAGCATCACTTTGAGGTTATTCGAAACTTTCACCACATTACAGTTAGCATCCTTTTGAGATGATAAGCAATTCTTACGACATCACTGTCGCATCATTTTGAGATCATTACCAATTCTTCTGACATCACTGTCGCATTATTTTGAGGTTCGTAGCAACTCTTAATACGTTACTGTTGCATTATTTTAAGGTTAGTAGCAACTCTTACTAAATGACTGTCAGCATCACTTTGAGGTTGTTCGAAACACTTACTACATTACTTTCAGCATCACTGAGTTTATTAGCAACTCTCACTACATTACTGTTAGCATCATTTTGAGTTCATTAGCAATTCTTACGACTTCACTGTAGAATTATTTTGAGGTTTGTAGCAACTCTTACTACATCACTGTAGCATTATTTTGAGGTTTGTAGCAACTCTTACTACATGACTGTCAGCATCACTTTGAGGTTGTTTGAAACACTTACTACATTACTGTAAGCATCACTGAGTTTATTAGCAACTATCACTACGTTACTGTTAGCATCTTTTTGAGTTTAATAGCAGTTCTTAAGACATCACTGTCAGCATCATTTTTAGGTTACTTGCAACTCCAACAGCATGACTGTCAGCATCACTTTGAGGTTATTCGAAACTTTCACTCCATTATTATTCGCATCATTTTGAGTACATTAGCAATTCTTACTACATCACCGTCGCATCATTTTGAGATCATTAGCAATTCTTCCGACATCACTGTCGCATTATTTTGAGATTCGTAGCAACTCTTACTACATCACTGTAGCATTATTTTGAGGTTATTAGCAACTCTTACTACATCACTGTCAGCATCATTTTTAGGTTACTCGCAACTCAAACCACATGACTGTCAGCATCACTTTGAGGTTATTCGAAACTTTCACTCCATTATTATTCGCATCATTTTGAGAACATTAGCAATTCTTACTACATCACCGTCGCATCATTTTGAGATCATTAGCAATTCTTCCGACATCACTGTCGCATTATTTTGAGGTTCGTAGCAACTCTTACTACATCACTGTAGCATTATTTTGAGGTTATTAGCAACTCTTACTACATCACTGTCAGCATCATTTTTAGGTTACTCGCAACTCAAACCACATGACTGTCAGCATCACTTTGAGGTTATTCGAAACTTTACTCCATTACTGTTAGCATCGTTTTGAGTTCATTAGCAATATTTACTACATCACTGTCGCATCATTTTGGGATCATTAGCAATTCTTCCGACATCACTGTCGCATTATTTTGAGGTTAGTAGCAACTCTTACTACATGACTGTCAGCATCACTTTGAGGTTGTTCGAAACACTGACTACATTACTGTAAGCATCACTGAGTTTTTTCGCAACTATCACTACATTACTGTTAGCATCATTTTGAGTTCATTAGCAATTCTTACGACTTCACTGTAGCATTATTTTGAGGTTTGTAGCAACTCTTACTACATCACTGTCGCATTATTTTGAGGTTTGTAGCAACTCTTACTACATGACTGTCAGCATCACTTTGAGGTTGTTTGAAACACTTACTACATTACTGTAAGCATCACTGGGTTTATTAGCAACTATCACTACGTTACTGTTAGCATCTTTTTGAGTTTAATAGTAGTTCTTAAGACATCACTGTCAGCATCATTTTTAGGTTACTTGCAACTCCAACAGCATGACTGTCAGCATCACTTTGAGGTTATTCGAAACTTTCACTACATTACAGTTAGCATCCTTTTGAGATGATAAGCAATTCTTACGACATCACTGTCGCATCATTTTGAGATCATTACCAATTCTTCTGACATCACTGTCGCATTATTTTGAGGTTCGTAGCAACTCTTACTACATCACTGTAGCATTATTTTGAGGTTTGTAGCAACTCTTACTACATGACTGTCAGCATCACTTTGAGGTTATTCGAAACTTTACTCCATTACTGTTAGCATCATTTTGAGTTCATTAGCAATATTTACTACATCACTGTCGCATCATTTTGGGATCATTAGCAATTCTTCCGACATCACTGTCGCATTATTTTAAGGTTCGTAGCAACTCTAACCACATGACTGTCAGCATCACTTTGAGGTTGTTTGAAACACTTACTGCATTACTGTAAGCTTCACTGAGTTTATCAACTATCACTACGTCATTGTTAACATCATTTTGAGTTCATTAGCAATTCTTACTACATGACTGTCAGCATCATTTTGAGGTTCGTAGCAACTCTTACTACATGACTGTCAGCATCACTTTGAGGTTATTCGAAACTTTCACTACATTACAGTTAGCATCCTTTTGAGATGATAAGCAATTCTTACTACATCACTGTCAGCATAATTTTTAGGTTACTCGCAACTCAAACCACATGACTGTCAGCATCACTTTGAGGTTATTCGAAACTTTCACTACATTACAGTTAGCATCATTTTGAGATAATTATCAATTCTTCTGACATCACCGTCGCATTATTTTGAGGTTCGTAGCAACTCTTACTACATCACTGTAGCATTATTTTGAGGTTTTTAGCAACTCTTACTACATGACTGTCAGCATCACTTTGAGGTTATTCGAAACTTTACTCCATTACTGTTAGCATCATTTTGAGTTCATTAGCAATATTTACTACATCACTGTCGCATCATTTTGGGATCATTAGCAATTCTTCCGACATCACTGTCGCATTATTTTAAGGTTCGGAGCAACTCTAACCACATTACTGTCAGCATCACTGAGTTTTTTAGCAACTATCACTTCGTTACTGTTAGCATCGTTTTGAGTTTAATAGCAATTCTTACGACATCACTGTCAGCATCATTTTTAGGTTACTCGCAACTCTAACCACATGACTGTCAGCATCACTTTGAGGTTATTCGAAACTTTCACTACATTACTGTTAGCATCATTTTGAGTTCATTAACAATTCTTACTACATCACTGTCGCATCATTTTGAGATCATTAGCAATTCTTCTGACATCACTTTCGCATTTTTTGAGGTTCGTAGCAACTCTTACTACATTACTGTTGCATTATTTTGAGTTTAGTAGCAACTCTTACTACATCACTGTCAGCATCACTTTGAGGTTGTTCGAAACACTTACTACATTATTGTAAGCATCACTGAGTTCATTAGCAATTCTTACAACACCACTGTCGCATCATTTTGAGGTCATTCGCAATTCTTACGACATCACTGTAGCATCATTTTGAGATCATTACCTATTCTTCCGATGTCACTTTCGCATTATTTTGAGGTTCGTAGCAGCCCTTACTACATGACTTTCAGCATCACTTTGAGGTTATTCGAAACTTTCACTCCATTACTGTTAGCATCATTTTGAGTTCATTAGCAATTCTTACTAGATCACTGTCGCATCATTTTGAGATCATTAGCAATTCTTTAGACATCACTGTAGCATTATTTTGAGGTTATTAGCAACTCTTACTATCTTACTGTCAGCATCATTTTTAGGTTACTCGCAACTCTAACCGCATGAGTGTCAACATCACTTTGAGGTTATTCAAAACTTTCACTACATTACTGTTAGCATCATTTTGAGTTCATGAGCAATTCTTCTGACATCACTGTCGCATTATTTTGATATTCGTAGCAACTCTTACTACATTATTGTTGCATTATTTTAAGGTTCGTACCAACTCTTACTACGTGACTGTCAGCATCACTTTGAGGTTGTTGTAAACACTTACTACATTACTGTAAGCATCCCTGAGTTTATTAGCAACTCTCACTACATTACTTTTAGCCTCATTTTTAGTTCATTAGCAATTCTTACGACATCACTGTTGCATTATTTTGAGATTGGTATCAATTCTTACTACATCACTGTCGCATCATTTTGAGAGCTTTCGCAATTCTTCCGACATCACTGTCGCATTATTTTGAGGTTCGTAGCAACTCTTACTACATGACTGTCAGCATCACTTTGAGGTTGTTCGAAACACTTACTACATTACTGTAAGCATCACTGAGTTTATTAGCAACTATCACTACATTACCGTCAGTACCATTTTGAGTTTATTAGCAAGTCTTAAGAATATCACTGTCACCTCATTTTGAGATCATTAGCAATTCTTCTGACATCACTGTCGCATTATTTTGAGGTTCGTAGCAACTCTTACCACATTACTGTGTCATTATTTCAAGGTTTGTTGCAACCCTTACTACATTACTATCAGCATCACTGAGTTTATTAGCAACTATCACTCCATTACTCTTAGCATCATTTTGAGTTTATTAGCAATTCTTACTACAGCACTGTCGCATCATTTTTAGATCATTAGCAATTCTTCCCACATCACTGTCGCATTTTTAGGTTTGTTTCAACTCTTACTACATTACATTCAGCATCACTGAGTTTATTAGCAACTATCACTACATTACTGTTAGCATCATTTTGAGTTCATTAGCAATTCTTACTACATCACTGTAGCATCATTTGGAGATCATTAGCAATTCTTACGACATCACTGTAGCATCATTTTGAGGTTATTAGCAACTCTTACTACATCACTGTCAGCATCATTTTTAGGTTACTCGCAACTCTCACCACATGACTGTCAACATCACTTTGAGGTTATTCGAAACTTTCACTACATTACTGTTAGCATCATTTTGAGATCATTAGCAATTCTTCCGACATCACTGTCGCATTATTTTGAGGTTAGTAGCAACTCTCACTACATGACTGTCGCATTATTTTGAGGTTCGTAGCAACTCTTACTACAATACTGTTGCATTATTTTAAGTTTAGTAGAAACTCTCACTACATCACTGTAGCATCATTTTGAGGTTTGTAGCAACTCTCACTACATCACTGTAGCGTAATTTTATCCTTGAGATTGGGGACCAATAATTTTATTTTCCATTTTTGGGACATGTACTGTACACAGACACACAGATTTATGAAAGTCACTTTCAGATGCCTGAAATTCCTTTGGGGACTAAAGTCTAGAAAAGTAATTTGAACATTTGTGTGTACTTTGTTTTGTGATGATAAGATTTACACCGACCAAGTCAGCCATATTGGCACCACAATCCAATTGGCATGTCAATAAACATCACCCAATAAACCAAGGTCTTCTGTCTCAATGTATGTCACTGAAACATACTGTATTGTATTGCCTCACACTTACAGCATACAAGGATGCATGGCGTGGGTGGAACTGCCTGAATCTCTTCTGCAATGGAAGTTTGGTCAACCGTGTGGAACATTCCTGCACGATCCCCTTTGAGTGGGAAAGTAGCATCAACACAGCACCACGTGGTCCACCAGCAGCTTGGATTTCTGCTCCTTGTCTTGTAGTTCCACTTGACTTCTCCAAGGGAAGAGACTGCAAATAGTCAAGAACTCTGGGAAATTTGGTGGCTGTGGCCTCCTCAAATTCCACATTGATGTGGACACCAGTTCAAAGTTTGAAGTGCAGTTATCAACTCTGCACTGAAGTTGTTTCGTTAAAGGATAAATGATTTCCATTGTCCAATGATTATTTTACATTCCAATCCTCTAAAGTGATGGAGTGATACTGTAAATATGTAGAAATTCTCTATTGTTCAAAGTACAGATTCTGTGTTTATACATTGTATTAGTTTTTATACTTGGAGAAACCAGAATCTAACAGGAAATCACTGTAGAAAGTTGGCTCAGTTTCATAAAGTAACAACTAAATAGCTTCAATTGACAGTGATTGACCTTAAACTTGGCAATTTTAATCACTATGCTTGCTTTTCCACTGTCAAATGAACTTTTTAATGGGAAATTCCTGCTCATAGACTGGTTTGTTTCATACATGAACCAGTAAGAGCCCTGAACTTAGAGAAGAACCTGAAAGGTCCTTGTTCTTCATGTGTTTTTACGTGATGGGCCTTTTTTCCTGCAGTTTAATTCACATTTATCAACAATTAAAGGGCACCTAGAATGAAAATCATTGTTTTTGTGTTTTTGGTGTTTCTTCAACGTCCCCCAGCTGTGGGGAACACACACCAAGTGTGAGGCAGTGTCATAACCTCTGTTTGAAGGATCTCCCCTTTTTTGAATCGCCGTGGGAAAATGGACCAATGCGATTTTGGCTGAAGTGTTACGTCACAGTTCAGTCAGTGCCCCCCCCCCCCACTCACACACACCCCTTTGACATATTTCGGGGGGGGGGGGGGGCGATTATGCGAGCGAGCCGAGTGAGTGCAGCGCTCTTGTGTCGCAACTGGAGCCTGCAGCAGCAGCACTGACTGAGCAGATTGATTGAAGGAATGGCCTCGATAGAATTGAGACCTTTGTTTTATCTGCGCTGTCTGTCGCTAGCTGGCCTGGCCTGGCTTGAGGGGGAAGGAATCTCGCCAGCCAGGCAGGCTACCAAGGGGCCAGGCCACCAGGAAAACTCCCAGTTGTCCCGACGGTCACCCCGCCGCTGCATATACGGCTGGATCTGCGAATGGGCCGTGGCTACTTGGTATCTTATCTTACGAATGTTGTTGTATGATATGGAATGTTGTCAATTGACAGTAGCCGTCACACTTAGCACTGGCGACAGTTAGCCGAGAAAGTGGGAGTACTTTCTTTTCAGTGACAGTGAGGGCAGCCAATCACCGAGTAGTAGTTAAATGAGGTTGCCAGATAAACAACGGCAACTGATCGCCGTCAACTCATGCACTTGCATAAATAATGAGGTTGCCAGATGAGGTCAGAAACGACCCCAATAGGGACAAATGAGGCATTCTAAACCCAACATGGTAACATAGCGGTTTCAGAGAGCCTTTTAGGAAGCTTCTGAGCCATCACAGACCCAACCATTTTTTGTGGGGTTACATATCACACCACAGAACAAGAATTAATATCCCTTCAACCTCTCTATGGCACCTTTAATGTACTGTAATTTAATGAGTTGGGACTGTGAAAGCTGCTGTGTATTTTTACAGTTTATTCCATGTAATTTTGTGGAACAGTTCATCACTGTAATTTGACGGTATTCGTCTGGAAACTCTGCTGCCAGACTTTTTACCGTTTTTTTATAGTTTTTTTTCTTGACAGTGTACACAGAGGTCTCGTGGTTGAGCCGGGGCACACAGAGTCCCGCCCCCACACAGCTGAGAAACGCAGCTCTGAGCAGCTGCCTCAGTCACACAGAAGATAGACGCGTTTCCTGGTTGGCGAGTGCAGACACAACTTCTCTGAGTGCAGGGTTCACTTCTCTCATTGCTGTTTGTTCACTGTTGAGGTTTTATTCCTCCACCAACCTGCTTCTGTCTGGAAAGAAACAAATAACTGGAGTGCTGCACATCAACAGACTTGGTGTTTGGACACGGACGAATGAAGTTTGGCTTTTTGTTTCTTCCATCAGATCAGAGCTGATAGGAAAAACAATCAGGTGGTTTTATTAAACCAGCAGTGAGCTGGACTTCAGCCCAGGTCCTCAGTCCCACTGTCAGTTCACTTCAACATGGACGAACTAAATCCAACCCTCACCTGGCCTGGAAATCAATAACAATTACATAACAACTCCTTTATTTCTCTCCTGTTCAGGTCCAGTTGGACTCCATCCATCATCATCTTCCGCTTATTCCTTACTATTAAGGGTCGCGGGGGGGCTGGAGCCTATCCCAGCATCTACGGGCAAGAGGCGGGGTACACCCTGGACAGGTCGCCAGTCCCAGTTGGACTCATTCATCTCTATATGGTAGGATTTCACTTCATGAGTTCAGAAGCATCTTCACATGAGATGCTGGTTCCTCAAATTGATTGATTGTTGAATTCTGTGTTTGATGTCTGAATTCTGTCTTTGATCTCTGGGTTCTGTGCATTGAATTCCTGCTCCAGTCTTTGATCTCTGACTGATTCTAAACTCATCAAAGGATCACATCAGCATCTTGGTCCAGACTCCAGATGGTGATTTTACCAAGTGCACCACAGTCCTTGTTGCTGTCTGCTGTTGGGTCACAGCAAAGTAATGAAACAGCCTGACGGTCCTCAGGAGGAAATCCAACAACCTCCAAAGATGGAGGTGAATCTAGACCCTCTCATGTTGGCCATCCTTGATGAACTTGGGCGGTACTGTGGTGCTGGGATGAGGTCATGGAGCTGATCTGGGAGCAGTCCTGATGTTAAATGATGAGATGAAGGACAGTGTGGAGGCAAAATGGACAAAATGTGTTAACATAAAATAAAATTGTAAACCTGTTTGAAGTCTTATTTTGTGTTTGATGGACATTTTTAAAATCACTAATGATTTTTTGACTGAACGTCCTGGATCCTGTGGTGCCTGATGAGGAGACAACTTGAGTACAGAGTTGGAGAAGAGGGTTTTTGGAGGGGAGATGATTTTTGCAGTGCTACAAGTCAATAAAATGTCATCATTTTTCAAAATGTCCTCACTAAGATGGTTATTAATTCTCTCTCTCCCTCATTCTCAGCTGCTACAGCCTTTAAAGAAAACCTTTGACTGGTGGATCTAACAAAGATCAGATGTTGTCTCCTCTAGAACATCAACAGCTTAACGTTGTGGGCAGGACTCCTACCTGAGCAGGGAGACCCCAATGGATTTCTAGTCCTGATAGGGAGAGGGAGCCTCCTGGGTCACGGAGTGGGGAACCTGATAGGGAGTGGGATGACCCGCCCATTGTGGGTGATTGACAGGGCAGGTTTGATCTATGTTTTCATTTTCAAAAGTAATTTTGAATATTTGTGGAAAGTTAGCCCAACTTGAACATGGAGAAGATGTCTTCTGATAGTGAATCGACTGTTGTCACATTTAAGGATCACTTGAGCTGATAAGATGAAGGCTACACAGGACCAGCTGGAGATTCCAGGGATTGAACCCAGGGCCTCATACATGCTCAGCATGCGCTCTACCACTGAGCTACACCCCCTCTGGTAGAGTCACTGTTTAACTGATGCAGGAACACAAACACAGACACAACATTTATTTTCTTCATTTTAGGGATGTCTGTGTAGGTTCTCATTCGTCCAGGTCATCGTAGATCGAAGCGAAGTAAAATCTGGTCAAATGGACGTAAGTTTATCTTGAAGACGTTTCACCTCTCATCCGAGAGGCTTCTTCAGTTCTAGTGAAGAGTGTGGAAACTCCAGCTTATAAACCTATGTGGGAGTGGTCAGTGCTATTGTGGTGGAAACGACCCTCCCGAGACTCCCGAACACTGTCGTTTGGGGCCTCCCCAAACGACAGTCGTTGTGCGGTGTCAGGGAGTTTCACCGACCACTCAGATGCTAATGGACTGTGCTGGCAGCAGCAACTCAGTCGCGTTTTAAGGTCTCATATGTGTGAATGTCACTGAGAAGAGAACTGATCTTGTCCTGGTAGTCAGTTGTGTCAAGGACCACCATGCATCTTCCTTTGTCAGCCGGAAGGATGGTGATGTTCTCATCTTTGCTCAGTGCATTCAAGGCCTTCCTTTCCTGGACCGAGAGGTTGGCAGAGGGGACCTTCGCTTCGGAGAGGGCCGCTGTGACCTTGAGTCGTAGTTCATCTGCTTTTGTGGTGGAGAGGTTGTTCTTCTTGATGGCGGATTCTGTGGCAGTGATGAGGTCCACCGTCGGGAGATGTTTCGGGGTGACAGCAAAGTTCATTCCTTTGGCAAGGACGCGTTTCTCAGGACTGGTGAGCTCCCTGTTGGATAAGTTCCTTATCCACCTGTCCTGCGAGTCCGCTGGGGTTGGGCCTTCTGCTTCTCGTTCCCGGTCGAGGCGAGACTGGAGGCGAGCGAATGTCCTTTTCTGCCTCTCCTTGCTCTTCTGATGTTGAGATAGTTGGGCTGTCCCAACGAAGGAGGTGACCTTGTCCAAGATGGCGGGTGGCAAAAATGGCGATAACTCTTGATTAAGGTGATCTAGCTTGGTCTTTAGTCCCTCGATGGTGAAATGGACCTGTCTCACTCTCTCGTTGAGAAGCTGATTTTGTGCCCGTTCCAAAATCTTGCTGGCCCTGTGGCCCCTCACGGTGGATCCTAGTAGTAGGCTAGTGGGAATGAGGTTGTGTTGGCGGCATCGGAGGTTGGAACGTAGATGGTTCCTGTAGTCTGCGATTTTCCTTGCAGTCCTTTCGCATTCCCGCACCACACTAAGGATGTCCTTCCCATAGTGTTCGGCAAGATGTCTGTGTAGGTTCTCATTCATCCAGGTCATCGTAGATCGAAGCGAAGTAAAATCTGGTCAACTGGACGTAACTGAGCCTGTGATCTCAAAGGCTCTGTGATCTCTGTCATTTCACTGTGATGTCAGCCCTCACAGTCTGAAGGCGTGTTCACATCAATCGTGACACAAATTTTCGTGCAACAAGTTCACATGTAAAGTCCATGTAGAGAGCTGAACTGGTGTGTGTACTCGCCGGCAACATGAGTGACGCGTATTCATGCATTTGAAAGTATTCAACTTTTGTGACAAATTCTCATGACAAGGAGTCCAGAGAGCCTGTCAGCGTTGAGATTCCCCTGGCGTCAGGGAAGTCATGTCAACGGTCCTGGAGCCTGGAGTTGGTGTTGGACCTTGATATCCTGGCACCGATCCTCACAAACAGGTCATCGAACAGGAACCTCGTCAGCCTGAAGTAGCGCTGGAAACGGCCGTCGTCCAGGCACAGTTCTTGGAGAAAGAGAGTTAAGAAGTTTAGAGGTCCAAGAAGCTTCTTCAGTTCAAAACTTGCCTTTAACCTTCAGTCTAACGCTGTTCCAGCATTGGATGAAAGAGACTGGTGCTCTCATCTTCTTCAACACTGACTTGTTCTACCAGGACAAGAGAATCTGAGCTTGGATGTCATTTAGCAGTCAAAGGCTTGTTAAACTGGTCAACATCAGCTGGTGTTCACTCTGATGATGTAGCGATGGTCTGGATTCTTCCTTCTGGAGCACCAAGCTGCTGGGAAGAAGCCTGATGATGTCAGAGTTGTGTTCAGTGGCTCCTGCTGGGTCCATTTCTGACAAATGGGCTCCAAAGAGTTCAGCTGTTTCAAAGGTCAGGGTTGCTGTTAGCAGACGAGGTGGCCGAGTGGTTAAGGCGATGGACTGCTAATCCATTGTGCTCTGCATGCGTGGGTTCGAATCCCATCCTCATCGCAAGTGTCTCTAGTTTCTGCTCCTAGATTATGGAAAGACTCTGAACTGTGAGGCTTTTAACTGACACAGATACCAGTTGAGTCAACTTCCCTTTCACAACCTGACCAAAACAACTCTGACACCCAGAGCTCACATGTGTCAATCACCTCTGGAGAAGGTCCCGCCCCCTTAGAGCCATAAATCCTCCCATCAGTGAAGAAAACTGAAGACACCTCTTGGATGAGAGCTGAAGCGTCTTCTAGAAACCTGAAAAAGTCCACTTGGAACGTTTAAATCATTCTACAATCCTACAGTTTCACTGAGCTTTTGTCCAAAGCCATGTTCATGTATCACATGTATATAATATATATGTGACACTCTTTCATCTACTCATTAACCAAAAATACAGTCTCATACCAGTAAATTTGTGCAGAAGAAAACGTTATTTGTGCTGCTTCTTTATTCATTTATTAAGTTTAGTTAGTATTTTTTAATGTGTTTTCTTTCAAGTCACATTTTGTCCATTAACTTCATAATCAGAGTCGCCATCTCATCACATGACTAAAGTCTGGGTTCTGTATTGGTGGTAAAATATCCTTCCATGCCCCTCACTAGTTTGCACACAGAAAAGCATATTTTACTGGTTTCAGATCTCTTAGCTTGTTCTCTCTCTTAAACCAGCTGAGGCAGCTTTCATTGTGTGATTGATTTTAAAATATAAATATGGAACAGAACCATTGGAATCAGATGTCAGGACATTTGAAGGAATGTCAATCTCCTGTTGAAATGTTGCAGTGTGCAGCTGAGGCTCTCTGGCAGTGGCACCAGGAGCCACAATGGCAGAACCTGGACCCTCCTGGAGGAGAACCACAGGTGAGGGCCTTCTTGGCTCCAGATTGATGGAAATCAAGTGTCTGAGGCTGTTAGCAGCCATGAAGTTGATCTGGTTGGCACTGGTATTTGTTCTTGCTGCAGCTCAGGAGTGATTCAGGAGAAGAGTTTCAGAACAGCCCAGGTTGGGGACTGGAATTTTAAAATTTCCCCTGGAACCAAACAACCTTGGGAGGTAAAACCTCCAATCATAGCCACTCAGATGCAGCAGCAGAAAGAAGCTGTCATCCACCCTGACAGTCAGAGCATCAAGTCAAGAAAACATCACCATCTTGTAGTTCCAAACCTCCACCTGTCAGATTCAGCTACTTCTTATTGTGGGACTTTAAACTTGAACACCATGGAATTTGGACAAGGAGTTTTCCTTCAAGTCCAAACATCATCGTCCAGCCTCCAACCAGAGGTCCATCAGTTATCATGGAGCCACAGGTGGAGTCTGGATTCTTTTCAGGAATGAGACGGCAATGAGAGTCCTGCCAAGTGACATCACTGACATGAATGGATGACTTCAGTCATGTGACTGGATGACTTCAGTCACGTGACTGGAGGACACCCAGATAGCAAAGGTCCACTCGTGTGTCCTCACTGCTCCACAGGTCTGTCAAATGTTCTGTAAAATAGTTGGACCCAGCAGAGCTGCTAGATTAGGAGTTGATGGAGTCGTTGCAGATACCAGGGTCCAAAGTCCAGCTTGAACCTGGTTTGTGCAGTTCTTTGTCAAGCTAGCAGCCATTCTTTTCACTGCCAAGCTAAAGTGACTTCTGTCAACAAAGGTCAACATACAAAAGGATATTTCTACTGGCAGTTCAAGATTTTGATCAAACTCCTTTTTCAGAGCTGGAACCTTCCTCTTGTGTCAGCTTTCTGTTCCCATCTCCATGGTAACGGTCAGTTTTGACCCACGTCTTCAATCAGCTGTCAAATAAACTAAAACAGTTTTCTATCCTCCAAGTTGTTTCCATCTCTTGGTGACCTTGTTAGGCTTCCTTATCCATGGAAATATTGGTTTGAAGATTTAGTTGTGGGCCTCTGGACCTTTTTTTAGTCACTAAACCCTGGATTTATTTTTTCAGCAACAGAACTTTAATACAAACACAAAATGAAAAGCAGAACAAGCCAGAACCCAAAATATGGATTTGCAAGGTCAACAAACAACAACCAGTCAAGCAAACCAAACCAACAGAAACCAACTACAAATTGTTTGAGTCATGACAAAGTCCAGGACCCACTTTTCACCCTACAATGTAAACCAATGGGAGGCTGTCTCCTCAGACACACATAGCCTCAAACTGACGCTTCTCTCGTCTACACTGTAACTCTCTCCACTTCACAAATAACTTCACTACATTCCTGACAAAAATGCCTACTAAAATATGTTACATTCAACTTTTGACCACAATCTGGGGATTGATGAGCCTTTTTCAAACAACAAACTCTCCAAAAATCCTCTCTCCTCTCCACTCTGACAGAGAGCAGCGGGGGAGGGGCTCTTAGAGGCTCAGCTCTGATTCTCACTTGGTGTCACACTGAGGCTTCTACCTCCTAAACTACAAGTCCCACCGCTCTCATAAAATACATCCTTGGATTCAGGACGACTCCTGCTACTTTTCTGCAGTGGACAGAAGGAGGCTCAGGCCCAAACTACACTGCCTCCAGCTTTAATTAAGACCTCAGTTTTGTTCTCTGCCTCCATGACAGGTTAATGGACATCAACTGGTCCTGAGTCACCAGGAGACAAGGCGATGTCCAGCTGAGTGACATCAGCAGGACTGTGGAGGTTTATACTGAGTCTCCTGACGACAAGTGGCAGTACAGAGATATTAAAGAGGGTCTGAGCTAAAACTGAACCTTGGGGAACTTCAACCTTTGATCTCAGAGTTCTGTTTTTAATCTTAGAATTCTTTCTTTGATCTCTCCTTGATTTCTCAATGATTTCTTTGTGGACTCCAATTGTCTCTGATCTCTCAGTGAGACAAAGACAGAGCAGCTCCAACCTCAGCCTCCAGGAGGCCCTGATCCTCTAGTGGTCAGTCCTCTGTGTTGTGGCTGCAGCAACCCTGGTTTGAATCAGGGTCCCAGCAGCAACATTCCTACTGACTAGTGTTTGTTGTTCAACTGGACAGTTGGTCTGGTGAAGCTCTCTCAGACACTCCTTTCTTCATCCTCCCTTCAGGCTCAGCAGCATCAGTGTCAATGCGTCTGACTCGGACCAGAACCCTCAACCTGGAGGCTGTGGTGCAATGAGAACACATCTGACAACCAATCAGAGGAGGGTCTGTTTGACTCCTGGAAACTCCATGAAAGCCTGAGAGGAACTTGTTCTTCATCTCCAAATTCCCTCCCTGCACGTTGTCTCTCCAGAAATCATTCAAGTCCAAGTTGAACCTTAGACTAAAAGCTCCCAGTAGGTGATGCAGGCTCCACCTCACTCCTGGTTCTGGAACCTCACCAGTTCTTGCTCTCTCACCACTTGGATCTCATGTTCCTGACATCTCTGAGCTTGTTTCCTATCCACCTGTCTCATGTTGATGAGGTCATCCAGCCTGATGATGTCTAGGTTCTCCTTTGAGTGTTTCCCTCTGGGAGAGTTCTCTCTCTGTAACTTGTGTGTGTGTTTGCTCGTATCCTGTTTCTCCTTGACAGCACTTTAGTGTTTTTACCACTGGTGTCTCATCTGTGGTTCACCTTTTATTTGACTTCTTTGTCAAAGATGAAGGTGTTTGTGGTCATTCATCAATCAT
Organism: Aulostomus chinensis; assembly: GCF_037954235.1. Classification (NCBI taxonomy): domain Eukaryota; kingdom Metazoa; phylum Chordata; class Actinopteri; order Syngnathiformes; family Aulostomidae; genus Aulostomus; species Aulostomus chinensis. Next base: position 54,097,052 of record NC_141320.1, on the reverse strand, counting down.
GTGATGGCTCATGTGACTGTGAGTCTGATGGAGAGCTTGTAGCGTCTCTCACTCTGATCACTTCAGGCTATTGAAGCTACTCTGATGTAGCCTGACTAGCTCAGTCGGTAGAGCATGAGACTCTTAAACTCAGGGTCGTGGGTTCAAGCCCCACGTTGGGCGTTCATCTTGAACATCCCTGCTTGTCCTCTCACTTTCTGCAGCTGTGATTGGGAATTGTAAGAAAAATCACTGAATGAACAACACAAACACAGACTGTGTCTGAAGTTCCACACCTGCACCCGACTCAGAATGAAAAACCAGTTTGGAATCAATTGTATCCACTGTCAATCCTGATTCTGGAGAAATTTCTTCATATGTATTGATGGACGCGAGCCAAGCAGAAATTTCCCACAATGCCATAGTGTTTGGTCAGTGTTGAGCAGGCGTCAGTCTGACAATGATGTCATATTATTGTGTCATCACCTGACCAGACCCAAAAGTAGGCTCAGGTATCAGTTTCTTCTCAATGCTAATGTCTGCTAGCTTAGTCTGCTACTTTGATGGCTCTGCCTGCTCAAAGGTCCAGACCCCTGGATGTGGTGGTTCCTACCTGAACGTAGATTCTGTCAGCTCATGTTGTTAAATCAACTCACCAGGAACACCAGTAGATTTCAATGGACTGACAATGAGTCTCATTGAATGGGTGTCTCGTCCAACGAGAAACACTCAGTCTCAGGTTGAAGCTCATCAATGAGGTCTTGTGGATCAGTGGCTTGCATGAATGAATGAGTTGGAAGACTTCTTGGAAATTAAAGAGGATTTAATACAATTAAGAAAACCCTTAAGACAGAGTGATAATTCCAGCAGAGTAATTAAGGCCCATATTGAGTAGCAGGTATGAATTAGCCTGGATTTATCTGAGCTTCAAGTAGACGTCAAAGAGGCAGGTGGAAAGGTGTGTAGGATGAACGATGGTGACCTCCAACCAAATGAAGAGGACTGAGTGGAGGCTGACCAGCTCTACGGAGTCAGGCGGAGTTTGGCAGCGAGACAGGAGTCCAGGCCTGAATCGGTGTGTGGCAGCACAGACAGCTGTGAGCTGTCATGCCTAATTGGCAATTGCACAGCCAACCACCGGAGGCGCCCTCACTCATAAGAGGGGCGATTCCCTCCCTGCCCCATCTCTCTCTCTCTCTCTCTCTCGCTGCTCCTGACGGGTGACGTCATTTCCGCGCCGGATGTTTTGCTTCGGACAGGTAACGCGGCTTGTCTGCTCACCTGCTGCTCTTGGCTCACGTAGCACTGAGCTAATGATTGTGTATTGTGCTGCAGAGCGGCCGATTTGGTAATGAGAGTCCTGCCAAGTGAAATCACTGACATGAATGGATGACATCAGTCACATGACCCAAACAGCGACCATCAGTCTCCCTCCAATCCTGTACTTGGGTAAACAACAAAAACAGAGTAAAAGTCTCTGGCAACATATTTGTTTCCTGTAGGGTTTCTTCATGTATGTGTGGTGTACCTGCTTTCCCAGAGGACTGCCATCTTTGTTCTGTGGGCTGACATGTTTTAGTGTCAGCACAGGTCATAGCGCTGAGACTGAACTCTCATTCTCCTCCAAGTATTATTTCCACCTCACACTCCTGCATATATTCAAGTGAACAGGGAACACAAATTTATGCTCAACTTCTCCTGTGTATTCATCCACAGTCACTAAACAACAACCAAACCAAACAAAAGGGGGTTTGCTAGCATGGCGATCAGCTGTAGTTCACCATCTTATCCAGGTCACATGACTCAGGAGTAGCGTGGCCGTCTGGCAACCAAAGGGTGGCTGGTTTGATCCTCACTTTCTCCAGTGACCATGTCAAAGTGTCCTTGAGTAAGAGACTGAACCCCTAAATACTTCTGATGAGTAGGTTGGCTCCTTGCATGGCAGCCTTCAGCATCAGTGTGTGAGTGTGTGTGAATGAGAGGACATTGTTCAGCTCCTTGAGTGCTGCTGAGGTAGAAAGGCTCTGTACAAACTGAGTCCTTTTACCATTTCTTTCCTGCTTCTAGCAGCGCTGTCGTCACTTCCTGTGACCGTGGGAGGAAAGGGGTCCCCCTTCAGAATAAGTTTTATATCATTATGTTACTTCCTCTTCAACATGCCTTTAGCAGACCAACTCAGAGAACAGCTCAGTGAGGTAGTGTGGCCGAGCGGTCTAAGGCGCTGGATTAAGGCTCCAGTCTCTGAGGAGGTGTGGGTTCAAATCCCACCACTGCCATCATGTCACTGGAGAGGTGTGGCAGGTCTCTCGCAGCCTTTCCTTTCACTTCCACAGGTATCTTCAAACCTGTGACCAAAAGAAGAAGTGGGTCCTGAAAACTCTCCAGCTGGTCCAGAACGCTGCTGCCTGACTAGAACTAGTAGAAGAGACCATGTCTCTCCTGTACTGGCTTCTCTGCATGGCTCCCTGTCACATTCAGAATAGAATTCTAAATTCTCCTTCTACCATCAAAGTCCTCAACAGTCAGGCTCCTTCCTACCTGACAGAGCTCCTAGTCCCCTATTATCCAGCTAGAACCCTTCGCTCCCAGGATGCAGGGTTACTGGTGGTTCCTAGAGTTCTAAAAGTAGAATGGAGCCAGAGCCTTCAGCTATCAGGCTCCCCTCCTGTGGAACCGTCTCCCAGTTTCAGTGCTCACAGTGGTCCTCAGCGAGCTCAGGGAGCTTGTGAGGATAACCAGACACATGAAAAACTAGAGGGAACATTGGCTGGAGCTCAGTGTCTCCTGATGTACATGGCAGGGCAGCTGCTGCTGATGTCATCAAAATGAGCCCTGGAATCACAAGGTTTGCTGTGACGAGAGGCAGTGACATCAAGACATGTTTGGAGCTGTTTATGGTTGATGGTTCTGTTCATGCCACTGTCACTAAAAAGAGTCAGCATTGCTGTGACAAACCTCAAAGGAAAAAAAGTCCATGGTGACAAGTGGAAAGACATTGATGAGGGACACCTGGATGCTTCTGTTGGTGTTCTTCTTCTTCCTGGAGTGTTCAGATCCTGCAGTGAGGCCACTGATCGTCTCTGGGACGCATCGACAGGCAGAAATATTTTCCGGGCCACAAGGCCACTTCAGAACTTTCAACGAACATCAAGAGTCCTCAGATTTGACGACAGAGACACCGGAGCAAGAACTGACAAGCTTGCCCCCATTGGGGATGTCTGGGAAAGATGGGTGCAGCTCCTTGCACCAACATTCAACCCAGGGCCAGAGGTGAGAGTGGATGAACGTCTTGTCCCTTTCTGAGGAAAATGCCCCTTCCAGCAGTCCATGCCCAGTCACCAGGAAGGACGGCAGAGCAGAGTTTGTGTTCTGGCCTGTTCTGCTTTTCATTTAGTGTTTATATTAAAGTTCTGTTGCTGAAAAAAAGACTTTTATGCCAAACCCAAAGGTTCATTTTATCATTTTTTTAATTGAAATTGAGGGTTTACTGACTAAAAAAAGGTCCAGAGGCCCACAACAAAATATTCAAATCAATATTTCCATGGATAAGGAAGCCTAACAAGGAAACCAAGAGATGGAAACAACTTGGATGATAGAAAATTGTTTTTAGTGAATTTTACAGCTGATTGAAGATGTGGGTCAAAACTGACCGTTACCATAGAGATGGGAACAGAAAACTCAAATGGAAGCTCAAAAGGGGACTGAGCTCCAATGGTAGAGTGCTAGCTTAGCATGTGGGAGGTAGAGGGATCGATGCCCTCATTCTCCAGATTACTTCAGCTTGTTCTGTTGATCAGAGGAGCTGCTGGGTGATGAATGCTGATGTTTGTCCACTGGTGTGATAAAGTGTCCCCTGTTACTGAGATGTGGATGAACACCTGCTCAGGTCAAAGCTGCAATCAAACCAGGGACTCTGAACCTCCCACACAGTGAAGGAGTTTGTCCTGCAGGTTGATGGACGCTTATTAAGTTCTATCTTTGATCAAATATAAGAAATGTAAAATAATTCAACATTGATTGCATTTCCCTCCTTTCTTTGGTGCCCTCAGACTTTCTGAGAACTGTAGGAGGAACTGCCCACTATTCTGTGTTTCTTCTGCTCAGTGGAGGAAGGAACGAAGGACCGGAGCTCTAAGATTTTCAGTTCCTACATCAGTGAACAGACTTTCTGTGCTGCAAGGAACCAAAGCTACTAAGGAGGATTACAGAGTTTGGGAGTCAGTGACTTAATAGAGTCTAACAAAGGGTTGAACCTGAATGAGACAGTCACCCTTCAACATGGGGCCATGGCAGAGTGAACCAAGAACACTACAATGGGGGTGAGAGTGGAGCCATGATGGATTCACAGTTCATCACCTCCACCATCATGTGGACCACCTGATCACCTCTCCCTCAACCTCTAAATAACTCATTCCCTGACCGGGAATCGAACGCGGGCTGCGGCGGTGAAAGCGCCGAATCCTAGCCACTAGACCACCAGGGACCACACTGAGCTCTCCAACAACAGAGACTATAGACAATGACTCAAGAACACAGGACTCTGTTGTCTCAGCTTGAGATGCAGAGGGTCCACCAAGACCACCAGACACCTCAGCCTCCTAAAGACAGTCCACCCCAAGGATCCTGTCCCCCTCTGCTCCAACTCAGCCCTCCATTCATAACTGACTTTGTCTCAGTCTCTTCCCAATGCCAGTCACTGAAACACTGACAATGTGATGGGGGCTTCCTGTCTTTATTACATTTTCTTCAAAGGATCCCGTGTGTCTTCTTTCTCTCTGTCTGTACTGGAGTGTGGTACCAGGCCCAGCTTGAACGGGTGACTGTGTCTGAGTGGGTCGAGGCTGGGCTGCAGGTATTGGGAGGTTTGAACCCATCTGTGAGGCTCCAGGTGGAGCGATCACCTGTGAGGGTCCAGGGACAGCAGGAAGCTGCACAGATGGTAAAGACATGGAGGGGAGACAGGTGGTGCTGGAGCAGTGACAGGAAGTGTCTGGCATTTTGGTTCATCCTGTGAGATGACGTGAGGTTGTGGTTTTGCCTCCAGCCTCACCTCCTCATCAGTGTTCAAAAGGTTCAAAGGTGAAAAAATGGGATTCAACCAAACAGCTGGAATGAAGAGTTGGTAACACTTGCAGAGCTGCAGGGAGCTGGACAGGTCTCACCGTGGGGGGATTTGTCCCACAGATCCTGCTGAAGTGGCTCCTTCTCCTGAGACCTGCAATGCTGGCTGGACCTTTGGAAAAAGAACACAACAAATCTTCATAAACATTTACTTCAGCAGGAACACACAAGAAGGTGGGACTGGTTCCTTTTTCATGTTCACTATTTTGTCGTCTTGGTTCATGTTTTGGTTGTCAAAGTCAATTCTGAATATTTGTGGAAAGTTCGCCTGCCTTTACTTGTACCAATACTTTCTTTAGTAACAAATTAAAAAGCTCAAGCTAAACTTCAGTCAGGACAACCATTCTTTCTCATTCTTCGACCTCTGTTTTATGTCCATGACCATCCTGTCTGTCACCTTTGGTGATGGAGACATCAGTTGATGACATCAGCAACGGTCCTCAACCTAACTGCCTCTGCCAGAAGCGAGCTGTCATCTGTCTCAGGGGACACAGTCGGGTGGACCGGGGCGGATGAGGGCCTGCTGCTTCCTTGAAATATTTCTAAATATTTCAGTTGCAACTGTATAGTGATGGTGGCTCAGTTTAGAGCTGTCAATCAATGTTAATAACTGATCTTAGCATCTGGAGATTATTTTAGGAACACAAATACTTTTACTTCATTCTGAGGATGAGCAGATGTTCAATATAATTCTCATTTCCTGGTCAAAGACTCCTGCTAGTCAGAGAGGATCTGGGCTGGATTGGAAAGCTTCTGAGAGGAAAACCTTCACTCTGGACTGGACTGAGAACGGAGCAGCCTCAGCTTCCTGGAGCCTGACTTGCCTCTGTGGTCTAAGGCTGTGTGGGCTGACATCACAGTGAAACTACTGAGATCACAGAGCCTTTGAGATCACAGGCTGACTTCCTTTTTATCCCTAAAATGAAGAATAAAAATGTTGTGTCTGTGTTTGTGTTGCTGCATCAGTTAAACAGTGACTCTGACAGAGGGGATGTAGCTCAGTGGTAGAGCGCATGCTTCGCATGTATGAGGCCCCGGGTTCAATCCCCGGCATCTCCAGCTGGTCCTTTGGAGCCTTCATCTTATCAGCTAAATTGATCCATAAATGTGACAACAGTTGATAACAAACTACCAGAAGAGAAACCAGTCTGTTGCATATCAAAGTATTTGTAGCTGGGTCAGTGTGACTGTGAGCCTTCATAGCCAGCATGAAGGAGCTGGTTTCATCTTTGCTGGGGAAATCCCACACACACTGCTCTCAGTTCCAAATGTGTGTGTCCTCACTCCTCCGTCCTCCTGCTGCCCTCAGAATACAGACACAATTCAACCTGGCAAGTTTGGAGCATAGAAGTGCTCCTGAAGAGATGTGTGTCAGCCCACAGCTGGCTGTTCTTACCTGGAACCTCAAGATGAAACTGCTTCCACAGATTGGAAATGAATCTGATGTTGACTTTTGGACAAATCACCTGTTCATCAGTTCATCATCACTTCCATCCATTTCTACTGCTTATCTTGTTATAGAAAGGAGTCTATCTGCTGTGTGACTGAGGCAGTTACTGTGAGCTGCTGCATGTCTCAGTGTGTGTGTGGGGGGGGGGGCTGTGTGTGACTGGTCGGCTGCCAAGGATTATTGATGAGATCAATCATGATCAGCTCTGAGATCACGGCACAGAAGAAGGAGACTTTTTGATTTTTGGGGGTTCAGTTTCTAAGTCAGACACATCATCACAATTTGAAGTTTTCCTCCAGTAAAAAACAAAACCAAACAAAAACATGATTTGACTTTTGATGTCTCCATTTTTTGGAAATTGTGAGTCCAACAAGCAGGAGGCCGTTTGAGCTTGGAAACTGTGAAGCATCACCAGTAACTGCTGGTTAATTTACAGGTGTTTCCTCCAAAAAGTTTAAAAATGAACTCAATGCTGAATCCCTCGTCGTCATCACTGAGCTGCAGAACTGGTCCATGCAGGAGGCTGAGCAGGTCTTCCTCTCTGGTCCAGTGTCTCAGCACAGGTCAGAGTAGAGAATTAAAACATGAACACAAATCTTTATCAGCTGTTTACTGATATCAGTGACTACCTTCAAGTAAGAGTGTTAGTGAATGGACCCTTTTTAAAGTTTATGTTATAATGTTTGAAAAATGATGCTCACAAAAACACTATAAAAGTGTTTGTGCTAAAATGATTCCGTAGATTTTATTGCCATTTTAAGAGTTCAAGCGTATTTTGGTGACATTGTTTGATATCATGACTCTCAGTTCCTTTAGCAGGACCATCGTGACATGAAATCTTCCTCATCATCCCATATCGACCCTCAACCCCTCACACAGAACCAGGAGCCCTCAACTGAAGGAACCTTTAAAACTGAGAAGTTGGACAGAAAGCAGTATTTTGGTGGAACGAACCTTTAAAACTATAAATTAGAAAGTATTTTGGTGGAACGAACCTTTAAAACTATAAATTAGAAAGTATTTTGGTGGAACAAACCTTTAAAACTATAAATTAGAAAGTATTTTGTTGGGATTGGAATAAACCTTTTATACTATAGTTAGAAACTAAAGGACAGGAAGTAGTATTTTGGTGGAATAAACCTTTAATACTACAGTTAGAAAGTAGTATTTTGCTATCATCTAATTCGATAGGTGGCGCTGTCACCAAAAAACAAAAGTTCCAGAACTGCATTTTATCATCCAATTCAGTAGGTGGTGCTGTGGGGTCCTGGAACTGCAGCTCTCTGGTGCTGCAGGATCTCCTCTTGGAAAGCCTCACAGTTCAGAGTCGTTCCAGAATCTAGGAGCAGAAACCAAAGTCTCCTACGACGAGGATGGGATTGGAACCCACGCCTGCAGAGCTCAATGGATCAGCAGTCCATCACCTTAACCACTCGGCCACCTCGTCTCCTGACCACCATGATGTGCTGCTTTCTCTGAGCCTTTGAAACAGCTGAACTCTTTGGAGCCCATTTGTCAGAAATGGACCCAGCAGGAGCCACTGAACACAACTCTGACATCATCAGGCTTCTTCCCAGCAGCTTGGTGCTCCAGAAGGAAGAATCCAGACCATCGCTACATCATCAGAGTGAACACCAGCTGATGTTGACCAGTTTAACAAGCCTTTGACTGCTAAATGACATCCAAGCTCAGATTCTCTTGTCCTGGTAGAACAAGTCAGTGTTGAAGAAGATGAGAGCACCAGTCTCTTTCATCCAATGCTGGAACAGCGTTAGACTGAAGGTCTGAAGGTCCCTGGTCTGGTCCAGGTTTCAACAGGGGACCAGCATCAGCCAGCATTTAAATGTGGACAGCAGTGGAGGTGAAGCCCACATCAAGGAAACAAGCCTCCTATCACTGTCCTGTGCTGAGTTTCTTTAAAAAAAAAGTGAGACAAACTCAAGAGTTTCTGTTTCCTGTGTTGGACTTTGGCTCAGAGAATCAGAGCCAATCAGAAGCTTGTTGGTCTTGGATGCTGGTGATCAGGAGCAATGAGGGGCTCAGTGTCTTGCTCAAGGACACTTCAACATGGTCACCAGCTGAAGTGAGAACTGAACCAGCAACTCTGCTAGACGGCCACTCTTCGTCCAGGCCGTGCCCCCCTAACCTGAATCATCATGATGTCATTATTTGTTGCTTTAATTCACCAAATGTGTGACGTGGTGAGTTTGTCAGGAGTTTAAAGACCAAAGTTGTGAACACACAGAGAAGTAAACCTGTCAAAGCTGCTTCACTTGATGAGAGAAACTGAGGAACTGATAGAAGAGCAACAAAGAAAATGGAGTCAGAAGGTCGTCTTCTTCACTGCTCAGTCACAACACTGACACACACACACACACACACACACACACACACACACACACACACACACACACACACAAATAGTTTGTCTTTGAGAGAGGCCAAAAAATATTTGACTGTGCTGACATGAACTTTCATTGTCTAATTTCAGTCTCCTACAAAAGTGTGTGAATGTGGTCGTTGTGGCCGAGTGGTGAAGGCGATGGACTAGAAATCCATTGGGGTCTCCCTGCTCAGGTTGGAGTCCTGCCAACAACGTTGAACTGTTGACAATTTAAAATTGACTCATTTTTCCTCCACACTGTCCTTCATCACAGCATTTAACATCAGGACTGCTCCCAGATCAGCTCCATGACCTCATCCCTGCACCAGAGTCCCACCCAAGTTCATCAAAAACGGCCAAGCATAAATATATAATATGTATATAATGTGAACACACCTGTACAGGTGCGTTAACGTGCTTAATAATAGAGAATGAGTGAAGGGTGTGTTCAGAGTGGAGTGCAGTACCACAGTCAGGCCAGCAGGTGGGGCTTTCGTTGGTGCTGTCTACCTAATTGCGGTATCTGTGCTCTGCCAGCAGAGGTCGTGCTTCACCACCAATCTTCTCGGGTGTCTGAGTGGTGCCGCCATGTTTAGGTCGTAGCAGGAGGACGTAGGTTGGTACTTGGCAGTTCGGACGTAGCGAAAGTCACGTTATGAATGGAGGGCTGAGTTGGAGCAGAGGGGGGCAGGATCCTGGGGGTGGACTGTCTTTAGGGGGCTGAGGTGTCTGGTGGTCTTGGTGGACCCTCTGCATCTCAAGCTGAGACCACAGAGTCCTGTGTTCTTGAGTCATTGTCTATAGTCTCTGTTGTTGGAGAGCTCAGTGTGGTCCCTGATGGTCTAGTGGCTAGGATTTGGCGCTCTCACCGCCGCAGCCTGGGTTCGATTCCCGGTCAGGGAATGAGTTATTTAGAGGTTGAGGGAGAGGTGATCAGGTGGTCCACATGATGGTGGAGGTGACGAACTGTGAATCCATCATGGCTCCACTCTCACCCTCATTGTAGTGTTCTTGGTTCACTCTGCCATGGCCCCATGTTGAAGGGTGACTGTCTCATTCAGGTCCAACCCTTTGTTAGACTCTATTAAGTCACTGACTCCTGCAAGGACAAACTGTAATCCTCCTTAGTAGCTTTGGTTATTGATGATCTGCAATGGTTCGTGGGGGGTGGAGCCTATCCCAGCAGCCTTCAGGTGAGGGGCGGGGTTTATCCTGGACAGGTCACCAGTCCATGGCAGGGCCAACACATAGAGACAGATTGCTTATAAAAATGTTCATCCCCAGTTTGAAGTTAGAGACAGGATTTAAGTGTAGAAGGTTTTTGTGTCTTCAATTTAATTCAAAGCGTTGTAAACTGTTTCTAACAAACTCTGCTGTTCAACAGTCAAAATGTTTTCTAACCAAGCTGAATGCTCTCATATACTTTTTAAAGTTGAGTTTCTTTCATGTCCTCCTGAGATCAAAGACAGAATTCTAGGTACAAATAAATAAACAATAAAAGCCCCCTGATGACATCATCATCAATTCTGACTTTGATCTGGAGGCTCTTGCTTCAAATAAAAAACGTTGTTCCATGGAAAGATTTGCATATAAACACACAAACAAACACAGACACAGACACACACACACACACACACACACACACACACACACACACACACACACACACACCCTCCCAGTCACTAACCCATATTGTCACCACTTAAACACCACTGGAGTATTGAAAGAGATTCCACAAGATTATGTGCAATGACAAGATTATGTGCCTTTGAGTGCCTCTAAAATTCTCCTACCAGAGAAAAGTTTTCCATACTTTCACACACATTTTTTTAAGACTTTCCAGACCTGTGCCAGCACCCTGTACAGGTGCCTCCACCTCTGGAGCAGCCTGTCCTGAGTGGATCCAACAGTTTCCCATGGGTGACTCTGTCATGGTCTCTCTCCTCCTGCTGTCTCCAATTCTCAGAGCGCTTCTACTGGTTTCTCCCCATCGTCCCTGTTGCTAGGCAGAGCACTGGTGAGGACTGAGGCCAGTGATGTCATCACCTCCAGCTGAGACGTGCCAGGTGGTCCTGCTTCATTCAACTCTGCTGCCTCTGCCACTGCCCTGACTGGTGAGGCTGACAGCAGGTTCTCTCTCATCTAAACGCTCTGTTTACAATGGAGGCTGAAATCCTTGTGATTGGTGGTTCAATCATCAGGTCTGTTGAACTCCCAGGTGCCATCACCTGCTGTCTTCCTGGTGCCAAAGTTGTGGACATTATTGAACGTCTCCAGGACTCATCGATCTCCACCCCTCCTGCAGGTTCTCCCTGTCTCTGTGGTGGTTCTTTCTGGTACTCCAGCTTCCTCCCACAGTCCAAAGACATCAAGAGGGTAGTGGTTACCTGGACACTCTGAATGACTGTGAGTGTGAATGGTTGTCTGTCTGTGTGTGTTGGTCCTGGGATGGACTGGCGACCCATCAAGGGTGAACCCCCTCCTCACCTGATGTCAGCTGTGATAGACTCCACCCCCACGAACCATTGCAGACAATCAGTATAGAAATGGAAACTTAGCTGCTATGTTGAATCACAAAAACCTTCTGAAGTCTACTTTTGCTTCAGTGGAAAAGTAGAATGTTATTAACTCTCCCAATGGTTTGAATTCTGATTTCCACCTCTTTTTAACAGATTCACATTTAAAAAAAAAACTACTTTCTTTTACCAGAGGACAGTTTTGATCCATCAACCTCTGGGTTCTGGTCCCAGCACGCTTCCTCTGCACCACCATTTATTAAATAGGCCTTGATTTAGTATTATTTATTTCTTCTTTTATTATTATTATTAATTATTTTATTGACTTCACCCTGATAACCAGGAGGTAACCTGGTAGTCAGAGCAGCGGTGCTCAGGTCTGTGGACTCAGAGGAGGATTATGTCTGGATCTTTTCTTTTGATGTCCTGCTGTCTGCTCTTGCTTTTGGAGCTTCCTTCAACAACTACCAGGCCTCCTGGGTACTGTAGGAAACATGGTCAAGTTCTTCTGACTTCTCCAGGAACGTCCTGCTCTCATTGGTCTGTCTTCATTTTGACTCCTCCCACTGCCACAATGACCAGCCTTTATACTCTTGGTGACTGGGGCCCTGGTTGCTGCAGGCCTCAACACCAGCCTGTGGTTGTGAGCAGGGCAGAACAGAACTGACAGTATCTCCCGTGCAGGACCTGGGTCAGCGCCTGGTGCCAGCTGGCCAACGTCCTGGAGTTCATTCAGCCTGGAGAACCAGATGCTGGTTCCTTCTTTTACCAGGCAGGAACGGGCAGCAGATCCAAGATCAGTAGGTGTGGATGAAAAAATGAAGAAAAAATAAAAACGAGAAAAAGCAGTTTGGTTTGGAGTGCATTCCTGCCTGATGTTCTTGATTGGTACAACTCTCCTTCAAGTGTGGGGAAAACAGCAAAAAGAATAAAACACTTGACATTGAGAGAACAAAGACTTCTAAGATCAAACACAAAACTCTGAGATCAAAGGTTGAAGTTCCCCAAGGTTCAGTTTTAGCTCAGACCCTCTTCAAGGTGGAACCAGCAGAGGAGCTCAGTAGAGACAACTGGACAGCAGCAGGACAGAACAGAGGCTCTCCACAATGGCAGGAGACAGGAAACAGGTTTGGACCATCTGGGCTTCTGTCCACTTTGATGTTTTTCAAACATTGAAGGAAATTGTAAAAATCAACATTGTGGGAAACGTTGGTTTGCCAGTGTGTTTACATCAGGATTTATATTTGAGAGTGTTTGCTCATCTGTTCCAGAAGCTTCTTCTAGAGTTGAGCCTGGATGAGTGGAGGGACCTTTTTGACCATCAGGACTGGTTTTTGATGGCCTGATGGTGCATCGGGGTCATCATGGTCCTCCACCATCTGCAGGGGTTCCAGGACTGTTGTGGTGTTTGTGGGAACTGCAGGGGGGAGCCCTCAGACCTGGAGAGGAAGTCCTGACACCAGCAGACCCCTCACCACCTGCAGCCTTTTTCCAGCTCCACCAAACCCACCATTCACTGCCTCCTCATCATCTGGGCATCAAAAGCAGCTCAGACCTGCTGCAGCTCAGAGACCTCAGCCATTTTTAGGATGTCTCCATGATTCTCCTTCACAGGATTTTCATTCAGAAACAAGAGAACTGTCAAAGACCACAACAGTTTTCAGCTTGCTGCTAAACAGTACTTCAACTACCATTCCACTGTGTAATGGCAGTGACTGATGTGTACTATATGCAGTACTAATCAAGTACAAGGCAAGGCAAGGCAAGGCAATTTTATTTGTAGAGCCCGTTTTCACCAACAGTTTGTCTCAAAGGGCTTCACATGGCATCATAACAACATCCTCTGCCCTTAGACCCTCACATCGACTGAGGAAAAACTCCATAGAAAACCCTACCCTACAGCCTTGACTGCTACTTTATCTCCAGTGATAGGAAGGATAAGAATGTTGAAATGGACCCAGCAGGAAGAGAATCTCAAGTCATGGCAACTTTACTGAGCAGCACTCTAAACCTGCTTTGTGAAACGGGCCCCTGGTCTCTTTTAAACGCCCGGGCTACAAATTGATCATTTACGGTACATGTAACATGTGTGTGTGCCTCTAATTTACATAAACTGTTAATACCAAGACAAATGCTACCTTCAATTAATCATTGATGTCATGGAACCCTTGGTCTCCATTACATTGGTCAACCAGAGAAGCTTCAACTGGTGACGCTCATTCAACCATGCATGAAGGTCAAGGTGCATTATCTGCTGTGCTCCTGAACAGGGGAATTAGCTGCAATGGTAGAGCGCTCGCTTAGCATGTGAGAGGTAGAGGGATCGATGCCCTCATTCTCCAGAATACTTTAACTTGTTCTGTTGATCAGAGGAGCTGCTGGGTGATGAATGCTGATGTTTGTCCACTGCTGTGATAAAGTGTCCCCTGTTACTGAGATGTGGATGAACACCTGCTCAGGTCAAAGCTGCAATGAAGTCAAGTCATCACCCTGTAAAGCAACAAATAACAACAGTAACACTTTACAAGTAGAACAGGTCCAGTTCCACACTCCCTAAATGAATTTACACCCAACTATTCTTCATGAGCAAGCACATCCTAGCTTAGGCCCAACTTTTCTTGGCGCTCTCCCAGATGCTTGGGAGCTGCTGGGGGAGCGCTAGTTGGGCCTAAGCTAGGAGCTAAGCTAAGGTGGTCTGCACCAGCTAATGAGGGCTGGCTAGCTCTCGCAGCTTTGGTGCAGAGCCGCTGCAGGTCCAATTCAACATCGCTAAGCCTCACCTCCAACACAACAAGAAAACTACATTTAACACACTTATCAGTATCACTACAGGAGGCAGAGGAGGAACAAAACATGTGGCACTCTGAGCAGGAGAGAGGAGGACAAGAGGGAGAAGCCATCGTTAGCTTAGCGTGTTTACAAGGCAGAAAGACTGTTGCTACCAGAATGATGGTCTTTTAAACTTCAGCCAAATAAAGCAATTAGGTATTAATTTTTGGTGGGTAATTAGTCAACGAAATAAGGAATTAGCAGGGAGGATCACACTTTAGCGAGCACAATGAAGCAAGGCTCTACGTTCAGCAACACAGAAAAAGGAGTTGAGGTCACAGGCTTCCTGCAGCCAAGGTCAAAAATCCAGGACGGACGAAGGGGAGGACAACAAAGACAAAGACACAAGAAACAGAGATAATAACCTTAAACTACATAACAACCATAACACATATTGCCCACACACACACACACGCGCACACACACACACACATTTTGTGAAACAACTCAGGAGTCATTAGGTGTTTTACTCAGAGGGATTCATTCATGATAAATGAGCATGGAGGAGACCCAGTAATCATCAACACAAGCGTCACATGAGCAGGTCACCACCCACTTTTATTGATTGGTTCTTGTAAGAATCACTCCTAACGCCATCAGCAGGTCATTTTTTGTCCTGCCCTGTCTCAACTGTTGGAGCACAGCTACAGCCTGAACTCTGCCACTACCTTATCCCTCCCTAACATCCTCATACAGACCCACTATCTGGACTAGCCTGACCCCCCCTGACCCTCATCAGTCACTCGTTGTGCCTCACACTGGAGGGAATAGGAGCGTCTGTGAGCTCTGACTGTTGGGATGCACATCCATGCGATGGAAGAGCTGTTTTAAACAGGGAATCATTTGACCTCTTGATCTGTGTGGGCAGGTACAGAGGGACGATTCCATGAACAATAATATTACAAAACAAATGGGTCTTTAGCGTCTTTCTAAAGGTGTCCACAGCGTCCTCATGTCCAGTGGGAGAGCGTTCCAGAGTCTAGAAGCTGCAACCTGGAAGGTTCCCTCTCCTTCAGTGAGGCTGAATCCCTGTGGTCAGGGAGGATAAGGGACCCCACAGGTGTCACTAAAGTGCTTTAGACTGCAAAGCACTCAGCTAATCAAGCTGGGATCAACTGCTGTGGTGATCAAGGTATCATCATATAGAACAAACAAAGAAAACAAAGTTGAGGAAAAGCACACAAAGAAAAAACTATGAACATGAACAGAGCATCTTCAACACCAGATGTCACACGGCTCAGTAGACCTCTGGTTTGACCCCTAGCAGGTCCAGTCTCCAGGGTGCCCCCATCATTCTGCTCTTCAGTCACAGGACATGCAGCAGAATCCCGTCGCTCCTCTGCAGAAGAACATGTGAGAGCGTCTGCTTGCTCTTCTCTGGCTGGACGTAGGGGAGAGTCTGCTTGCTCTTCTCTGGCTGGACGTAGGGGAGAGTCTGTTTGCTCTTCTCTGGCTGGATGTAGGGGAGAGTCTGCTTGCTCTTCTCTGGCTGGACGTAGGGGAGAGTCTGCTTGCTCTTCTCTGGCTGGACGTAGGGGAGAGTCTGCTTGCTCATCTCTGACTGGACGTAGGGGAGAGTCTGCTTGCTCTTCTCTGGCTGGACGTAGGGGAGAGTCTGCTTGCTCTTCTCTGGCTGGACGTAGAGGAGAGTCTGTTTGCTCTTCTCTGGCTGGACGTAGGGGAGAGTCTGCTTGCTCTTCTCTGGCTGGACGTAGGGGAGAGTCTGCTTGCTCTTCTCTGGCTGGACGTAGGGGAGTGTCTGTTTGCTCTTCAGAAGTTTGCTGGACCTTCACTTGAAGGTCATGATTTTCCTCTTTCAAACAGCTTTTTAAATCATGAAGATTTCCCAGGATTTCCCACTGAGCACTGCTCCTTTTCTTCTTTTGTGTTCTCACTGCACATAGAAGACTCTGAACTTCACCGTTCAGACTGCCAGTCTTTGTGGGGTCCTGGTCCTTCCTTGATTCAAGGTGGGCCAACTCAGCAGTGAAGGTCTCTGTCTCCTGAGATGCAGTAGAAACTCGTCTCCTCAAACATCCATTTTCTGCCTCTCTCTCCTCACTCTGGGACCTCAGCTGTTCAAGAGTCGTCTTCTTCTCAGTGAGTTCTTCCCTCATTTTGTTCTTCTCTGCCTGGATGGAGTTGAGCTCACACTTGAGGTCACACTTCTCCTTGCAAACCATCTTCACCTCAAGCTGAAGATTGTGGACTTGTGTGTTCAGGTCTCTGATCTGAGTCTGGTTCTCCTCCCTCACAGATTCAAGGTTGCCCACCATGGCAGACATGTTCTCTACCAGCTGATATGCAATGATCTTCTCTTGTCCAAGACTAGAAACCTGTCCCCACAAATTCTGGTTTTCTGTCCATCTCTTGTCACACAGAGACTGAAGCTGATCAAGTGCACTTTTCTTCTCAGTCAGGTCTTCCTCAAGACATTTCATCTCCACCTGTTCACTCTCCCTCAGAGACTGAACCTGGGTCAGCTCTTTTCTGAGCTCATTGTTCTCTCCATCAACCTTCCTCCCCTCACACTGAAGACTGTGGACTGTTGCGTTCAGATCTTCTATCTGAGTCTGGTTCTTGTCCTGGACCGTTTGGAGGTTGGCCACCACAGCAGTGAGGTTCTGTAGCTCCTGGATTGCTCTTTTATTCTCACGTTCAAGAGTAGAAACTTGTTCCCTCAAATTCTGGTTTTCTGCCTGTGTGTTGTCACTCAGAGACTGAAGCTGCTCAAGGGCAGCTTTCTTCTCAGTCAGGTCCTCCTGCTCTGTCAGCCTGAGAGATGGAGGAGCAGGATCACATTGACCAGGATCATTCAGTGGATAAATACAGCTCCTACTGAGATCCACCAGATCTCTGAATGCTCCAACGATACAATCCAATGGAGTCATAGCCTTCTGTCCTGGGTTGATCTGAAGATCTTGAGCCAGACTAAATCTCCTGGAACTGTCAAGTCTTTAAAGACCAAAACTGCCCCAGAAATGAGGAGTCTGGATTCTTTTCTATAATGTGATGGCAATGACAGTCCTGCAGAGTGACATCACTGACATGACTGATGACTTCAGTCACATGACTGGATGACAGTGTAGATTCCAATGTAGAGGTTGGGGAAATAGTCTCTGAGAATCCAGCTTGAAGCCACGCCCTCTTTGTTCTTCAAAAACCCAAACAGCGACCATCAGTCTCCCTCCAATCCTGTACTTGGTTCAATGTTGCTGTTCCATTTTGCAGCAGTAGGTGTCGCTGTGATACCAGGTTCAGTTCAAGAGTCCCAACTCCAGCTCATGTTGGTGACCTCAGTACCAGGGTAAAATGGCGCTTCAGTGGATCATGTGATCAACTCATGTGTGTCCTCACTGCTCCACAGGTCTGTCAAATGTTCTGTAAAATAGTTGGACCCAGCAGAGCTGCTAGATTAGGAGTTGATGGAGTCGTTGCAGATACCAGGGTCCAAAGTCCAGCTTGAACCTGGTTTGTGCAGTTCTTTGTCAAGCTAGCAGCCATTCTTGTCACTGCCAAGCTAAAGTGACTTCTGTCAACAAAGGTCAACATACAAAAGGATATTTCTACTGGCAGTTCAAGATTTTGATCAAACTCCTTTTTCAGAGCTGGAACCTTCCTCTTGTGTCAGCTTTCTGTTCCCATCTCTATGGTAACGGTCAGTTTTGACCCACGTCCTCAATCAGCTGTCAAATAAACTAAAACAATTTTCTATCCTCCAAGTTGTTTCCATCTCTTGGTGACCTTGTCAGGCTTCCTTATCCATGGAAATATTGATTGATTGATTGATTGTGTGTGTTTAGATTCATGTGTGACACTTGTGTGTGTTCTCTGCAGAGATGTTTCCTGCAGTTGAAGCACAATCCATTTGTCCTGCTGTCCTGACTGCTTGGGCAGTCCTGACACCTCTTTCTTCTGGAACCAGATCCTGAGTGGGGTTGTGGCTGTGGCTGTTCTGGTTGGTGTTGAGGCAGGGCTGCTGAGGAGGACGCTGTTGCACTCTTGGTGGATGTGGGTCCACAACACAAATGCATTCTATGCAGACACATCAAGGATGGTCTTTGTTTGTTGTGTTGTTGTGCAGGTCGATGGGAGAACGAGGCTGATGAGAGTCCCTGAAGCTCCCATGACTGGGAGAGGAGCTGCTGGCAGTGTTGCTGACAGTGCACTTCTGACTTCAGGTTTGGCTCTGATTGTTGCTTTATCATCTTATTTTGATAACTGGTCCAGACAGACCCTCACTATTTGGTCATTCAGTGAAAAACATTTGTTGGTTTTATTTTGTTGAACTAGAGGTTCCTGACAAAGTCAAAAATCCTTGATACAATAAACAAATTGATGTGGTTCTTTGATGCATTTAAATCCTAAAACAGGTCCCACAGGAGGAAGGTTAAATCATGTGACCATCATCATAACAGCTGTTGACCTTGTTTAACTAGTTGGTGGTGCTAAATATCACCAGCTTGCTAACGTTAACTAGCTAATGTTGCTAGCTAGCTAATATTATTTTCAAACTTCAGGCCTAAATTTTGGATTGACTGTTAAAATTGTTCCCCTCACCTTTGTAACACCAGGTTTTGTCTTGATGATGTCACTGTCACTGCCTTTCTGATTCTAAAATATAAATGCATCCAAGAATAAAAATTCAAACTGCCCCTCCATGGAAACATCATATTTAATATACTGCAATATTCTTTTCCAGTGTACTACACTATATTTTTGTTTTATCAGAGAGACTTTAATGTCCGTCTTTGATCTCTAAACTCTGACTCTGATGTCATTGGTGGTGACTGAATTCTACCCCCTGACAGACTGGGAAGGCTCATATTGGTGATGTCATCATAAATATATGAAGGTCTTGTTTCAGTGAATTGAAGTGAAATAACTTGTTATTTTGTTTGTTGTTGTCATGGTGATTCGTGGTATCAGGGCTCCATTGATGATGTCATTTTGTCATGGTTGTACACATGTGACACTCAAGGTGAACGTACTCACAGCTGATTGAGTATCAGGTTCAGAAAAGCTGATCTGACTTGGTCCAGAGTTTCCATCTCAGTGTCAACTCAGGAGTGACTGAGGAGAAGAGTTTCAGAACAGCCACAGTTGGGGGACTTCCATCCAGCAGCCATTTTCTATCCCTGTAAGGGAGTGAAGGGATCTGGAGCTGCTGGGTTCAGGTGGATCCAGAACACAAGATGGAGGTCAGTCAGGACCCCAGAAGGAGACCAGCATCTGGAAGGTGGCGATGCTTTAATCTGACAGCGTTGTGTCAACAGTTCTGAAATCAGAACAAAAATAAACAGTAGTATTTCCACCTCACACTCCTGCATGTATTCAAGTGAACAGGAACACAGATTCATGCTCAACTTCTCCTGTGTGTTCATCCACAGTCACCAAACAACAACCAGACTGAAGACCTCCTTCATCTCCCGAGCCATTAAACTGTTAAACTCCTCACTGGAGGGGGGGAGGGCCAACAGAAGGACTGTTGGAGAGGGCTGAGCACCATTAGCTTGCCCCAATAACAACCGGACACTCGTGCAATATAAGAGACTGTACATTATTATTCTTATTCTTATTATTGTTATTATGATTATTATTATAACTATTATATTTTTATTATATTATATCATCATCACCATTATTATATGATATCATCATCATTATTAGTGTTATTAGTATTATTATTGTTATAATAACAATGAAGAACAATTAATATTATGATTATTCCTGTCACTATGCATATATACATAACCATCCAGGTACACACAGGCACGTGTATATATGCATATATATATCTATATATATATCTATATATATCTATATCTATATATATATATATATATATATATATATATATCTATAGATATAGATATATCTATCTATCTATATATATCTATAGATATAGATATATCTATCTATATATATCTATAGATATAGATATATCTATCTATCTATATATATCTATAGATATAGATATATCTATCTATCTATATATATCTATTGATATAGATCTATCTATCTATCGATCTATATCTATAGATATAGATCTATCTATCTATCTATCTATATCTATAGATATAGATATATCTATCTATCTATCTATATCTATAGATATAGATATATCTATCTATCTATATATCTATCTATCTATATATCTATCTATCTATATATATATATATACATATATATATATATATATATATATATACATATATATATATATAGTCTTTGTTTTCTCTTCTTTGCTATTTTTAGTCTAATCTATTGTAACAGTGCTGTGAATGTATGTTGAGGAGAGTGGAATTTCCCTCGCGGAACGTCCAAAAGGGATTAATAAAGTAGTCTGTCTGTCTGTCTGTCTGTTCAAACCAGACAAAAGGGGGTTTGCTAGCATGGCTGCTGAAGTAGAAAGGCTCTGTTTAAATTGAGTCCTTTTTCCATTTCTTTCCTGGCTTCTTCTAGCGGCGCTGTCGTCACTTCCTGTGACCGTGGAGGGAAGGGGTCACCCTTCAGAATAAGTTTGAAATCATTGTTACTTCCTCTTCAACATGCCTTTAGCAGACCAACTCACTAAACAGCTCAGTGAGGTAGTGTGGCTGAGCGGTCTAAGGCGCTGGATTAAGGCTCCATTCTCTGAGGAGGTGTGGGCTCAAATCCCACCACTGCCATCATGTCCCAGGTCTCTGGAGAGGTGTGGCAGGTCTCTCCTCCCTGTGCTGGAGGTGTTGGCTGTTTTTGTCACTCAACAATGTGCAGTAACGCTGAGCTGCCTTCAAGCCAACAACATGGGCACAGTGTACCCAGAGCCACAGGCTCCTCCCAGTATATACAGCACTGCCAGTGACCTCTGCTTCAGTGTAACAGTGACTCTCCAAACTGAAGCTGATCCAGGACCAGCTCAGGAGGAGCCATGGAGCAGACAGGCTCTCTGATTTAATGCTGCTGTCTGTTGAGAGGAACATCCCAGTTGACTCAAACAAGGCTGCTGATGTCTTCAAACCCAGGACCAGAAGAAGAACCCTCCTCTGAGTCCACAGACCTGAGCACCGCTGCTCTGACTACCAGGTTACCTCCTGGTTATCAGGGTGAAGTCATGGTGAGGTGGTCAGTTGTTCCTTGGGTTTTATTCTAGAGGCCTGGGAGTTAAACACTGAAGTAAATCATTTTAATTCTTTACATGAAGTTTCCTGCTGTTTAGCTGGAAATGTAAGACAACTTCCTCCATGCTGGTGCCCCATCACACACAACAGGTGCACTTGTCCTCTTTTCACCTCTGACCCTCAAACATTCCACCAGTGAACGTCCAGAAACTGAAGCATCAACAGTTCAGCAACAATGGATTCTTCAAATCACCTCTGAAATAAGAGATGAATCTTTACCTGCTGAGGCTTCAGAGCCAAATTGTGAACCTTAAACTCTCACATTCCTGTTCTTGTCTCAGTCCTGCTCTCCTAAATCAAGACCTGTTTAATAGATGGTAGAGCAGAGAGGAGCAGAGGAAGAGAGCTGGGCCAGAACCAGAGGTTGATGGATCAAAACTGTCCTCTGCTCAAAGAAAGGAGAAAAATAAACCTGGTTGTTTTGAAATGTGGATCTGTTAAAGAGGGGTGGAAATCCGAATTCAAACCATTGGGAGAGTTAATAACATTCTACTTTACCACTGAAGCAAAAGTAGACTTCAGAAGGTTTTAGTGATTCAACATAGCAGCTAAGTTTCCATTTCTATACTGATTGTCTGCAATGGTTCGTGGGGGTGGAGCCTATCACAGCTGACATCAGGTGAGGAGGGGGTTCACCCTTGATGGGTCGCCAGTCCATCCCAGGACCAACACACACAGACAGACAACCATTCACACTCACAGTCATTTAGAGTGTTCAGGTAACCACTACCCTCTTGATGTCTTTGGACTGTGGGAGGAAGCTGGAGTACCAGAGAGAACCCACACAGAGACAGGGAGAACCTGCAGGAGGGGTGGAGATCGATGAGTCCTGGAGACGTTCAATAATGTCCACAACTTTGGCACCAGGAAGACAGCAGGTGATGGCACCTGGGAGTTCAACAGACCTGATGATTGAACCACCAATCACAAGGATTTCAGCCTCCATTGTAAACAGAGCGTTTAGATGAGAGAGAACCTGCTGTCAGCCTCACCAGTCAGGGCAGTGGCAGAGGCAGCAGAGTTGAATGAAGCAGGACCACCTGGCAGGTCTCAGCTGGAGGTGATGACATCACTGGCCTCAGTCCTCACCAGTGCTCTGCCTAGCAACAGGGACGATGGAGAGAAACCAGTAGAAGCGCTCTGAGAGTTGGAGACAGCAGGAGGAGAGAGACCATGACAGAGTCACCCATGGGAAACTGTTGGATCCACTCAGGACCGGCTGGACAGACACAGATCAAAGACAGAATTGATGATGATGTCATCACGAGGCTTTGATAGTGTCTTTATTTGTACCTAGAATTCTGTCTTTGATGTCAGGAGGACATGAAAGAAACACAACTGAGGAAAGTAGAGGAGAACATTCAGCTTCATTCGAAACACTTGAACTGTTGAACAGTAGAATTTGTTTGAAACAGTTTACAACACTGAGTGACAGGATTGAAGAGGGAAGAGTTTTGTATTTTCAGTTTAATTCTAACTTTAAACTGGGCATGAACATTTTTAGTGGTTCATATTCTAACATACAGAGGAAGTCATGTCATTCCCTTTTTAAGAAAAGAAAAAACATGTGAAGCTCCTCCCCCCAGCTCCAGATGGACAGACAGACATGAGAGTGGCCAGGAAGCAAAGAAGTGTTGTGCTCCTCTCCAGTGCTCTGGTGTTGTTGTGTTCTTCTCAGCTCCATCATGAAGACCTGCTGGCACTGGGCGCTGGTGGAAGTTTGCAGCTCTCACTGGAAAGTCCTGAGGCTCCTCCCACTCTGAAGCAGGCAGTTGCTCCCAGCCAGCCCACACTTTCACTCTCTGGTGTAGGAGTGAAGAACAAAATCAGAATCAAGAACCATCTCTCTTTCATTGGGGCTCCTTTCTCCTTGTTCTGATCCAGAAACTCAACAGCTTCTATCATTGATTTGACAGGAAATGTTGCTGACACACTGGGATTTTTGTTCTTCTGCTGTCACTGTCAAGTGCAGCTTAACATGAGAGGTAGCAGGATCATTCATGTGTTCATGTTTCCAGCAGACAAGGAGGAAACCTGGGAGGACTTCAGTGACTCTGATCAGTGGTTCTCACTTCATCTTCTCAGTATAAAGTTCCAAGCGAGCTGGCCAGGAGTTGAACCTAGAATCTTCTGATCCGTAGTCAGACGCGTTATCCATTGCGCCACCAGCCCTGTGAAGAAGCTGCTATGTTCATGTGTGCTTGCTTTTACAGAAAAGCCCAACAAGGTGGTGGCATTTTCAGGGGACACAATGGTGCAGTGGTCAGCACTGTGGCCTCCCAGCAAGAAGGTTCAGCTCTCCTCCTATTTGGTTGCTAGGAACCTGAATCAGTCCTCAGTGGAGCGGTGCTGCTGAGGCTGAGTGAGGCTGAGTGAGGGACTGAGCAGGAGCCAGCAGGTCCAAGCAGGTTCAGGCAAACTCCCCTCAGTCCACCAACATCAAAGCAGAGGAACAGAGTTCATCCAACAAAATGGATTCATATCATCTCCTCTTGGAATGTTCTGGAACTACAAGTACACTTAAAATGGCTGACTTATGACAACAGAAGGTACTTTGAAGTAGATTTGATTTATTTAAGTCAGTGACAGTCATTTTTGTTCATTTTTTGTTCTTGTCTTGCCACTGTGAGACAGTCGCTAGAAAACTGACCAACAATAATTTCATGTGGCATGCAATTAACAAAAGACCCACATTGATGGTCGAGGGGTCTGGAGCCTTTCCCAGCATCTACGGGCCAGAGGCGGGGTTCACCCTGGACAGGTCACCAGTCCATCACAGGGCCAACATACAGAGACAAACAACCATTCATACCTACGGTTAATTTAGAGTGTCCAATCAGCCTCGTCCCAAATTACACGTCTTTGGACGGTGGGAAGGAACCGGAGTACCCGGAGAGAACCCACGCATTCACGGGGAGAACATGCAGGCTCTACACAGAAAGATTCTGCACCCGAGCCTGGACTCAAACCCAGAACCTTCTTGCTGTGAGGCCACAGTGCTAACCACTGCACCATCATGCTGCCATGCTCTCTTCTACTTTCCTCAATTGTCTTTCTTTCATGTCCTCCTGAGATCAAAGACAGAATTCTAGCTACTGTCAAAGCCCTGATGACATCATCATTCATATCTGACCATTACAGCTCACTACATTAGCGACTGGGTCCTCGCATGCCATGTTCTTCAAACCAGAGCCGTGGAAACCAGCCACACAGCGAGAAATCTCAGCAGCAAATATTGTCCGCGCTGCGGAGATGACGGGCTTGTTGCACATTGGTTGCTTTGCACACCTTCTTAATTGAAGTCCCTACAGCTGCACGCTTGCTCGGCAGAGTCAGACGCATCGCTGCATTTTTTCATCTTAGCTCTACGGCGAGCCGCATCCTCAGTGAGAAGCAAAGGGTGCTGGAGCTTCCTGAGCACAAGATGGTGATTGACGTGGTGACACGTTGGAATAGCTCACTGGAGATGCTGGACCGTTTTCTCCAGCAGCAACCAGCCATCTCAGCAGCTCTGCTGTCACCTGAAGTACGCAGAAACGAGAAAGATGTCTGCACGTTGACAGAAGTGGACGTAAGAGTAGCAGAGGAAATCGTCTCTGAGAATCCAGCTTGAAGCCACGCCCTCCTTGTTCTTCAAAAACCCAAACAGAGACCATCAGTCTCCCTCAAATCCTGTACTTGGTTCAGTGTTGCTGTTCCATTTTGCAGCAGCAGGGGTCGCTGTGATGCCAGGTTCAGTTCAAGATTCCCAACTCCAGCTCATGTTGGTGACCTCAGTGGCAGGGCTCATACAAAAAGAGTCAACACCTTCATTTGTATAACAGAAAATTTCAATGATGTGGTGGCATTTTCTTTTTTTGTGCTGTCTGATTTTCTAAATATCAGGTTTAGATCCTCAAATTAACACTGGGACACCAAAAGAGAACACAGTAATTCTCCAGTGCTCTGGTGTTGTTGTGTTCTTCTCAGCTCCATCATGAAGACCTGCTGGCACTGGGCGCTGGTGGAAGTTTGCAGCTCTCACTGGAAAGTCCTGAGGCTCCTCCCACTCTGAAGCAGGCAGTTGCTCCCAGCCAGCCCACACTTTCACTCTCTGGTGTAGGAGTGAAGAACAAAATCAGAGTCAAGAACCATCTCTCTTTCATTGGGGCTCCTTTCTCCTTGTTCTGATCCAGAAATTCAACAGCTTCTATCATTGATTTGACAGGAAATGTTGATGACACACTGGGATTTTTGTTCTCCTGCTGTCACTGTCAAGTGCCAGTTCAGATGTACTTGATGTTACAGAAAATCCAGCACGGTGGTGCAGTGGTCAGCACTGTCTCCTCACAGCAAGAAGGTCCCAGGGTTCCAGTCCTGGCTCCATCACAGGATCTTTCTGTGTGAGTCTCCATGTTCTCCTGTTCCTGTGTGGGTTCTCTCTGGTACTCCAGCTTCCTCCCACAGTCCAAAGACATCAAGAGGGGACGAGGCTGATTGATACTCTAAATTGACTGTAGGTGTGACTGTGAGTGTGAATGGTTGTCTGTCTCTATGTGTTGGTCCTGTGATGGACTGATCACCTGTCCAGGGTGAACCCCGCCCCTCGACCAATGTCAGCTGTGATAGGCTCCACCCCCCACGAACCTTAACAAATAATCAGTGGAGAAATGGAAATTTAGCTGCTATGTTGAATCAGAAAAACCTTTTGAAGTCTACTTTTGCTTCAGTCAGAAAGTGGACTGTTGTTAACTCTCACAATGGTTGGTGATTGTGGAGGAAGACAAAATCCTTATGAACCTCTTTTTAACAGACACACATTTCTATAGATGCAGGTTCATTTTATTTTTCTTCTTTTAGCAGAGGATGGTTTTGATCCATCAACCTCTGGTTTTGGTCCCAGCTCTCTTCCTCTGCACCTCTCTGCTCTACCATTGACTGAACAGTCCTTGATTTAGGAGAGCAGGATTGTGACAAGAACAGGATTTTGAGTTTCAAATGTTTCCCAGTTTGGCTCTGCAGCAGGAGGTCTTGTAGAAACAGGGACTGACCTGACACCAGCTCCCTCTGGAACAATGGTTCATTCATTCATCGGTGCCAGGAGGCCTAAAAACACAAAACACCAATGAAACCCAGCATCTTGGATCCTAAACTGAAGCTCCAGACCACACGGTGGCTCTGCTGGGGCTCCCACAGGTGAGTGAGGCTGAGCTCCAGTCTGCTCTGAGGAGGCAGCAGACATCTGCACCACTCAGAGGTTTGGTTGGTGGCTTTGACAAAATCCCAACAAACTCAAATCCTGTTGAATCAGGAAGTTCTAGTTGAACTCTCATCCACGTCACATGACCAAGAAAACCTCCTCTTTCATTCAGACCAGAACAGACAAACATAGAAACATTGTTTCAGCTTCTGATCAAACAATAACATGTTCTTGATTGTTTGCCATGTTCTATTAATCAGACTGATGATCTCTGGATGTTCTAGGAGGGGGGTCTGTTTCTGATGAAGCCTGTTTGGTCTGGGGGGGTTAAGATGGTGGGGCTGTTTCAGTTCTAGTGCTGAAGGCTTTCACCATGACAGTCAGACTCTCCTCTGTCCTTCATGGTCCCTCAAATGTGCAGTGTGGACCTCACACACTGAAATTTAGCCTGAAAAGTCTTCATGAAAAGCGGTGACTCAGAGTCTCTGTGGCGCAATCGGTCAGCGCGCTCGGCTGTTAACCGAGAGGCTGGTGGTTCGAGCCCACCCAGGGACGATGAACAGGCTCTACTGGTGCTTAGGAGTCGCTGTGTTAATGATCTGAATGTGGACAGACAGACTGACCCTCCACAGCAGACTCATGTCACAGATCTCTGGATGAGACGCTTCAGTGTTAAATTTAGTCGTCGTGTGTCATGCAGTGTTGAGGAGGCCTGCTGGCTGTGGGTAAAGTGGGGGCTCAGAGTTTGTGGAGTCGGCTCTGGAATGAAGGGGGTCACTGTTTGGTTCTCAGATGCTCCAGCTCAGGTTAGCGAGGTGGTGGAGAAACCAGTGAGAGCTCTGCCAGCTGGAGCCTCTTGGGTCCTGGGAGGCTTCACTCCTGGAGGTGGAAATGATGAGGAGTTTTAAAATCTGCTCCTCTTTCACGCTGACTTGTTTTCTTGGGTTCCCTCTTTTATTCATGTGTGATTTTAGTCTCAGCTCTCTAAACCTGAATGGAGCCAGAACCCATTTTAAAAGAGCTGCTCTTTTAAACTCCTGGAGATCAAGAGGATCCTGCCATGTTTGTCCAGGAGACCCACAGCACAACAGTCAGTGAATGGGGATGCAGGCAGGCTTTTAATGGGGGTCATTTGAAGTCCCAAGTCCAGTTGGAGCAGAGGGTGGAGTTTGATTGTCCAGGAGTTTTTGTTGTTGTTTTTTTTACCAGTTTCTTTTGATTTGGAGGAAATCATTCCAGGTGTTTGAAAGAAGGTGAGAGCAACTTTGGAAAATGTTCAACTGGTGTTTTTAAATGTCTTTGCACCAACAAATGGTGGACAGGACAGCTTTTGAGACATTTTAATGCCACCGTTCAACAGTGAATCTGCTGGTTTCCTGTTTTTAGGAGCTGATGGGAGCTGCACAGAGAAGCTCTTTGAGACAGGAACCATTCAGAGCTCCACCCTGCTTCTTCCAGCAGGATCCACAGATCCACCAACACACCAGCTGTTTGATGAGTGGAGGCTTTTGACCAGGATTCCTAGACAGCACAGCTGGACTCACGCAACAGCTAACTTGTTAGCACCAACTAGACAGGAGCGCTTCTATGGTTTTACTCAGTGGTTCAATATTTTTAAGAGATGTCCCATTCAGCCTGTGGGTTTGAGTGATCACTCTTCAGTCTCCTGTTCTGTTTTATTAAAATATTCATTTAAAAGCTCCTGAGAGAGAGAGAGGGAGAGGGAGGGAGAGAGAGAGAGGGAGAGAGAGAGATAGAGGGAGGGAGAGAGAGAGGGAGAGAGAGAGAGAGAGAGAGGGAGGGAGGGAGAGAGAGAGGGAGAGAGAGAGGGAGAGAGAGAGAGAGAGGATCAAACTGATCTCAAACTTGACTTCAAAATTCTGATTATAATCATTTTTACTCCTTGATAGATTCATCACTACAGTGTCATAGAGGGTCCATTACTATTGCAGTATATTAAAGAATATAAGAACGAGGTTACCATCCATGGAAATATAGTATTTCATGTATTGCAGTATATTTTCAAAGATATAACACTTTAATTTTTTTTAATAAGAGAGGCTTTAATGTCTGTCTTTGATGTCTAAACTCTGACTCTGATGTCATTGGTGGTGACTGAATTCTACCCCCTGACAGACTGGGAAGGCTCCTATTGGTGATGTCATCATAAATACATGAAGGTCTTTTTTCAATGGTATAACATTAAAGCTCATCTTGGTAAAACAATCAAGTTACCTGAACTAAGTTCTTGAAAAAAATGACTGTCACTGACTTAAATAAATCAAATCTACTTCAAAGTTCCTTCTGTTGTCATAAGTCGGCCATTTTAAGTGTACTTGTAGTTCCAGAACATTCCAAGAGGAGATGATATGAATCATGTTGTTAGATGAACTCTGTTCCTCTGCTTTGATGTTGGTGGACTGAGGGGAGTTTGCCTGAACCTGCTTGGACCTGCTGGCTCCTGCTCAGTCCCTCACTCAGCCTCACTCAGCCTCAGCAGCACGGCTCCACTGAGGACTGATTCAGGTTCCTAGCAACCAAATAGGAGGAGAGCTGAACCTTCTTGCTGTGAGGCCACAGTGCTGACCACTGCACCATTGTGTCCCCTGAAAATGCCACCACCTTGTTGGGCTTTTCTGTAACAGCAAGCACACATGAACATAGCAGCTTCTTCACAGGGCTGGTGGCGCAATGGATAACGCGTCTGACTACGGATCAGAAGATTCTCGGTTCAACTCCTGGCCAGCTCGCTTTGAACTTTATACTGAGAAGATGAAGTGAGAACCACTGATCAAAGTCAGTGAAGTCCTCCCAGGTTCCCTCCTTGTCTGCTGGAAACATGAACACATGAATGATCCTGCTACCTCTCATGTTAAGCTGCACTTGACAGTGACAGCAGGAGAACAAAAATCCCAGTGTGTCATCAACATTTCCTGTCAAATCAATGATAGAAGCTGTTGAATTTCTGGATCAGAACAAGGAGAAACCCACCCCTCACAGCCAGAAAAGCAATCTGCATCTGACAGCGTATACCAGTGAGGCCTGCATGGATCTCTAGATAGGGGAAACCAAACAGCCCCTCAACAAGCGCATGGCCCAACATAGAAGAGCCAACACTGGAGGACAGGACTCAGCGGTTTTCCCCCACCTCAAGGAGGAAAGCCACTCCTTCCAGGACGACCATGTCCAAATACTCGACAGAGAGGACAGATGGTTTGAAAGAGGAGTTAAAGAAGCCATCCACGTCAGGATAGAGAAACCATCTTTGAACAAAGGAGATGGACTGCGACATTTCCTTTCACCTATTTACAACCAAGTCCTTTCAAAACTTCCCCAAAGAGCTCAGCTGAAAGACCCATGTGGAACGGCTGATGCCAGCACAGCCCATTAGCATCTGAGTGGTCGGTGAAACTCCCTAACGACCACCCCTGAAACTCCCTGACA
Source organism: Aulostomus chinensis (assembly GCF_037954235.1). Taxonomy (NCBI): domain Eukaryota; kingdom Metazoa; phylum Chordata; class Actinopteri; order Syngnathiformes; family Aulostomidae; genus Aulostomus; species Aulostomus chinensis. Next base: position 54,066,988 of record NC_141320.1, on the reverse strand, counting down.
CCTCACAACGACTGTCGTTTGGGGAGGCCAGGTGAGTCTCGGGAGGGTCGTTTCCACCACAATAGCACTGACCACTCCCACATAGGTTTATAAGCTGGAGCTTCCACACTCTCCACTAGAACTGATGAAGCCTCTCGGATGAGAGGTGAAACGTCTTCAAGATAACTTACGTCCAGTTGACCAGATTTTACTTCGCTTCGATCTACGATGACCTGGATGAATGAGAACCTACACATACATTACTGTCAGCATCACTTTGAGTTTATTAGCAACTATCACTCATAACTGTTAGCATCATTTTGAGTTTATGAGAAATTCTTACGACATCACTTTAGCATTAAATTGAGTTCATTAGCAACTCTTACTAAATGACTGCCAGCATCACTGTGAGGTTGTTCGAAACTCTTACTACATTACTGTAAGCATCACTGAGTTGATTAGCAACTATCACTACATTACTGTTAGCATCATCTTGAGTTCATTAGCAATTCTTCCGACATCACTGTCCCATCAGTTTGAGATCATAACCAATTCTTCTGACATCACTGTCGCATTATTTTGAGGTTCAAAGCAACTCTTACTACATTACTGTCAGCATCACTTTGAGTTTGTTCGAAACACTTACTACATTACTGTCAGCATCACTTTAACTTTATTAGCAAATATCACTACATTACTATTAGCATCATTTTGAGGTTAGTAGCAACTCTTACTACATGACTGTCAGCATCACTTTGAGGTTGTTCGAAACTCTTACTACATTACTGTAAGCATCACTGAGTTAATTAGCAACTATCACTACATTACTGTTAGCATCATTTTGAGTTCATTAGCAATTCTTCCGACATCACTGTAGCAATATTTTGAGGTTCGTAGCAACTTTTACTACATTACTGTCGCATTATTTTGAGGTTCGTAGCAACTCTTACTACATGACTGTCAGCATCACTTTGAGGTTATTCGAAACTTTCACTCCATTACTGTTAGCATCATTTTGAGTTCATGAGCAATTCTTACTACATCACTGTCGCATCATTTTGAGATCATTAGCAATTCTTCTGACATCACTGTCACATTATTTTGAGGTTCGTAGCAACTCTTACTACATTACTGTAAGCATCACTGAGTTAATTAGCAACTATCACTAAATTACTGTTAGCATTTTTTTGAGTTCATTAGCAATTCGTACGACATCACTGTCCCATCAGTTTGAGATCATTACCAATTCTTCTGACATCACTGTCGCATTATTTTGAGGTTCAAAGCAACTCTTACTACTTTACTGTTGCATTATTTTAAGTTTCGTAGTAACTCTTACTACATTACTGTCAGCATCACTTTGAGTTTGTTCGAAACACTTACTACATTACTGTCAGCATCACTTTAACTTTATTAGCAAATATCACTACATTACTATTAGCATCATTTTGAGGTTAGTAGCAACTCTTACTACATGACTGTCAGCATCACTTTGAGGTTGTTCGAAACTCTTACTACATTACTGTAAGCATCACTGAGTTAATTAGCAACTATCACTACATTACTGTTAGCATCATTTTGAGTTCATTAGCAATTCTTCCGACATCACTGTCGCAATATTTTGAGGTTCGTAGCAACTTTTACTACATTACTGTCGCATTATTTTGAGGTTCGTAGCAACTCTTACTACATGACTGTCAGCATCACTTTGAGGTTATTCGAAACTTTCACTCACTTACTGTTAGCATCATTTTGAGTTCATTAGCAATTCTTACTACATCACTGTCGCATCATTTTGAAATCATTAGCAATTCTTCTGACATCACTGTCACATTATTTTGAGGTTCGTAGCAACTCTTACTACATTACTGTAAGCATCACTGAGTTAATTAGCAACTATCACTAAATTACTGTTAGCATTTTTTTGAGTTCATTAGCAATTCGTACGACATCACTGTCCCATCAGTTTGAGATCATTACCAATTCTTCTGACATCACTGTCGCATTATTTTGAGGTTCGAAGCAACTCTTACTACTTTACTGTTGCATTATTTTAAGTTTCGTAGTAACTCTTACTACATTACTGTCAGCATCACTTTGAGTTTGTTCGAAACACTTACTACATTACTGTCAGCATCACTTTAACTTTATTAGCAAATATCACTACATTACTATTAGCATCATTTTGAGGTTAGTAGCAACTCTTACTACATGACTGTCAGCATCACTTTGAGGTTGTTCGAAACTCTTACTACATTACTGTAAGCATCACTGACTTGATGAGCAACTATCACTACATTACTGTTAGCATCATTTTGAGTTCATTAGCAATTCTTCCGACATCACTGTCGTAATATTTTGAGGTTCGTAGCAACTTTTACTACATTACTGTCGCATTATTTTGAGGTTCGTAGCAACTCTTACTACATGACTGTCAGCATCACTTTGAGGTTATTCGAAACTTTCACTCCATTACTGTTAGCATCATTTTGAGTTCATTAGCAATTCTTACTACATCACTGTCGCATCATTTTGAGATCATTAGCAATTCTTCTGACATCACTGTCACATTATTTTGAGGTTCGTAGCAACTCTTACTACATTACTGTAAGCATCACTGAGTTAATTAGCAACTATCACTAAATTACTGTTAGCATTTTTTTGAGTTCATTAGCAATTCGTACGACATCACTGTCCCATCAGTTTGAGATCATTACCAATTCTTCTGACATCACTGTCGCATTATTTTGAGGTTCGAAGCAACTCTTACTACATGACTGTCAGCATCACTGAGTTTATTAGAAACTATCACTACATTACTGTTAGCATCATTTTGAGGTTAGAAGCAACTGTCACTACATGAGTGTCAGCATCACTTTGAGGTTGTTCGAAACTCTTACTACGAATCTAACAGTAATGGAGTGAAACTTTCGAATAACCTCAAAGTGATGCTGACAGTCATGTCGTAAGTGTTGCTACAAACCTCAAAATAATGCGACAGTAATGGAGTACAAGTTGCTTCGAACCTCAAAATATTGCGACAGTGATGTCGGAAGAATTGCTAATGAACTCAAGATGATGCTAACAGTAATGTAGTGATAGTTGCTAATCAACTCAGTGATGCTTACAGTAATGTAGTAAGTGTTTTGAATAACCTCAAAGTGATGCTGACAGTCATGTAGTAAGAGTTGCTACGAACCTCAAAATAATGCGACAGTAATGTAGTAAAAGTTGCTACGAACCTCAAAATATTGCGACAGTGATGTCGGAAGAATTGCTAATGAACTCAAAATGATGCTAACAGTAATGTAGTGATAGTTGCTAATCAAGTCAGTGATGCTTACAGTAATGTAGTAAGAGTTTCGAACAACCTCAAAGTGATGCTGACAGTCATGTAGTAAGAGTTTCTACGAACCTCAAAATAATGCGACAGTGATGTCAGAAGAATTGCTAATGATCTCAAAATGATGCGACAGTGATGTCGGAAGAATTGCTAATGAACTCAAAATGAGGCTAACAGTAATGTAGTGATAGTTACGAATCAACTCGGTGATGCTTAATGTAATGTAGTAAGTGTTTCAAATAACCTCAAAGTGATGGTGAAAGTCATGTAGTAAGAGTTTCTACGAACCTCAAAATAATGCGACAGTGATGTCAGAAGAATTGCTAAAGATCTCAAAATGATGCGACAGTGATTTAGTAAGAATTGCTCATGAACTCAAAATGATGCTAACACTAATGGAGTGAACGTTTCGAATAACCTAAAAGTGATGCTGACAGTCTTGTACTAAGAGTTGCTATGAACCTCAAAATAATGCGACAGTGATGTCGGAAGAATTGCTAATGATCTCAAAATGATGCGACAGTGATGTAGTAAGAATTGCTAATGAACTCAAAATGATGCTACAGTGATGTCGTGAGAATTGCTCATAAACTCAAATAATGCAAACACTAATGTAGTGATAGTTGCTAATAAACTCAAAGTGATGCTGACAGTAATGTAGTAAGAGTTGCTACGAACCTTAAAATAATGCAACAGTAATGTAGTAAGAGTTGCTACGAACCTTAAAATAATGCAACAATAATGTAGTAAGAGTTGCTACGAACCTCAAAATAATGTGACAGTGATGTCAGAAGAATTGCTAATGATCTCAAAATGATTCGAAAGTGATTTAGTAAGAATTGCTAATGAACTCAAAATGATGCTAACAGTAATGGAGTGAACGTTTCGAATAACCTCAAAGTGATGCTGACAGTCATGTACTAAGAGTTGCTACAAACCTCAAAATAATGCGACAGTAATGGAGTAAAAGATGCTACGAACCTCCAAATATTGCGACAGTGATGTCGGAAGAATTGCTAATGAACTCAAGATGATGCTAACAGTAATGTAGTGATAGTTGCTAAGAAACTCAGTGATGCTTACAGTAATGTAGTAAGAGTTTCGAACAACCTCAAAGTGATGTTGACAGTCATGTAGTAAGAGTCTTTACGAACCTCAAAATAATGCGACAGTTATGTAGTAAAAGTTGCTACGAACCTCAAAATATTGCGACAGTGATGTCGGAAGAATTGCTAATGAACTCAAAATGATGCTAACAGTAATGGAGTGAACGTTTCGAATAACCTCAAAGTGATGCTGACAGCCATGTACTAAGAGTTGCTACGAACCTTAAAATAATGCGACAGTAATGTCAGAAGAATTGCTAATGATCTCAAAATGATGCGACAGTGATGTAGTAAGACTTGCTAATGAACTCAAAATGATGCTAACAGTAATGGAGTGAACCTTTCGAATAACCTCAAAGTGATGCTTACAGTCATGTAGCAAGTGTTGCTACGAACCTCAAAATAATGCGACAGTAATGTAGTAAAAGTTGCTACGAACCTCAAAATATTGCGACAGTGATGTCGGAAGAATTGCTAATGAACTCAAATGATGCTAACAGTAATGTAGTGATAGTTGCTAATCAACTCAGTGATGCTTACAGTAATGTAGTAAGTGTTTCGAATAACCTCAAAGTGATGCTGACAGTCATGTACTAAGAGTTGCTACGAACCTCAAAATAATGCGACAGTGATGTCGGAAGAATTGCTAAAGTTCTCAAAATGATAGAACAGTGATTTAGTAAGAATTGCTCATGAACTCAAAATGATGCTAACAGTAATGTAGTAAGAGTTTCGAATAACCTCAAAGTGATGCTGACAGTAATGTAGTAAGTGTTGCTACGAACCTTAAAATAATGCAACAACAATGTAGTAAGAGTTGCTACAAACCTCAAAATAATGTGAAAGTAATGTAGTAAAAGTTGCTACGAACCTCAAAATATTGCGACAGTGATGTTGGAAGAATGGCTAATGAACTCAAGATGATGCTAACAGTAATGTAGTGGTAGTTGCTAAACAAGTCAGTGATGCTTACAGTAATGTAGTAAGTGTTTCGAACACCCTCAAAGTGATGCTGACAGTCATTTAGTAAGAGTTGCGAATGAACTCAATTCAATGCTACAGTGATGTCGTGAGAATTGCTCATAAACTAAAAATGATGCTAACAGCAATGTAGTGATAGTTGCTCAAAAACTCAAAGTGAGACTGACAGTAATGTAGTAAGAGTTGCTACGAACCTCAAAATAATGTGACAGTGATGTCAGAAGAATTGCTAATGAACTCAAAATGATGCGACAGTGATTTAGTAAGAATTGCTAATGAACTCAAAATGATGCTAACAGTAATGGAGTGAACGTTTCGAATAACCTCAAAGTGATGCTGACAGTCATGTACTAAGAGTTGCTACGAACCTCAAAATAATGCGACAGTAATGTACTAAGAGTTGCTACGAACCTCAAAATATTGCGACAGTGATGTCGGAAGAATTGCTCATGAACTTAAAATGATGCGACAGTAATGTAGTGGTAGTTGCTAAACAAGTCAGTGATGCTTACAGTAATGTAGTAAGTGTTTCGAACAACCTCAAAGTGATGGTGACAGTCATGTAGGAAGAGTTGCTACGAACCTCAAAATAATGCGACAGTAATGTAGTAAGAGTTGCTACGAACCTCAAAATAATGCGACAGTGATGTCAGAAGAATTGCTAAAGATCTCAAAATGATGCGACAGTGATGTAGTAAGAATTGCTAATGAACTCAAAATGATGCTAACAGTAATTTAGTGATAGTTGCTAATAAACTCAGTGATGCTTACAGTAATGTAGTAAGAGTTTCGAACAACCTCAAAGTGATGCTGACAGTCATGTAGTAAGAGTTGCTACGATCCGTAAATAATGCAACAGTCATGTAGTAAGAGTTGCTATGAACCTCAAAGTAATGCGACAGTGATTTCAGAAGAATTGGTAATGATCTCAAAATGATGCGACAGTGATGTCGTAAGAATTGCAATTAAACTCAAAATGATTCTAACAGTAATGTAGTGATAGTTGCTAATAATCTCAGTGATGCTTAAAGTAATGTAGTAAGTGTTTCGAACAACCTCAAAGTGATGCTGACAGTCATGTAGTAAGAGTTGCTACGAACCTCCAAATAATGAGACAGTGATTTAGTAAGAATTGCTAATAAACTCAACATGATGCTAACAGTAATGTAGAAATAGTTGCTAATAAACTCAAAGTGATGCTGACAGTAATGTAGTAAGAGTTGCTATGAACCTTAAAATAATGCTCTAGTGATGTCAGATGAATTGGTAATGATCTCAAATTGATGCGACAGTGATGTCCTAAGAATTGCGAATGAACTCAAAATAATGCTAACAGTAATGTAGTGATAGTTGCTAATCAACTCAGTGATGCTTGCAGTAATGTAGTAAGTGTTTCGAATAACCTCAAAGTGATGCTGACAGTCTTGTAGTAAGAGTTGCTACTACCCTCAAAATAATGCTACAGTGATGTAGTGGGAGTTTCAACTATTCTCAAAAGGATGCTTCAGTGTTGTAGTGAGATTTGCTACTAACCTCAAAATGATGCTGCAGTAATGCAATGAGAGTTGCTATTGACCTAACAAATGATGCTACTGTGATGTGGTGAGAGTTGCGAAAAACCTCAAACATGCTGACAATAATGTAGAAAGAGTTGCTAAAAATCTCAAAATGATGCTACAGTAATGTAGTGAGAGTTGCTACGAACCTCAAAATGATGCTACAGTGATGTGGTGAGAGTTGCGACTAACATTAAAATGATGCTCCAGTGATGTTGTGAGAGTTTCAAAAAACCTCAAAATGATGCTACAGTAATGTCGTGAGAATTCTCCTCACCTCAAAATAATGCTGACAGTAATGTAGTGAGAATTGCTAGGAACCTTCAAATGATTCGACAGTGGTGTAGTAAGAGTTACTACTATCCTCAAAACGATGCTCCAGTGATGTAGTAAGAGTTGCTACTACCCTCAGAAATGATGCTCTAGTGATGTGGTGAGAGTTGCTAAAAACCTCAAAATGATGCTACACTGATGTGGTGAGAGTTCTACGAACCTCAAAATGATGCTAGAGTGATGTGAGAGTTGCTACTAATTTAAAAATGATGCTAAAGTGATGTAATGAGAGTTGCTACGAACCTAAGAAATTATGCGACAGTGATGTCAGAAGAATTGCTAATGATCTCAAAATGATGCGACAGTGATGTAGTGAAAGTTTCGAATAACCTCAAAGATATGCTGACAGTCATGTAGTAAGAGTTGCTACGAACCTCAAAATAATGCAACAGTGATGTCGGAAGAATTGCTAATGATCTCAAAATGATGCTAACAGTAATGTAGTGAAAGTTGCGAAGAAACTCAAAGTGATGCTGACAGTCATGTAGGATGTGTTGCTACGAACCTCAAAATAATGCGACAGTGATGTCAGAAGAATTGCTAATAAACTCAAAATGATGCTAACAGTAATGTAGTGATAGTTGCTAATAAACTCAGTGATGCTTACAGTAATGTAGTAAGTGTTTCGAACAACCTCAAAGTGATGCTGATAGTCATGTAGTAAGAGTTGCCACTAATCTCAAAATAATGCAACAGTAATGTAGTAAGAGTTGCTACGAAACTCCAAATAATGCGACAGTGATTTAGTAAGAATTGCTAATAAACTCAAAATGATGCTAACAGTAATGTAGAGATAGTTGCTAATAAACTCAAAGTGATGCTGACAGTCATGTAGTAAGAGTTGCTATGAACCTTAAAATAATGCAACAGTGATGTCAGATGAATTGTTAATGATCTAAAAATGATGCGACAGTGATGTCGTAAGAATTGCGAATGAACTCAAAATGATGCTAACAGTAATGGAGTGATAGTTGCTCATAAACTCAGTGATGCTTACAGTAATGTAGTAAGAGTTTCGAACAACCTCAAAGTGATGCTGAAAGTTATTTAGTAAGAGTTGCTACTAACCTCAAAATATTGCTACAGTGATGTTGAAGAATTGCTAATAAACTCAAAATGATGCTAAAAGTAATGTAGTGATAGTTGCTAGTAAACTCAGTGATGCTTACAGTAATGTAGTAAGAGTTTAGAACAACCTCAAAGTGATGCTGACAGTCATGTAGTAAGAGTTGCTACGAACCTCAAAATGAGTCTGACAGGAATGTAGTAAGTCTGCTAATAACCTTAAAATAATGCTACAGTGATGTAGGAAGAATTGCTAATGAACTCAAAATGATGCTTACAGTAATGTAGTGATAGTTGCTAATAAACTCAGTGATGCTTACAGTAATGTTGTAAGTGTTTCAAACAACCTCAAAGTGATGCTGAAAGTCATGTAGTGAGAGTTGCGACGAACCTCAAAATAATGCGACAGTGATGTCAGAAGAATTGCTGAAGATCTCAAAATGATGTGACAGCGATTTAATAAGAATTGCTAATGAACTCAAAATGATGCTAACAGTAATGGAGTCAACGTTTCGAACAACCTCAAAGGGATGCTGACAGTAATGTAGTAAGAGTTGCTCCAAACCTCAAAATAATGCGAAAGTGATGTCGGAAGAATTGCTAATGATCTCAAAATGATGCGACAGTGATGTCGTAAGAATTGTTATTAAACTCAAAATCATGCTAACAGTAATGTAGTGATAGTTGCTAATAAACTCAGTGATGCTTACAGTAATGTAGTAAGTGTTTCGAACAACGTCAAAGTGATGCTGACTGTCATGTAGTAAGAGTCGCTACTAACCTCCAAATAATGCTACAGTGATGTCGGAAGAAATGCTAATGATCTCAAAATGATGCGACAGTGATGTAGTAAGAATTGCTAATGAACTCAAAATGATGCTAACAGTAATGGAGTGAAAGTTTCGAATAACCTCAAAGTGATGCTGACAGTCATGTGGTTAGAGTTGCGAGTAACCTAAAAATGATGCTGACGGTGATGTCGTAAGAATTGCTATTAAAATCAAAATGATGCTAACAGTAATTTAGTGATAGTTGCTAATAAACTCAGTGATGCTTACAGTAATGTAGTAAGTGTTTCGAACAACCTCAAAGTGATGCTGACAGTCATGTAGTAAGAGTTGCAACGAACCTCCAAATAATGCGACAGTGATTTAGTAAGAATTGCTAATAAACTCAACATGATGCTAACAGTAATGTAGAGATAGTTGCTAATAAACTCAAAGTGATGCTGACAGTAATGTAGTAAGAGTTGCTATGAACCTTAAAATAATGCGACAGTGATGTCAGATGAATTGGTAATGATCTCAAAATGATGCGACAGTGATGTCCTAAGAATTGCAAATGAACTCAAAATGATGCTAACAGTAATGGAGTGATAGTTGCTCATAAAGTCAGTGATGCTTACAGTAATGTAGTAAGAGTTTCGAACAACCTCAAAGTGATGCTGACAGTCATGTAGGATGAGTTGCTACTCCCCTCAAAATAATGCTACAGTGATGTAGTGGGAGTTTCAACTGTTCTCAAAAGGATGCTTCAGTGATGTAGTGAGATTTGCTACTAACCTCAAAATGATGCTACAGTAATGCAATGAGAGTTGCTATTGACCTAACAAATGATGCTACTGTGATGTGGTGAGAGTTGCGAAAAACCTCAAACATGCTGACAATAATGTAGAAAGAGTTTCTAAAAATCTCAAAATGATGCCACAGAAATGTAGTGAGAGTTGCTACTAATTTAAAAATGATGCTTACAGTAATGTAGTGAGAGCTGCTACTATCATCAGATTGATGCTACAGTAATGTCGTGAGAGTTCTCCTCACCTCAAAATAATGCTGACAGAAATGTAGTGAGAATTGCTAGGAATCTTTAAATGATTCGACAGTGGTGTAGTAAGAGTTACTACTATCCTCAAAACGATGCTCCAGTGATGTAGTAAGAGTTGCTACTACCCTCAGAAATGATGCTCTAGTGATGTGGTGAGAGTTGCTAAAAACCTCAAAATGATGCTACACTGATGTGGTGAGAGTTCTACGAACCTCAAAATGATGCTAGAGTGATGTGAGAGTTGATACTAATTTAAAAATGATGCTAAAGTGATGTAATGAGAGTTGCTACGAACCTAAGAAATTATGCGACAGTGATGTAGTGAGAGTTGCTACTAATGTTAAAATGATGCTGACAGTGATGTAATGAGAGTTGCGACGAACCTCAAAATGATGCTTACAGTGATGTTGTGAAACTGCGACTAACATCAAAATGATGCTTGCAGTGATATAATGAGAGTTGTTACGAACCTCAAAATGATGCTCCAGTGATGCAGTAAGAGTTGCTTAAAACCTTAAAATGATGCCACAGTGATGTAATGAGAGTTGCTATTAACCTAAGAAATGATGCGACAGTGATGTCGTGAGATTCGCTACGAATCTCAAAATGATGCTACAGTGATGTGAGAGTTGCTCCTAACCTCAAAATGATGTTACAGTCATGTGGTGAGAGTTGCTACTAATCTCAAAATGATGCTAAAGTGATGTCATTAGAGTTGCTACTAACCTAAGAAATGATGCGACAGTGATGGAGTGAGAGTTGCTGGGATGCTCAAAATGATGCTGACAGTCATGGAGTGAGAGTTACTACGAACCTCAAAATGATGCTGCAGTGATGAAGTAAGAGTTGACACTATCCTCAAAATGATGCTTACAGTCATGTAGTGAGAGTTTCTGCTTAACTGAAAATAGAGCAACAGTGATGTAGTGAGAGTTGCTACTCATCTAAAAATTATGCGACAGTCATGTAATAAGAGTTTCTTCTCAAATAAGAAATGATAATCAAGTAATGCAATGAGAGCTGCTACTAACCTAAGAAATTATGCTACAGTGATGTAGTGAGAGTTGCTACTAATGTCAAAATGATGCTGACAGTGATGTAATGAGATTTGATACTCACCTAAGAAATGATGCTACATTAATGTAGTGGCAGTTGCTACGAATCTCAAAATGATGCAAAAGTGATGGAATGAGAGTTGCGACAAACCTCAAAATGATGATTACAGTGATGTAGTGAGAATTGCTACTAATCTCAAAATGATGCTAGAGTTATGCAATAAAAGTTGCTACTAATCTAAGAAATGATGCTACAGTGATGTAGTGAGAGTTGCTCCTAATGTCAAAATGATGCTGACAGTGATGTAATGAAAGTTGCGACAAACCTCAAAATGATGATTACAGTGATGTAGTGAGAGTTGCTACTAATCTAAGAAATGATGCTACAGTGATATAGTGAGAGTTTCTACGAATCTCAAAATGATGCAGACAGAACAATAGTGAGAGTTTATGCTGACGTCAAAATGATGCTACAGTGATGTAGTGAGAGTTTCAATTAATCTCAAAATGATGCTTCAGTGATGTGAGAGTTGCTACTAACCTAAAATGATTTTACAGTCATGTGGAAACAGTTGCTAAAAATCTAAAAATGATGCTACAGTAATGTAGTGAGAGTTGCGACGAATCTCAAAATGATGCTGACAGTGATGTAGTGAGATTTGCTACGAATCTCAAAATGATGCTGACAGTGATGTAACGAGAGTTGCTACTAATGTCAAAATGATGCTTAAGTGATGTAGTGAGAGTTGCTACGAATCTCAAAATGATGCTTAAGTGATGTAGTGAGAGTTGCTACTAATGTCAAAATGATGCTACAGTAATGTAGTGAGAGTTGCTACTAATGTCAAAATGATGCTGACAGTGATGCAATGACAGTTGCTACTAATTTCAAAATGATGCTAAAGTGATGTAATGAGAGTAATGAGAGTTGCTACTAATTTCAAATTGATGCTACAGTGATGTAGTGAGAGTTGCTTACAACCTCAAAATGATGCTAACAGTCTTGTGAGCTTCATCAAGACCCAGGCCACTATTTGTGGTCATGCATCATTGTGGCTGACCAATGGTCCAACTTCATCAGTCAGTCAGTCAGAGACATTCGCATTTGTCGGCCTGGCCTGCTGCCAAAGACTAACTCTGCTATAGTTGATTTACCTGTGCAGCCATGTCACGCTCCTCTCGGCCACCTCCACGGTCAGACGCCAGGTTAAACCAGCCAATGGCGTAAGAATCACTCTCAGAATCTGAAGCGCTCGTAGCTGCAGGGTTTTTCCACACAGCTTCTGTTGAGAGACAAAGTCCATCACTTGATTAACTCTCACCAACAGAAATGTGCAGTTTTCCACTCAGGACAGCTGCTGCATGCTGCTGTTTGTAAAAAGAAGGTCCAGTGGATCCGTTCAGTTCTACATTATTCAGCAGAGAGATGTCACCATTGAATAATGACCATATTTCCTAAAATTATAGCTCAACCACAGAGGGACCAGGCTACTAGAATGACCTCTGTTTACTAGAAGTGCTTCTCCTATGGTGGTGAACTCCTCAGCTGTCAGTGGAGTCAAATCTGTCTTAGTGAGGCCAGAGGTTCCCACACTGGTTCCCTCTCATCATGCAGCCCTGACAGCTGTGTGTGCTGTTCCAGCGTGTTGGCACCTCACTGATGAGTTTCAGGGTTGGCCCTCCCATCTGTTGCTGCACCTGAGCCAGCTTCTCCTTGGCTGTAGTGCTGATCTGAAGGATGTGACAGTGTTCCTGGCTTTGTGTCTGATGATGGAAGTGGGGATCTGATCACAGGATTTTCTGACTCCTAGATTCAGACGATGTGCAGTGCAGACTGAGTGGTGAATTTGGAGCTGTCTAGTGGATGCTGTCATGTTTGGTGCTGCATCGCTCACAAGACACTTCACTTTGTTGGTGATGGCCCAGTCCTCCATCAGGCCTCTTTGGACTGGGGCCAAACTGTCAGCAGGGTGACTTTGTGGAAAGTCTTGCACTCCCAACACATTCATTCTCACGAATGCAGTGACAGGTCAGAGCCAAGGGAGCCTCCATGTCCACAGATGTCCACATGGCAGCTGGACTTCCTTTTTCACTCCTTCCCGTTCCTCCTGGTTCATTTTGGCCACCGTTTGTTTGATGGTCTGAAAATGACACCCAGAGTAAATCAATACATTGAAATTAGAGATGAAATAAACTGGAGATATCAACGACTGCTTTAGATCATTTCCACACAAACCTTCCTGGTTGGCAAACATATGAGGCTCAAGGACCTGAACCAGTTCCCTGAACCCTTCCCTCTCAACAGTGCTGAGGGGCTGGCAGTCCTTCAGGATCAAATTCAGCAGAGCCTCATCCAGCATCTGCTTCCTGGAAGCTGGATGGTTAAAGATGAAGGAGAGAAGAAATGAAGAGGAATTAATGATCAATGAAGCAACTGTGAGTCAGTTGGAGAGTGGCTGTACACCTGAGTTCATCCTGGTGGATCTGGGACTTCATTCTCATGCCTGGCCCCATCATGCCTCAGCACTGAAGAGGTGCTTTTGTTGAGATGAGACGCTTCTGTCCAACAAATGCCACATTCAACCTGCAGTAAAGAACATGAGTACTCAGCTAAAAGTTCCTTTCTTCATGGTGACTGGTGTTTCTTAGTCTTAGACCACCAGGTTTCCAATGAGGTGTATCGGATACGTTGTTGTGTGCCGCTGAAATCCGTCCAATTCCAGCGTTGTTTCCTCATGAAATATGTTTGCCTTAAAGCTCATTAAAGTGTTGAACCACAATATCGTTCACCATAACTGAGTCAACTTCAAGATAACCTACTTCTACATTCCAGTCCCGGCTGCTCCTGTTCTGCTGCAGTCCAGAAAACAACAACCCGATACAATTGGCGCTCCTTCCCACAGCTCCGGCCCGGATCCGCATGGTTCCGCTGACTGACTGTGAGACGCGCTCCCTCCAGGGTGGCACAGCCCGATGGGGGTCCTTATCTGGCACGGGGGCGTAAAACAGGTGCGACTGGAAAACCTGGTTTATTCTGCGTCGGGGGAACGCGTTGCTCTGCAATACACCGCCAAGCCGCTAGGGGGTGTGGCTTTGTCTTTATTGTTTACGGGCTCTTGTCGGATTCCTCGGTTTTCTTCCGGTCACAGACAACAATTGTTGGCCATTTGTCAGTCTTTGTAGTGCCGCGAAGAGGAGTTGTAGAGGTGGTCGTACTTGAGCACCTCCTCGATAATCCTCTCTTCGGCTTGGTCCATTTTTTCTTGGAGCTTTCACCACAGAAACTTTGAAAATGGCGGTGTTGCTTTGCCGCGACTCAACCGGAAATAACGTTCTGAGCGGGACCAATCACAGTCCTCGACGTTGACGTCACCACGCGTCGACGCGATGCGTAAGCAGGATTTTTTGGAGGCGCGTTTCAGGCTACGGCGTACGGTCTGCGTCGACGGCGTAGGTACGAATACTACTCGAAACAGAAGCATAAATCAGGCTTAAATCAGGCTTTATAGTCCAACAGGAAGTTAGCATGTCAGGGATGAGACACCCTGATAGTCCAAAAGGAAGTTAGCATGTCAGGGATGAGACACCCTGATAGTCCAACAGGAAGTTAGCATGTCAGGGATGAGACACGCTTATCGTCCAACAGGAAGTTAGCATGTCATGGATGAGACACGCTTATCGTCCAACAGGAAGTTAGCATGTCAGGGATGAGACACGCTGATAGTCCAACAGGAAGTTAGCATGTCAGGGATGAGACACGCTTATCGTCCAACAGGAAGTTAGCATGTCAGGGATGAGACACGCTTATCGTCCAACAGGAAGTTAGCATGTCAGGGATGAGACACGCTTATCGTCCAACAGGAAGTTAGCATGTCAGGGATGAGACACCCTGATAGTCCAACAGGAGGTTAGCATGTCAGGGATGAGACACGCTTATCGTCCAACAGGAAGTTAGCATGTCAGGGATGAGACACCCTGATAGTCCAAAAGGAAGTTAGCATCTCCATGGTTCCCTTGACCAGAAGCCAGTGGGATCGTTCCATTCTGACATCTTGATTGACATTTGTCTTTCTCTTAGCTAAATAGCTGGCAATCATTTGAAAAAAACCTTGATTTACTTTTTGTATTTTGATCTTCAGCTCATTTGCATACTTTTGTTAAAATTCTCCCCTTTTTGTCTTTTTTTTCTGCTGTTTTTAGCACAAAGTCCACCTGGTGCCTAAAGACCAGTTCAGCATGGACTACGTTGAACCTTCAGTCCGCTGCATCAGCACCCATGGACGGTTCCCCCCTGACAGGAGGATTCTGGTGAGGAACATTAGTGGGACAGCGCTCTTGTTAGAACGGTTCTGATCCACCTCCCCCCCCCCCCGTAGCTCCTCCTGTGTCCCCTCAGCGCTCTTGTTAGAACGGTTCTGATCCACCTTCCCTCCCCATGTAGCTCCTCCTGTGTCCCCTCAGCGCTCTTGTTAGAACGGTTCTGATCCACCTTTCCTCCCCCTGTAGCTCCTCCTGTGTCCCCTCAGCGCTCTTGTTAGAACAGTTCTGATCCACCTTCCCTCCCCCTGTAGCTCCTCCTGTGTCCCCTCAGCACTCTTGTTAGAACGGTTCTGATCCACCTTCCCTCCCCCTGTAGCCCCTCCTGTGTCCTCTCAGCGCTCTTGTTAGAACGGTTCTGATCCACCTTCCCTCCCCCTGTAGCTCCTCCTGTGTCCCCTCAGCGCTCTTGTTAGAACGGTTCTGATCCACCTTCCCTCCCCCTGTAGCTCCTCCTGTGTCCCCTCAGGCTCTTGTTAGAACAGTTCTGATCCACCTTCCCTCCCCCTGTAGCTCCTCCTGTGTCCCCTCAGCGCTCTTGTTAGAACGGTTCTGATCCACCTTCCCTCCCCCTGTAGCTCCTCCTGTGTCCCCTCAGGCTCTTGTTAGAACGGTTCTGATCCACCTTCCCTCCCCCTGTAGCTCCTCCTGTGTCTCCTCAGCGCTCTTGTTAGAACGGTTCTGATCCACCTTCCCTCCCCCTGTAGCTCCTCCTGTGTCCCCTCAGCGCTCTTGTTAGAACGGTTCTGATCCACCTTCCCTCCCCCTGTAGCTCCTCCTGTGTCCCCTCAGCGCTCTTGTTAGAACGGTTCTGATCCACCTTCCCTCCCCCTGTAGCTCCTCCTGTGTCCCCTCAGGCTCTTGTTAGAACAGTTCTGATCCACCTTCCCTCCCCCTGTAGCTCCTCCTGTGTCCCCTCAGCGCTCTTGTTAGAACGGTTCTGATCCACCTTCCCTCCCCCTGTAGCTCCTCCTGTGTCCCCTCAGGCTCTTGTTAGAACGGTTCTGATCCACCTTCCCTCCCCCTGTAGCTCCTCCTGTGTCTCCTCAGCGCTCTTGTTAGAACGGTTCTGATCCACCTTCCCTCCCCCTGTAGCTCCTCCTGTGTCCCCTCAGCGCTCTTGTTAGAACGGTTCTGATCCACCTTCCCTCCCCCTGTAGCTCCTCCTGTGTCCCCTCAGCGCTCTTGTTAGAACGGTTCTGATCCACCTTCCCTCCCCCTGTAGCTCCTCCTGTGTCCCCTCAGCGCTCTTGTTAGAACAGTTCTGATCCACCTTCCCTTCCCCTGTAGCTCCTCCTGTGTCCCCTCAGCGCTCTTGTTAGAAGGGTTCTGATCCACCTTCCCTCCCCCTGTAGCTCCTCCTGTGTCCCCTCACGTTTCCAAACTCCCTCCCACTGGCTGGTGCTGAAGGAGGGCCAGAGCTCCTCCTACAGGAGCCCATCCTGGCCTCCCCCGCTGCAGCTCCTCCACTGACCTCCCACCAGAGAGATGAGCCCCCTGGTTCAGAGGTGACAGACCACCTCTGGGAGCAGACAACAGAGACCACATCAGGCTGGACTCCGTGCAGGTACGGAGGCTGACGGCTGCTGAGTGAGTGAGTTTACGACGCTCCCACCACTGCTGCTGGATTGATTTAACACATCTGGAATATTTAGATTTATTCTGGGTCAACATCTGCATCTTTTGAAGTCCTCAGTCTCCATGCAGGTGGTGTTGTTCCAGATAAAAGGTCTCAATAACAGCATCACTCCAGGTTAAACCATTCCAAAGAAGGCTAAGTGGAGCTGGCATATCAGCCCCCAATGGAAGCCTGCTGCTGCTGCCAAGCTCTCCATGTCATCATGGAAAAGTTGATTGTTCAACTCAATGTTTTTCCCATTGGGAGGAGATTTGTTGTTCCACCATGAAGTCTTTTCTTGTGATGAGTTTGTGTGTTGTAGTAGCATGAAGATATCTTGTTATCATGATCAACTCATCTGGCCTGGTGGAAGAACGCTGCTGTGTTTGGATTCAGACGAGTCAAATCTGAACCAGGGACTTGTAGTTTTATCCTCGGTCTCTGGACTCATAAAATGGAGACCGGCCCAGTTTGACACTTTTGAACTCCTCCATGATGTTCAAATCTCATGACTGAGATTCGTGATTGGAAACATCGGCGGTTCAGGAAAGAAAACATGTACCATTGAACATCGCTCTCATCCTTCTACTCAGAACGCTGCGGTGGACTCCACCGTGTCCAGGCTTTGGGCAGATACGTCTTCATCCTCCACCACCGCCAGCCGCTCCACCCCACCCACCCTGTGCAGGTCTACATTACCAGGGTCGGATCTGGCAGGGTGGAGGATCTTTGATTCATCTTAGCTTTCCTGCTCCGGCTGTTTGAGAAACATTCAAATGGAGATGGTTGTTTGTGTCTTTCAGGCCACGCCAACGCCTCCTTCTGTCCCCACGCTTACGGCTGCCGAAACGTGCCGGTGTCTGAAAACCAGATCATTCTGGATGTGCCGGACCACCAGGTCCTCCTCACCTGCAGGTTCCTGCAGGCAGAGCCCTGTGGTGGTAGGTTTCCTGCTCCTCTGCTGGACTGATACCCTCTCCCTTTCCCCACACGTATCTGCTGTTTCTACTCTGTGCCTCCTTCTCCTCTGTCAGGCCTGGACTTGTTCCTTCTGTCTCTCCAGGATCACGTCCTGGTGGTGCCTGAGAGCAGCTCCAGCTCCAGCTCCCTGAACCAAGAACCACTGGAGAAATCTGACCACTTCATTAGCAACTGTGGCCTCAATAGCTTTCATGTCAAGTCGGTGTCTCTCAGCCTGAGTTGGTCCCTGTTCTGTATCCCTGAATGTTCTAGAGGAACTAAACTGGGCCTGACTGGGACGCTTCTGTCTGCTCAGATTTGGGTTGTGAATGCATTCAGATGTCATTTACAAGCATTGGAACTAAAGACCTGAGCCTCAAGAATATTTAGTTCTTGATTTACTTTCTCTTGCAGGATTTCATTTTGTGCTAATTTTCTTTTGAAGATCTTTGTTTTTTTGTTGTCCTTCCATTTAGCAAGTTTGGCTAAGAACCTTTTCCCCACTAAACTAATTTTCCTAAAATGTCTCGCTAACGTTTCCTTTTTCTCTGTCGTCCCTCCTGTCCTTCGTCTCCATTCTGTCTCAGCTCAGCTGTGTCTCTTGGGCTCTCTTCACCAACAGCGCCCTGCCTTGTGCCTGCCATGAGGTTGGAGCTGAGAGTGACACCTGCGAGCCATTTGGTGGTCGGTGCCGCTGCAGGCCCCATGAGATTGGCCGAGACTGCTCCATGTGTGCCGCGGGCTGCTGGGGATTCCCCACTGCAGACGTGAGTGTCAGATTGGATGAATGATGAGTAATAAGGGCTTTTAATGAGTGAGAGGACGGACCAAACCAACCTGTCCAACCATCAGAGGACAGTTTGTTGTTCTAGTTTCAACTCTTACTACATTACTGTAAGCATCATTTCGAGGTTATTAGCAACTATCACAACATTACTGTTAGCATCATTTCGAGGTTATTAGCAACTATCACTACATTACTGTTAGCATCATTTCGAGGTTATTAGCAACTCTTCCGACATCACTGTCGCATCATTTTGAGTTTATTATCAGTTCTTACTACATCACTGTAGCATTATTTTGAGGTTTTTAGCAGCTCTTACTAAATTACTGTCATCATTTTGAGGTTATTAGCAGCTCTTAATAGATTACTGTTAGCATCATTTTGAGTTCATTAGCAATTCTTACGACATCACTGTTAGCATCATTTTGAGTTCATTAGGAATTCTTCCAACATCACTGTAGCATTATTTTGAGGTTATTAGCAACTCTTACTACATTACTGTCAGCATAATTTTTAGGTTACTCGCAACTTTCACTACATTACTGTTAGCATCATTTTGAGTTCATTAGCAATTCTTCTGACATTACTGTCGCATTATTTTGAGGTTCGTAGCAACAGTCGTACCTGACTGTCAGCATCAATTTGAGGTTATTCGAAACTTTCACTCCATTACTGTTAGCATCATTTTGAGTTCATTAATGAGTTCATTAGCAATTCTTACGACATCACTAGCATTATTTTGAGGTTATTAGCAATTCGCAGTACATCACTGTCGCATTATTTTGAGTTCATTCGCAGCTCTTACTACATGACTGTAAGCATCACTTTGAGGTTACTCGCATCTTTCACTACATTACTGTTAGCATCATTTTAAGTTCATTAGCAATTCTTACGACATCACTGTAGCATTATTTTGACGTTAGTAGCAACTCTGACTACATGACTGTCAGCATCATTTTGAGTTTATTAGCAATTCTTACGACATCACTGTACCATCATTTTCAGGTTAGTTTCAACTCTTCTTACATTACGGTCAGCATCATTTTGAGGTTCGTAGCAACTCTTAGTACATTACTGTAAGCATCAATGAGTTGATTAGCAACTATCACTACGTTACTGTTAGCATCATTTTGAGTTCAATAGCAATTCTTACGACATTACTGTCCCATCAGTTTGAGATCATTAACAATTCTTTTGACATCACTGTCGCATTACTTTGAGGTTCGAAGCAACTCTTACTACTTTACTGTTGCATTATTTTAAGGTTCGTCGCAACCCTTACTACATGACTGTCATAATCACTTTGAGGTCGTTCGGAACACTTACTACATTACTGTAAGCATCACTTTGAGTTTATTAGCAACTATCACTACATTACTTTTAGCATCATTTTGAGGTTAGTAGCAACTCTTACCACATGACTGTCTGTAAGCATCACTGAGTTTATTAGCAACTATTACTATGTTACTGTTAGCATCGTTTTGAGTTCATTAGCAATTCTTACTAAATAACTGTCGCATATTTTTGAGATCTTTAGCAATTCTTCTGACATCACTGTCGCATTATTTTTAGGTTCATAGCAACTCTTACTACATTTCTGTTGCAATATTTAAAGGTTCGTAGCAACTCTTACTACATTACTGTCAGCATCACTTTGAGTTTATTAGCAACTATCACTACATTACTGTTGGCATCATTTTGAGTTTATGAGCAATTCATTGACAAGAGGTTAGTAGCAACTCTTACTACATGACTGTCGGCATCACTTTGAGGTTGTTCGAAACACTTACTAAATTACTGTAAGCATCACTGAGTTTATAGCAACTATCACTACATTACTGTTAGCATCATTTTGAGTTCATTAGCAATTCTTCCGACATCACTGTCCCATCATTTTGAGATCATAAACAATTCTTTTGACATCACTGTCGCATTACTTTGAGGTTCGAAGCAACTCTTACTACATGACTGTCAACATCATTATGAGGTTGTTCGAAACACTTACTACATTACTGTAAGCATCACTGAGTTTATTAGCAACTATCACTACGTTACTGTCAGCATCGTTTTGAGTTCAATAGCAATTCTTACGACATCACTGTCAGCATCATTTTTAATTTACTCGCAACTCTTACTACATTACTGTCAGCATCACTTTGAGTTTATTCGCAACTATCACTACATTACTGTGAGCATCATTTTGAGTTTATTAGCAATTCAGAGACATCACTGTAGCATTATTTCGAGGTTCGTAGCAACTCTGACTACGTGACTGTCAGCATCACTTTGAGGTTGTTCGAAACACTTACTACAGTACTGTAAGCATCACTGAGTTTATTAGCAACTATCACTACATTACTGTTAGCATCATTTTGAGTTCATTAGCAATTCTTACGACATCACTGTCCCTTCAGTTTGAGATCATTAACAATTCTTTTGACATCACTGTCGCATTACTTTGAGGTTCGAAGAAACTCTTACTACTTCACTGTTGCATTATTTTAAGGTTCGTAGCAACCCTTACTACATGACTGTCATAATCTCTTTGAGGTTGTTTGAAACACTTACTACATTACTGTAAGCATCACTGAGTTCATTAGCAACTATCACTACATTACTGTTAGCATCATTTTGAGATCATTAGCAATTCTTTCGACATCACTGTCGCATTATTTTGAGGTTCGTAGCAACTCTTACTACGTGACTGTCTGCATCACTTTGAGGTTATTCGAAACGTTCACTCCATTACTGTTCGCATCATTTTGAATTCATTAGCAATTCTTACTACATCAGTGTCACATCATTTCGAGATCATTTGCAATTCTTCCGACATCACTTTCGCATTATTTTGAGGTTCGTAGCAACTCTTACTACATGACTGTCACCGTCACATTGAGGTTATTCGAAACTTTCACTACATTACTCTCAGCATCATTTTGATTTCATTAGCTATTCTTACTACATCACTGTAGCATCATTTTGAGTTCATTAGCAATTCTTACGACATCACTTTCAGCATCATTTTTATTTACTCTCAACTCAAACCACATGACTGTCAGCATCACTTTGAGGTTATTCGAAACTTTCACTCCATTACTGTTAGCATCATTTTGAGTTCATTAGCAATTCTTACTACATCACTGTCGCATCATTTTTAGATCATTAGCAATTCTTCTGACATCACTGTCACATTATTTTGAGGTTCGTAGCAACTCTTACTACTTTATTGTTGCAGTATTGAAAGGTTCGTAGCAACTCTTACGACATTACTGTCAGCATCACTTTGAGTTTATTAGCAATTCTTACGACATCACTGTAGCATTAAATTGAGTTCATTAACAACTCTTACTACGTGACTGTCAGCATCACTTTGAAGTTGTTCGAAACACTTACTACATGACTGTCAGCATCACTTTGAGGTTGTTCGAAACTCTGACTACATTAGTGTAAGCATCACTGAGTTTATTAGCAACTATCACTACATTACTGTTAGCATCATCTTGAGTTCATTAGCAATTCTCACGACATCACTGTCCCATCAGTTTGAGATCATTTGCAATTCTTCTGACATCACTGTCACATTATTTTGAGGTTCGAAGCAACTCTTACTACATGACTGTCAGCATCACTCTGAGGTTGTTCGAAACTCTTACTACATTACTGTAAGCATCACTGAGTTTATTTGCAACTATCACTACATTACTGTTAGCATAATCTTGAGTTCATTAGCAATTCTTCCGACATCACTTTCACAATATTTTGAGGTTCGTAGCAACTTTTACTACATTACTGTCGCATTATTTTGAGATTTGTAGCAACACTTAGTACATGACTGTCAGCATCACTTTGAGGTTATTCGAAACGTTCACTCCATTACTGTTAGCATCATTTTGAGTACATTAGCAATTCTTACTAAATCACTGTCGCATCATTTTGAGATCTTTAGCAATTCTTCCGACATCACTGTCGCAATATTTTGAGGTTCGTAGCAACTTTTACGACATTACTGTTGCATTATTTTGAGGTTCTTAGCAACTCTTACTACATGACTGTCAGCATCACTTTGAGGTTGTTCGAAACACTTACTTCATTACTGTCAGCATCACTGAGTTGATTAGCAACTATCACTACATTACTGTTAGCATCACTGAGTTTATGAGCATCTATCACTACGTTACTGTTAGCATCGTTTTGAGTTCAGTAGCAATTCTTACTACATCACTGTCGCATCATTTTGAGATCATAGCAATTCTTCTGACATCACTGTCACATTATTTTGAGGTTCGTAGCAACTCTTACTACATTATTGTTGCAGTATTTAAAGGTTCGTCGCAACTCTTACGACATTACTGTCAGCATCACTTTGAGTTTATTAGCAACTATCACTACATTACTGTTAGCATCATTTTGAGTTCATGAGCAATTCTTCCGACATCACTGTAGCATTAAATTGAGTTCATTAACAACTCTTACTACATGACTGTCAGCATCACTTTCAGGTTGTTCGAAACTCTTACTACATTAGTGTAAGCATCACTGAGTTTATTAGCAACTATCACTACATTACTGTTAGCATCATCTTGAGTTCATTAGCAATTCTTCTGACATCACTGTCGCATTATTTTGAGGTTCGAAGCAACTCTTACTACTTTACTGTTGCATTTTTTAAGGTTCGTAGCAACTCTTACTACATGACTGTCAGCATCACTTTAAGGTTGTTCGAAACTCTTACTACATTACTGTAATTATCAGAGTTTATTAGCAACTATCACTACATTACTGTTAGCATCAATTTGAATTTATTAGCAATTCTTACGACATCACTGTAGCATTAAATTGAGTTCATTTGCAACTCTTACTACATGACTATCAGCATCACTTTGAAGTTGTTCGAAACACTTACTACATTACTGTTAGCATCATTTTGAGTTCATTAGCAATTCTTACTTAATCACTGTCACAATATTTTGAGGTTCGTAGCAACTTTTACTACATTACTGTCGCATTATTTTGAGGTTCGTAGCAACTCTAAGTACATGACTGTCAGCATCACTTTGAGGTTATTCGAAATGTTCACTCCATTACTTTTAGCATTATTTTGAGTTCATTTGCAATTCTTACTAAATCACTGTTGCATCATTTTGAGATCTTGAGCAATTCTTCCAACATCACTGTTGCATTATTTTGAGGTTCATAGCAACTCTTCCTACATGACTGTCAGCATCACTTTGAGGTTATTCGAAACTTTCACTACATTACTTTTCGCATCATTATGAGTACATTAGCAATTTTTAATCCATTACTGTCACATCATTTTGAGATCATTAGCAATTCTTACGACATCACTGTCGCATCATTTTGAGATCATTAGCAATTCTTAAGACATCACTGTAGCATCATTTTGAGGTTACTAGCAACTCTTACTACATTACTGTAAGCATCACTGAGTTTATTAGCAACTATCACTACATTACTGTTATCATCATTTTGAGATCATTAGCAATTTTTACAACATCATTGTAGCATTATTTTGAGGTTATTAGCAACTCTTACTCCATCACTGTCGCATCATTTTGATATCATGAGCAATTCTTCTGACATCACTGTCGCATTATTTTGAGGATCGTAGCAACTCTTACTACATTTCTGTCAGCATCAATTTGAGTTTATTAGCAACTATCACTACATTACTGTCAGCATCATTTTTGTATTCATTAACAATTCTTCCTACATCACTGTCGCATCATTTTGAGATCATTAGCAATTCTTCTGACATCACTGTCGCATCATTTTAAGTTTATTATCAATTCTTACGACATCACTGTCGCATCATTTTGAGATCATTAGCAATTCTTACTACATTACTGTTAGCATCATTTTGAGATCATTACCAATTCTTCTGACATCACTGTCGCATTATCTGGAGGTTATTAGCAACTCTTACTACATTACTGTCAGATTCATTTTTAGGTTATTCGAAACTTTCACTCCATTACTGTTAGCATCATTTTGAGTTCATTAGCAATTCTTACTACATCAATGTAGCATTATTTTGAGGTTATTAGCAACTCTTACTACATTACTGTAGCATTATTTTGTGTTCATTAGCAATTCTTACGACATCAGTGTCGCATTATTTTGAGGTTCGTAGTGTGGCAAGGCGAGTGGTGGGGAACAGTTGCCGACAACGCCACCTGGGGGCTTTCACCCCAGGATATAAACAAAATTTCAAAATGACCAGGCTTCCATTTGAACAAAGGCACACAGTTCGAGAGATACAACAGGACAGGACCGTGATTTCCAATAATAAAAATACTTTTATTAGAAAAATAGTTTAAAATGAGCAACAGACTAAATGAATACCAATGGATATAATAAGGAGTGCAAGACGAATTACCGAAAGGAAAAGGGGACAGGGCTGGGGCTTACCACGACAGCGGTAACGAAAAGGGGAGGGATCCAAAAAACTACACTGCGCCCGTGACACAGCAACCCAAAAAAACAGGAATAAGGAACCACCACCAGGGGGACCGCTGCCGCTCTGGGCCCTCAACACCTGTCAAAGAAAAGAAAAGAACACCATCAAAAACATGAAATCAAGGCAACCCTCACACACGAACTAAATATCACTACCACAAATACCCCAACAGAAACTATTTTAAATCCAAATGATCAAAATGGGGAGCAAAAGGCAAAATAATAATAATAATAATAAGCGTTCTAAACAATAAATCAAATGTAACCCACAAAAATTAACAGTAATAATTCAAAGAAAGAAATAACAAATAGAAAAGGAATAAACTCAAGTAATTAAGGAAATGTCTGCCCCTCTAATTAAAACCAGTCTCCAAGGGGGATGGCTCAGCGCCGATGAGGGTCGGGATGCCCTCTCTTTGCCCACGTTGAGGCTCTTATAAAGGCCGTCGTGCACGGCTTTAACCGCCGTTACTGGGATCAGAGCCGTTATGAGCCGAATCAGCAAGAATCCAGACTGAAGAAGAAGAGGAGAAGAGGAAGAACCAAAACAGCAGCGAGGCTCACAGCAGCAATTGACGGCTGCGCACTGCAAAATAAACAAGTTAACCTAATTAAAATGTGGATGAAGGTCATTACAGAATAACAAAAGCTAAGAATAAACATTTCCTCCTGGAGAGCAGAATCATGGCGTCAGACGAGGCAGGAGGAGGAAGTCCGCAGCCCAGACTACACAAACGATGGCCGGGAGAGGATAATCAGAACACCACAGATCATCGGCAGCTTGATATGAAAGGCAGACAACTACGCGTCTTACCCACAGAAAGCGCACCACGCACACACTGGCCCAAGGGAGACAGCCCAGCTCCCAGTAACACCACACCGCTGGACGGAGCAAAACTGGAGTAAACAGGGGGCCCATGACACTGAATAATGGAGCAGAGCAAGCATGCATACCTTTGTTTGTAACCGATCTGCTGACCAGCGAGACGCCACCACGCACGGCTGTCGGCTCCGTAAAGGAGGGAGAGGAAGTGGAAAGGACGGAGAAGGGTCGGACCAGGTCTACTTCTAGGTGACCACTCACTATCGTCTGCCACACTGCCCCTCACGGTGGGGAGTGTGGCGCTATCCTGCCACAACACACACACTCACACACACACACACACACACACACACACACACTGAGACATGCAGCAGCTCACAGTAACTGCCTCAGTCACACAGCAGATAGACTCCTTTCTATAACAAGATAAGCAGTAGAAAATGGATGGAAGTGATGATGAACTGATGAACAGGTGATTTGTCCAAAAGTCAACATCAGATTCATTTCCAATCTGTGGAAGCAGTTTCATCTTGAGGTTCCAGGTAAGACCAGCCAGCTGTGGGCTGACACACATCTCTTCAGGAGCACTTCTGTGCTCCAAACTTGCCAGGTTGAATTGTGTCTGTATTCTGAGGGCAGCAGGAGGACGGAGGAGTGAGGACACACACATTTGGAACTGAGAGCAGCTGTGTGTGGGATTTCCCCAGCAAAGATAAAACCAGCTCCTTCATGCTGGCTATGAAGGCTCACAGTCACACTGACCCTGCTACAAATACTTTGATATGCAGCAGACTGGTTTCTCTTCTGGTAGTTTGTTATCAACTGTTGTCACATTTAAGGATCAATTTAGCTGTAAAGATGAAGGCTCCAAAGGACCAGCTGGAGATGCCGGGGATTGAACCCGGGGCCTCATACATGCAAAGCATGCGCTCTACCACTGAGCTACATCCCCTCTGTCAGAGTCACTGTTTAACTGATGCAGCAACACAAACACAGACACAACATTTTTCTTCTTCATTTTAGGGATAAAAAGGAAGTCAGCCTGTGATCTTAAAGGCTCTGTGATCTCAGTAGTTTCACTGTGATGTCAGCCCACACAGCCTTAGACCACAGAGGCAAGTCAGGCTCCAGGAAGCTGAGGCTGCTCCGTTCTCAGTCCAGTCCAGAGTGAAGGTTTTCCTCTCTGAAGCTTTCCAATCCAGCCCAGATCCTCTCTGACTAGCAGGAGTCTTTGACCAGGAAATGAGAATTATATTGAACGTCTGCTCATCCTCAGAATGAAGTAAAAGTATTTGTGCTCCTAAAATAATGTACAGATGTTAAGATCAATTATTAACATTGATTGACAGCTCTAAACTGACCCATCATCACGATACAGTTGCAAACTGAGGACTGGAATATTTAGAAATCCACAGATGCTCATAACAACTGGTAGTACAAGTACACAGTAGAGACGACTGTAGGAAGTAGCAGTAGTGAGCCTTGAAGAAAATGCAGTAAAGACAGGAAGCCCCCATCACATTGTCAGTGTTTCAGTGACTGGCATTGAGAAGAGACTGAGACAAAGTCAGTTATGAATGGATGGCTGAGTTGGAGCAGAGGGGGGCAGGATCCTGGGGGTGGACTGTCTTTAGGGGGCTGAGGTGTCTGGTGGTCTTGGAGGACCCTCTGCATCTCAAGCTGAGACCACAGAGTCCTGTGTTCTTGAGTCATTGTGTATAGTCTCTGTTGTTGGAGAGCTCAGTGTGGTCCCTGATGGTCTAGTGGCTAGGATTCGGCGCTTTCACCGCCGCAGCCCGGGTTCAATTCCTGGTCAGGGAATGAGTTATTTAGAGGTTGAGGGAGAGGTGATCAGGTGGTCCACATGATGGTGGAGGTGATGAACTGCGAATCCATCATGGCTCCACTCTCACCCCCATTGTAGTGTCCTTGGTTCACTCTGCCATGGCCCCATGTTGAAGGGTGACTGTCTCATTCAGGTTCAACCCTTTGTTAGACTCTATTAAGTCACTGACTGCTGCAAGGACAAACTCTGTAAAGTATATCCATGGTGAGGCCTCCCTCAGGAACTAGAACACCAAAGATGAACTGCACTTCATCCGTCAAGCTCAGTTGTGTTGGTGTTCTATGAAGTACTGCCTTCAGAAAGGCACCAAGGATGTCTTGTTGGTCCTCACTGTCCAGGTAGACAGGCTCAGGAAGAGGATCACACAACTAAAATACAGTACAAATAAATACATCCATCCATCCATTGTCTTCCACTTATTCCTACACAACGGGCGAGAGGCAAGGTTCACCCTGGACAGGTCGCCAGTCCATCGCAGGGCCAACACACAGAGACGAACAACCATTCACATTCACATTCATACCTACGGTCTGTTTAGAGTAGTCAAAGTACAAATACATATTTATTTTTAAGAATCAATGTATTACAAGTACTTTCAGGAAAAAACTAACCAAAATGTTGTTAAAAAAACAAAACAAAAATGTTCTTAAAGAAACAAAACAAAAATGTTCTTAGCAAAAACCTCTTCACCGTGTGTGTACCGCACATCTGTAAAGTGAGTGTGTGAGAGTGTGTGAGCGTCAGTGTGTAACAGTCAGTGAGCGTGACAAGAACTCCTGAAACGCTTCATCAAAGTGCTTTCAAATCTTGTTCAACTGCAACATCGTCCATTCAAACTTGACCTCATCGGTTTGGCATTGTGAAGTTTGTCACTTCAAATCTTCATTCAAGACAATTTCACCTTTAATGCGTGGACTTTGGGGGACAGTTGAAGTCCATCCAGATCCAAGAGAAGTTTTTGAAACACTTCAGAAGTGTAGCACAGTCGTGGGGGACATGCAAGGTTGAGGGCACCCATCAGTCCCATTAGCAGTGCACAGGCCTGGGCAGCATTCCTGCATGTAGGCAAAGTCAGAGTAGTCAAAAAAGTACATCCAACTCTGTAGCGCCACCTAAGTAGAATACCAATGTTTGAGATCCTGCTTGTTCAGCATGAATGTTCCAGCAGTGGTCACCTACCTGTGTACTTTCCAATAGTCACCAGTCGCTCTTGGTGCCACCCCTGCTTGCACCAGTGTCTCCAACAGTGTCTCCAACAGTGTCTCAGCAGCGCCTGTGATCTTAGCAGGACTGATGAGCCTGTGGTTCAGGAACAGGTCCTTTCTAATTGTGCAGATGAGGTTTCTGTTCCAAAGCCTGGATCGTATGTTTTCATGATCTCTTTCAAAATAGTCATCAGGTATTTCCTCCCCACGTGTGGTTGCTCTCACATGAATGCTTCATCACCAGTCATCAGTCCACTGTGTGTTCATGGCAGCATTGAGCAGCAGTCAGACAACAGTTCTTAGACGCTCCATGAGTTTGGCTGAAAGTTCCCGATCCATGAGCCCGTCTTCATGATCCAGGTATGGTCCTGCACACCCTGAAGCTTCCTCTGGTGGAGATTCCAGCTGCCTGGCCTCCATCTCTGAATACACTCGCTGGCCCTCAGCTTGTTTTGTTCCATACAGTCAAAGAGAAGCAGAAATAACATCACCATTAAACAGAGGTCAAACAGCCAGAGCAGCTCAAAGGCAGGGTTGGGGTTCCTCACCCCTCCTCCCCTAAAACAGAAGGCACGTGGTCAATCTGGGTGTTTGAAAGCAAAGGTCATGGGCTAGAAGTTTTAGTGGTTTACTCAATCAAATATTTATTTGTTAATGATATGATCATACAGAGAGGCTCACCGGACTTTTCCTCAACAAAAAAAGGTTTCAAATGTTGAAAAGCACTCTAGTAATTTATCATCGCATCAGTTAAAGACAACAATACATAAAGAAATTGCTTACCGTTGCAATCGGCCATTTTCCAAAAAACAAAGACTTCTCTCCTGGTGAAAAGAAAAGAAGAGTCGTACGGTCCTCTGAGGTCCTGTTGTGTCTTTTGGTCAGAGACAAACAAAGTGTGTGCCAAGTCGGCTGTGATGAATCTACCAGTAAACCAGGGGTTGGGTTCCCCACACCTTCCTCCCCTCAAACAGAAGGCCAGACGTGTGACTTGGAACACCAAACAGGACCAATGGTCTGTTTGAGGCTTGAGGGAGGACATGTCTGTCTTCTTGCAGTAGTTACTTTCCCTGGTGAGTAGTTACTTTCAGAGTGGAGGAACTCAGGTACTATCTCAGTTACATTTTGGCAGAAGTAACTAGTAACTATAACTACCTACTTTTGCAAAGTCCCGTGCCAGACACTGAACATGAGACACTTGCGGTCTCTTGGTGTGACAATCAGCCGCTCTGTGACAGCAGTGGAGACACCAGCAGACAGGGCGGAACCAACTGGAGCAGAGGAAGAGGAAGTAGCCCCACAAGAGCCCTCCCTCCCTCTCATTCTCTCTCTCTCTCTCTTTTGTCTTTTCTTCTATTTATTTGCCTTCTGTTGTCTGTCCTTTCCTGCTCTCGTTTAAAAACCAACCGCAGCAGACGTGCGTTCCCATGATGAAAATTATTATAAAAGATAGATTTGTTTTCCTCTTAAATTTCGAAGCATTTTCAGATTCATGAAAAGATCATCAATCAGTGCAGTATTTCAGACAGACTTCTGGTCCGTGAGGACGAGGAATCCAGGACAGACCCACAGAACTCCAACTGCCATCTTTGATGGTTCCTTCTCAGTCTGTAGGGTGGAGAGATCCTCCTGAGTCAACGAGCCCTTTTAGGATCCACCTCCATTTATGGATGGAATTTATACAGCATCCACTCACCAGTGGAGTCTGATATTCAACAATAAAGATTCCCAAGTCACCGTCCAACACTGGCTGGAGCAGCAGAGCTGGCAAAATGTCATCTTTTCTGTCATTGTTTCAAAATGTCCTCACTAAGATGGTTATTAATTCCTCATTCTCAGCTGCTGCAGCCTTTAAAGAAAACCTTTGACTGGTGGCTCTAACAAAGATCAGATGTTGTCTCCTCTAGAACATCAAAATGATGATAATAAAGATAAGAATAAAGATAATTTGGTGAATTTCAGTCTCCTACAAATGTGTGTGAATGTGGTTGTTGTGGCCGAGTGGTTAAGGCGATGGACTTGAAATCCATTGGGGTCTCCCTGCGTAGGTTCGAGTCCTGCCAACAACGTTCAACTGTTGATGTTCCATATCAGACCTCTTCCCCTACTTTGTGCTCCAGTTGTCTCCTCATCAGGCACCACAGGATCCAGGAGTCAAAGCAAATCATTAGTGACTTTAAAAATGGCCATCAAACACAAAATAAAGCTTGGAATAAGTTTCAAATTTAATTTTATGTTGACATGTTTCATCCATTTCACCACCACACTGTCCTTCATCACAGCATTTAACATCAGGACTGCTCCCAGATCAGCTCCAAGATCAGAGATCAAAGACTGAAGCAGGAGATCAATGCTCAGAACCCCGAGATCAAAGACTGAATTCAGAGATCAAACACAGAATTCAGAGATCAAACACATAACCTATGGAGGCTACACCCCCCCCCCCAACAGTTTCCATTTCAGTCAAATCAATTTTATTTTTTTAGTGCCAAATCACAACAAAAGTGATCTCATGACACTCTACAAGTAGAGCAGGTCCAGCACCTCAGTCCTTCCATCAGTTAACACCCAACAATTCTCCATCAGCAAGCACATCCTGCAACAGTAGTGACTAAAACCTTCTTTTAACAGGCAGGAATGTAGACCAGATCCAGGATCAGTGGGAACTGATGTCTGCTTTGACCCCCTGGTGAAAGAATATGTCCTGTCTTGTCTCCTGTCTTCCTCCAGAAAGGTGGCAACCTGACAGCAAACAAACCCATCCTCTGAACTAGGAGTCTCAGTTGAGGCTCCATCTGAAACCAAAGACTTTGGATGAATGACTATCAACCTCCATTCTTTGTTGGACTAAACATTCATTAGTTAGCAGTTAGCTAAGCTACCTGTGGTCAAACCTGCAGCTGATGGAACACAGTAAGAGCAGGCTAGCTAACATTCAGGTTTGATTTATGAATGGAAAGAACCAGAGACAAATAGAATGACATCATCAATACAAAACCTGGTGTTACAAAGGTGAGGTGAACAATTTTAACAGTCAATCCCAAATTTAGGCCTGAAGTTAGAAAATAATATTAGCTAGTTAGCAACGTTAGCGTATTCTGCCCAAGTAGAAAACATGATTTGTTTATCTGGATGAAATAAAAATGGATGAAAACGTCCAGAACTTCCCTCCCAAATCTGATTTCTTCAACTGAAAGAACTCTAACATTTCTAGATTCATTCCCTCCAGTAAGGTCTCATTTCCAGCTCTGCTCTCCCTCCACTACTGTTCAGTGTAGTATTTATTTTACTGACTACTTCATTGACAGGTGGTAAAAATGTCTGGTGTTTCCTGAACTTAACTGAGTGCTGCTCAGTAAAGTTGCCATGACTTGAGATTCTCTTCCTGCTGGGTCCATTTCAACATTCTTATCCTTCCTAGCATTGGAGATAAAGTAGCAGTCAGGGCTGTACTTGATTAGTACTGCATATAGTACACATCAGTCACTGCCATTACACAGTGGAATGGTAGTTGAAGTACTGTTTAGCAGCAAGCTGAAAACTGTTGTGGTCTTTGACAGTTCTCTTGTTTCTGAATGAAAATCCTGTGAAGGAGAATCATGGAGACATCCTAAAAATGGCTGAGGTCTCTGAGCTGCAGCAGGTCTGAGCTGCTTTTGATGCCCAGATGATGAGGAGGAGGTTTGGTGGAGCTGGAAAAAGGCTGCAGGTGGGGAGGGGTCTGCTGGTGTCAGGACCTGAGTCGTTGGGTCACAGTCCAAATCCATCTTTGTCGTCATGACAGCTGGACTGCCACAACATTCGGAGGATGATAGTGGCCTGGGTCTGTCCCTGACTCAAGATGTTTTGTGTCTGACCTGAGCAACAGACTGCAACGTGGTAAGTACAGCCTAAAGATTTACACAACAGAAGTCAATTGTCTCCCTCCTTTAATCCACTCTCAGGTATCCATTATACATTACAGGAGAGTTTGATGGCCTTCTGCTGGGTGACAGGGGTTCCCCATGCCAACGTAGGCTGCTGACCCCTTACCTGCACCCTGAACCAGGCCCCCAACAGAACTTCAACTGGGCTCACTGCAGGACCAGAGCCCGGGTGGAGATGACCACAGGCCTGCTAAAAGCCCGTTTCCAGTGCCTACGTCACCTCAGGGTGACCCCTGAGAGGGCCTGTGATATTCTTGTGGCATGTGTTCTTCATAATATTGCCACTATTAGAGGAGAGCAACACCCTGCCCTACAAATAGAAGAGCCTGATGACGACCCCATCCACCTGCCAGCTATCCAGGACAGCAGAGCCGTCAGAGACACCATATGTCAGAATCACTTTGGCATTTAATTAGCAATCATCCTCCCCACCACAGTCCAATAAAGGAACAATACACATTTCATTTGGTCTTCTTTATTTCCTAGCAATAAAAAAGCTCGTTCAGTTCACATTCCACTAGTTAACATATTCACCTGGAGCCATGCACCCCCCTCTAACTTGGGCTCCAGTCGTTCTGTTTCCAGATCTGCTTTCCTAATCTGGCGGTCCAAGGACTGCATTTCTTTGTCACTTTTTTACATTTTTCTCAGCAGGTGGACTCTGTAAAGTTCCTTTACTGGTAACTGAGAACATGAGGATTAGACAGTTGGACATGAATCTGTTGACTGAACATCTCACTGTGTCAGTGTGTGCACTGGAGGTCGAGGGACCCTCCTGCCCAGCCATGCTCTGTTAAAGAGGACAAGACTGTCTTCATACTTCAGTGTAGGCTGATGTCTCTATATTCCACCAGAATGGTAAGAAATATGAATGGGAGAAGAATCAGGAATCTATCAAGATGTGACTTCTACAGGCCTTTCTGGATCCCCCACTGTAAAGGCAGCAGACAGCGTTTGTCCATCCTCTTCGTCCTGGAGGAGAGATGTTTCAGTAACTTAAAATAACATTGAGAAAATCTTTACTGACAGTGACTGTGTCTGTTGTGGCACAAGGCAAATGGCACCAGCAGAGTCTGTTGGGAAATAAAGTCATGGGTGCATATCTATATCTATATCTCTATATATCTATATATATATATATAGAGAGAGAGAGCCATATTACATTTTATGAAGGCACTGGTGTCTTGGGGGTTGGGTTCTAAGGATGAACTCCCTCAGCCACTGGCCTTCCTAAACTCTGGCTCCTGTGCCTGTTAGAGGTGGTGGTGCTGGACCACCACCCGTTTTACGGGCGTCTGCCTTCTTTCTGTTGTCACACATTGACCCGAGCAGCAAAGTTCCTCCACGCCATCTCTCTCTCTTTTGCAGCTGCAGCGGTGTTGCACTTCTTTTTAACGCGTGTTGGAACTCTTCACATGATCGCATCAAGATTTCCAACTCCACTGACGTGAAAAACAAAGCTCTCCTCTTCTCCGTCGCCATGGTGACTCGGTGCATCGGGGCTCCATTTATGCTGGCTTTTTAGAGTTGTCGTGATCGCGCTTTACCCCAGGTGGACCTACTCAGAGTTGATCAAACTGATTCAAATCCGCTGTTCTGAAACCAAAAACTCAGAGTTTTCTATCTCAGGGAAGATCAACTCAGAGATCAGGATGAAACTCAGGGTTTGATGAACCTGCTTTGTGAAACGGGCCCCTCAAGTCCCAGTCTTCAAGAGTTTCTCCCCAAACTGTCAACCTGCTGTGACTCATACGACAACCGACACACAAACATCTGTTAAAATGACTCATCATTTCAAATGCTTTTATTGTGAAGCCCTGGATGGAACACATTCCCATGAAAATGCTGCTTTTATTGTGAGGCTTGGCCTCCAAATCAGTCCACACATTCAACTCTGATGTCATCAGATCAGAAGGTGGCAGTGTTGTGTCTGTTTGTGTGTCTCTGGTTCCTCTGCCTGCCTCTGCTGTCTTCTTTCAGGTCTTCTTGATGGTCTGGCTTCTTCTCCTCCATCGAGGGGTTGCTCTCACAGAGTGGAAGCCTTGTAAACCTGGTGATTCCAAGATGGCTGCTGCGTTCATTCCTCGTTACTGTTATGGTGTTGATTCACTACACGCCCACATTGTTGTGCTGATTAGAGAAAAAGGTTATGTTTCCATCCAAGTGTCCTGCATAACTCTCAGCAAGTAACTTAACATAAGAGGTAACTTGGTTTGTAGAGTAGAAAATACTTGAAGTGGGAAAATACTTGAAGTGGGAAGACTGAGAATACTTCAATATGTGAGCCTGTGTACTTGAGCTTTGGCCTTGTTTCAGTGTCAGGAACCAATCAGAGCAGCCTCCTCCTGACTAAACAGCTCTACTCATCAAGCCCCTGACCCCAGACTCTTCTTGGTGAACTGATCAGAGATCAGATTAGTAGAGAAGCAGTGACACAAAGGGAAACTTCCTCATTCCCTGAACGCAGCTTCGTCAAACAGAGCAATGCTAACTGGTCACCTGCAGTAGTGATGTCATCAGGACAGGAAGTTGATCAGACATGGGAACTTTGACTCAGATCAACCAGGGAGGGAGGAGTTCTCAGAGTTTGATTGTGCTGATGAATCATCAGAACTCTCCATCACGCCGTGGTCTCAGCGTTTGACCTGAAGTCCCAGGCTTCAAGGGTTCTCCCCAAACTCTCAGGGTGGGTCTGACCACATCTGAAGGAAGTCATTCCACCTGTGTTACACTCAATGCCATGTCTCCCTACTACAGAGATCCCTGATTCTGAATTGAGTCATTGGAGGTGGACCTCATAGCAGATAAAACTGCAGGTTCACTACCAACAACTCCAGACTCCATTGCTCCTTAAAAAAAAGATCCTTAAACAACAGAGAACAGCTGTGTGGTAGAATTCCATCACCAGGCAACTAAACAAGAGGCAGACAAGTCTTCAAATGGATAAGAAGGTCCTCAGTAGAGCCAGAGCCTCCTATTATTCATCACTAACAGAGGAACAGAAAACAGTCCAGGTTTCTTTCCAGCACTGAGCTAAACTGACAGAGTCCTGACTCTGTAGACCCTGGATTCCTTCAGGTCTCAGTAGAGACGACTTTAGGAGCTTCTTTGAGGACAACATAGGAACTATTAGGATCAAATTAATCAGCTCCTGTCCTCAAGAGATTCTAATTGACCTGTAAACTCAGTCAACACAGAAACTGCTGTTGAACCAGATGTTTCTTTAGACCACTTTTATCAAATTAACAGTCCAGAACTTCATTCAATGATGACCTCATCAAAACCTTCAACCTGTCTCTTAGATTCAAGACCTTCTAGGCTGCTGGATGAAGTCTTTCCCTCTGTGAGTCGATTAGAGTTTGTACTCATTTATGATAAATCTTAGATCTAACCAAAATTTAAACATGGTGTTCCTCAAGGTTCAGTGCTGGGGCCGATACTCTTCATTTTATATATGCTTCCTTTAGGTCATGTTATTCAAAAACACTCCATCCATTTCCACTGTTACACAAATGATACCCAGTTTATTTCTCAATAAAGCTGGATGAAGGCCAACAGTTGTCTAAACTACAAGCATGCATTCCAGACATGAAGGCCTGGATGACTTATAACTTTTCACTGTTCAACTCTGATAAGACAGAAGTTCCTGTGCTTGGCCCCAAACCCTTCGAGACACATTATCTAGTGATGTCACTGCTCTATTGTGACTCTTTATTATCAGGCTGTACTAACAAGTGTTTGAAGACTCTGCAGCTGGTCCACAATGCAGCTGCATGCAAATTGACAGGAACTAAGAAGCAAGACCCCCAAGTCTTAACTTCGCTGCACTGGCCTCCAGTAAAATCCAGCGTGGAGTTTAAAATCCTTCTCCCCGCTTGTGAAGCTCTTCAAGGACAATTCCAGTGCAAAACAAACCTAATGTGTGTTCTTGTGTTATTAATTATTTTGAAGAATTGCAGGGATGTATTTT
The DNA here is from genome assembly GCF_037954235.1 of Aulostomus chinensis. NCBI lineage: Eukaryota > Metazoa > Chordata > Actinopteri > Syngnathiformes > Aulostomidae > Aulostomus > Aulostomus chinensis. The sequence continues at coordinate 54,029,820 of NC_141320.1, read as the reverse complement.
TGCAGCATCCAAATGTAACCAAGTTTGTGCGCATAACGCAAATTAGCTCCCAACACAGGTTGAACTGAAAAGTCAAGCGGAATCTCATGTCTTTCATGATGTTTCTGGTGTTGAAGCAGGTATGTGGAGGGTGGGGAGCTGATCAGTCCTCCGAGTTGGAAGCACCTGGGCCCATTTTTGATTTACTGTTGTGTTTTAATAGTTAGATACATTCATTATTTGACTTTCAACCTGCTTCTCCCACTCTTTTCTCACAGCTTCAGTGCCATGTTTAGACAAATGGTTTCTCCCCAGTGTGCGTTCTTATGTGTTTTTTCAGATTTCCCTTGTCTGACCATCTTTTGCCACAAACTGAGCAGGGGAATGGTTTCTCCCCAGTGTGTGTTCTCATGTGTCTTTTCAGATGTCCCTGTTCTGAGAATATTTTGCCACAAACTGAGCAGGGGAACGGCTTCTCTCCAGTGTGCGTTCTCATGTGTCTTATCAGTGGTCCGTTTTCTGAGAATCTTTTGCCACAAACAGAGCAGGGAAATGGTTTCTCCCCAGTGTGGGTGCTCATGTGTCTTTTCAGTTGTCCCTTTATTGAGAATCTTTTAGCGCAAACTGAGCAGGGGAATGGCTTCTCCCCTGTGTGAGTTCTCATGTGCTTTTTCAGACATCCATTTTCTGAAAATCTCGTGCCACACACTGAGCAGGGAAACGGTTTCTCCCCAGTGTGTGTTCTCATGTGTGATTTAAGATGTCCCTGTTCTGAGAATCTTTGGCCACAAACTGAGCAGGGGAACGGCTTCTCTCCAGTGTGCGTTCTCATGTGTCTTATCAGTGGTCCATTTTCTGAGAATCTTTTGCCACAAACAGAGCAGGGGAATGGTTTCTCCCCAGTGTGGGTGCTCATGTGTCTTTTCAGTTGTCCCTTTACCGAGAATCTTTTAGCGCAAACTGAGCAGGGGAATGGCTTCTCCCCTGTGTGAGTTCTCATGTGCTTTTTCAGACATCCATTTTCTGAAAATCTTTTGCCACAAACTGAGCAGGGGAACGGTTTCTCCCCAGTGTGAGTTCTAATGTGTCTGTTCAGACATCCCTTTTCTGAAAATCTTCTGCCACAAACTGAGCATGAGAATGGTTTCTCCCCAGTGTGTGTTCTCATGTGTCTTTTCAGATATCCCTTTTCTGAAAACCTTCCTCCACAAACTGAGCATGAGAATGGTTTCTCCCCAGTGTGTGTTCTCATGTGTACATCCAACTTCCTTCTGTTTCTAAAACCTTTACTGCATGCTGAGCACCTGAAGGGACGATCATCCTCACTGACTTCTGTCTGAGATTCAGAAGGACCAAAGGTCACGTTCCTGATGATCTCTGATTCTCTTTCAGTCTTTACTTTTTGCTCTTTTGAGCTGCAATGAGTCACTTCCTGTCCTGGGCTCAATTTCTGAAGCAAATTCTTCCTTGAGCCAAAGGGTTCCTTGTGCTCAGAGGAGGCTGTGTTATCAGGTCTGACCCAATCATCCTCACTGACTGCTGTCTCGGATTCAGAAGAGTCTGACATCTGGTCTTCAGTCTGGGGTTGTTCAAGTGGATCTGGATCTACCTTGCTGGCTGGTTCTGGTTCTGGTCCTCCACACTCTTCTCCATCAGCTTCTGTTTTCAGAGGATGAATTGGGCTGCTGCTCAGAGACTCTTCTTTCAAGTTCTCCTCAGTTAGACTCTGATGAAGCTGTGGGAACTGAGGTTTCTCTTTGTCCCCTTCACTCTTCACAGGGACCAGAGTGAAGGGGAACGTGGTGATATCAGCCTCCTGCTGCCCTTGAAGCTGCCCTCCCTCCTCACTGGTCCAGAGCTCCTCCCACTCCTCTTTAATGTGGGGGGGCTCTGGGTCCTGCAGCTCAGGGGGAACCTCTTCTTTAATCACCAGCAGCTGCTCCACATCTGCAGGACACAAACAGCAACATCAGAAATCTCTTCATTTTACTCTGAAACAGTGGAGCAACAGACAGAAACAGAAATCAACTCAATGAAAAGAGACGTCCTGCTACTGACGACCAGTCAGCAAACTGGGAACAGAAACACTGGCTTCAGATGCTTGGATCAACGTTGTGTCACCCAGGTCAAAGGTCATAGTTCCCATCATATCTGCCAGTTGATTCATCAGTAATTTCTAGAATGAGATCCTGCAGGAGAATGAGAGTTAAAGTGCTGTACAAAAGTATTTGCCCACTAACCAATTTCTGATATTTCTTGCACATTTGTAACGATCATCCATTTCAGATCCAGCAAACCTAAATATTATGCGAAGATAAAACACAAGAAAGTTATAAAGTTAGTTGTTATTTAATAAGGTAAAAAACATCTGAGCCTAGAAAGGCCCATGTGAATAAATGATTGCCCCCCTGCCTCTAACAGCTGGTTGCACCACCTTTTGCAGCAATAACTGCAGTCAAGTGTGAGCGATAAGAGGCGATGAGTCTTTCACATCGCTGTGGTGGGATTTTGGCCCACTGGGTTGCACTCAGAATGACGTTTCTCTTTCTCTCTCTCTCCCTTCAGAAAGTAACAGATGAGCCACAAACTGAATGTGGACCAGATTGACTGCAGAAGCTGAAGAATCCACTGGAAAAGGCAGCAATGAGAGGACAGGTTCACCTCCTCTCTTTCCCTCCGTGCCCTGTCATTGATGCGTCTCAGCATCTTCTACAATTCTACAATTTCATTTAGCAGACGCTTTTGTCCAAAGCGACGTACAACACAAGCAAGAATTTAGACCTAATTAAGGAAAAGTCCATAGGAAGCGCAAAAGTGCTTCAGTTGTGATTTGGTCACAGGTACTGCCATCTAGTGGCAGAAGAAGTGTCGCCCCCCCCCCTTTTTTTTAAAAATATAATATAACAGACATACAACATCACACAACACAGTTAGTGCTACATAATCACTAAGGGCTGGGTCTTGGACCCTCTGACTTATTCTACCCCACAGGACAAAGAGGAGAAGAGTCAGGTTAAGTGCATCGGTGCACTCTGAACAATTGAGTCTTCAATTGTCTCTTGGGAGAGTTCCTTCTCTACTTTGTCATGGATCTGAACCCCCTACCATCAAACCATGTTCCATCAAAGAAAGAGGACTTTGGTCAACTTGGGCCATGAGAAGTCCAGAACAAATGACTTGGATATGGAGGTTTGTTAGAGTTTGCGGAGGGAAACAGGAGGCTGTTGTTGAGGAGTGGATTGGTGAGAAAGGAGAGTGGAGCTGTTCAGGTGCAAACACAGAGTTCAGGTGCTCCAAACAAGAAGCTGAGAACAGGACAAGAAGACAAACAAGAGGTTTAACAACGCCAACCCTTCAGTTTGGTAAATATCGGCTACATTGAGAGCTCTTATAATTCTGACTTTATTTTGTAAGTTGATCTCAGAATTGGAACCAGAAATGTTTTTGTAGTTTTCTTTTTTAATTTGGCCCCGAGGGACTGCCACCTGCTCCTGGTCAGGGCTTTGGGGCCTCAGGGACCCTCAGAGTTCCACCAGCAGAAGCTCAAGCCCTGTTCAAACTACGCTACTTTTGTTAGCGACAGGCCCTGTTGTTCACACCGTCGACGCTCAATCAGGCTGCTGTTCACACGACAAGATTTGTCGGCGCACAGGAGCGTTCATTAATGCCTCAGCCTGATGGGGAGGGAAGTCACTGACGCCTAAAATCTTGCAGTGTGAACTGAGCTTTAGCCTTCATGTGGGACCAGGTTGGACCGGTCTGAGGGTGAAGGTCTGACAAAGTGCAATCCAATTACATGACAACAACAGTGATCCAGAGAACCACCTTACCCCCCCCCCTCAAAACCACCACATCCTTTCCGGCCTCAAGCTTGATTTATGCTTCTGCGTCGTGGCGACGCCGTACCTACGCCGTCAACGCAGACCCCTACGCCGTAGCCCGACGTGCACCTCCAAAAAATCCTGACTACGCGTCGCGTCGACGCATAGTGACGTGAACGTCAACGGACTGTGATTGGTCCGCTCACATGACGTTTCCGGTTCAGCACAACAACACCGCTATTTTTTAAGTTTCTGTGGTGAGAGCAACACGCAAAAATAAAAATGGACCAAGCCGAAGAAAGAGTTATCGAGGAGGTTCGCAGGTATGACCACCTTTACAACTTCCATTGTTGTCTCTGTCTCTGACCCATGTGCTTTGACCGGAAGAAAACTAAGGAATTCGACAAGAGTCCCCCAAAACCATACGAAGATAAAGCCACACCCCTCTAGTGGCTTGGCGGTGAATTACAGAGCAACGCGTTCCCTCGACGCAGAACTATAAATGCACAATGACGACGTAGGGGCTACGGCGTCGCCACGATGCAGAAGCATAAATCAGGCTTCAGTCACCACCATGTGCCCCCTTCACATTCCTGTCTGCCCCCTTACATATGCCTGTCTAGAACCGGCCCTGCTGCAGCTCCACTTCCTGGACTGAATGAGGGGCCCAGCAGGTCCCTGCGGGGACTCACCTGCTCTGTCCAGCCTGACTCGGGGCTTCAGCACGGCATCGAGCAGCAACCTCTGCCGGCGGTTCTCCCGCTCGTACTCCGCCACGGTTTCCTCCAGCAGAGCCACGATCTGCTCCGCGGCCGCCGCCAGCCGCTCGGTGAGCAGCGCTCTCAGCACTGGGACTCCAGCCGCTGAGTCTCCTTCTCCCAGCTGCAGCAGGAAGTCTTCAGCGGCGGCGAGGATCCGCTCCTGGACCGACACCCGCAGCAGCTGCGCGGCGCACATGTTGAGGCTCTACCGGCGCCACTCAGCCTTCAGGAGACAAAGACCGAGGCCGGGGCTTCACGGACTTCTCCTTCTTTCCTTGTTGTGTTCAAAGCTTCCCGCGTCTTCTTCTCGTTTTGTGAAGCGCGTATTGATGACGTATGTGGTGACGTCCAAAGCCTCGCCAGCCAGCAGTGACCACGTGACTGATTCAGGCCCTGCTTCTCCGGCTTGGCGTGAGATTCTAAATGTAAAGCAGTGAAACGCCGTGGTTTCCTCCCTCTGGTTCGCGCGTCTGTTGCAGCTTCGTTTCCATCACAGCTCTCTCAGCCCCATCAGCCATGTTGTTCATCATCGTGTTGGTTTTTGGAAATTGTACTAAAAGGACGGTTTGTTTGTTTGTTTGTTTTTTCTTTAAATGACCTGTGGCAGCACTTGGATGATGAAGTGGGGAGACTTGGAAGAAGTGGAACTCCAGCGAGTACATCAAGTACAGCGAGTACATCAAGTACATCAAGTACAGCGATACTAGCAGATACTGGACGGACTCAAGATCCTCTGGTGCACTGAAGAGCCAGCAGACTGCCTGTCCCAGCCTCTTCCTGCTGGCCACAGACTTCCTGTGCAGGCCGTCATCATCAGGGCCATGTGAGCGTGTGTTCTCCATGGCAGGAGAAATCGCTTCAAGAAACCCAACAGACTTGATTTGAAAACGTTGGAAAAACTTCTTTTTTAATAAAAAATTGTAAAAACAAAGCGTCCTCAGTCCCATCACTTTCACTGAGACTTTCACATCATGGTCCCATTGTTCAAAGACATGGAACGATCCAGTATGAACGCAAAGACTTCAATGATCTCATTGTGTTCACGGGTCATCAAATCAGTGTCAGTTCAGTCGGTCAAGCCTGCAGGGAAGTTTACAGTCCAGCAGGTGTCAGTATTCAGTGACAGTAACACAGTGTCATGGCGTCCACAGGCTTCATGACGCCTCATCCACCCTTCACTCCTGTCTCGTCCTTGTGTGCTCACTCCAGCCCGTTGATCCACAGTTCCTGCCACAGCCTCTACCTTGTTAATGCAGCCGTGCCTGTCTTGTGTTCTTCAGCCTCTGAGAGTTTTTGAAAGTTTTATCCGATAGTCTAGATTTAGTGGATACGTTTGCAGCTGTTTGGTTTCTCTGCTCGGAGTACAAGAACATCAACGTCCCTTGCCGTGAACCCTGCTTCTGTCCTGAGTCTGAGCCTGGTCCTGTCAATCACAATGATCCAATTTTTGGAACTGACCATATTTTTCTTTCAAAAACAAAAGAAATCAAGAGAGCGATTCCTCAGTGATGGAATGAAAAGATCTTCCTCACAAACGTGGACGATACAAAGCTCTCTTCCTCTTCATCTCCAATTATTTGACCAAATTTGGCCGTCAAACTGGAGAGAAAACTCAGCCCTGTTGAACTCTGGCACCTTTCCATTTACAAATAACACGTGTCCACGTGACAAAGTGTGTGAGCAGGAAGGAAGGGAGGAGGGGGGCTGAGAAAATAACAGCAGATCCCTGGATGGAGACCCCGTGCTCTTCTCTCCACCTCTCTTCCTCCCTGCTCTCTCCACCCCTCTTGAACAACACTGCAGGTGAACAGTTAGCATTGCTCTGTTTGATGAAGCTGCGTTCAGGGAATGAGGAAGTTTCCCTTTGTGTCACTGCTTCTCTATTAATCTGATCTCTGATCAGTTCACCAAGAAGAGTCTGGGGTCAGGGGCTTGATGAGTAGAGCTGTTTAGTCAGGAGGAGGCTGCTCTGATTGGTTCCTGACACTGAAACAAGGCCAAAGCTCAAGTACACAGGCTCACATATTGAAGTATTCTCAGTCTTCCCACTTCAAGTATTTTCTACTCTGCACACCAAGTTACCTCTTATGTTAAGTTACTAGCTGAGAGTTATGCAGGACACTTGGATGGAAACATAACCTTTTTCTCTAATCAGCACAACAATGTGGGCGTGGAGTGAATCAACACCATAACAGTAACGAGGAATGAACGCAGCAGCCATCTTGGAATCACCAGGTTTACAAGGCTTCCACTCGGTGAGAGCAACCCCTCGATGGAGGAGAAGAAGCCGGACCATCAAGAAGACCTGAAAGAAGACAGCAGAGGCAGGAAGAGGAACCAGAGACACACAAACAGACACAACACTGCCACCTTCTGATCTGATGACATCAGAGTTGAATGTGTGGACTATTTGGAGGCCAAGCCTCACAATAAAAGCAGCATTTTCATGGGAATGTGTTCCATCCAGGGCTGCACGGTGGTGCAGTGGTCAGCACTGTCTCCTCACAGCAAGAAGGTTCCTGGTTCCAGTCCCGGCTCCAGCACAGGATCTCTCTGTGTGAGTCTCCATGTTCTCCTGTTCCTGTGTGGGTTCTCTCTGGTACTCCAGCTTCCTCCCACAGTCCAAAGACATCAAGAGGGGACCAGGTTAATCCAGACTCTAAATTGACTGTAGGTGTGACTGTGAGAGCGAATGGTTGTCTGTCTCTATGTGTTGGACCTGTGATGGACTGGTGACCTGTCCAGGGTGAACCCTGCCTCTCGCCTGAAGATACTGGCATAGGCTATGGACATCAGGCAGCTGGTGTGTTGGTGGATCTGTGGATCCTGCTGGAAGAAGCAGGGTGGAGCTCTGAATGGTTCCTGTCTCAAAGAGCTTCTCTGTGCAGCTCCCATCAGCTCCTAAAAACAGGAAACCAGCAGATTCACTGTTGAACGGTGGCATTAAAATGATGCCAGTGCTGGTTGTCTCTGTCTAAGGGTTGTGAGGGCATCCAGCTGCAGCCAGGAGACAAACAGGGATGCTGCTTGAGGACATCATCCAGGAGGCTGTCCATGGGGTGGAGCTGGGGTCTCAGACTGGGGACATTGGACAAGAACTTCTCAGAGGAAACTCATCATGGTGGCTCAGTGAAGAAAACTAGACCTGAGCTGCCTGCTGGAACCTAGCAGGTGAAGGACAGAGCTCCACCTCTTTAGAGACACCACCACTGTGGGCTCATGTTGGCAAAAGAAGTGGGTCAGTATTTGACACACACACACACACACACACACACACACACACACACACACACACACACACACACACACACACACACACACATGCATGTTCTTACACACAGAGACTTTTCCTCTGTTTTTGTTTTTTACTGGTTTTGAACCAGTAACTGGTTTCTGTTGGTTTGATTTGCTTGACTGGTTGTTGTTTGTTGACCTTCCAAATCCACATTTTGGGTTCTGGCTTGTTCTGCTTTTCATTTTGTGTTTGTATTAAAGTTCTGTTACTGAAAAAGAGACTTCTTTCTCTTTTTCTTGAAGTAAATATATGAGGGTCTAAACTGACCCATAACACCATGGATGTTCCAATAGTTAATGATATTAAAATGAATACTAAATCAAACCAGTCCATGTCAGAGATGTGTTCTAACACCCTCAGTAACGGTCAGGAAACACAACAACCTTTGGTTCATTTCTAGGATTTTCTTGAGGTTCATTTTACCATTTTTTAAACTGAAATCGAGGGTTTAGTGACTATAAAAAGGTCCAGAGGCCCACAACTAAATCTTCAAACCAATATTTCCATGGATAAGGAAGCCTAACAAGGTCACCAAGAGATGGAAACAACTTGGAGGATAGAAAATTGTTTTTAGTTTATTTGACAGCTGATTGAAGACGTGGGTCAAAACTGACCGTGACCATAGAGATGGGAACAGAAAGCTGACACAGAGGAAGGTTCCAGCTCTGAAAAAGGAGTTTGATCAAAATCTTGAACTGCCAGTAGAAATATCCTTTTGTATGTTGACCTTTGTTGACAGAAGTCACTTTAGCTTGGCAGTGAAAAGAATGGCTGCTAGCTTGACAAAGAGCTGCACAAACCAGGTTCAAGCTGGACTTTGGACCCTGGTATCTGCAACGACTCCATCAGCTCCTAATCTAGCAGCTCTGCTGGGTCCAACTATTTTACAGAACATTTGACAGACCTGTGGAGCAGTGAGGACACACATGAGTTGATCACATGATCCACTGAAGCGCCATTTTACCCTGGTACTGAGGTCACCAACATGAGCTGGAGTTGGGAATCTTGAACTGAACCTGGTATCACAGCGACACCTACTGCTGCAAAATGGAACAGCAACACTGAACCCAAGTACAGGATTGGAGGGAGACTGATGGTCGCTGTTTGGGTTTTTGAAGAACAAGGAGGGCGTGGCTTCAAGCTGGATTCTCAGAGACTATTTCCCCAACCTCTACATTGGTATCTACACTGTCCTCCAGTCATGTGACTGAAGTCATCCAGTCACGTGACTGAAGTCATCCAGTCATATCAGTGATGTCACTCTGCAGGACTGTCATTGCCGTCTCATTCTAGAAAAGAATCCAGACTCCACTTTTATGGGGCAGTTTTGGTCTTTAAAGACTTGACAGTTCCAGGAGATTTAGTCTGGCTCAAGATCTTCAGATCAACCCAGGACAGAAGGCTGTGACTCCATTGGATTGTGTAGTTGGAGCATTCAGAGATCTGGTGGATCTCAGTAGGAGCTGGATTTATCCACTGAATGATCCTGGTCAATGTGATCCTGCTCCTCCATCTCTCAGGCTGACAGAGCAGGAGGACCTGACTGAGAAGAAAGCTGCCCTTGAGCAGCTTCAGTCTCTGTGTGACAACACACAGGCAGAAAACCTGAATTTGAGGGAACAAGTTTCTACTCTTGAACATGAGAATAAAAGAGCAATCCAGGAGCTCCAGAACCTCACTGCTGTGGTGGCCAACCTCCAAACGGTCCAGGACAAGAACCAGACTCAGATAGAAGATCTGAACGCAACAGTCCACAGTCTTCAGTGTGAGGGGAGGAAGGTTGATGGAGAGAACAATGAGCTCAGAAAAGAGCTGACCCAGGTTCAGTGTCTGAGGGAGAGTGAACAGGTGGAGATGAAATGTCTTGAGGAAGACCTGACTGAGAAGAAAAGTGCACTTGATCAGCTTCAGTCTCTGTGTGACAAGAGATGGACAGAAAACCAGAATTTGTGGGGACAGGTTTCTAGTCTTGGACAAGAGAAGATTATTGCATATCAGCTGGTAGAGAACATGTCTGCCATGGTGGGCAACCTTGAATCTGTGAGGGAGGAGAACAAGACTCAGATCAGAGACCTGAACACACAAGTCCACAATCTTCAGCTTGAGGTGAAGATGGTTTACAAGGAGAAGTGTGACCTCAAGTGTGAGCTCAACTCCATCCAAGCAGAGAAGAAAAAAATGAGACAAGAACTCACTGAGAAGAAGGCGACTCTTGAACAGCTGAGGTCCCAGAGTGAGGAGAGAGAGGCAGAAAATGGATGTTTGAGGAGACGAGTTTCTACTGCATCTCAGGAGACAGAGACCTTCACTGCAGAGTTGGCCCACCTTGAATCAAGGAAGGACCAGGACCCCACAAAGAGTGACAGTCTGAACGGTGAAGTTCAGAGTCTTCTATGTGCAGTGAGAACACAAAAGAAGAAAAGGAGCAGTGCTCAGAGGGAAATCCTGGGAAATCTTCATGATTTAAAAAGCTGTTTGAAAGAGGAAAATCATAACCTTCAAGTGAAGGTCCAGCAAACTTCTGAAGAGCAAGCAGACTCTCCCCTACGTCCAGCCAGAGAAGAGCAAACAGACTCTCCCCTACGTCCAGCCAGAGAAGAGCAAGCAGACTCTCCCCTACGTCCAGCCAGAGAAGAGCAAACAGACTCTCCCCTACGTCCAGCCAGAGAAGAGCAAGCAGACTCTCCCCTACGTCCAGCCAGAGAAGAGCAAGCAGACTCTCCCCTACGTCCAGCCAGAGAAGAGCAAGCAGACTCTCCCCTACGTCCTGCCAGAGAAGAGCAAGCAGACTCTCCCCTACGTCCAGCCAGAGAAGAGCAAACAGACTCTCCCCTACGTCCAGCCAGAGAAGAGCAAGCAGACTCTCCCCTACGTCCAGCCAGAGAAGAGCAAGCAGACTCTCCCCTACGTCCAGCCAGAGAAGAGCAAGCAGACTCTCCCCTACGTCCAGCCAGAGAAGAGCAAGCAGACTCTCCCCTACGTCCAGCCAGAGAAGAGCAAGCAGACTCTCCCCTACGTCCAGCCAGAGAAGAGCAAGCAGACTCTCTCCTACGTCCAGCCAGAGAAGAGCAAGCAGACTCTCCCCTACGTCCAGCCAGAGAAGAGCAAGCAGACTCTCCCCTACGTCCAGCCTGAGAAGAGCAAGCAGACTCTCCCCTACGTCCAGCCAGAGAAGAGCAAACAGACTCTCCCCTACGTCCAGCCAGAGAAGAGCAAGCAGACTCTCCCCTACGTCCAGCCAGAGAAGAGCAAGCAGACTCTCCCCTACGTCCAGCCAGAGAAGAGCAAAAAGACTCTCCCCTACGTCCTGCCAGAGAAGAGCAAGCAGACTCTCCCCTACGTCCAGCCAGAGAAGAGCAAACAGACTCTCCCCTACGTCCAGCCAGAGAAGAGCAAGCAGACTCTCCCCTACGTCCAGCCAGAGAAGAGCAAGCAGACTCTCCCCTACGTCCAGCCAGAGAAGAGCAAACAGACTCTCCCCTACGTCCTGCCAGAGAAGAGCAAGCAGACTCTCCCCTACGTCCAGCCAGAGAAGAGCAAGCAGACTCTCCCCTACGTCCAGCCAGAGAAGAGCAAGCAGACTCTCCCCTACGTCCAGCCAGAGAAGAGCAAGCAGACTCTCCCCTACGTCCAGCCAGAGAAGAGCAAGCAGACGCTCTCATATGTTCTTCTGCAGAGGAGCGACGGGATTCTGCTGCATATCCTGCAACTGAAAAGCAGAATGATGGGGGCACCCTGGAGACTGGACCTGCTAAGTGTCAAACCAGAGGTCTACTGAGCCGTGTGACATCTGGTGTAGAAGATGTTCTGTTTATGTTCATAGTTTTTTCTTTGTGTGCTTTTCCTCAACTTTGTTTTCTTTGTTTGTTCTATATGATGATACCTTGATCACCACAGCAGTTGATCCCAGCTTGATTAGCTGAGTGCTTTGCAGTCTAAAGCACTTTAGTGATACCTGTGGGGTCCCTTATCCTCCCTGACCACAGGGATTCAGCCTCACTGAAGGAGAGTGAACCTTCCAGTTTGCAGCTCCTAGACTCTGGACCTAGACTCTGGAACGCTCTCCCACTGGACATGAGGACGCTGAGGACGCCTTCAGAAAGAAGCTAAAGACCCATTTGTTTAGTAATATTATTGTTCATGATGGAATCGTCCCTCTGTACTTGCCCACACAGGTCAAGAGGTCAACTGATTCCCTGTTTAAAACAGCTCTTCCATCACATGGATGTGCATCCCAACAGTCAGAGCTCACCGATGCTCCTATTCCCTCCGGTGGGAGGCGCTATGAGTGACTGAGGGTCAGGGGGGTCAGGCTAGTCCAGATAGTGGGTCTGTATGAGGTTGTTAGGGAGGGATAAGGTAGTGGCAGAGTTCAGGCTGTAGTTGTGCTCCAACAGTTGAGACAGGGCAGGACAAAAAATGACCTCCTGATGGCGTTAGGAGTGATTCTTACAAGAACCAATCAATAAAAGTGGGTGGTGACCTGCTCATGTGACGCTTGTGTTGATGATTACTGGGTCTCCTCCATGCTCATTTATCATGAATGAATCCCTCGAAGTAAAACACCTAATGTCTCCTGAGTTGTTTCACAAAATGTGTGTGTGTGTGTGTGTGTGTGTGTGTGTGTGTGTGTGTGTGTGTGTGTGTGTGTGTGTGAGTGTGTGGGAAATAACTACAAGTTATCTATGTATAGATCAAAAAATTATGAATCAGTTGGATACATTGACAGTGGAAGTTCAGGTTTCCTGTAATTCAGTTTGCAGACAACACAGAAAACTGCCCCTGACCCCTCCCCTCATTCTGGAGGCTTTAACATGAAAATGAAAATGCTGAGAGACACAAATGCAAATCAGAGTATTTGACCAGAGGTGACATTTTTTAATGCTTTTCTTGTTATATTTGTTATATATGTTCTGTATGGTTATATTTGTTATGGTTTTTATGGAGTTTATGGTTATTATCTCTGTTTTTTGTGTCTTTGTCTTTGTTGTCCTCCCCTTCGTCCGTCCTGGATTTTTGACCCTGGTTGCAGGAAGCGTGTGACCTCAAGTCCTTTTTCTGTGTTGCTGAACGTAGAGCCTTGCTTCATTGTGTTAGCTAAAGTGTGATCCTCCCTGCTAATTCCTTATTTCGTTGACAAATTACCCACCAAAAATTAATACCTACTTGCTTTATTTGGCTGAAGTTTAAAAGACCATCATTCTTGCAGCAACAGTCTTTCTGCCTTGTAAACACGCTAAGCTAACGATGGCTTCTCCCTCTTGTCCTCCTCTCTCCTGCTCAGAGTGCCACATGTTTTGTTCCTCCTCTGCCTCCTTTAGTGATACTGATAAGTGTGTTAAATGTAGTTTTCTTGTTGTGTTGGAGGTGAGGCTTAGCGATGTTGAATTGGACCTGCAGCGGCTCTGCACCAAAAGCTGCAAGAGCTAGCCAACCCTCACTCGCTGGTGCAGACCAACTTAGCTTAGCTCCTGGCTTAGGCCCAACTAGCGCTCCCCCAGAAGCTCCCAAGCATCTGGGAGAGCGCCAAGAAAAGTTGGGCCTAAGCTAGGATGTGCTTGCTCATGAAGAATTGTTGGGTGTAAATTCATTTAAAGAGTGTGGAACTGGACCTGTTCTACTTGTAAAGTGTAACTTTTGTTATTTGGTGCTTTACAGGGTGATGACTTGACTTCATTGCAGCTTTGACCTGAGCAGGTGTTCATCCTCATCTCAGTAACAGGGGACACTTTATCACAGCAGTGGACAAACATCAGCATTCATCACCCAGCAGCTCTTCTGATCAACAGAACAAGTTAAAGTATACTGGAGAATGAGGGCATCGATCCCTCTACCTCTCACATGCTAAGCGAGCGCTCTACCATTTGAGCTAATTCCCCTGTTAAGGAGCACAGCAGATGATGCATGTTGACCTTCATGCATGGTTGAATGAGCATCACCAGTTGAAGCTTCTCTGGTTGACCAATGTAATGGAGACCAAGGGTTCCATGACATAAATGATGAATTGAAGGTAGCATTTGTCTTGGTATTAACAGTTTATGTAAATTAGAGGCACACACACATGTTAATGGTGAGGTTTATTGAATCAGCAAACATGTGAAACATTTTCTATGCCATGTGTTCCAGGGAGGGACCTGGGAAGCACAGGGGGACCGGCCATCCTGCCTGTGGAAAATGAAGACCCCAGTGTCAGTCAGTGGGAATCACTGTGCAAGGCCTGGTATTTAGTGTTGATCTAGTTTGTCTTATGTAAATGTGGCAGTTTCAGTCGTCACGTCAGTCCTCACCTCTTCCTGGTGGTTTCCTTAAAGGGGGTGGAGCCAAAAGGGGAGAGTGGCCCAAGGAAGCTCCTTAAGAGCTGTAGGTGCAAACCTTTGCTCCCAGATGGGAGAGGGGGTACAATCACAGGCGAGGTTCATTGAATGATTATGTGGATGTATGATTGAGTTGGTGAAGTAGTCTGGAATCATGTATATATTTGGTCAGGTTAAGTTGTTGCTGGTTTGATGTAAATATTGATTGTAGAGCATGGTTGTGGTCTCACGTCCACTCTATGGGCCATCCATCGTCATCTTCTGCTTATTCCTTACTAGTAAGGGTCACGGGGGGGGGGGGGGCTGGAGCCTATCCCAGCATCTACGGGCGAGAGGCGGGGTTCACCCTGGACAGGTCACCAGTCCATCGCAGGTCCAACACACAGACGAACAACCATTCACGCTCACGCCTACGGTCAATTTAGAGTATCAATCAGCCTCGTCCCCTAATGTCCATGTCTTTGGACAGTGGGAGGAAGCCGGAGTACCTGGAGAGAACCCACGCAGGCCTGGGGAGAACATGCAAACTCCACACAGAAAGATCCCACGCCCGAGCCAGGACCCGAACCCGGAACCTTCTTGCTGTGAAGGCACAGTGCTGACCACTGCACCACCGTGCAGCCCCGCTATGGGCTGGTCTGTCTAATTTCCTGCAGCCAGGAGGGAATTAAAGGCAGTCAGGGGTTTTTAATGGAAGTTGATGGTGTCTCATGCAATCTCTTTCAATACTCCAGTGGTGGTTTAAGTGAAGAAAAACATGGGTTAGTCAGTAGGACTCTGTGTGTGTGTGTGTGTGTGTGTGTGTGTGTGTGTGTGTGTGTGTGTGTGTGTGTGTGTGTGTGTTTCCATGCAGACTTTCCTTGTGACAACCGATTTGATTTGGAAACCATCTCATCTAAATCTCCTCTCCAAAAACCCTCTTCTTCAACTTTGTACCCAAGTTGTCTCCTCATCAGGCACCACAGTATCCAGTAGGTTCAGTTAAAACAGTCATCAGTGATTAATGTTCATGTTCAATGATGAGGTTTTGATTTATTCTTCCAGAATCATCTGAACAAACCCTCCTCAACACAGTGAAGCCTTCATCTGACAGGAGGAGTTTCTTTCCCCAGTGATTCCACTGATAATGAAAAGCTTCGTTCATCAGACTGGTCTGATAGGATCAACTACTGGTTGCTCTGGAGTGGAAACAGCAACCTGTCAGGAAACATTAGTCAGATCAAAGCCAAGATTAAAGCAAGAGCCTCCAGATCAAAGACAGAATTGATGATGATGTCATCAGGGGGGCTTTGATAGTGTCTTTATTTGTACCTGGAATTCTATATTTGATCTCAGGAGGACATGAAAGAAACACAACTGAGGAAAGTAGAGGAGAACATTCAGTTTCATTTGAAACACTCGAACTGTTGAACAGTAGAATTTGTTTGAAACAGTTTACAACACTGAGTGACAGGACTGAAGAGGGGAGATTTTGGTATTTTCAGTTTAATTCTAACTTAAAACTGGGCATGAACATTTTTAGTCGTTCACATTCTAACATACAGAGGAAGTCATGACATTCCCTTTTTTTTAACCTGTCCTGTTCAGGAAATGGAAATGGAAATTTAGCTGCTATGTTGAATCAGAAAAACCTTTTGAAGTCTACTTTTGCTTCAGTCAGAAAGTGGACTGTTGTTAACTCTTACAATGGTTGGTGATTGTGGAGGAAGACAAAATCCTCACGAACCTCTTTTTAACAGACACGCATTTCTAAAGACACTGGTTCATTTTATTTTTCTTCTTCTAGCAGAGGATGGTTTCGATCCATCGACCTCTGGGTTATGGGCCCAGCACGCTTCCTCTGCGCCACTCTGCTCTACCATTGATGGAACAGTCCTTGTTTTATGAGAGCATTCTCTGTCTTTGTCTCTGCCCTGCTCTCCTGCTCTCTTTCCCCTCATTTAGTCCTTGACATGATCCATGCTCTACAGCTCTGCGGGTGGAATGAAGACCTGCGTCTGCTCTGCCCGTGCCATCCTTCGTCTCAACCTAAATTGTTTGACCCACCTTTATAATGATCGGACTCGCTCCCGCTGAGCGTGCCAGGCGTGCTCTCGCTGCAGACAACACAACCAAACTGGCCCGATCAGGATTTGACAGGCCGAACTCGCGCCGAAATCTTTACAAAAAATCCATTTTTGTCACCCACGTGAAGATGGGTGGGAACATGCCCTAAAAACACCAAGAATAATATTCACCACCTTCTGAACGGGTCCTGGCCCGTCTCCTGCATCAGGGGCCGCCGCAGTCGCCCATCAGCTGTTCAACAGCTGTTCGCCGCAACACTCAATGAGACAAAGACATAGAAGCTCAAACTGCTGTTGCGGAAGCCATGATCGTATAGTGGTCAGTACTCTGTGTTGTGGCCGCAGCAACCCTGGTTTGAATCCGCGTCACGGCAGCATGAGATAAATTTCTTTGTGTGTGTTGATGGACACAAGCCAAGCAGAAATTTCCCACGATGCAATAGGGCAGTGTTTGGTCAGTGTTGAGCAGGCGTCAGTCTGACAACAATGTCATATTATTGTGTCATCACTTGACCAGACCCAAAAGTAGACTCAGGTATCAGTTTCTTCTCAATGCTAACGTCTGCTAGCTTAGTCTGCTACTTTGATGGCTCTGCCTGCTCTAAGGTCCAGACCCCTGGATGTGGTGGTTCCTACCTGAACATAGATTCTGTCAGCTCATGTTGTTAAATCAACTCACCAGGAACACCAGTAGATTTCAATGGACTGACAATGAGTCTCATTGAATGGTAAACATGTCAAATATGAAGTCATCACCTGAGGAGGTCTGCTGCTGGAATGAAGCTCCAGATATTCACAAGATATTCTAGATCTTAAAATAAAGCATTTTTATATTTGATTTATTGTTCATTAGCCTGCTTCACATTGTTTGATTTTATGTGTTGGATATAAATAGAACTTTGATCCACAACCTCCACAAACACTCTTGTCCAACTTTTGTGCCCAAATTTTCTCCTCATGAGGCACCAAATCAAGTCAAATCATTTTTATTTGTTTGAACCAAATCACAACAAAGTTCTCTCATGACTCTTCACTAGTAGAGCAGGTCCAGCACCAAACTGCTTCAATGAATCTACACCCAACAATTCTCCATCAGCAGCACATCCTGCAACAGTGGTGATGAACACCTTCCTTTTAAAAGGCAGGAACGTCGAGCAGATCCAGGATCAGTGGGGACGGCCTTCTGCTTTGACCGGTTGTATTTAAAGCTCCATCAGATTGGAACAACCTTTCCTCCTCACTTGGGTCTCTCACTTCCTTTCTCATCTTCAAATCATCAAGCATTTTCAAACATCTGCTCTCGTTTCTGATGCACCTCCCCTTTTCTCTCCAGGATTCACTCTCTACTTGTTCTTGTTTGTTCTCTGTACTGTAAATATGTGGATATTTGTGTATGAATATGCATTGTGTACTTTAATGGTGCATGGAAGCAGTATTTATTTAGATGGGTGTTTAAATGTATGAGTATGTGAACACAGGCCCACTCCTTTTCTGTAGTGGGATCTCTGATCATACTTTGTATAATACTGGATGGTGGTGGTGGTGGGGGGGGGGGGGGGCTTTGGGGAACATTGTTGGCCTGTACCTGGGTGTATGATGTGTGTGTCCTTGTGTTGAAAATAGAATCTACTTTTATTATTGTTGTATTGTTGGTCATTATTTGTCAGGACCCCTCCAAAATGAGATGGTGCATCTCAAGGGGCTGCCCTTGAAATCAAGTATCAAGAATGAAGGTGTCTGCTGGTCTTGGTGGACCCTCTGCTTCTCCAGTTGAGTCAACAGATTCCTGTGTTGCTTGAGTCATTGTGTATCCTGGCTGCATTCAGTGCTTTCACCGCTGCAGCCTAGCTTGATTGCCAGTCAGGACAGGTGTTATTAAGAATGGAAGAGGGGACAGTTTTGGCAGGACAAGTTGCTCCACATTCAGGAGATGGTGGGAAGTTTCAAAGCTGCCATAAATCTTGATGACAAACTCCTTCACTGTGTGGTTCAGAGTCCCTGGTTTGATTGCAGCTTTGACCTGAGCAGGTGTTCATCCACATCTCAGTAACAGGGGACACTTTATCACACCAGTGGACAAACATCAGCATTCATCACCCAGCAGCTCCTCTGATCAACAGAACAAGTTAAAGTATTCTCAGAAGGACGGCATGGATCCCTCTACCTCTCACATGCTAAGCTAGCACTCTACCATTGGAGCTAAGTCCCTGCTAATGAGCACAGCAGATAATGCAGGTTGACCTTCATGCAGGGTTTAATGAGCGTCACCACTTGAAGCTTCTCTGGTTCAACAAACCCTTGGGACCAAGACACGAATTGTAACCTGTGCAGGTCCAGACCCATACTGAAGTTGGTGGAGACAATTGTTTCAACCAGGGACTGAATGAAAAGACTTGCCCAGACTCCAGCTCACTCTTCTGAACAGACCCCTCATCTCTGTGTGGAGTAAACATCAGAGGTGGGGGGTGCAGGTTCTGCTTTGACCTCCTGACCTCCTGGGTAAAGCAGTGGAGATGTTGAGCTTGAAGGAGTTGACGGCCTCCTTCATCTTCTCATTGGTTTGCGAAACCCAGCATCATGAAGTGTTGCTGAAATTCAACATGTCAGCTGAGGCCAGAGATTCCTGCGTTCCCTGAGTCCTTGAGTGTCGTCTCTGTTGTTTGAAAGCACAAAGCTGTTCCTGATGGTCCAGTGTGTCAGATTCTGGGCTCTCACAGCTGTAACTGGGGTTTGAGCTCCGTTAAGGGACTGGTTTTGTGGAGAGAACCAAGCAGAAGAATTGACAGTTTCAGCAGGAAAGGTGACCATTGCTCCACAACCTCAGTCCCAGGATTCATTCCTGCTTCACCCAGCATGGCCCTATGATCAACAGAAATGAACTGCCAGTGGATGTCCTCAGTAATCCAGGTCATGGTTTCTCTAGATTGCTGTGTTGTAGTCAGGACACTTGCAAATATCAGCCTCTTTCCTCCATGATCTCTCATTCTTTCTGTTCTCTCCATTTCTCCTCTTCGTTTCTACTCCTTGCTGACTGTTGTTCCTCACTTGTGGCAGAGTTCAGTCAGTGGACCAGACATTTTGCCACTGCACTGTCCATCATCAGGGCATTTAACATCCAGGACTGGCTCCCAGATCATGGCCATGACCTCATCCCCTGCACCAGTGGACAGTTCATCAAGGATGGCAAACATGTGGGTCTCAATTCCCCTCCATCTTTGTAGGTTGGTTACATTTCCTCCTGGTCTTTAATCCATCTTTAGTTGACATTTTTCTGTTGAGCCCAGTTTGTTGACTGCCAGGCTGTCTTACTTTTCAATGGCACAACAGCAGACAGCAAGAGGGTTGCTATGGTGCAGTTGGTAAAATCCCTATCAATGGTCTGCAGAAATATGCTGGGAGTTCTTTTTTATTATGAACCAGAATTCAAAGACTGACCAAGGAAACCAAAGCACAGAATTTAGAGATCAAAGAAAGAAATCAAAGACAGAACCTGAAGATCAGGAAATGGCACAGATCAATGAGATCCATGGACTCATCAGTGAAGGTTTTCTTTTGGTTCATGGTCACTTGTTGTCGTACTGGTGTGATGATGTCAGACCCTTCACATTCAGTTCAAACAGACTCCAAAGTGTAGCTGTGATGCAGAGGGCAGCAGCCTTGTGCTTGGTACCGTCATGGTTCTCTGCATTGTTAGCAAACTCACCAAAGACCTCCCTGAAAGCAGGATCATTTTCCCACAGTGCTTTTTTAACCAAGTACCAATTTGTCCCCCTTTAAAAAAACAACAAAGATGAGATCAGACTGAGATGGACGAGATGATATGGATGTGATTTATGGCTTTCAAACTCCAAATATTCAATTTTTCTTCAGGGCTTTTGAGAGGTTCTGGGTAATGAATGAAAATTTAAGTTGGGCAAAAACGACATGCGGGGTCACTGTGTGTGTTTACACGTGTGTGTATTTCTTGTTTTATGGTGTTGGAGACCATTTCCATCATCAACACTGATCAGGAGTCCTCGTCCTCATGGGGACCAAAGACCGGCCCTGATGCAGCGCAATGCAGTTTGTGAGTTCTTTCAGAGTGAAGGTCTGGATTGAGTTTAGTTTCAAATAAAGATTAAGATTCAGTTGGTTAAGATTAAGATTAAGATTAAGGTTAGGCTGCACATAGAATGAAGTTGATCGAATGTTCTCATAAGAATAGCTGGGCACACCTGAGTGTGTTTACATGCAGACTTCCTCTTGTGACAACTGATGTCATTGGAAACCATCTTGAGGACATTTGGAGAAAGTTCAATCATTCAGCTGCAGGTACAGTGACTTACAACACTGCAACAACAACAAAAAATCACCCTCCACAAACACTCTTGTCCAACATTTGTGCCCAAATTTTCTCCTCATGAGGCATCAAATCACTACAAAAACAGCCATTAAGTTGATCTGGTTGGCACTGGTATTTGTTCTTGCTGCAGCTCAGGAGTGATTCAGGAGAAGAGTTTCAGAACAGCCCAGGTTGGGGACTGGAATTTTGAAGTTTCCCCTGGAACCAAACAACCTTGGGAGGTAAAACCTCCAATCCTAGCCACTCAGATGCAGCAGCAGAAGAAGCTGTCATCCACCCTGACAGTCAGAGCATCAAGTCAAGAAAACATCAACCATCTTGTATGTGGAGTCTGGATTCTTTTCTAGAATGAGACGGCAATGACAGTCCTGCCAAGTGACATCACTGACATGACTGGATGACTTCAGTCACGTGACTGGATGACTTCAGTCACATGACTGGATGACCTGAATGAATAAGAAATCAAATATAAAAATGCTTTGTTTTAAGATCTAGAATATCTTGTGAATATCTGGAGCTTCATTCCAGCAGCAGACCTCCTCAGGTGATGACTTCATATTTGACATGTTTACCATTCAATAAGACTCATTGTCAGTCCATTGAAATCTACTGGTGTTCCTGGTGAGTTGATTTAACAACATGAGCTGACAGAATCTACGTTCAGGTAGGAACCACCACATCCAGGGGTCTGGACCTTAGAGCAGGCAGAGCCATCGAAGTAGCAGACTAAGCTAGCAGACGTTAGCATTGAGAAGAAACTGATACCTGAGTCTACTTTTGGGTCTGGTCAAGTGATGACACAATAATATGACATCGTTTTCAGACTGACGCCTGCTCAGCACTGACCAAACACTGCCCTATTGCATTGTGGGAAATTTCTGCTTGGCTTGTGTCCATCAATACACACAAAGAAATTTATCTCATGCTGCCGTGACCCAGATTCGAACCGGGGTTGCTGCGGCCACAACGCAGAGTACTAACCACTATACGATCACGGTTTCCGCAACAGCAGCTTGAGCTTCGATGTCTTTGTCTCATTGAGTGTTGCGGCGAACAGCTGTTGAACAGCTGATGCGCGACTGCGGCGGCCCCTGATGCAGGAGACGGGCCAGGCCCCGTTCAGAAGGTGGTGGATATTATTCTTGGTGTTTTTAGGGCATGTTTCGGCCTGTCAAATCCTGATCGGGGCCAGTTTGGTTGTGTTGTCTGCAGCATTATAAAGGTGGGTCAAACAATTTAGGTTGAGACGAAGGACGGCACGGGCAGAGCAGACGCAGGTCTTCATTCCACCCGCAGAGCTGTAGAGCATGGATCATGTCAAGGACTAAATGAGGGGAAAGAGAGCAGGAGAGCAGGGCAGAGACAAACACAGAGAATGCTCTCCTAAAACAAGGACTGTTCTGTCAATGGTAGAGCAGAGTGGCGCAGAGGAAGCGTGCTGGGCCCATAACCCAGAGGTCGATGGATCGAAACCATTCTCTGCTAAAAGAAGAAAAATAAAATAGACCTGCATCTTCAGAAATATGTGTCTGTTAAAAAGAGGTTCATAAGGATATTTTCTTCCACCAGAGTCACCAACCATTGTGAGAGTTAACAACAGTCCACTTTCTGACTGAAACAAAAGTAGACTTCAAAAGGTTTTTCTGATTCAACATAGCAGCTAAATTTCCATTTCCATTTCCTGAACAGGACAGGTTATAAAAAAGGGAATGTCATGACTTCCTCTGTATGTTAGAATATGAACGACTAAAAATGTTCATGCCCAGTTTAAAGTTAGAATTAAACTGAAAATACCAAAATCTCCCCTCTTCAGTCCTGTCACTCAATGTTGTAAACTGTTTCAAACAAATTCTACTGTTCAAAGGGTTCAAGTGTTTCTAATGAAGCTGAATGTTCTCCTCTGCTTTCCTCAATTGGGTTTCTTTCATGTCCTCCTGAGATCAAAGACAGAATTCGAGGTACAAATAAATATACTATCAAAGCCCCCTGATGACATCATCATCAATTCTGTCTTTGATCTGGAGGCTCTTGCTTTAATCTTGGCTTTGATCTGACTAATGTTTCCTGACAGGTTGCTGTTTCCACTCCAGAGCAACCAGTAGTTGATCCTATCAGACCAGTCTGATGAACGTAGCTTTTCACTGTCAGTGGAATCACTGGGAAAAGAAACTCCTCCTGTCAGATGAAGGCTTCACTGTGTTGAGGAGGGTTTCTTCAGATGATTCTAGAAGAATAAATCAAAACCTCATCATTGAACATGAACATTAATCACTGATGACTGTTTTAACTGAACCTACTGGATACTGTGGTGCCTGATGAGGAGACAACTTGGGTACAAAGTTGCAGAATGGTTTCCAAATCAAATTGGTTGTTACAAGGGAAAGTCTGCATGGAAACACACACACACACACACACACACACACACACACACACACACACACACACACACACACACACACACACAGAGTCCTACTGACTAACCCATGTTTTTCTTCACTTAAACCACCACTGGAGTATTGAAAGAGATTGCATGAGACACCATCAACTTAAATTAAAAACCCCTGACTGCCTTTAATTCCCTCCTGGCTGCAGGAAATTAGACAGACCAGCCCCTAGATCGGGCCTGCATGGTGGTGCAGTGGTTAGCACTGTGCCCTCATAGCAAGAAGGTTCCAGGTTCGAGTTTTGGCTCGGGCGCGGGATCTTTCTGTGTGGAGTCTCCATGTTCTCCCCGTGCCGGCGTGCGTCCTCTCTGATACTCCAGCTTCCTCCCATAGTCCAAAAACATGCAATTTGGGGACGAGGCTGATTGGATTCTTTAAATTGACCGTAGGTATGAGTGTGAATGGTTGTTTGTCTCTGTGTGTTGGCCCTGCGATGGACTGGCGACCTGTCCAGGGTGAACCCCGCCTCTCGCCCATAGATGCTGGGATAGGCTCCAGCCCCCCCGCGACCCTTACTAGTAAGGAATAAGCAGAAGATGACGATGGATGGCCCATAGAGTGGAGGTGAGACCACAACCATGCTCTACAATCAATATTTACATCAAACCAGCACCATCTCAACAACTTAACCTGACTAAATATATACATGATTCCAGACTACTACACCAACTCAGTCATACATCCACATAATCATTCAATGAACCTTGTCTGTGATTGTACCCCCTCCCCCATCTGGGAGCAAAGGTTTGCACCTACAGCTCTTAAGGAGCTTCCTTGGGCCGCTCTCCCCTTTTGGCTCCACCCCCTTTAAGGAAACCACCAGGAAGAGGTGAGGACTGACCGTGACGACTGAAACTGCCACATTTACATGAGACAAACTAGATCAACACTAAATACCAGGCCTTGCACAGTGATTCCCACTGACTGACACTGGGGTCTTCATTTTCCACAGGCAGGATGGCCGGTCCCCCTGTGCTTCCCAGGTCCCTCCCTGGAACACATGGCATAGAAAATGTTTCACTTGTTTGCTGATTCAATAAACCTCACCATTAACATGTGTGTGTGCCTCTAATTTACATAAACTGTTAATACCAAGACAAATGTTACCTTCAATTAATCATTGATGTCATGGAACCCTTGGTCTCCATTACATTGGTCAACCAGAGAAGCTTCAACTGGTGACGCTCATTAAACCATGCATGAAGGTCAAGGTGCATTATCTGCTGCGCTCTTTAACAGGGGAATTAGCTCCAATAGTAGAGCGCTAGCTTAGCATGTGAGCAGTAGAGGGATCGATGCCCTCCTTCTCAGAATACTTTAACTTGTTCTGTTGATCAGAGGAGCTGCTGGGTGTTGAATGCTGATGTTTGTCCACTGCTGTGATAAAGTGTCCCCAGCAAGTCATCACCCTGTAAAGCACCAAATAACAAAAGTTACACTTTACAAGTAGAACAGGTCCAGTTCAACACTCCTTAAATGAATTTACACCCAACAATTCTTCATGAGCAAGCACATCCTAGCTTAGGCCCAACTTTTCTTGGCGCTCTCCCAGATGCTTGGGAGCTTCTGGGGGAGCGCTAGTTGGGCCTAAGCCAGGAGCTAAGCTAAGTTGGTCTGCACCAGCTAGTGGGGGTTGGCTAGCTCTCGCAGCTTTTGGTGCAGAGCCGCTGCTGGTCCAATTCAACATCGCTAAGCCTCACCTCCAACACAACAAGAAAACTACATTTAACACACTTATCAGTATCACTAAAGGAGGCAGAGGAGGAACAAAACATGTGGCACCCTGAGCAGGAGAGAGGAGAACAAGAGGGAGAAGCCATCGTTAGCTTAGCGTGTTTACAAGGCAGAAAGACTGTTGCTACCAGAATGATGGTCTTTTAAACTTCAGCCAAATAAAGCAGGAAGGTATTAATTTTTGGTGGGTAATTAGTCAATGAAATAAGGAATTAGCAGGGAGGATCACACTTTAGCAAGCACAATGAAGCAAGGCTCTACGTTCAGCAACACAGAAAAAGGACTTGAGGTCACACGCTTCCTGCAACCAAGGTCAAAAATCCAGGACGGACGAAGGGGAGGACAACAAAGACAAAGACACAAGAAACAGAGATAATAACCATAAACTCCATAACAACCATAACAAATATAACCATACAGAACATATATAACAAATATAACAAGAAAAGTATTAAAAGATGTGTCACCTCTGGTCAGATACCCTGATTTGCATTTATGTCTCTCAGCATTTGCATTTTCATGTTAAAGCCTCTAGAATGAGGGGATGAATGCTGCAAAATGGAACAGCAACATTGAACCCAAGTACAGGATTGGTGGGAGACTGATGGTCGCTGTTTGGGTTTTTGAAGAACAAGGAGGGCATGGCTTCAAGTTGGATTCTCAGAGACAATTTCCCCAACCTCTACATTGGAATCTGCACTGCCATCCAGTCACATGACTGAAGTCATCCAGTCACATGACTGAAGTCATCCTGTCATGTCAGTGATGTCACTTGGCAGGACTGTCATTGCCGTCTCATTCCAGAAAAGAATCCAGACTCCACCTGTGGCTCCATGATAACTGATGGACCTCTGGTTGGAGGCTGGACGATGATGTTTGGACTGGAAGGAAAACTCCTTGTCCAAATTCCATTGTGTTCAAATTTAAAGTCCCACAATCAGAAGTAGCTGAATCTGACAGGTGGAGGTTTGGAACTACAAGATGGTGATGTTTTCTTGACTTGATGCTCTGACTGTCAGGGTGGATGACAGCTTCTTCTGCTGCTGCATCTGAGTGGCTATGATTGGAGGTTTTACCTCCCAAGGTTGTCTGGTTCCAGGGGAAATTTTAGAATTCCAGTCCCCAACCTGGGCTGTTCTGAAACTCTTCTCCTGAATCACTCCTGAGCTGCAGCAAGAACAAATACCAGTGCCAACCAGATCAACTTCATGGCTGCTAACAGCCTCAGACACTTGATTTCCATCAATCTGGAGCCAAGAAGGCCCTCACCTGTGGTTCTCCTCCAGGAGGGTCCAGGTTCTGCCATTGTGGCTCCTGGTGCCACTGCCAGAGAGCCTCAGCTGCACACTGCAACATTTCAACAGGAGATTGACATTCCTTCAAATGTCCTGACATCTGATTCCAATGGTTCTGTTCCATCTTTATATTTTAAAATCAATCACACAATGAAAGCTGCCTCAGCTGCTTTAAGAGAGAGAACAAGCTAAGAGACCTGAAACCAGTAAAATATGCTTTTCTGTGTGCAAACTAGTGAGGGGCACGGAAGGATATTTTACCACCACTACAGAACCCAGACTTTAGTCATGTGATGAGATGGTGACTCTGATTATGAAGTTAATGGACAAAATGTGAATTGAAAGAAAACACATTTCTTCAGTAGACTTTGATCCAACATTGAAGTTAGAGTTTGGTGGCTGCTCCATGTTGGAGGAAACCAGGCAATGTTGGACCATCACAGGGAAGCTCCTTTGCATCCTCTGCTGCCAGTTCAACCACTCACTCCCATCAGTGGAGAGCAGCTTCAACTGGTTTTGGAATTTACCACTGTGGATGCATAGGAATGTGGAGAAAATGTCCTTTGTCAGAAGTGGGATTTGAACCCACGCCTCCAGGAGAGACTGCGACCTGAACGCAGCGCCTTAGACCGCTCGGCCATCCTGACAGACACTGAAAGTTGCAGACTTCAATATCAAATGAATTCATTCACTGACAAAGTAGAATTTTTTCCACAGGAGCTACTGGCTCCTTAGTTGTTACATTTATTGTTAACATTAAACACACAGTCTGAGTTCATGGCAGTAAGAAATGAACCAGAACATTTGAACCACGTAACATCTCTTGATCAGTTTGTTTCATGGGACACATTCCAGACAGGAAGGTCCTTCTGAGACTTGAACTGGGATCACTGGACGCAGAGTCCAGAGGGCTCACCATTCCACCATGGAACCAAACACAAAGAGGAGGTTCCTCTGAATACCACTTGACATCACCTGCAATCAACCTGTTGATATTTGGAGGTTCATCTTGCTCTTGTTCCAGACTACATTGGCAAAAGGATCATGAACCACAAGGAAATCATGGAACTCCAGATTGATTCAGGACTTTCTAACTCCATCGTATGACGTGGGAGCAAAGACTGGCAAGGCCTTCCTTAATTTATCAGTTAATTACTGCTTCAACAAACATGCCACTTAATTAAGTTACCAGAATTTCTCTCATTGAAAAACCCACCAGCCTGATTTCTTGACACGACATGAAAAATTCTCCAAGAACCCACAGTTGGGTGGAAAGATACCAGGTTAACCAGGAGGAGTCCTGTTCCTGAACCATGGATGGAACAAAGTCCACTGTAAAACTCAGCAGTTCCTGAGTGCCAGATCCATCCGGGAGCTTGGGTCTCCCCTTGACTGTGGTGATCCATGAGATCAAGGAGGACAGAGGAAAGAAGGATCCTGTTGGAGATCTCCTCCCTTCTTCCTCCACTTCACTACTACTTGGATGTCAGGAATATGAGGTACTTTACTCAAATGAGGTATTAGGAGTTTCCTGTTTGACAAGAAGGAAGTCAGAGGTTCATACCTCACTTGTTGGTGGTGCCCTCAACCTGCTGAGAGCATCACTTAGTTCTCTACAGAGAAACATGGCAGCTCTGCTGAAGGCTGCAGGAAACCTGCTGGAACTGAGACTTGGACTCAGATCACTGGATTCAAAGTCCTGGGTGCCAACAGGTCCACCAGGGCATCTGTGCTTTACTTACCGTGTAAAAAGGACCACAGTGGTCGTCTGGTTTTAATTTAACAAACAAATACGGTTGAAAACTTTGAGACAGAGACACAGGGCTCTTATTTGAAGGGCCATGGGATGGGAAATATCCCAGACCTCAGAGATCAGAGCTCTCACTTTGATCTCAGGGTCCTGACTTTGGGGGTTCTTCCTTTGGTCTTCAAATACTTGTGGTTTTTATTGGCAGAACTTTCAACTTGCATGCAAAGAGAATCACAGTCAATGTAAACCCAGCAGACAGTGTTTATTTCTAATAAATCAGACAATCGCACAAATGAGAATGAAAGGAAAAAACAATAAAAGGTTTTAAAATCCTTCTCCACTCTAAAGCTTTTTAAAGTTCATTTGAAGGTTCAAAGGTGGAGGTGAGGAGGTCACCCTGATCCTCCCTGTCGTCACTGCCAGGATTCTTTCTTCTGGTGCTGTGGTTCTTCTGATGAAGGGGGCGTGATGTTTGCTGTCTCAGGCTCCACCAAATGTCCTCTTTAGGACGCCACAATGTGGCCTCTTCACTGCTCCATCTTCCCTGCATCGGAGACACCAGGGTTCCTCCTGGTGCCGACCCCATCGTCCTTCTACCCAATGGTGCGGCCATGGATCCTCAGAGGAGGCTAGGATCCTTCTTCTCATCAGAGCCACAGTTTTTCCTGGAGGGAACAACAGGAGCTTTGTTGTAATGTTTTGCTCTGTGTTTCCTGCACAGACCGTCAGGATCTGTGACGCCATCTTGTGGTAGGGGGTCATCATCTTGTTGTGTGGTAGTGGATTCATTGATCTGCTGTTTCAACACATTCAAGTTCATTATCCTACAAGTCAAAGTACATTTGGTGTGGAGTTTTAGTTTCTGGCCTCAATCATAACGTGTGCCTTTCTTCTTCATGAACATTTCTCAGCTTTGTAAGTTTATTCTAGTTTTTCTTCCTCACTTTTCTATTCCATTGTTGTTGAAGATTCGACTGCAGGTTGGAGTTCCCTGTTGACTGAAGCAGAAACAGGAACAAAAAGCTGGAGGCTGTCAGAGCTCCAAGTTGGGGGCTGATATTAAAGTAGGAGATGAACACATCCAGGTTAGCATCCCTCTCAGAAGCTGCTACTTTAGCTCTTCAGAGTACAGCAGCCTAGCATAGCTTCATCTGGCCAGTTAGTGGCCCACTTTGTCTGGGATATCAGGTTCAAGGTTCTTCACAGCTCTGAATGAAGGCTTTCTAAAGTGTTAACCAGTACTCCAGTTGTAAAAAACAATCAGGGGGATGGTAGATTTTGATGTTTAGGAACAGATCATTTGTGCTGATGACAGCACATCAGGTGAGAGACCAACAGTGTACCCTTACTCCTCTCAAACAACAAGCATGCTATGGATATTACCTGTCTGCTACTCCTGTCATTGATCTTGACCAAGCCCCCAGGCTGACACTGCTACCACTGCTCCTCCATAGTGAGAGTCAAATGCAGAGGACATTTTCCCACCGGGTGCAAGTGCAACTTCATACTCATGATACCTATAAATCTGGGAATTCTTCTAGATTTTGAAACAAAACATTCTCAAGTCAAGTCCATTTTAATTAAAGTGCAAGAGCAAAAGAATGAAACAAATGTACCGTGGCAGGATAGCGCTACACTCCCCACCATGAGGGGCAGTATGGCAGACGATAGTGAGTGGTCACCTAGCAGTAGACCTGGTCCGACCCTTCTCCGTCCTTTCCACTTCCTCTCCCTCCTTCACGGAGCCGACAGCCGTGCGTGGTGGCGTCTCGCTGGTAAGCAGATCGGTTACAAACAAAGGTACCTCAAAACCTCAAAATAATGCTACAGTGATGTCGGAAGAATTGCTCATGATCTCAAAATGATGCTAACAGTAATGTAGTGATAGTTGCTAATAAACTCAAAGTGATGCTGACACGAATGTAGTAAGAGTTGCTACCAACCTCAAAATAATACGACAGTGATGTTTGAAGAATTGCTAATGATCTCAAAGTGATGTGACAGTAATGGATTAAGAATTGCTAATGAACTAAAAAAGATGCTAAATGTAATGTAGAAAGTGTTTCGAACAACCTCAAAGTAATGCTGACAGTCGTGTAGTAAGAGTTGCTACTAACAACAAAATAATGCTACAGTGATGTCGGAAGAATTGCAAATGAACTCAAAATGATGCTAACAGTAATGTAGTGAAAGTTTCGAATAACCTCAAAGTAATGCTGACAGTCATGTAGTAAGAGTTGCTTCGAACCTCAAAATAATGCGACAGTGATGTTGGAAACATTGCCAATGATCTCAAAATGATGCGACAGTGATGGAGTAAGAATTGCTAATAAACTCAAAATGATGCCAACAGTAATGGAGTGAACGTTTCGAATAACCTCAAAGTGATGCTGACAGTCATGTAGTAAGAGTTGCTACTAACCTCAAAACAATGCAATTGTAATGTAGTAAGAGTTGCTACGAACCTCCAAAAAATGCGACAGTGATGTCGGAAGAATTGCTAATGATCTCAAAATGATGTGACAGTGATGGAGTCAGAATTGCTAATGAACTCAAAATGATGCTAACAGTAATGTAGTGATAGTTGCGAATAAACTCAGTGAGGCTTACAGTAATGTCGGAAGTGTTTCGAACAATTTCAAATGATGCTGAAAGTCATGTAGTAAAAGTTGCTACGAACCTCAAAATATTGCAACAGTGATGTCGTAGGAATTGCTAATGAACTCAAGATGATGCTAACAGCAATGTAGTGATAGTTGCTAAGAAACTCAGTGATGCTTACAGTAATGTAGTAAGAGTTTCGAACAACCTCAAAGTGATGCTGACAGTAATTTAGTAAGAGTTGCTAATGAACTCAATTTAATGCTACAGTGATGTCGTGAGAATTGCTCAACAACTCAAAATGATGCTAACAGTAATGTTGTGATAGTTGCTAATAAACTCAAAGTGATGCTGACAGTAATATAGTAAGAGTTGCTACGAACCTTAAAATAATTCAACAATAATGTCGTAAGAGTTGCTACGAACCTCAAAATATTGCGAAAGTGATGTCGGAAGAATTGCTAATGAACTCAAGATGATGCTAACAGTAATGTAGTGATAGTTGCTAAGAAACTCAGTAATGCTGACAGAAATGTAGTAAGAGTTTCGAACAACCTCAAAGTGATGCTGACAATAATGTAGTAAGAGTTGCTACGAACCTTAAAATAATGCGACAGTGATGTCAGAAGAATTGCTAAAGATCTCAAAATGATGCGACAGTGATTTAGTAAGAATTGCTAATGAACTCAAAATGGTGCGAACAGAAATGGAGTGAAACTTTCGAACAACCTCAAAGTGATGCTGACAGGAATGTAGTAAGTGTTTCGAACAACCTCAAAGTGATGCTGACAATCATGTAGTAAGAGTTGCTACGAACCTC
Source organism: Aulostomus chinensis (assembly GCF_037954235.1). Classification (NCBI taxonomy): domain Eukaryota; kingdom Metazoa; phylum Chordata; class Actinopteri; order Syngnathiformes; family Aulostomidae; genus Aulostomus; species Aulostomus chinensis. Next base: position 53,998,598 of record NC_141320.1, on the reverse strand, counting down.
AAAATAATGCGACAGTAATGTAGTAAAAGTTGCTCCGAAGCTCAAAATAATGCGACAGTGATGTCAGAAGAATTGCTAATGATCTCAAACTGATGGGACAGTGATGTCCTAAGAATTGCTAATTAACTCAAAATGATGCTAACGGTAATGTAGTGATAGTTGCTAATAAACTCAGTGATGCTTACAGTAATGTCGTAAGAGTTGCTACGAACATTTAAATAATGCAACAGTAATGTAGTTAGAGTTGCTACGAACCTTTAAATAATGAGACAGTAATGTCGTAAGAGTTGCTACGAACATCAAAATAATGCGACAGTGATGTCGGAAGAATTGCGAATGATCTAAAAATGATGCGACAGTGATGTAGTAAGAATTGCTAATGAAGTCAAAATGACGCTAACAGTGATGGACTTAAAGTTGCTAATCAACTCAGTGATGCTTACAGTAATGCAGTACGTGTTTCGAACAACCTCAAAGTGATCCTGACAGTCATGTAGTAAGAGTTGCTACGAACCTCAATTAATGCGACAGTGATGTCAGAAGAATTGCTAAAGATCTCAAAATGATGCTAAAGTGATGTCATAAGAATTGCTGATGAACTCAAAATGATGCTAACAGCAATGGAGTGAACGTTTCGAATAACCTCAACGTGATGCTGACAGTCATGTACTAAGAGTTGCTACGAACCTCAAAATTATGCGACAGTGATGTAGTAAAAATTGCTACGAACCTCAAAATATTGCGACAGTGATGTCGGAAGAATTGCTCATGAACTCAAGATGATGCTAACAGTAATGTAGTGATAGTTGCTCAGAAACTCAGTGATGCTTACAGTAATGTAGTAAGAGTTTTGAACAACCTCAAAGTGATGCTGACAGTCATTCAGTAAGAGTTGCTAATGAACTCAATTCAATGCTACAGTGATGTCGTGAAAATTGCTGATAAACTAAAAATGATGCGAACAGTAATGTAGTGATAGTTGCTAATAAACTCAAAGTGATGCTGACAGTAATGTAGTAAGAGTTGCTCCGAACCTCAAAATAATGCGACAGTGATGTCAGAAGAATTGCTAATGATCTCAAAATGATGCGACAGTGATGTAGTAAGAATTGCTAATGAACTCAAAATGATGCTAACAGTAATGGAGTGAAACTTTCGAATAACCTCAAAGTGATGCTGACAGTCATTTCGTAAGAGTTGCTAATGAACTCAATTTAATGCTACAGTGATGTCGTGAGAATTGCTCATGAACTCAAAATGATGCACAGTAATGTAGTGATAGTTGCTAATCAACTCAGTGATGTTTACAGTAATGTAGGAAGAGTTTCGAACAACCTCAAAGTGATGCTGACAGTCATTTAGTAAGAGTTGCTAATGAACTCAATTCAATGCTACAGTGATGTCATGAGAATTGCTCATAAACTCAAAATGATGCGACAGTAATGTAGTGATAGTTGCTAATAAACTCAAAGTGATGATGACAGTAATGTAGTAAGAGTTGCTACAAACCTTAAAATAATGCAACAATAATGTAGTAAGAATAACTACGAACCTCAAAATAATGTGACAGTGATGTCAGAAGAATTGGTAATGATCTCAAAATGATGCGACAGTGATGTCGGAAGAATTGCTAATGAACTCAAAATGATGCTAACAGTAATGGAGTGAACATTTCGAATAACCTCAAAGTGATGCTTACAGTCATGTAGTAAGTGTTGCTACGAACCTCAAAATAATGCGACAGTAATGTAGTAAAAGTTGCTACGAACCTCAAAATATTGCGACAGTGTTGTCGGAAGGATTGCTAATGAACTCAAGATGATGCTAACAGTAATATAGTGATAGTTGCTAAGAAACTCAGTGATGCTTAAAGTAATGTAGTAAGAGTTTTGAACAACCTCAAAGTGATGCTGACAGTCATGTAGTAAGAGTTGCTACGAACCTCAAAATAATGCTACAGTGATGTCGTGAGAATTGCTCAACAACTCAAAATGATGCTAACAGTAATGTAGTGATAGTTGCTAATAAACTCAAAGTGATGATGACAGTAATGTAGTAAGAGTTGCTACGAACCTTAAAATAATGAAACAATAATGTAGTAAGAGTTGGTATGAACCTCAAAATAATGCGACAGTAATGTAGTAAAAGTTGCTACGAACCTCAAAATATTGCGACAGTGTTGTCAGAAGGATTGCTAATGAACTCAAGATGATGCTAACAGTAATGTAGTGATAGTTGCTAAGAAACTAGTAAAAGTAAAAGTTGCGACGAACCTCAAAATATTGCGACAGTGATGTCGGAAGAATTGCTAATGAACTCAAAATGATGCTTACAGTAATGTAGTGATAGTTGCTAATCAACTCAGTGATGCTCACAGTAATGTAGTAAGTGTTTCGAAGAACCTCAAAGTGATGCTGACAGTCATGTCCTAAGATTTGATAAGAACCTCAAAATAATAAGACAGTAATGTAGTAAAAGTTGATACGAACCTCAAAATATTGCGACAGTGATGTCGGAAGAATTGCTAATGAACTTAAAATGATGCTAACAGTCATGTAGTGGTAGTTGCTAATCAAGTCAGTGATGCTTACAGTAATGTAGTAAGAGTTTCGAACAACCTCAAAGTGATGCTGACATTCATTTAGAAAGTGCAGCTAATGAACTCAATTCAATGCTACAGTGATGTCGTGAGAATTGCTCATAAACTCAAAATGATGCTAACAGTCATGTAGTAAGAGTTGCTACGAACCTTAAGATAATGCAACAATAATGTAGTAAGAGTTGCTACGAACCTCAAAATAATGTGACAGTGATGTCAGAAGAATTGCTAATGATCTCAAAATGATGCTAACAGTAGTGGAGTGAACGTTTCGAATAACCTCATAGTGATGCTGACAGTCATGTACTAAGAGTTGCTACGAACGTCAAAATAATGCGACAGTCATGTAGTAAAAGTTGCTACGAACCTCAAAATATTGCGACAGTGATGTAGTAAGTATTGCGAATGAACTCAAGATGATGCTAAAAATAATGTAGTGATAGTTGCTAAGAAACTCAGTGATGCTTAAAGTAATGTAGAAAGAGTTTCGAACAACCTCAAAGTGATGCTGAAGGTCATTTAGGAAGAGTTGCTTATGAACTCAATTTAATGCCACAGTGATGTCGTGAGAATTGCTCAACAACTCAAAATGATGCTAACAGTAATGGAGTGAACGTTTCGAATAACCTCAAAGAGATGCTGACAGTCATGTCTTAAGAGTTGCTACGAACCTCAAAATAATGCGACAGTAATGTAGTAAAAGTTGCAACGAACCTCAACATATTGCGACAGTGATGTCGGAAGAATTGCGAATGAACTCAAAATGATGCTAACAGTAATGTAGTGATAGTTGCTAATCAACTCAGTGATGCTGACAGTGATGTAGTAAGTGTTTCGAACAACCTCAAAGTGATGCTGACAGTCATGTAGTAAGAGTTGCTACGAACCTCAAAATAAAGCGACAGTGATGTCAGAAGAATTGCTAATGAACTCAAGATGATGCTAACAGTAATGTTGTGATAGTTGCTAAGAAACTCAGTGATACTTAAAGTAATGTAGAAAGAGTTTCGAACAACCTCAAAGTGATGCTGACAGTCATTTAGTAAGAGTTGCTAATGAACTCAATTTAATGCGACAGTGATGTCGTGAGAAGTGCTCAAAAACTCAAAATGATGCGAACAGTAATGTAGTGATAGTTGCTAATAAACTCAAAGTGATGCTGACAGTAATGTGGTAAGAGTTGCTACAAACCTTAAAATAATGCAACAATAATGTAGTAAGAGTTGCTACGAACCTCAAAATATTGCGACAGTGATGTCGGAAGAATTGCTAATGATCTCAAAATGATGCGACAGTGATGTCGTAAGAATTGCTAATGAACTCAAAATGATGCTAACAGTAATGGAGTGAAACTTTCGAATAACCTCAAAGTGATGCTGACAGTCATGTAGTAAGTGTTGCTATGAACCTCAAAATATTGCGATAGTAATGTCGGAAGAATTGCTAATGAACTCAAAATGATGCTAACAGTAATGTAGTGATAGTTGCTAATCAACTCAGTGATGCTGACAGTGATGTAGTAAGTGTTTCGAAAAACCTCAAAGTGATGCTTACAGTCATGTAGTAAATGTTGCGACGAACCTCAAAATAATGCGACAGTAATGTAGTAAAAGTTGCTATGAACCTCAAAATATTGCGACAGTGATGTCGGAAGAATTGCTAATGAACTCAAAATGATGCTAACAGTAATGTAGTGATAGTTGCTAATCAACTCAGTGATGCTTACAGTAATGTAGTAAGTGTTTCGAATAACCTCAAAGTGATGCTGAAAGTCATGTACGAAGAGTTGCTACGAACCTCAAAATAATGCGACAGTAATGTAGTAAAAGTTGTTACGAACCTCAAAATAAAGCGACAGTGATGTCAGAAGAATTGCTAATGAACTCAAGATGATGCTAACAGTAATGTTGTGATAGTTGCTAAGAAACTCAGTGATACTTAAAGTAATGTAGAAAGAGTTTCGAACAACCTCAAAGTGATGCTGACAGTCATTTAGTAAGAGTTGCTAATGAACTCAATTTAATGCGACAGTGATGTCGTGAGAATTGCTCAAAAACTCAAAATGATGCGAACAGTAATGTAGTGATAGTTGCTAATAAACTCAAAGTGATGCTGACAGTAATGTGGTAAGAGTTGCTACAAACCTTAAAATAATGCAACAATAATGTAGTAAGAGTTGCTACGAACCTCAAAATATTGCGACAGTGATGTCGGAAGAATTGCGAATGATCTCAAAATGATGCGACAGTGATGTCGTAAGAATTGCTAATGAACTCAAAATGATGCTAACAGTAATGGAGTGAAACTTTCGAATAACCTCAAAGTGGTGCTTACAGTCATGTAGTAAGTGTTGTGACGAACCTCAAAATAATGCGACAGTAATGTAGTAAAAGTTGCTATGAACCTCAAAATATTGCGACAGTGATGTCGGAAGAATTGCTCATGAACTCAAAATGATGCTAACAGTAATGTAGTGATAGTTGCTAATCAACTCAGTGATGCTTACAGTAATGTAGTAAGTGTTTCGAATAACCTCAAAGTGATGCTGAAAGTCATGTACGAAGAGTTGCTACGAACCTCAAAATAATGCGACAGTGATGTCGGAAGAATTGCTAAAGATCTCAAAATGATGCGACAGTGATGTCAGAAGAATTGGTAATGATCTCAAAATGATGCTAACAGTAATGGAGTGAATGTTTCGAATAACCTCAAAGAGATGCTGACAGTCATGTAGAAGGAGTTGCTACGAATCTCAAAGTAATGCGACAGTAATGTAGTAACAGTTGCAACGAACCTCAAAATATTGCGACAGTGATGTCGGAAGAATTGCTAATGAATTCAAAATGATGCTAACAGTAATGTAGTGATAGTTGCTAATCAACTCAGTGATGCTGACAGTGATGTAGTAAGTGTTTCGAACAACCTCAAAGTGATGCTGACAGTCATGTAGTAAAAGTTGCTACGAACCTCAAAATAAAGCGACAGTGATGTCAGAAGAATTGCTAATGAACTCAAGATGATGCTAACAGTAATGTATTGATAGTTGCTAAGAAACTCAGTGATACTTAAAGTAATGTAGAAAGAGTTTCGAACAACCTCAAAGTGATGCTGACAGTCATTTAGTAAGAGTTGCTAATGAACTCAATTTAATGCGACAGTGATGTCGTGAGAATTGCTCAAAAACTCAAAATGATGCTAACAGTAATATAGTGATAGTTGCTAATAAACTCAAGGTGATGCTGACAGTAATGTGGTAAGAGTTGCTACGAACCTCAAAATAATGCGACAGTGATGTCGGAAGAATTGCTCATGATCTCAAAATGATGCGACAGTGATGTAGTAAGAATTGCTAATGAACTCAAAATGATGCTAACAGTAATGGAGTGAAACTTTCGAATAACCTCAAAGTGATGCTTTCAGTCACGTAGTAAGTGTTGCTATGAACCTCAAAATAATGCGACAGTAATGTAGTAAAAGTTGCTACAAACCTCAAAATATTGCGACAGTGATGTCGGAAGAATTGCTAATGAACTTAAAATGATGCTAACAGCAATGTAGTGATAGTTGCTAATCAAGTCAGTGATGCTTACAGTAATGTAGTAAGTGTTTCGAACAACGTCAAAGTGATGCTGACAGTCATGTAGTAAGAGTTGCTACGAACCTCAAAATAATGCGACAGTGATGTCGGAAGAATTGCTAAAGATCTCAAAATGATGCGACAGTGATGTCAGAAGAATTGGTAATGATCTCAAAATGATGCTAACAGTAATGGAGTGAACGTTTCGAATAACCTCAAAGAGATGCTGACAGTCATGTCGTAAGAGTTGCTACGCACCTCAAAATAATGCGACAGTAATGTAGTAAAAGTTGCAACGAACCTCAACATATTGCGACAGTGATGTCGGAAGAATTGCTAATGAACTCAAAATGATGCTAACAGTAATGTAGTGATCGTTGCTAATCAACTCAGTGATGCTGACAGTGATGTAGTAAGTGTTTCGAACAACCTCAAAGTGATGCTGACAGTCATGTAGTAAGAGTTGCTACGAACCTCAAAATAAAGCGACAGTGATGTCAGAAGAATTGCTAATGAACTCAAGATGATGCTAACAGTAATGTTGTGATAGTTGCTAAGAAACTCAGTGATACTTAAAGTAATGTAGAAAGAGTTTCGAACAACCTCAAAGTGATGCTGACAGTCATTTAGTAAGAGTTGCTAATGAACTCAATTTAATGCTACAGTGAAGTCGTGAGAATTGCTCAACAACTCAAAATGATGCTTACAGTAATGTAGTGATAGTTGCTAATAAACTCAAAGTGATGCTGACAGTAATGTGGTAAGAGTTGCTACAAACCTTAAAATAATGCAACAATAATGTAGTAAGAGTTGCTACGAACCTCAAAATATTGCGACAGTGATGTCGGAAGAATTGCTAATGATCTCAAAATGATGCGACAGTGATGTCGTAAGAATTGCTAATGAACTCAAAATGATGCTAACAGTAATGGAGTGAAACTTTCGAATAACCTCAAAGTGATGCTGACAGTCATGTAGTAAGTGTTGCTATGAACCTCAAAATATTGCGATAGTAATGTCGGAAGAATTGCTAATGAACTCAAAATGATGCTAACAGTAATGTAGTGATAGTTGCTAATCAACTCAGTGATGCTGACAGTGATGTAGTAAGTGTTTCGAACAACCTCAAAGTGATGCTTACAGTCATGTAGTAAATGTTGCGACGAACCTCAAAATAATGCGACAGTAATGTAGTAAAAGTTGCTACGAACCTCAAAATATTGCGACAGTGATGTCGGAAGAATTGCTAATGAACTCAAAATGATGCTAACAGTAATGTAGTGATAGTTGCTAATCAACTCAGTGAGGCTTACAGTAATGTAGTAAGTGTTTCGAATAACCTCAAAGTGATGCTGAAAGTCATGTACGAAGAGTTGCTACGAACCTCAAAATAATGCGACAGTAATGTAGTAAAAGTTGTTACGAACCTCAAAATATTGCGACAGTGATGTAGTAAGAATTGCTAATTAACTTAAAATGATGCTAACAGTAATGTAGTGATAGTTGCTAATCAAGTCAGTGATGCTTACAGTAATGTAGTAAGTGTTTCGAACAACGTCAAAGTGAGGCTGACAGTCATGTAGTAAGAGTTGCTACGAACCTCAAAATAATGCGACAGTGATGTCGGAAGAATTGCTAAAGATCTCAAAATGATGCGACAGTGATGTCAGAAGAATTGGTAATGATCTCAAAATGATGCTAACAGTAATGGAGTGAACGTTTCGAATAACCTCAAAGAGATGCTGACAGTCATGTAGAAGGAGTTGCTACGAATCTCAAAGTAATGCGACAGTAATGTAGTAACAGTTGCAACGAACCTCAAAATATTGCGACAGTGATGTCGGAAGAATTGCGAATGAATTCAAAATGATGGTAACAGTAATGTAGTGATAGTTGCTAATCAACTCAGTGATGCTGACAGTGATGTAGTAAGTGTTTCGAACAACCTCAAAGTGATGCTAACAGTCATGTAGTAAAAGTTGCTACGAACCTCAAAATAAAGCGACATTGATGTCAGAAGAATTGCTAATGAACTCAAGATGATGCTAACAGTAATGTATTGATAGTTGCTAAGAAACTCAGTGATACTTAAAGTAATGTAGAAAGAGTTTCGAACAACCTCAAAGTGATGCTGACAGTCATTTAGTAAGAGTTGCTAATGAACTCAATTTAATGCGACAGTGATGTCGTGAGAATTGCTCAAAAACTCAAAATGATGCTAACAGTAATATAGTGATAGTTGCTAATAAACTCAAGGTGATGCTGACAGTAATGTGGTAAGAGTTGCTACGAACCTCAAAATAATGCGACAGTGATGTCGGAAGAATTGCTCATGATCTCAAAATGATGCGACAGTGATGTAGTAAGAATTGCTAATGAACTCAAAATGATGCTAACAGTAATGGAGTGAAACTTTCGAATAACCTCAAAGTGATGCTTTCAGTCACGTAGTAAGTGTTGCTATGAACCTCAAAATAATGCGACAGTAATGTAGTAAAAGTTGCTACAAACCTCAAAATATTGCGACAGTGATGTCGGAAGAATTGCTAATGAACTCAAAATGATGCTAACAGTAATGTAGTGATAGTTGCTAATCAACTCAGTGATGCTTGAAGTAATGTAGTAAGTGTTTCGAATAACCTCAAAGTGATGCTGAAAGTCATGTTCGAAGAGTTGCTACGAAGCTCAAAATAATGCGACAGTCATGTAGTAAGAATTGCTAATGAACTTAAAATGATGCTAACAGTAATGTAGTGATAGTTGCTAATCAAGTCAGTGATGCTTACAGTAATGTAGTAAGTGTTTCGAACAACGTCAAAGTGATGCTGACAGTTTTGTAGTAAGAGTTGCTACGAACCTCAAAATAATGCGACAGTGATGTCGGAAGAATTGCTAAAGATCTCAAAATGATGCGACAGTGATGTCAGAAGAATTGGTAATGATCTCAAAATGATGCCAACAGTAATGGAGTGAAACTTTTGAATATCCTCAAAGAGATGCTGACAGTCATGTAGAAGGAGTTGCTACGAACCTCAAAATAATGCGACAGTAATGTAGTAAAAGTTGCAACGAACCTCAAAATATTGCGACAGTGATGTCTGAAGAATTGCTAATGAATTCAAAATGATGCTAACAGTAATGTAGTGATAGTTGCTAATCAACTCAGTGATGCTGACAGTGATGTAGTAAGTGTTTCGAACAACCTCAAAATGATGCTAACAGTAATGGAGTGAAACTTTCGAATAACCTCAAAGTGATACTGACAGTCATGTAGTAAGTGATGCTACGAACCTGAAAATAATGCGACAGTGATGTCGGAAGAATTGCTAATGAACTCAAAATGATGCAAACAGTAATGGAGTGATAGGTGCTAATCAACTCAATGATGCTTACAGTAATGTAGTAAGTGTTTCGAACAACCTCGAAGTGATGCTTACAGTCATGTCGTAAGAGTTGCTACGAACCTCAAAATAATGCGACAGTGATGTCAGAAGAATTGCTAAAGATCTCAAAATGATGTGACAGTGATGTCAGAAGAATTGGTAATGATCTCAAAATGATGCTAACAGTAATGGAGTGAACGTTTCGAATAACCTCAAAGTGATGCTGAAAGTCATGTACTAAGAGTTGCAACGAAACTCAAAATAATGCAACAGTCATGAAGTAAAAGTTGCAACGAACCTCAAAATATTGCGACAGTGATGTCAGAAAAATTGCTAATGAACTTAAAATGATGCTAACAGTAATGTAGTGATAGTTGCTAATCAACTCAGTGATACTTGAAGTAATGTAGTAAGTGTTTCGAATAACCTCAAAGTGATGCTGACAGTCATGTAGCAAGAGTTGCTACGAACCTCAAAATAATGTGACAGTGATGTCAGAAGAATTGCTAAAGATCTCAAAATGATGCGACAGTGATGTCGTAAGAATTGCTCGTTAACTCAAAATCATGATAACAGTTATGGAGTGACAGTTTCGAATAACCTCAAAGAGATGCTGACAGTCATGTAGTAAGAGTTGCTACGAACCTCAAAATAATGTGACAGTAATGTGGTGAGAGTTGCTACGAATCTCAAAATGATGCGACAGTGATGTAGTGAGAGTTGCAACGATCCTCAAAATGATGCGACAGTAATGTATTAGGTTGCTAAAAACCTCAAAATGATGCTACAGTGATGTAGTGAGAGTTGCTACGATCCTAAAAATGATGCTACAGTGATGTATTAGGTTGCTAAAAACCTCAAAATGATGCTCCAGTGATGCAGTAAGACTTGCTTAAAACCTTTAAAAATGATGCTAACAGTCATGTAGTGAGAGTTGCTACTATCCTCCAAATGATGCTACAGTGATGTAGTGAGAGTTGCTTAACATCTCAAAATGATGCTCCAGTGATGTAGTAAGAGTTGCTACGAACCTCAAAATGATGCTGACAGTCATGAAGTGAGATTTGCTACTAACCTCAAAATGATGCTCTTGTGATGTATTTAGAGTTGCTAGAAACCTCAAAATGATGCTACAGTAATATTGTAAGAGTTGCGACGAACCTCAAAATGATGCTACAGTAATGTATTAAGTTGCTAGAAACCTCAAAATGATGCTAAAGTGATGTCGTTAGAGTAGCTTAAAATCTCAAAATGATGGCAAAGTGATGTGGTGAGAGTTTCTTAAAATCTTAAAATGATGCGACAGTCATGTGTTGAGAATTGATACTATCCTCCAAATGATGCTACAGTAATGTAGTGAGAGTTGCTAAAAACCTCAAAATGCTGCTCCAGTGACGTCGGAAGAGTTGCTTAAAACCTCAAAATGATGCTACAGTGATGTGGTGAGAGTTGCTAAAATCCTCAACATGATGCTACAGTAATGTAGTGAGAGTTGCTACGAACCTCAAAATGATGCTACAGTAATGTAGCGAGAGTTGCAACAATCCTCAAAATGATGCTACAGTAATGTATTAAGTTGCTAAAAACCTAAAAATGATGCTAGAGTGATGTAGTGAGAGTTGTTACGAACCTCAAAATGATGCTCCAGTGATGTAGTAAGGAGTTGCTTCAAACCTTAAAATGATGCTGACTGTCATGTAGTGAGAGTAGCTACTATCCTCCAAATGATGCTACAGTGATGTAGTGAGAGTTGCTTAAAAACTCAAAATGATGCTGACAGTCATGAAGTGAGAGTTGCTACTATCCTCATAATGATGCTGCAGTGATGTTGGAAGAGTTGCTACGATCCTCAAAATGATGCTACAGTTATGTATTAGGTTGCTAAAAACCTCAAAATGATGCTCCAGTGATGCAGTCAGAGTTGCTTAAAACCTTTAAAAATGATGCTGACAGTCATGTAGTGAGAGTTGCTACTATCCGCCAAATGATGCTACAATGATGTAGTGAGAGTTGCTTAAAATCTCAAAATGATGCTCCAGTGATGTAGTAAGAGTTACTACGAACCTCAAAATGATGCTGACAGTCATGAAGTAAGATTTGCTACTATCCTCAAAATGATGCTACAGTGATGTAGGAAGAGTTGCTAAAAACCTAAAAATGATGCTCCAGTAATGAAGTGAGAGTTGCTACGAACCTATAAATGATGCTAGAGTGATGTGGTAAGAGTTGCTTAAAACCTCAAAATGATTCCACAGTCATGTAGTGAGAGTTGCTTAAAACGTTAAAATGATGCTGAAGTGATGAGGTGAGAGTTGCTAAAATCCTAAAAATTATGCTACAGTAATGTAGTGAGAGTTGCTACGAACCTCAAAATGATGCTACAGAAATGTAGTGAGAGTTGCTCCGAACCTATAAATGATGCTAGAGTGATGTGGGAAGAGTTGCTTAAAACCTCAAAATGATTCCACAGTCATGGAGTGAGAGTTGCTTAAAATGTTAAAATGATCCTGAAATGATGAGGTGAGAGTTGTTAAAATCCTAAAAATTATGCTGCAGTAATGTAGTGAGAGTTGCTACGAACCTAAAAATGATGCTACAGAAATGTTGTGAGAGTAGCTACGAACCTCAAAATGATGCTACAGTAATGTATTAGGTTGCTAAAAACCTCAAAATGATGCTCCAGTGATGCAGTAAGAGTTGCTTAAAACCTTTAAAAGTGATGCTAACAGTCATGTAGTGAGAGTTGCTACGAACCTAAAAATGATGCTACAGAAATGTAGTGAGAGTTGCTACGAACCTATAAATGATGCTAGAGTGATGTGGTAAGAGTTGCTTAAAATCTCAAAATGATGTGACAGTGATGTGGTAATAGTTTCAAAAACTCAAAATGATGCTCCAGTGATGTAGTAAGAGTTGCTACAAACCTAAAAATGATGCTGACAGTTATGAAGTGAGATTTGCTACTATCCTCAAAATGATGCTACAGTGATGTAGGAAGAGTTGCTAAAAATCTCAAAATGATGCTGTCAGTGATGTGGTGAGAGTTGCTAAAAACCTCAAAATGATGCAAAAGTGATGAATTGAGAGTTGCTACGAACCTCAAAATGATGCTCCAGTAATGAAGTGAGAGTTGCTACGAACCTATAATGATGCTAGAGTGATGTGGTAAGAGTTGCTTAAAACCTCAAAATGATTCCACAGTCATGTAGTGAGAGTTGCTTAAAACGTTAAAATGATGCTGACAGTTATGAAGTGAGAGTTGCTACTAACCTCAAAATGATGCTCTTGTGATGTATTTAGAGTTGCTAGAAACCTCAAAATGATGCTACAGTAATATTGTAAGAGTTGCGACGAACCTCAAAATGATGCTACAGTAATGTATTAAGTTGCTAAAAACCTCAAAATGATGCTAAAGTGATGTCGTTAGAATTGCTTAAAATCTCAAAATGATGCTACAGTGATGTGGTGAGAGTTTCTTAAAATCTTAAAATAATGCGACAGTGATGTGTTGAGAATTGCTACTATCCTCCAAATGATGCTACAGTGAAGTAGTGAGAGTTGCTAAAAACCTCAAAATGCTGCAACAGTGATGTCGGAAGAGTTGCTAAAAATCTCAAAATGATGCTAAAGTGATGTGGTGAGAGTTGCTAAAAACCTCACAATGATGCTCCAGTGATGAAGTGAGAGTTGCTAAAAATCTCAAAATGATGCTTCAGTGATGTGGTTAGAGTTGCTAAAAATTTCATAATGATGCTAAAGTGATGTGATGAGAGTTGCTCAAAACCTCAAAATGATGCTAAAGTGGTGAATTCAGAGTTGCTACGAACCTCAAAATGATTGTACAGTAATGTAGTAAGAGTTGCTAAAAATCTCAAAATGATGCTACAGTGATGTGGTGAGAGTTGCTAAAATCCTCAACATGATGCTACAGTAATGTAGTGAGAGTTGCTACAAACCTCAAAATGATGCTACAGTAATGTAGTGAGAGTTGCAACGATCCTCAAAATGATGCTACAGTAATGTATTAAGTTGCTAAAAACCTCACAATGATGCTAGAGTGATGTGGTAAGAGTTGCTTAAAACGTTAAAATGATGCTGAATGTTATGAAGTGAGAGTTGCTTAAAACCTCAAAATGATGCTCTTGTGATGTATTTAGAGTTGCTACTAATCTAAGAAATGATGCTACAGTGATGTGGTGACTTTCTTAAAATCTTAAAAAGATGCGACAGTGATGTGGTGAGAGTTGCTAAAAACCTCAAAATGATGCAAAAGTGATGAATTGAGAGTTTCTACGAACCTCAAAATGATGCTACAGTAATATGGTGAGAGTTGCTACGAACCTCAAAATGATGCTACAGTGATGTAGTGAGAGTTGCTACGATCCTCAAAATGATGCTACAGTAATGTATTAGGTTGCGAAAAACCTCAAAATGATGCTACAGTGATGTAGTGAGAGTTTCTATGATCCTAAAAATGATGCTACAGTAATGGATTAGGTTGCTCAAAACCTCAAAATGATGCTCCAGTGATGCAGTGAGAGTTGCTACTAACTACAAATGATGCTACAGTGATGTGGTGAGAGTTGCTAAAAACCTCACAATGATGCTCCAGTGATGTAGTGAGAGTTGCAAAAAATCTCAAAATGATGCTACAGTGATGTCGTGAGAGGTTCTACGAACCTCAAAATGATGCTCCAGTGATGTAGTGAGAGTTGCTATGAACCTCAAAATGATGCTACAGTGATGTAGTGAGAGTTGCTACGAACCTCAAAATGATGCTACAGTTATGTAGTGAGAGTTGCTACGAACCTCAAAATGATGCTACAGTGATGGAGGGAGAGTTGCTAAAAATCTCAAAATGATGCTAAAGTGATGTGGTGAGAGTTGCAAAAAAATTAAAAATGATGCTGTCAGTAATGTAGTGAGAGATGCTACGAACCTCAAAATGATGCTAGAGTAATGTAGTGAGAGTTGCTACGAACCTCAAAATGATGCTGCAGTGATGTATTTAGTGTTGGTAAAAACCTCAAAATGATGCTCCAGTGATGTAGTGAGAGTTGCTACTAATCTAAGAAATGATGCTAAAGTGATGTAGTGAGAGTTGCTTAAAATCTCAAAATGATGCGACTGATGTGGTGAGAGTTGCTAAAAACCTCAAAATGATGCTGACAGTAAGTAATGTGGTGAGAGTTGCTAAAAACCTCAAAATGATACTACATTACTGACACTAAGAGTTGCTAAAAATCTCAAAATGATGCTGAAGTGATATCGTGAGAGTTGCTACGAACCTCAAAATGAAGCTCCATTGATGCAGTAAAAGTTGCTTAAAACCTTTAAATGATGCTGACATTTATGCAGTGAGAGTTGCTGAAAATCTCCAAATGATGCGACAGTGATGTGGTGAGAGTTGCTACTATCCTCCAAATGATTCTACAGTGATGTAGTGAGAGTTGCTTTAAATCTCCAAATGATGCTACAGTAATATAGTGAGAGTTGCTACGGACCTCAAAATGATGCTCCAGTGATGCAATAAGAGTTGCTTAAAACCTTAAAATGATGCTGACAGTAATGTAGTGAGAGTTGCTAAAAATCTAAAAATGATGCTAAAGTGATGTGGTGAGAGTTGCTACTATCCTCCAAATGATGCTACAGTAATGTATTAAGTTGCTAAAAACCTAAAAATGATGCTAGAGTTATGTAGTGAGAGTTGCTTCAAACCTTAAAATGATGCTGACTGTCATGTAGTGAGAGTAGCTACTATCCTCCAAATGATGCTACAGTGATGTAGTGAGAGTTGCTTAAAAACTCAAAATGATGCTGACAGTCATGAAGTGAGAGTTGCTACTTTCCTCAAAATGATGCTGCAGTGATGTAGGAAGAGTTATTAAAAATCTCAAAATGATGCTTCGGTGATGTGGTGAGAGTTGCTAAAAACCCCAAAATGATGCTGTCAGTGATGTAGTGAGAGTTGCTACGAATCTCAAAATGATACTAGAGTAATGTAGTAAGAGTTGCGAAAAATCTCAAAATGATGCTACAGTGATGTGGTGAGACTTGCTAACAATCTCAAAATGATTCCACAGTAATGTAGTGAGAGTTAATACTCATCTCAAAATGATGATAAAGTGATGAAATGACAGTTGCTACTAACCTAAGAAATGATGCTACAGTGATGTAGTGAGAGTTGCTACTAAACAAAGAAATGATGACACAGTGATGTAGTGAGAGTTGCTCCTCATCTCAAAATGATGCTGCAGTGATCTAATGAGAGTTGCTACTAACCTAAGAAATGATACTACAGTGATGTGGTGAGAGTTGCTACTAATCTAAAAATGATGCTAAAGTGATGGAATGAGAGTTGCTACTAACCAAAGAAATTATGCTACAGTGATGTAGTGAGAGTTGCTACTAATCTAAAAATGATGCTAAAGTGATGTAGTGAGAGTTGCTACGAACCTCAAAATGATGCTACAGTGACTTCATGAGAGTTGCTACTCATCTCAAAATGATGCTAAAGTGATGTAATGAGAGTTCCTACTAACCTCAGAAATGATGCTACAGTGATGTCGTGAGAGTTGCTATTAACCAAAGTAATGATGCAACAGTGATGTAGTGAGAGTTGCTACGAACCTCATAATGATGCTGAAGTGATGTAATGAGAGTTGCTACTAACCTAAGAAAGGATGCTACAGTGATGTAGTGAGAGTTGCTACTAACCTAAGAAAGGATTCTACAGTGATGTGATGAGAGTTGCTAATCATCTCAAAATGATGCTAAAGTGATGTAATGAGAGTTGCTCCTAACCTAAGAAATGATGTTACAGTGATGTAATAAATTGCTACTAACCTAAAAATGATTCTACAGTCATGTTGTGAGAGCTGCTACTCATCTCAAAATGGTGCTACAGTGATGTGGTGAGAGCTGCTACTATGCTAAAATGATGCTCACAGTAATCTTGTGAGAGTTGCTTAGATTCAAGATTGCTTTATTGTCATTAACCATGGATGATAACCATTTTTTTAAAACCTCAAAATGATGCTACAGTGATGTTGTGAGAGTTGCTACTAACCTCATATTGATGCTTACAGTAATGTCATGAGAGTTGCTACTAACCTCATAATGATGCTAACAGTAATGTCATGAGAGTTGCTACTAACCCAAGAAATGATGCTCCAGTGATGTGTAGAGAGTTGCTAAAAACCTCAAAATGATGCTACAGTGACTTAATGAGAGTTGCTCCTAAACTAAGAAATGATGCTACAGTGATGTAATAAATTGCTACTAACCTTAAAATGATGTTACAGTCATGTAGTGAGAGTTGCTACTAAACTCAAAATGATGCTGACAGTAATGTACTGAGAATTTCTGCTTACCTCAAAATAAGGCTGCAGTGATGTAGTGAGAGTTGCTACTCATCTCAAAATGATGCTACAGTGATGTAATGAGAGTTGCTACTTACTTAAGAAATGATGCTACAGTGATGCAGTGAGACTTGCTACTAATCTCAAAATGATGCTAATGTGATGTCATGAGAGTTGATTAAAACCTCAAAATGATTCTACAGTCATGTCGTGAGACTTGCTACTAACCTTAAAATGATGCTGACAGTGATGTAGTGAGAGTTGCTACTAACCTAAGAAATGATGTTACAGTGACTTCATGAGAGTTGCTCCTAACCTAAGAAATGATGCTACAGTGGTGTGATGAGAGTTGCTACTCATCTCAAAATGATGCTACAGTGATGTAATGAGAGTTGCTCCTAACCTCAGAAATGATGCTCCAGTGATGTGTAGAGAGTTGCTAAAAACCTCAAAATGATGCTAAAAGTGATATAATGAGAGTTTCAAAAAAACTTAAATAATGCGATAGTAATGTGGTGAGAGTTGCTCCTTTCCTCAAAATGATGCTGAGAGTAATGGAGCAAGATTTGAAAAAAATCTCAAAATAATGCTACAGCGATGTAGTGAGAGTTGCTAAAAACCTAAAAATGATGCTGTCAGTCATGTAGTGAGAGTTAATACTCATCTCAAAATGATAATAAAGTGATGAAATGACAGTTGCTACTAACCTAAGAAATTATGCTACAGTGATGTAGTGAGAGTTGCTACTAAACAAAGAAATGATGCTACAGTGATGTAGCGAGAGTTGCTACTCATCTCAAAATGATGCTACAGTGACTCAATGAGAGTTGCTCCTAAACTAAGAAATGATGCTACAGTGATGTAATAAATTGCTACTAACCTAAAAATGATGTTACAGTCATGTAGTGAGAGTTGCTACTAAACTCAAAATGATGCTGACAGTAATGTACTGAGAATTTCTGCTTACCTCAAAATAAGGCTGCAGTGATGTAGTGAGAGTTGCTACTCATCTCAAAATGATGCTACAGTGATGTAATGAGAGTTGCTACTAATTTCAAAATGATGCTGAATAGATGTAATGACAGTTGCTACTTACCTAAGAAATTATGCTACAGTGATGCAGTGAGACTTGCTACTCATCTCAAAATGATGCTAATGTGATGTCATGAGAGTTGATTAAAACCTCAAAATGATTCTACAGTCATGTCGTGAGACTTGCTACTAACCTTAAAATTATGCTGACAGTGATGTAGTGAGAGCTGCTACTAACCTAAGAAATGATGCTACAGTGGTGTGATGAGAGTTGCTACTCATCTCAAAATGATGCTAAAGTGATGTAATGAGAGTTCCTACTAATTTAAAAATGATGCTAAAGTGATGTAATGAGAGTTGCTACTAACCTCAGAAATGATGCTCCAGTGATGTGATGAGAGTTGCTACTCATCTCAAAATGATGCCAAAGTGATGTAATGAGAGTTCCTACTAACCTCAGAAATGATGCTACAGTGATGTAGTGAGTTGCTATTAACCAAAGGAATGATGCAACAGTGATGTAGTGAGAGTTGCTTCGAACCTCATAATGATGCTGAAGTGATGTAATGAGAGTTGCTACTAACCTAAGAAAGGATGCTACAGTGATGTAGTGAGAGTTGCTACTAACCTAAGAAAGGATTCTACAGTGATGTGATGAGAGTTGCTAATCATCTCAAAATGATGCTAAAGTGATGTAATGAGAGTTGCTAAGAATTTCAAAATTATGCTAAAGTGATGTAATGACAGTTGCTAATCATCTCAAAATGATGCTAAAGTGATGGAATGAGAGTTGCTAAGAATTTCAAAATTATGCTAAAGTGATGAAATGAGAGTTGCTACAAACCTAAGAAATGATGCTACAGTGATGTGGTGAGAGTTGCTACGAACCTCAAAATGATGCTACAGTGATTTAATGAGAGTTGCTCCTAAACTAAGAAATTATGCTACAGTGATGTAATAAATTGCTACTAACCTAAAAATGATGTTACAGTCATGTAGTGAGAGTTGCTACTAAACTCAAAATGATGCTGACAGTAATGTACTGAGAATTTCTGCTTACCTCAAAATGAGGCTGCAGTGATGTAGTGAGAGTTGCTACTCATCTCAAAATGATTCTGCAGTGATGTAATGAGAGTTGCTCCTAACCTAAGAAATGATGCTACAGTGGTGTGATGAGAGTTGCTACTAATCTCAAAATGATGCTAAAGTGATGTAATGAGAGTTCCTACTAATTTCAAAATGATGCTGAATAGATGGAATGACAGTTGCTACTTACCTAAGAAATGATGCTACAGTGATGCAGTGAGACTTGCTACTAATCTCAAAATGATGCTACAGTGGTGTGATGAGAGTTGCTACTAATCTCAAAATGATGCTACAGTGATGCAGTGAGACTTGCTCCTAATCTCAAAATGATGCTAATGTGATGTCATGAGAGTTGATTAAAACCTCAAAATGATTCTACAGTCATGTCATGAGACTTGCTACTAACCTTAAAATGATGCTGACAGTGATGTAGTGAGAGTTGCTACTAACCTAAGAAATGTGTCACGTCCCCATGGGCATGGGGGCGTGGCATCATTTGTGACTTCCTTCCCTTCCCAGGTTGGAGCTTTATGGGGCGGAGCTGCTGACTAATTGGGAGCACCTGGGCCCGGGCGTCTCCCAGCTATAAAGCAGGCGGCCAACCTGGCCGACGGGCTCTCGCTCACTCCTCCTGGCCCACGTCGGAGTGATGATTGTTTCTTGAGTTATGTCTTGTTTAGTTCTCTGCATCCATCATACCGTGCACATACACCACCTGTACACTCATGCATACACTCGCACTCACCACTGACACTACTGATAACCACACTCCATTGTATGTTATGGTTTGCCTTGTTTTGATTTTGCATTGTTAATAATAAATTATTAGTTGTGTGTGACGTTGACTCCGCGTTTCCCTCCTTCGATGTCACGATCTGTGAGCCGGGTCGTGACATATGGGGGCTCGTCCGGGATCCTTGTAGTTTTGTTGGTTGTGGCTCGTCTGTCTGTCCTGCCTGGTGGTCGGGCAGTGTTCGGCGCTCTTCCGGGTGCGTTTCACTTGTGACGTCGCTGGAGCTACGGTGGCCGCAGTGCCAGCTGTGGCCGCGTCGTGTTGGAGGGCGCGGAGTCCTGTTCGCGGGCATGACGGCTCGGCTATAGGTAAGTGAATGTTCCTGGTGTTGGCTGTGTGCGCTTTTGAGGAGAGCGAGTGTTCCCCTGCCAGGTGAAGAGGCGTTGCTCCTTTGGGTTTCGCCTGGTTGTTGTTTTCTTTTAGTGTTGCGGAGAAAGTGGTTAGAGCTATATGCTCGGGAGCACGTCCGTGGGTCCGAGTGGGTCGCCAGTTTCTGGTTGCTCTACTCGTCCGCTGGTTTACTGTGCGTAATTACCCGCCACCTGTACCTGCACGAAGACCAGGGTTGAGTTAGGTAGGTAGACACGGCTAGGCAGTGAGCTAGTGGGGTTCGCTTGCTCACTTGCGCTGCGGCAGTCAGTGCACCGGTTGGGGCTTCACTTGTGCGCTTCGTTCTTAGGTTCGCAGTAAGATGGCGTCAGTGGACGACTTTTTTGCTTGCCCCTCGGGGGACTTGCTTGATTTGTTCACCAAGGAGCAGCTGTGTAGGATTGCTGAGCATTATAATGTAGAAGTTGATGATCGGGGCCAGAAACAGCGAGTGAAGGCCGTGTTAAGAGCGAGTTTGCAGGACAAGGGTGTTCTGCCGGAAGTTGAGTCGCCGTTGAACCCGTCGGCGTCGAGTTTATCGTACGAGCAGCAGAAGGAGCTTCTCCTACTGCAGTTAGAACAGGAGAAGTTCAAGCTCGAAAAGGAGAGGTTGCGCCAGCAGGGCGAGCAGGCCCGGCTGGAGGTTGAGCGGGTGAGACTGGCGCTGGTTGGCGAGGGTAAGCTCCGTGCCGCCGAGGCTAGCCCTAGGACGTCCGGTTACCTTTTCGAGTCTCCGGATGATTTTGACGTGCTGAGCAACCTGCGGCTTTTGCCAAAATTTTCGGAGCATGATCCGGAGCTTTTCTTTTCGCTTTTTGAGCGGGTGGCTGAGGCGCGCAACTGGCCCGATTCCGCGCGCACGCTGATGCTGCAGTGTGTGTTAACGGGAAGAGCCCAGGAGGCGTATTCATTGCTGAGTGACGCGGACTCCCGTAGTTACGCATCGGTGAAGTCGGCAGTCCTCAAAGCCTACGAACTGGTTCCCGAGGCTTACCGGCTGCGGTTCAGATCTTGGAAGCGCGGGGTTAAGCAAAGTCACTTGGAGTTTGCACGTGAGTTGACGTGTCATTTTAACCGCTGGTGCTCCGCTTCCAACGTGAGTGACTTTGACGGGTTGTGTAACCTTGTGGTCTTGGAGCAATTAAAAAACTCTGTTTCTACGCGGGTTGCGACATATATCAGTGAACAGAAGGCAGAGACTGCGGCAGAGGCTGCCGCTCTGGCGGATGATTATGTGCTAACCCACAGGTGCGGGTTTGGTGAGTTCCCGCTGGGGGGTCAAGGTAGTTGGGGTGGTGCCGGTGGTGCAAATTATTTTTGTCAACGAGATAAAACTCTGCCGGTTGCTGGCCCTGGTAAGCGTGTGAGCAGTGGCGGTGAAAGAGAAACAACCTGCCATTACTGCCGAAAACAGGGACATTGGAAGCAGGACTGTCCGGTGCTTCATGGCAGACCTAAGACTGCTGTGTTGGGTAAGCCGAAGGGGGCTGGCCTTGCTGTGCCAGTTTCACCAGCACCTAAAGCGATGCCCAATGTTTCCCTGCGGGAGGCGTGTTCTTACCCCCCTGAGTTGGCAGCTTACAAACCATTCATTGGTGACGGTTTTGTTTCACTGTCGGAGAGTGACCACAAAACTTCAGTGCGGGTGTTGAGAGACACGGGGGCGGTTGACTCATTCATTCAGGCTGGGGTTCTGCCACTCTCAGAGGAGACGGATACAGGTTGTTCTGTACCTGTTAGGGGGATGGACCTCAATGTGTTGTGGGTTCCACTGCACAAAGTGTGGTTGGAGTGTGACCTGTTCCAGGGCTTTGCTGAATTGGCCGTGCGACCGGCATTGCCGATCCCAGGGGTGTCTGTTGTCCTGGGGAACAATTTGGTTGGCGCCCAGGTGTGGCCTGACATTCCTCCACTGGTCGTGGCGTCCGTGCCGCTGCTGAGGTCAACACCTGATAATGTGGAGCGTGACTTCCCAGATGTCTTTTCCGCCTGTGCGGTGACACGAGCCATGGCCAAGGCTAGCACTGGTGGCCAGGTGGATGGGGCAGAAATTTCTGAAAAGTTCGCTATTCCTTTGGCTGATTTTCCAGGGTCAGTAACGCGCAGTGATTTGGTGGCACAGCAGCAGGGGGACCTGTCCTTGACGGGTTTATTTGAGAAGGTCCGGCCCACGAGTGAGCGCGATGACTGTGTGTGTGGGTATTTCTTGGAGGATTCACTGCTGGTCAGGAAGTGGATGCGGCATGATGGGAGTTCACCAGGCGACCCTGTGTGGCAGATTGTGGTGCCGGTGACTCTCAGGCAGTCGGTGCTGAAGGTAGCCTATGATGAGTCAGGTCACGCCGGGGTAAGGAAAACATACGACAGGTTAGTAAGACATTTCTTCTGGCCTCTGTTGAAGAAGGATGTGGCTGCTTTTGTAAAGACCTGTCATACCTGTCAGTTGACTGATAAGCCAAATCAGGTTTTAAAACCAGTGCCATTATGTCCCATCCCAGCCATCAGTCAGCCCTTTGAACATCTACTAGTGGATTGTGTGGGCCCCCTGCCACGCTCAAAGTCGGGGGCAGCATACCTTTTGACGGTCATGTGTCAGAGTACCCGTTACCCAGCCGCTTATCCTCTGCGTACAATTACGACCCGGGCTGTTGTTCGGGCCCTTTCCCAGTTCATCTCCGTGTTTGGTATCCCAAGGGTTGTGCAGTCGGATCAGGGTTCTAATTTCTCGTCTCGCCTGTTTTCTCAGGTTTTAAAGCAGCTCCGAATACAACATAATCAGAGCTCCGCCTACCATGCTCAAAGTCAGGGGGCTTTGGAGCGCTTCCATCAGACGCTGAAGTCAGCCCTACGTGCCTATTGCACAGAGCTGGGTAGGGACTGGGAGGACGGTCTGCCATGGTTGATGCTGGCGGCGAGAGAGGCCACGCAGGAAAGTACTGGGTTCAGTCCAAACGAACTGGTTTTCTCGCACACGGTGAGGGGCCCGTTGGCTGCGGTGTCTAGTGGCTGGAGGGACTCTGAGCCGCCGGAGAACTTGCTTGATTATGTGAATGGGTTCAGACACAGGCTGTATGCTGCTGGTGAGCTGGCAAGAAGTAAGTTGGCCTCGGCCCAGGGTAAGATGAAGGGTCTGTATGATCGTCTGACAGAGCGTCGCGTCTTAACCCCGGGTGATCAGGTTTTGGCCCTTCTTCCTTTGGTTTCTTCTCCATTTCAGGCAAAATTCTCCGGCCCACATACGGTGCTTCAGAAGATCTCTGACCAGAACTATATAATTTCAACAACGCAGCGCCGCAGGCCAACCCAACTGTGCCATGTCAACCTGTTGAAGCCCTACCATGCGCGTGACTCTGGGGGACTCAGCTATCCACCCAGTGGTGGCAGGATTGGGTCCAGTGGTGCGGTCAGTTTGCGTGGTTGGTCCCGTGTCGGGGGTGCCTCCTCCCGGGCCGTTAGTTGAGGGGAACGCGGAGACTGATGTCATAGATGAAGCTCTAATGCACAGCCGATTGAGAAATTCTGAGACCCTCTGCAACCTAGGGGGGCTGCTGGCACACTTGCCTAAGTCACGCCAGATAGAGCTAACCCAGCTCCGGTTTCCCTTCTTTGTTTGGCGACACTCTTAGCCGCACTCACCTGGCCGAGCATGATATTGATGTGGGGGATGCCAAACCGATTCGGCAGAGGTTTTATCGGGTTAACCTTGAAAAACGCAATCGACTTGAACACGAGGTTAAGTATATGCTGGAGAATAGTATTGCAGAGCCTTGCTCATCTAGCTGGTCCTCTCCATGCCTGCTCGTACCAAAGTCAGATAACACCCTGCGTTTTTGCTCTGATTTTAGAAAGGTGAACTCCGTGACTAAGCCGGACTCCTTTCCCCTTCCTTGGATGGATGACTGTGTTGACCAGGTTGGCGCGGCAAAGTTTGTCAGCAAGTTTGACCTCCTGAAGGGTTATTGGCAAATTCCCCTTTCCCCGCGAGCACGGGAGATTGCAGCGTTTATCACTCCAACAGGTTTATACTCATACACGGTAATGCCGTTTGGGCTGCGGAACGCTCCAGCTACATTTCAACATTTGATGAACCGTGTGGTGGGTGATATGCAGGGATGCGCCGTATATTTAGATGATGTTGTGGTGTTCTCTGACACCTGGGAAGCTCACATGGGCCGCGTCCGTGAGTTGTTCAGCCGGTTAGCAGAGGCTAGGCTCACAGTTAATCTTGCAAAGTGTGAGTTTGCAAGGGCAACTGTGACCTACCTTGGCAGAGTGGTTGGGCAGGGTGAGGTGCGTCCGGTGGGTGCGAAGGTTGAGGCTGTGTCGAAATATTCAGTTCCAACGTCAAAGAAGGAGCTGATGCGGTTCCTTGGCCTTGTGGGTTATTATAGAAGTTTCTGCAGGAATTTCTCCACAGTGGTGGCACCTCTCACTGACCTACTTGCCAAGTATGTCTGGACGCCAGCCTGCCACAACGCATTTGAACAGGTTAAAACACTCCTTTGCAGGGCTCCAGTCCTGGCGGCACCACGGCTGGACCGACCGTTCCAGATGTCTGTTGACGCCAGTCACGTCGGAGCAGGAGCTGTGCTTATGCAGGTTGATGACCTGGGAGTAGAGAGGCCTGTCAGTTTTTTTTCCAAAAAGTTTACTCCATGCCAAATGAACTACTCGGTTATTGAGAAGGAGGCGCTAGCTCTGATTTTAGCCTTGAAACACTTTGATGTTTATGTAGGCGGCAGCACTCCGCTGGTTGTTTTTACAGATCATAACCCCCTGACTTTCCTTCATTCACTGCAGTGTCCAAACCAGCGCCTGATTAGGTGGTCCCTCTTCCTGCAGTTGTACTGCTTGGACATTCGGCATGTGAAAGGGTCGGATAACGTGGTGGCAGACGTGTTGTCCAGGGTTCCCTGATTCTTTCCAGAGTCTTCATGTGTTCTGTTTGCTGTTCTCTCCTGGCCTCCTCCTGCCTCTTCATTTGCTTCCCAGGTGCACCGGTTGCTGGGGAAGGTTGTTGGTTCGGGATTTGTCAAGCTTCCAGAAAAATCGGTGGTGGTTCTCTTCTGGCTGGTTGGTTATGTGGGTCTCTCTTGGTCCTTCTGTCGGTGGATTTGTTCTCTTTCCTTGGTGTTCAGTGGTAGTGGCACACGTGCTGGCTTGTGGGCGCGCACTTTAGTTGTTTTTGTTTTTTGCTCTGTTGTCGGGGTTCCTTTTGGGACCCCGTTTTTGTGGGGGGGGGGGTGTCACGTCCCCATGGTCATGGGCATGGGGGCGTGGCATCATTTGTGACTTCCTTCCCTTCCCAGGTTGGAGCTTTACGGGGCGGAGCTGCTGACTAATTGGGAGCACCTGGGCCCGGGCGTCTCCCAGCTATAAAGCAGGCGGCCAACCTGGCCGACGGGCTCTCGCTTACTCCTCCTGGCCCACGTCAGAGCGATGGTTGTGTTTCTTCAGTTATGTCTTGTTTAGTTCTCTGCATCCATCACACCGCGCACATACACCCCCTGTACACTCATGCACACACTCGCACTCACCACTGACACTACTGATAACCACACTCCATTGTATGTTATGGTTTGCCTTGTTTTGATTTTGCATTGTTAATAATAAATTATTAGCTGTGTGTGACGTTGACTCCGCGTTTCCCTCCTTCGATGTCACGATCTGTGAGCCGGGTCGTGACAATTGAAAATGATGCTAACAGTAATGTAGTGATAGTTGCTAATCAACTCAGTGATGCTTACAGTAATGTAGTAAGAGTTTCGAATAACCTCAAAGTGATGCCGACAGTCATGTACTAAGAGTTGCTACGAACCTCAAAATAATGCGACAGTAATGTAGTAAAAGTTGCTACAAACCTCAAAATATTGCGACAGTGATGTAGTAAGAATTGCTAATGAACTTAAAATGATGCTAACAGTAATGTAGTGATAGTTGCTAATCAAGTCAGTGATGCTTACAGTAATGTAGTAAGTGTTTCGAACAACCTCAAAGTGATGCGAGCAGTCATGTAGTAAGAGTTGCTACGAACCTCAAAATAATGCGAGAGTGATGTCGGAAGACTTGCTAAAGATCTCAAAATGATGCGACAGTGATGTCTGAAGAATTGCTAATGAACTCAAAATGATGCTAACAGTAATGTAGTGATAGTTGCTAATCAACTCAGTGATGCTTACAGTAATGTAGTAAGTGTTTCGAATAACCTCAAAGTGATGCTGAAGGTCATGTAGTAACAGTTGCTACGAACCTCAAAATAATGCGACAGTGATGTCGGAAGAATTGCTAATGATCTCAAAATGATGCGACAGTAATGTAGTAAGAATTGCTAAAGAACACAAAATGATGCTAACAGTAATGGAGTGAAAGTTTCGAAATAACCTCAAAGTGATGCTGACAGTCATGTAGTAAGTGTTGCTATGAACCTCAAAATATTGCGATAGTAATGTCGGAAGAATTGCTAATGAACTCAAAATGATGCTAACAGTAATGTAGTGATAGTTGCTAATCAACTCAGTGATGCTGACAGTGATGTAGTAAGTGTTTCGAACAACCTCAAAGTGATGCTGACAGTCATGTACTAATAGTTGCTACGAACCTCAAAATAATGCGACAGTAATGTAGCAAAAGTTGCTACGAACCTCAAAATATTGCGACAGTGATGTCGGAAGAATTGCTAATGAACTTAAAATGATGCTAAAAGTAATGTAGTGATAGTTGCTAATCAACTCAGTGATGCTTGCAGTAATGTAGTAAGTGTTTCGAATAACCTCAAAGTGATGCTGACAGCCATGTAGCAAGAGTTGCTACGAACCTCAAAATAATGCGACAGTGATGTCGGAAGAATTGCTAAAGGTCTTAAAATGATGCGACACTGATGTAGTAAGAATCGCTAATGAACTCAAAATGATGCTAACAGTAATGGAGTGAAACTTTCGAATCACCTCAAAGTGATGCTGACAGTCATGTCGTAAGTGTTGCTACGAACCTCAAAATAATGCGACAGTGATGTCGGAAGAATTGATAATGAACTCAAGATGATGCTAACAGTAATGTAGCGATAGTTGCTAAGAAACTCAGTGATGCTTAAAGTAATGTAGTAAGAGTTTCGAACAACCTCAAAGTGATGCTGACAGTCATTTAGTAAGAGTTGCTAATGAACTCAATTCAATGCTACAGTGATGTCGTGAGAATTGCTCATTAACTCAAAATGATGCTAACAGTAATGTAGTGATAGTTGCTAATAAACTCAAAGTGATGCTGACAATCATGTAGTAAGAGTTGCTACGAACCTCATAATAATGCGACAGTAATGTCGTAAAAGTTGCTACGAACCTCAAAATATTGCGACAGTGATGTCGGAAGAATTGCTAATGAACTCAAAATGATGCTAACAGTAATGGAGTGATAGTTGCTAATCAACTCAGTGATGCTTACAGTAATGTAGTAAGTGTTTCGAATAACCTCAAAGTGATGCTGACAGTCATATAGCAAGAGTTGCTACGAACCTCAAAATAATGCGACAGTGATGTCAGAAGAATTGCTAATGATCTCAAAATGATGCTAACAGTAATGGAGTGAACGTTTCGAATAACCTCAAAGTGATGCTGACAGTCATGTACTAATAGTTGCTATGAACCTCAAAATAATGCGACAGTGATGTCAGAAGAATTGCTAATGATCTCAAAACGATTCTAACAGTTATGTAGTGATAGTTGCTAATGAACTCAAAGTGATGCTGACAGTAATGTACGAAGAGTTGCTACGAACCTCAAAATATTGCGATAGTAATGTCGGAAGAATTGCTAATGAACTCAAAATGATGCTAACAGTAATGTAGTGATAGTTGCTAATCAACTCAGTGATGCTGACAGTGATGTAGTAAGTGTTTCGAACAACCTCAAAGTGATGCTGACAGTCATGTACTAATAGTTGCTACGAACCTCAAAATAATGCGACAGTAATGTAGCAAAAGTTGCTACGAACCTCAAAATATTGCGACAGTGATGTCGGAAGAATTGCTAATGAACTTAAAATGATGCTAAAAGTAATGTAGTGATAGTTGCTAATCAACTCAGTGATGCTTGCAGTAATGTAGTAAGTGTTTCGAATAACCTCAAAGTGATGCTGACAGCCATGTAGCAAGAGTTGCTACGAACCTCAAAATAATGCGACAGTGATGTCGGAAGAATTGCTAAAGGTCTTAAAATGATGCGACATTGATGTAGTAAGAATCGCTAATGAACTCAAAATGATGCTAACAGTAATGGAGTGAAAGTTTCGAATCACCTCAAAGTGATGCTGACAGTCATGTCGTAAGTGTTGCTACGAACCTCAAAATAATGCGACAGTGATGTCGGAAGAATTGATAATGAACTCAAGATGATGCTAACAGTAATGTAGCGATAGTTGCTAAGAAACTCAGTGATGCTTAAAGTAATGTAGTAAGAGTTTCGAACAACCTCAAAGTGATGCTGACAGTCATTTAGTAAGAGTTGCAAATGAACTCAATTCAATGCTACAGTGATGTCGTGAGAATTGCTCATTAACTCAAAATGATGCTAACAGTAATGTAGTGATAGTTGCTAATAAACTCAAAGTGATGCTGACAATCATGTAGTAAGAGTTGCTACGAACCTCATAATAATGCGACAGTAATGTCGTAAAAGTTGCTACGAACCTCAAAATATTGCGACAGTGATGTCGGAAGAATTGCTAATGAACTCAAAATGATGCTAACAGTAATGGAGTGATAGTTGCTAATCAACTCAGTGATGCTTACAGTAATGTAGTAAGTGTTTCGAATAACCTCAAAGTGATGCTGACAGTCATATAGCAAGAGTTGCTACGAACCTCAAAATAATGCGACAGTGATGTCAGAAGAATTGCTAATGATCTCAAAATGATGCTAACAGTAATGGAGTGAACGTTTCGAATAACCTCAAAGTGATGCTGACAGTCATGTACTAATAGTTGCTACGAACCTCAAAATAATGCGACAGTGATGTCAGAAGAATTGCTAATGATCTCAAAACGATTCTAACAGTTATGTAGTGATAGTTGCTAATGAATTCAAAGTGATGCTGACAGTAATGTACGAAGAGTTGCTACGAACCTCAAAATAATGCGACAGTGATGTCAGAAGAATTGCTAATGATCTCAAAATGATGCTACAGTGATTTAGTAAGAATTGCTGATGAACTCAAAAGGGTGCTAACAGTAATGGAGTGAAAGTTTCGAATAACCTCAAAGTGATGCTGACGGTCATGTAGAAAGAGTTGCTACGAACCTCAAAATAATGCGACAGGAATGTAGAAAAACTTGCTACGAACCTCAAAATATTGCGACTGTGATGTCAGATGAATTGCTAAAGATCTCAAAATGATGCGACAGTGATTTAGTAAGAATTGCTAATAAACTCAAAATGATGCTAACAGTAATGGAGTGAACGTTTCGAACAACCTCAAAGTGATGCTGACAGTAATGTAGTAAGAGTTGCTCCGAACCTCAAAATAATGCGACAGTGATGTCAGAAGAATTGCTACAGATCTCAAAATGATGCGACAGTGATTTAGTAAGAATTGCTAATCAACTCAAAATGACGCTAACATTAATGGAGTGAAAGTTGCTAATAAACTCAAAGTGATGCTGACAGGAATGTAGTCAGAGTTGCTACGAACGTTTAAATAATGCAACAGTAATGTAGCAAGAGTTGCTACAAACATCAAAATAATGCGACAGTGATGCCAGAAGAATTGCTAATAAACTCAAAATGATGCTAACAGTAATGGAGTGAACGTTTCAAACAACCTCAAAGTGATGCTGACAGTAATGTAGTAAGAGTTGCTCCGAACCTCAAAATAATGCGACAGTGATGTCAGAAGAATTGCTAAAGATCTCAAAATGATGCGACAGTGATTTAGTAAGAATTGCTAATCAACTCAAAATGATGCTAACATTAATGGAGTGAAAGTTGCTAATAAACTCAAAGTGATGCTGACAGGAATGTAGTCAGAGTTGCTACGAACGTTTAAATAATGCAACAGTAATGTAGTAAGAGTTGCTACAAACATCAAAATAATGCGACAGTGATGCCAGAAGAATTGCTAATGAACTCAATTTAATGCGACAGTGATGTAGTAAGAATTGCTTATGAACTCAAAATGATGCTAACAGTAATGGAGTGAAAGTTTCAAACAACCTCAAAGTGATGCTGACACTAATGTAGG
Source organism: Aulostomus chinensis (assembly GCF_037954235.1). Classification (NCBI taxonomy): domain Eukaryota; kingdom Metazoa; phylum Chordata; class Actinopteri; order Syngnathiformes; family Aulostomidae; genus Aulostomus; species Aulostomus chinensis. The sequence continues at coordinate 53,968,169 of NC_141320.1, read as the reverse complement.
AAGAGTTGCTACGAACCTCAAAAAAATGCGACAGTGATGTCAGAAGAATTGCTAATGATCTCAAAATGATGCTACAGTGATGTCGTAAGAATTGCAAATGAACTCAAGATGATGCTAACAGTAATGTAGTGATAGTTGCTAATAAACTCAGTGATTCTTACAGTAATGTAGTAAGAGTTTCGAACAACCTCAAAGTGATGCTGACAGTCATGTAGTAAGAGTTGCTACTGAACTCAATTTAATGCGACTGTGATGTCGTAAGTATTGCTAATGAACTCAATTTAATGCTACTGTGATGTCGTAAGAATTGCTAATGAACTCAAAATGATGCTGACAGTAATGGAGTGAAAGTTTCGAATAACCTCAAAGTGATGCTGACAGTCATGTAGTAAGAGTTGCGACGAACCTCAATATAATGCGACAGTAATGTAGTAAAAGTTCCTACGAACCTCAAAATAATGCGACAGTGATGTCGGAAGAATTGCTAATGAACTCAAAATGATGCTAACAGTAATGTAGTGATAGTTGCTAATCAACTCAGTGATGCTTACAGTAATGTACTAAGTGTTTCGAACAACCTCAAAGTGATGTTGAAAGTCATGCAGTAAGAGTTGCTACGAACCTCAATATAATGCGACAGTGATGTCAGAAGAATTGCTAAAGATCTGAAAATGATGCGACAGTGATTTCGTAAGAATTGCTAAGGAACTAAAAATGATGCTCACAGTAATGGAGTGAATGTTTCGAATAACCTCAAAGTGATGCTGACAGTCATGTAGTAAGAGTTTCTACGAACCTCAAAATAATGCGACAGTGATGTCGGAAGAATTGCTAATGATCTCAAAATGATGCGACAGTGATGTAGTAAGAATTGCTAATGAACTCAAAATGATGCTAACAGTAATGGAGTGAAAGTTTTGAATAACCTCAAAGTGATGCTGACAGTAATGTAGTAAGAGTTGCTACTAACCTCAAAATAATGCAACAATAATGTAGTAAGAGTTGCTACGAACCTCCGAAGAATGCGACAGTGATGTCGGAAGAATTGCTAAGAAACTCTAAATGATGCTGACGGTATTGGAGGAAGAGTTGAAACTAACCTCAAAATGATGCTAAAGTTATGTCGTAAGAATTGCTATTAAACTCAAAATGATGCTCACAGCAATGTAGAGATAGTTGCTAATCAACTCAGTGATGCTTACAGTAATGTAGTAAGTGTTTCGAACAACCTCAAAGTGATGCTGACAGTCATGTAGTAACAGTTGCTATGAACCTCCAAATAATGCAACAGTGATGTTGGAAGAATTGCTAATGATCTTAAAATGATGCAACAGTGACGTAGTAAGCATTGTAATGAACTCAAAATGATGCTGACGTAATGGAGGAAGAGTTGAATATAACCTAAAAATGCTGCTACAGTGATGTCGTAAGAATTGGTATGAAACTCAAAATGATGCTAACAGTAATGTAGTGATAGTTGTTAATAAACTCAGTGATGCTTACCGTAATGGAGTGAAAGTTTTGAACAACCTCAAAGTGATGCTGACAATCATGTGGTCAGAGTTTCGAGTAACCTAAAAATGATGCTGAAAGTAATGGAGTAAGAGTTGCTACGAACCTCAAAATAATGCTATAGTGATGTCGTAAGAATTGCTAATCATCTAAAAATGATGCGACAGTGATGTCGTAAGAATTGTTAATGAACTCAAAATGATGGTAACAGTAATGGAGTGATAGTTGCTCATAAACTAAAAGTGATGCTGACAGTAATGTAGTAAGAGTTGCTACGAACCTTAAAATAATGCAACAATAATGTAGTAACAGTTGCTACGAACCTCAAAATAATGTGACAGTGATGTCAGAAGAATTGCTAATGATCTCAAAATGATTCGACAGTGATTTAGTAAGAATCGCTAATGATCTCAAAATGATGCTAACAGTAATGGAGTGAAAGTTTCGAATAACCTCAAAGTGATGCTGACAGTCATGTAGTAAGAGTTGCTACGAACCTCAAAATAATGCGACAGTAATGTAGTAAAAGTTGCTACGAACCTTTAAATATTGCGACAGTGATGTCGGAAGAATTGCTAATGAAATAAAGATGATGCTAACAGAAATGGAGTGAAACTTTCGAATAACCTCAAAGTGATGCTGACAGTCATGTAGTAAGTGTTGCTACGAACCTCAAAATAATGCGACAGTAATGTAGTAAAAGTTGCTACGAACCTCAAAATATTGCGACAGTGATGTCGGAAGAACTGCTTATGATCTCAAAATGATGCGACAGTGATGTAGTAAGAATTGCTAATGAACTCAAATGATGCTAACAGTAATGGGGTGAAACTTTCAAATAACCTCAAAGTGATGCTGACAGTCATGTAGTAAGTGTTGCTACGAACCTCAAAATAATGCGACAGTAATGTAGTAAAAGTTGCTACAAACCTCAAAATACTGCGACAGTGATGTCGGAAGAATTGCGAATGAACTCAAGATGATGCTCACAGTAATGTAGTGATAGTTGCTAATCAACTCAGTGATGCTTACAGTAATGTAGTAAGAGTTTCGAACAACCTCAAAGTGATGCTGACAGTCATTTAGTAAGAGTTGCTAATGAACTCAATTTAATGCTACAGTGAAGTCGTGAGAATTGCTCAACAACTCAAAATGATGCTTACAGTAATGTAGTGATAGTTGCTAATAAACTCAAAGTGATGCTGACAGTAATGTAGTAAGAGTTGCTACGAACCTTAAAATAATGCAACAATAATGTAGTAAGAGTTCCTGCGAACCTTTAAATATTGCGACAGTGATGTCGGAAGAATTGCTCATGAACTCAGATGATGCTAACAGTAATGGAGTGAAACTTTCGAATAACCTCAAAGTGATGCTGACAGTCATGTAGTAAGTGTTGCTACGAACCTCAAAATAATGCGACAGTAATGTAGTAAAAGTTGCTTCGAACCTCAAAACATTTCGACAGTGATGTCGGAATAATTGCTAATGAACACAAAATGATGCTAACAGTAATGTAGTGATAGTTGCTAATCAACTCAGTGATGCTTGCAGTAATGTAGTAAGTGTTTCGAACAACCTTAAAGTGATGCTGACAGTCACGTAGGAAGAGTTGCTACGAACCTCAAAATAATGCGACAGTGATGTCGGAAGAATTGCTAATGATCTCAAAATGATGCGACAGTGATGTAATCAGAATTGCTAATGAATTCAAAATGATGCTAACAGTAATGGAGTGAATGTTTTGAATAACCTCAAAGTGATGCTGACAGTCATGTACTATGAGTTGCTACGAACATCAATATAATGCGACAGTAATGTAGTAAAAGTTGCTACAAACCTCAAAATATTGTGACAGTGATGTCGGAAGAATTGCTAATGGACTAAAGATGATGCTAACAGTAATGGAGTGAAACTTTCGAATAACCTCAAAGTGATGCTGACAGTCATGTAGTAAGTGTTGCTACGAACCTGAAAATAATGCGACAGTAATGTAGTAAATTTTGCTACGAACCTCAAAATATTGCGACAGTGATGTCGTAAGAATTGCTCATGAACTCAAGATGATGCTAACAGTAATGTAGTGATAGTTGCTAAGAAACTCAGTGATGCTTACAGTAATGTAGTAAGAGTTTCCAACAACCTCAAAGTGATGCTGACAGTCATTTAGTAAGAGTTGCTAATGAACTCAATTTAATGCTACAGTGATGTCGTGAGAATTGCTCAACAACTCAAAATGATGCTAACAGTAATGTAGTGATAGTTGCTAATAAACTCAAAGTGATGCTGACAGTAATGTAGTCAGAGTTGCTACGAACCTTAAAATAATGCAACAATAATGTAGTAAGAGTTGCTACGAACCTCAATATAATGCGACAGCAATGCAGTAAAAGTTGCTACGAACCTCAAAATAATGCGACAGTGATGTCGGAAGAATTGCTAATGAACTCAAAATGATGCTAACAGTAATGTAGTGATAGTTGCTAATCAACTCAGTGATGCTTACAGTAATGTACTAAGTGTTTCGAACAACCTCAAAGTGATGTTGACAGTCATGCAGTAAGAGTTGCTACGAACCTCAATATAATGCGACAGTGATGTCAGAAGAATTGCTCAAGATCTGAAAATGATGCGACAGTGATGTAGTAAGAATTGCTAATGAACTCAAAATGATGCTAACAGTAATGGAGTGAATGTTTCGAATAACCTCAAAGTGATGCTGACAGTCATGTAGTAAGAGTTTCTACGAACCTCAAAATAATGCAACAGTGATGTTGGAAGAATTGCTAATGATCTTAAAATGATGCAACAGTGACGTAGTAAGCATTGTAATGAACTCAAAATGATGCTAACAGTAATGGAGTGATAGTTGCTAAGAAACTCAGTGATGCTTACAGTAATGTAGTAAGAGTTTCCAACAACCTCAAAGTGATGCTGACAGTCATTTAGTAAGAGTTGCTAATGAACTCAATTTAATGCTACAGTGATGTCTTGAGAATTGCTCAAAAACTCAAAATGATGCCAACAGTAATGTAGTGATAGTTGCTAATAAACTCAAAGTGATGCTGACAGTAATGTAGTAAGAGTTGCTACGAACCTTAAAATAATGCAACAATAATGTAGTAAGAGTTGCTACGAACCTCAAAATATTGCGACAGTGATGTAGTAAGAATTGCTAATGAACTCAAAATGATGCTAACAGTAATGGAGTGAAACTTTCGAATAACCTCAAAGTGATGCTGACAGTCATGTAGTAAGTGTTGCTACGAACCTCAAAATAATGCGACAGTAATGTAGTAATGTTGCTACAAACCTCAAAATACTGCGACAGTGATGTCGGAAGAATTGCTAATGAACTCAAGATGATGATCACAGTAATGTAGTGATAGTTGCAAAAAAACTCAAAGTGATGCTGACAGTAATGTAGTAAGAGATGCTACGAACCTTAAAATAATGCAACAATAATGTAGTAAGAGTTGCTACGAACCTCAAAATAATGTGACAGTGATGTCAGAAGAATTGCTCATGATCTGTAAATGATGCGACAGTGATGTAGTAAGAATTGCTCATGAACTCAAAATGATGCTAACAGTAATGGAGTGAAACTTTCGAATAACCTCAAAGTGATGGTGACAGTCATGCAGTAAGAGTTGCTACGAACCTCAAAATAATGCGACAGTAATGTAGTAAAAGTTGCTACGAACCTCAAAATATTGCGACAGTGATGTCGGAAGAATTGCTCATGAACTCAAAATGATGCTAACAGTAATGTAGTGATAGTTGCTAATAAACTCAGTGATGCTTACAGTAATGTAGTAAGTGTTTCGAACAACCTCAAAGTGATGCTGACAGTCATGTAGTAAGAGTTGCTACGAACCTCAAAATAATGCGACAGTGATGTCAGAAGAATTGCTAAAGATCTCAAAATGATGCGACAGTGATGTCACAAGAATTGGTAATGATCTCAAAAAGATGCTAACAGTAATGGAGTGAACGTTTCGAACAACCTCAAAGTGATGCTGACAGTCATGTACTAAGAGTTGCTACGAACCTCAAAAAAATGCGACAGTAATGTAGTAAAAGTTGCTACGAACCTCAAAATATTGCGACAGTGATGTCGGAAGAATTGCTAATGAACTCAAGATGATGCTTACAGTAATGTAGTGATAGTTGCTAATCAAGTCAGTGATGCTGACAGTAATGTAGTAAGAGTTTCGAACAACCTCAAAGTGATGCTGACAGTCATTTAGTAAGAGTTGCTAATGAACTCAATTTAATGCTACAGTGATGTCGTGAGAATTGCTCATGAACTAAAAATGATGCCAACAGTAATGTAGTGATAGTTGCTAATAAACTCAAAGTGATGCTGACAGAAATGTAGTAAGAGTTGCTACGAACCTCAAAATAATGCGACAGTGATGTCAGAAGAATTGCTAAAGATCTCAAAATGATGCGACAGTGATGTCACAAGAATTGGTAATGATCTCAAAAAGATGCTAACAGTGATGTAGGAAGAATTGCTAATGAACTCAAAATGATGCGAACAGTAATGGAGTGAAAGTTTCGAAGAACCTCAAAGTGATGCTGACAGTCATGTAGTAAGAGTTTCTACGAACCTCAATATAATGCGACAATGATGTCAGAAGAATTGCTAAAGATCTGAAAATGATGCGACAGTGATGTAGTAAGAATTGCTAATGAACTCAAAATGATGCTAACAGTAATGGAGTGAATGTTTCGAATAACCTCAAAGTGATGCTGACAGTCATGTAGTAAGAGTTTCTACGAACCTCAAAATAATGCGACAGCGATGTCGGAAGAATTGCTAATGATCTCAAAATGATGCGACAGTGATGTAGTAAGAATTGCTAATGAACTCAAAATGATGCAAACAGTAATGGAGTGAAAGTTTTGAATAACCTCAAAGTGATGCTGAAAGTAATGTAGTAAGAGTTGCTACTAACCTCAAAATAATGCAACAGTAATGTAGTAAGAGTTGCTACGAACCTCCGAATAATGCTAAAGTTATGTCGTAAGAATTGCTATTAAACTCAAAATGATGCTCATAGCAATGTAGAGATAGTTGCTAATAAACTCAGTGATGCTTTCAGTAATGTAGTAAGAGTTTCGAACAACCTCAAAGTGATGCTGACAGTCATGTAGTAACAGTTGCTATGAACCTCCAAATAATGCAACAGTGATGTTGGAAGAATTGCTAATGATCTTAAAATGATGCAACAGTGACGTAGTAAGCATTGTAATGAACTCAAAATGATGCTGACGTAATGGAGGAAGAGTTGAAAATAACCTAAAAATGCTGCTACAGTGATGTCGTAAGAATTGGTATGAAACTCAAAATGATGGTAACAGTAATGTAGTGATAGTTGCTAATAAACTCAGTGATGCTTACAGTAATGTAGTAAGTGTTTCAAACAACCTCAAAGTGATGCTGACAGTCATGTAGTAAGAGTTGCTACTAACCTCAATTTAATGCTACAGTGATGTCTATGAATTGCTAATAAACTCAAAATGACGCTAACAGTAAAGTAGTGATAGTTGCTAATAAACTCAAAATGATGCAAAAAGTAATGTAGTGATAGTTGCTAATCAACTCAGTGATTCCAGCAGTAATGTAGTAAGTGTTTCGAACAACCTCAAATTGACGCTGACAGTCATGTAGTGAGAGTTGCTTCTAATCTAAAATGATGCTAAAAGTAATGCAGTGATAGTTGCTAATGAACTCAAAGTGATGCTGACAGTAATGTAGTAAGAGTTGCTTCGAACCTCAAAGTAATGCGACAGTGATGTCAAAAGAATTGTTAATGATCTCAAACTGATGCGACAGTGATGTAGTAAGAATTGCTAATGAACTCAAAATGATGCTAACAGTAATGGAGTGAAAGTTTCGAATAACCTCAAAGTGATGCTGACAGTCACGTAGTAAGTGTTGCTACGAACCTCAAAATATTGCGACAGTGATGTCGGAAGAATTGCTAATGAACTTAAAATGATGCTAAATGTAATGCAGTGATAGTTGCTAAGAAACTCAGTGATGCTTACAGTAATGTAGTCAGAGTTTCGAACAACCTCAAAGTGATGCTGACAGTCATTTAGCAAGATTTGCTAATGAACTCAATTTAATGCTACAGTGATGTCGTGAGAATTGCTCAACAACGCAAAATGATGCTTACAGTAATGTAGTGATAGTTGCTAATAAACTCAAAGTGATGCTGACAGTAATGTAGTAAGAGTTGCTACGAACCTTAAAATATTGCGACAGTGATGTCGGAAGAATTGCTAATGATCTCAAACTGATGCGACAGTGATTTACTGATAGTTGCTAATCAACTCAGTGATGCTTACAGTAATGTAGTAAGTGTTTCGAATAACCTCAAAGTGATGCTGACAGTCAAGTACTAAGAGTTGCTACGAACCTCAAAATAATGCGACAGTGATGTCGGAAGAATTGCTAATGATCTCAAAATGATGCGACAGTGATGTAGTAAGAATTGCTAATGAACTCAAAATGATGCTAACAGTAATGGAGTGAAACTTTCAAAATAACCTCAAAGTGATGCTGACAGTCATGTAGTAAGTGTTGCTACGAACCTCAAAATAATGCGACTAATGTTGTAAGTTGCTACGAACCTCAAAATATTGCGACAGTGATGTCGGAAGAATTGCTAATGAACTCAAGATGATGCTAACAGTAATGTAGTGATAGTTGCTAATCAAGTCAGTGATGCTGACAGTAATGTAGTAAGAGTTTCGAACAACCTCAAAGTGATGCTGACAGTCATTTCGTAAGAGTGGCTAATGAACTCAATTTAATGCTGCAGTGATGTCGTGAGAATTGCTCATGAACTAAAAATGATGCTAACCGTAATGAAGTGATAGTTGCTAATAAACTCAAAGTGATGCTGACAGTAAAGTAGTAAGAGTTGCTACGAACCTTAAAATAATGCAACAATAATGTAGTAAAAGTTGCTACGAACCTCAAAATAATGTGACAGTGATGTCAGAAGAATTGCTAATGATCTAAAAATGATGCGACAGTGATGTAGTAAGAATTGCGAATGAACTAAAAATGATGCTAACAGTAATGTAGTGATAGTTGCTAATCAACTCAGTGATGCTTACAGTAATGTAGTAAGTGTTTTGAATAACCTCAAAGTGATGCTGACAGTCATGTACTAAGAGTTGCTACGAACCTCAAAATAATGCGACAGTAATGTAGTAAAAGTTGCTACGAACCTCAAAATATTGCGACAGTGATGTCGGAAGAATTGCTAATGAACTCAAAATGATGCTAACAGTAACGTAGTAATAGTTGCGAATAAACTCAGTGATGCTTACAGTAATGTAGTAAGTGTTTCGAATAACCTCAAAGGGATGCTGACAGTCATTTAGAAAGAGTTGCTACGAACCTCAAAATAATGCGACAGTGATGTCGGAAGAATTGCGAATGAACTCAAGATGATGCTCACAGTAATGTAGTGATAGTTGCTAATCATCTCAGTGATGCTTACAGTAATGTAGGAAGACTTTCGAACAACCTCAAAGTGATGCTTACAGTCATTTAGTAAGAGTTGCTAATGAACTCAATTTAATGCTACAGTGAAGTCGTGAGAATTGCTCAACAACTCAAAATGATGCTTACAGTAATGTAGTGATAGTTGCTCATAAACTCAAAGTGATGCTGACAGTAATGTAGTAAGAGTTGCTACGAACCTTAAAATAATGCAACAATAATGTAGTAAGAGTTCCTGCGAACCTTTAAATATTGCGACAGTGATGTCGGAAGAATTGCTGATGAACTCAAGATGATGCTAACAGTAATGGAGTGAAACTTTCGAATAACCTCAAAGTGATGCTGACAGTCATGTAGTAAGTGTTGCTACGAACCTCAAAATAATGCGTCAGTAATGTAGTAAAAGTTGCTACGAACCTCAAAATATTGCGAAAGGGATGTCGGAAGAATTGCTAATGAACTCAAAATGATGCTAACAGTAATGGAGTGAAACTTTCGAATAACCTCAAAGTGATGCTGACAGTCATGTAGTAAGTGTTGCTACGAACCTCAAAATAATGCGACAGTAATGTAGTAAATTTTGCTACGAACCTCAAAATATTGCGACAGTGATGTCGGAAGAATTGCTCATGAACTCAAGATGATGCTAACAGTAATGTAGTGATAGTTGCTAAGAAACTCAGTGATGCTTACAGTAATGTAGTAAGAGTTTCCAACAACCTCAAAGTGATGCTGACAGTCATTTAGTAAGAGTTGCTAATGAACTCAATTTAATGCTACAGTGATGTCGTGAGAATTGCTCAACAACTCAAAATGATGCTAACAGTAATGTAGTGATAGTTGCTAATAAACTCAAAGTGATGCTGACAGTAATGTAGTCAGAATTGCTACGAACCTTAAAATAATGCAACAATAATGTAGTAAGAGTTGCTACGAACCTCAAAATATTGCGACAGTGATGTCGGAAGAATTGCAAATGAACTCAAGATGATTCTAACAGTAATGTAGTGATAGTTGCTAATCAAGTCAGTGATGCTTACAGTAATGTAGTAAGAGTTTCGAACAACCTCAAAGTGATGCTGACAGTCATTTAGTAAGAGTTGCTAATGAACTCAATTTAATGCTGCAGTGATGTCGTGAGATTTGCTCATGAACTAAAAATGATGCTAACCGTAATGTAGTGATAGTTGCTAATATACTCAAAGTGATGCTGACAGTCATGTAGTAAGAGTTGCTACGAACCTCAAAATAATGCGACAGTAATGTAGTAAAAGTTGCTACGAACCTCAAAATATTGCGACAGTGATGTCGGAACAAATGCTAATGAAATAAAAATGATGCTAACAGTAATGTAGTGATAGTTGCTAAGAAACTCAGTGATGCTTACAGTAATGTAGTAAGTGTTTCAAATAACCTCAAAGTGATGGTGACAGTCATGTTGTAAGAGTTGCTACGAACCTCAAAATAATGCGACAGTGATGTCAGAAGAATTGCTAATGATCTCAAAATGATGCGACAGTGATGTAGTAAGAATTGCTAATGAACTAAAAATGATGCTAACAGTAATGGAGTGAAACTTTGAATCACCTCAAAGTGATGCTGACAGTCATGTACTAAGAGTTGCTACGAACCTCAAAATAATGCGACAGTAATGTAGTAAAAGTTGCTACGAACCTCAAAATATTGCAACAGTGATGTCGGAAGAATTCCTAATGAACTCAAAATGATGCTAACAGTAATGTAGTGATAGTTGCTAATCAACTCAGTGATGCTTACAGTAATGTAGTAAGTGTTTCGAATAACCTCAAAGTGATGCTGACAGTCATGTACTAAGAGTTGCTACGAACCTCAAAATAATGCGACAGTAATGTAGTAAAAGTTGCTACGAACCTCAAAATATTGCGACAGTGATGTCGGAACAAATGCTAATGAAATAAAAATGATGCTAATAGTAATGTAGTGATAGTTGCTAATCAACTCAGTGAGGCTGAAAGTAATGTAGTAAGTGTTTCAAATAACCTCAAAGTGATGGTGACAGTCATGTTGTAAGAGTTGCTACGAACCTCAAAATAATGCGACAGTGATGTCAGAAGAATTGCTAAAGATCTCAAAATGATGCGAAAGTGATTTAGTAAGAATTGCTAATGAACTCAAAATGATGCTAACAGTAATGGAGTGAACGTTTCGAATAACCTCAAAGTGATGCTGACAGTCATGTACTAAGAGTTGCTACGAACCTCAAAATAATGCGACAGTAATGTTGTAAGTTGCTACGAACCTCAAAATATTGCGACAGTGATGTCGGAAGAATTGCTAATGAACTCAAGATGTTGCTAACAGTAATGTAGTGATAGTTGCTAATCAAGTCAGTGATGCTGACAGTAATGTAGTAAGAGTTTCGAACAACCTCAAAGTGATGCTGACAGTCATTTAGTAAGAGTTGCTAATGAACTCAATTTAATGCTGCAGTGATGTCGTGAGAATTGCTCATGAACTAAAAATGATGCTAACCGTAATGTAGTGATAGTTGCTAATAAACTCAAAGTGATGCTGACAGTAAAGTAGTAAGAGTTGCTACGAACCTTAAAATAATGCAACAATAATGTAGTAAGAGTTGCTACGAACCTCAAAATATTGCAACAGTGATGTCGGAAGAATTCCTAATGAACTCAAAATGATGCTAACAGTAATGTAGTGATAGTTGCGAATCAACTCAGTGATGCTTACAGTAATGTAGTAAGTGTTTCGAATAACCTCAAAGTGATGCTGACAGTCATGTACTAAGAGTTGCAACGAACCTCAAAATAATGCGACAGTAATGTAGTAAAAGTTGCTACGAACCTCAAAATATTGCGACATTGATGTCGGAACAAATGCTAATGAAATAAAAATGATGCTAACAGTAATGTAGTGATAGTTGCTAATCAACTCAGTGAGGCTGAAAGTAATGTAGTAAGTGTTTCAAATAACCTCAAAGTGATGGTGACAGTCATGTTGTAAGAGTTGCTACGAACCTCAAAATAATGCGACAGTGATGTCAGAAGAATTGCTAAAGATCTCAAAATGATGCGACAGTGATTTAGTAAGAATTGTTAATGAACTCAAAATGATGCTAACAGTAATGGAGTGAACGTTTAGAATAACCTCAAAGTGATGCTGACAGTCATGTACTAAGAGTTGCTACGAACCTCAAAATAATGCGACAGTGATGTCGGAAGAATTGCTAATGATCTCAAAATGATGCGACAGTGATGTAGTAAGAATTGCTAATGAACTCAAAATGATGCTAGGAGTAATGGAGTGAAACTTTCAAAATAACCTCAAAGTGATGCTGACAGTCATGTAGTAAGTGTTGCTACGAACCTCAAAATAATGCGACAGTAATGTTGTAAGTTGCTACGAACCTCAAAATATTGCGACAGTGATGTCGGAAGAATCGCTAATGAACTCAAGATGATGCTAACAGCAATGTAGTCATAGTTGCTAATCAACTCAAAGTGATGCTGACAGTAATGTAGTAAGAGTTGCTACGAACCTTAAAAATAATGTAACAATAATGTAGTAAGAGTTGCTTCGAACCTCAAAATGATGTGACAGTGATGTCAGAAGAATTGCTAATGATCTCAAAACGATGCGACAGTGATGTGGGAAGAATTGCGAATGAACTCAAAATGATGCTAACTGTAATGTAGTGATAGTTGCTAATAAAGTCAGTGATGCTTACAGTAATGTAGTAAGTGTTTTGAATAACCTCAAAGTGATGGTGACAGTCATGCAGTAAGAGTTGCTACGAACCTCAAAATAATGCGACAGTTATGTTGGAAGAATTGCTAAAGATCTCAAAATGATGCGACAGTGATTAGGAAAGAATTGCTCATGAACTCAAAAGGATGCTAACAGTAATGGAGTGAAAGTTGCTAATAACCTCAAAGTGATGCTGACAGTAATGTAGTAAGAGTTGCTACGAACCTCAATATAATGCGACAGTAATGTAGTAAAAGTTGCTACGAACCTCAAAATATTGCGACAGTGATGTCGGAAGAATTGCTAATGAACTTTAAATGATGCTAACAGTAATGTAGTGATAGTTGCTATTCAACTCAGTGATGCTTACAGTAATGTAGTAAGTGTTTCGAATAACCTCAAAGTGATGGTGACAGTCATGTAATAAGAGTTGCTACGAACCTCAAAATAATGCGACAGTGATGTCGGAAGAATTGCTCATACACTCAAAATGATGCCAACAGTAATGGAGTGAACGTTTCGAACAACCTCAAAGTGATGCTGACAGTCATTTAGTAAGAGTTGCTAATGAAGTCAATTCAATGCTACAGTGATGTCGTGAGAATTGCTCATAAACTCAAAATGATGCTAACAGTAATGGAGTGAAAGTTGCTAATAAACTCAAAGTGATGCTGACAGTAATGTAGTAAGAGTTGCTACAAACCTTAAAATAATGCAACAGTAAAGTAGGAAGAGTTGCTTCGAACCTCAAAATAATGCGACAGTGATGTCACAAGAATTGCTAATCAACTCAAAATGATGCGAACAGTAATGTAGTGATAGTTGCTAATAAACTCAGTGATGCTTCCAGTAATGTAGTAAGAGTTTCGAACAATCTCAAAGTGATGCTTACCGTAATGTAGTAAGAGTTTCGAAGAACCTCAAAGTGATGCTGACAGTCATGTAGTAAGTGTTTTGAACAACTTCAAAGTGATCCTGACAGTCATGTAGTCAGAGTTGCTACGAACCTCAAAATAATGCGACAGTGATGTCGGAATTATTGCTAATGAACTCCAAATGATGCTTACAGTAATGTAGTGATAGTTGCAAATCAAGTCAGTGGTGCTTACAGTAATGTAGTAAGTGTTTCGAACTACCTCAAAGTGATGCTGACTGTCATGTGGTTTGAGTTGCGAGTAAATCAAAAATGATGCTGACAGTGATGTTGTAAGAATTGTTATTGAACTCAAAACGATGCTAACAGTAACGTAGTGATAGTTGCTAATCAACTCAGTGATGCTTACAGTAATGTAGTAAGTGTTTCGAACTACCTCAAAGTGATGCTGACTGTCATGTAGTAAGAGTTGCTACTAACCTCAAAATGATGCTAACAGTAATGTAGTGAAAGTTGCTAATAAACTCAAAGTGATGCTGACAGTAATGTAGTAAGAGTTTCGAACAACCTCAAAGTGATTATGACAGTCATGTAGTAAGGGTTGCTACGAACCTCAAAATAATGCGACAGTGATGTCGGAATTATTGCTAATGATCTCAAAATGATGCGACAGTGATGTCGTAAGAATTGCTAATGAACTCAAAATGATGCTAACAGTAATGTAGTGATAGTTGCTATGAATTCAATGATGCTTACTGTAATGTAGTAAGTGTTTCGAACAACCTCAAAGTGATGCTGACAGTCATGTAGTAAGAGTTGCTACGAACCTCAAAATAATGTGACAGTAATGTAGTGATAGTTGCTACGAACCTCAATTTAATGCTACAGTGATGTCTATGAATTGCTAATAAACTCAAAATGATGCCAACAGTAATGTAGTGATAGTTGCTTATGAACTGAAAGTGATGCTGAGAGTAAGGTAGTAAGAGTTGCTACGAACCTTTAAATAATGCAACAGTAATGTAGTAAGAGTTGCTAAGAACCTCAAAATTATGCGACAGTGATTTCAGAAGAATTGCTAAAGATCTCAAAATGATGCGATAGTGATGGAGTGAACGTTTCGAATAACCTCAAAGTGATGCTGAGTTGATGTAGTAAGAGTTGCTACGAACCTCAAAATAATGCGACAGTGATGTCGTAAGAATTGCTAATGATCTCAAAATGATGCAACAGTGCTGTAGTAAGAGTTGCTACGAACCTTAAAATAATGCGACAGTGATGTCAGAAGAATTGCCAAAGATCTCAAAATGATGCGACAATGATGTAGTAAGAATTGCTAATGAACTCAATATGATGCTAACAGTAATGGAGTGAAAGTTTCGCATAACCTAAAAGTGATGCTGACAGTCATGTTGTACGTGTTGCTACGAACCTAAAAATAATGCGACATTAATGTAGGAAAAGTTGCTACGAACCTCAAAATATTGCGACAGTGATGTCGGAAGAATTGCTAATGAACTCAAAATGATGCTAACAGTAATGTAGTGACAGTTGCTAATCAACTCAGTGATGCTCACAGTAATGTAGTAAGAGTTTCGAACAACATCAAAGTGATGCTGACAGTCATGTAGTAAGAGTGGCTTCTAACCTCAAAATGATGCTAACAGTAATGTAGTGATAGTTGCTACGAACCTTAAAATAATGCAACAATAATGTAGTAAGAGTTGCTACGAACCTCAAAATAATGTGACAGTGATGTCAGAAGAATTGCTAATGATCTCAAAATGATGCAACAATAATGTGGTAAGAGTTGCTAAGAACCTCAAAATAATGCGACAGTCATGTCGGAAGAATTGCTAATGAACACAAAATGATGCTCGCACTAATGTAGTGATAATTGCTAATCAACTCAGTGATGCCTACAGTAATGTAGTAAGTGTTTCAAAAAACCTCAAAGTGATGCTGACAGTCATGTAGTAAGAGTTGCTACGAACCTTTAAATAATGATACAAAAATGTAGTAAGAGTTGCTACGAACCTCAAAATAATGCGACAGTGATGTCGGAAGAACTGCTAATGATCTCAAAATGATGCAACAGTGATGTAGGAAGAATTGCTAATGAATTCAAAATGATGCTAACAGTAATGGAGTGAAAGTTTCGAATAACCTCAAAGTGATGCTGACAGTAATGTAGTGAGAGTTACTACGAACCTTTAAATAATGCAACAGTAATGAAGTAAGAGTTGCTACGAACATCAAAATAATGCGACAGTGATGTCAGAAGAATTGCTAATGATCTCAAAATGATGCGACAGTGATGTAGTAAGAATTGCTTATGAACTCAAAACAATGCTAACAGTAATGTAGTAAGAGTTTAGAAGAACCTCAAAGTGATGCTGACAGTCATGTAGTAAGTGTTGCTACTTACCTCAATTTAATGGTACAGTGATGTCTATGAATTGCTCATAAACTCAAAATGATGCTAACAGTAATGTCGTGATAGTTGCTAATAAACTCAAAGTAATGCTGACAGTAATGTAGTTAGAGTTGCTACGAACCTCAAAATAATGTGACAGTGATGTCAGAAGAATTGCTAATGATCTCAAAATAATGCGACAGTGATGTAGTAAGAATTGGTAATGAACTCAAGATGATGCTAACAGTAATGGAGTGAACGTTTCGAATAACCTCAAAGTGATGCTGACAGTCATGTAGTAAGAGTTGCTACGAACCTCAAAACAATGCGACAGTAATGTAGTAAAAGTTGCTACGAACCTCAAAATATTGCGACAGTGATGTCGGAAGAATTGCTGATGAACTCAAAATGATGCTAACAGTAATGTAGTGATAGTTGCTAATCAAGTCAGTGATGCTTACAGTAATGTAGTAAGTGTTTCAAATAACCTCAAAGTGATGCTGACAGTCATGTAGTAAGAGTTGCTACGAACCTCAAAATATTGCGACAGTGATGTCGGAAGAATTGCTAATGAACTCAAGATGATGCTAACAGTAATGGAGTGAAACTTTCGAATAACCTCAAAGTGATGCTGAGAGTCATGTAGTAAGTGTTGCTACGAACCTCAAAATAATGCGACAGTAATGTAGTAAAAGTTGCTATGAACCTCAAAATATTGCGACAGTGATGTCGGAAGAATTGCTAATGAACTCAAGATGATGCTAACAGTAATGTAGTGATAGTTGCGAAGAAACTCAGTGATGCTTACAGTAATGTAGTAAGAGTTTCGAACAACCTCAAAGTGATGCTGAAAGTCATTTAGTAAGAGTTGCTAATGAACTCAATTTAATGCTACAGTGATGTCGTGAGAATTGCTCAACAACTCAAAATGATGCTAACAGTTATGTAGTGATAGTTGCTAATAAACTCAAAGTGATGCTAACAGTAATGTAGTAAGAGTTGCTATGAAGCTTAAAATAATGCAACAATAATGTAGGAAGAGTTGCTACGAACCTCAAAATATTGCGACAGTGATGTCGGAAGAATTGCTAAAGAACTCAAAATGATGCTAACAGTAATGGAGTGAAACTTTCGAATAACCTCAAAGTGATGCTGACAGTAATGTAGTAAGAGTTGCTACGAACCTCAAAATAATGCGACAGTCATGTAGTAAGTGTTTCGAACAACCTCAAAGTGATGCTAACAGTAATGTAGTGAAAGTTGCTAATCAAGTCAGTGATGCTTACAGTAATGTAGTAAGTGTTTCGAACAACCTCAAAGTGATGCTGACAGTCATGTAGTAAGAGTTGCTCCGAACCTCAAAATAATGCGACAGTGATGTCAGAAGAATTGCTAAAGATCTCAAAATGATGCAACAGTGATGTCGGAAGAATTGCTAATGAACTCAAGATGATGCTAACAGTCATGGAGTGAAACTTTCGAATAACCTCAAAGTGATGCTGACAGTCATGTAGTAAGTGTTGCTACGAACCTCAAAATAATGCGACAGTAATGTAGTAAAACTTGCTACGAACCTCAAAATATTGCGACAGTGATGTCGGAAGAAATCCTAATGAACTCAAGATGATGCAAACAGTAATGTAGTGATAGTTGATAAGAAACTCAGTGATGCTTACAGTAATGTAGTAAGAGTTTCGAACAACCTTAAAGTGATGCTGAAAGTCATTTAGTAAGAGTTGCTAATGAACTCAATTTAATGCTACAGTGATGTCGTGAGAATTGCTCAACAACTCAAAATGATGCTAACAGTTATGTAGTGATAGTTGCTAAAAAAGTCAAAGTGATGCTGACAGTCATGTAGGAAGAGATGCTATGAACCTCAAAATATTGCGACAGTGATGTCGGAAGAATTGCTAATGAACTCAAAACGATGCGACAGTGTTGTAGGAAGAATTGCTAATGAACTCAAAGTGATGCTAACAGTAATGTAGTAAGAGTTGCTATGAAGCTTAAAATAATGCAACAATAATGTAGTAAGAGTTGCTACGAACCTCAAAATAATGCGACAGTGATGTCAGAAGAATTGCTAAAGATCTCAAAATGATGCAACAGTGATGTCAGAAGAATTCGTAATGATCTCAAAATGATGCTAACAGTAATGGAGTGAATGTTTCGAATAACCTCAAAGTGATGCTGACAGTCATGTACTAAGAGTTGCTACGAACATCAAAATAATGCGACAGTAATGTAGTAAAAGTTGCTACGAACCTCAAAATATTGCGACAGTGATGTCGGAAGAATTGCTAATGAACTCAAAATGATGCTAAAAGTAATGTAGTGATAGTTGCTAATTAACTCAGTGATGCTTGCAGTAATGTAGTAAGTGTTTCGAATAACCTCAAAGTGATGCTGACAGTCATGTAGTAACAGTTGCTACGAACCTAAAAATAATGCGACAGTGATGTCGGAAGAATTGCTAATGATCTCAAAATGATGCGACAGTGATGTAGTCAGAATCGCTAATGAACTCAAAATGATGCTAACAGTAATGGAGTGAAACTTTCGAATAACTTCAAAGTGATGCTGACAGTCATGTACGAAGAGTTGCTACGAACCTCAAAATAATGCAACAGTAATGTAGTAAAAGTTGCTACGAACCTCAAAATATTGCGACAGTGATGTCGGAAGAATTGCTCATGAACTTGAAATGATGCTAACAGTAATGTAGTGATAGTTGCTAATCAAGTCAGTGATGCTTACAGTAATGTAGTAAATGTTTCGAAAAACCTCAAAGTGATGCTGACATTCATGTAGTAAGAGTTGCTACGAACCTCAAAATAATGCGACAGTGATGTCAGAAGAATTGCTAAAGATCTCAAAATGATGCAACAGTGATGTCGGAAGAATTGGTAATGATCTCAAAATGATGCTAACAGTAATGGAGTGAACGTTTCGAATAACCTCAAAGTGATGCTGACAGTCATGTACTAATAGTTGCTACGAACATCAAAATAATGCGATAGTAATGTAGTAAAAGTTGCTACGAACCTCAAAATATTGCGACAGTGATGTCGGAAGAATTGCTGATGAACTCAAGATGATGCTAACAGTAATGGAGTGAAACTTTCGAATAACCTCAAAGTGATGCTGACAGTCATGTAGTAAGTGTTGCTACGAACCTCAAAATAATGCGACAGTAATGTAGTAAAAGTTGCTATGAACCTCAAAATATTGCGACAGTGATGTCGGAAGAATTGCTAATGAACTTAAAATGATGCGAAAAGTAATGTAGTGATAGTTGCTAATCAACTCAGTGATGCTTGCAGTAATGTAGTAAGTGTTTCGAATAACCTCAAAGTGATGCTGACAGTCATGTAGCAAGAGTTGCTACGAACCTCAAAATAATGCGACAGTGATGTAGTAAGAATCGCTGATGAACTCAAAATGATGCTAACAGTAATGGAGTGAAATTTTCGAATTACCTCAAAGTGATGCTGACAGTCATGTAGTAAGCGTTGCTACGAACCTCAAAGTGATGGGACAGTAATGTAGTAAAACTTGCTACGAACCTCAAAATATTGCGACAGTGATGTCGGAAGTATTGCTAATGAACTCAAGATGATGCTAACAGTAATGTAGCTATACTTGCTAAGAAACTCAGTGATGCTTACAGTAATGTAGTAAGAGTTTCGAACAACTTTAAAGTGATGCTGAAAGTCATTTAGTAAGAGTTGCTAATGAACTCAATTTAATGCTACAGTGATGTCGTGAGAATTGCTCAACAACTCAAAATGATGCTTACAGTTATGTAGTGATAGTTGCTAAAAAATTCAAAGTAATGCTGACAGTAATGTAGTAAGAGTTGCTACGAACCTCAAAATATTGCGACAGTGATGCCGGAAGAATTGCTAATGAACTCAAAATGATGCGACAGTGTTGTTGGAAGAATTGCTAATGAACTCAAAGTGATGCTAACAGTAATGTAGTAAGAGTTACTATGAAGCTTAAAATAATGCAACAATAATGTAGTAAGAGTTGCTACGAACCTCAAAATATTGCGACAGTGATGTCGGAAGAATTGCTCATGAACTCAAAATGATGCTAACAGTAATGGAGTGAAACTATCGAATAACCTCAAAGTGATGCTTACAGTAATGTAGTAAGAGTTGCTACGAACCTCAAAATAATGCGACAGCAACGTAGTAAAAGTTGCTACGAACCTCAAAATATTGCGACAGTGATGTCGGAAGAATTGCTAATGAACTCAAAATGATGCTAACAGTAATGTAGTGATAGTTGCTAATAAACTCAGTGATGCTTACAGTAATGTAGTAAGTGTTTCGAATAACCTCAAAGTGATGCTGACTGTCATGTACTAAGAGTTGCTTCGAACCTCAAAATAATGCAACAGTAATGTCGGAAGAATTGCAAATGAACTCAAAATGATGCGACAGTGTTGTAGGAAGAATTGGTAATGATCTCAAAATGATGCTAACAATAATGTAGTGATAGTTGCTAATCAAGTCAGTGATGCTTACAGTAATGTAGTAAGTGTTTCCAACAACCTCAAAGTGATGCTAGCAGTAATGTAGTAAAAGTTGCTATGTACCTCAAAATATTGCGACAGTGATGTCGGAAGAATTGCTAATGAACTCAAGATGATGCTAACAGTAATGGAGTGAAACTTTCGAATAACATCAAAGTGATGCTGACAGTCATGTAGTAAGAGTTGCTACGAACCTCAAAATAATGCGACAGTAATGTAGTAAAAATTGCTACGAACCTCAAAATAATGCGACAGTAATGTAGTAAAAGTTGCTACGAACCTCAAAATATTGAGACATTGATGTCGGAAGAATTGCTAATGAACTCAAGATGATGCTAACAGTAATGTAGTGATATTTGCTTATCAACTCAGTGATGCTTACAGTAATGTAGTAAGAGTTTCGAACAACCTCAAAGTGATGCTGAAAGTCATTTAGTAAGAGTTGCTAATGAACTCAATTTAATGCTACAGTGATGTCGTGAGAATTGCTCAACAACTCAAAATGATGCTAACAGTAATGTAGTGATAGTTGCTAATAATCTCAAAGTGATGCTAACAGTAATGTAGTAAGAGTTGCTATGAAGCTTAAAATAATGCAACAATAATGTAGGAAGAGTTGCTACGAACCTCAAAATATTGCGACAGTGATGTCGGAATAATTGCTAATGAACTCAAAATGATGCTAACAGTAATGGAGTGAAACTTTCGAATAACCTCAAAGTGATGCTGACAGTCATGTAGTAAGTGTTGCTACGAACCTCAAAATAATGCGACAGTCATGTCGTAAAAGTTGCTACGAACCTCAAAATATTGCGATAGTGATGTCGGAAGAATTGCTAATGAAGTCAAAATGATGCTAACAGTAATGTAGTGATAGTTGCTAATCAACTCAGTGATGCTTACAGTAATGTAGTAAGTGTTTCGAATAACCTCAAAGTGATGCTGACAGTCATGTAGTAAGAGTTGCTACGAACCTCAAAATATTGCGACAGTGATGTCAGAAGAATTGCTCATGAACTCAAAATGATGCGAACAGTAATGGAGTGAAACTTTCGAATAACCTCAAAGTGATGCTGACAGTCATGTAGTAAGAGTTGCTACGAACCTCAAAATAATGCGACAGTGATGTCAGAAGAATTGCGAAAGATCTCAAAATGATGCGACAGTGATGTTAGAAGAATTGCTAATGAACTCAAAATGATGCTAACAGTAATGTAGTGATAGTTGCTAATCAACTCAGTGATGCTTACAGTAATGTAGTAAGTGTTTCGAATAACCTCAAAGTGATGCTGACAGTCATGTACTAAGAGATGCTACGAACCTCAAAATAATGCGACAGTAATGTCGTAAAAGTTGCTACGAACCTCAAAATATTGCGACAGTCATGTAGTAAGTGTTTCGAACAACCTCAAAGTGATGCTGACAGTAATGTAGTAAGAGTTGCTACGAACCTCAAAATAATGCGACAGCAACGTAGTAAAAGTTGCTACGAACCTCAAAATATTGCGACAGTGATGTCGGAAGAATTGCTAATGAACTCAAAATGATGCTAACAGTAATGTAGTGATAGTTGCTAATCAAGTCAGTGATGCTTACAGTAATGTAGTAAGTGTTTCGAACAACCTCAAAGTGATGCTGACAGTCATGTAGTCAGAGTTGCTACGAACCTCAAAATAATGCGACAGTGATGTCAGAAGAATTGCTAAAGATCTCAAAATGATGCGACAGTGATGTAGTAAGAATTGCTAATGAACTCAAAATGATGCTAACAGTAATGGAGTGAAACGTTCGAATAACCTCAAAGTGATGCTTACAGTCATGTACTATTAGTTGCTACGAACCTCAAAATAATGCGACAGTAATGTAGTAAAAGTTGCTACGAACCTCAAAATATTGCGACAGTGATGTCTGAAGAATTGCTAATGAACTCAAAAAGATGCTAAAAGTAATGTAGTGATAGTTGCTAATTAACTCAGTGATGCTTGCAGTAATGTAGTAAGTGTTTTGAATAACCTCAAAGTGATGCTGACAGTCATGTAGTAACAGTTGCTACGAACCTGCAATTAATGCGACAGTGATGTCAGAAGAATTGCTAATGATCTCAAAATGATGCGACAGTGATGTAGTAAGAATCGCTAATGAACTCAAAATGATGCTAACAGTAATGGAGTGAAACTTTCGAATAACTTCAAAGTGATGCTGACAGTCATGTCGTAAGTGTTGCTACAAATCTCAAAATAATGCGACAGTCATGCAGTAAAAGTTGCTACGAACCTCAAAATATTGCGATCGTGATGTCGGAAGAATTGCTAATGAACTCAAAATGATGCTAACAGTAATGTAGTGATAGTTGCGAATCAACTCAGTGATGCTTACAGTAATGTAGTAAGTGTTTCGAATAACCTCAAAGTGATGCTGACAGTCATGTACGAAGAGTTGCTACGAACCTCAAAATAATACGACAGTGATGTCGGAAGAATTGCTCATGAACTTGAAATGATGCTAACAGTAATGTAGTGATAGTTGCTAATCAAGTCAGTGATGCTTACAGTAATGTAGTAAGTGTTTCGAATAACCTCAAAGTGATGCTGACAGTCATGTACGAAGAGTTGCTACGAACCTCAAAATATTGCGACAGTGATGTCGGAAGAATTGCTCATGAACTTGAAATGATGCTAACAGTAATGCAGTGATAGTTGCTAATCAAGTCAGTGATGCTTAAAGTAATGTAGTAAGTGTTTCGAACAACCTAAAAGTGATGCTGACAGTCATGTAGTAAGCGTTGCTACGAACCTCAAAATAATGCGACAGTGATGTCAGAAGAATTGCTAAAGATCTCAAAATGATGCAAAAGTGATGTCAGAAGAATTGGTAATGATCTCAAAATGATGCTAACAGTAATGGAGTGAACGTTTCCAATAACCTCAAAGTGATGCTGACAGTCATGTACTAAGAGTTGCTACGAACATCAAAATAATGCGACAGTAATGTAGTAAAAGTTGCTACGAACATCAAAATAATGCGACAATAATGTAGTAAAAGTTGCTACGAACCTCAAAATATTGCGACAGTGATGTCGGAAGAATTGCTGATGAACTCAAGATGATGCTAACAGTAATGGAGTGAAACTTTCGAATAACCTCAAAGTGATGCTGACAGTCATGTAGTAAGTGTTGCTACGAACCTCAAAATAATGCGACAGTAATGTAGTAAAAGTTGCTACGAACCTCAAAATATTGCGACAGTGATGTCGGAAGAATTGCTAATGAACTCAAGATGATGCAAACAGTAATGTAGTGATAGTTGCTAAGAAACTCAGTGATGCTTACAGTAATGTAGTAAGCGTTTCAAATAACCTCAAAGTGATGCTGACAGTCATGTACGAAGAGTTGCTACGAACCTCAAAATAATGCGACAGTAATGTAGTAAAAGTTGCTACGAACCTCAAAATATTGCGACAGTGATGTAGTAAGAATTGCTAATGAACTCAAGATGATGCTAACAGTAATGGAGTGAAACTTTCGAATAACCTCAAAGTGATGCTGACAGTCATGTATTAAGAGTTGCTACGAATCTCAAAATAATGCGACAGTAATGTAGTAAAAGTTGCTACGAACCTCAAAATATTGCGACAGTGATGTCGGAAGAATTGCTAATGAACTCAAGATGATGCTAACAGTAATGGAGTGAAACTTTCGAATAACCTCAAAGTGATGCTGACAGTCATGTAGTAAGTGTTGCTACGAACCTCAAAATAATGCGACAGTAATGTAGTAAGTGTTGCTACAAACCTCAAAATATTGCGACAGTGATGTCGGAAGAATTGCTAATGAACTCAAGATGATGCTAACAGTAATGTAGTGATAGTTGCTAAGAAACTCAGTGATGCTTACAGTAATGTAGTAAGAGTTTCGAACAACCTCAAAGTGATGCTGAAAGTCATTTAGTAAGAGTTGCTAATCAACTCAATTTAATGCTACAGTGATGTTGTGAGAATTGCTCAACAACTCAAAATGATGCCAACAGTTATGTAGTGATAGTTGCTAAAAAACTCAAAGTGATGCTGACAGTAATGCAGTAAGAGTTGCTGCGAACCTTAAAATAATGCAATAATAATGTAGTAAGAGTTGCTACGAACCTCAAAATATTGCGACAGTGATGTCGGAAGAATTGCTAATGAACTCAAAATGATGCTAACAGTAATGGAGTGAAACTTTCGAATAACCTCAAAGTGATGCTGACAGTCATGTAGTAAGTTTTGCTACGAACCTCAAAATATTGCGATAGTGATGTCGGAAGAATTGCTAATGAAGTCAAAATGATGCTAACAGTAATGTAGTGATAGTTGCTAATCAACTCAGTGATGCTTACAGTAATGTAGTAAGTGTTTCGAATAACCTCAAAGTGATGCTGACAGTCATGTACTAAGAGTTGCTACGAACCTCAAAATATTGCGACAGTGATGTAGTAAAAGTTGCTACGAACCTCAAAATAATGCGACAGTGATGTCGGAAGAATTGCTAATGAACTCAAGATGATGCTAACAGTAATGTAGTGATAGTTGCTAATCAACTCAGTGATGCTTACAGTCATGTAGTAAGAGTTTCGAACAACCTCAAAGTATTGCTGACAGTCATTTAGTAAGAGTTGCTAATGAACTCAATTCAATGCCACAGTGATGTCGTGAGAATTGCTCATTAACTCAAAATGATGCTAACAGTAATGTAGTGATAGTTGCTAAAAAACTCAGTGATACTTACAGTAATGTAGTAAGTGTTTCGAACAACCTAAAAGCGATGCTGTCAGTCATGTAGTAAAAGTTGCTTCTAACGTCAAAATGATGCTAACAGTAATGGAGTGAAACTTTCGAATAACCTCAAAGTGATGCTGACAGTCATGTACGAAGAGTTGCTACGAACATCAAAATAATGCGACAGTCATGTTCGAAGAGTTGCTACGAACCTCAAAATAATGCGAAAGTAATGTAGTAAAAGGTGCAACCAACCTCAAAATATTGCGACAGTGATGTCGGAAGAATTGCGAATGAACTCAAAATGATGCTATTAGTAATGTAGTGATAGTTGCTTATCAAGTCAGTGATGCTTCCAGTAATGTAGTAAGTGTTTCGAAAAACCTCAAAGTGATGCTGACAGTCATGTAGTAAGAGTTGCTTCTAACCTCAAAATGATGCTGAAAGTAATGTAGTGATAGTTGCTAATTAACTCAGTGATGCTTACAGTAATGTAGTAAGTGTTTCGAACAACCTAAAAGTGACGCTGTCAGTCATGTGGTAACAGTTGCTTCTAACCTCAAAATGATGCTAACAGTAATGTAGTGATAGTTGCTAATAAACTCAGTGATGCTTACATTAATGTCGTAAGTGTTTCAAACAACCTCAAAGTGATGCTGACAGTCATGTAGTAAGAGTTGCTACTTACCTCAATTAGATGCTACAGTGATGTCTATGAATTGCTAATAAACTCAAAATGAAGCTAACAGTAATGTAGTGATAGTTGCTAATAAACTCAAAATGATGCTAAAAGTAATGTAGTGATAGTTGCTAATAAACTCAAAATGATGCTAAAAGTAATGTAGTGATAGTTGCTAATGAACTCAAAGTGATGCTGACAGTCATGTCGTAAGTGTTGCTACGAACCTCAAAATATTGCGACAGTGATGTCGGAAGAATTGCTTATGAACTCAAAGTGATGCTAACAGTAATGTAGTGATAGTTGCTAATCAAGTCAGTGATGCTTCCAGTAATGTAGTAAGTGTTTCGAAAAACCTCAAAGTGATGCTGACAGTCATGTAGTAAGAGTTGCTACGAACCTCAAAATAATGCGACAGTGATGTCTGAAGAATTGCTAACGATCTCAAAATGATGCGACAGTGATGTCAGAAGAATTGCTAAAGGTCTCAAAATGATGCGACAGTGATTTCGTAAGAATTGCTAATGAACTCAAAATGCTGCTAACAGTAATGGAGTGAACATTTTAAACAACCTCAGAGTGATGCTGACAGTCATGTAGTAAGAGTTTCGAACAACCTCAAAATAATGCGACAGTGATGTCAGAAGAATTGCTAATGATCTCAAAATGATGCTACAGTGATTTAGTAAGAATTGCTCATGAACTCAAAATGATGCTAACATTAATGGAGTGAAAGTTTCGAAAAACCTCAAAGTGATGCTGACAGACATGTAGTAAGAGTTAATACGAACCTAAAAATATTGCGACAGTGATGTCGGAAGAATTGCTAATGATCTCAAAATGATGCTAACACTAATGTAGCGATAGTTGCTAAAAAACTCAGTGATGGTTACAGTAATGTAGTAAGAGTTTCGAACAACGTCAAAGTGATGCTGACAGTCATGTAGTAAGTGTTTCGAAAAACTTCAAAGTGATGCTGAAAGTCATGTAGTAAGAGTTGCTAATGAACTCAATTTAATGCTACTGTGATGTCGTAAGAATTGCTAATGAACTCAAAATGATGCGAACAGTAATGGAGTGAAAGTTTCGAATAACCTCAAAGGGATGCCGACAGTCATGTAGTAAGAGTTGCTACGAACCTCAAAATAATGCGACAGTAATGTAGTAAAAGTTGCTACAAACCTCAAAATATTGCAACAGTGATGTTGGAAGAATTGCTAATGAACTCAAAATGATGCTAACAGTAAAGTAGTGATAGTTGCTAATCAACTCACTGATGCTTACAGTAATGTAGTAAGAGTTTCGAACACCCTCAAAGTGATGTTGACAGTCATGCAGTAAGAGTTGCTACGAACCTTTAAATAATGCGACAGTAATGTAGTAAGAGTTGCTACGAACCTCAAAAAAATGCGACAGTGAATTCAGAAGAATTGCGAATGATCTCAAAATGATGCTACAGTGATTTAGTAAGAATTGCTAATGAACTCAAAATGATGCTAACATTAATGGAGTGAAAGTTTCGAATAACCTCAAAGTGATGCTGACAGTCATGTAGTAAGAGTTAATACGAACCTAAAAATATTGCGACAGTGATGTCAGAAGAATTGCTAATGATCTCAAAATGATGCGACAGTGATGTCGTAAGAATTGCGAATGAACTCAAAATGATGCTAACAGTAATGTAGTGATAGTTGCTAATAAACTCAGTGATGCTTACAGTAATGTACTAAGTGTTTCGAACAACTTCAAAGTGATGCTGACAGTCATGTAGTAAGAATTGCTACGAACCTCAAAATAATGCGACAGTGATGTCAGAAGAATTGCTAATGATCTCAAAATGATGCGACAGTCATGTAGTAAGAATTGCTAATGAACTCAATTGAATGCTACTGTGATGTCATAAGAATTGCTAATGAACTCAAAATGATGCTAACAGTAATGGAGTGAAAGTTTCGAATAACCTCAAAGTGATGCTGACAGTAATGTAGTAAGAGTTGCAATGAACCTAAAATAATGCGACAGTAATGGAGTAAAAGTTGCAAAGAACCTCAAA
Organism: Aulostomus chinensis; assembly: GCF_037954235.1. Lineage (NCBI taxonomy): Eukaryota > Metazoa > Chordata > Actinopteri > Syngnathiformes > Aulostomidae > Aulostomus > Aulostomus chinensis. Next base: position 53,940,064 of record NC_141320.1, on the reverse strand, counting down.
ATTTTGCGACAGTGATGTCCGAAGAATTGCTAATGAACTCAAAATGATGCTAACAGTAATGTAGTGATAGTTGCTAATCAACTCAGTGTTGCTTACAGTAATGTACTAAGTGTTTTGAACAACCTCAAAGTGATGCTGACAGTCATGCAGTAAGAGTTGCTACGAACCTCAAAATAATGCGACAATGATGTCAGAAGAATTGCTAATGATCTCAAAATGATGCTACAGTGATTTAGTAAGAATTGCTCATGAACTCAAAATGATGCTAATATTAATGGAGTGAAAGTTTCGAATAACCTAAAAGTGATGCTGACAGACATGTAGTAAGAGTTAATACGAACCTAAAAATATTGCGACAGTGATGTCGGAAGAATTGCTAATGATCTCAAAATGATGCGACAGTGATGTCGTACGAATTGCTAATGAACTCAAGATGATGCTAACAGTATTGTAGCGATAGTTGCTAAAAAACTCAGTGATGCTTACAGTAATGTAGTAAGAGTTTCCAGCAACCTCAAAGTGATGCTGACAGTCATGTAGTAAGTGTTTCGAACAACTTCAAAGTGATGCTGAAAGTCATGTCGTAAGAGTTGCTACGAAACTCAAAATAATGCGACAGTGATGTCAGAAGAACTGCTAAAGATCTCAAAATGATGCGACAGTGATTGAGTAAGAATTGCAAATGAACTAAAAATGCTGCTAACAGTAATGGAGTGAAAGTTTCGAATAACCTCAAAGTGATGCTGACTGTCATGTAGTAAGAGTTGCTACGAAACTCAAAATAATGCGACAGTAATGTAGTAAAAGTTGCTACGAACCTTAAAATATTGCGACAGTGACATCGGAAGAATTGCTATTGAACTCAAAATGATGCTAACAGTAATGTAGTGATAGTTGCTAATCAACTCAGTGATGATTACAGTAATGTACTAAGTGTTTCGAACAACCTCAAAATGATGCTGACAGTCATGCAGTAAGAGTTGCTACGAACCTCAAAATAATGCGACAGTGATGTCAGAAGAATTGCTAATGATCTCAAAATGATGCGACAGTGATGTAGTAAGAATTGCTAATGAACTCAATTGAATGCTACTGTGATGTCATAAGAATTGCTAATGAACTCAAAATGATGCTAACAGTAATGGAGTGAAAGTTTCGAATAACCTCAAAGTGATGCTGACAGTCATGCAGTAAGAGTTGCTACGAACCTCAAAATAATGCGACAGTGATGTCAGAAGAATTGCTAAAGATCTCAAAATAATGCGACAGTGATTTAGTAAGAATTGCTAATGAACTCAAAATGCTGCAAAATGTAATGGATTGAAAGTTTCAAATAACCTCCAAGTGATGCTGACAGTCATGCAGTAAGAGTTGCTGCGAAACTCAAAATAATGCGACAGTAATGTAGTAAAAGTTGCAACGAACCTCAAAATATTGCGACAGTGATGTCGGAAGAATTGCTATTGAACTCAACATGATGCTAACAGTAATGTAGTGACAGTTGCTAATCAAGTCAGTGATGCTTACAGTAATGTAGTAAGTGTTTCGAACAACCTCAAAGTGATGCTGACAGTCATGTAGTAACAGTTGCTACGAACCGCAAAATGATGCGACAGTGATGTCAGAAGAATTGGTAATGATCTCAAAATGATGGTAACAGTAATGGAGTGAACGTTTCGAATAACCTCAAAGTGATGCTGACAGTCATGTACTAAGAGTTGCTACGAACCTCAAAATAATGCGACAGTAATGTAGTAAAAGTTGCTACGAACCTCAAAATATTGCGACAGTGATGTCGGAAGAATTGCTAATGAACTCAAGATGATGCTAACAGTAATGTAGTGATAGTTGCTAATCAACTCAGTGATGCTTACAGTCATGTAGTAAGAGTTTCGAACAACCTCAAAGTATTGCTGACAGTCATTTAGTAAGAGTTGCTAATGAACTCAATTCAATGCCACAGTGATGTCGTGAGAATTGCTCATTAACTCAAAATGATGCTAACAGTAATGTAGTGATAGTTGCTAAAAAACTCAGTGATACTTACAGTAATGTAGTAAGTGTTTCGAACAACCTAAAAGCGATGCTGTCAGTCATGTAGTAAAAGTTGCTTCTAACGTCAAAATGATGCTAACAGTCATGTAGTGATAGTTGCTAATCAACTCAGTGATGCTTACAGTAATGTAGTAAGTGTTTCGAAGAACCTCAAAGTGATGCTGAAAGTCATGTTGTAAGAGTTGCTACGAACCTCAAAATAATGCGACAGTAATGTAGTAAAAGTTGCTACAAACCTCAAAATATTGCGACGGTGATGTCGTAAGAATTGCTAATGAACTCAAAATGATGCTAACAGCAATGGAGTGAAAGTTTCGAATAACCTCAAAGTGATGCTGACAGTCATGTACAAAGAGTTGCTACGAACCTCAAAATAATGTGACAGTAATGTAGTAAAAGTTGCTACGAACCTCAAAATATTGCGACAGTGATGTCGGAAGAATTGCTAATGAACTCAAAATGATGCTAACAGTAATGTAGTGATAGTTGCTAATCAAGTCAGTGATGCTTACAGTAATGTAGTAAGTGTTTCGAAGAACCTCAAAGTGATGCTGACAGTCATGGAGTAAGAGTTGCTACGAACCTCAAAATGTTGCGACAGTGATGTCGGAAGAATTGCTAATGAACTTAAAATGATGCTAACAGTAATGTAGTGATTGTTGCTAATCAACTCAGTGATGCTTGCAGTAATGTAGTAAGTGTTTCGAATAACCTCAAAGTGATGCTGACAGTCATGTAGCAAGAGTTGCTACGAACCTCAAAATAATGCGACAGTGATGTCAGAAGAATTGCTAAAGATCTCAAAATGATGCGACAGTGATGTCGGAAGAATTGGTCATGATCTCAAAATGATGGTAACAGTAATGGAGTGAACGTTTCGAAAAACCTCAAAGTGATGCTGACAGTCATGTAGTAAGAGTTGCTGTGAACCTAAAAAAAAATGCGACAGTGATGTCAGAAGAATTGCTAAAGATCTCAAAATGATGCGACAGTGATGTCAGAAGAATTGCTAATGACCTCAAAATGATGCTAACAGTAATGGAGTGAACGTTTCGAATAACCTCAAAGTGATGCTGACAGTCATGTAGTAAGAGTTGCTATGAACCTCAAAATATTGCAACAGTAATGTCGGAAGAATTGCTAATGAACTCAAAATGATGCTAACAGTAATGTAGTGATAGTTGCTAATCAACTCAGTGATGCTTGCAGTAATGTAGTAAGTGTTTTGAATAACCTCAAAGTGATGGTGACAGTCATGTAGTAAGAGTTGCTACAAACCTTAAAATAATGCCACAGTGATGTCGGAAGAATTGCTAATGATCTCAAAATGATGCGACAGTGATGTAGTAGGAATTGCTAATGAACTCAAAATGATGCTAACAGTAATGGAGTGAAAGTTTCGAATAACCTCAAAGTGATGCTGACAGTCTTGTTCTAAGAGTTGCTACGAACCTCAAAATAATGCGACAGTGATGTCGGTAGAATTTCTAATAAACTCAAAATGATGCGACAGTGATGTTGGAAGAATTGCTAATGAACTCAAAATGATGCTAACAGTAATGTAGTGATAGTTGCTAATCAACTCAGTGATGCTTACAGTCATGTAGTAAGAGTTTCGAACAACCTCAAAGTATTGCTGACAGTCATTTAGTAAGAGTTGCTAATGAACTCAATTCAATGCCACAGTGATGTCGTGAGAATTGCTCATTAACTCAAAATGATGCTAACAGTAATGTAGTGATAGTTGCTAAAAAACTCAGTGATACTTACAGTAATGTAGTAAGTGTTTCGAACAACCTAAAAGCGATGCTGTCAGTCATGTAGTAAAAGTTGCTTCTAACGTCAAAATGATGCTAACAGTCATGTAGTGATAGTTGCTAATCAACTCAGTGATGCTTACAGTAATGTAGTAAGTGTTTCGAAGAACCTCAAAGTGATGCTGAAAGTCATGTTGTAAGAGTTGCTACGAACCTCAAAATAATGCGACAGTAATGTAGTAAAAGTTGCTACAAACCTCAAAATATTGCGACGGTGATGTCGTAAGAATTGCTAATGAACTCAAAATGATGCTAACAGCAATGGAGTGAAAGTTTCGAATAACCTCAAAGTGATGCTGACAGTCATGTACAAAGAGTTGCTACGAACCTCAAAATAATGTGACAGTAATGTAGTAAAAGTTGCTACGAACCTCAAAATATTGCGACAGTGATGTCGGAAGAATTGCTAATGAACTCAAAATGATGCTAACAGTAATGTAGTGATAGTTGCTAATCAAGTCAGTGATGCTTACAGTAATGTAGTGAGTGTTTCGAAGAACCTCAAAGTGATGCTGACAGTCATGGAGTAAGAGTTGCTACGAACCTCAAAATGTTGCGACAGTGATGTCGGAAGAATTGCTAATGAACTTAAAATGATGCTAACAGTAATGTAGTGATTGTTGCTAATCAACTCAGTGATGCTTGCAGTAATGTAGTAAGTGTTTCGAATAACCTCAAAGTGATGCTGACAGTCATGTAGCAAGAGTTGCTACGAACCTCAAAATAATGCGACAGTGATGTCAGAAGAATTGCTAAAGATCTCAAAATGATGCGACAGTGATGTCGGAAGAATTGGTCATGATCTCAAAATGATGGTAACAGTAATGGAGTGAACGTTTCGAAAAACCTCAAAGTGATGCTGACAGTCATGTAGTAAGAGTTGCTGTGAACCTAAAAAAAAATGCGACAGTGATGTCAGAAGAATTGCTAAAGATCTCAAAATGATGCGACAGTGATGTCAGAAGAATTGCTAATGACCTCAAAATGATGCTAACAGTAATGGAGTGAACGTTTCGAATAACCTCAAAGTGATGCTGACAGTCATGTAGTAAGAGTTGCTATGAACCTCAAAATATTGCAACAGTAATGTCGGAAGAATTGCTAATGAACTCAAAATGATGCTAACAGTAATGTAGTGATAGTTGCTAATCAACTCAGTGATGCTTGCAGTAATGTAGTAAGTGTTTTGAATAACCTCAAAGTGATGGTGACAGTCATGTAGTAAGAGTTGCTACAAACCTTAAAATAATGCCACAGTGATGTCGGAAGAATTGCTAATGATCTCAAAATGATGCGACAGTGATGTAGTAGGAATTGCTAATGAACTCAAAATGATGCTAACAGTAATGGAGTGAAAGTTTCGAATAACCTCAAAGTGATGCTGACAGTCTTGTTCTAAGAGTTGCTACGAACCTCAAAATAATGCGACAGTGATGTCGGTAGAATTTCTAATAAACTCAAAATGATGCGACAGTGATGTTGGAAGAATTGCTAATGAACTCAAAATGATGCTAACAGTAATGTAGTGATAGTTGCTAATCAACTCAGTGATGCTTACAGTGATGTAGTAAGTGTTTCGAATAACCTCAAAGTGATACTGACAGTCATGTAGTAAGAGTTGCTACGAACCTCAAAATAATGTGACAGTAATGTCAGAAGAATTGCTAAAGATCTCAAAATGATGCGACAGTGATGTAGTAAGAATTGCTAATGAACTCAAAATGATGATAACAGTAATGGAGTGAATGTTTCGAATAACCTCAAAGTGATGCTGACAGTCATGTACTAAGAGTTGCTACGAACCTCAAAATATTGCTACAGTGATGTCGGAAGAATTGCTAATGAACTCAAGATGATGCTAACAGTAATGGAGTGAAACTTTCGAACAACCTCACAGTGATGCTGACAGTCATTTAGTAAGAGTTGCTAATGAACTCAATTCAATGCTACAGTGATGTCGTGAGAATTGCTCATAAACTCAAAATGATGCTAACAGTAATGTAGTGATAGTTGCTAATAAACTCAAAGTGATGCTGACAGTCATGTAGTAAGAATTGCTACGAACCTTAAAATAATGCAACAATAATGTAATAAGAGTTGCTACGAACCTCAAAATGATGCGACAGTGATGTCGGAAGAATTGCTAATGAACTTAAAATGATGCTAACAGTAATGTAGTGATAGTTGCTAATCAAGTCAGTAATGCTTACAGTAATGTAGTAAGTGTTACGAATAACCTCAAAGTGATGCTGACAGTCATGTAGTAAGAGTTGCTACGAACCTCAATATAATGCGACAGTAATGTAGTAAAAGTTGCTAAGAACCTCAAAATATTGCGACAGTGATGTCGGAAGAATTGCTAATGAACTTAAAATGATGCTAACAGTAATGTAGTGATAGTTGCTAATCAAGTCAGTAATGCTTACAGTAATGTAGTAAGTGTTTCGAAGAACCTCAAAGTGATGCTGACAGTCATGGAGTAAGAGTTGCTACGAACCTCAAAATATTGCGACAGTGATGTCGGAAGAATTGCTAATGAACTCAAAATGATGCTAACAGTAATGTAGTGATAGATGCTAATCAAGTCAGTGATGCTTACAGTAATGTAGTAAGTGTTTCGAATAACCTCAAAGTGATGGTGACAGTCATGTAGTAAGAGTTGCGACGAACCTCAAAATAATGCGACAGTGATGTCGGGAGAATTGCTAAAGATCTCAAAATGATGCGACAGTGATTTAGAAAGAATTGCTCATGAACTCAAAATGATGCGAACAGTAATGGAGTGAACGTTTCGACTAACCTCAAAGTGATGCTGACAGTCTTGTACTAAGAGTTGCCACGAACCTAAAAATAATGCGACAGTGATGTCGGAAGAATTGCTAATGATCTCAAAATGATGCGACAGTGATGTAGTAAGAATTGCTAATGAACTCAAAATGATGCTAACAGTAATGGAGTGAAACTTTCGAATAACCTCAAAGTGATGCTGACAGTGATGTAGTAAGTGTTTCGAACAACCTCAAAGTGATGCTGACAGTCATTTAGTAAGAGTTGCTAATGAACTCAATTCAATGCTACAGTGATGTCGTGAGAATTGCTCATGAACTCAAAATGATGCTAACAGTAATGTAGTGATAGTTGCTAATAACCTCAAAGTGATGCTGACAGTCATGTAGTAAGAGTTGCTACTAACCTTAAAATAATGCAACAATAATGTAGTAAGAGTTGCTACGAACCTCAAAATGATGTGGCAGTGATGTCAGAAGAATTGCTAATGATCTCAAAATGATGCGACAGTGATGTCGGAAGAATTGCTGATGAACTCAAAATGATGCTAACAGTAATGTAGTGATAGTTGCATATCAACTCAGTGATGCTGACAGTGATGTAGTAAGTGTTTCGAACAACCTCAAAGTGATGCTGACAGTCTTGTACTAAGAGTTGCTACGAACCTCAATATGATGCTAACAGTAATGTAGTGATAGTTGCATATCAACTCAGTGATGCTGACAGTGATATAGTAAGTGTTGCTACGAACCTCAAAATATTGCGACAGTGATGTTGGAAGAATTGCTAATGAACTCAAAATGATGCTAACACTAATGTAGTGATAGTTGCTAATTAACTCAGTGATACTTACAGTAATGTAGTAAGTGTTTCGAACAACCTAAAAGTGATGCTGTCAGTCATGTAGTAAAAGTTGCTTCTAACCTCAAAATGATGCTAACAGTAATGTAGTGATAGTTGCTAATAAACTCAAAGTGATGATGACAGTCATGTAGTCAGAGTTGCTACGAACCTTAAAATAATGCAACAATAATGTAGTAAGAGTTGCTACGAACCTTAAAATAATGCGACAGTCATGTATTTAAGTTGCTACGAACCTCAAAATATTGCGACAGTGATGTCGGAAGAATTGCAAATGAACTCAAGATGATGCTAACAGTAATGTAGCGATAGTTGCTAAGAAACTCAGTGATGCTTAAAGAAATGTAGTAAGAGTTTCGAACAACCTCAAAGTGATGCTGACAGTCATGTAGTAACAGTTGCTTCGAATCTCAAAATAATGCGACAGTGATGTCGGAAGAATTGCTAATGATCTCAAAATGATGCTAACAGTAATGTAGTGATAGTTGCTAATTAACTCAGTGATACTTACAGAAATGTAGTAAGTGTTTCGAACAACCTAAAAGTGATGCTGTCAGTCATGTAGTAAAAGTTCCTTCTCACCTCAAAATGATGCTAACAGTAATGTAGTGATAGTTGCTAATAAACTCAAAATGATGATGACAGTAATGTAGTAAGAGTTGCTACGAACCTTTAAATAATGCAACAGTAATGTAGTAAGTGTTTCGAACAACTTCAAAGTGATGCTGACAGTCATGTAGTAAGAGTTGCTAATGAAGTCAATTTCATGCTACAGTGATGTCATAAGAAATGCTAATTAACTCAAAATGATGCTAACAGTAATGTAGTGAAAGTTGCTAATAAACTCAAAGTGATGCTGACAGTAATGTAGTAAGAGTTGCTACGAACCTTTAAATAATGCAACAATAATGTAGTAAGAGTTGCTACGAACCTCAAAATAATTTGACAGTGATGTCAGAAGAATTGCTAATGATCTCAAAATGATGCGACAGTGATGTAGTAAGAATTGCTAATGAACTCAAAATGATGCTAACAGTAATGTAGTGAAAGTTGCGAGTAACCTAAAAATGATGCTGAGAGTCATTTAGTAAGAGTTGCTAATAACCTCAAAATAATGCAACAGTGATGTTGGAAGAATTGCTATTGATCTCAAAATGATGTGACAGTGCTGGCGTAAGAATTGCGAATGAACTCAAAATGATGCTAACAGTAACGGAGTGACATTTTCGAATAACCTCAAAATGATGCTAACAGTAATCTAGTAAGAGCTGCTAATAACCTCAAAATGATGACAGTAATTTAGTAAGAGCTACTAAAAACCTCAAAATAATGCTACAGTGATGTAGGAAGAATTGCTAATAAACTCAAAATTATGCTAACAGTAATGTAGTGATAGTTGCTAATGAACTCAGTGATGCTGACAGTAATGTAGTAAGTGTTTCGAACAACCTCAAAGTGATGCTGACAGTCATGTAGGATGAGTTGCTACGAACCTAAAAATAATGCGATAGTTATTTCGTAAGAATTGCTAATGATCCCAAAATGATGCTAATAGTAATGTAGTGATAGTTGCTAATAATCTCAAAGTGATGCTGGCGGTAATGTGGAAAGAGCTGAAACGAGAACAACAAACTGTCCTCTGATGGTTGGACAGGTTGGTTTTGTCCGTCCTCTCACTCATCATTAAAAGCCCTTATTACTCATCATTCATCCAATCTGACACTCACGTCTGCAGTGGGGAATCCCCAGCAGCCCGCGGCACACATGGAGCAGTCTCGGCCAATCACGTGGGGCCTGCAGCGGCACCGACCACCAAATGGCTCGCAGGTGTCACTCTCAGCTCCAACCTCATGGCAGGCACAAGGCAGGGCGCCGTTGTTGAAGAGAGCCCAAGAGACACAGCTGAGCTGAGACAGAATGGAGACCAAGGACAGGAGGGACGACAGAGAAAAAGGAAACGTTAGCGAGACATTTTAGGAAAATTAGTTAAGTGGGGAAAAGGTTATTAGCCAAACTCGCTAAATGGAAGGACAACAAAAAACAAAGATCTTAAAAAGAAAATTTGCACAAAGTGAAACCCTGCAAGAGAAAGTAAATCAAGAACTAAATATTCTTGAGGCTCAGGTCTTTAGTTCCAATGCTTGTAAATGACATCTGAATGCATTCACAACCCAAATCTGAGCAGACAGAAGCGTCCCAGTCAGGCCCAGTTTAGTTCCTCTAGAACATTCAGGGATACTGAACAGGGACCAACTCAGGCTGAGAGACACCGACTTGACATGAAAGCTGTTGAGGCCACAGTTGCTAATGAAGTGGTCAGATTTCTCCAGTGGTTCTTGGTTCAGGGAGCTGGAGCTGGAGCTGCTCTCAGGCACCACCAGGACGTGATCCTGGAGAGACAGAAGGAAGAAGTCCAGGCCTGACAGAGGAGAAGGAGGCACAGAGTAGAAACAGCAGATACGTGTGGGGAAAGGGAGAGGGTATCAGTCCAGCAGAGGAGCAGGAAACCTACCACCACAGGGCTCTGCCTGCAGGAACCTGCAGGTGAGGAGGACCTGGTGGTCCGGCACATCCACAATGATCTGGTTTTCAGACACCGGCACGTTTCGGCAGCCGTAAGCGTGGGGACAGAAGGAGGCGTTGGCGTGGCCTGAAAGACACAAACAACCATCTCCATTTGAATGTTTCTCAAACAGCCGGAGCAGGAAAGCTAAGATGAATCAAAGATCCTCCACCCTGCCAGATCCGACCCTGGTAATGTAGACCTGCACAGGGTGGGTGGGGTGGAGCGGCTGGTGGTGGTGGAGGATGAAGACGTATCTGCCCAAAGCCTGGACACGGTGGAGTCCACCGCAGCGTTCTGAGTAGAAGGATGAGAGCGATGTTCAATGGTACATGTTTTCTTTCCTGAACCGCCGATGTTTCCAATCACGAATCTCAGTCATGAGATTTGAACATCATGGAGGAGTTCAAAAGTGTCAAACTGGGCCGGTCTCCATTTTATGAGTCCGGAGACCGAGGATAAAACTACAAGTCCCTGGTTCAGATTTGACTCGTCTGAATCCAAACACAGCAGCGTTCTTCCACCAGGCCAGAGGAGTTGATCATGATAACAAGATATCTTCATGCTACTACAACACACAAACTCATCACCAGAAAAGACTTCATGGTGGAACAACAAATCTCCTCCCAATGGGAAAAACATTGAGTTGAACAATCAACTTTTCCATGATGACATGGAGAGCTTGGCAGCAGCAGCAGGCTTCCATTGGGGGCTGATATGCCAGCTCCACTTAGCCTTCTTTGGAATGGTTTCACCTGGAGTGATGCTGTTATTGAGACCTTTTATCTGGAACAACACCACCTGCATGGAGACTGAGGACTTCAACAGATGCAGATGTTGACCCAGAATAAATCTAAATATTCCAGATGTGTTAAATCAATCCAGCAGCAGTGGTGGGAGCGTCGTAAACTCACTCACTCAGCAGCCGTCAGCCTCCGTACCTGCACGGAGTCCAGCCTGATGTGGTCTCTGTTGTCTGCTCCCAGAGGTGGTCTGTCACCTCTGAACCAGGGGGTTCATCTCTCTGGTGGGAGGTCAGTGGAGGAGCTGCAGCGGGGGAGGCCAGGATGGGCTCCTGTAGGAGGAGCTCTGGCCCTCCTTCAGCACCAGCCAGTGGGAGGGAGTTTGGAAACATGAGGGGACACAGGAGGAGCTACAGGGGGAGGGAAGGTGGATCAGAACCGTTCTAACAAGAGCGCTGAGGGGACACAGGAGGAGCTACAGGGGGAGGGAAGGTGGATCAGAACCGTTCTAACAAGAGCGCTGAGGGGACACAGGTGGAGCTACAGGGGGAGGGAAGGTGGATCAGAACCGTTCTAACAAGAGCGCTGAGAGGACACAGGAGGAGCTACAGAGGGAGGAAGGTGGATCAGAACCGTTCTAACAAGAGCGCTGAGGGGACACAGGAGGAGCTACAGGGGGAGGGAAGGTGGATCAGAACCGTTCTAACAAGAGCGCTGAGGGGACACAGGTGGAGCTACAGGGGGAGGGAAGGTGGATCAGAACCGTTCTAACAAGAGCGCTGAGGGGACAAAGGAGGAGCTACAGGGGGAGGGAAGGTGGATCAGAACCGTTCTAACAAGAGCGCTGAGGGGACACAGGAGGAGCTACAGGGGGAGGGAAGGTGGATCAGAACCGTTCTAACAAGAGCGCTGAGGGGACACAGGAGGAGCTACAGGGGGAGGGAAGGTGGATCAGAACCGTTCTAACAAGAGCGCTGAGGGGACACAGGAGGAGCTACAGGGGGAGGGAAGGTGGATCAGAACCGTTCTTACAAGAGTGCTGTCCCACTAATGTTCCTCACCAGAATCCTCCTGTCAGGGGGGAACCATCCATGGGTGCTGATGCAGCGGACTGAAGGTTCAACGTAGTCCATGCTGAACTGGTCTTTAGGCACCAGGTGGACTTTGTGCTCAAAACAGCAGAAAAAAAAGACAAAAAGGGGAGAATTTTAACAAAAGTATGCAAATGAGCTGAAGATCAAAATACAAAAAGTAAATCAAGGTTTTTTTCAAATGATTGCCAGCTATTTAGCTAAGAGAAGGACAAATGTCAATCAAGATGTCAGAATGGAACGATCCCACTGGCTTCTGGTCAAGGGAACCATGGAGATGCTAACTTCCTGTTGGACTATCAGGGTGTCTCATCCCTGACATGCTAACTTCCTGTTGGACGATAAGCGTGTCTCATCCCTGAAATGCTAACTTCCTGTTGGACGATAAGCGTGTCTCATCCCTGACATGCTAACTTCCTGTTGGACGATCAGGGTGTCTCATCCCTGACATGTTAACTTCCTGTTGGACGATAAGCGTGTCTCATCCCTGACATGCTAACTTCCTGTTGGACGATAAGCGTGTCTCATCCCTGACATGCTAACTTCCTTTTGGACTATCAGGGTGTCTCATCCCTGACATGCTAACTTCCTGTTGGACGAAAAGGGTGTCTCATCCCTGACATGCTAACTACCTGTTGGACTATAAAGCCTGATTTAAGCCTGATTTATGCTTCTGAGTCGAGTCGTATTCATACCTCCGCCGTAGCCTGAAACGCGCCTCCAAAAAATCCTGCTTACGCATAGCGTCAACGCGAGGTGACGTCATCGTCGAGTACTGTGATTGGTCCGCTCAGAACGTTATTTCCGGTTCAGTCGCGGCACAGCAACACCGCCATTTTCAAAGTTTCTGTGGTGAAGGCTCCAAGAAAAAATGGACCAAGCTGAAGAAAGGATTATCGAGGAGGTGCTCAAGTACGACCACCTCTACAACGCCTCTTCGCGGCACTACAAAGACTGACAAATGGCCAACAATTGTTGTCTGTGACCGGAAGAAAACCAAGGAATCCGACAAGAGCCCCGTAAACAATACAAAGACAAAGCCACACCTCCTAGCGGCTTGGCGGTGTATTGCAGAGCAACGCGTTCCCTCGACGCAGAATAAACCAGGCTTTCCAGTCGCACCTGTTTTACGCCCCCGTGCCAGATAAGGACCCCCATCGGGCTGTGCCACTCAGGAGGGAGCGCGTCTCACAGTCAGTCAGCGGAACCATGCGGATCCGGGCCGGAGCTGTGGGAAGGAGCGCCAATTGTATCGGGTTGTTGTTTTCTGGACTGCAGCAGAACAGGAGCAGCCGGGACTGGAATGTAGAAGTAGGTTATCTTGAAGTTGACTCAGTTATGGTGAACGATATTGTGGTTCAACACTTTAATGAGCTTTAAGGCAAACACATTTCATGAGGAAACAACGCCGGAATTGGACGGATTTCAGCGGCACACAACAGCGTATCCGATACACCTCATTGGAAACCTGGTGGTCTAAGACTAAGAAACACCAGTCACCATGAAGAAAGGAACTTTTAGCTGAGTACTCATGTTCTTTTCTGCAGGTTGAATGTCGCATTTGTTGGACAGAAGCGTCTCATCTCAACAAAAGCACCTCTTCAGTGCTGAGGCATGATGGGGCCAGGCATGAGAATGAAGTCCCAGATCCACCAGGATGAACTCAGGTATACAGCCACTCTCCAACTGACTCACAGTTGCTTCATTGATCATTAATTCTTCTTCATTTCTTCTCTCCTTCATCTTGAACCATCCAGCTTCCAGGAAGCAGATGCTGGATGAGGCTCTGCTGAATTTCATCCTGAAGGACTGCCAGCCCCTCAGCACTGTTGAGAGGGAAGGGTTCAGGGAACTGGTTCAGGTCCTTGAGCCTCATATGTTTGCCAACCAGAAAGGTTTGTGTGGAAATGATCTAAAGCAGTCCTTGATATCTCCAGTTTATTTCATCTCTAATTTCAATGTATTGATTTACTCTGGGTGTCATTTTCAGACCATCAAACAAACGGTGGCCAAAAAGTACCAGGAGGAACGGGAAGGAGTGAAAAAGGAAGTCCAGCTGCCATGTGGACATCTGTGGACATTGAGGCTCCCTTGGCTCTGACCTGTCACTGCATTCGTGAGAATGAATGTGTTGGGAGTGCAAGACTTTCCACAAAGTCACCCTGCATCATTTTGAGATTCCTAGCAACTCTCACCACATCACTGTCGCATCATTTCTTAGGTTAGTAGCAACTCTCATTACATCACTGTCGCATCATTTCTTAGGTTAGTAGCAACTCTCATTACATCACTGTAGCATCATTTCTTCGGTAAGTAGCAACTCTCATTACATCTTTTAGCATGATTTTGAAATTACGATCAACTCTCACGACATTACTGGAGCATCATTTTGAGATTCCTAGCAACTGTCATTACATCACTCTAGCATCATTTTGAGATTAGTAGCAACTCTCACCACATCACTGTAGCATCATTTCTTAAGTAAGTAGCAACTCTCATTTCATCACTGTAACATCATTTTGCGGTTCGTAGCAACTCTCACTACACCACTTTAGCATTATTTTGAAATTACTATCAACTCTCACCACATCACTGTAGCATCACTTCTTAGGTTTGTCGCAACTCTCATTACATCACTTAACATCATTTTGAGGATAGTCGCAACTCTCACGACATGACTGTAGCATTATTTTGAGGTTTTAAGCAACTCTCACAACATTACTGTAAGCATCATTTTGAGCATCGTAGCAACTCTCACTACATCACTGTACCATCATTTTGAGATTCGTCGCAACTCTCACTACATCACTGTCGCATCATTTCTTAGGTTAGTAGCAACTCTCACTACATCACTGTCGCATCATTTCTTAGGTTAGTAGCAACTCTTACCACATCACCGTAGCATCATTTCTTAGGTAAATAGCAACCCTCATTACATCACTGTAGCATCATTTTGCGGTTCGTAGCAACTCTCACTACATCACTGTAGCATCATTTCTTAGGTTAGTAGCATCTCCCATGACATCACTGTAGCATCATTTTGAGGTTTGTAGCAACTCTCACTACATGACTGGAAGCATCAGTTTGAGCATCGTACCAACTCTGCCTATATCACTGTAGCATCATTTCTTCGGTTAGAAGCAACTCTCATGACATCACTTTAGCATGATTTTGAAATTATTATCAACTCTCACCACAACACTGTCAGTATAATTTCTTAGGTTAGTAGCAACTGTCATAACATCACTGTAGCATCATTTTGAGGATCGTAGCAACTCTCACCACATCACTGTAGCATCATTTTGAGGATCGTAGCAACTCTCAATACATCATTGTCGCATCATTTTGAGGATAGTCGCAACTCACAACATTACTGTAGCATCATTTCTTAGGTTTGTAGCAAATCTCGTTACATCACTCTAGCATCATTTTGAGATTCGTAGCAACTCTCATTACATCACTGTAGCATCATTTTGCGGTTCGTAGCAAACCTCACTACATCACTGTAGCATCATTTTGAGGATCGTAGCAACTCTCAATACATCATTGTCGCATCATTTTGAGGATAGTCGCAACTCTCACGACATTACTGTAGCATCATTTCTTAGGTTTGTAGCAAATCTCATTACATCACTCTAGCATCATTTTGAGATTCGTAGCAACTCTCATTGCATCACTGTAGCATCATTTTGCGGTTCGTAGCAAACCTCACTACATCATTGTAGCATCATTTCTTAGGGAAGTATCAACTGTCATTACACCACTTTCACTTTATTTTGAAATTACTATCAACTCTCACCACAACACTGTCAGTATAATTTCTTAGGTTAGTAGCAACTGTCATAACATCACTGTAGCATCATTTTGAGGATCGTAGCAACTCTCACCACATCACTGTAGCATCATTTCTTAGGGTGGTAGCCACTCTCATTACATCACTTAAGCATCATTTGGACATTTGTAGCAACTCTCATTACATCACTGTCGCATCATTTTGAGGATAGTCGCAACTCTCACGACATTACTGGAGCATCATTTTGAGATTCCTAGCAACTGTCATTACATCACTGTACCATCATTTTGAGGATCGTAGCAACTCTCACGACATCACTTTAGCGTGATTTTGAAATTACTATCAACTCTCACTACATCACTGTTGCATCATTTTGACATTTGTAGCAACTCTTGTATATAACTGTAGCATCATTTCTTAGGTTAGTAGCAACTCCCATGACATCACTGCAGCATCATTTTGAGGTTTGTAGCAACTCTCACGACATGACTGGAAGTATCAGTTTTAGGTTCGTAGCAACTTTCACCACATCACTGTAGCATCATTTGTTTGGTTAGAAGCAACTCTTATGACATCGCTTTAGCATGATTTTGAAATTACTATCAACTCTCACCACAACACTGTCAGCATAATTTCTTAGGTTAGTAGCAACTGTCATCACATCACTGTAGAATCATTTTGAGGATCGTAGCAACTCTCACTACATCATTGTCGCATCATTTTGAGGATAGTCGCAACTCTCACGACATTACTGTAGCATCATTTTGAGATTAGTAGCAACTCTCACCACATCACTGTAGCATCATTTCTTAGGTAAGTAGCAACTCTCATTACATCACTTCAGCGTGATTTTGAAATTACGATCAACTCTCACCACATCACTGTAGCATTAAATTGAGGTTAGTAGCAACTCTTACTACATGACTGTCAGAAGCACTTTGAGGTTATTCGAAACTTTCACTCCTTTGTTGTTAGCATAATTTTAAGTTCATTAGCAATTCTTACTACATCAGTGTCGCATCATTTTGAGATCATTAGCAATTCTTCCGACATCACTTTCGCATTATTTTGATGTTCGTAGCAACTCTTACTACATTATTTTTGCATTATTTAAAGGTTCGTAGCAACTCTCACTACATTACTTTTAGCATCATTTTGAGTTTATTAGCAATTCTTCCGACATCACTGTCGCAATATTTTGAGGTTCCTAGCAACTTTTAATACATTACTGTCGCATTATTTTGAGGTTCGTAGCAACTCTTAGTACATGACTTTCAGCATCACTTTGAGGTTATTCGAAACGTTCACTCCATTTCTGTTCGCATCATTTTGAGTTCATTAGCAATTCTTGCGACATCACTGTCACATCATTTTGAGGTCATTAGCAATTCTTCCGACATCAATGTCGCATTATTTTGAGGTTCGTAGCAACTCTTACTACATAACTGTCAGCATCACTTTGAGGTTATTCGAAACGTTCACTCCATTACTGTTAGCATCATTTTGAGTTCATTAGCAATTCTTACTAAATCACTGTCGCATCATTTTGACATCTTTAGCAATTCTTCTGACATCACTGTCGCATTATTTTGAGGTTCGTAGCAACTCTTACTACATGACCGTCAGCATCACTTTGAGTTTATTCGAAACTTTCACTCCATTACTGTTAGCACCATTTTGAGTTCATTAGCAATTCTTACTACATCACTGTCGCATCATTTTGAGATCATTAGCAATTCTTCCGACATCACTGTCGCATTATTTTGATGTTCGTAGCAACTCTTACTTCATGACTTTCAGCATCACTTTGAGGTTGTTCGAAACACTTACTACATTACTGTTAGCATCATTTTGAGTTCATTAGCAATTCTTACTAAATCACATTTGCATCATTTTGAGATCTTTAGCAATTTTTCTGACATCACTGTGGCATTATTTTGAGGTTCGTAGCAACTCTTACGACATGACTATCACCATCACTTTGAGGTTGTTCGAAACACTTACTACATTACTGTTAGCATCATTTTGAATTCATTAGCAATTCTTCCTAAATCACTGTCGCATCATTTTGAGATCTTTAGCAATTCTTCTGACATCACTTTCGCATTATTTTGAGGTTCGTAGGAACTCCTACTACATGACTGTCAGCATCACTTTGAGGTTGTTCGAAACACTTACTACCTTACTGTAAGCATCACTGAGTTTATTACCAACTATCACTACATTACTTTTAGCATTATTTTGAGTTCATTAGCAATTCTTACGACATCACTCTCCCATCAGTTTGAGATCATTACCGATTCTTCTGACATCACTGTCGCATTATTTTGATGTTCGTAGCAACTTTGACGACATTACCGTTGCATTATTTAAAGGTTCGTAGCAACTCTTACTACATTACTGTCAGCATCACTTTGAGGTTGTTCGAAACTCTTACTACATTACTGTAAGCATCATTTTGAGTTCATTAGCAATTCTTCCGACATCACTGTCGCAATATATTTTTAGGTTCGTAGCAACTTTTACTACATTACTGTCGCATTATTTTGAGGTTCGTAGCAACACTTACTACATGACTGTCAGCATCACTTTGAGGTTATTCGAAAGTTTCACTCCATTACTGTTAGCATCATCTTGAGTTCAATAGCAATTCTTCCGACATCACTGTCGCAATATTTTGAGGTTCGTAGCAACTTTTGCTACATTACTGTCGCATTATTTTGAGATTCGTAGCAACTCTTAGTACATGACTGTCAGCATGACTTTGAGGTTATTCGAAACGTTCACTCCATTACTGTTAGCATCATTTTGAGATCATTACCAATTCTTCTGAACTCACTGTCGCATCATTTTGAGATCTTTAGCAATTCTTCCGACATCACTGTCGCATTATTTTGAGGTTCGTAGCAACTCTTAGTACAAGACTGTCAGCATCACTTTGAGATTATTTGAAAGTTTCACTGCATTACTGTTAGCATCATTTTGAGTTCATTAGCAATTCTTACTACATCACTGTCGCAGCATTTTGAGATCATTAGCAATTCTTCTGACATCACTGTCACATTATTTTGAGGTTCGTAGCAACTCTTAGTACATGACTGTCAGCATCAATTTGAGGTTATTCGAAACACTTACTACATTTCTGTAAGCATCACTGAGTTGATTAGCAACTATCACTACATTACTGTTAGCATCATTTTGAGTTCATTAGCAATTCTTCCGACATCACTGTCGCAATATTTTGAGGTTCGTAGCAACTTTTACTACATTACTGTCGCATTATTTTGAGGTTCGTAGCAACACTTACTACATGACTGTCAGCATCACTTTGAGGTTATTCGAAAGTTTCACTCCATTACTGTTAGCATCATTTTGAGTTCATTAGCAATTCTTACTACATCACTGTTGCATCATTTTGAGATCATTAGCAATTCTTCTGACATCAGTGTCACATTATTTTGAGGTTCGTAGCAACTGTTACTACATTATTTTTGCATTATTTTAAGGTTCGTAGCAACTCTTACTACATTACTGTCAGCATCACTTTGAGTTTATTAGCAACTATCACTACATTACTGTTAGCATCATTTTGAGTTTATGAGCAATTCTCACGACATCACTGTAGCATTGAATTGAGTTCTTTAGCAACTCTTACTAAATGAATGTCAGCATCACTTTGAGGTTGTTCGAAACTCTTACTACATTACTGTAAGCATCACTGAGTGTCTTAGCAACTATCACTACATGACTGTGAGCATCATCTTGAGTTCATTAGCAATTCTTCCGACATCACTGTCGCAATATTTTGAGGTTCGTAGCAACTTTTACTACATTACTGTCGCATTATTTTGAGGTTCGTGGCAACTCTTACTACATTACTGTTGCATTATTTTAAGGTTCGTAGCAACTCTTACTACATTACTGTCAGCATCACTTTGAGTTTATTAGCAACTATCACTACATTAGTGTTAGCATCATTTTGAGTTGTTGAGCAATTCTCACGACATCACTGTAGCAGTAAATTGAGTTCATTTGCAACTCTTACTAAATGACTGTCAGCATCACTTTGAGGTTGTTCGAAACTCTTACTACATTACTGTAAGCATCATTTTGAGTTCATTAGCAATTCTTCCGACATCACTGTCGCAATATATTTTTAGGTTCGTAGCAACTTTTACTACATTACTGTCGCATTATTTTGAGGTTCGTAGCAACACTTACTACATGACTGTCAGCATCACTTTGAGGTTATTCGAAAGTTTCACTCCATTACTGTTAGCATCATCTTGAGTTCAATAGCAATTCTTCCGACATCACTGTCGCAATATTTTGAGGTTCGTAGCAACTTTTGCTACATTACTGTCGCATTATTTTGAGATTCGTAGCAACTCTTAGTACATGACTGTCAGCATGACTTTGAGGTTATTCGAAACGTTCACTCCATTACTGTTAGCATCATTTTGAGATCATTACCAATTCTTCTGAACTCACTGTCGCATCATTTTGAGATCTTTAGCAATTCTTCCGACATCACTGTCGCATTATTTTGAGGTTCGTAGCAACTCTTAGTACAAGACTGTCAGCATCACTTTGAGATTATTTGAAAGTTTCACTGCATTACTGTTAGCATCATTTTGAGTTCATTAGCAATTCTTACTACATCACTGTCGCAGCATTTTGAGATCATTAGCAATTCTTCTGACATCACTGTCACATTATTTTGAGGTTCGTAGCAACTCTTAGTACATGACTGTCAGCATCAATTTGAGGTTATTCGAAACACTTACTACATTTCTGTAAGCATCACTGAGTTGATTAGCAACTATCACTACATTACTGTTAGCATCATTTTGAGTTCATTAGCAATTCTTCCGACATCACTGTCGCAATATTTTGAGGTTCGTAGCAACTTTTACTACATTACTGTCGCATTATTTTGAGGTTCGTAGCCACTCTTAGTACATGACTGTCAGCATCACTTTGAGGTTATTCGAAACGTTCACTCCATTACTGTTAGCATCATTTTGAGTTCATTAGCAATTCTTACTTAATCACTGTCGCATCATTTTGAGATCATTAGCAATTCTTCAGACATCACTATCGCATTATTTTGAGGTTCGTAGCAACTCTTACTACATTATTGTTGCATTATTTTAAGGTTCGTAGCAACTCTTACTACATTACTGTCAGCATCATTTTGAGTTTATGAGCAATTCTCACGACATCACTGTAGCATTGAATTGAGTTCATTAGCAACTCTTACTAAATGACTCTCAGCATCACTTTGAGGTTTTTCGAAACTCTTCCTACATTTCTGTAAGCATCACTGAGTTTCTTAGCAACTTTCACTTCATGACTGTTAGCATCATCTTGAGTTCATTAGCAATTCTTCCGACATCACTGTCGCATTATTTTAAGGTTCGAAGCAACTCTTACTACACAACTGTCAGCATCACTTTGAGGTTATTCGAAACTTTCACTTCATTACTGAAAGCATCACTGATTTATTTAGCAACTATCACTACATTACTGTTAGCATCATTTTGAGTTCATTAGCAATTCCTACGACATCACTGTAGCATTATTTTGAGGGTAGTAGCAACTCTTACTACATGACTTTCAGCATCATTTGAAATTGTCCGAAACACTTACTACATTACTGTCAGCATCACTGAGTTTATTAGCAACTATCACTACATTACTGTTAGCATCATTTTGAGTTCATGAGCAATTCTGACTCCATCACTGTCACATCATTTTGAGATCATGAGCAATTCATCTGACATCACTGTCGCATTTTTTGGAGGTTCGTAGCAACTCTTACTACATGACTGTCAGCATCACTTTGAGGTTGTTCGAAACTTTCACTTCATTACTGAAAGAATCACTGAGTTTATAGCAACTATCACTACATTACTGTTAGCATCATTTTGAGTTTATTAGCAATTTTTACTCCATCACTGTCGCATCATTTTGAGATCATTGGCAATGTTTCCAACATCACTGTCGCATTTTTTTGAGGTTCGTAGCAACTTTTACTACATTACTGTCGCATTATTTTGAGGTTCGTAGCAACACTTACTACATCTCTGTAAGCATCACTTTGAGGTTATTTGAAAGTTTCACTCCATTACTGTTAGCATCATTTTGAGTTCATTAGCAATTCTTACTACATCACTGTTGCATCATTTTGAGATCATTAGCAATTCTTCCGACATCACTGTCGCATTATTTTGAGGTTTGTAGCAACTCTTAGTACATGACTGTCAGCATCACTTTGAGGTTATTCGAAACGTTCACTCCATTACTGTTAGCATCATTTTGAGTTCATTAGCAATTCTTACTAAATCACTGTCGCATCATTTTGAGATCATTAGCAATTCCTATGACATCACTGTCACATTATTTTGAGGTTCGTAGCAACTCTTACTACATTACTGTCAGCATCACTTTGAGTTTATTAGCAACTATCACTACATTACTGTTAGCATCATTTTGAGTTCATGAGCAATTCTCACGACATCACTGTAGCATTGAATTGAGTTCATTAGCAACTCTTACTAAATGACTGTCAGCATCACTTTGAGGTTGTTCGAAACTCTTACTACATTTCTGTAAGCATCACTGAGTTTCTTAGCAACTATCACTTCATGACTGTTCGCATCATCTTGAGTTCATTAGCTATTCTTCCGACATCACTGTCGTATTTATTTTTAGGTTCGTAGCAACTTTAACTACATTACTGTCGCATTATTTTTAGGTTCGTAGCAACTCTTAGTACATGACTGTCAGCATGACTTTGAGGTTATTCGAAACGTTCACTCCATTACTGTTAGCATCATTTTGAGATCATTACCAATTCTTCTGAAGTCACTGTCGCATCATTTTGAGATCTTTAGCAATTCTTCCGACATCACTGTCGCATTATTTTGAGGTTCGTAGCAACTCTTAGTACAAGACTGTCAGCATCACTTTGAGGTTATTTGAAACGTTCACTCCATTACTGTTAGCATCATTTTGAGTTCATGAGCAATTCTTACGACATCACTGTCGCATCATTTTGAGATCATTAGCAATTCTTCTGACATCACTGTCGCATTATTTTGAGGTTCGTAGCAACTCTTCCTACATGACTGTCAGCATCACTTAGAGGTTATTCGAAACACTTACTACATTACTGTAAGCATCACTGACTTGATTAGCAACTATCACTACATTACTGTTAGCATCATTTTGAGTTCATGAGCAATTCTTACTAAATCACTGTCGCATCATTTTAAGATCTTTAGCAATTCTTCTGACATCACTGTCGCATTAAATTGAGGTTCGTAGCAACTCTTACTACATGACTGTCAGCATCACTTTGAGGTTGTTCGAAACTCTTACTACATTACTGTAAGCCTCACTGACTTGATTAGCAACTACCACTACATTACTGTTTGAATCATCTTGAGTTCATTAGCAATTCTTCCGAAATCACTGTCGCAATATTTTGAGGTTCGTAGCAACGTTTACTACATTACTGTCGCATTATTTTGAGGTTCTTAGCAACACTTACTACATGACTGTCAGCATCACTTTGAGGTTATTCGAAACGTTCACTCCATTACTGTTAGCATCATTTTGAGTTCATTAGCAATTCTTACTACATCACTGTCGCATCATTTTGAGATCATTAGCAATTCTTCCGACATCACTGTCGCAATATTTTGAGGTTCGTAGCAACTCTTACTACATTACTGTTGCATTATTTTAAGGTTCGTAGCAACTCTTACTACATGACTTTCAGCATCATTTGAAATTGTTCGAAACACTTACTACATTACTGTCAGCATCACTGAGTTGATTAGCAACTATCACTACATTACTGTCAGCATCACTGAGTTGATTAGCAACTATCACTACATTACTGTTAGCATCATTTTGAGTTCATTAGCAATTCTGACCCCATCACTGTCACATCATTTTGAGATCATTAGCAATTCTTCCGACATCACTGTCGCATTTTTTGGAGGTTCGTAGCAACTTTTACTACAAGACTGTCAGCATCACTTTGAGGTTATTCAAAACTTTCACTTCATTACTGAAAGAATCACTGAGTTTATAGCAACTGTCACTACATTACTGTTAGCATCATTTTGAGTTTATTTGCAATTCTTACTCCATCACTGTCGCATCATTTTGAGATCATTGGCAATGTTTCCAACATCACTGTCGCATTATTTTGAGGTTCGAAGCAACTCTTACTACATCACTGTCAGCATTACTTTGAGGTTATTCGAAACTTTCACTACATTACTGTTAGCATCATTTTGAGTTCATCAGCAATTCTTCCGACATCACTGTATCATTATTTTGTGGTTAGTAGCAACTCTTACTACCTGACTGTCAGCATCACTTTGAGGTTGTTCGAAACACTTTCTATATTACATTTAGCATCTTTTTTAGTTCATTAGCAATTCTTACCAAATCACTGTCGCATCATTTTGAGATCATTAGCAATTTTTCTGACATCACTGTCGCATTATTTTGAGGTTCGTAGAAACTCTTACTACATGACTGTCAGCATCACTTTGAGTTTATTAGCAACTATCACTACATTACTGTTAGCATCATCTTTCGCAATTTTTACAACATCATTGTAGCATTATTTTTAGGTTATTAGCAACTCTTCCTCCATTACTTTCGCATCATTTTGAGATCATGAGCAATTCTTCCGACATCACTGTAGCATTATTTTGAGGTTTTGAGGTACCTTTGTTTGTAACCTCGTCCCCACTGATCCTGGATCTGCTCGACGTTCCTGCCTTTTAAAAGGAAGGTTTTCATCACCACTGTTGCAGGATGTGCTGCTGATGGAGAATTGTTGGGTGGAGGTTCATTGAAGGAGTTTGGTGCTGGACCTGCTCTACTAGTAAAGAGACATGAGAGAACTTTGTTGTGATTTGGTGCAATACAAATAAAAATGACTTGACCAGTGTCATTTGTGGTCTTTTGTTAATTGCATGTCACATGAAATTATTATTGGTCACTTTTCTAGCAACAGTCTCACAGCGTCAAGACAAGAACACTTCTACTTTTGATGATGACAGTTTGTTCAACACTAAACTTCAACCAGGGTGAAGAGTGACTGTCTCATTCAGGTTCAACCCTTTGTTAGACTCTATTAAGTCACTGACTCCTGCAAGGACAAACTCTGTCATCCTCCTTAGTAGCTTTGGTTCCTTGCAGCACAGAAAGTCCATTCACTGATGTAGGAACTGGAAAACTTAGAGCTCCGTTCCTTCCTCCATTGAGCAGAACAAACACAGAACAGAGAGCAGTTCCTCCTACAGTTCTCAGAAAGTCTGAGGGCAACAAAGAAAGGAGGGAAATGCAATCAATGGTGAATTATTTTACATTTCTTATATTTGATCAAAGATAGAACTTAATAAGCGTCCATCAACCTGCAGGACAAACTCCTTCACTGTGTGGGAGGTTCAGAGTCCCTGGTTTGATTGCAGCTTTGACCTGAGCAGGTGTTCATCCACATCTCAGTAACAGGGGACACTTTATCACAGCAGTGGACAAACGTCAGCATTCATCACCCAGCAGCTCCTCTGATCAACAGAACAAGCTGAAGTAATCTGGAGAATGAGGGCATCCATCCCTCTACCTCTCACATGCTAAGCTAGCACTCTACCATTGGAGCTCAGTCCCCTTTTGAGCTTCAATTTGAGTTTTCTGTTCCCATCTCTATGGTAACGGTCAGTTTTGACCCACATCTTCAATCAGCTGTAAAATTCACTAAAAACAATTTTCTATCATCCAAGTTGTTTCCATCTCTTGGTTTCCTTGGTAGGCTTCCTTATCCATGGAAATATTGGTTTGAATATTTTGTTGTGGGCCTCTGGACCTTTTTTTAGTCAGTAAACCCTCGATTTCAATTAAAAAATGATAAAATGAACCTTTGGGTTTGGCATAAAAGTCTTTTTTTCAGCAACAGAACTTTAATATAAACACTAAATGAAAAGCAGAACAGGCCAGAACACAAACTCTGCTCTGCCGTCCTTCCTGGTTACTGGGCATGGACTGCTGGAAGGGGCATTTTCCTCAGAAAGGGACAAGACGTTCATCCACTCTCACCTCTGGCCCTGGGTTGAATGTTGGTGCAAGGAGCTGCACCCATCTTTCCCAGACATCCCCAATGGGGGCAAGCTTGTCAGTTCTTGCTCCGGTGTCTCTGTCGTCAAATCTGAGGACTCTTGATGTTCGTTGAAAGTTCTGAAGTGGCCTTGTGGCCCGGAAAATATTTCTGCCTGTCGATGCGTCCCAGAGACGATCAGTGGCCTCACTGCAGGATCTGAACACTCCAGGAAGAAGAAGAACACCAATAGAAGCATCCAGGTGTCCCTCATCAATGTCTTTCCTCTTGTCACCATGGACTTTTTTTCCTTTGAGGTTTGTCACAGCAATGCTGACTCTTTTTAGTGACAGTGGCATGAACAGAACCATCAACCATAAACAGCTCCAAACATGTCTTGATGTCACTGCCTCTCGTCACAGCAAACCTTGTGATTCCAGGGCTCATTTTGATGACATCAGCAGCAGCTTCCCTGCCATGTACATCAGGAGACACTGAGCTCCAGCCAATGTTCCCTCTAGTTTTTCATGTGTCTGGTTATCCTCACAAGCTCCCTGAGCTCACTGAGGACCACTGTGAGCACCGTCTGAGGTAGGACCTGCATGGAGGCCAGAGAGAGAGAAGAATCAGGGACAAGGATCTGTCGGTTTGCTGCTTTATGAAAATATTGTAAATGATTATTATTCTTCATAATATTGTTTTAGTAACCTGCTTAGGAGTTGTGAATGATGCAGAGTCCATGGGAAACAGCTAATGCTGTGGTACCCCCCCCCCCAAGTTACTGTACAAACCTCAGAAACCTTTTGCCATAATAAGACAAGATGTTGTTATAGAGATGTAAAGATAAACCTATAGAGATGTACATGTATATAGATGTAGTCAAGTCAAGTCAGTTTTATTTGTATTGCACCAAATCACAACAAAAGTTCTCTCATGACTCTTTACTAGTAGAGCAGGTCCAGCACCAAACTCCTTCAATGAACCTCCACCCAACAGTTCTCCATCAGCAGCACATCCTGCAACAGTGGTGATGAAAACCTTCCTTTTAACAGGCAGGAACGTGGAGCAGATCCAGGATCAGTGGGGACGGCCTTCTGCTTTGACCGGTTGGGGGGAAAGAGAGCAGGAGAGCAGGGCAGAGACAAAGACAGATAATGGAGGAAGACAGATACGCAGAAGGAAAGAGAGGGACAGAGATAAAGAGAGAGAGAAAGGGAAGAGACTGATGGACAGACGGTGAGAAGGTGGAGCTACGGGAGGCAGCTTGAGCCTCTTCAGGTCTGCAGCCTCCTCCAGCAGCACCAGGATCTGGTAGCAGCGGTAGTGATGAGTGGAGTAGTCCAGGATTTCGTTTTGAAAAACGTGTATTGATGACGTATTTAGTGACGTCCAAATCCTCGCCGACCGGCAGTGACCACGTGACTGATTCAGGACCTGGTTCTCTGGCTTGGCGTGAGATTCTAAACCACTAAAGCCTGATTTATGCTTCTGCGTCGCGTCGACGCAAACCCCAACAAAATCCTGCCTCCGTGTCGCGTCGACACGTGGTGACGTCAACGTCGAGGACTGTGATTGGTCCGCTCAGAACGTCATTTCCGGTTCAGTCGCAGCACAACAACACCGCCATTTTCAAAGTTTCTGTGGTGAAAGCTCCAAGAAAAAATGGACCAAGATGAAGAAAGGATCATTCGCGGCACTACAAAGACTGACAAATGGCCAACAATTGTTGTCTGTGACCGGAAGAAAACCAAGGAATCCGACAAGAGCCCCGTAAACAATACAAAGACAAAGCCACACCCCCTAGCGGCTTGGCGGTGAATTGCAGAGCAACGCGTTCCCTCGACGCAGAATAAACCAGGCTTTCCAGTCGCACCTGTTTTACGCCCCGTGCCAGATAAGGACCCCCATCGGGCTGTGCCACTCTGGAGGGAGCAGTCTCACAGTCAGTCAGCGGAACCATGCGGATCCGGGCCGGAGCTGTGGGAAGGAGCGCCAATTGTATCGGGTTGTTGTTTTCTGGACTGCAGCAGAACAGGAGCAGCCGGGACTGGAATGTAGAAGTAGGTTATCTTGAAGTTGACTAAGTTATGGTGAACGATATTGTGGTTCAACACTTTAATGAGCTTTAAGGCAAACATATTTCATGAGGAAACAACGCCGGAATTGGACGGATTTCAGCGGCACACAACAACGTATCCGATACACCTCATTGGAAACCTGGTGGTCTAAGACTAAGAAACACCAGTCACCATGAAGAAAGGAACTTTTAGCTGAGTACTCATGTTCTTTTCTGCAGGTTGAATGTGGCATTTGTTGGACAGAAGCGTCTCATCTCAACAAAAGCACCTCTTCAGTGCTGAGGCATGATGGGGCCAGGCATGAGAATGAAGTCCCAGATCCACCAGGATGAACTCAGGTATACAGCCACTCTCCAACTGACTCACAGTTGCTTCGTTGAGAATTAATTCCTATTCATTTCTTCTCTCCTTCATCTTTAACCATCCAGCTTCCAGGAAGCAGATGCTGGATGAGGCTCTGCTGAATTTCATCCTGAAGGACTGCCAGCCCCTCAGCACTGTTGAGAGGGAAGGGTTCAGGGAACTGGTTCAGGTCCTTGAGCCTCATATGTTTGCCAACCAGAAAGGTTTGTGTGGAAAGGATCTAAAGCAGTCCTTGATATCTCCAGTTTATTTCATCTCTAATTTCAATGTATTGATTTACTCTGGGTGTCATTTTCAGACCATCAAACAAACGGTGGCCAAAAAGTACCAGGAGGAACGGGAAGGAGTGAAAAAGGAAGTCCAGCTGCCATGTGGACATCTGTGGACATGGAGGCTCCCTTGGCTCTGACCTGTCACTGCATTAGTGAGAATGAATGTGTTGGGAGTGCAAGACTTTCCACAAAGTCACCCTGCTGACAGTTTGGCCCCAGTCCAAAGAGGCCTGATGGAGGACTGGGCCATCACCAACAAAGTCAAGTGTCTTGTGAGTGACGCAGCACCAAACATGACAGCATCCACTAGACAGCTCCAAATTCACCACTCAGTCTGCACTGCACATCGTCTGAATCTAGGAGTCAGAAAATCCTGTGATCAGATCCCCACTTCCATCATCAGACACAAAGCCAGGAACACTGTCACATCCTTCAGATCAGCACTACAGCCAAGGAGAAGCTGGCACAGGTGCAGCAACAGATGGGAGGGCCAACCCTGAAACTCATCAGTGAGGTGCCAACACGCTGGAACAGCACACACAGCTGTCAGGGCTGCATGATGAGAGGGAACCAGTGTGGGAACCTCTGGCCTCTCTAAGACAGATTTGACTCCACTGACAGCTGAGGAGTTCACCACCATAGGAGAAGCACTTCTAGTAAACAGAGGTCATTCGAGTAGCCTGGTCCCTCTGTGGTTGAGCTATAATTTTAGGAAATATGCTCATTATTCAATGGTGACATCTCTCTGCTGAATAATGTAGAACTGAACGGATCCACTGGACCTTCTTTTTACAAACAGCAGCATGCAGCAGCTGTCCTGAGTGGAAAACTG
The DNA here is from genome assembly GCF_037954235.1 of Aulostomus chinensis. Lineage (NCBI taxonomy): Eukaryota > Metazoa > Chordata > Actinopteri > Syngnathiformes > Aulostomidae > Aulostomus > Aulostomus chinensis. The sequence goes on along the minus strand of NC_141320.1, from coordinate 53,910,686 downwards.
CACATTTCTGTTGGTGAGAGTTAATCAAGTGATGGACTTTGTCTCTCAACAGAAGCTGTGTGGAAAAACCCTGCAGCTACGAGCGCTTCAGATTCTGAGAGTGATTCTTACGCCATTGGCTGGTTTAACCTGGCGTCTGACCGTGGAGGTGGCCGAGAGGAGCGTGACATGGCTGCACAGGTAAATCAACTAAAGCAGAGTTAGTCTTTGGCAGCAGGCCAGGCCGACAAATGCTAATGTCTCTGACTGACTGACTGATGAAGTTGGACCATTGGTCAGCCACAATGATGCATGACCCCCAATAGTGGCCTGGGTCTTTATGAAGCTCACAAGACTGTGAGCATCATTTTGATGTCATGAGCAACTCTCACTACATCACTGTAGCATCAATTTGAGGTTATTAGCAACTCTCATTACATCACTGTAGCATCATTTTGCGGTTCGTCGCAACTCTCACTACATCACTGTAGCATCATTTCTGAGGGAGGTAGCAACTCTCATTACACCGCTTTAGCATTATTTTGAAATTACTATCAACTCTCACCACATCACTGTAGCATCACTTCTTAGGTTTGTAGCAACTCTCATTACATCACTGTCAGCATCATTTTGAGATTCGTAGCAACTCTCACTACATCACTGTAGCATCATTTTGAGGTTCCTCGCAACTCTCACCACATCACTGTAGCATTATTTTGAGGTTCGTAGCAACTCTCACCACATCACTGTAGCATCATTTCTTAGGAAAGTAGCAACTCTCATTACATCACTTAAGCGTGATTTTGAAATTACTATCAACTCTCACCACATCACTGTAGCATCATTTTGAGGTTCGTAGCAACTCTCACCACATCACTGTAGCATCATTTCTTAGGTAAATAGCAAACCTCATTATATCACTGTAGCATCATTTTGCGGTTCGTAGCAACTCTCACTACATCACTGTAGCATCATTTCTTAGGGAAGTAGCAACTCTCATTACACTGCTTTAGCATTATTTTGAAATTACTATCAACTCTCACCACATCACTGTAGCATCACTTCTTAGGTTTGTAGCAACTCTCATTACATCATTTTAGCATCATTTCTTAGCTTAGTAGCAACTCTCACTACATCACTGTCAGCATCATTTTGAGCATCCTAGCAACTCTCACTATATCACTGTCGCATCATTTCTTAGGTTAGTAGCAACTCTCATTACATCACTGTAAGCATCATTTTGACATTAGTAGCAACTCTCACTACATCACTGTAGCATAATTTCTTAGGTTAGTAGCATCTCTCATTGCATCACTTGATTATCATTTCTTATTTGAGAAGAAACTCTTTTTACATGACTGTAGCATAATTTTTAGATGAGTAGCAACTCTCACTACATCACTGTAGCTCTATTTTCAGTTAAGCAGAAACTCTTACTTCATCACTGCAGATTCATTTTGAGGTTCGTAGTAACTCTCACTGCATCACTGTAGCATCATTTTGAGGTTTTAAGCAAATCTCATTACATCACTGTCGCATCATTTCTTAGGTTAATAGCAACTCTCATTACATCACGTTCGCATCATTTTGAGGTTCGTAGCAACTCTCACGACATCACTGCAAGCATCATTTTGAGATTAGTCGCAGTTTCACTACATCACTGTAAGCATCATTTTGAGGTTCGTCGCAACTCTCTTTACAACACTGTGGCATCATTTTGAGATCAGTAGCAACTCTCACTACATCACTGTAGCATCATTTCTTAGGTTAGTAGCAACTGTCATTACATCACTTTAGCATCATTTTGAGCATCGTAGCAACTCTCACCACATCACTGCAGCATCATTTCTTAGGTTAGTAGCAACTCTCATTACATCACTGTCACCATCATTTTTAGGTTTTTGGCAACTCTCCCCATATCACTGGAGTATTATTTCTTAGGTTTGTATCAAATCTCATTACATCACTGTCCGCATCATTTTGACATTAGTAGCAACTCTCACTACAACACTGTAGCATCATTTCTTAGGTTCGTAGCATCTCTCATTACATCACTTGATTATCATTTCTTATGTGAGAAGAAACTCTCACTACATCACTGTAGCTTTATTTTCAGTTAAGAAGAAACTCTCACTACATCACTGTAGCTTTATTTTCAGTTAAGAAGAAACTCTGACTACATTACTGTAGCTTTATTTTCAGTTAAGAAGAAACTCTTACTACATTACTGTAAGCATCATTTTGAGGATAGTGTCAACTCTTACTTCATCACTGCATCATTTTGAGGTTCGTAGCAACTCTCACTCCATGACTTTAACATCAATTTTTAGGTTTTAAGCAACTCTCACTACATTACTGTCAGCATCATTTTGAGCATCCTAGTAACTATCACTACATCACTGTCGCATCATTTCTTAGGTTCGTAGCAACTCTCATTACATCACTTTAGCATCATTTTTGAATTAGTAGCAACATTCATTACATCACTTGAGCATCATTTTGAGGTTCGTAGAACTCTCACCACATCAGTGTAACATAATTTTGAGGTTAGTAGCAACTCTCACTACATCACTGAAGAATCATTTAAAGGTTCGTAGCAACTCTCACTACATTACTGTCAGCATCATTTTGAGGTTCGTAGAACTCTCACCACATCACTGTAGCATCATTTTGAGGATCGTAGCAACTCTCATGACATCACTATCAGCATCATTTTGAGGTTCGGAGCAACTCTCATGACATCACTATCAGCATCATTTTGAGGTTAGTCGCAACTCTTTCTACATCACTGTAGCATCATTTGTTTGGTTAGTGGCAATTCTTATTACATCACTGTAGCATCATTTGAGCATCGTAGCAACTCTCACGACATTACTGTTGCATCATCTTGCGGTTTTTAGCAACTCTCACCACATCACTCCAGCATCATTTTTAGGTGAGTTGCAACTCTCAATACATTACTGTAATCATCATTTTGAGGTTTTTAGCAACTCTCACCACATCACTGGAGCATCATTTCTTAGGTTAGTAGCAATTCTCATTACATCACTGTAGCATCATTTTGAGATTAGTAGCAACTCTCACTACATCACTGTAGCATCAGTTTGAGGTTTTTAGCAACTGTCACAACATTACTGTAGCATCATTTTGAGGTTGGTAGCAACTCTCACTACATCACTGTAGCATCATTTTGAGTTAACAGAAACTCACACTACATTACTGTCAGTATCATTTTTAGGTTTTTAGCAACTCTCACTAAATGACTTTAGCATCATTTTGAGGTTCGTAGCAGCTCTCATGACATCACTTTGGCATCATTTTGAGATTAGTTGCAACTCTCACCACATCACTGTGGCATCATTTCTTAGGTTAGTAGCAAGTCTCATTCTATCACTTTGGCATCATTTTGAGGTTCGTAGCAACTCTCACTACATGACTGTAGCTTTATTTTGAGTTAAGCAGAAACTGTCACTACACTACTGTCAGTATCATTTTTAGGGTTTTAGCAACTCTCACTACATCACTGAAGCATCATTTATAGATTTTAAGCAACTCTCACTACATAACTGTAGCATCATTTTGAGGATAGTAGCAACTCTCACTACATCACTGTAGCATCATTTGGAGGATAGTAGCAACTCTCACTACATCACTGTAGCATCATTTGGAGGATAGTAGCAACTCTCACTAAATGACTGTCAGCATCATTTTAAGGTTTTAAGCAACTCTTACTGCATCACTGGAGCATGATTTTGAGGTTCGTAGCAACTCTCACTACATCACTGTAGCATCATTTTGAGGTTCGTAGCAACTCTGACTACATCACTGTCGCATCATTTTGAGGTTTTAAGCAACTCTCACCACATCACTGTAGCATCATTTTGAGGTTCGTAGCAACTCTCACCACATCACTGTAGCATCATTTCTTAGGTTAGTAGCAAACCTCATTACATCACTGTAGCATCATTTTGCGGTTCGTAGCAACTCTCACTACATCACTGTAGCATCATTTCTTAGGGAAGTAGCAACTCTCATTACACTGCTTTAGCATTATTTTGAGGTTCGTAGCAACTCTCACTACATCACTGAAGCATCATTTATAGATTTTAAGCAACTCTCACTACATAACTGTAGCATCATTTTGAGGATAGTAGCAACTCTCACTACATCACTGTAGCATCATTTGGAGGATAGTAGCAACTCTCACCACATCACTGTAGCATCATTTTGAGGTTCGTAGCAACTCTCACTACATCACTGTAGCATCATTTTGAGGTTTTTCGCAACTCTCACCACATCACTGTAGCATCATTTTGAGGTTCGTCGCAACTCTCACTACATTACTGTTAGCATCATTTTGAGGTTTTAAGCAACTCTCACTACATCACTGGAGCATCATTTTGAGGAAAGTAGCAACTCTCACTTCATGACTGTCAGCATCACTTTGAGTTTATTAGCAACTGTCACTACATTACTGCCAGCATCATTTTGAGTTTATTAGCAATTCTTACGACATCACTGTAGCATTAAATTGAGGTTCGTAGCAACTCTTGCTACATGACTGTCAGCATCACTTTGAGGTTATTCGAAACACTTACTACATTACTGTAAGCATCACTGAGTTTATTACCACCATCACTACATTACTGTTAGCATTATTTTGAGTTCATTAGCAATTCTTACTCCATCAGTGTCGCATCAGTTTGAGATCATTAGCAATTCTTCTGAAATCACTGTCGCATTATTTTGAGGTTCGAAGCAACTCTTACTACATTACTGTCAGCATCACTTTGAGGTTGTTCGAAACTCTTACTACATTTCTGTCAGCATCACTTTGAGGTTATTCGAAACTTTCACTACATTACTGTTAGCATCACTTTGAGATCATTAGCAACTATCACTACATTACTCTTAGCATCATTTTGAGTTCATCAACAATTCTTACTCCATCACTGTCGCATCATTTTGAGATCATTAGCAATGCTTCCAACATCACTGTCGCATTATTTTGAGGTTAGTAGCAACTCTTACTACATGACTGTCAGCATCACTTTGAGGTTATTCGAAACTTTCACTACATTACTGTTCGCATCAGTTTGAGTTCATTAGCAATTCTTCCGACATCACTGTAGTATTATTTTGAGGGTAGTAGCAACTCTTACTACATGACTTTCAGCATCATTTGAAATTGTTCGAAACACTTACTACATTACTGTAAGCCTCACTGAGTTTATTAGCAACTATCACTACATTACTTTTAGCATTATTTTGTGTTCATTAGTAATTCTTACGACATCACTTTCACATCATTTTGAGATCATTAGCAATTCTTCCGACATCACTTTCGCATTATTTGGAGGTTCGTAGCAACTCTTACTACATTACTGTTGCATTGTTATGAGGTTAGTAGCAACTCTTAGTACATGACTGTCAGCATCACTTTGAGGTTGTTCTAAACTTTCACTTCATTACTGAAAGCATCACTGAGTTTATAGCAACTATCACTCCATCACTGTCGCATCATTTTGAGATCATTGGCAATGTTTCCAACATCACTGTCGCATTATTTTGAGGTTCGAAGCAACTCTTACTACATCACTGTCAGCATTACTTTGAGGTTATTCGAAACTTTCACTACATTACTGTTAGCATCATTTTGAGTTCATTAGCAATTCTTCCGACATCACTGTAGCATTATTTTGTGGTTTTTAGCAACTCTTACTACATTACTGTTAGCATCACTGAGTTTATTAGCAACTATCACTACATTACTGTTAGCATAATTTTGAGTTCATTAGCAATTCTTATGACATCACTGTCGCATCATTTTGAGATCATTAGGAATTCTTCCGACATCACTGTAGCATTATTTTGAGGTTCGTAGCAACTCTTACTACATGACTGTCAGCATCACTTTGAGGTTATTCGAAACTTTCACTACATTTCTTTTCGCATCATTTTTAGTTCATTAGCAATTCTTACGACATCACTGTCGCATCATTTTGAGATCATTAGTAATTTTTACAACATCATTGTAGCATTATTTTGAGGTTATTAGCAACTCTTCCTCCATTACTGTTAGCATCATTTTGAGTTCATTAGCAATTCTTCCGACATCACTGTAGCATTATTTTGAGGTTTTGAGGTACCTTTGTTTGTAACCGATCTGCTGACCAGCGAGACGCCACCACGCACGGCTGTCGGCTCCGTAAAGGAGGGAGAGGAAGTGGAAAGGACGGAGAAGGGTCGGACCAGGTCTATTTCTAGGTGACCACTCACTATCGTCTGCCACACTGCCCCTCATGGTGGGGAGTGTAGCGCCATCCTGCCACAGTACATTTGTTTCATTCTTTTGCTCTTGCACTTTAATTAAAATGGACTTGACTTGAGAATGTTTTGTTTCAAAATATAGAAGAATTCCCAGATTTATAGGTATCATGAGTATGAAGTTGCACTTGCACCCGGTGGGAAAATGTCCTCTGCATTTGACTGTAACTATGGAGGAGCAGTGGTAGCAGTGTCAGCCTGGGGGCTTGGTCAAGATCAATGACAGGAGTAGCAGACAGGTAATATCCATAGCATGCATGTTGTTTGAGAGGAGTAAGGGTACACTGTTGGTCTCTCACCTGATGCGCTGTCATCAGCACAAATGATCTGTTCCTAAACATCAAAATCTACCATCCCCCCTGATTGTTTTTTACAACTGGAGTACTGGTTAACACTTTAGAAAGCCTTCATTCAGAGCTGTGAAGAACCTTGAACCTGATATCCCAGACAAAGTGGGCCACTAACTGGCCAGATGAAGCTATGCTAGGCTGCTGTATCCTGAAGAGCTAAAGTAGCAGCTTCTGAGAGGGATGCTAACCTGGATGTGTTCATCTCCTACTTTAATATCAGCCCCCAACTTGGAGCTCTGACAGCCTCCAGCTTGTTGTTCCTGTTTCTGCTTCAGTCAACAGGGAACTCCAACCTGCAGTAGAATCTTCAACAACAATGGAATAGAAAAGTGAGGAAGAAAAACTAGAATAAACTTACAAAGCTGAGAAATGTTCATGAAGAAGAAAGGCACACGTTATGATTGAGGCCAGAAACTAAAACTCCACACCAAATGTACTTTGACTTGTAGGATAATGAACTTGAATGTGTTGAAACAGCAGATCAATGAATCCACTACCACACAACAAGATGGTGACCCCCTACCACAAGATGGCGTCACAGATCCTGACGCTCTGAGCAGGAAACACCGAGCAAAACATTACAACAAAGCTCCTGTTGTTCCCTCCAGGAAAAACTGTGGCTCTGATGAGAAGAAGGATCCCAGCCTCTTCTGAGGATCCATGGCCGCACCATTGGGTAGAAGGACGATGGGGTCGGCACCAGGAGGAACCCTGGTGTCTCCGATGCAGGGAAGATGGAGCAGTGAAGAGGCCACATTGTGGCGTCCTAAAGAGGACATTTGGTGGAGCCTGAGACAGCAAACATCACGCCCCCTTCATCAGAAGAACCACAGCACCAGAAGAAAGAATCCTGGCAGTGACGACAGGGAGGATCAGGGTGACCTCCTCACCTCCACCTTTGAACCTTCAAATGAACTTTAAAAAGCTTTAGAGTGGAGAAGGATTTTAAACATTTTATTGTTTTTTCCTTTCATTCTCATTTGTGCGATTGTCTGATTTATTAGAAATAAACACTGTCTGCTGGGTTTACATTGACTGTGATTCTCTTTTTGCATGCAAGTTGAAAGTTCTGCCAATAAAAACACAAGTATTTGAAGACCAAAGGAAGAACCCCCAAAGTCAGGACCCTGAGATCAAAGTGAGCGCTCTGATCTCAGAGGTCTGGGATATTTCCCATCCCATGGCCCTTCAAATAAGAGCCCCGTGTCTCTGTCTCAAAGTTTTCAACCGTATTTGTTTGTTAAATTAAAACCAGACGACCACTGTGGTCCTTTTTACACGGTAAGTAAAGCACAGATGCCCTGGTGGACCTGTTGGCACCCTGGACTTTGAATCCAGTGACCTGAGTCCAAGTCTCAGTTCCAGCAGGTTTCCTGCAGCCTTCAGCAGAGCTGCCATGTTTCTCTGTAGAGAACTAAGTGATGCTCTCAGCAGGTTGAGGGCACCACCAACAAGTGAGGTATGAACCTCTGACTTCCTTCTTGTCAAACAGGAAACTCCTAATACCTCATTTGAGTAAAGTACCTCATATTCCTGACATCCAAGTAGTAGTGAAGTGGAGGAAGAAGGGAGGAGATCTCCAACAGGATCCTTCTTTCCTCTGTCCTCCTTGATCTCATGGATCACCACAGTCAAGGGGAGACCCAAGCTCCCGGATGGATCTGGCACTCAGGAACTGCTGAGTTTTCCAGTGGACTTTGTTCCATCCATGGTTCAGGAACAGGACTCCTCCTGGTTAACCTGGTATCTTTCCACCCAACTGTGGGTTCTTGGAGAATTTTTCATGTCATGTCAAGAAATCAGGCTGGTGGGTTTTTCAATGAGAGAAATTCTGGTAACTTAATTAAGTGGCATGTTTGTTGAAGCAGTAATTAACTGATAAATTAAGGAAGGCCTGGCCAGTCTTTGCTCCCAGGTCATACAATGGAGTTAGAAAGTCCTGAATAAATCTGGAGTTCCATGATTTCCTTGTGGTTCATGATCCTTTTGCCAATGTAGTCTGGAACAAGAGCAAGATGAACCTCCAAATATCAACAGTTTGTATTGCAGGTGATGTCAAGTGGTATTTAGAGGAACCTCCTCCTTGTGTTTGGTTCCATGGTGGAAGGGTGAGCCCTCTGGACTCTGGATCCAGTGATCAGAGTTCAAGTCTCAGAAGGACCTTCCTGTCTGGAATGTGTCCCATGTAACAAACTGATCAAGAGATGTTACGTGGTTCAAATGTTCTGGTTCATTTCTTACTGCCATGAACTCAGACTGTGTGTTTAATGTTAACAATAAATGTAACAACTAAGGAGCCAGTAGCTCCTGTGGAAAAAAATTCTACTTTGTCAGTGAATGAATTCATTTGATATTGAAGTCTGCAACTTTCAGTTTCTGTCAGGATGGCCGAGCGGTCTAAGGCGCTGCGTTCAGGTCGCAGTCTCTCCTGGAGGTGTGGGTTCGAATCCCACTTCTGACAAAGGACATTTTCTCCACATTCCTATGCATCCACAATGGTAAATTCCAAACCCAGTTGAAGCTGCTCTCCACTGATGGGAGTGAGTGGTTGAACTGGCAGCAGAGGAGGCAAAGGAGCTTCCCTGTGACGGTCCAACATCGCCTGGTTTCCTCCAACATGGAGCAGCCACCAAACTCTAACTTCAATGTTGGATCAAAGTCTGCTGAAGAAATGTGTTTTCTTTCAAGTCACATTTTGTCCATGAACTTCATAATCAGAGTCGCCATCTCATCACATGACTAAAGTCTGGGTTCTGTATTGGTGGTAAAACATCCTTCCATGCCCCTCACTAGTTTGCACACAGAAAAGCATATTTTACTGGTTTCAGATCTCTTAGCTTGTTCTCTCTCTTAAACCTGCTGAGGCAGCTTTCATTGTGTGATTCATTTTAAAATATAAATATGGAACAGAACCATTGGAATCAGATGTCAGGACATTTGAAGGAATGTCAATCTCCTGTTGAAATGTTGCAGTGTGCAGCTGAGGCTCTCTGGCAGTGGCACCAGGAGCCACAATGGCAGAACCTGGACCCTCCTGGAGGAGAACCACAGGTGAGGGCCTTCTTGGCTCCAGATTGATGGAAATCAAGTGTCTGAGGCTGTTAGCAGCCATTAAGTTGATCTGGTTGGCACTGGTATTTGTTCTTGCTGCAGCTCAGGAGTGATTCAGGAGAAGAGTTTCAGAACAGCCCAGGTTGGGGACTGGAATTTTAAAATGTCCCCTGGAACCAAACAACCTTGGAGGGTAAAACCTCCAATCATAGCCACTCAGATGCAGCAGCAGAAGAAGCTGACATCCACCCTGACAGTCAGAGCATCAAGTCAAGAAAACATCACCATCTTGTAGTTCCAAACCTCCACCTGTCAGATTCAGCTACTTCTGATTGTGGTACTTTAAACTTGAACACAATGGAATTTGGACAAGGAGTTTCCTTCCAGTCCAAACATCATCGTCCAGCCTCCAACCAGAGGTCCCTCAGTTATCATGGAGCCACAGGTGGAGTCTGGATTCTTTTCTGGAATGAGACGGCAATGAGAGTCCTGCCAAGTGACATCACTGACATGACAGGATGACTTCAGTCATGTGACTGGATGACTTCAGTCACGTGACTGGATGACTTCAGTCACGTGACTGGATGACTTCAGTCACGTGACTGGATGACTTCAGTCACGTGACTGGATGACTTCAGTCACGTGACTGGATGACAGTGTAGATTCCAATGTAGAGGTTGGGGAAATAGTCTCTGAGAATCCAGCTTGAACCCACAGCCTCCTTGTTTTCCAAAAACCCAAACAGCGACCATCAGTCTCCCTCCAATCCTGTACTTGGGTAAACAACAAAAACAGAGTAAAAGTCTCTGGCAACATATTTGTTTCCTGTAGGGTTTCTTCATGTATGTGTGGTGTACCTGCTCTCCCAGAGGACTGCCATCTTTGTTCTGTGGCTGACATGTTTTAGTGTCAGCACAGGTCATAGCGCTGAGACTGAACTCTCATTCTCCTCCAAGTAGTATTTCCACCTCACACTCCTGCAGATATTCAAGTGAACAGGGAACACAAATTTATGCTCAACTTCTCCTGTGTATTCATCCACAGTCACTAAACAACAACCAAACCAAACAAAAGGGGGTTTGCTAGCATGGCAATCAGCTGTAGTTCACCATCTTATCCAGGTCACATGACTCAGGAGTAGCGTGGCCGTCTGGCAACCAAAGGGTGGCTGGTTTGATCCTCACTTTCTCCAGTGACCATGTCAAAGTGTCCTTGAGTGAGAGACTGAACCCCTAAATACTTCTGATGAGTAGGTTGGCTCCTTGCATGGCAGCCTTCAGCATCAGTGTGTGAGTGTGTGAATGAGAGGACATTGTTCAGCTCCTTGAGTGCTGCTGAGGTAGAAAGGCTCTGTACAAACTGAGTCCTTTTACCATTTCTTTCCTGCCTCTAGCAGCGCTGTCGTCACTTCCTGTGACCGTGGAGGAAAGGGGTCCCCCTTCAGAATAAGTTTGATATCATTGTTACTTCCTCTTCAACATGCCTTTAGCAGACCAACTCAGAGAGTAGCACAGTGAGGTAGTGTGGCCGAGCGGTCTAAGGCGCTGGATTTAAGCTCCAGTCTCTGAGGAGGCGTGGGTTCAAATCCCACCACTGCCATCATGTCCCAGATCACTGGAGAGGTGTGGCAGGTCTCTCACAGCCTCTCCTCTCTCTTCCACTGAGGTCTTCAAACCTGTGACCAAAAGAAGAACCCTCCTCTGAGTCCACAGACCTGAGCATTGCTGCTCTGACTACCAGGTTACCTCCTGGTGATCAGTGTGAAGTCATGGGGAGGTGGTCAGTTGTTCCTTTGTTTTTTGACAGAGGCTTCATTGTGAATTAAATAATTTTAATTCTTTACTTGAAGTTTCACGCTGTTTCGATTGAAAAAGGCGAGTTCCTGGAGAAGATCTTCCAGGGGTCCAGGTTCAAGCGGTGCCCCAGCTGGCACCAGGTGCTGACCCAGGTCCTGCATGGGAGATACTGTCAGTTCTGTTCTGCCCTGCTCACAACCACAGGCTGGTGTTGAGGCCTGCAGCAACCAGGGCCCCAGTCACCACGAGTATAAAGGCTGGTCATTGTGGCAGTGGGAGGAGTCAAAATGAAGACAGACCAATGTGAGCAGGACGCTCCTGGAGAAGTCAGAAGAACTTGACCATGTTTCCAAGAGGCAGGGTTCACCCTGGACAGGTCAGAATTCCTGATGATGTCATCAGGGCTTTGACAGTAGCTAGAATTCTGTCTTTGATCTCAGGAGGACATGAAAGAAACACAATTGAGGAAAGTAGAGGAGAACATTCAGCTTCATTAGAAACACTTGAACTGTTGAACAGTAGAATTTGTTAGAAACAGTTTACAACACTGAGTGACAGGATTGAAGAGGGAAGAGTTTTCTACTTTAAATTGAATTCTAACTTTAAACTGTGGATGAACATTTTTAGTAGTTCATATTCTAACATACAGAGGAAGTCATGACATTCCCTTTTTAAAAAAAGAAAAAACATGTGAAGCTCCTCCCCCCAACTCCAGATGGACAGACAGACATGAGAGTGGCCAGGAAGCAAAGAAGTGTTGTGCTCCTCTCCAGTGCTCTGGTGTTCATTTTTTCTCATTTTGAAATTCAACAGCTTCTATCATTGATTGACAGGAAATGTTGATGACACACTGGGATTTTTGTTCTCCTGCTGTCACTGTCAAGTGCAGCTTAACATGAGAGGTAGCAGGATCATTCATGTGTTCATGTTTCCAGCAGACAAGGAGGAAACCTGGGAGGACTTCAGTGACTCTGATCAGTGGTTCTCACTTCATCTTCTCAGTATAAAGTTCAAAGCGAGCTGGCCAGGAGTTGAACCTAGAATCTTCTGATCCGTAGTCAGACTCGTTATCCATTGCACCACCAGCCCTGTGAAGAAGCAGCTGTGTTCATGTGTCCTTGCTGTTACAGAAAATCCAAACAAGGTGGTGGCATTTTCAGGGGACACAATGGTGCAGTGGTCAGCACTGTGGCCTCCCAGCAAGAAGGTTCAGCTCTCCTCCTATTTGGTTGCTAGGAACCTGAATCAGTCCTCAGTGGAGCGGTGCTGCTGAGGCTGAGTGAGGCTGAGTGAGGGACTGAGCAGGAGCCAGCAGGTCCAAGCAGGTTCAGGCAAACTCCCCTCGGTCCACCAACATCAAAGCAGAGGAACTGAGTTCATCTAACAAAATGATTCATATCATCTCCTCTTGGAATGTTCTGGAACTACAAGTACACTTAAAATGGCTGACTTATGACAACAGAAGGAACTTTGAAGTAGATTTGATTCATTTAAGTCAGTGACAGTCATTTTTTCAAGAATTTAGTTCAGGTAACTTGATTGTTTTACTAAGATGAGCTTTAATGTTATACCATTGAAAAAAGACCTTCATGTATTTATGATGACATCACCAATAGGAGCCTTCAGTCTGTCAGGGGGTAGAGTTCAGTCACCACCAATGACATCAGAGTCAGAGTTTAGAGATCAAAGACAGACATTAAAGTCTCACATTAAAGTCTCTCTTATTAAAAAAATTAAAGTGTCATATCTTTGAAAATATACTGCAATACATGAAATATTATATTTACATGAATGGTAACCTCGTTCTTATATTCTTTAATATACTGCAATAGTAATGGACCCTCTATGACACTGCAGTGATGAATCTATCAAGGAGTAAAAATGATTATAATCAGAGAATTTTGAAGTCAAGTTTGAGATCAGTTTGATCCTCTCTCTCCCTCCCCCCTCTCTCTCCCTCCCTCCCGCCCTCTCTCCCTGTCTCCCCCCTCTCTCCCTCTCTCTCTGTCTCCCCCCTCTCTCCGTCTACCCCCCCTCTCCCTCTCTCTCTCTCTGTCTCCCCCCCTCCCTCTATCTCCCCCCCCCTCTCTCTCTCAGGAGCTTTTAAATGAAAATTTTAATAAAACAGAACAGGAGACTGAAGAGTGATCACTCAAACCCACAGGCTGAATGGGACATCTCTTAAAAACATTGAACCACTGAGTAAAACCATAGAAGCGCTCCTGTCTAGTCGGTGCTAACAAGTTAGCTGCTGAGTGAGTCCAGCTGTGCTGTCTTGGAATCCTGGTCAAAAGCCTCCACTCATCAAACAGCTGGTGTGTTGGTGGATCTGTGGATCCTGCTGGAAGAAGCAGGGTGGAGCTCTGAATGGTTCCTGTCTCAAAGAGCTTCTCTGTGCAGCTCCCATCAGCTCCTAAAAACAGGAAACCAGCAGATTCACTGTTGAACGGTGGCATTAAAATGTCTCAAAAGCTGTCCTGTCCACCATTTGTTGGTGCAAAGACATTTAAAAACACCAGTTGAACATTTTCCAAAGTTGCTCTCACCTTCTTTCAAACACCTGGAATGATTTCCTCCAAACCAAAAGAAACTGGTGAAAAAAACAACAACAAAAACTCCTGGAGAATCAAACTCCAGCCTCTGCTCCAACTGGACTTGGGACTTCAAATGACCCCCATTAAAAGCCTGCCTGCATCCCCATTCACTGACTGTTGTGCTGTGGGTCTCCTGGACAAACATGGCAGGATCCTCTTGATCTCCAGGAGAATAAAAGAGGGAACCCTAGAAAACAAGTCAGCGTGAAAGAGGAGCAGATTTTAAAACTCCTCATCATTTCCACCTCCAGGAGTGAAGCCTCCCGGGACCCAAGAGGCTCCAGCTGGCAGAGCTCTCACTCATTTCTCCACCACCTCGCTAACCTGAGCTGGAGCATCTGAGAACCAAACAGTGACCCCCTTCACTCCAGAGCTGACTCCACAAACTCTGAGCCCCCACTTTACCCACAGCCAGCAGGCCTCCTCAACACTGCATGACACACGACGACTAAATTTAACACTTCTCATCCAGAGATCTGTCACATGAGTCTGCTGTGGAGGGTCAGTCTGTCCATCCACATTCAGATCATTAACACAGCGACTCCTAAGCACCAGTAGAGCCTGTTCATCGTCCCTGGGTGGGCTTGAACCACCAGCCTCTCTGTTAACAGCCGAGCGCGCTGACCGATTGCGCCACAGAGACTCTGAGTCACCTGCTTTTCATGAAGAGTTTTCAGGCTAAATTCAGTTTGTGAGGTCCACGCTGCACATTTGAGGGACCATGAAGGACAGAGGAGAGTCTGATTGTCATGGTGAAAGCCTTCAGCACTAGAACTGAAACAGCCCCACCATCTTAACCCCCCCAGACCAAACAGGCTTCATCAGAAACAGACCCCCCTCCTAGAACATCCAGAGAACATCAGTCTGATTAATAGAACATGACAAACAATCAAGAACTTGTTATTGTTTGATCAGAAGCTGAAACAATGTTTCTATGTTTGTCTGTTCTGGTCTGAATGAAAGAGGAGGTTTTCTTGGTCATGTGACGTGGATGAGAGTTCAACTAGAACTTCCTGATTCAACAGGATTTTAGTTTGTAGGGATTTTGTCAAAGCCACCAACCAAACCTCTGAGTGGTGCAGATGTCTGCTGCCTCCTCAGAGCAGACTGGAGCTCAGCCTCACTCACCTGTGGGAGCCCCAGCAGAGCCACCGTGTGATGGAGTTTCAGTTTAGGATCCAAGGTCCTGGATTGAATTGGTGTTTTGTGTTTTTTGGCCTCCTGGCACCATCAGTGGTAGAGCAGAGTGGTGCAGAGGAAGCGTGCTGGGCCCAGAACCCAGAGGTCGATGGATCGAAACCATCCTCTGCTAAAAGAAGAAAAATAAAATGAACCAGTGTCTTTAGAAATGTGTGTCTGTTAAAAAGAGGTTCATAAGGATTTTGTCTTCCTCCACAATCACCAACCATTGTGAGAGTTAACAACAGTCCACTTTCTGACTGAAGCAAAAGTAGACTTCAAAAGGTTTTTCTGATTCAACATAGCAGCTAAATTTCCATTTCCATTTCCTGAACAGGACAGGTTAAAAAAAAGGGAATGTCATGACTTCCTCTGTATGTTAGAATATGAACGACTAAAAATGTTCATGCCCAGTTTAAAGTTAGAATTAAACTGAAAATACAAAACTCTCCCCTCTTCAATCCTGTCACTCAGTGTTGTAAACTGTTTCAAACAAATTCTACTGGTCAACAGTTCAAGTGTTTCTAATGAAGCTGAATGTTCTCCTCTACTTTCCTCAATTGGGTTTCTTTCATGTCCTCCTGAGATCAAAGACAGAATTCTAGGTACAAATAAAGACACTATCAAAGCCCTGATGACATCATCATCAATTCTGACTTTGATCTGTGTCTGTCCAGCCTGTCCTGAGTGGATCCAACAGTTTCCCATGGGTGACTCTGTCGTGGTCTCTCTCCTGCTGTCTCCAACTCTCAGAGTGCTTCTACTGGTTTCTCCCCATCGTCCCTGTTGCTAGGCAGAGCACTGGTGAGGACTGAGGCCAGTGATGTCATCACCTCCAGCTGAGACCTGCCAGGTGGTCCTGCTTCATTCAACTCTGCTGCCTCTGCCACTGCCCTGACTGGTGAGGCTGACAGCAGGTTCTCTCTCATCTAAACTCTCTGTTTACAATGGAGGCTGAAATCCTTGTGATTGGTGGTTCAATCATCAGGTCTGTTGAACTCCCAGGTGCCATCACCTGCTGTCTTCCTGGTGCCAAAGTTGTGGACATTATTGAACGTCTCCAGGACTCATCGACCTCCACCCCTCCTGCAGGTTCTCCCTGTCTCTGTGTGGGTTCTCTCTGGTACTCCAGCTTCCTCCCACAGTCCAAAGACATCAAGAGGGTAGTGGTTACCTGGACACTCTAAACGACTGTGAGTGTGAATGGTTGTCTGTCTGTGTGTGTTGGTCCTGGGATGGACTGGTGACCCATCAAGGGTGAACCCAGGGCTGGACTGGCCACCTGGCCGATGCACATCTTTGGGCCGGCCCATAACTGTCATATTTTTTTTTTCAAAAGTGTATAGTTTTTAATCGACCGTAACGGTATCGGAGACGCGAAACGCGGCCCAGTGGTTGATTTTCTTGAAGGACATTGGGCTCGTCCAATGAAATCTCTCAGCTCTCTCTCTTTCTCTTAGTCAAGCCATGCTGTTGCAATGGAAGTGGAGGAGTCAGATCAGTCAGTTGGAGACTATTTTAGTCGCCCTTCTTCCACACAGAGGACTGATTTTTTAAAGTTTCATCCTCAACAAGATTCCATGAACCCTGTCGTCCAGAGGCTCTTCGTTAGAACGGACGGCACGACGTGGAAATGGCTGACTTATTGTGGTCAACGTCATGCTTTGTTTTGTTTTGTTTGCCCTGCTTTTAGCAAGCCCAGTGATCCAAGTGTCTTCATTAGAGGCCTGACAGACTGGAGGCATGTGCACCAAAGAGTAGAGGAGCATGAGAGAGGCATGGCACAGAGGCAGTGTGCTGAGGCCTATTTTTGAAACTGCTCCAGAGCAAGACTGGCCACCTCCTTGAGGGAAGACAGCTGACAGGACACCGTGAGCAGGTTAAGAAGCAGGGCTGGACTGGGACCAAAAAATGGCCCTGGCATTTTTCATCCCTGGCAGCCCTCCATGGTTATTTACACGATATGTGTAAGCACACGCCATACCAGAGGATGTATGCGCACATTTTGAAGTTTCAAAAATTAAAATAAAGTGCAGTATTCTACATGGAAGACAGTAACCATGTTAAAAGAGTGATACTCTTTCACTACTCACAGAGACCTTCTTCTTCCACTACACGTTCCAACACCTGACGTCTCTTCTTCCCAGTCCAGCCCTGGAAGAACGCGTCGAGTTTTGGAAATTCGGCTGCTTTTCTTCTCGGGAGTCTCTCTTTTTCGGCTCCTCCTTTCTCCTTCCTCTTACTGGGCAACATTCTTCATGGCTTCTGACTGCAAGGCGGCCGCTGAGTGGTGGCACTACAACTGGATGGGTCTGTTTCTCATTTTAACACAAAAACAAACTAACCGCTGTTTCTGCGTTTTTACCAGAAATATATATTTTGAAATGCCTGCTCACACCGGCCCATCCGGCTACATCCACCAAACTTTACACACATAATATAATATAATATAATAATATAATACCCCTGAACACAAGCCCCAAAGCAGTAGTTGTTTTGTTTTTCTTCATAAAGGAGGTGCACTGTCATGACTACGATATCTCTGGCAACAAACATGGAAGGGGCTTTGGGGTCTTGTGTTTCAGCTCTGTAACTTCTGGATGGCTGAAAATGTCAGAATCAGTCCTCTCACTGACATCAACCATTGGTGTGACTTTTGGTGGCTTCAGCTCAAATGAAACCAGGGAAGAGGGGCCAGACTTTGAGGAGCCCCTTAGGGTTAGTGGATGCCCCGGGACCGTGCTTGGGCCCCTTAGCACCTAGATGGCTGAAATTCCCAGCACATGCTACTCTGGGGCATCACACTATGTGTGTAAAGTTTGGTGGATGTAGCCCAAGTAGAAACACCAGAACCCAGATTTGATCCTCAATTCTGCTCCAAAAGGCTCTCGGAGTGCAGAAGTCCCAGACCCTGATTTTGCCCAGTTTCACAAGGGGATAGTTTTTTCTCTTTGAACCTAGGAAGTTGAAATTTGAGTGTGTTGTTCTGTTCTCGAAGGATCGCATCTGTGCTGGTTTGACCCCCCTAAGTCCTTTCTGCTGTCTGTAAAGGGCGTGGCAAAGTCCAGTAAAGTCTTTCAATGAAGCATCATAACTGGTCAAAGTTGCTCCAAATGAGATGAGCTTTCTGGGAGGAGCTCACACCTCTGCCAGAAACCAATATTTAAAACTTTGAAGCCCCACCTCCTTCCTGAAGCTACTTCCTGTTTGGGAGGGGGTTCTAGAATTATTCCACCAGATTAGGATTTCATAAAGTTTCAGGTCTGTATCCACTGGAGAGGCCAATGAGAGCAAAAGAGCAACAGGGTCAAAGGTCAACAGGCCTTGTGTCTCAGCCAGGCCTCAAAGGGTTAAGTGAGCCTTTTGGAGCTCCTTTGAAAAAAGGCCTGACACCAATCTTGTTCAGGACCAACATGAAGAAGGATCTTTGGAACATTTTCACATCTTTAAGACCGCCTTGACTCCTTTTTATAGCAGGAGTCACTGAACAGCACAAAGCTGCTATTGCAGCCATCAGGCCTCATTTCTGATCAGTTATTATTGTTGAAACAAAGCTGAATATCAATTATTGATTTTTATTGTCATCATTTTGAACACCTGATGAGAGAAACACAATAAAAACATTTGAAAAGGAAGGATCAGAGTGTTGTTGTACTGCAATACTACAGTACAGCACCAGAGACACTCAGTTATTGATTGCCTGAATGATTGATTTACCCAGAAGAGGAACAGCTTTGTTGGAGCAGTAAAAATACACACATCAGAACGACAAAGTTACATTGGAAAAGAAACTACATGACATTACCAGCACAACATCTGAAGAACAGTTAGGATCAATTTAACTGGTCAGATAGTTAGGATTTCTTTAATGATATCCTTGATGAACCCAGACATCAGAGTGGTTTGTTCCCCTCAATCATAAATCTGTAAATACAGCGTGAAGTGATGGAACTAAAAGGCCACCTCTGAGTGCAGGAGTGAGCCTCTGTGACGGATGTGACGTCAGCAGACCGCCATTAGTTTGAGTCATTGTTTATATTCTTAATGCTGATTGGTCGATCTATAATGGTGACAAATGGACTTCGTAGGTAGAATAAACATCCAGAAATTAAATGAATTTGTAGATTGTCTTATTAATCAAAAGATGAAGTATTAAAAATATTTGTTTTTTTTTCTCGGAGTGAGCGACAACTACTGGATTTTCTCACAGAAGAACGGGGGCCGACTTCCACGGAAGCAGATGTTTGTAATTCCTGGGGCACTAAAATCCATTTCATATTATTCTTTATTGAACAGCGAACATTATGGAAATAAAATTTATATTTCTCGCCAGAAATGTCCTTGAAATGCTTTTTAAAAATCAAACCTATCTTGAAATGACACTTGTCCGTAATGGCGTCCTTAGCAACCAACATAGCAACAGTAGAAATGTGACACTGTAACGACTCTCTTCCGAGAGGTGAAAGATTCATCGTAATAACGAACAAACCAAAGATTAAACACAAGAACTGAGCAAAGATTATGAAAACAAAATGCATATTTCTCTCTAGAAATGTCATCAGAATGCTTTATTAAATCAAAACTATCTTGGAAGAAGGCACTTTCCTCCGAAAATGACAGGAGCGGCGGCCATGTTTTTGTTTTGAGAGGCCCGCATGAAAGAGTCACATGAGGGAAGGGGGTATGGGGTCATGGGGGGGGGGGGGGGGGGCGATCCCAGGTGACGTTGTTCAAGAGGCAGGGTTCACCCTGGACAGGTCACCAGTCCATCAGGAGAAATGAGGTGGTCGGTATCATGCAACCTAAAGTAAAACATTAGTCAGGTCAAATTCAGATTAAAGCAAGAGTCTCCAGATCAAAGTCAGAATTCCTGATGATGTCATCAGGGCTTTGACAGTAGCTAGAATTCTGTCTTTGATCTCAGGAGGACATGAAAGAAACACAATTTAGAAAAGTATATGAGACCACGGCAGCATGATGGTTTAGGGGTCAGCACTGTGGCCTCACAGCAAGAAGGTTCTGGGTTTGAGTCCAGGCTCGGGTGCAGAATCTGCATGTTCTCCCCGTGCATGCGTGGGTTCTCTCTGGGTACTCCGGCTTCTTCCGACCGTCCAAAGACATGTAATTTGGGATGAGGCTGATTGGACACTCTAAATTGACTGTAGATGTGAGTGTGAATGGTTTTGGTGACCTGTCCAGGGTGAACCCTGCCTCTGGCCTGTAGATGCTGGGATAGGCTCCAGACCCCCTCGACCATCAATGTAGGTCTTTTGTTAATTGCATGCCACATGAAATTATTAGTGGTCACTTTTCTAGCAACAGTCTCACAGTGGCAAGACAAGAACACTTCTACTTTTGATGATGACAGTTTGTTCAACACTAAACTTCATCCAGTACCATGTTGTCAAACACTGGAACCTCCACAGCACCTGAACAGGGACTTGAACCCTGGACCCTCACATTAAAAGTCTGATGCTCTACCGTCTGAGCTCCTCAGGCTCTTTCTACAGCATTGAGACAGGAACAGAAACACCTGTGAAGGTCAAACTGATGCTTTCTTGACTTGTTCAGTCCTCCATGTTGAAGTCCACCATGCTTTTGATTGGCTCTGATTCTCTGTGGCAAAATCCAACAAGAGGCTCCAAAAATGTCCTGAATGTCACAAGAATGCACAGGACAAGATGTTCGTTTCCTTCATGTCTGCAGTTCCTCCACTGGAAAGTAAAGTCAATGCTGCTCCTCTGCTGAAACCTGGGATCGGACCAGGGACCTTTAGATCTTCAGGCTAAGGCTCTCCCAACTGAGCTGGTTCAGTTCTGAGTGAGGGCCCTGCTTCTCTCATTTATAATCTCTTCCACTCTCACTGGACCTTAGAGAGGATTGGAGCTTCTGAAGTCCTGACACATTGAACAGTTCTCCAGCACCATTTTTGATGGATGTCTGAATCACACCAGCCTTTTTTGTTTGTCTTCTTGCACCACCGTGCCGCCCCTACTAGTCGTCTACATATCAGTGTTCTCAGTATTGCACGAACATTCACATCAGTATTGTGCTAATATTTTATTTCCTGGCTCTTCAATCCTCCTATTATGAAGTTGATTGCTTCAGCGACCAGGAGACGTTATCATTGGCAGCTAGTTTACTATTATTGCTGCTGCTGTTGTTGGTTGTGTGTCTGTCTTCCATCCCCCTGTCCCTCTGTCTTTCTCTCTGCTTGTCTTTCACCCTCATTTTGTTCCCATCTTTTTGTCATTCTCTCCCTCCTTTCTCTCTGTCTTTTGTCTTTCCTTCTCTATATTTGTCTTCTGCTGTCTGTCCTGTCCTGCTCTCTTTCAACAACCAACCAGTCAAAGCAGACGTCCGGTTAAAAAAATATGATAAAAGAACTCTTGGTTTGATTTGGCTTGAGACATGAAGAAGATAGGATTGTTTTCCTTTCATTTTAGAAGCTTTTCCAGATTCATGAAAAGATCATCAATCAGAGCAGTATTTCAGACAGACTTCTGGTCCGTGAGGACGAGGAATCCAGCACAGATCCACAGAACTCCAACTGCCATCTTTGATGGTTCCTTTACAGTCTGTAGGGTGGAGAGATCCTCCTGAGTCTGGCTTGGAATGTTTGTCTGTGGATGTGTTGGCCCTGTGATGGACTGGTGACCTGTCCAGGGTGAACACGGCCTGTCGCCCAAAAGCTGCTGGGATAGGCTCCACCCCCTCATGACCCTGAACAGGATAAGCAGAAGACAATGGACAGAAGTCCTGACACATTGAACAGTTCTCCAGGACCATTTTTGATGAAGGTCTGGATCACACCAGCCTTTTTTGTTTGTCTTCTTCCAGTGTCCTCAACATTGTGTGAGCCAATAATTCCACATCTGTACCAGACACACCTCTGGTTGGTGGGTTTATGGATCTTTCTGTTCTAACAGTGTCTTTTATCTTGCTTTTATCTTTTCTATCTTTTCTTTGTATCTGCATTCTGTGGTGCACGGTGGCTCTGGAAGAGCGCTCTAACTATTGTCACTGTACCCCCCCCCCCCATACAACGAAAATAAAAGATTCTGATTCTGAGTCTGACACACACACACACACACACACACACACACACACACACACACACACACACACACACGTGTATCAACATGATGTTCCGAATGTTTCACTGTCTGTGGTTGTCCAGCTCTCCTTGTCTCTTCACTGTCATTGTCAGAACTCGGAGCAGTCTTCCTCTCCAGGTGATGTCTCTGAGTGATGATGATTGCTGTCTGTTCAACCAGCTTCATTTGTTGATATCTGAGAAGGACTGAAGACAGCAAAGTGTGCTGATTGGCCAACAACCCCTCACAGGTCAAAGGTCACTGCTCTGAGGCGGACCAGTTTACTGTAACAGTGGTGGCACCATCCACTGCTGGCGCTCTCTTCAGTGCTTCTTGTTTCTGCCCTTTGTGTGTGAGCTCCTAGAGCAGCTGGTCCGGCTCCTCCCCCTTTTCTTTTCTATTCCTCTAATTTATTTTTTTGATTTTCTGTTTTTGTAATTCATCATCGATCTCGGCTCACGGTCGCTACACTCTTGACCTCCTGTGAGCCTTGAAGAGAGAGAAGCCACCTTTGTGTTGGAGAAGAGCAGCTTAGTCCAGGCAGCCAGCAGCCTGAGACCAGAGGGTAGCCAATCAACGCGCTTCCCTTCTTCATCGAGCAAATCTCAGCGGGAGCCACGGTCGACGAGGTGGAGGCTTTGGAGGCCGTCCTCCCACCAGTTCGTTGGAGAGGCGTCGTACATCGATGGGAGAATCCAGCTGAGAACGTAAGCCGGTTACGTTGGTTTTCACCGATTCAGGCCTGGACTCCTGTCTCGCTGCCAAACTCCGCCTGACTCCGTAGAGCTGGTCAGCCTCCACTCAGTCCTCTTCATTTGGTTGGAGGTCACTATCGTTCATCCTACACACCTTTCCACCTGCCTCTTAGCCGTCTACTTGAAGCTCAGATAAATCCAGGCTAATTCATACCTGCTACTCAATATGGGCCTAAATTACTCTGCTGGAATTATCTCTCTGTCTTAAGGATTTTCTTAATTGTATTAAATCCTCTTTAATTTCCAAGAAGTCTTCCAACTCATTCATTCATGCAAGCCACTGATCCACAAGACCTCATTGATGAGCTTCAACCTGAGACTGAGTGTTTCTCGTTGGACGAGACACCCATTCAATGAGACTCATTGTCAGTCCATTGAAATCTACTGGTGTTCCTGGTGAGTTGATTTAACAACATGAGCTGACAGAATCAACGTTCAGGTAGGAACCACCACATCCAGGGGTCTGGACCTTTGAGCAGGCAGAGCCATCAAAGTAGCAGACTAAGCTAGCAGACATTAGCATTGAGAAGAAACTGATACCTGAGCCTACTTTTGGGTCTGGTCAAGTGATGACACAATAATACGAGATCATTGTCAGACTGACGCCTGCTCAACACTGACCAAACGCCACCCTATTGCATTATGGGAAATTTCTGCTTGGCTCGCGTCCATCAAAACACACAAAGAAATTTGTCCAGAATCAGTATTGACAGTGGATACAATTGAGTCCACACTGGTTTTTCATTCTGAGTCGGGTGCAGGTGTGGAACTTCAGACACAGTCTGTGTTTGTGTTGTTCATTCAGTGATTTTTCTTACAATTCCCAATCACAGCTGCAGAAAGTGAGAGGACAAGCAGGGATTTTCAAGATGAACGCCCAACGTGGGGCTTGAACCCACGACCCTGAGATTAAGAGTCTCATGCTCTTCATCAGACTCACAGTCACATGAGCCATCACATGATTGATGAATGACCACAAACACCTTCATCTTTGACAAAGAAGTCAAATAAAAGGTGAACCACAGATGAGACACCAGTGGTAAAAACACTAAAGTGCTGTCAAGGAGAAACAGGATACGAGCAAACACACACACAAGTTACAGAGAGAGAACTCTCCCAGAGGGAACCACTCAAAGGAGAACCTCGAGATCATCAGGCTGGATGACCTCATCAACATGAGAAAGGTGGATCAGTAGACTTTGATCCAACATTTGAAGATCAGTTTTGGTGGCTCCTCCATGTTGGAGGAAACCAGGCAATGTTGGACCCTCACAGGGAAGCTCCTTTGCCTCCTCTGCTGCCAGTTCAACCACTCACTCCCATCAGTGGAGAGCAGCTTCAACTGGTTTCCATTGTGGATGCACAGGAATGTGGAGAAAACGTCCTTTGTCAGAAGTGGGATTCGAACCCACACCTCCAGGAGAGACTGCGACCTGAACGCAGCGCCTTAGACCGCTCAGCCATCCTGACAGACACTGAAAGGTGCAGACTTCAATATCAAATGAATTAATTCATTGACAAAGTAGAATTTTTTTAAAATGTTAACATTAAACACACAGTCTGAGTTCATGACAGTAAGAAATTAATTTCATTTTTCTAAAGGACAAGAAATGAACCAGAACATTAGAACCACATTGATCAGTTTGTTACATGGGACACCTTCCAGACAGTGATGTAGTAAGAATTGCTAATGAACTCAAAATGATGTGAACAGAAATGGAGTGAAAGTTTCGAATAACCTCAAAGTGATGCTGACAGTAATGTAGTAAGAGTTGCTACGAACCTCAAAATAATGCAACAGTGATGTCGGAAGAATTGATAATGAACTCAAAATGATGCTAACAGTAATGTAGTGGAAGTTGCTAATCAAGTCAGTGATGCTTACAGTAATGTAGTAAGTGTTTCGAACAACCTCAAAGTGATGCTGACAGTCATGTAGGAAGAGTTGCTACGAACCTCAAAATAATGCGACAGTGATGTCGGAAGAATTGCTAATGAACTCAAGATGATGCTAAAAGTAATGTAGTAAGAGTTTCAAACACCCTCAAAGTGATGCTGACAGTCATTTAGTAAGAGTTGCTAATGAACTCAATTCAATGCAACAGTGATGTCGTGAGAATTGCTCATTAACTCAAAATGATGCTAACAGTAATGTAGTGATAGTTGC
The DNA here is from genome assembly GCF_037954235.1 of Aulostomus chinensis. Taxonomy (NCBI): domain Eukaryota; kingdom Metazoa; phylum Chordata; class Actinopteri; order Syngnathiformes; family Aulostomidae; genus Aulostomus; species Aulostomus chinensis. Next base: position 53,885,391 of record NC_141320.1, on the reverse strand, counting down.
TAAAAAACTCAAAGTGATGCTGACAGTAATGTAGTAAGAGTTGCTACGAACCTCAAAATAATGTGACAGTGATGTCAGAAGAATTGCTAATGATCTCAATATGATGCGACAGTGATTTAGTAAGAATTGCTAATGAACTCAAAATGATGCTAACAGTAATGGAGTGAACGTTTCGAATAACCTCAAAGTGATGCTAACAGTCATGTACTAAGAGTTGCTCCGAACCTCAAAATAATGCGACAGTAATGTCAGAAGAATTGCTAATGATCTCAAAATGATGCGACAGTGATGTAGTAAGAATTGCTAATGAACTCAAAATGATGCTAACAGTAATGGAGTGAAACTTTCAAATACCCTCAAAGTGATGCTAACAGTCATGTAGTAAGTGTTGCTACGAACCTTAAAATAATGCAACAATAATGTAGTAAGAGTTGCTACAAACCTCAAAATAATGCGAAAGTAATGTAGTAAAAGTTGCTACGAACCTCAAAATATTGCGACAGTGATGTCGGAAGAATTGCTAATGAACTCAAGATGATGCGACAGTGATGTAGTAAGAATTGCTAATGAACTCAAAATGATGCTAACAGTAATGGAGTGAAACTTTCGAATAACCTCAAAGTGATGCTCACAGTCATGTAGTAAGTGTTGCTACGAACCTCAAAATAATGCGACAGTAATGTAGTAAAAGTTGCTACGAACCTCAAAATATTGCGACAGTGATGTCGGAAGAATTGCTCATGAACGTAAAATGATGCTAACAGTAATGTAGTGGTAGTTGCTAATCAAGTCAGTGATGCTTACAGTAATGTAGTAAGTGTTTCGAACAACCTCAAAGTGATGCTGACAGTCATATAGTAAGAGTTGCTATGAACCTCAAAATAATGCGACAGTGATGTCGGAAGAACTGCTTAAGATCTAAAAATGATGCGACAGTGATGTCGGCAGAAATGCTAATGAACTTAAAATGATGCTAACAGTAATGTAGTGGTAGTTGCTAATCAAGTCAGTGATGCTTACAGTAATGTAGTAAGTGTTTCGAATAACCTCAAAGTGATGGCGACAGTCATGTAGGAAGAGTTGCTACGAACCTCAAAATAATGCAACAGTAATGTAGTAAGAGTTGCTACGAACCTCAAAATAATGCAACAGTGATGTCAGAAGAATTGCTAAAGATCTCAAAATGATGCGACAGTGATTTAGTAAGAATTGCTCATGAACTCAAAATGATGCTAACAGTAATGGAGTGAACGTTTCGAATAACCTCAAAGTGATGCTGACAGTCTTGTACTAAGAGTTGCTACGGACCTCAAAATAATGCGACAGTGATGTCGGAAGAATTGCTAATGATCTCAAAATGATGCAACAGTGATGTCAGAAGAATTGCTAATGAACTCAAAAAGATGATAACAGTAATGGAGTGAAAGTTTCGAATAACCTCAAAGTGATGCTGACAGTCATGTAGTAAGAGTTGCCACAAACCTCAAAATAATGCGAAAGTAATGTAGTAAAAGTTGCTACGATCCTCAAAATATTGCGACAGTGATGTCGGAAGAATTGCTCATGAACTCAAGATGATGCTAACAGTAATGTAGTGGTAGTTGCTAATCAAGTCAGTGATGCTTACAGTAATGTAGTAAGTGTTTCGAATAACCTCAAAGTGATGGTGACAGTCATGTAGTAAGAGTTGCTACGAACCTCAAAATAATGCGACAGTGATGTCAGAAGAATTGCTAAAGATCTGAAAAAGATGCGACAGTGATGTAGTAAGAATTGCTAATGAACGCAAAATGATTCTAACAGTAATGGAGTGAAAGTTTCGAATAACCTCAAAGTGATGCTGATAGTCAAGTAGAAAGAATTGCTGCGAAACTCTAAATATTGCGACAGTGATGTCGGAAGAATTGCTAATGAACTCAAAATGATGCTAACAGTAATGTAGTGATAGTTGCTAATCAACTCAGTGATGCTTACAGTAATGTAGTAAGTGTTTCGAAGAACCTCAAAGTGATGCTGACAGTCATATAGTAAGAGTTGCTACGAACTTCAAAATAATGCCACAGTGATGTCAGAAGAATTGCTAAAGATCTCAAAATGATGCGACAGTGATTTAGTAAGAATTGCTAATGAACTCAAAATGATGCTAACAGTAATGCAGTGATCGTTTCGAATAACCTCAAAGTGATGCTGACAGTCATGTACTAAGAGTTCCTACAAACCTCAAAATAATGCGACAGTGATGTCAGAAGAATTGCTAATGATCTCAAAATGATGCGACATTGATGTCGTAAGAATTGCTAATGAACTCAAAATGATGCTAACAGTAATGGAGTAAGAGTTTCGAACAACCTCAAAGTGATGCTGACAGTCATTTAGTAAGAGTTGCTACGAACCTCAAAATAATGTGACAGTGATGTCAGAAGAATTGCTAATGATCTGAAAATGATGCGACAGTGATGTAGTAAGAATTGCTAATGAACTCAAAATGATGCTAACAGTAATGGAGTGAAAGTTTCGAATAACCTCAAAGTGATGCTGACAGTCATGTACTAAGAGTTGCTACGAACCTCAAAATAATGCGACAGTAATGTAGTAAGAGTTGTTACGAACCTCAAAATATTGCGACAGTGATGTCGGAAGAATTGCTAATGAACTCAAAATGATGCTAACAGTAATGTAGTGATAGTTGCTAATAAACTCAGTGATGCTTACAGTAATGTAGTAAGTGTTTTGAACAACCTCAAAGTGATGATGTGACAGTCATGTAGTAAGAGTGGCTTTGAACCTCAAAATAATGCGACAGTGATGTCAGAAGAATTGGTAATGATCTCAAACTGATGGGACAGTGATTTAGTAAGAATTGCTAATGAACTCAAAATGATGCTACAGTGATGTTGTGAGAATTGCTCATAAACTCAAAATGATGCTAACAGTAATGTAGTGATAGTTGCTAATAAACTCAGTGATGCTGACAGTAATGAAGTAAGAGTTGCTATGAACCTTAAAATAATGCAACAATAATGTAGTAAGAGTTGCTACGAACCTCAAAATAATGTGACAGTGATGTCAGAAGAATTGCTAATGATCTCAAAATGATTCGACAGTGATTTAGTAAGAATTGCTAATGAACTCAAAATGATGCTAACAGTAATGGAGTGAACGTTTCGAATAACCTCAAAGTGATGCTGACAGTCATGTACTAAGAGTTGCTACGAACCTCAAAATAATGCGACAGTAATGGAGTAAAAGTTGCTACGAACCTCAAAATATTGCGACAGTGATGTCGGAGGAATTGCGAATGAACTCAAAATGATGCTAACAGTAATGTAGTGATAGTTGCTAATAAACTCAGTGATGCTTACAGTAATGTAGTAAGAGTTGCTACGAACCTTAAAATAATGCAACAATAATGTAGTAAGAGTTGTTACGAACCTCAAAATAATGCGACAGTAATGTAGTAAAAGTTGCTACGAACCTCAAAATATTGCGACAGTGATGTCGGAAGAATTGCTAATGAACTCAAGATGATGCTAACAGTAATGGAGTGAAACTTTCGAATAACCTCAAAGTGATGCTGACAGTCATGTAGTAAGTATTGCTACGAACCTCAAAATAATGCGACAGTAATGTAGTAAAAGTTTCTTCGAACCTCAAAATATTGCGACAGTGATGTCGGAAGAATTGCTAATGAACTCAAAATGATGCTAAAAGTAATGTAGTGAACGTTTCGAATAACCTTAAAGAGATGCTGAAGGTCATGTAGAAAGAGTTGCTACGAACATCAAAATAATGCGACAGTGATGTCAGAAGAATTGCTAATGATCTCAAAATGATGCGACAGTGATGTAGTAAGAATTGCTAATGAACTCAAAATGATGCTAACAGTAATGTAGTGATAGTTGCTCATGAACTCAGTGATGCTTACAGGAATGTAGTAAGAGTTTCGAAGAACCTCAAAGTGATGCTGACAGTCATGTAGTAAGTGTTGCTACGAACCTAAAAATAATGCGACAGTGATGTAGTAAAAGTTGCCACGAACCTCAAAATATTGCGACAGTGATGTCGGAAGAATTTCTAATGAACTCAAAATGATTCTACAAGTAATGTAGTGATAGTTGCTAATCAACTCAGTGATGCTTACAGTAATGTAGTAAGTGTTTCGAACAACCTCAAAGTGATGCTGACAGTCATGTAGTAAGAGTTCCTACGAACCTCAAAATAATGCGACAGTGATGTCGAAAGAATTGCTAATGATCTCAAAATGATGCGACAGTGATGTAGTAAGAATTGCTAATGAACTCAAAATGATCCTAACAGTAATGGAGTGAAAGTTTCGAATAACCTCAAAGTGATGCTCACAGTCATGTAGTAAGTGTTGCAACGAACCTCAAAATAATGCGACAGTAATGTAGTAAAAGTTGCTACGAACCTCAAAATATTGCGACAGTGATGTCGGAAGAATTTCTAATGAACTCAAGATGATGCTAACAGTATTGTAGTGATAGTTGCTAATGAACTCAATGATGCTTACAGTAATGTAGTAAGTGTTTCGAACAACCTCAAAGTGATGCTGACAGTAATGTAGTAAGAGTTGCTATGAACCTCAAAATAATGCGACAGTGATGTCTGAAGAATTGCTAAAGATCTCAAAATGATTCGACAGTGATTTAGTAAGAATTGCTAATGAACTCAAAATGATGCTAACAGTAATGGAGTGAAAGTTTCGAATAACCTCAAAGTGATGCTCACTGTCATGAAGTAAGTGTTTCTACGAACCTCAAAATATTGCGACAGTGATGTCAGAAGAATTGGTAATGATCTCAAACTGATGGGACAGTGATGTCGGAAGAATTGCTAATGAACTCAAGATGATCTAACAGTAATGTAGTGATAGTTGCTAATAAACTCAGTGATGCTTACTGTAATGTAGTAAGAGTTTCGAATAACCTCAAAGTGATGCTGACAGTCATGTAGTAAGAGTTGCTACGAACCTCAATTTAATGCTACTGTGATGTCTATGAATTGCTCATAAACTCAAAATGATGCTAACAGTAATGTAGTAAAAGTTGATATGAACCTCAAAATAATGCGACAGTGATGTCAGAAGAATTGCTAATGATCTCAAAATGATGCGACAGTGATGTAGTAAGTGTTTCGAACAACCTCAAAGTGATGCTGACAGTCATGTAGTAAGAGTTGCTACGAACCTCAATTTAATGCTACAGTGATGTCTATGAATTGCTAATAAACTCAAAATGATGCTAACAGTAATTTGTAGTGATAGTTGCTAATAAACTCAAAGTGATTCTGACAGTAATGTAGAAAGAGTTGCTACGAACCTTTAAATAATGCAACAGTAATGTAGTAAAAATTGATACGAACCTCAAAATAATGCGACAGTGATGTAGTAAGAATTGCTAATGAACTCAAAATGATGCTAACAGTAATGGAGTGAAAGTTTTGAATAACCTCAAACTGATGCTGACGGTCATGTAGTAAGAGTTGCTACGAACCTCAAAATAATGCGACAGTGATGTCGGAAGAATTGCTAATGAACTCAAAATGATGCTAACAGTAATGGAGTGAAAGTTTCGAATAACCTCAAAGTGATGCTGACAGTCATGTGGTTTGAGTTGCGAGTTAATTAAAAATGATGCTGACAGTGATGTCGTAAGAATTGCTAATGAACTCAAAGTGATGCTGACAGTAATGGAGTGATAGTTGCTAATCAACTCAGTGATGCTTACAGTCATGTAGTAAGAGTTGCTACGAACATCAAAATAATGCGACAGTGATGTCAGAAGAATTGCTAATGATCTCAAAATGATGCGACAGTGATGTAGTAAGAATTGCTAATGAACTCAAAATGATGCTAACAGTAATGGAGTGAAAGTTTCGAATAACCTCAAAGTGATGCTGACGGTCATGTAGTAAGAGTTGCTACGAACCTCAAAATAATGCGACAGTAATGTAGTAAAAGTTGCTACGAACCTAAAAATATTGTGACAGTGATGTCAGAAGATTTGCTAATGAACTCAAAATGATGCTAACAGTAATGTAGTGATAGTTGCGATAAACTCAGTGATGCTTACAGTAATGTAATAAGTGTTTCGAAAAACCTCAAAGTGACGCTGACAGTCATGTAGTAAGAGTTGCTACGAACCTCAAAATAAAACGACAGTGATGTCAAAAGAATTGATAATGATCTCAAACTGATGCTAACAGTAATGTAGTGATAGTTGCTATAAACTCAAGTGATGCTGACAGTCATGTAGAAAGAGTTGCTACTAACCTCAATTTAATGCTACAGTGATGTCTATGAATTGCTAATAAACTCAAAATGATGCTAACAGTAATGTACTGATAGTTGCTAATAAACTCAAAGTGATGATGACAGTAATGTAGTAAGTGTTGCTACGAACCTTTAAATAATGCAACAGTAATGTAGTAAGAGTTGCTACGAACCTCAAAATAATGCGACAGTGATGTCAGAAGAATTGCTAATGATCTCAAAATGATGCGACAGTGATGTAGTAAGATTTGCTAATGAACTCAAAATGATGCTAATAGTAATGGAGTGAAAGTTTTGAATAACCTCAAAGTGATGCTGACGGTCATGTAGTAAGAGTTGCTACGAACCTCAAAATATTGCGACAGTGATGTCGGAACAATTGCGAATGAACTCAAAATGATGCTAACAGTAATGTAGTGATCGTTGCTAACAAACTCAGTGATGCTTACAGTAATGTAGTAAGTGTTTCGAACAACCTCAAAGTGATGCTGACAGTCATGTAGTAAGAGTTGCTACTAACCTCAAAATGATGCTAACAGTTATGTAGTGATAGTTGCTAATGAACTCAAAGTGATGCTGACAGTAATGTCGTAAGTGTTTCGAACAACCTCAAAGTGATGCTGACAGTCATGTAGTAAGAGTTGCTACGAACCTTAAAATAATGCAACAGTAAAGTAGTAAGAGTTGCTTCGAACCTCAAAATAAAACGACAGTGATGTCAAAAGAATTGTTAATAATCTCAAACTGATGGGACAGTGATGTTGTAAGAATTGCAAATGAACTCAAAATGATGCTAACAGTAATGTAGTGATAGTTGCTATAAACTAAAGTGATGCTGACAGTCATGTAGTAAGAGTTGCTACGAACCTCAATTTAATGCTACAGTGTTGTCTATGAATTGCTAATGAACTCAAAATGATGCTAACAGTAATGTAGAAAGACTGGCTACGAACCTTTAAATAATGCAACAGTAATGCAGTTAAAGTTGATACGAACCTCAAAATAATGCGACAGTGATGTCAGAAGAATTGCTAATGATCTCAAAATGATGCGACAGTGATGTAGTGATAGTTTCGAACAACCTCAAAGTGATGCTGACAGTCATGTAGTAAGAGTTGCTACGAACCGCAAAATATTGCGACAGTGATGTCGGAAGAATTGCTTATAAGCTCAAAATGATGCTAACAGTAATGGAGTGAAAGTTTCGAATAACCTCAAAGTGATGCTGACAGTCATGTAGTAAGAGTTGCTACGAACCTCAAAATGATGCTCTTGTGATGGATTTAGAGTTGCTAGAAACCTAAAAAATGATGTTACAGTAATATTGTAAGAGTTGCTACGAACCTCAAAATGATGCGACAGTGATTTAGTAAGAATTGCTAATGAACTCAAAATGATGCTAATGGTAATGTAGTGATCATTGCTAATAACCTCAAAGTGATGCTGACAGTTATGTAGTAAGAGTTGAAACTAGAACAACAAACTGTCCTCTGATGGTTGGACAGGTTGGTTTGGTCCGTCCTCTCACTCATCATTAAAGCCCTTATTACTCATCATTCATCCAATCTGACACTCACGTCTGCAGAGGGGAATCCCCAGCAGCCCGCGGCCCACATGGAGCAGTCTCGGCCAATCACGTGGGGCCTGCAGCGGCACCGACCACCAAATGGCTCGCAGGTGTCACTCTCAGCTCCAACCTCATGGCAGGCACAAGGCAGGGCGCCGTTGGTGAAGAGAGCCCAAGAGACACAGCTGAGCTGAGACAGAATGGAGACGAAGGACAGGAGGGACGACAGAGAAAAAGGAAACGTTAGCGAGACATTTTAGGAAAATTAGTTCAGTGGGGAAAAGGTTCTTAGCCAAACTTGCTAAATGGAAGGACAACAAAAAAACAAAGATCTTAACAAGAAAATTTGCACAAAATGAAACCGTGCAAGAGAAAGTAAATCAAGAACTAAATATTCTTGAGGCTCAGGTCTTTAGTTCCAATGCTTGTAAATGACATCTGAATGCATTCACAACCCAAATCTGAGCAGACAGAAGCGTCCCAGTCAGGCCCAGTTTAGTTCCTCTAGAACATTCAGGGATACAGAACAGGGACCAACTCAGGCTGAGAGACACCGACTTGACATGAAAGCTGTTGAGGCCACAGTTGCTGATGAAGTGGTCAGATTTCTCCAGTGGTTCTTGGTTCAGGGAGCTGGAGCTGGAGCTGCTCTCAGGCACCACCAGGACGTGATCCTGGAGAGACAGAAGGAAGAAGTCCAGGCCTGACAGAGGAGAAGGAGGCACAGAGTAGAAACAGCAGATACGTGTGGGGAAAGGGAGAGGGTATCAGTCCAGCAGAGGAGCAGGAAACCTACCACCACAGTGCTCTGCCTGCACGAACCTGCAGGTGAGGAGGACCTGGTGGTCCGGCACATCCAGAATGATCTGGTTTTCAGACACCGGCACGTTTCGGCAGCCGTAAGCGTGGGGACAGAAGGAGGCGTTGGCGTGGCCTGAAAGACACAAACAACCATCTCCATTTGAATGTTTCTCAAACAGCCGGAGCAGGAAAGCTAAGATGAATCAAAGATCCTCCACCCTGCCAGATCCGACCCTGGTAATGTAGACCTACACAGGGTGGGTGGGGTGGAGCGGCTGATGGTGGTGGAGGATGAAGACGTATCTGCCCAAAGCCTGGACACGGTGGAGTCTACCGCAGCGTTCTGAGTAGAAGGATGAGAGCGATGTTCAATGGTACATGTTTTCTTTCCTGAACCGCCGATGTTTCCAATCACGAATCTCAGTCATGAGATTTGAACATCATGAAGGAGTTCAAAAGTGTCAAACTGGGCCGGTCTCCATTTTATGAGTCCGGAGACCGAGGATAAAACTACAAGTCCCTGGTTCAGATTTGACTCGTCTGAATCCAAACACAGCAGCGTTCTTCCACCAGGCCAGATTAGTTGATCATGATAACAAGATATCTTCATGCTACTACAACACACAAACTCATCACCAGAAAAGACTTCATGGTGGAACAACAAATCTCCTCCCAATGGGAAACACATTGGGAGGAGAAACAAGAGCGCTGAGGGGACACAGGAGGAGCTACAGGGGGAGGGAAGGTGGATCAGAACCATTCTAACAAGAGCGCTGAGGGGACACAGGAGGAGCTACAGGGGGAGGGAAGGTGGATCAGAAACATTCTAACAAGAGCGCTGAGGGGACACAGGAGGAGCTACAGGGGGGGGGGGGGAGGTGGATCAGAACCGTTCTAACAAGAGCGCTGAGGGGACACAGGAGGAGCTACAGGGGGAGGGAAGGTGGATCAGAACCGTTCTAACAAGAGCGCTGAGGGGACACAGGAGGAGCTACAGGGGGAGGGAAGGTGGATCAGAACCGTTCTAACAAGAGCGCTGTCCCACTAATGTTCCTCACCAGAATCCACCTGTCAGGGGGGAACCGTCCATGGGTGCTGATGCAGCGGACTGAAGGTTCAACGTAGTCCATGCTGAACTGGTCTTTAGGCACCAGGTGGTCTTTGTGCTAAAAACAGCAGAAAAAAAGAAAAAAAGGGGAGAATTTTAACAAAAGTATGCAAATGAGCTGAAGATCAAAATACAAAAAGTAAATCAAGGTTTTTTTTTCAAATGATTGTCAGCTATTTAGCTAAGAGAAGGACAAATGTCAATCAAGATGTCAGAATGGAACGATCCCACTGGCTTCTGGTCAAGGGAACCATGGAGATGCTAACTTCCTGTTGGACTATCAGGGTGTCTCATCCATGACATGCTAACTTCCTGTTGGACGATAAGTGTGTCTCATCCCTGACATGCTAACTTCCTGTTGGACTATCAGGGTGTCTCATCCCTGACATGCTAACTTACTGTTGGACGATAAGCGTGTCTCATCCCTGACATGCTAACTTCCTGTTGGACTATCAGGGTGTCTCATCCCTGACATGCTAACTTCCTGTTGGACGATCAGGGTGTCTCATCCCTGACATGCTAACTTCCTGTTGGACGATAAGCGTGTCTCATCCCCGACATGCTAACTTCCTGTTGGACGATAAGCGTGTCTCATCCCTGACATGCTAACTTCCTTTTGGACTATCAGGGTGTCTCATCCCTGACATGCTAACTTCCTGTTGGACTATAAAGCCTGATTTATGCTTCTGTGTCGAGTAGTATTCATACCTCCGCCGTAGCCTGAAACGCGCCTCCAAAAAATCCTGCTTACGCATCGCGTCGACGCGTGGTGACGTCAACGTCGAGGACTGTGATGGGTCCGCTCAGAACGTTATTTCCGGTTCAGTCGCAGCACAACACCGCCATTTTCAAAGTTTCTGTGGTGAAGGCTCCAAGAAAAAATGGACCAAGCTGAAGAAAGGATTATCGAGGAGGTGCTCAAGTACGACCACCTCTACAACGCCTCTTCGCGGCACAACAAAGACTGACAAATGGCCAACAATTGTTGTCTGTGACCGGAAGAAAACCAAGGAATCCGACAAGAGCCCCGTAAACAATACAAAGACAAAGCCACACCCCCTAGCGGCTTGGCGGTGAATTGCAGAGCAACGCGTTCCCTCGACGCAGAATAAACCAGGCTTTCCAGTCGCACCAGTTTTACGCCCCCGTGCCAGATAAGGACCCCCATCGGGCTGTGCCACTCTGGAGGGAGCGCGTCTCACAGTCAGTCAGCGGAACCATGCGGATCCGGGCCGGAGCTGTGGGAAGGAGCGCCAATTGTATCGGGTTGTTGTTTTCTGGACTGCAGCAGAACAGGAGCAGCCGGGACTGGAATGTAGAAGTAGGTTATCTTGAAGTTGAAGTTATGGTGAACGATATTGTGGTTCAACACTTTAATGAGCTTTAAGGCAAACATATTTCATGAGGAAACAACGCCGCAATTGGACGGATTTCAGCGGCACACAACAACGTATCCGATACACCTCATTGGAAACCTGGTGGTCTAAGACTAAGAAACACCAGTCACCATGAAGAAAGGAACTTTTAGCTGAGCACTCATGTTCTTTTCTGCAGGTTGAATGTGGCATTTGTTGGACTGAAGCGTCTCATCTCAACAAAAGCACCTCTTCAGTGCTGAGGCATGATGGGGCCAGGCATGAGAATGAAGTCCCAGATCCACCAGGATGAACTCAGGTATACAGCCACTCTCCAACTGACTCACAGTTGCTTCATTGATCATTAATTCCTATTCATTTCTTCTCTCCTTCATCTTTAACCATCCAGCTTCCAGGAAGCAGATGCTGGATGAGGCTCTGCTGAATTTCATCCTGAAGGACTGCCAGCCCCTCAGCACTGTTGAGAGGGAAGGGTTCAGGGAACTGGTTCAGGTCCTTGAGCCTCATATGTTTGCCAACCAGAAAGGTTTGTGTGGAAATGATCTAAAGCAGTCGTTGATATCTCCAGTTTATTTCATCTTGAATTTCAATGTATTGATTTACTCTGGGTGTCATTTTCAGACCATCAAACAAACGGTGGCCAAAAAGTACCAGGAGGAACGGGAAGGAGTGAAAAAGGAAGTCCAGCTGCCATGTGGACATCTGTGGACATGGAGGCTCCCTTGGCTCTGACCTGTCACTGCATTCGTGAGAATGAATGTGTTGGGAGTGCAAGACTTTCCACAAAGTCACCCTGCTGACAGTTTGGCCCCAGTCCAAAGAGGCATGATGGAGGACTGGGCCATCACCAACAAAGTGAAGTGTCTTTTGAGCGACGCAGCACCAAACATGACAGCATCCACTAGACAGCTCCAAATTCACCACTCAGTCTGCACTGCACATCGTCTGAATCTAGGAGTCAGAAAATCCTGTGATCAGATCCCCACTTCCATCATCAGACACAAAGCCAGGAACACTGTCACATCCTTCAGATCAGCACTACAGCCAAGGAGAAGCTGGCTCAGGTGCAGCAACAGATGGGAGGGCCAACCCTGAAACTCATCAGTGAGGTGCCAACACGCTGGAACAGCACACACAGCTGTCAGGGCTGCATGATGAGAGGGAACCAGTGTGGGAACCTCTGGCCTCTCTAAGACAGATTTGACTCCACTGACAGCTGAGGAGTTCACCACCATAGGAGAAGCACTTCTAGTAAACAGAGGTCATTCTAGTAGCCTGGTCCCTCTGTGGTTGAGCTATAATTTTAGGAAATATGGTCATTATTCAATGGTGACATCTCTCTGCTGAATAATGTAGAACTGAACGGATCCACTGGACCTTCTTTTTACAAACAGCAGCATGCAGCAGCTGTCCTGAGTGGAAAACTGCACATTTCTGTTGGTGAGAGTTAATCAAGCGATGGACTTTGTCTCTCAACAAAAGCTGTGTGGAAAAACCCTGCAGCTACGAGCGCTTCAGATTCTGAGAGTGATTCTTACGCCATTGGCTGGTTTAACCTGGCGTCTGACCGTGGAGGTGGCCGAGAGGAGCGTGACATGGCTGCACAGGTAAATCAACTAAAGCAGTGTTAGTCTTTGGCAGCAGGCCAGGCCGACAAATGCTAATGTCTCTGACTGACTGACTGATGAAGTTGGACCATTGGTCAGCCACAATGATGCATGACCACAAATAGTGGCCTGGGTCTTGATGGAGCTCACAAGACTGTTAGCATCATTTTGATGTCATGAGCAACTCTCACCACATCACTGTAGCATCATTTCTTAGGTTAGTAGCAACTCTCACGACATCACTGTCAGCATCATTTTGAGATTAGTAGCAACTCTCATTACATCACTTTCGCATCATTTTGAGGTTCGTAGCAACTCTCACTACATGACTTGTCACCATCATTTTGAGGTTAGTCGCAACTCTCACCACATCACTGTAGCATCATTTCTTAGGTTCATAGCAACTCTCATTACATCACTTCAGCATCATTTTCAGGTTTTTAGCAAGGATACTACATTACTGTCAGTATCCTTTTGAGGTTTTTAGCAACTCTCACTACATGACGGTCACCATCATTTATTAGGTTTGTAGCAACTCTCATTACATCACTGTAGCATCATTTTGAGGATAGTAGCAACTCTCACAACATCACTGGAGCCTCATTTTTAGGTTAGTAGCAACTCTCATTACATCACTGTTGCATCATTTTGAGGTTCGTCGAAACTCTCATTACATCACTGTCACCATCATTTTTAATTTAGTAGTAACTCTCACTACATTACTGTAGCATCATTTCTTAGGTTAGTAGCAACTCTCATTACATCAGTGGAGCATCATTTCTTAGGTTAGTAGCAACTCTCACCACATCACTTTAGCATCATTTTGAGGTCGGTAACAACTCTCACGACATCAATGTTAGCATCATTTTGAGGATTTTCGCAACTCACACTACATTACTGTCAGCATAATTTTTAGGTTCATTGCAACTCTCACGACATCACTGTCAGCATAATTTTAAGGTTAGTAGCAACTCTCACTACATTACTGAAGCATCATTTTGGAGGATAGGATCAACTCTAACGACATCACTGTAAGGATCATTTTTCGGTTAGTAGCAACTCTCACAACATCACCTTAGCATCATTTTGAGATTAGTAGCAACTATCACTACATCACTGTGGCATCATTTCTTAGGTTTGTAGCAACTCTCATTACATCTCTGTAGCATCATTTTGATGTTCGAAGCAACTCTCATTACATCACTGTCAGCATCATTTTCAGGTTTTTAGCAACTCTCACTACATTACTGTCAGCATCCTTTTGAGGTTTTTAGTAACTCTCACTACATGACTGTCACCATCATTTTGAGGTTTGTAGCAACTCTCACTTCATCACTTTCAGCATCATTTTGAGGATAGTAGCAACTCTCACGACATTACTGAAGCATCATTTTGGAGGATAGTAGCAACTCTTACGACATTACTGTAAGCATCATTTTTAGGTTAGTGGCAACTCTCACCACATCACTCTAGCATCATTTTGAGATTAGTAGCAACTCTCACAACATCACTGTAGCATCATTTTGAGGTTCGTAGAAACTCTGACGACATCACTTTCAGCATCATTTTGAGATTAGTAGCAACTCTCACCATAGTACTTTAGCATCATTTTGAGGATAGTAGCAACTCTCACCATAGTACTTTAGCATCATTTTTAGGTTAGTAGCAACTCTCATTACATCACTGTAGCATCATTTTGAGGTTCAAAGAAACTCTCACGACATCACTGTCAGCATCATTTTAAGGTTAGCAGCAAGTCTCACTACATGACTGTCACCATCATTTTGAGGTTAGTAGCAACTCTCACCACATCACTGTAGCATCATTTCTTAGGTTAGTAGCAACTCTCATTACATCACTTTAGCATCATTTTGAGATTAGTAGCAACTCTCACCACATCACTGTAGCATCATTTCTTAGGTTAGTAGCAACTCTCATTACATCACTGTAGCATCATTTTGAGGTTCGTAGCAACTCTTACTACATCACTGGAGCATCATTTTGAGTTTTTTGAAACTATTACCACATCACTGTCACATCATTTTGAGATTTTTAGCAACTCTCACGAAATCACTGTAGCATCATTTGGAGGATAGTAGCAACTCTCATTACATGACTGTCAGCATCATTTTTAAAGGTTTTAAGCAACTCTTACTGCATCACTGGAGCATCATTTTGAGGTTTTTAGTCAACCTAATACATTACTGTAGCATCATTTTGAGGATCGTAGCAACTCTCACTACATCACTGTAGAATCATTTTGAGGTTCGTAGCAACTCTCACCACATTACTGTAGCATCATTTTGAGGTTCGTAGCAACTCTCACCACATCACTTTGGCATGATTTTGAGGTTCTTAACAACTCTCACTACATTACTGTCAGCATCATTTTGAGGTTTTAAGCAACTCTTACTGCATCACTGGAGCATCATTTTGAGGTCCGTAGCAACTCTCACTACATCACTGTAGCATCATTTGAGATTTTAAGCAACTCTCACTACATCACTGTAGCATCATTTGGAGGATAGAAGCAACTCTCACTATATCACTTTAGCATCATTTTGAGATTTTTAGCAACTCTCACCACATTACTGTCAGCATCATTTTGAGGTTCGTAGCAACTCTCACTAAATTACTGTTGCATCATTTTTAGGATTTTAGCAACTCTCACCACATCACTTCAGCATCATTTTGAAATTTTTTCGCAACTCTTACCACATTACTGTAGCATCATTTTGAGATTCGTAGCAACTCTCACTACATTACTGTCAGCATCATTTTGAGGTTTTTAGCAACTCTCACTACATCACTTTAGCATCATTTTTTAGATTAGTAGCAACTCTCACTTTATCACTTTAGCATCATTTTGAGATTTTTAGCAACTCTCACCACATAACTGTCAGCATCATTTTGAGGTCTTTCGCAACTCTTACCACATCACTGTCGCATCATTTTGAGATTTTAAGAAACTCTCACCACATCACTGTGGCATCATTTTGAGGTTTTAAGCAACTCTTACTGCATCACTGGAGCATCATTTTCAGGTCCGTAGCAACTCTCACTACATCACTGTAGCATCATTTTGAGGTTTTAAGCAACTCTCACCACATTACTGTAGCATCATTTTGAGGTTCGTAGCAACTCTCACTACATTACTGTTGCATCATTTTTAGGATTTTAACAACTCTCACCACATCACTTCAGCATCATTTTGAGATTTTTCGCAACTCTTACCACATTACTGTAGCATCATTTTGAGATTCGTAGCAACTCTCACTACATCACTGTAGCATCATTTTGAGGTTTTAAGCAACTCTTACCACATTACTGTAGCATCATTTTCAGGTCCGTAGCAACTCTCACTACATCACTGTAGCATCATTTGGAGGATAGTAGCAACTCTCACCACATCACTGTCGCATCATTTTGAGATTTTAAGCAACTCTCACTACATGACTGTCAGCATCATTTTAAGGTTTTAAGCAACTCTTACTGCATCACTGGAGCATCATTTTGAGATTTGAAGCAACTCTCACTACACCACTTTAGCATCATTTTTTAGATTAGTAGAAACTCTCACTACATCACTGGAGCATCATTTTGAGGTTTTTAGCAACTCTCACCACATTACTTTCAGCATCATTTTGAGGTTTTTCGCAACTCTCACTACATCACTGTCACATCATTTTGAGATTTTAAGCAACTCTCACTACATCATTGTAGCATCATTTGAAGGATAGTAGCAACTCTCACCACATCACTGTCGCATCATTTTGAAATTTTAAGCAACTCTCACTACATGACTGTCAGCATCATTTTAAGGTTTTAAGCAACTCTTACCACATCACTTTAGCATCATTTTAAGATTAGTAGCAACTCTCACCCCTTCACTGTGGCATCATTTTAAGGTTTTAAGCAACTCTTACTACATCACTGGAGCATCATTTTGAGATTTGAAGCAACTCTCACCACATCACTTTAGCATCATTTCTTAGATTAGTAGCAACTCTCACTACATCACTGCAGCATCATTTTGAGGTTTTTAGCAACTCTTCCTACATCACTGTAGCATCATTTTGAGGATAGTAGCAAATCTCACGACATCACTGTAGCATCATTTGGAGGATAGTAGCAACTCTCATTACATGACTGTCAGCATCATTTTTAAAGGTTTCAAGCAACTCTTACTGCATCACTGGAGCATCATTTTGAGGTTTTTAGTCAACCTAATACATTACTGTAGCATCATTTTGAGGATCGTAGCAACTCTCACTACATCACTGTCACATCATTTTGAGATTTTTAGCAACTCTCACGACATCACTGTAGCATCATTTGGAGGATAGTAGCAACTCTCATTACATGACTGTCAGCATCATTTTTAAAGGTTTCAAGCAACTCTTACTGCATCACTGGAGCATCATTTTGAGGTTTTTAGTCAACCTAATACATTACTGTAGCATCATTTTGAGGATCGTAGCAACTCTCACTACATCACTGTAGCATCATTTTGAGGTTTTTAGCAACCTAATACATTACTGTAGCATCATTTTGAGGATCGTAGCAACTCTCACTACATCACTGTAGAATCATTTTGAGGTTCGTAGCAACTCTCACCACATTACTGTAGCATCATTTTGAGGTTCGTAGCAACTCTCACCACATCACTGTAGCATCATTTCTTAAGTAAGTAGCCACTCTCATTACATCACTTTGGCATGATTTTGAAATTACGATCAACTCTCGCCACATCACTGTAGCATCATTTTGATGTCATGAGCAACTCTTACTACATCACTGTAGCATCATTTTGAGGTTCTTAGCAACTCTCATTACATCACATTAGCATCATTTTGAAATTCGTAGCTACTCACACTACATTACTCTCAGTATCATTTTGAGCTTTGTAGAAACTCTCACCACATCACTGTTGCATCATTTCTTTGGTAAATAGCAAACCTCATTATATGACTGAAGCATCATTTTGCGGTTCGTAGCAACTCTCACTACATCACTGTCGCATCATTTCTTAGGGAAGTCGCAACTCTCATTACACTGCTTTAGCATTATTTTGAAATTACTATCAACTCTCACCATATCACTGTAGCATCACTTCTTAGGTTTGTAGCAACTCTCATTACATCACTTTCAGCATCATTTTGAGGATAGTAGGAACTCTCACGACATCACTGTAGCATCATTTCTTAGGTTAGTAGCAACTCTCATTACATCACTGTAGCATCATTTTGAGGTTCGTAGCAACTCTCACAACATCACTTTCGCATCATTTTGAGGTTCGTAGCAACTCTCACTACATGACTTGTCACCATCATTTTGAGGTTAGTAGCAACTCTCACCACATCACTGTAGCATCATTTCTTAGGTTCATGGCAACTCTCATTACATCACTGTCAGCATCATTTTCAGGTTTTTAGCAAGGATACTACATTACTGTTAGTATCCTTTTGAGGTTTTTAGCAACTCTCACTACATGACGGTCACCATCATTTATTAGGTTTGTAGCAACTCTCATTACATCACTGTAGCATCATTTTGAGGATAGTAGCAACTCTCACGACATCACTGGAGCCTCATTTTTAGGTTAGTAGCAACTCTCATTACATCACTGTTGCATCATTTTGAGGTTCGTAGAAACTCTCACGACATCACTGTCAGCATCATTTTAAGGTTAGTAGCAAGTCTCACGACATGGCTGTCACCATCATTTTTAATTTAGTAGTAACTCTCACTACATTACTGTAGCATCATTTCTTAGGTTAGTAGCAACTCTCATTACATCAGTGGAGCATCATTTCTTAGGTTAGTAGCAACTCTCACCACATCACTTTAGCATCATTTTGAGGTCGGTAACAACTCTCACGACATCAATGTTAGCATCATTTTGAGGATTTTTTCAACTCACACTACATTACTCTCAGCATAATTTTTAGGTTCATTGCAACTCTCACAACATCACCTTAGCATCATTTTGAGATTAGTAGCAACTATCACTACATCACTGTGGCATCATTTCTTAGGTTTGTAGCAACTCTCATGACATCAGTGGAGCCTCATTTTGAAATAAGTAGCAACTCTCATTACATCACTGTTGCATCATTTCTTAGGTTTTTAGCAACTCTCATTACATCTCTGTAGCATCATTTTGATGTTCGAAGCAACTCTCTTTACATCACTGTCAGCATCATTTTCAGGTTTTTAGCAACTCTCACTACATTACTGTCAGCATCCTTTTGAGGTTTTTAGTAACTCTCACTACATGACTGTCACCATCATTTTGAGGTTTGTAGCAACTCTCACTTCATCACTTTCAGCATCATTTTGAGGATAGTAGCAACTCTCACGACATTACTGAAGCATCATTTTGGAGGATAGTAGCAACTCCAACGACATCACTGTAAGCATCATTTTTAGGTTAGTAGCAACTCTCACCACATCACTCTAGCATCATTTTGAGATTAGTAGCAACTCTCACCACATCACTCTAGCATCATTTTGAGGTCGGTAACAACTCTCACCACATCACTGGAGCATCATTTCTTAGGTACATAGCAACTCTCACAACATCACTTTAGCATCATTTTGAGATTAGTAGCAACTATCACCACATCACAGTGGCATCATTTCTTCGGTTTGTAGCAACTCTCATTACATCACTGTAGCATCATTTTGAGGTTCGTAGAAACTCTGACGACATCACTTTCAGCATCATTTTGAGATTAGTAGCAACTCTCACCATAGTACTTTAGCATCATTTTGAGGATAGTAGCAACTCTCACGACATTACTGGAGCCTCATTTTTAGGTTTTTAGCAACTATCACTACAACACTGTTAGCATCATTTCTTAGGTTTGTCGCAACTCTCATTACATCACTGTAGCATAATTTTGAGGTTCAAAGAAACTCTCACGACATCACTGTCAGCATCATTTTAAGGTTAGCATCAAGTCTCACTACATGACTGTCACCATCATTTTGAGGTTAGTAGCAACTCTCACCACATCACTGTAGCATCATTTCTTAGGTTAGTAGCAACTCTCATTACATCACTTTAGCATCATTTTGAGATTAGTAGCAACTCTCACCCCATCACTGTGGCATCATTCCTTAGGTTAGTAGCAACTCTCATTACATCACTGTCAGCATCATTTTGAGGTTTTTAGCAACTCTCACCACATCACTGTGGCATCATTTTAAGGTTTTAAGCAACTCTTACTGCATCACTGGAGCATCATTTTGAGATTTGAAGCAACTCTCACCACATCACTTTAGCATCATTTCTTAGATTAGTAGCAACTGTCACTACATCACTGCAGCATCATTTTGAGGTTTTTAGCAACTCTTCCGACATCACTTTTAGTTTTTTGAAACTACTACCACATCACTGTCACATCATTTTGAGATTTTTAGCAACTCTCACTACATCACTGTAGCATCATTTGGAGGATAGTAGCAACTCTCATTACATGACTGTCAGCATCATTTTTAAAGGTTTTAAGCAACTCTCACTGCATCACTGGAGCATCATTTTGAGGTTTTTAGTCAACCTAATACATTACTGTAGCATCATTTTGAGGATCGTAGCAACTCTCACTACATCACTGTAGAATCATTTTGAGGTTCGTAGCAACTCTCACCACATTACTGTAGCATCATTTTGAGGTTCGTAGCAACTCTCACCACCACATCACTGTAGCATCATTTCTTAAGTAAGTAGCAACTCTCATTAAATCACTTTGGCATGATTTTGAGGTTCTTAACAACTCTCACTACATTACTGTCAGCATCATTTTGAGGTTTTAAGCAACTCTTACTGCATCACTGGAGGATCATTTTGAGGTCCGTAGCAACTCTCACTACATCACTGTAGCATCATTTGAGATTTTAAGCAACTCTCACTACATCACTGTAGCATCATTTGGAGGATAGAAGCAACTCTCACTATATCACTTTAGCATCATTTTGAGATTTTTAGCAACTCTCACCACATTACTGTCAGCATCATTTTGAGGTTCGTAGCAACTCTCACTACATTACTGTCAGCATCCTTTTGAGGTTTTTAGTAACTCTCACTACATGACTGTCACCATCATTTTGAGGTTTGTAGCAACTCTCACTTCATCACTTTCAGCATCATTTTGAGGATAGTAGCAACTCTCACGACATTACTGAAGCATCATTTTGGAGGATAGTAGCAACTCCAACGACATCACTGTAAGCATCATTTTTAGGTTAGTAGCAACTCTCACCACATCACTCTAGCATCATTTTGAGATTAGTAGCAACTCTCACCACATCACTCTAGCATCATTTTGAGGTCGGTAACAACTCTCACCACATCACTGGAGCATCATTTCTTAGGTACATAGCAACTCTCACAACATCACTTTAGCATCATTTTGAGATTAGTAGCAACTATCACCACATCACATTGGCATCATTTCTTCGGTTTGTAGCAACTCTCATTACATCACTGTAGCATCATTTTGAGGTTCGTAGAAACTCTGACGACATCACTTTCAGCATCATTTTGAGATTAGTAGCAACTCTCACCATAGTACTTTAGCATCATTTTGAGGATAGTAGCAACTCTCACGACATTACTGGAGCCTCATTTTTAGGTTTTTAGCAACTATCACTACAACACTGTTAGCATCATTTCTTAGGTTTGTCGCAACTCTCATTACATCACTGTAGCATAATTTTGAGGTTCAAAGAAACTCTCACGACATCACTGTCAGCATCATTTTAAGGTTAGCATCAAGTCTCACTACATGACTGTCACCATCATTTTGAGGTTAGTAGCAACTCTCACCACATCACTGTAGCATCATTTCTTAGGTTAGTAGCAACTCTCATTACATCACTTTAGCATCATTTTGAGATTAGTAGCAACTCTCACCCCATCACTGTGGCATCATTCCTTAGGTTAGTAGCAACTCTCATTACATCACTGTCAGCATCATTTTGAGGTTTTTAGCAACTCTCACCACATCACTGTGGCATCATTTTAAGGTTTTAAGCAACTCTTACTGCATCACTGGAGCATCATTTTGAGATTTGAAGCAACTCTCACCACATCACTTTAGCATAATTTCTTAGATTAGTAGCAACTGTCACTACATCACTGCAGCATCATTTTGAGGTTTTTAGCAACTCTTCCGACATCACTTTTAGTTTTTTGAAACTACTACCACATCACTGTCACATCATTTTGAGATTTTTAGCAACTCTCACTACATCACTGTAGCATCATTTGGAGGATAGTAGCAACTCTCATTACATGACTGTCAGCATCATTTTTAAAGGTTTTAAGCAACTCTCACTGCATCACTGGAGCATCATTTTGAGGTTTTTAGTCAACCTAATACATTACTGTAGCATCATTTTGAGGATCGTAGCAACTCTCACTACATCACTGTAGAATCATTTTGAGGTTCGTAGCAACTCTCACCACATTACTGTAGCATCATTTTGAGGTTCGTAGCAACTCTCACCACCACATCACTGTAGCATCATTTCTTAAGTAAGTAGCAACTCTCATTAAATCACTTTGGCATGATTTTGAGGTTCTTAACAACTCTCACTACATTACTGTCAGCATCATTTTGAGGTTTTAAGCAACTCTTACTGCATCACTGGAGGATCATTTTGAGGTCCGTAGCAACTCTCACTACATCACTGTAGCATCATTTGAGATTTTAAGCAACTCTCACTACATCACTGTAGCATCATTTGGAGGATAGAAGCAACTCTCACTATATCACTTTAGCATCATTTTGAGATTTTTAGCAACTCTCACCACATTACTGTCAGCATCATTTTGAGGTTCGTAGCAACTCTCACTACATTACTGTTGCATCATTTTTAGGATTTTAGCAACTCTCACCACATCACTTCAGCATCATTTTGAGATTTTTCGCAACTCTTACCACATTACTGTAGCATCATTTTGAGATTCGTAGCAACTCTCACTACATTACTGTCAGCATCATTTTGAGGTTCGTAGCAACTCTCACTACATCACTGTAGCATCATTTTTAGGTTCTTAGCAACTCTCACTACATGACTGTCAGACTCATTTTGAGGTTTTAAGCAACTCTTACTGCATCACTGGAGCATCAATCTTCAGGTCCGTAGCAACTCTCACTACATCACTGTAGCATCATTTGGAGGATAGTAGCAACTCTCACCACATCACTGTCGCATCATTTTGAGATTTTAAGCAACTCTCACTACATGACTGTCAGCATCATTTTAAGGTTTTAAGCAACTCTTACTGCATCACTGGAGCATCATTTTGAGATTTGAAGCAACTCTCACTACATCACTTTAGCATCATTTTTTAGATTAGTAGCAACTCTCACTACATCACTGGAGCATCATTTTGAGGTTTTTAGCAACTCTCACCACATTACTGTCAGCATCATTTTGAGGTTTTTAGCAACCCTCACTACATAACTGTCACATCATTTTGAGATTTTAAGCAACTCTCACTACATCATTGTAGCATCATTTGAAGGATAGTAGCAACTCTCACCACATCACTGTCGCATCATTTTGAGATTTTAAGCAACTCTCACTACATGACTGTCAGCATCATTTTAAGGTTTTAAGCAACTCTTACTGCATCACTTTAGCATCATTTTGAGATTAGTAGCAACTCTCACCCCATCACTGTGGCATCATTTTAAGGTTTTAAGCAACTCTTCCTGCATCACTGGAGCATCATTTTGAGATTTGAAGCAACTCTTCCTACATCACTGTAGCATCATTTTGAGTTTTTTGAAACTATTACCACATCACTGTCACATCATTTTGAGATTTTTAGCAACTCTCACTACATCACTGTAGCATCATTTGAGATTTTAAGCAAATCTCACTACATCACTGTAGCATCATTTGGAGGATAGAAGCAACTCTCACTATATCACTTTAGCATCATTTTGAGATTTTTAGCAACTCTCACCACATTACTTTCAGCATCATTTTGAGATTTGAAGCTACTGTCACTGCATCACTTTTGCATCAATTCTTAGATGAGTAGCAACTCTCACTGTATCACTGTAGCATCATTTTGAGGTTTCTAGCAACTCTCACTACATCACTGTAGCATCATTTTGAGGGTCGTAGCAACTCTCACTACATTACTGACAGCATCATTTTGATTTTTTTTTCAACTCTCAACACATCACTTTAGCATCATTAAGAGGTTTTTAGCAACTCTTACCACATTACTGTCGCATCATTTGGAGGATAGTTGCAACTCTCACCACATCACTGGAGCATCATTTTGAGGTTCGTAGCAACTCTCACTATATCACTTTAGCATCATTTTGAGATTTTTAGCAACTCTCACCACATCACTGTCGCATCATTTTGAGATTTTAAGAAACTCTCACCACATCACTGTAGCATCAATTTGAGGTTTTAAGCAACTCTTACTGCATCACTGGAGCATCATTTTCAGGTCCGGAGCAACTCTCACTACATCACTGTAGCATCATTTTGAGGTTTTAGCAACCTAATACATTACTGTAGCATCATTTTGAGGATCGTAGCAACTCTCACTACATCACTGTTGCATCATTTGAGATTTTAAGCAACTCTCACTACATCACTGTAGCATCATTTGGAGGATAGTAGCAACTCTCACCACATCACTGGAGCATCATTTTGAGGTTCGTAGCAACTCTCACTATATCACTTTAGCATCATTTTGAGATTTTTAGCAACTCTCACCACATTACTGTCAGCATCATTTTGAGGTTCGTAGCAACTCTCACTATATCACTTTAGCATCATTTTGAGATTTTAAGAAACTCTCACCACATCACTGTAGCATCATTTTGAGGTTTTAAGCAACTCTTACTGCATCACTGTAGCATCATTTTCAGGTCCGTAGCAACTCTCACTACATCACTGTAGCATTATTTTGAGGTTTTAAGCAACTCTCACCACATTACTGTAGCATCATTTTGAGGTTCGTAGCAACTCTCACTACATTACTGTTGCATCATTTTTAGGATTTTAGCAACTCTCACCACATCACTTCAGCATCATTTTGAGATTTTTCGCAACTCTTACCACATTACTGTAGCATCATTTTGAGATTCGTAGCAACTCTCACTACATTACTGTCAGCATCATTTTGAGGTTTTTAGCAACTCTCACTACATCACTGTAGCATCATTTTTAGGTTCTTAGCAACTCTCACTACATGACTGTCAGACTCATTTTGAGGTTTTAAGCAACTCTTACTGCATCACTTTAGCATCATTTTGAGATTAGTAGCAACTCTCACCCCATCACTGTGGCATCATTTTAAGGTTTTAAGCAACTCTTCCTGCATCACTGGAGCATCATTTTGAGATTTGAAGCAACTCTTCCTACATCACTGTAGCATCATTTTGAGTTTTTTGAAACTATTACCACATCACTGTCACATCATTTTGAGATTTTTAGCAACTCTCACTACATCACTGTAGCATCATTTGAGATTTTAAGCAAATCTCACTACATCACTGTAGCATCATTTGGAGGATAGAAGCAACTCTCACTATATCACTTTAGCATCATTTTGAGATTTTTAGCAACTCTCACCACATTACTTTCAGCATCATTTTGAGATTTGAAGCTACTGTCACTGCATCACTTTTGCATCAATTCTTAGATGAGTAGCAACTCTCACTGTATCACTGTAGCATCATTTTGAGGTTTCTAGCAACTCTCACTACATCACTGTAGCATCATTTTGAGGGTCGTAGCAACTCTCACTACATTACTGACAGCATCATTTTGATTTTTTTTTCAACTCTCAACACATCACTTTAGCATCATTAAGAGGTTTTTAGCAACTCTTACCACATTACTGTCGCATCATTTGGAGGATAGTTGCAACTCTCACCACATCACTGGAGCATCATTTTGAGGTTCGTAGCAACTCTCACTATATCACTTTAGCATCATTTTGAGATTTTTAGCAACTCTCACCACATTACTGTCAGCATCATTTTGAGGTCTTTCGCAACTCTTACCACATCACTGTCGCATCATTTTGAGATTTTAAGAAACTCTCACCACATCACTGTAGCATCAATTTGAGGTTTTAAGCAACTCTTACTGCATCACTGGAGCATCATTTTCAGGTCCGGAGCAACTCTCACTACATCACTGTAGCATCATTTTGAGGTTTTAGCAACCTAATACATTACTGTAGCATCATTTTGAGGATCGTAGCAACTCTCACTACATCACTGTTGCATCATTTGAGATTTTAAGCAACTCTCACTACATCACTGTAGCATCATTTGGAGGATAGTAGCAACTCTCACCACATCACTGGAGCATCATTTTGAGGTTCGTAGCAACTCTCACTATATCACTTTAGCATCATTTTGAGATTTTTAGCAACTCTCACCACATTACTGTCAGCATCATTTTGAGGTTCGTAGCAACTCTCACTATATGACTTTAGCATCATTTTGAGATTTTAAGAAACTCTCACCACATCACTGTAGCATCATTTTGAGGTTTTAAGCAACTCTTACTGCATCACTGTAGCATCATTTTCAGGTCCGTAGCAACTCTCACTACATCACTGTAGCATCATTTTGAGGTTTTAAGCAACTCTCACCACATTACTGTAGCATCATTTTGAGGTTCGTAGCAACTCTCACTACATTACTGTTGCATCATTTTTAGGATTTTAGCAACTCTCACCACATCACTTCAGCATCATTTTGAGATTTTTCGCAACTCTTACCACATTACTGTAGCATCATTTTGAGATTCGTAGCAACTCTCACTACATTACTGTCAGCATCATTTTGAGGTTTTTAGCAACTCTCACTACATCACTGTAGCATCATTTTTAGGTTCTTAGCAACTCTCACTACATGACTGTCAGACTCATTTTGAGGTTTTAAGCAACACTTACTGCATCACTGGAGCATCATTTTCAGGTCCGTAGCAACTCTCACTACATCACTGTAGCATCATTTGGAGGATAGTAGCAACTCTCACCACATCACTGTCGCATCATTTTGAGATTTTAAGCAACTCTCACTAAATGACTGTCAGCATCATTTTAAGGTTTTAAGCAACTCTTAATGCATCACTGGAGCATCATTTTGAGATTTGAAGCAACTCTCACTACATCACTTTAGCATCATTTTTTAGATTAGTAGCAACTCTCACTACATCACTGGAGCATCATTTTGAGGTTTTTAGCAACTCTCACCACATTGCTGTCAGCATCATTTCTTAGATGAGCAGCAACTCTCACTATATCACTGTAGCATCATTTTGAGGTTTTAAGCAACTCTTACCACATTACTGATGCATCATTTGGAGGATAGTAGCAACTCTCACCACATCACTGGAGCATCATTTTGAGGTTCGTAGTAACTCTCACTATATCACTCTGACATCATTTTGAGATTTTTAGCAACTCTCACCACATTACTGTCAGCATCATTTTGAGGTTTTAAGCAACTCTTACTGCATCACTGGAGGATCATTTTGAGGTCCGTAGCAACTCTCACTACATCACTGTAGCATCATTTGAGATTTTAAGCAACTCTCACTACATCACTGTAGCATCATTTGGAGGATAGAAGCAACTCTCACTATATCACTTTAGCATCATTTTGAGATTTTTAGCAACTCTCACCACATTACTGTCAGCATCATTTTGAGGTTCGTAGCAACTCTCACTACATTACTGTTGCATCATTTTTAGGATTTTAGCAACTCTCACCACATCACTTCAGCATCATTTTGAGATTTTTCGCAACTCTTACCACATTACTGTAGCATCATTTTGAGATTCGTAGCAACTCTCACTACATTACTGTCAGCATCATTTTGAGGTTCGTAGCAACTCTCACTACATCACTGTAGCATCATTTTTAGGTTCTTAGCAACTCTCACTACATGACTGTCAGACTCATTTTGAGGTTTTAAGCAACTCTTACTGCATCACTGGAGCATCAATCTTCAGGTCCGTAGCAACTCTCACTACATCACTGTAGCATCATTTGGAGGATAGTAGCAACTCTCACCACATCACTGTCGCATCATTTTGAGATTTTAAGCAACTCTCACTACATGACTGTCAGCATCATTTTAAGGTTTTAAGCAACTCTTACTGCATCACTGGAGCATCATTTTGAGATTTGAAGCAACTCTCACTACATCACTTTAGCATCATTTTTTAGATTAGTAGCAACTCTCACTACATCACTGGAGCATCATTTTGAGGTTTTTAGCAACTCTCACCACATTACTGTCAGCATCATTTTGAGGTTTTTAGCAACCCTCACTACATAACTGTCACATCATTTTGAGATTTTAAGCAACTCTCACTACATCATTGTAGCATCATTTGAAGGATAGTAGCAACTCTCACCACATCACTGTCGCATCATTTTGAGATTTTAAGCAACTCTCACTACATGACTGTCAGCATCATTTTAAGGTTTTAAGCAACTCTTACTGCATCACTTTAGCATCATTTTGAGATTAGTAGCAACTCTCACCCCATCACTGTGGCATCATTTTAAGGTTTTAAGCAACTCTTCCTGCATCACTGGAGCATCATTTTGAGATTTGAAGCAACTCTTCCTACATCACTGTAGCATCATTTTGAGTTTTTTGAAACTATTACCACATCACTGTCACATCATTTTGAGATTTTTAGCAACTCTCACTACATCACTGTAGCATCATTTGAGATTTTAAGCAAATCTCACTACATCACTGTAGCATCATTTGGAGGATAGAAGCAACTCTCACTATATCACTTTAGCATCATTTTGAGATTTTTAGCAACTCTCACCACATTACTTTCAGCATCATTTTGAGATTTGAAGCTACTGTCACTGCATCACTTTTGCATCAATTCTTAGATGAGTAGCAACTCTCACTGTATCACTGTAGCATCATTTTGAGGTTTCTAGCAACTCTCACTACATCACTGTAGCATCATTTTGAGGGTCGTAGCAACTCTCACTACATTACTGACAGCATCATTTTGATTTTTTTTTCAACTCTCAACACATCACTTTAGCATCATTAAGAGGTTTTTAGCAACTCTTACCACATTACTGTCGCATCATTTGGAGGATAGTTGCAACTCTCACCACATCACTGGAGCATCATTTTGAGGTTCGTAGCAACTCTCACTATATCACTTTAGCATCATTTTGAGATTTTTAGCAACTCTCACCACATCACTGTCGCATCATTTTGAGATTTTAAGAAACTCTCACCACATCACTGTAGCATCAATTTGAGGTTTTAAGCAACTCTTACTGCATCACTGGAGCATCATTTTCAGGTCCGGAGCAACTCTCACTACATCACTGTAGCATCATTTTGAGGTTTTAGCAACCTAATACATTACTGTAGCATCATTTTGAGGATCGTAGCAACTCTCACTACATCACTGTTGCATCATTTGAGATTTTAAGCAACTCTCACTACATCACTGTAGCATCATTTGGAGGATAGTAGCAACTCTCACCACATCACTGGAGCATCATTTTGAGGTTCGTAGCAACTCTCACTATATCACTTTAGCATCATTTTGAGATTTTTAGCAACTCTCACCACATTACTGTCAGCATCATTTTGAGGTTCGTAGCAACTCTCACTATATCACTTTAGCATCATTTTGAGATTTTAAGAAACTCTCACCACATCACTGTAGCATCATTTTGAGGTTTTAAGCAACTCTTACTGCATCACTGTAGCATCATTTTCAGGTCCGTAGCAACTCTCACTACATCACTGTAGCATTATTTTGAGGTTTTAAGCAACTCTCACCACATTACTGTAGCATCATTTTGAGGTTCGTAGCAACTCTCACTACATTACTGTTGCATCATTTTTAGGATTTTAGCAACTCTCACCACATCACTTCAGCATCATTTTGAGATTTTTCGCAACTCTTACCACATTACTGTAGCATCATTTTGAGATTCGTAGCAACTCTCACTACATTACTGTCAGCATCATTTTGAGGTTTTTAGCAACTCTCACTACATCACTGTAGCATCATTTTTAGGTTCTTAGCAACTCTCACTACATGACTGTCAGACTCATTTTGAGGTTTTAAGCAACTCTTACTGCATCACTTTAGCATCATTTTGAGATTAGTAGCAACTCTCACCCCATCACTGTGGCATCATTTTAAGGTTTTAAGCAACTCTTCCTGCATCACTGGAGCATCATTTTGAGATTTGAAGCAACTCTTCCTACATCACTGTAGCATCATTTTGAGTTTTTTGAAACTATTACCACATCACTGTCACATCATTTTGAGATTTTTAGCAACTCTCACTACATCACTGTAGCATCATTTGAGATTTTAAGCAAATCTCACTACATCACTGTAGCATCATTTGGAGGATAGAAGCAACTCTCACTATATCACTTTAGCATCATTTTGAGATTTTTAGCAACTCTCACCACATTACTTTCAGCATCATTTTGAGATTTGAAGCTACTGTCACTGCATCACTTTTGCATCAATTCTTAGATGAGTAGCAACTCTCACTGTATCACTGTAGCATCATTTTGAGGTTTCTAGCAACTCTCACTACATCACTGTAGCATCATTTTGAGGGTCGTAGCAACTCTCACTACATTACTGACAGCATCATTTTGATTTTTTTTTCAACTCTCAACACATCACTTTAGCATCATTAAGAGGTTTTTAGCAACTCTTACCACATTACTGTCGCATCATTTGGAGGATAGTTGCAACTCTCACCACATCACTGGAGCATCATTTTGAGGTTCGTAGCAACTCTCACTATATCACTTTAGCATCATTTTGAGATTTTTAGCAACTCTCACCACATTACTGTCAGCATCATTTTGAGGTCTTTCGCAACTCTTACCACATCACTGTCGCATCATTTTGAGATTTTAAGAAACTCTCACCACATCACTGTAGCATCAATTTGAGGTTTTAAGCAACTCTTACTGCATCACTGGAGCATCATTTTCAGGTCCGGAGCAACTCTCACTACATCACTGTAGCATCATTTTGAGGTTTTAGCAACCTAATACATTACTGTAGCATCATTTTGAGGATCGTAGCAACTCTCACTACATCACTGTTGCATCATTTGAGATTTTAAGCAACTCTCACTACATCACTGTAGCATCATTTGGAGGATAGTAGCAACTCTCACCACATCACTGGAGCATCATTTTGAGGTTCGTAGCAACTCTCACTATATCACTTTAGCATCATTTTGAGATTTTTAGCAACTCTCACCACATTACTGTCAGCATCATTTTGAGGTTCGTAGCAACTCTCACTATATGACTTTAGCATCATTTTGAGATTTTAAGAAACTCTCACCACATCACTGTAGCATCATTTTGAGGTTTTAAGCAACTCTTACTGCATCACTGTAGCATCATTTTCAGGTCCGTAGCAACTCTCACTACATCACTGTAGCATCATTTTGAGGTTTTAAGCAACTCTCACCACATTACTGTAGCATCATTTTGAGGTTCGTAGCAACTCTCACTACATTACTGTTGCATCATTTTTAGGATTTTAGCAACTCTCACCACATCACTTCAGCATCATTTTGAGATTTTTCGCAACTCTTACCACATTACTGTAGCATCATTTTGAGATTCGTAGCAACTCTCACTACATTACTGTCAGCATCATTTTGAGGTTTTTAGCAACTCTCACTACATCACTGTAGCATCATTTTTAGGTTCTTAGCAACTCTCACTACATGACTGTCAGACTCATTTTGAGGTTTTAAGCAACTCTTACTGCATCACTGGAGCATCATTTTCAGGTCCGTAGCAACTCTCACTACATCACTGTAGCATCATTTGGAGGATAGTAGCAACTCTCACCACATCACTGTCGCATCATTTTGAGATTTTAAGCAACTCTCACTAAATGACTGTCAGCATCATTTTAAGGTTTTAAGCAACTCTTAATGCATCACTGGAGCATCATTTTGAGATTTGAAGCAACTCTCACTACATCACTTTAGCATCATTTTTTAGATTAGTAGCAACTCTCACTACATCACTGGAGCATCATTTTGAGGTTTTTAGCAACTCTCACCACATTGCTGTCAGCATCATTTCTTAGATGAGTAGCAACTCTCACTGTATCACTGTAGCATCATTTTGAGGTTTTAAGCAACTCTTACCACATTACTGATGCATCATTTGGAGGATAGTAGCAACTCTCACCACATCACTGGAGCATCATTTTGAGGTTCGTAGCAACTCTCACTATATCACTCTGACATCATTTTGAGATTTTTAGCAACTCTCACCACATTACTGTCAGCATCATTTTGAGGTCTTTCGCAACTCTTACCACATCACTGTCGAATCATTTTGAGATTTTAAGAAACTCTCACCACATCACTGTAGCATCATTTTGAGGTTTTAAGCAACTCTTTCTGCATCACTGGAGCATCATTTTCAGGTCCATAGCAACTCTCACTACATCACTGTAGCATCATTTTGAGGTTTTAAGCAACTCTCACCACATTACTGTAGCATCATTTTGAGGTTCGTAGCAACTCTCACTACATTACTGTTGCTTCGTTTTTAGGATTTTAGCAACTCTCACCATATCACTTCAGCATCATTTTTAAAATTTTTCGCAACTCTTACCACATTACTGTAGCATCATTTTGAGATTCGTAGCAACTCTCACCTCATTACTGTCAGCATCATTTTGAGGTTTTTAGCAACTCTCACTACATCACTTTGGCATCATTTTGAGATTAGTAGCAACTATCACCACATCACAGTGGCATCATTTCTTAGGTTTGTAGCAACTCTCATTACATCACTGTAGCATCATTTTGAGGTTCGTAGAAACTCTGACGACATCACTTTCAGCATCATTTTGAGATTAGTAGCAACTCTCACCATAGTACTTTAGCATCATTTTGAGGATAGTAGCAACTCTCACGACATTACTGGAGCCTCATTTTTAGGTTTTTAGCAACTATCACTACATCACTGTTAGCATCATTTCTTAGGTTTGTCGCAACTCTCATTACATCACTGTAGCATAATTTTGAGGTTCAAAGAAACTCTCACGACATCACTGTCAGCATCATTTTAAGGTTAGCATCAAGTCTCACTACATGACTGTCACCATCATTTTGAGGTTAGTAGCAACTCTCACCACATCACTGTAGCATCATTTCTTAGGTTAGTAGCAACTCTCATTACATCACTTTAGCATCATTTTGAGATTAGTAGCAACTCTCACCCCATCACTGTGGCATCATTCCTTAGGTTAGTAGCAACTCTCATTACATCACTGTCAGCATCATTTTGAGGTTTTTAGCAACTCTCACCACATCACTGTGGCATCATTTTAAGGTTTTAAGCAACTCTCACCACATCACTTTAGCATCATTTCTTAGATTAGTAGCAACTGTCACTACATCACTGCAGCATCATTTTGAGGTTTTTAGCAACTCTTCCTACATCACTTTTAGTTTTTTGAAACTATTACCACATCACTGTCACATCATTTTGAGATTTTTAGCAACTCTCACGAAATCACTGTAGCATCATTTGGAGGATAGTAGCAACTCTCATTACATGACTGTCAGCATCATTTTTAAAGGTTTTAAGCAACTCTTACTGCATCACTGGAGCATCATTTTGAGGTTTTTAGTCAACCTAATACATTACTGTAGCATCATCTTGAGGATCGTAGCAACTCTCACTACATCACTGTAGAATCATTTTGAGGTTCGTAGCAACTCTCACCACATTACTGTAGCATCATTTTGAGGTTCGTAGCAACTCTCACCACATTACTGTAGCATCATCTTGAGGATCGTAGCAACTCTCACTACATCACTGTAGAATCATTTTGAGGTTCGTAGCAACTCTCACCACATTACTGTAGCATCATTTTGAGGTTCGTAGCAACTCTCACCACATCACTGTAGCATCATTTCTTAAGTAAGTAGCAACTCTCATTAAATCACTTTGGCATGATTTTGAGGTTCTTAACAACTCTCACTACATTACTGTCAGCATCATTTTGAGGTTTTAAGCAACTCTTACTGCATCACTGGAGCATCATTTTGAGGTCCGTAGCAACTCTCACTACATCACTGGAGCATCATTTGAGATTTTAAGCAACTGTCACTACATCACTGTAGCATCATTTGGAGGATAGAAGCAACTCTCACTACATCACTGTAGCATCATTTTGAGATTCGTAGCAACTCTCACTACATTACTGTCAGCATCATTTTGAGGTTCGTTGCAACTCTCACTACATCACTGTAGCATCATTTTTAGGTTCTTACCAACTCTCACTAC
Source organism: Aulostomus chinensis (assembly GCF_037954235.1). Taxonomy (NCBI): domain Eukaryota; kingdom Metazoa; phylum Chordata; class Actinopteri; order Syngnathiformes; family Aulostomidae; genus Aulostomus; species Aulostomus chinensis. The sequence continues at coordinate 53,851,262 of NC_141320.1, read as the reverse complement.
ATGACTGTCAGACTCATTTTGAGGTTTTAAGCAACTCTTACTGCATCACTGGTGCATCATTTTCAGGTCCGTACCAACTGTCACTACATCACTGTAGCATCATTTGGAGGATAGTAGCAACTCTCACCACATCACTGTCGCATCATTTTGAGATTTTAAGCAACTCTCACTACATGACTGTCAGCATCATTTTAAGGTTTTAAGCAACTCTTACTGCATCACTGGAGCATCATTTTGAGATTTGAAGCAACTCTCACTACATCACTTTAGCATCATTTTTTAGATTAGTAGCAACTCTCACTACATTACTGTCAGCATCATTTTTAGGTTTTTAGCAACTCTCACTACATCACTGTCACATCATTTTGAGATTTTAAGCAACTCTCACTACATCATTGTAGCATCATTTGAAGGATAGTAGCAACTCTCACCACATCACTGTCGCATCATTTTGAGATTTTAAGCAACTCTCATTACATGACTGTCAGCATCATTTTAAGGTTTTAAGCAACTCTTACTGCATCACTTTAGCATCATTTTGAGATTAGTAGCAACTCTCACCCCATCACTGTGGCATCATTTTAAGGTTTTTAGCAACTCTTACTGCATCACTGGAGCATCATTTTGAGATTTGAAGCAACTCTCACCACATCACTTTAGCATCATTTCTTAGATTAGTAGCAACTGTCACTACATCACTGCAGCATCATTTTGAGGTTTTAGCAACTATTACCACATCACTGCAGCATCATTTTGAGATTTTTAGCAACTCTCACGACATCACTGTAGCATCATTTGGAGGATAGTAGCAACTCTCATTACATGACTGTCAGCATCATTTTTAAAGGTTTTAAGCAACTCTTACTGCATCACTGGAGCATCATTTTGAGGTTTTTAGTCAACCTAATACATTACTGTAGCATCATTTTGAGGATCGTAGCAACTCTCACTACATCACTGTAGAATCATTTTGAGGTTCGTAGCAACTCTCACCACATCACTGTAGCATCATTTCTTAAGTAAGTAGCAACTCTCACCACATCACTGAAGCATCATTTTGAGGTTCGTAGCAACTCTCACCACATCACTGTAGCATCATTTCTTAAGTAAGTAGCAACTCTCATTACATCACTTTGGCATGATTTTGAAATTGCTATCAACTCTCACCACATCACTGTAGCATCATTTTGAGGTTTTAAGCAACTCTTACTGCATCACTGGAGCATCATTTTGAGGTCCGTAGCAACTCTCACTACATTACTGACAGCATCATTTTGATTTTTTTTTCAACTCTCAACACATCACTTTAGCATCATTAAGAGGTTTTTAGCAACTCTTACCACATTACTGTCGCATCATTTGGAGGATAGTTGCAACTCTCACCACATCACTGGAGCATCATTTTGAGGTTCGTAGCAACTCTCACTATATCACTCTGACATCATTTTGAGATTTTTAGCAACTCTCACCACATTACTGTCAGCATCATTTTGAGGTCTTTCGCAACTCTTACCACATCACTGTCGCATCATTTTGAGATTTTAAGAAACTCTCACCACATCACTGTAGCATCAATTTGAGGTTTTAAGCAACTCTTACTGCATCACTGGAGCATCATTTTCAGGTCCATAGCAACTCTCACTACATCACTGTAGCATCATTTTGAGGTTTTAGCCACCTAATACATTACTGTAGCATCATTTTGAGGATCGTAGCAACTCTCACTACATCACTGTTGCATCATTTGAGATTTTAAGCAACTCTCACTACATCACTGTAGCATCATTTGGAGGATAGTACCAACTCTCACCACATCACTGGAGCATCATTTTGAGGTTCGTAGCAACTCTCACTATATCACTGTAGCATCATTTTGAGGTTTTAAGCAACTCTTACTGCATCACTGGAGCATCATTTTCAGGTCCGTAGCAACTCTCACTACATCACTGTAGCATCATTTTGAGGTTTTAAGCAACTCTCACCACATTACCGTAGCATCATTTTGAGGTTCGTAGCAACTCTCACTACATTACTGTTGCATCATTTTTAGGATTTTAGCAACTCTCACCACATCACTTCAGCATCATTTTGAGATTTTTCGCAACTCTTAAAACATTACTGTAGCATCATTTTTAGGTTCTTAGCAACTCTCACTACATGACTGTCAGACTCATTTTGAGGTTTTAAGCAACTCTTACTGCATCACTGGAGCATCATTTTCAGGTCCGTAGCAACTCTCACTACATCACTGTAGCATCATTTGGAGGATAGTAGCAACTCTCACCACATCACTGTAGCATCATTTTGAGATTTTAAGCAACTCTCACTAAATGACTGTCAGCATCATTTTAAGGTTTTAAGCAACTCTTACTGCATCACTGGAGCATCATTTTGAGATTTGAAACAACTCTCACTACATCACTTTAGCATCATTTTTTAGATTAGTAGCAACTCTCACTAAATCACTGGAGCATCATTTTGAGGTTTTTAGCAACTCTCACCACATTACTGTCAGCATCATTTTGAGATTTGAAGCAACTCTCACTACATCACTTTAGCATCATTTCTTAGATGAGTAGCAACTCTCACTGTATCACTGTAGCATCATTAAGAGGTTTTTAGCAACTCTCACTACATCACTGTAGCATCATTTTGAGGGTCGTAGCAACTCTCACTGCATTACTGACAGCATCATTTTGATTTTTTTTTCAATCTCAACACATCACTTTAGCATCATTTTGAGATTTTTAGCAACTCTTACCACATTACTGTCGCATCATTTGGAGGATAGTAGCAACTCTCACCACATCACTGGAGCATCATTTTGAGGTTCGTAGCAACTCTCACTATATCACTCTAGCATCATTTTGAGATTTTTAGCAACTCTCACCACATTACTGTCAGCATCATTTTGAGGTCTTTCGCAACTCTTACCACATTACTGTCGAATCATTTTGAGATTTTAAGAAACTCTCACCACATCACTGTAGCATCATTTTGAGGTTTTAAGCAACTCTTTCTGCATCACTGGAGCATCATTTTCAGGTCCATAGCAACTCTCACTACATCACTGTAGCATCATTTTGAGGTTTTAAGCAACTCTCACCACATTACTGTAGCATCATTTTGAGGTTCGTAGCAACTCTCACTACATTACTGTTGCATCATTTTTAGGATTTTAGCAACTCTCACCACATCACTTCAGCATCATTTTGAGATTTTTCGCAACTCTTAAAACATTACTGTAGCATCATTTTGAGATTCGTAGCAACTCTCACTACATTACTGTCAGCATCATTTTGAGGTTTTTAGCAACTCTCACTACATCACTGTAGCATCATTTTTAGGTTCTTAGCAACTCTCACTACATGACTGTCAGACTCATTTTGAGGTTTTAAGCAACTCTTACTGCATCACTGGAGCATCATTTTCAGGTCCGTAGCAACTCTCACTACATCACTGTAGCATCATTTGGAGGATAGTAGCAACTCTCACCACATCACTGTAGCATCATTTTTTAGATTTTAAGCAACTCTCACTAAATGACTGTCAGCATCATTTTAAGGTTTTCAGCAACTCTTACTGCATCACTGGAGCATCATTTTGAGATTTGAAGCAACTCTCACTACATCACTTTAGCATCATTTTTTAGATTAGTAGCAACTCTCACTACATCACTGGAGCATCATTTTGAGGTTTTTAGCAACTCTCACCACATTACTGTCAGCATCATTTTGAGATTTGAAGCAACTCTCACTACATCACTTTAGCATCATTTCTTAGATGAGTAGCAACTCTCACTGTATCACTGTAGCATCATTAAGAGGTTTTTATCAACTCTCACTACATCACTGTAGCATCATTTTGAGGGTCGTAGCAACTCTCACTGCATTACTGACAGCATCATTTTGATTTTTTTTTCAATCTCAACACATCACTTTAGCATCATTTTGAGATTTTTAGCAACTCTTACCACATTACTGTCGCATCATTTGGAGGATAGTAGCAACTCTCACCACATCACTGGAGCATCATTTTGAGGTTCGTAGCAACTCTCACTATATCACTCTAGCATCATTTTGAGATTTTTAGCAACTCTCACCACATTACTGTCAGCATCATTTTGAGGTTTTAAGCAACTCTTTCTGCATCACTGGAGCATCATTTTCAGGTCCATAGCAACTCTCACTACATCACTGTAGCATCATTTTGAGGTTTTAAGCAACTCTCACCACATTACTGTAGCATCATTTTGAGGTTCGTAGCAACTCTCACTACATTACTGTTGCATCATTTTTAGGATTTTAGCAACTCTCACCACATCACTTCAGCATCATTTTTAAAATTTTTCGCAACTCTTACCACATTACTGTAGCATCATTTTGAGATTTGTAGCAACTCTCACCTCATTACTGTCAGCATCATTTTGAGGTTTTTAGCAACTCTCACTACATCACTGTAGCATCATTTTTAGGTTCTTAGCAACTCTCACTACATGACTGTCAGACTCATTTTGAGGTTTTTTAGCAACTCTTACTGCATCACTGGAGCATCATTTTCAGGTCCGTAGCAACTCTCACTACATCACTGTAGCATCATTTGGAGGATAGTAGCAACTCTCACCACATCACTGTCACATCATTTTGAAATTTTAAGCAACTCTCACTACATGACTGTCAGCATCATTTTAAGGTTTTAAGCAACTCTTACTGCATCACTGGAGCATCATTTTGAGATTTGAAGCAACTCTCACTACATCACTTTAGCATCATTTCTTAGATGAGTAGCAACTCTCACTGTATCACTGTAGCATCATTAAGAGGTTTTTAGCAACTCTCACTACATCACTGTAGCATCATTTTGAGGGTCGTAGCAACTCTCACTGCATTACTGACAGCATCATTTTGATTTTTTTTTCAATCTCAACACATCACTTTAGCATCATTTTGAGATTTTTAGCAACTCTTACCACATCACTGTAGCATCATTTGGAGGATAGTTGCAACTCTCACCACATCACTGGAGCATCATTTTGAGGTTCGTAGCAACTCTCACTATATCACTCTAGCATCATTTTGAGATTTTTAGCAACTCTCACCACATTACTGTCAGCATCATTTTGAGGTCTTTCGCAACTCTTACCACATTACTGTCGAATCATTTTGAGATTTTAAGAAACTCTCACCACATCACTGTAGCATCATTTTGAGGTTTTAAGCAACTCTTTCTGCATCACTGGAGCATCATTTTCAGGTCCATAGCAACTCTCACTACATCACTGTAGCATCATTTTGAGGTTTTAAGCAACTCTCACCACATTACTGTAGCATCATTTTGAGGTTCGTAGCAACTCTCACTACATTACTGTTGCATCATTTTTAGGATTTTAGCAACTCTCACCACATCACTTCAGCATCATTTTGAGATTTTTCGCAACTCTTAAAACATTACTGTAGCATCATTTTGAGATTCGTAGCAACTCTCACTACATTACTGTCAGCATCATTTTGAGGTTTTTAGCAACTCTCACTACATCACTGTAGCATCATTTTTAGGTTCTTAGCAACTCTCACTACATGACTGTCAGACTCATTTTGAGGTTTTAAGCAACTCTTACTGCATCACTGGAGCATCATTTTCAGGTCCGTAGCAACTCTCACTACATCACTGTAGCATCATTTGGAGGATAGTAGCAACTCTCACCACATCACTGTAGCATCATTTTTTAGATTTTAAGCAACTCTCACTAAATGACTGTCAGCATCATTTTAAGGTTTTCAGCAACTCTTACTGCATCACTGGAGCATCATTTTGAGATTTGAAGCAACTCTCACTACATCACTTTAGCATCATTTTTTAGATTAGTAGCAACTCTCACTACATCACTGGAGCATCATTTTGAGGTTTTTAGCAACTCTCACCACATTACTGTCAGCATCATTTTGAGATTTGAAGCAACTCTCACTACATCACTTTCGCATCATTTCTTAGATGAGTAGCAACTCTCACTGTATCACTGTAGCATCATTAAGAGGTTTTTATCAACTCTCACTACATCACTGTAGCATCATTTTGAGGGTCGTAGCAACTCTCACTGCATTACTGACAGCATCATTTTGATTTTTTTTTCAATCTCAACACATCACTTTAGCATCATTTTGAGATTTTTAGCAACTCTTACCACATTACTGTCGCATCATTTGGAGGATAGTAGCAACTCTCACCACATCACTGGAGCATCATTTTGAGGTTCGTAGCAACTCTCACTATATCACTCTAGCATCATTTTGAGATTTTTAGCAACTCTCACCACATTACTGTCAGCATCATTTTGAGGTTTTAAGCAACTCTTTCTGCATCACTGGAGCATCATTTTCAGGTCCATAGCAACTCTCACTACATCACTGTAGCATCATTTTGAGGTTTTAAGCAACTCTCACCACATTACTGTAGCATCATTTTGAGGTTCGTAGCAACTCTCACTACATTACTGTTGCATCATTTTTAGGATTTTAGCAACTCTCACCACATCACTTCAGCATCATTTTTAAAATTTTTCGCAACTCTTACCACATTACTGTAGCATCATTTTGAGATTTGTAGCAACTCTCACCTCATTACTGTCAGCATCATTTTGAGGTTTTTAGCAACTCTCACTACATCACTGTAGCATCATTTTTAGGTTCTTAGCAACTCTCACTACATGACTGTCAGACTCATTTTGAGGTTTTTTAGCAACTCTTACTGCATCACTGGAGCATCATTTTCAGGTCCGTAGCAACTCTCACTACATCACTGTAGCATCATTTGGAGGATAGTAGCAACTCTCACCACATCACTGTCACATCATTTTGAAATTTTAAGCAACTCTCACTACATGACTGTCAGCATCATTTTAAGGTTTTAAGCAACTCTTACTGCATCACTGGAGCATCATTTTGAGATTTGAAGCAACTCTCACTACATCACTTTAGCATCATTTTTTAGATTAGTAGCAACTCTCACTACATCACTGGAGCATCATTTTGAGGTTTTTAGCAACTCTCACCACATTACTGTCAGCATCATTTTGAGGTTTTTAGCAACTCTCACTACATCACTGTCAAATCATTTTGAGATTTTAAGCAACTCTCACTACATCATTGTAGCATCATTTGAAGGATAGTAGCAACTCTCACCACATCACTGTCGCATCATTTTGAGATTTTAAGCAACTCTCACTACATGACTGTCAGCATCATTTTAAGGTTTTAAGCAACTCTTACTGCATCACTTTAGCATCATTTTGAGATTAGTAGCAACTCTCACTACATCACTGCAGCATCATTTTGAGGTTTTTAGCAACTCTTCCTACATCACTGTCAGCATCATTTTGAGGTTCGTAGCAACTCTTACTACATCACTGGAGCATCATTTTGAGTTTTTTGAAACTATTACCACATCACTGTCACATCATTTTGAGATTTTTAGCAACTCTCACGACATCACTGTAGCATCATTTGGAGGATAGTAGCAACTCTCACGACATGACTGTCAGCATCATTTTTAAAGGTTTTAAGCAACTCTTACTGCATCACTGGAGCATCATTTTGAGGTTTTTAGTCAACCTAATACATTACTGTAGCATCATTTTTAGGATCGTAGCAACTCTCACTACATCACTGTAGCATCATTTTGAGGTTTTTAGCAACCTAATACATCACTGTAGCATCATTTTGATGTCATGAGCAACTCTTACTACATCACTGTAGCATCATTTTGAGGTTATTAGCAACTCTCATTACATCACTTTAGCATCATTTTGAAATTCGTAGCAACTCACACTACATTACTCTCAGTATCATTTTGAGCTTTGTAGAAACTCTCACCACATCACTGTAGCATCATTTCTTTGGTAAATATCAAACCTCATTATATTACTGTAGCATCATTTTACGGTTCGTAGCAACTCTCACTACATCACTGTCGCATCATTTCTTAGGGAAGTCGCAACTCTCATTACACTGCTTTAGCATTATTTTGAAATTACTATCAACTCTCACCACATCACTGTAGCATCACTTCTTAGGTTTGTAGCAACTCTCATTACATCACTTTAGCATCATTTTGAGGATCGTAGCAACTCTCACGACATCACTGTCAGCATCATTTTCAGATTCGTAGCAACTCTCACTACATCACTGTAGCATCATTTTGAGGATAGTCGCAACTCTCACGACATCACTGTAGCATTATTTTTAGGTTCGTAGCAAATCTCACCTCATCACTGTAGCATCATTTCTTAGGTAAGTAGCAACTCTCACCACATCACTGTAGCATCATTTCTTAGGTTTGTAGCAGCTCTCATTACATCACTCTAGCATCATTTGGACATTTGTAGCAACTCTCATTACATCACTGGAGCATCATTTTGAGATTCGTAGCAACTCTCACTACATTACTGTAGCATCATTTTGTGTATCTTAGCAACTCTCACCACATCACTGTAGCATCATTTCTTAGGTAAGTAGCAACTCTCACTACATCACTGTAGCATCATTTCTTAGGAAAGTAGCAACTCTCATGACATCACTTTAGCGTGATTTTGAAATTACTATCAACTCTCACCACATCACTGTCAGCTTCATTTTGAGATTAGGATCAACTCTCACTACATCACTGCCACCTCATTTTAAGGATCGTAGCAACTCTCACCACATCACTGTCGCATCATTTTGAGATTTTAAGAAACTCTCAACACATCACTGTAGCATCATTTTCAGGTCCGTAGCAACTCTCACTACATCACTGTAGCATCATTTTTAGGATTTTAGCAACTCTCATTACATCACTGTAGCATCATTTTGAGATTTTTCGCAACTCTTACTACATTACTGTAGCATCATTTTGAGATTCGTAGCAACTCTCACTACATTACTGTCAGCATCATTTTGAGGTTTTTAGCAACTCTCACTACATCACTGTAGCATCATTTTTAGGTTCTTAGCAACTCTCACTACATGACTGTCAGACTCATTTTGAGGTTTTAAGCAACTCTTACTGCATCACTGGAGCATCATTTTCAGGTCCGTAGCAACTCTCACTACATCACTGTAGCATCATTTGGAGGATAGTAGCAACTCTCACCACATCACTGTAGCATCATTTTGAGATTTTAAGCAACTCTCACTAAATGACTGTCAGCATCATTTTAAGGTTTTAAGCAACTCTTACTGCATCACTGGAGCATCATTTTGAGATTTGAAACAACTCTCACTACATCACTTTAGCATCATTTTTTAGATTAGTAGCAACTCTCACTACATCACTGGAGCATCATTTTGAGGTTTTTAGCAACTCTCACCACATTACTGTCAGCATCATTTTGAGATTTGAAGCAACTCTCACTACATCACTTTCGCATCATTTCTTAGATGAGTAGCAACTCTCACTGTATCACTGTAGCATCATTAAGAGGTTTTTATCAACTCTCACTACATCACTGTAGCATCATTTTGAGGGTCGTAGCAACTCTCACTGCATTACTGACAGCATCATTTTGATTTTTTTTTCAATCTCAACACATCACTTTAGCATCATTTTGAGATTTTTAGCAACTCTTACCACATTACTGTCGCATCATTTGGAGGATAGTAGCAACTCTCACCACATCACTGGAGCATCATTTTGAGGTTCGTAGCAACTCTCACTATATCACTCTAGCATCATTTTGAGATTTTTAGCAACTCTCACCACATTACTGTCAGCATCATTTTGAGGTCTTTCGCAACTCTTACCACATTACTGTCGAATCATTTTGAGATTTTAAGAAACTCTCACCACATCACTGTAGCATCATTTTGAGGTTTTAAGCAACTCTTTCTGCATCACTGGAGCATCATTTTCAGGTCCATAGCAACTCTCACTACATCACTGTAGCATCATTTTGAGGTTTTAAGCAACTCTCACCACATTACTGTAGCATCATTTTGAGGTTCGTAGCAACTCTCACTACATTACTGTTGCATCATTTTTAGGATTTTAGCAACTCTCACCACATCACTTCAGCATCATTTTGAGATTTTTCGCAACTCTTAAAACATTACTGTAGCATCATTTTGAGATTCGTAGCAACTCTCACTACATTACTGTCAGCATCATTTTGAGGTTTTTAGCAACTCTCACTACATCACTGTAGCATCATTTTTAGGTTCTTAGCAACTCTCACTACATGACTGTCAGACTCATTTTGAGGTTTTAAGCAACTCTTACTGCATCACTGGAGCATCATTTTCAGGTCCGTAGCAACTCTCACTACATCACTGTAGCATCATTTGGAGGATAGTAGCAACTCTCACCACATCACTGTAGCATCATTTTTTAGATTTTAAGCAACTCTCACTAAATGACTGTCAGCATCATTTTAAGGTTTTCAGCAACTCTTACTGCATCACTGGAGCATCATTTTGAGATTTGAAGCAACTCTCACTACATCACTTTAGCATCATTTTTTAGATTAGTAGCAACTCTCACTACATCACTGGAGCATCATTTTGAGGTTTTTAGCAACTCTCACCACATTACTGTCAGCATCATTTTGAGATTTGAAGCAACTCTCACTACATCACTTTAGCATCATTTCTTAGATGAGTAGCAACTCTCACTGTATCACTGTAGCATCATTAAGAGGTTTTTATCAACTCTCACTACATCACTGTAGCATCATTTTGAGGGTCGTAGCAACTCTCACTGCATTACTGACAGCATCATTTTGATTTTTTTTTCAATCTCAACACATCACTTTAGCATCATTTTGAGATTTTTAGCAACTCTTACCACATTACTGTCGCATCATTTGGAGGATAGTAGCAACTCTCACCACATCACTGGAGCATCATTTTGAGGTTCGTAGCAACTCTCACTATATCACTCTAGCATCATTTTGAGATTTTTAGCAACTCTCACCACATTACTGTCAGCATCATTTTGAGGTTTTAAGCAACTCTTTCTGCATCACTGGAGCATCATTTTCAGGTCCATAGCAACTCTCACTACATCACTGTAGCATCATTTTGAGGTTTTAAGCAACTCTCACCACATTACTGTAGCATCATTTTGAGGTTCGTAGCAACTCTCACTACATTACTGTTGCATCATTTTTAGGATTTTAGCAACTCTCACCACATCACTTCAGCATCATTTTTAAAATTTTTCGCAACTCTTACCACATTACTGTAGCATCATTTTGAGATTTGTAGCAACTCTCACCTCATTACTGTCAGCATCATTTTGAGGTTTTTAGCAACTCTCACTACATCACTGTAGCATCATTTTTAGGTTCTTAGCAACTCTCACTACATGACTGTCAGACTCATTTTGAGGTTTTTTAGCAACTCTTACTGCATCACTGGAGCATCATTTTCAGGTCCGTAGCAACTCTCACTACATCACTGTAGCATCATTTGGAGGATAGTAGCAACTCTCACCACATCACTGTCACATCATTTTGAAATTTTAAGCAACTCTCACTACATGACTGTCAGCATCATTTTAAGGTTTTAAGCAACTCTTACTGCATCACTGGAGCATCATTTTGAGATTTGAAGCAACTCTCACTACATCACTTTAGCATCATTTTTTAGATTAGTAGCAACTCTCACTACATCACTGGAGCATCATTTTGAGGTTTTTAGCAACTCTCACCACATTACTGTCAGCATCATTTTGAGGTTTTTAGCAACTCTCACTACATCACTGTCAAATCATTTTGAGATTTTAAGCAACTCTCACTACATCATTGTAGCATCATTTGAAGGATAGTAGCAACTCTCACCACATCACTGTCGCATCATTTTGAGATTTTAAGCAACTCTCACTACATGACTGTCAGCATCATTTTAAGGTTTTAAGCAACTCTTACTGCATCACTTTAGCATCATTTTGAGATTAGTAGCAACTCTCACTACATCACTGCAGCATCATTTTGAGGTTTTTAGCAACTCTTCCTACATCACTGTCAGCATCATTTTGAGGTTCGTAGCAACTCTTACTACATCACTGGAGCATCATTTTGAGTTTTTTGAAACTATTACCACATCACTGTCACATCATTTTGAGATTTTTAGCAACTCTCACGACATCACTGTAGCATCATTTGGAGGATAGTAGCAACTCTCACGACATGACTGTCAGCATCATTTTTAAAGGTTTTAAGCAACTCTTACTGCATCACTGGAGCATCATTTTGAGGTTTTTAGTCAACCTAATACATTACTGTAGCATCATTTTTAGGATCGTAGCAACTCTCACTACATCACTGTAGCATCATTTTGAGGTTTTTAGCAACCTAATACATCACTGTAGCATCATTTTGATGTCATGAGCAACTCTTACTACATCACTGTAGCATCATTTTGAGGTTATTAGCAACTCTCATTACATCACTTTAGCATCATTTTGAAATTCGTAGCAACTCACACTACATTACTCTCAGTATCATTTTGAGCTTTGTAGAAACTCTCACCACATCACTGTAGCATCATTTCTTTGGTAAATATCAAACCTCATTATATTACTGTAGCATCATTTTACGGTTCGTAGCAACTCTCACTACATCACTGTCGCATCATTTCTTAGGGAAGTCGCAACTCTCATTACACTGCTTTAGCATTATTTTGAAATTACTATCAACTCTCACCACATCACTGTAGCATCACTTCTTAGGTTTGTAGCAACTCTCATTACATCACTTTAGCATCATTTTGAGGATCGTAGCAACTCTCACGACATCACTGTCAGCATCATTTTCAGATTCGTAGCAACTCTCACTACATCACTGTAGCATCATTTTGAGGATAGTCGCAACTCTCACGACATCACTGTAGCATTATTTTTAGGTTCGTAGCAAATCTCACCTCATCACTGTAGCATCATTTCTTAGGTAAGTAGCAACTCTCACCACATCACTGTAGCATCATTTCTTAGGTTTGTAGCAGCTCTCATTACATCACTCTAGCATCATTTGGACATTTGTAGCAACTCTCATTACATCACTGGAGCATCATTTTGAGATTCGTAGCAACTCTCACTACATTACTGTAGCATCATTTTGTGTATCTTAGCAACTCTCACCACATCACTGTAGCATCATTTCTTAGGTAAGTAGCAACTCTCACTACATCACTGTAGCATCATTTCTTAGGAAAGTAGCAACTCTCATGACATCACTTTAGCGTGATTTTGAAATTACTATCAACTCTCACCACATCACTGTCAGCTTCATTTTGAGATTAGGATCAACTCTCACTACATCACTGCCACCTCATTTTAAGGATCGTAGCAACTCTCACCACATCACTGTCGCATCATTTTGAGATTTTAAGAAACTCTCACCACATCACTGTAGCATCATTTTCAGGTCCGTAGCAACTCTCACTACATCACTGTAGCATCATTTTTAGGATTTTAGCAACTCTCATTACATCACTGTAGCATCATTTTGAGATTTTTCGCAACTCTTACTACATTACTGTAGCATCATTTTGAGATTCGTAGCAACTCTCACTACATTACTGTCAGCATCATTTTGAGGTTTTTAGCAACTCTCACTACATCACTGTAGCATCATTTTTAGGTTCTTAGCAACTCTCACTACATGACTGTAGCATCATTTGGAGGATAGTAGCAACTCTCACCACATCACTGTCGCATCATTTTGAGATTTTAAGCAACTCTTACTGCATCACTGGAGCATCATTTTGAGATTTAAAGCAACTCTCACTACATCACTTTGGCATTATTTTTTAGATTAGTAGCAACTCTCACTACATCACTGGAGCATCATTTTGAGGTTTTTAGCAACTCTCACCACATTACTGTCAGCATCATTTTGAGGTTTTTAGCAACTCTCACTACATCACTGACACATCATTTTGAGATTTTAAGCAACTCTCACTACATCATTGTAGCATCATTTGAAGGATAGTAGCAACTCTCACCACATCACTGTCGCATTATTTTGAGATTTTAAGCAACTCTCACTACATGACTGTCAGCATCATTTTAAGGTTTTAAGCAACTCTTACTGCATCACTTTAGCATCATTTTGAGATTAGTAGCAACTCTCACCCCATCACTGTGGCATCATTTTAAGGTTTTAAGCAACTCTTACTGCATCACTGGAGCATCATTTTGAGATTTGAAGCAACTCGCACCACATCACTGTAGCATCATTTGGAGGATAGTAGCAACTCTTACTACATCACTGAAGCATCATTTTGAGGATAGTAGTAACTCTGACTACACCACTGTCGAATCATTTAAAGGTTCGTAGCAATTCTCACTACATTACTGTCAGCATCATTTTGAGGTTCGTAGAATTCTCACCACATCACTGTAGCATCATTTCTTAGGTTAGTAGCAACTCTCATTACATCACTTCAGCATCATTTTGAGGTTCGTAGAAACTCTCATGACATCACTATCAGCATCATTTTGAGGTTCGTCGCAACTCTCACTACATTATTGTTGCATCATTTTGAGGTTTTTCGCAACTCTCACTACATCACTGTAGCATCATTTGTTTGGTTAGTGGCAATTCTTATTACATCACTGTAGCATCATTTGAGCATCGTAGCAACTCTGGCGACATTAGTGTTGCATCATCTTGCGGTTTTTAGCAACTCTCACGACATCACTGGAGCATCATTTCTTAGGTTAGTAGCAACTCTCATTACATCACTGTCAGCATCATTTTGAGATTAGTAGCAACTCTCACTACATCACTGTAGCATCAGTTTGAGGTTTTTAGCAACTGTCACAACATTACTGATAGCATCATTTTGAGATTTTTAGCAACTCTCACTTCATCACTATCAGCATCATTTTGAGGTTGGTAGCAACTCTCACTACATCACTGTAGCATCATTTTGAGGTTATTAGCAACTCTCATTTCATCACTTTAGCATCATTTTGAAATTCGTAGCAACTCACTACATTACTCTCAGTATCATTTTGAGCTTTGTAGAAACTCTCACCACATCACTGTAGCATCATTTCTTAGGTAAATAGCAAACCTCATTATATCACTGTAGCATCATTTTGCGGTTCGTAGCAACTCTCACTACATCACTGTAGCATCATTTCTTAGGGAAGTAGCAACTCTCATTACACTGCTTTAGCATTATTTTGAAATTACTATCAACTCTCACCACATCACTGTAGCATCACTTCTTAGGTTTTTAGCAACTCTCATTACATCACTTTAGCATCATTTTGAGGATCGTTGCAACTCTCACGACATCACTGTCAGCATCATTTTGAGATTCGTAGCAACTCTCACTACATCACTGTAGCATCATTTTGAGGTTCCTCGCAACTCTCACCACATCACTGTCGCATCATTTTGAGGATAGTCACAACTCTCACGACATCACTGTAGCATTATTTTGAGGTTCGTAGCAACTCTCACCACATCACTGTAGCATCATTTTGAGGATAGTTGCAACTCTCACCACATCACTGTAGCATCATTTCTTAGGTAAGTAGCAACTCTCACCACATCACTGTAGCATCATTTCTTAGGTTAGTAGCAACTCTCATTACATCACTCTAGCATCATTTGGACATTTGTAGCAACTCTCACCACATCACTGTAGCATCATTTCTTAGGTAAATAGCATCCCTCAGTACGTCACTGTCGCATAATTATGAGGATAGTCGCAACTCTCGCGACATTACTGTAGCATCATTTTGGGATTCGTAGCAACTCTCACCACATCACTGTAGCATCATTTCTTAGGAAAGTAGCAACTCTCATTACATCACTTAAGCGTGATTTTGAAATTACTATCAACTCTCACCACATCACTGTAGCATCATTTTGAGCTTTGTAGCAACTCTCACTACATCACTGTCAGCATCATTTTAAGGTTTTAAGCAACTCTCACTACATCACTGGAGCATCATTTTGAGGTTCGTAGCAACTCTTACTACAAGACTGTCAGCATCACTTTGAGGTTATTCGAAACTTTCACTACATTACTGTCAGCATCACTTTGACTTTGTTAGCAACTATCACTACATTACTGTTAGCATCATTTTGAGTTTATTAGCAATCCTTAGAACATCACTGTAGCATCATTTTGAGTTCATTAGGAATTCTTACGACATTATTGTAATCATCATATTGAGGTTTTTCGCAACTCTCACAACATTACCATCAGCATCATTCTTTAATTAACAATTCTTCCTACATCACTGTAGCATCATTTTGAGTTTATTAGCAATCTTTACGACCTCACTGTAGCATCATTTTGAGGTTCGTAGCAACTATTACTACAATAATGTCAGTATTATTTTGACTTTATTAGCAATTCTTACGACATCACATTCGCATTATTTTGAGTTTTTTTAGCAACTCTTACTAGATTACCGTCAGCATCATTTTGAGTTCATTTGAAATTCTTAGAATATCACTGTCGCATTATTTTGAGGTTCGTAGCAACTCTTCCTTCATCACTGTAGCATCATTTTGAGGATAGTAGCAACTCTCACTTCATGACCGTCAGCATCATTTTGAGTTCATTTGCAATTCTTCTGACATCACTGTCGCATCATTTTGAGTTCATTAGCAATTCTTACGACATCACTGTCGCATCATTTTGAGGTTATTAGCAACTATTGCTACATTACTGTCAGCATCACTGATTTTATTAGCAACTATCACCACGTTACTGTTAGCATCGTTTTGAGTTCAATAGCAATTCTTACGACATCACTGTCATCATCATTTTTAGGTTACTCGCAGCTCTAACCACATGACTGTCAGCATCACTTCGAGGTTATTCGAAACTTTCACTACATTACTGTTAGTATCATTTTGAGTTTATTAGCAATTCTTACGACATCACTGTCGCATCATTTTGAGATCATTATCAATTCTTACGACATCACTGTCGCATTATTTTGAGTTTCGTAGCAACTCTTACTACATGACTGTCAGCATTACTTTGAGGTTATTCGAAACTTTCACAACATTACTTTTAGCATCATTTTGAGTTCATTAGCAATTCTAATGCGGTTCGAGGCCACGCTGGTTCCCCGAGCGAGAAGGTGAGCCTTGAAAACGGCATCGGCCGAGCTTCCCGGGCTTTGGATACCCTTGTGAATTCCCCAAATGTGGGAATCTCAACTGCATAATTTCTGTCAGTGGGGGACTGCGTCCGCGCTCTCCCCTGTGATCGTGTGAAAAAACGAAAGAAAGAAAGAAAGGCCGACGACGGCGGCAACAACAACGGTGACTGCCTGTCCCGGCCAGTTGGCGGTCTCCTCTTATGCTGACCAGCCTGAGGAGACCGCGGAGGACGTAGCCTCGATGAGCTCCCAGTATCTCTCACACCTTCCAGCCCTAAATGAAGAGGGCAGGGTTTCTGCCACATTTAGTTGAGGGTCATGGTGTCCGACAAGCCCTGGGCTCAGGACAATACATCCACGGCTCGTCTTCGCAGTAAGTGGAATGATACCAGAGAATTCATGCATGGGAGGAGATCAACTTGGAAAACCCCGAGTCCAGGATGAGTCGCTGGCTTGTGGCTTTGAACACTGCTTTGTTTTACTTTGAGTCGCCCCACTAGCATAGCAGGGTGAAGGCACCGATTGCCTTTGCTTTGGATAGCAGTGGGGACAACCAGTGTGCCAGATGTAGTGTTTATGGCACTGCATTTTGTGTCGCCACCCAAAATGTTGCAGTTCCTGCCCACAGCCGCGGCCGGGATTGGCTGTACCGGGGGTGCTGGCTCTCACGTCGGGTGGCTGACAGGCATCGCTTCTCGGCCTTTTGGCTAAGATCAAGTGTAGTATCTGTTCTTATCAGTTTAATATCTGGTACGTTCCCTATCCGGGAACCATATATTAAATTGCTTTTTGGAACAGGGAGATGGAACGGGAGCTTGCTCCGTCCTTTCCACGCATCAACCTGGTGTTGCAGTATTTCCAGGAGTGGTGCAATGCCCCGCATTTCTTGTCGGAAATAAAACAAGCCTCCGCCAGGCACTCGCTCACCTGCTCCACCCAAAACCGGACCAGGGTTCTCCTCCTGCCCTGCAGCTTTTTCTCAACCTGCGGCCGCAATGGCCTTCCAGGAACAGTGCGGGCCCCTCCCCTTTTGTCAGGAGAAAATCCCGTGCTCTTCAGGCCAACTCTCGAGTGCTGCACATGAGGCCGGGGCTGGATTTCCGCCCGCGCTGCCGCTGGGCGTCAAGTTGTGGCTCCGTTTGCACTCCAGATAAGGATGGAGGTCCGCTGACGGCACTGCTCTCGGAGCCTTTCCCAAAAGGCTTTGGAATGCACTCTGAAAGACCTGAACCTTCAATGTGCGTGTTTTGCCCAGAGATGGGTTGTGAACTTGATGTTGAAATGTGAAACCCCAGCTTGCTGCCTTCAGTCTTTCGGAATTGGGCCGCTTGCGTTGACAGCTCTCATGGTCGCGACGCTCCATCCAAGGGTGAAAGCGGACGGAGATTGTTTTTTTTTACTGCGGGGCACGATGCGTGCGGTTAGAGGCCACGCTGGTGCCCCCAGCGAGAAGGTCAGCCTTGAAAACGGCATCGGTCGAGCTTCCCGGGCTTGGGATATCCGACATCTGGCATCGTTGTGAGAAACAAAGGGGGCTGCGCACGCAACAGATTGGCACAAGGTAGGAAAGATCAGGCGCTGTGTCGGCCTCCCTGCCTGTCAGTCAGAAGGCTGTGTCCCTGGAGCTCATGTCTGTTCCTAAGCTCAGCGAGTCATACTTACCTGGCAGGGGAGATACCATGATCAGCAAGGTGGTTCTCCCCGGGTGAGGCTCAGCCATTGCACTGGGGCTGTGCTGACCCTGGTGAATTCCCCAAATGTGGGAATCTCAACTGCATAATTTCTGTCAGTGGGGGACTGCGTCCGCGCTCTCCCCTGTGATCGTGTGAAAAAACGAAAGAAAGAAAGAAAGGCCGACGACGGCAGCAACAACAACGGTGACTGCCTGTCCCGGCCAGTTGGCAGTCTCCTCTTGTGCTGGCCAGCCTGAGGAGACCGCGGAGGACGTAGCCTCGATGAGCTCCCAGTATCTCTCACACCTTCCAGCCCTAAATGAAGAGGGCAGGGTTTCTGCCACATTTAGTTGAAGGTCATGGTATCTGACAAGCCCTGGGCTCAGGACAATACATCCACGGCTCGTCTTCGCAGTAAGTGGAATGATACCAGAGAATTCATGCGTGGGAGGAGATCAACTTGGAAAACCCGGACTCTCAATTCTTACGACATCACTGTCGCATCATTTTGAGATCATTAGCAATTCTTCTTACATCACTGTCGCATTATTTTTAGTTTCATAGCAACTCTTACTACATTACTGTGTCATTATTTTAAGGTTTGTAGCAACTCTTAATAAATTACTGTCAGCATCACTTTGAGTTTATTAGCAACTATCACTGCATTACTGTCAGCATCATTCTTGAATTCATTAACAATTCTTCCGGCATCACTGTTAGCATCATTTTGAGATCATTAGCAATTCTTACGACATCACTGTAGCATTATTTTGAGGTTAGTAGCAACTCTTACTACATGACTGTCAGCTTCACTTTGAGGTTATTCGAAACACTTACTACGTTACTGTAAGCATCACTGAGTTTATTAGCAACTATCACTACATGACTGTCAGCATCATTTTGAGTTTATTAGCAATTCTTATGACATCAGTGTAGCATCATTTTAACGTTAGTTTCAACTCTTCCTACATTACCGTCAGCATCATTCTTAGTTTTTTAGCATCTCTTACTACATCACTGTAGCATCATTTTGACTTCATTACCAACTCTTCTGACATCACTGTCGCATTATTTTGAGTTTAGTAGCAACTCTTACTACATGACTGTCAGCATCATTTTGAGGGAGTTCGAAACACTTACTACATTATTGTAAGTATCACTGAGTTTATTAGCAACTATCACTACATTACTGTTAGCATCATTTTGAGTTCATTAGCAATTCTTCTAAAATCACTGTCGCATTATTTTGAGGTTATTAGCAACTCTTAATACATTACTGTCCGCATCATTTTTAGGTTACTCGAAACTCTAACCACATGACTGTCAGCATCACTTTGAGGTTATTCGAAACTTTCACTAAATTACTGTTAGCATCATTTTGAATTTATTAGCAGCTTTTACTAGATTACCGTCGCATCATTTTGAGATCATGAGGAATTCTTCCGACATCACAGTCGCATTATTTTGTGGTTTTTAGCAACTCTGACTACATGACTGTCAGCATCATTTTGAGGTTGTTCGAAACACTTACTACATGACTGTAAGCATCACTGAGTTTATTAGCAACTATCACTACATTACTGTTTGCATCGTTTTGAGTTTATTAGCAATTCTTACGACATCACTGTCGCATCATTTTGAGATCATTAGCAATTCTTCTGAAATCACTGTCGCATTACTTTGAGGTTAATCGAAACTCTAACCACATGACTGTCAGCATCACTTAGTTTATTAGCAACTATCACTACATTACTGTTAGCATCATTTTGAGTTCATCAGCAATGTGGGGCTTTGATTGGGAATTGTAAGAAAAATCACTGAATGAACAACACAAACACAGACTGTGTCTGAAATTCCACACCTGCACCCGACTCAGAATGAAAAACCAGTGTGGACTCAATTGTATCCACTGTCAATCCTGATTCTGGAGAAATTTCTTTGTGTGTTTTGATGGACGCGAGCCAAGCAGAAATTTCCCACAATGCAATAGGGCGGCGTTTGGTCAGTGTTGAGCAGGCGTCAGTCTGACAATGATGTCATATTATTGTGTCATCACCTGACCAGACCCAAAAGTAGGCTCAGGTATCAGTTTCTTCTCAATGCTAATGTCTGCTAGCTTAGTCTGCTACTTTGATGGCTCTGCCTGCTCAAAGGTCCAGACCCCTGGATGTGGTGGTTCCTACCTGAACGTAGATTCTGTCAGCTCATGTTGTTAAATCAACTCACCAGGAACACCAGTAGATTTCAATGGACTGACAATGAGTCTCATTGAATGGGTGTCTCGTCCAACGAGAAACAATCAGTCTCAGGTTGAAGCTCATCAATGAGTTCTTGTGGATCAGTGGCTTGCATGAATGAATGAGTTGGAAGACTTCTTGGAAATTAAAGAGGATTTAATACAATTAAGAAAACCCTTAAGACAGAGTGATAATTCCAGCAGAGTAATTAAGGCCCATATTGAGTAGCAGGTATGAATTAGCCTGGATTTATCTGAGCTTCAAGTAGACGGCTAAGAGGCAGGTGGAAAGGTGTGTAGGATGAACGATAGTGACCTCCAACCAAATGAAGAGGACTGAGTGGAGGCTGACCAGCTCTACGGAGTCAGGCGGAGTTTGGCAGCGAGACAGGAGTCCAGGCCTGAATCGGTGAAAACCAACGTAACCGGCTGACGTTCTCAGCTGGATTCTCCCATCGATGTACGACGCCTCTCCAACGAACTGGTGGGAGGACGGCCTCCAAAGCCTCCACCTCGTCGACCGTGGCTCCCGCTGAGATTCGCTCGATGAAGAAGGGAAGCGCGTTGATGGGCGACCCTCTGGTCTCAGGCTGCTGGCTGCCTGGACTAAGCTGCTCTTCTCCAACACAAAGGTGGCTTCTCTCTCTTCAAGGCTCACAGGAGGTCAAGAGTGTAGCGACCGTGAGCCGAGATCGATGATGAATTACAAAAACAGAAAATCAAAAAAATAAATTTGTGGAATAGAAAAGAAAAGGGGAGGAGCCGGACCAGCTGCTCTAGGAGCTCACACACAAAGGGCAGAAACAAGAAGCACTGAAGAGAGCGCCAGCAGTGGATGGTGCCACCACTGTTACAGTAAACTGGTCCGCCTCAGAGCAGTGACCTTTGACCTGTGAGGGGTTGTTGGCCAATCAGCACACTTTGCTGTCTTCAGTCCTTCTCAGATATCAACAAATGAAGCTGGTTGAACAGACAGCAATCATCATCACTCAGAGACATCACCTGGAGAGGAAGACTGCTCCGAGTTCTGACAATGACAGTGAAGAGGCAAGGAGAGCTGGACAACCACAGACAGTGAAACATTCGGAACATCATGTTGATACACGTGTGTGTGTGTGTGTGTGTGTGTGTGTGTGTGTGTGTGTGTGTGTGTGTGTGTGTGTGTGTGTGTTCGTGTGTGTGTGTGTGTGTGTGTGTGTGTGTGTGTGTGTGTGTGTGTGTGTTCGTGTGTGTCAGAATCGGAATCAGAATCTTTTATTTTCGTTGTACGGGGGGGGGGGGTACAATGACAATAGTGAGATAGAGCGCTCTTCCAGAGCCACTGTGCACCACAGAATGCAGATACAAAGAAAAGATAGAAAAGATAAAAGCAAGATAAAAGACACTGTTAGAACAGAAAGATCCATCAACCCACCAACCAGAGGTGTGTCTGGTACAGATGTGGAATTATTGGCTCACACAATGTTGAGGCAACTGGAAGAAGTCAAACAAAAAAGGCTGGTGTGATCCAGACCTTCATCAAAAATGGTGCTGGAGAACTGTTCAATGTGTCAGGACTTCAGAAGCTCCAATCCTCTCTAAGGTCCAGTGAGAGTGGAAGAGATTATAAATGAGAGAAGCAGGGCCCTCACTCAGAACTGAACCAGCTCAGTTGGGAGAGCCTTAGACTGAAGATCTAAAGGTCCCTGGTCCGATCCCAGGTTTCAGCAGAGGAGCAGCATTGACTTTACTTTCCAGTGGAGGAACTGCAGACATGAAGGAAACTAACATCTTGTCCTGTGCATTCTTGTGACATTCAGGACATTTTGGAGCCTCTTGTTGGATTTTGCCACAGAGAATCAGAGTCAATCAAAAGCATGGTGGACTTCAACATGGAGGACTGAACAAGTCAAGAAAGCATCAGTTTGACCTTCACAGGTGTTTCTGTTCCTGTCTCAATGCTGTAGAAAGAACCTGAGTAGCTCAGACGGTAGAGCATCAGACTTTTAATCTGAGGGTCCAGGGTTCAAGTCCCTGTTCAGGTGCTGTGGAGGTTCCAGTGTTTGACAACATGGTACTAGATGAAGTTTAGTGTTGAACAAACTGTCATCATCAAAAGTAGAAGTGTTCTTGTCTTGCCACTGTGAGACAGTCGCTAGAAAAGTGACCAACAATAATTTCATGTGGCATGAAATTAACAAAAGACCTACATTGATGGTCGAGGGGGCTGGAGCCTATCCCAGCATCTACAGGCCAGAGGCAGGGTTCACCCTGGACAGGTCACCAGTCCATCACAGGGTCAGCATACAGAGACGAACAACCATTCACACTCACATTCATACCTACGGTCAATTTAGAGTATCAATCAGCCTCGTCCCCAATTACACGTCTTTGGACGGTGGGAAGAAGCTGGAGTACCTGGAAAGAACCCATGCATTCATGGGGAGAACATGCAGGCTCTACACAGAAAGATTCCCCACCCGAGCCTGGACTCAAACCCAGAACCTTCTTGCTGTGAGGCCACAGTGCTCACCACTGCACCATCATGCTGCCATGCTCTCTTCTACTTTCCTCAATTGTCTTTCTTTCATGTCCTCCTGAGATCAAAGACAGAATTCTAGCTACTGTCAAAGCCCTGATGACATCATCATTCATATCTGACCATTACAGCTCACTACATTAGCGACTGGATCCTCGCATGCCATGTTCTTCAAACCAGAGCCGTGGAAACCAGCCACACAGCGAGAAAACTCAGCAGCAAATATTGTCCGCGCTGCGGAGATGACTGGCTTGTTGCACATTGGTTGCTTTGCACACCTTCTTAATTTAAGTCCCTACAGCTGCACGCTTGCTCGGCAGAGTCAGACGCATCGCTGCATTTTTTCATCGTAGCTCTACGGCGAGCCGCATCCTCAGTGAGAAGCAAAGGGTGCTGGAGCTTCCTGAGCACAAGATGGTGATTGACGTGGTGACACGTTGGAATAGCTCACTGGAGATGCTGGACCGTTTCCTCCAGCAGCAACCAGCCATCTCAGCAGCTCTGCTGTCACCTGAAGTACGCAGAAACGAGAAAGATGTCTGCACGTTGACAGAAGTGGACGTAAGAGTAGCAGAGGAAATAGTCTCTGAGAATCCAGCTTGAACCCACACCCTCCTTGTCCTTCAAAAACCCAAACAGAGACCATCAGTCTCCCTCCAATCCTGTACTTGGTTCAATGTTGCTGTTCCATTTTGCAGCAGTAGGTGTCCCTGTGATACCAGGTTCAGTTCAAGATTCCCAACTCCAGCTCATGTTGGGGACCTCAGTGGCAGGGCTTATACAAAAAGAGTCAACACGTTCATTTGTATAACAGAAAATTTCAATGATGTGGTGGCATTTTCTTTTTCTGTGCTGTCTGATTTTCTAAATATCAGGTTTAGATCCTCAAATTAACACTGGGACACCAAAAGAGAACACAGTAATTCTCCAGTGCTCTGGTGTTGTTGTGTTCTTCTCAGCTCCATCATGAAGACCTGCTGGCACTGGGCGCTGGTGGAAGTTTGCAGCTCTCACTGGAAAGTCCTGAGGCTCCTCCCACTCTGAAGCAGGCAGTTGCTCCCAGCCAGCCCACACTTTCACTCTCTGGTGTAGGAGTGAAGAACAAAATCAGAATCAAGAACCATCTCTCTTTCATTGGGGCTCCTTCCTCCTTGTTCTGATCCAGAAACTCAACAGCTTCTATCATTGATTTGACAGGAAATGTTGATGACAAACTGGGATTTTTGTTCTCCTGCTGTCACTGTCAAGTGCAGCTGAACATGAGAGGCAGCAGGATCATTCATGTGTTCATGTTTCCAGCTGACAAGGAGGAAACCTGGGAGGACTTCAGTGACTTTGATCACTGGTTCTCACTTCAGGTGTGAAAGCTTTTGTTTATGAAGTTTGAACTGAGCCAGGAGTTGAACCTAGAATCTTCTGATCCGAAGTCAGACGCATTATCCATTGCGCCACCAGCCCTACAGAGGGGAGTGGCTTCAACAAACTCCTCATCATTTCCACCTCCAGGAGTGAAGCCTCCCGTGACCCAAGAGGCTCCAACTGGCAGAGCTCTCACTCATTTCTCCACCACCTCGCTAACCTGAGCTGGAGCATCTGAGAACCAAACAGTGACCCCCTTCATTCCAGAGCTCCCACCACTTTAACCACAGCCGGCCGGCCTCCTCCACACTGCTACTAAAACTGAAGACTGAAGCGTCTCATCAAGAGATCTGTCACAGGCGTCTGCTGTGGAGGGTCAATCTGTCCGTCCACATTCAGATCATTGATGCAGCGACTCTGCTAGGATCAAACTACTCAGGATGAAACAGACCAATGTTGACATCAAGTAGCAACTCAGCAGCTGATCAACAGAGTCCTCAGCACCAGTAGAGCCTGGTCCTGGTCCCTGGGGGGCTCCAACCACCAGCCTCTCTGTTAACAGCCGAGCGCCACAGAGACTCACATTCACACTCACATTCATACCTACAGTCAATTTAGAGTATCAATCAGCCTCGTCCCAAATTACATGTCTTTGGACGGTGGGAAGAAGCCGGAGTACCAGAGAGAACCCACACATGGACGGGGAGGCAAGGCAATTTTCTTTGTAGAGCCCGTTTTCACAAACAGTTTGTCTCAAAGGGCTTCACATGGCATCATAACAACATCCTCTGCCCTTAGACCCTCACATCGACTGAGGAAAAACTCCATAGAAAACCCTTTTAACAGGAAAAAATCTGAGAAACCTCAGGGTGAGCAACAGAGGAGGATCCCTCACCCAGGACAGACAGACGTGCAGTAGATGTTGTTACAGACAAGAAAACAGTTTACAATGCAGAATGTGAGAAACACGGAAATGTTAATAACAGCTGAAGAAGGAAGCTTCTGGTAGGGGAGGCAGGGAGAGCAAGCCAGCTTGATGGGGGACTGGATGGTAGACTGGTTCATGGAAGGGGAGCGCAGGCTGGTGTAACAGTAGGGAATAAGAGGGGGGGGGGCGATGCAGGCGGCGGTTGGGGCTCTGGTGGATCTGTGGAAAAACAGAGAGACTGCGAGACACCAAGGCCAAACTACAAAGTGCAACAAGTAATGGTAATGACAGTTCCAAAAATGTGCAGGGAGGAGAGGAGGAGAGAGGAGGGAAGGGCTCCATGTAACCTGATGTGTCCCCCAGCAGTCTCAGCCTGTAGCAGCATAGAGGAGGGGAGAACATGCAGACTTTACACAGAAAGATTCCCCACCCGAGCCTGGACTCAAACCCAGAACCTTCTTGCTGTGAGGCCACAGTGCTCACCACTGCACCACCATGCAGCCATGCTCTCTTCTACTTTTCTCAATTGTGTTTTTTTTCATGTCCTCCTGAGCTCAAAGACAGAATTCTAGTTACTGTCAAAGCCCTGATGACATCATCAGGAATTCTGACTTTGATCTGGAGACTCTTGCTTTAATCTGAATTTGATCCGGCTAATGTTTTAGTTTAGGTTGCATGATACCGACCACCTCATTTCTCCTGATGGACTGGTGACCTGTCCAGGGTGAACCCTGCCTCTTGAACAATGTCACCTGGGATCGCCCCCCCCCCCCCCCTCCGTGACCCTTAAAGGACAAGAATAGAAAGTGGATGGAGGGATGGACTCAACACTGAAATCAGCTGATCTGATCCACATTCTAATGTTTCCTGTCCCTCTTTAGGAGTCAATGAGAATAGTAGTGTATATAATAATGTATATCCAACCTTGTAGTATCTTTCCAAAGCTTTTAGTATTTCTTCTTGTTTCTACTTGTAGTTTTAGTGTCTGGATCTTTTCTTTTGATGTCCTGCTGTCTGCTCTTTGCTTTTGGAGCTTCCTTCAACAACTACCAGGCCTCCTGGGTACTGTAGGAAACATGGTCAAGTTCTTCTGACTTCTCCAGGAACGTCCTGCTCACATTGGTCTGTCTTCATTTTGACTCCTCCCACTGCCACAATGACCAGCCTTTATACTCTTGGTGACTGGGGCCCTGGTTGCTGCAGGCCTCAACACCAGCCTGTGGTTGTGAGCAGTGCAGAACAGAACTGACAGTATCTCCCATGCAGGACCTGGGTCAGCGCCTGGTGCCAGCTGGGGCACCGCTTTAACCTGGACCCCTAGAAGATCTTCTCCAGGAACTGGCCTTTTTGGTTCCATCAAGGCCTGAGAGGATGGTGAAGAGTGATCCTCCACCAGGCAACACAGTCAGCAGCAGCCATTTTGTTCCACTAGAATCAAGTATGATAGTGACAGACTGGTGAGTACTTGCTAACTAACACTTCCTGTTTTTACTGCTATTCTTCCATGAATGTGCTCATGTTGGCTGCTCCCCAACCACAGTTTCAAAGCCATGATGACATCTTTCATCAACAATCAGACTTATTTTTTCTCTATTTGGACAAAAAAGGTTCCAACTGACACGGCTGGCCAACGTCCTGGAGTTCCTTCAGCCTGGAGAACCAGGTGCTGGTTCCTTCTTTTACCAGGCAGGAACGGGCAGCAGATCCAAGATCAGTAGGTGCAGATGTCTGCTTTGACTGGTAGGAGGAAAGAGAGCAGGAGAGCTGGTCAGAGACAAAGACAGATCATGAAGAAGGAGTGCTGTATTCTGCTAGCACATGCTAGTGACAGTCAGAGATCAGGAGTCTCAGCAGGGAAAGATTCATCTCTTATTTCAGAGGACAATTGGACGTTCACTGGAAGACTGTGAATGTTTGAGGGTCAGAGGAGAAAAGAGGACAGGTGCACCTGTTGTGTGTGATGGGGCACCAGCATGGAGGAAGTTGTCAAACATTTTGAGCGAAAAAGCGTGAATCTTCAAGTAAAGAATTAAAATGATTTAGTTAACAATGAGGTCTCTGTCATAAAACAAAAGGAACAACTGACTCCCTCACCATTTCCACCCTCTTCAACAGATCCACATTTCAAAACAACCAGGTTTATTTTGTTCCCTTCTTTTAGCAGAGGATGGTTTTGATCCATCCACCTCTGGGTTCTGGGCCCAGCACGCTTCCTCTGTAAGTCCATATTTTGGGTTCTGGCTTGTTCTGCTTTTCATTTTGTGTTTGTATTAAAGTTCTGTTGCTTAAAAAAAGAGTTTTTTGCCTTTTTAAAAACACACACACACACACACACACACACACTACAGCCAAGCATATAGAATGATACAGTCTGAGGTGGTTTTGACTGGTCGGCACCAATGTGCACTGTTTGGCACTGAAGTCACGTGACTGAAGTCATCCAGTCACGTGACTGAAGTCATCCATTCATGTCAGTGATGTCACTCTGCAGGACTGTCACTGCCGTCTCATTCTAGAAAAGAATCCAGACTCCACCTGTGGCTCCATGATGAGGGACCTCTGGTTGGAGGCTGGACGATGATGTTTGGTCTGGGGGGGTTAAGATGGTGGGGCTGTTTCAGTTCTAGTGCTGAAGGCTTTCACCATGACAGTCAGACTCTCCTCTGTCCTTCATGGTCCCTCAAATGTGCAGTGTGGACCTCACACACTGAATTTAGCCTGAAAACTCTTCATGAACAGCAGGAGACTCAGAGTCTCTGTGGCGCTCGGCTGTTAACAGAGAGGCTGGTGGTTGGAGCCCCCCAGGGACCAGGACCAGGCTCTACTGGTGCTGAGGACTCTGTTGATCAGCTGCTGAGTTGCTACTTGATGTCCACATTGGTCTGTTTCATCCTGAGTAGTTTGATCCTAGCAGAGTCGCTGCATCGATGATCTGAATGTGGACGGACAGATTGACCCTCCACAGCAGACGCCTGTCACAGATCTCTGGATGAGACACTTTGAGGTAAAGCCAGGTTCTGCCAGTCCCACTCACATGTTTCAATCACATGTTCAGAGATGGGTTTGTTGTTCCTGAATCCATTTCTTATTTTCTGATCACCTTGTGGATTGTTCATCATTCTCCTCATCACCATACTTTAGGTTGCAGTACGAACACCTGAGTTAGTCTGGGGTTGCAGGAATCATCCAGCATCCAGATAATAGCAGGTTGAAACATTTATTTAAAAGAGTTTAACATGGTTACACACACACACACACACACACACACACACACACGTGTATCAACATGATGTTCCGAATGTTTCACTGTCTGTGGTTGTCCAGCTCTCCTTGCCTCTTCACTGTCATTGTCAGAACTCTGAGCAGTCTTCCTCTCCAGGTGATGTCTCTGAGTGATGATGATTGCTGTCTGTTCAACCAGCTTCATTTGTTGATATCTGAGAAGGACTGAAGACAGCAAAGTGTGCTGATTGGCCAACAACCCCTCACAGGTCAAAGGTCACTGCTCTGAGGCGGACCAGTTTACTGTAACAGTGGTGGCACCATCCACTGCTGGCGCTCTCTTCAGTGCTTCTTGTTTCTGCCCTTTGTGTGTGAGCTCCTAGAGCAGCTGGTCCGGCTCCTCCCACTTTTCTTTTCTATTCCTCTAATTTATTTTTTGATTTTCTATTTTTGTAATTCATCATCGATCTCGGCTCACGGTCGCTACACTCTTGACCTCCTGTGAGCCTTGAAGAGAGAGAAGCCACCTTTGTGTCGGAGAAGAGCAGCTTAGTCCAGGCAGCCAGCAGCCTGAGACCAGAGGGTCGCCCATCAACGCGCTTCCCTTCTTCATCGAGCGAATCTCAGCGGGAGCCACGGTCGACGAGGTGGAGGCTTTGGAGGCCGTCCTCCCACCAGTTCGTTGGAGAGGCGTCGTACATCGATGGGAGAATCCAGCTGAGAACGTAAGCCGGTTACGTTGGTTTTCACCGATTCAGGCCTGGACTCCTGTCTCGCTGCCAAACTCCGCCTGACTCCGTAGAGCTGGTCAGCCTCCACTCAGTCCTCTTCATTTGGTTGGAGGTCACCATCGTTCATCCTACACACCTTTCCACCTGCCTCTTAGCCGTGTACTTGAAGCTCAGATAAATCCAGGCTAATTCATACCTGCTACTCAATATGGGCCTTAATTACTCTGCTGGAATTATCACTCTGTCTTAAGGGTTTTCTTAATTGTATTAAATCCTCTTTAATTTCCAAGAAGTCTTCCAACTCATTCATTCATGCAAGCCACTGATCCACAAGACCTCATTGATGAGCTTCAACCTGAGACTGATTGTTTCTCGTTGGACGAGACACCCATTCAATGAGACTCATTGTCAGTCCATTGAAATCTACTGGTGTTCCTGGTGAGTTGATTTAACAACATGAGCTGACAGAATCTACGTTCAGGTAGGAACCACCACATCCAGGGGTCTGGACCTTTGAGCAGGCAGAGCCATCAAAGTAGCAGACTAAGCTAGCAGACGTTAGCATTGAGAAGAAACTGATACCTGAGCCTACTTTTGGGTCTGGTCAAGTGATGACACAATAATATGACATCATTGTCAGACTGACGCCTGCTCAACACTGACCAAACGCCGCCCTATTGCATTGTGGGAAATTTCTGCTTGGCTCCCGTCCATCAAAACACAAAAAGAAATTTCTCCAGAATCAGTATGGATAGTGGATACAATTGAGTCCACACTGGTTTTTCATTCTGAGTCGGGTGCAGGTGTGGAATTTCAGACACAGTCTGTGTTTGTGTTGTTCATTCAGTGATTTTTCTTACAATTCCCAATCAAAGCCCCACATTGCTAAAGAACTCAAAATGATGCTAACAGTAATGTAGTGATAGTTGCTAATAAACTAAGTGATGCTGACAGTAATGTAGTAAGAGTTTCAAGTAACCTAAAAATGATGCAGACAGTAATGTAGTAAGAGTTGCTAATAACCTCAAAGTAATGCGACAGTGATTTCAGAAGAATTGCTAATGATCTCAAAATGATGCGACAGTGATGTAGTAAGAATTGCTAATGAACTCAAAATGATGCTAACATTGATGGAGTGAAAGTTTCGAAAAACCTCAAAGTGATGCTTACAGTCATGTAGTAAGTGTTGCTACGAACCTCAAAATAATGCGACAGTCATGTAGTAAGTGTTGCTACGAACCTCAAAATATTGCGAAAGTGATGTCGGAAGAATTGCTAATGAACTCAAAATAATGCTAACAGTAATGCAGTGATAGTTGCTAATGAACTCAGTGATGCTGACAGTGATGTAGTAAGTGTTTCGAACAACTTCAAAGTGATGCTGACAGTCATGTAGTAAGAGTTGCTACGAACCTCAAAATAATGCGACAGTGATGTCAGAAGAATTGCTAAAGATCTCAAAATGATGCGACAGTGATTTAGTAAGAATTGCTAATGAACTCAAAATGATGCGAAGAGTAATGGAGTGAACGTTTCGAATAACCTCAAAGAGATGCTGACAGTCATGTAGTAAGAGTTGCTCCGAACCTCAAAATAATGCGACAGTAATGTAGTAAAAGTTGCAACGAACCTCAAAATATTGCGACAGTGATGTTGGAAGAATTGCTAATGAACTCAAGATGATGCTAACAGTAATGTAGTGATAGTTGCTAAGAAACTCAGTGATGCTTAAAGTAATGTAGAAAGAGTTTCGAACAACCTCAAAGTGATGCTGACAGTCATTTAGTAAGAGTTGCTAATGAACTCAATTTAATGCTACAGTGATGTCGTGAGAATTGCTCAAAAACTCAAAATGATGCTTACAGTAATGTATTGATAGTTGCTAATAAACTCAAAGTGATGCTGACAGTCATGTAGTAAGAGTTGCTACGAACCTTAAAATAATGCAACAATAATGTAGTAAGAGTTGCTACGAACCTTAAAATATTGCGACAGTGATGTCGGAAGAATTGCTAATGAACTCAAAATGATGCTAACAGTAATGTAGTGATAGTTGCTAATCATCTCAGTGATGCTGACAGTGATGTAGTAAGTGTTTCGAACAACCTCAAAGTGATGCTGACAGTCATGAAGTAAGAGTTGCTACGAACCTCAAAATATTGCGACAGTGATGTAGTAAGAATTGCTAGTGAACTCAAAATGATGCTAACAGTAATGGAGTGAAAGTTTCGAATAACCTCAAAGTGATGCTGACAGTCATGTGGTAAGAGTTGCTACGAACCTCAAAATAATGCGATAGTATTGTAGTAAAAGTTGCTACGAACCTCAAAATATTGCGACAGTGATGTTGGAAGAATTGCTAATGAACTCAAGATGATGCTAACAGTAATGTAGTGATAGTTGCTAAGAAACTCAGTGATGCTTAAAGTAATGTAGAAAGAGTTTCGAACAACCTCAAAGTGATGCTGACAGTCATTTAGTAAGAGTTGCTAATGAACTCAATTTAATGCTACAGTGATGTCGTGAGAATTGCTCAAAAACTCAAAATGATGCTAACAGTAATGTAGTGATAGTTGCTTATAAACTCAAAGTGATACTGACAGTCATGTCGTAAGAGTTGCTACGAACCTCAAAATAATGCGACAGTAATGTAGTAAAAGTTGCAACGAACCTCAAAATAATGCGACAGTAATGTCGGAAGAATTGCTCATGAACTCAAGATGATGCTAACAGTAATGGAGTGAAACTTTCGAATAACCTCAAAGTGATGCTGACAGTCATGTAGTAAGTGTTGCTACGAACCTCAAAATAATGCGACAGTAATGTAGTAAAAGTTGCTACGAACCTCAAAATATTGCGACAGTGATGTCGGAAGAATTGCTAATGAACTCAAAATGATGCTAACAGTAATGTAGTGATAGTTGCTAATGAACTCAGTGATGCTGACAGTGATGTAGTAAGTGTTTCGAACAACTTCAAAGTGATGCTGACAGTCATGTAGTAAGAGTTGCTACGAACCTCAAAATAATGCGACAGTGATGTCAGAAGAATTGCTAAAGATCTCAAAATGATGCGACAGTGATTTAGTAAGAATTGCTAATGAACTCAAAATGATGCTAAGAGTAATGGAGTGAACGTTTCGAATAACCTCAAAGAGATGCTGACAGTCATGTAGTAAGAGTTGCTACGAACCTCAAAATAATGCGACAGTAATGTAGTAAAAGTTGCAACGAACCTCAAAATATTGCGACAGTGATGTTGGAAGAATTGCTAATGAACTCAAGATGATGCTAACAGTAATGTAGTGATAGTTGCTAAGAAACTCAGTGATGCTTAAAGTAATGTAGAAAGAGTTTCGAACAACCTCAAAGTGATGCTGACAGTCATTTAGTAAGAGTTGCTAATGAACTCAATTTAATGCTACAGTGATGTCGTGAGAATTGCTCAAAAACTCAAAATGATGCTAACAGTAATGTAGTGATAGTTGCTAATAAACTCAAAGTGATGCTGACAGTAATGTGGTAAGAGTTGCTACGAACCTTAAAATAATGCAACAATAATGTAGTAAGAGTTGCTACGAACCTTAAAATATTGCGACAGTGATGTCGGAAGAATTGCTAATGAACTCAAAATGATGCTAACAGTAATGTAGTGATAGTTGCTAATCATCTCAGTGATGCTGACAGTGATGTAGTAAGTGTTTCGAACAGCCTCAAAGTGATGCTGACAGTCATGTAGTAAGAGTTGCTACGAACCTCAAAATATTGCGACAGTGTTGTTGGAAGAATTGCTAATGAACTCAAGATGATGCTAAAAGTAATGTAGTGATAGTTGCTAAGAAACTCAGTGATGCTTAAAGTAATGTAGAAAGAGTTTCGAACAACCTCAAAGTGATGCTGACAGTCATTTAGTAAGAGTTGCTAATGAACTCAATTTAATGCTACAGTGATGTCGTGAGAATTGCTCAAAAACTCAAAATGATGCTAACAGTTATGTAGTGATAGTTGCTAAAAAACTCAAAGTGATGCTGACAGTAATGTGGTAAGAGTTGCTACGAACCTCAAAATAATGCGACAGTGATGTCGGAAGAATTGGTCAAGATCTCAAAATGATGCGACAGTGATTTAGGAAGAATTGCTCATGAATTCAAAATGATGCAACAGTAATTTAGTAAGAGTTGCTACGAACCTCAAAATAATGCGACAGTAATGTCGTAAAAGTTGCTACGAACCTCAAAATATTGCGACAGTGATGTAGTAAGAATTGCGAATGAACTTAAAATGATGCTCACAGTGATGTAGTGATAGTTGCTAATCAACTCAGTGATGCTTGAAGTAATGTAGTAAGTGTTTCGAATAACCTCAAAGTGATGCTGACAGTCATGTAGTAAGAGTTGCGACGAACCTCAAAATAATGCGACAGTGATGTCGGAAGAATTGCTAATGATCTCAAAATGATGTGACAGTGATGTCGGAAGAATTGCTAATGAACTCAAGATGATGCGAACAGTAATGGAGTGAAACTTTCGAATAACCTCAAAGTGATGCTGAAAGTCATGTAGTAAGTGTTGCTACGAACCTCAAAATAATGCGACAGTAATGTAGTAAAAGTTGCTACGAACCTCAAAATATTGCGACAGTGATGTCGGAAGAATTGCTCATGAACTCAAGATGATGCTAACAGGAATGTAGTGATAGTTGCTCAGAAACTCAGTGATGCTTACAGTAATGTAGTAAGAGTTTCGAACAACCTCAAAGTGATGCTGACAGTCATTTAGAAAGAGTTGCTCATGAACTCAATTTAACGCTACAGTGATGTCGTGAGAATTGCTCATTAACTCAAAATGATGCGAACAGTAATTAATAAACTGAAAGTGATGCTGACAGTCATGTAGTAAGAGTTGCTACGAACCTTAAAATAATGCGACAGTGATGTCGGAAGAATTGCTAAAGATCTCAAAATGATGCGACAGTGATTTGGTAAGAATTGCTAATGAACTCAAAATGATGCTAACAGTAATGGAGTGAATGTTTCGAATAACCTCAAAGAGATGCTGACAGTCATGTAGTAAGAGTTGCTACGAACCTCAAAATAATGCGACAGTATTGTAGTAAAACTTGCTACGAACCTCAAAATATTGCGACAGTGATGTTGGAAGAATTGCTAATGAACTCAAG
Source organism: Aulostomus chinensis (assembly GCF_037954235.1). Lineage (NCBI taxonomy): Eukaryota > Metazoa > Chordata > Actinopteri > Syngnathiformes > Aulostomidae > Aulostomus > Aulostomus chinensis. Next base: position 53,816,306 of record NC_141320.1, on the reverse strand, counting down.
ATGATGCTAACAGTAATGTAGTGATAGTTGCTAAGAAACTCAGTGATGCTTAAAGTAATGTAGAAAGAGTTTCGAACAACCTCAAAGTGATGCTGACAGTCATTTAGTAACAGTTGCGAATGAACTCATTTTAATGCTACAGTGATGTCGTGATAATTGCTCAAAAACTCAAAATGATGCTAACAGTAATGTAGTGATAGTTGCTTATAAACTGAAAGTGATGCTGACAGTAATGCAGTAAGAGTTGCTACGAACCTTAAAATAATGCGAAAATAATGTAGTTAGAGTTGCTACGAACCTCAAAATATTGCGACAGTGATGTCGGAAGAACTGCTAATGATCTCAAAATGATGTGAAAGTGATGTAGTAAGAATTGCTAATGAACTCAAAATGATGCTAACAGTAATGTGGTGATAGTTGCTAATAAACTCAAAGTGACGCTGACAGTAATGTAGTAAGAGTTGCTACGAACCTCAAAGTAATGCGACAGTGATGTCAAAAGAATTGTTAATGATCTCAAACTGATGCGACAGTGATGTAGTAAGAATTGCTAATGAACTCAAAATGATGCTAACAGTAATGGAGTGAAAGTTTCGATTAACCTCAAAGTGATGCTGACAGTCATGTAGTAAGTGTTGCTACGAACCTCAAAATATTGCGAAAGTGATGTCGTAAGAATTGCTAATGAACTTAAAATGATGCTAACAGTAATGTAGTGATAGTTGCTAAGAAACTCAGTGATGCTTACAGTAATGTAGTAAGAGTTTCGAACAACCTCAATGTGATGCTGACAGTCATTTAGTAAGAGTTGCTAATGACCTCAATTTAATGCTACAGTGATGTCGTGAGAATTGCTCAACAACTCAAAATGATGCTAACAGTAATGTAGTGATAGTTGCTAATAAACTCAAAGTGATGCTGACAGTAATGTTGTAAGAGTTTCTACGAACCTTAAAATAATGCAACAATAATGTAGTAAGAGTTGCAACGAACCTCAAAATATTGCGACAGTGATGTCGGAAGAACTGCTAATGAACTCAAAATGATGCTAACAGTAATGTAGTGATAGTTGCTAATCAACTCAGTGATGCTTACAGTAATGTAGTAAGTGTTTCGAATAACCTCAAAGTGATGCTGACAGTCATGTACTAAGAGTTGCTACGAACCTCAAAATAATGCGACAGTGATGTCGGAAGAACTGCTAATGATCTCAAAATGATGCGACAGTGATGTAGTAAGAATTGCGAATGAACTCAAAATGATGCTAACAGTAATGGAGTGAAAGTTTCGAATAACGTCAAAGTGATGCTGACAGTCATGTAGTAAGTGTTGCTACGAACCTCAAAATAATGCGACAGTGATGTCGGAAGAATTGCTAATGAACTCAAGATGATGCTAACAGTAATGGAGTGAAAGTTTCGAATAACCTCAAAGTGATGCTGACTGTCATGTAGTAAGTGTTGCTACGAACCTCAAAATATTGCGACAGTAATGTAGTAAAAGATGCTACGAACCTAAAAATATTGCGACAGTGATGTCGGAAGAATTGCTAATGAACTTAAAATGATGCTAACAGTAATGTAGTTATAGTTGCTAATCAACTCAGTGATAATTACAGTAATGTACTAAGTGTTTCGAATAACCTCAAAGTGATGCTGACAGTCATGTAGTAAGAGTTGCTACGAACCTCAAAATAATGCGACAGTGATGTCGGAAGAATCGCTAATGACCTCAAGATGATGCTAACAGTAATGTAGTGATAGTTGCTAAGAAACTCAGTGATGCTTACAGTAATGTAGAAAGAGTTTCGAACAACCTCAAAGTGATGCTGACAGTCATTTAGAAAGAGTTGCTAATGAACTCAATTCAATGCTACAGTGATGTTGTGAGAATTGCTCATAAACTCAAAATGATGCGAACAGTAATGTAGTGATAGTTGCTAATAAACTCAAAGTGATGCTGACAGTAATGTAGTAAGAGTTGCTACGAACCTTAAAATAATGCAACAATAATGTAGTGAGAGTTGCTACGAACCTCAAAATAATGTGACAGTGATGTCGGAAGAATTGCTAATGATCTCAAAATGATGCGACAGTGATGTAGTAAGAATTGCTAATGAAATCAAAATGATGCTAACAGTAATGGAGTGAACATTTCGAATAACCTCAAAGTGATGCTGACAGTCATGGAGTAAGAGTTGCTACGGACCTCAAAATAATGCGACAGTGATGTCGGAAGAATTGCGAATGAACTCAAAATGATGCTAACAGTAATGTAGTGATAGTTGCTAATCAACTCAGTGATGCTTACAGTAATGTAGTAAGAGTTCCGAATAACCTCAAAGTGATGCTTACAGTCATGTAGTAAGAGTTGCTACGAACCTCAAAATAATGCGACAGTGATGTAGGAAGAATTGCTAATGAACTCAAAATGATGCTAACAGTAATGTAGTGATAGTTGCTAATCAACTCAGTGAGGCTTACAGTCATGTAGTAAGAGTTGCTACGAACCTCAAAATAATGCGACAGTGATGTCAGTAGAATTGCTAAAGATCTCAAAATGATGCGACAGTGATTTAGTAAGAATTGCTAATGAACTCAAAATGATGCTAACAGTAATGGAGTGAAACTTCCAAAATAACCTCAAAGTGATGCTGACAGTCATGTAGTAAGAGTTGCTACGAACCTCAAAATAATGCTACAGTGATGTAGTAAGAGTTGGTAGTAAACTCAAAATGATGCTAACAGTCTTGTGAGCTCCATCAAGACCCAGGCCACTATTTGTGGTCATGCATCATTGTGGCTGACCAATGGTCCAACTTCATCAGTCAGTCAGAGACATTAGCATTTGTCGGCCTGGCCTGCTGCCAAAGACTAACACTGCTTTAGTTGATTTACCTGTGCAGCCATGTCACGCTCCTCTCTGCCGCCTCCACGGTCAGACGCCAGGTTAAACCAGCCAATGGCGTAAGAATCACTCTCAGAATCTGAAGCGCTCGTAGCTGCAGGGTTTTTCCACACAGCTTCTGTTGAGAGACAAAGTCCATCACTTGATTAACTCTCACCAACAGAAATGTGCAGTTTTCCACTCAGGACAGCTGCTGCATGCTGCTGTTTGTAAAAAGAAGGTCCAGTGGATCCGTTCAGTTCTACATTATTCAGCAGAGAGATGTCACCATTGAATAATGACCATATTTCCTAAAATTATAGCTCAACCACAGAGGGACCAGGCTACTAGAATGACCTCTGTTTACTAGAAGTGCTTCTCCTATGGTGGTGAACTCCTCAGCTGTCAGTGGAGTCAAATCTGTCTTAGAGAGGCCAGAGGTTCCCACACTGGTTCCCTCTCATCATGCAGCCCTGACAGCTGTGTGTGCTGTTCCAGCGTGTTGGCACCTCACTGATGAGTTTCAGGGTTGGCCCTCCCATCTGTTGCTGCACCTGAGCCAGCTTCTCCTTGGCTGTAGTGCTGATCTGAAGGATGTGACAGTGTTCCTGGCTTTGTGTCTGATGATGGAAGTGGGGATCTGATCACAGGATTTTCTGACTCCTAGATTCAGACGATGTGCAGTGCAGACTGAGTGGTGAATTTGGAGCTGTCTAGTGGATGCTGTCATGTTTGGTGCTGCGTCGCTCACAAGACACTTGACTTTGTTGGTGATGGCCCAGTCCTCCATCAGGCCTCTTTGGACTGGGGCCAAACTGTCAGCAGGGTGACTTTGTGGAAAGTCTTGCACTCCCAACACATTCATTCTCACGAATGCAGTGACAGGTCAGAGCCAAGGGAGCCTCCATGTCCACAGATGTCCTCATGGCAGCTGGACTTCCTTTTTCACTCCTTCCCGTTCCTCCTGGTACTTTTTGGCCACCGTTTGTTTGATGGTCTGAAAATGACACCCAGAGTAAATCAATACATTGAAATTACAGATGAAATAAACTGGAGATATCAACGACTGCTTTAGATCATTTCCACACAAACCTTCCTGGTTGGCAAACAAATGAGGCTCAAGGACCTGAACCAGTTCCCTGAACCCTTCCCTCTCAACAGTGCTGAGGGGCTGGCAGTCCTTCAGGATCAAATTCAGCAGAGCCTCATCCAGCATCTGCTTCCTGGAAGCTGGATGGTTAAAGATGAAGGAGAGAAGAAATGAATAGGAATTAATGATCAATGAAGCAACTGTGAGTCAGTTGGAGAGTGGCTGTATACCTGAGTTCATCCTGGTGGATCTGGGACTTCATTCTCATGCCTGGCCCCATCATGCCTCAGCACTGAAGAGGTGCTTTTGTTGAGATGAGACGCTTCTGTCCAACAAATGCCACATTCAACCTGCAGAAAAGAACATGAGTGCTCAGCTAAAAGTTCCTTTCTTCATGGTGACTGGTGTTTCTTAGTCTGAGACCACCAGGTTTCCAATGAGGTGTCTCGGATACGTTGTTGTGTGCCGCTGAAATCCGTCCAATTCCGGCGTTGTTTCCTCATGAAATATGTTTGCCTTAAAGCTCATTAAAGTGTTGAACCACAATATCGTTCACCATAACTGAGTCATCTTCAAGATGACCTACTTCTACATTCCAGTCCCGGCTGCTCCTGTTCTGCTGCAGTCCAGAAAACAACAACCCGATACAATTGGCGCTCCTTCCCACAGCTCCGGCCCGGATCCGCATGGTTCCGCTGACTGACTGTGAGACGCGCTCCCTCCAGAGTGGCACAGCCCGATGGGGGTCCTTATCTGGCACGGGGGCGTAAAACAGGTGCGACTGGAAAGCCTGGTTTATTCTGCGTCGAGGGAACGCGTTGCTCTGCAATTCACCGCCAAGCCGCTAGGGGGTGTGGCTTTGTCTTTGTATTGTTTACGGGGCTCTTGTCGGATTCCTTGGTTTTCTTCCGGTCACAGACAACAATTGTTGGCCATTTGTCAGTCTTTGTAGTGCCGCGAATAATCCTTTCTTCGGCTTGGTCCATTTTTTCTTGAAGCTTTCACCACAGAAACTTTGAAAATGGCGGTGTTGTTGTGCTGCGACTGAACCGGAAATGACGTTCTGAGCGGACCAATTACAGTCCTCGACGTTGACGTCACCACGCGTTGACGCGACACGGAGGCAGGATTTTGTTGGGGTTTGCGTGGACGCGACGCAGAAGCATAAATCAGGATTTAGTGGTTTCGAATCTCACGCCAAGCCGGAGAACCAGGTCTTGAATCAGTCACGTGGTCACTGCCGGTCGGCGAGGCTTTGGACGTCACTAAATACGTCATCGATAATCGTTTTTCAAAACGAAATCCTGGATCACTCCACTCATCACTACCGCTGCTACCAGGTTAGCGAGTCTGGAGTGGCACAGAGAACAGAGCTTGGACTCTGCTCGTTTTGAAGAAGACGAAGAAGAAAAGAAGCGGAAGGCCTCGGTCTTTGTCTCCGGAAGGCTGAGTGGCGCCGGTAGAACCTCAACATGTGCGCCGCGCAGCTGCTGCGGGTGTCGGTCCAGGAGCGGATCCTCGCCGCCGCTGAAGACTTCCTGCTGCAGCTGGGAGAAGGAGACTCAGCGGCTGGAGTCCCGGTGCTGAGAGCGCTGCTCACCGAGCGGCTGGCGGCGGCCGCGGAGCAGATCGTGGCTCTGCTGGAGGAAACCGTGGCGGAGTACGAGCGGGAGAACCGCCGGCAGAGGTTGCTGCTCGATGCCGTGGTGAAGCCCCGAGCCAGGCTGGACAGAGCAGGTGAGTCCCCCCACACTGACCAGGAGAACCGAGAGACCGCAGTCCTGCCAGCAAGTGTCTCCGGTCTGGTTGTGTCCGTAATCCGGGTCATTGTGTTCAGACCGTCTGAGCAGGAGTGGAACAACGTAGAAGTGTTTCGTAGTTGACGGCTATTCAGTGTTGGTGGAGCCTTAAAACCTCACCTGGCTCGGGACACGCTGGGCGCCATCTTGGCTGCCTCCTGACCAACATGTAGATGGCGCTGTTTGGTTTCCAGGCTGCGTCCTTCCCGCCGTAGTTCTACTGCTTTTTGTATTTGTATGGAAGAAAAAAACAAAACTAAGAAACACGGAGAAACATCTCATAGGTTACACGTTACAAATTTTGTCCCAGCCAGAGTTTTCCTCAATTACTGGAAAGGAAAGGGACATTTCCTGATTGTTATTAATAAAGTAATCTTAGACCTTGGCTGACTGCATGTTGCTGTGTTTGGGTGGGCTGACATTTTTAGCATCAGTACAGGTCACAGTGGTCCAGCACTCACCTCTCATTCTAGAAATGAACATTCTGACTAGCAGATGTGATGATGAATGGACAAAACCATTCAGCAGAGGGGACCAGTGACCTTTGACCTGGGTGACCCAACGTTGATCCAAGCATCTGAAGCCAGCGTTTCTATTCCCAGTTTGCTGACTGGTCGTCAGTAGCAGGACGTCTCTTTTCATTGAGTTGATTTCTGTTTCTGTCTGTTGCTCCGCTGTTTCAGAGTCAAATGAAGAGATTTCTGATGTTGCTGTTTGTGTCCTGCAGATGTGGAGCAGCTGCTGGTGATTAAAGAAGAGGTTCCCCCTGAGCTGCAGGACCCAGAGCCCCCCCACATTAAAGAGGAGTGGGAGGAGCTCTGGACCAGTGAGGAGGGAGGGCAGCTTCAAGGGCAGGAGGAGGCTGATATCACCACGTTCCCCTTCACTCTGGTTCCTGTGAAGAGTGAAGGGAACGAAGAGAAACCTCAGTTCCCACATCTTCATCAGAGTCTAACTGAGGAGAACTTGAAAGAAGAGTCTCTGAGCAGCAGCCCAGTTCATCCTCTGAAAACAGAAGCTGATGGAGAAGAGTGTGGAGGACCAGAACCAGAACCAGCCAGCAAGGTAGATCCAGATCCACTTGTACAACCCCAGACTGAAGACCAGATGTCAGACTCTTCTGAAGCTGAGACTGAAGTCAGTGAGGATGATTGGGTCAGACCTGATAACACGGCCACTTCTGAGCACAAGGAACCCTTTGGCTCAAGGAGGAATATGCTTCAGAAATTGAGCCCAGGACAGGAAGCGAGTCATTGCAGCTCAAAAGAACAAAAACTAAAGACTGGAAGAGAATCAGAGATCATCAGGAACGTGACCTTTGGTCCTTCTGAATCTGAGACAGAAGTCAGTGAGGATGAGCGTCCCTTTAGGTGCTCAAAGTGCAGTAAAGGTTTTAGTTACAGAAGGAATTTGGATGTACACATGAAAACACACACTGGAGAAAAACCATACCCGTGCTCAGTTTGCGGCACAGGGTTTTCAGAAAATGGATATCTAAAAAGACACATGAAGAGAACACATACTGGAGAGAAACCATTCCCATGCTCAGTTTGTGGCACCACATTTGCAGAAAAGGCAAGTGTGAAAAGACACATGACGAGAACACATACTGGAGAGAAACCATTCCCATGCTCAGTTTGCAGCACAAGATTTTCAGAAAGGGGTTGTCTGAAAAGACACATTAGGAGAGCCCATACTGGAGAGAAACCATTCCCCTGCTCAGTTTGCGGCACAAGATTTTCAGAAAGGGGTTGTCTGAATAGACATATGAGAAGACATACTGGAGAGAAACCATTCGGCTGCTCAGTGTGTGGCAAAACATTCTCAGAACAGGGACATCTGAAAAGGCACCTGAACGTGCACACTGGGGAGAAACCATTTCCCTGTGCACTTTGTGGCAAAAGATTCTCACAAAAGGGAAATCTGGGAAAGCACATGAAAACGCTCACTGGGGAGAAACCATTCCCCTGTGCATTTTGTTGCAAAAGATTTTCAGAAAAAGGATGTCTGAAAAGACACATGAGGAGAACACACACTTGAGAGACATTTGTCTTGCTGAATTAGTTGCAAAAACTTCCTAGATGAGGAAAACATGAAACAACACAACAGAAAAATGTCCTTTGTCCATTCTGTGTTGGTGTGACTCAAACTGAGTAGATAATGCAATTTATCATGGTCGTTCAGACCCAACTTGGAGGTTCTGGTTTAAGAAAGCGTTTTTGAGATAATGCAGCAGGAAATAAACTCAGTTAACCTGACATAATGGAGCCATCATTGGATATGACGGTGAGGGGGCTGATCTTATTTTCTCTGAGGTCACCATGGAAAGATCCACCTGGTACCACTTACTGATCTTTGTATTGACGTATTGATCACTGATCAAACACTGAATTATCTTTGAGTGTCTTCAGACTATCTTACATGAGTGTATGTTATTGTTACGATGGTTTCTCTTCCTGGTTCCTGTCAATACATGTGCAGCTGTCAAGTCTTTCATCACTTGTTGGTGCAGCCTGATAATAAAGAATTACAAAAGTCCAGCCTAGATGGAACTCATACATGGAGTTTTAGACAACTGCTGGCCTTCATCCAGCTTTATTGATAAATATAATTGAGTATCATCTGTGTAACAATGGAAATTTATGAACTGTTTCCCAATAATATGACCTAAAGGAAGCATACATAAAGTGAAGAGTATTGGCCCCAGCACTGAACCTTGAGGAACACCGTGTTTAACTTTGGTTTGTATAGAAGATTTATCATTAACGTCTACAAACTGAAATCAACCTGATGAATACGATTGAAACCACTTTAATGTTCCCTGAATGCACAGTTTAATCGTAATAATGGTACACTTCAGAATTAACGACAGCACATATACATTTGTTGTGTATGTACGCTGAACTTGAACAGTCCGTTGTCCCAATGGAGGCAAGTGAGAGTGAGGCCTGCAGCCAGACTACAAGGTTGGTGCTGCCACCCCAAGGGAGGTGGAGAGGGCAGAGGCAGGGGTCAGGAACACACGGGGGAAGGGGAGGGGAGGATAGTACGCGCCATTTACGTCACCAAGGCAGAAGGAGTTCTCCTGGAGGATAAACAATGGGGCAGCCGATAAGGAAGCTGTGGGTTTGGGCGGAGGAGCACACATTCCAATCTGTCTTCTCTTTCAGTCCAATCCAAATTGTAAAGTTAAATTTCTGGTCTTCAACATCACTCTCCTCTTCGCAGAGCGGCCAACTGCTCCGAGATGGTTTCCATCCTGGGTTTCAGTTGAAGAGTCTGTTGTTGCCCCGCTCTGCCAACCTCAGTCATTGCGTTGTCAATGACTGAGGTTGTGTGAGCTGCACATCACATCAAGTGTTGATGCCCACCAAGGGGTGTCTTTTTAAAAAGAGGAATATTACGCCTCCATTTCACACAGACGAGACGGCAAATTTGGCACATTTTCTGTCTAAAAAGGGCTGGAGAGAGATGGAGGTGAGGGAGGAGAGGAGACAGAGAGGTGGGGAAGAGAAGAGAGAGAGACCAGACATTATGTTTGCTGCTCCATTTTGATTGTTGCTCTCCAGCTTCAGCTCAATAAAAACCTCTTCATCACATCAGTCCCATGTGGAGCTGCGTTGTTCCAACAACACTGAGCTCTCAGCTCATAGCAGTTCTACAATAAAGGTTCCAACACAACGTTCCATTGATCCATGAACAAAGCAGGCAGTGAGACCATGATGATGTCACATCTGTCCACTGTCCAGATGTCAGAGCTGAAAATGATAGGATGCCATGTTCCCTTCAACAACAGTCCAGCAGAAAGCCACCATGAAGACCTGAGGAGAAGCAAGGCAGCTCACCACAGTCAGGAACTCCCAGTCACCTCAACAAGATTTCTGTCCACTCACGTTCAACCAGACCAGCAGATCACCTGCATCCCCACTGCCTCACCACCAGAGGGCAGTAGAACATCAACCATAGAGGCTCCCACTGAGGAATGAACACCACCAGCAGCAGACAGCTCTCCCTCCCTGACAGCATTTAAAGGAGATGAATGATGGATCATCAAACTCCACCATTCACTGTGACTCAGGGCCACTCCCTCTGCTTTGACTCTCTTTGATTGTTTGTCTTTGTTTTATTCAAACAAGTTGTTCCTCCTCTCTCTCTTCTTGCTGCTCTACCCCCCCCCCATGTGATGTCTACTACCTCCTCCTCCTTGATGACACTCATTGTGAGGTCTCTTCATCAGCCCTCCTCTGCTTTCTGAGCCACAAACAGTTTTTCTGAGTCGCTAAAACCCCGAACTCCATCTTGAACCCAGACTCTCAGAAGCCTGACCACATTTACTGAACTGGTCCCTCTTTGGTGAAACCATCACCACGTTTCTGAAGGCTCTGAATGTCCTGATGCTGATGTCATTCTGCTTCCTCTGACACAGGCAGGTTTGGTCCGTTCTGGCACTGTGACATCAAAGACTAAAATCTGAGATCAAGAAGAACATTTACAAAACATGAACAAAACTTGATGACAGAATTCTTTGTCCTCCTCCATCACCACGATGCCATCGATGGTCCGTTACTGTTGCAGTGCAGTAACATCATGAGTTGTGTCAAACCATCTCTGTCAGCTCTGCGAGTGTCTGGAGTGATGTCTCCAAGGACACTTGCTGCCAGGACTACAGAGGAAACATCAACATCTGTTTGCATCTGGCTTCAACTGTACTTTTCCTCTAGGTTCAACTTTGCTAGGTTACAGTGACTTGTGTACAGAGTAGTGACTTGATCAGCTGGTGGTGATGATGTAGCTTTAGGATGCTAACACAGTTGTTACTCAGGGCACCGCTGGTTGTGATTTAGAGTCCAATGAGAAACGCTCAGTCTCAGGTTCCAGCTTGTCAGTGAGTTCTTTGAGGGTCAGAGGCTTACATACAAATATAAAAACCAGTTGAAACACTTCCTGGAATTTTAAGAGGATTGAATACAAACAAGGAAGCACGTAAGACAGAGGAATAATACCAGTAAAGCAATGAAGGCACATGGAGGATCAGACATGAATCATAAGATTTATCTGAGACTCAAGTGGACGGCAAAGGTAGCAGGTGAGAAGATGTTCAGGATGAAGGGTCAGTGACCTCCAAACAAAGAAAACTCCTGAATGGAGGTTGAGCAGAGTCTGAGGAGTCAGGTGGAGCTGGCAGTGAGACAGGAGTTGAGGCCTGAACAGATGCAGCACTGGTCTTTGTTACTGTGACAGTACGACAACCAACAGGACCTGCTCACGTTCTCAGCTGGATTGTTCCCATCAATGTACGGAACCTCTCCAATGAACTGGTGGGGGGACGGCCTACCAAGCCTCCATCTCAACGACCGTGGCTCCCACTGGGATCCGCGATGCTCTTCTCAGGCACAAGGTGGTTTCTCTCCACTGGTCAGGATGGAGATTCAAGGCTCATGGGAGGTCAACAGTATTGTGACCGTGAAAAGGGGGAGAGTAGAAGTTCTGTTTAAAGTTAAAGAACAAAGAAACAAAAAAGTAGGCAGAAGAGAAAGAAAAGGGGAGAGACGGACCAGCAGCTGGAGGAGCTCACGGAAAAATAAGAAGGGCTGAAGAGCCTGAACCCAACCCAACTGTAACGGATGGTGTCGTGACTATTATAATAAACTGGTCCGCCGTGGGGGTGACCTTTGACCTGTGTGGGGCTGCTGGCCAATCAGCACCCTTTGCCGTCCTCAGTACTTCTCAGATATTCCTGTATTAAACAGGTCAACAGAGGGCAGTCATGCATCCCTCAGATCCTCTAGAGCAGGGGTTTTCAGTTAAAATTCTCCTGGGTCCAGTTTTCAAACCTCTTCAAGCTTGGGTCTGGAGGCCTAGCACAGTTTTTCATGACTGCTGATTTCAGTGATAGGCCCACGCCTGCATGTTAGCCAGCAGTCGAGCTGTGCTTTATGATCCAGGGGCATCTTTAGCCGATGGAGGTAGACTTTAAGGCTGTTGTATCAGTGTCTGTTTGGTCAACAATGAACTTTCAGATCGAATGAAGTCGCCGGCATTTCAATAATAGTTCAGTCGTATTTATTGTCTGCTTTTTTTCCACATTAACCTTAAACCTATTGTCCAGCAGGGGGCAACATAAAGAAAAGAATGAAATGAAAATGGATTCAAAAATACTCAGAATTTACTGGCATTTGACTGCACGTATATGACTATGTGAGTGTGTGTGTGTGTGTGTTTGTGTGTGTGTGTGTGTGTGAGAGTGTGTGTGAGAGAGTGTGTGTGTGTGTTTTGAAGAAGACTTCTTGTCTCCATTTTTGTTGTCACTCTTCTCAATTTTCAGTTTCACTCATTAAAATGAAGCAGCTTTGACGTGTGTACTTCTCTTGTACGTCAACAACTTTGGTCTTTAAGCTGACAAACACACCACACGTCACTCACTCTATAGATTAAATCTGCTGATAACACAAAACATGTGACCCTGTGACCCTGCATGACGTTTTGCTCCAACTTTCCAGAACTAATAGGAGGAACAGCATTCGTTCTGAGCAAGAACTCTGACATCACCATCGTCATGAACAAGAAGGCAGTAGGACTCAACTTCAACAAATCTGAAATGTCCCCTTAAGCTCCTGCTACTTTGAACTGATGCCGAAACCTTCAGTTTCCATGCATCACTCAGAACCTCTCACAACCACAGAAGAACAAGCAAAGGTTTGGAGCAGTAAAGCCTTCAATAATGACATCATCATGTTTGAGGGTTTTCTTTCCTCAAACTGTTTCTACCAACACGACAGAATCCTGGAAATATTTCAGGTGTTGACCTCCCAGCAGCCTGAAGGTCAAGCTGCATTATCTGTTATGTTGCTGAGCAGAGGAAGGAGCTCAATGGTAGAGCGCTAGCTTAGCATGTGAGAGGTGGTGGGATCGGTGCCCTCGTTCTCCAGAAGACTTCAGCTTGTTCTGTTGTTGAGCTCTGATGAAACCACTGACTTTGAACCACACACAAAGTGAAGGAGAGACTTAAGATTGATGGCACCTGAGGAACTTCTAGGTTTCCTAAAATCAACTGGAAATTCATTCACCAGTTAAACAGTGACTCTAACAGAGGGGGTGTAGCTCAGTGGTAGAGCGCATGCTGAGCATGTATGAGGCCCTGGGTTCAATCCCCGGCATCTCCAGCTGGTCCTTTGTAGCCTTCATCTTGTCAGCTAAAGTGATCCTTAAATGTGACAACAGACGATTAACTATCAGAAGACATCTTCTACATGTTCAAGGTGGGCTAACTTTCCACAAATGTTCAAAATTACTTTTGAAAATGAAAACATAGATCAAACCTGCCCTGTCAATCACCCACAATGGGCGGGTCATCCCACTCCCTATCAGGTTCCCCACTCCGTGACCCAGGAGGCTCCCTCTCCCTATCAGGACTAGAAGTCCATTGGGGTCTCCCTGCTCAGGTAGGAGTCCTGCCCACAACGTTAAGCTGTTGATGTTCTAGAGGAGACAACATCTGATCTTTGTTAGATCCACCAGTCAAAGGTTTTCTTTAAAGGCTGTAGCAGCTGAGAATGAGGGATTAATAACCATCTTAGTGAGGACATTTTGAAACATGATGACATTTTATTGACTTGGAACACTGCAAAAATCATCTCCCCTCCAAAAACCCTCCTCTTCAACTTTGTACTCAAGTTGTCTCCTCATCTGGCACCACAGGATCCAGGACGTTCAGTCAAAAAAATCATTAGTGATTTCAAAAATGGCCATCAGACACAAAATAAGACTTCAAACAGGTTTACAATTTTATTTGATGTTGACACATTTTGTCCATTTAATATCAGGACTGCTTCCAGATCAGCTCCATGACCTCATCCCTGCACCAGAGTACCGCCCAAGTTCATCAAGGATGGCCAACATGAGCAGGTCGAGATTCACCTCCATCTTTGGAGGCTGATGAATTTCCTCCTGAGGACCGTCAGGCTGTTTCCTTACTTTGCTGTGACCCAACAGCAGACAGCAACAAGGACTGTGGTGCACTTGGTAAAACCACCATCTGGAGTCTGGAGCAAGATGCTGATGTGATCCTTTGATGAGTTTAGAATCAGTCAGAGATCAAAGACTGAAGCAGGAGATCAATGCACAGAACCCAGAGATCATAGACAGAATTCAGACATCACACATAGAATTCAGACATCAAACACAGAATTCAGAGATCAAACACAGAATTCAGACATCAAACACAGAATTCAAAGATCAAAGACAGAATTCAACGATCAATCAATGTGAGGAACCAGCGTCTCATGTGAAGATGCTTCTGAACTCATGAAGTGAAATCCTACCAAATAGAGATGAGTGAGTCCAACTGGACCTGAACAGGAGAGAAATAAAGGAGTTATTGTTATGCAATTGTTATTTATTTCCAGGCCAGGTGAGGGTTGGATTTTGTTCATTCATGTTGAAGTGAACTGACAGTGGGACTGTGGACCTGGGCTGAAGTCCAGCTCACTGCTGGTTTAATGAAACCACCTGATTGTTTTTCCTATCAGCTCTGATCTGATGGAAGAAACAAAAAGCCAAACTTCATTCGTCCGTGTCCAAACTCCACGTCTTTTGATGTACAGCACTCCAGTTATTTGTTTCTTTCCAGACAGAAGCAGGTTGGTGGAGGAATAAAACCTCAACAGTGAACAAACAGCAATGAGAGAAGTGAATCCTGCACTCAGAGAAGTTGTGTCTGCACTCGCCAACCAGGAAACGCGTCTATCTTCTGTGTGACTGAGGCAGCTGCTGAGAGCTGCGTTTCTCAGCTGTGTGGGGGCGGGACTCTGTGTGTGATTGACAGGTCAACTGTCTGCCAGACAATGTTGTGGGACACAAACACAAAATGCGAGGTGCCATTTCCATTCTGGGTCGATCAGCTCTGGGACCGTTTTGTCTTTTGAATGAAGAAATGCATTAATTTCAGGTAGCAGCTTGTAAAAATGCCCCGGCTCAACCACCAGACCTCTGTGTACACTGTCAAGAAAAAAAACTATTAAAAAACAGTAAAAAGTCAGTCAGCAGAGTTTCCAGATGAATACCGTCAAATTACAGTAATGAACTGTTCCACAAAATTACATGGAATAAACTAAAAATACACAGCAGGTTTCACAGTCCCAACTCATTAAATTACAGTCCATTTAGTTTTGATAAATGTGCATTCAACTGCAGGAAAACAGGCCCATCATGGAAAAACACATGAAGAACAAGGACCTTTCAGGTTCTTCTCTAAGTTCAGGGCTCTTACTGGTTCATTTATGAAACAAACCAGTCTATGAGCAGGAATTTCCCATTAAAAAAGTTCATTTGACAGTGGAAAAGCAAGCATAGTCCATCAAAATAGCCAAGTTTAAGGTCAATCACTGTCAATTGAAGCTATTTAGTTGTTACTTTATGAAACTGAGCCAACTTTCTACAGTGATTTCCTGTTAGATTCTGGTTTCTCCAAGTATAAAAACTACAACAATGTATAAACACAGAATCTGTACTTGGAACAATAGAGAATTTCTGCATATTTCCAGTATCAGTCCATCACTTTAGAGGATTGGAATGTAAAAAAATCATTGGACAATGGAAATCATTTATCCTTTAACGAAACAACTTCAGTGCAGAGTTGATAACTGCACTTCAAACTTTGAACTGGTGTCCACATCAATGTGGAATTTGAGGAGGCCACAGCCACCAAATTTCCCAGAGTTCTTGAGTATTTGCACTCTCTTCCCTTGGAGAAGTCAAGTGGAACTACAAGACAAGGAGCAGAAATCCAAGCTGCTGGTGGACCACGTGGTGCTGTGTTGATGCTACTTTCCCACTCAAAGGGGATCGTGCAGGAATGTTCCACACGGTTGACCAAACTTCCATTGCAGAAGAGATTCAGGCAGTTCCACCCACGCCATGCATCCTTGTATGCTGTAAGTGTGAGGCAATACAATACAGTATGTTTCAGTGACATACATTGAGACAGAAGACCTGGTTTATTGGGTGATGTTTATTGACATGCCAATTGGATTGTGGTGCCAATATGGCTGACTTGGTCGGTGTAAATCTTATCATCACAAAACAAAGTACACACAAATGTTCAAATTACTTTTCTAGACTTTAGTCGCCAAAGGAATTTCAGGCACCTGAAAGTGACTTTCATAAATCTGTGTGTGTGTGTACAGTACATGTCCCCAAAATGGACATTAAAATTATTGGTCCCCAATCTCAAGAATAAAATGATGCTCCAGTGATGTAGTGAGAGTTGCTACAAACCTCAAAATGATGCTGTCAATAATACAGTAAGACTTGCGACTAAGATCAAAATGATGCTAAAGTGATGTAATGAGAGTTTCTTCTCAACTAAGAAATGATGCTACAGTGATGGGGTGAGAGTTGCTACTAACCTAATAAATGATGCTAAAGTCATGTAGTAAAAGTTGCTATTAATCTCAAAATGATGCTGCAGTGATGTAGTGAGAGTTGCTAAAGACCTCAAAATGATGCTAAAGTGATGAAATGAGAGTTGCTAATAATCCCAAAATGATGCTCCAGTGATGTATTGAGAGTTGCTTCAAACTTCAAAATGATGCTGTCAGTCATGTAGTGAGAGTTGCTACTAACCTCAAAATGATGCTAAAGTGATGTAATGAGAGTTGCTACTAATCTCAAAATGATGCTAAAGTGATGTAATGAGAGTTGCTACTAATCTCAAAATGATGCTACATTGATGTAGTGATAGTTGCTAAAAATCTCAAAATAAGGCTACAGTGATGTGGTTAGAGTTGCTAAAAACCTAAGAAATGATGCTACAGTGATGTGGTGAGAGATGCTACTAATCTCAAAATGATGCTAAAGTGATGTAGTGAGAGTTGCAACTATCCTCAAAATGATGCTGACAGTGATGTAGTGAGAGTTGCTACGTACCTCAAAATTATGCTACAGTGATGCAATGAATGTTTCTACTAACCTAAGAAATGAAGCGACAGTGATGTAGTGAGAGTTGCTACTAACCTAAGAAATGATACACCAGTAATGTGGTGAGAGTTGCTCCGAACCTCAAAATGATGCTGACTATGATGTAATTACAGTTGCTACTAACCTCAAAATGATGCTTATAGTGATGACGTGAGAGTTGCTATTAAACTCAAAATGATGCTAAAGTGATGTAATGAGAGTTGCTAAAAACCTCAAAATGATGCTCCAGTGATGTAGTGAGTTGCTTAAAACCTCAAAATGATGCTACAGTGATGTAGTGAGAGTTGCTAGAAACCTCAAAATGATGCTTCAGTGATGTGGTGAGAGTTGCTACTAATCTCAAAATGATGCTTCAGTGATGTGCTGAGAGTTGCTACTAATCTCAAAATGATGCTCCAGTGATGTAATGGGAGTTGCTACTAACCTAAGAAATGATGCTACAGTGATGTAGTGAGAGTTGCTACTAACCTAAGAAATGATGCTACAGTGATGTAGTGAGAGTTGCTACTATGCTATGCTGACAGTAATGTAGTAAGAGTTGCTAAAAATCTCAAAATGATGCTACAGTGATATAGTGAGAGTTGCTACGAACCTCAAAATGATGCTCCAGTGATGCAGTAAGAGTTGCTTAAAATCTTAAAATGATGCTGACAGTCATGTAGTGAGAGTTGCTACGAACCTCAAAATGATGCTCCAGTGATGCAGTAAGAGTTGCTTAAAATCTTAAAATGATGCTGACAGTCATGAAGTGAGAGTTTCTTATAAAACTCAAAATGATGCGACTGTGATGTGGTGAGAGTTGCTACGAACCTCAAAATGATGCTACAGTAATGTAGTGAAAGTTGCTACGAACCTCAATCATGCTACAGTAATGTTGTAAGTGTTGCTAAAAATCTCAAAATGATGCTAAAGTGATGTGGTGAGAGTTGCTAAAATCTTCAAAATGATGCTACAGTGATGTAGTGAGAGTTGTTACGAACCTCAAAATGATGCTCCAGTGATGTCGTGAGAGTTGCTTAAAAACTCAAAATGATGTGACTGTGATGTGTTGAAAGTTGCAAAAACCTCAAAATGATGCTCCACTGATGTAGTGAGAGTTGCTAAAAATCTCAAAATGATTCCACAGTAATGTCGTGAGAGTTGCTACGAACCTATAAATGATGCTACAGTGATGTGGTAGGAGTTGCTTAAAACCTCAAAATGATTCCACAGTCATGTAGTGAGAGTAGCTTAAAACCTCAAAATGATGCTACGGTAATGTTGTAAGAGTTGCTACAAACCTCAAAATAATGCTACAGTAATGTATTAAGTTGCTAAAAACCTCAAAATGATTCTACAGTAATGTATTAAGTTGCTAAAAACCTCAAAATGTTGCTACAGTGATGTAGTAAGAGTTGCTTAAAACCTCAAAATGATGCTCCAGCGGTGTCGTGAGAGTTGCTACTAATCTAAGAAATGATGCTACAGTGATGTGGTGAGAGTTTCTTAAAATCTTAAAAAGATGCGACAGTGATGTGGTGAGAGTTGCTACTATCCTCCTAATGATGCTACAGTGAAGTAGTGAAAGTTGCTAAAAACCTCAAAATGCTGCTACAGTGACGTCGGAAGAGTTGCTAAAACTCTCAAAATGATGCTACAGTGATGTCGGAAGAGTTGCTAAAAATCTCAAAATGATGCTAAAGTGATGTGGCCAGACTTGCTAAAAACCTCACAATAATGCTGTCAGTAATGTAGTGAGAGATGCTACGAACCTCAACATGATGCTACAGTAATGTAGTGAGAGTTGCTACGAACCTCAAAATGATGCTACAGTAATGTAGTGAGAATTGCTACCAAAATTAAAATTATGCTCAAGTAATGTAGTAGGAGTTGCTAAAAATCTAAAAATGATGCTGTAAGTAATGTAGTGAGACTTGCTACGAACCTCAATAATGCTACAGTAATGTTGTAAGTGTTGCTGAAAATCTTAAAATGATGCTAAAGTGATGTAGTGAGAGTTGCAACAAACCTCAAAATGATGCTACAGTGATGTAGTGAGAGTTGCTATGATCCTAAAAATGATGCTCCAGTAATGTATTAAGTTGCTAAAAACCTCAAAATGATGCTCCAGTGATGTAGTGAGAGTTGCCACGAACCTCAAAATGATGCTAAAGTGATGTGGTGAGAGTTGCAAAAAAATTAAAAATGATACTGTCAGTAATGTAGTTAGAGATGCTACGAACCTCAAAATGATGCTACAGTGATGTATTTAGTGTTGGTAAAAACCTTAAAATGATGCTGACATTCATGTAGTGAGAGTTGCTTAAAATCTCAAAATGATGCCACAGTGATAGGGTGAGAGTTTCTCAAAAAATTAAAAATGATGCAACAGTGATGTGGTGAGAGTTGCTACTATCCTTCAAATGATTCTACAGTAATGTAGTGAGAGTTGCAAAAAATCTAAAAATGATGCTGAAAGTAATGTAGTGAGACTTGCTACGAACCTCAGTAATGCTACAGTAATGTTGTAAGTGTTGCTAAAAATCTCAAAATGATGCTAAAGTGATGTGGTGAGAGTTGCTTAAAACCTCAAAATGATGCTCCAGTAATGAAGTGAGAGTTGCTACGAACCTATAAATGATGCTACAGTGATGTAGTGAGAGTTGCTTAAAACCTCAAAATGATTCCACAGTCATGTGGTGAGAGTTGCTTAAAACCTCAAAATGATGCTACAGTAATTTTGTAAGAGTTGCTACGAACCTCAAAATAATGCTACAGTAATGTATTAAGTTGCTAAAAACCTCAAAATGATGCTACAGTAATGTATTAAGTGGCTAAAAACCTCAAAATGTTGCTACAGTGATGTAGTAAGAGTTGCTTAAAACCTCAAAATGATGCTGCAGTGATGTAGTGAGAGTTGCAACTAATCTAAGAAATGATGCTACAGTGATGTGGTGAGAGTTTCTTAAAATCTTAAAAACATGCGACAGTGATGTGGTGAGAGTTGCTACTATCCTCCAAATGATGCTACAGTGAAGTAGTGAAAGTTGCTAAAAACCTCAAAATGCTGCTACAGTGATGTCGGAAGAGTTGCTAAAAATCTCAAAATGATGCTAAAGTGATGTGGCGAGAGTTGCTAAAAACCTCACAATGATGCTGTCAGTAATGTAGTGAGAGATGCTACGAACCTCAACATGATGCTACAGTAATGTAGTGAGAGTTGCTAAGAACCTCAAAATGATGCTACAGTGATGTAGTGAGAGTTGCTACAAACCTATAAATGATGCTCCAGTAATGAAGTGAGAGTTGCTACGAACCTATAAATGATGCTACAGTAATGAAGTGAGAGTTGCTATGAACCTATAAATGATGCTACAGTGATGTGGTAGGAGTTGCTTAAAACCTCAAAATGATTCCACAGTCATGTAGTGAGAGTTGCTTAAAACCTCAAAATGATGCTACAGTAATGTTGTAAGAGTTGCTACGAACCTCAAAATGATGCTACAGTAATGTATTAAGTTGCTAAAAACCTCAAAATGATGCTACAGTAATGTATTAAGTTGCTAAACACCTAAAAATGTTGCTACAGTGATGTAGTAAGAGTTGCTTAAAACCTCAAAATGATGCTCCAGTGAAGTCGTGAAAGTTGCTAAAAACCTTAAAATGCTGCTACAGTGATGTCGGAAGAGTTGCTAAAAATCTCAAAATGATGCTAAAGTGATGTGGCCAGACTTGCTAAAAACCTCACAATAATGCTGTCAGTAATGTAGTCAGAGATGCTACGAACCTAAACATGATGCTACAGTAATGTAGTGAGAGTTGCTACGAACCTCAAAATGATGCTACAGTAATGTAGTGAGAATTGCAACCAAAATCCAAATGATGCTACAGTAATGTAGTAGGAGTTGCTAAAAATCTAAAAATGATTCTGTAAGTAATGTAGTGAGACTTGCTACGTACTTCAATAATGCTACAGTAATGTTGTAAGTGTTGCTTAAAATCTCAAAATGATGCTCCAGTGATGTAGTGAGTTGCTTAAAACCTCAAAATGATGCGACAGTGATGTGGTGAGAGTTGCTACTAATCTCAAAATGATGCTTCAGTGATGTGCTGAGAGTTGCTACTAATCTCAAAATGATGCTCCAGTGATGTAATGGGAGTTGCTACTAACCTAAGAAATGATGCTACAGTGATGTAGTGAGAGTTGCTACTATGCTAAAAATGATGCTGACAGTGATGTAGTGAGAGTTGCTACTATGCTCAAAATTATGCTGACAGTAATGTAGTAAGAGTTGCTAAAAATCTCAAAATGATGCTACAGTGATATAGTGAGAGTTGCTACGAACCTCAAAATGATGCTCCAGTGATGCAGTAAGAGTTGCTTAAAATCTTAAAATGATGCTGACAGTCATGTAGTGAGAGTTGCTACGAACCTCAAAATGATGCTACAGTAATGTAGTGAGAGTTTCTTATAAAACTCAAAATGATGCGACTGTGATGTGGTGAGAGTTGCTTAAAACCTCAAAATGATGCTCCAGTAATGAAGTGAGAGTTGCTACGAACCTATAAATGATGCTACAGTGATGTAGTGAGAGTTGCTTAAAACCTCAAAATGATTCCACAGTCATGTGGTGAGAGTTGCTTAAAACCTCAAAATGATGCTACAGTAATTTTGTAAGAGTTGCTACGAACCTCAAAATAATGCTACAGTAATGTATTAAGTTGCTAAAAACCTCAAAATGATGCTACAGTAATGTATTAAGTGGCTAAAAACCTCAAAATGTTGCTACAGTGATGTAGTAAGAGTTGGTTAAAACCTCAAAATGATGCTCCAGTGATGTAGTGAGAGTTGCAACTAATCTAAGAAATGATGCTACAGTGATGTGGTGAGAGTTTATTAAAATCTTAAAAAGATGCGACAGTGATGTGGTGAGAGTTGCTACTATCCTCCAAATGATGCTACAGTGAAGTAGTGAAAGTTGCTAAAAACCTCAAAATGCTGCTACAGTGATGTCGGAAGAGTTGCAAAAAATCTCAAAATGATGCTAAAGTAATGTGGCGAGAGTTGCTAAAAACCTCACAATGATGCTGTCAGTAATGTAGTGAGAGATGCTACGAACCTCAACATGATGCTACAGTAATGTAGTAAGAGTTGCAAAGAACCTCAAAATGATGCTACAGTGATGTAGTGAGTGTTGCTACAAACCTATAAATGATGCTCCAGTAATGAAGTGAGAGTTGCTATGAACCTATAAATGATGCTACAGTGATGTGGTAGGAGTTGCTTAAAACCTCAAAATGATTCCACAGTCATGTAGTGAGAGTTGCTTAAAACCTCAAAATGATGCTACAGTAATGTTGTAAGAGTTGCTACGAACCTCAAAATGATGCTACAGTAATGTATTAAGTTGCTAAAAACCTCAAAATGATGCTACAGTAATGTATTAAGTTGCTAAACACCTAAAAATGTTGCTACAGTGATGTAGTAAGAGTTGCTTAAAACCTCAAAATGATGCTCCAGTGAAGTAGTGAAAGTTGCTAAAAACCTTAAAATGCTGCTACAGTGATGTCGGAAGAGTTGCTAAAAATCTCAAAATGATGCTAAAGTGATGTGGCCAGACTTGCTAAAAACCTCACAATAATGCTGTCAGTAATGTAGTCAGAGATGCTACGAACCTAAACATGATGCTACAGTAATGTAGTGAGAGTTGCTACGAACCTCAAAATGATGCTACAGTAATGTAGTGAGAATTGCAACCAAAATCAAAATGATGCTACAGTGATGTAGTAGGAGTTGCTAAAAATCTAAAAATGATGCTGTAAGTAATGTAGTGAGACTTGCTACGAACTTCAATAATGCTACAGTAATGTTGTAAGTGTTGCTTAAAATCTCAAAATGATGCTCCAGTGATGTAGTGAGTTGCTTAAAACCTCAAAATGATGCGACAGTGATGTGGTGAGAGTTGCTACTAATCTCAAAATGATGCTTCAGTGATGTGCTGAGAGTTGCTACTAATCTCAAAATGATGCTCCAGTGATGTAATGGGAGTTGCTACTAACCTAAGAAATGATGCTACAGTGATGTAGTGAGAGTTGCTACTATGCTAAAAATGATGCTGACAGTGATGTAGTGAGAGTTGCTACTATGCTCAAAATTATGCTGACAGTAATGTAGTAAGAGTTGCTAAAAATCTCAAAATGATGCTACAGTGATATAGTGAGAGTTGCTACGAACCTCAAAATGATGCTCCAGTGATGCAGTAAGAGTTGCTTAAAATCTTAAAATGATGCTGACAGTCATGTAGTGAGAGTTGCTACGAACCTCAAAATGATGCTACAGTAATGTAGTGAGAGTTTCTTATAAAACTCAAAATGATGCGACTGTGATGTGGTGAGAGTTGCTTAAAACCTCAAAATGATGCTCCAGTAATGAAGTGAGAGTTGCTACGAACCTATAAATGATGCTACAGTGATGTAGTGAGAGTTGCTTAAAACCTCAAAATGATTCCACAGTCATGTGGTGAGAGTTGCTTAAAACCTCAAAATGATGCTACAGTAATTTTGTAAGAGTTGCTACGAACCTCAAAATAATGCTACAGTAATGTATTAAGTTGCTAAAAACCTCAAAATGATGCTACAGTAATGTATTAAGTGGCTAAAAACCTCAAAATGTTGCTACAGTGATGTAGTAGGAGTTGGTTAAAACCTCAAAATGATGCTCCAGTGATGTAGTGAGAGTTGCAACTAATCTAAGAAATGATGCTACAGTGATGTGGTGAGAGTTTCTTAAAATCTTAAAAAGATGCGACAGTGATGTGGTGAGAGTTGCTACTATCCTCCAAATGATGCTACAGTGAAGTAGTGAAAGTTGCTAAAAACCTCAAAATGCTGCTACAGTGATGTCGGAAGAGTTGCTAAAAATCTCAAAATGATGCTAAAGTGATGTGGCGAGAGTTGCTAAAAACCTCACAATGATGCTGTCAGTAATGTAGTGAGAGATGCTACGAACCTCAACATGATGCTACAGTAATGTAGTAAGAGTTGCTAAGAACCTCAAAATGATGCTCCAGTGATGTAGTGAGAGTTGCTACAAACCTATAAATGATGCTCCAGTAATGAAGTGAGAGTTGCTACGAACCTATAAATGATGCTACAGTGATGTGGTAGGAGTTGCTTAAAACCTCAAAATGATTCCACAGTCATGTAGTGAGAGTTGCTTAAAACCTCAAAATGATGCTACAG
Source organism: Aulostomus chinensis (assembly GCF_037954235.1). Lineage (NCBI taxonomy): Eukaryota > Metazoa > Chordata > Actinopteri > Syngnathiformes > Aulostomidae > Aulostomus > Aulostomus chinensis. The sequence continues at coordinate 53,792,333 of NC_141320.1, read as the reverse complement.
TAATGTTGTAAGAGTTGCTACGAACCTCAAAATGATGCTACAGTAATGTATTAAGTTGCTACAAACCTCAAAATGATGCTACAGTAATGTATTAAGTTGCTAAACACCTAAAAATGTTGCTACAGTGATGTAGTAAGAGTTGCTTAAAACCTCAAAATGATGCTCCAGTGAAGTAGTGAAAGTTGCTAAAAACCTTAAAATGCTGCTACAGTGATGTCGGAAGAGTTGCTAAAAATCTCAAAATGATGCTAAAGTGATGTGGCCAGACTTGCTAAAAACCTCACAATAATGCTGTCAGTAATGTAGTGAGAGATGCTACGAACCTAAACGTGATGCTACAGTAATGTAGTGAGAGTTGCTACGAACCTCAAAATGATGCTACAGTAATGTAGTGAGAATTGCAACCAAAATCAAAATGATGCTACAGTAATGTAGTAGGAGTTGCTAAAAATCTAAAAATGATGCTGTAAGTAATGTAGTGAGACTTGCTACGAACTTCAATAATGCTACAGTAATGCTGTAAGTGTTGCTTAAAATCTCAAAATGATGCTCCAGTGATGTAGTGAGTTGCTTAAAACCTCAAAATGATGCGACAGTGATGTGGTGAGAGTTGCTACTAATCTCAAAATGATGCTTCAGTGATGTGCTGAGAGTTGCTACTAATCTCAAAATGATGCTCCAGTGACGTAATGGGAGTTGCTACTAACCTAAGAAATGATGCTACAGTGATGTAGTGAGAGTTGCTACTATGCTAAAAATGATGCTGACAGTGATGTAGTGAGAGTTGCTACTATGCTCAAAATTATGCTGACAGTAATGTAGTAAGAGTTGCTAAAAATCTCAAAATGATGCTACAGTGATATAGTGAGAGTTGCTACGAACCTCAAAATGATGCTCCAGTGATGCAGTAAGAGTTGCTTAAAATCTTAAAATGATGCTGACAGTCATGTAGTGAGAGTTGCTACGAACCTCAAAATGATGCTACAGTAATGTAGTGAGAGTTTCTTATAAAACTCAAAATGATGCGACTGTGATGTGGTGAGAGTTGCTACGAACCTCAAAATGATGCTACAGTGATGTAGTGAGAGTTGCTACGAACCTCAATAATGCTACAGTAATGTATTAAGTTGCTAAAAACCTAAAAATGATGCTACAGTGATGTAGTGAGAGTTGTTTAAAAAATTTTAAAATGATGCTGACAGTCATGTAGTGAGAGTTGCTCCTATCCTCCAAATGATGCTACAGTGATGTAGTGAGAGTTGCTTAAAATCTCAAAATGATGTGACAGTGATGTGGTAATAGTTTCAAAAAACTCAAAATGATGCTCCAGTGATGTAGTAAGAGTTGCTACGAACCTCAAAATGATGCTGACAGTCGTGAAGTGAGATTTGCTACTATCCTCAAAATGCTGCTACAGTGATGTCGGAAGAGTTGCTAAAAATCTCAAAATGATGCTAAAGTGATGTGGCAAGAGTTACTAAAAACCTCACAATGATGCTGTCAGTAATGTAGTGAGAGATGCTACGAACCTCAACATGATGCTACAGTAATGTAGTGAGAGTTGCTACGAACCTCAAAATGATGCTACAGTGATGTGATGAGGCTTGCTAAAAATCTCAAAATGATTCCACAGTAATGTAGTGAGAGTTGCTACGAACCTATAAATGATGTTCCAGTAATGAAGTGAGAGTTGCTACGAACCTATAAATGATGCTACAGTGATGTGGTAGGAGTTGCTTAAAACCTCACAATGATTCCACAGTCATGTAGTGAGAGTTGCTTAAAACCTCAAAATGATGCTACAGTAATGTATTAAGTTGCTAAAAACCTCAAAATGTTGCTACAGTGAAGTAGTGAAAGTTGCTAAAAACCTCAAAATGCTGCTACAGTGATGTCGGAAGAGTTGCTAAAAATCTCAAAATGATGCTAAAGTGATGTGGCGAGAGTTGCTAAAAACCTCAAAATGATGCTCCAGTGATGTAGTGAGAGTTGCTACTAATCTAAGAAATGATGCTACAGTAATGTAGGAAGAGTTGCTAAAAATCTAAAAATGATGCTTCAGTGATGTGGTGAGAGTTGCTAAAAACCTCACAATGATGCTGTCAGTAATGTAGTGAGAGATGCTACGAACCTCAAAATGATGCTACAGTAATGTAGTGAGAGTTGCTACGAACCTCAAAATGATGCTCCAGTGATGTAGTGAGAGTTGCTACTAATCTAAGAAATGATGCTACAGTAATGTAGGAAGAGTTGCTAAAAATCTAAAAATGATGCTTCAGTGATGTGGTGAGAGTTGCTAAAAATCTCAAAATGATGCTAAAGTGATGTGATGAGAGGTGCTAAAAATCTAAAAATGATGCTGTCAGTAATGTAGTGAGAGTTGCTACGGACCTCAAAATGATGCTCCAGTGATGAAATAAGAGTTGCTTAAAACCTTTAAAAATGATGCTGACAGTCATGTCGTGAGAGTTGCTACTATCCTCCAAATGATGCTACAGTGATGTAGTGAGAGTTGCTTAAAACCTCAAAATGATGCTACAGTAATGTTGTAAGAGTTGCTACGAACCTCAAAATGATGCTACAGTAATGTATTAAGTTGCTACAAACCTCAAAATGATGCTACAGTAATGTATTAAGTTGCTAAACACCTAAAAATGTTGCTACAGTGATGTAGTAAGAGTTGCTTAAAACCTCAAAATGATGCTCCAGTGAAGTAGTGAAAGTTGCTAAAAACCTTAAAATGCTGCTACAGTGATGTCGGAAGAGTTGCTAAAAATCTCAAAATGATGCTAAAGTGATGTGGCCAGACTTGCTAAAAACCTCACAATAATGCTGTCAGTAATGTAGTGAGAGTTGCTACGGACCTCAAAATGATGCTCCAGTGATGAAATAAGAGTTGCTTAAAACCTTTAAAAATGATGCTGACAGTCATGTCGTGAGAGTTGCTACTATCCTCCAAATGATGCTACAGTGATGTAGTGAGAGTTGCTTAAAATCTCAAAATGATGCTGACAGTCATGTAGTGAGAGTTGCTAAAATCCTCCAAATGATGCTACAGTGATGTAGTGAGAGTTGCTTAAAATCTCAAAATGATGTGACAGTGATGTGGTAATAGTTTCAAAAAACTCAAAATGATGCTCCAGTGATGTTGTAAGAGTTGCTACGAACCTCAAAATGATGCTGACAGTCGTGAAGTGAGATTTGCGACTATCCTCAACATGATGCTACAGTGATGTAGTGAGAGTTGCGACGATCCTCAAAATGATGCTACAGTAATGTATTAGGTTGCAAAAAACCTCAAAATGATGCGACAGTGATGGAGTGAGAGTTGCTACGATCCTCCAAATGATGCTACAGTGACGTAGTGAGAGTTGCGACTAATCTAAGAAATGATGCTAAAGTGATGTGGTGAGACTTGCTACTATCCTCCAAATGATGCTACAGTGATGTAGTGAGAGTTGCTTAAAACCTTGAAATGATGTTCCAGTGAAGTAGTGAAAGTTGCTAAAAACCTCATAATGCTGCTACAGTGATGTCAGAAGAGTTGCTAAAAATCTCAAAATGATGCTAAAGTGATGTGGCAAGAGTTGCTGAAAACCTCACAATGATGCTGTCAGTAATATAGTGAGAGATGCTACAAACCTCAAAATGATGCTACAGTAATGTAGTGAGAGTTGCGACGAACCTCAAAATGATGCTCCAGTGATGTAGTGAGAGTTGCTACTAATCTAAGAAATGATGCTACAGTAATGTAGGAAGAGTTGCTAAAAATCTAAAAATGATGCTTCAGTGATGTGGTGAGAGTTGCTAAAAATCTCAAAATGATGCTAAAGTGATGTGATGAGAGGTGCTAAAAATCTAAAAATGATGCTGTCAGTAATGTAGTGAGAGTTGCTACGGACCTCAAAATGATGCTCCAGTGATGAAATAAGAGTTGCTTAAAACCTTTAAAAATGATGCTGACAGTCATGTAGTGAGAGTTGCTACTATCCTCCAAATGATGCTACAGTGATGTCGTGAGAGTTGCTTAAAATCTCAAAATGATGTGACAGTGATGTGGTAATAGTTTCAAAAAACTCAAAATGATGCTCCAGTGATGTAGTAAGAGTTGCTACGAACCTCAAAATGATGCTGACAGTCGTGGAGTGAGATTTGCTACTATCCTCAACATGATGCTACAGTGATGTAGTGAGAGTTGCTACGATCCTCAAAATGATGCTACAGTAATGTATTAGGTTGCAAAAAACCTCAAAATGATGCGACAGTGATGGAGTGAGAGTTGCTACGATCCTCAAAATGATGCTACAGTAATGTATTAGGTTGACTAAAAACCTCAAAATGATGCTCCAGTGATGCAATAAGAGTTGCTTAAAACCTTTAAAAATGATGCTGACAGTCATGTAGTGAGAGTTGCTACTATCCTCCAAATGATGCTACAGTGATGAAGTGAGAGTTGCTTAAAATCTCAAAATGATGTGACAGTGATGTGGTAATAGTTTCAAAAAACTCAAAATGATGCTCCAGTGATGTAGTAAGAGTTGCTACGAACCTCAAAATGATGCTGACAGTCGTGAAGTGAAATTTGCTACTATCCTCAACATGATGCTACAATGATGTAGTGAGAGTTGCTACTAATCTAAGAAATGATGCTAAAGTGATGTGGTGAGACTTGCTACTATCCTCCAAATGATGCTGCAGTGATGTAGTGAGAGTTGCTTAAAATCTCAAAATGATGCTACAGTGATGTGGTGAGAGTTGCTACGAACCTCAAAATGATGCTGACAGTAATGTGGTGAGAGTTGCTAAAAACCTCAAAATGATGCTGCAGTGATGTAGTGAGAGTTGCTACTAATCTAGAAAATGATGCGAAAGTGATGTAGTGAGAGTTGCTTCAAATCTCAAAATGATGCTCCAGTGATACAGAAAGAGTTGCTTAAAACCTTAAAATGATGCTTACAGTCATGTAGTGAGAGTTGCTTAAAATCTCAAAATGATGCGATTGTGATGTGGTGAGAGTTGCTTAAAACCTCAAAATGATGCTCCAGTGATGTAGTGAGAGTTGCTACTAATCTAAGAAATGATGCGACAGTGATGTGGTGAGAGTTGCTACTATCCTCCAAATGATGCTACAGTGAAGTAGTGAAAGTTGCTAAAAACCTCAAAATGCTGCTACAGTGATGTGGTGAGAGTTGCTCCGAACCTCAAAATGATGCTGACAGTAATGTGGTGAGAGTTGCTAAAAACCTCAAAATAATGCTGCAGTGATGTATTAAGTGTTGGGAAAAACCTCAAAATGATGCTCCAGTGATGTAGTGAGAGTTTCTTAAAATCTTAAAAAGATGCGACAGTGATGTGGTGAGAGTTGCGACAATCCTCCAAATGATGCTACAGTGATGTTGTGAGAGTTGCTTAAAATCTCAAGATGATGTGACAGTGATGTGGTAATAGTTTCAAAAAACTCAAAATGATGCTCCAGTGATGTAGTAAGAGTTGCTACGAACCTCAAAATGATGCTGACAGTCGTGAAGTGAGATTTGCTACTATCCTCAACATGATGCTACAGTGATGTAGTGAGAGTTGCTACGATCCTCAAAATGATGCTACAGTAATGTATTAGGTTGCAAAAAACCTCAAAATGATGCTCCAGTGATGCAATAAGAGTTGCTTAAAACCTTTAAAAATGATGCTGACAGTCATGTAGTGAGAGTTGTTACTATCCTCCAAATGATGCTACAGTGATGAAGTGAGAGTTGCTTAAAATCTCAAAATGATGCTCCAGTGATGTGGTTAGAGTTGCTACGAACCTCCAAATGATGCTACAGTGAAGTAGTGAAAGTTGCTAAAAACCTCAAAATGCTGCTACAGTGATGTCGGAAGAGTTGCTAAAAATCTCAAAATGATGCTAAAGTGATGTGGCAAGAGTTACTAAAAACCTCACAATGATGCTGTCAGTAATGTAGTGACAGATGCTACGAACCTCAACATGATGCTACAGTAATGTAGTGAGAGTTACTACCAACCTCAAAATGATGCTACAGTAATGTAGTGAGAGTTGTTACGATCCTCAAAATGATGCTACAGTGATGTGGTAGGAGTTGCTTAAAACCTCAAAATGATTCCACAGTCATGTAGTGAGAATTGCTACGAACCTATAAATGATGCTCCAGTAATGAAGTGAGAGTTGCTACGAACCTCAAAATGATGCTACAGTGATGTATTAAGTTGCTACGGACCTCAAAATGATGCTACAGTAATGTAGTAGGAGTTGCTAAAAATCTAAAAATGATGCTGTAAGTAATGTAGTGAGACTTGCTACGAACCTCAATAATGCTACAGTAATGTTGTAAGTGTTGCAAAAAACCTCAAAATGATGCTACAGTGATGTAGTGAGAGTTGCTACGATCCTCAAAATGATGCTACAGTAATGTATTAGGTTGACTAAAAACCTCAAAATGAAGCTCCAGTGATCCAGTAAGAGTTGCTTAAAACCTTTAAAAATGATGCTGACAGTCATGTAGTGAGAGTTGCTACTATCCTCCAAATGATGCTACAGTGATGTAGTGAGAGTTTCTTAAAATCTCAAGATGATGTGACAGTGATGTGGTAATAGTTTCAAAAAACTCAAAATGATGCTCCAGTGATGTAGTAAGAGTTGCTACGAACCTCAAAATGATGCTGACAGTCGTGAAGTGAGATTTGCTACTATCCTCAACATGATGCTACAGTGATGTAGTGAGAGTTGCTACGATCCTCAAAATGATGCTACAGTAATGTATTAGGTTGCAAAAAACCTCAAAATGATGCGACAGTGATGGAGTGAGAGTTGCTACGATCCTCAAAATGATGCTACAGTAATGTATTAGGTTGACTAAAAACCTCAAAATGATGCTCCAGTGATGCAATAAGAGTTGCTTAAAACCTTTAAAAATGATGCTGACAGTCATGTAGTGAGAGTTGTTACTATCCTCCAAATTATGCTACAGTGATGAAGTGAGAGTTGCTTAAAATCTCAAAATGATGTGACAGTGATGTGGTAATAGTTTCAAAAAACTCAAAATGATGCTCCAGTGATGTGGTTAGAGTTGCTACGAACCTCCAAATGATGCTACAGTGAAGTAGTGAAAGTTGCTAAAAACCTCAAAATGCTGCTACAGTGATGTCGGAAGAGTTGCTAAAAATCTCAAAATGATGCTAAAGTGATGTGGCAAGAGTTACTAAAAACCTCACAATGATGCTGTCAGTAATGTAGTGACAGATGCTACGAACCTCAACATGATGCTACAGTAATGTAGAGAGAGTTACTACCAACCTCAAAATGATGCTACAGTAATGTAGTGAGAGTTGTTACGATCCTCAAAATGATGCTACAGTGATGTGGTAGGAGTTGCTAAAAACCTCAAAATGATTCCACAGTCATGTAGTGAGAATTGCTACGAACCTATAAATGATGCTCCAGTAATGAAGTGAGAGTTGCTACGAACCTCAAAATGATGCTACAGTGATGTATTAAGTTGCTACGGACCTCAAAATGATGCTACAGTAATGTAGTAGGAGTTGCTAAAAATCTAAAAATGATGCTGTAAGTAATGTAGTGAGACTTGCTACGAACCTCAATAATGCTACAGTAATGTTGTAAGTGTTGCAAAAAACCTCAAAATGATGCTACAGTGATGTAGTGAGAGTTGCTACCAACCTCAAAATGATGCTACAGTAATGTAGTGTGAGTTGTTACGATCCTCAAAATGATGCTACAGTAATGTATTAAGTTGCTTAAAATCTCAAAATGATGCTCCACTGATGTAGTGAGCGTTGCTACGAACCTCAAAATGATGCTGAGAGTCATGAAGTGAGAGTTGGTACTATCCTCAAAAAGATGCTGCAGTGATGTAGGAAGAGTTGCTAAAAATCTCAAAATGATGCTTCGGTGATGAGGTGAGAGTTGCTAAAAACCTCAAAATAATGCTGTCAGTGATGTAGTGAGAGTTGCTATGAACCTCAAAATGATGCTACAGTAATGTAGTAAGAGTTGCTAAAAATCTCAAAATGATTCCACAGTAATGTAGTGAGAGTTGCTACGAACCTATAAATGATGCTCCAGTAATGAAGTGAGAGTTGCTACGAACCTATAAATGATGCTACAGTGATGTGGTAGGAGTTGCTTAAAACCTCAAAATGATTCCACAGTCATGTAGTGAGAGTTGCTTAAAACCTCAAAATGATGCTACAGTAATGTTGTAAGAGTTGCTACCAACCTCAAAATGATGCTACAGTAATGTATTAAGTTGCTACAAACCTCAAAATGATGCTACAGTAATGTAGTAGGAGTTGCTAAAAATCTAAAAATGATGCTGTAAGTAATGTAGTGAGACTTGCTACGAACCTCAATAATGCTAGAGTAATGTTGTAAGTGTTGCAAAAAACCTCAAAATGATGCTACAGTGATGTAGTGAGAGTTGCTACGATCCTCAAAATGATGCTACAGTAATGTATTAGGTTGACTAAAAACCTCAAAATGAAGCTCCAGTGATCCAGTAAGAGTTGCTTAAAACCTTTAAAAATGATGCTGACAGTCATGTAGTGAGAGTTGCTACTATCCTCCAAATGATGCTACAGTGATGTAGTGAGAGTTGCTTAAAATCTCAAAATGATGTGACAGTGATGTGGTAATAGTTTCAAAAAACTCAAAATGATGCTCCAGTGATGTAGTAAGAGTTGCGACGAACCTCAAAATGATGCTGACAGTCGTGAAGTGAGATTTGAGAGTATCCTCAAAATGATGCTACAGTGATGTAGTGAGAGTTGCTACTAATCTAAGAAATGATGCTAAAGTGATGTGGTGAGACTTGCTACTATCCTCCAAATGATGCTTCAGTGATGTAGTGAAAATTGCGAAAAAATCTCAAAATGTTGCGACAGTGATGTGGTGAGAGTTGCTACGAACCTCAAAATGATGCTGACAGTAATGTGGTGAGAGTTGCTAAAAACCTCAAAATGATGCTGCAGTGATGTATTAAGTGTTGGTAAAAACCTCAAAATGATGCTCCAGTGATGTAGTGAGAGTTGCTACTAATCTAGAAAATGATGCTAATGTGATGTAGTGAGAGTTGCTTCAAATCTCAAAATGATGCTCCAGTGATACAGAAAGAGTTGCTTAAAACCTTAAAATGATGCTTACAGTCATGTAGTGAGAGTTGCTTAAAATCTCAAAATGATGCTACAGTGATGTGGTGAGAGTTGCTTAAAATCTCAAAATGATGCTACAGTGATGTAGTGAGAGTTGCTTAAAACCTCAAAATGATGCTCCAGTGATGAAGTGAGAGTTGCTACTAATCTAAGAAATGATGCTACAGTGATGTAGTGAGAGTTTCTTAAAATGTTAAAAACATGCGACAGTGATGTGGTGAGAGTTGCTACTATCCTCCAAATGCTGCTACAGTGAAGTTGTGAAAGTTGCTAAAAACCTCAAAATGCTGCTACAGTGATGTCGGGAGAGTTGCTAAAAACCTCACAATGATGCTGTCAGTAATGTAGTGAGAGATGCTACGAACCTCAACATGATGCTACAGTAATGTAGTGAGAGTTGCTACGAACCTCAAAATGATGCTACAGTAATGTAGTAAGAGTTGCTAAAAATCTCAAAATGATGCTACAGTGATGTGGTTAGACTTGCTAAAAATCTCAAAATGATTCCACAGTAATGTAGTGAGAGTTGCTACGAACCTATAAATGATGCTCCAGTAATGAAGTGAGAGTTGCTATGAACCTATAAATGATGCTACAGTGATGTGGTAGGAGTTGCTTAAAACCTCAAAATGATTCCACAGTCATGTAGTGAGAGTTGCTTAAAACCTCAAAATAATGCTACAGTAATTTTGTAAGAGTTGCTACCAACCTCAAAATGATGCTACAGTCATGTAGTAAGAGTTGCTACGAACCTCAAAATGATGCTACAGTCATGTAGTAAGAGTTGCTACGAACCTCAAAATGATGCTGACAGTAATGTGGTGAGAGTTGCTTAAAACCTCAAAATGATGCTGCAGTGATGTATTAAGTGTTGGTAAAAACCTCAAAATGATGCTCCAGTGATACAGAAAGAGTTGCTTAAAACCTTAAAATGATGCTTACAGTCATGAAGTGAGAGTTGCTTAAAATCTCAAAATGATGCTACAGTGATGTGGTGAGAGTTGCTACTATCCTCCAAATGATGCTACAGTGATGTAGTGAGAGTTGCTACTATCCTCCAAATGATGCGACAGTGATGTAGTGAGAGTTGCTTAAAACCTCAAAATGATGCTCCAGTGATGAAGTGAGAGTTGCTACTAATCTAAGAAATGATGCTACAGTGATGTAGTGAGAGTTTCTTAAAATGTTAAAAACATGCGACAGTGATGTGGTGAGAGTTGCTACTATCCTCCAAATGCTGCTACAGTGAAGTAGTGAAAGTTGCTAAAAACCTCTAAATGCTGCTACAGTGATGTCGGAAGAGTTGCTAAAAATCTCAAAATGATGCTAAAGTGATGTGGCAAGAGTTGCTAAAAACCTCACAATGATGCTGTCAGTAATGTAGTGAGAGATGCTACGAACCTCAACATGATGCTACAGTAATGTAGTGAGAGTTGCTACGAACCTCAAAATGATGCTACAGTAATGTAGTAAGAGTTGCTAAAAATCTGAAAATGATGCTACAGTGATGTAGAGAGCGTTCCTACGAACCTCAAAATGATGCTGAGAGTCATGAAGTGAGAGTTGCTACTATCCTCAAAATGATGCTGCAGTGATGTCGGAAGAGTTGCTAAAAATCTCAAAATGTCGCTTCGGTGATGTGGTGAGAGTTGCTAAAAATCTCAAAATGATGCTTCAGTGATGCAATAAGAGTTGCTTAAAACCTTAAAATGATGCTGACAGTAATGTAGTGAGAGTTGCTACGAACCTCAAAATGATGCTACAGTCATGTAGAAGGAGTTGCTAAAAATCTAAAAATGATGCTGTAAGTAATGCAGTGAGACTTGCTACGAACCTCAATAATGCTACAGTAATGTTGTAAGTGTTGCTAAAAATCTCAAAATGATGCTAAAGTGATGTGGTGAGAGTTGCTAAAATCCTCAAAATGATGCTACAGTGATGTGGTGAGAGTTGCCACGAACCTCAAAATGATGCGACAATAATGTGGTGAGAGTTGCTAAGAACCTCAAAATGATGCTACAGTAATGTAGTGAGAGTTGCTAGGATCCTAAAAATGATGCTGACAGTCGTGAAGTGAGATTTGCTACTTTCCTCAAAATTATGCTACAGTGATGTAGTGAGAGTTGCTACTAATCTAAGAAATGATGCTAAAGTGCTGTGGTGAGACTTGCTACTATCCTCCAAATGATGCTACAGTGATGTAGTGAGAGTTGCTTAAAATCTCAAAATGATGCGACAGTGATGTGGTGAGAGTTGCTACGAACCTCAAAATGATGCTGACAGTAATGTGGTGAGAGTTGCGAAAAACCTCAAAATGATGCTGCAGTGATGTATTAAGTGTTGGTAAAAACCTCAAATGATGCTCCAGTGATGTAGTGAGAGTTGCTACTAATCGAGAAAATGATGCTAAAGTGATGTAGTGAGAGTTGCTTCAAATCTCAAAATGATGCTCCAGTGATACAGAAAGAGTTGCTTAAAACCTTAAAATGATGCTTACAGTCATGTAGTGAGAGTTGCTTAAAATCTCAAAATGATGCTACAGTGATGTGGTGAGAGTTGCTTAAAATCTCAAAATGATGCTACAGTGATGTAGTGAGAGTTGCTTAAAACCTCAAAATGATGCTCCAGTGATGAAGTGAGAGTTGCTACTAATCTAAGAAATGATGCTACAGTGATGTAGTGAGAGTTTCTTAAAATGTTAAAAACATGCGACAGTGATGTGGTGAGAGTTGCTACTATCCTCCAAATGCTGCTACAGTGAAGTTGTGAAAGTTGCTAAAAACCTCAAAATGCTGCTACAGTGATGTCGGGAGAGTTGCTAAAAACCTCACAATGATGCTGTCAGTAATGTAGTGAGAGATGCTACGAACCTCAACATGATGCTACAGTAATGTAGTGAGAGTTGCTACGAACCTCAAAATGATGCTACAGTAATGTAGTAAGAGTTGCTAAAAATCTCAAAATGATGCTACAGTGATGTGGTTAGACTTGCTAAAAATCTCAAAATGATTCCACAGTAATGTAGTGAGAGTTGCTACGAACCTATAAATGATGCTCCAGTAATGAAGTGAGAGTTGCTATGAACCTATAAATGATGCTACAGTGATGTGGTAGGAGTTGCTTAAAACCTCAAAATGATTCCACAGTCATGTAGTGAGAGTTGCTTAAAACCTCAAAATGATGCTACAGTAATTTTGTAAGAGTTGCTACCAACCTCAAAATGATGCTACAGTCATGTAGTAAGAGTTGCTACGAACCTCAAAATGATGCTACAGTCATGTAGTAAGAGTTGCTACGAACCTCAAAATGATGCTGACAGTAATGTGGTGAGAGTTGCTTAAAACCTCAAAATGATGCTGCAGTGATGTATTAAGTGTTGGTAAAAACCTCAAAATGATGCTAAAGTGATTTGGTGAGAGTTGCTTCAAATCTCAAAATGATGCTCCAGTGATACAGAAAGAGTTGCTTAAAACCTTAAAATGATGCTTACAGTCATGAAGTGAGAGTTGCTTAAAATCTCAAAATGATGCTACAGTGATGTGGTGAGAGTTGCTACTATCCTCCAAATGATGCTACAGTGATGTAGTGAGAGTTGCTACTATCCTCCAAATGATGCGACAGTGATGTAGTGAGAGTTGCTTAAAACCTCAAAATGATGCTCCAGTGATGAAGTGAGAGTTGCTACTAATCTAAGAAATGATGCTACAGTGATGTAGTGAGAGTTTCTTAAAATGTTAAAAACATGCGACAGTGATGTGGTGAGAGTTGCTACTATCCTCCAAATGCTGCTACAGTGAAGTAGTGAAAGTTGCTAAAAACCTCTAAATGCTGCTACAGTGATGTCGGAAGAGTTGCTAAAAATCTCAAAATGATGCTAAAGTGATGTGGCAAGAGTTGCTAAAAACCTCACAATGATGCTGTCAGTAATGTAGTGAGAGATGCTACGAACCTCAACATGATGCTACAGTAATGTAGTGAGAGTTGCTACGAACCTCAAAATGATGCTACAGTAATGTAGTAAGAGTTGCTAAAAATCTGAAAATGATGCTACAGTGATGTAGAGAGCGTTCCTACGAACCTCAAAATGATGCTGAGAGTCATGAAGTGAGAGTTGCTACTATCCTCAAAATGATGCTGCAGTGATGTCGGAAGAGTTGCTAAAAATCTCAAAATGTCGCTTCGGTGATGTGGTGAGAGTTGCTAAAAATCTCAAAATGATGCTTCAGTGATGCAATAAGAGTTGCTTAAAACCTTAAAATGATGCTGACAGTAATGTAGTGAGAGTTGCTACGAACCTCAAAATGATGCTACAGTCATGTAGTAGGAGTTGCTAAAAATCTAAAAATGATGCTGTAAGTAATGCAGTGAGACTTGCTACGAACCTCAATAATGCTACAGTAATGTTGTAAGTGTTGCTAAAAATCTCAAAATGATGCTAAAGTGATGTGGTGAGAGTTGCTAAAATCCTCAAAATGATGCTACAGTGATGTGGTGAGAGTTGCCACGAACCTCAAAATGATGCGACAATAATGTGGTGAGAGTTGCTAAGAACCTCAAAATGATGCTACAGTAATGTAGTGAGAGTTGCTAGGATCCTAAAAATGATGCTGACAGTCGTGAAGTGAGATTTGCTACTTTCCTCAAAATTATGCTACAGTGATGTAGTGAGAGTTGCTACTAATCTAAGAAATGATGCTAAAGTGCTGTGGTGAGACTTGCTACTATCCTCCAAATGATGCTACAGTGATGTAGTGAGAGTTGCTTAAAATCTCAAAATGATGCGACAGTGATGTGGTGAGAGTTGCTACGAACCTCAAAATGATGCTGACAGTAATGTGGTGAGAGTTGCGAAAAACCTCAAAATGATGCTGCAGTGATGTATTAAGTGTTGGTAAAAACCTCAAATGATGCTCCAGTGATGTAGTGAGAGTTGCTACTAATCGAGAAAATGATGCTAAAGTGATGTAGTGAGAGTTGCTTCAAATCTCAAAATGATGCTCCAGTGATACAGAAAGAGTTGCTTAAAACCTTAAAATGATGCTTACAGTCATGTAGTGAGAGTTGCTTAAAATCTCAAAATGATGCGACAGTGATGTGGTGAGAGTTGCTACTATCCTCCAAATGATGCTACAGTGATGTAGTGAGAGTTGCTTAAAATCTCAAAATGATGCTACAGTGATGTAGTGAGAGTTGCTTAAAACCTCAAAATGATGCTCCAGTGATGAAGTGAGAGTTGCTACTAATCTAAGAAATGATGCTACAGTGATGTGGTGAGAGTCTCTTAAAATCTTAAAAACATGCGACAGTGATGTGGTGAGAGTTGCTACTATCCTCCAAATGCTGCTACAGTGAAGTAGTGAAAGTTGCTAAAAACCTCAAAATGCTGCAACAGTGATGTCGGAAGAGTTGCTAAAAATCTCAAAATGATGCTAAGGTGATGTGGCGAGAGTTGCTAAAAACCTCACAATGATGCTGTCAGTAATGTAGTGAGAGATGCTACGAACCTCAACATGATGCTACAGTAATGTAGTGAGAGTTTCTACGAACCTCAAAATGATGCTACAGTAATGTAGTAAGAGTTGCTAAAAATCTCAAAATGATGCTACAGTGATGTGGTTAGACTTGCTAAAAATCTCAAAATGATTCCACAGTAATGTAGTGAGAGTTGCTACGAACCTATAAATGATGCTCCAGTAATGAAGTGAGAGTTGCTATGAACCTATAAATGATGCTACAGTGATGTGGTAGGAGTTGCTTAAAACCTCAAAATGATTCCAGTCATGTAGTGAGAGTTGCTTAAAACCTCAAAATGATGCTACAGTAATGTTGTAAGAGTTGCTACGAACCTCAAAATGATGCTACAGTAATGTATTAAGTTGCTAAAAACCTCAAAATGATGCTACAGTAATGTATTAAGTTGCGAAAAACCTCAAAATGTTGCTACAGTAATGTATTAAGTTGCTAAAAACCTCAAAATGTTGCTACAGTGATGTAGTACGAGTTGCTTAAAACCTCAAAATGATGCTCCAGTGAAGTAGTGAAAGTTGCTAAAAACCTCATAATGCTGCTACAGTGATGTCGGAAGAGTTGCTAAAAATCTCAAAATGATGCTAAAGTGATGTGGCGAGAGTTGCTTAAAACCTCACAATGATGCTGTTAGTAATGTAGTGAGAGATGCTACGAACCTCAAAATGATGCTACAGTAATGTAGTGAGAGTTGCTACGAACCTCAAAATGATGCTCCAGTGATGTAGTGAGAGTTGCTACTAATCTAAGAAATGATGCTACAGTGATGTAGGAAGAGTTGCTAAAAATCTCAAAATGATGCTTCAGTGATGTGGTGAGAGTTGCTAAAAATCTCAAAATGATGCTTCAGTGATGCAATAAGAGTTGCTTAAAACCTTAAAATGATGCTGACAGTAATGTTGTAAGTGTTGCTAAAAATCTCAAAATGATGCTCCAGTAATGTAGTGAGAGTTGCTCAGAACATCAAAATGATGCGACAGTAATGTGGTGAGAGTTGCTAAGAACCTCAAAAAGATGCTACAGTAATGTAGTGAGAGTTGCTAGGATCCTAAAAATGATGCTCCAGTAATGTATTAAGTTGCTAAAAACCTCAAAATGATGCTACATTGATGTAGTGAGAGTTGCTACGA
Organism: Aulostomus chinensis; assembly: GCF_037954235.1. Lineage (NCBI taxonomy): Eukaryota > Metazoa > Chordata > Actinopteri > Syngnathiformes > Aulostomidae > Aulostomus > Aulostomus chinensis. The sequence continues at coordinate 53,776,494 of NC_141320.1, read as the reverse complement.
ACCTATAAATGATGCTCCAGTGATGAAGTGAGAGTTGCTACCAACCTATTAATGATGCCACAGTGATGTGGTAGGAGTTTCTTAAAACCTCAAAATGATGCTACAGTAATGTTGTAAGAGTTGCTACGAACCTCAAAATTATGCTACAGTAATGTATTAAGTTGCTACGAACCTAAAAATGATGCTACAGTAATGTAGTAGGAGTTGCTAAAAATCTAAAAATGATGCTGTAAGTAATGTAGTGAGACTTGCTACGAACCTCAATATACTACAGTAATGTAAGTGTTGCAAAAAACCTCAAAATGATGCTACAGTGATGTAATGAGAGTTGCTACGATCCTCAAAATGATGCTCCAGTGATGCAGTAAGAGTTGCTTAAAACCTTTAAAAATGATGCTGACAGTCATGTAGTGAGAGTTGCTACAATCCTCCAAATGATGCTACAGTGATGTAGTGAGAGTTGCTTAAAATCTCAAAATGATGTGACAGTGATGTGGTCATAGTTTCAAAAAATTCAAAATGATGCTCCAGTGATGTAGTAAGAGTTGCTACGAACCTCAAAATGATGCTGACAGTCGTGAAGTGAGATTTGCTACTTTCCTCAAAATTATGCTACAGTGATGTAGTGAGAGTTGCTACTAATCTAAGAAATGATGCTAAAGTGATGTGGTGAGACTTGCTACTATCCTCCAAATGATGCTACAGTGATGTAGTGAGAGTTGCTTAAAATCTCAAAATGATGCGACAGTGATGTGGTGAGAGTTGCTACGAACCTCAAAATGATGCTGACAGTAATGTGGTGAGAGTTGCTAAAAACCTCAAAATGATGCTGCAGTGATGTACTAAGTGTTGGTAAAAACCTCAAATGATGCTCCAGTGATGTAGTGAGAGTTGCTACTAATGGAGAAAATGATGCTAAAGTGATGTAGTGAGAGTTGCTTCAAATCTCAAAATGATGCTCCAGTGATACAGAAAGAGTTGCTTAAAACCTTAAAATGATGCTTACAGTCATGTAGTGAGAGTTGCTTAAAATCTCAAAATGATGCGACAGTGATGTGGTGAGAGTTGCTAATATCCTCCAAATGATGCTACAGTGATGTAGTGAGAGTTGCTTAAAATCTCAAAATGATGCTCCAGTGATGTAGTGAGAGTTGCTTAAAACCTCAAAATGATGCTCCAGTGATGAAGTGAGAGTTGCTACTAATCTAAGAAATGATGCTACAGTGATGTGGTGAGAGTTTCTTAAAATCTTAAAAACATGCGACAGTGATGTGGTGAGAGTTGCTACTATCCTCCAAATGCTGCAAAAGTGAAGTAGTGAAAGTTGCGAAAAACCTCAAAATGCTGCTACAGTGATGTCGGAAGAGTTGCTAAAAATCTCAAAATGATGCTAAGGTGATGTGGCGAGAGTTGCTAAAAACCTCACAATGATGCTGTCAGTAATGTAGTGAGAGATGCTACGAACCTCAACATGATGCTACAGTAATGTAGTGAGAGTTTCTACGAACCTCAAAATGATGCTACAGTAATGTAGTAAGAGTTGCTAAAAATCTCAAAATGATGCTACAGTGATGTGGTTAGACTTGCTAAAAATCTCAAAATGATTCCACAGTAATGTAGTGAGAGTTGCTACGAACCTATAAATGATGCTCCAGTAATGAAGTGAGAGTTGCTATGAACCTATAAATGATGCTACAGTGATGTGGTAGGAGTTGCTTAAAACCTCAAAATGATTCCACAGTCATGTAGTGAGAGTTGCTTAAAACCTCAAAATGATGCTACAGTAATGTTGTAAGAGTTGCTACGAACCTCAAAATGATGCTACAGTAATGTATTAAGTTGCTAAAAACCTCAAAATGATGCTACAGTAATGTATTAAGTTGCTAAAAACCTCAAAATGTTGCTACAGTGATGTAGTACGAGTTGCTTAAAACCTCAAAATGATGCTCCAGTGAAGTAGTGAAAGTTGCTAAAAACCTCATAATGCTGCTACAGTGATGTCGGAAGAGTTGCTAAAAATCTCAAAATGATGCTAAAGTGATGTGGCGAGAGTTTCTTAAAACCTCACAATGATGCTGTTAGTAATGTAGTGAGAGATGCTACGAACCTCAAAATGATGCTAAAGTAATGTAGTGAGAGTTGCTACGAACCTCAAAATGATGCTCCAGTGATGTAGTGAGAGTTGCTACTAATCTAAGAAATGATGCTACAGTGATGTAGGAAGAGTTGCTAAAAATCTCAAAATGATGCTTCAGTGATGTGGTGAGAGTTGCTAAAAATCTCAAAATGATGCTTCAGTGATGCAATAAGAGTTGCTTAAAACCTTAAAATGATGCTGACAGTAATGTTGTAAGTGTTGCTAAAAATCTCAAAATGATGCTCCAGTAATGTAGTGAGAGTTGCTCAGAACATCAAAATGATGCTACAGTGATGTAGTGAGAGTTGCCACGAACCTCAAAATGATGCTCCAGTAATGTAGTGAGAGTTGCTCAGAACATAAAAATGATGCGACAGTAATGTGGTGAGAGTTGCTAAGAACCTCAAAAAGATGCTACAGTAATGTAGTGAGAGTTGCTAGGATCCTAAAAATGATGCTCCACTAATGTATTAAGTTGCTAAAAACCTCAAAATGATGCTACAGTTTTGTAGTGAGGGTTGCTACGAACCTCAAAATGATGCTACAGTGAAGTAGTGAAAGTTGCTAAAAACCTCATAATGCTGCTACAGTGATGTCGGAAGAGTTGCTAAAAATCTCAAAATGATGCTAAAGTGATGTGGCGAGAGTTGCTTAAAACCTCACATGATGCTGTTAGTAATGTAGTGAGAGATGCTACGAACCTCAAAATGATGCTACAGTAATGTAGTGAGAGTTGCTACGAACCTCAAAATGATGCTCCACTGATGTAGTGAGAGTTGCTACTAATCTAAGAAATGATGCTACAGTGATATAGGAAGAGTTGCTAAAAATCTCAAAATGATGCTACAGTGATGTAGTGAGAGTTGCTAAAATCCTCAAAATGATGCTACAGTAATGTATTAAATTGCTAAAAACCTCAAAATGATGCGAGAGTGATGTAGTGAGAGTTGCTTAAAAACTCAAAATGATGCGACTGTGATGTGTTGAAAGTTGCAAAAACCTAAAAATGATGCTCCACTGATGTAGTGAGAGTTGCGAAATATCTCAAAATGATTCCACAGTAATGTAGTGACAGTTGCTACGAAACTATAAATGATGCTCCAGTAATGAAGTGAGAGTTGCTACGAACCTATAAATGATGCTACAGTGATGTGGTAGGAGTTGCTTAAAACCTCAAAATGATTCCACAGTCATGTAGTGAGAGTTGCTTAAAACCTCAAAATGATGCGACAGTAATGTTGTAAGAGTTGCTACGAACCTCAAAATAATGCTACAGTAATGTATTAAGTTGCTAAAAACCTCAAAATGATGCTACAGTAACGTATTAAGTTCCTAAAAACCTCAAAATGCTGCTACAGTGATGTAGTAAGAGTTGCTTAAAACCTCACAATGATGCTCCAGTGATGTAGTGAGAGTTGCTTAAAACCTCAAAATGATGCTCCAGTGATGAAGTGAGAGTTGCTACTAATCTAAGAAATGATGCTACAGTGATGTGGTGAGAGTTTCTTAAAATCTTAAAAACATGCGACAGTGATGTGGTGAGAGTTGCTACTATCCTCCAAATGCTGCTACAGTGAAGGAGTGAAAGTTGCTAAAAACCTAAAAATGCTGCTACAGTGATGTCGGAAGAGTTGCTAAAAATCTCAAAATGATGCTAAAGTGATGTGGCGAGAGTTGCTAAAAACCTCACAATGATGCTGTCAGTAATGTAGTGAGAGTTGCTACGAACCTCAACATGATGCTACAGTAATGTAGTGAGAGTTGCAAAAAAATTAAAAATGATGCTGTCAGTAATGTAGTGAGAGATGCTACGAACCTCAAAATGATGCTGCAGTGATGTATTTAGTGTTGGTAAAAACCTTAAAATGATGCTGACATTCATGTAGTGAGAGTTGCTTAAAATCTCAAAATGATGCCACAGTGATGTGGTGAGAGTTTCTCAAAAAATTAAAAATGATGCGACAGTGATGTGGTGAGAGTTGCTACTATCCTTCAAATGATTCTACAGTGATGTAGTGAGAGTTGCTTAAAATCTCCAAATGATGCTACAGTAATGTAGTGAGAATTGCTACGGACCTCAAAATGATGCTCCAGCGATGCAATAAGAGTTGCTTAAAACCTTAAAATGATGCTGAGAGTAATGTAGTGAGAGATGCTAAAAATCTAAAAATGATGCTGTAAGTAATGTAGTGAGACTTGCTACGAACCTCAATAATGCTACAGTAATGTTGTATGTGTTGCTAAAAATCTCAAAATGATGCTAAAGTGATGTGGTGAGAGTTGCTAAAATCCTCAAAGTGATGCTACAGTGATGAAGTGAGAGTTGCCACGAACCTCAAAATGATGCTATAGTGATGAATTGAGAGTTGCTACGAACCTCAAAATGATGGTACAGTAATATAGTGAGAGTTGCTAAAATCCTCAACATGATGCTACAGTAATGGAGTGAGAGTTGCTACGACCCTCAAAATGATGCTACAGTAATGTAGTGAGAGTTGCTACGATCCTCAAAATGATGCTCCAGTAATGTATTAAGTTGCTAAAAACCTAAAAATGATACTAGAGTGATGTAGTGAGAGTTGTTACGAACCTCAAAATGATGCTCCAGTGATGTAGTGAGAGTTGCTTAAAAATTCAAAATGTTGCGACTGTGATGTGCTGAAAGTTGCAAAAACCTAAAAATGATGCTCCACTGATTTAGTGAGAGTTGCTACTATCCTCAAAATGATGCTGCAGTGATGTAGGAAGAGTTGCTAAAAATCTCAAAATGACTCCACAGTAATGTAGTGAGAGTTGCTACGAACCTATAAATGATGCTCCAGTAATGAAGTGAGAGTTTCTACGAACCTATAAATGATGCTACAGTGATGTGGTAGGAGTTGCTTAAAACCTCAAAATGATTCCACAGTCATGTAGTGAGAGTTGCTTAAAACCTAAAAATGATGCTACAGTAATGTATTAAGTTGCTAAAAACCTCAAAATGATGCTCCAGTGATGTAGTGAGAGTTGCTACTAATCTAAGAAATGATGCTACAGTGATGTGGTGAGAGTTGCTACTATCCTCCAAATGCTGCTACAGTGAAGTAGTGAAAGTTGCTAAAAACCTCAAAATGCTGCTACAGTGATGTCGGAAGAGTTGCTAAAAATTTCAAAATGATGCTAAAGTGATGTGGCGAGAGTTGCAAAAAATCTCACAATGATGCTGTCAGTAATGTATTGAGAGATGCTACGAACCTCAACATGATGCTACAGTAATGTAGTAAAGAGTTGCTACGAACCTAAAAATGATGCTACAGTAATGTAGTGAGAGTTGCTACGATCCTCAAAATGATGCTACAGTAATGTATTAAGTTGCTAAAAACCTCAAAATGATGCTACAGTTATGCAGTGAGAGTTGCTACGAACCTTGAAATGATGCTACAGTAATGTTGCAGGAGTTGCTAAAAATCTCAAAATGAAGCTACAGTGATGTGGTGAGACTTGCTAAAAATCTCAAAATGACTCCACAGTAATGTAGTGAGAGTTGCTACGAACCTATAAATGATGCTCCAGTAATGAAGTGAGAGTTTCTACGAACCTATAAATGATGCTACAGTGATGTGGTAGGAGTTGCTTAAAACCTCAAAATGATTCCACAGTCATGTAGTGAGAGTTGCTTAAAACCTCAAAATGATGCTAAAGTAATGTATTAAGTTGCTAAAAACCTCAAAATGATGCTCCAGTGATGTAGTGAGAGTTGCTACTAATCTAAGAAATGATGCTACAGTGATGTGGTGAGAGTTGCTACTATCCTCCAAATGCTGCTACAGTGAAGTAGTGAAAGTTGCTAAAAACCTCAAAATGCTGCTACAGTGATGTCGGAAGAGTTGCTAAAAATTTCAAAATGATGCTAAAGTGATGTGGCGAGAGTTGCTAAAAATCTCACAATGATGCTGTCAGTAATGTATTGAGAGATGCTACGAACCTCAACATGATGCTACAGTAATGTAGTAAAGAGTTGCTACGAACCTAAAAATGATGCTACAGTAATGTAGTGAGAGTTGCTACGATCCTCAAAATGATGCTACAGTAATGTATTAAGTTGCTAAAAACCTCAAAATGATGCTACAGTTATGTAGTGAGAGTTGCTACGAACCTTGAAATGATGCTACAGTTATGTTGCAGGAGTTGCTAAAAATCTAAAAATGATGCTGTAAGTAATGTAGTGAGACTTGCTACGAACCTCAATAATGCTACAGTAATTTTGGAAGTGTTGCTAAAAATCTCAAAATGATGCTAAAGTGATGTGGTGAGAGTTGCAAAAATCTTCAAAATGATGCTACAGTGATGTAGTGAGAGTTGCTAGGATCTTAAAAATGATGCTCCAGTAATGTATTAAGTTGCTAAAAACCTCAAAATGATGCTACAGTGATGTAGTGAGAGTTGCTACGATCCTAAATATGATACTCCAGTAATGTATTAAGTTGCTAAAAACCTCAAAATGATGCGACAGTGATGAAGTGAGAGTTGCCACGAACCTCAAAATGATGCTAAAGTGATGAATTGAAAGTTGCTAAAAACCTCAAAATGCTGCTACAGTGATGTCGGAAGAGTTGCTAAAAATCTCAAAATGATGCTGAAGTGATGTGGCGAGAGTTGCTAAAAACCTCACAATGATGCTGTCAGTAATGTAGTGAGACATGCTGCGAACCTTAAAATGATGCTACAGTAATGTAGTGAGAGTTGCTACGATCCTCAAAATGATGCTACAGTAATGTATTAAGTTGCTAAAAACCTCAAAATGATTCTCCACTGATGTAGTGAGAGTTGCTACGAACCTCAAAATGATGCTACAGTTATGTAGTGAGAGTTGCTACGAACCTCAAAATGATGCTACAGTAATGTTGCAGGAGTTGCTAAAAATCTAAAAATGATGCTGTAAGTAATGTAGTGAGACTTGCTACGAACCTCAATAATGCTACAGTAATGTTGTAAGTGTTGCTAAAAATCTCAAAATGATGCTAAAGTGATGTGGTGACAGTTGCAAAAATCTTCAAAATGATGCTACAGTGATGTAGTGAGAGTTGCCACGAACCTCAAAATGATGCTCCAGTAATGTAGTGAGAGTTGCTAGGATCCTAAAAATGATGCTCCAGTAATGTATTAAGTTGCTAAAAAACTCAAAATGATGCTACAGTGATGTAGTGAGAGTTGCTACGATCCTCAAAATGATGCTCCAGTAATGTATTAAGTTGCTAAAAACCTCAAAATGATGCGACAGTTATGTAGTGAGAGTTGCTATGAACCTCAAAATGATGCTACAGTAATGTAGTAAGTGTTGGTAAAAACATCAAAATGATGCTCCAGTGATGTAGTGAGAGTTGCTACGAACCTCAAAATGATGCTAAAGTGATGTGGTGAGAGTTGCAAAAAAATTAAAAATGATGCTGTCAGTAATGTAGTGAGAGTTGCTAGGAACCTATAAATGATGCTACAGTGATGTGGTAGGAGTTGCTTAAAACCTCAAAATGGTTCCACAGTCATGGAGTGAGAGTTGCTTAAAACCTCAAAATGATGCTACAGTAATGTTGTAAGAGTTGCTACGAACCTCAAAATGATGCTACAGTAATGTTGTAAGAGTTGCTACGAACCTCAAAATGATGCTACAGTAATGTATTAAGTTGCTAAAAATCTCAAAATGATGCTACTGTAATGTATTAAGTTGCTAAAAACCTCAAAATGTTGCTACAGTGATGTAGTGAGAGTTGCTACTAATCTCAAAATGATGCTCCAGTGATGTAGTGAGAGTTGCTACTAATCTAAGAAATGATGCTACAGTGATGTAGGAAGAGTTGCTAAAAATCTCAAAATTATGCTTCAGTGATGTGGTGAGAGTTGCTAAAAATCTCAAAATGATGCTTCAGTGATGCAATAAGAGTTGCTTCGAACCTTAAAATGATGCTGACAGTAATGTAGTGAGACTTGCTACGAACCTCAAAATGATGCTACAGTAATGTAGTAGGAGTTGCTTAAAATCTAAAAATGATGCTGTAAGTAATGTAGTGAGACTTGCTACGAACCTCAATAATGCTACAGTAATGTTGTAAGTGTTGCTAAAAATCTCAAAATGATGCTAAAGTGATGTGGTGAGAGTTGCTAAAATCCTCAAAATGATGCTACAGTGATGTAGTGAGAGTTGCCACGAACCTCAAAATGATGCTCCAGTAATGTAGTGAGAGTTGCTCCGAACCTCAAAATGATGCGACAATAATGTGGTGAGAGTTGCTTAAAACCTCAAAATGATGCTACAGTAATGTAGTGAGAGTTGCTAGGATCCTAAAAATGATGCTCCAGAAATGTATTAAGTTGCTAAAAACCTCAAAATGATGCTACAGTGATGTATTAAGTTGCTAAAAACCTCAAAATGTTGCTACAGTGATGTAGTAAGAGTTGCTTAAAACCTCAAAATGATGCTCCAGTGATGTAGTGAGAGTTGCTACTAATCTAAGAAATGTTGCTACAGTGATGTGGTGAGAGTTTCTTAAAATCTTAAAAAGATGCGACAGTGATGTGGTGAGAGTTGCGACTATCCTCCAAATGATGCTACAGTGAAGTAGTGAACGTTGCTAAAAATCTCAAAATGATGCTAAAGTGATGTGGCGAGAGTTGCTAAACACCTCACAATGATGCTATCAGTAATGTAGTGAGAGATGCTACGAACCTCAACATGATGCTACAGTAATGTAGTGAGAGTTGCTACGAACCTCAAAATGATGCTACAGTAATGTAGTGAGAGTTGCTACGATCCTCAAAATGATGCTCCACTGATGTAGTGAGCGTTGCTACGAACCTCAAAATGATGCTGAGAGTTATGAAGTGAGAGTTGCCACTATCCTCAAAATGATGCTGCAGTGATGTAGGAAGAGTTGCTAAAAACCTCAAAATAATGCTTTCAGTGATGTAGTGAGAGTTGCTACGAATCTCAAAATGATGCTACAGTAATGTAGTAAGAGTTGCTAAAAATCTCAAAATGATGCTACAGTGATGTGGTTAGACTTGCTAAAAATCTCAAAATGATTCTACAGTAATGTAGTGAGAGTTGCTATGAACCTATAAATGATGCTCCAGTGATGAAGTGAGAGTTGCTACCAACCTATAAATGATGCCACAGTGATGTGGTAGGAGTTGCTTAAAACCTCAAAATGATTCCAAGGTCATGTAGTGAGAGTTGCTTAAAACCTCAAAATGATGCTACAGTAATGTTGTAAGAGTTGCTACCAACCTCAAAATGATGCGACAGTCATGTAGTAAGAGTTGCTACGAACCTCAAAATGATGCTACAGTTATGTCGTGAGAGTTGCTAAAAACCTCAAAATGATGCTACAGTAATGTAGTGAGAGTTCTACTCATCTCAAAATGATGCTAAAGTGATGTAATGAGAGTTAATACTCATCTCAAAATGATGATAAAGTGATGAAATGACAGTTACTACTAACCTAAGAAATTATGCTACAGTGATGTAGTGAGAGTTGCTACTCATCTCAAAACGATGCTTAAGTGATGTCATGAGAGTTGCTACTAAACTAAGAAATGATGCTACAGCGATGTAGTGAGAGTTACTATGATGCTCAAAATGATGCTCACAGTAATGTAGTAAGATTTGCTAAATCTCTCAAAATAATGCTACAGTGATGGAGTGAGAGTTGCTACGAACCTAAGAAATGATGCTGCAGTAATGTAATGACAGTTGCTACGAACCTAAGAAATGATGCGACAGTGATGTAGTGAGAGTTGCTACTAAACAAAGAAATGATGCTACAGTGATGAAGTGAGAGTTGCTACTCATCTCAAAATGATGCTAAGGTGATGTAATGAGAGTTGCTACTAACCTAAGAAATGATGCTACAGTGATGTGGTGAGAGTTGCCACTATGCTCAAAATGATGCTGACAGTAATGTAGTGAGAGTTCTACTCATCTCAAAATGATGCTAAAGTGATGTAATGACAGTTGCTACTAACCTAAGAAATGATGCTACAGTGATATAGTGAGAGTTGCTACTAACCAAAGAAATGATGCTAAAGTAATGTAATGACAGTTGCTACGAACCTAAGAAATGATGCTACAGTCATGTAGTGACAGTTGCTACTAACCAAAGAAATGATACTACAGTGATGTGGTGAGAGTTGCCACTATGCTCAAAATGATGCTGACAGTAATGCAGTGAGAGTTACTTAAAACCTCAAAATGATGCTGACAGTGATGTAGTGAGGGTTCTACTCAACCCAAAATGATGCTAAAGTGATGTAATGAGAGTTGCTACTAACCTAAGAAATGATGCTAAAGTGATGTAGTGAGAGTTGCTACTAACCAAAGAAATGATGCTAAAGTAATGTAATGACAGTTGCTACGAACCTAAGAAATGATGCTACAGTCATGTAGTGAGAGTTGCTACTAACCAAAGAAATGATACTACAGTGATGTAGTGAGAGTTGCTACTCATCTCAAAACGATGCTTAAGTGATGTAATGAGAGTTGCTACTAACCTAAGAAATGATGCTACAGTAATGTAGTGAGAGTTACTATGATGCTCAAAATGATGCTGACAGTAATGTAGTAAGATTTGCTAAAACTCTCAAAATAATGCGACAGTGATGGAGTGAGAGTTGCGAAGAACCTAATAAATGATGCTACAGTAATGTAATGACAGTTGCTACGAACCTAAGAAATGATGCTCCAGTGATGTAGTGAGAGTTGCTACTAAACAAAGAAATGATGCTACAGTGATGTAATGAGAGTTGCTACTAACCTCAGAAATGATGCTACAGTGATGTAGTGAGAGTTGCTAGGAACCTAAGAAATGATGCTACAGTAATGTAGTGAGAGTTGCTACGAACCTCATAATGATGCTGAAGTGATGTAATGAGAGTTGCTACGAACCGAAGAAATGATGCTACAGTGATGTAGTGAGAGTTGCTACTGACCTCAAAATGATGTTGACAGTGATGTAGTGAGGGTTGCTACTAACCTAAGAAAGGATGCTACAGTGATGTGATGAGAGTTGCTAATCATCTCAAAATGATGCTAAAGTGATGTAATGAGAGTTGTTAAGAATTTCAAAATTATGCTAAAGTGATGTAATGAGAGTTGCTAATCATCTCAAAATGATGCTAAAGTGATGTAATGAGAGTTGCTAAGAATTTCAAAATTATGCTAAAGTGATGTAATGAGAGTTGCTTCAAACCTAAGAAATGATGCTACAGTGATGTGGTGAGAGATGCTAAAAATCTCAAAATGATGCCACAGTGACTTAATGAGAGTTGCTCCTAACCTAAGAAATGATGCTGACAGTAATGTAGTGAGAGTTCTACTCATCTCAAAATGATGCTAAAGTGATGTAATGACAGTTGCTACTAACCTAAGAAATGATGCTACAGTGATGTAGTGAGAGTTGCTACTAACCAAAGAAATGATGCTAAAGTAATGTAATGACAGTTGCTACGAACCTAAGAAATGATGCTACAGTCATGTAGTGACAGTTGCTACTAACCAAAGAAATGATACTACAGTGATGTGGTGAGAGTTGCCACTATGCTCAAAATGATGCTGACAGTAATGCAGTGAGAGTTACTTAAAACCTCAAAATGATGCTGACAGTGATGTAGTGAGGGTTCTACTCAACCCAAAATGATGCTAAAGTGATGTAATGAGAGTTGCTACTAACCTAAGAAATGATGCTAAAGTGATGTAGTGAGAGTTGCTACTAACCAAAGAAATGATGCTAAAGTAATGTAATGACAGTTGCTACGAACCTAAGAAATGATGCTACAGTCATGTAGTGAGAGTTGCTACTAACCAAAGAAATGATACTACAGTGATGTAGTGAGAGTTGCTACTCATCTCAAAACGATGCTTAAGTGATGTAATGAGAGTTGCTACTAACCTAAGAAATGATGCTACAGTAATGTAGTGAGAGTTACTATGATGCTCAAAATGATGCTGACAGTAATGTAGTAAGATTTGCTAAAACTCTCAAAATAATGCGACAGTGATGGAGTGAGAGTTGCGAAGAACCTAATAAATGATGCTACAGTAATGTAATGACAGTTGCTACGAACCTAAGAAATGATGCTCCAGTGATGTAGTGAGAGTTGCTACTAAACAAAGAAATGATGCTACAGTGATGTAATGAGAGTTGCTACTAACCTCAGAAATGATGCTACAGTGATGTAGTGAGAGTTGCTAGGAACCTAAGAAATGATGCTACAGTAATGTAGTGAGAGTTGCTACGAACCTCATAATGATGCTGAAGTGATGTAATGAGAGTTGCTACGAACCGAAGAAATGATGCTACAGTGATGTAGTGAGAGTTGCTACTGACCTCAAAATGATGTTGACAGTGATGTAGTGAGGGTTGCTACTAACCTAAGAAAGGATGCTACAGTGATGTGATGAGAGTTGCTAATCATCTCAAAATGATGCTAAAGTGATGTAATGAGAGTTGTTAAGAATTTCAAAATTATGCTAAAGTGATGTAATGAGAGTTGCTAATCATCTCAAAATGATGCTAAAGTGATGTAATGAGAGTTGCTAAGAATTTCAAAATTATGCTAAAGTGATGTAATGAGAGTTGCTTCAAACCTAAGAAATGATGCTACAGTGATGTGGTGAGAGATGCTAAAAATCTCAAAATGATGCCACAGTGACTTAATGAGAGTTGCTCCTAACCTAAGAAATGATGCTGACAGTAATGTAGTGAGAGTTCTACTCATCTCAAAATGATGCTAAAGTGATGTAATGACAGTTGCTACTAACCTAAGAAATGATGCTACAGTGATGTAGTGAGAGTTGCTACTAACCAAAGAAATGATGCTAAAGTAATGTAATGACAGTTGCTACGAACCTAAGAAATGATGCTACAGTCATGTAGTGACAGTTGCTACTAACCAAAGAAATGATACTACAGTGATGTGGTGAGAGTTGCCACTATGCTCAAAATGATGCTGACAGTAATGCAGTGAGAGTTACTTAAAACCTCAAAATGATGCTGACAGTGATGTAGTGAGGGTTCTACTCAACCCAAAATGATGCTAAAGTGATGTAATGAGAGTTGCTACTAACCTAAGAAATGATGCTAAAGTGATGTAGTGAGAGTTGCTACTAACCAAAGAAATGATGCTAAAGTAATGTAATGACAGTTGCTACGAACCTAAGAAATGATGCTACAGTCATGTAGTGAGAGTTGCTACTAACCAAAGAAATGATACTACAGTGATGTAGTGAGAGTTGCTACTCATCTCAAAACGATGCTTAAGTGATGTAATGAGAGTTGCTACTAACCTAAGAAATGATGCTACAGTAATGTAGTGAGAGTTACTATGATGCTCAAAATGATGCTGACAGTAATGTAGTAAGATTTGCTAAAACTCTCAAAATAATGCGACAGTGATGGAGTGAGAGTTGCGAAGAACCTAATAAATGATGCTACAGTAATGTAATGACAGTTGCTACGAACCTAAGAAATGATGCTCCAGTGATGTAGTGAGAGTTGCTACTAAACAAAGAAATGATGCTACAGTGATGTAATGAGAGTTGCTACTAACCTCAGAAATGATGCTACAGTGATGTAGTGAGAGTTGCTAGGAACCTAAGAAATGATGCTACAGTAATGTAGTGAGAGTTGCTACGAACCTCATAATGATGCTGAAGTGATGTAATGAGAGTTGCTACGAACCGAAGAAATGATGCTACAGTGATGTAGTGAGAGTTGCTACTGACCTCAAAATGATGTTGACAGTGATGTAGTGAGGGTTGCTACTAACCTAAGAAAGGATGCTACAGTGATGTGATGAGAGTTGCTAATCATCTCAAAATGATGCTAAAGTGATGTAATGAGAGTTGTTAAGAATTTCAAAATTATGCTAAAGTGATGTAATGAGAGTTGCTAATCATCTCAAAATGATGCTAAAGTGATGTAATGAGAGTTGCTAAGAATTTCAAAATTATGCTAAAGTGATGTAATGAGAGTTGCTTCAAACCTAAGAAATGATGCTACAGTGATGTGGTGAGAGATGCTAAAAATCTCAAAATGATGCCACAGTGACTTAATGAGAGTTGCTCCTAACCTAAGAAATGATGCTACAGTGATGTAATAAATTGCTACTAACCTAAAAATGATGCTACAGTCATGTAGTGAGAGTTGCTACTAACCTCAAAATGATGCTAACAGTAATGTACTGAGAATTTCTGCTTACCTCAAAATAAGGCTGCAGTGATGTCGTGAGAGTTGCTACTCATCTCAAAATGATGCCACAGTGATGTAATGAGAGTTGCTACTAACCTAAGAAATGATGCTACAGTAATGTAATGACAGTTGCTGCGAACCTAAGAAATGATGCTACAGTGATGCAGTGAGAGTTGCTACTAAACAAAGAAATGATGCTACAGTGATGTAGTGAGGGTTGCTACTCATCTCAAAATGATGCTAAGGTGATGTAATGAGAGTTGCTACTAACCTAAGAAATGATGCTAAAGTGATGTGGTGAGAGTTGCCACTATGCTAAAAATGATGCTGACAGTAATGCAGTGAGAGTTACTTAAAACCTCAAAATGATGCTACAGTGATGTAATGAGAGTTGCTACTAACCTAAGAAATGATACCACAGTGATGTGGTGAGAGTTGCTACTAATCTAAAAATGATCCTAAAGTGATGTAATGAGAGTTGCTACTAACCAAAGAAATGATGCGACAGTGATGTAGTGAGAGTTGCTACTAATCTAAAAATGATGCTAAAGTGATGTAGTGAGAGTTGCTACGAACCTCAAAATGATGCTACAGTGACTTCATGAGAGTTGCTCCTAACCTCAGAAAATGATGCTACAGTGATGTCGTGAGAGTTGCTACGAACCGAAGAAATGATGCTACAGTAATGTAGTGAGAGTTGCTACGAACCTCATAATGATGCTGAAGTGATGTAATGAGAGTTGCTACTAACCTCATAATGATGCTAGAGTGATGTAATGAGAGTTGCTACGAACCGAAGAAATGATGCTACAGTGATGTAGTGAGAGTTGCTACTGACCTCAAAATGATGTTGACAGTGATGTAGTGAGGGTTGCTACTAACCTAAGAAATGATGCTACAGTGATGAAGTGAGAGTTGCTACTCATCTCAAAATGATGCTAAGGTGATGTAATGAGAGTTGCTACTAACCTAAGAAATGATGCTACAGTGATGTGGTGAGAGTTGCCACTATGCTCAAAATGATGCTGACAGTAATGCAGTGAGTTACTTAAAACCTCAAAATGATGCTGACAGTGATGTAGTGAGAGTTCTACTCATCTCAAAATGATGCTAAAGTGATGTAATGAGAGTTGCTACTAACCTAAGAAATGATGCTACAGTGATGTAGTGAGAGTTGCTACTAACCAAAGAAATGATGCTAAAGTAATGTAATGACAGTTGCTACGAACCTAAGAAATGATGCTACAGTCATGTAGTGAGAGTTGCTACTAACCAAAGAAATGATGCTACAGTGATGTAGTGGGAGTTGCTACTCATCTCAAAACGATGCTTAAGTGATGTAATGAGAGTTGCTACTAACCTAAGAAATGATGCTACAGTAATGTAGTGAGAGTTACTATGATGCTCAAAATGATGCTGACAGTAATGTAGTAAGATTTGCTAAAACTCTCAAAATAATGCGACAGTGATGGAGTGAGAGTTGCGAAGAACCTAATAAATGATGCTACAGTAATGTAATGAAAGTTGCTACGAACCTAAGAAATGATGCTCCAGTGATGTAGTGAGAGTTGCTACTAAACAAAGAAATTATGCTACAGTGATGTAATGAGAGTTGCTACTAACCTAAGAAATGATGCTACAGTGATGTAGTGAGAGTTGCTACGAACCTCAAAATGATGCTACAGTGACTTCATGAGAGTTGCTCCTAACCTCAGAAATGATGCTACAGTGATGTAGTGAGAGTTGCTAGGAACCTAAGAAATGATGCTACAGTAATGTAGTGAGAGTTGCTACGAACCTCATAATGATGCTGAAGTGATGTAATGAGAGTTGCTACGAACCGAAGAAATGATGCTACAGTGAGTTAGTGAGAGTTGCTACTGACCTCAAAATGATGTTGACAGTGATGTAGTGAGGGTTGCTACTAACCTAAGAAAGGATGCTACAGTGATGTGATGAGAGTTGCTAATCATCTCAAAATGATGCTAAAGTGATGCAATGAGAGTTGTTAAGAATTTCAAAATTATGCTAAAGTGATGTAATGAGAGTTGCTAATCATCTCAAATGATGCTAAAGTGATGTAATGAGAGTTGCTAAGAATTTCAAAATTATGCTAAAGTGATGTAATGAGAGTTGCTTCAAACCTAAGAAATGATGCTACAGTGATGTGGTGAGAGATGCTACGAACCTCAAAATGATGCCACAGTGACTTAATGAGAGTTGCTCCTAACCTAAGAAATGATGCTACAGTGATGTAATAAATTGCTACTAACCTAAAAATGATGCTACAGTCTTGTAGTAAGAGTTGATACTAACCTCAAAATGATGCCACAGTGATGTAATGAGAGTTGCTACTAACCTAAGAAATGATGCTACAGTGATGCAGTGAGAGTTGCTACTAAACAAAGAAATGATACTACAGTGATGTGGTGAGAGTTGCTACTAATCTAAAAATGATCCTAAAGTGATGTAATGAGAGTTGCTCCTAACCAAAGAAATGATGCTACAGTGATGTAGTGAGAGTTGCTACTAATCTAAAAATGATGCTAAAGTTATGTAGTGAGAGTTGCTACGAACCTCAAAATGATGCTACAGTGACTTCATGAGAGTTGCTACTAACCTAAGAAATGATACTACAGTGATGTAGTGAGAGTTGCTACTGATCTAAAAATGATCCTAAAGTGATGTAATGAGAGTTGCTACTAACCAAAGAAATGATGCTACAGTGATGTCGTGAGAGTTGCTACTAATCTAAAAATGATGCTAAAGTGATGTAGTGAGAGTTGCTACGAACCTCAAAATGATGCTACAGTGACTTCATGAGAGTTGCTACTAACCTAAGAAATGATGCTACAGTGATGTGGTGAGAGTTGCTACTAATCTAAAAATGATCCTAAAGTGATGTAATGACAGTTGCTACTAACCTAAGAAATGATGCTACAGTGATGTAGTGAGACTTGCTACTAATCTCAAAATGATGCTAAAGTGATGTCGTGAGAGTTCATTAAAACCTCAAAATGATGCTAGTCATGTCGTGAGAGTTGCTACGAACCTCAAAATAATGCTGAATTGATGTAGTGAGAGTTGCTACTAATGTCAAAATGATGCTAAAGTGATGTAATGAGAGTTGCAATCCAATCTCAGAATGATGCCAGTGATGTAATGAGAGTTTCTTCTAACCTAAGAAATGATGCTACAGTGATGCAGTGAGAGTTGCTACTTACCTAAGAAAGGGTACTACAGTGATGTGATGAGTTGCTAATCATCTCAAAACGATGCTGAAGTGATGCAATGAGAGTTTCTACTAACCTAAGAAATTATTCTTCATTTATGTGATGAGAGTTGCTCATCATCTTCAAATGATGCTACAGTGACTTAATAAGAGTTGCTCCTAACCCAAGAAATGATGCTACAGTGATGTAATGAGAGTTGCTATTAATTACAAAATGATGCTACAGTGATGTGGTGAGAGTTGCTAAAAACCTCAAAATGATGCTAAAAGTGATATAATGACAGTTTCTTAAAACCTTAAAATAATGCAAAAGTAATGTGGTAAGAGTTGCTCCTTACAGTGATGTAGTGAGAGTTGCTACTGACCTCAAAATGATGTTGACAGTGATGTCGTGAGAGTTGCGACTAACCTAAGAAATGATGTTGACAGTAATGTAGTAAGACTTTCTGTTGACCTCAAAATGAAGCTACAGTGATGCAGTAAGAGTTGCTACGAACCTCAAAATGATGCAGGGTGACTTTGTGGAAAGTCTTGCACTCCCAACACATTCATTCTCACTAATGCAGTGACAGGTCAGAGCCAAGGGAGCCTCCATGTCCACAGATGTCCACATGGCAGCTGGACTTCCTTTTTCACTCCTTCCCGTTCCTCCTGGTACTTTTTGGCCACCGTTTGTTTGATGGTCTGAAAATGACACCCAGAGTAAATCAATACATTGAAATTCAAGATGAAATAAACTGGAGATATCAACTACTGCTTTAGATCATTTCCACACAAACCTTCCTGGTTGGCAAACATATGAGGCTCAAGGACCTGAACCAGTTCCCTGAACCCTTCCCTCTCAACAGTGCTGAGGGGCTGGCAGTCCTTCAGAATGAAATTCAGCAGAGCCTCATCCAGCATCTGCTTCCTGGAAGCTGGATGGTTAAAGATGAAGGAGAGAAGAAATGAATAGGAATTAATGATCAATGAAGCAACTGTGAGTCAGTTGGAGAGTGGCTGTATACCTGAGTTCATCCTGGTGGATCTGGGACTTCATTCTCATGCCTGGCCCCATCATGCCTCAGCACTGAAGAGGTGCTTTTGTTGAGATGAGACGCTTCTGTCCAACAAGTGCGACATTCAACCTGCAGAAAAGAACATGAGTACTCAGCTAAAAGTTCCTTTCTTCATGGTGACTGGTGTTTCTTAGTCTTAGACCACCAGGTTTCCAATGAGGTGTATCGGATACGTTGTTGTGTGCCGCTGAAATCCGTCCAATTCCGGCGTTGTTTCCTCATGAAATATGTTTGCCTTAAAGCTCATTAAAGTGTTGAACCACAATATCGTTCACCATAACTGAGTCAACTTCAAGATAACCTACTTCTACATTCCAGTCCCGGCTGCTCCTGTTCTGCTGCAGTCCAGAAAACAACAACCCGATACAATTGGCGCTCCTTCCCACAGCTCCGGCCCGGATCCGCATGGTTCCGCTGACTGAGTGTGAGACGCGCTCCCTCCAGAGTGGCACAGCCCGATGGGGGTCCTTATCTGGCACGGGGGCGTAAAACTGGTGCGACTGGAAAGCCTGGTTTATTCTGCGTCGTTGCTCTGCAATTCACATCCAAGCCGCTAGGGGGTGTGGCTTTGTCTTTGTATTGTTTACGGGGCTCTTGTCGGATTCCTTGGTTTTCTTCCGGTCACAGACAACAATTGTTGGCCATTTGTCAGTCTTTGTAGTGCCGCGAAGAGGAGTTGTAGAGGTGGTCGTACTTGAGCACCTCCTCGATAATCCTTTCTTCAGCTTGGTCCATTTTTTCTTGGAGCCTTCACCACAGAAACTTTGAAAATGGCGGTGTTGCTGTGATGCGACTGAACCGGAAATAACGTTCTGAGCGGACCAATCACAGTCCTCGACGTTGACGTCACCACGCGCCGACGCGATGCGTAAGTAGGATTTTTTTGGAGGCGCGTTTCAGGCTACGGCGTACGGTCTGCGACGACGGCGTAGGTACGAATACTACTCGACACAGAAGCATAAATCAGGCTTAAATCAGGCTTTATAGTCCAACAGGAAGTTAGCATGTCAGGGATGAGACACCCTCATAGTCCAAAAGGAAGTTAGCATGTCAGGGATGAGACACCCTCATAGTCCAACAGGAAGTTAGCATGTCAGGGATGAGACACACTTATTGTCCAACAGGAAGTTAGCATGTCAGGGATGAGACACGCTTATCGTCCAACAGGAAGTTAGCATGTGAGGGATGAGACACGCTTATCGTCCAACAGGAAGTTAGCATGTCAGGGATGAGACACGCTTATCGTCCAACAGGAAGTTAGCATGTGAGGGATGAGACACGCTTATCGTCCAACAGGAAGTTAGCATGTCAGGGATGAGACACGCTTATCGTCCAACAGGAAGTTAGCATGTCAGGGATGAGACACGCTTATCGTCCAACAGGAAGTTAGCATGTCAGGGATGAGACACGCTTATCGTCCAACAGGAAGTTAGCATGTCAGGGATGAGACACGCTTATCGTCCAACAGGAAGTTAGCATGTGAGGGATGAGACACGCTTATCGTCCAACAGGAAGTTAGCATGTCAGGGATGAGACACGCTTATCGTCCAACAGGAAGTTAGCATGTCAGGGATGAGACACCCTGATAGTCCAACAGGAAGTTAGCATCTCCATGGTTCCCTTGACCAGAAGCCAGTGGGATCGTTCCATTCTGACATCTTGATTGACATTTGTCCTTCTCTGAGCTAAATAGCTGGCAATCATTTGAAAAAAACCTTGATTTACTTTTTGTATTTTGATCTTCAGCTCATTTGCATACTTTTGTTAAAATTCTCCCCTTTTTGTCTTTTTTTTCTGCTGTTTTTAGCACAAAGTCCGCATCTGTTGAAGTCCTCAGTCTCCATGCAGGTGGTGTTGTTCCAGATAAAAGGTCTCAATAACAGCATCACTCCAGGTGAAACCATTCCAAAGAAGGCTAAGTGGAGCTGGCATATCAGCCCCCAATGGAAGCCTGCTGCTGCTGCCAAGCTCTCCATGTCATCATGGAAAAGTTGATTGTTCAACTCAATGTTTTTCCCATTGGGAGGAGATTTGTTGTTCCAACATGAAGTCTTTTCTTTTGATGAGTTTGTGTGTTGTAGTAGCATGAAGACATCTTGTTATCATGATCAACTCATCTGGCCTGGTGGAAGAACGCTGCTGTGTTTGGATTCAGAAGAGTCAAATCTGAACCAGGGACTTGTAGTTTTATCCTCGGTCTCCGGACTCATAAAATGGAGACCGGCCCAGTTTGACACTTTTGAACTCCTCCATGATGTTCAAATCTCATGACTGAGATTCGTGATTGGAAACATCGGCGGTTCAGGAAAGAAAACATGTATCATTGAACATCGCTCTCATCCTTCTACTCAGAACGCTGCGGTGGACTCCACCGTGTCCAGGCTTTGGGCAGATACGTCTTCATCCTCCACCACCACCAGCCGCTCCACCCCACCCACCCTGTGCAGGTCTATATTACCAGGGTCGGATCTGGCAGGGTGGAGGATCTTTGATTCATCTTAGCTTTCCTGCTCCGGCTGTTTCAGAAACATTAAAATGGAGGTGGTTGTTTGCGTCTTTCAGGCCACGCCAACGCCTCCTTCTGTCCCCACGCTTACGGCTGCCGAAACGTGCCGGTGTCTGAAAACCAGATCATTCTGGATGTGCCGGACCACCAGGTCCTCCTCACCTGCAGGTCCCTGCAGGCAGAGCCCTGTGGTGGTAGGTTTCCTGCTCCTCTGCTGGACTGATACCCTCTCCCTTTCCCCACACGTATCTGCTGTTTCTACTCTGTGCCTCCTTCTCCTCTGTCAGGCCTGGACTTCTTCCTTCTGTCTCTCCAGGATTACGTCCTGGTGGTGCCTGAGAGCAGCTCCAGCTCCAGCTCCCTGAACCAAGAACCACTGGAGAAATCTGACCACTTCATCAGCAACTGTGGCCTCAACAGCTTTCATGTCAAGTTGGTGTCTCTCAGCCTGAGTTGGTCCCTGTTCTGTATCCCTGAATGTTCTAGAGGAACTAAACTGGGCCTGACTGGGACGCTTCTGTCTGCTCAGATTTGGGTTGTGAATGCATTCAAATGTCATTTACAAGCATTGGAACAAAAGACGTGAGCCTCAAGAATATTTAGTTCTTGATTTACTTTCTCTTGCAGGGTTTCATTTTGTGCTAATTTTCTTTTGAAGATCTTTGTTTTTTTGTTGTCCTTCCATTTAGCAAGTTTGGCTAAGAACCGTTTCCCCACGAAACTAATTTTCCTAAAATGTCTCGCTAACGTTTCCTTTTTCTCTGTCGTCCCTCCTGTCCTTGGTCTCCATTCTGTCTCAGCTCAGCTGTGTCTCTTGGGCTCTCTTCACCAACGGCGCCCTGCCTTGTGCCTGCCATGAGGTTGGAGCTGAGAGTGAAACCTGCGAGTCATTTGCTGGTCGGTGCCGCTGCAGGCCCCACGTGATTGGCCGAGACTGCTCCATGTGGGCCGCGGGCTGCTGGGGATTCCCCACTGCAGACGTGAGTGTCAGATTGGATGAATGATGAGTAACAAGGGCTTTTAATGATGAGTGAGAGGACGGACCAAACCAACCTGTCCAACCATCAGAGGACAGTTTGTTGTTCTAGTTTCAACTCTTACTACATTACTGTGAGCATCATTTTGAGTTCATTAGCAATTCTTACTACATCACTGTCAGCATCATTTTTGAATTCATTAACAATTCTTCCTACATAACTGTAGCATAATTTTGAGGTTTTTAGCAGCTCTTACTAGATTAATGTGAGCATCATTTTGAGGTTATTCGAAAATTTCACTCCATTACTGTTAGCATCATTTTGAGTTCATTAGCAATTCTTCCAACATTACTGTCACATTATTTTGAGGTCCGCAGCAACTCTTACTACATTATTGTTGCATTATTTAAAGTTTCGTAGCAACTCTTACTACATTACTGTCAGCATCACTTTGAGTTTATTAGCAACTATCACGACATTACTGTTAGCATCATTTTGATTTTATTAGCAATTCTTAAGACATCACTGTAGCATTAAATTGACTTCATTAGCAACTCTTACTACATGACTCTCAGCATCATTTTTAGGTTACTCGCAACTTTCACTACATTACTGTTAGCATCAGTTTGAGTTCATTAGCAATTCTTACTACATCACTGTCGCATCATTTTGAGATCATTAGCAATTCTTCTGACATCACTGTCACATTATTTTGAGGTTCGTAGCAACTCTTACTACATTATTGTTGCATTATTTAAAGGTTCGTAGCAACTCTTACTACATTACTGTCAGCATCACTTTGAGTTTATTAGCAACTATCACGACATTACTGTTAGCATCATTTTGATTTTATTAGCAATTCTTAAGACATCACTGTAGCATTAAATTGACTTCATTAGCAACTCTTACTAAATGACTGTCAGCATCACTTTGAGGTTGTTCGAAACTCTTACTACATTACTGTAAGCATCACTGAGTTCATTAGCAACTATCACTACATTATTGTTAGCATCATCTTGAGTTCATTAGCAATTCTTACGACATCACTGTCCCATCAGTTTGAGATCATTACCAATTCTTCTGACATCACTGTCGCATTATTTTGAGGTTCGAAGCAACTCTTACTACTTTACTGTTGCATATTTTAAGGTTCGTAGCAACTCTTACTACATGACTGTCAGCATCACTTTGAGGTTGTTCGAAACTCTTCCTACATGACTGTCAGCATCACTTTGAGGTTATTCGAAACTCTGACTACATTACTGTAAGCATCACTTAGTTGATTAGCAACTATCACTACATTACTGTTAGCATCATTATGAGTTCATGAGCAATTCCTCCGACATCACTGTCGCAATATTTTGAGGTTCGTAGCAACTTTTACTACATTAATGTCGCATTATTTTTAGGTTCGTAGCAACACTTGACTGACATGACTGTCAGCATCACTTTGAGGTTATTCGAAACGTTCACTCCATTACTGCTAGCATCATTTTGTGTTCATTAGCAATTCTTACTAAATTACTGTTGCATCATTTTGAGATCTTTAGCAATTCTTCTGACATCACTGTCGCATTATTTTGAGGTTCGTAGCAACTCTTACTACATGACTGTCACCATCACTTTGAGGTTATTCGAAACACTTACTACATTACTGCAAGCATCGCTGAGTTGATTAGCAACTATCACTAGATTACTGTTAGCATCATTTTGAGTTCATTAGCAATTCTTACTACATCACTGCCGCATCATTTTGAGGTTCGTAGCAACTGTTACTACATGACTTTCAGCATCACTTTGAGGTTATTCGAAACACTTAGTTGCTAATCAACTCAGTGATGCTTACAGTAATGTACTATCACTACATTACTGTTAGCATCATTTTAAGTTCATTAGCAATTCTTCCGACATCACTGTCGCAATATTTTGAGGTACGTAGCAACTTTTACTACATTACTGTCGCATTATTATGAGGTTCGTAGCAACTCTTAGGACATGACTGTCAGCATCACTTTGAGGTTATTCGAAACGTTCACTCCATTACTGTAAGCATCATCTTGAGTTCATTAGCAATTCTTCTGACATCACTGTCGCATCATTTTTAGATCATTAGCAATTCTTCTGACATCACTGTCGCATTATTTTGAGGTTCGTAGCAACTCTTACTACTTGACTGTGAGCATCACTTTGAGGTTATTCGAAACGTTCACTCCATTACTGTTAGCATCATTTTGAGATCATTACCAATTCTTCTGACATCACTGTCGCATCATTTTGAGATCTTTAGCAATTCTTCTGATATCAATGTCGCATTATTTTGAGGTTCGTAGCAACTCTTACGACATGACTGTCAGCATCACTTTGAGGTTGTTCGAAACACTTACTACATTACTGTAAGCATCACTGACTTGATTAGCAACTATCACTACATTACTGTCGCATCATTTTGAGATCATTAGCAATTCTTCTGACATCACTGTCGCAATATTTTGAGGTTTGTAGCAACTTTTACTACATTACTGTCGCATTATTTTGAGGTTCGTAGCATCTCTTACTACATGACTGTCAGCATCACTTTGAGTTTATTAGCAACTATCACTAGATTACTGTTAGCATCATTTTGAGTTTATGAGCAATTCTCACGACATCACTGTAGCATTGAATTGAGTTCATTAGCAACTCTTACTAAATGACTGTCAGCAAACGTTCACTCCATTACTGTTAGCATCATTTTGAGATCATTACCAATTCTTCTGACATCACTGTCGCATCATTTTGAGATCTTTAGCAATTCTTCTGATATCAATGTCGCATTATTTTGAGGTTCGTAGCAACTCTTACGACATGACTGTCAGCATCACTTTGAGGTTGTTCGAAACTCTTACTACATTACTGTAAGCATCACTGAGTTTCTTCGCAACTGTCACTACATTACTGTTAGCATCATCTTGAGTTCATTAGCAATTCTTCCGACATCACTGTCGCAATATTTTGAGGTACGTAGCAACTTTTACTACATTACTGTCGCATTATTATGAGGTTCGTAGCAACTCTTTGGACATGACTGTCAGCATCACTTTGAGGTTATTCGAAACGTTCACTCCATTACTGTTAGCATCATCTTGAGTTCATTAGCAATTCCTCTGACATCACTATCGCAATATTTTGAGGTTCGTAGCAACTTTTACTACATTGCTGTTGCATTATTTAAAGGTTCGTAGCAACTCTTACTACATTACTGTCAGCATCACTTTGAGTTTATTAGCAACTACCACTACATTACTGTTAGCATCATCTTGAGTTCATTAGCAATTCTTCTGACATCACTGTCGCAATATTTTGAGGTTCGTAGCAACTTTTACTACATTACTGTCGCATTATTTTGAGGTTCGTAGCAACTGTTTGAACATGACTGTCAGCATCACTTTGAGGTTATTCGAAACGTTCACTCCATTACTGTTATCATCATTTTGAGTTCATTAGCAATTCTTACTAAATCACTGTCGCATCTTTTTGAGATCTTTAGCAATTCTACTGACATCACTGTCGCATTATTTTGAGGTTCGTAGCAACTCTTACTACATGACCATCAGCATCATTTTGAGGTTATTCGAAACTTTCACTCCATTACTGTTAGCATCATTTTGAGTTCATTAGCAATTCTTACTACATCACTGTCGCATCATTTTGAGATCATTAGCAATTCTTCCGAAATCCCTTACGCATTATTTTGAGGTTCGTAGCAACTTTTACTACATTGCTGTTGCATTATTTAAAGGTTCGTAGCAACTCTTACTACATTACTGTCAGCATCACTTTGAGTTTATTAGCAACTATCACTACATTACTGTTAGCATCATTTTGAGTTTATTCGCAATTCATAGACATCGCTGTAGCATAAAATTGAGGTTAGTAGCAACTCATCCTACATGACTGTCACCGTCACTTTGAGGTTTTTCGAAACACTTACTACATTACTGTAAGCATCAGTGAGTTGATTAGCAACTATCACTACATTAATTTTAGCATCATTTTGGGTTTTTTAGCAACTATCACGACATTACTGTTAGCGTCATTTTGAGTTTATTAGCAATTCATAGACATCACTGTAGCATAAAATTGAGGTTAGTAGCAACTTTTACTACATGACTGTCAGCATCACTTTGAGGTTGTTTGAAACACTTACTACATTACTGTAAGCATCACTGAGTTTATAAGCAACTATCACTACATTACTGTTAGCATCATTTTTAGGTTAGAAGCAACTGTTACTACATGACTGACAGCATCACTTTTAGGTTGTTCGAAACACTTACTACATTACTGTAACCATCACTGAGTTAATTAGCAACTATCACTACACTACTGTTAGCATCATTTTGAGTTCATTAGCAATTCTTCCGACATCACTGTCGCAATATTTTTAGGTTCGTAGCAACTCCTACGACATGACTGTCAGCAACACTTTGAGGTTGTTCGAAACACTTACTACATTACTGTAACCATCACTTTGAGGTTATTCGAAACTTTCACTCCATTACTGTTAGCATCATTTTGAGATCATTACCAATTCTTCTGACATCACTGTCGCATCATTTTGAGATCTTTAGCAATTCTTCTGACATCACTGTCGCATCATTTTGAGGTTAGTAGCAACTCCTACGACATGACTGTCAGCAACACTTTGAGGTTGTTCGAAACACTTACTACATTACTGTAAGCATCACTGACTTGATTAGCAACTATCACTACATTACTGTTAGCATCATTTTTAGTTTATGAGCAATTCTCATGACATCACTGTAGCATTGAGTTGAGTTCATTAGCAACTCTTATTAAATGACATTCAGCATCACTTTGAGGTTGTTCGAAACTCTTACTACATTACTGTAAGCATCACTGAGTTTCTTAGCAACTATCACTACATTACTGTTAGCATCATTTTGAGTTCATTAGCGATTCTTACTACATCACTGTCGCATCATTTTGAGATCATTAGCAATTCTTCCGACATCACTGTCGCATTATTTTGAGGTTCGTAGCAACTCTTGCTACATGACTGTCAGCATCACTTAGAGGTTGTTCGAAACACTTACTACATTACTGCAAGCATCACTGAGTTGATTAGCAACTATCACTACATTACTGTTAGCATCATTTTAAGTTCATTAGCATTTCTTCCGACATCACTGTCGCAATATTTTGAGGTTCGTAGCAACTTTTACTACATTACTGTCGCATTATTTTGAGGTTGGTAGCAACTCTTACTACATGACTGTCAGCATCACTTTGAAGTTGTTCGAAACACTTACTACATGACTGTCAGCATCACTTTGAGGTCGTTAGCAACTCTTACTACATTACTGTAAGCATCACTGAGTTTATTAGCAACTATCACTACATTACTGTTCGCATCATCTTGAGTTCATCAGCAATTCTTACGACATCACTGTCGCATCATTTTGATATCATTAGCAATTCTTCTGACATCAATGTCGCAATATTTTGAGGTTCGTATTAACTCTTACTACATGACTGTCAGCATCACTTTGAGGTTATTCGAAACTTTCACTCTATTAATGTTAGCATCACTTTGAGTTCATTAGCAATTCTTACTAAATCACTGTCGCATCATTTTGAGATCATTAGCAATTCTTCTGACATTACTGTCGCATTATTTTGAGGTTCGTAGCAACTCTTACTACATTACTGTCAGCATCACTTTGAGGTTGTTCGAAACGTTCACTCCATTACTGTTAGCATCATTTTGAGTTGATTAGAAATTCTTACTAAATCACTGTCGCATCATTTTGAGATCTTTAGAAATTCTTCCGACATCACTGTCGCAGTATTTTGAGGTTCGTAGCAACTTTTACGACATTACTGTCGCATTATTTTTGAGGTTCGTAGCAACTCATCCTACATGACTGTCAGCATCACTTTGAGGTTGTTCGAAACACTTAGTACATTACTGTAAGCATCACTGAGTTGATTAGCAACTATCACTACATTACTGTTAGCATCATTTTGAGTTCATTAGCAATTCTTACGACATCACAGTAGCATTAAATTGAGTTCATTAGCAACTCTTACTACATGACTGTCAACATCACTTTGAAGTTGTTCGAAACACTTACTACATGACTGTCAGCATCACTTTGAGGTTGTTCGAAACTCTTACAACATAACTGTAAGCATCACAGAGTTTTTTAGAAACTATCGCTACATTACTGTTAGCATCATCTTGATTTCATTAGCAATTCTTACGACATCACAGTAGCATTAAATTGAGTTCATTAGCAACTCTTACTACATGACTGTCAACATCACTTTGAAGTTGTTCGAAACACTTACTACATTACTGAAAGCTTCACTGAGTTGATTTGCAACTATCACTCCATTACTGTTAGCCTCGTTTTGAGTTCAATAGCAATTCTTACGACATCACTGTTTGCATCATTTTTTATTTCCTCGCAACTCAAACCACATGACTGTCAGCATCACTTTTAGGTTATTCGAAACTTTCACTCCATTAATGTTAGCATCATTTTGAGTTCATTTGCAATTCTTACTAAATCACTGTAGCATCATTTTGAGATCATAAGCAATTCTTACTAAATCACTGTAGCATCATTTTGAGATCATTAGCAATTCTTCTGACATCACTGTCGCATTATTTTTTAGGTTCGTAGCAACTCTTACGACATTACTGTCAGCATCACTTTGAGGTTGTTCGAAATGTTCACTCCATTACTGTTAGCATCATTTTGATTTCATTAGCAATTCTTACTAAATCACTGTCGAATAATTTTGAGATCTTTCGCAATTCTTCTTACATCACTGTCGTATTATTTTGACGTTCGTAGCAACTCTTACTACATGACTGTCAGCA
Organism: Aulostomus chinensis; assembly: GCF_037954235.1. NCBI lineage: Eukaryota > Metazoa > Chordata > Actinopteri > Syngnathiformes > Aulostomidae > Aulostomus > Aulostomus chinensis. The sequence goes on along the minus strand of NC_141320.1, from coordinate 53,747,471 downwards.
TCACTTTGAGGTTGTTCGAAACTCTTACTACATTACTGAAAGCTTCACTGAGTTGATTAGCAACTATCACTCCATTACTGTTAGCATCATTTTGAGTTCATGAGCAATTCTTCCGACATCACTGTCGCATCATTTTGAGATCATTAGCAATTCTTCTGACATCACTGTCGCATTATTTTGAGGTTCGTAGCAACTCTTACTGCATGACTGTCAGCATCACTTTGAGGTTGTTCGAAACACTTACTACATTACTGTAAGCATCACTGAGTTAATTAGCAACTATCACTACATTACTGTTAGCATCATTTTGAGTTCATTAGGAATTCTTCCGACATCACTGTCGCAATATTTTGAGGTTCGTAGCAACTTTGACTACATTACTGTCGCATTATTTTGAGGTTCGTTGCAACTCTTACTACATGACTGTCAGCATCACTTTGAGGTTATTCGAAACTTTCACTCCATTACTGTTAGCATCATTTTGAGTCCATTAGCAATTCTTACTACATCACTGTCGCATCATTTTGAGATCATTAGCAATTCTTCCGACATCACTGTCGCATTATTTTGAGGTTCGTAGAAACTCTTACTACATGACTGTCAGCATCACTTTGAAGTTATTCGAAACACTTACTACATGACTATCAGCATCACTTTGAGGTTGTTCGAAACTCTTACTACATTACTGTAAGCATCACTGAGTTTTTTAGCAACTATCGCTACATTACTGTTAGCATCATTTTGAGTTCATTAGCAATTCTTACTACATCACTGTCGCATCATTTTGAGATCTTTAGCAATTCTTCTGACATCACTGTCGCATTATTTTGATGTTCGTAGAAACTCTTACTACATGACTGTCAGCATCACTTTGAGGTTGTTCGAAACACTTAGTACATTACTGTAAGCATCACTGAGTTGATTAGCAACTATCACGACATTACTGTTAGCATCATTTTGAGATCATTAGCAATTCTTCCGACATCACTGTCGCAAAATTTTGAGGTTCGTAGCAACTTTTACTACATTACTGTCGCATTATTTTGAGGTTCGTAGCAACTCTTACTACATGACTGTCAGCATCACTTTGAGCTTATTCTAAACTTTCACTCCATCACTGTTAGCATCATTTTGAGTTCATTAGCAATTCTTACTGAATCGCTGTAGCATCATTTTGAGTTCATTAGGAATTCTTCCGACATTACTGTCGCAATATTTTGAGGTTCGTAGCAACTTTGACTACATTACTGTCGCATTATTTTGAGGTTCGTTGCAACTCTTACTACATGACTGTCAGCATCACTTTGAGGTTATTCGAAACTTTCACTCCATTACTGTTAGCATCATTTTGAGTCTATTAGCAATTCTTACTACATCACTGTCGCATCATTTTGAGATCATTAGCAATTCTTCCGACATCACTGTCGCATTATTTTGAGGTTCGTAGAAACTCTTACTACATGACTGTCAGCATCACTTTGAAGTTATTCGAAACAGTTACTACATGACTGTCAGCATCACTTTGAGGTTGTTCGAAACTCTTACTACATTACTGTAAGCATCACTGAGTTTTTTAGCAACTATCGCTACATTACTGTTAGCATCATTTTTAGTTCATTAGCAATTCTTACTACATCACTGTCGCATCATTTTGAGATCTTTAGCAATTCTTCTGACATCACTGTCGCATTATTTTGATGTTCGTAGCAACTCTTACTACATTACTGTCGCATTATTTTGAGGTTCGTTGCAACTCTTCCTACATGACTGTCAGCATCACTTTGAGGTTATTCGAAACTTTCACTCCATTACTGTTAGCATCATTTTGAGTTCATTAGCAATTCTTACTACATCACCGTCGCATCATTTTGAGATCATTAGCAATTCTTCCGACATCACTGTTGCATTATTTTGAGGTTCGTAGAAACTCTTACTACATGACTGTCAGCATCACTTTGAGGTTGTTCGAAACACTTAGTACATTACTGTAAGCATCACTGAGTTGATTAGCAACTATCACGACATTACTGTTTGCATAGTTTTGAGATCATTAGCAATTCTTCCGACATCACTGTCGCAAAATTTTGAGGTTCGTAGCAACTTTTACTACATTACTGTCGCATTATTTTTAGGTTCGTAGCAACTCTTACTACATGACTGTCAGCATCACTTTGAGCTTATTCTAAACTTTCACTCCATCACTGTTAGCATCATTTTGAGTTCATTAGCAATTCTTACTGAATCGCTGTAGCATCATTTTGAGAACATTAGCAATTCTTCTGACATCACTGTCGCATTTTTTTGAGGTTCGTAGCAACTCTTACTACATGACTGTCAGCATCACTTTGAGGTTGTTCGAAACTCCTACTACATTACTGTAAGCATCACTGAGTTGATTAGCAACTATCACTACATTACTGTTAGCATCGTTTTGAGATCAATAGCAATTCTTACGACATCACTGTCAGCATCATTTTTTATTTACTCGCAACTCAAACCACATGACTGTCAGCATCACTTTGAGGTTATTCGAAACTTTCACTCCATTACTTTGAGCATCATCTTGAGATCATTCGCAATTCTTCCTACATCACTGTCGCATCATTTTGAGATCTTTAGCAATTCTTCTGACATCACTGTCGCATTATTTTGAGGTTCGTAGAAACTCTTACTACATGACTGTCAGCATCACTTTGAGGTTGTTCGAAACACTTAGTACATTACTGTAAGCATCACTGAGTTGATTAGCAACTATCACGACATTACTGTTAGCATCATTTTGAGATCATTAGCAATTCTTCCGACATCACTGTCGCAAAATTTTGAGGTTCGTAGCAACTTTTACTACATTACTGTCGCATTATTTTGAGGTTCGTAGCAACTCTTACTACATGACTGTCAGCATCACTTTGAGCTTATTCTGAACTTTCACTCCATCACTGTTAGCATCATTTTGAGTTCATTAGCAATTTTTACTGAATCGCTGTAGCATCATTTTGAGTTCATTAGGAATTCTTCCGACATTACTGTCGCAATATTTTGAGGTTCGTAGCAACTTTGACTACATTACTGTCGCATTATTTTGAGGTTCGTTGCAACTCTTACTACATGACTGTCAGCATCACTTTGAGGTTATTCGAAACTTTCACTCCATTACTGTTAGCATCATTTTGAGTCCATTAGCAATTCTTACTACATCACTGTCGCATCATTTTGAGATCATTAGCAATTCTTCCGACATCACTGTCGCATTATTTTGAGGTTCGTAGAAACTCTTACTACATGACTGTCAGCATCACTTTGAAGTTATTCGAAACAGTTACTACATGACTGTCAGCATCACTTTGAGGTTGTTCGAAACTCTTACTACATTACTGTAAGCATCACTGAGTTTTTTAGCAACTATCGCTACATTACTGTTAGCATCATTTTTAGTTCATTAGCAATTCTTACTACATCACTGTCGCATCATTTTGAGATCTTTAGCAATTCTTCTGACATCACTGTCGCATTATTTTGATGTTCGTAGCAACTCTTACTACATTACTGTCGCATTATTTTGAGGTTCGTTGCAACTCTTCCTACATGACTGTCAGCATCACTTTGAGGTTATTCGAAACTTTCACTCCATTACTGTTAGCATCATTTTGAGTTCATTAGCAATTCTTACTACATCACCGTCGCATCATTTTGAGATCATTAGCAATTCTTCCGACATCACTGTTGCATTATTTTGAGGTTCGTAGAAACTCTTACTACATGACTGTCAGCATCACTTTGAGGTTGTTCGAAACACTTAGTACATTACTGTAAGCATCACTGAGTTGATTAGCAACTATCACGACATTACTGTTAGCATAGTTTTGAGATCATTAGCAATTCTTCCGACATCACTGTCGCAAAATTTTGAGGTTCGTAGCAACTTTTACTACATTACTGTCGCATTATTTTGAGGTTCGTAGCAACTCTTACTACATGACTGTCAGCATCACTTTGAGCTTATTCTAAACTTTCACTCCATCACTGTTAGCATCATTTTGAGTTCATTAGCAATTCTTACTGAATCGCTGTAGCATCATTTTGAGAACATTAGCAATTCTTCTGACATCGCTGTCGCATTTTTTTGAACCTCAAAATTATAGAAACTCTTACTACATGACTGTCAGCATCACTTTGAGGTTGTTCGAAACACTTAGTACATTACTGTAAGCATCACTGAGTTGATTAGCAACTATCACGACATTACTGTTAGCATAGTTTTGAGATCATTAGCAATTCTTCCGACATCACTGTCGCAAAATTTTGAGGTTCGTAGCAACTTTTACTACATTACTGTCGCATTATTTTGAGGTTCGTAGCAACTCTTACTACATGACTGTCAGCATCACTTTGAGCTTATTCTAAACTTTCACTCCATCACTGTTAGCATCATTTTGAGTTCATTAGCAATTCTTACTGAATCGCTGTAGCATCATTTTGAGAACATTAGCAATTCTTCTGACATCGCTGTCGCATTTTTTTGAGGTTCGTAGCAACTCTTACTACATGAATGTCAGCATCACTTTGAGGTTGTTCGAAACTCCTACTACATTACTGTAAGCATCACTGAGTTGATTAGCAACTATCACTACATTACTGTTAGCATCGTTTTGAGATCAATAGCAATTCTTACGACATCACTGTCAGCATCATTTTTTATTTACTCGCAACTCAAACCACATGACTGTCAGCATCACTTTGAGGTTATTCGAAACTTTCACTCCATTACTGTTAGCAACCTTTTGAGTTCATGAGCAATTCTTACTACATCACTGTCGCATCATTTTGAGATCATTAGCAATTCTTCTGACATCACTGTCGCATTTTTTTGAGGTTCGTAGCAACTCTTACTACATGACTGTCAGCATCACTTTGAGGTTGTTCGAAAATTTCACTCCATTACTGATAGCATCATTTTGAGATCATTGGCAATTCTTACTAAATCACTGTCGCATCATTTTGAGATCTTTAGCAATTCTTCTGACATCACTGTCGCATTATTTTGAGGTTCGTAGCAACTCTTACTACTTGACTGTCAGCATCACTTTGAGGTTGTTCGAAACTCTTACTACGTTACTGTAAGCATCACTTTGAGTTTATTAGCAACTTTCACTCCATTAATGTTAGCATCATTTTGAGTTCATTAGCAATTCTTACTGAATCACTGTAGCATCATTTTGAGATCTTTAGCAATTCTTCTGACATCACTGTCGCATTATTTTGAGGTTCGTAGCAACTCTTACTACATTGCTTTCAGCATCACTGAGTTGATTAGCAACTATCACTACATTACTGTTAGCATCGTTTTGAGTTCAATAGCAATTCTTACGACATCACTGTCAGCATCATTTTTTATTTACTCGCAACTCAAACCACATGACTGTCAGCATCACTTTGAGGTTATTCGAAACTTTCACTCCATTACTGTTAGTACCCTTATGAGTTCATGGGCAACTCTTACTACATCACTGTAGCATTATTTTGAGGTTCATAGCAACTCTTTCTACATGAATGTCAGCATCACTTTGAGGTTGTTCGAAACACTTACTACATTACTGTAAGCATCACTGAGTTGATTAGCAACTATCACTACATTACTTTTAGCATCATCTTGAGTTCATTAGAAATTCCTCCAACATCACTGTCGAAATATTTTGAGGTTCGTAGCAACTTTGACTACATTACTGTCGCATTATTTTGAGGTTCGTTGCTACTCTTACTACATGACTGTCAGCATCACTTTGAGGTTATTCGAAACTTTCACTCCATTACTGTTAGCATCATTTTGAGTCCATTAGCAATTCTTACTACATCACTGTCGCATCATTTTGAGATCATTAGCAATTCTTCCGACATCACTGTCGCATTATTTTGAGGTTCGTAGAAACTCTTACTACATGACTGTCAGCATCACTTTGAAGTTATTCGAAACACTTACTACATGACTGTCAGCATCACTTTGAGGTTGTTCGAAACTCTTACTACATTACTGTAAGCATCACTGAGTTTTTTAGCAACTATCGCTACATTACTGTTAGCATCATTTTGAGTTCATTAGCAATTCTTACTACATCACTGTCGCATCATTTTGAGATCTTTAGCAATTCTTCTGACATCACTGTCGCATTATTTTGATGTTCGTAGCAACTCTTACTACATTACTGTCGCATTATTTTGAGGTTCGTTGCAACTCTTCCTACATGACTGTCAGCATCACTTTGAGGTTATTCGAAACTTTCACTCCATTACTGTTAGCATCATTTTGAGTTCATTAGCAATTCTTACTAAATCACTGTCGCATCATTTTGAGATCTTTAGAAATTCTTCCGACATCACTGTCGCAATATTTTGAGGTTCGTAGCAACTTTTACGACATTACTGTCGCATTATTTTTGAGGTTCGTAGCAACTCATCCTACATGACTGTCAGCATCACTTTGAGGTTGTTCGAAACACTTAGTACGTTACTGTAAGCATCACTGAGTTGATTAGCAACTATCACTACATTACTGTTAGCATCAATTTGAGTTCATTAGCAATTCTTACGACATCACAGTAGCATTAAATTGAGTTCATTAGCAACTCTTACTACATGACTGTCAACATCACTTTGAAGTTGTTCGAAACACTTACTACATGACTGTCAGCATCACTTTGAGGTTGTTCGAAACTCTTACTACATAACTGTAAGCATCACAGAGTTTTTTAGAAACTATCGCTACATTACTGTTAGCATCATCTTGAGTTCATTAGCAATTCTTACGACATCACTGTAGCATCATTTTGAGATCATTAGCAATTCTTCTGACATCACTGTCGCATTATTTTTTAGGTCCGTAGCAACTCTTACCACATGACTGTCAGCATCACTTTGAGGTTGTTCGAAATGTTCACTCCATTACTGTTAGCATCATTTTGATTTCATTAGCAATTCTTACTAAATCACTGTCGCATAATTTTGAGATCTTTCGCAATTCTTCTTACATCACTGTCGCATTATTTTGAGGTTCGTTGCAACTCTTCCTACATGACTGTCAGCATCACTTTGAGGTTATTCGAAACTTTCACTCCATTACTTTTAGCATCATTTTGAGTTCATTAGCAATTCTTACTGAATCACTGTAGCATCATTTTGAGAACATTAGCAATTCTTCTGACATCACTGTCGCATTTTTTTGAGGTTCGTAGCAACTCTTACTACATGACTGTCAGCATCACTTTGAGGTTGTTCGAAACTCCTACTACATTACTGTAAGCATCACTGAGGTGATTAGCAACTATCACTACATTACTGTTAGCATCGTTTTGAGATCAAAAGCAATTCTTACGATATCACTGTCAGCATCATTTTTTATTTACTCGCAACTCAAACCACATGACTGTCAGCATCACTTTGAGGTTATTCGAAACTTTCACTCCATTACTTTGAGCATCATCTTGAGATCATTCGCAATTCTTACTACATCACTGTCGCATCATTTTGAGATCTTTAGCAATTCTTGCGACATCACTGTTGCAATATTTTGAGGTTCGTATTAACTCTTACTACATGACTGTCAGTATCACTTTGAGGTTATTCGAAACTTTCACCCCATTAATGTTAGCATCATTTTGAGTTCATTAGCAATTCTTACTAAATCACTGTAGCATCATTTTGAGATCATTAGCAATTCGTACGAAATCACTGTAGCATCATTTTGAGATCATTAGCAATTCTTACTAAATCACCCGCGCATTATTTTTAGGTTCGTAGCAACTCTTACTACATGACTGTCAGCATCACTTTGAGGTTGTTCGAAACACTTACTACATTACTGTAAGCATCACAGAGTTTTTTACTAACTATCGCTACATTACTGTTAGCATCATCTTGAGTTCATTAGCAATTCTTACTAAATCACTGTAGCATCATTTTGAGATCATTAGCAATTCTTCTAACATCACTGTCGCATTATTTTTTAGGTCCGTAGCAATTCTTACTACATGACTGTCAGCATCACTTTGAGGTTGTTCGAAATGTTCACTCCATTACTGTTAGCATCATTTTGATTTCATTAGCAATTCTTACTAAATCACTGTCGCATAATTTTGAGATCTTTCGCAATTCTTCTTACATCACTGTCGCATTATTTTGAGGTTCGTAGCAACTCTTACTACATGACTGTCAGCATCACTTTGAGGTTGTTCGAAACTCTTACAACATTACTGAAAGCTTCACTGAGTTGATTAGCAACTATCACTCCATTACTGTTAGCATCGTTTTGAGTTCAATAGCAATTCTTACGACATCACTGTTTGCATCATTTTTTATTTACTCGCAACTCAAACCACATGACTGTCAGCATCACTTTGAGGTTATTCGAAACTTTCACTCCATTACTGTTAGCACCCTTTTGAGTTCATGAGCAATTCTTACTACATCACTGTCGCATCATTTTGAGATCATTAGCAATTCTTCTGACATCACTGTCGCATTTTTTTGAGGTTCGTAGCAACTCTTACTACATGACTGTCAGCATCACTTTGAGGTTGTTCGAAATGTTCACTCCATTACTGTTAGCATCATTTTGAGATCATTGGCAATTCTTACTAAATCACTGTCGCATCATTTTGAGATCTTTAGCAATTCTTCTGACATCACTGTCGCATTATTTTGAGGTTCGTAGCAACTCTTACTACATTGCTTTCAGCATCACTGAGTTGATTAGCAACTATCACTACATTACTGTTAGCATCGTTTTGAGTTCAATAGCAATTCTTACGACATCACTGTCAGCATCATTTTTTATTTACTCGCAACTAAAACCACATGACTGTCAGCATCACTTTGAGGTTATTCGAAACTTTCACTCCATTACTGTTAGCACCCTTATGAGTTCATGAGCAACTCTTACTACATCACTGTAGCATTATTTTGAGGTTCATAGCAACTCTTTCTACATGAATGTCAGCATCACTTTGAGGTTGTTCGAAACACTTACTACATTACTGTAAGCATCACTGAGTTGATTAGCAACTATCACTTCATTACTGTTAGCATCACTTTGAGTTCATTAGAAATTCCTCCAACATCACTGTCGAAATATTTTGAGGTTCGTAGCAACTTTGACTACATTACTGTCGCATTATTTTGAGGTTCGTTGCAACTCTTACTACATGACTGTCAGCATCACTTTGAGGTTATTCGAAACTTTCACTCCATTACTGTTAGCATCATTTTGAGTCCATTAGCAATTCTTACTACATCACTGTCGCATCATTTTGAGTTCATTTGCAATTCTTACGACATCACAGTAGCATTAAATTGAGTTCATTAGCAACTCTTACTACATGACTGTCAGCATCACTTTGAAGTTGTTCGAAACACTTACTACATGACTGTCAGCATCACTTTGAGGTTGTTCGAAACTCTTACTACATAACTGTAAGCATCACAGAGTTTTTTAGAAACTATCGCTACATTACTGTTAGCATCATCTTGAGTTCATTAGCAATTCTTACGACATCACTGTCGCATCATTTTGAGATCATTAGCAATTCTTACGACATCACTGTCGCAATATTTTGAGGTTCGTATTAACTCTTACTACATGTCTGTCAGCATCACTTTGAGGTTATTCGAAACTTTCACTCCATTGATGTTACCATCATTTTGAGTTCATTAGCAATTCTTACTAAATCACTGTAGCATCATTTTGAGATCATTAGCAATTCTTACTAAATCACTGTAGCATCATTTTGAGATCATTAGCAATTCTTCTGTCATCACTGTCGCATTATTTTTTTGGTCCGTAGCAACTCTTACTACATGACTGTCAGCATCACTTTGAGGTTGTTCGAAATGTTCACTCCATTACTGTTAGCATCATTTTGATTTCATTAGCAATTCTTACTAAATCACTGTCGCATAATTTTGAGATCTTTCGCAATTCTTCTTACATCACTGTCGCATTATTTTGAGGTTCGTAGCAACTCTTACTACATGACTGTCAGCATCACTTTGAGGTTGTTCGAAACTCTTACTACATTACTGAAGGCTTCACTGAGTTGATTAGCAACTATCACTCCATTACTGTTAGCATCGTTTTGAGTTCAATAGCAATTCTTACGACATCACTGTTTGCATCATTTTTTATTTACTCGCAACTCAAACCACATGACTGTCAGCATCACTTTGAGGTTATTCGAAACTTTCACTCCATTACTGTTAGCACCCTTATGAATTCATGAGCAACTCTTACTACATCACTGTAGCATTATTTTGAGGTTCATAGCAACTCTTACTACATGACTGTCAGCATCACTTTGAGGTTGTTCGAAACACTAACTACATTACTGTTAGCATCACTTAGTTGATTAGCAACTATCACTACATTACTTTTAGCATCATCTATAGTTCATTAGAAATTCCTCCAACATCACTGTCGAAATATTTTGAGGTTCGTAGCAACTTTTACTACATCACTGTCGCATCATTTTGAGATCATTAGCAATTCTTCCAACATCACTGTCGCATTATTTTGAGGTTCGTAGAAACTCTTACTACATGACTGTCAGCATCACTTTGAAGTTATTCGAAACGTTCACTCCATTAATGTTAGCATCATTTTGAGTTCATTAGCAATTCTTACGAAATCACTGTCGCATCATTTTGAGATCTTTTGCAATTCTTCTGACATCACTGTCGCATTATTTTGTGGTTCGTAGCAACTCTTACTACATGACTGTCAGCATCACTTTGAGGTTGTTCGAAACACTTACTACATGACTGTAAGCATCACTGAGTTAATTAGCAACTATCACTACATTACTGTTAGCATCATTTTGAGTTCATTAGCAATTCTTCCGACATCACTGTCGCATCATTTTGAGATCATTAGCAATTCTTCCGACATTACTGTCGCAATATTTTAAGGTTCGTATTAACTCTTACTACATGTCTGTCAGCATCACATTGAGGTTATTCGAAACTTTCACTCCATTAATGTTAGCATCATTTTGAGTTCATTTGCAATTCTTACTAAATCACTTTAGCATCATTTTGAGATCATAAGCAATTCTTACTAAATCACTGTAGCATCATTTTGAGATCATTAGCAATTCTTCTGACATCACTGTCGCATTATTTTTTAGGTTCGTAGCAACTCTTACGACATTACTGTCAGCATCACTTTGAGGTTGTTCGAAATGTTCACTCCATTACTGTTAGCATAATTTTGAGATCATTGGCAATTCTTACTAAATCACTGTCGCATAATTTTGAGATCTTTAGCAATTCTTCTGACATCACTGTCGCATTATTTTGAGGTTCGTAGCAACTCTCACTACATGACTGTCAGCATCACTTTGAGGTTGTTCGAAACTCTTACTACGTTACTGTAAGCATCTCTGAGTTGATTTGCAACTATCACTACATTACTGTTAGCATTGTTTTGAGTTCAATAGGAATTCTTACGACCTCACTGTCGCATCATTTTGAGATCATTAGCAATTCTTCCGACATCACTGTAACATTATTTTTAGGTTCGTATTAACTCTTACTGCATGACTTTCAGCATCACTTTGAGGTTGTTCGAAACACCTAGTACATTACTGTAAGCATCACTGAGTTGATTAGCAACTATCACTACATTACTGTTAGCATCATTTTGAGTTCATCACCAAATCTTCCGACATCACTGTCGCAATATTTTGAGGTTCGTAGCAACTTTTACTACATTACTGTCGCATCATTTTGAGGTTCGTAGCAACTCTTTCGACATGACTGTCAGCATCATTTTGAGGTTATTCGAAACTTTCACTCCATTACTGTTAGCATAATTTTGGGTTCATTAGCAATTCTTACGACATCACAGTAGCATTAAATTGAGTTCATTAGCAACTCTTTCTACATGACCTTCAGCATCACTTTGAGGTTGTTCGAAACTCTTACTACATAACTGTAAGCATCACTGAGTTTTTTAGCAACTATCGCTACATTACTGTGAGCATCATCTTGAGTTCATTAGCAATTTTTCCGATATCCCTGTCGCAATATTTTGAGGTTCGTATTAACTCTTACTACATGTCATTCAGCATCACTTTGAGGTTATTCGAAACTTTCACTCCATTCATGTTAGCATCATTTTGAGTTCATCAGCAATTCTTATTAAATCACTGTAGCATCATTTTGAGATCATTCGCAATTCTTCCTAAATCACTGTAGCATCATTTTGAGATCATTAGCAATTCTTCTGACATCACTGTTGCATTATTTTTTAGGTTCGTAGCAACTCTTACTACATGACTGTCAGCATCACTTTGAGGTTGTTCGAAATGTTCACTCCATTACTCTTAGCATCATTTTGAGTTCATTAGCAATTCTTACGAAATCACTGTCGCATCATTTTGAGATCTGTTGCAATTCCTCTGACATCACTGTCGCATTATTTTGTGGTTCGTAGCAACTCTTACTACACGACTGTCAGCATCACTTTGAGGTTGTTTGAAACACTTAGTACATTACTGTAAGCATCACTGAGTTGATTAGCAACTATCACTCCATTACTGTTAGCATCGTTTTGAGTTCAATAGCAATTCTTACGACATCACTGTCGCATCATTTTGAGATTATTAGCAATTCTTCTGACATCACTGTCGCATTTTTTTGAGGTTCGTAGCAACTCTTACTACATGACTGTCAGCATCACTTTGAGGTTGTTCGAAACTCTTACTACGTGACTGTAAGCATCACTTTGAGTTTATTAGCAACTTTCACTCCATTAATGTTAGCATCATTTTGAGTTCATTCGCAATTCTTACTAAATCACTGTAGCATCATTTTGAGATCTTTAACAATTCTTCTGACATCACTGTCGCATTATTTTGATGTTCGTAGCAACTCTTACTACATTGCTTTCAGCATCACTAAGTTGATTAGCAACTATCACCAAATTACTGTTAGCATCGTTTTGAGTCCATTAGCAATTCTTACTACATCACTTTCGCATCATTTTGAGATCATTAACAATTCTTCCGACATCACTGTCGCATTATTTTGAGGTTCGTAGAAACTCCTACTACATGACTGAAAGCATCACTGAGTTGATTAGCAACTATCACTACATTACTGTTAGCATCATTTTGAGTTCATTTGCAATTCTTCCGACATCACTGTCGCATCATTTTGAGATCATTAGCAATTCTTCCGACATTACTGTCGCAATATTTTAGGGTTCGTATTAACTCTTACTACATGTCTGTCAGCATCACATTGAGGTTATTCGAAACTTTCACTCCATTAATGTTAGCATCATTTTGAGTTCATTAGCAATTCTTACTAAATCACTGTAGCATCATTTTGAGATCATAAGCAATTCTTACTAAATCACTGTAGCATCATTTTGAGATCATTAGCAATTCTTCTGACATCACTGTCGCATTATTTTTTAGGTCCATAGCAATTCTTACTACATGACTGTCAGCATCACTTTGAGGTTGTTAGAAACACTTAGTACATTACTGTAAGCATCACTGAGTTGATTAGCAACTTTTACTACATGACTGTCAGCATCACTTTGAGGTTATTCGAAACGTTCACTCCATTACTGTTAGCATCATTTTGAGGTTAGAAGCAACTGTCACTACATGACTGTCAGCATCACTTTGAGGTTATTCGAAACTTTCACTCCATTACTTTTAGCATCATTTTGAGTTCATTAGCAATTCTTACTACATTACTGTTAGCATCATTTTGAGATCATTAGCAATTCTTCCGAAATCCGTTTCGCATTATTTTGAGGTTCGTAGCAACTCTTACTTCATTATTGTTGCATTATTTAAAGGTTCATAGCAACTCTTACTACATTACTGCCAGCATCACTTTGAATTTATTAGCAACTGTCACTACATTACTGTTAGCGTCATTTTGAGTTCATTAGCAATTGTTACTACATCACTGTCGCATCATTTTGAGTTCATTAGCAATTCTTCTGACATCACTGTCGCATTATTTTTTAGGTCCGTAGCAACTCTTACTGCATGACTGTCAGCATCACTTTGAGGTTGTTCGAAATGTTCACTCCATTACTGTTAGCATCATTTTGAGATCATTGGCAATTCTTACAAAATCACTGTCGCATCATTTTGAGATCTTTAGCAATTCTTCTGACATCACTGTCGCATTATTTTGAGGTTCGTAGCAACTCTTACTACTTGACTGTCGGCATCACTTTGAGGGATTTCGAAACTTTTACTACGTTACTGTAAGCATCACTTTGAGTTTATTAGCAACTTTCACTCCATTAATGTTAGCATCATTTTGAGTTCATTAGCAATTCTTACTAAATCACTGTAGCATCATTTTGAGATCTTTAGCAATTCTTCTGACATCACTGTCGCATTATTTTGAGGTTCGTAGCAACTCTTACTACATTGCTTTCAGCATCACTGAGTTGATTAGCAACTATCACTACATCACTGTCAGCATCATTTTTTATTTACTCGCAACTAAAACCACATGACTGTCAGCATCACTTTGAGGTTATTCGAAACTTTCACTCCATTACTGTTAGCACCCTTATGAGTTCATGAGCAACTCTTACTTCATCACTGTAGCATTATTTTGAGGTTCATAGCAACTCTTACTACATGACTGTCAGCATCACTTTGAGGTTGTTCGAAACACTTACTACATTACTGTAAGCATCACTAAGTTGATTAGCAACTATCACTACATTACTGTTAGCATCATCTTGAGTTCATTAGAAATTCCTCCAACATCACTGTCGAAATATTTTGAGGTTCGTAGCAACTTTGACTACATTACTGTCGCATTATTTTGAGGTTCGTTGCAACTCTTACTACATGACTGTCAGCATCACTTTGAGGTTATTCGAAACTTTCACTCCATTACTGTTAGCATCATTTTGAGTCCATTAGCAATTCTTACTACATCACTGCAGCATCAGTTTGAGATCATTAGCAATTCTTCCGACATCACTGTCGCATTATTTTGAGGTTCGTAGAAACTCTTACTACATGACTGTCAGCATCACTTTGAAGTTATTCGAAACACTTACTACATGACTGTCAGCATCACTTTGAGGTTGTTCGAAACTCTTACTACATTACTGTAAGCATCACTGAGTTTTTTAGCAACTATCGCTACATTACTGTTAGCATCATCTTGAGTTCATTAGCAATTCTTACGACATCACTGTCGCATCATTTTGAGATCATGAGCAATTCTTCCGACATCACTGTCGCAATATTTTTAGGTTTGTATCAACTCTTACTACATGTCTGTCAGCATCACTTTTAGGTTATTCGAAACTTTCACTCCATTAATGTTAGCATCATTTTGAGATCATTGGCAATTCTTACAAAATCACTGTCGCATCATTTTGAGATCTTTAGCAATTCTTCTGACATCACTGTCGCATTATTTTGAGGTTCGTAGCAACTCTTACTACTTGACTGTCGGCATCACTTTGAGGGATTTCGAAACTTTTACTACGTTACTGTAAGCATCACTTTGAGTTTATTAGCAACTTTCACTCCATTAATGTTAGCATCATTTTGAGTTCATTAGCAATTCTTACTAAATCACTGTAGCATCATTTTGAGATCTTTAGCAATTCTTCTGACATCACTGTCGCATTATTTTGAGGTTCGTAGCAACTCTTACTACATTGCTTTCAGCATCACTGAGTTGATTAGCAACTATCACTACATCACTGTCAGCATCATTTTTTATTTACTCGCAACTAAAACCACATGACTGTCAGCATCACTTTGAGGTTATTCGAAACTTTCACTCCATTACTGTTAGCACCCTTATGAGTTCATGAGCAACTCTTACTTCATCACTGTAGCATTATTTTGAGGTTCATAGCAACTCTTACTACATGACTGTCAGCATCACTTTGAGGTTGTTCGAAACACTTACTACATTACTGTAAGCATCACTAAGTTGATTAGCAACTATCACTACATTACTGTTAGCATCATCTTGAGTTCATTAGAAATTCCTCCAACATCACTGTCGAAATATTTTGAGGTTCGTAGCAACTTTGACTACATTACTGTCGCATTATTTTGAGGTTCGTTGCAACTCTTACTACATGACTGTCAGCATCACTTTGAGGTTATTCGAAACTTTCACTCCATTACTGTTAGCATCATTTTGAGTCCATTAGCAATTCTTACTACATCACTGCAGCATCAGTTTGAGATCATTAGCAATTCTTCCGACATCACTGTCGCATTATTTTGAGGTTCGTAGAAACTCTTACTACATGACTGTCAGCATCACTTTGAAGTTATTCGAAACACTTACTACATGACTGTCAGCATCACTTTGAGGTTGTTCGAAACTCTTACTACATTACTGTAAGCATCACTGAGTTTTTTAGCAACTATCGCTACATTACTGTTAGCATCATCTTGAGTTCATTAGCAATTCTTACGACATCACTGTCGCATCATTTTGAGATCATGAGCAATTCTTCCGACATCACTATCGCAATATTTTTAGGTTTGTATCAACTCTTACTACATGTCTGTCAGCATCACTTTTAGGTTATTCGAAACTTTCACTCCATTAATGTTAGCATCATTTTGAGTTCATTAGCAATTCTTACTACATCACTGTCGCATCATTTTGAGATCTTTAGCAATTCTTCCGACATCACTGTCGCAATATTTTGAGGATCGTATTAACTCTTACTACATGACTGTCAGTATCACCTTTGAGGTTATTCGAAACTTTTACCCCTTTAATTTTAGCATCATTTTGAGTTCATTAGCAATTCTTACTAAATCACTGTAGCATCATTTTGAGATCATTAGCAATTCTTACTAAATCACTGTAGCATCATTTTGAGATCATTAGCAATTCTTCTGACATCACTGTCGCATTATTTTTTAGGTTCGTAGCAACTCTTACTACATTACTGTCAGCATCACTTTGAGATTTTTCGAAACGTTCACTCCATTACTGTTAGCATCATTTTGAGTTCATTAGCAATTCTTACTACATCACTGTCGCATCATTTTGAGATCATTAGCAATTCTTCCGACATCACTGTAACATTATTTTGAGGTTCGTAGCAACTCTTACTGCATGACTGTCAGCATCACTTTGAGGTTGTTCGAAAACACTTAGTACATTACTGTAAGCATCACTGAGTTGATTAGCAACTATCACTACATTACTGTTAGCATCATTTTGAGTTCATTAGCAATTCTTACGACATCACAGTAGCATTAAATTGAGTTCATTAGCAACTCTTACTACATGTCTGTCAGCATCACTTAGAGGTTATTCGAAACTTTCACTCCATTAATGTTACCATCATTTTGAGTTCATTAGCAATTCTTACTAAATCACTGTAGCATCATTTTGAGATCATTAGCAATTCTTACTAAATCACTGTAGCATCATTTTGAGATCATTAGCAATTCTTCTGTCATCACTGTCGCATTATTTTTTAGGTCCGTAGCAACTCTTACTACATGACTGTCAGCATCACTTTGAGGTTGTTCGAAATGTTCACTCCATTACTGTTAGCATCATTTTGAGTTCATGAGCAATTCTTACAACATCACTGTTTGCATCATTTTTTATTTACTCGCAACTCAAACCACATGACTGTCAGCATCACTTTGAGGTTATTCGAAACTTTCACTCCATTACTGTTAGCACCCTTTTGAGTTCATGAGCAATTCTTACTACATCACTGTCGCATCATTTTGAGATCATTAGCAATTCTTCTGACATCACTGTCGCATTTTTTTGAGGTTCGTTGTAACTCTTACTACATGACTGTCAGCATCACTTTGAGGTTGTTCGAAACTCTTACTACGTTACTGTAAGCATCACTTTGAGTTTATTAGCAACTTTCACTCCATTAATGTTAGCATCATTTTGAGTTCATTAGCAATTCTTACTAAATCACTGTAGCATCATTTTGAGATCTTTAGCAATTCTTCTGACATCACTGTCGCATTATTTTGAGGTTCGTAGCAACTCTTACTACATTGCTTTCAGCATCACTGAGTTGATTAGCAACTATCACTACATTACTGTTAGCATCGTTTTGAGTTCAATAGCAATTCTTACGACATCACTGTCAGCATCATTTTTTATTTACTCGCAACTCAAACCACATGACTGTCAGCATCACTTTGAGGTTATTCGAAACTTTCACTCCATTACTGTTAGCACCCTTATGAATTCATGAGCAACTCTTACTACATCACTGTAGCATTATTTTGAGGTTCATAGCAACTCTTACTACATGACTGTCAGCATCACTTTGAGGTTGTTCGAAACACTAACTACATTACTGTAAGCATCACTTAGTTGATTAGCAACTATCACTACATTACTTTTAGCATCATCTATAGTTCATTAGAAATTCCTCCAACATCACTGTCGAAATATTTTGAGGTTCGTAGCAACTTTGACTACATCACTGTCGCATCATTTTGAGATCATTAGCAATTCTTCCGACATCACTGTCGCATTATTTTGAGGTTCGTAGAAACTCTTACTACATGACTGTCAGCATCACTTTGAAGTTATTCGAAACGTTCACTCCATTAATGTTAGCATCATTTTGAGTTCATTAGCAATTCTTACGAAATCACTGTCGCATCATTTTGAGATCTTTTGCAATTCTTTTGACATCACTGTAACATTATTTTGAGGTTCGTAGCAACTCTTACTGCATGACTGTCAGCATCAATTTGAGGTTGTTTGAAACACTTAGTACATTACTGTAAGCATCACTGAGTTGATTAGCAACTATCACTACATTACTGTTAGCATCATTTTTAGTTCATTAGCAATTCTTACGACATCACAGTAGCATTAAATTGAGTTCATTCGCAACTCTTACTACATGACTGTCAGCATCACTTTGAAGTTGTTTGAAACACTTACTACATGACTGTCAGCATCACTTTGAGGTTGTTCGAAACTCTTACTACATTACTGTAAGCATCACTGAGTTTTTTAGCAACTATCGCTACATTACTGTTAGCATCATCTTGAGTTCATTAGCAATTCTTACGACATCACTGTCGCATCATTTCGAGATCATTAGCAATTCTTCCGACATCACTGTCGCAATAATTTTAGGTTCGTATTAACTCTTACTACATGTCTGTCAGCATCACTTTTAGGTTATTCGAAACTTTCACTCCATTAATGGTAGCATCATTTTGAGTTCATTAGCAATTCTTACTACATCACTGTCGCATCATTTTGAGATCTTTAGCAATTCTTCTGACATCACTGTCGCATTATTTTGATGTTCGTAGCAACTCTTACTACATTACTGTCGCATTATTTTGAGGTTCGTTGCAACTCTTCCTACATGACTGTCAGCATCACTTTGAGGTTATTCGAAACTTTCACTCCATTACTTTTAGCATCATTTTGAGTTCATGAGCAATTCTTACTACATCACCGTCGCATCATTTTGAGATCATTAGCAATTCTTCCGATATCACTGTTGCATTATTTTGAGGTTCGTAGAAACTCTTACTACATGACTGTCAGCATCACTTTGAGGTTGTTCGAAACACTTAGTACATTACTGTCAGCATCACTGAGTTGATTAGCAACTATCACTACATTACTGTTAGCATCATTTTGAGATCATTAGCAATTCTTCCGACATCACTGTCGCAATATTTTGAGGTTCGTAGCAACTTTTATTACATTACTGTCGCATTATTTTGAGGTTCGTAGCAACTCTTACTACATGACTGTCACCATCACTTTGAGGTTGTTCGAAACTCCTACTACATTACTCTAAGCATCACTGAGTTGATTAGCAACTATCACTACATTACTGTTAGCATCGTTTTGAGATCAATAGCAATTCTTACGACATCACTGTCAGCATCATTTTTTATTTACTCGCAACTCAAACCGCATGAATATCAGCATCACTTTGAGGTTATTCGAAACTTTCACTCCATTACTTTGAGCATCATCTTGAGTTCATTCGCAATTCTTACTACATCACTGTCGCATCATTTTGAGATCTTTAGCAATTCTTCCGACATCACTGTCGCAATATTTTGAGGTTCGTATTAACTCTTACCACATGACTGTCAGTATCACCTTTGAGGTTATTCGAAACTTTTACCCCTTTAATTTTAGCATCATTTTGAGTTCATTAGCAATTCTTACTACATCACTGTCGCATCATTTTGAGATCATTAGCAATTCTTCCGACATCACTGTAACATTATTTTGAGGTTCGTAGCAACTCTTACTGCATGACTGTCAGCATCACTTTGAGGTTGTTCGAAAACACTTAGTACATTACTGTAAGCATCACTGAGTTGATTAGCAACTATCACTACATTACTGTTAGCATCATTTTGAGTTCATTAGCAATTCTTACGACATCACAGTAGCATTAAATTGAGTTCATTAGCAACTCTTACTACATGACTGTCAGCATCACTTTGAAGTTGTTCGAAACACTTACTACATGACTGTCAGCATCACTTTGAGGTTGTTCGAAACTCTTACTACATAACTGTAAGCATCACAGAGTTTTTTAGAAACTATCGCTACATTACTGTTAGCATCATCTTGAGTTCATTAGCAATTCTTACGACATCACTTTCGCATCATTTTGAGATCATTAGCAATTCTTACGACATCACTGTCGCAATATTTTGAGGTTTGTATTAACTCTTACTACATGTCTGTCAGCATCACTTAGAGGTTATTCGAAACTTTCACTCCATTAATGTTACCATCATTTTGAGTTCATTAGCAATTCTTACTAAATCACTGTAGCATCATTTTGAGATCATTAGCAATTCTTACTAAATCACTGTAGCATCATTTTGAGATCATTAGCAATTCTTCTGTCATCACTGTCGCATTATTTTTTAGGTCCGTAGCAACTCTTACTACATGACTGTCAGCATCACTTTGAGGTTGTTCGAAATGTTCACTCCATTACTGTTAGCATCATTTTGAGTTCATGAGCAATTCTTACGACATCACTGTTTGCATCATTTTTTATTTACTCGCAACTCAAACCACATGACTGTCAGCATCACTTTGAGGTTATTCGAAACTTTCACTCCATTACTGTTAGCACCCTTTTGAGTTCATGAGCAATTCTTACTACATCACTGTCGCATCATTTTGAGATCATTAGCAATTCTTCTGACATCACTGTCGCATTTTTTTGAGGTTCGTTGTAACTCTTACTACATGACTGTCAGCATCACTTTGAGGTTGTTCGAAACTCTTACTACGTTACTGTAAGCATCACTTTGAGTTTATTAGCAACTTTCACTCCATTAATGTTAGCATCATTTTGAGTTCATTAGCAATTCTTACTAAATCACTGTAGCATCATTTTGAGATCTTTAGCAATTCTTCTGACATCACTGTCGCATTATTTTGAGGTTCGTAGCAACTCTTACTACATTGCTTTCAGCATCACTGAGTTGATTAGCAACTATCACTACATTACTGTTAGCATCGTTTTGAGTTCAATAGCGATTCTTACGACATCACTGTCAGCATCATTTTTTATTTACTCGCAACTCAAACCACATGACTGTCAGCATCACTTTGAGGTTATTCGAAACTTTCACTCCATTACTGTTAGCACCCTTATGAATTCATGAGCAACTCTTACTACATCACTGTAGCATTATTTTGAGGTTCATAGCAACTCTTACTACATGACTGTCAGCATCACTTTGAGGTTGTTCGAAACACTAACTACATTACTGTAAGCATCACTTAGTTGATTAGCAACTATCACTACATTACTTTTAGCATCATCTATAGTTCATTAGAAATTCCTCCAACATCACTGTCGAAATATTTTGAGGTGCGTAGCAACTTTGACTACATCACTGTCGTATCATTTTGAGATCATTAGCAATTCTTCCGACATCACTGTCGCATTATTTTGAGGTTCGTAGAAACTCTTACTACATGACTGTCAGCATCACTTTGAAGTTATTCGAAACGTTCACTCCATTAATGTTAGCATCATTTTGAGTTCATTAGCAATTCTTACGAAATCACTGTCGCATCATTTTGAGATCTTTTGCAATTCTTCTGACATCACTGTCGCATTATTTTGAGGTTCGTAGCAACTCTTACTACATGACTGTCAGCATCACTTTGAGGTTGTTCGAAACACTTTCTACATGACTGTAAGCATCACTGAGTTAATTAGCAACTATCACTACATTACTGTTAGCATCATTTTGAGTTCATTAGCAATTCTTCCGACATCACTGTCGCATCATTTTGAGATCATTAGCAATTCTTCCGACATTACTGTCGCAATATTTTAAGGTTCGTATTAACTCTTACTACATGTCTGTCAGCATCACATTGAGGTTATTCGAAACTTTCACTCCATTAATGTTAGCATCATTTTGAGTTCATTAGCAATTCTTACTAAATCACTGTAGCATCATTTTGAGATCATAAGCAATTCTTCCTAAATCACTGTAGCATCATTTTGAGATCATTAGCAATTCTTCTGACATCACTGTCGCATTATTTTTTAGGTTCGTAGCAACTCTTACTACATTACTGTCAGCATCACTTTGAGGTTATTCGAAACTTTCACTCCATTACTTTTAGCATCATTTTGAGTTCATTAGCAATTCTTACTACATCACCGTCGCATCATTTTGAGATCATTAGCAATTCTTCCGATATCACTGTTGCATTATTTTGAGGTTCGTAGAAACTCTTACTACATGACTGTCAGCATCACTTTGAGGTTGTTCGAAACACTTACTACATGACTGTCAGCATCACTTAGAGGTTATTCGAAACTTTCACTCCATTAATGTTAGCATCATTTTGAGTTCATTAGCAATTCTTACTAAATCACTGTAGCATCATTTTGAGATCATAAGCAATTCTTACTAAATCACTGTAGCATCATTTTGAGATCATTAGCAATTCTTCCGACATCACTGTAACATTATTTTTAGGTTCGTAGCAACTCTTACTACATTACTGTCAGCATCACTTTGAGGTTGTTCGAAATGTTCACTCCATTACTGTTAGCATCATTTTGAGATCATTGGCAATTCTTACTAAATCACTGTCGCATAATTTTGAGATCCTTAGCAATTCTTCTGACATCACTGTCGCATTATTTTGAGGTTCGTAGCAACTCTGACTACATGACTGTCAGCATCACTTTGAGGTTGTTCGAAACTCTTACTACGTTACTGTAAGCATCACTGAGTTGATTTGCAACTATCACTACATTACTGTTAGCATCGTTTTGAGTTCAATAGCAATTCTTACGACCTCACTGTCGCATCATTTTGAGATCATTAGCAATTCTTCCGACATCACTGTAACATTATTTTTAGGTTCGTAGCAACTCTTACTGCATGACTGTCAGCATCACTTTGAGGTTGTTCGAAACACTTAGTACATAACTGTAAGCATCACTGAGTTGATTAGCAACTATCACTACATTACTGTTAGCATCATTTTGAGTTCATCACCAAATCTTCCGACATCACTGTCGCAATATTTTGAGGTTCGTAGCAACTTTTACTACATTACTGTCGCATCATTTTGAGGTTCGTAGCAACTCTTACTACATGACTGTCAGCATCATTTTGAGGTTATTCGAAACTTTCACTCCATTACTGTTAGCATAATTTTGAGTTCATTTGCAATTCTTACGACATCACAGTAGCATTAAATTGAGTTCATTAGCAACTCTTTCTACATGACTGTCAGCATCACTTTGAGGTTGTTCGAAACTCTTACTACATAACTGTAAGCATCACTGAGTTTTTTAGCAACTATCGCTACATTACTGTTAGCATCATCTTGAGTTCATTAGCAATTCTTACGACATCACTGTCGCATCATTTTGAGATCATTAGCAATTCTTCCGACATCCCTGTCGCAATATTTTGAGGTTCGTATTAACTCTTACTACATGTCATTCAGCATCACTTTGAGGTTATTCGAAACTTTCACTCCATTAATGTTAGCATCATTTTGAGTTCATTAGCAATTCTTACTAAATCACTGTAGCATCATTTTGAGATCATTCGCAATTCTTACTAAATCACTGTAGCATCATTTTGAGATCATTAGCAATTCTTCTGACATCACTGTCGCATTATTTCTTAGGTTCGTAGCAACTCTTACTACATGACTGTCAGCATCACAATGAGGTTGTTCGAAACTTTCACTCCATTACTGTTAGCATCATTTTGAGTTCATTAGCAATTGTTACTACATCACTGTCGCATCATTTTGAGATCATTAGCAATTCTTCCGACATCACTGTAACGTTATTTTGAGGTTCGTCGCAACTCTTACTGCATGACTGTCAGCATCACTTTGAGGTTATTCAAAACTTTCACTCCATTAATGTTAGCATCATTTTGAGTTCATTAGCAATTCTTACTAAATCACTGTAGCATCATTTTGAGATCATAAGCAATTCTTACTAAATCACTGTAGCATCATTTTGAGATCATTAGCAATTCTTCTGACATCACTGTCGCATTATTTTTTAGGTTCGTAGCAACTCTTACTACATGACTGTCAACATCACTTTGAGGTTGTTCGAAATGTTCACTCCATTACTGTTAGCATCATTTTGAGATCATTGGCAATTCTTACTAAATCACTGTCGCATAATTTTGAGATCTTTAGCAATTCTTCTGACATCACTGTCGCATTATTTTGAGGTTCGTAGCAACTCTTACTACATGACTGTCAGCATCACTTTGAGGTTGTTCGAAACTCTTACTACGTTACTGTAAGCATCACTGAGTTGATTTGCAACTATCACTACATTACTGTTAGCATCGTTTTGAGTTCAATAGCAATTCTTACGACATCACTGTCGCATCATTTTGAGATCATTAGCAATTCTTCCGACATCACTGTAACATTATTTTGAGGTTCGTAGCAACTCTTACTGCATGACTGTCAGCATCACTTTGAGGTTGTTCGAAACTTTCACTCCATTACTGTTAGCATAATTTTGAGTTCATTAGCAATTCTTACGACATCACAGTAGCATTAAATTGAGTTCATTAGCAACTCTTTCTACATGACTGTCAGCATCACTTTGAGGTTGTTCGAAACTCTTACTACATAACTCTAAGCATCACTGAGTTTTTTAGCAACTATCGCTACATTACTGTTAGCATCATCTTGAGTTCATTAGCAATTCTTACGACATCACCGTCGCATCATTTTGAGATCATTAGCAATTCTTCCGACATCCCTGTCGCAATATTTTGAGGTTCGTATTAATTTTTACTACATGTCTTTCAGCATCACTTTGAGGTTATTCGAAACTTTCACTCCATTAATGTTAGCATCATTTTGAGTTCATTAGCAATTCTTACTAAATCACTGTAGCATCATTTTGAGATCATTAGCAATTCTTCCGACATCCCTGTCGCAATATTTTGAGGTTCGTATTAATTTTTACTACATGTCTTTCAGCATCACTTTGAGGTTATTCGAAACTTTCACTCCATTAATGTTAGCATCATTTTGAGTTCATTAGCAATTCTTACTAAATCACTGTAGCATCATTTTGAGATCATTAGCAATTCTTCTGACATCACTGTCGCATTATTTTTTAGGTTCTTAGCAACTCTTACTACATGACTGTCAGCATCACAATGAGGTTGTTCGAAATGTTCACTCCATTACTCTTAGCATCATCTTGAGTTCATTAGCAATTCTTCCGACATCACTGTCGCAATATTTTGAGGTTCGTAGCAACTTTTACTACATTACTGTCGCATTATTTTGAGGTTCATAGCAACTCTTAGTACATGACTGTCAGCATCACTTTGAGGTTGTTTGAAACACTTAGTACATTACTGTAAGCATCACTGAGTTGATTAGCAACTATCACTACATTACTGTTAGCATCATTTTGAGTTCATTAGCAATTCTTCCGACATCACTGTCGCAATATTTTGATGTTCGTAGCAACTTTTACTACATTACTGTCGCATTATTTTGAGGTTCGTAGCAACTCTTACTACATGACTGTCAGCATCACTTTGAGGTTATTCGAAACTTTCACTCCATTACTGTTAGCATCATTTTGAGTTCATTAGCAATTCTCACGACATCACAGTAGCATTAAATTGAGTTCATTAGCAGGTTTTACTACATGACTGTCAGCATCACTTTGAGGTTATTCGAAACTTTCACTCCATTACTGTTAGCATCATTTTGAGTTCATTAGCAATTCTCACGACATCACAGTAGCATTAAATTGAGTTCATTAGCAAGTTTTACTACATGACTGTCAGCATCACTTTGAGGTTGTTCGAAACTTTTACTAAATCACTGTAAGCATCACTGAGTTTTTTAGCAACTATCGCTACATTACTGTTTGCATCATCTTGAGTTCATTAGCAATTCTTACGACATCACTGTCGCATCATTTTGAGATCATTAGCAATTCTTCCGACATCACTGTCGCAATATTTTGAGGTTCGTAGCAACTCTTACTACATGTCTGTCAGCATCACTTTGAGGTTATTCGAAACTTTCACTCCATTACTGTTAGCATCATTTTGAGGTTAGAAGCAACTGTCACTACATGACTGTCAGCATCACTTTGAGGTTATTCGAAACTTTCACTCCATTACTTTTAGCATCATTTTGAGTTCATTTGAAATTCTTACTACATTACTGTTAGCATCATTTTGAGATCATTAGCAATTCTTCCGAAATCCCTTACGCATTGTTTTGAGGTTCGTAGCAACTCTTACTTCATTATTGTTGCATTATTTAAAGGTTCATAGCAACTCTTACTACATTACTGCCAGCATCACTTTGAATTTATTAGCAACTGTCACTACATTACTGTTAGCGTCATTTTGAGTTCATTAGCAATTGTTACTACATCACTGTCGCATCATTTTGAGATCATTAGCAATTCTTCCGACATCACTGTAACGTTATTTTGAGGTTCGTAGCAACTCTTACTGCATGACTGTCAGCATCACTTTGAGGTTGTTAGAAACACTTAGTACATTACTGTAAGCATCACTGAGTTGATTAGCAACTTTTACTACATGACTGTCAGCATCACTTTGAGGTTATTCGAAACTTTCACTCAATTACCGTCAGCATCATTTTGAGTTCATTATCAATTCTTACTACATCACTGTCGCATCATTTTGAGATCATTAGCAATTCTACCGACATCACTGTAGCATTATTTTGAGGTTCGTAGCAACACTTACTACATGACTGTCAGCATCACTTTGAGGTTATTCAAAACTTTCACTCCATTACTGTTAGCATCATTTTTAGTTTATTAGCATTTCTTACGACATCACTGTCGCATCATTTTGAGATCATGAGCAATTCTTCCTACATCACTGTCGCATTATTTTGAGGTTACTCGCAACTCTAACCACATGAGTGTCAGCATCACTTTGAGGTTATTCGAAACGTTCACTCCATTACTGTTAGCATCATTTTGAGTTCATTAGCAATTCTTACTACATCACTGTCGCATCATTTTGAGATTATTAGCAATTCTTACGACATCACTGTCGCATCATTTTGAGATCATTAGCAATTCTTACGACATCACTGTCAGCATCATTTTTGAATTCATGAACAATTCTTCCTACATCACTGTAGTATTACTTTGAGGTTATTAGCAACTATCACTACATTACTGTTAGCATCATTTTGAGTTTATTAGCAATTCTTCCTACATCACTGTCGCATTATTTTGAGGTTATTAGCAACTCTTACTACATCACTGTCGCATTATTTTGAGGTTCATAGTGTGGCAAGGCGAGCGGTGGGGAACAGTTGCCAACAACGCCACCTGGGGGCTTTCACCCCAGGATATAAACAAAATTTCAAAATGACCAGGCTTCCATTTGAACAAAGGCACACAGTTCGAGAGACACAACAGGACAGTACAGTGATTTCCAATTATAAAAATACTTTTATTAGAAAAATAGTTTAAAATTAGCAACAGACTAAGTGAATACCAATGGATATAATAAGGAGTGCAAGAGGAATTACCGAAAGGAAAAGGGGACAGGGCTGGGGCTTACCACGACAGCGGTAACGAAAAGGGGAAGGATCCAAAAAAACTACACTGCACCCGTGACACAGCAAACCAAAAAATAAACATGAATAAGGAACCACCACCAGGGGGACCGCTGCCGCTCTGGGCCCTCAACACCTGTCAAAGAGAAGAAAAGAACACCATCAAAAACATGAAATCAAGGCAACCCTCACACACGAACTAAATATCACTACCACAAATAACCCAACAGAAACTGTTTTAAATCCAAATGATCAAAATGGGGAGCAAAAGGCTATAATAATAATAATAACAATAATAAGAATAAGGGTTCTAAACAATAAATCAAATGTAACCCACAAAAACTAACAGTAATAATTCAAAGAAAGAAATAACAAATAGAAAAGGAATAAACTCAAGTAATTAAGGAAATGTCTGCCCCTCTAAGTAAAACCAGGCTCCAAGGGGGATGGCTCAGCGCCGATGAGGGTCGGGATGCCCTCTCTTGGCCCACGTTGAGGCTCTTATAAAGGCCGTAGTGCACGGCTTTAACCGCCGTTACTGGGATCAGAGCCGTTATGAGCCGAATCAGCAAGAATCCAGACTGAAGACGAGGAGAAGAGGAAGAAGAGGAAGAACCAAAACAGCAGCGAGGCTCACAGCAGCAATTGACGGCTGCACACTGCAAAATAAACAAGTTAACCTAATTAAAATGTGGATGAAGGACATTACAGAATAACAAAAGCTAAGAATAAACATTTCCTACCGGAGAGCAGAATCATGGTGTCAGACGAGGCAGGAGGAGGAAGCCCGCAGCCCAGACTACACAAACGATGGCCGGGAGAGGATAATCAGAACACCATAGACCATCGGCAGCTTGATATGAAAGGCAGACAACTACGCGTCTTACCCACGGAAAGCGCACCACTCACACACCGGCCCAAGGGAGACAGCTCAGCTCCCGGTAACACCACACCGCTGGACGGAGCAAAACTGGAGTAAACAGGGGGCCCATGACACTGAATAATGGAGCAGAGCAAGCATGCATACCTTTGTTTGTAACCAATCTGCTGACCAGCGAGACGCCACCACGCACGGCTGTCGGCTCCGTAAAGGAGGGAGAGGAAGTGGAAAGGACGGAGAAGGGTCGGACCAGGTCTACTGCTAGGTGACCACTCACTATCGTCTGACACACTGCCCCTCACGGTGGGGAGTGTAGCGCTATCCTGACACAACACTCACACACACACACACTCACACACACACACACACACACACACTCCCAGTCACTAACCCATATTGTCATCACTTAAACACCACTGGAGTATTGACAGAGATTCCACATGTTGGTCAACCAGAGAAGCTCCAACTGGTGAAGGTCATCCAACCCTGCATGAAGGTCAACCTGAGGATGGTTTTGATCCATCAACCTCTGGGTTCTGGGCCCACCTCTCTTCCTCTGCTCTACCATTTATTAAACTGGCCTTGATTTAGTATTATTTATTTCTATTATAATTATTATTAATTATTTTATTGACTTCACCCTGATAACCAGGAGGTAACCTGGTAGTCAGAGCAGCGGTGCTCAGGTCTGTGGACTCAGAGGAGGATTATGTCTGGATCTTTTCTTTTGATGTCCTGCTGTCTGCTCTTTGCTTTTGGAGCTTCCTTCAACAACTACCAGGCCTCCTGGGTACTGTAGGAAACATGGTCAAGTTCTTCTGACTTCTCCAGGAACGTCCTGCTCACATTGGTCTGTCTTCATTTTGACTCCTCCCACTGCCACAATGACCAGCCTTTATACTCGTGGTGACTGGGGCCCTGGTTGCTGCAGGCCTCAACACCAGCCTGTGGTTGTGAGCAGGGCAGAACAGAACTGACAGTATCTCCCATGCAGGACCTGGGTCAGCGCCTGGTGCCAGCTGGGGCACCGCTTTAACCTGGACCCCTAGAAGATCTTCTCCAGGAACTGGCCTTTTTGGTTCCATCAAGGCCTGAGAGGATGGTGAAGAGTGATCCTCCACCAGGCAGCACAGTCAGCAGCAGCCATTTTGTTCCACTAGAATCAAGTATGATAGTGACAGACTGGTGAGTACTTGCTAGCTGACACTTCCTGTTTTTACTGCTATTCTTCCATGAATGTGCTCATGTTGGCTGGTCC
Source organism: Aulostomus chinensis (assembly GCF_037954235.1). Taxonomy (NCBI): domain Eukaryota; kingdom Metazoa; phylum Chordata; class Actinopteri; order Syngnathiformes; family Aulostomidae; genus Aulostomus; species Aulostomus chinensis. Next base: position 53,717,196 of record NC_141320.1, on the reverse strand, counting down.
CCAACCACAGTTTCAAAGCCATGATGACATCTTTCATCAACAATCAGACTTATTTTTTCTCTATTTGGACAAATAAGGTTTCAACTGACACGGCTGGCCAACGTCCTGGAGTTCATTCAGCCTGGAGAACCAGGTGCTGGTTCCTTCTTTTACCAGGCAGGAACAGGCAGCAGATCCAAGATCAGTAGGTGAAGATGTCTGCTTTGACTGGTAGGAGGAAAGAGAGCAGGAGAGCTGGTCAGAGACAAAGACAGATCATGAAGAAGGAGTGCTGTATTCTGCCAGCACATGCTAGTGACAGTCAGAGATCAGGAGTCTCAGCAGGGAAAGATTCATCTCTTATTTCAGAGGATAGTTGGACGTTCACTGGAAGACAGTGACGTGTGGTGAGGTTCATGGCTGGTGAGGCACCGACTCCATCACAATCAGATCTGTCAACATATGAAAAAAAACCTGCATTTAATAATAAAAACAGTCAAAAAATGTTCTCCATGTTTTGGCTTCTGTCTGCCACAGCTTCTTCAGCGCTCTGGATACTTTAGCGTGAACCTCCTGCTTCGATTGAAAATCCAATTTAGAAAATTGTTTTAGCTTAGAAATGTAATCCTCCATTGTGACATTACGGCCACTCAGGAGAAAAAAAAATAACTGAATGACTGCACTTGACTTTCCTAACAGTAAATTGTAGCTCGCTGTCACTTCTTCTTCTGCAGCGGACCGGAGGAGGCGCAAGCAGAATCCCTGGGCTCACTCGCGCCTCCTCCATGAGGCAGGAGAACTGCGTGCCTCACCCGGCACCTTTTCGCAGCCGTTTTTATGATCGCTCAGCACAAGAAACACGTACACTCAGTGTATACAAAAACACTCTACATGATATTCACCAGCTAAACTATAGAAATGTAGTTTGTTTAGCAGAAGTATTTGAACATTTTAATAGCGCCATAGAAAGAGACAGCAATACGGGCTCCCTGCGTAGCATGCAGCACAGTTAGCCGAGTCATTGAGCAATGCCTGGTGAGGCTCAGCTGCCTGGTGCCTCACCGCACATCTCTTCTCAGTATTTAAACGATAAATATGAAAAAACTGTGATTTTGAATAAAAAATAACTTAAAACTGGTTGAGTTAAAAGCAAAATAACTTTATCGTACAAATCAAAGGAAAAATACAATTATTGGTTTTATTTTTTTCAATTAACATTTTTTTCTTTCCATGATGACGGGCAAGGCACGGCCTCACTTGCCTCCCCTGACCGCACGTCACTGACACACACACAGCCCCCCCCACACACACACACACACACACTGAGACATGCAGCAGCTCACAGTAACTGCCTCAGTCACACAGCAGATAGACTCCTTTCTATAACAAGATAAGCAGTAGAAAATGGATGGAAGTGATGATGAACTGATGAACAGGTGATTTGTCCAAAAGTCAACATCAGATTCATTTCCAATCTGTGGAAGCAGTTTCATCTTGAGGTTCCAGGTAAGAACAGCCAGCTGTGGGCTGACACACATCTCTTCAGGAGCACTTCTATGCTCCAAACTTGTCAGGTTGAATTGTGTCTGTATTCTGAGGGCAGCAGGAGGACGGAGGAGTGAGGACACACATTTGGAACTGAGAGCAGCTGTGTGTGGGATTTCCCCAGCAAAGATAAAACCAGCTCCTTCATGCTGGCTATGAAGGCTCACAGTCACACTGAGCCTGCTACAAATACTTTGATATGCAGCAGACTGGTTTCTCTTCTGGTAGTTTGTTATCAACTGTTGTCACATTTAAGGATCAATTTAGCTGTTAAGATGAAGGCTCACAGTCACACTGACCCAGCTACAAATACTTTGATATGCAACAGGCTGGTTTCTCTTCTGGTAGTTTGTTATCAACTGTTGTCACATTTAAGGATCACTTTAGACTAGAGGGTGTCCTCTTCAGATTTTGAACAGCGCAATATAGACTCTGTGGGTCCTTCTGATTGATTAATGATGACTTGTTGAAAAATTCCTACAGTCATCAGTAGGAGCAGAGCTGATGAGGAGAAATCAACTCCAGATGTTCCCAGACGGGGAAAACCTGCTCTTCCTCGCTGGTTCACCTCTGGAAACGAAACTCCAACAGATGCGCGGACCAGAGGGAGGAAACCACGGCGTTTCACTGCTTTAGATTTAGAATCTCACGCCAAGCCGGAGAAGCAGGTCCTGAATCAGTCACGTGGTCACTGCCGGCTGGCGAGGCTTCGGACGTCACCACATACGTCATCAATACGCACTTCAAAAAACGAGAAGAAGACGCGGGAAGCTTTGAACACAACAAGGAAAGAAGGAGAAGTCCGTGAACCCCCGGCCTCGGTCTTTGTCTCCTGAAGGCTGAGTGGCGCCGGTAGAACCTCAACATGTGCGCCGCGCAGCTGCTGCGGGTGTCGGTCCAGGAGCGGATCCTCGCCGCCGCTGAAGACTTCCTGCTGCAGCTGGGAGAAGGAGACTCAGCGGCTGGAGTCCCGGTGCTGAGAGCGCTGCTCACCGAGCGGCTGGCGGCAGCCGCGGAGCAGATCGTGGCTCTGCTGGAGGAAACCGTGGCGGAGTACGAGCGGGAGAACCGCCGGCAGAGGTTGCTGCTCGATGCCGTGCTGAAGCCCCGAGTCAGGCTGGACAGAGCAGGTGAGTCCCCGCAGGGACCTGCTGGGCCCCTCATTCAGTCCAAGAAGTGGAGCTGCAGCAGGGCCGGTTCTCGACGGGCATTTATAAGGGGGCAGACAGAAATGTGAAGGGGCACATGATGGCGACTGAGGCGGGAAAGGGTGTGGTGGTGTTGGGGGGGGGGGGGTAGGTGGGTCTCTGGATCACTGTTGTTGTCATGTAATTGGATTGCACTTTGTCAGACCTTCACCCTCAGACCGGTTCAACCTGGTCCCACATGAAGGCTAAAGCCCAGTTCACTCCAAGATTTTAGGCATCAGTGACTTCCCTCCCCCAATCAGGCTGAGGCATTAATGACCACCACACTACAGTAATGAGGGTGAACAGATCCAAGACAGTGGACTGGGAGGTCGCATGCGACGTCGGTGACAAAAAGTGGACACCAGCACTGCTGGATATCAGGACTTGTGGCAGTGACGTAAACGGAGCTGCAGCCAATGACAGCAGACATGGGAGCTCTGGCAGTGGGGGAGTGACGCAGAGCCAACAACTACAATGAGGAGGGGCATGGATTCTATGAAGGGTTCACCATATCCTTGGACACAGGATTCTTGGCTCCATGGTAGCGCACTAAGGACCTGGAGGGCTGCGTTCTGCTCCACCTCCATGTTTACAATGAAAGGGGCGTGCGCTGCGTCCAAGAGTTTCCTGGTCAGCTGTGCAGTTGGCCACGCCTCCTGACGGGGAAAATCCTGTAGTCTGAACACTCCTGTGCACCGACAAATCTTGTAGTGTGAACAGCAGCCTGATTGAGCGCCGATGGTGTGAACAGCAGGGCCTGTCGCTAACAAAAAGTAACGTAGTTTGAACAGGGCTTGAGCTTCTGCTGGTGGAACTCTGAGGGTCCCTGAGGCCCCAAACCCCTGACCAGGAGGAGGTGGCAGTCCCTCGGGGCCAAATTAAAAAAGAAAACTAAAAAAACATTTCTGGTTCCAATTCTGAGATCAACTTACAAAATAAAGTCAGACTCGATAAGAGCTCTCAATGTAGCCGATATTTACCAAACTGAAGGGTTGGCGTTGTTAAACCTCTTGTTTGTCTTCTTGTCCTGTTCTCAGCTTCTTGTTTGGAGCCCCTGAACAGCTCCACTCTCCTTTCTCACCCATCCACTCCTCAACAACAGCCTCCTGTTTCCCTTTGCAAACTCTAACAAACCTCCATATCCAAGTCATGTGTTCTGGACTTCTCATGGCCCAAGTTGACCAAAGTCCTCTTTCTTTGATGGAACGTGGTTTGATGGTAGGGGGTTCAGATCTGTGACAAAGCAGAGAAGGAACTCTCCCAAGATGCTGAGACGCATCAATGACAGGGCTCGGAGGGAAAGAGAGGAGGTGAACCTGTCCTCTCAGTGATGCCTTTTCCAATGGATTCTTCAGCTTCTGCAGTGAATCTGGTCCACATTCAGTTTGTGGCTCATCTGTTACTTTCTGAAGGGAGAGAGAGAGAAAGAGAAACGTCATTCTGAGTGCAGCCCAACGCAGCAAAAAGCTGTGCTGGAACCTGACGGGCTACGTCCTGGCTCGTTAGGGTCCGAGCAGTGATTGATGGTGATGGAGGCAGTGGGGTTGGGAGGGGGTGTGTGTGTGTGTGTGTGTGTGTGTGTCACGAGAAGATACACACACACACACACACACAGCGGTGTGACAGAGAGATGAGAGGAAGCTGACACTGTATCACGCACCCTTTTCAGCAGATTTTTCCGCTGCTGCAGATCATTTTGTCAACTCTTAATCCAGTAATGTTGGGAGTCCATCAGGATTTGTGGGGTTTTTAACTTCTAAAATTTTGTGGAAAAATCCCAGAGACAAACTCCACCTTCAGGAGCCAGAAAGAAGGATTGGATTGTTTTTCTGAAGGCAAAGGTGGTCCAATCCCATCCATGATCCCAGACCTGCTCAGTGCCCCCTCAGATAAAGATGGTGGATCAAATCAGCAACAACAAGTCAGTAAAAGTCAAAGAGCAGGCAGCACAATGTTGGTGGGACTTGTTCTGATGATGGAGCTCCATTCTACCACCATCATGGATCAGACACATGAGGAAAGCTGTGGAGCAGCTGAAGGTGGTTGCTGCCAGGCTGAAGACCACCAGACACATCAGGAGGACCAGGATGGTGATGCTGAAAGAGCAGCACTGACTCAGTCAGCACACACACGCACACACACAGACACACACACGCGTGTCAGCAGTCTCTCTGTCTCCTGCAGCAAGTCACATGATATCCAAATGAGTCCCGTCAGAATGAACCAATGTTACAGTCACTTTGGGGGACAAAATCCAAAGGCAAACCTCCTGCAGACACCAGTGAAGCTCTGTTGTTTCATTTCAATGCAGTTTCAGTCCAGATCAGTGAGTCCAGAGCTGCTAGCTTGACAGCTAAACACGGAGCATCACAACACTCAGCAGGACCCTGGCTGGAGTCGTTCTGCCAGCTTGAAGTGACGTCACTCATGCAGCTCTTTGAGTGTCTCAGTGGTTCAGCCCTCCAGTGCTCCAACATGAACAGGAACTTTGAAGACCATCAACCATTCATCAACAGTATAGAACAATGAGAAGAGTTTCCACTTCTAAATAAAAGGCTATCACACTGTTACTACTACAATATTACAGTATTAGAGGTTTAGAAAGTTCACCAAATTAAGAGTAAAATGATATCATAGTCATTGACTCAGCTACATGTACAATACAAATGCAAAGCCAGAAAACCTGGAGAGAACCCACGTAGGAACAGGGAGAACATGCAGACTCACACAGAAAGATCCTGTGCCTGAGCAGGGGCTAGAACCCAGAACCTTGTTGCTGTGAGGTGACAGGGTGAACCACTGCACCACTGTGCCTCCTATAATGGAAACTATACAGGCCTATTAAAAAGTTATTTTTGTTCACTGCCCAGCCGGCCTGGGCTGGACCGGCCATTCAAGAATTGTCCCACTTTTCCCAGTGGCCAGGGTGTCCCTGGACCCCACACACTGACCAGGACACTGGGAGGCGGTACTCATGCTAATGGTAGCCAGCAAGTGTCCCCAGTCTTGTTGTGTCTGTAATGCGGGCCATTGTGTTCCAACTGAGCAGGAATGTTTAAACATAGAAGATTTTAATAGCTGACGGCTATTTGGTGTTGTTAGAGTGGTTAAACCTCACCTTGTGATTATGAATGGACAAAACCATTCAGTGATGGGGACCTATGACCTTTGACCTGGGTGACCCAACGTTGATCCAAGCATCTGAAGCCAGCGTTTCTGTTCCCAGTTTGCTGACTGGTCGTCAGTAGCAGGACGTCTCTTTTCATTGAGTTGATTTCTGTTTCTGTCTGTTGCTCCGCTGTTTCAGAGTCACATGAAGAGATTTCTGATGTTGCTGTTTGTGTCCTGCAGATGTGGAGCAGCTGCTGGTGATTAAAGAAGAGGTTCCCCCTGAGCTGCAGGACCCAGAGCCCCCCCACATTAAAGAGGAGTGGGAGGAGCTCTGGACCAGTGAGGAGGGAGGGCAGCTTCAAGGGCAGCAGGAGGCTGATATCACCACGTTCCCCTTCACTCTGGTCCCTGTGAAGAGTGAAGGGGACGAAGAGAAACCTCAGTTCCCACAGCTTCATCGGAGTCTAACTGAGGAGAACTTGAAAGAAGAGTCTCTGAGCAGCAGCCCAGTTCATCCTCTGAAAACAGAAGCTGATGGAGAAGAGAGTGGAGGACCAGAACCAGAACCAGCCAGCAAGGTAGATCCAGATCCACTTGTACAACCCCAGACTGAAGACCAGATGTCAGACTCTTCTGAAGCTGAGCCTGAAGTCAGTGAGGATGATTGGGTCAGACCTGATAACACGGCCACCTCTGAGCACAAGGAACCCTTTGGCTCAAGGAGGAATTTGCTTCAGAAATTGAGACCAGGACAGGAAGTGAGTCATTGCAGCTCAAAAGAGCAAAAAGTAACCACTGAAAGAGAATCAGAGATCATCAGGAACGTGAACTTTGGTCCTTCTGAATCTGAGACAGAAGTCAGGAAGGATGAGCGTCCCTTTAGGTGCTCAACATGCAGTAAAGATTTTAGGAACAGAAGGAGTTTGAATAATCACATGAGAACACACACTGGGGAGAAACCATTCCCATGCTCAGTTTGTGGCAGAAGATTCTCAGAAAAGGGTAATTTGAGAAGACACATGAGAAGACACACTGGAGAGAAACCATTCCCCTGCTCAGTTTGTGGCAAAAGATTCTCAGAAAAGAGAAGTCTGAAAAGACACATGAAAATGCACAATGGGGAGAAACCATTCCCCTGCTCAGTTTGTGGCACAAGATTCTCAGAAAAAGGGCATCTGAAAATGCACATGAGAACTCACACAGGGGAGAAGCCATTCCCCTGCTCCATTTGTGGAAAAATGTTCTCTGTTCAAGGATATTTGAAAAGCCACATAAGAACACATACTAGAGAGAAACCATTCCTCTGCTCAATTTGTGGCACAAGATTCTCAGAAAAGAGATATCTGAAAAACCACGAGAACACACACTGGGGAGAAACCATTCCCCTGCTCAATTTGTGGAAAAAGATGGTCAGACAGTGGAAATCTGAAAAAACACATGAGAACGCACACTGGGGAGAAACCATTCCCCTGCACACTTTGTGCTAAAAGATTCTTGATAAAGGCACAACTGAAAAAACACATAAGAACGCACACTGGGGAGAAACCATTCCCCTGCTCAGTTTGTGCTAAAAGATTCTCGGTAAAGGGACGCCTGAAAAGACACATGAGAATGCACAGTGGGGAGAAACCATTTTTCCAAACATGACACTGAAGCCATGACAAAAGAGTGGGAGACGCAGGTTGAAAGCCAATAATGAATGTATTTAACTAAAAAAAAAACACAACAATAAATCAAAAATGGGCCCAGGTGCTTCCAACTAGGAGGAATGAACAGCTCCCCACCCTCCAGATACCTGCTGCAACACAAGAAACATCATGAAAGACACGAGATTCTGCGTGACTTTTCTGTTAAACCTGTGTTGAGAGCTAATTTGCAGTATGCAACCAAACCAGGTTACTTTTGAATGTTGCAAAAATACATCCCTGCAATTCTTCAAAAATAATTAATAATACAAGAACACACATTTGGTTTGTTTTGCACTGGAATTGTCCTTTAAGAGCTTCACAAGCTGGGAGAAGGATTTTAAACACTACTCTGGATTTTACTGGAGGCCAGTGCAGCGAAGCTAAGATTTGCGTGATGTGCTCTCTCTTCCTAGTTTCTGTCTATGCTTCTTGTCTATGCTTTACGCTTTATTTCTATGCGTGCACCTGCATTGTGGACCAGCTGCAGAGTCTTCAACCACTTGTTAGTACAGCCTGATAATAAAGTAAATAAAAATATATGATAATAAAGAGTCACAATAGAGCAGTGACATCACTAGATAATGTGTCTCTAAGGGGTTTTGGGCCAAGCACAGGAACTTCTGTCTTATCAGAGTTGAACAGTAACAAGTTATAAGTCATCCAGGCCTTCATGTCTGGAATGCATGCTTGTAGTTTGGATAACTGTTGGTCTTCATCTGGCTTTATTGATAAATATAATTGAGTATCATCTGTGAAACAATGGAAATGTATGGAGTGTTTTTGAATAATATGACCTAAAGGAAGCATATATAAAGTGAAGAGTATCGCCCCAGCACTGAACCTTGGGGAACACCGTGTTTAACTTTGGTTTGCATGGAAGATTTATCGTTAATGAGTAGGGCTGGGTTAAAAAAATCGATTTAATCCATTTGAATCAATTTTCCTTTTCATGGTTTGATATCGATTCATGAAACCCACAGATCGATTCCTAACTCGCAGAGAACAGCCTGTGTATCAACTCTGGCAGTCTCGCATGATCAGCGTTTGGCGGCAGTTTTAATGGAATGTGATCTTGCGAGAATTTACTACCAGTCAAGCAAACATGGCGGACTGAAGCACAACCCTGAAGGCACACTCGGTGAGATTAAAGGCCGATGTTTGGGTGCACTTTGGTTTTAAGGACGGAGAAAACGACGACTTGGGGGGGGGGCAATATGCAAACTATGCAACGGGATGGTAAAGTACTGTGGGAATACGACAAATCTCCACTTGTCAAGACATCACCCAGCAGAAAACCAGTCGACACGGCTCAAACAACGCAGCCTGGAGCAGGTATAAGATAACCGAGGCTGTTGCAGTTTTTATATGCAAAGACATTCGACTTTACAGCATCAGGGAAACGACCGTTTCCGAGGTCTCATAAAACCTTTGGAGCCGCGCTACATTTTGCCGACTCGCAAACACCTAAGTGAAGTGACAATACCAAACATGAACGCAAGCTTAAAACAAAGCATCGAAACTTCGCTTCACTCAGCAGAGAACGTGGCATTGACTTGTGATTGTTGGACGTCAAGAGCAACAGATTCATATCTGACCATTACAGCTCACTACATTAGCGACTGGGTCCTCGCATGCTATGTTCTTCAAACCAGAGCCGTGGAAACCAGCCACACAGCGAGAAAACTCAGTGAACTGTTATTCAGTGCAATAGGCGAGTGGAAGCTTAGGAACAAGGTGGCAGCCATCGGAACTGACAATGCAGCAAATATTGTCCGCGCTGCGGAGATGACGGGCTTGTTGCACATTGGTTGCTTTGCACACCTTCTTAATTTAAGTCCCTACAGCTGCACGCTTGCTCGGCAGAGTCAGACGCATGGCTGCATTTTTTTATCGTAGCTCTACGGCGAGCCGCATCCTCAGTGAGAAGCAAAGAGTGCTGGCACTTCCTGAGCACAAGATGGTGATTGACGTGGTGACGCGTTGGAATAGCTCACTGGAGATGCTGGACCGTTTCCTCGAGCAGCAACCAGCCATCTCAGCAGCTCTGCTGTCACCTGAAGTACGCAGAAACGAGAAAGATGTCTGCACGTTGACAGAAGTGGACGAAAGAGTAGCAGAGGATGTGGTCAAAGCCCTTCAGCCACTGAAAGCAGCCACTCTTGCCACGTCTGAGGAAAAATCCCCGACTCTGTCCATCATTGCACCCTTGCATGCACAACTGTTGGAAGAGATGCGCTGTGTCCCCCAGGATTCAACAGTCATCAAAGAGGTCAGGACAGCAGCAGACAACAACCTCAATTCAAGGTAAGCTTAAAAAGTATGTAGGTGAATGCGTGTGCATTCATGCACATTCATTTCCAATTAAATTATATTTAAGTGATCAAATATATCTTTTCAAGGTTCGTGCCTTGAAGGACAGGCTCTATGTTGCTTCAGCGTCAGTACTTCGTTTCAAGGCTCTGCCTTTCTTGTCTGATGAGGCCTGGAACCACACATTCTCCCGACTGGTGACTGAAGCTTCTGTTGTGGCACAGGCGGAGGCATCTAATGTAAGTTATTGACACAAAAAAAACCTTATTTCCTACAGTTTTTGTACTTTACTGTATTCAACTCAAATTTAATTTGTCTTCATTATTTTAATATTAAGCAGTTGTATTCTGAATTGTGTTCCAAGTGTCTTTCCAGATCATTTTCTTGCTATTTTCAAACAGCAAACATCTGCTTTTGGTGGAAAAGAAGAAGCTGTGCCTGATCCCGTTGACGATGTTGCTCCACCAAAGAGACCAAAGGAATCCTCTGCGCTGATGTCTCTCCTAGGGTCAGCCTACATGCGGAAAGACACAGTTACACAGAAAACTGTATTTGAAAAGGCCCAGGATGAAATCAAAATATACAGGGAAGTAACACCCATTCCACTCTGAGAATCCTCTCTGTTGTTGGAGAACACATGCAAAGCAGGATCCCCTATTGGCCCACCAAGCAAAATGGTACCTTTGTGTACCTGGTACCAGTGTCCCGTCCGAGCGGGTTTTTTCCACCACTGGGGATGTTGTGACGGCAAAAAGGAGCTGCCTTACTCCTCAACATGTTGATCAACTCCTTTTCATGCAGAAAAATCTTACTCTCTCCAACAAGTAAGAAAAGGGATGACAGGTCTTGAAGTTTTATGGACTTAGGTTTGTGATTATTGTTCAGAAGTTTACAAGATCTTTTTCATTCGTGTGTCAAGAAAACCCTTTAAGGAGTAATTCAGAGCTGTTTAGACTTGTAAATACTTTTCTTTTTTGCATGAATGAAAAACAAACCAAACCCAAACAGGAAGTTCAGAATGCCTGGAAAACAAGATGGAATGTCACCACTTGTCTGATGGTGTTTTTCAGTTTACATTGTATGTTTCAAATATACAGACCATGTTCCAAAAAACGGAGATATTGGCGCTATTTTAATAGGCCTACATTTATTTGAGTCAACAGCTGGCTGTTAATTCTGTTCTGATGCAGTTGTCACAACCATTGTAGTGTTATTGCACAGAAGCTGTGAGACAGTTGTAGCTAAGTGAGTGTCCTGTTTATGTGTGTCATCTTTGGAGAAACTTTATTTACAATGTCTATCTTGTAATTTATTTTAATTTGATTGATATTCATTCATTTTTTTGTGTTGTCAGTCACTTGGTCAGGTTTAAATAAATAAATAAATGGACGTTGAATCGGATTGAATCGTGAATTGAATTGAATCGGACCTCGGAAAATCGAATCCAATCGATTAGGAAAATCTGAATCGATACTCAGCCCTACTGACTGGTATTTGTTGTTAAACTGGACAGTTTGTCTGTTGAAGCTCTTTAAGTTGATCTGGTTGGACACAAATCTTAGCCACTCAGATGCAGCAGCAGAAGAAGCTGTCATCCACCCTGACAGTCAGAGCATCAAGTCAAGGAAACATCACCATCTTGTAGTTCCAAACCTTCACCTGTCAGATTCAGCTACTTCTTATTGTGGGACTTTAAATTTGAACACAAACAGTGTCTAGACACACGATGGCCCAAAAACGGCCCGCATCCCAATTGCAGATCAGCACCACACCAGACCCAGGATTGGTCCAGTTCTGATTTTACTTCAGTATTTGGCACCTTCGGATGTTCGGACCGAATCCAGTTAGTTCCACACATTTTCATTTCACCTTGGATTTTGGAGCTTTCGGGTTAAAACCTGTATTTCATGTGTGGGCCAAAACCGTCATGTGTGCACCACAGCCGGATCAGGAAGCTTTCAAACGGATCTGGCCCAAAGACTCCTGCTATCTGGGCAGTGTAGATGCCAATGTAGTGGTTGGGGAAATAGTCTCTGAGAATCCAACTTGACGGTCCTGCTAAGTGTTGTGATGCTCAAATGTTCTGTAAAATGGTTGGACCCTCAGCAAAGATACTAGATTAGGAGTTGATGGGAGTTGTTGCAGATACCAGGGTCCAAAGTCCAGGCTTGAACCTGGTTTGTGCCAGTTATTTGTCAAGCTAGCAGCGATTCTTTTCTTTTCACATCGCCGTGTCTCCTGATGACTCAGGAACAGTTGATGTCCATTTACCTGTCATGGTGACAGAGAACTTTGTCCAGCTCAACCAGGACAAAACTTAGGTCTTAATTGAAGGTGGTGGCAGCGTTGTTAGGGCCTGAGCCTCCTCCCAACCAGCCACAGCTAAGTAGCACGAGTTGGCCATAGAAAAATGCAATTCCTCTTTCAAAGTCCGTCAGAGAACTGCTGGAGGCTCCACCGAGATTTGAACTCGGCTCACTGGATTCAAAGTCCAGAGTGCTAACCATTACACCATGGAACCAGTCTAAAAAAAGACATGAGTGAGAAAAATTATGGCGCTTATCATGTAGGAGGGACTACAGTGGTTGTCTGGTTTTAATTTTCACAAACATCCATCCATCCATTGTCTTCCGCTCATTCCTGTTAATGGTTGCAGTGGGGCTGGAGCCCAGCCCAGTGTCAAAGGGCGAGTGGCGGGGTTCACCCTGGACAGGTCACCAGTCCATCTCAGGGCCAACACATTGAGACAAACAACCATTCACACTCACATTCACACCTACGGTCAATTTAGAGCGTCCAATTAGCCTAGTCCCCAAATGCATGTCTTTGGATGGTGGGAAGAGGCCAGAGTACCTGGGGAGAACCCACGCAGGCACAGGGAGAACATGCAAACCCCACACAGAAAGATCCCGTGCCGGAGCCGGGGCTCAAACCCGGAACCTTCTTGCTGTGAGGCGACAGTGCTAACCACTTGATGGACTGGCGACCTGTCCAGGGTGTACCCTGCCTCTCGCCCGTTGACGCTGGGATAGGATCCAGCACCCCCCCCCCCGCAACCCTTAATGTAGGAATAAGCGGAAGACAATGAATGGATTGATGGATGGATGGAATTTGGACAAGCAGTTTTCCTTTGATTCCAAACATCATCGTCCAGCCTCCAACCAGAAGTCCATCAGTTATCATGGAAGCCACAAGTGGAGTCTGGATTCTTTTCTAGAATGTGACGGCAGTGACAGTCCTGCAGAGTGACATCACTGACATGACTGGATGACTTCAGTCACGTGACTGGATGACTTCAGTCACATGACTGGATGACAGTGTAGATTCCAATGTAGAGGTTGGGGAAATAGTCTCTGAGAATCCAGCTTGAACCAACACCCTCCTTGTTCTTCAAAAACCCAAACAGCGACCATCAGTCTCCCTCCAATCCTGTACTTGGTTCAATGTTGCTGTTCCATTTTGCAGAAGTAGATGTCGCTGTGATACCAGGTTCAGTTCAAGATTCCCAACTCCAGTTCATGTTGGTGACCTCAGTGGCAAGTAAAATGGCGCTTCAGTGGATCATGTAATCAACTCATGTGTGTCCTCACTACTCCACACGTCTGTCAAATGTTCTGTAAAATAGTTGGACCCAGCAGAGCTGCTAGATTAGGAGTTGATGGAGTCGTTGCAGATACCAGGGTCCAAAGTCCAGCTTGAACCTGGTTTGTGCAGTTCTTTGTCAAGCTAGCAGCCATTCTTTTCACTGCCAAGCTAAAGTGACTTCTGTCAACAAAGGTCAACATACAAAAGGATATTTCTACTGGCAGTTCAAGATTTTGATCAAATCCTTTTTCAGAGCTGGAACCTTCCTCTTGTGTCAGCTTCCTGTTCCCATCTCTATGGTCACGGTCAGTTTTGACCCACGTCTTCAATCAGCTATCAAATAAACTAAAAACAATTTTCTATCATGGTTCAGGTTAACAAAATCCTCATCAACTTCTCTGGTCCAATCACATTAACGTTGGCACACAGAGAACAGATCCAGAGTCAGAGCTGAGACTTCAGTCTAACCACCTTAAGATGGAGGAGAAGAAGCCCTGATTTCTGGGTCTCAGTCTTTTTACTCTCTTGGCTCCACCCACACAGGGCAGGAGAACATCCTCATAGTGAGTCAGTGTTTTTCCATGTTTAACCAAATCAGCTCTCAGTGGTTAAGAACAGGTGAGTTAGTGAGTGTGGTTCGTTCTAATCTGATGTCCAAGCTGCAGGGAACAGCAAAGCCAAACAGTACAGAAGCCTTTCAGCATTCATGCAGACTGTAAAGAGGCTGAAATGCTCCCTGCTTCTGGAAGGAGCAGAGATGGAGCCAGAAAAAACACAGAATTTACCCAGACTCTGATTTGAAATAGCAAGAGACTCAAGCTGGTCATGAAGTATGATTGGCTGCCTCTTCGTGATGTCATTCACACACACCTGTATAATCAGGATGTGAGCTGAGGGGTGGAGATCGATGAGTCCTGGAGACGTTCAATAATGCCCACAACTTTGGCACCAGGAAGACAGCAGGTGGTGGCACCTGGGAGTTCAACAGACCTGATGATTGAACCACCAATCACAAGGATTTCAGCCTCCATTGTAAACAGAGAGTTTAGATGAGAGAGAACCTGCTGTCAGCCTCACCAGTCAGGGCAGTGGCAGAGGCAGCAGAGTTGAATGAAGCAGGATCACCTGGCAGGTCTCAGCTGGAGGTGATGACATCACTGGCCTCAGTCCTCACCAGTGCTCTGCCTAGCAACAGGGACGATGGGGAGAAACCAGTAGAAGCACTCTGAGAGTTGGAGACAGCAGGAGAGAGACCATGACAGAGTCACCCATGGGAAACTGTTGGATCCACTCAGGACAAACTGGACAGACACAGATCAAAGACAGAATTGATGATGATGTCATCAGGAGGCTTTGATAGTGTATTTATTTGTACCTAGAATTGTGTCTTTGATGTCAGGAGGACATGAAAGAAACACAATTGAGGAAAGTAGAGGAGAACATTCAGCTTCATTAGAAACACTTGAACTGTTGAACAGTAGAATTTGTTTGAAACAGTTTACAACACTGAGTGACAGGATTGAAGAGGGGAGAGTTTTCTACTTTAAATTTAATTCTAACTTTAAACTGGAGATGAACATTTTTAGTCATTCATATTCTAACATACAGAGGAAGTCATGTCATTCCCTTTTTAAAAAAAGACAAACATGTGAAGCTCCTCCCCCCAGCTCCAGATGGACAGACAGACATGAGAGTGGCCAGGAAGCAAAGAAGTGTTGTGCTCCTCTCCAGTGCTCTGGTGTTGTTGTGTTCTTCTCAGCTCCATCATGAAGACCTGCTGGCACTGGGCGCTGGTGGAAGTTTGCAGCTCTCACTGGAAAGTCCTGAGGCTCCTCCCACTCTGAAGCAGGCAGTTGCTCCCAGCCAGCCCTCACTTTCACTCTCTGGTGTAGGAGTGAAGAACAAAATCAGAATCAAGAACCATCACTCTTTCATTGGGGCTCCTTCCTCCTTGTTCTGATCCAGAAATTCAACAGCTTCTATCATTGATTTGACAGGAAATGTTGATGACACACTGGGAATTTTGTTCTCCTGCTGTCACTGTCAAGTGCCAGTTCAGATGTACTTGATGTTACAGAAAATCCAGCACGGTGGTGCAGTGGTCAGCACTGTCTCCTCACAGCAAGAAGGTTCCAGGTTCCAGTCCCGGCTCCAGCACAGGATCTTTCTGTGTGAGTCTCCATGTTCTCCCTGTTCCTGTGTGGGTTCTCTCTGGTACTCCAGCTCCCTCCCACAGTCCAAAGACATCAAGAGAGGACAAGGCTGATTGATACTCTAAATTGACTGTAGGTGTGACTGTGAGTGTGAATGGTTGTCTGTCTCTATGTGTTGGTCCTGTGATGGACTGATCACCTGTCCAGGGTGAACTCTGCCCCTTGACCAATGTCAGCTGTGATAGGCTCCACCCCCCCCCCCATGAACCTTAACAAATAATCAGTGGAGAAATGGAAATTGAGCTGCTATGTTGAATCAGAAAAACCTTTTGAAGTCTACTTTTGCTTCAGTCAGAAAGTAGACTGTTGTTAACTCACAATGGTTGGTGATTCTGGAGGAAGACAAATTTCCTTTTGAAACCCTTTTTAACAGACACACATTCCTAAAGATAAGGGTTTATTTTGTTCTTTTCATTTAGCAGAGGATGGTTTTGATCCATCAACCTCTGGGTTCTGGTCCCAGCTCTCTTCCTCTGCTCCTCTCTGCTCTACCATTGACTGAACAGTGCTTGATTTAGGAGAGCAGGATTGTGACAAGAACAGGATTTTGAGTTTCAAATGTTTCCCAGTTTGGCTCTGCAGCAGGAGGTCCTGTAGAAACAGGAACTGACCTGACACCAGCTCCCTCTGGAACAATGGTTCATTCATTCATCGGTGCCAGGAGGCCTAAAAACACACAAAACACCAATTCAATCCAGGACCTTGGAGCCTAAACTGAAGCTCCATCACACGGTGGCTCTGCTGGGGCTCCCACAGGTGAGTGAGGCTGAGCTCCAGTCTGCTCTGAGGAGGCAGCAGACATCTGCACCACTCAGAGGTTTTGTTGGTGGCTTTGACAAAATCCCAACAAACTCAAATCCTGTTGAAGCAGGAAGTTCTAGTTGAACTCTCATCCACGTCACATGACCAAGAAAACCTCCTCTTTCATTCAGACCAGAACAGACAAACATAGAAACATTGTTTCAGCTTCTGATCAAACAATAACAAGTTCTTATTTGTTTGCCATGTTCTATGAATCAGACTGATGATCTCTGGATGTTCTAGGAGGTGTGTCTGTTTCTGATGAAGCCTGTTTGGTCTGGGGGGGTTAAGATGGTGGGGGCTGTTTCAGTTCTAGTGCTGAAGGCTTTCACCATGACAGTCAGACTCTCCTCTGTCCTTCATGGTCCTTCAAATGTGCAGTGTGGACCTCACACACTGAATTTAGCCTGAAAACTCTTCATGAAAAGCAGGTGCCTCAGAGTCTCTGTGGCGCAATCGGTCAGCGCGCTCGGCTGTTAACCGAGAGGCTGGTGGTTCGAGCCCACCCAGGGATGATGAACAGGCTCTACTGGTGCTTAGGAGTCGCTGCGTTAATGATCTGAATGTGGACGGACAGATTGACCCTCCACAGCAGACGCACGTGACTGATCTCTTGATGAGACGCTTCAGTCTTCAGTTTAGTCGTCGTGTCATGCAGTGTTGAGGAGGCCTGCTGGCTGTGGGTAAAGTGGGGGCTCAGAGTTTGTGGAGTCGGCTCTGGAATGAAGGGGGTCACTGTTTGGTTCTCAGATGCTCCAGCTCAGGTTAGGGAGGTGGTGGAGCAACCAGTGAGAGCTCTGCCAGCTGGAGCCTCTTGGGTCCCGGGAGGCTTCACTCCTGGAGGTGGAAATGATGAGGAGTTTTAAAATCTGCTCCTCTTTCACGCTGACTTGTTTTCTTGGGTTCCCTCTTTTATTCATGTGTGATTTTAGTCTCAGCTCTCTAAACCTGAACGGAGCCAGAACCCATTTTAAAAGAGCTGCTCTTTTAAACTCCTGGAGATCAAGAGGATCCTGCCATGTTTGTCCAGGAGACCCACAGCACAACAGTCAGTGAATGGGGATGCAGGCAGGCTTTTAATGGAGGTCATTTGAAGTCCCAAGTCCAGTTGGAGCAGAGGGTGGAGTTTGATTCTCCAGGAGGTTTTTGTTGTTGTTTTTTTCACCAGTTTCTTTTGATTTGGAGGAAATCGTTCCAGGTGTTTGAAAGAAGGTGAGAGCAAATTTGGAAAATGTTCAACTGGTGTTTTTAAATGTCTTTGCGCCAACAAATGGTGGACAGGACAGCTTTTGAAACATTTTAATGCCACTGTTCAACAGTGAATCTGCTGGTTTCCTGTTTTTAGGAGCTGATGGGAGCTGCACAGAGAAGCTCTTTGAGACAGGAACCATTCAGAGCTCCACCCTGCTTCTTCCAGCAGGATCCACAGATCCACCAACACACCAGCTGTTTGATGAGTGGAGGCTTTTGACCAGGATTCCTGGACAGCACAGCTGGACTCACTCAACAGCTAACTTGTTAGCACCGACTAGACAGGAGCGCTTCTATGGTTTTACTCAGTGGCTCAATATTTTTAAGAGATGTCCCATTCAGCCTGTGGGTTTGAGTGATCACTCTTCAGTCTCCTGTTCTGTTTTATTAAAATATTCATTTCAAACCTCCTGCTTTCATTTGAACACAGCTCTTCTCAACAGCCAGACTTTTAGAAGTGCCTCTTTACCTTCCAATTACCTCTTCCAAACCTTCATCCTGTCTCTTAGATTGTTTCCTACTTGGCTGCTTCAGGAAGTCTTCCCTCAGTGAGCACCTCTTTATTCAATCTGATTCCTCTGTCTGTAGTAACAAGATATGAACCACAGTCCTTGAAGGGAGCTGTCATTAAACCACTGCTTCAGAAGCCTCCTCTAGACCCCGAGGTTCTAGCCAACTGTGGACTGATAGCTAACCTCCCCTCCTCTCTAAAATCCTGGAGAAAGCAGCTGCTAATCAGCTGAGTGACTTCCTCCATAACAAGAGTTGATTTGAGGGTTTCAGTCTGGTTTTAGAGCCCAGCCCAGCACAGAGACAGCACTGTAGAAATGACTAACACCTTTAATTCATCAGATGATGGCTTTGAGTCTGTCCTGGTCCTGTTAGACCTCAGTGCTGCCTGTGACACAGCTGACCATCAAATCCTGCTACACAGACCTGAACTCTCAGTTGGCATTCAGGGAACATTAAAGTGGTTTCAATCGTATTCATCAGGTTGATTTCAGTTTGTAGATGTTAAAGATAAATCTTCTATACAAACCAAAGTTAAACACGGTGTTCCTCAAGGTTCAGTGCTGGGGCCGATACTCTTCACTTTATATATGCTTCCTTTAGGTCATATTATTGGGAAACACTCCATAAATTTCCATTGTTACACAGATGATACGCAGTTATATTTATCAATAAAGCTGGATGAAGGCCAGCAGTTGTCTACAACTCCATGCATTTGTTCCTTCTAGGCTGGACTATTGTAGTTCTTTATAATCAGGCTGCACTAACAAGTGGTTAAAGACCCTGCAGCTGCTCCAGAATGCAGCTGCTTGCGTAATGACAGGAACTAAGAAGAGAGACCACATCACCCTGTGTTAGCTTCACTGCACCATTCCAGTGAGATACAGAATAGAGTTTAAATCCTTCTCCTCACTTTAAAGGTCTAAAAGGAAAATTTAGGTACAAAAACAAACCTAAGGTGTGTTCTTGTTTTATTATTATTATTATTATTATTTCAAAAAATTGCAGGGATTTGGTTTTACAGCATCCAAATGTAACCCAGTTTCACTGCATACTGCTAATTAGCTCCCAATGCCCAGTGGGGCAGCAGATGAACAGAAAAATAATAAAATAACACACACTCAAAATAGTAAAACACCACATGGTGATACAAGTAGAGGCTCTCCATGTAAACACAAGAGAAGCACTGAGAATGAACAGTATGAACACATCTCCTCACAACACTTACCAAGTTAGCTGAATATGAACCCAACATCCACCGAGCACAAGCTAACAATTAGCTCCTTTTAATGCTAATTTCTGAAATAAACAGGAACTAAAGCGATCATTTTCAGAGTGCAAACACACTTCTAACACTGCTGAACACAAAGTAAAAGGTTCTCAGTCTCACATCGCCAGTTTGCAACATTATAAAAGCAACTTACATCTTCAGTGACTCCTGCACTGCTGCTGACTGAAGGACAAAAGGATAACAAGAGGCAGGAAGTGCAGACTACCTGAAGCCCTTACAAAATAAAATACTTTCAATATAAAGCTTCATCAACTGAATTGTTTATTGTGAAGAATTCTAAACAGGCTGTTTACACTTTAATTCAGCTGTAGAAGAAGAAGAAGACCTTCACTGTGAAAACTCATCCTGTGTTACAGCCGCCCCTCCAGGACGGTCAGGGACCAACTTCAGTCCTGGTCCTGATCCACCAGAAATCCAACCAATTCCTCCCATAGGAACCATGTATTTGTTTGAGTGGTGCCCAGCAGCACAGCACCCTGCCTGAGCCGGACCACTGTGACTGTGTACGAGCCGGTACTGAGCGTATACTGCATGTGTACTACTACTAAAAGTACTTCACCAGAGGCTCCAGCTGATGTCCCATATTTCTCCATCAGCTGGATGACATCACTGACATCAGAGACTCCACCCACTCAATTATGTTCACTTATTCAGTGTTTGATCAGGATCAATACTTCATTATAAAGATCAGTACTTGGTGCCAAGTGGATCTTTGATGGTGACCTCAGAGAAATCAGATCAGCCCTCACACCCTCCTGTCCAATGGTGGCTCCATGATTTCAGCTTCATCCTGTTTGGACAAAGGAAGTTTCTCTGTTGCGTCGTCTCATCTTTTCCTTTGTTAACTAACTCAGCAAGACTGATGTCTCTCAGCTGTGTGTTCTAATGATTGTTCTCTGTGTAAACACGTTGTCTACACTGACCATAATCCACTCACCTTCCTTCATTCGTTGCAGTGTCCCAACCAGAGACCAGTCAGGTGGTCTCTGTTCCTGCAGTCATCCTGCTTGGATATTTCCTATGTGAAGGGGACGACAACATGGTGGTGGACGTGTTGTCTAGTTCCCTCTCTTCCTCCTCATCCATCATCTCTTCCTTACACTTACCTTACACTCACACACAACCACAACCATAGACTTCACTGACAATGACATCGCTCACTCAGTTCATCTTTGATGTATCATTGGTTTAAATAAAGTCATTATTTGGCCTTCAACCTACATCTCCCACTCTTGGCTGCTTCAGAGCTGTCAAGACAAGAGGTTCCACCCCAGTGTGCGTTCTCAAGTGTCTTTTCAGAGATGCCTGTCGTGAGAATCTTTTTCCACAAACTGAGCAGGGAAATGGTTTCTCCCCAGTGTGCGTTCTCATGTGTCTTTTCAGAGTTCCCTTTTCTGAGAATCTTTTGCCACAAACTGAGCAGGGGAATGGTTTCTCCCCAGTATGTGTTCTTATGTGTGTTTTCAGGGATCCCATAGAGGAAAATCTTTTGCCACAAACTGAGCAGAGGAATGGTTTCTCCCCAGTGTGAGTTCTCATGTGTCTTATCAGACGTGTGTTTTCTGAGAAGCTTTTGTCACAAACTGAGCAGGGAAATGGTTTCTCCCCAGTGTGTGTTCTCATGTGTACATCCAAAATCCTTCTGTCACTGAAACCTTCACTGCATGTTGAGCACCTAAAGGGACGCTCATCCTCACTGACTTCAGTCTCAGCTTCAGAAGAGTCTGACATCTGGTCTTCAGTCTGGGGTTGTACAAGTGGATCTGGATCTACCTTGCTGGCTGGTTCTGATTCTGGTCCTCCACTCTCTTCTTCATCAGCTTCTGTTTTCAGTGGATGAACTGGGCTGCTGCTCAGAGACTCTTCTTTCAAGTTCTCCTCAGTTAGACTCTGATGAAGCTGTGGGAACTGAGGTTTCTCTTCGTCCCCTTCACTCTTCACAGGGACCAGAGTGAAAGGGAACGTGGTGATATCAGCCTCCTCCTGCCCTTGAAGCGGCCCTCCCTCCTCACTGGTCCAGAGCTCCTCCCACTCCTCTTTAATGTGGGGGGGCTCTGGGTCCTGCAGCTCAGGGGGAACCTCTTCTTTAATCACCAGCAGCTGCTCCACATCTGCAGGACACAAACAGCAACATCAGAAATCTCTTCATTTGACTCTGAAACAGTGGAGCAACAGACAGAAACAGAAATCAACTCAATGAAAAGAGACGTCCTGCTACTGAGGACCAGTCAGCAAACTGGGAACAGAAACGCTGGCTTCAGATGTTTGGATCAACGTTGTGTCACCCAGGTCAAAGGTCACAGGTCCCCTCTGCTGAATGGTTTTGTCCATTCATGATCACATCTGCTGGTCAGAATGTTCATTTCTAGAATGAGACCCTGTAGGAGAATGAGAGTTCAGTCCCTAGAACCAGAGGGAACCTGTACCGATGCTAAACATGTCAGCCCACCTACACTCACAGCCAGGGAGGTGCTGGCCACTGGGGGAAGTGGAATGATTCCCTAATGGCCGGTCCAGCCCAGGCCAACCGGGCAGTGGAGAAAAAAAGGTTGTTTTTAATGGGCTGATATAATTTCCAGTGTACAGGATCATCTTTTAACAAGGTAGCACCGTAGCAGCCTACAGAAGAACGACACAAGGACACCAACATGCACAGCATGCTGGGCCAGCCTGTCACACACGCCTCAGTTAGCAGGAGTTAGCAACACAGTGTGAATGTCCCCTCAGCTTGGTCTTGTCTTGGTTCAGTTCAATGGTAACATGCTTCTGATGCCTGTCAATGGGAGTGTTCTTAACATTGACCATTGACAGTGACTCACACCTCAGGTTCCAGCCCTGGAATGACGATTCCTGAGATCCACTGATGCGTCAGGTCTTTGTTTCTTTCACTTCATGATCCTCATGGCGCCATCAAAAAATAACAACACAAAAAACACCTACACAGGAAATACTTAGCTCTCTGGCACACATAACGTCTGGACCAATATTAATATTAATATTAATATATAAAAAAGAATAAATGGCACAAACAAGCAACCGGCGGCGCTCCCACGCCCCAGGTGCCTCCCTGAATTTTAACTACATTCTAGTCATCCACACCATCACATCTGCACTCCCACGCACAACACACACCCTGCACCCATGTTGGGATGGGGGGGCAGCTGGGGCGGGGAGTGGGTCCATTGCTGCCCCTTTTGCTAACTGCACCAGCGCGGGCCTGGGTTGGGCCTGTGGCCTGGGGGGGGGGGGGGGGTTCCTGGGGCTCCCTGTTTTCAGGGGGTTTCTGGGTGCCCTGGTGCCTTGGTCCTGACCTGCCTGCTATCCTGGACTGGGGGTGTGATGTTCAGGACCCCCACATCAGCGACAGTCAGCTACCCACTGCATTCAAGACAAACTGTAGCACACACACACACACACACACACACACACACACACACACACACACACACACACCTGGTCTCAAAATACACACCTCTCTGGCTACAAAGACAGGTCAGTGAGAGTTTTTCTCGACTGATAACTTCTGTTGTTCTGTGTTGTAGAACTGTAATACTCTGAGAAGAAATACCTGCTGGCTCTACTCTCTCTCTCTCTCTGGTCTATTTTTATAGTTCGTCTCTTGGTGACCAGTAGAATTTCCGATCGAACTCTCGATAAATCTCTGTTGTTATTGTTGTTACTGTTTTTGTTTGTTTGTTTTTCTCCTATTGTTGTCCCCCCCTTGTCCTCCCTGTCCTGTCCCTGCTCTCTCTTCCTGTCCTCTCCTGAGTCTCAGTCCGGTAGCTTCATCAATGAACCAACACCATTCCTAATAAAGTTCAACACAGA
Organism: Aulostomus chinensis; assembly: GCF_037954235.1. Taxonomy (NCBI): domain Eukaryota; kingdom Metazoa; phylum Chordata; class Actinopteri; order Syngnathiformes; family Aulostomidae; genus Aulostomus; species Aulostomus chinensis. The sequence goes on along the minus strand of NC_141320.1, from coordinate 53,693,894 downwards.
AGGTGATAGGAGGAGTTTATCAGGTTCCTCCTCAGCAGAGTAGAACTGCTTCAGTCCAACCAGGCACCAGGAACATGGATGCTGCTGCTGAACAGGACAGGTTAAAAACTACAAAAGAAGGCTGGACAACAATCCACAGAAAAACTAGTTTACCCTTTGATTTTGACCTTTGAATTTTTACATTTTACCTTTCAGACGTTCACACACAACCCGGAAATGGCTTTTTACACCTAAAATCCCCTAAAATGCTCTCTGAGGGCCTCTGCAGCTCCACTTCCTGGACTGAATTCGGGGCCCAGCAGGTCCCTGCGGGGACTCACCTGCTCTGTCCAGCCTGACTCGGAGCTTCAGCACGGCATCGAGCAGCAACCTCTGCCGGCGGTTCTCCCGCTCGTACTCCGCCACGGTTTCCTCCAGCAGAGCCACGATCTGCTCCGCGGCCGCCGCCAGCCGCTCGGTGAGCAGCGCTCTCAGCACCGGGACTCCAGCCGCTGAGTCTCCTTCTCCCAGCTGCAGCAGGAAGTCTTCAGCGGCGGCGAGGATCCGCTCCTGGACCGACACCCGCAGCAGCTGCGCGGCGCACATGTTGAGGTTCTACCGGCGCCACTCAGCCTTCAGGAGACACAGACCGAGGCCGGGGGTTCACGGACTTCTCCTTCTTTCCTTGTTGTTCAGAGGCGTCCCGCTTCTTTTTATTGTGAAGCGCGTATTGATGACGTATTTGGTGACGTTCGAAGCCTCGTGAGCCGGCAGTGACCACGTGACTGATTCAGGAACTGGCGCTGCGTCTGAGTAGCCAAGTAGGTCTGATCCTAGGTCTCAGGTCGGAGGCTGTCCAAAACCACAACTGGCGCGAGTAGCGACCTACTTCTCAACCTAAATTCCAGCCTAAACACGCCCACATTGTAGGTCGGTTCAGGTGCATCCTACGAGCAACCTATGGCCCACAATGCACCGCGGACTTCTTCTTCGTCCCCTCAAAACGTGTGGACCCACAAGCCAAGTTAGCGCCACCAACAGTCTCCCATTCTTATGCAACACCACCATTTGTAGTCGTTGTTGATGACTAAAGGTGTGTTCACACCAAACGTGACGTGTGTGAACACACCTGTACAGGTGCGTTAGTGTGCTTAATAATAGAGAATGAATGAAGGGTGCACTCAGAGTGGAGTGCAGTACCACAGCCAGGCCAGCAGGTGGGGCTTTCGTTGGTGCTGTCTACCTAATTGCGGTGTCTGTGCTCTGCCAGCAGAGGTCGTGCTTCACCACCAATCTTCTAGGGTGTCTGAGTGGTGCCGCCATGTTTAGGTCGTAGCAGGAGGCTGTAGCTGGAGGTCGTAGCAGGAGGACGTAGGTTGGTACTTGACAATTCAGACACAGCCAGAAACATGAGATCCAAGTGGAAAGATGGAGGTCAAAGCCAGCAGACACTGTCACTCTCTTGTGTAGGAGAGAAGAATCTCATCAAAATAAAGAACTGTCTCTTTGTCATTGAGGCCCATTTCTCCTTCTTTTAACACGAAAAGTCCTGCGTTTCTGTCCTTTATTTTCCAGAATGTCTGTTGGACCTGCTGGGACTTTCTGGTTCTCCAAACGTTTGATTTCACATGAACTTCTCTTTCTCAGCTCCTCATTGTTAGCACCGGCCCACAGCTGTGAAGCAGCACATCCTGGCCCCTGGACCATCAGGAACCACTTTGCCCCTTCAGACAACAGAGACCAAATTTAAATCCAGTTATGAGGTGACTTTCATCTAGAATGTCGTCCTGCTGAGTGAAGAAAAACACTGGGATGAGGAGACTGAAGAGGAACTAAACCCCTTCAAGCTCAGCATCTCCACTCACTTTGTCTGCTTATATAAACAGAGGTTGAACCCTCCACCAAAGAAGTTTCCTCCCCATGTGTTTGTTTGGTCCCCATTTTGGGTTTGTTGAAGCTGAGAGAGCAAGAAGTGGTGAGGTTCCAGAACCAGGAGTGAGGGGGACCTGCATCACCTACTGGGAGCTTTTAGTCGAAGGGTGAGGGTTACGAACCACTAGAGGATCAGGGCCTCCTGGAGGCTGAGGTTGGAGCTGCTCTGTCTTTGTCTCACTGAGAGACCAAAGACAATTGGAGTCCACAAAGAAATCATTGAGAAATCAAGGAGAGATCAAAGAAAGAATTCTGAGATCAAACACAGAACTCTGAGATCAAAGAAAGAATTATAAGATCAAACACAGAACTCTGAGATCAAAGGTTAAAGTTCCTCAAGGTTCAGTTTTAGCTCAGACCCTCTTTAATCTCTCTGTATATATATATATATATATATATATATATATATATATATATATATACACATACATACACACATTTTTGTGTGTGTGTGTATATATATATATATTTATATATATATACACACATACATACACACATTTTTGTGTGTGTGTATATATATATATATATATATATAAATATATATATATTATTATACATATTATTATATTATTATACCGCTGACGTAAAGTGAGAGTGCAGAGGGGAGAGTTGAGGCTCGAAGCGCCCCTCCCCCGCTGCTCTCTCCCCCTGTGTCAGAGGGGAGAGTCGAGGCTGGAAGCGCCCCTCCCCGGCTGACATAAAGTGAGAGTGCAGAGGGGAGAGTCGAGGCTTGAAGCGCCCCTCCCCCGCTGACGTGAAGTGAGAGTGCAGAGGGGAGAGTTGAGGCTCGAAGCGCCCCTCCCCGGCTGACATAAAGTGAGAGTGCAGAGGGGAGAGTTGAGGCTTGAAGCGCCCCTCCCCCGCTGCTCTCTCCCCCTGTGTCAGAGGGGAGAGTCGAGGCTGGAAGCGCCCCTCCCCGGCTGACATAAAGTGAGAGTGCAGAGGGGAGAGTCGAGACTTGAAGCGCCCCTCCCCCGCTGACGTGAAGTGAGAGTGCAGAGGGGAGAGTCGAGGCTTGAAGCGCCCCTCCCCCGCTGACGTGAAGTGAGAGTGCAGAGGGGAGAGTTGAGGCTCGAAGCGCCCCTCCCCCGCTGAGATGAAGTGAGAGTGCAGAGGGGAGAGTCGAGGCTCGAAGCGCCCCTCCCCCGCTGACGTAAAGTGAGAGTGCAGAGGGGAGAGTCGAGGCTTGAAGCGCCCCTCCCCCGCTGACGTGAAGTGAGAGTGCAGAGGGGAGAGTCGAGGCTTGAAGCGCCCCTCCCCCGCTGACGTAAAGTGAGAGTGCAGAGGGGAGAGTCGAGGCTTGCAGCGCCCCTCCCCAGCTGACATAAAGTGAGAGTGCAAAGGGGAGAGTTGAGGCTTGAAGCGCCCCTCCCCCGCTGCTCTCTCCCCCTGTGTCAGAGGGGAGAGCAGAGCAGGATTTTAGAGTTTTTCATGTGAAAAAGTGTCCTAAACCCCAGATGTTGTCCAACAGTGGAATGTACCATCATCATTTTGTAGGGATTTGTGTCAGGAATTCAGTGGTGTGTTTTTTGAAGGTGTGGGAGTTTTAGTTTGGATGTGACCAGCCTGTGTTTGACAGTCTGGACCAGGAGGGGAAACAGTCTGGACCAGGAAGGGAGACAGTCTGGACCAGGAGGGGAAACAGTCTGGACCAGGAGGGGAGACAGCCTCCCCATGCACTTCCACTGGAGCTGACAGTTCCCAGACAGCAACACTGCAGCAAATCTGCTCCAGACCGTGGATGAGATTTGGTGCAGACCCGTTTGCCAGATCTGCACCGGGGTCTTTATTCACAACGGCCCAATACCGGCAACAATATAGATTACTGATCTGGAATGGACTTGGGCCGGTTGTGGCCCAGTACAGTTAAAAACTCAATGACATTTTGTTTGGATTCGGCACAAATCTGTGATTCACATTTCACATCTGGGCCAAATGCGGTCCACATATGCAGCACAACCAGGAACAGGTTTGGGCCGGTTCTGGTCCAGCCTACAGCTATGACATTTGGTTCAGATCTGGCACAGAGCCATGATTCACATCTTACATCTGGGCCAAATGTGTACTCAGACAGCACAAAGAAATGCACAAATTGTCTTCAAGAATATTTGTTCTTCAGTTCACATTTGAATCATTCGCTGGTCTCTTTGTAAGCACAACATTCTTTTGGGCTTTTCAAAATAAAATCATTCAAACTTTGTTGCAAACTGTAGTCTTCAAAAATGTTTAGGCTTATTCTTCTATTAACATTTAAAACACACACTGCTCTCCTTGTCAGCACAACTGAGGTTTGATTTTGTTTTTCAAAATAAAATAACTTTAATTTTCTATTACAAAGTGCAGTTTTCAAAAACATTCAGGCATCTTGTTTGGTTCACATTTAAAACACACACTGCTCTCTTTGTCTGCACAACTTTTTATTTTGGCTTTTCAAAATGAAATTATTCCAATTTTGTTTCAAAATACAATCTTCAAAAAAAAAAAAATTTTTTTTGGACACATCATCATTGTCATAACAACCTTGGGCCTACAGTCAAAAAGATGTCCTGATCCATTCACGTGATCAGAAATCGGGGCCAACCATGTGATTTTTTGAATGATCAGAATCAGGTGAACTTGATCTGATGGGGGACCAGACGTCCTCTTTTACCTGGACATGTCTGTTGGAATCTCAAACTTTCAGCACCGTGCGCAGTCAGGAGCGGCACCTGAGGTCACAGACAGACGGAGCACCACAGCGGCCCAATCACAGCCCTCCAGTACGCGTGATGATCTTTGGAGAGGGGGCTGGGGGGGGGGGGTTGCTGTTGAGACTCGGCAGGTACCCCTTCTCTGTCTGGAGCAGGGGAGCCGCCGCACGGAGCGCCGTCAAGAGCGTACGGGCCGTGAGAGCAGCCACACGGAGCGAGGGGTCTCAGTTCAAGCATATTTTGATGACATTGTTTGATGTCATGACTCACAGTTACTTTAGCAGGACCATCGTGACATGAAATCTTCCTCATCATCCCATATCGACCCTCAACCCCTCACACAGAACCAGGAGCCCTCAACTGAAGGAACCTTTAAAACTGAGAAGTTGGACAGGAAGCAGTATTTTGGTGGAACGAACCTTTAAAACTATGAATTAGAAAGTATTTTGGTGGAATGAACCTTTAAAACTATAAATTAGAAAGTATTTTGGTGGAATGAACCTTTAAAACTATAAATTAGAAAGTATTTTGGTGGAACGAATCTTTAAAACTATAAATCAGAAAGTATTTTGGTGGAATGAACCTTTAAAACTATAAATTAGAAAGTATTTTGGTGGAACGAACCTTTAAAACTATAAATTAGAAAGTATTTTGGTGGAACAAACCTTTAAAACTATGAATTAGAAAGTACTTTGGTGGAATGAACCTTTAAAACTATAAATTAGAAAGTATTTTGGTGGAACGAACCTTTAAAACTATAAATTTGAAAGTATTTGGTGGAAATGGAAGAAACCATTAATACTATAGTTAAAAATTAAAGGATAGGAAGTAGTATTTTGGTGGAATAAAATAGTTAGTCATTTTGCTATCATCTAATTTGATAGGTGGCGCTGTCACCAAAAAACAAGAGTCCAACAAATGCATTTTACCATCCAATTCAGTAGGGGGTGCTGTGGGGTCCTGGAACTGCAGCTCTCTGGTGCTGCAGATCTCCTCTTGGAAAGCCTCACAGTTCAGAGTCGTTCCAGAATCTAGGAGCAGAAACCAAAGTCTCCTATGACGAGGATGGGATTGGAACCCACGCCTGCAGAGCTCAATGGATCAGCAGTCCATCACCTTAACCACTCGGCCACCTCGTCTCCTGACCACCATGATGTGCTGCTTTCTCTGAGCCTTTTAAACAGTGAACTCTTTGGAGCCCATTTGTCAGAAATGGACCCAGCAGGAGCCACTGAACACAACTCTGACATCATCAGGCTTCTTCCCAGCAGCTTGGTGCTCCAGAAGGAAGAATCCAGACCATCGCTACATCATCAGAGTGAACACCAGCTGATGTTGACCAGTTTAACAAGCCTTTGACTGCTAAATGACATCCAAGCTCAGATTCTCTTGTCCTGGTAGAACAAGTCAGTGTTGAAGAAGATGAGAGCACCAGTCTCTTTCATCCAATGCTGGAACAGCGTTAGACTGAAGGTCTAAAGGTCCCTGGTCTGGTCCAGGTTTCAACAGGGGACCAGCATCAGCCAGCATTTAAATGTGGACAACAGTGGAGGTGAAGCCCACATCAAGGAAACCAGCCTCCTATCACTGTCCTGTGCTGAGTTTCTTTAAAAAATGTGAGACAACCTCAAGAGTTTCTGTTTCCTGTGTTGGACTTTGGCTCAGAGAATCAGAGCCAATCAGAAGCTTGTTGGTCTTGGATGCTGGTCATCAGGAGCAATGAGGGGCTCAGTGTCTTGCTCAAGGACACTTCAACATGGTCACCAGCTGAAGTGAGAACTGAACCAGCAACTCTGCTAGACGGCCACTCTGCCTCCAGGCCGTGCCCCCCTAACCTGAATCATCATGATGTCATTATTTGTTGCTTTAATTCACCAAATGTGTGACGTGGTGAGTTTGTCAGGAGTTTAAAGACCAAAGTTGTGAACACACAGAGAAGTAAACCTGTCAAAGCTGCTTCACTTGATGAGTGAAACTGAGGAACTGATAGAAGAGCAACAAAGAAAATGGAGTCAGAAGGTCGTCTTCTTCACCGCTCAGTCACAACACTGGCACACACACACACACACACACACACACACACACACACACACACACACACACACACACACACACAAATAGTTTGTCTTTGAGAGAGGACAAAAAATATTTGACTGTGCTGACATGAACTTTCATTGTCTAATTTCAGTCTCCTACAAATGTGTGTGAATGTGGTCGTTGTGGCCGAGTGGTGAAGGCGATGGACTAGAAATCCATTGGGGTCTCCCTGCTCAGGTTGGAGTCCTGCCAACAACGTTGAACTGTTGACAATTTAAATTTGACCCATTTTGCCACCACTCTGTCCTTCATCACAGCATTTAACATCAGGACTGCTCCCAGATCAGCTCCATGACCTCATCCCTGCGCCAGAGTACCGCCCAAGTTCATCAAAAACGGCCAAGCATAAATATATAATATGTATATAATGTGAACACACCTGTACAGGTGCGTTAACGTGCTTAATAATAGAGAATGAGTGAAGGGTGTGTTCAGAGTGGAGTGCAGTACCACAGTCAGGCCAGCAGGTGGGGCTTTCGTTGGTGCTGTCTACCTAATTGCGGTATCTGTGCTCTGCCAGCAGAGGTCGTGCTTCACCACCAATCTTCTCGGGTGTCTGAGTGGTGCCGCCATGTTTAGGTCGTAGCAGGAGGACGTATGTTGGTACTTGGCAGTTCGGACGTAGCGAAAGTCACGTTATGAATGGAGGGCTGAGTTGGAGCAGAGGGGGGCAGGATCCTGGGGGTGGACTGTCTTTAGGAGGATGAGGTGTCTGGTGGTCTTGGTGGACCCTCTGCATCTCAAGCTGAGACCACAGAGTCCTGTGTTCTTGAGTCATTGTCTATAGTCTCTGTTGTTGGAGAGCTCAGTGTGGTCCCTGATGGTCTAGTGGCTAGGATTTGGCGCTCTCACCGCCGCAGCCTGGGTTCGATTCCCGGTCAGGGAATGAGTTATTTAGAGGTTGAGGGAGAGGTGATCAGGTGGTCCACATGATGGTGGAGGTGACGAACTGTGAATCCATCATGGCTCCACTCTCACCCCCATTGTAGTGTTCCTGGTTCACTCTGCCATGGCCCCATGTTGTAGGATGGGTCCAACCCTTTGTTAGACTCTATTAAGTCACTGACTCCTGCAAGGACAAACTGTAATCCTCCTTAGTAGCTTTGGCTATTGATGATCTGCAATGGTTCGTGGGGGGTGGAGCCTATCCCAGCAGCCTTCAGGTGAGGGGCGGGGTTTATCCTGGACAGGTCACCAGTCCATGGCAGGGCCAACACATAGAGACAGATTGCTTATAAAAATGTTCATCCCCAGTTTGAAGTTAGAGACAGGATTTAAGTGTGGAAGGTTTTTGTATCTTCAATTTAATTCAAAGCGTTGTAAACTGTTTCTAACAAACTCTACTGTTAAACAGTCAAAATGTTTTCTAACCAAGCTGAATGCTCTCATATACTTTTTAAAGTTGAGTTTCTTTCATGTCCTCCTGAGATCAAAGACAGAATTCTAGGTACAAATAAATAAACAATAAAAGCCCCCTGATGACATCATCATCAATTCTGACTTTGATCTGGAGGCTCTTGCTTCAAATAAAAAACGTTGTTCCATGGAAAGATTTGCATATAAACACACAAACAAACACAGACACACACACACACACACACACACACACACACACACACACACACACACACACACACACACACACACACACACACACACACACACACACACCCTCCCAGTCACTAACCCATATTGTCACCACTTAAACACCACTGGAGTATTGAAAGAGATTCCACAAGATTATGTGCAATGACAAGATTATGTGCCTTTGAGTGCCTCTAAAATTCTCCTACCAGAGAAAAGTTTTCCATACTTTCACACACATTTTTTTAAGACTTTCCAGACCTGTGCCAGCACCCTGTACAGGTGCCTCCACCTCTGGAGCAGCCTGTCCTGAGTGGATCCAACAGTTTCCCATGGGTGACTCTGTCGTGGTCTCTCTCCTGCTGTCTCCAACTCTCAGAGCGCTTCTACTGGTTTCTCCCCATCGTCCCTGTTGCTAGGCAGAGCACTGGTGAGGACTGAGGCCAGTGATGACATCACCTCCAGCTGAGACCTGCCAGGTGGTCCTGCTTCATTCAACTCTGCTGCCTCTGCCACTGCCCTGACTGGTGAGGCTGACAGCAGGTTCTCTCTCATCTAAACTCTCTGTTTACAATGGAGGCTGAAATCCTTGTGATTGGTGGTTCAATCATCAGGTCTGTTGAACTCCCAGGTGCCATCACCTGCTGTCTTCCTGGTGCCAAAGTTGTGGACATTATTGAACGTCTCCAGGACTCATCAATCTCCACCCCTCCTGCAGGTTTTCTCTGTCTCTGTGTGGGTTCTCTCTGGTACTCCAGCTTCCTCCCACAGTCCAAAGACTTCAAGAGGGTAGTGGTTACCTGGACACTCTAAATGACTGTGAGTGTGAATGGTTGTCTGTCTGTGTGTGTTGGTCCTGGGATGGACTGGCGACCCATCAAGGGTGAACCCCCTCCTCACCTGATGTCAGGTGTGATAGGCTCCACCCCCACGAACCATTGCAGACAATCAGATTAGAAATGGAAATTTAGCTGCTATGTTGAATCACTAAAACCTTCTGAAGTCTACTTTTGCTTCAGTGGAAAAGTAGAATGTTATTAACTCTCCCAATGGTTTGAATTCTGATTTCCACCTCTTTTTAACAGATTCACATTTAAAAAAAAAACTACTTTCTTTTACCAGAGGACAGTTTTGATCCATCAACCTCTGGGTTCTGGTCCCAGCATGCTTCCTCTGCACCACCATTTATTAAATAGGCCTTGATTTAGTATTATTTATTTCTTCTTTTATTATTATTATTAATTATTTTATTGACTTCACCCTGATAACCAGGAGGTAACCTGGTAGTCAGAGCAGCGGTGCTCAGGTCTGTGGACTCACAGGAGGATTATGTCTGGATCTTTTCTTTTGATGTCCTGCTGTCTGCTCTTTGCTTTTGGAGCTTCCTTCAACAACTACCAGGCCTCCTGGGTACTGTAGGAAACATGGTCAAGTTCTTCTGACTTCTCCAGGAACGTCCTGCTCACATTGGTCTGTCTTCATTTTGACTCCTCCCACTGCCACAATGTCCAGCCTTTATACTCTTGGTGACTGGGGCCCTGGTTGCTGCAGGCCTCAACACCAGCCTGTGGTTGTGAGCAGGGCAGAACAGAACTGACAGTATCTCCCATGCAGGACCTGGGTCAGCGCCTGGTGCCAGCTGGCCAACGTCCTGGAGTTCATTCAGCCTGGAGAACCAGATGCTGGTTCCTTCTTTTACCAGGCAGGAACGGGCAGCAGATCCAAGATCAGTAGGTGTGGATGAAAAAATGAAGAAAAAATAAAAACGAGAAAAAGCAGTTTGGTTTGGAGTGCATTCCTGCCTGATGTTCTTGATTGGTACAACTCTCCTTCAAGTGTGGGGAAAACAGCAAAAAGAATAAAACACTTGACATTGAGAGAACAAAGACTTCTAAGATCAAACACAAAACTCTGAGATCAAAGGTTGAAGTTCCCCAAGGTTCAGTTTTAGCTCAGACCCTCTTCAAGGTGGAACCAGCAGAGGAGCTCAGTAGAGACAACTGGACAGCAGCAGGACAGAACAGAGGCTCTCCACAATGGCAGGAGACAGGAAACAGGTTTGGACCATCTGGGCTTCTGTCCACTTTGATGTTTTTCAAACATTGAAGGAAATTGTAAAAATCAACATTGTGGTAAACGTTGGTCTGCCAGTGTGTTTACATCAGGATTTATATTTGAGTGTGTTTGCTCATCTGTTCCAGAAGCTTCTTCTAGAGTTGAGCCTGGATGAGTGGAGGGACCTTTTTGACCATCAGGACTGGTTTTTGATGGCCTGATGGTGCATCGGGGTCATCATGGTCCTCCACCATCTGCAGGGGTTCCAGGACTGTTGTGGTGTTTGTTGGAACTGCAGGGGGGAGCCCTCAGACCTGGAGAGGAAGTCCTGACACCAGCAGACCCCTCCCCACCTGCAGCCTTTTTCCAGCTCCACCAAACCCACCATTCACTGCCTCCTCATCATCTGGGCATCAAAAGCAGCTCAGACCTGCTGCAGCTCAGAGACCTCAGCCATTTTTAGGATGTCTCCATGATTCTCCTTCACAGGATTTTCATTCAGAAACAAGAGAACTGTCAAAGACCACAACAGTTTTCAGCTTGCTGCTAAACAGTACTTCAACTACCATTCCACTGTGTAATGGCAGTGACTGATGTGTACTATATGCAGTACTAATCAAGTACAAGGCAAGGCAAGGCAAGGCAATTTTATTTGTAGAGCCCGTTTTCACCAACAGTTTGTCTCAAAGGGCTTCACATGGCATCATAACAACATCCTCTGCCCTTAGACCCTCACATCGACTGAGGAAAAACTCCATAGAAAACCCTACCCTACAGCCCTGACTGCTACTTTATCTCCAGTGATAGGAAGGATAAGATAGTTGAAATGGACCCAGCAGGAAGAGAATCTCAAGTCATGGCAACTTTACTGAGCAGCACTCTAAACCTGCTTTGTGAAACGGGCCCCTGGTCTCTTTTCAACGCCCGGGCTACAAATTGGTCATTTACGGTACATGTAACATGTGTGTGTGCCTCTAATTTACATAAACTGTTAATACCAAGACAAATGCTACCTTCAATTAATCATTGATGTCATGGAACCCTTGGTCTCCATTACATTGGACAACCAGAGAAGCTTCAACTGGTGACGCTCATTCAACCATGATGAAGGTCAACCTCCATTATCTACTATGCTCCTGAGCAGGGGAATTAGCTCAAATGGTAGAGCGCTCGCTTAGCATGTGAGAGGTAGAGGGATCAATGCCCTCATTCTCAGAATAATTTAACTTGTTCTGTTGATCAGAGGAGCTGCTGGGTAATGAATGCTGATGTTTGTCCACTGCTGTGATAAAGTGTCCCCTGTTACTGAGATGTGAATGAACACCTGCTCAGGTCAAAGCTGCAATGAAGTCAAGTCATCACCCTGTAAAGCAACAAATAACAAAAGTTACACTTTTCAAGTAGAACAGGTCCAGTTCAACACTCCTTAAATGAATTTACACCCAACAATTCTTCATGAGCAAGCACATCCTAGCTTAGGCCCAACTTTTCTTGGCGCTCTCCCAGATGCTTGGGAGCTGCTGGGGGAGCGCAAGTTGGACCTAAGCTAGGAGCTAAGCTAAGGTGGTCTGCACCAGCTAATGAGGGCTGGCTAGCTCTCGCAGCTTTGGTGCAGAGCCGCTGCAGGTCCAATTCAACATCACTAAGCCTCACCTCCAACACAACAAAAAAACTACATTTAACACACTTATCAGTGTCACTAAAGGAGGCAGAAGAGGAACAAAACATGTGGCACTCTGAGCAGGAGAGAGGAGGACAAGAGGGAGAAGCCATCGTTAGCTTAGCGTGTTTACAAGGCAGAAAGACTGTTGCTACCAGAATGATGGTCTTTTAAACTTCAGCCAAATAAAGCAAGTAGGTATTAATTTTTGGTGGGTAATTAGTCAATGAAATAAGGAATTAGCAGGGAGGATCACACTTTAGCGAGCACAATGAAGCAAGGCTCTACGTTCAGCAACACAGAAAAAGGAGTTGAGGTCACAGGCTTCCTGCAACCAAGGTCAAAAATCCAGGACGGACGAAGGGGAGGATGACAAAGACAAAGACACAAGAAACAGAGATAATAACCTTAAACTACATAACAACCATAACACATATTGCCCACACACACACACGCGCGCACACACACACACACACACATTTTGTGAAACAACTCAGGAGTCATCAGGTGTTTTACTCAGAGGGATTCATTCATGATAAATGAGCATGGAGGAGACCCAGTAATCATCAACACAAGCGTCACATGAGCAGGTCACCACCCACTTTTATTGATTGGTTCTTGTAAGAATCACTCCTAACGCCATCAGGAGGTCATTTTTTGTCCTGCCCTGTCTCAACTGTTGGAGCACAGCTACAGCCTGAACTCTGCCACTACCTTATCCCTCCCTAACATCCTCATACAGACCCACTATCTGGACTAGCCTGACCCCCCCTGACCCTCATCAGTCACTCGTAGTGCCTCACACTGGAGGGAATAGGAGCGTCTGTGAGCTCTGACTGTTGGGATGCACATCCATGTGATGGAAGAGCTGTTTTAAACAGGGAATCATTTGACCTCTTGACCTGTGTGGGCAGGTACAGAGGGACGATTCCATGAACAATAATATTACAAAACAAATGGGTCTTTAGCGTCTTTCTAAAGGTGTCCACAGCGTCCTCATGTCCAGTGGGAGAGCGTTCCAGAGTCTAGAAGCTGCAACCTGGAAGGTTCCCTCTCCTTCAGTGAGGCTGAATCCCTGTGGTCAGTGAGGATAAGGGACCCCACAGGTGTCACTAAAGTGCTTTAGACTGCAAAGCACTCAGCTAATCAAGCTGGGATCAACTGCTGTGGTGATCAAGGTATCATCATATATAACAAACAAAGAAAACAGAGTTGAGGAAAAGCACACAAAGAAAAAACTATGAACATGAACAGAGCATCTTCAACACCAGATGTCACACGGCTCAGTAGACCTCTGGTTTGACCCCTAGCAGGTCCAGTCTCCAGGGTGCCCCCATCATTCTGCTCTTCAGTCACAGGACATGCAGCAGAATCCCGTCGCTCCTCTGCAGAAGAACATGTGAGAGCGTCTGCTTGCTCTTCTCTGGCTGGACGTAGGGGAGAGTCTGTTTGCTCTTCTCTGGCTGGACGTAGGGGAGAGTCTGTTTGCTCTTCTCTGGCTGGACGTAGGGGAGAGTCTGCTTGCTCTTCTCTGGCTGGATGTAGGGGAGAGTCTGCTTGCTCTTCTCTGGCTGGACGTAGGGGAGAGTCTGCTTGCTCTTCTCTGGCTGGACGTAGGGGAGAGTCTGCTTGCTCTTCTCTGGCTGGACGTAGGGGAGAGTCTGCTTGCTCTTCTCTGGCTGGACGTAGGGGAGAGTCTGCTTGCTCTTCTCTGGCTGGACGTAGGGGAGAGTCTGCTTGCTCTTCTCTGGCTGGATGTAGGGGAGAGTCTGCTTGCTCTTCAGAAGTTTGCTGGACCTTCACTTGAAGGTCATGATTTTCCTCTTTCAAACAGTTTTTTAAATCATGAAGATTTCCCAGGATTTCCCTCTGAGCACTGCTCCTTTTCTTCTTTTGTGTTCTCACTGCACATAGAAGACTCTGAACTTCACCGTTCAGACTGCCAGTCTTTGTGGGGTCCTGGTCCTTCCTTGATTCAAGGTGGGCCAACTCAGCAGTGAAGGTCTCTGTCTCCTGAGATGCAGTAGAAACTCGTCTCCTCAAACATCCATTTTCTGCCTCTCTCTCCTCACTCTGGGACCTCAGCTGTTCAAGAGTCGTCTTCTTCTCAGTGAGTTCTTCTCTCATTTTGTTCTTCTCTGCCTGGATGGAGTTGAGCTCACACTTGAGGTCACACTTCTCCTTGTAAACCATCTTCACCTGAAGCTGAAGATTGTGGACTTGTGTGTTCAGGTCTCTGATCTGAGTCTGGTTCTCCTCCCTCACAGATTCAAGGTTGCCCACCATGGCAGACATGTTCTCTACCAGCTGATATGCAATGATCTTCTCTTGTCCAAGACTAGAAACCTGTCCCCACAAATTCTGGTTTTCTGTCCATCTCTTGTCACACAGAGACTGAAGCTGATCAAGTGCACTTTTCTTCTCAGTCAGGTCTTCCTCAAGACATTTCATCTCCACCTGTTCACTCTCCCTCAGAGACTGAACCTGGGTCAGCTCTTTTCTGAGCTCATTGTTCTCTCCATCAACCTTCCTCCCCTCACACTGAAGACTGTGGACTGTTGCGTTCAGATCTTCTATCTGAGTCTGGTTCTTGTCCTGGACCATTTGGAGGTTGGCCACCACAGCAGTGAGGTTCTGTAGCTCCTGGATTGCTCTTTTATTCTCACGTTCAAGAGTAGAAACTTGTTCCCTCAAATTCTGGTTTTCTGCCTGTGTGTTGTCACACAGAGACTGAAGCTGCTCAAGGGCAGCTTTCTTCTCAGTCAGGTCCTCCTGCTCTGTCAGCCTGAGAGATGGAGGAGCAGGATCACATTGACCAGGATCATTCAGTGGATAAATACAGCTCCTACTGAGATCCACCAGATCTCTGAATGCTCCAACGATACAATCCAATGGAGTCATAGCCTTCTGTCCTGGGTTGATCTGAAGATCTTGAGCCAGACTAAATCTCCTGGAACTGTCAAGTCTTTAAAGACCAAAACTGCCCCAGAAATGAGGAGTCTGGATTCTTTTCTATAATGTGATGGCAGTGACAGTCCTGCAGAGTGACATCACTGACATGACTGATGACTTCAGTCACATGACCGGATGACAGTGTAGATTCCAATGTAGAGGTTGGGGAAATAGTCTCTGAGAATCCAGCTTGAAGCCACGCCCTCTTTGTTCTTCAAAAACCCAAACAGCGACCATCAGTCTCCCTCCAATCCTGTACTTGGTTCAATGTTGCTGTTCCATTTTGCAGCAGTAGGTGTCGCTGTGATACCAGGTTCAGTTCAAGAGTCCCAACTCCAGCTCATGTTGGTGACCTCAGTGGCAGGTAAAATGGTGCTTCAGTGGATCATGTGATCAACTCATGTCTGTCCTCACTTCTCCACAGGTCTGTCAAATGTTCTGTAAAATAGTTGGACCCAGCAGAACTGCTAGATTAGGAGTTGATGGAGTCGTTGCACATACCAGGGTCCAAAGTCCAGCTTGAACCTGGTTTGTGCAGTTCTTTGTCAAGCTAGCAGCCGTTCTTGTCACTGCCAAGCTAAAGTGACTTCTGTCAACAAAGGTCAACATGCAAAAGGATATTTCTACTGGCAGTTCAAGATTTTGATCAAACTCCTTTTTCAGAGCTGGAACCTTCCTCTTGTGTCAGCTTTCTGTTCCCATCTCTATGGTAACGGTCAGTTTTGACCCACGTCTTCAATCAGCTGTCAAATAAACTAAAACAATTTTCTATCCTCCAAGTTGTTTCCATCTCTTGGTGACCTTGTTAGGCTTCCTTATCCATGGAAATATTGATTGATTGTTTGTGTTTAGATGCATGTGTGACACTTCTGTGTGTTCTCTGCAGAGATGTTTCCTGCAGTTGAAGCACAATCCATTTGTCCTGCTGTCCTGACTGCTTGGGCAGTCCTGACACCTCTTTCTTCTGGAACCAGATCCTGAGTGGGGTTGTGGCTGTGGCTGTTCTGGTTGGTGTTGAGGCAGGGCTGCTGAGGAGGATACTGTTGCACTCTTGGTGGATGTGGGTCCACAACACAAATGCATTCTATGCAGACACATCAAGGATGGTCTTTGTTTGTTGTGTTGTTGTGCAGGTCGATGGGAGAACGAGGCTGATGAGAGTCCCTGAAGCTCCCATGACTGGGAGAGGAGCTGCTGTCTCTGTGCTCACCAGCTCTCTGTGCTGGAGGTGTTGGCTGTTTTTGTCACTCAACAATGTGCAGTAACGCTGAGCTGCCTTCAAGCCAACAACATGGGCACAGTGTACCCAGAGCCACAGGCTCCTCCCAGTATATGCAGCACTGCCAGTGACCTCTGCTTCAGTGTAACAGTGACTCTCCAAACTGAAGCTGATCCAGGACCAGCTCAGGAGGAGCCATGGAGCAGACAGGCTCTCTGATTTAATGCTGCTGTCTGTTGAGAGGAACATCCCAGTTGACTCAAACAAGGCTGCTGATGTCTTCAAACCCAGGACCAGAAGAAGAACCCTCCTCTGAGTCCACAGACCTGAGCACCGCTGCTCTGACTACCAGGTTACCTCCTGGTTATCAGGGTGAAGTCATGGTGAGGTGGTCAGTTGTTTCTGGTGTTTTTTATTCCAAAGGCCTGGGAGTTAAACACTGAAGTAAATCATTTTAATTCTTTACATGAAGTTTCCTGCTGCTTAGCTGGAAATGTTTGACAACTTCCTCCATGCTGGTGCCCCATCACACACAACAGGTGCACTTGTCCTCTTTTCACCTCTGACCCTCAAACATTCCACCAGTGAACGTCCAGAAACTGAAGCATCAACAGTTCAGCAACAATGGATTCTTCAAATCACCTCTGAAATAAGAGATTAATCTTTACCTGCTGAGGCTTCAGAGCCAAATTGTTAAACCTTCAACACTCACATTCCTGTTCTTGTCTCAATCCTGCTCTCCTAAATCAAGACCTGTTCAATAAATGGTAGAGCAGAGAGGAGCAGAGGAAGAGAGCTGGGACCAGAACCAGAGGTTGATGGATCAAAACCATCCTCTGCTCAAAGAAAGGAGCCAAATAAACCTGGTTGCATGCCAATTGCATGCCACATGAAATTATTGTTGGTCAGTTTTCTAGCGACTGTCTCACAGTGGCAAGACAAGAACAAAAAATGAACAAAAATGACTGTCACTGACTTAAATAAATCAAATCTACTTCAAAGTTCCTTCTGTGGTCATAAGTCGGCCATTTTAAGTGTACTTGTAGTTCCAGAACATTCCAAGAGGAGATGACATGAATCATTTTGTTAGATGAACTCTGTTCCTCTGCTTTGATGTTGGTGGACTGAGGGGAGTTTGCCTGAACCTGCTTGGACCTGCTGGCTCCTGCTCAGTCCCTCACTCAGCCTCACTCAGCCTCAGCAGCACCGCTCCACTGAGGACTGATTCAGGTTCCTAGCAACCAAATAGGAGGAGAGCTGAACCTTCTTGCTGTGAGGCCACAGTGCTGACCACTGCACCATTGTGTCCCCTGAAAATGCCACCACCTTGTTGGGATTTTCTGTAAAAGCAAGCAAACATGAACACAGCAGCTTCTTCACAGGGCTGGTGGTGCAATGGATAACGCGTCTGACTACGGATCAGAAGATTGTAGGTTCAACTCCTGGCCAGCTCGCTTTGAACTTTATACTGAGAAGATGAAGTGAGAACCAGTGATCAAAGTCACTGAAGTCCTCCCAGTCTGCTGGAAACATGAACACATGAATGATCCTGCTACCTCTCATGTTAAGCTGCACTTGACAGTGACAGCAGGAGAACAAAAATCCCAGTGTGTCATCAACATTTCCTGTCAAATCAATGATAGAAGCTGTTGAGTTTCTGGATCAGAACAAGGAGAAAGGAGCCCCAATGAAAGAGTGATGGTTCTTGATTCTGATTTTGTTCTTCACTCCTACACCAGAGAGTGAAAGTGTGGGCTGGCTGGGAGCAACTGCCTGCTTCAGAGTGGGAGGAGCCTCAGGACTTTCCAGTGAGAGCTGCAAACTTCCACCAGCGCCCAGTGCCAGCAGGTCTTCATGATGGAGCTGAGAAGAACACAACAACACCAGAGCACTGGAGAGGAGCACAACACTTCTTTGCT
Organism: Aulostomus chinensis; assembly: GCF_037954235.1. NCBI lineage: Eukaryota > Metazoa > Chordata > Actinopteri > Syngnathiformes > Aulostomidae > Aulostomus > Aulostomus chinensis. The sequence continues at coordinate 53,675,804 of NC_141320.1, read as the reverse complement.
TCCTTGTCATTCTCATGTCTGTCTGTCCATCTGGAGCTGGGGGGAGGAGCTTCACATGTTTTTTATTTTTTTAAAAAGGGAATGTCATGACTTCCTCTGTATGTTCGAATTTGAACTACTAAAAATGTTCATGCCCAGTTTAAAGTTAGAATGAAATTTAAAGTAGAAAACTCTTCCCTCTTCAATCCTGTCACTCAGTGTTGTAAACTGTATCTAACAAATTCTACTGTTCAACAGTTCAAGTGTTTCTAATGAAGCTGAATGTTCTCCTCTACTTTCCTCAATTGTGTTTCTTTCATGTCCTCCTGACATCAAAGACAGAATTCTAGCTACTGTCAAAGCCCTGATGACATCATCAGGAATTCTGACCTGTCCAGGGTTCACCCTGAACCCACGCCTCCTCAGAGACTGGAGATCTGCTGACCCTGCCTCTTGCCCAATGTCACCTGGGATCGCCCCCCCCCCCTCCATGACCCTTAAAGGATAAGAATAGAAAGTGGATGGAGGGATGGACTCAACACTGAAATCAGCTGATCCGATCCACATTCTAATGTTTCCTGTCCCTCTTTAGGAGTCAATGAGAATAGTAGTGTATATAATAATGTATATCCAACCTTGTAGTATCTTTCCAAAGCTTTTAGTATTTCTTCTTGTTTCTACTTGTAGTTTTAGTGTCTGGATCTTTTCTTTTGATGTCCTGCTGTCTGCTCTTTGCTTTTGGAGCTTCCTTCAACAACTACCAGGCCTCCTGGGTACTGTAGGAAACATGGTCAAGTTCTTCTGACTTCTCCAGTAACGTCCTGCTCTCATTGGTCTGTCTTCATTTTGACTCCTCCCACTGCCACAATGACCAGCCTTTATACTCTTGGTGACTGGGGCCCTGGTTGCTGCAGGCCTCAACACCAGCCTGTGGTTGTGAGCAGGGCAGAACAGAACTGACAGTATCTCCCATGCAGGACCTGGGTCAGCGCCTGGTGCCAGCTGGGGCACCGCTTTAACCTGGACCCCTAGAAGATCTTCTCCAGGAACTGGTCTTTTTCAATCGAAACAGCATGAAACTACAAGTAAAGAATTAAAATTATTTAATTCACAATGAAGCCTCTGTCATAAAACAACTGACCACCTCACCATGACTTCACACTGATCACCAGGAGGTAACCTGGTAGTCAGAGCAGCGATGCTCAGGTCTGTGGACTCAGAGGAGGGTTCTTTTTTTGGTCACAGGTTTGAAGACCTCAGTGGAAGAGAGAGGAGAGGCTGTGAGAGACCTGCCACACCTCTCCAGTGACCTGGGACATGATGGCAGTGGTGGGATTTGAACCCATGCCTCCTCAGAGACTGGAACCTTAATCCAGCACCTTAGACCGCTCGGCCACACTACCTCACTGTGCTACTCTCTGAGTTGGTCTGCTAAAGGCATGTTGAAGAGGAAGTAACAATGATATCAAACGTATTCTGAAGGGGGACCCCTTTCCTCCACGGTCACAGGAAGTGACGACAGCGCTGCTAGAAGCAGGAAAGAAATGGTAAAAGGACTCAGTTTGTACAGAGCCTTTCTACCTCAGCAGCACTCAAGGAGCTGAACAATGTCCTCTCATTCACACACACTCACACACTGATGCTGAAGGCTGCCATGCAAGGAGCCAACCTACTCATCAGAAGTATTTAGGGGTTCAGTATCTTACTCAAGGACACTTTGACATGGTCACTGGAGAAAGTGAGGATCAAACCAGCCAACCTTTGGTTGCCAGACGGCCACGCTACTCCTGAGTCATGTGACCTGGATAAGATGGTGAACTACAGCTGATCGCCATGCTAGCAAACCTCTTTTGTTTGGTTTGGTTGTTGTTTAGTGACTGTGGATGAATACACAGGAGAAGTTGAGCATAAATTTGTGTTCCCTGTTCACTTGAATATATGCAGGAGTGTGAGGTGGAAATACTACTTGGAGGAGAATGAGAGTTCAGTCTCAGCGCTATGACCTGTGCTGACACTAAAACATGTCAGCCCACAGAACAAAGATGGCAGTCCTCTGGGAGAGCAGGTACACCACACATACATGAAGAAACCCTACAGGAAACAAATATGTTGCCAGAGACTTTTACTCTGTTTTTGTTGTTTACCCAAGAACAGGATTGGAGGGAGACTGATGGTCGCTGTTTGGGTTTTTGGAAAACAAGGAGGCTGTGGGTTCAAGCTGGATTCTCAGAGACTATTTCCCCAACCTCTACATTGGCATCTACACTGTCATCCAGTCACGTGACTGAAGTCATCCAGTCACGTGACTGAAGTCATCCAGTCACGTGACTGAAGTCATCCAGTCATGTCAGTGATGTCACTTGGCAGGACTGTCATTGCCGTCTCATTCTAGAAAAGAATCCAGACTCCACCTGTGGCTCCATGATAACTGATGGACCTCTGGTTGGAGGCTGGACGATGATGTTTGGACTGGAAGGAAAACTCCTTGTCCAAATTCCATGGTGTTCAAATTTAAAGTCCCACAATCAGAAGTAGCTGAATCTGACAGGTGGAGGTTTGGAACTACAAGATGGTGATGTTTCCTTGACTTGATGCTCTGACTGTCAGGGTGGATGTCAGCTTCTTCTGCTGCTGCATCTGATTGGCTAGGATTGGAGGTTTTACCTCCCAAGGTTGTCTGGTTCCAGGGGAAATTTTAGAATTCCAGTCCCCAACCTTGGCTGTTCTGAAACTCTTCTCCTGAATCACTCCTGAGCTGCAGCAAGAACAAATACCAGTGCCAACCAGATCAACTTCATGGCTGCTAACAGCCTCAGACACTTGACTTCCATCAATCTGGAGCCAAGAAGGCCCTCACCTGTGGTTCTCCTCCAGGAGGGTCCAGGTTCTGCCATTGTGGCTCCTGGTGCCACTGCCAGAGAGCCTCAGCTGCACACTGCAACATTTCAACAGGAGATTGACATTCCTTCAAATGTCCTGACATCTGATTCCAATGGTTCTGTTCCATATTTATATTTTAAAATAAATCACACAATGAAAGCTGCCTCAGCTGGTTTAAGAGAGAGAACAAGCTAAGAGATCTGAAACCAGTAAAATATGCTTTTCTGTGTGCAAACTAGTGAGGGGCATGGAAGGATATTTTACCACCAATACAGAACCCAGACTTTAGTCATGTGATGAGATGGAGTCTCTGATTATGAAGTTAATGGACAAAATGTGAATTGAAAGAAAACACATTCCTTCAGTAGACTTTGATCCAACATTGAAGTTAGAGTTTGGTGGCTGCTCCATGTTGGAGGAAACCAGGCGATGTTGGACCGTCACAGGGAAGCTCCTTTGCCTCCTCTGCTGCCAGTTCAACCACTCACTCCCATCAGTGGAGAGCAGCTTCAACTGGGTTTGGAATGTACCATTGTGGATGCATAGGAACGTGGAGAAAATGTCCTTTGTCAGAAGTGGGATTCGAACCCACGCCTCCAGGAGAGGCTGCAACCTGAACGCAGCGCCTTAGACCGCTCGGCCATCCTGACAGAAACTGACAGTTGCAGACTGAATTAATTCACTGACAAAGTAGAATTTTTAAAATTGTTAACATTAAACACACAGTCTGAGTTCATGGCAGGAAGAAATGATTTTCATTTTTCTAAAGGACAAGAAATGAACCAGAACATTAGAACCACATTGCATCTCTTGATCAGTTTGTTACATGGGACACATTCCAGACAGGAAGGTCCCACCAAGACTTGAACTGGGATCACTGGATCCAGAGTTCTCACCCTTCCATCATGGAACCAAACACAAGGAGGTGGTTCCTCAAAATACCACTTGACATCACCTGCAATCAACCTGTTGATATTTGGAGGTTCATCTTGCTCTTGTTCCAGACTACATTGGCAAAAGGATCATGAACCACAAGGAAATCAAGGAACTCCAGATTTATTCAGGACTTTCTAACTCCATCGTATGACCTGGGAGCAAAGACTGGCCAGGCCTTCCTTAATTTATCAGTTAATTACTGCTTCAACAAACATGCCACTTAATTAAGTTACCAGAATTTCTCTCATTGAAAAACCCACCAGCCTGATTTCTTGACATGACATGAAAAATTCTCCAAGAACCCACAGTTGGGTGGAAAGACACCAGGTTAACCAGGAGGAGTCCTGCTCCTGAACCATGGATGGAACAAAGTCCACTGGAAAACTCAGCAGTTCCTGAGTGCCAGATCCTTCCAGGAGCTTGGGTCTCCCCTTGACTGTGGTGATCCATGAGATCAAGGAGGACAGAGGAAAGAAGGATCCTGTTGGAGATCTCCTCCCTTCTTCCTCCACTTCACTACTACTTGGATGTCAGGAATATGAGGTACTTTACTCAAATGAGGTATTAGGAGTTTCCTGTTTGACAAGAAGGAAGTCAGAGGTTCACACCTCACTTGTTGGTGGTGCCCTCAACCTGCTGAGAGCATCACTTAGTTCTCTACAGAGAAACATGGCAGCTCTGCTGAAGGCTGCAGGAAACCTGCTGGAACGGAGACTTGGACTCAGGTCACTGGATTCAAAGTCCAGGGTGCCAACAGGTCCACCAGGGCATCTATGCTTTACTTACCATGTAAAAAGGACCACAGTGGTCGTCTGGTTTTAATTTAACAAACAAATACGGTTGAAAACTTTGAGACAGTGACACAGGGCTCTTATTTGAAGGGCCATGGGATGGGAAATATCCCAGACCTCTGAGATCAGAGCGTTCACTTTGATCTCAGGGTCCTGACTTTGGGGGTCCTTCCTTTGGTCTTCAAATACTTGTGTTTTTATTGGCAGAACTTTCAACTTGCATGCAAAAAGAGAATCACAGTCAATGTAAACCCAGCAGACAGTGTTTATTTCTAATAAATCAGACAATCGCACAAATGAGAATGAAAGGAAAAAAACAATAAAATGTTTTAAAATCCTTCTCCACTCTAAAGCTTTTTAAAGTTCATTTGAAGGTTCAAAGGTGGAGGTGAGGAGGTCACCCTGATCCTCCCTGTCGTCACTGCCAGGATTCTTTCTTCTGGTGCTGTGGTTCTTCTGATGAAGGGGGCGTGATGTTTGCTGTCTCAGGCTCCACCAAATGTCCTCTTTAGGACGCCACAATGTGGCCTCTTCACTGCTCCATCTTCCCTGCATCGGAGACACCAGGGTTCCTCCTGGTGCCGACCCCATCGTCCTTCTACCCAATGGTGTGGCCATGGATCCTCAGAGGACGCTGGGATCCTTCTTCTCATCAGAGCCACAGTTTTTCCTGGAGGGAACAACAGGAGCTTTGTTGTAATGTTTTGCTCGGAGTTTCCTGCACAGAGCGTCAGGATCTGTGACGCCATCTTGTGGTAGGGGGTCATCATCTTGTTGTGTGGTAGTGGATTCATTGATCTGCTGTTTCAACACATTCAAGTTCATTATCCTACAAGTCAAAGTACATTTGGTGTGGAGTTTTAGTTTCTGGCCTCAATCATAACGTGTGCCTTTCTTCTTCATGAACATTTCTCAGCTTTGTAAGTTTATTCTAGTTTTTCTTCCTCACTTTTCTATTCCATTGTTGTTGAAGATTCTACTGCAGGTTGGAGTTCCCTGTTGACTGAAGCAGAAACAGGAACAACAAGCTGGAGGCTGTCAGAGCTCCAAGTTGGGGGCTGATATTAAAGTAGGAGATGAACACATCCAGGTTAGCATCCCTCTCAGAAGCTGCTACTTTAGCTCTTCAGAGTACAGCAGCCTAGCATAGCTTCATCTGGCCAGTTAGTGGCCCACTTTGATGTCTGGGATATCAGGTTCAAGGTTCTTCACAGCTCTGAATGAAGGCTTTCTAAAGTGTCAACCAATACTCCAGTTGTAAAAAACAATCAGGGGGGATGGTAGATTTTGATGTTTAGGAACAGATCATTTGTGCTGATGACAGCACATCAGGTGAGAGACCAACAGTGTACCCTTACTCCTCTCAAACAACATGCATGCTATGGAGATTACCTGTCTGCTACTCCTGTCATTGATCTTGACCAAGCCCCCAGGCTGACACTGCTACCACTGCTCCTACATAGTGAGAGTCAAATGCAGAGGACATTTTCCCACCGGGTGCAAGTGCAACTTCATACTCATGCTAGCTATAAATCTGGGAATTCATCTATATTTTGAAACAAAACATTCTCAAGTCAAGTCCATTTTAATTAAAGTGCAAGAGCAAAAGAATTAAACAAATGTACTGTGGCAGGATGGCGCTACACTCCCCACCGTGAGGGGCAGTGTGGCCGACGATAGTGAGTGGTCACCTAGCAGTAGACCTGGTCCGACCCTTCTCCGTCCTTTCCACTTCCTCTCCCTCCTTTACAGAGCCAACAGCCGTGCGTGGTGGCGTCTCGCTGGTCAGCAGATCGGTTACAAACAAAGGAACCTCAAAACCTCAAAATAATGCTACAGTGATGTCGGAAGAATTGCTAATGAACTCAAAATGATGCTAACAGTAATGGAGGAAGAGTTGCTAATAACCTCAAAATAATGCTACAATGATGTTGTAAAAATTGCTAATGATCTCAAAATGATGCGACAGTGATGTCGGAAGAATTCCTAATGATCTCAAAATGATGCGAAAGTGATGTCATAAGAATTGCTAATGAACTCAAAATGATGCTAACAGTAATGTAGTGATAGTTGCTAATAAACTCAAAGTGATGCTGACAGTCGTGTAGCAAGAGTTGCTATGAACCACAAAATAATGTGACAGTGATGTCGGAAGAATTGCTAATGATCTCAAAATGATGTGAGAGTGATGTCGTAAGAATTACGAATGAACACAAAATGATGCTAAAAGTAATGTAGTGATAGTTGCTAATAAACTCAGTGAGGCTTAGAGTAATGTAGTAAGAGTTTCAAACAACCTCAAAGTGATGCTGACATTCGTGTTGTAAGAGTTGCTACTAACCTCAAAATAATGCTACAGTGATGTCGTAGGAATTGCGAATGAACGCAAAATAATGCGAAAGTAATGTCGGAAGATTTGCTAATGATCTCAAAATGATGCTAACAGTAATGTAGCGATAGTTAGTAAAAAACTCTGTGATGCTTACAGTTATGTAGTAAGTGTTTCGAACAACCTCAAAGTGATGCTGACAGTCATGTAGTAAGAGTTGCTACGAACCTAAAAAATAATGCGACAGTGATTTAGTAAGAATTGCTAATGATCTCAAAATGATGCTACAGTGATTTCGTACGAATTGCTAATGAACTCAAAATGATGCTAACAGTAATGGAGTGAACGTTTCGAATAACCTCAAAGTGATGCTGACAGTCATGTAGTAAGTGTTGCTACGAACCTCAAAATAATGCGACAGTCATGTCGTAAAAGTTGCTACGAACCTCAAAATATTGTGATAGTGATGTCGGAAGAATTGCTAATGAAGTCAAAATGATGCTAACAGTAATGTAGTGATAGTTGCTAATCAACTCAGTGATGCTTACAGTAATGTAGTAAGTGTTTCGAATAACCTCAAAGTGATGCTGACAGTCATGTAGTAAGAGTTGCTACGAACCTCAAAATATTGCGACAGTGATGTCAGAAGAATTGCTAATGAACTCAAAATGATGCGACAGTGTTGTAGGAAGAATTGCTAATGAACTCAAAATGATGCTAACAGTAATGGAGTGAAACTTTCGAATAACCTCAAAGTGATGCTGACAGTCATGTAGTAAGAGTTGCTACGAACCTCAAAATAATGCGACAGTGATGTCAGAAGAATTGCGAAAGATCTCAAAATGATGCGACAGTGATGTTAGAAGAATTGCTAATGACCTCAAAAAAATGCGACAGTAATGTAGTAAAAGTTGCTACGAACCTCAAAATATTGCGACAGTGATGTCGGAAGAATTGCTAATGAACTAAAAATGATACTAACAGTAATGTAGTGATAGTTGCTAATCAACTCAGTGATGCTTACAGTAATGTAGTAAGTGTTTCGAATAACCTCAAAGTGATGCTGACAGTCATGTACTAAGAGTTGCTACGAACCTCAAAATATTGCGAAATTGATGTAGTAAGTGTTTCGAACAACCTCAAAGTGATGCTGACAGTAATGTAGTAAGAGTTGCTACGAACCTCAAAATAATGCGACAGTCATGTAGTAAAAGTTGCTACGAACTTCAAAATATTGCGACAGTGATGTCGGAAGAATTGCTAATGAACTCAAGATGATGCTAACGGTAATGGAGTGAAACTTTCGAATAACCTCAAAGTGATGCTTACAGTAATGTAGTAAGTGTTTCGAACAACCTCAAACTGATGCTAGCAGTCATGGAGTAAGAGTTGCTACGAACCTCAAAATAATGCGACAGTGATGTCGGAAGAATTGCTAAAGATCTCAAAATGATGCAACAGTGATGTCAGAAGAATTGGTAATGATCTCAAAATGATGCTAACAGTAATGGAGTGAACGTTTCGAATAACCTCAAAATGATGCTGACAGTCATGTACTAAGAGTTGCTACGAACATCAAAATAATGCGACAGTAATGTAGTAAAAGTTGCTACGAACCTCAAAATATTGCGACAGTGATGTCGGAAGAATTGCTAATGAACTCAAAATGATGCAAACAGTAATGGAGTGAAACTTTCGAATAACCTCAAAGTGATGCTGACAGTCATGTAGTAAGTGTTGCTACGAACCTCAAAATAATGCGACAGTAATGTCGTAAAAGTTGCTACGAACCTCAAAATATTGCGATAGTGATGTCGGAAGAATTGCTAATGAAGTCAAAATGATGCTAACAGTAATGTAGTGATAGTTGCTCATCAACTCAGTGATGCTTACAGTAATGTAGTAAGTGTTTCGAATAACCTCAAAGTGATGCTGACAGTCATGTACTAAGAGTTGCTACGAACCTCAAAATAATGCGACAGTAATGTAGTAAAAGTTGCTACGAACCTCAAAATATTGCGACAGTGATGTCGGAAGAATTGCTAATGAACTCAAAATGATGCTAACAGTAATGGAGTGAAACTTTCGAATAACCTCAAAGTGATGCTGACAGTCATGTAGTAAGAGTTGCGACGAACCTCAAAAGATTGCGACAGTAATGTAGTAAAAGTTGCTACGAACCTCAAAATATTTCGACAGTCATGTCGGAAGAATTGCTAAAGATCTCAAAATGATGCAACAGTGATGTCGGAAGAATTGCTAATGAACTCAAGATGATGCTAACAGTAATGGAGTAAAACTTTCGAATAACCTCAAAGTGATGCTGACAGTCATGTAGTAAGTGTTGCTACGAACCTCAAAATAATGCGACAGTAATGTAGTAAAAGTTACTACGAACCTCAAAATATTGCGACAGTGATGTCGGAAGAAATCCTAATGAACTCAAGATGATGCAAACAGTAATGTAGTGATAGTTGCTTAGAAACTCAGTGATGCTTACAGTAATGTAGTAAGAGTTTCGAACAACCTTAAAGTGATGCTGAAAGTCATTTAGTAAGAGTTGCTAATGAACTCAATTTAATGCTACAGTGATGTCGTGAGAATTGCTCAACAGCTCAAAATGATGCTAACATTTATGTAGTGATAGTTGCTAAAAAACTAAAAGTGATGCTGACAGTAATGTAGTAAGAGTTGCTGCGAACCTTAAAATAATGCAATAATAATGTAGTAAGAGTTGCTACGAACCTCAAAATATTGCGACAGTGATGTCGGAAGAATTGCTAATGAATTCAAAATGATGCTAACAGTAATGTAGTGATAGTTGCTAATCAAGTCAGTGATGCTTACAGTAATGTAGTAAGTGTTTCGAACAACCTCAAAGTGATGCTGACAGTCATGTAGTAAGAGTTTCTACGAACCTCAAAATAATGCGACAGTGATGTCAGAAGAATTGCTAAAGATCTCAAAATGATGCGACAGTGATGTTAGAAGAATTGCTAATGATCTCAAAATGATGCTAACAGTAATGGAGTGACCGTTTCGAATAACCTCAAAGTGATGCTGACAGTCATGTACTAATAGTTGCTACGAACCTCAAAATAATGCGACAGTAATGTAGTAAAAGTTGCTATGAACCTCAAAATACTGCGACAGTGATGTCGGAAGAATTGCTGATGATCTCAAAATGATGCTAACAGTAATGTAGTGATAGTTGCTAATCAACTAAGTGATGCTTACAGTTATGTAGTAAGTGTTTCGAATAAACTCAAAGTGATGCTGACAGTCATGTAGTAACAGTTGCTATGAACCTCAAAATAATGCGACAGTGATGTCGGAAGAATTGCTAATGATCTCAAAATGATGCGACAGTGATGTAGAAAGAATTGCTAATGAACTCAAAATGATGCTAACAGTAATGGAGTGAAAGTTTCGAAATAACCTCAAAGTGATGCTGACAGTCATGTTGTAAGTGTTGCTATGAACCTCAAAATATTGCGACAGTGATGTCGGAAGAATTGCTAATGAAGTCAAAATGATGCTAACAGTAATGGAGTGAAACTTTCGAATAACCTCAAAGTGATGCTGACAGTCATGTACTAAGAGTTGCTACGAACCTCAAAATAATGCGACAGTAATGTCGTAAAAGTTGCTACGAACCTCAAAATAATGCGACAGTCATGTTCGAAGAGTTGCTACGAACCTCAAAATAATGCGAAAGTAATGAAGTAAAAGGTGCAACGAACCTCAAAATATTGCGACAGTGATGTCGGAAGAATTGCGAATGAACTCAAAATGATGCTATTAGTAATGTAGTGATAGTTGCTTATCAAGTCAGTGATGCTTCCAGTAATGTAGTAAGTGTTTCGAAAAACCTCAAAGTGATGCTGACAGTCATGTAGTAAGAGTTGCTTCTAACCTCAAAATGATGCTAAAAGTAATGTAGTGATAGTTGCTAATTAACTCAGTGATGCTTACAGTAATGTAGTAAGTGTTTCGAACAACCTAAAAGTGATGCTGTCAGTCATGTGGTAACAGTTGCTTCTAACCTCAAAATGATGCTAACAGTAATGTAGTGATAGTTGCTAATAAACTCAGTGATGCTTACATGAATGTAGTAAGTGTTTCAAACAACCTCAAAGTGATGCTGACAGTCATGTAGTAAGAGTTGCTACTAACCTCAATTAGATGCTATAGTGATGTCTATGAATTGCGAATAAACTCAAAATGAAGCTAACAGTAATGTAGTGATAGTTGCTAATAAACTCAAAATGATGCTAAAAGTAATGTAGTGATAGTTGCTAATAAACTCAAAATGATGCTAAAAGTAATGTAGTGATAGTTGCTAATCAACTCAGTAATGCTTACAGTAATGTAGTAAGTTTTTCGAACAACCTCAAAGTGACGCTGACAGTCATGTAGTAAGAGTTGCTTCTAACCTCAAAATGATGCTAAAAGTAATGTAGTGATAGTTGCTAATGAACTCAAAGTGATGCTGACAGTCATGTCGTAAGTGTTGCTACAAACCTCAAGATAATGCGACAGTCATGTAGTAAAAGTTGCTCCGAACCTCAAAATATTGCGACAGTGATGTCGGAAGAATTGTTAATGAACTCAAGATGATGCTAATAGTAATGTAGCGATAGTTGCGAAGAAACTCAGTGATGCTTAAAGTAATGTAGTAAGAGTTTCGAACAACCTCAAAGTGATGCTGACAGTCATTTAGTAAGAGTTGCTAATGAACTCAATTCAATGCTACAGTGATGTCGTGAGAATTGCTCATTAACTCAAAATGATGCTAACAGTAATGTAGTGATAGTTGCTAAAAAACTCAAAGTGATGCTGACAGTCATGTAGTAAGAGTTGCTACGAACCTCAAAATAATGCGACAGTAATGTAGTAAAAGTTGCTACAAACCTCAAAATATTGCGACAGTGATGTCAGAAGAATTGCTAATGAACTCAAGATGATGCTAACAGTAATGGAGTGAACGTTTCGAATAACCTCAAAATGATGCTGACAGTCATGTCCTAAGAGTTGCTACGAACCTCATAATAATGCGACAGTAATGTAGTAAAAGTTGCTACGTACCTCAAAATATTGCGACAGTGATGTCGGAAGAATTGCGAATGAACTTAAAATGATGCTAACAGTAATGTAGTGATAGTTGCTAATCAACTCAGTGATGCTCACAGTAATGTACTAAGTGTTTCGAATAACCTCAAAGTGATGCTGACAGTCATGTAGGATGAGTTGCTACGAACCTAAAAATAATGCGACATTAATGTAATAAAAGTTGCTACGAACCTCAAAATATTGCGACAGTGATGTCGGAAGAATTGCTAATGAACTCAAAATGATGCTAATTGTAATGTAGTGATAGTTGCTAATCAACTCAGTGATGCTTACAGTCATGTAGTAAGAGTTGCTTCTAACCTCAAAATGATGCTAACAGTAATGTAGTGATAGTTGCTAATTAACTCAAAGTGATGCTGATCGTAATATAGTAAGTGTTTCGAACAACCTCAAAGTGATTCTGACAGTCATGTAGTAAGGGTTCCTACGAACCTTAAAAAATGCAACAGTAAAGCAGTAAGAGTTGCTTCGAACCTCAAAATAATGCGACAGTGATGTCAGAAGAATTGGTAATGATCTCAAGATGATGCTAACAATAATGTAGTGATAGTTGCTAATGAACTCAGTGATGCTTACAGTAATGTAGTAAGAGTTTCGAACAACCTCAAAGTGATGCTGACAGTCATGTAGTAAGTGTTTCGAACAACTTCAAAGTGATGCTGACAGTCATGTAGTAAGAGTTGCTAATGAAGTCAATTTCATGCTACAGTGATGTCATAAGAAATGCTACTAAACTCAAAATGATGCTAACAGTAATGTAGTGAAAGTTGCTAATAAACTCAAAGTGATGCTGACAGTAATGTAGTAAGAGTTGCTACGAACCTTTAAATAATGCAACAATAATGTAGTAAGAGTTGCTACGAACCTCAAAATAATTTGACAGTGATGTCAGAAGAATTGCTAATGATCTCAAAATGATGCGACAGTGATGTAGTAAGTGTTTCGAACAACCTCAAAGTGATGCTGACAGTCATGTAGTAAGAGTTGCTACGAACCTCAAAATAATGCTATAGTGATGTCAGAAGAATTGGTAATGATCTAAAATGATATGACAGTGATGTAGTAATAATTGCTAATGAACTCAAAATGATGCTTACAGTAATGTAGTGAAAGTTGCGAGTAACCTAAAAATGATGCTGAGAATCATGTAGTAAGAGTTGCTAATAACCTCAAAATAATGCAACAGTGATGTTGGAAGAATTGCTATTGATCTCAAAATGATGTGACAGTGCTGGCGTAAGAATTGCGAATGAACTCAAAATGATGCTAACAGTAACGGAGTGACATTTTCTAATAACCTCAAAATGATGACAGTAATTTAGTAAGAGCTACTAAAAACCTCAAAATAATGCTACAGTGATGTAGGAAGAATTGCGAATAAACTCAAAATTATGCTAACAGTAATGTAGTGATAGTTGCTAATGAACTCAGTGATGCTGACAGTGATGTAGTAAGTGTTTCGAACAACCTCAAAGTGATGCTGACAGTCATGTAGGATGAGTTGCTACGAACCTAAAAATAATGCGATAGTTATTTCGTAAGAATTGCTAATGATCCCAAAATGATGCTAATAGTAATGTAGTGATAGTTGCTAATAATCTCAAAGTGATGCTGGCGGTAATGTGGAAAGAGCTGAAACTAGAACAACAAACTGTCCTCTCATGGTCGGACAGGTTGCTTTGGTCCGTCCTCTCACTCATCATTAAAAGCCCTTATTACTCATCATTCATCCAATCTGACACTCACGTCTGCAGTGGGGAATCCCCAGCAACCCGCGGCCCACATGGAGCAGTCTCGGCCAATCTCATGGGGCCTGCAGCGGCACCGACCACCAAATGGCTCGCAGGTGTCACTCTCAGCTCCAACCTCATGGCAGGCACAAGGCAGCGCGCCGTTGTTGAAGAGAGCCCAAGAGACACAGCTGAGCTGAGACAGAATGGAGACCAAGGACAGGAGGGACGACAGAGAAAAAGGAAACGTTAGCGAGACATTTTAGGAAAATTAGTTTAGTGGGGAAACGGTTCTTAGCCAAACTTGCTAAATGGAAGGACAACAAAAAAACAAAGATCTTCAAATTAGCACAAAATGAAACCCTGCAAGAGAAAGTAAATCAAGAACTAAATATTCTTGAGGCTCAGGTCTTTAGTTCCAATGCTTGTAAATGACATCTGAATGCATTCACAACCCATATCTGAGCAGACAGAAGCGTCCCAGTCAGGCCCAGTTTAGTTCCTCTAGAACATTCAGGGATACAGAACAGGGACCAACTCAGGCTGAGAGACACCGACTTGACATGAAAGCTGTTGAGGCCACAGTTGCTGATGAAGTGGTCAGATTTCTCCAGTGGTTCTTGGTTCAGGGAGCTGGAGCTGGAGCTGCTCTCAGGCACCACCAGGACGTAATCCTGGAGAGACAGAAGGAAGAAGTCCAGGCCTGACAGAGGAGAAGGAGGCACAGAGTAGAAACAGCAGATACGTGTGGGGAAAGGGAGAGGGTATCAGTCCAGCAGAGGAGCAGGAAACCTACCACCACAGGGCTCTGCCTGCAGGAACCTGCAGGTGAGGAGGACCTGGTGGTCCGGCACATCCAGAATGATCTGGTTTTCAGACACCGGCACGTTTCGGCAGCCGTAAGCGTGGGGACAGAAGGAGGCGTTGGCGTGGCCTGAAAGACACAAACAACCATCTCCATTTGAATGTTTCTCAAACAGCCGGAGCAGGAAAGCTAAGATGAATCAAAGATCCTCCACCCTGCCAGATCCGACCCTGGTAATGTAGACCTGCACAGGGTGGGTGGGGTGGAGCGGCTGGTGGTGGTGGAGGATGAAGACGTATCTGCCCAAAGCCTGGACACGGTGGAGTCCACCGCAGCGTTCTGAGTAGAAGGATGAGAGCGATGTTCAATGGTACATGTTTTCTTTCCTGAACCGCCGATGTTTCCAATCACGAATCTCAGTCATGAGATTTGAACATCATGGAGGAGTTCAAAAGTGTCAAACTGGGCCGGTCTCCATTTTATGAGTCCAGAGACCGAGGATAAAACTACAAGTCCGTGGTTCAGATTTGACTCTTCTGAATCCAAACACAGCAGCGTTCTTCCACCAGGCCAGATGAGTTGATCATGATAACAAGATATCTTCATGCTACTACAACACACAAACACATCACCAGAAAAGACTTCATGGTGGAACAACAAATCTCCTCCCAATGGGAAAAACATTGAGTTGAACAATCAACTTTTCCATGATGACATGGAGAGCTTGGCAGCAGCAGCAGGCTTCCATTGGGGGCTGATATGCCAGCTCCACTTAGCCTTCTTTGGAATGGTTTCACCTGGAGTGATGCTGTTATTGAGACCTTTTATCTGGAACAACACCACCTGCATGGAGACTGAGGACTTCAACAGATGCAGATGTTGACCCAGAATAAATCTAAATATTCCAGATGTGTTAAATCAATCCAGCAGCAGTGGTGGGAGCGTCGTAAACTCACTCACTCAGCAGCCGTCAGCCTCCGTACCTGCACGGAGTCCAGCCTGATGTGGTCTCTGTTGTCTGCTCCCAGAGGTGGTCTGTCACCTCTGAACCAGGGGGCTCATCTCTCTGGTGGGAGGTCAGTGGAGGAGCTGCAGCGGGGGAGGCCAGGATGGGCTCCTGTAGGAGGAGCTCTGGCCCTCCTTCAGCACCAGCCAGTGGGAGGGAGTTTGGAAACCTGAGGGGACACAGGAGGAGCTACAGGGGGAGGGAAGGTGGATCAGAACCGTTCTAACAAGAGCGCTGAGGGGACACAGGAGGAGCTACAGGGGGAGGGAAGGTGGATCAGAACCGTTCTAACGAGAGCGCTGAGGGGACACAGGAGGAGCTACAGGGGGAGGGAAGGTGGATCAGAACCGTTCTAACAAGAGCGCTGAGGGGACACAGGAGGAGCTACAGGGGGAGGGGAGGTGGATCAGAACCGTTCTAACAAGAGCGCTGAGAGGACACAGGAGGAGCTACAGAGGGAGGAAGGTGGATCAGAACCGTTCTAACAAGAGCGCTGAGGGGACACAGGTGGAGCTACAGGGGGAGGGAAGGTGGATCAGAACCCTTCTAACAAGAGCGCTGAGGGGACACAGGAGGAGCTACAGGGGGAGGGAAGGTGGATCAGAACCGTCAAGAGCGCTGTCCCACTAATGTTCCTCACCAGAATCCATCTGTCAGGGGGGAACCGTCCATGGGTGCTGATGCAGCGGACTGAAGGTTCAACGTAGTCCATGCTGAACTGGTCTTTAGGCACCAGGTGGACTTTGTGCTAAAAACAGCAGAAAAAAAAGACAAAAAGGGGAGAATTTCAACAAAAGTATGCACATGAGCTGAAGATCAAAATACAAAAAGTAAATCAAGGGTTTTTTTTCAAATAATTGCCAGCTATTTAGCTAAGAGAAGGACAAATGTCAATCAAGATGTCAGAATGGAACGATCCCACTGGCTTCTGGTCAAGGGAACCATGGAGATGCTAACTTCCTGTTGGACTATCAGGGTGTCTCATCCCTGACATGCTAACTTCCTGTTGGACGATCAGGGTGTCTCATCCCTGACATGCTAACTTCCTGTTGGACGATAAGCGCGTCTCATCCCTGACATGCTAACTTCCTGTTGGACGATAAGCGCGTCTCATCCCTGACATGCTAACTTCCTGTTGGACGATAAGCGTGTCTCATCCCTTACATGCTAACTTCCTGTTGGACGATAAGCGTGTCTCATCCCTGACATGCTAACTTCCTGTTGGACGATAAGCGTGTCTCATCCCTGACATGCTAACTACCTGTTGGACGATGAGGGTGTCTCATCCCTGACATGCTAACTTCCTGTTGGACGATAAGCGTGTCTCATCCCTGACATGCTAACTTCCTGTTGGACGATAAGCGTGTCTCATCCCTGACATGCTAACTTCCTGTTGGACGATAAGCGTGTCTCATCCCTGACATGCTAACTTCCTGTTGGACGATGAGGGTGTCTCATCCCTGACATGCTAACTTCCTGTTGGACGATAAGCGTGTCTCATCCCTGACATGCTAACTTCCTGTTGGACGATAAGCGTGTCTCATCCCTGACATGCTAACTTCCTGTTGGACGATGAGGGTGTCTCATCCCTGACATGCTAACTTCCTGTTGGACGATAAGCGTGTCTCATCCCTGACATGCTAACTTCCTGTTGGACGATGAGGGTGTCTCATCCCTGACATGCTAACTTCCTTTTGGACTATCAGGGTGTCTCATCCCTGACATGCTAACTTCCTGTTGGACTATAAAGCCTGATTAAAGCCTGATTTATGCTTCTGTGTCGAGTAGTATTCGTACCTACGCCGTCGACGCAGACCGTAAGCCGTAGCCTGAGACGCGCCTCCAAAAAATCCTGTTTACGCGTCGCGTCGACGCGTGGTGACGTCAACGTCGAGGACTGCGATTGGTCCGCTCAGAACGTTATTTCCGGTTCAGTCGCAGCACAACCCCGCCATTTTCAAAGTTTCTGTGGTGAAGGCTCCAAGAAAAAATGGACCAAGCTGAAGAAAGGATTATCGAGGAGGTGCTCAAGTACGACCACCTCTACAACGCCTCTTCGCGGCACTACAGAGACTGACAAATGGCCAACAATTGTTGTCTGTGACCGGAAGAAAACCGAGGAATCCGACAAGAGCACCGTAAACAATACAAAGACAAAGCCACACCCCCTCGCGGCTTGGCGGTGAATTGCAGAGCAACGCGTTCCCTCGACGCAGAATAAACCAGGCTTTCCAGTCGCACCTGTTTTACGCCCCCGTGCCAGATAAGGACCCCCATCGGGCTGTGCCACTCTGGAGGGAGCGCATCTCACAGTCAGTCAGCGGAACCATGCGGATCCGGGCCGGAGCTGTGGGAAGGAGCGCCAATTGTATCGGGTTGTTGTTTTCTGGACTGCAGCAGAACAGGAGCAGCCGGGACTGGAATGTAGAAGTAGGTTATCTTGAAGTTGACTAAGTTATGGTGAACGATATTGTGGTTCAACACTTTAATGAGCTTTAAGGCAAACATATTTCATGAGGAAACAACGCCGGAATTGGACGGATTTCAGCGGCACACAACAACGTATCCGATACACCTCATTGGAAACCTGGTGGTCTAAGACTAAGAAACACCAGTCACCATGAAGAAAGGAACTTTTAGCTGAGCACTCATGTTCTTTTCTGCAGGTTGAATGTCGCATTTGTTGGACAGAAGCGTCTCATCTCAACAAAAGCACCTCTTCAGTGCTGAGGCATGATGGGGCCAGGCATGAGAATGAAGTCCCAGATCCACCAGGATGAACTCAGGTATACAGACACTCTCCAACTGACTCACAGTTGCTTCATTGAGAATTAATTTCTCTTCATTTCTTCTCTCCTTCATCTTTAACCATCCAGCTTCCAGGAAGCAGATGCTGGATGAGGCTCTGCTGAATTTGATCCTGAAGGACTGCCAGCCCCTCAGCACTGTTGAGAGGGAAGGGTTCAGGGAACTGGTTCAGGTCCTTGAGCCTCATATGTTTGCCAACCAGAAAGGTTTGTGTGGAAATGATCTAAAGCAGTCGTTGATATCTCCAATTTATTTCATCTTGAATTTCAATGTATTGATTTACTCTGGGTGTCATTTTCAGACCATCAAACAAACGGTGGCTAAAAAGTACCAGGAGGAACGGGAAGGAGTGAAAAAGGAAGTCCAGCTGCCATGTGGATTTCTGTGGACATGGAGGCTCCCTTTGCTCTGACCTGTCACTGCATTAGTGAGAATGATTGTGTTGGGAGTGCAAGACTTTCCACAAAGTCACCCTGCATCATTTTGAGGTTCGTAGCAACTCTCACTACATCACTTTAGCATCATTTCTTTGGTTAGTAGCAATTCTTATGACATCACTGTAGCATCGTTTTGAGGTTTTTAGCAACTCTCACTACATCACTTTCAACATCATTTTGAGGTTTTAAGCAACTCTCAATACATCACTGTAGTTTCATTATGAGCTTCATCGCAATTATCGCATCACTGTCGCATCATTTTTAGGATAGTAGCAACTCTCACAACATTGCTGTAGCATCATTTTGAGATTCGTAGCAAGTCTCACTACATCACTGTAGCATCATTTCTTCGGTTAATAGAAACTCTCATTACATCACTGTTGCAACATTTTGAGGTTCGTCGCAACTCTCACTATATCACTGTAGCATAATTTCTTAGGTTTGTAGCAACTCTCATTACATCACTTTAGCATCATTTTGAGGATCGTAGCAACTCTCACTACATCACTGTAGCATCATTTTGAGATTCGTAGCAACTCCCATGACATCACTGTAGCATCATTTTGAGGTTTGTAGCAACTCTCATTACATCACTTTAGCATCATTTTGAGGATCGTAGCAACTCTCACTACATCACTGTAGCATCATTTTGAGGTTTGTAGCAACTCTCACTACATTACTGGAAGCATCAGTTTGAGCATCGTAGCAACTCTGCCTACATCACTGTAGCATCATTTCTTCGGTTAGAAGCAACTCTCATGACATCACTTTAGCATGATTTTGAAATTACTATCAACTCTCACCACATCACTGTCAGTATAATTTCTTAGGTTAGTATCAACTCTCATGACATCACTGTAGCATCATTTTGAGGATTGTAGCAACTCTCACCACATCACTGTAGCATAATTTTGAGGATCGTAGCAACTCTCAATACATCATTGTCGCATCATTTTGAGGATAGTCGCAACTCTCACGACATTACTGTAGCATCATTTTGAGATTCGTAGCAACTCTCATTACATCACTGTAGCATAATTTTGAGGATAGTCGCAACTCTCACCACATCACTGTAGCATCATTTCTTAGGTAAGTAGCAACTCTCATTACATCACTTTAGCGTGATTTTGAGATTAGTATCAACTCTCACTACATCACTGCCACCTCATTTTGAGGATCGGAGCAGCTCTCATTACATCACTGTCGCATCATTTTGAGATTAGTAGCAACTCTCAATACATCACTGTCGCATCATTTTTAGGATTGTAGCAATTCTCACGTCATTACTGTAGCATCATTTTGAGATTCGTAGCAACTCTCACTACATCACTGTAGCCTCATTTCTTCGGTTAGGAGCAACTCTCATTACATCACTGTCGCATCATTTTGAGATTCGTAGCAACTCTCATTACATCACTGTAGCATCATTTTGAGGTTCGTTGCAACTCTCACCACATCACTGTAGCATCATTTCTTAGGTATGTAGCAACTTTCATTACATCACTTTAGCATGATTTTGAAATTACTATCAACTCTCACCACATGAATGTAGCATCATTTTGAGGATCGTAGCAACTCTCACTACATCAGTCGCACCATTTTGGCATTCGTAGCAACTCTCATTTCATCACTGTAGCATCATTTCTTAGGTCAGTAGCAACTCCCATGACATCACTGTAGCATCATTTTGAGGTTTGTAGCAACTCTTACAGCATTACTGGAAGCATCAGTTTGAGCATCGTAGCAACTCTGCTTACATCACTGTAGCATCATTTCTTAGGTAAATAGCAACTCTCATTACATCACTTTCGCATGATTTTGAAATTACTATCAACTCTCACCACATCACGGTAGCATCATTTCTTAGGTAAATAGCAACCCTCATTACATAATTGTAGCATCATTTTGCGGTTCGTAGCAAACGTCACTACATCACTGTAGCATCATTTCTTAGGGAAGTAGCAACTCTCATTACACCGCTTTAGCATTATTTTGAAATTACTATCAACTCTCACTGCATCACTGTAGCATCACTTCTTAGATTTGTCGCAACTCTCATTACATCACTTTAGCATCATTTTGAGATTAGTATCAACTCTCACTACATCACTGTCAGCATCATTTTGAGATTAGTTTCAGCTCTCACTACATCATTGCCAACTCATTTTGAGGATCGTAGCAACTCTCACCACATCACTTTCGCATCATATTGAGGATCGTAGCAACTCTCACTACTTCACTGTCGCATCATTTTGAGGATAGTCGCAACTCTCGCGACATTACTGCAGCATCATTTTGAGATTCGTAGGAACTCTCATTACATCACTGTAGCATCATTTTGAGGTTCGTAGCAACTCTCACCACATCACTGTAACATCATTTCTTAGGTAAGTAGCAACTCTCATTACATCACTGTAGCATCATTTTGAAGTTCGTAGCAACTCTCACCACATCACTGTCGCATCATTTCTCAGGTAAGTAGCAACTCTCATTACATCAATTTAGCATGATTTTGAAATTACTATCAACTCTCAGCACATGTCTGTAGCATAATTTCATAGGTTTGTAGCAACTCTCATTACATCACTCTAGCATCATTTGGTCATTTGTAGCAACTCTCATTACATCACTGTAGCATCATTTCTTAGGTTTGTAGCCACTCTCATTACATCACTTGAGCATCATTTGGACATTTGTAGCAACTCTCACCACATCACTGTATTATCATTTTGAGGATCGTAGCAACTCTCAATACATCATTGTCGCATCATTTTGAGGATAGTCGCAACTCTCACGACATTACTGTAGCATCATTTCTTAGGTTAGTAGCAACTCTCACTACATCACTGTCGCATCATTTCTTAGGTTCGTAGCAACTCTCACCACATCACTGTAGCATCATTTTGAGGATCGTAGCAACTCTCACCACATCACTGGAGCATCATTTTGAGGATCGTAGCAACTCTCAATACATCATTGTCGCATCATTTTGAGGATAGTCGCAACTCTCACGACATTACTGTAGCATCATTTCTTAGGTTTGTAGCAAATCTCGTTACATCACTCTCGCATCATTTCTGAGGTTAGTAGCAACTCCCATGACATCACTGTAGCATCATTTTGAGGTTTGTAGCAACTCTCACTACATTACTGGAAGCATCAGTTTGAGCATCGTACCAACTCTGCCTACATCACTGCAGCATCATTTCTTCGGTTAGAAGCAACTCTCATGACATCACTTTAGCATGATTTTGAAATTACTATATACTCTCACCACAACACTGTCAGTATAATTTCTTAGGTTAGTAGCAACTTTCATAACATCACTGTAGCATCATTTTGAGGATCGTAGCAACTCTCACCACATCACTGTAGCATCATTTTGAGGATAGTCGCAACTCTCACGACATTACTGTAGCATCATTTCTTAGGTTTGTAGCAAATCTCGTTACATCACTCTAGCATCATTTTGAGATTCGTAGCAACTCTCATTATATCACTGTAGCATCATTTTGCGGTTTGTAGCAAATCTCACTACATCACTGTAGCATCATTTTGAGGATCGTAGCAACTCTCAATACATCATTGTCGCATCATTTTGAGGATAGTCGTAACTCTCACGACATTACTGTAGCATCATTTCTTAGGTTTGTAGCAAATCTCGTTACATCACTGTAGCATCATTTTACGGTTCGTGGCAAACCTCACTACATTATTGTAGCATCATTTCTTAGGGAAGTATCAACTGTCATTACACCGCTTTAGCTTTATTTTGAAATTACTATCAACTCTCACCACAACACTATCAGTATAATTTCTTACGTTAGTTGCAACTGTCATAACATCACTGTCGCATCATTTTGAGGATCGTAGCAACTCTCACGACATCACTGTCGCATCATTTTGAGGTAAGTAGCAACTCTCATTACATCACTTTAGCATCATTTTGAGGTAGGTAGCAACTCTCATTTCATCACTGTCGCATCATTTCTTAGGTTAGTAGCAACTCCCATGACATTACTGTAGCATCATTTTGAGGATTGGAGCAACTCTCATGACATCACTTTAGCATGATTTTGAAATTACTATCAACTCTCACCACAACACTGTCAGTATAATTTCTTAGGTTAGTAGCAGCTGTCATAACATCACTGTAGCATCATTTTGAGGATCGTAGCAACTCTCACCACATCACTGTCGCATCATTTTGAAGATCGTAGCAACTCTCACTATATCACTTTTGCATCATTTTGAGGATAGTCGCAACTCTCGCGAAATTACTGTAGCATCATTTCTCAGGTAAGTAGCAACTCTCATTTCATCACTGTAGCATCATCTTGAGGTTCGTAGCAACTCTCACCACATCACTGTCGCATCATTTCTTAGGGAAGTAGCAACTCTCATTACATCACTTTAGCATGATTTTGAAATTACTATCAACTCTCACCACATCACTGTAGCATCATTTCTTAGGTAAGTAGCAACTCTCATTACATCACTGTAGCATCATTTTGCGGTTCGTAGCAACTCTCACTACACCACTTTAGAATTATTTTGAAATTAGTATCAACTCTCACCACATCACTGTAGCATCACTTCTTAGGTTTGTAGCAACTCTCATTACATCACTTAAGCATCATTTTGAGGATCGGAGCAACTCTCACTACATCACTGTCGCATCATTTTGAGGATAGTCGCAACTCTCACGACATTACTGTTGCATCATTTTGAGATTCGTAACAACTCTCATTACTCATTGTAGCATCATTTTGAGGATCGTAGCAACTCTCACTACATCACTGTCGCATCTTTTTGAGGGAAGTAGCAACTCTCATTTCATCACTGTAGCAACATTTTGAGGATAGTCGCAACTCTCGCGAAATTACTGAAGCATCATTTTGAGGTTCGTAGCAACTCTCACCACATCACTGTAGCATCATTTCTTAGGTAAGTAGCAACTCTCATTACATCACTGTAGCATCATTTTGAGGTTCGTAGCAACTCTCATCACATCACTGTAGTATCATTTTGAGGTTCGTAGCAACTCTCACCACATCACTGTCGCATCATTTTGCGGTTCGTAGCAACTCTCACTACACCACTTTAGCATGATTTTAAATTAGTATCAACTCTCACCACATCACTGTAGCATCACTTCTTAGGTTTGTCGCAACTCTCATTACATCACTTAACATCATTTAGAGGATCGTAGCAACTCTCACTACACCACTTTAGCATTATTTTGAAATTAGTATCAACTCTCACCACATCACTGTAGCATCACTTCTTAGGTTTGTCGCAACTCTCATTACATCACTTTAACATCATTTTGAGGATCGTAGCAACTCTCACTACATCACTGTCGCATCATTTTGAGGATAGTCGAAACTCTCACGACATTACTGTAGCATCATTTTGAGATTCGTAGCAACTCTCATTCCATCACTGTAGCATCATTTTGAGGATCGTAGCAACTCTCACTACATCACTTTAGTATCATTTTGAGGACAGTCGCAATTCTCACGACATAACTGTAGCATCATTTTGAGATTCGTAGCAACTCTCATTACATCACTGTAGCATCATTTTGAGGATCGTAGCAACTCTCACTACATCACTTTAGCATGATTTTGAAATTACTATCAACACTCACCACATCACTGTGGCATAACTTCTTAGGTTAGTAGCAACTCTCATTACATCACTGTAGCATCATTTTGAGATTCGTAACAACTCTCACCACATCACTGTAGCATCATTTTGAAGTTCGTAGCAACTCTCACCACATCACTGTAGCATCATTTCTTTGGTTAGTAGATATTCTTATGACATCACTTTCAGCATCATTTTGAGGTTCGTAGCAACTCTCACGACGTTACTGTAAGCATCGTTTTGAGCATCGTCGCAACTCTCACTACATCACTGTAACCATCATTTTGAGATTAGTCGCAACTCTCACTACATCACGGTCGCATCATTTCTTAGGTTAGTAGCAACTCTCACCACATCACTGTAGCATCATTTCTTAGGTAAATAGCAACCCTCATTACATCACTGTAGCATAATTTTGCGGTTCGTAGCAACTCTCACTACATCACTGTAGCATCATTTCTTAGGAAAGTATCAACTCTCATTACACCGCTTTAGCTTTATTTTGAAATTACTATCAACTCTCACTGCATCACTATAGCATCATTTCTTAGGTTAGTAGCAACTCCCATGACATCACTGTAGCATTATTTTGAGGTTTGTAGCAACTCTCACTACAATACTGGAAGCATCATTTTGACATTTTTAGCAACTCTCATTTCATCACTGTAGCATCATTTCTTAGGTTAGTAGCAACTCCCATGACATCACTGAAGCATCATTTTGAGGTTTGTAGCAACTCTCACTACATTACTGGAAGCATCATTTTGATATTCGTAGCAACTCTCATTACATCACTGTTGCATCATTTTGAGGATCGTAGCAACTCTCATGACATCACTTTAGCATGATTTTGAAATTACTATCAACTCTCACCACAACACTGTCAGTATAATTTCTTAGGTTAGTAGCAACTGTCATAACATCACTGTAGCATCATTTTGAGGATTGTAGCAACTCTCACCACATCACTGTATTATCATTTTGAGGATCGTAGCAACTCTCAATACATCATTGTCGCATCATTTTGAGGATAGTCGCAACTCTCACGACATTACTGTAGCATCATTTCTTAGGTTTGTAGCATATCTCATTACATCACTCTAGCATCATTTTGAGATTCGTAGCAACTCTCATTACATCACTGTTGCATCATTTTGAGGTTCGTAGCAACTCTCACCACATCACTGTAGCATCATTTCTTCGGTTAGTAGCAACTCTCGTTACACCGCTTTAGCATTATTTTGAAATTACTATCAACTCTCACCACATCACTGTAGCATCACTTCTTAGGTTTGTAGCTACTCTCATTACATCACTTTAGCATCATGTTGAGATTAGTATCAATTGTCACTACATCACTGCCACCTCATTTTGAGGATCGTAGCAGCTCTCACCACATCACTGTAGCATCATTTTGAGAATCGTAGCAACTCTCACTACATCACTGTCGTATCATTTTGAGGATAGTCGCAACTCTCGCGACATTACTGTAGCATCATTTTGAGATTCGTGGCAACTCTCATTACATCACTGGAGCATAATTTTGAGGTTCGTAGCAACTATCACCACATCACTGTAGCATCATTTCTTAGGTAAGAGGCAACTCTCATTACATAACTGTTGCATCATTTTGAGGTTCGTAGAAACTCTCACCACATCACTGTACCATCATTTCTAAGGTAAGTAGCAACTCTCATTACATCACTTTAGCATGATTTTGAAATGACTATCAACTCTCACCACATTACTGTAGCATCATTTTGAGGTTCGTAGCAACTCTCACCACATCACTGTACCATCATTTCTAAGGTAAGCAGTAACTCTCATTACATCACTTTAGCATGATTTTTAAATTACTATCAACTCTCACCACATCACTGTAGCATCATTTCTTAGGTTTTTAGCAACTCTCATTACATCACTCTAGCATCATTTGGACATTTTTAGCAACTCTCATTACATCACTGTAGCATCATTTCTTAGGTTTGTAGCAACTCTCATTACATCACTCTAGCATCATTTGGACATTTGTAGCAACTCTCATTACATCTCTGTAGCATCATTTTGAGGTTCGTAGCAACTCTCACCACATCACTGTAACATCATTTCTTAGGTAAGTAGCAACTCTCATTACATCACTGTAGCATCATTTTGAGGATCGTAGCAACTCTCACTACATCACTTTAGCATGATTTTGAAATTACTATCAACACTCACCACATCACTGTGGCATAACTTCTTAGGTTAGTAGCAACTCTCATTACATCACTGTAGCATCATTTTGAGATTCGTAACAACTCTCACCACATCACTGTAGCATCATTTTGAAGTTCGTAGCAACTCTCACCACATCACTGTAGCATCATTTCTTTGGTTAGTAGATATTCTTATGACATCACTTTCAGCATCATTTTGAGGTTCGTAGCAACTCTCACGACGTTACTGTAAGCATCGTTTTGAGCATCGTCGCAACTCTCACTACATCACTGTAACCATCATTTTGAGATTAGTCGCAACTCTCACTACATCACGGTCGCATCATTTCTTAGGTTAGTAGCAACTCTCACCACATCACTGTAGCATCATTTCTTAGGTAAATAGCAACCCTCATTACATCACTGTAGCATAATTTTGCGGTTCGTAGCAACTCTCGCTACATCACTGTAGCATCATTTCTTAGGAAAGTATCAACTCTCATTACACCGCTTTAGCTTTATTTTGAAATTACTATCAACTCTCACTGCATCACTGGAGCATCATTTCTTAGGTTAGTAGCAACTCCCATGACATCACTGTAGCATTATTTTGAGGTTTATAGCAACTCTCACTACAATACTGGAAGCATCATTTTGACATTTTTAGCAACTCTCATTTCATCACTGTAGCATCATTTCTTAGGTTAGTAGCAACTCCCATGACATCACTGAAGCATCATTTTGAGGTTTGTAGCAACTCTCACTACATTACTGGAAGCATCATTTTGATATTCGTAGCAACTCTCATTACATCACTGTTGCATCATTTTGAGGATCGTAGCAACTCTCATGACATCACTTTAGCATGATTTTGAAATTACTATCAACTCTCACCACAACACTGTCAGTATAATTTCTTAGGTTAGTAGCAACTGTCATAACATCACTGTAGCATCATTTTGAGGATTGTAGCAACTCTCACCACATCACTGTATTATCATTTTGAGGATCGTAGCAACTCTCAATACATCATTGTCGCATCATTTTGAGGATAGTCGCAACTCTCACGACATTACTGTAGCATCATTTCTTAGGTTTGTAGCATATCTCATTACATCACTCTAGCATCATTTTGAGATTCGTAGCAACTCTCATTACATCACTGTTGCATCATTTTGAGGTTCGTAGCAACTCTCACCACATCACTGTAGCATCATTTCTTCGGTCCGTAGCAACTCTCGTTACACCGCTTTAGCATTATTTTGAAATTACGATCAACTCTCACCACATCACTGTAGCATCACTTCTTAGGTTTGTAGCTACTCTCATTACATCACTTTAGCATCATGTTGAGATTAGTATCAATTGTCACTACATCACTGCCACCTCATTTTGAGGATCGTAGCAGCTCTCACCACATCACTGTAGCATCATTTTGAGAATCGTAGCAACTCTCACTACATCACTGTCGTATCATTTTGAGGATAGTCGCAACTCTCGCGACATTACTGTAGCATCATTTTGAGATTCGTGGCAACTCTCATTACATCACTGGAGCATAATTTTGAGGTTCGTAGCAACTATCACCACATCACTGTAGCATCATTTCTTAGGTAAGAGGCAACTCTCATTACATAACTGTTGCATCATTTTGAGGTTCGTAGAAACTCTCACCACATCACTGTACCATCATTTCTAAGGTAAGTAGCAACTCTCATTACATCACTTTAGCATGATTTTGAAATGACTATCAACTCTCACCACATTACTGTAGCATCATTTTGAGGTTCGTAGCAACTCTCACCACATCACTGTAACATCATTTCTAAGGTAAGCAGTAACTCTCATTACATCACTTTAGCATGATTTTTAAATTACTATCAACTCTCACCACATCACTGTAGCATCATTTCTTAGGTTTTTAGCAACTCTCATTACATCACTCTAGCATCATTTGGACATTTTTAGCAACTCTCATTACATCACTGTAGCATCATTTCTTAGGTTTGTAGCAACTCTCATTACATCACTCTAGCATCATTTGGACATTTGTAGCAACTCTCATTACATCTCTGTAGCATCATTTTGAGGTTCGTAGCAACTCTCACCACATCACTGTAACATCATTTCTTAGGTAAGTAGCAACTCTCATTACATCACTGTAGCATCATTTTGCAGTTCGTAGCAACTCTCACTTCACCACTTTAGCATTATTTTGAAATTAGTATCAACTCTCACCACATCACTGTAGCATCACTTCTTAGGTTATTCGCAACTCTCATTACATCACTTTAGCATCATTTTGAGGATCGTAGCAACTCTCACTACATCACTGTTGCATCATTTTGACATTTGTAGCAACTCTCATTATATCACTGTAGCATCATTTCTTAGGTTAGTAGCAACTCCCATGACATCACTGTAGCATCATTTTGAGGTTTGTAGCAACTCTCACGACATTTCTGGAAGTATCAGTTTGAGGTTCGTAGCAAATCTCACCACATCACTGTAGCATCATTTGTTTGGTTAGAAGCAACTCTCATGACATCACTTTAGCATGATTTTGAAATGACTATCAACTGTCACCACAACACTGTCAGCATAATTTCTTAGGTTAGTAGCAACTGTCATAACATCACTGTAGCATCATTTTGAGGATCGTAGCAACTCTCACCACATCACTGTAGCATCATTTATTAGGTATATAGCAACTCTCATTACATCACTTTAGCGTGATTTTGAAATTACTATCAACTCTCACCACATCACTGTCGCATTAAATTGAGGTTAGTAGCAACTCTTACTACACCACTGTCACATCATTTAGAGATCATTAGCAATTCTTCCGACATCACTGTCGCATTATTTTGAGGTTCGTAGCAACTCTTACTACGTGACTGTCAGCATCACTTTGAGGTTATTCGAAACACTGACAACATTACTGTAAGCATCATTGAGTTTATTACCAACTTTCACTACATTACTTTTAGCATCATTTTGCGTTCATTAGCAATTCTTACGACATCACTGTCCCATCAGTTTGAGATCATTACCAATTCTTCTGACATCACTGTCGCATTATTTTGATGTTCGTAGCAACTTTTAAATAAATTGCCTTGCCTTTTACTACATTACTGTTGCATTATTTAAAGGTTCGTAGCAACTCGTACTACATTACTGTCAGCATCACTTTGAGTTTATTCGAAACTATCACTACATTACAGTTAGCATCATTTTGAGTTTATTAGCAATTCTTCCAACATCACTGTCGCAATATTTTGAGATTCGTAACAACTTTTACTACATCACTTTCGAATTTTTTTTGAGGTGCGTAGCAACTCTTACTATATGACTGACAGTATCACTTTGAGGTTATTCGAAATGTTCACTCCATTACTGTTAGCATCATTTTGAGTTCATTAGCAATTCTTACTAAATCACTGTCGCATCATTTTGAGATCGTTAGCAATTCTTCCGACATCACTGTCGCATTATTTTGAGGTTCGTAGAAACCCTTACTACATGACTGTCAGCATCACTTTGAGGTTGTTCGAAACACTTAGTACATTACTGTAAGCATCACTGAGTTGATTAGCAACTATCACTACATTACTGTTAGCATCATTTTAAGGTTAGTAGCAACTCTTACTACATGACTGACAGCATCATTTTTAATTGACTCGCAAATCAAACCACATGACTGTCAGCATCACTTTGAGGTTATTCGAAACTTTCACTCCATTACTGTTAGCATAATTTTGAGTTCATTAGCAATTCTTACTACATCACTGTCGCATCATTTTGAGATCATTAGCAATTCTTCCGACATCACTTTCACATTTTTTTTGAGGTTCGTAGCAACTCTTACTACATTACTGTCAGCATCACTTTGAGTTTATTAGCAACTATCACTACATTACTGTTAGCATTATTTTGAGGTTCGTAGCAACTCTTACTACATGACTGTCAGCATCACTTTGAGGTTGTTTGAAACACTTACTACATTACTGTAAGCATCACTGAGTTGATTAGCAATTATCACTACATTAGTGTTAGCATCATTTTGAGTTCATTAGCAATTCTTCCGACATGACTGTCGCAATATTTTGAGGTTCGTAGCCACTTTTACTAAATTACTGTCGCATTATTTTGAGGTTCTTAGCAACTCTTACTACATTACTTTTACATCATTTTGAGATCATTTGCAATCTTCTGACATCACTGTCACATTATTTTGAGGTTCGTAGCAACTTTTACTGCATTATTGTTGCATTATTTTAAGGTTCGTAGCAACTCTTACTACATTAATGTTAGCATCATTTTGAGTTTATTAGCAATTCTTACGACATCACTGTAGCAATAAATTGAGTTCATTAGCAACTCTGACTACAAGACTGTCAGCATCACTTTGAAGTTGTTCAAAACACTTACTACATGACTGTCAGCATCACTTTGAGGTTGTTCGAAACTCTTACAACATTACTGTAAGTATCACTGAGTTTATATCAACTATCACTACATTACTGTTAGCATCATTTTGAGTTCATTAGCAATTTTTACGACACTCACTGTCCCATCAGTTTGAGATCATTAACAATTCTTTTGAAATCACTGTTGCATTACTTTGAGGTTCGAAGCAACTCTTACTACTTTACTGTTGCATTATTTTGAGGTTCGTTGCAACTCTTACTACATGACTTTCAGCATCACTTTGAGATCATTTGCAATCTTCTGACATCACTGTCACCTTATTTTGAGGTTCGTAGCAACTTTTACTGCATTATTGTTGCATTATTTTAAGGTTCGTAGCAACTCTTACTACATTAATGTTAGCATCATTTTGAGTTTATTAGCAATTCTTACGACATCACTGTAGCATTAAATTGAGTTCATTAGCAACTCTGACTACAAGACTGTCAGCATCACTTTGAAGTTGTTCAAAACACTTACTACATGACTGTCAGCATCACTTTGAGGTTGTTCGAAACTCTTACAACATTACTGTAAGCATCACTGAGTTTATATCAACTATCACTACATTACTGTTAGCATCATTTTGAGTTCATTAGCAATTTTTACGACACTCACTGTCCCATCAGTTTGAGATCATTAACAATTCTTTTGAAATCACTGTTGCATTACTTTGAGGTTCGAAGCAACTCTTACTACTTTACTGTTGCATTATTTTGAGGTTCGTTGCAACTCTTACTACATGACTGTCAGCATCACTTTGAGGTTGTTCCAAACTCTTACTACATTACTGTAAGCATCACTGAGTTTTTTAGCAACTATCACGACATTACTGTAAGCATCATTTTGAGTTCATTAGCAATTC
Organism: Aulostomus chinensis; assembly: GCF_037954235.1. Classification (NCBI taxonomy): domain Eukaryota; kingdom Metazoa; phylum Chordata; class Actinopteri; order Syngnathiformes; family Aulostomidae; genus Aulostomus; species Aulostomus chinensis. The sequence goes on along the minus strand of NC_141320.1, from coordinate 53,643,788 downwards.
TTCCGACATCACTGTCGCAATATTTTGAGGTTCGTAGCAACTTTTACTCCATTAGTTTCGCATTATTTTGAGGTTCGTAGCAACACTTACAACATGACTGTCAGCATCACTTTGAGGTTATTCGAAACTTTCACTCCATTACTGTTTGCATAATTTTGAGTTCATTAGCAATTCTTACTACATCACTGTCGCATCATTTTGAGATCATTAGCAATTCTTCCGACATCACTTTCGCATTTTTTTTGAGGTTCGTAGCAACTTTTACTACATTACTGTCGCATTATTTTCAGGTTCTTAGCAACTCTTACTACATTACTATTGCATCATTTTGAGATCATTAGCAATCTTCTGACATCACTGTCACATTATTTTGAGGTTCGTAGCAACTCTTACTACATTATTGTTGCATTATTTTAAGGTTCGTAGGAACCCTTACTACATGACTGTCATAATCACTTTGAGGTTGTTCGAAACACTTACTACATTACTGTAAGCATCACTGAGTTAATTAGCAACTATCACTACATTACTGTTCGCATCATTTTGAGTTCATTAGCTATTCTTCCGACATCACTGTCGCATTATTTTGAGGTTCTGAGCAATTCTTCTGACATCACTGTCGCATTATTTTAAGGTTCCTAGCAACTCTTACTACATTACTGTCAGAATCACTTTGAGGTTTTTCGAAACACTTACTACATTACTGTCAGCATCACTTTGAGTTTATTAGCAACTATCACTACATTGCTGTTAGCATCATTTTTAGGTTTGTAGCAACTCTTACTACATGACTGTCAACATCACTTTGAGGTTATTCGAAATGTTCACTCCATTACTGTTGGCATCATTTTGAGTTCATTAGCAATTCTTCCGACATCACTGTAGCAATATTTTAAGATTTGTAGCAACTTTTACTACATTACTGTCGCATTATTTTGAGGTTCGTAGCAACTCTTACTGCATTATTGTTGCATTATTTTAAGGTTCGTAGCAACTCTTACTACATTAATGTTAGCATCATTTTAAGTTCATTAGCAATTCTTCCGACATCACTGTCGCAATATTTTGAGGTTCGTAGCAACTTTTACTACATTACTGTCGCATTTTATTGAGTTTCGTGGCAACTCTTACTACATTATTGTTGCATTATTTTAAGGTTCGTAGCAACCCTTACTACATTACTGTCAGCATCACTGAGTTTCTTCGCAACTATCACTACATTACTGTTCGCATCATGTTGAGTTCATTAGCAATTCTTACGACATCACTGTCCCATCAGTTTGAGATCATTACCAATTCTTCTGACATTACTGTCGCATTATTTTGATGTTCAAAGCAACTCTTAGTACATGACTGTCAGCATCACTTTGAGGTTATTCGAAACTTTCACTCCATTACTTTTAGCATCATTTTGAGTTCATTAGCAATTCTTCCGACATCACTGTCGCAATATTTTGAGGTTCGTAACAACTCTTACTACATTACTGTCACATTATTTTGAGGTTCGTAGCAACTCTTACAACATGACTTTCAGCATCACTTTGAGGTTATTCGAAACTTTCACTCCATTACTGTTAGCATCATTTTGAGTTCTTTAGCAATTCTTACGACATCACTGTCGCATCATTTTGAGATCATTACCAATTCTTACTACATCACTGTCGCATCATTTTGAGATCATTAGCTATTCTTCTGACATCACGGTCACATTATTTTAAGGTTCGTAGTAACTCTTACTACATTATTGTTGCATTATTTTAAGGTTTGTATCAACTCTTCCTACATTACTGTCACCATCACTTTGAGTTTATTAGCAACTATCACTACATTACTGTGAGCATCCTTTTGTGTTTATTAGCAATTCTTACGACATCACTGTAGCATTAAATTGAGTTCATAAGCAACTCTTACTAAATGACTGTCAGCATCACTGTGAGGTTGTTCGAAACTCTTACTACATTACTGTAAGCATCACTGAGTTGATTAGCAACTATCACTACATTACTGTTAGCATCATGTTGAGTTCATTAGCAATTCTTACGACATCACTGTCCCATCAGTTTGAGATCATTACCAATTCTCCTGACATCACTGTCGCATTATTTTGAGGTTCAAAGCAACTCTTACTACTTTACTGTTGCATTATTTTAAGTTTCGTAGCAACTCTTACTACATGACTGTCAGCATCACTTTGAGTTTGTTCGAAACACTTACTACATTACTGTCAGCATCACTTTAACTTTATTAGCAACTATCACTACATTACTATTAGCATCATTTTGAGGTTAGTTGCAACTCTTAGTACATGACTGTCAGCATCACTTTGAGGTTATTCGAAACGTTCACTGCATTACTGTTAGCATCAGTTTCAGTTCATTAGCAATTCTTACTAAATCACTGTCGCATCATTTTGAGATCTTTAGCAATACTTCTGACATCACTGTCGCATTATTTTGAAGTTCGTAGCAACTCTTACTATATGACTGTCAGCATCACTTTGAGGTTGTTCGAAACACTCACTACATTACTGTAAGCATCACTGAGTTGATTAGCAACTATCACTACATTATTGTTAGCATCAGTTTGAGTTTGTTCGAAACACTTACTACATTACTGTCAGCATCACTTTAACTTTATTAGCAACTATCACTACATTACTATGAGCATCATTTTGAGGTTAGTTGCAACTCTTACTACATTACTGTAAGCATCACTGAGTTTATTAGCATCTATCACTACGTTACTGTTAGCATCATTTTGAGATCATTACCAATTCTTCTGACATCACTGTCGCATCATTTTGAGATTTTTAGCAATTCTTCTGACATCACTGTCGCATTATTTTGAGGTTCGTAGCAACTCTTACTACATGACTGTCGGCATCACTTTGAGGTTGTTCGAAACACTTACGACATTACTGTAAGCATCACTGACTTGATTAATAACTATCACTACATTTCGTTTGCATCATTTTGAGATCATTAGCGATTCTTCCGACATCACTGTCGCATCATTTTCAGGTTCGTAGCAACTCTTACTACATTATTGTTGCATTATTTTAAGGTTCGTAGCAACTCCTACTACATGACTGTCAGCATCACTTTGAGGTTGTTGGAAAGTTTCACTCCATTACTGTTAGCATCATTTTGAGTTCATCAGCAATTCTTCCGACATCACTTTCACAATATTTTGAGGTTCGGAGCAACTCTTAGTACATCACTGTCAGCATCACTTTGAGGTTATTCGAAACGTTCACTCCATTACTGTTAGCATCATTTTGAGATCATTACCAATTCTTCTGATATCACTGTAGCATCATTTTGAGATCTTTAGCAATTCTTCTGACATCACTGTCGTATTATTTTGAGGTTCGTAGCAACTCTTACTACATGACTGTCACCATCACTTTGAGGTTATTCGAAAGTTTCACTCCATTACTGTTAGCATCATTTTGAGTTCATTAGCAATTCTTCCGACATCAATGTCGCAATATTTTGAGGTTCGTTGCAACTCTTACTACATTATTGTTGCATTATTTTAAGGTTTGTAGCAACTCTTACTACATTCCTGTCATCATCACTTTGAGTTTATTAGCAACTATCACTACATTACTTTTAGCATCATTTTGAGTTGTTGAGCAATTCTCACGACATCACTGTGGCATTAAATTGAGTTCATTAGCAACTCTTACTAAATGACTGTCAGCATCACTTTTAGGTTGTTCGAAACACTTTCTACATTACTGTAAGCATCACTGAGTTAATTAGCAACTATCACTACATTACTGTTAGCATCATTTTAAGTTCATAAGCAATTCTTCCGACATCACTGTCGCAATATTTTGAGGTTCGTAGCAACTTTTACGACATTACTGTCGCATTATTTTTAGGTTTGTAGCAACTCTGAGTCCATGACTGTCAGCATCACTTTGAGGTTATTCGAAACGTTCACTCCATTACTGTTAGCATCATTTTGAGATCATTACCAATTCTTCTGACATCACTATTGCATCATTTTGAGACCTTAACAATTCTTCTGACATCACTGTCGAATTATTTTGAGGTTCGTAGCAACTCCTACTACATGACTGTCAGCATCACTTTGAGGTTGTTCGAAACTTTCACTCCATTACTGTTAGCATCATTTTGAGATCATGAGCAATTCTTCCGACATCACTGTCGCATTATATTGAGGTTCATAGCAACTCTTACTACATGACTGTCAGCATCACTTTGAGGTTATTCGAAACACTTACTACATTACTGTAAGCATCACTGACTTGATTAGCAACTATCACTCCATTACTGTTAGCATCTTTTTGAGATCATTACCAATTCTTCTGACATCACTGTAGCATCATTTTAAGTTCATTAGCAATTCTTCCGACATCACTGTCGCAATATTTTGAGGTTCGTAGCAACTTTTACTACATTACTGTCGCATTATTTTGAGGTTCGTAGCAACTCTTAGTACATGACTGTCAGCATCACTTTGAGGTTATTCAAAACGTTCACTCCATTACTGTTCGAATCATTTTGAGATCATTACCAATTCTTCTGACATCACTGTCGCATTATTTTGAGGTTCGTACTAACTTAAGTACATGACTGTCGCATTATTTTGAGGTTCGTAGCAACTCTTCGTACATGACTGTCAGCATCACTTTGAGGTTATTCAAAGTTTCACTCCATTACTTTTAGCATCATTTTGAGTTCATTAGCAATTCTTACTACATCACTGTCGCATCAGTTTGAGATTATTAGCAATTCTTCCGACATCACTGTCGCAATATTTTAAGGTTCGTAGCAACTCTTACTACATTACTGTCGCATTATTTTAAGGTTCGTAGCAGCTCTTAGTACATGACTGTCAGCATCACTGAGGTTATTCGAAACACTTACTACATTACTGTAAGCATCACTGAGTTGATTAGCAACTATCACTACATTACTGTTAGCATCATTTTGAGTTCATTAGGAATTCTTCCTACATCACTGTCGCAATATTTTGAGGTTCGTAGCAACTTTTACTACATTACTGTCGCATTATTTTGAGGTTCGTAGCAACTCTTAGTACATGACTGTCAGCATCACTTTGAGGTTATTCGAAAGTTTCACTCCATTACATTTAGCATCATTTTGAGTTCATTTGCGATTCTTACTACATCACTGTCGCATTATTTTGAGGTTCGTAGACACTTTTGTTACATGACTGTCAGCATCACTTTGAGGTTATTCGAAACACTTACTACATTACTGCAAGCATCACTGAGTTGATAAGCAACTATCACTACATTACTGTTAGCATCATTTTAAGTTCATTAGCAATTCTTCCGACATCACTGTCGTAATATTACTGTCGCATTATTTTGAGGTTCGTAGCAACTCTTACTACATTACTGTCAGCATCACTTTGAGTTTATTAGCAACTATCACTACATTACTGTTCGCATCATTTTGCGTTGTTGAGCAATTCTCACGACATCACCGTAGCATTAAATTGAGTTCATTAGCAACTCTTACTAAATGACTGTCAGCATGACTTTGAGGTTGTTCGAAACTCTTACTACATTACTGTAAGCATCACTGAGTTTCTTAGCTACTATCACTGCATTACTGTTAGCATCATTTTAAGTTCATTAGCAATTCTTACGACATCACTTTTGCAATATTTTGAGGTTCGTAGCAACACTTACTACATGACTGTCAGCATCACTTTGAGGTTATTCCAAACTTTCACTCCATTACTGTTAGCATCATTTTGAGTTCATTAGCAATTCTTACTACATCACTGTTGCATCAGTTTGAGATCATTAACAATTCTTTTGACATTACTGTCGCATTATTTTGAGGTTCGAAGCAACTCTTACTACATTACTGTCAGCATCACTTTGAGATCATTAGCAACTATCACTGCATTACTTTTAGCATCATTTTGAGGTTAGAAGCAACTCTCACTACATGACTGTCAGCATCACTTTGAGTTTATTAGCAACTATCCCTACATTACTGTTAGCATCATTTTGAGTTCATGAGCAATTCTCACGACATCACTGCAGCATTGAATTGAGTTCATTAGCAAGTCTTACTAAATCACTGTCAGCATCACTTTGAGGTTGTTCGAAACTCTTACTACATTACTCTAAGCATCACTGAGTTTCTTAGCAACTTTCACTACATTACGGTTAGCATCATCTTGAGTTCGTGAGCGATTCTTCCGACATCACTGTCGCAATATTTTGAGGTTCGTAGCAACTTTTACTACATTACTGTCGCATTTTTTTGAGGTTCGTACCAACTCTTAGTACATGACTGTCAGCATCACTTAGAGGTTTTTCGAAACTTTCACGCCATTACTGTTAGCATCATTTTGAGTTCATTAGCAATTCTTACTACATCACTGTCGCATCAGTTTGAGATCCTTCGCAATTCTTCCGACATCACTGTCGCATCATTTTGAGGTTCGTAGCAACTCTTAGTACAAGACTGTCAGCATCACTTTGAGGTTTTTCGAAACACTTACTACATTACTGTAAGCATCACTGAGTTGATTAGCAACTATCACTACATTACTGTTAGCATCATTTTGAGTTCATTAGCAATTCTTCCGACATCACTGTCGCAATATTTTGAGGTTCGTAGCACCTTTTACTACATTACTGTCGCATTATTTTGAGGTTCGTAGCAACTCTTAGTACATGACTGTCAACATTACTTTGAGGTTATTCGAAACTTTCACTCCATTACTGTTAGCATCATTTTGAGTTCATTAGCAATTCTTACTACATCACTGTCGCATCATTTTGAGATCATTAGCAATTCTTACTACATCACTGTCGCATTATTTTGAGGTTCGAAGCAACTCTTACTACATTACTGTCAGCATCACTTTGAGTTCATTAGCAACTATCACTGCATTACTTTTAGCATCATTTTGAGGTTAGAAGCAACTCTCACTACATGACTGTCAGCATCACTTTGAGTTTATTAGCAATTCTTACGACATCACTGTCGCATCATTTTGAGATCATTAGCGATTCTTCCGACATCACTGTCGCATCATTTTGAGGTTCGTAGCAACTCTTACTACATTATTGTTGCATTATTTTATAGTTCGTAGCAACTCTTACTACATTACTGTCATCATCACTTTGAGTTTATTAGCAACTATCACTACATTGCTGTTAGCATCACTTTGAGGTTGTTCGAAACTCTTACTACATGACTGTCAGCATCACTTTGAAGTTGTTCGAAACACTTACTACATGACTGTCAGCATCACTTTGAGGTTGTTCGAAACTCTTACTACATTACTGTAAGCATCACTGAGTTTATTAGCAACTATCACTACATTACTGTTAGCATCATCTTGAGTTCATTGGCAATTCTTACGACATCACTGTCGCATGATTTTGAGATCATTAGCTATTCTTCTGACATCACTGTCGCATTTTTTTGAGGTTCGTAGCAACTATTACTACATTACTGTCAGCATCACTTTGAGGTTGTTCGAAACGTTCACTCCATTACTGTTAGCATCATTTTGAGATCTTTAGCAATTCATCTGACATCACTGTCGCAATATTTTGAGGTTCGTAGCAACTTTTTCTACATTACTGTCGCATTATTTTGAGGTTCATAGCAACTCTTACTACATGACCGTCAGCATCACTTTGAGGTTATTCGAAACTTTCACTCCATTACTGTTAGCATCATTTTGAGTTCATTAGCAATTCTTCCGACATCACTGTCGCATTATTTTGAGGTTCGTCGAAACTCTTACTACATGACTGTCAGCATCACTTTGAGGTTATTCGAAACTTTCACTCCATCACTGTTAGGATCATTTTGAGTTCATTAGCAATTCTTACTAAATCACTGTCGCATCATTTTGTGATCATTTGCAATTCTTCCGACATCACTGTTGCATTATTTTGAGGTTCGTAGAAACTCTTACTACATGAGGTTGAGGTTATTTGAAACGTTCACTCCATTACTGTTAGCATCATTTTGAGTTCATTAGCAATTCTTACGACATCACTGTCGCTTCATTTTGAGATCATTAGCAATTCTTCCGACATCACTGTCGCATTATTTTGAGGTTCGTAGAAACTCTTACTGCATGACTTTCAGCATCACTTTGAGGTTGTGCGAAACACTTAGTACATTACTGTAAGCATCACTGAGTTGATTAGCAACTATCACTACATTACTGTTAGCATCATTTTGAGTTCATTAGCAATTCTTCCGACATCACTGTCGCAATATTTTGAGGTTCGTATTAACTCTTACTACATGACTGTCAGCATCACTTTGAGGTTATTCGAAACTTTCACTCCATGAATGTTAGCATAATTTTGAGTTCATTAGCAATTGTTACTAAATCACTGTCGCATCATTTTGAGATCATTAGCAATTCTTCTGACATCACTGTTGCATTATTTTGAGGTTCGTAGCAACTCTTACTACATCACTGTAGCATTATTTTGAGGTTCATAGCAACTCTTACTACATGACTGTCAGCATCACTTTGAGGTTGTTCGAAACACTTACTACATTACTGTAAGCATCACTGAGTTGATTAGCAACTATCACTACATTACTGTTTGCATCATCTTGAGTTCATCAAAAATTCCTCCGACCTCACTGTCGAAATATTTTGAGGTTCGTAGCAACTTTTACTACATTACTGTCGCATTATTTTGAGGTTCGTTGCAACTCTTACTACATGACTGTCAGCATCACTTTGAGGTTATTTGAAACGTTCACTCCATTACTGTACGCATCATTTTGAGTTCATTAGCAATTCTTACTACATAACTGTCGCATCATTTTGAGGTTCGTAGCAACTCTTACTACATTATTGTTGCATTATTTTATGGTTCGTAGCAACTCTTACTACATTACTGTCATCATCACTTTGAGTTTATTAGCAACTATCACTACATTACTGTTAGCATCACTTTGAGGTTGTTCGAAACTCTTACTACATGACTGTCAGCATCACTTTGAAGTTGTTCGAAACACTTACTACATGACTGTCAGCATCACTTTGAGGTTGTTCGAAACTCTTACTACATTACTGTAAGCATCACTGAGTTTATTAGCAACTATCACTACATTACTGTTAGCATCATCTTGAGTTCATTGGCAATTCTTTCGACATCACTGTCGCATGATTTTGAGATCATTAGCTATTCTTCTGACATCACTGTCGCATTTTTTTGAGGTTCGTAGCAACTATTACTACATTACTGTCAGCATCACTTTGAGGTTGTTCGAAACGTTCACTCCATTACTGTTAGCATCATTTTGAGATCTTTAGCAATTCATCTGACATCACTGTCGCAATATTTTGAGGTTCGTAGCAACTTTTTCTACATTACTGTCGCATTATTTTGAGGTTCATAGCAACTCTTACTACATGACCGTCAGCATCACTTTGAGGTTATTCGAAACTTTCACTCCATTACTGTTAGCATCATTTTGAGTTCATTAGCAATTCTTACGACATCACTGTCGCTTCATTTTGAGATCATTAGCAATTCTTCCGACATCACTGTCGCATTATTTTGAGGTTCGTAGAAACTCTTACTGCATGACTTTCAGCATCACTTTGAGGTTGTGCGAAACACTTAGTACATTACTGTAAGCATCACTGAGTTGATTAGCAACTATCACTACATTACTGTTAGCATCATTTTGAGTTCATTAGCAATTCTTCCGACATCACTGTCGCAATATTTTGAGGTTCGTATTAACTCTTACTACATGACTGTCAGCATCACTTTGAGGTTATTCGAAACTTTCACTCCATGAATGTTAGCATCATTTTGAGTTCATTAGCAATTCTTACTAAATCACTGTCGCATCATTTTGAGATCATTAGCAATTCTTCTGACATCACTGTTGCATTATTTTGAGGTTCGTAGCAACTCTTACTACATCACTGTAGCATTATTTTGAGGTTCATAGCAACTCTTACTACATGACTGTCAGCATCACTTTGAGGTTGTTCGAAACACTTACTACATTACTGTAAGCATCACTGAGTTGATTAGCAACTATCACTACATTACTGTTTGCATCATCTTGAGTTCATCAAAAATTCCTCCGACCTCACTGTCGAAATATTTTGAGGTTCGTAGCAACTTTTACTACATTACTGTCGCATTATTTTGAGGTTCGTTGCAACTCTTACTACATGACTGTCAGCATCACTTTGAGGTTATTTGAAACGTTCACTCCATTACTGTACGCATCATTTTGAGTTCATTAGCAATTCTTACTACATAACTGTCGCATCATTTTGAGGTTCGTAGCAACTCTTACTACATTATTGTTGCATTATTTTATGGTTCGTAGCAACTTTTACTACATTACTGTCATCATCACTTTGAGTTTATTAGCAACTATCACTACATTACTGTTAGCATCACTTTGAGGTTGTTCGAAACTCTTACTACATGACTGTCAGCATCACTTTGAAGTTGTTCGAAACACTTACTACATGACTGTCAGCATCACTTTGAGGTTGTTCGAAACTTTTACTACATTACTGTAAGCATCACTGAGTTTATTAGCAACTATCACTACATTACTGTTAGCATCATCTTGAGTTCATTGGCAATTCTTACGACATCACTGTCGCATGATTTTGAGATCATTAGCTATTCTTCTGACATCACTGTCGCATTTTTTTGAGGTTCGTAGCAACTATTACTACATTACTGTCAGCATCACTTTGAGGTTGTTCGAAACGTTCACTCCATTACTGTTAGCATCATTTTGAGATCTTTAGCAATTCATCTGACATCACTGTCGCAATATTTTGAGGTTCGTAGCAACTTTTTCTACATTACTGTCGCATTATTTTGAGGTTCGTAGCAACTCTTAGTACATGACCGTCAGCATCACTTTGAGGTTATTCGAAACTTTCACTCCATTACTGTTAGCATCATTTTGAGTTCATTAGCAATTCTTCCGACATCACTGTCGCATTATTTTGAGGTTCGTAGAAACTCTTACTACATGACTGTCAGCATCACTTTGAGGTTATTCGAAACTTTCACTCCATCACTGTTAGGATCATTTTGAGTTCATTAGCAATTCTTACTAAATCACTGTCGCATCATTTTGAGATCATTTGCAATTCTTCCGACATCACTGTTGCATTATTTTGAGGTTCGTAGAAACTCTTACTACATGAGGTTGAGGTTATTTGAAACGTTCACTCCATTACTGTTAGCATCATTTTGAGTTCATTAGCAATTCTTACGACATCACTGTCGCTTCATTTTGAGATCATTAGCAATTCTTCCGACATCACTGTCGCATTATTTTGAGGTTCGTAGAAACTCTTACTGCATGACTTTCAGCATCACTTTGAGGTTGTGCGAAACACTTAGTACATTACTGTAAGCATCACTGAGTTGATTAGCAACTATCACTACATTACTGTTAGCATCATTTTGAGTTCATTAGCAATTCTTCCGACATCACTGTCGCAATATTTTGAGGTTCGTATTAACTCTTACTACATGACTGTCAGCATCACTTTGAGGTTATTCGAAACTTTCACTCCATGAATGTTAGCATCATTTTGAGTTCATTAGCAATTCTTACTAAATCACTGTCGCATCATTTTGAGATCATTAGCAATTCTTCTGACATCACTGTTGCATTATTTTGAGGTTCGTAGCAACTCTTACTACATCACTGTAGCATTATTTTGAGGTTCATAGCAACTCTTACTACATGACTGTCAGCATCACTTTGAGGTTGTTCGAAACACTTACTACATTACTGTAAGCATCACTGAGTTGATTAGCAACTATCACTACATTACTGTTTGCATCATCTTGAGTTCATCAAAAATTCCTCCGACCTCACTGTCGAAATATTTTGAGGTTCGTAGCAACTTTTACTACATTACTGTCGCATTATTTTGAGGTTCGTTGCAACTCTTACTACATGACTGTCAGCATCACTTTGAGGTTATTTGAAACGTTCACTCCATTACTGTACGCATCATTTTGAGTTCATTAGCAATTCTTACTACATAACTGTCGCATCATTTTGAGATCATTAGCAATTCTTCCGACATCACTGTTGCATTATTTTGAGGTTCGTAGAAACTCTTACTACATGACTGTCAATATCACTTTGAGGTTATTTGAAACGTTCACTCCATTACTGTTAGCATCATTTTGAGTAAATTAGCAATTCTTACGACATCACTGTCGCAATATTTTGAGGTTCGTATTAACTCTAACTACATGTCTGTCAGCATCACTTTGAGGTTATTCGAAACTTTCACTCCATTAATGTTAGCATCATTTTGAGTTCATTAGCAATTCTTACGACATCACTGTAGCATCATTTTGAGATCATTAGCAATTCTTACTAAATCACTGTAGCATCATTTTGAGATCATTAGCAACTCTTCTGACAGCACTGTCGCATTATTTTTTAGGTTCGTAGCAACTCTTACTACATGACTGTTGCATTATTTAAAGGTTCGTAGCAACTCTTACTAAATGACTGTCAGCATCACTTTGAGGTTGTTCGAAAGTTTCACTCCATTACTGTTAGCATCATTTTGAGTTCATTAGCAATTCTTCCGACATCAATGTCGCAATATTTTGAGGTTCGTTGCAACTCTTACTACATTATTGTTGCATTATTTTAAGGTTTGTAGCAACTCTTACTACATTCCTGTCATCATCACTTTGAGTTTATTAGCAACTATCACTACATTACTTTTAGCATCATTTTGAGTTGTTGAGCAATTCTCACGACATCACTGTGGCATTAAATTGAGTTCATTAGCAACTCTTACTAAATGACTGTCAGCATCACTTTTAGGTTGTTCGAAACACTTTCTACATTACTGTAAGCATCACTGAGTTAATTAGCAACTATCACTACATTACTGTTAGCATCATTTTAAGTTCATAAGCAATTCTTCCGACATCACTGTCGCAATATTTTGAGGTTCGTAGCAACTTTTACGACATTACTGTCGCATTATTTTTAGGTTTGTAGCAACTCTGAGTACATGACTGTCAGCATCACTTTGAGGTTATTCGAAACGTTCACTCCATTACTGTTAGCATCATTTTGAGATCATTACCAATTCTTCTGACATCACTATTGCATCATTTTGAGACCTTAACAATTCTTCTGACATCACTGTCGAATTATTTTGAGGTTCGTAGCAACTCCTACTACATGACTGTCAGCATCACTTTGAGGTTGTTCGAAACTTTCACTCCATTACTGTTAGCATCATTTTGAGATCATGAGCAATTCTTCCGACATCACTGTCGCATTATATCTAGGTTCATAGCAACTCTTACTACATGACTGTCAGCATCACTTTGAGGTTATTCGAAACACTTACTACATTACTGTAAGCATCACTGACTTGATTAGCAACTATCACTCCATTACTGTTAGCATCTTTTTGAGATCATTACCAATTCTTCTGACATCACTGTAGCATCATTTTAAGTTCATTAGCAATTCTTCCGACATCACTGTCGCAATATTTTGAGGTTCGTAGCAACTTTTACTACATTACTGTCGCATTATTTTGAGGTTCGTAGCAACTCTTAGTACATGACTGTCAGCATCACTTTGAGGTTATTCAAAACGTTCACTCCATTACTGTTCGAATCATTTTGAGATCATTACCAATTCTTCTGACATCACTGTCGCATTATTTTGAGGTTCGTACTAACTTAAGTACATGACTGTCGCATTATTTTGAGGTTCGTAGCAACTCTTCGTACATGACTGTCAGCATCACTTTGAGGTTATTCAAAGTTTCACTCCATTACTTTTAGCATCATTTTGAGTTCATTAGCAATTCTTACTACATCACTGTCGCATCAGTTTGAGATTATTAGCAATTCTTCCGACATCACTGTCGCAATATTTTAAGGTTCGTAGCAACTCTTACTACATTACTGTCGCATTATTTTAAGGTTCGTAGCAGCTCTTAGTACATGACTGTCAGCATCACTGAGGTTATTCGAAACACTTACTACATTACTGTAAGCATCACTGAGTTGATTAGCAACTATCACTACATTACTGTTAGCATCATTTTGAGTTCATTAGGAATTCTTCCTACATCACTGTCGCAATATTTTGAGGTTCGTAGCAACTTTTACTACATTACTGTCGCATTATTTTGAGGTTCGTAGCAACTCTTAGTACATGACTGTCAGCATCACTTTGAGGTTATTCGAAAGTTTCACTCCATTACATTTAGCATCATTTTGAGTTCATTTGCGATTCTTACTACATCACTGTCGCATTATTTTGAGGTTCGTAGCAACTCTTGCTACATGACTGTCAGCATCACTTTGAGGTTATTCGAAACACTTACTACATTACTGCAAGCATCACTGAGTTGATAAGCAACTATCACTACATTACTCTTAGCATCATTTTAAGTTCATTAGCAATTCTTCCGACATCACTGTCGTAATATTACTGTCGCATTATTTTGAGGTTCGTAGCAACTCTTACTACATTACTGTCAGCATCACTTTGAGTTTATTAGCAACTATCAATACATTACTGTTCGCATCATTTTGCGTTGTTGAGCAATTCTCACGACATCACCGTAGCATTAAATTGAGTTCATTAGCAACTCTTACTAAATGACTGTCAGCATGACTTTGAGGTTGTTCGAAACTCTTACTACATTACTGTAAGCATCACTGAGTTTCTTAGCTACTATCACTGCATTACTGTTAGCATCATTTTAAGTTCATTAGCAATTCTTACGACATCACTTTTGCAATATTTTGAGGTTCGTAGCAACACTTACTACATGACTGTCAGCATCACTTTGAGGTTATTCCAAACTTTCACTCCATTACTGTTAGCATCATTTTGAGTTCATTAGCAATTCTTACTACATCACTGTTGCATCAGTTTGAGATCATTAACAATTCTTTTGACATTACTGTCGCATTATTTTGAGGTTCGAAGCAACTCTTACTACATTACTGTCAGCATCACTTTGAGTTCATTAGCAACTATCACTGCATTACTTTTAGCATCATTTTGAGGTTAGAAGCAACTCTCACTACATGACTGTCAGCATCACTTTGAGTTTATTAGCAACTATCCCTACATTACTGTTAGCATCATTTTGAGTTCATGAGCAATTCTCACGACATCACTGCAGCATTGAATTGAGTTCATTAGCAAGTCTTACTAAATCACTGTCAGCATCACTTTGAGGTTGTTCGAAACTCTTACTACATTACTCTAAGCATCACTGAGTTTCTTAGCAACTTTCACTACATTACGGTTAGCATCATCTTTAGTTCGTGAGCGATTCTTCCGACATCACTGTCGCAATATTTTGAGGTTCGTAGCAACTTTTACTACATTACTGTCGCATTTTTTTGAGGTTCGTACCAACTCTTAGTACATGACTGTCAGCATCACTTAGAGGTTTTTCGAAACTTTCACGCCATTACTGTTAGCATCATTTTGAGTTCATTAGCAATTCTTACTACATCACTGTCGCATCAGTTTGAGATCATTCGCAATTCTTCCGACATCACTGTCGCATCATTTTGAGGTTCGTAGCAACTCTTAGTACAAGACTGTCAGCATCACTTTGAGGTTTTTCGAAACACTTACTACATTACTGTAAGCATCACTGAGTTGATTAGCAACTATCACTACATTACTGTTAGCATCATTTTGAGTTCATTAGCAATTCTTCCGACATCACTGTCGCAATATTTTGAGGTTCGTAGCACCTTTTACTACATTACTGTCGCATTATTTTGAGGTTCGTAGCAACTCTTAGTACATGACTGTCAACATTACTTTGAGGTTATTCGAAACTTTCACTCCATTTCTGTTAGCATCATTTTGAGTTCATTAGCAATTCTTACTACATCACTGTCGCATCATTTTGAGATCATTAGCAATTCTTACTACATCACTGTCGCATTATTTTGAGGTTCGAAGCAACTCTTACTACATTACTGTCAGCATCACTTTGAGTTCATTAGCAACTATCACTGCATTACTTTTAGCATCATTTTGAGGTTAGAAGCAACTCTCACTACATGACTGTCAGCATCACTTTGAGTTTATTAGCAATTCTTACGACATCACTGTCGCATCATTTTGAGATCATTAGCGATTCTTCCGACATCACTGTCGCATCATTTTGAGGTTCGTAGCAACTCTTACTACATTATTGTTGCATTATTTTATGGTTCGTAGCAACTCTTACTACATTACTGTCATCATCACTTTGAGTTTATTAGCAACTATCACTACATTACTGTTAGCATCACTTTGAGGTTGTTCGAAACTCTTACTACATGACTGTCAGCATCACTTTGAAGTTGTTCGAAACACTTACTACATGACTGTCAGCATCACTTTGAGGTTGTTCGAAACTCTTACTACATTACTGTAAGCATCACTGAGTTTATTAGCAACTATCACTACATTACTGTTAGCATCATCTTGAGTTCATTGGCAATTCTTACGACATCACTGTCGCATGATTTTGAGATCATTAGCTATTCTTCTGACATCACTGTCGCATTTTTTTGAGGTTCGTAGCAACTATTACTACATTACTGTCAGCATCACTTTGAGGTTGTTCGAAACGTTCACTCCATTACTGTTAGCATCATTTTGAGATCTTTAGCAATTCATCTGACATCACTGTCGCAATATTTTGAGGTTCGTAGCAACTTTTTCTACATTACTGTCGCATTATTTTGAGGTTCATAGCAACTCTTACTACATGACCGTCAGCATCACTTTGAGGTTATTCGAAACTTTCACTCCATTACTGTTAGCATCATTTTGAGTTCATTAGCAATTCTTCCGACATCACTGTCGCATTATTTTGAGGTTCGTAGAAACTCTTACTACATGACTGTCAGCATCACTTTGAGGTTATTCGAAACTTTCACTCCATCACTGTTAGGATCATTTTGAGTTCATTAGCAATTCTTACTAAATCACTGTCGCATCATTTTGAGATCATTTGCAATTCTTCCGACATCACTGTTGCATTATTTTGAGGTTCGTAGAAACTCTTACTACATGAGGTTGAGGTTATTTGAAACGTTCACTCCATTACTGTTAGCATCATTTTGAGTTCATTAGCAATTCTTACGACATCACTGTCGCTTCATTTTGAGATCATTAGCAATTCTTCCGACATCACTGTCGCATTATTTTGAGGTTCGTAGAAACTCTTACTGCATGACTTTCAGCATCACTTTGAGGTTGTGCGAAACACTTAGTACATTACTGTAAGCATCACTGAGTTGATTAGCAACTATCACTACATTACTGTTAGCATCATTTTGAGTTCATTAGCAATTCTTCCGACATCACTGTCGCAATATTTTGAGGTTCGTATTAACTCTTACTACATGACTGTCAGCATCACTTTGAGGTTATTCGAAACTTTCACTCCATGAATGTTAGCATAATTTTGAGTTCATTAGCAATTCTTACTAAATCACTGTCGCATCATTTTGAGATCATTAGCAATTCTTCTGACATCACTGTTGCATTATTTTGAGGTTCGTAGCAACTCTTACTACATCACTGTAGCATTATTTTGAGGTTCATAGCAACTCTTACTACATGACTGTCAGCATCACTTTGAGGTTGTTCGAAACACTTACTACATTACTGTAAGCATCACTGAGTTGATTAGCAACTATCACTACATTACTGTTTGCATCATCTTGAGTTCATCAAAAATTCCTCCGACCTCACTGTCGAAATATTTTGAGGTTCGTAGCAACTTTTACTACATTACTGTCGCATTATTTTGAGGTTCGTTGCAACTCTTACTACATGACTGTCAGCATCACTTTGAGGTTATTTGAAACGTTCACTCCATTACTGTACGCATCATTTTGAGTTCATTAGCAATTCTTACTACATAACTGTCGCATCATTTTGAGATCATTAGCAATTCTTCCGACATCATTGTTGCATTATTTTGAGGTTCGTAGAAACTCTTACTACATGACTGTCAATATCACTTTGAGGTTATTTGAAACGTTCACTCCATTACTGTTAGCATCATTTTGAGTTAATTAGCAATTCTTACGACATCACTGTCGCAATATTTTGAGGTTCGTATTAACTCTAACTACATGTCTGTCAGCATCACTTTGAGGTTATTCGAAACTTTCACTCCATTAATGTTAGCATCATTTTGAGTTCATTAGCAATTCTTACGACATCACTGTAGCATCATTTTGAGATCATTAGCAATTCTTACTAAATCACTGTAGCATCATTTTGAGATCATTAGCAACTCTTCTGACAGCACTGTCGCATTATTTTTTAGGTTCGTAGCAACTCTTACTACATGACTGTTGCATTATTTAAAGGTTCGTAGCAACTCTTACTAAATGACTGTCAGCATCACTTTGAGGTTGTTCGAAACTTTCACTCCATTACTGTTATAACCCTTTTGAGTTCATTAGCAATTCTTACTACATCACTGTCGCATCATTTTGAGATCATTAGCAATTCTTCCGACATCACTGTCGCAATATTTTGAGGTTCGTATTAACTCTTACTACATGTCTGTCAGCATCACTTTGAGGTTGTTCGAAACGTTCACTCCATTACTGTTAGCATCATTTTGAGATCTTTAGCAATTCATCTGACATCACTGTCGCAATATTTTGAGGTTCGTAGCAACTTTTTCTACATTACTGTCGCATTATTTTGAGGTTCATAGCAACTCTTACTACATGACCGTCAGCATCACTTTGAGGTTATTCGAAACTTTCACTCCATTACTGTTAGCATCATTTTGAGTTCATTAGCAATTCTTCCGACATCACTGTCGCATTATTTTGAGGTTCGTAGAAACTCTTACTACATGACTGTCAGCATCACTTTGAGGTTATTCGAAACTTTCACTCCATCACTGTTAGGATCATTTTGAGTTCATTAGCAATTCTTACTAAATCACTGTCGCATCATTTTGAGATCATTTGCAATTCTTCCGACATCACTGTTGCATTATTTTGAGGTTCGTAGAAACTCTTACTACATGAGGTTGAGGTTATTTGAAACGTTCACTCCATTACTGTTAGCATCATTTTGAGTTCATTAGCAATTCTTACGACATCACTGTCGCTTCATTTTGAGATCATTAGCAATTCTTCCGACATCACTGTCGCATTATTTTGAGGTTCGTAGAAACTCTTACTGCATGACTTTCAGCATCACTTTGAGGTTGTGCGAAACACTTAGTACATTACTGTAAGCATCACTGAGTTGATTAGCAACTATCACTACATTACTGTTAGCATCATTTTGAGTTCATTAGCAATTCTTCCGACATCACTGTCGCAATATTTTGAGGTTCGTATTAACTCTTACTACATGACTGTCAGCATCACTTTGAGGTTATTCGAAACTTTCACTCCATGAATGTTAGCATAATTTTGAGTTCATTAGCAATTCTTACTAAATCACTGTCGCATCATTTTGAGATCATTAGCAATTCTTCTGACATCACTGTTGCATTATTTTGAGGTTCGTAGCAACTCTTACTACATCACTGTAGCATTATTTTGAGGTTCATAGCAACTCTTACTACATGACTGTCAGCATCACTTTGAGGTTGTTCGAAACACTTACTACATTACTGTAAGCATCACTGAGTTGATTAGCAACTATCACTACATTACTGTTTGCATCATCTTGAGTTCATCAAAAATTCCTCCGACCTCACTGTCGAAATATTTTGAGGTTCGTAGCAACTTTTACTACATTACTGTCGCATTATTTTGAGGTTCGTTGCAACTCTTACAACATGACTGTCAGCATCACTTTGAAGTTATTTGAAACGTTCACTCCATTACTGTACGCATCATTTTGAGTTCATTAGCAATTCTTACTACATAACTGTCGTATCATTTTGAGATCATTAGCAATTCTTCCGACATCACTGTTGCATTATTTTGAGGTTCGTAGAAACTCTTACTACATGACTGTCAATATCACTTTGAGGTTATTTGAAACGTTCACTCCATTACTGTTAGCATCATTTTGAGTTCATTAGCAATTCTTACGACATCACTGTCGCAATATTTTGAGGTTCGTATTAACTCTAACTACATGTCTGTCAGCATCACTTTGAGGTTATTCGAAACTTTCACTCCATTAATGTTAGCATCATTTTGAGTTCATTAGCAATTCTTACGACATCACTGTAGCATCATTTTGAGATCATTAGCAATTCTTACTAAATCACTGTAGCATCATTTTGAGATCATTAGCAACTCTTCTGACAGCACTGTCGCATTATTTTTTAGGTTCGTAGCAACTCTTACTACATGACTGTTGCATTATTTAAAGGTTCGTAGCAACTCTTACTAAATGACTGTCAGCATCACTTTGAGGTTGTTCGAAACTTTCACTCCATTACTGTTAGCACCCTTTTGAGTTCATTAGCAATTCTTACTACATCACTGTCGCATCATTTTGAGATCATTAGCAATTCTTCCGACATCACTGTCGCAATATTTTGAGGTTCGTATTAACTCTTACTACATGTCTGTCAGCATCACTTTGAGGTTATTCTAAACTTTCACTCCATTAATGTTAGCATCATTTTGAGTTCATTAGCAATTCTTACTAAATCACTGTGGCATCATTTTGAGATCATAAGAAATTCTTACTAAATCACTGTAGCATCATTTTGAGATCATTAGCAATTCTTCCGACATCACTGTTGCATTATTTTGAGGTTCGTAGAAACTCTTACTACATGAGGTTGAGGTTATTTGAAACGTTCACTCCATTACTGTTAGCATCATTTTGAGTTCATTAGCAGTTCTTACGACATCACTGTTGCATTATTTTGAGATCATTAGCAATTCTTCCGACATCACTGTCGCATTATTTTGAGGTTCGTAGAAACTCTTACTGCATGACTGTCAGCATCACTTTGAGGTTGTTCGAAACACTTAGTACATTACTGTAAGTATCACTGAGTTGATTAGCAACTATCACTACATTACTGTTAGCATCATTTTGAGTTCATTAGCAATTCTTCCGACATCACTGTCGCAATATTTTGAGGTTCGTATTAACTCTTACTACATGACTGTCAGCATCACTTTGAGGTTATTCGAAACTTTCACTCCATGAATGTTAGCATAATTTTGAGTTCATTAGCAATTCTGACTAAATCACTGTCGCATCATTTTGAGATCATTAGCAATTCTTCTGACATCACTGTCGCATTAGTTTGAGGTTCGTAGCAACTCTTACTACATCACTGTAGCATTATTTTGAGGTTCATAGCAACTCTTACTACATGACTGTCAGCATCACTTTGAGGTTGTTCGAAACACTTACTACATTACTGTAAGCATCACTGAGTTGATTAGCAACTATCACTACATTACTGTTAGCATCATCTTGAGTTCATTAAAAATTCCTCCGACCTCACTGTCGAAATATTTTGAGGTTCGTAGCAACTTTTACTACATTACTGTCGCATTATTTTGAGGTTCGTTGCAACTCTTACTACATGACTGTCAGCATTACTTTGAGGTTATTTGAAACGTTCACTCCATTACTGTACGCATCATTTTGAGTTCATTAGCAATTCTTACTACATAACTGTCGCATCATTTTGAGATCATTAGCAATTCTTCCGACATCACTGTCGCAATATTTTGAGGTTCGTATTAACTCTTACTACATGTCTGTCAGCATCACTTTGAGGTTATTCTAAACTTTCACTCCATTAATGTTAGCATCATTTTGAGTTCATTAGCAATTCTTACTAAATCACTGTGGCATCATTTTGAGATCATAAGAAATTCTTACTAAATCACTGTAGCATCATTTTGAGATCATTAGCAATTCTTCCGACATCACTGTTGCATTATTTTGAGGTTCGTAGAAACTCTTACTACATGAGGTTGAGGTTATTTGAAACGTTCACTCCATTACTGTTAGCATCATTTTGAGTTCATTAGCAGTTCTTACGACATCACTGTTGCATTATTTTGAGATCATCAGCAATTCTTCCGACATCACTGTCGCATTATTTTGAGGTTCGTAGAAACTCTTACTGCATGACTGTCAGCATCACTTTGAGGTTGTTCGAAACACTTAGTACATTACTGTAAGTATCACTGAGTTGATTAGCAACTATCACTACATTACTGTTAGCATCATTTTGAGTTCATTAGCAATTCTTCCGACATCACTGTCGCAATATTTTGAGGTTCGTATTAACTCTTACTACATGACTGTCAGCATCACTTTGAGGTTATTCGAAACATTCACTCCATGAATGTTAGCATAATTTTGAGTTCATTAGCAATTCTGACTAAATCACTGTCGCATCATTTTGAGATCATTAGCAATTCTTCTGACATCACTGTCGCATTAGTTTGAGGTTCGTAGCAACTCTTACTACATCACTGTAGCATTATTTTGAGGTTCATAGCAACTCTTACTACATGACTGTCAGCATCACTTTGAGGTTGTTCGAAACACTTACTACATTACTGTAAGCATCACTGAGTTGATTAGCAACTATCACTACATTACTGTTAGCATCATCTTGAGTTCATTAAAAATTCCTCCGACCTCACTGTCGAAATATTTTGAGGTTCGTAGCAACTTTTACTACATTACTGTCGCATTATTTTGAGGTTCGTTGCAACTCTTACTACATGACTGTCAGCATTACTTTGAGGTTATTTGAAACGTTCACTCCATTACTGTACGCATCATTTTGAGTTCATTAGCAATTCTTACTACATAACTGTCGCATCATTTTGAGATCATTAGCAATTCTTCCGACATCACTGTCGCAATATTTTGAGGTTCGTATTAACTCTTACTACATGTCTGTCAGCATCACTTTGAGGTTATTCTAAACTTTCACTCCTTTAATGTTAGCATCATTTTGAGTTCATTAGCAATTCTTACTAAATCACTGTGGCATCATTTTGAGATCATAAGAAATTCTTACTAAATCACTGTAGCATCATTTTGAGATCATTAGCAATTCTTCCGACATCACTGTTGCATTATTTTGAGGTTCGTAGAAACTCTTACTACATGAGGTTGAGGTTATTTGAAACGTTCACTCCATTACTGTTAGCATCATTTTGAGTTCATTAGCAGTTCTTACGACATCACTGTTGCATTATTTTGAGATCATCAGCAATTCTTCCGACATCACTGTCGCATTATTTTGAGGTTCGTAGAAACTCTTACTGCATGACTGTCAGCATCACTTTGAGGTTGTTCGAAACACTTAGTACATTACTGTAAGTATCACTGAGTTGATTAGCAACTATCACTACATTACTGTTAGCATCATTTTGAGTTCATTAGCAATTCTTCCGACATCACTGTCGCAATATTTTGAGGTTCGTATTAACTCTTACTACATGACTGTCAGCATCACTTTGAGGTTATTCGAAACTTTCACTCCATGAATGTTAGCATAATTTTGAGTTCATTAGCAATTCTGACTAAATCACTGTCGCATCATTTTGAGATCATTAGCAATTCTTCTGACATCACTGTCGCATTAGTTTGAGGTTCGTAGCAACTCTTACTACATCACTGTAGCATTATTTTGAGGTTCATAGCAACTCTTACTACATGACTGTCAGCATCACTTTGAGGTTGTTCGAAACACTTACTACATTACTGTAAGCATCACTGAGTTGATTAGCAACTATCACTACATTACTGTTAGCATCATCTTGAGTTCATTAAAAATTCCTCCGACCTCACTGTCGAAATATTTTGAGGTTCGTAGCAACTTTTACTACATTACTGTCGCATTATTTTGAGGTTCGTTGCAACTCTTACTACATGACTGTCAGCATTACTTTGAGGTTATTTGAAACGTTCACTCCATTACTGTACGCATCATTTTGAGTTCATTAGCAATTCTGACTACATAACTGTCGCATCATTTTGAGATCATTAGCAATTCTTACTACATCACTGTCGCATTATTTTTTTAGGTTCGTAGCAACTCTTACTACATGACTGTCAGCATCACTTTGAGGTTGTTCGAAATGTTCACTCCATTACTGTTAGCATCATTTTGAGTTCAGTAGCAATTCTTACTAAGTCACTGTAGCATAATTTTGAGATCATTAGCAATTCTTACGAAATCACTGTCGCATCATTTTGAGATCTTTAGCAATTCTTCTGACATCACTGTCGCATTATTTTGAGGTTCGTAGCAACTCTTACTGCATGACTGTCAGCATCACTTTGAGGTTGTTCGAAACACTTAGTACATTACTGTAAGCATCACTGAGTTGATTAGCAACTATCACTACATTACTGTTCGCATCATTTTGAGTTCATTAGCAATTCTTACGAAATCACTGTAGCATCATTTTTAGATCATTAGCAATTCTTACTAAATCACTGTAGCATCATTTTGAGATCATTAGCAATTCTTCTGACATCACTGTCGCATTATTTTAAAGTTCGTAGCAACTCTTACTACATGACTGTCAGCATCACTTTGAGGTTATTCGAAACACTTACTACATTACTGTAAGCATCACTGAGTTGATTAGCAACTATCACTACATTACTGTTTGCATCATCTTGAGTTCATCAAAAATTCCTCCGACCTCACTGTCGAAATATTTTGAGGTTCGTAGCAACTTTTACTACATTACTGTCGCATTATTTTGAGGTTCGTTGCAACTCTTACTACATGACTGTCAGCATCACTTTGAGGTTATTTGAAACGTTCACTCCATGACTGTACGCATCATTTTGAGTTCATTAGCAATTCTTACTACATAACTGTCGCATCATTTTGAGATCATTAGCAATTCTTCCGACATCACTGTTGCATTATTTTGAGGTTCGTAGAAACTCTTACTACATGACTGTCAATATCACTTTGAGGTTATTTGAAACGTTCACTCCATTACTGTTAGCATCATTTTGAGTTCATTAGCAATTCTTACGACATCACTGTCGCAATATTTTGAGGTTCGTATTAACTCTAACTACATGTCTGTCAGCATCACTTTGAGGTTATTCGAAACTTTCACTCCATTAATGTTAGCATCATTTTGAGTTCATTAGCAATTCTTACGACATCACTGTAGCATCATTTTGAGATCATTAGCAATTCTTACTAAATCACTGTAGCATCATTTTGAGATCATTAGCAACTCTTCTGACAGCACTGTCGCATTATTTTTTAGGTTCGTAGCAACTCTTACTACATGACTGTTGCATTATTTAAAGGTTCGTAGCAACTCTTACTAAATGACTGTCAGCATCACTTTGAGGTTGTTCGAAACTTTCACTCCATTACTGTTAGAACCCTTTTGAGTTCATTAGCAATTCTTACTACATCACTGTCGCATCATTTTGAGATCATTAGCAATTCTTCCGACATTACTGTCGCAATATTTTGAGGTTCGTATTAACTCTTACTACATGTCTGTCAGCATCACTTTGAGGTTGTTCGAAACGTTCACTCCATTACTGTTAGCATCATTTTGAGATCTTTAGCAATTCATCTGACATCACTGTCGCAATATTTTGAGGTTCGTAGCAACTTTTTCTACATTACTGTCGCATTATTTTGAGGTTCATAGCAACTCTTACTACATGACCGTCAGCATCACTTTGAGGTTATTCGAAACTTTCACTCCATTACTGTTAGCATCATTTTGAGTTCATTAGCAATTCTTCCGACATCACTGTCGCATTATTTTGAGGTTCGTAGAAACTCTTACTACATGACTGTCAGCATCACTTTGAGGTTATTTGAAACTTTCACTCCATCACTGTTAGGATCATTTTGAGTTCATTAGCAATTCTTACTAAATCACTGTCGCATCATTTTGAGATCATTTGCCATTCTTCCGACATCACTGTTGCATTATTTTGAGGTTCGTAGAAACTCTTACTACATGAGGTTGAGGTTATTTGAAACGTTCACTCCATTACTGTTAGCATCATTTTGAGTTCATTAGCAATTCTTACGACATCACTGTCGCTTCATTTTGAGATCATTAGCAATTCTTCCGACATCACTGTCGCATTATTTTGAGGTTCGTAGAAACTCTTACTGCATGACTTTCAGCATCACTTTGAGGTTGTGCGAAACACTTAGTACATTACTGTAAGCATCACTGAGTTGATTAGCAACTATCACTACATTACTGTTAGCATCATTTTGAGTTCATTAGCAATTCTTCCGACATCACTGTCGCAATATTTTGAGGTCCGTATTAACTCTTACTACATGACTGTCAGCATCACTTTGAGGTTATTCGAAACTTTCACTCCATGAATGTTAGCATAATTTTGAGTTCATTAGCAATTCTTACTAAATCACTGTCGCATCATTTTGAGATCATTAGCAATTCTTCTGACATCACTGTTGCATTATTTTGAGGTTCGTAGCAACTCTTACTACATCACTGTAGCATTATTTTGAGGTTCATAGCAACTCTTACTACATGACTGTCAGCATCACTTTGAGGTTGTTCGAAACACTTACTACATTACTGTAAGCATCACTGAGTTGATTAGCAACTATCACTACATTACTGTTTGCATCATCTTGAGTTCATCAAAAATTCCTCCGACCTCACTGTCGAAATATTTTGAGGTTCGTAGCAACTTTTACTACATTACTGTCGCATTATTTTGAGGTTCGTTGCAACTCTTACTACATGACTGTCAGCATCACTTTGAGGTTATTTGAAACGTTCACTCCATTACTGTACGCATCATTTTGAGTTCATTAGCAATTCTTACTACATAACTGTCGTATCATTTTGAGATCATTAGCAATTCTTCCGACATCACTGTTGCATTATTTTGAGGTTCGTAGAAACTCTTACTACATGACTGTCAATATCACTTTGAGGTTATTTGAAACGTTCACTCCATTACTGTTAGCATCATTTTGAGTTCATTAGCAATTCTTACGACATCACTGTCGCAATATTTTGAGGTTCGTATTAACTCTAACTACATGTCTGTCAGCATCACTTTGAGGTTATTCGAAACTTTCACTCCATTAATGTTAGCATCATTTTGAGTTCATTAGCAATTCTTACGACATCACTGTAGCATCATTTTGAGATCATTAGCAATTCTTACTAAATCACTGTAGCATCATTTTGAGATCATTAGCAACTCTTCTGACAGCACTGTCGCATTATTTTTTAGGTTCGTAGCAACTCTTACTACATGACTGTTGCATTATTTAAAGGTTCGTAGCAACTCTTACTAAATGACTGTCAGCATCACTTTGAGGTTGTTCGAAACTTTCACTCCATTACTGTTAGCACCCTTTTGAGTTCATTAGCAATTCTTACTACATCACTGTCGCATCATTTTGAGATCATTAGCAATTCTTCCGACATCACTGTCGCAATATTTTGAGGTTCGTATTAACTCTTACTACATGTCTGTCAGCATCACTTTGAGGTTATTCTAAACTTTCACTCCATTAATGTTAGCATCATTTTGAGTTCATTAGCAATTCTTACTAAATCACTGTGGCATCATTTTGAGATCATAAGAAATTCTTACTAAATCACTGTAGCATCATTTTGAGATCATTAGCAATTCTTCCGACATCACTGTTGCATTATTTTGAGGTTCGTAGAAACTCTTACTACATGAGGTTGAGGTTATTTGAAACGTTCACTCCATTACTGTTAGCATCATTTTGAGTTCATTAGCAGTTCTTACGACATCACTGTCGCTTCATTTTGAGATCATTAGCAATTCTTCCGACATCACTGTCGCATTATTTTGAGGTTCGTAGAAACTCTTACTGCATGACTGTCAGCATCACTTTGAGGTTGTTCGAAACACTTAGTACATTACTGTAAGTATCACTGAGTTGATTAGCAACTATCACTACATTACTGTTAGCATCATTTTGAGTTCATTAGCAATTCTTCCGACATCACTGTCGCAATATTTTGAGGTTCGTATTAACTCTTACTACATGACTGTCAGCATCACTTTGAGGTTATTCGAAACTTTCACTCCATGAATGTTAGCAAAATTTTGAGTTCATTAGCAATTCTGACTAAATCACTGTCGCATCATTTTGAGATCATTAGCAATTCTTCTGACATCACTGTCGCATTAGTTTGAGGTTCGTAGCAACTCTTACTACATCACTGTCGCATTATTTTGAGGTTCATAGCAACTCTTACTACATGACTGTCAGCATCACTTTGAGGTTGTTCGAAACACTTACTACATTACTGTAAGCATCACTGAGTTGATTAGCAACTATCACTACATTACTGTTAGCATCATCTTGAGTTCATTAAAAATTCCTCCGACCTCACTGTCGAAATATTTTGAGGTTCGTAGCAACTTTTACTACATTACTGTCGCATTATTTTGAGGTTCGTTGCAACTCTTACTACATGACTGTCAGCATTACTTTGAGGTTATTTGAAACGTTCACTCCATTACTGTACGCATCATTTTGAGTTCATTAGCAATTCTTACTACATAACTGTCGCATCATTTTGAGATCATTAGCAATTCTTACTACATCACTGTCGCATTATTTTTTTAGGTTCGTAGCAACTCTTACTACATGACTGTCAGCATCACTTTGAGGTTGTTCGAAATGTTCACTCCATTACTGTTAGCATCATTTTGAGATCATTAGCAATTCTTACTTAATCACTGTCGCATCATTTTGAGATCTTTAGCAATTCTTCCGACATCACTGTCGCAATATTTTGAGGTTCGTATTAACTCTTACTACATGACTGTCAGTATCACTTTGAGGTTGTTCGAAACTTTCACTCCATTAATTTTAGCATCATTTTGAGTTCATTAGCAATTCTTACGAAATCACTGTAGCATCATTTTTAGATCATTAGCAATTCTTACTAAATCACTGTAGCATCATTTTGAGATCATTAGCAATTCTTCTGACATCACTGTCGCATTATTTTTTAGGTTCGTAGCAACTCTTACTACATGACTGTCAGCGTCACTTTGAGGTTATTCGAAACACTTACTACATTACTGTAAGCATCACTGAGTTTATTACCAACTATCACTACATTACTGTTAGCATCGTTTTGAGTTCAATAGCAATTCTTACGACATCACTGTCAGCATCATTTTTTATTCACTCGCAACTCAAACCACATGACTGTCAGCATCACTTTGAGGTTGTTCGAAAGTTTCACTCCATTACTGTTAGCATCATTTTGAGTTCATTAGCGATTCTTACTACATCACTGTCGCATCATTTTGAGATCATTAGCAATTCTTCCGACATCACTGTCGCATTGTTTTGAGGTTCGTAGCAACTCTTGCTACATGACTGTCAGCATCACTTTGAGGTTATTCGAAACTCTTACTACATTACTTTAAGCATCACTGAGTTTCTTAGCAACTATCGCTACATTACTGTTAGCATCATCTTGAGTTCATTAGCAATTCTTCCGACATCACTGTCGCAATATTTTGAGGTTCGTAGCAACTTAAATACATGATTGTCGCATTATTTTGAGGTTTGTAGCAACTTTTACTACATCACTGTCGCATTATTTTGAGGTTCGAAGCAGCTCTTAGTACATGACTGTCAGCATCACTTTGAGGTTATTCGAAACACTTACTACATTACTGTAAGCATCACTGAGTTGATTAACAACTATCACTACATTACTGTTAGCATCATTTTGAGTTCATTAGGAATTCTTCCGACATCACTTTTGCAATATTTTGAGGTTCGTAGCAACACTTACTACATGACTGTCAGCATCACTTTGAGGTTATTCGAAACTTTCACTCCATTACTGTTAGCATCATTTTGAGTTCATTAGCAATTCTTACTACATCACTGTCGCATCATTTTGAGATCATTAGCAATTCTTCCGACATCACTGTTGCATTATTTTGAGGTTCGTAGAAACTCTTACTACATTACGTTGAGGT
Organism: Aulostomus chinensis; assembly: GCF_037954235.1. NCBI lineage: Eukaryota > Metazoa > Chordata > Actinopteri > Syngnathiformes > Aulostomidae > Aulostomus > Aulostomus chinensis. The sequence goes on along the minus strand of NC_141320.1, from coordinate 53,613,768 downwards.
TATTTGAAACGTTCACTCCATTACTGTTAGCATCATTTTGAGTTCATTAGCAGTTCTTACGACATCACTGTCGCTTCATTTTGAGATCATTAGCAATTCTTCCGACATCACTTGCGCATTATTTTGAGGTTCGTAGAAACTCTTACTGCATGACTGTCAGCATCACTTTGAGGTTGTTCGAAACACTTAGTACATTACTCTAAGTATCACTGAGTTGATTAGCAACTATCACTACATTACTGTTAGCATCATTTTGAGTTCATTAGCAATTCTTCCGACATCACTGTCGCAATATTTTGAGGTTCGTATTAACTCTTACTACATGACTGTCAGCATCACTTTGAGGTTATTCGAAACTTTCACTCCATGAATGTTAGCATAATTTTGAGTTCATTAGCAATTCTGACTAAATCACTGTCGCATCATTTTGAGATCATTAGCAATTCTTCTGACATCACTGTCGCATTATTTTGAGGTTCGTAGCAACTCTTACTACATCACTGTAGCATTATTTTGAGGTTCATAGCAACTCTTACTACATGACTGTCAGCATCACTTTGAGGTTGTTCGAAACACTTACTACATTACTGTAAGCATCACTGAGTTGATTAGCAACTGTCACTACATTACTGTTAGCATCATCTTGAGGTCATTAAAAATTCCTCCGACCTCACTGTCGAAATATTTTGAGGTTCGTAGCAACTTTTACTACATTACTGTCGCATTATTTTGAGGTTCGTTGCAACTCTTACTACATGACTGTCAGCATCACTTTGAGGTTATTTGAAACGTTCACTCCATTACTGTTAGCATCATTTTGAGTTCATTAGCAATTCTTACGACATCACTGTCGCATCATTTTGAGATCATTAGCAATTCTTCCGACATCACTGTCGCAATATTTTGAGGTTCTTATTAACTCTTACTACATGTCTGTCAGCATCACTTTGAGGTTATTCGAAACTTTCACTCCATTAATGTTAGCATCATTTTGAGTTCATTAGCAATTCTTACTAAATCACGGTAGCATAATTTTGAGATCATTAGCAATTCTTACTAAATCCCTGTAGCATCATTTTGAGATCATTAGCAACTCTTCTGACATCACTGTGGCATTATTTTTTAGGTTCGTAGCAACTCTTACTAAATGACTGTCAGCATCACTTTGAGGTTATTCGAAACTTTCACTCCATTACTGTTAGCACCCTTTTGAGTTCATTAGCAATTCTTACTACATCACTGTCGCATCATTTTGAGATCATTCGCAATTCTTCCGACATCACTGTCGCAATATTTTGATGTTCGTATTAACTCTTACTAAATGACTGTCAGCATCACTTTGAGGTTATTCGAAACTTTCACTCCATTAAAGTTAGCATCATTTTGAGATCATTAGCAATTCTTACTAAATCACTGTCGCATCATTTTGAGATCATTAGCAATTCTTCTGACATCACTGTCGCAATATTTTGAGGTTTGTCGCAACTTTTACTACATTACTGTCGCATTATTTTGAGGTTCGTAGCAACTCTTACTACATGACTGTCAGCATCACTTTGAGTTTATTAGCAATTATCACTACATAACTGTTAGCATCATTTTGAGTTAATGAGCAATTCTCACGACATCACTGTAGCATTGAATTGAGTTCATTAGCAACTCTTAGTACGTGACTGTCAGCATCACTTTGAGGTTATTCGAAAGTTTCACTCCATTACTGTTAGCATCATTTTGAGTTCATTAGCGATTCTTACTACATCACTGTCGCATCATTTTGAGATCATTAGCAATTCTTCCGACATCACTGTCGCATTATTTTGAGGTTCGTAGCAACTCTTGCTACATGACTGTCAGCATCACTTTGAGGTTATTGGAAACTCTTACTACATTACTTTAAGCATCACTGAGTTTCTTAGCAACTATCGCTACATTACTGTTAGCATCATCTTGAGTTCATTAGCAATTCTTCCGACATCACTGTCGCAATATTTTGAGGTTCGTAGCAACTTAAATACATGATTGTCGCATTATTTTGAGGTTTGTAGCAACTTTTACTACATTACTGTCGCATTATTTTGAGGTTCGTAGCAACTCTTACTAAATGACTGTCAGCATCACTTTGAGGTTATTCGAAACTTTCACTCCATTAAAGTTAGCATCATTTTGAGATCATTAGCAATTCTTACTAAATCACTGTCGCATCATTTTGAGATCATTAGCAATTCTTCTGACATCACTGTCGCAATATTTAGAGGTTTGTCGCAACTTTTACTACATTACTGTCGCATTATTTTGAGGTTCGTAGCAACTCTTACTACATGACTGTCAGCATCACTTTGAGTTTATTAGCAACTATCACTACATTACTGTTAGCATCATTTTGAGTTAATGATCAATTCTCACGACATCACTGTAGCATTGAATTGAGTTCATTAGCAACTCTTAGTACGTGACTGTCAGCATCACTTTGAGGTTATTCGAAAGTTTCACTCCATTACTGTTAGCATCATTTTGAGTTCATTAGCGATTCTTACTACATCACTGTCGCATCATTTTGAGATCATTAGCAATTCTTCCGACATCACTGTCGCATTATTTTGAGGTTCGTAGCAACTCTTGCTACATGACTGTCAGCATCACTTTGAGGTTATTCGAAACTCTTACTTCATTACTTTAAGCATCACTGAGTTTCTTAGCAACTATCGCTACATTACTGTTAGCATCATCTTGAGTTCATTAGCAATTCTTCCGACATCACTGTCGCAATATTTTGAGGTTCGTAGCAACTTAAATACATGATTGTCGCATTATTTTGAGGTTTGTAGCAACTTTTACTACATTACTGTCGCATTATTTTGAGGTTCGTAGCAACTCTTAGTACATGACTGTCAGCATCACTTTGAGGTTATTCGAAACGTTCACTCCATTACTTTTAGCATCATTTTGAGATCATTACCAATTCTTCTGACATCACTGTCGCATTATTTTGAGGTTCGAAGCAGCTCTTAGTACATGACTGTCAGCATCACTTTGAGGTTATTCGAAACACTTACTACATTACTGTAAGCATCACTGAGTTGATTAGCAACTATCACTACATTACTGTTAGCATCATTTTGAGTTCATTAGGAATTCTTCCGACATCACTTTTGCAATATTTTGAGGTTCGTAGCAACACTTACTACATGACTGTCAGCATCACTTTGAGGTTATTCGAAACTTTCACTCCATTACTGTTAGCATCATTTTGAGTTCATTAGCAATTCTTACTACATCACTGTCGCATCAGTTTGAGATCATGAACAATTCTTTTGACATCACTGTCGCATTATTTTGAGGTTCGAAGCAGCTCTTACTACATTACTGTCAGCATCACTTTGAGTTCATTAGCAACTATCACTACATTACTGTTAGCATCATTTTGAGTTCATGAGCAATTCTCACGACATCACTGCAGCATTGAATTGAGTTCATTAGCAAGTCTTACTAAATGACAATCAGCATCACTTTGAGGTTGTTCGAAACTCTTACTACATTACTGTAAGCATCACTTAGTTTCTTAGCAACTTTCACTACATTACTGTTCGCATCATCTTGACTTCGTTAGCGATTCTTCCGACATCACTGTCGCAATATTTTGAGGTTCGTAGCAACTTTTACTACATTACTGTCGCATTTTTTTGAGGTTCGTAGAAACTCTTACTACATGACTGTCAGCATCACTGAGTTTTTTAACAACTATCACTATATTACTGTTTGCATCATCTTGAGTTCATTAGCAATTCTTACGACATCACTGTCGCATCATTTTGAGATCATTAGCAATTCTTCCGACATCACTATCGCAATATTTTGAAGTTCGTATTTACTCTTACTACATGACTGTCAGCATCACTTTGAGGTTGTTCGAAACTCTTACTACATTACTGTAAGCATCACTGAGTTGATGAGCAACTATCACTACATTACTGTTAGCATCGTTTTGAGTTCAATAGCAATTCTTACGACATCACTTTCAGCATCATTTTTTATTTACTCGTAACTCAAACCACATGACTGTCAGCATCACTTTGAGGTTATTCGAAACTTTCACTCCATTACTGTTAGCACCCTTATGAGTTCATGAGCAATTCTTACTACATCACTGTCGCATCATTTTGAGTTCATTTGCAATTCTTCCGACATCACTGTCGCAATATTTTGAGGTTCGTATTAACTCTTACTACATGACTGTCAGCATCACTTTGAGGTTATTCGAAACTTTCACTCCATGAATGTTAGCATAATTTTGAGTTCATTAGCAATTCTTACTAAATCACTGTCGCATCATTTTGAGATCATTAGCAATTCTTCTGACATCACTGTCGCATTATTTTGAGGTTCGTAGCAACTCTTACTACATAACTCTAGCATTATTTTGAGGTTCATAGCAACTCTTACTACATGACTGTCAGCATCACTTTGAGGTTGTTCGAAACAATTACTACATTACTGTAAGCATCACTGAGTTGATTAGCTACTATCACTACATTACTGTTAGCATCATCTTGAGTTCATTAAAAATTCCTCCGACATCTCTGTCGAAATATTTTGAGGTTCGTAGCAACTTTTACTACATGTCTGTCAGCATCACTTTGAGGTTATTCTAAACTTTCACTCCATTAATGTTAGCATCATTTTGAGTTCATTAGCAATTCTTACTAAATCACTGTAGCATCATTTTGAGATCATAAGAAATGCTTACTAAATCACTGTAGCATCATTTTGAGATCATTAGCAATTCTTCTGACATCACTGTCGCATTATTTTTGAGGTTCGTAGCAATTCTTACTACATCACTGTCGCATCATTTTGAGTTCATTTGCAATTCTTCCGACATCACTGTCGCAATATTTTGAGGTTCGTATTAACTCTTACTACATGACTGTCAGCATCACTTTGAGGTTATTCGAAACTTTCACTCCATGAATGTTAGCATAATTTTGAGTTCATTAGCAATTCTTACTAAATCACTGTCACATCATTTTGAGATCATTAGCAATTCTTCTGACATCACTGTCGCATTATTTTGAGGTTCGTAGCAACTCTTACTACATAACTGTAGCATTATTTTGAGGTTCATAGCAACTCTTACTATATGACTGTCAGCATCACTTTGAGGTTGTTCGAAACACTTACTACATTACTGTAAGCACCACTGAGTTGATTAGCAACTATCACTACATTACTGTTAGCATCATCTTGAGTTCATTAAAAATTCCTCCGACATCACTGTCGAAATATTTTGAGGTTCGTAGCAACTTTTACTACATTACTGTCGCATTATTTTGAGGTTCGTTGCAACTCTTACTACATGACTGTCAGCATCACTTTGAGGTTATTTGAAACGTTCACTCCATTACTGTTAGCATCATTTTGAGTTCATTAGCAATTCTTACTACATCACTGTCGCATCATTTTGAGATCATTAGCAATTCTTCCGACATCACTGTTGCATTATTTTGAGGTTCATAGAAACTCTTACTACATGACTGTCAGTATCACTTTGAGGTTATTTGAAACATTCACTCCATTACTGTTAGCATCATTTTGAGTTCATTAGCAATTCTTACAAAATCACTGTAGCATCATTTTGAGATCATTAGCAATTCTTACTAAATCCCTGTAGCATCATTTTGAGATCATTAGCAACTCTTCTGACATCACTGTGGCATTATTTTTTAGGTTCGTAGCAACTCTTACTAAATGACTGTCAGCATCACTTTGAGGTTATTTGAAACTTTCACTCCATTACTGTTAGCACCCTTTTGAGTTCATTAGCAATTCTTACTACATCACTGTCGCATCATTTTGAGATCATTCGCAATTCTTCCGACATCACTGTCGCAATATTTTGATGTTCGTATTAACTCTTACTAAATGACTGTCAGCATCACTTTGAGGTTATTCGAAACTTTCACTCCATTAAAGTTAGCATCATTTTGAGATCATTAGCAATTCTTACTAAATCACTGTCGCATCATTTTGAGATCATTAGCAATTCTTCTGACATCACTGTCGCAATATTTTGAGGTTTGTCGCAACTTTTACTACATTACTGTCGCATTATTTTGAGGTTCGTAGCAACTCTTACTACATGACTGTCAGCATCACTTTGAGTTTATTAGCAACTATCACTACATAACTGTTAGCATCATTTTGAGTTAATGAGCAATTCTCACGACATCACTGTAGCATTGAATTGAGTTCATTAGCAACTCTTAGTACGTGACTGTCAGCATCACTTTGAGGTTATTCGAAAGTTTCACTCCATTACTGTTAGCATCATTTTGAGTTCATTAGCGATTCTTACTACATCACTGTCGCATCATTTTGAGATCATTAGCAATTCTTCCGACATCACTGTCGCATTATTTTGAGGTTCGTAGCAACTCTTGCTACATGACTGTCAGCATCACTTTGAGGTTATTCGAAACTCTTACTACATTACTTTAAGCATCACTGAGTTTCTTAGCAACTATCGCTACATTACTGTTAGCATCATCTTGAGTTCATTAGCAATTCTTCCGACATCACTGTCGCAATATTTTGAGGTTCGTAGCAACTTAAATACATGATTGTCGCATTATTTTGAGGTTTGTAGCAACTTTTACGACATTACTGTCGCATTATTTTGAGGTTCGTAGCAACTCTTAATACATGACTGTCAGCATCAGTTTGAGGTTATTCGAAACGTTCACTCCATTACTGTTAGCATCATTTTGAGATCATTACCAATTCTTCTGACATCACTGTCGCATTATTTTGAGGTTCGAAGCAGCTCTTAGTACATGACTGTCAGCATCACTTTGAGGTTATTCGAAACACTTACTACATTACTGTAAGCATCACTGAGTTGATTAGCAACTATCACTACATTACTGTTAGCATCATTTTGAGTTCATTTGGAATTCTTCCGACATCACTGTCGCAATATTTTGAGGTTAATAGCAACTTTTACTACATTACTGTCGCATTATTTTGAGGTTCGCAGCAACTCTTACTACATGACTGTCAGCATCACTTTGAGGTTATTCAAAGTTTCACTCCATTACTTTTAGCATCATTTTGAGTTCATTAGCAATTCTTACTACATCACTGTCGCATCAGTTTGAGATCATTAACAATTCTTTTGACATCACTGTCGCATTATTTTGAGGTTCGAAGCAGCTCTTACTACATTACTGTCAGCATCACTTTGAGTTCATTAGCAACTATCACTACATTACTGTTAGCATCATTTTGAGTTCATGAGCAATTCTCACGACATCACTGCAGCATTGAATTGAGTTCATTAGCAAGTCTTACTAAATGACAATCAGCATCACTTTGAGGTTGTTCGAAACTCTTACTACATTACTGTAAGCATCACTTAGTTTCTTAGCAACTTTCACTACATTACTGTTTGCATCATCTTGACTTCGTTAGCGATTCTTCCGACATCACTGTCGCAATATTTTGAGGTTCGTAGCAACTTTTACTACATTACTGTCGCATTTTTTTGAGGTTCGTAGAAACTCTTACTACATGACTGTCAGCATCACTTTGAGGTTATTTGAAACGTTCACTCCATTACTGTTAGCATCATTTTGAGATCATTAGCAATTCTTACTAAATCACTGTCGCATCATTTTGAGATCTTTAGCAATTCTTCTGACATCACTGTCGCATTATTTTGAGGTTCATAGAAACTCTTACTGCATGACTGTCAGCATCACTTTGAGGTTGTTCGAAACACTTAGTACATTACTGTAAGCATCACTGAGTTGATTAGCAACTATCACTCCATTACTGTTAGGATCATTTTGAGTTCATTAGCAATTCTTTCGACATCACTGTCGCATCATTTTGAGATCATTAGCAATTCTTCCGACATCACTGTCGCAATATTTTGAGGTTCGTAGCAACTCTTACTACATGTCTGTCAGCATCACTTTGAGGTTATTCGAAACTTTCACTCCATTAATGTTAGCATCATTTTGAGTTCATTAGCAATTCTTACTAAATCACTGTAGAATCATTTTGAGATCATTAGCAATTCTTACTAAATCACTGTAGAATCATTTTGAGAACATTAGCAATTCTTCCGACATCACTGTCGCAATATTTTGAGGTTCGTAGCAACTTTTACTACATTACTGTCGCATTATTTTGAGGTTCGTAGCAACTCTTACTACACGACTGTCAGCATCACTTTGAGGTTATTCGAAACTTTCACTCCATTACTGTTAGCATCATTTTGAGTTCATTCGCAATTCTTACGACATCACAGTCGCATTAAATTGAGTTCATTAGCAACTCTAACTACATGACTGTCAGTATCACTTTGAGGTTGTTCGAAACTCTTACTACATTACTGTAAGCATCACTGAGTTTATTAGCAACTATCACTACATTACTGTAAGAATCATCTTGAGTTCATTGGCAATTCTTACGACATCACTGTCGCATGATTTTGAGATCATTAGCTATTCTTCTGACATCACTGTCGCATTTTTTTGAGGTTCGTAGCAACTATTACTACATTACTGTCAGCATCACTTTGAGGTTGTTCGAAACGTTCACTCCATTACTTTTAGCATCATTTTGAGTTTATTAGCAATTCTTACTAAATCAATGTCGCATCATTTTGAGATCTTTAGCAATTCATCTGACATCACTGTCGCAATAATTTGAGGTTCGTAGCAACTTTTTCTACATTACTGTCGCATTATTTTGAGGTTCGTAGCAACTCTTACTACATGACCGTCAGCATCACTTTGAGGTTATTCGAAACTTTCACTCCATTACTGTTCGCATCATTTTGAGTTCATTAGCAATTCTTCCGACATCACTGTTGCATTATTTTGAGGTTCGTCGCAACTCTTACTACATGACTGTCAGCATCACTTTGAGGTTATTTGAAATGTTCACTCCATTACTGTTAGCATCATTTTGAGATCATTAGCAATTCTTACTAAATCACTGTCGCATCATTTTGAGATCTTTAGCAATTCTTCTGACATCACTGTCGCATTATTTTGAGGTTCATAGAAACTCTTACTGCATGACTGTCAGCATCACTTTGAGGTTGTTCGAAACACTTAGTACATTACTGTAAGCATCACTGAGTTGATTAGCAACTATCACTACATTACTGTTAGCATCATTTTGAGTTCATTAGCAATTCTTCTGACATCACTGTCGCATTATTTTGAGGTTCATAGAAACTCTTACTGCATGACTGTCAGCATCACTTTGAGGTTTTTCGAAACACTTAGTACATTACTGTAAGCATCACTGAGTTGATTAGCAACTATCACTACATTACTGTTAGCATCATTTTGAGTTCATTAGCAATTCTTCCGACATCAATGTCGCAATATTTTGAGGTTCGTAGCAACTTTTACTACATTACTGTCGCATTTTTTTGAGGTTCGTAGCAACTCTTACTACATGACTGTCAGCATCACTTTGAGGTTATTCGAAACTTTCACTCCATCACTGTTAGGATCATTTTGAGTTCATTAGCAATTCTTACTAAATCACTGTCGCATCATTTTGAGATCATTAGCAATTCTTCCGACATCACTGTTGCATTATTTTGAGGTTCGTAGAAACTCTTACTACATGAGGTTAAGGTTATTTGAAACGTTCACTCCATTACTGTTAGGATCATTTTGAGTTCATTAGCAATTCTTACGACATCACTGTCGCATCATTTTGAGATCATTAGCAATTCTTCCGACATCACTGTCGCAATATTTTGAGGTTCGTAGCAACTCTTACTACTTGTCTGTCAGCATCACTTTGAGGTTATTCGAAACTTTCACTCCATTAATGTTAGCATCATTTTGAGTTCATTGGCAATTCTTACTAAATCACTGTAGCATCATTTTGAGATCATTAGCAATTCTTACTAAATCACTGTCGCATCATTTTGAGATCTTTAGCAATTCTTCTGACATCACTGTCGCATTATTTTGAGGTTCGTAGCAACTCTTACTACATTATTGTTGCATTATTTTAAGGTTCGTAGCAACTCTTACTACATTACTGTCATCATCACTTTGAGTTTATTAGCAACTATCACTACATGACTGTCAGCATCACTTTGAAGTTGTTCGAAACACTTACTACATGACTGTCAGCATCACTTTGAGGTTATTCGAAACTCTTACTACATTACTGTAAGCATCACGCAGTTTATTAGCAACTATTACTACATTACTGTTAGCATCATTTTGAGTTCATTAGCAATTCTTACTACATCACTGTCGCATCATTTTGAGATCATTATTAATTCTTCCGACATCACTGTCGCATTATTTTGAGGTTCGTAGAAACTCTTACTACATGACTGTCAGCATCACTTTGAGGTTATTCGAAACGTTCACTCCATTAATGTTGGCATTATTTTGAGTTCATTAGCAATTCTTACTAAATCACTGTCGCATCATTTTGAGATCTTTAGCAATTCTTCTGACATCACTGTCGCATTATTTTGAGGTTCATAGAAACTCTTACTGCATGACTGTCAGCATCACTTTGAGGTTGTTCGAAACACTTAGTACATTACTGTAAGCATCACTGAGTTGATTAGCAACTATCACTACATTACTGTTAGCATCGTTTTGAGTTCATTAGCAATTCTTACTAAATCACTGTCACATCATTTTGAGATCTTTTGCAATTCTTTCGACATCACTGTCAGCATCATTTTTTATTTACTCGCAACTCAAACAACATGACTGTCAGCATCACTTTGAGGTTATTCGAAACTTTCACTCCATTACTGTTAGCACCCTTTTGAGTTCATTAGCAATTCTTACTAAATCACTGTCGCATCATTTTGAGATCATTAGCAATTCTTCCGACATCACTGTCGCAACATTTTGAGGTTCGTATTAACTCTTACTACATGACTGTCAACATCACTTTGAGGTAATTCGAAACTTTCACTCCATTAATGTTAGCATCATTTTGAGTTCATTAGCAATTCTTACTAAATCACTGTCGCATCATTTTGAGATCATTAGCAATTCTTCTGACATCACTGTCGCATTATTTTGAGGTTCGTAGCAACTCTTACTACATTAATGTAAGCATCACTTTGAGGTTGTTCGAAACGTTCACTCCATTGCTGTTAGCATCATTTTGAGTTCATTAGCAATTCTTACTACATCACTGTCGCATCATTTTCAGATCATTAGCAATTCTTCCGACATCACTGTCGCAATATTTTGAGGTTCGTAGCAACTTTTACTACATTACTGTCGCATTGTTTTGAGGTTCGTTGCAACACTTACTACATGACTGTCAGCATCACTTTGAAGTTATTCGAAACGTTCACTCCATTAATGTTAGCATCATTTTGAGTTCATTAGCAATTCTTACGAAATCACTGTCGCATCATTTTGAGATCTTTTGCAATTCTTCTGACATCACTGTCGCATTATTTTGAGGTTCGTAGCAACTCTTACTGCATGACTGTCAGCATCACTTTGAGGTTTTTCGAAACACTTAGTACATTACTGTAAGCATCACTGAGTTGATTAGCAACTATCACTACATTACTGTTAGCATCATTTTGAGTTCATTAGCAATTCTTCCTAAATCACTGTAGCATCATTTTGAGATCATTAGCAATTGTTACTAAATTACTGTAGCATCATTTTCACATCATTAGCAATTCTTCTGACATCACTGTCGCATTATTTTGAGGTTCATAGCAACTATTACTACATAACTGTCAACATCACTTTGAGGTTGTTCGAAACTCTTACTGCATTACTGTAAGCATCACTGAGTTGATTAGCAACTATCACTACATTACTGTTAGCATCGTTTTGAGTTCAATAGCAATTTTTACGACATCACTGTCAGCATCATTTTTTATTTACTCGCAACTCAAACCACATGACTATCAGCATCACTTTGAGGTTATTCGAAACTTTCACTCCATTACTGTTAGGATCATTTTGAGTTTATTAGCAATTCTTACTAAATCACTGTCGCATCATTTTGAGATCATTAGCAATTCTTCCGACATCACTGTCGCAATATTTTGAGGTTCGTAGCAACTCTTACTACTTGTCTGTCAGCATCACTTTGAGGTTATTCGAAACTTTCACTCCATTAATGTTAGCATCATTTTGAGTTCATTGGCAATTCTTACTAAATCACTGTAGCATCATTTTGAGATCATTAGCAATTCTTACTAAATCACTGTCGCATCATTTTGAGATCTTTAGCAATTCTTCTGACATCACTGTCGCATTATTTTGAGGTTCGTAGCAACTCTTACTACATTATTGTTGCATTATTTTAAGGTTCGTAGCAACTCTTACTACATTACTGTCATCATCACTTTGAGTTTATTCGCAACTATCACTACATGACTGTCAGCATCACTTTTAAGTTGTTCGAAACACTTACTACATGACTGTCAGCATCACTTTGAGGTTATTCGAAACTCTTACTACATTACTGTAAGCATCACGCAGTTTATTAGCAACTATTACTACATTACTGTTAGCATCATTTTGAGTTCATTAGCAATTCTTACTACATCACTGTCGCATCATTTTGAGATCATTATTAATTCTTCCGACATCACTGTCGCATTATTTTGAGGTTCGTAGAAACTCTTACTACATGACTGTCAGCATCACTTTGAGGTTATTCGAAACGTTCACTCCATTAATGTTAGCATTATTTTGAGTTCATTAGCAATTCTTACTAAATCACTGTCGCATCATTTTGAGATCTTTAGCAATTCTTCTGACATCACTGTCGCATTATTTTGAGGTTCGTAGCAACTCTTACTGCATGACTGTCAGCATCACTTTGAGGTTGTTCGAAACACTTAGTACATTACTGTAAGCATCACTGAGTTGATTAGCAACTATCACTACATTACTGTTAGCATCGTTTTGAGTTCATTAGCAATTCTTACTAAATCACTGTCACATCATTTTGAGATCTTTTGCAATTCTTTCGACATCACTGTCAGCATCATTTTTTATTTACTCGCAACTCAAACAACATGACTGTCAGCATCACTTTGAGGTTATTCGAAACTTTCACTCCATTACTGTTAGCACCCTTTTGTGTTCATTAGCAATTCTTACTAAATCACTGTCGCATCATTTTGAGATCATTAGCAATTCTTCCGACATCACTGTCGCAACATTTTGAGGTTCGTATTAACTCTTACTACATGACTGTCAACATCACTTTGAGGTAATTCGAAACTTTCACTCCATTAATGTTAGCATCATTTTGAGTTCATTAGCAATTCTTACTAAATCACTGTCGCATCATTTTGAGATCATTAGCAATTCTTCTGACATCACTGTCGCATTATTTTGAGGTTCGTAGCAACTCTTACTACATTAATGTAAGCATCACTTTGAGGTTGTTCGAAACGTTCACTCCATTGCTGTTAGCATCATTTTGAGTTCATTAGCAATTCTTACTAAATCACTGTCGCATCATTTTGAGATCTTTTGCAATTCTTCTGACATCACTGTCGCATTATTTTGAGGTTCGTAGCAACTCTTACTACATGACTGTCAGCATCACTTTGAGGTTGTTCGAAACACATAGTACATTACTGTAAGCATCACTGAGTTGATTGGCAACTATCACTACATTACTGTTAGCATCATTTTGAGTTCATTAGCAATTCTTCCTAAATCACTGTAGCATCATTTTGAGATCATTAGCAATTGTTACTAAATTACTGTAGCATCATTTTCACATCATTAGCAATTCTTCTGACATCACTGTCGCATTATTTTGAGGTTCATAGCAACTCTTACTACATGACTGTCAACATCACTTTGAGGTTGTTCGAAACTCTTACTGCATTACTGTAAGCATCACTGAGTTGATTAGCAACTATCACTACATTACTGTTAGCATCGTTTTGAGTTCAATAGCAATTTTTACGACATCACTGTCAGCATCATTTTTTATTTACTCGCAACTCAAACCACATGACTGTCAGCATCACTTTGAGGTTATTCGAAACTTTCACTCCATTACTGTTAGCATCATTTTGAGTTTATTAGCAATTCTTACTAAATCACTGTCGCATCATTTTGAGATCTTTAGAAATTTTTCCGACATCACTGTCGCATTATTTTGAGGTTCGTAGCAACTTCTACGACATGACTGTCGCATGATTTTGCGGTTCGTTGCAACACTTACTACATGACTGTCAGCATCACTTTGAGGTTATTTGAAATTTTCACTCCATTACTGTTAGCATCATTTTGAGATCATTAGCAATTCTTACTAAATCACTGTCGCATCATTTTGAGATCTTTAGCAATTCTTCTGACATCACTGTCGCATTATTTTGAGGTTCATAGAAACTCTTACTGCATGACTGTCAGCATCACTTTGAGGTTGTTCGAAACACTTAGTACATTACTTTAAGCATCACTGAGTTGATTAGCAACTATCACTACATTACTGTTAGCATCATTTTGAGTTCATTCGCAATTCTTCTGACATCATTGTCGCATTATTTTGAGGTTCATAGAAACTCTTACTGCATGACTGTCAGCATCACTTTGAGGTTTTTCGAAACACTTAGTACATTACTGTAAGCATCACTGAGTTGATTAGCAACTCTCACTACATTACTGTTAGCATCATTTTGAGTTCATTAGCAATTCTTCCGACATCATTGTCGCAATATTTTGAGGTTCGTTGCAACTTTTACTACATTGCTGTCGCATTATTTTGGGGTTCGTAGCAACTCTTACTCCATGACTGTCAGCATCACTTTGAGGTTATTTGAAACTTTCACTCCATCACTGTTAGGATCATTTTGAGTTCATTAGCAATTCTTACTAAATCACTGTCGCATCATTTTGAGATCATTAGCAATTCTTCCGACATCACTGTTGCATTATTTTGAGGTTCGTAGAAACTCTTACTACATGACTGTCAGCATCACTTTGAGGTTGTTCGAAACACTTACTACATTACTGTAAGCATCACTGAGTTGATTAGCAACTATCACTACATTACTGTTAGCATCATCTTGAGTTCATTAAAAATTCCTCCGACATCACTGTCGAAATATTTTGAGGTTCCTAGCAACTTTTACTACATTACTGTCGCATTATTTTGAGGTTCGTTGCAACTCTTACTACATGACTCTCAGCATCACTTTGAGGTTATTTGAAACGTTCACTCCATTACTGTTAGCATCATTTTGAGTTCATTAGCAATTCTTACGACATCACTGTCGCATCATTTTTAGATCATTAGCAATTCTTCCGACATCAATGTTGCATTATTTTGAGGTTCGTAGAAACTCTTACTACATGACTGTCAGCATCACTTTGAGGTTTTTCGAAACACTTACTACATTACTGTAAGCATCACTGAGTTGATTAGCAACTATCACTACATTACTGTTAGCATCATCTTGAGTTCATTAAAAATTCCTCCGACATCACTGTCGAAATATTTTGAGGTTCGTAGCAACTTTTACTACATTACTGTCGCATTATTTTGAGGTTCGTTGCAACTCTTACTACATGACTGTCAGCATCACTTTGAGGTTATTTGAAACGTTCACTCCATTACTGTTAGCATCATTTTGAGTTCATTAGCAATTCTTACTAAATCACTGTAGCATCATTTTGAGATCATGAGCAATTCTTCTGACATCACTGTCGCATTATTTTGAGGTTCGTAGCAACTCTTACTGCATGACTGTCAGCATCACTTTGAGGTTGTTCGAAACACTTAGTACATTACTGTAAGCATCACTGAGTTGATTAGCAACTATCACTACATTACTGTTAGCATCATTTTGAGTTCATTAGCAATTCTTACGAAATCACTGTAGCATCATTTTGAGATCATTAGCAATTCTTACTAAATCACTGTAGCATCATTTTGAGATCATTCGCAATTCTTCTGACATCACTGTCGCATTATTTTTTAGGTTCGTAGCAACTCTTACTACATTACTGTCAGCATAACTTTGAGGTTGTTCGAAACGTTCACTCCATTACTGTTAGCATCATTTTGAGTTCATTCGCAATTCTTACTACATCACTGTCGCATCATTTTGAGATCTTTAGCAATTCTTCCGACATCACTGTAACATTATTTAGAGGTTCGTAGCAACTCTTACTGCATGACTGTCAGCGTCACTTTGAGGTTATTCAAAACACTTAATACATGACTGTAAGCATCACTGAGTTGATTAGCAACTATCACTACATTACTGTTAGCATCATTTTGAGTTCATTAGCAATTCTTACTAAATCACTGTAGCATCATTTTGAAATCATTAGCAATTCTTACTAAATCACTGTAGCATCATTTTGACATCATTAGCAATACTTCTGACATCACTGTCGCATTATTTTTTTAGGTTCGTAGCAACTCTTACTACATGACTGTCAGCATCACTTTGAGGTTGTTCGAAATGTTCACTCCATTACTGTTAGCATCATTTTGAGATCATTAGCAATTCTTACTAAATCACTGTCGCATCATTTTGAGATCTTAAGCAATTCTTCCGACATCACTGTCGCAATATTTTGAGGTTTTTATTAACTCTTACTACATGACTGTCAGTATCACTTTGAGGTTATTCGAAACTTTCACTCCATTAATTTTTGCATCATTTTGAGTTCATTAGCAATTCTTACTAAATCACTGTAGCATCATTTTGAGATCATTAGCAATTCTTACTAAATCACTGTAGCATCATTTTGAGATCATTAGCAATTCTTACTAAATCACTGTCGCATTATTTTTTAGGTTCGTAGCAACTCTTACTACATGACAGTCAGCATCACTTTGAGGT
Organism: Aulostomus chinensis; assembly: GCF_037954235.1. Taxonomy (NCBI): domain Eukaryota; kingdom Metazoa; phylum Chordata; class Actinopteri; order Syngnathiformes; family Aulostomidae; genus Aulostomus; species Aulostomus chinensis. The sequence goes on along the minus strand of NC_141320.1, from coordinate 53,596,901 downwards.
TGTTCGAAATGTTCACTCCATTACTGTTAGCATCATTTTGAGTTCATTAGCAATTCTTACTAAATCACTGTCGCATCATTTTGAGATCTTTTGCAATTCTTCTGACATCACTGTCGCATCATTTTGAGTTTCGTAGCAACTCTTACTACATGACTGTCAGATTCACTTTGAGGTTGTTCGAAACTCTTACTGCATTACTGTAAGCATCACTGAGTTGATTAGCAACTATCACTACATTACTGTTAGCATCGTTTTGAGTTCAATAGCAATTTTTACGACATCACTGTCAGCATCATTTTTTATTTACTCGCAACTCAAACCACATGACTGTCAGCATCACTTTGAGGTTATTCGAAACTTTCACTCCATTACTGTTAGCACCTTTTTGAGTTCATTAGCAATTCTTACTAAATCACTGTCGCATCATTTTGAGATCTTTAGCAATTCTTCTGACATCACTGTCGCATTATTTTGAGGTTCGTAGCAACTCTTACTACATGACTGTCAGCATCACTTTGAGGTTATTTGAAATGTTCACTCCATTACTGTTAGCATCATTTTGAGATCATTAGCAATTCTTACTAAATCACTGTCGCATCATTTTGAGATCTTTAGCAATTCTTCTGACATCACTGTCGCATTATTTTGAGGTTCATAGAAACTCTTACTGCATGACGGTCAGCATCACTTTGAGGTTTTTCGAAACACTTAGTACATGACTGTAAGCATCACTGAGTTGATTAGCAACTATCACTACATTACTGTTAGCATCATTTTGAGTTCATTAGCAATTCTTCTGACATCACTGTCGCATTATTTTGAGGTTTATAGAAACTCTTACTGCATGACTGTCAGCATCACTTTGAGGTTGTTCGAAACACTTAGTACATTACTGTAAGCATCACTGAGTTTATTAGCAACTATCACTACATTACTGTTAGCATCATTTTGAGTTCATTGGCAATTCTTACAACATCACTGTCGCATGATTTTGAGATCATTAGCTATTCTTCTGACATCACTGTCGCAATATTTTGAGGTTCGTAGCAACTTTTTCTACATTACTGTCGCATTATTTTGAGGTTCGTAGCAACTCTTACTACATGACCGTCAGCATCACTTTGAGGTTATTCGAAACTTTCATTCCATTACTGTTAGCATCATTTTGAGTTCATTAGCAATTCTTACGACATCACTGTCGCATCATTTTGAGATCATTAGCAATTCTTCCGACATCACTGTCGCAATATTTTGAGGTTCGTAGCAACTCTTACTACATGTCTGTCAGCATCACTTTGAGGTTATTCGAAACATTCACTCCATTAATGTTAGCATCATTTTGAGTTCATTAGCAATTCTTACTAAATCACTGTAGCATCATTTTGAGATCATTAGCAATTCTTCCGACATCACTGTCGCAATATTTTGAGGTTCGTATCAACTTTTACTACATTACTGTCGCATTATTTTGAGGTTCGTAGCAACTCCTACTACATGACCGTCAGCATCACTTTGAGGTTATTCGAAACTTTCACTCCATTACTGTTAGCATCATTTTGAGTTCATTAGCAATTCTTACGACATCACAGTAGCATTAAATTGAGTTCATTAGCAACTCTTACTACATGACTGTCAGTATCACTTTGAAGTTGTTCGAAACACTTACTACATGATTGTCAGCATCACTTTGAGGTTGTTCGAAACTCTTACTTCATAACTGTAAGCATCACTGAGTTTTTTAGCAACTATCACTACATTACTGTTTGCAACATCTTGAGTTCATTAGCAATTCTTCTGACATCACTGTCGCATCATTTTGAGATCATTAGCAATTCTTCCGACATCACTATCGCAATATTATGAGGTTCGTATTAACTCTTACTACATGTCCGTCAGCATCACTTTGTGGTTATTCTAAACTTTCACTCCATTAATGTTAGCATCATTTTGAGTTCATTAGCAATTCTTACTAAATCACTGTAGCATCATTTTGAGATCATAAGAAATTCTTACTAAATCACTGTAGCATCATTTTGAGATCATTAGCAATTCTTCTGATATCACTGTCGCATTATTTTTGAGGTTCGTAGCAACTCTTACTACATGACTGTCAGCATCACTTTGAGGTTGTTCGAAACTCTTACTACATTACTGTAAGCATCACTGAGTTGATGAGCAACTATCACTACATTACTGTTAGCATCGTTTTGAGTTCAATAGCAATTCTTACGACATCACTTTCAGCATCATTTTTTATTTACTCGCAACTCAAACCACATGACTGTCAGCATCACTTTGAGGTTATTCGAAACTTTCACTCCATTACTGTTAGCACCCTTATGAGTTCATGAGCAATTCTTACAACATCACTGACGCATCATTTTGAGTTCATTAGCAATTCTTCCGACATCACTGTCGCAATATTTTGAGGTTCGTATTAACTCTTACTACATGACTGTCAGCATCACTTTGAGGTTATTCGAAACTTTCACTCCATGAATGTTAGCATAATTTTGAGTTCATTAGCAATTCTTACTAAATTACTGTCGCATCATTTTGAGTTCATTAGCAATTCTTCCGACATCACTGTCGCATTATTTTGAGGTTCGTAGCAACTCTTACTACATGACTGTCAGCATCACTTTGAGGTTGTTCGAAACTTTCACTCCATTACTGTTAGCACCCTTTTGAGTTCATTAGCAATTCTTACTACATCACTGTCGCATCATTTTGAGATCATTAGCAATTCTTCTGACATCACTGTCGCAATATTTTGAGGTTCGTAATAACTCTGACTACATGACTGTCAGCATCACTTTGAGGTTATTCGAAACTTTCACTCCATTAATGTTAGCATCATTTTGAGTTCATTAGCAATTCTTACTAAATCACAGTCGCATCATTTTGAGATCATGAGCAATTCTTCCGACATCACTGTCGCAATATTTTGAGGTTCGTATTAACTCTTACTACATGACTGTCAGCATCACTTTGAGGTTATTCGAAACTTTCACTCCATGAATGTTAGCATAATTTTGAGTTCATTAGCAATTCTTACTAAATTACTGTCGCATCATTTTGAGTTCATTAGCAATTCTTCCGACATCACTGTCGCATTATTTTGAGGTTCGTAGCAACTCTTACTACATGACTGTCAGCATCACTTTGAGGTTGTTCGAAACTTTCACTCCATTACTGTTAGCACCCTTTTGAGTTCATTAGCAATTCTTACTACATCACTGTCGCATCATTTTGAGATCATTAGCAATTCTTCTGACATCACTGTCGCAATATTTTGAGGTTCGTAATAACTCTGACTACATGACTGTCAGCATCACTTTGAGGTTATTCGAAACTTTCACTCCATTAATGTTAGCATCATTTTGAGTTCATTAGCAATTCTTACTAAATCACAGTCGCATCATTTTGAGATCATGAGCAATTCTTCTGACATCACTGTCGCATTATTTTGAGGTTCGTAGCAACTCTTACTACATTAATGTCAGCATCAGTTTGAGGTTATTCGAAACGCTCACTCCATTACTGTTAGCATTATTTTGAGTTCGTTAGCAATTCTTACTACATCACTGTCGCATCATTTTGAGATCATTAGAAATTCTTACGACATCACTGTAACATTATTTTGAGGTTCGTAGCAAGTTTTACTACATTACTGTCGCATTATTTTGAGGTTCGTATTAACTCTTACTACATGACTGTCAGTATCACTTTGAGGTTATTCGAAACTTTCACTCCATTAATTTTAGCATCATTTTGAGTTCATTAGCAATTCTTACTAAATCACTGTAGCATCATTTTGACATCATTAGCAATTCTTCTGACATCACTGTCGCATTATTTTTTTAGGTTCGTAGCAACTCTGACTACATGACTGTCAGCATCACTTTGAGGTTGTTCGAAATGTTCACTCCATTACTGTTAGCATCATTTTGAGATCATTAGCAATTCTTACTAAATCACTGTCGCATCATTTTGAGATCTTTAGCAATTCTTCCAACATCACTGTCGCAATATTTTGAGGTTTTTATCAACTCTTACTAAATGACTGTCAGTATCACTTTGAGGTTATTCGAAACTTTCACTCCATTAATTTTAGCATCATTTTGAGTTCATTAGCAATTCTTACTAAATCACTGTAGCATCATTTTGAGATCATTAGCAATTCTTACTAAATCACTGTAGCATCATTTTGAGATCATTAGCAATTCTTACTAAATCACTGTCGCATTATTTTTTAGGTTCGTAGCAACTCTTACTACATGACTGTCAGCATCACTTTGAGGTTGTTCGAAATGTTCACTCCATTACTGTTAGCATCATTTTGAGTTCATTAGCAATTCTTACTAAATCACTGTCGCATCATTTTGAGATATTTTGCAATTCTTCTGACATCACTTTCGCATTATTTTGATTTTCGTAGCAACTCTTACTACATGACTGTCAGATTCACTTTGAGGTTTTTCGAAACTCTTACTGCATGACTGTAAGCATCACTGAGTTGATTAGCAACTATCAGTACATTACTGTTAGCATCGTTTTGAGTTCAATAGCAATTTTTACGACTTCACTGTCAGCATCATTTTTTATTTACTCGCAACTCAAACCACATGACTGTCAGCATCACTTTGAGGTTGTTCGAAACGTTCACTCCATTACTGTTAGCATCATTTTGAGTTCATTAGCAATTCTTACTACATCACTGTCGCATCATTTTGAGATCATTAGCAATTTTTCTGACATCACTGTCGCATTATTTTGAGGTTCGGAGAAACTTTTTCTACATCGCTGTCGTATTATTTTGAGGTTCTTAGCAACTCTTACTACATGACCGTCAGCATTACTTTGAGGTTATTCGAAACTTTCACCTCATTACTGTTAGCATCATTTTGAATTCATTAGCAATTCTTACTACATGACTGTCGCATCATTTTGACAGCATTAGCAATTCTTCTGACATCACTGTCGCATTATTTTTGAGGTTCGTAGCAACTCTTACTACATGACTGTCAGCATCACTTTGAGGTTGTTCGAAACTCTTACTACATTACTGTAAGCATCACTGAGTTGATGAGCAACTATCACTACATTACTGTTAGCATCGTTTTGAGTTCAATAGCAATTCTTACGACATCACTTTCAGCATCATTTTTTATTTACTCGCAACTCAAACCACATGACTGTCAGCATCACTTTGAGGTTATTCGAAACTTTCACTCCATTACTGTTAGCACCCTTATGAGTTCATGAGCAATTCTTACAACATCACTGACGCATCATTTTGAGTTCATTAGCAATTCTTCCGACATCACTGTCGCAATATTTTGAGGTTCGTATTAACTCTTACTACATGACTGTCAGCATCACTTTGAGGTTATTCGAAACTTTCACTCCATGAATGTTAGCATAATTTTGAGTTCATTAGCAATTCTTACTAAATTACTGTCGCATCATTTTGAGTTCATTAGCAATTCTTCCGACATCACTGTCGCATTATTTTGAGGTTCGTAGCAACTCTTACTACATGACTGTCAGCATCACTTTGAGGTTGTTCGAAACTTTCACTCCATTACTGTTAGCACCCTTTTGAGTTCATTAGCAATTCTTACTACATCACTGTCGCATCATTTTGAGATCATTAGCAATTCTTCTGACATCACTGTCGCAATATTTTGAGGTTCGTAATAACTCTGACTACATGACTGTCAGCATCACTTTGAGGTTATTCGAAACTTTCACTCCATTAATGTTAGCATCATTTTGAGTTCATTAGCAATTCTTACTAAATCACAGTCGCATCATTTTGAGATCATGAGCAATTCTTCCGACATCACTGTCGCAATATTTTGAGGTTCGTATTAACTCTTACTACATGACTGTCAGCATCACTTTGAGGTTATTCGAAACTTTCACTCCATGAATGTTAGCATAATTTTGAGTTCATTAGCAATTCTTACTAAATTACTGTCGCATCATTTTGAGTTCATTAGCAATTCTTCCGACATCACTGTCGCATTATTTTGAGGTTCGTAGCAACTCTTACTACATGACTGTCAGCATCACTTTGAGGTTGTTCGAAACTTTCACTCCATTACTGTTAGCACCCTTTTGAGTTCATTAGCAATTCTTACTACATCACTGTCGCATCATTTTGAGATCATTAGCAATTCTTCTGACATCACTGTCGCAATATTTTGAGGTTCGTAATAACTCTGACTACATGACTGTCAGCATCACTTTGAGGTTATTCGAAACTTTCACTCCATTAATGTTAGCATCATTTTGAGTTCATTAGCAATTCTTACTAAATCACAGTCGCATCATTTTGAGATCATGAGCAATTCTTCTGACATCACTGTCGCATTATTTTGAGGTTCGTAGCAACTCTTACTACATTAATGTCAGCATCAGTTTGAGGTTATTCGAAACGCTCACTCCATTACTGTTAGCATTATTTTGAGTTCGTTAGCAATTCTTACTACATCACTGTCGCATCATTTTGAGATCATTAGAAATTCTTACGACATCACTGTAACATTATTTTGAGGTTCGTAGCAAGTTTTACTACATTACTGTCGCATTATTTTGAGGTTCGTATTAACTCTTACTACATGACTGTCAGTATCACTTTGAGGTTATTCGAAACTTTCACTCCATTAATTTTAGCATCATTTTGAGTTCATTAGCAATTCTTACTAAATCACTGTAGCATCATTTTGACATCATTAGCAATTCTTCTGACATCACTGTCGCATTATTTTTTTAGGTTCGTAGCAACTCTGACTACATGACTGTCAGCATCACTTTGAGGTTGTTCGAAATGTTCACTCCATTACTGTTAGCATCATTTTGAGATCATTAGCAATTCTTACTAAATCACTGTCGCATCATTTTGAGATCTTTAGCAATTCTTCCAACATCACTGTCGCAATATTTTGAGGTTTTTATCAACTCTTACTAAATGACTGTCAGTATCACTTTGAGGTTATTCGAAACTTTCACTCCATTAATTTTAGCATCATTTTGAGTTCATTAGCAATTCTTACTACATCACTGTCGCATCATTTTGAGATCATTAGCAATTTTTCTGACATCACTGTCGCATTATTTTGAGGTTCGGAGAAACTTTTTCTACATCGCTGTCGTATTATTTTGAGGTTCTTAGCAACTCTTACTACATGACCGTCAGCATTACTTTGAGGTTATTCGAAACTTTCACCTCATTACTGTTAGCATCATTTTGAATTCATTAGCAATTCTTACTACATGACTGTCGCATCATTTTGACAGCATTAGCAATTCTTCTGACATCACTGTCGCATTATTTTTGAGGTTCGTAGCAACTCTTACTACATGACTGTCAGCATCACTTTGAGGTTGTTCGAAACTCTTACTACATTACTGTAAGCATCACTGAGTTGATGAGCAACTATCACTACATTACTGTTAGCATCGTTTTGAGTTCAATAGCAATTCTTACGACATCACTTTCAGCATCATTTTTTATTTACTCGCAACTCAAACCACATGACTGTCAGCATCACTTTGAGGTTATTCGAAACTTTCACTCCATTACTGTTAGCACCCTTATGAGTTCATGAGCAATTCTTACAACATCACTGACGCATCATTTTGAGTTCATTAGCAATTCTTCCGACATCACTGTCGCAATATTTTGAGGTTCGTATTAACTCTTACTACATGACTGTCAGCATCACTTTGAGGTTATTCGAAACTTTCACTCCATGAATGTTAGCATAATTTTGAGTTCATTAGCAATTCTTACTAAATTACTGTCGCATCATTTTGAGTTCATTAGCAATTCTTCCGACATCACTGTCGCATTATTTTGAGGTTCGTAGCAACTCTTACTACATGACTGTCAGCATCACTTTGAGGTTGTTCGAAACTTTCACTCCATTACTGTTAGCACCCTTTTGAGTTCATTAGCAATTCTTACTACATCACTGTCGCATCATTTTGAGATCATTAGCAATTCTTCTGACATCACTGTCGCAATATTTTGAGGTTCGTAATAACTCTGACTACATGACTGTCAGCATCACTTTGAGGTTATTCGAAACTTTCACTCCATTAATGTTAGCATCATTTTGAGTTCATTAGCAATTCTTACTAAATCACAGTCGCATCATTTTGAGATCATGAGCAATTCTTCCGACATCACTGTCGCAATATTTTGAGGTTCGTATTAACTCTTACTACATGACTGTCAGCATCACTTTGAGGTTATTCGAAACTTTCACTCCATGAATGTTAGCATAATTTTGAGTTCATTAGCAATTCTTACTAAATTACTGTCGCATCATTTTGAGTTCATTAGCAATTCTTCCGACATCACTGTCGCATTATTTTGAGGTTCGTAGCAACTCTTACTACATGACTGTCAGCATCACTTTGAGGTTGTTCGAAACTTTCACTCCATTACTGTTAGCACCCTTTTGAGTTCATTAGCAATTCTTACTACATCACTGTCGCATCATTTTGAGATCATTAGCAATTCTTCTGACATCACTGTCGCAATATTTTGAGGTTCGTAATAACTCTGACTACATGACTGTCAGCATCACTTTGAGGTTATTCGAAACTTTCACTCCATTAATGTTAGCATCATTTTGAGTTCATTAGCAATTCTTACTAAATCACAGTCGCATCATTTTGAGATCATGAGCAATTCTTCTGACATCACTGTCGCATTATTTTGAGGTTCGTAGCAACTCTTACTACATTAATGTCAGCATCAGTTTGAGGTTATTCGAAACGCTCACTCCATTACTGTTAGCATTATTTTGAGTTCGTTAGCAATTCTTACTACATCACTGTCGCATCATTTTGAGATCATTAGAAATTCTTACGACATCACTGTAACATTATTTTGAGGTTCGTAGCAAGTTTTACTACATTACTGTCGCATTATTTTGAGGTTCGTATTAACTCTTACTACATGACTGTCAGTATCACTTTGAGGTTATTCGAAACTTTCACTCCATTAATTTTAGCATCATTTTGAGTTCATTAGCAATTCTTACTAAATCACTGTAGCATCATTTTGACATCATTAGCAATTCTTCTGACATCACTGTCGCATTATTTTTTTAGGTTCGTAGCAACTCTGACTACATGACTGTCAGCATCACTTTGAGGTTGTTCGAAATGTTCACTCCATTACTGTTAGCATCATTTTGAGATCATTAGCAATTCTTACTAAATCACTGTCGCATCATTTTGAGATCTTTAGCAATTCTTCCAACATCACTGTCGCAATATTTTGAGGTTTTTATCAACTCTTACTAAATGACTGTCAGTATCACTTTGAGGTTATTCGAAACTTTCACTCCATTAATTTTAGCATCATTTTGAGTTCATTAGCAATTCTTACTAAATCACTGTAGCATCATTTTGAGATCATTAGCAATTCTTACTAAATCACTGTAGCATCATTTTGACATCATTAGCAATTCTTCTGACATCACTGTCGCATTATTTTTTAGGTTCGTAGCAACTCTTACTACATGACTGTCAGCATCACTTTGAGGTTGTTCGAAATGTTCACTCCATTACTGTTAGCATCATTTTGAGTTCATTAGCAATTCTTACTAAATCACTGTCGCATCATTTTGAGATATTTTGCAATTCTTCTGACATCACTTTCGCATTATTTTGATTTTCGTAGCAACTCTTACTACATGACTGTCAGATTCACTTTGAGGTTTTTCGAAACTCTTACTGCATGACTGTAAGCATCACTGAGTTGATTAGCAACTATCAGTACATTACTGTTAGCATCGTTTTGAGTTCAATAGCAATTTTTACGACTTCACTGTCAGCATCATTTTTTATTTACTCGCAACTCAAACCACATGACTGTCAGCATCACTTTGAGGTTGTTCGAAACGTTCACTCCATTACTGTTAGCATCATTTTGAGTTCATTAGCAATTCTTACTACATCACTGTCGCATCATTTTGAGATCATTAGCAATTTTTCTGACATCACTGTCGCATTATTTTGAGGTTCGGAGAAACTTTTTCTACATCGCTGTCGTATTATTTTGAGGTTCTTAGCAACTCTTACTACATGACCGTCAGCATTACTTTGAGGTTATTCGAAACTTTCACCTCATTACTGTTAGCATCATTTTGAATTCATTAGCAATTCTTACTACATGACTGTCGCATCATTTTGACAGCATTAGCAATTCTTCTGACATCACTGTCGCATTATTTTGAGGTTCGTAGCAACTCTTACTACATGACAGTCAGCATCACTTTGAGGTTGTTCGAAACACTTACTACATTACTTTCAGCATCACTGAGTTTCTTAGCAACTATCACTACATTACTGTTAGCATCATCTTGAGTTCATTAGCAATTCTTCCGACATCACTGTCGCAATATTTTGAGGTTCGTAGCAACTTTTACGACATTACTGTCGCATTATTTTGAGGTTCGTAGCAACTCTTACTACATGACTGTCAGCATCACTTTGAGGTTATTCGAAAGTTTCACTCCATTACTGTTAGCATCATCTTTAGTTCATTAGCAATTCTTCTGACATCAGTCGCAATATTTTGAGGTTCGTAGCAACTTTTACTACATTACTGTCGCATTATTTTGAGGTTCGTAGCAACTCTTAATACATGACTGTCAGCATCACTTTGAGGTTATTCGAAACGTTCACTCCATTACTGTTAGCATCATTTTGAGTTCATTAGCAATTCTTACTAAATCACTGTCGCATCATTTTGAGATCATTAGCAATTCTTCCGACATCACTGTCGCAATATTTTGAGGTTCGTAGCAACTCTTACTACATTATTGTTGCATTATTTTAAGGTTCCTAGCAACTCTTACTACATTACTGTCATCATTACTTTGAGTTTATTAGCAACTATCACTACATTACTGTCGCATCATTTTTAGTTTATGAGCAATTCTCACGACATCACTGTAGCATTGAATTGAGTTCATTAGCAACTCTTACTAAATGACTGTCAGCATCACTTTGAGGTTGTTCGAAACTCTTCCTACATTACTGTAAGCATCACTGAGTTGATTAGCAACTATCACTACATTACTGTAAGCATCATTTTGAGTTCATTAGCAATTCTTCCGACATCACTGTCGCAATATTTTGAGGTTCGTAGCAACTTTTACTACATTACTGTCGCATTATTTTGAGGTTCGTAGCAACACTTACTACATGACTGTAAGTATCATTTTGAGGTTATTCGAAAGTTTCACTCCATTACTGTTTGCATCATTTTGAGTTCATTAGCAATTCTTACTACATCACTGTCGCATCATTTTGAGATCATTTGCAATTCTTCCGACATCACTGTCGCAATATTTTGAGGTTCGTAGCAACTCTTACTACATTATTGTTGCATTATTTTAAGGTTCGTAGCAACTCTTAATACGTTACTGTCAGCATCACTTTGAGTTTATGAGCAGCTATCACTACATCACTGTTAGCATCATTTTGAGTTGTTGAGCAATTCTCACGACATCACTGTAGCACTCAATTGAGTTCATTGGCAACTCTTACTACATGACTGTCAGCATCACTTTGAGGTTGTTCGAAACTCTTACTACATTACTGTAAGCATTACTGAGTTTCTTAGCCACCATCACTACATTACTGTTAGCATCATCTTAAGTTCATTTGCAATTCTTCCGACATCACTGTCGCAATATTTTGAGGTTCGTAGCAACTTTTACTACATTACTGTCGCATTATTTTGAGGTTCGTAGCAACTCTTACTACATGACTGTCAGCATCACTTTGAGGTTATTCGAAACTTTCACTCCATTACTGTTAGCATCATTTTGAGTTCATTAGCAATTCTTACGATATCACAGTAGCATTAAATTGAGTTCATTAGCAACTCTTACCACATGACTGTCAGTATCACTTTGAGGTTTTTCGAAACTCTTACTACATTACTGTAAGCATCACTGAGTTTAATAGCAACTATCACTACATTACTGTTAGCATCATCTTGAGTTCATTGGCAATTCTTCCGACATCACTGTCGCATGATTTTGAGATCATTAGCTATTCTTCTGACATCACTGTCGCAATAATTTCAGGTTCGTAGCAACTTTTTCTACATTACTGTCGCATTATTTTGAGGTTCGTAGCAACTCTTACTACATGACCGTCAGCATCACTTTGAGGTTATTCGAAACTTTCACTCCATTACTGTAAGCATCTTTTTGAGTTCATTAGCAATTCTTACAACATCACTGTCGCATTATTTTGAGGTTCGTAGCAACTCTTACTACATGACTGTCAGCATCACTTTGAGGTTATTTGAAATGTTCACTCCATTACTGTTAGCATCATTTTGAGTTCATTAGCAATTCTAACTAAATCACTGTCGCATCATTTTGAGATCTTTAGCAATTCTTCTGACATCACTGTCGCATTATTTTGAGGTTCATAGAAACTCTTACTGCATGACTGTCAGCATCACTTTGAGGTTGTTCGAAACACTTAGTACATTACTGTAAGCATCACTGAGTTGATTAGCAACTATCACTACATTACTGTTAGCATCATTTTGAGTTCATTAGCAATTCTTCCGACATCACTGTCGCAATATTTTGAGGTTCGTATTAACTCTTACTACATGACTGTCAGCATCACTTTGAGGTTATTCGAAACTTTCACTCCATGAATGTTAGCATAATTTTGAGTTCATTAGCAATTCTTACTAAATCACTGTCGCATCATTTTGAGATCATTAGCAATTCTTCTGACATCACTGTCGAAATATTTTGAGGTTCGTAGCAACTTTTACTACATTACTGTCGCATTATTTTGAGGTTCATAGCAACTCTTACTACATGACTGTCAGCATCACTTTGAGGTTGTTCGAAATGTTCACTCCATTACTGTTAGCATCATTTTGAGATCATTAGCAATTCTTACTAAATCACTGTCGCATCATTTTGAGATCTTAAGCAATTCTTCCGACATCACTGTCGCAATATTTTGAGGTTTTTATTAACTCTTACTACATGACTGTCAGTATCACTTTGAGGTTATTCGAAACTTTCACTCCATTAATTTTTGCATCATTTTGAGTTCATTAGCAATTCTTACTAAATCACTGTAGCATCATTTTGAGATCATTAGCAATTCTTACTAAATCACTGTAGCATCATTTTGAGATCATTAGCAATTCTTACTAAATCACTGTCGCATTATTTTTTAGGTTCGTAGCAACTCTTACTACATGACAGTCAGCATCACTTTGAGGTTGTTCGAAATGTTCACTCCATTACTGTTAGCATCATTTTGAGTTCATTAGCAATTCTTACTAAATCACTGTCGCATCATTTTGAGATCTTTTGCAATTCTTCTGACATCACTGTCGCATCATTTTGAGTTTCGTAGCAACTCTTACTACATGACTGTCAGATTCACTTTGAGGTTGTTCGAAACTCTTACTGCATTACTGTAAGCATCACTGAGTTGATTAGCAACTATCACTACATTACTGTTAGCATCGTTTTGAGTTCAATAGCAATTTTTACGACATCACTGTCAGCATCATTTTTTATTTACTCGCAACTCAAACCACATGACTGTCAGCATCACTTTGAGGTTATTCGAAACTTTCACTCCATTACTGTTAGCACCTTTTTGAGTTCATTAGCAATTCTTACTAAATCACTGTCGCATCATTTTGAGATCTTTAGCAATTCTTCTGACATCACTGTCGCATTATTTTGAGGTTCGTAGCAACTCTTACTACATGACTGTCAGCATCACTTTGAGGTTATTTGAAATGTTCACTCCATTACTGTTAGCATCATTTTGAGATCATTAGCAATTCTTACTAAATCACTGTCGCATCATTTTGAGATCTTTAGCAATTCTTCTGACATCACTGTCGCATTATTTTGAGGTTCATAGAAACTCTTACTGCATGACGGTCAGCATCACTTTGAGGTTTTTCGAAACTCTTACTGCATTACTGTAAGCATCACTGAGTTGATTAGCAACTATCACTACATTACTGTTAGCATCATTTTGAGTTCATTAGCAATTCTTCTGACATCACTGTCGCATTATTTTGAGGTTTATAGAAACTCTTACTGCATGACTGTCAGCATCACTTTGAGGTTGTTCGAAACACTTAGTACATTACTGTAAGCATCACTGAGTTTATTAGCAACTATCACTACATTACTGTTAGCATCATTTTGAGTTCATTGGCAATTCTTACAACATCACTGTCGCATGATTTTGAGATCATTAGCTATTCTTCTGACATCACTGTCGCAATATTTTGAGGTTCGTAGCAACTTTTTCTACATTACTGTCGCATTATTTTGAGGTTCGTAGCAACTCTTACTACATGACCGTCAGCATCACTTTGAGGTTATTCGAAACTTTCACTCCATTACTGTTAGCATCATTTTGAGTTCATTAGCAATTCTTACGACATCACTGTCGCATCATTTTGAGATCATTAGCAATTCTTCCGACATCACTGTCGCAATATTTTGAGGTTCGTAGCAACTCTTACTACATGTCTGTCAGCATCACTTTGAGGTTATTCGAAACATTCACTCCATTAATGTTAGCATCATTTTGAGTTCATTAGCAATTCTTACTAAATCACTGTAGCATCATTTTGAGATCATTAGCAATTCTTAAGACATCACTGTCGCAATATTTTGAGGTTCGTATCAACTTTTACTACATTACTGTCGCATTATTTTGAGGTTCGTAGCAACTCCTACTACATGACCGTCAGCATCACTTTGAGGTTATTCGAAACTTTCACTCCATTACTGTTAGCATCATTTTGAGTTCATTAGCAATTCTTACGACATCACAGTAGCATTAAATTGAGTTCATTAGCAACTCTTCCTACATGACTGTCAGTATCACTTTGAAGTTGTTCGAAACACTTACTACATGATTGTCAGCATCACTTTGAGGTTGTTCGAAACTCTTACTTCATAACTGTAAGCATCACTGAGTTTTTTAGCAACTATCACTACATTACTGTTTGCAACATCTTGAGTTCATTAGCAATTCTTCTGACATCACTGTCGCATCATTTTGAGATCATTAGCAATTCTTCCGACATCACTATCGCAATATTATGAGGTTCGTATTAACTCTTACTACATGTCCGTCAGCATCACTTTGTGGTTATTCTAAACTTTCACTCCATTAATGTTAGCATCATTTTGAGTTCATTAGCAATTCTTACTAAATCACTGTAGCATCATTTTGAGATCATAAGAAATTCTTACTAAATCACTGTAGCATCATTTTGAGATCATTAGCAATTCTTCTGATATCACTGTCGCATTATTTTTGAGGTTCGTAGCAACTCTTACTACATGACTGTCAGCATCACTTTGAGGTTGTTCGAAACTCTTACTACATTACTGTAAGCATCACTGAGTTGATGAGCAACTATCACTACATTACTGTTAGCATCGTTTTGAGTTCAATAGCAATTCTTACGACATCACTTTCAGCATCATTTTTTATTTACTCGCAACTCAAACCACATGACTGTCAGCATCACTTTGAGGTTATTCGAAACTTTCACTCCATTACTGTTAGCACCCTTATGAGTTCATGAGCAATTCTTACAACATCACTGACGCATCATTTTGAGTTCATTAGCAATTCTTCCGACATCACTGTCGCAATATTTTGAGGTTCGTATTAACTCTTACTACATGACTGTCAGCATCACTTTGAGGTTATTCGAAACTTTCACTCCATGAATGTTAGCATAATTTTGAGTTCATTAGCAATTCTTACTAAATTACTGTCGCATCATTTTGAGTTCATTAGCAATTCTTCCGACATCACTGTCGCATTATTTTGAGGTTCGTAGCAACTCTTACTACATGACTGTCAGCATCACTTTGAGGTTGTTCGAAACTTTCACTCCATTACTGTTAGCACCCTTTTGAGTTCATTAGCAATTCTTACTACATCACTGTCGCATCATTTTGAGATCATTAGCAATTCTTCTGACATCACTGTCGCAATATTTTGAGGTTCGTAATAACTCTGACTACATGACTGTCAGCATCACTTTGAGGTTATTCGAAACTTTCACTCCATTAATGTTAGCATCATTTTGAGTTCATTAGCAATTCTTACTAAATCACAGTCGCATCATTTTGAGATCATGAGCAATTCTTCTGACATCACTGTCGCATTATTTTGAGGTTCGTAGCAACTCTTACTACATTAATGTCAGCATCAGTTTGAGGTTATTCGAAACGCTCACTCCATTACTGTTAGCATTATTTTGAGTTCGTTAGCAATTCTTACTACATCACTGTCGCATCATTTTGAGATCATTAGAAATTCTTACGACATCACTGTAACATTATTTTGAGGTTCGTAGCAAGTTTTACTACATTACTGTCGCATTATTTTGAGGTTCGTATTAACTCTTACTACATGACTGTCAGTATCACTTTGAGGTTATTCGAAACTTTCACTCCATTAATTTTAGCATCATTTTGAGTTCATTAGCAATTCTTACTAAATCACTGTAGCATCATTTTGACATCATTAGCAATTCTTCTGACATCACTGTCGCATTATTTTTTTAGGTTCGTAGCAACTCTGACTACATGACTGTCAGCATCACTTTGAGGTTGTTCGAAATGTTCACTCCATTACTGTTAGCATCATTTTGAGATCATTAGCAATTCTTACTAAATCACTGTCGCATCATTTTGAGATCTTTAGCAATTCTTCCAACATCACTGTCGCAATATTTTGAGGTTTTTATCAACTCTTACTAAATGACTGTCAGTATCACTTTGAGGTTATTCGAAACTTTCACTCCATTAATTTTAGCATCATTTTGAGTTCATTAGCAATTCTTACTAAATCACTGTAGCATCATTTTGAGATCATTAGCAATTCTTACTAAATCACTGTAGCATCATTTTGAGATCATTAGCAATTCTTACTAAATCACTGTCGCATTATTTTTTAGGTTCATAGCAACTCTTACTACATGACTGTCAGCATCACTTTGAGGTTGTTCGAAATGTTCACTCCATTACTGTTAGCATCATTTTGAGTTCATTAGCAATTCTTACTAAATCACTGTCGCATCATTTTGAGATATTTTGCAATTCTTCTGACATCACTTTCGCATTATTTTGATTTTCGTAGCAACTCTTACTACATGACTGTCAGATTCACTTTGAGGTTTTTCGAAACTCTTACTGCATGACTGTAAGCATCACTGAGTTGATTAGCAACTATCAGTACATTACTGTTAGCATCGTTTTGAGTTCAATAGCAATTTTTACGACTTCACTGTCAGCATCATTTTTTATTTACTCGCAACTCAAACCACATGACTGTCAGCATCACTTTGAGGTTGTTCGAAACGTTCACTCCATTACTGTTAGCATCATTTTGAGTTCATTAGCAATTCTTACTACATCACTGTCGCATCATTTTGAGATCATTAGCAATTTTTCTGACATCACTGTCGCATTATTTTGAGGTTCGGAGAAACTTTTTCTACATCGCTGTCGTATTATTTTGAGGTTCTTAGCAACTCTTACTACATGACCGTCAGCATTACTTTGAGGTTATTCGAAACTTTCACCTCATTACTGTTAGCATCATTTTGAATTCATTAGCAATTCTTACTACATGACTGTCGCATCATTTTGACAGCATTAGCAATTCTTCTGACATCACTGTCGCATTATTTTGAGGTTCGTAGCAACTCTTACTACATGACAGTCAGCATCACTTTGAGGTTGTTCGAAACACTTACTACATTACTTTCAGCATCACTGAGTTTCTTAGCAACTATCACTACATTACTGTTAGCATCATCTTGAGTTCATTAGCAATTCTTCCGACATCACTGTCGCAATATTTTGAGGTTCGTAGCAACTTTTACGACATTACTGTCGCATTATTTTGAGGTTCGTAGCAACTCTTACTACATGACTGTCAGCATCACTTTGAGGTTATTCGAAACTTTCACTCCATTACTGTTAGCATCATTTTGAGTTCATTAGCAATTCTTACGATATCACAGTAGCATTAAATTGAGTTCATTAGCAACTCTTACTACATGACTGTCAGTATCACTTTGAGGTTTTTCGAAACTCTTACTACATTACTGTAAGCATCACTGAGTTTATTAGCAACTATCACTACATTACTGTTAGCATCATCTTGAGTTCATTGGCAATTCTTCCGACATCACTGTCGCATGATTTTGAGATCATTAGCTATTCTTCTGACATCACTGTCGCAATAATTTCAGGTTCGTAGCAACTTTTTCTACATTACTGTCGCATTATTTTGAGGTTCGTAGCAACTCTTACTACATGACCGTCAGCATCACTTTGAGGTTATTCGAAACTTTCACTCCATTACTGTAAGCATCTTTTTGAGTTCATTAGCAATTCTTACAACATCACTGTCGCATTATTTTGAGGTTCGTAGCAACTCTTACTACATGACTGTCAGCATCACTTTGAGGTTATTTGAAATGTTCACTCCATTACTGTTAGCATCATTTTGAGTTCATTAGCAATTCTAACTAAATCACTGTCGCATCATTTTGAGATCTTTAGCAATTCTTCTGACATCACTGTCGCATTATTTTGAGGTTCATAGAAACTCTTACTGCATGACTGTCAGCATCACTTTGAGGTTGTTCGAAACACTTAGTACATTACTGTAAGCATCACTGAGTTGATTAGCAACTATCACTACATTACTGTTAGCATCATTTTGAGTTCATTAGCAATTCTTCCGACATCACTGTCGCAATATTTTGAGGTTCGTATTAACTCTTACTACATGACTGTCAGCATCACTTTGAGGTTATTCGAAACTTTCACTCCATGAATGTTAGCATAATTTTGAGTTCATTAGCAATTCTTACTAAATCACTGTCGCATCATTTTGAGATCATTAGCAATTCTTCTGACATCACTGTCGAAATATTTTGAGGTTCGTAGCAACTTTTACTACATTACTGTCGCATTATTTTGAGGTTCATAGCAACTCTTACTACATGACTGTCAGCATCACTTTGAGGTTGTTCGAAATGTTCACTCCATTACTGTTAGCATCATTTTGAGATCATTAGCAATTCTTACTAAATCACTGTCGCATCATTTTGAGATCTTAAGCAATTCTTCCGACATCACTGTCGCAATATTTTGAGGTTTTTATTAACTCTTACTACATGACTGTCAGTATCACTTTGAGGTTATTCGAAACTTTCACTCCATTAATTTTTGCATCATTTTGAGTTCATTAGCAATTCTTACTAAATCACTGTAGCATCATTTTGAGATCATTAGCAATTCTTACTAAATCACTGTAGCATCATTTTGAGATCATTAGCAATTCTTACTAAATCACTGTCGCATTATTTTTTAGGTTCGTAGCAACTCTTACGAAATGACTGTCAGCATCACTTTGAGGTTGTTCGAAACTCTTCCTACATTACTGTAAGCATCACTGAGTGAATTAGCAACTATCACTACATTACTGTTAGCATCATTTTGAGTTCAATAGCAATTCTTCCGACATCACTGTCGCAATATTTTGAGGTTCGTAGCAACTTTTACTACATTACTTTCGCATTATTTTGTGGTTCGTAGCAACATTTACTACATGACTGTAAGTATCACTTTGAGTTTATTCGAAAGTTTCACTCCATTACTGTTAGCATCATTTTGAGTTCATTAGCAATTCTTACTACATCACTGTCGCATCATTTTGAGATCATTAGCAATTCTTCCGACATCACTGTCGCAATATTTTGAGGTTCGTAGCAACTCTTACTACATTATTGTTGCATTATTTTAAGGTTCCTAGCAACTCTTACTACATTACTGTCATCATTACTTTGAGTTTATTAGCAACTATCACTACATTACTGTCGCATCATTTTTAGTTTATGAGCAATTCTCACGACATCACTGTAGCATTGAATTGAGTTCATTAGCAACTCTTACTAAATGACTGTCAGCATCACTTTGAGGTTGTTCGAAACTCTTCCTACATTACTGTAAGCATCACTGAGTTGATTAGCAACTATCACTACATTACTGTAAGCATCATTTTGAGTTCATTAGCAATTCTTCCGACATCACTGTCGCAATATTTTGAGGTTCGTAGCAACTTTTACTACATTACTGTCGCATTATTTTGAGGTTCGTAGCAACACTTACTACATGACTGTAAGTATCATTTTGAGGTTATTCGAAAGTTTCACTCCATTACTGTTTGCATCATTTTGAGTTCATTAGCAATTCTTACTACATCACTGTCGCATCATTTTGAGATCATTTGCAATTCTTCCGACATCACTGTCGCAATATTTTGAGGTTCGTAGCAACTCTTACTACATTATTGTTGCATTATTTTAAGGTTCGTAGCAACTCTTAATACGTTACTGTCAGCATCACTTTGAGTTTATGAGCAGCTATCACTACATCACTGTTAGCATCATTTTGAGTTGTTGAGCAATTCTCACGACATCACTGTAGCACTAAATTGAGTTCATTGGCAACTCTTACTACATGACTGTCAGCATCACTTTGAGGTTGTTCGAAACTCTTACTACATAACTGTAAGCATTACTGAGTTTCTTAGCCACCATCACTACATTACTGTTAGCATCATCTTAAGTTCATTTGCAATTCTTCCGACATCACTGTCGCAATATTTTGAGGTTCGTAGCAAATTTTACTACATTACTGTCGCATTATTTTGAGGTTCGTAGCAACTCTTACTACATGACTGTCAGCATCACTTTGAGGTTATTCGAAACTTTCACTCCATTACTGTTAGCATCATTTTGAGTTCATTAGCAATTCTTACGATATCACAGTAGCATTAAATTGAGTTCATTAGCAACTCTTACTACATGACTGTCAGTATCACTTTGAGGTTTTTCGAAACTCTTACTACATTACTGTACGCATCACTGAGTTTATTCGCAACTATCACTACATTACTGTTAGCATCATCTTGAGTTCATTGGCAATTCTTCCGACATCACTGTCGCATGATTTTGAGATCATTAGCTATTCTTCTGACATCACTGTCGCAATAATTTCAGGTTCGTAGCAACTTTTTCTACATTACTGTCGCATTATTTTGAGGTTCGTAGCAACTCTTACTACATGACCGTCAGCATCACTTTGAGGTTATTCGAAACTTTCACTCCATTACTGTAAGCATCTTTTTGAGTTCATTAGCAATTCTTACAACATCACTGTCGCATTATTTTGAGGTTCGTAGCAACTCTTACTACATGACTGTCAGCATCACTTTGAGGTTATTTGAAATGTTCACTCCATTACTGTTAGCATCATTTTGAGTTCATTAGCAATTCTAACTAAATCACTGTCGCATCATTTTGAGATCTTTAGCAATTCTTCTGACATCACTGTCGCATTATTTTGAGGTTCATAGAAACTCTTACTGCATGACTGTCAGCATCACTTTGAGGTTGTTCGAAACACTTAGTACATTACTGTAAGCATCACTGAGTTGATTAGCAACTATCACTACATTACTGTTAGCATCATTTTGAGTTCATTAGCAATTCTTCCGACATCACTGTCGCAATATTTTGAGGTTCGTATTAACTCTTACTACATGACTGTCAGCATCACTTTGAGGTTATTCGAAACTTTCACTCCATGAATGTTAGCATAATTTTGAGTTCATTAGCAATTCTTACTAAATCACTGTCGCATCATTTTGAGATCATTAGCAATTCTTCTGACATCACTGTCGAAATATTTTGAGGTTCGTAGCAACTTTTACTACATTACTGTCGCATTATTTTGAGGTTCATAGCAACTCTTACTACATGACTGTCAGCATCACTTTGAGGTTATTTGAAACGTTCACTCCATTACTGTTAGCATCATTTTGAGTTCATTAGCAATTCTTACTACATCACTGTCGCATCATTTTGAGATCATGAGCAATTCTTCCGACATCACTGTTGCATTATTTTGAGGTTCGTAGAAACTCTTACTACATGACTGTCAGCATCACTTTGAGGTTATTTGAAACGTTCACTCCATTACTGTTAGTATCATTTTGAGTTCATTAGCAATTCTTACGACATCACTGTCGCATCATTTTGAGATCATTAGCAATTCTTACGACATCACTGTCGCAATATTTTGAGGTTCGTATTAACTCTTACTACATGTCTGTCAGCATCACTTTGAGGTTATTCGAAACTTATACTCCATTAATGTTAGCATCATTTTGAGTTCATTAGCAATTCTTACGAAATCACTGTAGCATCATTTTGAGATCATTAGCAATTCTTACTAAATCACTGTAGCATCATTTTGAGATCATTAGCAATTCTTCTGACATCACTGTCGCATTATTTTTTAGGTTCGTAGCAACTCTTACTACATGACTCTCAGCATCACTTTGAGGTTGTTCGAAATGTTCACTCCATTACTGTTAGCATCATTTTGAGTTCATTAGCAATTCTGACTAAATCACTGTCGCATCATTTTGAGATCTTTTGCAATTGTTCTGACATCACTGTTGCATTATTTTGAGGTTCATAGCAACTCTTACTACATGACTGTCAGCATCACTTTGAGGTTGTTCGAAACTCTTACTGCATTACTGTAAGCATCACTGAGTTGATTAGCAACTATCACTACATTACTGTTAGCATCGTTTTGAGTTCATTTGCAATTCTTACTAAATCACTGTCGCATCATTTTGAGATCTTTTGCAATTCTTTCGACATCACTGTCAGCATCATTTTTTTTTTACTCGCAACTCAAACAACATGACTGTCAGCATCACTTTGAGGTTATTCGAAACGTTCACTCCATTACTGTTAGCACCCTTTTGAGTTCATCAGCAATTCTTACTAAATCACTGTCGCATCATTTTGAGATCATTAGCAATTCTTCCGACATCACTGTCGCAATATTTTTAGGTTCGTATTAACTCTTACTACATGACTGTCAACATCACTTTGAGGTTATTCGAAACTTTCACTCCATTAATGTTTGCATCATTTTGAGTTCATCAGCAATTCTTACTAAATCACTGTCGCATCACTTTGAGATCATTAGCAATTCTTCTGACATCACAGTCGCATTATTTTGAGGTTCGTAGCAACTCTTACTACATTGATGTAAGCATCACTTTGAGGTTGTTCGAAACGTTCACTCCATAGCTTTTAGCATCATTTTGAGTTCATTAGCAATTCTTACTACATCACTGTCGCATCATTTTGAGATCATTAGCAATTCTTACGAAATCACTGTAGCATCATTTTGAGATCATTAGCAATTCTTACTAAATCACTGTAGCATCATTTTGAGATCATTAGCAATTCTTCTGACATCACTGTCGCATTATTTTTTAGGTTCGTAGCAACTCTTACTACATGACTCTCAGCATCACTTTGAGGTTGTTCGAAATGTTCACTCCATTACTGTTAGCATCATTTTGAGTTCATTAGCAATTCTGACGAAATCACTGTCGCATCATTTTGAGATCTTTTGCAATTCTTCTGACATCACTGTTGCATTCACTCCGTTGCATTCAACGTTCACTCCGTTACTGTTAGCATCATTTTGAGTTCATTAGCAATTCTTACTACATCACTGTTGCAATATTTTGAGGTTTTCTAACTAAATCACTGTCGCATCATTTTGAGATCTTTAGAAATTCTTCGGACATCACTGTCGCAATATTTTGAGGTTCCTAGCAACTTTTACGACATTACTGTCGCATTATTTTGAGGTTCGTTGCAACACTAACTACATGACTGCTAGCATCACTTTGAGGTTAATCGAAACTTTCACTCCATTACTGTTAGCATCATTTTGAGTTCAATTGCAATTCTTACGACATCACTGTCAGCATCATTTTTTATTTACTCGCAACTCAAACCACATGTCTGTCAGAATCACTTTGGGGTTATTCGAAACTTTCACTCCATTACTGTTAGCACCCTTTTGAGTTCATTAGCAATTCTTACAACATCACTGTCGCATCATTTTGAGATCATTAGCAATTCTTCCAAAAATCACTGTCGCATTATTTTAAGGTTCGTAGCAACACTTACTACATGACTGTCAGCATCATTATTAGATCATTAGCAATTCTTCTGACGTCACTGTCGCATTATTTTGAGGTTCGTAGCAACTCTTACTACATTACTGTCAGCATCACTTTGAGGTTATTCGAAACGTTCACTCCGTTACTGTTAGCATCATTTTGAGTTCATTAGCAATTCTTACTACATCACTGTTGCAATATTTTGAGGTTCGTAGCAACTTTTACGACACTACTGTCGCATTATTTTGAGGTTCGTAGCAACTCTTACTACATGACTGTCAGCATCATTTTGAGGTTATTCGAAACACTTACTAAATTACTGTAAGCATCACTGAGTTGATTAGCCACTATCACTACATTATTGTTAGCATCGTTTTGAGTTCAAGAGCAATTCTTACGACATCACTGTCAGCATCATTTTTTATTTACTCGCAACTCAAACCACATCTCTTTCAGAATCACTTTGAGGTTATTCAAAACTTTCACTCCATTACTGTTAGCACCCTTTTGAGTTCATTAGCAATTCTTACTACATCACTGTCGCATCATTTTGAGATCATTAGCAATTCTTCCAAAAATCACTGTCGCATTATTTTAAGGTTCGTAGCAACACTTACTACATGACTGTCAGCATCATTATTAGATCATTAGCAATTCTTCTGACGTCACTGTCACATTATTTTGAGGTTCGTAGCAACTCTTACTACATTATTGTTGCATTATTTTAAGGTTCGCAGCAACTCAAACTACATTACTGTCAGCATCACTTTGAGTTTATTAGCAACTATCACTACATTACTGTTAGCATCATTTTGAGTTCATTAGCAATTCTTACGACATCACTGTAGCATTAAATTCAGTTCATTTGCAACTCTTACTAAATGACAGCATCACTTTGAGGTTGTTCGAAATTCTTACTACATTACTGTAAGTATCACTGAGATTATAGCAACTATCGCTACATTACTTTTAGCATCATTTTGAGTTCATTAGCAATTCTTACAACATCACTGTCCCATCAGTTTGAGATCATTACCAATTCTTCTGACATCACTGTCGCATTATTTTAAGGTTCGTAGCAACTCTTACTACATGACTGTCAGAATCACTTTGAGGTTGTTTGGAACACTTACTACATTACCGTCAGCATCACTGAGTTGATGAGCAACTATCACTACATTACTGTTTGCATCATTTTGAGTTCATTAGCAATTCTTACTACATCACTGTCGCATCATTTTTAGTTAATTAGCAATTCTTCTGACATCACTGTCGCATTATTTTGAGGTTCGTAGCAACTTTTACTACATTACTGTTGCATTATTAAAAGGTTCGTAGCAACTCTTACTACAATACATTCAGCATCACTTTGAGTTTTTTAGCTATTTAAAGACATCACTGTAGCATTAAATTGAGGTTAGTAGCAACTCTTACTGCATGACTTTCAGCATCACTTTGAGGTTGTTCGAAACACTTATTACATTACTGTAAGCATCACTTGAGTTTATAGCAACTATCACTACATTACTGTTAGCATCGTTTTGAGTTCAATAGCAAATCTTACGACATCACTGTCAGCATCATTTTTAATTTACTCGCAACTCAAACCACATGACTGTCAGCATCACTTTGAGGTTATTCGAAACTTTCACTACATTACTGTTAGCATCATTTTGAGTTCATTCGCAATTCTTACGACATCACTGTAGCATTAAATTCAGTTCATTTGCAACTCTTACTAAATGACAGCATCACTTTGAGGTTGTTCGAAATTCTTACTACATTACTGTAAGTATCACTGAGATTATAGCAACTATCGCTACATTACTTTTAGCATCATTTTGAGTTCATTAGCAATTCTTACAACATCACTGTCCCATCAGTTTGAGATCATTACCAATTCTTCTGACATCACTGTCGCATTATTTTAAGGTTCGTAGCAACTCTTACTACATGACTGTCAGAATCACTTTGAGGTTGTTTGGAACACTTACTACATTACCGTCAGCATCACTGAGTTGATGAGCAACTATCACTACATTACTGTTTGCATCATTTTGAGTTCATTAGCAATTCTTACTACATCACTGTCGCATCATTTTTAGTTAATTAGCAATTCTTCTGACATCACTGTCGCATTATTTTGAGGTTCGTAGCAACTTTTACTACATTACTGTTGCATTATTAAAAGGTTCGTAGCAACTCTTACTACAATACATTCAGCATCACTTTGAGTTTTTTAGCTATTTAAAGACATCACTGTAGCATTAAATTGAGGTTAGTAGCAACTCTTACTGCATGACTTTCAGCATCACTTTGAGGTTGTTCGAAACACTTATTACATTACTGTAAGCATCACTTGAGTTTATAGCAACTATCACTACATTACTGTTAGCATCGTTTTGAGTTCAATAGCAAATCTTACGACATCACTGTCAGCATCATTTTTAATTTACTCGCAACTCAAACCACATGACTGTCAGCATCACTTTGAGGTTATTCGAAACTTTCACTACATTACTGTTAGCATCATTTTGAGTTCATTAGCAATTCTTACTACATCACTGTCACATCATTTTGAGATCATTTGCAATTCTTCCGACATCACTGTCGCATTATTTTGAGGTTCGTAGCAACTCTTACTACATGACTATCAGCATCACTTTGAGGTTATTCGAAACGTTCAATCCATTACTGTTAGCATCATTTTGAGTTCATTAGCAATTCTTACTAAATCACTGTCGCATCATTTTGAGATCTTTAGCAATTCTTCTGACATCACTGTCGCATTATTTTGAGGTTCGTAGCAACTCTTACTACATGACTATCAGCATCACTTTGAGGTTGTTCAAAACTTTCACTCCATTACTGTTAGCATCATTTTGAGTTCATGAGCAATTCTTACTAAATCAGTGTCGCATCATTTTGAGATCTTTAGCAATTCTTCTGACATCACTGTCGCATTATTTTGAGGTTCGTAGCAACTCTTACGACATGACTGTCAGCATCACTTTGAGGTTATTCGAAACTTTCACTCCATTACTGTTAGCATCATTTTGAGTTCATTAGCAATTCTTACTACATGACTGTCGCATCATTTTGACATCATTAGCAATTCTTCTGACATCACTGTCGCATTATTTTCAGGTTCGTAGCAACTTTTACTACATCACTGTCGCATCATTTTGAGATCATTAGCAATTCTTCCGACATCACTGTCGCATTATTTTGAGGTCCGTAGCAAACCTTACTACATGACCGTCAGCATTACTTTGAGGTAATTTGAAACTTTCACTCCATTACTGTTAGCATCATTTTGAGTTCATTAGCAATTCTTACTACATGACTGTCGCATCATTTTGACATCATTAGCAATTCTTCTGACATCACTGTCGCATTATTTTGAGTTTCGTAGCAACTTTTACTACATCACTGTCGCATCATTTTGAGATCATGAGCACTTCTTCTGACATCACTGTCGCATTATTTTGAGGTTCGTCGCAACTTTTACTACATTACTGTTGCATTATTTAAAGGTTCGTAGCAACTCTTACTACATTACTTTCAGCATCACTTTGACTTTATTAGCAACTATCACTACATTACTGTTAGCATTATTTTGAGGTTAGTAGCAACTCTTACTACATTACTGTAAGCATCACTTTGAGGTTGTTTGAAACACTTACTACATTACTGTCAGCATCACTGAGTTTATTAGCAACTATCACTACGTTACTGTTAGCATCTTTTTGAGTTCAATAGCAATTCTTACGACATCACAGTCAGCATCATTTTTAATTTACTCGCAACTCAAACCACATGACTATCAGCATCACTTTGAGGTTATTCGAAACTTTCACTCCATTACTGTTAGCATCATTTTGAGTTCATTAGCAATTCTTACTACATCACTGTCGCATCATTTTGAGGTCATTAGCAGTTCTTCCGACATTACTGTCTCATTATTTTGAGGTTCGTAGCAACTCTTACTACATGTCTGTCAGCATCACTTTGAGGTTATTCGAAACTTTCACTCCATTAATGTTAGCATCATTTTGAGATCATTAGCAATTCTTCCAAAAATCACTGTCGAATTATTTTAAGGTTCGTAGCAACACTTACTACATCACTGTCAGCATCATTTTGAGATCATTAGCAATTCTTCTGACGTCACTGTCACATTATTTTGAGGTTCGTAGCAAGTCTTACTACATTATTGTTGCATTATTTTAAGGTTCGTAGCAACTCAAACTACATTACTGTCAGCATCAATTTTAGTTTATTAGCAACTATCACTACATTACTGTTAGCATCATTTTGTGTTATTAGCAATTCTTACGACATCACTGTAGCATTAAATTCAGTTCATTAGCAACTCTTACTACATGACTGTCAGCATCACTTTGAGGTTGTTCGAAACTCTTACTACATTACTGTAAGTATCACTGAGATTATAGCAACTATCGCTACATTACTTTAAGCATCATTTTGAGTTCATTAGCAATTCTTACAACATCACTGTCCCATCAGTTTGAGATCATTACCAATTCTTCTGAAATCACTGTCGCATTATTTTGAGGTTCGAAGCAACTCTTACAACTTTACTGTTGCATTATTTTAAGGTTAGTAGCAACCCTTACCACATGACTGTCAGAATCACTTTGAGGTTGTTCGAAACACTTACTTCATTACTGTCAGCATCACTGAGTTGATTAGCAACTATCACTACATTACTGTTAGCATCATTTTGAGTTCATTAGCAATTCTTACTACATCACTGTCGCATCATTTTTAGTTCATTAGCAATTCTTCTGACATCACTGTCGCATTATTTTGAGGTTCGTAGCAACTCTTACTACATTATTGTTGCATTATTTAAAGGTTCGTAGCAACTCTTACTACATTACTGTCAGCATCACTTTTAGTTTATTAGCTATTTGTAGACATCACTGTCGCATTAAATTGAGGTTAGTAGCAACTCTTACTGCATGACTTTCAGCATCACTTTTAGGTTGTTCGAAACACTTATTACATTACTGTAAGCATCACTTGAGTTTATAGCAACTATCACTACATTACTGTTAGCATCGTTCTGAGTTCGATAGCAATTCTTACGACATCACTGTCAGCATCATTTTTAATTTACTCGCAACTCAAACCACATGACTGTCAGCATCACTTTGAGGTTATTCGAAACTTTCACTCCATTACTGTTAGCATCATTTTGAGTTCATTAGCAATTCTTACTACATCACTGTGGCATTATTTTGAGGTTCGTAGCAACTCTTATTACATGACCGTCAGCATCACTTTGAGGTTATTCGAAATGTTCACTCCATTACTGTTAGCATCACTGAGTTGATTAGTAACTATCACTACATTACTTTTAGCATCATTTTGAGTTCATTAGCAATTCTTCCGACATCACTGTCGCAATATTTTGAGGTTCGTAGCAACACTTACTACATGACTGTAAGCATCACTTTGAGGTTATTCGAAACTTTCACTCCATTACTGTTAGCATCATTTTGAGTTCATTAGCAATTCTTACTACATCACTGTCGCATCATTTTGAGATCATTAGCAATTCTTCCGACATCACTGTCGCATTACTTTGAGGTTCGTAGCAACTCTTCCTACATTATTGTTGCATTATTTTAAGGTTCGTAGCAACTCTTACTACATGACTGTCAGCATCACTTTGAGGTTGTTCAAAACACTTACTACATTACTGTAAGCATCACTGAGTTTCTTAGCAACTATCACTACATTACTGTGAGCATCATCTTGAGTTCATTAGCAATTCTTCCGACATCTCTGCCGCAATATTTTGAGGTTCGTAGCAACTCTTACTACATTATTTTTGCATTATTTTAAGGTTCCTAGCAACTCTTACTACATTACTGTCAGCATCACTTTGAGTTTATTAGCAACTATCACTACATTACTGTTAGCATCATTTTGAGTTTATGAGCAATTCCCACGACATCACTGTAGCATTGAATTGAGTTCAATAGCAACTCTTACTAAATGACTGTCAGCATCACCTTTAGGTTGTTCGAAGCAACACTTACTACAGGACTGTCAGCATCACTTTGAGGTTACTCGAAACTTTCACTCCATATCTGTTAGCATTATTTTGAGTTCATTAGCAATTCTTACTACATCACTGTCGCATCATTTTGAGATCTTTAGCAATTCTTCTGACATCACTGTCGCATTATTTTGAGGTTCATAGCAACTCTTTCTACATGACTGTCATCATCACTTTGAGGTTATTCGAAACACTTACTACATCACTGTCAGCATCACTGAGTTGATGAGCAACTATCACTACATTACTGTTAGCATCATTTTGAGTTAATGAGCAATTCTTACTAAATCACTGTCGCATTATTTTGAGATTCGTAGCAACTTTTACTACATTACTGTTACCATCATTTTACGTTCATTAGCAATTCTTCCGACATCACTGTCGCAATATTTTGAGGTTCGTAGCAACTTTTACTTCATTACCGTTGCATTATATTGAGGTTCGTAGCAACTCTTAGTACATGACTGTCAGCATCACTTTGAGGTTATTCGAAACACTTCCTACATTACTGTAAGCATCACTGAATTGATTAGCAACTATCACTACATTACTGTTAGCATCATTTTGAGTTCATTAGCAATTCTTCCGACATCAATGTCGCAATATTTTGAGGTTCGTAGCAACATTTACTACATTACTGTCGCATTATTTTGAGGTTCGTAGCAACACTTACTTCATGACTGAAAGCATCACTTTGAGGTTATTCGAAAGTTTCACTCCATTACTGTTAGCATCATTTTGAGTTCATTAGCAATTCTTACTACATCACTGTCGCATCATTTTGAGGTCATTAGCATTTCTTCTGACATCACTGTCACATTATTTTGAGGTTCGTAGCAACTCTTACTACATTATCTTTGCATTATTTTAAGATTCGTAGCAAATCTTACTACATTACTGTCAGCATCACTTTGAGTTTATTCGCAACTATCACTACATTACTGTTAGCATCATTTTGAGTTTATGAGCAATTCTCACGACATCACTTTAGCATTAAATTGAGTTCATTAGCAACTCTTACTACATTACTGTCAGCATCACTTTGAGGTTTTTCGATACTCTTTCTACATTACTGTAAGCATCACTGAGTTTCTTAGCAACTATCACTACATTACTGTTAGCATAATCTTGAGTTCATTAGCAATTCTTCCGACATCACTTTCGCAATATTTTGAGGTTCGTAGCAACTTTTACTACATTTCTGTCGCATTATTTTGAGGTTCGTAGCAACTCTTAGTACATGACTATCAGCATCACTTTGAGGTTTTTCGAAAGTTTCACTCCATTACTGTTAGCATCATCTTGAGTTCATTAGCAATTCTTCCGACATGACTGTCGCAATATTTTGAGGTTCGTAGCAACTTTTACTACATTACTGTCGCATTATTTTGAGGTTCGGAGCAACACTTACTCCATGACTGTAAGCATCACTTTGAGGTTATTCGAAAGTTTCACTCCATTGCTGTTAGCATCATTTTGAGTTCATTAGCAATTCTTACTACATCACTGTCGCATCATTTTGAGGTCATTTGCATTTCTTCTGACATCACTGTCACATTATTTTGAGGTTTGTAGCAACTCTTACGTCATTATTGTTGCATTAATTTAAGGTTTGTAGCAACTCTTACTACATGACTGTCAGCATCACTTTGAGGTTGTTCAAAACACTTACTACATCACTGTCAGCATCACTGAGTTGATTAGCAACTATCACTACATTACTGTTAGCATCATTTTGAGTTCATGAGCAATTCTTCTGACATCACTGTCGCATTATTTTGAGATTCGTAGCAACTCTTACTACATTATCTTTGCATTATTTTAAGGTTCGTAGAAACTCTTACTACATTACTGTCAGCATCACTTTGAGTTTATTAGCAACTATCACTAAATTACTGTTAGCATCATTTTGAGTTTATGAGCAATTCTCACGACATCACTTTAGCATTAAATTGAGTTCATTAGCAACTCTTACTAAATGACTGTCAGTATCACTTTGAGGTTTTTCGAAACTCTTACTACATTACTGTAAGCATCACTGAGTTTCTTAGCAACTATCTCTACATTACTGTTAGCATAATCTTGAGTTCATTAGCAATTCTTCCGACATCACTGTCGCATTATTTTGAGGTTCGTAGCAACTCTTACTACATGACTGTCAGCATCACTTTGAGGTTATTCTAAACGTTCACTCCATTACTGTTAGCATCATTTTGAGTTCATTAGCAATTCTTACTAAATCACTGTCGCATCATTTTGAGATCATCAGCAATTCTTCTGACATCTCTGCCGCAATATTTTGAGGTTCGTAGCAACTCTTACTACATTATTTTTGCATTATTTTAAGGTTCCTAGCAACTCTTACTACATTACTGTCAGCATCACTTTGAGTTTATTAGCAACTATCACTACATTACCGTTAGCATCATTTTGAGTTTATGAGCAATTCCCACGACATCACTGTAGCATTGAATTGAGTTCAATAGCAACTCTTACTAAATGACTGTCAGCATCACCTTTAGGTTGTTCGAAGCAACACTTACGACAGGACTGTCAGCATCACTTTGAGGTTACTCGAAACTTTCACTCCATATCTGTTAGCATTATTTTGAGTTCATTAGCAATTCTTACTACATCACTGTCGCATCATTTTGAGATCTTTAGCAATTCTTCTGACATCACTGTCGCATTATTTTGAGGTTCATAGCAACTCTTTCTACATGACTGTCATCATCACTTTGAGGTTATTCGAAACACTTACTACATCACTGTCAGCATCACTGAGTTGATGAGCAACTATCACTACATTACTGTTAGCATCATTTTGAGTTAATGAGCAATTCTTACTAAATCACTGTCGCATTATTTTGAGATTCGTAGCAACTTTTACTACATTACTGTTACCATCATTTTACGTTCATTAGCCATTCTTCCGACATCACTGTCGCAATATTTTGAGGTTCGTAGCAACTTTTACTTCATTACCGTTGCATTATATTGAGGTTCGTAGCAACTCTTAGTACATGACTGTCAGCATCACTTTGAGGTTATTCGAAACACTTCCTACATTACTGTAAGCAT
The DNA here is from genome assembly GCF_037954235.1 of Aulostomus chinensis. Taxonomy (NCBI): domain Eukaryota; kingdom Metazoa; phylum Chordata; class Actinopteri; order Syngnathiformes; family Aulostomidae; genus Aulostomus; species Aulostomus chinensis. The sequence goes on along the minus strand of NC_141320.1, from coordinate 53,563,561 downwards.
CACTGAATTGATTAGCAACTATCACTACATTACTGTTAGCATCATTTTGAGTTCATTAGCAATTCTTCCGACATCAATGTCGCAATATTTTGAGGTTCGTAGCAACTCTTACTACATTATCTTTGCATTATTTTAAGATTCGTAGCAAATCTTACTACATTACTGTCAGCATCACTTTGAGTTTATTCGCAACTATCACTACATTACTGTTAGCATCATTTTGAGTTCATTCGCAATTCTCACGACATCACTTTAGCATTAAATTGAGTTCATTAGCAACTCTTACTAAATGACTGTCAGCATCACTTTGAGGTTGTTCAAAACACTTACTACATCACTGTCAGCATCACTGAGTTGATTAGCAACTATCACTACATTACTGTTAGCATCATTTTGAGTTCATGAGCAATTCTTCTGACATCACTGTCGCATTATTTTGAGATTCGTAGCAACTCTTACTACATTATCTTTGCATTATTTTAAGGTTCGTAGAAACTCTTACTACATTACTGTCAGCATCACTTTGAGTTTATTAGCAACTATCACTAAATTACTGTTAGCATCATTTTGAGTTTATGAGCAATTCTCACGACATCACTTTAGCATTAAATTGAGTTCATTAGCAACTCTTACTAAATGACTGTCAGTATCACTTTGAGGTTTTTCGAAACTCTTACTACATTACTGTAAGCATCACTGAGTTTCTTAGCAACTATCTCTACATTACTGTTAGCATAATCTTGAGTTCATTAGCAATTCTTCCGACATCACTGTCGCATTATTTTGAGGTTCGTAGCAACTCTTACTACATGACTGTCAGCATCACTTTGAGGTTATTCTAAACGTTCACTCCATTACTATTAGCATCATTTTGAGTTCATTAGCAATTATTACTAAATCACTGTCGCATCATTTTGAGATCATCAGCATTTCTTCTGACATCTCTGCCGCAATATTTTGAGGTTCGTAGCAACTCTTACTACATTATTTTTGCATTATTTTAAGGTTCCTAGCAACTCTTACTACATTACTGTCAGCATCACTTTGAGTTTATTAGCAACTATCACTACATTACTGTTAGCATCATTTTGAGTTCATGAGCAATTCCCACGACATCACTGTAGCATTGAATTGAGTTCAATAGCAACTCTTACTAAATGACTGTCAGCATCACCTTTAGGTTGTTCGAAGCAACACTTACTACAGGACTGTCAGCATCACTTTGAGGTTACTCGAAACTTTCACTCCATATCTGTTAGCATCATTTTGAGTTCATTAGCAATTCTTACTACATCACTGTCGCATCATTTTGAGATCTTTAGCAATTCTTCTGACATCACTGTCGCATTATTTTGAGGTTCATAGCAACTCTTTCTACATGACTGTCAGCATCACTTTGAGGTTATTCGAAACGTTCACTCCATTACTGTTAGCATCATTTTGAGTTCATTAGCAATTCTTACGACATCACTGTCACATCATTTTGAGATCAATAGAAATTCTTCCTTCATCACTGTCGCATTATTTTGAGGTTCGTAGCAACTCTCACTACATGACTGTCAGCATCACTTTGAGGTTGTTCGAAACACTTACTACATCACTGTCAGCATCACTGAGTTGATTAGCAACTACCACTACATTACTGTTAGCATCATTTTGAGATCAATACCAATTCTTCCGACATCACTGTCGCATTATTTTGAGCTTCGTAGCAACTCTTACTACATTACTGTCAGCATCATTTTTAGGTGACTCGCAACTTTAATCACATGACTATCAGCCTCACTTTGAGGTTGTTCGAAACACTTAGTACATTACTGAAAGCATCACTGATTTTATTAGCAGCTATCACTACATTACTGTTAGCATCGTTTTGAGTTCATTAGCAATTCTTACAAAATAACTGTGGCATTATTTTTAGGTTCGTAGCAACTCTTACTACATGACTGTCAGCATCACTTTGAGGATATTTGCAACTTTCACTACATTACTGTTAGCATCATTTTGAGTGCATAAGCAATTTTTACTCCATCACTGTCGAATCATTTTGAGATGTTTATCAATTCTTCCGACATTACAGTCGCATTATTTTAAGGTTCGTAGCAACTCTAACCACATGACGGTCAGCATCACTGAGTTTATTTGCAACTGTCACAAAATTACTGTAAGCATCATTTTGAGATTATTAGCAATTCTTACGACATCACTGTAGCATTATTTTGAGGTTATTAGCAACTCTTACTACAGTACTGTCAGCATCATTTTTAGGTTATTCGCAACTTTCACTACATTACTGTTAGCATCATTTTGTGTTCATTAGCAATTCTTACTACATCACTGTCGCAATATTTTGAGGTTCGTATCAACTCTTACTAAATTACTTTTGCGTTAGTTTGAGGTGAGTAGTAACTCTTACTACATGACTGTCAGCATCACTTTGAGGTTGTTCGAAACACTTACTACATTACTGTCGGCATCACTGAGTTCATTAGTAACCATCACTACATTACTGTTAGCATCATTTTGAGTTCATGAGCAATTCTTACTACATCACTGTCGCATTATTTTTAGCTTCGTAGCAACTCTTACTACAATACTGTCAGCATCATTTTTAGGTGACTCGCAACTTTAATCACATGACTGTCAGCCTCACTTTGAGGTTATTCGAAACACTTTGTACATTACTGAAAGCATCACTGATTTTATTAGCAGCTATCACTACATTACTCTTCGCATCATTTTGAGTTCATTAGCAATTCTTGCGAAATAACTGTGGCATTATTTTGAGGTAGTTCAAAACACTTACTACATTACTGTAAGCATCACTGAGTTTATTATCAACTATCACTACGTTACTGTTCGCATCATTTTGAGTTTAATAGTATTTCTTATGACATCACTGTCAGCTTCATTTTTAGGTTATTAGAAACTTTCACTCCATTATTGTTAGCAACTCTAACCACATGACTTTCAGCATTACTTTGAGGTTATTCGAATTTTTCACTACATTACTGTTAGCATCATTTTGAGTACATTAGCAATTCTTACTCCATCACTGTCGCATCATTTTGAGATCATTAGCAATTCTTCTGACATCACTGTCGCATTATTTTGAGGTTCGTAGCAACTCTTAATACGTTACTGTTGCATTATTTTAAGGTTAGTAGCAACTCTTACTACATGACTGTCAGCATCATTTTGAGATGATTAGCAATTCTTCCGACATCACGGTCGCATTATTTTAAGGTTCGTAGCAACTCTAACCACATGACTGTCAGCATCACTTTGAGGTTGTTCGAAACACTTACTACATTACTTTCAGCATCACTGAGTTTATTAGCAACTCTCACTACATTACTGTTAGCATCATTTTGAGTTCATTAGCAATTCTTACGACTTCACTGTAGCATTATTTTGAGGTTTGTAGCAACTCTTACTACATCACTGTAGTATTATTTTGAGGTTTGTAGCAACTCTTACTACATGACTCTCAGCATCACTTTGAGGTTGTTTGAAACACTTACTACATTACTGTAAGCATCACTGAGTTTATTAGCAACTATCACTACGATACTGTTAGCATCTTTTTGAGTTTAATAGTAGTTCTTAAGACATCACTGTCAGCATCATTTTTAGGTTACTTGCAACTCCAACAGCATGACTGTCAGCATCACTTTGAGGTTATTCGAAACTTTCACTCCATTATTATTCGCATCATTTTGAGAACATTAGCAATTCTTACTACATCACCGTCGCATCATTTTGAGATCATTAGCAATTCTTCCGACATCACTGTCGCATTATTTTGAGGTTCGTAGCAACTCTTACTACATCACTGTAGCATTATTTTGAGGTTATTAGCAACTCTTACTACATCACTGTCAGCATCATTTTTAGGTTACTCGCAACTCAAACCACATGACTGTCAGCATCACTTTGAGGTTATTCGAAACTTTACTCCATTACTGTTAGCATCGTTTTGAGTTCATTAGCAATATTTACTACATCACTGTCGCATCATTTTGGGATCATTAGCAATTCTTCCGACATCACTGTCGCATTATTTTGAGGTTAGTAGCAACTCTTACTACATGACTGTCAGCATCACTTTGAGGTTGTTCGAAACACTGACTACATTACTGTAAGCATCACTGAGTTTTTTAGCAACTATCACTACATTACTGTTAGCATCATTTTGAGTTCATTAGCAATTCTTACGACTTCACTGTAGCATTATTTTGAGGTTTGTAGCAACTCTTACTACATCACTGTCGCATTATTTTGAGGTTTGTAGCAACTCTTACTGCATGACTGTCAGCATCACTTTGAGGTTGTTTGAAACACTTACTACATTACTGTAAGCATCACTGGGTTTATTAGCAACTATCACTACGTTACTGTTAGCATCTTTTTGAGTTTAATAGTAGTTCTTAAGACATCACTGTCAGCATCATTTTTAGGTTACTTGCAACTCCAACAGCATGACTGTCAGCATCACTTTGAGGTTATTCGAAACTTTCACTACATTACAGTTAGCATCCTTTTGAGATGATAAGCAATTCTTACGACATCACTGTCGCATCATTTTGAGATCATTACCAATTCTTCTGACATCACTGTCGCATTATTTTGATATTCGTAGCAACTCTTAATACGTTACTGTTGCATTATTTTAAGGTTCGTAGCAACTCTTAATACATGACTGTCAGCATCACTTTGAGGTTGTTCGAAACACTGAGTACATTACTGTAAGCATCACTGAGTTTATTAGTAACCATCACTACATGACTGTTAGCATCATTTTGAGTTCATTAGCAACACTTACTACATGACTGTCAGCATCACTCTGAGGTTTTTCGAAACACTTACTACATTACTGTAAGCTTCACTGAGTTTATCAACTATCACTACATCATTGTTAACATCATTTTGAGTTCATTAGCAATTTATACTACATGACTGTCAGCATCATTTTGAGGTTCGTAGCAACTCTTAATACATGACTGTCAGCATCACTTTGAGGTTATTCGAAACTTTCACTCAATTACTGTTGGCATCATTTTGAGTTCATTAGCAATTCTTACTAGATCACTGTCGCATCATTTTGAGATCATTAGCAATTCTTTAGACATCACTGTAGCATTATTTTGAGGTTATTAGCAACTCTTACTATCTTACTGTCAGCATAATTTTTAGGTTACTCGCAACTCTAACCGCATGAGTGTCAACATCACTTTGAGGTTATTCAAAACTTTCACTACATTACTGTTAGCATCATTTTGAGTTCATGAGCAATTCTTCTGACATCACTGTCGCATTATTTTGATATTCGTAGCAACTCTTACTACATTATTGTTGCATTATTTTAAGGTTCGTACCAACTCTTACTACGTGACTGTCAGCATCACTTTGAGGTTGTTGTAAACACTTACTACATTACTGTAAGCATCCCTGAGTTTATTAGCAACTCTCACTACATTACTTTTAGCCTCATTTTTAGTTCATTAGCAATTCTTACGACATCACTGTTGCATTATTTTGAGATTGGTATCAATTCTTACTACATCACTGTCGCATCATTTTGAGAGCTTTCGCAATTCTTCCGACATCACTGTCGCATTATTTTGAGGTTCGTAGCAACTCTTACTACATGACTGTCAGCATCACTTTGAGGTTGTTCGAAACACTTACTACATTACTGTAAGCATCACTGAGTTTATTAGCAACTATCACTACATTACCGTCAGTACCATTTTGAGTTTATTAGCAAGTCTTAAAAATATCACTGTCACCTCATTTTGAGATCATTAGCAATTCTTCTGACATCACTGTCGCATTATTTTGAGGTTCGTAGCAACTCTTACCACATTACTGTGTCATTATTTCAAGGTTTGTTGCAACCCTTACTACATTACTATCAGCATCACTGAGTTTATTAGCAACTATCACTCCATTACTGTTAGCATCATTTTGAGTTTATTAGCAATTCTTACTACAGCACTGTCGCATCATTTTTAGATCATTAGCAATTCTTCCCACATCACTGTCGCATTTTTAGGTTTGTTTCAACTCTTACTACATTACATTCAGCATCACTGAGTTTATTAGCAACTATCACTACATTACTGTTAGCATCATTTTGAGTTCATTAGCAATTCTTACTACATCACTGTAGCATCATTTGGAGATCATTAGCAATTCTTACGACATCACTGTAGCATCATTTTGAGGTTATTAGCAACTCTTACTACATCACTGTCAGCATCATTTTTAGGTTACTCGCAACTCTAACCACATGACTGTCAACATCACTTTGAGGTTATTCGAAACTTTCACTACATTACTGTTAGCATCATTTTGAGATCATTAGCAATTCTTCCGACATCACTGTCGCATTATTTTGAGGTTAGTAGCAACTCTCACTACATGACTGTCGCATTATTTTGAGGTTCGTAGCAACTCTTACTACAATACTGTTGCATTATTTTAAGTTTAGTAGAAACTCTCACTACATCACTGTAGCATCATTTTGAGGTTTGTAGCAACTCTCACTACATCACTGTAGCGTAATTTTATCCTTGAGATTGGGGACCAATAATTTTATTTTCCATTTTTGGGACATGTACTGTACACAGACACACAGATTTATGAAAGTCACTTTCAGGTGCCTGAAATTCCTTTGGGGACTAAAGTCTAGAAAAGTAATTTGAACATTTGTGTGTACTTTGTTTTGTGATGATAAGATTTACACCGACCAAGTCAGCCATATTGGCACCACAATCCAATTGGCATGTCAATAAACATCACCCAATAAACCAAGGTCTTCTGTCTCAATGTATGTCACTGAAACATACTGTATTGTATTGCCTCACACTTACAGCATACAAGGATGCATGGCGTGGGTGGAACTGCCTGAATCTCTTCTGCAATGGAAGTTTGGTCAACCGTGTGGAACATTCCTGCACGATCCCCTTTGAGTGGGAAAGTAGCATCAACACAGCACCACGTGGTCCACCAGCAGCTTGGATTTCTGCTCCTTGTCTTGTAGTTCCACTTGACTTCTCCAAGGGAAGAGACTGCAAATAGTCAAGAACTCTGGGAAATTTGGTGGCTGTGGCCTCCTCAAATTCCACATTGATGTGGACACCAGTTCAAAGTTTGAAGTGCAGTTATCAACTCTGCACTGAAGTTGTTTCGTTAAAGGATAAATGATTTCCATTGTCCAATGATTATTTTACATTCCAATCCTCTAAAGTGATGGAGTGATACTGTAAATATGTAGAAATTCTCTATTGTTCAAAGTACAGATTCTGTGTTTATACATTGTTGTAGTTTTTATACTTGGAGAAACCAGAATCTAACAGGAAATCACTGTAGAAAGTTGGCTCAGTTTCATAAAGTAACAACTAAATAGCTTCAATTGACAGTGATTGACCTTAAACTTGGCAATTTTAATCACTATGCTTGCTTTTCCACTGTCAAATGAACTTTTTAATGGGAAATTCCTGCTCATAGACTGGTTTGTTTCATACATGAACCAGTAAGAGCCCTGAACTTAGAGAAGAACCTGAAAGGTCCTTGTTCTTCATGTGTTTTTACGTGATGGGCCTTTTTTCCTGCAGTTTAATTCACATTTATCAACAATTAAAGGGCACCTAGAATGAAAATCATTGTTTTTGTGTTTTTGGTGTTTCTTCAACGTCCCCCAGCTGTGGGGAACACACACCAAGTGTGAGGCAGTGTCATAACCTCTGTTTGAAGGATCTCCCCTTTTTTGAATCGCCGTGGGAAAATGGACCAATGCGATTTTGGCTGAAGTGTTACGTCACAGTTCAGTCAGTGCCCCCCCCCCCCCCACTCACACACACCCCTTTGACATATTTCGGGGGGGGGGGGCGATTATGCGAGCGAGCCGAGTGAGTGCAGCGCTCTTGTGTCGCAACTGGAGCCTGCAGCAGCAGCACTGACTGAGCAGATTGATTGAAGGAATGGCCTCGATAGAATTGAGACCTTTGTTTTATCTGCGCTGTCTGTCGCTAGCTGGCCTGGCCTGGCTTGAGGGGGAAGGAATCTCGCCAGCCAGGCAGGCTACCAAGGGGCCAGGCCACCAGGAAAACTCCCAGTTGTCCCGACGGTCACCCCGCCGCTGCATATACGGCTGGATCTGCGAATGGGCCGTGGCTACTTGGTATCTTATCTTACGAATGTTGTTGTATGATATGGAATGTTGTCAATTGACAGTAGCCGTCACACTTAGCACTGGCGACAGTTAGCCGAGAAAGTGGGAGTACTTTCTTTTCAGTGACAGTGAGGGCAGCCAATCACCGAGTAGTAGTTAAATGAGGTTGCCAGATAAACAACGGCAACTGATCGCCGTCAACTCATGCACTTGCATAAATAATGAGGTTGCCAGATGAGGTCAGAAACGACCCCAATAGGGACAAATGAGGCATTCTAAACCCAACATGGTAACATAGCGGTTTCAGAGAGCCTTTTAGGAAGCTTCTGAGCCATCACAGACCCAACCATTTTTTGTGGGGTTACATATCACACCACAGAACAAGAATTAATATCCCTTCAACCTCTCTATGGCACCTTTAATGTACTGTAATTTAATGAGTTGGGACTGTGAAAGCTGCTGTGTATTTTTACAGTTTATTCCATGTAATTTTGTGGAACAGTTCATCACTGTAATTTGACGGTATTCGTCTGGAAACTCTGCTGCCAGACTTTTTGCCGTTTTTTTATAGTTTTTTTTCTTGACAGTATACACAGAGGTCTCGTGGTTGAGCCGGGGCACACAGAGTCCCGCCCCCACACAGCTGAGAAACGCAGCTCTGAGCAGCTGCCTCAGTCACACAGAAGATAGACGCGTTTCCTGGTTGGCGAGTGCAGACACAACTTCTCTGAGTGCAGGGTTCACTTCTCTCATTGCTGTTTGTTCACTGTTGAGGTTTTATTCCTCCACCAACCTGCTTCTGTCTGGAAAGAAACAAATAACTGGAGTGCTGCACATCAACAGACTTGGTGTTTGGACACGGACGAATGAAGTTTGGCTTTTTGTTTCTTCCATCAGATCAGAGCTGATAGGAAAAACAATCAGGTGGTTTTATTAAACCAGCAGTGAGCTGGACTTCAGCCCAGGTCCTCAGTCCCACTGTCAGTTCACTTCAACATGGACGAACTAAATCCAACCCTCACCTGGCCTGGAAATCAATAACAATTACATAACAACTCCTTTATTTCTCTCCTGTTCAGGTCCAGTTGGACTCCATCCATCATCATCTTCCGCTTATTCCTTACTATTAAGGGTCGCGGGGGGGCTGGAGCCTATCCCAGCATCTACGGGCAAGAGGCGGGGTACACCCTGGACAGGTCGCCAGTCCCAGTTGGACTCATTCATCTCTATATGGTAGGATTTCACTTCATGAGTTCAGAAGCATCTTCACATGAGATGCTGGTTCCTCAAATTGATTGATTGTTGAATTCTGTGTTTGATGTCTGAATTCTGTCTTTGATCTCTGGGTTCTGTGCATTGAATTCCTGCTCCAGTCTTTGATCTCTGACTGATTCTAAACTCATCAAAGGATCACATCAGCATCTTGGTCCAGACTCCAGATGGTGATTTTACCAAGTGCACCACAGTCCTTGTTGCTGTCTGCTGTTGGGTCACAGCAAAGTAAGGAAACAGCCTGACGGTCCTCAGGAGGAAATCCAACAACCTCCAAAGATGGAGGTGAATCTAGACCCTCTCATGTTGGCCATCCTTGATGAACTTGGGCGGTACTGTGGTGCTGGGATGAGGTCATGGAGCTGATCTGGGAGCAGTCCTGATGTTAAATGATGAGATGAAGGACAGTGTGGAGGCAAAATGGACAAAATGTGTTAACATAAAATAAAATTGTAAACCTGTTTGAAGTCTTATTTTGTGTTTGATGGACATTTTTAAAATCACTAATGATTTTTTGACTGAACGTCCTGGATCCTGTGGTGCCTGATGAGGAGACAACTTGAGTACAGAGTTGGAGAAGAGGGTTTTTGGAGGGGAGATGATTTTTGCAGTGCTACAAGTCAATAAAATGTCATCATTTTTCAAAATGTCCTCACTAAGATGGTTATTAATTCTCTCTCTCCCTCATTCTCAGCTGCTACAGCCTTTAAAGAAAACCTTTGACTGGTGGATCTAACAAAGATCAGATGTTGTCTCCTCTAGAACATCAACAGCTTAACGTTGTGGGCAGGACTCCTACCTGAGCAGGGAGACCCCAATGGATTTCTAGTCCTGATAGGGAGAGGGAGCCTCCTGGGTCACGGAGTGGGGAACCTGATAGGGAGTGGGATGACCCGCCCATTGTGGGTGATTGACAGGGCAGGTTTGATCTATGTTTTCATTTTCAAAAGTAATTTTGAATATTTGTGGAAAGTTAGCCCAACTTGAACATGGAGAAGATGTCTTCTGATAGTGAATCGACTGTTGTCACATTTAAGGATCACTTGAGCTGATAAGATGAAGGCTACACAGGACCAGCTGGAGATTCCAGGGATTGAACCCAGGGCCTCATACATGCTCAGCATGCGCTCTACCACTGAGCTACACCCCCTCTGGTAGAGTCACTGTTTAACTGATGCAGGAACACAAACACAGACACAACATTTATTTTCTTCATTTTAGGGATGTCTGTGTAGGTTCTCATTCGTCCAGGTCATCGTAGATCGAAGCGAAGTAAAATCTGGTCAAATGGACGTAAGTTTATCTTGAAGACGTTTCACCTCTCATCCGAGAGGCTTCTTCAGTTCTAGTGAAGAGTGTGGAAACTCCAGCTTATAAACCTATGTGGGAGTGGTCAGTGCTATTGTGGTGGAAACGACCCTCCCGAGACTCACCTGGCCTCCCCAAACGACAGTCGTTGTGCGGTGTCAGGGAGTTTCACCGACCACTCAGATGCTAATGGACTGTGCTGGCAGCAGCAACTCAGTCGCGTTTTAAGGTCTCATATGTGTGAATGTCACTGAGAAGAGAACTGATCTTGTCCTGGTAGTCAGTTGTGTCAAGGACCACCATGCATCTTCCTTTGTCAGCCGGAAGGATGGTGATGTTCTCATCTTTGCTCAGTGCATTCAAGGCCTTCCTTTCCTGGACCGAGAGGTTGGCAGAGGGGACCTTCGCTTCGGAGAGGGCCGCTGTGACCTTGAGTCGTAGTTCATCTGCTTTTGTGGTGGAGAGGTTGTTCTTCTTGATGGCGGATTCTGTGGCAGTGATGAGGTCCACCGTCGGGAGATGTTTCGGGGTGACAGCAAAGTTCATTCCTTTGGCAAGGACGCGTTTCTCAGGACTGGTGAGCTCCCTGTTGGATAAGTTCCTTATCCACCTGTCCTGCGAGTCCGCTGGGGTTGGGCCTTCTGCTTCTCGTTCCCGGTCGAGGCGAGACTGGAGGCGAGCGAATGTCCTTTTCTGCCTCTCCTTGCTCTTCTGATGTTGAGATAGTTGGGCTGTCCCAACGAAGGAGGTGACCTTGTCCAAGATGGCGGGTGGCAAAAATGGCGATAACTCTTGATTAAGGTGATCTAGCTTGGTCTTTAGTCCCTCGATGGTGAAATGGACCTGTCTCACTCTCTCGTTGAGAAGCTGATTTTGTGCCCGTTCCAAAATCTTGCTGGCCCTGTGGCCCCTCACGGTGGATCCTAGTAGTAGGCTAGTGGGAATGAGGTTGTGTTGGCGGCATCGGAGGTTGGAACGTAGATGGTTCCTGTAGTCTGCGATTTTCCTTGCAGTCCTTTCGCATTCCCGCACCACACTAAGGATGTCCTTCCCATAGTGTTCGGCAAGATGTCTGTGTAGGTTCTCATTCATCCAGGTCATCGTAGATCGAAGCGAAGTAAAATCTGGTCAACTGGACGTAACTGAGCCTGTGATCTCAAAGGCTCTGTGATCTCTGTCATTTCACTGTGATGTCAGCCCTCACAGTCTGAAGGCGTGTTCACATCAATCGTGACACAAATTTTCGTGCAACAAGTTCACATGTAAAGTCCATGTAGAGAGCTGAACTGGTGTGTGTACTCGCCGGCAACGTGAGTGACGCGTATTCATGCATTTGAAAGTATTCAACTTTTGTGACAAATTCTCATGACAAGGAGTCCAGAGAGCCTGTCAGCGTTGAGATTCCTCTGGCGTCAGGGAAGTCATGTCAACGGTCCTGGAGCCTGGAGTTGGTGTTGGACCTTGATATCCTGGCACCGATCCTCACAAACAGGTCATCGAACAGGAACCTCGTCAGCCTGAAGTAGCGCTGGAAACGGCCGTCGTCCAGGCACAGTTCTTGGAGAAAGAGAGTTAAGAAGTTTAGAGGTCCAAGAAGCTTCTTCAGTTCAAAACTTGCCTTTAACCTTCAGTCTAACGCTGTTCCAGCATTGGATGAAAGAGACTGGTGCTCTCATCTTCTTCAACACTGACTTGTTCTACCAGGACAAGAGAATCTGAGCTTGGATGTCATTTAGCAGTCAAAGGCTTGTTAAACTGGTCAACATCAGCTGGTGTTCACTCTGATGATGTAGCGATGGTCTGGATTCTTCCTTCTGGAGCACCAAGCTGCTGGGAAGAAGCCTGATGATGTCAGAGTTGTGTTCAGTGGCTCCTGCTGGGTCCATTTCTGACAAATGGGCTCCAAAGAGTTCAGCTGTTTCAAAGGTCAGGGTTGCTGTTAGCAGACGAGGTGGCCGAGTGGTTAAGGCGATGGACTGCTAATCCATTGTGCTCTGCACGCGTGGGTTCGAATCCCATCCTCATCGCAAGTGTCTCTAGTTTCTGCTCCTAGATGATGGAAAGACTCTGAACTGTGAGGCTTTTAACTGACACAGATACCAGTTGAGTCAACTTCCCTTTCACAACCTGACCAAAACAACTCTGACACCCAGAGCTCACATGTGTCAATCACCTCTGGAGAAGGTCCCGCCCCCTTAGAGCCATAAATCCTCCCATCAGTGAAGAAAACTGAAGACACCTCTTGGATGAGAGCTGAAGCGTCTTCAAGAAACCTGAAACAGTCCACTTGGAACGTTTAAATCATTCTACAATCCTACAGTTTCACTGAGCTTTTGTCCAAAGCCATGTTCATGTATCACATGTATATAATATATATGTGACACTCTTTCATCTACTCATTAACCAAAAATACAGTCTCATACCAGTAAATTTGTGCAGAAGAAAACGTTATTTGTGCTGCTTCTTTATTCATTTATTTAGTTTAGTTAGTATTTTTTAATGTGTTTTCTTTCAATTCACATTTTGTCCATTAACTTCATAATCAGAGTCTCCATCTCATCACATGACTAAAGTCTGGGTTCTGTATTGGTGGTAAAATATCCTTCCATGCCCCTCACTAGTTTGCACACAGAAAAGCATATTTTACTGGTTTCAGATCTCTTAGCTTGTTCTCTCTCTTAAACCAGCTGAGGCAGCTTTCATTGTGTGATTGATTTTAAAATATAAATATGGAACAGAACCATTGGAATCAGATGTCAGGACATTTGAAGGAATGTCAATCTCCTGTTGAAATGTTGCAGTGTGCAGCTGAGGCTCTCTGGCAGTGGCACCAGGAGCCACAATGGCAGAACCTGGACCCTCCTGGAGGAGAACCACAGGTGAGGGCCTTCTTGGCTCCAGATTGATGGAAATCAAGTGTCTGAGGCTGTTAGCAGCCATGAAGTTGATCTGGTTGGCACTGGTATTTGTTCTTGCTGCAGCTCAGGAGTGATTCAGGAGAAGAGTTTCAGAACAGCCCAGGTTGGGGACTGGAATTTTAAAATTTCCCCTGGAACCAAACAACCTTGGGAGGTAAAACCTCCAATCCTAGCCACTCAGATGCAGCAACAGAAGAAGCTGTCATCCACCCTGACAGTCAGAGCATCAAGTCAAGAAAACATCACCATCTTGTAGTTCCAAACCTCCACCTGTCAGATTCAGCTACTTCTTATTGTGGGACTTTAAACTTGAACACCATGGAATTTGGACAAGGAGTTTTCCTTCAAGTCCAAACATCATCGTCCAGCCTCCAACCAGAGGTCCATCAGTTATCATGGAGCCACAGGTGGAGTCTGGATTCTTTTCAGGAATGAGACGGCAATGAGAGTCCTGCCAAGTGACATCACTGACATGAATGGATGACTTCAGTCATGTGACTGGATGACTTCAGTCACGTGACTGGAGGACACCCAGATAGCAAAGGTCCACTCATGTGTGTCCTCACTGCTCCACAGGTCTGTCAAATGTTCTGTAAAATAGTTGGACCCAGCAGAGCTGCTAGATTAGGAGTTGATGGAGTCGTTGCAGATACCAGGGTCCAAAGTCCAGCTTGAACCTGGTTTGTGCAGTTCTTTGTCAAGCTAGCAGCCATTCTTTTCACTGCCAAGCTAAAGTGACTTCTGTCAACAAAGGTCAACATACAAAAGGATATTTCTACTGGCAGTTCAAGATTTTGATCAAACTCCTTTTTCAGAGCTGGAACCTTCCTCTTGTGTCAGCTTTCTGTTCCCATCTCCATGGTAACGGTCAGTTTTGACCCACGTCTTCAATCAGCTGTCAAATAAACTAAAACAGTTTTCTATCCTCCAAGTTGTTTCCATCTCTTGGTGACCTTGTTAGGCTTCCTTATCCATGGAAATATTGGTTTGAAGATTTAGTTGTGGGCCTCTGGACCTTTTTTTAGTCACTAAACCCTGGATTTATTTTTTCAGCAACAGAACTTTAATACAAACACAAAATGAAAAGCAGAACAAGCCAGAACCCAAAATATGGATTTGCAAGGTCAACAAACAACAACCAGTCAAGCAAACCAAACCAACAGAAACCAACTACAAATTGTTTGAGTCATGACAAAGTCCAGGACCCACTTTTCACCCTACAATGTAAACCAATAGGAGGCTGTCTCCTCAGACACACATAGCCTCAAACTGACGCTTCTCTCGTCTACACTGTAACTCTCTCCACTTCACAAATAACTTCACTACATTCCTGACAAAAATGCCTACTAAAATATGTTACATTCAACTTTTGACCACAATCTGGGGATTGATGAGCATTTTTCAAACAACAAACTCTCCAAAAATCCTCTCTCCTCTCCACTCTGACAGAGAGCAGCGGGGGAGGGGCTCTTAGAGGCTCAGCTCTGATTCTCACTTGGTGTCACACTGAGGCTTCTACCTCCTAAACTACAAGTCCCACCGCTCTCATAAAATACATCCTTGGATTCAGGACGACTCCTGCTACTTTTCTGCAGTGGACAGAAGGAGGCTCAGGCCCAAACTACACTGCCTCCAGCTTTAATTAAGACCTCAGTTTTGTTCTCTGCCTCCATGACAGGTTAATGGACATCAACTGGTCCTGAGTCACCAGGAGACAAGGCGATGTCCAGCTGAGTGACATCAGCAGGACTGTGGAGGTTTATACTGAGTCTCCTGACGACAAGTGGCAGTACAGAGATATTAAAGAGGGTCTGAGCTAAAACTGAACCTTGGGGAACTTCAACCTTTGATCTCAGAGTTCTGTTTTTAATCTTAGAATTCTTTCTTTGATCTCTCCTTGATTTCTCAATGATTTCTTTGTGGACTCCAATTGTCTCTGATCTCTCAGTGAGACAAAGACAGAGCAGCTCCAACCTCAGCCTCCAGGAGGCCCTGATCCTCTAGTGGTCAGTCCTCTGTGTTGTGGCTGCAGCAACCCTGGTTTGAATCAGGGTCCCAGCAGCAACATTCCTACTGACTAGTGTTTGTTGTTCAACTGGACAGTTTGTCTGGTGAAGCTCTCTCAGACACTCCTTTCTTCATCCTCCCTTCAGGCTCAGCAGCATCAGTGTCAATGTGTCTGACTCGGACCAGAACCCTCAACCTGGAGGCTGTGGTGCAATGAGAACACATCTGACAACCAATCAGAGGAGGGTCTGTTTGACTCCTGGAAACTCCATGAAAGCCTGAGAGGAACTTGTTCTTCATCTCCAAATTCCCTCCCTGCACGTTGTCTCTCCAGAAATCATTCAAGTCCAAGTTGAACCTTAGACTAAAAGCTCCCAGTAGGTGATGCAGGCTCCACCTCACTCCTGGTTCTGGAACCTCACCAGTTCTTGCTCTCTCACCACTTGGATCTCATGTTCCTGACATCTCTGAGCTTGTTTCCTATCCACCTGTCTCATGTTGATGAGGTCATCCAGCCTGATGATGTCTAGGTTCTCCTTTGAGTGTTTCCCTCTGGGAGAGTTCTCTCTCTGTAACTTGTGTGTGTGTTTGCTCGTATCCTGTTTCTCCTTGACAGCACTTTAGTGTTTTTACCACTGGTGTCTCATCTGTGGTTCACCTTTTATTTGACTTCTTTGTCAAAGATGAAGGTGTTTGTGGTCATTCATCAATCATGTGATGGCTCATGTGACTGTGAGTCTGATGGAGAGCTTGTAGCGTCTCTCACTCTGATCACTTCAGGCTATTGAAGCTACTCTGATGTAGCCTGACTAGCTCAGTCGGTAGAGCATGAGACTCTTAAACTCAGGGTCGTGGGTTCAAGCCCCACGTTGGGCGTTCATCTTGAACATCCCTGCTTGTCCTCTCACTTTCTGCAGCTGTGATTGGGAATTGTAAGAAAAATCACTGAATGAACAACACAAACACAGACTGTGTCTGAAGTTCCACACCTGCACCCGACTCAGAATGAAAAACCAGTTTGGAATCAATTGTATCCACTGTCAATCCTGATTCTGGAGAAATTTCTTCATATGTATTGATGGACGCGAGCCAAGCAGAAATTTCCCACAATGCCATAGTGTTTGGTCAGTGTTGAGCAGGCGTCAGTCTGACAATGATGTCATATTATTGTGTCATCACCTGACCAGACCCAAAAGTAGGCTCAGGTATCAGTTTCTTCTCAATGCTAATGTCTGCTAGCTTAGTCTGCTACTTTGATGGCTCTGCCTGCTCAAAGGTCCAGACCCCTGGATGTGGTGGTTCCTACCTGAACGTAGATTCTGTCAGCTCATGTTGTTAAATCAACTCACCAGGAACACCAGTAGATTTCAATGGACTGACAATGAGTCTCATTGAATGGGTGTCTCGTCCAACGAGAAACACTCAGTCTCAGGTTGAAGCTCATCAATGAGGTCTTGTGGATCAGTGGCTTGCATGAATGAATGAGTTGGAAGACTTCTTGGAAATTAAAGAGGATTTAATACAATTAAGAAAACCCTTAAGACAGAGTGATAATTCCAGCAGAGTAATTAAGGCCCATATTGAGTAGCAGGTATGAATTAGCCTGGATTTATCTGAGCTTCAAGTAGACGTCAAAGAGGCAGGTGGAAAGGTGTGTAGGATGAACGATGGTGACCTCCAACCAAATGAAGAGGACTGAGTGGAGGCTGACCAGCTCTACGGAGTCAGGCGGAGTTTGGCAGCGAGACAGGAGTCCAGGCCTGAATCGGTGTGTGGCAGCACAGACAGCTGTGAGCTGTCATGCCTAATTGGCAATTGCACAGCCAACCACCGGAGGCGCCCTCACTCATAAGAGGGGCGATTCCCTCCCTGCCCCATCTCTCTCTCTCTCTCTCTCTCGCTGCTCCTGACGGGTGACGTCATTTCCGCGCCGGATGTTTTGCTTCGGACAGGTAACGCGGCTTGTCTGCTCACCTGCTGCTCTTGGCTCACGTAGCACTGAGCTAATGATTGTGTATTGTGCTGCAGAGCGGCCGATTTGGTAATGAGAGTCCTGCCAAGTGAAATCACTGACATGAATGGATGACATCAGTCACATGACCCAAACAGCGACCATCAGTCTCCCTCCAATCCTGTACTTGGGTAAACAACAAAAACAGAGTAAAAGTCTCTGGCAACATATTTGTTTCCTGTAGGGTTTCTTCATGTATGTGTGGTGTACCTGCTTTCCCAGAGGACTGCCATCTTTGTTCTGTGGGCTGACATGTTTTAGTGTCAGCACAGGTCATAGCGCTGAGACTGAACTCTCATTCTCCTCCAAGTATTATTTCCACCTCACACTCCTGCATATATTCAAGTGAACAGGGAACACAAATTTATGCTCAACTTCTCCTGTGTATTCATCCACAGTCACTAAACAACAACCAAACCAAACAAAAGGGGGTTTGCTAGCATGGCGATCAGCTGTAGTTCACCATCTTATCCAGGTCACATGACTCAGGAGTAGCGTGGCCGTCTGGCAACCAAAGGGTGGCTGGTTTGATCCTCACTTTCTCCAGTGACCATGTCAAAGTGTCCTTGAGTAAGAGACTGAACCCCTAAATACTTCTGATGAGTAGGTTGGCTCCTTGCATGGCAGCCTTCAGCATCAGTGTGTGAGTGTGTGTGAATGAGAGGACATTGTTCAGCTCCTCGAGTGCTGCTGAGGTAGAAAGGCTCTGTACAAACTGAGTCCTTTTACCATTTCTTTCCTGCTTCTAGCAGCGCTGTCGTCACTTCCTGTGACCGTGGGAGGAAGGGGTCCCCCTTCAGAATAAGTTTGATATCATGATGTTACTTCCTCTTCAACATGCCTTTAGCAGACCAACTCAGAGAACAGCTCAGTGAGGTAGTGTGGCCGAGCGGTCTAAGGCGCTGGATTAAGGCTCCAGTCTCTGAGGAGGTGTGGGTTCAAATCCCACCACTGCCATCATGTCACTGGAGAGGTGTGGCAGGTCTCTCGCAGCCTTTCCTTTCACTTCCACAGGTATCTTCAAACCTGTGACCAAAAGAAGAAGTGGGTCCTGAAAACTCTCCAGCTGGTCCAGAACGCTGCTGCCTGACTAGAACTAGTAGAAGAGACCATGTCTCTCCTGTACTGGCTTCTCTGCATGGCTCCCTGTCACATTCAGAATAGAATTCTAAATTCTCCTTCTACCATCAAAGTCCTCAACAGTCAGGCTCCTTCCTACCTGACAGAGCTCCTAGTCCCCTATTATCCAGCTAGAACCCTTCGCTCCCAGGATGCAGGGTTACTGGTGGTTCCTAGAGTTCTAAAAGTAGAATGGAGCCAGAGCCTTCAGCTATCAGGCTCCCCTCCTGTGGAACCGTCTCCCAGTTTCAGTGCTCACAGTGGTCCTCAGCGAGCTCAGGGAGCTTGTGAGGATAACCAGACACATGAAAAACTAGAGGGAACATTGGCTGGAGCTCAGTGTCTCCTGATGTACATGGCAGGGCAGCTGCTGCTGATGTCATCAAAATGAGCCCTGGAATCACAAGGTTTGCTGTGACGAGAGGCAGTGACATCAAGACATGTTTGGAGCTGTTTATGGTTGATGGTTCTGTTCATGCCACTGTCACTAAAAAGAGTCAGCATTGCTGTGACAAACCTCAAAGGAAAAAAAGTCCATGGTGACAAGTGGAAAGACATTGATGAGGGACACCTGGATGCTTCTATTGGTGTTCTTCTTCTTCCTGGAGTGTTCAGATCCTGCAGTGAGGCCACTGATCGTCTCTGGGACGCATCGACAGGCAGAAATATTTTCCGGGCCACAAGGCCACTTCAGAACTTTCAACGAACATCAAGAGTCCTCAGATTTGACGACAGAGACACCGGAGCAAGAACTGACAAGCTTGCCCCCATTGGGGATGTCTGGGAAAGATGGGTGCAGCTCCTTGCACCAACATTCAACCCAGGGCCAGAGGTGAGAGTGGATGAACGTCTTGTCCCTTTCTGAGGAAAATGCCCCTTCCAGCAGTCCATGCCCAGTCACCAGGAAGGACGGCAGAGCAGAGTTTGTGTTCTGGCCTGTTCTGCTTTTCATTTAGTGTTTATATTAAAGTTCTGTTGCTGAAAAAAAGACTTTTATGCCAAACCCAAAGGTTCATTTTATCATTTTTTTAATTGAAATTGAGGGTTTACTGACTAAAAAAAGGTCCAGAGGCCCACAACAAAATATTCAAATCAATATTTCCATGGATAAGGAAGCCTAACAAGGAAACCAAGAGATGGAAACAACTTGGATGATAGAAAATTGTTTTTAGTGAATTTTACAGCTGATTGAAGATGTGGGTCAAAACTGACCGTTACCATAGAGATGGGAACAGAAAACTCAAATGGAAGCTCAAAAGGGGACTGAGCTCCAATGGTAGAGTGCTAGCTTAGCATGTGGGAGGTAGAGGGATCGATGCCCTCATTCTCCAGATTACTTCAGCTTGTTCTGTTGATCAGAGGAGCTGCTGGGTGATGAATGCTGATGTTTGTCCACTGGTGTGATAAAGTGTCCCCTGTTACTGAGATGTGGATGAACACCTGCTCAGGTCAAAGCTGCAATCAAACCAGGGACTCTGAACCTCCCACACAGTGAAGGAGTTTGTCCTGCAGGTTGATGGACGCTTATTAAGTTCTATCTTTGATCAAATATAAGAAATGTAAAATAATTCAACATTGATTGCATTTCCCTCCTTTCTTTGGTGCCCTCAGACTTTCTGAGAACTGTAGGAGGAACTGCCCACTATTCTGTGTTTCTTCTGCTCAGTGGAGGAAGGAACGAAGGACCGGAGCTCTAAGATTTTCAGTTCCTACATCAGTGAACAGACTTTCTGTGCTGCAAGGAACCAAAGCTACTAAGGAGGATTACAGAGTTTGGGAGTCAGTGACTTAATAGAGTCTAACAAAGGGTTGAACCTGAATGAGACAGTCACCCTTCAACATGGGGCCATGGCAGAGTGAACCAAGAACACTACAATGGGGGTGAGAGTGGAGCCATGATGGATTCACAGTTCATCACCTCCACCATCATGTGGACCACCTGATCACCTCTCCCTCAACCTCTAAATAACTCATTCCCTGACCGGGAATCGAACGCGGGCTGCGGCGGTGAAAGCGCCGAATCCTAGCCACTAGACCACCAGGGACCACACTGAGCTCTCCAACAACAGAGACTATAGACAATGACTCAAGAACACAGGACTCTGTTGTCTCAGCTTGAGATGCAGAGGGTCCACCAAGACCACCAGACACCTCAGCCTCCTAAAGACAGTCCACCCCAAGGATCCTGTCCCCCTCTGCTCCAACTCAGCCCTCCATTCATAACTGACTTTGTCTCAGTCTCTTCCCAATGCCAGTCACTGAAACACTGACAATGTGATGGGGGCTTCCTGTCTTTATTACATTTTCTTCAAAGGATCCCGTGTGTCTTCTTTCTCTCTGTCTGTACTGGAGTGTGGTACCAGGCCCAGCTTGAACGGGTGACTGTGTCTGAGTGGGTCGAGGCTGGGCTGCAGGTATTGGGAGGTTTGAACCCATCTGTGAGGCTCCAGGTGGAGCGATCACCTGTGAGGGTCCAGGGACAGCAGGAAGCTGCACAGATGGTAAAGACATGGAGGGGAGACAGGTGGTGCTGGAGCAGTGACAGGAAGTGTCTGGCATTTTGGTTCATCCTGTGAGATGACGTGAGGTTGTGGTTTTGCCTCCAGCCTCACCTCCTCATCAGTGTTCAAAAGGTTCAAAGGTGAAAAAATGGGATTCAACCAAACAGCTGGAATGAAGAGTTGGTAACACTTGCAGAGCTGCAGGGAGCTGGACAGGTCTCACCGTGGGGGGATTTGTCCCACAGATCCTGCTGAAGTGGCTCCTTCTCCTGAGACCTGCAATGCTGGCTGGACCTTTGGAAAAAGAACACAACAAATCTTCATAAACATTTACTTCAGCAGGAACACACAAGAAGGTGGGACTGGTTCCTTTTTCATGTTCACTATTTTGTCGTCTTGGTTCATGTTTTGGTTGTCAAAGTCAATTCTGAATATTTGTGGAAAGTTCGCCTGCCTTTACTTGTACCAATACTTTCTTTAGTAACAAATTAAAAAGCTCAAGCTAAACTTCAGTCAGGACAACCATTCTTTCTCATTCTTCGACCTCTGTTTTATGTCCATGACCATCCTGTCTGTCACCTTTGGTGATGGAGACATCGGTTGATGACATCAGCAACGGTCCTCAACCTAACTGCCTCTGCCAGAAGCGAGCTGTCATCTGTCTCAGGGGACACAGTCGGGTGGACCGGGGCGGATGAGGGCCTGCTGCTTCCTTGAAATATTTCTAAATATTTCAGTTGCAACTGTATAGTGATGGTGGCTCAGTTTAGAGCTGTCAATCAATGTTAATAACTGATCTTAGCATCTGGAGATTATTTTAGGAACACAAATACTTTTACTTCATTCTGAGGATGAGCAGATGTTCAATATAATTCTCATTTCCTGGTCAAAGACTCCTGCTAGTCAGAGAGGATCTGGGCTGGATTGGAAAGCTTCTGAGAGGAAAACCTTCACTCTGGACTGGACTGAGAACGGAGCAGCCTCAGCTTCCTGGAGCCTGACTTGCCTCTGTGGTCTAAGGCTGTGTGGGCTGACATCACAGTGAAACTACTGAGATCACAGAGCCTTTGAGATCACAGGCTGACTTCCTTTTTATCCCTAAAATGAAGAATAAAAATGTTGTGTCTGTGTTTGTGTTGCTGCATCAGTTAAACAGTGACTCTGACAGAGGGGATGTAGCTCAGTGGTAGAGCGCATGCTTCGCATGTATGAGGCCCCGGGTTCAATCCCCGGCATCTCCAGCTGGTCCTTTGGAGCCTTCATCTTATCAGCTAAATTGATCCATAAATGTGACAACAGTTGATAACAAACTACCAGAAGAGAAACCAGTCTGTTGCATATCAAAGTATTTGTAGCTGGGTCAGTGTGACTGTGAGCCTTCATAGCCAGCATGAAGGAGCTGGTTTCATCTTTGCTGGGGAAATCCCACACACACTGCTCTCAGTTCCAAATGTGTGTGTCCTCACTCCTCCGTCCTCCTGCTGCCCTCAGAATACAGACACAATTCAACCTGGCAAGTTTGGAGCATAGAAGTGCTCCTGAAGAGATGTGTGTCAGCCCACAGCTGGCTGTTCTTACCTGGAACCTCAAGATGAAACTGCTTCCACAGATTGGAAATGAATCTGATGTTGACTTTTGGACAAATCACCTGTTCATCAGTTCATCATCACTTCCATCCATTTCTACTGCTTATCTTGTTATAGAAAGGAGTCTATCTGCTGTGTGACTGAGGCAGTTACTGTGAGCTGCTGCATGTCTCAGTGTGTGTGTGGGGGGGGGGGGCTGTGTGTGACTGGTCGGCTGCCAAGGATTATTGATGAGATCAATCATGATCAGCTCTGAGATCACGGCACAGAAGAGGGAGACTTTTTGATTTTTGGGGGTTCAGTTTCTAAGTCAGACACATCATCACAATTTGAAGTTTTCCTCCAGTAAAAAACAAAACCAAACAAAAACATGATTTGACTTTTGATGTCTCCATTTTTTGGAAATTGTGAGTCCAACAAGCAGGAGGCCGTTTGAGCTTGGAAACTGTGAAGCATCACCAGTAACTGCTGGTTAATTTACAGGTGTTTCCTCCAAAAAGTTTAAAAATGAACTCAATGCTGAATCCCTCGTCGTCATCACTGAGCTGCAGAACTGGTCCATGCAGGAGGCTGAGCAGGTCTTCCTCTCTGGTCCAGTGTCTCAGCACAGGTCAGAGTAGAGAATTAAAACATGAACACAAATCTTTATCAGCTGTTTACTGATATCAGTGACTACCTTCAAGTAAGAGTGTTAGTGAATGGACCCTTTTTAAAGTTTATGTTATAATGTTTGAAAAATGATGCTCACAAAAACACTATAAAAGTGTTTGTGCTAAAATGATTCCGTAGATTTTATTGCCATTTTAAGAGTTCAAGCGTATTTTGGTGACATTGTTTGATATCATGACTCTCAGTTCCTTTAGCAGGACCATCGTGACATGAAATCTTCCTCATCATCCCATATCGACCCTCAACCCCTCACACAGAACCAGGAGCCCTCAACTGAAGGAACCTTTAAAACTGAGAAGTTGGACAGAAAGCAGTATTTTGGTGGAACGAACCTTTAAAACTATAAATTAGAAAGTATTTTGGTGGAACGAACCTTTAAAACTATAAATTAGAAAGTATTTTGGTGGAACAAACCTTTAAAACTATAAATTAGAAAGTATTTTGTTGGGATTGGAATAAACCTTTTATACTATAGTTAGAAACTAAAGGACAGGAAGTAGTATTTTGGTGGAATAAACCTTTAATACTACAGTTAGAAAGTAGTATTTTGCTATCATCTAATTCGATAGGTGGCGCTGTCACCAAAAAACAAAAGTTCCAGAACTGCATTTTATCATCCAATTCAGTAGGTGGTGCTGTGGGGTCCTGGAACTGCAGCTCTCTGGTGCTGCAGGATCTCCTCTTGGAAAGCCTCACAGTTCAGAGTCGTTCCAGAATCTAGGAGCAGAAACCAAAGTCTCCTACGACGAGGATGGGATTGGAACCCACGCCTGCAGAGCTCAATGGATCAGCAGTCCATCACCTTAACCACTCAGCCACCTCGTCTCCTGACCACCATGATGTGCTGCTTTCTCTGAGCCTTTGAAACAGCTGAACTCTTTGGAGCCCATTTGTCAGAAATGGACCCAGCAGGAGCCACTGAACACAACTCTGACATCATCAGGCTTCTTCCCAGCAGCTTGGTGCTCCAGAAGGAAGAATCCAGACCATCGCTACATCATCAGAGTGAACACCAGCTGATGTTGACCAGTTTAACAAGCCTTTGACTGCTAAATGACATCCAAGCTCAGATTCTCTTGTCCTGGTAGAACAAGTCAGTGTTGAAGAAGATGAGAGCACCAGTCTCTTTCATCCAATGCTGGAACAGCGTTAGACTGAAGGTCTGAAGGTCCCTGGTCTGGTCCAGGTTTCAACAGGGGACCAGCATCAGCCAGCATTTAAATGTGGACAGCAGTGGAGGTGAAGCCCACATCAAGGAAACAAGCCTCCTATCACTGTCCTGTGCTGAGTTTCTTTAAAAAAAAAGTGAGACAAACTCAAGAGTTTCTGTTTCCTGTGTTGGACTTTGGCTCAGAGAATCAGAGCCAATCAGAAGCTTGTTGGTCTTGGATGCTGGTGATCAGGAGCAATGAGGGGCTCAGTGTCTTGCTCAAGGACACTTCAACATGGTCACCAGCTGAAGTGAGAACTGAACCAGCAACTCTGCTAGACGGCCACTCTTCGTCCAGGCCGTGCCCCCCTAACCTGAATCATCATGATGTCATTATTTGTTGCTTTAATTCACCAAATGTGTGACGTGGTGAGTTTGTCAGGAGTTTAAAGACCAAAGTTGTGAACACACAGAGAAGTAAACCTGTCAAAGCTGCTTCACTTGATGAGAGAAACTGAGGAACTGATAGAAGAGCAACAAAGAAAATGGAGTCAGAAGGTCGTCTTCTTCACTGCTCAGTCACAACACTGACACACACACACACACACACACACACACACACACACACACACACACACACACACACACAAATAGTTTGTCTTTGAGAGAGGCCAAAAAATATTTGACTGTGCTGACATGAACTTTCATTGTCTAATTTCAGTCTCCTACAAAAGTGTGTGAATGTGGTCGTTGTGGCCGAGTGGTGAAGGCGATGGACTAGAAATCCATTGGGGTCTCCCTGCTCAGGTTGGAGTCCTGCCAACAACGTTGAACTGTTGACAATTTAAATTTGACTCATTTTTCCTCCACACTGTCCTTCATCACAGCATTTAACATCAGGACTGCTCCCAGATCAGCTCCATGACCTCATCCCTGCACCAGAGTCCCACCCAAGTTCATCAAAAACGGCCAAGCATAAATATATAATATGTATATAATGTGAACACACCTGTACAGGTGCGTTAACGTGCTTAATAATAGAGAATGAGTGAAGGGTGTGTTCAGAGTGGAGTGCAGTACCACAGTCAGGCCAGCAGGTGGGGCTTTCGTTGGTGCTGTCTACCTAATTGCGGTATCTGTGCTCTGCCAGCAGAGGTCGTGCTTCACCACCAATCTTCTCGGGTGTCTGAGTGGTGCCGCCATGTTTAGGTCGTAGCAGGAGGACGTAGGTTGGTACTTGGCAGTTCGGACGTAGCGAAAGTCACGTTATGAATGGAGGGCTGAGTTGGAGCAGAGGGGGGCAGGATCCTGGGGGTGGACTGTCTTTAGGGGGCTGAGGTGTCTGGTGGTCTTGGTGGACCCTCTGCATCTCAAGCTGAGACCACAGAGTCCTGTGTTCTTGAGTCATTGTCTATAGTCTCTGTTGTTGGAGAGCTCAGTGTGGTCCCTGATGGTCTAGTGGCTAGGATTTGGCGCTCTCACCGCCGCAGCCTGGGTTCGATTCCCGGTCAGGGAATGAGTTATTTAGAGGTTGAGGGAGAGGTGATCAGGTGGTCCACATGATGGTGGAGGTGACGAACTGTGAATCCATCATGGCTCCACTCTCACCCTCATTGTAGTGTTCTTGGTTCACTCTGCCATGGCCCCATGTTGAAGGGTGACTGTCTCATTCAGGTCCAACCCTTTGTTAGACTCTATTAAGTCACTGACTCCTGCAAGGACAAACTGTAATCCTCCTTAGTAGCTTTGGTTATTGATGATCTGCAATGGTTCGTGGGGGGTGGAGCCTATCCCAGCAGCCTTCAGGTGAGGGGCGGGGTTTATCCTGGACAGGTCACCAGTCCATGGCAGGGCCAACACATAGAGACAGATTGCTTATAAAAATGTTCATCCCCAGTTTGAAGTTAGAGACAGGATTTAAGTGTAGAAGGTTTTTGTGTCTTCAATTTAATTCAAAGCGTTGTAAACTGTTTCTAACAAACTCTGCTGTTCAACAGTCAAAATGTTTTCTAACCAAGCTGAATGCTCTCATATACTTTTTAAAGTTGAGTTTCTTTCATGTCCTCCTGAGATCAAAGACAGAATTCTAGGTACAAATAAATAAACAATAAAAGCCCCCTGATGACATCATCATCAATTCTGACTTTGATCTGGAGGCTCTTGCTTCAAATAAAAAACGTTGTTCCATGGAAAGATTTGCATATAAACACACAAACAAACACAGACACAGACACAGACACACACACACACACACACACACACACACACACACACACACACACACACACCCTCCCAGTCACTAACCCATATTGTCACCACTTAAACACCACTGGAGTATTGAAAGAGATTCCACAAGATTATGTGCAATGACAAGATTATGTGCCTTTGAGTGCCTCTAAAATTCTCCTACCAGAGAAAAGTTTTCCATACTTTCACACACATTTTTTTAAGACTTTCCAGACCTGTGCCAGCACCCTGTACAGGTGCCTCCACCTCTGGAGCAGCCTGTCCTGAGTGGATCCAACAGTTTCCCATGGGTGACTCTGTCGTGGTCTCTCTCCTGCTGTCTCCAACTCTCAGAGCGCTTCTACTGGTTTCTCCCCATCGTCCCTGTTGCTAGGCAGAGCACTGGTGAGGACTGAGGCCAGTGATGTCATCACCTCCAGCTGAGACCTGCCAGGTGGTCCTGCTTCATTCAACTCTGCTGCCTCTGCCACTGCCCTGACTGGTGAGGCTGACAGCAGGTTCTCTCTCATCTAAACTCTCTGTTTACAATGGAGGCTGAAATCCTTGTGATTGGTGGTTCAATCATCAGGTCTGTTGAACTCCCAGGTGCCATCACCTGCTGTCTTCCTGGTGCCAAAGTTGTGGACATTATTGAACGTCTCCAGGACTCATCGATCTCCACCCCTCCTGCAGGTTGTCCCTGTCTCTGTGTGGGTTCTCTCTGGTACTCCAGCTTCCTCCCACAGTCCAAAGACATCAAGAGGGTAGTGGTTACCTGAACACTCTGAATGACTGTGAGTGTGAATGGTTGTCTGTCTGTGTGTGTTGGTCCTGGGATGGACTGGCGACCCATCAAGGGTGAACCCCCTCCTCACCTGATGTCAGCTGTGATAGGCTCCACCCCCACGAACCATTGCAGACAATCAGTATAGAAATGGAAACTTAGCTGCTATGTTGAATCACTAAAACCTTCTGAAGTCTACTTTTGCTTCAGTGGAAAAGTAGAATGTTATTAACTCTCCCAATGGTTTGAATTCTGATTTCCACCTCTTTTTAACAGATTCACATTTAAAAAAAAAACTACTTTCTTTTACCAGAGGACAGTTTTGATCCATCAACCTCTGGGTTCTGGTCCCAGCACGCTTCCTCTGCACCACCATTTATTAAATAGGCCTTGATTTAGTATTATTTATTTCTTCTTTTATTATTATTATTAATTATTTTATTGACTTCACCCTGATAACCAGGAGGTAACCTGGTAGTCAGAGCAGCGGTGCTCAGGTCTGTGGACTCAGAGGAGGATTATGTCTGGATCTTTTCTTTTGATGTCCTGCTGTCTGCTCTTGCTTTTGGAGCTTCCTTCAACAACTACCAGGCCTCCTGGGTACTGTAGGAAACATGGTCAAGTTCTTCTGACTTCTCCAGGAACGTCCTGCTCTCATTGGTCTGTCTTCATTTTGACTCCTCCCACTGCCACAATGACCAGCCTTTATACTCTTGGTGACTGGGGCCCTGGTTGCTGCAGGCCTCAACACCAGCCTGTGGTTGTGAGCAGGGCAGAACAGAACTGACAGTATCTCCCGTGCAGGACCTGGGTCAGCGCCTGGTGCCAGCTGGCCAACGTCCTGGAGTTCATTCAGCCTGGAGAACCAGATGCTGGTTCCTTCTTTTACCAGGCAGGAACGGGCAGCAGATCCAAGATCAGTAGGTGTGGATGAAAAAATGAAGAAAAAATAAAAACGAGAAAAAGCAGTTTGGTTTGGAGTGCATTCCTGCCTGATGTTCTTGATTGGTACAACTCTCCTTCAAGTGTGGGGAAAACAGCAAAAAGAATAAAACACTTGACATTGAGAGAACAAAGACTTCTAAGATCAAACACAAAACTCTGAGATCAAAGGTTGAAGTTCCCCAAGGTTCAGTTTTAGCTCAGACCCTCTTCAAGGTGGAACCAGCAGAGGAGCTCAGTAGAGACAACTGGACAGCAGCAGGACAGAACAGAGGCTCTCCACAATGGCAGGAGACAGGAAACAGGTTTGGACCATCTGGGCTTCTGTCCACTTTGATGTTTTTCAAACATTGAAGGAAATTGTAAAAATCAACATTGTGGGAAACGTTGGTTTGCCAGTGTGTTTACATCAGGATTTATATTTGAGAGTGTTTGCTCATCTGTTCCAGAAGCTTCTTCTAGAGTTGAGCCTGGATGAGTGGAGGGACCTTTTTGACCATCAGGACTGGTTTTTGATGGCCTGATGGTGCATCGGGGTCATCATGGTCCTCCACCATCTGCAGGGGTTCCAGGACTGTTGTGGTGTTTGTGGGAACTGCAGGGGGGAGCCCTCAGACCTGGAGAGGAAGTCCTGACACCAGCAGACCCCTCACCACCTGCAGCCTTTTTCCAGCTCCACCAAACCCACCATTCACTGCCTCCTCATCATCTGGGCATCAAAAGCAGCTCAGACCTGCTGCAGCTCAGAGACCTCAGCCATTTTTAGGATGTCTCCATGATTCTCCTTCACAGGATTTTCATTCAGAAACAAGAGAACTGTCAAAGACCACAACAGTTTTCAGCTTGCTGCTAAACAGTACTTCAACTACCATTCCACTGTGTAATGGCAGTGACTGATGTGAACTATATGCAGTACTAATCAAGTACAAGGCAAGGCAAGGCAAGGCAATTTTATTTGTAGAGCCCGTTTTCACCAACAGTTTGTCTCAAAGGGCTTCACATGGCATCATAACAACATCCTCTGCCCTTAGACCCTCACATCGACTGAGGAAAAACTCCATAGAAAACCCTACCCTACAGCCCTGACTGCTACTTTATCTCCAGTGATAGGAAGGACAAGAATGTTGAAATGGACCCAACAGGAAGAGAATCTCAAGTCATGGCAACTTTACTGAGCAGCACTCTAAACCTGCTTTGTGAAACGGGCCCCTGGTCTCTTTTAAACGCCCGGGCTACAAATTGATCATTTACGGTACATGTAACATGTGTGTGTGCCTCTAATTTACATAAACTGTTAATACCAAGACAAATGCTACCTTCAATTAATCATTCATGTCATGGAACCCTTGGTCTCCATTACATTGGTCAACCAGAGAAGCTTCAACTGGTGACGCTCATTCAACCATGCATGAAGGTCAAGGTGCATTATCTGCTGTGCTCCTTAACAGGGGAATTAGCTCAAATGGTAGAGTGCTCGCTTAGCATGTGAGAGGTAGAGGGATCAATACCCTCATTCTCCAGAATACTTTAACTTGTTCTGTTGATCAGAGGAGCTGCTGGGTGATGAATGCTGATGTTTGTCCACTGCTGTGATAAAGTGTCCCCTGTTACTGAGATGTGGATGAACACCTGCTCAGGTCAAAGCTGCAATGAAGTCAAGTCATCACCCTGTAAAGCAACAAATAACAACAGTAACACTTTACAAGTAGAACAGGTCCAGTTCCACACTCCTTAAATGAATTTACACCCAACTATTCTTCATGAGCAAGCACATCCTAGCTTAGGCCCAACTTTTCTTGGCGCTCTCCCAGATGCTTGGGAGCTGCTGGGGGAGCGCTAGTTGGGCCTAAGCTAGGAGCTAAGCTAAGGTGGTCTGCACCAGCTAATGAGGGCTGGCTAGCTCTCGCAGCTTTGGTGCAGAGCCGCTGCAGGTCCAATTCAACATCGCTAAGCCTCACCTCCAACACAACAAGAAAACTACATTTAACACACTTATCAGTATCACTACAGGAGGCAGAGGAGGAACAAAACATGTGGCACTCTGAGCAGGAGAGAGGAGGACAAGAGGGAGAAGCCATCGTTAGCTTAGCGTGTTTACAAGGCAGAAAGACTGTTGCTACCAGAATGATGGTCTTTTAAACTTCAGCCAAATAAAGCAATTAGGTATTAATTTTTGGTGGGTAATTAGTCAACGAAATAAGGAATTAGCAGGGAGGATCACACTTTAGCGAGCACAATGAAGCAAGGCTCTACGTTCAGCAACACAGAAAAAGGAGTTGAGGTCACACGCTTCCTGCAACCAGAGTCAAAAATCCAGGACGGACGAAGGGGAGGACAACAAAGACAAAGACACAAGAAACAGAGATAATAACCTTAAACTACATAACAACCATAACACATATTGCCCACACACACACACACGCGCACACACACACACACATTTTGTGAAACAACTCAGGAGTCATTAGGTGTTTTACTCAGAGGGATTCATTCATGATAAATGAGCATGGAGGAGACCCAGTAATCATCAACACAAGCGTCACATGAGCAGGTCACCACCCACTTTTATTGATTGGTTCTTGTAAGAATCACTCCTAACGCCATCAGGAGGTCATTTTTTGTCCTGCCCTGTCTCAACTGTTGGAGCACAGCTACAGCCTGAACTCTGCCACTACCTTATCCCTCCCTAACATCCTCATACAGACCCACTATCTGGACTAGCCTGACCCCCCCTGACCCTCATCAGTCACTCGTTGTGCCTCACACTGGAGGGAATAGGAGCGTCTGTGAGCTCTGACTGTTGGGATGCACATCCATGCGATGGAAGAGCTGTTTTAAACAGGGAATCATTTGACCTCTTGATCTGTGTGGGCAGGTACAGAGGGACGATTCCATGAACAATAATATTACAAAACAAATGGGTCTTTAGCGTCTTTCTAAAGGTGTCCACAGCGTCCTCATGTCCAGTGGGAGAGCGTTCCAGAGTCTAGAAGCTGCAACCTGGAAGGTTCCCTCTCCTTCAGTGAGGCTGAATCCCTGTGGTCAGGGAGGATAAGGGACCCCACAGGTGTCACTAAAGTGCTTTAGACTGCAAAGCACTCAGCTAATCAAGCTGGGATCAACTGCTGTGGTGATCAAGGTATCAACATATATAACAAACAAAGAAAACAGAGTTGAGGAAAAGCACACAAAGAAAAAACTATGAACATGAACAGAGCATCTTCAACACCAGATGTCACACGGCTCAGTAGACCTCTGGTTTGACCCCTAGCAGGTCCAGTCTCCAGGGTGCCCCCATCATTCTGCTCTTCAGTCACAGGACATGCAGCAGAATCCCGTCGCTCCTCTGCAGAAGAACATGTGAGAGCGTCTGCTTGCTCTTCTCTGGCTGGACGTAGGGGAGAGTCTGCTTGCTCTTCTCTGGCTGGACGTAGGGGAGAGTCTGTTTGCTCTTCTCTGGCTGGACGTAGGGGAGAGTCTGCTTGCTCTTCTCTGGCTGGACGTAGGGGAGAGTCTGCTTGCTCTTCTCTGGCTGGACGTAGGGGAGAGTCTGCTTGCTCTTCTCTGGCTGGACGTAGGGGAGAGTCTGCTTGCTCTTCTCTGGCTGGACGTAGAGGAGAGTCTGTTTGCTCTTCTCTGGCTGGACGTAGGGGAGAGTCTGCTTGCTCTTCTCTGGCTGGACGTAGGGGAGAGTCTGCTTGCTCTTCTCTGGCTGGACGTAGGGGAGTGTCTGTTTGCTCTTCAGAAGTTTGCTGGACCTTCACTTGAAGGTCATGATTTTCCTCTTTCAAACAGCTTTTTAAATCATGAAGATTTCCCAGGATTTCCCACTGAGCACTGCTCCTTTTCTTCTTTTGTGTTCTCACTGCACATAGAAGACTCTGAACTTCACCGTTCAGACTGCCAGTCTTTGTGGGGTCCTGGTCCTTCCTTGATTCAAGGTGGGCCAACTCAGCAGTGAAGGTCTCTGTCTCCTGAGATGCAGTAGAAACTCGTCTCCTCAAACATCCATTTTCTGCCTCTCTCTCCTCACTCTGGGACCTCAGCTGTTCAAGAGTCGTCTTCTTCTCAGTGAGTTCTTCCCTCATTTTGTTCTTCTCTGCCTGGATGGAGTTGAGCTCACACTTGAGGTCACACTTCTCCTTGCAAACCATCTTCACCTCAAGCTGAAGATTGTGGACTTGTGTGTTCAGGTCTCTGATCTGAGTCTGGTTCTCCTCCCTCACAGATTCAAGGTTGCCCACCATGGCAGACATGTTCTCTACCAGCTGATATGCAATGATCTTCTCTTGTCCAAGACTAGAAACCTGTCCCCACAAATTCTGGTTTTCTGTCCATCTCTTGTCACACAGAGACTGAAGCTGATCAAGTGCACTTTTCTTCTCAGTCAGGTCTTCCTCAAGACATTTCATCTCCACCTGTTCACTCTCCCTCAGAGACTGAACCTGGGTCAGCTCTTTTCTGAGCTCATTGTTCTCTCCATCAACCTTCCTCCCCTCACACTGAAGACTGTGGACTGTTGCGTTCAGATCTTCTATCTGAGTCTGGTTCTTGTCCTGGAACGTTTGGAGGTTGGCCACCACAGCAGTGAGGTTCTGTAGCTCCTGGATTGCTCTTTTATTCTCACGTTCAAGAGTAGAAACTTGTTCCCTCAAATTCTGGTTTTCTGCCTGTGTGTTGTCACTCAGAGACTGAAGCTGCTCAAGGGCAGCTTTCTTCTCAGTCAGGTCCTCCTGCTCTGTCAGCCTGAGAGATGGAGGAGCAGGATCACATTGACCAGGATCATTCAGTGGATAAATACAGCTCCTACTGAGATCCACCAGATCTCTGAATGCTCCAACGATACAATCCAATGGAGTCATAGCCTTCTGTCCTGGGTTGATCTGAAGATCTTGAGCCAGACTAAATCTCCTGGAACTGTCAAGTCTTTAAAGACCAAAACTGCCCCAGAAATGAGGAGTCTGGATTCTTTTCTATAATGTGATGGCAATGACAGTCCTGCAGAGTGACATCACTGACATGACTGATGACTTCAGTCACATGACTGGATGACAGTGTAGATTCCAATGTAGAGGTTGGGGAAATAGTCTCTGAGAATCCAGCTTGAAGCCACGCCCTCTTTGTTCTTCAAAAACCCAAACAGCGACCATCAGTCTCCCTCCAATCCTGTACTTGGTTCAATGTTGCTGTTCCATTTTGCAGCAGTAGGTGTCGCTGTGATACCAGGTTCAGTTCAAGAGTCCCAACTCCAGCTCATGTTGGTGACCTCAGTACCAGGGTAAAATGGCGCTTCAGTGGATCATGTGATCAACTCATGTGTGTCCTCACTGCTCCACAGGTCTGTCAAATGTTCTGTAAAATAGTTGGACCCAGCAGAGCTGCTAGATTAGGAGTTGATGGAGTCGTTGCAGATACCAGGGTCCAAAGTCCAGCTTGAACCTGGTTTGTGCAGTTCTTTGTCAAGCTAGCAGCCATTCTTGTCACTGCCAAGCTAAAGTGACTTCTGTCAACAAAGGTCAACATACAAAAGGATATTTCTACTGGCAGTTCAAGATTTTGATCAAACTCCTTTTTCAGAGCTGGAACCTTCCTCTTGTGTCAGCTTTCTGTTCCCATCTCTATGGTAACGGTCAGTTTTGACCCACGTCCTCAATCAGCTGTCAAATAAACTAAAACAATTTTCTATCCTCCAAGTTGTTTCCATCTCTTGGTGACCTTGTCAGGCTTCCTTATCCATGGAAATATTGATTGATTGATTGATTGTGTGTGTTTAGATGCATGTGTGACACTTCTGTGTGTTCTCTGCAGAGATGTTTCCTGCAGTTGAAGCACAATCCATTTGTCCTGCTGTCCTGACTGCTTGGGCAGTCCTGACACCTCTTTCTTCTGGAACCAGATCCTGAGTGGGGTTGTGGCTGTGGCTGTTCTGGTTGGTGTTGAGGCAGGGCTGCTGAGGAGGACGCTGTTGCACTCTTGGTGGATGTGGGTCCACAACACAAATGCATTCTATGCAGACACATCAAGGATGGTCTTTGTTTGTTGTGTTGTTGTGCAGGTCGATGGGAGAACGAGGCTGATGAGAGTCCCTGAAGCTCCCATGACTGGGAGAGGAGCTGCTGGCAGTGTTGCTGACAGTGCACTTCTGACTTCAGGTTTGGCTCTGATTGTTGCTTTATCATCTTATTTTGATAACTGGTCCAGACAGACCCTCACTATTTGGTCATTCAGTGAAAAACATTTGTTGGTTTTATTTTGTTGAACTAGAGGTTCCTGACAAAGTCAAAAATCCTTGATACAATAAACAAATTGATGTGGTTCTTTGATGCATTTAAATCCTAAAACAGGTCCCACAGGAGGAAGGTTAAATCATGTGACCATCATCATAACAGCTGTTGACCTTGTTTAACTAGTTGGTGGTGCTAAATATCACCAGCTTGCTAACGTTAACTAGCTAATGTTGCTAGCTAGCTAATATTATTTTCAAACTTCAGGCCTAAATTTTGGATTGACTGTTAAAATTGTTCCCCTCACCTTTGTAACACCGGGTTTTGTCTTGATGATGTCACTGTCACTGCCTTTCTGATTCTAAAATATAAATGCATCCAAGAATAAAAATTCAAACTGCCCCTCCATGGAAACATCATATTTAATATACTGCAATATTCTTTTCCAGTGTACTACACTATATTTTTGTTTTATCAGAGAGACTTTAATGTCCGTCTTTGATCTCTAAACTCTGACTCTGATGTCATTGGTGGTGACTGAATTCTACCCCCTGACAGACTGGGAAGGCTCATATTGGTGATGTCATCATAAATATATGAAGGTCTTGTTTCAGTGAATTGAAGTGAAATAACTTGTTATTTTGTTTGTTGTTGTCATGGTGATTCGTGGTATCAGGGCTCCATTGATGATGTCATTTTGTCATGGTTGTACACATGTGACACTCAAGGTGAACGTACTCACAGCTGATTGAGTATCAGGTTCAGAAAAGCTGATCTGACTTGGTCCAGAGTTTCCATCTCAGTGTCAACTCAGGAGTGACTGAGGAGAAGAGTTTCAGAACAGCCACAGTTGGGGGACTTCCATCCAGCAGCCATTTTCTATCCCTGTAAGGGAGTGAAGGGATCTGGAGCTGCTGGGTTCAGGTGGATCCAGAACACAAGATGGAGGTCAGTCAGGACCCCAGAAGGAGACCAGCATCTGGAAGGTGGCGATGCTTTAATCTGACAGCGTTGTGTCAACAGTTCTGAAATCAGAACAAAAATAAACAGTAGTATTTCCACCTCACACTCCTGCATGTATTCAAGTGAACAGGAACACAGATTCATGCTCAACTTCTCCTGTGTGTTCATCCACAGTCACCAAACAACAACCAGACTGAAGACCTCCTTCATCTCCCGAGCCATTAAACTGTTAAACTCCTCACTGGAGGGGGGGAGGGCCAACAGAAGGACTGTTGGAGAGGGCTGAGCACCATTAGCTTGCCCCAATAACAACCGGACACTCGTGCAATATAAGAGACTGTACATTATTATTCTTATTCTTATTATTGTTATTATGATTATTATTATAACTATTATATTTTTATTATATTATATCATCATCACCATTATTATATGATATCATCATCATTATTAGTGTTATTAGTATTATTATTGTTATAATAACAATGAAGAACAATTAATATTATGATTATTCCTGTCACTATGCATATATACATAACCATCCAGGTACACACAGGCACGTGTATATATGCATATATATATCTATATATATATATATAGATATATATATATATATATATAGATAGATAGATATATCTAGATATATCTATCTATCTATATATATCTATAGATATAGATATATCTATCTATCTATATATATCTATAGATATAGATATATCTATCTATATATATCTATAGATATAGATATATCTATCTATCTATATATATCTATAGATATAGATATATCTATCTATCTATATATATCTATTGATATAGATCTATCTATCTATCGATCTATATCTATAGATATAGATCTATCTATCTATCTATCTATCTATATCTATAGATATAGATATATCTATCTATCTATCTATATCTATAGATATAGATATATCTATCTATCTATATATCTATCTATCTATCTATCTATATATATATATATACATATATATATATATATATATATATATACATATATATATATATAGTCTTTGTTTTCTCTTCTTTGCTATTTTTAGTCTAATCTATTGTAACAGTGCTGTGAATGTATGTTGAGGAGAGTGGAATTTCCCTCGCGGAACGTCCAAAAGGGATTAATAAAGTAGTCTGTCTGTCTGTCTGTCTGTTCAAACCAGACAAAAGGGGGTTTGCTAGCATGGCTGCTGAAGTAGAAAGGCTCTGTTTAAATTGAGTCCTTTTTCCATTTCTTTCCTGGCTTCTTCTAGCGGCGCTGTCGTCACTTCCTGTGACCGTGGAGGGAAGGGGTCACCCTTCAGAATAAGTTTGAAATCATTGTTACTTCCTCTTCAACATGCCTTTAGCAGACCAACTCACTAAACAGCTCAGTGAGGTAGTGTGGCTGAGCGGTCTAAGGCGCTGGATTAAGGCTCCATTCTCTGAGGAGGTGTGGGCTCAAATCCCACCACTGCCATCATGTCCCAGGTCTCTGGAGAGGTGTGGCAGGTCTCTCCTCCCTGTGCTGGAGGTGTTGGCTGTTTTTGTCACTCAACAATGTGCAGTAACGCTGAGCTGCCTTCAAGCCAACAACATGGGCACAGTGTACCCAGAGCCACAGGCTCCTCCCAGTATATACAGCACTGCCAGTGACCTCTGCTTCAGTGTAACAGTGACTCTCCAAACTGAAGCTGATCCAGGACCAGCTCAGGAGGAGCCATGGAGCAGACAGGCTCTCTGATTTAATGCTGCTGTCTGTTGAGAGGAACATCCCAGTTGACTCAAACAAGGCTGCTGATGTCTTCAAACCCAGGACCAGAAGAAGAACCCTCCTCTGAGTCCACAGACCTGAGCACCGCTGCTCTGACTACCAGGTTACCTCCTGGTTATCAGGGTGAAGTCATGGTGAGGTGGTCAGTTGTTCCTTGGGTTTTATTCTAGAGGCCTGGGAGTTAAACACTGAAGTAAATCATTTTAATTCTTTACATGAAGTTTCCTGCTGTTTAGCTGGAAATGTTTGACAACTTCCTCCATGCTGGTGCCCCATCACACACAACAGGTGCACTTGTCCTCTTTTCACCTCTGACCCTCAAACATTCCACCAGTGAACGTCCAGAAACTGAAGCATCAACAGTTCAGCAACAATGGATTCTTCAAATCACCTCTGAAATAAGAGATGAATCTTTACCTGCTGAGGCTTCAGAGCCAAATTGTGAACCTTAAACTCTCACATTCCTGTTCTTGTCTCAGTCCTGCTCTCCTAAATCAAGACCTGTTTAATAGATGGTAGAGCAGAGAGGAGCAGAGGAAGAGAGCTGGGCCAGAACCAGAGGCTGATGGATCAAAACTGTCCTCTGCTCAAAGAAAGGAGAAAAATAAACCTGGTTGTTTTGAAATGTGGATCTGTTAAAGAGGGGTGGAAATCCGAATTCAAACCATTGGGAGAGTTAATAACATTCTACTTTACCACTGAAGCAAAAGTAGACTTCAGAAGGTTTTAGTGATTCAACATAGCAGCTAAGTTTCCATTTCTATACTGATTGTCTGCAATGGTTCGTGGGGGTGGAGCCTATCACAGCTGACATCAGGTGAGGAGGGGGTTCACCCTTGATGGGTCGCCAGTCCATCCCAGGACCAACACACACAGACAGACAACCATTCACACTCACAGTCATTTAGAGTGTTCAGGTAACCACTACCCTCTTGATGTCTTTGGACTGTGGGAGGAAGCTGGAGTACCAGAGAGAACCCACACAGAGACAGGGAGAACCTGCAGGAGGGGTGGAGATCGATGAGTCCTGGAGACGTTCAATAATGTCCACAACTTTGGCACCAGGAAGACAGCAGGTGATGGCACCTGGGAGTTCAACAGACCTGATGATTGAACCACCAATCACAAGGATTTCAGCCTCCATTGTAAACAGAGCGTTTAGATGAGAGAGAACCTGCTGTCAGCCTCACCAGTCAGGGCAGTGGCAGAGGCAGCAGAGTTGAATGAAGCAGGACCACCTGGCAGGTCTCAGCTGGAGGTGATGACATCACTGGCCTCAGTCCTCACCAGTGCTCTGCCTAGCAACAGGGACGATGGAGAGAAACCAGTAGAAGCGCTCTGAGAGTTGGAGACAGCAGGAGGAGAGAGACCATGACAGAGTCACCCATGGGAAACTGTTGGATCCACTCAGGACCGGCTGGACAGACACAGATCAAAGACAGAATTGATGATGATGTCATCACGAGGCTTTGATAGTGTCTTTATTTGTACCTAGAATTCTGTCTTTGATGTCAGGAGGACATGAAAGAAACACAACTGAGGAAAGTAGAGGAGAACATTCAGCTTCATTCGAAACACTTGAACTGTTGAACAGTAGAATTTGTTTGAAACAGTTTACAACACTGAGTGACAGGATTGAAGAGGGAAGAGTTTTGTATTTTCAGTTTAATTCTAACTTTAAACTGGAGATTAACATTTTTAGTGGTTCATATTCTAACATACAGAGGAAGTCATGTCATTCCCTTTTTAAGAAAAGAAAAAACATGTGAAGCTCCTCCCCCCAGCTCCAGATGGACAGACAGACATGAGAGTGGCCAGGAAGCAAAGAAGTGTTGTGCTCCTCTCCAGTGCTCTGGTGTTGTTGTGTTCTTCTCAGCTCCATCATGAAGACCTGCTGGCACTGGGCGCTGGTGGAAGTTTGCAGCTCTCACTGGAAAGTCCTGAGGCTCCTCCCACTCTGAAGCAGGCAGTTGCTCCCAGCCAGCCCACACTTTCACTCTCTGGTGTAGGAGTGAAGAACAAAATCAGAATCAAGAACCAT
Source organism: Aulostomus chinensis (assembly GCF_037954235.1). NCBI lineage: Eukaryota > Metazoa > Chordata > Actinopteri > Syngnathiformes > Aulostomidae > Aulostomus > Aulostomus chinensis. Next base: position 53,523,896 of record NC_141320.1, on the reverse strand, counting down.
CTCTCTTTCATTGGGGCTCCTTTCTCCTTGTTCTGATCCAGAAACTCAACAGCTTCTATCATTGATTTGACAGGAAATGTTGCTGACACACTGGGATTTTTGTTCTTCTGCTGTCACTGTCAAGTGCAGCTTAACATGAGAGGTAGCAGGATCATTCATGTGTTCATGTTTCCAGCAGACAAGGAGGAAACCTGGGAGGACTTCAGTGACTCTGATCAGTGGTTCTCACTTCATCTTCTCAGTATAAAGTTCCAAGCGAGCTGGCCAGGAGTTGAACCTAGAATCTTCTGATCCGTAGTCAGACGCGTTATCCATTGCGCCACCAGCCCTGTGAAGAAGCTGCTATGTTCATGTGTGCTTGCTTTTACAGAAAAGCCCAACAAGGTGGTGGCATTTTCAGGGGACACAATGGTGCAGTGGTCAGCACTGTGGCCTCCCAGCAAGAAGGTTCAGCTCTCCTCCTATTTGGTTGCTAGGAACCTGAATCAGTCCTCAGTGGAGCGGTGCTGCTGAGGCTGAGTGAGGCTGAGTGAGGGACTGAGCAGGAGCCAGCAGGTCCAAGCAGGTTCAGGCAAACTCCCCTCAGTCCACCAACATCAAAGCAGAGGAACAGAGTTCATCCAACAAAATGGATTCATATCATCTCCTCTTGGAATGTTCTGGAACTACAAGTACACTTAAAATGGCTGACTTATGACAACAGAAGGTACTTTGAAGTAGATTTGATTTATTTAAGTCAGTGACAGTCATTTTTGTTCATTTTTTGTTCTTGTCTTGCCACTGTGAGACAGTCGCTAGAAAACTGACCAACAATAATTTCATGTGGCATGCAATTAACAAAAGACCCACATTGATGGTCGAGGGGTCTGGAGCCTTTCCCAGCATCTACGGGCCAGAGGCGGGGTTCACCCTGGACAGGTCACCAGTCCATCACAGGGCCAACATACAGAGACAAACAACCATTCATACCTACGGTTAATTTAGAGTGTCCAATCAGCCTCGTCCCAAATTACACGTCTTTGGACGGTGGGAAGGAACCGGAGTACCCGGAGAGAACCCACGCATTCACGGGGAGAACATGCAGGCTCTACACAGAAAGATTCAGCACCCGAGCCTGGACTCAAACCCAGAACCTTCTTGCTGTGAGGCCACAGTGCTAACCACTGCACCATCATGCTGCCATGCTCTCTTCTACTTTCCTCAATTGTCTTTCTTTCATGTCCTCCTGAGATCAAAGACAGAATTCTAGCTACTGTCAAAGCCCTGATGACATCATCATTCATATCTGACCATTACAGCTCACTACATTAGCGACTGGGTCCTCGCATGCCATGTTCTTCAAACCAGAGCCGTGGAAACCAGCCACACAGCGAGAAATCTCAGCAGCAAATATTGTCCGCGCTGCGGAGATGACGGGCTTGTTGCACATTGGTTGCTTTGCACACCTTCTTAATTGAAGTCCCTACAGCTGCACGCTTGCTCGGCAGAGTCAGACGCATCGCTGCATTTTTTCATCGTAGCTCTACGGCGAGCCGCATCCTCAGTGAGAAGCAAAGGGTGCTGGAGCTTCCTGAGCACAAGATGGTGATTGACGTGGTGACACGTTGGAATAGCTCACTGGAGATGCTGGACCGTTTCCTCCAGCAGCAACCAGCCATCTCAGCAGCTCTGCTGTCACCTGAAGTACGCAGAAACGAGAAAGATGTCTGCACGTTGACAGAAGTGGACGTAAGAGTAGCAGAGGAAATCGTCTCTGAGAATCCAGCTTGAAGCCACGCCCTCCTTGTTCTTCAAAAACCCAAACAGAGACCATCAGTCTCCCTCAAATCCTGTACTTGGTTCAGTGTTGCTGTTCCATTTTGCAGCAGCAGGGGTCGCTGTGATGCCAGGTTCAGTTCAAGATTCCCAACTCCAGCTCATGTTGGTGACCTCAGTGGCAGGGCTCATACAAAAAGAGTCAACACCTTCATTTGTATAACAGAAAATTTCAATGATGTGGTGGCATTTTCTTTTTTTGTGCTGTCTGATTTTCTAAATATCAGGTTTAGATCCTCAAATTAACACTGGGACACCAAAAGAGAACACAGTAATTCTCCAGTGCTCTGGTGTTGTTGTGTTCTTCTCAGCTCCATCATGAAGACCTGCTGGCACTGGGCGCTGGTGGAAGTTTGCAGCTCTCACTGGAAAGTCCTGAGGCTCCTCCCACTCTGAAGCAGGCAGTTGCTCCCAGCCAGCCCACACTTTCACTCTCTGGTGTAGGAGTGAAGAACAAAATCAGAGTCAAGAACCATCTCTCTTTCATTGGGGCTCCTTTCTCCTTGTTCTGATCCAGAAATTCAACAGCTTCTATCATTGATTTGACAGGAAATGTTGATGACACACTGGGATTTTTGTTCTCCTGCTGTCACTGTCAAGTGCCAGTTCAGATGTACTTGATGTTACAGAAAATCCAGCACGGTGGTGCAGTGGTCAGCACTGTCTCCTCACAGCAAGAAGGTCCCAGGGTTCCAGTCCTGGCTCCATCACAGGATCTTTCTGTGTGAGTCTCCATGTTCTCCTGTTCCTGTGTGGGTTCTCTCTGGTACTCCAGCTTCCTCCCACAGTCCAAAGACATCAAGAGGGGACGAGGCTGATTGATACTCTAAATTGACTGTAGGTGTGACTGTGAGTGTGAATGGTTGTCTGTCTCTATGTGTTGGTCCTGTGATGGACTGATCACCTGTCCAGGGTGAACCCCGCCCCTCGACCAATGTCAGCTGTGATAGGCTCCACCCCCCACGAACCTTAACAAATAATCAGTGGAGAAATGGAAATTTAGCTGCTATGTTGAATCAGAAAAACCTTTTGAAGTCTACTTTTGCTTCAGTCAGAAAGTGGACTGTTGTTAACTCTCACAATGGTTGGTGATTGTGGAGGAAGACAAAATCCTTATGAACCTCTTTTTAACAGACACACATTTCTATAGATGCAGGTTCATTTTATTTTTCTTCTTTTAGCAGAGGATGGTTTTGATCCATCAACCTCTGGTTTTGGTCCCAGCTCTCTTCCTCTGCACCTCTCTGCTCTACCATTGACTGAACAGTCCTTGATTTAGGAGAGCAGGATTGTGACAAGAACAGGATTTTGAGTTTCAAATGTTTCCCAGTTTGGCTCTGCAGCAGGAGGTCTTGTAGAAACAGGGACTGACCTGACACCAGCTCCCTCTGGAACAATGGTTCATTCATTCATCGGTGCCAGGAGGCCTAAAAACACAAAACACCAATGAAACCCAGCATCTTGGATCCTAAACTGAAGCTCCAGACCACACGGTGGCTCTGCTGGGGCTCCCACAGGTGAGTGAGGCTGAGCTCCAGTCTGCTCTGAGGAGGCAGCAGACATCTGCACCACTCAGAGGTTTGGTTGGTGGCTTTGACAAAATCCCAACAAACTCAAATCCTGTTGAATCAGGAAGTTCTAGTTGAACTCTCATCCACGTCACATGACCAAGAAAACCTCCTCTTTCATTCAGACCAGAACAGACAAACATAGAAACATTGTTTCAGCTTCTGATCAAACAATAACATGTTCTTGATTGTTTGCCATGTTCTATTAATCAGACTGATGATCTCTGGATGTTCTAGGAGGGGGGTCTGTTTCTGATGAAGCCTGTTTGGTCTGGGGGGGTTAAGATGGTGGGGCTGTTTCAGTTCTAGTGCTGAAGGCTTTCACCATGACAGTCAGACTCTCCTCTGTCCTTCATGGTCCCTCAAATGTGCAGTGTGGACCTCACACACTGAAATTTAGCCTGAAAAGTCTTCATGAAAAGCGGTGACTCAGAGTCTCTGTGGCGCAATCGGTCAGCGCGCTCGGCTGTTAACTGAGAGGCTGGTGGTTCGAGCCCACCCAGGGACGATGAACAGGCTCTACTGGTGCTTAGGAGTCGCTGTGTTAATGATCTGAATGTGGACAGACAGACTGACCCTCCACAGCAGACTCATGTCACAGATCTCTGGATGAGACGCTTCAGTGTTAAATTTAGTCGTCGTGTGTCATGCAGTGTTGAGGAGGCCTGCTGGCTGTGGGTAAAGTGGGGGCTCAGAGTTTGTGGAGTCGGCTCTGGAATGAAGGGGGTCACTGTTTGGTTCTCAGATGCTCCAGCTCAGGTTAGCGAGGTGGTGGAGAAACCAGTGAGAGCTCTGCCAGCTGGAGCCTCTTGGGTCCTGGGAGGCTTCACTCCTGGAGGTGGAAATGATGAGGAGTTTTAAAATCTGCTCCTCTTTCACGCTGACTTGTTTTCTAGGGTTCCCTCTTTTAAACTCCTGGAGATCAAGAGGATCCTGCCATGTTTGTCCAGGAGACCCACAGCACAACAGTCAGTGAATGGGGATGCAGGCAGGCTTTTAATGGGGGTCATTTGAAGTCCCAAGTCCAGTTGGAGCAGAGGGTGGAGTTTGATTCTCCAGGAGTTTTTGTTGTTGTTTTTTTTACCAGTTTCTTTTGATTTGGAGGAAATCATTCCAGGTGTTTGAAAGAAGGTGAGAGCAACTTTGGAAAATGTTCAACTGGTGTTTTTAAATGTCTTTGCACCAACAAATGGTGGACAGGACAGCTTTTGAGACATTTTAATGCCACCGTTCAACAGTGAATCTGCTGGTTTCCTGTTTTTAGGAGCTGATGGGAGCTGCACAGAGAAGCTCTTTGAGACAGGAACCATTCAGAGCTCCACCCTGCTTCTTCCAGCAGGATCCACAGATCCACCAACACACCAGCTGTTTGATGAGTGGAGGCTTTTGACCAGGATTCCTAGACAGCACAGCTGGACTCACTCAACAGCTAACTTGTTAGCACCAACTAGACAGGAGCGCTTCTATGGTTTTACTCAGTGGTTCAATATTTTTAAGAGATGTCCCATTCAGCCTGTGGGTTTGAGTGATCACTCTTCAGTCTCCTGTTCTGTTTTATTAAAATATTCATTTAAAAGCTCCTGAGAGAGAGAGAGGGAGAGGGAGGGAGAGAGAGAGAGGGAGAGAGAGAGATAGAGGGAGGGAGAGAGAGAGGGAGAGAGAGAGAGAGAGAGAGGGAGGGAGGGAGAGAGAGAGGGAGAGAGAGAGGGAGAGAGAGAGAGAGAGGATCAAACTGATCTCAAACTTGACTTCAAAATTCTGATTATAATCATTTTTACTCCTTGATAGATTCATCACTACAGTGTCATAGAGGGTCCATTACTATTGCAGTATATTAAAGAATATAAGAACGAGGTTACCATCCATGGAAATATAGTATTTCATGTATTGCAGTATATTTTCAAAGATATAACACTTTAATTTTTTTTAATAAGAGAGGCTTTAATGTCTGTCTTTGATGTCTAAACTCTGACTCTGATGTCATTGGTGGTGACTGAATTCTACCCCCTGACAGACTGGGAAGGCTCCTATTGGTGATGTCATCATAAATACATGAAGGTCTTGTTTCAATGTTTTAACATTAAAGCTCATCTTGGTAAAACAATCAAGTTACCTGAACTAAGTTCTTGAAAAAAAATGACTGTCACTGACTTAAATAAATCAAATCTACTTCAAAGTTCCTTCTGTTGTCATAAGTCGGCCATTTTAAGTGTACTTGTAGTTCCAGAACATTCCAAGAGGAGATGATATGAATCATGTTGTTAGATGAACTCTGTTCCTCTGCTTTGATGTTGGTGGACTGAGGGGAGTTTGCCTGAACCTGCTTGGACCTGCTGGCTCCTGCTCAGTCCCTCACTCAGCCTCACTCAGCCTCAGCAGCACCGCTCCACTGAGGACTGATTCAGGTTCCTAGCAACCAAATAGGAGGAGAGCTGAACCTTCTTGCTGTGAGGCCACAGTGCTGACCACTGCACCATTGTGTCCCCTGAAAATGCCACCACCTTGTTGGGCTTTTCTGTAACAGCAAGCACACATGAACATAGCAGCTTCTTCACAGGGCTGGTGGCGCAATGGATAACGCGTCTGACTACGGATCAGAAGATTCTCGGTTCAACTCCTGGCCAGCTCGCTTTGAACTTTATACTGAGAAGATGAAGTGAGAACCACTGATCAAAGTCAGTGAAGTCCTCCCAGGTTCCCTCCTTGTCTGCTGGAAACATGAACACATGAATGATCCTGCTACCTCTCATGTTAAGCTGCACTTGACAGTGACAGCAGGAGAACAAAAATCCCAGTGTGTCATCAACATTTCCTGTCAAATCAATGATAGAAGCTGTTGAATTTCTGGATCAGAACAAGGAGAAACCCACCCCTCACAGCCAGAAAAGCAATCTGCATCTGACAGCGTATACCAGTGAGGACTGCATGGATCTCTAGATAGGGGAAACCAAACAGCCCCTCAACAAGCGCATGGCCCAACATAGAAGAGCCAACTCTGGAGGACAGGACTCAGCGGTTTTCCCCCACCTCAAGGAGGAAAGCCACTCCTTCCAGGACGACCATGTCCAAATACTCGACAGAGAGGACAGATGGTTTGAAAGAGGAGTTAAAGAAGCCATCCACGTCAGGATAGAGAAACCATCTTTGAACAGAGGAGGTGGACTGCGACATTTCCTTTCACCTATTTACAACCAAGTCCTTTCAAAACTTCCCCAAAGAGCTCAGCTGAAAGACCCATGTGGAACGGCTGATGCCAGCACAGCCCATTAGCATCTGAGTGGTCGGTGAAACTCCCTAACGACCACCCCTGAAACTCCCTGACACCTCACAACGACTGTCGTTTGGGGAGGCCAGGTGAGTCTCGGGAGGGTCGTTTCCACCACAATAGCACTGACCACTCCCACATAGGTTTATAAGCTGGAGCTTCCACACTCTCCACTAGAACTGATGAAGCCTCTCGGATGAGAGGTGAAACGTCTTCAAGATAACTTACGTCCAGTTGACCAGATTTTACTTCGCTTCGATCTACGATGACCTGGATGAATGAGAACCTACACATACATTACTGTCAGCATCACTTTGAGTTTATTAGCAACTATCACTCATATCTGTTAGCATCATTTTGAGTTTATGAGAAATTCTTACGACATCACTTTAGCATTAAATTGAGTTCATTAGCAACTCTTACTAAATGACTGCCAGCATCACTGTGAGGTTGTTCGAAACTCTTACTAAATTACTGTAAGCATCACTGAGTTGATTAGCAACTATCACTACATTACTGTTAGCATCATCTTGAGTTCATTAGCAATTCTTCCGACATCACTGTCCCATCAGTTTGAGATCATAACCAATTCTTCTGACATCACTGTCGCATTATTTTGAGGTTCAAAGCAACTCTTACTACATTACTGTCAGCATCACTTTGAGTTTGTTCGAAACACTTACTACATTACTGTCAGCATCACTTTAACTTTATTAGCAAATATCACTACATTACTATTAGCATCATTTTGAGGTTAGTAGAAACTCTTACTACATGACTGTCAGCATCACTTTGAGGTTGTTCGAAACTCTTACTACATTACTCTAAGCATCACTGAGTTAATTAGCAACTATCACTACATTACTGTTAGCATCATTTTGAGTTCATTAGCAATTCTTCCGACATCACTGTAGCAATATTTTGAGGTTCGTAGCAACTTTTACTACATTACTGTCGCATTATTTTGAGGTTCGTAGCAACTCTTACTACATGACTGTCAGCATCACTTTGAGGTTATTCGAAACTTTCACTCCATTACTGTTAGCATCATTTTGAGTTCATGAGCAATTCTTACTACATCACTGTCGCATCATTTTGAGATCATTAGCAATTCTTCTGACATCACTGTCACATTATTTTGAGGTTCGTAGCAACTCTTACTACATTACTGTAAGCATCACTGAGTTAATTAGCAACTATCACTAAATTACTGTTAGCATTTTTTTGAGTTCATTAGCAATTCGTACGACATCACTGTCCCATCAGTTTGAGATCATTACAAATTCTTCTGACATCACTGTCGCATTATTTTGAGGTTCAAAGCAACTCTTACTACTTTACTGTTGCATTATTTTAAGTTTCGTAGTAACTCTTACTACATTACTGTCAGCATCACTTTGAGTTTGTTCGAAACACTTACTACATTACTGTCAGCATCACTTTAACTTTATTAGCAAATATCACTACATTACTATTAGCATCATTTTGAGGTTAGTAGCAACTCTTACTACATGACTGTCAGCATCACTTTGAGGTTGTTCGAAACTCTTACTACATTACTGTAAGCATCACTGAGTTAATTAGCAACTATCACTACATTACTGTTAGCATCATTTTGAGTTCATTAGCAATTCTTCCGACATCACTGTCGCAATATTTTGAGGTTCGTAGCAACTTTTACTACATTACTGTCGCATTATTTTGAGGTTCGTAGCAACTCTTACTACATGACTGTCAGCATCACTTTGAGGTTATTCGAAACTTTCACTCACTTACTGTTAGCATCATTTTGAGTTCATTAGCAATTCTTACTACATCACTGTCGCATCATTTTGAAATCATTAGCAATTCTTCTGACATCACTGTCACATTATTTTGAGGTTCGTAGCAACTCTTACTACATTACTGTAAGCATCACTGAGTTAATTAGCAACTATCACTAAATTACTGTTAGCATTTTTTTGAGTTCATTAGCAATTCGTACGACATCACTGTCCCATCAGTTTGAGATCATTACCAATTCTTCTGACATCACTGTCGCATTATTTTGAGGTTCGAAGCAACTCTTACTACTTTACTGTTGCATTATTTTAAGTTTCGTAGTAACTCTTACTACATTACTGTCAGCATCACTTTGAGTTTGTTCGAAACACTTACTACATTACTGTCAGCATCACTTTAACTTTATTAGCAAATATCACTACATTACTATTAGCATCATTTTGAGGTTAGTAGCAACTCTTACTACATGACTGTCAGCATCACTTTGAGGTTGTTCGAAACTCTTACTACATTACTGTAAGCATCACTGACTTGATGAGCAACTATCACTACATTACTGTTAGCATCATTTTGAGTTCATTAGCAATTCTTCCGACATCACTGTCGTAATATTTTGAGGTTCGTAGCAACTTTTACTACATTACTGTCGCATTATTTTGAGGTTCGTAGCAACTCTTACTACATGACTGTCAGCATCACTTTGAGGTTATTCGAAACTTTCACTCCATTACTGTTAGCATCATTTTGAGTTCATTAGCAATTCTTACTACATCACTGTCGCATCATTTTGAGATCATTAGCAATTCTTCTGACATCACTGTCACATTATTTTGAGGTTCGTAGCAACTCTTACTACATTACTGTAAGCATCACTGAGTTAATTAGCAACTATCACTAAATTACTGTTAGCATTTTTTTGAGTTCATTAGCAATTCGTACGACATCACTGTCCCATCAGTTTGAGATCATTACCAATTCTTCTGACATCACTGTCGCATTATTTTGAGGTTCGAAGCAACTCTTACTACATGACTGTCAGCATCACTGTGAGGTTGTTCGAAACTCTTACTACGAATCTAACAGTAATGGAGTGAAACTTTCGAATAACCTCAAAGTGATGCTGACAGTCATGTCGTAAGTGTTGCTACAAACCTCAAAATAATGCGACAGTAATGGAGTACAAGTTGCTTCGAACCTCAAAATATTGCGACAGTGATGTCGGAAGAATTGCTAATGAACTCAAGATGATGCTAACAGTAATGTAGTGATAGTTGCTAATCAACTAAGTGATGCTTACAGTAATGTAGTAAGAGTTTCGAACAACCTCAAAGTGATGCTGACAGTCATGTAGTAAGAGTTTCTACGAACCTCAAAATAATGCGACAGTGATGTCAGAAGAATTGCTAATGATCTCAAAATGATGCGACAGTGATGTCGGAAGAATTGCTAATGAACTCAAAATGAGGCTAACAGTAATGTAGTGATAGTTACGAATCAACTCGGTGATGCTTAATGTAATGTAGTAAGTGTTTCAAATAACCTCAAAGTGATGGTGAAAGTCATGTAGTAAGAGTTTCTACGAACCTCAAAATAATGCGACAGTGATGTCAGAAGAATTGCTAAAGATCTCAAAATGATGCGACAGTGATTTAGTAAGAATTGCTCATGAACTCAAAATGATGCTAACACTAATGGAGTGAACGTTTCGAATAACCTAAAAGTGATGCTGACAGTCTTGTACTAAGAGTTGCTATGAACCTCAAAATAATGCGACAGTGATGTCGGAAGAATTGCTAATGATCTCAAAATGATGCGACAGTGATGTAGTAAGAATTGCTAATGAACTCAAAATGATGCTACAGTGATGTCGTGAGAATTGCTCATAAACTCAAATAATGCAAACACTAATGTAGTGATAGTTGCTAATAAACTCAAAGTGATGCTGACAGTAATGTAGTAAGAGTTGCTACGAACCTTAAAATAATGCAACAGTAATGTAGTAAGAGTTGCTACGAACCTTAAAATAATGCAACAATAATGTAGTAAGAGTTGCTACGAACCTCAAAATAATGTGACAGTGATGTCAGAAGAATTGCTAATGATCTCAAAATGATTCGAAAGTGATTTAGTAAGAATTGCTAATGAACTCAAAATGATGCTAACAGTAATGGAGTGAACGTTTCGAATAACCTCAAAGTGATGCTGACAGTCATGTACTAAGAGTTGCTACAAACCTCAAAATAATGCGACAGTAATGGAGTAAAAGATGCTACGAACCTCCAAATATTGCGACAGTGATGTCGGAAGAATTGCTAATGAACTCAAGATGATGCTAACAGTAATGTAGTGATAGTTGCTAAGAAACTCAGTGATGCTTACAGTAATGTAGTAAGAGTTTCGAACAACCTCAAAGTGATGTTGACAGTCATGTAGTGAGAGTCTTTACGAACCTCAAAATAATGCGACAGTTATGTAGTAAAAGTTGCTACGAACCTCAAAATATTGCGACAGTGATGTCGGAAGAATTGCTAATGAACTCAAAATGATGCTAACAGTAATGGAGTGAACGTTTCGAATAACCTCAAAGTGATGCTGACAGCCATGTACTAAGAGTTGCTACGAACCTTAAAATAATGCGACAGTAATGTCAGAAGAATTGCTAATGATCTCAAAATGATGCGACAGTGATGTAGTAAGACTTGCTAATGAACTCAAAATGATGCTAACAGTAATGGAGTGAACCTTTCGAATAACCTCAAAGTGATGCTTACAGTCATGTAGCAAGTGTTGCTACGAACCTCAAAATAATGCGACAGTAATGTAGTAAAAGTTGCTACGAACCTCAAAATATTGCGACAGTGATGTCGGAAGAATTGCTAATGAACTCAAATGATGCTAACAGTAATGTAGTGATAGTTGCTAATCAACTCAGTGATGCTTACAGTAATGTAGTAAGTGTTTCGAATAACCTCAAAGTGATGCTGACAGTCATGTACTAAGAGTTGCTACGAACCTCAAAATAATGCGACAGTGATGTCGGAAGAATTGCTAAAGTTCTCAAAATGATAGAACAGTGATTTAGTAAGAATTGCTCATGAACTCAAAATGATGCTAACAGTAATGTAGTAAGCGTTTCGAATAACCTCAAAGTGATGCTGACAGTAATGTAGTAAGTGTTGCTACGAACCTTAAAATAATGCAACAACAATGTAGTAAGAGTTGCTACAAACCTCAAAATAATGTGAAAGTAATGTAGTAAAAGTTGCTACGAACCTCAAAATATTGCGACAGTGATGTTGGAAGAATGGCTAATGAACTCAAGATGATGCTAACAGTAATGTAGTGGTAGTTGCTAAACAAGTCAGTGATGCTTACAGTAATGTAGTAAGTGTTTCGAACAACCTCAAAGTGATGCTGACAGTCATGTAGTAAGACTTGCTACGAACCTCAAAATAATGCGACAGTGATGTCGGAAGAATTGCTAATGAACTCAAGATGATGCTAACAGTAATGTAGTAAGAGTTTCGAACACCCTCAAAGTGATGCTGACAGTCATTTAGTAAGAGTTGCGAATGAACTCAATTCAATGCTACAGTGATGTCGTGAGAATTGCTCATAAACTAAAAATGATGCTAACAGCAATGTAGTGATAGTTGCTCAAAAACTCAAAGTGAGACTGACAGTAATGTAGTAAGAGTTGCTACGAACCTCAAAATAATGTGACAGTGATGTCAGAAGAATTGCTAATGAACTCAAAATGATGCGACAGTGATTTAGTAAGAATTGCTAATGAACTCAAAATGATGCTAACAGTAATGGAGTGAACGTTTCGAATAACCTCAAAGTGATGCTGACAGTCATGTACTAAGAGTTGCTACGAACCTCAAAATAATGCGACAGTAATGTACTAAGAGTTGCTACGAACCTCAAAATATTGCGACAGTGATGTCGGAAGAATTGCTCATGAACTTAAAATGATGCGACAGTAATGTAGTGGTAGTTGCTAAACAAGTCAGTGATGCTTACAGTAATGTAGTAAGTGTTTCGAACAACCTCAAAGTGATGGTGACAGTCATGTAGGAAGAGTTGCTACGAACCTCAAAATAATGCGACAGTAATGTAGTAAGAGTTGCTACGAACCTCAAAATAATGCGACAGTGATGTCAGAAGAATTGCTAAAGATCTCAAAATGATGCGACAGTGATGTAGTAAGAATTGCTAATGAACTCAAAATGATGCTAACAGTAATGGAGTGAAACTTTCGAATAACCTCAAAGTGATGCTTACAGTCATGTAGTAAGTGTTGCTACGAACCTCAAAATAATGCGACAGTAATGTAGTAAATGTTGCTACGAACCTCAAAATATTGCGACAGTGATGTCGGAAGAATTGCTAAAGATCTCAAAATGATAGAACAGTGATTTAGTAAGAATTGCTCATGAACTCAAAATGATGCTAACAGTAATGTAGTAAGAGTTTCGAATAACCTCAAAGTGATGCTGACAGTAATGTAGTAAGTGTTGCTACGAACCTTAAAATAATGCAACAACAATGTAGTAAGAGTTGCTACAAACCTCAAAATAATGTGAAAGTAATGTAATAAAAGTTGCTACGAACCTCAAAATATTGCGACAGTGATGTTGGAAGAATTGCTAATGAACTCAAGATGATGCTAACAGTAATGTAGTGGTAGTTGCTAAACAAGTCAGTGATGCTTACAGTAATGTAGTAAGTGTTTCGAACAACCTCAAAGTGATGCTGACAGTCATGTAGTAAGACTTGCTACGAACCTCAAAATAATGCGACAGTGATGTCGGAAGAATTGCTAATGAACTCAAGATGATGCTAACAGTAATGTAGTAAGAGTTTCGAACACCCTCAAAGTGATGCTGACAGTCATTTAGTAAGAGTTGCGAATGAACTCAATTCAATGCTACAGTGATGTCGTGAGAATTGCTCATAAACTCAAAATGATGCTAACAGCAATGTAGTGATAGTTGCTCAAAAACTCAAAGTGAGACTGACAGTAATGTAGTAAGAGTTGCTACGAACCTCAAAATAATGTGACAGTGATGTCAGAAGAATTGCTAATGATCTCAAAATGATGCGACAGTGATTTAGTACGAATTGCTAATGAACTCAAAATGATGCTAACAGTAATGGAGTGAACGTTTCGAATAACCTCAAAGTGATGCTGACAGTCATGTACTAAGAGTTGCTACGAACCTCAAAATAATGCGACAGTAATGTAGTAAAAGTTGCTACGAACCTCAAAATATTGCGACAGTGATGTCAGAAGAATTGTTCATGAACTTAAAATGATGCGACAGTAATGTAGTGATAGTTGCTAATCAAGTCAGTGATGCTTACAGTAATGTAGTAAGTGTTTCGAATAACCTCAAAGTGATGGTGACAGTCATGTAGTAAGAGTTGCTACGAACCTCAAAATAATGCGACAGTGATGTCAGAAGAATTGCCAAAGATCTCAAAATGATGCGACAGTGATGTATTAAGAATTGCTAATGAACTCAAAAAGATGCTAACAGTAATGGAGTGAAAGTTTCGAATAACCTCAAAGTGATGCTGACAGTCATGTAGTAAGTGTTGCTACGAACCTTAAAATAATGCAACAATAATGTAGTAAGAGTTGCTACAAACCTCAAAATAATGCGAAAGTAATGTAGTAAAAGTTGCCACGAACCTCAAAATATTGCGACAGTGATGTCGTAAGAATTGTTATTAAACTCAAAATCATGCTAACAGTAATGTAGTGATAGTTGCTAATAAACTCAGTGATGCTTACAGTAATGTAGTAAGAGTTTCGAACAACCTCAAAGTGATGCTGACAGTCATTTAGTAAGAGTTGCTAATGAACTCAATTTAATGCTGCAGTGATGTCGTGAGAATTGCTCAACAACTCAAAATGATGCTAACAGTAATGTAGTGATAGTTGCTAATAAACTCAAAGTGATGCTGAAAGTCATGTAGTAAAAGTTGCTACGAACCTCAAAATATTGCGACAGTGATGTCGGAAGAATTGCTAATGAACTCAAATGATGCTAACAGTAATGTAGTGATAGTTGCTAATCAACTCAGTGATGCTTACAGTAATGTAGTAAGTGTTTCGAATAACCTCAAAGTGATGCTGACAGTCATGTACTAAGAGTTGCTACGAACCTCAAAATAATGCGACAGTGATGTCGGAAGAATTGCTAAAGTTCTCAAAATGATAGAACAGTGATTTAGTAAGAATTGCTCATGAACTCAAAATGATGCTAACAGTAATGTAGTAAGAGTTTCGAATAACCTCAAAGTGATGCTGACAGTAATGTAGTAAGTGTTGCTACGAACCTTAAAATAATGCAACAACAATGTAGTAAGAGTTGCTACAAACCTCAAAATAATGTGAAAGTAATGTAGTAAAAGTTGCTACGAACCTCAAAATATTGCGACAGTGATGTTGGAAGAATGGCTAATGAACTCAAGATGATGCTAACAGTAATGTAGTGGTAGTTGCGAAACAAGTCAGTGATGCTTACAGTAATGTAGTAAGTGTTTCGAACAACCTCAAAGTGATGCTGACAGTCATGTAGTAAGACTTGCTACGAACCTCAAAATAATGCGACAGTGATGTCGGAAGAATTGCTAATGAACTCAAGATGATGCTAACAGTAATGTAGTAAGAGTTTCGAACACCCTCAAAGTGATGCTGACAGTCATTTAGTAAGAGTTGCGAATGAACTCAATTCAATGCTACAGTGATGTCGTGAGAATTGCTCATAAACTAAAAATGATGCTAACAGCAATGTAGTGATAGTTGCTCAAAAACTCAAAGTGAGACTGACAGTAATGTAGTAAGAGTTGCTACGAACCTCAAAATAATGTGACAGTGATGTCAGAAGAATTGCTAATGAACTCAAAATGATGCGACAGTGATTTAGTAAGAATTGCTAATGAACTCAAAATGATGCTAACAGTAATGGAGTGAACGTTTCGAATAACCTCAAAGTGATGCTGACAGTCATGTACTAAGAGTTGCTACGAACCTCAAAATAATGCGACAGTAATGTACTAAGAGTTGCTACGAACCTCAAAATATTGCGACAGTGATGTCGGAAGAATTGCTCATGAACTTAAAATGATGCGACAGTAATGTAGTGGTAGTTGCTAAACAAGTCAGTGATGCTTACAGTAATGTAGTAAGTGTTTCGAACAACCTCAAAGTGATGGTGACAGTCATGTAGGAAGAGTTGCTACGAACCTCAAAATAATGCGACAGTAATGTAGTAAGAGTTGCTACGAACCTCAAAATAATGCGACAGTGATGTCAGAAGAATTGCTAAAGATCTCAAAATGATGCGACAGTGATGTAGTAAGAATTGCTAATGAACTCAAAATGATGCTAACAGTAATTTAGTGATAGTTGCTAATAAACTCAGTGATGCTTACAGTAATGTAGTAAGTGTTTCGAACAACCTCAAAGTGATGCTGACAGTCATGTAGTAAGAGTTGCTACGATCCGTAAATAATGCAACAGTCATGTAGTAAGAGTTGCTATGAACCTCAAAGTAATGCGACAGTGATTTCAGAAGAATTGGTAATGATCTCAAAATGATGCGACAGTGATGTCGTAAGAATTGCAATTAAACTCAAAATGATTCTAACAGTAATGTAGTGATAGTTGCTAATAATCTCAGTGATGCTTAAAGTAATGTAGTAAGTGTTTCGAACAACCTCAAAGTGATGCTGACAGTCATGTAGTAAGAGTTGCTACGAACCTCCAAATAATGAGACAGTGATTTAGTAAGAATTGCTAATAAACTCAACATGATGCTAACAGTAATGTAGAAATAGTTGCTAATAAACTCAAAGTGATGCTGACAGTAATGTAGTAAAAGTTGCTACGAACCTCAAAATATTGCGACAGTGATGTCAGAAGAATTGTTCATGAACTTAAAATGATGCGACAGTAATGTAGTGATAGTTGCTAATCAAGTCAGTGATGCTTACAGTAATGTAGTAAGTGTTTCGAATAACCTCAAAGTGATGGTGACAGTCATGTAGTAAGAGTTGCTACGAACCTCAAAATAATGCGACAGTGATGTCAGAAGAATTGCCAAAGATCTCAAAATGATGCGACAGTGATGTATTAAGAATTGCTAATGAACTCAAAAAGATGCTAACAGTAATGGAGTGAAAGTTTCGAATAACCTCAAAGTGATGCTGACAGTCATGTAGTAAGTGTTGCTACGAACCTTAAAATAATGCAACAATAATGTAGTAAGAGTTGCTACAAACCTCAAAATAATGCGAAAGTAATGTAGTAAAAGTTGCCACGAACCTCAAAATATTGCGACAGTGATGTCGTAAGAATTGTTATTAAACTCAAAATCATGCTAACAGTAATGTAGTGATAGTTGCTAATAAACTCAGTGATGCTTACAGTAATGTAGTAAGAGTTTCGAACAACCTCAAAGTGATGCTGACAGTCATTTAGTAAGAGTTGCTAATGAACTCAATTTAATGCTGCAGTGATGTCGTGAGAATTGCTCAACAACTCAAAATGATGCTAACAGTAATGTAGTGATAGTTGCTAATAAACTCAAAGTGATGCTGAAAGTCATGTAGTAAAAGTTGCTACGAACCTCAAAATATTGCGACAGTGATGTCGGAAGAATTGCTAATGAACTCAAATGATGCTAACAGTAATGTAGTGATAGTTGCTAATCAACTCAGTGATGCTTACAGTAATGTAGTAAGTGTTTCGAATAACCTCAAAGTGATGCTGACAGTCATGTACTAAGAGTTGCTACGAACCTCAAAATAATGCGACAGTGATGTCGGAAGAATTGCTAAAGTTCTCAAAATGATAGAACAGTGATTTAGTAAGAATTGCTCATGAACTCAAAATGATGCTAACAGTAATGTAGTAAGAGTTTCGAATAACCTCAAAGTGATGCTGACAGTAATGTAGTAAGTGTTGCTACGAACCTTAAAATAATGCAACAACAATGTAGTAAGAGTTGCTACAAACCTCAAAATAATGTGAAAGTAATGTAGTAAAAGTTGCTACGAACCTCAAAATATTGCGACAGTGATGTTGGAAGAATGGCTAATGAACTCAAGATGATGCTAACAGTAATGTAGTGGTAGTTGCGAAACAAGTCAGTGATGCTTACAGTAATGTAGTAAGTGTTTCGAACAACCTCAAAGTGATGCTGACAGTCATGTAGTAAGACTTGCTACGAACCTCAAAATAATGCGACAGTGATGTCGGAAGAATTGCTAATGAACTCAAGATGATGCTAACAGTAATGTAGTAAGAGTTTCGAACACCCTCAAAGTGATGCTGACAGTCATTTAGTAAGAGTTGCGAATGAACTCAATTCAATGCTACAGTGATGTCGTGAGAATTGCTCATAAACTAAAAATGATGCTAACAGCAATGTAGTGATAGTTGCTCAAAAACTCAAAGTGAGACTGACAGTAATGTAGTAAGAGTTGCTACGAACCTCAAAATAATGTGACAGTGATGTCAGAAGAATTGCTAATGAACTCAAAATGATGCGACAGTGATTTAGTAAGAATTGCTAATGAACTCAAAATGATGCTAACAGTAATGGAGTGAACGTTTCGAATAACCTCAAAGTGATGCTGACAGTCATGTACTAAGAGTTGCTACGAACCTCAAAATAATGCGACAGTAATGTACTAAGAGTTGCTACGAACCTCAAAATATTGCGACAGTGATGTCGGAAGAATTGCTCATGAACTTAAAATGATGCGACAGTAATGTAGTGGTAGTTGCTAAACAAGTCAGTGATGCTTACAGTAATGTAGTAAGTGTTTCGAACAACCTCAAAGTGATGGTGACAGTCATGTAGGAAGAGTTGCTACGAACCTCAAAATAATGCGACAGTAATGTAGTAAGAGTTGCTACGAACCTCAAAATAATGCGACAGTGATGTCAGAAGAATTGCTAAAGATCTCAAAATGATGCGACAGTGATGTAGTAAGAATTGCTAATGAACTCAAAATGATGCTAACAGTAATTTAGTGATAGTTGCTAATAAACTCAGTGATGCTTACAGTAATGTAGTAAGTGTTTCGAACAACCTCAAAGTGATGCTGACAGTCATGTAGTAAGAGTTGCTACGATCCGTAAATAATGCAACAGTCATGTAGTAAGAGTTGCTATGAACCTCAAAGTAATGCGACAGTGATTTCAGAAGAATTGGTAATGATCTCAAAATGATGCGACAGTGATGTCGTAAGAATTGCAATTAAACTCAAAATGATTCTAACAGTAATGTAGTGATAGTTGCTAATAATCTCAGTGATGCTTAAAGTAATGTAGTAAGTGTTTCGAACAACCTCAAAGTGATGCTGACAGTCATGTAGTAAGAGTTGCTACGAACCTCCAAATAATGAGAC
Organism: Aulostomus chinensis; assembly: GCF_037954235.1. Taxonomy (NCBI): domain Eukaryota; kingdom Metazoa; phylum Chordata; class Actinopteri; order Syngnathiformes; family Aulostomidae; genus Aulostomus; species Aulostomus chinensis. The sequence goes on along the minus strand of NC_141320.1, from coordinate 53,505,032 downwards.
AGTGATTTAGTAAGAATTGCTAATAAACTCAACATGATGCTAACAGTAATGTAGAAATAGTTGCTAATAAACTCAAAGTGATGCTGACAGTAATGTAGTAAGAGTTGCTATGAACCTTAAAATAATGCTCTAGTGATGTCAGATGAATTGGTAATGATCTCAAAATGATGCGACAGTGATGTCCTAAGAATTGCGAATGAACTCAAAATAATGCTAACAGTAATGGAGTGATAGTTGCTCATAAAGTCAGTGATGCTTACAGTAATGTAGTAAGAGTTTCGAACAACCTCTAAGTGATGCTGACAGTCTTGTAGTAAGAGTTGCTACTACCCTCAAAATAATGCTACAGTGATGTAGTGGGAGTTTCAACTATTCTCAAAAGGATGCTTCAGTGATGTAGTGAGATTTGCTACTAACCTCAAAATGATGCTGCAGTAATGCAATGAGAGTTGCTATTGACCTAACAAATGATGCTACTATGATGTGGTGAGAGTTGCGAAAAACCTCAAACATGCTGACAATAATGTAGAAAGAGTTGCTAAAAATCTCAAAATGATGCTACAGTAATGTAGTGAGAGTTGCTACGAACCTCAAAATGATGCTACAGTGATGTGGTGAGAGTTGCGACTAACATTAAAATGATGCTCCAGTGATGTTGTGAGAGTTTCAAAAAACCTCAAAATGATGCTACAGTAATGTCGTGAGAATTCTCCTCACCTCAAAATAATGCTGACAGTAATGTAGTGAGAATTGCTAGGAACCTTCAAATGATTCGACAGTGGTGTAGTAAGAGTTACTACTATCCTCAAAACGATGCTCCAGTGATGTAGTAAGAGTTGCTACTACCCTCAGAAATGATGCTCTAGTGATGTGGTGAGAGTTGCTAAAAACCTCAAAATGATGCTACACTGATGTGGTGAGAGTTCTACGAACCTCAAAATGATGCTAAAGTGATGTAATGAGAGTTGCTACTAATTTAAGAAATTATGCGACAGTGATGTCAGAAGAATTGCTAATGATCTCAAAATGGTGCGACAGTGATGTAGTGAAAGTTTCGAATAACCTCAAAGATATGCTGACAGTCATGTAGTAAGAGTTGCGACGAACCTCAAAATAATGCAACAGTGATGTCGGAAAAATTGCTAATGATCTCAAAATGATGCTAAAAGTCCTGTAGTAAGAGTTGCTACGAACCTCAAAATAATGCAACAGTGATGTCGGAAGAATTGCTAATGATCTCAAAATGATGCTAACAGTAATGTAGTGAAAGTTGCGAAGAAACTCAAAGTGATGCTTACAGTAATGTAGTAAGTGTTTCGAACAACCTCAAAGTGATGCTGACAGTCATGTAGGATGTGTTGCTACGAACCTCAAAATAATGCGACAGTGATGTCAGAAGAATTGCTAATAAACTCAAAATGATGCTAACAGTAATGTAGTGATAGTTGCTAATAAACTCAGTGATGCTTACAGTAATGTAGTAAGTGTTTCGAACAACCTCAAAGTGATGCTGATAGTCATGTAGTAAGAGTTGCCACTAATCTCAAAATAATGCAACAGTAATGTAGTAAGAGTTGCTACGAAACTCCAAATAATGCGACAGTGATTTAGTAAGAATTGCTAATAAACTCAAAATGATGCTAACAGTAATGTAGAGATAGTTGCTAATAAACTCAAAGTGATGCTGACAGTCATGTAGTAAGAGTTGCTATGAACCTTAAAATAATGCAACAGTGATGTCAGATGAATTGTTAATGATCTCAAAATGATGCGACAGTGATGTCGTAAGAATTGCGAATGAACTCAAAATGATGCTAACAGTAATGGAGTGATAGTTGCTCATAAACTCAGTGATGCTTACAGTAATGTAGTAAGAGTTTCGAACAACCTCAAAGTGATGCTGAAAGTTATTTAGTAAGAGTTGCTACTAACCTCAAAATATTGCTACAGTGATGTTGAAGAATTGCTAATAAACTCAAAATGATGCTAAAAGTAATGTAGTGATAGTTGCTAGTAAACTCAGTGATGCTTACAGTAATGTAGTAAGAGTTTAGAACAACCTCAAAGTGATGCTGACAGTCATGTAGTAAGAGTTGCTACGAACCTCAAAATGAGTCTGACAGGAATGTAGTAAGTCTGCTAATAACCTTAAAATAATGCTACAGTGATGTAGGAAGAATTGCTAATGAACTCAAAATGATGCTTACAGTAATGTAGTGATAGTTGCTAATAAACTCAGTGATGCTTACAGTAATGTTGTAAGTGTTTCAAACAACCTCAAAGTGATGCTGAAAGTCATGTAGTGAGAGTTGCGACGAACCTCAAAATAATGCGACAGTGATGTCAGAAGAATTGCTGAAGATCTCAAAATGATGTGACAGCGATTTAATAAGAATTGCTAATGAACTCAAAATGATGCTAACAGTAATGGAGTCAACGTTTCGAACAACCTCAAAGGGATGCTGACAGTAATGTAGTAAGAGTTGCTCCAAACCTCAAAATAATGCGAAAGTGATGTCGGAAGAATTGCTCATGATCTCAAAATGATGCGACAGTGATGTCGTAAGAATTGTTATTAAACTCAAAATCATGCTAACAGTAATGTAGTGATAGTTGCTAATAAACTCAGTGATGCTTACAGTAATGTAGTAAGTGTTTCGAACAACGTCAAAGTGATGCTGACTGTCATGTAGTAAGAGTCGCTACTAACCTCCAAATAATGCTACAGTGATGTCGGAAGAAATGCTAATGATCTCAAAATGATGCGACAGTGATGTAGTAAGAATTGCTAATGAACTCAAAATGATGCTAACAGTAATGGAGTGAAAGTTTCGAATAACCTCAAAGTGATGCTGACAGTCATGTGGTTAGAGTTGCGAGTAACCTAAAAATGATGCTGACGGTGATGTCGTAAGAATTGCTATTAAAATCAAAATGATGCTAACAGTAATTTAGTGATAGTTGCTAATAAACTCAGTGATGCTTACAGTAATGTAGTAAGTGTTTCGAACAACCTCAAAGTGATGCTGACAGTCATGTAGTAAGAGTTGCAACGAACCTCCAAATAATGCGACAGTGATTTAGTAAGAATTGCTAATAAACTCAACATGATGCTAACAGTAATGTAGAGATAGTTGCTAATAAACTCAAAGTGATGCTGACAGTAATGTAGTAAGAGTTGCTATGAACCTTAAAATAATGCGACAGTGATGTCAGATGAATTGGTAATGATCTCAAAATGATGCGACAGTGATGTCCTAAGAATTGCAAATGAACTCAAAATGATGCTAACAGTAATGGAGTGATAGTTGCTCATAAAGTCAGTGATGCTTACAGTAATGTAGTAAGAGTTTCGAACAACCTCAAAGTGATGCTGACAGTCATGTAGGATGAGTTGCTACTCCCCTCAAAATAATGCTACAGTGATGTAGTGGGAGTTTCAACTGTTCTCAAAAGGATGCTTCAGTGATGTAGTGAGATTTGCTACTAACCTCAAAATGATGCTACAGTAATGCAATGAGAGTTGCTATTGACCTAACAAATGATGCTACTGTGATGTGGTGAGAGTTGCGAAAAACCTCAAACATGCTGACAATAATGTAGAAAGAGTTTCTAAAAATCTCAAAATGATGCCACAGAAATGTAGTGAGAGTTGCTACTAATTTAAAAATGATGCTTACAGTAATGTAGTGAGAGTTGCTACTATCATCAGATTGATGCTACAGTAATGTCGTGAGAGTTCTCCTCACCTCAAAATAATGCTGACAGAAATGTAGTGAGAATTGCTAGGAATCTTTAAATGATTCGACAGTGGTGTAGTAAGAGTTACTACTATCCTCAAAACGATGCTCCAGTGATGTAGTAAGAGTTGCTACTACCCTCAGAAATGATGCTCTAGTGATGTGGTGAGAGTTGCTAAAAACCTCAAAATGATGCTACACTGATGTGGTGAGAGTTCTACGAACCTCAAAATGATGCTAGAGTGATGTGAGAGTTGCTACTAATTTAAAAATGATGCTAAAGTGATGTAATGAGAGTTGCTACGAACCTAAGAAATTATGCGACAGTGATGTAGTGAGAGTTGCTACTAATGTTAAAATGATGCTGACAGTGATGGAATGAGAGTTGCGACGAACCTCAAAATGATGCTTACAGTGATGTAGTGAAACTGCGACTAACATCAAAATGATGCTTGCAGTGATATAATGAGAGTTGTTACGAACCTCAAAATGATGCTCCAGTGATGCAGTAAGAGTTGCTTAAAACCTTAAAATGATGCCACAGTGATGTAATGAGAGTTGCTATTAACCTAAGAAATGATGCGACAGTGATGTCGTGAGATTCGCTACGAATCTCAAAATGATGCTACAGTGATGTGAGAGTTGCTCCTAACCTCAAAATGATGTTACAGTCATGTGGTGAGAGTTGCTACTAATCTCAAAATGATGCTAAAGTGATGTCATTAGAGTTGCTACTAACCTAAGAAATGATGCGACAGTGATGGAGTGAGAGTTGCTGGGATGCTCAAAATGATGCTGACAGTCATGGAGTGAGAGTTACTACGAACCTCAAAATGATGCTGCAGTGATGAAGTAAGAGTTGACACTATCCTCAAAATGATGCTTACAGTCATGTAGTGAGAGTTTCTGCTTAACTGAAAATAGAGCAACAGTGATGTAGTGAGAGTTGCTACTCATCTAAAAATTATGCGACAGTCATGTAATAAGAGTTTCTTCTCAAATAAGAAATGATAATCAAGTAATGCAATGAGAGCTGCTACTAACCTAAGAAATTATGCTACAGTGATGTAGTGAGAGTTGCTACTAATGTCAAAATGATGCTGACAGTGATGTAATGAGATTTGATACTCACCTAAGAAATGATGCTACATTAATGTAGTGGCAGTTGCTACGAATCTCAAAATGATGCAAAAGTGATGGAATGAGAGTTGCGACAAACCTCAAAATGATGATTACAGTGATGTAGTGAGAATTGCTACTAATCTCAAAATGATGCTAGAGTTATGCAATAAAAGTTGCTACTAATCTAAGAAATGATGCTACAGTGATGTAGTGAGAGTTGCTCCTAATGTCAAAATGATGCTGACAGTGATGTAATGAAAGTTGCGACAAACCTCAAAATGATGATTACAGTGATGTAGTGAGAGTTGCTACTAATCTAAGAAATGATGCTACAGTGATATAGTGAGAGTTTCTACGAATCTCAAAATGATGCAGACAGAACAATAGTGAGAGTTTATGCTGACGTCAAAATGATGCTACAGTGATGTAGTGAGAGTTTCAATTAATCTCAAAATGATGCTTCAGTGATGTGAGAGTTGCTACTAACCTAAAATGATTTTACAGTCATGTGGAAACAGTTGCTAAAAATCTAAAAATGATGCTACAGTAATGTAGTGAGAGTTGCGACGAATCTCAAAATGATGCTGACAGTGATGTAGTGAGATTTGCTACGAATCTCAAAATGATGCTGACAGTGATGTAACGAGAGTTGCTACTAATGTCAAAATGATGCTTAAGTGATGTAGTGAGAGTTGCTACGAATCTCAAAATGATGCTTAAGTGATGTAGTGAGAGTTGCTACTAATGTCAAAATGATGCTACAGTAATGTAGTGAGAGTTGCTACTAATGTCAAAATGATGCTGACAGTGATGCAATGACAGTTGCTACTAATTTCAAAATGATGCTAAAGTGATGTAATGAGAGTAATGAGAGTTGCTACTAATTTCAAATTGATGCTACAGTGATGTAGTGAGAGTTGCTTACAACCTCAAAATGATGCTAACAGTCTTGTGAGCTTCATCAAGACCCAGGCCACTATTTGTGGTCATGCATCATTGTGGCTGACCAATGGTCCAACTTCATCAGTCAGTCAGTCAGAGACATTCGCATTTGTCGGCCTGGCCTGCTGCCAAAGACTAACTCTGCTATAGTTGATTTACCTGTGCAGCCATGTCACGCTCCTCTCGGCCACCTCCACGGTCAGACGCCAGGTTAAACCAGCCAATGGCGTAAGAATCACTCTCAGAATCTGAAGCGCTCGTAGCTGCAGGGTTTTTCCACACAGCTTCTGTTGAGAGACAAAGTCCATCACTTGATTAACTCTCACCAACAGAAATGTGCAGTTTTCCACTCAGGACAGCTGCTGCATGCTGCTGTTTGTAAAAAGAAGGTCCAGTGGATCCGTTCAGTTCTACATTATTCAGCAGAGAGATGTCACCATTGAATAATGACCATATTTCCTAAAATTATAGCTCAACCACAGAGGGACCAGGCTACTAGAATGACCTCTGTTTACTAGAAGTGCTTCTCCTATGGTGGTGAACTCCTCAGCTGTCAGTGGAGTCAAATCTGTCTTAGAGAGGCCAGAGGTTCCCACACTGGTTCCCTCTCATCATGCAGCCCTGACAGCTGTGTGTGCTGTTCCAGCGTGTTGGCACCTCACTGATGAGTTTCAGGGTTGGCCCTCCCATCTGTTGCTGCACCTGAGCCAGCTTCTCCTTGGCTGTAGTGCTGATCTGAAGGATGTGACAGTGTTCCTGGCTTTGTGTCTGATGATGGAAGTGGGGATCTGATCACAGGATTTTCTGACTCCTAGATTCAGACGATGTGCAGTGCAGACTGAGTGGTGAATTTGGAGCTGTCTAGTGGATGCTGTCATGTTTGGTGCTGCATCGCTCACAAGACACTTCACTTTGTTGGTGATGGCCCAGTCCTCCATCAGGCCTCTTTGGACTGGGGCCAAACTGTCAGCAGGGTGACTTTGTGGAAAGTCTTGCACTCCCAACACATTCATTCTCACGAATGCAGTGACAGGTCAGAGCCAAGGGAGCCTCCATGTCCACAGATGTCCACATGGCAGCTGGACTTCCTTTTTCACTCCTTCCCGTTCCTCCTGGTACTTTTTGGCCACCGTTTGTTTGATGGTCTGAAAATGACACCCAGAGTAAATCAATACATTGAAATTCAAGATGAAATAAACTGGAGATATCAACGACTGCTTTAGATCATTTCCACACAAACCTTTCTGGTTGGCAAACATATGAGGCTCAAGGACCTGAACCAGTTCCCTGAACCCTTCCCTCTCAACAGTGCTGAGGGGCTGGCAGTCCTTCAGGATGAAATTCAGCAGAGCCTCATCCAGCATCTGCTTCCTGGAAGCTGGATGGTTAAAGATGAAGGAGAGAAGAAATGAATAGGAATTAATGATCAATGAAGCAACTGTGAGTCAGTTGGAGAGTGGCTGTATACCTGAGTTCATCCTGGTGGATCTGGGACTTCATTCTCATGCCTGGCCCCATCATGCCTCAGCACTGAAGAGGTGCTTTTGTTGAGATGAGACGCTTCAGTCCAACAAATGCCACATTCAACCTGCAGAAAAGAACATGAGTGCTCAGCTAAAAGTTCCTTTCTTCATGGTGACTGGTGTTTCTTAGTCTTAGACCACCAGGTTTCCAATGAGGTGTATCGGATACGTTGTTGTGTGCCGCTGAAATCCGTCCAATTGCGGCGTTGTTTCCTCATGAAATATGTTTGCCTTAAAGCTCATTAAAGTGTTGAACCACAATATCGTTCACCATAACTGAGTCAACTTCAAGATAACCTACTTCTACATTCCAGTCCCGGCTGCTCCTGTTCTGCTGCAGTCCAGAAAACAACAACCCGATACAATTGGCGCTCCTTCCCACAGCTCCGGCCCAGATCCGCATGGTTCCGCTGACTGACTGTGAGACGCGCTCCCTCCAGGGTGGCACAGCCCGATGGGGGTCCTTATCTGGCACGGGGGCGTAAAACAGGTGCGACTGGAAAACCTGGTTTATTCTGCGTCGGGGGAACGCGTTGCTCTGCAATACACCGCCAAGCCGCTAGGGGGTGTGGCTTTGTCTTTATTGTTTACGGGCTCTTGTCGGATTCCTCGGTTTTCTTCTGGTCACAGACAACAATTGTTGGCCATTTGTCAGTCTTTGTAGTGCCGCGAAGAGGAGTTGTAGAGGTGGTCGTACTTGAGCACCTCCTCGATAATCCTCTCTTCGGCTTGGTCCATTTTTTCTTGGAGCTTTCACCACAGAAACTTTGAAAATGGCGGTGTTGCTTTGCCGCGACTCAACCGGAAATAACGTTCTGAGCGGGACCAATCACAGTCCTCGACGTTGACGTCACCACGCGTCGACGCGATGCGTAAGCAGGATTTTTTGGAGGCGCGTTTCAGGCTACGGCGTACGGTCTGCGTCGACGGCGTAGGTACGAATACTACTCGAAACAGAAGCATAAATCAGGCTTAAATCAGGCTTTATAGTCCAACAGGAAGTTAGCATGTCAGGGATGAGACACCCTGATAGTCCAAAAGGAAGTTAGCATGTCAGGGATGAGACACCCTGATAGTCCAACAGGAAGTTAGCATGTCAGGGATGAGACACGCTTATCGTCCAACAGGAAGTTAGCATGTCATGGATGAGACACGCTTATCGTCCAACAGGAAGTTAGCATGTCAGGGATGAGACACGCTGATAGTCCAACAGGAAGTTAGCATGTCAGGGATGAGACACGCTTATCGTCCAACAGGAAGTTAGCATGTCAGGGATGAGACACGCTTATCGTCCAACAGGAAGTTAGCATGTCAGGGATGAGACACGCTTATCGTCCAACAGGAAGTTAGCATGTCAGGGATGAGACACCCTGATAGTCCAACAGGAGGTTAGCATGTCAGGGATGAGACACGCTTATCGTCCAACAGGAAGTTAGCATGTCAGGGATGAGACACCCTGATAGTCCAAAAGGAAGTTAGCATCTCCATGGTTCCCTTGACCAGAAGCCAGTGGGATCGTTCCATTCTGACATCTTGATTGACATTTGTCTTTCTCTTAGCTAAATAGCTGGCAATCATTTGAAAAAAACCTTGATTTACTTTTTGTATTTTGATCTTCAGCTCATTTGCATACTTTTGTTAAAATTCTCCCCTTTTTGTCTTTTTTTTCTGCTGTTTTTAGCACAAAGTCCACCTGGTGCCTAAAGACCAGTTCAGCATGGACTACGTTGAACCTTCAGTCCGCTGCATCAGCACCCATGGACGGTTCCCCCCTGACAGGAGGATTCTGGTGAGGAACATTAGTGGGACAGCGCTCTTGTTAGAACGGTTCTGATCCACCTCCCCCCCCCCCGTAGCTCCTCCTGTGTCCCCTCAGCGCTCTTGTTAGAACGGTTCTGATCCACCTTCCCTCCCCATGTAGCTCCTCCTGTGTCCCCTCAGCGCTCTTGTTAGAACGGTTCTGATCCACCTTTCCTCCCCCTGTAGCTCCTCCTGTGTCCCCTCAGCGCTCTTGTTAGAACAGTTCTGATCCACCTTCCCTCCCCCTGTAGCTCCTCCTGTGTCCCCTCAGCACTCTTGTTAGAACGGTTCTGATCCACCTTCCCTCCCCCTGTAGCCCCTCCTGTGTCCTCTCAGCGCTCTTGTTAGAACGGTTCTGATCCACCTTCCCTCCCCCTGTAGCTCCTCCTGTGTCCCCTCAGCGCTCTTGTTAGAACGGTTCTGATCCACCTTCCCTCCCCCTGTAGCTCCTCCTGTGTCCCCTCAGCGCTCTTGTTAGAACGGTTCTGATCCACCTTCCCTCCCCCTGTAGCTCCTCCTGTGTCCCCTCAGGCTCTTGTTAGAACAGTTCTGATCCACCTTCCCTCCCCCTGTAGTTCCTCCTGTGTCCCCTCAGCGCTCTTGTTAGAACGGTTCTGATCCACCTTCCCTCCCCCTGTAGCTCCTCCTGTGTCCCCTCAGGCTCTTGTTAGAACGGTTCTGATCCACCTTCCCTCCCCCTGTAGCTCCTCCTGTGTCTCCTCAGCGCTCTTGTTAGAACGGTTCTGATCCACCTTCCCTCCCCCTGTAGCTCCTCCTGTGTCCCCTCAGCGCTCTTGTTAGAACGGTTCTGATCCACCTTCCCTCCCCCTGTAGCTCCTCCTGTGTCCCCTCAGCGCTCTTGTTAGAACGGTTCTGATCCACCTTCCCTCCCCCTGTAGCTCCTCCTGTGTCCCCTCAGCGCTCTTGTTAGAACAGTTCTGATCCACCTTCCCTTCCCCTGTAGCTCCTCCTGTGTCCCCTCAGCGCTCTTGTTAGAAGGGTTCTGATCCACCTTCCCTCCCCCTGTAGCTCCTCCTGTGTCCCCTCACGTTTCCAAACTCCCTCCCACTGGCTGGTGCTGAAGGAGGGCCAGAGCTCCTCCTACAGGAGCCCATCCTGGCCTCCCCCGCTGCAGCTCCTCCACTGACCTCCCACCAGAGAGATGAGCCCCCTGGTTCAGAGGTGACAGACCACCTCTGGGAGCAGACAACAGAGACCACATCAGGCTGGACTCCGTGCAGGTACGGAGGCTGACGGCTGCTGAGTGAGTGAGTTTACGACGCTCCCACCACTGCTGCTGGATTGATTTAACACATCTGGAATATTTAGATTTATTCTGGGTCAACATCTGCATCTTTTGAAGTCCTCAGTCTCCATGCAGGTGGTGTTGTTCCAGATAAAAGGTCTCAATAACAGCATCACTCCAGGTTAAACCATTCCAAAGAAGGCTAAGTGGAGCTGGCATATCAGCCCCCAATGGAAGCCTGCTGCTGCTGCCAAGCTCTCCATGTCATCATGGAAAAGTTGATTGTTCAACTCAATGTTTTTCCCATTGGGAGGAGATTTGTTGTTCCACCATGAAGTCTTTTCTGGTGATGTGTTTGTGTGTTGTAGTAGCATGAAGACATCTTGTTATCATGATCAACTCATCTGGCCTGGTGGAAGAACGCTGCTGTGTTTGGATTCAGACGAGTCAAATCTGAACCAGGGACTTGTAGTTTTATCCTCGGTCTCTGGACTCATAAAATGGAGACCGGCCCAGTTTGACACTTTTGAACTCCTCCATGATGTTCAAATCTCATGACTGAGATTCGTGATTGGAAACATCGGCGGTTCAGGAAAGAAAACATGTACCATTGAACATCGCTCTCATCCTTCTACTCAGAACGCTGCGGTGGACTCCACCGTGTCCAGGCTTTGGGCAGATACGTCTTCATCCTCCACCACCACCAGCCGCTCCACCCCACCCACCCTGTGCAGGTCTACATTACCAGGGTCGGATCTGGCAGGGTGGAGGATCTTTGATTCATCTTAGCTTTCCTGCTCCGGCTGTTTGAGAAACATTCAAATGGAGATGGTTGTTTGTGTCTTTCAGGCCACGCCAACGCCTCCTTCTGTCCCCACGCTTACGGCTGCCGAAACGTGCCGGTGTCTGAAAACCAGATCATTCTGGATGTGCCGGACCACCAGGTCCTCCTCACCTGCAGGTTCCTGCAGGCAGAGCCCTGTGGTGGTAGGTTTCCTGCTCCTCTGCTGGACTGATACCCTCTCCCTTTCCCCACACGTATCTGCTGTTTCTACTCTGTGCCTCCTTCTCCTCTGTCAGGCCTGGACTTCTTCCTTCTGTCTCTCCAGGATCACGTCCTGGTGGTGCCTGAGAGCAGCTCCAGCTCCAGCTCCCTGAACCAAGAACCACTGGAGAAATCTGACCACTTCATCAGCAACTGTGGCCTCAATAGCTTTCATGTCAAGTCAGTGTCTCCAAGCCTGAGTTGGTCCCTGTTCTGTATCCCTGAATGTTCTAGAGGAACTAAACTGGGCCTGACTGGGACGCTTCTGTCTGCTCAGATTTGGGTTGTGAATGCATTCAGATGTCATTTACAAGCATTGGAACTAAAGACCTGAGCCTCAAGAATATTTAGTTCTTGATTTACTTTCTCTTGCAGGATTTCATTTTGTGCTAATTTTCTTTTGAAGATCTTTGTTTTTTTGTTGTCCTTCCATTTAGCAAGTTTGGCTAAGAACCTTTTCCCCACTAAACTAATTTTCCTAAAATGTCTCGCTAACGTTTCCTTTTTCTCTGTCGTCCCTCCTGTCCTTCGTCTCCATTCTGTCTCAGCTCAGCTGTGTCTCTTGGGCTCTCTTCACCAACAGCGCCCTGCCTTGTGCCTGCCATGAGGTTGGAACTGAGAGTGACACCTGCGAGCCATTTGGTGGTCGGTGCCGCTGCAGGCCCCATGAGATTGGCCGAGACTGCTCCATGTGTGCCGCGGGCTGCTGGGGATTCCCCACTGCAGACGTGAGTGTCAGATTGGATGAATGATGAGTAATAAGGGCTTTTAATGAGTGAGAGGACGGACCAAACCAACCTGTCCAACCATCAGAGGACAGTTTGTTGTTCTAGTTTCAACTCTTACTACATTACTGTAAGCATCATTTCGAGGTTATTAGCAACTATCACAACATTACTGTTAGCATCATTTCGAGGTTATTAGCAACTATCACTACATTACTGTTAGCATCATTTCGAGGTTATTAGCAACTCTTCCGACATCACTGTCGCATCATTTTGAGTTTATTATCAGTTCTTACTACATCACTGTAGCATTATTTTGAGGTTTTTAGCAGCTCTTACTAAATTACTGTCATCATTTTGAGGTTATTAGCAGCTCTTAATAGATTACTGTTAGCATCATTTTGAGTTCATTAGCAATTCTTACGACATCACTGTTAGCATCATTTTGAGTGCATTAGGAATTCTTCCAACATCACTGTAGCATTATTTTGAGGTTATTAGCAACTCTTACTACATTACTGTCAGCATAATTTTTAGGTTACTCGCAACTTTCACTACATTACTGTTAGCATCATTTTGAGTTCATTAGCAATTCTTCTGACATTACTGTCGCATTATTTTGAGGTTCGTAGCAACAGTCGTACCTGACTGTCAGCATCAATTTGAGGTTATTCGAAACTTTCACTCCATTACTGTTAGCATCATTTTGAGTTCATTAATGAGTTCATTAGCAATTCTTACGACATCACTAGCATTATTTTGAGGTTATTAGCAATTCGCAGTACATCACTGTCGCATTATTTTGAGTTCATTCGCAGCTCTTACTACATGACTGTAAGCATCACTTTGAGGTTACTCGCATCTTTCACTACATTACTGTTAGCATCATTTTAAGTTCATTAGCAATTCTTACGACATCACTGTAGCATTATTTTGACGTTAGTAGCAACTCTGACTACATGACTGTCAGCATCATTTTGAGTTTATTAGCAATTCTTACGACATCACTGTACCATCATTTTCAGGTTAGTTTCAACTCTTCTTACATTACGGTCAGCATCATTTTGAGGTTCGTAGCAACTCTTAGTACATTACTGTAAGCATCAATGAGTTGATTAGCAACTATCACTACGTTACTGTTAGCATCATTTTGAGTTCAATAGCAATTCTTACGACATTACTGTCCCATCAGTTTGAGATCATTAACAATTCTTTTGACATCACTGTCGCATTACTTTGAGGTTCGAAGCAACTCTTACTACTTTACTGTTGCATTATTTTAAGGTTCGTCGCAACCCTTACTACATGACTGTCATAATCACTTTGAGGTCGTTCGGAACACTTACTACATTACTGTAAGCATCACTTTGAGTTTATTAGCAACTATCACTACATTACTTTTAGCATCATTTTGAGGTTAGTAGCAACTCTTACCACATGACTGTCAGCATCACTGAGTTTATCAGCAACTATTACTATGTTACTGTTAGCATCGTTTTGAGTTCATTAGCAATTCTTACTAAATAACTGTCGCATATTTTTGAGATCTTTAGCAATTCTTCTGACATCACTGTCGCATTATTTTTAGGTTCATAGCAACTCTTACTACATTTCTGTTGCAATATTTAAAGGTTCGTAGCAACTCTTACTACATTACTGTCAGCATCACTTTGAGTTTATTAGCAACTATCACTACATTACTGTTGGCATCATTTTGAGTTTATGAGCAATTCATTGACAAGAGGTTAGTAGCAACTCTTACTACATGACTGTCGGCATCACTTTGAGGTTGTTCGAAACACTTACTAAATTACTGTAAGCATCACTGAGTTTATAGCAACTATCACTACATTACTGTTAGCATCATTTTGAGTTCATTAGCAATTCTTCCGACATCACTGTCCCATCATTTTGAGATCATAAACAATTCTTTTGACATCACTGTCGCATTACTTTGAGGTTCGAAGCAACTCTTACTACATGACTGTCAACATCATTATGAGGTTGTTCGAAACACTTACTACATTACTGTAAGCATCACTGAGTTTATTAGCAACTATCACTACGTTACTGTCAGCATCGTTTTGAGTTCAATAGCAATTCTTACGACATCACTGTCAGCATCATTTTTAATTTACTCGCAACTCTTACTACATTACTGTCAGCATCACTTTGAGTTTATTCGCAACTATCACTACATTACTGTGAGCATCATTTTGAGTTTATTAGCAATTCAGAGACATCACTGTAGCATTATTTCGAGGTTCGTAGCAACTCTGACTACGTGACTGTCAGCATCACTTTGAGGTTGTTCGAAACACTTACTACAGTACTGTAAGCATCACTGAGTTTATTAGCAACTATCACTACATTACTGTTAGCATCATTTTGAGTTCATTAGCAATTCTTACGACATCACTGTCCCTTCAGTTTGAGATCATTAACAATTCTTTTGACATCACTGTCGCATTACTTTGAGGTTCGAAGAAACTCTTACTACTTCACTGTTGCATTATTTTAAGGTTCGTAGCAACCCTTACTACATGACTGTCATAATCTCTTTGAGGTTGTTTGAAACACTTACTACATTACTGTAAGCATCACTGAGTTCATTAGCAACTATCACTACATTACTGTTAGCATCATTTTGAGATCATTAGCAATTCTTTCGACATCACTGTCACATTATTTTGAGGTTCGTAGCAACTCTTACTACGTGACTGTCAGCATCACTTTGAGGTTATTCGAAACGTTCACTCCATTACTGTTCGCATCATTTTGAATTCATTAGCAATTCTTACTACATCAGTGTCACATCATTTCGAGATCATTTGCAATTCTTCCGACATCACTTTCGCATTATTTTGAGGTTCGTAGCAACTCTTACTACATGACTGTCACCGTCACATTGAGGTTATTCGAAACTTTCACTACATTACTCTCAGCATCATTTTGATTTCATTAGCTATTCTTACTACATCACTGTAGCATCATTTTGAGTTCATTAGCAATTCTTACGACATCACTTTCAGCATCATTTTTATTTACTCTCAACTCAAACCACATGACTGTCAGCATCACTTTGAGGTTATTCGAAACTTTCACTCCATTACTGTTAGCATCATTTTGAGTTCATTAGCAATTCTTACTACATCACTGTCGCATCATTTTTAGATCATTAGCAATTCTTCTGACATCACTGTCACATTATTTTGAGGTTCGTAGCAACTCTTACTACTTTATTGTTGCAGTATTGAAAGGTTCGTAGCAACTCTTACGACATTACTGTCAGCATCACTTTGAGTTTATTAGCAATTCTTACGACATCACTGTAGCATTAAATTGAGTTCATTAACAACTCTTACTACGTGACTGTCAGCATCACTTTGAAGTTGTTCGAAACACTTACTACATGACTGTCAGCATCACTTTGAGGTTGTTCGAAACTCTTACTACATTAGTGTAAGCATCACTGAGTTTATTAGCAACTATCACTACATTACTGTTAGCATCATCTTGAGTTCATTAGCAATTCTCACGACATCACTGTCCCATCAGTTTGAGATCATTTGCAATTCTTCTGACATCACTGTCACATTATTTTGAGGTTCGAAGCAACTCTTACTACATGACTGTCAGCATCACTCTGAGGTTGTTCGAAACTCTTACTACATTACTGTAAGCATCACTGAGTTTATTTGCAACTATCACTGCATTACTTTTAGCATCATTTTGAGTTCATGAGCAATTCTTCCTGAATCCCCGTCGCATCATTTTGAGATCTTTCGCAATTCTTCCGACATCACTGTCGCAATATTTTGAGGTTCGTAGCAACTCTTACTACATGATTGTCAGCATCACTTTGAGGTTGTTCGAAACACTTACTACATTACTGTAAGCATCACTGACTTGATCAGCAACTATCACTACATTACTGTTAGCATCATCTTGAGTTCATTAGCAATTCTTCCGACATCACTGTCGCAATATTTTGAGGTTCGTAGCAACTCTTAGTACATGACTGTCAGCATCACTTTGAGGTTATTCGAAACGTTCACTCCATTACTGTTAGCATCATTTTGAGTACATTAGCAATTCTTACTAAATCACTGTCGCATCATTTTGAGATCTTTAGCAATTCTTCCGACATCACTGTCGCAATATTTTGAGGTTCGTAGCAACTTTTACGACATTACTGTTGCATTATTTTGAGGTTCTTAGCAACTCTTACTACATGACTGTCAGCATCACTTTGAGGTTGTTCGAAACACTTACTTCATTACTGTCAGCATCACTGAGTTGATTAGCAACTATCACTACATTACTGTTAGCATCACTGAGTTTATGAGCATCTATCACTACGTTACTGTTAGCATCGTTTTGAGTTCAGTAGCAATTCTTACTACATCACTGTCGCATCATTTTGAGATCATAGCAATTCTTCTGACATCACTGTCACATTATTTTGAGGTTCGTAGCAACTCTTACTACATTATTGTTGCAGTATTTAAAGGTTCGTCGCAACTCTTACGACATTACTGTCAGCATCACTTTGAGTTTATTAGCAACTATCACTACATTACTGTTAGCATCATTTTGAGTTCATGAGCAATTCTTCCGACATCACTGTAGCATTAAATTGAGTTCATTAACAACTCTTACTACATGACTGTCAGCATCACTTTCAGGTTGTTCGAAACTCTTACTACATTAGTGTAAGCATCACTGAGTTTATTAGCAACTATCACTACATTACTGTTAGCATCATCTTGAGTTCATTAGCAATTCTTCTGACATCACTGTCGCATTATTTTGAGGTTCGAAGCAACTCTTACTACTTTACTGTTGCATTTTTTAAGGTTCGTAGCAACTCTTACTACATGACTGTCAGCATCACTTTAAGGTTGTTCGAAACTCTTACTACATTACTGTAATTATCAGAGTTTATTAGCAACTATCACTACATTACTGTTAGCATCAATTTGAATTTATTAGCAATTCTTACGACATCACTGTAGCATTAAATTGAGTTCATTTGCAACTCTTACTACATGACTATCAGCATCACTTTGAAGTTGTTCGAAACACTTACTACATTACTGTTGCATTATTTTGAGGTTCGTAGCAACACTTACTACATGACTGTCAGCATCACTTTGAGGTTATTCGAAACTTTCACTCCATTACTGTTAGCATCATTTTGAGTTCATTAGCAATTCTTACTTAATCACTGTCACAATATTTTGAGGTTCGTAGCAACTTTTACTACATTACTGTCGCATTATTTTGAGGTTCGTAGCAACTCTAAGTACATGACTGTCAGCATCACTTTGAGGTTATTCGAAATGTTCACTCCATTACTTTTAGCATTATTTTGAGTTCATTTGCAATTCTTACTAAATCACTGTTGCATCATTTTGAGATCTTGAGCAATTCTTCCAACATCACTGTTGCATTATTTTGAGGTTCATAGCAACTCTTCCTACATGACTGTCAGCATCACTTTGAGGTTATTCGAAACTTTCACTACATTACTTTTCGCATCATTATGAGTACATTAGCAATTTTTAATCCATTACTGTCACATCATTTTGAGATCATTAGCAATTCTTACGACATCACTGTCGCATCATTTTGAGATCATTAGCAATTCTTAAGACATCACTGTAGCATTATTTTGAGGTTCGTAGCAACTCTTACTACATGACTGTCACCGTCACATTGAGGTTATTCGAAACTTTCACTACATTACTCTCAGCATCATTTTGATTTCATTAGCTATTCTTACTACATCACTGTAGCATCATTTTGAGTTCATTAGCAATTCTTACGACATCACTTTCAGCATCATTTTTATTTACTCTCAACTCAAACCACATGACTGTCAGCATCACTTTGAGGTTATTCGAAACTTTCACTCCATTACTGTTAGCATCATTTTGAGTTCATTAGCAATTCTTACTACATCACTGTCGCATCATTTTTAGATCATTAGCAATTCTTCTGACATCACTGTCACATTATTTTGAGGTTCGTAGCAACTCTTACTACTTTATTGTTGCAGTATTGAAAGGTTCGTAGCAACTCTTACGACATTACTGTCAGCATCACTTTGAGTTTATTAGCAATTCTTACGACATCACTGTAGCATTAAATTGAGTTCATTAACAACTCTTACTACGTGACTGTCAGCATCACTTTGAAGTTGTTCGAAACACTTACTACATGACTGTCAGCATCACTTTGAGGTTGTTCGAAACTCTTACTACATTAGTGTAAGCATCACTGAGTTTATTAGCAACTATCACTACATTACTGTAAGCATCACTGAGTTTATTAGCAACTATCACTACATTACTGTTATCATCATTTTGAGATCATTAGCAATTTTTACAACATCATTGTAGCATTATTTTGAGGTTATTAGCAACTCTTACTCCATCACTGTCGCATCATTTTGATATCATGAGCAATTCTTCTGACATCACTGTCGCATTATTTTGAGGATCGTAGCAACTCTTACTACATTTCTGTCAGCATCAATTTGAGTTTATTAGCAACTATCACTACATTACTGTCAGCATCATTTTTGTATTCATTAACAATTCTTCCTACATCACTGTCGCATCATTTTGAGATCATTAGCAATTCTTCTGACATCACTGTCGCATCATTTTAAGTTTATTATCAATTCTTACGACATCACTGTCGCATCATTTTGAGATCATTAGCAATTCTTACTACATTACTGTTAGCATCATTTTGAGATCATTACCAATTCTTCTGACATCACTGTCGCATTATTTGGAGGTTATTAGCAACTCTTACTACATTACTGTCAGATTCATTTTTAGGTTATTCGAAACTTTCACTCCATTACTGTTAGCATCATTTTGAGTTCATTAGCAATTCTTACTACATCAATGTAGCATTATTTTGAGGTTATTAGCAACTCTTACTACATTACTGTAGCATTATTTTGTGTTCATTAGCAATTCTTACGACATCAGTGTCGCATTATTTTGAGGTTCGTAGTGTGGCAAGGCGAGTGGTGGGGAACAGTTGCCGACAACGCCACCTGGGGGCTTTCACCCCAGGATATAAACAAAATTTCAAAATGACCAGGCTTCCATTTGAACAAAGGCACACAGTTCGAGAGATACAACAGGACAGGACCGTGATTTCCAATAATAAAAATACTTTTATTAGAAAAATAGTTTAAAATGAGCAACAGACTAAATGAATACCAATGGATATAATAAGGAGTGCAAGACGAATTACCGAAAGGAAAAGGGGACAGGGCTGGGGCTTACCACGACAGCGGTAACGAAAAGGGGAGGGATCCAAAAAACTACACTGCGCCCGTGACACAGCAACCCAAAAAAACAGGAATAAGGAACCACCACCAGGGGGACCGCTGCCGCTCTGGGCCCTCAACACCTGTCAAAGAAAAGAAAAGAACACCATCAAAAACATGAAATCAAGGCAACCCTCACACACGAACTAAATATCACTACCACAAATACCCCAACAGAAACTATTTTAAATCCAAATGATCAAAATGGGGAGCAAAAGGCAAAATAATAATAATAATAATAAGCGTTCTAAACAATAAATCAAATGTAACCCACAAAAATTAACAGTAATAATTCAAAGAAAGAAATAACAAATAGAAAAGGAATAAACTCAAGTAATTAAGGAAATGTCTGCCCCTCTAATTAAAACCAGTCTCCAAGGGGGATGGCTCAGCGCCGATGAGGGTCGGGATGCCCTCTCTTTGCCCACGTTGAGGCTCTTATAAAGGCCGTCGTGCACGGCTTTAACCGCCGTTACTGGGATCAGAGCCGTTATGAGCCGAATCAGCAAGAATCCAGACTGAAGAAGAAGAGGAGAAGAGGAAGAACCAAAACAGCAGCGAGGCTCACAGCAGCAATTGACGGCTGCGCACTGCAAAATAAACAAGTTAACCTAATTAAAATGTGGATGAAGGTCATTGCAGAATAACAAAAGCTAAGAATAAACATTTCCTCCTGGAGAGCAGAATCATGGCGTCAGACGAGGCAGGAGGAGGAAGTCCGCAGCCCAGACTACACAAACGATGGCCGGGAGAGGATAATCAGAACACCACAGATCATCGGCAGCTTGATATGAAAGGCAGACAACTACGCGTCTTACCCACAGAAAGCGCACCACGCACACACTTGGCCCAAGGGAGACAGCCCAGCTCCCAGTAACACCACACCGCTGGACGGAGCAAAACTGGAGTAAACAGGGGGCCCATGACACTGAATAATGGAGCAGAGCAAGCATGCATACCTTTGTTTGTAACCGATCTGCTGACCAGCGAGACGCCACCACGCACGGCTGTCGGCTCCGTAAAGGAGGGAGAGGAAGTGGAAAGGACGGAGAAGGGTCGGACCAGGTCTACTTCTAGGTGACCACTCACTATCGTCTGCCACACTGCCCCTCACGGTGGGGAGTGTGGCGCTATCCTGCCACAACACACACACTCACACACACACACACACACACACACACACACACTGAGACATGCAGCAGCTCACAGTAACTGCCTCAGTCACACAGCAGATAGACTCCTTTCTATAACAAGATAAGCAGTAGAAAATGGATGGAAGTGATGATGAACTGATGAACAGGTGATTTGTCCAAAAGTCAACATCAGATTCATTTCCAATCTGTGGAAGCAGTTTCATCTTGAGGTTCCAGGTAAGACCAGCCAGCTGTGGGCTGACACACATCTCTTCAGGAGCACTTCTATGCTCCAAACTTGCCAGGTTGAATTGTGTCTGTATTCTGAGGGCAGCAGGAGGACGGAGGAGTGAGGACACACACATTTGGAACTGAGAGCAGCTGTGTGTGGGATTTCCCCAGCAAAGATAAAACCAGCTCCTTCATGCTGGCTATGAAGGCTCACAGTCACACTGACCCTGCTACAAATACTTTGATATGCAGCAGACTGGTTTCTCTTCTGGTAGTTTGTTATCAACTGTTGTCACATTTAAGGATCAATTTAGCTGTTAAGATGAAGGCTCCAAAGGACCAGCTGGAGATGCCGGGGATTGAACCCGGGGCCTCATACATGCAAAGCATGCGCTCTACCACTGAGCTACATCCCCTCTGTCAGAGTCACTGTTTAACTGATGCAGCAACACAAACACAGACACAACATTTTTCTTCTTCATTTTAGGGATAAAAAGGAAGTCAGCCTGTGATCTTAAAGGCTCTGTGATCTCAGTAGTTTCACTGTGATGTCAGCCCACACAGCCTTAGACCACAGAGGCAAGTCAGGCTCCAGGAAGCTGAGGCTGCTCCGTTCTCAGTCCAGTCCAGAGTGAAGGTTTTCCTCTCTGAAGCTTTCCAATCCAGCCCAGATCCTCTCTGACTAGCAGGAGTCTTTGACCAGGAAATGAGAATTATATTGAACGTCTGCTCATCCTCAGAATGAAGTAAAAGTATTTGTGCTCCTAAAATAATGTACAGATGTTAAGATCAATTATTAACATTGATTGACAGCTCTAAACTGACCCATCATCACGATACAGTTGCAAACTGAGGACTGGAATATTTAGAAATCCACAGATGCTCATAACAACTGGTAGTACAAGTACACAGTAGAGACGACTGTAGGAAGTAGCAGTAGTGAGCCTTGAAGAAAATGCAGTAAAGACAGGAAGCCCCCATCACATTGTCAGTGTTTCAGTGACTGGCATTGAGAAGAGACTGAGACAAAGTCAGTTATGAATGGATGGCTGAGTTGGAGCAGAGGGGGGCAGGATCCTGGGGGTGGACTGTCTTTAGGGGGCTGAGGTGTCTGGTGGTCTTGGAGGACCCTCTGCATCTCAAGCTGAGACCACAGAGTCCTGTGTTCTTGAGTCATTGTGTATAGTCTCTGTTGTTGGAGAGCTCAGTGTGGTCCCTGATGGTCTAGTGGCTAGGATTCGGCGCTTTCACCGCCGCAGCCCGGGGTTCAATTCCTGGTCAGGGAATGAGTTATTTAGAGGTTGAGGGAGAGGTGATCAGGTGGTCCACATGATGGTGGAGGTGATGAACTGCGAATCCATCATGGCTCCACTCTCACCCCCATTGTAGTGTCCTTGGTTCACTCTGCCATGGCCCCATGTTGAAGGGTGACTGTCTCATTCAGGTTCAACCCTTTGTTAGACTCTATTAAGTCACTGACTGCTGCAAGGACAAACTCTGTAAAGTATATCCATGGTGAGGCCTCCCTCAGGAACTAGAACACCAAAGATGAACTGCACTTCATCCGTCAAGCTCAGTTGTGTTGGTGTTCTATGAAGTACTGCCTTCAGAAAGGCACCAAGGATGTCTTGTTGGTCCTCACTGTCCAGGTAGACAGGCTCAGGAAGAGGATCACACAACTAAAATACAGTACAAATAAATACATCCATCCATCCATTGTCTTCCACTTATTCCTACACAACGGGCGAGAGGCAAGGTTCACCCTGGACAGGTCGCCAGTCCATCGCAGGGCCAACACACAGAGACGAACAACCATTCACATTCACATTCATACCTACGGTCTGTTTAGAGTAGTCAAAGTACAAATACATATTTATTTTTAAGAATCAATGTATTACAAGTACTTTCAGGAAAAAACTAACCAAAATGTTGTTAAAAAAACAAAACAAAAATGTTCTTAAAGAAACAAAACAAAAATGTTCTTAGCAAAAACCTCTTCACCGTGTGTGTACCGCACATCTGTAAAGTGAGTGTGTGAGAGTGTGTGAGCGTCAGTGTGTAACAGTCAGTGAGCGTGACAAGAACTCCTGAAACGCTTCATCAAAGTGCTTTCAAATCTTGTTCAACTGCAACATCGTCCATTCAAACTTGACCTCATCGGTTTGGCATTGTGAAGTTTGTCACTTCAAATCTTCATTCAAGACAATTTCACCTTTAATGCGTGGACTTTGGGGGACAGTTGAAGTCCATCCAGATCCAAGAGAAGTTTTTGAAACACTTCAGAAGTGTAGCACAGTCGTGGGGGACATGCAAGGTTGAGGGCACCCATCAGTCCCATTAGCAGTGCACAGGCCTGGGCAGCATTCCTGCATGTAGGCAAAGTCAGAGTAGTCAAAAAAGTACATCCAACTCTGTAGCGCCACCTAAGTAGAATACCAATGTTTGAGATCCTGCTTGTTCAGCATGAATGTTCCAGCAGTGGTCACCTACCTGTGTACTTTCCAATAGTCACCAGTCGCTCTTGGTGCCACCCCTGCTTGCACCAGTGTCTCCAACAGTGTCTCCAACAGTGTCTCAGCAGCGCCTGTGATCTTAGCAGGACTGATGAGCCTGTGGTTCAGGAACAGGTCCTTTCTAATTGTGCAGATGAGGTTTCTGTTCCAAAGCCTGGATCGTATGTTTTCATGATCTCTTTCAAAATAGTCATCAGGTATTTCCTCCCCACGTGTGGTTGCTCTCACATGAATGCTTCATCACCAGTCATCAGTCCACTGTGTGTTCATGGCAGCATTGAGCAGCAGTCAGACAACAGTTCTTAGACGCTCCATGAGTTTGGCTGAAAGTTCCCGATCCATGAACCCGTCTTCATGATCCAGGTATGGTCCTGCACACCCTGAAGCTTCCTCTGGTGGAGATTCCAGCTGCCTGGCCTCCATCTCTGAATACACTCGCTGGCCCTCAGCTTGTTTTGTTCCATACAGTCAAAGAGAAGCAGAAATAACATCACCATTAAACAGAGGTCAAACAGCCAGAGCAGCTCAAAGGCAGGGTTGGGGTTCCTCACCCCTCCTCCCCTAAAACAGAAGGCACGTGGTCAATCTGGGTGTTTGAAAGCAAAGGTCATGGGCTAGAAGTTTTAGTGGTTTACTCAATCAAATATTTATTTGTTAATGATATGATCATACAGAGAGGCTCACCGGACTTTTCCTCAACAAAAAAAGGTTTCAAATGTTGAAAAGCACTCTAGTAATTTATCATCGCATCAGTTAAAGACAACAATACATAAAGAAATTGCTTACCGTTGCAATCGGCCATTTTCCAAAAAACAAAGACTTCTCTCCTGGTGAAAAGAAAAGAAGAGTCGTACGGTCCTCTGAGGTCCTGTTGTGTCTTTTGGTCAGAGACAAACAAAGTGTGTGCCAAGTCGGCTGTGATGAATCTACCAGTAAACCAGGGGTTGGGTTCCCCACACCTTCCTCCCCTCAAACAGAAGGCCAGACGTGTGACTTGGAACACCAAACAGGACCAATGGTCTGTTTGAGGCTTGAGGGAGGACATGTCTGTCTTCTTGCAGTAGTTACTTTCCCTGGTGAGTAGTTACTTTCAGAGTGGAGGAACTCAGGTACTATCTCAGTTACATTTTGGCAGAAGTAACTAGTAACTATAACTACCTACTTTTGCAAAGTCCCGTGCCAGACACTGAACATGAGACACTTGCGGTCTCTTGGTGTGACAATCAGCCGCTCTGTGACAGCAGTGGAGACACCAGCAGACAGGGCGGAACCAACTGGAGCAGAGGAAGAGGAAGTAGCCCCACAAGAGCCCTCCCTCCCTCTCATTCTCTCTCTCTCTCTCTTTTGTCTTTTCTTCTATTTATTTGCCTTCTGTTGTCTGTCCTTTCCTGCTCTCGTTTAAAAACCAACCGCAGCAGACGTGCGTTCCCATGATGAAAATTATTATAAAAGATAGATTTGTTTTCCTCTTAAATTTCGAAGCATTTTCAGATTCATGAAAAGATCATCAATCAGTGCAGTATTTCAGACAGACTTCTGGTCCGTGAGGACGAGGAATCCAGGACAGACCCACAGAACTCCAACTGCCATCTTTGATGGTTCCTTCTCAGTCTGTAGGGTGGAGAGATCCTCCTGAGTCAACGAGCCCTTTTAGGATCCACCTCCATTTATGGATGGAATTTATACAGCATCCACTCACCAGTGGAGTCTGATATTCAACAATAAAGATTCCCAAGTCACCGTCCAACACTGGCTGGAGCAGCAGAGCTGGCAAAATGTCATCTTTTCTGTCATTGTTTCAAAATGTCCTCACTAAGATGGTTATTAATTCCTCATTCTCAGCTGCTGCAGCCTTTAAAGAAAACCTTTGACTGGTGGCTCTAACAAAGATCAGATGTTGTCTCCTCTAGAACATCAAAATGATGATAATAAAGATAAGAATAAAGATAATTTGGTGAATTTCAGTCTCCTACAAATGTGTGTGAATGTGGTTGTTGTGGCCGAGTGGTTAAGGCGATGGACTTGAAATCCATTGGGGTCTCCCTGCGTAGGTTCGAGTCCTGCCAACAACGTTCAACTGTTGATGTTCCATATCAGACCTCTTCCCCTACTTTGTGCTCCAGTTGTCTCCTCATCAGGCACCACAGGATCCAGGAGTCAAAGCAAATCATTAGTGACTTTAAAAATGGCCATCAAACACAAAATAAAGCTTGGAATAAGTTTCAAATTTAATTTTATGTTGACATGTTTCATCCATTTCACCACCACACTGTCCTTCATCACAGCATTTAACATCAGGACTGCTCCCAGATCAGCTCCAAGATCAGAGATCAAAGACTGAAGCAGGAGATCAATGCTCAGAACCCCGAGATCAAAGACTGAATTCAGAGATCAAACACAGAATTCAGAGATCAAACACATAACCTATGGAGGCTACACCCCCCCCCCCAACAGTTTCCATTTCAGTCAAATCAATTTTATTTTTTTAGTGCCAAATCACAACAAAAGTGATCTCATGACACTCTACAAGTAGAGCAGGTCCAGCACCTCAGTCCTTCCATCAGTTAACACCCAACAATTCTCCATCAGCAAGCACATCCTGCAACAGTAGTGACTAAAACCTTCTTTTAACAGGCAGGAATGTAGACCAGATCCAGGATCAGTGGGAACTGATGTCTGCTTTGACCCCCTGGTGAAAGAATATGTCCTGTCTTGTCTCCTGTCTTCCTCCAGAAAGGTGGCAACCTGACAGCAAACAAACCCATCCTCTGAACTAGGAGTCTCAGTTGAGGCTCCATCTGAAACCAAAGACTTTGGATGAATGACTATCAACCTCCATTCTTTGTTGGACTAAACATTCATTAGTTAGCAGTTAGCTAAGCTACCTGTGGTCAAACCTGCAGCTGATGGAACACAGTAAGAGCAGGCTAGCTAACATTCAGGTTTGATTTATGAATGGAAAGAACCAGAGACAAATAGAATGACATCATCAATACAAAACCTGGTGTTACAAAGGTGAGGTGAACAATTTTAACAGTCAATCCCAAATTTAGGCCTGAAGTTAGAAAATAATATTAGCTAGTTAGCAACGTTAGCGTATTCTGCCCAAGTAGAAAACATGATTTGTTTATCTGGATGAAATAAAAATGGATGAAAACGTCCAGAACTTCCCTCCCAAATCTGATTTCTTCAACTGAAAGAACTCTAACATTTCTAGATTCATTCCCTCCAGTAAGGTCTCATTTCCAGCTCTGCTCTCCCTCCACTACTGTTCAGTGTAGTATTTATTTTACTGACTACTTCATTGACAGGTGGTAAAAATGTCTGGTGTTTCCTGAACTTAACTGAGTGCTGCTCAGTAAAGTTGCCATGACTTGAGATTCTCTTCCTGCTGGGTCCATTTCAACATTCTTATCCTTCCTAGCATTGGAGATAAAGTAGCAGTCAGGGCTGTACTTGATTAGTACTGCATATAGTACACATCAGTCACTGCCATTACACAGTGGAATGGTAGTTGAAGTACTGTTTAGCAGCAAGCTGAAAACTGTTGTGGTCTTTGACAGTTCTCTTGTTTCTGAATGAAAATCCTGTGAAGGAGAATCATGGAGACATCCTAAAAATGGCTGAGGTGTCTGAGCTGCAGCAGGTCTGAGCTGCTTTTGATGCCCAGATGATGAGGAGGAGGTTTGGTGGAGCTGGAAAAAGGCTGCAGGTGGGGAGGGGTCTGCTGGTGTCAGGACCTGAGTCGTTGGGTCACAGTCCAAATCCATCTTTGTCGTCATGACAGCTGGACTGCCACAACATTCGGAGGATGATAGTGGCCTGGGTCTGTCCCTGACTCAAGATGTTTTGTGTCTGACCTGAGCAACAGACTGCAACGTGGTAAGTACAGCCTAAAGATTTGCACAACAGAAGTCAATTGTCTCCCTCCTTTAATCCACTCTCAGGTATCCATTATACATTACAGGAGAGTTTGATGGCCTTCTGCTGGGTGACAGGGGTTCCCCATGCCAACGTAGGCTGCTGACCCCTTACCTGCACCCTGAACCAGGCCCCCAACAGAACTTCAACTGGGCTCACTGCAGGACCAGAGCCCGGGTGGAGATGACCACAGGCCTGCTAAAAGCCCGTTTCCAGTGCCTACGTCACCTCAGGGTGACCCCTGAGAGGGCCTGTGATATTCTTGTGGCATGTGTTCTTCATAATATTGCCACTATTAGAGGAGAGCAACACCCTGCCCTACAAATAGAAGAGCCTGATGACGACCCCATCCACCTGCCAGCTATCCAGGACAGCAGAGCCGTCAGAGACACCATATGTCAGAATCACTTTGGCATTTAATTAGCAATCATCCTCCCCACCACAGTCCAATAAAGGAACAATACACATTTCATTTGGTCTTCTTTATTTCCTAGCAATAAAAAAGCTCGTTCAGTTCACATTCCACTAGTTAACATATTCACCTGGAGCCATGCACCCCCCTCTAACTTGGGCTCCAGTCGTTCTGTTTCCAGATCTGCTTTCCTAATCTGGCGGTCCAAGGACTGCATTTCTTTGTCACTTTTTTACATTTTTCTCAGCAGGTGGACTCTGTAAAGTTCCTTTACTGGTAACTGAGAACATGAGGATTAGACAGTTGGACATGAATCTGTTGACTGAACATCTCACTGTGTCAGTGTGTGCACTGGAGGTCGAGGGACCCTCCTGCCCAGCCATGCTCTGTTAAAGAGGACAAGACTGTCTTCATACTTCAGTGTAGGCTGATGTCTCTATATTCCACCAGAATGGTAAGAAATATGAATGGGAGAAGAATCAGGAATGTATCAAGATGTGACTTCTACAGGCCTTTCTGGATCCCCCACTGTAAAGGCAGCAGACAGCGTTTGTCCATCCTCTTCGTCCTGGAGGAGAGATGTTTCAGTGACTTAAAATAACATTGAGAAAATCTTTACTGACAGTGACTGTGTCTGTTGTGGCACAAGGCAAATGGCACCAGCAGAGTCTGTTGGGAAATAAAGTCATGGGTGCATATCTATATCTATATCTCTATATATCTATATATATATATAGAGAGAGAGAGAGCCATATTACATTTTATGAAGGCACTGGTGTCTTGGGGGTTGGGTTCTAAGGATGAACTCCCTCAGCCACTGGCCTTCCTAAACTCTGGCTCCTGTGCCTGTTAGAGGTGGTGGTGCTGGACCACCACCCGTTTTACGGGCGTCTGCCTTCTTTCTGTTGTCACACATTGACCCGAGCAGCAAAGTTCCTCCACGCCATCTCTCTCTCTTTTGCAGCTGCAGCGGTGTTGCACTTCTTTTTAACGCGTGTTGGAACTCTTCACATGATCGCATCAAGATTTCCAACTCCACTGACGTGAAAAACAAAGCTCTCCTCTTCTCCGTCGCCATGGTGACTCGGTGCATCGGGGCTCCATTTATGCTGGCTTTTTAGAGTTGTCGTGATCGCGCTTTACCCCAGGTGGACCTACTCAGAGTTGATCAAACTGATTCAAATCCGCTGTTCTGAAACCAAAAACTCAGAGTTTTCTATCTCAGGGAAGATCAACTCAGAGATCAGGATGAAACTCAGGGTTTGATGAACCTGCTTTGTGAAACGGGCCCCTCAAGTCCCAGTCTTCAAGAGTTTCTCCCCAAACTGTCAACCTGCTGTGACTCATACGACAACCGACACACAAACATCTGTTAAAATGACTCATCATTTCAAATGCTTTTATTGTGAAGCCCTGGATGGAACACATTCCCATGAAAATGCTGCTTTTATTGTGAGGCTTGGCCTCCAAATCAGTCCACACATTCAACTCTGATGTCATCAGATCAGAAGGTGGCAGTGTTGTGTCTGTTTGTGTGTCTCTGGTTCCTCTGCCTGCCTCTGCTGTCTTCTTTCAGGTCTTCTTGATGGTCTGGCTTCTTCTCCTCCATCGAGGGGTTGCTCTCACAGAGTGGAAGCCTTGTAAACCTGGTGATTCCAAGATGGCTGCTGCGTTCATTCCTCGTTACTGTTATGGTGTTGATTCACTACACGCCCACATTGTTGTGCTGATTAGAGAAAAAGGTTATGTTTCCATCCAAGTGTCCTGCATAACTCTCAGCAAGTAACTTAACATAAGAGGTAACTTGGTTTGTAGAGTAGAAAATACTTGAAGTGGGAAAATACTTGAAGTGGGAAGACTGAGAATACTTCAATATGTGAGCCTGTGTACTTGAGCTTTGGCCTTGTTTCAGTGTCAGGAACCAATCAGAGCAGCCTCCTCCTGACTAAACAGCTCTACTCATCAAGCCCCTGACCCCAGACTCTTCTTGGTGAACTGATCAGAGATCAGATTAGTAGAGAAGCAGTGACACAAAGGGAAACTTCCTCATTCCCTGAACGCAGCTTCGTCAAACAGAGCAATGCTAACTGGTCACCTGCAGTAGTGATGTCATCAGGACAGGAAGTTGATCAGACATGGGAACTTTGACTCAGATCAACCAGGGAGGGAGGAGTTCTCAGAGTTTGATTGTGCTGATGAATCATCAGAACTCTCCATCACGCCGTGGTCTCAGCGTTTGACCTGAAGTCCCAGGCTTCAAGGGTTCTCCCCAAACTCTCAGGGTGGGTCTGACCACATCTGAAGGAAGTCATTCCACCTGTGTTACACTCAATGCCATGTCTCCCTACTACAGAGATCCCTGATTCTGAATTGAGTCATTGGAGGTGGACCTCATAGCAGATAAAACTGCAGGTTCACTACCAACAACTCCAGACTCCATTGCTCCTTAAAAAAAAGATCCTTAAACAACAGAGAACAGCTGTGTGGTAGAATTCCATCACCAGGCAACTAAACAAGAGGCAGACAAGTCTTCAAATGGATAAGAAGGTCCTCAGTAGAGCCAGAGCCTCCTATTATTCATCACTAACAGAGGAACAGAAAACAGTCCAGGTTTCTTTCCAGCACTGAGCTAAACTGACAGAGTCCTGACTCTGTAGACCCTGGATTCCTTCAGGTCTCAGTAGAGACGACTTTAGGAGCTTCTTTGAGGACAACATAGGAACTATTAGGATCAAATTAATCAGCTCCTGTCCTCAAGAGATTCTAATTGACCTGTAAACTCAGTCAACACAGAAACTGCTGTTGAACCAGATGTTTCTTTAGACCACTTTTATCAAATTAACAGTCCAGAACTTCATTCAATGATGACCTCATCAAAACCTTCAACCTGTCTCTTAGATTCAAGACCTTCTAGGCTGCTGGATGAAGTCTTTCCCTCTGTGAGTCGATTAGAGTTTGTACTCATTTATGATAAATCTTAGATCTAACCAAAATTTAAACATGGTGTTCCTCAAGGTTCAGTGCTGGGGCCGATACTCTTCATTTTATATATGCTTCCTTTAGGTCATGTTATTCAAAAACACTCCATCCATTTCCACTGTTACACAAATGATACCCAGTTTATTTCTCAATAAAGCTGGATGAAGGCCAACAGTTGTCTAAACTACAAGCATGCATTCCAGACATGAAGGCCTGGATGACTTATAACTTTTCACTGTTCAACTCTGATAAGACAGAAGTTCCTGTGCTTGGCCCCAAACCCTTCGAGACACATTATCTAGTGATGTCACTGCTCTATTGTGACTCTTTATTATCAGGCTGTACTAACAAGTGTTTGAAGACTCTGCAGCTGGTCCACAATGCAGCTGCATGCAAATTGACAGGAACTAAGAAGCAAGACCCCCAAGTCTTAACTTCGCTGCACTGGCCTCCAGTAAAATCCAGCGTGGAGTTTAAAATCCTTCTCCCCGCTTGTGAAGCTCTTCAAGGACAATTCCAGTGCAAAACAAACCTAATGTGTGTTCTTGTGTTATTAATTATTTTGAAGAATTGCAGGGATGTATTTTTGCAGCATCCAAATGTAACCAAGTTTGTGCGCATACCGCAAATTAGCTCCCAACACAGGTTGAACTGAAAAGTCAAGCGGAATCTCATGTCTTTCATGATGTTTCTGGTGTTGAAGCAGGTATGTGGAGGGTGGGGAGCTGATCAGTCCTCCGAGTTGGAAGCACCTGGGCCCATTTTTGATTTACTGTTGTGTTTTAATAGTTAGATACATTCATTATTTGACTTTCAACCTGCTTCTCCCACTCTTTTCTCACAGCTTCAGTGCCATGTTTAGACAAATGGTTTCTCCCCAGTGTGCGTTCTTATGTGTTTTTTCAGATTTCCCTTGTCTGACCATCTTTTGCCACAAACTGAGCAGGGGAATGGTTTCTCCCCAGTGTGTGTTCTCATGTGTCTTTTCAGATGTCCCTGTTCTGAGAATATTTTGCCACAAACTGAGCAGGGGAACGGCTTCTCTCCAGTGTGCGTTCTCATGTGTCTTATCAGTGGTCCGTTTTCTGAGAATCTTTTGCCACAAACAGAGCAGGGAAATGGTTTCTCCCCAGTGTGGGTGCTCATGTGTCTTTTCAGTTGTCCCTTTATTGAGAATCTTTTAGCGCAAACTGAGCAGGGGAATGGCTTCTCCCCTGTGTGAGTTCTCATGTGCTTTTTCAGACATCCATTTTCTGAAAATCTCGTGCCACACACTGAGCAGGGAAACGGTTTCTCCCCAGTGTGTGTTCTCATGTGTGATTTAAGATGTCCCTGTTCTGAGAATCTTTGGCCACAAACTGAGCAGGGGAACGGCTTCTCTCCAGTGTGCGTTCTCATGTGTCTTATCAGTGGTCCATTTTCTGAGAATCTTTTGCCACAAACAGAGCAGGGGAATGGTTTCTCCCCAGTGTGGGTGCTCATGTGTCTTTTCAGTTGTCCCTTTACCGAGAATCTTTTAGCGCAAACTGAGCAGGGGAATGGCTTCTCCCCTGTGTGAGTTCTCATGTGCTTTTTCAGACATCCATTTTCTGAAAATCTTTTGCCACAAACTGAGCAGGGGAACGGTTTCTCCCCAGTGTGAGTTCTAATGTGTCTGTTCAGACATCCCTTTTCTGAAAATCTTCTGCCACAAACTGAGCATGAGAATGGTTTCTCCCCAGTGTGTGTTCTCATGTGTCTTTTCAGATATCCCTTTTCTGAAAACCTTCCTCCACAAACTGAGCATGAGAATGGTTTCTCCCCAGTGTGTGTTCTCATGTGTACATCCAACTTCCTTCTGTTTCTAAAACCTTTACTGCATGCTGAGCACCTGAAGGGACGATCATCCTCACTGACTTCTGTCTGAGATTCAGAAGGACCAAAGGTCACGTTCCTGATGATCTCTGATTCTCTTTCAGTCTTTACTTTTTGCTCTTTTGAGCTGCAATGAGTCACTTCCTGTCCTGGGCTCAATTTCTGAAGCAAATTCTTCCTTGAGCCAAAGGGTTCCTTGTGCTCAGAGGAGGCTGTGTTATCAGGTCTGACCCAATCATCCTCACTGACTGCTGTCTCGGATTCAGAAGAGTCTGACATCTGGTCTTCAGTCTGGGGTTGTTCAAGTGGATCTGGATCTACCTTGCTGGCTGGTTCTGGTTCTGGTCCTCCACACTCTTCTCCATCAGCTTCTGTTTTCAGAGGATGAATTGGGCTGCTGCTCAGAGACTCTTCTTTCAAGTTCTCCTCAGTTAGACTCTGATGAAGCTGTGGGAACTGAGGTTTCTCTTTGTCCCCTTCACTCTTCACAGGGACCAGAGTGAAGGGGAACGTGGTGATATCAGCCTCCTGCTGCCCTTGAAGCTGCCCTCCCTCCTCACTGGTCCAGAGCTCCTCCCACTCCTCTTTAATGTGGGGGGGCTCTGGGTCCTGCAGCTCAGGGGGAACCTCTTCTTTAATCACCAGCAGCTGCTCCACATCTGCAGGACACAAACAGCAACATCAGAAATCTCTTCATTTTACTCTGAAACAGTGGAGCAACAGACAGAAACAGAAATCAACTCAATGAAAAGAGACGTCCTGCTACTGACGACCAGTCAGCAAACTGGGAACAGAAACACTGGCTTCAGATGCTTGGATCAACGTTGTGTCACCCAGGTCAAAGGTCATAGTTCCCATCATATCTGCCAGTTGATTCATCAGTAATTTCTAGAATGAGATCCTGCAGGAGAATGAGAGTTAAAGTGCTGTACAAAAGTATTTGCCCACTAACCAATTTCTGATATTTCTTGCACATTTGTAACGATCATCCATTCCAGATCCAGCAAACCTAAATATTATGCGAAGATAAAACACAAGAAAGTTATAAAGTTAGTTGTTATTTAATAAGGTAAAAAACATCTGAGCCTAGAAAGGCCCATGTGAATAAATGATTGCCCCCCTGCCTCTAACAGCTGGTTGCACCACCTTTTGCAGCAATAACTGCAGTCAAGTGTGAGCGATAAGAGGCGATGAGTCTTTCACATCGCTGTGGTGGGATTTTGGCCCACTGGGTTGCACTCAGAATGACGTTTCTCTTTCTCTCTCTCTCCCTTCAGAAAGTAACAGATGAGCCACAAACTGAATGTGGACCAGATTGACTGCAGAAGCTGAAGAATCCACTGGAAAAGGCAGCAATGAGAGGACAGGTTCACCTCCTCTCTTTCCCTCCGTGCCCTGTCATTGATGCGTCTCAGCATCTTCTACAATTCTACAATTTCATTTAGCAGACGCTTTTGTCCAAAGCGACGTACAACACAAGCAAGAATTTAGACCTAATTAAGGAAAAGTCCATAGGAAGCGCAAAAGTGCTTCAGTTGTGATTTGGTCACAGGTACTGCCATCTAGTGGCAGAAGAAGTGTCGCCCCCCCCCCTTTTTTTAAAAATATAATATAACAGACATACAACATCACACAACACAGTTAGTGCTACATAATCACTAAGGGCTGGGTCTTGGACCCTCTGACTTATTCTACCCCACAGGACAAAGAGGAGAAGAGTCAGGTTAAGTGCATCGGTGCACTCTGAACAATTGAGTCTTCAATTGTCTCTTGGGAGAGTTCCTTCTCTACTTTGTCATGGATCTGAACCCCCTACCATCAAACCATGTTCCATCAAAGAAAGAGGACTTTGGTCAACTTGGGCCATGAGAAGTCCAGAACAAATGACTTGGATATGGAGGTTTGTTAGAGTTTGCGGAGGGAAACAGGAGGCTGTTGTTGAGGAGTGGATTGGTGAGAAAGGAGAGTGGAGCTGTTCAGGTGCAAACACAGAGTTCAGGTGCTCCAAACAAGAAGCTGAGAACAGGACAAGAAGACAAACAAGAGGTTTAACAACGCCAACCCTTCAGTTTGGTAAATATCGGCTACATTGAGAGCTCTTATAATTCTGACTTTATTTTGTAAGTTGATCTCAGAATTGGAACCAGAAATGTTTTTGTAGTTTTCTTTTTTAATTTGGCCCCGAGGGACTGCCACCTGCTCCTGGTCAGGGCTTTGGGGCCTCAGGGACCCTCAGAGTTCCACCAGCAGAAGCTCAAGCCCTGTTCAAACTACGCTACTTTTGTTAGCGACAGGCCCTGTTGTTCACACCGTCGACGCTCAATCAGGCTGCTGTTCACACGACAAGATTTGTCGGCGCACAGGAGCGTTCATTAATGCCTCAGCCTGATGGGGAGGGAAGTCACTGACGCCTAAAATCTTGCAGTGTGAACTGAGCTTTAGCCTTCATGTGGGACCAGGTTGGACCGGTCTGAGGGTGAAGGTCTGACAAAGTGCAATCCAATTACATGACAACAACAGTGATCCAGAGAACCACCTTACCCCCCCCCCCTCAAAACCACCACATCCTTTCCGGCCTCAAGCTTGATTTATGCTTCTGCGTCGTGGCGACGCCGTACCTACGCCGTCAACGCAGACCCCTACGCCGTAGCCCGACGTGCACCTCCAAAAAATCCTGACTACGCGTCGCGTCGACGCATAGTGACGTGAACGTCAACGGACTGTGATTGGTCCGCTCACATGACGTTTCCGGTTCAGCACAACAACACCGCTATTTTTTAAGTTTCTGTGGTGAGAGCAACACGCAAAAATAAAAATGGACCAAGCCGAAGAAAGAGTTATCGAGGAGGTTCGCAGGTATGACCACCTTTACAACTTCCATTGTTGTCTCTGTCTCTGACCCATGTGCTTTGACCGGAAGAAAACTAAGGAATTCGACAAGAGTCCCCCAAAACCATACGAAGATAAAGCCACACCCCTCTAGTGGCTTGGCGGTGAATTACAGAGCAACGCGTTCCCTCGACGCAGAACTATAAATGCACAATGACGACGTAGGGGCTACGGCGTCGCCACGATGCAGAAGCATAAATCAGGCTTCAGTCACCACCATGTGCCCCCTTCATATTCCTGTCTGCCCCCTTACATATGCCTGTCTAGAACCGGCCCTGCTGCAGCTCCACTTCCTGGACTGAATGAGGGGCCCAGCAGGTCCCTGCGGGGACTCACCTGCTCTGTCCAGCCTGACTCGGGGCTTCAGCACGGCATCGAGCAGCAACCTCTGCCGGCGGTTCTCCCGCTCGTACTCCGCCACGGTTTCCTCCAGCAGAGCCACGATCTGCTCCGCGGCCGCCGCCAGCCGCTCGGTGAGCAGCGCTCTCAGCACCGGGACTCCAGCCGCTGAGTCTCCTTCTCCCAGCTGCAGCAGGAAGTCTTCAGCGGCGGCGAGGATCCGCTCCTGGACCGACACCCGCAGCAGCTGCGCGGCGCACATGTTGAGGCTCTACCGGCGCCACTCAGCCTTCAGGAGACAAAGACCGAGGCCGGGGCTTCACGGACTTCTCCTTCTTTCCTTGTTGTGTTCAAAGCTTCCCGCGTCTTCTTCTCGTTTTGTGAAGCGCGTATTGATGACGTATGTGGTGACGTCCAAAGCCTCGCCAGCCAGCAGTGACCACGTGACTGATTCAGGCCCTGCTTCTCCGGCTTGGCGTGAGATTCTAAATGTAAAGCAGTGAAACGCCGTGGTTTCCTCCCTCTGGTTCGCGCGTCTGTTGCAGCTTCGTTTCCATCACAGCTCTCTCAGCCCCATCAGCCATGTTGTTCATCATCGTGTTGGTTTTTGGAAATTGTCCTAAAAGGACGGTTTGTTTGTTTGTTTGTTTTTTCTTTAAATGACCTGTGGCAGCACTTGGATGATGAAGTGGGGAGACTTGGAAGAAGTGGAACTCCAGCGAGTACATCAAGTACAGCGAGTACATCAAGTACATCAAGTACAGCGATACTAGCAGATACTGGACGGACTCAAGATCCTCTGGTGCACTGAAGAGCCAGCAGACTGCCTGTCCCAGCCTCTTCCTGCTGGCCACAGACTTCCTGTGCAGGCCGTCATCATCAGGGCCATGTGAGCGTGTGTTCTCCATGGCAGGAGAAATCGCTTCAAGAAACCCAACAGACTTGATTTGAAAACGTTGGAAAAACTTCTTTTTTAATAAAAAATTGTAAAAACAAAGCGTCCTCAGTCCCATCACTTTCACTGAGACTTTCACATCATGGTCCCATTGTTCAAAGACATGGAACGATCCAGTATGAACGCAAAGACTTCAATGATCTCATTGTGTTCACGGGTCATCAAATCAGTGTCAGTTCAGTCGGTCAAGCCTGCAGGGAAGTTTACAGTCCAGCAGGTGTCAGTATTCAGTGACAGTAACACAGTGTCATGGCGTCCACAGGCTTCATGACGCCTCATCCACCCTTCACTCCTGTCTCGTCCTTGTGTGCTCACTCCAGCCCGTTGATCCACAGTTCCTGCCACAGCCTCTACCTTGTTAATGCAGCCGTGCCTGTCTTGTGTTCTTCAGCCTCTGAGAGTTTTTGAAAGTTTTATCCGATAGTCTAGATTTAGTGGATACGTTTGCAGCTGTTTGGTTTCTCTGCTCGGAGTACAAGAACATCAACGTCCCTTGCCGTGAACCCTGCTTCTGTCCTGAGTCTGAGCCTGGTCCTGTCAATCACAATGATCCAATTTTTGGAACTGACCATATTTTTCTTTCAAAAACAAAAGAAATCAAGAGAGCGATTCCTCAGTGATGGAATGAAAAGATCTTCCTCACAAACGTGGACGATACAAAGCTCTCTTCCTCTTCATCTCCAATTATTTGACCAAATTTGGCCGTCAAACTGGAGAGAAAACTCAGCCCTGTTGAACTCTGGCACCTTTCCATTTACAAATAACACGTGTCCACGTGACAAAGTGTGTGAGCAGGAAGGAAGGGAGGAGGGGGGCTGAGAAAATAACAGCAGATCCCTGGATGGAGACCCCGTGCTCTTCTCTCCACCTCTCTTCCTCCCTGCTCTCTCCACCCCTCCTGAACAACACTGCAGGTGAACAGTTAGCATTGCTCTGTTTGATGAAGCTGCGTTCAGGGAATGAGGAAGTTTCCCTTTGTGTCACTGCTTCTCTATTAATCTGATCTCTGATCAGTTCACCAAGAAGAGTCTGGGGTCAGGGGCTTGATGAGTAGAGCTGTTTAGTCAGGAGGAGGCTGCTCTGATTGGTTCCTGACACTGAAACAAGGCCAAAGCTCAAGTACACAGGCTCACATATTGAAGTATTCTCAGTCTTCCCACTTCAAGTATTTTCTCACTTCAAGTATTTTCTACTCTGCACACCAAGTTACCTCTTATGTTAAGTTACTAGCTGAGAGTTATGCAGGACACTTGGATGGAAACATAACCTTTTTCTCTAATCAGCACAACAATGTGGGCGTGGAGTGAATCAACACCATAACAGTAACGAGGAATGAACGCAGCAGCCATCTTGGAATCACCAGGTTTACAAGGCTTCCACTCGGTGAGAGCAACCCCTCGATGGAGGAGAAGAAGCCGGACCATCAAGAAGACCTGAAAGAAGACAGCAGAGGCAGGAAGAGGAACCAGAGACACACAAACAGACACAACACTGCCACCTTCTGATCTGATGACATCAGAGTTGAATGTGTGGACTATTTGGAGGCCAAGCCTCACAATAAAAGCAGCATTTTCATGGGAATGTGTTCCATCCAGGGCTGCACGGTGGTGCAGTGGTCAGCACTGTCTCCTCACAGCAAGAAGGTTCCTGGTTCCAGTCCCGGCTCCAGCACAGGATCTCTCTGTGTGAGTCTCCATGTTCTCCTGTTCCTGTGTGGGTTCTCTCTGGTACTCCAGCTTCCTCCCACAGTCCAAAGACATCAAGAGGGGACCAGGTTAATCCAGACTCTAAATTGACTGTAGGTGTGACTGTGAGAGCGAATGGTTGTCTGTCTCTATGTGTTGGACCTGTGATGGACTGGTGACCTGTCCAGGGTGAACCCTGCCTCTCGCCTGAAGATACTGGCATAGGCTATGGACATCAGGCAGCTGGTGTGTTGGTGGATCTGTGGATCCTGCTGGAAGAAGCAGGGTGGAGCTCTGAATGGTTCCTGTCTCAAAGAGCTTCTCTGTGCAGCTCCCATCAGCTCCTAAAAACAGGAAACCAGCAGATTCACTGTTGAACGGTGGCATTAAAATGATGCCAGTGCTGGTTGTCTCTGTCTAAGGGTTGTGAGGGCATCCAGCTGCAGCCAGGAGACAAACAGGGATGCTGCTTGAGGACATCATCCAGGAGGCTGTCCATGGGGTGGAGCTGGGGTCTCAGACTGGGGACATTGGACAAGAACTTCTCAGAGGAAACTCATCATGGTGGCTCAGTGAAGAAAACTAGACCTGAGCTGCCTGCTGGAACCTAGCAGGTGAAGGACAGAGCTCCACCTCTTTAGAGACACCACCACTGTGGGCTCATGTTGGCAAAAGAAGTGGGTCAGTATTTGACACACACACACACACACACACACACACACACACACACACACACACACACACACACACACACACACACATGCATGTTCTTACACACAGAGACTTTTCCTCTGTTTTTGTTTTTTACTGGTTTTGAACCAGTAACTGGTTTCTGTTGGTTTGATTTGCTTGACTGGTTGTTGTTTGTTGACCTTCCAAATCCACATTTTGGGTTCTGGCTTGTTCTGCTTTTCATTTTGTGTTTGTATTAAAGTTCTGTTACTGAAAAAGAGACTTCTTTCTCTTTTTCTTGAAGTAAATATATGAGGGTCTAAACTGACCCATAACACCATGGATGTTCCAATAGTTAATGATATTAAAATGAATACTAAATCAAACCAGTCCATGTCAGAGATGTGTTCTAACACCCTCAGTAACGGTCAGGAAACACAACAACCTTTGGTTCATTTCTAGGATTTTCTTGAGGTTCATTTTACCATTTTTTAAACTGAAATCGAGGGTTTAGTGACTATAAAAAGGTCCAGAGGCCCACAACTAAATCTTCAAACCAATATTTCCATGGATAAGGAAGCCTAACAAGGTCACCAAGAGATGGAAACAACTTGGAGGATAGAAAATTGTTTTTAGTTTATTTGACAGCTGATTGAAGACGTGGGTCAAAACTGACCGTGACCATAGAGATGGGAACAGAAAGCTGACACAGAGGAAGGTTCCAGCTCTGAAAAAGGAGTTTGATCAAAATCTTGAACTGCCAGTAGAAATATCCTTTTGTATGTTGACCTTTGTTGACAGAAGTCACTTTAGCTTGGCAGTGAAAAGAATGGCTGCTAGCTTGACAAAGAGCTGCACAAACCAGGTTCAAGCTGGACTTTGGACCCTGGTATCTGCAACGACTCCATCAGCTCCTAATCTAGCAGCTCTGCTGGGTCCAACTATTTTACAGAACATTTGACAGACCTGTGGAGCAGTGAGGACACACATGAGTTGATCACATGATCCACTGAAGCGCCATTTTACCCTGGTACTGAGGTCACCAACATGAGCTGGAGTTGGGAATCTTGAACTGAACCTGGTATCACAGCGACACCTACTGCTGCAAAATGGAACAGCAACACTGAACCCAAGTACAGGATTGGAGGGAGACTGATGGTCGCTGTTTGGGTTTTTGAAGAACAAGGAGGGCGTGGCTTCAAGCTGGATTCTCAGAGACTATTTCCCCAACCTCTACATTGGTATCTACACTGTCCTCCAGTCATGTGACTGAAGTCATCCAGTCACGTGACTGAAGTCATCCAGTCATATCAGTGATGTCACTCTGCAGGACTGTCATTGCCGTCTCATTCTAGAAAAGAATCCAGACTCCACTTTTATGGGGCAGTTTTGGTCTTTAAAGACTTGACAGTTCCAGGAGATTTAGTCTGGCTCAAGATCTTCAGATCAACCCAGGACAGAAGGCTGTGACTCCATTGGATTGTGTAGTTGGAGCATTCAGAGATCTGGTGGATCTCAGTAGGAGCTGGATTTATCCACTGAATGATCCTGGTCAATGTGATCCTGCTCCTCCATCTCTCAGGCTGACAGAGCAGGAGGACCTGACTGAGAAGAAAGCTGCCCTTGAGCAGCTTCAGTCTCTGTGTGACAACACACAGGCAGAAAACCTGAATTTGAGGGAACAAGTTTCTACTCTTGAACATGAGAATAAAAGAGCAATCCAGGAGCTCCAGAACCTCACTGCTGTGGTGGCCAACCTCCAAACGGTCCAGGACAAGAACCAGACTCAGATAGAAGATCTGAACGCAACAGTCCACAGTCTTCAGTGTGAGGGGAGGAAGGTTGATGGAGAGAACAATGAGCTCAGAAAAGAGCTGACCCAGGTTCAGTGTCTGAGGGAGAGTGAACAGGTGGAGATGAAATGTCTTGAGGAAGACCTGACTGAGAAGAAAAGTGCACTTGATCAGCTTCAGTCTCTGTGTGACAAGAGATGGACAGAAAACCAGAATTTGTGGGGACAGGTTTCTAGTCTTGGACAAGAGAAGATTATTGCATATCAGCTGGTAGAGAACATGTCTGCCATGGTGGGCAACCTTGAATCTGTGAGGGAGGAGAACAAGACTCAGATCAGAGACCTGAACACACAAGTCCACAATCTTCAGCTTGAGGTGAAGATGGTTTACAAGGAGAAGTGTGACCTCAAGTGTGAGCTCAACTCCATCCAAGCAGAGAAGAAAAAAATGAGACAAGAACTCACTGAGAAGAAGGCGACTCTTGAACAGCTGAGGTCCCAGAGTGAGGAGAGAGAGGCAGAAAATGGATGTTTGAGGAGACGAGTTTCTACTGCATCTCAGGAGACAGAGACCTTCACTGCAGAGTTGGCCCACCTTGAATCAAGGAAGGACCAGGACCCCACAAAGAGTGACAGTCTGAACGGTGAAGTTCAGAGTCTTCTATGTGCAGTGAGAACACAAAAGAAGAAAAGGAGCAGTGCTCAGAGGGAAATCCTGGGAAATCTTCATGATTTAAAAAGCTGTTTGAAAGAGGAAAATCATAACCTTCAAGTGAAGGTCCAGCAAACTTCTGAAGAGCAAGCAGACTCTCCCCTACGTCCAGCCAGAGAAGAGCAAACAGACTCTCCCCTACGTCCAGCCAGAGAAGAGCAAGCAGACTCTCCCCTACGTCCAGCCAGAGAAGAGCAAACAGACTCTCCCCTACGTCCAGCCAGAGAAGAGCAAGCAGACTCTCCCCTACGTCCAGCCAGAGAAGAGCAAGCAGACTCTCCCCTACGTCCAGCCAGAGAAGAGCAAGCAGACTCTCCCCTACGTCCTGCCAGAGAAGAGCAAGCAGACTCTCCCCTACGTCCAGCCAGAGAAGAGCAAACAGACTTTCCCCTACGCCCAGCCAGAGAAGAGCAAGCAGACTCTCCCCTACGTCCAGCCAGAGAAGAGCAAGCAGACTCTCCCCTACGTCCAGCCAGAGAAGAGCAAGCAGACTCTCCCCTACGTCCAGCCAGAGAAGAGCAAGCAGACTCTCCCCTACGTCCAGCCAGAGAAGAGCAAGCAGACTCTCCCCTACGTCCAGCCAGAGAAGAGCAAGCAGACTCTCTCCTACGTCCAGCCAGAGAAGAGCAAGCAGACTCTCCCCTACGTCCAGCCAGAGAAGAGCAAGCAGACTCTCCCCTACGTCCAGCCTGAGAAGAGCAAGCAGACTCTCCCCTACGTCCAGCCAGAGAAGAGCAAACAGACTCTCCCCTACGTCCAGCCAGAGAAGAGCAAGCAGACTCTCCCCTACGTCCAGCCAGAGAAGAGCAAGCAGACTCTCCCCTACGTCCAGCCAGAGAAGAGCAAAAAGACTCTCCCCTACGTCCTGCCAGAGAAGAGCAAGCAGACTCTCCCCTACGTCCAGCCAGAGAAGAGCAAACAGACTCTCCCCTACGTCCAGCCAGAGAAGAGCAAGCAGACTCTCCCCTACGTCCTGCCAGAGAAGAGCAAGCAGACTCTCCCCTACGTCCAGCCAGAGAAGAGCAAGCAGACTCTCCCCTACGTCCAGCCAGAGAAGAGCAAGCAGACTCTCCCCTACGTCCAGCCAGAGAAGAGCAAGCAGACTCTCCCCTACGTCCAGCCAGAGAAGAGCAAGCAGACGCTCTCATATGTTCTTCTGCAGAGGAGCGACGGGATTCTGCTGCATATCCTGCAACTGAAAAGCAGAATGATGGGGGCACCCTGGAGACTGGACCTACTAAGTGTCAAACCAGAGGTCTACTGAGCCGTGTGACATCTGGTGTAGAAGATGTTCTGTTTATGTTCATAGTTTTTTCTTTGTGTGCTTTTCCTCAACTTTGTTTTCTTTGTTTGTTCTATATGATGATACCTTGATCACCACAGCAGTTGATCCCAGCTTGATTAGCTGAGTGCTTTGCAGTCTAAAGCACTTTAGTGATACCTGTGGGGTCCCTTATCCTCCCTGACCACAGGGATTCAGCCTCACTGAAGGAGAGTGAACCTTCCAGTTTGCAGCTCCTAGACTCTGGAA
Source organism: Aulostomus chinensis (assembly GCF_037954235.1). NCBI lineage: Eukaryota > Metazoa > Chordata > Actinopteri > Syngnathiformes > Aulostomidae > Aulostomus > Aulostomus chinensis. The sequence goes on along the minus strand of NC_141320.1, from coordinate 53,461,914 downwards.
CGCTCTCCCACTGGACATGAGGACGCTGAGGACGCCTTCAGAAAGAAGCTAAAGACCCATTTGTTTAGTAATATTATTGTTCATGATGGAATCGTCCCTCTGTACTTGCCCACACAGGTCAAGAGGTCAACTGATTCCCTGTTTAAAACAGCTCTTCCATCACATGGATGTGCATCCCAACAGTCAGAGCTCACCGATGCTCCTATTCCCTCCGGTGGGAGGCGCTATGAGTGACTGAGGGTCAGGGGGGTCAGGCTAGTCCAGATAGTGGGTCTGTATGAGGTTGTTAGGGAGGGATAAGGTAGTGGCAGAGTTCAGGCTGTAGTTGTGCTCCAACAGTTGAGACAGGGCAGGACAAAAAATGACCTCCTGATGGCGTTAGGAGTGATTCTTACAAGAACCAATCAATAAAAGTGGGTGGTGACCTGCTCATGTGACGCTTGTGTTGATGATTACTGGGTCTCCTCCATGCTCATTTATCATGAATGAATCCCTCGAAGTAAAACACCTAATGTCTCCTGAGTTGTTTCACAAAATGTGTGTGTGTGTGTGTGTGTGTGTGTGTGTGTGTGTGTGTGTGTGTGTGTGTGTGTGTGTGTGTGTGTGAGTGTGTGGGAAATAACAACAAGTTATCTATGTATAGATCAAAAAATTATGAATCAGTTGGATACATTGACAGTGGAAGTTCAGGTTTCCTGTAATTCAGTTTGCAGACAACACAGAAAACTGCCCCTGACCCCTCCCCTCATTCTGGAGGCTTTAACATGAAAATGAAAATGCTGAGAGACACAAATGCAAATCAGAGTATTTGACCAGAGGTGACATTTTTTAATGCTTTTCTTGTTATATTTGTTATATATGTTCTGTATGGTTATATTTGTTATGGTTGTTATGGAGTTTATGGTTATTATCTCTGTTTCTTGTGTCTTTGTCTTTGTTGTCCTCCCCTTCGTCCGTCCTGGATTTTTGACCCTGGTTGCAGGAAGCGTGTGACCTCAACTCCTTTTTCTGTGTTGCTGAACGTAGAGCCTTGCTTCATTGTGTTAGCTAAAGTGTGATCCTCCCTGCTAATTCCTTATTTCGTTGACAAATTACCCACCAAAAATTAATACCTACTTGCTTTATTTGGCTGAAGTTTAAAAGACCATCATTCTTGCAGCAACAGTCTTTCTGCCTTGTAAACACGCTAAGCTAACGATGGCTTCTCCCTCTTGTCCTCCTCTCTCCTGCTCAGAGTGCCACATGTTTTGTTCCTCCTCTGCCTCCTTTAGTGATACTGATAAGTGTGTTAAATGTAGTTTTCTTGTTGTGTTGGAGGTGAGGCTTAGCGATGTTGAATTGGACCTGCAGCGGCTCTGCACCAAAAGCTGCGAGAGCTAGCCAACCCTCACTCGCTGGTGCAGACCAACTTAGCTTAGCTCCTGGCTTAGGCCCAACTAGCGCTCCCCCAGAAGCTCCCAAGCATCTGGGAGAGCGCCAAGAAAAGTTGGGCCTAAGCTAGGATGTGCTTGCTCATGAAGAATTGTTGGGTGTAAATTCATTTAAAGAGTGTGGAACTGGACCTGTTCTACTTGTAAAGTGTAACTTTTGTTATTTGGTGCTTTACAGGGTGATGACTTGACTTCATTGCAGCTTTGACCTGAGCAGGTGTTCATCCTCATCTCAGTAACAGGGGACACTTTATCACAGCAGTGGACAAACATCAGCATTCATCACCCAGCAGCTCTTCTGATCAACAGAACAAGTTAAAGTATACTGGAGAATGAGGGCATCGATCCCTCTACCTCTCACATGCTAAGCGAGCGCTCTACCATTTGAGCTAATTCCCCTGTTAAGGAGCACAGCAGATGATGCATGTTGACCTTCATGCATGGTTGAATGAGCATCACCAGTTGAAGCTTCTCTGGTTGACCAATGTAATGGAGACCAAGGGTTCCATGACATAAATGATGAATTGAAGGTAGCATTTGTCTTGGTATTAACAGTTTATGTAAATTAGAGGCACACACACATGTTAATGGTCAGGTTTATTGAATCAGCAAACATGTGAAACATTTTCTATGCCATGTGTTCCAGGGAGGGACCTGGGAAGCACAGGGGGACCGGCCATCCTGCCTGTGGAAAATGAAGACCCCAGTGTCAGTCAGTGGGAATCACTGTGCAAGGCCTGGTATTTAGTGTTGATCTAGTTTGTCTTATGTAAATGTGGCAGTTTCAGTCGTCACGTCAGTCCTCACCTCTTCCTGGTGGTTTCCTTAAAGGGGGTGGAGCCAAAAGGGGAGAGTGGCCCAAGGAAGCTCCTTAAGAGCTGTAGGTGCAAACCTTTGCTCCCAGATGGGAGAGGGGGTACAATCACAGGCGAGGTTCATTGAATGATTATGTGGATGTATGATTGAGTTGGTGAAGTAGTCTGGAATCATGTATATATTTGGTCAGGTTAAGTTGTTGCTGGTTTGATGTAAATATTGATTGTAGAGCATGGTTGTGGTCTCACGTCCACTCTATGGGCCATCCATCGTCATCTTCTGCTTATTCCTTACTAGTAAGGGTCACGGGGGGGGGGGGGGGCTGGAGCCTATCCCAGCATCTACGGGCGAGAGGCGGGGTTCACCCTGGACAGGTCACCAGTCCATCGCAGGTCCAACACACAGACGAACAACCATTCACGCTCACGCCTACGGTCAATTTAGAGTATCAATCAGCCTCGTCCCCTAATGTCCATGTCTTTGGACAGTGGGAGGAAGCCGGAGTACCTGGAGAGAACCCACGCAGGCCTGGGGAGAACATGCAAACTCCACACAGAAAGATCCCACGCCCGAGCCAGGACCCGAACCCGGAACCTTCTTGCTGTGAAGGCACAGTGCTGACCACTGCACCACCGTGCAGCCCCGCTATGGGCTGGTCTGTCTAATTTCCTGCAGCCAGGAGGGAATTAAAGGCAGTCAGGGGTTTTTAATGTAAGTTGATGGTGTCTCATGCAATCTCTTTCAATACTCCAGTGGTGGTTTAAGTGAAGAAAAACATGGGTTAGTCAGTAGGACTCTGTGTGTGTGTGTGTGTGTGTGTGTGTGTGTGTGTGTGTGTGTGTGTGTGTGTGTGTGTGTGTGTGTGTGTTTCCATGCAGACTTTCCTTGTGACAACCGATTTGATTTGGAAACCATCTCATCTAAATCTCCTCTCCAAAAACCCTCTTCTTCAACTTTGTACCCAAGTTGTCTCCTCATCAGGCACCACAGTATCCAGTAGGTTCAGTTAAAACAGTCATCAGTGATTAATGTTCATGTTCAATGATGAGGTTTTGATTTATTCTTCCAGAATCATCTGAACAAACCCTCCTCAACACAGTGAAGCCTTCATCTGACAGGAGGAGTTTCTTTCCCCAGTGATTCCACTGATAATGAAAAGCTTCGTTCATCAGACTGGTCTGATAGGATCAACTACTGGTTGCTCTGGAGTGGAAACAGCAACCTGTCAGGAAACATTAGTCAGATCAAAGCCAAGATTAAAGCAAGAGCCTCCAGATCAAAGACAGAATTGATGATGATGTCATCAGGGGGGCTTTGATAGTGTCTTTATTTGTACCTGGAATTCTATATTTGATCTCAGGAGGACATGAAAGAAACACAACTGAGGAAAGTAGAGGAGAACATTCAGTTTCATTTGAAACACTCGAACTGTTGAACAGTAGAATTTGTTTGAAACAGTTTACAACACTGAGTGACAGGACTGAAGAGGGGAGATTTTGGTATTTTCAGTTTAATTCTAACTTAAAACTGGGCATGAACATTTTTAGTCGTTCACATTCTAACATACAGAGGAAGTCATGACATTCCCTTTTTTTTAACCTGTCCTGTTCAGGAAATGGAAATGGAAATTTAGCTGCTATGTTGAATCAGAAAAACCTTTTGAAGTCTACTTTTGCTTCAGTCAGAAAGTGGACTGTTGTTAACTCTTACAATGGTTGGTGATTGTGGAGGAAGACAAAATCCTCACGAACCTCTTTTTAACAGACACGCATTTCTAAAGACACTGGTTCATTTTATTTTTCTTCTTCTAGCAGAGGATGGTTTCGATCCATCGACCTCTGGGTTATGGGCCCAGCACGCTTCCTCTGCGCCACTCTGCTCTACCATTGATGGAACAGTCCTTGTTTTATGAGAGCATTCTCTGTCTTTGTCTCTGCCCTGCTCTCCTGCTCTCTTTCCCCTCATTTAGTCCTTGACATGATCCATGCTCTACAGCTCTGCGGGTGGAATGAAGACCTGCGTCTGCTCTGCCCGTGCCATCCTTCGTCTCAACCTAAATTGTTTGACCCACCTTTATAATGATCGGACTCGCTCCCGCTGAGCGTGCCAGGCGTGCTCTCGCTGCAGACAACACAACCAAACTGGCCCCGATCAGGATTTGACAGGCCGAACTCGCGCCGAAATCTTTACAAAAAATCCATTTTTGTCACCCACGTGAAGATGGGTGGGAACATGCCCTAAAAACACCAAGAATAATATTCACCACCTTCTGAACGGGTCCTGGCCCGTCTCCTGCATCAGGGGCCGCCGCAGTCGCCCATCAGCTGTTCAACAGCTGTTCGCCGCAACACTCAATGAGACAAAGACATAGAAGCTCAAACTGCTGTTGCGGAAGCCATGATCGTATAGTGGTCAGTACTCTGTGTTGTGGCCGCAGCAACCCTGGTTTGAATCCGCGTCACGGCAGCATGAGATAAATTTCTTTGTGTGTGTTGATGGACACAAGCCAAGCAGAAATTTCCCACGATGCAATAGGGCAGTGTTTGGTCAGTGTTGAGCAGGCGTCAGTCTGACAACAATGTCATATTATTGTGTCATCACTTGACCAGACCCAAAAGTAGACTCAGGTATCAGTTTCTTCTCAATGCTAACGTCTGCTAGCTTAGTCTGCTACTTTGATGGCTCTGCCTGCTCTAAGGTCCAGACCCCTGGATGTGGTGGTTCCTACCTGAACATAGATTCTGTCAGCTCATGTTGTTAAATCAACTCACCAGGAACACCAGTAGATTTCAATGGACTGACAATGAGTCTCATTGAATGGTAAACATGTCAAATATGAAGTCATCACCTGAGGAGGTCTGCTGCTGGAATGAAGCTCCAGATATTCACAAGATATTCTAGATCTTAAAATAAAGCATTTTTATATTTGATTTATTGTTCATTAGCCTGCTTCACATTGTTTGATTTTATGTGTTGGATATAAATAGAACTTTGATCCACAACCTCCACAAACACTCTTGTCCAACTTTTGTGCCCAAATTTTCTCCTCATGAGGCACCAAATCAAGTCAAATCATTTTTATTTGTTTGAACCAAATCACAACAAAGTTCTCTCATGACTCTTCACTAGTAGAGCAGGTCCAGCACCAAACTGCTTCAATGAATCTACACCCAACAATTCTCCATCAGCAGCACATCCTGCAACAGTGGTGATGAACACCTTCCTTTTAAAAGGCAGGAACGTCGAGCAGATCCAGGATCAGTGGGGACGGCCTTCTGCTTTGACCGATTGTATTTAAAGCTCCATCAGATTGGAACAACCTTTCCTCCTCACTTGGGTCTCTCACTTCCTTTCTCATCTTCAAATCATCAAGCATTTTCAAACATCTGCTCTTGTTTCTGATGCACTTCCCCTTTTCTCTCCAGGATTCACTCTCTACTTGTTCTTGTTTGTTCTCTGTACTGTAAATATGTGGATATTTGTGTATGAATATGCATTGTGTACTTTAATGGTGCATGGAAGCAGTATTTATTTAGATGGGTGTTTAAATGTATGAGTATGTGAACACAGGCCCACTCCTTTTCTGTAGTGGGATCTCTGATCATACTTTGTATAATACTGGATGGTGGTGGTGGTGGGGGGGGGGGGGGGGCTTTGGGGAACATTGTTGGCCTGTACCTGGGTGTATGATGTGTGTGTCCTTGTGTTGAAAATAGAATCTACTTTTATTATTGTTGTATTGTTGGTCATTATTTGTCAGGACCCCTCCAAAATGAGATGGTGCATCTCAAGGGGCTGCCCTTGAAATCAAGTATCAAGAATGAAGGTGTCTGCTGGTCTTGGTGGACCCTCTGCTTCTCCAGTTGAGTCAACAGATTCCTGTGTTGCTTGAGTCATTGTGTATCCTGGCTGCATTCAGTGCTTTCACCGCTGCAGCCTAGCTTGATTGCCAGTCAGGACAGGTGTTATTAAGAATGGAAGAGGGGACAGTTTTGGCAGGACAAGTTGCTCCACATTCAGGAGATGGTGGGAAGTTTCAAAGCTGCCATAAATCTTGATGACAAACTCCTTCACTGTGTGGTTCAGAGTCCCTGGTTTGATTGCAGCTTTGACCTGAGCAGGTGTTCATCCACATCTCAGTAACAGGGGACACTTTATCACACCAGTGGACAAACATCAGCATTCATCACCCAGCAGCTCCTCTGATCAACAGAACAAGTTAAAGTATTCTCAGAAGGACGGCATGGATCCCTCTACCTCTCACATGCTAAGCTAGCACTCTACCATTGGAGCTAAGTCCCTGCTAATGAGCACAGCAGATAATGCAGGTTGACCTTCATGCAGGGTTTAATGAGCGTCACCACTTGAAGCTTCTCTGGTTCAACAAACCCTTGGGACCAAGACACGAATTGTAACCTGTGCAGGTCCAGACCCATACTGAAGTTGGTGGAGACAATTGTTTCAACCAGGGACTGAATGAAAAGACTTGCCCAGACTCCAGCTCACTCTTCTGAACAGACCCCTCATCTCTGTGTGGAGTAAACATCAGAGGTGGGGGGTGCAGGTTCTGCTTTGACCTCCTGACCTCCTGGGTAAAGCAGTGGAGATGTTGAGCTTGAAGGAGTTGACGGCCTCCTTCATCTTCTCATTGGTTTGCGAAACCCAGCATCATGAAGTGTTGCTGAAATTCAACATGTCAGCTGAGGCCAGAGATTCCTGCGTTCCCTGAGTCCTTGAGTGTCGTCTCTGTTGTTTGAAAGCACAAAGCTGTTCCTGATGGTCCAGTGTGTCAGATTCTGGGCTCTCACAGCTGTAACTGGGGTTTGAGCTCCGTTAAGGGACTGGTTTTGTGGAGAGAACCAAGCAGAAGAATTGACAGTTTCAGCAGGAAAGGTGACCATTGCTCCACAACCTCAGTCCCAGGATTCATTCCTGCTTCACCCAGCATGGCCCTATGATCAACAGAAATGAACTGCCAGTGGATGTCCTCAGTAATCCAGGTCATGGTTTCTCTAGATTGCTGTGTTGTAGTCAGGACACTTGCAAATATCAGCCTCTTTCCTCCATGATCTCTCATTCTTTCTGTTCTCTCCATTTCTCCTCTTCGTTTCTACTCCTTGCTGACTGTTGTTCCTCACTTGTGGCAGAGTTCAGTCAGTGGACCAGACATTTTGCCACTGCACTGTCCATCATCAGGGCATTTAACATCCAGGACTGGCTCCCAGATCATGGCCATGACCTCATCCCCTGCACCAGTGGACAGTTCATCAAGGATGGCAAACATGTGGGTCTCAATTCCCCTCCATCTTTGTAGGTTGGTTACATTTCCTCCTGGTCTTTAATCCATCTTTAGTTGACATTTTTCTGTTGAGCCCAGTTTGTTGACTGCCAGGCTGTCTTACTTTTCAATGGCACAACAGCAGACAGCAAGAGGGTTGCTATGGTGCAGTTGGTAAAATCCCTATCAATGGTCTGCAGAAATATGCTGGGAGTTCTTTTTTATTATGAACCAGAATTCAAAGACTGACCAAGGAAACCAAAGCACAGAATTTAGAGATCAAAGAAAGAAATCAAAGACAGAACCTGAAGATCAGGAAATGGCACAGATCAATGAGATCCATGGACTCATCAGTGAAGGTTTTCTTTTGGTTCATGGTCACTTGTTGTCGTACTGGTGTGATGATGTCAGACCCTTCACATTCAGTTCAAACAGACTCCAAAGTGTAGCTGTGATGCAGAGGGCAGCAGCCTTGTGCTTGGTACCGTCATGGTTCTCTGCATTGTTAGCAAACTCACCAAAGACCTCCCTGAAAGCAGGATCATTTTCCCACAGTGCTTTTTTAACCAAGTACCAATTTGTCCCCCTTTAAAAAAACAACAAAGATGAGATCAGACTGAGATGGACGAGATGATATGGATGTGATTTATGGCTTTCAAACTCCAAATATTCAATTTTTCTTCAGGGCTTTTGAGAGGTTCTGGGTAATGAATGAAAATTTAAGTTGGGCAAAAACGACATGCGGGGTCACTGTGTGTGTTTACACGTGTGTGTATTTCTTGTTTTATGGTGTTGGAGACCATTTCCATCATCAACACTGATCAGGAGTCCTCGTCCTCATGGGGACCAAAGACCGGCCCTGATGCAGCGCAATGCAGTTTGTGAGTTCTTTCAGAGTGAAGGTCTGGATTGAGTTTAGTTTCAAATAAAGATTAAGATTCAGTTGGTTAAGATTAAGATTAAGATTAAGGTTAGGCTGCACATAGAATGAAGTTGATCGAATGTTCTCATAAGAATAGCTGGGCACACCTGAGTGTGTTTACATGCAGACTTCCTCTTGTGACAACTGATGTCATTGGAAACCATCTTGAGGACATTTGGAGAAAGTTCAATCATTCAGCTGCAGGTACAGTGACTTACAACACTGCAACAACAACAAAAAATCACCCTCCACAAACACTCTTGTCCAACATTTGTGCCCAAATTTTCTCCTCATGAGGCATCAAATCACTACAAAAACAGCCATTAAGTTGATCTGGTTGGCACTGGTATTTGTTCTTGCTGCAGCTCAGGAGTGATTCAGGAGAAGAGTTTCAGAACAGCCCAGGTTGGGGACTGGAATTTTGAAGTTTCCCCTGGAACCAAACAACCTTGGGAGGTAAAACCTCCAATCCTAGCCACTCAGATGCAGCAGCAGAAGAAGCTGTCATCCACCCTGACAGTCAGAGCATCAAGTCAAGAAAACATCAACCATCTTGTATGTGGAGTCTGGATTCTTTTCTAGAATGAGACGGCAATGACAGTCCTGCCAAGTGACATCACTGACATGACTGGATGACTTCAGTCACGTGACTGGATGACTTCAGTCACATGACTGGATGACCTGAATGAATAAGAAATCAAATATAAAAATGCTTTGTTTTAAGATCTAGAATATCTTGTGAATATCTGGAGCTTCATTCCAGCAGCAGACCTCCTCAGGTGATGACTTCATATTTGACATGTTTACCATTCAATAAGACTCATTGTCAGTCCATTGAAATCTACTGGTGTTCCTGGTGAGTTGATTTAACAACATGAGCTGACAGAATCTACGTTCAGGTAGGAACCACCACATCCAGGGGTCTGGACCTTAGAGCAGGCAGAGCCATCGAAGTAGCAGACTAAGCTAGCAGACGTTAGCATTGATAAGAAACTGATACCTGAGTCTACTTTTGGGTCTGGTCAAGTGATGACACAATAATATGACATCGTTTTCAGACTGACGCCTGCTCAGCACTGACCAAACACTGCCCTATTGCATTGTGGGAAATTTCTGCTTGGCTTGTGTCCATCAATACACACAAAGAAATTTATCTCATGCTGCCGTGACCCAGATTCGAACCGGGGTTGCTGCGGCCACAACGCAGAGTACTAACCACTATACGATCACGGCTTCCGCAACAGCAGCTTGAGCTTCGATGTCTTTGTCTCATTGAGTGTTGCGGCGAACAGCTGTTGAACAGCTGATGCGCGACTGCGGCGGCCCCTGATGCAGGAGACGGGCCAGGCCCCGTTCAGAAGGTGGTGGATATTATTCTTGGTGTTTTTAGGGCATGTTTCGGCCTGTCAAATCCTGATCGGGGCCAGTTTGGTTGTGTTGTCTGCAGCATTATAAAGGTGGGTCAAACAATTTAGGTTGAGACGAAGGACGGCACGGGCAGAGCAGACGCAGGTCTTCATTCCACCCGCAGAGCTGTAGAGCATGGATCATGTCAAGGACTAAATGAGGGGAAAGAGAGCAGGAGAGCAGGGCAGAGACAAACACAGAGAATGCTCTCCTAAAACAAGGACTGTTCTGTCAATGGTAGAGCAGAGTGGCGCAGAGGAAGCGTGCTGGGCCCATAACCCAGAGGTCGATGGATCGAAACCATTCTCTGCTAAAAGAAGAAAAATAAAATAGACCTGCATCTTCAGAAATATGTGTCTGTTAAAAAGAGGTTCATAAGGATATTTTCTTCCACCAGAGTCACCAACCATTGTGAGAGTTAACAACAGTCCACTTTCTGACTGAAACAAAAGTAGACTTCAAAAGGTTTTTCTGATTCAACATAGCAGCTAAATTTCCATTTCCATTTCCTGAACAGGACAGGTTATAAAAAAGGGAATGTCATGACTTCCTCTGTATGTTAGAATATGAACGACTAAAAATGTTCATGCCCAGTTTAAAGTTAGAATTAAACTGAAAATACCAAAATCTCCCCTCTTCAGTCCTGTCACTCAATGTTGTAAACTGTTTCAAACAAATTCTACTGTTCAAAGGGTTCAAGTGTTTCTAATGAAGCTGAATGTTCTCCTCTGCTTTCCTCAATTGGGTTTCTTTCATGTCCTCCTGAGATCAAAGACAGAATTCGAGGTACAAATAAATATACTATCAAAGCCCCCTGATGACATCATCATCAATTCTGTCTTTGATCTGGAGGCTCTTGCTTTAATCTTGGCTTTGATCTGACTAATGTTTCCTGACAGGTTGCTGTTTCCACTCCAGAGCAACCAGTAGTTGATCCTATCAGACCAGTCTGATGAACGTAGCTTTTCACTGTCAGTGGAATCACTGGGAAAAGAAACTCCTCCTGTCAGATGAAGGCTTCACTGTGTTGAGGAGGGTTTCTTCAGATGATTCTAGAAGAATAAATCAAAACCTCATCATTGAACATGAACATTAATCACTGATGACTGTTTTAACTGAACCTACTGGATACTGTGGTGCCTGATGAGGAGACAACTTGGGTACAAAGTTGCAGAATGGTTTCCAAATCAAATTGGTTGTTACAAGGGAAAGTCTGCATGGAAACACACACACACACACACACACACAAACACACACACACACACACACACACACACACACACACACACACACACACACACAGAGTCCTACTGACTAACCCATGTTTTTCTTCACTTAAACCACCACTGGAGTATTGAAAGAGATTGCATGAGACACCATCAACTTAAATTAAAAACCCCTGACTGCCTTTAATTCCCTCCTGGCTGCAGGAAATTAGACAGACCAGCCCCTAGATCGGGCCTGCATGGTGGTGCAGTGGTTAGCACTGTGCCCTCATAGCAAGAAGGTTCCAGGTTCGAGTTTTGGCTCGGGCGCGGGATCTTTCTGTGTGGAGTCTCCATGTTCTCCCCGTGCCGGCGTGCGTCCTCTCTGATACTCCAGCTTCCTCCCATAGTCCAAAAACATGCAATTTGGGGACGAGGCTGATTGGATTCTTTAAATTGACCGTAGGTATGAGTGTGAATGGTTGTTTGTCTCTGTGTGTTGGCCCTGCGATGGACTGGCGACCTGTCCAGGGTGAACCCCGCCTCTCGCCCATAGATGCTGGGATAGGCTCCAGCCCCCCCGCGACCCTTACTAGTAAGGAATAAGCAGAAGATGACGATGGATGGCCCATAGAGTGGAGGTGAGACCACAACTATGCTCTACAATCAATATTTACATCAAACCAGCACCATCTCAACAACTTAACCTGACTAAATATATACATGATTCCAGACTACTACACCAACTCAGTCATACATCCACATAATCATTCAATGAACCTTGTCTGTGATTGTACCCCCTCCCCCATCTGGGAGCAAAGGTTTGCACCTACAGCTCTTAAGGAGCTTCCTTGGGCCGCTCTCCCCTTTTGGCTCCACCCCCTTTAAGGAAACCACCAGGAAGAGGTGAGGACTGACCGTGACGACTGAAACTGCCACATTTACATGAGACAAACTAGATCAACACTAAATACCAGGCCTTGCACAGTGATTCCCACTGACTGACACTGGGGTCTTCATTTTCCACAGGCAGGATGGCCGGTCCCCCTGTGCTTCCCAGGTCCCTCCCTGGAACACATGGCATAGAAAATGTTTCACTTGTTTGCTGATTCAATAAACCTCACCATTAACATGTGTGTGTGCCTCTAATTTACATAAACTGTTAATACCAAGACAAATGTTACCTTCAATTAATCATTGATGTCATGGAACCCTTGGTCTCCATTACATTGGTCAACCAGAGAAGCTTCAACTGGTGACGCTCATTAAACCATGCATGAAGGTCAAGGTGCATTATCTGCTGCGCTCTTTAACAGGGGAATTAGCTCCAATAGTAGAGCGCTAGCTTAGCATGTGAGCAGTAGAGGGATCGATGCCCTCCTTCTCAGAATACTTTAACTTGTTCTGTTGATCAGAGGAGCTGCTGGGTGTTGAATGCTGATGTTTGTCCACTGCTGTGATAAAGTGTCCCCAGCAAGTCATCACCCTGTAAAGCACCAAATAACAAAAGTTACACTTTACAAGTAGAACAGGTCCAGTTCAACACTCCTTAAATGAATTTACACCCAACAATTCTTCATGAGCAAGCACATCCTAGCTTAGGCCCAACTTTTCTTGGCGCTCTCCCAGATGCTTGGGAGCTTCTGGGGGAGCGCTAGTTGGGCCTAAGCCAGGAGTTAAGCTAAGTTGGTCTGCACCAGCTAGTGGGGGTTGGCTAGCTCTCGCAGCTTTTGGTGCAGAGCCGCTGCTGGTCCAATTCAACATCGCTAAGCCTCACCTCCAACACAACAAGAAAACTACATTTAACACACTTATCAGTATCACTAAAGGAGGCAGAGGAGGAACAAAACATGTGGCACCCTGAGCAGGAGAGAGGAGAACAAGAGGGAGAAGCCATCGTTAGCTTAGCGTGTTTACAAGGCAGAAAGACTGTTGCTACCAGAATGATGGTCTTTTAAACTTCAGCCAAATAAAGCAGGAAGGTATTAATTTTTGGTGGGTAATTAGTCAATGAAATAAGGAATTAGCAGGGAGGATCACACTTTAGCAAGCACAATGAAGCAAGGCTCTACGTTCAGCAACACAGAAAAAGGACTTGAGGTCACACGCTTCCTGCAACCAAGGTCAAAAATCCAGGACGGACGAAGGGGAGGACAACAAAGACAAAGACACAAGAAACAGAGATAATAACCATAAACTCCATAACAACCATAACAAATATAACCATACAGAACATATATAACAAATATAACAAGAAAAGTATTAAAAGATGTGTCACCTCTGGTCAGATACCCTGATTTGCATTTATGTCTCTCAGCATTTGCATTTTCATGTTAAAGCCTCTAGAATGAGGGGATGAATGCTGCAAAATGGAACAGCAACATTGAACCCAAGTACAGGATTGGTGGGAGACTGATGGTCGCTGTTTGGGTTTTTGAAGAACAAGGAGGGCATGGCTTCAAGTTGGATTCTCAGAGACAATTTCCCCAACCTCTACATTGGAATCTGCACTGCCATCCAGTCACATGACTGAAGTCATCCAGTCACATGACTGAAGTCATCCTGTCATGTCAGTGATGTCACTTGGCAGGACTGTCATTGCCGTCTCATTCCAGAAAAGAATCCAGACTCCACCTGTGGCTCCATGATAACTGATGGACCTCTGGTTGGAGGCTGGACGATGATGTTTGGACTGGAAGGAAAACTCCTTGTCCAAATTCCATTGTGTTCAAATTTAAAGTCCCACAATCAGAAGTAGCTGAATCTGACAGGTGGAGGTTTGGAACTACAAGATGGTGATGTTTTCTTGACTTGATGCTCTGACTGTCAGGGTGGATGACAGCTTCTTCTGCTGCTGCATCTGAGTGGCTATGATTGGAGGTTTTACCTCCCAAGGTTGTCTGGTTCCAGGGGAAATTTTAGAATTCCAGTCCCCAACCTGGGCTGTTCTGAAACTCTTCTCCTGAATCACTCCTGAGCTGCAGCAAGAACAAATACCAGTGCCAACCAGATCAACTTCATGGCTGCTAACAGCCTCAGACACTTGATTTCCATCAATCTGGAGCCAAGAAGGCCCTCACCTGTGGTTCTCCTCCAGGAGGGTCCAGGTTCTGCCATTGTGGCTCCTGGTGCCACTGCCAGAGAGCCTCAGCTGCACACTGCAACATTTCAACAGGAGATTGACATTCCTTCAAATGTCCTGACATCTGATTCCAATGGTTCTGTTCCATCTTTATATTTTAAAATCAATCACACAATGAAAGCTGCCTCAGCTGCTTTAAGAGAGAGAACAAGCTAAGAGATCTGAAACCAGTAAAATATGCTTTTCTGTGTGCAAACTAGTGAGGGGCACGGAAGGATATTTTACCACCACTACAGAACCCAGACTTTAGTCATGTGATGAGATGGTGACTCTGATTATGAAGTTAATGGACAAAATGTGAATTGAAAGAAAACACATTTCTTCAGTAGACTTTGATCCAACATTGAAGTTAGAGTTTGGTGGCTGCTCCATGTTGGAGGAAACCAGGCAATGTTGGACCATCACAGGGAAGCTCCTTTGCATCCTCTGCTGCCAGTTCAACCACTCACTCCCATCAGTGGAGAGCAGCTTCAACTGGGTTTGGAATTTACCACTGTGGATGCATAGGAATGTGGAGAAAATGTCCTTTGTCAGAAGTGGGATTTGAACCCACGCCTCCAGGAGAGACTGCGACCTGAACGCAGCGCCTTAGACCGCTCGGCCATCCTGACAGACACTGAAAGTTGCAGACTTCAATATCAAATGAATTCATTCACTGACAAAGTAGAATTTTTTCCACAGGAGCTACTGGCTCCTTAGTTGTTACATTTATTGTTAACATTAAACACACAGTCTGAGTTCATGGCAGTAAGAAATGAACCAGAACATTTGAACCACGTAACATCTCTTGATCAGTTTGTTTCATGGGACACATTCCAGACAGGAAGGTCCTTCTGAGACTTGAACTGGGATCACTGGACGCAGAGTCCAGAGGGCTCACCATTCCACCATGGAACCAAACACAAAGAGGAGGTTCCTCTGAATACCACTTGACATCACCTGCAATCAACCTGTTGATATTTGGAGGTTCATCTTGCTCTTGTTCCAGACTACATTGGCAAAAGGATCATGAACCACAAGGAAATCATGGAACTCCAGATTTATTCAGGACTTTCTAACTCCATCGTATGACGTGGGAGCAAAGACTGGCAAGGCCTTCCTTAATTTATCAGTTAATTACTGCTTCAACAAACATGCCACTTAATTAAGTTACCAGAATTTCCATGAGATCAAGGAGGACAGAGGAAAGAAGGATCCTGTTGGAGATCTCCTCCCTTCTTCCTCCACTTCACTACTACTTGGATGTCAGGAATATGAGGTACTTTACTCAAATGAGGTATTAGGAGTTTCCTGTTTGACAAGAAGGAAGTCAGAGGTTCATACCTCACTTGTTGGTGGTGCCCTCAACCTGCTGAGAGCATCACTTAGTTCTCTACAGAGAAACATGGCAGCTCTGCTGAAGGCTGCAGGAAACCTGCTGGAACTGAGACTTGGACTCAGATCACTGGATTCAAAGTCCTGGGTGCCAACAGGTCCACCAGGGCATCTGTGCTTTACTTACCGTGTAAAAAGGACCACAGTGGTCGTCTGGTTTTAATTTAACAAACAAATACGGTTGAAAACTTTGAGACAGAGACACAGGGCTCTTATTTGAAGGGCCATGGGATGGGAAATATCCCAGACCTCAGAGATCAGAGCTCTCACTTTGATCTCAGGGTCCTGACTTTGGGGGTTCTTCCTTTGGTCTTCAAATACTCGTGGTTTTTATTGGCAGAACTTTCAACTTGCATGCAAAGAGAATCACAGTCAATGGAAACCCAGCAGACAGTGTTTATTTCTAATAAATCAGACAATCGCACAAATGAGAATGAAAGGAAAAAACAATAAAAGGTTTTAAAATCCTTCTCCACTCTAAAGCTTTTTAAAGTTCATTTGAAGGTTCAAAGGTGGAGGTGAGGAGGTCACCCTGATCCTCCCTGTCGTCACTGCCAGGATTCTTTCTTCTGGTGCTGTGGTTCTTCTGATGAAGGGGGCGTGATGTTTGCTGTCTCAGGCTCCACCAAATGTCCTCTTTAGGACGCCACAATGTGGCCTCTTCACTGCTCCATCTTCCCTGCATCGGAGACACCAGGGTTCCTCCTGGTGCCGACCCCATCGTCCTTCTACCCAATGGTGCGGCCATGGATCCTCAGAGGAGGCTAGGATCCTTCTTCTCATCAGAGCCACAGTTTTTCCTGGAGGGAACAACAGGAGCTTTGTTGTAATGTTTTGCTCTGTGTTTCCTGCACAGACCGTCAGGATCTGTGACGCCATCTTGTGGTAGGGGGTCATCATCTTGTTGTGTGGTAGTGGATTCATTGATCTGCTGTTTCAACACATTCAAGTTCATTATCCTACAAGTCAAAGTACATTTGGTGTGGAGTTTTAGTTTCTGGCCTCAATCATAACGTGTGCCTTTCTTCTTCATGAACATTTCTCAGCTTTGTAAGTTTATTCTAGTTTTTCTTCCTCACTTTTCTATTCCATTGTTGTTGAAGATTCGACTGCAGGTTGGAGTTCCCTGTTGACTGAAGCAGAAACAGGAACAAAAAGCTGGAGGCTGTCAGAGCTCCAAGTTGGGGGCTGATATTAAAGTAGGAGATGAACACATCCAGGTTAGCATCCCTCTCAGAAGCTGCTACTTTAGCTCTTCAGGATACAGCAGCCTAGCATAGCTTCATCTGGCCAGTTAGTGGCCCACTTTGATGTCTGGGATATCAGGTTCAAGGTTCTTCACAGCTCTGAATGAAGGCTTTCTAAAGTGTTAACCAGTACTCCAGTTGTAAAAAACAATCAGGGGGATGGTAGATTTTGATGTTTAGGAACAGATCATTTGTGCTGATGACAGCACATCAGGTGAGAGACCAACAGTGTACCCTTACTCCTCTCAAACAACATGCATGCTATGGATATTACCTGTCTGCTACTCCTGTCATTGATCTTGACCAAGCCCCCAGGCTGACACTGCTACCACTGCTCCTCCATAGTGAGAGTCAAATGCAGAGGACATTTTCCCACCGGGTGCAAGTGCAACTTCATACTCATGATACCTATAAATCTGGGAATTCTTCTATATTTTGAAACAAAACATTCTCAAGTCAAGTCCATTTTAATTAAAGTGCAAGAGCAAAAGAATGAAACAAATGTACCGTGGCAGGATAGCGCTACACTCCCCACCATGAGGGGCAGTATGGCAGACGATAGTGAGTGGTCACCTAGCAGTAGACCTGGTCCGACCCTTCTCCGTCCTTTCCACTTCCTCTCCCTCCTTCACGGAGCCGACAGCCATGCGTGGTGGCGTCTCGCTGGTAAGCAGATCGGTTACAAACAAAGGTACCTCAAAACCTCAAAATAATGCTACAGTGATGTCGGAAGAATTGCTCATGATCTCAAAATGATGCTAACAGTAATGTAGTGATAGTTGCTAATAAACTCAAAGTGATGCTGACACGAATGTAGTAAGAGTTGCTACCAACCTCAAAATAATACGACAGTGATGTTTGAAGAATTGCTAATGATCTCAAAGTGATGTGACAGTAATGGATTAAGAATTGCTAATGAACTAAAAAAGATGCTAAATGTAATGTAGAAAGTGTTTCGAACAACCTCAAAGTAATGCTGACAGTCGTGTAGTAAGAGTTGCTACTAACAACAAAATAATGCTACAGTGATGTCGGAAGAATTGCAAATGAACTCAAAATGATGCTAACAGTAATGTAGTGAAAGTTTCGAATAACCTCAAAGTAATGCTGACAGTCATGTAGTAAGAGTTGCTTCGAACCTCAAAATAATGCGACAGTGATGTTGGAAACATTGCCAATGATCTCAAAATGATGCGACAGTGATGGAGTAAGAATTGCTAATAAACTCAAAATGATGCCAACAGTAATGGAGTGAACGTTTCGAATAACCTCAAAGTGATGCTGACAGTCATGTAGTAAGAGTTGCTACTAACCTCAAAACAATGCAATTGTAATGTAGTAAGAGTTGCTACTAACCTCCAAAAAATGCGACAGTGATGTCGGAAGAATTGCTAATGATCTCAAAATGATGTGACAGTGATGGAGTCAGAATTGCTAATGAACTCAAAATGATGCTAACAGTAATGTAGTGATAGTTGCGAATAAACTCAGTGAGGCTTACAGTAATGTCGGAAGTGTTTCGAACAATTTCAAATGATGCTGAAAGTCATGTAGTAAAAGTTGCTACGAACCTCAAAATATTGCAACAGTGATGTCGTAGGAATTGCTAATGAACTCAAGATGATGCTAACAGCAATGTAGTGATAGTTGCTAAGAAACTCAGTGATGCTTACAGTAATGTAGTAAGAGTTTCGAACAACCTCAAAGTGATGCTGACAGTAATTTAGTAAGAGTTGCTAATGAACTCAATTTAATGCTACAGTGATGTCGTGAGAATTGCTCAACAACTCAAAATGATGCTAACAGTAATGTAGTGATAGTTGCTAATAAACTCAAAGTGATGCTGACAGTAATATAGTAAGAGTTGCTACGAACCTTAAAATAATGCAACAATAATGTAGTAAGAGTTGCTACGAACCTCAAAATATTGCGAAAGTGATGTCGGAAGAATTGCTAATGAACTCAAGATGATGCTAACAGTAATGTAGTGATAGTTGCTAAGAAACTCAGTAATGCTGACAGAAATGTAGTAAGAGTTTCGAACAACCTCAAAGTGATGCTGACAGTCATGTAGTAAGAGTTGCTACGAACCTTAAAATAATGCGACAGTGATGTCAGAAGAATTGCTAAAGATCTCAAAATGATGCGACAGTGATTTAGTAAGAATTGCTAATGAACTCAAAATGGTGCGAACAGAAATGGAGTGAAACTTTCGAACAACCTCAAAGTGATGCTGACAGGAATGTAGTAAGTGTTTCGAACAACCTCAAAGTGATGCTGACAATCATGTAGTAAGAGTTGCTACGAACCTCAAAATAATGCGACAGTAATGTAGTAAAAGTTGCTCCGAAGCTCAAAATAATGCGACAGTGATGTCAGAAGAATTGCTAATGATCTCAAACTGATGGGACAGTGATGTCCTAAGAATTGCTAATTAACTCAAAATGATGCTAACAGTAATGTAGTGATAGTTGCTAATAAACTCAGTGATGCTTACAGTAATGTCGTAAGAGTTGCTACGAACATTTAAATAATGCAACAGTAATGTAGTTAGAGTTGCTACGAACCTTTAAATAATGAGACAGTAATGTCGTAAGAGTTGCTACGAACCTCAAAATAATGCGACAGTGATGTCGGAAGAATTGCGAATGATCTAAAAATGATGCGACAGTGATGTAGTAAGAATTGCTAATGAAGTCAAAATGACGCTAACAGTGATGGACTTAAAGTTGCTAATCAACTCAGTGATGCTTACAGTAATGCAGTACGTGTTTCGAACAACCTCAAAGTGATCCTGACAGTCATGTAGTAAGAGTTGCTACGAACCTCAATTAATGCGACAGTGATGTCAGAAGAATTGCTAAAGATCTCAAAATGATGCTAAAGTGATGTCATAAGAATTGCTGATGAACTCAAAATGATGCTAACAGCAATGGAGTGAACGTTTCGAATAACCTCAACGTGATGCTGACAGTCATGTACTAAGAGTTGCTACGAACCTCAAAATTATGCGACAGTGATGTAGTAAAAATTGCTACGAACCTCAAAATATTGCGACAGTGATGTCGGAAGAATTGCTCATGAACTCAAGATGATGCTAACAGTAATGTAGTGATAGTTGCTCAGAAACTCAGTGATGCTTACAGTAATGTAGTAAGAGTTTTGAACAACCTCAAAGTGATGCTGACAGTCATTCAGTAAGAGTTGCTAATGAACTCAATTCAATGCTACAGTGATGTCGTGAAAATTGCTGATAAACTAAAAATGATGCGAACAGTAATGTAGTGATAGTTGCTAATAAACTCAAAGTGATGCTGAAAGTAATGTAGTAAGAGTTGCTCCGAACCTCAAAATAATGCGACAGTGATGTCAGAAGAATTGCTAATGATCTCAAAATGATGCGACAGTGATGTAGTAAGAATTGCTAATGAACTCAAAATGATGCTAACAGTAATGGAGTGAAACTTTCGAATAACCTCAAAGTGATGCTGACAGTCATTTCGTAAGAGTTGCTAATGAACTCAATTTAATGCTACAGTGATGTCGTGAGAATTGCTCATGAACTCAAAATGATGCAAACAGTAATGTAGTGATAGTTGCTAATCAACTCAGTGATGTTTACAGTAATGTAGGAAGAGTTTCGAACAACCTCAAAGTGATGCTGACAGTCATTTAGTAAGAGTTGCTAATGAACTCAATTCAATGCTACAGTGATGTCATGAGAATTGCTCATAAACTCAAAATGATGCGACAGTAATGTAGTGATAGTTGCTAATAAACTCAAAGTGATGATGACAGTAATGTAGTAAGAGTTGCTACGAACCTTAAAATAATGCAACAATAATGTAGTAAGAATAACTACGAACCTCAAAATAATGTGACAGTGATGTCAGAAGAATTGGTAATGATCTCAAAATGATGCGACAGTGATGTCGGAAGAATTGCTAATGAACTCAAAATGATGCTAACAGTAATGGAGTGAACATTTCGAATAACCTCAAAGTGATGCTTACAGTCATGTAGTAAGTGTTGCTACGAACCTCAAAATAATGCGACAGTAATGTAGTAAAAGTTGCTACGAACCTCAACATATTGCGACAGTGTTGTCGGAAGGATTGCTAATGAACTCAAGATGATGCTAACAGTAATATAGTGATAGTTGCTAAGAAACTCAGTGATGCTTAAAGTAATGTAGTAAGAGTTTTGAACAACCTCAAAGTGATGCTGACAGTCATGTAGTAAGAGTTGCTACGAACCTCAAAATAATGCTACAGTGATGTCGTGAGAATTGCTCAACAACTCAAAATGATGCTAACAGTAATGTAGTGATAGTTGCTAATAAACTCAAAGTGATGATGACAGTAATGTAGTAAGAGTTGCTACGAACCTTAAAATAATGAAACAATAATGTAGTAAGAGTTGGTATGAACCTCAAAATAATGCGACAGTAATGTAGTAAAAGTTGCTACGAACCTCAAAATATTGCGACAGTGTTGTCAGAAGGATTGCTAATGAACTCAAGATGATGCTAACAGTAATGTAGTGATAGTTGCTAAGAAACTAGTAAAAGTAAAAGTTGCGACGAACCTCAAAATATTGCGACAGTGATGTCGGAAGAATTGCTAATGAACTCAAAATGATGCTTACAGTAATGTAGTGATAGTTGCTAATCAACTCAGTGATGCTCACAGTAATGTAGTAAGTGTTTCGAAGAACCTCAAAGTGATGCTGACAGTCATGTCCTAAGATTTGATAAGAACCTCAAAATAATAAGACAGTAATGTAGTAAAAGTTGATACGAACCTCAAAATATTGCGACAGTGATGTCGGAAGAATTGCTAATGAACTTAAAATGATGCTAACAGTCATGTAGTGGTAGTTGCTAATCAAGTCAGTGATGCTTACAGTAATGTAGTAAGAGTTTCGAACAACCTCAAAGTGATGCTGACATTCATTTAGAAAGTGCAGCTAATGAACTCAATTCAATGCTACAGTGATGTCGTGAGAATTGCTCATAAACTCAAAATGATGCTAACAGTCATGTAGTAAGAGTTGCTACGAACCTTAAGATAATGCAACAATAATGTAGTAAGAGTTGCTACGAACCTCAAAATAATGTGACAGTGATGTCAGAAGAATTGCTAATGATCTCAAAATGATGCTAACAGTAGTGGAGTGAACGTTTCGAATAACCTCATAGTGATGCTGACAGTCATGTACTAAGAGTTGCTACGAACGTCAAAATAATGCGACAGTCATGTAGTAAAAGTTGCTACGAACCTCAAAATATTGCGACAGTGATGTAGTAAGTATTGCGAATGAACTCAAGATGATGCTAAAAATAATGTAGTGATAGTTGCTAAGAAACTCAGTGATGCTTAAAGTAATGTAGAAAGAGTTTCGAACAACCTCAAAGTGATGCTGAAGGTCATTTAGGAAGAGTTGCTTATGAACTCAATTTAATGCCACAGTGATGTCGTGAGAATTGCTCAACAACTCAAAATGATGCTAACAGTAATGTAGTGATAGTTGCGAATAAACTCAAAGTGAAACTGACAGTAATGTAGTAAGAGTTGCTACGAACCTCAAAATAATGCGACATTAATGTAGTAAAAGTTGTTACGAACCTCAAAATATTGCGACAGTGATGTAGTAAGAATTGCTAATGAACTTAAAATGATGCTAACAGCAATGTAGTGATAGTTGCTAATCAAGTCAGTGATGCTTACAGTAATGTAGTAAGTGTTTCGAACAACGTCAAAGTGATGCTGACAGTCATGTAGTAAGAGTTGCTACGAACCTCAAAATAATGCGACAGTGATGTCGGAAGAATTGCTAAAGATCTCAAAATGATGCGACAGTGATGTCAGAAGAATTGGTAATGATCTCAAAATGATGCTAACAGTAATGGAGTGAACGTTTCGAATAACCTCAAAGAGATGCTGACAGTCATGTCGTAAGAGTTGCTACGAACCTCAAAATAATGCGACAGTAATGTAGTAAAAGTTGCAACGAACCTCAACATATTGCGACAGTGATGTCGGAAGAATTGCTAATGATCTCAAAATGATGCGACAGTGATGTCGTAAGAATTGCTAATGAACTCAAAATGATGCTAACAGTAATGGAGTGAAACTTTCGAATAACCTCAAAGTGATGCTTACAGTCATGTAGTAAGTGTTGTGACGAACCTCAAAATAATGCGACAGTAATGTAGTAAAAGTTGCTATGAACCTCAAAATATTGCGACAGTGATGTCGGAAGAATTGCTAATGAACTCAAAATGATGCTAACAGTAATGTAGTGATAGTTGCTAATCAACTCAGTGATGCTTACAGTAATGTAGTAAGTGTTTCGAATAACCTCAAAGTGATGCTGAAAGTCATGTACGAAGAGTTGCTACGAACCTCAAAATAATGCGACAGTGATGTCGGAAGAATTGCTAAAGATCTCAAAATGATGCGACAGTGATGTCAGAAGAATTGGTAATGATCTCAAAATGATGCTAACAGTAATGGAGTGAACGTTTCGAATAACCTCAAAGAGATGCTGACAGTCATGTAGAAGGAGTTGCTACGAATCTCAAAGTAATGCGACAGTAATGTAGTAACAGTTGCAACGAACCTCAAAATATTGCGACAGTGATGTCGGAAGAATTGCTAATGAATTCAAAATGATGCTAACAGTAATGTAGTGATAGTTGCTAATCAACTCAGTGATGCTGACAGTGATGTAGTAAGTGTTTCGAACAACCTCAAAGTGATGCTGACAGTCATGTAGTAAAAGTTGCTACGAACCTCAAAATAAAGCGACAGTGATGTCAGAAGAATTGCTAATGAACTCAAGATGATGCTAACAGTAATGTATTGATAGTTGCTAAGAAACTCAGTGATACTTAAAGTAATGTAGAAAGAGTTTCGAACAACCTCAAAGTGATGCTGACAGTCATTTAGTAAGAGTTGCTAATGAACTCAATTTAATGCGACAGTGATGTCGTGAGAATTGCTCAAAAACTCAAAATGATGCTAACAGTAATATAGTGATAGTTGCTAATAAACTCAAGGTGATGCTGACAGTAATGTGGTAAGAGTTGCTACGAACCTCAAAATAATGCGACAGTGATGTCGGAAGAATTGCTCATGATCTCAAAATGATGCGACAGTGATGTAGTAAGAATTGCTAATGAACTCAAAATGATGCTAACAGTAATGGAGTGAAACTTTCGAATAACCTCAAAGTGATGCTTTCAGTCACGGAGTAAGTGTTGCTATGAACCTCAAAATAATGCGACAGTAATGTAGTAAAAGTTGCTACAAACCTCAAAATATTGCGACAGTGATGTCGGAAGAATTGCTAATGAACTTAAAATGATGCTAACAGCAATGTAGTGATAGTTGCTAATCAAGTCAGTGATGCTTACAGTAATGTAGTAAGTGTTTCGAACAACGTCAAAGTGATGCTGACAGTCATGTAGTAAGAGTTGCTACGAACCTCAAAATAATGCGACAGTGATGTCGGAAGAATTGCTAAAGATCTCAAAATGATGCGACAGTGATGTCAGAAGAATTGGTAATGATCTCAAAATGATGCTAACAGTAATGGAGTGAACGTTTCGAATAACCTCAAAGAGATGCTGACAGTCATGTCGTAAGAGTTGCTACGAACCTCAAAATAATGCGACAGTAATGTAGTAAAAGTTGCAACGAACCTCAACATATTGCGACAGTGATGTCGGAAGAATTGCTAATGAACTCAAAATGATGCTAACAGTAATGTAGTGATCGTTGGTAATCAACTCAGTGATGCTGACAGTGATGTAGTAAGTGTTTCGAACAACCTCAAAGTCATGCTGACAGTCATGTAGTAAGAGTTGCTACGAACCTCAAAATAAAGCGACAGTGATGTCAGAAGAATTGCTAATGAACTCAAGATGATGCTAACAGTAATGTTGTGATAGTTGCTAAGAAACTCAGTGATACTTAAAGTAATGTAGAAAGAGTTTCGAACAACCTCAAAGTGATGCTGACAGTCATTTAGTAAGAGTTGCTAATGAACTCAATTTAATGCGACAGTGATGTCGTGAGAATTGCTCAAAAACTCAAAATGATGCGAACAGTAATGTAGTGATAGTTGCTAATAAACTCAAAGTGATGCTGACAGTAATGTGGTAAGAGTTGCTACAAACCTTAAAATAATGCAACAATAATGTAGTAAGAGTTGCTACGAACCTCAAAATATTGAGACAGTGATGTCGGAAGAATTGCTAATGATCTCAAAATGATGCGACAGTGATGTCGTAAGAATTGCTAATGAACTCAAAATGATGCTAACAGTAATGGAGTGAAACTTTCGAATAACCTCAAAGTGATGCTGACAGTCATGTAGTAAGTGTTGCTATGAACCTCAAAATATTGCGATAGTAATGTCGGAAGAATTGCTAATGAACTCAAAATGATGCTAACAGTAATGTAGTGATAGTTGCTAATCAACTCAGTGATGCTGACAGTGATGTAGTAAGTGTTTCGAACAACCTCAAAGTGATGCTTACAGTCATGTAGTAAATGTTGCGACGAACCTCAAAATAATGCGACAGTAATGTAGTAAAAGTTGCTATGAACCTCAAAATATTGCGACAGTGATGTCGGAAGAATTGCTAATGAACTCAAAATGATGCTAACAGTAATGTAGTGATAGTTGCTAATCAACTCAGTGATGCTTACAGTAATGTAGTAAGTGTTTCGAATAACCTCAAAGTGATGCTGAAAGTCATGTACGAAGAGTTGCTACGAACCTCAAAATAATGCGACAGTAATGTAGTAAAAGTTGTTACGAACCTCAAAATATTGCGACAGTGATGTCTGAAGAATTGCTAATGAATTCAAAATGATGCTAACAGTAATGTAGTGATAGTTGCTAATCAACTCAGTGATGCTGACAGTGATGTAGTAAGTGTTTCGAACAACCTCAAAATGATGCTAACAGTAATGGAGTGAAACTTTCGAATAACCTCAAAGTGATACTGACAGTCATGTAGTAAGTGATGCTACGAACCTGAAAATAATGCGACAGTGATGTCGGAAGAATTGCTAATGAACTCAAAATGATGCAAACAGTAATGGAGTGATAGGTGCTAATCAACTCAATGATGCTTACAGTAATGTAGTAAGTGTTTCGAACAACCTCGAAGTGATGCTTACAGTCATGTCGTAAGAGTTGCTACGAACCTCAAAATAATGCGACATTGATGTCAGAAGAATTGCTAAAGATCTCAAAATGATGTGACAGTGATGTCAGAAGAATTGGTAATGATCTCAAAATGATGCTAACAGTAATGGAGTGAACGTTTCGAATAACCTCAAAGTGATGCTGAAAGTCATGTACTAAGAGTTGCAACGAAACTCAAAATAATGCAACAGTCATGAAGTAAAAGTTGCAACGAACCTCAAAATATTGCGACAGTGATGTCAGAAAAATTGCTAATGAACTTAAAATGATGCTAACAGTAATGTAGTGATAGTTGCTAATCAACTCAGTGATACTTGAAGTAATGTAGTAAGTGTTTCGAATAACCTCAAAGTGATGCTGACAGTCATGTAGCAAGAGTTGCTACGAACCTCAAAATAATGTGACAGTGATGTCAGAAGAATTGCTAAAGATCTCAAAATGATGCGACAGTGATGTCGTAAGAATTGCTCGTTAACTCAAAATCATGATAACAGTTATGGAGTGACAGTTTCGAATAACCTCAAAGAGATGCTGACAGTCATGTAGTAAGAGTTGCTACGAACCTCAAAATAATGTGACAGTAATGTGGTGAGAGTTGCTACGAATCTCAAAATGATGCGACAGTGATGTAGTGAGAGTTGCAACGATCCTCAAAATGATGCGACAGTAATGTATTAGGTTGCTAAAAACCTCAAAATGATGCTACAGTGATGTAGTGAGAGTTGCTACGATCCTAAAAATGATGCTACAGTGATGTATTAGGTTGCTAAAAACCTCAAAATGATGCTCCAGTGATGCAGTAAGACTTGCTTAAAACCTTTAAAAATGATGCTAACAGTCATGTAGTGAGAGTTGCTACTATCCTCCAAATGATGCTACAGTGATGTAGTGAGAGTTGCTTCACATCTCAAAATGATGCTCCAGTGATGTAGTAAGAGTTGCTACGAACCTCAAAATGATGCTGACAGTCATGAAGTGAGATTTGCTACTAACCTCAAAATGATGCTCTTGTGATGTATTTAGAGTTGCTAGAAACCTCAAAATGATGCTACAGTAATATTGTAAGAGTTGCGACGAACCTCAAAATGATGCTACAGTAATGTATTAAGTTGCTAGAAACCTCAAAATGATGCTAAAGTGATGTCGTTAGAGTAGCTTAAAATCTCAAAATGATGGCAAAGTGATGTGGTGAGAGTTTCTTAAAATCTTAAAATGATGCGACAGTCATGTGTTGAGAATTGATACTATCCTCCAAATGATGCTACAGTAATGTAGTGAGAGTTGCTAAAAACCTCAAAATGCTGCTCCAGTGACGTCGGAAGAGTTGCTTAAAACCTCAAAATGATGCTACAGTGATGTGGTGAGAGTTGCTAAAATCCTCAACATGATGCTACAGTAATGTAGTGAGAGTTGCTACGAACCTCAAAATGATGCTACAGTAATGTAGCGAGAGTTGCAACAATCCTCAAAATGATGCTACAGTAATGTATTAAGTTGCTAAAAACCTAAAAATGATGCTAGAGTGATGTAGTGAGAGTTGTTACGAACCTCAAAATGATGCTCCAGTGATGTAGTAAGAGTTGCTTCAAACCTTAAAATGATGCTGACTGTCATGTAGTGAGAGTAGCTACTATCCTCCAAATGATGCTACAGTGATGTAGTGAGAGTTGCTTAAAAACTCAAAATGATGCTGACAGTCATGAAGTGAGAGTTGCTACTATCCTCATAATGATGCTGCAGTGATGTAGGAAGAGTTGCTAAAAATCTCAAAATGATGCTACAGTGATGTAGTGAGAGTTGCTACGATCCTCAAAATGATGCTACAGTTATGTATTAGGTTGCTAAAAACCTCAAAATGATGCTCCTGTGATGCAGTCAGAGTTGCTTAAAACCTTTAAAAATGATGCTGACAGTCATGTAGTGAGAGTTGCTACTATCCGCCAAATGATGCTACAATGATGTAGTGAGAGTTGCTTAAAATCTCAAAATGATGCTCCAGTGATGTAGTAAGAGTTACTACGAACCTCAAAATGATGCTGACAGTCATGAAGTAAGATTTGCTACTATCCTCAAAATGATGCTACAGTGATGTAGGAAGAGTTGCTAAAAACCTAAAAATGATGCTCCAGTAATGAAGTGAGAGTTGCTACGAACCTATAAATGATGCTAGAGTGATGTGGTAAGAGTTGCTTAAAACCTCAAAATGATTCCACAGTCATGTAGTGAGAGTTGCTTAAAACGTTAAAATGATGCTGAAGTGATGAGGTGAGAGTTGCTAAAATCCTAAAAATTATGCTACAGTAATGTAGTGAGAGTTGCTACGAACCTCAAAATGATGCTACAGAAATGTAGTGAGAGTTGCTCCGAACCTATAAATGATGCTAGAGTGATGTGGGAAGAGTTGCTTAAAACCTCAAAATGATTCCACAGTCATGGAGTGAGAGTTGCTTAAAATGTTAAAATGATCCTGAAATGATGAGGTGAGAGTTGTTAAAATCCTAAAAATTATGCTGCAGTAATGTAGTGAGAGTTGCTACGAACCTAAAAATGATGCTACAGAAATGTTGTGAGAGTAGCTACGAACCTCAAAATGATGCTACAGTAATGTATTAGGTTGCTAAAAACCTCAAAATGATGCTCCAGTGATGCAGTAAGAGTTGCTTAAAACCTTTAAAAGTGATGCTAACAGTCATGTAGTGAGAGTTGCTACGAACCTAAAAATGATGCTACAGAAATGTAGTGAGAGTTGCTACGAACCTATAAATGATGCTAGAGTGATGTGGTAAGAGTTGCTTAAAATCTCAAAATGATGTGACAGTGATGTGGTAATAGTTTCAAAAACTCAAAATGATGCTCCAGTGATGTAGTAAGAGTTGCTACAAACCTAAAAATGATGCTGACAGTTATGAAGTGAGATTTGCTACTATCCTCAAAATGATGCTACAGTGATGTAGGAAGAGTTGCTAAAAATCTCAAAATGATGCTGTCAGTGATGTGGTGAGAGTTGCTAAAAACCTCAAAATGATGCAAAAGTGATGAATTGAGAGTTGCTACGAACCTCAAAATGATGCTCCAGTAATGAAGTGAGAGTTGCTACGAACCTATAATGATGCTAGAGTGATGTGGTAAGAGTTGCTTAAAACCTCAAAATGATTCCACAGTCATGTAGTGAGAGTTGCTTAAAACGTTAAAATGATGCTGACAGTTATGAAGTGAGAGTTGCTACTAACCTCAAAATGATGCTCTTGTGATGTATTTAGAGTTGCTAGAAACCTCAAAATGATGCTACAGTAATATTGTAAGAGTTGCGACGAACCTCAAAATGATGCTACAGTAATGTATTAAGTTGCTAAAAACCTCAAAATGATGCTAAAGTGATGTCGTTAGAATTGCTTAAAATCTCAAAATGATGCTACAGTGATGTGGTGAGAGTTTCTTAAAATCTTAAAATAATGCGACAGTGATGTGTTGAGAATTGCTACTATCCTCCAAATGATGCTACAGTGAAGTAGTGAGAGTTGCTAAAAACCTCAAAATGCTGCAACAGTGATGTCGGAAGAGTTGCTAAAAATCTCAAAATGATGCTAAAGTGATGTGGTGAGAGTTGCTAAAAACCTCACAATGATGCTCCAGTGATGAAGTGAGAGTTGCTAAAAATCTCAAAATGATGCTTCAGTGATGTGGTTAGAGTTGCTAAAAATTTCATAATGATGCTAAAGTGATGTGATGAGAGTTGCTCAAAACCTCAAAATGATGCTAAAGTGGTGAATTCAGAGTTGCTACGAACCTCAAAATGATTGTACAGTAATGTAGTAAGAGTTGCTAAAAATCTCAAAATGATGCTACAGTGATGTGGTGAGAGTTGCTAAAATCCTCAACATGATGCTACAGTAATGTAGTGAGAGTTGCTACAAACCTCAAAATGATGCTACAGTAATGTAGTGAGAGTTGCAACGATCCTCAAAATGATGCTACAGTAATGTATTAAGTTGCTAAAAACCTCACAATGATGCTAGAGTGATGTGGTAAGAGTTGCTTAAAACGTTAAAATGATGCTGAATGTTATGAAGTGAGAGTTGCTTAAAACCTCAAAATGATGCTCTTGTGATGTATTTAGAGTTGCTACTAATCTAAGAAATGATGCTACAGTGATGTGGTGA
The DNA here is from genome assembly GCF_037954235.1 of Aulostomus chinensis. NCBI lineage: Eukaryota > Metazoa > Chordata > Actinopteri > Syngnathiformes > Aulostomidae > Aulostomus > Aulostomus chinensis. The sequence continues at coordinate 53,431,708 of NC_141320.1, read as the reverse complement.
CTTTCTTAAAATCTTAAAAAGATGCGACAGTGATGTGGTGAGAGTTGCTAAAAACCTCAAAATGATGCAAAAGTGATGAATTGAGAGTTTCTACGAACCTCAAAATGATGCTACAGTAATATGGTGAGAGTTGCTACGAACCTCAAAATGATGCTACAGTGATGTAGTGAGAGTTGCTACGATCCTCAAAATGATGCTACAGTAATGTATTAGGTTGCGAAAAACCTCAAAATGATGCTACAGTGATGTAGTGAGAGTTTCTACGATCCTAAAAATGATGCTACAGTAATGGATTAGGTTGCTCAAAACCTCAAAATGATGCTCCAGTGATGCAGTGAGAGTTGCTACTAACTACAAATGATGCTACAGTGATGTGGTGAGAGTTGCTAAAAACCTCACAATGATGCTCCAGTGATGTAGTGAGAGTTGCAAAAAATCTCAAAATGATGCTACAGTGATGTCGTGAGAGGTTCTACGAACCTCAAAATGATGCTCCAGTGATGTAGTGAGAGTTGCTATGAACCTCAAAATGATGCTACAGTGATGTAGTGAGAGTTGCTACGAACCTCAAAATGATGCTACAGTTATGTAGTGAGAGTTGCTACGAACCTCAAAATGATGCTACAGTGATGGAGGGAGAGTTGCTAAAAATCTCAAAATGATGCTAAAGTGATGTGGTGAGAGTTGCAAAAAAATTAAAAATGATGCTGTCAGTAATGTAGTGAGAGATGCTACGAACCTCAAAATGATGCTGCAGTGATGTATTTAGTGTTGGTAAAAACCTCAAAATGATGCTCCAGTGATGTAGTGAGAGTTGCTACTAATCTAAGAAATGATGCTAAAGTGATGTAGTGAGAGTTGCTTAAAATCTCAAAATGATGCGACTGATGTGGTGAGAGTTGCTAAAAACCTCAAAATGATGCTGACAGTAAGTAATGTGGTGAGAGTTGCTAAAAACCTCAAAATGATACTACATTACTGACACTAAGAGTTGCTAAAAATCTCAAAATGATGCTAAAGTGATATCGTGAGAGTTGCTACGAACCTCAAAATGAAGCTCCATTGATGCAGTAAAAGTTGCTTAAAACCTTTAAATGATGCTGACATTCATGCAGTGAGAGTTGCTGAAAATCTCCAAATGATGCGACAGTGATGTGGTGAGAGTTGCTACTATCCTCCAAATGATTCTACAGTGATGTAGTGAGAGTTGCTTTAAATCTCCAAATGATGCTACAGTAATATAGTGAGAGTTGCTACGGACCTCAAAATGATGCTCCAGTGATGCAATAAGAGTTGCTTAAAACCTTAAAATGATGCTGACAGTAATGTAGTGAGAGTTGCTAAAAATCTAAAAATTATGCTAAAGTGATGTGGTGAGAGTTGCTACTATCCTCAAAATGATGCTACAGTGATGTAGTGAGAGTTGCTACGATCCTCAAAATGATGCTACAGTAATGTATTAAGTTGCTAAAAACCTAAAAATTATGCTAGAGTTATGTAGTGAGAGTTGTTACGAACCTCAAAATGATGCTCCAGTGATGTAGTAAGAGTTGCTTCAAACCTTAAAATGATGCTGACTGTCATGTAGTGAGAGTAGCTACTATCCTCCAAATGATGCTACAGTGATGTAGTGAGAGTTGCTTAAAAACTCAAAATGATGCTGACAGTCATGAAGTGAGAGTTGCTACTTTCCTCAAAATGATGCTGCAGTGATGTAGGAAGAGTTATTAAAAATCTCAAAATGATGCTTCGGTGATGTGGTGAGAGTTGCTAAAAACCCCAAAATGATGCTGTCAGTGATGTAGTGAGAGTTGCTACGAATCTCAAAATGATACTAGAGTAATGTAGTAAGAGTTGCGAAAAATCTCAAAATGATGCTACAGTGATGTGGTGAGACTTGCTAACAATCTCAAAATGATTCCACAGTAATGTAGTGAGAGTTAATACTCATCTCAAAATGATGATAAAGTGATGAAATGACAGTTGCTACTAACCTAAGAAATGATGCTACAGTGATGTAGTGAGAGTTGCTACTAAACAAAGAAATGATGACACAGTGATGTAGTGAGAGTTGCTCCTCATCTCAAAATGATGCTGCAGTGATCTAATGAGAGTTGCTACTAACCTAAGAAATGATACTACAGTGATGTGGTGAGAGTTGCTACTAATCTAAAAATGATGCTAAAGTGATGGAATGAGAGTTGCTACTAACCAAAGAAATTATGCTACAGTGATGTAGTGAGAGTTGCTACTAATCTAAAAATGATGCTAAAGTGATGTAGTGAGAGTTGCTACGAACCTCAAAATGATGCTACAGTGACTTCATGAGAGTTGCTACTCATCTCAAAATGATGCTAAAGTGATGTAATGAGAGTTCCTACTAACCTCAGAAATGATGCTACAGTGATGTCGTGAGAGTTGCTATTAACCAAAGTAATGATGCAACAGTGATGTAGTGAGAGTTGCTACGAACCTCATAATGATGCTGAAGTGATGTAATGAGAGTTGCTACTAACCTAAGAAAGGATGCTACAGTGATGTAGTGAGAGTTGCTACTAACCTAAGAAAGGATTCTACAGTGATGTGATGAGAGTTGCTAATCATCTCAAAATGATGCTAAAGTGATGTAATGAGAGTTGCTCCTAACCTAAGAAATGATGTTACAGTGATGTAATAAATTGCTACTAACCTAAAAATGATTCTACAGTCATGTTGTGAGAGCTGCTACTCATCTCAAAATGGTGCTACAGTGATGTGGTGAGAGCTGCTACTATGCTAAAATGATGCTCACAGTAATCTTGTGAGAGTTGCTCAGATTCAAGATTGCTTTATTGTCATTAACCATGGATGATAACCATTTTTTTAAAACCTCAAAATGATGCTACAGTGATGTTGTGAGAGTTGCTACTAACCTCATATTGATGCTTACAGTAATGTCATGAGAGTTGCTACTAACCTCATAATGATGCTAACAGTAATGTCATGAGAGTTGCGACTAACCCAAGAAATGATGCTCCAGTGATGTGTAGAGAGTTGCTAAAAACCTCAAAATGATGCTACAGTGACTTAATGAGAGTTGCTCCTAAACTAAGAAATGATGCTACAGTGATGTAATAAATTGCTACTAACCTTAAAATGATGTTACAGTCATGTAGTGAGAGTTGCTACTAAACTCAAAATGATGCTGACAGTAATGTACTGAGAATTTCTGCTTACCTCAAAATAAGGCTGCAGTGATGTAGTGAGAGTTGCTACTCATCTCAAAATGATGCTACAGTGATGTAATGAGAGTTGCTACTTACTTAAGAAATGATGCTACAGTGATGCAGTGAGACTTGCTACTAATCTCAAAATGATGCTAATGTGATGTCATGAGAGTTGATTAAAACCTCAAAATGATTCTACAGTCATGTCGTGAGACTTGCTACTAACCTTAAAATGATGCTGACAGTGATGTAGTGAGAGTTGCTACTAACCTAAGAAATGATGTTACAGTGACTTCATGAGAGTTGCTCCTAACCTAAGAAATGATGCTACAGTGGTGTGATGAGAGTTGCTACTCATCTCAAAATGATGCTACAGTGATGTAATGAGAGTTGCTACTAACCTCAGAAATGATGCTCCAGTGATGTGTAGAGAGTTGCTAAAAACCTCAAAATGATGCTAAAAGTGATATAATGAGAGTTTCAAAAAAACTTAAAATAATGCGATAGTAATGTGGTGAGAGTTGCTCCTTTCCTCAAAATGATGCTGAGAGTAATGGAGCAAGATTTGAAAAAAATCTCAAAATAATGCTACAGCGATGTAGTGAGAGTTGCTAAAAACCTAAAAATGATGCTGTCAGTCATGTAGTGAGAGTTAATACTCATCTCAAAATGATAATAAAGTGATGAAATGACAGTTGCTACTAACCTAAGAAATTATGCTACAGTGATGTAGTGAGAGTTGCTACTAAACAAAGAAATGATGCTACAGTGATGTAGCGAGAGTTGCTACTCATCTCAAAATGATGCTACAGTGACTCAATGAGAGTTGCTCCTAAACTAAGAAATGATGCTACAGTGATGTAATAAATTGCTACTAACCTAAAAATGATGTTACAGTCATGTAGTGAGAGTTGCTACTAAACTCAAAATGATGCTGACAGTAATGTACTGAGAATTTCTGCTTACCTCAAAATAAGGCTGCAGTGATGTAGTGAGAGTTGCTACTCATCTCAAAATGATGCTACAGTGATGTAATGAGAGTTGCTACTAATTTCAAAATGATGCTGAATAGATGTAATGACAGTTGCTACTTACCTAAGAAATTATGCTACAGTGATGCAGTGAGACTTGCTACTCATCTCAAAATGATGCTAATGTGATGTCATGAGAGTTGATTAAAACCTCAAAATGATTCTACAGTCATGTCGTGAGACTTGCTACTAACCTTAAAATTATGCTGACAGTGATGTAGTGAGAGCTGCTACTAACCTAAGAAATGATGCTACAGTGGTGTGATGAGAGTTGCTACTCATCTCAAAATGATGCTAAAGTGATGTAATGAGAGTTCCTACTAATTTAAAAATGATGCTAAAGTGATGGAATGAGAGTTGCTAAGAATTTCAAAATTATGCTAAAGTGATGAAATGAGAGTTGCTACAAACCTAAGAAATGATGCTACAGTGATGTGGTGAGAGTTGCTACGAACCTCAAAATGATGCTACAGTGATTTAATGAGAGTTGCTCCTAAACTAAGAAATTATGCTACAGTGATGTAATAAATTGCTACTAACCTAAAAATGATGTTACAGTCATGTAGTGAGAGTTGCTACTAAACTCAAAATGATGCTGACAGTAATGTACTGAGAATTTCTGCTTACCTCAAAATGAGGCTGCAGTGATGTAGTGAGAGTTGCTACTCATCTCAAAATGATTCTGCAGTGATGTAATGAGAGTTGCTCCTAACCTAAGAAATGATGCTACAGTGGTGTGATGAGAGTTGCTACTAATCTCAAAATGATGCTAAAGTGATGTAATGAGAGTTCCTACTAATTTCAAAATGATGCTGAATAGATGGAATGACAGTTGCTACTTACCTAAGAAATGATGCTACAGTGATGCAGTGAGACTTGCTACTAATCTCAAAATGATGCTACAGTGGTGTGATGAGAGTTGCTACTAATCTCAAAATGATGCTACAGTGATGCAGTGAGACTTGCTCCTAATCTCAAAATGATGCTAATGTGATGTCATGAGAGTTGATTAAAACCTCAAAATGATTCTACAGTCATGTCATGAGACTTGCTACTAACCTTAAAATGATGCTGACAGTGATGTAGTGAGAGTTGCTACTAACCTAAGAAATGTGTCACGTCCCCATGGGCATGGGGGCGTGGCATCATTTGTGACTTCCTTCCCTTCCCAGGTTGGAGCTTTATGGGGCGGAGCTGCTGACTAATTGGGAGCACCTGGGCCCGGGCGTCTCCCAGCTATAAAGCAGGCGGCCAACCTGGCCGACGGGCTCTCGCTCACTCCTCCTGGCCCACGTCGGAGTGATGATTGTTTCTTGAGTTATGTCTTGTTTAGTTCTCTGCATCCATCATACCGTGCACATACACCACCTGTACACTCATGCATACACTCGCACTCACCACTGACACTACTGATAACCACACTCCATTGTATGTTATGGTTTGCCTTGTTTTGATTTTGCATTGTTAATAATAAATTATTAGTTGTGTGTGACGTTGACTCCGCGTTTCCCTCCTTCGATGTCACGATCTGTGAGCCGGGTCGTGACATATGGGGGCTCGTCCGGGATCCTTGTAGTTTTGTTGGTTGTGGCTCGTCTGTCTGTCCTGCCTGGTGGTCGGGCAGTGTTCGGCGCTCTTCCGGGTGCGTTTCACTTGTGACGTCGCTGGAGCTACGGTGGCCGCAGTGCCAGCTGTGGCCGCGTCGTGTTGGAGGGCGCGGAGTCCTGTTCGCGGGCATGACGGCTCGGCTATAGGTAAGTGAATGTTCCTGGTGTTGGCTGTGTGCGCTTTTGAGGAGAGCGAGTGTTCCCCTGCCAGGTGAAGAGGCGTTGCTCCTTTGGGTTTCGCCTGGTTGTTGTTTTCTTTTAGTGTTGCGGAGAAAGTGGTTAGAGCTATATGCTCGGGAGCACGTCCGTGGGTCCGAGTGGGTCGCCAGTTTCTGGTTGCTCTACTCGTCCGCTGGTTTACTGTGCGTAATTACCCGCCACCTGTACCTGCACGAAGACCAGGGTTGAGTTAGGTAGGTAGACACGGCTAGGCAGTGAGCTAGTGGGGTTCGCTTGCTCACTTGCGCTGCGGCAGTCAGTGCACCGGTTGGGGCTTCACTTGTGCGCTTCGTTCTTAGGTTCGCAGTAAGATGGCGTCAGTGGACGACTTTTTTGCTTGCCCCTCGGGGGACTTGCTTGATTTGTTCACCAAGGAGCAGCTGTGTAGGATTGCTGAGCATTATAATGTAGAAGTTGATGATCGGGGCCAGAAACAGCGAGTGAAGGCCGTGTTAAGAGCGAGTTTGCAGGACAAGGGTGTTCTGCCGGAAGTTGAGTCGCCGTTGAACCCGTCGGCGTCGAGTTTATCGTACGAGCAGCAGAAGGAGCTTCTCCTACTGCAGTTAGAACAGGAGAAGTTCAAGCTCGAAAAGGAGAGGTTGCGCCAGCAGGGCGAGCAGGCCCGGCTGGAGGTTGAGCGGGTGAGACTGGCGCTGGTTGGCGAGGGTAAGCTCCGTGCCGCCGAGGCTAGCCCTAGGACGTCCGGTTACCTTTTCGAGTCTCCGGATGATTTTGACGTGCTGAGCAACCTGCGGCTTTTGCCAAAATTTTCGGAGCATGATCCGGAGCTTTTCTTTTCGCTTTTTGAGCGGGTGGCTGAGGCGCGCAACTGGCCCGATTCCGCGCGCACGCTGATGCTGCAGTGTGTGTTAACGGGAAGAGCCCAGGAGGCGTATTCATTGCTGAGTGACGCGGACTCCCGTAGTTACGCATCGGTGAAGTCGGCAGTCCTCAAAGCCTACGAACTGGTTCCCGAGGCTTACCGGCTGCGGTTCAGATCTTGGAAGCGCGGGGTTAAGCAAAGTCACTTGGAGTTTGCACGTGAGTTGACGTGTCATTTTAACCGCTGGTGCTCCGCTTCCAACGTGAGTGACTTTGACGGGTTGTGTAACCTTGTGGTCTTGGAGCAATTAAAAAACTCTGTTTCTACGCGGGTTGCGACATATATCAGTGAACAGAAGGCAGAGACTGCGGCAGAGGCTGCCGCTCTGGCGGATGATTATGTGCTAACCCACAGGTGCGGGTTTGGTGAGTTCCCGCTGGGGGGTCAAGGTAGTTGGGGTGGTGCCGGTGGTGCAAATTATTTTTGTCAACGAGATAAAACTCTGCCGGTTGCTGGCCCTGGTAAGCGTGTGAGCAGTGGCGGTGAAAGAGAAACAACCTGCCATTACTGCCGAAAACAGGGACATTGGAAGCAGGACTGTCCGGTGCTTCATGGCAGACCTAAGACTGCTGTGTTGGGTAAGCCGAAGGGGGCTGGCCTTGCTGTGCCAGTTTCACCAGCACCTAAAGCGATGCCCAATGTTTCCCTGCGGGAGGCGTGTTCTTACCCCCCTGAGTTGGCAGCTTACAAACCATTCATTGGTGACGGTTTTGTTTCACTGTCGGAGAGTGACCACAAAACTTCAGTGCGGGTGTTGAGAGACACGGGGGCGGTTGACTCATTCATTCAGGCTGGGGTTCTGCCACTCTCAGAGGAGACGGATACAGGTTGTTCTGTACCTGTTAGGGGGATGGACCTCAATGTGTTGTGGGTTCCACTGCACAAAGTGTGGTTGGAGTGTGACCTGTTCCAGGGCTTTGCTGAATTGGCCGTGCGACCGGCATTGCCGATCCCAGGGGTGTCTGTTGTCCTGGGGAACAATTTGGTTGGCGCCCAGGTGTGGCCTGACATTCCTCCACTGGTCGTGGCATCCGTGCCGCTGCTGAGGTCAACACCTGATAATGTGGAGCGTGACTTCCCAGATGTCTTTTCCGCCTGTGCGGTGACACGAGCCATGGCCAAGGCTAGCACTGGTGGCCAGGTGGATGGGGCAGAAATTTCTGAAAAGTTCGCTATTCCTTTGGCTGATTTTCCAGGGTCAGTAACGCGCAGTGATTTGGTGGCACAGCAGCAGGGGGACCTGTCCTTGACGGGTTTATTTGAGAAGGTCCGGCCCACGAGTGAGCGCGATGACTGTGTGTGTGGGTATTTCTTGGAGGATTCACTGCTGGTCAGGAAGTGGATGCGGCATGATGGGAGTTCACCAGGCGACCCTGTGTGGCAGATTGTGGTGCCGGTGACTCTCAGGCAGTCGGTGCTGAAGGTAGCCTATGATGAGTCAGGTCACGCCGGGGTAAGGAAAACATACGACAGGTTAGTAAGACATTTCTTCTGGCCTCTGTTGAAGAAGGATGTGGCTGCTTTTGTAAAGACCTGTCATACCTGTCAGTTGACTGATAAGCCAAATCAGGTTTTAAAACCAGTGCCATTATGTCCCATCCCAGCCATCAGTCAGCCCTTTGAACATCTACTAGTGGATTGTGTGGGCCCCCTGCCACGCTCAAAGTCGGGGGCAGCATACCTTTTGACGGTCATGTGTCAGAGTACCCGTTACCCAGCCGCTTATCCTCTGCGTACAATTACGACCCGGGCTGTTGTTCGGGCCCTTTCCCAGTTCATCTCCGTGTTTGGTATCCCAAGGGTTGTGCAGTCGGATCAGGGTTCTAATTTCTCGTCTCGCCTGTTTTCTCAGGTTTTAAAGCAGCTCCGAATACAACATAATCAGAGCTCCGCCTACCATGCTCAAAGTCAGGGGGCTTTGGAGCGCTTCCATCAGACGCTGAAGTCAGCCCTACGTGCCTATTGCACAGAGCTGGGTAGGGACTGGGAGGACGGTCTGCCATGGTTGATGCTGGCGGCGAGAGAGGCCACGCAGGAAAGTACTGGGTTCAGTCCAAACGAACTGGTTTTCTCGCACACGGTGAGGGGCCCGTTGGCTGCGGTGTCTAGTGGCTGGAGGGACTCTGAGCCGCCGGAGAACTTGCTTGATTATGTGAATGGGTTCAGACACAGGCTGTATGCTGCTGGTGAGCTGGCAAGAAGTAAGTTGGCCTCGGCCCAGGGTAAGATGAAGGGTCTGTATGATCGTCTGACAGAGCGTCGCGTCTTAACCCCGGGTGATCAGGTTTTGGCCCTTCTTCCTTTGGTTTCTTCTCCATTTCAGGCAAAATTCTCCGGCCCACATACGGTGCTTCAGAAGATCTCTGACCAGAACTATATAATTTCAACAACGCAGCGCCGCAGGCCAACCCAACTGTGCCATGTCAACCTGTTGAAGCCCTACCATGCGCGTGACTCTGGGGGACTCAGCTATCCACCCAGTGGTGGCAGGATTGGGTCCAGTGGTGCGGTCAGTTTGCGTGGTTGGTCCCGTGTCGGGGGTGCCTCCTCCCGGGCCGTTAGTTGAGGGGAACGCGGAGACTGATGTCATAGATGAAGCTCTAATGCACAGCCGATTGAGAAATTCTGAGACCCTCTGCAACCTAGGGGGGCTGCTGGCACACTTGCCTAAGTCACGCCAGATAGAGCTAACCCAGCTCCGGTTTCCCTTCTTTGTTTGGCGACACTCCTAGCCGCACTCACCTGGCCGAGCATGATATTGATGTGGGGGATGCCAAACCGATTCGGCAGAGGTTTTATCGGGTTAACCTTGAAAAACGCAATCGACTTGAACACGAGGTTAAGTATATGCTGGAGAATAGTATTGCAGAGCCTTGCTCATCTAGCTGGTCCTCTCCATGCCTGCTCGTACCAAAGTCAGATAACACCCTGCGTTTTTGCTCTGATTTTAGAAAGGTGAACTCCGTGACTAAGCCGGACTCCTTTCCCCTTCCTTGGATGGATGACTGTGTTGACCAGGTTGGCGCGGCAAAGTTTGTCAGCAAGTTTGACCTCCTGAAGGGTTATTGGCAAATTCCCCTTTCCCCGCGAGCACGGGAGATTGCAGCGTTTATCACTCCAACAGGTTTATACTCATACACGGTAATGCCGTTTGGGCTGCGGAACGCTCCAGCTACATTTCAACATTTGATGAACCGTGTGGTGGGTGATATGCAGGGATGCGCCGTATATTTAGATGATGTTGTGGTGTTCTCTGACACCTGGGAAGCTCACATGGGCCGCGTCCGTGAGTTGTTCAGCCGGTTAGCAGAGGCTAGGCTCACAGTTAATCTTGCAAAGTGTGAGTTTGCAAGGGCAACTGTGACCTACCTTGGCAGAGTGGTTGGGCAGGGTGAGGTGCGTCCGGTGGGTGCGAAGGTTGAGGCTGTGTCGAAATATTCAGTTCCAACGTCAAAGAAGGAGCTGATGCGGTTCCTTGGCCTTGTGGGTTATTATAGAAGTTTCTGCAGGAATTTCTCCACAGTGGTGGCACCTCTCACTGACCTACTTGCCAAGTATGTCTGGACGCCAGCCTGCCACAACGCATTTGAACAGGTTAAAACACTCCTTTGCAGGGCTCCAGTCCTGGCGGCACCACGGCTGGACCGACCGTTCCAGATGTCTGTTGACGCCAGTCACGTCGGAGCAGGAGCTGTGCTTATGCAGGTTGATGACCTGGGAGTAGAGAGGCCTGTCAGTTTTTTTTCCAAAAAGTTTACTCCATGCCAAATGAACTACTCGGTTATTGAGAAGGAGGCGCTAGCTCTGATTTTAGCCTTGAAACACTTTGATGTTTATGTAGGCGGCAGCACTCCGCTGGTTGTTTTTACAGATCATAACCCCCTGACTTTCCTTCATTCACTGCAGTGTCCAAACCAGCGCCTGATTAGGTGGTCCCTCTTCCTGCAGTCGTACTGCTTGGACATTCGGCATGTGAAAGGGTCGGATAACGTGGTGGCAGACGCGTTGTCCAGGGTTCCCTGATTCTTTCCAGAGTCTTCATGTGTTCTGTTTGCTGTTCTCTCCTGGCCTCCTCCTGCCTCTTCATTTGCTTCCCAGGTGCACCGGTTGCTGGGGAAGGTTGTTGGTTCGGGATTTGTCAAGCTTCCAGAAAAATCGGTGGTGGTTCTCTTCTGGCTGGTTGGTTATGTGGGTCTCTCTTGGTCCTTCTGTCGGTGGATTTGTTCTCTTTCCTTGGTGTTCAGTGGTAGTGGCACACGTGCTGGCTTGTGGGCGCGCACTTTAGTTGTTTTTGTTTTTTGCTCTGTTGTCGGGGTTCCTTTTGGGACCCCGTTTTTGTGGGGGGGGGTGTCACGTCCCCATGGTCATGGGCATGGGGGCGTGGCATCATTTGTGACTTCCTTCCCTTCCCAGGTTGGAGCTTTACGGGGCGGAGCTGCTGACTAATTGGGAGCACCTGGGCCCGGGCGTCTCCCAGCTATAAAGCAGGCGGCCAACCTGGCCGACGGGCTCTCGCTTACTCCTCCTGGCCCACGTCAGAGCGATGGTTGTGTTTCTTCAGTTATGTCTTGTTTAGTTCTCTGCATCCATCACACCGCGCACATACACCCCCTGTACACTCATGCACACACTCGCACTCACCACTGACACTACTGATAACCACACTCCATTGTATGTTATGGTTTGCCTTGTTTTGATTTTGCATTGTTAATAATAAATTATTAGCTGTGTGTGACGTTGACTCCGCGTTTCCCTCCTTCGATGTCACGATCTGTGAGCCGGGTCGTGACAATTGAAAATGATGCTAACAGTAATGTAGTGATAGTTGCTAATCAACTCAGTGATGCTTACAGTAATGTAGTAAGAGTTTCGAATAACCTCAAAGTGATGCCGACAGTCATGTACTAAGAGTTGCTACGAACCTCAAAATAATGCGACAGTAATGTAGTAAAAGTTGCTACAAACCTCAAAATATTGCGACAGTGATGTAGTAAGAATTGCTAATGAACTTAAAATGATGCTAACAGTAATGTAGTGATAGTTGCTAATCAAGTCAGTGATGCTTACAGTAATGTAGTAAGTGTTTCGAACAACCTCAAAGTGATGCGAGCAGTCATGTAGTAAGAGTTGCTACGAACCTCAAAATAATGCGAGAGTGATGTCGGAAGACTTGCTAAAGATCTCAAAATGATGCGACAGTGATGTCTGAAGAATTGCTAATGAACTCAAAATGATGCTAACAGTAATGTAGTGATAGTTGCTAATCAACTCAGTGATGCTTACAGTAATGTAGTAAGTGTTTCGAATAACCTCAAAGTGATGCTGAAGGTCATGTAGTAACAGTTGCTACGAACCTCAAAATAATGCGACAGTGATGTCGGAAGAATTGCTAATGATCTCAAAATGATGCGACAGTAATGTAGTAAGAATTGCTAAAGAACACAAAATGATGCTAACAGTAATGGAGTGAAAGTTTCGAAATAACCTCAAAGTGATGCTGACAGTCATGTAGTAAGTGTTGCTATGAACCTCAAAATATTGCGATAGTAATGTCGGAAGAATTGCTAATGAACTCAAAATGATGCTAACAGTAATGTAGTGATAGTTGCTAATCAACTCAGTGATGCTGACAGTGATGTAGTAAGTGTTTCGAACAACCTCAAAGTGATGCTGACAGTCATGTACTAATAGTTGCTACGAACCTCAAAATAATGCGACAGTAATGTAGCAAAAGTTGCTACGAACCTCAAAATATTGCGACAGTGATGTCGGAAGAATTGCTAATGAACTTAAAATGATGCTAAAAGTAATGTAGTGATAGTTGCTAATCAACTCAGTGATGCTTGCAGTAATGTAGTAAGTGTTTCGAATAACCTCAAAGTGATGCTGACAGCCATGTAGCAAGAGTTGCTACGAACCTCAAAATAATGCGACAGTGATGTCGGAAGAATTGCTAAAGGTCTTAAAATGATGCGACACTGATGTAGTAAGAATCGCTAATGAACTCAAAATGATGCTAACAGTAATGGAGTGAAACTTTCGAATCACCTCAAAGTGATGCTGACAGTCATGTCGTAAGTGTTGCTACGAACCTCAAAATAATGCGACAGTGATGTCGGAAGAATTGATAATGAACTCAAGATGATGCTAACAGTAATGTAGCGATAGTTGCTAAGAAACTCAGTGATGCTTAAAGTAATGTAGTAAGAGTTTCGAACAACCTCAAAGTGATGCTGACAGTCATTTAGTAAGAGTTGCTAATGAACTCAATTCAATGCTACAGTGATGTCGTGAGAATTGCTCATTAACTCAAAATGATGCTAACAGTAATGTAGTGATAGTTGCTAATAAACTCAAAGTGATGCTGACAATCATGTAGTAAGAGTTGCTACGAACCTCATAATAATGCGACAGTAATGTCGTAAAAGTTGCTACGAACCTCAAAATATTGCGACAGTGATGTCGGAAGAATTGCTAATGAACTCAAAATGATGCTAACAGTAATGGAGTGATAGTTGCTAATCAACTCAGTGATGCTTACAGTAATGTAGTAAGTGTTTCGAATAACCTCAAAGTGATGCTGACAGTCATATAGCAAGAGTTGCTACGAACCTCAAAATAATGCGACAGTGATGTCAGAAGAATTGCTAATGATCTCAAAATGATGCTAACAGTAATGGAGTGAACGTTTCGAATAACCTCAAAGTGATGCTGACAGTCATGTACTAACAGTTGCTACGAACCTCAAAATAATGCGACAGTGATGTCAGAAGAATTGCTAATGATCTCAAAACGATTCTAACAGTTATGTAGTGATAGTTGCTAATGAACTCAAAGTGATGCTGACAGTAATGTACGAAGAGTTGCTACGAACCTCAAAATAATGCGACAGTGATGTCAGAAGAATTGCTAATGATCTCAAAATGATGCTACAGTGATTTAGTAAGAATTGCTGATGAACTCAAAAGGGTGCTAACAGTAATGGAGTGAAAGTTTCGAATAACCTCAAAGTGATGCTGACGGTCATGTAGAAAGAGTTGCTACGAACCTCAAAATAATGCGACAGGAATGTAGAAAAACTTGCTACGAACCTCAAAATATTGCGACTGTGATGTCAGATGAATTGCTAAAGATCTCAAAATGATGCGACAGTGATTTAGTAAGAATTGCTAATAAACTCAAAATGATGCTAACAGTAATGGAGTGAACGTTTCGAACAACCTCAAAGTGATGCTGACAGTAATGTAGTAAGAGTTGCTCCGAACCTCAAAATAATGCGACAGTGATGTCAGAAGAATTGCTAAAGATCTCAAAATGATGCGACAGTGATTTAGTAAGAATTGCTAATCAACTCAAAATGACGCTAACATTAATGGAGTGAAAGTTGCTAATAAACTCAAAGTGATGCTGACAGGAATGTAGTCAGAGTTGCTACGAACGTTTAAATAATGCAACAGTAATGTAGCAAGAGTTGCTACAAACATCAAAATAATGCGACAGTGATGCCAGAAGAATTGCTAATAAACTCAAAATGATGCTAACAGTAATGGAGTGAACGTTTCAAACAACCTCAAAGTGATGCTGACAGTAATGTAGTAAGAGTTGCTCCGAACCTCAAAATAATGCGACAGTGATGTCAGAAGAATTGCTAAAGATCTCAAAATGATGCGACAGTGATTTAGTAAGAATTGCTAATCAACTCAAAATGATGCTAACATTAATGGAGTGAAAGTTGCTAATAAACTCAAAGTGATGCTGACAGGAATGTAGTCAGAGTTGCTACGAACGTTTAAATAATGCAACAGTAATGTAGTAAGAGTTGCTACAAACATCAAAATAATGCGACAGTGATGCCAGAAGAATTGCTAATGAACTCAATTTAATGCGACAGTGATGTAGTAAGAATTGCTTATGAACTCAAAATGATGCTAACAGTAATGGAGTGAAAGTTTCAAACAACCTCAAAGTGATGCTGACACTAATGTAGGAAGAGTTGCTACGAACCTCAAAAAAATGCGACAGTGATGTCAGAAGAATTGCTAATGATCTCAAAATGATGCTACAGTGATGTCGTAAGAATTGCAAATGAACTCAAGATGATGCTAACAGTAATGTAGTGATAGTTGCTAATAAACTCAGTGATTCTTACAGTAATGTAGTAAGAGTTTCGAACAACCTCAAAGTGATGCTGACAGTCATGTAGTAAGAGTTGCTACTGAACTCAATTTAATGCGACTGTGATGTCGTAAGTATTGCTAATGAACTCAATTTAATGCTACTGTGATGTCGTAAGAATTGCTAATGAACTCAAAATGATGCTGACAGTAATGGAGTGAAAGTTTCGAATAACCTCAAAGTGATGCTGACAGTCATGTAGTAAGAGTTGCGACGAACCTCAATATAATGCGACAGTAATGTAGTAAAAGTTCCTACGAACCTCAAAATAATGCGACAGTGATGTCGGAAGAATTGCTAATGAACTCAAAATGATGCTAACAGTAATGTAGTGATAGTTGCTAATCAACTCAGTGATGCTTACAGTAATGTACTAAGTGTTTCGAACAACCTCAAAGTGATGTTGAAAGTCATGCAGTAAGAGTTGCTACGAACCTCAATATAATGCGACAGTGATGTCAGAAGAATTGCTAAAGATCTGAAAATGATGCGACAGTGATTTCGTAAGAATTGCTAAGGAACTAAAAATGATGCTCACAGTAATGGAGTGAATGTTTCGAATAACCTCAAAGTGATGCTGACAGTCATGTAGTAAGAGTTTCTACGAACCTCAAAATAATGCGACAGTGATGTCGGAAGAATTGCTAATGATCTCAAAATGATGCGACAGTGATGTAGTAAGAATTGCTAATGAACTCAAAATGATGCTAACAGTAATGGAGTGAAAGTTTTGAATAACCTCAAAGTGATGCTGACAGTAATGTAGTAAGAGTTGCTACGAACCTCAAAATAATGCAACAATAATGTAGTAAGAGTTGCTACGAACCTCCGAAGAATGCGACAGTGATGTCGGAAGAATTGCTAAGAAACTCTAAATGATGCTGACGGTATTGGAGGAAGAGTTGAAACTAACCTCAAAATGATGCTAAAGTTATGTCGTAAGAATTGCTATTAAACTCAAAATGATGCTCACAGCAATGTAGAGATAGTTGCTAATAAACTCAGTGATGCTTACAGTAATGTAGTAAGTGTTTCGAACAACCACAAAGTGATGCTGACAGTCATGTAGTAACAGTTGCTATGAACCTCCAAATAATGCAACAGTGATGTTGGAAGAATTGCTAATGATCTTAAAATGATGCAACAGTGACGTAGTAAGCATTGTAATGAACTCAAAATGATGCTGACGTAATGGAGGAAGAGTTGAATATAACCTAAAAATGCTGCTACAGTGATGTCGTAAGAATTGGTATGAAACTCAAAATGATGCTAACAGTAATGTAGTGATAGTTGTTAATAAACTCAGTGATGCTTACCGTAATGGAGTGAAAGTTTTGAACAACCTCAAAGTGATGCTGACAATCATGTGGTCAGAGTTTCGAGTAACCTAAAAATGATGCTGAAAGTAATGGAGAAAGAGTTGCTACGAACCTCAAAATAATGCTATAGTGATGTCGTAAGAATTGCTAATCATCTAAAAATGATGCGACAGTGATGTCGTAAGAATTGTTAATGAACTCAAAATGATGGTAACAGTAATGGAGTGATAGTTGCTCATAAACTAAAAGTGATGCTGACAGTAATGTAGTAAGAGTTGCTACGAACCTTAAAATAATGCAACAATAATGTAGTAAGAGTTGCTACGAACCTCAAAATAATGTGACAGTGATGTCAGAAGAATTGCTAATGATCTCAAAATGATTCGACAGTGATTTAGTAAGAATCGCTAATGATCTCAAAATGATGCTAACAGTAATGGAGTGAAAGTTTCGAATAACCTCAAAGTGATGCTGACAGTCATGTAGTAAGAGTTGCTACGAACCTCAAAATAATGCGACAGTAATGTAGTAAAAGTTGCTACGAACCTTTAAATATTGCGACAGTGATGTCGGAAGAATTGCTAATGAAATAAAGATGATGCTAACAGAAATGGAGTGAAACTTTCGAATAACCTCAAAGTGATGCTGACAGTCATGTAGTAAGTGTTGCTACGAACCTCAAAATAATGCGACAGTAATGTAGTAAAAGTTGCTACGAACCTCAAAATATTGCGACAGTGATGTCGGAAGAACTGCTTATGATCTCAAAATGATGCGACAGTGATGTAGTAAGAATTGCTAATGAACTCAAATGATGCTAACAGTAATGGGGTGAAACTTTCAAATAACCTCAAAGTGATGCTGACAGTCATGTAGTAAGTGTTGCTACGAACCTCAAAATAATGCGACAGTAATGTAGTAAAAGTTGCTACAAACCTCAAAATACTGCGACAGTGATGTCGGAAGAATTGCGAATGAACTCAAGATGATGCTCACAGTAATGTAGTGATAGTTGCTAATCAACTCAGTGATGCTTACAGTAATGTAGTAAGAGTTTCGAACAACCTCAAAGTGATGCTGACAGTCATTTAGTAAGAGTTGCTAATGAACTCAATTTAATGCTACAGTGAAGTCGTGAGAATTGCTCAACAACTCAAAATGATGCTTACAGTAATGTAGTGATAGTTGCTAATAAACTCAAAGTGATGCTGACAGTAATGTAGTAAGAGTTGCTACGAACCTTAAAATAATGCAACAATAATGTAGGAAGAGTTCCTGCGAACCTTTAAATATTGCGACAGTGATGTCGGAAGAATTGCTCATGAACTCAGATGATGCTAACAGTAATGGAGTGAAACTTTCGAATAACCTCAAAGTGATGCTGACAGTCATGTAGTAAGTGTTGCTACGAACCTCAAAATAATGCGACAGTAATGTAGTAAAAGTTGCTTCGAACCTCAAAACATTTCGACAGTGATGTCGGAATAATTGCTAATGAACACAAAATGATGCTAACAGTAATGTAGTGATAGTTGCTAATCAACTCAGTGATGCTTGCAGTAATGTAGTAAGTGTTTCGAACAACCTTAAAGTGATGCTGACAGTCACGTAGGAAGAGTTGCTACGAACCTCAAAATAATGCGACAGTGATGTCGGAAGAATTGCTAATGATCTCAAAATGATGCGACAGTGATGTAATCAGAATTGCTAATGAATTCAAAATGATGCTAACAGTAATGGAGTGAATGTTTTGAATAACCTCAAAGTGATGCTGACAGTCATGTACTATGAGTTGCTACGAACATCAATATAATGCGACAGTAATGTAGTAAAAGTTGCTACAAACCTCAAAATATTGTGACAGTGATGTCGGAAGAATTGCTAATGGACTAAAGATGATGCTAACAGTAATGGAGTGAAACTTTCGAATAACCTCAAAGTGATGCTGACAGTCATGTAGTAAGTGTTGCTACGAACCTGAAAATAATGCGACAGTAATGTAGTAAATTTTGCTACGAACCTCAAAATATTGCGACAGTGATGTCGTAAGAATTGCTCATGAACTCAAGATGATGCTAACAGTAATGTAGTGATAGTTGCTAAGAAACTCAGTGATGCTTACAGTAATGTAGTAAGAGTTTCCAACAACCTCAAAGTGATGCTGACAGTCATTTAGTAAGAGTTGCTAATGAACTCAATTTAATGCTACAGTGATGTCGTGAGAATTGCTCAACATCTCAAAATGATGCTAACAGTAATGTAGTGATAGTTGCTAATAAACTCAAAGTGATGCTGACAGTAATGTAGTCAGAGTTGCTACGTACCTTAAAATAATGCAACAATAATGTAGTAAGAGTTGCTACGAACCTCAATATAATGCGACAGCAATGCAGTAAAAGTTGCTACGAACCTCAAAATAATGCGACAGTGATGTCGGAAGAATTGCTAATGAACTCAAAATGATGCTAACAGTAATGTAGTGATAGTTGCTAATCAACTCAGTGATGCTTACAGTAATGTACTAAGTGTTTCGAACAACCTCAAAGTGATGTTGACAGTAATGCAGTAAGAGTTGCTACGAACCTCAATATAATGCGACAGTGATGTCAGAAGAATTGCTCAAGATCTGAAAATGATGCGACAGTGATGTAGTAAGAATTGCTAATGAACTCAAAATGATGCTAACAGTAATGGAGTGAATGTTTCGAATAACCTCAAAGTGATGCTGACAGTCATGTAGTAAGAGTTTCTACGAACCTCAAAATAATGCAACAGTGATGTTGGAAGAATTGCTAATGATCTTAAAATGATGCAACAGTGACGTAGTAAGCATTGTAATGAACTCAAAATGATGCTGACGTAATGGAGGAAGAGTTGAAAATAACCTAAAAATGCTGCTACAGTGATGTCGTAAGAATTGGTATGAAACTCAAAATGATGGTAACAGTAATGTAGTGATAGTTGCTAATAAACTCAGTGATGCTTACAGTAATGGAGTGAAAGTTTTGAACAACCTCAAAGTGATGCTGACAATCATGTGGTCAGAGTTTCGAGTAACCTAAAAATGATGCTGAAAGTAATGTAGTAAGAGTTGCTACGAACCTCAAAATAATGCTACAGTGATGTCGTAAGAATTGCTAATCATTTAAAAATGATGCGACAGTGATGTCGTTAGAATTGTGAATGAACTCAAAATGATGGTAACAGTAATAGATTGAAAGTTGCTAATAAACTCAAAGTGATGCTGAAAGTAATGTAGTAAGTGTTTCGAACAACCTCAAAGTGATGCTGACAGTCATGTACTAAGAGTTGTTACGAACCTCAAAATATTGCGACAGTGATGTCGGAGGAATTGCGAATGAACTCAAAATGATGCTAACAGTAATGTAGTGATAGTTGCTCATAAACTCAAAGTGATGCTGACAGTAATGTAGTAAGAGTTGCTACGAACCTTAAAATAATGCAACAATAATGTAGTAAGAGTTGCTACGAACCTCAAAATATTGCGACAGTGATGTCGGAAGAATTGCTAATGGACTAAAGATGATGCTAACAGTAATGGAGTGAAACTTTCGAATAACCTCAAAGTGATGCTGACAGTCATGTAGTAAGTGTTGCTACGAACCTGAAAATAATGCGACAGTAATGTAGTAAATTTTGCTACGAACCTCAAAATATTGCGACAGTGATGTCGTAAGAATTGCTCATGAACTCAAGATGATGCTAACAGTAATGTAGTGATAGTTGCTAAGAAACTCAGTGATGCTTACAGTAATGTAGTAAGAGTTTCCAACAACCTCAAAGTGATGCTGACAGTCATTTAGTAAGAGTTGCTAATGAACTCAATTTAATGCTACAGTGATGTCGTGAGAATTGCTCAACAACTCAAAATGATGCTAACAGTAATGTAGTGATAGTTGCTAATAAACTCAAAGTGATGCTGACAGTAATGTAGTCAGAGTTGCTACGAACCTTAAAATAATGCAACAATAATGTAGTAAGAGTTGCTACGAACCTCAATATAATGCGACAGCAATGCAGTAAAAGTTGCTACGAACCTCAAAATAATGCGACAGTGATGTCGGAAGAATTGCTAATGAACTCAAAATGATGCTAACAGTAATGTAGTGATAGTTGCTAATCAACTCAGTGATGCTTACAGTAATGTACTAAGTGTTTCGAACAACCTCAAAGTGATGTTGACAGTCATGCAGTAAGAGTTGCTACGAACCTCAATATAATGCGACAGTGATGTCAGAAGAATTGCTCAAGATCTGAAAATGACGCGACAGTGATTTCGTAAGAATTGCTAAGGAACTAAAAATGATGCTAACAGTAATGGAGTGAATGTTTCGAATAACCTCAAAGTGATGCTGACAGTCACGTAGTAAGAGTTTCTACGAACCTCAATATAATGCGACAGTGATGTCAGAAGAATTGCTAAAGATCTGAAAATGATGCGACAGTGATGTAGTAAGAATTGCTAATGAACTCAAAATGATGCTAACAGTAATGGAGTGAATGTTTCGAATAACCTCAAAGTGATGCTGACAGTCATGTAGTAAGAGTTTCTACGAACCTCAAAATAATGCAACAGTGATGTTGGAAGAATTGCTAATGATCTTAAAATGATGCAACAGTGACGTAGTAAGCATTGTAATGAACTCAAAATGATGCTAACAGTAATGGAGTGATAGTTGCTAAGAAACTCAGTGATGCTTACAGTAATGTAGTAAGAGTTTCCAACAACCTCAAAGTGATGCTGACAGTCATTTAGTAAGAGTTGCTAATGAACTCAATTTAATGCTACAGTGATGTCTTGAGAATTGCTCAAAAACTCAAAATGATGCCAACAGTAATGTAGTGATAGTTGCTAATAAACTCAAAGTGATGCTGACAGTAATGTAGTAAGAGTTGCTACGAACCTTAAAATAATGCAACAATAATGTAGTAAGAGTTGCTACGAACCTCAAAATATTGCGACAGTGATGTAGTAAGAATTGCGAATGAACTCAAAATGATGCTAACAGTAATGGTGTGAAACTTTCGAATAACCTCAAAGTGATGCTGACAGTCATGTAGTAAGTGTTGCTACGAACCTCAAAATAATGCGACAGTAATGTAGTAATGTTGCTACAAACCTCAAAATACTGCGACAGTGATGTCGGAAGAATTGCTAATGAACTCAAGATGATGATCACAGTAATGTAGTGATAGTTGCAAAAAAACTCAAAGTGATGCTGACAGTAATGTAGTAAGAGATGCTACGAACCTTAAAATAATGCAACAATAATGTAGTAAGAGTTGCTACGAACCTCAAAATAATGTGACAGTGATGTCAGAAGAATTGCTCATGATCTGTAAATGATGCGACATTGATGTAGTAAGAATTGCTCATGAACTCAAAATGATGCTAACAGTAATGGAGTGAAACTTTCGAATAACCTCAAAGTGATGGTGACAGTCATGCAGTAAGAGTTGCTACGAACCTCAAAATAATGCGACAGTAATGTAGTAAAAGTTGCTACGAACCTCAAAATATTGCGACAGTGATGTCGGAAGAATTGCTCATGAACTCAAAATGATGCTAACAGTAATGTAGTGATAGTTGCTAATAAACTCAGTGATGCTTACAGTAATGTAGTAAGTGTTTCGAACAACCTCAAAGTGATGCTGAGAGTCATGTAGTAAGAGTTGCTACGAACCTCAAAATAATGCGACAGTGATGTCAGAAGAATTGCTAAAGATCTCAAAATGATGCGACAGTGATGTCACAAGAATTGGTAATGATCTCAAAAAGATGCTAACAGTAATGGAGTGAACGTTTCGAACAACCTCAAAGTGATGCTGACAGTCATGTACTAAGAGTTGCTACGAACCTCAAAAAAATGCGACAGTAATGTAGTAAAAGTTGCTACGAACCTCAAAATATTGCGACAGTGATGTCGGAAGAATTGCTAATGAACTCAAGATGATGCTTACAGTAATGTAGTGATAGTTGCTAATCAAGTCAGTGATGCTGACAGTAATGTAGTAAGAGTTTCGAACAACCTCAAAGTGATGCTGACAGTCATTTAGTAAGAGTTGCTAATGAACTCAATTTAATGCTACAGTGATGTCGTGAGAATTGCTCATGAACTAAAAATGATGCCAACAGTAATGTAGTGATAGTTGCTAATAAACTCAAAGTGATGCTGACAGAAATGTAGTAAGAGTTGCTACGAACCTCAAAATAATGCGACAGTGATGTCAGAAGAATTGCTAAAGATCTCAAAATGATGCGACAGTGATGTCACAAGAATTGGTAATGATCTCAAAAAGATGCTAACAGTGATGTAGGAAGAATTGCTAATGAACTCAAAATGATGCGAACAGTAATGGAGTGAAAGTTTCGAAGAACCTCAAAGTGATGCTGACAGTCATGTAGTAAGAGTTTCTACGAACCTCAATATAATGCGACAGTGATGTCAGAAGAATTGCTAAAGATCTGAAAATGATGCGACAGTGATGTAGTAAGAATTGCTAATGAACTCAAAATGATGCTAACAGTAATGGAGTGAATGTTTCGAATAACCTCAAAGTGATGCTGACAGTCATGTAGTAAGAGTTTCTACGAACCTCAAAATAATGCGACAGCGATGTCGGAAGAATTGCTAATGATCTCAAAATGATGCGACAGTGATGTAGTAAGAATTGCTAATGAACTCAAAATGATGCAAACAGTAATGGAGTGAAAGTTTTGAATAACCTCAAAGTGATGCTGAAAGTAATGTAGTAAGAGTTGCTACTAACCTCAAAATAATGCAACAGTAATGTAGTAAGAGTTGCTACGAACCTCCGAATAATGCTAAAGTTATGTCGTAAGAATTGCTATTAAACTCAAAATGATGCTCATAGCAATGTAGAGATAGTTGCTAATAAACTCAGTGATGCTTACAGTAATGTAGTAAGTGTTTCGAACAACCTCAAAGTGATGCTGACAGTCATGTAGTAACAGTTGCTATGAACCTCCAAATAATGCAACAGTGATGTTGGAAGAATTGCTAATGATCTTAAAATGATGCAACAGTGACGTAGTAAGCATTGTAATGAACTCAAAATGATGCTGACGTAATGGAGGAAGAGTTGAAAATAACCTAAAAATGCTGCTACAGTGATGTCGTAAGAATTGGTATGAAACTCAAAATGATGGTAACAGTAATGTAGTGATAGTTGCTAATAAACTCAGTGATGCTTACAGTAATGTAGTAAGTGTTTCAAACAACCTCAAAGTGATGCTGACAGTCATGTAGTAAGAGTTGCTACTAACCTCAATTTAATGCTACAGTGATGTCTATGAATTGCTAATAAACTCAAAATGACGCAAACAGTAAAGTAGTGATAGTTGCTAATAAACTCAAAATGATGCAAAAAGTAATGTAGTGATAGTTGCTAATCAACTCAGTGATTCCAGCAGTAATGTAGTAAGTGTTTCGAACAACCTCAAATTGACGCTGACAGTCATGTAGTGAGAGTTGCTTCTAATCTAAAATGATGCTAAAAGTAATGCAGTGATAGTTGCTAATGAACTCAAAGTGATGCTGACAGTAATGTAGTAAGAGTTGCTTCGAACCTCAAAGTAATGCGACAGTGATGTCAAAAGAATTGTTAATGATCTCAAACTGATGCGACAGTGATGTAGTAAGAATTGCTAATGAACTCAAAATGATGCTAACAGTAATGGAGTGAAAGTTTCGAATAACCTCAAAGTGATGCTGACAGTCACGTAGTAAGTGTTGCTACGAACCTCAAAATATTGCGACAGTGATGTCGGAAGAATTGCTAATGAACTTAAAATGATGCTAAATGTAATGCAGTGATAGTTGCTAAGAAACTCAGTGATGCTTACAGTAATGTAGTCAGAGTTTCGAACAACCTCAAAGTGATGCTGACAGTCATTTAGCAAGAGTTGCTAATGAACTCAATTTAATGCTACAGTGATGTCGTGAGAATTGCTCAACAACGCAAAATGATGCTTACAGTAATGTAGTGATAGTTGCTAATAAACTCAAAGTGATGCTGACAGTAATGTAGTAAGAGTTGCTACGAACCTTAAAATATTGCGACAGTGATGTCGGAAGAATTGCTAATGATCTCAAACTGATGCGACAGTGATTTACTGATAGTTGCTAATCAACTCAGTGATGCTTACAGTAATGTAGTAAGTGTTTCGAATAACCTCAAAGTGATGCTGACAGTCAAGTACTAAGAGTTGCTACGAACCTCAAAATAATGCGACAGTGATGTCGGAAGAATTGCTAATGATCTCAAAATGATGCGACAGTGATGTAGTAAGAATTGCTAATGAACTCAAAATGATGCTAACAGTAATGGAGTGAAACTTTCAAAATAACCTCAAAGTGATGCTGACAGTCATGTAGTAAGTGTTGCTACGAACCTCAAAATAATGCGACTAATGTTGTAAGTTGCTACGAACCTCAAAATATTGCGACAGTGATGTCGGAAGAATTGCTAATGAACTCAAGATGATGCTAACAGTGATTTACTGATAGTTGCTAATCAACTCAGTGATGCTTACAGTAATGTAGTAAGTGTTTCGAATAACCTCAAAGGGATGCTGACAGTCATTTAGAAAGAGTTGCTACGAACCTCAAAATAATGCGACAGTGATGTCGGAAGAATTGCGAATGAACTCAAGATGATGCTCACAGTAATGTAGTGATAGTTGCTAATCATCTCAGTGATGCTTACAGTAATGTAGGAAGACTTTCGAACAACCTCAAAGTGATGCTTACAGTCATTTAGTAAGAGTTGCTAATGAACTCAATTTAATGCTACAGTGAAGTCGTGAGAATTGCTCAACAACTCAAAATGATGCTTACAGTAATGTAGTGATAGTTGCTCATAAACTCAAAGTGATGCTGACAGTAATGTAGTAAGAGTTGCTACGAACCTTAAAATAATGCAACAATAATGTAGTAAGAGTTCCTGCGAACCTTTAAATATTGCGACAGTGATGTCGGAAGAATTGCTGATGAACTCAAGATGATGCTAACAGTAATGGAGTGAAACTTTCGAATAACCTCAAAGTGATGCTGACAGTCATGTAGTAAGTGTTGCTACGAACCTCAAAATAATGCGTCAGTAATGTAGTAAAAGTTGCTACGAACCTCAAAATATTGCGAAAGGGATGTCGGAAGAATTGCTAATGAACTCAAAATGATGCTAACAGTAATGGAGTGAAACTTTCGAATAACCTCAAAGTGATGCTGACAGTCATGTAGTAAGTGTTGCTACGAACCTCAAAATAATGCGACAGTAATGTAGTAAATTTTGCTACGAACCTCAAAATATTGCGACAGTGATGTCGGAAGAATTGCTCAACAACTCAAAATGATGCTAACAGTAATGTAGTGATAGTTGCTAATAAACTCAAAGTGATGCTGACAGTAATGTAGTCAGAATTGCTACGAACCTTAAAATAATGCAACAATAATGTAGTAAGAGTTGCTACGAACCTCAAAATATTGCGACAGTGATGTCGGAAGAATTGCAAATGAACTCAAGATGATTCTAACAGTAATGTAGTGATAGTTGCTAATCAACTCAGTGATGCTTACAGTCATGTAGTAAGAGTTTCGAACAACCTCAAAGTGATGCTGACAGTCATTTAGTAAGAGTTGCTAATGAACTCAATTTAATGCTGCAGTGATGTCGTGAGATTTGCTCATGAACTAAAAATGATGCTAACCGTAATGTAGTGATAGTTGCTAATATACTCAAAGTGATGCTGACAGTCATGTAGTAAGAGTTGCTACGAACCTCAAAATAATGCGACAGTAATGTAGTAAGAGTTGCTACGAACCTCAAAATATTGCGACAGTGATGTCGGAACAAATGCTAATGAAATAAAAATGATGCTAACAGTAATGTAGTGATAGTTGCTAAGAAACTCAGTGATGCTTACAGTAATGTAGTAAGTGTTTCAAATAACCTCAAAGTGATGGTGACAGTCATGTTGTAAGAGTTGCTACGAACCTCAAAATAATGCGACAGTGATGTCAGAAGAATTGCTAAAGATCTCAAAATGATGCGACAGTGATTTAGTAAGAATTGCTAATGAACTCATGATGATGCTAACAGTAATGGAGTGAACGTTTCGAATAACCTCAAAGTTATGCTGACAGTCATGTGGTAAGTGTTGCTACGAACCTCAAAATAATGCGACAGTAATGTTGTAAGTTGCTACGAACCTCAAAATATTGCGACAGTGATGTCGGAAGAATTGCTAATGAACTCAAGATGATGCTAACAGTAATGTAGTGATAGTTGCTAATCAAGTCAGTGATGCTGACAGTAATGTAGTAAGAGTTTCGAACAACCTCAAAGTGATGCTGACAGTCATTTAGTAAGAGTTGCTAATGAACTCAATTTAATGCTACAGTGATGTCGTGAGAATTGCTCATGAACTAAAAATGATGCTAACGGTAATGTAGTGATAGTTGCTAATAAACTCAAAGTGATGCTGACAGTAAAGTAGTAAGAGTTCCTACGAACCTTAAAATAATGCAACAATAATGTAGTAAGAGTTGCTACGAACCTCAAAATAACGTGACAGTGATGTCAGAAGAATTGCTAATGATCTCAAAATGATGCGACAGTGATGTAGTAAGAATTGCTAATGAACTAAAAATGATGCTAACAGTAATGGAGTGAAACTTTGAATCACCTCAAAGTGATGCTGACAGTCATGTACTAAGAGTTGCTACGAACCTCAAAATAATGCGACAGTAATGTAGTAAAAGTTGCTACGAACCTCAAAATATTGCAACAGTGATGTCGGAAGAATTCCTAATGAACTCAAAATGATGCTAACAGTAATGTAGTGATAGTTGCTAATCAACTCAGTGATGCTTACAGTAATGTAGTAAGTGTTTCGAATAACCTCAAAGTGATGCTGACAGTCATGTACTAAGAGTTGCTACGAACCTCAAAATAATGCGACAGTAATGTAGTAAAAGTTGCTACGAACCTCAAAATATTGCGACAGTGATGTCGGAACAAATGCTAATGAAATAAAAATGATGCTAATAGTAATGTAGTGATAGTTGCTAATCAACTCAGTGAGGCTGAAAGTAATGTAGTAAGTGTTTCAAATAACCTCAAAGTGATGGTGACAGTCATGTTGTAAGAGTTGCTACGAACCTCAAAATAATGCGACAGTGATGTCAGAAGAATTGCTAAAGATCTCAAAATGATGCGAAAGTGATTTAGTAAGAATTGCTAATGAACTCAAAATGATGCTAACAGTAATGGAGTGAACGTTTCGAATAACCTCAAAGTGATGCTGACAGTCATGTACTAAGAGTTGCTACGAACCTCAAAATAATGCGACAGTAATGTTGTAAGTTGCTACGAACCTCAAAATATTGCGACAGTGATGTCGGAAGAATTGCTAATGAACTCAAGATGTTGCTAACAGTAATGTAGTGATAGTTGCTAATCAAGTCAGTGATGCTGACAGTAATGTAGTAAGAGTTTCGAACAACCTCAAAGTGATGCAGACAGTCATTTAGTAAGAGTTGCTAATGAACTCAATTTAATGCTGCAGTGATGTCGTGAGAATTGCTCATGAACTAAAAATGATGCTAACCGTAATGTAGTGATAGTTGCTAATAAACTCAAAGTGATGCTGACAGTAAAGTAGTAAGAGTTGCTACGAACCTTAAAATAATGCAACAATAATGTAGTAAGAGTTGCTACGAACCTTAAAATAATGCAACAATAATGTAGTAAGAGTTGCTACGAACCTCAAAATATTGCAACAGTGATGTCGGAAGAATTCCTAATGAACTCAAAATGATGCTAACAGTAATGTAGTGATAGTTGCTATTCAACTCAGTGATGCTTACAGTAATGTAGTAAGTGTTTCGAATAACCTCAAAGTGATGCTGACAGTCATGTACTAAGAGTTGCAACGAACCTCAAAATAATGCGACAGTAATGTAGTAAAAGTTGCTACGAACCTCAAAATATTGCGACAGTGATGTCGGAACAAATGCTAATGAAATAAAAATGATGCTAACAGTAATGTAGTGATAGTTGCTAATCAACTCAGTGAGGCTGAAAGTAATGTAGTAAGTGTTTCAAATAACCTCAAAGTGATGGTGACAGTCATGTTGTAAGAGTTGCTACGAACCTCAAAATAATGCGACAGTGATGTCAGAAGAATTGCTAAAGATCTCAAAATGATGCGACAGTGATTTAGTAAGAATTGTTAATGAACTCAAAATGATGCTAACAGTAATGGAGTGAACGTTTAGAATAACCTCAAAGTGATGCTGACAGTCATGTACTAAGAGTTGCTACGAACCTCAAAATAATGCGACAGTGATGTCGGAAGAATTGCTAATGATCTCAAAATGATGCGACAGTGATGTAGTAAGAATTGCTAATGAACTCAAAATGATGCTAGGAGTAATGGAGTGAAACTTTCAAAATAACCTCAAAGTGATGCTGACAGTCATGTAGTAAGTGTTGCTACGAACCTCAAAATAATGCGACAGTAATGTTGTAAGTTGCTACGAACCTCAAAATATTGCGACAGTGATGTCGGAAGAATCGCTAATGAACTCAAGATGATGCTAACAGCAATGTAGTCATAGTTGCTAATCAACTCAAAGTGATGCTGACAGTAATGTAGTAAGAGTTGCTACGAACCTTAAAAATAATGTAACAATAATGTAGTAAGAGTTGCTTCGAACCTCAAAATGATGTGACAGTGATGTCAGAAGAATTGCTAATGATCTCAAAACGATGCGACAGTGATGTGGGAAGAATTGCGAATGAACTCAAAATGATGCTAACTGTAATGTAGTGATAGTTGCTAATAAAGTCAGTGATGCTTACAGTAATGTAGTAAGTGTTTTGAATAACCTCAAAGTGATGGTGACAGTCATGCAGTAAGAGTTGCTACGAACCTCAAAATAATGCGACAGTTATGTTGGAAGAATTGCTAAAGATCTCAAAATGATGCGACAGTGATTAGGAAAGAATTGCTCATGAACTCAAAAGGATGCTAACAGTAATGGAGTGAAAGTTGCTAATAACCTCAAAGTGATGCTGACAGTAATGTAGTAAGAGTTGCTACGAACCTCAATATAATGCGACAGTCATGTAATAAGAGTTGCTACGAACCTCAAAATAATGCGACAGTGATGTCGGAAGAATTGCTCATACACTCAAAATGATGCCAACAGTAATGGAGTGAACGTTTCGAACAACCTCAAAGTGATGCTGACAGTCATTTAGTAAGAGTTGCTAATGAAGTCAATTCAATGCTACAGTGATGTCGTGAGAATTGCTCATAAACTCAAAATGATGCTAACAGTAATGGAGTGACAGTTGCTAATAAACTCAAAGTGATGCTGACAGTAATGTAGTAAGAGTTGCTACAAACCTTAAAATAATGCAACAGTAAAGTAGGAAGAGTTGCTTCGAACCTCAAAATAATGCGACAGTGATGTCACAAGAATTGCTAATCAACTCAAAATGATGCGAACAGTAATGTAGTGATAGTTGCTAATAAACTCAGTGATGCTTCCAGTAATGTAGTAAGAGTTTCGAACAATCTCAAAGTGATGCTTACCGTAATGTAGTAAGAGTTTCGAAGAACCTCAAAGTGATGCTGACAGTCATGTAGTAAGTGTTTTGAACAACTTCAAAGTGATCCTGACAGTCATGTAGTCAGAGTTGCTACGAACCTCAAAATAATGCGACAGTGATGTCGGAATTATTGCTAATGAACTCCAAATGATGCTTACAGTAATGTAGTGATAGTTGCAAATCAAGTCAGTGGTGCTTACAGTAATGTAGTAAGTGTTTCGAACTGCCTCAAAGTGATGCTGACTGTCATGTGGTTTGAGTTGCGAGTAAATCAAAAATGATGCTGACAGTGATGTTGTAAGAATTGTTATTGAACTCAAAACGATGCTAACAGTAACGTAGTGATAGTTGCTAATCAACTCAGTGATGCTTACAGTAATGTAGTAAGTGTTTCGAACTACCTCAAAGTGATGCTGACTGTCATGTAGTAAGAGTTGCTACTAACCTCAAAATGATGCTAACAGTAATGTAGTGAAAGTTGCTAATAAACTCAAAGTGATGCTGACAGTAATGTAGTAAGAGTTTCGAACATCTCAAAGTGATTATGACAGTCATGTAGTAAGGGTTGCTACGAACCTCAAAATAATGCGACAGTGATGTCGGAATTATTGCTAATGATCTCAAAATGATGCGACAGTGATGTCGTAAGAATTGCTAATGAACTCAAAATGATGCTAACAGTAATGTAGTGATAGTTGCTATGAATTCAATGATGCTTACTGTAATGTAGTAAGTGTTTCGAACAACCTCAAAGTGATGCTGACAGTCATGTAGTAAGAGTTGCTACGAACCTCAAAATAATGTGACAGTAATGTAGTGATAGTTGCTACGAACCTCAATTTAATGCTACAGTGATGTCTATGAATTGCTAATAAACTCAAAATGATGCCAACAGTAATGTAGTGATAGTTGCTTATGAACTCAAAGTGATGCTGAGAGTAAGGTAGTAAGAGTTGCTACGAACCTTTAAATAATGCAACAGTAATGTAGTAAGAGTTGCTAAGAACCTCAAAATTATGCGACAGTGATTTCAGAAGAATTGCTAAAGATCTCAAAATGATGCGATAGTGATGGAGTGAACGTTTCGAATAACCTCAAAGTGATGCTGAGTTGATGTAGTAAGAGTTGCTACGAACCTCAAAATAATGCGACAGTGATGTCGTAAGAATTGCTAATGATCTCAAAATGATGCAACAGTGCTGTAGTAAGAGTTGCTACGAACCTTAAAATAATGCGACAGTGATGTCAGAAGAATTGCCAAAGATCTCAAAATGATGCGACAATGATGTAGTAAGAATTGCTAATGAACTCAATATGATGCTAACAGTAATGGAGTGAAAGTTTCGCATAACCTAAAAGTGATTCTGACAGTCATGTTGTACGTGTTGCTACGAACCTAAAAATAATGCGACATTAATGTAGGAAAAGTTGCTACGAACCTCAAAATATTGCGACAGTGATGTCGGAAGAATTGCTAATGAACTCAAAATGATGCTAACAGTAATGTAGTGACAGTTGCTAATCAACTCAGTGATGCTCACAGTAATGTAGTAAGAGTTTCGAACAACATCAAAGTGATGCTGACAGTCATGTAGTAAGAGTGGCTTCTAACCTCAAAATGATGCTAACAGTAATGTAGTGATAGTTGCTACGAACCTTAAAATAATGCAACAATAATGTAGTAAGAGTTGCTACGAACCTCAAAATAATGTGACAGTGATGTCAGAAGAATTGCTAATGATCTCAAAATGATGCAACAATAATGTGGTAAGAGTTGCTAAGAACCTCAAAATAATGCGACAGTCATGTCGGAAGAATTGCTAATGAACACAAAATGATGCTCGCACTAATGTAGTGATAATTGCTAATCAACTCAGTGATGCCTACAGTAATGTAGTAAGTGTTTCAAAAAACCTCAAAGTGATGCTGACAGTCATGTAGTAAGAGTTGCTACGAACCTTTAAATAATGATACAAAAATGTAGTAAGAGTTGCTACGAACCTCAAAATAATGCGACAGTGATGTCGGAAGAACTGCTAATGATCTCAAAATGATGCAACAGTGATGTAGGAAGAATTGCTAATGAATTCAAAATGATGCTAACAGTAATGGAGTGAAAGTTTCGAATAACCTCAAAGTGATGCTGACAGTAATGTAGTGAGAGTTACTACGAACCTTTAAATAATGCAACAGTAATGAAGTAAGAGTTGCTACGAACATCAAAATAATGCGACAGTGATGTCAGAAGAATTGCTAATGATCTCAAAATGATGCGACAGTGATGTAGTAAGAATTGCTTATGAACTCAAAACAATGCTAACAGTAATGTAGTAAGAGTTTAGAAGAACCTCAAAGTGATGCTGACAGTCATGTAGTAAGTGTTGCTACTTACCTCAATTTAATGGTACAGTGATGTCTATGAATTGCTAATAAACTCAAAATGATGCTAACTGTAATGTAGTGATAGATTCTAATAAACTCAAAGTGATGCTGACAGTAATGTAGTAAGAGTTGCTACGAACCTTTAAATAATGCAACGGTAATGTCGTCAAAGTTGCTACGAACATCAAAATAATGCGACAGTGATGTCAGAAGAATCGGTAATGATCTCAAACTGATGGGAGAGTGATGTCGTAAGAATTGCTAATGAACTCAAAATAATGCTAAAAGTAATGTAGTGATAGTTGGTAATAAACTCAGTGATGCTTACAGTAAGGTAGTAAGTGTTTCGAACAACCTCAAAGTGATGCTGACAGTCATGTAGTAGGAGTTCCTACGAACCTCAAAATAATGCGAAAGTGATGTCAGAAGAATTGCTAAAGATCTCAAAATGATGCGACAGTGATTTAGGAAGAATTGCTAATGAATTCAAAATGATGCTAACAGTAATGTAGTAAGTGTTTCGAACAACCTCAAAGTGATGGTGATAGTCATGTCGTAAGAGTTGCTACGAACCTCAAAATAATGCCACAGTGATGTCAGAAAAATTGCTAAAGATCTCAAAATGATGCAAATGTGATTTAGTAAGAATTGCTAATGAACTCAAAATGATGCTAACAGTAATGTAGTAAGTGTTTCGAACAACCTCAAAGTGATGCTGAAAGTCATGAAGTAAGAGTTGCTACGAACATCAAAATAATGCGACAGTGATGTCGGAAGAATTGCTAATGATCTCAAAATGATGCGACAGTGATGTAGTAAGAATTGCTAATGAACTCAAAATGGTGCTAACAGTAATGGAGTGAAAGTTTCGAATAAACTCAAAGTGATGCTGACGGTCATGTAGTAAGAGTTGCTACGAACCTCAAAATAATGCGACAGTGATGTCAGAAGAATTGCTAAAGATGTCAAAATGATGCGACAGTGATTTAGTAAGAATTGCTAATGAACTCAAAATGATGCTAACAGTAATGGAGTGAACGTTTCGAATAACCTCAAAGTGATGCTGACAGTTATGTAGTAAGAGTTGCTACGAACCTCAAAATAATGCGACATTGATGTCGGAAGAATTGCTAATGACCTCAAAATGATGTGACAGTGATGTCGCAAGAATTGCTAATGAACTCAAAATGATGCGAACAGAAATGGAGTGAACGTTTCGAATAACCTCAAAGTGATGCTGAAAGTCATGTACTAAGAGTTGCTACGAACCTCAAAATAATGCGACAGTAATGTATTAAAAGTTGCTAGGAACCTCAAAATATTGCGACAGTGATGTCGGAAGAATTGCTAATAAACTCAAAATGATGCGAAAAGTAATGTAGTGAGAGTTGCTACGAACCTTTAAATAATGCAAAAATAATGTAGTAAGAGTTGCTACGAACATCAAAATAATGCGAAAGTGATGTCGGAAGAATTGCTAATGATCTCAAAATGATGCGACACTGATGTAGTAAGAATTGCTAATGAACTTAAAATTATGCTAACAACAAAGGAGTGAAAGTTTCGAATAACCTCAAAGTGCTTCTGACAGTCATGTAGTAAGAGTTGCTACTAACCTCAATTTAATGCTACAGTGATGTGGTGAGAGTTGATCGTAATTTCAAAATCATGCTGAAGTGATGTAATGAGAGTTGCTACTTACCTAAGAAATGATGCTACAGTGATGTGGTGAGAGTTGCTACTAATCTCAAAATGATGCTACAGTAATGTCGTGAGAGTTGCGACTATCCTCAAAATGATGCGACAATGATGTCGTGAGAGTTGCTACGATCCTCAAAATGATTCTACAGTGATGTGATGACAGTTGCTACTAACCTAAGAAATTATGCTGACAGTGTTGTGGTGAGAGTTGATAGTAATTTCAAAATCATGCTAAAGCGATGTCATAAGAGTTGCTTCTAACCAAACAAATGATGCTACAGTGATGTGGTGAAAGTTGCTACGAACCTAAAACTGATACTTCCAGTCATGTCGTGAGAGTTGCTACAAACCTCAAAATGATGCTGCAGTGATGTCATGGGAGTTGCTACTAACCTAAGAAATGATGCTACAGTTATATAACAAGAGTTGCTACAAATGTCAAAATGATGCAACAGTGATGTAGTGAGAGTTGATATTAATTTCAAAATCACGCTAAAGTGATGTCGTGAGAGTTGCTACGATCCTCAAAATGATGGTACAGTGATGTAATGACAGTTGCTAGGAATCTCAAAATGATGCGAAAAGTAATGTAGTGAGAGTTGCTACGAACCTTTAAATAATGCAAAAATAATGTAGTAAGAGTTGCTACGAACATCAAAATAATGCGAAAGTGATGTCGGAAGAATTGCTAATGATCTCAAAATGATGCGACACTGATGTAGTAAGAATTGCTAATGAACTTAAAATTATGCTAACAACAAAGGAGTGAAAGTTTCGAATAACCTCAAAGTGCTTCTGACAGTCATGTAGTAAGAGTTGCTACTAACCTCAATTTAATGCTACAGTGATGTGGTGAGAGTTGATCGTAATTTCAAAATCATGCTGAAGTGATGTAATGAGAGTTGCTACTTACCTAAGAAATGATGCTACAGTGATGTGGTGAGAGTTGCTACTAATCTCAAAATGATGCTACAGTAATGCCGTGAGAGTTGCGACTATCCTCAAAATGATGCGACAATGATGTCGTGAGAGTTGCTACGATCCTCAAAATGATTCTACAGTGATGTGATGACAGTTGCTACTAACCTAAGAAATTATGCTGACAGTGTTGTGGTGAGAGTTGATAGTAATTTCAAAATCATGCTAAAGCGATGTCATAAGAGTTGCTTCTAACCAAACAAATGATGCTACAGTGATGTGGTGAAAGTTGCTACGAACCTAAAACTGATACTTCCAGTCATGTCGTGAGAGTTGCTACAAACCTCAAAATGATGCTGCAGTGATGTCATGGGAGTTGCTACTAACCTAAGAAATGATGCTACAGTTATATAACAAGAGTTGCTACAAATGTCAAAATGATGCAACAGTGATGTAGTGAGAGTTGATATTAATTTCAAAATCACGCTAAAGTGATGTCGTGAGAGTTGCTACGATCCTCAAAATGATGGTACAGTGATGTAATGACAGTTGCTAGGAATCTCAAAATGATGCTCCAGTAATGTCGTGAGAGTTGCGACTATCCTCAAAATGATGCGACAGTGATGTAATGAGAGTTGCTACAAATGTCCAAATGATGCTTAAGTGATTAATGAGAGTGGCTACAAACCTAAGAAATGATGCTACAGTGATGTGGTGAGAGTTGCTACGATCCTCAAAATGATGCTACAGTGATGTTATGACAGTTGCTACTAACCTAAGAAATTATACTGACAGTGTTGTGGTGAGAGTTGATAGTAATTTCAAAATAAAGCGAAAGTGGTGTAATGACAGTTGATACTTCTCTAAGAAATGATGCTACAGTGATGTAGTGAGGTTTGCTACGAACCACAAAATGATGCTACAGTGATGCAATGAGAGTTGCTACGAATCTCAAAATGATGCTAGAGTGATGTAATGAGATTTGCTACAAACCTAAGAAATGATGCTACAGTAATGTCGTGAGAGTTGCGACTATCCTCAAAATGATGCGACAATGATGTCTTGAGAGTTGCTACGATCCTCAAAATGATGCTACAGTGATGTAGTGAGGTTTGCTACGAACCGCAAAATGATGCTACAGTGATGTAATGAGAGTTGCTACGAATCTCAAAATGATGCTAGAGTGATGTAACGAGATTTGCTACAAACCTAAGAAATGATGCTACAGTAATGTCGTGAGAGTTGCGACTATCCTCAAAATGATGCGACAATGATGTATTGAGAGTTGCTACGATCCTCAAAATGATGCTACAGTGATGTGGTGAGAGTTGCTACGATCCTCAAAATGATGCTACAGTGATGTTATGACAGTTGCTACTAACCTAAGAAATTATACTGACAGTGTTGTGGTGAGAGTTG
The DNA here is from genome assembly GCF_037954235.1 of Aulostomus chinensis. NCBI lineage: Eukaryota > Metazoa > Chordata > Actinopteri > Syngnathiformes > Aulostomidae > Aulostomus > Aulostomus chinensis. Next base: position 53,395,183 of record NC_141320.1, on the reverse strand, counting down.
ATAGTAATTTCAAAATCATGCTAAAGTGATGTCATGAGAGTTGCTTCTAACCGAAGAAATGATGCTACAGTGATGTAGGCAGAGTTGGTACGATGCTCAAACTGATGCTTCCAGTCATGTAGTGAGAGTTGCTACAAACCTCAAAATGATGCTACAGTGATGTCATGGGAGATGCTACTAACCTAAGAAATGATGCTACAGTGATGTAGTGAGAGTTGCTACGAACCGCAAAATGATGCTACAGTGATGTAATGAGGGTTGCTATTTACCTAAGAAATGATGCTACAGTGATGTGGTGAGAGTTGCTACTAACCTAAGAAATGATGCGACAGTGATGTAGTGAGAGTTGCTACTAACCTAAGAAATGATGCGACAGTGATGTAGTGAGAGTTGCGACTAATCTCAAAATGATGGTACAGTGATGTAGTGAGAGTTGCTACGATGCTCAAAATGATGCTTACAGTAATGTTGTGAGAGTTGCTTAAAACCTCAAAATAATGCTACAGTCATGTCGTGAGAGTTGCGACTATCCTCAAAATGATGTTAAGTGATGTAATGAGAGTTGCGACAAACCTAAGAAGTGATGCTACAGTGATGTGGTGAGAGTTGATACTAATTTCAAAATAATGCTAAAGTGGTGTAGTGAGAGTTGCTACGAACCGCAAAATGATGTTACAGTGATGAAATGAGAGTTGCTACTTACTTAAGAAATGATGCTACAGTGAAATGGTGAGAGTTGCTACGAACCTCAAAATGATGGTACAGTGATGTAATGACAGTTGCTAGGAATCTCAAAATGATGCTCCAGTAATGTCGTGAGAGTTGTGACTATCCTCAAAATGATGCGACAGTGATGTAATGAGAGTTGCTACAAATGTCCAAATGATGCTTAAGTGATGTAATGAGAGTGGCTACAAACCTAAGAAATGATGCTACAGTGATGTAATGAGAGTTGCTACAAATGACCAAATGATGCTAGAGTGATGTAATGAGAGTTGCTACAAACCTAAGAAATTATGCTACAGACATGTGCTGAGAGTTGATAGTAATTTCAAAATCACGCTGAAGTGATGTAATGAGAGTTGCTACTTACCTAAGAAATGATGCTACAGTGATGTGGTGAGAGTTGCTACTAATCTCAAAATGATGCTACAGTAATGTCGTGAGAGTTGCGACTATCCTCAAAATGATGCGACAATGATGTAGTGAGAGTTGCTACGATCCTCAAAATGATTCTACAGTGATGTGATGACAGTTGCTACTAACCTAAGAAATTATGCTGACAGTGTTGTGGTGAGAGTTGATAGTAATTTCAAAATCATGCTAAAGCGATGTCATAAGAGTTGCTTCTAACCAAACAAATGATGCTACAGTGATGTGGTGAAAGTTGCTACGAACCTAAAACTGATACTTCCAGTAATGTCGTGAGAGTTGCTACAAACCTCAAAATGATGCTGCAGTGATGTCATGGGAGTTGCTACTAACCTAAGAAATGATGCTACAGTTATATAACAAGAGTTGCTACAAATGTCAAAATGATGCAACAGTGATGTAGTGAGAGTTGATAGTAATTTCAAAATCACGCTAAAGTGATGTCGTGAGAGTTGCTACGATCCTCAAAATGATGGTACAGTGATGTAATGACAGTTGCTAGGAATCTCAAAATGATGCTCCAGTAATGTCGTGAGAGTTGCGACTATCCTCAAAATGATGCGACAGTGATGTAATGAGAGTTGCTACAAATGTCCAAATGATGCTTAAGTGATGTAATGAGAGTGGCTACCACCCTAAGAAATGATGCTACAGTGATGTGGTGAGAGTTGCTACGATCCTCAAAATGATGCTACAGTGATGTTATGACAGTTGCTACTAACCTAAGAAATTATACTGACAGTGTTGTGGTGAGAGTTGATAGTAATTTCAAAATAAAGTGAAAGTGGTGTAATGACAGTTGATACTTCCCTAAGAAATGATGCTACAATGATGTAGTGAGGTTTGCTACGAACCGCAAAATGATGCTACAGTGATGCAATGAGAGTTGCTACGAATCTCAAAATGATGCTAGAGTGATGTAATGAGATTTGCTACAAACCTAAGAAATGATGCTACAGTAATGTCGTGAGAGTTGCGACTATCCTCAAAATGATGCGACAATGATGTATTGAGAGTTGCTACGATCCTCAAAATGATGCTACAGTGATGTAGTGAGGTTTGCTACGAACCGCAAAATGATGCTACAGTGATGTAATGAGAGTTGCTACGAATCTCAAAATGATGCTAGAGTGATGTAACGAGATTTGCTACAAACCTAAGAAATGATGCTACAGTAATGTTGTGAGAGTTGCGACTATCCTCAAAATGATGCGACAATGATGTATTGAGAGTTGCTACGATCCTCAAAATGATGCTACAGTGATGTGGTGAGAGTTGCTACGATCCTCAAAATGATGCTACAGTGATGTTATGACAGTTGCTACTAACCTAAGAAATTATACTGACAGTGTTGTGGTGAGAGTTGATAATAATTTCAAAATCATGCTAAAGTGATGTCATGAGAGTTGCTTCTAACCGAAGAAATGATGCTACAGTGATATAGGCAGAGTTGGTACGATGCTCAAACTGATGCTTCCAGTCATGTAGTGAGAGTTGCTACAAACCTCAAAATGATGCTACAGTGATGTCATGGGAGATGCTACTAACCTAAGAAATGATGCTACAGTGATGTAGTGAGAGTTGCTACGAACCGCAAAATGATGCTACAGTGATGTAATGAGGGTTGCTATTTACCTAAGAAATTATGCTACGGTGATGTGGTAAGAGTTGCTACTAACCTAAGAAATGATGCGACAGTGATGTAGTGAGAGTTGCTACTAACCTAAGAAATGATGCGACAGTGATGTAGTGAGAGTTGCGACTAATCTCAAAATGATGGTACAGTGATGTAGTGAGAGTTGCTACGATGCTCAAAATGATGCTTACAGTAATGTTGTGAGAGTTGCTTAAAACCTCAAAATAATGCTACAGTCATGTCGTGAGAGTTGCGACTATCCTCAAAATGATGTTAAGTGATGTAATGAGAGTTGCGACAAACCTAAGAAGTGATGCTACAGTGATGTGGTGAGAGTTGATAGTAATTTCAAAATAATGCTAAAGTGGTGTAGTGAGAGTTGCTACGAACCGCAAAATGATGTTACAGTGATGAAATGAGAGTTGCTACTTACTTAAGAAATGATGCTACAGTGATGTGGTGAGAGTTGCTACTAATCTCAAAATGATGCTAGAGTGATGTAATGACAGTTGCTAGGAATCTCAAAATGATGCTCCAGTAATGTAGTGAGAGTTGATCGTAATTTCAAAATCATGCTAAAGTGATGTCATGGGAGTTGCTACTTACTTAAGAAATGATGCTACAGTGATGTGGTGAGAGTTGATAGTAATTTCAAAATCATGCTAAAAGATGTAATGAGAGTTGCTACTTACCGAAGAAATGATGCTACAGTGATGTAATGAGAGTTGCTACTAACCTAAGAAATGATGCGACAGTGATGTAATGAGAGTTGCTACTAACCTAAGAAATGATGCTGACAGTGATGCGATAATTGCGATGAAGCTCATAATGAAACTACAGTGATGTATTCAGAGTTGCTACAAACCTCAAAATGATGTTGAAAGTGATGTAATGAGAGTTGCTACTAACCTAAGAAATGATGCGACAGTGATGTGGTGAGAGTTGCTAGGAATCTCAAAATGATGCAGGGTGACTTTGTGGAAAGTCTTGCACTCCCAACACATTCATTCTCACGAATGCAGTGACAGGTCAGAGCCAAGGGAGCCTCAATGTCCACAGATGTCCACATGGCAGCTGGACTTCCTTTTTCACTCCTTCCCGTTCCTCCTGGTACTTTTTGGCCACCGTTTGTTTGATGGTCTGAAAATGACACCCAGAGTAAATCAATACATTGAAATTAGAGATGAAATAAACTGGAGATATCAAGGACTGCTTTAGATCATTTCCACACAAACCTTTCTGGTTGGCAAACATATGAGGCTCAAGGACCTGAACCAGTTCCCTGAACCCTTCCCTCTCAACAGTGCTGAGGGGCTGGCAGTCCTTCAGGATGAAATTCAGCAGAGCCTCATCCAGCATCTGCTTCCTGGAAGCTGGATGGTTCAAGATGAAGGAGAGAAGAAATGAAGAAGAATTAATGATCAATGAAGCAACTGTGAGTCAGTTGGAGAGTGGCTGTATACCTGAGTTCATCCTGGTGGATCTGGGACTTCATTCTCATGCCTGGCCCCATCATGCCTCAGCACTGAAGAGGTGCTTTTGTTGAGATGAGACGCTTCTGTCCAACAAATGCGACATTCAACCTGCAGAAAAGAACATGAGTACTCAGCTAAAAGTTCCTTTCTTCATGGTGACTGGTGTTTCTTAGTCTTAGACCACCAGGTTTCCAATGAGGTGTATCGGATACGCTGTTGTGTGCCGCTGAAATCCGTCCAATTCCGGCGTTGTTTCCTCATGAAATGTGTTTGCCTTAAAGCTCATTAAAGTGTTGAACCACAATATCGTTCACCATAACTGAGTCAACTTCAAGATAACCTACTTCTACATTCCAGTCCCGGCTGCTCCTGTTCTGCTGCAGTCCAGAAAACAACAACCCGATACAATTGGCGCTCCTTCCCACAGCTCCGGCCCGGATCCGCATGGTTCCGCTGACTGAGTGTGAGACGCGCTCCCTCCAGAGTGGCACAGCCCGATGGGGGTCCTTATCTGGCACGGGGGCGTAAAACAGGTGCGACTGGAAAGCCTGGTTTATTCTGCGTCGAGGGAACGCGTTGCTCTGCAATACACCGCCAAGCCGCTAGGGGGTGAGGCTTTGTCTTTGTATTGTTTACGGGGCTCTTGTCGGATTCCTTGGTTTTCTTCCGGTCACAGACAACAATTGTTGGCCATTTGTCAGTCTTTGTAGTGCCGCGAAGAGGCGTTGTAGAGGTGGTCGTACTTGAGCACCTCCTCGATAATCCTTTCTTCAGCTTGGTCCATTTTTTCTTGGAGCCTTCACCACAGAAACTTTGAAAATGGCGGTGTTGCTGTGCCGCGACTGAACCGGAAATAACGTTCTGAGCGGACCAATCACAGTACTCGACGATGACGTCACCACGCGTCGACGCTATGCGTAAGCAGGATTTTTTGGAGGCGCGTTTCAGGCTACGGCGGAGGTATGAATACGACTCGACTCAGAAGCATAAATCAGGCTTAAATCAGGCTTTATAGTCCAACAGGTAGTTAGCATGTCAGGGATGAGACACCCTTTTCGTCCAACAGGAAGTTAGCATGTCAGGGATGAGACACCCTGATAGTCCAAAAGGAAGTTAGCATGTCAGGGATGAGACACGCTTATCGTCCAACAGGAAGTTAGCATGTCAGGGATGAGACACGCTTATCGTCCAACAGGAAGTTAGCATGTCAGGGATGAGACACGCTTATCGTCCAACAGGAAGTTAGCATGTCAGGGATGAGACACGCTTATCGTCCAACAGGAAGTTAACATGTCAGGGATGAGACACCCTGATCGTCCAACAGGAAGTTAGCATGTCAGGGATGAGACACGCTTATCGTCCAACAGGAAGTTAGCATTTCAGGGATGAGACACGCTTATCGTCCAACAGGAAGTTAGCATGTCAGGGATGAGACACCCTGATAGTCCAACAGGAAGTTAGCATCTCCATGGTTCCCTTGACCAGAAGCCAGTGGGATCGTTCCATTCTGACATCTTGATTGACATTTGTCCTTCTCTTAGCTAAATAGCTGGCAATCATTTGAAAAAAACCTTGATTTACTTTTTGTATTTTGATCTTCAGCTCATTTGCATACTTTTGTTAAAATTCTCCCCTTTTTGTCTTTTTTTTCTGCTGTTTTGAGCACAAAGTCCACCTGGTGCCTAAAGACCAGTTCAGCATGGACTACGTTGAACCTTCAGTCCGCTGCATCAGCACCCATGGATGGTTCCCCCCTGACAGGAGGATTCTGGTGAGGAACATTAGTGGGACAGCGCTCTTGTAAGAACGGTTCTGATCCACCTTCCCTCCCCCTGTAGCTCCTCCTGTGTCCCCTCAGCGCTCTTGTTAGAACGGTTCTGATCCACCTTCCCTCCCCCTGTAGCTCCTCCTGTGTCCCCTCAGCGCTCTTGTTAGAACGGTTCTGATCCACCTTCCCTCCCCCTGTAGCTCCTCCTTTGTCCCCTCAGCGCTCTTGTTAGAACGGTTCTGATCCACCTTCCCTCCCCCTGTAGCTCCACCTGTGTCCCCTCAGCGCTCTTGTTAGAACGGTTCTGATCCACCTTCCCTCCCCCTGTAGCTCCTCCTGTGTCCCCTCAGCGCTCTTGTTAGAACGGTTCTGATCCACCTTCCTCCCTCTGTAGCTCCTCCTGTGTCCTCTCAGCGCTCTTGTTAGAACGGTTCTGATCCACCTTCCCTCCCCCTGTAGCTCCACCTGTGTCCCCTCAGCGCTCTTGTTAGAACGGTTCTGATCCACCTTCCCTCCCCCTGTAGCTCCTCCTGTGTCCCCTCAGCGCTCTTGTTAGAACGGTTCTGATCCACCTTCCCTCCCCCTGTAGCTCCTCCTGTGTCCCCTCATGTTTCCAAACTCCCTCCCACTGGCTGGTGCTGAAGGAGGGCCATCCTGGCCTCCCCCGCTGCAGCTCCTCCACTGACCTCCCACCAGAGAGATGAACCCCCTGGTTCAGAGGTGACAGACCACCTCTGGGAGCAGACAACAGAGACCACATCAGGCTGGACTCCGTGCAGGTACGGAGGCTGACGGCTGCTGAGTGAGTGAGTTTACGACGCTCCCACCACTGCTGCTGGATTGATTTAACACATCTGGAATATTTAGATTTATTCTGGGTCAACATCTGCATCTGTTGAAGTCCTCAGTCTCCATGCAGGTGGTGTTGTTCCAGATAAAAGGTCTCAATAACAGCATCACTCCAGGTGAAACCATTCCAAAGAAGGCTCAGTGGAGCTGGCATATCAGCCCCCAATGGAAGCCTGCTGCTGCTGCCAAGCTCTCCATGTCATCATGGAAAAGTTGATTGTTCAACTCAATGTTTTTCCCATTGGGAGGAGATTTGTTGTTCCACCATGAAGTCTTTTCTTGTGATGAGTTTGTGTGTTGTAGTAGCATGAAGATATCTTGTTATCATGATCAACTCCTCTGGCCTGGTGGAAGAACGCTGCTGTGTTTGGATTCAGACGAGTCAAATCTGAACCAGGGACTTGTAGTTTTATCCTCGGTCTCCGGACTCATAAAATGGAGACCGGCCCAGTTTGACACTTTTGAACTCCTCCATGATGTTCAAATCTCATGACTGAGATTCGTGATTGGAAACATCGGCGGTTCAGGAAAGAAAACATGTACCATTGAACATCGCTCTCATCCTTCTACTCAGAACGCTGCGGTGGACTCCACCGTGTCCAGGCTTTGGGCAGATACGTCTTCATCCTCCACCACCACCAGCCGCTCCACCCCACCCACCCTGTGCAGGTCTACATTACCAGGGTCGGATCTGGCAGGGTGGAGGATCTTTGATTCATCTTAGCTTTCCTGCTCCGGCTGTTTGAGAAACATTCAAATGGAGATGGTTGTTTGTGTCTTTCAGGCCACGCCAACGCCTCCTTCTGTCCCCACGCTTACGGCTGCCGAAACGTGCCGGTGTCTGAAAACCAGATCATTGTGGATGTGCCGGACCACCAGGTCCTCCTCACCTGCAGGTTCCTGCAGGCAGAGCCCTGTGGTGGTAGGTTTCCTGCTCCTCTGCTGGACTGATACCCTCTCCCTTTCCCCACACGTATCTGCTGTTTCTACTCTGTGCCTCCTTCTCCTCTGTCAGGCCTGGACTTCTTCCTTCTGTCTCTCCAGGATCACGTCCTGGTGGTGCCTGAGAGCAGCTCCAGCTCCAGCTCCCTGAACCAAGAACCACTGGAGAAATCTGACCACTTCATTAGCAACTGTGGCCTCAACAGCTTTCATGTCAAGTCGGTGTCTCTCAGCCTGAGTTGGTCCCTGTTCAGTATCCCTGAATGTTCTAGAGGAACTAAACTGGGCCTGACTGGGACGCTTCTGTCTGCTCAGATTTGGGTTGTGAATGCATTCAGATGTCATTTACAAGCATTGGAACTAAAGACCTGAGCCTCAAGAATATTTAGTTCTTGATTTACTTTCTCTTGCAGGGTTTCACTTTGTGCAAATTTTCTTTTTAAGATCTTTGTTTTTTGTTGTCCTTCCATTTAGCGAGTTTGGCTAATAACCTTTTCCCCACTTAACTAATTTTCCTAAAATGTCTCGCTAACGTTTCCTTTTTCTCTGTCGTCCCTCCTGTCCTTGGTCTCCATTCTGTCTCAGCTCAGCTGTGTCTCTTGGGCTCTCTTCAACAACGGCGCCCTGCCTTGTGCCTGCCATGAGGTTGGAGCTGAGAGTGACACCTGCGAGCCATTTGGTGGTCAGTGCCGCTGCAGGCCCCATGAGATTGGCCGAGACTGCTCCATGTGTGCCGCGGGCTGCTGGGGATTCCCCACTGCAGACGTGAGTGTCAGATTGGATGAATGATGAGTAATAAGGGCTTTTAATGATGAGTGAGAGGACGGACAAAACCAACCTGTCCAACCATCAGAGGACAGTTTGTTGTTCTAGTTTCAGCTCTTTCCACATTACCGCCAGCATCACTTTGAGATTATTAGCAACTATCACTACATTACTATTAGCATCATTTTGGGATCATTAGCAATTCTTACGAAATAACTATCGCATTATTTTTAGGTTCGTAGCAACTCATCCTACATGACTGTCAGCATCACTTTGAGGTTGTTCGAAACACTTACTACATTACTGTCAGCATCACTGAGTTCATTAGCAACTATCACTACATTACTGTTAGCATAATTTTGAGTTTATTAGCAATTCTTCCTACATCACTGTAGCATTATTTTGAGGTTTTTAGTAGCTCTTACTAAATTACTGTCATCATTTTGAGGTTATTAGCAGCTCTTACTAGATTACTGTTAGCATCATTTTGAGGTTATTCGAAAATGTCACTCCGTTACTGTTAGCATCATTTTGAGTTCATTCGCAATTCTTACGCCAGCACTGTCACATCATTTTGAGATCAATAGCAATTCTTCCAACATCACTGTTGCATTATTTTGAGGTTATTAGCAACTCTTACTACATGACTCTCAGCATCATTTTTAGGTTACTCGCAACTTTCACTACATTACTGTTAGCATCATTTTGAGTTCATTAGCAATTCTTACTACATCACTGTCGCATCATTTTGAGATCATTAGCAATTCTTCTGACATCACTGTCAAATTATTTTGAGGTTCGTAGCAACTCTTACTACATTATTGTTGCATTATTTAAAGGTTCGTAGCAACTCTTACTACATTACTGTCAGCATCACTTTGAGTTTATTAGCAACTTTCACTACATTACTGTTAGCATCATTTTGAGTTTATTAGCATTTCTTATGACATCACTGTAGCATGAAATTGACTTCATTAGCAACTCTTACTACATGACTGTCAGCATCACTTTGAAGTTGTTCGAAACACTTACTACATTACTGTTGCATTATTTAAAGGTTCGTAGCAACTCTTACTACATTACTGTCATCATCATTTTGAGTTTATTAGCAACTATCACTACATTACTGTTAGCATCATTTTGAGGTGAGAAGGAACTTTTACTACATGACTGACAGCATCACTTTTAGGTTGTTCGAAACACTTACTACATTTCTGTAAGTATCACTGAGTTAATTAGCAACTATCACTACATTACTGTTAGCATCATTTTGAGATCATTAGCAATTCTTCCGACATCACTGTCGCATTATTTTGAGGTTCGAAGCAACTGTTACTACATGACTGTCAGCATCACTTTGAGGTTGTTCGAAACTCTTACTACATTTCTTTAAGCATCACTGAGTTTCTTAGCAACTATCGCTACATTACTGTTAGCATCATCTTGAGTTCATTTGCAATTCTTCCGACATCACTGTCGCAATATTTTGAGGTTCGTAGCAACTTAAATACATGACTGTCGCATTATTTTAAGGTTCGTAGCAACTCTTACTACATTATTGTTGCATTATTTTAAGGTTCGTAGCAACTCTGACTACATGACTGTCATCATCACTTTGAGTTTATTAGCAACTATCACTACATTACTGTTAGCATCATTTTGAGGTTAGAAGCAACTTTTACTACATGACTGACAGCATCACTTTTAGGTTGTTCGAAACACTTACTACATTACTGTAAGTATCACTGAGTTAATTAGCAACTATCACTACATTAGTGTTAGCATCATTTTGAGTTCATTAGCAATTCTTCCAACATCACTGTCGCAATATTTTGAGGTTCGTAGCAACACTTACTATATCACTGTCAGCATCACTGAGTTGATATGCAACTATCACTACATTACTGTTAGCATCATATTGAGGTTCGTAGCAACTCTTAGTACAAGACTGTCAGCATCACTTTGAGGTTGTTCGAAACACTTACTACATCACTGTCAGCATCACTGAGTTGATATGCAACTATCACTACATTACTGTTAGCATCATTTTGAGTTCATCAGCAATTCTTCCGACATCACTGTCGCATCATTTTGAGATCATTAGCAATTCTTCTGACATCACTGCCACATCATTTTGAGGTTCGTAGCAACTCTTACTACATTATTGTTGCATTATTTTAAGGTTAGTAGCAACTCTTACTACATGACTGTCAGCATCACTTTGAGGTTATTAGCAACTATCACTACATTACTGTTAGCATCATTTTGAGTTCATGAGCAATTCTCACGACATCACTGTAGCATTGAATTGAGTTCATTAGCAACTCTTACTAAATGACTGTCAGCATCACTTTGAGGTTGTTCGAAACACTTACTACATCACTGTCAGCATCACTTTGAGGTTATTCGAAAGTTTCACTCCATTACTGTTAGCATCATTTTGAGTTCATTAGCAATTCTTACTACATCACTGTCGCATCATTTTGAGATCATTAGCAATTCTTCCGACATCACTGTCGCATTATTTTTAGGTTCGTGGCAACTCTTAGTACAAGACTGTCAGCATCACTTTGAGGTTAGTCGAAACGTTCACTCCATTACTGTTCGCATCATTTTGAGTTCATGAGCAATTCTTTCTAAATCACTGTCGCATCATTTTGAGATCTTTAGCAATTCTCCCGACATCACTGTCGCATTATTTTGAGGTTCGTCGCAACTCTTACTACATGACTGTCACCATCACTTTGAGGTTATTCGAAACACTTACTACATTACTGTAAGCATCACTGACTTGATTAGCATCTATCACTACATTACTGTTAGCATCATTTTGAGTTCATTAGCAATTCTTCCGACATCACTGTCGCAATATTTTGAGGTTCGTAGCAACTCTTACTCCATGACTGTCAGCATCACTTTGAGGTTCTTCGAAACACTTACTACATTACTGTAAGCATTACTGACTTGATTAGCAACTATCACTACATTACTGTTAGCATCATTTTAAGTTCATTAGCAATTCTTCCGACATCACTGTCGCAATATTTTGAGGTTCTTAGCAACTTTTACTACATTACTGTCGCATTATATTGAGGTTCGTAGCAACTCTTACTACATGACTGTCAGCATCACTTTGAGGTTATTCGTAACACTTACTACATTACTGTAAGCATTACTGACTTGATTAGCAACTATCACTACATTACTGTTAGCATCATTTTAAGTTCATTAGCAATTCTTCCGACATCACTGTCGCATCATTTTGAGGTTCGTAGCAACTCTTATTACATTATTGTTGCATTATTTTAAGGTTCGTAGCAATTCTTACTACATGACTGTCAGCATCACTTTGAGTTTATTAGCAACTATCACTACATTACTGTTAGCATCATTTTGAGTTTATGAGCAATTCTCACGACATCACTGTAGCATTGAATTGAGTTCATTAGCAACTCTTACTAAATGACTGTCAGCATCACTGTGAGGTTGTTCGAAAGTTTCACTCCATCACTGTCGCATCATTTTGAGATCTTTAGCAATTCTTCTGACATTACTGTCACATTATTTTGAGGTTCGTAGCAACTCTTACTACATGACTGTCAGTATCACTTTGAGGTTATTCGAAACACTTACTACATCACTGTAAGCATCACTGAGTTGATTAGCAACTATCACTACATTACTGTTAGCATCATTTTGAGTTCATTAGCAATTCTTCCAACATCACTGTCGCATCATTTTGAGTTTATTAGAAATTCTACCGACATCACTGTCGCATTATTTTGAGGTTCGTAGCAACTCTTAGAACAAGACTGTCAGCATCACTTTGAGGTTATTCGAAACTTTCACTCCATTACTGTTAGCATCATTTTGAGTTCATTAGCAATTCCTACTACATCACTGTCGCATCATTTTGAGATCATTAGCAATTCTTCCGACATCACTGTGGCATTATTTTAAGGTTTGTAGCAACTCTTACTACATGACTGTCACCATCACTTTGAGGTTATTCAAAACACTTACTACATTACTGCAAGCATCACTGAGTTGATTAGCAACTATCACTACATTACTGTTAGCATCATTTTGAGTTCATTAGCAATTCTTCCGACATTACTGTTGCAATATTTTGAGGTTCATAGCAACTCTTACTACATGACTGTCAGCATCACTTTGAGGTTATTCGAAACGTTCACTCCATTACTGTTAGCATCATTTTGAGGTCATTAGCAATTCTTCTGACATCACTGTCGCATCATTTTGAGATCTTTAGCAATTCTTCTGACATCACTGTCGCATTTTTTTTTAGGTTCACAGCAACTCTTACTACATGACTGTCAGCATCACTTTGAGGTTTTTCGAAACGTTCACTCCATTACTGTTACCATCATTTTGAGATCATGACCAATTCTTCCGACATCACTGTCGCATCATTTTGAGATCTTTAGCAATTCTTCTGACATCACTGTCGCATTATTTTGAGGTTCGTAGCAACTCTTGCTACATGACTGTCAGCATCACTTTGAGGTTATTCGAAACACTTACTACATTACTGCAAGCATCACTGAGTTGATTAGCAACAATCACTACATTACTGTTAGCATCATTTTAAGTTCATTAGCAATTCTTCCGACATCACTGTCGCAACATTTTGAGGTTCGTAGCAACTCTTACTCCATGACTGTCAGCATCACTTTGAGGTTCTTCGAAACACTTACTACATTACTGTAAGCATCACTGACTTGATTAGCAACTATCACTACATTACTGTTAGCATCATTTTGAGTTCATTAGCAATTCTTCCGACATCACTGTCGCAATATTTTGAGGTTCGTAGCAACTTTTACTACATTACTGTCACATTATTTTGAGGTTCGTAGCAACTCTTTGTACATGACTGTCAGCATCACTTTGAGGTTATTCGAAACTTTCACTCCATTGCTGTTAGCATCATTTTGAGTTCATTAGCAATTCTTACGACATCACCGTCGCAATATTTTGAGGTTTGTAGCAACTTTTACTACATTACTGTCGCATTATTTTGAGGTTCGTAGCAACTCTTACAACATGACTTTCAGCATCACTTTGAGGTTCTTCGAAACACTTACTACATTACTGTAAGCATCACTGAGTTGATTAGCAACTATCACTACATGACTGTTAGCATCATTTTGACGTTAGAAGCAACTTTTACTACATGACTGACAGCATCGCTTTTAGGTTGTTCGAAACACTTACTACATTACTGTAAGTATCACTGAGTTTTTTAGCAACTATCACTACATTACTGTTAGCATCATTTTGAGTTAATGAGCAATTCTCACGACATCACTGTGGCATTGAATTGAGTTCATTAGCAACTCTTACTAAATGACTGTCAGCAATACTTTGAGGTTGTTCGAAACTCTTACTACATGACTGTAAGCATCACTGAGTTGATTAGCAACTATCACTACATTACTGTTAGCATCATCTTGAGTTCATTAGCAATTCTTCCGACATCACTGTCGCAATATTTTGAGGTTCGTAGCAACTTTTACTACATTACTGTCGCATTATTTTGAGGTTCGTAGCAACTCTTAGTACATGACTGTCAGCATCACTTTGAGGTTATTCGAAACGTTCACTCCATTACTGTTAGCATCATTTTGAGATCATTACCAATTCTTCTGACATCACTGTCGCATCATTTTGCGGTTCGTAGCAACTGTTACTACATGACTGTCAGCATCACTTTGAGGTTGTTCGAAACACTTACTACATTACTGTAAGCATCACTGACTTGATTAGCAACTGTCACTACATTACTGTTAGCATCATGTTGAGTTCAATAGCAATTCTTCCGACATCACTGTCGCAATATTTTGAGGTTCGTTGCAACTTTTACTACATTACTGTCGCATTATTTTGAGTTTCGCAGCAACTCTTACTGCATGACTGTCAGCATCACTTGGAGGTTATTTGAAACTTTCAATCCATTACATTTTGCAGCATTTTGAGTTCATTAGCAATTCTTACTAAATCACTGTCGCATTATTTTGAGATCTTTAGCAATTCTTCTGACATCACTGTCGCATTATTTTGAGGTTCGTAGCAACTCTTACTGCATGACTGTCAGCATCACTTTGAGGTTATTCGAAACTTTCACTCCATTACTGTTAGCATCATTTTGAGTTCATTAGCAATTCTTATGACATCACAGTAGCATTCAATTGAGTTCATTAGCAATTCTTACTACATCACTGTCGCATCATTTTGAGATCATTAGCAATTCTTCTGACATCACTGTCGCATTATTTTGAGGTTCGTAGCAACTCTTACTGCATGACTGTCAGCATCATTTTGAGGTTGTTCGAAACACTTAGTACATTACTGTAATCATCACTGAGTTGATTAGCAACTATCACTACATTACTGTTAGCATCATTTTGAGTTCAATAGCAATTCTTCCGATGTCACTGTCGCAATATTTTGAGGTTCGTAGCAACTTTTACTACATTACTGTCGCATTATTTTGAGTTTCGTAGCAACTCTTACTACATGACAGTCAGCATCACTTTGAGGTTATTCGAAACTTTCACTCCATTACTGTTAGCAGCATTTTTAGTTCATTTGCAATTCTTACTCAATCACTGTCGCATCATTTTGAGATCTTTAGCAGTTCTTCTGACAACACTGTCGCATTATTTTGAGTTTCGTAGCAACTCTTACGACATGACTTTCAGCATCACTTTGAAGTTGTTCGAAACACTTACTACATGACTGTCAGCATCACTTTGAGGTTGCTGGAAACTCTTACTACATTACTGTAAGCATCACTGAGTTTTTTAGCAACTATCGCTACAATACTGTTAGCATCATCTTGAGTTCATTAGCAATTCGTACGACATCACTGTCGCATCATTTTGAGATCATTAGCAATTCTTCCGACATCACTGTCGCAATATTTTTAGGTTCGTATTAACTCTTACTACATGTCTGTCAGCATCACTTTTAGGTTATTCGAAACTTTCACTCCATTAATATTAGCATCATTTTGAGTTCATGAGCAATTCTTACTAAATCACTGTCGCATCATTTTGAGATCATTAGCAATTCTTCTGACATCATTGTCGCATTATTTTGAGGTTCGTAGCAACTCTTACTGCATGACTGTCAGCATCACTTTGAGGTTGTTCAAAACACTTAGTACATTACTGTAAGCAACACTGAGTTGATTAGCAACTATCACTACATTACTGTTAGCATCATTTTGAGTTCATTAGCAATTCTTCGGACATCACTGTCGCAAAATTTTGAGGTTCTTTGCAACTTTTACTCCATTACTGTCGCATTATTTTGAGGTTCTTTGCAACTCTTACTACATTACTGTCAGCATCACTTTGAGGTTATTCGAAACTTTCACTCCATTACTGTTAGCATCATTTTGAGTTCATTAGCAATTCTTATGACATCACAGTAGCATTCAATTGAGTTCATTAGCAATTCTTACTACATGACTGTCGCATCATTTTGAGATCATTAGCAATTCTTCTGACATCACTGTCGCATTATTTTGAGGTTCGTAGCAATTCTTACTACATGACTGTCAGCATCACTTTGAAGTTGTTCGAAACACTTAGTACATTACTGTAAGCATCACTGAGTTTATTAGCAACTATCACTACATTACTGTTAGCATCATTTTGAGTTCATTCGCAATTCTTACGACATCAGTCGCATCATTTTGAGATCATTAGCAATTCTTCTGACATCACTGTCGCAATATTTTTAGGTTCGTATTAACTCTTACTACATGACTGTCAGCATCACTTTGAGGTTATTCGAAACTTTCACTCCATTAATGTTAGCATCATTTTGAGTTCATTAGCAATTCTTACTAAATCACTGTAGCATCATTTTGAGATCATTCGCAATTCTTCTGAATTCACTGTCGCATTTTTTTGAGGTTCGTAGCAACTCTTACTACATTACTGTCGCATTATTTAAAGGTTCGTAGCAACTCTTACTGCATGACTGTCAACATCACTTTGAGGGTGTTCGAAACTCTGACTACATTACTGTAAGCATCAGTGAGTTGATTAGCAACTATCACTACTTTACTGTTAGCATCATTTTGAGTTCATTAGCAATTCTTCCAACATCACTGTTGCAATATTTTGAGGTTTGTAGCAACTTTTACTACATTACTGTCGCATTATTTTGAGGTTCGTAGCAACTCTTACTACATGACTGTCGGCATCCCTTTGAGGTTATTCGAAACTTTCACTCCATTACTGTTCGCATCATTTTGAGTTCATTAGCAATTCTTACGACATCACAGTAGCATTAAATTGAGTTCATTAGCAACTCTTACTACATGACTTTCAGCATCACTTTGAAGTTGTTCGAAACACTTACTACATGACTGTCAGCATCACTTTGACGTTGTTCGAAACTCTTACTACATTACTGTAACCATCACTGAGTTTTTTAGCAACTATCGCTACATTAGTGTTAGCATCATTTTGAGATCATTAGCAATTCTTCCGACATCACTGTCGCAATATTTTTAGGTTCGTATTAACTCTTACTACATGTCTGTCAGCATCACTTTGAGGTTTTTCGAAACTTTCACTCCATTAATGTTAGCATCATTTTGAGTTCATGAGCAATTCTTACTAAATCACTGTAGCATCATTTTGAGTTCATTAGCAATTCTTACTAAATCACTGTAGCATCATTTTGAGATCATTAGCAATTCTTCTGACATCACTGTCGCATTATTTTGAGGTTGTTCGAAACTCTTACTACATGACTGTCAGCATCACTCTGAGGTTGTTTAAAATGTTCACTCCATTACTGTTAGCAGCATTTTGAGTTCATTAGCAATTCTTACGAAATCACTGTCGCATCATTTTGAGATCTTTAGCAATTCTTCTGACATCACTGTCGCATCATTTTGAGATCGTTAGCAATTCTTCAGACATCACTGTCGCATTATTTTGAGGTTCGTAGCAACTCTTACTACATGACTGTCAGCATCACTTTGAGGTTTTTCGAAACACTTACTACATTACTGGAAGCATCACTGACTTGATTAGCAACTATCACTACATTACTGTTAGCATCACTTTGAGTTCATAAGCAATTCTTCCGACATCACTGTCGCAATATTTTGAGGTTCGTAGCAACACTTACGACATGACTGTCAGCATCACTTTGAGTTCATTAGCAACTATCACTACATTACTTTTAGCATCATTTTGAGTTTATTAGCAACTATCACTACATTACTTTTAGCATCATTTTGAGTTTATTAGCAACTATCACTACATTACTGTTAGCTTCATTTTGAGTTTATTAGCAATTCATAGACATCACTGTAGCATCTAATTGAGGTAAGTAGCAACTCTTACTACATGACTGTCAGCATCACTTTGAGGTTGTTTGAAACACTTACGACATTAATGTAAGCATCACTGAGTTTATTAGCAACTATCACTACATTACTGTTAGCATCATTTTGAGGTTAGAAGCAACTGTTACCACATGACTGACAGCGTCACTTTTAGGTTGTTCGAAACACTTACTACATTACTGTAAGCATCACTGAGTTAATTAGCAACTATCACTACATTACTTTCAGCATCATTTTGAGGTTAGAAGCAACTCTTACTACATGACTGTCAGCATCACTTTGAGGTTTTTCGAAACACTTACTACATTACTGGAAGCATCACTGACTTGATAAGCAACTATCACTACATTACTAATAGCATCATTTTGAGTTCATTCGCAATTCTTCCGACATCACTGTCGCAATATTTTGAGGTTGGTTGCACCTTTTACTACATTACTTTCGCATTATTTTGAGGTTCGTAGCAACTCTTCGAACATGACTGTCGCATTATTTTGATGTTCGTAGCAACTCTTCGTACATGACTGTCAGCATCACTTTGAGGTTATTCGAAAGTTTCACTCCATTACTGTTAGCATCATTTTGAGTTCATTAGCAATTCTTCCAACATCACTGTCGCAATATTTTGAGGTTCATAGCAACACTTACAACATGACTGTCAGCATCACTTTGAGGTTATTTCGAAACTTTCACTCCATTACTGTTAGCATCATTTTGAGATCATTAGCAATTCTTCTAACATCACTGTCGCATCATTTTGAGATCTTTAGCAATTCTTCTGACATCACTGTCGCATTATTTTGAGGTTCGTAGAAACTCTTACTACATGACTGTCAGCATCACTTTGAGGTTGTTCGAAACACTTACTACATTACTGTAAGCATCACTGACTTGATTAGCAACTATCACTACATTACTGTCAGCATCATTTTGAGGTTAGAAGCAACTGTTACGACATGACTGACAGCATCACTTTTTGGTTTTTTCGAAACACTTACTACATTACTGTAAGCATCACTGAGTTAATTACCAACTATCACTACATCACTGTTAGCATCATTTTGAGTTCATTAGCAATTCTTCCGACATCACTGTCGCATTATTTTGAGGTTCGTAGCAACTTTTACTACATCACTGTCGCAATATTTTGAGGTTCGTAGCAACTCTTAGTACATGACTGTCAGCATCACTTTGAGGTTTTTCGAAACACTTACTACATTACTGTAAGCATCACTGAGTTGATTAGCAACTATCACTACATTACTGTTAGCATCATTTTGACTTCATTAGCAATTCTTCCGACATCACTATCGCAATATTTTGAGGTTCGTAGCAACTTTTACTACATTACTGTCGCATTATTTTGAGGTTCGCAGCAAAACTTACTACATGACTGTCAGCATCACTTTGAGGTTATTCGAAAGTTTCACTCCATTACTGTTAGCATCATTTTGAGTTCATTAGCAATTCTTCCGACATCACTGTCGCAATATTTTGAGGTTCGTAGCAACTCTTACTACATTATTATTGCATTATTTTAAGGTTCGCAGCAACTCTTACTGCATTACTGTCAGCATCACTTTGAGTTTTTTAGCAACTATCACTACATAACTGTTAGCATCATTTTGAGTTGTTGAGCAATTCTCACAACATCACTGTAGCATTAAATTGAGTTGATTAGCAACTCTTACTAAATGACTTT
This sequence comes from Aulostomus chinensis, assembly GCF_037954235.1. NCBI lineage: Eukaryota > Metazoa > Chordata > Actinopteri > Syngnathiformes > Aulostomidae > Aulostomus > Aulostomus chinensis. The sequence continues at coordinate 53,375,494 of NC_141320.1, read as the reverse complement.
CAGCATCACTTTGAGGTTGTTCGAAACTCTTACTAAATTACTGTAAGCATCACTGAGTTTCTTAGCAACTATCACTACATTACTGTTAGCATCATCTTGAGTTCATTAGCAATTCTTCCGACATCACTGTCGCAATATTTTGAGGTTTGTAGCAACACTTACTACATTACTGTCGCATTATTTTGAGGTTCGTAGCAACACTTACTACATGACTGTCAGCATCACTTTGAGGTTATTCGAAAGTTTCACTCCATTACTGTTAGCATCATCTTGAGTTCATTAGCAATTCTTCCGACATCACTGTCGCAATATTTTGAGGTTCGTAGCAACTTTTACTACATTACTGTCGCATTATTTTGAGATTCGTAGCAACTCTTAATACATGACTGTCAGCATCACTTTGAGGTTATTCGAAAGTTTCACTCCATTACTGTTAGCATCATCTTGAGTTCATTAGCAATTCTTACTACATCACTGTCGCAATATTTTGAGGTTCGTAGCAACTTTTACTACATTACTGTCGCATTATTTTGAGGTTCGTAGCAACTCTTCGTACATGACTGTCAGCATCACTTTGAGGTTATTTGAAACGCTTACTACATTACTGTAAGCATCACTGAGTTTCTTAGCAACTATCACTACATTACTGTTTGCATCATCTTGAGTTCATTAGCAATTCTTCCGACATCACTGTCGCAATATTTTGAGGTTCGTAGCAACTTTTACTACATTACTGTCGCATTATTTTGAGGTTCGTAGCAACACTTACTACATGACTGTCAGCATCACTTTGAGGTTATTCGAAAGTTTCACTCCATTACTGTTAGCATCATCTTGAGTTCATCAGCAATTCTTCCGACATCACTGTCGCAATATTTTGAGGTTCGTAGCAACTCTTAGTACATGACTGTCAGCATCACTTTGAGGTTATTGGAAACGTTCACTCCATTACTGTTAGCATCATTTTGAGATCATTACCAATTCTTCTGACATCACTTTTGCATCATTTTGAGATCTTTAGCAATTCTTCTGACATCACTGTCGCATTATTTTGAGGTTCGTAGCAACGCTTACTACATGACTGTCAGCATCACTTTTAGGTTGTTCGAAACACTTACTACATTACTTTAAGCATCACTGACTTGATTAGCAACTATCACTGCATTACTGTTAGCATCATTTCAAGTTCATGAGCAATTCTTCCGACATCACTGTCGCAATATTTTGAGGTTCGTAGCAACTCTTCGTACATGACTGTCAGCATCACTTTGAGGTTATTCGAAACACTTACTACATTACTGTAAGCATCACTGACTTGATTAGCAACTATCACTACATTACTGTTAGCATCATTTCAAGTTCATGAGCAATTCTTCCGACATCACTGTCGTATTATTTTGAGGTTCGTAGCAACTCTTCGTACATGACTGTCAGCATCACTTTGAGGTTATTCGAAACACTTACTACATTACTGTAAGCATCACTGAGTTGATTCGCAACTATCACTACATTACTGTTAGCATCATTTTGAGTTCATTAGCAATTCTTCCGACATCACGATCGCAATATTTTGAGGTTCGTAGCAACTTTTACTGCATGACTGTCGCATTATTTTGAGGTTTAATAGCAACACTTACGACATGACTGTCAGCATCACTTTGAAGTTATTCGAAAGTTTCACTCCATTACTGTTAGCATCATTTTGAGTTCATTAGCGATTCTTACTACATCACTGTCGCATCATTTTGAGATCATTAGCAATTCTTCTGACATCACTGTCGCATTAATTGCAGGTTCGTAGCAACTGTTACTACATGACTGTCAGCATCACTTTGAGGTTATTCAAAACACTTACTACATTACTGCAAGCATCACTGAGTTAATTAGCAACTATCACTACATTACTTTTAGCATCTTTTTGAGTTCATTAGCAATTCTTCAGACATCACTGTCGCAATATTTTGAGGTTCGTAGCAACTTTTACTACATTACTGTCGCATTATTTTGAGGTTCGTAGCAACTAATAGTACATGACTGTCAGCATCACTTTGAGGTTATTCGAAACGTTCACTCCTTTACTGTTAGCATCATTTTTAGATCATTAGCAATTCTTACTACATCACTGTCGCATCATTTTGAGATCTTTAGCAATTCTTCTGACATCACTGTCGCATTATTTTGAGGTTCGTAGCAACTCTGACTACATGACTGTCAGCATCACTTTGAGGTTGTTCGAAACACTTACTACATTACTGTAAGCATCACTGACTTGATTAGCAACTATCACTACATTACTGTTAGCATCATTTTAAGTTCATTAGCAATTCTTACTACATCACTGTCGCAATATTTTGAGGTTCGTAGCAACTTTTACTAAATTACTGTCGCATTATTTTGAGGTTCGTAGCAACTCTTACTACATTATTGTTGCATTATTTTAAGCTTCATAGCAACTCTTACTACATTACTGTTAGCATCACTTTGAGTTCATTAGCAATTCTTCCTACAACACTGTCGCATCATTTTGAGTTCATTAGCAATTCTTCCGACATCACTGTCGCAATATTTTGAGGTTCGTAGCAACTCTTACTACATTATTATTGCATTATTTTAAGGTTCGCAGCAACTCTTACTACATTACTGTCAGCATCACTTTGAGTTTTTTAGCAACTATCACTACATTACTGTTAGCATCATTTTGAGTTGTTGAGCAATTCTCACGACATCACTGTAGCATTAAATTGAGTTCATTAGCAACTCTTACTAAATGACTTTCAGCATCACTTTAAGGTTGTTCGAAACTCTTACTACATTACTGTAAGCATCCCTGAGTTTCTTAGCAACTATCACTACATTACTGTTTGCATCATCTTGAGTTCATTAGGATTTCTTCCGACATCACTGTCGCAATATTTTGAGGTTCGTAGCAACTTTTACTACATTACTGTCGCATTATTTTGAGGTTCGTAGCAACACTTACTACATGACTGTCAGCATCACTTTGAGGTTATTCGAAAGTTTCACTCCATTACTGTTAGCATCATCTTGAGTTCATTCGCAATTCTTCCGACATCACTGTTGCATCATTTTGAGATCTTTAGCAATTCTTCTGACATCACTGTCGCATTATTTTGAGGTTCGTAGCAACTCTGACTACATGACTGTCAGCATCACTTTGAGGTTGTTCGAAACACTTACTACATTACTGTAAGCATCACTGACTTGATTAGCAACTATCACTACATTACTGTTAGCATCATTTTGAGTTCATTAGCAATTCTTCCGACATCACTGTCGCAATATTTTGAGGTTCGTAGCAACTTTTACTACGTTGCTGTCGCATTATTTTGAGGTTCGTAGCAACTCTTACTACATTACTGTCAGCATCACTTTGAGGTTGTTCGAAACACTTACTACATCAATTTCGCAATATTTTGAGGTTCGTAGCAACTTTTACGACATTACTGTCGCATTATTTTGAGGTTCGTAGCAACTCTTAGTACATGACTGTCAGCATCACTTTGAGGTTATTCGAAACGTTCACTCCATGACTGTTAGCATCATTTTGAGATCATTAGCAATTCTTACTACATCACTGTCGCATCATTTTGAGATCTTTAGCAATTCTTCTGACATCACTGTCGCATTATTTTGAGGTTCGTAGCAACTCTGACTACATGACTGTCAGCATCACTTTGAGGTTGTTCGAAACACTTACTACATTACTGTAAGCATCACTGACTTGATTAGCAACTATCACTACATTACTGTTAGCATCATTTTAAGTTCATTAGCAATTCTTACTACATCACTGTCGCAATATTTTGAGGTTCGTAGCAACTTTTACTAAATTACTGTCGCATTATTTTGAGGTTCGTAGCAACTCTTACTACATTATTGTTGCATTATTTTAAGCTTCATAGCAACTCTTACTACATTACTGTTAGCATCACTTTGAGTTCATTAGCAATTCTTCCTACAACACTGTCGCATCATTTTGAGTTCATTAGCAATTCTTCCGACATCACTGTCGCAATATTTTGAGGTTCGTCGCAACTCTTACTACATTATTATTGCATTATTTTAAGGTTCGCAGCAACTCTTACTACATTACTGTCAGCATCACTTTGAGTTTTTTAGCAACTATCACTACATAACTGTTAGCATCATTTTGAGTTGTTGAGCAATTCTCACGACATCACTGTAGCATTAAATTGAGTTCATTAGCAACTCTTACTAAATGACTTTCAGCATCACTTTAAGGTTGTTCGAAACTCTTACTACATTACTGTAAGCATCCCTGAGTTTCTTAGCAACTATCACTACATTACTGTTTGCATCATCTTGAGTTCATTAGGATTTCTTCCGACATCACTGTCGCAATATTTTGAGGTTCGTAGCAACTTTTACTACATTACTGTCGCATTATTTTGAGGTTCGTAGCAACACTTACTACATGACTGTCAGCATCACTTTGAGGTTATTCGAAAGTTTCACTCCATTACTGTTAGCATCATCTTGAGTTCATTCGCAATTCTTCCAACATCACTGTTGCATCATTTTGAGATCTTTAGCAATTCTTCTGACATCACTGTCGCATTATTTTGAGGTTCGTAGCAACTCTGACTACATGACTGTCAGCATCACTTTGAGGTTGTTCGAAACACTTACTACATTACTGTAAGCATCACTGACTTGATTAGCAACTATCACTACATTACTGTTAGCATCATTTTGAGTTCATTAGCAATTCTTCCGACATCACTGTCGCAATATTTTGAGGTTCGTACCAACTTTTACTACGTTGCTGTCGCATTATTTTGAGGTTCGTAGCAACTCTTACTACATTACTGTCAGCATCACTTTGAGGTTGTTCGAAACACTTACTACATGACTGTCGCAATATTTTGAGGTTCGTAGCAACTTTTACGACATTACTGTCGCATTATTTTGAGGTTCGTAGCAACTCTTAGTACATGACTGTCAGCATCACTTTGAGGTTATTCGAAACACTTACTACATTACTGTAAGCATCACTGAGTTGATTAGCAACTATCACTACATTACTGTTAGCATCATTTTGAGTTCATTAGCAATTCTTCCGACATCACTGTCGCAATATTTTGAGGTTCGTAGCAACTTTTACTACATTACTGTCGCATTATTTTGAGGTCATTAGCAATTCTTCTAACATCACTGTCGCATCATTTTGAGATCTTTCGCAATTCTTCTGACATCACTGTCGCATTATTTTGAGGTTCGTAGCAACTCTTACTACATGACTGTCAGCATCACTTTGAGGTTATTCGAAAGTTTCACTCCATTACTGTTCGCATCATTTTGAGTTCATGAGCAATTCTTCTGACATCACTGTCGCAATATTTTGAGGTTCGTAGCAACTCTTACTACATGACTGTCAGCATCACTTTGAGGTTATTCGAAACACTTACTACATTACTGTTAGCATCACTTTGAGATTATTAGCAACTATCACTACATTACTGTTAGCATCATTTTGAGTTGTTGAGCAATTCTCACGACATCACTGTAGCATTAAATTGAGTTCATTAGCAACTCTTACTAAATGACTTTCAGCATCACTTTGAGGTTGTTCGAAACTCTTACTACATTACTGTAAGCATCACTGAGTTGATAAGCAAATATCACTACATTACTGTTAGCATCATCTTGAGTTCATTAGCAATTCTTCCGACATCAATGTCTCAATATTTTGAGGTTCGTAGCAACTTTTACTACATTACTGTCGCATTATTTTGAGGTTCGTAGCAACTTTTACTACATTACTGTCGCATTATTTTGAGGTTCGTAGCAACTCTTACTACATGACTGTCAGCATCACTTTGATGTTATTCGAAAGTTTCACTCCATTACTGTTAGCATCATCTTGAGTTCATTAGCAATTCTTCCGACATCACTGTCGCAATATTTAGAGGTACATAGCAACTTTTACTACATTACTGCTAGCATCACTTTGAGGTTGTTGGAAACACTTACTACATTACTGTAAGCATCACTGACTTGATTAGCAACTATCACTACATTACTGTTAGCATCATTTTGAGATCATTACCAATTCTTCCTACAACACTGTCGCATCATTTTGAGTTCATTTGCAATTCTTCCGACATTACTGTTGCATTATTTTGAGGTTCGAAGCAACTCTTAGTACATGACAGTCAGCATCACTTTGAGGTTATTCGAAACACTTACTACATTACTGTAAGCATCACTGAGTTTATTAGCAACTATCACTACATTACTGTTAGCATCATTTTGAGTTCATTAGCAATTCTTCCGACATCACTGTCGCAATATTTTAAGGTTCGTAGCAACTTTTACTACGTTGCTGTCGCATTATTTTGAGGTTCGTAGCAACTCTTACTACATTACTGTAAGCATCACTTTGAGGTTATTCGATAGTTTCACTCCATTACTGTTAGCATCATTTTGAGTTCATGAGCAATTCTTCCGACATCACTGTCGCAATATTTTGAGGTTCGTAGCAACTCTTACTACATTATTGTTGCATTATTTTAAGCTTCATAGTAACTCTTACTACATTACTGTTAGCATCACTTTGAGTTCATTAGCAATTCTTCCAACAACACTGTCGCATCATTTTGAGTTCATTAGCAATTCTTCCGGCATCACTGTCGCAATATTTTGAGGTTCGTAGCAACTCTTACTACATTACTGTCAGCATTACTTTGAATTTTTTAGCAACTATCACTACATAACTGTAAGCATCATTTTGAGTTGTTGAGCAATTCTCACGACATCACTGTAGCATTAAATTGAGTTCATTAGCAACTCTTACTAAATGACTTTCAGCATCACTTTAAAGTTGTTCGAAACTCTTACTACATTACTGTAAGCATCACTGAGTTTCTTAGCAAGTATAGCTACATTACTGTTAGCATCATCTTGAGTTCATTAGCAATACTTCCGACATCACTGTCGCAATATTTTGAGGTTCGTAGCAAGTTTTACTACATTACTGTCCCATCACTTTGAGGTTCGTAGCAACGCTTACTACATGACTGTCAGCATCACTTTGAGGTAATTCGAAAATTTCACTCCATTACTGTTAGCATCATTTTGAGTTCATCAGCGATTCTTACTACATCACTGTCGCATTATTTTGAGGTTCGTAGCAACTCTTGCTACATGACTGTCAGCATCACTTTGAGGTTATTCGAAACACTTACTACATTACTGCAAGCATCACTGAGTTGATTAGCAACTATCACTACATTACTTTTCGCATCATTTTAAGTTCATTAGCAATTCTTCCGACATCACTGTCGCAATATTTTGAGGTTCATAGCAACTTTTACTACATTACTGTCGCATTATTTTGAGGTTCGTAGCAACACTTACTACATGACTGTCAGCATCACTTTGAGGTTATTCGAAACGTTCACTCCATTACTGTTAGCATCATTTTGAGATCATTACCAATTCTTCCGACATCACTGTTGCATCATTTTGAGATCTTTAGCAATTCTTCTGACATCACTGTCGCATTATTTTGAGGTTCGTAGCAACTCTTACTACATGAATGTCAGCATCACTTTGAGGTTGTTCGAAACATTTACTACATTACTGTAAGCATCACTGACTTGATTAGCAACTATCACTACATTACTGTTAGCATCATTTCAAGTTCATGAGCAATTCTTCCGACATCACTGTCGCAATATTTTGAGGTTCGTAGCAACTTTTACTACATTACTGTTGCATTATTTTGAGGTTCGTAGCAACTCTTCGTACATGACTGTCAGCATCACTTTTAGGTTATTCGAAACACTTACTACATTACTGTAAGCATCACTGAGTTGATTCGCAACTATCACTACATTACTGTTAGCATCATTTTGAGTTCATTAGCAATTCTTCCGACATCACTATCGCAATATTTTGAGGTTCGTAGCAACTTTTACTACATGACTGTCGCATTATTTTGAGATTTGTAGCAACACTTACGACATGACTGTCAGCATCACTTTGAAGTTATTCGAAAGTTTCACTCCATTACTGTTAGCATCATTTTGAGTTCATTAGCGATTCTGACTACATCACTGTCGCATCATTTTGAGATCATTAGCAATTCTTCCGACATCACTGTCGCATTATTTTTAGGTTCGTAGCAACTGTTACTACATGACTGTCAGCATCACTTTGAGGTTATTCGAAACACTTACTACATTACTGCAAGCATCACTGAGTTAATTAGCAACTATCACTACATTACTTTTAGCATCATTTTGAGTTCATTAGCAATTCTTCCGACATCACTGTCGCAATATTTTGAGGTTCGTAGCAACTTTTACTACATTACTGTCGCATTATTTTGATGTTCGTAGCAACTCTTAGTACATGACTGTCAGCATCACTTTGAGGTTATTCGAAACATTCACTCCATTACTGTTAGCATCATTTTGAGATCATTACAAATTCTTCTGACATCACTGTTGCATCATTTTGAGATCTTTAGCAATTCTTCTGACATCACTGTCGCATTATTTTGAGGTTCGTAGCAACTCTTACTACATTATTGTTGCATTATTTTAAGCTTCATAGCAACTCTTACTACATTACTGTTAGCATCACTTTGAGTTCATTAGCAATTCTTCCTACAACACTGTCGCATCGTTTTGAGTTCATTAGCAATTCTTCCGACATCACTGTCGCAATATTTTGAGGTTCGTAGCATCTCTTCCTACATGACTGTCAGCATCACTTTGACTTTTTTAGCAACTATCACTACATAACTGTTAGCATCATTTTGAGTTGTTGAGCAATTCTCACGACATCACTGTAGCATTAAATTGAGTTCATTAGCAACTCTTACTAAATGACTTTCAGCATCACTTTAAGGTTGTTCGAAACTCTTACTACATTACTGTAAGCATCACTGAGTTTCTTATCAACTATCACTACATTACTGTTTGCATCATCTTGAGTTCATTAGGATTTCTTCCGACATCACTGTCGCAATATTTTGAGGTTCGTAGCAAGTTTTACTACATTACTGTCGCATTATTTTGAGGTTCGTAGCAACACTTACTACATGACTGTCAGCATCACTTTGAGGTTATTCGAAAGTTTCACTCCATGACTGTTAGCATCATCTTGAGTTCATTAGCAATTCTTCCGACATCACTGTTGCATCATTTTGAGATCTTTAGCAATTCTTCTGACATCACTGTCGCATTATTTTGAGGTTCGGAGCAACTCTTACTACATGACTGTCAGCATCACTTTGAGGTTGTTCGAAACACTTACTACATTACTGTAAGCATCACTGACTTGATTAGCAACTTTCACTACATTACTGTTAGCATCACTTTGAGGTTGTTCGAAACACTTACTACATGACTGTCGCATTATTTTGAGGTTCGTAGCAACTCTTAATACATTACTGTCAGCATCACTTTGAGGTTATTCGAAAGTTTCACTCCATTACTGTTAGCATCATTTTGAGTTCTTTAGCAATTCTTCCGACATCACTGTCGCAATATTTTGAGGTTCGTAGCAACTCTTCCTACATTATTGTTGCATTATTTTAAGCTTCATAGCAACTCTTACTACATTACTGTTAGCATCACTTTGAGTTTATTAGCAACTATCACTACATAACTGTTAGCATCATTTTGAGTTGTTGAGCAATTCTCACGACATCACTGTAGCATTAAATTGAGTTCATTAGCAACTCTTACTAAATGACTTTCAGCATCACTTTGAGGTTGTTCGAAACTCTTACTACATTACTGTAAGCATCACTGAGTTTCTTCGCAACTATCACTACATTACTGTTAGCATCATCTTGAGTTCATTAGCAATTCTTCCGACATCACTGTCGCAATATTTTGAGGTTCATAGCAACTTTTACTACATTACTGTCGCATTATTTTGATGTTCGTAGCAACTCTTAGTACATGACTGTCAGCATCACTTTGAGGTTATTCGAAAGTTTCACTCCATTACTGTTAGCATCATCTTGAGTTCAATAGCAATTCTTCCGACATCACTGTCGCAATATTTTGAGGTTCGTAGCAACTTTTGCTACATTACTGTCGCATTATTTTGAGATTCGTAGCAACTCTTAGTACATGACTGTCAGCATGACTTTGAGGTTATTCGAAACGTTCACTCCATTACTGTTAGCATCATTTTGAGATCATTACCAATTCTTCTGAACTCACTGTCGCATCATTTTGAGATCTTTAGCAATTCTTCCGACATCACTGTCGCATTATTTTGAGGTTCGTAGCAACTCTTAGTACAAGACTGTCAGCATCACTTTGAGATTATTTGAAAGTTTCACTGCATTACTGTTAGCATCATTTTGAGTTCATTAGCAATTCTTACTACATCACTGTCGCAGCATTTTGAGATCATTAGCAATTCTTCTGACATCACTGTCACATTATTTTGAGGTTCGTAGCAACTCTTAGTACATGACTGTCAGCATCAATTTGAGGTTATTCGAAACACTTACTACATTTCTGTAAGCATCACTGAGTTGATTAGCAACTATCACTACATTACTGTTAGCATCATTTTGAGTTCATTAGCAATTCTTCCGACATCACTGTCGCAATATTTTGAGGTTCGTAGCAACTTTTACTACATTACTGTCGCATTATTTTGAGGTTCGTAGCCACTCTTAGTACATGACTGTCAGCATCACTTTGAGGTTATTCGAAACGTTCACTCCATTACTGTTAGCATCATTTTGAGTTCATTAGCAATTCTTACTTAATCACTGTCGCATCATTTTGAGATCATTAGCAATTCTTCAGACATCACTATCGCATTATTTTGAGGTTCGTAGCAACTCTTACTACATTATTGTTGCATTATTTTAAGGTTCGTAGCAACTCTTACTACATTACTGTCAGCATCATTTTGAGTTTATGAGCAATTCTCACGACATCACTGTAGCATTGAATTGAGTTCATTAGCAACTCTTACTAAATGACTGTCAGCATCACTTTGAGGTTTTTCGAAACTCTTCCTACATTTCTGTAAGCATCACTGAGTTTCTTAGCAACTTTCACTTCATGACTGTTAGCATCATCTTGAGTTCATTAGCAATTCTTCCGACATCACTGTCGCATTATTTTAAGGTTCGAAGCAACTCTTACTACACAACTGTCAGCATCACTTTGAGGTTATTCGAAACTTTCACTTCATTACTGAAAGCATCACTGATTTATTTAGCAACTATCACTACATTACTGTTAGCATCATTTTGAGTTCATTAGCAATTCCTACGACATCACTGTAGCATTATTTTGAGGGTAGTAGCAACTCTTACTACATGACTTTCAGCATCATTTGAAATTGTCCGAAACACTTACTACATTACTGTCAGCATCACTAAGTTTATTAGCAACTATCACTACATTACTGTTAGCATAATTTTGAGTTCATGAGCAATTCTGACTCCATCACTGTCACATCATTTTGAGATCATGAGCAATTCATCTGACATCACTGTCGCATTTTTTGGAGGTTCGTAGCAACTCTTACTACATGACTGTCAGCATCACTTTGAGGTTATTCGAAACACTTACTACATTACTGTTAGCATCACTTTGAGATTATTAGCAACTATCACTACATTACTGTTAGCATCATTTTGAGTTGTTGAGCAATTCTCACGACATCACTGTAGCATTAAATTGAGTTCATTAGCAACTCTTACTAAATGACTTTCAGCATCACTTTGAGGTTGTTCGAAACTCTTACTACATTACTGTAAGCATCACTGAGTTGATAAGCAAATATCACTACATTACTGTTAGCATCATCTTGAGTTCATTAGCAATTCTTCCGACATCAATGTCTCAATATTTTGAGGTTCGTAGCAACTTTTACTACATTACTGTCGCATTATTTTGAGGTTCGTAGCAACTTTTACTACATTACTGTCGCATTATTTTGAGGTTCGTAGCAACTCTTACTACATGACTGTCAGCATCACTTTGATGTTATTCGAAAGTTTCACTCCATTACTGTTAGCATCATCTTGAGTTCATTAGCAATTCTTCCGACATCACTGTCGCAATATTTAGAGGTACATAGCAACTTTTACTACATTACTGCTAGCATCACTTTGAGGTTGTTGGAAACACTTACTACATTACTGTAAGCATCACTGACTTGATTAGCAACTATCACTACATTACTGTTAGCATCATTTTGAGATCATTACCAATTCTTCCTACAACACTGTCGCATCATTTTGAGTTCATTTGCAATTCTTCCGACATTACTGTTGCATTATTTTGAGGTTCGAAGCAACTCTTAGTACATGACAGTCAGCATCACTTTGAGGTTATTCGAAACACTTACTACATTACTGTAAGCATCACTGAGTTTATTAGCAACTATCACTACATTACTGTTAGCATCATTTTGAGTTCATTAGCAATTCTTCCGACATCACTGTCGCAATATTTTGAGGTTCGTAGCAACTTTTACTACGTTGCTGTCGCATTATTTTGAGGTTCGTAGCAACTCTTACTACATTACTGTAAGCATCACTTTGAGGTTATTCGATAGTTTCACTCCATTACTGTTAGCATCATTTTGAGTTCATGAGCAATTCTTCCGACATCACTGTCGCAATATTTTGAGGTTCGTAGCAACTCTTACTACATTATTGTTGCATTATTTTAAGCTTCATAGTAACTCTTACTACATTACTGTTAGCATCACTTTGAGTTCATTAGCAATTCTTCCAACAACACTGTCGCATCATTTTGAGTTCATTAGCAATTCTTCCGGCATCACTGTCGCAATATTTTGAGGTTCGTAGCAACTCTTACTACATTACTGTCAGCATTACTTTGAATTTTTTAGCAACTATCACTACATAACTGTAAGCATCATTTTGAGTTGTTGAGCAATTCTCACGACATCACTGTAGCATTAAATTGAGTTCATTAGCAACTCTTACTAAATGACTTTCAGCATCACCTTAAAGTTGTTCGAAACTCTTACTACATTACTGTAAGCATCACTGAGTTTCTTAGCAAGTATAGCTACATTACTGTTAGCATCATCTTGAGTTCATTAGCAATACTTCCGACATCACTGTCGCAATATTTTGAGGTTCGTAGCAAGTTTTACTACATTACTGTCCCATCACTTTGAGGTTCGTAGCAACGCTTACTACATGACTGTCAGCATCACTTTGAGGTAATTCGAAAATTTCACTCCATTACTGTTAGCATCATTTTGAGTTCATCAGCGATTCTTACTACATCACTGTCGCATTATTTTGAGGTTCGTAGCAACTCTTGCTACATGACTGTCAGCATCACTTTGAGGTTATTCGAAACACTTACTACATTACTGCAAGCATCACTGAGTTGATTAGCAACTATCACTACATTACTTTTCGCATCATTTTAAGTTCATTAGCAATTCTTCCGACATCACTGTCGCAATATTTTGAGGTTCATAGCAACTTTTACTACATTACTGTCGCATTATTTTGAGGTTCGTAGCAACACTTACTACATGACTGTCAGCATCACTTTGAGGTTATTCGAAACGTTCACTCCATTACTGTTAGCATCATTTTGAGATCATTACCAATTCTTCCGACATCACTGTTGCATCATTTTGAGATCTTTAGCAATTCTTCTGACATCACTGTCGCATTATTTTGAGGTTCGTAGCAACTCTTACTACATGAATGTCAGCATCACTTTGAGGTTGTTCGAAACATTTACTACATTACTGTAAGCATCACTGACTTGATTAGCAACTATCACTACATTACTGTTAGCATCATTTCAAGTTCATGAGCAATTCTTCCGACATCACTGTCGCAATATTTTGAGGTTCGTAGCAACTTTTACTACATTACTGTTGCATTATTTTGAGGTTCGTAGCAACTCTTCGTACATGACTGTCAGCATCACTTTTAGGTTATTCGAAACACTTACTACATTACTGTAAGCATCACTGAGTTGATTCGCAACTATCACTACATTACTGTTAGCATCATTTTGAGTTCATTAGCAATTCTTCCGACATCACTATCGCAATATTTTGAGGTTCGTAGCAACTTTTACTACATGACTGTCGCATTATTTTGAGATTTGTAGCAACACTTACGACATGACTGTCAGCATCACTTTGAAGTTATTCGAAAGTTTCACTCCATTACTGTTAGCATCATTTTGAGTTCATTAGCGATTCTGACTACATCACTGTCGCATCATTTTGAGATCATTAGCAATTCTTCCGACATCACTGTCGCATTATTTTTAGGTTCGTAGCAACTGTTACTACATGACTGTCAGCATCACTTTGAGGTTATTCGAAACACTTACTACATTACTGCAAGCATCACTGAGTTAATTAGCAACTATCACTACATTACTTTTAGCATCATTTTGAGTTCATTAGCAATTCTTCCGACATCACTGTCGCAATATTTTGAGGTTCGTAGCAACTTTTACTACATTACTGTCGCATTATTTTGATGTTCGTAGCAACTCTTAGTACATGACTGTCAGCATCACTTTGAGGTTATTCGAAACATTCACTCCATTACTGTTAGCATCATTTTGAGATCATTACAAATTCTTCTGACATCACTGTTGCATCATTTTGAGATCTTTAGCAATTCTTCTGACATCACTGTCGCATTATTTTGAGGTTCGTAGCAACTCTTACTACATTATTGTTGCATTATTTTAAGCTTCATAGCAACTCTTACTACATTACTGTTAGCATCACTTTGAGTTCATTAGCAATTCTTCCTACAACACTGTCGCATCGTTTTGAGTTCATTAGCAATTCTTCCGACATCACTGTCGCAATATTTTGAGGTTCGTAGCATCTCTTCCTACATGACTGTCAGCATCACTTTGACTTTTTTAGCAACTATCACTACATAACTGTTAGCATCATTTTGAGTTGTTGAGCAATTCTCACGACATCACTGTAGCATTAAATTGAGTTCATTAGCAACTCTTACTAAATGACTTTCAGCATCACTTTAAGGTTGTTCGAAACTCTTACTACATTACTGTAAGCATCACTGAGTTTCTTATCAACTATCACTACATTACTGTTTGCATCATCTTGAGTTCATTAGGATTTCTTCCGACATCACTGTCGCAATATTTTGAGGTTCGTAGCAAGTTTTACTACATTACTGTCGCATTATTTTGAGGTTCGTAGCAACACTTACTACATGACTGTCAGCATCACTTTGAGGTTATTCGAAAGTTTCACTCCATGACTGTTAGCATCATCTTGAGTTCATTAGCAATTCTTCCGACATCACTGTTGCATCATTTTGAGATCTTTAGCAATTCTTCTGACATCACTGTCGCATTATTTTGAGGTTCGGAGCAACTCTTACTACATGACTGTCAGCATCACTTTGAGGTTGTTCGAAACACTTACTACATTACTGTAAGCATCACTGACTTGATTAGCAACTTTCACTACATTACTGTTAGCATCACTTTGAGGTTGTTCGAAACACTTACTACATGACTGTCGCATTATTTTGAGGTTCGTAGCAACTCTTAATACATTACTGTCAGCATCACTTTGAGGTTATTCGAAAGTTTCACTCCATTACTGTTAGCATCATTTTGAGTTCTTTAGCAATTCTTCCGACATCACTGTCGCAATATTTTGAGGTTCGTAGCAACTCTTCCTACATTATTGTTGCATTATTTTAAGCTTCATAGCAACTCTTACTACATTACTGTTAGCATCACTTTGAGTTTATTAGCAACTATCACTACATAACTGTTAGCATCATTTTGAGTTGTTGAGCAATTCTCACGACATCACTGTAGCATTAAATTGAGTTCATTAGCAACTCTTACTAAATGACTTTCAGCATCACTTTGAGGTTGTTCGAAACTCTTACTACATTACTGTAAGCATCACTGAGTTTCTTCGCAACTATCACTACATTACTGTTAGCATCATCTTGAGTTCATTAGCAATTCTTCCGACATCACTGTCGCAATATTTTGAGGTTCATAGCAACTTTTACTACATTACTGTCGCATTATTTTGATGTTCGTAGCAACTCTTAGTACATGACTGTCAGCATCACTTTGAGGTTATTCGAAAGTTTCACTCCATTACTGTTAGCATCATCTTGAGTTCAATAGCAATTCTTCCGACATCACTGTCGCAATATTTTGAGGTTCGTAGCAACTTTTGCTACATTACTGTCGCATTATTTTGAGATTCGTAGCAACTCTTAGTACATGACTGTCAGCATGACTTTGAGGTTATTCGAAACGTTCACTCCATTACTGTTAGCATCATTTTGAGATCATTACCAATTCTTCTGAACTCACTGTCGCATCATTTTGAGATCTTTAGCAATTCTTCCGACATCACTGTCGCATTATTTTGAGGTTCGTAGCAACTCTTAGTACAAGACTGTCAGCATCACTTTGAGATTATTTGAAAGTTTCACTGCATTACTGTTAGCATCATTTTGAGTTCATTAGCAATTCTTACTACATCACTGTCGCAGCATTTTGAGATCATTAGCAATTCTTCTGACATCACTGTCACATTATTTTGAGGTTCGTAGCAACTCTTAGTACATGACTGTCAGCATCAATTTGAGGTTATTCGAAACACTTACTACATTTCTGTAAGCATCACTGAGTTGATTAGCAACTATCACTACATTACTGTTAGCATCATTTTGAGTTCATTAGCAATTCTTCCGACATCACTGTCGCAATATTTTGAGGTTCGTAGCAACTTTTACTACATTACTGTCGCATTATTTTGAGGTTCGTAGCCACTCTTAGTACATGACTGTCAGCATCACTTTGAGGTTATTCGAAACGTTCACTCCATTACTGTTAGCATCATTTTGAGTTCATTAGCAATTCTTACTTAATCACTGTCGCATCATTTTGAGATCATTAGCAATTCTTCAGACATCACTATCGCATTATTTTGAGGTTCGTAGCAACTCTTACTACATTATTGTTGCATTATTTTAAGGTTCGTAGCAACTCTTACTACATTACTGTCAGCATCATTTTGAGTTTATGAGCAATTCTCACGACATCACTGTAGCATTGAATTGAGTTCATTAGCAACTCTTACTAAATGACTGTCAGCATCACTTTGAGGTTTTTCGAAACTCTTCCTACATTTCTGTAAGCATCACTGAGTTTCTTAGCAACTTTCACTTCATGACTGTTAGCATCATCTTGAGTTCATTAGCAATTCTTCCGACATCACTGTCGCATTATTTTAAGGTTCGAAGCAACTCTTACTACACAACTGTCAGCATCACTTTGAGGTTATTCGAAACTTTCACTTCATTACTGAAAGCATCACTGATTTATTTAGCAACTATCACTACATTACTGTTAGCATCATTTTGAGTTCATTAGCAATTCCTACGACATCACTGTAGCATTATTTTGAGGGTAGTAGCAACTCTTACTACATGACTTTCAGCATCATTTGAAATTGTCCGAAACACTTACTACATTACTGTCAGCATCACTGAGTTTATTAGCAACTATCACTACATTACTGTTAGCATAATTTTGAGTTCATGAGCAATTCTGACTCCATCACTGTCACATCATTTTGAGATCATGAGCAATTCATCTGACATCACTGTCGCATTTTTTGGAGGTTCGTAGCAACTCTTACTACATGACTGTCAGCATCACTTTGAGGTTGTTCGAAACTTTCACTTCATTACTGAAAGAATCACTGAGTTCATAGCAACTATCACTACATTACTGTTAGCATCATTTTGAGTTTATTAGCAATTTTTACTCCATCACTGTCGCATCATTTTGAGATCATTGGCAATGTTTCCAACATCACTGTCGCATTTTTTTGAGGTTCGTAGCAACTTTTACTACATTACTGTCGCATTATTTTGAGGTTCGTAGCAACACTTACTACATCTCTGTAAGCATCACTTTGAGGTTATTTGAAAGTTTCACTCCATTACTGTTAGCATCATTTTGAGTTCATTAGCAATTCTTACTACATCACTGTTGCATCATTTTGAGATCATTAGCAATTCTTCCGACATCACTGTCGCATTATTTTGAGGTTTGTAGCAACTCTTAGTACATGACTGTCAGCATCACTTTGAGGTTATTCGAAACGTTCACTCCATTACTGTTAGCATCATTTTGAGTTCATTAGCAATTCTTACTAAATCACTGTCGCATCATTTTGAGATCATTAGCAATTCCTATGACATCACTGTCACATTATTTTGAGGTTCGTAGCAACTCTTACTACATTATTGTTGCATTATTTTAAGGTTCGTAGCAACTCTTACTACATTACTGTCAGCATCACTTTGAGTTTATTAGCAACTATCACTACATTACTGTTAGCATCATTTTGAGTTCATGAGCAATTCTCACGACATCACTGTAGCATTGAATTGAGTTCATTAGCAACTCTTACTAAATGACTGTCAGCATCACTTTGAGGTTGTTCGAAACTCTTACTACATTTCTGTAAGCATCACTGAGTTTCTTAGCAACTATCACTTCATGACTGTTCGCATCATCTTGAGTTCATTAGCTATTCTTCCGACATCACTGTCGTATTTATTTTTAGGTTCGTAGCAACTTTAACTACATTACTGTCGCATTATTTTGAGGTTCGTAGCAACTCTTAGTACATGACTGTCAGCATGACTTTGAGGTTATTCGAAACGTTCACTCCATTACTGTTAGCATCATTTTGAGATCATTACCAATTCTTCTGAAGTCACTGTCGCATCATTTTGAGATCTTTAGCAATTCTTCCGACATCACTGTCGCATTATTTTGAGGTTCGTAGCAACTCTTAGTACAAGACTGTCAGCATCACTTTGAGGTTATTTGAAACGTTCACTCCATTACTGTTAGCATCATTTTGAGTTCATGAGCAATTCTTACGACATCACTGTCGCATCATTTTGAGATCATTAGCAATTCTTCTGACATCACTGTCGCATTATTTTGAGGTTCGTAGCAACTCTTCCTACATGACTGTCAGCATCACTTAGAGGTTATTCGAAACACTTACTACATTACTGTAAGCATCACTGACTTGATTAGCAACTATCACTACATTACTGTTAGCATCATTTTGAGTTCATGAGCAATTCTTACTAAATCACTGTCGCATCATTTTAAGATCTTTAGCAATTCTTCTGACATCACTGTCGCATTAAATTGAGGTTCGTAGCAACTCTTACTACATGACTGTCAGCATCACTTTGAGGTTGTTCGAAACTCTTACTACATTACTGTAAGCCTCACTGACTTGATTAGCAACTACCACTACATTACTGTTTGAATCATCTTGAGTTCATTAGCAATTCTTCCGAAATCACTGTCGCAATATTTTGAGGTTCGTAGCAACGTTTACTACATTACTGTCGCATTATTTTGAGGTTCTTAGCAACACTTACTACATGACTGTCAGCATCACTTTGAGGTTATTCGAAACGTTCACTCCATTACTGTTAGCATCATTTTGAGTTCATTAGCAATTCTTACTACATCACTGTCGCATCATTTTGAGATCATTAGCAATTCTTCCGACATCACTGTCGCAATATTTTGAGGTTCGTAGCAACTCTTACTACATTACTGTTGCATTATTTTAAGGTTCGTAGCAACTCTTACTACATGACTTTCAGCATCATTTGAAATTGTTCGAAACACTTACTACATTACTGTCAGCATCACTGAGTTGATTCGCAACTATCACTACATTACTGTCAGCATCACTGAGTTGATTAGCAACTATCACTACATTACTGTTAGCATCATTTTGAGTTCATTAGCAATTCTGACCCCATCACTGTCACATCATTTTGAGATCATTAGCAATTCTTCCGACATCACTGTCGCATTTTTTGGAGGTTCGTAGCAACTTTTACTACAAGACTGTCAGCATCACTTTGAGGTTATTCAAAACTTTCACTTCATTACTGAAAGAATCACTGAGTTTATAGCAACTGTCACTACATTACTGTTAGCATCATTTTGAGTTTATTTGCAATTCTTACTCCATCACTGTCGCATCATTTTGAGATCATTGGCAATGTTTCCAACATCACTGTCGCATTATTTTGAGGTTCGAAGCAACTCTTACTACATCACTGTCAGCATTACTTTGAGGTTATTCGAAACTTTCACTACATTACTGTTAGCATCATTTTGAGTTCATCAGCAATTCTTCCGACATCACTGTATCATTATTTTGTGGTTAGTAGCAACTCTTACTACCTGACTGTCAGCATCACTTTGAGGTTGTTTGAAACACTTTCTATATTACATTTAGCATCTTTTTTAGTTCATTAGCAATTCTTACCAAATCACTGTCGCATCATTTTGAGATCATTAGCAATTTTTCTGACATCACTGTCGCATTATTTTGAGGTTCGTAGAAACTCTTACTACATGACTGTCAGCATCACTTTGAGTTTATTAGCAACTATCACTACATTACTGTTAGCATCATCTTTCGCAATTTTTACAACATCATTGTAGCATTATTTTTAGGTTATTAGCAACTCTTCCTCCATTACTTTCGCATCATTTTGAGATCATGAGCAATTCTTCCGACATCACTGTAGCATTATTTTGAGGTTTTGAGGTACCTTTGTTTGTAACCTCGTCCCCACTGATCCTGGATCTGCTCGACGTTCCTGCCTTTTAAAAGGAAGGTTTTCATCACCACTGTTGCAGGATGTGCTGCTGATGGAGAATTGTTGGGTGGAGGTTCATTGAAGGAGTTTGGTGCTGGACCTGCTCTACTAGTAAAGAGACATGAGAGAACTTTGTTGTGATTTGGTGCAATACAAATAAAAATGACTTGACCAGTGTCATTTGTGGTCTTTTGTTAATTGCATGTCACATGAAATTATTATTGGTCACTTTTCTAGCAACAGTCTCACAGCGTCAAGACAAGAACACTTCTACTTTTGATGATGACAGTTTGTTCAACACTAAACTTCAACCAGGGTGAAGAGTGACTGTCTCATTCAGGTTCAACCCTTTGTTAGACTCTATTAAGTCACTGACTCCTGCAAGGACAAACTCTGTCATCCTCCTTAGTAGCTTTGGTTCCTTGCAGCACAGAAAGTCCATTCACTGATGTAGGAACTGGAAAACTTAGAGCTCTGTTCCTTCCTCCATTGAGCAGAACAAACACAGAACAGAGAGCAGTTCCTCCTACAGTTCTCAGAAAGTCTGAGGGCAACAAAGAAAGGAGGGAAATGCAATCAATGGTGAATTATTTTACATTTCTTATATTTGATCAAAGATAGAACTTAATAAGCGTCCATCAACCTGCAGGACAAACTCCTTCACTGTGTGGGAGGTTCAGAGTCCCTGGTTTGATTGCAGCTTTGACCTGAGCAGGTGTTCATCCACATCTCAGTAACAGGGGACACTTTATCACAGCAGTGGACAAACATCAGCATTCATCACCCAGCAGCTCCTCTGATCAACAGAACAAGCTGAAGTATTCTGAGAATGAGGGCATCGATCCCTCTACCTCTCACATGCTAAGCTAGCACTCTACCATTGGAGCTCAGTCCCCTTTTGAGCTTCAATTTGAGTTTTCTGTTCCCATCTCTATGGTAACGGTCAGTTTTGACCCACATCTTCAATCAGCTGTAAAATTCACTAAAAACAATTTTCTATCATCCAAGTTGTTTCCATCTCTTGGTTTCCTTGGTAGGCTTCCTTATCCATGGAAATATTGGTTTGAATATTTTGTTGTGGGCCTCTGGACCTTTTTTTAGTCAGTAAACCCTCGATTTCAATTAAAAAATGATAAAATGAACCTTTGGGTTTGGCATAAAAGTCTTTTTTTCAGCAACAGAACTTTAATATAAACACTAAATGAAAAGCAGAACAGGCCAGAACACAAACTCTGCTCTGCCGTCCTTCCTGGTTACTGGGCATGGACTGCTGGAAGGGGCATTTTCCTCAGAAAGGGACAAGACGTTCATCCACTCTCACCTCTGGCCCTGGGTTGAATGTTGGTGCAAGGAGCTGCACCCATCTTTCCCAGACATCCCCAATGGGGGCAAGCTTGTCAGTTCTTGCTCCGGTGTCTCTGTCGTCAAATCTGAGGACTCTTGATGTTCGTTGAAAGTTCTGAAGTGGCCTTGTGGCCCGGAAAATATTTCTGCCTGTCGATGCGTCCCAGAGACGATCAGTGGCCTCACTGCAGGATCTGAACACTCCAGGAAGAAGAAGAACACCAATAGAAGCATCCAGGTGTCCCTCATCAATGTCTTTCCTCTTGTCACCATGGACTTTTTTTCCTTTGAGGTTTGTCACAGCAATGCTGACTCTTTTTAGTGACAGTGGCATGAACAGAACCATCAACCATAAACAGCTCCAAACATGTCTTGATGTCACTGCCTCTCGTCACAGCAAACCTTGTGATTCCAGGGCTCATTTTGATGACATCAGCAGCAGCTTCCCTGCCATGTACATCAGGAGACACTGAGCTCCAGCCAATGTTCCCTCTAGTTTTTCATGTGTCTGGTTATCCTCACAAGCTCCCTGAGCTCACTGAGAACCACTGTGAGCACCGTCTGAGGTAGGACCTGCATGGAGGCCAGAGAGAGAAGAATCAGGGACAAGGATCTGTCGGTTTGCTGCTTTATGAAAATATTGTAAATGATTATTATTCTTCATAATATTGTTTTAGTAACCTGCTTAGGAGTTGTGAATGATGCAGAGTCCATGGGAAACAGCTAATGCTGTGGTACCCCCCCCCCAAGTTACTGTACAAACCTCAGAAACCTTTTGCCATAATAAGACAAGATGTTGTTATAGAGATGTAAAGATAAACCTATAGAGATGTACATGTATATAGATGTAGTCAAGTCAAGTCAGTTTTATTTGTATTGCACCAAATCACAACAAAAGTTCTCTCATGACTCTTTACTAGTAGAGCAGGTCCAGCACCAAACTCCTTCAATGAACCTCCACCCAACAGTTCTCCATCAGCAGCACATCCTGCAACAGTGGTGATGAAAACCTTCCTTTTAACAGGCAGGAACGTGGAGCAGATCCAGGATCAGTGGGGACGGCCTTCTGCTTTGACCGGTTGGGGGGAAAGAGAGCAGGAGAGCAGGGCAGAGACAAAGACAGATAATGGAGGAAGACAGATACGCAGAAGGAAAGAGAGGGACAGAGATAAAGAGAGAGAGAAAGGGAAGAGACTGATGGACAGACGGTGAGAAGGTGGAGCTACGGGAGGCAGCTTGAGCCTCTTCAGGTCTGCA
Source organism: Aulostomus chinensis (assembly GCF_037954235.1). NCBI lineage: Eukaryota > Metazoa > Chordata > Actinopteri > Syngnathiformes > Aulostomidae > Aulostomus > Aulostomus chinensis. Next base: position 53,352,153 of record NC_141320.1, on the reverse strand, counting down.
GCCTCCTCCAGCAGCACCAGGATCTGGTAGCAGCGGTAGTGATGAGTGGAGTAATCCAGGATTTCGTTTTGAAAAACGTGTATTGATGACGTATTTAGTGACGTCCAAATCCTCGCCGACCGGCAGTGACCACGTGACTGATTCAGGACCTGGTTCTCTGGCTTGGCGTGAGATTCTAAACCACTAAAGCCTGATTTATGCTTCTGCGTCGCGTCGACGCAAACCCCAACAAAATCCTGCCTCCGTGTCGCGTCGACACGTGGTGACGTCAACGTCGAGGACTGTGATTGGTCCGCTCAGAACGTCATTTCCGGTTCAGTCGCAGCACAACAACACCGCCATTTTCAAAGTTTCTGTGGTGAAAGCTCCAAGAAAAAATGGACCAAGATGAAGAAAGGATCATTCGCGGCACTACAAAGACTGACAAATGGCCAACAATTGTTGTCTGTGACCGGAAGAAAACCAAGGAATCCGACAAGAGCCCCGTAAACAATACAAAGACAAAGCCACACCCCCTAGCGGCTTGGCGGTGAATTGCAGAGCAACGCGTTCCCTCGACGCAGAATAAACCAGGCTTTCCAGTCGCACCTGTTTTACGCCCCGTGCCAGATAAGGACCCCCATCGGGCTGTGCCACTCTGGAGGGAGCAGTCTCACAGTCAGTCAGCGGAACCATGCGGATCCGGGCCGGAGCTGTGGGAAGGAGCGCCAATTGTATCGGGTTGTTGTTTTCTGGACTGCAGCAGAACAGGAGCAGCCGGGACTGGAATGTAGAAGTAGGTTATCTTGAAGTTGACTAAGTTATGGTGAACGATATTGTGGTTCAACACTTTAATGAGCTTTAAGGCAAACATATTTCATGAGGAAACAACGCCGGAATTGGACGGATTTCAGCGGCACACAACAACGTATCCGATACACCTCATTGGAAACCTGGTGGTCTAAGACTAAGAAACACCAGTCACCTTGAAGAAAGGAACTTTTAGCTGAGTACTCATGTTCTTTTCTGCAGGTTGAATGTGGCATTTGTTGGACAGAAGCGTCTCATCTCAACAAAAGCACCTCTTCAGTGCTGAGGCATGATGGGGCCAGGCATGAGAATGAAGTCCCAGATCCACCAGGATGAACTCAGGTATACAGCCACTCTCCAACTGACTCACAGTTGCTTCGTTGAGAATTAATTCCTATTCATTTCTTCTCTCCTTCATCTTTAACCATCCAGCTTCCAGGAAGCAGATGCTGGATGAGGCTCTGCTGAATTTCATCCTGAAGGACTGCCAGCCCCTCAGCACTGTTGAGAGGGAAGGGTTCAGGGAACTGGTTCAGGTCCTTGAGCCTCATATGTTTGCCAACCAGAAAGGTTTGTGTGGAAAGGATCTAAAGCTCCCTTGGCTCTGACCTGTCACTGCATTAGTGAGAATGAATGTGTTGGGAGTGCAAGACTTTCCACAAAGTCACCCTGCTGACAGTTTGGCCCCAGTCCAAAGAGGCCTGATGGAGGACTGGGCCATCACCAACAAAGTCAAGTGTCTTGTGAGTGACGCAGCACCAAACATGACAGCATCCACTAGACAGCTCCAAATTCACCACTCAGTCTGCACTGCACATCGTCTGAATCTAGGAGTCAGAAAATCCTGTGATCAGATCCCCACTTCCATCATCAGACACAAAGCCAGGAACACTGTCACATCCTTCAGATCAGCACTACAGCCAAGGAGAAGCTGGCACAGGTGCAGCAACAGATGGGAGGGCCAACCCTGAAACTCATCAGTGAGGTGCCAACACGCTGGAACAGCACACACAGCTGTCAGGGCTGCATGATGAGAGGGAACCAGTGTGGGAACCTCTGGCCTCTCTAAGACAGATTTGACTCCACTGACAGCTGAGGAGTTCACCACCATAGGAGAAGCACTTCTAGTAAACAGAGGTCATTCGAGTAGCCTGGTCCCTCTGTGGTTGAGCTATAATTTTAGGAAATATGCTCATTATTCAATGGTGACATCTCTCTGCTGAATAATGTAGAACTGAACGGATCCACTGGACCTTCTTTTTACAAACAGCAGCATGCAGCAGCTGTCCTGAGTGGAAAACTGCACATTTCTGTTGGTGAGAGTTAATCAAGTGATGGACTTTGTCTCTCAACAGAAGCTGTGTGGAAAAACCCTGCAGCTACGAGCGCTTCAGATTCTGAGAGTGATTCTTACGCCATTGGCTGGTTTAACCTGGCGTCTGACCGTGGAGGTGGCCGAGAGGAGCGTGACATGGCTGCACAGGTAAATCAACTAAAGCAGAGTTAGTCTTTGGCAGCAGGCCAGGCCGACAAATGCTAATGTCTCTGACTGACTGACTGATGAAGTTGGACCATTGGTCAGCCACAATGATGCATGACCCCCAATAGTGGCCTGGGTCTTTATGAAGCTCACAAGACTGTGAGCATCATTTTGATGTCATGAGCAACTCTCACTACATCACTGTAGCATCAATTTGAGGTTATTAGCAACTCTCATTACATCACTGTAGCATCATTTTGCGGTTCGTCGCAACTCTCACTACATCACTGTAGCATCATTTCTGAGGGAGGTAGCAACTCTCATTACACCGCTTTAGCATTATTTTGAAATTACTATCAACTCTCACCACATCACTGTAGCATCACTTCTTAGGTTTGTAGCAACTCTCATTACATCACTGTCAGCATCATTTTGAGATTCGTAGCAACTCTCACTACATCACTGTAGCATCATTTTGAGGTTCCTCGCAACTCTCACCACATCACTGTAGCATTATTTTGAGGTTCGTAGCAACTCTCACCACATCACTGTAGCATCATTTCTTAGGAAAGTAGCAACTCTCATTACATCACTTAAGCGTGATTTTGAAATTACTATCAACTCTCACCACATCACTGTAGCATCATTTTGAGGTTCGTAGCAACTCTCACCACATCACTGTAGCATCATTTCTTAGGTAAATAGCAAACCTCATTATATCACTGTAGCATCATTTTGCGGTTCGTAGCAACTCTCACTACATCACTGTAGCATCATTTCTTAGGGAAGTAGCAACTCTCATTACACTGCTTTAGCATTATTTTGAAATTACTATCAACTCTCACCACATCACTGTAGCATCACTTCTTAGGTTTGTAGCAACTCTCATTACATCATTTTAGCATCATTTCTTAGCTTAGTAGCAACTCTCACTACATCACTGTCAGCATCATTTTGAGCATCCTAGCAACTCTCACTATATCACTGTCGCATCATTTCTTAGGTTAGTAGCAACTCTCATTACATCACTGTAAGCATCATTTTGACATTAGTAGCAACTCTCACTACATCACTGTAGCATAATTTCTTAGGTTAGTAGCATCTCTCATTGCATCACTTGATTATCATTTCTTATTTGAGAAGAAACTCTTTTTACATGACTGTAGCATAATTTTTAGATGAGTAGCAACTCTCACTACATCACTGTAGCTCTATTTTCAGTTAAGCAGAAACTCTTACTTCATCACTGCAGATTCATTTTGAGGTTCGTAGTAACTCTCACTACATCACTGTAGCATCATTTTGAGGTTTTAAGCAAATCTCATTACATCACTGTCGCATCATTTCTTAGGTTAATAGCAACTCTCATTACATCACGTTCGCATCATTTTGAGGTTCGTAGCAACTCTCACGACATCACTGCAAGCATCATTTTGAGATTAGTCGCAGTTTCACTACATCACTGTAAGCATCATTTTGAGGTTCGTCGCAACTCTCTTTACAACACTGTGGCATCATTTTGAGATCAGTAGCAACTCTCACTACATCACTGTAGCATCATTTCTTAGGTTAGTAGCAACTGTCATTACATCACTTTAGCATCATTTTGAGCATCGTAGCAACTCTCACCACATCACTGCAGCATCATTTCTTAGGTTAGTAGCAACTCTCATTACATCACTGTCACCATCATTTTTAGGTTTTTGGCAACTCTCCCCATATCACTGGAGTATTATTTCTTAGGTTTGTATCAAATCTCATTACATCACTGTCCGCATCATTTTGACATTAGTAGCAACTCTCACTACAACACTGTAGCATCATTTCTTAGGTTCGTAGCATCTCTCATTACATCACTTGATTATCATTTCTTATGTGAGAAGAAACTCTCACTACATCACTGTAGCTTTATTTTCAGTTAAGAAGAAACTCTGACTACATTACTGTAGCTTTATTTTCAGTTAAGAAGAAACTCTTACTACATTACTGTAAGCATCATTTTGAGGATAGTGTCAACTCTTACTTCATCACTGCATCATTTTGAGGTTCGTAGCAACTCTCACTCCATGACTTTAACGTCAATTTTTAGGTTTTAAGCAACTCTCACTACATTACTGTCAGCATCATTTTGAGCATCCTAGTAACTATCACTACATCACTGTCGCATCATTTCTTAGGTTCGTAGCAACTCTCATTACATCACTTTAGCATCATTTTTGAATTAGTAGCAACATTCATTACATCACTTGAGCATCATTTTGAGGTTCGTAGAACTCTCACCACATCAGTGTAACATAATTTTGAGGTTAGTAGCAACTCTCACTACATCACTGAAGAATCATTTAAAGGTTCGTAGCAACTCTCACTACATTACTGTCAGCATCATTTTGAGGTTCGTAGAACTCTCACCACATCACTGTAGCATCATTTTGAGGATCGTAGCAACTCTCATGACATCACTATCAGCATCATTTTGAGGTTCGGAGCAACTCTCATGACATCACTATCAGCATCATTTTGAGGTTAGTCGCAACTCTCACTACATCACTGTAGCATAATTTGTTTGGTTAGTGGCAATTCTTATTACATCACTGTAGCATCATTTGAGCATCGTAGCAACTCTCACGACATTACTGTTGCATCATCTTGCGGTTTTTAGCAACTCTCACCACATCACTCCAGCATCATTTTTAGGTGAGTTGCAACTCTCAATACATTACTGTAATCATCATTTTGAGGTTTTTAGCAACTCTCACCACATCACTGGAGCATCATTTCTTAGGTTAGTAGCAATTCTCATTACATCACTGTAGCATCATTTTGAGATTAGTAGCAACTCTCACTACATCACTGTAGCATCAGTTTGAGGTTTTTAGCAACTGTCACAACATTACTGTAGCATCATTTTGAGGTTGGTAGCAACTCTCACTACATCACTGTAGCATCATTTTGAGTTAACAGAAACTCACACTACATTACTGTCAGTATCATTTTTAGGTTTTTAGCAACTCTCACTAAATGACTTTAGCATCATTTTGAGGTTCGTAGCAGCTCTCATGACATCACTTTGGCATCATTTTGAGATTAGTTGCAACTCTCACCACATCACTGTGGCATCATTTCTTAGGTTAGTAGCAAGTCTCATTCTATCACTTTGGCATCATTTTGAGGTTCGTAGCAACTCTCACTACATGACTGTAGCTTTATTTTGAGTTAAGCAGAAACTGTCACTACACTACTGTCAGTATCATTTTTAGGGTTTTAGCAACTCTCACTACATCACTGAAGCATCATTTATAGATTTTAAGCAACTCTCACTACATAACTGTAGCATCATTTTGAGGATAGTAGCAACTCTCACTACATCACTGTAGCATCATTTGGAGGATAGTAGCAACTCTCACTACATCACTGTAGCATCATTTGGAGGATAGTAGCAACTCTCACTAAATGACTGTCAGCATCATTTTAAGGTTTTAAGCAACTCTTACTGCATCACTGGAGCATGATTTTGAGGTTCGTAGCAACTCTCACTACATCACTGTAGCATCATTTTGAGGTTCGTAGCAACTCTGACTACATCACTGTCGCATCATTTTGAGGTTTTAAGCAACTCTCACCACATCACTGTAGCATCATTTTGAGGTTCGTAGCAACTCTCACCACATCACTGTAGCATCATTTCTTAGGTTAGTAGCAAACCTCATTACATCACTGTAGCATCATTTTGCGGTTCGTAGCAACTCTCACTACATCACTGTAGCATCATTTCTTAGGGAAGTAGCAACTCTCATTACACTGCTTTAGCATTATTTTGAGGTTCGTAGCAACTCTCACTACATCACTGAAGCATCATTTATAGATTTTAAGCAACTCTCACTACATAACTGTAGCATCATTTTGAGGATAGTAGCAACTCTCACTACATCACTGTAGCATCATTTGGAGGATAGTAGCAACTCTCACCACATCACTGTAGCATCATTTTGAGGTTCGTAGCAACTCTCACTACATCACTGTAGCATCATTTTGAGGTTTTTCGCAACTCTCACCACATCACTGTAGCATCATTTTGAGGTTCGTCGCAACTCTCACTACATTACTGTTAGCATCATTTTGAGGTTTTAAGCAACTCTCACTACATCACTGTAGCATCATTTTGAGGTTCTTAGCAACTCTCACAACATCACTGAAGCATCATTTTGAGATTTTTAGCAACTCTTACTACATCATTGTAGCATCATTTTGAGCTTCGTAGCAACTCTCACTACATCACTGTAGCATCATTTTGAGGTTTTAAGCAACTCTCACAACATCACTGAAGCATCATTTTGAGGAAAGTAGCAACTCTCACTTCATGACTGTCAGCATCATTTTAAGGTTTGAAGCAATTCTTTTTACATCACTGGAGCATCATTTCTTAGATTAGTAGCAACTCTCACTACATTACTGTAGCATCATATTGAGGTTCGTAGTGTCACGTCCCCATGGTCACGGGCATGGGGGCATTGCATTATTTTTGACTTCCTTCCCTTCTCGGGTTCGAGCTTCATGGGGCGGAGCTGCTGACTAATTGGGAGCACCTGGGCCCGGCGTCTCCCAGCTATAAAGCAGGCGGCCAACCTGGCCGGCTGTCTCTCGCTCACTCCTCCTGGCCCACGTCGGAGCGATGGTTGTGTTTCTTGAGTTATGTCTTGTTTAGTTCTCTGCATCCATCACACCGCACACATACACCCCCTGTACACTCATGCACACACTCGTACTCACCACTGACACTACTGATAACCACACTCCACTGTACGTTATGGTTTGCCTTGTGTTGATTTTGCGTTACTAAAAATAAATTATTAGTTGTGTGTCACGTTTAGTCCGCGTCTCCCTCCTTCGATGTCACGATTTCTGAGCCGGGTCGTGACAGAAGCAACTCTCACCACATCACTGTCGCATTATTTTGAGATTTTAAGCAACTCTCACTACATCACTGTAGCATCATTTGGAGGATAGTAGCAACTCTCACTACATGACTGTCAGCATCATTTTAAGGTTTTAAGCAACTCTCAGTACATCACTGGAGCATCATTTTGAGGTTCATCGAAACTCTCACTACATCACTGTAGCATCATTTTGAGGATAGTAGCAACTCTCATGACATAACTTTCGCATCTTTTTGAAATTAGTAGATACTCTCATTACATGACTGTCAGCATCACTTTGAGGTTGTTCGAAACTCTTACTACATTACTGGAAGCATCACTGAGTTTATTAGCAACTATAACTACATTACTGTTAGCATCATTTTGAGTTCTTCAGCAATTCTTACTCCATTACTGTTCGCATCATTTTGAGATCATTAGCAATTCTTCCGACATCGCTGTCGCATTATTTTGAGGTTCGTAGCAACTCTTACTACATTACTGTTGCATTATTTAAAGGTTCGTAGCCACTGTTACCACATGACTGTCAGCATCACTTTGAGGTTGTTCGAAACTCTTACTACATTACTGTAAGCATCACTGAGTTTATTTGCAACTATCACTACATTGCTGTAAGCATCATTTTCAGTTCATTAGCAATTCTTCCTACATCACTGTCGCATCATTTTGAGATCATTAGCAATTCTTCTGACATCACTGTCGCATTATTTTGACGTTCGGAGCAACTCTTACTACATTACTGTTGCATTATTTAAATGTTTGTCGCAACTCTTACTACATGACTGTCAGCATCACTTTGAGTTTATTAGCAACTGTCACTACATTACTGCCAGCATCATTTTGAGTTTATTAGCAATTCTTACGACATCACTGTAGCATTAAATTGAGGTTCGTAGCAACTCTTGCTACATGACTGTCAGCATCACTTTGAGGTTATTCGAAACACTTACTACATTACTGTAAGCATCACTGAGTTTATTACCACCATCACTACATTACTGTTAGCATTATTTTGAGTTCATGAGCAATTCTTACTCCATCAGTGTCGCATCAGTTTGAGATCATTAGCAATTCTTCTGAAATCACTGTCGCATTATTTTGAGGTTCGAAGCAACTCTTACTACATTACTGTCAGCATCACTTTGAGGTTGTTCGAAACTCTTACTACATTTCTGTCAGCATCACTTTGAGGTTATTCGAAACTTTCACTACATTACTGTTAGCATCACTTTGAGATCATTAGCAACTATCACTACATTACTCTTAGCATCATTTTGAGTTCATTAACAATTCTTACTCCATCACTGTCGCATCATTTTGAGATCATTAGCAATGCTTCCAACATCACTGTCGCATTATTTTGAGGTTAGTAGCAACTCTTACTACATGACTGTCAGCATCACTTTGAGGTTATTCGAAACTTTCACTACATTACTGTTGGCATCAGTTTGAGTTCATTAGCAATTCTTCCGACATCACTGTAGTATTATTTTGTGGTAAGTAGCAACTCTTACTACACGACTGTCAGCATCACTTTGAGATCATTAGCAACTATCACTACATTACCGTTAGCATCATTTTGAGTTCATTAGCAATTCTTACGACATCACTGTCGCATCATTTTGAGATCATTAGGAATTCTTCCGACATTACTTTCGCATTATTTGTAGTTCATTAGCAATTCCTACGACATCACTGTAGCATTATTTTGAGGGTAGTAGCAACTCTTACTACATGACTTTCAGCATCATTTGAAATTGTTCGAAACACTTACTACATTACTGTAAGCCTCACTGAGTTTATTAGCAACTATCACTACATTACTTTTAGCATTATTTTGTGTTCATTAGTAATTCTTACGACATCACTTTCACATCATTTTGAGATCATTAGCAATTCTTCCGACATCACTTTCGCATTATTTGGAGGTTCGTAGCAACTCTTACTACATTACTGTTGCATTGTTATGAGGTTAGTAGCAACTCTTAGTACATGACTGTCAGCATCACTTTGAGGTTGTTCTAAACTTTCACTTCATTACTGAAAGCATCACTGAGTTTATAGCAACTATCACTCCATCACTGTCGCATCATTTTGAGATCATTGGCAATGTTTCCAACATCACTGTCGCATTATTTTGAGGTTCGAAGCAACTCTTACTACATCACTGTCAGCATTACTTTGAGGTTATTCGAAACTTTCACTACATTACTGTTAGCATCACTGAGTTTCATTAGCAACTATCACTGCATTACTGTTAGCATCATTTTGAGTTCATTAGCAATTCTTCCGACATCACTGTAGCATTATTTTGTGGTTTTTAGCAACTCTTACTACATTACTGTTAGCATCACTGAGTTTATTAGCAACTATCACTACATTACTGTTAGCATAATTTTGAGTTCATTAGCAATTCTTATGACATCACTGTCGCATCATTTTGAGATCATTAGGAATTCTTCCGACATCACTGTAGCATTATTTTGAGGTTCGTAGCAACTCTTACTACATGACTGTCAGCATCACTTTGAGGTTATTCGAAACTTTCACTACATTACTGTTAGCATCACTTTGAGATCATTAGCAACTATCACTACATTACTCTTAGCATCATTTTGAGTTCATTAACAATTCTTACTCCATCACTGTCGCATCATTTTGAGATCATTAGCAATGCTTCCAACATCACTGTCGCATTATTTTGAGGTTAGTAGCAACTCTTACTACATGACTATCAGCATCACTTTGAGGTTATTCGAAACTTTCACTACATTACTGTTCGCATCATTTTGAGTTCATTCGCAATTCTTCCGACATCACTGTAGTATTATTTTGTGGTAAGTAGCAACTCTTACTACACGACTGTCAGCATCACTTTGAGATCATAAGCAAATATCACTACATTACCGTTAGCATCATTTTGAGTTCATTAGCAATTCTTACGACATCACTGTCGCATCATTTTGAGATCATTAGGAATTCTTCCGACATTACTTTCGCATTATTTGTAGTTCATTAGCAATTCCTACGACATCACTGTAGCATTATTTTGAGGGTAGTAGCAACTCTTACTACATGACTTTCAGCATCATTTGAAATTGTTCGAAACACTTACTACATTACTGTAAGCCTCACTGAGTTTATTAGCAACTATCACTACATTACTTTTAGCATTATTTTGTGTTCATTAGTAATTCTTACGACATCACTTTCACATCATTTTGAGATCATTAGCAATTCTTCCGACATCACTTTCGCATTATTTGGAGGTTCGTAGCAACTCTTACTACATTACTGTTGCATTGTTATGAGGTTAGTAGCAACTCTTAGTACATGACTGTCAGCATCACTTTGAGGTTGTTCTAAACTTTCACTTCATTACTGAAAGCATCACTGAGTTTATAGCAACTATCACTCCATCACTGTCGCATCATTTTGAGATCATTGGCAATGTTTCCAACATCACTGTCGCATTATTTTGAGGTTCGAAGCAACTCTTACTACATCACTGTCAGCATTACTTTGAGGTTATTCGAAACTTTCACTACATTACTGTTAGCATCACTGAGTTTCATTAGCAACTATCACTACATTACTGTTAGCATCATTTTGAGTTCATTAGCAATTCTTCCGACATCACTGTAGCATTATTTTGTGGTTTTTAGCAACTCTTACTACATTACTGTTAGCATCACTGAGTTTATTAGCAACTATCACTACATTACTGTTAGCATAATTTTGAGTTCATTAGCAATTCTTATGACATCACTGTCGCATCATTTTGAGATCATTAGGAATTCTTCCGACATCACTGTAGCATTATTTTGGGGTTCGTAGCAACTCTTACTACATGACTGTCAGCATCACTTTGAGGTTATTCGAAACTTTCACTACATTTCTTTTCGCATCATTTTTAGTTCATTAGCAATTCTTACGACATCACTGTCGCATCATTTTGAGATCATTAGTAATTTTTACAACATCATTGTAGCATTATTTTGAGGTTATTAGCAACTCTTCCTCCATTACTGTTAGCATCATTTTGAGTTCATTAGCAATTCTTCCGACATCACTGTAGCATTATTTTGAGGTTTTGAGGTACCTTTGTTTGTAACCGATCTGCTGACCAGCGAGACGCCACCACGCACGGCTGTCGGCTCCGTAAAGGAGGGAGAGGAAGTGGAAAGGACGGAGAAGGGTCGGACCAGGTCTATTTCTAGGTGACCACTCACTATCGTCTGCCACACTGCCCCTCATGGTGGGGAGTGTAGCGCCATCCTGCCACAGTACATTTGTTTCATTCTTTTGCTCTTGCACTTTAATTAAAATGGACTTGACTTGAGAATGTTTTGTTTCAAAATATAGAAGAATTCCCAGATTTATAGGTATCATGAGTATGAAGTTGCACTTGCACCCGGTGGGAAAATGTCCTCTGCATTTGACTGTAACTATGGAGGAGCAGTGGTAGCAGTGTCAGCCTGGGGGCTTGGTCAAGATCAATGACAGGAGTAGCAGACAGGTAATATCCATAGCATGCATGTTGTTTGAGAGGAGTAAGGGTACACTGTTGGTCTCTCACCTGATGCGCTGTCATCAGCACAAATGATCTGTTCCTAAACATCAAAATCTACCATCCCCCCTGATTGTTTTTTACAACTGGAGTACTGGTTAACACTTTAGAAAGCCTTCATTCAGAGCTGTGAAGAACCTTGAACCTGATATCCCAGACAAAGTGGGCCACTAACTGGCCAGATGAAGCTATGCTAGGCTGCTGTATCCTGAAGAGCTAAAGTAGCAGCTTCTGAGAGGGATGCTAACCTGGATGTGTTCATCTCCTACTTTAATATCAGCCCCCAACTTGGAGCTCTGACAGCCTCCAGCTTGTTGTTCCTGTTTCTGCTTCAGTCAACAGGGAACTCCAACCTGCAGTAGAATCTTCAACAACAATGGAATAGAAAAGTGAGGAAGAAAAACTAGAATAAACTTACAAAGCTGAGAAATGTTCATGAAGAAGAAAGGCACACGTTATGATTGAGGCCAGAAACTAAAACTCCACACCAAATGTACTTTGACTTGTAGGATAATGAACTTGAATGTGTTGAAACAGCAGATCAATGAATCCACTACCACACAACAAGATGGTGACCCCCTACCACAAGATGGCGTCACAGATCCTGACGCTCTGAGCAGGAAACACCGAGCAAAACATTACAACAAAGCTCCTGTTGTTCCCTCCAGGAAAAACTGTGGCTCTGATGAGAAGAAGGATCCCAGCCTCTTCTGAGGATCCATGGCCGCACCATTGGGTAGAAGGACGATGGGGTCGGCACCAGGAGGAACCCTGGTGTCTCCGATGCAGGGAAGATGGAGCAGTGAAGAGGCCACATTGTGGCGTCCTAAAGAGGACATTTGGTGGAGCCTGAGACAGCAAACATCACGCCCCCTTCATCAGAAGAACCACAGCACCAGAAGAAAGAATCCTGGCAGTGACGACAGGGAGGATCAGGGTGACCTCCTCACCACCACCTTTGAACCTTCAAATGAACTTTAAAAAGCTTTAGAGTGGAGAAGGATTTTAAACATTTTATTGTTTTTTCCTTTCATTCTCATTTGTGCGATTGTCTGATTTATTAGAAATAAACACTGTCTGCTGGGTTTACATTGACTGTGATTCTCTTTTTGCATGCAAGTTGAAAGTTCTGCCAATAAAAACACAAGTATTTGAAGACCAAAGGAAGAACCCCCAAAGTCAGGACCCTGAGATCAAAGTGAGCGCTCTGATCTCAGAGGTCTGGGATATTTCCCATCCCATGGCCCTTCAAATAAGAGCCCTGTGTCTCTGTCTCAAAGTTTTCAACCGTATTTGTTTGTTAAATTAAAACCAGACGACCACTGTGGTCCTTTTTACACGGTAAGTAAAGCACAGATGCCCTGGTGGACCTGTTGGCACCCTGGACTTTGAATCCAGTGACCTGAGTCCAAGTCTCAGTTCCAGCAGGTTTCCTGCAGCCTTCAGCAGAGCTGCCATGTTTCTCTGTAGAGAACTAAGTGATGCTCTCAGCAGGTTGAGGGCACCACCAACAAGTGAGGGATGAACCTCTGACTTCCTTCTTGTCAAACAGGAAACTCCTAATACCTCATTTGAGTAAAGTACCTCATATTCCTGACATCCAAGTAGTAGTGAAGTGGAGGAAGAAGGGAGGAGATCTCCAACAGGATCCTTCTTTCCTCTGTCCTCCTTGATCTCATGGATCACCACAGTCAAGGGGAGACCCAAGCTCCCGGATGGATCTGGCACTCAGGAACTGCTGAGTTTTCCAGTGGACTTTGTTCCATCCATGGTTCAGGAACAGGACTCCTCCTGGTTAACCTGGTATCTTTCCACCCAACTGTGGGTTCTTGGAGAATTTTTCATGTCATGTCAAGAAATCAGGCTGGTGGGTTTTTCAATGAGAGAAATTCTGGTAACTTAATTAAGTGGCATGTTTGTTGAAGCAGTAATTAACTGATAAATTAAGGAAGGCCTGGCCAGTCTTTGCTCCCAGGTCATACAATGGAGTTAGAAAGTCCTGAATAAATCTGGAGTTCCATGATTTCCTTGTGGTTCATGATCCTTTTGCCAATGTAGTCTGGAACAAGAGCAAGATGAACCTCCAAATATCAACAGGTTGTATTGCAGGTGATGTCAAGTGGTATTTAGAGGAACCTCCTCCTTGTGTTTGGTTCCATGGTGGAAGGGTGAGCCCTCTGGACTCTGGATCCAGTGATCAGAGTTCAAGTCTCAGAAGGACCTTCCTGTCTGGAATGTGTCCCATGTAACAAACTGATCAAGAGATGTTACGTGGTTCAAATGTTCTGGTTCATTTCTTACTGCCATGAACTCAGACTGTGTGTTTAATGTTAACAATAAATGTAACAACTAAGGAGCCAGTAGCTCCTGTGGAAAAAAATTCTACTTTGTCAGTGAATGAATTCATTTGATATTGAAGTCTGCAACTTTCAGTGTCTGTCAGGATGGCCGAGCGGTCTAAGGCGCTGCGTTCAGGTCGCAGTCTCTCCTGGAGGTGTGGGTTCGAATCCCACTTCTGACAAAGGACATTTTCTCCACATTCCTATGCATCCACAATGGTAAATTCCAAACCCAGTTGAAGCTGCTCTCCACTGATGGGAGTGAGTGGTTGAACTGGCAGCAGAGGAGGCAAAGGAGCTTCCCTGTGACGGTCCAACATCGCCTGGTTTCCTCCAACATGGAGCAGCCACCAAACTCTAACTTCAATGTTGGATCAAAGTCTGCTGAAGAAATGTGTTTTCTTTCAAGTCACATTTTGTCCATTAACTTCATAATCAGAGTCGCCATCTCATCACATGACTAAAGTCTGGGTTCTGTAGTGGTGGTAAAATATCCTTCCATGCCCCTCACTAGTTTGCACACAGAAAAGCATATTTTACTGGTTTCAGATCTCTTAGCTTGTTCTCTCTCTTAAACCTGCTGAGGCAGCTTTCATTGTGTGATTCATTTTAAAATATAAATATGGAACAGAACCATTGGAATCAGATGTCAGGACATTTGAAGGAATGTCAATCTCCTGTTGAAATGTTGCAGTGTGCAGCTGAGGCTCTCTGGCAGTGGCACCAGGAGCCACAATGGCAGAACCTGGACCCTCCTGGAGGAGAACCACAGGTGAGGGCCTTCTTGGCTCCAGATTGATGGAAATCAAGTGTCTGAGGCTGTTAGCAGCCATTAAGTTGATCTGGTTGGCACTGGTATTTGTTCTTGCTGCAGCTCAGGAGTGATTCAGGAGAAGAGTTTCAGAACAGCCCAGGTTGGGGACTGGAATTTTAAAATGTCCCCTGGAACCAAACAACCTTGGAGGGTAAAACCTCCAATCATAGCCACTCAGATGCAGCAGCAGAAGAAGCTGACATCCACCCTGACAGTCAGAGCATCAAGTCAAGAAAACATCACCATCTTGTAGTTCCAAACCTCCACCTGTCAGATTCAGCTACTTCTGATTGTGGTACTTTAAACTTGAACACAATGGAATTTGGACAAGGAGTTTCCTTCCAGTCCAAACATCATCGTCCAGCCTCCAACCAGAGGTCCATCAGTTATCATGGAGCCACAGGTGGAGTCTGGATTCTTTTCTGGAATGAGACGGCAATGAGAGTCCTGCCAAGTGACATCACTGACATGACTGGATGACTTCAGTCACGTGACTGGATGACTTCAGTCACGTGACTGGATGACTTCAGTCACGTGACTGGATGACTTCTGTCACGTGACTGGATGACTTCAGTCACGTGACTGGATGACAGTGTAGATTCCAATGTAGAGGTTGGGGAAATAGTCTCTGAGAATCCAGCTTGAACCCACAGCCTCCTTGTTTTCCAAAAACCCAAACAGCGACCATCAGTCTCCCTCCAATCCTGTACTTGGGTAAACAACAAAAACAGAGTAAAAGTCTCTGGCAACATATTTGTTTCCTGTAGGGTTTCTTCATGTATGTGTGGTGTACCTGCTCTCCCAGAGGACTGCCATCTTTGTTCTGTGGCTGACATGTTTTAGTGTCAGCACAGGTCATAGCGCTGAGACTGAACTCTCATTCTCCTCCAAGTAGTATTTCCACCTCACACTCCTGCAGATATTCAAGTGAACAGGGAACACAAATTTATGCTCAACTTCTCCTGTGTATTCATCCACAGTCACTAAACAACAACCAAACCAAACAAAAGGGGGTTTGCTAGCATGGCAATCAGCTGTAGTTCACCATCTTATCCAGGTCACATGACTCAGGAGTAGCGTGGCCGTCTGGCAACCAAAGGGTGGCTGGTTTGATCCTCACTTTCTCCAGTGACCATGTCAAAGGGTCCTTGAGTGAGAGACTGAACCCCTAAATACTTCTGATGAGTAGGTTGGCTCCTTGCATGGCAGCCTTCAGCATCAGTGTGTGAGTGTGTGAATGAGAGGACATTGTTCAGCTCCTTGAGTGCTGCTGAGGTAGAAAGGCTCTGTACAAACTGAGTCTTTTTACCATTTCTTTCCTGCCTCTAGCAGCGCTGTCGTCACTTCCTGTGACCGTGGGAGGGA
Source organism: Aulostomus chinensis (assembly GCF_037954235.1). Taxonomy (NCBI): domain Eukaryota; kingdom Metazoa; phylum Chordata; class Actinopteri; order Syngnathiformes; family Aulostomidae; genus Aulostomus; species Aulostomus chinensis. The sequence goes on along the minus strand of NC_141320.1, from coordinate 53,335,862 downwards.
AGGAGTCCCCCTTCAGAATCAGTTTGATATCATTATGTTACTTCCTCTTCAACATGCCTTTAGCAGACCAACTCAGAGAGTAGCACAGTGAGGTAGTGTGGCCGAGCGGTCTAAGGCGCTGGATTTAAGCTCCAGTCTCTGAGGAGGCGTGGGTTCAAATCCCACCACTGCCATCATGTCCCAGATCACTGGAGAGGTGTGGCAGGTCTCTCACAGCCTCTCCTCTCTCTTCCACTGAGGTCTTCAAACCTGTGACCAAAAGAAGAACCCTCCTCTGAGTCCACAGACCTGAGCATTGCTGCTCTGACTACCAGGTTACCTCCTGGTGATCAGTGTGAAGTCATGGGGAGGTGGTCAGTTGTTCCTTTGTTTTTTGACAGAGGCTTCATTGTGAATTAAATAATTTTAATTCTTTACTTGAAGTTTCACGCTGTTTCGATTGAAAAAGGCGAGTTCCTGGAGAAGATCTTCCAGGGGTCCAGGTTCAAGCGGTGCCCCAGCTGGCACCAGGTGCTGACCCAGGTCCTGCATGGGAGATACTGTCAGTTCTGTTCTGCCCTGCTCACAACCACAGGCTGGTGTTGAGGCCTGCAGCAACCAGGGCCCCAGTCACCACGAGTATAAAGGCTGGTCATTGTGGCAGTGGGAGGAGTCAAAATGAAGACAGACCAATGTGAGCAGGACGCTCCTGGAGAAGTCAGAAGAACTTGACCATGTTTCCAAGAGGCAGGGTTCACCCTGGACAGGTCAGAATTCCTGATGATGTCATCAGGGCTTTGACAGTAGCTAGAATTCTGTCTTTGATCTCAGGAGGACATGAAAGAAACACAATTGAGGAAAGTAGAGGAGAACATTCAGCTTCATTAGAAACACTTGAACTGTTGAACAGTAGAATTTGTTAGAAACAGTTTACAACACTGAGTGACAGGATTGAAGAGGGAAGAGTTTTCTACTTTAAATTGAATTCTAACTTTAAACTGTGGATGAACATTTTTAGTAGTTCATATTCTAACATACAGAGGAAGTCATGTCATTCCCTTTTTAAAAAAAGAAAAAACATGTGAAGCTCCTCCCCCCAACTCCAGATGGACAGACAGACATGAGAGTGGCCAGGAAGCAAAGAAGTGTTGTGCTCCTCTCCAGTGCTCTGGTGTTCATTTTTTCTCATTTTGAAATTCAACAGCTTCTATCATTGATTGACAGGAAATGTTGATGACACACTGGGATTTTTGTTCTCCTGCTGTCACTGTCAAGTGCAGCTGAACATGAGAGGTAGCAGGATCATTCATGTGTTCATGTTTCCAGCAGACAAGGAGGAAACCTGGGAGGACTTCAGTGACTCTGATCAGTGGTTCTCACTTCATCTTCTCAGTATAAAGTTCAAAGCGAGCTGGCCAGGAGTTGAACCTAGAATCTTCTGATCCGTAGTCAGACTCGTTATCCATTGCACCACCAGCCCTGTGAAGAAGCGGCTGTGTTCATGTGTCCTTGCTGTTACAGAAAATCCAAACAAGGTGGTGGCATTTTCAGGGGACACAATGGTGCAGTGGTCAGCACTGTGGCCTCCCAGCAAGAAGGTTCAGCTCTCCTCCTATTTGGTTGCTAGGAACCTGAATCAGGCCTCAGTGGAGCGGTGCTGCTGAGGCTGAGTGAGGCTGAGTGAGGGACTGAGCAGGAGCCAGCAGGTCCAAGCAGGTTCAGGCAAACTCCCCTCGGTCCACCAACATCAAAGCAGAGGAACTGAGTTCATCTAACAAAATGATTCATATCATCTCCTCTTGGAATGTTCTGGAACTACAAGTACACTTAAAATGGCTGACTTATGACAACAGAAGGAACTTTGAAGTAGATTTGATTCATTTAAGTCAGTGACAGTCATTTTTTCAAGAATTTAGTTCAGGTAACTTGATTGTTTTACTAAGATGAGCTTTAATGTTATACCATTGAAAAAAGACCTTCATGTATTTATGATGACATCACCAATAGGAGCCTTCAGTCTGTCAGGGGGTAGAGTTCAGTCACCACCAATGACATCAGAGTCAGAGTTTAGAGATCAAAGACAGACATTAAAGTCTCACATTAAAGTCTCTCTTATTAAAAAAATTAAAGTGTCATATCTTTGAAAATATACTGCAATACATGAAATATTATATTTACATGAATGGTAACCTCGTTCTTATATTCTTTAATATACTGCAATAGTAATGGACCCTCTATGACACTGCAGTGATGAATCTATCAAGGAGTAAAAATGATTATAATCAGAATTTTGAAGTCAAGTTTGAGATCAGTTTGATCCTCTCTCTCCCTCCCCCCTCTCTCTCCCTCCCTCCCGCCCTCTCTCCCTGTCTCCCCCCTCTCTCCCTCTCTCTCTGTCTCCCCCCTCTCTCCGTCTACCCCCCCTCTCCCTCTCTCTCTCTCTGTCTCCCCCCCTCCCTCTATCTCCCCCCCCCTCTCTCTCTCAGGAGCTTTTAAATGAAAATTTTAATAAAACAGAACAGGAGACTGAAGAGTGATCACTCAAACCCACAGGCTGAATGGGACATCTCTTAAAAACATTGAACCACTGAGTAAAACCATAGAAGCGCTCCTGTCTAGTCGGTGCTAACAAGTTAGCTGCTGAGTGAGTCCAGCTGTGCTGTCTTGGAATCCTGGTCAAAAGCCTCCACTCATCAAACAGCTGGTGTGTTGGTGGATCTGTGGATCCTGCTGGAAGAAGCAGGGTGGAGCTCTGAATGGTTCCTGTCTCAAAGAGCTTCTCTGTGCAGCTCCCATCAGCTCCTAAAAACAGGAAACCAGCAGATTCACTGTTGAACGGTGGCATTAAAATGTCTCAAAAGCTGTCCTGTCCACCATTTGTTGGTGCAAAGACATTTAAAAACACCAGTTGAACATTTTCCAAAGTTGCTCTCACCTTCTTTCAAACACCTGGAATGATTTCCTCCAAACCAAAAGAAACTGGTGAAAAAAACAACAACAAAAACTCCTGGAGAATCAAACTCCAGCCTCTGCTCCAACTGGACTTGGGACTTCAAATGACCCCCATTAAAAGCCTGCCTGCATCCCCATTCACTGACTGTTGTGCTGTGGGTCTCCTGGACAAACATGGCAGGATCCTCTTGATCTCCAGGAGAATAAAAGAGGGAACCCTAGAAAACAAGTCAGCGTGAAAGAGGAGCAGATTTTAAAACTCCTCATCATTTCCACCTCCAGGAGTGAAGCCTCCCGGGACCCAAGAGGCTCCAGCTGGCAGAGCTCTCACTCATTTCTCCACCACCTCGCTAACCTGAGCTGGAGCATCTGAGAACCAAACAGTGACCCCCTTCACTCCAGAGCTGACTCCACAAACTCTGAGCCCCCACTTTACCCACAGCCAGCAGGCCTCCTCAACACTGCATGACACACGACGACTAAATTTAACACTTCTCATCCAGAGATCTGTCACATGAGTCTGCTGTGGAGGGTCAGTCTGTCCATCCACATTCAGATCATTAACACAGCGACTCCTAAGCACCAGTAGAGCCTGTTCATCGTCCCTGGGTGGGCTCGAACCACCAGCCTCTCTGTTAACAGCCGAGCGCGCTGACCGATTGCGCCACAGAGACTCTGAGTCACTGCTTTTCATGAAGAGTTTTCAGGCTAAATTCAGTTTGTGAGGTCCACGCTGCACATTTGAGGGACCATGAAGGACAGAGGAGAGTCTGACTGTCATGGTGAAAGCCTTCAGCACTAGAACTGAAACAGCCCCACCATCTTAACCCCCCCAGACCAAACAGGCTTCATCAGAAACAGACCCCCCTCCTAGAACATCCAGAGAACATCAGTCTGATTAATAGAACATGACAAACAATCAAGAACTTGTTATTGTTTGATCAGAAGCTGAAACAATGTTTCTATGTTTGTCTGTTCTGGTCTGAATGAAAGAGGAGGTTTTCTTGGTCATGTGACGTGGATGAGAGTTCAACTAGAACTTCCTGATTCAACAGGATTTTAGTTTGTAGGGATTTTGTCAAAGCCACCAACCAAACCTCTGAGTGGTGCAGATGTCTGCTGCCTCCTCAGAGCAGACTGGAGCTCAGCCTCACTCACCTGTGGGAGCCCCAGCAGAGCCACCGTGTGATGGAGTTTCAGTTTAGGATCCAAGGTCCTGGATTGAATTGGTGTTTTGTGTTTTTTGGCCTCCTGGCACCATCAGTGGTAGAGCAGAGTGGTGCAGAGGAAGCGTGCTGGGCCCAGAACCCAGAGGTCGATGGATCGAAACCATCCTCTGCTAGAAGAAGAAAAATAAAATGAACCAGTGTCTTTAGAAATGTGTGTCTGTTAAAAAGAGGTTCATAAGGATTTTGTCTTCCTCCACAATCACCAACCATTGTGAGAGTTAACAACAGTCCACTTTCTGACTGAAGCAAAAGTAGACTTCAAAAGGTTCTTCTGATTCAACATAGCAGCTAAATTTCCATTTCCATTTCCTGAACAGGACAGGTTAAAAAAAAGGGAATGTCATGACTTCCTCTGTATGTTAGAATATGAACGACTAAAAATGTTCATGCCCAGTTTAAAGTTAGAATTAAACTGAAAATACAAAACTCTTCCCTCTTCAATCCTGTCACTCAGTGTTGTAAACTGTTTCAAACAAATTCTACTGGTCAACAGTTCAAGTGTTTCTAATGAAGCTGAATGTTCTCCTCTACTTTCCTCAATTGGGTTTCTTTCATGTCCTCCTGAGATCAAAGACAGAATTCTAGGTACAAATAAAGACACTATCAAAGCCCTGATGACATCATCATCAATTCTGACTTTGATCTGTGTCTGTCCAGCCTGTCCTGAGTGGATCCAACAGTTTCCCATGGGTGACTCTGTCGTGGTCTCTCTCTCTCCTGCTGTCTCCAACTCTCAGAGTGCTTCTACTGGTTTCTCCCCATCGTCCCTGTTGCTAGGCAGAGCACTGGTGAGGACTGAGGCCAGTGATGTCATCACCTCCAGCTGAGACCTGCCAGGTGGTCCTGCTTCATTCAACTCTGCTGCCTCTGCCACTGCCCTGACTGGTGAGGCTGACAGCAGGTTCTCTCTCATCTAAACTCTCTGTTTACAATGGAGGCTGAAATCCTTGTGATTGGTGGTTCAATCATCAGGTCTGTTGAACTCCCAGGTGCCATCACCTGCTGTCTTCCTGGTGCCAAAGTTGTGGACATTATTGAACGTCTCCAGGACTCATCGACCTCCACCCCTCCTGCAGGTTCTCCCTGTCTCTGTGTGGGTTCTCTCTGGTACTCCAGCTTCCTCCCACAGTCCAAAGACATCAAGAGGGTAGTGGTTACCTGGACACTCTAAACGACTGTGAGTGTGAATGGTTGTCTGTCTGTGTGTGTTGGTCCTGGGATGGACTGGTGACCCATCAAGGGTGAACCCAGGGCTGGACTGGCCACCTGGCCGATGCACATCTTTGGGCCGGCCCATAACTGTCATATTTTTTTTTTCAAAAGTGTATAGTTTTTAATCGACCGTAACGGTATCGGAGACGCGAAACGCGGCCCATTGGTTGATTTTCTTGAAGGACATTGGGCTCGTCCAATGAAATCTCTCAGCTCTCTCTCTTTCTCTTAGTCAAGCCATGCTGTTGCAATGGAAGTGGAGGAGTCAGATCAGACAGTTGGAGACTATTTTAGTCGCCCTTCTTCCACACAGAGGACTGATTTTTTAAAGTTTCATCCTCAACAAGATTCCATGAACCCTGTCGTCCAGAGGCTCTTCGTTAGAACGGACGGCACGACGTGGAAATGGCTGACTTATTGTGGTCAACGTCATGCTTTGTTTTGTTTTGTTTGCCCTGCTTTTAGCAAGCCCAGTGATCCAAGTGTCTTCATTAGAGGCCTGACAGACTGGAGGCATGTGCACCAAAGAGTAGAGGAGCATGAGAGAGGCATGGCACAGAGGCAGTGTGCTGAGGCCTATTTTTGAAACTGCTCCAGAGCAAGACTGGCCACCTCCTTGAGGGAAGACAGCTGACAGGACACCGTGAGCAGGTTAAGAAGCAGGGCTGGACTGGGACCAAAAATTGGCCCTGGCATTTTTCATCCCTGGCAGCCCTCCATGGTTATTTACACGATATGTGTAAGCACACGCCATACCAGAGGATGTATGCGCACATTTTGAAGTTTCAAAAATTAAAATAAAGTGCAGTATTCTACATGGAAGACAGTAACCATGTTAAAAGAGTGATACTCTTTCACTACTCACAGAGACCTTCTTCTTCCACTACACGTTCCAACACCTGACGTCTCTTCTTCCCAGTCCAGCCCTGGAAGAACGCGTCGAGTTTTGGAAATTCGGCTGCTTTTCTTCTCGGGAGTCTCTCTTTTTCGGCTCCTCCTTTCTCCTTCCTCTTACTGGGCAACATTCTTCATGGCTTCTGACTGCAAGGCGGCCGCTGAGTGGTGGCACTACAACTGGATGGGTCTGTTTCTCATTTTAACACAAAAACAAACTAACCGCTGTTTCTGCGTTTTTACCAGAAATATATATTTTGAAATGCCTGCTCACACCGGCCCATCCGGCTACATCCACCAAACTTTACACACATAATATAATATAATAATATAATATAATAACCCTAAACACAAGCCCCAAAGCAGTAGTTGTTTTGTTTTTCTTCATAAAGGAGGGGCACTGTCATGACTACGATATCTCTGGCAACAAACATGGAAGGGGCTTTGGGGTCTTGTGTTTCAGCTCTGTAAGTTCTGGATGGTTGAAAATGTCAGAATCAGTCCTCTCACTGACATCAATCATTGGTGTGACTTTTGGTAGCTTCAGCTCAAATGAAACCAGGGAAGAGGGGCCAGACTTTGAGGAGCCCCTTAGGGTTAGTGGATGCCCCCGGACCGTGCTTGGGCCCCTGAGCACCTAGATGGCTGAAATTCCCAGCACATGCTACTCTGGGGCATCACACTATGTGTGTAAAGTTTGGTGGATGTAGCCCAAGCAGAAACACCAGAACCCAGATTTGATCCTCAATTCTGCTCCAAAAGGCTCTCGGAGTGCAAAAGTCCCAGACCCTGATTTTTCCCAGTTTCACAAGGGGATAGTTTTTTCTCTTTGAACCTAGGAAGTTTAAATTTGAGTGTGTTGTTCTGTTCTCGAAGGATCACATCTGTGCTGGTTTGACCCCCCTAAGTCCTTTCTGCTGTCCGTAAAGGGCGTGGCAAAGTCCAGTAAAGTCTTTAAATGAAGCATCATAACTGGTCAAAGTTGCTCCAAATGAGATGAGCTTTCTGGGAGGAGTTCACACCTCTGCCAGAAACCAATATTTAAAACTTTGAAGCCCCACCTCCTTCCTGAAGCCACTTCCTGTTTGGGAGGGGGTTCTAGAATTATTCCACCAGATTAGGATTTCATAAAGTTTCAGGTCTGTATCCACTGGAGAGGCCAATGAGAGCAAAAGAGCAACAGGGTCAAAGGTCAACAGGCCTCGTGTCTCAGCCAGGCCTCAAAGGGTTAAGTGAGCCTTTTGGAGCTCCTTTGAAAAAAGGCCTGACACCAATCTTGTTCAGGACCAACATGAAGAAGGATCTTTGGAACATTTTCACATCTTTAAGACCGCCTTGACTCCTTTTTATAGCAGGAGTCACTGAACAGCACAAAGCTGCTATTGCAGCCATCAGGCCTCATTTCTGATCAGTTATTATTGTTGAAACAAAGCTGAATATCAATTATTGATTTTTATTGTCATCATTTTGAACACCTGATGAGAGAAACACAATAAAAACATTTGAAAAGGAAGGATCAGAGTGTTGTTGTACTGCAATACTACAGTACAGCATCAGAGACACTCAGTTATTGATTGCCTGAATGATTGATTTACCCAGAAGAGGAACAGCTTTGTTGGAGCAGTAAAAATACACACATCAGAACGACAAAGTTACATTTGAAAAGAAACTACATGACATTACCAGCACAACATCTGAAGAACAGTTAGGATCAATTTAACTGGTCAGATAGTTAGGACTTCTTTAATGATATCCTTGATGAACCCAGACATCAGAGTGGTTTGTTCCCCTCAATCATAAATCTGTAAATACAGCGTGAAGTGATGGAACTAAAAGGCCACCTCTGAGTGCAGGAGTGAGCCTCTGTGACGGATGTGACGTCAGCAGACCGCCATTAGTTTGAGTCATTGTTTATATTCTTAATGCTGATTGGTCGATCTATAATGGTGACAAATGGACTTCGTAGGTAGAATAAACATCCAGAAATTAAATGAATTTGTAGATTGTCTTATTAATCAAAAGATGAAGTATTAAAAATATTTGTTTTTTTTCCTCGGAGTGAGCGACAACTACCGGATTTTCTCACAGAAGAACGGGGCCGACTTCCCCGGAAGCAGATGTTTGACATTCCTGGGGCACTAAAATCCATTTCATATTATTCTTTATTGAACAGCGAACATTATGGAAATAAAATTTATATTTCTCGCCAGAAATGTCCTTAAAATGCTTTTTAAAAATCAAACCTATCTTGAAATGACACTCGTCCGTAATGGCGTCCTTAGCAACCAACATAGCAACAGTAGAAATGTGACACTGTAACGACTCTCTTCCGAGAGGTGAAAGATTCACCGTAATAACGAACAAACCAAAGATAAAACACAAGAACTGAGCAAAGATTATGAAAACAAAATGCATATTTCTCTCTAGAAATGTCATCAGAATGCTTTATTAAATCAAAACTATCTTGGAAGAAGGCACTTTCCTCCGAAAATGACAGGAGCGGCCGCCATGTTTTTGTTTTGAGAGGCCCGCATGAAAGAGTCACATGACCTACCAGCGCTCCAATAGAAAAGAAGAGGGGAAAAAAACATACACATTTCACAATTTTTTGGCCTTTATCGTAGAACTGATATGTTTTGACCTGTGGACAAACGGAGCCTTTTCACGTTTTGACATGAGACTGGGTTGTCAAAAGCAAAGACCAGACAGCAGGACATCAAAATAAAAGATCCAGACACTAAAACTACAAGTAGAAACAAGAAGAAATACTAAAAGCTTTGGAAAGATACTACAAGGTTGGATATACATTATTATATACACTACTATTCTCACTGACTCCTAAAGAGGGACAGGAAACATTAGAATGTGGATCAGATCAGCTGATTTCAGTGTTGAGTCCATCCCTCCATCCACTTTCTGTTCTTATCCTTTAAGGGTCATGGAGGGGGGGGGGGCGATCCCAGGTGACATTGGGCAAGAGGCAGGGTTCACCCTGGACAGGTCACCAGTCCATCAGGAGAAATGAGGTGGTTGGTGTCATGCAACCTAAACTAAAACATTAGTCAGATCAAATTCAGATTAAAGCAAGAGTCTCCAGATCAAAGTCAGAATTCCTGATGATGTCATCAGGGCTTTGACAGTAGCTAGAATTCTGTCTTTGATCTCAGGAGGACATGAAAGAAACACAATTGAGGAAAGTAGAAGAGAGCTTGGCAGCATGATGGTGCAGTGGTGAGCACTGTGGCCTCACAGCAAGAAGGTTCTGGGTTTGAGTCCAGGCTCGGGTGAGGAATCTTTCTGTGTAGAGCCTGCATGTTCTCCCCATGAATGCGTGGGTTCTCTCTGGTACTCCGGCTCCTTCCCACTGTCCAAAGACATGTAATTGGGGACGAGGCTGATTGGACACTCTAAATTGACCGTAGGTATGAATGTGAGTGTGAATGGTTGTTCGTCTCTGTATGCTGACCCTGTGATGGACTGGTGACCTGTCCAGGGTGAACCCCGCCTCTGGCCCGTAGATGCTGGGATAGGCTACACCCCCCATGACCATCAATGTGGGTGTTTTGTTAATTGCATGCCACATGAAATTATTATTGGTCACTTTTCTAGCAACAGTCTCACAGTGGCAAGACAAGAACACTTCTACTTTTAATGTTGACAGTTTGTTCAACACTAAGCTTCATCCAGTACCATGTTGTCAAACACTGGAACCTCCACAGCACCTGAACAGGGACTTGAACCCTGGACCCTCACATTAAAAGTCTGATGCTCTACCGTCTGAGCTCCTCAGGCTCTTTCTACAGCATTGAGACAGGAACAGAAACACCTGTGAAGGTCAAACTGATGCTTTCTTGACTTGTTCAGTCCTCCATGTTAAAGTCCTCCATGCTTTTGATTGGTTCTGATTCTCTGTGGCAAAATCCAACAAGAGGCTCCAAAAATGTCCTGAATGTCACAAGAATGCACAGGACAAGATGTTAGTTTCCTTCATGTCTGCAGTTCCTCCACTGGAAAGTAAAGTCAATGCTGCTCCTCTGCTGAAACCTGGGATCGGACCAGGGACCTTTAGATCTTCAGTCTAAGGCTCTCCCAACTGAGCTGGTTCAGTTCTGAGTGAGGGCTCTGCTTCTCTCATTTATAATCTCTTCCACTCTCACTGGACCTTAGAGAGGATTGGAGCTTCTGAAGTCCTGACACATTGAACAGTTCTCCAGGACCATTTTTGATGGATGTCTGAATCACACCAGCCTTTTTTGTTTGTCTTCTTGCACCACCGTGCCGCCCCTACTAGTCGTCTACATATCAGTGTTCTCAGTATTGCACGAACATTCACATCAGTATTGTGCTAATATTTTATTTCCTGGCTCTTCAATCCTCCTATTATGAAGTTGATTGCTTCAGCGACCAGGAGACGTTATCATTGGCAGCTAGTTTACTATTATTGCTGCTGCTGTTGTTGGTTGTGTGTCTGTCTTCCATCCCCCTGTCCCTCTGTCTTTCTCTCTGCTTGTCTTTCACCCTCATCTTGTTCCCATCTTTTTGTCATTCTCTCCCTCCTTTCTCTCTGTCTTTTGTCTTTCCTTCTCTATATTTGTCTTCTGCTGTCTGTCCTGTCCTGCTCTCTTTCAACAACCAACCAGTCAAAGCAGACGTCCGGTTAAAAAAATATGATAAAAGAACTCTTGGTTTGATTTGGCTTGAGACATGAAGAAGATAGGATTGTTTTCCTTTCATTTTAGAAGCTTTTCCAGATTCATGAAAAGATCATCAATCAGTGCAGTATTTCAGACAGACTTCTGGTCCGTGAGGACGAGGAATCCAGCACAGATCCACAGAACTCCAACTGCCATCTTTGATGGTTCCTTTACAGTCTGTAGGGTGGAGAGATCCTCCTGAGTCTGGCTTGGAATGTTTGTCTGTGGATGTGTTGGCCCTGTGATGGACTGGTGACCTGTCCAGGGTGAACACGGCCTGTCGCCCAAAAGCTGCTGGGATAGGCTCCACCCCCTCATGACCCTGAACAGGATAAGCAGAAGACAATGGACAGAAGTCCTGACACATTGAACAGTTCTCCAGGACCATTTTTGATGAAGGTCTGGATCACACCAGCCTTTTTTGTTTGTCTTCTTCCAGTGTCCTCAACATTGTGTGAGCCAATAATTCCACATCTGTACCAGACACACCTCTGGTTGGTGGGTTGATGGATCTTTCTGTTCGAACAGTGTCTTTTATCTTGCTTTTATCTTTTCTATCTTTTCTTTGTATCTGCATTCTGTGGTGCACGGTGGCTCTGGAAGAGCGCTCTAACTATTGTCACTGTACCCCCCCCCCCCCGTACAACAAAAATAAAAGATTCTGATTCCGATTCTGACACACACACACACACACACACACACACACACACACACACACACACACACGTGTATCAACATGATGTTCCGAATGTTTCACTGTCTGTGGTTGTCCAGCTCTCCTTGCCTCTTCACTGTCATTGTCAGAACTCGGAGCAGTCTTCCTCTCTAGGTGATGTCTCTGAGTGATGATGATTGCTGTCTGTTCAACCAGCTTCATTTGTTGATATCTGAGAAGGACTGAAGACAGCAAAGTGTGCTGATTGGCCAACAACCCCTCACAGGTCAAAGGTCACTGCTCTGAGGCGGACCAGTTTACTGTAACAGTGGTGGCACCACCCACTGCTGGCGCTCTCTTCAGTGCTTCTTGTTTCTGCCCTTTATGTGTGAGCTCCTAGAGCAGCTGGTCCGGCTCCTCCCCCTTTTCTTTTCTATTCCTCTAATTTATTTTTTGATTTTCTATTTTTGTAATTCATCATCGATCTCGGCTCACGGTCGCTACACTCTTGACCTCCTGTGAGCCTTGAAGAGAGAGAAGCCACCTTTGTGTCGGAGCAGAGCAGCTTAGTCCAGGCAGCCAGCAGCCTGAGACCAGAGGGTAGCCAATCAACACGCTTCCCTTCTTCATCGATCGAATCTCAGCGGGAGCCACGGTCGACGAGGTGGAGGCTTTGGAGACAGTCCTCCCACCAGTTCGTTGGAGAGGCGTCGTACATCGATGGGAGAATCCAGCTGAGAACGTCAGCCGGTTACGTTGGTTTTCACCGATTCAGGCCTGGACTCCTGTCTCGCTGCCAAACTCCGCCTGACTCCGTAGAGCTGGTCAGCCTCCACTCAGTCCTCTTCATTTGGTTGGAGGTCACTATCGTTCATCCTACACACCTTTCCACCTGCCTCTTAGCCGTCTACTTGAAGCTCAGATAAATCCAGGTTAATTCATACCTGCTACTCAATATGGGCCTTAATTACTCTGCTGGAATTATCACTCTGTCTTAAGGGTTTTCTTAATTGTATTAAATCCTCTTTAATTTCCAAGAAGTCTTCCAACTCATTCATTCATGCAAGCCACTGATCCACAAGACCTCATTGATGAGCTTCAACCTGAGACTGATTGTTTCTCATTGGACGAGACACCCATTCAATGAGACTCATTGGCAGTCCATTGAAATCTACTGGTATTCCTGGTGAGTTGATTTAACAACATGAGCTGACAGAATCTACGTTCAGGTAGGAACCACCACATCCAGGGGTCTGGACCTTTGAGCAGGCAGAGCCATCAAAGTAGCAGACTAAGCTAGCAGACATTAGCATTGAGAAGAAACTGATACCTGAGCCTACTTTTGGGTCTGGTCAGGTGATGACACAATAAAATGACATCATTGTCAGACTGACGCCTGCTCAACACTGACCAAACGCCGCCCTATTGCATCGTGGGAAATTTCTGCTTGGCTTGCGTCCATCAAAACACACAAAGAAATTTCTCCAGAATCAGGATTGACAGTGGATACAATTGATTCCACACTGGTTTTTCATTCTGAGTCGGGTGCAGGTGTGGAATTTCAGACACAGTCTGTGTTTGTGTTGTTTATTCAGTGATTTTTCTTACAATTCCCAATCAAAGCCCCACATTGCTAATGAACTCAAAATGATGCTAACAGTAATGTAGTGATAGTTGCCAATAAACTAAGTGATGCTGACAGTCATGTGGTAAGAGTTGCTTCGAACCTCAAAGTAATGCGACAGTGATTTCAGAAGAATTGCTAATGATCTCAAAATGATGCGACAGTGATGTAGTAAGAGATGCTAAAAAACTCAAAACGATGCAAACAGTAATGTAGTGATAGTTGCTAATAAACTCAGTGATGCTTACAGTAATGTAGTAAGTGTTTCGAACTCCCTCAAAATGATGCTGACAGTCATGTTGTAAGAGTTGCTAAAAACCACAAAATAATGCGACTGTGATGTCGGAAGAATTGCTCATGATCTCAAAATGATGCGACGGTAATCTAGTAAGAGCTGCTAATAAATTCAAAATGATGCTAACAGTAATGTAGTGAAAGTTTCGAATAACCTCAAAGTGATGCTGACAGTCATGTGGTTAGAGTTTCGAGTAACCTAAAAATGATGCGGACAGTAATGTATTAAGAGTTGCTAATAACCTCAAAATAATGCGACAGTGATTTCAGAAGAATTTCTAATGAACTCAAAATGATGCTAACAGTAATGTAGTGATAGTTGCTAATAAACTCAGTGATACTTACAATAATGTAGTAAGAGTTTCAAACTCCCTCAAAATGATGCTGACAGTCATGTAGTAAGAGTTGCTACTAAACTCAAAATAATGCGACAGTGATGTCGGAAAAGTTGCTAATGAACTCAAAATGATGCTACAGTGATGTAGTAAGAGATGCTAAAAAACTAAAAATGATGCTGACGGTAATGTAGGAAGAGTTGAAACTAACGTTAAAATGATGCTACACTGATGTCATAAGAATTGCTCATGAACTCAAAATGATGCTAACAGTAATGTAGTAAGAGTTTCGAACTACCTCAAAGTGATGCTGACAGTCATGTAGTAAGAGTTGCTACGAACCTCAAAATAATGCGACAGTGATGTCGGAAGAACTGCTAAGGAACTCAAAATGATGCTAACTGTAATGTAGTGAAAGTTTCGAATAACCTCAAAGTGATGCTGACAGTCATGCAGTAAGAGTTGCTACGAACCTCAAAATAATGCGACAGTGATGTCAGAAGAATTGCTAATGATCTCAAAATGATGCGACAGTGATTAAGTAAGAATTGCTCATGATCTCAAAATGATGCTACAGTGATGCCGGAAGAATTGTTAATGAATTCAAGAATGATGCTGACAGTAATGTAGTGATAGTTGCTAATAAACTCAAAGTTATGCTGACAGTAATTTATTAAGAGTTGCTAAAAACCTTAAAATAATGACACAGTAATGTAGTAAGAGTTGCTATGAAACTAAAAATAATGCGACAGTGATGTAAGAAGAATTGCTAATGATCTCAAAATGATGCGACAGTGATGTCGTCAGAACTGAGAGTCCGGGTTTTCCAAGTTGATCTCCTCCCACGCATGAATTCTCTCTGGTATCCTTCCACTTACTGCGAAGACGAGCCGTGGATGTATTGTCCTGAGCCCAGGGCTTGTCAGATACCATGACCCTCAACTAAATGTGGCAGAAACCCTGCCCTCTTCATTTAGGGCTGGAAGGTGTGAGAGGTACTGTGAGCTCATCGAGGCTACGTCCTCCGCGGTCTCCTCAGGCTGGCCAGCACAAGAGGAGACCGCCAACTGGCCGGGACAGGCGGTCACCGTTGTTGTTGTTGCCGCCGTGGTCGGCCTTTCTTTCTTTCTTTCCTTTTTTCACACGATCACAGGGGAGAGCACGGACGCAGTCCCCCACTGTCAGAAATTATGCAGTTGAGATTCGCACATTTGGGGAATACACCAGGGTCAGCACAGCCCCAGTGCAATGGCTGTGCCTCACCCGGGGAGAACCACCTTGCTGATCATGGTATCTCCCCTGCCAGGTAAGTATGACTTGCTGAGCTTAGGAACAGACATGAGCTTCAGGGACACAGCCTTCTGACTGACAGGCAGGGAGGCCGACACAGCGCCTGATCTTTCGTTACTTGTGCAAATCTGCCGCGTGCGCAGCCCCCTTTGTTTCTCACAACGATGCCGGATGTCGGATATCCCAAGCCTGGGAAGCTCGACCGATGCCGTTTTCAAGGCTCACCTTCTCGCTGGGGGCACCAGCGTGGCCTCTAACCGCACGCATCGTGCCCCGCAGTAAAAAAAACAATCTCCGTCCGCTTTCACCCTTGGATGGAGCGTCGCGACCATGAGAGCTGTCAACGCAAGCGGCCCAATTCCGAAAGACTGAAGGCAGCAAGCTGGGGTTTCACATTTCAACATCAAGTTCACAACCCATCTCTGGGCAAAACAGGCACATTGAAGGTTCAGGTCTTTCAGAGTCCATTCCAAAGCCTTTTGGGAAAGGCTCCGAGAGCAGTGCCGTCAGCGGACCTCCATCCTTATCTGGAGTGCAAACGGAGCCACAACTTGACGCCCAGCGGCAGCGCGGGCGGAAATCCAGCCCCGGCCTCATGTGCAGCACTCAACAGTTGGCCTGAAGAGCACGGGATTTGCTCCTGACAAAAGGGGAGGGGCCCGCACTGTTCCTGGAAGGCCATTGCGGCCGCAGGCTGAGGAAAAGCTGCAGTGCAGGAGGACAACCCTGGTCCGGCTTTGGGTGGAGCAGGTGAGCGAGTGCCTGGCGGAGGCTTGTTTTATTTCCAACAAGAAATGCGGGGCATTGCACCACTCCTGGAAACACTGCAATACCAGGTTGATGCGTGGAAAGGACGGAGCAAGCTCCCGTTCCATCTCCCTGTTCCAAAAAGCAATTTAATATATGGTTCCCGGATAGGGAACGTACCAGATATTAAACTGATAAGAACAGATACTACACTTGATCTTAGCCAAAAGGCCGAGAAGCGATGCCTGTCAGCCACCCGACGTGAGAGCCAGCACCCCCGGTACAGCCAATCCCGGCCGCGGCTGTGGGCAGGAACTGCAACATTTTGGGTGGCGACACAAAATGCAGTGCCATAAACACTACATCTGGCACACTGGTTGTCCCCACTGCTATCCAAAGCAAAGGCAATCGGTGCCTTCACCCTGCTATGCTAGTGGGGCGACTCAAAGTAAAACAAAGCAGTGTTCAAAGCCACAAGCCAGCGACTCATCCTGGAGTCGGGGTTTTCCAAGTCCCCCACTGTCAGAAATTATGCAGTTGAGATTCCCACATTTGGGGAATTCACCAGGGTATCCAAAGCCCGGGAAGCTCAGCCGATGCCGTTTTCAAGGCTCAACTTCACGCTCGGTGAACCAGCGTGGCCTCGAACCGCATTAGAATTGCTAATAAACTCAAAATGATGCTAAAAGTAATGTTGTGAAAGTTTCTAATAACCTCAAAGTAATGCTGACAGTCATGTAGTAAGAGTTTCTATGAACTTCAAAATAATGCGACAATGATGTCGTAAGAATTGCTAATAAACTCAAAATGATGCTAACAGTAATGTAGTGATAGTTGCTAATAAACTCAGTGATGCTTACAGTAATGTAGTAAGTGTTTCGAACAACCTCAAAGTGATGCTGAAAGTCATGTAGTAAGAGTTGCTACTAACCTCAAAATAATGCAACAGTAATGTAGTAAGAATTGCTAATGAACTCAAAATGATGCTGACAGTAATCTAGTGAGAGCTGCTAATAAACTCAAAATGATTCTGACAGTAATGTAGTAAGAGCTGCTAATAACGTCAAAATAATGCTACAGTGATGTCGTAAGAATTGCTAATAAAATCAAAATGATGCTCACAGTGATGTAGTGATAGTTGTTAATAAACTCAGTGAAGCTTAAAGTAATGTAGTAAGTGTTTTTAACAACCTCAAAGTGATTCTGACAGTCATGTAGTAAGAGTTAAAAACGAACCTTAAAATAATGCTAACAGTAATTTAGTAAGAGCTGCTAATAACCTCAAAATAATGCGACAGTAATGTAGGAAGAATTGTTAATGAAATCAAAAATGATGCTAACATTAATGTAGTGATAGTTGCTTATAAACTAAAAGTGATGCTTAAAGTAATGTAGTAAGTGTTTCGAACAACCTCAAAGTGATGCTGACAGTCAGTTAGAAAGAGTTGCTTAAAATAATGCAACAGTAATGTAGTAAGAGTTGCTAACAACCTCAAAATAATGCGACAGTGATGTCAGAAGAATTGGTAATAACCTCAAAATGATGCTGAAAGTGATGTCGTCAGAATTGCTCATGAACTCAAGATGATGCTAACAGTAATGTAGTGATAGTTGCTAATAAACTCACTGGTGCTTAAAGTAATGTAGTCAGTGTTTTAAACAACCTCAAAGTGATGCTGACAGTCATGTAGTAAGAGTTGCTACGAAACTCAAAATAATGCGACAGTGATGTCGTAAGAATTGCTATTGAACTCAAAACGATGCTAACAGTAACGTGGTGATAGATGCTAATAAACTCAGTGATGCTGACAGTAATGTAGTAATAGTTGCTAAAAACCTCAAAATGATGCGACAGTGATGTCGTAAGAATTGCTAATGAACTCAAAATGATGCGACAGTGATGTCGTAAGAATTCCTAATGAACTCAAAATGATGCGACAGTGATGTCAGAAGAATTGCAAATGAACTCAAAATGATGCTGACGGTCATGAAGTGAGAGTTGCTACTATCCTCAAAATGATGCTACAGTGATGTAGGAAGAGTTGCTACGAACCTCAAAATAATGCGACAGTTATGTTCTAAGAATTTCAAATGAACTCAAAATGATGCTGATGGTAATCTAGTAAGAGTTGCTAAAAAACTCAAAATAATGCGAAAGTGATGTCGTAAGAATTGCTAATAAACTCAAAATAATACTGACATTATTGTAGTAATAGTTGCTACGAACCTCAAAATGATGCTACAGTGAGGTCGTAAAGATTGCTAATGAACTCAAAATGATGCTACAGTGATGTAGGAAGAATTGTTAATGAATTAAAGAATGATGCTGATGGTAATGTTGTGAGAGTTGCGAAAAACCTCAATATGATGATTACAATAATGTCGTAAGAATTCCTAATGAACTCAAAATGATGCTACAGTGATATTCTAAGGATTGCTAATAAACTCAAAATGATGCTAACAGTAATGTAGTGATAGTTGCTAACAAACTCAAAGTGATGCTGACAGTAATGTAGTGAAAGTTTCGAATAACCTCAAAGTGATGCTGACAGTCTTGTAGTAATATTTGCTACGAACCTCAAAATGATGCTACAGTGATGTAATTAGAGTTACTAATGATCTCAAAATGATGCTGAGAGTGATGTCGTAAGATTTGCTAATAACCTCAAAAAATGCTACAGTGATGTAGGAAGAGTTGCTAACGACCTCAAAAACAATGCTACAGGGATGTAGGAAGAGTTGCTAATAACCTCAAAATAATGCGACAGAGATGTCGTAAGAATTGCTAATGAAATCAAAATAATGCTAACAGTAATGCAGTGAAAGATTCGAATAACCTCAATGATAATAATGAACTCAAAATGATGCTGACAGTGATGTAATGAGAGTATCTACTAATTTCAAAAAGATGCGAAAGTGATGTCATGAGAGTTGCTTCTATCCTCAAAATGATGCTACAGTGATGTAGTGAGAGTTTCGATGAACCTCAAAATGATGCTACAGTGATGTACTGAGAGTTGCTTAAAACCTTAAAATGATGCTGACAGTCATGTAGTGAGAGTTGCTACTATCCTCCAAATGATGCTACAGTGATGTAGTGAGAGTTGCTTAAAATCTCAAAATAATGCAACAGTGATGTGGTGAGAGTTGCTTCTGTCACGACCCGGCTCAGAAATCGTGACATCGAAGGAGGGAGACGCAGACTAAACGTGACACACAACTAATAATTTATTATTAGTAACGCAAAATCAACACAAGGCAAACCATAACGTTTAGTGGAGTGTGGTTATCAGTAGTGTCAGTGGTGAGTGCGAGTGTGTGCATGAGTGTACAGGGGGTGTATGTGTGCGGTGTGATGGATGCAGAGAACTAAACAAGACATAACTCAAGAAACACAACCATCGCTCCGACGTGGGCCAGGAGGAGTGAGCGAGAGACAGCCGGCCAGGTTGGCCGCCTGCTTTATAGCTGGGAGACGCCGGGCCCAGGTGCTCCCAATTAGTCAGCAGCTCCGCCCCATGAAGCTCGAACCAGAGAAGGGAAGGAAGTGAAAAATAATGCAACGCCCCCATGCCCGTGACCATGGAGACGTGACACTACGAACCTCAATATGATGCTACAGTAATGTAGTGAGAGTTAGTACTAATCTAAGAAATGATGCTCCAGTGATGTAAAAAAAAATTGCTACAAACCTAAGAAATGATGCTACAGTGATTTAGTGAGAGTTGCTGAAAACCTCAAAATGATGCTAAGTGTCATGAAGTGAGAGTTGCTACTTTCCTCAAAATGATGCTGCAGTGATGTAGTAAGAGTTGCTAAAAATCTCAAAATGATGCTTCAGTGATGTGGTGAGAGTTGCTAAAAACCTCAAAATGATGCGACAGTAATGTAGTGAGAGTTGCTTAAAACCTCAAAATGATGCCACAGTAATGTAGTGAGAGTTGCTAAAAACCTCAAAATGATGCTACAGTGATGTAGTAAGAGTTGCTTAAAACCTCGAAATGATGCTACAGTAATGTAGTGAGAGTTCCTAAAAACCTCAAAATGATGCTTACAGTCATGTAGTGAGAGTTGCTAAAAACCTCAAAATGATGCTACAGTGATGTAGGAAGAGTTGCTAAAAACCTCAAAATAATGCTCCAGTGATGTAGTGAGAGTTGCTACTAATCTAAGAAATGATGCTCCAGTGATGTAGTGAGAGTTGCTTAAAACCTCAAAATGATGCTACAGTGATGTAGTGAGAGTTGCTACTATCCTCAAAATGATGCTACAGTGACGTAGTGAGAGTTGCTTAAAATCTCAAAATGATTCAACAGTGATGTGGTGAGAGTTGCTTCTAACCTCAAAATGATGCTACAGTGATGTAGTGAGAGTTGCTACGAACCTCAAAATGATACTACAGTGATGTGGTGAGAGTTGCGAAAAACCTCAAAATGATGCTACAGGAATGTAGTGAGAGTTGCTACGAACCTCAAAATGATGCTAACAGTAATGTAGTGAGAGTTGCTACGAACCTCAAAATGATGCTACAGTGATGTAGTGAGAGTTGCTACTAACCTCAAAATGATGCTACAGTGATGTGGTGAGAGTTGCTACTAACCACAAAATGATGCTACAGTAATGTAGTGAGTTGCTACGAACCTCAAAATGATGCTACAGTGATGTGGTGAGAGTTGCGAAAAACCTCATAATGATGCTACAGTAATGTAGTGAGAGTTGCTACGAACCTCAAAATCATGCTCCAGTGATGCAGTGAGAGTTGCTTAAAACCTTAAAATGATGCTGACAGTCATTTAGTGAGAGTTGCTACTATCCTCCAAATGATGCTACAGTGATGTAGTGAGAGTTGCGACTATCCGACAAATGATGCTACAGTGATGTAGTGAGAGTTGCTACTATCCTCAAACTGATGCTACAGTTATGTAGTGAGAGTTGCTTAAAATCTATAAATGATGCTTCAGTGATGTGGTGAGAGTTGCTAAAAATCTCAAAATGATGCTTCAGTGATGTAGTGAGAGTTGCTACTTATCTCAAAATGATGCTACAGTGATGTAGTGAGAGTTGCTAAAACCCTAAAAATGATACTGACAGTAGTGTAGTGACAGTTTCTGCTGAACTCAAAATAAAGCTACAGTAATGTAGTGAGAGTTGCTACGAACCTCAAAATGATGCCAAAGTGAGGGAATGAGAGCTGCTACGAACCTCAAAATGATGCTAAAGTCATTTAGTGAGAGTTGCTAAAAACCTAAAAATGATACTGACAGTAATGTAGTGTGAGTTTCTGTTAACTCAAAATAATGCTACAGTGATGTAGTGAGAGTTGCTACCAACCTCAAAATGATGCTGATAGTGATGTAGTGACAGTTGCTAAAAATCTCAAAATGATGCTATCAGTAATGTTGTGACAGTTGCTAAAAACCTCAAACTGATGCTACAGTGATGTAGTGAGAGTTGCTACTAATCTCAAAATGACGCTGACACTCATGTCGTGGGAGTTTCAAAAATCCTCAAAATGATGCTCCAGTGATGTAGTGAGAGTTGCTACTAATCTCAAAATGATGCTGACAGTGATGTAATGAGAGTTGCTACTAACCTAAGAAATGATGCTACAGTGATGTGGTGAGAGTTGCTAAAAACCTCAAAATGATGATTACAGTAATGTATTGAGAGTTGCAACTCACCTAAAAATGATGCTGGAGTGATGTCGTGAGAGTTGCTAAAAACCTAAGAAATGATGCTGCAGTGATGTGGTGAGAGTTGCTACGATGCTCAAATGATGCTACAGTGATGTAATAAGAATTGCCACTCACCAAACAAATGATGCTACAGTGATGTAGTGAGAGTTGCGAAAAACCTCAAAATGATGCCACAATAATGTAGTGAGAGTTGCGACGAACCTCAAAATGATGCTGAAGTGATGTAATGAGAGTTGCTACTAACCTAAGAAAGGATGCTACAGTGATGTGGTGAGAGTTCTACGAACCTCAAAATGATGCTGACAGTTATGTAGTGAGAATTGCTACGAACCTTTAAATGATTCTACAGTGATGTAGTGAGTTACTACTATCCTCAAAATGATGCTTCAGTGATGTAGTAAGAGTTGCTACTACCCTAAGAAATGATGCTCCAGTGATGTGGTGAGAGTTGCTACTACCCTAAGAAATGATGCTCCAGTGATGTGGTGAGAGTTGCTAAAAACCTCAAAATGATGCTGACAGTAATGTAGTGAGAGTTTCTGCTAAACTCAAAATGATTCTTCAGTGATGTAGTGAGAGTTTCAACTATTCTCAAAATGATTCTTCAGTGATGTAGTGAGAGTTGCTACTAACCTGAAAATGATGTGACACTGATGTGGTGAGAGTTCTACGAACCTCAAAATGATGCTCAAGTGATGTAATGACAGTTGCTACTAATTTAAAAATGATGCTAAAGTGATGTAATGAGAGTTGCTACGAACCTAAGAAATGATGCGACAGTGATGTAGTGAGAGTTACTAGGATGCTCAAAATGATGCTGACAGTAATGTAGTAAGAGTTGCTTAAAACCTAAAAATTGACGCTAAAGTCATGGAGTGAGAGTTGCTACGAACCTCAAAATGATGCAGTGATGAAGTAAGAGTTGACACTATCCTCAAATTGATGCTTACAGTAATGTAGTGAGAGTTTCTTCTTAACTGAAAATAAAGCTACAGTGATGTCGTGAGAGTTTCTTCTTAACTGAAAATAAAGCTACAGTGATGTAGTGAGAGTTTCTTCTCACATAAGAAATGATAATCAAGTGATGTAATGAGAGATGCTACGAACCTAAGAAATGATGCTACAGTGTTGTGGTGAGAGTTGCTACTAATGTCAAAATGATGCGGACAGTGATGTAATGAGAGTTGCTACTAACCTAAGAAATGATGCTGCAGAGATGTGGTGAGAGTTGCTACGATGCTCAAAATGATGCTAAAGTGATGTAATGACAGTTGCTACTAACCTAAGAAATGATGCTACAGTGATGTGGTGAGAGTTGCTACGAATCTCAAAATGATGCGACAGTGATGTAAAGAGAGTTGCGACGAACCTCAAAATGATGCTAAAGTGATGTAGTGAAACTGCGACTAACCTCAAAATGATGCTTGCAGTGATGTCGTGAGAGTTGCTATGAACCTCAAAATGATGCGAACGTGATGTAATGAGAGTTGCTATTAACCTAAGAAATGATGCGACAGTGATGTAATGAGATTTGCTTAAAACCTAAAAATGATGCTACAGTGATGTAGTGAGAGTTACTACGAACCTCAAAATGAATCTGCAGTGATGAAGTAAGAGTTTCTGCTTAACTGAAAATAGAGCTACAGTGATGTAGTGAGAGTTGCTACTCATCTAAAAATTATGCTACAGTCATGTCATAAGAGTTTCTTCTCACATAAGAAATGATAATCAAGTCATGTAATGAGAGATGCTACTCACCTAAGAAATGATGCTACATTAATGTCGTGGGAGTTGCTACTCATTTCAAAATGATGCTGACAGTGATGGAGTGAGAGTTGCTCGTAACCTAAAAATGATACGACAGTGATGTAGTGAGAGTTGCTACTAAGCTAAGAAGTGATGCTACAGTGATGTGGTGAGAGTTGATAGTAATTTCAAAATAATGCTAAAGCAGTGTAATGAGAGTTGCTACTTCCCTAAGAAATGATGCTACAGTGATGTAGTGAGAGTTGCTACGAACCGCAAAATGATGCTACAGTGATATAATGAGGTTTGCTATTTACCTAAGAAATGATGCTACAGTGATGTGGTGAGAGCTGCTACAAAGCTCAAAATGATGCTACAGTGATGTAATGAGGGTTGCTACGAATCTCAAAAAGATGCTACAGTAATGTCGTGAGAGTTGCGACTATCCTCAAAATGATGCTAAAGTGATGTGGTGAGAGTTGCTACTTACCTAAGAAATGATGCTACAGTGATGTGGTGAGAGTTGCTACTAATCTCAAAATGATGCTAAAGTGATGTGGTGAGAGTTGCTACTTACCTAAGAAATGATGCTACAGTGATGTGGTGAGAGTTGCTACTAATCTCAAAATGATGCTGACAGTGATGGAGTGAGATTTGCTACGAATCTCAAAATGATGCTACAGTGATGTCGTGAGAGTTGCGACTATCCTCAAAATGATGCGACAGTGATGTAGTGAGAGTTGCTACAAATCTCAAAATGATGCTGACAGTGATGTCGTGAGAGTTGCTACGATCCTCAAAATGATGCTAAAGTGATGTAATGAGAGTTGCTACAAACCTAAGAAGTGATGCTACAGTGATGTGGTGAGAGTTGATAGTAATTTCAAAATAATGCTAAAAGAAGTGTAATGAGAGTTGCTACTTCCCTAAGAAATGATGCTACAGTGATGTAGTGAGAGTTGCTACGAACCGCAAAATGATGCTGCAGTGATGTAGTGAGAGTTGCTACGAATCTCAAAATGATGCTGACAGTGATGTCGTGAGAGTTGCTACGATCCTCAAAATGATGCTAAAGTGATGTAATGAGAGTTGCTACAAACCTAAGAAGTGATGCTACAGTGATGTGATGAGAGTTGATAGTAATTTCAAAATAATGCTAAAGCAGTGTAATGAGAGTTGCTACTTCCCTAAGAAATGATGCTACAGTGATGTCGTGAGAGTTGCTACGAACCGCAAAATGATGCTACAGTAATATAATGAGGTTTGCTATTTACCAAAGAAATGATGCTACAGTGATGTGGTGAGAGTTTCTACAAAGCTCAAAATGATACTGAGAGTAATGTAGTGTGAGTTGCTACGAATTTCAAAATGATGCTAAAGTGATGTAATGAGAGTTGCTAATAACCTCAAAATGATGCTACAGTGATGTGAGCTTCATAAAGACCCAGGCCACTATTTGTGGTCATGCATCATTGTTGCTGACCAATGGTCCAACTTCATCAGTCAGTCAGTCAGAGACATTAGCATTTGTCGGCCTGGCCTGCTGCCAAAGACTAACACTGCTTTAGTTGATTTACCTGTGCAGCCATGTCACGCTCCTCTCTGCCACCTCCACGGTCAGACGCCAGGTTAAACCAGCCAATGGCGTAAGAATCACTCTCAGAATCTGAAGCCCTCGTAGCTGCAGGGTTTTTCCACACAGCTTCTGTTGAGAGACAAAGTCCATCACTTGATTAACTCTCACCAACAGAAATGTGCAGTTTTCCACTCAGGACAGCTGCTGCATGCTGCTGTTTGTAAAAAGAAGGTCCAGTGGATCCGTTCAGTTCTACATTATTCAGCAGAGAGATGTCACCATTGAATAATGACCATATTTCCTAAAATTATAGCTCAACCACAGAGGGACCAGGCTACTAGAATGACCTCTGTTTACTAGAAGTGCTTCTCCTATGGTGGTGAACTCCTCAGCTGTCAGTGGAGTCAGATCTGTCTTAGAGAGGCCAGAGGTTCCCACACTGGTTCCCTCTCATCATGCAGCCCTGACAGCTGTGTGTGCTGTTCCAGCGTGTTGGCACCTCACTGATGAGTTTCAGGGTTGGCCCTCCCATCTGTTGCTGCACCTGAGCCAGCTTCTCCTTGGCTGTAGTGCTGATCTGAAGGATGTGACAGTGTTCCTGGCTTTGTGTCTGATGATGGAAGTGGGGATCTGATCACAGGATTTTCTGACTCCTAGATTCAGACGATGTGCAGTGCAGACTGAGTGGTGAATTTGGAGCTGTCTAGTGGATGCTGTCATGTTTGGTGCTGCGTCGCTCACAAGACACTTGACTTTGTTGGTGATGGCCCAGTCCTCCATCAGGCCTCTTTGGACTGGGGCCAAACTGTCAGCAGGGTGACTTTGTGGAAAGTCTTGCACTCCCAACACATTCATTCTCACTAATGCAGTGACAGGTCAGAGCCAAGGGAGCCTCCATGTCCACAGATGTCCACATGGCAGCTGGACTTCCTTTTTCACTCCTTCCCGTTCCTCCTGGTACTTTTTGGCCACCGTTTGTTTGATGGTCTGAAAATGACACCCAGAGTAAATCAATACATTGAAATTCAAGATGAAATAAACTGGAGATATCAACAACTGCTTTAGATCATTTCCACACAAACCTTTCTGGTTGGCAAACATATGAGGCTCAAGGACCTGAACCAGTTCCCTGAACCCTTCCCTCTCAACAGTGCTGAGGGGCTGGCAGTCCTTCAGGATCAAATTCAGCAGAGCCTCATCCAGCATCTGCTTCCTGGAAGCTGGATGGTTCAAAATGAAGGAGAGAAGAAATGAATAGGAATTAATGATCAATGAAGCAACTGTGAGTCAGTTGGAGAGTGGCTGTATACCTGAGTTCATCCTGGTGGATCTGGGACTTCATTCTCATGCCTGGCCCCATCAGGCCTCAGCACTGAAGAGGTGCTTTTGTTGAGATGAGACGCTTCTGTCCAACAAATGCCACATTCAACCTGCAGAAAAGAACATGAGTGCTCAGCTAAAAGTTCCTTTCTTCATGGTGACTGGTGTTTCTTAGTCTTAGACCACCAGGTTTCCAATGAGGTGTATCGGATACGTTGTTGTGTGCCGCTGAAATCCGTCCAATTCCGGCGTTGTTTCCTCATGAAATATGTTTGCCTTAAAGCTCATTAAAGTGTTGAACCACAATATCGTTCACCATAACTGAGTCATCTTCAAGATAACCTACTTCTACATTCCAGTCCCGGCTGCTCCTGTTCTGCTGCAGTCCAGAAAACAACAACCCGATACAATTGGCGCTCCTTCCCACAGCTCCGGCCCGGATCCGCATGGTTCCGCTGACTGACTGTGAGACGCGCTCCCTCCAGAGTGGCACAGCCCGATGGGGGTCCTTATCTGGCACGGGGGCGTAAAACAGGTGCGACTGAAAAGCCTGGTTTATTCTGCGTCGAGGGAACGCGTTGCTCTGCAATTCACCGCCAAGCCGCTAGGGGGTGTGGCTTTGTCTTTGTATTGTTTACGGGGCTCTTGTCGGATTCCTTGGTTTTCTTCCGGTCACAGACAACAATTGTTGGCCATTTGTCAGTCTTTGTAGTGCCGCCAATAATCCTTTCTTCGGCTTGGTCCATTTTTTCTTGGAGCTTTCACCACAGAAACTTTGAAAATGGCGGTGTTGTTGTGCTGCGAACGGTTCTGATCCACCTTCCCTCCCCCTGTAGCTCCTCCTGTGTCCCCTCAGCGCTCTTGTTAGAACGGTTCTGATCCATCTTCCCTCCCCCCGTAGCTCCTCCTGTGTCCCCTCAGCGCTCTTGTTAGAACGGTTCTGATCCACCTTCCCTCCCCCTGTAGCTCCTCCTGTGTCCCCTCAGCGCTCTTGTTAGAACGGTTCTGATCCACCTTCCCTCCCCCTGTTGCTCCTCCTGTGTCCCCTCAGCGCTCTTGTTAGAACGGTTCTGATCCACCTTCCCTCCCCCTGTAGCTCCTCCTGTGTCCCCTCAGCGCTCTTGTTAGAATGGTTCTTATCCACCTTCCCTCCCCCTGTAGCTCCTCCTGTGTCCCCTCAGGTTTCCAAACTCCCTCCCACTGGCTGGTGCTGAAGGAGGGCCAGAGCTCCTCCTACAGGAGCCCATCCTGGCCTCCCCTGCTGCAGCTCCTCCACTGACCTCCCACCAGAGAGATGAGTCCCCTGGTTCAGAGGTGACAGACCACCTCTGGGAGCAGACAACAGAGACCACATCAGGCTGGACTCCTTGCAGGTACGGAGGCTGACGGCTGCTGAGTGAGTGAGTTTACGACGCTCCCACCACTGCTGCTGGATTGATTTAACACATCTGGAATATTTAGATTTATTCTGGGTCAACATCTGCATCTGTTGAAGTCCTCAGTCTCCATGCAGGTGGTGTTGTTCCAGATAAAAGGTCTCAATAACAGCATCACTCCAGATGAAACCATTCCAAAGAAGGCTAAGTGGAGCTGGCATATCAGCCCCCAATGGAAGCCTGCTGCTGCTGCCAAGCTCTCCATGTCATCATGGAAAAGTTGATTGTTCAACTCAATGTTTTTCCCATTGGGAGGAGATTTGTTGTTCCACCATGAAGTCTTTTCTGGTGATGAGTTTGTGTGTTGTAGTAGCATGAAGATATCTTGTTATCATGATCAACTCATCTGGCCTGGTGGAAGAACGCTGCTGTGGATTCAGACGAGTCAAATCTGAACCAGGGACTTGTAGTTTTTTCCTCGGTCTCTGGACTCATAAAATGGAGACCGGCCCAGTTTGACACTTTTGAACTCCTCCATGAGGTTCAAATCTCATGACTGAGATTCATGATTGGAAACATGTACCATTGAACATCGCTCTCATCCTTCTACTCAGAACGCTGCGGTGGACTCCACCGTGTCCAGGCTTTGGGCAGATACGTCTTCATCCTCCACCGCCACCAGCCGCTCCACCCCACCCACCCTGTGCAGGTCTACATTACCAGGGTCGGATCTGGCAGGGTGGAGGATCTTTGATTCATCTTAGCTTTCCTGCTCCAGCTGTTTGAGAAACATTCAAATGGAGATGGTTGTTTGTGTCTTTCAGGCCACGCCAACGCCTCCTTCTGTCCCCACGCTTACGGCTGCCGAAAAGTGCCGGTGTCTGAAAACCAGATCATTCTGGATGTGCCGGACCACCAGGTCCTCCTCACCTGCAGGTTCCTGCAGGCAGAGCACTGTGGTGGTAGGTTTCCTGCTCCTCTGCTGGACTGATACCCTCTCCCTTTCCCCACACGTATCTGCTGTTTCTACTCTGTGCCTCCTTCTCCTCTGTCAGGCCTGGACTTCTTCCTTCTGTCTCTCCAGGATTACGTCCTGGTGGTGCCTGAGAGCAGCTCCAGCTCCAGCTCCCTGAACCAAGAACCACTGGAGAAATCTGACCACTTCATCAGCAACTGTGGCCTCAACAGCTTTCATGTCAAGTCGGTGTCTCTCAGCCTGAGTTGGTCCCTGTTCTGTATCCCTGAATGTTCTAGAGGAACTAAACTGGGCCTGGCTGGGACGCTTCTGTCTGCTCAGATTTGGGTTGTGAATGCATTCAGATGTTATTTACAAGCATTGGAACTGACGACCTGAGCCTCAAGAATATTTAGTTCTTGATTTACTTTCTCTTGCAGGGTTTCATTTTGTGCTAATTTTCTTTTGAAGATCTTTGTTTTTTGTTGTCCTTCCATTGAGCAAGTTTGGCTAAGAACCTTTTCCCCTCTAAACTAATTTTCCTAAAATGTCTCGCTAACGTTTCCTTTTTCTCTGTCGTCCCTCCTGTCCTTCGTCTCCATTCTGTCTCAGCTCAGCTGTGTCTCTTGGGCTCTCTTCAACAAGGGCGCCCTGCCTTGTGCCTGCCATGAGGTTGGAGCTGAGAGTGACACCTGCGAGCCATTTGGTGGTCGGTGCCGCTGCAGGCCCCACGTGATTGGCCGAGACTGCTCCATGTGGGCCGCGGGTTGCTGGGGATTCCCTACTGCAGACGTGAGTGTCAGATTGGATGAATGATGAGTAATAAGGGCTTTAAATGATGAGTGAGAGGACGGACCAAACCAACCTGTCCAACCATCAGAGGAAAGTTTGTTGTTCTAGTTTCAACTATCACTACATTACTGTCAGCATCATTTTGAGTTCATTAGCAATTCTTACGACATCACTGTTAGCATCATTTTGACATCATTAGCAATTCTTCCTAAATCACTGTAGCATTATTTTGAGGTGATTAGCAACTCTTACTACATGACTCTCAGCATCATTTTTAGGTTATTCGCAAGTGTCACTACATTACTGTTAGCATCATTTTGAGTTCATTAGCAATTATTACAACATCACTGTCGCAATATTTTGAGGTTCGTAGCAACTCTTACTACATGACTGTCAGCATCACTTTGAGGTTATTCGAAACTTTCACTCCATTAATCTTAGCATCATTTTAGTTCATTAGCAATTCTTACTTAATCACTGTCGCATCATTTTGATATCATTTGCAATTCTTCTGACATTACTGTCGCATTATTTTGAGGTTCATAGCAACTCTTACTACATGACTGTCAGCATCACTTTGAGGTTGTTCGAAACACTTACTACATCACTGTAAGCATCACTGAGTTGATTAGCAACTATCACTACATTACTGTTAGCATCATTTTGAGTTCATCAGCAATTCTTCCAACATCACGATCGCAATATTTTGAGATCACTAGCAATTCTTACTACATCACTGTAGCATTATTTTGAGGTTCGTAGCAACACTTACTACATGACTGTCAGCATCACATTGAGGTTGTTCAAAACTTTCACTTCATTACTGTTAGCATCATTTTGAGTTCATTAGCAATTCTTACTCAATCACTGTCGCATCATTTTGAGGTTCGGAGCAACTCTTACTACATGACTGTCAGCATCAATTTGAGGTTGTTCAAAACACTTACTACATTACTGTAAGCATCACTGAGTTGATTAGCAACTATCACTACGTTACTGTTAGCATCATTTTGAGTTCAATAGCAATTCTTCCAACATCACTGTCGCATCATTTTGAGATCATTAGCAATTCTTACTACATCACTGTAGCATTATTTTGAGGTTCATAGCAACTCTTACTACATGACTGTCAGCATCACTTTGAGGTTATTCGAAACTTTCACTCCATTAATCTTAGCATCATTTTAGTTCATTAGCAATTCTTACTTAATCACTGTCGCATCATTTTGATATCATTTGCAATTCTTCTGACATTACTGTCGCATTATTTTGAGGTTCATAGCAACTCTTACTACATGACTGTCAGCATCACTTTGAGGTTGTTCGAAACACTTACTACATCACTGTAAGCATCACTGAGTTGATTAGCAACTATCACTACATTACTGTTAGCATCATTTTGAGTTCATCAGCAATTCTTCCAACATCACTATCGCAATATTTTGAGGTTCGTAGCAACTCTTATTACATTACTGTTGCATTATTTAAAGGTTCGTAGCAACTCTTACTAAATTACTGTCAGCATCGCTTTGAGTTTATTAGCAACTATCACTACATTACTGTTAGCATCATTTTGAGTTCATTAGCAATTCTTACGACATCACTGTAGCATTAAATTGAGGTTCGTAGCAACTCTTACTACATGACTGTCAGCATCACTTTGAGGTTGTTCGAAACACTTATTACATTACTGTAAGCATCACTGAGTTTATTAGCAACTATCACTACATTACTGTTAGCATCATCTTGAGTTCATTAGCAATTCATAAGACATCACTGTCAAAATCATTTTTGATTTTATTAAAATCTTCCTACATCACTGAAGCATCATTTTTAAGTTCTTAGCAGCTATCACTACGTTACTGTGAGCATCATTTTTAGTTTATTAGCAATTCTTTCAACATCACTGTCGCATCATTTTGAGTTCATTAGCAATTCTTCTGACATCACTGTAGCATTATTTTGAGGTTCATAGCAACTCTTACTACATGACTGTCAGCATCACTTTGAGGTTATTCGAAACTTTCACTCCATTAATCTTAGCATCATTTTAGTTCATTAGCAATTCTTACTTAATCACTGTCGCATCATTTTGATATCATTTGCAATTCTTCTGACATTACTGTCGCATTATTTTGAGGTTCATAGCAACTCTTA
This sequence comes from Aulostomus chinensis, assembly GCF_037954235.1. NCBI lineage: Eukaryota > Metazoa > Chordata > Actinopteri > Syngnathiformes > Aulostomidae > Aulostomus > Aulostomus chinensis. The sequence continues at coordinate 53,304,339 of NC_141320.1, read as the reverse complement.
CTACATGACTGTCAGCATCACTTTGAGGTTGTTCGAAACACTTACTACATCACTGTAAGCATCACTGAGTTGATTAGCAACTATCACTACATTACTGTTAGCATCATTTTGAGTTCATCAGCAATTCTTCCAACATCACTATCGCAATATTTTGAGGTTCGTAGCAACTCTTATTACATTACTGTTGCATTATTTAAAGGTTCGTAGCAACTCTTACTAAATTACTGTCAGCATCGCTTTGAGTTTATTAGCAACTATCACTACATTACTGTTAGCATCATTTTGAGTTCATTAGCAATTCTTACGACATCACTGTAGCATTAAATTGAGGTTCGTAGCAACTCTTACTACATGACTGTCAGCATCACTTTGAGGTTGTTCGAAACACTTATTACATTACTGTAAGCATCACTGAGTTTATTAGCAACTATCACTACATTACTGTTAGCATCATCTTGAGTTCATTAGCAATTCATAAGACATCACTGTCAAAATCATTTTTGATTTTATTAAAATCTTCCTACATCACTGAAGCATCATTTTTAAGTTCTTAGCAGCTATCACTACGTTACTGTGAGCATCATTTTTAGTTTATTAGCAATTCTTTCAACATCACTGTCGCATCATTTTGAGTTCATTAGCAATTCTTCTGACATCACTGTCAGCATCATTTTGAGTTCATTAGCAATTCTTACGACATCACTGTAGCATTAAATTGAGGTTCGTAGCAACTCTTACTACATGACTGTCAGCATCACTTTGAGGTTCTTCGAAACACTTACGACATTACTGTAAGCATCACTGAGTTGATTAGCAATTATCACTACATTACTGTAAGCATCACTGAGTTTCTTAGCAACTATCACTACATTACTGTTAGCATCATCTTGAGTTCATTAGCAATTCTTCCGACATCACTGTCGCAATATTTTGAGGTTCGTAGAAACTTTGACTACATTACTGTAGCATTATTTTGAGGTTCGTAGCAACTCTTACTACATGACCATCAGCATCATTTTGAGGTTATTCGAAACTTTCACTCCATTACTTTTAGCATCATTTTGAGTTCATTAGCAATTCTTCCAACATCACTATCGCAATATTTTGAGGTTCGGAGTAAATCTTATTACATTACTGTTGCATTATTTAATGGTTCGTAGCAACTGTTACTACATTACTGTCAGCATCACTTTGAGTTTATTAGCAACTATCACTACATTACTGTTAGCATCATTTTGAGTTCATTAGCAATTCATAAGACATCACTGTCAAAATCATTTTTGATTTTATTAAAATCTTCCTACATCACTGTAGCATCATTTTTAAGTTCTTAGCAGATATCACTACGTTACTGTGAGCATCATTTTTAGTTTATTAGCAATTCTTTCAACATCACTGTCAACATCATTTTGAGTTCATTAGCAATTCTTCTGACATCACTGTCGCATCATTTTTAAGTTCTTAGTAACTATCACTACGTTACTGTCAGCATCACTTTAAGTTCATTAGCAATTCTTTCAACATCACTGTCAGCATTATTTTGAGTTCATTAGCAATTCTTCTGACATCACTGTTGCATTATTTTGAGGTTCGTAGCAACTCTTACTACATGACTGTCAGCATCACTTTGAGGTTGTTCGAAACACTTACTACATTACTGTAAGCATCACTGAGTTGATTAGCAACTATCACTACGTTACTGTTAGGATCATTTTGAGTTCATTAGCAATTCTTACTACATCACTGCGCATCATTTTGAGATCATTAGCAATTCTTCCGACATCACTGTCGCATTATTTTGAGGTTCGTAGCAACTCTTACTACATGACTGTCAGCATCACTTTGAGGTTATTCGAAACGTTCACTCCATTACTGTTAGCATCATTTTGAGTTCATTAGCAATTCTTACTAAATCACTGTCGCATCATTTTGAGATCTTTTGCAATTCTTCTGACATCACTGTCGCATTATTTTGAGGTTCGTAGCAACTCTTACTACATGACTGTCAGCATCACTTTGAGGTTTTTCGAAACACTTACTACATTACTGGAAGCATCACTGAGTTGATTAGCAACTATCACTACATTACTGTTACTATCATTTTGAGTTCATTAGAAATTCATCCGACATCACTGTCGCAATATTTTGAGGTTCGTAGCAACTTTTACTACATCACTGTCGCATTATTTTGAGGTTCGTAGCAACTCTTACTACATGACCGTCAGCATTACTTTGAGGTTATTCAAAACTTTCACTCCATGACTCTTAGCATCATTTTGAGTTCATTAGCAATTCTTACTAAATGACTGTCGCATCATTTTGAGATCATTAGCAATTCTTCCGACATCCCTTTCGCATCATTTTGAGGTTCGTAGCAACTCTTACTACATGACTGTCAGCATCACTTTGAGTTTATTAGCAACTATCACGACATTACTGTTAGCATCATTTTGAGTTTATTAGTAATTCTTACGACATCACTGTAGCATTAAATTGAGTTCATTAGCAACTCTGACTACATGACTGTCAGCATCACTTTGAAGTTCTTCGAAACACTTACTACATGACTGTCAGCATCACTTTGAGGTTGTTCGAAACTCCTACTACATTATTGTAAGCATCACTGAGTTCATTCGCAACTATCACTACATTATTGTTAGCATCATCTTGTGTTCATTAGCAATTCTTACGACATCACTGTCGCATTATTTTGAGGTTTGAAGCAACTCTTACTACTGTACTTTTTGCATCATTTTGAGGTTAGAAGCAACTCTTAATACATGACTGTCAGCATCACTTTGAGGTTGTTCGAAACGTTCACTCCATTACTGTTAGCATCATTTTGAGTTCATTAGCAATTCTTACTAAATCACTGTCGCATCATTTTGAGATCTTTTGCAATTCTTCTGACATCACTGTCGCATTATTTTGAGATTCGTAGCAACTCTTACTACATGACTGTCAGCATCACTTTGAGGTTATTCGAAACACTGACTACATTACTGTAAGCCTCACTGAGTTGATAAGCAACTATCAATACATTACTGTTAGCATCATTTTAAGTTCATTAGCAATTCTTCCGACATCACTGTCGCAATATTTTGAGGTTCGTAGCATCTTTTACTACATTACTGTCGCATTATTTTGAGGTTCGTAGCAACTCTTAATACATGACTGTCAGCATCACTTTGAGGTTATTCGAAACACTTACTACATTACTGTAAGCATCACTGAGTTGATTAGCAACTATCACTACATTACTGTTAGCATCATTTTGAGTTCATTATGAATTCTTCCGACATCACTGTCGCAATATTTTGAGGTTCGTAGCAACTTTTACTACATTACTGTCACATTATTTTGAGGTTCGTAGCAACTCTTAGTACATGACTGTCAGCATCATTTTGAGGTTATTCAAAGTTTCACTCCATTATTGTTAGCATCATTTGGAGTTCATTAGCAATTCTTACTACATCACTGTCGCATCATTATGAGATCATTAGCAATTCTTCCGACATCACTGTCGCAATATTTTGAGGTTCGTAGCAACTCTGACTACATTATTTTTGCATTATTTTAAGGTTCGTAGCAACTCTTAGTACATGACTTTCAGCATCACGTTGAGGTTGTTCAAAGTTTCACTCCATTAGTGTTAGCATCATTTTGAGTTCATTAGCAATTCTTCCGACATCACTGTCGCAATATTTTGAGGTTCGTAGCAACTCTTACTACATTATTGTTGCATTATTTTAAGGTTTGTTGCAACTCTTACTGCATTACTGTCAGCATCACTTTGAGTGTATTCGCAACTATCATACATTACTGTTAGCATCATTTTGCGTTGTTGAGCAATTCTCACAACATCACTGTAGCATTAAATTGAGTTCATTAGCAACTCTTACTAAATGACTGTCAGCATCACATTGAGGTTATTCAAAGTTTCACTCCATTACTTTTAGCATCATTTTGAGTCCATTAGCAATTCTTACTACATCACTGTCGCATCACTTTGAGGTTGTTTGAAACTCTGACTACATGACTGTCAGCATCATTTTGAGGTTGTTGGAAACACTTACTACATTAATTTAAGCATCACTGAGTTAATAGCAACTATCACTACATTACTTTTAGCATCATTTTGAGTTCATTAGCAATTCTTACGACATCACTGTCCCATCATTTTGAGTTCATTAGCAATTCTTACTACATCACTGTCGCATCATTTTGAGTTCATTAGCAATTCTTACTACATCACTGTCGCATCATTTTGAGATCATTAGCAATTCTTCTACAATCACTGTCGCATTATTTTGAGGTTCGTAGCAACTCTTACTACATTATTGTTGCATTATTTAAAGGTTCGTAGCAACTCTTACTAGATTACTGTCAGCATCACTTTGAGTTTATTAGCAACTATCACGACATTACTGTTAGCATCATTTTGAGTTTATTAGCAATTCTTACGACATCACTGTAGCATTGAATTGAGTTCATTAGCAACTCTTACTACATGACTGTCAGCATCACTTTGAGGTTATTCGAAACTTTCACTCCATTACTGTTAGCATCATTTTGAGTTCATGAGCAAATCTTACTACATCACTGTCGCATCATTTTTAGATCATTAGCAATTCTTCCGACATCACTGTCGCATTAGTTTGAGGTTCGTAGCAACTGTTACTACATGACTGTCAGCATCACTTTGAGGTTATTCGAAACACTTACTACATTACTGTAAGCATCACTGAGTTGATTAGCAACTATCACTACATTACTGTAAGCATCATTTTAAGTTCATTAGCAATTCTTCCGACATCACTGTCGCAATATTTTGAGGTTCGTAACAACTCTAACTACATTATTGTTGCATTATTTCAAGGTTCGTAGCAACTCTTACTACATTATTGTTGCATTATTTTAAGGTTCGTAGCAACTCTTACTACATTACTGTCAGCATCACTTTAAGTTTATTAGCAACTATCACTACATTACTGTTAGCATCATTTTGAGTTCATGAGCAATTCTCACGACATCACTGTAGTATTAAATTGAGTTCATTAGCAACTCTTATTAAATGACTGTCAGCATCACTTTGAGTTTATTTTGAAAATTTCACTCCATTTCTGTTCGCATCATTTTGAGTTCATTAGCAATTCTTACTACATCACTGTCGCATCATTTTGAGATCATTAGCAATTCTTCCGACATCACTGTCGCATCATTTTGAGTTCATTAGCAATTCTTACTACATCACTGCGCATCATTTTGAGATCATTAGCAATTCTTCTGACATCACTGTCGCATTATTTTGAGGTTCGCAGCAACTCTTAGTACATGACTGTCAGCATCACTTTGAGGTTATTCGAAACGTTCACTCCATTACTGTTAGCATCATTTTGAGTTCATTAGCAATTCTTACTAAATCACTGTCGTATCATTTTGAGATCTTTTGCAATTCTTCTGACATCACTGTCGCATTATTTTGAGGTTCGTAGCAACTCTTACTACATGACTGTCAGCATCACTTTGAGGTTATTCGAAACACTTACTACATTACTGTAAGCCTCACTGAGTTGATAAGCAACCATCACTACATTACTATTAGCATCATTTTAAGTTCATTAGCAATTCTTCCGAAATCACTGTCGCAATATTTTGAGGTTCGTAGCATCTTTTACTACATTACTGTCGCATTATTTTGAGGTTCGTAGCAACTCTTTGTACATGACTGTCAGCATCACTTTGAGGTTATTCGAAACACTTACTACATTACTGTCAGCATCACTGAGTTGATTAGCAGCTATCACTATATTACTGTTTGCATCATTTTGAGTTCATGAGGAATTCTTCCGACATCACTGTCGCAATATTTTGAGGTTCGTAGCAACTTTTATTACATTACTGTCACATTGTTTTGAGGTTCGTAGCAACTCTTAGTACATGACTGTCAGCATCACTTTGAGGTTATTCAAAGTTTCACTCCATTACTGTTAGCATCATTTTGAGTTCATTAGCAATTCATAAGACATCACTGTCAAAATCATTTTTGATTTTATTAAAATCTTCCTACATCACTGTAGCATCATTTTTAAGTTCCTAGCAGCTATCACTACGTTCCTGTGAGCATCATTTTTAGTTTATTAGCAATTCTTTCAACATCACTGTCAGCATCATTTTGAGTTCATTAGCAATTCTTCTGACATCACTGTTGCATTATTTTGAGGTTCGTAGCAACTCTTAATACATGACTCTCAGCATCACTTTAAGGTTGTTCAAAACACTTACTACATGACTGTCAGCATCACTTTGAGGTTGTTCGAAACACTGACTACATTACTGAAAGCATCACTGAGTTGATTAGCAACTATCACTACGTTACTGTTAGCATCATTTTGAGTTCAATAGCAATTCATACTACATCACTGTAGCATTATTTTGAGATCATTAGCAATTCTTACTACATCACTGGAGCATTATTTCGAGGTTCGTAGCAACTCTTACGACATGACTGTCAGCATCACTTTGAGGTTATTCGAAACTTTCACTCCATTAATCTTAGCATCATTTTGAGTTCATTAGCAATTCTTACGAAATCACTGTCGCATCATTTTGATATCATTAGCAATTCTTCTGACATCACTGTCGCATTATTTTGAGGTTCGTAGCAACTCTTACTACATGACTGTCAGCATCACTTTGAGGTTTTTCGAAACACTTACTACATTACTGGAAGCATCACTGAGTTGATTAGCAACTATCACTACATTACTGTTACTATCATTTTGATATCATTAGCAATTCTTCTGACATCACTGTCGCAATATTTTGAGATTCGGAGCAACTTTTACTACATTACTGTAGCATTATTTTGAGGTTCGTAGCAACTCTTACTACAGGACCGTTAGCATCACTTTGAGGTAATTCGAAACTTTCACTCCATTACTGTTAGCATCATTTTGAGTTCATTAGCCATTCTTACTACATCACTGCGCATCATTTTGAGATCATTAGCAATTCTTCTGACATCACTGTCGCATTATTTTGAGGTTCGTAGCAACTCTTAGTACATGACTGTCAGCATCACTTTGAGGTTATTCGAAACGTTCACTCCATTACTGTTAGCATCATTTTGAGTTCATTAGCAATTCTTTCTAAATCACTGTCGTATCATTTTGAGATCTTTTGCAATTCTTCTGACATCACTGTCGCATTATTTTGAGGTTCGTAGCAACTCTTACTACATGACTGTCAGCATCACTTTGAGGTTATTCGAAACACTTACTACATTACTGTAAGCCTCACTGAGTTGATAAGCAACCATCACTACATTACTATTAGCATCATTTTAAGTTCATTAGCAATTCTTCCGAAATCACTGTCGCAATATTTTGAGGTTCGTAGCATCTTTTACTACATTACTGTTGCATTATTTTGAGGTTCGTAGCAACTCTTTGTACATGACTGTCAGCATCACTTTGAGGTTATTCGAAACACTTACTACATTACTGTCAGCATAACTGAGTTGATTAGCAGCTATCACTTTATTACTGTTTGCATCATTTTGAGTTCATTAGGAATTCTTCCGACATCACTGTCGCAATATTTTGAGGTTCGTAGCAACTTTTATTACATTACTGTCACATTGTTTTGAGGTTCGTAGCAACTCTTAGTACATGACTGTCAGCATCACTTTGAGGTTATTCAAAGTTTCACTCCATTACTGTTAGCATCATTTTGAGTTCATTAGCAATTCATAAGACATCACTGTCAAAATCATTTTTGATTTTATTAAAATCTTCCTACATCACTGTAGCATCATTTTTAAGTTCCTAGCAGCTATCACTACGTTCCTGTGAGCATCATTTTTAGTTTATTAGCAATTCTTTCAACATCACTGTCAGCATCATTTTGAGTTCATTAGCAATTCTTCTGACATCACTGTTGCATTATTTTGAGGTTCGTAGCAACTCTTAATACATGACTCTCAGCATCACTTTAAGGTTGTTCAAAACACTTACTACATGACTGTCAGCATCACTTTGAGGTTGTTCGAAACACTTACTACATTACTGTAAGCATCACTGAGTTGATTAGCAACTATCACTACGTTACTGTTAGCATCATTTTGAGTTCAATAGCAATTCATACTACATCACTGTAGCATTATTTTGAGATCATTAGCAATTCTTACTACATCACTGGAGCATTATTTCGAGGTTCGTAGCAACTCTTACGACATGACTGTCAGCATCACTTTGAGGTTATTCGAAACTTTCACTCCATTAATCTTAGCATCATTTTGAGTTCATTAGCAATTCTTACGAAATCACTGTCGCATCATTTTGATATCATTAGCAATTCTTCTGACATCACTGTCGCATTATTTTGAGGTTCGTAGCAACTCTTACTACATGACTGTCAGCATCACTTTGAGGTTTTTCGAAACACTTACTACATTACTGGAAGCATCACTGAGTTGATTAGCAACTATCACTACATTACTGTTACTATCATTTTGATATCATTAGCAATTCTTCTGACATCACTGTCGCAATATTTTGAGGTTCGTAGCAACTTTTACTACATCACTGTCGCATTATTTTGAGGTTCGTAGCAACTCTTACTACATGACCGTCAGCATTACTTTGAGGTTATTCAAAACTTTCACTCCATGACTCTTAGCATCATTTTGAGTTCATTAGCAATTCTTACTAAATGACTGTCGCATCATTTTGAGATCATTAGCAATTCTTTCGACATCCCTTTCGCATTATTTTGTGGTTCGTAGCAACTCTTACTACATGACTGTCAGCATCACTTTGAGGTTGTTCGAAACACATACTATATCACTGTCGCATCATTTTGAGATCATTAGCAATTCTTCTACAATCACTGTCGCATTATTTTGAGGTTCGTAGCAACTCTTACTACATTATTGTTGCATTATTTAAAGGTTCGTAGCAACTCTTACTAGATTACTGTCAGCATCACTTTGAGTTTATTAGCAACTATCACGACATTACTGTTAGCATCATTTTGAGTTTATTAGCAATTCTTACGACATCACTGTAGCATTAAATTGAGTTCATTAGCAACTCTTACTACATGACTGTCAGCATCACTTTGAGGTTATTCGAAACTTTCACTCCATTACTGTTAGCATCATTTTGAGTTCATGAGCAAATCTTACTACATCACTGTCGCATCATTTTTAGATCATTAGCAATTCTTCCGACATCACTGTCGCATTAGTTTGAGGTTCGTAGCAACTGTTACTACATGACTGTCAGCATCACTTTGAGGTTATTCGAAACACTTACTACATTACTGTAAGCATCACTGAGTTGATTAGCAACTATCACTACATTACTGTAAGCATCATTTTAAGTTCATTAGCAATTCTTCCGACATCACTGTCGCAATATTTTGAGGTTCGTAACAACTCTAACTACATTATTGTTGCATTATTTCAAGGTTCGTAGCAACTCTTACTACATTATTGTTGCATTATTTTAAGGTTCGTAGCAACTCTTACTACATTACTGTCAGCATCACTTTAAGTTTATTAGCAACTATCACTACATTACTGTTAGCATCATTTTGAGTTCATGAGCAATTCTCACGACATCACTGTAGTATTAAATTGAGTTCATTAGCAATTCTTATTAAATGACTGTCAGCATCACTTTGAGGTTATTTTGAAAATTTCACTCCATTTCTGTTAGCATCATTTTGAGTTCATTAGCAATTCTTACTACATCACTGTCGCATCATTTTGAGATCATTAGCAATTCTTCCGACATCACTGTCGCATCATTTTGAGATCATTAGCAATTTTTCGAGATCACTGTCGCATTATTTTGAGGTTCGTAGAAACTCTTAGTACATGACTGTCAGCATCACTTTGAGGTTATTCGAAACACTTACTACATTACTGTAAGCCTCACTGAGTTGATAAGCAACTATCAGTACATTACTGTTACCATCATTTTAAGTTCATTAGCAATTCTTCCGACATCACTGGCGCAATATTTTGAGGTTCGTAGCAACTTTTACTACATTACTGTCGCATTATTTTGAGGTTCGTAGCAACTCTTTGTACATGACTGTCAGCATCACTTTGAGGTTATTCTAAACACTTACTACATTACTGTAAGCATCACTGAGTTGATTAGCAACTATCACTACATTACTGTGAGCATCATTTTGAGTTCATTCGGAATTCTTCCGACATCACTGTCGCAATATTTTGAGGTTCGTAGCAACTTTTACTACATTACTGTCACATTATTTTGAGGTTCGTAGCAACTCTTAGTACATGACTGTCAGCATCACTTTGAGATTATTCAAAGTTTCACTCCATTACTGTTAGCATCATTTTGAGTTCATTAGCAATTCTTACTACATCACTGTCGCATCATTTTGAGATCATTAGCAATTCTTCCGACATCACTGTCGCAATATTTTGAGGTTCGTAGCAACTCTTACTCCATTATTGTTGCATTATTTTAAGGTTCGTAGCAACTCTTAGTACATGACTGTCAGCATCACTTTGAGGTTATTCAAAGTTTCACTCCATTACTGTTAGCATCATTTTGAGTTCATTAGCAATTCTTACTACATCACTGTCGCATCATTTTGAGATCATTAGCAATTCTTCCGACATCACTGTCGCAATATTTTGAGGTTCGTAGCAACTTATACTACATTATTGTTGCATTATTTTAAGGTTCATAGCAACTCTTACTACATTACTGTCAGCGTCACTTTGAGTTTATTAGCAACTATCACTACATTACTGTTAGCATCATTTTGCGTTGTTGAGCAATTCTCACAACATCACTGTAGCATTAAATTGAGTTCATTCGCAACTCTTACTAAATGACTGTCAGCATCACTTTGAGGTTATTCAAAGTTTCACTCCATTACTGTTAGCATCATTTTGAGTTCATTAGCAATTCTTACTACATCACTGTCGCATCACTTTGAGGTTGTTTGAAACTCTTACTACATGACTGTCAGCATCACTTTGAGGTTGTTGGAAACACTTACTACATTACTTTAAGCATCACTGAGTTAATAGCAACTATCACTACATTACTTTTAGCATCATTTTGAGTTCCTTAGCAATTCTTACTACATCACTGTCGCATCATTTTGAGTTCATTAGCAATTCTTACAACATCACTGTCGCATCATTTTGAGATCATTAGCAATTCTTCCGACATCACTGTCGCAATATTTTGAGGTTCGTAGCAACTCTTCCTACATTATTGTTGCATTATTGTAAGGTTCGTAGCAACTCTTACTACATGACTGTCAGCATCACTTTGAGTTTATTAGCAACTATACCTACATTACTGTCAGCATCACTTTAAGTTTATTAGCAACTATCACTACATTACTGTTAGCATCATTTTGAGTTCATGATTAATTCTCACGACATCACTGTAGCATTAAATTGAGTTCATTAGCAACTCTTACGAAATGACTGTAAGCATCACTTTGAGTTTATTAGCAACTATCACTACATTACTGTTAGCATCACTGAGTTAATAGCAACTATCACTACATTACTTTTAGCATCATTTTGAGTTCATTTGCAATTCTTACGACATCACTGTCCCATCATTTTGAGTTCATTAGCAATTCTTAATACATCACTGTCGCATCATTTTGAGTTCATTAGCAATTCTTACTACATCACTGTCGCATCATTTTGAGATCATTAGCAATTCTTCCAACATCACTGTCGCAATATTTTGAGGTTCGTAGCAACTCTTACTACATTATTGTTGCATTATTTTAAGGTTCGTAGCAAGTCTTCCTACATGACTGTCAGCATCACTTTGAGTTTATTAGCAACTATACCTACATTACTGTCAGCATCACTTTAAGTTTCTTCGCAACTATCACTACATTACTGTGAGCATCATTTTGAGTTCATGAGCAATTCTCACGACATCACTGTAGCATTAAATTGAGTTCATTAGCAACTCTTACTAAATGACTGTCAGCATCACTTTGAGTTTATTAGCAACTATCACTACATTACTGTTAGCATCACTGAGTTGATTAGCAACTATCACTACATTACTGTTAGCATCATATTGAGTTCATTAGCAATTCTTCCGACATCACTGTCACAATATTTTGAGGTTCGTAGCAACTTTTACTACATTACTGTCGCATTATTTTGAGGTTCGTAGCAACACTTACTACATGACTTTCAGCATCACTTTGAGGTTATTTTGAAAATTTCACTCCATTTCTGTTAGCATCATTTTGAGTTCATTAGCAATTCTTACTACATCACTGTCGCATCATTTTGAGATCATTCGCAATTCTTCCGACATCACTGTCGCAATATGTTGAGGTTCGTAGCAACTCTTAGTACATGACTGTCAGCATCACTTTGAGGTTATTCGAAACGTTCACTCCATGACTGTTAGCATCATTTTGAGTTCATTAAAAATTCTTTCTAAAGCGACATCACATCTTTAGCAATTCTTCCGACATCACTGTCGCAATATTTTGAGGTTCGTAGCAACTCTTACTAAATTATTGTTGCATTATTTTAAGGTTTGTAGCAACTCTTACTACATGACTGTTAGCATCACTTTGAGTTTATTAGCAACTATACCTACATTACTGTCAGCATCACTTTAAGTTTATTAGCAACTATCACTACATTACTGTTCGCATCATTTTGAGTTTATGAGCAATTCTCACGACATCACTGTAGCATTAAATTGAGTTCATTAGCAACTCTTACTAAATGACTGTCAGCATCACTTTGAGTTTATTAGCAACTTTCACTACATTACTGTTAGCATCACTGAGTTAATAGCAACTATCACTACATTACTTTTAGCATCATTTTGAGTTCATTAGCAATTCTTACGACATCACTGTCCCATCATTTTGAGTTCTTTAGCAATTCTTACTACATCACTGTCGCATCATTTTGAGTTCATTAGCAATTCTTACTACATCACTGTCGCATCATTTTGAGATCATTAGCAATTCTTCCGACATCACTGTCGCAATATTTTGAGGTTCGTAGCAACTCATACTACATTATTGTTGCATTATTTTAAGGTTCGTAGCAACTCTTACTACATGACTGTCAGCATCACTTTGAGTTTATTAGCAACTATACCTACATTACTGTCAGCATCACTTTAAGTTTATTAGCAACTATCACTACATTACTGTTAGCATCATTTTGAGTTCATGAGCAATTCTCACGACATCACTGTAGCATTAAATTGAGTTCATTAGCAACTCTTACTAAATGACTGTCAGCATCACTTTGAGTTTATTAGCAACTATCACTACATTACTTTTAGCATCATTTTGAGTTCATTAGCAATTCTTACGACATCACTGTCCCATCATTTTGAGTTCATTAGCAATTCTTACTACATCACTGTCGCATCATTTTGAGTTCATTAGCAATTCTTACTACATCACTGTCGCATCATTTTGAGATCATTAGCAATTCTTCCGACATCACTGTCGCAATATTTTGAGGTTCGTAGCATCTCTTACTACATTATTGTTGCATTATTTTAAGGTTCGTAGCAACTCTTACTACATGACTGTCAGCATCACTTTGAGTTTATTAGCAACTATACCTACATTACTGTCAGCATCACTTTAAGTTTATTAGCAACTATCACTACATTACTGTTCGCATCATTTTGAGTTCATGAGCAATTCTCACGACATCACTGTAGCATTAAATTGAGTTCATTAGCAACTCTTACTAAATGACTGTCAGCATCACTTTGAGTTTATTAGCAACTATCACTACATTACTGTTAGCATCACTGAGTTGATTAGCAACTATCACTACATTACTGTTAGCATCATATTGAGTTCATTAGCAATTCTTCCGACATCACTGTCACAATATTTTGAGGTTCGTAGCAACTTTTACTACATTACTGTCGCATTATTTTGAGGTTCGTAGCAACACTTACTACATGACTTTCAGCATCACTTTGAGGTTATTTTGAAAATTTCACTCCATTTCTGTTAGCATCATTTTGAGTTCATTAGCAATTCTTACTACATCACTGTCGCATCATTTTGAGATCATTCGCAATTCTTCCAACATCACTGTCGCAATATGTTGAGGTTCGTAGCAACTCTTAGTACATGACTGTCAGCATCACTTTGAGGTTATTCGAAACGTTCACTCCATGACTGTTAGCATCATTTTGAGTTCATTAAAAATTCTTTCTAAAGCGACATCACATCTTTAGCAATTCTTCCGACATCACTGTCGCAATATTTTGAGGTTCGTAGCAACTCTTACTAAATTATTGTTGCATTATTTTAAGGTTTGTAGCAACTCTTACTACATGACTGTCAGCATCACTTTGAGTTTATTAGCAACTATACCTACATTACTGTCAGCATCACTTTAAGTTTATTAGCAACTATCACTACATTACTGTTCGCATCATTTTGAGTTTATGAGCAATTCTCACGACATCACTGTAGCATTAAATTGAGTTCATTAGCAACTCTTACTAAATGACTGTCAGCATCACTTTGAGTTTATTAGCAACTTTCACTACATTACTGTTAGCATCACTGAGTTAATAGCAACTATCACTACATTACTTTTAGCATCATTTTGAGTTCATTAGCAATTCTTACGACATCACTGTCCCATCATTTTGAGTTCTTTAGCAATTCTTACTACATCACTGTCGCATCATTTTGAGTTCATTAGCAATTCTTACTACATCACTGTCGCATCATTTTGAGATCATTAGCAATTCTTCCGACATCACTGTCGCAATATTTTGAGGTTCGTAGCAACTCATACTACATTATTGTTGCATTATTTTAAGGTTCGTAGCAACTCTTACTACATGACTGTCAGCATCACTTTGAGTTTATTAGCAACTATACCTACATTACTGTCAGCATCACTTTAAGTTTATTAGCAACTATCACTACATTACTGTTAGCATCATTTTGAGTTCATGAGCAATTCTCACGACATCACTGTAGCATTAAATTGAGTTCATTAGCAACTCTTACTAAATGACTGTCAGCATCACTTTGAGTTTATTAGCAACTATCACTACATTACTTTTAGCATCATTTTGAGTTCATTAGCAATTCTTACGACATCACTGTCCCATCATTTTGAGTTCATTAGCAATTCTTACTACATCACTGTCGCATCATTTTGAGTTCATTAGCAATTCTTACTACATCACTGTCGCATCATTTTGAGATCATTAGCAATTCTTCCGACATCACTGTCGCAATATTTTGAGGTTCGTAGCATCTCTTACTACATTATTGTTGCATTATTTTAAGGTTCGTAGCAACTCTTACTACATGACTGTCAGCATCACTTTGAGTTTATTAGCAACTATACCTACATTACTGTCAGCATCACTTTAAGTTTATTAGCAACTATCACTACATTACTGTTCGCATCATTTTGAGTTCATGAGCAATTCTCACGACATCACTGTAGCATTAAATTGAGTTCATTAGCAACTCTTACTAAATGACTGTCAGCATCACTTTGAGTTTATTAGCAACTATCACTACATTACTGTTAGCATCACTGAGTTGATTAGCAACTATCACTACATTACTGTTAGCATCATATTGAGTTCATTAGCAATTCTTCCGACATCACTGTCACAATATTTTGAGGTTCGTAGCAACTTTTACTACATTACTGTCGCATTATTTTGAGGTTCGTAGCAACACTTACTACATGACTTTCAGCATCACTTTGAGGTTATTTTGAAAATTTCACTCCATTTCTGTTAGCATCATTTTGAGTTCATTAGCAATTCTTACTACATCACTGTCGCATCATTTTGAGATCATTCGCAATTCTTCCGACATCACTGTCGCAATATGTTGAGGTTCGTAGCAACTCTTAGTACATGACTGTCAGCATCACTTTGAGGTTATTCGAAACGTTCACTCCATGACTGTTAGCATCATTTTGAGTTCATTAAAAATTCTTTCTAAAGCGACATCACATCTTTAGCAATTCTTCCGACATCACTGTCGCAATATTTTGAGGTTCGTAGCAACTCTTACTAAATTATTGTTGCATTATTTTAAGGTTTGTAGCAACTCTTACTACATGACTGTCAGCATCACTTTGAGTTTATTAGCAACTATACCTACATTACTGTCAGCATCACTTTAAGTTTATTAGCAACTATCACTACATTACTGTTCGCATCATTTTGAGTTTATGAGCAATTCTCACGACATCACTGTAGCATTAAATTGAGTTCATTAGCAACTCTTACTAAATGACTGTCAGCATCACTTTGAGTTTATTAGCAACTTTCACTACATTACTGTTAGCATCACTGAGTTAATAGCAACTATCACTACATTACTTTTAGCATCATTTTGAGTTCATTAGCAATTCTTACGACATCACTGTCCCATCATTTTGAGTTCTTTAGCAATTCTTACTACATCACTGTCGCATCATTTTGAGTTCATTAGCAATTCTTACTACATCACTGTCGCATCATTTTGAGATCATTAGCAATTCTTCCGACATCACTGTCGCAATATTTTGAGGTTCGTAG
This sequence comes from Aulostomus chinensis, assembly GCF_037954235.1. NCBI lineage: Eukaryota > Metazoa > Chordata > Actinopteri > Syngnathiformes > Aulostomidae > Aulostomus > Aulostomus chinensis. The sequence continues at coordinate 53,287,735 of NC_141320.1, read as the reverse complement.
CAACTCATACTACATTATTGTTGCATTATTTTAAGGTTCGTAGCAACTCTTACTACATGACTGTCAGCATCACTTTGAGTTTATTAGCAACTATACCTACATTACTGTCAGCATCACTTTAAGTTTATTAGCAACTATCACCACATTACTGTTAGCATCATTTTGAGTTCATGAGCAATTCTCACGACATCACTGTAGCATTAAATTGAGTTCATTAGCAACTCTTACTAAATGACTGTCAGCATCACTTTGAGTTTATTAGCAACTATCACTACATTACTTTTAGCATCATTTTGAGTTCATTAGCAATTCTTACGACATCACTGTCCCATCATTTTGAGTTCATTAGCAATTCTTACTACATCACTGTCGCATCATTTTGAGTTCATTAGCAATTCTTACTACATCACTGTCGCATCATTTTGAGATCATTAGCAATTCTTCCGACATCACTGTCGCAATATTTTGAGGTTCGTAGCATCTCTTACTACATTATTGTTGCATTATTTTAAGGTTCGTAGCAACTCTTACTACATGACTGTCAGCATCACTTTGAGTTTATTAGCAACTATACCTACATTACTGTCAGCATCACTTTAAGTTTATTAGCAACTATCACTACATTACTGTTCGCATCATTTTGAGTTCATGAGCAATTCTCACGACATCACTGTAGCATTAAATTGAGTTCATTAGCAACTCTTACTAAATGACTGTCAGCATCACTTTGAGTTTATTAGCAACTATCACTACATTACTGTTAGCATCACTGAGTTGATTAGCAACTATCACTACATTACTGTTAGCATCATTTTGAGTTCATTAGCAATTCTTCCGACATCACTGTCGCAATATTTTGAGGTTCGTAGCAACTCTGACTACATTATTGTTGCATTATTTTAAGGTTCGTAGCAACTCTTAGTACATGACTGTCAGCATCACTTTGAGGTTATTTTGAAAATTTCACTCCATTTCTGTTAGCATCATTTTGAGTTCATTAGCAATTCTTACTACATCACTGTCGCATCATTTTGAGATCATTAGCAATTCTTCCGACATCACTGTCGCATTATTTTGAGGTTCGTAGCAACTCTTAGTACATGACTGTCAGCATCACTTTGAGGTTATTCGAAACACTTACTACATTACTGTAAGCATCACTGAGTTGATTAGCAATTCTTACTAAATCACTGTCTCATCATTTTGAGATCTTGAGCAATTCTTCTGACATCACTGTCGCATTATTTTGAGGTTCGTCGCAACTTTTACTACATTACTGTCACATTATTTTGAGGTTTGTAGCAACTCTTAGTACATGACTTTCAGCATCACTTTGAGGTTATTCAAAGTTTCAATCCATTACTGTTCGCATCATTTTGAGTTCATTAGCAATTCTTACTACATCACTGTCGCATCATTTTGAGATCATTAGCAATTCTTCCGACATCACTGTCGCAATATTTTGAGGTTCGTAGCAACTCTTACTACATTATTGTTGCATTATTTTAAGGTTCGTAGCAACTCTTACTACATTACTGTCAGCATCACTTTGAGTTTATTAGCAACTATCACTACATTACTGTTAGCATCATTTTGCGTTGTTGAGCAATTCTCAGAACATCACTGCAGCATTAAATTGAGTTCATTAGCAACTCTTACTAAATGACTGTCAGCATCACTTTGAGGTTATTCAAAGTTTCACTCCATTACTGTTAGCATCATTTTGAGTTCATTTGCAATTCTTACTCCATCACTGTCGCATCACTTTGAGGTTCGTAGCAACTCTTACTACATGACTGTCACCATCATTTTGAGGTTATTCGAAACACGTACTACATTACTGTAAGCCTCACTGAGTTGATAAGCAACTATCACTACATTACTGTTAGCATCATTTTGAGTTCATTAGCAATTCTTACGACATCACGGTCGCATCATTTTGAGTTCATTAGCAATTCTTACTACATCACTGTCGCATCATTTTGAGATCATTAGCAATTCTTCCTACATCACTGTCGCATCATTTTGAGATCATTAGCAATTCTTCTGACATCACTGTCGCAATATTTTGAGGTTCGTAGCAACTCTTACAACATTATTGTTGCATTATTGTAAGGTTCGTAGCAACTCTTACTACATTACTGTCAGCATCACTTTGAGTTTATTAGCAACTATCACTACATTACTGTTAGCATCATTTTGAGTTTATGAGCAATTCTCACGACATCACTGTAGCATTAAATTGAGTTCATTAGCAACTCTTACTAAATGACTGTCAGCATCACTTTGAGGTTGTTCGAAACTCTTACTACATTACTGTAAGCATCACTGAGTTTCTTAGCAACTATCACTACATTACTGTTAGCATCATCTTGAGTTCATTAGCAATTCATCCGACTTCACTGTCGCAATATTTTGAGGTTCGCAGCAACTATCACTACATTACTGTTAGCATCATTTTGAGGTTAGAAGCAACTGTTACTACATGACTGACAGCATCACTTTTAGGTTGTTGGAAACACTTACTACATTACTGTAAGCATCACTGAGTTAATTAGCAACTATCACTACATGACTGACAGCATCACTTTTAGGTTGTTGGAAACACTTACTACATTACTTTAAGCATCACTGAGTTTCTTAGCAACTATCACTACATTACTGTTAGCATCATCTTGAGTTCATTAGCAATTCTTCCGACATTACTGTCACAATATTTTGAGGTTCGTAGCGACTTTTACTCCATTACTGTCGCATTATTTTGAGGTTTGTAGCAACACTTACTACATGACTGTCAGCATCACTTTGAGGTTATTCGAAAGTTTCACTCCATTACTGTTAGCATCATTTTGAGTTCATTAGCAATTCTTACTACATCACTGTCGCATCATTTTGAGATCATTAGCAATTCTCCCGACATCACTGTCGCATTATATTGAGGTTCGTAGCAACTCTTGCTACATGACTGTCACCATCACTTTGAGGTTATTCGAAACACTAACTACATTACTGCAAGCATCACTGAGTTGATTAGCAACTATCACTACATTACTTTTAGCATCATTTTAAGTTCATTAGCAATTCTTCCGACATCACTGTCGCAATATTTTGAGGTTCGTAGCAACTTTTACTACATTACTGTCGCATTATTTTGAGGTTCGTAGCAACTATTAGTACATGACTGTCAGCATCACTTTGAGGTTATTTGAAACTTTCACTCCATTACTGTTAGCATCATTTTGAGTTCATTTGCAATTCTTACTTCATCACTGTCGCATCATTTTGAGATCATTTGCAATTCTTCTGACATCACTGTCACATTATTTTGAGGTTCGTAGCAACTCTGACTACATTATTGTTGCATTATTTTAAGGTTCGTAGCAACTCTTACTACATGACTGTCAGCATCACTTTTAGTTTATTAGCAACTATCATTACATTACTGTTAGCATCATTTTGAGTTTATTAGAAATGCTTCCGACACCACTGTCGCAATATTTTGAGGTTCGTAGCAACACTTACTACATGACTGTCAGCATCACTTTGAGGTTATTCGAAACTTTCACTCCATTACTGTTAGCATCATTTTGAGTTCATTAGCAATTCTTACTACATCACTGTGGCATCAGTTTGAGATCATCAAGAATTCTTTTGACATCACTGTCAGCATCACTTTGAGTTCATTAGCAACTATCACTACATTAGTTGTAGCATCATTTTGAGGTTAGAAGCAACTCTTACTGCATGACTGTCAGCGTCACTTTGAGGTTGTTCGAAACACTTACTACATTACTGTAAGCATCACTGAGTTGATTAGTTACTATCACTACATTACTGTTAGCATCATTTTGAGTTCATTAGCAATTCTTCCGACATCACTGTCGCAATATTTTGAGGTTTGTAGCAACACTTACTACGACTGACAGCATCACTTTGAGGTTGTTCGAAACATTTACTACATTACTGTAAGCATCACTGACTTGATTAGCAACTATCACTACATTACTGTCGCATCATTTTGACATCATTAGCAATTCTTCTGACATCACTGTCGCAATATTTTGAGGTTTGTAGCAACTTTTACTACATTACTGTCGCATTATTTTTAGGTTCGTAGCAACTCTTACTACATGACTGTAAGCATCACTTTGAGTTTCTTAGCAACTATCACTACATTACTGTTAGCATCATTTTGAGTTAATGAGCAATTCTTACGACATCACTGTAGCATTGAATTGAGTTCATTAGCAACTCTGACTAAATGACTGTCAGCATCACTTTGTGGTTGTTCGAAACTCTTACTACATTACTTTAAGCATCACTGAGTTTCTTAGCAACTATCGCTACATTACTGTTAGCATCATCTTGACTTCATTATCAATTCTTCCGACATCACTGTCGCAATATTTTGAGGTTCGTAGCAACTTTTACTACATGACTGTCGCATTATTTTGAGATTTGTAGCAACACTTACGACATGACTGTCAGCATCACTTTGAGGTTATTCAAAAGTTTCACTCCATTACTGTTAGCATCACTTTGAGGTTATTCGAAAGTTTCACTCCATTACTGTTAGCATCATTTTGAGTTCATTAGCGATTCTTACTACATCACTGTCGCATCATTTTGAGATCATTAGCAATTCTCCCGACATCACTGTCGCATTATATTGAGGTTCGTAGCAACTCTTGCTACATGACTGTCAGCATCAATTTGAGGTTATTCGAAACACTTACTACATTACTGCAAGCATCACTGAGTTGATTAGCAACTATCACTACATTACTTTTAGCATCATTTTAAGTTCATTAGCAATTCTTCCGACATCACTGTCGCAATATTTTGAGGTTTGTAGCAACTTTTACTACATTACTGTCGCATTATTTTGAGGTTCGTAGCAACTATTAGTACATGACTGTCAGCATCACTTTGAGGTTATTTGAAACTTTCACTCCATTACTGTTAGCATCATTTTGAGTTCATTCGCAATTCTTACTTCATCACTGTCGCATCATTTTGAGATCATTTGCAATTCTTCTGACATCACTGTCACGCTATTTTGAGGTTCGTAGCAACTCTGACTACATTATTGTTGCATTATTTTAAGGTTCGTAGCAACTCTTACTACATGACTGTCAGCATCACTTTTAGTTTATTAGCAACTATCACTACATTACTGTTAGCATCATTTTGAGTTTATTAGAAAAACTTCCGACATCACTGTCGCAATATTTTGAGGTTCGTAGCAACACTTACTACATGACTGTCAGCATCACTTTGAGGTTATTCGAAACTTTCACTCCATTACTGTTAGCATCATTTTGAGTTCATTAGCAATTCTTACTACATCACTGTGGCATCAGTTTGAGATCATTTACAATTCTTTTGACATCACTGTCAGCATCACTTTGAGTTCATTAGCAACTATCACTACATTACTTGTAGCATCATTTTGAGGTTAGAAGCAACTCTTACTACATGACTGTCAGCGTCACTTTGAGGTTGTTCGAAACACTTACTACATTACTGTAAGCATCACTGACTTGATTAGCAACTATCACTACATTACTGTCGCATCATTTTGAGATCATTAGCAATTCTTCTGACATCACTGTCGCAATATTTTGAGGTTTGTAGCAACTTTTACTACATTACTGTCGCATTATTTTTAGGTTCGTAGCAACTCTTACTACATGACTGTCAGCATCACTTTGAGTTTATTAGCAACTATCACTACATTACTGTTAGCATCATTTTGAGTTAATGAGCAATTCTTACGACATCACTGTAGCATTGAATTGAGTTCATTAGCAACTCTTACTAAATGAGTGTCAGCATCACTTTGAGGTTGTTCGAAACTCTTACTACATTACTTTAAACATCACTGAGTTTCTTCGCAACTATCGCTACATTACTGTTAGCATCATCTTGAGTTCATTAGCAATTCTTCCGACATCACTGTCGCAATATTTTGAGGTTCGTAGCAACTTTTACTACATGACTGTCACATTATTTTGAGGTTTGTAGCAACACTTACGACATGACTTTCAGCATCACTTTGAGGTTATTCGAAAGTTTCACTCCATTACTGTTAACATCATTTTAAGTTCATTAGCAATTCTTCCGACATCACTGTCGCAATATTTTGAGGTTCGTAGCAACTCTTACTACATGACTGTCAGCATCACTTTGAGGTTGTTTGAAACACTTACTACATCACTGTCAGCATCACTGAGTTGATTAGCCAGTATCACTACATTACTGTTAGCATCATTTTGAGGTTAGAAGCAACTTTTACTACATGACTGACAGCATCACTTTTAGGTTGTTCGAAACACTTACTACAATACTGTAAGCATCACTGAGTTAATTAGCAACTATCACTACATTACTGTTAGCATCATTTTTAGTTCATTAGCAATTCTTCCAACATCACTGTCGCAATATTTTGAGGTTCATAGCAACACTTACTACATGACTGTCAGCATCACTTTGAGGTTATTTCGAAACTTTCACTCCATTACTGTTAGCATCATTTTGAGTTCATTAGCAATTCTTACTACACCACTGTCGCATCATTTTGAGTTCATTAGCAATTCTTCCGACATCACTGTCGCAATATTTTGAGGTTCGTAGCAACTTTTACTAAAATTCTGTCGCATTATTTTGAGGTTTGTAGCAACACTTACTACATGACTGTCAGCATCACTTTGAGGTTATTCGAAAGTTTCACTACATTACTGTTAGCATCATCTTGAGTTCATTAGCAATTCTTCCGACATCACTGTTGCAATATTTTGAGGTTCGTAGCAACTTTTACTACATTACTGTTGCATTATTTTGAGGTTCGTAGCAACTCTTAGTACATGACTGTCAGCATCACTTTGAGGTTGTTCGAAACTCTTCCTACATTACTTTAAGCATCACTGATTTTCTTAGCAACTATCGCTAAATTACTGTTAGCATCATCTTGACTTCATTATCAATTCTTCCGACATCACTGTTGCAATATTTTGAGGTTCGTAGCAACTTTTACTACATGACTGTCGCATTATTTTGAGATTTGTAGCAACACTTACGACATGACTGTCAGCATCACTTTGAGGTTATTCGAAAGTTTCACTCCATTACTGTTAGCATCATTTTGAGTTCATTAGCGATTGTTACTACATCACTGTCGCATCATTTTGAGATCATTAGCAATTCTCCCGACATCACTGTCGCATTATTTTGAGGTTCGTAGCAACTCTTGCTACATGACTGTCAGCATCACTTTGAGGTTGTTCGAAACACTTACTACATTACTGCAAGCATCACTGAGTTGATTAGCAACTATCACTACATTACTTTTAGCATCATTTTAAGTTCATTAGCAATTCTTCCGACATCACTGTTGCAATATTTTGAGGTTCGTAGCAACTTTTACTACATCACTGTCGCATTATTTTGAGATTTGTAGCAACACTTACGACATGACTGTCAGCATCACTTTGAGGTTATTCGAAAGTTTCACTCCATTACTGTTAGCATCATTTTGAGTTCATTAGCGATTGTTACTACATCACTGTCGCATCATTTTGAGATCATTAGCAATTCTCCCGACATCACTGTCGCATTACTTTGAGGTTCGTAGCAACTCTTGCTACATGACTGTCAGCATCACTTTGAGGTTATTCGAAACACTTACTACATTACTGCAAGCATCACTGAGTTGATTAGCAACTATCACTACATTACTTTTAGCATCATTTTAAGTTCATGAGCAATTCTTCCGACATCACTGTCGCAATATTTTGAGGTTCGTAGCAACTTTTACTACATTACTGTCGCATTATTTTGAGGTTCGTAGCAACTATTAGTACATGACTGTCAGCATCACTTTGAGGTTATTCGAAACGTTCACTGCATTACTGTTAGCATCATTTTGTGATCATTAGCAATTCTTCTAACATCACTATCGCATCATTTTGAGATCTTTAGCAATTCTTCTGACATCACTGTTGCATCATTTTGAGGTTCGTTGCAACACTTACTACATGACTATCAGCATCACTTTGAGGTTATTCGAAAGTTTCACTCCATTACTGTTAGCATCATCTTGAGTTAATTAGCAATTCTTCCGACATCACTGTCGCAATATTTTGAGGTTCGTAGCAACTTTTACTACATTACTTTTAGCATCATTTTGAGGTTCGTAGCAACTCTTACTACATGACTGTCGCATTATTTTGAGGTTCGTAGCAACTCTTACTACATGACTGTCAGCATCACTTTGAGGTTATTCGAAACGTTCACTCCATTACTGTTAGCATCATTTTGAGTTCATTAGCAATTCTTACTAAATCACTGTCGCATCATTTTGAGATCATTAGCAATTCTTCTGACATCACTGTCACATTATTTTGAGGTTCGTAGCAACTCTTACTACATTATTGTTGCATTATTTTAAGGTTCGTGGCAACTCTTACTACATTACTGTCAGCATCACTTTGAGTTTTTTAGCAACTATCACTACATTACTGTTAGCATCATTTTGAGTTGTTGAGCAATTCTCACGACATCACTGTAGCATTCATACCTTCACGACGGAGGACGTGGTGAGAGCCCTCAGGAGGACCAGGGAAAGGAGCTCACCCGGCCCCGACAACATCAGAAGCAGAGTCCTGAGGCACTGTGCGGGGCAACTAGGCATCGTTTTCCGGACTCTATTTCAACACTCCATGGACAGTCACACAGTTCCCCAGCTGTGGAAACACTCCACAGTCATCCCCATCCCCAAAAAAACCAACCCAAAGTCTCTGAACGATCTCCGCCCCGTGGCCTTCACCTCCCTGGTGATGAAGGCCATGGAGAAGATCATAAAACAGCACATCATCAGAGCAACCGACCCCCTGATGGACCCACTCCAGTTTTCTTATCGCGCACGCAGAGGCGTCGAGGATGCAAAAATCTTCATCTTGGACTCCATCCACAAGCACCTGGAGCTTCCTAACTCCTCCGCCAGACTTCTGTTCGCTGATTTCTCATCAGCATTTAACACACTGCAGCCCCACATCCTGGCCACCAAACTCTCCTCCTGCTTCCATCTGGACGACCAGCTTATACTGTGGATTCTGGACTTTCTGACCAACAGGACTCAGAAAGTTCGGGTCAACAACTCCCTTTCGGACCTCCGCTTCACCTCAACTGGCTCCCCCCAAGGCTGTGTGCTCTCCCCCCTGCTCTTCCTCCTCTACACAGATGACTGCCGATCCACACAGCCCAACTGCCACCTGGTGAAATATGCTGACGACACAGTTCTCCTGTCACTGCTGTCAGGCCCAGCACGACATCATGGACCCACTCTTCAGGAGTTTGTAGAGTGGTGTGACAGCTCCAAACTAGAACTGAACGTCAGCAAGACCAAAGAGATGGTGGTGACCTTCTCCAGCAAGCAGAGGGATCTGGCTTCTGCTGTCATCACCACCATCCACGGGAAGCCAGTGGAAGTGGTCGAAGAGTACAAATACCTGGGCACAATCTTTGACAACCTCCTGAACTTTTCTGCCAACACAGAGGAGATTCTCAGGAGGTGTCACCAACGACTGTTCCTCCTCAGGAAACTCAATTCCTTTGGAGTCAGCGCACCCATAATGATGACTTTCTACTACACCTTTGTGGAAAGCATCATCACATCCTCCATAACCTGCTGGTTCCACTCCCTCAGCCTCCAGAACCGGAACAGACTGCAGCGCACTGCATCAGTGTGCTCCAAAATCATCGGCCTGCCTGTAAGAACTCTTTCACACGTTTACAGCCAACAGGCCCTGAGACAGGGAGCCAAGATCATCGAAGACCCCTCACACATACTCCACTCTGCATTTGAATGGCTCCCCTCTGGGCGACGCCTCCGCTGTGTGGCCTGCAGAACTGAGAGGAGGAAAGCCACCATTGTCCCCAAAGCCATTCTTCTCTTTAACTCCAGCTGCTAACACCTTCCCCACACCAACACCCGACACACACACACCTACATACTCTCCCCGGACTACTCAATATCCTGTCTTCACTGTTACACTGTTTATACTGTTTACATTGTCTGCACATTATTCACTCACTCCAGTCACCTTACTCTTCATTCTACATTGTGTACATACTGTATGTAGTATATTTATTGTATTTTTATCTTTAATCTTATTTTTATTCTCTTATTTATTCCCACTGTCATGTCCGTTTTTTTTTTTCTTTGTTTTGTTTTTTAATGTCATGCTGCTCAGTTGTACCGTATTTTAATTGCCCCTCGGGGATAAATAAAGTCATCTGAATCTGAATCTGAATCTGAATCTGAATTTGAATGAATCTGAAGCATTAAATTGAGTTCATTAGCAACTCTTACTAAATAACTGTCAGCATCACTTTGAGGTTATTCGAAACTCTTACTACATTACTGTAAGCATCACTGACTTGATTAGCAACTATCACTACATTACTGTTAGCATCATTTTGAGTTGTTGAGCAATTCTCACGACATCACTGTAGCATTAAATTGAGTTCATTAGCAACTCTTAATAAATGACTGTCAGCATCACTTTGAGGTTGTTCGAAACTCTTACTACATTACTGTAAGCATCACTGAGTTTCTTAGCAACTTTAGCTACATTACTGTTAGCATCATCTTGAGTTCATTAGCAATTCTTCCAACATCACTGTCGCAATATTTTGAGGTTCGTAGCAAGTTTACTACATTACTGTCGTATTATTTTGAGGTTCGTAGCAACTCTGACTACATGACTGTCAGCATCACTTTGAGGTTATTCGAAACGTTCACTCCATTACTGTTAGCATCATTTTGAGATCAATACCAATTCTTCTGACATCACTGTCGCATCATTTTGAGATCTTTAGCAATTCTTCCGACATCACTGTCGCATTATTTTGAGGTTCGTAGCAACTCTTACTACATGACTGTCAGCATCACTTTGAGGTTATTCGAAACACTTACTACATTACTGTAAGCATCATTGACTTGATTAGCAACTATCACTACATTACTGTTAGCATCATCTTGAGTTCATTAGCAATTCTTCCGACATCACTGTCGCAATATTTTGAGGTTCGTAGCAACTCTTTCTACATTATTGTTGCATTATTTTAAAGTTCGTAGCAACTCTTAATACATTACTGTCGCATCACTTTGAGTTTATTTGCAACAATCACTACATTAGTGTTGGCATCATTTTGAGTTTTTGCGCAATTCTCACGAAATCACTGTAGCATTAAATTGAGTTCATTAGCAACTCTTACTACATGACTGTCAGCATCACTTTGAGGTTGTTCGAAACTCTTACTACATTACTGTAAGCATCACTGAGTTTCTTAGCAACTATCACTACATTATTGTTAGCATCATCTTGAGTTCATTAGCAATTCTTCCGACATCACTTTCGCAATATTTTGAGGTTCGTAGCAACTCTTGACATCACTGTAGCATTAAATTGAGTTCATTAGCAACTCTTACTAAATGCTACGAAATGCTACTAAAGTGTACTCGACAACTCGACATCACTGTAGCATTACATTGAGTTCATTGGCAACTCTTACTAAATGACTGTCAGCATCACTTTGAGGTTGTTCGAAACTCTTACTACATTACTGTAAGCATCACTGAGTTTCTGAGCAACTATCACTACATTACTGTTCGCATCATCTTGAATTCATTAGCAATTCTTCCGACATCACTGTCGCAATATTTTGAGGTTCGTAGCAACTTTTACTACATTACTGTCGCATTATTTTGAGGTTCGTAGCAACACTTACTACATGACTGTCAGCATCACTTTGAGGTTATTCGAAACACTTACTACATTACTGTAAGCATCACTGAGTTGATGAGCAACTATCACTACATTACTGTTAGCATCATTTTGAGTTCATTAGAAATTCTTACTACATCACTGTCGCATCATTTTGAGATCTTCAGCAACTCTTCCTACATGACTGTCAACATCACTTTGAGGTTATTCGAAACGTTCACTCCATAACTGTTAGCATCACTTTGAGTTCATTAGCAATTCTTACTAAATCACTGTCGCATCATTTTGAGATCATTAGCAATTCTTCTGACATCACTGTCACATTATTTTGAGGTTCGTAGCAACTCTTACTACATTATTGTTGCATTATTTTAAGGTTCGTACCAAGTCTTACTACATTACTGTCAGCATCACTTTGAGTTTATGAGCAACTATCACTACATTACTGTTAACATCATTTTGAGTTATTGAGCAATTCTCACAACATCACTGTAGCATTAAATTGAGTTCATTAGCAACTCTTCCTAAATGACCTTCAGCATCACTTTGAGGTTGTTCGAAACTCTTTCTACATTACTTTAAGCATCACTGAGTTTCTTAGCAACTATCACTACATTACTGTTAGCATCATCTTGAGTTCATTAGCAATACTTCCGACATCACTGTCGCAATATATGAGGTTCGTAGCAACTTTTACTACATTACTGTCGCATTATTTTGAGGTTCGTAGCAACTCTTAGTACATGACTGTCAGCATCACTTTGAGGTTATTCGATACGTTCACTCCATTACTGTTAGCATCATTTTGAGTTCATTAGCAATTCTTACTCAATCACTGTCGCATCATTTTGAGATCATGAGCAATTCTTCTGACATCACTGTCACATTATTTTGAGGTTCGTAGCAACTCTTACTACATTATTGTTGCATTATTTTAAGGTTCGTAGCAACTCTTACTACATTACTGTCAGCATCACTTTGAGTTTATTAGCAACTATCACTCCATTACTTTTAGCATCATTTTGAGTTCATGACCAATTCTCACGACATCACTTTAGCATTGAATTGAGTTCATTAGCAACTCTTTCTAAATGACTGTCAGCATCACTTTGAGGTTATTCGAAAGTTTCACTCCATTACTGTTAGCATCATTTTGAGTTCATTAGCAATTCTTACTACATCACTGTCGCATCATTTTGAGATCATTAGCAAATCTTCCGACATCACTGTCGCATTATTTTGAGGTTCGTAGCAACTCTTACTACATTATTGTTGCATTATTTTAAGGTTCGTAGCAACTCTTACTACATTACTGTCAGCATCACTCTGAGTTTATGAGCAACTATCACTTCATTACTGTTAGCATCATTTTAAGTTCATTAGCAATTCTTCCGACATCACTGTTCCCAATATTTTGAGGTTTGTCGCAACTTTTACTACATTACTTTCGCATTATTTTGAGGTTCGTAGCAACTCTTAGTACATGACTGTCAGCATCACTTTGAGTTTATTAGCAACTATCACTACATTACTGTTCGCATCATTTTGAGTTTATGAGCAATTCTCACGACATCACTTTAGGATTGTATTGAGTTCATTAGCAACTCTTTCTAAATGACTGTCAGCATCACTTTGAGGTTGTTCGAAACTCTTACTACATTACTGTCAGCATCACTGAGTTTCTTAGCAACTATCACTACATTACTTTTAGCATCATCTTGAGTTCATTAGCAATTCTTCCGACATCACTGTCGCAATATTTTGAGGTTCGTAGCAACTCTTTCTACATTACTGTCGCATTATTTAAAGATTCGTAGCAACTCTTAGTACATAACTGTCAGCATCACTTTGAGGTTGTTCGAAACACTTACTACATTACTATAAGCATCACTGACTTGATTAGCAACTATCACTACATTACTGTTAGCATCATTTTAAGTTCATTAGCAATTCTTCCGACATCACTGTCGCAATATTTTGAGGTTCGTAGCAACTTTTACTACATTACTGTCGCATTATTTTGAGGTTCGTAGCAACTCTTAGTACATGACTGTCAGCATCACTTTGAGGTTATTCGAAACACTTACTACATTACTGTAAGCATCACTGAGTTGATTAGCAACTATCACTACATTACTGTTAGCATCATTTTGAGTTCATTAGCAATTCTTCCGACATCACTGTCGCAATATTTTGAGGTTCTTAGCAACTTTTACTACATTACTGTCGCATTATTTTGAGGGTCGTAGCAACACTTACTACATGACTGTAAGCATCACTTTGAGGTTATTTGAAAGTTTCACTCCATTACTGTTATCATCATTTTGAGTTCATTAGCAATTTTTACTACATCACTGTCGCATCATTTTGAGATCATTAGCAATTCTTCCGACATCACTGTCACATTATTTTGAGGTCCGTAGCAACTCTTACTACATTATTGTTGCATTATTTTAAGGTTCGTAGCAACTCTTTCTACATTACTGTCAGTTTCACTTTGAGTTTATTAGCAACTATCACTACATTACTGTTAGCATCATTTTGAGTTGTTGAGCAATTCTCACGACATCACTGTGGCATTAAATTGAGTTCATAAGCAACTCTTCCTAAATGACCTTCAGCATCACTTTGAGGTTGTTCGAAACTCTTTCTACATTACTTTAAGCATCACTGAGTTTCTTAGCAACTATCACTACATTATTTTTAGCATCATCTTGAGTTCATTCGCAATACTTCCGACATCACTGTCGCAATATTTTGAGGTTCGTAGCAACTCTTAGTACATGACTGTCAGCATCACTTTGAGGTTATTCGAAACGTTCACTCCACTACTGTTAGCATCATTTTGAGTTCATTAGCAATTCTTACTACATCACTGTCGCATCATTTTGAGATCATTAGCAATTCTTCTGACATCACTGTCACATTATTTTGAGGTTCGTAGCAACTCTTACTACATTATTGTTGCATTATTTTAAAATTCGTAGCAACTCTTACTACATTACTGTCAGCATCACTTTGAGTTTATTAGCAACTGTCACTACATGACTGTCAGCATCACTTTGAGGTTGTTCGAAACACTTACTACATTACTGTAAGCATCACTGACTTGATTAGCAACTATCACTACATCACTGTTTGCATCATTTTAAGTTCATTAGCGATTCTTCCGACATCACTGTCGCAATATTTTGAGGTTCGTAGCAACTTTTACTGCATTACTGTCGCATTATTTTGAGGTTCGTAGCAACTCTTAGTACGTGACTGTCAGCATCACTTTGAGGTTATTCGAAACACTTACTACATTACTGTAAGCATCACTGACTTGATTAGCAACTATCACTACATTACTGTTAGCATCATTTTGAGTTGTTGAGCAGTTCTCACGACATCACTGTAGAATTAAATTGAGTTCATTAGCAACTCTTAATAAATGACTGTCAGCATCACTTTGAGGTTGTTCGAAACTCTTACTACATTACTGTAAGCATCACTGAGTTTCTTAGCAACTTTAGCTACATTACTGTTTGCATCATCTTGAGTTCATGAGCAATTCTTCCAACATCACTGTCGCAATATTTTGAGGTTCGTAGCAACTTTACTACATTACTGTCGTATTATTTTGAGGTTCGTAGCAACTCTGACTACATGACTGTCAGCATCACTTTGAGGTTATTCGAAACGTTCACTCCATTACTGTTAGCATCATTTTGAGATCAATACCAATTCTTCTGACATCACTGTCGCATCATTTTGAGATCTTTAGCAATTCTTTCGACATCACTGTCGCATTATTTTGAGGTTCGTAGCAACTCTTACTACATGACTGTCAGCATCACTTTGAGGTTATTCGAAACACTTACTACATTACTGTAAGCATCATTGACTTGATTAGCAACTATCACTACATTACTGTTAGCATCATCTTGAGTTCATTAGCAATTCTTCCGACATCACTGTCGCAATATTTTGAGGTTCGTACCAACTCTTACTACATTATTGTTGCATTATTTTAAAGTTCGTAGCAACTCTTAATACATTACTGTCGCATCACTTTGAGTTTATGAGCAACAATCACTACATTAGTGTTGGCATCATTTTGAGTTTTTGCGCAATTCTCACGAAATCACTGTAGCATTAAATTGAGTTCATTAGCAACTCTTACTACATGACTGTCAGCATCACTTTGAGGTTGTTCGAAACTCTTACTACATTACTGTAAGCATCACTGAGTTTCTTAGCAACTATCACTACATTACTGTTAGCATCATCTTGAGTTCATTAGCAATTCTTCCGACATCACTTTCGCAATATTTTGAGGTTCGTAGCAACTCTTGACATCACTGTAGCATTAAATTGAGTTCATTAGCAACTCTTACTAAATGCTATGAAATGCTACTAAAGTGTACTCGACAACTCGACATCACTGTAGCATTACATTGAGTTCATTGGCAACTCTTACTAAATGACTGTCAGCATCACTTTGAGGTTGTTCGAAACTCTTACTACATTACTGTAAGCATCACTGAGTTTCTGAACAACTATCACTACATTACTGTTCGCATCATCTTGAATTCATTAGCAATTCTTCCGACATCACTGTCGCAATATTTTGAGGTTCGTCGCAACTTTTACTACATTACTGTCGCATTATTTTGAGGTTCGTAGCAACACTTACTACATGACTGTCAGCATCACTTTGAGGTTATTCGAAACACTTACTACATTACTGTAAGCATCACTGAGTTGATGAGCAACTATCACTACATTACTGTTAGCATCATTTTGAGTTCATTAGAAATTCTTACTACATCACTGTCGCATCATTTTGAGATCTTCAGCAACTCTTCATACATGACTGTCAACATCACTTTGAGGTTATTCGAAACTCTTACTACATTACTGTAAGCATCACTGACTTGATTAGCAACTATCACTACATTACTGTTAGCATCATCTTGAGTTCATTAGCAATACTTCCGACATCACTGTCGCAATATTTTGAGGTTCGTAGCAACTTTTACTACATTACTGTCGCATTATTTTGAGGTTTCGGAGGAACTCTTAGTACATGACTGTCAGCATCACTTTGAGGTTATTCGAAACGTTCACTCCATAACTGCTAGCATCATTTTGAGTTCATTAGCAATTCTTACTAAATCACTGTCGCATCATTTTGAGGTCATTAGCAATTCTTCTGACATCACTGTCACATTATTTTGAGGTTCGTAGCAACTCTTACTACATTATTGTTGCATTATTTTAAGGTTCGTAGCAAGTCTTACTACATTACTGTCAGCATCACTTTGAGTTTATGAGCAACTATCACTACATTACTGTTAACATCATTTTGAGTTATTGAGCAATTCTCACAACATCACTGTAGCATTAAATTGAGTTCATTAGCAACTCTTCCTAAATGACCTTCAGCATCACTTTGAGGTTGTTCGAAACTCTTTCTACATTACTTTAAGCATCACTGAGTTTCTTAGCAACTATCACTACATTACTGTTAGCATCATCTTGAGTTCATTAGCAATACTTCCGACATCACTGTCGCAATATATGAGGTTCGTAGCAACTTTTACTACATTACTGTCGCATTATTTTGAGGTTCGTAGCAACTCTTAGTACATGACTGTCAGCATCACTTTGAGGTTATTCGATACGTTCACTCCATTACTGTTAGCATCATTTTGAGTTCATTAGCAATTCTTACTCAATCACTGTCGCATCATTTTGAGATCATGAGCAATTCTTCTGACATCACTGTCACAATTTTTTGAGGTTCGTAGCAACTCTTACTACATTATTGTTGCATTATTTTAAGGTTCGTAGCAACTCTTACTACATTACTGTCAGCATCACTTTGAGTTTATTAGCAACTATCACTCCATTACTTTTAGCATCATTTTGAGTTCATGAACAATTCTCACGACATCACTTTAGCATTGAATTGAGTTCATTAGCAACTCTTTCTAAATGACTGTCAGCATCACTTTGAGGTTATTCGAAAGTTTCACTCCATTACTGTTAGCATCATTTTGAGTTCATTAGCAATTCTTACTACATCACTGTCACATCATTTTGAGATCATTAGCAATTCTTCCGACATCACTGTCGCATTATTTTGAGGTTCGTAGCAACTCTTACTACATTATTGTTGCATTATTTTAAGGTTCGTAGCAACTCTTACTACATTACTGTCAGCATCACTCTGAGTTTATGAGCAACTATCACTTCATTACTGTTAGCATCATTTTAAGTTCATTAGCAATTCTTCCGACATCACTGTCGCAATATTTTGAGGTTTGTCGCAACTTTTACTACATTACTGTTCGCATCATTTTGAGTTTATGAGCAATTCTCACGACATCACTTTAGGATTGTATTGAGTTCATTAGCAACTCTTTCTAAATGACTGTCAGCATCACTTTGAGGTTGTTCGAAACTCTTACTACATTACTGTCAGCATCACTGAGTTTCTTAGCAACTATCACTACATTACTTTTAGCATCATCTTGAGTTCATTAGCAATTCTTCCGACATCACTGTCGCAATATTTTGAGGTTCGTAGCAACTTTGACTACATTACTGTCGCATTATTTAGAGATTCGTAGCAACACTTACTACATGACTGTCAGCATCACTTTGAGGTTATTCGAAACACTTACTACATTACTATAAGCATCACTGACTTGATTAGCAACTATCACTACATTACTGTTAGCATCATTTTGAGTTCATTAGCAATTCTTCCGACATCACTGTCGCAATATTTTGAGGTTCGTAGCAACTTTTACTACATTACTGTCGCATTATTTTGACATTCGTAGCAACTCTTAGTACATGACTGTCAGCATCACTTTGAGGTTATTCGAAACGTTCACTCCACTACTGTTAGCATCATTTTGAGTTCATTAGCAATTCTTACTACATCACTGTCGCATCATTTTGAGATCATTAGCAATTCTTCTGACATCACTGTCACATTATTTTGAGGTTCGTAGCAACTCTTACTACATTATTGTTGCATTATTTTAAGGTTCGTAGCAACTCTTACTACATTACTGTCAGCATCACTTTGAGTTTATTAGCAACTATCACTACATTACTGTTAGCATCATTTTGAGTTTATGAGCATTTCTCACGACATCACTGTAGCATTGAATTGAGTTCATTAGCTACTCTTTCTAAATGAATGTCAGCATCACTTTGAGGTTGTTCGAAACTCTTCCTACATTACTGTAAGCATCACTGACTTGATTAGCAAATACCACTACATGACTGTTAGCATCATTTTAAGTTCATTAGCAATTCTTCCGACATCACTGTCGCAATATTTTGAGGTTCGTAGCAACTTTTACTACATTACTGTCGCAATATTTTGAGGTTCTTATCAAATCTTAGTACATGACTGTCAGCATCACTTTGAGGTTCTTCGAAACACTTACTACATTACTGTAAGCATCACTGAGTTGATTAGCAACTATCACTACATTACTGTTAGCATCATTTTGAGGGTCGTAGCAACACTTACTACATGACTGTAAGCTTCACTTTGAGGTTATTCGAAAGTTTCACTCCATTACTGTTCGCATCATTTTGAGTTCATTCGCAATTCTTAGTACATCACTGTTGCATCATTTTGAGATTATTAGTAATTCTTCCGACATCACTGTCGCAATATTTTGAGGTTCGTAGCAACTCTTACTACATTACTGTCAGCATCACTTTGAGTTTATTAGCAACGATCACTACATTACTGTTAGCATCATTTTGAGTTGTTGAGCAATTCTCACGACATCACTGTAGAATTAAATTGAGTTCATTAGCAACTCTTCCTTAATGACCTTCAGCATCACTTTGAGGTTGTTCGAAACACTTACTACATGACTGTCAGCATCACTTTGAGGTTATTCGAAACGTTCACTACATTACTGTTAGCATCATTTTGAGTTCATTACCAATTCTTTCTAAATCACTGTCGCATCATTTTGAGATCATTCGCAATTCTTCTGACATCACTGTAACATTATTTCGAGGTTCGTAGCAACTTTTACTACATTATTGTTGCATTATTTTAAGGTTCGTAGCAACTCTTACTACATTACTGTCAGCATCACTTTGAGTTTATTCGCAACTATCACTACATTACTGTTAGCATCATTTTGAGTTTATGAGCAATTCTCACGACATCACATTAGCATTGAATTGAGTTCATTAGCAACTCTTTCTAAATGACTGTCAGCATCACTTTGAGGTTGTTCGAAAGTCTTACTACATTACTGTAAGTATCACTGAGTTTCTTAGCAACTATCACTACATTACTGTTAGCATCATCTTGAGTTCATTAGCAATTCTTCCGACATCACTGTCGCAATATTTTGAGGTTCGTAGCAACTTTTACTACATTACTGTCGCATTATTTTGAGGTTCGTAGCAACACTTACTACATGACTGTAAGCATCACTTTGAGGTTATTCGAAACTTTCACTCCATTACTGTTCGCATCATTTTGAGTTCATGAGCAATTCTTACTACATCACAGTCGCATCATTTTGAGATCATTAGCAATTCTTCCGACATCACTGTCGCAATATTTTAAGGTTCATAGCAACTCTTACTACATTACTGTCAGCATCACTTTGAGTTTATTAGCAACTATCACTACATTACTGTTAGCATCATTTTGAGTTGATGAGCAATTCTCACGACATCACTGTAGCATTGAATTGAGTTCATTAGCAACTCTTTCTAAATGACCTTCAGCATCACTTTGAGGTTGTTCGAAACACTTACTACATGACTGTCAGCATCACTTTGAGGTTATTCGAAACGTTCACTACATTACTGTTAGCATCATTTTGAGTTCATTACCAATTCTTTCTAAATCACTGTCGCATCATTTTGAGATCATTCGCAATTCTTCTGACATCACTGTAACATTATTTCGAGGTTCGTAGCAACTTTTACTACATTATTGTTGCATTATTTTAAGGTTCGTAGCAACTCTTACTACATTACTGTCAGCATCACTTTGAGTTTATTCGCAACTATCACTACATTACTGTTAGCATCATTTTGAGTTTATGAGCAATTCTCACGACATCACATTAGCATTGAATTGAGTTCATTAGCAACTCTTTCTAAATGACTGTCAGCATCACTTTGAGGTTGTTCGAAAGTCTTACTACATTACTGTAAGTATCACTGAGTTTCTTAGCAACTATCACTACATTACTGTTAGCATCATCTTGAGTTCATTAGCAATTCTTCCGACATCACTGTCGCAATATTTTGAGGTTCGTAGCAACTTTTACTACATTACTGTCGCATTATTTTGAGGTTCGTTGCAACACTTACTACATGACTGTAAGCATCACTTTGAGGTTATTCGAAACTTTCACTCCATTACTGTTCGCATCATTTTGAGATCATTAGCAATTCTTACTACATCACTGTCGCAATATTTTAAGGTTCATAGCAACTCTTACTACATTACTGTCAGCATCACTTTGAGTTTATTAGCAACTATCACTACATTACTGTTAGCATCATTTTGAGTTGATGAGCAATTCTCACGACATCACTGTAGCATTGAATTGAGTTCATTAGCAACTCTTTCTAAATGACTGTCAGCATCACTTTGAGGTTGTTCGAAACTCTTACATTACTGTAAGCATCACTGAGTTTCTTTGCAACTATCACTACATTACTGTTAGCATCATCTTGAGTTCATTAGCAATTCTTCCGACATCACTGTCGCAATATTTTGAGGTTCGTAGCAACTTTTACGACATTACTGTCGCATTATTTAGAGATTCGTAGCAACTCTTCGTACATAACTGTCAGCATCACTTTGAGGTTGTTCGAAACACTTACTACATTATTATAAGCATCACTGACTTGATTAGCAAATATCACTACATTACTGTTAGCATCATTTTAAGTTCATTAGCAATTCTTCCGACATCACTTTCGCAATATTTTGAGGTTCGTAGCAACTTTTACTACATTACTGTCTTATTATTTTGAGGTTCGTAGCAACTCTTAATACATGACTGTCAGCATCACTTTGAGGTTATTCGAAAGACTTACTACATTACTGTAAGCATCACTGAGTTGATTAGCAACTATCACTACATTACTGTTAGCATCATTTTGAGTTCATTAGCAATTCTTCCGACATCACTGTCGCAATATTTTGAGGTTCGTAGCAACTTTTACTACATTACTGTGACATTATTTTGAGGTTCGTAGCAACTCTTAGTACATGACTGTCAGCATCACTTTGAGGTTATTCGAAACGTTCACTCCATTACTGTTAGCATCATTTTGAGTTCATTAGCAATTCTTACTAAATCACTGTCGCATCATTTTGAGATCATGAGCAATTCTTCTGACATCACTGTCACATTATTTTGAGGTTCGTAGCAACTCTTACTACATTATTGTTGCATTATTTTAAGGTTCGTAGCAACTCTTACTACATTACTGTCAGCATCACTTTGAGTTTATTAGCAACTATCACTCCATTACTTTTAGCATCATTTTGAGTTCATGACCAATTCTCACGACATCACTTTAGCATTGAATTGAGTTCATTAGCAACTCTTATTAAATGCCTGTCAGCATCACTTTGAGGTTGTTCGAAACTCTTACTAAATTACTGTAAGCATCACTGAGTTGATTAGCAACTATCACTACATTACTGTTAGCATCATTTTGAGTTTATGAGCAATTGTCACGACATCACTGTAGCATTGAATTGAGTTCATTAGCAACTCTTCCTAAATGACTGTCAGCATCACTTTGAAGTTTTTCGAAACACTTCCTCCATGACTGTCAGCATCACTGAGTTGATTAGCAACTACCACTACATTACTGTTAGCATCATTTTGAGTTAATTAGCAATTCTTCCGACATCACTGTCGCAATATTTTGAGGTTCGTAGCAACTTTTACTACATTACTGTCGCATTATTTTGAGGTTCGTAGCAACACTTACTACATGACTGTAAGCATCACTTTGAGGTTATTCGAAAGTTTCACTCCATTACTGTTAGCATCATTTTGAGTTCATTAGCAATTCTTACTACATCACTGTCGCATCATTTTTAGATCATTAGCAATTCTTCCGACATCACTGTCGCAATATTTTGAGGTTCATAGCAACTCTTACTACATTACTGTTGCATTATTTTAAGGTTCGTAGCAACTCTTACTACATTACTGTCAGCATCACTTTGAGTTTATTAGCAACTATCACTACATTACTGTTAGCATCATTTTGAGTTCATGAGCAATTCTCACGACATCACTGTAGCATTAAATTGAGTTCATTAGCAACTCTAACTACATGACTGTCAACATCACTTTGAGGTTATTCGAAAGTTTTACTCCATTACTGTTAGCATCATTTTGAGTTCATTAGCAATTCTTACTACATCACTGTCTCATCATTTTGAGATCATTAGCAATTCTTCCGACATCAATGTCGCAATATTTTGAGGTTCGTAGCAACTCTTACTACATTACTCTCAGCATCACTTTGAGTTTATTAGCAGCTATCACTACATTACTATTAGCATCATTTTGAGTTGTTGAGCAATTCTCACGACATCACTGTAGCACTAAATTGAGTTCATTAGCAACTCTTACTACATGACTGTCAGCATCACTTTGAGGTAGTTCGAAACTCTTACTACATTACTGTAAGCATTACTGAGTTTCTTAGCAACTATCACTACATTACTGTTAGCATCATCTTGAGTTCATTAGCAATTCTTCCGACATCACTGTCGCATTATTTTGAGGTTCGTAGCAACTCTAACTACATTATTGTTTCATTATTTTAAGGTTCGTAGCAACTCTTACTACATTACTGTCAGCATCACTTTGAGTTTATTAGCAACTATCACTACATTACTGTTAGCATCATTTTGAGTTGTTGAGCAATTCTCACGACATCACTGTAGCATTATTTTGAGGTTCGTAGCAACTCTAACTACATGACTGCAAGCATCACTTTGAGGTTGTTCGAAACTCTTACTACATTACTGTAAGCATCACTGAGTTTCTTAGCAACTATCACTACATTACTGTTAGCATCATCTTGAGTTCATTAGCAATTCTTCCGACATCACTGTCGCAATATTTTGAGGTTCGTAGCAACTTTTACTACATTACTGTCGCATTATTTTGAGGTTCGTAGCAACACTTACTACATGACTGTAAGTATCACTTTGAGGTTATTCGAAACGTTCACTCCATTACTGTTAGCATCATTCTGAGTTCATTAGCAATTCTTCCGACAGCACTGTTGCATCATTTTGAGATCATTACCAATTCTTCTGACATCACTGTCACATTATTTTGAGGTTCGTAGCAACTCTTACTCCATTATTGTTGCATTATTTTAAGGTTCGTAGCAACTCTTACTACATTACTGTCATCATCACTTTGAGTTTATTAGCAACTATCACTACATTACTGTCACATCATTTTGAGTTTATGAGCAATTCTCACGACATCACTGTAGCATTGAATTGAGTTCATTAGCAACTCTTACTAAATGACTGTCAGCATCACTTTAGGTTGTTCGAAACTCTTCCTACATTACTGTAAGCATCACTGAGTTGATTAGCAACTATCACTACATTACTGTTAGCATCATTTTGAGTTCATGAGCAATTCTTCCGACATCACTGTTGCAATATTTTGAGGTTCGTAGCAACTTTTACTACATTACTGTCGCATTATTTTGAGGTTCGTAGCAACACTTACTACATAACTGTAAGTATCACTTTGAGGTTATTCGAAAGTTTCACTCCATTACTGTTAGCATCATTTTGAGTTCATTGGCAATTCTTAGTACATCACTGTCGCATCATTTTGAAATCATTAGCAATTCTTCAGACATCACTGTCGCAATATTTTGAGGTTCGTAGCAACTCTTACTACATTACTGTAAGCATCACTGAGTTTCTTTGCAACTGTCACATTACTGTTGGCATCATTTTAAGTTCATTAGCAATTCTTACTACATCACTGTCACATCATTTTGAGATCATTAGCAGTTCTTCCGACATCACTGTCGCAATATTTTGAGGTTCATAGCAACTCTTAGTACAAGACTGTCAGCATCACTTTGAGGTTATTCGAAACGTTCCCTCCATTACTGTTAGCATCATTTTGAGTTCATTAGCAATTCTTACTAAATCACTGTCGCATCATTTTAAGATCTTTAGCAATTCTTCTGACATCACTGTCGCATTATTTTGAGGTTCGTAGCAACTCTTACTACATTATTGTTGCATTATTTTAAGGTTCGGAGCAACTCTTACTACATTACTGTCAGCATCACTTTGAGTTCATTAGCAACTATCACTACATTACTGTTTGCATCATTTTGAGTTAATCAGCAATTCTCACGACATCACTGTAGCATTGAATTGAGTTCATTAGCAACTCTTACTAAATGACTGTCAGCATCACTTTGAGGTTGTTCGAAACTCTTACTACATTACTGTAAGCATCACTGAGTTTCTGAGCAACTATCACTACATTACTGTTAGCATCCTCTTGAGTTCATGAGCAATTCTTCCGACATCACTGTCGCAATATTTTGAGGTTCGTAGCAATTTTTACTACATCACTGTCGCATTATTTTGAGGTTCGTAGCAACTCTTAGTACATGACTGTCAGCATCACTTTGAGGTTATTCGAAACGTTCACTCCATTACTGTTAGCATCATTTTGAGTTCATCAGCAATTCTTATGACATCACTGTAGCATCATTTTGAGATCTTTAGCAATTCTTCTGACATCACTGTCGCATTATTTGAGGTTCGTAGCAACTCTTACTACATGACTGTCAGGATCACTTTGAGGTTGTTCGAAACACGTACTGCATTACTGTAAGCATCACTGAGTTGATTAGCAACTTGAAGTCCATCACTGTTAGCGTCATTTTGACTTCATTAGCAATTCTTACTACATCACTGTCGCATCATTTTTAGATCATTAGCAATTCTTCCGATATCACTGTCGCATTATTTTGAGGTTCGTAGCAACTCTTACTACATTACTGTTGCATTATTTAAAGGTTCGAAGCAACTCTTACTACATTACTGTTGCATTATTTAAATGTTCGTAGCAACTCTTACGACATTACTGTAAGCATCACTGAGTTTATTAGCAACTATCACTACATTACTGTTAGCATCATTTTGAGTTCATTAGCAATTCTTAGGACATCACTGTCCCATCAGTTTGAGATCATTAGCAATTCTTCTGACATCACTGTCGCATTATTTTGAGGTTCGTAGCAACTTTTACTACATTACTGTCGCATTATTTTGAGGTTCGTAGCAACTCTTACTACATGATTGTCAGCATCACTTTGAGGTTGTTCGAAACACTTACTACATTACTTTCAGCATGACTTTGAGGTTATTCGAAACGTTCACTCCATTACTGTTAGCATCATTTTGAGTTCATTAGCAATTCTTACTAAATCACTGTCGCATCATTTTGAGATCTTTCGCAATTCTTCTGACATCACTGTCGCATTGTTTTGAGGTTCGTAGCAACTCTTACTACATGACCGTCAGCATCACTTTGAGGTTGTTCCAAACTCTTACTACATTACTGTAAGCATAACTGAGTTGATTAGCAACTATCACTACATTACTGCTAGCATCATTTTGAGTTTATTAGCAATTCTTACGACATCACTGTAGCATTAAATTGAGGTTCGTAGCAATTCTTGCTACATGACTGTCAGCATCACTTTGAGGTTGTTCGAAACTCTTACTACATTACTGTAAGCATTACTGAGTTTCTTAGCAAATATCACTACATTACTGTTAGCATCATCTTGAGTTCATTAGCAATTCTTCCGACATCACTGTCGCAATATTTTGAGGTTCGTAGCAACTCTTACTACATTATTGTTGCATTATTTTAAGTTTCGTAGCAACTCTTACTATATTACTGTCAGCATCACTTTGAGTTTATTAGCAACTATCACTACATTACTGTTAGCATCATTTTGAGTTGTTGAGCAATTCTCACGACATCACTGTAGCATTAAATTGAGTTCATTAGCAACTCTTACTACATGACTGTCAGCATCACTTTGAGGTTGTTCGAAACTCTTACTACATTACTTTAAGCGTCACTGAGTTTCTTAGCAACTATCACTACATTACTGTTAGCATCATCTTGAGTTCATTAGCAATCCTTCCGACATCACTGTCGCAATATTTTGAGGTTCGTAGCAACTCTTACTACATTATTGTTGCATTATTTTAAGGTTCGTAGCAACTCTTACTACATGACTGTCAGTCTCACTTTGAGTTTATTAGCAACTATCACTACATTACTGTTTGCATCATTTTGAGTTGTTGAGCAATTCTCACGACATCACTGTAGCATTGAACTGAGTTCATTAGCAACTCTTACTAAATGACTGTCAGCATCACTTTGAGGTTATTCGAAACTCTTACTACTTTACTGTAAGCATCACTGAGTTTCTTAGCAACTATCACTACATTGCTGTTAGCATCATCTTGATTTCATTAGCAATTCCTACGACATCACTGTCGCAATATTTTGAGGTTTGTAGCAACTTTTACTACATGACTTTCAGCATCATTTGAAATTGTTCGAAACACTTACGACATT
Organism: Aulostomus chinensis; assembly: GCF_037954235.1. NCBI lineage: Eukaryota > Metazoa > Chordata > Actinopteri > Syngnathiformes > Aulostomidae > Aulostomus > Aulostomus chinensis. The sequence goes on along the minus strand of NC_141320.1, from coordinate 53,260,254 downwards.
ACTGTAAGCCTCACTGAGTTTATTCGCAACTATCACTACATTACTGTTAGCATCATTTTGAGTTCATTAGCAATTCTGACTCCATCACTGTCACATCATTTTGGGATCATAAGCAATTCTTCCGACATCACTGTCGCATTTTTTGGAGGTTCGTAGCAACTCTTACTACATTACAATTGCATTGTTTTGAGGTTAGTAGCAACTCTTACTACATGACTGTCAGCATCACTTTGAGGTTGTTCGAAACTTTGACTTCATTACTGAAAGAATCACTGAGTTTATAGCAACTATCACTACATTACTGTTGGCATCATTTTGAGTTTATGAGCAATTCTTACTCCATCACTGTCGCATCATTTTGAGATCATTGGCAATGTTTCCAACATCACTGTTGCATTATTTTGAGGTTCGAAGCAACTCTTACTACATGACTGTCAGCATTACTTTGAGGTTATTCGAAACTTTCACTACATTACTGTTAGCATCATTTTGAGTTCATTAGCAATTCTTCCGACATCACTGTAGCATTATTTTGTTGTTAGTAGCAACTCTTACTACACGACTGTCAGCATTACTTTGAGGTTGTTCAAAACACTTTCTACATTACATTTAGCATCTTTTTTAGTTCATTAGCAATTCTTAATCCATTACTGTCACATCACTTTGAGATCATTAGCAATTCTTCAAACATCACTGTCGCATTATTTTGAGGTTGGGAGCAACTCTTACTACATTCGTGTCAGCATCACTTTGAGTTTATTAGCAACTATCACTACATTACTGTTAGCATCATTTTGAGATCATTAGCAATTCTTCCGACATCACTGTAGCATTATTTTGAGGTTTTGAGGTACCTTTGTTTGTAACCGATCTGCTGACCAGCGAGACGCCACCACGCACGGCTGTCGGCTCCGTAAAGGAGGGAGAGGAAGTGGAAAGGACGGAGAAGGGTCGGACCAGGTCTACTGCAAGGTGACCACTCACTATCGTCTGCCACACTGCCCCTCATGGTGGGGAGTGTAGCGCTATCCTGCCACAGTACATTTGTTTCATTCTTTTGCTCTTGCACTTTCATTAAAATGGACTTGACTTGAGAATGTTTTGTTTCAAAATATAGAAGAATTCCCAGATTTATAGGTAGCATGAGTATGAAGTTGCACTTGCACCCGGTGGGAAAATGTCCTCTGCATTTGACTCTCACTATGTAGGAGCAGTGGTAGCAGTGTCAGCCTGGGGGCTTGGTCAAGATCAATGACAGGAGTAGCAGACAGGTAATATCCATAGCATGCATGTTGTTTGAGAGGAGTAAGGGTACACTGTTGGTCTCTGACCTGATGCGCTGTCATCAGCACAAATGATCTGTTCCTAAACATCAAAATCTACCATCCCCCCTGATTGTTTTTTACAACTGGAGTACTGGTTAACACTTTAGAAAGCCTTCATTCAGAGCTGTGAAGAACCTTTAACCTGATATCCCAGACAAAGTGGGCCACTAACTGGCCAGATGAAGCTATGCTAGGCTGCTGTACTCTGAAGAGCTAAAGTAGCAGCTTCTGAGAGGGATGCTAACCTGGATGTGTTCATCTCCTACTTTAATATCAGCCCCCAACTTGGAGCTCTGACAGCCTCCAGCTTTTTGTTCCTGTTTCTGCTTCAGTCAACAGGGAACTCCAACCTGCAGTCGAATCTTCAACAACAATGGAATAGAAAAGTGAGGAAGAAAAACTAGAATAAACTTACAAAGCTGAGAAATGTTCATGAAGAAGAAAGGCACACGTTATGATTGAGGCCAGAAACTAAAACTCCACACCAAATGTACTTTGACTTGTAGGATAATGAACTTGAATGTGTTGAAACAGAAGATCAATGAATCCACTACCACACAACAAGATGATGACCCCCTACCACAAGATGGCGTCACAGATCCTGACGCTCTGAGCAGGAAACACCAAGCAAAACATTACAACAAAGCTCCTGTTGTTCCCTACAGGAAAAACTGTGGCTCTGATGAGAAGAAGGATCCCAGCCTCCTCTGAGGATCCATGGCCGCACCATTGGGTAGAAGGACGATGGGGTCGGCACCAGGAGGAACCCTGGTGTCTCCGATGCAGGGGAGATGGAGCAGTGAAGAGGCCACATTGTGGCGTCCTAAAGAGGACATTTGGTGGAGCCTGAGACAGCAAACATCACGCCCCCTTCATCAGAAGAACCACAGCACCAGAAGAAAGAATCCTGGCAGTGACGACAGGGAGGATCAGGGTGACCTCCTCTCCTCCACCTTTGAACCTTCAAATGAACTTTAAAAAGCTTTAGAGTGGAGAAGGATTTTAAAACATTTTATTGTTTTTTCCTTTCATTCTCATTTGTGCGATTGTCTGATTTATTAGAAATAAACACTGTCTGCTGGGTTTCCATTGACTGTGATTCTCTTTGCATGCAAGTTGAAAGTTCTGCCAATAAAAACCACAAGTATTTGAAGACCAAAGGAAGAACCCCCAAAGTCAGGACCCTGAGATCAAAGTGAGCGCTCTGATCTCAGAGGTCTGGGATATTTCCCATCCCATGGCCCTTCAAATAAGAGCCCTGTGTCTCTGTCTCAAAGTTTTCAACCGTATTTGTTTGTTAAATTAAAACCAGACGACCACTGTGGTCCTTTTTACACGGTAAGTAAAGCACAGATGCCCTGGTGGACCTGTTGGCACCCTGGACTTTGAATCCAGTGATCTGAGTCCAAGTCTCAGTTCCAGCAGGTTTCCTGCAGCCTTCAGCAGAGCTGCCATGTTTCTCTGTAGAGAACTAAGTGATGCTCTCAGCAGGTTGAGGGCACCACCAACACGTGAGGGATGAACCTCTGACTTCCTTCTTGTCAAACAGGAAACTCCTAGTACCTCATTTGAGTAAAGTACCTCATATTCCTGACATCCAAGTAGTAGTGAAGTGGAGGAAGAAGGGAGGAGATCTCCAACAGGATCCTTCTTCCCTCTGTCCTCCTTGATCTCATGGATCACCACAGTCAAGGGGAGACCCAAGCTCCCGGATGGATCTGGCACTCAGGAACTGCTGAGTTTTCCAGTGGACTTTGTTCCATCCATGGTTCAGGAACAGGACTCCTCCTGGTTAACCTGGTATCTTTCCACCCAACTGTGGGTTCTTGGAGAATTTTTCATGTCATGTCAAGAAATCAGGCTGGTGGGTTTTTCAATGAGAGAAATTCTGGTAACTTAATTAAGTGGCATGTTTGTTGAAGCAGTAATTAACTGATAAATTAAGGAAGGCCTGGCCAGTCTTTGCTCCCAGGTCATACGATGGAGTTAGAAAGTCCTGAATCAATCTGGAGTTCCATGATTTCCTTGTGGTTCATGATCCTTTTGCCAATGTAGTCTGGAACAAGAGCAAGATGAACCTCCAAATATCAACAGGTTGATTGCAGGTGATGTCAAGTGGTATTTAGAGGAACCTCCTCTTTGTGTTTGGTTCCATGGTGGAATGGTGAGCCCTCTGGACTCTGGGTCCAGTGATCCCAGTTCAAGTCTCAGAAGGACCTTCCTGTCTGGAATGTGTCCCATGTAACAAACTGATCAAGAGATGTTACGTGGTTCAAACGTTCTGGTTTCTTACTGCCATGAACTCAGACTGTGTGTTTTATGTTAACAATAAATGTAACAACTAAGGAGCCAGTAGCTCCTGTGGAAAAAATTCTACTTTGTCAGTGAATGAATTCATTTGATATTGAAGTCTGCAACTGTCAGTGTCTGTCAGGATGGCCGAGCGGTCTAAGGCGCTGCGTTCAGGTCGCAGTCTCTCCTGCAGGCGTGGGTTCAAATCCCACTTCTGACAAAGGACATTTTCTCCACATTCCTATGCATCCACAATGGTAAATTCCAAACCCAGTTGAAGCTGCTCTCCACTGATGGGAGTGAGTGGTTGAACTGGCAGTAGAGGATGCAAAGGAGCTTCCCTGTGATGGTCCAACATCGCCTGGTTTCCTCCAACATGGAGCAGCCACTAAACTCTAACTTCAATGTTGGATCAAAGTCTACTGAAGAAATGTGTTTTCTTTCAAGTCACATTTTGTCCATTAACTTCATAATCAGAGACTCCATCTCATCACATGACTAAAGTCTGGGTTCTGGATTGGTGGTAAAATATCCTTCCATGCCCCTCACTAGTTTGCAGACAGAAAAGCATATTTTACTGGTTTCAAATCTCTTAGCTTGTTCTCTCTCTTAAAGCAGCTGAGGCAGCTTTCATTGTGTGATTTATTTTAAAATATAAATATGGAACAGAACCATTGGAATCAGATGTCAGGACATTTGAAGGAATGTCAATCTCCTGTTGAAATGTTGCAGTGTGCAGCTGAGGCTCTCTGGCAGTGGCACCAGGAGCCCCAATGGCAGAACCTGGACCCTCCTGGAGGAGAACCACAGGTGAGGGCCTTCTTGGCTCCAGATTGATGGAAATCAAGTGTCTGAGGCTGTTAGCAGCCATTAAGTTGATCTGGTTGGCACTGGTATTTGTTCTTGCTGCAGCTCAGGAGTGATTCAGGAGAAGAGTTTCAGAACAGCCCAGGTTGGGGAGTGGAATTTTAAAATTTCCCCTGGAACCAGACAACCTTGGGAGGTAAAACCTCCAATCATAGCCACTCAGATGCAGCAGCAGAAGAAGCTGTCATCCACCCTGACAGTCAGAGCATCAAGTCAAGAAAACATCACCATCTTGTAGTTCCAAACCTCCACCTGTCAGATTCAGCTACTTCTGATTGTGGGACTTTAAACTTGAACACAATGGAATTTGGACAAGGAGTTTTCCTTCCAGTCCAAACATCATCATCCAGCCTCCAACCAGAGGTCCATCAGTTATCATGGAGCCACAGGTGGAGTCTGGATTCTTTTCTGGAATGAGACGGCAATGACAGTCCTGCCAAGTGACATCACTGACATGACAGGATGACTTCAGTCATGTGACTGGATGACTTCAGTCATGTGACTGGATGGCAGTGCAGATTCCAATGTAGAGGTTGGGGAAATAGTCTCTGAGAATCCAACTTGAAGCCATGCCCTCCTTGTTCTTCAAAAACCCAAACAGCGACCATCAGTCTCCCACCAATCCTGTACTTGGGTTCAATGTTGCTGTTCCATTTTGCAGCATTCATCCCCTCATTCTAGAGGCTTTAACATGAAAATGAAAATGCTGAGAGACACAAATGCAAATCAGGGTATTTGACCAGAGGTGACACATCTTTTAATACTTTTCTTGTTATATTTGTTATATATGTTCTGTATGGTTATATTTGTTATGGTTGTTATGGAGTTTATGGTTATTATCTCTGTTTCTTGTGTCTTTGTCTTTGTTGTCCTCCCCTTCGTCCGTCCTGGATTTTTGACCTTGGTTGCAGGAAGCGTGTGACCTCAAGTCCTTTTTCTGTGTTGCTGAACGTAGAGCCTTGCTTCATTGTGCTCGCTAAAGTGTGATCGTCCCTGCTAATTCCTTATTTCGTTGACTAATTGACAACCAAAAATTAATACCTACTTGCTTTATTTGGCTGAAGTTTAAAAGACCATCATTCTGGTAGCAACAGTCTTTCTGCCTTGTAAACACGCTAAGCTAACGATGGCTTCTCCCTCTTGTCCTCCTCTCTCCTGCTCAGAGTGCCACATGTTTTCTTCCTCCTCTGCCTCCTTTCGTGATACTGATAAGTGTGTTAAATGTAGTTTTTTTGTTGTGTTGGAGGTGAGGCTTAGCGATGTTGAATTGGACCAGCAGCGGCTCTGCACCAAAAGCTGCGAGAGCTAGCCAACCCTCACTAGCTGGTGCAGACCATCTTAGCTGAGCTCCTGGCTTAGGCCCAACTAGCACTCCCCCAGAAGCTCCCAAGCATCTGGGAGAGCGCCAAGAAAAGTTGGGCCTAAGCTAGGATGTGCTTGCTCATGAAGAATTGTTGGGTGTAAATTCATTTAAGGAGTGTTGAACTGGACCTGTTCTACTTGTAAAGTGTAACTTTTGTTATTTGGTGCTTTACAGGGTGATGACTTGCTGGGGACACTTTATCACAGCAGTGGACAAACATCAGCATTCAACACCCAGCAGCTCCTCTGATCAACAGAACAAGTTAAAGTATTCTGAGAAGGAGGGCATCGATCCCTCTACTGCTCACATGCTAAGCTAGAGCTCTACCATTGGAGCTAATTCCCCTGTTAAGGAGCGCAGCAGATAATGCACCTTGACCTTCATGCATGGTTTAATGAGCGTCACCAGTTGAAGCTTCTCTGGTTGACCAATGTAATGGAGACCAAGGGTTCCATGACATCAATGATTAATTGAAGGTAGCATTTGTCTTGGTATTAACAGTTTATGTAAATTAGAGGCACACACACATGTTAATGGTCAGGTTTATTGAATCAGCAAACAAGTGAAACTTTTTCTCTGCCATGTGTTCCAGGGAGGGACCTGGGAAGCACAGGGGGACCGGCCATCCTGCCTGTGGAAAATGAAGACCCCAGTGTCAGTCAGTGGGAATCACTGTGCAAGGCCTGGTATTTAGTGTTGATCTAGTTTGTGTCATGTAAATGTGGCAGTTTCAGTCGTCACGGTCAGTCCTCACCTCTTCCTGGTGGTTTCCTTAAAGGGGGTGGAGCCAAAAGGGGAGAGTGGCCCAAGGAAGCTCCTTAAGAGCTGTAGGTGCAAACCTTTGCTCCCAGATGGGGGAGGGGGTACAATCACAGACAAGGTTCATTGAATGATTATGTGGATGTATGACTGAGTTGGTGTAGTAGTCTGGAATCATGTATATATTTAGTCAGGTTAAGTTGTTGAGATGGTGCTGGTTTGATGTAAATATTGATTGTAGAGCATGGTTGTGGTCTCACCTCCACTCTATGGGCCATCCATCGTCATCTTCTGCTTATTCCTTACTAGTAAGGGTCGCGGGGGGGCTGGAGCCTATCCCAGCATCTATGGGCGAGAGGCGGGGTTCACCCTGGACAGGTCGCCAGTCCATCGCAGGGCCAACACACAGAGACAAACAACCATTCACACTCATACCTACGGTCAATTTAGAGAATCCAATCAGCCTCGTCCCCAAATTGCATGTTTTTGGACTGTGGGAGGAAGCTGGAGTATCAGAGAGGACGCACGCCGGCACGGGGAGAACATGGAGACTCCACACAGAAAGATCCCGCGCCCGAGCCAAAACTCAAACCTGGAACCTTCTTGCTGTGAGGGCACAGTGCTAACCACTGCACCACCATGCAGGCTCGCTCTAGGGGCTGGTCTGTCTAATTTCCTTTAGCCAGGAGGGAATTAAAGGCAGTCAGGGGTTTTTAATTTAAGTTGATGGTGTCTCATGCAATCTCTTTCAATACTCCAGTGGTGGTTTAAGTGAAGAAAAACATGGGTTAGTCAGTAGGACTCTGTGTGTGTGTGTGTGTGTGTGTGTGTGTGTGTGTTTGTGTGTGTGTGTTTGTGTGTGTGTTTCCATGCAGACTTTCCCTTGTAACAACCGATTTGATTTGGAAACCATCTCATCTAAATCTCCTCTCCAAAAACCCTCTTCTGCAACTTTGTACCCAAGTTGTCTCCTCATCAGGCACCACAGTATCCAGTAGGTTCAGTTAAAACAGTCATCAGTGATTAATGTTCATGTTCAATGATGAGGTTTTGATTTATTCTTCTAGAATCATCTGAAGAAACCCTCCTCAACACAGTGAAGCCTTCATCTGACAGGAGGAGTTTCTTTTCCCAGTGATTCCACTGACAGTGAAAAGCTTTGTTCATCAGACTGGTCTGATAGGATCAACTACTGGTTGCTCTGGAGTGCAAACAGCAACCTGTCAGGAAACATTAGTCAGATCAAAGCCAAGATTAAAGAAAGGGCCTCCAGATCAAAGACAGAATTGATGATGATGTCATCAGGGGGCTTTGATAGTATATTTATTTGTACCTGGAATTCTGTCTTTGATCTCAGGAGGACATGAAAGAAACCCAATTGAGGAAAGCAGAGGAGAACATTCAGCTTCATTAGAAACACTTGAACTGTTGAACAGTAGAATTTGTTTGAAACAGTTTACAACACTGAGTGACAGGACTGAAGAGGGGAGATTTTGGTATTTTCAGTTTAATTCTAACTTAAAACTGGGCATGAACATTTTTAGTCGTTCATATTCTAACATACAGAGGAAGTCATGACATTCCCTTTTTTTAACCTGTCCTGTTCAGGAAATGGAAATGGAAATTTAGCTGCTATGTTGAATCAGAAAAACCTTTTGAAGTCTACATTTGCTTCAGTCAGAAAGTGGACTGTTGTTAACTCTCAAAATGGTTGGTGACTCTGGTGGAAGAAAATATCCTTATGAACCTCTTTTTAACAGACACATATTTCTAAAGATGCAGGTTTATTTTATTTTTCTTCTTTTAGCAGAGGATGGTTTCAATCCATCCACCTCTGGGTTCTGGGCCCAGCACGCTTCCTCTGCGCCACTCTGCTCTACCATTGACAGAACAGTCCTTGTTTTAGGAGAGCATTCTCTGTCTTTGTCTCTGCCCTGCTCTCCTGCTCTCTTTCCCCTCATTTAGTCCTTGACATGATCCATGCTCTACAGCTCTGCGGGTGGAATGAAGACCTGCGTCTGCTCTGCCCGTGCCGTCCTTCGTCTCAACCTAAATTGTTTGACCCACCTTTATAATGCTGCAGACAACACAACCAAACTGGCCCCGATCAGGATTTGACAGGCCGAAACATGCCCTAAAAACACCAAGAATAATATCCACCACCTTCTGAACGGGGCCTGGCCCGTCTCCTGCATCAGGGGCCGCCGCAGTCGCCCATCAGCTGTTCAACAGCTGTTCGCCGCAACACTCAATGAGACAAAGACATCGAAGCTCAAACTGCTGTTGAGGAAGCCGTGATCGTATAGTGGTTAGTACTCTGCGTTGTGGCCGCAGCAACCCCGGTTTGAATCCGGGTCACGGCAGCATGAGATAAATTTCTCTGTGTGTATTGATGGACACAAGCCAAGCAGAAATTTCCCACAATGCAATAGGGCAGTGTTTGGTCAGTGCTGAGCAGGCGTCAGTCTGAAAATGATGTCATATTATTGTGTCATCACTTGACCAGACCCAAAAGTAGGCTCAGGTATCAGTTTCTTCTCAATGCTAACGTCTGCTAGCTTAGTCTGCTACTTTGATGGCTCTGCCTGCTCAAAGGTCCAGACCCCTGGATGTGGTGGTTCCTACCTGAACGTAGATTCTGTCAGCTCATGTTGTTAAATCAACTCATCAGGAACACCAGTAGATTTCAATGGACTGACAATGAGTCTCATTGAATGGTCAACATGTCAAATATGAAGTCATCACCTGAGGAGGTCTGCTGCTGGAATGAAGCTCCAGATATTCACAAGATATTCTAGATCTTAAAATAAAGCATTTTTATATTTGATTTCTTATTCATTCAGGTCATCCAGTCATGTGACTGAAGTCATCCAGTCACGTGACTGAAGTCATCCAGTCATGTCAGTGTTGTCACTTGGCAGGACTGTCACTGCCGTCTCATTCTAGAAAAGAATCCAGACTCCACATACAAGATGGTTGATGTTTCCTTGACTTGATGCTCTGACTGTCAGGGTAGATGACAGCTTCTTCTGCTGCTGCATCTGAGTGGCTAGGATTGGAGGTTTTACCTCCCAAGGTTGTTTGGTTTTAGGGGAAACTTCAAAATTCCAGTCCCCAACCTGGGCTGTTCTGAAACTCTTCTCCTGAATCACTCCTGAGTTCTTGTTAAGAGCTGGAAATGAGCTGCAGCAAGAAAAAATACCAGTGCCAACCAGATCAACTTCATGGCTGTTTTTGTAGTGATTTGGTTCTAAACAAATAAAACTGACTTGACTTGATTTGGTGCCTCATGAGGAGAAAATTTGGGCACAAATGTTGGACAAGAGTGTTTGTGGAGGGTGTTTTTTTGTTGTTGTTGCAGTGTTGTAAGTCACTGTAACTGCAGCTGAATGATTGAACTTTCTCCAAATGTCCTCAAGATGGTTTCCAATGACATCAGTTGTCACAAGAGGAAGTCTGCATGTAAACACACTCAGGTGTGCCCAGCTATTCTTATGAGAACATTCGATCAACTTCATTCTATGTGCAGCCTAACCTTAATCTTAATCTTAATCTTAACCAACTGAATCTTAATCTTTATTTGAAACTAAACTCAATCCAGACCTTCACTCTGAAAGAACTCACAAACTGCATTGCGCTGCATCAGGGCCGGTCTTTGGTCCCCATGAGGACGAGGACTCCTGATCAGTGTTGATGATGGAAATGGTCTCCAACACCATAAAACAAGAAATACACACACGTGTAAACACACACAGTGACCCCGCATGTCGTTTTTGCCCAACTTAAATTTTCATTCATTACCCAGAACCTCTCAAAAGCCCTGAAGAAAAATTGAATATTTGGAGTTTGAAAGCCATAAATCACATCCATATCATCTCGTCCATCTCAGTCTGATCTCATCTTTGTTGTTTTTTTTAAAGAGGGACAAATTGGTACTTGGTTAAAAAAGCACTGTGGGAAAATGATCCTGCTTTCAGGGAGGTCTTTGGTGAGTTTGCTAACAATGCAGAGAACCATGACGGTACCAAGCACAAGGCTGCTGCCCTCTGCATCACAGCTACACTTTGGAGTCTGTTTGAACTGAATGGGAAGGGTCTGACATCATCATACCAGTACAACAACAAGTGACCATGAACCAAAAGAAAACCTTCACTGATGAGTCCATGGATCTCATTGATCTGTGCCATTTCCTGATCTTCAGGTTCTGTCTTTGATTTCTTTCTTTGATCTCTAAATTCTGTGCTTTGGTTTCCTTGGTCAGTCTTTGAATTCTGGTTCATAATAAAAAAGAACTCCCAGCATATTTCTGCAGACCATAGATAGGGATTTTTACCAACTGCACCATAGCAACCCTCTTGCTGTCTGCTGTTGTACCATTGAAAAGTAAGACAGCCTGGCAGTCAACAAACTGGGCTCAACAGAAGAATGTCAACTAAAGATGGATTAAAGACCAGGAGGAAATGTAACCAACCTACAAAGATGGAGGGGAATTGAGACCCACATGTTTGCCATCCTTGATGAACTGTCCACTGGTGCAGGGGATGAGGTCATGGCCATGATCTGGGAGCCAGTCCTGGATGTTAAATGCCCTGATGATGGACAGTGCAGTGGCAAAATGTCCGGTCCACTGACTGAACTCTGCCACAAATGAGGAACAACAGTCAGCAAGGAGTAGAAACGAAGAGGAGAAATGGAGAGAACAGAAAGAATGAGAGATCATGGAGGAAAGAGGCTGATATTTGCAAGTGTCCTGAGTACAACACAGCAATCTAGAGAAACCATGACCTGGATTACTGAGGACCTCCACTGGCAGTTCATTTTTGTTGATCATAGGGCCATGCTGGGTGAAGCAGGAATGAATCCTGGGACTGAGGTTGTGGAGCAATGGTCACCTTTCCTGCTGAAACTGTCAATTCTTCTGCTTGGTTCTCTCCACAAAACCAGTCCCTTAACGGAGCTCAAACCCCAGTTACAGCTGTGAGAGCCCAGAATCTGACACACTGGACCATCAGGAACAGCTTTGTGCTTTCAAACAACAGAGACGACACTCAAGGACTCAGGGAACGCAGGAATCTCTGGCCTCAGCTGACATGTTGAATTTCAGCAACACTTCATGATGCTGAGTTTAGCAAACCAATGAGAAGATGAAGGAGGCCATCAACTCCTTCAAGCTCAACATCTCCACTGCTTTACCCAGGAGGTCAGGAGGTCAAAGCAGAACCTGCACCCCCCACCTCTGATGTTTACTCCACACAGAGATGAGGGGTCTGTTCAGAAGAGTGAGCTGGAGTCTGGGCAAGTCTTTTCATTCAGTCCCTGGTTGAAACAATTGTCTCCACCAACTTCAGTGTGGGTCTGGACCTGCACAGGTTACAATTCGTGTCTTGGTCCCAAGGGTTTGTTGAACCAGAGAAGCTTCAAGTGGTGACGCTCATTAAACCCTGCATGAAGGTCAACCTGCATTATCTGCTGTGCTCATTAGCAGGGACTTAGCTCCAATGGTAGAGTGCTAGCTTAGCATGTGAGAGGTAGAGGGATCCATGCCGTCCTTCTGAGAATACTTTAACTTGTTCTGTTGATCAGAGGAGCTGCTGGTTGATGAATGCTGATGTTTGTCCACTGCTGTGATAAAGTGTCCCCTGTTACTGAGATGTGGATGAACACCTGCTCAGGTCAAAGCTGCAATCAAACCAGGGACTCTGAACCACACAGTGAAGGAGTTTGTCATCAAGATTTATGGCAGCTTTGAAACTTCCCACCATCTCCTGAATGTGGAGCAACTTGTCCTGCCAAAACTGTCCCCTCTTCCATTCTTAATAACACCTGTCCTGACTGGCAATCAAGCTAGGCTGCAGCGGTGAAAGCACTGAATGCAGCCAGGATACACAATGACTCAGGATACACAGGAATCTGTTGACTCAGCTGGAGAAGCAGAGGGTCCACCAAGACCAGCAGACACCTTCATTCTTGATTCTTGATTTCAAGGGCAGCCCCTTGAGATGCACCATCTCATTTTGGAGGGGGTCCTGACAAATAATGACCAACAATACAACAATAATAAAAGTAGATTCTATTTTCAACACAAGGACACACACATCATACACCCAGGTACAGGCCAACAATGTTCCCCAAAGCCCCCCCCCCCCCCCCACCACCACCACCACCATCCAGTATTATACAAAGTATGATCAGAGATCCCACTGCAGAATAAGAGTGGGCCTGTGTTCACATACTCATACATTTAAACACCCATCTAAATAAATACTGCTTCCATGCACCATTAAAGTACACAATGCATATTCATACACAAATATCCACATATTTACAGTACAGAGAACAAACAAGAACAAGTAGAGAGTGAATCCTGGAGAGAAAAGGGGAGGTGCATCAGAAACAAGAGCAGATGTTTGAAAATGCTTGATGATTTGAAGATGAGAAAGGAAGAGAGAGACCCAAGTGAGGAGGAAAGGTTGTTCCAATCTGATGGAGCTTTAAATACAACCGGTCAAAGCAGGAGGCCGTCCCCACTGATCCTGGATCTGCTCGACGTTCCTGCCTGTTAAAAGGAAGGTGTTCATCACCACTGTTGCAGGATGTGCTGCTGATGGAGAATAGTTGGGTGTAGATTCATTGAAGCAGTTTGGTGCTGGACCTGCTCTACTAGTAAAGAGTCATGAGAGAACTTTGTTGTGATTTGGTTCTAACAAATAAAAATGATTTGACTTGATTTGGTGCCTCAGGAGGAGAAAATTTGGGCACAAAAGTTGGACAAGAGTGTTTGTGGAGGTTGTGGATCAAAGTTCTATTTATATCCAACACATAAAATCAAACAATGTGAAGCAGGCTAATGAACAATAAATCAAATATAAAAATGCTATATTTTAAGATCTAGAATATCTTGTGAATATCTGGAGCTTCATTCCAGCAGCAGACCTCCTCAGGTGATGACTTCATATTTGACATGTTTACCATTCAATGAGACTCATTGTCAGTCCATTGAAATCTACTGGTGTTCCTGGTGAGTTGATTTAACAACATGAGCTGACAGAATCTACGTTCAGGTAGGAACCACCACATCCAGGGGTCTGGACCTTTGAGCAGGCAGAGCCATCAAAGTAGCAGACTAAGCTAGCAGACGTTAGCATTGAGAAGAAACTGATACCTGAGTCTACTTTTGGGTCTGGTCAAGTGATGACACAATAATATGACATCATTGTCAGACTGACGCCTGCTCAACACTGACCAAACACTGCCCTATTGCATCGTGGGAAATTTCTGCTTGGCTTGTGTCCATCAACACACACAAAGAAATTTATCTCATGCTGCCGTGACGCAGATTCGAACCAGGGTTGCTGCGGCCACAACACAGAGTACTAACCACTATACGATCATGGCTTCCGCAACAGCAGTTTGAGCTTCTATGTCTTTGTCTCATTGAGTGTTGCGGCGAACAGCTGTTGAACAGCTGATGGGCGACTGCGGCGGCCCCTGATGCAGGAGACGGGCCAGGACCCGTTCAGAAGGTGGTGAATATTATTCTTGATGTTTTTAGGGCATGTTCCCACCCATCTTCACGTGGGTGACAAAAATGGATTTTTTGTAAAGATTTCGGCGCGAGTTCGGCCTGTCAAATCCTGACAGCCAGTTTGGTTGTGTATTCTGCAGCGAGAGCGCGCCTGGCACGCTCAGCGGGAGCGAGTCCGATCATTATAAAGGTGGGTCAAACAATTTAGGTTGAGACGAAGGATGGCACGGGCAGAGCAGACGAAGGTCTTCATTCCACCCGCAGAGCTGTAGAGCATGGATCATGTCAAGGACTAAATGAGGGGAAAGAGAGCAGGAGAGCAGGGCAGAGACAAAGACAGAGAATGCTCTCATAAAACAAGGACTGTTCCGTCAATGGTAGAGCAGAGTGGCGCAGCGGAAGCGTGCTGGGCCCATAACCCAGAGGTCGATGGATCGAAACCATCCTCTGCTAGAAGAAGAAAAATAATATGAACCAGTGTCTTTAGAAATGCGTGTCTGTTAAAAAGAGGTTCATAAGAATTTTTTCTTCCTCCACAATCACCAACCATTGTGAGAGTTAACAACAGTCCACTTTCTGACTGAAGCAAAAGTAGACTTCAAAAGGTTTTTCTGATTCAACATAGCAGCTAAATTTCCATTTCCATTTCCTGAACAGGACAGGTTAAAAAAAAGGGAATGTCATGACTTCCTCTGTATGTTAGAATGTGAACAACTAAAAATGTTCATGCCCAGTTTTAAGTTAGAATTAAACTGAAAATACCAAAATCTCCCCTCTTCAATCCTGTCACTCAGTGTTGTAAACTGTTTCAAACAAATTCTACTGTTCAACAGTTCGAGTGTTTCTAATGAAGCTGAATGTTCTCCTCTACTTTCCTCAGTTGTGTTTCTTTCATGTCCTCCTGAGATCAAAGACAGAATTCCAGGTACAAATAAAGACACTATCAAAGCCCCCCTGATGACATCATCATCAATTCTGTCTTTGATCTGGAGGCTCTTGCTTTAATCTTGGCTTTGATCTGACTAATGTTTCCTGACAGGTTGCTGTTTCCACTCCAGAGCAACCAGTAGTTGATCCTATCAGACCAGTCTGATGAACGTAGCTTTTCACTGTCAGTGGAATCACTGGGAAAAGAAACTCCTCCTGTCAGATGAAGGCTTCACTGTGTTGAGGAGGGTTTGTTCAGATGATTCTAGAAGAATAAATCAAAACCTCATCATTGAACATGAACATTAATCACTGATGACTGTTTTAACTGAACCTACTGGATACTGTGGTGCCTGATGAGGAGACAACTTGGGTACAAAGTTGCAGAAGAGGGTTTTTGGAGAGGAGATTTAGATGAGATGGTTTCCAACACACACACAGAGTCCTACTGACTAACCCATGTTTTTCTTCACTTAAACCACCACTGGAGTATTGAAAGAGATTGCATGAGACACCATCAACTTACATTAAAAACCCCTGACTGCCTTTAATTCCCTCCTGGCTGCAGGAAATTAGACAGACTAGCCCACAGCGGGGCTGCACGGTGGTGCAGTGGTCAGCACTGTGCCTTCACAGCAAGAAGGTTCCGGGTTCGGGTCCTGGCTCGGGCGTGGGATCTTTCTGTGTGGAGTTTGCATGTTCTCCCCGGGCCTGCGTGGGTTCTCTCCAGGTACTCCGGCTTCCTCCCACTGTCCAAAGACATGGACATTAGGGGACGAGGCTGATTGATACTCTAAATTGACCGTAGGCGTGAGCGTGAATGGTTGTTCGTCTGTGTGTTGGACCTGCGATGGACTGGTGACCTGTCCAGGGTGAACCCCGCCTCTCGCCCGTAGATGCTGGGATAGGCTCCAGCCCCCCCCCCCCCCGCGACCCTTACTAGTAAGGAATAAGCAGAAGATGACGATGGATGGCCCATAGAGTGGAGGTGAGACCACAACCATGCTCTACAATCAATATTTACATCAAACCAGCAACAACTTAACCTGACTAAATATATACATGATTCCAGACTACTACACCAACTCAATCATACATCCACATAATCATTCAATGAACCTCGCCTGTGATTGTACCCCCTCTCCCATCTGGGAGCAAAGGTTTGCACCTACAGCTCTTAAGGAGCTTCCTTGGGCCACTCTCCCCTTTTGGCTCAACCCCTTTAAGGAAACCACCAGGAAGAGGTGAGGACTGACGTGACGACTGAAACTGCCACATTTACATAAGACAAACTAGATCAACACTAAATACCAGGCCTTGCACAGTGATTCCCACTGACTGACACTGGGGTCTTCATTTTCCACAGGCAGGATGGCCGGTCCCCCTGTGCTTCCCAGGTCCCTCCCTGGAACACATGGCAGAGAAAAAGTTTCACTTGTTTGCTGATTCAATAAACCTGACCATTAACATGTGTGTGTGCCTCTAATTTACATAAACTGTTAATACCAAGACAAATGCTACCTTCAATTCATCATTTATGTCATGGAACCCTTGGTCTCCATTACATTGGTCAACCAGAGAAGCTTCAACTGGTGAAGGTCATTCAACCATGCATGAAGGTCAACCTGCATCATCTGCTGTGCTCCTTAACAGGGGAATTAGCTCAAATGGTAGAGCGCTCGCTTAGCATGTGAGAGGTAGAGGGATCGATGCCCTCATTCTCCAGTATACTTTAACTTGTTCTGTTGATCAGAAGAGCTGCTGGGTGATGAATGCTGATGTTTGTCCACTGCTGTGATAAAGTGTCCCCTGTTACTAAGATGAGGATGAACACCTGCTCAGGTCAAAGCTGCAATGAAGTCAAGTCATCACCCTGTAAAGCACCAAATAACAAAAGTTACACTTTACAAGTAGAACAGGTCCAGTTCCACACTCTTTAAATGAATTTACACCCAACAATTCTTCATGAGCAAGCACATCCTAGCTTAGGCCCAACTTTTCTTGGCGCTCTCCCAGATGCTTGGGAGCTTCTGGGGGAGCGCTAGTTGGGCCTAAGCCAGGAGCTAAGCTAAGTTGGTCTGCACCAGCGAGTGAGGGTTGGCTAGCTCTTGCAGCTTTTGGTGCAGAGCCGCTGCAGGTCCAATTCAACATCGCTAAGCCTCACCTCCAACACAACAAGAAAACTATATTTAACACACTTATCAGTATCACTAAAGGAGGCAGAGGAGGAACAAAACATGTGGCACTCTGAGCAGGAGAGAGGAGGACAAGAGGGAGAAGCCATCGTTAGCTTAGCGTGTTTACAAGGCAGAAAGACTGTTGCTACAAAAATGATGGTCTTTTAAACTTCAGCCAAATAAAGCAAGTAGGTATTAATTTTTGGTGGGTAATTAGTCAACGAAATAAGGAATTAGCAGGGAGGATCACACTTTAGCTAACACAATGAAGCAAGGCTCTACGTTCAGCAACACAGAAAAAGGAGTTGAGGTCACACGCTTCCTGCAACCAGGGTCAAAAATCCAGGACAGACGAAGGGGAGGACAACAAAGACAAAGACACAAGAAACAGAGATAATAACCATAAACTCCATAACAACCATAACAAATATAACCATACAGAACATATATAACAAATATAACAAGAAAAGCATTAAAAAATGTCACCTCTGGTCAAATACTCTGATTTGCATTTGTGTCTCTCAGCATTTTCATTTTCATGTTAAAGCCTCCAGAATGAGGGGAGGGGTCAGGGGCAGTTTTCTGTGTTGTCTGCAAACTGAATTACAGGAAACCTGAACTTCCACTGTCAATGTATCCAACTGATTCATCATTGTTTGATCTATACATAGATAACTTGTAGTTATTGCCCACACACTCACACACACACACACACACACACACACACACACACACACACACACACACACACACACACACACACACACACACACATTTTGTGAAACAACTCAGGAGACATTAGGTGTTTTACTTCGAGGGATTCATTCATGATAAATGAGCATGGAGGAGACCCAGTAATCATCAACACAAGCGTCACATGAGCAGGTCACCACCCACTTTTATTGATTGGTTCTTGTAAGAATCACTCCTAACGCCATCAGGATGCCATTTTTTGTCCTGCCCTGTCTCAACTGTTGGAGCACAGCTACAGCCTGAACTCTGCCACTACCTTATCCCTCCCTAACAACCTCATCCAGACCCACTATCTGGACTAGCCTGACCCCCCTGACCCTCAGTCACTCGTAGCGCCTCCCACCGGAGGGAATAGGAGCATCGGTGAGCTCTGACTGTTGGGATGCACATCCATGTGATGGAAGAGCTGTTTTATACAGGGAATCATTTGACCTCTTGACCTGTGTGGGCAGGTACAGAGGGACGATTCCATCATGAACAATAATATTACGAAACAAATGGGTCTTTAGCTTCTTTCTGAAGGCGTCCTCAGCGTCCTCATGTCCAGTGGGAGAGCGTTCCAGAGTCTAGGAGCTGCAAACTGGAAGGTTCACTCTCCTTCAGTGAGGCTGAATCCCTGTGGTCAGGGAGGATAAAGGACCCCACAGGTATCACTAAAGTGCTTTAGACTGCAAAGCACTCAGCTAATCAAGCTGGGATCAACTGCTGTGGTGATCAAGGTATCATCATATAGAACAAACAAAGAAAACAAAGTTGAGGAAAAGCACACAAAGAAAAAACTATGAACATAAACAGAACATCTTCTACACCAGATGTCACACGGCTCAGTAGACCTCTGGTTTGACCCCTAGCAGGTCCAGTCTCCAGGGTGCCCCCATCATTCTGCTTTTCAGTTGCAGGATATGCAGCAGAATCCCGTCGCTCCTCTGCAGAAGAACATATGAGAGCGTCTGCTTGCTCTTCTCTGGCTGGACGAAGGGGAGAGTCTGCTTGCTCTTCTCTGGCTGGACGTAGGGGAGAGTCTGTTTGCTCTTCTCTGGCTGGACGTAGGGGAGAGTCTGCTTGCTCTTCTCTGGCTGGACGTAGGGGAGAGTCTGCTTTCTCTTCTCTGGCTGGACGTAGGGGAGAGTCTGCTTGCTCTTCTCTGGCTGGACGTAGGGGAGAGTCTGTTTGCTCTTCTCTGGCTGGACGTAGGGGAGAGTCTGCTTGCTCTTCTCTGGCTGGACGTAGGGGAGAGTCTGTTTGCTCTTCTCTGGCTGGACGTAGGGGAGAGTCTGCTTGCTCTTCAGAAGTTTGCTGGACCTTCACTTGAAGGTTATGATTTTCCTCTTTCAAACAGCTTTTTAAATCATGAAGATTTCCCAGGATTTCCCTCTGAGCACTGCTCCTTTTCTTCTTTTGTGTTCTCACTGCACATAGAAGACTCTGAACTTCACCGTTCAGACTGTCACTCTTTGTGGGGTCCTGGTCCTTCCTTGATTCAAGGTGGGCCAACTCTGCAGTGAAGGTCTCTGTCTCCTGAGATGCAGTAGAAACTCGTCTCCTCAAACATCCATTTTCTGCCTCTCTCTCCTCACTCTGGGACCTCAGCTGTTCAAGAGTCGCCTTCTTCTCAGTGAGTTCTTGTCTCATTTTGTTCTTCTCTGCTTGGATGGAGTTGAGCTCACACTTGAGGTCACACTTCTCCTTGTAAACCATCTTCACCTGAAGCTGAAGATTGTGGAGTTGTGTGTTCAGGTCTCTGATCTGAGTCTGGTTCTCCTCCCTCACAGATTCAAGGTTGCCCACCATGGCAGACATGTTCTCTACCAGCTGATATGCAATAATCTTCTCTTGTCCAAGACTAGAAACCTGTCCCCACAAATTCTGGTTTTCTGTCCATCTCTTGTCACACAGAGACTGAAGCTGATCAAGTGCACTTTTCTTCTCTGTCAGGTCTTCCTCAAGACATTTCATCTCCACCTGTTCACTCTCCCTCAGAGACTGAACCTGGGTCAGCTCTTTTCTGAGCTCATTGTTCTCTCCATCAACCTTCCTCCCCTCACACTGAAGACTGTGGACTGTTGCGTTCAGATCTTCTATCTGAGTCTGGTTCTTGTCCTGGACCGTTTGGAGGTTGGCCACCACAGCAGTGAGGTTCTGGAGCTCCTGGATTGCTCTTTTATTCTCACGTTCAAGAGTAGAAACTTGTTCCCTCAAATTCAGGTTTTCTGCCTGTGTGTTGTCACACAGAGACTGAAGCTGCTCAAGGGCAGCTTTCTTCTCAGTCAGGTCCTCCTGCTCTGTCAGCCTGAGAGATGGAGGAGCAGGATCACATTGACCAGGATCATTCAGTGGATAAATCCAGCTCCTACTGAGACCCACCAGATCTCTGAATGCTCCAACTACACAATCCAATGGAGTCATAGCCTTCTGTCCTGGGTTGATCTGAAGATCTTGAGCCAGACTAAATCTCCTGGAACTGTCAAGTCTTTAAAGACCAAAACTGCCCCATAAAAGTGGAGTCTGGATTCTTTTCTAGAATGAGACGGCAATGACAGTCCTGCAGAGTGACATCACTGATATGACTGGATGACTTCAGTCACGTGACTGGATGACTTCAGTCACATGACTGGAGGACAGTGTAGATACCAATGTAGAGGTTGGGGAAATAGTCTCTGAGAATCCAGCTTGAAGCCACGCCCTCCTTGTTCTTCAAAAACCCAAACAGCGACCATCAGTCTCCCTCCAATCCTGTACTTGGGTTCAGTGTTGCTGTTCCATTTTGCAGCAGTAGGTGTCGCTGTGATACCAGGTTCAGATCAAGATTCCCAACTCCAGCTCATGTTGGTGACCTAAGTACCAGGGTAAAATGGCGCTTCAGTGGATCATGTGATCAACTCATGTGTGTCCTCACTGCTCCACAGGTCTGTCAAATGTTCTGTAAAATAGTTGGACCCAGCAGAGCTGCTAGATTAGGAGCTGATGGAGTCGTTGCAGATACCAGGGTCCAAAGTCCAGCTTGAACCTGGTTTGTGTAGTTCTTTGTCAAGCTAGCAGCCATTCTTTTCACTGCCAAGCTAAAGTGACTTCTGTCAACAAAGGTCAACATACAAAAGGATATTTCTACTGGCAGTTCAAGATTTTGATCAAACTCCTTTTTCAGAGCTGGAACCTTCCTCTTGTGTCAGCTTTCTGTTCCCATCTCTATGGTAACGGTCAGTTTTGACCCACGTCTTCAATCAGCTGTCAAATAAACTAAAACAATTTTCTATCCTCCAAGTTGTTTCCATCTCTTGGTGACCTTGTTAGGCTTCCTTATCCATGGAAATATTGGTTTGAAAATTTAGTTGTGGGCCTCTGGACATTTTTTTAGTCACTAAACCCTCGATTTCAGTTTAAAAAATGGTAAAATGAACCTCAAGAAAATCCTAGAAATGTCCCCAGTCTGAGACCCCAGCTCCACCCCATGGACAGCCTCCTGGATGATGTCCTCAAGCAGCATCCCTGTTTGTCTCCTGGCTGCAGCTGGATGCCCTCACAACCCTTAGACAGAGACAACCAGCACTGGCATCATTTTAATGCCACCGTTCAACAGTGAATCTGCTGGTTTCCTTTTTTTAGGAGCTGATGGGAGCTGCACAGAGAAGCTCTTTGAGACAGGAACCATTCAGAGCTCCACCCTGCTTCTTCCAGCAGGATCCACAGATCCACCAACACACCAGCTGCCTGATGTCCATAGCCTATGCCAGTATCTTCAGGCGAGAGGCAGGGTTCACCCTGGACAGGTCACCAGTCCATCACAGGTCCAACACATAGAGACAGACAACCATTCGCTCTCACAGTCACACCTACAGTCAATTTAGAGTATCAATCAGCCTCGTCCCCTCTTGATGTCTTTGGACTGTGCGAGGAAGCTGGAGTACCAGAGAGAACCCACACAGGAACAGGGAGAACATGGAGACTCACACAGAAAGATCCTGTGCTGGAGCCGGGACCTTCTTGCTGTGAGGAGACAGTGCTGACCACTGCACCACCGTGCAGTCGCTGTCTAATGTGTGGAGGCTTTTGACCAGGATTCCTAGACAGCACAGCTGGACTCACTCAACAGCTAACTTGTTAGCACCGACTAGACAGGAGTGCTTCTATGGTTTTACTCAGAGTTTCAATGTTTTTAAAAGATGTCTCATTCAGCCTGTGGGTTTGAGTGATCACTCTTCAGTCTCCTGTTCTGTTTTCTGTTTGAGAGTCAGGTTGTCATCAACACTCACCGTCACACCGTGATGTCACTGCTTGACCTGAAGTCCCAGTCTTCAAGAGTTTCTCCCCAAACTGTCAACCTGCTGTGACTCATACGACAGCCGACACACAAACATTTGTTAAAATGACTAAACATTTCAAATGCTTTTATTGTGAAGCCCTGGATGGAACACATTCCCATGAAAATGCTGCTTTTATTGTGAGGCTTGGCCTCCAAATCAGTCCACACATTCAACTCTGATGTCATCAGATCAGAAGGTGGCAGTGTTGTGTCTGTTTGTGTGTCTCTGGTTCCTCTTCCTGCCTCTGCTGTCTTCTTTCAGGTCTTCTTGATGGTCCGGCTTCTTCTCCTCCATCGAGGGGTTGCTCTCACCGAGTGGAAGCCTTGTAAACCTGGTGATTCCAAGATGGCTGCTGTGTTCATTCCTTGTTACTGTTATGGTGTTGATTCACTACACGCCCACATTGTTGTGCTGATTAGAGAAAAAGGTTATGTTTCCATCCAAGTGTCCTGCATAACTCTCAGCTAGTAACTTAACATAAGAGGTAACTTGGTGTGGAGAGTAGAAAATACTTGAAGTGAGAAAATACTTGAAGTGGGAAGACTGAGAATACTTCAATATGTGAGCCTGTGTACTTGAGCTTTGGCCTTGTTTCAGTGTCAGGAACCAATCAGAGCAGCCTCCTCCTGACTAAACAGCTCTACTCATCAAGCCCCTGACCCCAGACTCTTCTTGGTGAACTGATCAGAGATCAGATTAGTAGAGAAGCAGTGACACAAAGGGAAACTTCCTCATTCCCTGAACGCAGCTTCATCAAACAGAGCAATGCTAACTGTTCACCTGCAGTGTTGTTCAAGAGGGGTGGAGAGAGCAGGGAGGAAGAGAGGTGGAGAGAAGAGCACGGGGTCTCCATCCAGGGATCTGCTGTTATTTTCTCAGCCCCCCTTCTCCCTTCCTTCCTGCTCACACACTTTGTCACGTGGACACGTGTTATTTGTAAATGGAAAGGTGCCAGAGTTCAACAGGGCTGAGTTTTCTCTCCAGTTTGACGGCCAAATTTGGTCAAATAATTGGAGATGAAGAGGAAGAGAGCGTTGTATCGTCCACGTTTGTGAGGAAGATCTTTTCGTGCCATCACTGAGGAATCGCTCTCTTGATTTCTTTTGTTTTTGAAAGAAAGATATGGTCAGTTCCAAAAATTGGATCATTGTGATTGACAGGACCAGGCTCAGACACAGGACAGAAGCAGGGTTCACGGCAAGGGACGTTGATGTTCTTGTACTCCGAGCAGAGAAACCAAACGGCTGCAAACGTATCCACTAAATCTAGACTATCGGATAAAACTTTCAAAAACTCTCAGGGGCCGAAGAACACAAGACAGGCACGGCTGCATTAACAAGGTAGAGGCTGTGGCAGGAACTGTGGATCGACGGGCTGGAGTGAGCACACAAGGACGAGACAGGAGTGAAGGCTGGATGAGGCGTCATGAAGCCTGTGGACGCCATGACACTGTGTTACTGTCACTGAATACTGACACCTGCTGGACTGCAAACTTCCCTGCAGGCTTGACCGACTGAACTGACACTGATTTGATGACCCGTGAACACAATAAGATCATTGAAGTCTTTGCGTTCATACTGGATCGTTCCATGTCTTTGAACAATGGGACCATGATGTGAAAGTCTCAGTGAAAGTGATGGGAATGAGGACGCTTTGTTTTTACAATTTTTATTAAAAAAAGAAGTTTTTCCAACGTTTTCAAATCAAGTCTGTTGGGTTTCTTGAAGCGATTTCTCCTGCCGTGGAGAACACACGCTCACATGGCCCTGATGATGACGGCCTGCACAGGAAGTCTGTGGCCAGCAGGAAGAGGCTGGGACAGGCAGTCTGCTGGCTCTTCAGTGCACCAGAGGATCTTGAGTCCGTCCAGTATCTGCTAGTGTAACGAAGTTAAGAGTTGTGATCCCACTTGCCATTTAAAACACATTCACAAAACACGGGAACTGGGGTTTCCTACTGCAATTAAAGGCAGCACCCCCTGTGGTTTAGGGTCGTGCACCCTGGGGGGGTAGCAACAGTCGGACCTCGCTGCCTCCGGGGTCGGTGTATGACTTATGAGCTCTGTCTTTGTTTTATATTAATTACTTTATTTTAATATGAAGGAGTGGTTTAAGTTATATTTTGAATCATAAAGCTCCCGTACAGTCGAGCCTGTCCTTTTTTTTTTTATAAAAAGCTGACTGTGTTTTTCTTTTATTTTTGTTTACAAATGGCTAGAGTTACACGTGTTAGCTAACCTGCACTTTTTTTCATTTTACTTCTTGCAGCCGTGTATGTGTGTGTGTGAACGGGCGAACTGGACTGACTGTGTGTTAAATCTCCATGCCAGGTACGCATTGTGTTATTTTATGTTCATTTGTGGATTGTATGAACAGTCGGACCTCGCTGCCTCCGGGCCGTGTATGTGTGTGTGTGTGTGTGAACGGGCGAACTGGACTGACTGTGTGTTAAATCTCCATGCCAGGTCAGTCCAGACGAGAAATAAACGGCGAGTGTGCCAACGGTGAAACAGACTACCTCGTCCTTAAATACACAACGCAAGTGAAGTACAAGAACCGCTACACTAGTATCGCTGTACTCGCTGTACTTGATGTACTCGCTGTACTTGATGTACTCGCTGGAGTTGCACTTCTTCCAAGTCTCCCCACTTCATCATCCAAGTGCTGCCACAGGTCATTTAAAGAAAAAAACAAACAAACAAACAAACCGTCCTTTTAGTACAATTTCCAAAAACGAACACGATGATGAACAACATGGCTGATGGGGCTGAGAGAACTGTAATGGAAACGAAGCTCCAACAGACGCGCGAACCAGAGGGAGGAAACCACGGCGTTTCACTGCTTTACATTTAGAATCTCACGCCAAGCCGGAGAAGCAGGTCCTGAATCAGTCACGTGGTCACTGCCAGCTGGCGAGGCTTCGGACGTCACCACATACGTCATCAATACGCGCTTCACAAAACGAGAAGAAGACGCGGGAAGCTTTGAACACAACAAGGAAAGAAGGAGAAGTCCGTGAAGCCCCGGCCTCGGTCTTTGTCTCCTGAAGGCTGAGTGGCGCCGGTAGAACCTCAACATGTGCGCCGCGCAGCTGCTGCTGGTGTCGGTCCAGGAGCGGATCCTCGCCGCCGCTGAAGACTTCCTGCTGCAGCTGGGAGAAGGAGACTCAGCGGCTGGAGTCCCGGTGCTGAGAGCGCTGCTCACCGAGCGGCTGGCGGCGGCCGCGGAGCAGATCGTGGCTCTGCTGGAGGAAACCGTGGCGGAGTACGAGCGGGAGAACCGCCGGCAGAGGTTGCTGCTCGATGCCGTGCTGAAGCCCCGAGTCAGGCTGGACAGAGCAGGTGAGTCCCCGCAGGGACCTGCTGGGCCCCTCATTCAGTCCAGGAAGTGGAGCTGCAGCAGGGCCGGTTCTAGACAGGCATTTGTAAGGGGGCAGACAGGAATGTGAAGGGGGCACATGGTGGCGACTGAAGCCTGATTTATGCTTCTGCGTCGTGGCGACGCCGTCGCCCCTACGTCGTCATTGTGCATTTATAGTTCTGCGTCGAGGGAACGCGTTGCTCTGTAATTCACTGCCAAGCCACTAGAGGGGTGTGGCTTTATCTTCGTATGGTTTTGGGGGACTCTTGTCGAATTCCTTAGTTTTCTTCCGGTCAAAGCACATGGGTCAGAGACAGAGACAACAATGGAAGTTGTAAAGGTGGTCATACCTGCGAACCTCCTCGATAACTCTTTCTTCGGCTTGGTCCATTTTTATTTTTGCGTGTTGCTCTCACCACAGAAACTTAAAAAATAGCGGTGTTGTTGTGCTGAACCGGAAACCTCGTGTCAGTGGACCAATCACAGTTTGTTGACGTTCACGTCACGTCAGGATTTTTTGGAGGTGCACGTCGGGCTACGGCGTAGGGGTCTGCGTTGACGGCGTAGGTACGGCGTCGCCACGACGCAGAAGCATAAATCAGGCTTGAGGCCGGAAAGGGTGTGGTGGTTTTGGGGGGGGGGGGGGTAAGGTGGTTCTCTGGATCACTGTTTTTGTCATGTAATTGGATTGCACTTTGTCAGACCTTCACCCTCAGACCGGTCCAACCTGGTCCCACATGAAGGCTAAAGCCCAGTTCACACTGCAAGATTTTAGGCGTCAGTGACTTCCCTCCCCCAATCAGGCTGAGGCATTAATGAACGCTCCTGTGCGCCGACAAATCTTGTCGTGTGAACAGCAGCCTGATTGAGCGTCGATGGTGTGAACAGCAGGGCCTGTCGCTAACAAAAGTAGCGTAGTTTGAACAGGGCTTGAGCTTCTGCTGGTGGAACTCTGAGGGTCCCTGAGGCCCCAAACCCCTGACCAGGAGGAGGTGGCAGTCCCTCGGGGCCAAATTAAAAAAGAAAACTAAAAAAACATTTCTGGTTCCAATTCTAAGATCAACTTACAAAATAAAGTCAGACCCAATAAGAGCTCTCAATGTAGCCGATATTTACCAAACTGAAGGGTTGGCGTTGTGTTAAACCTCTTGTTTGTCTTCTTGTCCTGTTCTCAGCTTCTTGTTTGGAGCACCTGAACTCTGCACCTGAACAGCTCCACTCTCCTTTCTCACCAATCCACTCCTCAACAACAGCCTCCTGTTTCCCTTTGCAAACTCTAACAAACCTCCATATCCAAGTCATGTGTTCTGGACTTCTCATGGCCCAAGTTGACCAAAGTCCTCTTTCTTTGATGGAACGTGGTTTGATGGTAGGGGGTTCAGATCTGTGACAAAGCAGAGAAGGAACTCTCCCAAGATGCTGAGACGCATCAATGACAGGGCTCGGAGGGAAAGAGAGGAGGTGAACCTGTCCTCTCAGTGATGCCTTTTCCAGTGGATTCTTCAGCTTCTGCAATAAATCTGGTCCACATTCAGTTTGTGGCTCATCTGTTACTTTCTGAAGGGAGAGAGAGAGAAAGAGAAACGTCATTCTGAGTGCAACCCAACACAGCAAAAAGCTGTGCTGGAACCTGACGGGCTACATCCTGGCTCGTTAGGGTCCAAGCAGTGATTGATGGTGATGGAGGCAGTGGGGTTGGGAGGGGGTGTGTGTGTGTTTGTGTGTCACGAGAAGATACACACACAAACACACACACAGCGGTGTGACAGAGAGATGAGAGGAAGCTGACACTGTATCACGCACCTTTTTCAGCAGATTTTTCCGCTGCTGCAGATCATTTTGTCAACTCTTAATCCAGTAATGTTGGGAGT
This sequence comes from Aulostomus chinensis, assembly GCF_037954235.1. NCBI lineage: Eukaryota > Metazoa > Chordata > Actinopteri > Syngnathiformes > Aulostomidae > Aulostomus > Aulostomus chinensis. The sequence goes on along the minus strand of NC_141320.1, from coordinate 53,232,735 downwards.
CCATCAGGATTTGTGGGGTTTTTAACTTCTAAAATTTTGTGGAAAAATCCCAGAGACAAACTCCACCTTCAGGAGCCAGAAAGAAGGATTGGATTGTTTTTCTGAAGGCAAAGGTGGTCCAATCCCATCCATGATCCCAGACCTGCTCAGTGCCCCCTCAGATAAAGATGGTGGATCAAATCAACAACAACAAGTCAGTAAAAGTCAAAGAGCAGGCAGCACAATGTTGGTGGGACTTGTTCTGATGATGGAGCTCCATTCTACCACCATCATGGATCAGACACATGAGGAAAGCTGTGGAGCAGCTGAAGGTGGTTGCTGCCAGGCTGAAGACCACCAGACACATCAGGAGGACCAGGATGGTGATGCTGAAAGAGCAGCACTGACTCAGTCAGCACACACACACACACACACACACACACACACGTGTCAGCAGTCTCTCTGTCTCCTGCAGCAAGTCACATGATATCCAAATGAGTCCCGTCAGAATGAACCAATGTTACAGCAGCTTTAGGGGACAAAATCCAAAGGCAAACCTCCTGCAGACACCAGTGAAGCTCTGTTGTTTCATTTCAATGCAGTTTCAGTCCAGATCAGTGAGTCCAGAGCTGCTAGCTTGACAGCTAAACACGGAGCATCACAACACTCAGCAGGACCCTGGCTGGAGTCGTTCTGCCAGCTTGAAGTGACGTCACTCATGCAGCTCTTTGAGTGTCTCAGTGGTTCAGACCTCCAGTGCTCCAACATGAACAGGAACCTTGAAGACCATCAACCATTCATCAACAGTACAGAACAATGAGAAGAGTTTCCACTTCTAAATAAAAGGCTATCACACTGTTACTACTACAATATTACAGTATTAGAGGTTTAGAAAGTTCACCAAATTAAGAGTAAAATGATATCATAGGCATTGACTCAGCTACATGTAGAATACAAATGCAAAGCCAGAAAACCTGGAGAGAACCCACGTAGGAACAGGGAGAACATGCAGACTCACACAGAAAGATCCTGTGCTTGAGCAGGGGCTCGAACCCAGAACCTTGTTGCTGTGAGGTGACAGGTTGAACCACTGCACCACTGTGCCTCCTATAATGGAAACTATACAGGCCTTTTAAAAAGTTATTTTTGTTCACTGCCCAGCCGGCCTGGGCTGGACCGGCCATTCAAGAATTGTCCCACTTTTCCCAGTGGCCAGGATGTCCCTGGACCCCACACACTGACCAGGACACTGGGAGGCGGTACTCATGCTAATGCTAGCCAGCAAGTGTCTCTGGTCTTGTTGTGTCTGTAATGAGGGCCATTGTGTTCCAACTGAGCAGGAATGTAAAAACATAGAAGATTTTAATAGCTGACGGCTATTTGGTGTTGTTAGAGTGGATAAACCTCACCTTGTGATTATGAATGGACAAAACCATTCAGTGATGGGGACCTATGACCTTTGACCTGGGTGACCCAACGTTGATCCAAGCATCTGAAGCCAGCGTTTCTGTTCCCAGTTTGCTGACTGGTCCTCAGTAGCAGGACGTCTCTTTTCATTGAGTTGATTTCTGTTTCTGTCTGTTGCTCCGCTGTTTCAGAGTCAAATGAAGAGATTTCTGATGTTGCTGTTTGTGTCCTGCAGATGTGGAGCAGCTGCTGGTGATTAAAGAAGAGGTTCCCCCTGAGCTGCAGGACCCAGAGCCCCCCCACATTAAAGAGGAGAGGGAGGAGCTCTGGACCAGTGAGGAGGGAGGGCAGCTTCAAGGGCAGCAGGAGGCTGATATCACCACGTTCCCCTTCACTCTGGTCCCTGTGAAGAGAGAAGGGGACGAAGAGAAACCTCAGTTCCCACAGCTTCATCAGAGTCTAACTGAGGAGAACTTGAAGGAAGAGTGTCTGAGCAGCAGCCCAGTTCATCCTCTGAAAACAGAAGCTGATGGAGAAGAGAGTGGAGGACCAGAACCAGAACCAGCCAGCAAGGTAGATCCAGATCCACTTGTACAACCCCAGACTGAAGACCAGATGTCAGACTCTTCTGAAGCTGAGCCTGAAGTCAGTGAGGATGATTGGGTCAGACCTGATAACACGGCCACCTCTGAGCACAAGGAACCCTTTGGCTCCAGGAGGAATTTGCTTCAGAAATTGAGACCAGGACAGGAAGTGAGTCATTGCAGCTCAAAAGAGCAAAAAGTAAAGACTGAAAGAGAATCAGAGATCATCAGGAACGTGAACTTTGGTCCTTCTGAATCTGAGACAGAAGTCAGGAAGGATGAGCGTCCCTTTAGGTGCTCAACATGCAGTAAAGATTTTAGGAACAGAAGGAGTTTGAATAATCACATGAGAACACACACTGGGGAGAAAACATTCCCATGCTCAGTTTGTGGCAGAAGATTCTCAGAAAAGGGTAATTTGAGAAGACACATGAGAAGACACACTGGAGAGAAACCATTTCCCTGCTCAGTTTGTGGCAAAAGATTCTCAGAAAAGAGAGGTCTGAAAAGACACATGAAAATGCACAATGGGGAGAAACCATTCCCCTGCTCAGTTTGTGGCACAAGATTTTCAGAAAATGGGCATCTGAAAATGCACATGAGAACTCACACAGGGGAGAAGCCATTCCCCTGCTCCATTTGTGGAAAAATGTTCTCTGTTCAAGGATATTTGAAAAGCCACATAAGAACACATACTAGAGAGAAACCATTCCTCTGCTCAATTTGTGGCACAAGATTCTCAGAAAAGAGATATCTGAAAAACCACGAGAACACACACTGGGGAGAAACCATTCCCCTGCTCACTTGGTGCTGAAAGATTCTTGATAAAGGCACAACTGAAAAAACACATAAGAACGCACACTGGGGAGAAACCATTCCCCTGCTCAGTTTGTGCTAAAAGATTCTCGGTAAAGGGACACCTGAAAAGACACATGAGAATGCACAGTGGGGAGAAACCATTTTTCCAAACATGACACTGAAGCCATGACAAAAGAGTGGGAGACGCAGGTTGAAAGCCAATAATGAATGTATTTAACTAAAAAAAAACACAACAATAAATCAAAAATGGGCCCAGGTGCTTCCAACTAGGAGGAATGAACAGCTCCCCACCCTCCAGATACCTGCTGCAACACAAGAAACATCATGAAAGACACGAGATTCTGCGTGACTTTTCTGTTAAACCTGTGTTGAGAGCTAATTTGCAGTATGCAACCAAACCAGGTTACTTTTGAATGTTGCAAAAATACATCCCTGCAATTCTTCAAAAATAATTAATAATACAAGAACACACATTTGGTTTGTTTTGCACTGGAATTGTCCTTTAAGAGCTTCACAAGCTGGGAGAAGGATTTTAAACACTACTCTGGATTTTACTGGAGGCCAGTGCAGCGAAGCTAAGATTTGCGTGATGTGCTCTCTCTTCCTAGTTTCTGTCTATGCTTCTTGTCTATGCTTTATGCTTTATTTCTATGCATGCACCTGCATTGTGGACCAGCTGCAGAGTCTTCAACCACTTGTTAGTACAGCCTGATAATAAAGTAAATAAAAATATATGATAATAAAGAGTTAAAATAGAGCAGTGACATCACTAGATAATGTGTCTCTAAGGGGTTTTGGGCCAAGCACAGGAACTTCTGTCTTATCAGAGTTGAACAGTAACAAGTTATAAGTCATCCAGGCCTTCATGTCTGGAATGCATGCTTGTAGTTTGGATAACTGTTGGCCTTCATCCGGCTTTATTGATAAATATAATTGATTATCATCTGTGAAACAATGGAAATGTATGGAGTGTTTTTGAATAATATGACCTAAAGGAAGCATATATAAAGTGAAGAGTATCGGCCCCAGCACTGAACCTTGGGGAACACCGTGTTTAACTTTGGTTTGCATGGAAGATTTATTGTTAATGAGTAGGGCTGGGTTTAAAAAATCGATTTAATCCATTTGAATCAATTTTCCTTTTCATGGTTTGATATCGATTCATAAAACCCACAGATCGATTCCTAACTTGCAGAGAACAGCCTGTGTATCAACTCTGGCAGTCTCGCATGATCAGCGTTTGGCGGCAGTTTTAATGGAATGTGATCTTGCGAGAATTTACTACCAGTCAAGCAAACATGGCGGACTGAAGCACAACCCTGAAGGCACACTCGGTGAGATTAAAGGCCGATGTTTGGGTGCACTTTGGTTTTAAGGACGGAGAAAATGACGACTTGGGGGGGGGGGCAATATGCAAACTATGCAACGGGATGGTAAAGTACTGTGGGAATATGACAAATCTCCACTTGTCAAGACATCACCCAGCAGAAAACCAGTCGACACGGCTCAAACAACGCAGCCTGGAGCAGGTATAAGATAACCGAGGCTGTTGCAGTTTTTATATGCAAAGACATTGGACAATACCAAACATGAACGCAAGCTTAAAACAAAGCATCGAAACTTCGCTTCACTCAGCAGAGAACGTGGCATTGACTTGTGATTGTTAGACGTCAAGAGCAACAGATTCATATCTGACCATTCCAGCTCACTACATTAGCGACTGGGTCCTCGCATGCCATGTTCTTCAAACCAGAGCCGTGGAAACCAGCCACACAGCGAGAAAACTCAGCGAACTGTTATTCAGTGCAATAGGCGAGTGGAAGCTTAGGAACAAGGTGCCAGCCATCGAAACTGACAATGCAGCAAATATTGTCCGCGCTGCGGAGATGACGGGCTTGTTGCACATTGGTTGCTTTGCACACCTTCTTAATTTAGCCTCGCAAACTGCGCTGAAAGTCCCTACAGCTGCACGCTTGCTCGGCAGAGTCAGACGCATGGCTGCATTTTTTCATCGTAGCTCTACGGCGAGCCGCATCCTCAGTGAGAAGCAAAGGGTGCTGGAGCTTCCTGAGCACAAGATGGTGATTGACGTGGTGACACGTTGGAATAGCTCACTGGAGATGCTGGACCGTTTCCTCCAGCAGCAACCAGCCATCTCAGCAGCTCTGCTGTCACCTGAAGTACGCAGAAACGAGAAAGATGTCTGCACGTTGACAGAAGTGGACGTAAGAGTCCCAGAGGATGTGGTCAAAGCCCTTCAGCCACTGAAAGCAGCTACTCTTGCCAAGTCTGAGGAAAAATCCCCGACTCTGTCCATCATTGCACCCTTGCATGCACAACTGTTGGAAGAGATGCGCTGTGTCCCCCAGGATTCAACAGTCATCAAAGAGGTCAGGACAGCAGCAGACAACAACCTCAATTCAAGGTAAGCTTAAAAAGTATGTTGGTGAATGCGTGTGCATTCATGCACATTCATTTCCAATTAAATTATATTTAAGTGATCAAATATATCTTTTCAAGGTTCGTGCCTTGAAGGACAGGCTCTATGTTGCTTCAGCGTCAGACCCTCGTTTCAAGGCTCTGCCTTTCTTGCCTGATGAGGCCTGGAACCACACATTCTCCCGACTGGTGACTGAAGCTTCTGTTGTGGCACAGGCGGAGGCTTCTAATGTAAGTTATTGACACAAAAAAAACCTTATTTCCTACAGTTTTTGTACTTTACTGTATTCAACTCAAATTTAATTTGTCTTCATTATTTTAATATTAAGCAGATGTATTCTGAATTGTATTCCAAGTGTCTTTCCAGATCATTTTCTTGCTATTTTCAAACAGCAAACATCTGCTTTTGGTGGAAAAGAAGAAGCTGTGCCTGATCCCGTTGAAGATGTTGCTCCACCAAAGAGACCAAAGGAATCCTCTGCGCTGATGTCTCTCCTAGGGTCAGCCTACATGCGGAAAGAGACAGTTACACAGAAAACTGTATTTGAAAAGGCCCAGGATGAAATCAAAATATACAGGGAAGTAACACCCATTCCACTCTCTGAGAATCCTCTCAACTGGTGGAGAACACATGCAAAGCAGGATCCCCTATTGGCCCACCAAGTAAAACGGTACCTTTGTGTACCTGGTACCAGTGTCCCGTCCGAGCGGGTTTTTTCCACCACTGGGGATGTTGTGACGGCAAAAAGGAGCTGCCTTACTCCTCAACATGTTGATCAACTCCTTTTCATGCAGAAAAATCGTACTCTCTCCAACAAGTAAGAAAAGGGATGACAGGTCTTGAAGTTTTATGGACTTAGGTTTGTGATTATTGTTCAGAAGTTTACAAGATCTTTTTTATTCGTGTGTCAAGAAAACCCTTTAAGGAGTAATTCAGAACTGTTTAGACTTGTAAATACTTTTCTTTTTTGCATGAATGAAAAACAAACCAAACCCAAACAGGAAGTTCAGAATGCCTGGAAAACAAGATGGAATGTCACCACTTGTCTGATGGTGTTTTTCAGTTTACATTGTATGTTTCAAATATACAGACCATGTTCCAAAAAACTGAGATATTGGCGCTATTTTAATTTGCCTACATTTATTTGAGTCAACAGATGGCTGTTAATTCTGTTCTGATGCAGTTGTCACAACCATTGTAGTGTTATTGCACAGAAGCTGTGAGACAGTTGTAGCTAAGTGAGTGTCCTGTTTATGTGTGTCATCTTTGGAGAAACTTTATTTACAATGTCTATCTTGTAATTTATTTCAATTTGATTTATATACATTCATTTTTTGTTGTTGTCAGTCACTTGGTCAGGTTTAAATAAATAAATAAATGGACGTTGAATCGAATTGAATCGTGAATTGAATTGAATCGGACCTCGGAAAATCAAATCAAATCGATTAGGAAAATCTGAATCGATACTCAGCCCTACTGACTGGTATTTGTTGTTAAACTGGACAGTTTGTCTGTTGAAGCTCTTTAAGTTGATCTGGTTGGACACAAATCTTAGCCACTCAGATGCAGCAGCAGAAGAAGCTGTCATCCACCCTGACAGTCAGAGCATCAAGTCAAGGAAACATCAACCATCTTGTAGTTCCAAACCTTCACCTGTCAGATTCAGCTACTTCTTATTGTGGGATTTTAACTTTGAACACAAACAGTGTCTCGACGCACGATGGCCCAAAAACGGCCCGCATCCCGATTGCAGATCAGCACCACACCAGACCCAGGATTGGTCCAGTTCTGATTTTACTTCAGTATTTGGCACCTTCGGATGTTCGGACCGAATCCAGTTAGTTACACACATTTTCATTTCACCTTGGATTTTGGAGCTTTCGGGTTAAAACCTGTATTTCATGTGTGGGCCACAACCGTCATGTGTGCACCACAGCCGGATCAGGAAGCTTTCAAACGGATCTGGCCCAAAGACTCCTGCTATCTGGGTAGTGTAGATGCCAATGTAGTGGTTGGGGAAATAGTCTCTGAGAATCCAACTTGAAGGTCCTGCTAAGTGTTGTGATGCTCAAATGTTCTGTAAAATAGTTGGACCCTCAGCAAAGATACTAGATTAGGAGTTGATGGAGTCGTTGCAGATACCAGGGTCCAAAGTCCAGCTTGAACCTGGTTTGTGCAGTTCTTTGTCAAGCTAGCAGCGATTCTTTCTTTTCACATGGCCGTGTCTCCTGATGACTCAGGACCAGTTGATGTCCATTTACCTGTCATGGTGACAGAGAACTTTGTCCAGCTCAACCAGGACAAAACTGAGGTCTTAATTGAAGGTGGTGGCAGCGTTGTTAGGGCCTGAGCCTCCTCCCAACCAGCCACAGCCAAGTAGCACGAGTTGGCCATAGAAAAATGCAATTCCTCTTTCAATGTCCGTCACAGACTTGCTGGAGACTCCACCGAGATTTGAACTCGGATCACTGGATTCAAAGTCCAGAGTGCTAACCATTACACCATGGAACCAGTCCAAAAAAAAAAGACATGAGTGAGAAAAATTATGGCGCTTATCATGTAGGAGGGACTACAGTGGTTGTCTGGTTTAAATTTTCACGAACATCCATCCATCCATTCATCCATTGTCTTCCGCTCATTCCTGTTAATGGTTGCAGACTCCTTTTTCATAGCTGGAACCTTCCTCTTGTGTCAGCTTCCTGTTCCCATCTCTATGTTAATGGTCAGTTTTGACCCACGTCTTCAATCAGCTGTCAAATAAACTAAAACAATTTTCTATCATGGTTCAGGTTAACAAAATCCTCATCAACTTCTCTGGTCCAATCACATTTATGTTGGCACACAGAGAACAGATCTAGAGTCAGAGCTGAGACTTCAGTCTAAGCACCTTAAGATGGAGGAGAAGAAGCCCTGATTTCTGGGTCTCACAGTCTTTTTACTCTCTTGGCTCCACCCACACAGGGCAGGAGAACATCCTCATAGAGAGTCAGTGTTTTTCCATGTTTAACCAAATCAGCTCTCAGTGGTTAAGAACAGGTGAGTTAGTGAGTGTGGTTCGTTCTAATCTGATGTCCAAGCTGCAGGAAACAGCAAAGCCAAACAGTACAGAAGCCTTTCAGCATTCATGCAGACTGGAAAGAGGCTGAAATGCTCCCTGCTTCTGGAAGGAGCAGAGATGGAGCCAGAAAAAACACAGAATTTACCCAGACTCTGATTTGAACTAGCAAGAGACTCAAGCTGGTCATGAAGTATGATTGGCTGCCTCTTCGTGATGTCATTCACACACTTGTATAATCAGGATGTGAGCTGAGGGGTGGAGATCAATGAGTCCTGGAGACGTTCAATAATGTCCACAACTTTGGCACCAGGAAGACAGCAGGTGATGGCACCTGGGAGTTCAACAGACCTGATGATTGAACCACCAATCACAAGGATTTCAGCCTCCATTGTAAACAGAGAGTTTAGATGAGAGAGAACCTGCTGTCAGCCTCACCAGTCAGGGCAGTGGTAGAGGCAGCAGAGTTGAATGAAGCAGGATCACCTGGCAGGTCTCAGCTGGAGGTGATGACATCACTGGCCTCAGTCCTAACCAGTGCTCTGCCTAACAACACGGACGATGGTGAGAAACCAGTAGAAGCACTCTGAGAGTTGGAGACAGCAGGAGGAGAGAGACCACGACAGAGTCACCCATGGGAAACTGTTGGATCCACTCAGGACAAACTGGACAGACACAGATCAAAGACAGAATTGATGATGATGTCATCAGGGGGCTTTGATGGTGTCTTTATTTGTACCCAGAATTCTGTCTTTGATCTCAGGAGGACATGAAAGAAACACAACTGAGGAAAGAAGAGGCGAACATTCAGCTTCATTAGAAACACTTGAACTGTTGAACAGTAGAATTTGTTTGAAACAGTTTACAACACTGAGTGACAGGATTGAAGAGGGAAGAGTTTTCTACTTTAAATTTAATTCTAACTTTGAACTGGGGATGAACATTTTTAGTCGTTCATATTCTAACATACAGAGGAAGTCATGTCATTCCCTTTTTTAAAAAAGAAAAACATGTGAAGCTCCTCCCCCCAGCTCCAGATGGACAGACAGACATGAGAGTGGCCAGGAAGCAAAGAAGTGTTGTGCTCCTCTCCAGTGCTCTGGTGTTGTTGTGCTCTTCTCAGCTCCATCATGAAGACCTGCTGGCACTGGGCGCTGGTGGAAGTTTGCAGCTCTCACTGGAAAGTCCTGAGGCTCCTCCCACTCTGAAGCAGGCAGTTGCTCCCAGCCAGCCCACACTTTCACTCTCTGGTGTAGGAGTGAAGAACAAAATCATAATCAAGAACCATCACTCTTTCATTGGGGCTCCTTTCTCCTTGTTCTGATACAGAAACTCAACAGCTTCTATCATTGATTTGACAGGAAATGTTGATGACACACTGGGATTTTTGTTCTCCTGCTGTCACTGTCAAGTGCAGCTTAACATGAGAGGTAGCAGGATCATTCATGTGTTCATGTTTCCAGCAGACAAGGAGGGAACCTGGGAGGACTTCAGTGACTTTGATCAGTGGTTCTCACTTCATCTTCTCAGTATAAAGTTTAAAGTGAGCTGGCCAGGAGTTGAACCTAGAATCTTCTGATCCGAAGTCAGACGCGTTGTCCATTGCGCCACCAGCCCTACAGAGGGGAGGTGCTTATACAAAAAGAGTCAACACCTTCATTTGTATGTCAGAAAATTTCAATGATATGGTGGCATTTTCTGTTTTTGTGCTGTCTGATTGTCTAAATATCAGGTTTAGATCATCAAATTAACACTGGAACAAAACATAATAAACATTAATTATTTAACATTCAAAAAAAAAAAGAAAGAGAACCTGCATCATCCCAGCCATGAAGACCTCAACATGGTTGAAGAGAAAGTCTTGGGTTGGATTCTTGTGTTTTGCAGCATCCTTGATGAGTCTGCATAGAAACATTGGTGTTGTGGACCCACATCCACCAGGAGTGGAGCTCAACCAAGAAGAGCAAGAGGAGAATGTTTGTGGAGGAGCTGGGAAGTTCCCTGGTCAAGCCACACACTGAGGGAAGGGAACGGACGCCCCGAGACCCAGACGCTGCAGCCTTGCTCAGACAGCTGCAGAGCTCAGCAGCACTCCATCCATGCCATCAGCAACACAGAGAGCATCCACACCAGCGTCCTCCTCAGCAGCCCTGCCTCAACACCAACCAGAACAGCCACAGCCACAACCCCCTCAGGACCTGGATTCTTTCTAAATACTTTTTAAAGGCGTGTTCTGTCCAGGTAGAAGACATGATTTGTTTCTTTGGATGAAATAAAAATGGATGAAAACGTCCAGAACATCCCTCCCAAATCTGATTTCTTCAATTGAAAGAACTCTAACATTTCTAGATTCATTCCCTCCAGTAAGGTCTTATTTCCAGCTCTGCTCTCCCTCCACTACTGTTCAGTGTAGTATTTATTTTACTGACTACTTCATTGACAGGTGGTAAAACTTTCTGGTGTTTCCTGAACTTAACTGAGTGCTGCTCAGTAAAGTTGCCATGACTTGAGATTCTCTTCCTGCTGGGTCCATTTCAACATTCTTATCCTTCCTATCACTGGAGATAAAGTATCAGTCAGGGCTGTACTTGATTAGTACTGCATATAGTACACATCAGTCACTGCCATTACACAGTGGAATGGTAGTTGAAGTACTGTTTACCAGCAAGCTGAAAACTGTTGTGGTCTTTGACAATTCTCTTGTTTCTGAATGAAAATCCTGTGAAGGAGAATCATGGAGACATCCTAAAAATGGCTGAGGTCTCTGAGCTGCAGCAGGTCTGAGCTGCTTTTGATGCCCAGATGATGAGGAGGCAGTGAATGGTGGGTTTGGTGGAGCTGGAAAAAGGCTGCAGGTGGTGAGGGGTCTGCTGGTGTCAGGACTTCCTCTCCAGGTCTGAGGGCTTCTCCCTGCAGTTCCCACAAACACCACAACAGTCCTGGAACCCCTGTGGAGGACCATGATGACCCCGATGCACCATCAGGCCATCAAAAACCAGTCCTGATGGTCAAAAAGGTCCCTCCACTCATCCAGGCTCAACTCTAGAAGAAGCTTCTGGAACAGATGAGCAAACACACTCAAATATAAATCCTGATGTAAACACACTGGCAAACCAACGTTTACCACAATGTTGATTTTTACAATTTCCTTCAATGTTTGAAAACCATCAAAGTGGACAGAAGCCCAGATGGTCCAAACCTGTTTCCTGTCTCCTGCCATTGTGGAGAGCCTCTGTTCTGTCCTGCTGCTGTCCAGTTATCTCTCCTGAGCTCCTCTGCTGGTTCCACCTTGAAGAGGGTCTGAGCTAGAACGAGGGAACGCGTTGCTCTGTAATTCACTGCCAAGCCACTAGAGGGGTGTGGCTTTATCTTCGTATGGTTTTGGGGGACTCTTGTCGAATTCCTTAGTTTTCTTCCGGTCAAAGCACATGGGTCAGAGACAGAGACAACAATGGAAGTTGTAAAGGTGGTCATACCTGCGAACCTCCTCGATAACTCTTTCTTCGGCTTGGTCCATTTTTATTTTTGCGTGTTGCTCTCACCACAGAAACTTAAAAAATAGCGGTGTTGTTGTGCTGAACCGGAAACCTCGTGTCAGTGGACCAATCACAGTTTGTTGACGTTCACGTCACGTCAGGATTTTTTGGAGGTGCACGTCGGGCTACGGCGTAGGGGTCTGCGTTGACGGCGTAGGTACGGCGTCGCCACGACGCAGAAGCATAAATCAGGCTTGAGGCCGGAAAGGGTGTGGTGGTTTTGGGGGGGGGGGGGGTAAGGTGGTTCTCTGGATCACTGTTTTTGTCATGTAATTGGATTGCACTTTGTCAGACCTTCACCCTCAGACCGGTCCAACCTGGTCCCACATGAAGGCTAAAGCCCAGTTCACACTGCAAGATTTTAGGCGTCAGTGACTTCCCTCCCCCAATCAGGCTGAGGCATTAATGAACGCTCCTGTGCGCCGACAAATCTTGTCGTGTGAACAGCAGCCTGATTGAGCGTCGATGGTGTGAACAGCAGGGCCTGTCGCTAACAAAAGTAGCGTAGTTTGAACAGGGCTTGAGCTTCTGCTGGTGGAACTCTGAGGGTCCCTGAGGCCCCAAACCCCTGACCAGGAGGAGGTGGCAGTCCCTCGGGGCCAAATTAAAAAAGAAAACTAAAAAAACATTTCTGGTTCCAATTCTAAGACCAACTTACAAAATAAAGTCAGACCCAATAAGAGCTCTCAATGTAGCCGATATTTACCAAACTGAAGGGTTGGCGTTGTGTTAAACCTCTTGTTTGTCTTCTTGTCCTGTTCTCAGCTTCTTGTTTGGAGCACCTGAACTCTGCACCTGAACAGCTCCACTCTCCTTTCTCACCAATCCACTCCTCAACAACAGCCTCCTGTTTCCCTTTGCAAACTCTAACAAACCTCCACATCCAAGTCATTTGTTCTGGACTTCTCATGGCCCAAGTTGACCAAAGTCCTCTTTCTTTGATGGATCGTGGTTTGATGGTAGGGGGTTCAGATCTGTGACAAAGCAGAGAAGGAACTCTCCCAAGATGCTGAGACGCATCAAAGACAGGGCACGGAGGGAAAGAGAGGAGGTGAACCTGTCCTCTCAGTGATGCCTTTTCCAGTGGATTCTTCAGCTTCTGCAATAAATCTGGTCCACATTCAGTCTGTGGCTCATCTGTTACTTTCTGAAGGGAGAGAGAGAGAAAGAGAAATGTCATTCTGAGTGCAACCCAGTGGGCCAAAATCCCATCACAGCGATGTGAAAGACTCATCGCCTCTTATCGCTCATGCTTGACTGCAGTTATTGCTGCAAAAGGTGGTTCAACCAGCTGTTAGGGTCAGATACTGGGCAAATACTTTTGTACAGCACTGTAACTCTCATTCTCCTGCAGGATCACATGATAGAAATTAACTGATGAATCAACTAGCAGATGTGATCATGAATGGACAAAACCATTCAGCAGAGGGGACCTATGACCTTTGACCTGTGTGACCCAACGTTGATCCAAGCATCTGAAGCCAGCGTTTCTGTTCCCAGTTTGCTGACTGGTCCTCAGTAGCAGGACGTCTCTGTTCATTGAGTTGATTTCTGTTTCTGTCTGTTGCTCCGCTGTTTCAGAGTCAAATGAAGAGATTTCTGATGTTGCTGTTTGTGTCCTGCAGATGTGGAGCAGCTGCTGGTGATTAAAGAAGAGGTTCCCCCTGAGCTGCAGGATCCAGAGCCCCCCCACATTAAAGAGGAGTGGGAGGAGCTCTGGACCAGTGAGGAGGGAGGGCAGCTTCAAGGGCAGGAGGAGGCTGATATCACCACGTTCCCCTTCACTCTGGTCCCTGTGAAGAGTGAAGGGGACGAAGAGAAACCTCAGTTCCCACAGCTTCACCAGAGTCTAACTGAGGAGAACTTGAAAGAAGAGTCTCTGAGCAGCAGCCCAGTTCATCAACTGAAAACAGAAGTTGATGGAGAAGAGAGTGGAGGACCAGAACCAGAACCAGCCAGCAAGGTAGATCCAGATCCACTTGTACAACCCCAGACTGAAGACCAGATGTCAGCGTCTTCTGAAGCTGAGACTGAAGTCAGTGAGAATGATTGGGTCAGACCTGATAACACGGCCACCTCTGAGCACAAGGAACCCTTTGGCTCAAGGAGGAATTTGCCTCAGAAACTGAGCCCAGGACAGGAAGTGACTCACTGCAGCTCAAAAGAGCAAAAAGTAAAGACTGAAAGAGAATCAGAGATCATCAGGAACGTGACCTTTGGTCCTTCTGAACCTCAGAAAGAAGTCAGGAAGGATAAGCGTCCATTTAGGTGCTCAACATGCAGTAAAGGTTTTGATTACAGAGGTGGTTTAGATACACACATGAGAACTCACACTGGGGAGAAACCGTTCCCCTGCTCAGTTTGTGGCAAAAGATTCTCAGTTAAGGGAGATCTGAAAAGACACATGAGAACACACACTGGGGAGAAACCATTTCCCAGCTCAGAGTGTGGAAAAAGATTCTCATTGAAGGGACATCTAAAAAGACACATGAGAACACACACTGGGGACAAACTGTTTCTCTGCTCAGCTTGTGGCAGAAGGTTTTCAGAAAAGGGATGTCTGAAAAAGCACATGAGAACGCACACTGGAGAGAAACTGTTTCCCTGCTCAGTTTGTGGCGGAAGATTTGCAGAAAAGGGATATCTGAAAATACACATGAGAACACACACTGGGGAGAAACCATTCCTTTGCTCAGTTTGTGGCAGAAGATTCCCAGTGAAGGCAAATTTAGAATCACACATGAGAAGACACACTGGGGAGAAACCATTTCCCTGCTCAGTGTGTGGAAAAAGATTCTCATTGAAGGGACATCTTAAAACACACATGAGAACCCATACTGGGGAGAAACCACCTTGCCATGCTGTGGCTTTGAAGCGTGACAAGAGAGCGAGACGCAGGTTGAAGGCCCATCCAGCCATCCAGCCATTGTCTTCTGCTTCCTGTTAAGGGAAGGGGGGGGGTGGAGCTTATCCCAGCGTCTATGGGCAAGAGGTGGGTTCACCCTGGACAGGTCGCCAGTTCGTCACAGGGCCAACACATAGAGACAGACAACCATTCACTCTCACAGTCACACCTACAGTCAATTTAGAGTATCAATCAGCCTCGTCCCCTCTTGATGTCTTTGGACTGTGGGAGGAAGCTGGAGTACCAGAGAGAACCCACACAGGAACAGAGAGAACATGCAGACTCACACAGAAAGATCCGGCACTTGAGCTGGGACTCGAATCCGGAACCTTCTTTCTGTGAGGCAACAGTGCTGACCACTGCACCACTGGGCAGCTCAGGTTGCAGGCCAAATAATGAAATTATTTCATGAAGAAAAAAATGCAACAATAAACCAAAATTGAACTCAGAACAATGTGATGTGATCATCAGTACAGTTGGTGGTGTGGGTTCGTGTGTGCATGTGTGTAAGGGAGGTGGGAGGAAGAGATGTTGGCTGCTGAACTTCAAAGAGACAATGGATGAGGAGGAAGAGAGGCTCCTGGCCAGCAAGGCAGGTTCTGTATGTAGAGAGCACCGGGCCCAGGAGCTTCAACTAGGAGGAACGAACAGCCCCCCACCCTCCAGATACCTGCTGCAACACAGCTGCTTTCTCCAGGATTTTAGAGAGGAGGGGAGGTTAGCTATCAGTCCATAGTTGGCTAGAACCTCAGGGTCTAGAGGAGGCCTCTGAAGCAGTGGTTTAATGACAGCTCCCTTCAAGGACTGTGGTTCATATCCTGTTACTACAGACAGAGGAATCAGATTGAATAAAGAGGTGCTCACTGAGGGAAGACTTCCTTAGGCAGCCTAGTAGGAAATAATCTAAGAGACAGGATGAAGGTTTTGATGAGGTCATCATTGAATGAAGTTCTGGACTGTTAATTTGATAAAACTGGTCTAAAGAAATATCTGGTTTAACAGCAGTTTCTGTGTTTACTGAGGCTCTGGCTCTACTGAGGACCTTCTTATGTATTTTAAGACGATTCTGCCTCTTGTTTAGTTGCCAAGTTTTGAAAACTACCACAGAGCTGTTCTCTGTTGTTAATGTTCTTCTTTTTGAAGGACCGATGGAGTCGTTAGTGTGGTGGTGTTTATTGTACTGCTGTGTTGTGATGTCGAAGTCTACGTCAAGCATTGTGACAGCCACCAATCACGAGCCACAAGTCTCCAGTCACGAGCTGCTCGTCTCAAGCCTCCAGGTTTCCCTGGTCTCTCACCTCCAGTCTCTCATCTTAAGCCAAGTCTCCAGTCTCCAGTCTCTCGTCTTAAGCCTCCAGTCTCTCCAGTCTCCAGCCTCCAGTCTCCAGTCTCTTTCACAAACCTCTTTTGTTCACCCTCCTTCCCCTCCTCTTCATTTGGGTCTACTTCCCTTCACCCTGCCTCCTGCCAAACAAAGGAAATGCGTCACCAAACAAAGGAAAAAGCAAGCTTCTGCAGCAGTGAGCCTGCAGTTTTATCTCCCATGAGATCAACCTCCAAATGACTCAACTCAGAACAGGCATCTCTGTTGTTGTCTTCCATCCAGTTACTTAACAGTGAACTTAAAGTTAACAGAAGAATAGAAAGTTTATTAAAAGACAAGTTTATGAGGACAGTTCATAAAAAGGTTTAAAGAGAGTATTTTTCTTAACTCACTGTACAGTTTTAAAGTTGTCAGTGCTTTTGCTTCCATGTAGAGGCTCTGCTTGTATCCTCACCCCTGTGTTTGACTATTTGGAGTGGATGTTATCAACCTTCATCAACCCTAACTGACCAATGAACAGCCTGGTGTCAAAGTGCCGCCGGGTCTCATTTGATGGCCGAGGGTCCGACCTCATTTTGTAAAGTAGACGCCTGTCTCAAATAAACGCCAGGTTCGTTTAAACGCCTGGGGGCCGTTATTTGAGATTAATGTTATCTTAACTTGGTTTCATGTAAGATTTTGCAATTTATTTTAACTTCCCAGTAATTTATGTCTCATGATGTCAGTGCACCACAGACAGCAAATCTTCAAGCTCACGGTTCCATGCAAAAAAAGAAAAAAAAAGATCTTCAAGGTGGTAACGCATCGTTGTGAATGTGTAGATCTGCTATTTTGGCCTCATGAGACTGTCGTGGAAGTGGAAGGATACGGGCCTCAAGTTGTCACGCCCTTTTCTTACTAATAAAGTGTTCTTGTGTAAAGTGTTCTCTGGACAATCTTGATATTTGCACTACTGTTCTTTAAAGTACTACAGTATATTGTTATACCTTGTATACCTATTGCTAAAAAAATAATAATAGTGGCCCAGTGCTGGCCAGTGCCAAAATAAAAGCCTGTTACCAATCGACGCCTGGTCTCTTTTAAACGCCCGGGCCACTAATTAGTCATTTACTGTCTCTCTAAAGGAAAGAGCAACAATACAGTTTAAATAGATTGATTGAAGGCAATCAACAAAAACAGCATTTGCTATTTTTCATGTTTTTCACTTTTCAATTTTTTTTTAAATCTAAGTTCTGTAGAAAAGAAAATCACTCTTCTTCTTCTTCTGTGTTTTACGGCAACTGTTGTCCAAGTTTGAAACTCCACATTAGAACTGCAGCATCAATCAATCAATCAATGGATTTGGATGGATTTTGCGTTTGTTTTGTCTTGTCTTTTATTCCTTGTACTTGTGGTCATCATTGTCTCCAATCAGAAAATCTGAGGCTGGGACGTCTTGATGACGCTTGAAGAAAGGAAGCAGGTCTCAGAGGAGTGTGGACAGTGCAGTCCTCAGCTTTCTAGTTCCTGGTCTCCAGCCCTTCTCTCTTGTTGAGCAGCCAGCATCTCAGAGCCTTGTCCAAGACCTGCAGCCAAACTGCACCGTCTGCTCCACATTCACGTTTAAAAACTGAGTGGATGTCATCAGGGAGGGAAAATGCTGGAGTTCCTTGTCCTTTGCTTGGATTTGTTTGCTTTTTTATTGAGTTTGACTCGCTGGAAGAAGACTTGTTGATCCAGGAATGAAGCTGGATTCTTCTGTGCAGAGCATTCATTGAGTTGAAGTGTGGCTGTACATTCAATGATCAGTGTTATGGTTTCCTCTCCTGTGTTAAGTTGTTGCTCACACACACACACACACACACACACACACACACACACACACGCGCGCGTGTATCAACATGATGTTCCGAATGTTTCACTGTCTGTGGTTGTCCAGCTCTCCTTGCCTCTTCACTGTCATTGTCAGAACTCTGAGCAGTCTTCCTCTCCAGGTGATGTCTCTGAGTGATGATGATTGCTGTCTGTTCAACCAGCTTCATTTGTTGATATCTGAGAAGGACTGAAGACAGCAAAGTGTCCTGATTGGCCAACAACCCCTCACAGGTCAAGGTCACTGCTCTGAGGTGGACCAGTTTACTGTAACAGTGGTGGCACCATCCACTGCTGGCGCTCTCTTCAGTGCTTCTTGTTTCTGCCCTTTGTGTGTGAGCTCCTAGAGCAGCTGGTCCGGCTCCCCCCCCCTTTTCTTTTCTATTCCACTAATTTTTTGGGGGGATTTTCTATTTTTGTAATTCATCATCGATCTCGGCTCACGGTCGCTACACTCTTGACCTCCTGTGAGCCTTGAAGAGAGAGAAGCCACCTTTGTGTCGGAGAAGAGCAGCTTAGTCCAGGCAGCCAGCAGCCTGAGACCAGAGGGTAGCCCATCAACGCGCTTCCCTTCTTCATCGAGCGAATCTCAGCGGGAGCCACGGTCGACGAGGTGGAGGCTTTGAAGGCCGTCCTCCCACCAGTTCGTTGGAGAGGCGTCGTACATCGATGGGAGAATCCAGCTGAGAACGTGAGCCGGTTACGTTGGTTTTCACCGATTCAGGCCTGGACTCCTCCTGATTAAGAGTCTCATGCTCTACCGACTGAGCTAGTCAGGCTACACCTGAGTAGCTTCAATAGCCTGAAGTGATCAGAGTGAGAGACGCTACAAGCTCTTCATCAGACTCACAGTCACATGAGCCATCACATGATTGATGGATGACCACAAACACCTTCATCTTTGACAAAGAAGTCAAATAAAAGGTGAACCACAGATGAGACACCAGTGGTAAAAACACTAAAGTGCTGTCAAGGAGAAACAGGATACGAGCAAACACACACACAAGTTACAGAGAGAGAACTCTCCCAGAGGGAACCACTCAAAGGAGAACCTAGAGATCATCAGGCTGGATGACCTCATCAACATGAGACAGGTGGATAGGAAACAAGCTCAGAGATGTCAGGAACATGAGATCCAAGTGGTGAGAGAGCAAGAACTGGTGAGGTTCCAGAACCAGGAGTGAGGTGAAGCCTGCATCACCTACTGGGAGCTTTTAGTCTAAGGTTCAACTTGGACTTGAATGATTTCTGCAGAGACAACGTGCAGGGAGGGAATTTGGAGATGAAGAACAAGTTCCTCTCAGGCTTTCATGGAGTTTTCAGGGGTCAAACAGACCCTCCTCTGATTGGTTGTCAGATGTGTTCTCATTGCACCACAGCCTCCAGGTTGAGGGTTCTGATCCTAGTCAGACACATTGACTCTGATGCTGCTGAGCCTGAAGGGAGGATGAAGAAAGGAGTGTCTGAGAGAGCTTCACCAGACAAACTGTCCAGTTGAACAACAAACACTAGTCAGTAGGAATGTTGCTGCTGGGACCCTGATTCAAACCAGGGTTGCTGCAGCCACAACACAGAGGACTGACCACTAGAGGATCAGGGCCTCCTGGAGGCTGAGGTTGGAGCTGCTATGTCTTTGTCTCACTGAGAGATGAAAGACAATTGGAGTCCACAAAGAAATCATTGAGAAATCAAGGAGAGATCAAAGAAAGAATTCTAAGATCAAACACAGAACTCTGAGATCAAAGACAATTGGAGTCCACAGAGAAATCATTGAGAAATCAAGGAGAGATCAAAGAAAGAATTCTAAGATCAAACACAAACACAAACCCAACCCAACGACTCGGGTCCTGGACACCAGCAGACCTCTCAACACCTGCAGCATTTTTTCAGCTCCACACAAACCCAAAATTCACTGAATTTTTAGATCAAACACAAAACTCTGAGATCAAAGGTTGAAGTTTCCCAAGGTTCAGTTCTAGCTCAGACCCTCTTCAAGGTGGAACCAGCAGAGGAGCTCAGGAGAGATAACTGGACAGCAGCAGGACAGAACAGAGGCTCTCCACAATGGCAGGAGACAGGAAACAGGTTTGGACCATCTGGGCTTCTGTCCACTTTGATGGTTTTCAAACATTGAAGGAAATTGTAAAAATCAACATTGTGGTAAACGTTGGTTTGCCAGTGTGTTTACATCAGGATTTATATTTGAGTGTGTTTGCTCATCTGTTCCAGAAGCTTCTTCTAGAGTTGAGCCTGGATGAGTGGAGGGACCTTTTTGACCATCAGGACTGGTTTTTGATGGCCTGATGGTGCATCGGGGTCATCATGGTCCTCCACAGGGGTTCCAGGACTGTTGTGGTGTTTGTGGGAACTGCAGGGAGAAGCCCTCAGACCTGGAGAGGAAGTCCTGACACCAGCAGACCCCTCACCACCTGCAGCCTTTTTCCAGCTCCACCAAACCCACCATTCACTGCCTCCTCATCATCTGGGCATCAAAAGCAGCTCAGACCTGCTGCAGCTCAGAGACCTCAGCCATTTTTAGGATGTCTCCATGATTCTCCTTCACAGGATTTTCATTCAGAAACAAGAGAATTGTCAAAGACCACAACAGTTTTCAGCTTGCTGGTAAACAGTACTTCAACTACCATTCCACTGTGTAATGGCAGTGACTGATGTGTACTATATGCAGTACTAATCAAGTACAGCCCTGACTGATACTTTATCTCCAGTGATAGGAAGGATAAGAATGTTGAAATGGACCCAGCAGGAAGAGAATCTCAAGTCATGGCAACTTTACTGAGCAGCACTCAGTTAAGTTCAGGAAACACCAGAAAGTTTTACCACCTGTCAATGAAGTAGTCAGTAAAATAAATACTACACTGAACAGTAGTGGAGGGAGAGCAGAGCTGGAAATAAGACCTTACTGGAGGGAATGAATCTAGAAATGTTAGAGTTCTTTCAATTGAAGAAATCAGATTTGGGAGGGATGTTCTGGACGTTTTCATCCATTTTTATTTCATCCAAAGAAACAAATCATGTCTTCTACCTGGACAGAACACGCCTTTAAAAAGTATTTAGAAAGAATCCAGGTCCTGAGGGGGTTGTGGCTGTGGCTGTTCTGGTTGGTGTTGAGGCAGGGCTGCTGAGGAGGACGCTGGTGTGGATGCTCTCTGTGTTGCTGATGGCATGGATGGAGTGCTGCTGAGCTCTGCAGCTGTCTGAGCAAGGCTGCAGCGTCTGGGTCTCGGGGCGTCCGTTCCCTTCCCTCAGTGTGTGGCTTGACCAGGGAACTTCCCAGCTCCTCCACAAACATTCTCCTCTTGCTCTTCTTGGTTGAGCTCCACTCCTGGTGGATGTGGGTCCACAACACCAATGTTTCTATGCAGACTCATCAAGGATGCTGCAAAACACAAGAATCCAACCCAAGACTTTCTCTTCAACCATGTTGAGGTCTTCATGGCTGGGATGATGCAGGTTCTCTTTCTTTTTTTTTTTGAATGTTAAATAATTAATGTTTATTATGTTTTGTTCCAGTGTTAATTTGATGATCTAAACCTGATATTTAGACAATCAGACAGCACAAAAACAGAAAATGCCACCATATCATTGAAATTTTCTGACATACAAATGAAGGTGTTGACTCTTTTTGTATAAGCACCTCCCCTCTGTAGGGCTGGTGGCGCAATGGACAACGCGTCTGACTTCGGATCAGAAGATTCTAGGTTCAACTCCTGGCCAGCTCACTTTAAACTTTATACTGAGAAGATGAAGTGAGAACCACTGATCAAAGTCACTGAAGTCCTCCCAGGTTCCCTCCTTGTCTGCTGGAAACATGAACACATGAATGATCCTGCTACCTCTCATGTTAAGCTGCACTTGACAGTGACAGCAGGAGAACAAAAATCCCAGTGTGTCATCAACATTTCCTGTCAAATCAATGATAGAAGCTGTTGAGTTTCTGTATCAGAACAAGGAGAAAGGAGCCCCAATGAAAGAGTGATGGTTCTTGATTATGATTTTGTTCTTCACTCCTACACCAGAGAGTGAAAGTGTGGGCTGGCTGGGAGCAACTGCCTGCTTCAGAGTGGGAGGAGCCTCAGGACTTTCCAGTGAGAGCTGCAAACTTCCACCAGCGCCCAGTGCCAGCAGGTCTTCATGATGGAGCTGAGAAGAGCACAACAACACCAGAGCACTGGAGAGGAGCACAACACTTCTTTGCTTCCTGGCCACTCTCATGTCTGTCTGTCCATCTGGAGCTGGGGGGAGGAGCTTCACATGTTTTTCTTTTTTAAAAAAGGGAATGACATGACTTCCTCTGTATGTTAGAATATGAACGACTAAAAATGTTCATCCCCAGTTCAAAGTTAGAATTAAATTTAAAGTAGAAAACTCTTCCCTCTTCAATCCTGTCACTCAGTGTTGTAAACTGTTTCAAACAAATTCTACTGTTCAACAGTTCAAGTGTTTCTAATGAAGCTGAATGTTCGCCTCTTCTTTCCTCAGTTGTGTTTCTTTCATGTCCTCCTGAGATCAAAGACAGAATTCTGGGTACAAATAAAGACACCATCAAAGCCCCCTGATGACATCATCATCAATTCTGTCTTTGATCTGTGTCTGTCCAGTTTGTCCTGAGTGGATCCAACAGTTTCCCATGGGTGACTCTGTCGTGGTCTCTCTCCTCCTGCTGTCTCCAACTCTCAGAGTGCTTCTACTGGTTTCTCACCATCGTCCGTGTTGTTAGGCAGAGCACTGGTTAGGACTGAGGCCAGTGATGTCATCACCTCCAGCTGAGACCTGCCAGGTGATCCTGCTTCATTCAACTCTGCTGCCTCTACCACTGCCCTGACTGGTGAGGCTGACAGCAGGTTCTCTCTCATCTAAACTCTCTGTTTACAATGGAGGCTGAAATCCTTGTGATTGGTGGTTCAATCATCAGGTCTGTTGAACTCCCAGGTGCCATCACCTGCTGTCTTCCTGGTGCCAAAGTTGTGGACATTATTGAACGTCTCCAGGACTCATTGATCTCCACCCCTCAGCTCACATCCTGATTATACAAGTGTGTGAATGACATCACGAAGAGGCAGCCAATCATACTTCATGACCAGCTTGAGTCTCTTGCTAGTTCAAATCAGAGTCTGGGTAAATTCTGTGTTTTTTCTGGCTCCATCTCTGCTCCTTCCAGAAGCAGGGAGCATTTCAGCCTCTTTCCAGTCTGCATGAATGCTGAAAGGCTTCTGTACTGTTTGGCTTTGCTGTTTCCTGCAGCTTGGACATCAGATTAGAACGAACCACACTCACTAACTCACCTGTTCTTAACCACTGAGAGCTGATTTGGTTAAACATGGAAAAACACTGACTCTCTATGAGGATGTTCTCCTGCCCTGTGTGGGTGGAGCCAAGAGAGTAAAAAGACTGTGAGACCCAGAAATCAGGGCTTCTTCTCCTCCATCTTAAGGTGCTTAGACTGAAGTCTCAGCTCTGACTCTAGATCTGTTCTCTGTGTGCCAACATAAATGTGATTGGACCAGAGAAGTTGATGAGGATTTTGTTAACCTGAACCATGATAGAAAATTGTTTTAGTTTATTTGACAGCTGATTGAAGACGTGGGTCAAAACTGACCATTAACATAGAGATGGGAACAGGAAGCTGACACAAGAGGAAGGTTCCAGCTATGAAAAAGGAGTCTGCAACCATTAACAGGAATGAGCGGAAGACAATGGATGAATGGATGGATGGATGTTCGTGAAAATTTAAACCAGACAACCACTGTAGTCCCTCCTACATGATAAGCGCCATAATTTTTCTCACTCATGTCTTTTTTTTTTGGACTGGTTCCATGGTGTAATGGTTAGCACTCTGGACTTTGAATCCAGTGATCCGAGTTCAAATCTCGGTGGAGTCTCCAGCAAGTCTGTGACGGACATTGAAAGAGGAATTGCATTTTTCTATGGCCAACTCGTGCTACTTGGCTGTGGCTGGTTGGGAGGAGGCTCAGGCCCTAACAACGCTGCCACCACCTTCAATTAAGACCTCAGTTTTGTCCTGGTTGAGCTGGACAAAGTTCTCTGTCACCATGACAGGTAAATGGACATCAACTGGTCCTGAGTCATCAGGAGACACGGCCATGTGAAAAGAAAGAATCGCTGCTAGCTTGACAAAGAACTGCACAAACCAGGTTCAAGCTGGACTTTGGACCCTGGTATCTGCAACGACTCCATCAACTCCTAATCTAGTATCTTTGCTGAGGGTCCAACTATTTTACAGAACATTTGAGCATCACAACACTTAGCAGGACCTTCAAGTTGGATTCTCAGAGACTATTTCCCCAACCACTACATTGGCATCTACACTACCCAGATAGCAGGAGTCTTTGGGCCAGATCCGTTTGAAAGCTTCCTGATCCGGCTGTGGTGCACACATGACGGTTGTGGCCCACACATGAAATACAGGTTTTAACCCGAAAGCTCCAAAATCCAAGGTGAAATGAAAATGTGTGTAACTAACTGGATTCGGTCCGAACATCCGAAGGTGCCAAATACTGAAGTAAAATCAGAACTGGACCAATCCTGGGTCTGGTGTGGTGCTGATCTGCAATCGGGATGCGGGCCGTTTTTGGGCCATCGTGCGTCGAGACACTGTTTGTGTTCAAAGTTAAAATCCCACAATAAGAAGTAGCTGAATCTGACAGGTGAAGGTTTGGAACTACAAGATGGTTGATGTTTCCTTGACTTGATGCTCTGACTGTCAGGGTGGATGACAGCTTCTTCTGCTGCTGCATCTGAGTGGCTAAGATTTGTGTCCAACCAGATCAACTTAAAGAGCTTCAACAGACAAACTGTCCAGTTTAACAACAAATACCAGTCAGTAGGGCTGAGTATCGATTCAGATTTTCCTAATCGATTTGATTTGATTTTCCGAGGTCCGATTCAATTCAATTCACGATTCAATTCGATTCAACGTCCATTTATTTATTTATTTAAACCTGACCAAGTGACTGACAACAACAAAAAATGAATGTATATAAATCAAATTGAAATAAATTACAAGATAGACATTGTAAATAAAGTTTCTCCAAAGATGACACACATAAACAGGACACTCACTTAGCTACAACTGTCTCACAGCTTCTGTGCAATAACACTACAATGGTTGTGACAACTGCATCAGAACAGAATTAACAGCCATCTGTTGACTCAAATAAATGTAGGCAAATTAAAATAGCGCCAATATCTCAGTTTTTTGGAACATGGTCTGTATATTTGAAACATACAATGTAAACTGAAAAACACCATCAGACAAGTGGTGACATTCCATCTTGTTTTCCAGGCATTCTGAACTTCCTGTTTGGGTTTGGTTTGTTTTTCATTCATGCAAAAAAGAAAAGTATTTACAAGTCTAAACAGTTCTGAATTACTCCTTAAAGGGTTTTCTTGACACACGAATAAAAAAGATCTTGTAAACTTCTGAACAATAATCACAAACCTAAGTCCATAAAACTTCAAGACCTGTCATCCCTTTTCTTACTTGTTGGAGAGAGTACGATTTTTCTGCATGAAAAGGAGTTGATCAACATGTTGAGGAGTAAGGCAGCTCCTTTTTGCCGTCACAACATCCCCAGTGGTGGAAAAAACCCGCTCGGACGGGACACTGGTACCAGGTACACAAAGGTACCGTTTTACTTGGTGGGCCAATAGGGGATCCTGCTTTGCATGTGTTCTCCACCAGTTGAGAGGATTCTCAGAGAGTGGAATGGGTGTTACTTCCCTGTATATTTTGATTTCATCCTGGGCCTTTTCAAATACAGTTTTCTGTGTAACTGTCTCTTTCCGCATGTAGGCTGACCCTAGGAGAGACATCAGCGCAGAGGATTCCTTTGGTCTCTTTGGTGGAGCAACATCTTCAACGGGATCAGGCACAGCTTCTTCTTTTCCACCAAAAGCAGATGTTTGCTGTTTGAAAATAGCAAGAAAATGATCTGGAAAGACACTTGGAATACAATTCAGAATACATCTGCTTAATATTAAAATAATGAAGACAAATTAAATTTGAGTTGAATACAGTAAAGTACAAAAACTGTAGGAAATAAGGTTTTTTTTGTGTCAATAACTTACATTAGAAGCCTCCGCCTGTGCCACAACAGAAGCTTCAGTCACCAGTCGGGAGAATGTGTGGTTCCAGGCCTCATCAGGCAAGAAAGGCAGAGCCTTGAAACGAGGGTCTGACGCTGAAGCAACATAGAGCCTGTCCTTCAAGGCACGAACCTTGAAAAGATATATTTGATCACTTAAATATAATTTAATTGGAAATGAATGTGCATGAATGCACACGCATTCACCAACATACTTTTTAAGCTTACCTTGAATTGAGGTTGTTGTCTGCTGCTGTCCTGACCTCTTTGATGACTGTTGAATCCTGGGGGACACAGCGCATCTCTTCCAACAGTTGTGCATGCAAGGGTGCAATGATGGACAGAGTCGGGGATTTTTCCTCAGACTTGGCAAGAGTAGCTGCTTTCAGTGGCTGAAGGGCTTTGACCACATCCTCTGGGACTCTTACGTCCACTTCTGTCAACGTGCAGACATCTTTCTCGTTTCTGCGTACTTCAGGTGACAGCAGAGCTGCTGAGATGGCTGGTTGCTGCTGGAGGAAACGGTCCAGCATCTCCAGTGAGCTATTCCAACGTGTCACCACGTCAATCACCATCTTGTGCTCAGGAAGCTCCAGCACCCTTTGCTTCTCACTGAGGATGCGGCTCGCCGTAGAGCTACGATGAAAAAATGCAGCCATGCGTCTGACTCTGCCGAGCAAGCGTGCAGCTGTAGGGACTTTCAGCGCAGTTTGCGAGGCTAAATTAAGAAGGTGTGCAAAGCAACCAATGTGCAACAAGCCCGTCATCTCCGCAGCGCGGACAATATTTGCTGCATTGTCAGTTTCGATGGCTGGCACCTTGTTCCTAAGCTTCCACTCGCCTATTGCACTGAATAACAGTTCGCTGAGTTTTCTCGCTGTGTGGCTGGTTTCCACGGCTCTGGTTTGAAGAACATGGCATGCGAGGACCCAGTCGCTAATGTAGTGAGCTGGAATGGTCAGATATGAATCTGTTGCTCTTGACGTCTAACAATCACAAGTCAATGCCACGTTCTCTGCTGAGTGAAGCGAAGTTTCGATGCTTTGTTTTAAGCTTGCGTTCATGTTTGGTATTGTCCAATGTCTTTGCATATAAAAACTGCAACAGCCTCGGTTATCTTATACCTGCTCCAGGCTGCGTTGTTTGAGCCGTGTCGACTGGTTTTCTGCTGGGTGATGTCTTGACAAGTGGAGATTTGTCATATTCCCACAGTACTTTACCATCCCGTTGCATAGTTTGCATATTGCCCCCCCCCCCCAAGTCGTCATTTTCTCCGTCCTTAAAACCAAAGTGCACCCAAACATCGGCCTTTAATCTCACCGAGTGTGCCTTCAGGGTTGTGCTTCAGTCCGCCATGTTTGCTTGACTGGTAGTAAATTCTCGCAAGATCACATTCCATTAAAACTGCCGCCAAACGCTGATCATGCGAGACTGCCAGAGTTGATACACAGGCTGTTCTCTGCAAGTTAGGAATCGATCTGTGGGTTTTATGAATCGATATCAAACCATGAAAAGGAAAATTGATTCAAATGGATTAAATCGATTTTTTAAACCCAGCCCTACTCATTAACAATAAATCTTCCATGCAAACCAAAGTTAAACACGGTGTTCCCCAAGGTTCAGTGCTGGGGCCGATACTCTTCACTTTATATATGCTTCCTTTAGGTCATATTATTCAAAAACACTCCATACATTTCCATTGTTTCACAGATGATAATCAATTATATTTATCAATAAAGCCGGATGAAGGCCAACAGTTATCCAAACTACAAGCATGCATTCCAGACATGAAGGCCTGGATGACTTATAACTTGTTACTGTTCAACTCTGATAAGACAGAAGTTCCTGTGCTTGGCCCAAAACCCCTTAGAGACACATTATCTAGTGATGTCACTGCTCTATTTTAACTCTTTATTATCATATATTTTTATTTACTTTATTATCAGGCTGTACTAACAAGTGGTTGAAGACTCTGCAGCTGGTCCACAATGCAGGTGCATGCATAGAAATAAAGCATAAAGCATAGACAAGAAGCATAGACAGAAACTAGGAAGAGAGAGCACATCACGCAAATCTTAGCTTCGCTGCACTGGCCTCCAGTAAAATCCAGAGTAGTGTTTAAAATCCTTCTCCCAGCTTGTGAAGCTCTTAAAGGACAATTCCAGTGCAAAACAAACCAAATGTGTGTTCTTGTATTATTAATTATTTTTGAAGAATTGCAGGGATGTATTTTTGCAACATTCAAAAGTAACCTGGTTTGGTTGCATACTGCAAATTAGCTCTCAACACAGGTTTAACAGAAAAGTCACGCAGAATCTCGTGTCTTTCATGATGTTTCTTGTGTTGCAGCAGGTATCTGGAGGGTGGGGAGCTGTTCATTCCTCCTAGTTGGAAGCACCTGGGCCCATTTTTGATTTATTGTTGTGTTTTTTTTTAGTTAAATACATTCATTATTGGCTTTCAACCTGCGTCTCCCACTCTTTTGTCATGGCTTCAGTGTCATGTTTGGAAAAATGGTTTCTCCCCACTGTGCATTCTCATGTGTCTTTTCAGGTGTCCCTTTACCGAGAATCTTTTAGCACAAACTGAGCAGGGGAATGGTTTCTCCCCAGTGTGCGTTCTTATGTGTTTTTTCAGTTGTGCCTTTATCAAGAATCTTTCAGCACCAAGTGAGCAGGGGAATGGTTTCTCCCCAGTGTGTGTTCTCGTGGTTTTTCAGATATCTCTTTTCTGAGAATCTTGTGCCACAAATTGAGCAGAGGAATGGTTTCTCTTTAGTATGTGTTCTTATGTGGCTTTTCAAATATCCTTGAACAGAGAACATTTTTCCACAAATGGAGCAGGGGAATGGCTTCTCCCCTGTGTGAGTTCTCATGTGCATTTTCAGATGTCCATTTTCTGAAAATCTTGTGCCACAAACTGAGCAGGGGAATGGTTTCTCCCCATTGTGCATTTTCATGTGTCTTTTCAGACCTCTCTTTTCTGAGAATCTTTTGCCACAAACTGAGCAGGGAAATGGTTTCTCTCCAGTGTGTCTTCTCATGTGTCTTCTCAAATTACCCTTTTCTGAGAATCTTCTGCCACAAACTGAGCATGGGAATGTTTTCTCCCCAGTGTGTGTTCTCATGTGATTATTCAAACTCCTTCTGTTCCTAAAATCTTTACTGCATGTTGAGCACCTAAAGGGACGCTCATCCTTCCTGACTTCTGTCTCAGATTCAGAAGGACCAAAGTTCACGTTCCTGATGATCTCTGATTCTCTTTCAGTCTTTACTTTTTGCTCTTTTGAGCTGCAATGACTCACTTCCTGTCCTGGTCTCAATTTCTGAAGCAAATTCCTCCTGGAGCCAAAGGGTTCCTTGTGCTCAGAGGTGGCCGTGTTATCAGGTCTGACCCAATCATCCTCACTGACTTCAGGCTCAGCTTCAGAAGAGTCTGACATCTGGTCTTCAGTCTGGGGTTGTACAAGTGGATCTGGATCTACCTTGCTGGCTGGTTCTGGTTCTGGTCCTCCACTCTCTTCTCCATCAGCTTCTGTTTTCAGAGGATGAACTGGGCTGCTGCTCAGACACTCTTCCTTCAAGTTCTCCTCAGTTAGACTCTGATGAAGCTGTGGGAACTGAGGTTTCTCTTCGTCCCCTTCTCTCTTCACAGGGACCAGAGTGAAGGGGAACGTGGTGATATCAGCCTCCTGCTGCCCTTGAAGCTGCCCTCCCTCCTCACTGGTCCAGAGCTCCTCCCTCTCCTCTTTAATGTGGGGGGGCTCTGGGTCCTGCAGCTCAGGGGGAACCTCTTCTTTAATCACCAGCAGCTGCTCCACATCTGCAGGACACAAACAGCAACATCAGAAATCTCTTCATTTGACTCTGAAACAGCGGAGCAACAGACAGAAACAGAAATCAACTCAATGAAAAGAGACGTCCTGCTACTGACAACCAGTCAGCAAACTGGGAACAGAAACGCTGGCTTCAGATGCTTGGATCAACGTTGGGTCACCCAGGTCAAAGGTCATAGGTCCCCATCACTGAATGGTTTTGTCCATTCATAATCACAAGGTGAGGTTTATCCACTCTAACAACACCAAATAGCCGTCAGCTATTAAAATCTTCTATGTTTTTACATTCCTGCTCAGTTGGAACACAATGGCCCTCATTACAGACACAACAAGACCAGAGACACTTGCTGGCTAGCATTAGCATGAGTACCGCCTCCCAGTGTCCTGGTCAGTGTGTGGGGTCCAGGGACATCCTGGCCACTGGGAAAAGTGGGACAATTCTTGAATGGCCGGTCCAGCCCAGGCCGGCTGGGCAGTGAACAAAAATAACTTTTTAAAAGGCCTGTATAGTTTCCATTATAGGAGGCACAGTGGTGCAGTGGTTCAACCTGTCACCTCACAGCAACAAGGTTCTGGGTTCGAGCCCCTGCTCAAGCACAGGATCTTTCTGTGTGAGTCTGCATGTTCTCCCTGTTCCTACGTGGGTTCTCTCCAGGTTTTCTGGCTTTGCATTTGTATTCTACATGTAGCTGAGTCAATGCCTATGATATCATTTTACTCTTAATTTGGTGAACTTTCTAAACCTCTAATACTGTAATATTGTAGTAGTAACAGTGTGATAGCCTTTTATTTAGAAGTGGAAACTCTTCTCATTGTTCTGTACTGTTGATGAATGGTTGATGGTCTTCAAGGTTCCTGTTCATGTTGGAGCACTGGAGGTCTGAACCACTGAGACACTCAAAGAGCTGCATGAGTGACGTCACTTCAAGCTGGCAGAACGACTCCAGCCAGGGTCCTGCTGAGTGTTGTGATGCTCCGTGTTTAGCTGTCAAGCTAGCAGCTCTGGACTCACTGATCTGGACTGAAACTGCATTGAAATGAAACAACAGAGCTTCACTGGTGTCTGCAGGAGGTTTGCCTTTGGATTTTGTCCCCTAAAGCTGCTGTAACATTGGTTCATTCTGACGGGACTCATTTGGATATCATGTGACTTGCTGCAGGAGACAGAGAGACTGCTGACACGTGTGTGTGTGTGTGTGTGTGTGTGTGTGTGTGTGTGTGTGTGTGTGTGTGTGTGTGTGTGTGTGTGCTGACTGAGTCAGTGCTGCTCTTTCAGCATCACCATCCTGGTCCTCCTGATGTGTCTGGTGGTCTTCAGCCTGGCAGCAACCACCTTCAGCTGCTCCACAGCTTTCCTCATGTGTCTGATCCATGATGGTGGTAGAATGGAGCTCCATCATCAGAACAAGTCCCACCAACATTGTGCTGCCTGCTCTTTGACTTTTACTGACTTGTTGTTGTTGATTTGATCCACCATCTTTATCTGAGGGGGCACTGAGCAGGTCTGGGATCATGGATGGGATTGGACCACCTTTGCCTTCAGAAAAACAATCCAATCCTTCTTTCTGGCTCCTGAAGGTGGAGTTTGTCTCTGGGATTTTTCCACAAAATTTTAGAAGTTAAAAACCCCACAAATCCTGATGGACTCCCAACATTACTGGATTAAGAGTTGACAAAATGATCTGCAGCAGCGGAAAAATCTGCTGAAAAAGGTGCGTGATACAGTGTCAGCTTCCTCTCATCTCTCTGTCACACCGCTGTGTGTGTGTTTGTGTGTGTATCTTCTCGTGACACACAAACACACACACACCCCCTCCCAACCCCACTGCCTCCATCACCATCAATCACTGCTTGGACCCTAACGAGCCAGGATGTAGCCCGTCAGGTTCCAGCACAGCTTTTTGCTGTGTTGGGTTGCACTCAGAATGACGTTTCTCTTTCTCTCTCTCTCCCTTCAGAAAGTAACAGATGAGCCACAAACTGAATGTGGACCAGATTTATTGCAGAAGCTGAAGAATCCACTGGAAAAGGCATCACTGAGAGGACAGGTTCACCTCCTCTCTTTCCCTCCGAGCCCTGTCATTGATGCGTCTCAGCATCTTGGGAGAGTTCCTTCTCTGCTTTGTCACAGATCTGAACCCCCTACCATCAAACCACGTTCCATCAAAGAAAGAGGACTTTGGTCAACTTGGGCCATGAGAAGTCCAGAACACATGACTTGGATATGGAGGTTTGTTAGAGTTTGCAAAGGGAAACAGGAGGCTGTTGTTGAGGAGTGGATTGGTGAGAAAGGAGAGTGGAGCTGTTCAGGTGCAAACAGAGTTCAGGTGCTCCAAACAAGAAGCTGAGAACAGGACAAGAAGACAAACAAGAGGTTTAACACAACGCCAACCCTTCAGTTTGGTAAATATCGGCTACATTGAGAGCTCTTATCGAGTCTGACTTTATTTTGTAAGTTGATCTCAGAATTGGAACCAGAAATGTTTTTTTAGTTTTCTTTTTTAATTTGGCCCCGAGGGACTGCCACCTCCTCCTGGTCAGGGGTTTGGGGCCTCAGGGACCCTCAGAGTTCCACCAGCAGAAGCTCAAGCCCTGTTCAAACTACGCTACTTTTTGTTAGCGACAGGCCCTGCTGTTCACACCATCGGCGCTCAATCAGGCTGCTGTTCACACTACAAGATTTGTCGGTGCACAGGAGTGTTCAGACTACAGGATTTTCCCCGTCAGGAGGCGTGGCCAACTGCACAGCTGACCAGGAAACTCTTGGACGCAGCGCACGCCCCTTTCATTGTAAACATGGAGGTGGAGCAGAACGCAGCCCTCCAGGTCCTTAGTGCGCTACCATGGAGCCAAGAATCCTGTGTCCAAGGATATGGTGAACCCTTCCTAGAATCCATGCCCCTCCTCATTGTTGTTGGTGGCTCTGCGTCACTCCCCCACTGCCAGAGCTCCCATGTCTGCTGTCATTGGCTGCAGCTCCGTTTACGTCACTGCCACAAGTCCTGATATCCAGCAGTGCTGGTGTCCACTTTTTGTCACCGACGTCGCATGCGACCTCCCAGTCCACTGTCTTGGATCTGTTCACCCTCATTACTGTAGTGTGGTGGTCATTGATGCCTCAGCCTGATTGGGGGAGGGAAGTCACTGACGCCTAAAATCTTGGAGTGAACTGGGCTTTAGCCTTCATGTGGGACCAGGTTGGACCGGTCTGAGGGTGAAGGTCTGACAAAGTGCAATCCAATTACATGACAACAACAGTGATCCAGAGACCCACCTACCCCCCCCCCCCAACACCACCACACCCTTTCCCGCCTCAGTCGCCATCATGTGCCCCTTCACATTTCTGTCTGCCCCCTTATAAATGCCCGTCGAGAACCGGCCCTGCTGCAGCTCCACTTCCTGGACTGAATGAGGGGCCCAGCAGGTCCCTGCGGGGACTCACCTGCTCTGTCCAGCCTGACTCGGGGCTTCAGCACGGCATCGAGCAGCAACCTCTGCCGGCGGTTCTCCCGCTCGTACTCCGCCACGGTTTCCTCCAGCAGAGCCACGATCTGCTCCGCGGCCGCCGCCAGCCGCTCGGTGAGCAGCGCTCTCAGCACCGGGACTCCAGCCGCTGAGTCTCCTTCTCCCAGCTGCAGCAGGAAGTCTTCAGCGGCGGCGAGGATCCGCTCCTGGACCGACACCCGCAGCAGCTGCGCGGCGCACATGTTGAGGTTCTACCGGCGCCACTCAGCCTTCAGGAGACAAAGACCGAGGCCGGGGGTTCACGGACTTCTCCTTCTTTCCTTGTTGTGTTCAAAGCTTCCCGCGTCTTCTTCTCGTTTTTTGAAGTGCGTATTGATGACGTATGTGGTGACGTCCGAAGCCTCGCCAGCCGGCAGTGACCACGTGACTGATTCAGGACCTGCTTCTCCGGCTTGGCGTGAGATTCTAAATCTAAAGCAGTGAAACGCCGTGGTTTCCTCCCTCTGGTCCGCGCATCTGTTGGAGTTTCGTTTCCAGAGGTGAACCAGCGAGGAAGAGCAGGTTTTCCCCGTCTGGGAACATCTGGAGTTGATTTCTCCTCATCAGCTCTGCTCCTACTGATGACTGTAGGAATTTTTCAACAAGTCATCATTAATCAATCAGAAGGACCCACAGAGTCTATATTACGCTGTTCAAAATCTGAAGAGGACACCCTCTAGTCTAAAGTGATCCTTAAATGTGACAACAGTTGATAACAAACTACCAGAAGAGAAACCAGTGTGTTGCATATCAAAGTATTTGTAGCTGGGTCAGTGTGACTGTGAGCCTTCATCTTAACAGCTAAATTGATCCTTAAATGTGACAACAGTTGATAACAAACTACCAGAAGAGAAACCAGTCTGTTGCATTTCAAAGTATTTGTAGCTGCGTCAGTGTGACTGTGAGCCTTCATAGCCAGCATGAAGGAGCTGGTTTCATCTTTGCTGGGGAAATCCCACACACAACTGCTCTCAGTTCCAAATGTGTGTGTCCTCACTCCTCCGTCCTCCTGCTGCCCTCAGAATACAGACACAATTCAACCTGGCAAGTTTGGAGCATAGAAGTGCTCCTGAAGAGATGTGTGTCAGCCCACAGCTGGCTGTTCTTACCTGGAACCTCAAGATGAAACTGCTTCCACAGATTCGAAATGAATCTGATGTTGACTTTTGGACAAATCACCTGTTCATCAGTTCATCATCACTTCCATCCATTTCTACTGCTTATCTTGTTATAGAAAGGAGTCTATCTGCTGTGTGACTGAGGCAGTTACTGTGAGCTGCTGCATGTCTCAGTGTGTGTGTGTGTGTGTGTGTGTGTGTGTGTGTGTGTGTGTCAGTGACGTGCGGTCAGGGGAGGCAAGTGAGGCCGTGCCTCGCCCGTCATCATGGAAAGAAAAAAATGTAAATTGAAAAAAATAAAAGCAATTATTGTATTTTTCCTTTGATTTGTACGATAAAGTTATTTTGCTTTTAACTCAACCAGTTTTAAGTTATTTTTTATTCAAAATCACAGATTTTTCATATTTATCGTTCAAATACTGAGAAGAGACGTGCGGTGAGGCACCAGGCAGCTGAGCCTCACCAGGCATTGCTCAATGACTCGGCTAACTGTGCTGCATGCTATGCAGGGAGCCCGTATTGCTGTCTCTTTCTATGGCGCTATTAAAATGTTCAAATACTTCTGCGAAACAAAC
This sequence comes from Aulostomus chinensis, assembly GCF_037954235.1. Classification (NCBI taxonomy): domain Eukaryota; kingdom Metazoa; phylum Chordata; class Actinopteri; order Syngnathiformes; family Aulostomidae; genus Aulostomus; species Aulostomus chinensis. The sequence continues at coordinate 53,197,677 of NC_141320.1, read as the reverse complement.
TACATTTCTATAGTTTAGCTGGTGAATATCATGTAGAGTGTTTTTGTATACACTGAGTGTAACGTGTTTCTTGTGCTGAGCGATCATAAAACGGCTGCGAAAAGGTGCTGGGTGAGGCACGCAGTTCTCCTGCCTCATGGAGGAGGCGCTAGTGAGCCCAGGGATTCTGCTTGCGCCTCCTCCGGTCCGCTGCAGAAGAAGAAGTGACAGCGAACTACAATTTACTGTTAGGAAAGTCAAGTGCAGTCATTCAGTTATTGTAATCATTTTTGGACCTAAACACCACAGGGACACACTCTTGAATCGGATCTCTACTCTAGATGGCATCACCCTAACTTTGAGTACAACTGCAAGGAACCTTGAGGTCATTTTTGACCAGGACCTTTCCTTCAGCTCCCACATAAAGCATGTGACTAGGACCGCCTTCTTCCATCTGCGAAGTATCGCTAAGATTAGGAAGATCCTTTCCCAGAGTGATGCTGAAAAACTGGTGCATGCATTTATCACTTCTCGGCTGGACTACTGCAACTCTCTCCTGTCAGGATGTCCTAAATACTCCCTAAAGAGTCTCCAGCTGGTCCAGAACGCTGCAGCGAGGGTTTTGACGGGAGTTAAGAAGAGAGAACACATCTCTCCCACTTTAGCTTCTCTCCACTGGCTTCCTGTAGGATCGAGAATCGACTTCAAAGTCCTTCTGCTGACTTATAAGGCTCTCAATGATAAAGCTCCATCCTATTTGAAAGAGCTCATTAGTCCCTACTGTCCGACCAGAGCACTCCGCTCCCAGAATGCAGGTCTTTTCGTGATTCCCAGTATCTCTAAAATCAGACTGGGAGGTAGAGCCTTTAGTTACCGGGCTCCTCTACTATGGAACCAGCTCTCTCCATGGGTCAGAGAGGCAGACACTTTAACTACGTTTAAGTCCAGGCTTAAGACCTTCCTCTATGACAGAGCCTTCAGTTAGGACTGGTTCAGGTAGCTCTGAACCATTGATAGCTATGCTGCTATAGGCTTAGACTGCTGGGGGACACATCAGGTTACATGGAGCCCTTCCCTCCTCTCCTCTCCTCTCCCCCTCTCTCCTCCCTGCACATTTTTGGAACTGTCATTACCATTACTTGTTGCACTTTGTAGTTTGGCCTTGGTGTCTCGCAGTCTCTCTGTGTTTCCACAGATCCACCAGAGCCCCAACCGCCGCCTGCATCGCCCCCCCCCCTCTTATTCCCTACTGTTACACCGGCCTGCGCTCCCCTTCCATGAACCAGTCTGCCATCCAGTCCCCCATCAAGCTGGCTTGATGGCTCTCCCTGCCTCCCCTACCAGAAGCTTCCTTCTTCAGCTGTTATTAACATTTCCGTGTTTCTCACATTTTGTATTGTAAACTGTTTTCTTGTCTGTAACAACATCTACTGCACGTCTGTCCGTCCTGGGTGAGGGATCCCTCCTCTGTTGCTCACCCTGAGGTTTCTCAGATTTTTCCCTGTTAAAAGGGTTTTCTATGGAGTTTTTCCTCAGTCGATGTGAGGGTCTAAGGGCAGAGGATGTTGTTATGATGCCATGTGAAGCCCTTTGAGACAAACTGTTTGTGAAAACGGGCTATACAAATAAAATTGCCTTGCCTTGCCTTGCCTTATTTTTTTTCTCCTGAGTGGCCGTAATGTCACAATGGAGGATTACATTTCTAAGCTAAAACAATTTTCTAAATTGGATTTTCAATGGAAGCAGGAGGTTCACGCTAAAGTATCCAGAGCGCTGAAGAAGCTGTGGCAGACAGAAGCCAAAACATGGAGAACATTTTTTGACTGTTTTTATTATTAAATGCAGGTTTTTTTTCATATGTTGACAGATCTGATTGTGATGGAGTCGGTGCCTCACCAGCCATGAACCTCACCACACGTCACTGTCTTCCAGTGAACGTCCAACTATCCTCTGAAATAAGAGATGAATCTTTCCCTGCTGAGACTCCTGATCTCTGACTGTCACTAGCATGTGCTAGCAGAATACAGCACTCCTTCTTCATGATCTGTCTTTGTCTCTGACCAGCTCTCCTGCTCTCTTTCCTCCTACCAGTCAAAGCAGACATCCGCACCTACTGATCTTGGATCTGCTGCCCGTTCCTGCCTGGTAAAAGAAGGAACCAGCACCTGGTTCTCCAGGCTGAATGAACTCCAGGACGTTGGCCAGCCGTGTCAGTTGAAACCTTATTTGTCCAAATAGAGAAAAAATAAGTCTGATTGTTGATGAAAGATGTCATCATGGCTTTGAAACTGTGGTTGGTGACCAGCCAACATGAGCACATTCATGGAAGAATAGCAGTAAAAACAGGAAGTGTCAGTTAGCAAATACTCACCAGTCTGTCACGATCATACTTGATTCTAGTGGAACAAAATGGCTGCTGCTGACTGTGCTGCCTGGTGGAGGATCACTCTTCACCATCCTCTCAGGCCTTGATGGAACCTAAAAGGCCAGTTCCTGGAGAAGATCCTCTAGGGGTCCAGGTTAAAGCGGCGCCCCAGCTGGCACCAGGCGCTGACCCAGGTCCTGCATGGGAGATACTGTCAGTTCTGTTCTGCCCTGCTCACAACCACAGGCTGGTGTTGAGGCCTGCAGCAACCAGGGCCCCAGTCACCAAGAGTATAAAGGCTGGTCATTGTGGCAGTGGGAGGAGTCAAAATGAAGACAGACCAATGAGAGCAGGACGTTCCTGGAGAAGTCAGAAGAACTTGACCATGTTTCCTACAGTACCCAGGAGGCCTGGTAGTTGTTGAAGGAAGCTCCAAAAGCAAAGAGCAGACAGCAGGACATCAAAAGAAAAGATCCAGACACTAAAACTACAAGTAGAAACAAGAAGAAATACTCAAAGCTTTGGAAAGATACTACAAGGTTGGATATACATTATTATATACACTACTATTCTCATTGACTCCTAAAGAGGGACAGGAAACATTAGAATGTGGGTCAGATCAGCTGATTTCAGTGTTGAGTCCATCCCTCCATCCACTTTCTGTTGTTGTCCTTTAAGGGTCATGGGGGGGGGGGGCGATCCCAGGTGACATTGTTCAAGAGGCAGGGTTCACCCTGGACAGGTCACCAGTCCATCAGGAGAAATGAGGTGGTCAGCATCATGCAACCTAAACTAAAACATTAGTCAGATCAAATTCAGATTAAAGCAAGAGTCTCCAGATCAAAGTCAGAATTCCTGACGATGTCATCAGGGCTTTGACAGTAACTAGAATTCTGTGTTTGATCTCAGGAGGATATGAAAGAAACACAATTGAGAAAAGTATATGAGACCACGGCGGCATGATGGTGCAGTGGTTAGCACTGTGGCCTTACAGCAAGAAGGTTCTGGGTTTGAGTCCAGGCTCAGGTGCAGAATCTGCATCTTCTCCCCGTTCATGCGTGGGTTCTCTCTGGTACTCCGGCTCCTTCCCACCGTCCAAAGATGTGTAATTTGGGATGAGGCTGATTGGACACTCTAAATTGACCGTAGGTATGAATGGTTGTTCGTCTCTGTATGTTGGCCCTGCAATGGACTGGCAACCTGTCCAGGGTGAACCCTGCCTCTGGCCTGTAGATGCTGGGATAGGTTCCAGACCCCTCGACCATCAATGTAGGTCTTTTGTTAATTGCATGCCACATTAAATTATTATTGGTCACTTTTCTAGCAACAGTCTCACAGTGTCAAGACAAGAACACTTCTACTTTTGATGATGACAGTTTGTTCAACACTAAACTTCATCCAGTACCATGTTGTCCAACACTGGAACCTCCACAGCACCTGAACAGGGACTTGAACCCTGGACCCTCACATTAAAAGTCTGATGCTCTACCATCTGAGCTACTCAGGCTCTTTCTACAGCATTGAGACAGGAACAGAAACACCTGTGAAGGTCAAACTGATGCTTTCTTGACTTGTTCAGTCCTCCATGTTAAAGTCCACCAGGCTTTTGATTGGCTCTGATTCTCTGTGGCAAAATCCAACAAGAGGCTCCAAAAATGTCCTGAATGTCACAAGGTAAGGCGATTTTATTTGTAGAGCCCATTTTCACCAACAGTTTGTCTCAAAGGGCTTCACATGGCATCATAACAACATCCTCTGCCCTTAGACCCTCACATCGACTGAGGAAAAACTCCATAGAAAACCCTTTTAACAGGGAAAAATCTGAGAAACCTCAGGGTGAGCAACAGAGGAGGATCCCTCACCCAGGACGGACAGACGTGCAGTAGATGTTGTTACAGACAAGAAAACAGTTTACAATACAAAATGTGGGAAACACGGAAATGTTAATAACAGCTGAAGAAGGAAGCTTCTGGAAGGGGAGGCAGGGAGAGCAAGCCAGCTTGATGGGGGACTGGATGGCAGACTGGTTCATGGAAGGGGAGCGCAGGCCGCTGTAACAGTAGGGAATAAGGGGGGGGGGCGATGCAGGCGGCGGTTGGGGCTCAGGTGGATCTGTGGAAACACAGAGAGACTGCGAGACACCAAGGCCAAACTACAAAGTGCAACAAGTAGTGGTAGTGACAGTTCCAAAAATGTGTGGGGAGGAGAGAGGGGGAGAGGAGAGGAGAGGAGGGAAGGGCTCCATGTAACCTGATGTGTCCCCCAGCAGTCTAAGCCTGTAGCAGCATAGCTATCAATGGTTCAGAGCTACCTGAACCAGTCCTAACTGAAGGCTCTGTCATAAAGGAAAGTCTTAAGCCTGGACTTAAACGTAGTTAAAGTGTCTGCCTCTCTGACCCATGGAGAGAGCTGGTTCCACAGTAGAGGAGCCCGGTCACTAAAGGCTCTACCTCCCAGTCTGTTTTTAGAGATACTGGGAATCACTAAAAGACCTGCATTCTGGGAGCGGAGTGCTCTGGTCGGACAGTAGGGACTAATGAGCTCTTTCAAATAGGATGGAGCTTTATCATTGAGAGCCTTATAAGTCAGCAGAAGGACTTTGAAGTCGATTCTATTTGAGTATTTGAGTGTTTTATTTGTCACCAAGGGATCGAGCCCAAGGCGAAATTGCATTACACTACTCAAAGCCTGATACAACGATCACAAGCGGTCACAATTATTACAGATTGAAAGTAATAATGGTACACTTCAGAAATTTAACAACAGCACATATACATTTGCTGTGTATGTACGCTAAACTTGAGCAGTCCGTTGACCCAATGGAGGCAAGATCCTACAGGAAGCCAGTGGAGAGAAGCTAAAGTGGAGAGATGTGTTCTCTCTTCTTAACTCCTGTCAGAACCCTGGCTGCAGCGTTCTGGACCAGCTGGAGACCCTTTAGGGAGTATTTAGGACATCCTGACAGGAGAGAGTTGCAGTAGTCCAGCCTAGAAGTGATAAATGCATGGACCAGTTTTTCAGCATCACTCTGGGAAAGGATATTCCTAATCTTAACGATACTTTGCAGATGGAAGAAGGCGGTCCTAGTCACATGCTTTATGTGGGAGCTGAAGGAAAGGTCCTGGTCAAAAATGACCCCAAGGTTCCTTGCAGTTGTACTCGGAGTTAGGGTGATGCCATCTAGAGTAGAGATCCGATTCAAGAGTGTGTCCCTGAGGTGTTTAGGTCCAAACACGATGACCTCAGTTTTATCTGAATTTAGCATTAAGAAGTTAGAAGACATCCAGGATTTAATGTCTTTCAGGCAGTCTTGCAGATGAGTAAACTGGCTTGTGTCGTCTGGCTCCATCGACAAGTAAGGTTGTGTGTCATCTGCATAACAGTGAACAGAGGGCAGTAGAATATCAAATCTAGAGGTTTGGTCCATTGTATCACGATGACATCAAAGACAAAATTCTGAAATCAAAGAGTAAAAAAATTCTGGGTTCAAAGAATTCTGAAGTCAAGTTTTGGAAGTCGACCATGAACATGAACCTCCAAGTCTGAAGTTTAAACTGGTAGCTGTGGTTTGACTGGTTTGTTGTTTAAGTTACCAGGTTTGTAAATACTTTCCCATTCAGGGCCTTGAATTTCAGGGGAGTCCTTCGACAAAGTCATGTCCAAATAAGGGCATTTCTGGTTCCTTGAAGCTGCCTTTGATGCTCAGCCACAGGTAAATCCCTCCTCCTGGTAACAGGACAAAGTAAACATTGTCCCCATGGTACTGAATCAGGGAGATTTGAATGTGTGGGGTTTCTTTGTTCTTCATCTTCATGACTGAACAGAGAAGCTTTAGTTGATGGCAGTTTTCAAAGTGGAGCTGCTGCCAAAGGGGCTTTCCTCCATTGTCAGGGTCCTGCTTCTATTTGGGCGGTGAGGACTCTTTCTGAGCCGCTTCTTGAAGGGAAGTGAAACAATGTGTGAGTGAGTGACTGCTGGAGCAGAGAAACATCTGACAGAAACTCCTTCAAGAGGAAATCTGCTCTCACAGTCCTGGTGTCCTAGCAGCAGGATTTGATTGACAGCTAGCCTGTCCTCTAATCTGAGCGGTGTCTTCTAGGTGATGTCCCTCCCTCCCTAACGGTGCTGCCCCCCTCCAGCCAGGAGCTGCAGCAGGGGAGGGTCACGCTGGTGTTGTTGGCCAACAAGGGCTTCCCTTCAGACTGGAGTCTGGCCTGGAAGGTGGACGGCAGCAGCAGCGGCGGCTGGGAGGAGAGCAGGAGCCCCGGGGTGCTGGAGAAGGACGGCCTCTACAGCTGGAGCAGCACCCTGAGGCTCCCCGCAGACCAGTGGAGGAAGGTGGGCTGGGTGAGTTGTGAGGCCACCCAGGGCTCCCAGACTCCAGTGTCAGAGGTGCTGAGGAGAGACCAGTGTTCCCAGTCCTGACCTGACTCACTGGGACTCTGAACTCTGCAACAGTTTTCCTCTGTAAACGTTGCCATCAGAATGTTTGCTGCTCCATTTTGATTGTTGCTCTCCAGCTTCAGCTCAATAAAAACCTCTTCATCACATCAGTCCCATGTGGAGCTGCGTTGTTCCAACAACACTGAGCTCTCAGCTCATAGCAGTTCTACAATAAAGGTTCCAACACAACGTTCCATTGATCCATGAACAAAGCAGGCAGTGAGACCATGATGATGTCACATCTGTCCACTGTCCAGATGTCAGAGCTGAAAATGATACGATGCCATGTTCCCTTCAACAACAGTCCAGCAGAAAGCCACCATGAAGACCTGAGGAGAAGCAAGGCAGCTCACCACAGTCAGGAACTCCCAGTCACCTCAACAAGGTTTCTGTCCACTCACGTTCAACCAGACCAGCAGATCAACTGCATCCCCACTGCCTCACCACCAGAGGGAAGTAGAACATCAACCATAGAGGCTCCCACTGAGGAATGAACACCACCACCAGCAGACGGCTCTCCCTCTCTGACAGCATTTAAAGGAGGTTTCCTGGAGTGACTGGTCTGATCAGTCACTCCAGCTTCCAGTAAACCATTCAGTTGAAAATACCAGCAAGTCCCATAAACCTCCTGAACATAGAGAGGGAAACATCCCTCAGAATAAGGACACACAATAAAAACCAAAGAAATGCTTGGGTCCAGTCCCCCCTGACTGAGGACACCTGAGCAGACCTGACTCAGGCTGACCAGGTTGTGTTTGTTCATGTTTAGTGTTGGTGAGTGTGTGTCCTTGTGTGTTTGTGAGTGTTCATATGTGTGGTGTGACTGAGCTTCATCCAGGAGTGTGGCTGAGAGGAGCAGAGAGAGAGCAGTGCTGTGTGAAAGGAACTAAACTCCACGTTCCAGTACACAGAGCTTGATGGGCTCTGTTGGTCCTCTAGCAGTCAGACCTGGGTTCAACACTGCTGCAGTTCTACATCTGGACCACGTTTTGTTCAAGTCTAATTCATGTTTCCCCTTCACACAAAACTGGTCATGCATTTGTTTTAAATCAAAGAATTCTTGTACTTTATTCCATCAATGTGAACCCTTTGTTCATGGAAACTGTTTCATCTAGCAAATCTATAACCTGCACTTCTTCTGAAGATCTTGTGTCGCTCCATGTTGGAGTTCCAAAGTTGGAGGTAAGAGTGAGGGTGTGAGAGGAGGGCTGGACGGGTGAGGAGGGAGAGGTTGAAGTGGACAAAAGGCCAGGCTGCAGCACAGATAGAGGAGTTGTTGTTGCCCAGTTCTGATGGAGGAGTCAGAGTGAAAGGAGGGAAAGGAACCTGAACGAGTGAAAGGAGAGGTGTGTATGACTGAAGGGGAAACGCCTCCTGGCTCCTCCAGCTGTGATTGGTGGGAATGGTCAGTGGGCGTGACTAAGGTGTGTGTGGGTATTGTAGTACAGTTGACTCATAGCTTGGCAACCAGCCCAGAAGATACACAGACACAGAAAGTTAAAAATAGTCCCCCCGTGCTCACCTGGACTCCTGCACAGACGTTCATGTTTTTCCTCTTGTCTTTTATTCCAAGTGCCAATAGAAGAACAGGTTAAAGGTGCAACTTGTAAAATGAGTACCGTATCAACCGTCCTAATCGGGGCGAAGAACCCAGAGCTTTTAAAACAAAGGTTAGAAATTTCTGAAAAGTGGGAGAAGCGAACCAAAGGGACGACCCCAGCATGGCCCGAGGGTGGCACCTCTAATGTGTAAAGACTTCAGTCAGATAACAATATGAATAATATTGATGGCAGTTCAGGTCTGAATGGGGGAGCAGGAGGAAAACTGGGAGATGATGAGACCCTGGACAGAGACAAGCTGCAGCTGTTCAAAGACGTCTCTCAGGGAATCCTGGAAGAACTCGATGTGACCTCATGAAGGTCTGGAAGTGTTGAAGCAGGGACAGGAACTCAACTGCTGCTGCTGGGATCCATCTGATCTGGAGCCATCATAGAGGCAGGCAGCACCATCTAGTGGAGAGATGGGACAACTGCATGTAACTGGTTTCTGCCTGTGGCCTGACTGGTTTTCAGGTTGTTCTCGTTGACTTGTTATGAGGAAGCGACGCCAGATCAAATGCACATAAACACCTGGCCTGAGGAGGGAGAAGGAGCAGCGTCTCTCTGATCCAGGTATGAAGGCCATGATTAATGGACATGTCTGTCCATGTCGGTCACCTGTTTGTCTTGAACCGCTAACTGAATTAAAGGAGGGGGAAGAAGGAGGGAAGAAAAGAACCATTGAACGAGTGTGCAGGTTGAGTTCAGCAGGTGAGAACCCCCCAGACCAACAGGATCCCTCTGACTGAGTTGGCTCCCTGCTTGAGTGTCCAGCTGAACCGTCTCCATCAGGAGGTGTGAAGGTGGGATTCTAGCTGGTTCACAACGAGCGTCAGTGGGAACGTTCACAGCAAACCAGCAGCGCTTGGTTTCTCATGTTGTGTCATCAGGGAAGAATGCAGGGAGAGTATGAACGGGTCCAACCGGATCTTAACATGCCAGACTTCACACTGGAGTTGAGGGACAGCCGCTGTGTCTCATCCAGACATGAAAGAGGGTCCTGACCACAGCATCATTCAGTGTTGCTGTTTGAGGTCCTGGAGGCGGAGCAGCTGCTAGAAAAGCCTGAGTTTATGATTCTGAGCTGTTGGAGGAGTGAAGCTGAGACTCAAACCTGGAATCTGATCCGAACCATCAGAGTTTCCTGATGCTTGGATCAACATTCCGAGTAGGAATGTTGGACTGAGATCTTTCCAAAGTCAGAGCTGCTGGTTCCTTCACCTGCACTCGCTGCTTCATGGAGATTCTGTTCTCCATCAGAAGGTGATGACACCAACAGTCTGATAGTCAGGTTGTCATGGTGATACGTTTGTGACTCTGGTCCCAGGTTGGGACCGGAGTCACAAACTGTTCTGTGAAACACAGAGAAACACAGCAACAATGAAGACACACAGCAGCCCGTTCATCGTCCAGATCATGGACATAGTAAAGAGTAGATCCCGCATCCGCCGCTACCACGAATGGGCGCTGTCAAGAAATGCCGCCGCCAACTTGGTCCGGTCGCCCGCCTCACTCTGCACCGCTGTTTAACCGGCGCAATGAAGTCTCAGCGCATTAAATGAATCATAGTTCGCTCAATACTACGCTATTTTTTCCTCTACAAAAGTCATTCAAAGATTCATGATGGAGGCCATAACTTTTTGGCGTTTTCAAACACTCATGATGAATCAAATAATATTTTAGAAGATGCCGGCAGTGGCTGTAGATGCCATAGTAACATAATTAATCAAGGATAACTAGGTTAGAGCTGGTTCCTGCTACGTCTCAGTGATTATTAAAAACTGGCCATTTTAATTGGCTAATTTAATATATATTTGATTTTGTTTAATTTTATAGATCTGTATACACACACTAATAATGTCATATAGAAGCAGACTGTCTACTTTAATAATTGGAAAATTGAAGAAATACCCACAAATATAGAGCCTACATATCCAAAAATTGCACAATTTCAAGTTAAACCTAAGAACATCCATCCATCATCATCTGCTGCTTATTCCTACACATTAATGGTCGCGGGGGGCTGGAGCCTATCCCATCACCTATGGGCAAGAGGCGGTGTTCACCCTGGACAGGTCACCAGTCCATCACAGGGCCAACACACAGAGACGAACAACCATTCACACTCACACCTACGGTCAATTTAGAGTATCAATCAGCCTCATCCCCTCTTGATGTCTTTGGACTGTGGGAGGAAGCTGGAGTACCAGAGAGAACCCACACAGGAACAGGGAGAACATGGAGACTCACACAGAAAGATCCTATGCTGGAGCCGGGACTCCAACCTGGAACCTTCTTGCTGTGAGGCCACAGTGCTGACCACTGCACCACCGTGCAGACCCCCAAGAACATATGAGATAATATTCAATTTGTAGTCATAGTACAATGAATACTATTAGTATTAATAGTATACTATAAATAGTACCATAAACTGAGCAAACACGTACTGTAATGCTTAAAGTAGTATTTTTGTGGCTGCCGGGTCATCCTGAGGAGTCTCAGATCTGCTGGAGGCAAGACAGAAAGACAGGGATGGATGGATAAGATGGATAGATACAAAAAAATCTTTAAAAAAAAAGAGTTCACTTTCCTACTTTCTATTTTATTCCTTCAAGTTTCTTCTCTCCCAAACAGTTTTCCAATCGAATGCTAATCTGTTGCTAACACCAAAGTTGCTATAATTGTGAATAAGTCAGCTGTCTTCAAGTGACTCTACCATCAGGTAGAATGTTGAGGAAACGTTTAATCCTACTTGTGAAAAGTTAACCCTTGAGCCCTGCTCGCTACCGTCCGCACACTGGCACAGGAATACGGCGCACAGTGCTCCGGCATCGCTGAATCACCATACGAATGACTGGAGCGTATGGGAGCTTGACCGGACCAAGATGGCGGCCGTATTTCTCGCTGCGCAGCAGTCCGAGCGGTGTCTACTCTTTATTGTGTCCATGGTCCAGATCGTGTCTGAGGCATACCACCCAGGCGCACCTGCTCCTGTGACGAAGGTTCCACCCTGATGCGGCACATTTTCACCATGTTTCAATGTCGAAACTGACATAAAATTTAACATGACAGCGATGTTGTTCAATTCTATTAAGGGGGTATTAAACCCTGGCAACAAAGAAATTTTTTTTTTAATTAAATGAATATCTAAACAGGCTGCACGGTGGTGCAGTGGTCAGCACTGTGGCCTCACAGCAAGAAGGTTCCGGGTTCGAGTCCTGGCTCCAGCACAGGATCTTTCTGTGTGGAGTCTCCATGTTCTCCCTGTTCCTGTCTGGTCCCTTCTGTATATAGCTGCTTTATTACATTTGTGTATCACAACTGGGGAAATAAATATTGTTACAACTTATGCAACTCTGTCGTGTTTTGCCATCAGTGGTTTAATGTCTGGATCCCACCACTGCCACCAAATGTCACACCCCGGACACGGTTATGGGTAGTGTGAGACCCAGACATTAAACCATTGATGGCAAAACACGACAGAGTTGCATAAGTTGTAACAATATTTATGTCCCCAGTTGTGATACACAAATGTAATAAAGCAGCTATATACAGAAGGGACCAGAGGTCTGTAATAAAAATAATCAAAACTAAATAACAAGCTCAAAACCAAAGCATAATAACTCAGATACAAATCAAAATATTTAACAATGATCAAATGCATACATTCTATGTTTTAGCAGTATACTTTCAAGAATAAATCAAATATGCATATTCTGTGTTTTAGCAGTCACAATACTTTCAACAAGAATAAATCAAATATGCATATTCTATGTTTTAGCAGTCAATACTTTCAACAAGAATAAGTCAATGCGCATATCAACCATGGTTTACTCTTAGCTTAATCAATAGAAAGAACATCATAACTTGGAAACAATAGAACTTTTGAGAAACAATATTCACCTCTGGACCTCAGCAATGAGCACCTCACCCCAGCAGAGTTAACAGCAGACTGCCTTGTAAGCCCACTCTCACCCCTTATATACTCTCATGGCCCCTCCCACCAGACAGACCAAAGACCAGTTAAGGGGAGTTGTATTGTTTTCCCAAATTGTTCTGTGTACCTTAACATACAGCAAAGAAACACCATGTCCTTCAGTGACCATATATATCTGCTACTTTGCAATAAACAAATGTCCAGTGTCCTTCATTGACCAAACCCATTCACATGTCCATGTACTGTTCGAGTTCCCCTGTCTCCGGACAGGGAATGGTTCGCCCCAATTTGGGCGTAGCCTTCGACGCCTACTTAAAGGCTCCAGCCCCACCCTGACTCTTTTAGGATCCAGTTCAGAGCCCTGGTGAGGGAGAAGGTTGTAATTTGTTTGATGCATGGTTTTGTGAATAAATGTCCTTTAATGTTGCTGGTTGTTTCCGGGTTTGTCCATGTTATCCCACCAAACAATTGTGCACTTATTGAGGTGGGTTAGGGACAAACAGTGACAGTGGGGTCTAGACTGTCACAGGTTCTCTCTGGTACTCCAGCTTCCTCCACAGTCCAAAGACATCAAGAGGGGACGAGGCTGATTGATACTCTAAATTGACTGTAGGTGTGACTGTGAGTGAGAATGGTTGTTTGTCTCTGTATGTTGGTCCTGCGATGGACTGGCGACCTGTCCAGGGTGAACCCCGCCTCTCACCTGTAGATGCTGGGATAGGCTCCACCCTCCCACCCCGCGACCCTGACTAGTAAGGAATAAGCGGCAGACGACGATGGAATATCTCAACACAAAAATGGTCGCACTATTTTTGGGCATGTCACACGTTCATTTGTCAGACTTTGATGTTGGATCTGATAGCAGCTCTTTCAGTTCAGAGCAGCTCAACCAGACAAAGTTCAACTGTCCTCCTGGAGTCCAAAGGTTCAGGTCTTCTTGCTGCTATCAGATGACTTCCATCCTCCAGACAGAGAAGAATGAATGTCTCTCCACCATGTTTCTGAAGAGGAGAAGGATTTGAACTTGGAGGAGTCACAAGTTTGGGTCCTGAGATGTGAAGCTTGTTGATAAATGAAGGTGTTGTTGTGTTTGTGTGAAGGTTTGAACTCTGATATGAATCAGAGTGAGGACCTAGAGGAGGGAGCCCCTCCCCAGAAAACCAGGCTGGACTCTACTGGTCCTGGAGCTGGAGCTGGAGCTGGACCTGGAGCTGGACCTGGACCCAGGTGTGTGTCCTTCAGAAGCAACGCCTGTATGGATCAGCCGATTTCTTTCAAAGATGGTCAACAGTCTTCTGGTCAGAGGTGAGCTCTGAGGACTGAAACTCATTTTTCTCAGGCATTTTTTTTATCGTCATCATTAAAACGTTTGACCTTCAACATTTTCCTGTTTTCCTGGATGATTTTTCCTGATCGTCAGCATTGATCAGTGTTGTTTCCATCAGGTTCTCTCAGAGGACACCAGACCCCCCCGAACCCAGCTGTGTGTCCATGAAGAGTGATTGGTCTATGGGTCTTCCTCTCAAGTTCAAAGGTGGACTGGAGTCTGATCCCAGGTGAGAATGTAAACTGTCTGTTCTGATACGATCTCTTCCACTCAAGAGCAGGGGGCTATGGGCAGGTCTGGGACCAGCCACAGACCCCCCCATCTCTGCTGGGTCCAGGTCCCTGCTACCATGAAGGTCCCTGGTGTTCCTTTACTATTGGTTCTTTGACTTCATCTTGTCTCCACAGACTTGATCAGCAGAACTCAGATGGTCTCGGTGGTGAGTCCATCCAGCAACACCCAGCACACCTGGACTCCATCTTTATGGTCTGTGAGGGTTCAGTCACTCACTGGAGACCAGCAGGTTTTCAGTCACATGACCTGTTTTTGCCTCCACTCGTTTCACTCTGACATTTATTCTGTTCCAGCTGCTGGAGGAGAAGATTGTTGACTTTGTGAAGAAGGAGCTGAAGAGATTCCGGAGGGTTCTGAGTCCAGATGAACCAGAGGAGTGGTTGGATGATGAGGAGGAGCAGAGGAGGAGCAGAGAGGCGTTCATGAAGATCACACTGGACTTCCTCAAGAGAATGAATCAGGAGCAGCTGGCTGACCGTCTGCTCAGCAGTAAGATGATTTGAACAGCTTTAAAGCTGGAGTGCATCATGTTTTGATCCAAATGAAGGTTCCTCACATTCAAGCCCTCGTCAAACCAGTTCCAGCTTCCTTCCTGCAGCACCCAGATATATCAGGACCAGGACGAGTCCCAGTGTTCACCCTTGACTCCATTTGTTCTTTGTTCATTCAGGAACTTCTGCAGCCTGCCAAAGTCAACTGAAGTCCAACCTGCAGAAGAAGTTTGAGTGTGTATTTGAGGGGGTCGCTAAAGCAGGAAACCCAAGCCTTCTGAATCAGATCTACACAGAGCTCCACATCACCGAGGGAGGGGCTGCAGAGGTCAATGAGGAACACGAGGTCAGACAGATTGAGGCAGCATCCAGGAAACCAGCCGCACGAGACACAACCATCAGACTAGAAGACCTCTTTAGAGCCTCAGCTGGAAGAGAGACAGCAGTCAGGACCGTGCTGACAAAGGGAGTGGCTGGCATCGGGAAGACGGTCCTAACACACAAGTTGACACTGGACTGGGCTGAAGGCAGAACCAACCAGCACATAGACTTCATGTTCCCGTTCACCTTCAGAGAGCTGAATGTGCTGAAGCAGAGGAACTTCAGCTTGGTGGAACTTGTTCATCTCTTCTTCTCTGAAATCAAAGAAGCAGGAATCAGCAGGTTGGAAGAGTTCCAGGTTGCGTTGATCTTTGACGGTCTGGACGAGTGTCGACTCCCTCTGGACTTCCACAACAACCGGACCGTGACCGATGCTACAGAGTCCACCTCAGTGGACGAGCTGCTGACAAACCTCATCAGAGGGACACTGCTTCCCTCCGCTCACCTCTTGATGACCACACGACCTGCAGCAGCCAATCAGATCCCTGCTGAGTGTGTTGACATGGTGACGGAGGTGAGAGGGTTCACTGACCCCCAGAAGGAGGAGTACTTCAGGAAGAGATTCAGAGATGAGGAACAGGCCGAGACCATGGTCTCCCACATCAAGAGGTCCCGAAGCCTCCACATCATGTGTCACATCCCCGTCTTCTGCTGGATCACTGCGACCGTCCTGGAGGACCTGTTGACCACCAGAGAGAGAGGAGAATTGCCAAAGACCCTGACTGAGATGTACATCCACTTCCTGGTGGTTCAGGCCAAAGTCAAGAAGGTCAAGTATGATGGAGGAGCTGAGACGGATCCACACTGGACTCCAGAGAGCAGGAGGATGATGAAGGCTCTGGGAAAACTGGCTTTTGATCAGCTGCAGAGAGGCAACCTGATCTTCTATGAATGTGACCTGACAGAGTGTGGCATCGACATCAGAGCAGCCTCTGTGTACTCAGGAGTGTTCACTCAGATCTTCAGAGAGGAGAGAGGACTGTACCAGGACCGGGTGTTCTGCTTCGTTCATCTGAGTGTTCAGGAGTTTCTGGCTGCTCTTCATGTCCATCTGACCTTCATCAACTCTGGAGTCAATCTGCTGACAGAGAAACAAACATCCCGGAGGTCACGAGTCTTCAGAGGTGAACCTGAACTAAATAACCTGCACCAGAGAGCTGTGGACCAGGCCTTGAAGAGTCCCAATGGACACCTGGACTTGTTCCTCCGCTTCCTCCTGGGTCTCTCACTGCAGACCAATCAGACTCTCCTGCAAGGTTTGGTGTCACAGACAGAAAGAAGCTCAGAGACCAAACAGGAAATAGTTGAGTTCATCAAGACGAAGATGAATGAGGATCTGTCTCCAGAGAGAAGCATCAACCTGATCCACTGTCTGAATGAACTGAACGATGATTCTCTGGTGGAGGAGATCCAGCGTCTGCTGGGATCAGGACGTCTGTCCTCAGCTAAACTGTCTCCAGCTCAGTGGTCGGCTCTGGTCTTCATCTTACTGTCCTCAGAAGATCTGGACGTGTTTGACCTGAGCAAATATTCAGCTTCAGAGGAGGCTCTTCTGAGGCTGCTGCCAGTGGTCAAAGCTTCAACTGCAGCTCGGTAGGTGGATGAAGTCCTGGATGTGTGATGAGACTTTTACCAGTTGAACTTCATATGTGAGGAACACCTCTGGTTCTCATCCTCCACCCTCTCATGGTCTGAGTCTCTGTAGGAAGTTGGAGCAGGATAGAACAGGAAAGAACAGAGACCAGAATGTGGTGGAACAGGGAGGACATTTGGCCGATGTCCCGTCCAAAGAGTTTGGTCAGAATGATGAGAGCAGAACATCCTGAGCTGGACTACTAGATATTTCTTCTAGTTTAACAAGCTCTCCTCCACATGAAGGGAAGGCATTCATGAGGGCTGAAGTTCAATCATGATGTCCATGTTCTGTTTCTCCAACAACTGATCAGAAGAGTCTTTTTGTTCTGATCTCATCAGATGTCTGTGTAGGTTCTCATTCATCCAGGTCATCGTAGATCGAAGCGAAGTAAAATCTGGTCAACTGGAAGTAAGTTTATCTTGAAGACGTTTCACCTCTCATCCGAGAGGCTTCTTCAGTTCTAGTGAAGAGTGTGGAAACTCCAGCTTATAAACCTATGTGGGAGTGGTCAGTGCTATTGTGGTGGAAACGACCCTCCCGAGACTCACCTGGCCTCCCCAAACGACAGTCGTGGTGCAGTGTCAGGGAGTTTCAGGGGTGGTCGTTAGGGAGTTTCACCGACCACTCAGATGCTAATGGGCTGTGCTGGCAGCAGCCGTTCCACATGGGTCTTTCAGCTGAGCTCTTTGGGGAAGGTTTGAAAGGACTTGGTTGTAAATAGGTGAAAGGAAATGTCGCAGTCCACCTCCTCTGTTCAAAGATGGTTTCTCTATCTTGACGTGGATGGCTTCTTTAACTCCTCTTTCAAACCATCTGTCCTCTCTGTCGAGGATTTGGACATGGTCGTCCTGGAAGGAGTGGCTTTCCTCCTTGAGGTGGAGGAAAACCGCTGAGTCCTGTCCTCCAGAGTTGGCTCTTCTATGTTGGGCCATGCGCTTGTTGAGGGGCTGTTTGGTTTCCCCTATGTAGAGATCCGTACAGTGAGGTCTGCACGGATCTGCCTGCAGAGGAGGTGGACTGCGACATTTCCTTTCACCTATTTACAACCAAGTCCTTTCAAAGCTTCCCCAAAGAGCTCAGCTGAAAGACCCATGTGGAACGGCTGCTGCCAGCACAGTCCATTAGCATCTGAGTGGTCGGTGAAACTCCCTAACGACCACCCCTGAAACTCCCTGACACCTCACAACGACTGTCGTTTGGGGAGGCCAGGTGAGTCTCGGGAGGGTCGTTTCCACCACAATAGCACTGACCACTCCCACATAGGTTTATAAGCTGGAAATTCCACACTCTTCACTAGAACTGAAGAAGCCTCTTGGATGAGAGGTGAAACGTCTTCAAGATAAACCTACGTCCAGTTGACCAGATTTTACTTCGCTTCGATCTCATCAGATGTTCTTCTGGTTTTACTTTGTTCTTCTCCTCCTTTTCCTCTGGTGGATGCTTGATAAATTCCCTCCAGAGCCTATTTTTCTTCTTAAAGTCTTTCTCCAAACCCTTTGTTCACCTTGGTTCCCTCCTCTTTAGGAACTTGTCTCAACTCCTTCAACAGACAACGTCGGTCAAAAAGAGTCCAAAATGGCTGTCAAACCTCATCCTAGGATTCCCTGCTGTCCTCTCCAGAAACTTCCTGTCAATCAGGACTCTCAGGTTCTGCTCTGAGCCTTCATTGCCTCTGGTGATTTGTTCCCTCCAAACTCTTCCTCTGCCTGTTTGTTCTGAGTTTGAAGTTCTTCTTCATCTCTGCCACTGTAAACAGGCAAATGGTGGCTCCCACCAGCCACTAACAGTTGACTTTCCTCTGTCCATCAATCACATTGATAGAAAGATTGTCCATCAGTGCTGCTCTGTTCTCTCAGGTTCTCTTAGGTTCTACAACGACTGGATAGAAACTCCACTCAACATGAAGGAACAAATTCTGCAGTTTTGAATGATCAACAGATTTCACCAAATCCAACAAACCAAACTCTCACTTTATCCTGATGCTCTTCATGTCATCCTGGAAGTGGATGAAACTGATCGACGCGTGACCCGGCGCTCTAGAAACACAACTAACTAATATGGTTCTGCATCTGTCAGCCTCAATTTCAGAGGTCACACATCCATCAGCTTCTCAGTAACCATGGTGATCTGATCAAGAACCTGGCATTGAAGAGCAACAGCCCCCTCTCTCTCTGACCCTGGTTGGACTAAACCTTTCAGAGCCTCTCCTCCATGCTGCAGCTCATTATCATTCAGCCAAGGCTCCAAAGTTGCTGCTCACTAAATCTCTGCTGAAACTGATGACGCTCTCTTTGATTGAGGAGAAGTTGCTGCAGAGCCTCCTGCTGGTGAAGTGAAGGACTGAAAACTGCTCCATTTGACTCCAGAACTGAACTCCTCTTCAGAATAACAGTCACAGTTCAAGCTGATGTTCTGGTGGAAGTGGATCTCTGATCAGTGGCATTTTCTAACTCCTAAATTGTTGGATCTTGACAGCAGAAGACTTCCAAAGTGTGGATTCACTCATTTTCTTCCAGTTTTCCCAGATTTATCTCTCCCAAACTGAGGTTGCTGATATTTCACAGCACAACTCCATTGACAGTGGGACATCTCCTCACCCCTCCTCCTCTCCTCCTCAACATTCAACATTGTCATGAATGTTGATCAAGATCTTCCAGGTCTCTGACCACTGTCACTTTTACCTGCTCAGGTGAGCGTTCAGTCTGATCAGGACTCTCCAGCTCCTCTCCACCAGTCCTGAATTCTCTTCCTCTTTGTCAGGATTCTGTCTCAGTCTCAGTTTGTCTTTGTGAGAGGCTCTTCTGCATGGACACCTGGACTCTTTGCTCCTCAGCTTCATGTTTTCTGCTCACAAATGGAGCGATGATGCTGAGCCTGTTGTTGTGTCTCTGGTTTGGTGGACGAGCAGCGATCTGGTCCCTGTTCATAGGAACCTCTCTGTTGTTGAAGAACTCCCTGACTCGCTGCTCAAGTGACTGCAGTTCACCTCTGGGTGCGTCCTCACCCTGCTGGTCAGCAGCTGTGAGGCAGCAGAGGTGCGGTGGCTGGTCTCAGGTCCAGACATCACCAAGTCCTCGTCCTTGTTTGTTGCTCCAAATCTTCCCCTCTCTTTTCAGTCTCTTCTCTTCTCTGGTCTTCTTCTTTGATGGCAGCCTTCAGGTGCTGCTCTTCATCAGTCTAATCTAGTTGGTCCCTCTGTTGCTGGCAACCTGACGTCGATCCTCTGACTTGAAGTTCAGAGACTTTTGAACTTCCTCATCGTCTTCTGCTGGTTTATTAGCAATGTTTTCTTTGGTTCATTATGAATGGACTTGGAAAGAAAAAAGAAAACAACTTTCCTGAGAGACTCCAGCTCATCCAATATGGCCGCTGTGACATCACATTGTAGCACACGTCATCAAAAGAGACCAAAAATAGTAGAAATCAATCAGACAAGTTTTTTTTTTTTACCCTGTCCTGTTCAGCAGCAGCATCCATGTTCCTGGTGCCTTGTTGGACTGAAGCAGTTCTACTCTGCTAAGGAGGAACCTGATAAACTCCTCCTATCTGTGTTGAACTTCATTAGGAATGGTGTTGGTTCATTGATGAAGCTACCAGACTGAGACTCAGGAGAGGACAGGAAGAGAGACCAAGGACAGGACAGGGAGGACAAGGGGGGGGGGGGGGACAAAAACAACAACAGCAATAGCAGAAAAAAAACAAAAAAACAAAAACCAAACAAACAAACAAAGAAAAAGTAACAACAACAACAGAGAGGAGAAAAGAAAAAAAAAAGGAAAAAACATTGGTTGCAGAATTTCCAGTGCAGGTTTACCATTTGGTTTAATATAATTTTTAGATAAATGTCTGAGTGTGTGATTATGGGTCAGTTGTGCACCGCATGCGTTTGTGTGTATACGTGTGTGTATGTGTATGTGTGTGTGCAACAGTTTGTCTTGGATGCTGTGCGTAGCTGGCTGTAGCTGATGTGGGGGGCCAGGACATCGCACCCCCAGTCCAGGATAGCAGGCAGGTCAGGAACAAGCCACCAGAGCACCCAGAAACCCCCAGGACACAGGGAGCCCCAGGCCACCCCTCCCCCAGGAAACAGCCACAGGCCAAACCCATGCCAGGACCCGTAGGAAAGCATAGGAGCAGCAAACCCCACCCAGAAGCAACCCACAGAGAGACGGGGCAGAGATGACCCCGGTCCCACCGGGCACCCCCCCCCCCCACAGCATGAGCAGAGCCCAGGGGCACAGGGCCCCTCTGGCCCGAGACCCGACCAGAGCCCCCCAAGAGGTCCGCCAGCGGCGAGGCCGACACCCACCCACACCCCACACCCAGGCAGGGCAGCCACAGCCCACCACAACGACCAGGCCCACCGCCCCCGAATGGAGATACCCCCCCAACCCCCGATCCCCATCCCCTCCACCCATCCCCTGTTCTCCCCCTCCCCCCAGAGCAGGCGGGCTTCAGGCTATAGGGCACCACCAGCCAGCCAGCCGGGAACCCCCACTCCCCTGAGAGGCCCAGCCCACCCGCCAGGGTGAGCTGAAGGCACGCACGCCCAGGACCGCCACCCCCGGACAAAACAATCATACCCTCATCTTCCTCCATACAGGTGCTGAGTACTCCATAGATGCTGATACGGTCCAGGGCACCTCAGACTTAGTGAAACCGCCAGCGAGCGATCCACCACACAACAGCAGGGCCCGTGACCAACCCCAGCCCAACCACCATGCTGGGAAGAGGACCAGCCCCCCCCACAAAGAGCCCCGGGCAGGCCCCCAGGCCTGCAATCGTGCAGTTAGCAAAGGAGGCAGCACTGGACCCACTCCCTGCCCCAGCTGCCCCCCCATCCCAACATGGGTGCAGGGTGCGTGTTGTGCATAGGAATGTAGATGTGATGATGTGGATGACTAGAATGTAGTTAAAATTGGCGGAGGCACCCAGGGCATGGGAGCCCCGCCGGTTGCAGACGGCAGAGTCTCCCAGTACATCCTCATGCACTCCCCCAAGCCCTAAATGTCTACGATGTGATTAAAATTGGGGGGTCCAGCCCCTCAAGGCCTAGTGATACATAAGATGTGATGTGATGGGACAGAGAGGCGATGAGAGGGGCTGAGGAATGGGCCAGACCTGCAGGGGGCCAACTTCCAGACTGGTCCCGCTGGACACCCCGTCACCACTGCAACCAGCCGACAGGGAGTCTAGCCTACCTGGTCCAGGGGTCTGATTGGAGCACCAAGGGGCACTGTCCAGAGATCTGGGCAGAGGGTCCACCACCGCGCAGTGCGAGGGCAGACTCCAGCTCATCCAATATGGCTGCTGTGACATCACATTGTAGCACACGTCACGCCAGTTGAGTCTTCCTGTTCTTATAAAGCTGGAAACTCCCTCAGAATCAGACCAGTGGGTTCAAACTAGTTCACATTGTTAAAGTGATGCTTCACCTAACAAGTGGATTCTGCTGGTCAAGAACTCACCAACAGGAGTCGTGAGCTCTCAGAGAGGTTCTCCTCCTGCATGACTTGTGTGGGACTGCAGAATGCAGGAGGATCCGGTCACGTCTCTTTAGCTTGAAGCTACTTTACTTTATTTATATCTATATGGCACTTTTCAGACAGAAACTGCAACACAAAGTGCTTCACAGAAATAAAAGAAAAACATTAAATACAATATAAAGCCACCGAGACCGCCCGACCCGGACAGACGGGCACACTCCACATATAATGCAGAGGCCCCCGGCTCTCTGGGCCTGGACGATCCCAAGGATGACGCCCCTGCGGGCGGACCAGACACACCTCCCAGTGTGGAGGGCCCCCACCAGGAAACACTGGAGCTAAAAACTGAAAGACTAAAAACTAAAAGACTAAAAGAAGGTAGAATAGGAAAGAACAGAAATTACAATGATATTTAAGTATCAGAATGACATAAAAATATATATATATATATATACATATATACTTTTATATATATATATGTATGTATATATATATATATACATACATATAAAATCTAAAAGTTTAAGAGCTAATTGAAAAGTAGAATAAAAAAATTAAAAGATAAAATATAGTGATGAAATTAAAGGATAAAAGAGACTGCATCAGTTAAATCAGTTCAAAGCGAAGCTAAAAAGGTGAGTCTTGAGCCTGATAACGACAGCTACCAACAGCTAAACTGTCCAGAAACTTCTGTTTCCAAACTCTCCAGGTCATCGTCTTCTTGTCCAGGCGCATATTTTTGAGTACTTGAAAGTCAAAAGCACTCATTGGGTGATGTATCGCTTTAAAGATGAACACTAAAGAATTAAAATCAATCACTGAGCAGAGAATGAGAACAGATTTCATCATTGATGAGTTGGTGTTGACGCCATGTTTGCTCATGTTTCCATTTCTTCTTCAGGCTGAGGGATTGTGAGCTCTCAGAGAGAAGTTGTTCAGTTCTGTCTTCAGTTCTCAGCTCTCAGTCCTCCAGTCTGAGACAACTGGACCTGAGTGGGAACCTGCTGCAGGATTCAGGAGTGGAGCTGCTGTCTGCTGGACTGGAGGATCCACACTGTCACCTGGAAACTCTCAGGTCAGAGTCCAGCTCTCATCTTAGCAGGCCTCCACTCCACCCTCTCCTGGTGGGATATATATATATAGATATAGATATCTATATCTATCTATATCTATCTATATTTATATCTATATCTATATCTATATCGATATATATATATATATATATATATATATATATATATATATATCGATATAGATAGATAGATAGATATAAAATAATCCTGAAAATAATGAATTGGAATAAAATAGAGGCAGAGAGGAAATGATGGCAAAAGACAAAGAGAATTAAAATGGAGCAGTGAAATACAGGAAGATGAGGATCAAAGCTCTGGTGAAGAGAGAACAATGTTGAAGAATGAATGAAGGAAGAAAGACAGAACTAGAAACTGATTCAAAATGGAGTCAAACGATCAACCAGGAAGACATCAGTTTAATTGAAAGGATAAATTTTATATATATACATATATATGTATATATATGTATATATGTATATATATATATATGTGTATATATGTATATATGTATGTATATATGTATATATATGTATATGTATGTATATATATGTATATATGTATATATGTATGTATATATGTATTTATGTGTATATATATGTGTGTGTGTGTGTGTGTGTGTGTGTGTGTGTGTGTGTATATATATATATATATATATATATATATATATATATATATGTGTGTGTGTATTCATTTATTTATTTCTACTGGTGCGATATATATATATATACAGTGTATATATATATATATATATATATATATATATATATATATATGTATATATATATATATATATATACATATATACATACATATAAAATCTAAAAGTTTAAGAGCTAATTGAAAAGTAGAATAAAAAAATTAAAAGATAAAATATAGTGATGAAATTAAAGGATAAAAGAGACTGCATCAGTTAAATCAGTTCAAAGCGAAGCTAAAAAGGTGAGTCTTGAGCCTGATAACGACAGCTACCAACAGCTAAACTGTCCAGAAACTTCTGTTTCCAAACTCTCCAGGTCATCGTCTTCTTGTCCAGACGCATATTTTTGAGTACTTGAAAGTCAAAAGCACTCATTGGGTGATGTATCGCTTTAAAGATGAACACTAAAGAATTAAAATCAATCACTGAGCAGAGAATGAGAACAGATTTCATCATTGATGAGTTGGTGTTGACGCCATGTTTGCTCATGTTTCCATTTCTTCTTCAGGCTGGAGACGTGTGAGCTCTCAGAGAGAAGTTGTTCAGTTCTGTCTTCAGTTCTCAGCTCTCAGTCCTCCAGTCTGAGAGAACTGGACCTGAGCCTGAACCTGCTGCAGGATTCAGGAGTGGAGCTGCTGTGTGCTGGACTGGAGGATCCACACTGTCACCTGGAAACTCTCAGGTCAGAGTCCAGCTCTCATCTTAGCAGGCCTCCACTCCACCCTCTCCTGGTGGGATATATATATATATATATATATATATATATATATATATATATATATATATATATATATATATATATATATATATATATATATATATATATATATATATATATATATATATATATATATATATATATATAAAGATATATATATATATATATAAAGATATATATATATATATATATATAAAGATATATATAAAGATATATAAAGATATATATATATATATACATATATATATATATATATATATATATGAAACTCTGAACATATTGAATGAAACTCTGAATATATTGAATGAAACTCTGAATATATATATTCGAAACTCTGAATATATATATTCGAAACTCTGAATATATGGAATGAAACTTTGAATATATGGAATGAAACTTTGAATATATATATGAAACTCTGAATATATATATGAAACTCTGAATATATATATTCAGTTTCATTCCATATATTCAGAGTTTCATTCCATATATTCAGAGTTTCATTCCATATATTCAGAGTTTCATATATATATTCAGTTTCATTCAATATATTCAAGGTTTCGGCAAATCTCATTTGCATTTGTCTGTCTGTCCACAGTCCGCTGTGTCAGTAACGTGTCCAAAGCTGACAATGTGTCGCCGATCATCAAATATGTTCAGTACTAAACTTACGTTCAGCCTGCATTGGTCTATGAATGTGGGCGATTCTTACTGTATATGAACAATATATGAAGAGCTACCCTTTCAGTTCACGAAATCCCTGCAGCTGCAGCAGCTTCTCCAGTCCCGGAGAAGTGCCGCGTCAGAGCACAGTGCCATTACGCATGGCCGATCACTGTTTTACCTTCATTGAACCACCTGAAAATTATACCAAGCGAACCATACAGATCTAAATACGATCACTGTTTAACCTTCAATGAACCACCTGAAAACTATATCAAGCGAACCATACAGATCTAAATACGATCACTGTTTTACCTTCATTGAACCACCTGAAAACTATATCGAGCGAACCATACAGATCTAAATACGATCACTGTTTTACCTTCATTGAACCACCTGAAAACTATATCGAGCTAACCATACAGATCTAAATATGATCACTGTTTAACCTTCATTGAACCACCTGAAAACTATATTGAGCGAACCATACAGATCTAAATACGATCACTGTTTTACCTTCATTGAACCACCTGAAAACTATATCGAGCGAACCATACAGATCTAAATACGATCACTGTTTTACCTTCATTGAACCACCTGAAAACTATATCGAGCGAACCATACAGATCTAAATACGATCACTGTTTTACCTTCATTGAACCACCTGAAAACTATATCGAGCGAACCATACAGATCTAAATACGATCACTGTTTTACCTTCATTGAACCACCTGAAAACTATATCGAGCGAACCATACAGATCTAAATACGATCACTGTTTAACCTTCATTGAACCACCTGAAAACTATATCGAGCGAACCATACAGATCTAAATACGATCACTGTTTTACCTTCATTGAACCACCTGAAAACTATATCAAGCTAACCATACAGATCTAAATACGATCACTGTTTTACCTTCATTGAACCACCTGAAAACTATATCGAGCGAACCATACAGATCTAAATACGATCACTGTTTTACCTTCATTGATCCACCTGAAAACTATATCGAGCGAACCATACAGATCTAAATACGGACCTCGACACACAGCAGAGTGTTCCGTTAATAGTTCTGCTTTTCTATGAAGGAAAAACATGGCCGCCCGCAGGCACTGCCATGAAGTCTGACGTCAGTCGAGTTTCATATATATATTCAGAGTTTCACTCCATATATTCAGGATTCATTATATATATTCAAAGTTTCATTCAATATATTCAAAGTTTCATTCAATATATTCAAAGTTTCATTCCATATATTCAGGGTTTCATTCAATATATTAAGATTTTCATATATATATTCAGAGTTTATTTCAATATATTCAGAGTTTCATATATATATTCAGAGTTTTGTATACATATTCAGAGTTTCATTCAATATATTCAGATTTTCATATATATATTCAGAGTTTATTTCAATATATTCAGAGTTTCGTATATATATTCAGAGTTTATTTCAATATATTCAGAGTTTCGTATATATATTCAGAGTTTCATATATATATATTCAGCTCAAGGGGCCTCACCAGAGGTTTTAGTGGGCACTTTAGAGCAGCGACTAAACTCCTAGGAGGAGCTGAGGGGCTGCACTGGTTCATCCACTGAAGACCAGTAGACATGCTGGTTGAGACCAGGAAGTGCTTGAACAACAAGCCCACAACAGGACCATCAATGTGCACACTGGAAGACAACCAGTGGAGACACTTAGAACCATGAAATGTGGCTCTGCTTCTGGTTCTGCTCAGGACTGGGACTGCCCAGTTCTGACTGATGACACGGATCCTAAAGGTCAAAGGTCAACTTGACTGTGACATCATCATCCATCACTGAAGGCCTCTTAGTGACATCTTCAGGATCAATGATGACTTCATTTTCCCACCATGACATTTCAATGTTCTATCAAAGTTCTTGAAGGTTCCCTATCAACCTGTTTAAATATGCAAATGAGGCATCAACTCCAAACGTCCACATATCAAAGCTGATCCTGAACCAGAGATGAGAACAGATTTCATCATTGATGAGTTGGTGTTGACGCCATGTTTGCTCATGTTTCCATTTCTTCTTCAGGCTGGTGAAGTGTAAGCTCTCAGAGAGAAGTTGTTCAGTTCTGTCTTCAGTTCTCAGCTCTCAGTCCTCCAGTCTGAGACAACTGGACCTGAGCCTGAACCTGCTGCAGGATTCAGGAGTGGAGCTGCTGGGTGCTGGACTGGAGGATCCCCACTGTCACCTGGAAACTCTCAGGTCAGTAGCAGAAACCTGCCTCCCCCACTGAGCGTCACCTGGATGGATCTTATGTGGTTGGAATGATTCACCTTAACAAAGATTTGATTTGAATCACGATTCATGACTGCAGCTTTGATTCATTTAGAACGATTGGAGTCGATTCAATTCGGGGTCTCTAAAGTGATTCAGTCACTTTTTGCCAGACTTCAACTGAACTGTCCAACTGTGCCATGAATACCAGGCTACTAGAGAGTTCAGGGAGGAGTCCCAGATCTCTGCTGTTTGCTGTAGGGAATCAGGTTTAAAATAATGGACAGAAACAAGAACACAACAGTTCATGGCAAATGTCTACCTTTTGTTTGAATTATCAGTGCTTTGCATGTTGCAGCATCACAGCACAACAATAAAGTGCACCAAAGCTCTGTTCAGGTTCATGAGGGCGGTCCTGGCCGGCCCAGGTGTGGCGCCTCAGGAGGTGGTTGAACAGATCAGTGGTGTTGCCGTTGTGTTTTATTCCACATTTACATTCTCCAAACAGCCACTGACTGATTGAAACCTCCTCCGTCTTTCTAAAAGCCAAAGTGTTGACATGCACTCTCCAAAACCATGGCAGGAAAATGTCTCTCTCTCCTCTGCGTGTCCATCAGAACGCCAGTTTGCTGAGCACAGATGGATGCATGTGAATGGTAGGGTTAGAAAGTGGTTCATCGATCTCTGGATGAGTGGTTCCACACCTGGATCTGATAGTGGGAGAGAGACACAGAGAGCAGAGAATGAGTGGACACGGCAGCCAAACGTCCTGAAACGTGACCTGTGATTGAGACACAACCCCATGAGGTCATGTTGTCCTCAGAGCCGTCAGAAGAATCTCTCTCAGTGAGCTGTCACGTGATCAGACGGTGTCATAATACGCCGCCGTTCGCTCAGCGATGGTCTTTCTGCTTCAACAGAGGACATCAGCTGATCCTTCACTGGGGCCCAGGACTCATTGGTGGACAAACCACTGAGAGAATGTGGCCCCATGTGGACCAGACCACCTCTGAATGTGGTTCCAGTGATCAGATCTCAGGAAACATGGAGTGCTGGCACGCCTGCTATTAAGACTGACAGCAAGAGGAGAGAGAAGTCAATGATTCACTCTGAAGAAACAAGAGACTCTCAAACGTCTGTGAGCATGAAATCATGACAATTAATATCCCCAAGGTCAACTTGACTGTGACATCATCATCCAGCACTAAAGGCCTCTTAGTGACATCTTCAGGATCAATGATGACTTCATTTTCCCACCATGACATTTGAATGTTCTATCAAAGTTCTTGAAGGTTCCCTATCAACCTGTTTAAATATGCAAATGAGGCTTCAACTCCAAACGTCCACATATCAAAGCTGATCCTGAACCAGAGATGAGAAGAGATTTCATCATTGATAAGTTGGTGTTGACGCCATGTTTGCTCATGTTTCCATTTCTTCTTCAGGCTGAGGGGCTGTAAGCTCTCAGAGAGAAGTTGTTCAGTTCTGTCTTCAGTTCTCAGCTCTCAGTCCTCCAGTCTGAGACAACTGGACCTGAGCCTGAACCTGCTGCAGGATTCAGGAGTGGAGCTGCTGTGTGCTGGACTGGAGGATCCACACTGTCACCTGGAAACTCTCAGGTCAGAGTCCAGCTCTCATCTTAGCAGGCCTCCACTCCACCCACAATTTCTTTACTTTGACTCAAACGTTCATGATGAATTGGTTAGATTTTGGGGTTCAAAGGTCATGTGACAACAAAACATGTTCTTAATGAAGAGATTTGAGCCGATGTTCAAGCCACATGAAGGTCAGTTTTATTCTGGAGGGTCGATCGTAGCCTGATCAGTGAGCAACCGGCCGTCTGACATTTGGAGGAATTTCAAACGCTCAGAAGTGTCGGTCAGCGTCGTCGTGATCTCCTACAGTGGAAGCAGAGCTACCAGCCCTTTCTCCAACCTCAGGTCACCTGACACTTATACAGTGATGAGCCACATCACGGAGGCAGGTTGGTTGCTATGGCAACAGCAGGAATGCCTGTCAACTACTGCTGTGAATCTGTTCTTTATGAATAGTCACCTTCCAAACCTCCCTCAGTGGTCACCATGTAGCAGTGGGACGTCACTCAAGAAGTGATGGTCAACTTCAGCACGAGTGCCTGAGTCCAATGTGTTGTTTTCCTGACCTCCAGCCTGGATTTCCAGTTGTTTCCAGGGAACAGCAGCATTTGCTGCCGCCTCCATAAAAAGGCTCCAGCCACCCAGAGGTGTCTGCCTGCTTCGTGCAGCGGCTCCAAGCACTTCTGGTTGAACACGTCTCTCTTTGATGTGGGTGGGGACTCGTCACCATGGTAACACAGTGGAGGAGGAGCTTGTTCCTGTGGTTCATCCTTAACTATGAATGTGTGATAGATTCTCTAGTAATGGAGAAAGAAGCGTTTTATCAGAGGGTAGTGAGAAGGTGAACTCCTGTCGTGAGTGACGGGACTCAACAACCTGTACGCTGTCATGACAGTGAAACAGCAGAAACCTCACTGATCAAAGCAGGTCACCAGAGAGAAGTCAGAACAAAGACTGGAGGAGGAAGTGTTCCATTTGTTGGTGAAGACCAGAGGAACTTGACAAAGCAGCTGCTGGTGTGGGAAGCAGTGAGAGCAGATGGACAGAATCCAGCTGTTTGTCAACAGTTCCTCTGGAATATCCTGCTGGTAGTAGATTACTGAGGCCTGGTAGCTTTGTTCCCGAGGAAACTGTCACTGTGACGGTGCAGTTGGACCACAGCCTTTAGCCTGGCACTGCAAAAGCAACTATAAAAACCTCACTAACTTGGAGTGAAGACCATCAACATCTGAGAGGTTCAGGTTCCAGGATTTGGTAGAACAGTGAATTAACTCTGTTCTCTTAACTGCAGCCTTTTAGGTTGTGGGATCAGAGAGGAAGGTTTTACTTCTCTGGCCTCGTCTCTGAGCTCCAACCCCTCCCACCTGAGAGAGCTGCACCTGAGGTTCAATCATCCAGGAGGCCCAGGAGTGGAGCTGCTGTCTGCTGGACTGAAGGATCCTCACTGGAGGCTGGAGACTCTCAGGTAGGAACATAGAAGCAGAGCTTCAGAACAACAATAAAGGTTCTCCCCAGAACTTCCTCAGAACTGATTCAGTCATATTTGCTTTGTTCTCTGGTGTTTGATCAGACGTTAGACCAACTGGAGGAGGCCCTCAGGGAGATGTTGGGCCCCAAAGTGACATCAAAATATTTCAGACATGATGGACAGTTTCACAAAATACTGATTATTTTTAGTTTGTTTCATTCATAACTGTTACAGTGAAATACTATAAAGCAGCACATCTAAAGTTCACTGCAGTTTGTAAAGACAATTTCCCTGAAATGTGGGTGCAGAGGGACTTCCTGCAAGGTGGTGCCTGAGGCCTCCATCAGACCTCCTGTGTCTTTAAACTGTCCCACTATGCTGAGCGTTTGCTTCCTGCTGAGGCTCATACCCACCACGTCTTTTTGATGTCTTTCCTCCAGGCTCTAGACACCAGCCTGATGGACTTGAAGGTGCTTCACATGTGGAGTTTGTCTCCTGAAGGACGAGCTACTTGAGTGCATCCTTGCTGGTCTCTCCCTGCCCAGAAAA
This sequence comes from Aulostomus chinensis, assembly GCF_037954235.1. Lineage (NCBI taxonomy): Eukaryota > Metazoa > Chordata > Actinopteri > Syngnathiformes > Aulostomidae > Aulostomus > Aulostomus chinensis. The sequence continues at coordinate 53,166,724 of NC_141320.1, read as the reverse complement.
GGAGTGTTGAGTTTCTCTGTACAGCTTCTGAGCCCAACCAGCGGAGGTTGATTCCCTGAGGCTCAGTTCCCCAGACAGCTTCAAGATTCAGGCTTTCTCAGCTTTTCCAGATGAAGGTTGTTCCTGATTGTCTCATGTTTGTATTCCTGCTGACCCCTGACCCTGGTAACCCTCCTGATGAAGGTTGTTCCTGATTGTCTCATGTTTGTATTCCTGCTGACCCCTGACCCTGGTAACCCTCCTGATGAAGGTTGTTCCTGATTGTCTCTTGTTTGTATTCCTGCTGACCCCTGACCCTGGTAACCCTCCTGATGAAGGTTGTTCCTGATTGTCTCTTGTTTGTATTCCTGCTGACCCCTGACCCTGGTAACCCTCCTGATGAAGGTTGTTCCTGATTGTCTCATGTTTGTATTCCTGCTGACCCCTGACCCTGGTAACCCTCCTGATGAAGGTTGTTCCTGATTGTCTCTTGTTTGTATTCCTGCTGACCCCTGACCCTGGTAACCCACCTGATGAAGGTTGTTCCTGATTGTCTCTTGTTTGTATTCCTGCTGACCTCTGACCCTGGTAACCCTCCTGATGAAGGTTGTTCCTGATTGTCTCTTGTTTGTATTCCTGCTGACCCCTGACCCTGGTAACCCTCCTGATGAAGGTTTCTGCTGCATTCAAAGAGAACTTCTTGACATGAACTTTTTTATAGACTTTACAACGACGTTAAAATGAAACAGATGTTTGATTCCCAAGAACTCAGGTTGTCAAAGGTTGTTGAAGCTGAGCTGAAACGAATCCCTTGGGCCAGCAGACGTTCTCTTTTCTATCCATGTTAGAATTAAATAGATGAGGACTCCCAACTCCTTGAACCGTTGAGCAAAGGAAGTCAGAAGTGAGGTTCATCTTGAAAGAGTACCAAACTCCATGTGATGTTAAAGGGAGACAGGATTCAGGTCTGTCCTCCTCAGCATGGATGAGGACTGCAAGGTAGTGATTGGATGATGATCCCTTAAGGAGTGAACTGACACACTACACTAACTGTGTCGGCACTGTTTTGACACTGTGTTGGCCACTCAATAGCGACCCCTGCAGGAGCTCTCAATCATTGCAGATAAACAAACTGAAAAAAGATGGAAAAGCTTCCATACTGCTAACCCAACATCAGCCTGTGAAATAACATTTAATCGCTCATCCTTTCCTTCAAATATCATCTCATCATTGCAGAATTTCATTTGTTCAATTTGTTTGTGTAAATGCTGAAATGAGTCGCTGTGTAAAATGGAGCAAATTTGTCTATAAAACAATTCAGAACTGAAATTTTCAACTTCTCTATGGAATTTTGTGAACTTAAGTGTTGAATCATATAAAATAAAAGACTAAAAAGTGATTCATTTCTGCATTTTTATTGAGGAACACAAGTTCTGTCAGGTCCATTCACGTCAAGAAACAATGGGATGATAATGTGCTTGATTGTTTATTCTAGCACAAACTGGTGGTACGGCTCTGTTCAGAGGAGTCCCCTGAGAATTTTTCATGAGCACCATGAAACAGGGGACCAGCAGCATGAGGGAAGGTTCTCCCAGTTTAAGACTGGAAGAGCAAACATACCCCCGTGAACAGAGCAGCAACATGACATGGAATGAACTATGCCATGTATACACGACAAGGTGGAGCTGGGGAGGTGGAGGGTAGCAAGTTGTGAGCAGGAGCAATTGTACAGGAAATGGCAGCAGATAGCAGCAGGCAGAGCAGCATAGCCAGAAGCTAGCAGAGCGGTCGTTGAGGCCGGGTGACATTTAAGTTGAGAGGGGTCAATCAGAAGTGAGGGATTTGATCAGCTGATGCGGAGCAGCTGTAGATAAGCTGATTGATCAGTTCGATTGATGGATGGGAAAGCCAATCGCGGCTTTCCCGCGGACTTTAGCTTTTTGGTGACAGCGCCACCTATCGAATTAGATGACAGCAAAATACTCCTTTCTAACTATAGTATAAAAGGTTTATTCCACCAAAATACTACTTCCTGTCCTTTCGTTTCTAACTATAGTATAAATGGTTTCTTCCAATTCCACAAAATACTTTCTAATTTATAGTTTTAAAGGTTCGTTCCACCAAAATACTTTCTAATTTATAGTTTTAAAGGTTCGTTCCACCAAAATACTTTCTAATTTATAGTTTTAAAGGTTTGTTCCACCAAAATACTTTCTAATTTATAGTTTTAAAGGTTCGTTCCACCAAAATACTTTCTAATTTATAGTTTTAAAGGTTCGTTCCACCAAAATACTGCTTCCTGTCCAACTTCTCAGTTTTAAAGGTTCCTTCAGTTGAGGGCTCCTGGTTCTGTGTGAGGGGTTGAGGGTCGATATGGGATGATGAGGAAGATTTCATGTCCCGATGGTCCTGCTAAAGTAACTGTGAGTCATGACATCAAACAATGTCATCAAAATACGCTTGAACTTTTAAAATGGTAATAAAATCCACTGGAATCATTTTACCACAAACACTTTTATTGTGATTTTGTGAGCATCATTTTTCAAACATTATAACATAAACTTTAAAAAGGGTCCATTCACTAACACTCTTACTTGAAGGTAGTCACTGATATCAGTAAATAGCTGATAAAGATTTGTGCTCATGTTTTAATTCTCTACTCTGACCTGTGCTGAGACACTGGACCAGAGAGGAAGACCTGCTCAGCCTCCTGCATGGACCAATTCTGCAGCTCAGTGATGACGACGAGGGATTCAGCATTGAGTTCAAGCATTGAGCGATCTACCACTGAGCTACACCCCCTCTGTCAGAGTCACTGTTTTACTGATGCAGCAACACAAACACAGACACAACATTTTTATTCTTCATTTTAGGGATAAAAAGGAAGTCAGCCTGTGATCTCAAAGGCTCTGTGATCTCAGTAGTTTCACTGTGATGTCAGCCCACACAACCTTAGACCACAGAGGCAAGTCAGGCTCCAGGAAGCTGAGGCTGCTCCGTTCTCAGTCCAGTCCAGAGTGAAGGTTTCCCTCTCTGAAGCTTTCCAATCCAGCCCAGATCCTCTCTGACTAGCAGGAGTCTTTGACCAGGAAATGAGAATTATATTGAACGTCTGCTCATCCTCAGAATGAAGTAAAAGTATTTGTGTTCCTAAAATAATCTCCAGATGCTAAGATCAATTATTAACATTGATTGACAGCTCTAAACTGACCCATCATCACTATACAGTTGCAAACTGAGGACTGGAATATTTAGAAATCCACAGATGCTCATAACAACTGGTAGTACAAGTACATAGTAGAGACGACTGTAGGAAGTAGCAGTTGTGAGCCTTGAAGAAAATGCAGTAAAGACAGGAAGCCCCATCACATTGTCAGTGTTTCAGTGACTGGCATTGTGAAGAGACTGAGACAAAGTCAGTTATGAATGGAGGGCTGAGTTGGAGCAGAGGGGGGCAGGATCCTGGGGGGGCTGAGGTGTCTGGTGGTCTTGGTGGACCCTCTGCATCTCAAGCTGAGACCACAGAGTCCTGTGTTCTTGAGTCATTGTGTATAGTCTCTTTTGTTGGAGAGCTCAGTGTGGTCCCTGATGGTCTAGTGGCTAGGATTCGGCGCTCTCACCGCCGCGGCCTGGGTTCGATTCCCGGTCAGGGAATGAGTTATTTAGAGGTTGAGGGAGAGGTGATCAGGTGGTCCACATGATGGTGGAGGTGATGAACTGTGAATCCATCATGGCTCCACTCTCACCCCCATTGTAGTGTTCTTGGTTCACTCTGCCATGGCCCCATGTTGAAGGGTGACTGTCTCATTCAGGTTCAACCCTTTGTAAGACACTATTAAGTCACTGACTCCTGCAAGGACAAACTCTGGTCAGTGTGGTCCCTGATAGTCCAGTGGCTAGGACTGGTGCTCTCACTGCCACAGCCTAGGGTTCAAGTCCTGGTCAGGGAAGCTGTGGATACCCTGAGGTTCTAGCCAACTATGGACTGATAGCTGACCTCCCCTCCTCTCTAAAATCCTGGAGAAAGTAGCTGCTAATCAGCTGAGTGACTTCCTCCATAACAAGAGTTGATTTGAGGGTTTCAGCCTGGTTTTAGAGCACAGCACTGGTAGAAGTCACTGGATATATAAATATATATTATAGATAAATATCGGCCGACTCATCAATGGCTGAGGAATACATTCAGTCAGTAGCATATCAGTCCTCTGAAGCTGTAACGTGAGCCCACTTCTACCGACTAGAGGAGAGGTAAAATTACACCTGAAATCTGAGGTTTGTCCCTCAAAAAGAACCGCGATGTACTAAAAGTTTCCTCCCCAGAATGATTCTATCAACAAACACTTTAAATTGATATTCTGGAGTTTTATTTCAGTCGCCTGGAATGTGCTGTGGAGTGAGTAAGATGGTATTTAAATGGCAGGCCTATCCACTCGCGCTAGCACTAGCATTGCAGATAGCGTCAGCAGGACCAGACCCAATGGGTCCAAAACTGTCTCCAGTTGCTGGTAGCACCCTGGTGAGCTGGGAAGGCCAAAGGTCCAAAAAAGTGAACCTCCCCTTCAAGACTGCAACTGCTCCAGAAAGCAGCTGCACGTGCATGGACAGGAACTAGGAGGAGAGACCACATCACCAATCCAGAACACAGTTTAAAATCCTTCTCCTCACTCTTAAAGCTCTGAAAGGAAAATTCCAGCTAAAAAGGAACCTCGGGTGTGTTCTTGTGTTTTTATTATTTCTAACGATTGCAAATGGAACCCAGTTGTGGTGAATAGTAATAAAAAGAAGAAAGAGAAGTAACATAATTTCTTAATTTCTGTATAGATTTGCCAATCCGATTCAAAACCAGATATTATCGCTGCCTGTTTTGCTTCATTTCTCCATCTCACTGCTTCTCTTAGTTCTGTGTCCACCCAGGGTGATTTCATATTCCTGACTGTATATTTTCTTAGAGGAGCATGTCCTTTCCTTGCAGTTACCACTGGGTTCTGATCAGAACACCCCACTGGTCTAGATAATGCTTTGGAACAGAAATAGCTCCAGTTTGGGAGTATGTGGTCTGTGCATGTTTCACTTTCGCCCCATCTTTCCTAGAACACTCTTGTTGATCTTTCCACCATCTGTGTTCAATTACATGTTCTTGCATCGCAGCTTCTCTTGAAGTGGACAAGTTCCAATCTATGTTTGTGTCTCCAGGCAAATAAATGTCTCGATCAAGATGGCGTCCTCTATCTAACATGAAACCTTGCACTTGGTGGTCTGGACACACCCTACAAGCAATGGTTGAACATGAGGTAGACTGATTTGCACCCAGATCACTTCAGTATTGCAGCCATCAAATCCAATCTTTCTTTTGCTGGAATGTGATTTTGTACATAAACTGCTCCACCTCCTCCATAGCTGTTCCTGTCTCTTGTAAAAATATTGTACCCCTGGATTCCCAGTGCATCCTCATTGAATGTATCATCAAGGTGAGTTTGTGATCTTGCCAATCGATGGATATCCAAGGACAAGAGTTGGGACACTTCTGTTATTCTATTTCTCAGGCTGCAGATATTTATGTGAGCCGACTGAAACCCTTTTCTTGGTAAATTAATTACAATCATAATAAACATAAATGGGACTTAATCGTCTTTCCTTTATTTTGTGAACCATAACACACAACCACACAACCACACACACAGACACACACGATTTTCCAATTAACATACTGCAACCTCATCTTCTCACCCCACCCCCACTGATGAACTATCTGGCCACGACTTGTCTTCCAATAACAATACAGCCACATGCAACAGGACAGTTTGTGTCCATGTGTAGAGTCAAAACATATATACACATACACACATGTACACACATGATGTCATCATAAAGAAACCCTTCCTCTGGGGAATTGTGAGTCATGTAATGTGCTATAGGGCCGAGTCGTTGTGCTTCTATTCCTTCTACAGCAGCCACGGAAATATGGGGCGAGGTTTTATCAACCTGAAACAGTGACAAAGCCAAACCTCCAACGTTTGGTAGATAGAAAACACCTTTTGGGGTTCTTGCCAAAGTATCTGAGAACACAGAGAATTGTGATCCCGTATTTGGGTCTAACAGTTTGAAGTAGGCAACATCCGTTCCTGTCATATCAACATGTAGAGTTACATGGAGGTCTTGTAAACCTGTTAACCTGGAATGATCTGGCAGGTCTTCTTTTCCTGCTAAGAAATCATCCGTCTGAATCCAGGACACCGTCAGCATCTGATTGAAAAGGAGTACATGAGAGAATAATAGCATCCTGTATTTACAGCCTGTAGCATGTTGAAGAAGCACTTAGAGTCATGGTCAGGGACTGTGGTATGAACGCCTTCAGGAGAACAATGAATAGTTGCACGCCACTTGGTGAACAAATCCCGACCCAATAGATTACTTGGTGAGTTATCAGTGATTACAAATGGATGCTCTCATGAAATGAGTCCAAATTGAACTTTGGCTGGTGCTCCAATGGACTTTGCATAGTTGCTCCAGCAATTGCTACTGTTTTTATATTTTCAGAAGTAGGAACTAATCCTACACGGTTAGCATCTGACTTATTAATGGTGGAAACTGTTGCACCTGTGTCCACTAAGAGTTCAGCAGATTTTCCATCTCCTGATAATTCAACTTTAGGTTCAGCAGTTAGAGTTATTTGAGAGCATTCAGTTACAACTTTCTGTTTTTCATTTTTAGTGTTTCACACACTGGAAGACACTGAAGTGCTGTCCTATTGTTGAGGGGGATGCCACAGGTTCAGAGGCGGTCCTGGTCTGGGGCCCTGTTGAGTCTGAGGTCTGGGGTGCCAGTTTCCTCTTCCTGTTGGTCTTGGCCTTCAACCCCTCTACCTCTTCTAGGATACAATCCTCTTCATTAATCACTTCTTCTCCTTCATCATTTAACACACATTTTTGTCCTGGTATCCTAGGTTTCCAGGTTCTAGTTCTTCTTCTAAATGCAGGGCTCCATTGAGCAGTGGGAGAGAGTGAGGCAGACAAGTTCTGCTCTCTTTTAGGAAGCTTAGACAGTTCACCAAGTGACGGAACAGGACTTTGGAGATCATCATTGGCAGCAGCTGCTCAAGCAGAGGTGGAGGACTGAGTAGGTTTGCTATTGGGAGTCTGCTGCTGTAACTGGTAAAAGGTGTTCTCCTACCAGTCTACATGATCAGTGGAGTCGTTGCATCGAGTCTGTAACCTCAGGTGTTTAGGATCCCATCCTCGTCACCATTAATTGTGGTCCAGTGGCCCAGTGTGGGGGGGTCGTCCGGCGGAGCAGTGAACAGAAAGGAGGCGTGGTCTCTTTCTCAAACCTTACACACTTTATTCATGCATGAGAGAGAAGTTACAGCACTCATAGAGCATCAGAAGTTCTCTGGTGTTTCTGAGGAACAGTCAGCTATTGATCACCGTGGGGAGGGGACATACAGATTGGAGGTAGAGTCATGTCACATCCAAGGATTCTCAAAATCTCAATATAGGCGCCCAGGTTGAGGTCAAATGGTTCAGATTATTAAAATTAACACATACAAACATCAATCTGCCAACCACAAAGTAAGTTTACAACTTTGAAACCTGGAGCATGAGGGTACACACTTCAGCTCCTGTGGTTTGACCCAAATATATTGTAACGTCCATGAATAAGCATCCTATTCTGCATGAATAGCACTTTTACAACATGAGCAAACATTCTCTAAGGTTTTAACCGTCTCAGCTGTGACGCTCTTCCACATTCTGCCTGACGTTTGCAGAGAAACATAGAAACCAACAGGTCATCTTCAGCTGCACAGTCATATATTTCCATTAGCTCATTTCTGAAGAACTCACATTAAATAATAGAAAAAGATACATAAGAGAAACATAGAACAGGAGAGTGCTCAAACAATAAAGAAACTAAGCGAGGTTCAACAGAATGAAAGGAGATCCCTGACATGGCCGGATTCCTTTCCTTTGCTAATTAATTAGTAAGATCATGATTAGAATGTTAGCATTTTACAGTTCTGTGACCTCAGAATATCTGGGACTCTAAAGGAAATCACTTACATGACTGGAATCCCTTTCTTGGCTTATTAAAGGATCTCAAGCCCTTCAGGACCCTGTTCTTCTGGGGGGGGGGGGGTTGACGTTCCCCTCGCTGTGTCTCTTGTATGGCAGCAGGTATCTGGAGGGAAGGGAGCTGTTCATTCCTCCGAGATGGAAGCACCTGGGTCCAGAGCTCTCTTCATTAACTAATATTAAGTGTTTTTCTGTTGTCTTATATATTATCTTTTAATAACACTTTGTACTCACGCATACTTACAAGTCAAGCATATACATGATATAAGCTTACGTAGATCTAAAAGACAATTGTTCTTGGAATGTGTATCTGTGTTATCTCCACTATTTATGAGTTCCTTCCTGGTGTCGGAACGGTACCAACTAGTCCTGGTGCTCAGGAGATTTGTGGGACCCCCTTGTAAAACCCCTTTAACTACTTCCAGATGTTCAAGAGTTCAAAAAAGGTGACTTGCAGCTAAGTCATTGATTCTGCCTGGGATGCATGAGCAGGACATCCCGGATCAATCACTAACATTCAAGAAGTACATTGATGAACTAAATACAGTGTTGGATCATTTTCTACCTCTTTGGGAACTGCCACAGAAACAACTTTGTTACACAGTGAAAGTTTCGAATAACCTCAAAGTGATGCTGACAGTCATGTAGTAAGAGTTGCTAACAACCTCAAAATAATGCGTCAGTGTGTCAGATGCGGGATATGATGGATGATGAGACCAAAGTGCAGACCGTAGGAATGGTGCAAAAGAGGTTTATTCGGAACTGAAGGCTTGAGGCGGGGCGAGAGGCCGAAGGCTTGAGGCGTGGCGAGAGGCCGAAGGCTTGACGTGAGACAGGAGGCTTGACAAGACGAGACGAGAAAAAACTGTGATAACGACAAATGCAGACAAATGATGACAGCCAAAAAACGACAACTGATGACAATGACCTGACCAGGAACTAAGGAGACACACAGGTTAAATACAAGCGGGGAAAAGAGACACAGGTGGTGCAATCACCCAGGTGAGACACATGAGGTAATCACAGGAGGGAGGTGAGGAAGACAGGACATGACTACAAAATAAAACAGGACACACGAGACAGGGATCTTGACACAGTGATGTCGGAAGAATTTCTAATGATCTCAAAATGATGCGACAGTGATGTAGTAAGAATTGCTAATGAACTCAAAATGATGCCAACAGTAATGGAGTGAAAGTTTCGAATAACCTCAAAGTGATGCTGACAGTCATGTAGTAAGAGTTGCTACAAACCTCAAAATAATGCGAAAGTAATGTAGTAAAAGTTGCTACGAACCTCAAAATATTGCTACAGTGATGTCGGAAGAATTGCTAATGAACTCAAAATGATGCTAACAGTAATGTAGTGATAGTTGCTAATCAACTCAGTGATGCTTACAGTAATATAGTAAGAGTTGCTACGAACCTTAAAATAATGCAACAATAATGTAGTAAGAGTTGCTGCGAACCTCAAAATAATGCAACAGTGATGTCAGAAGAATTGCTAATGATCTCAAAATGATTCTAACAGTGATTTAGTAGGAATTGCTAATGAACTCAAAATGATGATAAGATTAATGGAGTGAAAGTTTCGAATAACCTCAAAGCGATGCTGACAATCATGTAGTAAGAGTTGCTATGAACCTCAAAATAATGCGACAGTAATGTAGTAAGAGTTGCTACGAACCTCAAAATAATGCGAAAGTGATTTCGGAAGAATTGCTAATGATCTCAAAATGATGCGACAGTGATGTAGTAAGAATTGTTTATGTACTCAAAATGTTTTAACAGTAATGCAGTGATAGTTTAGGATAACCTCAAAGTGATGCTGACAGTCATGTAGTAAGAGTTGCTACGAACCTCAAAATAAGGCGACAGTGATTTTGTAAGAACTGCTAATGAACTCAAAATGATGCTGACATTAATGTAGTGATAGTTGTGAATAAACTCATTGATGCTTACAGTAATGTAGTAAGAGTTGATACGAACCTCAAAATAATGCGACAGTGATGTAGGAAGAATTGCTAATGATCTCAAAATGATGCTAACACTGATGTAGTAAGAATTGCTAATGAACTCAAAATGATGCTGACAGTAATGTAGTAAGAGTTGAAACTAACCTCAAAATGATGCGACAGTGATGTTGAAGAATTACTAATAAACTCAAAATGATGCTAACGGTAATGTAGTGCCAGTTGCTAATAAACTCAGTGATGCTAACAGTAATGTAGTAAGTTTTTCGAACAACCTAAAAGTGATGCTGACAGTCATGTAGTAAGAGTTGCTACTAACCTCAAACTAATGCAACAGTAATGTAAGAGTTGCTACGAACTTCAAAATAATGCGACAGTTATGTCGGAAGAATTGCTAATGATCTCAAAATGATGCGACAGTGATGTCGTAAGAATTGCTAATGAACTCAAAATGATGCTAAGAGTAATGAAGTGATAGCTGCTAATAAAATCAGTGATACTTTCAGTAATGTACTAAGTGTTTCGAACAACCTCAAAGTGAGGCTGAAAGTCATGTGATTAAAGTTGCGAGTCACCTAAAAATGATGCTGACAGTAATGTAGCAAGAGTTGCTACGAAGCTCAAAATAATGCGAGTGATGTAGTAAGAATTGCTCATGAACTCAAAATGATGCTAACAGTAATGTAGTGATGGTTACTAATGAACTCAGTGATGCTTACAGTAATGTAGTAAGAGTTACTACTAATCTCAAACTAATGCAAAAGTAATTTAGTAAGAGTTGATACGAACCTCAAAAAAATGCGACAGTGATGTCGGACGAATGGCAAATGATCTCAAAATGATGCGACAGTGATGTAGTAAGAATTGCTAATGAACTCAAAATGATGTTAAAAGTAATGTAGTGATAGTAGCGAATAAACTCAAAGTGATGCTGACAGTAATGTAGTAAGAGTTGCTAAGAACCTCAAAATAATGCCAGAGTGATGTTGGAAGAATTGCTAATGATCCCAAAATAATGCGACAGTGATATCGTAATTATTGCTAATAACCTCAAAATAATGCGACAGTGATGTCGTGAGAATTGCTAATGATTTCAAAATGATGCGACAGTGATGTAGTAAGAATTGCTAATAAACTCAAAATGATGCGACAGTGATGTAGAAAGAATTGCAAATTAACTCAAAATGATGCTAACAGTAATGGAGTGAAAGTTTTGAATAACCTCAAAGTGATGCTGACAGTCATGTAGTAAGAGTTGCTACAAAACTTAAAATAATGCAACAGTAATGTAGTAAAAGTTGCTACGGACCTCAAAATAATGCGAAAGTGATGTCGTAAGAATTGCTAATGATCTCAAAATGATGCGACAGTGATGTAGTAAGAATTGCTAATGAACTCAAAATGATGCTAACAGTAATGGAGTAAAGTTTCGAATAACCTCAAAGTGATGCTGACAGTCATGTAGTAAGAGTTGCTACGAACCTTAAAATAATGCAAAAGTAATGTAGTAAGAGTTACTACGAACCACAAAATAATGCGGCAGTAATGTAGTAAAAGATGCAACGAACCTCAAAATATTGCGACAGTGATGTCGGAAGAATTGGTAATGAACTCAAGATGATTCTAACAGTAATGTAGTGATGGTTACTAATAAACTCAGCGAAGCTTACAGTAATGTAGTAAGTGTTTCCAACAACCTCAAAGTGATGCTGACAGTCATGTAGTAAGAGTTACTACTAACCTCAAACTAATGCAAAAGTAATTTAGTAAGAGTTGATACAAACCTAAAAAAGATGCGACAGTGATGTCAGAAGAATGGCTAATGATCTCAAAATGATGCGACAGTGATGTAGTAAGAATTGCTAATGAACTCAAAATGATGCTAACAGTAATGGAGTGAAAGTTTCGAATAACCTCAAAGTGATGCTGACAGTCATGTGGTTCGAGATGCGAGTAACCTAAAAATGATGCTGACAGTGATGTAGTAAGAGCTGCTAATAACCTAAAAATAATGCTACAGTGAGGAAGGATGAATTGTTAATTAACTCAAAAATGATGCCAACAGTAATGTAGTGATAGTTGCTAATAAACTCAAAGTGATGCTGACAGTAATGGAGCAAGTGTTTCGAACAACCTCAAAGTGGTGCTTACAGTCATGTAGAAAGAGTTGTCATGAACCTTAAAATATTGCAACAGTAATGTAGTATGAGTTGCTAAGAACCTCAAAATAATGCGACAATGATGTCAGAAGAATTGGTAATGATCTCAAAATGATGCTAACAGTAATGGAGTGAAAGTTTCAAATAACCTCAAAGTGATGCTGACAGTCATGTAGTAAGAGTTGCTATTAACCTCAAAATGATGCGACAGTGATGGAGAAGGAATTGGTAATGATCTCAAAATGATGCTAACAGTAATGGAGTGAAAGTTTCAAATAACCTCAAAGTGATGCTGACAGTCATATGGTTAGAGTTGCGAGTAACCTAAAATTGATGCTGACAGTAATCTAGTAAGAATTGCTAAGAACCTAAAAATAATGCTACAGTGATGTCGTGAGAATTGCTAATGATTTCAAAATGATGCGACAGTGATGTAGGAAGAATTGTTAATGAATTCAAAAATGATGCTGACAGTAATGGAGTGATAGTTGCTAATAAACACAGTGATGCTTACAGTAATATAGTAAGTGTTTCGAACAACTTCAAAGTGATGCTGTAAGTCATGTAGTAAGAGTTGCTACGAACCTCCAAATAATGCGACAGTGATGTAGAAAGAATTGCTCATGAACTCAAAATGATGCTAACAGTAATGGAGTGAAAGTTTCCAATAACCTCAAAGTGATGCGGACAGTCATGTGGTTAGAGTTGCAAGTAACCGAAAAATGATGCTGACAGTGATGTAGTAAGAATTGCTATTAAACTCAAAAAGATGCGAACAGTAACTTAGTGATAGCTTCTAATAAACTCAGTGATGCTTACAGTAATGTAGGAAGTTACTAATAACCTGAAAATAATGCTACAGTGATGTAGTAAGAGTTGCTACGAACCTCAAAAAAATGCGACAGTGATGTCGGAAGAATTGCTAATGATCTCAAAATGATGCGACAGTGATGTAGTTAGAATTGCTAACGAACTCAAAATGATGCTAACAGTAATGGAGTGAAAGTTTCCAATAACCTCAAAGTGATGCTGACAGTCGTGGTTAGAGTTGCGAGTAACCTAAAAATGATGCTGACAGTGATGTAGTTAGAATTGCTATTAAACTCAAAATGATGCTAAAAATGACGTAGTGATAGTTGATAATAAACTCAGTGATGCTTACAGTAATGTAGTAAGTGTTTCAAACAACCTCAAAGTGATGCTGACAGTCATGTGGTTAGAGTTGCTACGAACCTTAAAATAATGCGACAGTGATGTCGGAAGAATTGCTAATCATCTCAAAATGATGCTGACAGTCATGTAGTAAGAATTGCTAATAAACTCAAAATGATGCTAACAGTAATGTAGTGAAAGTTTGGAATAACCTCAAAGTGATGCTGACAGTAATGTAGTAAGAATTGCTCATGAATCCAAAATGATGCTAACAGTAATGTAGTGATGGTTACTAATAAACTCAGTGATGCTGACAGTAATGTAGAAAGAATTGCTACAAACCTCAAAATAATGCTATAGTGATGTAGAAAGAGTTGCTACGAACCTCAAAATAATGCGACAGTGATGTCAGAAGAATTGCTAAGGTACTCAAAATGATGCTTACAGTAATGAAGTGAAAACTTCGAATAACCTCAAAGTGATGCTGAAAGTCATGTGGTTAGAGTTGCGAGTAACCTAAAAATGATGCTGACAGCGATGTCGTAAGAATTGCTATGAAACTCAAAATGTTGCTAACAGTAACGTTGTGATAGTTGCTAATAAACTCAGTGATGCTTACAGTAATGTAGTAAGTGATTCGAACAACCTCAGAGTGATAGTGAAAGTCACGTAGTAAGAGTTGCTACTAACCTCAAAAAAACACTACAGTGATGTCTTAAGAATTGCTAATGATCTCAAAATGATGCTAACTGTAACGTAGTGATAGTTGCTAATAAACTCAGTGATGCTGACAGTAATGTAGTAAGAGTTGCTACGAATATCAAAATAATGCGACAGTGATGTCAGAAGAATTGATAATGATCTCAAAATGATGCGACAGTGATGTCGTCAGAGTTGCTATGAAACTCAAAATGATGCTAACAGTAACGTAGTGATAGTTGCTAATAAACTCAGTGATGCTGACCGTAATGTAGTAAGTGTTTCGAACAACCTCAGAGTGATGCTGACAGTAATGAGGTAAGAGTTGCTACGAATATCAAAATAATGCGACAGTGATGTCAGAAGAATTGATAATGATCTCAAAATGATGCGACAGTGATGTCGTCAGAGTTGCTACGGACCTCCAAATAACGCGACAGTGATGGCGGAAGAATTGCTAATGATCTCAAAATGATGCGACAGTGATGGAGTAAGAATTGCGAATGTACTCAAAATGATGCGAATAGTAATGGATTGAAAGTTTCGAATCACCTCAAAGTGATGCTGACAGTCATGCTGTTGGAGTTGAAAGTAACCTAAAAATGATGCTGACAGTGATGTCGTAAGAACTGCTATTAAACTCAAAAAGATGCTAACAGTAACGTAGTGATAGTTGCTAATAAAGTCAGTGATGCTTACAGTAATGTAGTAAGAGTTTCAAACAACCTCAAAGTGATGCTGACAGTCATGTAGTAATGGTTGCTACAAACCTCAAAATAATGCTTCAGTGATGTAGTAAGAGTTGCTACAAACCTCAAAATGATGCTAACAGTAATGTAGTGAGAATTGCTAATAAACTCAGTGATGCAGACAGTATTGTAGTATGTGTTTCGAACAACCTCAAAGTGATGCTGACAGTCATGTGGTTAGAGTTGCTACTAACCTTAAAATAATGCAAAAGTAATGTAGTAAGAGTTGCTACTAACCTTAAAATAATGCAACAGTAATGTAGTCAGAGTTGCTACGAATATCAAAATAATGCGACAGTGATGTGAGAAGAATTGGTAATGATCTCAAAATGATGCGACAGTGATGTCATGTGAATTGCTAATCATCTCAAAAGGATGCTAACTGTAATGTAGTGAAAGTTTCGAATAACCTCAAAGTGATGCTGACAGTCTTGTAATAAAAGTTGCTACGAACCTCAAAATAATGCGACAGTGATGTCGTTAGAATTGCGAATAAACTCAAAATGATGCTAACAGTAATGTAGTGATAGTTGCTAATAAACTCAGTGATGTTTACAGTAATGTAGTAAGTGTTTCGAACAACCTCAAAGTGATGCTGACAGTCATGTAGTGAGAGTTGCTACGAACCTCAAAATAATGCGACAGTGATGTAGTAAGAAATGCTAATGATCTCAAAATGATGGTGACAGTAATGGAGTAAGAATTGCTAATGAACTCAAAATGATGCTAACAGTATTTTCGTGATAGTTGCTAATAAACTCAAAGTGATGCTGACAGTAATGTAGCAAGTGTTTCGAATAACCTCAAAGTGATGCTGACAGTCATGTAGTAAGAGTTGCTACGAACCTCAAAATAATGCAACAGTAATGTAGTAAGAGTTGCTATGAACCTCCAAATAATGCGACAGTGATGTCAGAAGAATTGGAAATTATCTCAAAATGCCAACAGTGATGTAGTGAAAGTTTCGAATAACCTCAAAGGGATGCTGACAGTCATGTGGTTAGAGTTGCGAGTAACTTAAAAATGATGCTAAACTCAAAACAATGCAACAGTAATGTAGTAAGAGTTGCAACTAATCTCAAAATAATGCTACAGTGATGAAGGAAGAATATCTAATGATCTCAAAATGATGTGACAGTGATGTCGTAATAATTGCTAATGACCTCAAAATGATGCTAACAGTAATGGAGTGAAAGTTTCGAATGACCTCATAGTGATGCTGACAGTCATGTGGTTCGAGGTGCAAGTAACCTAAAAATGATGCTGACAGTGATGTAGTAAGAGCTGCTAATAACCTCAAAATAATGCTACAGTGAGGTAGGAAGAATTGTTAATGAACTCAAAAATGATGCTGACAGTGATGTAGTGATAGTTGCTAATGAACTCAAAGTGATGCTGACAGTCATGTAGAAAGAGTTGCCATGCACCTTAAAATATTACAACAGTAAGGTAGTATGAGATGCTATGAACATCAAAATAATAAGACAGTGATGTAGTAAGAAATGCTAATGATCTCAAAATGATGGTGACAGTAATGGAGTAAGAATTGCTAATGAACTCAAAATGATGCTAACAGTTTTGTAGTGATAGTTGCAAATAAACTCAAAGTGATGCTGACAGTAATGCAGTAAGTGTTTCGAGTAACATCAAAGTGATTATTATTATTATTATTATTATTATGATTATTATTATTATGTGACAGTCATGTAGAAAGAGTTGCTATGAACCTCCAAATAATGCGACAGTGATGTCAGAAGAATTGGAAATTATCTCAAAATGCCAACAGTGATGTAGTGAACGTTTCGAATAACCTCAAAGTGATGCTGACAGTGATGTAGTAAGAGTTGCTACTAACCTCAAAATAATGCAACAGTAATGTAGTAAGAGTTGCTACTAACCTCAAAATAATGCTACAGTGATGTCGTAAGAATTGCTAATGAACTCAAAATGATGCTAACAGTAATGTAGTGATAGTTGCGAATAAACTCCGCGATGCTTACAGTAATGTAGTAAGTGTTTCGAACAACCTCAAAGTGAAGCTGACAGTCATGCAGTAAGAGTTGCTACAAACCTTCAAATAATGCAACAGTCATGTCGTAAGAGTTGCTACGAACCTCAAAATAATGCGACAGTGATGTCAGAAGAATTGGTAATGATCTCAAAATGATGCTAACAGTAATGTAGTGATAGTTGCTAATAAACTCAGTGATGCTTACAGTGATGTAGTAAGAGTTGCTACGAACCTCAAAATAATGCGAAAGTGATGTCGGAAGAATTGCTAATGAACTCAAAATGATGCTGACAGTGATGTCATAAGAAATGCTATTTAACTCAAAATGATGCTAACAGTAATGCAGTGATAGTTGCTAATCAACTAAGTGATGCTTCCAGTAATGTAGGAAGTGTTTCGAACAACCTCAAAGTGATGCTGACAGTCATGTAGTAAGAGTTGCTACGAACCTCAAAATAATGCGACAGTAATGTCGTAAAAGTTGCTACAAACCTCAAAATATTGCGACAGTGATGTCGGAAGAATTGCTAATGAACTCAAGATGATGCTAACAGTAATGTAGTGAAAGTTTCGAATAACCTCAAAGTGATGCTGAAAGTCATGTACGAAGAGTTGCTACGAACCTCAAAATAATGCGACAGTAATGTCGTAAAAGTTGCTACAAACCTCAAAATATTGCGACAGTGATGTCGGAAGAATTGCTAATGAACTCAAGATGATGCTAACAGTAATGTAGTGATAGTTGCTAATAAACTCAGTGATGCTACAGTGATGTAGGGAGAGTTGGTCATGACATCAAAATGATGCTCCAGTGATGTCAGCTTCATAAAGACCCAGGCCACTATTTGTGGTCATGCATCATTGTGGCTGACCAATGGTCCAACTTCATCAGTCAGTCAGTCAGAGACATTAGCATTTGTCGGCCTGGCCTGCTGCCAAAGACTAACTCTGCTTTAGTTGATTTACCTCTTCAGCCATGTCACGCTCCTCTCGGCCACCTCCACGGTCAGACGCCAGGTTAAACCAGCCAATGGCGGAAGAATCACTCTCAGAATCTGAAGCGCTCGTAGCTGCAGGGTTTTTCCACACAGCTTCTGTTGAGAGACAAAGTCCATCGCTTGATTAACTCTCACCAACAGAAATGTGCAGTTTTCCACTCAGGACAGCTGCTGCATGCTGCTGTTTGTAAAAAGAAGGTCCAGTGGATCCGTTCAGTTCTACATTATTCAGCAGAGAGATGTCACCATTGAATAATGACCATATTTCCTCAAATTATAGCTCAACCACAGAGGGACCAGGCTACTAGAATGACCTCTGTTTACTAGAAGTGCTTCTCCTATGGTGGTGAACTCCTCAGCTGTCAGTGGAGTCAAATCTGTCTTAGAGAGGCCAGAGGTTCCCACACTGGTTCCCTCTCATCATGCAGCCCTGACAGCTGTGTGTGCTGTTCCAGCGTGTTGGCACCTCACTGATGAGTTTCAGGGTTGGCCCTCCCATCTGTTGCTGCACCTGAGCCAGCTTCTCCTTGGCTGTAGTGCTGATCTGAAGGATGTGACAGTGTTCCTGGCTTTGTGTCTGATGATGGAAGTGGGGATCTGATCACAGGATTTTCTGACTCCTAGATTCAGACGATGTGCAGTGCAGACTGAGTGGTGAATTTGGAGCTGTCTAGTGGATGCTGTCATGTTTGGTGCTGCGTCGCTCACAAGACACTTGACTTTGTTGGTGATGGCCCAGTCCTCCATCAGGCCTCTTTGGACTGGGGCCAAACTGTCAGCAGGGTGACTTTGTGGAAAGTCTTGCACTCCCAACACATTCATTCTCACGAATGCAGTGACAGGTCAGAGCCAAGGGAGCCTCCATGTCCACAGATGTCCACACGGCAGCTGGACTTCCTTTTTCACTCCTTCCCGTTCCTCCTGGTACTTTTTGGCCACCGTTTGTTTGATGGTCTGAAAATGACACCCAGAGTAAATCAATACATTGAAATTACAGATGAAATAAACTGGAGATATCAACGACTGCTTTAGATCATTTCCACACAAACCTTCCTGGTTGGCAAACATATGAGGCTCAAGGACCTGAACCAGTTCCCTGAACCCTTCCCTCTCAACAGTGCTGAGGGGCTGGCAGTCCTTCAGGATCAAATTCAGCAGAGCCTCATCCAGCATCTGCTTCCTGGAAGCTGGATGGTTAAAGATGAAGGAGAGAAGAAATGAATAGGAATTAATGATCAATGAAGCAACTGTGAGTCAGTTGGAGAGTGGCTGTATACCTGAGTTCATCCTGGTGGATCTGGGACTTCATTCTCATGCCTGGCCCCATCATGCCTCAGCACTGAAGAGGTGCTTTTGTTGAGATGAGACGCTTCAGTCCAACAAATGCCACATTCAACCTGCAGAAAAGAACATGAGTACTCAGCTAAAAGTTCCTTTCTTCATGGTGACTGGTGTTTCTTAGTCTTAGACCACCAGGTTTCCAATGAGGTGTATCGGATACGTTGTTGTGTGCCGCTGAAATCCGTCCAATTGCGGCGTTGTTTCCTCATGAAATGTGTTTGCCTTAAAGCTCATTAAAGTGTTGAACCACAATATCGTTCACCATAACTGAGTCAACTTCAAGATAACCTACTTCTACATTCCAGTCCCGGCTGCTCCTGTTCTGCTGCAGTCCAGAAAACAACAACCCGATACAATTGGCGCTCCTTCCCACAGCTCCGGCCCGGATCCGCATGGTTCCGCTGACTGACTGTGAGACGCGCTCCCTCCAGAGTGGCACAGCCCGATGGGGGTCCTTATCTGGCACGGGGGCGTAAAACAGGTGCGACTGGAAAGCCTGGTTTATTCTGCGTCGAGGGAACGCGTTGCTCTGCAATTCACCGCCAAGCCGCTAGGGGGTGTGGCTTTGTCTTTGTATTGTTTACGGGGCTCTTGTCGGATTCCTTGGTTTTCTTCCGGTCACAGACAACAATTGTTGGCCATTTGTCAGTCTTTGTAGTGCCGCCAATAATCCTTTCTTCGGCTTGGTCCATTTTTTCTTGGAGCTTTCACCACAGAAACTTTGAAAATGGCGGTGTTTTTGTGATGCGATTGAACCGGAAATGACGTTCTGAGCGGACCAATCACAGTCCTCGACGTTGAAGTCACCACGCGTCGACGCGACACGGAGGCAGGATTTTGTTGGGGTTTTCGTCGACGCGACGCAGAAGCATAAATCAGGATTTAGTGGTTTAGAATCTCACGCCAAACCGGAGAACCAGGTCTTGAATCAGTCATGTGGTCACTGCCGGCCGGCGAGGCTTTGGACGTCACTAAATACGTCATCGATAACCGTTTTTCAAAACGAAATCCTGGATCACTCCACTCATCACTACCGCTGCTACCAGGTTAGCGAGTCTGGAGTGACACAGAGAACAGAGCTTGGACTCTGCTCGTTTTGAAGAAGAAGAAGAAGAAGAAAAGAAGCGGAAGGCCTCGGTCTTTGTCTCCTGAAGGCTGAGTGGCGCCGGTAGAACATCAACATGTGCGCCGCGCAGCTGCTGCGGGTGTCGGTCCAGGAGCGGATCCTCGCCGCCGCTGAAGACTTCCTGCTGCAGCTGGGAGAAGGAGACTCAGCGGCTGGAGTCCCGGTGCTGAGAGCGCTGCTCACCGAGCGGCTGGCGGCGGCCGCGGAGCAGATCGTGGCTCTGCTGGAGGAAACCGTGGCGGAGTACGAGCGGGAGAACCGCCGGCAGAGGTTGCTGCTCGATGCCGTGCTGAAGCCCCGAGTCAGGCTGGACAGAGCAGGTGAGTCCCCCCACACTGACCAGGAGAACCGAGAGACCGCAGTCCTGCCAGCAAGTGTCTCCGGTCTGGTTGTGTCCGTAATCCGGGTCATTGTGCTCAGACCGTCTGAGCAGGAATGGAACAACGTAGAAGTGTTTCGTAGTTGACGGCTATTCGGTGTTGGTGGAGCCTTAAAACCTCACCTGGCTCGGGACACGCTGGGCGCCATCTTGGCTGCTTCCTGACCAACATGTAGATGGCGCTGTTTGGTTTCCAGGCTGCGTCCTTCCCGCCGTAGTTCTACTGCTTTTTGTATTTGTTTGGAAGAAAAAAACAAAACTAAGAAACACGGAGAAACATCTCATAGGTTACACGTTACAAATTTTGTCCCAGCCAGAGTTTTCCTCAGTTACTGGGAAGGAAAGACACATTTCCTGATTATTATTAATAAACTAATCTTCGACCTTGGCTGACTGCATGTTGCTGTGTTTGGGTGGGCTGACATGTTTAGCATCAGTACAGGTTCCCTCTGGTTCTAGGGACTGAACTCTCATTCTCCTACAGGGTCTCATTCTAGAAATGAACATTCTGACTAGCAGATGTGATCATGAATGGACAAAACCATTCAGCAGAGGGGACCTATGACCTTTGACCTGGGTGACCCAACGTTGATCCAAGCATCTGAAGCCAGCGTTTCTGTTCCCAGTTTGCTGACTGGTCGTCAGTGGCAGGACGTCTCTTTTCACTGAGTTGATTTCTGTTTCTGTCTGTTGCTCCGCTGTTTCAGAGTCAAATGAAGAGATTTCTGATGTTGCTGTTTGTGTCCTCCAGATGTGGAGCAGCTGCTGGTGATTAAAGAAGAGGTTCCCCCTGAGCTGCAGGACCCAGAGCCCCCCCACATTAAAGAGGAGTGGGAGGAGCTCAGGATCAGTGAGGAGGGAGGGCAGCTTCAAGGGCAGGAGGAGGCTGATATCACCACGTTCCCCTTCACTCTGGTTCCTGTGAAGAGTGAAGGGGACGAAGAGAAACCTCAGTTCCCACAGCTTCACCAGAGTCTAACTGAGGAGAACTTGAAAGAAGAGTCTCTGAGCAGCAGCCCAGTTCATCCTCTGAAAACAGAAGCTGATGGAGAAGAGTGTGGAGGACCAGAACCAGAACCAGCCAGCAAGGTAGATCCAGATCCACTTGTACAACCCCAGACTGAAGACCAGATGTCAGACTCTTCTGAAGCTGAGACTGAAGTCAGTGAGGATGATTGGGTCAGACCTGATAACACGGCCACTTCTGAGCACAAGGAACCCTTTGGCTCAAGGAGGAATATGCTTCAGAAATTGAGCCCAGGACAGGAAGCGAGTCATTGCAGCTCAAAAGAACAAATACTAAAGACTGGAAGAGAATCAGAGATCATCAGGAACGTGACCCTTGGTCCTTCTGAATCTGAGACAGAAGTCAGTGAGGATGAGCGTCCCTTTAGGTGCTCAAAGTGCAGTAAAGGTTTTAGTTACAGAAGGAATTTGGATGTACACATGAAAACACACACTGGAGAAAAACCATACCCGTGCTCAGTTTGCGGCACAGGGTTTTCAGAAAATGGATATCTAAAAAGACACATGAAGAGAACACATACTGGAGAGAAACCATTCCCATGCTCAGTTTGTGGCACCAAATTTGCAGAAAAGGCAAGTGTGAAAAGACACATTAGGAGAGCCCATACTGGAGAGAAACCATTCCCATGCGCAGTTTGCAGCACAAGATTTTCAGAAAGGGATTGTCTGAAAAGACACATTAGGAGAGCCCATACTGGAGAGAAACCATTCCCCTGCTCAGTTTGCGGCACAAGATTTTCAGAAAGGGGTTGTCTGAATAGACATATGAGAAGACATACTGGAGAGAAACCATTCGGCTGCTCAGTGTGTGGCAAAACATTCTCAGAACAGGGACATCTGAAAAGGCACCTGAACGTGCACACTGGGGAGAAACCATTTCCCTGTGCACTTTGTGGCAAAAGATTCTCACAAAAGGGAAATCTGGGAAAGCACATGAAAACGCACACTGGGGAGAAAACATTCCCCTGTGCATTTTGTTGCAAAAGATTTTCAGAAAAAGGATGTCTGAAAAGACACATGAGGAGAACACACACTTGAGAGACATTTGTCTTGCTGAATTAGTTGCAAAAACTTCCTAGATGAGGAAAACATGAAACAACACAACAGAAAAATGTCCTTTGTCCATTCTGTGTTGGTGTGACTCAAACTGAGTAGATAATGCAATTTATCATGGTCGTTCAGACCCAACTTGGAGGTTCTGGTTTTAGAAAGCGTTTTTCAGATAATGCAGCAGGAAATGAACTCAGTTAACCCGACATAATGGAGCCATCATTGGATATGACGGTGAGAGGGCTGATCTTATTTTCTCTGAGGTCACCATGGAAAGATCCACCTGGTACCACTTACTGATCTTTATATTGACGTATTGATCACTGATCAAACACTGAATTATCTTTGAGTGTCTTCAGACTATCTTACATGAGTGTATGTTATTGTTACGATGGTTTCTCTTCCTGGTTCCTGTCAATACATGTGCAGCTGTCAAGTCTTTAATCACTTGTTGGTGCAGCCTGATAATAAAGAATTACAAAAGTCCAGCCTAGATGGAACTCATACATGGAGTTTTAGACAACTGCTGGCCTTCATCCAGCTTTATTGATAAATATAATTGAGTATCATCTGTGTAACAATGGAAATTTATGGACTGTTTCCCAATAATATGACCTAAAGGAAGCATACATAAAGTGAAGAGTATTGGCCCCAGCACTGAACCTTGAGGAACACCGTGTTTAACTTTGGTTTGTATAGAAGATTTATCATTAACGTCTACAAACTGAAATCAACCTGGTGAATACGATTGAAACCACTTTAATGTTCCCTGAATGCACAGTTTAATCGTAATAATGGTTGTGTATGTACGCTGAACTTGAACAGTCCGTTGTCCCAATGGAGGCAAGTGAGAGTGAGGCCTGCAGCCAGACTACAAGGTCGGCGCTGCCACCCCAAGGGAGGTGGAGAGGGCAGAGGCAGGGGTCAGGAACACACGGGGGAAGGGGAGGGGAGGATAGTACGCGCCATTTACGTCACCAAGACAGAAGGAGTTCTCCTGGAGGATAAACAATGGGGCGGCCGACCTTCAGCAGCCGATAAGGAAGCTGTGTTTGGGTTTGGGCGGAGGAGAACACATTCCAATCTGTCTTCTCTTTCAGTCCAATCCAAATTGTAAAGTTAAATTTCTGGTCTTCAACATCACTCTCCTCTTTGCAGAGCGGCCAACTGCTCCAAGATGGTTTCCATCCTGGGTTTCAGTTCAAGAGTCTGTTGTTGCCCCGCTCTGCCAACCTCAGTCATTGCGTTGTCAATGACTGAGGTTGTGTGAGCTGCACATCACATCAAGTGTTGATGCCCACCAAGGGGTGTCTTTTCAAAAAGAGGAATATTACGCCTCCATTTCACACAGACGAGACGGCAAATTTGGCACATTTTCTGTCTAAAAAGGGCTGGAGAGAGATGGAGGTGAGGGAGGAGAGGAGACAGAGAGGTGGGGAAGAGAAGAGAGAGAGACCAGACATTATGTTTGCTGCTCCATTTTGATTGTTGCTCTCCAGCTTCAGCTCAATAAAAACCTCTTCATCACATCAGTCCCATGTGGAGCTGCGTTGTTCCAACAACACTGAGCTCTCAGCTCATAGCAGTTCTACAATAAAGGTTCCAACACAACGTTCTATTGATCCATGAACAAAGCAGGCAGTGAGACCATGATGATGTCACATCTGTCCACTGTCCAGATGTCAGAGCTGAAAATGATAGGATGCCATGTTCCCTTCAACAACAGTCCAGCAGAAAGCCACCATGAAGACCTGAGGAGGAGCAAGGCAGCTCACCACAGTCAGGAACTCCCAGTCACCTCAACAAGGTTTCTGTCCACTCACGTTCAACCAGACCAGCAGATCACCTGCATCCCCACTGCCTCACCACCAGAGGGCAGTAGAACATCAACCATAGAGGCTCCCACTGAGGAATGAACACCACCAGCAGCAGACAGCTCTCCCTCCCTGACAGCATTTAAAGGAGATGAATGATGGATCATCAAACTCCACCATTCACTGTGACTCAGGGCCGCTCCCTCTGCTCTGACTCTCTTTGATTGTTTGTCTTTGTTTTATTCAATCAAGTTGTTCCTCCTCTCTCTCTTCTTGCTGCTCTACCCCCCCCCCCATGTGATGTCTACTACCTCCTCCTCCTTGATGACACTCATTGTGAGGTCTCTTCATCAGCCCTCCTCTGCTTTCTGAGCCACAAACAGTTTTTCTGAGTCGCTAAAACCCCGAACTCCATCTTGAACCCAGACTCTCAGAAGCCTGACCACATTTACTGAACTGGTCCCTCTTTGGTGAAACCATCACCACGTTTCTGAAGGCTCTGAATGTCCTGATGCTGATGTCATTCTGCTTCCTCTGACACAGGCAGCTTTGGTCCGTTCTGGCACTGTGACATCAAAGACTAAATGCTGAGATCAAGAAGAACATTTACAAAACATGAACAAAACTTGATGACAGAATTCTTTGTCCTCCTCCATCACCACGATGCCATCGATGGTCCGTTACTGTTGCAGTGCAGTAACATCATGAGTTGTGTCAAACCATCTCTGTCAGCTCTGCCAGTGTCTGGAGTGACGTCTCCAAGGACACTTGCTGCCAGGACTACAGAGGAAACATCAACATCTGTTTGCATCTGGCTTCAACTGTACTTTTCCTCTAGGTTCAACTTTGCTAGGTTACAGTGACTTGTGTACAGAGTAGTGACTTGATCAGCTGGTGGTGATGATGTAGCTTTAGGATGCTAACACAGTTGTTACTCAGGGCACCGCTGGTTGTAATTTAGAGTCCAATGAGAAACGCTCAGTCTCAGGTTCCAGCTTGTCAGTGAGTTCTTTGAGGGTCAGAGGCTTACATACAAATATAAAAACCAGTTGAAACACTTCCTGGAATTTTAAGAGGATTGAATACAAACAAGGAAGCGCGTAAGACAGAGTAATAATACCAGTAAAGCAATGAAGGCACATGGAGGATCAGACATGAATCATAAGATTTATCTGAGACTCAAGTGGACGGCAAAGGTAGCAGGTGAGAAGGTGTTCAGGATGAAGGGTCAGTGACCTCCAAACAAAGAAAACTACTGAATGGAGGTTGAGCAGAGTCTGGGGAGTCAGGTGGAGCTGGCAGTGAGACAGGAGTTGAGGCCGGAACAGATGCAGCACTGGTCTTTGTTACTGTGACAGCATGACAACCAACAGGACCTGCTCACGTTCTCAGCTGGATTGTTCTCATCAATGTACGGAACCTCTCCAACAACCTGGTGGGGGGACGGCCTACCAAGCCTCCATCTCAACGACCGTGGCTCCCACTGGGATCCGCGATGCTCTTCTCAGGCACAAGGGGGCTTCTCTCCGCTGGTCAGGATGGAGATTCAAGGCTCACGGGAGGTCAACAGTATTGTGACCGTGAAAAGGGGGAGAGGAGAAGTTCTGTTTCAAGTTAAAGAACAAAGAAACAAAAAAGTAAGCAGAAGAGAAAGAAAAGAGGAGAGACGGACCAGCAGCTGGAGGAGCTCACGGAAAAATAAGAAGCGCTGAAGAGCCTGAACCCAACCCAACTGTAACGGATGGTGTCGTGACTATTATAATAAACTGGTCCGCCGTGGGGGTGACCTTTGACCTGTGTGGGGCTGCTGGCCAATCAGCACCCTTTGCCGTCCTCAGTACTTCTCAGATATTCCTGTATTAAACGGGTCAACAGAGGGCAGTCATGCATCCCTCAGATCCTCTAGAGCAGGGGTTTTCAGTTAAAATTCTCCTGGGTCCAGTTTTCAAACCTCTTCAAGCTTGGGTCTGGAGGCCTAGCACAGTTTTTCATGACTGCTGATTTCAGTGATGGGCCCACGCCTGCATGTTAGCCAGCAGTCGAGCTGTGCTTTATGATCCAGGGGCATCTTTAGCCGATGGAGGTAGACTTTAAGGCTGTTGTATCAGTGTCTGTTTGGTCAACAATGAACTTTCAGATCGAATGAAGTCGCCGACATTTCAATAATAGTCGGTTTTATTGTCTGCTTTTTTTCCACATTAACCTTAAACCTATTGTCCAGCAGGGGGCAACATAAAGAGAAGAGTGAAATGAAAATGGATTCAAAAATACTCAGAATTTACTGGCATTTGACTGCACGTATATGACTATGTGAGTGTGTGTGTGTGTGTGTTTGTGTGTGTGTGTGTGTGTGTGTGTGTGTTTTGAAGACGACTTCTTGACTCCATTTTTGTTGTCACTCTTCTCTTAATTTTCAGTTTCACTCATTAAAATGAAGCAGCTTTGACGTGTGTACTTCTCTTGTACGTCAACAACTTTGATCTTTAAGCTGACAAACACACCACACGTCACTCACTCTATAGATTAAATCTGCTGATAACACAAAACACGTGACCCTGTGACCCTGCATGACGTTTTGCTCCAACTTTCCAGAACTAATAGGAGGAACAGCATGGATCGTTCTGAGCAAGAACTCTGACATCACCATCATCATGAACAAGAAGGCAGTAGGACTCAACTTCAACAAATCTGAAATGTCCCCTTAAGCTCCTGCTACTTTGAACTGATGCCTAAACCTTCAGTTTCCATTCATCACTCAGAACCTCTCACAACCACAGAAGAACAAGCAAAGGTTAGGAGCAGTAAAGCCTTCAATAATGACATCATCATGTTTGAGGGTTTCCTTCCCTCAAACTGTTTCTACCAACACGACAGAATCCTGGAAATATTTCAGGTGTTGACCTCCCAGCAGCCTGAAGGTCAACCTGCATTATCTGTTATGTTGCTGAGCAGAGGAAGGAGCTCAATGGTAGAGTGCTAGCTTAGCATGTGAGAGGTGGTGGGATCGGTGCCCTCGTTCTCCAGAAGACTTCAGCTTGTTCTGTTGTTGAGCTCTGATGAAACCACTGACTTTGAACCACACACAAAGTGAAGGAGTGACTTAAGATTGATGGCACCTGAGGAACTTCTAGGTTTCCTAAAATCAACTGGAAATTCATTCACCAGTTAAACAGTGACTCTACCAGAGGGGATGTAGCTTAGTGGTAGAGCGCATGCTGAGCATGTGTGAGGCCCTGGGTTCAATCCCCGGCATCTCCGGCTGGTCATCGTAGCCTTCATCTTATCTGCTAAAGTGATCCTTAAATGTGACAACAGTCGATTCACTATCAGAAGACATCTTCTCCATGTTCAAGGTGGGCGAACTTTCCACAAATATTCAAAATTACTTTTGAAAATGAAAACATGGATCAAACCTGCCCTGTCAATCACCCACAATGGGCGGATCGTCCCACTCCCTATCAGGTTCCCCACTCCGTGACCCAGGAGGCTCCCTCTCCCTATCAGGACTAGAAATCCATTGGGGTCTCCCTGCTCAGGTAGGAGTCCTGCCCACAACGTTAAGCTGTTGATGTTCTAGAGGAGACAACATCTGATCTTTGTTAGATCCACCAGTCAAAGGGTTTCTTTAAAGGCTGTAGCAGCTGAGAATGAGGAATTAATAACCATCTTAGTGAGGACATTTTGAAACATGATGACATTTTATTGACTTGTAGCACTGCAAAAATCATCTCCCCTCCAAAAACCCTCTTCTCCAACTCTGTACTCAAGTTGTCTCCTCATCAGGCACCACAGGATCCAGGATGTTCAGTCAAAAAATCATTAGTGATTTCAAAAATGGCCATCAGACACAAAATAAGACTTCAAACAGGTTTACAACTTTATTTGATGTTGGCTCATTTTGTCCATTTTGCCTCCACACTGTCCTTCATCACAGCATTTAACATCAGGACTGCTCCCAGATCAGCTCCATGACCTCATCCCTGCACCAGAGTACCGCCCAAGTTCATCAAGGATGGCCAACATGAGCAGGTCTAGATTCACCTCCATCTTTGGAGGTTGTTGAATTTCCTCCTGAGGACCGTCAGGCTGTTTCCTTACTTTGCTGTGACCCAACAGCAGACAGCAACAAGGACTGTGGTGCACTTGGTAAAATCACCATCTGGAGTCTGGACCAAGATGATGATGTGATCCTTTGATGAGTTTAGAATCAGTCAGAGATCAAAGACTGGAGCAGGAATTCAATGCACAGAACCCAGAGATCAAAGACAGAATTCAGACATCAAACTCAGAATTCAACGATCAATCAATTTGAGGAACCAGCATCTCATGTGAAGATGCTTCTGAACTCATGAAGTGAAATCCTAACAAATAGAGATGAATGAGTCCAACTGGGACTGGCAACCTGTCCAGGGTGTACCCTGCCTCTTGCCCGTAGATGCTGGGATAGGCTCCAGCCCCCCCGCGACCCTTAATAGTAAGGAATAAGCGGAAGATGACGATGGATGATGGATGGAGTCCAACTGGACCTGAACAGGAGAGAAATAAAGGAGTTATTGTTATGCAATTGTTATTTATTTCCAGGCCAGGTGAGGGTTGGATTTTGTTCATTCATGTTGAAGTGAACTGACAGTGGGACTGAGGACCTGGGCTGAAGTCCAGCTCACTGCTGGTTTAATAAAACCACCTGATTGTTTTTCCTATCAGCTCTGATCTGATGGAAGAAACAAAAAGCCAAACTTCATTCGTCCGTGTCCAAACTCCAAGTCTGTTGATGTACAGCACTCCAGTTATTTGTTTCTTTCCAGACAGAAGCAGGTTGGTGGAGGAATAAAACCTCAACAGTGAACAAACAGCAATGAGAGAAGTGAATCCTGCACTCAGAGAAGTTGTGTCTGCACTCGCCAACCAGGAAACGCGTCTATCTTCTGTGTGACTGGGGCAGCTGCTGAGAGCTGCGTTTCTCAGCTGTGTGGGGGCGGGACTCTGTGTGTGATTGACAGGTCAACTGTCTGCCAGACAATGTTGTGGGACACAAACACAAAATGCGAGGTGCCATTTCCATTCTGGGTCGATCAGCTCTGGGACCGTTTTGTCTTTTGAATGAAGAAATGCATTAATTTCAGGTAGCAGCTTGTAAAAATGCCCCGGCTCAACCACCAGACCTCTGTGTACACTGTCAAGAAAAAAAATTATAAAAAAACAGTAAAAAGTCTGGCAGCAGAGTTTCCAGACGAATACCGGCAAATTACAGTAATGAACTGTTCCACAAAATTACATGGAACAAACTGTAAAAATACACAGCAGGTTTCACAGTCCCAACTCATTAAATTACAGTCCATTTAGTGTTGATAAATGTGCATTCAACTGCAGGAAAACAGGCCCATCATGGAAAAACACATGAAGAACAAGGACCTTTCAGGTTCTTCTCTAAGTTCAGGGCTCTTACTGGTTCATTTATGAAACAAACCAGTCTATGAGCAGGAATTTCCCATTAAAAAGTTCATTTGACAGTTGAAAAGCAAGCATAGTCCATCAAAATAGCCAAGTTTAAGGTCAATCACTGTCAATTGAAGCTATTTAGTTGTTACTTTATGAAACTGAGCCAACTTTCTACAGTGATTTCCTGTTAGATTCTGGTTTCTCCAAGTATAAAAACTACAACAATGTATAAACACAGAATCTGTACTTGGAACAATAGAGAATTTCTGCATATTTCCAGTATCAGTCCATCACTTTAGAGGATTGGAATGTAAAATAATCATTGGACAATGGAAATCATTTATCCTTTAACGAAACAACTTCAGTGCAGAGTTGATAACTGCACTTCAAACTCTGAACTGGTGTCCACATCAATGTGGAATTTGAGGAGGCCACAGCCACCAAATTTCCCAGAGTTCTTGACTATTTGCAGTCTCTTCCCTTGGAGAAGTCAAGTGGAACTACAAGACAAGGAGCAGAAATCCAAGCTGCTGGTGGACCACGTGGTGCTGTGTTGATGCTACTTTCCCACTCAAAGGGGATCGTGCAGGAATGTTCCACACGGTTGACCAAACTTCCATTGCAGAAGAGATTCAGGCAGTTCCACCCACGCCATGCATCCTTGTATGCTGTAAGTGTGAGGCAATACAATACAGTATGTTTCAGTGACATACATTTAGACAAAAGACCTTGGTTTACTGGGTGATGTTTATTGACATGCCAATTGGATTGTGGTGCCAATATGGCTGACTTGGTCGGTGTAAATCTTATCATCAATAAACAAAGTACACACAAATGTTCAAATTACTTTTCTAGACTTTAGTCCCCAAAGGAATTTCAGGCACCTGAAAGTGACTTTCATAAATCTGTGTGTGTGTGTACAGTACATGTCCCCAAAATGGACAATAAAATTATTGGTCCCCAATCTCAAGGATAAAATGATGCTCCAGTGATGCAGTGAGAGTTGCTACAAAACTCAAAATGATGCTGTCAATAATACAGTAAGACTTGCGACTAAGATCAAAATGATGCAAAAGTGATGTAATGAGAGTTTCTTCTCAACTAAGAAATGATGCTCCAGTGATGTAGTGAGAGTTGCTAAAGACCTCAAAATGATGCTACAGTGATGTAATGAGAGTTGCTACGATCCTAAAAATGATGCTGTCAGTGATGTGGTGAGAGTTGCTACTAATCTCAAAATGATGCTAAAGTGATGTGGTGAGAGTTGCTACTAATCTCAAAATGATGCGACAGTGATGTAGTGAGAGTTGCTACGTACCTCAAAATGATACAACAGTAATGTGGTGAGAGTTGCTATTAAACTAAAAATGATGCTAAAGTGATGTAATGAGGGTTGCTAAAAACCTAAAAATGATGCTCCAGTGATGTAGTGAGCTGCTTAAAACCTCAAAATGATGCTACAGTGATGTAGTGAGAGTTGCTCGAAACCTCTAAATGATGCTACAGTGATGTTGTGAGAGTTGCTACTAATCTCAAAATGATGCTTCAGTGATGTCATGAGAGTTGCTACATATTTCAAAATGATGCTAAAGTGATGTAATGACAGTTGCTAAAAACCTAAGAAATTATGCTACAGTGATGTAGTGAGAGTTGCTACGAACCTAAAAATGATGCTCCAGTAATGAAGTGAGAGTTGCTACGAACCTATAAATGATGCTAGAGTGATGTAGTAAGAGTTGCTTTAAACCTCAAAATGATTCCACAGTCATGTAGTGAGAGTTGCTTAAAACGTTAAAATGATGCTGACAGTTATGTAGTGAGAGTTGCTACTAACCTCAAAATGATGCTCTTGTGATGGATTTAGAGTTGCTAGAAACCTAAAAAATGATGTTACAGTAATATTGTAAGAGTTGCTACGAACCTCAAAATGATGCTACAGTAATGTATTAAGTTGCTAAAAACCTCAAAATGATGCTAAAGTGATGTGGTGAGAGTTGCTTAAAATCTCAAAATGATGCTACAGTGATGTGGTGAGAGTTTCTTAAAATCTTAAAATGATGCTAAAGTAATGTAGTGAGAGTTGCTCAAAACCTCAAAATGATGCTCCAGTAATGTAGTGAGAGTTGCTATGAACCTCAAAATGATGCCCCAGTGATGTTGTGAGAGTTGCTAGGAACCTCAAAATGATGCTACAGTAATGTCGTGAGAGTTGCTACGAAGCTCAAAATGATGCGACAGTAATGTGGCGTGAGTTGCTAGGAACCTCAAAATGATGCTACAGTAATGTAGTGAGAGTTGCTACGATCCTAAAAATGATGCTCCAGTAATGTATTAAGTTGCTAAAAACCTCAAAATGATGCTCCAGTGATGTAGTGAGAGTTGCTACTATCCTCCAAATGATGCTAAAGTGTTGTAGTAAGAGTTGCTAAAAATCTCAAAATGATGCTCCAGTGATATCGTGAGAGTTGCTACGAACCTCAAAATGAAGCTCCAGTGATGCAGTAAGAGTTGCTTAAAACCTTAAAATGATGCTGACATTCATGTAGTGAGAGTTGCTAAAAATCTAAAAATGATGCTGTAAGTAATGTACTGAGACTTGCTACGAACCTCAATAATGCTACAGTAATGTTGTAAGTGTTGCTAAAAATCTCCAAATGATGCTACAGTAATGTAGTGAGAGTTGCTACGAACATCAAAATGATGCGACAGTAATGTGGTGAGAGTTGCTAAGAACCTCAAAATGATGCTACAGTAATGTATTAAGTTGCTAAAAACCTCAAAATGATGCTAAAGTGATGTGGTGAGAGTTGCTTAAAATCTCAAAATGATGCTACAGTGATGTGGTGAGAGTTTCTTAAAATCTTAAAATGATGCTACAGTAATGTAGTGAGAGTTGCTCAAAACCTCAAAATGATGCTCCAGTAATGTAGTGAGAGTTGCTATGAACCTCAAAATGATGCCCCAGTGATGTTGTGAGAGTTGCTAGGAACCTCAAAATGATGCTACAGTAATGTCGTGAGAGTTGCTACGAAGCTCAAAATGATGCGACAGTAATGTGGCGTGAGTTGCTAGGAACCTCAAAATGATGCTACAGTAATGTAGTGAGAGTTGCTACGATCCTAAAAATGATGCTCCAGTAATGTATTAAGTTGCTAAAAACCTCAAAATGATGCTACAGTGATGTAGTGAGAGTTGCTACGAACCTCAAAATGATGCGACAGTGATGTAGTGAGAGTTGCTACGAACCTCAAAATGATGCTACAGTAATGTAGTGAGAGTTGCTATTAACCTAAAAATGATGCTACAGTTATGTAGTGAGAGTTGCTATGAACCTCAAAATGATGCTACAGTAATGTAGTAAGAGTTGCTAAAAATCTCAAAATGATGCTAAAGTGATGTATTTAGTGTTGGTAAAAACCTCAAAATGATGCTCCAGTGATGTAGTGAGAGTTGCTACTATCCTCCAAATGATGCTAAAGTGTTGTAGTAAGAGTTGCTAAAAATCTCAAAATGATGCTCCAGTGATATCGTGAGAGTTGCTACGAACCTCAAAATGAAGCTCCAGTGATGCAGTAAGAGTTGCTTAAAACCTTAAAATGATGCTGACATTCATGTTGTGAGAGTTGCTAAAAATCTAAAAATGATGCTGTAAGTAATGTACTGAGACTTGCTACGAACCTCAATAATGCTACAGTAATGTTGTAAGTGTTGCTAAAAATCTCCAAATGATGCTACAGTAATGTAGTGAGAGTTGCTACGAACATCAAAATGATGCGACAGTAATGTGGTGAGAGTTGCTAAGAACCTCAAAATTATGCTACAGTAATGTAGTAAGAGTTGCTACGATCCTAAAAATGATGCTCCAGTAATGTATTAAGTTGCTAAAAACCTCAAAATGATGCTACAGTGATGTAGTGAGAGTTGCTACGATCCTAAAAATGATGCTCCAGTGATGTAGTAAGTTGCTAAAAACCTCAAAATGATGCTACAGTGATGTAGTGAGAGTTGCTACGAAACTCAAAATGATGCTACAGTCATGTATGAAGTTGCGAAAAACCTCAAAATGATGCTGCAGTGATGTAGTGAGAGTTGCTACTAATCTAAGAAATGATGCTAAAGTGATGTAGTGAGAGTTGCTTCAAATCTCAAAATGATGCTACAGTGATGTGGTGAGAGTTTCTTAAAATCTTAAAATGATGCGACAGTGATGTGGTGAGAGTTGCTACTATCCTCCAAATGATGCTACAGTGATGTAGTGAGAGTTGCTAAAAATCTCAAAATGATGCGACAGTGATGTGGTGAGAGTTGCTAAAAACCTCAAAATGATAGTGTCAGTAATGTAGTAAGAGTTGGTAAAAATCTCAAAATGATGCTAAAGTGATATAGTGAGAGTTGCTACGAACCTCAAAATGATGCTACAGTAATGTAGTAGGACTTGCTAAAAATCTAAAAATGATGCTGTAAGTAATGTAGTGAGACTTGCTACGAACCTCAATAATGCTACAGTAATGTTGTAAGTGTTGCTAAAAATCTCAAAATGATGCCACAGTGATGTAGTGAGAGTTGCCACGAACCTCAAAATGATGCTACAGTAATGTAGTGAGAGTTGCTATGATCCTAAAAATGATGCTACAGTCATGTAGTAAGAGTTGCTAAAAATCTAAAAATGATGCTAAAGTGATGTGTTGAGAATTAAAAAAAAAAAAAGTCAAAATGATGCTGTCAGTAATGTAGTGAGAGTTGCTACGAACCTCAAAATGATGCTACAGTCATGTAGTGAGAGTTGCTACGAACCTCAAAATGATGCTACAGTGATGTAGTAAGTGTTGGTAAAAACCTCAAAATGATGCTCCAGTGATATAGTGAGAGTTGCTACTCATCTAAGAAATGATGCTAAAGTGATGTAGTGAGAGTTGCTTCAAATTTCAAAATGATGCGACAGTGATGTGGTGAGAGTTGCTACGAACCTCAAAATGATGCTACAGTGATGTAGTGAGAGTTGCTACGATCCTCAAAATGATGCTACAGTAATGTATTAGGTTGCTAAAAACCTCAAAATGATGCTACAGTGATGTAGTGAGAGTTGCTACGATCCTAAAAATGATGCTCCAGTGATGTAGTAAGTTGCTAAAAACCTCAAAATGATGCTACAGTGATGTAGTGAGAGTTGCTACGAAACTCAAAATGATGCTACAGTCATGTATGAAGTTGCGAAAAACCTCAAAATGATGCTGCAGTGATGTAGTGAGAGTTGCTACTAATCTAAGAAATGATGCTAAAGTGATGTAGTGAGAGTTGCTTCAAATCTCAAAATGATGCTACAGTGATGTGGTGAGAGTTTCTTAAAATCTTAAAATGATGCGACGGTGATGTGGTGAGAGTTGCTACTATCCTCCAAATGATGCTACAGTGATGTAGTGAGAGTTGCTTAAAATCTCAAAATGATGCGACAGTGATGTGGTGAGAGTTGCTAAAAACCTCAAAATGATAGTGTCAGTAATGTAGTAAGAGTTGGTAAAATCTCAAAATGATGCTAAAGTGATGTATTTAGTGTTGGTAAAAACCTCAAAATGATGCTCCAGTGATGTAGTGAGAGTTGCTACTATCCTCCAAATGATGCTAAAGTGATGTAGTAAGAGCTGCTAAAAATCTCAAAATGATGCTCCAGTGATATCGTGAGAGTTGCTACGAACCTCAAAATGAAGCTCCAGTGATGCAGTAAGAGTTGCTTAAAACCTTAAAATGATGCTGACATTCATGTAGTGAGAGTTGCTAAAATTCTAAAAATGATGCTGTAAGTAATGTACTGAGACTTGCTACGAACCTCAATAATGCTACAGTAATGTTGTAAGTGTTGCTAAAAATCTCCAAATGATGCTACAGTAATGTAGTGAGAGTTGCTACGAACATCAAAATGATGCGACAGTAATGTGGTGAGAGTTGCTAAGAACCTCAAAATTATGCTACAGTAATGTAGTAAGAGTTGCTACGATCCTAAAAATGATGCTCCAGTAATGTATTAAGTTGCTAAAAACCTCAAAATGATGCTACAGTGATGTAGTGAGAGTTGCTACGAAACTCAAAATGATGCTACAGTCATGTATTAAGTTGCGAAAAACCTCAAAATGATGCTGCAGTGATGTAGTGAGAGTTGCTACTAATCTAAGAAATGATGCTAAAGTGATGTAGTGAGAGTTGCTTCAAATCTCAAAATGATGCTACAGTGATGTGGTGAGAGTTTCTTAAAATCTTAAAATGATGCGACAGTGATGTGGTGAGAGTTGCTTAAAATCTCAAAATGATGCGACAGTGATGTGGTGAGAGTTTCTTAAAATCTCAAAATGATGCGACAGTGATGTTGTGAGAGTTGCTAAAAACCTCAAAATGATAGTGTCAGTAATGTAGTAAGAGTTGGTAAAAATCTCAAAATGATGCTAAAGTGATATAGTGAGAGTTGCTACGAACCTCAAAATGATGCTACAGTAATGTAGTAGGAGTTGCTAAAAATCTAAAAATGATGCTGTAAGTAATGTAGTGAGACTTGCTACGAACCTCAAAAATGCTACAGTAATGTTGTAAGTGTTGCTAAAAATCTCAAAATGATGCTACAGTGATGTAGTAAGTGTTGGTAAAAACCTCAAAATGATGCTCCAGTGATATAGTGAGAGTTGCTACTCATCTAAGAAATGATGCTAAAGTGATGTAGTGAGAGTTGCTTCAAATTTCAAAATGATGCGACAGTGATGTGATGAGAGTTGCTACTATCCTCCAAATGATGCTACAGTGATGTTGTGAGAGTTGCTTAAAATCTCCAAATGATGCTACAGTCATGTAGTGAGAGTTGCTACGGACCTCAAAATGATGCTCCAGTGATGCAGTCAGAGTTGCTTAAAACCTCAAAATGATGCTGACAGTAATGTAGTGAGAGTTGTTAAGAACCTCAAAATGATGCTACAGTGATGTAGTGAGAGTTGCTACGAACCTCAAAATGATGCTACAGTGATGTTGTGAGAGTTGCTTAAAATCTCAAAATGATGCAACAGTGATGTGGTGAGAGTTTCTCAAAAAACTCAAAATAATGCAACAGTGATGTGGTGAGAGTTTCTCAAAAAACTCAAAATGATGCGACAGTGATGTGGTGAGAGTTGCTACTATCCTCCAAATGATGCTACAGTGATGTAGTGAGAGTTGCTACGGACCTCAAAATGATGCTCCAGTGATGCAGTAAGAGTTGCTTAAAACCTCAAAATGATGCTGACAGTAATGTAGTGAGAGTTGTTAAGATCCTCAAAATGATTCTACAGTGATGTAGTGAGAGTTGCTACGATACTCAAAATGATGCCACAGAAATGTAGTGAGAGTTGTTACTATCCTCAAAATGATGCGACAGTAATGTGGTGAGAGTTGCTACGAACCTCAAAATGATGCTACAGTGATGTAGTGAGAGTTGCTACGATCCTGAAAATGATGCTACAGTAAAGTATTTGGTTGCTAAAAACCTCAAAATGATGCTACAGTGATGTAGTGAGAGTTGCTACTAACCTCAAAATGATGCTCTTGTGATGTATTTAGAGTTGCTAGAAACCTCGAAATGATGCTACAGTAATGTATTAAGTTGCTAAAAACCTCAAAATGATGCTACAGTGATGTGGTGAGAGTTGCTACTATCCTCCAAATGATGCTGCAGTAATGTAGTGAGAGTTGCTAAAAACCTCAAAATGCTGCTACAGTGATGTCGGAAGAGTTGCTAAAAATCTCAAAATGATGCTAAAGTGATGTGGTGAGAGTTGCTTACAATCTCACAATGTTGCTAAAGTGATGTGATGAGAGTTGCTCAAAACCTCAAAATGATGCTGTCTGTAATGTAGTGAGAGTTGCTACGAACCTCAAAATGATGCTCCAGTGATGTCGTGAGAGTTGCTACGAACCTCAAAATGATGCTACAGTAATGTAGTAGGAGTTGCTAAAAATCTAAAAATGATGCTGAAGTGATGTGGTGAGAGTTGCTAAAATCCTCAAAATGATGCTACAGGATGTAGTGAGAGTTGCCACGAACCTCAAAATGATGCTACAATAATGTTATAAGAGTTGCTATTAAACTAAAATGATGCTAACAGTAAAGTAGTGATAGTTGCTAAAAACTCAGTGATGCTTACAGTAATGTAGTAAGAGTTGCTATTAAACTCAAAATGATGCTAACAGTAATGTAGTGATAGTTGCAAATAAACTCAGTGATGCTTACAGTAATGTAGTAAGTCTTTCGAACAACCTCAAAATAATGCAACAGTAGTGTAGTAAGAGTTGCTACGAACCTCAAAATAATGCGACAGTGATGTCGGAAGAATTGCTAATGATCTCAAAATGATGCGACAGTGATGGAGTAAGAATAGCTAATGAATTCAAAATGATGCTAACAGTAACGTAGTGATAGTTGCTAATAAACTCAGTAATGCTTACAGTAATTTAGTAAGTGTTTCGAACAACTTTAAAAGTGATGCTGACAGTCATGTAGTCAGAGTTGCTGCGAACCTCAAAATAATGCGACAATGATGTCAAAGAATTGCTAATGATCTCAAAATGATGCTAACAGTAATGGAGTGATAGTTGCTAATAAACTAAAAGTGATGCTGACAGTAATATAGTAAGAGTTGCTACGAACCTTAAAATAATGCAACAATAATGTAGTAAGAGTTGCTACGAACCTCAAAATATTGCGACAGTGATGTCGGAAGAATTGCTAATGATCTCAAAATGATGCGACAGTGATGTAGTAAGAATTGCTAATGAACTCAAAATGATGCTAACAGTAATGGAGTGAACAATTCGAATAACCTCAAAGTGATGCTTAAAGTCATGTAGTAAGTGTTGCTACGACCCTCAAAATAATGCGACAGTAATGTAGTAAAAGTTGCTACGAACCTCAAAATATTGCGACAGTGATGTCGGAAGAATTGCTAATGAACTCAAAATGATGCTAACAGTAATGTAGTGACAGTTGATAATCAACTCAATGATGCTTACAGTAATGTAGTAAGAGTTTCGAATAACCTCAAAGTGATGCTGACAGTCATGTACTAAGAGTTGCTACAAACGTCAAAATAATGCGACAGTAATGTCGTAAAAGTTGCTACGAACCTCAAAATATTGCGACAGTGATGTCGGAAGAATTGCTAATTAACTTAAAATGATGCTAACAGTAATGTAGTGGTAGTTGCTAATCAAGTCAGTGATGCTTACAGTAATGTAGTAAGTGTTTCGAACAACCTCAAAGTGATTGTGACAGTCATGTAGTAAGAGTTGCTACGAACCTCAAAATAATGCGACAGTGATGTCGGAAGAATTGCTCAAGATCTCAAAATGATGCGAAAGTGATGTCGGAAGAATTGCTAATGAACTCAAAATGATGCTAACAGTAATGTAGTGAAAGTTTCAATAACCTCAAAGTGATGCTGACAGTCATGTGGTTAGAGTTGCAAGTAACCTAAAAATGATGCTGACAGTAATGTAGTAAGAGTTGCTAATAACCTCAAAATGATGCTAACAGTAACGTAGTGGTAGTTGCTAATAAACTCAGTGATGCTTACAGTAATGTAGTAAGAGTTGCTACTAACCTCAAAATGATGCGACAGTGATGTCGGAAGAATTGCTCATGAACTCAAAACGATGCTAAAAGTAATGGAGTGAAAGTTTCAAATAACCTCAAAGTGATGATCACAGTCAAGTAGTAAGAGTTGCTACGAACCTCAAAATGATGCGACAGTGATGTAGTAAGAATTGCTAATGAACTCAAAATGATGCTAACAGTAATGGAGTGAAAGTTTCAAATAACCTCAAAGTGATGCTGACAGTCATGTAGTAAGAGTTGCTACGAACCTTAAAATAATGCAACAGTAATGCAGAGAAAGTTGCTACGAACCTCAAAATAATGCGACAGTGATGTCGGAAGAATTGCTAATGATCTCAAAATGATGCGACAGTGATGTAGTAAGAATTGCTAATGAACTCAAATTGATGCTAACAGTAATGGAGTGAAAGTTTCAAATAACCTCAAAGTGATGCTGACAGTCATGTAGTAAGAGTTGCTCCGACCCTCAAAATAATGCGACAGTGATGTCGGAAGAATTGCTAATCATCTCAAAATGATGTGACAGTGATGGAGTAAGAATTGCTAATGAACTCAAAATGATGCTAACAGTAATGGAGTGATAGTTGCTAATCAACTCAGTGATGCTAACAGTAATGTAGTAAGAGTTTCGAATAACCTCAAAGTGATGCTGACAGTCATGTACTAAGAGTTGCTACGAACGTCAAAATAATGCGACAGTAATGGAGTAAAAGTTGCTACGAACCTCAAAATATTGCGACAGTGATGTCGGAAGAATTGCTAATGAACTTAAAATGATGCTAACCGTAATGTAGTGATAGTTGCTAATCAAGTCAGTGATGCTTACAGTAATGTAGTAAGTGTTTCGAACAACCTCAAAGTGATTGTGACAGTCATGTAGTAAGAGTTGCTACGAACCTCAAAATAATGCGACAGTGATGTCGGAAGAATCGCTAAAGATCTCAAAATGATGCGACAGTGATGTCAGAAGAATTGGTCATGATCTCAAAATGATGCGAACAGTAATGGAGTGAATGTTTCAAATAACCTCAAAGTGATGCTGACAGTCATGTACGAAGAGTTGCTTCGAATCTCAAAATAATGCTAAGAGTAATGTAGTGATAGTTGCTAATAACCTCAAAGTGATGCTGACAGTCATGTACTAAGAGTTGCTACGAAAGTCAAAATAATGCGACAGTAATGTAGTAAAAGTTGCTACGAACCTCAAAATATTGCGACAGTGATGTCTGAAGAATTGCTCATGAACTCAAAACGATGCTAAAAGTAATGGAGTGAACGTTTCAAATAACCTCAAAGTGATGATCACAGTCAAGTAGTAAGAGTTGCTACGAACCTCAAAATAATGCGACAGTGATGTCGGAAGAATTGCTAATGATCTCAAAATGATGCGACAGTGATGTAGTGAAAGTTTCAAATAACCTCAAAGTGATGCTGACAGTCATGTAGTAAGTGTTGCTATGAACCTTAAAATAATGCTACAATAATGTAGTAAGAGTTGTTAAAACCTCAAAATAATGCTACAGTGATGTCGGAAGAATTGCTAATCATCTCAAAATGATGTGACAGTGATGGAGTAAGAATTGCTAATGAACTCAAAATGATGCTAACAGTAATGGAGTGAAAGTTTCAAAAAACCTCAAAGTATTGCTGACAGTCATGTGGTTATTGTTGCGACGAACCTTTAAATAATGCAACACTAATGCAATGAAAGTTGCTACGAACCTCAAAATAATGCGACAGTGATGGCAGAAGAATTGCTAATGATCTCAAAATTGTGCTAACAGTAATGTAGTGAAAGTTTCGAATAACCTCAAAGTGATGCTGACAGTCATGTAGTAAGTGTTGCTACGAACCTCAAAATATTGCAACAGTGATGTCGGAAGAATTGCTAATGATCTCAAAATGATGTGACAGTGATGTCAGAAGAATTGCTAATGAACTCAAAATGATGCTAAGAGTAATGTAGTGATAGTTGCTAATAACCTCAAAGTGATGCTGACAGTCAAGTACTAAGAGTTGCTACGAAAGTCAAAATAATGCGACAGTAATGTAGT
This sequence comes from Aulostomus chinensis, assembly GCF_037954235.1. Lineage (NCBI taxonomy): Eukaryota > Metazoa > Chordata > Actinopteri > Syngnathiformes > Aulostomidae > Aulostomus > Aulostomus chinensis. The sequence continues at coordinate 53,125,082 of NC_141320.1, read as the reverse complement.
AAAAGTTGCTACGAACCTCAAAATATTGCGACAGTGATGTCGGAAGAATTGCTAATGAACTTAAAATGATGCTAACAGTAATGTAGTGGTCGTTGCTAATCAAGTCAGTGATGCTTACAGTAATGTAGTAAGTGTTTCGAACTACCTCAAAGTGATTGTGACAGTCATGTAGTAAGAGTTGCTACGAACCTCAAAATGATGCGACAGTGATGTAGTAAGAATTGCTAATGAACTCAAAATGATGCTAACAGTAATGGAGTGAAAGTTTCAAATAACCTCAAAGTGATGCTGACAGTCATGTAGTAAGAGTTGCTACGAACCTTAAAATAATGCAACAGTAATGCAGAGAAAGTTGCTACGAACCTCAAAATAATGCGACAGTGATGTCGGAAGAATTGCCATTAAACTCAAAATGATGCTTACAGTAATATCGTGAAGGTTTCAAATAACCTCAAAGTGATGGTGACAGTCATGTAGTAAGAGTTGCTCCGACCCTCAAAATAATGCGACAGTGATGTCGGAAGAATTGCTAATGATGTCAAAATGATGCGACAGTGATGGAGTAAGAATTGCTAATGAACTCAAAATGATGCTAACAGTAATGTAGTGAAAGTTTCAATCAACTCAAAGTGATGCTGACAGTCATATGGTTAGAGTTGCGGATAACCTAAAAATGATGCTGACAGTAATGTAGTAAGAGTTGCTAAAAACCTCAAAATAATGCTACAGTCATGTCGGAAGAATTGCTAATCATCTCAAAATGATGTGACAGTGATGGAGTAAGAATTGCTAGAGATCTCAAAATGATGCGACAGTGATGTCATAAGAATTGCTAATGAACTCAAAATGATGGTAACAGTAATGGAGTGAAAGTTTCAAAAAACCTCAAAGTGATGCTGACAGTCATGCAGTAAGTGTTGCCACGAACTTCAAAATATTGCAACAGTGATGTCGTAAGAATTGCTAATGATCTCAAAATGATGCGACAGTGATGTCGTAAGAATTGCTAGAGATCTCAAAATGATGCGACAGTGATGTCGTAAGAATTGCTAATGAATTCAAAATGATGCAAAATGTAATGGAGAGAACGTTTCAAATAATCTAAAAATGATGCTGAAAGTCATGTAGTAAGAGTTGCTACGAACCTTAAAATAATGCGACAATGATGTCGGAAGAATTGCTAATGAACTCAAAATGATGCTAACAGTAATGTAGTGAAAGTTTCAATAACCTCAAAGTGATGCTGACAGTCATGTGGTTAGAGTTGCAAGTAACCTAAAAATTATGCTGACAGTAATGTAGTAAGAGTTGCTAATAACCTCAAAATGATGCTAACAGTAACGAAGTGGTAGTTGCTAATAAACTCAGTGATGCTTACAGTAATGTAGTAAGAGTTGCTACGAACCTCAAAATAATGCGACAGTGATGTCGGAAGAATTGCTAATGATCTCAAAATGATGCGACAGTGATGTAGTAAGAATTGCTAATGAACTCAAAATGATGCTAACAGTAATGGAGTGAAAGTTTCAAATAACCTCAAAGTGATGCTGACAGTCATGTAGTAAGAGTTGCTCCGACCCTCAAAATAATGCGACAGTGATGTCGGAAGAATTGCTAATCATCTCAAAATGATGTGACAGTGATGGAGTAAGAATTGCTAATGAACTCAAAATGATGCTAACAGTAATGGAGTGATAGTTGCTAATCAACTCAGTGATGCTAACAGTAATGTAGTAAGAGTTTCGAATAACCTCAAAGTGATGCTGACAGTCATGTACTAAGAGTTGCTACGAACGTCAAAATAATGCGACAATAATGGAGTAAAAGTTGCTACGAACCTCAAAATATTGCGACAGTGATGTCGGAAGAATTGCTAATGAACTTAAAATGATGCTAACTGTAATGTAGTGATAGTTGCTAATCAAGTCAGTGATGCTTACAGTAATGTAGTAAGTGTTTCGAACAACCTCAAAGTGATTGTGACAGTCATGTAGTAAGAGTTGCTACGAACCTCAAAATAATGCGACAGTGATGTCGGAAGAATCGCTAAAGATCTCAAAATGATGCGACAGTGATGTCAGAAGAATTGGTAATGATCTCAAAATGATGCGAACAGTAATGGAGTGAATGTTTCAAATAACCTCAAAGTGATGCTGACAGTCATGTACGAAGAGTTGCTACGAATCTCAAAATAATGCGACAGTAATGTAGTAAAAGTTGCAACGAACCTCAAAATATTGCGACCTCAAAGTGATGCTTACAGTCATGTAGTAAGAGTTGCTAATGAACTCAATTTAATGCTACAGTGATGTAGTGATAGTTGCTAATAAACTCAAAGTGATGCTGACAGTAATGTAGTAAGAGTTGCTACAAACCTAAAAATGATGCTGACAGTAATGTAGTAAGAGTTGCTAATAACCTCAAAATGATGCTAACAGTAACGTAGTGGTAGTTGCTAATAAATTCAGTGATGCTTACAGTAATGTAGTAAGAGTTGCTACTAACCTCAAAATGATGCGACAGTGATGTCGGAAGAATTGCTCATGAACTCAAAACGATGCTTACAGTAATGGAGTGAAAGTTTCAAATAACCTCAAAGTGATGATCACAGTCAAGTAGTAAGAGTTGCTACGAACCTCAAAATAATGCGACAGTGATGTCGGAAGAATTGCTAATGATCTCAAAATGATGCGACAGTGATGTAGTAAGAATTGCTAATGAACTCAAAATGATGTTAACAGCAATGGAGTGAAAGTTTCAAATAACCTCAAAGTGATGCTGACAGTCATGTAGTAAGTGTTGCTACGAACCTTAAAATAATGCAACAGTAATGCAGAGAAAGTTGCTACGAACCTCAAAATAATGCGACAGTGATGTCGGAAGAATTGCAATTAAACTCAAAATGATGCTAACAGTAATGTCGTGAAGGTTTCAAATAACCTCAAAGTGATGGTGACAGTCATGGAGTAAGAGTTGCTCCGACCCTCAAAATAATGCGACTGTGATGTCGGAAGAATTGCTAATGATGTCAAAATGATGCGACAGTGATGGAGTAAGAATTGCTAATGAACTCAAAAAGATGATAACAGTAATGGAGTGAAAGTTTCAATAAACTCAAAGTGATGCTGACAGTCATATGGGTAGAGTTGCGGATAACCTAAAAATGATGCTGACAGTAATGTAGTAAGAGTTGCTAAAAACCTCAAAATAATGCTACAGTGATGTCGGAAGAATTGCTAATCATCTAAAAATGATGTGAAAGTGATGGAGTAAAAATTGCTAATGAACTCAAAATGATGCTAACAGTAATGGAGTGAAAGTTTCAAAAAACCTCAAACTATTGCTGACAGTCATGTGGTTGGAGTTGCTAATAACCTCAAAATGATGCTAAAAGTAATGGAGTGAAAGTTTCAAATAACCTCAAAGTGATGATCACAGTCAAGTAGTAAGAGTTGCTACGAACCTCAAAATAATGCGACAGTGATGTCGGAAGAATTGCTAATGATCTCAAAATGATGCGACAGTGATGTAGTAAGAATTGCGAATGAACTCAAAATGATGCAAACAGTCATGTAGTGAAAGTTTCAATAAACTCAAAGTGATGCTGACAGTCATATGGTTAGAGTTGCGGATAACCTAAAAATGATGCTGACAGTCATGTACTAAGAGTTGCTACGAACGTCAAAATAATGCAACCGTAATGTAGTAAAAGTTGCTACGAACCTCAAAATATTGCGACAGTGATGTCGGAAGAATTGCTAATGAACTTAAAATGATGCTAACAGTAATGTAGTGGTAGTTGCTAATCAAGTCAGTGATGCTTACAGTAATGTAGTAAGTGTTTCGAACAACCTCAAAGTGATTGTGACAGTCATGTAGTAAGAGTTGATAGGAACCTCAAAATAATGCGACAGTGATGTCGGAAGAATTGCTAAAGATCTCAAAATGATGCGACAGTGATGTCAGAAGAATTGGTAACGATCTCAAAATGATGCTAACAGTAATGGAGTGAATGTTTCAAAAAACCTCAAAGTGATGCTGACAGTCATGTACTAAGAGTTGCTACGAATCTCAAAATAATGCGACAATAATGTAGTAAGAGTTGCGACGAACCTAAAAATATTGCGACAGTGATGTCGGAAGAATTGCGAATGATCTCAAAATGATGCGACAGTGATGTAGTAAGAATTGGTAACGATCTCAAAATGATGCTAACAGTAATGGAGTGAATGTTTCGAATAACCTCAAAGTGATGCTGACAGTCATGTAGTAAGAGTTGCTGCGAACCTTAAAATAATGCAACAATAATGTAGTAAGAGTTGCTACGAACCTCAAAATAATGTGACAGTGATGTCAGAAGAATTGCTAATGATCTCAAAATGATGCGACAGTGACTTAGTAAGAATTGCTAATGAACTCAAAATGATGCTAACAGTAATGGAGTGATAGTTGCTAATCAACTCAGTGATGCTTACAGTAATGTAGTAAGTGTTTCAAATAACCTCAAAGTGATGCTGACAGTCATGTAGTAAGAGTTGCTACGAACCTCAAAATAATGCGACAGTGATGTCGGAAGAATTGCTAAAGATCTCAAAATGATGCGACAGTGATGTCAGAAGAATTGGTAATGATCTCAAAATGATGCTAACAGTAATGGAGTGAATGTTTCAAATAACCTCAAAGTGATGCTGACAGTCATGTACTAAGAGTTGCTACGAACCTCAAAATAATGCGACAGTGATGTCAGAAGAATTGCTAATGAACTCAAGATGATGCTAACAGTAATGGAGTGAAACTTTCGAATAACCTCAAAGTGATGCTGACAGTCATGTAGTAAAAGTTGCTACGAACCTCAAAATATTGGGACAGTGATGTCGGAAGAATTGCTAATGAACTCAAAATGATGCTAACAGTAATGTAGTGATAGTTGCTAAGAAACTCAGCGATGCTTACAGTAATGTCGTAAGTGTTTCGAATAACCTCAAAGTGATGCTGACAGTCATGTAGTAAGAGTTGCAACTAATCTCAAAATAATGCAACAATAATGTAGTAAGAGTTGCTACAAACCTCAAAATAATGTGACAGTGATGTCAGAAGAATTGCTAATGATCTCAAAATGATGCGACAGTGACTTAGTAAGAATTGCTAATGAACTCAATTTAATGCTACAGTGATGTCGTGAGAATTGCTCATGAACTCAAAATGATGCTAACAGTAATGTAGTGATAGTTGCTAATAAAGTCAAAGTGATGCTGACAGTCATGTAGTAAAAGTTGCTACGAACCTCAAAATATTGGGACAGTGATGTCGGAAGAATTGCTAATGAACTCAAAATGATGCTAACAGTAATGTAGTGATAGTTGCTAAGAAACTCAGTGATGCTTACAGTAATGTAGTAAGTGTTTCGAATAACCTCAAAGTGATGCTGACAGTCATGTAGTAAGAGTTGCAACTAATCTCAAAATAATGCAACAATAATGTAGTAAGAGTTGCTACGAACCTCAAAATAATGTGACAGTGATGTCAGAAGAATTGCTAATGATCTCAAAATGATGCGACAGTGACTTAGAAAGAATTGCTAATGAACTCAAAATGATGCTAACAGTAATGGAGTGATAGTTGCTAATCAACTCAGTGATGCTTACAGTAATGTAATAAGTGTTTCGAATAACTTCAAAGTGATGCTGACAGTCATGTAGTAAGAGTTGCTAGGGACCTCAATATAATGCGACAGTAATGTAGTAAAAGTCGCTACGAACCTCAAAATATTTCGACAGTGATGTCGGAAGAATTGCTAATGAACTAAAAATGATGCTAACAGTAATGTAGTGATAGTTGCTAATAAACTCAGTGATGCTTACAGTAATGTAGTAGGTGTTTCGAATAACCTCAAAGTGATGGTGACAGTCATTAGGAAGAGTTGCTACGAACCTCAAAATAATACGACAGTGATGTCAGAAGAATTGCTAAAGATCTCAAAATGATGCGACAGTGATTTAGTAAGAATTGCTCATGAACTCAAAATGATGCAAACAGTAATGGAGTGAACGTTTTGAATAACCTCAAAGTGATGCTGACAGTCATGTAGTAAAAGTTGCTACGAATCTCAAAATATTGCGACAGTGATGTCGGAAGAATTGCTAATGATCTCAAAATGATGCGACAGTGATGTAGTAAGAATTGCTACTGAACTCAAAATGATGCTAACAGTAATGGAGTGAATGTTTCAAATAACCTGAAAGTGATGATCACAGTCAAGTAGTAAGAGTTGCTACGAACCTCAAAATAATGCGACAGTGATGCGACAGTGATGTCGTAAGAATTGCTCATGAACTCAAAATGATGTGACAGTGATGGAGTAAGAATTGCTAATGAACTCAAAATGATGCTAACAGTAATGTAGTGATAGTTGCTAATAACCTCAAAGTGATGCTGACAGTCATGTACTAAGAGTTGCTACGAACGTCAAAATAATGCGACAATAATGTAGTAAAAGTTGCTACGAACCTCAAAATATTGCGACAGTGATGTCGGAAGAATTGCTAATGAACTTAAAATGATGCTAACAGTAATGTAGTGGTCGTTGCTAATCAAGTCAGTGATGCTTACCGTAATGTAGTAAGTGTTTCGAACAACCTCAAAGTGATTGTGACAGTCATGTAGTAAGAGTTGCTACGAACCTCAAAATAATGCGACAGTGATGTCGGAAGAATTGCTAAAGATCTCAAAATGATGCTAACAGTAATGGAGTGAAACTTTCGAATAACCTCAAAGTGATGCTTAAAGTCATGTAGTAAGAGTTGCTAATGAACTCAATTTAATGCTACAGTGATGTCGTGAGAATTGCTTAAAAACTTAAAATGATGCTAAAAGTAATGTAGTGATAGTTGCTAATAAACTCAAAGTGATGCTGACAGTAATGTAGTAAGAGTTGCTACGAACCTTAAAATAATGCAACAGTAATGTAGTAAGAGTTGCTACGAACCTCAAAATATTGCGACAGTGATGTAGTAAGAATTCCAAATGATCTCAAAATGATGCTAACAGTAATGTAGTGATAGTTGCTAATCAACTCAGTGATGCTTCCAGTAATGTAGGAAGAGTTTCGAATAACCTCAAAGTGATGGTGACAGTCATGAAGGAAGAGTTGCTACGAACCTCAAAATAATGCGACAGTGATGTCAGAAGAATTGCTAAAGATCTCAAAATGATGCGACAGTGATTTAGTAAGAATTGCTCATGAACTCAAAATGATGCTAACAGCAATGGAGTGAACGTTTCGAATAAACTCAAAGTGATGCTGACAGTCATGTCGTAAAAGTTGCTACGAACCTTAAAATAATGCAACAACAATGTAGTAAGAGTTGCTACGAACCTCAAAATAATGTGACAGTGATGTCAGAAGAATTGCTAATGATCTCAAAGTGATGCGACAGTGATTTAGTAAGAATTGCTAATGAACTCAAAATGATGCTAACAGTAATGGAGTGAAACTTTCGAATAACCTCAAAGTGATGCTGACAGTAATGTAGTAAGTGTTGCTACAAACCTCAAAATAATGCGAAAGTAATGCAGTAAAAGTTGCTACGAACCTCAAAATATTGCAACAGTGATGTCGGAAGAATTGCTAATGAACTCAAGATGATGCTAACAGTAATGTAGTGATAGTTGCTAATCAACTCAGTGATGCTTACAGTAATGTAGTAGGTGTTTCGAATAACCTCAAAGTGATGGTGACAGTCATTAGGAAGAGTTGCTACGAACCTCAAAATAATACGACAGTGATGTCAGAAGAATTGCGAAAGATCTCAAAATGATGCGACAGTGATTTAGTAAGAATTGCTCATGAACTCAAAATGATGCTAACAGTAATGGAGTGAACGTTTCGAATAAACTCAAAGTGATGCTGACAGTCATGTAGTAAAAGTTGCTACGAACCTTAAAATAATGCAACAACAATGTAGTAAGAGTTGCTAAAAAACCTCAAAATAATGCGACAGTGATGTCGGAAGAATTGCTAAAGATCTCAAAATGATGCGACAGTGATGTCAGAAGAATTGGTAATGATCTCAAAATGATGCTAACATTAATGGAGTGAACGTTTCGAATAACCTCAAAGTGATGCTGACAGTCATGTACTAAGAGTTGCTACGAATCTCAAAAAAAAATGCGACAGTAATGTAGTAAAAGTTGCTACGAACCTCAAAATATTGCGACAGTGATGTCGGAAGAATTGCTAATGAACTCAAGATGATGCTAACAGTAATGGAGTGAAACTTTCGAATAACCTCAAAGTGATGCTGACAGTCATGTAGTAAGAGTTGCTACGAACCTCAATATAATGCGAAAGTAATGTAGTAAAAGTCGCTACGAACCTCAAAATATTGCGACAGTGATGTCGGAAGAATTGCTAATCATCTCAAAATGATGTGACAGTGATGGAGTAAGAATTGCTAATGAACTCAAAATGATGCTAACAGTAATGGAGTGATAGTTGCTAATCAACTCAGTGATGCTAACAGTAATGTAGTAAGAGTTTCGAATAACCTCAAAGTGATGCTGACAGTCATGTACTAAGAGTTGCTACGAACGTCAAAATAATGCAACAATAATGTAGTAAGAGTTGCTACGAACCTCAAAATATTGCGACAGTGATGTCGGAAGAATTGCTAATGAACTCAAAATGATGCGACAGTGATGTAGGAAGAATTGCTAATGAACTCAAAATGATGCTAGCAGTAATGGAGTGAAACTTTCGAATAACCTCAAAGTGATGCTGACAGTCATGTAAAAAGAGTTGCTACGAACCTCAAAATAATGCGACAGTAATGTAGTAAAAGTTGCTACGAACCTCAAAATATTGCGACAGTGATGTCGGAAGAATTGCTAATGAACTCAAGATGATGCTAACAGTAATGTAGTGATAGTTGCTAAGAAACTCAGTGATGCTTACAGTAATGTAGTAAGAGTTTCGAACAACCTCAAAGTGATGCTGACAGTCATTTAGTAAGAGTTGCTAATGAACTCAATTTAATGCTACAGTGATGTCATGAGAATTGCTCAACATCTCAAAATGATGCTAACAGTAATGTAGTGATAGTTGCTACTCAAGTCAGTGATGCTTACAGTAATGTAGTAAGTGTTGCTACAAACCTCAAAATAATGCGACAGTAATGTAGTAAAAGTTGCTACGAACCTCAAAATATTGCGACAGTGATGTCGGAAGAATTACTAATGAACTCAAGATGATGCTCACAGTAATGTAGTGATAGTTGCTAATCAACTCAGTGATGCTTACAGTAATGTAGTAGGTGTTTCGAATAACCTCAAAGTGATGGTGACAGTCATTTGGAAGAGTTGCTACGAACCTCAAAATAATACGTCAGTGATGTCAGAAGAATTGCTAAAGATCTCAAAATGATGCGACAGTGATTTAGTAAGAATTGCTCATGAACTCAAAATGATGCTAACAGTCATGGAGTGAACGTTTCGAATAAACTCAAAGTGATGCTGACAGTCATGTAGTAAAAGTTGCTACGAACCTTAAAATAATGCAACAACAATGTAGTAAGAGTTGCTACGAACCTCAAAATAATGTGACAGTGATGTCAGAAGAATTGCTAATGATCTCAAAGTGATGCGACAGTGATTTAGTAAGAATTGCTAAACAACTCAAAATGATGCTAACAGTAATGGAGTGAAACTTTCGAATAACCTCAAAGTGATGCTTACAGTCATGTAGTAAGAGTTGCTACGAACCTCAAAATAATGCGACAGTAATGTAGTAAAAGTTGCTATGAACCTCAAAATATTGCGACAGTGATGTCGGAAGAATTGCTAATGAACTCAAAATGATGCTAACAGTAATGTAGTGATAGTTGCTAATCAACTCAGTGATGCTTACAGTAAAGTAGTAAGTGTTTCGGACAATTTCAAATGATGCTGAAAGTCATGTAGTAAGAGTTGCTAATGAACTCAATTTAATGCTACAGTGATGTCGTGAGAATTGCTCAACATCTCAAAATGATGCTAACAGTAATGTAGTGATAGTTGCTAATAAAGTCAAAGTGATGCTGAGAGTCATGTAGTAAGAGTTGCTACGAACCTCAATATAATGCGACAGTAATGTCGGAAGATTTGCAAATGATCTCAAAATGATGCGACAGTGATGTAGTAAGAATTGCTAATGAACTCAAAATGATGCTAACAGTAATGTAGTGATAGTTGCTAATCAACTCAGTGATGCTTACAGTAATGTAGTAAGTGTTTCGAATAACCTCAAAGTGATGCTGACAGTCATGTAGTAAGTGTTTCGAACAACTTCAAAGTGATGCTGACAGTCATGTAGTAAGAGTTGCTAATGAACTCAATTTAATGCTACAGTGATGTCGTGAGAATTGCTCATGAACTCAAAATGATGCTAACAGTAATGTAGTGATAGTTGCTAATAAACTCAAAGTGATGCTGACAGTAATGTAGTAAGAGTTGCTACGAACCTTAAAATAATGCAAAAATAGTGTAGTAAGAGTTGCTACGAACATCAAAATAATGCGAAAGTGATGTCGGAAGAATTGCTAATGATCTCAAAATGATGCGACACTGATGTAGGAAGAATTGCTAATGAACTCAAAATGATGCTAACAACAAAGGAGTGAAAGTTTCGAATAACCTCAAAGTGATGCTGACAGTCATGTAGTTAGAGTTGCTACTAACCTCAATTTAATGCTACAGTGATGTGGTGAGAGTTGATAGTAATTTCAAAATCACACTAAAGTGATGTAATGAGAGTTGCTACATACCTAAGAAATGATGCTAAAGTGATGTGGTGAGAGTTGCTACTTACCTAATAAATGATGCTACAGTGATGTGGTGAGAGTTGCTACGAACCTCAAAATGATGCTACAGTAATGTCGTGAGAGTTGCTACGATCCTCAAAATGATGCTAAAGTGATGTAATGAGAGTTGCGACAAACCTAAGAAGTGATGCTACAGTGATGTGGTGAGAGTTGCTACGAACCTAAAAATGATGCTACAGTGATGTAATGAGAGTTGCTAGGAATCTCAAAATGATGCTCCAGTAATGTCGTGAGAGTTGCAACTATCCTCAAAATTATGCTACAGTGATGTAATGAGAGTTGCTACAAATGTCCAAATGATGCTAGAGTGATGTAATGAGAGTTGCTACAAACCTAAGAAATGATGCTACAGTGATGTGGTGAGAGTTGATAGTAATTTCAAACTCACGCTGAAGTGATGTAATGAGAGTTGCTACTTACCTAAGAAATGATGCTACAGTGATGTGATGAGAGTTGCTACGAATCTCAAAATGATGCTACAGTAATGTCGTGAGAGTCGCGACTATCCTCAAAATGATGCGACAATGATGTAGTGAGAGTTGCTACGATCCTCAAAATGATGCTACAGTGATGTTATGACAGTTGCTACTAACCTAAGAAATTATGCTGACAGTGTTGTGGTGACAGTTGATAGTAATTTCAAAATCATGCTAAAGAGATGTCATGAGAGTTGCTTCTAACCAAACAAATGATGCTCCAGTGATGTGGTGAGAGTTGCTACGAACCTCAAACTGATACTTCCAGTAATGTCGTGAGAGTTGCTACAAACCTCAAAATGATGCTGCAGTGATGTCATGGGAGTTGCTACTAACCTAAGAAATGATGCTACAGTTATATAATGAGAGTTGCTACAAATGTCAAAGTGATGCAACAGTGATGTAGTGAGAGTTGCTACGATCCTCAAAATGATGCTCCAGCGATGTGGTGAGAGTTGATAGTAATTTAAAAATCACGCTAAAGTGATGTCTTGAGAGTTGCTACGATCCTCAAAATGATGCTAAAGTGATGTAATAAGAGTTGCTACTTACCTGAGAAATGATGTTACAGTGATGTGGTGAGAGTTGCTACGAACCTCAAAATGGTGCTAAAGTGATGTAATGAGAGTTGCTCCGAATCTCAAAATGATTCTAGAGTGATGTCGTGAGAGTTGCGACTATCCTCAAAATGATGCGACAGTGATGTAGTGAGAGTTGCTACGATCCTCAAAATGATGCTACAGTGATGTAATGACAGTTGCTACTAACCTAAGAAATTATACTGACAGTGTTGTGGTGAGAGTTGATAGTAATTTCAAAATCATGCTAAAGTGATGTCATGAGAGTTGCTTCTAACCGAAGAAATGATGCTACAGTGATGTCATGGGAGATGCTACTAACCTAAGAAATGATGCTACAGTGATGTCGTGAGAGTTGCAACAAACCTCAAAATGATGCTACAGTGATGTGGTGAGAGTTGCTACTAACCTAAGAAATGATGCCACAGTGATGTAATGAGAGTTGCGACAAACCTAAGAAGTGATGCTACAGTGATGTGGTGAGAGTTGATACTCATTTCAAAATAATGCTAAAGTGGTGTCGTGAGAGTTGCTACGAACCGCAAAATGATGCTACAGTGATGTAATGAGAGTTGCTACTTACCTAAGAAATGATGCTACAGTGATGTGGTGAGAGTTGCTACGAACCTCAAAATGATGGTACAGTGATGTAATGACAGTTGCTAGGAATCTCAAAATGATGCTCCAGTAATGTCGTGAGAGTTGCGACTATCCTAAAAATGATGCGACAGTGATGTGATAATTACGATAAAGCTCATAATGAAATTACAGTGATGTAGTGAGAGTGGCTAAAAACCTCAAAAACGCTGCTAAAGTGATGTCTTAAGAATTGCTACTAACCAAAGAAATGAATCTCCAGTGATGTGGTGAGAGTTGTTAATTACCTGAAAATGATGTGACAGTGATGTAATGAGAGTTGATACTAATCTCAAAATGATGCTACAGTGATGTGGTGAGAGTTGATAGTAATTTAAAAATCACGCTAAAGTGATGTAATGAGTTGCTACTTACCTAAGAAATGATGCTACAGTGATGTCGTGAGAGTTGCTAGGAACCTCAAAATGATGCAGGGTGACTTTGTGGAAAGTCTTGCACTCAGAGAGAGAGAGAGACAGCAGTCAGGACCGTGCTGACAAAGGGAGTGGCTGGCATCGGGAAGACGGTCCTAACACACAAGTTGACACTGGACTGGGCTGAAGGCAGAACCAACCAGCACATAGACTTCATGTTCCCGTTCACCTTCAGAGAGCTGAATGTGCTGAAGCAGAGGAACTTGAGCTTGGTGGAACTTGTTCATCTCTTCTTCTCTGAAATCAAAGAAGCAGGAATCAGCAGGTTGGAAGAGTTCATCACTGCGACAGTGATGTAATGAGAGCTGCTACGATCCTCAAAATGAGGTGGCAGTGATGTAGTGAGAGTTGATACTAATCTCAAAATGATGCTGACAGTGATGTGGTGAGAGTTGATAGTAATTTCAAAATCATGCTAAAGTGATGTCATGAGAGTTGCTACTTACCTAAGAAATGATGCTACAGTGATGTCACGGGAGTTGCTACTGACCTAAGAAATGATGCTACAGTGATGAATTGAGAGTTGCTACAAATGTCAAAATGATGCGACTGATGTAGTGAGAGTTGCTACGATCCTCAAAATGATGCTACATTCATGTGGTGAGAGTTGATAGTAATTTCAAAATCATGCTAAAGTGATGTAATGAAAGTTGCTACATACCTAAGAAATGATGCTACAGTGATGTGGTGAGAGTTGTTAATTACCTGAAAATGATGCGACAGTGATGTAATGAGAGTTGCTACTATCCTCAAAATGATGCGACAGTGATGCGATAATTGCGATGAAGCTCAAAATGAAACTACAGTGATGTAGTGAGAGTTGCTAGGAACCTCAAAATGATGCAGGGTGACTTTGTGGAAAGTCTTGCACTCCCAACACATTCATTCTCATGAATGCAGTGACAGGTCAGAGCCAAGGGAGCCTCCATGTCCACAGATGTCCACATGGCAGCTGGACTTCCTTTTTCACTCCTTCCCGTTCCTCCTGGTACTTTTTGGCCACCGTTTGTTTGATGGTCTGAAAATGACACCCAGAGTAAATCAATACATTGAAATTCAAGATGAAATAAACTGGAGATATCAACTACTGCTTTAGATCATTTCCACACAAACCTTTCTGGTTGGCAAACATATGAGGCTCAAGGACCTGAACCAGTTCCCTGAACCCTTCCCTCTCAACAGTGCTGAGGGGCTGGCAGTCCTTCAGGATGAAATTCAGCAGAGCCTCATCCAGCATCTGCTTCCTGGAAGCTGGATGGTTAAAGATGAAGGAGAGAAGAAATGAATAGGAATTAATTCTCCATGAAGCAACTGTGAGTCAGTTGGAGAGTGGCTGTATACCTGAGTTCATCCTGGTGGATCTGGGACTTCATTCTCATGCCTGGCCCATCATGCCTCAGCACTGAAGAGGTGCTTTTGTTGAGATGAGACGCTTCTGTCCAACAAATGCCACATTCAACCTGCAGAAAAGAACATGAGTACTCAGCTAAAAGTTCCTTTCTTCATGGTGACTGGTGTTTCTTAGTCTTAGACCACCAGGTTTCCAATGAGGTGTATCGGATACGTTGTTGTGTGCCGCTGAAATCCGTCCAATTCCGGCGTTGTTTCCTCATGAAATATGTTTGCCTTAAAGCTCATTAAAGTGTTGAACCACAATATCGTTCACCATAACTTAGTCAACTTCAAGATAACCTACTTCTACATTCCAGTCCCGGCTGCTCCTGTTCTGCTGCAGTCCAGAAAACAACAACCCGATACAATTGGCGCTCCTTCCCACAGCTCCGGCCCGGATCCGCATGGTTCCGCTGACTGACTGTGAGACGCGCTCCCTCCAGGGTGGCACAGCCCGATGGGGGTCCTTATCTGGCACGGGGGCGTAAAACAGGTGAGACTGAAAAGCCTGGTTTATTCTGCGTCGAGGGAACGCGTTGCTCTGCAATTCACCGCCAAGCCGCTAGGGGGTGTGGCTTTGTCTTTGTATTGTTTACGGGGCTCTTGTCGGATTCCTTGGTTTTCTTCCGGTCACAGACAACAATTGTTGGCCATTTGTCAGTCTTTGTAGTGCCGCCAATAATCCTTTCTTCGGCTTGGTCCATTTTTTCTTGAAGCTTTCACCACAGAAACTTTGAAAATGGCGGTGTTTTTGTGCTGCGACTGAACCGGAAATGACGTTCTGAGCAAACCAATCAAAGTCCTCGACGTTGACGTCACCACGCGTTGACGCGACACGGAGGCAGGATTTTGTTGGGGTTTTCGTCGACGCGACGCAGAAGCATAAATCAGGCTTTAGTGGTTTAGAATCTCACGCCAAGCCGGAGAACCAGGGTTTGAATCCGTCACGTGGTCACTGCCGGTCGGCGAGGCTTTGGACGTCACTAAATACGTCATCAATACCCGTTTTTCAAAACGAAATCCTGGATCACTCCACTCACCACTACCGCTGCTACCAGGTTAGCGAGTCTGGAGTGACACAGAGAACAGAGCTTGGACTCTGCTCGTTTTGAAGAAGAAGAAGAAGAAAAGAAGCGGAAGGCCTCGGTCTTTGTCTCCTGAAGGCTGAGTGGCGCCGGTAGAACCTCAACATGTGCGCCGCGCAGCTGCTGCGGGTGTCGGTCCAGGAGCGGATCCTCGCCGCCGCTGAAGACTTCCTGCTGCAGCTGGGAGAAGGAGACTCAGCGGCTGGAGTCCCGGTGCTGAGAGCGCTGCTCACCGAGCGGCTGGCGGCGGCCGCGGAGCAGATCGTGGCTCTGCTGGAGGAAACCGTGGCGGAGTACGAGCGGGAGAACCGCCGGCAGAGGTTGCTGCTCGATGCCGTGGTGAAGCCCCGAGTCAGGCTGGACAGAGCAGGTGAGTCCCCCCACACTGACCAGGAGAACCGAGAGACCGCACTCCTGCCAGCAAGTGTCTCCTGTCTGGTTGTGTCCGTAATCCGGGTCATTGTGTTCAGACCGTCTGAGCAGGAGTGGAACAACGTAGAAGTGTTTAGTAGTTGACGGCTATTCGGTGTTGGTGGAGCCGTTAAACCTCCAAAGGCCCGGGACGCGCTGGGCGCCATCTTGGCTGCGTCCCGCCCAACAAGTAGGTGGCGCCGTCCGGTTTCCGGGGGTCAGATCGAACTTTGCTCAGCTCCAACCCAGACTGTCACTGTCAGGATTGTTGTGTCAGAGAGGTGGAGGAGAGGAATCAGTGATGGAGACTCAGGATCGATGGAGAACCTCTTGATTCACAGCAGCCCTGCTAACAACACAGTCAGAGATGTCTTCCAATGAGACAGAACACAGCTTTATACTGATGACAGGCTGTGTGTGTGTGTGTCTTCTCTTTTTTCTGGTGGTTGACATGTTGAGCATCAGTACAGGTCACCTCTGGTTCTAGTATTTGTGAATATTCTCAGTTTTCCAGGTCATCCTAATTCTCAAGCCAGGCAGCTGGACTCTCCTCTTGTAAGTGAAGACGTTTGGCCTCTCATCCAAGAAGCTCCTTCAGTTCTAAAATTCAGTGGAAGTATCAGGAACAGAACCACCCCAGGGGGTGGAGGCAAAAACAAGTGGTGGTCAGGCCAGAACGAGAGGCTCATGAGGTGGAGATGTGAGTCCTTGGCCTCAGTTCTGGGTCGTTACCCTCCCAGCCCTCTTGGGGGGTCGTTCAGGTCACCTGAATGAAGGCGTGAAGGCTGGCTGCACCTCCTGGGGAGGGTCTGAGGACAGCATTGTAGGTGGGTGCCAGGTGGTGTCTGAGGCTCTGGTTTTCTGTCTCATGGTGTTGTTGGGCTTAAAGTGCACAGGGATCTGATGTGTGTTAAAGATCCTTCTAAGTTTCTCTGAAACTCCTGCCACATATGGTCATGGGGGGGGGGGGGGGGGGGGGGGGGCTCAGACACCATTTATGACCCCCCCACAATGCCATCTCTAGATCCACTGAGCTTTCACGCCTTCATTCGGGTGACCTGAACGACCCTGTTTCCATGCCCCTGGGGTGGTTCTCTACCTGAGACTTCCCAATGAATTTTAGAACTGAAGCAGCTTCTTGGATGAGAGGCGTCTTCACTTACAAGAGGAGAGTCCAGTTTCTGGTTTGATCATCTTTTGAGACCTCTGGTTCGAGGGACTGAACTCTCATTCTCCTACAGGGTCTCATTCTAGAAATGAACATTCTGACTAGCAGATGTGATCATGAATGGACAAAACCATTCAGCAGAGGGGACCTTTGACCTTTGACCTGGGTGACCCAACGTTGATCCAAGCATCTGAAGCCAGCGTTTCTGTTCCCAGTTTGCTGACTGGTCGTCAGTAGCAGGACGTCTCTTTTCATTGAGTTGATTTCTGTTTCTGTCTGTTGCTCCGCTGTTTCAGAGTCAAATGAAGAGATTTCTGATGTTGCTGTTTGTGTCCTGCAGATGTGGAGCAGCTGCTGGTGATTAAAGAAGAGGTTCCCCCTGAGCTGCAGGACCCAGAGCCCCCCCCCCCCCACATTAAAGAGGAGTGGGAGGAGCTCTGGACCAGTGAGGAGGGAGGGCAGCTTCAAGGGCAGGAGGAGGCTGATATCACCACGTTCCCCTTCACTCTGGTTCCTGTGAAGAGTGAAGGGAACGAAGAGAAACCTCAGTTCCCACATCTTCATCAGAGTCTAACTGAGGAGAACTTGAAAGAAGAGTCTCTGAGCAGCAGCCCAGTTCATCCTCTGAAAACAGAAGCTGATGGAGAAGAGTGTGGAGGACCAGAACCAGAACCAGCCAGCAAGGTAGATCCAGATCCACTTGTACAACCCCAGACTGAAGACCAGATGTCAGACTCTTCTGAAGCTGAGACTGAAGTCAGTGAGGATGATTGGGTCAGACCTGATAACACGGCCACCTCTGAGCACAAGGAACCCTTTGGCTCAAGGAGGAATTTGCTTCAGAAATTGAGCCCAGGACAGGAAGTGACTCATTGCAGCTCAAAACATGAAAAAGTAAAGACTGAAAGAGAATCAGAGATCATCAGGAACGTGACCTTTGGTCCTTCTGAACCTCAGACAGAAGTCAGGAAGGATGAGCGTCCCTTTAGGTGCTCAACATGCAGGAAAGGTTTTAGATATAGAAGTGGTTTAGGTACACACATGAGAACACACACTGGGGAGAAACCATTTCCCTGCTCAGTTTGTGGCAAAAGTTTTTCAGTAAAGGGAAGTCTGAAAAATCACATGAGAACACACACTGGGGAGAAACCATTTCCCTGCTCAGTTTGTGGCAAAAGTTTTTCAGTAAAGGGAAGTCTGAAGAAACACATGAGAACACACACTGGGGAGAAACCTTTCCCCTGCTCAGTTTGTGGCACAAGATTGTCAAATAAGGCAAATCTAGAATCACACATGAGAACCCACACTGGGGAGAAACCATTCCCCTGCTCAGTTTGTGGCAAAAAATTCTCAGTTAAGGCAAGTCTTGAAAGACACATGAGAACCCATACTGGGGAGAAAACACTTTGCCATGCTGTGGCTTTGAAGCATGACAAGAGAGCGAGGTGCAGGTAGGGCTGAATGAACTGCCCCCCACCCTCCAGATACCTGCTGCAACACAACTGCTTTCTCCAGGATTTTAGAGAGGAGGGGAGGTTAGCTATCAGTCCATAGTTGGCTAGAACCTCAGGGTCTAGAGGAGGCCTCTGAAGCAGTGGTTTAATGACAGCTCCCTTCAAGGACTGTGGTTCATGTCCTGTTACTACAGACAGAGGAATTGGATTGAATAAAGAGGTGCTCACTGAGGGAAGACTTCCTGAAGCAGCCTAGTGGAAGTGGAAGGATACGGGCCTCAAGTTGTCACGCCCCTTTCCTTCCTAATAAAGTGTTCTTGTGTAAAGTGTTCTCTGGACAATCTTGATATTTGCACTACTGTTCTTTAAAGTACTACAGTATATTGTTATACCTTGTATACCTATTGCTAAAAAAATAATAATAGTGGCCCAGTGCTGGCCAGTGCCAAAATAAAAGCCTGTTACCAATCAACGCCTGGTCTCTTTTAAACGCCCGGGGTCCACATCGATTTTGCTACTAATTTGTCATTTATGGTACATATGCATGCACACACACACACACACACACTTGGATATATATGCCTTTTACTGCAGGAACCAACCAGAACCATCCAGAACCTGAACCTCTATATCTGATTCTGGGTCTGTTTGTTTACATAAGCTAACACACGGCACAGGTCGGCCTGGTTTTAGAAAGTTTCTTGGAATCCTTATCATCAATAAAGTATCAAATATTTTGCATAGTAAATGCATGCATGGCCTCATATTTTGCCATTTTAACGTGCTTTAAGTTGACGGTGCCCACCTGTGGTGTCAATGTTTCTATGTTTGTCTGTTCTGGTCTGAATGAAAGAAGAGGTTTTCTTGGTCATGTGACGTGGATGAGAGTTCAACTAGAACTTCCTGATTCAACAGGATTTGAGTTTGTTGGGATTTTGTCAAAGCCACCAACCAAACCTCTGAGTGGTGCAGATGTCTGCTGCCTCCTCAGAGCAGACTGGAGCTCAGCCTCACTCACCTGTGGGGGCCCCAGCAGAGCCACCGTGTGATGGAGTTTCAGTTCAGGCTCCAAGGTCCTGGATTGAATTGGTGTTTTGTGTTTTTAGGCCTCCTGGCACCGATGAATGAATGAACCTTTGTTCCAGAGGGAGCTGGTGTCAGGTCAGTCCCTGTTTCTACAAGACCTCCTGCTGCAGAGCCACATTGGGAAACATCCATCCATCCATTTTCTTCCACTTATCCTGTTTAGGATTGTGTGTGTGTGTGTGTCAAGTCAAGTCACAACAAAGTTCTCTCATGACTCTTTACTAGTAGAGCAGGTCCAGCACCAAACTCCTTCAATAAACCTCCACCCAACAATTCTCCACCAGCAGCACATCCTGCAACAGTGGTGATGAAAACCTTCCTTTTAACAGGCAGGAACGTCGAGCAGATCCAGGATCAGTGGGGACGGCCTTCTGCTTTGACCGATTGGGGGGAAAGAGAGCAGGAGAGCAGGGCAGAGACAAAGACAGATAAGGCTCTCCTAAAACAAGGAGTGTTCAGTCAATGGTAGAGCAGAGGAAGCGTGCTGGGCCCATAACCCAGAGGTCGATGGATCAAAACCATCCTCTGCTAAAAGAAGAAAAATAAAATGAACCAGTGTCTTTAGAAATGTGTGTCTGTTAAAAAGAGGTTCATAAGGATTTTTTCTTCCTCCACAATCACCAACCATTGTGAGAGTTAACAACAGTCCACTTTCTGACTGAAGCAAAAGTAGACTTCAAAAGGTTCTTCTGATTCAACATAGCAGCTAAATTTCCATTTCCATTTCCTGCAGGACAGGTTAAAAAAAAGGGAATGTCATGACTTCCTCTGTATGTTAGAATATGAACGACTAAAAATGTTCATGCCCAGTTTTAAGTTAGAATTAAACTGAAAATACAAAACTCTTCCCTCTTCAATCCTGTCACTCAGTGTTGTAAACTGTTTCAAACAAATTCTACTGTTCAACAGTTCAAGTGTTTCTAATGAAGCTGAATGTTCTCCTCTACTTTCCTCAATTGTGTTTCTTTCATGTCCTCTTGAGATCAAAGACAGAATTCTTGGTACAAATAAATACACTATCAAAGCCCCCTGATGACATCATCATCAATTCTGACTTTGATCTGGAGGCTCTTGCTTTAATCTTGGCTTTGATCTGGCTAATGTTTCCTGACAGGCTGCTGTTTCCACTCCAGAGCAACCAGTAGTTGATCCTATCAGACCAGTCTGATGAACGAAGCTTTTCACTGTCAGTGGAATCACTGGGAAAAGAAACTCCTCCTGTCAGATGAAGGCTTCACTGTGTTGAGGAGGGTTTGTTCAGATGATTCTGGAAGAATAAATCAAAACCTCATCATTGAACATGAACATTAATCACTGATGACTGTTTTAACTGAACCTACTGGATACTGTGGTGCCTGATGAGGAGACAACTTGGGTACAAAGTTGAAGAAGAGGGTTTTTGGAGGGAGATTTAGATGAGATGGTTTCCAAATCAAATCGGTTGCCACGAGGGAAAATCTGCATGGAAACAAACACACACACACACACACACACACACACAGAGTCCTACTGACTAACCCATGTTTTTCTTCACTTAAACCACCACTGGAGTATTGAAAGAGATTGCATGAGACACCATCAACTTACATTAAAAACCCCTGATTGCCTTTAATTCCCTCCTGGCTGCAGGAAATTAGACAGACGAGCCCCTAGAGCGGGGCTGCATGGTGGTGCAGTGGTTAGCACTGTGCCCTCACAGCAAGAAGGTCCCGGCTCGGGCGTGGGATCTTTCTGTGTGGAGTTTGCATGTTCTCCCCAGGCCTGCGTGTGTTCTCTTCAGGTACTCCGGCTTCCTCCCACAGTCCAAAGACATGGACATTAGGGGACTAGGCTGATTGATACTCTAAATTGACCGTAGGTGTGTGGGTGAATGGTTGTTCGTCTCTGTGTGTTGGCCCTGTGATGGACTGGCAACCTGTCCAGGGTGAACACCGCCTCTCGCCCGTAGATGCTGGGATAGGCTCCAGTTTATTTGACAGCTGATTGGAACAGCAACATTGAACCAAGTACAGGATTGGAGGGAGACTGATGGTTGCTGTTTGGGTTTTTGAAGAACAAGGAGGGTGTGGCTTCAATGTGGATTCTCAGAGACTATTTCCCCAACCTCTACATTGGAATCTGCACTGCCATCCAGTCTCATGACTGAAGTCATCCAGTCATGTCAGTGAGTGAGGACACACATGAGTTGATCACATGATCCACTGAAGCACCATTTTACCTGCCACTGAGGTCACCAACATGAACTGGAGTTGGGAATCTTGAACTGAACCTGGTATCACAGCGACACCTGCTGCTGCAAAATGGAACAGCAACATTGAACCAAGTACAGGATTTGAGGGAGACTGATGGTCTCCTTTTGGGTTTTTCAAAAACAAGGAATGCGTGGCTTCAAGCTGGATTCTCAGAGACTATTTACCCAACCTCTACATTGGCATCTACACTGTCATCCAGTCATGTGACTGAAGTCATCCAGTCACATGACTGAAGTCATCCATTCATGTCAGTGATGTCACTCTGCAGGACTGTCATTGCCATCTCCTTCGAGAAAAGAATCCAGACTCCTCATTTCTGGGGCAGTTTTGGTCTTTAAACACTTGACAGTTCCAGGAGATTTAGTATGGCTCAAGATCTTCAGATCAACCCAGGACAGAAGGCTATGACTCCATTGGATTGTATAGTTGGAGCATTCAGAGATCTGGTGGATCTCAGTAGGAGCTGTATTTATCCACTGAATGATCCTGGTCAGTGTGATCCTGCTCCTCCATCTCTAAGGCTGACAGAGCAGGAGGACCTGACTGAGAAGAAAGCTGCCCTTGAGCAGCTTCAGTCTCTGAATGACAACACACAGGCAGAAAACCAGAACTTGAGGGAGCAAGTTTCTACTCTTGAACGTGAGAATAAAAGAGCAATCCAGGAGCTACAGAACCTCACTGCTGTGGTGGCCAACCTCAAAACGGTCCAGGACAAGAACCAGACTCAGAAAGAAGATCTGAACGCAACAGTCCACAGTCTTCAGTGTGAGGGGAGGAAGGTTGATGGAGAGAACAATGAGCTCAGAAAAGAGCTGACCCAGGTTCAGTCTCTGAGGGAGAGTGAACAGGTGGAGATGAAATGTCTTGAGGAAGACCTGACAGAGAAGAAAAGTGCGCTTGATCAGCTTCAGTCTCTGTGTGACAAGAGATGGACAGAAAACCAGAATTTGTGGGGACAGGTTTCTAGTCTTGGACAAGAGAAGATTATTGCCTATCAGCTGGTAGAGAACATGTCTGCCATGGTGGGCAACCTTGAATCTGTGAGGGAGGAGAACCAGACTCAGATCAGAGACCTGAACACACAAGTCCACAATCTTCAGCTTGAGGTGAAGATGGTTTGCAAGGAGAAGTGTGACCTCAAGTGTGAGCTCAACTCCATCCAGGCAGAGATTAACAATATGAGAGAAGAACTCACTGAGAAGAAGATGACTCTTGAACAGCTGAGGTCCCAGAGTGAGGAGAGACAGGCAGAAAATGGATGTTTGAGGAGACGAGTTTCTACTGCATCTCAGGAGACAGAGAATGTATGAGAATGCAGGTTGACCTTCATCATGGTTGGATGAGCGTCACCAGTTGAAGCTTCTCTGGTTGGCCAATGTAATGGAGACCAAGGGTTCCATGACATCAATGATTAATTGAAGGTAGCATTTGTCTTGGTATTAACAGTTTATGTAAATCAGAGGCACACACACATGTTAATGGTGAGGTTTATTGAATCAGCAAACAAGTGAAACATTTTCTATGCCATGTGTTCTGGGGGGGGACCTGGGAAGCACAGGGGGACCGGCCATCCTGCCTGTGGAAAATGAAGACCCCAGTGTCAGTCAGTGGTAATCACTGTGCAAGGCCTGGTATTTCGTGTTGATCTAGTTTGTCTCATGTAAATGTGGCAGTTTCAGTCGTCACGTCAGTCCTCACCTCTTCCTGGTGGTTTCCTTAAAGGGGGTGGAGCCAAAAGGGGAGAGTGGCCCAAGGAAGCTCCTTAAGAGCTGTAGGTGCAAACCTTTGCTCCCAGATGGGGGAGGGGGTACAATCACAGGCGAGGTTCATTGAATGATTATGCATGTGGATGTATGATTGAGTTGGTGTAGTAGTCTGGAATCATGTATATATTTAGTCAGATTCAGTTGTTGAGATGGTGCTGGTTTGATGTAAATATTGATTGTAGAGCATGGTTGTGGTCTCACCTCCACTCTGTGGGCCATCCATCATCATCTTCTGCTTATTCCTTACTAGTAAGGGTCGCGGGGGGGCTGGAGCCTATCCCAGCATCTACGGGCGAGAGGCGGGGTTCACCCTGGACAGGTCGCCAGTCCATCGCAGGGCCAACACATAGAGACGAACAAACATTCACACTCACAGTCACACCTACAGTCAATTTAGAGTATCAATCAGCCTCGTCCCCTAATGTCCATGTCTTTGGACAGTGGGAGGAAGCCGGAGTACCTGGAGAGAACCCACGCAGGCCTGGGGAGAACATGGAGACTCCACACAGAAAGATCCCACGCCCGAGCCGGGACTCGAACCCGGGACCTTCTTGCTATGAGGGCACAGTGCTGACCACTGCACCACCGTGCAGCCCCGCTATGGGCTGGTCTGTCTAATTTCCTGCAGCCAGGAGGGAATTAAAGGCAGTCAGGGGTTTTTAATTTAAGTTGATGGTGTCTCATGCAATCTCTTTCAATACTCCAGTGGTGGTTTAAGTGAAGAAAAACATGGGTTAGTCAGTAGGACTCTGTGTGTTTGTGTGTGTGAGAAGTGGACTGTTGTTAACTCTCACAATGGTTGGTGATTGTGGAGGAAGAAAAAATCCTTATGAACCTCTTTTTAACAGACACACATTTCTAAAGACACTGGTTCATTTTATTTTTCTTCTTCTAGCAGAGGATGGTTTCGATCCATTGACCTCTGGGTTATGGGCCCAGCACGCTTCCTCTGCGCCACTCTGCTCTAACATTAACTGAACAGTCCTTGTTGTAGAAGAGCATTATCTGTCTTTGTCTCTGCCCTGCTCTCCTGCTCTCTTTCCCCTCATTTAGTCCTTGACATGATCCATGCTCTACAGCTCTGCGGGTGGAATGAAGACCTGCGTCTGCTCTGCCCGTGCCGTCCTTCGTCTCAACCTAAATTGTTTGACCCACCTTTATAATGATCGGACTCGCTCCCGCTGAGCGCGCCAGGCGCTGCAGACAACACAACCAAACTGGCCCCGATCAGGATTTGACAGGCCGAACTCGCGCCGAAATCTTTACAAAAAATCCATTTTTGTCACCCACATGAAGATGGGTGGGAACATGCCCTAAAAACACCAAGAATAATATCCACCACCTTCTGAACGGGGCCTGGCCCGTCTCCTGCATCAGGGGCCGCCGCAGTCGCGCCTCAGCTTTTCAACAGCTGTTCGCCGCAACACTCAATGAGACAAAGACATAGAAGCTCACGCTGCTGTTGAGGAGGCCCTGATCCTAGAGTGGTTAGTACTCTGTGTTGTGACCACAGCAACCCGGTTTGAATCCGGGTCACGGCAGCATGAGATAAATTTCTTTGTGTGTATTGATGGACACAAGCCAAGCAGAAATTTCCCACGATGCAATAGGGCAGTGTTTGGTCAGTGTTGAGCAGGCGTCAGTCTGACAATGATGTCATATTATTGTGTCATCACCTGACCAGACCCAAAAGTAGGCTCAGGTATCAGTTTCTTCTCAATGCTAACGTCTGCTAGCTTGGTCTGCTACTTTGATGGCTCTGCCTGCTCAAAGGTCCAGACCCCTGGATGTGGTGGTTCCTACCTGAACGTAGATTCTGTCAGCTCATGTTGTTAAATCAACTCACCAGGAACACCAGTAGATTTCAATGGACTGACAATGAGTCTCATTGAATGGTAAACATGTCAAATATGAAGTCATCACCTGAGGAGGTCTGCTGCTGGAATGAAGCTCCAGATATTCACAAGATATTGTAGATCTTAAAATAAAGCATTTTTATATTTGATTTATTGTTCATTAGCCTGCTTCACATTGTTTGATTTTATGTGTTGTATATCAATAGAACTTTGATCCACAACCTCCACAAACACTCCAACTTTTGTGCCCAAATTTTCTCCTCCTGAGGCACCAAATCAAGTCAAGTCATTTTATTTGTTAGAACCAAATCACAACAAAAGTTCTCTCATGACTCTTTACTAGTAGAGCAGGTCCAGCACCAAACTGCTTCAATGAACCTCCACCCAACAGTTCTCCATCAGCAGGACATCCTGCAACAGTGGTGATGAAAACCTTCCTTTTAACAGGCAGGAACGTCGAGCAGATCCAGGATCAGTGGGGACGGCATCCTGCTTTGACCGGTTGTATTTTAAGCTCCATCAGATTGGAACAACCTTTCCTCCTCACTTGGGTCTCTCTCTTCCTTTCTCATCTTCAAATCATCAAGCATTTTCAAACATCTGCTCTTGTTTCTGATGCACCTCCCCTTTTCTCTCCAGGATTCACTCTCTACTTGTTCTTGTTTGTTCTCTGTACTGTAAATATGTGGATATTTGTGTATGAATATGCATTGTGTACTTTCATGGTGCATGGAAGCAGTATTTATTTAGATGGGTGTTTAAATGTATGCGTATGTGAACACAGGCCCACTCCTTTTCTGCAGTGAGATCTCTGATCATACTTTGTATAATACTGGATGGTGGGGGGGGGGGGCTTTGGGGAACATTGTTGGCCTGTACCTGGGTGTATGATGTGTGTGTCCTTGTGTTGAAAATAGAATCTACTTTTATTATTGTTGTATTGTTGGTCATTATTTGTCAGTACCCCCTCCAAAATGAGATGGTGCATCTCAAGGGGCTGCCCTTGAAATCAAGAATCAAGAATGAAGGTGTCTGCTGGTCTTGGTGGACCCTCTGCTTCTCCAGCTGAGTCAACAGATTCCTGTGTTGCTTGAGTCATTGTGTATCCTGGCTGCATTCAGCGCTTTCACCGCTGCAGCCCAGCGTGATTGCCAGTCAGGACAGGTGTTATTAACAATGGAAGAGGGGACAGTTTTGGCAGGACAAGTTGCTCCACATTCAGGAGATGGTGGGAAGTTTCAAAGCTGCCATAAATCTTGATAACAAACTCCTTCACTGTGTGGGAGGCTCAGAGTCCCTGGTTTGATTGCAGCTTTGACCTGAGCAGGTGTTCATCCACATCTCAGTAACAGGGGACACTTTGTCACACCAGTGGACAAACATCAGCATTCATCACCCAGCAGCTCCTCTGATCAACAGAACAAGCTGAAGTATTCTGGAGAATGAGGGCATCGATCCCTCTACCTCTCACATGCTAAGCTAGCACTCTACCATTGGAGCTAAGTCCCTGCTAATGAGCACAGCAGATGATGCAGGTTGACCTTCATGCAGGGTTGAATGAGCGTCACCACTTGAAGCTTCTCTGGTTCAACAAACCCTTGGGACCAAGACAGGAATTGGAACCTGTGCAGGTCCAGACCCATACTGAAGTTGGTGGAGACAATTGTTTCAACCAGGGACTGAATGAAAAGACTTGCCCAGACTCCTGCTCGCTCTTCTGAACCGACCCCTCATCTCTGTGTGGAGTAAACATCAGAGGTGGGGGGTGCAGGTTCTGCTTTGACCTCTGACCTCCTGAGGTAAAGCAGTGGAGATGTTGAGCTTGAAGGAGTTGACGGCCTCCTTCATCTTCTCATTGGTTTGCTAAACTCAGCATCATGAAGTGTTGCTGAAATTCAACATGTCAGCTGAGGCCAGAGATTCCTGCGTTCCCTGAGTCCTTGAGTGTCGTCTCTGTTGTTTGAAAGCACAAAGCTGTTCCAGATGGTCCAGTGTGTCAGATTCTGGGCTCTCACAGCTGTAACTGGGGTTTGAGCTTCGTTAAGGGACTGGTTTTGTGGAGAGAACCAAGCAGAAGAATTGACAGTTTCAGCAGGAAAGGTGACCATTGCTCCACAACCTCAGTCCCAGGATTCATTCCTGCTTCACCCAGCATGGCCCTATGATCAACAGAAATGAACTGCCAGTGGAGGTCCTCAGTAATCCAGGTCATGGTTTCTCTAGATTGCTGTGTTGTAGTCAGGACACTTGCAAATATCAGCCTCTTTCCTCCATGATCTCTCATTCTTTCTGTTCTCTCCATTTCTCCTCTTCGTTTCTACTCCTTGCTGACTGTTGTTCCTCATTTGTGGCAGAGTTCAGTCAGTGGACCAGACATTTTGCCACTACACTGTCCATCATCAGGGCATTTAACATCCAGGACTGGCTCCCAGATCATCGCCATGACCTCATCCCCTGCACCAGTGGACAGTTCATCAAGGATGGCAAACATGTGGGTCTCAATTCCCCTCCATCTTTGTAGGTTGGTTACATTTCCTCCTGGTCTTTAATCCATCTTTAGTTGACATTTTTCTGTTGAGCCCAGTTTGTTGACTGTCAGGCTGTCTTACTTTTCAATGGCACAACAGCAGACAGCAAGAGGGTTGCTATGGTGCAGTTGGTAAAATCCCTATCAATGGTCTGCAGAAATATGCTGGGAGTTCTTTTTTTTTCATTAACAGAAATTCAAAGACTGACCAAGGACACCAAAGCTCAGAATTTAGAGATCAAAGAAAGAAATCAAAGACAGACCCTGAAGATCAGGAAATGGCACAGATCAATGAGATCCATGGATTCATGAGTGACGGTTTTCTTTGTTTCACGGTCAGTTTTTGTCGTACTGGTGTGATGATGTCAGGCCCTTCACATTCAGTTCAAACAGACTCCAAAGTGTAGCTGTGATGCAGAGGGCAGCAGCCTTGTGCTTGGTTCCGTCATGGTTCTCTGCATTGTTAGCAAACTCACCAAAGACCTCCCTGAAAGCAGGATCATTTTCCCAGAGTGCTTTTTTAACCAAGTACCAATTTGTCCCTCTTTAAAAAACAACAAACAAAGATGAGGTCAGACTGAGATGGACGAGATGATATGGATGTGATTTATGGCTTTCAAACACCAAATATTCAATTTTTCTTCAGGGATTTTGAGAGGTTCTGGGTAATGAATGAAAATTTAAGTTGGACAGAAACGACATGCGGGGTCACTGTGTGTGTTTACACGTGTGTGTATTTCTTGTTTTATTGTGTTGGAGACCATTTCCATCATCAACACTGATCAGGAGTCCCCGTCCT
Source organism: Aulostomus chinensis (assembly GCF_037954235.1). Classification (NCBI taxonomy): domain Eukaryota; kingdom Metazoa; phylum Chordata; class Actinopteri; order Syngnathiformes; family Aulostomidae; genus Aulostomus; species Aulostomus chinensis. The sequence continues at coordinate 53,096,306 of NC_141320.1, read as the reverse complement.
CATGGGGACCAAAGACCGGCCCTGATGCAGCGCAATGCAGTTTGTGAGTTCTTGCATGAATTTCAGAGTCAAGGTCTGGATTGAGTTTAGTTTCAAATAAAGATTAAGATTCAGTTGGTTAAGATTAAGATTAAGATTAAGATTAAGGTTAGGCTGCACATAGAATGAAGTTGATCGAATGTTCTCATAAGAATAGCTGGGCACACCTGAGTGTGTTTACATGCAGACTTCCTCTTGTGACAACTGATGTCATTGGAAACCATCTTGAGGAGATTTGGAGAAAGTTCAATCTTTTAGCTGCAGTTACAGTGACTTACAACACTGCAACAACAACAAAAAACACCCTCCACAAACACTCTTGTCCAACATTTGTGCCCAAATTTTCTCCTCATGAGGCGAAATCACGACAAAAACAGCCATTAAATTGATCTGGTTGGGCACTGGTATTTGTTCTTGCTGCAGCTCATTTCCAGCTCTTAACAAGAACTCAGGAGTGATTCAGGAGAAGAGTTTCAGAACAGCGAAGGTTGGGGATTGGAATTTTGAAGTTTCACCATGAACCAAACAACCTTGGGAGGTAAAACCTCCAATCATAGCCACTCAGATGCAGCAACAGAAGAAGCTGTCATCTACCCTGACAGTCAGAGCATCAAGTCAATAAAACATCAACCATCTTGTATGTGGAGTCTGGATTCTTTTCTAGAATGTGACGGCAATGACAGTCCTGCCAAGTGACATCACTGACATGACTGGATGACTTCAGTCACGTGACTGGATGACTTCAGTCACATGACTGGATGACCTGAATGAATAAGAAATCAAATATAAAAATGCTTTATTTTAAGATCTAGAATATCTTGTGAATATCTGGAGCTTCATTCCAGCAGCAGACCTCCTCAGGTGATGACTTCATATTTGACATGTTTACCATTCAATGAGACTCATTGTCAGTCCATTGAAATCTACTGGTGTTCCTGGTGAGTTGATTTAACAACATGAGCTGACAGAATCTACGTTCAGGTAGGAACCACCACATCCAGGGGTCTGGACCTTTGAGCAGGCAGAGCCATCAAAGCAGCAGACTAAGCTAGCAGACATTAGCATTGAGAAGAAACTGATACCTGAGCCTACTTTTGGGTCTGGTCAGGTGATGACACAATAATATGACATCATTGTCAGACTGACACCTGCTCAACACTGACCAAACACCACCCTATTGCATTGTGGGAAGTTTCTGCTTGGCTTGTGTCCATCAATACACACAAAGGAATTTGTCTCATGCTGCCGGGACCCGGATTTGAACCGGGGTTGCTGCGGCCACAACACAGAGTACTAACCACTATACGATCACGGCCTCCTCAACAGCAGCTTGAGCTTCTTTGTCTTTGTCTCATTGAGTGTTAGGGCGAACAGCTGTTGAACAGCTGAGGCGCGACTGCGGCGGCCCCTGATGCAGGAGACGGGCCAGGCCCCGTTCAGAAGGTGGTGGATATTATTCTTGGTGTTTTTAGGGCATGTTTCGGCCTGTCAAATCCTGATCGGGGCCAGTTTGGTTGTGTTGTCTGCAGCACCTGGCGCGCTCAGCGGGAGCGAGTCCGATCATTATAAAGGTGGGTCAAACAATTTAGGTTTAGACGAAGGACGGCACGGGCAGAGCAGACGCAGTTCTTCATTCCACCCGCAGAGCTGTCGAGCATGTATCATGTCAAGGACTAAATGAGGGGAAAGAGAGCAGGAGAGCAGGGGAGCAGGGGAGCAGGAGAGCAGGGCAGAGACAAAGACAGAGAATGCTCTCCTAAAACAAGACCTGTTCAGTCAATGGTAGAGCAGAGTGGTGCAGAGGAAGCGTGCTGGGCCCATAACCCAGAGGTCGATGGATCAAAACCATCCTCTGCTAAAAGAACAAAATAAAATGAACCTTAGAAATGTGTGTCTGTTAAAAAGAGGTTCATAAGGATTCTTTCTTCCTCCACAATCACCAACCATTGTGAGAGTTAACAACAGTCCACTTTCTGACTGAAGCAAAAGTAGACTTCATAAGTTTTTTCTGATTCACCATAGCAGCTAAATTTCCATTTCCTGAACAGGACAGGTTAAAAAAAAGGGAATGACATGACTTCCTCTGTATATTAGAATATGAATGACTAAAAATGTTCATGCCCAGTTTTAAGTTAGAATTAAACTGGAAATACCAAAATCTTCCCTCTTCAATCCTGTCACTCAGTGTTGTAAACTGTTTCAAACAAATTCTACTGTTCAACAGTTCAAGTGTTTCTAATGAAGCTGAATGTTCTCCTCTGCTTTCCTCAATTGGGTTTCTTTCATGTCCTCCTGAAATCAAAGACAGAATTCTAGGTACAAATAAATATACTATCAAAGCCCCCTGATGACGTCATCATCAATTCTGACTTTGATCTGGAGGCTCTTGCTTTAATCTTGGCTTTGATCTGACTAATGTTTCCTGACAGGTTGCTGTTTCCACTCCAGAGCAACCAGTAGTTGATCCTATCAGACCAGTCAGATGAACGAAGCTTTTCACTTTACCAGTGGAAAATCTGGGAAAAGAAACTCCTCCTGTCAGATGAAGGCTTCACTGTGTTGAGGAGGGTTTGTTCAGATGATTCTAGAAGAATAAATCAAAACCTCATCATTGAACATGAACATTAATCACTGATGACTGTTTTAACTGAACCTACTGGATACTGTGGTGCCTGATGAGGAGACAACTTGGGTACAAAGTTGAAGAAGAGGGTTTTTGGAGAGGAGATTTAGATGAGATGGTTTCCAAATCAAATCGGTTGTCACAAGGGAAAGTCTGCATGGAAACACACACACACACACACACACACACACACACACACACACACACACACACACACACACACACACACACACACACACAGAGTCCTACTGACTAACCCATGTTTTTCTTCACTTAAACCACCACTGGAGTATTGAAAGAGATTGCATGAGACATCATCAACTTAAATTAAAAACCCCTGACTGCCTTTAATTCCCTCCTGGCTGCAGGAAATTAGACAGACCAGCCCCTAGAACGGGGCTGCACGGTGGTGCCGTGGTTAGCACTGTGCCCTCACAGCAAGAAGGTTCCGGGTTCGAGTCCTGGCTCGGGCGTGGGATCTTTCTGTGTGGAGTCTCCATGTTCTCCCCGTGCCTGCGTGCGTCCTCTCTGATACTCCAGCTTCCTCCCACAGTCCAAAGACATGCAATTTGGGGACGAGGCTGATTGGATTCTCTAAATTGACCGTAGATGTGAGTGTGAATGGTTGTTTGTCTCTGTGTGTTGGCCCTGCCATGGACTGGCGACCTGTCCAGGGTGAACACCGCCTCTCGCCCGTAGATGCTGGGATAGGCTCCACCCCCCCCGCGACCCTTACTAGTAAGAAATAAGCAGAAGATGACGATGGATGGCCCATAGAGTGGAGGTGAGACCACAACCATGCTCCACAATCAATATTTACATCAAACCAGCACCATCTCAATAACATAACCTGACTAAATATATACATGATTCCAGACTACTACACCAACTCAATAATACATCCACATGCATAATCATTCAATGAACCTTGCCTGTGATTGTACCCCCTCCCCCATCTGGGAGCAAAGGTTTGCACCTACAGCTCTTAAGGAGCTTCCTTGGGCCACTCTCCCCTTTTGGCTCCACCCCCTTTAAGGAAACCACCAGGAAGAGGTGAGGACTGACTGTGACGACTGAAACTGCCACATTTACATGAGACAAACTAGATCAACACTAAATACCAGTTCTTGCACAGTGATTCCCACTGACTGACACTGGGGTCTTCATTTTCCACAGGCAGGATGGCCGGTCCCCCTGTGCTTCCCAGGTCCCTCCCTGGAACACATGGCATAGAAAATGTTTCACATGTTTGCTGATTCAATAAACCTCACCATTAACATGTGTGTGTGCCTATAATTTACATAAACTGTTAATGCCAAGACAAATGCTGCCTTCAATTAATCATTTATGTCATGGAACCCTTGGTCTCCATTACATTGGTCAACCAGAGAAGCTTCAACTGGTGACGCTCATTCAATCATGCATGAAGGTCAAGGTGCATTATCTGCTGTGCTCCTTAGCAGGGGAATTAGCTCAAATGGTAGAGCGCTCGCTTAGCATGTGAGAGGTAGAGGGATCGATGCCCTCATTCTCCAGAATACTTTAACTTGTTCTGTTGATCAGAGGAGCTGCTGGGTGATGAATGCTGATGTTTGTCCACTGGTGTGATAAAGTGTCCCCTTTTACTGAGATGTGAATAAACACCTGCTCAGTTCAAATCTGCAATGAAGTCAAGTCATCACCCTGTAAAGCACCAAATAACAAAAGTTACACTTTACAAGTAGAACAGGTCCAGTTCCACACTCCTTAAATGAATTTACACCCAACTATTCTTCATGAGCAAGCACATCCTAGCTTAGGCCCAACTTTTCTTGGCGCTCTCCCAGATGCTTGGGAGCTGCTGGGGGAGCGCTAGTTGGGCCTAAGCTAGGAGCTAAGCTAAGGTGGTCTTCACCAGCTAATGAGGGCTGGCTAGCTCTTGCAGCTTTTGGTGCAGAGCCGCTGCAGGTCCAATTCAACCTCGCTAAGCCTCACCTCCAACACAACAAAAAACTACATTTAACACACTTATCAGTATCACTAAAGGAGGCAGAGGAGGAACAAAACATGTGGCACCCTGAGCAGGAGAGAGGAGAACAAGAGGGAGAAGCCATCGTTAGCTTAGCGTGTTTACAAGGCAGAAAGACTGTTGCTACAAGAATGATGGTCTTTTAAACTTCAGCCAAATAAAGCAAGTAGGTATTAATTTTTGGTGGGTAATTAGTCAACGAAATAAGGAATTAGCAGGGAGGATCACACTTTAGCGAGCACAATGAAGCAAGGCTCTACGTTCAGCAACACAGAAAAAGGAGTTGAGGTCACACGCTTCCTGCAACCAAGGTCAAAAATCCAGGACGGACGAAGGGGAGGACAACAAAGACAAAGAAACAAGAAACAGAGATAATAACCTTAAACTCCATAACAACCATAACACATATTGCTCACACACACACACACATACACACACACACATTTTGTGAAACATCTCAGGAGTCATCAGGTGTTTTACTCAGAGGGATTCATTCATGATAAATGAGCATGGAGGAGACCCAGTAATCATCAACACAAGCGTCACATGAGCAGGTCACCACCCACTTTTATTGATTGGTTCTTGTAAGAATCACTCCTAACGCCATCAGGAGGTCATTTTTTTGTCCTGCCCTGTCTCAACTGTTGGAGCACAACTACAGCCTGAACTCTGCCACTACCTTATCCCTCCCTAACATCCTCATACAGACCCACTATCTGGACTAGCCTGACCCCCCTGACCCTCATCAGTCACTCGTTGTGCCTCACACTGGAGGGAATAGGAGCGTCTGTGAGCTCTGACTGTTGGGATGCACATCCATGTGATGAAGAGCTGTTTTAAAGAGGGAATCATTTGACCTCTTGACCTGTGTGGGCAGGTACAGAGGGACAATTCCATCATGAACAATAATATTACGAAACAAATGGGTCTTTAGCTTCTTTCTGAAGGTGTCCACAGCGTCCTCATGTCCAGTGGGAGAGCGTTCCAGATTCTAGGAGCTGCAACCTGGAAGGTTCACTCTCCTTCAGTGAGGCTGAATCCCTGTGGTCAGGGAGGATAAGGGACCCCACAGGTATCACTAAAGTGCTTTAGACTGCAAAGCACTCAGCTAATCAAGCTAGGATCAACTGCTGTGGTGATCAAGGTATCATCATATATAACAAACAAAGAAAACAGAGTTGAGGAAAAGCACACAAAGAAGAAACTGTGAACATAAACAGAGCATCTTCTACACCAGATGTCACACGGCTCAGTAGACCTCTGGTTTGACCCGTAGCAGGTCCAGTCTCCAGGGTGCCCCCATCATTCTGCTTTTCAGTCGCAGGACATGCAGCAGAATCCCATCGCTCCTCTGCAGAAGAACATGTGAGAGCGTCTGCTTGCTCTTCTCTGGCTGGACGTAGGGGAGAGTCTTCTTGCTCTTCTCTGGCTGGACGTAGGGGAGAGTCTGTTTGCTCCTCTCTGGCTGGACGTAGGGGAGGGTCTGCTTGCTCTTCTCTGGCTGGACGTAGGGGAGAGTCTGCTTGCTCTTCTCTGGCTGGACGTAGGGGAGAGTCTGTTTGCTCTTCTCTGGCTGGACGTAGGGGAGGGTCTGCTTGCTCTTCAGAAGTTTGCTGGACCTTCGCTTGAAGGTCATGATTTTCCTCTTTCAAAAAGCTTTTTAAATCATGAAGATTTCCCAGGATTTCCCACTGAGCACTGCTCCTTTTCTTCTTTTGTGTTCTCACTGCACATAGAAGACTCTGAACTTCAACGTTCAGACTGCCAGTCTTTGTGGGGTCCTGGTCCTTCCTTGATTCAAGGTGGGCCAACTCAGCAGTGAAGGTCTCTGTCTCCTGAGATGCAGTAGAAACTCGTCTCCTCAAACATCCATTTTCTGCCTGTCTCTCCTCACTCTGGGACCTCAGCTGTTCAAGAGTCATCTTCTTCTCAGTGAGTTCTTCTCTCATATTGTTAATCTCTGCCTGGATGGAGTTGAGCTCACACTTGAGGTCACACTTCTCCTTGCAAACCATCTTCACCTCAAGCTGAAGATTGTGGACTTGTGTGTTCAGGTCTCTGATCTGAGTCTGGTTCTCCTCCCTCACAGATTCAAGGTTGCCCACCATGGCAGACATGTTCTCTACCAGCTGATAGGCAATAATCTTCTCTTGTCCAAGACTAGAAACCTGTCCCCACAAATTCTGGTTTTCTGTCCATCTCTTGTCACACAGAGACTGAAGCTGATCAAGCGCACTTTTCTTCTCTGTCAGGTCTTCCTCAAGACATTTCATCTCCACCTGTTCACTCTCCCTCAGAGACTGAACCTGGGTCAGCTCTTTTCTGAGCTCATTGTTCTCTCCATCAACCTTCCTCCCCTCACACTGAAGACTGTGGACTGTTGCGTTCAGATCTTCTTTCTGAGTCTGGTTCTTGTCCTGGACCGTTTTGAGGTTGGCCACCACAGCAGTGAGGTTCTGTAGCTCCTGGATTGCTCTTTTATTCTCACGTTCAAGAGTAGAAACTTGCTCCCTCAAGTTCTGGTTTTCTGCCTGTGTGTTGTCATTCAGAGACTGAAGCTGCTCAAGGGCAGCTTTCTTCTCAGTCAGGTCCTCCTGCTCTGTCAGCCTTAGAGATGGAGGAGCAGGATCACATTGACCAGGATCATTCAGTGGATAAATACAGCTCCTACTGAGATCCACCAGATCTCTGAATGCTCCAACTATACAATCCAATGGAGTCATAGCCTTCTGTCCTGGGTTGATCTGAAGATCTTGAGCCAGACTAAATCTCCTGGAACTGTCAAGTGTTTAAAGACCAAAACTGCCCCAGAAATGAGGAGTCTGGATTCTTTTCTCGAAGGAGATGGCAATGACAGTCCTGCAGAGTGACATCACTGACATGAATGGATGACTTCAGTCATGTGACTGGATGACTTCAGTCACATGACTGGATGACAGTGTAGATGCCAATGTAGAGGTTGGGTAAATAGTCTCTGAGAATCCAGCTTGAAGCCACGCATTCCTTGTTTTTGAAAAACCCAAAAGGAGACCATCAGTCTCCCTCAAATCCTGTACTTGGTTCAATGTTGCTGTTCCATTTTGCAGCAGCAGGTGTCGCTGTGATACCAGGTTCAGTTCAAGATTCCCAACTCCAGTTCATGTTGGTGACCTCAGTGGCAGGTAAAATGGTGCTTCAGTGGATCATGTGATCAACTCATGTGTGTCCTCACTTCTCCACAGGTCTGTCAAATGTTCTGTAAAATAGTTGGACCCAGCAGAGCTGCTAGATTAGGAGTTGATGGAGTCGTTGCAGATACCAGGGTCCAAAGTCCAGCTTGAACCTGGTTTGTGCAGTTCTTTGTCAAGCTAGCAGCCATTCTTGTCACTGCCAAGCTAAAGTGACTTCTGTCAACAAAGGTCAACATACAAAAGGATATTTCTACTGGCAGTTCAAGATTTTGATCAAACTCCTTTTTCAGAGCTGGAACCTTCCTCTTGTGTCAGCTTTCTGTTCCCATCTCTATGGTAATGGTCAGTTTTGACCCACGTCTTCAATCAGCTGTCAAATAAACTATGACAATTTTCTATCCTCCAAGCTGTTTCCATCTCTTGGTGACCTTGTTAGGCTTCCTTATCCATGGAAATATTGGTTTGAAGATTTAGTTGTTGGCCTCTGGACCTTTTTTTAGTCACTAAATCTTCAATTTCAGTTAAAAAAAATGGCAAAAAGAATCTCAAGAAAATCCTAGAAATAAACCAAAGGTTGTTGTGTTTCCTGACCGTTACTGAGGGTGTTAGAACACATCTCTGACATGGATTGGTTTGATTTAGTATTCATTTTAGTATCATTAACTATTGGAACATCCATGGTGTTATGGGTCAGTTTAGACCCTCATAAATTTACTTCAAGAAATATGGCAAAAAAGTATCTTTTTCAGCAACAGAACTTTAATACAAACACAAAATGAAAAGCAGAACAAGCCAGAACCCAAAATATGGATTTGCAAGGTCAACAAACAACAACCAGTCAAGCAAACCAAACCAACAGAAACCAGTTACTGGTTCAAAACCAGGAAAAAACAAAAACAGAGTAAGAGTCGTTTAAAGTTCAGATGCTTGTGTGTCACTTCTGTGTGTTCTTTCCAGAGATGTTCCTGCAGTTGAAGCACCATCCGTCCGTCCTGCTGTCCTGACTGCTAGGGCAGTCCTGACCCTCTTTCTTCTGGAACCAGGTCCTGAGGGGGTTGTGGCTGTGGCTGTTCTGGTTGGTGTTGAGGCAGGGCTGCTGGGGAGGACGCTGGTGTGGATGCTCTCTGTGTTGCTGATGGCATGGATGGAGTGCTGCTGAGCTCTGCAGCTGTCTGAGCAAGGCTGCAGCGTCTGGGTCTCGGGGCGTCCGTTCCCTTCCCTCAGTGTGTGGCTTGACCAGGGAACTTCCCAGCTCCTCCAGAAACATTCTCCTCTTGCTCTTCTTGGTTGAGCTCCACTCCTGGTGGATGTTGGTCCACAACACCAATGTTTCTATGCAGACTCATCAAGGATGCTGCAAAACACAAGAATCCACCACAAGACTTTCTCTTCAACCATGTTGAGGTCTTCATGGCTGTGATGATGCAGGTTCTCTTTCTTATTTTCTTTTTTAAAAATTCAGTAGTTTCATGTTAAATAATTAATGTAATATTAAAAAAGTTGATCACCTTTTATTAATTACTGTATTCTGTTTTGTTCCAGTGTTGATGATCTAAACCTGATATTTAGAAAAGCAGACAGCACAAAAACAGAAAATGCCACCATATCATTGAAATTTTCTTTCATGCATCTGAATGTGTAGACTCTTTTTGCAGAAGCCCCTCCCCTCTGTAGGGCTGGTGGTGCAATGGACAACGCGTCTGACTTTGGATCAGAAGATTCTGGATTCAACTCCTGGCTCCGTTCAAACTTCATAAACAAAAGCTTTCACACCTGAAGTGAGAACCAGTGATCAAAGTCACTGAAGTCCTCCCAGGTTTCCTCCTTGTCTGCTGGAAACATGAACACATGAATGATCCTGCTACCTCTCATGTTAAGCTGCACTTGACAGTGACAGCAGGAGAACAAAAATCCCAGTGTGTCATCAACATTTCCTGTCAATCAATGATAGAAGCTGTTGAGTTTCTGGATCAGAACAAGGAGAAAGGAGCCCCAATGAAAGAGTGATGGTTCTTGATTCTGATTTTGTTCTTCACTCCTACACCAGAGAGTGAAAGTGTGGGCTGGCTGGGCGCAACTGCCTGCTTCAGAGTGGGAGGAGCCTCAGGACTTTCCAGTGAGAGCTGCAAACTTCCACCAGCGCCCAGTGCCAGCAGGTCTTCATGATGGAGCTGAGAAGAACACAACAACACCAGAGCACTGGAGAGGAGCACAACACTTCTTTGCTTCCTGGCCACTCTCATGTCTGTCTGTCCATCTGGAGTTGGGGGGAGGAGCTTCACATGTTTTTCTTTTTTAAAAAAGGGAATGTCATGACTTCCTCTGTATGTTAGAATATGAACTACTAAAAATGTTTATCCACAGTTTAAAGTTACAAATTAATTTTAAAGTAGAAAACTCTCCCCTCTTCAATCCTGTCACTCAGTGTTGTAAACTGTTTCAAACAAATTCTACTGTTCAACAGTTCAAGTGTTTCTAATGAAGCTGAATGTTCTCCTCTACATTCCTCAGTTGGGTTTCTTTCATGTCCTCCTGAGATCAAAGACAGAATTCTAGTTACTGTCAAAGCCCTGATGACATCATCAGGAATTCTGACCTGTCCAGGGTAAACTCTGAACCCACGCCTCCTCAAAGACTGGGGATCTGCTGACCCTGCCTCTTGCCCAATGTCACCTGGGATCGCCACCCCCCCCCCCCATGACCCTTAAAGGATAAGAACAGAAAGTGGATGGAGGGATGGACTCAGCACTGAAATCAGCTGATCTGATCCACATTCTAATGTTTCCTGTCCCTCTTTAGGAGTCAATGAGAATAGTAGTGTATATAATAATGTATATCCAACCTTGTAGTATCTTTCCAAAGCTTTTAGTATTTCTTCTTGTTTCTACTTGTAGTTTTAGTGTCTGGATCTTTTCTTTTGATGTCCTGCTGTCTGCTCTTTGCTTTTGGAGCTTCCTTCAACAACTACCAGGCCTCCTGGGTACTGTAGGAAACATGGTCAAGTTCTTCTGACTTCTCCAGGAACGTCCTGCTCACATTGGTCTGTCTTCATTTTGACTCCTCCCACTGCCACAATGACCAGCCTTTATACTCTTGGTGACTGGGGCCCTGGTTGCTGCAGGCCTCAACACCAGCCTGTGGTTGTGAGCAGGGCAGAACAGAACTGACAGTATCTCCCATGCAGGACCTGGGTCAGCGCCTGGTGCCAGCTGGGGCACCGCTTTAACCTGGACCCCTAGAAGATCTTCTCCAGGAACTGGCCTTTTTCAGTCGAAACAGCGTGAAACTTCAAGTAAAGAATTAAAATTATTTAATTCACAATGAGGCCTCTGTCAAAAAATGAAGGCACAACTGACTACCTCCCCATGACTTCACTCTGATAACCAGGAGGTAACCTGGTAGTCAGAGCAGCGATGCTCAGGTCTGTGGACTCAGAAGAGGGTTCTTCTTTTGGTCACAGGTTTGAAGTGGAAGTGAAAGGAGAGGCAGTTAGAGACCTGCCACACCTCTCCAGTGACCTGGGACATGATGGCAGTGGTGGGATTTGAACCCACGCCTCCTCAGAGACTGGAACCTTAATCCAGCGCCTTAGACCGCTCAGCCACACTACCTCACTGTGCTGCTCTCTGAGTTGGTCTGCTAAAGGCATGTTGAAGAGGAAGTAACAATAATATAAAACTTATTCTGAAGGGGGACCCCTTTCCTCCCACGGTCACAGGAAGTGACAACAGCGCCGCTAGAAGCAGGAAAGAAATGGTAAAAGGACTCAGTTTGTACAGAGCCTTTCTACCTCAGCAGCACTCAAGGAGCTGAACAATGTCCTCTCATTCACACACACTCACACACTGATGCTGAAGGCTGCCATGCAAGGAGCCAACCTACTCATCAGAAGTATTTAGGGGTTCAGTCTCTTACTCAAGGACACTTTGACATGGTCACTGGAGAAAGTGAGGATCAAACCAGCCACCCTTTGGTTGCCAGACGGCCACGCTACTCCTGAGTCATGTGACCTGGATAAGATGGTGAACTACAGCTGATCGCCATGCTAGCAAACCTCTTTTGTTTGGTTGTTGTTTAGTGACTGTGGATGAATACACAGGAGAAGTTGAGCATAAATTTGTGTTCCCTGTTCACTTGAATATCTGCAGGAGTGTGAGGTGGAAATAATACTCGGAGGAGAATGAGAGTTCAGTCTCTGCGCTATGACCTGTGCTGACACTAAAACATGTCAGCCCACAGAACAAAGATGGCAGTCCTCTGGGAGAGCAGGTACACCACACATACATGAAGAAACCCTACAGGAAACAAATGTGTTGCCAGAGACTTTTACTCTGTTTTTGTTGTTTACCCAAGAACAGGATTGGAGGGAGACTGATGGTCGCTGTTTGGGTTTTTGGAAAACAAGGAGGCTGTGGGTTCAAGCTGGATTCTCAGAGACTATTTCCCCAACCTGTACATTGGCATCTACACTGTCATCCAGTCACATGACTGAAGTCATCCAGTCACGTGACTGAAGTCATCCAGTCACGTGACTGAAGTCATCCAGTCACGTGACTGAAGTCATCCAGTCACATGACCTGAGTCATCCATTCATGTCAGTGATGTCACTTGGCAGGACTGTCATTGCCGTCTCATTCCAGAAAAGAACCCAGACTCCACCTGTGGCTCCATGATAACTGATGGACCTCTGGTTGGAGGCTGGACGATGATGTTTGGACTGGAAGGAAAACTCCTTGTCCAAATTCCATTGTGTTCAAGTTTAAAGTCCCACAATAAGAAGTAGCTGAATCTGACAGGTGGAGGTTTGGAACTACAAGATGGTGATGTTTCCTTGACTTGATGCTTTGACTGTCAGGGTGGATGACAGCTTCTTCTGCTGCTTCATCTGAGTGGCTATGATTGGAGGTTTTACCCTCCAAGGTTGTTTGGTTCCAGGGGAAATTTTAGAATTCCAGTCCCCAACCTGGGCTGTTCTGAAACTCTTCTCCTGAATCACTCCTGAGCTGCAGCAAGAACAAATACCAGTGCCAACCAGATCAACTTCATGGCTGCTAACAGCCTCAGACACTTGATTTTCATCAATCTGGAGCCAAGAAGGCCCTCACCTGTGGTTCTCCTCCAGGAGGGTCCAGGTTCTGCCATTGTGGCTCCTGGTGCCACTGCCAGAGAGCCTCAGCTGCACACTGCAACATTTCAACAGGAGATTGACATTCCTTCAAATGTCCTGACATCTGATTCCAATGGTTCTGTTCCATATTTATATTGTAAATCAATCACACAATGAAAGCTGCCTCAGCAGGTTTAAGAGAGAGAACAAGCTAAGAGATCTGAAACCAGTAAAATATGCTTTTCTGTGTGCAAACTAGTGAGGGGCATGGAAGGATATTTTACCACCAATACAGAACCCAGACTTTAGTCATGTGATGAGATGGAGTCTCTGATGATGAAGTTAATGGACAAAATTTGAATTAAAAGAAAACACATTTCTTCAGCAGACTTTGATCCAACATTGAAGTTAGAGTTTGGTGGCTGCTCCATGTTGGAGGAAACCAGGCGATGTTGGGACATCACAGGGAAGCTCCTTTGCCTCCTCTGCTGCCAGTTCAACCACTCACTCCCATCAGTGGAGAGCAGCTTCAACTGGGTTTGGAATGTACCACTGTGGATGCATAGGAATGTGGAGAAAATGTCCTTTGTCAGAAGTGGGATTTGAACCCACACCTCCAGGAGAGACTGCGACCTGAACGCAGCGCCTTAGACCGCTCGGCCATCCTGACAGACACTGACAGTTGCAGACTGAATTAATTGACTGACAAAGTAGAATTTTTTCCACAGGAGCTACTGGCTCCTTAGTTGTTGCATTTATTGTTAACATTAAACACACAGTCTGAGTTTATGGCAGTAAGAAATGATTTTCATTTTTCTAAAGGACAAGAAATGAACCAGAACATTAGAACCACATTGCATCTCTTGATCAGTTTGTTACATGGGACACCTTCCAGACAGGAAGGTCCCACCAAGACTTGAACTGGGATCACTGGATCCAGAGTCCAGAGGGCTCACCATTCCACCATGGAACCAAACACAAGGAGGACGTTCCTCAAAATACCACTTGACATCACCTGCAATCAACCTGTTGATATTTGGAGGTTCATCTTGCTCTTGTTCCAGACTACATTGGCAAAAGGATCATGAACCACAAGGAAATCATGGAACTCCAGATTTATTCAGGACTTTCTAACTCCATCGTATGACCTGGGAGCAAAGACTGGCCAGGCCTTCCTTAATTTATCAGTTAATTACTGCTTCAACAAACATGCCACTTAATTAAGTCACCAGAATTTCTCTCATTGAAAAACCCACCAGCCTGATTTCTTGACATGACATGAAAAATTCTCCAAGAACCCACAGTTGGGTGGAAAGATACCAGGTTAACCAGGAGGAGTCCTGCTCCTGAACCATGGATGGAACAAAGTCCACTGGAAAACTCAGCAGTTCCTGAGTGCCAGATCCATCCGGGAACTTGGGTCTCCCCTTGACTGTGGTGATCCATGAGATCAAGGAGGACAGAGGGAAGAAGGATCCTGTTGGAGATCTCCTACCTTCTTCCTCCACTTCACTACTACTTGGATGTCAGGAATATGAGGTACTTTACTCAAATGACGTATTAGGAGTTTCCTGTTTGACAAGAAGGAAGTCAGAGGTTCATACCTCACTTGTTGGTGGTGCCCTCAACCTGCTGAGAGCATCACTTAGTTCTCTACAGAGAAACATGGCAGCTCTGCTGAAGGCTGCAGGAAACCTGCTAAAACCTGCTGGAACTGAGACTTGGACTCAGGTCACTGGATTCAAAGTCCAGGGTGCCAACAGGTCCACCAGGGCATCTGTGCTTTACTTACCGTGTAAAAAGGACCACAGTGGTCGTCTGGTTTTAATTTAACAAACAAATATGGTTGAAAACTTTGAGACAGAGACACAGGGCTCTTATTTGAAGGGCCATGGGATGGGAAATATCCTAGACCTCTGAGATCAGAGCTCTCACTTTGATCTCAGGGTCCTGACTTTGGGGGTTCTTCCTTTGGTCTTCAAATACTTGTGGTTTTTATTGGCAGAACTTTCAACTTGCATGCAAAAAGAGAATCACAGTCAATGTAAACCCAGCAGACAGTGTTTATTTCTAATAAATCAGACAATCACACAAATGAGAATGAAAGGAAAAAACAAAGAAAGGTTTTAAAATCCTTCTCCACTCTAAAGCTTTTTAAAGTTCATTTGAAGGTTCAAAGGTGGAGGTGAGGAGGTCACCCTGATCCTCCCTGTCGTCACTGCCGTGATTCTTTCTTCTGGTGCTGTGGTTCTTCTGATGAAGGGGGCGTGATGTTTGCTGTCTCAGGCTCCACCAAATGTCCTCTTTAGGACGCCACAATGTGGCCTCTTCACTGCTCCATCTTCCCTGCATCGGAGACACCAGGGTTCCTCCTGGTGCCGACCCCATCGTCCTTCTACCCAATGGTGCGGCCATGGATCCTCAGAGGACGCTGGGATCCTTCTTCTCATCAGAGCCACAGTTTTTCCTGGAGGGAACAACAGGAGCTTTGTTGTAATGTTTTGCTCGATGTTTCCTGCACAGACCGTCAGGATCTGTGACGCCATCTTGTGGTAGGGGGTCATCATCTTGTTGTGTGGTAGTGGATTCATTGATCTGCTGTTTCAACACATTCAAGTTCATTATCCTACAAGTCAAAGTACATTTGGTGTGGAGTTTTAGTTTCTGGCCTCAATCATAACGTGTGCCTTTCTTCTTCATGAACATTTCTCAGCTTTGTAAGTTTATTCTAGTTTTTCTTCCTCACTTTTCTATTCCATTGTTGTTGAAGATTCTATTGCAGGTTGGAGTTCCCTGTTGACTGAAGCAGAAACAGGAACAACAAGCTGGAGGCTGTCAGAGCTCCAAGTTGGGCCGCTGATATTAAAGTAGGAGATGAACACATCCAGGTTAGCATCCCTCTCAGAAGCTGCTACTTTAGCTCTTCAGAGTACAGCAGCCTAGCATAGCTTCATCTGGCCAGTTAGTGGCCCACTTTGATGTCTGGGATATCAGGTTCAAGGTTCTTCACAGCTCTGAATGAAGGCTTTCTAAAGTGTTAACCAGTACTCCAGTTGTAAAAAACAATCAGGGGGGATGGTAGATTTTGATGTTTAGGAACAGATCATTTGTGCTGATGACAGCGCATCAGGTGAGAGACCAACAGTGTACCCTTACTCCTCTCAAACAACATGCATGCTATGGATATTACCTGTCTGCTACTCCTGTCATTGATCTTGACCAAGCCCCCAGGCTGACACTGCTACCACTGCTCCTACATAGTTAGAGTCAAATGCAGAGGACATTTTCCCACCGGGTGCAAGTGCAACTTCATACTCATGCTACCTATAAATCTGGGAATTCATCTATATTTTGAAACAAAACGTTCTCAAGTCAAGTCCATTTTAATTAAAGTGCAAGAGCAAAAGAATGAAACAAATGTACTGTGGCAGGATGGCGCTACACTCCCCACCGTGAGGGGCAGTGTGGCAGACGATAGTGAGTGGTCACCTAGAAGTAGACCTGGTCCGACCCTTCTCCGTCCTTTCCACTTCCTCTCCCTCCTTCACGGAGCTGACAGCCGTGCGTGGTGGCGTCTCGCTGGTCAGCAGAAAGGTTACAAACAAAGGTACCTCAAAACCTCAAAATAATGCTACAGTGATGTCGGAAGAATTGCTAATGAACTCA
This sequence comes from Aulostomus chinensis, assembly GCF_037954235.1. NCBI lineage: Eukaryota > Metazoa > Chordata > Actinopteri > Syngnathiformes > Aulostomidae > Aulostomus > Aulostomus chinensis. Next base: position 53,079,693 of record NC_141320.1, on the reverse strand, counting down.
AAATGATGCTAACAGTAATGGAGGAAGAGTTGCTAATAACCTCAAAATAATGCTACAATGATGTTGTAAAAATTGCTAATGATCTCAAAATGATGCGACAGTGATGTCATAAGAATTGCTAATGAACTCAAAATTATGCTAACAGTAATGTAGTGATAGTTGCTAATAAACTCAAAGTGATGCTGACAGTCGTGTAGTAAGAGTTGCTACTAACCACAAAATAATGCTACAGTGATGTCGGAAGAATTGCTAATGAACTCAAAATGATGCTAACAGTAATGTAGTGATAGTTGCTAATAAACTCAGTGAGGCTTACAGTAATGTAGTACGTGTTTCTAACAATTTCAAATGATGCTGAAAGTCATGTAGTAAGAGTTGCTACTACCCTCAAAATAATGCTACAGTGATGACGTAGGAATTGCTAATGAACGCAAAATAATGCGAAAGTAATGTCGGAAGAATTGCTAATGATCTCAAAATGATGCTAAGAGTAATGTAGTGATAGTTGCTAATAAACTCAGTGATGCTTTCAGTAATATAGTAAATGTTTCGGATAACCTCAAAGTGATGCTGACAGTCATGTACTAAGAGTTGCTACTAACCTCAAAACAATGCAACAGTAATGTAGTAAGAGTTGCTACGAACCTCCAAATAATGCGACAGTGATGTCGGAAGAATTGCTAATGATCTCAAAATGATGTGACAGTGATGTCGTAAGAATCACTAATGAACACAAAATGATGCTAACAGTAATGTAGTGATAGTTGCTAATAAACTCAGTGAGGCTTACAGTAATGCAGTACGTGTTTCGAACAATTTCAAATGATGCTGAAAGTCATGTAGTCAGAGTTGCTACTACCCTCAAAATAATGCTACAGTGATGTCGTAGGAATTGCTAATGAACGCAAAATAATGCGAAAGTAATGTCGGAAGAATTGCCAATGATCTCAAAATGATGCTAAGAGTAATGTAGTGATAGTTGCTAATAAACTCAGTGATGCTTTCAGTAATATAGTAAATGTTTCGGAAAACCTCAAAGTGATAGTGACAGTCATGTAGTAAGAGTTGCTACGAACCTCAAAATAATGTAACAGTGATGTTGGAAGCATTGCTAATGATCTCAAAATGATGCGACAGTGATGGAGTAAGAATTGCTAATGAACTCAAAATGATGCTAAGAGTAATGTAGTGATAGTTGCTAATGATCTCAAAGTGATGCTAACAGTAATGTAGTGAAAGTTTCGAATAACCTCAAAGTGATGCTGACAGTCATGTAGTAAGAGTTGCTAGTAACCTCAAAACAATGCGACAGTGATGTTGGAAGCATTGCTAATGATCTCAAAATGATGCGACAGTGATGGAGTAAGAATTGCTAATGAACTCAAAATGATGCTAAGAGTAATGTAGTGATAGTTGCTAATGACCTCAAAGTGATGCCGACAGTCATGTAGTAAGAGTTGCTTCGAACCTCAAAATAATGCGACAGTGATGTCGGAAGAATTGCTAATGATCTCAAAATGATGCGACAGTGATGTAGTAAGAATTGCTAATGAAGTCAAAATGACGCTAACAGTGATGTACTTAAAGTTGCTCATCAACTCAGTGATGCTTACAGTAATGCAGTACGTGTTTCGAACAACCTCAAAGTGATGCTGAAAATCATGCAGTAAGAGTTGCTTGAACCTCAAAATAATGCGACAGTGATGTAGTAAGAATTGCTAATGAAGTCAAAATGACGCTAACAGTGATGTAGTAAGAATTGCTAATGAACTCAAAATGATGCTAACAGTAATGGAGTGAAAGTTTCGAATAACCTCAAAGTGATGCTGACAATCATGTAGTAAGTGTTGCTACGAACCTCAAAATATTGCGACAGTGATGTCGGAAGAATTGCTAATGAACTCAAAATGATGCTAACAGTAATGTAGTGATAGTTGCTAATTAACTCAGTGATGCTTACGGTAATGTAGTAAGTGTTTGGAACAACCTCAAAGTGATGCTGACAGTCATTTAGTAAGAGTTGCAACTAACCTCATAATGATGCTAACAGTAATGTAGTGATAGTTGCTAATGAACTCAAAGTGATGCTGACATTCATGTAGTAAGTGTTTCGAACAACCTCAAAGTGATGCTGACAGTGATGTAGTAAGAGTTGCTACGGACCTCAAAATAATGCGACAGTGATGTAGTAAGAATTGCTAATGAACTCAAAATGATGCTAACAGTAATGGAGTGAAAGTTTCGAATGACCTCAAAGTGATGCTGACAGTCATGTGGTTTGAGTTGCGAGTAAATTAAAAATGATGCTGACAGTGATGTCGTAAGAATTGCTATTGAACTCAAAACAATGCTAACAGTAACGTAGTGATAGTTGCTAACAAACTCAGTGATGCTTACAGTAATGTAGTAAGAGTTGCTACGAACCTTTAAATAATGCAACAGTAATGTAGTCAGAGTTGCTACGAACCTCAAAATAGTGCGACAGTGATGTCAGAAGAATTGCTAATGATCTCAATTTAATGCTACAGTGATGTCGTAAGAATTGCTAATAAACTCAAAATGATGCGAACAGTAATGTAGTGATAGTTGCTAATAAACTCCAAGTGATGCTGACAGTAATGTAGTAAGAGTTGCTACGAACCTCAAAATAATGCAACAGTAATGTAGTAAGAGTTGCTACGAACCTCAAAATAATGCGACAGTGATGTCAGAAGAATTGCTAATGATCTCAAAATGTTGCGACAGTGATGTAGTAAGAATTGCAAATGAACTCAAACTGATGCTACCAGTAATGGAGTGAAAGTTTCGAATAACCTCAAAGTGATGCTGACAGTCATGTAGTAAGTGTTGCTACGAACCTCAAAATAATGCGACAGTAATGTAGTAAAAGTTGCTACGAACCTCAAAATATTGCGACAGTGATGTCGGAAGAATTGCTAATGAACTCAAAATGATGCTAACAGTAATGTAGTGATAGTTGCTAATTAACTTAGTGATGCTTACAGTAATGTAGTAAGAGTTTCGAACAACCTCAAAGTGAAGCTGACAGTCATGTAGTAACAGTTGCTTCTAACCTCAAAATGATGCTAACAGTAATGTAGTAAGAGTTGCTACGAACCTCAAAATAATGCGACAGTGATGTCGGAAGAATTGCTAATGAACTCAAAATGATGTTAACAGTAATGTAGTGATAGTTGGTAATAAACTCAGTGATGCTGACAGTAATGTAGTAAGAGTTGCTACGAACCTTTAAATAATGCAACAATAATGTAGTAAGAGTTGCTACGAACCTCAAAATAATGCGACAGTGATGTCAGAAGAATTGCGAATGATCTCAAAATGATGCGACAGTGATGTAGTAAGAATTGCTAATGAACTCAAAATGATGCTAACAGTAATGGAGTGAAAGTTTCGAATAACCTCAAAGTGATGCTGACAGTCATGTAGTAAGTGTTGCTACGAACCTCAAAATAATGCGACAGTAATGTAGTAAAAGTTGCTACGAACCTCAAAATATTGCGACAGTGATGTCGGAAGAATTGCTAATGAACTCAAAATGATGCTAACAGTAATGTAGTGATAGTTGCTAATTAACTTAGTGATGCTTACAGTAATGTAGTAAGAGTTTCGAACAACCTCAAAGTGAAGCTGACAGTCATGTAGTAACAGTTGCTTCTAACCTCAAAATGATGCTAACAGTAATGTAGTAAGAGTTGCTACGAACCTCAAAATAATGCGACAGTGATGTCGGAAGAATTGCTAATGAACTCAAAATGATGTTAACAGTAATGTAGTGATAGTTGGTAATAAACTCAGTGATGCTGACAGTAATGTAGTAAGAGTTGCTACGAACCTTTAAATAATGCAACAATAATGTAGTAAGAGTTGCTACGAACCTCAAAATAATGCGACAGTGATGTCAGAAGAATTGCTAATGATCTCAAAATGATGCGACAGTGATGTAGTAAGAATTGCTAATGAACTCAAAATGATGCTTACAGTAATGGAGTGAAAGTTTCGAATAACCTCAAAGTGATGCTGACAGTCATGTAGTAAAAGTTGCTACGAACCTCAAAATATTGCGACAGTGATGTCGGAAGAATTGCTCATGAACTCAAAATGATGCTAACAGTAATGTAGTTATAGTTGCTAATTAACTCAGTGATGCTTACAGAAATGTAGTAAGTGTTTCGAACAACCTCAAAGTGATGCTGACAGTCATGTAGTAAGAGTTTCGAACAATCTCATCCACCCCCGGGGCTCTGCCACCGCGGAGTTGTTTAACTGCCTCGGCGACTTCTTCCCCGGAGATTGGACGACCCCCCCCCAAGCACTCCCCAGACTCGGTCTCCTCCACGGAGTACGTGCTGGTGGGATTGAGGAGTTCCTCAAAGTATTCCTTCCACCGCCCAATTATCTCCCCAGTTGACGTCAGCAGCCTCCCACCCCCACTGTAAACAGTGTGGGCAAGTTGCCGCCTTCCCCCACTGAGGCGACGGACGGTTTGCCAGAACCTTTTTGGAGCTGACCGATAGTCGTTCTCCATGGCCTCACCGAACTCTTCCCACGCCCGCGTTTTTGCTTTGGCGACCGCCACAGCTGCACACCGTTTGGCCTGCCGGTAGCGGTCAGCTGCCTCTGGAGACCCACAGGCCAGCCATGCCCTGTAAGCCTCCTTCTTCAGCCTGACGGCTCCCCTCACCTCTGGTGTCCACCAGCGTGTTCGAGGATTACCCCCGCGGCCGGCCCCAGCAGCGTTGCGGCCACAGCTCACAGCAGCCGCCTCAACAATGGCAGAGCGGAACATGGCCCATTCGGACTCAATGTCCCCCACTACCCCCGTGATGTGATCAAAGCTCTGCCGGAGGTGGGAGTTAAAGATCGTTCTGACTGGTTCTTCTGCCAGGCGTTCCCAACAAACCCTCACTACTCGTTTGGGCCTGCCAGGTCTGCGCGGCATCTTCCCCTGCCATCTGATCCATCTCACCACCAGGTGGTGATCAGTTGACAGCTCAGCTCCTCTCTTCACCCGAGTGTCCAGAACATGCGGTCGCAGGTCAAATGATACGACTATAAAATCGATCATAGACCTGCGACCTAGGGTGTCCTGGTGCCATGTGCAATGTGGGCATCCTTATGCCCGAACATGGTGTTCGTTATGGCCAAACTGCGACTTGCACAGAAGTTCAATAACTGAACACCACTCGGGTTCAGGTCGAGCCTGCCGTTCCTCCCAATCACACCTCTCCAGGTCACGCTGTCGTTGCCCACGTGAGCGTTGAAGTCTCCCAGTAGGACAATGGAGTCCCCAGCCGGGGCACCATCCAGTACCCTTCCCAAGGACTCCAAAAAGGGTGGGTACTCTGAACTAGTGTTCGGCGCATATGCGCAGACCACAGTCAGGACCCGTTCCCCGACCCGAAGGCGCAGGGAAGCAACCCTTTCGTCCACGGGGGTAAACCCCAACGTACAGGCAGAGAGTCGAGGGGCAACCAAAAAGCCCACCCCCGCCCTCTGCCTCTCACCCGGAGCAACTCCAGCAAAAGAGAAAGTCCAACCCCTCTCAAGGACTCGGGTTCCGGACCCAGAGCTATATGTCGAGGTGAGGCCGACTATATCTAGCCGGTAACACTCAACCTCTTCCACCAGCTCCAGCTCCTTCCCCACCAGAGAGGTAACGTTCCATGTCCCAAAAGCCAGCTTCCATGTCTGTGGTTCAGACAGCCGAGGCACCCACCTGAAACTGCCACCCAAACCACATTGCACTGGACCCCTCCGGTTCCCCCGATGAGTGGTGAGTCCAAGGGAGGACGTGCCTGTGTCTCCTCTTCGGGCTGGGCCTGGCCGGGCCCCGCGGACCAAGGCCCGGACACCAGGCGCTCGCCTTCGAGCCGCCACCCTGGGCCTGGCTCAAGGGCGGGGCCCCAGTGCCCCTCCGAGCAGGGTACATGTAGCACTTGCTGGTTTTTCCATGAAGGGTCTGTTGAACCGTTCTTTGTCTGGCCCTTCGCCTAGGACCAGTCTGCCTTGGGTGACCCTACCAGGGGAAAAATGCCCCCGACAGCATTGCTCCTAGGGTCACTAGGGCACTCAAACTCCTCCATCACGGTAAGGTGACGGTTCCAGGAGGAGTAAGAGTTGCTACTAAACTCAATTTAATGCTACAGTGATGTCGTAAGAATTGCTAATAAACTCAAAATGATGCTAACAGTAATGTAGTGATAGTTGCTAATAAACTCAAAGTGATGCTGACAGTAATGTAGTAAGAGTTGCTACGAACCTTTAAATAATGCAACAGTAATGTAGTAAGAGTTGCTACGAACCTCAAAATATTGCGAAAATGATGTTGGAAGAATTGCTAATGAACTCAAAATAATGCTAACAGTAATGGAGTGAAAGTTTCGAATAACCTCAAAGTGATGCTGACAGTCATGTAGTAAGAGTTGCTAGTAATCTCAAAACAATGCGACAGTGATGTTGGAAGCATTGCTAATGATCTCAAAATGATGCGACAGTGATGGAGTAAGAATTGCTAATGAACTCAAAATGATGCTAAGAGTAATGTAGTGATAGTTGCTAATGACCTCAAAGTGATGCCGACAGTCATGTAGTAAGAGTTGCTTCGAACCTCAAAATAATGCGACAGTGATGTCGGAAGAATTGCTAATGATCTGAAAATGATGCAACAGTGATGTAGTAAGAATTGCTAATGAACTCAAAATAATGCTAACAGTAATGGAGTGAAACTTTCGAATAACCTCAAAGTGATGCTGACAGTCATGTAGTAAGTGTTGCTACAAACCTCAAAATAATGCAAAAGAAATGTAGTAAAAGTTGCTACGAACCTCAAAATATTGCGACAGTGATGTCGGAAGAATTGCTAATGAACTCAAGATGATGCTAACAGTAATGTAGTGATAGTTGCTAATAAACTCAAAGTGATGCTGACAGTAATGTAGTAAGAGTTGCTACGAACCTTAAAATAATGCAACAATAATGTAGTAAGAGTTGCTACGAACCTCAAAATAATGTGACAGTGATTTCAGAAGAATTGCTAATGATCTGAAAATGATGCGACAGTGATGTAGTAAGAATTGCTAATGAACTCAAAATGATGCTAACAGTAATGGAGTGAAATTTTCGAATAACCTCAAAGTGATGCTGACAGTCATGTAGTAAGAGTTGCTGCGAAACTCAAAATATTGCGACAGTGAAGTCGGAAGAATTGCTAATGATCTCAAAATGATGCGACAGTGATGTCGTAAGAATTGCTAATGAACTCAAAATGATGCTAACAGTAATGGAGTGAAACTTTCGAATAACCTCAAAGTGATGCTGACAGTCATGTAGTAAGTGTTGCTACGAACCTCAAAATAATGCGACAGTAATGTCGTAAAAGTTGCTACGAACCTCAAAATATTGCGACAGTGATGTCGGAAGAATTGCTAATGAACTCAAGATGATGCTAACAGTAATGTAGTGATAGTTGCTAAGAAACTCAGTGATGCTTACAGTAATGTAGTAAGAGTTTCGAACAACCTCAAAGTGATGCTGACAGTCAGTTAGTAAGAGTTGCTAATGAACTCAATTTAATGCTACAGAGATGTCGTGAGAATTGCTCAACAACTCAAAATGATGCGAACAGTAATGTAGTGATAGTTGCTAATAAACTCAAAGTGATGCTGACAGTCATGTACTAAGAGTTGCTACGAACCTGAAAATAATGCAACAATATTGTAGTAAGAGTTGCGACGAACCTCAAAATAATGTGACAGTGATGTCAGAAGAATTGCTAATAATCTGAAAATGATGCGACAGTGATGTAGTAAGAATTGCTAATGAACTCAAAATGATGCTAACAGTAATGGAGTGAAAGTTTCTAATAACCTCAAAGTGATGCTGACAGTCATGTAGTAAGTGTTGCTACGAACCTCAAAATAATGCGACAGTAATGTCGTAAAAGTTGCTACCAAGCTCAAAATATTGCGACAGTGATGTCGGAAGAATTGCTAATGAACTCAAGATGATGCTAACAGTAATGTAGTGATAGTTGCTAAGAAACTCAGTGATGCTTACAGTAATGTAGTAAGAGTTTCGAACAACCTCAAAGTGATGCTCACAGTCATTTAGTAAGAGTTGCTAATGACCTCAATTTAATGCTACAGTGATGTCGTGAGAATTGCTCAACAACTCAAAATGATGCTAACAGTAATGTAGTGATAGTTGTTACGAACCTCAAAATATTGCGACAGTGATGTCGGAAGAATTGCTAATGAACTCAAAATGATGCTAACAGAAATGTAGTGATAGTTGCAAATCAAGTCAGTGATGCTTACAGTAATGTAGTAAGTGTTTCGAACAACCTCAAAGTGATGCTGTCAGTCATGTAGTAAGAGTTGCTACGAACCTCAAAATAATGCGACAGTGATGTCAGAAGAATTGCTAAAAATCTCAAAATGATGCGACAGTGATGTCAGAAGAATTGGTAATGATCTCAAAATGATGCTAACAGTAACGTAGTGATAGATGCTAATAAACTCAGTGATGCTTACAGTAATGTAGTAAGAGTTGCTACTAACCTCAAAATGATGCTAATAGTAATGTAGTGATAGTTGCTAATAAAGTTAAAGTGATGCTGACAGTAATGTAGTAAGTGTTTCGAACAAACTCAAAGTGATGCTGACAGTCATTTAGTAAGAGTTGCTAATGAACTCAATTTAATGCTACAGTGATATCGTGAGAATTGCTCAACAACTCAAAATGATGCTAACAGTAACGCAGTGATAGATGCTAATAAACTCAGTGATGCTGACAGTAATGTAGTTAGAGATGCTTTGAACCTCAAAATAATGCGACAGTGATGTCAGAAGAATTGGTAATGATCTCAAACTGATGGGACAGTGATGTCGTAAGAATTGCTAATGAACTCAACATGATGCTAACAGTAATGTAGTAAGTGTTTCGAATAACCTCAAAGTGATGCTGACAGTCATGTACTAAGAGTTGCTACGAACCTCAAAATAATGGGACAGTAATGTAATAAAAGTTGCTACGAACCTCAAAATATTGCGACAGTGATGTCGGAAGAATTGCGAATGAACTCAAGATGATGCTAACAGTAATGTAGTGATAGTTGCGACGAAACTCAGTGATGCTGACAGTAATGTCGTAAGAGTTGCTACGAACCTTAAAATAATGCAACAATAATGTAGTAAGAGTTGCCACGAAACTCAATATAATGCGACAGTAATGTAGTAAAAGTTGCTACGAACCTCAAAATATTGCGACAGTGATGTCAGAAGAATTGCTAATGAACTTAAAATGATGCTAACAGTAATGTAGTAAGTGTTTCGAATAACCTCAAAGTGATGGTGACAGTCATGTAGTAAGAGTTGCTACGAACCTTGAAATAATGCGACAGTGATGTCAGAAGAATTGCTAAAGATCTCAAAATGATGCGACAGTGATTTAGTAAGGATTGCTAATGAACTCAAAATGATGCTAACAGTAATGTAGTGATAGTTGCTCATAAACTCAAAGTGATGCTGACAGTAATGTAGTCAGAGTTGCTATGAACCTTAAAATAATGCAACAATAATGTAGTAAGAGTTGCTACCAAGCTCAAAATATTGCGACAGTGATGTCGGAAGAATGGGTAATGATCTCAAAATGATGCGACAGTGATGTCAGAAGAATTACTAATTAACTCAAAATGATGCTAACAGTAATGGAGTGAAAGTTTCGAATAACCTCAAAGTGATGCTGACAGTCATGTACTAAGAGTTGCTATGAACCTCAAAATAATGCGACAGTAATGTAGTAAAAGTTGTGACGAACCTCAAAATATTGCGACAGTTATGTCAGAAGAATTGCTAATGAACTTAAATGATGCTAAAAGTAATGTAGTGATAGTTGCTAATCAACTCAGTGATGCTTGAAGTAATGTAGTAAGTGTTTCGAATAACCTCAAAGTGATGCTGACAGTCATGTAGGAAGAGTTGCTACGAACCTCAAAATAATGCGACAGTGATGTCAGAAGAATTACTAATGATCTCAAAATGATGCGACAGTGAAGTAGTAAGAATTGCTAGTGAACTCAAAATGATGCTAACAGTAATGGAGTGAAAGTTTCGAATAAACTCAAAGAGATGCTGACAGTCATGTAGTAAGAGTTGCTACGAACCTCAAAATAATGCGACAGTAATGTAGTAAAGTTGCTACGAACCTCAAAATATTGCGACAGTGATGTCGGAAGAATTGCTAATGAACTCAAAATGATGCTAACAGTAATGTAGTGATAGTTGCTAATCAACTCAGTGATGCTGACAGTGATGTAGTAAGTGTTTCGAACAACCTCAAAGTGATGCTGAAAGTCATGTAGTAAGAGTTGCTACGAACCTCAAAATAATGCGACAGTGATGTCAGAAGAATTGCTAAAGATGTAAAAATGATGCGACAGTGATGTCAGAAGAATTGGTAATGATCTCAAAATGATGTGACAGTGATGTCGTAAGAATTACTAATTAACTCAAAAAAATGCTAACAGTAATGGAGTGAAACTTTCGAATAACCTCAAAGTGATGCTTACAGTCATGTAGTAAGTGTTGCTAAGAACCTCAAAATAATGCGACAGTAATGTAGTAAAAGTTGCTACGAAGCTCAAAATATTGCAACAGTGATGTCGGAAGAATTGCTCATGAACTCAAGATGATGCTTACAGTAATGTAGTGATAGTTGCTAAGAAACTCAGTGATGCTTAAAGTAATGTAGTAAGAGTTTCGAACAACCTCAAAGTGATGCTGACAGTCATTTAGAAAGAGTTGCTAATGAACTCAATTTAATGCTACAGTGATGTCGTGAGAATTGCTCCACAACTCAAAATGATGCTAACAGTAATGTAGTGATAGTTTCGAATAACCTCAAAGTGATGCTCACAGTAATGTAGTAAGAGTTGCTACGAACCTTAAAATAATGCAACAATAATGTAGTAAGAGTTGCTACGAACCTCAAAATATTGCGACAGTGATGTCGTGAGAATTGCTCAACAACTCAAAATGATGCTAACAGTAATGTAGTGATAGTTGCTAATAAACTCAAAGTGATGCTGACAGTAATGTAGTAAGAGTTGCTACGAACCTCAAAATATTGCGACAGTGATGTCGGAAGAATGGCTAATGATCTCAAAATGATGCGACAGTGATGTCGGAAGAATTACTAATGAACTCAAAATGATGCTAACAGTAATGGAGTGAAACTTTCAAATAACCTCAAAGTGATGCTGACAGTCATGTACTAAGAGTTGCTATGAACCTCAAAATAATGCGACAGTAATGTAGTAAAAGTTGCAACGAACCTCAAAATATTGCGACAGTGATGTCGGAAGAAATGCTCATGAACTCAAGATGATGCTAACAGCAATGTAGTGATAGTTGCTAAGAACCTCAGTGATGCTTACAGTAATGTAATAAGAGATCCGAAAAACCTCAAAGTGATGCTGACAGTCATGTAGTAAGAGTTGCTACGAACCTCAAAATAATGCGACAGTAATGTAGTAAAAGTTGCTACGAACCACAAAATATTGCGACAGTGATGTCGGAAGAATTGCTAATGAACTCAAAATGATGCCAACAGTAATGTAGTGATAGTTGCTCATCAACTCAGTGATGCTGACAGTGATGTAGTAAGTGTTTCGAACAACCTCAAAGTGATACTGACAGTCATGTAGTAAGAGTTGCTACAAACCTCAAAATAATGCGACAGTAATGTAGTAAAAGTTGCAACGAACCTCACATTATTGCGACAGTGATGTCGGAAGAATTGCTCATGAACTCAAGATGATGCTAACAGCAATGTAGTGATAGTTGCTAAGAAACTCAGTGATGCTTATAGTAATGTAGTAAGAGTTTCGAAAAACCTCAAAGTGATGCTGACAGTCATTCAGTAAGAGTTGCGAATGAACTCAATTCAATGCTACAGTGATGTCGTGAGAATTGTTCATGAACTCAAAATGATGCTAACAGTAATGTAGTGATAGTTGCTAATAAACTCAAAGTGATGCTGACAGTAATGTAGTAAGAGTTGCTACAAATCTCAAAATAATGTGACAGTGATGTCAGAAGAATTGCTAATGATCTCAAAATGATGCGACAGTGATGTAGTAAGAATTGCAAATGAACTCAAAATGATGCTAACAGTAATGGAGTAAGAATTGCTAATGAACTCAAAATGATGCGACAGTGATGTAGTAAGAATTGCTAATGAACTCAAAATGATGTGAACAGTAATGGAGTGAATGTTTCGAATAACCTCAAAGTGATGCTGACAGTCATTTAGTAAGAGTTGCCAATGAACTCAATTCAATGCTACAGTGATGTCGTGAGAATTGCTAATAAACTCAAAGTGATGCTGACAGTCATGTAGTTAGAGTTGCTAGGAACCTTAAAATAATGCAACAATAATGTAGTAAGAGTTGCTACGAACCTCAAAATAATGTGACTGTGATGTCAGAAGAATTGCTAATGATCTCAAAATGATGCGACAGTGATTTAGTAAGAATTGCTGATGAACTCAAAATGATGCTAACAGTAATGAAGAGAAAGTTTCGAATAACCTCAAAGTGATGCTGACAGTCATGTAGTAAGAGTTGCTACGAACCTCAAAATATTGCGACAGTGATGTCGGAAGAATTGCTAATGAACTCCAAATGATGCTGAATGTAATGTAGTAAGAATTGCTAGTGAACTCAAAATGATGCTAACAGTAATGGAGTGAAAGTTTCGAATAACCTCAAAGAGATGCTGACAGTCATGTAGTAAGAGTTGCTACGAACCTCAAAATAATGCGACAGTAATGTAGTAAAAGTTGCTACGAACCTCAAAATATTGCGACAGTGATGTCGGAAGAATTGTTAATGAACTCAAAATGATGCCAACAGTAATGTAGTGATAGTTGCTAATCAACTCAGTGATGCTGACTGTGATGTAGTAAGTGTTTCGAACAACCTCAAAGTGATGCTGACAGTCATGTTGTAAGAGTTGCTACGAACCTCAAAATAATGCGACAGTGATGTCAGAAGAATTGCTAATGATCTCAAAATGATGCGACAGTGATTTAGTAAGAATTGCTAATGAACTCAAAATGATGCTAACAGTAATGGAGTGAACGTTTCGAATAACCTCAAAGTCATGCTGACAGTCATGTACTAAGAGTTGCTACGAACCTCAAAACAATGCAACAGTGATGTCGGAAGAGTTGCTAATGAACTCAAGATGATGCTAACAGTAATGGAGTGAAACTTTCGAATAACCTCAAAGTGATGCTGACAGTCATGAAGTAAGTGTTGCTACGAACCTCAAAATCATGCGACAGTAATGTAGTAAAAGTTGCTACGAACCTCAAAATATTGCGACAGTGATGTCCGAAGAATTGCTAATGAACTCAAGATGATGCTAACAGTAATGGAGTGAAACTTTCGAATAACCTCAAAGTGATGCTGACAGTCATTTAGTAAGAGTTGCTAATGAACTCAAAATGATGCGACAGTGATGTCGTGAGAATTGCTCAACAACTCAAAATGATGCTAACAGTAATGTAGTGATAGTTGCTAATCAACTCAGTGATGCTTACAGTAATGTAGTAAGTGTTTCGAATAACCTCAAAGTGATGCTTACAGTCATTCAGTAAGAGTTGCTACGAACCTGAAAATAATGCGACAGTAATGTATTAAAAGTTGCTACGAACCTCAAAAAATTGCGACAGTGATGTCGGAAGAATTGCTAATGAACTTAAAATGATGCTAACAGTAATGTAGTGATAGTTGCTAATCAAGTCAGTGATGCTAAAAGTAATGTAGTAAGTGTTTCGAAACACCTCAAAGTGATGCTGACAGTCATGTAGTAAGAGTTGCTACGAACCTCAAAATAATGCAACAATAATGTAGTAAGAGTTGCTACGAACCTCAAAATAATGTGACAGTGATGTCAGAAGAATTGCTAATGAACTCAAAATGATGCGACAGTGATGTAGTAAGAATTGCTAATGAACTCAAAATGATGCAAACAGTAATGTAGTGATAGTTGCTAATAAACTCAAAGTGATGCTGACAGTCATGTAGTAAGAGTTGCTAGGAACCTTAAAATAATGCAACAATAATGTCGTAAGAGTTGCTATGAACCTCAAAATAATGTGACAGTGATGTCAGAAGAATTGCTAATGATCTCAAAATGATGCGACAGTGATTTAGTAAGAATTGCTGATGAACTCAAAATGATGCTAACAGTAATGGAGTGAAAGTTTCGAATAACCTCAAAGTGATGCTGACAGTCATGTGGTAAGAGTTGCTACGAACCTTAAATTATTACGACAGTGATGTAGTAAAAGTTGCTACGAACCTCAAAATATTGCGACAGTGATGTCGGAAGAATTGCTAATGAACTTAAAATGATGCTAACAGTAATGAAGTGATAGTTGCTAATCAACTCAGTGATACTTACAGTAATGTAGTAAGTGTTTCGAACAACCTCAAAGTGATGCTGACAGTCATTCAGTAAGAGTTGCGAATGAACTCAATTCAATGCTACAGTGATGTCGTGAGAATTGTTCATGAACTCAAAATGATGCTAACAGTAATGTAGTGATAGTTGCTAATAAACTCAAAGTGATGCTGACAGTAATGTAGTAAGAGTTGCTACCAATCTCAAAATAATGTGACAGTGATGTCAGAAGAATTGCTAATGATCTCAAAATGATGCGACAGTGATGTCGGAAGAATTGCTAATGAACTTAAAATGAAGCTAACAGTAATGAAGTGATAGTTGCTAATCAACTCAGTGATACTTACAGTAATGTAGTAAGTGTTTCGAACAACCTCAAAGTGATGCTGACAGTCATTTCGTAAGAGTTGCTAATGAACTCAATTTAATGCTACAGTGATGTCGTGAGAATTGCTCAACAACGCAAAATGATGCTAACAGTAATGTAGTGATAGTTGCAAATGAACTCAAAGTGATGCTGACAGTAATGTAGTAAGAGTTGCGACGAACCTTAAAATATTGCGAAAGTGATGTCGGAAGAATTGCTAATGATCTCAAACTGATGCGACAGTGATGTAGTAAGAATTGCTAATGAACTCAAAATGATGCAAAAAGTAATGGAGTGAAACTTTCAAAATAACCTCAAAGTGATGCTGAAAGTCATGGAGCAAGAGTTGCTACGAACCTCAAAATAATGCGACAGTGATGTCAGAAGAATTGCTAAAGATCTCAAAATGATGCGCCAGTGATGTCAGAAAAATTGGTCATGATCTCAAAATGATGCTAACAGTAATGGAGTGAACGTTTCGAATAACCTCAAAGTGATGCTGACAGTAATGTAGTAAAAGTTGCTAGGAACCTCAAAATATTGCGACAGTGATGTCGGAAGAATTGTTAATGAACTCAAAATGATGCCAACAGTAATGTAGTGATAGTTGCTAATCAACTCAGTGATGCTGACAGTGATGTAGTAAGTGTTTCGAACAACCTCAAAGTGATGCTGACAGTCATGTTGTAAGAGTTGCTACGAACCTCAAAATAATGCGACAGTGATGTCAGAAGAATTGCTAATGATCTCAAAATGATGCGACAGTGATTTAGTAAGAATTGCTAATGAACTCAAAATGATGCTAACAGTAATGGAGTGAACGTTTCGAATAACCTCAAAGTCATGCTGACAGTCATGTACTAAGAGTTGCTACAACCTCAAAACAATGCAACAGTGATGTCGGAAGAGTTGCTAATGAACTCAAGATGATGCTAACAGTAATGGAGTGAAACTTTCGAATAACCTCAAAGTGATGCTGACAGTCATGAAGTAATTGTTGCTACGAACCTCAAAATCATGCGACAGTAATGTAGTAAAAGTTGCTACGAACCTCAAAATATTGCGACAGTGATGTCCGAAGAATTGCTAATGAACTCAAGATGATGCTAACAGTAATGGAGTGAAACTTTCGAATAACCTCAAAGTGATGCTGACAGTCATTTAGTAAGAGTTGCTAATGAACTCAAAATGATGCGACAGTGATGTCGTGAGAATTGCTCAACAACTCAAAATGATGCTAACAGTGATGTAGTGATAGTTGCTAATGAACTCAAAATGATGCTAACAGTAATGGAGTGAAACTTTCGAATAACCTCAAAGTGATGCTTACAGTCATGTAGTAAGTGTTGCTACGAACCTCAAAATAATGCGACAGTATTGTAGTAAAAGTTGCTACGAACCTCAAAATATTGCGACAGTGATGTCGGAAGAATTGCTAATGAACTTAAAATGATGCTAACAGTAATGTAGTGATAGTTGCTAATCAAGTCAGTGATGCTAAAAGTAATGTAGTAAGTGTTTCGAAACACCTCAAAGTGATGCTGACAGTCATGTACTAAGAGTTGCTACGAACCTCAAAATAATGCAACAATAATGTAGTAAGAGTTGCTACGAACCTCAAAATAATGTGACAGTGATGTCAGAAGAATTGCTAATGAACTCAAAATGATGCGACAGTGATGTAGTAAGAATTGCTAATGAACTCAAAATGATGCAAACTGTAATGTAGTGATAGTTGCTAATGAACTCAAAATGATGCTAACAGTAATGGAGTGAAACTTTCGAATAACCTCAAAGTGATGCTTACAGTCATGTAGTAAGTGTTGCTACGAACCTCAAAATAATGCGACAGTATTGTAGTAAAAGTTGCTACGAACCTCAAAATATTGCGACAGTGATGTCGGAAGAATTGCTAATGAACTCAAAATGATGCTAACAGTAATGTAGTGATAGTTGCTAATCAACTCAGTGATGCTTACAGTAATGTAGTAAGTGTTTCGAATAACCTCAAAGTGATGCTTACAGTCATGTACTAAGAGTTGCTACGAACCTGAAAATAATGCGACAGTAATGTATTAAAAGTTGCTACGAACCTCAAAAAATTGCGACAGTGATGTCGGAAGAATTGCTAATGAACTTAAAATGATGCTAACAGTAATGTAGTGATAGTTGCTAATCAAGTCAGTGATGCTAAAAGTAATGTAGTAAGTGTTTCGAAACACCTCAAAGTGATGCTGACAGTCATGTAGTAAGAGTTGCTACGAACCTCAAAATAATGCAACAATAATGTAGTAAAAGTTGCTACGAACCTCAAAATATTGCGACAGTGATGTCGGAAGAATTGCTAATGAACTCAAAATGATGCTAACAGTAATGTAGTGATAGTTGCTAATCAACTCAGTGATGCTTACAGTAATGTAGTAAGTGTTTCGAATAACCTCAAAGTGATGCTTACAGTCATGTACTAAGAGTTGCTACGAACCTGAAAATAATGCGACAGTAATGTATTAAAAGTTGCTACGAACCTCAAAAAATTGCGACAGTGATGTCGGAAGAATTGCTAATGAACTTAAAATGATGCTAACAGTAATGTAGTGATAGTTGCTAATCAAGTCAGTGATGCTAAAAGTAATGTAGTAAGTGTTTCGAAACACCTCAAAGTGATGCTGACAGTCATGTAGTAAGAGTTGCTACGAACCTCAAAATAATGCAACAATAATGTAGTAAGAGTTGCTACGAACCTCAAAATAATGTGACAGTGATGTCAGAAGAATTGCTAATGAACTCAAAATGATGCGACAGTGATGTAGTAAGAATTGCTAATGAACTCAAAATGATGCAAACAGTAATGTAGTGATAGTTGCTAATAAACTCAAAGTGATGCTGACAGTCATGTAGTAAGAGTTGCTAGGAACCTTAAAATAATGCAACAATAATGTCGTAAGAGTTGCTATGAACCTCAAAATAATGTGACAGTGATGTCAGAAGAATTGCTAATGATCTCAAAATGATGCGACAGTGATTTAGTAAGAATTGCTGATGAACTCAAAATGATGCTAACAGTAATGGAGTGAAAGTTTCGAATAACCTCAAAGTGATGCTGACAGTCATGTGGTAAGAGTTGCTACGAACCTTAAATTATTGCGACAGTGATGTAGTAAAAGTTGCTACGAACCTCAAAATATTGCGACAGTGATGTCGGAAGAATTGCTAATGAACTCCAAATGATGCAAACAGTAATGTAGTGATAGTTGCTAATCAAGTCAGTGATGCTTACAGTAATGTAGTAAGTGTTTCGAATAACCTCAAAGTGATGCAGAAAGTCATGTAGGAAGAGTTGCTACAAACCTCAATATAATGCAACAGTAATGTAGTAAAAGTTGCTACGAACCTCAAAATATTGCGACAGTGATGTCGGAAGAATTGCTAATGAACTTAAAATGATGCTAACAGTAATGAAGTGATAGTTGCTAATCAACTCAGTGATACTTACAGTCATGTAGTAAGTGTTTCGAACAACCTCAAAGTGATGCTGACAGTCATGTAGTAAGAGTTGCTACGAACCTCAAAATAATGCGACAGTGATGTCAGAAGAATTGCTAATGAACTCAAAATGATGCTAAAAGTAATGGAGTGAAACTTTCAAATAACCTCAAAGTGATGCTGACAGTCATGTACGAAGAGTTGCTAATGAACTCGATTCAATGCTACAGTGATGTCGTGAGAATTGTTCATAAACTCAAAATGATGCTAATAGTAATGTAGTGATAGTTGCTAATAAACTCAAAGTGATGCTGACAGTCATGTAGTAAGAGTTGCTACGAACCTTAAAATAATGCAACAATAATGTAGTAAGAGTTCCTACGAACCTCAAAATAATGTGACAGTTATGTCAGAAGAATTGCTAGTGATCTCAAAATGATGCGACAGTGATTTAGTAAGAATTGCGAATGAACTCAAAATGATGCTAACAGTAATGGAGTGAACGTTTCGAATAACCTCAAAGTCATGCTGACAGTCATGTACTAAGAGTTGCTACGAACCTCAAAATAATGCGACAGTAATGTCAGAAGAATTGCTAATGATCTCAAAATGATGCGACAGTGATGTAGTAAGAATTGCTAATGAACTCAAAATGATGCTAACAGTAATGGAGTGAAACTTTTGAATAACCTCAAAGTGATGCTGACAGTCATGTAGTAAGTGTTGCTACGAACCTCAAAATATTGCGACAGTGATGTCGGAAGAATTGCTAATGTTCTCAAAATGATGCTAAAGTGATGTCGTAAGAATTGCTAATGAACTCAAGATGATGCTAACAGTAATGGAGTGAAACTTTCGAATAACCTCAAAGTGATGCTGACAGTCACGTTGTAAGTGTTGCTACGAACCTCAAAATAATGCGACAGTAATGTAGTAAAAGTTGCTACGAACCTCAAAATATTGCGACAGTGATGTCAGAAGAATTGCTAATGAACTCAAAATGATGCTAACAGTAATGTAGTGATAGTTGCTAATAAACTCAGTGATGCTTACAGTAATGTAGTCAAAGTTTCGAACAACCTCAAAGTGATGCTGAAAGTCATGTAGTAAGAGTTGCTAATGAACTCAATTTAATGCGACTGTGATGTCGTAAGAATTGCTAATGAACTCAAAATGATGCTAACAGTAATGGAGTGAAAGTTTCGAATAACCTCAAAGTGATGCTGACAGTCATGTAGTAAGAGTTGCTATAAAACCTCAAAATAATGCGACAGTAATGCAGTAAAAGTTGCTACGAACCTCAAAATATTGCGACAGTGATGTCGGAAGAATTGCAAACGAACTCAAAATGATGCTAACAGTAATGTAGTGATAGTTGCTAATCAACTCAGTGATGCTTACAGTAATGTACTAAGTGTTTCGAACAACCTCAAAGTGATGCTGAAAGTCATGTAGTAAGAGTTGCTACGAACCTCAAAATAATGTGACAGTGATGTAGTGATAGTTGCTAATCAACTCAGTGATGCTGACAGTCATGTAGTAAGAGTTGCTACGAACCTCAGAATAATGTGACAGTAATGTAGTAAAAGTTGCTACAAACCTCAAAATATTGCGACAGTGATGTCAGAAGAATTGCTAATGATCTCAAAATGATGCGACAGTAATGTAGTGATAGTTGCTAATCAAGTCAGTGATGCTTACAGTAATGTAGTAAGAGTTGCTTCGAACCTCAAAGTAATGCGACAGTGATGTCAAAAGAATTGTTAATGATCTCAAACTGATGCGACAGTGATGTAGTAAGAATTGCTAATGAACTCAAAATGATGCTAACAGTAATGGAGTGAAAGTTTCGAATAATCTCAAAGTGATGCTGACAGTCATGTAGTAAGTGTTGCTATGAACCTCAAAATATTGCGACAGTGATGTCGGAAGAATTGCTAATGAACCTAAAATGATGCTAGCAGTAATGTAGTGACAGTTGCTGAGAAACTCAGTGATGCTTACAGTAATGTAGTAAGAGTTTCGAACAACCTCAAAGTGATGCTGACAGTCATTTAGTAAGAGTTGCTAATGAACTCAATTTAATGCTACAGTGATGTCGTGAGAATTGTTCAACAACGCAAAATGATGCTAACAGTAATGTAGTGATAATTGCTAATGAACTCAAAGTGATGCTGACAGTCATTTAGTAAGAGTTGCTAATGAACTCAATTTAATGCTACAGTGATGTCGTGAGAATTGCTCAACAACGCAAAATGATGCTAACAGTAATGTAGTGATAGTTGCTAATGAACTCAAAGTGATGCTGACAGTAATGTAGTAAGAGTTGCGACGAACCTTAAAATATTGCGAAAGTGATGTCGGAAGAATTGCTAATGATCTCAAACTGATGCGACAGTGATGTAGTAAGAATTGCTAATGAACTCAAAATGATGCTAACAGTAATGGAGTGAAACTTTCAAAATAACCTCAAAGTGATGCTGAAAGTCATGGAGCAAGAGTTGCTACGAACCTCAAAATAATGCGACAGTGATGTCAGAAGAATTGCTGAAGATCTCAAAATGATGCGACAGTGATGTCAGAAAAATTGGTCATGATCTCAAAATGATGCTAACAGTAATGGAGTGAACGTTTCGAATAACCTCAAAGTGATGCTGACAGTAATGTAGTAAAAGTTGCTAGGAACCTCAAAATATTGCGACAGTGATGTCGGAAGAATCGCTAATGAACTCAAGATGATGCTAACAGTAATGTAGTGAAAGTTGCTAAGAAACTCAGTGATGCTGACAGTCATGTAGTCAGAGTTGCTAATGAACTCAATTTAATGCTACAGTGATGTCGTAAGAATTGCTAATAAACTCAAAATGATGCTAACATTAATGTAGTAAGAGTTGCTACGAACCTTAAAATAATGCAACAATAATGCAGGAAGAGTTGCTACGAACCTCAAAATAATGTGACAGTGATGTCAGAAGATTGCAAATGATCTCAAAATGATGTAACAGTAATGTAGTAAGACTTGCTAAGAACCTCAAAATAATGCGACAGTAATGTAGTAAAAGTGGCTACGAACCTCAAAATATTGCGACAGTCATGTCGGAAGAATTGCTAATGAACTCAAAATGATGCTAACACTAATGTAGTGATAATTGCTAATCAACTCAGTGATGCTTACAGTAATGTAGTAAGTGTTTAAAACAGCCTCAAAGTGATGCTGACAGTAATGTCGTAAGTGTTTCGAAAAACCTCAAAGTGATTATGACAGTCATGTAGTAAGAGTTGCTTCGAACCTCTAAGTAATGCGACAGTGATGTCAAAAGAATTGTTAATGATCTCAAAATGATGCGACATTGATGTAGTAAGAATTGCTAATGAACTCAAAATGATGCTAACAGTAATGGAGTGATAGTTGCTAATTAACTCAGTGATGCTTACAGTAATGTAGTAAGTGTTTCGAATAACCTCAAAGTGATGGTGACAGTCATGTCGTAAGAGTTGCTACGAACCTTGAAATAATGCGACAGTGATGTCAGAAGAATTGCTAAAGATCTCAAAATGATGCGACAGTGATTTAGTAAGGATTGCTAATGAACTCAAAATCATGCTAACAGTAATGGAGTGAAAGTTTCGAATAACCTCAAAGTGATGCTGACAGTCATGGACTAAGAGTTGCTACGAACCTCAAAATAATGCGACAGTAATGTTGTAAAAGTTGCTACGAACCTCAAAATATCGCGACAGTGATGTCAGAAGAATTGCTAATGAACTCAAAATGATGCTAACAGTAATGTAGTGATAGTTGCAAATAAACTCAGTGATGCTTACAGTAATGTAGTAAGTGTTTCGAACAACCTCAAAGTGATGCTGACAGTCATAGAATAAGAGTTGCCACTAACCTCAAAATAATGCGACAGTCATGTCAGAAGAATTGCTAAAGATCTCAAAATGATGCAACAGTGATTTAGTAAGAATTGCCAATGAACTCAAAATGATGCTAACAGTAATGGAGTGAACGTTTCGAATAACCTCAAAGTGATGCTGACAGTCATGTAGTAAGTGTCGCTACTTACCTCAATTTAATGGTACAGTGATGTCTATGAATTGCAAATAAACTCAAAATGATGCTAACTGTAATGTAGTGATAGTTTCTAATAAACTCAAAGTGATGCTGACAGTAATGTAGTAAGAGTTGCTACGAACCTTGAAATAATGCAACGGTAATGTTGTAAAAGGCAAGGCAATTTATTTAAAAGTTGCTGCGAACATCAAAATAATGAGACAGTGATGTCAGAAGAATTGGTAATGATCTCAAACTGATGGGACAGTGATGTCGTAAGAATTGCTAATGAACGCAAATTGATGCTCCAGTGATGTAGTGAGAGTTGCTACGAATATCAAAATGATGCTACAGTAATGTAGTGAGAGTTGCTACAAACCTCAAAATGATGCTACAGTGATGTCATGGGAGTTGCTACTAACCTAAGAAATGATGCTACAGTGATGAAATGAGAGTTGCTACAAATGTCAAAATGATGCTTCCAGTATTGTAGTGAGAGTTGCTACAAACCTCAAAATGATGCTACAGTGATGTCATGGGAGTTGCTACTAACCTAAGAAATGATGCTACAGTGATGCAGTGAGAGTTGATAGTAATTTCAAAATAAAGCTAAAGCGGTGTAATGAGAGTTGATACTTCCCTAAGAAATGATGCTACAGTGATGTAGTGAGAGTTGCTACGAACCGCAAAATGATGCTACAGTGATGTAATGAGGGTTGCTATTTACCTAAGAAATGATGCTACAGTGATGTGGTGAGAGTTGCTACTAACCTAAGAAATGATGCGACAGTGATGTAGAGAGAGTTGCGACTAATCTCAAAATGATGGTTACAGTGATGTAGTGAGAGTTGCTACGATGCTCAAAATGATGCTTACAGTAACGTCGTGAGAGTTGCTACGAACCTCAAAATGATGCTGAAAGTGATGTAGTGAGAGTTGCTACTAACCTAAGAAACGATGCTACAGTGATGTCATAAGAATTGCTACTAACCAAAGAAATGATGCTACAGTGATGTGGTGAGAGTTGCTACGAATCTCAAAATCATGCTACAGTGATGTAATGAGAGTTGCTACTAACCTAAGAAGTTATGCTCCAGTGATGTGGTGAGTGTTGATAGTAATTTAAAAATCATGCTAAAGTGATGTAGTGAGAGTTGCTACGATCCTCAAAATGATGCTACAGTGATGTAATGAGAGTTGCTACGAATCTCAAAATGATGATACAGTAATGTCGTGAGAGTTGCGACTATCCTCAAAATGATACTAAAGTGATGTAGTGAGAGTTGCTACGATCCTCAAAATTATGTTAAGTGATGTAATGAGAGTTGCGACAAACCTAAGAAGTGATGCTACAGTGATGTGGTGAGAGTTGATACTAATTTCAAAATAATGCTAAAGTGGTGTAGTGAGAGTTGCTACGAACCGCAAAATGATGCTACAGTGATGTAATGAGAGTTGCTACTTACCTAAGAAATGATGCTACAGTGATGTGGTGAGAGTTGCTACGAACCTCAAAATGATGCGACAGTGATGTAATGACAGTTGCTAGGAATCTCAAAATGATGCTCCAGTAATGTTGTGAGAGTTGCGACTATCCTCAAAATGATGCTACAGTGATGTAATGAGAGTTGCTACAAATGTCCAAATGATGCTAGAGTGATGTAATGAGAGTTGCTACAAACCTGAGAAATGATGCGACAGTCATGTGCTGAGAGTTGATAGTAATTTCAAAATCATGCTAAAGTGATGTAATGAGAGTTGCTACTTACCTCAGAAATGATGCGACAGTGATGTGGTGGGATTGCTCCGAACCTCAAAATGATGCTACAGTGATGTAATGAGAGTTGCTACTTACCTGAGAAATGATGCGACAGTGATGTGGTGAGAGTTGCTACGAACCTCAAAATGATGCTACAGTGATATAATGAGAGTTGCGACTTACCTAAGAAATGATGTTACAGTGATGTGGTGAGAGTTGCTACGAACCTCAAAATGATGCTACAGTGATGTAATGAGAGTTCCTACAAATCTCAAAATGATGCTGCAGTAATGTCGCGAGAGTTGCGACTATCCTCAAAATGATGCGACAGTGAAGTAGTGAGAGTTGCCAGGATCCTCAAAATGATGCGACAGTGATGTGGTGAGAGTTGCTACGATCCTCAAAATGAGGTGGCAATGATGTAGTGAGAGTTGATACTAATCTCAAAATGATGCTGACAGTGATGTAGTGAGAGTTGATACGATGCTCAAAATGATGCTTACAGTAATGTTGTGAGAGTTGCTTAAAACCTCAAAATAATGCTACAGTAATGTCGTGAGAGTTGCCTCTATCCTCAAAATGATGCGACAGTGATGTAGTGAGAGTTGCTACGATCCTCAAAATGATGTTAAGTGATGTAATGAGAGTTGCGACAAACCTAAGAAGTGATGCTACAGTGATGTGGTGAGAGTTGATACTAATTTCAAAATAATGCTAAAGTGGTGTAGTGAGAGTTGCTACGAACCGCAAAATGATGCTACAGTGATGTAATGAGAGTTGCCACAAATGTCCAAATGATGCTTAAGTGATGTAATGAGAGTGGCTACAAACCTAAGAAATGATGCTACAGTGATGTAATGAGAGTTGCTACAAATGACCAAATGATGCTAGAGTGATGTAATGAGAGTTGCTACAAACCTATGAAATTATGCTACAGACATGTGCTGAGAGTTGATAGTAATTTCAAAATCATGCTAAAGTGATGTAATGAGAGTTGCTACTTACCTGAGAAATGATGCGACAGTGATGTGGTGAGAGTTGCTACGATCCTCAAAATGATGCTAAAGTGATGTAATGAGGGTTGCGACAAACCTAAGAAGTGATGCTACAGTGATGTCGTGAGAGTTGCTACATACCTAAGAAATGATGCTACAGTGATGTGGTGAGAGTTGCTACAAACCTAAAAATTATGCTACAGTGATGTAATGAGAGTTGCTAGGAATCTCAAAATGATGCTCCAGTAATGTGGTGAGAGTTGCGACTATCCTCAAAATGATGCGACAGTGATGTGGTGAGAGTTGCTACGATCCTCAAAATGAGGTGGCAATGATGTAGTGAGAGTTGATACTAATCTCAAAATGATGCTGACAGTGATGTAGTGAGAGTTGATACTAATCTCAAAATGATGCTACAGTGATGCAGTGAGAGTTGATAGTAATTTCAAAATAAAGCTATAGCGGTGTAATGAGAGTTGATTCTTCCCTAAGAAATTATACTACAGTGATGTCATGAGAGTTGCTTCTAACCGAAGAAATGATGCTACAGTGATGTAGGCAGAGTTGGTAGGATTCTCAAACTGATGCTTCCAGTAATGTAGTGAGAGTTGCTACAAACCTCAAAATGATGCTACAGTGATGTCATGGGAGTTGCTACTAACCTAAGAAATGATGCTACAGTGATGCAGTGAGAGTTGATAGTAATTTCAAAATAAAGCTATAGCGGTGTAATGAGAGTTGATTCTTCCCTCAGAAATGATGCTACAGTGATGTAGTGAGAGTTGCTACGAACCGCAAAATGATGCTACAGTGATGTAATGAGGGTTGCTATTTACCTAAGAAATGATGCTACAGTGATGTGGTGAGAGTTGCTACTAACCTAAGAAATGATGCGACAGTGATGTAGTGAGAGTTGCGACTAATCTCAAAATGATGGTACAGTGATGTAGTGAGAGTTGCTACGATGCTGAAAAATGATGGTACAGTGATGTAGTGAGAGTTGCTACGATGCTCAAAATGATGCTTACAGTAATGTTGTGAGAGTTGCTTAAAACCTCAAAATAATGCTACAGTAATGTCGTGAGAGTTGCCTCTATCCTCAAAATGATGCGACAGTGATGTAGTGAGAGTTGCTACGATCCTCAAAATGATGTTAAGTGATGTAATGAGAGTTGCGACAAACCTAAGAAGTGATGCTACAGTGATGTGGTGAGAGTTGATACTAATTTCAAAATAATGCTAAAGTGGTGTAGTGAGAGTTGCTACGAACCGCAAAATGATGCTACAGTGATGTAATGAGAGTTGCCACAAATGTCCAAATGATGCTTAAGTGATGTAATGAGAGTGGCTACAAACCTAAGAAATGATGCTACAGTGATGTAATGAGAGTTGCTACAAATGACCAAATGATGCTAGAGTGATGTAATGAGAGTTGCTACAAACCTATGAAATTATGCTACAGACATGTGCTGAGAGTTGACAGTAATTTCAAAATCATGCTAAAGTGATGTAATGAGAGTTGCTACTTACCTGAGAAATGATGCGACAGTGATGTAGTGAGAGTTGCTACGATCCTCAAAATGATGCTACAGTGATGTTATGACAGTTGCTACTAACGTAAGAAATTATGCTGACAATGTTGTGGTGACAGTTGATAGTCATTTCAAAATCATGCTAAAGTGATGTCATGAGAGTTGCTTCTAACCAAACAAATGATGCTACATTGATGTGGTGAAATTTGCTACGAACCTCAAACTGATGCTACAGTGATGTCATGGGAGTTGCTACTAACCTAAGAAATGATGCTACAGTGATATAATGAGAGTTGCTACAAATGTCAAAATGATGCAATAGTGATGTAGTGAGAGTTACTACGATCCTCAAAATGATGCTACAGTGATGTGGTGAGAGTTGCTACGAACCTCAAAATGATGCTACAGTTATGTAATGAGAGTTGCCTCTTACCTAAGAAATGATGCTACAGTGATGTGGTGATAGTTGCTACGAACCTCAAAATAATGCTACAGTGATGTAATGAGAGTTGCCACGAATCTCAAAATGATGCTACAGTAATGTCGCGAGAGTTGCGACTATCCTCAAAATGATACGACAGTAATGTAGTGAGAGTTGCTACGATTCTCAAAATGATGCAACAGTGATGTGATGAGAGCTGCTACGATCCTCAAAATGAGGTGGCAGTGATGTAGTGACAATTGATACTAATCTCAAAATGATGCTAAAGTGATGTAATGAGAGTAGCTACAAACCTAAGAAGTGATGCTACAGTGATGTGGTGAGAGTTGATAGTAATTTCAAAATGATGCTAAAGCGGTGTAATGAGAGTTGCTACTAACCGAAGAAATGATGCTACAGTGATGTGGTGAGAGTTGCTACGAACCTCAAAATGATGCAACAGTGATGTAATGAGAGTTGCTACGAATCTCAAAATGATGCCAGAGTGATGTAATGAGATTTGCTACAAACCTAAGAAATGATGCTACAGTAATGTCGTGAGAGTTGCGACTATCCTCAAAATGATGCGACAATGATGTATTGAGAGTTGCTACGATCCTCAAAATGATGCTACAGTGATGTGGTGAGAGTTGCTACGATCCTCAAAATGATGCTACAGTGATGTTATGACAGTTGCTACTAACCTAAGAAATTATACTGACAGTGTTGTGGTGAGAGTTGATAGTAATTTCAAAATCATGCTGAAGTGATGTCATGAGAGTTGCTACGATCCTCAAAATGATGCAACAGTGATGTAATGAGAGTTGCTACGAATATCAAAATGATGCTACAGTAATGTAGTGAGAGTTGCTACAAACCTCAAAATGATGCTCCAGTGATGTCATGGGAGTTGCTACTAACCTAAGAAATGATGCTACAGTGATGCAGTGAGAGTTGATAGTAATTTCAAAATAAAGCTAAAGCGGTGTAATGAGAGTTGATACTTCCCGAAGAAATGATGCTACAGTGATGTAGTGAGAGTTGCTACGAACCGCAAAATGATGCTACAGTGATGTAATGAGGGTTGCTATTTACCTAAGAAATGATGCTACAGTGATGTGGTGAGAGTTGCTACTAACCTAAGAAATGATGCGACAGTGATGTAGAGAGAGTTGCGACTAATCTCAAAATGATGGTTACAGTGATGTAGTGAGAGTTGCTACGATGCTCAAAATGATGCTTACAGTAACGTCGTGAGAGTTGCTACGAACCTCAAAATGATGCTGAAAGTGATGTAGTGAGAGTTGCTACTAACCTAAGAAACGATGCTACAGTGATGTCATAAGAATTGCTACTTCCCTAAGAAATGATGCTACAGTGATGTAGTGAGGTTTGCTACGAACCGCAAAATGATGCTACAGTGATGTAATGAGGGTTGCTATTTACCTAAGAAATGATGCTACAGTGATGTGGTGAGAGTTGCTACTAACCTAAGAAATGATGCGACAGTGATGTAGTGAGAGTTGCAACTAATCTCAAAATGATGGTACAGTGATGTAGTGAGAGTTGCTACGATGCTCAAAATGATGGTACAGTGATGTAGTGAGAGTTGCTACGATGCTCAAAATGATGCTTACAGTAATGTTGTGAGAGTTGCTTAAAACCTCAAAATAATGCTACAGTAATGTCGTGAGAGTTGCCTCTATCCTCAAAATGATGCGACAGTGATGTAGTGAGAGTTGCTACGATCCTCAAAATGATGTTAAGTGATGTAATGAGAGTTGCGACAAACCTAAGAAGTGATGCTACAGTGATGTGGTGAGAGTTGATACTAATTTCAAAATAATGCTAAAGTGGTGTAGTGAGAGTTGCTACGAACCGCAAAATGATGCTACAGTGATGTAATGAGAGTTGCCACAAATGTCCAAATGATGCTTAAGTGATGTAATGAGAGTGGCTACAAACCTAAGAAATGATGGTTCAGTGATGTAATGAGAGTTGCTACAAATGACCAAATGATGCTAGAGTGATGTAATGAGAGTTGCTACAAACCTATGAAATTATGCTACAGACATGTGCTGAGAGTTGATAGTAATTTCAAAATCATGCTAAAGTGATGTAATGAGAGTTGCTACTTACCTGAGAAATGATGCGACAGTGATGTGGTGAGAGTTGCTACGATCCTCAAAATGATGCTAAAGTGATGTAATGAGGGTTGCGACAAACCTAAGAAGTGATGCTACAGTGATGTCGTGAGAGTTGCTACATACCTAAGAAATGATGCTACAGTGATGTGGTGAGAGTTGCTACAAACCTAAAAATTATGCTACAGTGATGTAATGAGAGTTGCTAGGAATCTCAAAATGATGCTCCAGTAATGTCGTGAGAGTTGCGACTATCCTCAAAATGATGCGACAATGATGTAGTGAGAGTTGCTACGAACCTCAAAATGATGCTACAGTGATGTTATGACAGTTGCTACTAACGTAAGAAATTATGCTGACAATGTTGTGCTGAGAGTTGATAGTAATTTCAAAATCATGCTAAAGTGATGTAATGAGAGTTGCTACTTACCTGAGAAATGATGCGACAGTGATGTGGTGAGAGTTGCTACGATCCTCAAAATGATGCTAAAGTGATGTAATGAGGGTTGCGACAAACCTAAGAAGTGATGCTACAGTGATGTCGTGAGAGTTGCTACATACCTAAGAAATGATGCTACAGTGATGTGGTGAGAGTTGCTACAAACCTAAAAATTATGCTACAGTGATGTAATGAGAGTTGCTAGGAATCTCAAAATGATGCTCCAGTAATATCGTGAGAGTTGCGACTATCCTCAAAATGATGCGACAATGATGTAGTGAGAGTTGCTACGATCCTCAAAATGATGCTACAGTGATGTTATGACAGTTGCTACTAACGTAAGAAATTATGCTGACAATGTTGTGGTGACAGTTGATAGTCATTTCAAAATCATGCTAAAGTGATGTCATGAGAGTTGCTTCTAACCAAACAAATGATGCTACATTGATGTGGTGAAATTTGCTACGAACCTCAAACTGATGCTACAGTGATGTCATGGGAGTTGCTACTAACCTAAGAAATGATGCTACAGTGATATAATGAGAGTTGCTACAAATGTCAAAATGATGCAATAGTGATGTAGTGAGAGTTACTACGATCCTCAAAATGATGCTACAGTGATGTGGTGAGAGTTGCTACGAACCTCAAAATGATGCTACAGTTATGTAATGAGAGTTGCCTCTTACCTAAGAAATGATGCTACAGTGATGTGGTGATAGTTGCTACGAACCTCAAAATAATGCTACAGTGATGTAATGAGAGTTGCCACGAATCTCAAAATGATGCTACAGTAATGTCGCGAGAGTTGCGACTATCCTCAAAATGATACGACAGTAATGTAGTGAGAGTTGCTACGATTCTCAAAATGATGCAACAGTGATGTGATGAGAGCTGCTACGATCCTCAAAATGAGGTGGCAGTGATGTAGTGACAATTGATACTAATCTCAAAATGATGCTAAAGTGATGTAATGAGAGTAGCTACAAACCTAAGAAGTGATGCTACAGTGATGTGGTGAGAGTTGATAGTAATTTCAAAATGATGCTAAAGCGGTGTAATGAGAGTTGCTACTAACCGAAGAAATGATGCTACAGTGATGTGGTGAGAGTTGCTACGAACCTCAAAATGATGCAACAGTGATGTAATGAGAGTTGCTACGAATCTCAAAATGATGCTAGAGTGATGTAATGAGATTTGCTACAAACCTAAGAAATGATGCTACAGTAATGTCGTGAGAGTTGCGACTATCCTCAAAATGATGCGACAATGATGTATTGAGAGTTGCTACGATCCTCAAAATGATGCTACAGTGATGTGGTGAGAGTTGCTACGAATATCAAAATGATGCTACAGTAATGTAGTGAGAGTTGCTACAAACCTCAAAATGATGCTCCAGTGATGTCATGGGAGTTGCTACTAACCTAAGAAATGATGCTACAGTGATGAAATGAGAGTTGCTACAAATGTCAAAATGATGCTTCCAGTATTGTAGTGAGAGTTGCTACAAACCTCAAAATGATGCTACAGTGATGTCATGGGAGTTGCTACTAACCTAAGAAATGATGCTACAGTGATGCAGTGAGAGTTGATAGTAATTTC
The DNA here is from genome assembly GCF_037954235.1 of Aulostomus chinensis. Taxonomy (NCBI): domain Eukaryota; kingdom Metazoa; phylum Chordata; class Actinopteri; order Syngnathiformes; family Aulostomidae; genus Aulostomus; species Aulostomus chinensis. Next base: position 53,048,405 of record NC_141320.1, on the reverse strand, counting down.
AAAATAAAGCTAAAGCGGTGTAATGAGAGTTGATACTTCCCGAAGAAATGATGCTACAGTGATGTAGTGAGAGTTGCTACGAACCGCAAAATGATGCTACAGTGATGTAATGAGGGTTGCTATTTACCTAAGAAATGATGCTACAGTGATGTGGTGAGAGTTGCTACTAACCTAAGAAATGATGCGACAGTGATGTCATAAGAATTGCTACTAACCAAAGAAATGATGCTACAGTGATGTGGTGAGAGTTGCTACGAATCTCAAAATGATGCTACAGTGATGTAATGAGAGTTGCTACTAACCTAAGAAGTTATGCTCCAGTGATGTGGTGAGTGTTGATAGTAATTTAAAAATCATGCTAAAGTGATGTAGTGAGAGTTGCTACGATCCTCAAAATGATGCTACAGTGATGTAATGAGAGTTGCTACGAATCTCAAAATGATGATACAGTAATGTCGTGAGAGTTGCGACTATCCTCAAAATGATGCTACAGTGATGTGGTGTGAGTTGCTACGAACCTCAAAATAATGCTACAGTGATGTAATGAGAGTTGCTACTAATCTCAAAATGATGCTAGAGTGATGTAATGAGATTTGCTACAAACCTAAGAAATGATGCTACCGTGATGTGGTGAGAGTTGATAGTAATTTCAAAATCATGCTAAAGTGATGTAATGAGAGTTGCTACTTATCAAAGAAATGATGCTACAGTGATGTAGGCAGAGTTGCTACGATGCTCAAACTGATGCTTCCAGTAATGTTGTAAGAGTTGCTACAAACCTCAAAATGATGCTACAGTGATGTCATGGGAGTTGCTACTGACCTAAGAAATGATGCTACAGTGATGAATTGAGAGTTGCTACAAATGTCAAAATGGTGCGACTGATGTCGTGAGAGTTGCTACGATCCTCAAAATGATGCTACATTCATGTGGTGAGAGTTGATAGTAATTTCAAAATCATGCTAAAGTATTGTAATGAAAGTTGCTACATACCTAAGAAATGATGCTACAGTGATGTGGTGAGAGTTGCTACGAACCTCAAAATGATGCTACAGTGATGTAATGAGAGTTGCTACGAATCTCAAAATGATGCTACAGTAATGTCGTGAGAGTTGCTACGAAACGGAGAAATGATGCGACAGTGATGTGGTGAGAGTTGCTACGAACCTCAAAATGATGCAACAGTGATGTAATGAGAGTTGCTACGAATCTCAAAATGATGCTACAGTAATGACGTGAGAGTTGCTACTATCCTAAAAATGATGCGACAGTGATGTGATAATTACGATGAAGCTCATAATGAAATTACAGTGATGTAATGAGAGCTGCTCCGATCCTCAAAATGAGGTGGCAGTGATGTAGTGAGAGTTGATACTAATCTCAAAATCAAGCTACAGTGATGGAATGAGAGTTGCTACGAATCTCAAAATGATGCTACAGTAATGTCGTGAGAGTTGCGACTATCCTCAAAATGATGCGACAATGATGTATTGAGAGTTGCTACGATCCTCAAAATGATGCTACAGTGATGTAATGAGGGTTGCTACGGTCCTCAAAATGATGCTGCAGTGATGTTATGACAGTTGCTACTAACCTAAGAAATTATGCTGACAGTGTTGTGGTGAGAGTTGATAGTAATTTCAAAATCATGCTACAGTGATGTCATGAGAGTTGCTTCTAACCGAAGAAATGATGCTACAGTGATGTAGGCAGAGTTGCTACGATGCTCAAACTGATGCTTCCAGTAATGTAGTGAGAGTTGCTACAAACTTCAAAATCATGCTACAGTGATGTAGTGAGAGCTGCTACGAACCTCAAAATGATGCAGGGTGACTTTGTGGAAAGTCTTGCACTCCCAACACATTCATTCTCACGAATGCAGTGACAGGTCAGAGCCAAGGGAGCCTCCATGTCCACAGATGTCCACATGGCAGCTGGACTTCCTTTTTCACTCCTTCCCGTTCCTCCTGGTACTTTTTAGCCACCGTTTGTTTGATGGTCTGAAAATGACACCCAGAGTAAATCAATCCATTGAAATTCAAGATGAAATAAACTGGAGATATCAACGACTGCTTTAGATCATTTCCACACAAACCTTTCTGGTTGGCAAACATATGAGGCTCAAGGACCTGAACCAGTTCCCTGAACCCATCCCTCTCAACAGTGCTGAGGGGCTGGCAGTCCTTCAGGATCAAATTCAGCAGAGCCTCATCCAGCATCTGCTTCCTGGAAGCTGGATGGTTAAAGATGAAGGAGAGAAGAAATGAATAGGAATTAATTCTCAACGAAGCAACTGTGAGTCAGTTGGAGAGTGGCTGTATACCTGAGTTCATCCTGGTGGATCTGGGACTTCATTCTCATGCCTGGCCCCATCATGCCTCAGCACTGAAGAGGTGCTTTTGTTGAGATGAGACGCTTCTGTCCAACAAATGCGACATTCAACCTGCTGAAAAGAACATGAGTACTCAGCTAAAAGTTCCTTTCTTCATGGTGACTGGTGTTTCTTAGTCTTAGACCACCAGGTTTCCAATGAGGTGTATCGGATACGTTGTTGTGTGCCGCTGAAATCCGTCCAATTCTGGCGTTGTTTCCTCATGAAATATGTTTGCCTTAAAGCTCATTTAAGTGTTGAACCACAATATCGTTCACCATAACTGAGTCAACTTCAAGATAACCTACTTCTACATTCCAGTCCCGGCTGCTCCTGTTCTGCTGCAGTCCAGAAAACAACAACCCGATACAATTGGCGCTCCTTCCCACAGCTCCGGCCCGGATCCGCATGGTTCCGCTGACTGACTGTGAGACGCGCTCCCTCCAGAGTGGCACAGCTCGATGGGGGTCCTTATCTGGCACGGGGGCGTAAAACAGGTGCGACTGGAAAGCCTGGTTTATTCTGCGTCGAGGGAACGCGTTGCTCTGCAATACACCGCCGAACCGCTAGGGGGCGTGGCTTTGTCTTTGTATTGTTTACGGGGCTCTTGTCGGATTCCTCGGTTTTCTTCCGGTCACAGACAACAATTGTTGGCCATTTGTCAGTCTTTGTAGTGCCGCGAAGAGGCGTTGTAGACGTGGTCGTACTTGAGCACCTCCTCGATAATCCTTTCTTCAGCTTGGTCCATTTTTTCTTGGAGCCTTCACCACAGAAACTTTGAAAATGGCGGGGTTGTGCTGCGACTGAACCGGAAATAACGTTCTGAGCGGACCAATCACAGTCCTCGACCTTGACGTCACCACGCGTCGACGCGATGCGTCAGCAGGATTTTTTGGAGGCGCGTCTCAGGCTACAGCGTCTTTAGGGGTCTGCGTCGACGGCGGAGGTACGAATACTACTCGACACAGAAGCATAAATCAGGCTTAAATCAGGCTTTATAGTCCAACAGGAAGTTAGCATGTCAGGGATGAGACACCCTGATAGTCCAAAAGGAAGTTAGCATGTCAGGGATGAGACACCCTCATAGTCCAACAGGAAGTTAGCATGTCAGGGATGAGACACGCTGATCGTCCAACAGGAAGTTAGCATGTAAGGGATGAGACACGCTTATCGTCCAACAGGAAGTTAGCATGTCAGGGATGAGACGCGCTTATCGTCCAACAGGAAGTTAGCATGTCAGGGATGAGACACCCTGATCGTCCAACAGGAAGTTAGCATGTCAGGGATGAGACACCCTGATAGTCCAACAGGAAGTTAGCATCTCCATGGTTCCCTTGACCAGAAGCCAGTGGGATCGTTCCATTCTGACATCTTGATTGACATTTGTCCTTCTCTTAGCTAAATAGCTGGCAATTATTTGAAAAAAAAAACGTGATTTACTTTTTGTATTTTGATCTTCAGCTCATTTGCATACTTTTGTTGAAATTCTCCCCTTTTTGTCTTTTTTTTCTGCTGTTTTTAGCACAAAGTCCACCTGGTGCCTAAAGACCAGTTCAGCATGGACTACGTTGAACCTTCAGTCCGCTGCATCAGCACCCATGGACGGTTCCCCCCTGACAGGAGGATTCTGGTGAGGAACATTAGTGGGACAGCGCTCTCTTCAACTCTGATCCACCTTCCCTCCCCCTGTAGCTCCTCCTGTGTCCCCTCAGAGCTCTTGTTAGAACGGTTCTGATCCACCTTCCCTCCCCCTGTAGCTCCTCCTGTGTCCCCTCAGCGCTCTTGTTAGAACGGTTCTGATCCACCGTCCCTCCCCCTGTAGCTCCTCCTGTGTCCCCTCAGCGCTCTTGTTAGAACGGTTCTGATCCACCTTCCCTCCCCCTGTAGCTCCTCCTGTGTCCCCTCAGCGCTCTTGTTAGAAGGGTTCTGATCCACCTTCCCTCCCCCTGTAGCTCCTCCTGTGTCCCCTCAGCGCTCTTGTTAGAACGGTTCTGATCCACCTTCCCTCCCCCTGTAGCTCCTCCTGTGTCCCCTCAGCGCTCTTGTTAGAACGGTTCTGATCCACCTTCCCTCCCCCTGTAGCTCCTCCTGTGTCCCCTCAGCGCTCTTGTTAGAACGGTTCTGATCCACCTTCCCTCCCCCTGTAGCTCCTCCTGTGTCCCCTCAGGCTCTTGTTAGAACGGTTCTGATCCACCTTCCCTCCCCCTGTAGCTCCTCCTGTGTCCCCTCAGCGCTCTTGTTAGAACGGTTCTGATCCACCTTCCCTCCCCCTGTAGCTCCTCCTGTGTCCCCTCAGGCTCTTGTTAGAACGGTTCTGATCCACCTTCCCTCCCCCTGTAGCTCCTCCTGTGTCCCCTCAGCGCTCTTGTTAGAACGGTTCTGATCCACCTTCCCTCCCCCTGTAGCTCCTCCTGTGTCCCCTCAGGCTCTTGTTAGAACGGTTCTGATCCACCTTCCCTCCCCCTGTAGCTCCTCCTGTGTCCCCTCAGCGCTCTTGTTAGAACGGTTCTGATCCACCTTCCCTCCCCCTGTAGCTCCTCCTGTGTCCCCTCAGTGCTCTTGTTAGAACGGTTCTGATCCACCTTCCCTCCCCCTGAAACTCCTCCTGTGTCCCTTCAGCGCTCTTGTTAGAACGGTTCTGATCCACCTCCCCTCCCCCTGTAGCTCCTCCTGTGTCCCCTCACGTTTCCAAACTCCCTCCCACTGGCTGGTGCTGAAGGAGGGCCAGAGCTCCTCCTACAGGAGCCCATCCTGGCCTCCCCCGCTGCAGCTCCTCCACTGCCCTCCCACCAGAGAGATGAGCCCCCTGGTTCAGAGGTGACAGACCACCTCTGGGAGCAGACAACAGAGACCACATCAGGCTGGACTCCGTGCAGGTACGGAGGCTGACGGCTGCTGAGGGAGTGAGTTTACGACGCTCCCACCACTGCTGCTGGATTGATTTAACACATCTGGAATATTTAGATTTATTCTGGGTCAACATCTGCATCTGTTGAAGTCCTCAGTCTCCATGCAGGTGGTGTTGTTCCAGATAAAAGGTCTCAATAACAGCATCACTCCAGATGAAACCATTCCAAAGAAGGCTAAGTGGAGCTGGCATATCAGCCCCCAATGACAGATGATGACAGTTTGTTCAACACTAAACTTCATCCAGTACCATGTTGTCAAACACTGGAACCTCCACAGCACCTGAACAAGGACTTGAACCCTGGACCCTCAGATTAAAAGTCTGATGCTCTACCCTCTGAGCTCCTCAGGCTCTTTCTACAGCATTGAGACAGGAACAGAAACACCCGTGAAGGTCAAACTGATGCTTTCTTGACTTGTTCAGTCCTCCATGTTAAAGTCCTCCATGCTTTTGATTGGCTCTGATTCTCTGTGGCAAAATCCAACAAGAGGCTCCAAAAATGTCCTGAATGTCACAAGAATGCACAGGACAAGATGTTAGTTTCCTTCATGTCTGCAGTTCCTCCACTGGAAAGTAAAGTCAATGCTGCTCCTCTGCTGAAACCTGGGATCGGACCAGGGACCTTTAGATCTTCAGTCTAAGGCTCTCCCAACTGAGCTGGTTCAGTTCTGAGGGAGGGCCCTGCTTCTCTCATTTATAATCTCTTCCACTCTCACTGGACCTTAGAGAGGATTGGAGCTTCTGAAGTCCTGACACATTGAACAGTTCTCCAGGACCATTTTTGATGGATGTCTGGATCACACCAGCCTTTTTTGTTTGTCTTCTTGCACCACCGTGCCGCCCCTACTAGTCGTCTACATATCAGTGTTCTCAGTATTGCACGAACATTCACATCAGTATTGTGCTAATATTTTATTTCCTGGCTCTTCAATCCTCCTATTATGAAGTTGATTGCTTCAGCGACCAGGAGACGTTATCATTGGCAGCTAGTTTACTATTATTGCTGCTGCAGTTGTTGGTTGTGTGTCTGTCTTCCATCCCCCTGTCCCTCTGTCTTTCTCTCTGCTTGTCTTTCACCCTCATCTTGTTCCCATCTTTTTGTCATTCTCTCCCTCCTTTCTCTCTGTCTTTTGTCTTTTCTTCTCTTTGTTTGTCTTCTGCTGTCTGTCCTGTCCTGCTCTCTTTCAACAACCAACCAGTCAAAGCAGATGTCCGGTGAAAAAAATATGATAAAAGAACTCTTGGTTTGATTTGGCTTGAGACATGAAGAAGATAGGATTGTTTTCCTTTCATTTTAGAAGCTTTTCCAGATTCATGAAAAGATCATCAATCAGAGCAGTATTTCAGACAGACTTCTGGTCCGTGAGGACGAGGAATCCAGCACAGATCCACAGAACTCCAACTGCCATCTTTGATGGTTCCTTTACAGTCTGTAGGGTGGAGAAATCCTCCTGAGTCTGGCTTGGAATGTTTGTCTGTGGATGTGTTGGCCCTGTGATGGACTGGTGACCTGTCCAGGGTGAACACGGCCTGTCGCCCAAAAGCTGCTGGGATAGGCTCCACCCCCTCATGACCCTGAACAGGATAAGCAGAAGACAATGGACAGAAGTCCTGACACATTGAACAGTTCTCCAGGACCATTTTTGATGAAGGTCTGGATCACACCAGCCTTTTTTGTTTGTCTTCTTCCAGTGTCCTCAACATTGTGTGAGCCAATAATTCCACATCTGTACCAGACACACCTCTGGTTGGTGGGTTGATGGATCTTTCTGTTCTAACAGTGTCTTTTATCTTGCTTTTATCTTTTCTATCTTTTCTTTGTATCTGCATTCTGTGGTGCACGGTGGCTCTGGAAGAGCGCTCTAACTAACTATTGTCACTGTACCCCCCCCCCCCCCCCGTACAACGAAAATAAAAGATTCTGATTCCGATTCTGACACACACACACACACACACACACACACACACACACACGTGTATCAACATGATGTTCCGAATGTTTCACTGTCTGTGGTTGTCCAGCTCTCCTTGCCTCTTCACTGTCATTGTCAGAACTCGGAGCAGTCTTCCTCTCCAGGTGATGTCTCTGAGTGATGATGATTGCTGTCTGTTCAACCAGCTTCATTTGTTGATATCTGAGAAGGACTGAAGACAGCAAAGTGTGCTGATTGGCCAACAACCCCTCACAGGTCAAAGGTCACTGCTCTGAGGCGGACCAGTTTACTGTAACAGTGGTGGCACCATCCACTGCTGGCGCTCTCTTCAGTGCTTCTTGTTTCTGCCCTTTGTGTGTGAGCTCCTAGAGCAGCTGGTCCGGCTCACCCCCCCCCCCCTTTTCTTTTCTATTCCTCTAATTTATTTTTTGATTTTCTATTTTTGTAATTCATCATCGATCTCGGCTCACGGTCGCTACACTCTTGACCTCCTGTGAGCCTTGAAGAGAGAGAAGCCACCTTTGTGTCGGAGAAGAGCAGCTTAGTCCAGGCAGCCAGCAGCCTGAGACCAGAGGGTAGCCAATCAACGCGCTTCCCTTCTTCATCGAGCGAATCTCAGCGGGAGCCACGGTCGACGAGGTGGAGGCTTTGGAGGCCGTCCTCCCACCAGTTCGTTGGAGAGGCGTCGTACATCGATGGGAGAATCCAGCTGAGAATGTAAGCCGGTTACGTTGGTTTTCACCGATTCAGGCCTGGACTCCTGTCTCGCTGCCAAACTCCGCCTGACTCCGTAGAGCTGGTCAGCCTCCACTCAGTCCTCTTCATTTGGTTGGAGGTCACCATCGTTCATCCTACACACCTTTCCACCTGCCTCTTTGCCGTCTACTTGAAGCTCAGATAAATCCAGGCTAATTCATACCTGCTACTCAATATAGGCCTTAATTACTCTGCTGGAATTATCACTCTGTCTTAAGGGTTTTCTTCATTGTATTAAATCCTCTTTAATTTCCAAGAAGTCTTCCAACTCATTCATTCATGCAAGCCACTGATCCACAAGACCTCATTGATGAGCTTCAACCTGAGACTGATTGTTTCTCGTTGGACGAGACACCCATTCAATGAGACTCATTGTCAGTCCATTGAAATCTACTGGTGTTCCTGGTGAGTTGATTTAACAACATGAGCTGACAGAATCAACGTTCAGGTAGGAACCACCACATCCAGGGGTCTGGACCTTTGAGCAGGCAGAGCCATCAAAGTAGCAGACTAAGCTAGCAGACATTAGCATTGAGAAGAAACTGATACCTGAGCCTACTTTTGGGTCTGGACCTTTGAGCAGGCAGAGCCATCAAAGCAGCAGACTAAGCTAGCAGACGTTAGCATTGAGAAGAAACTGATACCTGAGCCTACTTTTGGGTCTGGTCAGGTGATGACACAATAATATGACATCATTGTCAGACTGACGCCTGCTCAACACTGACCAAACGCCGCCCTATTGCATTGTGAGAAATTTCTGCTTGGCTCGCGTACATCAAAACACACAAAGAAATTTCTCCAGAATCAGGATTGACAGTGGATACAATTGATTCCACACTGGTTTTTCATTCTGAGTCGGGTGCAGGTGTGGAATTTCAGACACAGTCTGTGCTTGTGTTGTTTATTCAGTGATTTTTCTTACAATTCCCAATCAAAGCCCCACATTGCTAATGAACTCAAAATGATGCTAACAGTAATGTAGTGATAGTTGCTAATAAACTAAGTGATGCTGACAGTAATGTAGTAAGTGTTTCGAACTCCCTCAAAATGATGCTGACAGTAATGTAGTAAGAGTTGCTAATAACCTCAAAATAATGCGACTGTGATGTGGGAAGAATTGCTAATGACCTTAAAATGATGCTTCAGTGATGTAGTAAGAATTGCTAATAAACTCAAAATGATGCTAACAGTAATGTAGTGATAGTTGCAGCTAAACTCAGTGATGCTTACAGTAATGTAGTAAGTGTTTCGAACTACCTCAAAGTGATGCTGACAGTCATGTAGTAAGAGTTGCTACGAACCTCAAAATAATGCGACAGTGATGTTGGAAGAATTGCTAATGATCTCAAAATGATGCGACAGTGATTTAGTAAGAATTGCTAACGAACTCAAAATGACGCTAACAGTAATGGAATGAAAGTTTCGAACAACCTCAAAGTGATGCTGACAGTGATGTCGTCAGAATTGAGAGTCGGGGTTTTCCAAGTTGATCTCCTCCCACGCATGAATTCTCTGGTATCCTTCCACTTACTGCGAAGACGAGCCGTGGATGTATTGTCCTGAGCCCAGGGCTTGTCAGATACCATGACCCTCAACTAAATGTGGCAGAAACCCTGCCCTCTTCATTTAGGGCTGGAAGGTGTGAGAGATACTGGGAGCTCATCGAGGCTACGTCCTCCGCGGTCTCCTCAGGCTGGCCAGCAAAAGAGGAGACCACCAACTGGACGGGACAGGCGGTCACCGTTGTTGTTGCCGCCGTCGTCGGCCTTTCTTTCTTTCTTTCGTTTTTTTCACACGATCACAGGGGAGAGCGCGGACGCAGTCCCCCACTGTCAGAAATTATGCAGTTGAGACTCCCACATTTGGGGAATTCACCAGGGTCAGCACAGCCCCAGTGCAATGGCTGAGCCTCACCCGGGGAGAACCACCTTGCTGATCATGGTATCTCCCCTGCCAGGTAAGTATGACTCGCTGAGCTTAGGAACAGACATGAGCTCCAGGGACACAGCCTTCTGACTGACAGGCAGGGAGGCCGACACAGCGCCTGATCTTTCCTACCTTGTGCCAATCTGCCGCGTGCGCAGCCCCCTTTGTTTCTCACAACGATGCCGGATGTCGGATATCCCAAGCCCGGGAAGCTCGACCGATGCCGTTTTCAAGGCTCACCTTCTCGCTGGGGGCACCAGCGTGGCCTCTAACCGCACGCATCGTGCCCCGCAGTAAAAAAAACAATCTCCGTCCGCTTTCACCCTTGGATGGAGCGTCGCGACCATGAGAGCTGTCAACGCAAGCGGCCCAATTCCGAAAGACTGAAGGCAGCAAGCTGGGGTTTCACATTTCAACATCAAGTTCACAACCCATCTCTGGGCAAAACAGGCACATTGAAGGTTCAGGTCTTTCAGAGTGCATTCCAAAGCCTTTTGGGAAAGGCTCCGAGAGCAGTGCCGTCAGCGGACCTCCATCCTTATCTGGAGTGCAAACGGAGCCACAACTTGACGCCCAGCGGCAGCGCGGGCGGAAATCCAGCCCCGGCCTCATGTGCAGCACTCGAGAGTTGGCCTGAAGAGCACGGGATTTGCTCCTGACAAAAGGGGAGGGGCCCGCACTGTTCCTGGAAGGCCATTGCGGCCGCAGGCTGAGGAAAAGCTGCAGTGCAGGAGAACCCTGGTCCGGCTTTGGGTGGAGCAGGTGAGCGAGTGCCTGGCGGAGGCTTGTTTTATTTCCGACGAGAAATGCGGGGCATTGCACCACTCCTGGAAACACTGCAATACCAGGTTGATGCGTGGAAAGGACGGAGCAAGCTCCCGTTCCATCTCCCTGTTCCAAAAAGCAATTTAATATATGGTTCCCGGATAGGGAACGTACCAGATATTAAACTGATAAGAACAGATACTACACTTGATCTTAGCCAAAAGGCCGAGAAGCGATGCCTGTCAGCCACCCGACGTGAGAGCCAGCACCCCCGGTACAGCCAATCCCGGCCGCGGCTGTGGGCAGGAACTGCAACATTTTGGGTGGCGACACAAAATGCAGTGCCATAAACACTACATCTTGCACACTGGTTGTCCCCACTGCTATCCAAAGCAAAGGCAATCGGTGCCTTCACCCCGCTATGCTTGTGGGGCGACTCAAAGTAAAACAAAGCGGTGTTCAAAGCCACAAGCCAGCGACTCATCCTGGAGTCGGGGTTTTCCAAGTTGATCTCCTCCCACGCATGAATTCTCTGGTATCATTCCACTTACTGCGAAGACGAGCCGTGGATGTATTGTCCTGAGCCCAGGGCTTGTCGGATACCATGACCCTCAACTAAATGTGGCAGAAACCCTGCCCTCTTCATTTAGGGCTGGAAGGTGTGAGAGATACTGGGAGCTCATCGAGGCTACGTCCTCCGCGGTCTCCTCAGGCTGGCCAGCACAAGAGGAGACCGCCAACTGGCCGGGACAGGCGGTCACCGTTGTTGTTGTTGCCGCCGTGGTCGGCCTTTCTTTCTTTCTTTCCTTTTTTCACACGATCACAGGGGAGAGCACGGACGCAGTCCCCCACTGTCAGAAATTATGCAGTTGAGATTCCCACATTTGGGGAATTCACCAGGGTATCCAAAGCCCGGGAAGCTCGGCCGATGCCGTTTTCAAGGCTCACCTTCTCGCTCGGTGAACCAGCGTGGCCTCGAACCGCATTAGAATTGCTAATGAACTCAAAATGATGCTAAAAGCAATGTTGTGAAAGTTTCGAATAACCTCAAAGTAATGCTGACAGTCATGTAGTAAGAGTTTCTTTGAACTTCAAAATAATGCGACAATGATGTCGGAAGAATTGCTAATAATCTCAAAATAATGCGACAGTGATGTCGGAAGAATTGCTAATAAACTCAAAATGATGCTGACGGTAATTTTGGAAAAGTTGAAACTAACCTCAAATTGATAATACAGTGATGTCGTAAGAATTGCTAATAAACTCAAAATGATGCTAACAGTAATGTAGTGATAGTTGCTAATAAACTCAGTGATGCTTACAGTAATGTAGTAAGTGTTGCTACTAACCTCAAAATAATGCAACAGTAATGTAGTAAGAATTGCTAATGAACTCAAAATGATGCTGACAGTAATCTAGTAAAAGTTGCTACGAACCTCAAAATATTGCAACAGTGATGTCGGAAGAATTGCTAATAAACTCAAAATGATGCTAACAGTGATGTAGTGATAGTTGTTAATAAACTCAGTGAAGCTTAAAGTAATGTAGTAAGTGTTTTTAACAACCTCAAAGTGATTCTGACAGTCATGTAGTAAGAGTTAAAAACGAACCTTAAAATAATGCTAACAGTAATTTAGTAAGAGCTGCTAATAACTTCAAAATAATGCGACAGTAATGTAGGAAGAATTGTTAATGAAATAAAAAATGATGCTAACATTAATGTAGTGATAGTTGCTTATAAACTAAAAGTGATGCTTAAAGTAATGTAGTAAGTGTTTTGAACAACCTCAAAATAATGCGACAGTGATGTCAGAAGAATTGGTAATAACCTCAAAATGATGCTGAAAGTGATGTGGTCAGAATTGCTAATGAACTCAAGATGATGCTAACAGTAATGTAGTGATAGTTGCTAATAAACTCATTGGTGCTTAAAGTAATGTAGTAAGAGTTTTTAACAACCTCAAAGTGATGCTGACAGTCATGTAGTAAGAGTTGCTACGAAACTCAAAATAATGCGACAGTGATGTAGTAAAAGTTGCTACGAACCTCAAAAAAATGCGACAGTGATGTCGGAAGAATTGATAATGATCTCAAAATTATGCGACAGTGATGTCGTAAGAATTGCAAATAAACTCAAAATGATACTAACAGTAATGTAGTGAAAGTTTCGAATAACCTCAAAGTGATGCTGACAGTCATGTGGTTAGAGCTGCGAGTAACCTAAAATTGATGATGACAGTGATGTCGTAAGAATTGCTATTGAACTCAAAACGATGCTAACAGTCACGTGGTGAGAGATGCTAATAAACTCAGTGATGCTGACAGTAATGTAGTAATAGTTGCTAATAACCTCAAAATGATGCGACAGTGATGTCGTAAGAATTTCTACTGAACTCAAAATGATGCGACAGTGATGTTGTAAGAATTGCTAATGAACTCAAAATGATGCGACAGTGATGTCAGAAGAATTGCAAATGAACTCAAAATGATGCTGACGGTCATGAAGTGAGAGTTGCTACTATCCTCAAAATGATGCTACAGTGGTGTAGGAAGAGTTGCTACGAACCTTAAAATAATGCGACAGTGATGTTCTAAGAATTTCAAATGAACTCAAAATGATGCTGACGGTAATCTAGTAAGAGTTGCTAAAAAACTCAAAATAATGCGACAGTGATGTCGTACGAATTCCAAATGAACTCAAAATGATGCTACCGTGATGTTCTAAGGATTGCTAATAAACTCAAAATGATGCTAACAGTAATGTAGTGATAGTTGCTAACAAACTCAAAGTGATGCTGACAGTAATGTAGTGAAAGTTTCGAATAACCTTAAAGTGATGCTGACAGTCTTGTAGTAATATTTGCTACGAACCTCAAAATGATGCTACAGTGATGTAATTAAAGTTACTAATGATCTCAAAATGTTGCTGAGAGTGATGTCGTAAGATTTGCTAATAACCTCAAAAAATGCTACAGTGATGTAGGAAGAGTTGCTAACGACCTCAAAAACAATGCTACAGGGATGTAGGAAGAGTTGCTAATAACCTCAAAATAATGCGACAGAGATGTCGTAAGAATTGCTAATGAAATCAAAATAATGCTAACAGTAATGCAGTGAAAGATTCGAATAACCTCAATGATAATAATGAACTCAAAATGATGCTGACAGTGATGTAATGAGAGTATCTACTAATTTCAAAAAGATGCGAAAGTGATGTCATGAGAGTTGCTTCTAACCTAATAAATGATGCGAAAGTGATGTGGTGAGAGTTGCTTAAAACCTTAAAATGATGCTGACAGTCATGTAGTGAGAGTTGCTACTATCCTCCAAATGATGCTACAGTGATGTAGTGAGAGTTGCTTAAAATCTCAAAATAATGCGACAGTGATGTGGTGAGATTTGCTTCTGTCACGACCCGGCTCAGAAATCGTGACATCGAAGGAGGGAGACGCAGACTAAACGTGACACACAACTAATAATTTATTATTAGTAAGGCAAAATCAACACAAGGCAAACCATAACGTACAGTGGAGTGTGGTTATCAGTCGTGTCAGTGGTGAGTGTGAGTGTGTGCATGAGTGTACAGGGGGTGTATGTGTGCGGTGTGATGGATGCAGAGAACTAAACAAGACATAACTCAAGAAACACAACCATCGCTCCGACGTGGGCCAGGAGGAGTGAGCGAGAGACAACCGGCCAGGTTGGTCGCCTGCTTTATAGCTGGGAGACGCCGGGCCCAGGTGCTCCCAATTAGTCAGCAGCTCCGCCCCATGAAGCTCGAACCTGAGAAGGGAAGGAAGTCAAAAATAATGCAACGCCCCCATGCCCGTGACCATGGGGACGTGACACTACGAACCTCAATATGATGCTCCAGTAATGTAGTGAGAGTTGCTACTAATCTAAGAAATGATGCTCCAGTGATGTAAAAAGAATTGCTACAAACCTAAGAAATGATGCTACAGTGATTTAGTGAGAGTTGCTTAAAACCTCAAAATGATGCTGACAGTGATGTAGTGAGAGTTGCTTAAAACCTCAAAATGATGCTCCAGTAATGTAGTGAGAGTTGCTACTAATCTAAGAAATGATGCTCCAGTGATGTAAAAAGAATTGCTACAAACCTAAGAAATGATGCTACAGTGATGTAGTGAGAGTTGCTACTAATCTAAGAAATGATGCTCCAGTGATGTAATAAGAATTGCTACAAACCTAAGAAATGATGCTACAGTGATTTAGTGAGAGTTGCTTAAAACCTCAAAATGATGCTACAGTGATGTAGTGAGAGTTGCTACTAATCTAAGAAATGATGCTCCAGTGATGTAATAAGAATTGCTACAAACCTAAGAAATGATGCTACAGTGATTTAGTGAGAGTTGCTTAAAACCTCAAAATGATTCTTCAGTGATGTGGTGAGAGTTGCTAAAAACCTCAAAATGATGCTACAGTAATGTAGTGAGAGTTGCTTAAAACCTCAAAATGATGCTACAGTAATGAAGTGAGAGTTGCTAAAAACCTCAAAATGATGCTGTCAGTAATGTAGTGAGAGTTGCTAAAAACCTCAAAATGATGCTACAGTGATGTAGTGAGAGTTGCTACGAACCTCAAAATGATGCTACAGTAATGTAGTGAGAGTTGCTACGAACCTCAAAATGATGCTAACAGTAATGTAGGGAGAGTTGCGACGAACCTCAAAATGATGCTACAGTGATGTAGTGAGAGTTGCTCCAAACCTCAAAATGATGCTACAGTGATATAATGAGGTTTGCTATTTACCTAAGAAATGATGCTACAGTGATGTGGTGAGAGTTTCTACAAAGCTCAAAATGATACTGAGAGTAATGTAGTGTGAGTTGCTACGAATTTCAAAATGATGCTAAAGTGATGTAATGAGAGTTGCTAATAACCTCAAAATGATGCTACAGTGATGTGAGCTTCATCAAGACCCAGGCCACTATTTGTGGTCATGCATCATTGTTGCTGACCAATGGTCCAACTTCATCAGTCAGTCAGTCAGAGACATTAGCATTTGTCGGCCTGGCCTGCTGCCAAAGACTAACACTGCTTTAGTTGATTTACCTGTGCAGCCATGTCACGCTCCTCTCGGCCACCTCCACGGTCAGACGCCAGGTTAAACCAGCCAATGGCGTAAGAATCACTCTCAGAATCTGAAGCGCTCGTAGCTGCAGGGTTTTTCCACACAGCTTTGTTGAGAGACAAAGTCCATCACTTGACTAACTCTCACCAACAGAAATGTGCAGTTTTCCACTCAGGACAGCTGCTGCATGCTGCTGTTTGTAAAAAGAAGGTCCAGTGGATCCGTTCAGTTCTACATTATTCAGCAGAGAGATGTCACCATTGAATAATGACCATATTTCCTAAAATTATAGCTCAACCACAGAGGGACCAGGCTACTAGAATGACCTCTGTTTACTAGAAGTGCTTCTCCTATGGTGGTGAACTCCTCAGCTGTCAGTGGAGTCAAATCTGTCTTAGAGAGGCCAGAGGTTCCCACACTGGTTCCCTCTCACCATGCAGCCCTGACAGCTGTGTGTGCTGTTCCAGCGTGTTGGCACCTCACTGATGAGTTTCAGGGTTGGCCCTCCCATCTGTTGCTGCACCTGAGCCAGCTTCTCCTTGGCTGTAGTGCTGATCTGAAGGATGTGACAGTGTTCCTGGCTTTGTGTCTGATGATGGAAGTGGGGATCTGATCACAGGATTTTCTGACTCCTAGATTCAGACGATGTGCAGTGCAGACTGAGTGGTGAATTTGGAGCTGTCTAGTGGATGCTGTCATGTTTGGTGCTGCGTCGCTCACAAGACACTTGACTTTGTTGGTGATGGCCCAGTCCTCCATCATGCCTCTTTGGACTGGGGCCAAACTGTCAGCAGGGTGACTTTGTGGAAAGTCTTGCACTCCCAACACATTCATTCTCACGAATGCAGTGACAGGTCAGAGCCAAGGGAGCCTCCATGTCCACAGATGTCCACATGGCAGCTGGACTTCCTTTTTCACTCCTTCCCGTTCCTCCTGGTACTTTTTGGCCACCGTTTGTTTGATGGTCTGAAAATGACACCCAGAGTAAATCAATACATTGAAATTAGAGATGAAATAAACTGGAGATATCAACGACTGCTTTAGATCATTTCCACACAAACCTTTCTGGTTGGCAAACATATGAGGCTCAAGGACCTGAACCAGTTCCCTGAACCCATCCCTCTCAACAGTGCTGAGGGGCTGGCAGTCCTTCAGGATGAAATTCAGCAGAGCCTCATCCAGCATCTGCTTCCTGGAAGCTGGATGGTTAAAGATGAAGGAGAGAAGAAATGAATAGGAATTAATTCTCAACGAAGCAACTGTGAGTCAGTTGGAGAGTGGCTGTATACCTGAGTTCATCCTGGTGGATCTGGGACTTCATTCTCATGCCTGGCCCCATCATGCCTCAGCACTGAAGAGGTGCTTTTGTTGAGACGAGACGCTTCTGTCCAACAAATGCGACATTCAACCTGCAGAAAAGAACATGAGTACTCAGCTAAAAGTTCCTTTCTTCATGGTGACTGGTGTTTCTTAGTCTTAGACCACCAGGTTTCCAATGAGGTGTATCGGATACGTTGTTGTGTGCCGCTGAAATCCGTCCAATTCTGGCGTTGTTTCCTCATGAAATATGTTTGCCTTAAAGCTCATTAAAGTGTTGAACCACAATATCGTTCACCATAACTGAGTCAACTTCAAGATAACCTACTTCTACATTCCAGTCTCGGCTGCTCCTGTTCTGCTGCAGTCCAGAAAACAACAACCCGATACAATTGGCGCTCCTTCCCACAGCTCCGGCCCGGATCCGCATGGTTCCGCTGACTGACTGTGAGACCGCTCCCTCCAGAGTGGCACAGCCCGATGGGGGTCCTTATCTGGCACGGGGGCGTAAAACAGGTGCGACTGGAAAGCCTTGTTTATTCTGCGTCGAGGGAACGCGTTGCTCTGCTCTTCACCGCCAAGCCGCTAGGGGGTGTGGCTTTGTCTTTGTATTGTTTACGGGCTCTTGTCGGATTCCTTGGTTTTCTTCCGGTCACAGACAACAATTGTTGGCCATTTGTCAGTCTTTGTAGTGCCGCCAATAATCCTTTCTTCGTCTTGGTCAATTTTTTTCTTGGAGCTTTCACCACAGAAACTTTGAAAATGGCGGTGTTGTTGTGCTGCGACTGAACCGGAAAGACGTTTTGAGCGGACAAATCACAGTCCTCGACGTTGACGTCACCACGCGTCGACGCGACGCAGAAGCATAAATCAGGCTTTAGTGGTGTAGAATCTCACGCCAAGCCGGAGAACCAGGTCCTGAATCCGTCACGTGGCCACTTCCGGTCGGCGAGGCTTTGGACGTCACTAAATACGTCATCAATACGCGCTTTTCAAACCGAAATCCTGGATCACTCCACTCATCACTACCGCTGCTACCAGGTTAGCGAGTCTGGAGTGGCACAGAGAACAGAGCTTGGACTCTGCTCGTTTTGAAGAAGACGAAGAAGAAAAGAAGCGGAAGGCCTCGGTCTTTGTCTCCTGAAGGCTGAGTGGCGCCGGTAGAACCTCAACATGTGCGCCGCGCAGCTGCTGCGGGTGTCGGTCCAGGAGCGGATCCTCGCCGCCGCTGAAGACTTCCTGCTGCAGCTGGGAGAAGGAGACTCAGCGGCTGGAGTCCCGGTGCTGAGAGCGCTGCTCACCGAGCGGCTGGCGGCGGCCGCGGAGCAGATCGTGGCTCTGCTGGAGGAAACCGTGGCGGAGTACGAGCGGGAGAACCGCCGGCAGAGGTTGCTGCTCGATGCCGTGCTGAAGCCCCGAGTCAGGCTGGACAGAGCAGGTGAGTCCCCCCACACTGACCAGGAGAACCGGTGTTGTGTCGCTCCCAGCAGCATCGACCGATAGCGATGTCTGTCTGTTTATGCCACTGTGACGCTCATTAAATGTCGGTCACATTTTATGTTATTTTGATTAATTTTTAATGTTATTTCTGTCCCATGTAAAATGGGAGAGTTTTGTCATTCCGCCAGCAGGGGGCAGTGTCGCGGGCTGCTTCTCCCGGTGAACGCCGGTTTGCTTCCCAGTCTTCACGGAGAAGCTGAACAGAGCAGACGCGTCTCACCGATTGTCTTAATTATCCTGTTTTACAGGAAACATCATCTGCATACAGAGTCTCAATCTGAGACCTGTAACACCACCGCCTCAAAAAATCACATCTTTGTGTTTGGTCCTTTTTGGCTCCTCATAACCACTGCAGGCTCCTCTTAATCAAGCTAAGGATCGTTCCAGGCTCACTAATGAGCCCCTCCTCTCCATTCAGGCCCAGGTTTAAAATCCTGTCAGCTCAATTCTCTCAGTGAGCAAATGCTGTGGGGGGGGGGGGGGGGTGCCCGGTGGGACCGGGGTCATCTCTGCCCCGTCTCTCTGTGGGTTGCTTCTGGGTGGGGTTTGCTGCTCCTATGCTTTCCTACGGGTCCTGGCATGGGTTTGGCCTGTGGCTGTTTCCTGGGGGAGGGGTGGCCTGGGGCTCCCTGTGTCCTGGGGGTTTCTGGGTGCTCTGGTGGCTTGTTCCTGGACTGCCTGCTATCCTGGACTGGGGGTGCGATGTCCTGGCCCCCCACATCAGCTACAGCCAGCTACGCACAGCATCCAAGACAAACTGTTGCACACACACATACACATACACACACGTATACACACATAAACGCATGCGGTGCACAACTGACCCATAATCACACACTCAGACATTTATCTAAAAATTATATTAAACCAAATGGTAAACCTGCTCTGGAAATTCTGCAACCAATGTTTTTTTCCTTTTTTTTTCTTTTCTCCTCTCTGTTGTTGTTGTTACTTTTTCTTTGTTTGTTTGTTTGGTTTTTGTTTTTGTTTTTTTTTCTGCTATTGCTGTTGTTGTTTTTGTCCCCCCCACTTGTCTTCCCCTGTCCTGTCCCTGCTCTCTCTTCCTGTCCTCTCCCTGCTCTCTCTTCCTGTCCTCTTCTGTCCTCAGTCCGGTAGCTTCATCAATGAACCAACACCATTCCTAATAAAGTTCAACACAGATGGTGATAGGAGGAGTTTATCAGGTTCCTCCTTAGCAGAGTAGAACTGCTTCAGTCCAACAAGGCACCAGGAACATGCATGCTGCTGATGAACAGGACAGGTTAAAAAAAAAAAACTTGTCTGATTGATTTCTACTATTTTTGGTCTCTTTTGATGACGTGTGCTACAATGTGATGTCACAGCGGCCATATTGGATGAGCTGGAGTCTCTCAGGAAAGTTGTTTTCTTTTTTCTCTCCAAGTCCATTCAGAATGAACCAAAGAAAACACTGCTAATAAACCAGCAGAAGACGAGGAGGAAGTTCAAAAGTCTCTGAACTTCAAGTCAGAGGATCGACGTCAGGTTGCCAGCAACAGAGGGACCAACTAGATTAGACTGATGAAGAGCAGCACCTGAAGGCTGCCATCAAAGAAGAAGACCAGAGAAGAGAAGAGACTGAAAAGAGAGGGGAAGATTTGGAGCAACAAACAAGGACGAGGACTTGGTGATGTCTGGACCTGAGACCAGCCACCGCACCTCTGCTGCCTCACAGCTGCTGACCAGCAGGGTGAGGACGCACCCAGAGGTGAACTGCAGTCACTTGAGCAGCGAGTCAGGGAGTTCTTCAACAACAGAGAGGTTCCTATGAACAGGGACCAGATCGCTGCTCGTCCACCAAACCAGAGACACAACAACAGGCTCAGCATCATCGCTCCATTTGTGAGCAGAAAACATGAAGCTGAGGAGCAAAGAGTCCAGGTGTCCATGCAGAAGAGCCTCTCACAAAGACAAACTGAGACTGAGACAGAATCCTGACAAAGAGGAAGAGAATTCAGGACTGGTGGAGAGGAGCTGGAGAGTCCTGATCAGACTGAACGCTCACCTGAGCAGGTAAAAGTGACAGTGGTCAGAGACCTGGAAGATCTTGATCAACATTCATGACAATGTTGAATGTTGAGGAGGAGAGGAGGAGGAGTGAGGAGATGTCCCACTGTCAATGGAGTTGTGCTGTGAAATATCAGCAACCTCAGTTTGGGAGAGATAAATCTGGGAAAACTGGAAGAAAATGAGTGAATCCACACTTTGGAAGTCTTCTGCTGTCAAGATCCAACAATTTAGGAGTTAGAAAATGTCACTGATCAGAGATCCACTTCCACCAGAACATCAGCTTGAACTGTGACTGTTATTCTGAAGAGGAGTTCAGTTCTGGAGTCAAATGGAGCAGTTTTCAGTCCTTCACTTCACCAGCAGGAGGCTCTGCAGCAACTTCTCCTCAATCAAAGAGAGCGTCATCAGTTTCAGCAGAGATTTAGTGAGCAGCAACTTTGGAGCCTTGGCTGAATGATAATAATGAGCTGCAGCATGGAGGAGAGGCTCTGAAAGGTTTAGTCCAACCAGGGTCAGAGAGAGAGGGGGCTGTTGCTCTTCAATGCCAGGTTCTTGATCAGATCACCATGGTTACTGAGAAGCTGATGGATGTGTGACCTCTGAAATTGAGGCTGACAGATGCAGAACCATATTAGTTAGTTGTGTTTCTAGAGCGCCGGGTCACGCGTCGATCAGTTTCATCCACTTCCAGGATGACGTGAAGAGCATCAGGATAAAGTGAGAGTTTGGTTTGTTGGATTTGGTGAAATCTGTTGATCATTCAAAACTGCAGAATTTGTTCCTTCATGTTTAGTGGAGTTTCTATCCAGTCGTTGTAGAACCTAAGAGAACCTGAGAGAACAGAGCAGCACTGATTGACAATCTTTCTATCAATGTGATTGATGGACAGAGGAAAGTCAACTGTTAGTGGCTGGTGGGAGCCACCATTTGCCTGTTTACAGTGGCAGAGATGAAGAAGAACTTCAAACTCAGAACAAACAGACAGAGGAACAGTTTGGAGGGAACAAATCACGGGAGGCAATGAAGGCTCAGAGCAGAACCTGAGAGTCTTCATTGACAGGAAGTTTCTGGAGAGGACAGCAGGGAATCCTAGGATGAGGTTTGACAGCCATTTTGGACTCTTTTTGACCGATGTTGTCTGTTGAAGGAGTTGAGACAAGTTCCTAAAGAGGAGGGAACCAAGGTGAACAAAGGGTTTGGAGAAAGACTTTAAGAAGAAAAATAGGCTCTGGAGGGAATTTATCAAGCATCCACCAGAGGAAAAGGAGGAGAAGAACAAAGTAAAACCAGAAGAACATCTGATGAGATCGAAGCGAAGTAAAATCTGGTCAACTGGACGTAAGTTTATCTTGAAGACGTTTCACCTCTCATCCGAGAGGCTTCTTCAGTTCTAGTGAAGAGTGTGGAAACTCCAGCTTATAAACCTATGTGGGAGTGGTCAGTGCTATTGTGGTGGAAACGACCCTCCCGAGACTCACCTGGCCTCCCCAAACGACAGTCGTTGTGAGGTGTCAGGGAGTTTCAGGGGTGGTCGTTAGGGAGTTTCACCGACCACTCAGATGCTAATGGACTGTGCTGGCAGCAGCCGTTCCACATGGGTCTTTCAGCTGAGCTCTTTGGGGAAGCTTTGAAAGGACTTGGTTGTAAATAGGTGAAAGGAAATGTCGCAGTCCACCTCCTCTGCAGGCAGATCCGTGCAGGCCTCACTGCACGGATCTCTACATAGGGGAAACCAAACAGCCCCTCAACAAGCGCATGGCCCAACATAGAAGAGCCAACTCTGGAGGACAGGACTCAGCGGTTTTCCTCCACCTCAAGGAGGAAAGCCACTCTTTCCAGGACGATCATGTCCAAATCCTCGACAGAGAGGACAGATGGTTTGAAAGAGGAGTTAAAGAAGCCATCCACGTCAGGATAGAGAAACCATCTTTGAACAGAGGAGGTGGACTGCGACATTTCCTTTCACCTATTTACAACCAAGTCCTTTCAAAGCTTCCCCAAAGAGTTCAGCTGAAAGACCCATGTGGAACGGCTGCTGCCAGCACAGCCCATTAGCATCTGAGTGGTCGGTGAAACTCCCTAACGACCACCCCTGAAACTCCCTGACACCTCACAACGACTGTCGTTTGGGGAGGCCAGGTGAGTCTCGGGAGGGTCGTTTCCACCACAATAGCACTGACCACTCCCACATAGGGTTATAAGCTGGAGTTTCCACACTCTTCACTAGAACTGAAGAAGCCTCTCGGATGAGAGGTGAAACGTCTTCTAGATAAACCTACGTCCAGTTGACCAGATTTTACTTCGCTTCGATCTACGATGACCTGGATGAATGAGAACCTACACAGACATCTGATGAGATCAGAACAAAAAGACTCTTCTGATCAGTTGTTGGAGAAACAGAACATGGACATCATGATTGAACTTCAGCCCTCATGAATGCCTTCCCTTCATGTGGAGGAGAGCTTGTTAAACTAGAAGAAATATCTAGTTGTCCAGCTCAGGATGTTCTGCTCTCATCATTCTGACCAAACTCTTTGGACGGGACATCGGCCAAATGTCCTCCCTGTTCCACCACATTCTGGTCTCTGTTCTTTCCTGTTCTATCCTGCTCCAACTTCCTACAGAGACTCAGACCATGAGAGGAAGGAGGATGAGAACCAGAGGTGTTCCTCACGTATGAAGTTCAACTGGTAAAAGTCTCCTCACACATCCAGGACTTCATCCACCTACCGAGCTGCAGTTGAAGCTTTGACCACTGGCAGCAGCCTCAGAAGAGCCTCCTCTGAAGCTGAATATTTGCTCAGGTCAAACACGTCCAGATCTTCTGAGGACAGTAAGATGAAGACCAGAGCCGACCACTGAGCTGGAGACAGTTTAGCTGAGGACAGACGTCCTGATCCCAGCAGAGGCTGGATCTCCTCCACCAGAGAATCATCGTTCAGTTCATTCAGACAGTGGATCAGGTTGATGCTTCTCTCTGGAGACAGATCCTCATTCATCTTCGTCTTGATGAACTCAACTATTTCCTGTTTGGTCTCTGAGCTTCTTTCTGTCTGTGACACCAAACCTTGCAGGAGAGTCTGATTGGTCTGCAGTGAGAGACCCAGGAGGAAGCGGAGGAACAAGTCCAGGTGTCCATTGGGACTCTTCAAGGCCTCGTCCACAGCTCTCTGGTGCAGGTGTTTTAGTTCAGGTTCACCTCTGAAGACTCGTGACCTCGGGGATGTTTGTTCCTCTGTCAGCAGATTGACTCCAGAGTTGATGAAGGTCAGATGGACATGAAGAGCAGCCAGAAACTCCTGAACACTCAGATGGACAAAGCAGAACACCCGGTCCTGGTACAGTCCTCTCTCCTCTCTGAAGATCTGAGTGAACACTCCTGAGTACACTGAGGCTGCTCTGATGTCGATGCCACACTCTGTCAGGTCGCATTCATAGAAGATCAGGTTGCCTCTCTGCAGCTGATCAAAAGCCAGGTTTCCCAGAGCCTCCATCATCCTCCTGCTCTCTGGAGTCCAGTGTGGATCCGTCTCAGCTCCTCCATCATACTTGACCTTCTTGACTTTGGCCTGAACCACCAGGAAGTGGATGTACATCTCAGTCAGGGTCTTTGGTAGTTCTCCTCTCTCTCTGGTGGTCAACAGGTCCTCCAGGACGGTCGCAGTGATCCAGCAGAAGACGGGGATGTGACACATGATGTGGAGGCTTCGGGACCTCTTGATGTGGGAGACCATGGTCTCGGCCTGTTCCTCATCTCTGAATCTCTTCCTGAAGTACTCCTCCTTCTGGGGGTCAGTGAACCCTCTCACCTCCGTCACCATGTCAACACACTCAGCAGGGATCTGATTGGCTGCCGCAGGTCGTGTGGTCATCAAGAGGTGAGCGGAGGGAAGCAGTGTCCCTCTGATGAGGTCTGTCAGCAGCTCGTCCACTGAGGTGGACTCTGTAGCATCGGTCACGGTCTGGTTGTTGTGGAAGTCCAGAGGGAGTCGACACTCGTCCAGGCCATCAAAGATCAACGCAACCTGGAACTCTTCCAACCTGCTGATTCCTGCTTCTTTGATTTCAGAGAAGAAGAGATGAACAAGTTCCACCAAGCTCAAGTTCCTCTGCTTCAGCACATTCAGCTCTCTGAAGGTGAACGGGAACATGAAGTCTATGTGCTGGTTGGTTCTGCCTTCAGCCCAGTCCAGTGTCAACTTGTGTGTTAGGACCGTCTTCCCAATGCCAGCCACTCCCTTTGTCAGCACGGTCCTGACTGCTGTCTCTCTCTCTCTCTGAGTGCAAGACTTTCCACAAAGTCACCCTGCATCATTTTGAGGTTCCTAGCAACTCTCACGACATCACTGTAGCATCATTTCTTAGGTAAGTAGCAACTCTCATTACATCACTTTAGCGTGATTTTTAAATTACTATCAACTCTCACCACATCACTGTAGCATCATTTTGAGATTAGTATCAACTCTCATTACATCACTGTCGCATCATTTTCAGGTAATTAACAACTCTCACCACATCACTGGAGCATCATTTCTTTGGTTAGTAGCAATTCTTAAGACATCACTATAGCATCGTTTTTGAGGTTTTTAGCCACTCTCACTACATCACTTTCAACATAATTTTGAGGTTAGTAGCAACTCTCACTACATCGCTGTAATTTCATTCTGAGCTTCATCGTAATTATCATATCACTGTCGCATCATTTTTAGGATAGTAGCAACTCTCACGTCATTACTGTAGCATCATTTTGAGATTCGTAGCAACTCTCACTCCATCACTGTAGCATCATTTCTTCGGTTAGTAGCAACTCTCATGACATCACTGTTGAATCATTTTGAGGTTCGTAGCAACTCTCACCACATCACTGTAGCATCATTTCTTAGGTATGTAGCAACTTTCATTACATCACTTTAGCATGATTTTGAAATTACTATCAACTCTCACCACATGAATGTAGCATCATTTTGAGGATCGTAGCAACTCTCACTACATCAGTCGCATCATTTTGACATTTGTAGCAACTCTCAATTCATCACTGTAGCATCATTTCTTAGGTCAGTAGCAACTCCCATGACATCACTTTAGCATCATTTCTTAGGTAAGTAGCAACTCTCATTACATCACTTAAGCATGATTTTGAAATTACTATCAACTCTCACCACATCACTGTGGCATCATTTCTTAGGTTTGTAGCAAATCTCATTGCATCACTCTAGCATCATTTTGAGATTAGTAGCAACTCTCATTACATCACTGTAGCATAATTTTGAGGATAGTCGCAACTCTCACGACATTACTGGAGCATCATTTTGAGATTCCTAGCAACTGTCATTACATCACTGTAGCATCATTTTTAGGTTCGTAGCAACTCTCACCACATCACTGTAGCATCATTTCTTAGGTAAGTAGCAACTCTCACGACATCACTGTAGCATCACTTCTTAGGTTTGTCGCAACTCTCATTACATCACTTTAGCATCATTTTGAGGATCGTAGCAACTCTCACGACATTACTGTAGCATCATTTTGAGGTTCGTAGCAACTCTCACCACATCACTGTAGCATCATTTATTAGGTAAGTAGCAACTCTCACCACATCACTTTAGCATCATTTCTTAGGTATGTAACAACTCTCATTACATCACTTTAGCGTGATTTTGAAATTACTATCAACTCTCACCACATCACTGTAGCATTAAATTGAGGTTAGTAGCAACTCTTACTACATGACTGTCAGCATCACTTTGAGGTTATTCGAAACTTTCACTACTTTGTTGTGAGCATCATTTTGAGTTCATTAGCAATTCTTACGACATCACTTTCGCATTATTTTGATGTTCGTAGCAACTCTTACTACATTATTTTTGCATTATTTAAAGGTTCGTAGCAACTCTCACGACATTACTGTTAGCATCATTTTGAGTTTATTAGCAATTCTTCCTAAATCACTGTCGCATCATATTGAGATCTTTAGCAATTCTTCTGACATAACTGTCTCAATATATTTAGGTTCGTAGCAACTTTTACTACATTACTGTCGCATTATTTTGAGGTTCATAGCAACTCTTACTACATTATTGTTGCATTATTTAAAGGTTCGTAGCAACTCTTACTACATGACTGTCAGCATCACTTTGAGGTTGTTCAAAACACTTACTACATTACTGTAAGCATCACTGAGTTTATTAGTAACTATCATTACGTTACTGTTAGCATCGTTTTGAGGTCAATAGCAATTCTTACGACATCACTGTCAGGATCATTTTTAATTTACTCGCAACTCAAACCACATGACTGTCAGCATCACTTTGAGGTTTTTCGAAACATTCACTCCATTACTGTGAGCATCATTTTGAGTTCATTAGCAATTCTTACTACATCACTGTCACATCATTTTGAGATCATTAGCAATTCTTCCGACATCACTGTCGCATTATTTTGAGGTTCGTAGCAACTCTTACGACATGACTGTCAGCATCACTTTGAGGTTGTTCAAAACACTTACTACATTACTGGAAGCATCACTGAGTTGAATAGCAACTATCATTACGTTACTGTTAGCATCGTTTTGAGGTCAATAGCAATTCTTACGACATCACTGTCAGGATCATTTTTAATTTACTCGCAACTCAAACCACATGACTGTCAGCATCACTTTGAGGTTTTTCGAAACTTTCACTCCATTACTGTTAGCATCATTTTGAGTTCATTAGCAATTCTTACTACATCACTGTCACATCATTTTGAGATCATTAGCAATTCTTCCGACATCACTGTCGCATTATTTTGAGGTTCGTAGCAACTCTTACTACATGACTGTCAGCATCACTTTGAGGTTGTTCAAAACACTTACTACATTACTGTAAGCATCACTGAGTTTATTGGTAACTATCATTACGTTACTGTTAGCATCGTTTTGAGGTCAATAGCAATTCTTACGACATCACTGTCAGGATCATTTTTAATTTACTCGCAACTCAAACCACATGACGGTCAGCATCACTTTGAGGTTTTTGGAAACTTTCACTCCATTACTGTTAGCATCATTTTGAGTTCATTAGCAATTCTTACTACATCACTGTCACATCATTTTGAGTTTTTTAGCAATTCTTACAACATCACTGTCGCATTATTTTGAGGTTAGTAGGAACTCTTACTACATGACTGTCAGCATCACTTTGAGGTTGTTCAAAACACTTACTATATTACTGTAAGCATCACTGAGTTTATTAGTAACTATCATTACGTTACTGTTAGCATCGTTTTGAGGTCAATAGCAATTCTTACGACATCACTGTCAGGATCATTTTTAATTTACTCGCAACTCAAACCACATGACGGTCAGCATCACTTTGAGGTTATTCGAAAGTTTCACTCCATTACTGTTAGCATCATTTTGAGTTCATTAGCAACTTTCACTACATCACTGTCGCATCATTTTGAGATCATTAGCACTTCTTCCAACATCACTGTCGCATTATTTTGAGGTTCGTAGCAACTCTTAGTACAAGACTGTCAGCATCACTTTGAGGTTATTCGAAACGTTCACTCCATTACTGTTAGTTGCTATTCAACTCAGTGATGCTATCAGTACATCACTGTTAGCATCATTTTGAGTTCATTAGCAATTCTTACTACATCACTGTCGCATCATTTTGAGATCATTAGCAATTCTTCCGACATCACTGTCGCAATATTTTGAGGTTCGTAGCAACTCTTACTACATTTTTGTTGCATTATGTTAAAGTTCGTAGCAACTCTTACTACATTACTGTGAGCATCACTTTGAGTTTATTAGCAACTATCACTCCATTACTGTTAGCATCATTTTGAGTTGTTGAGCAATTCTTCCGACATCACTGTCGCATTATTTTGAGGTTCGTAGCGACTTTTACTACATTACTGTCGCATTATATTGAGGTTCGTAGCAACACTTACTCCATGACTGTCAGCATCACTGACTTGATTAGCAACTATCACTACATTACTGTTGAGATCATTAGCAATTCTTCCCACATCACTGTCTCATTATTTTGAGGTTCGTAGCAACACTTACTACATGACTGTCAGCATCACTTTGAGGTTATTCGAAAGTTTCACTCCATTACTGTTAGCATCATTTTGAGTTCATTAGCAACTTTCACTACATCACTGTCGCATCATTTTGAGATCATTAGCACTTCTTCCAACATCACTGTCGCATTATTTTGAGGTTCGTAGCAACTCTTACTACATTATTGTTGCATTATTTTGAGGCTCGTAGCAACTCTTAGTACAAGACTGTCAGCATCACTTTGAGGTTATTCGAAACGTTCATTCCATTACTGTTAGCATCATTTTGAGTTCATGAGCAATTCTTATTAAATCACTGTCGCATCATTTTGAGATCTTTAGCAATTCTTCTGAAATCACTGTCGCATTATTTTGAGGTTCGTAGCAACTCTTACTACATGACTGTCAGCATCACTTTGAGGTTATTAGCAACTATCACAACATTACTGTTAGCATCATTTTGAGTTCATGAGCAATTCTCACGACATATCTGTAGCATTAAATTGAGTTCATTAGCAACTCTTACTAAATGACTGTCAGCATCACTTTGAGGTTGTTCGAAACTCTTCCTACATTACTGTAAGCATCACTGAGTTGATTAGCAACTATCACTACATTACTGTTAGCATCATTTTGAGTTCATGAGCAATTCTTACTACATCACTGTCGCATCATTTTGAGATCATTAGCAATTCTTCTGAAATCACTGTCACATTATTTTGAGGTTCGTCGCAACTCTTCCTACATTATTGTTGCATTATTTTAAGGTTCGTAGCAACTCTTACTACATTACTGTCAGCATCACTTTGAGTTTATTAGCAACTATCACTACATTACTGTTAGCATCATTTTGAGTTCATGAGCAATTCTCACGACATCACTGTAGCATTAAATTGAGTTTATTAGCAACTCTGACTACATGACTGTCAGCATCACTTTGAGGTTATTCGAAACTCTTACGACATTACTGTAAGCATCACTGACTTGATTAGCAACTACCACTACATTACTGTTAGCATCATTTTAAGTTCATTAGAAATTCTTCCGACATCACTGTCGCAATATTTTGAGGTTCGTAGCAACTTTTACTACATGACTGTCAGCATCACTTTGAGGTTATTCGAAACGTTCACTCCATTACTGTTAGCATCATTTTGAGTTCATGAGCAATTCTTACTAAATCACTGTCCCATCATTTTGAGATCTTTAGCAATTCTTCTGACATCACTGTCGTATTATTTTGAGGTTCGTAGCAACTCTTACTACATGACTGTCAGCATCACTTTGAGGTTATTCGAAACACTTCCTACATTACTGTAAGCATCACTGAGTTGATTAGCAACTATCACTACATTACTGTTAGCATCATTTTAAGTTCATTAGCAATTCTTCCGACATCACTGTCGCAATATTTTGAGGTTCGTCGCGACTTTTACTACATTACTGTTGCATTATATTGAGGTCCGTAGCAACTCTTACTACATGACTGTCAGCATCACTTTGAGGTTATTCGAAACACTTACTACATTACTGTAAGCATCACTTTGAGTTGATTAGCAACTCTCACTACATTACTGTTAGCATCATTTTGAGTTCATTAGCAATTCTTCTGAAATCACTGTCACATTATTTTGAGGTTCGTCGCAACTCTTCCTACATTATTGTTGCATTATTTTAAGGTTCGTAGCAACTCTTACTACATTACTGTCAGCATCACTTTGAGTTTATTAGCAACTATCACTACATTACTGTTAGCATCATTTTGAGTTCATGAGCAATTCTCACGACATCACTGTAGCATTAAATTGAGTTTATTAGCAACTCTTACTACATGACTGTCAGCATCACTTTGAGGTTATTCGAAACTCTAACTACATTACTGTAAGCATCACTGACTTGATTAGCAACTACCACTACATTACTGTTAGCATCATTTTAAGTTCATTAGAAATTCTTCCGACATCACTGTCGCAATATTTTGAGGTTCGTAGCAACTTTTACTACATGACTGTCAGCGTCACTTTGAGGTTATTCGAAACGTTCACTCCATTACTGTTAGCACCATTTTGAGTTCATGAGCAATTCTTACTAAATCACTGTCGCATCATTTTGAGATCTTTAGCAATTCTTCTGACATCACTGTCGTATTATTTTGAGGTTCGTAGCAACTCTTACTACATGACTGTCAGCATCACTTTGAGGTTATTCGAAACACTTCCTACATTACTGTAAGCATCACTGAGTTGATTAGCAACTATCACTACATTACTGTTAGCATCATTTTAAGTTCATTAGCAATTCTTCCGACATCACTGTCGCAATATTTTGAGGTTCGTTGCGACTTTTACTACATTACTGTTGCATTATATTGAGGTCCGTAGCAACTCTTACTACATGACTGTCAGCATCACTTTGAGGTTATTCGAAACACTTACTACATTACTGTAAGCATCACTTTGAGTTGATTAGCAACTATCACTACATTACTGTCAGCATCATTTTGAGTTCATTAGCAATTCTTACTAAATCACTGTCGCATCATTTTGAGATCATTAGCAATTCTTCTGACATCACTGTCACATTATTTTGAGGTTCGTCGCAACTCTTCCTACATTATTGTTGCATTATTTTAAGGTTCGTAGCAACTCTTACTACATTGCTGTCAGCATCACTTTGACTTTATTAGCAACTATCACTACATAACTGTTAGCATCATTTTGAGTTCATGAACAATTCTCACGACATCACTGTAGCATTAAATTGAGTTCATTAGCAACTCTTATTAAATGACTGTCAGCATCACTTTGAGGTTGTTCGAAACTCTTCCTACATTACTGTAAGCATCACTGAGTTGATTAGCAACTATCACTACATTACTGTTAGCATCATTTTCAGTTCATTAGCAATTCTTCTGACATCACTTTCGCAATATTTTGAGGTTCGTAGCAACTTTTACTACATTACTGTCTCATTATTTTGAGGTTCGTAGCAACACTTACTACATGACTGTCAGCATCACTTTGAGGTTATTCGAAAGTTTCACTCCATTACTGTTAGCATCATCTTGAGTTCATTAGCAATTCTTCCGACATCACTGTCGCAATATTTTGAGGTTCGTTGCAACTTTTACTACATTACTGTCGCATTATTTTGAGATTCGTAGCAACTCTTTGTACATGACTGTCAGCATCACTTTGAGGTTATTCGAAACATTCAATCCATTACTGTTAGCATCATTTTGAGATCATTACCAATTCTTCTGACATCACTGTCGCATCATTTTGAGATCATTAGCAATTCTTCCGACATCACTGTCGCATTATTTTGAGGTTCGTAGCAACTCTTACTACATGACTGTCACAATCACTTTGAGGTTGTTCGAAACACTTACTACATTACTGTAAGCATCACTGACTTGATTAGCAACTACCACTACATTACTGTTAGCATCATTTTAAGTTCATTAGCAATTCTTCCGACATCACTGTCGCAATATTTTGAGGTTCGTAGCAACTTTTACTACATTACTGTCGCATTATTTTGAGGTTCGTAGCAACTCTCACGACATTACTGTTAGCATCATTTTGAGTTTATTAGCAATTCTTCCTAAATCACTGTCGCATCATTTTGAGATCTTTAGCAATTCTTCTGACATCACTGTCTCAATATATTTAGGTTCGTAGCAACTTTTACTACATTACTGTCGCATTATTTTGAGGTTCATTGCAACTCTTACTACATTATTGTTGCATTATTTAAAGGTTCGTAGCAACTCTTACTACATGACTGTCAGCATCACTTTGAGGTTGTTCAAAACACTTACTACATTACTGTAAGCATCACTGAGTTTATTAGTAACTATCATTACGTTACTGTTAGCATCGTTTTGAGGTCAATAGCAATTCTTACGACATCACTGTCAGGATCATTTTTAATTTACTCGCAACTCAAACCACATGACTGTCAGCATCACTTTGAGGTTTTTCGAAACATTCACTCCATTACTGTGAGCATCATTTTGAGTTCATTAGCAATTCTTACTACATCACTGTCACATCATTTTGAGATCATTAGCAATTCTTCCGACATCACTGTCGCATTATTTTGAGGTTCGTAGCAACTCTTACGACATGACTGTCAGCATCACTTTGAGGTTGTTCAAAACACTTACTACATTACTGGAAGCATCACTGAGTTGAATAGCAACTATCATTACGTTACTGTTAGCATCGTTTTGAGGTCAATAGCAATTCTTACGACATCACTGTCAGGATCATTTTTAATTTACTCGCAACTCAAACCACATGACTGTCAGCATCACTTTGAGGTTTTTCGAAACTTTCACTCCATTACTGTTAGCATCATTTTGAGTTCATTAGCAATTCTTACTACATCACTGTCACATCATTTTGAGATCATTAGCAATTCTTCCGACATCACTGTCGCATTATTTTGAGGTTCGTAGCAACTCTTACTACATGACTGTCAGCATCACTTTGAGGTTGTTCAAAACACTTACTACATTACTGTAAGCATCACTGAGTTTATTGGTAACTATCATTACGTTACTGTTAGCATCGTTTTGAGGTCAATAGCAATTCTTACGACATCACTGTCAGGATCATTTTTAATTTACTCGCAACTCAAACCACATGACTGTCAGCATCACTTTGAGGTTTTTCGAAACTTTCACTCCATTACTGTTAGCATCATTTTGAGTTCATTAGCAATTCTTACTACATCACTGTCACATCATTTTGAGTTTTTTAGCAATTCTTACAACATCACTGTCGCATTATTTTGAGGTTAGTAGGAACTCTTACTACATGACTGTCAGCATCACTTTGAGGTTGTTCAAAACACTTACTACATTACTGTAAGCATCACTGAGTTTATTAGTAACTATCATTACGTTACTGTTAGCATCGTTTTGAGGTCAATAGCAATTCTTACGACATCACTGTCAGGATCATTTTTAATTTACTCGCAACTCAAACCACATGACTGTCAGCATCACTTTGAGGTTTTTCGAAACTTTCACTCCATTACAATTAGCATCATTTTGAGTTCATTAGCAATTCTTACTACATCACTGTCACATCATTTTGAGATCATTAGCAATTCTTCCGACATCACTGTCGCATTATTTTGAGGTTCGTAGCAACTCTTACTACATGACTTTCAGCATCACTTTGAGGTTATTCGAAACGTTCACTCCATTACTGTTAGTTGCTATTCAACTCAGTGATGCTATCAGTACATTACTGTTAGCATCATTTTGAGTTCATTAGCAATTCTTACTACATCACTGTCGCATCATTTTGAGATCATTAGCAATTCTTCCGACATCACTGTCGCAATATTTTGAGGTTCGTAGCAACTCTTACTACATTATTGTTGCATTATGTTAAAGTTCGTAGCAACTCTTACTACATTACTGTGAGCATCACTTTGAGTTTATTAGCAACTATCACTCCATTACTGTTAGCATCATTTTGAGTTGTTGAGCAATTCTTCCGACATCACTGTCGCATTATTTTGAGGTTCGTAGCGACTTTTACTACATTACTGTCGCATTATATTGAGGTTCGTAGCAACACTTACTCCATGACTGTCAGCATCACTGACTTGATTAGCAACTATCACTACATTACTGTTAGCATCATTTTGAGTTCATTAGCAATTCTTACTACATCACTGTCGCATCATTTTGAGATCATTAGCAATTCTTCCCACATCACTGTCTCATTATTTTGAGGTTCGTAGCAACACTTACTACATGACTGTCAGCATCACTTTGAGGTTATTCGAAAGTTTCACTCCATTACTGTTAGCATCATTTTGAGTTCATTAGCAACTTTCACTACATCACTGTCGCATCATTTTGAGATCATTAGCACTTCTTCCAACATCACTGTCGCATTATTTTGAGGTTCGTAGCAACTCTTAGTACAAGACTGTCAGCATCACTTTGAGGTTATTCGAAACTTTCACTACATTACTGTTAGCATCATTTTGAGTTCATGAGCAATTCTTATTAAATCACTGTCGCATCATTTTCAGATCTTTAGCAATTCTTCTGACATCACTATCGCATTATTTTGAGGTTCGTAGCAACTCTTACTACATGACTGTCAGCATCATTTTGAGGTTATTAGCAACTATCACAACATTACTGTTAGCATCATTTTTAGTTCATGAGCAATTCTCACGACATATCTGTAGCATTAAATTGAGTTCATTAGCAACTCTTACTAAATGACTGTCAGCATCACTTTGAGGTTGTTCGAAACTCTTCCTACATTACTGTAAGCATCACTGAGTTGATTAGCAACTATCACTACATTACTGTTAGCATCATTTTGAGTTCATGAGCAATTCTTACTACATCACTGTCGCATCATTTTGAGATCTTTTGCAATTCTTACGACATCACTGTCGCAATATTTTGAGGTTCGTAGCAACTCTTACTACATTACTGTTGCATTATTTTAAGGTTCGGAGCAACTCTTACTACATTACTTTCAGCATCACTTTGACTTTATTAGCAACTATCACTACATTACTGTTAGCATCATTTTGAGTTTTTGAGCAATTCTCACGACATCACTGTAGCATTAAATTGAGTTTATTAGCAACTCTTACTACATGACTGTCAGCATCACTTTGAGGTTGTTCGAAACTCTTACTACATTACTGTAAGCATCACTGACTTGATTAGCAACTACCACTACATTACTGTTAGCATCATTTTAAGTTCATTAGAAATTCTTCCGACATCACTGTCGCAATATTTTGAGGTTCGTAGCAACTTTTACTACATGACTGTCAGCATCACTTTGAGGTTATCCGAAACGTTCACTCCATTACTGTTAGCATCATTTTGAGTTCATGAGCAATTCTTACTAAATCACTGTCGCATCATTTTGAGATCTTTAGCAATTCTTCTGACATCACTGTCGTATTATTTTGAGGTTCGTAGCAACTCTGACTACATGACTGTCAGCATCACTTTGAGGTTATTCGAAACACTTCCTACATTACTGTAAGCATCACTGAGTTGATTAGCAACTATCACTACATTACTGTTAGCATCATTTTAAGTTCATTAGCAATTCTTCCGACATCACTGTCGCAATATTTTGAGGTTCGTCGCGACTTTTACTACATTACTGTTGCATTATATTGAGGTCCGTAGCAACTCTTACTACATGACTGTCAGCATCACTTTGAGGTTATTCGAAACACTTACTACATTACTGTAAGCATCACTTTGAGTTGATTAGCAACTCTCACTACATTACTGTTAGCATCATTTTGAGTTCATTAGCAATTCTTACTAAATCACTGTCGCATCATTTTGAGATCATTAGCAATTCTTCTGAAATCACTGTCACATTATTTTGAGGTTCGTCGCAACTCTTCCTACATTATTGTTGCATTATTTTAAGGTTCGTAGCAACTCTTACTAATTACTGTCAGCATCACTTTGAGTTTATTAGCAACTATCACTAGATTACTGTTAGCATCATTTTGAGTTCATTAGCAATTCTTCCGACATCACTGTCGCAATATTTTGAGGTTCGTTGCGACTTTTACTACATTACTGTTGCATTATATTGAGGTCCGTAGCAACTCTTACTACATGACTGTCAGCATCACTTTGAGGTTATTCGAAACACTTACTACATTACTGTAAGCATCACTTTGAGTTGATTAGCAACTCTCACTACATTACTGTTAGCATCATTTTGAGTTCATTAGCAATTCTTACTAAATCACTGTCGCATCATTTTGAGATCATTAGCAATTCTTCTGAAATCACTGTCACATTATTTTGAGGTTCGTCGCAACTCTTCCTACATTATTGTTGCATTATTTTAAGGTTCGTAGCAACTCTTACTACATTACTGTCAGCATCACTTTGAGTTTATTAGCAACTATCACTACATTACTGTTAGCATCATTTTGAGTTCATGAGCAATTCTCACGACATCACTGTAGCATTAAATTGAGTTTATTAGCAACTCTTACTACATGACTGTAAGCATCACTGACTTGATTAGCAACTACCACTACATTACTGTTAGCATCATTTTAAGTTCATTAGAAATTCTTCCGACATCACTGTCGCAATATTTTGAGGTTCGTAGCAACTTTTACTACATTACTGTCTCATTATTTTGAGGTTCGTAGCAACACTTACTACATGACTGTCAGCATCACTTTGAGGTTATTCGAAAGTTTCACTCCATTACTGTTAGCATCATCTTGAGTTCATTAGCAATTCTTCCGACATCACTGTCGCAATATTTTGAGGTTCGTTGCAACTTTTACTACATTACTGTGGCATTATTTTGAGATTCGTAGCAACTCTTTGTACATGACTGTCAGCATCACTTTGAGGTTATTCGAAACATTCAATCCATTACTGTTAGCATCATTTTGAGATCATTACCAATTCCTCTGACATCACTGTCGCTTCATTTTGAGATCATTAGCAATTCTTCCGACATCACTGTCGCATTATTTTGAGGTTCGTAGCAACTCTTACTACATGACTGTCACAATCACTTTGAGGTTGTTCGAAACACTTACTACATTACTGTAAGCATCACTGACTTGATTAGCAACTATCACTACATTACTGTTAGCATCATCTTGAGTTCATTACCAATTCTTCCGACATCACTGTCGCAATATTTTGAGGTTCGTAGCAACTTTTACTACATTACTGTCGCATTATTTTGAGGGTCGTAGCAACACTTACTACATGACTGTAAGCATCACGTTGAGGTTATTCGAAAGTTTCACTCCATTACTGTTAGCATCATTTTGAGTTCATTAGCAATTCTTACTACATCACTGTCGCATCATTTTGAGATCATTAGCAATTCTTCCGACATCACTGTCGCAATATTTTGAGGTTCGTCGCAACTCTTACTCTATTATTGTTGCATTATTTTAAGGTTCGTAGCAACTCTTACTACATGACTGTCAGCATCACTTTGAGTTTATTAGCAACTATCACTACATTACTGTGAGCATCATTTTGAGTTGTTGAGCAATTCTCATGACATCACTGTAGCATTAAATTGAGTTCATTAGCAACTCTTCCTAAATGACATTCAGCATCACTTTGAGGTTATTCGAAACGTTCACTCCATTACTGTTAGCATCATTTTGAGTTCATTAGCAATTCTTACGAAATCACTGTCGCATCACTTTGAGATCATTAGCAATTCTTCTGACATCACTGTCACATTATTTTGATGTTCGTAGCAACTCTTACTACATTGTTGTTGCATTATTTTAAGGTTCGTAGCAACTTTTAATACATGACTGTCAGCATCACTTTGAGTTTATTCGAAACGTTCACTCCATTACTGTTAGCATCATTTTGAGTTCATGAGCAATTCTTACTAAATCACTGTCGCATCATTTTGAGATCTTTAGCAATTCTTCTGACATCACTGTCGTATTATTTTGAGGTTCGTAGCAACTCTTCCTAATGACTGTCACCATCACTTTGAGGTTATTCGAAACACCTACTACATTACTGTAAGCATCACTGAGTTGATTAGCAACTTTCACTACATTACTGTTAGCATCATTTTGAGTTCATTAGCAATTCTTACTCCATCACTGTCGCATCATTTTGACGTCATTAGCAATTCTTCCGACATCACTGTCGCATTATTTTGAGGGTCGGAGCAACTCTTACTACATGACTGTCAGCATCACTTTGAGGTTATTTGAAACCTTCTCGACATTACTGTTAGCATCATTTTGAGTTTAATAGCAATTCTTCCGACATCACTGTCGCATTATTTTGAGGTTCGTAGCAACTTTCTCTGCATTACTGTTGCATTATTTTAAGGTTCGTAGCAACTCTTACTACATGACTGTCAGCATCACTTTGAGGTTATTTGAAACTTTCACTCCATTACTGTTAGCATCATTTTGAGTTCATTAGAAATTCTTACTACATCACTGTCGCATCATTTTGAGATCATTAGCAATTCTTCCGACATCACTGTCGCATTATTTTGAGGTTCGTAGCAACTCTTACTACTTGACTGTGATCATCACTTTGAGGTTATTTGAAACTTTCACTCCATTACTTTTAGCATCGTTTTGAGTTCATTAGCAATTCTTACTACATCACTGTCGCATAATTTTGAGATCATTAGCAATTCTTCCGACATCACTGTGGCATCATTTTGAGGTTAGTAGCAACTCTTACTACATTACTGTAAGCATCACTGAGTTTATTAGCAACTACCACTACGTTACTGTTAGCATCATTTTGAGATCATGAGCAATTCTTCCGACATCACTGTCGCATTATTTTGAGGTTCGAAGCAACTCTTACTACATGACTGTCAGCATCACTTTGAGGTTATTGAAACTCTTACTACATTACTGTCGCATCATTTTGAGGTTCGTGGCAACTCTCACTACATCCTGTAGCATCATTTTTAGATTTTTAGCAACTCCTACTACATTACTGTGACATCATTTTGAGGTTCGTAGCAACTCTCACGACATCACTGAAGCATCATTTTGAGGTTCGTAGCAACTCTCACTACATTACAGACAGCATCATTTTGATGTTTTGAGCAACTCTCATCACATCACTTTAGCAACATTGTGAGATTTTTAGCAACTCTCACCACATCACTTTAGCATCATTTTGAGATTTTTAGCAACTCTTCCGACATAACTGTAGCAGCATTTTGAGGTTTTTAGCAACTCTCACCACATCACTGTCGCATCATTTTAAGATTATAAGAAACTCTCACCACATAACTTTAGCATCATTTTGAGGTTTTTAGCAACTTAATACATTACTGTAGCATCATTTTGAGGTTTCTAGCAACTCTAAATACATCACAAGAGCATCATTTTGAGGTTAGTAGCAACTCTCACTACATCACTGTAGCATCATTTTGAGGTTTTTAGCAACCAAATACTTTACTGTAGCATCATTTTCAGGATCGTAGCAACTCTCACTACATCACTGTAGCATCATTTTGAGGTTTTAGCAACCTAATACATTACTGTAGCATCATTTTGAGGATCGTAGCAACTCTCACTACATCACTGTAGCATCATTTTGAGGTTCGT
Source organism: Aulostomus chinensis (assembly GCF_037954235.1). Classification (NCBI taxonomy): domain Eukaryota; kingdom Metazoa; phylum Chordata; class Actinopteri; order Syngnathiformes; family Aulostomidae; genus Aulostomus; species Aulostomus chinensis. Next base: position 53,008,626 of record NC_141320.1, on the reverse strand, counting down.
AGCAACTCTCACCACATCACTGTAGCATCATTTTGAGGATAGTAAAAACTCTCACTCCATTTCTGTAGCATCATTTATAGTATCGTAGCAACTCTCACTACATCACTGTCGCATCATTTTGAGGATAGTAACAACTCTCACTACATTTCTGTAGCATCATTTTGAGTATCGTAGCAACTCTCACTACATCTCTGTAGAATCATTTTGAGGATCGTAGCAACTCTCACTACATTACTGTCAGCATCATTTTGAGGTTTTAAGCAACTCTTACTGCATCACTGGAGCATCATTTTGAGGTCCGTAGCAACTCTCACTACATCACTGTTGCATCATTTGGAGATATTAAGCAACTCTAACTACATCACTGTAGCATCATTTTGAGGTTCGTAGCAACTCTCACAACATTACTGTCAGCATCATTTTGAGGTTTTTAGCAACTCTCATTACATCACTGTTGCATCATTTTGAGGTTCTTAACAACTCTCACTACATTACTGTCAGCATCATTTTGAGGTTTTAAGCAACTCTAACCACATCACTGTAGCCTTATTTTGAGATTTTTAGCAACTATCACTACATAAATGTAGCATCATTTTGAGATTAGTAGCAACTCTCATTACATCACTTTAGCATCATTTTGAGGTTAGTCGCAACTCTCACTACATCACTGACAGCATCATTTTTAGGATCGTAGCAACTCTCACTACATTACTGTAGCATCATTTTGAGGTCCGTAGCAACTCTCACTACATGACTGTAGCATCATTTGGAGGATAGTAGCAACTCTCACCACATCACTGTCGCATCATTTTGAAATTTGAAGCAACTCTCACTACATCACTTTAGCATCATTTCTTAGATGAGTAGCAACTCTCACTATATCACTGGAGCATCATTTTGTGGTTTTTACCAACACTTACTACATCACTGTAGCATCATTTTGAGGTTCGTAGCAACTCCCACTACATGACTGTAGCATCATTTTGAGGTTCGTAGCAACTCTCACTACATTACTGACAGCATCATTTTGACTTTTTTTTTTTCAACTCTCAACACATCACTTTAGCATCATTTTTAGATTTTTAGCAACTCTTACTACATGACTGTAGCATCATTTTTAGGATCATAGCAACTCTCACTACATTACTGTAGCATCACTTTGAGGTTCTTAGCAACTCTCACCACATTACTGTAGCATCATTTTGAGGTTCGTGGCAACTCTCACTACATCACTGTTGCATCATTTTGAGATTTTTAGCAACACTTACAACATTACTGTAGCATTATTGAGGTTCGTAGCAAGTCTCACTACATTACTTACAGCATCATTTTTAGATTTTTAGCAACTCCTACTACATTACTGTAGCATCATTTTGAGGTTCGTAGCAACTCTCACTGTATCACTTTAGCATCATTTTGAGATTTTTACCAACTCTTACTCCATTACTGACACGATCATTTTGAGGTTTTTAGCAACTCTCACCACATCACTGTCGCATCATTTTGAGATTTTAAGCAACTCTCACTACATCACTGTAGCATCATTTGGAGGATAGTAGCAACTCTCACCACATCACTGTCACATCATTTTAAGATTTTAAGAAACTCTCACCACATCACTGTAGCATCATTTTGAGATTTGAAGCAACTCTCACTACATCACTTTAGCATCATTTCTTAGATTAGTAGCAACTCTCACTACATCACTGCAGCATCATTTTGAGGTTTTTCGCAACTTAATACATGACTGTAGCATCATTTTGAGGTTCGTAGCAACTCTCACTATATCACTGTAGCATCATTTTGAGGTTTTTAGCAACTTAATACATTACTGGAGCATCATTTTTAGGATCGTAGCAACTCTCACTACATCACTGTAGCATCATTTTGAGGTTTTTAGCAACTTAATACATTACTGGAGCATCATTTTTAGGATCGTAGCAACTCTTACTACATTACTGTAGCATAATTTTGAGGTTCTTAGCAACTCTCACCACATTACTGTCGCATCATTTTGATGTTCGTAGCAACTCTCACTACATTACTGTAGCATCATTTGGAGATTTTTAGCAACACTTACAACATTACTGTAGCATTATTGAGGTTCGTAGCAAGTCTCAGTACATTACTTACAGCATCATTTTTAGATTTTTAGCAACTCTCACTACATGAATGTCAGCATCATTTTAAGGTTTTAAGCAACTCTTACTGCATCACTGGAGCTTCATTTTGAGGTTCGTAGCAACTCTCACGATATCACTGGATCATCATTTTGAGATTTTTAGCAACTCTTACTACATCACTTTAGCATCATTTGGAGGATAGTAGCAACTCTCACTACATCACTGGAGCATCATTTTGAGATTTTTAGCAACTCTTACTACATTACTGTAGCATCATTTGGAGGTTCATAGCAACTCTCACTACATAACTGTAGCATCATTTTGAGGTTCATAGCAACTCTCATTACATTACTGTAGCATCATTTTGAGGTTCGTAGCAACTCTCACTACATAACTGTAGCATCATTTTGAGGTTCGTAGCAACTCTCACTACATCACTGTAGCATCATTTTGAGGTTTTTAGCAACTTAATACATTACTGGAGCATCATTTTTAGGATCATAGCAACTCTCACTACATTACTGTAGCATCATTTTGAGGTTCCTAGCAACTCACGCCACATTATTGTCGCATCATTTTGAGCTTCGTAGCAACTCTCACTACATTACTGTAGCATCATTTTGAGGTTCCTAGCAACTCTCACAACATCACTGGGGCATCATTTTGAGGTTCATAGCAACTCTCACTACATTACTGGAGCATCATTTTGAGGTTTTGAGCAACTCTCACGACATTACTGGAGCATCATTTTAAGATTTTAAGAAACTCTCACCACATCACTGTAGCATCATTTTGAGATTTTAAGAAACTCTCACCACATCACTGTAGCATCATTTTGAGATTTTAAGAAACTCTCACCACATCATTGTAGCATCATTATGAGATTTTAAGCAACTCTCACCACATCACTTTAGCATCATTTTGAGGTTTTTAGCAACTTAATACATTACTGTAGCATCATTTTGAGGTTCGTAGCAACTCTTACAATATTACTGTAACATCATTTTTTAGGTTTCTAGCAACTCTAAATCCATCACAAGAGCATCATTTTGAGGTTAGTAGCAACTCTCACTTCATAACTGTCAGCATCATTTTAACGTTTTAAGCAACTCTCACTACATGACTGTGGAATCATTTTGAGGTTTAAAGCAACTCTTACCACATCACTCTAGCATCATTTATAGGTTCGTAGCAACTCTCACTTCATTACTGGAGCATCATTTTTAGGTTCGTAGCAACTCTCAATTCATCACTTTTGCATCATTTTGAGGTTTTTCGCAACTCTCACCACATCACTGACAGCATCATTTTGAGATTTTTAGCAACTCTTCCTACATCACTGTAGCATCATTTTTAGGATAGTTGCAAATCTCACTTCATGACTGTCAGCATCATTTTGAGGTTCGTAGCAACTATTACCACATCACTGTCACATCATTTTGAGATTTTAAGCAACTCTCACTACATCACTGTAGCATCATTTGGAGGATAGTAGCAACTCTCACCACATCACTGTAGCATCATTTTTAAAGGTTTTAAGCAACTCTTACTGCATCACTGGAGCTTCATTTTGAGGTTCGTAGCAACTCTCACGATATCACTGGAGAATCATTTTGAGATTTTTTGCAACTCTTACTCCATCACTTGAGCATCATTTGGAGGATAGTAGCAACTCTCACGACATTACTGCAGCATCATTTTGAGGTTGTAGCAAGTCTCACTACATTACTGACAGCATCATTTTTAATTTTTTTGCAACTTTCACCACATCACTTGAGCATCATTTTGAGATTTTTAGCAACTCTTACTACATTACTGTAGCATCATTTTGAGGTTCGTAGCAACTCTCACTACATAACTGTAGCATCATTTTGAGGTTCGTAGCAACTCTCACTACATCACTGTAGCATCATTTTGACGTTTTTAGCAACTTAATACATTACTGGAGCATCATTTTCAGGATCGTAGCAACTCTCACTACATTACTGTAGCATCATTTTGAGGTTCCTAGCAACTCACGCCACATTACTGTCGCATCATTTTGAGCTTCGTAGCAACTCTCACTACATTACTGTAGCATCATTTTGAGGTTCCTAGCAACTCTCACAACATCACTGGGGCATCATTTTGAGGTTCATAGCAACTCTCACTACATTACTAGAGCATCATTTTGAGGTTTTAAGAAACTCTCACCACATCACTGTAGCATCATTTTGAGATTTTAAGAAACTCTCACCACATCACTGTAGCATCATTTTGAGATTTTAAGAAACTCTCACCACATCACTGTAGCATCATTTTGAGATTTTAAGCAACTCTCACCACATCACTTTAGCATCATTTTGAGGTTTTTAGCAACTTAATACATTACTGTAGCATCATTTTGAGGTTCGTAGCAACTCTTACAATATTACTGTAACATCATTTTTTAGGTTTCTAGCAACTCTAAATCCATCACAAGAGCATCATATTGAGGTTAGTAGCAACTCTCACTTCATAACTGTCAGCATCATTTTAACGTTTTAAGCAACTCTCACTACATGACTGTGGAATCATTTTGAGGTTTAAAGCAACTCTCACTACATTACTGGAGCATCATTTTTAGGTTCGTAGCAACTCTCAATTCATCACTTTTGCATCATTTTGAGGTTTTTAGCAACTCTCACCACATCACTGTAGCATCATTTTTAGGATAGTAGCAAATCTCACTTCATGACTGTCAGCATCATTTTGAGGTTCGTAGCAACTATTACCACATCACTGTCACATCATTTTGAGATTTTAAGCAACTCTCACTACATCACTGTAGCATCATTTGGAGGATAGTAGCAACTCTCACCACTTCACTGTAGCATCATTTTTAAAGGTTTTAAGCAACTCTTACTGCATCACTGGAGCTTCATTTTGAGGTTCGTAGCAACTCTCACGATATCACTGGAGAATCATTTTGAGATTTTTAGCAACTCTTACTACATCACTTTAGCATCATTTGGAGGATAGTAGCAACTCTCACGACATTACTGCAGCATCATTTTGAGGTTGTAGCAAGTCTCACTACATTACTGACAGCATCATTTTTAATTTTTTTGCAACTTTCACCACATCACTTGAGCATCATTTTGAGATTTTTAGCAACTCTTACTACATTACTGTAGCATCATTTTGAGGTTCGTAGCAACTCTCACTACATAACTGTAGCATCATTTTGAGGTTCGTAGCAACTCTCACTACATCACTGTAGCATCATTTTGACGTTTTTAGCAACTTAATACATTACTGGAGCATCATTTTTAGGATCGTAGCAACTCTCACTACATTACTGTAGCATCATTTTGAGGTTCCTAGCAACTCACGCCACATTACTGTCGCATCATTTTGAGCTTCGTAGCAACTCTCACTACATTACTGTAGCATCATTTTGAGGTTCCTAGCAACTCTCACAACATCACTGGGGCATCATTTTGAGGTTCATAGCAACTCTCACTACATTACTAGAGCATCATTTTGAGGTTTTAAGAAACTCTCACCACATCACTGTAGCATCATTTTGAGATTTTAAGAAACTCTCACCACATCACTGTAGCATCATTTTGAGATTTTAAGAAACTCTCACCACATCACTGTAGCATCATTTTCAGATTTTAAGCAACTCTCACCACATCACTTTAGCATCATTTTGAGGTTTTTAGCAACTTAATACATTACTGTAGCATCATTTTGAGGTTCGGAGCAACTCTTACAATATTACTGTAACATCATTTTTTAGGTTTCTAGCAACTCTAAATCCATCACAAGAGCATCATATTGAGGTTAGTAGCAACTCTCACTTCATAACTGTCAGCATCATTTTAACGTTTTAAGCAACTCTCACTACATGACTGTGGAATCATTTTGAGGTTTAAAGCAACTCTCACTACATTACTGGAGCATCATTTTTAGGTTCGTAGCAACTCTCACTACATTACTGGAGCATCATTTTTAGGATAGTAGCAAATCTCACTTCATGACTGTCAGCATCATTTTGAGGTTCGTAGCAACTATTACCACATCACTGTAGCATCATTTTTAGGATAGTAGCAAATCTCACTTCATGACTGTCAGCATCATTTTGAGGTTTTTAGCAACTCTCACCACATCACTGTAGCATCATTTTTAGGATAGTAGCAAATCTCACTTCATGACTGTCAGCATCATTTTGAGGTTCGTAGCAACTATTACCACATCACTGTCACATCATTTTGAGATTTTTAGCAACTCTCACTACATCACTGTAGCATCATTTGGAGGATAGTAGCAACTCTCACTACATCACTGTAGCATCATTTTTAAAGGTTTTAAGCAACTCTTACTGCATCACTGGAGCTTCATTTTGAGGTTCGTAGCAACTCTCACGATATCACTGGAGAATCATTTTGAGATTTTTAGCAACTCTTACTACATCACTTTAGCATCATTTGGAGGATAGTAGCAACTCTCACGACATTACTGCAGCATCATTTTGAGGTTGTAGCAACTCTCACTACATTACTGACAGCATCATTTTGAGATTTTTAGCAACTCTTACTACATTACTGTAGCATCATTTTGAGGTTCGTAGCAACTCTCACTACATAACTGTAGCATCATTTTGAGGTTCGTAGCAACTCTCACTACATCACTGTAGCATCATTTTGAGGTTCGTAGCAACTCTCACTACATCACTGTAGCATCATTTTGAGGTTTTTCGCAACTTAATACATTACTGGAGCATCATTTTTAGGATCACAGAAACTCTCACCACATTACTGTCAGCATCATTTTGATGTTCGTAGCAACTCTCACTACATTACTGTAGCATCATTTTGAGGTTTGTGGCAACTCTCACCACATCACTTTAGCAACATTTTGAGATTTTTAGCAACACTTACAACATTACTGTAGCATTATTGAGGTTCGTAGCAAGTCTCACTATATTACTTACAGCATCATTTTTAGATTTTTAGCAACTCTCATCACATTACTTTAGCATCATTTTGAGGTTCGTAGCAACTCTCACTACATCACTGAAGCAGCATTTTGAGGTTTTTCGCAACTTTCACTACTTCACTGTAGCATCATTTGGAGGATAGTAGCAACTCTCACCACATCACTGTCGCATCTTTTTAAGATTTGAAGAAACTCTCATCACATCACTGTAGCATCATTTCTTAGATTAGTAGCAACTCTCACTACATCACTGGAGCATCATTTTGAGGTTTTAAGCAACTCTTACTACATCACTGTAGCAACATTTTGAGGTTTTTAGCAACTTAATACATTACTGTAGCATCATTTTGAGGTTTTTAGCAAGTCTCACCACATCACTATAGCATCATTTTGAGATTTTTAGCAACTCTTACTACATCACTTTAGCATCATTTCTTAGATTAGTAGAAACTCTCACTACATCACTGGAGCATCATTTTGAGGTTTTTACCAACACTAAATACATCACTGCAGCATCATTTTTTAATTTTTTTGCAACTCTCACCACATCACTTTAGCATCATTTTGAGATTTTTAGCAACTCTTACTACATTACTGTAGCATCATTTTGAGGTTCATAGCAACTCTCACTACATAACTGTAGCATCATTTTGAGGATCGTAGCAACTCTCACTACATTACTGTAGCATCATTTTGACATTTTTAGCAACTCCTACTGTATTACTGTAGCATCATTTTGAGGTTGGTAGAAACTCTCACTACAATACTGTAGCATCATTTCTTAGGTTTGTAGCAATTCTTATTACATCACTGGAGCATCATTTCTTAGATTCGTAGCAACTCTCATTACATCACTGCAGCATCATTTTGTGATTCGTAGCAACTCTCACTACATTACTGTCAGCATCATTTTGATGTTTTTAGCAACTCTTACTACATCACTGTAGCATCATTCTGAGGTTCTTCACAACTCTCACTACATTACTGTCAGCATCATTTTGAGGTTTTTAGCAACTCTCACTACATCACTGGAGCATCATTTTGAGGTCCGTAGCAACTCTCACTACATCACTGTAGCATCATTTTGAGATTTTAAGCAACTCTCACTACATCACTGTAGCATCATTTGGAGGATAGCAGCAACTCTCACCACATCACTGTCGCATCATTTTGAGTTTTTTAAGAAACTCTCACTACATCACTGTCGCATCATTTTGAGATTTTAAGCAACTCTTACTGCATCACTGGAGCATCATTTTGAGGTTCGTAGCAACTCTCACTACATCACTGTCAGCATCATTTTTAGCATAGTAGCAACTCTCACTACATCACTGTAGCATAATTTCTTAGGTTTTTAGCAACTGTCATTACATCACTTTAGCATCATTTTGAAATATGTAGCAACTCTCATGACATCACTGAAGCATCATTTTGAGATTAGTAGCAACTCTCACAACATCACTGTAGAATCATTTTGAGGATCTTAACAACTCTCACTACATTACTGTAGCATCATTTTGAGGTTTTAAGCAGCTCACTACATCACTGTAGCATCATTTTGAGGATCTTAACAACTTTCACCACATCACAATAGCATCATTTTGAGGTTTTTAGCAACCCTCATTACATCACTGTCGCATCATTTTTAGTTTAATAGCAACTCTCACGACATCACTATAAGCATCATTTTGAGGTTAGTCGCAACTCTCGCTACATCACTGACAGCATCATTTTTAGGATCGTAGCAACTCTCATTACATCACTGTAGCATCATTTTGAGGTCTTTAGCAACTCTCACTACATCACTGGAGCATCATTTCTTAGTTGAGAAGAAACTCTCATTACATCACTTTAGCATCATTTTGATCTTAGTCGCAAGTCTTACTGTATTATTGGCAGCATCATTTTGAGGTTTGTAGCAACTCTCACTACATCACTGGAGCATCATTTTATCCTTGAGATTGGGGACCAATAATTTTAATGTCCATTTTGGGGACATGTACTGTACACACACACACAGATTTATGAAAGTCACTTTCAGGTGCCTGAAATTCCTTTGGGGACTAAAGTCTAGAAAAGTAATTTGAACATTTGTGTGTACTTTGTTTATTGATGATAAGATTTACACCGACCAAGTCAGCCATATTGGCACCACAATCCAATTGGCATGTCAATAAACATCACCCAATAAACCTAGGTCTTCTGTCTCAATGTATGTCACTGAAACATACTGTATTGTATTGCCTCACACTTACAGCATAAAAGGATGCATGGCGTGCGTGGAACTGCCTGAATCTCTTCTGCAATGGAAGTTTGGTCAACCGTGTGGAACATTCCTGCACGATCCCCTTTGAGTGGGAAAGTAGCATCAACACAGCACCACGTGGTCCACCAGCAGCTTGGATTTCTGCTCCTTGTCTTGTAGTTCCACTTGACTTCTCCAAGGGAAGAGACTGCAAATAGTCAAGAACTCTGGGAAATTTGGTGGCTGTGGCCTCCTCAAATTCCACATTGATGTGGACACCAGTTCAAAGTTTGAAGTGCAGTTATCAACTCTGCACTGAAGTTGTTTCGTTAAAGGATAAATGATTTCCATTGTCCAATGATTTTTTTACATTCCAATCCTCTAAAGTGATGGACTGATACTGTAAATATGTAGAAATTCTCTATTGTTCAAAGTACAGATTCTGTGTTTATACATTGTTGTAGTTTTTATACTTGGAGAAACCAGAATCTAACAGGAAATCACTGTAGAAAGTTGGCTCAGTTTCATAAAGTAACAACTAAATAGCTTCAATTGACAGCGATTGACCTTAAACTTGGCTATTTTGATGGACTATGCTTGCTTTTCCACTGTCAAATGAACTTTTTAACGGGAAATTCCTGCTCATAGACTGGTTTGTTTCATAAATGAACCAGTAAGAGCCCTGAACTTAGAGAAGAACCTGAAAGGTCCTTGTTCTTCATGTGTTTTTCCATGATGGGCCTGTTTTCCTGCAGTTGAATGCACATTTATCAACACTAAATGGACTGTAATTTAATGAGTTGGGACTGTGAAACCTGCTGTGTATTTTTACAGTTTATTCCATGTAATTTTGTGGAACAGTTCATTACTGTAATTTGACGGTATTCGTCTGGAAACTCTGCTGACTGACTTTTTACTGTTTTTTTTCTAGTTTTTTTTCTTGACAGTGTACACAGAGGTCTGGTGGTTGAGCCGGGGCATTTTTACAAGCTGCTACCCGCATTCAAAAGACAAAACGGTCCCAGAGCTGATCGACCCAGAATGGAAATGGCACCTCGCATTTTGTGTTTGTGCCCCACAACATTGTCTGGCAGACAGTTGACCTGTCAATCACACACAGAGTCCCGCCCCCACACAGCTGAGAAACGCAGCTCTCAGCAGCTGCCTCAGTCACACAGAAGATAGACGCGTTTCCTGGTTGGCGAGTGCAGACACAACTTCTCTGAGTGCAGGATTCACTTCTCTCATTGCTGTTTGTTCACTGTTGAGGTTTTATTCCTCCACCAACCTGCTTCTGTCTGGAAAGAAACAAATAACTGGAGTGCTGCACATCAACAGACGTGGAGTTTGGACACGGACGAATGAAGTTTGGCTTTTTGTTTCTTCCATCAGATCAGAGCTGATAGGAAAAACAATCAGGTGGTTTTATTAAACCAGCAGTGAGCTGGACTTCAGCCCAGGTCCTCAGTCCCACTGTCAGTTCACTTCAACATGAATGAACAAAATCCAACCCTCACCTGGCCTGGAAATAAATAACAATTACATAACAATAACTCCTTTATTTCTCTCCTGTTCAGGTCCAGTTGGACTCATTTATCTCTATATGGTAGGATTTCACTTCATGAGTTCAGAAGCATCTTCACATGAGACGCTGGTTCCTCACATTGATTGATCGTTGAATTCTGTATTTGATCTCTGAATTCTGTGTTTGATGTCTGAATTCTGTGTTTGATCTCTGAATTCTGTGTTTGATGTCTGAATTCTATGTGTGATGTCGGAATTCTGTGTTTGATCTCTGGGTTCTGAGCATTGATCTCCTGCTTCAGTCTTTGATCTCTGACTGATTCTAAACTCATCAAAGGATCACATCAGCATCTTGCTCCAGACTCCAGATGGTGGTTTTACCAAGTGCACCATAGTCCTTGTTGCTGTCTGCTGTTGGGTCACAGCAAAGTAAGGAAACAGCCTGACGGTCCTCAGGAGGAAATTCAACAGCCTCCAAAGATGGAGGTGAATCTAGACCTGCTCATGTTGGCCATCCTTGATGAACTTGGGCGGTACTCTGGTGCAGGGATGAGGTCATGGAGCTGATCTGGGAGCAGTCCTGATGTTAAATGATGGGATGAAGGACAGAGTGGAGGCAAAATGGACAAAATGTGTCAACATCAAATAAAATTGTAAACCTGTTTGAAGTCTTATTTTGTGTCTGATGGCCATTTTTAAAATCACTAATGATTTTTTTGACTGAACGTCCTGGATCCTGTGGTGCCTGATGAGGAGACAACTTGAGTACAGAGTTGGAGAAGAGGGTTTTTGGCGGGGAGATGATTTTTGCAGTGCTACAAGTCAATAAAATGTCATCATGTTTCAAAATGTCCTCACTAAGATGGTTATTAATTCCTCATTCTCAGCTGCTACAGCCTTTAAAGAAACCCTTTGACTGGTGGATCTAACAAAGATCAGATGTTGTCTCCTCTAGAACATCAACAGCTTAACGTTGTGGGCAGGACTCCTACCTGAGCAGGGAGACCCCAATGGATTTCTAGTCCTGATAGGGAGAGGGAGCCTCCTGGGTCGCGGAGTGGGGAACCTGATAGGGAGTGGGACGATCCGCCCATTGTGGGTGATTGACAGGGCAGGTTTGATCTATGTTTTCATTTTCAAAAGTAATTTTGAATATTTGTGGAAAGTTCGCCCACCTTGAACATGTAGAAGATGTCTTCTGATAGTTAATCGACTGTTGTCACATTTAAGGATCACTTTAGCTGACAAGATGAAGGCTACAAAGGACCAGCTGGAGATGCCGGGGATTGAACCCAGGGCCTCATACATGCTCAGCATGCGCTCTACCACTGAGCTACACCCCCTCTGGTAGAGTCACTGTTTAACTGGTGAATGAATTTCCAGTTGATTTTAGGAAACCTAGAAGTTCCTCAGGTGCCATCAATCTTAAGTCACTCCTTCACTTTGTGTGTGGTTCAAAGTCAGTGGTTTCATCAGAGCTCAACAACAGAACAAGCTGAAGTCTTCTGGAGAACGAGGGCACCGATCCCACCACCTCTCACATACTAAGCTAGCGCTCTACCATTGAGCTCCCTCCTCTGCTCAGCAACATAACAGATAATGCAGCTTGACCTTCAGGCTGCTGGGAGGTCAACACCTGAAATATTTCCAGGATTCTGTCGTGTTGGTAGAAACAGTTTGAGGGAAGAAAACCCTCAAACATGATGATGTCATTATTGAAGGCTTTACTGCTCCAAACCTTTGCTTGTTCTTCTGTGGTTGTGAGAGGTTCTGAGTGATGAATGGAAACTGAAGGTTTAGGCATCAGTTCAAAGTAGCAGGAGCTGAAGGGGACATTTCAGATTTGTTGAAGTTGAGTCCTACTGCCTTCTTGTTCATGATGATGGTGATGTCAGAGTTCTTGCTCAGAACGGTCCATGCTGTTCCTCCTATTAGTTCTGGAAAGTTGGAGCAAAACGTCATGCAGGGTCACAAGGTCACGTGTTTTGTGTTATCAGCAGATTTAATCTATAGAGTGAGTGACGTGTGGTGTGTTTGTTAGGAGTTTAAAGACCAAAGTTGTTGATGCACAAGAGAAGTAAACACGTCAAAGCTGCTTCATTTTAATGAGTGAAACTGAAAATTAAGAGAAGAGTGACAACAAAAATGGAGTCAAGAAGTCGTCTTCAAAACACACACACACACACACACACACTCACATAGTCATATACGTGCAGTCAAATGCCAGTAAATTCTGAGTATTTTTGAATCCATTTTCATTTCACTCTTCTCTTTATGTTGCCCCCTGCTGGACAATAGGTTTAAGGTTAATGTGGAAAAAAAGCAGACAATAAAAGCGACTATTATTGAAATGTCGGCGACTTCATTCGATCTGAAAGTTCATTGTTGACCAAACAGACACTGATACAACAGGCTTAAAGTCTACCTCCATCGGCTAAAGATGCCCCTGGATCATAAAGCACAGCTCGACTGCTGGCTAACATGCAGGCGTGGGCCTATCACTGAAATCAGCAGTCATGAAAAACTGTGCTAGGCCTCCAGACCCAAGCTTGAAGAGGTTTGAAAACTGGACCCAGGAGAATTTTAACTGAAAACCCCTGCTGTAGAGGATCTGAGGGATGCATGACTGCCCTCTGTTGACCCGTTTAATACAGGAATATCTGAGAAGTACTGAGGACGGCAAAGGGTGCTGATTGGCCAGCAGCCCCACACAGGTCAAAGGTCACCCCCACGGCGGACCAGTTTATTATGATAGTCACGACACCATCCGTTACAGTTGGTTGGGTTCAGGCTCTTCAGCGCTTCTTATTTTTCCGTGAGCTCCTCCAGCTGCTGGTCCGTCTCTCCCCTTTTCTTTCTCTTCTGCTTACTTTTTTGTTTCTTTGTTCTTTAACTTTAAACAGAACTTCTCCTCTCCCCCTTTTCACGGTCACAATACTGTTGACCTCCCGTGAGCCTTGAATCTCCATCCTGACCAGTGGAGAGAAACCACCTTGTGCCTGAGAAGAGCATCGCGAATCCCAGTGGGAGCCACGGTCGTTGAGGTGGAGGCTTGGTAGGCCGTCCCCCCACCAGGTCGTTGGAGAGGTTCCGTACATTGATGAGAACAATCCAGCTGAGAACGTAAGCAGGTCCTGTTGGTTGTCGTGCTGTCACAGTGACAAAGACCAGTGCTGCATCTGTTCAGGCCTCAACTCCTGTCTCACTGCCAGCTCCACCTGACTCCTCAGACTCTGCTCAACCTCCATTCAGGAGTTTTCTTTGTTTGGAGGTCACTAACCCTTCATCCTGAACACCTTCTCACCTGCTACCTTTGCCGTCCACTTGAGTCTCAGATAAATCTTGTGATTCATGTCTGATCCTCCATATGCCTTCATTGCTTTACTGGTATTATTACTCTGTCTTACGCGCTTCCTTGTTTGTATTCAATCCTCTTAAAATTCCAGGAAGTGTTTCAACTGGTTTTTATATTTGTATGTAAGTCTCTGACCCTCAAAGAACTCACTGACAAGCTGGAACCTGAGACTGAGCGTTTCTCATTGGACTCTAAATTACAACCAGCGATGCCCTGAGTAACAACTGTGTTAGCATCCTAAAGCTACATCATCACCACCAGCTGATCAAGTCACTACTCTGTACACAAGTCACTGTAACCTAGCAAAGTTGAACCTAGAGGAAAAGTACAGTTGAAGCCAGATGCAAACAGATGTTGATGTTTCCTCTGTAGTCCTGGCAGCAAGTGTCCTTGGAGACGTCACTCCAGACACTGGCAGAGCTGACAGAGATGGTTTGACACAACTCATGATGTTACTGCACTGCAACAGTAACGGACCATCGATGGCATCGTGGTGATGGAGGAGGACAAAGAATTCTGTCATCGTTTTGTTCATGTTTTGTAAATGTTCTTCTTGATCTCAGCATTTAGTCTTTGATGTCACAGTGACAGAACGGACCAAACCTGCCTGTGTCAGAGGAAGCAGAATGACATCAGCATCAGGACATTCAGAGCCTTCAGAAACGTGGTGATGGTTTCACCAAAGAGGGACCAGTTCAGTAAATGTGGTCAGGCTTCTGAGAGTCTGGGTTCAAGATGGAGTTCGGGGTTTTAGCGACTCAGAAAAACTGTTTGTGGCTCAGAAAGCAGAGGAGGGCTGATGAAGAGACCTCACAATGAGTGTCATCAAGGAGGAGGAGGTAGTAGACATCACATGGGGGGGGGGTAGAGCAGCAAGAAGAGAGAGAGGAGGAACAACTTGTTTGAATAAAACAAAGACAAACAATCAAAGAGAGTCAAAGCAGAGGGAGTGGCCCTGAGTCACAGTGAATGGTGGAGTTTGATGATCCATCATTCATCTCCTTTAAATGCTGTCAGGGAGGGAGAGCTGTCTGCTGCTGGTGGTGTTCATTCCTCAGTGGGAGCCTCTATGGTTGATGTTCTACTGCCCTCTGGTGGTGAGGCAGTGGGGATGCAGGTGATCTGCTGGTCTGGTTGAACGTGAGTGGACAGAAACCTTGTTGAGGTGACTGGGAGTTCCTGACTGTGGTGAGCTGCCTTGCTTCTCCTCAGGTCTTCATGGTGGCTTTCTGCTGGACTGTTGTTGAAGGGAACATGGCATCCTATCATTTTCAGCTCTGACATCTGGACAGTGGACAGATGTGACATCATCATGGTCTCACTGCCTGCTTTGTTCATGGATCAATGGAACGTTGTGTTGGAACCTTTATTGTAGAACTGCTATGAGCTGAGAGCTCAGTGTTGTTGGAACAACGCAGCTCCACATGGGACTGATGTGAAGAAGAGGTTTTTATTGAGCTGAAGCTGGAGAGCAACAATCAAAATGGAGCAGCAAACATAATGTCTGGTCTCTCTCTCTTCTCTTCCCCACCTCTCTGTCTCCTCTCCTCCCTCACCTCCATCTCTCTCCAGCCCTTTTTAGACAGAAAATGTGCCAAATTTGCCGTCTCGTCTGTGTGAAATGGAGGCGTAATATTCCTCTTTTTAAAAAGACACCCCTTGGTGGGCATCAACACTTGATGTGATGTGCAGCTCACACAACCTCAGTCATTGACAACGCAATGACTGAGGTTGGCAGAGCGGGGCAACAACAGACTCTTGAACTGAAACCCAAGATGGAAACCATCTCGGAGCAGTTGGCCGCTCTGCGAAGAGGAGAGTGATGTTGAAGACCAGAAATTTAACTTTACAATTTGGATTGGACTGAAAGAGAAGACAGATTGGAATGTGTGCTCCTCTGCCCAAACCCACAGCTTCCTTATCGGCTGCCCCATTGTTTATCCTCCAGGAGAACTCCTTCTGCCTTGGTGACGTAAATGGCGCGTACTATCCTCCCCTCCCCTTCCCCCGTGTGTTCCTGACCCCTGCCTCTGCCCTCTCCACCTCCCTTGGGGTGGCAGCACCAACCTTGTAGTCTGGCTGCAGGCCTCACTCTCACTTGCCTCCATTGGGACAACGGACTGTTCAAGTTCAGCGTACATACACAACAAATGTATATGTGCTGTCGTTAATTCTGAAGTGTACCATTATTACGATTAAACTGTGCATTCAGGGAACATTAAAGTGGTTTCAATCGTATTCATCAGGTTGATTTCAGTTTGTAGACGTTAATGATAAATCTTCTATACAAACCAAAGTTAAACACGGTGTTCCTCAAGGTTCAGTGCTGGGGCCAATACTCTTCACTTTATGTATGCTTCCTTTAGGTCATATTATTGGGAAACAGTTCATAAATTTCCATTGTTACACAGATGATACTCAATTATATTTATCAATAAAGCTGGATGAAGGCCAGCAGTTGTCTAAAACTCCATGTATGAGTTCCATCTAGGCTGGACTTTTGTAATTCTTTATTATCAGGCTGCACCAACAAGTGATGAAAGACTTGACAGCTGCACATGTATTGACAGGAACCAGGAAGAGAAACCATCGTAACAATAACATACACTCATGTAAGATAGTCTGAAGACACTCAAAGATAATTCAGTGTTTGATCAGTGATCAATACGTCAATACAAAGATCAGTAAGTGGTACCAGGTGGATCTTTCCATGGTGACCTCAGAGAAAATAAGATCAGCCCCCTCACCGTCATATCCAATGATGGCTCCATTATGTCAGGTTAACTGAGTTTATTTCCTGCTGCATTATCTCAAAAACGCTTTCTTAAACCAGAACCTCCAAGTTGGGTCTGAACGACCATGATAGATTGCATTATCTACTCAGTTTGAGTCACACCAACACAGAATGGACAAAGGACATTTTTCTGTTGTGTTGTTTCATGTTTTCCTCATCTAGGAAGTTTTTGCAACTAATTCAGCAAGACAAATGTCTCTCAAGTGTGTGTTCTCCTCATGTGTCTTTTCAGACATCCTTTTTCTGAAAATCTTTTGCAACAAAATGCACAGGGGAATGGTTTCTCCCCAGTGTGCGTTTTCATGTGCTTTCCCAGATTTCCCTTTTGTGAGAATCTTTTGCCACAAAGTGCACAGGGAAATGGTTTCTCCCCAGTGTGCACGTTCAGGTGCCTTTTCAGATGTCCCTGTTCTGAGAATGTTTTGCCACACACTGAGCAGCCGAATGGTTTCTCTCCAGTATGTCTTCTCATATGTCTATTCAGACAACCCCTTTCTGAAAATCTTGTGCCGCAAACTGAGCAGGGGAATGGTTTCTCTCCAGTATGGGCTCTCCTAATGTGTCTTTTCAGACAACCCCTTTCTGAAAATCTTGTGCTGCAAACTGAGCATGGGAATGGTTTCTCTCCAGTATGTGTTCTCGTCATGTGTCTTTTCACACTTGCCTTTTCTGCAAATGTGGTGCCACAAACTGAGCATGGGAATGGTTTCTCTCCAGTATGTGTTCTCTTCATGTGTCTTTTTAGATATCCATTTTCTGAAAACCCTGTGCCGCAAACTGAGCACGGGTATGGTTTTTCTCCAGTGTGTGTTTTCATGTGTACATCCAAATTCCTTCTGTAACTAAAACCTTTACTGCACTTTGAGCACCTAAAGGGACGCTCATCCTCACTGACTTCTGTCTCAGATTCAGAAGGACCAAAGGTCACGTTCCTGATGATCTCTGATTCTCTTCCAGTCTTTAGTTTTTGTTCTTTTGAGCTGCAATGACTCGCTTCCTGTCCTGGGCTCAATTTCTGAAGCATATTCCTCCTTGAGCCAAAGGGTTCCTTGTGCTCAGAAGTGGCCGTGTTATCAGGTCTGACCCAATCATCCTCACTGACTTCAGTCTCAGCTTCAGAAGAGTCTGACATCTGGTCTTCAGTCTGGGGTTGTACAAGTGGATCTGGATCTACCTTGCTGGCTGGTTCTGGTTCTGGTCCTCCACACTCTTCTCCATCAGCTTCTGTTTTCAGAGGATGAACTGGGCTGCTGCTCAGAGACTCTTCTTTCAAGTTCTCCTCAGTTAGACGCTGATGAAGATGTGGGAACTGAGGTTTCTCTTCGTTCCCTTCACTCTTCACAGGAACCAGAGTGAAGGGGAACGTGGTGATATCAGCCTCCTCCTGCCCTTGAAGCTGCCCTCCCTCCTCACTGGTCCAGAGCTCCTCCCACTCCTCTTTAATGTGGGGGGGCTCTGGGTCCTGCAGCTCAGGGGGAACCTCTTCTTTAATCACCAGCAGCTGCTCCACATCTGCAGGACACAAACAGCAACATCAGAAATCTCTTCATTTGACTCTGAAACAGCGGAGCAACAGACAGAAACAGAAATCAACTCAATGAAAAGAGACGTCCTGCTACTGACGACCAGTCAGCAAACTGGGAATAGAAACGCTGGCTTCAGATGCTTGGATCAACGTTGGGTCACCCAGGTCAAAGGTCACTGGTCCCCTCTGCTGAATGGTTTTGTCCATTCATGATCACATCTGCTAGTCAGAATGTTCATTTCTAGAATGAGAGGTGAGTGCTGGACCACTGTGACCTGTACTGATGCTAAAAATGTCAGCCCACCCAAACACAGCAACATGCAGTCAGCCAAGGTCTAAGATTACTTTATTAATAACAATCAGGAAATGTCCCTTTCCTTTCCAGTAATTGAGGAAAACTCTGGCTGGGACAAAATTTGTAACGTGTAACCTATGAGATGTTTCTCCGTGTTTCTTAGTTTTGTTTTTTTCTTCCATACAAATACAAAAAGCAGTAGAACTACGGCGGGAAGGACGCAGCCTGGAAACCAAACAGCGCCATCTACATGTTGGTCAGGAGGCAGCCAAGATGGCGCCCAGCGTGTCCCGAGCCAGGTGAGGTTTTAAGGCTCCACCAACACTGAATAGCCGTCAACTACGAAACACTTCTACGTTGTTCCACTCCTGCTCAGACGGTCTGAGCACAATGACCCGGATTACGGACACAACCAGACCGGACACACTTGCTGGCAGGACTGCGGTCTCTCGGTTCTCCTGGTCAGTGTGGGGGGACTCACCTGCTCTGTCCAGCCTGACTCGGGGCTTCACCACGGCATCGAGCAGCAACCTCTGCCGGCGGTTCTCCCGCTCGTACTCCGCCACGGTTTCCTCCAGCAGAGCCACGATCTGCTCCGCGGCCGCCGCCAGCCGCTCGGTGAGCAGCGCTCTCAGCACCGGGACTCCAGCCGCTGAGTCTCCTTCTCCCAGCTGCAGCAGGAAGTCTTCAGCGGCGGCGAGGATCCGCTCCTGGACCGACACCCGCAGCAGCTGCGCGGCGCACATGTTGAGGTTCTACCGGCGCCACTCAGCCTTCCGGAGACAAAGACCGAGGCCTTCCGCTTCTTTTCTTCTTCGTCTTCTTCAAAACGAGCAGAGTCCAAGCTCTGTTCTCTGTGCCACTCCAGACTCGCTAACCTGGTAGCAGCGGTAGTGATGAGTGGAGTGATCCAGGATTTCGTTTTGAAAAACGATTATCGATGACGTATTTAGTGACGTCCAAAGCCTCGCCGACCGGCAGTGACCACGTGACTGATTCAAGACCTGGTTCTCCGGCTTGGCGTGAGATTCGAAACCACTAAAGCCTGATTTATGCTTCTGCGTCGCGTCCACGCAAACCCCAACAAAATCCTGCCTCCGTGTCGCGTCAACGCGTGGTGACGTCAACGTCGAGGACTGTAATTGGTCTGCTCAGAACGTCATTTCCGGTTCAGTCGCAGCACAACAACACCGCCATTTTCAAAGTTTCTGTGGTGAAAGCTTCAAGAAAAAATGGACCAAGCCGAAGAAAGGATTATTCGCGGCACTACAAAGACTGACAAATGGCCAACAATTGTTGTCTGTGACCGGAAGAAAACCAAGGAATCCGACAAGAGCCCCGTAAACAATACAAAGACAAAGCCACACCCCCTAGCGGCTTGGCGGTGAATTGCAGAGCAACGCGTTCCCTCGACGCAGAATAAACCAGGCTTTCCAGTCGCACCTGTTTTACGCCCCCGTGCCAGATAAGGACCCCCATCGAGCTGTGCCACTCTGGAGGGAGCGCGTCTCACAGTCAGTCAGCGGAACCATGCGGATCCGGGCCGGAGCTGTGGGAAGGAGCGCCAATTGTATCGGGTTGTTGTTTTCTGGACTGCAGCAGAACAGGAGCAGCCGGGACTGGAATGTAGAAGTAGGTTATCTTGAAGTTGACTCAGTTATGGTGAACGATATTGTGGTTCAACACTTTAATGAGCTTTAAGGCAAACATGTTTCATGAGGAAACAACGCCGGAATTGGACGGATTTCAGCGGCACACAACAACGTATCCGATACACCTCATTGGAAACCTGGTGGTCTCAGACTAAGAAACACCAGTCACCATGAAGAAAGGAACTTTTAGCTGAGCACTCATGTTCTTTTCTGCAGGTTGAATGTCGCATTTGTTGGACAGAAGCGTCTCATCTCAACAAAAGCACCTCTTCAGTGCTGAGGCATGATGGGGCCAGGCATGAGAATGAAGTCCCAGATCCACCAGGATGAACTCAGGTAACAGCCACTCTCCAACTGACTCACAGTTGCTTCATTGATCATTAATTCCTCTTCATTTCTTCTCTCCTTCATCTTTAACCATCCAGCTTCCAGGAAGCAGATGCTGGATGAGGCTCTGCTGAATTTCATCCTGAAGGACTGCCAGCCCCTCAGCACTGTTGAGAGGGAAGGGTTCAGGGAACTGGTTCAGGTCCTTGAGCCTCATATGTTTGCCAACCAGAAAGGTTTGTGTGGAAATGATCTAAAGCAGTCGTTGATATCTCCAGTTTATTTCATCTCTAATTTCAATGTATTGATTTACTCTGGGTGTCATTTTCAGACCATCAAACAAACGGTGGCCAAAAAGTACCAGGAGGAACGGGAAGGAGTGAAAAAGGAAGTCCAGCTGCCATGTGGACATCTGTGGACATGGAGGCTCCCTTGGCTCTGACCTGTCACTGCATTCGTGAGAATGAATGTGTTGGGAGTGCAAGACTTTCCACAAAGTCACCCTGCTGACAGTTTGGCCCCAGTCCAAAGAGGCATGATGGAGGACTGGGCCATCACCAACAAAGTCAAGTGTCTTTTGAGCGACGCAGCACCAAACATGACAGCATCCACTAGACAGCTCCAAATTCACCACTCAGTCTGCACTGCACATCGTCTGAATCTAGGAGTCAGAAAATCCTGTGATCAGATCCCCACTTCCATCATCAGACACAAAGCCAGGAACACTGTCACATCCTTCAGATCAGCACTACAGCCAAGGAGAAGCTGGCTCAGGTGCAGCAACAGATGGGAGGGCCAACCCTGAAACTCATCAGTGAGGTGCCAACACGCTGGAACAGCACACACAGCTGTCAGGGCTGCATGATGAGAGGGAACCAGTGTGGGAACCTCTGGCCTCTCTAAGACAGATTTGACTCCACTGACAGCTGAGGAGTTCACCACCATAGGAGAAGCACTTCTAGTAAACAGAGGTCATTCTAGTAGCCTGGTCCCTCTGTGGTTGAGCTATAATTTTAGGAAATATGGTCATTATTCAATGGTGACATCTCTCTGCTGAATAATGTAGAACTGAACGGATCCACTGGACCTTCTTTTTACAAACAGCAGCATGCAGCAGCTGTCCTGAGTGGAAAACTGCACATTTCTGTTGGTGAGAGTTAATCAAGTGATGGACTTTGTCTCTCAACAGAAGCTGTGTGGAAAAACCCTGCAGCTACGAGCGCTTCAGATTCTGAGAGTGATTCTTACGCCATTGGCTGGTTTAACCTGGCGTCTGACCGTGGAGGCGGCAGAGAGGAGCGTGACATGGCTGCACAGGTAAATCAACTAAAGCAGTGTTAGTCTTTGGCAGCAGGCCAGACCGACAAATGCTAATGTCTCTGACTGACTGATGAAGTTGGACCATTGGTCAGCCACAATGATGCATGACCACAAATAGTGGCCTGGGTCTTGATGGAGCTCACAAGACTGTTAGCATCATTTTGAGTTTACTACCAACTCTTACTACATCACTGTAGCATTATTTTGAGGTTCGTAGCAACTCTTACTACATGACTGTCAGCATCACTTTGAGGTTATTTTGGAAGTTTCACTCCATTACTGTTAGCATCATTTTGAGTTCATTAGCAATTCTTACTAAATCACTGTCGCATCATTTTGAGATCTTTAGCAATTCTACTGACATCACTGTCGCATTATTTTGAGGTTCGTAGCAACTCTTACTACATGACTGTAAGCCTCACTGAGTTGATTAGCAACTATCACTACATTACTGTTAGCATCATTTTGAGTTCATTAGCAATTCTTCCTACATCACTGTCGCATCATTTTGAGATCTTTAGCAATTCTACTGACATCACTGTCGCATTATTTTGAGGTTCGTAGCAACTCTTACTACATGACTGTCAGCATCACTTTGAGGTTATTCAAAACACTTACTACATGACTGCAAGCATCACTGAGTTGATTAGCAACTATCACTACATTACTGTTAGCATCATTTTGAGTTCATTAGCAATTCTTCCTACATCACTGTCGCATCATTTTGAGGTTCGTAGCAACTCTTACTACATGACTGTCAGCATCACTTTGAGGTTATTCGGAACTCTTACTACATTACTGTAAGCATCACTGAGTTGATTAGCAACTATCACTACATTACTGTTAGCATCATTTTGAGTTCATTCGCAATTCTTCCGACATCACTGTCGCATTATTTTGAGGTCCGTAGCAACTCTTACTCCATGACTGTCAGCATCACTTTGAGGTTATTCGAAATGTTCACTCCATTACTGTTAGCATCATTTTGATTTCATTAGCAATTCTTACTACATCACTGTCGCATCATTTTGAGATCATTAGCAATTCTTCCGACATCACTGTCACATTATTTTGAGGTTCGTAGCAACTCTCACTCCATTATTGTTGCATTATTTTAAGGTTCGTAGCAACTCTTACTACATTACTGTCAGCATCACTTTGAGTTTATTAGCAACTATCACTACATTACTGTTCGCATCATTTTGAGTTTATGAGCAATTCTCATGACATCACTGTAGCATTGAATTGAGTTCATTAGCAACTCTTACTAAATGACTGTGAGCATCACTTTGAGGTTGTTCGAAACTCTTTCTACATTACTGTAAGCATCACTGAGTTTCTTAGCAACTATGACTACATTACTGTTAGCATCATCTTGAGGTCATTAGCGATTCTTCCGACATCACTGTCGCATTATTTTGAGGTTCGTAGCAACTCTTACTACATGACTGTCAGCATCACTTTGAGGTTATTCGAAACACTTAGTACATTACTGTAATTATCACTGAGTTGATTAGCAACTATAACTACATTACTGTTAGCATCATTTTAAGTTCATTAGCAATTCTTCCGACATCACTGTCGCAATATTTTTAGGTTCGTAGCATCTTTTACTACATTACTGTCGCAATATTTTGAGGTTCGTAGCAACACTTACTACATGACTGTCAGCATCACTTTGAGGTTATTCGAAACTTTCACTCCATTACTGTTAGCATCATCTTGAGTTCATTAGCAATTCTTCCGACATCACTGTCGCATTATTTTGAGGTTCGTAGCAACACTTACTACATGACTGTCAGCATCACTTTGACGTTATTCGAAACTTTCACTCCATTACTGTTAGCATCATTTTGAGTTCATTCGCAATTCTTACTACATCACTGTCGCATCATTTTGAGATCATTAGCAGTTCTTCCGACATCACTGTCGCATTATTTTGAGGTTCGTAGCAACTCTTAGTACATGACTGTCAGCATCACTTTGAGGTTATTCGAAACACTTACTACATTACTGTAAGCATCACTGAGTTGATTAGCAACTATCACTACATTACTGTTAGCATCATTTTGAGTTCATTAGCAGTTCTTCCGACATCACTGTCGCAATATTTTGAGGTTCGTTGCAACTCTTACTACATTATTGTTGCATTATTTTAAGGTTCGTAGAAACTCTTACAACATTACTGTCAGCATCACTTTGAGTTTATTAGCAACTATCACTACATTACTGTTAGCATCATTTTGAGTTGTTGAGCAATTCTCACGACATCACTGTAGCATTAAATTGAGGTCATTAGCAACTCTTACTAAATGACTGTCAGCATCACATTGAGGTTGTTCGAAACTCTTACTACATTACTGTAAGCATCACTGAGTTTCTTAGCAACTATCACTACATTACTGTTAGCATCATTTTAAGTTCATTAGCAATTCTTACGACATCACTTTCGCAATATTTTGAGGTTCGTAGCAACACTTACTACATGACTGTCAGCATCACTTTGAGGTTAATCGAAACTTTCACTCCATTACTGTTAGCATCATTTTGAGTTCATTAGCAATTCTTACTACATCACTGTCGCATCAGTTTGAGATCATTAACAATTCTTTTGACATCACTGTCGCATTACTTTGAGGTTCGTAGCAACTCTTACTACATTACTGTCAGCGTCACTTTGAGTTTATTAGCAACTATCACCACATTACTGTTAGCATCATTTTGAGTTCATTAGCAATTCTTACTACATCACTTTCACATCATTTTGAGATCATTAGCAGTTCTTCCGACATCACTGTCGCAATATTTTGAGGTTCGTAGCAACTCTAACTGCATTATTTTTGCATTATTTTAAGGTTCGTAGCAACTCTTACTGCATTACTGTCAGCATCACTTTCAGTTTATAAGCAACTATCACTACATTACTGTTAGCATCATTTTGAGTTTTTGAGCAATTATCACGACATCACTGTAGCATTGAATTGAGTTCATTAGCAACTCTTACTAAATGACTGTCAGCATCACTTTGAGGTTGTTCGAAACTCTTTCTACATTACTGTAAGCATCACTGAGTTTCTTAGCAACTATGACTACATTACTGTTAGCATCATCTTGAGGTCATTAGCGATTCTTCCGACATCACTGTCGCATTATTTTGAGGTTCGTAGCAACTCTTACTACATGACTGTCAGCATCACTTTGAGGTTATTCGAAACACTTAGTACATTACTGTAATTATCACTGAGTTGATTAGCAACTATAACTACATTACTGTTAGCATCATTTTAAGTTCATTAGCAATTCTTCCGACATCACTGTCGCAATATTTTTAGGTTCGTAGCATCTTTTACTACATTACTGTCGCAATATTTTGAGGTTCGTAGCAACACTTACTACATGACTGTCAGCATCACTTTGAGGTTATTCGAAACTTTCACTCCATTACTGTTAGCATCATCTTGAGTTCATTAGCAATTCTTCCGACATCACTGTCGCATTATTTTGAGGTTCGTAGCAACACTTACTACATGACTGTCAGCATCACTTTGACGTTATTCGAAACTTTCACTCCATTACTGTTAGCATCATTTTGAGTTCATTCGCAATTCTTACTACATCACTGTCGCATCATTTTGAGATCATTAGCAGTTCTTCCGACATCACTGTCGCATTATTTTGAGGTTCGTAGCAACTCTTAGTACATGACTGTCAGCATCACTTTGAGGTTATTCGAAACACTTACTACATTACTGTAAGCATCACTGAGTTGATTAGCAACTATCACTACATTACTGTTAGCATCATTTTGAGTTCATTAGCAGTTCTTCCGACATCACTGTCGCAATATTTTGAGGTTCGTTGCAACTCTTACTACATTATTGTTGCATTATTTTAAGGTTCGTAGAAACTCTTACAACATTACTGTCAGCATCACTTTGAGTTTATTAGCAACTATCACTACATTACTGTTAGCATCATTTTGAGTTGTTGAGCAATTCTCACGACATCACTGTAGCATTAAATTGAGGTCATTAGCAACTCTTACTAAATGACTGTCAGCATCACATTGAGGTTGTTCGAAACTCTTACTACATTACTGTAAGCATCACTGAGTTTCTTAGCAACTATCACTACATTACTGTTAGCATCATTTTAAGTTCATTAGCAATTCTTACGACATCACTTTCGCAATATTTTGAGGTTCGTAGCAACACTTACTACATGACTGTCAGCATCACTTTGAGGTTAATCGAAACTTTCACTCCATTACTGTTAGCATCATTTTGAGTTCATTAGCAATTCTTACTACATCACTGTCGCATCAGTTTGAGATCATTAACAATTCTTTTGACATCACTGTCGCATTACTTTGAGGTTCGTAGCAACTCTTACTACATTACTGTCAGCGTCACTTTGAGTTTATTAGCAACTATCACCACATTACTGTTAGCATCATTTTGAGTTCATTAGCAATTCTTACTACATCACTTTCACATCATTTTGAGATCATTAGCAGTTCTTCCGACATCACTGTCGCAATATTTTGAGGTTCGTAGCAACTCTAACTGCATTATTTTTGCATTATTTTAAGGTTCGTAGCAACTCTTACTGCATTACTGTCAGCATCACTTTCAGTTTATAAGCAACTATCACTACATTACTGTTAGCATCATTTTGAGTTTTTGAGCAATTATCACGACATCACTGTAGCATTAAAATGAGTTCATTCGCAACTCTTACTAAATGACTGTCAGCATCACTTTGAGGTTGTTCGAAACTCTTTCTACATTACTTTAAGCATCACTGAGTTTCTTAGCAACTATCACTACATTACTGTTAGCATCATCTTGAGTTCATTAGCAATTCTTCCAACATCACTGTCGCAATATTTTGAGGTTCGTAGCAAGTTTTACTACAATACTGTCGCATTATTTTGAGGTTCGTAGCAACTCTTACTACATGACTGTCAGCATCTCTTTGAGGTTATTCGAAACATTCACTCCATTACTGTTAGCATCATTTTGAGTTCATTAGCAATTCTTACCAAATCACTGTCGCATCATTTTGAGATCTTTAGCAATTCTTCCGACATCACTGTCGCAATATTTTGAGGTTCGAAGCAACTCTAACTACATTATTTTTGCATTATTTTAAGGTTCGTAGCAACTCTTCCTGCATTACTGTCAGCATCACTTTCAGTTTATTAATTACTGTTCGCATCATTTTGAGTTAATGAGCAATTCTCACGACATCACTGTAGCGTTAAATTGAGTTCATGAGCAACTCTTTCTAAATGACTGTCAGCATCACTTTGAGGTTGTTCGAAACTCTTACTACATTACTGTAAGCATCACTGAGTTTCTGAGCAACTATCACTACATTCCTGTTAGCATCATCTTGAGTTCATGAGCAATTCTTCCGACATCACTGTCGCAATATTTTGAGGTTCGTAGCAACTTTTACTACATTACTGTCGCATTATTTTGAGGTTCGTAGCAACACTTACTACATGACTTTCAGCATCACTTTGAGGTTATTCGAAAGTTTCACTCCATTACTGTTCGCATCATCTTGAGTTCATTAGCAATTCTTCCGACATCACTGTCACATCATTTTGAGATCATTAGCAATTCTTCCGACATCACTGTCGCATTATTTTGAGGTTCGTAGCAACTCTTACTACATGACTGTCAGCATCACTTTGAGGTTATTCGAAACACTTACTACATTACTGTAAGCATCACTGAGTTGATTAGCAACTATCACTACATTACTGTTAGCATCATTTTGAGTTCATTAGCAATTCTTCCGACATCACTGTCGCAATATTTTGAGGTTCGTAGCAACTCTTACTAAATTACTGTTGCATCATTTTGAATTCATGAGCAATTCTTCCTAAATCACTGTCGCATCATTTTGAGATCTTGACCAATTCTTCCGACATCACTGTCGCATTATTTTGAGGTTCGTAGCAACTCTTACTACATGACTGTCAGCATCACTTTGAGGCTGTTCGAAACACTTACTACATCACTGTCAGCATCACTGAGATGATTAGCAACTATCACTACATTACTGTTAGCATCATTTTGAGTTCATTAGCAATTCTTCCGACATCACTGTCGCAATATTTTAAGGTTCGTAGCAACTCTTACTACATTATTGTTGCATTATTTTAAGGTTCGTAGCAACTCTTACCACATTACTGTCAGCATCACTTTGAGTTTATTAGCAACTATCACTACATTACTGTTAGCATCATTTTGAGTTTTTGAGCAATTCTCACGACATCACTGTAGCATTAAATTGAGTTCATTAGCAACTCTTACTAAATGACTGTCAGCATCACTTTGAGGTTGTTCGAAACTCTTTCTACATTACTTTAAGCATCACTGAGTTTCTTAGCAACTATCACTACATTACTGTTAGCATCATCTTGAGTTCATTAGCAATTCTTCCAACATCACTGTCGCAATATTTTGAGGTTCGTTGCAACTTTTACTACATGACTGTCAGCATCTCTTTGAGGTTATTCGAAACGTTCACTCCATTACTCTTAGCATCATTTTGAGTTCATTAGCAATTCTTACTAAATCACTGTCGCATCATTTTGAGATCTTTAGCAATTCTTCTGACATCACTGTCGCATTATTTTGAGGTTCGTAGCAACTCTTACTACATGACTGTCAGCATCACTTTGAAGTTGTTCGAAACACTTACTACATCACTGTCAGCATCACTGAGTTCATTAGCAACTATCACTACATTACTGTTAGCATCATTTTGAGTTCATTAGCAATTCTTCCGACATCACTGTCGCAATATTTTGAGGTTCGTAGCAACTTTTACTACATTACTGTCGCATTATTTTGAGGTTCGTAGCAACACTTACTACATGACTGTCAGCATCACTTTGAGGTTATTCGAAAGTTTCACTCCATTACTGTTAGCATCATCTTGAGTTCATGAGCAATTCTTCCGACATTACTGTCGCATTATTTTGAGGTTCGTTGCAACTTTTACTACATTACTGTCGCATTATTTTGAGGTTCGTAGCAACTCTTACGACATGACTGTCAGTATCACTTTGAGTTTATAAGCAACTATCACTACATTACTGTTAGCATCATTTTGAGTTTTTGAGCAATTCTCACGACATCACTGTAGCATTAAATTGAGTTCATTAGCAACTCTTACTAAATGACTGTCAACATCACTTTGAGGTTGTTCGAAACTCTTTCTACATTACTTTAAGCATCACTGAGTTTCTTAGCAACTATCACTACATTACTGTTAGCATCATCTTGAGTTCATTAGCAATTCTTCCAACATCACTGTCGCAATATTTTGAGGTTCGTAGCAACTTTTACTACAATACTATCGCATTATTTTGAGGTTCGTAGCAACTCTTACCACATGACTGTCAGCATCACTTTGAGGTTATTCGAAACTTTCACTCCATTACTGTTAGCATCATTTTGAGTTCACTAGCAATTCTTACTACATCACTGTCGCAATATTTTGAGGTTCGTAGCAACTCTTACTTCATGACTGTCAGCATCACTTTGAGGTTGTTCGAAACACTTACTACATCACTGTCAGCATCACTGAGATGATTAGCAACTATCACTACATTACTGTTAGCATCATTTTGAGTTCATTAGCAATTCTTCCGACATCACTGTCGCAATATTTTAAGGTTCGTAGCAACTCTTACTACATTATTGTTGCATTATTTTAAGGTTCGTAGCAACTCTTACTACATGACTGTCAGCATCACTTTGAGTTTATTAGCAACTATCAATACATTACTGTAAGCATCATTTTGAGTTTTTGAGCAATTCTCACGACATCACTGTAGCATTAAATTGAGTTCATTAGCAACTCTTACTAAATGACTGTCAGCATCACTTTGAGGTTGTTCGAAACTCTTTCTACATTACTTTAAGCATCACTGAGTTTCTTAGCAACTATCACTACATTACTGTTAGCATCATCTTGAGTTCATTAGCAATTCTTCCAACATCACTGTCGCAATATTTTGAGGTTCGTTGCAACTTTTACTACATTACTGTCGCATTATTTTGAGGTTCGGAGCAACTCTTACTACATGACTGTCAGCATCTCTTTGAGGTTATTCGAAACGTTCACTCCATTACTCTTAGCATCATTTTGAGTTCATTAGCAATTCTTACTAAATCACTGTCGCATCATTTTGAGATCTTTAGCAATTCTTCTGACATCACTGTCGCATTATTTTGAGGTTCGTAGCAACTCTTACTACATGACTGTCAGCATCACTTTGAAGTTGTTCGAAACACTTACTACATCACTGTCAGCATCACTGAGTTCATTAGCAACTATCACTGCATTACTGTTAGCATTATTTTGAGTTCATTAGCAATTCTTCCGACATCACTTTCGCAATATTTTGAGGTTCGTAGCAACACTTACTACATGACTGTCGCATTATTTTGAGGTTCGTAGCAACACTTACTACATGACTGTAAGCATCACTTTGAGGTTTTTCGAAACTTTCACTCCATCAATGTTAGCATCATTTTGAGTTCATTAGCAATTCTTACTACATCACTGTCGCATCATTTTGAGATCATTAGCAATTCTTCTGAAATCACTGTCGCATTACTTTGAGGTTATTAGCAACTCTTACTACATTACTGTCTGCATCATTTTTAGGTTACTTGAAACTCTTACTACATTACTGTCAGCATCACTTAGTTTATGAGCAACTATCACGACATTACTGTTAGCATCATTTTGAGTTCTTTAGCAATGTGGGGCTTTGATTGGGAATTGTAAGAAAAATCACTGAATGAACAACACAAACACAGACTGTGTCTGAAATTCCACACCTGCACCCGACTCAGAATGAAAAACCAGTGTGGACTCAATTGTATCCACTATCCATACTGATTCTGGAGAAATTTCTTTGTGTGTTTTGATGGACGGGAGCCAAGCAGAAATTTCCCACAATGCAATAGGGCGGCGTTTGGTCAGTGTTGAGCAGGCGTCAGTCTGACAATGATGTCATATTATTGTGTCATCACTTGACCAGACCCAAAAGTAGGCTCAGGTATCAGTTTCTTCTCAATGCTAACGTCTGCTAGCTTAGTCTGCTACTTTGATGGCTCTGCCTGCTCAAAGGTCCAGACCCCTGGATGTGGTGGTTCCTACCTGAACGTAGATTCTGTCAGCTCATGTTGTTAAATCAACTCACCAGGAACACCAGTAGATTTCAATGGACTGACAATGAGTCTCATTGAATGGGTGTCTCGTCCAACGAGAAACAATCAGTCTCAGGTTGAAGCTCATCAATGAGGTCTTGTGGATCAGTGGCTTGCATGAATGAATGAGTTGGAAGACTTCTTGGAAATAAAAGAGGATTTAATACAATTAAGAAACCCTTAAGACAGAGTGATAATTCCAGCAGAGTAAGGCCCATATTGAGTAGCAGGTATGAATTAGCCTGGATTTATCTGAGCTTCAAGTACACGGCTAAGAGGCAGGTGGAAAGGTGTGTAGGATGAACGATGGTGACCTCCAACCAAATGAAGAGGACTGAGTGGAGGCTGACCAGCTCTACGGAGTCAGGCGGAGTTTGGCAGCGAGACAGGAGTCCAGGCCTGAATCGGTGAAAACCAACGTAACCGGCTTACGTTCTCAGCTGGATTCTCCCATCGATGTACGACGCCTCTCCAACGAACTGGTGGGAGGACGGCCTCCAAAGCCTCCACCTCGTCGACCGTGGCTCCCGCTGAGATTCGCTCGATGAAGAAGGGAAGCGCGTTGATGGGCGACCCTCTGGTCTCAGGCTGCTGGCTGCCTGGACTAAGCTGCTCTTCTCCGACACAAAGGTGGCTTCTCTCTCTTCAAGGCTCACAGGAGGTCAAGAGTGTAGCGACCGTGAGCCGAGATCGATGATGAATTACAAAAATAGAAAATCAAAAAATAAATTAGAGGAATAGAAAAGAAAAGGGGGAGGAGCCGGACCAGCTGCTCTAGGAGCTCACACACAAAGGGCAGAAACAAGAAGCACTGAAGAGAGCGCCAGCAGTGGATGGTGCCACCACTGTTACAGTAAACTGGTCCGCCTCAGAGCAGTGACCTTTGACCTGTGAGGGGTTGTTGGCCAATCAGCACACTTTGCTGTCTTCAGTCCTTCTCAGATATCAACAAATGAAGCTGGTTGAACAGACAGCAATCATCATCACTCAGAGACATCACCTGGAGAGGAAGACTGCTCCGAGTTCTGACAATGACAGTGAAGAGGCAAGGAGAGCTGGACAACCACAGACAGTGAAACATTCGGAACATCATGTTGATACACGTGTGTGTGTGTGTGTGTGTGTGTGTGTGTGTGTGTGTGTGTGTAACCATGTTAAACTCTTTTAAATAAATGTTTCAACCTGCTATTTTTTGGATGCTGTATGATTCCTGCAACCCCAGACTAACTCAGGTGTTCGTACTGCAACCTAAAGTATGGTGATGAGGAGAATGATGAACAATCCACAAGGTGATCAGAAAATAAGAAATGGATTCAGGAACAACAAACCCATCTCTGAACATGTGATTGAAACATGTGAGTGGGACTGGCAGAACCTGGCTTTACCTCAAAGTGTCTCATCCAGAGATCTGTGACAGGCGTCTGCTGTGGAGGGTCAATCTGTCCGTCCACATTCAGATCATCGATGCAGCGACTCTGCTAGGATCAAACTACTCAGGATGAAACAGACCAATGTGGACATCAAGTAGCAACTCAGCAGCTGATCAACAGAGTCCTCAGCACCAGTAGAGCCTGGTCCTGGTCCCTGGGGGGCTCCAACCACCAGCCTCTCTGTTAACAGCCGAGCGCCACAGAGACTCTGAGTCTCCTGCATGAAGAGTTTTCAGGCTAAATTCAGTGTGTGAGGTCCACACTGCACATTTGAGGGACCATCAAGGACAGAGGAGAGTCTGACTGTCATGGTGAAAGCCTTCAGCACTAGAACTGAAACAGCCCCACCATCTTAACCCCCCCAGACCAAACATCATCGTCCAGCCTCCAACCAGAGGTCCATCAGTTATCATGGAGCCACAGGTGGAGTCTGGATTCTTTTCTAGAATGAGACGGCAGTGACAGTCCTGCAGAGTGACATCACTGACATGACTGGATGACTTCAGTCACGTGACTGGATGACTTCAGTCACGTGACTGGATGACTTCAGTCACGTGACTTCAGTGCCAAACAGTGCACATTGGTGCCGACCAGTCAAAACCACCTCAGACTGTATCATTCTATATGCTTGGCTGTAGTGTGTGTGTGTGTGTGTGTGTGTGTGTTTTTAAAAAGGCAAAAAACTCTTTTTTTAAGCAACAGAACTTTAATACAAACACAAAATGAAAAGCAGAACAAGCCAGAACCCAAAATATGGATTTACAGAGGAAGCGTGCTGGGCCCAGAACCCAGAGGTGGATGGATCAAAACCATCCTCTGCTGAAAGAAGGGAACAAAATAAACCTGGTTGTTTTGAAATGTGAATCTGTTGAAGAGGGTGGAAATGGTGAGGGAGTCAGTTGTTCCTTTTGTTTTATGACAGAGACCTCATTGTGAACTAAATCATTTTAATTCTTTACTTGAAGATTCATGCTTTTTCGCTCAAAATGTTTGACAACTTCCTCCATGCTGGTGCCCCATCACACACAACAGGTGCACTTGTCCTCTTTTCTCCTCTGACCCTCAAACATTCACAGTCTTCCAGTGAACGTCCAATTGTCCTCTGAAATAAGAGATGAATCTTTCCCTGCTGAGACTCCTGATCTCTGACTGTCACTAGCATGTGCTAGCAGAATACAGCACTCCTTCTTCATGATCTGTCTTTGTCTCTGACCAGCTCTCCTGCTCTCTTTCCTCCTACCAGTCAAAGCAGACATCTTCACCTACTGATCTTGGATCTGCTGCCCGTTCCTGCCTGGTAAAAGAAGGAACCAGCACCTGGTTCTCCAGGCTGAATGAACTCCAGGACGTTGGCCAGCCATGTCAGTTGAAACCTTATTTGTCCTAATAGAGAAAAAATAAGTCTGATTGTTGATGAAAGATGTCATCATGGCTTTGAAACTGTGGTTGGGGACCAGCCAACATGAGCACATTCATGGAAGAATAGCAGGAAAAACAGGAAGTGTTAGTTAGCAAGTACTCACCAGTCTGTCACTATCATACTTGATTCTAGTGGAACAAAATGGCTGCTGCTGACTGTGCTGCCTGGTGGAGGATCACTCTTCACCATCCTCTCAGGCCTTGATGGAACCAAAAAGGCCAGTTCCTGGAGAAGATCCTCTAGGGGTCCAGGTTAAAGCGGTGCCCCAGCTGGCACCAGGCGCTGACCCAGGTCCTGCATGGGAGATACTGTCAGTTCTGTTCTGCCCTGCTCACAACCACAGGCTGGTGTTGAGGCCTGCAGCAACCAGGGCCCCAGTCACCAAGAGTATAAAGGCTGGTCATTGTGGCAGTGGGAGGAGTCAAAATGAAGACAGACCAATGTGAGCAGGACGTTCCTGGAGAAGTCAGAAGAACTTGACCATGTTTCCTACAGTACCCAGGAGGCCTGGTAGTTGTTGAAGGAAGCTCCAAAAGCAAAGAGCAGACAGCAGGACATCAAAAGAAAAGATCCAGACACTAAAACTACAAGTAGAAACAAGAAGAAATACTAAAAGCTTTGGAAAGATACTACAAGGTTGGATATACATTATTATATACACTACTATTCTCACTGACTCCGAAAGAGGGACAGGAAACATTAGAATGTGGATCAGATCAGCTGATTTCAGTGTTGAGTCCATCCCTCCATCCACTTTCTGTTCTTATCCTTTAAGGGTCACGGGGGGGGGGGGGCGATCCCAGGTGACGTTGTTCAAGAGGCAGGGTTCACCCTGGACAGGTCACCAGTCCATCAGGAGACATGAGGTGGACGGTATCATGCAACCTAAACTAAAACATTCGTCAGATCAAATTCAGATTAAAGCAAGAGTCTCCAGATCAAAGTCAGAATTCCTGATGATGTCATCAGGGCTTTGACAGTAGCTAGAATTCTGTCTTTGATCTCAGGAGGACATGAAAGAAACACAATTGAGGAAAGTAGAAGAGAGCATGGCTGCATGATGGTGCAGTGGTGAGCACTGTGGCCTCACAGCAAGAAGGTTCTGGTTTGAGTCCAGGCTCGGGTGGGGAATCTTTCTGTGTAGAGCCTGCATGTTCTCCCCATGAATGCGTGGGTTCTCTCTGGTACTCCGGCTCCTTCCCACCGTCCAAAGACATGTAATTGGGGACGAGGCTGATTGGACACTCTAAATTGACCGTAGGTATAAATGGTTGTTCGTCTCTGTGTGCTGACCCTGTGATGGACTGGTGACCTGTCCAGGGTGAACCCCGCCTCTGGCCCGTAGATGCTGGGATAGGCTCCACCCCCCCCCCCCTCGACCATCAGTGTAGGTGTTTTGTTAATTGCATGCCACATGAAATTATTGTTTATTACTGTTGGTCAGTTTTCTAGCGACAGTCTCACAGTGGCAAGACAAGAACACTTCTACTTTTGATGATGACAGTTTGTTCAACACTAAACTTCATCCAGTACCATGTTGTCAAACACTGGAACCTCCACAGCACCTGAACAGGGACTTGAACCCTGGACCCTCAGATTAAAAGTCTGATGCTCTACCGTCTGAGCTCCTCAGGCTCTTTCTACAGCATTGAGACAGGAACAGAAACACCTGTGAAGGTCAAACTGATGCTTTCTTGACTTGTTCAGTCCTCCATGTTAAAGTCCACCATGCTTTTGATTGGCTCTGATTCTCTGTGGCAAAATCCAACAAGAGGCTCCAAAAATGTCCTGAATGTCACAAGAATGCACAGGACAAGATGTTAGTTTCCTTCATGTCTGCAGTTCCTCCACTGGAAAGTAAAGTCAATGCTGCTCCTCTGCTGAAACCTGGGATCGGACCAGGGACCTTTAGATCTTCAGTCTAAGGCTCTCCCAACTGAGCTGGTTCAGTTCTGAGTGAGGGCCCTGCTTCTCTCATTTATAATCTCTTCCACTCTCACTGGACCTTAGAGAGGATTGGAGCTTCTGAAGTCCTGACACATTGAACAGTTCTCCAGGACCATTTTTGATGAAGGTCTGGATCACACCAGCCTTTTTTGTTTGTCTTCTTGCACCACCGTGCCGCCCCTACTAGTCGTCTACATATCAGTGTTCTCAGTATTGCACGAACATTCACATCAGTATTGTGCTAATATTTTATTTCCTGGCTCTTCAATCCTCCTATTATGAAGTTGATTGCTTCAGCGACCAGGAGACGTTATCATTGGCAGCTAGTTTACTATTATTGCTGCTGCTGTTGTTGGTTGCGTGTCTGTCTTTCATCCCCCTGTCCCTCTGTCTTTCTCTCTGCTTGTCTTTCACCCTCATCTTGTTCCCATCTTTTTGTCATTCTCTCCCTCCTTTCTCTCTGTCTTTTGTCTTTCCTTCTCTATATTTGTCTTCTGCTGTCTGTCCTGTCCTGCTCTCTTTCAACAACCAACCAGTCAAAGCAGATGTCCGGTTAAAAAAATATGATAAAAGAACTCTTGGTTTGATTTGGCTTGAGACATGAAGAAGATAGGATTGTTTTCCTTTCATTTTAGAAGCTTTTCCAGATTCATGAAAAGATCATCAATCAGTGCAGTATTTCAGACAGACTTCTGGTCCGTGAGGACGAGGAATCCAGCACAGATCCACAGAACTCCAACTGCCATCTTTGATGGTTCCTTTACAGTCTGTAGGGTGGAGAGATCCTCCTGAGTCTGGCTTGGAATGTTTGTCTGTAGATGTGTTGGCCCTGTGATGGACTGGTGACCTGTCCAGGGTGAACACGGCCTGTCGCCCAAAAGCTGCTGGGATAGGCTCCACCCCCTCCATGACCCTGAACAGGATAAGCAGAAGACAATGGACAGAAGTCCTGACACATTGAACAGTTCTCCAGGACCATTTTTGATGAAGGTCTGGATCACACCAGCCTTTTTTGTTTGTCTTCTTCCAGTGTCCTCAACATTGTGTGAGCCAATAATTCCACATCTGTACCAGACACACCTCTGGTTGGTGGGTTGATGGATCTTTCTGTTCTAACAGTGTCTTTTATCTTGCTTTTATCTTTTCTATCTTTTCTTTGTATCTGCATTCTGTGGGGCACGGTGGCTCTGGAAGAGCGCTCTAACTATTGTCACTGTACCCCCCCCCCCCCCCGTACAACGAAAATAAAAGATTCTGATTCCGATTCTGACACACACACACACACACACACACACACACGCGTGTATCAACATGATGTTCCGAATGTTTCACTGTCTGTGGTTGTCCAGCTCTCCTTGCCTCTTCACTGTCATTGTCAGAACTCGGAGCAGTCTTCCTCTCCAGGTGATGTCTCTGAGTGATGATGATTGCTGTCTGTTCAACCAGCTTCATTTGTTGATATCTGAGAAGGACTGAAGACAGCAAAGTGTGCTGATTGGCCAACAACCCCTCACAGGTCAAAGGTCACTGCTCTGAGGCGGACCAGTTTACTGTAACAGTGGTGGCACCATCCACTGCTGGCGCTCTCTTCAGTGCTTCTTGTTTCTGCCCTTTGTGTGTGAGCTCCTAGAGCAGCTGGTCCGGCTCCTCCCCCTTTTCTTTTCTATTCCTCTAATTTATTTTTTGATTTTCTATTTTTGTAATTCATCATCGATCTCGGCTCACGGTCGCTACACTCTTGACCTCCTGTGAGCCTTGAAGAGAGAGAAGCCACCTTTGTGTTGGAGAAGAGCAGCTTAGTCCAGGCAGCCAGCAGCCTGAGACCAGAGGGTAGCCCATCAACGCGCTTCCCTTCTTCATCGAGCGAATCTCAGCGGGAGCCACGGTCGACGAGGTGGAGGCTTTGGAGGCCGTCCTCCCACCAGTTCGTTGGAGAGGCGTCGTACATCGATGGGAGAATCCAGCTGAGAACGTAAGCCGGTTACGTTGGTTTTCACCGATTCAGGCCTGGACTCCTGTGTCGCTGCCAAACTCCGCCTGACTCCGTAGAGCTGGTCAGCCTCCACTCAGTCCTCTTCATTTGGTTGGAGGTCACCATCGTTCATCCTACACACCTTTCCACCTGCCTCTTAGCCGTCTACTTGAAGCTCAGATAAATCCAGGCTAATTCATACCTGCTACTCAATATGGGCCTTAATTACTCTGCTGGAATTATCACTCTGTCTTAAGGGTTTTCTTCATTGTATTAAATCCTCTTTAATTTCCAAGAAGTCTTCCAACTCATTCATTCATGCAAGCCACTGATCCACAAGACCTCATTGATGAGCTTCAACCTGAGACTGATTGTTTCTCGTTGGACGAGACACCCATTCAATGAGACTCATTGTCAGTCCATTGAAATCTACTGGTGTTCCTGGTGAGTTGATTTAACAACATGAGCTGAGAGAATCTACGTTCAGGTAGGAACCACCACATCCAGGGGTCTGGACCTTTGAGCAGGCAGAGCCATCAAAGTAGCAGACTAAGCTAGCAGACATTAGCATTGAGAAGAAACTGATACCTGAGCCTACTTTTGGGTCTGGTCAGGTGATGACACAATAAAATGACATCATTGTCAGACTGACGCCTGCTCAACACTGACCAAACGCCGCCCTATTGCATTGTGGGAAATTTCTACTTGGCTCGCGTCCATCAAAACACACAAAGAAATTTCTCCAGAATCAGTATGGTTAGTGGATACAATTGAGTCCACACTGGTTTTTCATTCTGAGTCGGGTGCAGGTGTGGAATTTCAGACACAGTCTGTGTTTGTGTTGTTCATTCAGTGATTTTTCTTACAATTCCCAATCAAAGCCCCACATTGCTAATGAACTCAAAATGATGCGAACAGTAATGTAGTGATAGTTGCTAATAAACTAAGTGATGCTGACACTCATGTGGTTAGAGTTTCAAGTAACCTAAAAATGATGCAGACAGTAATGTAGTAAGAGTTGCTAATAACCTCAAAGTAATGCGACAGTGATTTCAGAAGAATTGCTAATGATCTCAAAATGATGCGACAGTGATTTAGTAAGAATTGCTAATGAACTCAAAATGATGCTGACAGTAATGTAGTGATAGTTGCTACGAACCTCAAAATAATGCGACTGTGATGTCAGAAGAATTGCAAATGAACTTAAAATGATGCTAAAAGTAATGTAGTGATAGTTGCTAATCAAGTCAGTGATGCTTGCAGTAATGTAGTAAGTGTTTCAAACAACCTCAAAGTGATGCTGACAGTCATGTAGTAAGAGTTGCTACGAACCTCAAAATAATGTGACAGTAATGTAGTAAAAGTTGCCACGAACCTCAAAATATTGCGACAGTGATGTCGGAGTAATTGCTAATAAACTCAAAATGATGCTAACAGTTATGTAGTGATAGTTGCTAATCAACTCAGTGATGCTTACAGTAATGTAGTAAGAGTTTCCAACAACCTGAAAGTGATGCTGACAGTCATGTAGTAAGTGTTTTCAACAACTTCAAAGTGATGCTGACAGTCTTGTAGTAAGAGTTGCTAATGAACTCAATTTAATGCGACAGTGATGTCTTAAGAATTGCTAATAGACTCAAAATTATGCTAACAGTAAAGTAGTAAGAGTTGCTTCGAACCTCAAAATAAAACAACGGTGATGTGGTAAAAGTTGCTACGAACCTCAAAATATTGCGACAGTGTATCGGAAGAATAGCTAATTAACTCAAAATGAAGCTAACAGTAATGTAGTGATAGTTGCTAATCAATTCAGTGATGCTTACAGTAATGTAGTAAGTGTTTCGAAAAACCTCAAAGTGATGCTGACAGTCATGTAGTAAGAGTTGCTACGAACCTCAAAATAATGCGACAGTGATGTCAGAAGAATTGCTAAAGATCTCAAAATGATGCGACAGTGATTTAGAAAGAATTGCTAATGAACTCAAAATGATGCTAACAGTAATGGAGTGAACATTTCGAACAACCTCAAAGTGATGCTGAAAGTCATGTACTAAGAGTTGCTACGAAGCTAAAAATAATGTGACAGTGATGTCGGAAGAATTGCTAATGATCTCAAAATGATGCGACAGTGATGTAGTAAGAATTGCTAATGAACTCAAAATGATGCTAACAGTAATGGAGTGAAAGTTTCGAATAACCTCAAAATGATGCTGACGGTCATGTAGTAAGAGTTGCTACGAACCTCAAAATAATGCGACTGATGTCAGAAGAATTGCTAAAGATCTCAAAATGATGCGACACTGATTTAGTAAGAATTGCTAATGAACTCAAAATGATGCTAACAGTAATGGAGTGAAAGTTTCGAACAACCTCAAAGTGATGCTGATAGTCATGTAGTAAGAGTTGCTTCGAACCTCAAAATAATGCGACAGTGATGTCGGAAGAATTGCTAGTGATCTCAAATGATGTGACAGTGATGTAGTAAGAATTGCTAATGAACTCAAAATGATGCTAACAGTAATGGAGTGAAAGTTTCGAATAACCTCAAAGTGATGCTGACAGTCATGTGGTTTGAGTTGCGAGTAAATTAAAAATGATGCTGAAAGTGATGTTGTAAGAATTGCTATTGAACTCAAAACGATGCTAACAGTATCGTAGTGATAGTTGCAAATAAACTCAGTGATGCTTACAGTAATGTAGTAAGTGTTTCGAACAACCTCAAAGTGATGCTGACAGTCATGTAGTAAGAGTTGCTACTAACCTCAAAGTGATGCTAACAGTAATGTAATGATAGTTGCTAATGAACTCAAAGTGATGCTGACAGTAATGTAGTAAGTGTTTCAAACAAC
The DNA here is from genome assembly GCF_037954235.1 of Aulostomus chinensis. NCBI lineage: Eukaryota > Metazoa > Chordata > Actinopteri > Syngnathiformes > Aulostomidae > Aulostomus > Aulostomus chinensis. The sequence continues at coordinate 52,967,638 of NC_141320.1, read as the reverse complement.
CTCAAAGTGATGCTGACAGTCATGTCGTAAGAGTTGCTACTAACCTCAATTTAATGCTACAGTGATGTCTATGAATTGCTAATAAACTCAAAATGACGCTAACAGTAATGTAGTGATAGTTGCTAATAAACTCAGTGATGCTTACAGTAATGTAGTAAGTGTTTCAAACAACCTCAAAGTGATGCTGACAGTCATGTAGTAAGAGTTGCTACTAACCTCAATTTAATGCTACAGTGATGTCTATGAATTGCTAATAAACTCAAAATGACGCTAACAGTAATGTAGTGATAGTTGCTAATAAACTCAAAATGATGCTAAAAGTAATGTAGTGATAGTTGCTAATCAACTCAGTGATGCTTACAGTAATGTAGTCAGTGTTTCGAACAACCTCAAAGTGACGCTGACAGTCATTTAGTAAGAGTTGCTACTAACCTCAATTTAATGCTACAGTGATGTCTATGAATTGCTAATAAACTCAAAATGATGCTAACAGTAATGGAGTGAAAGTTTCGAATAACCTCAAAGTGATGCTGACAGTCATGTGGTTTGAGTTGCGAGTAAATTAAAAATGATGCTGAAAGTGATGTTGTAAGAATTGCTATTGAACTCAAAACGATGCTAACCGTATCGTAGTGATAGTTGCAAATAAACTCAGTTATGCTTAAAGTAATGTAGTAAGTGTTTCGAACAACCTCAAAGTGATGCTGACAGTCATGTAGTAAGAGTTGCTACTAACCTCAAAGTGATGCTAACAGTAATGTAATGATAGTTGCTAATGAACTCAAAGTGATGCTGACAGTAATGTAGTAAGTGTTTCAAACAACCTCAAAGTGATGCTGACAGTCATGTCGTAAGAGTTGCTACTAACCTCAATTTAATGCTACAGTGATGTCTATGAATTGCTAATAAACTCAAAATGACGCTAACAGTAATGTAGTGATAGTTGCTAATAAACTCAGTGATGCTTACAGTAATGTAGTAAGTGTTTCAAACAACCTCAAAGTGATGCTGACAGTCATGTAGTAAGAGTTGCTACTAACCTCAATTTAATGCTACAGTGATGTCTATGAATTGCTAATAAACTCAAAATGACGCTAACAGTAATGTAGTGATAGTTGCTAATAAACTCAAAATGATGCTAAAAGTAATGTAGTGATAGTTGCTAATCAACTCAGTGATGCTTACAGTAATGTAGTCAGTGTTTCGAACAACCTCAAAGTGACGCTGACAGTCATTTAGTAAGAGTTGCTACTAACCTCAATTTAATGCTACAGTGATGTCTATGAATTGCTAATAAACTCAAAATGACGCTAACAGTAATGTAGTGATAGTTGCTAATAAACTCAGTGATGCTTACAGTAATGTAGTAAGTGTTTCAAACAACCTCAAAGTGATGCTGAAAGTCATGTAGTAAGAGTTGCTACTAACCTCAATTTAATGCTACAGTGATGTCTATGAATTGCTAATAAACTCAAAATGACGCTAACAGTAATGTAGTGATAGTTGCTAATAAACTCAGTGATGCTTACAGTAATGTAGTAAGTGTTTCAAACAACCTCAAAGTGATGCTGACAGTCATGTAGTAAGAGTTGCTTCTAACCTCAAAATGATGCTAAAAGTAATGTAGTGATAGTTGCTAATGAACTCAAAGTGATGCTGACAGTAATGTAATGATAGTTGTTAATAAACTCAGTGATGCTTACAGTAATGTAGTAAGTGTTTCGAACAACCTCAAAGTGATGCTGATAGTCATATAGTAAGAGTTGCTACGAACCTCAAAATAATGCGACAGTGATGTCAGTAGAATTGCTAAAGATCTCAAAAAGATGCGACAGTGATTTAGTAAGAATTGCTAATGAACTCAAAATGATGCTAACAGTAATGGAGTGAACGTTTCGAATAACCTAAAAGTGATGCTGACAGTCATATAGTAAAAGTTGCTACGAACCTCGAAATATTGCGACAGTGATGTCGGAAGAGTTGCTAATGAACTCAATTTAATGCGACAGTGATGTCGTGAGAATTGCTCAACAACTCAAAATGATGCTAACAGTAATGTAGTGATAGTTGCTAATAAACTCAAAGTGATGCTGACAGTAATGTAGAAAGAGTTGCTACGAACCTTAAAATAATGCAACAATAATGTAGTAAGAGTTGCAACGAACCTCAAGATATTGCGACAGTGATGTCGGAAGAATTGCTAATGATCTCAAAATGATGCTACAGTGATGTAGTAAGAATTGCTAATGAACTCAAAATGATGCTAACAGTAATGTAGTGATAGTTGCTAATCAACTCAAAATGATGCTAACAGTAATGTAGTGAAAGTTTCGAACAACCTCAAAGTGATGCTGACAGTCATGTAGTAAGATTTGCAACGAACCTCAAAATGATGCAACAGTGAATGAGTAAGAATTGCGAATGAACTCAAAATGATTCTAACAGTAATGTAGTGAAAGTTTCGAATAACCACAAGTGATGCTGACAGTCATTTAGTTGGAGTTGCAACGAACCTCAAAATGATGCGACAGTTATGGAGTAAGAATTGCTGATGAACTCAAAATAATGTTAACAGTAATGTAGTGAAAGTTTCGAATAACTTCAAAGTGATGCTGACAGTCTTGTGGTTAGAGTTGCGAGTAACCTAAAAATGATGCTGACAGTAATGTAGTAAGAGTTGCTAATAACCTCAAAATAATGCTACAGTGATGTCGTAAGAATTGCTAATGATATCAAAATGATGCGACAGTGAATGAGTAAGAATTGCTAATGAACTCAAAATAATGCTAACAGTAATGGAGTGAAAGTTTCGAATAACCTCAAAGTGATGCTGACAGTCATGTAGTTAGAGGTGCGAGTAACCTAAAAATGATGCTGACAGTGATGTCGTGAGAATTGCTCAACAACTCAAAATGATGCTAACAGTAATGTAGTGATAGTTGCAAATGATATCAAAATAATGCGACAGTGATGGAGTAAGTGTTGCTACGAACCTCAAAATAAAGCGACAGTGATGTCAGAAGAATTGCTAATGAACTCAAAATGATGCTAACAGTAATGTAGTGATAGTTGCTAATTAACTCAGTGATGCTTACAGTAATGTAGTAAGAGTTTCGAATAACCTCAAAGTGATGCTGACAGTCATGTAGTAAGAGTTGGTTCGAACCTCAAAATAATGCGACAGTGATGTCAGAAGAATTGGTAATGATCTCAAACTGATGGGACAGTGATGTCGTAAGAATTGCTAATGAACTCAAAATGATGCTAAAAGTAATGTAGTGATAGTTGCTAATAAACTCAGTGATGCTTACAGTAATGTAGTAAGAGTTGCTACGAACCTCAAAATAATGCTACAGTGATGTCGTAAGAATTGATAATGAACTCAAAATGATGCTAACAGTAATGTAGTGATAGTTTCTAATAAACTCACAGTGATGCTGACAGTAATTTAGTAAGAATTGCTACGAACCTTTAAATAATGCAACAGTCATGTAGTAAGAATTGCTACGATTCTCAAAATAATGCGACAGTGATGTCGAAAGTATTGCTAATGATCTCAAAATGATGCGACAGTGATGTAGTAAGAATTGCTAATGAACATAAAATGATGCTAACAGTAATGGAGTGAAAGTTTCGAATAACCTCAAAGTGATACTGACAGTCATGTAGTAAGAGTTGCTACGAACCTCAAAATAATGCCACAGAAATGTAGTTAAAGTTGCTACGAACCTCAAAATAATGCGACAGTGATGTCAGAAGAATTGGTAATGATCTCAAACTGATGGGACAGTGATGTCGTAAGAATAGCTTATGAACTCAAGATGATGCTAAAAGTAATGTAGTGATAGTTGCTAATAAACTCAGTGATGCTTACAGTAATGTAGTAAGTGTTTCGAACAACCTCAAACTGATGCTGACGGTCATGTAGTAAGAGTTTCTACGAACCTCAAAATAATACGACAGTGATGTCGGAAGAATTGCTAATGATCTCAAAGTGATGCGACAGTGATGTAGTAAGAATTGCTAATGAACTCAAAATGATGCTAACAGTAATGGAGTGAAAGTTTCGAATAACCTCAAAGTGATGCTGACAGTCATGTACTAAGAGTTGGTACGAACCTTAAAATAATGCAACAGTAATGCAGTAAGAGTTGCTCCGAACCTAAAAATAATGCGACAGTGATGTCGGAAGAATTGCTAATGATCTCAAAATGATGCAACAGTAATGGAGTAAGAATTGCTAATGTACTCAAAATGATGCTAATAGTAATGTAGTGAAAGTTTCGAATAACCTCGAAGCGATGCTGACAGTCATGTGGTTAGAGTTGCTACGAACCTCAAAATAATGCGAAAGTGATGTCAGAAGAATTGGTAATGATCTCAAACTGATGGGACAGTGATGTCGTAAGAATTGCTAATGAACTTAAAATGATGCTAAAAGTAATGTAGTGATAGTTGCTAATCAACTCATTGATGCTTACAGTAATGTAGTAAGAGTTTCGAACAACCTCAAAGTGATGCTGACAGTCATGTAGTAAGTGTTTCGAACAACTTCAAAGTGATGCTGACAGTCATGTAGTAAGAGTTGCTCATGAACTCAATTTAATGCTACAGTGATGTCGTAAGAATTGCTAACAAACTCAAAATGATGCTAAAAGTAATGTAGTGATAGTTGCTAATCAACTCATTGATGCTTACAGTAATGTAGTAAGTGTTTCGAAAAACCTCAAAATAATGCGACAGTCATGTACTAAGAGTTGCTTCGAACCTCAGAATGATGGTAACAGTAATGGAGTGATCGTTGCTAATCAACTCATTGATGCTTACAGTAATGTAGTAAGTGTTTCGAAAAACCTCAAAATAATGCGACAGTGATTTCGGAAGAATTGCCAATGAACTCAACATGATGCTAACAGTAATGGAGTAAGAAGTGCGAATGTACTCAAATTGATGCTAAATGTAATGTAGTGAAAGTTTTGAATAACTTCAAAGTGATGCTGACAGTCATGTAGTAAGAGTTGCTACGAACCTAAAAATAATGCGACAGTGATGTAGTAAAAGTTGCTACGAACCTCAAAATAATGCGACAGTGATGTCGGAAGAATTGCTAATGATCTCAAAATGATGCGACAGTAATGGAGTAAGAATTGCTAATGTACTCAAAATGATGCTAATAGTAATGTAGTGAAAGTTTCGAATAACCTCAAAGTGATGCTGACAGTCATGTAGTAAGAGTTGCTACGAACCTAAAAATAATGCGACAGTGATGTTGGAAAAATTGCTAAAAAAACTCAAAATGATGCTGACGGTAATGTAGGAAGAGTTGAAACTAACGTTAAAATGATGCTACAGTGATGTCATAAGAATTGCTAATAAACTCAAAATGATGCTAAAAGTAATGTAGTGACAGTTGCGAATGAACTCAGTGATGCTTACAGTAACGTAGTTAGTATTTCGAACTACCTCCAATTGATGCTGACAGTAATGTATTAAGAATTGCTATGAACCTCAAAATAATGCGACAGTGATTTCAGAAGAATTGGTAATGAACTCAAAATAATGCTAACATCACTGTAGTGAAGGTTTGGAATAACCTCGAAGTGATTATGACAGTCATGTAGTAAGAGTTGCTACAAACCTCAAAATAATGCGACAGTGATTTCAGAAGAATTGGTAATGATCTCAAACTGATGCTACAGTGATGTCATAAGAATTGCTAATAAATTAAAATGATGCTAACAGTAATGTAGTGACAGTTGCTAATAAACTATGTGATGCTTACAGTAATGGAGTAAGTGTTTCAAACTACCTCCAAGTGATGCTGACAGTCATGTAGTAAGAATTTCTACGAACCTTAAAATAATGCGACAGTGATGGAGGAAGAATTGATAATAAACTCAAAATGATGTTAACAGTAATGTAGCAAGTGTTTCGAAAAACCTCAAAGTGATGCTGAAAGTCATGTAGTAAGAGTTGCAACAAACCTCAAAATAATGCGACAGTGATTTCAGAAGAATTGCTAATGATCTCAAAATGATGGTACAGTGATGTCGTAAGAATTGCTAATGAACTCAAAATGATGCTAACAGTAATGTAGTGATAGTTGCTAATAAACTCAGTGATGCATACAGTAATGTAGTAAGTGTTTCAAACAACCTCAAAGTGATGCTGACAGTCATGTAGTAAGAGTTGCTACTAACCTCAAAATAATGCGACAGTGATGTAGTAAGAATTGCTAATGAACTCAAAATGATGCTAACAGTAATGGAGTGATAGTTGCTAATAAACTCAAAGTGATGCTGACAGTAATGTAGTAAAAGTTGCTACGAACCTTTAAATAATGCAACAGTGATGTCAGAAGAATTGCTAATGAACTCAAAATGATGCTAACAGTAATGGAGTGAAAGTTTCAAACAACCTCAAAGTGATGCTGACAGTCATGTAGTAAGAGTTGCTACTAACCTCAAAATAATGCGACAGTGATGTAGTAAGAATTGCTAATGAACTCAAAATGATGCTAACAGTAATGTAGTGATAGTTGCTAATAAACTCAAAGTGATGCTGACAGTAATGTAGTAAAAGTTGGTACGAACCTTTAAATAATGCGACAGTGATGTCAGAAGAATTGCTAATGAACTCAAAATGATGCTAACAGTAATGGAGTGAAAGTTTCGAATAACCTCAGAGTGATGCTGACAGTCATGTAGGAAGAGTTGCTACGAACCTCAAAATAATGCGACAGTTATTTCGTAAGAATTGCTAATAAACTCTAAATGATGCTGACGGTAATGGAGGAAGAGTTGAAACTAACCTCAAAATGATGCTACAGTTATGTCGTAAGAATTGCTCTTAAATTCAAAATGATGCTAACAGTAATGTAGTGATAGTTCCTAATAAACTCAGTGATGCTTACAGTAATGTAGTAAGTGTTTTGAACAACCTCAAAGTGATGCTGACAGTCATGTGGTCATGAAACTTTCAGTCCATTACTGTTAGCATCATTTTGAGTTCATTAGCAATTCTTACTACATCACTGTCACATCATTTTGGGATCATTAGCAGTTCTTCCGACATCACTGTCGCATTATTCGGAGGTTCGTAGCAACTCTGACTACATGACTGTCAGCATCACTTTGAGGTTATTCGAAACTCTTACTACATTACTGTAAGCATCACTGAGTTTATTGGGAACTATCACTACATTACTTTTTGCATCATTTTGAGTTCATTAGCAATTCTTACTAAATCACTGTAGCATCATTTTGAGATCATTAGCAATTCTTCTGACATCACTGTTGCATTATTTTGAGGTTCGTCGCAACTCTTACTACATGACTGTCAGCATTACTTTGAGGTTGTTCAAAACTCTTACTACATTACTGTAAGCATCACTGAGTTGATTAACAACTATCACTACGTTACTGTTAGCATCATTTTGAGTTCAATAGCAATTCTTCCAACATCACTGTCGCATCATTTTTTTGCAACTCTTACGACATTAATTAGCAACTCTTACTACATTACAATCAGCATCATTTTTAGGTTACTCGAAACTCTAACCACATGACTGTCAGCATCGCTTTGAGGTTATTCGAAACTTTCACTACATTACAGTTAGCATCATATTGAGTTCATTACATTTCTTACGACATCACTGTCGCATCATTTTGAGATAATTAGCAGTTCTTCTGACATCACTGTCGCATTATTTTTTAGGTTCATAGCAACTCTTACTACATTACTGTTGTATTATTTTAAGGTTCGTACCAACTCTTACTCCATGACTGTCAGCATCACTTTTAGGTTGTTCAAAACACTTACTACATTACTGTAAGCATCACTGAGTTTATGAGCAACTATCACTACGATACTGTTGTCATCATTTTGAGTTCAATAGCAATTCTTACGACATCAATGTCGCATCATTTTGAGAATATTTGCAATTCTTCCTACATCACTGTATCATTATTTTGAGGTTATTAGCAACTCTTACTACATTACAATCAGCATCATTTTTAGGTTACTCGCAACTCTAACCACATGACTGTCAGCATCACTTTGAGGTTGTTCGAAAAACTTACTACATTACTGTAAGCATCACTTTGACTTTATAAGCAACTATCACTACATTACTGTTAGTATCATTTTGAGGTTAGTTGCAACTCTTACTACATGACTGTCAGCATCACTTTGAGGTTGTTCGAAACACTTACTACAATACTGTAAGCATCACTGAGTTGATTCGCAACTATCACTACATTACTGTTACCATCATTTTGAGTTCATTAGAAATTCATCCGACATCACTGTCGCAATATTTTGAGGTTCGTAGCAACTTTTACGACATCACTGTCGCATTATTTTGAGGTTCGTAGCTACTCTTACGACATGACCGTCAGCATTACTTTGAGGTTCTTCAAAACTTTCACTCCATTACTGTAATTATCATTTTGAGTTCATTAGCAACTCTTACTACATGACTGTCATCATCACTTTGAGGTTGTTCGAAACACTTACTACATCACTGTCGCATCATTTTGAGATCATTAGCAATTCTTCTCCAATCACTGTCGCATTATTTTGAGGTTCGAAGCAACTCTTACTACATTATTGTTGCATTATTTAAAGGTTCGTAGCAACTCTTACTACATTACTGTCAGCATCACTGAGTTCATTAGCAACTATCACCACATTATTGTTAGCATCATCTTGTGTTCATTAGCAATTCTTACGACATCACTGTCGCAATATTTTGAGGTTCGTAGCAACACTTACTACATGACTGTCAGCATCACTTTGAGGTTATTCGAAACTTTCACTCCATTACTGTTAGCATCATTTTGAGTTCCTTAGCAATTCTTACTACATCACCGTCGCATCAGTTTGAGATCATTAACAATATTTTTGACATCACTGTCGCATTACTTTGAGGTTCGAAGCAACTCTTACTACATTACTGTTAGCATCATTTTGAGTTTATTAGCAACTATCACTACATTACTGTTAGCGTCATTTTGAGTTTATTAGCAATTCATAGACATCACTGTAGCATTAAATTGAGGTTAGTAGCAACTCTTACTACATGACTGTCAGCATCACTTTGAGGTTGTTTGAAACACTTACTACATTACTGTAAGCATCACTGACTTTATTAGCAACTATCACTACATTACTGTTAGCATCATTTTGAGGTTAGAAGCAACTGTTACTACATGACTGACAGCATCACTTTTAGGTTGTTGGAAACACTTACTACATTACTGTAAGCATCACTGAGTTAATTAGCAACTATCACTCCATTACTGTTAGCATCATTTTGAGTTCATTAGCAATTCTTCCGACATCACTGTCGCATTATTTTGAGGTTCGTAGCAACTCTTACTACATGACTGTCAGCATCACTTTGAGGTTATTCGAAACACTTACTACATTACTGTAAGCATCACTGACTTGATTAGCAACTATCACTACATTACTGTTAGCATCATTTTGAGTTCATTAGCAATTCTTCCGACATCACTGTCGCAATATTTTGAGGTTCGTCGCAACTTTTACTACATTACTGTCACATTATTTTGAGGTTCGTAGCAACTCTTACTACATTATTGTTGCATTATTTTAAGGACCGTAGCAACTCTTACTACATTACTGTCAGCATCACTTTGAGTTTATTAGCAACTATCACTACATTACTTTTTGCATCATTTTGAATTAATGAGCAATTCTCACAACATCACTGTAGCATTGAATTGAGTTCATTCGCAACTCTTACTAAATGACTGTCAGCATCACTTTGAGGTTATTCGAAACACTTACTACATTACTGCAAGCATCACTGACTTGATTAGCAACTATCACTACATTACTGTTAGCATCATTTTAAGTTCATTAGCAATTCTTCCAACATTACTGTCGCAATATTTTTAGGTTCGTAGCAACTTTTACTACATTACTGTCGCATTATTTTGAGGTTTGTCGCAACTCTTAGTACATGACTGTCAGCATCACTTTGAGATTATTCGAAACGTTCACTCCATTACTGTGAGCATCATTTTGAGTTCATTAGCAATTCTTCTGACATCACTGTCGCATCATTTTGAGATCTTTAGCAATTCTTCTGACATCACTGTCACAATATTTTGAGGTTCGTAGCAACTCTTACTACATTATTGTTGCATTATTTTAAGGTTGGTAGCAACTCTTACTACATTACTGTCAGCATCACTTTGAGTTTATTTGCAACTATCACTACATTACTGTAAGCATCATTTTGAGTTGTTCAGCAATTCTCACGACATCACTGTAGCATTAAATTGAGTTCATTAGCCACTCTTACTAAATGAATCTCAGCATCACTTTGAGGTTGTTCGAAACTCTTACTACATTACTGTCAGCATCACTGAGTTTCTTAGCAACTTTCACTACATTACTGTTAGCATCATCTTGAGTTCATTAGCGATTCTTCCGACATCACTGTCGCAATATTTTGAGGTTCGTAGCAACTTTTACTACATTACTGTCGCATTATTTTGAGGTTCGTAGCAACTCTTAGTACGTGACTGTCAGCATCACTTTGAGGTTATTCGAAACACTTACTACATTACTGTAAGCATCACTGAGTTGATTAGCAACTATCACTACATTACTGTTAGCATCATTTTGAGTTCATTAGCAATTCTTCCGACATCACTGTCGCAATATTTTGAGGTTCGTAGCAACTCTGTCTACATTATTGTTGCATTATTTTAAGGTTCGTAGCAACTCTTACTACATGACTGTCAGGATCACTTTGAGGTTCTTCGAAAGTTTCACTCCATTACTGTTATCATCATTTTGAGTTCATTAGCAATTCTTACTACATCACTGTCGCATTATTTTGAGGTTCGTAGCAACTCTTACTACATGACTGTCAGCATCACTTTGAGGTTATTCGAAACACTTACTACATTACTGTAAGCACCACTGAGTTGATTAGCAACTATCACTACATTACTGTTAGCATCATTTTGAGTTCATTAGCAATTCTTCCGACATCACTGTCGCAATATTTTGAGGTTCGTTGCAACTTTTACTACATTACTGTCGCATTATTTTGAGGATCGTAGCAACTCTTAGTACATGACTGTCAGCATCACTTTGAGGTTATTCGAAACACTTACTACATGACTGTCAGCATCACTTTCAGGTTATTCGAAACTTTTACTCCATTACTGTTAACATCATTTTGAGTTCACTAGCAATTCTTACTATATCACTGTCGCATCATTTTGAGATCATTTGCAATTCTTCTGACATCACTGTCGCAATATTTTGAGGTTCGTAGCAACTTTTACTGCATTACTGTCGCATTATTTTGAGGTTCGTAGCAACTCTTAGTACATGACTGTCAGCATCACTTTGAGGTTATTCGAAACGTTCACTCCATTACTGTTAGCATCATTTTGATTTCATTAGCAATTCTTACTAAATCACTGTCGCATCATTTTGAGATCATTAGCAATTCTTCTGACATCACCGTCACATTATTTTGAGGTTCGTAGCAACTCTTACTACATGACTGTCAGCATCACTTTGAGGTTATTAGCAACTATCACTACATTACTGTTCGCATCATTTTGAGTTCATGAGCAATTCTCACGACATCACTGTAGCATTGAATTGAGTTCATTAGCAACTCTTACTACATTATTGTTGCATTATTATAAGGTTCGTAGCAACTCTTACTACATTACTTTCAGCATCACTTTGAGTTTATTAGCAACTATCACTACATTACTGTTCGCATCATTTTGAGTTCATGAGCAATTCTCACGACATCACTGTAGCATTGAATTGAGTTCATTAGCAAATCTTATTAAATGACTGTCAGCATCACTTTGAGGTTGTTCGAAACTCTTACTACATTACTGTAAGCATCACTGAGTTTCTTTGCAACTTTCACTACATTACTGTTAGCATCATCTTGAGTTCATTAGCGATTCTTCCGACATCACTGTCGCAATATTTTGAGGTTCGTAGCAACTTTTACGACATTACTTTCGCATTATTTTGAGGTTTTATAGCAACACTTACTACATGACTGTCAGCATCACTTTGAGGATATTCGAAACGTTCACTCCATTACTGTTAGCATCATTTTGAGTTCATTAGCAATTCTTACTACATCACTGTCGCATCATTTTGAGATCATTAGCAATTCTTCCGACATCACTGTCGCATTATTTTGAGGTTCGTAGCAACTCTTTGTACAAGACTGTCAGCATCACTTTGAGGTTATTCGAAACGTTCACTCCATTACTGTTAGCATCATTTTGAGTTCATTAGCAATTCTTCCGACATCACTTTCGCAATATGTTGAGGTTCGTAGCAACTTTTACTACATTACTGTCGCATTATTTTAAGGTTCCTAGCAACTCTTACTACATGACTGTCAGCATCACTTTGAGTTTATTTGCAACTATCACTACATTACTGTTAGCATCATTTTGAGTTAATGAGCAATTCTCACGACATCACTGTAGCGTTGAATTGAGTTCATTAGCAACTCTTACTAAATGACTTTCAGCATCACTTTGAGGTTGCTCGAAACTCTTACTACATTACTTTAAACATCACTGAGTTTCTTAGCAACTATCGGTACATTACTGTTAGCATCATCTTTTGTTCATTAGCAATTCTTCCGACATCACGGTCGCAATATTTTGAGGTTCGTAGAAACTTTTACTACATTACTGTCGCATTTTTTGAGGTTCGTAGCAACACTTACTACGTGACTGTCAGCATCACTTTGAGGTTATTCGAAACACTTACTGCATTACTGTCAGCATCACTGAGTTGATTAGCAACTATCACTACATTACTTTTGCGTCATTTTGAGTCCATTAGCAATTCTTAATACATCACTGTCGCATCATTTTGAGATCATTAGCAATTCTTCCGACATCACTGTCGCAATATTTTTAGGTTCGTTGCAACTCTTACTACATTATTGTTGCATTATTTTAAGGTTCGTAGCAACTCTTACTACATGACTGTAAGCATCACTTTGAGGTTATTCGAAAGTTTCACTCCATTACTGTTAGCATCATTTTGAGGTCATTAGCAATTCTTACTACATCACTGTCGCATCATTTTGAGATCATTCGCAATTCTTCTGACATCACTGTCGCATTATTTTGATGTTCGTAGCAACACTTAGTACAAGACTGTCAGCATCACTTTGAGGTTATTCGAAACGTTCACTCCATTACTGTTAGCATCATTTTGGGTTCATGAGCAATTCTTCCGACATCACTGTCGCAATATGTTGAGGTTCGTAGCAACTTTTACTACATTACTGTCGCATTATTTTAAGGTTCCTAGCAACTCTTACTACATGACTGTCAGCATCACTTTGAGTTTATTTGCAACTATCACTACATTACTGTTAGCATCATTATGAGTTAATGAGCAATTCTCACGACATCACTGTAGCGTTGAAATGAGTTCATTAGCAACTCTTACTAAATGACTGTCAGCATCACTTTGAGGTTGTTCGAAACTCTTACTACATTACTTTAAACATCACTGAGTTTCTTAGCAACTATCGGTACGTTACTGTTAGCATCATCTTTAGTTCATTAGCAATTCTTCCGACATCACTGTCGCAATATTTTGAGGTTCGTAGCAACTTTTACTACATGACTGTCACATTATTTTGAGGTTTGTAGCAAAACTTACGACATGACTGTAAGCATCACTTTGAGGTTATTCGAAAGTTTCACTCCATTACTGTTAGCATCATTTTGAGTTCATTCGCAGTTCTTCCAACATCACTGTCGCAATATTTTGAGGTTCTTATTAACTTTTACTACATTACTGTCGCATTATTTTGAGGTTCGTAGCAACTCTTACTACCTGACTGTCAGCATCACTTTGAGGTTATTCGAAAGTTTCACTCCATTACTGTTAGCATCATTTTGAGTTCATTAGCAATTCTTACTACATCACTGTCGCATCATTTTGAGATCATTAGCAATTCTTCTGACATCACTGTCAAAATATTTTGAGGTTCGTAGAAACTCTTACTACATTATTGTTGCATTATTTTAAGGTTGGTAGCAACTCTTACTACATTACTGTCAGCATCACTTTGAGTTTATTAGCAACTATCACTACATTACTGTTAGCATCATTTTGAGTTGTTGAGCAATTCTCACGACATCACTGTAGCATTAAATTGAGTTCATTAGTAACTCTTACTAAATGACTCTCAGCATCACTTTGAGGTTGTTCGAAACTCTTACTACATTACTGTCATCATCACTGAGTTGATGAGCAACTATCACTACATTACTGTTAGCATCATTTTGAGTTCATTAGCAATTCTTCCGACATCACTGTCGCAATATTTTGAGGTTCGTAGCAACTTTTACTACATTACTGTCGCATTATTTTGAGGTTCGTAGCAACTCTTAGTACTTGACTGTCAGCATCACTTTGAGGTTATTCGAAACACTTACTACATTACTGTAAGCATCACTGAGTTGATGAGCAACTATCACTACATTACTGTTCGCATCATTTTGAGTTCATTAGCAATTCTTCCGACATCACTGTCGCAGTATTTTGAGGTTCGTAGCAACTCTTACTACATTACTGTCAGCATCACTTTGAGTTTATTAGCAACTATCACTACATTACTGTTGGCATCATTTTGAGTTTTTGAGCAATTCTTCTGACATCACTGTCACATTATTTTGAGGTTCGTAGCAACTCTTACTACATTATTGTTGCATTATTTTAAGGTTCGGAGCAACTCTTACTACATGGCAGTCAGCATCACTTTGAGGTTATTCGAAAGTTTCACTCCATTACTGTTGTCATCATTTTGAGTTCATTAGCAATTCTTACTACATCACTGTCGCATTATATTGAGGTTCGTAGCAACTCTTACTACATGACTGTCAGCATCACTTTGAGGTTATTCGAAACACTTACTACATTACTGTAAGCACCACTGAGTTGATTAGCAACTATCACTACATAACTGTTAGCATCCTTTTGAGTTCATTAGCAATTCTTCTGACATCACTGTCGCAATATTTTGAGGTTCGTAGCAACTCTTACTACATTATTGTTGCATTATTTTAAGGTTCGTAGCAACTCTTACTACATGACTGTCAGCATCTCTTTGAGTTTATTAGCAACTATCACTACATTACTGTTAGCATCATTTTGAGTTTATTCGAAATGCTTCCGACATCACTGTCGCAATATTTTGAGGTTCGTAGCAACACTTACTACATGACTGTCAGCATCACTTTGAGGTTATTCGAAACTTTCACTCCATTACTGTTAGCATCATTTTGAGTTCATTAGCATTTCTTACTACGTCACTGTCGCATCATTTTGAGATATTTAGCAATTCTTCCGACATCACTGTCGCATTATTTTGAGGTTCGTAGCAACTCTTACTACATGACATTCACCATCACTTTGAGGTTATTCGAAACACTTACTACATTACTGTAAGCATCACTGAGTTGATGAGCAACTATCAATACATTACTGTTAGCATCATTTTAAGTTCATTAGCAATTCTTCCGACATCACTGTCGCAATATTTTGAGGTTCCTAGCAACTTTTACTACATTACTGTCGCATTATTTTGAGGTTCGTAGCAACTCTTACTACATGACTGTCAGCATCTCTTTGAGGTTATTCGAAACTTTCACTCCATTACTGTTAGCATCATTTTTTAGTTCACTAGCAATTCTTACTACATCACTGTCGCATCATTTTCAGATCATTAACAATTCTTCTGACATCACTGTCACATTATTTTGAGGTTCGTAGCAACTCTTACTACATGACTGTCAGCATCACTTTGAGGTTCTTCGAAACACTTACTACATTACTGTAAGCATCACTGACTTGATTAGCAACTATCACTACATTACTGTTAGCATCATTTTAAGTTCATTAGCAATTCTTCCGACATCACTGTCGCAATATTTTGAGGTTCGTAGCAACTTTTACTACATTCCCGTGCAATATTTTGAGGTTTGTAGCAACTCTTACTACATGACTGTCAGCATCTCTTTGAGGTTATTCGAAACTTTCACTCCATTACTGTTAGCATCATTTTGAGTTCACTAGCAATTCTTACTACATCACTGTCGCATCATTTTCAGATCATTAACAATTCTTCTGACATCACTGTCACTTTATTTTGAGGTTCGTAGCAACTCTTACTACATGACTGTCAGCATCACTTTGAGGTTATTCGAAACACTTACTACATTACTGTAAGCATCACTGACTTGATTAGCAACTATCACTACATTACTTTTAGCATCATTTTGAGTTCATTAGCAATTCTTCCGACATAACTGTCGCAATATTTTGAGGTTCGTAGCAACTTTTACAACATTACTGTCGCATTATTTTGAGGTTCGTAGCAACTCTTACTACATGACTGTCAGCATCACTTTGAGGTTGTTCGAAACACTTAATACATTACTGTCAGCATCACTGAGTTGATTAGCAACTATCACTTCATTACTGTTCGCATCATTTTGAGTTCATTAGCAGTTCTTCCGACATCACTGTCGCAATATTTTGAGGTTCGTATTAACTTTTACTACATGACTGTCGCAATATTTTGAGGTTCGTAGCAACTTTTACTACATTATTGTTGCATTATTTTGAGGTTCGTAGCAACTTTTACTACATTATTGTCAGCATCACTTTGAGTTTTTTAGCAACTATCACTACATTACTGTTAGCATCATTTTGAGTTGTTGAGCAATTCTCACGACATCACTGTAGCATTAAATTGAGTTGATTAGCAACTCTTACTAAATTACTGTCAGCATCACTTTGAGGTTGTTAGAAACTCTTTCTACATTACTTCAAGCATCACTGAGTTTCTTAGCAACTATCACTACATTACTGTTAGCATCATTTTGAGTTCATTAGCAATTCTTCCGACATCACTGTCGCAATATTTTGAGGTTCGTAGCAACTTTTACTACATTACTGTCGCATTATTTTGAGGTTCGTAGCAACACTTACTACATGACTGTCAGCATCACTTTGAGGTTATTCGAAAGTTTCACTCCATTACTGTGAGCATCATCTTGAGTTCATTAGCAATTCTTCCGACATCACTGTCGCAATATTTTGAGGTTCGTAGCAACTTTTACTACATTCCCGTGCAATATTTTGAGGTTCTTAGCAACTCTTACTACATGACTGTCAGCATCACTTTGAGGTTCTTCGAAACACTTACTACATTACTGTAAGCATCACTGACTTGATTAGCAACTATCACTACATTACTGTTAGCATCATTTTAAGTTCATTAGCAATTCTTCCGACATCACTGTCGCAATATTTTGAGGTTCGTAGCCACTTTTTCTACATTCCCGTGCAATATTTTGAGGTTCTTAGCAACTCTTACTACATGACTGTCAGCATCACTTTGAGGTTCTTCGAAACACTTACTACATTACTGAAAGCATTACTGACTTGATTCGCAACTATCACTACATTACTTTTAGCATCATTTTGAGTTCATTAGCAATTCTTCCGACATCACTGTCGCAATATTTTGAGGTTCGTAGCAACTTTTACTACATTACTGTCGCATTATTTTAGGTTCGAAGCAACTCTTACTACATGACTGTCAGCATCTCTTTGAGGTTATTCGAAACTTTCACTCCATTACTGTTAGCATCATTTTAAGTTGTTGAGCAATTCTCACGACATCACTGTAGCATTAAATTGAGTTCATTATCAACTCTTACTAAATGACTGTCAGCATCACTTTGAGGTTGTTAGAAACTCTTTCTACATTACTTTAAGCATCACTGAGTTTCTTAGCAACTATCACTACTTTACTGTTAGCATCATTTTGAGTTCATTAGCAATTCTTCCGACATCACTGTCGCAATATTTTGAGGTTCGTAGCAACTTTTACTACATTACTGTCGCATTATTTTGAGGTTCGTAGCAACACTTACTACATGACTGTCAGCATCACTTTGAGGTTATTCGAAAGTTTCACTCCATTACTGTTAGCATCATCTTGAGTTCATTAGCAATTCTTCCGACATCACTGTCGCAATATTTTGAGGTTTGTAGCAACTTTTACTACATTCCCGTGCAATATTTTGAGGTTCTTAGCAACTCTTACTACATGACTGTCAGCATCACTTTGAGGTTCTTCGAAACACTTACTACATTACTGAAAGCATTACTGACTTGATTCGCAACTATCACTACATTACTTTTAGCATCATTTTGAGTTCATTAGCAATTCTTCCGACATCACTGTCGCAATATTTTGAGGTTCGTAGCAACTTTTACTACATTACTGTCGCATTATTTTAGGTTCGAAGCAACTCTTACTACATGACTGTCAGCATCTCTTTGAGGTTATTCGAAACTTTCACTCCATTACTGTTAGCATCATTTTGAGTTGTTGAGCAATTCTCACGACATCACTGTAGCATTAAATTGAGTTCATTAGGAACTCTTACTAAATGACTGTCAGCATCACTTTGAGGTTGTTAGAAACTTTTTCTACATTACTTTAAGCATCACTGAGTTTCTTAGCAACTATCACTACTTTACTGTTAGCATCATTTTGAGTTCATTAGCAATTCTTCCGACATCACTGTCGCAATATTTTGAGGTTCGTAGCAACTTTTACTACATTACTGTCGCATTATTTTGAGGTTCGTAGCAACACTTACTACATGACTGTCAGCATCACTTTGAGGTTATTCGAAAGTTTCACTCCATTACTGTTAGCATCATCTTGAGTTCATTAGCAATTCTTCCGACATCACTGTCGCAATATTTTGAGGTTTGTAGCAACTTTTACTACATTCCCGTGCAATATTTTGAGGTTCTTAGCAACTCTTACTACATGACTGTCAGCATCACTTTGAGGTTCTTCGAAACACTTACTACATTACTGAAAGCATTACTGACTTGATTCGCAACTATCACTACATTACTTTTAGCATCATTTTGAGTTCATTAGCGATTCTTCCGACATCACTGTCGCAATATTTTGAGGTTCGTAGCAACTTTTACTACATTACTGTCGCATTATTTTAGGTTCGAAGCAACTCTTACTACGTGACTGTCAGCATCTCTTTGAGGTTATTCGAAACTTTCACTCCATTACTGTTAGCATCATTTTGAGTTGTTGAGCAATTCTCACGACATCACTGTAGCATTAAATTGAGTTCATTAGGAACTCTTACTAAATGACTGTCAGCATCACTTTGAGGTTGTTAGAAACTCTTTCTACATTATTTTAAGCATCACTGAGTTTCTGAGCAACTATCACTACATTACTGTTAGCATCATTTTGAGTTCATTAGCAATTCTTCCGACATCACTGTCGCAATATTTTGAGGTTCGTAGCAACTTTTACTACATTACTGTCGCATTATTTTGAGGTTCGTAGCAACACTTACTACATGACTGTCAGCATCACTTTGAGGTTATTCGAAAGTTTCACTCCATTACTGTTAGCATCATCTTGAGTTCATTAGCATTTCTTACTACGTCACTGTCGCATCATTTTGAGATCATTAGCAATTCTTCCGACATCACTGTCGCAATATTTTGAGGTTCGTAGCAACTTTTACTACATGACTGTCACCATCACTTTGAGGTTTTTCGAAACACTTACTACATTACTGTAAGCATCACTGAGTTGATGAGCAACTATCACTACATTACTGTTAGCATCATTTTAAGTTCATTAGCAATTCTTCCGACATCACTGTCGCAATATTTTGAGGTTCGTAGCAACTTTTACTCCATTACTGTGGCATTATATTGAGTTCATTAGCAACTCTTACTACATGACTGTCAGCATCACTTTGAGGTTATTCGAAACACTTACTACATTACTGTAAGCATCACTGACTTGATTAGCAACTATCACTACATTACTGTTAGCATCATTTTAAGTTCATTAGCAACTCTTACTACATGACTGTCAGCATCACTTTGAGGTTATTCGAAACACTTACTACATTACTGTAAGCATCACTGACTTGATTAGCAACTATCACTACATTACTGTTCGCATCATTTTAAGTTCATTAGCAATTCTTCCGACATCACTGTCGCAATATTTTGAGATTCGTAGCAACTTTTACTACATTCCCGTGCAATATTTTGAGGTTCTTTGCAACTCTTACTACATGACTGTCAGCATCACTTTGAGGTTCTTCGAAACACTTACTACATTACTGTAAGCATCACTGACTTGATTAGCAACTATCACTACATTACTTTTAGCATCATTTTAAGTTCATTAGCAATTCTTCCGACATCACTGTCGCAATATTTTGAGGTTCGTAGCAATTTTTACTACATTATTGTTGCATTATTTTGAGGTTCGTAGCAACTTTTACTACATTATTGTCAGCATCACTTTGAGTTTTTTAGCAACTATCACTACATTACTGTTAGCATCATTTTGAGTTGTTGAGCAATTCTCACGACATCACTGTAGCATTAAATTGAGTTCATTAGCAACTCTTACTAAATTACTGTCAGCATCACTTTGAGGTTGTTAGAAACTCTTTCTACATTACTTTAAGCATCACTGAGTTTCTTAGCAACTATCACTACATTACTGTTAGCATCATTTTGAGTTCATTAGCAATTCTTCCGACATCACTGTCGCAATATTTTGAGGTTCGTAGCAACTTTTACTACATTACTGTCGCATTATTTTGAGGTTCGTAGCAACACTTACTACATGACTGTCAGCATCACTTTGAGGTTATTCGAAAGTTTCACTCCATTACTGTTAGCATCATTTTGAGTTCACTAGCAATTCTTACTACATCACTGTCGCATCATTTTCAGATCATTAACAATTCTTCTGACATCACTGTCACATTATTTTGAGATTTGTAGCAACTCTTACTACATGACTGTCAGCATCACTTTGAGGTTGTTCGAAACACTTAATACATTACTGTCAGCATCACTGAGTTGATGAGCAACTATCACTACATTACTGTTAGCATCATTTTAAGTTCATTAGCAATTCTTCCGACATCACTGTCGCAATATTTTGAGGTTCGTAGCAACTTTTACTCCATTACTGTGGCATTATATTGAGTTCATTAGCAATTCTTCCGACATCACTGTCGCAATATTTTGAGGTTCGTAGCAACTTTTACTACATTACTGTCGCATTATTTTGAGGTTCGTAGCAACACTTACTACATGACTGTCAGCATCACTTTGAGGTTATTCGAAAGTTTCACTCCATTACTGTTAGCATCATCTTGAGTTCATTAGCATTTCTTACTACGTCACTGTCGCATCATTTTGAGATCATTAGCAATTCTTCCGACATCACTGTCGCATTATTTTGAGGTTCGTAGCAACTCTTACTACATGACTGTCACCATCACTTTGAGGTTATTCGAAACACTTACTACATTACTGTAAGCATCACTGAGTTGATGAGCAACTATCACTACATTACTGTTAGCATCATTTTAAGTTCATTAGCAATTCTTCCGACATCACTGTCGCAATATTTTGAGGTTCGTAGCAACTTTTACTCCATTACTGTGGCATTATATTGAGTTCATTAGCAACTCTTACTACATGACTGTCAGCATCACTTTGAGGTTATTCGAAACACTTACTACATTACTGTAAGCATCACTGACTTGATTAGCAACTATCACTACATTACTGTTAGCATCATTTTAAGTTCATTAGCAACTCTTACTACATGACTGTCAGCATCACTTTGAGGTTATTCGAAACACTTACTACATTACTGTAAGCATCACTGACTTGATTAGCAACTATCACTACATTACTGTTAGCATCATTTTAAGTTCATTAGCAATTCTTCCGACATCACTGTCGCAATATTTTGAGGTTCGTAGCAACTTTTACTACATTCCCGTGTAATATTTTGAGGTTCTTAGCAACTCTTACTACATGACTGTCAGCATCACTTTGAGGTTCTTCGAAACACTTACTACATTACTGAAAGCATTACTGACTTGATTAGCAACTATCACTACATTACTTTTAGCATCATTTTGAGTTCATTAGCAATTCTTCCGACATCACTGTCGCAATATTTTGAGGTTCCTAGCAACTTTTACTACATTACTGTCGCATTATTTTGAGGTTCGAAGCAACTCTTACTACATGACTGTCAGCATCTCTTTGAGGTTATTCGAAACTTTCACTCCATTACTGTTAGCATTATTTTGAGTTCACTAGCAATTCTTACTACATCACTGTCGCATCATTTTCAGATCATTAACAATTCTTCTGACATCACTGTCACATTATTTTGAGGTTCGTAGCAACTCTTACTACATTACTGTCAGCATCACTGAGTTGATTAGCAACTATCACTACATTACTGTTAGCATCATTTTGAGTTCATTAGCAGTTCTTCCGACATCACTGTCGCAATATTTTGAGGTTCGTATTAACTTTTACTACATGACTTTCGCAATATTTTGAGGTTCGTAGCAACTTTTACTACATTATTGTTGCATTATTTTGAGGTTCGTAGCAACTTTTACTACATTATTGTCAGCATCACTTTGAGTTTTTTAGCAACTATCACTACATTACTGTTAGCATCATTTTGAGTTGTTGAGCAATTCTCACGACATCACTGTAGCATTAAATTGAGTTCATTAGCAACTCTTACTAAATGACTGTCAGCATCACTTTGAGGTTGTTAGAAACTCTTTCTACATTACTTTAAGCATCACTGAGTTTCTTAGCAACTATCACTACATTACTGTTAGCATCATTTTGAGGTCATTAGCAATTCTTCCGACATCACTGTCGCAATATTTTGAGGTTCGTAGCAACTTTTACTACATTACTGTCGCATTATTTTGAGGTTCGTAGCAACACTTACTACATGACTGTCAGCATCACTTTGTGGTTATTCGAAAGTTTCACTCCATTACTGTTAGCATCATCTTGAGTTCATTTGCAATTCTTCCGACATCACTGTCGCAATATTTTGAGGTTCGTTGCAACTTTTACTACATTACTGTCGCATTATTTTGAGGTTCGTAGCAACTCTTAGTACATGACTGTCAGCATCACTTTGAGGTTATTCGAAACGTTCACTCCATTACTGTTAGCATCATTTTGAGTTCATTAGCAATTCTGACTAAATCACTTTCGCATCAGTTTTCGATCTTTAGGATTTCTTCTGACATCACTGTCGCATTATTTTGAGGTTCGTAGCAACTCTTACTACATGACTGTCAGCATCACTTTGAGGTTGTTCGAAAAACTTACTACATCACTGTCAGCAACAATGAGTTGATTAGCAACTATCACTACATTACTGTTAGCATCATTTTGAGTTCATTAGCAATTCTTCCGACATCACTGTCGCAATATTTTGAGGTTCGTAGCAACTTTTACTACATTACTGTCGCATTATTTTGAGGTTCGTAGCAACTCTTACTACATGACTGTCAGCATCTCTTTGAGGTTATTCGAAACTTTCACTCCATTACTGTTAGCATCATTTTGAGTTCACAAGCAATTCTTACTACATCACTGTCGCATCATTTTCAGATCATTAACAATTCTTCTGACATCACTGTCACATTATTTTGAGGTTCGTAGCAACTCTTACTACATGACTGTCAGCATCACTTTGAGGTTGTTCGAAACACTTAATACATTACTGTCAGCATCACTGAGTTGATTAGCAACTATCACTTCATTACTGTTAGCATCATTTTGAGTTCATTAGCAGTTCTTCCGACATCACTGTCGCAATATTTTGAGGTTCGTATTAACTTTTACGACATGACTGTCGCAATATTTTGAGGTTCGTAGCAACTTTTACGACATTATTGTTGCATTATTTTGAGGTTCGTAGCAACTTTTACTACATTACTGTTAGCATCATCTTGAGTTCATGAGCGATTCTTCCGACATCACGGTCGCAATATTTTGAGGTTCGTAGCAACTTTTACTACATTACTGTCGCATTATTTTGAGGTTTGTAGCAACACTTACTCCATGACTGTCAGCATCATTTTGAGGTTTTTCGAAAGTTTCACTCCATCACTGTCGCATCATTTTCAGATCATTAACAATTCTGATGACATTACTGTCGCATCATTTTTGAGATCATTCGCAATTCTTCTGACATCACCGTCACATTATTTTAAGGTTCGTCGCAACTCTTACTACATGACTGTCAGCATCACTTTGAGTTTATTAGCAACTATCACTACATTACTGTTCGCATCATTTTGAGTTTATGAGCAATTCTCACGACATCACTGTAGCATTGAATTGAGTTCATTAGCAACTCTTACTACATTATTGTTGCATTATTTTAAGGTTCGTAGCAACTCTTACTACATTACTGTCAGCATCACTTTGAGTTTATTAGCAACTATCACTACATTACTGTTCGCATTATTTTGAGTTCATGAGCAATTCTCACGACATCACTGTAGCATTGAATTGAGTTCATTAGCAACTCTTACTAAATGACTGTCAGCATCACTTTGAGGTTGTTCGAAACTCTTACTACATTACTGTAAGCATCACTGAGTTTCTTAGCAACTTTCACTACATTACTGTTAGCATCATCTTGAGTTCATGAGCGATTCTTCCGACATCACGGTCGCAATATTTTGAGGTTCGTAGCAACTTTTACTACATTACTGTCGCATTATTTTGAGGTTTGTAGCAACACTTACTCCATGACTGTCAGCATCATTTTGAGGTTTTTCGAAAGTTTCACTCCATTACTGTTAGCATCATTTTGAGTTCATTAGCAATTCTTACTACATCACTGTCGCATCATTTTGAGATCATTAGCAATTCTTCCGACATCACTGTCGCATTATTTTGAGGTTCGTAGCAACTCTTTGTACAAGACTGTCAGCATCACTTTGAGGTTATTCGAAACGTTCACTCCATTACTGTTAGCATCATTTTGAGTTCATGAGCACTTTTTTCTAAATCACTGTCGCATCATTTTGAGATCTTTAGCAATTCTTCCGACATCACTGTCACATTATTTTGAGGTTCGTAGCAACTCTTAGTACATGACTGTCAGCATCACTTTGAGGATATTCGAAAGTTTCACTCCATTGCTGTTAGCATCATCTTGAGTTCATTCGCAATTCTTCCGACATCACTGTCGGAATATTTTAAGGTTCGTAGCAACTCTTACTACATTACTGTCAACATCACTTTGAGTTTATTAGCAACTATCACTACATTACTGTTAGCATTATTTTGAGTTTTTGAGCAATTCCCACGACATCACTGTAGCATTGAACTGAGTTCATTAGCAACTGTTACTGAATGACTGTCAGCATCACTTTGAGGTTGTTCGAAACTCTTACTACATTATTTTAAGCATCACTTAGTTTCTTAGCAACTATCACTACATTACTGTTAGCATCATCTTGAGTTCATTAGCAATTCTTCCGACATCACTGTCGCATCATTTTGAGATCATTACCAATTCTTCTGATATCACTGTCACATTATTTTGAGGTTCGTAGCAACTCTTACTACATAACTGTAAGTATCACTTTGAGGTTATTCGAAAGTTTCACTCCATTACTGTTAGCATCATTTTGAGTTCATTAGCAATTCTTACGACATCACTGTTGCTTCATTTTGAGATCATTAGCAATTCTTCCGACATCACTGTCGCAATATTTTGAGGTTCGTAGCAACTCTTACTACATTACTGCAAGCATCACTGAGTTTCTTATAAACTATCACTACATTACTGTTTGCATCATTTTGAGTTAATGAGCAATTCTCACGACATCACTGTAGCAATATTTTGAGGTTCGTAGCAACTCTTACTACATTACTGTCAGCATCACTTTGAGTTCATTAGAAACTATCACTACATTACTGTTAGCATCATTTTCAGTTAATGATTAATTCTCACGACATCACTGTAGCATTAAATTGAGTTCATTAGCAACTCTTACTAAATGACTGTCAGCATCACTTTGAGGTTGTTCGAAACTCTTACTACATTACTGTAATCATCACTGAGTTTCTTAGCAACTATCACTACATTACTGTTAGCATCATCTTGAGTTCATGAGCAATTCTTACTATATCACTGTCGCATCATTTTAAGATCTTCAGCAATTCTTCTGACATCACTGTCGCATTATTTTGAGGTTCGTAGCAACTCTTACTAAATGACTGTCAGCATCACTTTGAGGTTATTCGAAACACTTACTACATTACTGTAAGCATCACTGACTTGATTAGCAACTATCACTACATTACTGTTAGCATCATTTTGAGTTCATTAGCAATTCTTCCGACATCACTGTCGCAATATTTTGAGGTTCGTAGCAACTTTTACTACATTACTGTTGCATTATTTTGAGGTTCGTAGCAACTCTTACTACATGACTGTCAGCATCACTTTGAGGTTATTGGAAACTTTCACTCCATTACTTTTAGCATCATTTTGAGTTCATTAGCAATTCTTACTAAATCACTGTCGCATCATTTTAAGATCATTAGCAATTCTTCTGACATCACTGTCACATTATTTTGAGGTTCGTAGCAACTCTAACTACATTACTTTTGCTTTATTTAAAGGTTCGTAGCAACTCTTACTACATTACTGTCAGCATTACTTTGAGTTTATTAGCAACTATCACTACATTACTTTTAGCATCATTTTGAGTTCATGAGCAATTCTCACGACATCACTGTAGCATTGATTTGAGTTCATTAGCAACTCTTATTAAATGACTGTCAGCATCACTTTGAGGTTGTTCGAAACTCTGACTACATTACTGTCAGCATCACTGAGTTTCTTAGCAACTATCACTACATTACTGTTAGCATCATTTTGAGTTCATTGGCAATCCTTCCGACATCACTGTCCCATTATTTTGAGGTTCGTAGCAACTCTTACTACATGACTGTCAGCATCACTTTGAGGTTGTTCGAATCTCTTACTACATTACTGTAAGCATCACTGACTTGATTAGCAACTACCACTACATTACTGTTAGCATCACCTTGAGTTCATTAGCAATTCTTCCGACATCACTGTCGCAATATTTTGAGGTTCGTAGCAACTTTTACTACATTACTTTCGCATTATTTTGAGGTTCGTAGCAACTTTTACTACATTACTTTCGCATTATTTTGAGGTTCGTAGCAACTCTTACTACATGACTGTCAGCATCACTTTGAGGTTATTCGAAACACTAACTACATTACTGTAAGCATGACTGAGTTGATTAGCAACTATCACTACATTACTGTTCGCATCATTTTGAGTTCATAAGCAATTCTTCCGACATCACTGTTGCAATATTTTGAGGTTCGTAGCAACTTTTACTCCATGACTGTCGCATTATTTTGAGGTTCGTAGCAACACTTACTACATGACTGTCAGCATCACTTTGAGGTTGTTCGAAACTCTTACTACATTACTGTAAGCATCACTGACTTGATTAGCAACTACCACAACATTACTGTTAGCATCATCTTGAGTTCGATAGCAATTCTTCCGACATCACTGTCGCAATATTTTGAGGTTGGTAGCAACTTTTACTACATGACTGTCAGCATCACTTTGAGGTTATTCGAAACACTTACTACATTACTGTAAGCATCACTGACTTGATTAGCAACTATCACTACATTAATGTTAGCAATATTTTGAGTTCATTAGCAATTCTTCCGACATCACTGTCACATTATTTTGAGGTTCGTAGCAACTCTAACTACATTACTGTTGCTTTATTTAAAGGTTCGTAGCAACTCTTACTACATTACTGTCAGCATTACTTTGAGTTTATTAGCAACTATCACTACATTACTGTTAGCATCATTTTGAGTTTATGAGCAATTCTCACGACATCACTGTAGCATTGAACTGAGTTCATTCGCAACTCTTACTAAATGACTGTCAGCATCACTTTGAGGTTATTCGAAACTCTTACTACATTACTGTAAGCATCACTGAGTTTCTTAGCAACTATCACTACATTGCTGTTAGCATCATCTTGAGTTCATGAACAATTCTTCCGACATCACTGTCGCAATATTTTGAGGTTCGTAGCAACTTTTACTACATTACTTTCGCATTATTTTGAGGTTTGTAGCAACACTTACTACATGACTGTCAGCATCACTTTGAGGTTATTCGAAAGTTTGACTCCATTACTGTTAGCATCATTTTGAGTTCATTTGCAATTCTTACTACATCACTGTCGCATCATTTTGAGATCATTAGCAATTCTTCCGACATCACTGTCGCAATATTTTGAGGTTCGTAGCAACTTTACTACATTACTTTCGCATTATTTTGAGGTTTGTAGCAACACTTACTACATGTCTGTCAGCATCACTTTGAGGTTATTCGAAAGTTTCACTCCATTACTGTTAGCATCATTTTGAGTTCATTAGCAATTCTTACTACATCACTGTCGCATCATTTTGAGATCATTAGCAATTCTTCTGACATCACTGTCACATTATTTTGAGGTTCGTAGCAACTCTTAGTACATTATTGTTGCATTATTTTAAGGTTCGTAGCAACTCTTACTACATTACTGTCATCATCACTTTGAGTTTATTAGCAACTGTCACTACATTACTGTCGCATCATTTTGAGTTTATGAGCAATTCTCACGACATCACTGTAGCATTGAATTGAGTTCATTAGCAACTCTTACTAAATGACTGTCAGCATCACTTTGAGGTTGTTCGAAACTCTTCCTACATTACTGTAAGCATCACTGAGCTGATTAGCAACTATCAGTACATTACTGTTAGCATCATTTTGAGTTCATTAGCAATTCTTCCGACATCACTGTCGCAATATTTTGAGGTTCGTAGCAACTTTTACTACATTACTGTCGCATTATTTTGAGGTTCGTAGCAACACTTACTACATTACTGTCAACATCACTTTGAGTTTCTTAGCAACTATCACTACATTACTGTTAGCATCATTTTAAGTTCATTAGCAATTCTTACTACATCACTGTCACATCATTTTGAGATCATTAGCAGTTCTTCCGACATCACTGTAGCATTAAATTGAGTTCATTAGCAACTCTTACTAAATGACTGTCAGCATCACTTTGAGGTTGTTCGAAACTCTTACTACATTACTGTAAGCATCACTGAGTTTCTTAGCAACTATCCCTACATTACTGTTAGCATCATCTTGAGTTCATGAGCAATTGTTACTAAATCACCGTCGCATCATTTTACGATCTTTAGCAATTCTTCTGACATCACTGTCGCATTATTTTAAGGTTCGTAGCAACTCTTACTACATGACTGTCAGCATCACTTTGAGGTTGTTCGAAACACTTATTACATCACTGTAAGCATCACTGAGTTAATTAGCAACTACCACTACATTACTGTTAGCATCATCTTGAGTTCATTAGCAATTCTTCCGACATCACTGTCGCAATATTTTGAGGTTCGTAGCAACTTTTACTACATTACTGTCAGCATCACTTTGAGTTTATTAGAAACTATCACGACATTACTGTTAGCATCATTTTGAGTTAATGAGCAATTCTCACGACATCACTGTAGCATTAAATTGAGTTCATTAGCAACTGTTACTAAATGACTGTCAGCATCACTTTGAGGGTGTTCGAAACTCTTACTACATTACTGTAAGCATCACTGAGTTTCTTAGCAACTATCACTACATTACTGTTAGCATCATCTTGAGTTCATTAGCAATTCTTACTAAATCACTGTCGCATCATTTTAAGATCTTGAGCAATTCTTCTGACATCACTGTCGCATTATTTTGAGGTTCGTAGCAACTCTTAGTACAAGACTGTCAGCATCACTTTGAGGTTATTCGAAACGTTCAAGCCATTACTGTTCGCATCATTTTCAGTTCATGAGCAATTCTTACGACATCACTGTCGCATCATTTTGAGTTCATTAGCAATTCTTCCGACATCACTGTCGCATCATTTTGAGATCATGACCAATTCTTCTGACATCACTGTCACATTATTTTGAGGTTAGTAGCAACTCTTACTACATTATTGTTGCATTATTTTAAGGTTCCTAGCAACTCTTACTACATTACTGTCAGCTTCACTTTGAGTTTATTAGCAACTATCACTACATTACTGTTAGCATCATTTTGAGTTGTTGAGCAATTCTCAAGACATCACTGTAGCATTGAACTGAGTTCATTAGCAACTCTCACTAAATGACTGTCAGCATCACTTTGAGGTTATTCGAAACTCTTACTACATTACTGTAAGCATCACTGAGTTTCTTAGCAACTATCACTACATTGCTGTTAGCATCATCTTGAGTTCATTAGCAATTCTTCCGACATCACTGTCGCAATATTTTGAGGTTCGTAGCAACTTTTACTACATTACTTTCGCATTATTTTGAGGTTTGTAACAACACTTACTACATGACTGTCAGCATCACTTTGAGGTTATTCGAAAGTTTCACTCCATTACTGTGAGCATCATTTTGAGTTCATTAGCAATTCTTACTATATCACTGTCGCATCATTTTGAGATCATTAGCAATTCTTCCGACATCACTGTCGCAATATTTTGAGGTTCGTAACAACTTTTACTACATTACTTTCGCATTATTTTGAGGTTTTTAGCAACACTTACTACATGACTGTCAGCATCACTTTGAGGTTATTCGAAAGTTTCACTCCATTACTGTTTGCATCATTTTGAGTTCATTAGCAATTCTTACTACATCACTACATCACCTCATATTTTGAGGTTCGTAGCAACTTTTACTACATTACTGTCGCATTATTTGGAGGTTCGTAGCAACACTTACTACATAACTGTCAGCATCACTTTGAGGTTATTCGAAAGTTTCACTCCATTATTGTTAGCATCATTTTGAGTTCATTTGCAATTCTTCCGACATCACTGTCGCAATATTTTGACGTTCGTAGCAACTCTTTCTACATTACTGCAAGCATCACTGAGTTTCTTCGCAACCATCACTACATTACTGTTAGCATCATTTTAAGTTCATTAGCAATTCTTACTACATCACTGTCACATCATTTTGAGATCATTAGCAGTTCTTCCGACATCACTGTCGCAATATTTTGAGGTTCGTAGCAACTCTTACTACATTACTGTCAGCATCACTTTGAGTTAATGAGCAATTCTCACGACATCACTGTAGCATTAAATTGAGTTCATTAGCAACTGTTACTAAATGACTGTCAGCATCACTTTGAGGTTGTTTGAAACTCTTACTACATTACTGTAAGCATCACTGAGTTTCTTAGCAACTATCACTACATTACTGTTAGCATCATCTTGAGTTCATTAGCAATTCTTACTAAATCACTGTCGCATCATTTTAAGATCTTTAGCAATTCTTCTGACATCACTGTCGCATTATTTTGAGGTTCGTAGCAACTCTTACTACATGACTGTCAGCATCACTTTGAGGTTATTCGAAACACTTACTACATTACTGTAAGCATCACTGACTTGATTCGCAACTATCACTACATTACTGTTAGCATCATTTTGAGTTCATTAGCAATTCTTCTGACATCACTGTCGCAATATTTTGAGGTTCGTAGCAACTTTTACTACATTACTGTCGCATTGTTTTGAGGTTCGTAGCAACTCTCACTACATGACTGTCAGCATCACTTTGAGGTTATTGGAAACTTTCACTCCATTACTTTTAGCATCATTTTGAGTTCATGAGCAATTCTTACTACATCACTGTCGCATCATTTTGAGATCATGAGCAATTCTTCTGACATCACTGTCACATTATTTTGAGGTTCGTAGCAACTCTAACTACATTACTGTTGCTTTATTTAAAGGTTCGTAGCAACTCTTACTACATTACTGTCAGCATTACTTTGATTTTATTAGCAATTCTCACGACATCACTGTCCCATTATTTTAAGGTTCGTAGCAACTCTTACTACATGACTGTCAGCATCACTTTGAGGTTGTTCGAAACTCTTACTACATTACTGTTAGCATCACTGACTTGATTAGCAACTACCACTACATTACTCTTAGCATCATCTTGAGTTCATTAGCAATTCTTCCGACATCACTGTCGCAATATTTTGAGGTTCGTAGCAACTTTTCCTACATTACTTTCGCGTTATTTTGAGGTTCGTATAAACTCCTACTACATGACTGTCAGCATCACTTTGAGGTTATTTGAAAGTTTCACTGCATTACTGTTAGCATCACTGACTTGATTAGCAACTACCACTACATTACTGTTTGCATCATTTTGAGTTCATGAGCAATTCTTCTGACATCACTGTCACATTATTTTGAGGTTCGTAGCAACTCTTAGTACGTGACTGTCAGCATCACTTTGAGGTTATTCGAAACGTTCACTCCATTACTGTTAGCATCATTTTGAGTTCATTAGCAATTCTTACTAAATCACTGTCGCATCATTTTGAGATCATTAGCAATTCTTCTGACATCACTGTCACATTATTTTGAGGTTCGTAGCAACTCTTACTACATTATTGTTGCATTATTTTAAGGTTCGTAGCAACTCTTACTACATTACTGTCAGCATCACTTTGAGTTTATTAGCAACTATCACTACATTACTGTGAGCATCATTTTGAGTTCATGAGCAATTCTCACGACATCACTGTAGCATTGAATTGAGTTCATTAGCAACTCTTACTAAATGACTGTCAGCATCACTTTGAGGTTGTTCGAAACTCTGACTACATTACTGTAAGCATCACTGAGTTTCTTAGCAACTATCACTACATGACTGTTAGCATCATCTTGAGTTCATTAGCAATTCTTTCGACATCACTGTCGTATTTATTTTTAGGTTCGTAGCAACTTTAACTACATTACTGTCTTATTATTTTGAGGTTCGTAGCAACTCTTAGTACATGACTGTCAGCATCACTTTGAGGTTGTTCGAAACTCTTACTACATTACTGTAAGCATCACTGAGTTTCTTAGCAACTATCACTACCTTACTGTTAGCATCTTCTTGAGTTCATTAGCAATTCTTCCGACATCACTGTCGCAATATTTTGACGTTCGTAGCAACTCTTACTACATGACTGTCAGCATCACTTTGAGGTTATTCGAAACACTCACTACATTACTGTAAGCATCACTGAGTTGATTAGCAAGTATCACTACATTACTGTTAGCATCATTTTGAGTTCATTAGCAATTCTTCCGACATCACTGTCGCAATATTTTGAGGTTCGTAGCAACACTTACTACATGACTGTCAGCATCACTTTGAGGTTATTCGAAAGTTTCACTCCATTACTGTTAGCATCATTTTGAGTTCATTAGCAATTCTTTCTACATCACTGTCGCATCATTTTGAGACCATTAGCAATTCTTCCGACATCACTGTCGCAATATTTTGAGGTTCGTAGCAACTCTTAATACATTACTGTTGCATTATTTTGAGGTTCGTAGCAACTCTTACTACATTAATGTTGCATTATTTTGAGGTTCGTAGCAACTCTTACTACATTACTGTCAGCATCACTTTGAGTTTATTAGCAACTATCACTACATTACTGTTAGCATCATTTTGAGTTGTTGAGAAATTCTCACGACATCACTGTAGCATTAAATTGAGTTCATTAGCAACTCTTACTAAAAGGCTGTCAGCATCACTTTGAGGTTATTCGAAAGTTTCACTCCATTACTGTTAGCATCATCTTGAGTTCATTAGCAATTCTTCCGACATCACTGTCGCAATATTTTGAGGTTCGTAGCAACTTTTACTACATTACTGTCGCATTATTTTTAGATTCGTAGCAACTCTTAGTACATGACTGTCAGCATGACTTTGAGGTTATTCGAAACTTTCACTCCATCACTGTCGCATCATTTTTAGATCTTTAGCAATTCTTCCGACATCACTGTAGTATTATTTTGTGGTAAGTAGCAACTCTTACTACATGACTGTCAGCATCACTTTGAGGTTGTTCGAAACACCTACTACATTTCTGTCAGCATCACTCTGAGATCATGAGCAACTATCACTACATTACTTTTAGCATCATTTTGAGTTTATTAGCAATTCTTACTCCATCACTGTCGCATTATTTACGTTCGAAGCAACTCTCACTACATGACTGTCAGCATCACTGATTTTATTAGCAACTATCACTACATTACTCTTAGCATCATTTTGAGTTCATTAGCAATTCTTATGACATCACTGTAGCATCATTTTGAGATCATTAGCAATTCTTCCGACATTACTTTCGCATTATTTTGAGTTCATTAGCAATTCCTACGACATCACTGTAGCATTATTTTGAGGTTATTAGTAACTCTTACTACATTACTGTCAGCATCACTGAGTTTATTAGCAACTCTCACTACATTACTGTTAGCATCATTTTGAGTTCATCAGCAATTCTTCCGACATCACTGTCGCAATATTTTGAGGTTCGTAGCAACACTTACTACATGACTGTCAGCATCACTTTGAGGTTATTCAAAAGTTTCACTCCATTACTGTTAACATCATTTTGAGTTCATTAGCAATTCTTACTACATCACTGTCGCATCATTTTGAGACCATTAGCAATTCTTCCGACATCACTGTCGCAATATTTTGAGGTTCGTAGCAACTCTTACTACATTACTGTTGCATTATTTTGAGGTTCGTAGCAACTCTTACTACATTACTGTCAGCATCACTTTGAGTTTATTAGCAACTATCACTACATTACTGTTAGCATCATTTTGAGTTGTTGAGAAATTCTCACGACATCACTGTAGCATTAAATTGAGTTCATTAGCAACTCTTACTAAAAGGCTGTCAGCATCACTTTGAGGTTATTCGAAAGTTTCACTCCATTACTGTTAGCATCATCTTGAGTTCATTAGCAATTCTTTCGACATCACTGTCGTATTTATTTTTAGGTTCGTAGCAACTTTAACTACATTAATGTCGCATTATTTTGAGGTTCGTAGCAACTCTTAGTACATGACTGTCAGCATCACTTTGAGGTTATTCGAAACGTTCACTCCATTACTGTTAGCATCATTTTGAGTTCATTAGCAATTCTTACTAAATCACTGTCGCATCATTTTGAGATCATTAGCAATTCTTCCGACATCACTGTAGTATTATTTTGTGGTAAGTAGCAACTCTTACTACATGACTGTCAGCATCACTTTGAGGTTGTTCGAAACACTTTCTACATTTCTGTCAGCATCACTTTGAGATCATGAGCAACTATCACTACATTACTTTTAGCATCATTTTGAGTTTATTAGCAATTCTTACTCCATCACTGTCGCAACATTTTGAGATCATTATCAATTCTTCCAACATCACTGTCGCATTATTTACGTTCGAAGCAACTCTCACTACATGACTGTCAGCATCACTGATTTTATTTGCAACTATCACTACATTACTCTTAGCATCATTTTGAGTTCATTAGCAATTCTTATGACATCACTGTAGCATCATTTTGAGATCATTAGCAATTCTTCCGACATTACTTTCGCATTATTTTGAGGTTCGTAGCAACTCTTACTACATTACTGTTGCATTATTTTGAGGTTTGTAGCAACTCTTACTACATTACTGTCAGCATCACTTTGAGTTTATTAGCAACTATCACTACATTACTGTTAGCATCATTTTGAGTTGTTGAGAAATTCTCACGACATCACTGTAGCATTAAATTGAGTTCATTAGCAACTCTTACTAAAAGGCTGTCAGCATCACTTTGAGGTTATTCGAAAGTTTCACTCCATTACTGTTAGCATCATCTTGAGTTCATTAGCAATTCTTTCGACATCACTGTCGTATTTATTTTTAGGTTCGTAGCAACTTTAACTACATTACTGTCGCATTATTTTGAGGTTCGTAGCAACTCTTAGTACATGACTGTCAGCATCACTTTGAGGTTATTCGAAACGTTCACTCCATTACTGTTAGCATCATTTTGAGTTCATTAGCAATTCTTACTAAATCACTGTCGCATCATTTTGAGATCATTAGCAATTCTTCTGACATCACTGTCAAATTATTTTGAGGTTCGTAGCAAGTCTTACTACATTATTGTTGCATTATTTTAAGGTTCGTAGCAACTCTTACTACATTACTGTAAGCATCACTGAGTTTCTTAGCAACTATCACTACATGACTGTTAGCATCATCTTGAGTTCATTAGCAATTCTTCCGACATCACTGTCGTATTTATTTTTAGGTTCGTAGCAACTTTAACTACATTACTGTCTTATTATTTTGAGGTTCGTAGCAACTCTTAGTACATGACTGTCAGCATCACTTTGAGGTTGTTCGAAACTCTTACTACAATACTGTAAGCATCACTGAGTTTCTTAGCAACTATCACTACCTTACTGTTAGCATCATCTTGAGTTCATTAGCAATTCTTCCGACATCACTGTCGCAATATTTTGAGGTTCGTAGCAACTCTTACTACATGACTGTCAGCATCACTTTGAGGTTATTCGAAACACTCACTACATTACTGTAAGCATCACTGAGTTGATTAGCAAGTATCACTACATTACTGTTAGCATCAGTTTGAGTTCATTAGCAATTCTTCCGACATCACTGTCGCAATATTTTGAGGTTCGTCGCAACACTTACTACATGACTGTCAGCATCACTTTGAGGTTATTCGAAAGTTTCACTCCATTACTGTTAGCATCATTTTGAGTTCATTAGCAATTCTTTCTACATCACTGTCGCATCATTTTGAGACCATTAGCAATTCTTCCGACATCACTGTCGCAATATTTTGAGGTTCGTAGCAACTCTTACTACATTACTGTTGCATTATTTTGAGGTTCGTAGCAACTCTTACTACATTACTGTTGCATTATTTTGAGGTTCGTAGCAACTCTTACTACATTACTTTCAGCATCACTTTGAGTTTTTTAGCAACTATCACTACATTACTGTTAGCATCATTTTGAGTTGTTGAGCAATTCTCACGACATCACTGTAGCATTAAATTGAGTTCATTAGCAACTCTTACTAAAAGGCTGTCAACATCACTTTGAGGTTATTCGAAAGTTTCACTCCATTACTGTTAGCATCATCTTGAGTTCATTAGCAATTCTTCCGACATCACTGTCGCAATATTTTGAGGTTCGTAGCAACTTTTACTACATTACTGTCGCATTATTTTTAGATTCGTAGCAACTCTTAGTACATGACTGTCAGCATGACTTTGAGGTTATTCGAAACTTTCACTCCATCACTGTCGCATCATTTTGAGATCTTTAGCAATTCTTCCGACATCACTGTAGTATTATTTTGTGGTAAGTAGCAACTCTTACTACATGACTGTCAGCATCACTTTGAGGTTGTTCGAAACACTTACTACATTTCTGTCAGCATCACTTTGAGATCATGAGCAACTATCACTACATTACTGTTAGCATCATTTTGAGTTTATTAGCAATTCTTACTCCATCACTGTCGCAACATTTTGAGATCATTAGCAATTCTTCCAACATCACTGTCGCATTATTTACGTTCGAAGCAACTCTCACTACATGACTGTCAGCATCACTGATTTTATTAGCAACTATCACTACATTACTCTTAGCATCATTTTGAGTTCATTAGCAATTCTTATGACATCACTGTAGCATCATTTTGAGATCATTAGCAATTCTTCCGACATTACTTTCGCATTATTTTGAGTTCATTAGCAATTCCTACGACATCACTGTAGCATTATTTTGAGGTTATTAGTAACTCTTACTACATTACTGTCAGCATCACTGAGTTTATTAGCAACTCTCACTACATTACTGTTAGCATCATTTTGAGTTCATTAGCAATTCTTCCGACATCACTGTCGCAATATTTTGAGGTTCGTAGCAACACTTACTACATGACTGTCAGCATCACTTTGAGGTTATTCGAAAGTTTCACTCCATTACTGTTAGCATCATTTTGAGTTCATTAGCAATTCTTCCGACATCACTGTCGCAATATTTTGAGGTTCGTAGCAACTCTTACTACATTACTGTTGCATTATTTTGAGGTTCGTAGCAACTCTTACTACATTACTGTTGCATTATTTTGAGGTTCGTAGCAACTCTGACTACATTACTGTCAGCATCACTTTGAGTTTATTAGCAACTATCACTACATTACTGTGAGCATCATTTTGAGTTGTTGAGAAATTCTCACGACATCACTGTAGCATT
This sequence comes from Aulostomus chinensis, assembly GCF_037954235.1. Classification (NCBI taxonomy): domain Eukaryota; kingdom Metazoa; phylum Chordata; class Actinopteri; order Syngnathiformes; family Aulostomidae; genus Aulostomus; species Aulostomus chinensis. Next base: position 52,929,377 of record NC_141320.1, on the reverse strand, counting down.
AAATTGAGTTCATTAGCAACTCTTACTAAAAGGCTGTCAGCATCACTTTGAGGTTATTCGAAAGTTTCACTCCATTACTGTTAGCATCATCTTGAGTTCATTAGCAATTCTTCCGACATCACTGTCGCAATATTTTGAGGTTCGTAGCAACTTTTACTACATTACTGTCGCATTATTTTTAGATTCGTAGCAACTCTTAGTACCTGACTGTCAGCATGACTTTGAGGTTATTCGAAACTTTCACTCCATCACTGTTGCATCATCTTGAGTTCATTAGCAATTCTTTCGACATCACTGTCGTATTTATTTTTAGGTTCGTAGCAACTTTAACTACATTACTGTCGCATTATTTTTCGGTTCGTAGCAACTCTTAGTACATGACTGTCAGCATCACTTTGAGGTTATTCGAAACGTTCACTCCATTACTGTTAGCATCATTTTGAGTTCATTAGCAATTCTTACTAAATCACTGTCGCATCATTTTGAGATCATTAGCAATTCTTCTGACATCACTGTCACATTATTTTGAGGTTCGTAGCAACTCTTACTACATTACTGTTGCATTATTTTAAGGTTCGTAGCAACTCTTACTACATTACTGTAAGCATCACTGAGTTTCTTAGCAACTATCACTACATGACTGTTAGCATCATCTTGAGTTCATTAGCAATTCCTACGACATCACTGTCGTATTTATTTTTAGGTTCGTAGCAACTTTAACTACATTACTGTCTTATTATTTTGAGGTTCGTAGCAACTCTTAGTACATGACTGTCAGCATCACTTTGAGGTTGTTCGAAACTCTTACTACATTACTGTAAGCATCACTGAGTTTCTTAGCAACTATCACTACCTTACTGTTAGCATCATCTTGAGTTCATTAGCAATTCTTCCGACATCACTGTCGCAATATTTTGAGGTTCGTAGCAACTCTTACTACATGACTGTCAGCATCACTTTGAGGTTATTCGAAACACTCACTACATTACTGTAAGCATCACTGAGTTGATTAGCAAGTATCACTACATTACTGTTAGCATCATTTTGAGTTCATTAGCAATTCTTCCGACATCACTGTCGCAATATTTTGAGGTTCGTAGCAACTCTTACTACATGACTGTCAGCATCACTTTGAGGTTATTCGAAAGTTTCACTCCATTACTGTTAGCATCATTTTGAGTTCATTAGCAATTCTTTCTACATCACTGTCGCATCATTTTGAGACCATTAGCAATTCTTCCGACATCACTGTCGCAATATTTTGAGGTTCGTAGCAACTCTTACTACATTACTGTTGCATTATTTTGAGGTTCGTAGCAACTCTTACTACATTACTGTTGCATTATTTTGAGGTTCGTAGCAACTCTTACTACATTACTGTCAGCATCACTTTGAGTTTATTAGCAACTATCACTACATTACTGTTAGCATCATTTTGAGTTGTTGAGAAATTCTCACGACATCACTGTAGCATTAAATTGAGTTCATTAGCAACTCTTACTAAAAGGCTGTCAGCATCACTTTGAGGTTATTCGAAAGTTTCACTCCATTACTGTTAGCATCATCTTGAGTTCATTGGCAATTCTTCCGACATCACTGTCGCAATATTTTGAGGTTCGTAGCAACTTTTACTACATTACTGTCGCATTATTTTTAGATTCGTAGCAACTCTTAGTACATGACTGTCAGCATGACTTTGAGGTTATTCGAAACTTTCACTCCATCACTGTCGCATCATTTTGAGATCTTTAGCAATTCTTCCGACATCACTGTAGTATTATTTTGTGGTAAGTTGCAACTCTTACTACATGACTGTCAGCATCACTTTGAGGTTGTTCGAAACACTTACTACATTTCTGTCAGCATCACTTTGAGATCATGAGCAACTATCACTACATTACTGTTAGCATCATTTTGAGTTTATTAGCAATTCTTACTCCATCACTGTCGCAACATTTTGAGATCATTAGCAATTCTTCCAACATCACTGTCGCATTATTTACGTTCGAAGCAACTCTCACTACATGACTGTCAGCATCACTGATTTTATTAGCAACTATCACTACATTACTCTTAGCATCATTTTGAGTTCATTAGCAATTCTTATGACATCACTGTAGCATCATTTTGAGATCATTAGCAATTCTTCCGACATTACTTTCGCATTATTTTGAGTTCATTAGCAATTCCTACGACATCACTGTAGCATTATTTTGAGGTTATTAGTAACTCTTACTACATTACTGTCAGCATCACTGAGTTTATTAGCAACTCTCACTACATTACTGTTAGCATCATTTTGAGTTCATTAGCAATTCTTCCGACATCACTGTCGCAATATTTTGAGGTTCGTAGCAACACTTACTACATGACTGTCAGCATCACTTTGAGGTTATTCGAAAGTTTCACTCCATTACTGTTAGCATCATCTTGAGTTCATTAGCAATTCTTCCGACATCACTGTCGCAATATTTTGAGGTTCGTAGCAACTCTTACTACATTACTGTTGCATTATTTTGAGGTTCGTAGCAACTCTTACTTCATTACTGTCAGCATCACTTTGAGTTTATTAGCAACTATCACTACATTACTGTTAGCATCATTTTGAGTTGTTGAGAAATTCTCACGACATCACTGTAGCATTAAATTGAGTTCATTAGCAACTCTTACTAAAAGGCTTTCAGCATCACTTTGAGGTTATTCGAAAGTTTCACTCCATTACTGTTAGCATCATCTTGAGTTCATTAGCAATTCTTCCGACATCACTGTCGCAATATTTTGAGGTTCATAGCAACTTTTACTACATTACTGTCGCATTATTTTTAGATTCGTAGCAACTCTTAGTACATGACTGTCAGCATGACTTTGAGGTTATTCGAAACTTTCACTCCATCACTGTCGCATCATTTTGAGATCTTTAGCAATTCTTCCGACATCACTGTAGTATTATTTTGTGGTAAGTAGCAACTCTTACTACATGACTGTCAGCATCACTTATAGGTTGTTCGAAACACTTACTACATTTCTGTCAGCATCACTTTGAGATCATGAGCAACTATCACTACATTACTGTGAGCATCATTTTGAGTTTATTCGCAATTCTTACTCCATCACTGTCGCAACATTTTGAGATCATTAGCAATTCTTCCAACATCACTGTCGCATTATTTACGTTCGAAGCAACTCTCACTACATGACTGTCAGCATCACTGATTTTATTAGCAACTATCACTACATTACTCTTAGCATCATTTTGAGTTCATTAGCAATTCTTATGACATCACTGTAGCATCATTTTGAGATCATTAGCAATTCTTCCGACATTACTTTCGCATTATTTTGAGTTCATTAGCAATTCCTACGACATCACTGTAGCATTATTTTGAGGTTATTAGTAACTCTTACTACATTACTGTCAGCATCACTGAGTTTATTAGCAACTCTCACTACATTACTGTTAGCATCATTTTGAGTTCATTAGCAATTCTTCCGACATCACTGTCGCAATATTTTGAGTTTCGTAGCAACACTTACTACATGACTGTCAACATCACTTTGAGGTTATTCGAAAGTTTCACTCCATTACTGTTAGCATCATTTTGAGTTCATTAGCAATTCTTACTACATCACTGTCGCATCATTTTGAGATCATTAGCAATTCTTCCGACATCACTGTCGCAATATTTTGAGGTTCGTAGCAACTCTTACTACATTACTGTCAGCATCACTTTGAGTTTATTAGCAACTATCACTACATTACTGTTAGCATAATTTTGAGTTGTTGAGCAATTCTCACAACATCACTGTAGCATTAAATTGAGTTCATTAGCAACTCTTACTAAATGACTGTCGCATTTTTTGGAGGTTCGTAGCAACTGTTACTACATCACTGTCAGCATTACTTTGAGGTTATTCGAAACTTTCACTACATTACTGTTCGCATCATTTTGAGTTCATTAGCAATTCTTCCGACATCACTGTATCATTATTTTGTGGTTAGTAGCAACTCTTACCACATGACTGTCAGCATCACTTTGAGGTTGTTCGAAACTTTCACTTCATTACTGAAAGAATCACTGAGTTTATTAGCAACTATCACTACATTACTTTTAGCATCATTTTGAGTTCATTAGTAATTCTTACTACATCACTGTCGCATCATTTTGAGATCATTGGCAATGTTTCCAACATCACTGTCGCATTATTTTGAGGTTCGTAGCAACTCTTACTACATCACTGTCAGCATTACTTTGAGGTTATTCGAAACTTTCACTACATTACTTTTAGCATCATTTTGAGTTCATTAGCAATTTTTACAACATCATTGTAGCATTATTTTGAGTTCATTAGCAACTCTTTCTCCATTACTGTCGCATCATTTTGAGATCATGAGCAATTCTTCCGACATCACTGTTTTGAGGTTTTGAGGTACCTTTGTTTGTAACCTCGTCCCCACTGATCCTGGATCTGCTCGAGGTTCCTGCCTGTTAAAAGGAAGGTTTTTATCACCACTGTTGCAGGATGTGCTGCTGATGGAGAATTGTTGGCTATAAACTCATTGAACTCACTCCAAGTCAATAGTTTTGAGCAAACTCACGACTCCTGATGTTTAACTCAATTGTTTGTTAAACACAGAGATCCAGGTGTAGTCCCTCTATGTTCATCCACTAAACTAGAATAGAGTTCTCCTCTTTCCATGGTGGAACAAAGAAGGGGGTGGGTCAATAAGAATATGATCTTTGGACGTTACAGCATCTAAAGACTCAAATCCATATTTCAGGATACATATTTGAGAGGGAGGAAACAGTGATGGGAGGCTGGAGGCTTGAAGGGCTTGATTTTTAGCGGCCAGTGAAGCCACCTTTTGCTGGCTGAGTTCCAGAGACTCATGGAGGCTCTTTGTGGAGGATTTCCACGAGAGAGTCCAGCATCGAAACTTGTTAGTTTCCTGTCAACTGAGTCCAGGATGTCCCCGAGGTCCTTATTGGGTGATGAGGGTGCGCTGGACGGTCGGCTTCTTTTGGGAAGTGGGGTCACCACGTTACCGGTCCTCCCCATGACGGGTCGGTGGCAGCACTCGTCTACGTTCTCCTGCAGACTTTCTGCGGTTCCTTCTTCCAGATTTTATTGATGAGGATTGTTGTGGATGAGAGAATTGAAAATTCTTACTGCAGTTTGAGGTTTTGATGATTCAAACTGTGTAGATTGGCGTTAAGAAGTTAGCTAGTTTGGATAAATTCAGGTGTGAGCCACCACACTGAATCAGGCACAGGTAGGACGTTCACCCTGACATAGAACATCAACAGTTTAACGTTGCTGGCAGGACTCCAACCTGAGCAGGGACACCCCAATGGATTTCTAGTCCATCGCCTTCACCACTCAGCCACAACGACCACATTCACACACACATTTGAAGAGGATGGATATTCACAAAATGATCTTAATTTCTGTCACAAGCCCATTTGTGTGAGGTCCTATTTTCTCTTTTTCAGCATTCCTTTGTTTCCAGGTCTCTAATAAGTGCAGAATTACAAAGACAAGCAAGCTGGATCCATCCTGGGCAGGTGATATGAGCCATTGACCACTGGCCAGAGACCCTGGCACAGACGTTGGGGGTGGTGAGAGAGAGCATTTCTACAATTATATTCTACATTTATAGAAGTCTACAATCCTACAATTTCATTGAGCAGACGCTTTTGTCCACAGCCACGTACGTACATCACATGTATAGAATATATATGTTCCTCTTTCATCTACTGATTAACCACTAAATGCAGTCAAATGCCAGTAAATTCTGAGCATTTATTCATTATTCATGATTATTCATTATTTTTGAATCCATTTTCACTGTCACTCTTCTGTTCATTTTCAGTTTGATTCATAAAAATGAACAAACTTTGACGTGTTTTCTTCTCTTGTGTGTCAACAACTTTGGATTGAATCTCCTGACAAACAGACCACATGACCAGGAGGAAGTGTTGTTGGTGAGTTTGGCCCCTGAGCTCAAGACAGTTGGGACCAATAAAGGACAGCTTCCAATGCAGCTGTGAAGCCTCGTTGTCAGCTGGGAGGAACGACAGGTGTCTCCCTCTAGTGGCTCCTCACAGCAACACCAGCCTCATTTCATTCACATGCATCCACCACCTCACTACCAAAGGCCAGTTGGGCCTCCACAGACAGGAGAGTTTCAAGTGTTGGACAAAGGTCTTTAAGATGTTCTTATTAATTCTATAACATCTGAGATTAAAATCTATGGAATTACAACCAACAAGCAGCCAAACACCTGATCAGATGCTCCTTCATGAGGCTGAGAAGAATCAATCTAAACTGGGATGAAGAAAATTAACTGAGAGGAGAAACCTCCTGATTGGATGACATGGACCCACCTGATCCATGTCAGCCTTGTTGGAGCAGAAAGAGGTGGATCAGAGGAATCAGTGGATCAAGACTCAGGTGGCAGATGAAGAATCTCTTTATTCACAATGGAGTCAGAGAAATCTTCCAACGTGAGAGAACGTGACAGACCATTTTATACTGAAGACAGGCTGTGTGTGTGTGTGTGTGTGCGTGTGCGTGTGTGTGTGTGTGTGTGTGTGTGTGTGTGTGTGTGTGTGTGTGTGTGTGTTTATGTGCAGACTTTTCCCTGGAACAACGTTTTTTATTTGAAGCAAGAAAGCAAGAGCCTCCAGATCAAAGTCAGAATTGATGATGATGTCATCAGGGCTTTGATAGTGTATTTATTTGTACCTAGAATTCTGTCTTTGATCTCAGGAGGATGTGAGAGAAACTCAACTTTAAAAAGTATATGAGAGCATTCAGCTTGGTTAGAAAACATTTTGACTGTTCAACAGTAGAGTTTGTTAGAAACAGTTTACAACACTCAGAATTAAATTGAAGATACAAAAACCTTCCACACTTAAATCCTGTCTCTAACTTCAAACTGGGGATGAACATTTTTATAATCAATCTGTCTCTATGTGATGGCCCTGCCATGGACTGGTGACCTGTCCAGGATAATCCCCGCCCCTCACCTGAGGGATAGGCTCCACCCCCACAAACCATTGCAGATCATCAATAACCAAAGCTACTAAGGAGGATTACAGAGTTTGGGAGTCAGTGACTTAATAGAGTCTAACAAAGGGTTGGACCTGAATGAGACAGTCACCCTTCAACATGGGGCCATGGCAGAGTGAACCAAGAACACTACAATGGGGGTGAGAGTGGAGCCATGATGGACTCACAGTTCATCACCTCCACCATCATGTGGACCACCTGATCACCTCTCCCTCAACCTCTAAATAACTCATTCCCTGACCGGGAATCGAACCCGGGCCGCGGCGGTGAAAGCGCCGAATCCTAGCCACTAGACCATCAGGGACCACACTGAGCTCTCCAACAACAGAGACTATAGACAATGACTCAAGAACACAGGACTCTGTGGTCTCAGCTTGAGATGCAGAAGGTCCACCAAGACCACCAGACACCTCAGCCCCCTAAAGACAGTCCACCCCCAGGATCCTGCCCCCTCTGCTCCAACTCAGCCCTCCATTCATAACGTGACTTTCGCTACGTCCGAACTGCCAAGTACCAACCTACGTTCTCCTGCTACGACCTGAACATGGCGGCACCACTCAGACACCCGAGAAGATTGGTGGGGAAGCACGACCTCTGCTGGCAGAGCACAGACACCGCAATTAGGTAGACAGCACCAACGAAAGCCCCACCTGCTGGCCTGACTGTGGTACTGCACTCCACTCTGAACGCACCCTTCACTCATTCTCTATTATTAAGCACGTTAACGCACCTGTAAAGGTGTGTTCACATTATATACATATTATATATTTATGCTTGGCCGTTTTTGATGAACTTGGGCGGTACTCTGGTGCAAAGATGAGGTCATGGAGCTGATCTGGGAGCAGTCCTGATGTTAAATGCTGTGATGAAGGACAGTGTAGAGGAAAAATGCGTCAAATTTAAATTTTAAACAGTTTAACGTTGTTGGCAGGACTCCAACCTGAGCAGGGAGACCCCAATGGATTTCTAGTCCATCGCCTTCACCACTCGGCCACAACGACCACATTCACACACTTTTGTAGGAGACTGAAATTAGACAATGAAAGTTCATGTCAGCACAGTCAAACATTTTTTGTCCTCTCTCAAAGACAAACTATTGTGTGTGTGTGTGTGTGTGTGTGTGTGTGTGTGTGTGTGTGTGTGTGTGTGTGTGTGTCAGTGTTGTGACTGAGCGGTGAAGAAGACGACCTTCTGACTCCATTTTCTTTGTTGCTCTTCTATCAGTTCCTCAGTTTCTCTCATCAAGTGAAGCAGCTTTGACAGGTTTACTTCTCTGTGTGTTCACAACTTTGGTCTTTAAACTCCTGACAAACTCACCACGTCACACATTTGGTGAATTAAAGCAACAAATAATGACATCATGATGATTCAGGTTCGGGGGGCACGGCCTGGAGGAAGAGTGGCCGTCTAGCAGAGTTGCTGGTTCAGTTCTCACTTCAGCTGGTGACCATGTTGAAGTGTCCTTGAGCAAGACACTGAGCCCCTCATTGCCCCTGATGACCAGCATCCAAGACCAACAAGCTTCTGATTGGCTCTGATTCTCTGAGCCAAAATCCAACACAGGAAACAGAAACTCTTGAGGTTGTCTCACATTTTTTAAAGAAACTCAGCACAGGACAGTGATAGGAGGCTGGTTTCCTTGATGTGGGCTTCACCTCCACTGTTGTCCACATTTAAATGCTGGCTGATGCTGGTCCCCTGTTGAAACCTGGACCAGACCAGGGACCTTCAGACCTTCAGTCTAACGCTGTTCCAGCATTGGATGAAAAAGTCTGGTCCTCTCATCTTCTTCAACATTGACTTGTTCTACCAGGACAAGAGAATCTGAGCTTGGATGTCATTTAGCAGTCAAAGGCTTGTTAAACTGGTCAACATCAGCTGGTGTTCACTCTGATGATGTAGCGATGGTCTGGATTCTTCCTTCTGGAGCACCAAGCTGCTGGGAAGAAGCCTGATGATGTCAGAGTTGTGTTCAGTGGCTCCTGCTGGGTCCATTTCTGACAAATGGGCTCCAAAGAGTTCAGCTGTTTCAAAGGCTAAGAGAAAGCAGCACATCATGGCGGTCAGGAGACGAGGTGGCCGAGTGGTTAAGGTGATGGACTGCTGATCCATTGAGCTCTGCAGGCGTGGGTTCCAATCCCATCCTCATCGTAGGAGACTTTGGTTTCTGCTCCTAGATTCTGGAACGACTCTGAACTGTGAGGCTTTGCAAGAGGAGATTCTGCAGCACCTGAGAGCTGCAGTTCCAGGACCCCACAGCACCACCTACTGAATTGGATGATAAAATGCATTTGTTGGACTTTTGTTTTTTGGTGACAGCGCCACCTATCAAATTAGATGATAGCAAAATACTACTTTCTAACTGTAGTATTAAAGGTTTATTCATTCATTTTAAACTTTTTGGAGGAAACAACTGTAAATTAACCAGCAGTTACTGGTGATGCTTCACAGTTTCCAAGCTCAAACGGCCTCCTGCTTGTTGGACTCACAATTTCCAAAAAATGTAGACATCAAAAGTCAAATCATGTTTTTGTTTGGTTTTGTGTTGTTTTGTTTTTTACTGGAGGAAAACTTCAAATTGTGATGATGTGTCTGACTTAGAAACTGAACCCCCAAAAATCAAAAAGTCTCCTTCTTCTGTGCCGTGATCTCTGAGCTGATCATGATTGATCTCATCAATAATCCTTGGCAGCCGACCAGTCACACACAGCCCCCCCCCCCCACACACACACACTGAGACATGCAGCAGCTCACAGTAACTGCCTCAGTCACACAGCAGATAGACTCCTTTCTATAACAAGATAAGCAGTAGAAAATGGATGGAAGTGATGATGAACTGATGAACAGGTGATTTGTCCAAAAGTCAACATCAGATTCATTTCCAATCTGTGGAAGCAGTTTCATCTTGAGGTTCCAGGTAAGAACAGCCAGCTGTGGGCTGACACACATCTCTTCAGGAGCACTTCTATGCTCCAAACTTGCCAGGTTGAATTGTGTCTGTATTCTGAGGGCAGCAGGAGGACGGAGGAGTGAGGACACACACATTTGGAACTGAGAGCAGCTGTGTGTGGGATTTCCCCAGCAAAGATAAAACCAGCTCCTTCATGCTGGCAATGAAGGCTCACAGTCACACTGACCCAGCTACAAATACTTTGATATGCAACAGACTGGTTTCTCTTCTGGTAGTTTGTTATCAACTGTTGTCACATTTATGGATCAATTTAGCTGGTAAGATGAAGGCTCCAAAGGACCAGCTGGAGATGCCGGGGATTGAACCCGGGGCCTCATACATGCGAAGCATGCCCTCTACCACTGAGCTACATCCCCTCTGTCAGAGTCACTGTTTAACTGATGCAGCAACACAAACACAGACACAACATTTTTCTCCTTCATTTTAGGGATAAAAAGGAAGTCAGCCTGTGATCTCAAAGGCTCTGTGATCTCAGTAGTTTCACTGTGATGTCAGCCCACACAGCCTTAGACCACAGAGGCAAGTAAGGCTCCAGGAAGCTGAGGCTGCTCCGTTCTCAGTCCAGTCCAGAGTGCAGGTTTTCCTCTCTGAAGCTTTCCAATCCAGCCCAGATCCTCTCTGACTAGCAGGAGTCTTTGACCAGGAAATGAGAATTATATTGAACGTCTGCTCATCCTCAGAATGAAGTAAAAGTATTTGTGTTCCTAAAATAATCTTCAGATGTTAAGATCAATTATTAACATTGATTGACAGCTCTAAACTGACCCATCATCACTATACAGTTGCAAACTGAGGACTGGAATATTTAGAAATCCACAGTTGCTCATAACAACTGGTAGTACAAGTACACAGTAGAGACGACTGTAGGAAGTAGCAGTTGTGAGCCTTGAAAAAAATGCAGTAAAGACAGGAAGCCCCCATCACATTGTCAGTGTTTCAGTGACTGGCATTGTGAAGAGACTGAGACAAAGTCACGTTATGAATGGAGGGCTGAGTTGGAGCAGAGGGGGACAGGATCCTGGGGGTGGACTGTCTTTAGGGGGCTGAGGTGTCTGGTGGTCTTGGTGGACCCTCTGCATCTCAAGCTGAGACCACAGAGTCCTGTGTTCTTGAGTCATTGTTTATAGTCTCTGTTGTTGGAGAGCTCAGTGTGGTCCCTGATGGTCTAGTGGTTAGGATTCGGCGCTCTCACCGCCGCGGTCCGGGTTCGATTCCCGGTCAGGGAATGAGTTATTTAGAGGTTGAGGGAGAGGTGATCAGGTGGTCCACATGATGGTGGAGGTGATGAACTGTGAGTCCATCATGGCTCCACTCTCACCCCCATTGTAGTGTTCTTGGTTCACTCTGCCATGGCCCCACGTTGAAGGGAAACTGTCTCATTCAGGTTCAACCCTTTGTTAGACTCTATTAAGTCACTGACTCCTGCAAGGACAAACTCTGGTCAGTGTGGTCCCTGATGGTCTAGTGGCTAGAATTGGTGCTCACACTGCCACAGCCTAGGGTTCAAGTCCTGGTCAGGGAAGCTGTGGATACCCTGAGGTTCTAGCCAACTATGGACTGATAGCTGACCTCCCCTCCTCTCTAAAATCCTGGAGAAAGCAGCTGCTAATCAGCTGAGTGACTTCCTCCATAACAAGAGTTGATTTGAGGGTTTTAGAGCCCAGCACAGAGACAGCACTGGTAGAAGTCACTGGATATATAAATATATATTATAGATAAATATCGGCCGACTCATCAATGGCTGAGGAATACATTCAGTCAGTAGCATAACAGTCCTCTGAAGCTGTAACGTGAGCCCACTTCTACCGACTAGAGGAGAGGTAAAATTACACCTGAAATCTGAGGTTTGTCCCTCAAAAAGAACCGCGATGTACTAAAAGTTTCCTCCCCAGAATGATTCTATCAACAAACACTTTAAATTGATATTCTGGAGTTTTATTTCAGTCGCCTGGAATTTGCTGTGGAGTGAGTAAGATGGTATTTAAATGGCAGGCCTATCCACTCGCGCTAGCACGAGCATTGCAGATAGCGTCAGCAGGACCAGACCCAATGGGTCCAGAACTGTCTCCAGTTGCTGGGAGCACCCTGGTGAGCTGGGAAGGCCAAAGGTCCAGAAAAGTGAACCTCCACTTCAAGACTGCAGCTGCTCCAGAAAGCAGCTGCAGTCTTGAAGTGGAGGAAGAAGTGCATGGACAGGAACTAGGAGGAGAGACCACATCACCAATCCAGAACAGAGTTTAAAATCCTTCTCCTCAGTCTTAAAGCTCTGAAAGGAACATTCCAGCTAAAAAGGAACCTCAGATGTGTTCTTGTGTTTTTATTATTTCGAACGATGGCAGGGATTTGGTTTGAGAGCATCCATGTCTAACTAGGTTTTGGTGCATACTGCTAATTAGCTCCCACCGCAGGTCGTGGGGGCAGCAGATAAACAGACAAATCATAACAAGAACATCCACTCCAAATAGTCAAACACCAGGGTGGTGATCAAGTAGAGCCTCTGCATGTCAACAAAAGCACTGACAACTTTAAAAGAGAACAGAAAGTTTATTAAAAGACAAGTTTATAAGGACAGTTAAAGGTGTGTAGACGGCTGTTTACACTTTAATTCAGCTGTAGAAGAAGAAGACCTTCACTGTGAAAACTCATCCTGTGTTACAGCCGCCCCTCCAGGACGGTCAGGGACCAACTTCAGTCCTGGTCCTGATACACCGGAAATCCAACCAATCCCTCCCATAGGAACCATGTATTTGTTAAAGCAGCGCTCGCTGTGTCTGTGTAGGAGCCGGTACTGAGCGTATACTGCATGTGTACTACTACTAAAGGTACTTCACCAGAGGCTCCAGCTGATGTCACATATTTCTCCATCAGCTGGATGACATCACTGATATCAGAGACTCCGCCCACTCATTTATTTTCACACATCTCAAAGACAATTCAGTGTTTGATCAGGGATCAATACATCAATATAAAGATCAGTACTTGGTGCCAAGTGGATCTTTGATGGTGACCTCAGAGAAATCAGATCAGCCCTCACACCCTCCTGTCCAATGGTGGCTCCATGATTTCAGCTTCATCCTGTCTCTTTCCTGATGTGTTTTCCCTTCTGCTTTCAAAAACTCTTTACACCCACAACCTTCATGTCTGGCCTCCACCACCATGATTAGTTTCAGTTTCTCCTCAGCTTCAGTCACACAACACAGGATGGACAAAGGAAGTTTCTCTGTTGCGTCGTCTCAAGTTTTCCTGACCTGAGGAGCTTTGTTAACTAACTCAGCAAGACTGATGTCTCTCAGCTGTGTGTTCTCATCATTGTTCTCCATGTAGACACGTTGTCTCCACTGACCATAATCCACTCACCTTCCTTCATTCGTTGCAGTGTCCCAACCAGAGACCAGTCAGGTGGTCTCTGTTCCTGCAGTCATACTGGATATTCGCTATGTGAAGGGGACCAACAAAGTGGTGGTGGACGTGTTGTCTAGAGTTCCTCAGTGTGGTATTTGATTGTGACCGGTTTTCCTCTCTCTGGTTCTCCTCTTGTCTTTTCCTAGCCTCTTAAATTGCAACAAGAGATGCTGGACCACCGGAGCAGGCCACTGGTTCCCCTCCTGATAGTTTGACCTTATCCGAGCAGTCCAATGGGGGACGTATATGGTTTTTAGAGGTTTAGTGAATTATCATTTTGGGATTCAAGAAAAATTACATTCATGGTATTTTGGTAGCGGGATTCCCTTCAGGACCCTGTTCTTGTAGGGGGGTGTGATGGTCCCTTGGCTGATGTCTTTCATGATGTTTCTTGTGTTGCAGCAGGGAGCTGGAGAGTGGGGAGCTGTTCATTCCTCCTAGTTGGTTAGTTGCTCTCTTCATAAAGAACCCGCCTTGCCGGCCAGGAGCCGCTCTTCCTCCTCATCCATTGTCACTTTCATTTTCAGCAGCCAACATCTCTTCCTTACAGCTCCCTTACACTCATGCAACCATAACATTGACTCCATTGCCTGTCAAATCCCATGGCTCTTTTTGTTCTATTTTGTTTTGTTGTTGTTTTCTTGGTTAAAAAAAACATTATTTGGCTTCCTACCCACATCTCCCACTGTTTTGCCATTGCTTCAGAGCCAAGTCGTGAGAAATGGTTTCTCCCCAGTGTGGGTTCTCATGTGACTTTTCAGATGTCCCTATTCTGAGAATTTTTTACCACAAACTGAGCAGGGGAAGGGTTCTCCTCAGTGTGCATTCTCGTGTGTCTTTTCAGACATCCCTTTTCTGAGAATCTTTTGCCACACACAGTGCAGGGGAATGGTTTCTCCCCAGTGTGCATTTTCATATGTCTTTTCAGATGTCCCTTTTCTGGGAATCTTTTATGACATACTGAGCAAGGGAATGGTTTCTCCCCAGTGTGCACTTTCATGTGTCTTTTCAGACATCCCCTTTCTGAAAATCTTTTGCAACAAACTGAGCAGGGGAATGGTTTCTCCCCAGTGTGCATTCTCATGTGTCTTTTCAGATGTCCCTTTTCTGAGAATCTTTTACTACACACTGAGCAGGGGAATGGTTTCTCCCCAGTGTGTGCTCTCATGTGTGATTCTAGATGTGCCTTCACTGAGAATCTTGTGCCACAAACTGAGCAAGGGAATGGTTTCTCCCCAGTATGTGTTCTCATGTGTCTTTTCACACATCCCTTATCTGAAAATTTTATGCCACAAACAGAGCAGGGGAATGGTTTCTCCCCAGTGTGCGTTCTCATGTGTCTTTTCAGACATCCCTTTTCTGAAAATTTTTTGATACAAAGTAAGCATGGAAAAGGTTTCTCTCCAGTGTGTGTTCTCATGTGTCTTTTCAGACATCCCTTTTCTGAAAACGTTCTGCCACAAACTGAGCAGGGGAATGGTTTCTCCAAAGTGTGTGTTCTCATGTGTGATTTCAGATTCCCCGTTGAGAATCTTTTACCACAAACTGGGCATGGGAATGGTTTCACTCCAGTATGTGTTCTCATGTGTCTATTCAGACATCCCTTTACAGAAAATCTTTTGCCGCAAACTGAGCAGGGGAATGGTTTTTCTCCAGTATGTGTTCTCATGTGCGTTTTAAGATGTCGCTTTTCTGAGAATCTTTTGCCACACACTGAGCATGGGAATGGTTTCACACCAGAGTGTGTTCTCATGTGAGTATCCAAACTACTTCTGTAACGAAAACCTTTACTGCATGTTGAGCACCTAAATGGACGCTCATCCTCACTGACTTCTGTCTCAGATTCAGAAGGACCAAAGGTCACGTTCCTGATGATTTCTGATTCTCTTCCAGTTTTTAGTTTTTGCTCTTTTGAGCTGCAATGACTCACTTCCTGTCCTGGGCTCAGTTTCTGAAGCAAATTCCTCCTTGAGCCAAAGGGTTCCTTGTGCTCAGAGGTGGCCGTGTTATCAGGTCTGACCCAATCATCCTCACTGACTTCAGTCTCAGCTTCAGAAGAGTCTGACATCTGGTCTTCAGTCTTAGGTTGTACAAGTGTATCTGGATCTACCTTGCTGGCTGGTTCTGGTTCTGGTCCTCCACTCTCTTCTCCATCAGCTTCTGTTTTCAGAGGATGAATTGGGCTCCTGCTCAGAGACTCTTCTTTCAAGTTCTCCTCAGTTAGACTCTGATGAAGCTGTGGGAACTGAGGTTTCTCTTCGTCCCCTTCACTCTTCACAGGGACCAGAGTGAAGGGGAACGTGGTGATATCAGCCTCCTCCTGCCCTTGAAGCTGCGCTCCCTCCTCACTGGTCCAGAGCTCCTCCCACTCCTCTTTAATGTGGGGGGGCTCTGGGTCCTGCAGCTCAGGGGGAACCTCTTCTTTAATCACCAGCAGCTGCTCCACATCTGCAGGACACAAACAGCAACATCAGAAATCTCTTCATTTGACTCTGAAACAGCGGAGCAACAGACAGAAACAGAAATCAACTCAATGAAAAGAGACGTCCTGCTACTGACGACCAGTCAGCAAACTGGGAACAGAAACGCTGGCTTCAGATGCTTGGATCAACGTTGTGTCACCCAGGTCAAAGGTCATAGGTCCCCTCTGCTGAATGCCTTTGTCCATTCATAATCACATTCACTCGTTGGAATGTTAGTGTCTATAATGGGACAAATGGACAATTCTTGAACGGCCAGTCCAACCCAAGGTCGCCAAGAAAAATCTTTCTTTTTTTAAGTAGGCCTTTATAATATCCGTGTCAGCCTACATCTTAATGTCAAAAAAGAAGCAACATGCACAGCATCCTGGGCCAGCCTGACACACACACACGACACGGCAAGGCTGAGTGAAGCAGTCCTAGTCCCCTATTATCCAGCTAGAACCCTTCGCTCCCAGGATGGAGGGTTACTGGTGGTTCCTAGAGTTCTAAAAGTAGAATGGGAGCCAGAGCCTTCAGCTATCAGGCTCCCCTCCTGTGGAACGGTTTGAGTCCGGGATGCCCCCCCCCCCCCAAGACCTTCCTTTTTGATCAAACTTATAGTTAGGACAGCTTAAACCGGCCCTTCGATATTTTGCTGTAGGCTTCAACCTGGTTTATGCTTCTGCATGGCATCAACGCCGTACCTACACTGTCGACGCAGACCTACATGGACCCTACGCCGCAGCAGACGTGCACCTCCAAAATGTCCTGACTATTCATTGTGTCGACACGTCGTGACGTGAACATCAAGGACTGTGATTGGTCCGTTCAGAGGAGTCGCCGAATGCATTTAGAGGTGGAAGAACCTCCACGACAAAATGTGCGTCTCCGGAAGAAAATGGCCACAAGTCGTGTTTTTCATGTTCAAGGTTTTAAGTTTGATTCATGAAAACAAAGTCGTTCAAAGAGAAGCACTGGACTTTCTGTTGGAAATAGTTTTGTTTTGGAATCTGACAAGAGCCCCCGAAACCATAGAAAGACACAGCCACACCCCCTAGCAGCTTGGAGGTGAGCTGCAGAGCAACGCATTCCCTCAACACAGAACTGGGCACTGGGCTTCTCTCTCCTCCTCTCTGTCCTCCTATATGTGTCATACATAAATCACACACATAACTAACTCCTCTTCTCCCCTCATCCCAGATCCTGGTGCTGCTGAGGAGGCTGCAGACCTGAAGAGGCTCAAGCTGCCACCCGTAGCTCCACCTGCTCACGTCCCCGTCTGTCCATCAGTCTCTTCCTTTCTCTCTCTCTTTATCTCTGTCCCTCTCTTTCCTTCTGCATATCTGTCTTCCTCCATTCTCTGTCTTTGTCTCTGCCCTGCTCTCCTGCTCTCTTTCCCCCTAACCAGTCAAAGCAGAAGGCCATCCCCACTGATCCTGGATCTGCTCGACGTTCCTGCCTGTTAAAAGGAAGGTTTTCATCACCACTGTTGCAGGATGTGCTGCTGGTGGAGAATTGTTGGGTGGAGGTTCATTGAAGGAGTTTGGTTCGAGACCTGCTCTACTAGTAAAGAGTCATGAGAGAACTTTGTTGTGATTTGGTTCAAACAAATAAAATTGACTTGACTTGAACGTGATGATAGTGTGGAAAAACTGTCAAAAAGAATGAAGACAGGTGAGAAAGAAAAGGGAGGATTAAAAAGAAGAGATTAAAGAAAAGCTATGGTTCTGCTGAGTGTTGTGATGCTCATGTTTAGCTGTCAAGCTAGCAGCTCTGGACTCACTGATCTGGACTGAAACTGCATTGAAATGAAACAACAGAGCTTCACTGGTGTCTGCAGGAGGTTTGCCTTTGGATTTTGTCCCCTAAATCGACTGTAACATTGGTTCATTCTGACGGGACTCATTTGGATATCATGTGACTTGCTGGAGACAGAGAGACTGCTGACACGTGTGTGTGTGTGTGTGTGTGTGTGTGTGTGTGTGTGTGTGTGTGTGTGTGTGTGTGTGTGTGTGTGCTGACTGAGTCCCACCAACATTGTGCTGCCTGCTCTTTGACTTTGTCTCAGGGGTTTTTCCAGCTGGTCTGGACCACTTGGTCTGATGAAGCTCCAGCTAGAATTCCTAGACTTTGTTTCTGAGCTACTAAAACCTCCCTTTATGTTGGGAACAATGCAGCAGGTCCCTGCGGGGACTCACCTGCTCTGTCCAGCCTGACTCGGGGCTTCAGCACGGCATCGAGCAGCAACCTCTGCCGGCGGTTCTCCCGCTCGTACTCCGCCACGGTTTCCTCCAGCAGAGCCACGATCTGCTCCGCGGCCGCCGCCAGCCGCTCGGTGAGCAGCGCTCTCAGCACCGGGACTCCAGCCGCTGAGTCTCCTTCTCCCAGCTGCAGCAGGAAGTCTTCAGCGGCGGCGAGGATCCGCTCCTGGACCGACACCCGCAGCAGCTGCGCGGCGCACATGTTGAGGTTCTACCGGCGCCACTCAGCCTTCAGGAGACAAAGACCGAGGCCGGGGGTTCACGGACTTCTCCTTCTTTCCTTGTTGTTTGAAAACGTCCCGCGTCTTCGTCTCGTTCTGTGAAGCGCGTATTGATGACGTATGTGGTGACGTCCAAAGCCTCGTGAGCCGGCAGTGACCACGTGACTGATTCAGGACCTCCTTCTCCGGCTTGGCCTGAGATTCTAAATGTAAAGCAGTGAAACGCCGTGGTTTCCTCCCTCCTCGTCCAAAAGCGTTCGCTATTTGATCAAAGGAAGGAGAAACAAGTGACTCGATGTTGTGGAGGCTGAACTCCGAGTTGAGAGAACTTTCATTCTGATCTGAGAGCAGCAACAAAGCCACTGAGAAAAACTGAACCACTGTCAGAGTCGGCACAGCATCAGCAGTCAGGCTGTGTTCACACTGGGAGAAACCATCGGACAGAAACCTCCCTCAGTCACACTGAAGGAACCTGAACTGACTGCTGCAGCTGGGACACACACACACACACACACACACACACACACACACACACTCAGCAGGAAACATGAACAGAGAGATAAAAGCACAGGATGCCTCCTCCTCCTCCTTCCAGAGATCAACTGATCTCCAGATTGACTTCAATTCTTTGATCAGAATTCTTCTTCCTCCTTGATAGATTTATTGATACTTTGTCATAGACGGTCCATTCCTATTGGAGGATGTTAAAGAGCAGGAGAACCAGGTTCCCATGGACTGATAGCTGACCTCCCCTCCTCTCTAAAATCCTGGAGAAAGCAGCTGCTAATCAGCTGAGTGACTTCCTCCATAACAAGAGTTGATTTGAGGGTTTTAGAGCCCAGCACAGAGACAGCACTGGTAGAAGTCACTGGATATATAAATATATATTATAGATAAATATCGGCCGACTCATCAATGGCTGAGGAATACATTCAGTCAGTAGCATAACAGTCCTCTGAAGCTGTAACGTGAGCCCACTTCTACCGACTAGAGGAGAGGTAAAATTACACCTGAAATCTGAGGTTTGTCCCTCAAAAAGAACCGCGATGTACTAAAAGTTTCCTCCCCAGAATGATTCTATCAACAAACACTTTAAATTGATATTCTGGAGTTTTATTTCAGTCGCCTGGAATTTGCTGTGGAGTGAGTAAGATGGTATTTAAATGGCAGGCCTATCCACTCGCGCTAGCACGAGCATTGCAGATAGCGTCAGCAGGACCAGACCCAATGGGTCCAGAACTGTCTCCAGTTGCTGGGAGCACCCTGGTGAGCTGGGAAGGCCAAAGGTCCAGAAAAGTGAACCTCCACTTCAAGACTGCAGCTGCTCCAGAAAGCAGCTGCAGTCTTGAAGTGGAGGAAGAAGTGCATGGACAGGAACTAGGAGGAGAGACCACATCACCAATCCAGAACAGAGTTTAAAATCCTTCTCCTCAGTCTTAAAGCTCTGAAAGGAACATTCCAGCTAAAAAGGAACCTCAGATGTGTTCTTGTGTTTTTATTATTTCGAACGATGGCAGGGATTTGGTTTGAGAGCATCCATGTCTAACTAGGTTTTGGTGCATACTGCTAATTAGCTCCCACCGCAGGTCGTGGGGGCAGCAGATAAACAGACAAATCATAACAAGAACATCCACTCCAAATAGTCAAACACCAGGGTGGTGATCAAGTAGAGCCTCTGCATGTCAACAAAAGCACTGACAACTTTAAAAGAGAACAGAAAGTTTATTAAAAGACAAGTTTATAAGGACAGTTAAAGGTGTGTAGACGGCTGTTTACACTTTAATTCAGCTGTAGAAGAAGAAGACCTTCACTGTGAAAACTCATCCTGTGTTACAGCCGCCCCTCCAGGACGGTCAGGGACCAACTTCAGTCCTGGTCCTGATACACCGGAAATCCAACCAATCCCTCCCATAGGAACCATGTATTTGTTAAAGCAGCGCTCGCTGTGTCTGTGTAGGAGCCGGTACTGAGCGTATACTGCATGTGTACTACTACTAAAGGTACTTCACCAGAGGCTCCAGCTGATGTCACATATTTCTCCATCAGCTGGATGACATCACTGATATCAGAGACTCCGCCCACTCATTTATTTTCACACATCTCAAAGACAATTCAGTGTTTGATCAGGGATCAATACATCAATATAAAGATCAGTACTTGGTGCCAAGTGGATCTTTGATGGTGACCTCAGAGAAATCAGATCAGCCCTCACACCCTCCTGTCCAATGGTGGCTCCATGATTTCAGCTTCATCCTGTCTCTTTCCTGATGTGTTTTCCCTTCTGCTTTCAAAAACTCTTTACACCCACAACCTTCATGTCTGGCCTCCACCACCATGATTAGTTTCAGTTTCTCCTCAGCTTCAGTCACACAACACAGGATGGACAAAGGAAGTTTCTCTGTTGCGTCGTCTCAAGTTTTCCTGACCTGAGGAGCTTTGTTAACTAACTCAGCAAGACTGATGTCTCTCAGCTGTGTGTTCTCATCATTGTTCTCCATGTAGACACGTTGTCTCCACTGACCATAATCCACTCACCTTCCTTCATTCGTTGCAGTGTCCCAACCAGAGACCAGTCAGGTGGTCTCTGTTCCTGCAGTCATACTGGATATTCGCTATGTGAAGGGGACCAACAAAGTGGTGGTGGACGTGTTGTCTAGAGTTCCTCAGTGTGGTATTTGATTGTGACCGGTTTTCCTCTCTCTGGTTCTCCTCTTGTCTTTTCCTAGCCTCTTAAATTGCAACAAGAGATGCTGGACCACCGGAGCAGGCCACTGGTTCCCCTCCTGATAGTTTGACCTTATCCGAGCAGTCCAATGGGGGACGTATATGGTTTTTAGAGGTTTAGTGAATTATCATTTTGGGATTCAAGAAAAATTACATTCATGGTATTTTGGTAGCGGGATTCCCTTCAGGACCCTGTTCTTGTAGGGGGGTGTGATGGTCCCTTGGCTGATGTCTTTCATGATGTTTCTTGTGTTGCAGCAGGGAGCTGGAGAGTGGGGAGCTGTTCATTCCTCCTAGTTGGTTAGTTGCTCTCTTCATAAAGAACCCGCCTTGCCGGCCAGGAGCCGCTCTTCCTCCTCATCCATTGTCACTTTCATTTTCAGCAGCCAACATCTCTTCCTTACAGCTCCCTTACACTCATGCAACCATAACATTGACTCCATTGCCTGTCAAATCCCATGGCTCTTTTTGTTCTATTTTGTTTTGTTGTTGTTTTCTTGGTTAAAAAAAACATTATTTGGCTTCCTACCCACATCTCCCACTGTTTTGCCATTGCTTCAGAGCAAGTCGTGAGAAATGGTTTCTCCCCAGTGTGGGTTCTCATGTGACTTTTCAGATGTCCCTATTCTGAGAATTTTTTACCACAAACTGAGCAGGGGAAGGGTTCTCCTCAGTGTGCATTCTCGTGTGTCTTTTCAGACATCCCTTTTCTGAGAATCTTTTGCCACACACAGTGCAGGGGAATGGTTTCTCCCCAGTGTGCATTTTCATATGTCTTTTCAGATGTCCCTTTTCTGGGAATCTTTTATGACATACTGAGCAAGGGAATGGTTTCTCCCCAGTGTGCACTTTCATGTGTCTTTTCAGACATCCCCTTTCTGAAAATCTTTTGCAACAAACTGAGCAGGGGAATGGTTTCTCCCCAGTGTGCATTCTCATGTGTCTTTTCAGATGTCCCTTTTCTGAGAATCTTTTACTACACACTGAGCAGGGGAATGGTTTCTCCCCAGTGTGTGCTCTCATGTGTGATTCTAGATGTGCCTTCACTGAGAATCTTGTGCCACAAACTGAGCAAGGGAATGGTTTCTCCCCAGTATGTGTTCTCATGTGTCTTTTCACACATCCCTTATCTGAAAATTTTATGCCACAAACAGAGCAGGGGAATGGTTTCTCCCCAGTGTGCGTTCTCATGTGTCTTTTCAGACATCCCTTTTCTGAAAATTTTTTGATACAAAGTAAGCATGGAAAAGGTTTCTCTCCAGTGTGTGTTCTCATGTGTCTTTTCAGACATCCCTTTTCTGAAAACGTTCTGCCACAAACTGAGCAGGGGAATGGTTTCTCCAAAGTGTGTGTTCTCATGTGTGATTTCAGATTCCCCGTTGAGAATCTTTTACCACAAACTGGGCATGGGAATGGTTTCACTCCAGTATGTGTTCTCATGTGTCTATTCAGACATCCCTTTACAGAAAATCTTTTGCCGCAAACTGAGCAGGGGAATGGTTTTTCTCCAGTATGTGTTCTCATGTGCGTTTTAAGATGTCGCTTTTCTGAGAATCTTTTGCCACACACTGAGCATGGGAATGGTTTCACACCAGAGTGTGTTCTCATGTGAGTATCCAAACTACTTCTGTAACGAAAACCTTTACTGCATGTTGAGCACCTAAATGGACGCTCATCCTCACTGACTTCTGTCTCAGATTCAGAAGGACCAAAGGTCACGTTCCTGATGATTTCTGATTCTCTTCCAGTTTTTAGTTTTTGCTCTTTTGAGCTGCAATGACTCACTTCCTGTCCTGGGCTCAGTTTCTGAAGCAAATTCCTCCTTGAGCCAAAGGGTTCCTTGTGCTCAGAGGTGGCCGTGTTATCAGGTCTGACCCAATCATCCTCACTGACTTCAGTCTCAGCTTCAGAAGAGTCTGACATCTGGTCTTCAGTCTTAGGTTGTACAAGTGTATCTGGATCTACCTTGCTGGCTGGTTCTGGTTCTGGTCCTCCACTCTCTTCTCCATCAGCTTCTGTTTTCAGAGGATGAATTGGGCTCCTGCTCAGAGACTCTTCTTTCAAGTTCTCCTCAGTTAGACTCTGATGAAGCTGTGGGAACTGAGGTTTCTCTTCGTCCCCTTCACTCTTCACAGGGACCAGAGTGAAGGGGAACGTGGTGATATCAGCCTCCTCCTGCCCTTGAAGCTGCGCTCCCTCCTCACTGGTCCAGAGCTCCTCCCACTCCTCTTTAATGTGGGGGGGCTCTGGGTCCTGCAGCTCAGGGGGAACCTCTTCTTTAATCACCAGCAGCTGCTCCACATCTGCAGGACACAAACAGCAACATCAGAAATCTCTTCATTTGACTCTGAAACAGCGGAGCAACAGACAGAAACAGAAATCAACTCAATGAAAAGAGACGTCCTGCTACTGACGACCAGTCAGCAAACTGGGAACAGAAACGCTGGCTTCAGATGCTTGGATCAACGTTGTGTCACCCAGGTCAAAGGTCATAGGTCCCCTCTGCTGAATGCCTTTGTCCATTCATAATCACATTCACTCGTTGGAATGTTAGTGTCTATAATGGGACAAATGGACAATTCTTGAACGGCCAGTCCAACCCAAGGTCGCCAAGAAAAATCTTTCTTTTTTTAAGTAGGCCTTTATAATATCCGTGTCAGCCTACATCTTAATGTCAAAAAAGAAGCAACATGCACAGCATCCTGGGCCAGCCTGACACACACACACGACACGGCAAGGCTGAGTGAAGCAGTCCTAGTCCCCTATTATCCAGCTAGAACCCTTCGCTCCCAGGATGGAGGGTTACTGGTGGTTCCTAGAGTTCTAAAAGTAGAATGGGAGCCAGAGCCTTCAGCTATCAGGCTCCCCTCCTGTGGAACGGTTTGAGTCCGGGATGCCCCCCCCCCCCCAAGACCTTCCTTTTTGATCAAACTTATAGTTAGGACAGCTTAAACCGGCCCTTCGATATTTTGCTGTAGGCTTCAACCTGGTTTATGCTTCTGCATGGCATCAACGCCGTACCTACACTGTCGACGCAGACCTACATGGACCCTACGCCGCAGCAGACGTGCACCTCCAAAATGTCCTGACTATTCATTGTGTCGACACGTCGTGACGTGAACATCAAGGACTGTGATTGGTCCGTTCAGAGGAGTCGCCGAATGCATTTAGAGGTGGAAGAACCTCCACGACAAAATGTGCGTCTCCGGAAGAAAATGGCCACAAGTCGTGTTTTTCATGTTCAAGGTTTTAAGTTTGATTCATGAAAACAAAGTCGTTCAAAGAGAAGCACTGGACTTTCTGTTGGAAATAGTTTTGTTTTGGAATCTGACAAGAGCCCCCGAAACCATAGAAAGACACAGCCACACCCCCTAGCAGCTTGGAGGTGAGCTGCAGAGCAACGCATTCCCTCAACACAGAACTGGGCACTGGGCTTCTCTCTCCTCCTCTCTGTCCTCCTATATGTGTCATACATAAATCACACACATAACTAACTCCTCTTCTCCCCTCATCCCAGATCCTGGTGCTGCTGAGGAGGCTGCAGACCTGAAGAGGCTCAAGCTGCCACCCGTAGCTCCACCTGCTCACGTCCCCGTCTGTCCATCAGTCTCTTCCTTTCTCTCTCTCTTTATCTCTGTCCCTCTCTTTCCTTCTGCATATCTGTCTTCCTCCATTCTCTGTCTTTGTCTCTGCCCTGCTCTCCTGCTCTCTTTCCCCCTAACCAGTCAAAGCAGAAGGCCATCCCCACTGATCCTGGATCTGCTCGACGTTCCTGCCTGTTAAAAGGAAGGTTTTCATCACCACTGTTGCAGGATGTGCTGCTGGTGGAGAATTGTTGGGTGGAGGTTCATTGAAGGAGTTTGGTTCGAGACCTGCTCTACTAGTAAAGAGTCATGAGAGAACTTTTGTTGTGATTTGGTTCAAACAAATAAAATTGACTTGACTTGAACGTGATGATAGTGTGGAAAAACTGTCAAAAAGAATGAAGACAGGTGAGAAAGAAAAGGGAGGATTAAAAAGAAGAGATTAAAGAAAAGCTATGGTTCTGCTGAGTGTTGTGATGCTCATGTTTAGCTGTCAAGCTAGCAGCTCTGGACTCACTGATCTGGACTGAAACTGCATTGAAATGAAACAACAGAGCTTCACTGGTGTCTGCAGGAGGTTTGCCTTTGGATTTTGTCCCCTAAATCGACTGTAACATTGGTTCATTCTGACGGGACTCATTTGGATATCATGTGACTTGCTGGAGACAGAGAGACTGCTGACACGTGTGTGTGTGTGTGTGTGTGTGTGTGTGTGTGTGTGTGTGTGTGTGTGTGTGTGTGTGTGTGTGTGTGCTGACTGAGTCCCACCAACATTGTGCTGCCTGCTCTTTGACTTTGTCTCAGGGGTTTTTCCAGCTGGTCTGGACCACTTGGTCTGATGAAGCTCCAGCTAGAATTCCTAGACTTTGTTTCTGAGCTACTAAAACCTCCCTTTATGTTGGGAACAATGCAGCAGGTCCCTGCGGGGACTCACCTGCTCTGTCCAGCCTGACTCGGGGCTTCAGCACGGCATCGAGCAGCAACCTCTGCCGGCGGTTCTCCCGCTCGTACTCCGCCACGGTTTCCTCCAGCAGAGCCACGATCTGCTCCGCGGCCGCCGCCAGCCGCTCGGTGAGCAGCGCTCTCAGCACCGGGACTCCAGCCGCTGAGTCTCCTTCTCCCAGCTGCAGCAGGAAGTCTTCAGCGGCGGCGAGGATCCGCTCCTGGACCGACACCCGCAGCAGCTGCGCGGCGCACATGTTGAGGTTCTACCGGCGCCACTCAGCCTTCAGGAGACAAAGACCGAGGCCGGGGGTTCACGGACTTCTCCTTCTTTCCTTGTTGTTTGAAAACGTCCCGCGTCTTCGTCTCGTTCTGTGAAGCGCGTATTGATGACGTATGTGGTGACGTCCAAAGCCTCGTGAGCCGGCAGTGACCACGTGACTGATTCAGGACCTCCTTCTCCGGCTTGGCCTGAGATTCTAAATGTAAAGCAGTGAAACGCCGTGGTTTCCTCCCTCCTCGTCCAAAAGCGTTCGCTATTTGATCAAAGGAAGGAGAAACAAGTGACTCGATGTTGTGGAGGCTGAACTCCGAGTTGAGAGAACTTTCATTCTGATCTGAGAGCAGCAACAAAGCCACTGAGAAAAACTGAACCACTGTCAGAGTCGGCACAGCATCAGCAGTCAGGCTGTGTTCACACTGGGAGAAACCATCGGACAGAAACCTCCCTCAGTCACACTGAAGGAACCTGAACTGACTGCTGCAGCTGGGACACACACACACACACACACACACACACACACACACACACTCAGCAGGAAACATGAACAGAGAGATAAAAGCACAGGATGCCTCCTCCTCCTCCTTCCAGAGATCAACTGATCTCCAGATTGACTTCAATTCTTTGATCAGAATTCTTCTTCCTCCTTGATAGATTTATTGATACTTTGTCATAGACGGTCCATTCCTATTGGAGGATGTTAAAGAGCAGGAGAACCAGGTTCCCATGTATGGAACTAGAATATTTATATACTGTATTGCAGTCGTTTCCAACATCCATCCATCCATTGTCTTCCACTTATTCCTGTTAAGGGTCATGGGGGTGGAGCCTATCGCAGAGTCTACAGGTGAGAGGCGGGGTTCACCCTGGACAGGTCAGCAGTCCATCACAGGACCAACACATAGAGACAGACAACCATTCACTCTCACAGTCACACCTACAGTCAATTTAGAGTATCAATCAGCCTCGTCCCCTCTTGATGTCTTTGGACTGTGGAGGAAGCTGGAGTACCAGAGAGAACCCACACAGGAACAGGGAGAACATGGAGACTCACACAGAAAGATCCTGTGCTCCAGCCGGGACTGGAACCCTGAACCTTCTTGCTGTGAGGTATTTTTATCTCACAAGTGGAAAAATGTAGAATCTTCATGTCATTACATGTCGTTCTCCATTGGGTCACTAGGGGGCAGCACCTACCTGCATCACCAATATGAGCCTTCAGTCTGTCAGGGGGTAGAATTCAGTCACCACCAATGACATCAGAGTCAGAGTTTAGATATCAAAGACAGACATTAAAGCCTCTCTGATAAAACAAAAATATACTGCAATATTTTTTTCCAAAGTGAGACCCTCTTTATTCTCTAGTTTAATCTGCTGCAGTAATAATGAGCATCTTTGTCAGTCTACTGATGAATGTCAGATATCTTTGATGACCAAACCTGGACGTTTGTCTCAGTTTGACTGGAAGTCTCATTCATTCATTTCTCCTCCATGATTTCCTGCAATGATTTCCTGGTTCTGCTCCATTCAGGTTCAGAGAGCTGAGATTAAAATCACTCAGGAATAAAAGAGGAGACACCAACAAGTCAGCATGGAAGAGGAGCAGCTTTTCAAACTGGTCACCCTGGCTGCTGGTCTGGGCCTCCCTTTGCCTCGGTGCTCCTTGAACCAGTGAAGGTCCTGGTCCAGTCTTCTCCACTGAGTCCTCGTGAACAGGGAGCACCTCCCCACCAGAGAGGTGCAGGGCAAAGGAAAGGAAAACTCCAACCAGAATGAACGCTGCACTAAAAACTGCCCTCCATTTCTTGAGGGGAACGTTGGGTCTTCCTCAGGCAAATGGCAGTCAGCAGTGGCTCAACATCTGAACTGAGCCCAGACCTGGTCAGCTGATCATTCACCAGCTCAGCCCCTCCCACTCATGACGAAGACCTTGAAAACCCCAACATCACCTCCTCCACCTCAGTCTGGCGTGTGTGGATGGAGGGCTGTGACGTCAGCGGCGATGACATCACTGACACAAACACACTGATCTCTGACTGGTCTGGTCTGAGTGGGATTCAGTGACATCACACAACCTGCACCAGATGAAGGGGCGGGGCACCCAGGAGCTGTGACATCACTGGTGACTCTTGTTGGGCCGCCTTCTTGGCCAAAGTGGAGGAGAACAGGACCCAAATACAGACGGGGGAGAGGAGCGTTCAACAAAAGGAGGCTTGAATGATGAAAATACAAAGAACAACAAAGGAACTCAAAGCACCAACAGAGGAGAAAAGACAAAGTAGCAAACAAAAGCCAAACTTCCACTGGAAACTTGGAGGAGCTGGAACAGGAGGGAGAGAACATGAGGCTGAGAACCCTGGAGAATGAGAGGTGGACAAATCCACCAGCGCAGCATCAGGAGAGCAAAGAAACCAGAAGGAGCTTTGAGGAGCTGCTGACATGCAGCCAGGGAGCGTCTGCCTGAGATGGGAGGAGCTGCTCATCCACCCAGATGGAGAAGCAGCCATCTTGCTCTTCTGACGCCGACTCAGAAGGAACAGAGGAGGTGAGGGGCCTCACGTTGTCATGGCGACATGGAAACATTCCACTCTGTCAGTGGTGCCTCCATCAGACGCACTTTGTCTTTGTGAAGATCAAAGTGAAAGGAAATAATAAAATAAAACAATGAAGGCTGCATGAACTGAGTGACACACTTGAGGATGACATCAGCGAAATGTGTGATGTCACACTGCTGAGTCGTGAGGTCACCACCAGAGAACAAATGAGTGATGAGATGCTGATTATTGACTCTCTACTTTAAATGATCTCACTCTCTTCCAGCTGGAAGAAGTTTGAGGATGAATGAAGTCAAGAACTGGAAAAATGGAGAACATTCATGTCATTACATGTTGTTCTCCACTGGGTCACTAGGGGGCAGCACCTACCTGCAACTCCTGGGAGCCCTCAGTCTCACCTCATTTTCAGGCTCCAACTAAAATGAAGCTTCAACTCTTCTGAATCCTCTCCACCTGTCAGATCTGTTTGAAACTTCCAGGTTTGATCAACATCCCAGTCTGAACACATCTACAGGTCAGCAGTGACCACAGCACCACCTACTGGCAGCAGGAAATGACAGATTTGACACTGAGATGTCCTCGTCACGGCGTGATGGAGAGTTCTGATGATTCATCAGCACAATCAAACTCTGAGAACTCCTCCCTGCATGGTTGATGAGGGTCAAAGTTCCCATGTGGCTCACTTCAGGTGGAGGACCAGAGATTTTAGGCTCATGTGAGTGGTTGATTCTAATGTAAGAATAACAGACCACAGACTAGTCAGTGAATAAAACTGCCGACTTCTTTATAGACAGAAAATGTCAGAAAAACAAAAACTATTGGTTCCAAACCCTTTACATCCACACACATTCAATAAAGGAGTCTCCCTCCAACCAACAGACAGAAACCAGACCTCAGGAGAATCAGGTTATTGACCTCTTTTGAGTCTTATTTGAAGTTAACCCGACTTATTTGAGTTGAGGTTTAATTTGGTGGCTGGATTTCTATGATTGTTTGTTTACTTCACGGTGTCTATTTGAGTTTCCTCAGTCTAGGTTCTCATTTGATCTTGGTTCAGCCTATTGATGAGTTTTAGTTCTACGTTCCCTCTTCCTGTTGGGTTGTTTCACCGGCTCTATCCAAGCTTGAACTCCCTTTCAACAACCCACTCATGGAACACCGATTTGGCACACAATCAGGAAACGTGAACAAAACAAAGTCATAAAAATAAAACTCAGGGCCAAAGTATTTCAATTTACAACTCAATCTCACAAATCAATGATCAGAGTCTCTCCCGTTCATCACCAGTCTTTTCGTTCAGTCCGTTATCAGTCCAAAAGAAATTCAAGGTGTCTCTGTGAAACCTGTCAGTTCTGTCCTACCACAATCCCACCGTCAGGGTCAGTGTCACCTGGGTGGGTGAGGTTTGCAGCGCCATTTTCCACTCCGACTCTCTCTCTCCTGTGGGTGGCTCGCCATCTTTTCTCCACAGCGTCAGGTGTGTTCGCACACCAGTGATCCCGCCTACAAAACCTGGCAAAATCCTCGTTCACAACGCAATCAACAAAATCCAGAATCATGGACAGCAGTTGAGTCCAGTGTCTTCTCAAAAAATGAAGGGACCAAGGAGAAAACCTCAAAAGAGTCTGCTTTGTTTACTCTTTCCTCTCTCATTCTCGAGTCGTCCGTCTGCTTTAGTTTACTTTATTTATATTTGTACAGCACTTTTCATCCAGAGACTGCAACACAAAGTGCTTCACAGAACTGAGAGAAAACAGGCAACGTTTAATAAAATATAAAACAATACAATAAATACATGTTAAGAACCCGGCCTTCCCAACCCACATGACCTCATACATGCACACACCACCCCCCCCTCCCACACACACACACACACAACCACACACTGACTGTCAGTAGGAACATGGCAGGGCACTGAAAATCCTAGTGAGGAAAGACCACCTATGGGGGGCCATCCTCACCAGGAGGTGCCACAGCCCACAACCACAGGGAGCGCCGCCACCCAGACCCCCCCGACCCGGACAGACGGGTACACTCCACATATAATGCAGAGCCCCCCAGCTCTCCGGGCCTGGACGATCCCAAGGACGACGCCCCTGTGGGCGGACCAGACACACCTCCCAGTGTGGAGGGCCCCCACCAGGAAACACTGGAGCTAAAAACTAAAAGACTCAAAGAAGGTAGAATAGGAAAGAACAGAAATTACAATGATATTAAAATATCAGAATGACATAAAATATATATAAAATCTAAAAGTTTTAAGAGCTAATAAAAAAGTAGAATAAAATAATTAAAAGACAAAAGTAACAATAAGATATCGTGATAAAATTAAAGGCTAAGAGAGACTAAGTCAGTTAAAAGCTAAGCTAAAAAGGGGAGTCTTGAGCCTCCTTTTGAAAACATCAACAGTCTCTGCGGTCCTGATGTTCTCTGGCAGGCTGTTCCAGAACTTTGGGCCATAATGGCTGGATGCAGCCTCCCCGTGGGTTTTAGTTCTGACTCTTGGAACGACTAAAAGGCCGGTGCCAGAGGACCTCAGGGTCCGCGATGGTTGATATGATAAAAGCAGTTCAGATAAATAAGGTGGGCCAAGACCATTAAGACACTTAAAAACTACTAAAAGAACCTTAAAATCGATCCTGAAACACACGGGGAGCCGATGCAGCGACATTAAAACTGGTGTAATGAGCTCCCGCCCTCTGGTCCTCGTCAGCACACGTGCTGCAGAATTCTGGAGTCATTGTAGATTATAGATGGTTGTTTTGGGGAGACCAGAGAGCAGCAGGGCACTACAAGAATCTGAAGGACTGGAAATAAAAGCATGCATCAGCACCTCCGTGTTGGCCTGAGAGGAACGGGCGACTCTGGCTCTGTTCTTAAGATGATAAAAACCTCTCTTAGTTATGTTCTTGACATGTGGAATGAAATTCAGCTCAGAGTCAAAAATGACGCCCAGGTTCTTTACAGATTGTGAAGGTGATGTGATCCTTTGATGAGTTTAGGATCAGTCAGAGATCAAAGACTGAAGCAGGAGATCAATGAACAGAATTCAGACATCAAAGACAGAATTCAGACATCAAACACATCCCCGATGGAGGCTACACCCCCCCCAGACAGTTTCCATTTAAGTCGTAAGTTTTACGACTTAAATGATCCATTGTGCGCTTCACGCGTGGGTTCGAATCCCGTCGTAGGAGACTTTCTTCTCCTAGATTATGGAATTACTGTGAGGCTTTTAACTGACACAGATACCAGCTGACTCAACTTCCCTTTCACATCCTGACCAAAACAACTCTGACACCCAGAGCTTGCATGTGTCAATCACCTCTGGAGAAGGTCCCGCCCCCTTAGAGCAAAAATCCTCCCATCAGTGAAGAAAACTGAAGACACCTCTTGGATGAGAGCTGAAGCGTCTTCTAGAAACCTGAAACAGTCCACTTGACACATTTAAATAATTCTACAATCCTACAGTTTCACTGAGCTTTTGTCCAAAGCCATGTTCATGTATCACATGTATATAATATATATGTGACACTCTTTCATCTACTCATTAACAAAAATGCAGTCTAATTCCAGTAAATTTGTGCAGAAGAAAACGTTATTTGTGCTGCTTCTTTATTTATTTATTAAGTTTAGTTAGTATTTTTTAATGTGTTTTCTTTCAAGTCACATTTTGTCCATTAACTTCATAATCAGAGTCTCCATCTCATCACATGACTAAAGTCTGGGTTCTGTATTGGTGGTAAAATATCCTTCCATGCCCCTCACTAGTTTGCACACAGAAAAGCATATTTTACTGGTTTCAGATCTCTTAGCTTGTTCTCTCTCTTAAACCTGCTGAGGCAGCTTTCATTGTGTGATTGATTTTAAAATATAAATATGGAACAGAACCATTGGAATCAGATGTCAGGACATTTGAAGGAATGTCAATCTCCTGTTGAAATGTTGCAGTGTTCAGCTGAGGCTCTCTGGCAGTGGCACCAGGAGCCACAATGGCAGAACCTGGACCCTCCTGGAGGAGAACCACAGGTGAGGGCCTTCTTGGCTCCAGATTGATGGAAATCAAGTGTCTGAGGCTGTTAGCAGCCATTAAGTTGATCTGGTTGGCACTGGTATTTGTTCTTGCTGCAGCTCAGGAGTGATTCAGGAGAAGAGTTTCAGAACAGCCAAGGTTGGGGACTGGAATTCTAAAATTTCCCCTGGAACCAAACAACCTTGGAGGGTAAAACCTCCAATCATAGCCACTCAGATGCAGCAGCAGAAGAAGCTGTCATCTACCCTGATAGTCAGAGCATCAAGTCAAGAAAACATCACCATCTTGTAGTTCCAAACCTCCACCTGTCAGATTCAGCTACTTCTTATTGTGGGACTTTAAACTTGAACACAATGGAATTTGGACAAGGAGTTTTCCTTCCAGTCCAAACATCATCGTCCAGCCTCCAACTAGAGGTCCATCAGTTATCATGGAGCCACAGGTGGAGTCTGGATTCTTTTCTAGAATGAGACGGCAGTGACAGTTCTGCCAAGTGACATCACTGACATGAATGGATGACTTCAGTCACATGACTGGATGACTTCAGTCACGTGACTGGATGACTTCAGTCACGTGACTGGATGACAGTGTAGATGCCAATGTAGAGGTTTGGGAAATAGTCTCTGAGAATCCAGCTTGAAGCCACGCCCTCCTTGTTCTTCAAAAAGTCTCCCTGCAATCCTGTACTTGGGTTCAGTGTTGCTGTTCCATTTTTCAGCTGCAGGTGTCGCTGTGATACCAGGTTCAGTTCAAGATTCCCAACTCCAGCTCATGTTGGTGACCTCAGTGGCAGGTAAAATGGTGCTTCAGTGGATCATGTGATCAACTCATGTGTGTCCTCACTGCTCCACAGGTCTGTCAAATGTTCTGTAAAATAGTTGGACCCAGCAGAGCTGCTAGATTAGGAGTTGATGGAGTCGTTGCAGATACCAGGGTCCAAAGTCCAGCTTGAACCTGGTTTGTGCAGTTCTTTGTCAAGCTAGCAGCCATTCTTGTCACTGCCAAGCTAAAGTGACTTCTGTCAACAAAGGTCAACATACAGAAGGATATTTCTACTGGCAGTTCAAGATTTTGATCAAACTCCTTTTTCAGAGCTGGAACCTTCCTCTTGTGTCAGCTTCCTGTTCCCATCTCTATGGTAACGGTCAGTTTTGACCCACGTCTTCAATCAGCTGTCAAATACACTAAAACAATTTTCTATCCTCCAAGTTGTTTCCATCTCTTGGTGACCTTGTTAGGCTTCCTTATCCATGGAAATATTGGTTTGAATATTTAGTTGTGGGCCTCTGGACCTTTTTTTAGTCACTAAATCTTCAATTTCAGTTAAAAAAAATGGTAAAAAGAACCTCAAGAAAATCCTAGAAATAAACCAAAGGTTGTTGTGTTTCCTGACCGTTACTGAGGGTGTTAGAACACATCTCTGACATGGATTGGTTTGATTTAGTATTCATTTTAATATCATTAACTATTGGAACATCCATGGTGTTATGGGTCAGTTTAGACCCTCATATTTACTTCAAGAAAAAGAGAAAAAAGTCTCTTTTTCATCAACAGAACTTTAATACAAACACAAAATGAAAAGCAGAACAAGCCAGAACCCAAAATATGGATTTGGAAGGTCAACAAACAACAACCAGTCAAGCAAACCAAACCAACAGAAACCAGTTACTGGTTCAAAACCAGTAAAAAACAAAAACAGAGGAAAAGTCTCTGTGTGTAAGAACATGCATGTGTGTGTGTGTGTGTGTGTGTGTGTGTGTGTGTGTGTGTGTGTCAAAAACTGACCCACTTCTTTTGCCAACATGAGCCCACAGTGGTGGTGTCTCTAAAGAGGTGGAGCTCTGTCCTTCACCTGCTAGGTTCCAGCAGGCAGCTCAGGTCTAGTTTTCTTCACTGAGCCACCATGATGAGTTTCCTCTGAGAAGTTCTTGTCCAAGGTCCCAGCTGGTAAAACCACTGTCACCAGTGATACTGGGACCCTGCAGTCCAGTGGTCTTATCAGGACCACACTGGACCTGCCGTCTTTGTTTGTTGTGTTGTTGTGCAGGTCGATGGGAGAACGAGGCTGATGAGAGTCCCTGAAGCTCCCATGACTGGGAGAGGAGCTGCTGGCAGTGTTGCTGACAGTGCACTTCTGACTTCAGGTTTGGCTCTGATTGTTGCTTTATCATCTTATTTTGATAACTGGGTCTAAACCAATCCTTATGATTTTATAATTCAGTGAAAAACATTTTCTGTTTTATTTTGTTGAACTAGAGGTTCCTGACAAAGTCAGAAAGCCTTGATGCAGTCAACAAGTTGATGTGCTTCTTTGATGCATTTAGAACCTCCAACAAGTCACACAGGAGGAAGGTTAAATCATGTGACCATCATCATAACAGCTGTTGACCTTGTTTAACTAGTTGGTGGTGCTAAATATCACCAGCTAGCTAAAGTTAACTAGCTAATGTTGCTAGCTAGCTAATATTATTTTCTAACTTCAGGCCTAAAATTTGGATTGACTGTTAAAATTGTTCACCTCACCTTTGTAACACCAGGTTTTTTCTTGATGATGTCATTGTAACTGCCTTTCTGATTCTAAAATATAAATGCATCCAAGAATAAAAATGTCAAACTGCCCCTCCATGGAAACATCATATTTAATATACTGCATTATTCTTTTCCAGTGTACTACACTATATTTTTGTTTTATCAGAGAGACTTTAATGTCTGTCTTTGATCTCTGAACTATGACTCTGATGTCATTGGTGGTGACTGAATTCTACCACCTGACAGACTGGGAAGGCTCATATTGGTGATGTCATCATAAATATATGAAGGTCTTGTTTCAATGAATTGAAGTGAAATAACTCGTTATTTTGTTTGTGGTTGTCATGGTGACTCAGGGTGTCGGGGCTCCATTGATGATGGCATTTTGTCGTGGTTGTGCACGTGTGACACTCAAGGTGAACACACTCACAGCTGATTGGACCAACTCAGATCAGCTGTTCTGAACCTGATACTCAGAGTTTCCATCTCAGTGTCAACTCAGGAGTGACTGAGGAGAAGAGTTTCAGAACAGC
The DNA here is from genome assembly GCF_037954235.1 of Aulostomus chinensis. Taxonomy (NCBI): domain Eukaryota; kingdom Metazoa; phylum Chordata; class Actinopteri; order Syngnathiformes; family Aulostomidae; genus Aulostomus; species Aulostomus chinensis. The sequence continues at coordinate 52,893,806 of NC_141320.1, read as the reverse complement.
CACAGTTGGGGGACTTCCATCCAGCAGCCATTTTCTATCCCTGTAAGGAGTTAAGGGATCTGGAGCTGCTGGGTTCAGGTGGATCCAGAACACAAGATGGAGGTCAGTCAGGACCCCAGAAGGAGACCAGCATCTGGAAGGTGGAGATGCTTTAATCTGACACCGTTGTGTCAACAGTTCTGAAATCAGAACAAAAATAAACAGTAGTATTTCCACCTGCTGCTCCTGCATGTATTCAAGTGAACAGGAACACAGATTCATGCTCAACTTCTCCTGTGTGTTCATCCACAGTCACTAAACAACAACAACCAAACAAAGGGGGGTAGGAGGTAGAAAGGCTCTGTACAAACTGAGTCCTTTTACCATTTCTTTCCTGCTTCTAGTGGCGCTGTCGTCACTTCCTGTGACCGCAGGATGGAAGGGGTCCCCCTTCAGAATACGTTTTTTATCATTGTTACTTCCTCTTCAACATGCCTTTAGCAGACCAACTCACTGACTGGCTCAGTGAGGTAGTGTGGCCGAGCGGTCTAAGGTGCTGGATTAAGGCTCCAGTCTCTGAGGAGGTGTGGGTTCAAATCCCACCACTGCCATCATGTCTCTGGAGAGGTGTGGCAGGTCTCTCCCAACCACTCTGTGCTGGAGGTGTTGGCTGCTTTTATCACTCTGGGAAGAAAATGTCCTGAACTTGAGGTGTTCTCCTCATCTTGAGCGCTCCAAAACAACAATGTGCAGTAACGCTGAGCTGCCTTCAAGTCAACAACATGGGCACAGTGTACCCAGAGCCACAGGCTCCTCCCAGTATATGCAGCACTGCCGGTGACTCTCCAAACTGAAGCTGATCCAGGACCAGCTCAGGAGGAGCCATGGAGAAGACAGGCTCTCTGATTTAATGCTGCTGTCTATTGAGAGGAACATCCCAGTTGACTCCAATAAGGCTGCTGATGTCTTCAAACCCAGGACCAGAAGAAGAACCCTCCTCTGAGTCCACAGACCTGAGCACCGCTGCTCTGACTACCAGGTTACCTCCTGGTTATCAGTGTGAAGTCATGGTGAGGTGGTCAGTTGTTCCTGGTGTTTTATGACAGAGGCCTGGTAGTTAAACACTGAATTAAATCATTTTAATTCTTTACTTGAAGTTTCTTGCTGTTTAGCTGGAAATGTATGACAACTTCCTCCATGCTGGTGCCCCATCACACACAACAGGTGCACTTGTCCTCTTTTCTCCTCTGACCCTCAAACATTCCACCAGTGAACGTCCAATTATCTTCTGAAATAAGAGATGAATCTTTCCCTGCTGAGACTCCTGATCTCTGACTGTCACTAGCATGTGCTAGCAGAATACAGCACTCCTTCTTCATGATCTGTCTTTGTCTCTGACCAGCTCTAATAAATAACTAATTAATATTAAATATTAATTATACGGGGCACCACCCTGAAGAGTTCAGGGAAACTAAAAAACGACCAAACTTGTAACAGTTACCAGTCTCTAACAGAGTTTATCTACTAACAGTCAATATTCTGTAACATTAACGACCAAGGGACAGCTCTGATGTTGGAGGATGAGATCAGAGCACTGCTATTGCTGAGACACGTGACCACAAGTTGGTACACAAAAGACACTACGACTCCTCTCTTATAATAAAAATATATTTATTAACACAGTGCATCCATCAATCAGCAACTATCTAACTAACAATCTTAACACAGTCGTCTCATTCACCCATTCACACACACAATGATGGTGGAGGCTGCCATGCAAGGCGCCAACCTACTCATCAGGAGCAATTATGGGTTCAGTATCTTGCTCAAGGACACTTGGACATGGTCACCGGGGTCGGGGATCGAACCTTTGGTTGCTCGACCTCTACCCCTGAGCCATGCCGCTTGTTTGCAGTAGCCTTGCTTTTTCCCCATTAACTAATACTAATGAAATGTTCTTTTTAGAACACTTGTGATAATGTGTTCACACAATGTGAGGGATCTTCATGTTTTTGCATGTAACCAAGTCAGTATTTACTTGTCTGTTGCAATGTGGGTGATGCCATCTGTTACATCATAATGTAGAACTGCACCAGCTTTAAACCACTTGCTTTACAGCAGAACACTCACATTTATTGGGCAACTGTATCTGACAATCTAGTCACATACTGGGGAGGGGAACAATTACTCCCCATTGTGCATTCTCATGTGGGATTTCAGACTTTCCTTAACTGAGAATTTTTTGCCACAAACCATGCAGGAGAATGGTTTCTCTCCAGCATGCATTCTCACGTGTCTTTTTCGATTCCATTTTGAGAAACTCTTGCCACATATTGAGCAGAGGAACGGTTTCTCCCCAGTGTGTACGCTCATGTGTGATTCCAGATTCCCGTTAACTCGGAATCCTTTGCCACAAAACGGGCAGGAGAATGGTTTCTCCCCAGTATGCGTTCTCATGTGTGTTTTCAGATGTTGCTTTCCTTTGAATCTTGTTCCGCAAAATGAGCAGGGGAATGGTTTCTCCCCAGAATGCGTTCTCATGTGCATTTTCATATGTTCATTTTCTGAGAATTCTTTGCCACAAAATGGGCAGGGGAATGGTTTCTCCCCAGTGTGTATTCTCATATGTCTTTTCAGATTTCCCTTTGAGAATCTTTTGCCACAAACTGAGCAGGGGAATGGTTTCTCCCCAGTGTGTGTTCTCATGTGAGTATCCAAACTACTTCTGTAACTAAAACCTTTACTGCATGTTGAGCACCTAAAGGGACGCTCATCCTCACTGACTTCAGTCTCAGATTCAGAAGGACCAAAGTTCACATTCCCGATGATCTTTGATTCTCTTTCAGTCTGTAGTTTTTGCTCTTTTGAGCTGCAATGAGTCACTTCCTGTCCTGGTCTCAGTTTCTGAAGCAAATTCCTCCTTGAGCCAAAGGGTTCCTTGTGCTCAGAGGAGGCCGTGTTATCAGGTCTGACCCAATCATCCTCACTGACTTCAGTCTCAGCTTCAGAAGAGTCTGACATCTGGTCTTCAGTCTGGGGTTGTACAAGTGGATCTGGATCTACCTTGCTGGCTGGTTCTGGTTCTGGTCCTCCACTCTCTTCTTCATCAGCTTCTGTTTTCAGAGGATGAACTGGGCTGCTGCTCAGAGACTCTTCTTTCAAGTTCTCCTCAGTTAGACTCTGATGAAGCTGTGGGAACTGAGGTTTCTCTTCGTCCCCTTCACTCTTCACAGGGACCAGAGTGAAGGGGAACGTGGTGATATCAGCCTCCTCCTGCCCTTGAAGCTGCCCTCCCTCCTCACTGGTCCAGAGCTCCTCCCACTCCTCTTTAATGTGGGGGGGCTCTGGGTCCTGCAGCTCAGGGGGAACCTCTTCTTTGATCACCAGCAGCTGCTCCACATCTGCAGGACACAAACAGCAACATCAGAAATCTCTTCATTTGACTCTGAAACAGCGGAGCAACATTTATCCTATTCAGCTGGCGATTTATCAAAGATATCAGATCTTTCTGAAGACAGGCTGTGTGTGTGTGTGCGTGTGTGTGTGTGTGTGTGTGTGTGTGTGTGTGTGTGTGTGTGTGTGTGTGTGTGTGTGTGACTGAATAATAACCAGACTAACTTTTATCATTGACCAAGTCGAGTTGACTCACTAAATTCATAACTGAATGATTATTTAATTAATAAACAGAACATGTGTCTAAAGTCATGATCAAATTCATGTAAAATCTGAGCAACGAGGGTTTGAAAATGTTCCAATGAGACAAACCAATGTTGACAGTTAAAGGATCTTAGTTGTGGTGGCAGCAGGCCTGTTCCAAGAGCTTTGCTCACATTCCTGATCAGGCTTCATAATGGTTCTGGACCACTGTGTGATAGAAGCTGATCCTGCGGGTGGACTGTCTTTAGGGGGCTGAGGTGTCTGGTGGTCTTGGTGGACCCTCTGCATCTCAAACTGAGACCACAGAGTCCTGTGTTCTTGAGTCATTGTCTATAGTCTCTGTTGTTGGAGTGCTCTGTGTGGTCCCTGATGGTCTAGTGGCTAGGATTTGGCGCTTTCACCGCTGCGGCCCGGGTTCGATTCCCGGTCAGGGAATGAGTTATTTAGAGGTTGAGGGAGAGGTGATCAGGTGGTCCACATGATGGTGGAGGTGATGAACTGTGAATCCATCATGGCTCCACTCTCACCCCCATTGTAGTGTCCTTGGTTCACTCTGCCATGGCCCCATGTTGAAGGGTGACTGTCTCATTCAGGTTCAACCCTTTGTTAGACTCTATTAAGCCACTGACTCCTGCAAGGACAAACTCTGTAATCCTCCTTAGTAGCTTTGGTTCCTTGCAGCACAGAAAGTCCATTCACTGATGTAGGAACTGGAAAACTTAGAGCTCCATTCCTTCCTCCATTGAGCAGAACAAACACAGAACAGAGAGCAGTTCCTCCTACAGTTCTCAGAAAGTCTGAGGGCACCAAAGAAAGGAGGGAAATGTAATCAATGTTGAATTCATTTACATTTCTTATATTTGATCAAAGCTAGAACTTAATAAGCTGCCATCAACCTTGATGACCAACTCCTTCACTGTGTAGTTTAAAGTCCCTGGTTTGATTTGTGTCAGGACTTCAGAAGCTCCAATCCTCTCTAAGGTCCAGTGAGAGTGGAAGAGATTATAAATGAGAGAAGCAGGGCCCTCACTCAGAACTGAACCAGCTCAGTTGGGAGAGCCTTAGACTGAAGATCTAAAGGTCCCTGGTCCAATCCCAGGTTTCAGCAGAGGAGCAGCATTGACTTTACTTTCCAGTGGAGGAACTGCAGACATGAAGGAAACTAACATCTTGTCCTGTGCATTCTTGTGACATTCAGGACATTTTTGGAGCCTCTTGTTGGATTTTGCCACAGAGAATCAGAGCCAATCAAAAGCCTGGTGGACTTCAACATGGAGGACTGAACAAGTCAAGAAAGCATCAGTTTGACCTTCACAGGTGTTTCTGTTCCTGTCTCAATGCTGTAGAAAGAGCCTGAGGAGCTCAGACGGTAGAGCATCAGACTTTTAATGTGAGGGTCCAGGGTTCAAGTCCCTGTTCAGGTGCTGTGGAGGTTCCACTGTTTGACAACATGGTACTGGATGAAGTTTAGTGTTGAACAAACTGTCATCATCAAAAGTAGAAGTGTTCTTGTCTTGCCACTGTGAGACAGTCGCTAGAAAACTGACCAACAATAATTTCATGTGGCATGCAATTAACAAAAGACCACAAATGAAACTGGTCAAGTCAGTTTTATTTGTATTGCGCCAAACAACAAAGTTCTCTCATGACTCTTTACTAGTAGAGCAGGTCCAGCACCAAACTCCTTCAATGAACCTCCACCCAACAATTCTCCACCAGCAGCACATCCTGCAACAGTGGTGATAAAAACCTTCCTTTTAACAGGCAGGAACGTGGAGCAGATCCAGGATCAGTAGAAAGGGATGTTTGCTTTGACCGGATGGGGGGGAAAGAGAGCAGGAGAGCGGGGCAGAGACAAAGACAGAGAATGGAGGAAGACAGATATACAGAAGGAAAGAGAGGGACAGAGATAAAGAGAGAGAGAAGTGAAGAGACTGGTGGACAGACAGGAGAAATGGTGAAGGGTGGATGAGGCGTCATGAAGCCTGTGGACGCCATGACACTGTGTTACTGTCACTGAATACTGACACCTGCTGTACTGTAAACTTCCCTGCAGGCTTGACCGACTGAACTGACACTGATTTGATGACCCGTGAACACAATGAGATCATTGAAGTCTTTGCATTCATACTGGATCGTTCCATGTCTTTGAACAATGGGACCATGATGTGAAAGTCTCAGTGAAAGTGATGGGAATGAGGACGCTTTGTTTTTACAAATTTTTAATAAAAAAGAAGTTTTTCCAACGTTTTCAAATCAAGTCTGTTGGGTTTCTTGAAGCGATTTCTCCTGCCGTGGAGAACACACGCTCACATGGCCCTGATGATGACGGCCTGCACAGGAAGTCTGTGGCCAGCAGGAAGAGGCTGGGACAGGCAGTCTGCTGGCTCTTCAGTGCACCAGAGGATCTTGAGTCCGTCCAGTATCTGCTAGTATCGCTGTACTTGCTGTACTTGATGTACTCGCTGTACTTGATGTACTCGCTGTACTTGATGTACTCGCTGGAGTTCCACTTCTTCCAAGTCTCCGCACTTCATCATCCAAGTGCTGCCACAGGTCATTTAAAGAAAAAACAAACAAACAAACAAACTGTCCTTTTAGTACAATTTCCAAAAACCAACACGATGATGAACAACATGGCTGATGGGGCTGAGAGAGCTGTGATGGAAACGAAGCTGCAACAGACGCGCGGACCAGAGGGAGGAAACCACGGCGTTTCACTGCTTTACATTTAGAATCTCACGCCAAGCCGGAGAAGCAGGTCCTGAATCAGTCACATGGTCACTGCTGGCTGGCGAGGCTTCGGACGTCACCACATACGTCATCAATACGCGCTTCACAGAACGAGACGAAGACGCGGGAAGCTTTGAACACAACAAGGAAAGAAGGAGAAGTCCGTGAACCCCCGGCCTCGGTCTTTGTCTCCTGAAGGCTGAGTGGCGCCGGTAGAACCTCAACATGTGCGCCGCGCAGCTGCTGCGGGTGTCGGTCCAGGAGCGGATCCTCGCCGCCGCTGAAGACTTCCTGCTGCAGCTGGGAGAAGGAGACTCAGCGGCTGGAGTCCCGGTGCTGAGAGCGCTGCTCACCGAGCGGCTGGCGGCGGCCGCGGAGCAGATCGGGGCTCTGCTGGAGGAAACCGTGGCGGAGTACGAGCGGGAGAACCGCCGGCAGAGGTTGCTGCTCGATGCCGTGCTGAAGCCCCGAGTCAGGCTGGACAGAGCAGGTGAGTCCCGCAGGGACCTGCTGGGCCCCGAATTCAGCCAGGAAGTGGAGCTGCAGAGGCCCTCAGAGAGCATTTTAGGGGATTTTAGGTATAAAAAGCCATTTCCGGGTTGTGTGTGAACGTCTGAAAGGTAAAATGTAAAAATTCAAAGGTCAAAATCAAAGGGTAAACTAGTTTTTCTGTGGATTGTTGTCCAGCCTTCTTGTGTAGTTTTTACCCTGTCCTGTTCAGCAGCAGCATCCATGTTCCTGGTGCCATGTTGGACTGAAGCAGTTCTACTCTGCTAAGGAGGAACCTGATAAACTCCTCCTATCACCATCTGGGTTGAACTTTATTAGGAATGTGTTGGTTCATTGATGAAGCTACCGGACTGAGACTCAGGAGAGGACAGGAAGAGAGAGCAGGGACAGGACAGGAAGAGAGAGCAGGGACAGGACAGGGAGGACAAGGGGGGGGGGCAACAATAGGAGAAAAACAAACAAACAAAAACAGTAACAACAATAACAACAGAGATTTATCGAGGATTCGATCTGAAATTCTACTGGTCACCAAGAGACAAACTATAAAAATAGACCAGAGAGAGAGAGAGAGAGAGAGTAGAGCCAGCAGGTATTTCTTCTCAGAGTATTACAGTTCTACAACACAGAACAACAGAAGTTATCAGTCGAGAAAAACTCTCACTGACCTGTCTTTGTAGCCAGAGAGGCGTGTATTTTGAGACCAGGTGTGTGTGTGCGTGTGTGTGTGTGTGTGTGTGTGTGTGTGTGTGTGTGTGTGTGTGTGTGTGTGTGTGTGTGTGTGCTACGGTTTGTCTTGGATGCTGTGGGTAGCTGACTGTAGCTGATGTGGGGGACCAGAACATCACACCCCCAGTCCAGGATAGCAGGCAGGTCAGGACCAAACCACCAGGGCACCCAGAAACCCCCTGAACACAGGGAGCCCCAGGAACCCCCCCCCCCCAGGCCCCCAGGCCCGCGCTGGTGCAGTTAGCAAAAGGGGCAGCAATGGACCCACTCCCCGCCCCAGCTGCCCCCCCATCCCAACATGGGTGCAGGGTGTGTGTTGTGCGTGGGAGTGTAGATGTGATGGTGTGGATGACTAGAATGTAGTTAAAATCCAGGGAGGCACCCGGGGCGTGGGAGCGCCGCCGGTTGCTTGTTTGTGCCATTTATTCTTTTTTATATATAAATATTAATATTAATATTGGCCCAGACGTTATGTGTGCCAGAGAGCTAAGTATTTCCTGTGTAGGTGTTTTTTGTGTTGTGTTATTTTTTGATGGCGCCATGAGGATCATGAAGTGAAAGAAACAAAGACCTGACGCATCAGTGGATCTCAGGAATCATCACTCCAGGGCTGGAACCTGAGGTGTGAGTCACTGTCAGTGGTCAATGTTAAGAACACTCCCATTGACAGGCATCAGAAGCATGTTACCATTGGACTGAACCAAGACAAGACCAAGCTGAGGGGACATTCACACTGTGTTGCTAACTCCTGCTAACTGAGTCGTGTGTGACAGGCTGGCCCAGCATGCTGTGCATGTTGGTGTCCTTGTGTCGTTCTTCTGTAGGCTGCTACGGTGCTACCTTGTTAAAAGATGATCCTGTAGACTGGAAGTTATATCAGCCCATTAAAAACAACCTTTTTTTCTCCACTGCCCGGTTGGCCTGGGCTGGACCGGCCATTAGGGAATCATTCCACTTCTCCCAGTGGCCAGCACCTCCCTGGCTGTGAGTGCAGGTGGGCTGACATGTTTAGCATCGGTACAGGTTCCCTCTGGTTCTAGGGACTGAACTCTCATTCTCCTACAGGGTCTCATTCTAGAAATGAACATTCTGACTAGCAGATGTGATGATGAATGGACAAAACCATTCAGCAGAGGGGACCTTTGACCTTTGACCTGGGTGACACAACGTTGATCCAAGCATCTGAAGCCAGCGTTTCTGTTCCCAGTTTGCTGACTGGTCGTCAGTAGCAGGACGTCTCTTTTCATTGAGTTGATTTCTGTTTCTGTCTGTTGCTCCGCTGTTTCAGAGTCAAATGAAGAGATTTCTGATGTTGCTGTTTGTGTCCTGCAGATGTGGAGCAGCTGCTGGTGATTAAAGAAGAGGTTCCCCCTGAGCTGCAGGACCCAGAGCCCCCCCACATTAAAGAGGAGTGGGAGGAGCTCTGGACCAGTGAGGAGGGAGGGCAGCTTCAAGGACAGGAGGAGGCTGATATCACCACGTTCCCCTTCACTCTGTTCCCTGTGAAGAGTGAAGGGGACGAAGAGAAACCTCAGTTCCCACAGCTTCATCAGAGTCTAACTGAGGAGAACATGCAAGAAGAGTCTCTGAGCAGCAGCCCAGTTCATCCTCTGAAAACAGAAGCTGATGGAGAAGAGAGTGGAGGACCAGAACCAGAACCAGCCAGCAAGGTAGATCCAGATCCACTTGTACAACCCCAGACTGAAGACCAGATGTCAGACTCTTCTGAAGCTGAGACTGAAGTCAGTGAGGATGATTGGGTCAGACCTGATAACACGGCCTCCTCTGAGCACAAGGAACCCTTTGGCTCAAGGAGGAATTTGCTTCAGAAACTGAGCCCAGGACAGGAAGTGACTCATTGCAGCTCAAAAGAGCAAGAAGTAAAGACTGAAAGAGAATCAGAAATCATCAGGAACGTGAACTTTGGTCCTTCTGAATCTGAGACAGAAGTCAGTGAGGATGAGCGTCCATTTAGGTGCTCAAAGTGCAGTAAAGGTTTTAGATATAGAAGTGGTTTAGGTACACACATGAGAAAACACACTGGGGAGAAACCGTTCCCCTGCTCAGTTTGTGGCATAAGATTTTCAGTTAAGGAACGTCTAGAATTACACATGAGAACACACACTGGGGAGAAACCATTCCCCTGCTCAGTTTGTGGCAAAAGATTCTCTGTTAAGGTTTGTCTGACGAGACACATGAAAACACACACTGGGGAGAAACCATTTCCCTGCTCAGTTTGTGACAAAAGGTTCCCAGAAAAGACATGTCTGATAAGACACATGAGAACACACACTGGGGAGAAACCATTCTCATGCTCAGTTTGTGGCACAAGATTTTCAGAAAAGGGATCTCTGAAAAGACACATGAGAATGCACACTGGGGTGGAACCTCTTGTCTTGACAGCTCTGAAGCAGACAAGAGTGGGAGATGTAGGTTGAAGGCCAAATAATGACTTTATTTAAACCAATGATACATCAAAGATGAACTCAGTGAGCGATGTCACTGTCAGTGAAGTCTATGGTTGTGGTTGTGTGTGAGTGTTAGGGAGGTGTAAGGAGGAGACGATGGATGAGGAGGAAGAGAGGCAACTCGAGACAAGACGTCCACCACCATGTTGTCGTCCCCTTCACATAGTAAATATCCAGGCAGTATAACTGCAGGAACAGAGACCACCTGACTGGTCTCTGGTTGGGACACTGCAACGAATGAAGGAAGGTGAGTGGATTATGGTCAGTGTAGACAACGTGTCTACATGGAGAACAATGATGAGAACACACAGCTGAGAGACATCAGTCTTGCTGAGTTAGTTAACAAAGGAAAAGATGAGACGACGCAACAGAGAGACTTCCTTTGTCCATCCTGTGTTGTGTGACTGAAGCTGAGGAGAAACTGAAACTAATCATGGTGGTGGAGGCCAGACTTGAGGGTTGTGGGTGTAAAGAGTTTTTGAAAGCAGAAGGGAAAACACAGCAGGAAAGAGACAGGATGAAGCTGAAATCATGGAGCCACCATTGGACAGGAGGGTGTGAGGGCTGATCTGATTTCTCTGAGGTCACCATCAAAGATCCACTTGGCACCAAGTACTGATCTTTATAATGAAGTATTGATCCCTGATCAAACACTGAATTGTCTTTGAGATGTGTGAAAATAAATGAGTGGGTGGAGTCTCTGATATCAGTGATGTCATCCAGCTGTTTGAGAAATATGTGGCATAAGCTGGAGCCTCCGGTGAAGTACCTTTAGTAGTAGTACACATGCAGTATACGCTCAGTACCGGCTCCTACACAGACACAGCGAGCGCTGCTTTAACAAATACATGGTTCCTATGGGAGGGATTGCTTGGATTTCCGGTGTATCAGGACCAGGACTGAAGTTGGTCCCTGACCGTCCTGGAGGGGCGGCTGTAACACAGGATGAGTTTTCACAGTGAAGGTCTTCTTCTTCTACAGCTGAATTAAAGTGTAAACAGCAGTCTACACACCTTTAAATGTCCTTATAAACTTGTCTTTTCATAAACTTTCTGTTCTCTTTTAAAGTCGTCAGTGCTTTTGTTTCCATGTAGAGGCTGTACTTGATCACCACCCTTGTGTTTGACTGTTTGGAGTGGATGTTATCTACAGACATCTTTCTACTTTAAATAGATGAAAGACTTGTTTTTCCATCTCATGTTGTTCCTGCAATGATTGAAGGCAACAAACAACAACACATAATTTGCCATTTTTCATGTTATTTTGAACTTTTCCATTTTTATCTCAGTTCCGGGTAAAAATCCTTCTTCCTCTTCTGTGTTTTACGGCAGCTGTTCTCTGAGTTTGAAACTCCACATTAGAACTGCAGCATCAATCAATCAATCAATCAATCAATGGATTTGGATGGATTTTGCGTTTGTTTTGTCTGCTCTTTTTTTCGTTGTACTTGTGGTCATCATTGTCTCCAATCAGAAAATCTGAGGCTGGGACGTCTTGATGACGCTTGAAGACAGGAAGCAGGTCTCAGAAGAGTGTCGACAGTCTGGTGCTGCATTTCTCTCTCTTCTAGACTCAACTGGTGTCCATCAGTCTGTCCATGAACGCCCTCACTGTCACAACCACACCTCCACCTCCTCCTAACATGTGGAACTGAAGCTGAACATCTAGTTGTGTTTCCACAGAACGCTTTTATCAGACCACCAATCAATCACTTTGGAATTTGGACTGATCAACTACAGTCCACTCAGGAAAACAGTGGTTTCCAGATGTTTGTCTGATCAGGCCACACCTGGATTTAAGGAAGCGATTCCAGTGGTGCTAAATTCAGTGTCGTGTCCCATTGTTACAGAGGACACTGTTGTCAACCTTAGTCCCTCCCAAATTGATAGTTTTATCAATAGAGCAACAGGCACCTTAGGATCAACTCTGGACTCATTTGCCCCACTAAAAACTAAATCTATAAATCCAAGGAAACAAGCACCTTGGTACAATTCAGAAACCAGACAGCTTCAACAAAAAACCCAGAAGTTCAAGAGAATATGGCGCTGCCCCAACTGGAGGAGTCTCATTTAGTCTGGCAAGACAGCCTTAAAAGCTATAAGAAAGCCCTTCGTATAGCGAGAGCAGCCTACTACTCAGCACTAATAGAGGAACACAAGAACAACCCAGGTTCCTCTTCTTTCATGGACTTCTTTAATGACAAAATTGTCCTTATTAGAGAGAAAATTCACCTCCTCCTGCCATCAGCTGACAACATGGCACCTATAGCCTCAGAAGCCTTAGAGGCTGCTGGAGGACCAGACGTACACTTGATAGTTTTTGTACCGTGAGCCTTGATGAGCTCAGTTCAATCATTTCCTCCTCTAAACTATCCACCTGTCTTCTAGACCCCATCCCAACCAAGCTACTTAAGGACTCTCTACCCTTCGTTAGCACCTCCCTCTTAGATATGATCAATGTGTCTAGTATCTGGTTACGTCCCACAGTCCTTTAAAGTGGCAGTAATTAGACCCCTCCTCAAAAAGCAACCCTGGATCCAGAAGTTTTGGCCAACTTCAGACCAACATCAAATCTTCCTTTTCTCACCAAAATTCTGGAGAAAGCAGTTGCTAAACAGCTCTGTGACTTCTCCATAGCAACAGCCTATGAGAGGATTTCCAGTCAGGGTTCAGGATTCATCCTAGCACAGAAACAGGACTAGTCAAAGTTACCAATGACCTCCTACTAGCATCAGATGAGGGACTGGTCTCTGTGCTGGTCTTATTAGATCTTAGTGCAGCTTTTGATACCATTGATCACCATATCCTTCTACGGAGACTGGAACATGTCATTGGCATTAAAGGAACTGCACTTAACTGGTTCAGGTCCTATTTACTAGGTCGATCTCAGTTTGTACTGACTAATGATAAACCCTCGGAAACCACTGCAGTCTCTTATTGTGTTCCTCAAGGCTCTGAGCTTGGACCAATCCTCTTCACCCTTTATCTGCTTCCTCTCGGTCACATTATTAGGAAACACTCAATTAATTTTCACTGCTATGCTGACGACACACAGCTGTACTTATCAATGCATCCACATGAAATAAATCAGCTGACTAAACTGGAGGCCTGTCTAAAGGAGATAAAAAACTTGGATGACCCTTAATTTCCTTTTATTGAACTCTGACAAAACTGTGTCATGAAATAACTTCTGTTGTGATTTGGTGACTTGACTTGACTTTTAGGTTAGAATTAATTTTAAAGCAGAAAACTCTTCCCTCTTCAATCCTGTCACTCAGTGTTGTAAACTGTTTCAAACAAATTCTACTGTTCAACAGTTCAAGTGTTTCTAATGAAGCTGAATGTTCTCTTCTACTTTCCTCAATTGTGTTTCTTTCATGTCCTCCTGAGATCAAAGACAGAATTCTAGCTACTGTCAAAGCCCTGATGACATCGTCAGGAATTCTGACTTTGATCTGGAGACTCTTGCTTTAATCTTAATTTGATCTGACTAATGTTTTAGTTTAGGTTGCATGATACCGACCACCTCATTTCTCCTGATGGACTGGTGACCTGTCCAGGGTGAACCCTGCCTCTTGAACAATGTCACCTGGGATCGCCCCCCCCCCCCCATGACCCTTAAAGGATAAGAACAGAAAGTGGATGGAGGGATGGACTCAACACTGAAATCAGCTGATCTGATCCACATTCTAATGTTTCCTGTCCCTCTTTAGGAGTCAGTGAGAATAGTAGTGTATATAATAATGTATATCCAACCTTGTAGTATCTTTCCAAAGCTTTGAGTATTTCTTCTTGTTTCTACTTGTAGTTTTAGTGTCTGGATCTTTTCTTTTGATATCCTGCTGTCTGCTCTTTGCTTTTGGAGCTTCCTTCCCAACAACTACCAGGCCTCCTGGGTACTGTAGGAAACATGGTCAAGTTCTTCTGACTTCTCCAGTAACGTCCTGCTCACATTGGTCTGTCTTCATTTTGACTCCTCCCACTGCCACAATGACCAGCCTTTATACTCTTGGTGACTGGGGCCCTGGTTGCTGCAGGCCTCAACACCAGCCTGTGGTTGTGAGCAGTGCAGAACAGAACTGACAGTATCTCCCATGCAGGACCTGGGTCAGCGCCTGGTGCCAGCTGGGGCACCGCTTTAACCTGGACCCCTAGAAGATCTTCTCCAGGAACTGGCCTTTTTGGTTCCATCAAGGCCTGAGAGGATGGTGAAGAGTGATCCTCCACCAGGCAGCACAGTCAGCAGCAGCCATTTTGTTCCACTAGAATCAAGTATGATAGTGACAGACTGGTGAGTACTTGCTAACTGACACTTCCTGTTTTTACTGCTATTCTTCCATGAATGTGCTCATGTTGGCTGGTCCCCAACCACAGTTTCAAAGCCATGATGACATCTTTCATCAACAATCAGACTTATATTTTCTCTATTTGGACAAATAAGGTTTCAACTGACACGGCTGGCCAACGTCCTGGAGTTCATTCAGCCTGGAGAACCAGGTGCTGGTTCCTTCTTTTACCAGGCAGGAACGGGCAGCAGATCCAAGATCAGTAGGTGCGGATGTCTGCTTGACTGGTAGGAGGAAAGAGAGCAGGAGAGCTGGTCAGAGACAAAGACAGACAATGAAGAAGGAGTGCTGTATTCTGCTAGCACATGCTAGTGACAGTCAGAGATCAGGAGTCTCAGCAGGGAAAGATTCATCTCTTATTTCAGAGGACAATTGGACGTTCACTGGAAGACAGTGAATGTTTGAGGGTCAGAGGTGAAAAGAGGACAAGTGCACCTGTTGTGTGTGATGGGGCACCAGCATGGAGGAAGTTGTCAAACATTTTGAGTGAAAAAGCGTGAATCTTCAAGTAAAGAATTAAAATGATTTAGTTCACAATGAGGTCTCTGTCATAAAACAAAAGGAACAACTGACTCCCTCACCATTTCCACCCTCTTCAACAGATTCACATTTCAAAACAACCAGGTTTATTTTGTTCCCTTCTTTTAGCAGAGGATGGTTTTGATCCATCCACCTCTGGGTTCTGGGCCCAGCACGCTTCCTCTGTAAATCCATATTTTGGGTTCTGGCTTGTTCTGCTTTTCATTTTGTGTTTGTATTAAAGTTCTGTTGCTGAAAAAAAATACTTTTTTGCCTTTTTAAAAACACACACACACAAATAGTTTGTCTTTGAGAGAGGACAAAAAAATATTTGACTGTGCTGACATTAAGATGAATTTTTGAATTTCAGTCTCCTACAAAAGTGTGTGAATGTGGTCGTTGTGGCCGAGTGGTGAAGGCGATGGACTAGAAATCCATTGGGGTCTCCCTGCTCAGGTTGGAGTCCTGCCAACAACGTTGAACTGTTGACAATTTAAATTTGACTCATTTTTCCTCCACACTGTCCTTCATCACAGCATTTAACATCAGGACTGCTCCCAGATCAGCTCCATGACCTCATCCCTGCACCAGAGTCCCACCCAAGTTCATCAAAAACGGCCAAACATAAATATATAATATGTATATAATGTGAACACACCTTTACAGGTGCGTTAATGTGCTTAATAATCGAGAATGAGTGAAGGGTTTGTTCAGAGTGGAGTGCAGTACCACAGTCAGGCCAGCAGGTGGGGCTTTCGTTGGTGCTGTCGACCTAACTGCAGTATCTGTGCTCTGCCAGCAGAGGTCGTGCTTCACCACCAATCTTCTCGGGTGTCTGAGTGGTGCCGCCATGTTTAGGTCGTAGCAGGAGGACGTAGGTTGGTACTTGGCAGTTCGGACGTAGCGAAAGTCAGTTATGAATGGAGGGCTGAGTTGGAGCAGAGGGGGGACAGGATCCTGGGGGTGGACTGTCTTTCGGGGGCTGAGGTGTCTGGTGGTCTTGGTGGACCCTCTGCATCTCAAGCTGAGACCACAGAGTCCTGTGTTCTTGAGTCATTGTGTATAGTCTCTGTTGTTGGAGAGCTCAGTGTGGTCCCTGATGGTCTAGTGGCTAGGATTCGGCGCTCTCACCGCCGCGGCCCGGGTTCGATTCCCGGTCAGGGAATGAGTTATTTAGAGGTTGAGGGAGAGGTGATCAGGTGGTCCACGTGATGGTGGAGGTGATGAACTGTGAATCCATCATGGCTCCACTCTCACCCCCATTGTAGTGTTCTTGGTTCACTCTGCCATGGCCCCATGTTGAAGGGTGACTGTCTCATTCAGGTTCAACCCTTTGTTAGACTCTATTAAGTCACTGACTCCTGCAAGGACAAACTGTAATCCTCCTTAGTAGCTTTGGTTATTGATGATCTGCAATGGTTCGTGGGGGGTGGAGCCTATCCCAGCAGCCCTCAGGTGAGGGGCGGGGTTTATCCTGGACAGGTCACCAGTCCATGGCAGGGCCAACACATAGAGACAGATTGATTATAAAAATGTTCATCCCCAGTTTGAAGTTAGAGACAGGATTTAAGTGTGGAAGGTTTTTGTCTTCAATTTAATTCTGAGTGTTGTAAACTGTTTCTAACAAACTCTACTGTTGAACAGTCAAAATGTTTTCTAACCAAGCTGAATGCTCTCATATACTTTTTAAAGTTGAGTTTCTTTCATGTCCTCCTGAGATCAAAGACAGAATTCTAGGTACAAATAAATACACTATCAAAGCCCCCTGATGACATCATCATCAATTCTCTCTTTGATCTGGAGGCTCTTGCTTCAAATAAAAACCGTTGTTCCATGGAAAGATTTGCATATAAACACACAGACACACAGACACAGACACAGACACACACAGACACAGACACACACACACACACACACACACACACACACACACACACACTCCCAGTCACTAACCCATATTGTCACCACTTAAACACCACTAGAGTATTGACAGAGATTCCACATGTTGGTCAACCAGAGAAGCTCCAACTGGTGAAGGTCATCCAACCCTGCATGAAGGTCAACCTCCATCATCTGCTGCTCATTAGCAGGGACTTAGCTCCAATGGTAGAGTGCTAGCTTAGCATGTGAGAGGTAGAGGGATCGATGCCCTCATTCTCCAGAATACTTCAGCTTGTTCTGTTGATCAGAGGAGCTGCTGGGTGATGAATGCTGATGTTTGTCCACTACTGTGATAAAGTGTCCCCTGTTACTGAGATGAGGATGAACACCTGCTCAGGTCAAAGCTGCAATCAAACCAGGGACTCTGAACCTCCCACACAGTGAAGGAGTTTGTCCTGCAGGTTGATGGACGCTTTGGAATTCCTTCAACATTGATTCCTTTCCTGTCTCCTGCTGAGTCAGCATCCAGAACCTGGTCAAGAGGAGGCTGAGAGCTCAGGAGGTGATGTGACGGCTGGTTGGACAACTCAGCAGCCAGAGCTTCCAGTCTGAGACCCCAGCTCCACACCATGGAGAGCCTCCTGGATGATGTCCTCAAGCAGCGTCCCTGTTTGTCTCCTGGCTGCACCTGGACGCCTTAACAGCTCTGAGAGTCCAGCAGTGTTGCTCTCTGTCCATCTGATGTCCGTCCTCTCCTGTGTTCATCCGTTGAGGAGAAGGGAGATGGATTTCTCTTCCTCTCTTCTCTCCAGACGACCTTCATGTGTCAAACTACTTTGTGCTGCTCAAAGATCAAACTGATCCAGTGGCTCCAGGTGCCTCCACCTCTCTGGACTCAATTCTGACTTTGATCTGTGTCTGTCCAGCCAGTCCTGAGTGGATCCAACAGTTTCCCATGGGTGACTCTGTCGTGGTCTCTCTCCTGCTGTCTCCAACTCTCAGAGTGCTTCTACTGGTTTCTCTCCATCGTCCCTGTTGCTAGGCAGAGCACTGGTGAGGACTGAGGCCAGTGATGTCATCACCTCCAGCTGAGACCTGCCAGGTGGTCCTGCTTCATTCAACTCTGCTGCCTCTGCCACTGCCCTGACTGGTGAGGCTGACAGCAGGTTCTCTCTCATCTAAACTCTCTGTTTACAATGGAGGCTGAAATCCTTGTGATTGGTGGTTCAATCATCAGGTCTGTTGAACTCCCAGGTGCCATCACCTGCTGTCTTCCTGGTGCCAAATTTGTGGACATTATTGAACGTCTCCAGGACTCATCGACCTCCACCCCTCCTGCAGGTTCTCCCTGTCTCTGTGTGGGTTCTCTCTGGTTCTCCAGCTTCCTCCCACAGTCCAAAGACATCAAGAGGGTAGTGGTTACCTGGACACTCTAAATGACTGAGTGTGAATGGTTGTCTGTCTGTGTGTGCTGGTCCTGGGATGGACTGGCGACCCATCAAGGGTGAACCCCCTCCTCACCCATTGTCAGCTGTGATAGGCTCCACCCCCATGTACCATTGCAGACAATCAGTATAGAAATGGAAACTTAGCTGCAATGTTGAATCACTAAAACCTTCTGAAGACTTCTTTTGCTTCAGTGGAAAAGTAGAATGTTATTAACTCTCTCAATGATTTGAATTCTGACTTCCACCTCTTTTTATCAGATCCACATTTCAAAACAACCAGGTTTATTTGGCTCCTTTCTTTTAGCAGAGGATGGTTTTGATCCATCAACCTCTGGGTTCTGGTCCCAGCTCTCTTCCTCTGCTCCTCTCTGCTCCTCTCTGCTCTACCATCTATTAAACAGGCCTTGATTTAGTATTATTTATTTCTTTTATTATTATTATTAATTATTTTATTGACTTCACACTGATAACCAGGAGGTAACCTGGTAGTCAGAGCAGCGGTGCTCAGGTCTGTGGACTCAGAGGAGGATTATGTCTGGATCTTTTCTTTTGATATCCTGCTGTCTGCTCTTTGCTTTTGGAGCTTCCTTCAACAACTACCAGGCCTCCTGGGTACTGTAGGAAACATGGTCAAGTTCTTCTGACTTCTCCAGGAACGTCCTGCTCTCATTGGTCTGTCTTCATTTTGACTCCTCCCACTGCCACAATGACCAGCCTTTATACTCTTGGTGACTGGGGCCCTGGTTGCTGCAGACCTCAACACCAGCCTGTGGTTGTGAGCAGTGCAGAACAGAACTGACAGTATCTCCCATGCAGGACCTGGGTCAGCGCCTGGTGCCAGCTGGGGCACCGCTTTAACCTGGACCCCTAGAAGATCTTCTCCAGGAACTGGCCTTTTTGGTTCCATCAAGGCCTGAGAGGATGGTGAAGAGTGATCCTCCACCAGGCAGCACAGTCAGCAGCAGCCATTTTGTTCCACTAGAATCAAGTATGATAGTGACAGACTGGTGAGTACTTGCTAACTGACACTTCCTGTTTTTACTGCTATTCTTCCATGAATGTGCTCATGTTGGCTGCTCCCCAACCACAGTTTCAAAGCCATGAGGACATCTTTCATCAACAATCAGACTTATTTTTTCTCTATTTGGACAAATAAGGTTTCAACTGACACGGCTGGCCAACGTCCTGGAGTTCATTCAGCCTGGAGAACCAGGTGCTGGTTCCTTCTTTTACCAGGCAGGAACGGGCAGCAGATCCAAGATCAGTAGGTGCGGATGTCTGCTTTGACTGGTAGGAGGAAAGAGAGCAGGAGAGCTGGTCAGAGACAAAGACAGATCATGAAGAAGGAGTGCTGTATTCTGCTAGCACATGCTAGTGACAGTCAGAGATCAGGAGTCTCAGCAGGGAAAGATTCATCTCTTCTTTCAGAGGACAATTGGACGTTCACTGGAAGACAGTGAATGTTTGAGGGTCAGAGGAGAAAAGAGGACAAGTGCACCTGTTGTGTGTGATGGGGCACCAGCATGGAGGAAGTTGTCAAACATTTTGAGCGAAAAAGCGTGAATCTTCAAGTAAAGAATTAAAATGATTTAGTTCACAATGAGGTCTCTGTCATAAAACAAAAGGAACAACTGACTCCATCACCATTTCCACCCTCTTCAACAGATTCACATTTCAAAACAACCAGGTTTATTTTGTTCCCTTCTTTTAGCAGAGGATGGTTTTGATCCATCCACCTCTGGGTTCTGGGCCCAGCACGCTTCCTCTGTAAATCCATATTTTGGGTTCTGGCTTGTTCTGCTTTTCATTTTGTGTTTGTATTAAAGTTCTGTTGCTGAAAAAAAGACTTTTTTGCCTTTTTAAAAACACACACACACACACACTACAGCCAAGCATATAGAATGATACAGTCTGAGGTGGTTTTGACTGGTAGGCACCAGTGTGCACTGTTTGGCACTGAAGTCACGTGACTGAAGTCATCCAGTCACGTGACTGAAGTCATCCATTCATGTCAGTGATGTCACTCTGCAGGACTGTCACTGCCGTCTCATTCTAGAAAAGAATCCAGACTCCACCTGTGGCTCCATGATAACTGATGGACCTCTGGTTGGAGGCTGGACGATAATGTTTGGTCTGGGGGGGTTAAGATGGTGGGGCTGTTTCAGCTCTAGTGCTGAAGGCTTTCACCATGACAGTCAGACTCTCCTCTGTCCTTCATGGTCCCTCAAATGTGCAGTGTGGACCTCACACACTGAATTTAGCCTGAAAACTCTTCATGAACAGCAGGAGACTCAGAGTCTCTGTGGCGCTCGGCTGTTAACAGAGAGGCTGGTGGTTGGAGCCCCCCAGGGACCAGGACCAGGCTCTACTGGTGCTGAGGACTCTGTTGATCAGCTGCTGAGTTGCTACTTGATGTCAACATTGGTCTGTTTCATCCTGAGTAGTTTGATCCTAGCAGAGTGGCTGCATCGATGATCTGAATGTGGACGGACAGACTGACCCTCCACAGCAGACGCCTGTCACAGATCTCTGGATGAGACACTTTGAGGTAAAGCCAGGTTCTGCCAGTCCCACTCACATGTTTCAATCACATGTTCAGAGATGGGTTTGTTGTTCCTGAATCCATTTCTTATTTTCTGATCACCTTGTGGATTGTTCATCATTCTCCTCATCACCATACTTTAGGTTGCAGTACGAACACCTGAGTTAGTCTGGGGTTGCAGGAATCATACAGCATCCAGATAATAGCAGGCTGAAACATTTATTTAAAAGAGTTTAACATGGTTACACACACACACACACACACACACACACACACAGCCTGTCTTTGGTATAAAATGGTCTGTCACATTCTCTCACATTGCACAACAACACAACAAACAAAGACGGCAGGTCCAGTGTGGTCCTGATAAGACCACTGGACTGCAGGGTCCCAGTATCACTGGTGACAATGGTTTTACCAGCTGGGACCTTGGACAAGAACTTCTCAGAGGAAACTCATCATGGAGGCTCAGTGAAGAAAACTAGACCTGAGCTGCCTGCTGGAACCTAGCAGGTGAAGGACAGAGCTCCACCTCTTTAGAGACACCACCACTGTGGGCTCATGTTGGCAAAAGAAGTGGGTCAGTTTTTGACACACACACACACACACACACATACACACACACTTGGATATACATGCCTTTAACTGCTTCAATTACTGCAGGAACCAACCAGAACCATCCAGAACCTGAACCTCTATATCTGATTCTGGGTCTGTTTGTTTCCATAGGCTAGCACACGGCACAGGTCGGCCTGGTTTTAGAAAGTTTCTTGGAATCCTTATTATCAATAAAGTATTCAATATTTTGCATAGTAAATGCATGCATGGCCTAATATTTTGCCATTTTAACGTGCTTTAAGTTGACGGTGCCCACCTGTCGTGTCAATGTTTCTATGTTTGTCTGTTCTGGTCTGAATGAAAGAGGAGGTTTTCTTGGTCATGTGACGTGGGTGAGAGTTCAACTAGAACTTCCTGCTTCAACAGGATTTGAGTTTGTTGGGATTTTGTCAAAGACACCAACCAAACCTCTGAGTGGTGCAGATGTCTGCTGCCTCCTCAGAGCAGACTGGAGCTCAGCCTCACTCACCTGTGGGAGCCCCAGCAGAGCCACCGTGTGATGGAGTTTCAGTTTAGGATCCAAGGTCCTGGATTGAATTGGTGTTTTGTGTTTTTAGGCCTCCTGGCACCGATGAATGAATGAACCATTGTTCCAGAGGGAGCTGGTGTCAGGTCAGTCCCTGTTTCTACAAGACCTCCTGCTGCAGAGCCACACTGGGAAACATCCATCCATCCATTTTCTTCCACTTATCCTGTTTAGGATTGTGTGTGTGTGTGTGTGTGTGTGTGTGTGTGTGTGTGTGTGTGTTAAGTCACAACAAAGTTCTCTCATGACTCTTTACTAGTACAGCAGGTCCAGCACCAAACTGCTTCAATGAATCTACACCAACAATTCTCCACCAGCAGCACATCCTGCAACAGTGGTGATGAACACCTTCCTTTTAACAGGCAGGAACGTGGAGCAGATCCAGGATCAGTGGGGACGGCCTTCTGCTTTGACCGGGTGGGGGGGAAAGAGAGCAGGAGAGCAGGGCAGAGACAAAGACAGAGAATGCTGTCCTAAAACAAGGCCTGTTCAGTCAATGGTAGAGCAGAGTGGCGCAGAGGAAGTGTGCTGGGCCCAGAACCCAGAGGTTGATGGATCAAAACCATCCTCTGCTAAAAGAAGAAAAATAAAATGAACCTGCATCTTTAGAAATGTGTGTCTGTTAAAAAGAGGTTCATAAGGATTTTTTCTTCCTCCACAATCACCAACCATTGTGAGAGTTAACAACAGTCCACTTTCTGACTGAAGCAAAAGTAGACTTCAAAAGGTTTTTCTGATTCAACATAGCAGCTAAATTTCCATTTCCATTTCCTGAACAGGACAGGTTAAAAAAAGGGAATGACATGACCAAACTGGGAAACATCCATTTTCTTCCACTTATCGAGGGGGGTGGGGGTGGGCTGGAGCCTATCAATGTAAAACATTTGAAATTCAGATCCCTTCTTCTTTTCCTGCTCCAGCAGAGTGGCTCAGCAGAAGAGAGCTGGGCCCAGAACCCAGAGGTCAATGGATTGAAACCATCCTCTGCTGAAAGAACAAATAAAACAAACCACAACCAGGCTCTACAATCAGTACCCCCCCCCCCCCCCCCCCCAATCTGGGACCAAAGGTTTGCACCTACAGCTCCTAAGGAGCTTCCTTGGGCCACTCTCCCCTTTTGGCTCCACCCCCTTTAAGGAAACCACCAGGAAGAGGTGAGGACTGACCGTGACGACTGAAACTGCCACATTTACATGAGACAAACTAGATCAACACTAAATACCAGGCCTTGCACAGTGATTCCCACTGACTGACACTGGGGTCTTCATTTTCCACAGGCAGGATGGCCGGTCCCCCTGTGCTTCCCAGGTCCCTCCCTGGAACACATGGCATAGAAAATGTTTCACATGTTTGCTGATTCAATAAACCTGACCATTAACATGTGTGTGTGCCTCTAATTTACATAAACTGTTAATACCAAGACAAATGCTACCTTCAATTCATCATTCATGTCATGGAACCCTGGGTCTCCATTACATTGGTCAACCAGAGAAGCTTCAACTGGTGACGCTCATTCAACCCTGCATGAAGGTCAACCTGCATCATCTGCTGCTCATTAGCAGGGAATTAGCTCAAATGGTAGAGCGCTCGCTTAGCATATGAGAGGTAGAGGGATCGATGCCCTCATTCTCCAGAATACTTTAACTTGTTCTGTTGATCAGAGGAGCTGCTGGGTGATGAATGCTGATGTTTGTCCACTGGTGTGATAAAGTGTCCCCTGTTACTGAGATGTGAATGAACACCTGCTCAGGTCAAAGCTGCAATGAAGTCAAGTCATCACCCTGTAAAGCACCAAGTAACAAAAGTTACACTTTACAAGTAGAACAGGTCCAGTTCCACACTCCTTAAATGAATTTACACCCAACAATTCTTCATGAGCAAGCACATCCTAGTTTAGGCCCAACTTTTCTTGGCGCTCTCCCAGATGCTTGGGAGCTTCTGGGGGAGCGCTAGTTGGGCCTAAGCTAGGAGCTAAGCTAAGTTGGTCTGCACCAGCTAGTGAGGGTTGGCTAGCTCTCGCAGCTTTTGGTGCAGAGCCGCTGCAGGTCCAATTCAACCTCGCTAAGCCTCACCTCCAACACAACAAAAAACTACATTTAACACACTTATCAGTATCACTAAAGGAGGCAGAGGAGGAACAAAACATGTGGCACTCTGAGCAGGAGAGAGGAGAACAAGAGGGAGAAGCCATCGTTAGCTTAGCGTGTTTACAAGGCAGAAAGACTGTTGCTACAAGAATGATGGTCTTTTAAACTTCAGCCAAATAAAGCAAGTAGGTATTAATTTTTGGTGGGTAATTAGTCAATGAAATAAGGAATTAGCAGGGAGGATCACACTTTAGCTAGCACAATGAAGCAAGGCTCTACGTTCAGCAACACAGAAAAAGGAGTTGAGGTCAAACGCTTCCTGCAACCAAGGTCAAAAATCCAGGACGGACGAAGGGGAGGACAACAAAGACAAAGACACAAGAAACAGTGATAATAACCATCAACTCCATAACAACCATAACAAATATAACCATACAGAACATATATAACAAATATAACAAGAAAAGTATGAAAAGATATGTCACCTCTGGTCAAATACCCTGATTTGCATTTGTGTCTGTCAGCATTTTCATTTTCATGTTAAAGCCTCCAGAATGAGGGGAGGGGTCAGGGGCAGTTTTCTGTGTTGTCTGCAAACTGAATTACAGGAAACCTGAACTTCCACTGTCAATGTATCCAACTGATGAATAATTGTTTGATCTATACATAGATAACTTGTAGTTATTGCCCACACACACACACACACACACACACACACACACACAAACATTTTGTGAAACAACTCAGGAGTCATCAGGTGTTTTACTTAGAGGGATTCATTTATGATAAACGAGCATGGAGGAGACCCAGTAATCATCAACACAAGCGTCACATGAGCAGGTCACCACCCACTTTTATTGATTGGTTCTTGTAAGAATCACTCCTAACGCCATCAGGATGTCATTTTTTGTCCTGCCCTGTCTCAACTGTTGGAGCACAACTACAGCCTGAACTCTGCCACTACCTTATCCCTCCCTAACAACCTCATACAGACCCACTATCTGGACTAGCCTGACCCCCCTGACCCTCATCAGTCACTCGTAGTGCCTCCCACTGGAGGGAATAGGAGCATCTGTGAGCTCTGACTGTTGGGATGCACATCCATGTGATGAAGAGCTGTTTTAAACAGGGAATCATTTGACCTCTTGACCTGTGTGGGCAGGTACAGAGGGACGATTCCATCATGAACAATAATATTACTAAACAAATGGGTCTTTAGCTTCTTTCTGAAGGTGTCCACAGCGTCCTCATGTCCAGTGGGAGAGCATTCCAGAGTCTAGGAGCTGCAACCTGGAAGGTTCCCTCTCCTTCAGTGAGGCTGAATCCCTGTGGTCAGGGAGGATAAGGGACCCCACAGGTATCACGAAAGTGCTTTAGACTGCAAAGGACACAGCTAATCAAGCTGGGATCAACTGCTGTGGTGATCAAGGTATCATCATATATAACAAACAAAGAAAACAAAGTTGAGGAAAAGCACACAAAGAAAAAACGATGAACATGAACAGAGCATCTTCTACACCAGATGTCACACGGCTCAGTAGACCTCTGGTTTGACCCCTAGCAGGTCCAGTCTCCAGGGTGCCCCCATCATTCTGCTCTTCAGTCACAGGACATGCAGCAGAATCCCGTCGCTCCTCTGCAGAAGAACATGTGAGAGCCTGCTTGCTCTTCTCTGGCTGGACGTAGGGGAGAGTCTGTTTGCTCTTCTCTGGCTGGACGTAGGGGAGAGTCTGTTTGCTCTTCTCTGGCTGGACGTAGGGGAGTGTCTGCTTGCTCTTCTCTGGCTGGACGTAGGGGAGAGTCTGCTTGCTCTTCTCTGGCTGGACGTAGGGGAGAGTCTGTTTGCTCTTCTCTGGCTGGACGTAGGGGAGAGTCTGTTTGCTCTTCTCTGGCTGCACGTAGGGGAGAGTCTGTTTGCTCTTCTCTGGCTGGACGTAGGGGAGAGTCTGCTTGCTCTTCTCTGGCTGGACGTAGGGGAGTGTCTGCTTGCTCTTCTCTGGCTGGACGTAGGGGAGAGTCTGCTTGCTCTTCTCTGGCTGGACGTAGGGGAGAGTCTGTTTGCTCTTCTCTGGCTGGACGTAGGGGAGAGTCTGTTTGCTCTTCTCTGGCTGCACGTAGGGGAGAGTCTGTTTGCTCTTCTCTGGCTGGACGTAGGGGAGAGTCTGCTTGCTCTTCTCTGGCTGGACGTAGGGGAGAGTCTGCTTGCTCTTCTCTGGCTGGACGTAGGGGAGAGTCTGCTTGCTCTTCTCTGGCTGGACGTAGGGGAGAGTCTGTTTGCTCTTCTCTGGCTGGACGTAGGGGAGAGTCTGCTTGCTCTTCTCTGGCTGGACGTAGGGGAGAGTCTGCTTGCTCTTCTCTGGCTGGACGTATGGGAGAGTCTGTTTGCTCTTCTGTGGCTGGACGTAGGGGAGAGTCTGACTTGACACACACACACACACACACACACACACAATCCTAAACAGGATAAGTGGAAGAAAATGGATGGATGGATGTTTCCCAGTGTGGCTCTGCAGCAGGAGGTCTTGTAGAAACAGGGACTGACCTGACACCAGCTCCCTCTGGAACAATGGTTCATTCATTCATCGGTGCCAGGAGGCCTAAAAACACACAAAACACCAATTCAATCCAGGACCTTGGATCCTAAACTGAAACTCCATCACACGGTGGCTCTGCTGGGGCCCCCACAGGTGAGTGAGGCTGAGCTCCAGTCTGCTCTGAGGAGGCAGCAGACATCTGCACCACTCAGAGGTTTGGTTGGTGTCTTTGACAAAATCCCAACAAACTCAAATCCTGTTGAATCAGGAAGTTCTAGTTGAACTCTCATCCACGTCACATGACCAAGAAAACCTCCTCTTTCATTCAGACCAGAACAGACAAACATAGAAACATTGACACCACAGGTGGGCACCGTCAACTTAAAGCACGTTAAAATGGCAAAATATGAGGCCATGCATGCATTTATTATGCAAAATATTTGATACTTTATTGATAATAAGGATTCCAAGAAACTTTCTAAAACCAGGCCACCCTGTGCCGTGTGCTAGACTATGGAAACAAACAGACCCAGGATCAGATATAGAGGTTCAGGTTCTGGATGGTTCTGGTTGGTTCCTGCAGTTAAAGGCATATATATCCAAGTGTGTGTGTGTGTGTGTGTGTGTGTGCATGCATGTGTACCATAAATGAGCAATTCGTAGCAAAGTCGATGTGGACCCCGGGCGTTTAAAAGAGACCAGGCGTCGATTGGTAACAGGCTTTTATTTTGGCGCTGGCCAGCACTGGGCCACTATTATTATTTTTTTTAGCAATAGGTATACAAGGTATAACAATATACTGTAGTACTTTAAAGAACAGTAGTGCAAATATCAAGATTGTCCAGAGAACACTTTACACAAGAACACTTTATTAGTAAGAAAAGGGGCGTGACAACTTGAGGCCCGTATCCTTCCACTTCCACGACAGTCTCATGAGGCCAAAAGAGCAGATCTACACATTCACAACGACGCGTTACCACCTTGTAGATCTTTTTTTTTGCATGGAACCGTGAGCTTGAAGATTTGCTGTCTGCGGTGCACTGACATCATGAGACATAAATTACTGGGAAGTTCAAATAAATTGCAACATCTTACATGAAACCAAGTTAAGATAACATTAATCTCTGTCACGACCCGGCTCACAGATCGTGACATCGAAGGAGGGAAACGCGGAGTCAACGTCACACACAACTAATAATTTATTATTAACAATGCAAAATCAAAACAAGGCAAACCATAACATACAATGGAGTGTGGTTATCAGTAGTGTCAGTGGTGAGTGCGAGTGTGTGCATGAGTGTACAGGGGGTGTATGTGTGCGGTGTGATGGATGCAGAGAACTAAACAAGACATAACTCAAGAAACACAACCATCGCTCCGACGTGGGCCAGGAGGAGTGAGCGAGAGCCTGTCGGCCAGGTTGGCCGCCTGCTTTATAGCTGGGAGACGCCCGGGCCCAGGTGCTCCCAATTAGTCAGCAGCTCCGCCCCGTAAAGCTCCAACCTGGGAAGGGAAGGAAGTCACAAATGATGCCACGCCCCCATGCCCATGACCATGGGGACGTGACACCCCCCCCCCACAAAAACGGGGTCCCAAAAGGAACCCCGACAACAGAGCAAAAAACAAAAACAACTAAAGTGCGCGCCCACAAGCCAGCACGTGTGCCACTACAACTGAACACCAAGGAAAGAGAACAAATCCACCGACAGAAGGACCAAGAGAGACCCACATAACCAACCAGCCAGAAGATAACCACCACCGATTGTTCTGGAAGCTTGACAAATCCCGAACCAACAGCCTTCCCCAGCAACCGGTGCACCTGGGAAGCAAATTAAGAGGCAGGAGGAGGCCAGGAGAGAACAGCAAACAGAACACATGAAGACTCTGGAAAGAATCAGGGAACCCTGGACAACGCGTCTGCCACCACGTTATCCGACCCTTTCACATGCCGAATGTCCAAGCAGTACGACTGCAGGAAGAGGGACCACCTAATCAGGCGCTGGTTTGGACACTGCAGTGAATGAAGGAAAGTCAGGGGGTTATGATCTGTAAAAACAACCAGCGGAGTGCTGCCGCCTACATAAACATCAAAGTGCTTCAAGGCTAAAATCAGAGCTAGCGCCTCCTTCTCAATAACCGAGTAGTTCATTTGGCATGGAGTAAACTTTTTGGAAAAAAAACTGACAGGCCTCTCTACTCCCAGGTCATCAACCTGCATAAGCACAGCTCCTGCTCCGACGTGACTGGCGTCAACAGACAGCTGGAACGGTCGGTCCAGCCGTGGTGCCGCCAGGACTGGAGCCCTGCAAAGGAGTGTTTTAACCTGTTCAAATGCGTTGTGGCAGGCTGGCGTCCAGACATACTTGGCTTTCTCCTTAAGTAGGTCAGTGAGAGGTGCCACCACTGTGGAGAAATTCCTGCAGAAACTTCTATAATAACCCACAAGGCCAAGGAACCGCATCAGCTCCTTCTTTGACGTTGGAACTGAATATTTCGACACAGCCTCAACCTTCGCACCCACCGGACGCACCTCACCCTGCCCAACCACTCTGCCAAGGTAGGTCACAGTTGCCCTTGCAAACTCACACTTTGCAAGATTAACTGTGAGCCTAGCCTCTGCTAACCGGCTGAACAACTCACGGACGCGGCCCATGTGAGCTTCCCAGGTGTCAGAGAACACCACAACATCATCTAAATATACGGCGCATCCCTGCATATCACCCACCACACGGTTCATCAAACGTTGAAATGTAGCTGGAGCGTTCCGCAGCCCAAACGGCATTACCGTGTATGAGTATAAACCTGTTGGAGTGATAAACGCTGCAATCTCCCGTGCTCGCGGGGAAAGGGGAATTTGCCAATAACCCTTCAGGAGGTCAAACTTGCTGACAAACTTTGCCGCGCCAACCTGGTCAACACAGTCATCCATCCTAGGAAGGGGAAAGGAGTCCGGCTTAGTCACGGAGTTCACCTTTCTAAAATCAGAGCAAAAACGCAGGGTGTTATCTGACTTTGGTACGAGCAGGCATGGAGAGGACCAGCTAGATGAGCAAGGCTCTGCAATACTATTCTCCAGCATATACTTAACCTCGTGTTCAAGTCGATTGCGTTTTTCAAGGTTAACCCGATAAAACCTCTGCCGGATCGGTTTGGCATCCCCCACATCAATATCATGCTCGGCCAGGTGAGTGCGGCTAGGAGTGTCGCCAAACAAAGAAGGGAAACCCTGGATCAGCTGGGTTAGCTCTATCTGGCGTGACTTAGGCAAGTGTGCCAGCAGCCCCCCTAGGTTGCAGAGGGTCTCAGAATTTCTCAATCGGCTGTGCATTAGAGCTTCATCTATGACATCAGTCTCCGCGTTCCCCTCAACTAACGGCCCGGGAGGAGGCACCCCCGACACGGGACCAACCACGCAAACTGACCGCACCACTGGACCCAATCCTGCCACCACTGGGACCGCCCCAGAGTCACGCGCATGGTAGGGCTTCAACAGGTTGACATGGCACAGTTGGGTTGGCCTGCGGCGCTGCGGTGTTGAAATTATATAGTTCTGGTCAGAGATCTTCTTAAGCACCGTATGTGGGCCGGAGAATTTTGCCTGAAATGGAGAAGAAACCAAAGGAAGAAGGGCCAAAACCTGATCACCCGGGGTTAAGACGCGACGCTCTGTCAGACGATCATACAGACCCTTCATCTTACCCTGGGCCGAGGCCAACTTACTTCTTGCCAGCTCACCAGCAGCATACAGCCTGTGTCTGAACCCATTCACATAATCAAGCAAGTTCTCCGGCGGCTCAGAGTCCCTCCAGCCACTAGACACCGCAGCCAACGGGCCCCTCACCGTGTGCGAGAAAACCAGTTCGTTTGGACTGAACCCAGTACTTTCCTGCGTGGCCTCTCTCGCCGCCAGCATCAACCATGGCAGACCGTCCTCCCAGTCCCTACCCAGCTCTGTGCAATAGGCACGTAGGGCTGACTTCAGCGTCTGATGGAAGCGCTCCAAAGCCCCCTGACTTTGAGCATGGTAGGCAGAGCTCTGATTATGTTGTATTCGGAGCTGCTTTAAAACCTGAGAAAACAGGCGAGACGAGAAATTAGAACCCTGATCCGACTGCACAACCCTTGGGATACCAAACACGGAGATGAACTGGGAAAGGGCCCGAACAACAGCCCGGGTCGTAATTGTACGCAGAGGATAAGCGGCTGGGTAACGGGTACTCTGACACATGACCGTCAAAAGGTATGCTGCCCCCGACTTTGAGCGTGGCAGGGGGCCCACACAATCCACTAGTAGATGTTCAAAGGGCTGACTGATGGCTGGGATGGGACATAATGGCACTGGTTTTAAAACCTGATTTGGCTTATCAGTCAACTGACAGGTATGACAGGTCTTTACAAAAGCAGCCACATCCTTCTTCAACAGAGGCCAGAAGAAATGTCTCAGTAACCTGTCGTATGTTTTCCTTACCCCGGCGTGACCTGACTCGTCATGGGCTACCTTCAGCACCGACTGCCTGAGAGTCACCGGCACCACAATCTGCCACACAGGGTCGCCTGGTGAACTCCCATCATGCCGCATCCACTTCCTGACCAGCAGTGAATCCTCCAAGAAATACCCACACACACAGTCATCGCGCTCACTCGTGGGCCGGACCTTCTCAAATAAACCCGTCAAGGACAGGTCCCCCTGCTGCTGTGCCACCAAATCACTGCGCGTTACTGACCCTGGAAAATCAGCCAAAGGAATAGCGAACTTTTCAGAAATTTCTGCCCCATCCACCTGGCCACCAGTGCTAGCCTTGGCCATGGCTCGTGTCACCGCACAGGCGGAAAAGACATCTGGGAAGTCACGCTCCACATTATCAGGTGTTGACCTCAGCAGCGGCACGGACGCCACGACCGGTGGGGGAATGTCAGGCCACACCTGGGCGCCAACCAAATTGTTCCCCAGGACAACAGACACCCCTGGGATCGGCAATGCCGGTCGCACGGCCAATTCAGCAAAGCCCTGGAACAGGTCACACTCCAACCACACCTTGTGCAGTGGAACCCACAACACATTGAGGTCCATCCCCCTAACAGGTACAGAACAACCTGTATCCGTCTCCTCTGAGAGTGGCAGAACCCCAGCCTGAATGAATGAGTCAACCGCCCCCGTGTCTCTCAACACCCGCACTGAAGTTTTGTGGTCACTCTCCGACAGTGAAACAAAACCGTCACCAATGAATGGTTTGTAAGCTGCCAACTCAGGGGGGTAAGAACACGCCTCCCGCAGGGAAACATTGGGCATCGCTTTAGGTGCTGGTGAAACTGGCACAGCAAGGCCAGCCCCCTTCGGCTTACCCAACACAGCAGTCTTAGGTCTGCCATGAAGCACCGGACAGTCCTGCTTCCAATGTCCCTGTTTTCGGCAGTAATGGCAGGTTGTTTCTCTTTCACCGCCACTGCTCACACGCTTACCAGGGCCAGCAACCGGCAGAGTTTTATCTCGTTGACAAAAATAATTTGCACCACCGGCACCACCCCAATTACCTTGACCCCCCAGCGGGAACTCACCAAACCCGCACCTGTGGGTTAGCACATAATCATCCGCCAGAGCGGCAGCCTCTGCCGCAGTCTCTGCCTTCTGTTCACTGATATATGTCGCAACCCGCGTAGGAACAGAGTTTTTTAATTGCTCCAAGACCACCAGGTTACACAACCCGTCAAAGTCACTCACGTTGGAAGCGGAGCACCAGCGGTTAAAATGACACGTCAACTCACGTGCAAACTCCAAGTGACTTTGCTTAACCCCGCGCTTCCAAGATCTGAACCGCAGCCGGTAAGCCTCGGGAACCAGTTCGTAGGCTTTGAGGACTGCCGACTTCACCGATGCGTAACTACGGGAGTCCGCGTCACTCAGCGATGAATACGCCTGGGCTCTTCCCGTTAACACACACTGCAGCATCAGCGTGCGCGCGGAATCGGGCCAGTTGCGCGCCTCAGCCACCCGCTCAAAAAGCGAAAAGAAAAGCTCCGGATCATGCTCCGAAAATTTTGGCAAAAGCCGCAGGTTGCTCAGCACGTCAAAATCATCCGGAGACTCGAAAAGGTAACCGGACGTCCTAGGGCTAGCCTCGGCGGCACGGAGCTTACCCTCGCCAACCAGCGCCAGTCTCACCCGCTCAACCTCCAGCCGGGCCTGCTCGCCCTGCTGGCGCAACCTCTCCTTTTCGAGCTTGAACTTCTCCTGTTCTAACTGCAGTAGGAGAAGTTCCTTCTGCTGCTCGTACGATAAACTCGACGCCGACGGGTTCAACGGCGACTCAACTTCCGGCAGAACACCCTTGTCCTGCAAACTCGCTCTTAACACGGCCTTCACTCGCTGTTTCTGGCCCCGATCATCAACTTCTACATTATAATGCTCAGCAATCCTACACAGCTGCTCCTTGGTGAACAAATCAAGCAAGTCCCCCGAGGGGCAAGCAAAAAAGTCGTCCACTGACGCCATCTTACTGCGAACCTAAGAACGAAGCGCACAAGTGAAGCCCCAACCGGTGCACTGACTGCCGCAGCGCAAGTGAGCAAGCGAACCCCACTAGCTCACTGCCTAGCCGTGTCTACCTACCTAACTCAACCCTGGTCTTCGTGCAGGTACAGGTGGCGGGTAATTACGCACAGTAAACCAGCGGACGAGTAGAGCAACCAGAAACTGGCGACCCACTCGGACCCACGGATGTGCTCCCGAGCATGTAGCTCTAACCACTTTCTCCGCAACACTAAAAGAAAACAACAACCAGGCGAAACCCAAAGGAGCAACGCCTCTTTACCTGGCAGGGGAACACTCGCTCTCCACAAAAGCGCACACAGCCAACACCAGGAACATTCACTTACCTATAGCCGAGCCGTCATGCCCGCGAACAGGACTCCGCGCCCTCCAACACGACGCGGCCACAGCTGGCACTGCGGCCACCGTAGCTCCAGCGACGTCACAAGTGAAACGCACCCGGAAGAGCGCCGAACACTGCCCGACCACCAGGCAGGACAGACAGACGAGCCACAACCAACAAAACTACAAGGCTCCCGGACGAGCCCCCATATGTCACGACCCGGCTCACAGATCGTGACATCGAAGGAGGGAAACGCGGAGTCAACGTCACACACAACTAATAATTTATTATTAACAATGCAAAATCAACACAAGGCAAACCATAACATACAATGGAGTGTGGTTATCAGTAGTGTCAGTGGTGAGTGCGAGTGTGTGCATGAGTGTACAGGGGGTGTATGTGCGCGGTGTGATGGATGCAGAGAACTAAACAAGACATAACTCAAGAAACACAACCATCGCTCTGACGTGGGCCAGGAGGAGTGAGCGAGAGCCTGTCGGCCAGGTTGGCCGCCTGCTTTATAGCTGGGAGACGCCCGGGCCCAGGTGCTCCCAATTAGTCAGCAGCTCCGCCCCGTAAAGCTCCAACCTGGGAAGGGAAGGAAGTCACAAATGATGCCACGCCCCCATGCCCATGACCATGGGGACGTGACAAGTTTAAAGACCAAAGTTGTGAACACACAGAGAAGTAAACCTGTCAAAGCTGCTTCACTTGATGAGAGAAACTGAGGAACTGATAGAAGAGCAACAAAGAAAATGGAGTCAGAAGGTCGTCTTCTTCACCGCTCAGTCACAACACTGACACACACACACACACACACACACACACACACACACAAATAGTTTGTCTTTGAGAGAGGACAAAAAATGTTTGACTGTGCTGACATGAACTTTCATTGTCTAATTTCAGTCTCCTACAAAAGTGTGTGAATGTGGTCGTTGTGGCCGAGTGGTGAAGGCGATGGACTAGAAATCCATTGGGGTCTCCCTGCTCAGGTTGGAGTCCTGCCAACAACGTTAAACTGTTTAAAATTTAAATTTGACGCATTTTTCCTCTACACTGTCCTTCATCACAGCATTTAACATCAGGACTGCTCCCAGATCAGCTCCATGACCTCATCTTTGCACCAGAGTACCGCCCAAGTTCATCAAAAACGGCCAAGCATAAATATATAATATGTATATAATGTGAACACACCTTTACAGGTGCGTTAACGTGCTTAATAATAGAGAATGAGTGAAGGGTGCGTTCAGAGTGGAGTGCAGTACCACAGTCAGGCCAGCAGGTGGGGCTTTCGTTGGTGCTGTCTACCTAATTGCGGTGTCTGTGCTCTGCCAGCAGAGGTCGTGCTTCCCCACCAATCTTCTCGGGTGTCTGAGTGGTGCCGCCATGTTCAGGTCGTAGCAGGAGGACGTAGGTTGGTACTTGGCAGTTCGGACGTAGCGAAAGTCACGTTATGAATGGAGGGCTGAGTTGGAGCAGAGGGGGCAGGATCCTGGGGGTGGACTGTCTTTAGGGGGCTGAGGTGTCTGGTGGTCTTGGTGGACCTTCTGCATCTCAAGCTGAGACCACAGAGTCCTGTGTTCTTGAGTCATTGTCTATAGTCTCTGTTGTTGGAGAGCTCAGTGTGGTCCCTGATGGTCTAGTGGCTAGGATTCGGCGCTTTCACCGCCGCGGCCCGGGTTCGATTCCCGGTCAGGGAATGAGTTATTTAGAGGTTGAGGGAGAGGTGATCAGGTGGTCCACATGATGGTGGAGGTGATGAACTGTGAGTCCATCATGGCTCCACTCTCACCCCCATTGTAGTGTTCTTGGTTCACTCTGCCATGGCCCCATGTTGAAGGGTGACTGTCTCATTCAGGTCCAACCCTTTGTTAGACTCTATTAAGTCACTGACTCCCAAACTCTGTAATCCTCCTTAGTAGCTTTGGTTATTGATGATCTGCAATGGTTCGTGGGGGTGGAGCCTATCCCTCAGGTGAGGGGCGGGGTTTATCCTGGACAGGTCACCAGTCCATGGCAGGGCCATCACATAGAGACAGATTGATTATAAAAATGTTCATCCCCAGTTTGAAGTTAGAGACAGGATTTAAGTGTGGAAGGTTTTTGTATCTTCAATTTAATTCTGAGTGTTGTAAACTGTTTCTAACAAACTCTACTGTTGAACAGTCAAAATGTTTTCTAACCAAGCTGGATGCTCTCATATACTTTTTAAAGTTGAGTTTCTCTCACATCCTCCTGAGATCAAAGACAGAATTCTAGGTACAAATAAATACACTATCAAAGCCCTGATGACATCATCATCAATTCTGACTTTGATCTGGAGGCTCTTGCTTTCTTGCTTCAAATAAAAAACGTTGTTCCAGGGAAAAGTCTGCACATAAACACACACACACACACACACACGCACACGCACACGCACACGCACACGCACAGCCTGTCTTCAGTATAAAATGGTCTGTCACGTTCTCTCACGTTGGAAGATTTCTCTGACTCCATTGTGAATAAAGAGATTCTTCATCTGCCACCTGAGTCTTGATCCACTGATTCCTCTGATCCACCTCTTTCTGATCCAACAAGGCTGACATGGATCAGGTGGGTCCATGTCATCCAATCAGGAGGTTTCTCCTCTCAGTTAATTTTCTTCATCCCAGTTTAGATTGATTCTTCTCAGCCTCATGAAGGAGCATCTGATCAGGTGTTTGGCTGCTTGTTGGTTGTAATTCCATAGATTTTAATCTCAGATGTTATAGAATTAATAAGAACATCTTAAAGACCTTTGTCCAACACTTGAAACTCTCCTGTCTGTGGAGGCCCAACTGGCCTTTGGTAGTGAGGTGGTGGATGCATGTGAATGAAATGAGGCTGGTGTTGCTGTGAGGAGCCACTAGAGGGAGACACCTGTCGTTCCTCCCAGCTGACAACGAGGCTTCACAGCTGCATTGGAAGCTGTCCTTTATTGGTCCCAACTGTCTTGAGCTCAGGGGCCAAACTCACCAACAACACTTCCTCCTGGTCATGTGGTCTGTTTGTCAGGAGATTCAATCCAAAGTTGTTGACACACAAGAGAAGAAAACACGTCAAAGTTTGTTCATTTTTATGAATCAAACTGAAAATGAACAGAAGAGTGACAGTGAAAATGGATTCAAAAATAATGAATAATCATGAATAATGAATAAATGCTCAGA
Organism: Aulostomus chinensis; assembly: GCF_037954235.1. Taxonomy (NCBI): domain Eukaryota; kingdom Metazoa; phylum Chordata; class Actinopteri; order Syngnathiformes; family Aulostomidae; genus Aulostomus; species Aulostomus chinensis. Next base: position 52,857,176 of record NC_141320.1, on the reverse strand, counting down.
ATTTACTGGCATTTGACTGCATTTTGTGGTTAATCAGTAGATGAAAGAGGAACATATATATTCTATACATGTGATGTACGTACGTGGCTGTGGACAAAAGCGTCTGCTCAATGAAATTGTAGGATTGTAGACTTCTATAAATGTAGAATATAATTGTAGAAATGCTCTCTCTCACCACCCCCAACGTCTGTGCCAGGGTCTCTGGCCAGTGGTCAATGGCTCATATCACCTGCCCAGGATGGATCCAGCTTGCTTGTCTTTGTAATTCTGCACTTATTAGAGACCTGGAAACAAAGGAATGCTGAAAAAGAGAAAATAGGACCTCACACAAATGGGCTTGTGACAGAAATTAAGATCATTTTGTGAATATCCATCCTCTTCAAATGTGTGTGTGAATGTGGTCGTTGTGGCTGAGTGGTGAAGGCGATGGACTAGAAATCCATTGGGGTGTCCCTGCTCAGGTTGGAGTCCTGCCAGCAACGTTAAACTGTTGATGTTCTATGTCAGGGTGAACGTCCTACCTGTGCCTGATTCAGTGTGGTGGCTCACACCTGAATTTATCCAAACTAGCTAACTTCTTAACGCCAATCTACACAGTTTGAATCATCAAAACCTCAAACTGCAGTAAGAATTTTCAATTCTCTCATCCACAACAATCCTCATCAATAAAATCTGGAAGAAGGAACCGCAGAAAGTCTGCAGGAGAACGTAGACGAGTGCTGCCACCGACCCGTCATGGGGAGGACCGGTAACGTGGTGACCCCACTTCCCAAAAGAAGCCGACCGTCCAGCGCACCCTCATCACCCAATAAGGACCTCGGGGACATCCTGGACTCAGTTGACAGGAAACTAACAAGTTTCGATGCTGGACTCTCTCGTGGAAATCCTCCACAAAGAGCCTCCATGAGTCTCTGGAACTCAGCCAGCAAAAGGTGGCTTCACTGGCCGCTAAAAATCAAGCCCTTCAAGCCTCCAGCCTCCCATCACTGTTTCCTCCCTCTCAAATATGTATCCTGAAATATGGATTTGAGTCTTTAGATGCTGTAACGTCCAAAGATCATATTCTTATTGACCCTCCCCCTTCTTTGTTCCACCATGGAAAGAGGAGAACTCTATTCTAGTTTAGTGGATGAACATAGAGGGACTACACCTGGATCTCTGTGTTTAACAAACAATTGAGTTAAACATCAGGAGTCATGAGTTTGCTCAAAACTATTGACTTGGAGTGAGTTCAATGAGTTTATAGCTAACAATTCTCCATCAGCAGCACATCCTGCAACAGTGGTGATAAAAACCTTCCTTTTAACAGGCAGGAACCTCGAGCAGATCCAGGATCAGTGGGGACGAGGTTACAAACAAAGGTACCTCAAAACCTCAAAACAGTGATGTCGGAAGAATTGCTCATGATCTCAAAATGATGCGACAGTAATGGAGAAAGAGTTGCTAATGAACTCAAAATAATGCTACAATGATGTTGTAAAAATTGCTAATGAACTCAAAATGATGCTAACAGTAATGTAGTGAAAGTTTCGAATAACCTCAAAGTAATGCTGACAGTGATGTAGTAAGAGTTGCTACGAACCTCAAAATAATGCGACAGTGATGTTGGAAACATTGCCAATGATCTCAAAATGATGCGACAGTGATGTAGTAAGAATTACTAATGAACTCAAAATGATGCTAACAGTAATGTAGTGATAGTTGCTAATAAACTCAGTGATTCTTTCAGTAATGAAGTGAAAGTTTCGAACAACCTCAAAGTGATGCTGACAGTCATGTGGTAAGAGTTGCTACTAACCACAAAATAATGATACAGTGATGTCGGAAGAATTGCTAATGAACTCAAAATGATGCGAACAGTAATGTAGTGAAAGTTTCGAATAACCTCAAAGTAATGCTGACAGTGATGTAGTAACAGTTGCTACGAACCTCCAAAAAATGCGACAGTCATTTAGTAAGAGTTGCTAATGAACTCAATTTAATGCTACAGTGATGTTGTGAGAATTGCTCAACAACTCAAAATTATGCTAACAGTAATGTAGTGATAGTTGCTAATAAACTCAAAGTGATGCTGACAGTAATGTAGTAAGAGTTGCTACGAACCTCAAAATATTGCGACAGTGATGTCGGAAGAATTGCTAATGATCTCAAAATGATGCGACAGTGATGTAGTAAGAATTGCTAATGAACTCAAAATGATGCTAACAGTAATGTAGTGAGAGTTGCTAATAAACTCAGTGATGCTGACAGTAATGTAGTAAGAGTTACTAATAACCTCAAAATAATGCTACAGTGATGTCGTAGGAATTGCTAATGAACTCAAAATAATGCGAAAGTAATGTCGGAAGAATTGCTAATGATCTCAAAATGATGCTACAGTGATGTAATAAGAATTGCTAATGAACTCAAAATGATGCTAAGAGTAATGTAGTGATAGTTGCTAATAAAATCAGTGATGCTGACAGTCATGTAGTGAGAGTTGCTTCGAACGTAAATAATGCGACAGTGATGTTGGAAGAATTGCTAATGATCTCAAAATGTTGCGACAGTGATGGAGTAAGAATTGCGAATAAACTCAAAATGATGCTCACAGTAATGTAGTGATAGTTGCTCATGATCTCAAAGTGATGCTGACAGAAATGTAGTAAGTGTTTCGAACAACCTATAAGTGATGCTGACAGTCATGTAGTAAGAGTTGCTACTTACCACAAAATAATACTACAGTGATGTCGGAAGAATTGCTAAAGATCTCAAAATGATGCGACAGTGATGGAGTGAAAGTTTCGAATAACCTCAAAGTCATGCTGACAGTCATGTACTAAGAGTTGCTACGAATCTAAAAATAATGCGACAGTAATGTAGTAAAAGTTGCTATGAACCTCAAAATATTGCGACAGTGATGTCGGAAGAATTGCTAATGAACTCAAGATGATGCTAACAGTAATGGAGTGAAACTTTCGAATAACCTCAAAGTGATGCTGACAGCCTTTTAGTAAGAGTTGCTAATGAACTCAATTTAATGCTACAGTGATGTCGTGAGAATTTCTCAACAACTCAAAATGATGCTAACAGTAATGTAGTGATAGTTGCTAATAAACTCAAAGTGATGCTGACAGTAATGTAGTAAGAGTTGCTACGAACCTCAAAATAATGCAACAGTAATGTAGTAAGAGTTGCTACGAACCTCAAAATAATGCAACAGTAATGTAGTAAGAGTTGCTACGAACCTCAAAATATTGCGACAGTGATGTCGGAAGAATTGCTAATGGTCTCAAAATGATGCGACAGTGATGTAGAAAGAATTGCTAATGATCTCAAAATGATGCTAAAAGTAATGTAGTGATACTTGCTAATCAACTCAGTGATGCTTACAGTAATGTAGTAAGAGTTGCTACGAACCTCAAAATAATGTGACAGTGATGTCAGAAGAATTGCTAATGATCTCAAAATGATGCGACAGTGATTTAGTAAGAATTGCTAATGAACTCAAAATGATGCTAACAGTAATGGAGTGAACGTTTCGAATAACCTCAAAGTGATGCTGACAGTCATGTACTAAGAGTTGCTACGAACCGAAAAATAATGCGACAGTAATGTAGTTAAAGTTGCTACGAACCTAAAAATAAATACGACAGTGATGTCGAAAGAATTGCTAATGAACTCAAGATGATGCGACAGTGATGGAGTGAAAGTTTCGAATAACCTCAAAGTCATGCTGACAGTCATGTACTAAGAGTTGCTACGAATCTAAAAATAATGCGACAGTAATGTAGTAAAAGTTGCTACGAACCTCAAAATATTGCGACAGTGATGTCGGAAGAATTGCTAATGAACTCAAGATGATGCTAACAGTAATGGAGTGAAACTTTCGAATAACCTCAAAGTGATGCTGACAGCCTTTTAGTAAGAGTTGCTAATGAACTCAATTTAATGCTACAGTGATGTCGTGAGAATTTCTCAACAACTCAAAATGATGCTAACAGTAATGTAGTGATAGTTGCTAATAAACTCAAAGTGATGCTGACAGTAATGTAGTAAGAGTTGCTACGAACCTCAAAATAATGCAACAGTAATGTAGTAAGAGTTGCTACGAACCTCAAAATAATGCAACAGTAATGTAGTAAGAGTTGCTACGAACCTCAAAATATTGCGACAGTGATGTCGGAAGAATTGCTAATGAACTCAAAATGATGCTAACAGTAATGGAGTGAAACTTTCGAATAACCTCAAAGTGATGCTGACAGTCATGTAGTAAGTGTTGCTACGAACCTCAAAATATTGCGACAGTAATGTCGGAAGAATTGCTAATGAACTCAAAATGATGCTAACAGTAATGTAGTGAGAGTTGCTAATAAACTCAGTGATGCTGACAGTAATGTAGTAAGAGTTACTAATAACCTCAAAATAATGCTACAGTGATGTCGTAGGAATTGCTAATGAACTCAAAATAATGCGAAAGTAATGTCGGAAGAATTGCTAATGATCTCAAAATGATGCTACAGTGATGTCATAAGAATTGCTAATGAACTCAAAATGATGCTAAGAGTAATGTAGTGATAGTTGCTAATAAAATCAGTGATGCTGACAGTCATGTAGTGAGAGTTGCTTCGAACGTAAATAATGCGACAGTGATGTTGGAAGAATTGCTAATGATCTCAAAATGTTGCGACAGTGATGGAGTAAGAATTGCGAATAAACTCAAAATGATGCTAACAGTAATGTAGTGATAGTTGCTCATGATCTCAAAGTGATGCTGACAGAAATGTAGTAAGTGTTTCGAACAACCTATAAGTGATGCTGACAGTCATGTAGTAAGAGTTGCTACTTACCACAAAATAATACTACAGTGATGTCGGAAGAATTGCTAAAGATCTCAAAATGATGCGACAGTGATGGAGTGAAAGTTTCGAATAACCTCAAAGTCATGCTGACAGTCATGTACTAAGAGTTGCTACGAATCTAAAAATAATGCGACAGTAATGTAGTAAAAGTTGCTACGAACCTCAAAATATTGCGACAGTGATGTCGGAAGAATTGCTAATGAACTCAAGATGATGCTAACAGTAATGGAGTGAAACTTTCGAATAACCTCAAAGTGATGCTGACAGCCTTTTAGTAAGAGTTGCTAATGAACTCAATTTAATGCTACAGTGATGTCGTGAGAATTTCTCAACAACTCAAAATGATGCTAACAGTAATGTAGTGATAGTTGCTAATAAACTCAAAGTGATGCTGACAGTAATGTAGTAAGAGTTGCTACGAACCTCAAAATAATGCAACAGTAATGTAGTAAGAGTTGCTACGAACCTCAAAATAATGCAACAGTAATGTAGTAAGAGTTGCTACGAACCTCAAAATATTGCGACAGTGATGTCGGAAGAATTGCTAATGGTCTCAAAATGATGCGACAGTGATGTAGAAAGAATTGCTAATGAACTCAAAATGATGCTAACAGTAATGGAGTGAAACTTTCGAATAACCTCAAAGTGATGCTGACAGTCATGTAGTAAGTGTTGCGACGAACCTCAAAATATTGCGACAGTGATGTCGGAAGAATTGCTAATGAACTCAAAATGATGCTAACAGTAATGTAGTGATACTTGCTAATCAACTCAGTGATGCTTACAGTAATGTAGTGAGTGTTTCGAATAACCTCAAAGTGATGCTGACAGTCATGTAGTAAGAGTTGCTACGAACCTCAAAATATTGCGACAGTGATGTCGGAAGAATTGCTAATGAACTCAAGATGATGCTAACAGTAAGGTAGTGATAGTTGCTAAGAAACTCAGTGATGCTTACAGTAATGTAGTAAGAGTTTCGAACAACCTCAAAGTGATGCTGACAGTCATGTACTAAGAGTTGCTACGAACCTCAAAATAATAAGACAGTAATGTAGTTAAAGTTGCTACGAACCTAAAAATAAATACGACAGTGATGTCGGAAGAATTGCTAATGAACTCAAGATGATGCTAACAGTCATGTAGTGATAGTTGCTAAGAAACTCAGTGATGCTTACAGTAATGTAGTAAGAGTTGCTACGAACCTTAAAATAATGCAACAGTAATGTAGTAAGACTTGCTACGAACCTCAAAATAATGTGACAGTGATGTCAGAAGAATTGCTAATGATCTCAAAATGATGCGACAGTGATTTAGTAAGAATTGCTAATGAACTCAAAATGATGCTAACAGTAATGGAGTGAACGTTTCGAATAACCTCAAAGTGATGCTGACAGTCATGTAGTAAGTGTTGCTACGAACCTCAAAATATTGCGACAGTGATGTCGGAAGAATTGCTGATGACCTCAAAATGATGCTAACAGTAATGTAGTGAGAGTTGCTAATAAACTCAGTGATGCTGACAGTAATGTAGTAAGAGTTACTAATAACCTCAAAATAATGCTACAGTGATGTCGTAGGAATTGCTAATGAACTCAAAATAATGCGAAAGTAATGTCGGAAGAATTGCTAATGATCTCAAAATGATGCTACAGTGATGTCATAAGAATTGCTAATGAACTCAAAATGATGCTAAGAGTAATGTAGTGATAGTTGCTAATAAAATCAGTGATGCTGACAGTCATGTAGTGAGAGTTGCTTCGAACGTAAATAATGCGACAGTGATGTTGGAAGAATTGCTAATGATCTCAAAATGTTGCGACAGTGATGGAGTAAGAATTGCTAATAAACTCAAAATGATGCTAAAAGTAATGTAGTGATAGTTGCTCATGATCTCAAAGTGATGCTGACAGAAATGTAGTAGGTGTTTCGAACAACCTCAAAGTGATGCTGACAGTCATGTAGTAAGAGTTGCTACTTACCACAAAATAATACTACAGTGATGTCGGAAGAATTGCTAAAGATCTCAAAATGATGCGACAGTGATGGAGTGAAAGTTTCGAATAACCTCAAAGTCATGCTGACAGTCATGTACTAAGAGTTGCTACGAATCTAAAAATAATGCGACAGTAATGTAGTAAAAGTTGCTACGAACCTCAAAATATTGCGACAGTGATGTCGGAAGAATTGCTAATGAACTCAAGATGATGCTAACAGTAATGGAGTGAAACTTTCGAATAACCTCAAAGTGATGCTGACAGCCTTTTAGTAAGAGTTGCTAATGAACTCAATTTAATGCTACAGTGATGTCGTGAGAATTTCTCAACAACTCAAAATGATGCTAACAGTAATGTAGTGATAGTTGCTAATAAACTCAAAGTGATGCTGACAGTAATGTAGTAAGAGTTGCTACGAACCTCAAAATAATGCAACATTAATGTAGTAAGAGTTGCTACGAACCTCAAAATAATGCAACAGTAATGTAGTAAGAGTTGCTACGAACCTCAAAATATTGCGACAGTGATGTCGGAAGAATTGCTAATGGTCTCAAAATGATGCGACAGTGATGTAGAAAGAATTGCTAATGAACTCAAAATGATGCTAACAGTAATGGAGTGAAACTTTCGAATAACCTCAAAGTGATGCTGACAGTCATGTAGTAAGTGTTGCTACGAACCTCAAAATATTGCGACAGTGATGTCGGAAGAATTGCTAATGAACTCAAAATGATGCTAACAGTAATGTAGTGATACTTGCTAATCAACTCAGTGATGCTTACAGTAATGTAGTGAGTGTTTCGAATAACCTCAAAGTGATGCTGACAGTCATGTAGTAAGAGTTGCTACGAACGTCAAAATATTGCGACAGTGATGTCGGAAGAATTGCTAATGAACTCAAGATGATGCTAACAGTAAGGTAGTGATAGTTGCTAAGAAACTCAGTGATGCTTACAGTAATGTAGTAAGAGTTTCGAACAACCTCAAAGTGATGCTGACAGTCATGTACTAAGAGTTGCTACGAACCTCAAAATAAAAAGACAGTAATGTAGTTAAAGTTGCTACAAACCTAAAAATAAATACGACAGTGATGTCGGAAGAATTGCTAATGAACTCAAGATGATGCTAACAGTCATGTAGTGATAGTTGCTAAGAAACTCAGTGATGCTTACAGTAATGTAGTAAGAGTTGCTACGAACCTTAAAATAATGCAACAATAATGTAGTAAGACTTGCTACGAACCTCAAAATAATTTGACAGTGATGTCAGAAGAATTGCTAATGATCTCAAAATGATGCGACAGTGATTTAGTAAGAATTGCTAATGAACTCAAAATGATGCTAACAGTAATGGAGTGAACGTTTCGAATAACCTCAAAGTGATGCTGACAGTCATGTACTAAGAGTTGCTACGAACCTCAAAATAATGCGACAGTAATGTAGTTAAAGTTGCTACGAACCTAAAAATAAATACGACAGTGATGTCGAAAGAATTGCTAATGAACTCAAGATGATGCTAACAGTAATGGAGTGAAACTTTCGAATAACCTCAAAGTGATGCTGACAGCCTTTTAGTAAGAGTTGCTAATGAACTCAATTTAATGCTACAGTGATGTCGTGAGAATTTCTCAACAACTCAAAATGATGCTAACAGTAATGTAGTGATAGTTGCTAATAAACTCAAAGTGATGCTGACAGTAATGTAGTAAGAGTTGCTACGAACCTCAAAATAATGCAACAGTAATGTAGTAAGAGTTGCTACGAACCTCAAAATAATGCAACAGTAATGTAGTAAGAGTTGCTACGAACCTCAAAATATTGCGACAGTGATGTCGGAAGAATTGCTAATGGTCTCAAAATGATGCGACAGTGATGTAGTAAGAATTGCTAATGAACTCAAAATGATGTTAACAGTAATGGAGCGAAACTTTCGAATAACCTCAAAGTGATGCTGACAGTCATGTAGTAAGTGTTGCTACGAACCTCAAAATATTGCGACAGTGATGTCGGAAGAATTGCTGATGAACTCAAAATGATGCTAAGAGTAATGTAGTGAGAGTTGCTAATAAACTCAGTGATGCTGACAGTAATGTAGTAAGAGTTACTAATAACCTCAAAATAATGCTACAGTGATGTCGTAGGAATTGCTAATGAACTCAAAATAATGCGAAAGTAATGTCGGAAGAATTGCTAATGATCTCAAAATGATGCTACAGTGATGTCATAAGAATTGCTAATGAACTCAAAATGATGCTAAGAGTAATGTAGTGATAGTTGCTAATAAAATCAGTGATGCTGACAGTCATGTAGTGAGAGTTGCTTCGAACGTAAATAATGCGACAGTGATGTTGGAAGAATTGCTAATGATCTCAAAATGTTGCGACAGTGATGGAGTAAGAATTGCTAATAAACTCAAAATGATGCTAAAAGTAATGTAGTGATAGTTGCTCATGATCTCAAAGTGATGCTGACAGAAATGTAGTAAGTGTTTCGAACAACCTCAAAGTGATGCTGACAGTCATGTACTAAGAGTTGCTACGAACCTCAAAATAATGCGACATTAATGTAGTTAAAGTTGCTACGAACCTAAAAATAAATACGACAGTGATGTCGAAAGAATTGCTAATGAACTCAAGATGATGCTAACAGTAATGGAGTGAAACTTTCGAATAACCTCAAAGTGATGCTGACAGCCTTTTAGTAAGAGTTGCTAATGAACTCAATTTAATGCTACAGTGATGTCGTGAGAATTTCTCAACAACTCAAAATGATGCTAACAGTAATGTAGTGATAGTTGCTAATAAACTCAAAGTGATGCTGACAGTAATGTAGTAAGAGTTGCTACGAACCTCAAAATAATGCAACAGTAATTTAGTAAGAGTTGCTACGAACCTCAAAATAATGCAACAGTAATGTAGTAAGAGTTGCTACGAACCTCAAAATATTGCGACAGTGATGTCGGAAGAATTGCTAATGGTCTCAAAATGATGCGACAGTGATGTAGTAAGAATTGCTAATGAACTCAAAATGATGCTAACAGTAATGGAGTGAAACTTTCGAATAACCTCAAAGTGATGCTGACAGTCATGTAGTAAGAGTTGCTAATGAACTCAAAATAATGCAACAGTAATGTAGTAAGAGTTGCTACGAACCTCAAAATATTGCGACAGTGATGTCGGAAGAATTGCTAATGGTCTCAAAATGATGCGACAGTGATGTAGAAAGAATTGCTAATGAACTCAAAATGATGCTAACAGTAATGGAGTGAAACTTTCGAATAACCTCAAAGTGATGCTGACAGTCATGTAGTAAGTGTTGCTACGAACCTCAAAATATTGCGACAGTGATGTCGGAAGAATTGCTAATGAACTCAAAATGATGCTAACAGTAATGTAGTGATACTTGCTAATCAACTCAGTGATGCTTACAGTAATGTAGTGAGTGTTTCGAATAACCTCAAAGTGATGCTGACAGTCATGTAGTAAGAGTTGCTACGAACGTCAAAATATTGCGACAGTGATGTCGGAAGAATTGCTAATGAACTCAAGATGATGCTAACAGTAAGGTAGTGATAGTTGCTAAGAAACTCAGTGATGCTTACAGTAATGTAGTAAGAGTTTCGAACAACCTCAAAGTGATGCTGACAGTCATGTACTAAGAGTTGCTACGAACCTCAAAATAAAAAGACAGTAATGTAGTTAAAGTTGCTACAAACCTAAAAATAAATACGACAGTGATGTCGGAAGAATTGCTAATGAACTCAAGATGATGCTAACAGTCATGTAGTGATAGTTGCTAAGAAACTCAGTGATGCTTACAGTAATGTAGTAAGAGTTGCTACGAACCTTAAAATAATGCAACAATAATGTAGTAAGACTTGCTACGAACCTCAAAATAATTTGACAGTGATGTCAGAAGAATTGCTAATGATCTCAAAATGATGCGACAGTGATTAAGTAAGAATTGCTAATGAACTCAAAATGATGCTAACAGTAATGGAGTGAACGTTTCGAATAACCTCAAAGTGATGCTGACAGTCATGTACTAAGAGTTGCTACGAACCTCAAAATAATGCGACAGTAATGTAGTTAAAGTTGCTACGAACCTAAAAATAAATACGACAGTGATGTCGAAAGAATTGCTAATGAACTCAAGATGATGCTAACAGTAATGGAGTGAAACTTTCGAATAACCTCAAAGTGATGCTGACAGCCTTTTAGTAAGAGTTGCTAATGAACTCAATTTAATGCTACAGTGATGTCGTGAGAATTTCTCAACAACTCAAAATGATGCTAACAGTAATGTAGTGATAGTTGCTAATAAACTCAAAGTGATGCTGACAGTAATGTAGTAAGAGTTGCTACGAACCTCAAAATAATGCAACAGTAATGTAGTAAGAGTTGCTACGAACCTCAAAATAATGCAACAGTAATGTAGTAAGAGTTGCTACGAACCTCAAAATATTGCGACAGTGATGTCGGAAGAATTGCTAATGGTCTCAAAATGATGCGACAGTGATGTAGTAAGAATTGCTAATGAACTCAAAATGATGTTAACAGTAATGGAGCGAAACTTTCGAATAACCTCAAAGTGATGCTGACAGTCATGTAGTAAGTGTTGCTACGAACCTCAAAATATTGCGACAGTGATGTCGGAAGAATTGCTGATGAACTCAAAATGATGCTAAGAGTAATGTAGTGAGAGTTGCTAATAAACTCAGTGATGCTGACAGTAATGTAGTAAGAGTTACTAATAACCTCAAAATAATGCTACAGTGATGTCGTAGGAATTGCTAATGAACTCAAAATAATGCGAAAGTAATGTCGGAAGAATTGCTAATGATCTCAAAATGATGCTACAGTGATGTCATAAGAATTGCTAATGAACTCAAAATGATGCTAAGAGTAATGTAGTGATAGTTGCTAATAAAATCAGTGATGCTGACAGTCATGTAGTGAGAGTTGCTTCGAACGTAAATAATGCGACAGTGATGTTGGAAGAATTGCTAATGATCTCAAAATGTTGCGACAGTGATGGAGTAAGAATTGCTAATAAACTCAAAATGATGCTAAAAGTAATGTAGTGATAGTTGCTCATGATCTCAAAGTGATGCTGACAGAAATGTAGTAAGTGTTTCGAACAACCTCAAAGTGATGCTGACAGTCATGTAGTAAGAGTTGCTACTTACCACAAAATAATACTACAGTGATGTCGGAAGAATTGCTAATGATCTCAAAATGATGCGACAGTGATTTAGTAAGAATTGCTAATGAACTCAAAATGATGCTAACAGTAATGGAGTGAACGTTTCGAATAACCTCAAAGTGATGCTGACAGTCATGTACTAAGAGTTGCTACGAACCTCAAAATAATGCGACATTAATGTAGTTAAAGTTGCTACGAACCTAAAAATAAATACGACAGTGATGTCGAAAGAATTGCTAATGAACTCAAGATGATGCTAACAGTAATGGAGTGAAACTTTCGAATAACCTCAAAGTGATGCTGACAGCCTTTTAGTAAGAGTTGCTAATGAACTCAATTTAATGCTACAGTGATGTCGTGAGAATTTCTCAACAACTCAAAATGATGCTAACAGTAATGTAGTGATAGTTGCTAATATACTCAAAGTGATGCTGACAGTAATGTAGTAAGAGTTGCTACGAACCTCAAAATAATGCAACAGTAATGTAGTAAGAGTTGCTACGAACCTCAAAATAATGCAACAGTAATGTAGTAAGAGTTGCTACGAACCTCAAAATATTGCGACAGTGATGTCGGAAGAATTGCTAATGGTCTCAAAATGATGCGACAGTGATGTAGTAAGAATTGCTAATGAACTCAAAATGATGCTAACAGTAATGGAGTGAAACTTTCGAATAACCTCAAAGTGATGCTGACAGTCATGTAGTAAGAGTTGCTAATGAACTCAAAATAATGCAACAGTAATGTAGTAAGAGTTGCTACGAACCTCAAAATATTGCGACAGTGATGTCGGAAGAATTGCTGATGAACTCAAAATGATGCTAACAGTAATGTAGTGATACTTGCTAATCAACTCAGTGATGCTTACAGTAATGTAGTGAGTGTTTCGAATAACCTCAAAGTGATGCTGACAGTCATGTAGTAAGAATTGCTACGAACGTCAAAATATTGCGACAGTGATGTCGGAAGAATTGCTAATGAACTCAAGATGATGCTAACAGTAAGGTAGTGATAGTTGCTAAGAAACTCAGTGATGCTTACAGTAATGTAGTAAGAGTTTCGAACAACCTCAAAGTGATGCTGACAGTCATGTACTAAGAGTTGCTACGAACCTCAAAATAAAAAGACAGTAATGTAGTTAAAGTTGCTACAAACCTAAAAATAAATACGACAGTGATGTCGGAAGAATTGCTAATGAACTCAAGATGATGCTAACAGTCATGTAGTGATAGTTGCTAAGAAACTCAGTGATGCTTACAGTAATGTAGTAAGAGTTGCTACGAACCTTAAAATAATGCAACAATAATGTAGTAAGACTTGCTACGAACCTCAAAATAATTTGACAGTGATGTCAGAAGAATTGCTAATGATCTCAAAATGATGCGACAGTGATTTAGTAAGAATTGCTAATGAACTCAAAATGATGCTAACAGTAATGGAGTGAACGTTTCGAATAACCTCAAAGTCATGCTGACAGTCATGTACTAAGAGTTGCTACGAACCTCAAAATAATGCGACAGTAATGTAGTTAAAGTTGCTACGAACCTAAAAATAAATACGACAGTGATGTCGAAAGAATTGCTAATGAACTCAAGATGATGCTAACAGTAATGGAGTGAAACTTTCGAATAACCTCAAAGTGATGCTGACAGCCTTTTAGTAAGAGTTGCTAATGAACTCAATTTAATGCTACAGTGATGTCGTGAGAATTTCTCAATAACTCAAAATGATGCTCACAGTAATGTAGTGATAGTTGCTAATAAACTCAAAGTGATGCTGACAGTAATGTAGTAAGAGTTGCTACGAACCTCAAAATAATGCAACAGTAATGTAATAAGAGTTGCTACGAACCTCAAAATAATGCAACAGTAATGTAGTAAGAGTTGCTACGAACCTCAAAATATTGCGACAGTGATGTCGGAAGAATTGCTAATGGTCTCAAAATGATGCGACAGCGATGTACTAAGAATTGCTAATGAACTCAAAATGATGCTAACAGTAATGGAGCGAAACTTTCGAATAACCTCAAAGTGATGCTGACAGTCATGTAGTAAAAGTTGCTACGAACCTCAAAATATTGCGACAGTGATGTCGGAAGAATTGCTGATGAACTCAAAATGATGCTAAGAGTAATGTAGTGAGAGTTGCTAATAAACTCAGTGATGCTGACAGTAATGTAGTAAGAGTTACTAATAACCTCAAAATAATGCTACAGTGATGTCGTAGGAATTGCTAATGAACTCAAAATAATGCGAAAGTAATGTCGGAAGAATTGCTAATGATCTCAAAATGATGCTACAGTGATGTCATAAGAATTGCTAATGAACTCAAAATGATGCTAAGAGTAATGTAGTGATAGTTGCTAATAAAATCAGTGATGCTGACATTCATGTAGTGAGAGTTGCTTCGAACGTAAATAATGCGACAGTGATGTTGGAAGAATTGCTAATGATCTCAAAATGTTGCGACAGTGATGGAGTAAGAATTGCTAATAAACTCAAAATGATGCTAAAAGTAATGTCGTGATAGTTGCTCATGATCTCAAAGTGATGCTGACAGAAATGTAGTAGGTGTTTCAAACAACCTCAAAGTGATGCTGACAGTCATGTAGTAAGAGTTGCTACTTACCACAAAATAATACTACAGTGATGTCGGAAGAATTGCTAATGATCTCAAAATGATGCGACAGTGATTTAGTAAGAATTGCTAATGAACTCAAAATGATGCTAACAGTAATGGAGTGAACGTTTCGAATAACCTCAAAGTGATGCTGACAGTCATGTACTAAGAGTTGCTACGAACCTCAAAATAATGCGACATTAATGTAGTTAAAGTTGCTACGAACCTAAAAATAAATACGACAGTGATGTCGAAAGAATTGCTAATGAACTCAAGATGATGCTAACAGTAATGGAGTGAAACTTTCGAATAACCTCAAAGTGATGCTGACAGCCTTTTAGTAAGAGTTGCTAATGAACTCAATTTAATGCTACAGTGATGTCGTGAGAATTTCTCAACAACTCAAAATGATGCTAACAGTAATGTAGTGATAGTTGCTAATAAACTCAAAGTGATGCTGACAGTAATGTAGTAAGAGTTGCTACGAACCTCAAAATAATGCAACAGTAATGTAGTAAGAGTTGCTACGAACCTCAAAATAATGCAACAGTAATGTAGTAAGAGTTGCTACGAACCTCAAAATATTGCGACAGTGATGTCGGAAGAATTGCTAATGGTCTCAAAATGATGCGACAGTGATGTAGTAAGAATTGCTAATGAACTCAAAATGATGCTAACAGTAATGGAGTGAAACTTTCGAATAACCTCAAAGTGATGCTGACAGTCATGTAGTAAGTGTTGCTACGAACCTCAAAATATTGCGACAGTGATGTCGGAAGAATTGCTGATGAACTCAAAATGATGCTAACAGTAATGTAGTGAGAGTTGCTAATAAACTCAGTGATGCTGAAAGTAATGTAGTAAGAGTTACTAATAACCTCAAAATAATGCTACAGTGATGTCGTAGGAATTGCTAATGAACTCAAAATAATGCGAAAGTAATGTCGGAAGAATTGCTAATGATCTCAAAATGATGCTACAGTGATGTCATAAGAATTGCTAATGAACTCAAAATGATGCTAAGAGTAATGTAGTGATAGTTGCTAATAAAATCAGTGATGCTGACATTCATGTAGTGAGAGTTGCTTCGAACGTAAATAATGTGACAGTGATGTTGGAAGAATTGCTAATCTCAAAATGTTGCGACAGTGATGGAGTAAGAATTGCTAATAAACTCAAAATGATGCTAAAAGTAATGTAGTGATAGTTGCTCATGATCTCAAAGTGATGCTGACAGAAATGTAGTAGGTGTTTCAAACAACCTCAAAGTGATGCTGACAGTCATGTAGTAAGAGTTGCTACTTACCACAAAAAAATACTACAGTGATGTCGGAAGAATTGCTAAAGATCTAAAAATGATGCGACAGTGATGGAGTGAAAGTTTCGAATAACCTCAAAGTCATGCTGACAGTCATGTACTAAGAGTTGCTACGAATCTAAAAATAATGCGACAGTAATGTAGTAAAAGTTGCTACGAACCTCAAAATATTGCGACAGTGATGTCGGAAGAGTTGCTAATGAACTCAAGATGATGCTAACAGTAATGGAGTGAAACTTTCGAATAACCTCAAAGTGATGCTGACAGCCTTTTAGTAAGAGTTGCTAATGAACTCAATTTAATGCTACAGTGATGTCGTGAGAATTTCTCAACAACTCAAAATGATGCTAACAGTAATGTAGTGATAGTTGCTAATAAACTCAAAGTGATGCTGACAGTAATGTAGTAAGAGTTGCTACGAACCTCAAAATAATGCAACATTAATGTAGTAAGAGTTGCTACGAACCTCAAAATAATGCAACAGTAATGTAGTAAGAGTTGCTACGAACCTCAAAATATTGCGACAGTGATGTCGGAAGAATTGCTAATGGTCTCAAAATGATGCGACAGTGATGTAGAAAGAATTGCTAATGAACTCAAAATGATGCTAACAGTAATGGAGTGAAACTTTCGAATAACCTCAAAGTGATGCTGACAGTCATGTAGTAAGTGTTGCTACGAACCTCAAAATATTGTGACAGTGATGTCGGAAGAATTGCTAATGAACTCAAAATGATGCTAACAGTAATGTAGTGATACTTGCTAATCAACTCAGTGATGCTTACAGTAATGTAGTGAGTGTTTCGAATAACCTCAAAGTGATGCTGACAGTCATGTAGTAAGAGTTGCTACGAACGTCAAAATATTGCGACAGTGATGTCGGAAGAATTGCTAATGAACTCAAGATGATGCTAACAGTAAGGTAGTGATAGTTGCTAAGAAACTCAGTGATGCTTACAGTAATGTAGTAAGAGTTTCGAACAACCTCAAAGTGATGCTGACAGTCATGTACTAAGAGTTGCTACGAACCTCAAAATAATAAGACAGTAATGTAGTTAAAGTTGCTACGAACCTAAAAATAAATACGACAGTGATGTCGAAAGAATTGCTAATGAACTCAAGATGATGCTAACAGTCATGTAGTGATAGTTGCTAAGAAACTCAGTGATGCTTACAGTAATGTAGTCAGAGTTTCGAACAACCTCAAAGTGATGCTGACAGTCATTTAGTAAGAGTTGCTAATGAACTCAATTCAATGCTACAGTGATGTCGTGAGAATTGCTCATGAACTCAAAATAATGCTCACAGTAATGTAGTGATAGTTGCTAATAAACTCAAAGTGATGCTGACAGTAATGTAGTAAGAGTTGCTACGAACCTTAAAATAATGCAACAATAATGTAGTAAGACTTGCTACGAACCTCAAAATAATGTGACAGTGATGTCAGAAGAATTGCTAATGATCTCAAAATGATGCGACAGTGATTTAGTAAGAATTGCTAATGAACTCAAAATGATGCTAACAGTAATGGAGTGAACGTTTCGAATAACCTCAAAGTGATGCTGACAGTCACGTACTAAGAGTTGCTACGAACCTCAAAATAATGTGACAGTGATGTCAGAAGAATTGCTCATGAACTCAAAATGATGCAAACAGTAATGTAGTGGTAGTTGCTAATCAAGTCAGTGATGCTAACAGTAATGCAGTGAAACTTTCAAATAACCTCAAAGTGATGCTGACAGTCATGTAGTAGGAGTTTATACGAACCTCAAAATAACGCGAAAGTAATGTAGGAAAAGTTGCTACGAACCTCAAAATATTGCGACAGTGATGTCGGAAGAATTGCTAATGAACTCAAGATGATGCTAAGAGTAATGTAGTGGTAGTTGCTAATCAAGTCAGTGATGCTAACAGTAATGTAGAAAGAGTTTCGAACAACCTCAAAGTGATGCTGACAGTCATGTAGTAAGAGTTGCTACGAACCTTAAAATAATGGGACAGTGATGTCGGAAGAATTGCTAATAAACTCAAAATGATGCTAACAGTAATGTAGTGATAGTTGCTAAGAAACTCAGTGATGCTTACAGTAATGTAGTAAGAGTTTCGAACAACCTCAAAGTGATGCTGACAGTCATTTAGTCAGAGTTGCTAATGAACTCAATTCAATGCTACAGTGATGTCGTGAGAATTGCTAATAAAATCAAAGTAATGCTGAGAGTAATGTAGTAAGAGTTGCTACGAACCTTTAAATAAAGCAACAGTAATGTAGTTAGAGTTGCTACGAACCTCAAAATAATGTGACAGTGATGTCAGAAGAATTGCTCATGATCTCAAAATGATGCGACAGTGATGTAGTAAGAATTGCTCATGAACTCAAAATGATGCTAAAAGTAATGGAGTGAAAGTTTCCAATCACCTCAAAGTGATGCTGACAGTCATGTAGTGAGAGTTGCTACGAACCTCAAAACAATGCGACAGTAATGTAGTAAAAGTTGCTACGAACCTCAAAATATTGCGACAGTGATGTCAGAAGAATTGCTAATGAACTCAAAATGATGCTAACAGTAATGTAGTGATAGTTGCTAATCAAGTCAGTGATGCTTACAGTAATGTAGTAAGTGTTTCGAATAACCTCAAAGTGATGCTGACAGTCATGTAGTAAGAGTTGCTACGAACCTCAAAATAATGCGACAGTGATGTCAGAAGAATTGCTAAAGATCTTAAAATGATGCGACAGTGATTTAGTAAGAATTGCTAATGAACTCAAGATGATGCTAACAGTAATGTAGTGATAGTTGCTAAGAAACTCAGTGATGCTTACAGTAATGTAGTAAGAGTTTCAAACAACCTCAAAGTGATGCTGACAGTCATTTAGTAACAGTTGCTAATGAACTCAATTTAATGCTACAGTGATGTCGTGAGAATTGCTCATTAACTCAAAGTGATGCTGACAGTAATGTAGTAAGAGTTGCTACGAACCTCAAAATATTGCATCAGTGATGTCGGAAGAACTGCTAATGATCTCAAAATGATGTGACAGTGATGTAGTAAGAATTGCTAATGAACTTAAAATGATGCTAACAGTAATGTAGTGATGGTTGCGAAGAAACTCAGTGATGCTTGCAGTAATGTAGAAAGAGTTGCTACGAACGTCAAAATATTGCGACAGTGATGTCGGAAGAATTGCAAATGAACTCAAAATGATGCTAACAATAATGGAGTGAAACTTTCGAATAACCTCAAAGTGATGCTGACAGTTATGTAGTAAGTGTTGCTACGAACCTCCAAATAATGCGACAGTAATGTAGTAAAAGTTCCTACGAACCTCAAAATATGAGGTGATGTAGTGATGTAGTAAGAATTGCTAATGAACTCAAAATGATGCAAACAGTAATGGAATGAAACTTTCGAATAACCTCAAAGTGATGCTGACAGTCATGTAGTAAGTGTTGCTAAAAACCTCAAAATAATGCGAAAGTAATGTAGTAAAAGTTGCTACGAACCTGAAAATATTGCGACAGTGATGTCGGAAGAATTGCTAATGATCTCAAAATGATGCGACAGTGATAAAGTAAGAATTGCTAATGAACTCAAAATGATGCTCACAGTAATGGAGTGAAACTTTCGAATAACCTCAAAGTGATGCTGACAGTCATGTAGTAAGTGTTGTTACAAACCTCAAAATAATGCGAAAGTAATGTAGGAAAAGTTGCTACGAACCTCAAAATATTGCGACAGTGATGTCTGAAGAATTGCTAATGAACTCAAGATGATGCTAAAAGCAATGTAGTGATAGTTGCTAAGAAACTCAGTGATGCTTACAGTAATGTAGTAAGAGTTTCGAATAACCTCAAAGTGATGCTGACAGTCATTTAGTGAGAGTTGCTAATGAACTCAGTTCAATGCTACAGTGATGTCTTGAGAATTGCTCAACAACTCAAAATGATGCTAACAGTAATGTAGTGATAGTTGCTAATAAACTCAAAGTGAAGCTGACAGTAATGTAGTAAGAGTTGCTACGAACCTTAAAATAATGCAACAATAATGTAGTAAGAGTTGCTACGAACCTCAAAATAATGTGACAGTGATGTCAGAAGAATTGGTCATGATCTCAAAATGATGCGACAGTGATGTCGGAAGAATTGCTAATGATCTCAAAATGATGCGACAGTGATGTCGTAAGAATTGCTCATGAACTGAAAATGATGCGAACAGTAATGGCGTGAACGTTTCGAATAACCTCAAAGTGATGCTGACAGTCTTGTACTAAGAGTTGCTACGAACCTCAAAATAATGCGACAGTGATGTCAGAAGAATTGCTAAAGATCTTAAAATGATGCGACAGTGATTTAGTAAGAATTGCTAATGAACTCAAGATGATGCTAACAGTAATGTAGTGATAGTTGCTAAGAAACTCAGTGATGCTTACAGTAATGTGGTAAGAGTTTCGAACACCCTCAAAGTGATGCTGACAGTCATTTAGTAACAGTTGCTAATGAACTCAATTTAATGCTACAGTGATGTCGTGAGAATTGCTCATTAACTCAAAATGATGCTAACAGTAATGTCGTGATAGTTTCTAATAAACTCAAAGTGATGCTGACAGTAATGTAGTAAAAGTTGCAACGAACCTCAAAATATTGCGACAGTGATGTCGGAAGAATTGCAAATGAACTCAAGATGATGCTAACAGTAATGGAGTGAAACTTTCGAATAACCACAAAGTGATGCTGACAGTCATGTAGTAAGTGTTGCTACGAACCTCAAAATAATGCGACAGTAATGTAGTAAAAGTTGCTACGAACCTCAAAATATTGCGACAGTGATGTCGGAAGAATTGCTAATGAACTCAAAATGATGCTAACAGTAATGTAGTGATAGTTGCTAAGAAACTCAGTGATGCTTAAAGTAATGTAGAAAGAGTTTCTAACAACCTCAAAGTGATGCTGACAGTCATTTAGTAAGAGTTGCTAATGAACTCAATTTAATGCTACAGTGATGTCGTGAGAATTGCTCAACAACTCAAAATGATGCTAACAGTAATGTAGTGATAGTTGCTAAAAAACTCAAAGTGATGCTGACAATAATGTAGTAAAAGTTGCTACGAACCTCAAAATAATGCAACAATAATGTAGTAAAAGTTGCTACGAACCTCAAAATATTGCGACAGTCATGTAGTAAAAGTTAATACGAACCTCAAAATATTGCGACAGTGATGTCGGAAGAACAGCTAATGAACTCAAAATGATGCTGACAGTAATGTAGTGATAGTTGCTAAGAAACTCAGTGATGCTTAAAGTAATGTAGAAAGAGTTTCTAACAACCTCAAAGTGATGCTGACAGTCATTTAGTAAGAGTTGCTAATGAACTCAATTTAATGCTACAGTGATGTCGTGAGAATTGCTCAACAACTCAAAATGATGCTAACAGTAATGTAGTGATAGTTGCTAAAAAACTCAAAGTGATGCTGACAATAATGTAGTAAAAGTTGCTACGAACCTCAAAATAATGCAACAATAATGTAGTAAAAGTTGCTACGAACCTCAAAATATTGCGACAGTCATGTAGTAAAAGTTAATACGAACCTCAAAATATTGCGACAGTGATGTCGGAAGAACTGCTAATGAACTCAAAATGATGCTAACAGTAATGTAGTGATAGTTGCTAATCAACTCAGTGATGCTGACAGTAATGTAGTAAGTGTTTCGAACAACCTCAAAGTGATGCTGACAGTCATGTAGTAAGAGTTGCTACGAACCTCAAAATAATGTGACAGTGATGTCAGAAGAATTGTTAATGATCTGAAAATGATGCGACAGTGATGTAGTAAGAATTGCTAGTGAACTCAAAATGATGCTAACAGTAATGGAGTGAAAGTTTCGAATAACCTCAAAGAGATGCTGACAGTCATGTAGTAAGAGTTGCTTCGAACCTAAAATAATGCGACAGTAATGTCGGAAGAATTGCTAATGAACTCAAAATGATGCTAAAAGTAATGTAGTGATAGTTGCGAATAAAGTCAGTAATGCTTTCAGTAATGTAGTAAGTGTTTCGAAGAACCTCAAAGTGATGCTGACAGTCATGTAGTAAGAGTTGCTAAGAACCTCAAAATATTGCACGGGAATGTAGTAAAAGTTGCTACGAACCTCAAAATATTGCGACAGTGATGTCGGAAGAATTGCTAATGAACTTAAAATGATGCTAAAAGTAATGTAGTGATAGTTGCTAATCAAGTCAGTGATGCTTACAGTAATGTAGTAAGTGTTTCGAAGAACCTCAAAGTGATGCTGACAGTCATGTAGTAAGAGTTGCTAAGAACCTCAAAATATTGCACGGGAATGTAGTAAAAGTTGCTACGAATCTCAAAATATTGCGACAGTGATGTCGGAAGAATTGCTAATGAACTTAAAATGATGCTAACAGTAATGTAGTGATAGTTGCTAATCAAGTCAGTGATGCTTACAGTCATGTAGTAAGTGTTTCGAATAACCTCAAAGTGATGCTGACAGTCATGTAGTAAGAGTTGCTAATGAACTTAAAATGATGCTAACAGTAATGTAGTGATAGTTGCTAATCAAGTCAGTGATGCTTACAGTAATGTAGTAAGTGTTTCGAATAACCTCAAAGTGATGCTGACAGTCATGTAGTAAGAGTTGCTAATGAACTCAATATAATGCCACAGTAATGGAGTAAAAGTTGCTACGAACCTCAAAATATTGCGACAGTGATGTCGGAAGAATTGCTAATGAACTTAAAATGATGCTAACAGTAATGTAGTGATAGTTGCTCATCAACTCAGTGATGCTTACAGTCATGTAGTAAGTGTTTCGAATAACCTCAAAGTGATGGTGACAGTCATGTAGTAAGAGTTGCTACGAACCTCAAAATAATGCGACAGTGATGTCGGAAGAATTGCTAATGATCTCAAATGATGCGACAGTGACGTAGTAAGAAATGCTAATGAACTCAAGATGATGCTAACAGTAATGGAGTGAAACTTTCGAATAACCTCAAAGTGATGCTGACAGTCATGTAGTAAGTGTTGCTACGAACCTCAAAATAATGCGACAGTAATGTAGTAAAAGTTGCTACGAACCTCAAAATATTGCTACAGTGATGTCGTGAGAATTGCTCATTAACTCAAAATGATGCAAACAGTAATGTAGTGATAGTTGCTAAGAAACTCAGTGATGCTTGCAGTAATGTAGTAAGAGTTGCTACGAACCTCAAAATATTGCGACAGTGATGTCGGAAGAATTGCTAATGATCTCAAAATGATGCGACAGTGATGTTGTAAGAATTGCTAATGAACTCAAAATGATGCTAACAGTAATGGAGTGAAACTTTCGAATAACCTCAAAGTGATACTTACAGTTATGTAGTAAGAGTTGCTACGAACCTCAAAATAATGTGACAGTGATATTAGAAGAATTGGTAATGATCTCAAAATGATGCGACAGTGATGTCGGAAGAATTGCTAATGAACTCAAGATGATGCTAACGGTAATGTAGTGATAGTTGCTAAGAAACTAAGTGATGCTTAAAATAATGTAGTAAGAGTTTCGAACAACCTCAAAGTGATGCTGACAGTCATTCAGTAACAGTTGCTAATGAACTCAGTTCAATGCTACAGTGATGTCGTGGGAATTGCTCAACAACTCAAAATAATGCTAACAGTAATGTAGTGATAGTTGCTAATAAACTCAAAGTGATGTTGACAGTAATGTAGTAAGAGTTGCTACGAACCTTAAAATATTCCGACAGTGATGTCGGAAGAATTGCGAATGAACTCAAGATGATGCTAACAGCAATGGAGTGAAACTTTCGAATATCCTCAAAGTGATGCTGACAGTCATGTACTAAGAGTTGCTACGAACCTCAAAATAATGCGACAGTGATGTCGGAAGAATTGCTAAAGATCTCAAAATGATGCGACAGTGATTTAGAAAAAAGTGCTCATGAACTCAAAATGATGCTAACAGTAATGGAGTGAACGTTTCGAATAACCTCAAAGTGATGCTGACAGTCTTGTACAAAGAGTTGCTACGAACCTCAAAATAATGCGACAGTGATGTCGGAAGAATTGCTAATGATCTCAAAATGATGCGACAGTGATGTAGTAAGAATTGCTAATGAACTCAAAATGATGCTAACAGTAATGGAGTGAAACTTTCGAAAAACCTCAAAATGATGCTGACAGTCATGGAGTAAGTGTTGCTACAAACCTCAAAATAATGCGACAGTAATGTAGTAAAAGTTGCTACGAACCTCAAAATATTGCGACCGTGATGTCGGAAGAATCGCTAATGAACTCAAGATGATGCTAACAGTAATGTAGTGAAAGTTGCTAAGAAACTCAGTGATGCTTACAGTAATGTAGTAAGAGTTTCGAACAACCTCAAAGTGATGCTGACAGTCATTTAGTAAGAGTTGCTAATGAACTCAATTCAATGCTACAGTGATGTCGTGAGAATTGCTCATAAACTCAAAATAATGCGAACAGTAATGTAGTGATAGTTGCTAATAAACTCAAAGTGATGCTGACAGTAATGTAGTAAGAGTTGCTACGAACCTTAAAATAATGCAACAATAATGTAGTAAGAGTTGCTAATGAACTCAATTCAATGCTACAGTGATGTCGTGAGAATTGCTCATAAACTCAAAATGATGCGAACAGTAATGTAGTGATAGTTGCTAATAAACTCAAAGTGATGCTGACAGTCATGTAGTAAGAGTTGCTACGAACCTTAAAATAATGTGACGGTGATGTCAGAAGAATTGCTAATGATCTCAAAATGATGCGACAGTGATGTCATCAGAATTGTTAATGATCTGAAAATGATGCGACAGTGATGTAGAAAGAATTGCTAATGAACTCAAAATGATGCTAACAGTGATGTAGTGATAGTTGCTAAAAAACTCAAAGTGATGCTGACAATAATGTAGTAAAAGTTGCTACGAACCTCAAAATAATGCAACAATAATGTAGTAAAAGTTGCTACGAACCTCAAAATATTGCGACAGTCATGTAGTAAAAGTTAATACGAACCTCAAAATATTGCGACAGTGATGTCGGAAGAACTGCTAATGAACTCAAAATGATGCTAACAGTAATGTAGTGATAGTTGCTAATCAACTCAGTGATGCTGACAGTAATGTAGTAAGTGTTTCGAACAACCTCAAAGTGATGCTAACAGTCATGTAGTAAGAGTTGCTACGAACCTCAAAATAATGTGACAGTGATGTCAGAAGAATTGTTAATGATCTGAAAATGATGCGACAGTGATGTAGTAAGAATTGCTAGTGAACTCAAAATAATGCAAACAGTAATGGAGTGAAAGTTTCGAATAACCTCAAAGAGATGCTGACAGTCATGTAGTAAGAGTTGCTTCGAACCTCAAAATAATGCGACAGTAATGTAGTAAAAGTTGCTAGGAACCTCAAAATATTGCGACAGTGATGTCGGAAGAATTGCTAATGAACTCAAAATGATGCTAAAAGTAATGTAGTGATAGTTGCTAATCAAGTCAGTAATGCTTTCAGTAATGTAGTAAGTGTTTCGAAGAACCTCAAAGTGATGCTGACAGTCATGTAGTAAGAGTTGCTAAGAACCTCAAAATATTACACGGGAATGTAGTAAAAGTTGCTACGAACCTCAAAATATTGCGACAGTGATGTCGGAAGAATTGCTAATGAACTTAAAATGATGCTAACAGTAATGTAGTGATAGTTGCTAATCAAGTCAGTGATGCTTACAGTAATGTAGTAAGTGTTTCGAATAACCTCAAAGTGATGCTGACAGTCATGTAGTAAGAGTTGCTAATGAACTCAATATAATGCCACAGTAATGGAGTAAAAGTTGCTACGAACCTCAATATAATGCTACAGTGATGTCGTGAGAATTGCTCATTAACTCAAAATGATGCAAACAGTAATGTAGTGATAGTTGCTAAGAAACTCAGTGATGCTTGCAGTAATGTAGTAAGAGTTTCTACGAACCTCAAAATATTGCGACAGTGATGTCGGAAGAATTGCTAATGATCTCAAAATGATGCGACAGTGATGTCGTAAGAATTGCTAATGAACTCAAAATGATGCTAACAGTAATGGAGTGAAACTTTCGAATAACCTCAAAGTGATACTTACAGTTATGTAGTAAGAGTTGCTACGAACCTCAAAATAATGTGACAGTGATATCAGAAGAATTGGTAATGATCTCAAAATGATGCGACAGTGATGTCGGAAGAATTGCTAATGAACTCAAGATGATGCTAACAGTAATGTAGTGATAGTTGCTAAGAAACTAAGTGATGCTTAAAATAATGTAGTAAGAGTTTCGAACAACCTCAAAGTGATGCTGACAGTCATTCAGTAACAGTTGCTAATGAACTCAGTTCAATGCTACAGTGATGTCGTGGGAATTGCTCAACAACTCAAAATAATGCTAACAGTAATGTAGTGATAGTTGCTAATAAACTCAAAGTGATGTTGACAGTAATGTAGTAAGAGTTGCTACGAACCTTAAAATATTCCGACAGTGATGTCGGAAGAATTGCGAATGAACTCAAGATGATGCTAACAGCAATGGAGTGAAACTTTCGAATATCCTCAAAGTGATGCTGACAGTCATGTACTAAGAGTTGCTACGAACCTCAAAATAATGCGACAGTGATGTCGGAAGAATTGCTAAAGATCTCAAAATGATGCGACAGTGATTTAGAAAAAAGTGCTCATGAACTCAAAATGATGCTAACAGTAATGGAGTGAACGTTTCGAATAACCTCAAAGTGATGCTGACAGTCTTGTACAAAGAGTTGCTACGAACCTCAAAATAATGCGACAGTGATGTCGGAAGAATTGCTAATGATCTCAAAATGATGCGACAGTGATGTAGTAAGAATTGCTAATGAACTCAAAATGATGCTAACAGTAATGGAGTAAGTGTTGCTACAAACCTCAAAATAATGCGACAGTAATGTAGTAAAAGTTGCTACGAACCTCAAAATATTGCGACCGTGATGTCGGAAGAATCGCTAATGAACTCAAGATGATGCTAACAGTAATGTAGTAAGAGTTTCGAACAACCTCAAAGTGATGCTGACAGTCATTTAGTAAGAGTTGCTAATGAACTCAATTCAATGCTACAGTGATGTCGTGAGAATTGCTCATAAACTCAAAATAATGCGAACAGTAATGTAGTGATAGTTGCTAATAAACTCAAAGTGATGCTGACAGTAATGTAGTAAGTGTTGCTACGAACCTTAAAATAATGCAACAATAATGTAGTAAGAGTTGCTAATGAACTCAATTCAATGCTACAGTGATGTCGTGAGAATTGCTCATAAACTCAAAATGATGCGAACAGTAATGTAGTGATAGTTGCTAATAAACTCAAAGTGATGCTGACAGTCATGTAGTAAGAGTTGCTACGAACCTTAAAATAATGTGACGGTGATGTCAGAAGAATTGCTAATGATCTCAAAATGATGCGACAGTGATGTCATCAGAATTGTTAATGATCTGAAAATGATGCGACAGTGATGTAGTAAGAATTGCTAATGAACTCAAAATGATGCTAACAGTGATGTAGTGATAGTTGCTAAAAAACTCAAAGTGATGCTGACAATAATGTAGTAAAAGTTGCTACGAACCTCAAAATAATGCAACAATAATGTAGTAAAAGTTGCTACGAACCTCAAAATATTGCGACAGTCATGTCGTAAAAGTTAATACGAACCTCAAAATATTGCGACAGTGATGTCGGAAGAACTGCTAATGAACTCAAAATGATGCTAACAGTAATGAAGTGATAGTTGCTAATCAACTCAGTGATGCTGACAGTAATGTATTAAGTGTTTCGAACAACCTCAAAGTGATGCTAACAGTCATGTAGTAAGAGTTGCTACGAACCTCAAAATAATGTGACAGTGATGTCAGAAGAATTGTTAATGATCTGAAAATGATGCGACAGTGATGTAGTAAGAATTGCTAGTGAACTCAAAATGATTCTAACAGTAATGGAGTGAAAGTTTCGAATAACCTCAAAGAGATGCTGACAGTCATGTAGTAAGAGTTGCTACGAACCTCAAAATAATGCGACAGTAATGTAGTAAAAGTTGCTACGAACCTCAAAATATTGCGACAGTGATGTCGGAAGAATTGCTAATGAACTCAAAATGATGCTAACAGTAATGTAGTGATAGTTGCTAATCAACTCATTGTTGCTGACAGTGATGTAGTAAGTGTTTCGAACAACCTCAAAGTGATGCTGACAGTCATGTAGTAAGAGTTGCTACGAACCTCAAAATAATGCGACAGTGATGTCAGAAGAAATCCTAAAGATCTAAAAATGATGCGACAGTGATTTAGTCAGAATTGCTAATGAACTCAAAATGATGCTAACAGTAATGGAGTGAACGTTTCGAATAACCTCAAAGTGATGCTGACAGTCATGTACTAAGAGTTGCTACGAACCTCAAAATAATGCGACAGTAATGTAGTAAAAGTTGCAACGAACCTCAAAATATTGCGACAGTGATGTCGGAAGAATTACAAATGAACTCAAGATGATGCTAACAGTAATGGAGTGAAACTTTCGAATAACCACAAAGTGATGCTGACAGTCATGTAGTAAGTGTTGCTACGAACCTCAAAATAATGCGACAGTAATGTAGTAAAAGTTGCTACGAACCTCAAAATATTGCGACAGTGATGTCGGAAGAATTGCTAATGAACTCAAAATGATGCTAACAGTAATGTAGTGATAGTTGCTAAGAAACTCAGTGATGCTTAAAGTAATGTAGAAAGAGTTTCTAACAACCTCAAAGTGATGCTGACAGTCATTTAGTAAGAGTTGCTAATGAACTCAATTTAATGCTACAGTGATGTCGTGAGAATTGCTCAACAACTCAAAATGATGCTAACAGTAATGTAGTGATAGTTGCTAAAAAACTCAAAGTGATGCTGACAATAATGTAGTAAAAGTTGCTACGAACCTCAAAATAATGCAACAATAATGTAGTAAAAGTTGCTACGAACCTCAAAATATTGCGACAGTCATGTAGTAAAAGTTAATACGAACCTCAAAATATTGCGACAGTGATGTCGGAAGAACTGCTAATGAACTCAAAATGATGCTAACAGTAATGTAGTGATCGTTGCTAATCAACTCAGTGATGCTGACAGTAATGTAGTAAGTGTTTCGAACAACCTCAAAGTGATGCTGACAGTCATGTAGTAAGAGTTGCTACGAACCTCAAAATAATGTGACAGTGATGTCAGAAGAATTGTTAATGATCTGAAAATGATGCGACAGTGATGTAGTAAGAATTGCTAGTGAACTCAAAATAATGCTAACAGTAATGGAGTGAAAGTTTCGAATAACCTCAAAGAGATGCTGACAGTCATGTAGTAAGAGTTGCTTCGAACCTCAAAATAATGCGACAGTAATGTAGTAAAAGTTGCTAGGAACCTCAAAATATTGCGACAGTGATGTCGGAAGAATTGCTAATGAACTCAAAATGATGCTAAAAGTAATGTAGTGATAGTTGCTAATCAAGTCAGTGATGCTTACAGTAATGTAGTAAGTGTTTCGAATAACCTCAAAGTGATGCTGACAGTCATGTAGTAAGAGTTGCTAATGAACTCAATATAATGCCACAGTAATGGAGTAAAAGTTGCTACGAACCTCAAAATATTGCGACAGTGATGTCGGAAGAATTGCTAATGAACTTAAAATGATGCTAACAGTAATGTAGTGATAGTTGCTCATCAACTCAGTGATGCTGACAGTAATGTATTAAGTGTTTCGAACAACCTCAAAGTGATGCTGACAGTCATGTAGTAAGAGTTGCTACGAACCTCAAAATAATGTGACAGTGATGTCAGAAGAATTGTTAATGATCTGAAAATGATGCGACAGTGATGTAGTAAGAATTGCTAGTGAACTCAAAATGATGCTAACAGTAATGGAGTGAAACTTTCGAATAACCTCAAAGTGATGCTGACAGTCATGTAGTAAGTGTTGCTACGAACCTCAAAATAATGCGACAGTAATGTAGTAAAAGTTGCTACGAACCTCAAAATATTGCAACAGTGATGTCGGAAGAATTGCTAATGAACTCAAAATGATGCTAACAGTAATGTAGTGATAGTTGCTAAGAAACTCAGTGATGCTTGAAGTAATGTAGAAAGAGTTTCTAACAACCTCAAAGTGATGCTGACAGTAATTTAGTAAGAGTTGCTAATGAACTCAATTTAATGCTACAGTGATGTCGTGAGAATTGCTCAACAACTCAAAATGATGCTAACAGTAATGTAGTGATAGTTGCTAAAAAACTCAAAGTGATGCTGACAATAATGTAGTAAAAGTTGCTACGAACCTCAAAATAATGCAACAATAATGTAGTAAAAGTTGCTACGAACCTCAAAATATTGCGACAGTCATGTAGTAAAAGTTAATACGAACCTCAAAATATTGCGACAGTGATGTCGGAAGAACTGCTAATGAACTCAAAATGATGCTAACAGTAATGTAGTGATAGTTGCTAATCAACTCAGTGATGCTGACAGTAATGTAGTAAGTGTTTCGAACAACCTCAAAGTGATGCTGACAGTCATGTAGTAAGAGTTGCTACGAACCTCAAAATAATGTGACAGTGATGTCAGAAGAATTGTTAATGATCTGAAAATGATGCGACAGTGATGTAGTAAGAATTGCTAGTGAACTCAAAATGATGCTAACAGTAATGGAGTGAAAGTTTCGAATAACCTCAAAGAGATGCTGACAGTCATGTAGTAAGAGTTGCTTCGAACCTAAAATAATGCGACAGTAATGTAGTAAAAGTTGCTACGAACCTCAAAATATTGCGACAGTGATGTCGGAAGAATTGCTAATGAACTCAAAATGATGCTAAAAGTAATGTAGTGATAGTTGCGAATCAAGTCAGTAATGCTTTCAGTAATGTAGTAAGTGTTTCGAAGAACCTCAAAGTGATGCTGACAGTCATGTAGTAAGAGTTGCTAAGAACCTCAAAATATTGTACGGGAATGTAGTAAAAGTTGCTACGAACCTCAAAATATTGCGACAGTGATGTCGGAAGAATTGCTAATGAACTTAAAATGATGCTAAAAGTAATGTAGTGATAGTTGCTAATCAAGTCAGTGATGCTTACAGTAATGTAGTAAGTGTTTCGAAGAACCTCAAAGTGATGCTGACAGTCATGTAGTAAGAGTTGCTAAGAACCTCAAAATATTGCACGGGAATGTAATAAAAGTTGCTACGAATCTCAAAATATTGCGACAGTGATGTCGGAAGAATTGCTAATGAACTTAAAATGATGCTAACAGTAATGTAGTGATAGTTGCTAATCAAGTCAGTGATGCTTACAGTAATGTAGTAAGTGTTTCGAATAACCTCAAAGTGATGCTGACAGTCATGTAGTAAGAGTTGCTAATGAACTTAAAATGATGCTAACAGTAATGTAGTGATAGTTGCTAATCAAGTCAGTGATGCTTACAGTAATGTAGTAAGTGTTTCGAATAACCTCAAAGTGATGCTGACAGTCATGTAGTAAGAGTTGCTAATGAACTCAATATAATGCCACAGTAATGGAGTAAAAGTTGCTACGAACCTCAAAATATTGCGACAGTGATGTCGGAAGAATTGCTAATGAACTTAAAATGATGCTAACAGTAATGTAGTGATAGTTGCTCATCAACTCAGTGATGCTTACAGTAATGTAGTAAGTGTTTCGAATAACCTCAAAGTGATGGTGACAGTCATGTAGTAAGAGTTGCTACGAACCTCAAAATAATGCGACAGTGATGTCGGAAGAATTGGTAATGATCTCAAAATGATGCGACAGTGACGTAGTAAGAAATGCTAATGAACTCAAGATGATGCTAACAGTAATGGAGTGAAACTTTCGAATAACCTCAAAGTGATGCTGACAGTCATGTAGTAAGTGTTGCTACGAACCTCAAAATAATGCGACAGTAATGTAGTAAAAGTTGCTACGAACCTCAAAATATTGCGACAGTGATGTCGGAAGAATTGCTAATGAACTCAAAATGATGCTAACAGTAATGTAGTGATAGTTGCTAAGAAACTCAGTGATGCTTGAAGTAATGTAGAAAGAGTTTCTAACAACCTCAAAGTGATGCTGATAGTAATTTAGTAAGAGTTGCTAATGAACTCAATTTAATGCTACAGTGATGTCGTGAGAATTGCTCAACAACTCAAAATGATGCTAACAGTAATGTAGTGAAAGTTGCTAAAAAACTCAAAGTGATGCTGACAATAATGTAGTAAAAGTTGCTACGAATCTCAAAATAATGCAACAATAATGTAGTAAAAGTTGCTACGAACCTCAAAATATTGCGACAGTCATGTAGTAAAAGTTAATACGAACCTCAAAATATTGCGACAGTGATGTCGGAAGAACTGCTAATGAACTCAAAACGATGCGAACAGTAATGAAGTGATAGTTGCTAATCAACTCAGTGATGCTGACAGTAATGTATTAAGTGTTTCGAACAACCTCAAAGTGATGCTGACAGTCATGTGGTAAGAGTTGCTACGAACCTCAAAATAATGCGACAGTAATGTTGTAAAAGTTGCTACGAACCTCAAAATATTGCGACAGTTATGTCGGAAGAATTGCTAATGAACTCAAAATGATGCTAAAAGTAATGTAGTGATAGTTGCTAATCAAGTCAGTGATGCTTACAGTAATGTAGTAAGTGTTTCGAATAACCTCAAAGTGATGCTGACAGTCATGTAGTAAGAGTTGCTACGAACCTCAAAATAATGTGACAGTGATGTCAGAAGAATTGTTAATGATCTGAAAATGATGCGACAGTGATGTAGTAAGAATTGCTAGTGAACTCAAAATGATGCTAACAGTAATGGAGTGAAACTTTCGAATAACCTCAAAGTGATGCTGACAGTCATGTAGTAAGTGTTGCTACGAACCTCAAAATAATGCAACAGTAATGTAGTAAAAGTTGCTACGAACCTCAAAATATTGCGACAGTCATGTAGTAAAAGTTAATACGAACCTCAAAATATTGCGACTGATGTCGGAAGAACTGCTAATGAACTCAAAATGATGCTAACAGTAATGTAGTGATAGTTGCTAATCAACTCAGTGATGCTGACAGTAATGTAGTAAGTGTTTCGAACAACCTCAAAGTGATGCTGACAGTCATGTAGTAAGAGTTGCTACGAACCTCAAAATAATGTGACAGTGATGTCAGAAGAATTGTTAATGATCTGAAAATGATGCGACAGTGATGTAGTAAGAATTGCTAGTGAACTCAAAATGATGCTAACAGTAATGGAGTGAAACTTTCGAATAACCTCAAAGAGATGCTGACAGTCATGTAGTAAGAGTTGCTAAGAACCTCAAAATATTGCACGGGAATGTAGTAAAAGTTTCTACCAACCTCAAAATATTGCGACAGTGATGTCGGTAGAATTGCTAATGAACTTAAAATGATGCTAACAGTAATGTAGTGATAGTTGCTAATCAAGTCAGTGATGCTTACAGTAATGTAGTAAGTGTTTCGAATAACCTCAAAGTGATCCTGACAGTCATGTAGTAAGAGTTGCTAATGAACTCAATATAATGCCACAGTAATGGAGTAAAAGTTGCTACGAACCTCAAAATATTGCGACAGTGATGTCGGAAGAATTGCTAATGAACTTAAAATGATGCTAACAGTAATGTAGTGATAGTTGCTAATCAAGTCAGTGATGCTTACAGTAATGTAGTAAGTGTTTCGAATAACCTCAAAGTGATGCTGACAGTCATGTAGTAAGAGTTGCTAATGAACTCAATATAATGCCACAGTAATGGAGTAAAAGTTGCTACGAACCTCAAAATATTGCGACAGTGATGTCGGAAGAATTGCTAATGAACTTAAAATGATGCTAACAGTAATGTAGTGATAGTTGCTCATCAACTCAGTGATGCTTACAGTAATGTAGTAAGTGTTTCGAATAACCTCAAAGTGATGGTGACAGTCATGTAGTAAGAGTTGCTACGAACCTCAAAATAATGCGACAGTGATGTCGGAAGAATTGCTAATGATCTCAAAATGATGCGACAGTGACGTAGTAAGAAATGCTAATGAACTCAACATGATGCTAACAGTAATGGAGTG
This sequence comes from Aulostomus chinensis, assembly GCF_037954235.1. Lineage (NCBI taxonomy): Eukaryota > Metazoa > Chordata > Actinopteri > Syngnathiformes > Aulostomidae > Aulostomus > Aulostomus chinensis. Next base: position 52,823,032 of record NC_141320.1, on the reverse strand, counting down.
AAAGTTTCGAATAACCTCAAAGTGATGCTGACAGTCATGTAGTAAGTGTTGCTACGAACCTCAAAATAATGCGACAGTAATGTAGTAAAAGTTGCTACGAACCTCAAAATATTGCGACAGTGATGTCGGAAGAATTGCTAATGAACTCAAAATGATGCTAACAGTAAAGTAGTGATAGTTGCTAAGAAACTCAGTGATGCTTGAAGTAATGTAGAAAGAGTTTCTAACAACCTCAAAGTGATGCTGACAGTCATTTAGTAAGAGTTGCTAATGAACTCAATTTAATGCTACAGTGATGTCGTGAGAATTGCTCAACAACTCAAAATGATGCTAACAGTAATGTAGTGATAGTTGCTAAAAAACTCAAAGTGATGCTGACAATAATGTAGAAAAAGTTGCTACGAACCTCAAAATAATGCAACAATAATGTAGTAAAAGTTGCTACGAACCTCAAAATATTGCGACAGTCATGTAGTAAAAGTTAATACGAACCTCAAAATATTGCGACAGTGATGTCGGAAGAACTGCTAATGAACTCAAAACGATGCGAACAGTAATGAAGTGATAGTTGCTAATCAACTCAGTGATGCTGACAGTAATGTATTAAGTGTTTCGAACAACCTTAAAGTGATGCTGACAGTCATGTGGTAAGAGTTGCTACGAACCTCAAAATAATGCGACAGTAATGTTGTAAAAGTTGCTACGAACCTCAAAATATTGCGACAGTTATGTCGGAAGAATTGCTAATGAACTCAAAATGATGCTAAAAGTAATGTAGTGATAGTTGCTAATCAAGTCAGTGATGCTTACAGTAATGTAGTAAGTGTTTCGAATAACCTCAAAGTGATGCTGACAGTCATGTAGTAAGAGTTGCTACGAACCTCAAAATAATGTGACAGTGATGTCAGAAGAATTGTTAATGATCTGAAAATGATGCGACAGTGATGTAGTAAGAATTGCTAGTGAACTCAAAATGATGCTAACAGTAATGGAGTGAAACTTTCAAATAACCTCAAAGTGATGCTGACAGTCATGTAGTAAGTGTTGCTACGAACCTCAAAATAATGCAACAGTAATGTAGTAAAAGTTGCTACGAACCTCAAAATATTGCGACAGTCATGGAGTAAAAGTTAATACGAACCTCAAAATATTGCGACAGTGATGTCGGAAGAACTGCTAATGAACTCAAAATGATGCTAACGGTAATGTAGTGATAGTTGCTAATCAACTCAGTGATGCTGACAGTAATGTAGTAAGTGTTTCGAACAACCTCAAAGTGATGCTGACAGTCATGTAGTAAGAGTTGCTACGAACCTCAAAATAATGTGACAGTGATGTCAGAAGAATTGTTAATGATCTGAAAATGATGCGACAGTGATGTAGTAAGAATTGCTAGTGAACTCAAAATGATGCTAACAGTAATGGAGTGAAAGTTTCGAATAACCTCAAAGAGATGCTGACAGTCATGTAGTAAGAGTTGCTACGAACCTCAAAATATTGCACGGGAATGTAGTAAAAGTTGCTACGAACCTCAAAATATTGCGACAGTGATGTCGGAAGAATTGCTAATGAACTTAAAATGATGCTAACAGTAATGTAGTGATAGTTGCTAATCAAGTAAGTGATGCTTACAGTCATGTAGTAAGTGTTTCGAAGAACCTCAAAGTGATGCTGACAGTCATGTAGTAAGAGTTGCTAAGAACCTCAAAATATTGCACGGGAATGTAGTAAAAGTTGCTACGAACCTCAAAATATTGCGACAGTGATGTCGGAAGAATTGCTAATGAACTTAAATTGATGCTAACAGTAATGTAGTGATAGTTGCTAATCAAGTCAGTGATGCTTACAGTAATGTAGTAAGAGTTGCTAATGAACTTAAAATGATGCTAACAGTAATGTAGTGATAGTTGCTAATCAAGTCAGTGATGCTTACAGTAATGTAGTAAGTGTTTCGAATGACCTCAAACTGATCCTGACAGTCATGTAGTAAGACTTGCTAATGAACTCAATATAATGCCACAATTGCTCAACAACTTAAAATGATGCTAACAGTAATGGAGTGAAAGTTTCGAATAACCTCAAAGAGATGCTGACAGTCATGTAGTAAGAGTTGCTTCGAACCTAAAATAATGCGACAGTAATGTAGTAAAAGTTGCTACGAACGTCAAAATATTGCGACAGTGATGTCGGAAGAATTGCTAATGAACTCAAAATGATGCTAAAAGTAATGTAGTGATAGTTGCGAATCAAGTCAGTAATGCTTTTAGTAATGTAGTAAGTGTTTCGAAGAACCTCAAAGTGATGCTGACAGTCATGTAGTAAGAGTTGCTAAGAACCTCAAAATATTGCACGGGAATGTAGTAAAAGTGGCTACGAACCTCAAAATATTGCGACAGTGATGTCGGAAGAATTGCTAATGAACTTAAAATGATGCTAACAGTAATGTAGTGATAGTTGCTAATCAAGTCAGTGATGCTTACAGTAATGTAGTAAGTGTTTCGAAGAACCTCAAAGTGATGCTGACAGTCATGTAGTAAGAGTTGCTACGAACCTCAAAATATTGCACGGGAATGTAGTAAAAGTTGCTACATACCTCAAAATATTGCGACAGTGATGTCGGAAGAATTGCTAATGAACTCAAGATGATGCTAACAGTAATGGAGTGAAACTTTCGAATAACCTCAAAGTGATGCTGACAGTCATGTAGTAAGTGTTGCTACGAACCTCAAAATAATGCGACAGTAATGTAGTAAAAGTTGCAACGAACCTCAAAATATTGCGACAGTGATGTCGGAAGAATTGCTAATGAACTCAAAATGATGCTAACAGTAATGTAGTGATAGTTGCTAAGAAACTCAGTGATGCTTGAAGTAATGTAGAAAGAGTTTCTAACAACCTCAAAGTGATGCTGACAGTAATTTAGTAAGAGTTGCTAATGAACTCAATTTAATGCTACAGTGATGTCGTGAGAATTGCTCAACAACTCAAAATGATGCTAACAGTAATGTAGTGATAGTTGCTAAAAAACTCAAAGTAATGCTGACAATAATGTAGTAAAAGTTGCTACGAACCTCAAAATAATGCAACAATAATGTAGTAAAAGTTGCTACGAACCTCAAAATATTGCGACAGTCATGTAGTAAAAGTTAATACGAACCTCAAAATATTGCGACAGTGATGTCGGAAGAACTGCGAATGAACTCAAAATGATGCGAACAGTAATGAAGTGATAGTTGCTAATCAACTCAGTGATGCTGACAGTAATGTATTAAGTGTTTCGAACAACCTCAAAGTGATGCTGACAGTCATGTAGTAAGAGTTGCTACGAACCTCAAAATAATGCGACAGTAATGTTGTAAAAGTTGCTACGAACCTCAAAATATTGCGACAGTGATGTCGGAAGAATTGCTAATGAACTCAAAATGATGCTAAAAGTAATGTAGTGATAGTTGCTAATCAAGTCAGTGATGCTTACAGTAATGTAGTAAGTGTTTCGAATAACCTCAAAGTGATGCTGACAGTCATGTAGTAAGAGTTGCTACGAACCTCAAAATAATGTGACAGTGATGTCAGAAGAATTGTTAATGATCTGAAAATGATGCGACAGTGATGTAGTAAGAATTGCTAGTGAACTCAAAATGATGCTAACAGTAATGGAGTGAAAGTTTCGAATAACCTCAAAGAGATGCTGACAGTCATGTAGTAAGAGTTGCTACGAACCTCAAAATAATGCGACAGTAATGTAGTAAAAGTTGCTACGAACCTCAAAATATTGCGACAGTGATGTCGGAAGAATTGCTAATGAACTCAAAATGATGCTAACAGTAATGTAGTGATAGTTGCTAATCAAGTCAGTGATGCTTACAGTAATGTAGTAAGTGTTTCGAATAACCTCAAAGTGATGCTGACAGTCATGTAGTAAGAGTTGCTAATGAACTTAAAATGATGCTAACAGTAATGTAGTGATAGTTGCTAATCAAGTCAGTGATGCTTACAGTAATGTAGTAAGTGTTTCGAATAACCTCAAAGTGATCCTGACAGTCATGTAGTAAGACTTGCTAATGAACTCAATATAATGCCACAGTAATGGAGTAAAAGTTGCTACGAACCTCAAAATATTGCGACAGTGATGTCGGAAGAATTGCTAATGAACTCAAAATGATGCTAAAAGTAATGTAGTGATAGTTGCGAATCAAGTCAGTAATGCTTTCAGTAATGTAGTAAGTGTTTCGAAGAACCTCAAAGTGATGCTGACAGTCATGTAGTAAGAGTTGCTAAGAACCTCAAAATATTGGACGGGAATGTAGTAAAAGTTGCTACGAACCTCAAAATATTGCGACAGTGATGTCGGAAGAATTGCTAATGAACTTAAAATGATGCTAACAGTAATGTAGTGATAGTTGCTAATCAAGTCAGTGATGCTTACAGTAATGTAGTAAGTGTTTCGAAGAACCTCAAAGTGATGCTGACAGTCATGTAGTAAGAGTTGCTAAGAACCTAAAAATATTGCACGGGAATGTAGTAAAAGTTGCTGAGAACCTCAAAATATTGCGACAGTGATGTCGGAAGAATTGCTAATGAACTTAAAATGATGCTAACAGTAATGTAGTGATAGTTGCTAATCAAGTCAGTGATGCTTACAGTAATGTAGTAAGTGTTTCGAATAACCTCAAAGTGATGCTGACAGTCATGTAGTAAGAGTTGCTAATGAACTTAAAATGATGCTAACAGTAATGTAGTGATAGTTGCTAATCAAGTCAGTGATGCTGACAGTAATGTAGTAAGTGTTTCAAATAACCTCAAAGTGATCCTGACAGTCATGTAGTAAGAGTTGCTAATGAACTCAATATAATGCCACAGTAATGGAGTAAAAGTTGCTACGAACCCCAAAATATTGCGACAGTGATGTCGGAAGAATTGCTAATGAACTTAAAATGATGCTAACAGTAATGTAGTGATAGTTGCTAATCAAGTCAGTGATGCTTACAATAATGTAGTAAGTGTTTCGAATAACCTCAAAGTGATGGTGACAGTCATGTAGTAAGAGTTGCTACGAACCTCAAAATAATGCGACAGTGATGTCGGAAGAATTGCTAATGATCTCAAAATGATGCTACAGTGACGTAGTAAGAAATGCTAATGAACTCAAGATGATGCTAACAGTAATGGAGTGAAACTTTCGAATAACCTCAAAGTGATGCTGACAGTCATGTAGTAAGTGTTGCTACGAACCTCAAAATAATGCGACAGTAATGTAGTAAAAGTTGCTACGAACCTCAAAATATTGCGACAGTGATGTCGGAAGAATTGCGAATGAACTCAAAATGATGCTAACAGTAATGTAGTGATAGTTGCTAAGAAACTCAGTGATGCTTAAAGTAATGTAGAAAGAGTTTCTAACAACCTCAAAGTGATGCTGACAGTCATTTAGTAAAAGTTGCTAATGAACTCAATTTAATGCTACAGTGATGTCGTGAGAATTGCTCAACAACTCAAAATGATGCTAACAGTAATGGAGTGAAAGTTTCGAATAACCTCAAAGAGATGCTGACAGTCATGTAGTAAGAGTTACTTCGAACCTAAAATAATGCGACAGTAATGTAGTAAAAGTTGCTACGAACCTCAAAATATTGCGACAGTGATGTCGGAAGAATTGCTAATGAACTCAAAATGATGCTAAAAGTAATGTAGTGAGAGTTGCGAATCAAGTCAGTAATGCTTACAGTAATGTAGTAAGTGTTTCGAAGAACCTCAAAGTGATGCTGACAGTCATGTAGTAAGAGTTGCTAAGAACCTCAAAATATTGCACGGGAATGCAGTAAAAGTTGCTACGAACCTCAAAATATTGCGACAGTGATGTCGGAAGAATTGCTAATGAACTCAAAATGATGCTAACAGTAATGTAGTGATAGTTGCTAAAAAACTCAAAGTGATGCTGACAATAATGTAGTAAAAGTTGCTACGAACCTCAAAATAATGCAACAATAATGTAGTAAAAGTTGCTACGAACCTCAAAATATTGCGACAGTCATGTAGTAAAAGTTAATACGAACCTCAAAATATTGCGACAGTGATGTCGGAAGAACTGCTAATGAACTCAAAATGATGCTAACAGTAATGAAGTGATAGTTGCTAATCAACTCAGTGATGCTGACAGTAATGTAGTAAGTGTTTCGAACAACTTCAAAGTGATGCTGACAGTCATGTAGTAAGAGTTGCTACGAACCTCAAAATAATGTGACAGTGATGTCAGAAGAATTGTTAATGATCTGAAAATGATGCGACAGTGATGTAGTAAGAATTGCTAGTGAACTCAAAATGATGCTAACAGTAATGGAGTGAAAGTTTCGAATAACCTCAAAGAGATGCTGACAGTCATGTAGTAAGAGTTGCTACGAACCTCAAAATAATGCGACAGTAATGTAGTAAAAGTTGCTACGAACCTCAAAATATTGCGACAGTGATGTCGGAAGAATTGCTAATGATCTCAAAATGATGCGACAGTGACGTAGTAAGAATTGCTAATGAACTCAAAATGATGCTAACAGTAATGGAGTGAACGTTTCGAATAACCTCAAAGTGATGCTGACAGTCATGTAGTAAGTGTTGCTACAAACCTTAAAAAAATGGGACAGTAATGTAGTAAAAGTTGCTACGAACCTCAAAATATTGCGACAGTGATGTCTGAAGAATTGCTAATAAACTCAAGATGATGCAAACAGTAATGTAGTGATAGTTGCTAAGAAACTCAGTGATGCTTACAGTAATGTAGTAAGTGTTTCAAACAACCTCAAAGTGATGCTGACAGTCATTTCGTAAGAGTTGCTAATGAACTCAATTAAATGCTACAGTGATGTCGTGAGAATTGCTCATGAACTCAAAATGATGCTAACAGTAATGTAGTGATAGTTGCTAATAAACTCAAAGTGATGCTGACAGTAATGTATTAAGAGTTGCTACGAACCTGAAAATAATGCAACAAAAATGTAGTAAGAGTTGCTACGAACCTCAAAATATTGCGAAAGTGATGTCGGAAGAACTGCTAATGATCTCAAAATGATGTGAAAGTGATGTAGTAAGAATTGCTAATGAACTCAAAATGATGCTAACAGTAATGGAGTGAAAGTTTCGAATAACCTCAAAGTGATGCTGACAGTCATGTAGTAAGTGTTGCTACGAACCTCAAAATAATGCGACAGTAATGTAGTAAAAGTTGCTACGAACCTCAAAATATTGCGACAGTTATGTCGGAAGAATTGCTAATGAACTCAAAATGATGCTAAAAGTAATGTAGTGATAGTTGCTAATCAAGTCAGTGATGCTTACAGTAATGTAGTAAGTGTTTAGAATAACCTCAAAGTGATGCTGACAGTCATGTAGTAAGAGTTGCTACGAACCTCAAAATAATACGACAGTGATGTCGGAAGAATTGCTAAAGATCTCAAAATGATGCGACAGTGATTTAGAAAAAAGTGCTCATGAACTCAAAATGATGCTAACAGTAATGGAGTGAACGTTACGAATAACCTCAAAGTGATGCTGACAGTCTTGTACAAAGAGTTGCTACGAACCTCAAAATAATGAGACAGTGATGTCGGAAGAATTGCTAATGATCTCAAAATGATGCGACAGTGATGTAGTAAGAATTGCTAATGAACTCAAAATGATGCTAACAGTAATGGAGTGAAACTTTCGAAAAACCTCAAAATGATGCTGACAGTCATGGAGTAAGTGTTGCTACAAACCTCAAAATAATGCGACAGTAATGTAGTAAAAGTTGCTACGAACCTCAAAATATTGCGACAGTGATGTCGGAAGAATTGCTAATGAACTCAAGATGATGCTAACAGTAATGCAGTGATAGTTGCTAAGAAACTCAGTGATGCTTAAAGTAATGTGGAAAGAGTTTCTAACAACCTCAAAGTGATGCTGACAGTCATTTAGTAAGAGTTGCTAATGAACTCAATTTAATGCTACAGTGATGTCGTGAGAATTGCTCAACAACTCAAAATGATGCTAACAGTAATGTAGTGATAGTTGCTAAAAAACTCAAAGTGATGCTGAAAATAATGTAGTAAAAGTTGCTACGAACCTCAAAATAATGCAACAATAATGTAGTAAAAGTTGCTACGAACCTCAAAATATTGCAACAGTCATGTAGTAAAAGTTAATACGAACCTCAAAATATTGCGACAGTGATGTCGGAAGAACTGCTAATGAACTCAAAATGATGCTAACAGTAATGAAGTGATAGTTGCTAATCAACTCAGTGATGCTGACAGTAATGTAGTAAGTGTTTCGAACAACCTCAAAGTGATGCTGACAGTCATGTAGTAAGAGTTGCTACGAACCTCAAAATAATGTGACAGTGATGTCAGAAGAATTGTTAATGATCTGAAAATGATGCGACAGTGATGTAGTAAGAATTGCTAGTGAACTAAAAAATGATGCTAACAGTAATGGAGTGAAAGTTTCGAATAACCTCAAAGAGATGCTGACAGTCATGTAGTAAGAGTTGCTACGAACCTCAAAATAATGCGACAGTAATGTAGTAAAAGTTGCTAGGAACCTCAAAATATTGCGACAGTGATGTCGGAAGAATTGCTAATGAACTTAAAATGATGCGAACAGTAATGTAGTGATAGTTGCTCATCAACTCAGTGATGCTTACAGTAATGTAGTAAGTGTTTCGAATAACCTCAAAGTGATGGTGAATGTCATGTAGTAAGAGTTGCTACGAACCTCAAAATAATGCGACAGTGATGTCGGAAGAATTGCTAAATATCTCAAAATGATGCGACAGTGACGTAGTAAGAAATGCTAATGAACTCAAAATGATGCTAACAGTAATGGAGTGAAAGTTTCGAATAACCTCAAAGTGATGCTGACAGTCATGTAGTAAGTGTTGCTACGAACCTCAAAATATTGCGACAGTGATGTCGGAAGCATTTCGAATAAACTCAAAATGATGCTAACAGTAATGTAGTGATAGTTGCTAATAAACTCAAAGAGATGCTGACAGTCATGTAGTAAGAGTTGCTACGAACCTTAAAATAATGCAACAATAATGTAGTAAGAGTTGCTACGAACCTCAAAATATTGCGACAGTGATGTCAGAAGAATTGCTAATGAACTCAAAAGGATGCTAACAGTTATGTAGTGATAGTTGCTAATCAACTCAGTGATGCTTACAGTAATGTAGTAAGTGTTTCGAATAACCTCAAAGTGATGGTGACAGTCATGTAGTAAGAGTTGCTACGAACCTCAAAATAATGCGACAGTGATGTCGGAAGAATTGCTAATGATCTCAAAATGATGCGACAGTGACGTAGTAAGAAATGCTAATGAACTCAAGATGATGCTAACAGTAATGGAGTGAAACTTTCGAATAACCTCAAAGTGATGCTGACAGTCATGTAGTAAGTGTTGCTACGAACCTCAAAATAATGCGACAGTAATGTAGTCAAAGTTGCTACGAACCTCAAAATATTGCGACAGTGATGTCGGAAAAATTGCTAATGAACTCAAAATGATGCTAAAAGTAATGTAGTGATAGTTGCTAAGAAACTCAGTGATGCTTAAAGTAATGTAGAAAGAGTTTCTAACAACCTCAAAGTGATGCTGACAGTCATTTAGTAAGAGTTGCTAATGAACTCAATTTAATGCTACAGTGATGTCGTGAGAATTGCTCAACAACTCAAAATGATGCTAACAGTAATGTAGTGATAGTTGCTAAAAAACTCAAAGTGATGCTGACAATAATGTAGTAAAAGTTGCTACGAACCTCAAAATAATGCAAAAATAATGTAGTAAAAGTTGCTACGAACCTCAAAATATTGCAACAGTCATGTAGTAAAAGTTAATACGAACCTCAAAATATTGCGACAGTGATGTCGGAAGAACTGCTAATGAACTCAAAATGATGCTAACAGTAATGAAGTGATAGTTGCTAATCAACTCAGTGATGCTGACAGTAATGTAGTAAGTGTTTCGAACAACCTCAAAGTGATGCTGACAGTCATGTAGTAAGAGTTGCTACGAACCTCAAAATAATGTGACAGTGATGTCAGAAGAATTGTTAATGATCTGAAAATGATGCGACAGTGATGTAGTAAGAATTGCTAGTGAACTAAAAAATGATGCTAACAGTAATGGAGTGAAAGTTTCGAATAACCTCAAAGAGATGCTGACAGTCATGTAGTAAGAGTTGCTACGAACCTCAAAATAATGCGACAGTAATGTAGTAAAAGTTGCTACGAACCTCAAAATATTGCGACAGTGATGTCGGAAGAATTGCTAATGAACTTAAAATGATGCGAACAGTAATGTAGTGATAGTTGCTCATCAACTCAGTGATGCTTACAGTAATGTAGTAAGTGTTTCGAATAACCTCAAAGTGATGGTGAATGTCATGTAGTAAGAGTTGCTACGAACCTCAAAATAATGCGACAGTGATGTCGGAAGAATTGCTAAATATCTCAAAATGATGCGACAGTGACGTAGTAAGAAATGCTAATGAACTCAAAATGATGCTAACAGTAATGGAGTGAAAGTTTCCAATAACCTCAAAGTGATGCTGACAGTCATGTAGTAAGTGTTGCTACGAACCTTAAAATAATGCAACAATAATGTAGTAAGAGTTGCTACGAACCTCAAAATAATGTGACAGTGATGTCAGAAGAATTGCTCAAAAACTCAAAATGATGCCAACAGTAATGTAGTGATAGTTGCTAATAAACTCAAAGTGATGCTGACAGTAATGTAGTAAGAGTTGCTACGAACCTCAAAATACTGCGACAGTGATGTCGGAAGAATTGCTAATGAACTCAAAATGATGCTAACAGTAATGTAGTGATAGTTGCTCATCAATTCAGTGATGCTTACAGTTATGTAGTAAGTGTTTCGAATAACCTCAAAGTGATGCTGACAGTCAAGTACTAAGAGTTGCTACGAACCTCAAAATAATGCGACAGTAATGTAGTAAAAGTTGCTACGAACCTCAAAATATTGCGACAGTGATGTCGGAAGAATTGCTAATGAACTCAAAATGATGCTAACAGTAATGTAGTGATAGTTGCTAATCAACTCAGTGATGCTGACAGTAATGTAGTAAGAGTTTCGAACAACCTCAAAGTGATGCTGAGAGTCATTTAGTAAGAGTTGCTAATGAACTCAATTTAATGCTACAGTGATGTCGTGAGAATTGCTCAACAACTCAAAATGATGCTAACAGTAATGTAGTGATAGTTGCTAATAAACTCAAAGTGATGCTGACAGTAATGTAGTAAGAGTTGCTACCAACCTTAAAATAATGCAACAATAATGTAGTAAGAGTTGCTACGAACCTCAAAATATTGTGACAGTGATGTCAGAAGAATTGCTAATGATCTCAAAATGATGCGACAGTGATGTAGTAAGAATTGCTAATGAACTCAAAATGATGCTAACAGTAATGGAGTGAAACTTTCGAATAACCTCAAAGTGATGCTGACAGTCAGGTAGTAAGAGTTGCTACGAACCTCAAAATAATGCGACAGTAATGTTGTAAAAGTTAATAAGAACCTCAAAATATTGCGACAGTGATGTTGGAAGAACTGCGAATGAACTCAAAATGATGCTAACAGTAATGGAGTGAAACTTTCGAATAACCTCAAAGTGATGCTTACAGTCATGTCGTAAGTGTTGCTACAAACCTCAAAATAATGTGACAGTCATGTAGTAAAAGTTGCTACGAACCTCAAAATATTGCGACAGTGATGTCGGAAGAATTGCTAATGAACTAAAGATGATGCTAACAGTAACGTACCGATAGTTGCTAAGAAACTCAGTGATGTTTAAAGTAATGTAGTAAGAGTTTCGAACAACCTCAAAGTGATGCTGACAGTCATTTAGTAAGAGTTGCTAATGAACTCATTTCAACGCTACAGTGATGTCGTGAGAATTGCTCATTAACTCAAAATGATGCTAACAGTAATGTAGTGATAGTTGCAAATAAACTCAAAGTGATGCTGACAGTCATGTAGTAAGAGTTGCTAGGAACCTTAAAATAATGCGACAGTAATGTAGTAAAAGTTGCTACGAACCTCAACATATTGCGACAGTGATGTCGGAAGAATTGCTCATGAACCCAAAAAGATGCTAACAGTAATGGAGTGAACGTTTCGAATAACCTCAAAGTGATGCTGACAGTCTTGTACTAAGTGTTGCTACGAACATCAAAATAATGCGACAGTGATGTCAGAAGAATTGCGAATGATCTCAAAATGATGCGACAGTGATGTAGTAAGAATTGCTAATGACCTCAAAATGATGCTAACAGTAATGGAGTGAAACTTTCGAATAACCTCAAAGTGATGCTTACAGTCATGTAGTAAGAGTTGCTCCGAACCTTAAAATAATGCAACAATAATGTAGTAAGAGTTGCAACGAACCTAAAAATATTGCGACAGTGATGTCGGAAGAATTGCTAATGATCTCAAAATGATGCGACAGTGATGTATTACGAATTGCTAATGGACTCAAAATGATGCAAAAGTAATGTAGTGATAGTTGCTAATCAACTCAGTGATGCTGAGAGTAATGCAGTAAGTGTTTCGAATAACCTCAAAGTGATGCTGACAGTCACGTAGTAAGTGTTGCTACGAACCTCAAAAAATGCGACAGTAATGTAGTAAAAGTTTCTACGAACCTCAAAATATTGCGACAGTGATGTCGGAATAATTGCTAATGAACTAAAGATGATGCTAACAGTAATGTACCGATAGTTGCTAAGAAACTCAGTGATGTTTAAAGTAATGTAGTAAGAGTTTCGAACAACCTCAAAGTGATGCTGAAAGTCATTTAGTAAGAGTTGCTAATGAACTCAATTCAACGCTACAGTGATGTCGTGAGAATTGCTGAACAACTCAAAATGATGCTAACAGTAATGTAGTGATAGTTGCAAATAAACTCAAAGTGATGCTGACAGTCATGTAGTAAGAGTTGCTAGGAACCTTAAAATAATGCGACAGTAATGTAGTAAAAGTTGCTACGAACCTCAACATATTGCGAAAGTGATGTCGGAAGAATTGCTCATGAACTCAAAATGATGCTAACAGTAATGGAGTGAACGTTTCGAATAACCTCAAAGTGATGCTGACAGTCTTGTACAAAGAGTTGCTACGAACCTCAAAATAATGCGACAGTGATGTCGGAAGAATTGCTAATGATCTCAAAATGATGCGACAGTGATGTAGTAAGAATTGCTAATGAACTCAAAATGATGCTAACAGTAATGGAGTGAACGTTTCGAATATCCTCAAAGTGATGCTGACAGTCATGTAGTAAGTGTTGCTATAAAACCTCAAAATAATGCGAAAGTAATGTCGTAAAAGTTGCTACGAACCTCAAAATATTGCGACAGTGATGTCGGAAGAATCGCTAATGAACTCAAGATGATGCTAACAGTAATGTAGTGAAAGTTGCTAAGAAACTCAGTGATGCTTACAGTAATGTAGTAAGAGTTTCGAACAACCTCAAAGTGATGCTGACAGTCATTTAATAAGATTTGCTAATGAACTCAATTCAATGCTACAGTGATGTCGTGAGAATTGCTCATGAACTCAAAATGATGCGAACAGTAATGTAGTGATAGTTGCTAATAAACTCAAAGTGATGCTGAAAGTAATGTAGTAAGAGTTGCTACGAACCTTAAAATAATGCAACAATAATGTAGTAAGAGTTGCTAATGAACTCAATTCAATGCTACAGTGATGTCGTGAGAATTGCTCATGAACTCAAAATGATGCGAACAGTAATGTAGTGATAGTTGCTAATAACCTCAAAGTGATGCTGACAGTCATGTAGTAAGAGTTGCTACGAACCTCAAAATAATGTGACGGTGATGTCAGAAGAATTGCTAATGATCTCAAAATGATGCGACAGTGATTTAGTAAGAATTGCTAATGAAATCAAAATGATGCTAACAGTAATGGAGTGAACGTTTCGAATAACCTCAAAGTGATGCTGACAGTCATGTACTAAGAGTTGCTACGAACCTCAAAATAATGCGACAGTAATGCAGTAAAAGTTGCTACGAACCTCAAAATATTGCGACAGTGATGTCAGAAGAATTGCAAATGATCTCAAAATGATGCGACAGTGATATAGTAAGAATTGCTAATGAACTCAAAATGATGTTAACAGTAATGGAGTAAAAGTTTCGAATAACCTGAAAGTGATGCTGACAGTCATGTAGTAAGTGTTTCGAATAACCTCAAAGTGATGCTGACAGTCATGTACTAAGAGTTGCTACGATCCTCAAAATAATGCGACAGTAATGTAGTAAAAGTTGCGACGAACCTCAAAATATTGCGACAGTGATGTCGGAAGAATTGCTAATGAACTCAAAATGATGCTAACAGTAATGTAGTGATAGTTGCTAATCAACTCAGTGGTGCTAACAGTAATGTAGTAAGTGTTTCGAATAACCTCAAAGTGATGCTGACAGTCATGTAGTAAGAGTTGCTACGAACCTCAAAATAATGCGACAGTGATGTAGTAAGAATTGCTAATGAACTCAAAATGATGATAACAGTAATGGAGTGAAACTTTCGAAGAACCTCAAAGTGATCCTGACAGTCATGTAGTAAGAGTTGCTACGAACCTTAAAATAATGCAACAATAATGTAGACAGAGTTGCTACGAACCTCAAAATATTGCGACAGTGATGTCGGAAGAATTGCTAATGAACTCAAAATGATGCTAACAGTAATGTAGTGATAGTTGCTAATCAACTCAGTGATGCTTACAGTAATGTAGTAAGTGTTTCGAATAACCTCAAAGTGATGCTGACAGTCACGTACTAAGAGTTGCTACGAACCTCAAAATAATGCGACAGTAATGTAGTAAAAGTTGCTACGAACCTCAAAATATTGCGACAGTGATGTCGGAAGAATCGCTAATGAACTCAAGATGATGCTAACAGTAATGTAGTGAAAGTTGCTAAGAAACTCAGTGATGCTGACAGTAATGTAGTAAGAGTTTCGAACAACCTCAAAGTGATGCTGAGATTCATTTAGTAAGAGTTGCTAATGAACTCAATTTAATGCTACAGTGATGTCGTGAGAATTGCTGAACAACTCAAAATGATGCTAACAGTAATGTAGTGATAGTTGCAAATAAACTCAAAGTGATGCTGACAGTAATGTAGTAAGAGTTGCTACCAACCTTAAAATAATGCAACAATAATGTAGTAAGAGTTGCTACGAACCTCAAAATATTGTGACAGTGATGTCAGAAGAATTGCTAAAGATCTCAAAATGATGCGACAGTGATGTCAGAAGAATTGCTAATGAACTCAAAATGATGCTCACAGTAATGGAGTGAACGTTTCGAATAATCTCAAAGTGATGCTGACAGTCATGTACTAAGAGTTGCGACAAACCTCAAAATAATGCGACAGTAATGTAGTAAAAGTTGCTACGAACCTCAAAATATTGCGACAGTAATGTCGGAAGAATTGCTAATGAACGTAAAATGATGCTAACAGTAATGTAGTGATAGTTGCTAATCAAGTCAGTGATGCTTGCAGTAATGTAGTAAGTGTTTCGAATAACCTCAAAGTGATGCTGACAGTCATTTAGTAAGAGTTGCGAATGAACTCAATTCAATGCTACAGTGATGTTGTGAGAATTGCTCATTAATTCAAAATGATGCAAAAAGTAATGTAGTGATAGTTGCTAATAAACTCAAAGTGATGCTGACAGTAATGTAGTAAGAGTTGCTACGGTCCTTAAAATAATGCAACAATAATGTAGTAAGAGTTGCTACGAACCTCAAAATAATGTGACAGTAATGTAGTAAAAGTTAATACGAACCTCAAAATATTGCGACAGTGATGTCGGAAGAATTGCTAATGAACTCAAAATGATGCTAACAGTAATGTAGTGATAGTTGCTAATCAAGTCAGTGATGCTTACAGTCATGTAGTAAGTGTTTCGAATAACCTCAAAGTGATGCTGACAGTCATGTAGGAAGAGTTGCTACGAACCTCAAAATAATGCGACAGTGATGTCGGAAGAATTGCTAATGAACTCAAAATGATGCTAACAGTAATGGAGTGATAGTTGCTAATTAACTCAGTGATGCTTACAGTAATGTAGTAAGTGTTTCCAACAACCTAAAAGTGATGCTGTCAGTCATGTAGTAACAGTTGCTTCTAACCTCAAAATGATGCTAACAGTAATGTAGTGATAGTTGCTAATAAACTCAGTGATGCTTACAGTCATGTAGTAAGAGTTGCTACGAACCTCAAAATAATGCAAGAATAATGTAGTAAGAG
Organism: Aulostomus chinensis; assembly: GCF_037954235.1. Lineage (NCBI taxonomy): Eukaryota > Metazoa > Chordata > Actinopteri > Syngnathiformes > Aulostomidae > Aulostomus > Aulostomus chinensis. The sequence continues at coordinate 52,806,711 of NC_141320.1, read as the reverse complement.
TTGCTAAAAACCACAAAATAATGCGACTGTGATGTCGGAAGAATTGCTCATGATCTCAAAATGATGCGACGGTAATCTAGTAAGAGCTGCTAATAAATTCAAAATGATGCTAACAGTAATGTAGTGAAAGTTTCGAATAACCTCAAAGTGATGCTGACAGTCATGTGGTTAGAGTTTCGAGTAACCTAAAAATGATGCGGACAGTAATGTATTAAGAGTTACTAATAACCTCAAAATAATGCGACAGTGATTTCAGAAAAATTTCTAATGAACTCAAAATGATGCTAACAGTAACGTAGTGATAGTTGCTAATAAACTCAGTGGTACTTACAATAATGTAGTAAGAGTTTCAAACTCCCTCAAAATGATGCTGACAGTCATGTAGTAAGAGTTGCTACTAAACTCAAAATAATGCGACAGTGATGTCGGAAGAGTTGCTAATGAACTCAAAATGATGCTACAGTGATGTAGTAAGAGATGCTAAAAAACTAAAAATGATGCTGACGGTAATGTAGGAAGAGTTGAAACTAACGTTAAAATTATGCTACACTGTTGTCATAAGAATTGCTAATACACTCAAAATGATGCTTACAGTAATGTAGTAAGTGTTTCGAACTACCTCAAAGTGATGCTGACAGTCATGTAGTCAGAGTTGCTACGAACCTCAAAATAATGCGACAGTGATGTTGGAAGTATTGCTAATGAACTCAAAATGATGCTAACTGTAATGGAATGAAAGTTTCGAATGGCCTCAAAGTGATGCTGACAGTCATGTAGTAAGAGTTGCTACAAAACTCAAAATAATGCGACAGCGATGTCGGAAGAATTGCTAATAAACTCAAAATGATGCTGACGGAAATCTAGTAAGAGCTGCTAATGATCTCAAACTGATGCTACAGTGATGTTGTAAGAATTGCTAATGATATCAAAATGATGTGACGGTCATGTAGTAAGAATTGCTAATGAACTCAAAATAATGCCAACAGTAATGTAGCGATAGTTGCTAATAAACTCAGTGATGCTTACAGTAATGTCGTAAGTGTTTCGAACTACCTCAAAGTGATGCTGACAGTCATGTAGTAAGAGTTGCTACGAACCTCAAAATAATGCGACAGTGATGTCGGAAGAACTGCTAAGGAACTCAAAATGATGCTAACTGTAATGTCGTGAAAGTTTCGAATAACCTCAAAGTGATGCTGACAGTCATGCAGTAAGAGTTGCTACGAACCTCAAAATAATGCGACAGTGATGTCAGAAGAATTGCTAATGATCTCAAAATGATGCGACAGTGATGTAGTGAAAGTTTCGAATAACCTCAAAGTGATGCTGACAGTCACCTGGTTAGAGTTGCGAGTAACCTAAAAATGATGCTGAGAGTAATGTAGTAAGAGTTGCTAATAACCTCAAAATAATGCTACAGTGATGTCGGAAGAATTGTTAATGAACTCAAAGTGATGCTGACAGTCATGTAGTGATAGTTGCTAATAAACTCAGTTATGCTTACAGTAACGTAGTAAGTGTTTTGAACAACCTCAAAGTGAAGCTGACAGTCATGTAGTAAGAGTTGCTACTAACCTCAAAATTATACTACGGTGATGTCGTAAGAATTGCTAATGATCTCAAAATGATGCTACAGTGATGCCGGAAGAATTGCTAATGAATTCAAGAATGATGCTGACAGTAATGTAGTGATAGTTGCTAATAAACTCAAAGTGATGCTGACAGTAATTTATGAAGAGTTGCTAAAAACCTTAAAATAATGACACAGTAATGTAGTAAGAGTTGCTATGAAACTAAAAATAATGCGACAGTGATGTAAGAAGAATTGCTAATGATCTGAGATGAGAGTCAGGGTTTTCCAAGTTGATCTCCTCCCACGCATGAATTCTCTGGTATCATTCCACTTACTGCGAAGACGAGCCGTGGATGTATTGTCCTGAGCTCAGGGCTTGTCAGATACCATGACCCTCAACTAAATGTGGCAGAAACCCTGCCCTCTTCATTTAGGGCTGGAAGGTGTGAGAGATACTGGGAGCTCATCGAGGCTACGTCCTCCGCGGTCTCCTCAGGCTGGCCAGCACAAGAGGAGACCGCCAACTGGCCGGGACAGGCGGTCACCGTTGTTGTTGTTGCCGCCGTGGTCGGCCTTTCTTTCTTTCTTTCCTTTTTTCACACGATCACAGGGGAGAGCGCGGACGCAGTCCCCCACTGTCAGAAATTATGCAGTTGAGATTCCCACATTTGGGGAATTCACCAGGGTCAGCAGAGCCCCAGTGCAATGGCTGAGCCTCACCCGGGGAGAACCACCTTGCTGATCATGGTATCTCCCCTGCCAGGTAAGTATGACTCGCTGAGCTTAGGAACAGACATGAGCTCCAGGGACACAGCCTTCTGACTGACAGGCAGGGAGGCCGACACAGCGCCTGATCTTTCCTACCTTGTGCCAATCTGCCGCGTGCGCAGCCCCCTTTGTTTCTCACAACGATGCCGGATGTCGGATATCCCAAGCCCGGGAAGCTCAGGCACATTGAAGGTTCAGGTCTTTCAGAGTGCATTCCAAAGCCTTTTGGGAAAGGCTCCGAGAGCAGTGCCGTCAGCGGACCTCCATCCTTATCTGGAGTGCAAACGGAGCCACAACTTGACGCCCAGCGGCAGCGCGGGCGGAAATCCAGCCCCGGCCTCATGTGCAGCACTCGAGAGTTGGCCTGAAGAGCACGGGATTTGCTCCTGACAAAAGGGGAGGGGCCCGCACTGTTCCTGGAAGGCCATTGCGGCCGCAGGCTGAGGAAAAGCTGCAGTGCAGGAGGAGAACCCTGGTCCGGCTTTGGGTGGAGCAGGTGAGCGAGTGCCTGGCGGAGGCTTGTTTTATTTCTGACGAGAAATGCGGGGTATTGCACCACTCCTGGAAACACTGCAATACCAGGTTGATCCGTGGAATGGACGAAGCAAGCTCCCGTTCCATCTCCCTGTTCCAAAAAGCTATTTAATACATGGTTCCCGGATAGGGAACGTACCAGATATTAAACTGATAAGAACAGATACTACACTTGATCTTAGCCAAAAGGCCGAGAAGCGATGCCTGTCAGCCACCCGACGTGAGAGCCAGCACCCCCGGTACAGCCAATCCCGGCCGCGGCTGTGGGCAGGAACTGCAACATTTTGGGTGGCGACACAAAATGCAGTGCCATAAACACTGCATCTGGCGCACTGGTTGTCCCCACTGCTATCCAAAGCAAAGGCAATCGGTGCCTTCACCCTGCTATGCTAGTGGGGCGACTCAAAGTAAAACAAAGCGGTGTTCAAAGCCACGAGCCAGCGACTCATCCTGGAGTCGGGGTTTTCCAAGTTGATCTCCTCCCACGCATGAATTCTCTGGTATCATTCCACTTACTGCGAAGACGAGCCGTGGATGTATTGTCCTGAGCCCAGGGCTTGTCAGATACCATGACCCTCAACTAAATGTGGCAGAAACCCTGCCCTCTTCATTTAGGGCTGGAAGGTGTGAGAGATACTGGGAGCTCATCGAGGCTACGTCCTCCGCGGTCTCCTCAGGCTGGCCAGCACAAGAGGAGACCGCCAACTGGCCGGGACAGGCGGTCACCGTTGTTGTTGTTGCCGCCGTGGTCGGCCTTTCTTTCTTTCTTTCCTTTTTTCACACGATCACAGGGGAGAGCGCGACAACAGACACGCTTATCGTCCAACAGGAAGGTAGCATGTCGGGGATGAGACACGCTTATCGTCCAACAGGAAGTTAGCATGTCGGGGATGAGACACGCTTATCGTCCAACAGGAAGTTAGCATGTCGGGGATGAGACACGCTTATCGTCCAACAGGAAGTTAGCATGTCGGGGATGAGACACGCTTATCGTCCAACAGGAAGTTAGCATGTCGGGGATGAGACACGCTTATCGTCCAACAGGAAGTTAGCATGTCGGGGATGAGACACGCTTATCGTCCAACAGGAAGTTAGCATGTCAGGGATGAGACACGCTTATTGTCCAACAGGAAGTTAGCATGTCAGGGATGAGACACCCTGATAGTCCAACAGGAAGTTAGCATCTCCATGGTTCCCTTGACCAGAAGCCAGTGGGATCGTTCCATTCTGACATCTTGATTGACATTTGTCCTTCTCTTAGCTAAATAGCTGGCAATCATTTGAAAAAAACCTTGATTTACTTTTTGTATTTTGATCTTCAGCTCATTTGCATACTTTTGTTAAAATTCTCCCCTTTTTGTCTTTTTTTTCTGCTGTTTTTAGCACAAAGTCCACCTGGTGCCTAAAGACCAGTTCAGCATGGACTACGTTGAACCTTCAGTCCGCTGCATCAGCACCCATGGACGGTTCCCCCCTGACAGGAGGATTCTGGTGAGGAATATTAGTGGGACAGCGCTCTTGTTAGAACGGTTCTGATCCACCTTCCTCCCCCTGTAGCTCCTCCTGTGTCCCCTCAGCGCTCTTGTTAGAACGGTTCTGATCCACCTTCCCTCCCCCTGTAGCTCCTCCTGTGTCCCCTCAGAGCTCTTGTTAGAACGGTTCTGATCCACCTTCCCTCCCCCTGTAGCTCCTCCTGTGTCCCCTCAGCGCTCTTGTTAGATCGGTTCTGATCCACCTTCCCTCCCCCTGTAGCTCCTCCTGTGTCCCCTCAGCGCTCTTGTTAGAACGGTTCTGATCCACCTTCCCTCCCCCTGTAGCTCCTCCTGTGTCCCCTCAGCGCTCTTGTTAGAAGGGTTCTGATCCACCTTCCCTCCCCCTGTAGCTCCTCCTGTGTCCCCTCAGCGCTCTTGTTAGAAGGGTTCTGATCCACCTTCCCTCCCCCTGTAGCTCCTCCTGTGTCCCCTCAGCGGTCTTGTTAGAAGGGTTCTGATCCACCTTCCCTCCCCCGTAGCTCCTCCTGTGTCCCCTCAGAGCTCTTGTTAGAAGGGTTCTGATCCACCTTCCCTCCCCCTGTAGCTCCTCCTGTGTCCCCTCATGTTTCCAAACTCCCTCCCACTGGCTGGTGCTGAAGGAGGGCCAGAGCTCCTCCTACAGGAGCCCATCCTGGCCTCCCCCGCTGCAGCTCCTCCACTGACCTCCCACCAGAGAGATGAGCCCCCTGGTTCAGAGGTGACAGACCACCTCTGGGAGCAGACAACAGAGACCACATCAGGCTGGACTCCGTGCAGGTACGGAGGCTGACGGCTGCTGAGTGAGTGAGTTTACGACGCTCCCACCACTGCTGCTGGATTGATTTCACACATCTGGAATATTTAGATTTATTCTGGGTCAACATCTGCATCTGTTGAAGTCCTCAGTCTCCATGCAGGTGGTGTTGTTCCAGATAAAAGGTCTCAATAACAGCATCACTCCAGGTGAAACCATTCCAAAGAAGGCTAAGTGGAGCTGGCATATCAGCCCCCAATGGAAGCCTGCTGCTGCTGCCAAGCTCTCCATGTCATCATGGAAAAGTTGATTGTTCAACTCAATGTTTTTCCCATTGGGAGGAGATTTGTTGTTCCACCATGAAGTCTTTTCTGGTGATGAGTTTGTGTGTTGTAGTAGCATGAAGATATCTTGTTATCATGATCAACTCATCTGGCCTGGTGGAAGAACGCTGCTGTGTTTGGATTCAGACGAGTCAAATCTGAACCAGGGACTTGTAGTTTTATCCTCGGTCTCTGGACTCATAAAATGGAGACCGGCCCAGTTTGACACTTTTGAACTCCTTCATGATGTTCAAATCTCATGACTGAGATTCGTGATTGGAAACATCGGCGGTTCAGGAAAGAAAACATGTACCATTGAACATCGCTCTCATCCTTCTACTCAGAAGGCTGCGGTGGACTCCACCGTGTCCAGGCTTTGGGCAGATACGTCTTCATCCTCCACCACCACCAGCCGCTCCACCCCACCCACCCTGTGCAGGTCTACATTACCAGGGTCGGATCTGGCAGGGTGGAGGATCTTTGATTCATCTTAGCTTTCCTGCTCCGGCTGTTTGAGAAACATTCAAATGGAGATGGTTGTTTGTGTCTTTCAGGCCACGCCAACGCCTCCTTCTGTCCCCACGCTTACGGCTGCCGAAACGTGGCGTTGTCTGAAAACCAGATCATTCTGGATGTGCCGGACCACCAGGTCCTCCTCACCTGCAGGTTCCTGCAGGCAGAGCACTGTGGTGGTAGGTTTCCTGCTCCTCTGCTGGACTGATACCCTCTCCCTTTCCCCACACGTATCTGCTGTTTCTACTCTGTGCCTCCTTCTCCTCTGTCAGGCCTGGACTTCTTCCTTCTGTCTCTCCAGGATCACGTCCTGGTGGTGCCTGAGAGCAGCTCCAGCTCCAGCTCCCTGAACCAAGAACCACTGGAGAAATCTGACCACTTCATCAGCAACTGTGGCCTCAACAGCTTTCATGTCAAGTCGGTGTCTCTCAGCCTGAGTTGGTCCATGTTCTGTATCCCTGAATGTTCTTGAGGAACTAAACTGGGCCTGACTGGGACGCTTCTGTCTGCTCAGATTTGGGTTGTGAATGCATTCAGATGTCATTTACAAGCATTGGAACTGAAGACCTGAGCCTCAAGAATATTTAGTTCTTGATTTACTTTCTCTTGCAGGGTTTCATTTTGTGCTAATTTTCCTTTGAAGATCTTTGTTTTTTTGTTCTCCTTCCATTTAGCAAGTTTGGCTAAGAACCTTTTCCCCACTAAACTAATTTTCCTAAAATGTCTCGCTAACGTTTCCTTTTTCTCTGTCGTCCCTCCTGTCCTTCGTCTCCATTCTGTCTCAGCTCAGCTGTGTCTCTTGGGCTCTCTTCAACAACGGCGCCCTGCCTTGTGCCTGCCATGAGGTTGGAGCTGAGAGTGAAACCTGCGAGTCATTTGGTGGTCGGTGTCGCTGCAGGCCCCACGTGATTGGCCGAGACTGCTCCATGTGGGCCGCGGGCTGCTGGGGATTCCCCACTGCAGACGTGAGTGTCAGATTGGATGAATGATGAGTAATAAGGGCTTTTAATGATGAGTGAGAGGACGGACCAAACCAACCTGTCCAACCATCAGAGGACAGTTTGTTGTTCTAGTTTCAACTCTTACTACATTACTGTTAGCATCATTTTGGGATCATTAGCAATTCTTACTACATCACTGTAGCATTATTTTTAGGTAACTCGCAACTTTCACTACATTACTGTTAGCATCATTTCGAGTTCATTAGCAATTCTTATTACATCACTGTCGCATCATTTTGAGATCATCAGCAATTCTTACGACATCATTGTCGCATCATTTTGAGATCATTAGCAAATCTTCTGACATCACTGTTGCATTATTTTGAGGTTCGTAGCAACTCTTACTACATGACTGTCAGCATCACTTTGAGGTTATTCAAAACTTTCACTACATTACTGTTCGCATCATTTTGAGTTTATTTGCAATTCTTCCGACATCACTGTAGCATTATTTTGAGGTTATAAGCAACTCTTACTACATTAGTGTTGCATTATTTTAAGATTCGTAGCAACTCTTCCTACATGACTGTCAGCATCACTTTGAGGTTATTCGAAACTTTCACTACATTACAGTTAGCATCATTTTGAGTTCATTACAATTCTTACTACGTCACTGTCGCATCATTTTGAGATCATTAGCAATTCTTCCAAAAATCACTGGCGCATTATTTTGAGGTTCGTAGCAACTCTTACTACATTATTGTTGCATTATTTTAAGGTTCGTAGCAACTCTTCCTACATGACTGTCAGCATCACTTTGAGGTTATTCGAAACTTTCACTCCATTACTGTTAGCATCATTTTGAGTTCATTAGCAATTCTTACTACATCACTGTCACATCATTTTGAGATCATTAGCAATTCTTCCGACATCACTGTCGCAATATTTTGAGGTTCGTAGCAACTCTTACTACATTACTGTTGCATTATTTTGAGGTTAGTAGCAACTCTAACTACATGACTGTCAGCATCACTTTGAGGTTGTTCGAAACACTGACTAAATTACTGTAAGCATCACAGAGTTGATTAGCAAATATCACTACATTACTGTGAGCATCATTTTGAGTTCATTAGCAATTCTTACGACATCACTGTAGCATCATTTTGAGGTTAGTTTCAACTCTTTCTACATTACCGTTAGCATCATTTTTAGTTTATTAGCAATTCTTCTGACATCACTGTCGCATCATTTTTAGATCATTAGCAATTCTTCTGACATCACTGTCGCATTATTTGGAGGTTCGTAGCAACTCTTACTACATGACTGTCAGCATCACTTTAACTTTATTGGCAACTTTCACTACATTACTGTTAGCATCACTTTGAGTTTATTAGCAACTATCACTACATTACTGTTAGCATCATTTTGAGTTTATGAGCAATACTTACGACATCACTGTAGCATTAAATTGAGGTTAGTAGCAACTCTTACTACATGACTGTCAGCATCACTTTGAGGTTGTTCGAATCTCTTACTACATTACTGTAAGCATCACTGAGTTGAATAGCAACTATCACTACATTACTGTTAGCATCATTTTTAGTTCATTAGCAATTCTTCCGACATCACTGTCGCAATATTTTGAGGTTCGTAGCAACTTTTACTACATTACTGTAGCATTATTTGGAGATTCGGAGCAACTCTTACTACATGACCGTTAGCATCACTTTGAGGTAATTCGAAACTTTCACTCCATTACTGTTGGCATCATTTTGAGTTCATTAGCATTTCTTACTACATCACTGTCGCATCATTTTGAGATCATTAGCAATTCTTCCGACATCAGTGTCGCATCATTTTGAGGTTAGAAGCAACTCTTACTACATGACTGTCATCATTTTGAGTTCATTAGCAATTCTTACTAAATCACTGTCGCATCATTTTGAGATCATGAGCAATTCTTCTGACATCAATGTCACATTATTTTGAGGTTCGTAGCAACTCTTACTACATGACTGTCAGCATCACTTTGAGTTTATTAGCAATTTTCACTCCATTACTTTTAGCATCATTTTGAGTTCATGACCAATTCTCACGACATTACATTATTACATTATTGTTGCATTATTTTAAGTTCATTAGCAATTCTCACGACATCACTGTAGCATTGAATTGAGTTCATTAGCAACTCTTTCTAAATGACTGTCAGCATCACTTTGAGGTTGTTCGAAACACTTACTACATTACTTTAAGCATCACCGAGTTGATTAGCAACTATCACTACATTACTGTTAGCATCATTTTGAGTTCATTAGAAATTCTTCCGACATCACTGTCGCAATATTTTGAGGTTCGTAGCAACTTTTACTACATTACTTTCGCATTATTTTGAGGTTCGTAGCAACTCTTACTACATGACTGTCAGCATCACTTTGAGGTTATTCGAAAGTTTCACTCCATTACTTTTAGCATCATCTTGAGTTCATTAGCAATTCTTCCGACATCACTGTCGCAATATTTTGAGGTTCGTAGCAACTTTTACTACATTACTGTCGCATTATTTTGAGGTTCGTAGCAACTCTTAGTACATGACTGTCAGCATCACTTTGAGGTTATTCGAAACGTTCACTCCATTACTGTTAGCATCATTTTGAGTTCATTAGCAATTCTTACTAAATCACTGTCGCATCACTTTGAGATCATTAGCAATCCTTCCAACATCACTGTCGCAATATTTTGAGGTTCGTAGCAACCTTTACTACATTACTGTTGCATTATTTTAAGGTTCGTAGCAACTCTTACGACATTACTGTCAGCATCACTTTGAGTTTATTAGCAACTATCACTACATTACTGTTAGCATCATTTTGAGATCATTACCAATTCTTCTGACATCACTGTCGCATCATTTTGAGATCTTTAGCAATTCTTCCGACATCACTGTCGCATTATTTTGAGGTTCGTAGCAACTCTTACTACATGACTGTCAGCATCACTTTGAGGTTGTTCGAAACACTTACTACATTACTGTCAGCATCACTGACTTGATTAGCAACGACCACTACATTACTTTTAGCATCATTTTAATTTCATTAGCAATTCTTCCGACATCACTGTCGCAATATTTTGAGGTTCGTAGCAACTTTTACTACATGACTGTCAGCATCACTTTGAGGTTATTCGAAACGTTCACTCCATGACTGTTAGCATCATTTTGAGTTCATGAGCAATTCTTACTAAATCACTGTCGCATCATTTTGAGATCTTTAGCAATTCTTCTGACATCACTATCGTATTATTTTGAGGTTCGTAGCAACTATTCCTAATAACTGTCACCATCACTTTGAGGTTATTCGAAACACTTACTACATTACTGTAAGCATCACTGAGTTTATTTGCAACTATCACTACATTACTGTTAGCATCATTTTAAGTTCATTAGCAATTCTTCCGACATCACTGTCGCAATATTTTGAGGTTCGTAGCGACTTTTACTACATTACTGTCGCATTATGTTGAGGTCCGTAGCAACTCTTACTACATGACTGTCAGCATCACTTTGAGGTTATTCGAAAGTTTCACTCCATTACTGTTAGCATCATTTTGAGTTCATTAGCAATTCTTACTACATCACTGTCGCATCATTTTGAGATCATTAGCAATTCTTCAGACATCACTGTCGCAATATTTTGAGGTTCATAGCAACTCTTACTACATTACTGTTGCATTATTTTAAGGTTCGTAGCAACTCTTACTACATTACTGTCAGCATCACTTTGAGTTTATTAGCAACTATCACTACATTACTGTTAGCATCATTTTGAGTTTTTGAGCAATTCTCACGACATCACTGTAGCATTAAATTGAGTTCATTAGCAACTCTTACTAAATTACTGTCAGCATCACTTTGAGGTTATTCGAAAGTTTTACTCCATTACTGTTAGCATAATTTTGAGTTCATTCGCAATTCTTACTGCATCACTGTCGCATCATTTTGAGATCATTAGCAATTCTTCCGACATCACTGTCGCATTATTTTTAGGTTCGTAGCAACTCTTACTACATTACTGTCAGCATCACTTTGAGTTTATTAGCAACTATCACTACATTACTGTTAGCATCATTTTAAGTTCATTAGCAATTCTTCCGACATCACTGTCGCAATATTTTGAGGTTCGTAGCAACTTTTACTACATTACTGTCTTATTATTTTGAGGTTCGTAGCAACTCTTTCTACATGACTGTCAGCATCACTTTGAGTTTATTAGCAACTATCACTACATTACTGTTAGCATCATTTTGAGTTTATGAGCAATTCTCACGACATCACTTTAGCATTGAATTGAGTTCATTAGCAACTCTTTCTAAATGACTGTCAGCATCACTTTGAGGTTGTTCGAAACTCTTACTACATTACTGTAAGCATCACTGAGTTTCTTAGCAACTATCACTACATTACTTTTAGCATCATCTTGAGTTCATTAGCAATTCTTCCGACATCACTGTCGCAATATTTTGAGGTTCGTAGCAACTTTTACTACATTACTGTCGCATTATTTAGAGATTCGTAGCAACTCTTAGTACATAACTATCAGCATCACTTTGAGGTTATTTGAAAGTTTCACTCCATTACTGTTAGCATCATTTTGAGTTCATTAGCAATTCTTACTACATCACTGTCGCATCATTTTGAGATCATTAGCAATTCTTCCGACATCACTGTCGCAATGTTTTGAGGTTCGTAGCAACTCTTACTACATCATTGTTGCATTATTTTAAGGTTCGTAGCAACTCTTACTACATTACTGTCAGCATCACTTTGAGTTTATTGGACTATCACTACATTACTGTTAGCATCATTTTGAGTTTATGAGCAATTCTCACGACATCACTGTAGCATTGAATTGAGTTCATTAGCAACTCCTTAATGAACTTCAGCATCACTTTGAGGTTGTTCGAAACACTTACTACATGACTGTCAGCATCACTTTGAGGTTATTCGAAAGTTTCACTCCATTACTGTTAGCATCATCTTGAGTTCATTAGCAATACTTCAGACATCACTGTCGCAATATTTTGAGGTTCGTAGTAACTTTTACTAAATTACTGTCGCATTATTTTGAGGTTCGTAGCTACACTTACTACATGACTGTCAGCATCACTTTGAGTTTATTCGAAACGTTCACTCCATTACTGTTAGCATCATTTTGAGTTCATTAGCAATTCTTACTAAATCACTGTCGCATCATTTTGAGATCATTCGCAATTCTTCTGACATCACTGTCACATTATTTCGAGGTTCGTAGCAACTCTTACTACATTATTGTTGCATTATTTTAAGGTTCGTAGCAACTCTTACTACATTACTGTCATCATCACTTTGAGTTTATAAGCAACTATCACTACATTACTGTTAGCATCATTTTGAGTTGATGAGCAATTCTCACGACATCACTGTAGCATTGAATTGAGTTCATTAGCAACTCTTTCTAAATGACTGTCAGCATCACTTTGAGGTTGTTCGAAACTCTTACTACATTACTGTAAGCATTACTGAGTTTCTTAGCAACTATCACTCCATTACTGTTAGCATCATCTTGAGTTCATTAGCAATTCTTCCGACATCACTGTCGCATTATTTTGAGGTTTGTAGCAACTCTTACTACATTTTTGTTTCATTATTTTAAGGTTCGTAGAAACTCTTACTACATTACTGTCAGCATCACTTTGAGTTTATTAGCAACTGTCACAACATTACTGTTAGCATCATTTTGAGTTGTTGAGCAATTCTCACGACATCACTGTAGCATTATTTTGAGGTTCGTAGCAACTCTAACTACATGACTGTCAGCATCACTTTGAGGTTGTTCGAAACTCTTACTACATTACTTTAAGCATCACTGAGTTTCTTAGCAACTATCACTACATTACTGTTAGCATCATCTTGAGTTCATTAGCAATCCTTCTGACAATACTGTCGCAATATTTTGAGGTTCGTAGCAACTTTCACTACATCACTGTCGCATCATTTTGAGATCATTACCAATTCTTCTGACATCACTGTCACATTATTTTGAGGTTCCTAGCAACTCTTATTACATTATTGTTGCATTATTTTAAGGTTCGTAGCAACTCTTACTACATTACTGTCATCATCACTTTGAGTTTATTAGCAACTATCACTACATTACTGTCGCATCATTTTGAGTTTATGAGCAATTCTCACGACATCACTGTAGCATTGAATTGATATCATTAGCAACTCTTACTAAATGACTGTCAGCATCACTTTAGGTTGTTCGAAACTCTTCCTACATTACTGTAAGCATCACTGAGTTGATTAGCAACTATCACAACATTACTGTTAGCATCATTTTGAGTTCATGAGCAATTCTTCCGACATCACTGTTGCAATATTTTGAGGTTCGTAGCAACTTTTACTAAATTACTGTCGCATTATTTTGAGGTTCGTAGCAACACTGACTACATAACTGTAAGTATCACTTTGAGGTTATTCGAAAGTTTCACTCCATTACTGTTAGCATCATTTTGAGTTCATTTGCAATTCTTAGTACATCACTGTCGCATCATTTTGAAATCATTAGCAATTCTTCCGACATCACTGTCGCAATATTTTGAGGTTCGTAGCAACTCTTACTACATTACTGTAAGCATCACTGAGTTTCTTTGCAACTATCACTACATTACTGTTAGCATCATTTTAAGTTCATTAGCAATTCTTACTACATCACTGTCACATCATTTTGAGATCATGAACAATTCTTCTGACATCACTGTCGCATTATTTTGAGGTTCGTAGCAACTCTTACTACAAGACTGTCAGCATCACTTTGAGGTTATTCGAAACGTTCACTCCATTACTGTTAGCATCATTTTGAGTTCATGAGCAATTCTTACTACATCACTGTCGCATCATTTTGAGATCATTAACAATTCTTCTGACATAACTGTCGCATTATTTTGAGGTTATTCGAAACTCTTACTACATTACTGTAAGCATCACTGAGTTTCTTTGCAACTATCACTACATTACTGTTAGCATCATTTTAAGTTCATTAGCAATTCTTCCGACATCACTGTCGCAATATTTTGAGGTTCGTAGCGACTTTTACTACATTACTGTCGCATTATGTTGAGGTCCGTAGCAACTCTTACTACATGACTGTCAGCATCACTTTGAGGTTATTCGAAAGTTTCACTCCATTACTGTTAGCATCATTTTGAGTTCATTAGCAATTCTTACTACATCACTGTCGCATCATTTTGAGATCATTAGCAATTCTTCCGACATCACTGTCGCAATATTTTGAGGTTCATAGCAACTCTTACTACATTACTGTTGCATTATTTTAAGGTTCGTAGCAACTCTTACTACATTACTGTCAGCATCACTTTGAGTTTATTAGCAACTATCACTACATTACTGTTAGCATCATTTTGAGTTTTTGAGCAATTCTCACGACATCACTGTAGCATTAAATTGAGTTCATTAGCAACTCTTACTAAATGACTGTCAGCATCACTTTGAGGTTATTCGAAAGTTTTACTCCATTACTGTTAGCATCATTTTGAGTTCATTCGCAATTCTTACTGCATCACTGTCGCATCATTTTGAGATCATTAGCAATTCTTCCGACATCACTGTCGCATTATTTTTAGGTTCGTAGCAACTCTTACTACATTACTGTCAGCATCACTTTGAGTTTATTAGCAACTATCACTACATTACTGTTAGCATCATTTTAAGTTCATTAGCAATTCTTCCGACATCACTGTCGCAATATTTTGAGGTTCGTAGCAACTTTTACTACATTACTGTCTTATTATTTTGAGGTTCGTAGCAACTCTTTCTACATGACTGTCAGCATCACTTTGAGTTTATTAGCAACTATCACTACATTACTGTTAGCATCATTTTGAGTTTATGAGCAATTCTCACGACATCACTTTAGCATTGAATTGAGTTCATTAGCAACTCTTTCTAAACGACTGTCAGCATAACTTTGAGGTTGTTCGAAACTCTTACTACATTACTGTAAGCATCACTGAGTTTCTTAGCAACTATCACTACATTACTGTTAGCATCATTTTAAGTTCATTAGCAATTCTTACTACATCACTGTCACATCATTTTGAGATCATGAGCAGTTCTTCCGACATCACTGTCGCAATATTTTGAGGTTCGTAGCAACTTTTACTACATTACTGTCGCATTATTTTGAGGTTCGTAGCAACTCTTAGTACATGACTGTGAGCATCACTTTGAGGTTATTCGAAACGTTCACTCCATTACTGTTAGCATCATTTTGAGTTCATTAGCAATTCTTACTACATCACTGTCACATCATTTTGAGATCATTAACAATTCTTCTGACATCACTGTCGCATTATTTTGAGGTTCGTAGCAACTCTTACTACAAGACTGTCAGCATCACTTTGAGGTTATTCGAAACGTTCACTCCATAACTGTTAGCATCATTTTGAGTTCATGAGCAATTCTTACTACATCACTGTCGCATCATTTTGAGATCATTAACAATTCTTCTGACATCACTGTCGCATTATTTTGAGGTTCGTAGCAACTCTTACTACATTATTGTTGCATTATTTTTAGGTTCGTAGCAACTCTTACTACATTACTGTCAGCATCACTTTGAGTTTATTAGCAACTATCACTACATTACTGTTAGCATCATTTTGAGTTTATCAGCAATTCTCACGACATCACTGTAGCATTGAATTGAGTTCATTAGCAACTCTTACTAAATGACTGTCAGCATCACTTTGAGGTTGTTCGAAACTCTTACTACATTACTGTAAGCATCACTGAGTTTCTTAGCAACTGTCACTACATTACTGTTAGCATCATCTTGAGTTCATTAGCAATTCTTCCGACATCACTGTCGCAATATTTTGAGGTTCGTAGCAACTTTTACTACATTACTGTCGCATTATTTTGAGGTTCGTAGCAACTCTTAGTACATGACTGTCAGCATCACTTTGAGGTTATTCGAAACGTTCACTCCATTACTGTCAGCATCATCTTGAGTTCATTAGCAATCCTTCCGACAACACTGTCGCAATATTTTGAGGTTCGTAGCAACTTTTACTACATTACTGTCGCATTATTTTGAGGTTCGTAGCAACTCTTACTACATGACTGTAAGCATCACTTTGAGATTATTCGAAACGTTCACTCCATTAATGTTAGCATCATTCTGAGTTCATTAGCAATTCTTCTGACATCGCTGTCACATTCTTTTGAGGTTCGTAGCAACTCTTACTACATTATTGTTGCATTATTTTAAGGTTCGTAGCAACTCTTACTACATCACTGTCATCATCACTTTGAGTTTATTAGCAACTATCACTACATTACTGTCGCATCATTTTGAGTTTATGAGCAATTCTCACGACATCACTGTAGCATTGAATTGAGTTCATTAGCAACTCTTACTACATGACTGTCAGCATCACTTTGAGGTTGTTTGAAACACTTACTACATTACTGTAAGCATCACTGAGTTGATTAGCAACTATCACTACATTACTGTTAGCATCATTTTGAGTTCATTAGCAATTCTTCCGACATCACTGTTGCAATATTTTGAGGTTCGTAGCAAGTTTTACTACATTACTGTCGCATTATTTTGAGGTTCATAGCAACACTTACTACATAACTGGAAGTATCACTTTGAGGTTATTCGAAAGTTTCACTCCATTACGGTTAGCATCATTTTGAGTTCATTAGCAGTTCTTCCGACATCACTGTCGCAATATTTTGAGGTTCGTAGCAACTTTTACTACATTACTGTCGCATTATTTTGAGGTTCGTAGCAACTCTTAGTACATGACTGTGAGCATCACTTTGAGGTTATTCGAAACGTTCACTCCATTACTGTTAGCATCATTTTGAGTTCATGAGCAATTCTTACTAAATCACTGTCGCATCATTTTAAGATCTTTAGCAATTCTTCTGACATCACTGTCGCATTATTTTGAGGTTCGTAGCAACTCTTACTACATTATTGTTGCATTATGTTAAAGTTCGTAGCAACTCTTACTACATTACTGTCAGCATCACTTTGAGTTTATTAGCAACTATCACTACATTACTGTTAGCATCATTTTGAGTTTATCAGCAATTCTCACGACATCACTGTAGCATTGAATTGAGTTCATTAGCAACTCTTACTAAATGACTGTCAGCATCACTTTGAGGTTGTTCGAAACTCTTACTACATTACTGTAAGCATCACTGAGTTTCTGAGCAACTATCACTACATTACTGTTAGCATCATCTTGAGTTCATGAGCAATTCTTCCGACATCACTGTCGCAATATTTTGAGGTTCGTAGCAACTCTTAGTACATGACTGTCAGCATCACTTTGAGGTTATTCGAAACGTTCACTCCATTACTGTTAGCATCATTTTGAGTTCATCAGCAATTCTTATGACATCACTGTAGCATCATTTTGAGATCTTTAGCAATTCTTCTGACATCACTGTCGCATTATTTGAGGTTCGTAGCAACTCTTACTACATGACTGTCAGGATCACTTTGAGGTTGTTCGAAACACGTACTGCATTACTGTAAGCATCACTGAGTTGATTAGCAACTTTAAGTCCATCACTGTTAGCGTCATTTTGACTTCATTAGCAATTCTTACTACATCACTGTCGCATCATTTTTAGATCATTAGCAATTCTTCCGACATCACTGTCGCATTATTTTGAGGTTCGTAGCAACTCTTACTACATTACTGTTGCATTATTTAAAGGTTCATAGCAACTCTTACTACATTACTGTTGCATTATTTAAATGTTCGTAGCAACTCTTACGACATTACTGTAAGCATCACTGAGTTTATTAGCAACTATCACTACATTACTGTTAGCATCATTTTGAGTTCATCAGCAATTCTTAGGACATCACTGTCCCATCAGTTTGAGATCATTAGCAATTCTTCTGACATCACTGTCGCATTATTTTGAGGTTCGTAGCAACTTTTACTACATTACTGTCGCATTATTTTGAGGTTCGTAGCAACTGTTACTACATGATTGTCAGCATCACTTTGAGGTTGTTCGAAACACTTACTACATTACTGTCAGCATCACTTTGAGGTTGTTCGAAAGTGTCACTCCATTTCTGTTCGCACCATTTTGAGTTCATTAGCAATTCTTACTAAATCACTGTTGCATCATTTTGAGATCTTTAGCATTTCTTCTGACATCACTGTCGCATTATTTTGAGGTTCATAGCAACTCTTACTACATGACTGTCAGCATCACTTTGAGTTTATGAGCAACTATCACTACATTACTGCTAGCATCATTTTGAGTTTATTAGCAATTCTTACGACATCACTGTAGCATTAAATTGAGGTTCGTAGCAACTCTTGCTACATGACTGTCAGCATCACTTTGAGGTTGTTCGAAACTCTTACTACATTACTGTAAGCATTACTGAGTTTCTTAGCAACTATCACTACATTACTGTTAGCATCATCTTGAGTTCATTAGCAATTCTTCCGACATCACTGTCGCAATATTTTGAGGTTCGTAGCAACTCTTACTACATTATTGTTGCATTATTTTAAGGTTCGTAGCAACTCTTACTACATTACTGTAAGCATCACTGAGTTTCTTAGCAACTATCAGTACATTACTGTTAGCATCATTTTGAGTTCATTAGCAATTCTGACTCCATCACTGTCACATCATTTTGAGATCATTAGCAATTCTTCTGACATCACTGTCGCATTTTTTGGAGGTTCGTAGCAACTCTTACTACATTACAACTGCATTGTTTTGAGGTTAGTAGCAACTCTTACTACATGACTGTCAGCATCACTTTGAGGTTGTTCGAAACTTTCACTTCATTACTGAGTTAATCACTGAGTTTATAGCAACTATCACTCCATTACTGTTGGCATCATTTTAAGTTTATTAGCAATGTTTCCAACATCACTGTCGCATTATTTTGAGGTTCGAAGCAACTCTTACTACATGACTGTCAGCATTACTTTGAGGTTATTCGAAACTTTCACTACATTACTGTTAGCATCATTTTGATTTCATTAGCAATTCTTCCGACATCACTGTAGCATTATTTTGTTGTTAGTAGCAACTCTTACTACACGACTGTCAGCATTACTTTGAGGTTGTTCGAAACACTTTCTACATTACATTTAGCATCTTTGTTAGTTCATTAGCAATTCTTAATCCATTACTGTCACATCACTTTGAGATCATCAGCAATTCTTCAAACATCACTGTCGCATTATTTTGAGGTTGGTAGCAACTCTTACTACATTCGTGTCCGCATCACTTTGAGTTTATTAGCAACTATCACTACATTACTGTTAGCATCATTTTGAGATCATGAGCAATTCTTCCGACATCACTGTAGCATTATTTTGAGGTTTTGAGGTACCTTTTTTTAACCGATCTGCTGACCAGCGAGACGCCACCACGCACGGCTGTCGGCTCCGTAAAGGAGGGAGAGGAAGTGGAAAGGACGGAGAAGGGTCGGACCAGGTCTACTGCTAGGTGACCACTCACTATCGTCTGCCATACTGCCCCTCATGGTGGGGAGTGTAGCGCTATCCTGCCACGGTACATTTGTTTCATTCTTTTGCTCTTGCACTTTCATTAAAATGGACTTGACTTTAGAATGTTTTGTTTCAAAATATAGAAGAATTCCCAGATTTATAGGTAGCATGAGTATGAAGTTGCACTTGCACCCGGTGGGAAAATGTCCTCTGCATTTGACTCTCACTATGTAGGAGCAGTGGTAGCAGTGTCAGCCTGGGGGCTTGGTCAAGATCAATGACAGGAGTAGCAGACAGGTAATATCCATAGCATGCTTGTTGTTTTAGAGGAGTAAGGGTACACTGTTGGTCTCTCACCTGATGCGCTGTCATCAGCACAAATGATCTGTTCCTAAACATCAAAATCTACCATCCCCCTGATTGTTTTTTACAACTGGAGTACTGGTTAACACTTTAGAAAGCCTTCATTCAGAGCTGTGAAGAACCTTGAACCTGATATCCCAGACATCAAAGTGGGCCACTAACTGGCCAGATGAAGCTATGCTAGGCTGCTGTATTCTGAAGAGCTAAAGTAGCAGCTTCTGAGAGGGATGCTAACCTGGATGTGTTCATCTCCTACTTTAATATCAGCCCCCAACTTGGAGCTCTGACAGCCTCCAGCTTGTTGTTCCTGTTTCTGCTTCAGTCAACAGGGAACTCCAACCTGCAGTAGAATCTTCAACAACAATGGAATAGAAAAGTGAGGAAGAAAAACTAGAATAAACTTACAAAGCTGAGAAATGTTCATGAAGAAGAAAGGCACACGTTATGATTGAGGCCAGAAACTAAAACTCCACACCAAATGTACTTTGACTTGTAGGATAATGAACTTGAATGTGTTGAAACAGCAGATCAATGAATCCACTACCACACAACAAGATGATGATCCACTACCACAAGATGGCGTCACAGATCCTGACACTCTAAGCAGGAAACACAGAGCAAAACATTACAACAAAGCTCCTGTTGTTCCCTCCAGGAAAAACTGTGGCTCTGATGAGAAAAGGATCCCAGCCTCTTCTGAGGATCCATGGCCGCACCATTGGGTAGAAGGACGATGGGGTCGGCACCAGGAGGAACGCTGGTGTCTCCGATGCAGGGAAGATGGAGCAGTGAAGAGACCACATTGTGGCGTCCTAAAGAGGACATTTGGTGGAGACTGAGACAGCAAACATCCCGCCCCCTTCATCAGAAGAACCACAGCACAAGAAGAAAGAATCCTGGCAGTGACGACAGGGAGGATCAGGGTGACCTCCTCACCACCACCTTTGAACCTTCAAATGAACTTTAAAAAGCTTTAGAGTGGAGAAGGATTTTAAAACATTTTATTGTTTTTTTTCTTTCATTCTCATTTGTGCGATTGTCTGATTTATTAGAAATAAACACTGTCTGCTGGGTTTACATTGACTGTGATTCTCTTTTTGCATGCAAGTTGAAAGTTCTGCCAATAAAAACCACAAGTATTTGAAGACCAAAGGAAGAACCCCCAAAGTCAGGACCCTGAGATCAAAGTGAGCGCTCTGATCTCTGAGGTCTGGGATATTTCCCATCCCATGGCCCTTCAAATAAGAGCCCTGTGTCTCTGTCTCAAAGTTTTCAAACCGTATTTGTTTGTTAAATTAAAACCAGACGACCACTGTGGTCCTTTTTACACGGTAAGTAAAGCACAGATGCCCTGGTGGACCTGTTGGCACCCTGGACTTTGAATCCAGTGACCTGAGTCCAAGTCTCCGTTCCAGCAGGTTTCCTGCAGCCTTCAGCAGAGCTGCCATGTTTCTCTGTAGAGAACTAAGTGATGCTCTCAGCAGGTTGAGGGCACCACCAACAAGTGAGGGATGAACCTCTGACTTCCTTCTTGTCAAACAGGAAACTCCTAATACCTCATTTGAGTAAAGTACCTCATTTTCCTGACATCCAAGTAGTAGTGAAGTGGAGGAAGAAGGGAGGAGATCTCCAACAGGATCCTTCTTTCCTCTGTCCTCCTTGATCTCATGGATCTCCACAGTCAAGGGGAGACCCAAGCTCCTGGATGGATCTGGCACTCAGGAACTGCTGAGTTTTCCAGTGGACTTTGTTCCATCCATGGTTCAGGAACAGGACTCCTCCTGGTTAACCTGGTATCTTTCCACCCAACTGTGTGTTCTTGGAGAATTTTTCATGTCATGTCAAGAAATCAGGCTGGTGGGTTTTTCAATGAGAGAAATTCTGGTAACTTAATTAAGTGGCATGTTTGTTGAAGCAGTAATTAACTGATAAATTAAGGAAGGCCTGGCCAGTCTTTGCTCCCAGGTCATACGATGGAGTTAGAAAGTCCTGAATCAATCTGGAGTTCCATGATTTCCTTGTGGTTCATGATCCTTTTGCCAATGTAGTCTGGAACAAGAGCAAGATGAACCTCCAAATATCAACAGGTTGATTGCAGGTGATGTCAAGTGGTATTTAGAGGAACCTCCTCCTTGTGTTTGGTTCCATGGTGGAAGGGTGAGAACTCTGGATCCAGTGATCCCAGTTCAAGTCTTGGTGGGACCTTCCTGTCTGGAATGTGTCCCATGTAACAAACTGATCAAGAGATGCAATGTGGTTCTAATGTTCTCGTTCCTTTCTTACTGCCATGAACACAGACTGTGTGTTTAATGTTAACAATAAATGCAACAACTCATGAGCCAGTAGCTCCTGTGGAAAAAATTCTACTTTGTCAGTGAATTAATTCAGTCTGCAACTGTCAGTGTCTGTCACGATGGCCGAGCGGTCTAAGGCGCTGCGTTCAGGTCGCAGTCTCTCCTGGAGGCGTGGGTTCGAATCCCACTTCTGACAAAGGACATTTTCTCCACATTCCTATGCATCCACAATGGTACATTCCAAACCCAGTTGAAGCTGCTCTCCACTGAGGGGAGTGAGTGGTTGAACTGGCAGCAGAGGAGGCAAAGGAGCTTCCCTGTTATGGCCTGGTTTCCTCCAACATGGAGCAGCCACCAAAATCTAACTTCAATGTTGGATCAAAGTCTGCTGAAGAAATGTATTTTCTTTCAAGTCACATTTTGTCGATTAACTTCATAATCAGAGTCTCCATCTCATCACATGACTAAAGTCTGGGTTCTGTATTGGTGGTAAAATATCCTTCCATGCCCCTCACTAGTTTGCACACAGAAAAGCATATTTTACTGGTTTCAGATCTCTTAGCTTGTTCTCTCTCTTAAAGCAGCTGAGGCAGCTTTCATTGTGTGATTCATTTTAAAATATAAATATGGAACAGAACCATTGGAATCAGATGTCAGGACATTTGAAGGAATGTCAATCTCCTGTTGAAATGTTGCAGTGTGCAGCTGAGGCTCTCTGGCAGTGGCACCAGGAGCCCCAATGGCAGAACCTGGACCCTCCTGGAGGAGAACCACAGGTGAGGGCCTTCTTGGCTCCAGATTGATGGAAATCAAGTGTCTGAGGCTGTTAGCAGCCATGAAGTTGATCTGGTTGGCACTGGTATTTTTTCTTGCTGCAGCTCAGGAGTGATTCAGGAGAAGAGTTTCAGAACAGCCCAGGTTGGGGACTGGAATTTTAGAATTTCCCCTGGAACCAAACAACCTTGGAGGGTAAAACCTCCAATCATAGCCACTCAGATGCAGCAGCAGAAGAAGCTGTCATCTACCCTGACAGTCAGAGCATCAAGTCAAGAAAACATCACCATCTTGTAGTTCCAAACCTCCACCTGTCAGCTTCAGCTACTTCTTATTGTGGGACTTTAAATTTGAACACAATGGAATTTGGACAAGGAGTTTTCCTTCCAGTCCAAACATCATCGTCCAGCCTCCAACCAGAGGTCCATCAGTTATCATGGAGCCACAGGTGGAGTCTGGGTTCTTTTCTAGAATGAGACGGCAATGACAGTCCTGCCAAGTGACATCACTGACATGACAGGATGACTTCAGTCACGTGACTGGATGACTTCAGTCATGACTGGATGACTTCAGTCACATGACTGGATGACAGTGGAGATGCCAATGTAGAGGTTGGGGAAATCGTCTCTGAGAATCCAGCTTGAACCCACAGCCTCCTTGTTTTCCAAAAACCCAAACAGCGACCATCAGTCTCCCTCCAATCCTGTACTTGGGTAAACAACAAAAACAGAGTAAAAGTCTCTGGCAACATATTTGTTTCCTGTAGGGTTTCTTCATGTATGTGTGATGTACCTGCTTTCCCAGAGGACTGCCATCTTTGTTCTGTGGGCTGACATGTTTTAGTGTCAGCACAGGTCATAGCGCTGAGACTGAACTCTCATTCTCCTCCAAGTAGTATTTCCACCTCACACTCCTGCATATTCAAGTGAACAGGGAACACAAACTTATGCTCAACTTCTCCTGTGTATTCATCCACAGTCACTAAACAACAACCAAACCAAACAAAAGGGGTTTGCTAGCATGGCGATCAGCTGTAGTTCACCCTCTTATCCAGGTCACATGACTCAGGAGTAGCGTGGCCATCTGGCAACCAAAGGGTGGCTGGTTTGATCCTCACTTTCTCCAGTGACCATGTCAAAGTGTCCTTGAGTAAGAGACTGAACCCCTAAATACTTCTGATGAGTAGGTTGGCTCCTTGCATGGCAGCCTTCAGCATCAGTGTGTGAGTGTGTGTGAATGAGTGGACATTGTTCAGCTCCTTGAGTGCTGCTGAGGTAGAAAGGCTCTGTACAAACTGAGTCCTTTTACCATTTCTTTCCTGCTTCTAGCAGCGCTGTCATCACTTCCTGTGACCGTGGAGGGAAGGGGTCCCCCTTCAGAATAAGTTTGATATCATTGTTACTTCCTCTTCAACATGCCTTTAGCAGACCAACTCAGAGAGCAGCACAGTGAGGTAGTGTGGCCGAGCGGTCTAAGGCGCTGGATTAAGGCTCCAGTCTCTGAGGAGCCGTGGGTTCAAATCCCACCACTGCCATCATGTCCCAGGTCACTGGAGAGGTGTGGCAGGTCTCTTACTGCCTCTCCTCTCTCTTCCACTGAGGTCTTCAAACCTGTGACCAGAAGAAGAACCCTCCTCTGAGCACCACTGCTCTGACTACCAGGTTACCTCATGGTGATCAGTGTGAAGTCATGGGGAGGTGGTCAGTTGTTCCTCTGTTTTATGACAGAGGCTTCATTGTGAATTAAATAATTTTAATTCTTTACTTGAAGTTTCACGCTGTTTCGATTGAAAAAGGCCAGTTCCTGGAGAAGATCTTCTAGGGGTCCAGGTTAAAGCGGTGCCCCAGCTGGCACCAGGCGCTGACCCAGGTCCTGCATGGGAGATACTGTCAGTTCTGTTCTGCACTGCTCACAACCACAGGCTGGTGTTGAGGCCTGCAGCAACCAGGGCCCCAGTCACCAAGAGTATAAAGGCTGGTCATTGTGGCAGTGGGAGGAGTCAAAATGAAGACAGACCAATGTGAGCAGGACGTTCCTGGAGAAGTCAGAAGAACTTGACCATGTTTCCTACAGTACCCAGGAGGCCTGGTAGTTGTTGAAGGAAGCTCCAAAAGCAAAGAGCAGACAGCAGGACATCAAAAGAAAAGATCCAGACACTAAAACTACAAGTAGAAACAAGAAGAAATACTAAAAGCTTTGGAAAGATACTACAAGGTTGGATATACATTATTATATACACTACTATTCTCCTGACTCCTAAAGAGGGACAGGAAACATTAGAATGTGGATCAGATCAGCTGATTTCAGTGTTGAGTCCATCCCTCCATCCACTTTCTGTTCTTATCCTTTAAGGGTCATGGGGGGGGGGGGGGCGGCGATCCCAGGTGACATTGTTGAAGAGGCAGGGTCAGCAGATCCCCAGTCTTTGAGGAGGCGTGGGTTCAGAGTTCACCCTGGACAGGTCAGAATTCCTGATGATGTCATCAGGGCTTTGACAGTAACTAGAATTCAGTCTTTGATGTCAGGAGAACATGAAAGAAACACAATTGAGGAAAGTAGAGGAGAACATTCAGCTTCATTAGAAACACTTGAACTGTTGAACAGTAGAATTTGTTAGAAACAGTTTACAACACTGAGTGACAGGATTGAAGAGGGAAGATTTTTCTACTTAAAATTTAATTCTAACTTTAAACTGGGCATGAACATTTTTAGTCGTTCATATTCTAACATGCAGAGGAAGTCATGTCATTCCCTTTTTAAAAAAAGAAAAAACATGTGAAGCTCCTCCCCCCAACTCCAGATGGACAGACAGACATGAGAGTGGCTAGGAAGCAAAGAAGTGTTGTGCTCCTCTCCAGTGCTCTGGTGTTGTTGTGTTCTTCTCAGCTCCATCATGAAGACCTGCTGGCACTGGGCGCTGGTGGAAGTTTGCAGCTCTCACTGGAAAGTCCTGAGGCTCCTCCCACTCTGAAGCAGGCAGTTGCTCCCAGCCAGCCCTCACTTTCACTCTCTGGTGTAGGAGTGAAGAACAAAATCAGAATCAAGAACCATCACTCTTTCATTGGGGCTCCTTTCTCCTTGTTCTGATCCAGAAATTCAACAGCTTCTATCATTGATTGACAGGAAATGTTGATGACACACTGGGATTTTTGTTCTCCTGCTGTCACTGTCAAGTGCAGCTTAACATGAGAGGTAGCAGGATCATTCATGTGTTCATGTTTCCAGCAGACAAGGAGGAAACCTGGGAGGACTTCAGTGACTCTGATCAGTGGTTCTCACTTCATCTTCTCAGTATAAAGTTTAAAGCGAGCTGGCCAGGAGTTGAACCTAGAATCTTCTGATCCGTAGTCAGACACGTTATCCATTGCACCACCAGCCCTGTGAAGAAGCTGCTATGTTCATGTGTGCTTGCTTTTACAGAAAATCCCAACAACGTGGTGGCATTTTCAGGGGACACAATGGTGCAGTGGTCAGCACTGTGGCCTCCCAGCAAGAAGGTTCAGCTCTCCTCCTATTTGGTTGCTAGGAACCTGAATCAGTCCTCAGTGGAGCGGTGCTGCTGAGGCTGAGTGAGGCTGAGTGAGGGACTGAGCAGGAGCCAGCAGGTCCAAGCAGGTTCAAGCAGGTTCAGGCAAACTCCCCTCGGTCCACCAACATCAAAGCAGAGGAACTGAGTTCATCGAACAAAATGATTCATATCATCTCCTCTTGGAATGTTCTGGAACTACAAGTACACTTAAAATGGCTGACTTATGACAACAGAAGGAACTTTGAAGTAGATTTGATTTATTTAAGTCAGTGACAGTCATTTTTTCAAGAATTTAGTTCAGGTAACTTGATTGTTTTACTAAGATGAGCTTTAATGTTATACCATTGAAAAAAGACCTTCATGTATTTATGATGACATCACCAATAGGAGCCTTCAGTCTGTCAGGGGGTAGAGTTCAGTCACCACCATGACATCAGAGTCAGAGTTTAGAGATCAAAGACAGACATTAAAGTCTCACATTAAAGTCTCTCTTATTAAAAAAATTAAAGTGTTATATCTTTGAAAATATACTGCAATACATGAAATATTATATTTACATGAATGGTAACCTCGTTCTTATATTCTTTAATATACTGCAATAGTAATGGACCCTCTATGACACTGTAGTGATGAATCTATCAAGGAGTAAAAATGATTATAATCAGAATTTTGAAGTCAAGTTTGAGATCAGTTTGATCCTCTATCTCCCTCCCCCCTCTCTCTCCCTGTCTCCCCCCCTCTCTCCCTCTCTCTCTGTCTCCCCCCTCTCTCTGTCTACCCCCCCTCTCCCTCTCTCTCTCCCCCTCCCCCCCCTCCCTCTATCTCTCTCTCCCCCCTCTCTCTGTCTCTCTCTGTCTCTCTCTCAGGAGCTTTTAAATGAAAATTTTAATAAAACAGAACAGGAGACTGAAGAGTGATCACTCAAACCCACAGGCTGAATGGGACATCTTTTAAAAAATTGAACCACTGAGTAAAACCATAGAAGCGCTCCTGTCTAGTCGGTGCTAACAAGTTAGCTGTTGAGTGAGTCCAGCTGTGCTGTCTAGGAATCCTGGTCAAAAGCCTCCACTCATCAAACAGCTGGTGTGTTGGTGGATCTGTGGATCCTGCTGGAAGAAGCAGGGTGGAGCTCTGAATGGTTCCTGTCTCAAAGAGCTTCTCTGTGCAGCTCCCATCAGCTCCTAAAAACAGGAAACCAGCAGATTCAGTGTTGAACAGTGGCATTAAAATGTCTCAAAAGCTGTCCTGTCCACCATTTGTTGGTGCAAAGACATTTAAAAACACAAGTTGAACATTTGCCAAAGTTGCTCTCACCTTCTTTCAAACACCTGGAATGATTTCCTCCAAACCAAAAGAAACTGGTAAAAAAAACAACAACAACAAAAACTCCTGGAGAATCAAACTCCACCCTCTGCTCCAACTGGACTTGGGACTTCAAATGACCCCCATTAAAAGCCTGCCTGCATCCCCATTCACTGACTGTTGTGCTGTGGGTCTCCTGGACAAACATGGCAGGATCCTCTTGATCTCCAGGAGAATAAAAGAGGGAACCCTAGAAAACAAGTCAGCGTGAAAGAGGAGCAGATTTTAAAACTCCTCATCATTTCCACCTCCAGGAGTGAAGCCTCCCGGGACCCAAGAGGCTCCAGCTGGCAGAGCTCTCACTGGTTTCTCCACCACCTCGCTAACCTGAGCTGGAGCATCTGAGAACCAAACAGTGACCCCCTTCACTCCAGAGCCGACTCCACAAACTCTGAGCCCCCACTTTACCCACAGCCAGCAGGCCTCCTCAACACTGCATGACACACGACGACTAAATTTAACACTTCTCATCAAGAGATCTGTCACAGGTGTCTACTGTGGAGGGTCAATCTATCCGTCCACATTCAGATCATTAACGCAGCGACTCCTAAGCACCAGTAGAGCCTGTTCATCGTCCCTGGGTGGGCTTGAACCACCAGCCTCTCGGTTAACAGCCGAGCGCGCTGACCGATTGCGCCACAGAGACTCTGAGTCACCTGCTTTTCATGAAGAGTTTTCAGGCTAAATTCAGTGTGTGAGGTCCACACTGCACATTTGAGGGACCATGAAGGACAGAGGAGAGTCTGGCTGTCATGGTGAAAGCCTTCAGCACTAGAACTGAAACAGCCCCACCATCTGAACCCCCCCAGACCAAACAGGCTTCATCAGAAACAGACACACCTCCTAGAACATCCAGAGATCATCAGTCTGATTAATAGAACATGACAAACAATCAAGAACATGTTATTGTTTGATCAGAAGCTGAAACAATGTTTCTATGTTTGTCAGTTCTGGTCTGAATGAAAGAGGAGGTTTTCTTGGTCATGTGACGTGGATGAGAGTTCAACTAGAACTTCCTGATTCAACAGGATTTGAGTTTGTTGGGATTTTGTCAAAGCCACCAACCAAACCTCTGAGTGGTGCAGATGTCTGCTGCCTCCTCAGAGCAGACTGGAGCTCAGCCTCACTCACCTGTGGGAGCCCCAGCAGAGCCACCGTGTGATGGAGTTTCAGTTTAGGATCCAAGGTCCTGGATTGAATTGGTGTTTTGTGTTTTTAGGCCTCCTGGCACCATCAATGGTAGATGTCTGTGTAGGTTCTCATTCATCCAGGTCATCGTAGATCGAAGCGAAGTAAAATCTGGTCAAATGGACGCAAGTTTATCTTGAAGACGTTTCACCTCTCATCCGAGAGGCTTCTTCAGTTCTAGTGAAGAGTGTGGAAGCTCCAGCTTATAAACCTATTTGGGAGTGGTCAGTGCTTTTGTGGTGGAAACGACCCTCCCGAGACTCACCTGGCCTCCCCAAACGACAGTCGTTGTGAGGTGTCAGGGAGTTTCAGGGGTGGTCGTTAGGGAGTTTCACCGACCACTCAGATGCTAATGGGCTGTGCTGGCATCAGCCGTTCCACATGGGTCTTTCAGCTGAACTCTTTGGGGAAGCTTTGAAAGGACTTGGTTGTAAATAGGTGAAAGGAAATGTCGCAGTCCACCTCCTCTGTTCAAAGATGGTTTCTCTATCCTGACGTGGATGGCTTCTTTAACTCCTCTTTCAAACCATCTGTCCTCTCTGTCGAGTATTTGGACATGGTCGTCCTGGAAGGAGTGGCTTTCCTCCTTGAGGTGGAGGAAAACCGCTGAGTCCTGTCCTCCAGAGTTGGCTCTTCTATGTTGGGCCATGCGCTTGTTGAGGGGCTGTTTGGTTTCCCCTATGTAGAGATCCGTGCAGGCCTCACTGCATCTGACAGCGGATACCAGATTGCTTTTCTGGCTGTGAGGGGTGGGATCTTTGGGGTGAACCAGTCTTTGTCTCAGAGTGTTGTCTGGTTTGGGGAGGCCAGGTGAGTCTCGGGAGGGTCGTTTCCACCACAATAGCACTGGACACAATAGCACAAGGAGCTTCACATGTTTTTTCTTTTTTTAAAAAGGGAATGTCATGACTTCCTCTGTATGTTAGAATATGAACGACTAAAAATGTTCATGCCCAGTTTTAAGTTAGAATTAAACTGAAAATACAAAAATCTCCCCTCTTCAATCCTGTCACTCAGTGTTGGAAATTGTTTCAAACAAATTCTACTGTTCAACAGTTCAAGCGTTTCTAATGAAGCTGAATGTTCTCCTCTGCGTTCCTCAACTGTGTTTCTTTCATGTCCTCCTGAGATCAAAGACAGAATTCTAGGTACAAATAAAAACACTATCAAAGCCTCCTGATGACATCATCATCAATTCTGTCTTTGATCTGTGTCTGTCCAGCTTGTCCTGAGTGGATCCAACAGTTTCCCATGGGTGACTCTGTCGTGGTCTCTCTCCTGCTGTCTCCAACTCTCAGAGTGCTTCTACTGGTTTCTCTCCATCGTCCCTGTTGCTAGGCAGAGCACTGGTGAGGACTGAGGCCAGTGATGTCATCACCTCCAGCTGAGACCTGCCAGGTGATCCTGCTTCATTCGACTCTGCTGCCTCTGCCACTGCCCTGACTGGTGAGGCTGACAGCAGGTTCTCTCTCATCTAAACTCTCTGTTTACAATGGAGGCTGAAATCCTTGTGATTGTTGGTTCAATCATCAGGTCTGTTGAACTCCCAGGTGCCATCACCTGCTGTCTTCCTGGTGCCAAAGTTGTGGACATTATTGAACGTCTCCAGGACTCATCGATCTCCACCCCTCCTGCAGGTTCTCCCTGTCTCTGTGTTGGTTCTCTCTGGTACTCCAGCTTCCTCCCAAAGTCCAAAGACATCAAGAGGGTAGTGGTTACCTGGACACTCTAAATGACTGTGAGTGTGAATGGTTGTCTGTCTGTGTGTGTTGGTCCTGGGATGGACTGGTGACCCATCAAGGGTGAACCCAGGGCTGGACTGGCCACCTGGCCGATGCACATCTTTGGGCCGGCCCATAACTGTCATAATTTTTTTTTCAAAAGTGTATAGTTTTTAATCGACTGTAACGGTATCGGAGACGCGAAACGCGGCCCATTGGTTGATTTTCTTGAAGGACATTGGGCTCATCCAATGAAATCTCTCAGCTCTCTCTCTTTCTCTTAGTCAAGCCATGCTGTTGCAATGGAAGTGGAGGAGTCAGATCAGACAGTTGGAGACTATTTTAGTCGCCCTTCTTCCACACAGAGGACTGATTTTTTTAAGTTTCATCCTCAACAAGATTCCATAAACCCTGTCGTCCAGAGGCTCTTCGTTAGAACGGACGGCACGACGTGGAAATGGCTGACTTATTGTGGTCAACGTCATGCTTTGTTTTGTTTTGTTTGCCCTGCTTTTAGCAAGCCCAGTGATCCAAGTGTCTTCATTAGAGGCCTGACAGACTGGAGGCATGTGCACCAAAGAGTAGAGGAGCATGAGAGAGGCATGGCACAGAGGCAGTGTGCTGAGGCCTATTTTTGAAACTGCTCCAGAGCAAGACTGGCCACCTCCTTGAGGGAAGACAGCTGACAGGACACCGTGAGCAGGTTAAGAAGCAGGGCTGGACTGGGACCAAAAAATGGCCCTGGCATTTTTCATCCCTGGCAGCCCTCCATGGTTATTTACACGATATGTGTAAGCACACGCCATACCAGAGGATGTATGCGCACATTTTGAAGTTTCAAAAATTAAAATAAAGTGCAGTATTCTACATGGAAGACAGTAACCATGTTAAAAGAGTGATACTCTTTCACTACTCACAGAGACCTTCTTCTTCCACTACACGTTCCAACACCTGACGTCTCTTCTTCCCAGTCCAGCCCTGGAAGAACGCGTCGAGTTTTGGAAATTCGGCTGCTTTTCTTCTCCGGAGTCTCTCTTTTTCGGCTCCTCCTTTCTCCTTCCTCTTACTGGGCAACATTCTTCATGGCTTCTGACTGCAAGGCGGCCGCTGAGTGGTGGCACTACAACTGGATGGGTCTGTTTCTCATTTTAACACAAAAACAAACTAACCGCTGTTTCTGCATGTTTACCAGAAATATACTGTATATTTTGAAATGCCTGCTCACACCGGCCCATCCGGCTACATCCACCAAACTTTACACACATAATATAATATCATACTAATAATATAATACCCCTAAACACAAGCCCCAAAGCAGTAGTTGTTTTGTTTTTCTTCATAAAGGAGGTGCACTGTCATGACTACGATATCTCTGGCAACAAACATGGAAGGGGCTTTGGGGTCTTGTGTTTCAGCTCTGTAACTTCTGGATGGCTGAAAATGTCAGAATCAGTCCTCTCACTGACATCAACCATTGGTG
Source organism: Aulostomus chinensis (assembly GCF_037954235.1). NCBI lineage: Eukaryota > Metazoa > Chordata > Actinopteri > Syngnathiformes > Aulostomidae > Aulostomus > Aulostomus chinensis. The sequence continues at coordinate 52,774,504 of NC_141320.1, read as the reverse complement.
TGACTTTTGGTAGCTTCAGCTCAAATGAAACCAGGGAAGAGGGGCCAGACTTTGAGGAGCCCATTAGGGTTAGTGGATGCCCCGGGACCGTGCTTGGGCCCCTTAGCACCTAGATGGCTGAAATTCCCAGCACATGCTACTCTGGGGCATCACACTATGTGTGTAAAGTTTGGTGGATGTAGCCCAAGTAGAAACACCAGAACCCAGATTTGATCCTCAATTCTGCTCCAAAAGGCTCTCGGAGTGCAGAAGTCCCAGACCCTGATTTTGCCCAGTTTCACAAGGGGATAGTTTTTTCTCTTTGAACCTAGGAAGTTGAAATTTTAGTGTGTTGTTCTGTTCTTGAAGGATCACATCTGTGGTGGTTTGACCCCCCTAAGTCCTTTCTGCTGTCCGTAAAGGGCGTGGCAAAGTCCAGTAAAGTCTTTAAATGAAGCATCATAACTGGTCAAAGTTGCTCCAAATGAGATGAGCTTTCTGGGAGGAGTTCACACCTCTGCCAGAAACCAATATTTAAAACTTTGAAGCCCCACCTCCTTCCTGAAGCCACTTCCTGTTTGGGAGGGGGTTCTAGAATTATTCCACCAGATTAGGATTTCATAAAGTTTCAGGTCTGTATCCACTGGAGAGGCCAATGAGAGCAAAAGAGCAACAGGGTCAAAGGTCAACAGGCCTCATGTCTCAGCCAGGCCTCAAAGGGTTAAGTGAGCCTTTTGGAGCTCCTTTGAAAAAAGGCCTGACACCAATCTTGTTCAGGACCAACATGAAGAAGGATCTTTGGAACATTTTCACATCTTTAAGACCGCCTTGACTCTTTTTTATAGCAGGAGTCACTGAACAGCACAAAGCTGCTATTGCAGCCATCAGGCCTCATTTCTGATCATTTATTATTGTTGAAACAAAGCTGAATATCAATTATTGATTTTTATTGTCATCATTGTGAACACCTGATAAGAGAAACACAATAAAAACATTTGAAAAGGAAGGATCAGAGTGTTGTTGTACTGCAATACTACAGTACAGCATCAGAGACACTCAGTTATTGATTGCCTGAATGATTGATTTCCCCAGAAGAGGGACAGCTTTGTTGGAGCAGTAAAAATACACACATCAGAACGACAAAGTTACATTGGAAAAGAAACTACATGACATTACCAGCACAACATCTGAAGAACAGTTAGGATCAATTTAACTGGCCAGATAGTTAGGATTTCTTTAAAGATATCCTTGATGAACCCAGACATCAGAGTGGTTTGTTCCCCTCAATCATAAATCTGTAAATACAGCGTGAAGTGATGGAACTAAAAGGCCACCTCTGAGTGCAGGAGTTAGCCTCTGAGACGGATGTGACGTCAGCAGACCGCCATTAGTTTGAGTCATTGTTTATATTCTTAATGCTGATTGGTCGATCTATAATGGTGACAAATGGACTTTGTAGGTAGAATAAACATCCAGAAATTAAATGAATTTGTAGATTGTCTTATTAATCAAAAGATAAAGTATTAAAAATATTTGTTTTTTTTCCTTGGAGTGAGCGACAACTACTGGATTTTCTCACAGAAGACAAACCAAACAAACAAACAAACCAAAGATTATACTCAAGAACTGAGCGAAGATTCTGAAAACAAAATGCACCCCGCCTCTCGCCCGTAGACGCTGGGATAGCAGTTGAAGAGGCCAATGACCACGAGGAAAGACAACCTGAGGCTGACGCAGCGCAGAAAAGACATCAGGCAGAACCCCTGAGAGCAGAGCTTGCTAGCATTGGTGAAGGCATGAGACTCAAGCAGGAACTCCAGAACCACTGAGAACAATTAAAGACCAACTTAAAAGAACCATGAGGTAAGAAGTTCCCCCTCAGATGTGATATTGAACACAAAGTCCCAGAAAGTAATGAAGAACTAGAGGAGCAAAAATGATCTCCTGGATAAAAGTCAACACAACTGCTAGAGAACAAACTGATGACATCAATGAGTCCCTAAATAAGAGGCCACTTTGATTCTTAAGCCATGATTCAGCGCTCAGACCCTGATAAACCCTCCAGATGAGGGTTGTTCCTGATTCTCTCATGTTTGTATTCCTGCTGGCCCCTGACCCTGGTAACCCTCCTGATGAAGGTTGTTCCTGATTGTCTCTTGTTTGTATTCCTGCTGACCCCTGACCCTGGTAACCCTACTGATGAAGGTTGTTCCTGATTGTCTCTTGTTTGTATTCCTGCTGACCCCTGACCCTGGTAACCCTCCTGATGAAGGTTGTTCCTGATTGTCTCTTGTTTGTCTTCCTGCTGACCCCTGACCCAGCTAACCCTCCTGATGAAGGTTGTTCCTGATTGTCTCTTGTTTGTATTCCTGCTGACCCCTGACCCTGGTAACCCTCCTGATGAAGGTTGTTCCTGATTGTCTCTTGTTTGTATTCCTGCTGACCCCTGACCCTGGTAACCCTCCTGATGAAGGTTGTTCCTGATTGTCTCATGTTTGTATTCCTGTTGACCCCAGACCCTGGTAACCCTCCTGATGAAGGTTGTTCCTGATTGTCTCTTGTTTGTATTCATGTTGACCCCTGACCCTGGTAACCCTCCTGATGAAGGTTGTTCCTTATTGTCTCTTGTTTGTATTCCTGCTGACCCCTGACCCTGGTAACCCTCCTGATGCAGGTTGTTCCTGATTGTCTCTTGTTTGTATTCCTGCTGACCCCTGACCCTGGTAACCCTCCTGATGAAGGTTGTTCCTGATTGTCTCTTGTTTGTATTCCTGCTGACCCCTGACCCAGCTAACCCTCCTGATGAAGGTTGTTCCTGATTGTCTCTTGTTTGTATTCCTGCTGACCCCTGACCCTGGTAACCCTCCTGATGAAGGTTGTTCCTGATTGTCTCTTGTTTGTATTCCTGCTGACCCCTGACCCTGGTAACCCTCCTGATGAAGGTTGTTCCTGATTGTCTCTTGTTTGTATTCCTGCTGACCCCTGACCCTGGTAACCCTCCCGATGAAGGTTGTTCCTGATTGTCTCTTGTTTGTATTCCTGCTGACCCCTGACCCTGGTAACCCTCCTGATGAAGGTTGTTCCTGATTGTCTCATGTTTGTATTCCTGCTGACCCCTGACCCTGGTAACCCTCCTGATGAAGGTTGTTCCTGATTGTCTCATGTTTGTATTCCTGCTGACCCCAGACCCTGGTAACCCTCCTGATGAGGGTTGTTCCTGATTCTCTCATGTTTGTATTCCTGCTGACCCCTGACCCTGGTAACCCTCCTGATGAAGGTTGTTCCTGGAGCAGGGGTTCGAGTGCCATCTCCACCTTAACACCAGATGTTACAGTTGATTGCAACTTTAGTTTTGGTTTGTAATTCTAACATTGTACCACATAAAACACAAAAATACATTCATATGAACAATAATGAACTGGGCCCTTTAAGAAAATAAAGTGTCCTCATGTGAGTTTTCTCACTTTTGTTAACCTTGAAAGTTCACAGGCTCCAAGTCAGAGTTCCTTCAGATCAAGTGGGGTTTGATCTGTGAGTTCCAAAGCTAATAATCCCTGAGATTGAAAGTAGCAATGAGTGCATTCTTTCTACCGTAAACTGTAGCTGGTGCCGATCCAGATGCCTGGCGTGATCCTACCACAGAGCAGATGGTTCACCTGCTATTCCAGAGCATGTAGACACTGGTGTCTGGAATCAAGCTGGGTGGCTCACCATCTCTGGAATCTACTGGAATCTTGTGGACCGTCCCCACTGATCTAAAGACACAGGCTTCCAGTCTCTGTTGTGATTCATTCAGGACTGATCTCTCTTCTGTTTCTCTGTTGTTGAACAACTTTAGACCTGATTAGCAAAGCACTCAGTCCTGCTGAATGCAAGTACTTGTATGAAGATTCTCTCTTGTGGTTCAATTTCTTGAATTCAATTCTTGAATGAATTCACAGTAAAATTATTTTACTCTCACACAAAAAAAAATACGCTCAGCATATTTTGACACAATAAGAATACCATTACATATTAAACTGCTCCTGTTTAACCAACGTGTCAATAAAAATATCAACTATTTCACATGTTTAACATGCTTTAAATCAATAACCTCACCAGTTTTTGGTGAAATCAACATTGTTAGTGTTTTAACTCAGAATAAAATAAATATGTGAATAAATCCCCATTTTTCTCTCTTTGCATAAAATACACCACTTTGCATGAAGACTTGTTCTCTAAACAATAACAACAAACATTCCTCACATCAGCACAAAACAGCTGTGTGCTAAGACCAGTAGAAGAAATGTGCATTTTAGGGTGCTCCTCCAAACTGAGGTGCTCTTATGGCTCCAATAAACCCTGACAGAAGAATGGAGATTCAGCATAGCACCGCCCCCACAGCGTGAGACAGCAGCAGCAGCAGCAGCAGCAGCAGCAGCAGCAGCAGCAGCAGCAGCTCATCTACCAACAGTCAAAGGATATCTCTCTGATTTGCATGTGCTCCACTCCTGAAGACGTCAGGGTTCAGACTCCCAGCAGGGTGGAAAGAGTTGGCCGACGTGATGACCGATTATTCTGGTGTCAAACTGGCGTCAGGACTCCTCCTGGCTCTGATTAATGTGGTCACTACCTGCGGCGCCACAGAATGGACAGCACATCTGAAATTAAAACAAGAGGACAGGCTTGGACGCCTGGGATAGAGGGTTGAATGTAGTATTTGAACGATAATCAGGCTCTAATCTCAGTTTATCTCATCGCTACCAGCAAGCAGGCTCACAACAGACAAGCAAAGGGGCAGCGTGAACATGTTAGTAACATGAACGTCCCGTAATGTGAGGCGTTGTACCGTGATATCTTTGAATTAGCATTTTAAGTTAATTTTATGTAAACACAGTCAAATAAATCACATTACCACGCTACGCCGTAACTTGATTTTCTTCCCGCTCTTCTTGGAAACCAAACGTCTGTCAGCCGTCTCGTCTCCTCTCCTACGCGTCTCTGCATTGAGCTGTTGGGCTGAGAGCGCCCCCTGCAGGTTCGGTGCACTTCCGTTGGGGGCAACTGGTTTTGCAGCGTTTTCATTTTGGAGCCGCTTTCTTGGTTCGCTTCCTGTTGTGCGATGCATCGTTTCTCTGTTTGCGGCGCAAAATGTGATGATGCATTTGTTTTTGTTTGTTGCATCACGCTTTTTTCACTTGCACGGCGTTAGTCTTTTTACCACCTCGTGTACATGGAGCCGGTCTGGGCCTACATCTCAGCAGACCCTTGCTACTGCTCTGCGTTGTGTTGAGTGGGAGAAGGAGACTCAGTGTTTGGTATTCGCCCAAACAGGTGGTGTGATTTATTTCTGCACAGAAATAAATTTGAAAAATGCAGCAGCATTCATCCACCGGACCGGGGGCGCCGCCAGAAATTTTGGGCCCCTTGAAAGATTCAAATTTTGCCCCCCAAATCCCCCCCCCCCCCCCATCATCATAACTGCATTTTTTGTCAGACTTTTCATTGCCTGTTCATGGACCATGAGTTTGTGTGACTTTAAATAAACGTATAAACTTATTACAAGTTACTTAATTACAAACGTGGAAAACTTTCTGAAGTGCTGAATGTTGTGTTGATTTAAACTAAGAATCTGACCAAAAACATGTGAGACAAGCCCCCAGCACCAGCACCACCCCACCTCTCCCACCAGCTCGTTGAGGTTTCACCACGTTTCAAAATAATGCGTCTCAATGAGGTTCCAGCTTTCACTGAGTGGCTGCCTTTTTTTCTGTCCCAGTCTGTGCAGAGATAAAAGCAATTCCAATCCTTTTTTGTCTTTTCCCTGCCATTTGCTGCCTTTTTGTACTTCAAGTTCATCACCAAAATATTTCCACTACATACAAACAACATGAAGACATCTTCACTTACACTGCTCACACAGTAAAGACTTCAATGCCCAAGTCGAGGCGCCGAGTCTTCTTTGTAGCAAAGTCACAAATTCAATATTTGAAGTCCAGTGAGCGAGCCAATTCCCTTTCAGCTGAAAGTGTTGCAGGACCCTTCAGGCTCTCTTGCCCCATGGTCGACCTGAGGTGACTCAGGATCAGTCTGAGTTTACTGAATGCCCTTCCTCCACCAGCAACCGTAACGGGCAGAGGGCAAAAAAATCCTAAGTGCACACAAACCTCTCCCAAAATGCTCTGGAGTTGCATTTGATAGACTGCATAGAGCAGATCAGGACGAGTGCAGTCAGAAGGGAGAGTGGCAGAATGGACTGCACTGTTTCAGGGATGCAGGCCAGTGAGATGCATTGTAGTGAACTCACACTCAGCCTTCCATGAGTTCCCCTAACAGTCAATAATTTAACTGAACTGTGATCAAGGCTGGAAGTAACACAATAAAGAAATCAACTATAAAGAATGTGTGACAGATTAGACCCACATAGGGATACCCACACGCCCCCAACCCACAAGTTGGGTTTGTGGCAGAGCACTGATGGACCAGGGCCTTAAAAACTAGAATCCTACAGCCTTTATGTACTGCTTAGCTCCTTCTCCAAACCTGGTTCCAGTAGTTTGGGTGGGCGTGTCCTCCTGAAGCTGAATCTGTGCATATTTAGGGCACCCATTAGTCATGAGCTCAGCACCAGCAGAACGTAGTATTTTATCTTGTACTGAGTCCAGTTTATCTCGCAAGTTCACCCACTTCAGCTGTTTGTTCACCGTGACGACAAAGGCAGCGTTTTTAAATGAGAACTGGCACTGCACCGCTCGCTGTAAACTTGTTCTCCTGGTTGGCTCATCGGGCCGCGTTCATCAGAACCCTGTTCTCATTCACGAGCGTTTAGAACTCTCAAGGCCAGTGAGCCTACCTTCTTGGAGAAGAACTGAGGGACCAGTTGTCTGCCTCTTTTCTTCCTCTCTTCTTTCTCCCGTCTTCCTCTTCGTTTGAGCCAACCAGACTTCATTATTACCGCTCGTTTCTCACACCGTCCATCAGCGACTCAGCGGCTGTGAGCGCACACCTGCAGCAGCGGCAGAGTGACGGAGCTCAGAGCGGCATTCGCGGGTTTGAATTGGACTGCACCATTGTGCAAGAGGGGGGGGGGGATGACAATGTGATGAAGAACTCAAGAAAAAAGTAATGGAAATCGACAACCATGTTTAATTAGCTTATTTTAAATGATCTTTTTTTTTTTTTACTTTACAGCCCCACTGAGGGCCCCTGTCAGTGCTCGGGCCCTTAGAACCGTTCCCATGTACCCCCCCCCCCCCAGCAGCGCCCAAGGTCATGCCATCCATTGGATCACCAGCCCTGTGAAAACCTCTTCATGTTCATGTGTACTTCATTTTACAGAGAATCCAAACGATCTGGTGGCATTTTCAGGGGACACAATGGTGCAGTGGTGAGCACTGCTGCCTCCCAGCAGGAAGGTTCCAGATTGGAGCCCCAGCTGTGTGAGTCTGCATGTTCCCTCTGTTCCTGTGTGGGTTCTCTCTGGCCTCAGTGGCAGGTAAAATGGTGCTTCAGTGGATCATGTGATCAACTCATGTGTGTCCTCACTGCTCCACAGGTCTGTCAAATGTTCTGTAAAATAGTTGGACCCAGCAGAGCTGCTAGATTAGGAGTTGATGGAGTCGTTGCAGATACCAGGGTCCAAAGTCCAGCTTGAACCTGGTTTGTGCAGTTCTTTGTCAAGCTAGCAGCCATTCTTGTCACTGCCAAGCTAAAGTGACTTCTGTCAACAAAGGTCAACATACAAAAGGATATTTCTACTGGCAGTTCAAGATTTTGATCAAACTCCTTTTTCAGAGCTGGAACCTTCCTCTTGTGTCAGCTTTCTGTTCCCATCTCTATGGTAACGGTCAGTTTTGACCCACGTCTTCAATCAGCTGTCAAATAAACTAAAACAATTTTCTATCCTCTAAGTTGTTTCCATCTCTTGGTGACCTTGTCAGGCTTCCTTATCCATGGAAATATTGGTTTGAATATTTAGTTGTGGGCCTCTGGACCTTTTTTTAGTCACTAAACCCTGGATTTATTTTTTCAGCAACAGAACTTTAATACAAACACAAAATGAAAAGCAGAACAAGCCAGAACCCAAAATATGGATTTGCAAGGTCAACAAACAACAACCAGTCAAGCAAACCAAACCAACAGAAACCAACTACAAATTGTTTGAGTCATGACAAAGTCCAGGACCCACTTTTCACCCTGCAATGTAAACCAATGGGAGGCTGTCTCCTCAGACACACATAGCCTCAAACTGACGCTTCTCTCGTCTACACTGTAACTCTCTCCACTTCACAAATAACTTCACTACATTCCTGACAAAAATGCCTACTAAAATAAGTTACATTCAACTTTTGACCACAATCTGGGGATTGATGAGCCTTTTTCAAACAACAAACTCTCCAAAAATCCTCTCTCCTCTCCACTCTGACAGAGAGCAGCGGGGGAGGGGCTCTTAGAGGCTCAGCTCTGATTCTCACTTGGTGTCACACTGAGGCTTCTACCTCCTAAACTACAAGTCCCACCGCTCTCATAAAATACATCCTTGGATTCAGGACGACTCCTGCTACTTTTCTGCAGTGGACAGAAGGAGGCTCAGGCCCAAACTACACTGCCTCCAGCTTTAATTAAGACCTCAGTTTTGTTCTCTGCCTCCATGACAGGTTAATGGACATCAACTGGTCCTGAGTCACCAGGAGACACGGCGATGTCCAGCTGAGTGACATCAGCAGGACTGTGGAGGTTTATACTGAGTCTCCTGACGACAAGTGGCAGTACAGAGATATTAAAGAGGGTCTGAGCTAAAACTGAACCTTGGGGAACTTCAACCTTTGATCTCAGAGTTCTGTTTTTAATCTTAGAATTCTTTCTTTGATCTCTCCTTGATTTCTCAATGATTTCTTTGTGGACTCCAATTGTCTCTGATCTCTCAGTGAGACAAAGACAGAGCAGCTCCAACCTCAGCCTCCAGGAGGCCCTGATCCTCTAGTGGTCAGTCCTCTGTGTTGTGATTGCAGCAACCCTGGTTTGAATCAGGGTCCCAGCAGCAACATTCCTACTGACTAGTGTTTGTTGTTCAGCTGGACAGTTTGTCTGGTGAAGCTCTCTCAGACACTCCTTTCTTCATCCTCCCTTCAGGCTCAGCAGCATCAGAGTCAATGTGTCTGACTAGGATCAGAACCCTCAACCTGGAGGCTGTGGTGCAATGAGAACACATCTGACAACCAATCAGAGGAGGGTCTGTTTGACTCCTGAAAACTCCATTAAAGCTGAGAGGAACTTGTTCTTCATCTCCAAATTCCCTCCCTGCACGTTGTCTCTCCAGAAATCATTCCAGTCCAAGTTGAACCTTAGACTAAAAGCTCCCAGGAGGTGATGCAGGCTCCACCTCACTCCTGGTTCTGGAACCTCACCAGTTCTTGCTCTCTCACCACTTGGATCTCATGTTCCTGACATCTCTGAGCTTGTTTCCTATCCACCTGTCTCATGTTGATGAGGTCATCCAGCCTGATGATCTCTAGGTTCTCCTTTGAGTGGTTCCCTTTGGGAGAGTTCTCTCTCTGTAACTTGTGTGTGTGTTTGCTCGTATCCTGTTTCTCCTTGACAGCACTTTAGTGTTTTTACCACTGGTGTGTCATCTGTGGTTCACCTTTTATTTGACTTCTTTGTCAAAGATGAAGGTGTTTGTGGTCATTCATCAATCATGTGATGGCTCATGTGACTGTGAGTCTGATGGAGAGCTTGTAGCGTCTCTCAATCTGATCACTTCAGGCTATTGAAGCTACTCTGATGTAGCCTGACTAGCTCAGTCGGTAGAGCATGAGACTCTTAATCTCAGGGTCGTGGGTTCAAGCCCCACGTTGGGCGTTCATCTTGAACATCCCTGCTTGTCCTCTCACTTTCTGCAGCTGTGGGGCTTTGATTGGAATTGAAAGAAAAATCACTGAATGAACAACACAAACACAGACTGTGTCTGAAGTTCCACACCTGCACCCGACTCAGAATGAAAAACCAGTGTGGAATCAATTGTATCCACTGTCAATTCTGATTCTGGACAAATTTCTTCATATGTATTGATGGACGCGAGCCAAGCAGAAATTTCCCACAATGCCATAGTGTTTGGTCAGTGTTGAGCAGGCGTCAGTCTGACAATGATCTCATATTATTGTGTCATCACCTGACCAGACCCAAAAGTAGGCTCAGGTATCAGTTTCTTCTCAATGCTAATGTCTGCTAGCTTAGTCTGCTACTTTGATGGCTCTGCCTGCTCAAAGGTCCAGACCCAAAAGTAGGCTCAGGTATCAGTTTCTTCTCAATGCTAATGTCTGCTAGCTTAGTCTGCTACTTTGATGGCTCTGCCTGCTCAAAGGTCCAGACCCCTGGATGTGGTGGTTCCTACCTGAACGTAGATTCTGTCAGCTCATGTTGTTAAATCAACTCACCAGGAACACCAGTAGATTTCAATGGACTGACAATGAGTCTCATTGAATGGGTGTCTCGTCCAATGAGAAACACTCAGTCTCAGGTTGAAGCTCATCAATGAGGTCTTGTGGATCAGTGGCTTGCATGAATGAATGAGTTGGAAGACTTCTTGGAAATTAAAGAGGATTTAATACAATTAAGAAAACCCTTAAGACAGAGTGATAATTCCAGCAGAGTAATTAAGGCCCATATTGAGTAGCAGGTATGAATTAGCCTGGATTTATCTGAGCTTCAAGTAGACGGCTAAGAGGCAGGTGGAAAGGTGTGTAGGATGAACGATGGTGACCTCCAACCAAATGAAGAGGACTGAGTGGAGGCTGACCAGCTCTACGGAGTCAGGCGGAGTTTGGCAGCGAGACAGGAGTCCAGGCCTGAATCGGTGTGTGGCAGCACAGACAGCTGTGAGCTGTCATGCCTAATTGGCAATTGCACAGCCAACCACCGGAGACGCCCTCACTCATAAGAGGGGCGATTCCCTCCCTGCCCCATCTCTCTCCCTCTCTCTCTCTCGCTGCTCCTGACGGGTGACGTCATTTCCGCGCCGGATGTTTTGCTTCGGACAGGTAACGCGGCTTGTCTGCTCACCTGCTGCTCTTGGCTCACGTAGCACTGAGCTAATGATTGTGTATTGTGCTGCAGAGCGGCCGATTTGGTAATGAGAGTCCTGCCAAGTGACATCACTGACATGAATGGATGACTTCAGTCACATGACCCAAACAGCGACCATCAGTCTCCCTCCAATCCTGTACTTGGGTAAACAACAAAAACAGAGTAAAAGTCTCTGGCAACATATTTGTTTCCTGTAGGGTTTCTTCATGTATGTGTGGTGTACCTGCTTTCCCAGAGGACTGCCATCTTTGTTCTGTGGGCTGACATGTTTTAGTGTCAGCACAGGTCATAGCGCTGAGACTGAACTCTCATTCTCCTCCAAGTATTATTTCCACCTCACACTCCTGCAGATATTCAAGTGAACAGGGAACACAAATTTATGCTCAACTTCTCTTGTGTATTCATCCACAGTCACTAAACAACAACCAAACCAAACAAAAGGGGTTTGCTAGCATGGCGATCAGCTGTAGTTCACCATCTTATCCAGGTCACATGACTCAGGAGTAGCGTGGCCATCTGGCAACCAAAGGGTGGCTGGTTTGATCCTCACTTTCTCCAGTGACCATGTCAAAGTGTCCTTGAGTAAGAAACTGAACCCCTAAATACTTCTGATGAGTAGGTTGGCTCCTTGCATGGCAGCCTTCAGCATCAGTGTGTGAGTGTGTGTGAATGAGAGGACATTGTTCAGCTCCTTGAGTGCTGCTGAGGTAGAAAGGCTCTGTACAAACTGAGTCCTTTTACCATTTCTTTCCTGCTTCTAGCAGAGCTGTCGTCACTTCCTGTGACCGTGGAGGGAAGGGGTCCCCCTTCAGAATAAGTTTTATATCATTATGTTACTTCCTCTTCAACATGCCTTTCACAGACCAACTCAGAGAACAGCTCAGTGAGGTAGTGTGGCTGAGCGGTCTAAGGTGCTGGATTAAGGCTCCAGTCTCTGAGGAGGTGTGGGTTCAAATCCCACCACTGCCATCATGTCCCAGGTCACTGGAGAGGTGTGGCTCTCACAGCCTTTCCTTTCACTTCCACAGGTATCTTCAAACCTGTGACCAAAAGAAGAAGTAGGTCCTGAAAACTCTCCAGCTGGTCCAGAACACTGCTGCCCGTGTGTTGACTAGAACTGGTAGAAGAGACCATGTCTCTCCTGTACTGGCTTCTCTGCATGGCTCCCTGTCACATTCAGAATAGAATTCTAAATTCTCCTTCTACCATCAAAGTCCTCAACAGTCAGGCTCCTTCCTACCTGACAGAGCTCCTAGTCCCCTATTATCCAGCTAGAACCCTTCGCTCCCAGGATGCAGGGTTACTGGTGGTTCCTAGAGTTCTGAAAGTAGAATGGAGCCAGAGCCTTCAGCTATCAGGCTCCCCTCCTGTGGAACCGTCTCCCAGTTTCAGTGCTCACAGTGGTCCTCAGTGAGCTCAGGGAGCTTGTGAGGATAACCAGACACATGAAAAACTCGAGGGAACATTGGCTGGAGCTCAGTGTCTCCTGATGTACATGGCAGGGCAGCTGCTGCTGATGTCATCAAAATGAGCCCTGGAATCACAAGGTTTGCTGTGACGAGAGGCAGTGACATCAAGACATGTTTGGAGCTGTTTATGGTTGATGGTTCTGTTCATGCCACTGTCACTACAAAGAGTCAGCATTGCTGTGACAAACCTCAAAGGAAAAAAAGTCCATGGTGACAAGTGGAAAGACATTGATGAGGGACACCTGGATGCTTCTATTGGTGTTCTTCTTCTTCCTGGAGTGTTCAGATCCTGCAGTGAGGCCACTGATCGTCTCTGGGACGCATCGACAGGCAGAAATATTTTCCGGGCCACAAGGCCACTTCAGAACTTTCAACGAACATCAAGAGTCCTCAGATTTGACGACAGAGACACCGGAGCAAGAACTGACAAGCTTGCCCCCATTGGGGATGTCTGGGAAAGATGGGTGCAGCTCCTTGCACCAACATTCAACCCAGGGCCAGAGGTGAGAGTGGATGAACGTCTTGTCCCTTTCTGAGGAAAATGCCCCTTCCAGCAGTCCATGCCCAGTAACCAGGAAGGACGGCAGAGCAGAGTTTGTGTTCTGGCTTGTTCTGCTTTTCATTTAGTGTTTATATTAAAGTTCTGTTGCTGAAAAAAAGACTTTTATGCCAAACCCAAAGGTTCATTTTTTCATTTTTTTAATTGAAATCGAGGGTTTACTGAGTAAAAAAAGGTCCAGAGGCCCACAACAAAATATTCAAATCAATATTTCCATGGATAAGGAAGCCTACCAAGGAAACCAAGAGATGGAAACAACTTGGATGATAGAAAATTGTTTTTAGTGAATTTTACAGCTGATTGAAGATGTGGGTCAAAACTGACCGTTACCATAGAGATGGGAACAGAAAACTCAAATGGAAGCTCAAAAGGGGACTTAGCTCCAATGGTAGAGTGCTAGCTTAGCATGTGGGAGGTAGAGGGATCCATGCCCTCCTTCTCAGAATACTTCAGCTTGTTCTGTTGATCAGAGGAGCTGCTGGGTGATGAATGCTGATGTTTGTCCACTGCTGTGATAAAGTGTCCCCTGTTACTGAGATGAGGATGAACACCTGCTCAGGTCAAAGCTGCAATCAAACCAGGGACTCTGAACCTCCCACACAGTGAAGGAGTTTGTCCTGCAGGTTGATGGACGCTTATTAAGTTCTATCTTTGATCAAATATAAGAAATGTAAAATAATTCAACATTGATTGCATTTCCCTCCTTTCTTTGGTGCCCTCAGACTTTCTGAGAACTGTAGGAGGAACTGCTCACTATTCTGTGTTTCTTCTGCTCAGTGGAGGAAGGAACGAAGGACCGGAGCTCTAAGATTTTCAGTTCCTACATCAGTGAACAGACTTTCTGTGCTGCAAGGAACCAAAGCTACTAAGGAGGATTACAGAGTTTGGGAGTCAGTGACTTAATAGAGTCTAACAAAGGGTTGAACCTGAATGAGACAGTCACCCTTCAACATGGGGCCATGGCAGAGTGAACCAAGAACACTACAATGGGGGTGAGAGTGGAGCCATGATGGATTCACAGTTCATCACCTCCACCATCATGTGGACCACCTGATCACCTCTCCCTCAACCTCTAAATAACTCATTCCCTGACCGGGAATCGAACCCGGGCTGCGGCGGTGAAAGCGCCGAATCCTAGCCACTAGACCATCAGGGACCACACTGAGCTCTCCAACAACAGAGAGTATAGACAATGACTCAAGAACACAGGACTCTGTTGTCTCAGCTTGAGATGCAGAGGGTCCACCAAGACCACCAGACACCTCAGCCTCCTAAAGACAGTCCACCCCAAGGATCCTGTCCCCCTCTGCTCCAACTCAGCCCTCCATTCATAACTGACTTTGTCTCAGTCTCTTCCCAATGCCAGTCACTGAAACACTGACAATGTGATGGGGGCTTCCTGTCTTTATTACATTTTCTTCAAAGGATCCCGTGTGTCTTCTTTCTCTCTGTCTGTACTGGAGTGTGGTACCAGGCCCAGCTTGAACGGGTGACTGTGTCTGAGTGGGTCGAGGCTGGGCTGCAGGTATTGGGAGGTTTGAACCCATCTGTGAGGCTCCAGGTGGAGCGATCACCTGTGAGGGTCCAGGGACAGCAGGAAGCTGCACAGATGGTAAAGACATGGAGGGGAGACAGGTGGTGCTGGAGCAGTGACAGGAAGTGTCTGGCATTTTGGTTCATCCTGTGAGATGACGTGAGGTTGTGGTTTTGCCTCCAGCCTCACCTCCTCATCAGTGTTCAAAAGGTTCAAAGGTGAAAAAATGGGATTCAACCAAACAGCTGGAATGAAGAGTTGGTAACACTTGCAGAGCTGCAGGGAGCTGGACAGGTCTCACCGTGGGGGGATTTGTCCCACAGATCCTGCTGAAGTGGCTCCTCCTCCTGAGACCTGCAATGCTGGCTGGACCTTTGGAAAAAGAACACAACAAATCTTCATAAACATTTACTTCAGCAGGAACACACAAGAAGGTGGGACTGGTTCCTTTTTCATGTTCACTATTTTGTCGTCTTGGTTCATGTTTTGGTTGTCAAAGTTAATTCTGAATATTTGTGGAAAGTTCGCCTGCCTTTACTTGTACCAATACTTCCTTTAGTAACAAATTAAAAAGCTCAAGCTAAACTTCAGTCAGGACAACCATTCTTTCTCATTCTTCGACCTCTGTTTTATGTCCATGACCATCCTGTCTGTCACCTTTTGTGATGGAGACATCGGTTGATGACATCAGCAACGGTCCTCAACCTAACTGCCTCTGCCAGAAGTGAGCTGTCATCTGTCTCAGGGGACACAGTCGGGTGGACCGGGGCGGATGAGGGCCTGCTGCTTCCTTGAAATATTTCTAAATATTTCAGTTGCAACTGTATAGTGATGGTGGCTCAGTTTAGAGCTGTCAATCAATGTTAATAACTGATCTTAGCATCTGGAGATTATTTTAGGAACACAAATACTTTTACTTCATTCTGAGGATGAGCAGACGTTCAATATAATTCTCATTTCCTGGTCAAAGACTCCTGCCAGTCAGAGAGGATCTGGGCTGGATTGGAAAGCTTCTGAGAGGAAAACCTTCACTCTGGACTGGACTGAGAACGGAGCAGCCTCAGCTTCCTGGAGCCTGACTTGCCTCTGTGGTCTAAGGTTGTGTGGGCTGACATCACAGTGAAACTACTGAGATCACAGAGCCTTTGAGATCACAGGCTGACTTCCTTTTTATCCCTAAAATGAAGAATAAAAATGTTGTGTCTGTGTTTGTGTTGCTGCATCAGTTAAACAGTGACTCTGACAGAGGGGGTGTAGCTCAGTGGTAGAGCGCATGCTTTGCATGTATGAGGCCCCGGGTTCAATCCCTGGCATCTCCAGCTGGTCCATTGGAGCCTTCATCTTATCAGCTAAATTGATCCTTAAATGTGACAACAGTTGATAACAAACTACCAGAAGAGAAACCAGTCTGTTGCATATCAAAGTATTTGTAGCTGGGTCAGTGTGACTGTGAGCCTTCATAGCCAGCATGAAGGAGCTGGTTTTATCTTTGGAGGGGAAATCACACACACAGCTGCTCTCAGTTCCAAATGTGTGTGTCCTCACTCCTCCGTCCTCCTGCTGCCCTCAGAATACAGACACAATTCAACCTGGCAAGTTTGGAGCATAGAAGTGCTCCTGAAGAGATGTGTGTCAGCCCACAGCTGGCTGTTCTTACCTGGAACCTCAAGATGAAACTGCTTCCACAGATTGGAAATGAATCTGATGTTGACTTTTGGACAAATCACCTGTTCATCAGTTCATCATCACTTCCATCCATTTTCTACTGCTTATCTTGTTATAGAAAGGAGTCTATCTGCTGTGTGACGGAGGCAGTTACTGTGAGCTGCTGCATGTCTCAGTGTGTGTGTGTGTGGGGGGGGGGGGGCTGTGTGTGACTGGTCGGCTGCCAAGGATTATTGATGAGATCAATCATGATCAGCTCTGAGATCACGGCACAGAAGAAGGAGACTTTTTGATTTTTGGGGGTTCAGTTTCTAAGTCAGACACATCATCACAATTTGAAGTTTTCCTCCAGTAAAAAACAAAACCAAACAAAAACATGATTTGACTTTTGATGTCTCCATTTTTTGGAAATTGTGAGTCCAACAAGCAGGAGGCCGTTTGAGCTTGGAAACTGTGAAGCATCACCAGTAACTGCTGGTTAATTTACAGGTGTTTCCTCCAAAAAGTTTAAAATGAACTCAATGCTGAATCCCTCGTCGTCATCACTGAGCTGCAGAATTGGTCCATGCAGGAGGCTGAGCAGGTCTTCCTCTCTGGTCCAGTGTCTCAGCACAGGTCAGAGTAGAGAATTAAAACATGAACACAAATCTTTATCAGCTATTTACTGATATCAGTGACTACCTTCAAGTAAGAGTGTTAGTGAATGGACCCTTTTTTAAGTTTATGTTATAATGTTTGAAAAATGATGCTCACAAAAACACAATAAAAGTGTTTGTGGTAAAATGATTCCAGTAGATTTTATTGCCATTTTAAGAGTTCAAGCGTATTTTGATGACATTGTTTGATATCATGACTCACAGTTACTTTAGCAGGACCATCGGGACATGAAATCTTCCTCATCATCCCATATCGACCCTCAACCCCTCACACAGAACCAGGAGCCCTCAACTGAATGAACCTTTAAAACTATAAATTAGAAAGTATTTTGGTGGAACGAACCTTTAAAACTATAAATTAGAAAGTATTTTGGTGGAATGAACCTTTAAAACTATAAATTAGAAAGTATTTTGGTGGAATGAACCTTTAAAACTATAAATTATAAAGTATTTTGGTGGAACGAACCTTTAAAACTATAAATTAGAAAGTATTTTGGTGGAACGAACCTTTAAAACTATAAATTAGAAAGTATTTTGGTGGAACGAACCTTTAAAACTATAAATTAGAAAGTATTTTGGTGGAACGAACCTTTAAAACTATAAATTAGAAAGTATTTTGGTGGAATGAACCTTTAAAACTATAAATTAGAAAGTATTTTGGTGGAATGAACCTTTAAAACTATAAATTAGAAAGTATTTTGGTGGAATGAACCTTTAAAACTATAAATTAGAAAGTATTTTGGAGGAATTGGAAATTAGGTATAAAAGGAAAATAATCCTTTTATACAGTAGTTAGAAACTAAAGGACAGGAAGTAGTATTTTGGTGGAATAAACCTTTAAAACCATCGTTACAAAGTAGTATTTTGAGATCATCTAATTCGATAGGTGGCGCTGTCACCAAACTAGAGCCCCAGGACTGCATGTTATCATCCAATTCAGTAGGTGGTGCTGTGGGGTCCTGGAACTGCAGCTCTCTGGTGCTGCAGGATCTCCTCTTGAAAAGCCTCACACTTCAGAGTCGTTCCAGAATCTAGGAGCAGAAACCAAAGTCTCCTACGACGAGGATGGGATTGGAACCCACGCCTGCAGAGCTCAATGGATCAGCAGTCCATCACCTTAACCACTCGGCCACCTCGTCTCCTGACCACCATGATGTGCTGCTTTCTCTGAGCCTTTTAAACAGCTGAACTCTTTGGAGCCCATTTGTCAGAAATGGACCCAGCAGGAGCCACTGAACACAACTCTGACATCATCAGGCTTCTTCCCAGCAGCTTGGTGCTCCAGAAGGAAGAATCCAGACCATCGCTACATCATCAGAGTGAACACCAGCTGATGTTGACCAGTTTAACAAGCCTTTGACTGCTAAATGACATCCAAGCTCAGATTCTCTTGTCCTGGTAGAACAAGTCAGTGTTGAAGAAGATGAGAGCACCAGTCTCTTTCATCCAATGCTGGAACAGCGTTAGACTGAAGGTTAAAGGCAAGTTTTGAACTGAAGAAGCTTCTTGGACCTCTAAACTTCTTAACTCTCTTTCTCCAAGAACTGCGCCTGGACGACGGCCGTTTCCAGCGCTACTTCAGGCTGACGAGGTTCCTGTTCGATGACCTGTTTGTGAGGATCGGTGCCAGGATATCAAGGTCCAACACCAACTCCAGGCTCCAGGACCGTTGACATGACTTCCCTGACGCCAGGGGAATCTCAACGCTGACAGGCTCTCTGGACTCCTTGTCATGAGAATTTGTCACAAAAGTTGAATACTTTCAAATGCATGAATACGCGTCACTCACGTTGCCGGCGAGTACACACACCAGTTCAGCTCTCTACATGGACTTTACATGTGAACTTGTTGCACGAAAATTTGTGTCACGATTGATGTGAACACGCCTTCAGACTGTGAGGGCTGACATCACAGTGAAATGACAGAGATCACAGAGCCTTTGAGATCACAGGCTCAGTTACGTCCAGTTGACCAGATTTTACTTCGCTTCGATCTACGATGACCTGGATGAATGAGAACCTACACAGACATCTTGCCGAACACTATGGGAAGGACATCCTTAGTGTGGTGCGGGAATGCGAAAGGACTGCAAGGAAAATCGCAGACTACAGGAACCATCTACGTTCCAACCTCCGATGCCGCCAATACAACCTCATTCCCACTAGCCTACTACTAGGATCCACCGTGAGGGGCCACAGGGCCAGCAAGATTTTGGAACGGGCACAAAATCAGCTTCTCAACGAGAGAGTGAGACAGGTCCATTTCACCATCGAGGGACTAAAGACCAAGCTAGATCACCTTAATCAAGAGTTATCGCCATTTTTGCCACCCGCCATCTTGGACAAGGTCACCTCCTTCGTTGGGACAGCCCAACTATCTCAACATCAGAAGAGCAAGGAGAGGCAGAAAAGGACTTTCGCTCGCCTCCAGTCTCGCCTCGACCGGGAACGAGAAGCAGAAGGCCCAACCCCAGCGGACTCACAGGACAGGTGGATAAGGAACTTATCCAACAGGGAGCTCACCAGTCCTGAGAAACGCGTCCTTGCCAAAGGAATGAACTTTGCTGTCACCCCGAAACATCTCCCGACGGTGGACCTCATCACTGCCACAGAATCCGCCATCAAGAAGAACAACCTCTCCACCACAAAAGCAGATGAACTACGACTCAAGGTCACAGCGGCCCTCTCCGAAGCGAAGGTCCCCTCTGCCAACCTCTTGGTCCAGGAAAGGAAGGCCTTGAATGCACTGAGCAAAGATGAGAACATCACCATCCTTCCGGCTGACAAAGGAAGATGCATGGTGGTCCTTGACACAACTGACTACCAGGACAAGATCAGTTCTCTTCTCAGTGACATTCACACATATGAGACCTTAAAACGCGACTGAGTTGCTGCTGCCAGCACAGTCCATTAGCATCTGAGTGGTCGGTGAAACTCCCTAACGACCACCCCTGAAACTCCCTGACACCTCACAACGACTGTCGTTTGGGGAGGCCTGGTGAGTCTCGGGAGGGTCGTTTCCACCACATTAGCACTGACCACTCCCACATAGGTTTATAAGCTGGAGTTTCCACACTCTTCACTAGAACTGAAGAAGCCTCTCGGATGAGAGGTGAAACGTCTTCAAGATAAACTTACGTCCATTTGACCAGATTTTACTTCGCTTCGATCTACGATGACCTGGATGAATGAGAACCTACACAGACATCCCTAAAATGAAGAAAATAAATGTTGTGTCTGTGTTTGTGTTCCTGCATCAGTTAAACAGTGACTCTACCACAGGGGGTGTAGCTCAGTGGTAGAGCGCATGCTGAGCATGTGTGAGGCCCTGGGTTCAATCCCTGGCATCTCCAGCTGGTCCTGTGTAGCCTTCATCTTATCAGCTCAAGTGATCCTTAAATGTGACAACAGTCGATTCACTATCAGAAGACATCTTCTCCATGTTCAAGTTGGGCTAACTGTCCACAAATATTCAAAATTACTTTTGAAAATGAAAACATAGATCAAACCTGCCCTGTCAATCACCCACAATGGGCGGGTCATCCCACTCCCTATCAGGTTCCCCACTCCGTGACCCAGGAGGCTCCCTCTCCCTATCAGGACTAGAAATCCATTGGGGTCTCCCTGCTCAGGTAGGAGTCCTGCCCACAACGTTAAGCTGTTGATGTTCTAGAGGAGACAACATCTGATCTTTGTTAGATCCACCAGTCAAAGGTTTTCTTTAAAGGCTGTAGCAGCTGAGAATGAGGGAGAGAGAGAATTAATAACCATCTTAGTGAGGACATTTTGAAAAATGATGACATTTTATTGACTTGTAGCACTGCAAAAATCATCTCCCCTCCAAAAACCCTCTTCTCCAACTCTGTACTCAAGTTGTCTCCTCATCAGGCACCACAGGATCCAGGACGTTCAGTCAAAAAAATCATTAGTGATTTTAAAAATGTCCATCAAACACAAAATAAGACTTCAAACAGGTTTACAACTTTATTTGATGTTGACACATTTTGTCCATTTTGCCTCCACACTGTCCTTCATCACAGCATTTAATATCAGGACTGCTCCCAGATCAGCTCCATGACCTCATCCCTGCACCAGAGTACCGCCCAAGTTCATCAAGGATGGCCAACATGAGAGGGTCTAGATTCACCTCCATCTTTGGAGGTTGTTGGATTTCCTCCTGAGGACCGTCAGGCTGTTTCCTTACTTTGCTGTGACCCAACAGCAGACAGCAACAAGGACTGTGGTGCACTTGGTAAAATCACCATCTGGAGTCTGGACCAAGATGCTGATGTGATCCTTTGATGAGTTTAGAATCAGTCAGAGATCAAAGACTGGAGCAGGAATTCAATGCACAGAACCCAGAGATCAAAGACAGAATTCAGACATCAAACACAGAATTCAACGATCAATCAATTTGAGGAACCAGCATCTCATGTGAAGATGCTTCTGAACTCATGAAGTGAAATCCTAACAAATAGAGATGAATGAGTCCAACTGGGACTGGCGACCTGTCCAGGGTGTACCCCGCCTCTTGCCCGTAGATGCTGGGATAGGCTCCAGCCCCCCCGCGACCCTTAATAGTAAGGAATAAGCGGAAGATGATGATGGATGGAGTCCAACTGGACCTGAACAGGAGAGAAATAAAGGAGTTGTTATGTAATTGTTATTGATTTCCAGGCCAGGTGAGGGTTGGATTTTGTTCGTTCATGTTGAAGTGAACTGACAGTGGGACTGAGGACCTGGGCTGAAGTCCAGCTCACTGCTTGTTTAATAAACCACCTGATTGTTTTTCCTATCAGCTCTGATCTGATGGAAGAAACAAAAAGCCAAACTTCATTCGTCCGTGTCCAAACTCCAAGTCTGTTGATGTGCAGCACTCCAGTTATTTGTTTCTTTCCAGACAGAAGCAGGTTGGTGGAGGAATAAAACCTCAAGAGTGAACAAACAGCAATGAGAGAAGTGAATCCTGCACTCAGAGAAGTTGTGTCTGCACTCGCCAACCAGGAAACGCGTCTATCTTCTGTGTGACTGAGGCAGCTGCTGAGAGCTGCGTTTCTCAGCTGTGTGGGGGCGGGACTCTGTGTGCCCCGGCTCAACCACGAGACCTCTGTGTACACTGTCAAGAAAAAAAACTATAAAAAAACGGTAAAAAGTCTGGCAGCAGAGTTTCCAGACGAATACCGTCAAATTACAGTGATGAACTGTTCCACAAAATTACATGGAATAAACTGTAAAAATACACAGCAGCTTTCACAGTCCCAACTCATTAAATTACAGTACATTAAAGGTGCCATAGAGAGGTTGAAGGGGTATTAATTCTTGTTCTGTGGTGTGATATGTAACCCCACAAAAAATGGTTGGGTCTGTGATGGCTCAGTAGCTTCCTAAAAGGCTCTCTGAAACCGCTATGTTACCATGTTGGGTTTAGAATGCCTCATTTGTCCCTATTGGGGTCGTTTCTGACCTCATCTGGCAACCTCATTATTTATGCAAGTGCATGAGTTGACGGAGATCAGTTGCAGTTGTTTATCTGGCAACCTCATTTAACTACTACTCGGTGATTGGCTGCCCTCACTGTCACTGAAAAGAAAGTACTCCCACTTTCTTGGCTAACTGTCGCCAGTGCTAAGTGTGACGGCTACTGTCAATTGACAACATTCCATATCATACAACAACATTCGTAAGATAAGATACCAAGTAGCCACGGCCCATTCGCAGATCCAACCGTATATGCAGCGGCGGGGTGACCGTCGGGACAACTGGGAGTTTTCCTGGTGGCCTGGCCCCTTGGTAGCCTGCCTGGCTGGCGAGATTCCTTCCCCCTCAAGCCAGGCCAGGCCAGCTAGCGACAGACAGCGCAGATAAAACAAAGGTCTCAATTGTATCGAGGCCATTCCTTCAATCAATCTGCTCAGTCAGTGCTGCTGCTGCAGGCTCCAGTTTGTGTCACGCTAGCGAGCGACACAAGAGGGCTGCGCTCACTCGGCTCGCTCAAATAATCGCCCCCCCCCCCCCGAAATATGTCAAAGGGGTGTGTGTGAGTGGGGGGGGGGGGGGCACTGACTGAACTGTGACGTAACACTTCAGCCAAAATCGCATTGGTCCATTTTCCCACGGCGATTCAAAAAAGGGGAGATCCTTCAAACAGAGGTTATGACACTGCCTCACACTTGGTGTGTGTTCCCCACAGCTGGGGGACGTTGAAGAAACACCAAAAACACAAAAACAATGATTTTCATTCTAGGTACCCTTTAATTGTTGATAAATGTGAATTAAACTGCAGGAAAAAAGGCCCATCACGTAAAAACACATGAAGAACAAGGACCTTTCAGGTTCTTCTCTAAGTTCAGGGCTCTTACTGGTTCATTTATGAAACAAACCAGTCTATGAGCAGGAATTTCCCATTAAAAAGTTCATTTGACAGTGGAAAAGCAAGCATAGTCCATCAAAATAGCCAAGTTTAAGGTCAATCACTGTCAATTGAAGCTATTTAGTTGTTACTTTATGAAACTGAGCCAACTTTCTACAGTGATTTCCTGTTAGATTCTGATTTCTCCAAGTATAAAAACTACAACAATGTATAAACACAGAATCTGTACTTTGAACAATAGAGAATTTCTGCATATTTACAGTATCAGTCCATCACTTTAGAGGATTGGAATGTAAAATAATCATTGGACAATGGAAATCATTTATCCTTTAACGAAACAACTTCAGTGCAGAGTTGATAACTGCACTTCAAAATTTGAACTGGTGTCCACATCAATGTGGAATTTGAGGAGGCCACAGCCACCAAATTTCCCAGAGTTCTTGACTATTTGCAGTCTCTTCCCTTGGAGAAGTCAAGTGGAACTACAAGACAAGGAGCAGAAATCCAAGCTGCTGGTGGACCACGTGGTGCTGTGTTGATGCTACTTTCCCACTCAAAGGGGATCGTGCAGGAATGTTCCACACGGTTGACCAAACTTCCATTGCAGAAGAGATTCAGGCAGTTCCACCCACGCCATGCATCCTTTTATGCTGTAAGTGTGAGGCAATACAATACAGTATGTTTCAGTGAAATACATTGAGACAGAAGACCTTGGTTTATTGGGTGATGTTTATTGACATGCCAATTGGATTGTGGTGCCAATATGGCTGACTTGGTCGGTGTAAATCTTATCATCACAAAACAAAGTACAATTTGTACTTGTAAGTACACACAAATGTTCAAATTACTTTTATAGACTTTAGTCCCCAAAGGAATTTAAGGCACCTGAAAGTGACTTTCATAAATCTGTGTGTCTGTGTACAGTACATGTCCCAAAAATGGAAAATAAAATTATTGGTCCCCAATCTCAAGGATAAAATTACGCTACAGTGATGTAGTGAGAGTTGCGACAAACCTCAAAATGATGCTACAGTGATGTAGTGAGAGTTTCTACTAAACTTAAAATAATGCAACAGTATTGTAGTAAGAGTTGCTACGAACCTCAAAATAATGCGACAGTCATGTAGTGAGAGTTGCTACTAACCTCAAAATAATGCGACAGTGATGTCGGAAGAATTGCTAATGATCTCAAAATGATGCTAACAGAAATGTAGTGAAAGTTTCGAATAACCTCAAAGTGATGTTGACAGTCATGTGGTTAGAGTTGCGAGTAACCTAAAAATGATGCTGACAGTGATGTAGTAAGAGTCGCTAATAACCTCAAAATGATGCTACAGTGATGTCGTAAGAATTGCTAATGATCTCCAAATGATGCTACGGTGATTAAGTAAGAATTGCTAATGAACTCAAAATGATGCTAACAGTAATGTAGTGATAGTTGCTAATAAACTCAGTGATGCTGAATGTAATGTAGTAAGAGTTGATACAAACCTAAAAATGCGACAGTGATGTGGGAAGAATTGCTAATGATCTCAAAATGATGCGACAGTGCTGTAGTAAGAATTGCTAATAAACTCAAAATGATGCTAACAGTAATGGAGTGATAGTTGCTAATAAACTCAGTGATGCTGATAGTAATGTAGTAAGGGTTGCAACAAACCTTAAAATAATGACACAGTAATGTGGTAAGAGTTGCTACGAACCTAAAAATAATGCGACAGTGATGTCAGAAGAATTGCAAATGATCTCAAAATGAGGTGACAGTGATATTCTTAAGACTAGCTAATAAACTCAAAATGGTACTGACGGTAATGTAGTGATAGTTGCTAATAAACTCAGTGATGCTTACAGTAATGTAGTAAGTGTTTCGAACAACCTCAAAGTGATGCTGACAGTCATGTAGTCAGGGTTGCGACGAACTTAAAAATAATGCGACAGTGATCTTGGAACAATTGCTAATGATCTAAAAATGATGCGACAGTGATGTAGTAAGAATTGATACCAATCTCAAAATAATGCAACAGTGATGTCGTAAGAATTGCTAATGAACTAAAAATGATGCTAAAAGCAATGTAGTGAGAGTTGCTAATAAACTCAGGGATGCTTACAGTAATGTAGAAAGAGTTTACAACAACCTCAAAGTGATGCTGACAGTCACGTAGTAAGAGTTGGTACGAACCTTAAAATAATGCAACAATAATGTAGTAAGAGTTGCTACGAATATCAAAATAATGCGACAGTGATGTCAGAAGAATTGCTAATAAACTCAAAATGATGCTAACAGTAATGTAGTGAAAGTTTTGAATAACCTCAAAGTGATGTTGACACTCATGCGGTTAGAGTTGCGAGTAACCTAAAAATGATGCTGACAGTAATATAGTAAGAGTTGCTAATAACCTCAAAATAATGCTACAGTGATGTCTTAAGAATTGCTAATGATCTCAAAATGATGCGACAGTGATCTAGTAAGAATTGCTAATGAACTCAAAATGATGCCAACAGTAATGGAGTGAAAGTTTCGAATAACCTCAAAGTGATGCTGAAAGTCATGTAGTAAGGGTTGCTACGAACCTCAAAATAATGCGAAAGTGACATCGGAAGAATTGGTAATGATCTCAAAATGATGCTACAGTGATGTCGTAAGAATTGCGAATGATCTCAAAATGATGCGACAGTGATGTCGTAAGAATTGCTAATGAACTCAGTGATGCTTACAATAATGTAGTAAGTGTTTCTAACAACCTCAAAGTGATGCTGACAGTGATGTAGTAAGAGATGCTACTAAACTCAAAATAATGCAACAGTAATGTAGTAAGAGTTGCTACGAACCTCAAAAAATGCGAAAGTGATGTCAGAAGAATTGCTAATGATCTCAAAATGATGCGACAGTGATGTAGTAAGAATTGTTAATGAACTCAAAATGATGCTAACAGTAATGTAGTGAAAGTTTCGAATAACCTCAAAGTGATGCTGACAGTCATGTGGTTAGAGTTGCGAGTAACCTAAAAATGATGCTGACAGTGATGTCGTAAGAATTGCTATTAAACTCAAAACGATGCTAACAGTAACGAAGTGATAGTTGCTAAAAAACTCAGTGATGCTTACAGTAATGTAGTCAGTGTTTCGAACAACCTCAAAGTGATGCTGACAGTCATGTAGTAAGAGTTGCTACGAACCTCAAAATAATGCGACAGTGATGTCGGTAGAATTGCTCATGATCCCAAAATGATGCGACGGTGATGGAGTAAGAATTGCTAAGGAAATTAAAATGATGGTAAAAGAAATGTAGTGAAAGTTTCAAATAACCTCAAAGTGATGCTGACAGTCATGTGGTTAGAGTTGCGAGTAACCTAAAAATGATGCTGACAGTGATGTCGTGAGATTTGCTAATGATTTCAAAATGATGCGACAGTGATGTAGTAAGAATTGCTAATAAACTCAAAATGATGCGACAGTGATGTAGTAAGAGTTGCTAGTAACCTCAAAATAATGCTACAGTGATGTAGTAAGAGTTGCTACGAACCTCAAAATAATGCGACAGTGATGTCGGAAGAATTGCTAATGATCTCAAAATGATGCGACAGTGATGTAGTAAGAATTGCTAATGTACTCAAAATGATGCGAATAGTAATGGAGTGAAAGTTTCGAATAACCTAAAAATGATGCTGACAGTGATGTCTTAAGAACTGCTATTGAACTCAAAAAGATGCTAACAGTAACGTAGTGAGAGTTGCTAATAAACTCAGTGATGCTGACAGTAATGTCGTAAGTGTTTCGAACAACCTCAAAGTGAGGCTGATAGTCATGTGGTTAGAGTTGCTACGAACCTTAAAATAATGCAACAATAATGTAGTAAGAGTTGCTACGAACCTCAAAATAATGCGACAGTGATGTCGGAAGAATTGCTAATGATCTCAAAATGATGCGACAGTGATTTAGAAAGAATTGCTAATGAACTCAAAATGATGCTAACAGTAATGGAGTGAACGTTTCGAATAACCTCAAAGTGATGCTAACAGTAATGTAGTAAGAGTTGCTACGAACCTCAAAATATTGCGACAGTGATGTCAGAAGAATTGCTAAAGATCTCAAAATGATGCGACAGTGATGTAGTAAGAATTGCTAATGAACTCAAAATGATGCTAACAGTAATGGAGTGAAAGTTTCGAGTAACCTCAAAGTGATGCTTACAGTCCTGTAGTAAGTGTTGCTTCGAACAACCTTAAGGTGATGCTGACAGTCATTTAGTAAGAGTTGCTATTGAACTCAATTCAATGCTACAGTGATGTCGTGGGAATTGCTCATAAACTCAAAATGATGCTAACAGTAATGTAGTGATAGTTGCTAATAAACTCAAAGTGATGGTGACAGTAATGTAGTAAGAGTTGCTAGGAACCTTAAAATAATGCAACAATAATGTAGTAAGAGTTGCTACGAACCTCAAACTATTGCGGCAGTGATGTCAGAAGAATTGCTGATGATCTCAAAATGATGCGACAGTGATTTAGTAAGAATTGCTAATGAACTCAAAATGATGCTAACAGTAATGGAGTGAACGTTTAGAATAACCTCAAATTGATGCTGACAGTCATGTACTAACAGTTGCTACGAACCTCAAAATAATGCGACAGTAATGTAGTAAAAGTTGCTACGAACCTCAAAATATTGCGACAGTGATGTCGGAAGAATTGCTAATGAACTCAAGATGATGCTAACAGTAATGGAGTGAAACTTTCGAAAAACCTCAAAGTGATGCTGATAGTCATGTACTAAGAGTTGCTACGAACCTCAAAATAATGCGACAGTAATGTAGTAAAACTTGCTACGAACCTCAAAATATTGCGAAAGTGATGTCGGAAGATTTGCTAATGAACTCAAGATTATGCTAACAGAAATGTAGTGATAGTTGCTAAGAAACTCAGTGATGCTTACAGTAATGTAGAAAGAGTTTCGAAAAACCTCAAAGTGATGCTGACAGTCATTTAGTAAGAGTTGCTAATGAACTCAATTTAATGCTAAAGTGATGTCGTGAGAATTGCTCATAAACTCAAAATGATGCTAACAGTAATGTAGTGATAGTTGCTAATAAACTCAAAGTGATGCTGACAGTAATGTAGTAAGATTTGCTACAAATCTCAAAATAATGTGACAGTGATGTCAGAAGAAATGATAATGACGTCAAAATGATGCGACAGTGATGTAGTTAGAATTGCTAATGAACTCAAAATGATGCCAACAGTAATGGAGTGAAACTTTCGAATAACCTCAAAGTGATGCTTACAGTCATGAAGTAAGTGTTGCTACGAACCTCAAAATAATGCGACAGTAATGTAGTAAAAGTTGCTACGAACCTCAAAATATTGCGACAGTGATGTCGGAAGAATTGCTAATGAACTCAAGATGATGCTAACAGTAATGGAGTGAAACTTTCGAAAAACCTCAAAGTGATGCTGATAGTCATGTACTAAGAGTTGCTACGAACCTCAAAATAATGCGACAGTAATGTAGTAAAACTTGCTACGAACCTCAAAATATTGCGAAAGTGATGTCGGAAGATTTGCTAATGAACTCAAGATTATGCTAACAGAAATGTAGTGATAGTTGCTAAGAAACTCAGTGATGCTTACAGTAATGTAGAAAGAGTTTCGAAAAACCTCAAAGTGATGCTGACAGTCATTTAGTAAGAGTTGCTAATGAACTCAATTTAATGCTAAAGTGATGTCGTGAGAATTGCTCATAAACTCAAAATGATGTTAACAGTAATGTAGTGATAGTTGCTAATAAACTCAAAGTGATGCTGACAGTAATGTAGTAAGATTTGCTACAAATCTCAAAATAATGTGACAGTGATGTCAGAAGAAATGATAATGACGTCAAAATGATGCGACAGTGATGTAGTTAGAATTGCTAATGAACTCAAAATGATGCCAACAGTAATGGAGTGAAACTTTCGAATAACCTCAAAGTGATGCTTACAGTCATGAAGTAAGTGTTGCTACGAACCTCAAAATAATGCGACAGTAATGTAGTAAAAGTTGCTACGAACCTCAAAATATTGCGACATTGATGTCGGAAGAATTGCTAATGAACTCAAAATGATGCTAACAGTAATGTAGTGATAGTTGCTAATCAATTCAGTGATGCTTACA
Source organism: Aulostomus chinensis (assembly GCF_037954235.1). Lineage (NCBI taxonomy): Eukaryota > Metazoa > Chordata > Actinopteri > Syngnathiformes > Aulostomidae > Aulostomus > Aulostomus chinensis. The sequence goes on along the minus strand of NC_141320.1, from coordinate 52,745,060 downwards.
GTAATGTAGGAAGTGTTTCGAATAACCTCAAAGTGATGCTGACAGTCATGTACTAAGAGTTGCTACGAACCTCAATATAATGCAACAGTAATGAAGTAAAAGTTGCTACGAACCTCAAAATATTGAGACAGTGATGTCGGAAGAATTGCTAATGAACTCAAAATGATGCTAACAGTAATGTAGTGATAGTTGCTAATCAACTCAGTGATGCTAACAGTAATGTAGTAAGAGTTTCGAATAACCTCAAAGTGATGGTGAAAGTCATGTAGGAAGAGTTGCTACGAATCTCAAAATAATGCGACAGTGATGTCAGAAGAATTGCTCATGAACTTAAAATGATGCTAACAGTAATGTAGTGATAGTTGCTAATCAACTCAGTGATGCTTACAGTAATGTAGTAAGTGTTTCGAATAACCTCAAAGTGACGGTGACAGTCATGTAGTAAGAGTTGCTACGTACCTTAAAATAATGCAACAATAATGTTGTAAGAGTTGCTACAAACCTCAAAATAATGTGACAGTGATGTCAGAAGAATTGCTAATGATCTCAAAATGATGCGACAGCGATTTAGTAAGAATTGCTAATGAACCAGTCATGTAGTAAGAGTTGCTACGAAACTCAATATAATGGGACAATAATGTCGTAAAAGTCGCTACGAACCTCAAAATATTGCGACAGTGATGTCAAAAGAATTGCTAATGAACTTAAAATGATGCTAACAGTAATGTAGTGATAGTTGCTAATCAACTCAGTGATGCTAAAAGTAATGTAGTAAGTGTTTCGAATAACCTCAAAGTGATGCTGACAGTCATGTAGTAAGAGTTGCTACGAACCTCAAAATAATGCGACAGTGATGTCAGAAGAATTGCTAAAGCTCTCAAAATGATTCGAAAGTGATTTAGTAAGAATTGCTCATGAACTCAAAATGATGCTAACAGTAATGGAGTGAACGTTTCGAATAACCTCAAAGTGATGCTGACAGTCATGTAGTAAGTGTTGCTATGAACCTCAAAATAATGCGACAGTGATGTCGGAGGAATTGCAAATGAACTCAAGATGATGCTAACAGCAATGTAGTGATAGTTGCTAATAAACTCAGTAATGCTTACAGTAATGTAGTAAGAGTTTCGAACAACCTCAAAGTGATGCTGACAGTCATGTAGTAAGAGTTGCCAATGAACTCAATTCAGTGCTACAGTGATGTCGTGAGAATTGCTCAACAACTCAAAATGATGCTAACAGTAATGTAGTGATAGCTGCTGATAAACTAAAAGTGATGCTGACAGTAATGTATTAAGAGTTGCTACGAACCTTAAAATAATGCAACAATAATGTAGTAAGAGTTGCTACGAACCTCAAAATATTGCGACAGTGATGTTGGAAGAATTGCTAATGATCTCAAAATGATGCGACAGTGATGTAGTAAGAATTGCTAATCAACTCAAAATGATGCTAACAGTAATGGAGTGAACGTTTTGAATAACCTCAAAGTGATACTTACAGTCATGTAGTAAGTGTTGCTACGAACCTCAAAATAATGGGACAATAATGTAGTAAAAGTCGCTACGAACCTCAAAATATTGCGACAGTGATGTCGGAAGAATTGCTAATGAACTCAAAATGATGCTGACAGTCATGTAGTGATAGGTGCTAATCAACTCAGTGATGCTTACAGTAATGTAGGAAGAGTTTCGAATAACCTCAAAGTGTTGCTTACAGTCATGTAGTAAGTGTTGCTCCGAACCTCAAAATAATGCGACAGTAATGTAGTAAAAGTTGCTACGAACCTCAAAATATTGCGACAGTGACGTCGGAAGAATTGCTAATGATCTCAATATGATGCGACAGTGATTTAGTAAGAATTGCTAATGAACTCAAAATGATGCTAACAGTAATGGAGTGAACGTTTCGAATAACCTCAAAGTGTTGCTTACAGTCATGTAGTAAGTGTTGCTACGAACCTCAAAAAAATGCGACAGGAATGTAGTAAAAGTTGCTACGAACCTCAAAATATTGCGACAGTGATGTCAGAAGAATTGCTAATGAACTCAAGATGATGCTAACAGTAATGGAGTGAAACTTTCGAATAACTTCAAAGTGATGCTGACAGTCATGTAGTAAGAGTTGCTACGAACCTCAAAATAATGCGACAGTAATGTAGTAAAAGTTGCTACGAACCTCAAAATATTGCGACAGTGATGTCGGAAGAATTGCTAATGAACTCAAGATGATGCTAACAATAATGTAGTGATAGTTGCTAAGAAACTCAGTGATGCTTACAGTAATGTAGTAAGAGTTTCGAACAACCTCAAAGTGATGTTGACCGTCATTTAGTGAGAGTTGCTTATGAACTCAATTTAATGCTACAGTGATGTCGTGAGAATTGCTCAACAACTCAAAATGATGCTAACAGTAATGTAGTGATAGTTGCTCATAAACTCAAAGTAATGCTGACAGTAATGTAGTAAGAGTTGCTACGAACCTTAAAATAATGCAACAATAATGTAGTAAGAGTTGCTACGAACCTCAAAATATTGCGACAGTGATGTCGGAAGAATTGCTAATGAACTCAAAATGATGCTAACAGTAATGTAGTGATAGTTGCTAATCAACTCAGTGATGCTTACAGTAATGTAGTAAGTGTTTCGAATAACCTATAAGTAATGCTGACAGTCATGTAGTAAGAGTTCCTACGTACCTTAAAATAATGCAACAATAATGTAGTAAGAGTTGCTACAAACCTCAAAATAATGTGACAGTGATGTCAGAAGAACTGCTAATGAACCAGTCATGTAGTAAGAGTTGCTACGAACCTCAATATAATGGGACAATAATGTAGTAAAAGTCGCTACGAACCTCAAAATATTGCGACAGTGATGTCAAAAGAATTGCTAATGAACTTAAAATGATGCGACAGTAATGTAGTGATAGTTGCTAATCAACTCAGTGATGCTTACAGTAATGTAGTAAGAGTTTCGAACAACCTCAAAGTGATGCTGACAGTCATGTAGTAAGAGTTGCTAAGAAACCCCAAAATAATGCGACAGTGATGTCAGAAGAATTGCTATAGCTCTCAAAATGATTCGAAAGTGATTTAGTAAGAATTGCTCATGAACTCAAAATGATGCTAACAGTAATGGAGTGAACGTTTCGAATAACCTCAAAGTGATGCTGACAGTCTTGTAGTAAGAGTTGCTACGAACCTCAAAATAATGCGACAGTGATGTCGGAAGAATTGCTCATGATCTCAAAATGATGCGACAGTGATGTAGTAAGAATTGCTCATGAACTCAAAATGATGCTAACAGTAATGGAGTGAAACTTTCGAATAACCTCAAAGTGATGCTGACAGTCATGTACTAAGAGTTGCTACAAACCTCAAAATAACGTGACAGTAATGTAGTAAAAGTTGCTACGAACCTCAAAATAATGCGACAGTAATGTAGTAAAAGTTGCTACGAACCTCAAAATATTGCGACAGTGATATCGGAAGAAATGCTCATGAACTCAAAATGATGCTAACAGTAATGTAGTGATAGTTGCTAATCAACTCAGTGATGCTTACAGTAATGTAGTAAGTGTTTCGAATAACCTCAAAGTGATGCTTACAGTCATGCAGTAAGTGTTGCTACAAACCTCAAAATAATGCGAAAGTAATGTCGTAAAAGTTGCTAGAAACCTCAAAATATTGCGACAGTGATGTCGGAAGAATTGCTAATGAACTCAAGATGATGCTAACCGTAATGTAGTGATAGTTGCTAATCAACTCAGTGATGCTGACAGTAATGTAGTAAGAGTTGCTACGAACCTTAAAATAATGCAACAATAATGTAAAAAGAGTTGCTACGAACCTCAAAATATTGCGACAGTGATGTCAGAAGAATTGCTAATGATCTCAAAATGATGCGACAGTGATGGAGTAAGAATTGCTCATGAACTCAAAATGATGCTAACAGTAATGGAGTGAAACTTTCAAATAACCTCAAAGTGATGCTTACAGTCATGTAGTAAGTGTTGCTACGAACCTCAAAATAATGCGACAGTAATGTAGTAAAAGTTGCTACGAACCTCAAAATATTACGACAGTGATGTCGGAAGAATTGCTAATGATCTCAAAATGATGCGACAGTGATGGAGTAAGAATTGCTCATGAACTCAAAATGATGCTAACAGTAATGGAGTGAAACTTTCAAATAACCTCAAAGTGATGCTTACAGTCATGTAGTAAGTGTTGCTACGAACCTCAAAATAATGCGACAGTAGTGTAGTAAAAGTTGCTACGAACCTCAAAATATTGCAACAGTGATGTCGGAAGAATTGCGAATGAACTCAAAATGATGCAAACAGTAATGTAGTGATAGTTGCTAATCAACTCAGTGATGCTTACAGTAATGTAGTAAGTGTTTCGAATAACCTCAAAGTGATGCTGACAGTCATGTAGGAAGAGTTGCTACGAACCTCAAAATAATGCGACAGTGATGTCAGAAGAATTGCTAAAGATCTCAAAATGATTCAAAAGTGATTTAGTAAGAATTGCTCATGAACTCAAAATGATGCTAACAGTAATGGAGTGAACGTTTCGAATAACCTCAAAGTGATGCTGACAGTCTTGTAGTAAGAGTTGCTACGAACCTTAAAATAATGCAACAATAATGTAGTAAGAGTTGCTACGAACCTCAAAATAATGTGACAGTGATGTCGGAAGAATTGCTAATGATGTCAAAATGATGCGACAGTGATGTAGTAAGAATTGCTAATGAACTCAAAATGATGATAACAGTAATGGAGTGAAACTTTCGAATAACCTCAAAGTGATGCTAATAGTCATGTAGTAAGTGTTGCTCCGAACCTCAAAATAATGAAACAGTCATGTAGTTAAAGTTGCTACGAACCTCAAAATATTGCGACAGTGATGTCAGAAGAATTGCTAATGAACTCAAGATGATGCTAACAGTAATGTAGTGATAGTTGCTAATAACCTCAAAGTGATGCTGACAGTAATGTAGTAAGAGTTGCTACGAACCTCAAAATATTGCGACAGTGATGTCGGAAGAATTGCTAATGAACTCAAGATGATGCTAACAGTAATGTAGTGATAGTTGCTAAGAAACTCAGTGATGCTTACAGTAATGTAGTAAGAGTTTCGAACAACCTCAAAGTGATGCTGACAGTCATGTAGTAAGAGTTGCTAATGAACTCAATTTAGTGCTACAGTGATGTCGGGAGAATTGCTCAACAACTCAAAATGATGCTAACAGTAATGTAGTGATAGCTGCTAATAAACTCAAAGTGATGCTGACAGTAATGTATTAAGGAGTTGCTACGAACCTTAAAATAATGCAACAATAATGTAGTCAGAGTTGCTACGAACCTCAAAATATTGCGACAGTGATGTCGGAAGAATTGCTAATGATCTCAAAATGATGCGACGGTGATTTAGTAAGAATTGCTAATGAACTCAAAATGATGCTAACAGTAATGGAGTGAACGTTTCGAATAACCTCAAAGTGATGCTTACAGTCATGTAGTAAGTGTTGCTACGAACCTCAAAATAATGCGAATGGAATGTAGTAAAAGTTGCTACGAACCTCAAAATATTGCGACAGTGATGTCAGAAGAATTGCTAATGAACTCAAGATGATGCTAACAGTAATGGAGTGAAACTTTCGAATAACCTCAAAGTGATGCTGACAGTCATGTAGTAACAGTTGCTACGAACCTCAAAATAATGCGACAGTAATGTAGTAAAAGTTGCTACGAACCTCAAAATATTGCGACAGTGATGTCGGAAGAATTGCTAATGAACTCAAGATGATGCTAACAGTAATGTAGTGATAGTTGCTAAGAAACTCAGTGATGCTTACAGTAATGTAGTAAGAGTTTCGAACAACCTCAAAGTGATGCTGACAGTCATTTAGTAAGAGTTGCTAATGAACTCAATTTAATGCTACAGTGATGTCGTGAGAATTGCTCAACAACTCAAAATGATGCTAACAGTAATGTAGTGATAGTTGCTAATAAACTCAAAGTGATGCTGACAGTAATGTAGTAAGAGTTGCTACGAACCTCAAAATAATGCGACAGTGATGTCAGAAGAATTGCTAAAGCTCTCAAAATGATTCGAAAGTGATTTAGTAAGAATTGCTCATGAACTCAAAATGATGCTAACAGTAATGGAGTGAACGTTTCGAATAACCTCAAAGTGATGCTGACAGTCATGTAGTAACAGTTGCTACGAACCTCAAAATAATGCGACAGTAATGTAGTAAAAGTTGCTACGAACCTCAAAATATTGCGACAGTGATGTCGGAAGAATTGTTAATGAACTCAAGATGATGCTAACATTAATGTAGTGATAGTTGCTAAGAAACTCAGTGATGCTTACAGTAATGTAGTAAGAGTTTCGAACAACCTCAAAGTGATGCTGACAGTCATTTAGTAAGAGTTGCTAATGAACTCAATTTAATGCTACAGTGATGTCGTGAGAATTGCTCAACAACTCAAAATGATGCTAACAGTAATGTAGTGATAGTTGCTAATAAACTCAAAGTGATGCTGACAGTAATGTAGTAAGAGTTGCTACGAACCTCAAAATAATGCGACAGTGATGTCAGAAGAATTGCTAAAGCTCTCAAAATGATTCGAAAGTGATTTAGTAAGAATTGCTCATGAACTCAAAATGATGCTAACAGTAATGGAGTGAACGTTTCGAATAACCTCAAAGTGATGCTGACAGTCATGTAGTAAGTGTTGCTATGAACCTCAAAATAATGCGACAGTGATGTCGGAGGAATTGCTAATGAACTCAAGATGATGCTAACAGCAATGTAGTGATAGTTGCTAATAAACTCAGTAATGCTTACAGTAATGTAGTAAGAGTTTCGAACAACCTCAAAGTGATGCTGACAGTCATGTAGTAAGAGTTGCCAATGAACTCAATTCAGTGCTACAGTGATGTCGTGAGAATTGCTCAACAACTCAAAATGATGCTAACAGTAATGTAGTGATAGCTGCTGATAAACTCAAAGTGATGCTGACAGTAATGTATTAAGAGTTGCTACGAACCTTAAAATAATGCAACAATAATGTAGTAAGAGTTGCTATGAACCTCAAAATATTGCGACAGTGATGTCGGAAGAATTGCTAATGATCTCAAAATGATGCGACAGTGATGGAGTAGGAATTGCTCATGAACTTAAAATGATGCTAACAGTAATGGAGTGAAACTTTCAAATAACCTCAAAGTGATGCTTACAGTCATGTAGTAAGAGTTGCTATGAACCTCCAGATAATGCGACAGTAATGTAGTAAAAGTTGCTACGAACCTCAAAATATTGCGACAGTGATGTCGGAAGAATTGCTAATGAACTCAAAATGATGCTAACAGTAATGTAGTGATAGTTGCTAATCAACTCAGTGATGCTTACAGTAATGTAGTAAGTGTTTCGAATAACCTCAAAGTGATGCTGACAGTCATGTAGTAAGAGTTGCTACGTACCTTAAAATAATGCAACAATAATGTAGTAAGAGTTGCTACAAACCTCAAAATAATGTGACAGTGATGTCAGAAAAATTGCTAATGATCTCAAAATGATGCGACAGTGATTTAGTAAGAATTGCTCATGAACCAGTCATGTAGTAAGAGTTGCTACGAACCTCAATATAATGGGACAATAATGTAGTAAAAGTCGCTACGAACCTCAAAATATTGCGACAGTGATGTCAAAAGAATTGCTAATGAACTTAAAATGATGCTAACAGTAATGTAGTGATAGTTGCTAATCAACTCAGTGATGCTTACAGTAATGTAGAAAGTGTTTCGAATAACCTCGAAGTGATGCTGACAGTCATGTAGTAAGAGTTGCTATGAACCTCAAAATAATGCGACAGTGATGTCAGAAGAATTGCTAAAGCTCTCAAAATGATTCGAAAGTGATTTAGTAAGAATTGCTCATGAACTCAAAATGATGCTAACAGTAATGGAGTGAACGTTTCGAATAACCTCAAAGTGATGCTGACAGTCATGTAGTAAGAGTTGCTACGAACCTCAAAATAATGCGACAGTAATGTCGTAAAAGTTGCTACGAACCTCAAAATATTGCGACAGTGATGTCGGAAGAATTGCTAATGAACTCAAAATGATGCTAACAGTAATGTAGTGATAGTTGCTAATCAACTCAGTGATGCTTACAGTAATGTAGTAAGTGTTTCGAATAACCTCAAAGTGATGCTGACAGTCATGTAGTAAGAGTTGTTACGTACCTCAAAATAATGCGACAGTGATGTCAAAAGAATTTCTAAAGATCTCAAAATGATTCAAAAGTGATTTAGTAAGAATTGCTCATGAACTCAAAATGATGCTAACAGTAATGGAGTGAACGTTTCGAATAACCTCAAAGTGATGCTGACAGTCTTGTAGTAAGAGTTGGTACGAACCTCAAAATAATGCGACAATGATGTCGGAAGAATTGCTAATGATCTCAAAATGTTGCGACAGTGATGTAGTAAGAATTGCTCATGAACTCAAAACGATGCTAACAGTAATGGAGTGAAACTTTCGAATAACCTCAAAGTGATGCTGACAGTCATGTACTTAGAGTTGCTACGAACCTCAAAATAATGTGACAGTAATGTAGTAAAAGTTGCTACGAACCTCAAAATAATGCGACAGTAATGTAGTAAAAGTTGCTACGAACCTCAAAATATTGCGACAATGATGTCGGAAGAAATGCTCATGAACTCAAAATGATGCTAAAAGTAATGGAGTGAAACTTTCGAATAACCTCAAAGTGATGCTGACAGTCATGTACTAAGAGTTGCTACGAACCTCAAAATAATGTGACAGTAATGTAGTAAAAGTTGCTACGAACCTCAAAATAATGCGACAGTAATGTAGTAAAAGTTGCTACGAACCTCAAAATATTGCGACAGTGATGTCGGAAGAAATGCTAATGAACTCAAAATGATGCTAACAGTAATGTAGTGATAGTTGCTAATCAACTCAGTGATGCTTACAGTAATGTAGTAAGTGTTTCGAATAACCTCAAAGTGATGCTGACAGTCATGTAGTAAGTGTTGCTACAAACCTCAAAATAATGCGAAAGTAATGTAGTAAAAGTTGCTAGAAACCTCAAAATATTGCGACAGTGATGTCGGAAGAATTGCTAATGAACTCAAGATGATGCTAACAGTAATGTAGTGATAGTTGCTAATAACCTCAAAGTGATGCTGACAGTAATGTAGTAAGAGTTGCTACGAACCTCAAAATATTGCGACAGTGATGTCGGAAAAATTGCTAATGAACTCAAGATGATGCAAACAGTAATGTAGTGATAGTTGCTAAGAAACTCAGTGATGCTTACAGTAATGTAGTAAGAGTTTCGAACAACCTCAAAGTGATGCTGACAGTCATGTAGTAAGTGTTGCTACAAACCTCAAAATAATGCGAAAGTAATGTAGTAAAAGTTGCTAGAAACCTCAAAATATTGCGACAGTGATGTCTGAAGAATTGCTAATAAACTCAAGATGATGCTAACAGTAATGTAGTGATAGTTGCTAAGAAACTCAGTGATGCTTACAGTAATGTAGTAAGAGTTTCGAACAACCTCAAAGTGATGCTGACAGTCATTTAGTAAGAGTTGCGAATGTACTCAGTTCAATGCTACAGTGATTTCGTGAGAATTGCTCAAATACTCAAAATGATGCTAACAGTAATGTAGTGATAGTTGGTAATAAACTCAAAGTGATGCTGACAGTAATGTAGTAAGAGTTGCTACGAACCTTAAAATAATGCAACAATAATGTAGTAAGAGTTGCTACGAACCTCAAAATAATGTGACAGTGATGTCGGAAGAATTGCTAATGATGTCAAAATGATGCGACAGTGATGTAGTAAGAATTGCTAATGAACTCAAAATGATGATCACAGTAATGGAGTGAAACTTTCGAATAACCTCAAAGTGATGCTGACAGTCATGTCGCAAGTGTTGCTCCGAACCTTAAAATAATGCAACAATAATGTAGTAAGAGTTGCTACGAACCTCAAAATAATGTGACAGTGATGTCGGAAGAATTGCTAATGATGTCAAAATGATGCGACAGTGATGTAGTAAGAATTGCTAATGAACTCAAAATGATGATCACAGTAATGGAGTGAAACTTTCGAATAACCTCAAAGTGATGCTGACAGTCATGTCGTAAGTGTTGCTCCGAACCTCAAAATAATGCGACAGTAATGTAGTAAAAGTTGCTACGAACCTCAAAATATTGCGACAGTGATGTCGGAAGAATTGCTAATGAACTCAGTGATGCTAACAGTAATGGAGTGATAGTTGCTAATAACCTCAAAGTGATGCTGACAGTAATGTAGTAAGAGTTGCTACGAACCTCAAAATAATGCAACAGTGATGTCAGAAGAATTGCTAATGATCCCCAAAAAACTGTTACAGTGATGTCGTAAGAATTGCTAATGATCTCAAAATGATGCGACAATGATGTCGTAAGAATTGCTAATAAACTCAAAATGATGCTCACAGTAATGTAGTGATAGTTGCTAATAAACTACATGATGCTTGCAGTAATGTAGTAAGTGTTTTGAACAACCTCAAAGTGATGCTGACAGTCATGTAGTAAGAGTTGCTACTAACGTCAAAATAATGCTACAGTGATGTCGTAAGAATTGCTAATGAACTCAAAATGATGTTGACAGGAATGTAGTAAGTCTGGTAATAACCTTAAAATAATGCTAGTGATGTAGTACGAATGGCTAATGATCTGAAATGATGGGACAGTGATGTTGTAATAATTGCTAATAACCTCGAAATGATGCTAACAGTCATGTAGTAAGAGTTGAAACTAGAACAACAAACTGTCCTCTGATGGTTGGACAGGTTGGTCTGGTCCGTCCTCTCACTCATCATTAAAAGCCCTTATTACTCATCATTCATCCAATCTGACACTCACGTCTGCAGTGGGGAATCCCCAGCAACCCGCGGCCCACATGGAGAAGTCTCGGCCAATCTCATGGGGACTGCAGCGGCACCAACCACCAAATGGCTCGCAGTTGTCACTTTCAGCTCCAACCTCATGGCAGGCACAAGGCAGGGCGCCGTTGTTGAAGAGAGCCCAAGAGACACAGCTGAGCTGAGACAGAATGGAGACGAAGGACAAGAGGGACGACAGAGAAAAAGGAAACGTTAGCGAGACATTTTAGGAAAATTAGTTTAGTGGGGAAAAGGTTCTTAGCCAAACTTGCTAAATGGAAGGACAACAAAAAAACAAAGATCTTCAAAAGAAAATTAGCACAAAATGAAAACCTGCAAGAGAAAGTAAATCAAGAACTAAATATTCTTGAGGCTCAGGTCTTTAGTTCCAATGCTTGTAAATGACATCTGAATGCATTCACAACCCAAATCTGAGCAGACAGAAGCGTCCCAGTCAGGCCCAGTTTAGTTCCTCTAGAACATTCAGGGATACAGAACATGGACCAACTCAGGCTGAGAGACACCGACTTGACATGAAAGCTGTTGAGGCCACAGTTGCTGATGAAGTGGTCAGATTTCTCCAGTGGTTCTTGGTTCAGGGAGCTGGAGCTGGAGCTGCTCTCAGGCACCACCAGGACGTAATCCTGGAGAGACAGAAGGAAGAAGTCCAGGCCTGACAGAGGAGAAGGAGGCACAGAGTAGAAACAGCAGATACGTGTCGGGAAAGGGAGAGGGTATCAGTCCAGCAGAGGAGCAGGAAACCTACCACCACAGGGCTCTGCCTGCAGGAACCTGCAGGTGAGGAGGACCTGGTGGTCCGGCACATCCACAATGATCTGGTTTTCAGACACCGGCACGTTTCGGCAGCCGTAAGCGTGGGGACAGAAGGAGGCGTTGGCGTGGCCTGAAAGACACAAACAACCATCTCCATTTTAATGTTTCTCAAACAGCCGGAGCAGGAAAGCTAAGATGAATCCAAGATCCTCCACCCTGCCAGATCCGACCCTGGTAATGTAGACCTGCACAGGGTGGGTGGGGTGGAGCGGCTGGTGGTGGTGGAGGATGAAGACGTATCTGCCCAAAGCCTGGACACGGTGGAGTCCACCGCAGCCTTCTGAGTAGAAGGATGAGAGCGATGTTCAATGGTACATGTTTTCTTTCCTGAACCGCCGATGTTTCCAAACACGAATCTCAGTCATGAGATTTGAACATCATGAAGGAGTTCAAAAGTGTCAAACTGGGCCGGTCTCCATTTTATGAGTCCAGAGACAGAGGATAAAACTACAAGTCCCTGGTTCAGATTTGACTCGTCTGAATCCAAACACAGCAGCGTTCTTCCACCAGGCCAGATGAGTTGATCATGATAACAAGATATCTTCATGCTACTACAACACACAAACTCATCACCAGAAAAGACTTCATGGTGGAACAACAAATCTCCTCCCAATGGGAAAAACATTGGGAGGAGAAACAAGAGCGCTGAGGGGACACAGGAGGAGCTACAGGGGGAGGGAAGGTGGATCAGAACCGTTCTAACAAGAGCGCTGAGGGGACACAGGAGGAGCTACAGGGGGAGGGAAGGTGGATCAGAACCGTTCTAACAAGAGCGCTGTCCCACTAATGTTCCTCACCAGAATCCTCCTGTCAGGGGGGAACCGTCCATGGGTGCTGACGCAGCGGACTGAAGGTTCAACGTAGTCCATGCTGAACTGGTCTTGAGGCACCAGGTGGACTTTGTGCTAAAAACAGCAGAAAAAAAAGACAAAAAGGGGAGAATTTTATCAAAAGTATGCAAATGAGGTGAAGATCAAAATACAAAAAGTAAATCAAGGTTTTTTTTTTCAAATGATTGCCAGCTATTTAGCTCAGAGAAGGACAAATGTCAATCAAGATGTCAGAATGGAACGATCCCACTGGCTTCTGGTCAAGGGAACCATGGAGATGCTAACTTCCTGTTGGACTATCAGGGTGTCTCATCCCTGACATGCTAACTTCCTGTTGGACGATAAACGTGTCTCATCCATGACATGCTAACTTCCTGTTGGACGATAAATGTGTCTCATCCCTGACATGCTAACTTCCTGTTGGACTATCAGGGTGTCTCATCCCTGACATGCTAACTTACTGTTGGACGATAAGCGTGTCTCATCCCTGACATGCGAACTTCCTGTTGGACTATCAGGGTGTCTCATCCCTGACATGCTAACTTCCTGTTGGACGATCAGGGTGTCTCATCCCTGACATGCTAACTTCCTGTTGGACGATAAGCGTGTCTCATCCCTGACATGCTAACTTCCTGTTGGACGATAAGCGTGTCTCATCCCTGACATGCTAACTACCTGTTGGACTATGAGGGTGTCTCATCCCTGACATGCTAACTTCCTTTTGGACTATCAGGGTGTCTCATCCCTGACATGCTAACTTCCTGTTGGACGATAAGCGTGTCTCATCCCTGACATGCTAACTTCCTTTTGGACTATCAGGGTGTCTCATCCCTGACATGCTAACTTCCTGTTGGACTATAAAGCCTGATTTAAGCCTGATTTATGCTTCTGCGTCGAGTAGTATTGTATAGTATTCGTACCTACGCCGTCGACGCAGACCAGACGCTGTAGCCTGAGACGCGCCTCCAAAAAATCCTGCTTCCGCATCGCGTCGACGCGAGGTGACGTCAACGTCGAGGACTGTGATGGGTCCGCTCAGGACGTTATTTCCGGTTCAGTCGCAGCACAACACCGCCATTTTCAAAGTTTCTGAGGTGAAAGCTTCAAGAAAAAATGGACCAAGCAGAAGAAAGGATTATTCGCGGCACTACAAAGACTGACAAATGGCCAACAATTGTTGTCTGTGACCGGAAGAAAACCAAGGAATCCGACAAGAGCCCCGTAAACAATACAAAGACAAAGCCACACCCCCTAGCGGCTTGGCGGTGTATTGCAGAGCAACGCGTTCCCTCGACGCAGAATAAACCAGGCTTTCCAGTCGCACCTGTTTCACGCCCCCGTGCCAGATAAGGACCCCCATCGGGCTGTGCCACTCTGGAGGGAGCGCGTCTCACAGTCAGTCAGCGGAACCATGCGGATCCGGGCCGGAGCTGTGGGAAGGAGCGCCAATTGTATCGGATTGTTGTTTTCTGGACTGCAGCAGAACAGGAGCAGCCGGGACTGGAATGTAGAAGTAGGTTATCTTGAAGTTGACTCAGTTATGGTGAACGATATTGTGGTTCAACACTTTAATGAGCTTTAAGGCAAACACATTTCATGAGGAAACAACGCCGGAATTGGACGGATTTCAGCGGCACACAACAACGTATCCGATACACCTCATTGGAAACCTGGTGGTCTAAGACTAAGAAACACCAGTCACCATGAAGAAAGGAACTTTTAGCTGAGCACTCATGTTCTTTTCTGCAGGTTGAATGTCTCATTTGTTGGACAGAAGCGTCTCATCTCAACAAAAGCACCTCTTCAGTGCTGAGGCATGATGGGGCCAGGCATGAGAATGAAGTCCCAGATCCACCAGGATGAACTCAGGTATACAGCCACTCTCCAACTGACTCACAGTTGCTTCATTGATCATTAATTCCTATTCATTTCTTCTCTCCTTCATCTTTAACCATCCAGCTTCCAGGAAGCAGATGCTGGATGAGGCTCTGCTGAATTTCATCCTGAAGGACTGCCAGCCCCTCAGCACTGTTGAGAGGGAAGGGTTCAGGGAACTGGTTCAGGTCCTTGAGCCTCATATGTTTGCCAACCAGAAAGGTTTGTGTGGAAATGATCTAAAGCAGTCGTTGATATCTCCAGTTTATTTCATCTCTAAATTCAATGTATTGATTTACTCTGGGTGTCATTTTCAGACCATCAAAACAAACGGTGGCCAAAAAGTACCAGGAGGAACGGGAAGGAGTGAAAAAGGAAGTCCAGCTGCCATGTGGACATCTGTGGACATGGAGGCTCCCTTGGCTCTGACCTGTCACTGCATTCGTGAGAATGAATGTGTTGGGAGTGCAAGACTTTCCACAAAGTCACCCTGCTGACAGTTTGGCCCCAGTCCAAAGAGGCCTGATGGAGGACTGGGCCATCACCAACAAAGTGAAGTGTCTTGTGAGCGACGCAGCACCAAACATGACAGCATCCACTAGACAGCTCCAAATTCACCACTCAGTCTGCACTGCACATCGTCTGAATCTAGGAGTCAGAAAATCCTGTGATCAGATCCCCACTTCCATCATCAGACACAAAGCCAGGAACACTGTCACATCCTTCAGATCAGCACTACAGCCAAGGAGAAGCTGGCTCAGGTGCAGCAACAGATGGGAGGGCCAACCCTGAAACTCATCAGTGAGGTGCCAACACGCTGGAACAGCACACACAGCTGTTAGGGCTGCATGATGAGAGGGAACCAGTGTGGGAACCTCTGGCCTCTCTAAGACAGATTTGACTCCACTGACAGCTGAGGAGTTCACCACCATAGGAGAAGCACTTCTAGTAAACAGAGGTCATTCTAGTAGCCTGGTCCCTCTGTGGTTGAGCTATAATTGTAGGAAATATGGTCATTATTCAATGGTGACATCTCTCTGCTGAATAATGTAGAACTGAACGGATCCACTGGACCTTCTTTTTACAAACAGCAGCATGCAGCAGCTGTCCTGAGTGGAAAACTGCACATTTCTGTTGGTGAGAGTTAATCAAGCGATGGACTTTGTCTCTCAACAGAAGCTGTGTGGAAAAACCCTGCAGCTACGAGCGCTTCAGATTCTGAGAGTGATTCTTACGCCATTGGCTGGTTTAACCTGGCGTCTGACCGTGGAGGTGGCCGAGAGGAGTGTGACATGGCTGCACAGGTAAATCAAGTAAAGCAGTGTTAGTGTTTGGCAGCAGGCCAGGCCGACAAATGCTAATGTCTCTGACTGACTGACTGATGAAGTTGGACCATTGGTCAGCCACAATGATGCATGACCACAAATAGTGGCCTGGGTCTTTATGAAGCTCACATCACTGTAGCATCATTTTGAGGTTACGAGCAACTCTCATTACATCACTTAAGCATCATTTCTTAGCTTAGTAGCAACTCTCATTGCATAACTTTAGCATCATTTTGAGATTAGTAGCAACTCTCACTACATTACTGTAGCATCATTTTGACATTAGTAGCAACTCTCACTACATCACTTAAGCATCATTTTGAGATTCGTAGCAACTCTCACTACATCACTGTGGCATCATTTCTTAGGTTAGTAGCAACTCTCACTACATTACTGTAGCATCATTTTGACATTAGTAGCAACTCTCATTACATCACTTTTGCATCATTTTGAGATTCGTAGCAAATCTCACTACATTACTGTTGCATAATTTCTTAGATTAGTAGCAACTCTCATTACATCACTGTAGCATCATTTTGACATTAGTAGCAACTCTCACTACATCACTTAAGCATCATTTTGAGATTCGTAGCAACTCTCACTACATCACTGTGGCATCATTTCTTAGGTTAGTAGCAACTCTCACTACATTACTGTAGCATCATTTTGACATTCGTAGCAACTCTCATTACATCACTTTTGCATCATTTTGAGATTCGTAGCAAATCTCACTACATTACTGTAGCATAATTTCTTAGATTAGTAGCAACTCTCATTGCATAACTTTAGCATCATTTTGAGATTAGTTGCAACTCCCACTACATCACTGTAGCATAATTTCTTAGGTTAGTAGCATCTCTCATTGCATTACTTGATTATCATTTCTTATTTGAGAAGAAACTCTTATTACATGACTGTAGCATAATTTTTAGATGAGTAGCAACTCTCACTACATCACTGAAACTCCATTTTCAGTTAAGCAGAAACTCTCACTCCATGACTGTAGCATCATTTTGAGGTTTTAAGCAACTCTCACTACATCACTGTCGCATCATTTCTTAGGTTAGTAGCGACTCTCATTACATCACTGAAGCATCACTTTGAAAATAGGAGCAACTCTCACTACATCAGTGTAAAATCATTCTTAGGTTTGTAGCAACTCTCATTGCATCACTTTAGCATCATTTTGAGGTTAGTCGTGACTCTCATTACATCACTTTAGCATCATTTTGAGATTCGTAGCGAATCTCACTACATCACTGTCGCATCATTTCTTAGGTTAATAGCAACTCTCATTACATCACGTTCGCATCATTTTGAGGTTCGTAACAACTCTCATTATATCACTGTCAGCATCATTTACTAGGTTCTTTACATCACTTTAGCATCATTTGGAAATTAGTAGCAACTGTCATTCCATCACTTTAGCATCATTTTGAGATTCGTAGCAACTCCCACTACATTAATATAGCATCATTTCTTAGATGAGTAGCAACTCTCATGACATCACTGTCACCATCATTTTGATGTTAGTCGCAGTTTCACGACATCACTGTAAGCATCATTTTGAGGTTCGTCGCAACTCTCATTACATCACTGTCAGCATCATTTTAACATTAGTAGCAACTCTCACTACATCACTGTCGCATCATTTACTAGGTTCTTTACATCACTTTAGCATCATTTGGAAATTAGTAGCAACTGTCATTCCATCACTTTATCATCATTTTGAGATTCGTAGCAACTCCCACTACATTAATATAGCATCATTTCGTAGGTGAGTAGCAACTCTCATTACATCACTGTCACCATCATTTTGACATTAGTAGCAACTCTCACTACATCACTGTAGCATCATTTCTTAGGTTCGTAGCATCTCTCATTACATCACTTGATTATCATTTGTTATGTGAGAAGAAACTCTCACTACATCACTGTAGCTTTATTTTCAGTTTAGAAGAACCTCTCACTACATTACTGTAAGCATCATTTTAAGGATAGTGTCAACTCTTACTTCATCACTGTAGCATCATTTTGAGGTTCGTAGTAACTCTCACTCCATGACCTTTGCATCATTTTTTAGGTTTTAAGGAACTCTCACTACATTACTGTCAGCATCATTTTGAGCATCCTAGTAACTCTCACTACATCACTGTTGCATCATTTTGAGGTTCGTAGCAACTCTCATTACATCACTTTTGCATCATTTTGAGATTAGTAGCAACTCTCACTACATCACTGTAGCATCATTTTGAGGTTCGTAGCAACTCTCATTACATCACTTTTGCATCATTTTGAAATTAGTAGCAACTCTCATTACATCACTTTAGCATCATTTTGAGATTAGTAGCAACTCTCACCACATCACTGTAGCATCATTTTGAGGTTCGTAGAAACTCTCACCACATCACTGTCGCATCATTTCTTAGGTTAATAGACACTCTGATTACATCACGTTCGCATCGTTTTGAGGTTCGTAGCAACTCTCACGACATCACTGCAAGCATTATTTTGAGGTTAGTCGCAGTTTCACTACATCACTGTAAGCATCATTTTGAGGTTCGTCGCAACTCTCATTACATCACTGTAGCATCATTTTGACATTAGTAGCAACTCTCACTACATCACTGTAGCATCATTTTGAGGTTCGTAGCAACTCTCACCACATCACTGTAGCATAATTTCTTAGGGAAGTAGCAACTCTCATTACATCACTTAGCATCATTTTGAGGTTCGTAGCAACTCTTACTACATGACTGTCAGTATCACTTCGAGGTTGTTCGAAACACTAAGTACATTACTGTAAGCATCACTGAGTTGATTAGCAACTGTCACTGCACGACGGTTCGCATCATTTTGAGTTCATTAGCAATTCTTCCGACATCACTGTCGCAATATTTTGAGGTTCGTAGCAACTTTTACTACATTACTGTCGCATTATTTTGAGGTTCGTAGCAACTGTCAGCATCACTTTGAAGTTGTTCGAAACACTTACTCCATGAATGTCAGCATCACTTTGAGGTTGTTTGAAACTCTTACTACATTACTGTAAGCATCACTGAGCTTATTTGCAACTATCACTACATTACTGTTAGCATCATCTTGAGTTCATTAGCAAATCTTACGACATCACTGTCGCATCATTTTGAGACCATTAGCAATTATTCTGACATCACTGTCGCAATATTTTGAGGTTCGTATTAACTATTACTACATGTCTTTCAGCATCACTTTGAAGTTGTTCGAAACTTTCACTCCATTAATGTTAGCATCATTTTGAGTTTATTAGCAATTCTTACTAAATCACTGTCGCATCATTTTGAGATCTTTAGCAATTCTTCTGACATCACTGTCGCATTATTTTGAGGTTCGTAGCAACTCTTCCTGCATGACTGTCAGCATCACTTTGAGGTTGTTGGAAACACTTAGTACATTACTGTCAGCATCACTGAGTTGATTAGCAACTATCACTACATTACTGTTAGCATCGTTTTGAGTTCAATAGCAATTCTTACGACATCACTGTCAGCATCATTTTTTTTTACTCGCAACTCAAACCACATGACTGTCAGCATCACTTTGAGGTTATTCGAAACTTTCACTCCATTACTGTTAGCATCACTTTGAGTTAATTAGCAATTCTTACTAAATCACAGTCGCATCATTTTGAGATCTTCAGCAATTCTTCTGACATCACTGTCGCATTATTTTGAGTTTCGTAGCAACTCTTACTACATTACTGTCAGCATCACTTTGAAGTTGTTCGAAACTTTCACTCCATTAATGTTAGCATCATTTTGAGTTTATTAGCAATTCTTACTAAATCACTGTCGCATCATTTTGAGATCTTTAGCAATTCTTCTGACATCACTGTCGCATTATTTTGAGGTTCGTAGCAACTCTTCCTGCATGACTGTCAGCATCACTTTGAGGTTGTTGGAAACACTTAGTACATTACTGTCAGCATCACTGAGTTGATTAGCAACTATCACTACATTACTGTTAGCATCGTTTTGAGTTCAATAGCAATTCTTACGACATCACTGTCAGCATCATTTTTTTTTACTCGCAACTCAAACCACATGACTGTCAGCATCACTTTGAGGTTATTCGAAACTTTCACTCCATTACTGTTAGCATCACTTTGAGTTCATTAGCAATTCTTACTAAATCACAGTCGCATCATTTTGAGATCTTCAGCAATTCTTCTGACATCACTGTCGCATTATTTTGAGTTTCGTAGCAACTCTTACTACATTACTGTCAGCATCACTTTGAGGTTGTTCTAAACGTTCACTCCATTACTGTTAGCATCATTTTGAGTTGATTAGCAATTCTTACTAAATCACTGTCGCATCATTTGAGATCTTTAGCAATTCATCTGACATCACTGTCGCAATATTTTGAGGTTCGTAGCAACTTTTTCTACATTACTGTCGCATTATTTTGAGGTTCGTAGCAACTCTTACTACATGACCGTCAGCATCACTTTGAGGTTATTCGAAACTTTCATTCCATTACTGTTAGCATCATTTTGAGTTCATTAGCAATTCTTACGACATCACAGTAGCATTCAATTGAGTTCATTAGCAACTCTTACTACATGACTGTCAG
Organism: Aulostomus chinensis; assembly: GCF_037954235.1. Taxonomy (NCBI): domain Eukaryota; kingdom Metazoa; phylum Chordata; class Actinopteri; order Syngnathiformes; family Aulostomidae; genus Aulostomus; species Aulostomus chinensis. The sequence goes on along the minus strand of NC_141320.1, from coordinate 52,724,600 downwards.
CATCACTTTGAAGTTTTTCGAAACACTTACTACATGACTGTCAGCATCACTTTGAGGTTGTTTGAAACTCTTACTACATTACTGTAAGCATCACTGAGTTTATTAGCAACTATCACGACATTACTGTTAGCATCATCTTGAGTTCATTCGCAATTCTTACGACATCACTGTCGCATCATTTAAAGACCATGAGCAATTATTCTGACATCACTGTCGCAATATTTTGAGGTTCGTATTAACTCTTACTACATGTCTTTCAGCATCACTTTGAAGTTGTTCGAAACTTTCACTCCATTAATGTTAGCATCATTTTGAGTTTATTAGCAATTCTTCTGACATCACTGTCGCATTATTTTGATGTTCGTAGCAACTCTTACTACATTACTGTTGCATTATTTAAAGGTTCGTAGCAACTCTTACTACATTACTGTCAGCATAACTTTGAGTTTATTAGCAACTTTCACTCCATTCATGTTAGCATCAATTTGAGTTCATTAGCAATTCTTACTAAATCACTGTAGCATCATTTTGAGATCTTTAGCAATTCTTCTGACATCACTGTCGCATTATTTTGAGGTTCGTAGCAACTCTTACTACATGACTGTCAGCATCACTTTGAGGTTGTTCTAAACGTTCACTCCATTACTGTTAGCATCATTTTGAGTTGATTAGCAATTCTTACTAAATCACTGTCGCATCATTTGAGATCTTTAGCAATTCATCTGACATCACTGTCGCAATATTTTGAGGTTCGTAGCAACTTTTTCTACATTACTGTCGCATTATTTTGAGGTTCGTAGCAACTCTTACTACATGACCGTCAGCATCACTTTGAGGTTATTCGAAACTTTCACTCCATTACTGTGAGCACCCTTTTGAGTTCATCAGCAATTCTTACTAAATCACTGTAGCATCATTTTGAGATCATTAGCAATTCTTCTGACTTCACTGTCGCATTATTTTGAGGTTCGTAGCAACTCTTACTACATGACTGTCAGCATCACTTTGAGGTTGTTCAAAACGTTCACTCCATTAATGTTAGCATCATTTTGACTTTATTAGCAATTCTTACTAAATCACTGTCGCATCATTTTGAGATCTTTAGCAATTCTTCTGACATCACTGTCGCATTATTTTGAGGTTCGTAGCAACTCTTACTACATGATTGTCAGCATCACTTTGAGGTTGTTCGAAACACTTACTACATTACTGTAAGCATCACTGAGTTGATTAGCAACTATCACTACATTACTGTAAGCATTATCTTGAGTTCATTAGAAATTCTTCCGACATCACTGTCGCAATATTTTGAGGTTCGTATCAACTTTTACTAAATTACTGTCGCATTATTTTGAGGTTCGTAGCAACTCTTACTACATCACTGTCGCATCATTTTGAGATCATTAGCAATTCTTCCGACATCACTGTCGCATTATTTTGAGGTTCGTAGCAACTCTTACTACATTACTGTCAGCATCACTTTGAGGTTGTTCGAAACACTTACTACATTACTGTAAGCATCACTGAGTTGATTAGCAGCTATCACTACATTACTGTTTGCATCATTTTGAGTTCATTAGCAATTCTTACTAAGTCACTGTCGCATCATTTTGAGATCTTTAGCAATTCATGTGACATCACTGTCGCAATATTTTGAGGTTCGTAGCAACTTTTTCTACATTACTGTCGCATTATTTTAAGGTTCATAGCAACTCTTACTACATGACCGTCAGCATCACTTTGAGGTTATTCGAAACTTTCACTCCATTACTGTTAGCATCATTTTGAGTTCATTAGCAATTCTTCCGACATCACTGTCGCATTATTTTGAGGTTCGTAGCAACTCTTAGTACAAGACTGTCAGCATCACTTTGAGGTTATTCGAAAGTTTCACTCCATTACTGTTAGCATCATTTTGAGTTCATTAGCAATTCTTTCTACATCACTGTCGCATCATTTTGAGATCATTAGCAATTCTTCCGACATCACTGTCGAAATATTTTGAGGTTCGTAGCAACTTTTACTACATTACTGTCGCATTATTTTTAGGTTCGTAGCAACACTTACTACATGACTGTCAGCATCACTTTGAGGTTATTCGAAAGTTTCACTCCATTACTGTTAGCATTATCTTGAGTTCATTAGCAATTCTTCCGACATTACTGTCGCAATATTTTGACGTTCGTAGCAACTCTTACTACATTATTGTTGCATTATTTTAAGGTTCGTAGCAACTCTTACTACATTACTGTCAGCATCACTTTGAGGTTGTTCGAAACTCTTACTACATTACTTTAAGCATCACTGAGTTTCTTAGCAACTATCACTACATTACTGTTAGCATCATCTTGAGTTCATTAGCAATTCTTCCGACATCACTGTCGCAATATTTTCAGGTTCGAAGCAACTTTTACTACATTACTGTCGCATTACTTTGAGGTTCGTAGCAACACTTACTACATGACTGTAAGCATCACTTTGAGGTTATTCGAAAGTTTCACTCCATTACTGTTAGCATCATTTTGAGTTCATTAGCAATTCTTACTACATCACTGTCGCATCATTTTGAGATCATTAGCAATTCTTCCGACATCACTGTTGCAATATTTTGAGGTTCGTAGCAACTCTAACTACATTACTGTTGCATTATTTTAAGGTTTGTAGGAACTCTTACTTCATTACTATCAGCATCACTTTGAGTTTATTAGCAACTATCACTACATCACTGTTAGCATCATTTTGAGTTGTTGAGCAATTCTCACGACATCACTGTAGCATTAAATTGAGTTCATTAGCAACTCTTACTAAATGACTGTCAGCATCACTTTGAGGTTGTTCGAAACTCTTTCTACATTACTGTAAGCATCACTGAGTTTCTTAGCAACTATCACTACATTACTGTTAGCATCATCTTGAGTTCATTAGCAATTCTTCCAACATCACTGTCGCAATATTTTGAGGTTCGTAGCAATTCTTACTACATGACTGTCAGCATCACTTTGAGGTTGTTTGAAACTCTTACTACATTACTGTAAGCATCACTGAGTTTATTAGCAACTATCACTACATTACTGTTAGCATCATCTTGAGTTCATTAGCAATTCTTACGACATCATTGTCGCAATATTTTGAGGTTCGTATTAACTATTACTACATGTCTTTCAGCATCACTTTGAAGTTGTTCGAAACTTTCACTCCATTAATGTAAGCATCATTTTGAGATCTTTAGCAATTCTTCTGACATCACTGTCGCATTATTTTTAGGTTCGTAGCAACTCTTACTGCATGACTGTCAGCATCACTTTGAGGTTGTTCGAAACACTTAGTACATTACTGTAAGCATCACTGAGTTGATTAGCAACTATCACTACATTACTGTTAGCATCATTTTGAGTTCATTAGCAATTCTTCCGACATCACTGTCGCAATATTTTGAGGTTCGTAGCAACTTTTACTACATTGCCGTCGCATTATTTTGAGGTTCGTAGCAACTCTTACTACATGACTGTCAGCATCACTTTGAGGTTATTCGAAACTTTCACTCCATTACTGTTAGCATCATTTTGAGTTCATTAGCAACTCTTACTACATGACTGTCAGCATCACTTTGAAGTTTTTCGAAACACTTACTACATGACTGTCAGCATCACTTTGAGGTTCGTAGCAACTCTTACTACATTACTGTCAGCATCACTTTGAGTTTTTTAGCAACTATCACTACATTACTGTTAGCATCATCTTGAGTTCATTAGCAATTCTTACGACATCACTGTCGCATCATTTTGAGACCATTAGCAATTATTCTGACATCACTGTCGCAATATTTTGAGGTTCGTATTAACTCTTACTACATGTCTTTCAGCATCACTTTGAAGTTGTTCGAAACTTTCACTCCATTAATGTTAGCATCATTTTGAGTTTATTAGCAATTCTTACTAAATTACTGTCGCATCATTTTGAGATCTTTAGCAATTCTTCTGACATCACTGTCGCATTATTTTGATGTTCGTAGCAACTCTTACTACATTACTGTTGCATATTTAAAGGTTCGTAGCAACTCTTTCTACATTACTGTCAGCAGAACTTTGAGTTTATTAGCAACTTTCACTCCATTCATGTCAACATCAATTTGAGTTCATTAGCAATTCTTACTAAATCACTGTAGCATTATTTTGAGATCTTTAGCAATTCTTCTGACATCACTGTCGCATTATTTTGAGGTTTGTAGCAACTCTTACTACATGACTGTCAGCATCACTTTAAGGTTGTTCGAAACACTTACTACATTACTGTAAGCATCACTGAGTTGATTAGCAACTATCACTACATTACTGTAAGCATTATCTTGAGTTCATTAAAAATTCTTCCGACATCACTGTCGCAATATTTTGAGGTTCGTATCAACTTTTACTAAATTACTGTCGCATTATTTTGAGGTACGTTGTAGCACTTACTACATGACTGTTAGCATCACTTTGAGGTTATTCGAAACTTTCACTCCATTAGTGTTAGCATCATTTTGAGTTCATTAGCAATTCTTACTACATCACTGTCGCATCATTTTGAGATCATTAGCAATTCTTCCGACAACACTGTCGCATTATTTTGAGGTTCGTAGCAACTCTTACTATATCACTGTCAGGATCACTTTGAGGTTTTTCGAAACGTTCACTCCATTACTGTTAGCATCAATTTGAGTTTATTAGCAATTCTTACTAAATTACTGTCGCATCATTTTGAGATCTTTAGCAATTCTTCTGACATCACTGTCGCATTATTTTGATGTTCGTAGCAACTCTTACTACATTATTGTTGCATTATTTTGAGGTTCGTAGCAACTCTTACTACATGATTGTCAGCATCACTTTGAGGTTGTTCGAAACACTTACTACATTACTGTAAGCATCACTGAGTTGATTAGCAACTATCACTACATTACTGTAAGCATCATTTTGAGATCATTAGCAATTCTTCCGACATCACTGTCGCATTATTTTGAGGTTCGTAGCAACTCTTACTACATTACTGTCAGCATCACTTTGAGGGTGTTCGAAACACTTACTACATTACTGTAAGCATCACTGAGTTGATTAGCAGCTATCACTACATTACTGTTTGCATCATTTTGAATTCATTAGCAATTCTTACAAAATCACTGTCGCATCATTTTGAGATCTTTAGCAATTCATGTGACATCACTGTCGCAATATTTTGAGGTTCGTAGCAACTTTTTCTACATTACTGTCGCATTATTTTAAGGTTCATAGCAACTCTTACTACATGACCGTCAGCATCACTTTGAGGTTATTCGAAACTTTCACTCCATTACTGTTAGCATCATTTTGAGTTCATTAGCAACTATCACTACTTTACTGTTAGCATCATTTTAAGTTCATTAGCAATTCTTCCAACATCACTGTCGCATTATTTTGAGGTTCGTAGCAACTTTTACTACATTACTTTCGCAATATTTTGAGGTTCGTAGCAACACTTACTACATGACTGTGAGCATCACTTTGAGGTTATTCGAAACGTTCACTCCATTACTGTTAGCATCATTTTGAGTTCATTAGCAATTCTTACGAAATCACTGTAGCATCATTTTGAGATCATTAGCAATTCTTCCGACATTACTGTCGCATCATTTTGAGATCTTTAGCAATTCATGTGACATCACTGTCGCAATATTTTGAGGTTCGTAGCAACTTTTTCTACATTACTGTCGCATTATTTTGAGGTTCGTAGCAACTTTTCCTACATTACTGTCGCATTATTTTGAGGTTCGTAGCAACTCTTAGTACATGACTGTCAGCATCACTTTGAGGTTATTCTAAACGTTCCCTCCATTACTGTTAGCATCATTTTGAGTTCATTAGCAATTCTTACTAAATCACTGTCGCATCATTTTGAGATCCTTAGCAATTCTTCTGACATTACTGTCGCATTATTTTGAGGTTCGTAGCAACTCTTACTACATTATTGTTGCATTATTTTAAGGTTCGTAGCAACTCTTACTACATTACTTTCAGCATCACTTTGAGTTTATTAGCAACTATCACTAAATTACTGTTAGCATCATTTTGAGTTGTTGAGCAATTCTCACGACATCACTGTAGCATTAAATTGAGTTCATTAGCAACTCTTACTAAATGACTGTCAGCATCACTTTGAGGTTGTTCGAAACTCTTACTACATTACTGTAAGCATCACTGAGTTTCTTAGCAACTATCACTACATTACTGTTAGAATCATCTTGAGTTCATTAGCAATTCTTCCGACATCACTGTCGCAATATTTTGAGGTCCGTAGCAACTTTTACTACATTTCTGTCACATTATTTTGAGGTTCGTAGCAAATCTTACTACATGACTGTAAGCATCACTTTGAGGTTATTTGAAAGTTTCCCTCCATTACTGTTTGCATCATTTTGAGCTATGAGCAATTCTTACTACATCACTGTCGCATCATTTTGAGATCATTAGCAATTCTTCCGACATCACTGTCGCAATATTTTGAGGTTCGTAGCAACTCTTACTACATGACTGTCAGCATCACTTTGAGGTTATTCGAAAGTTTCACTCCATTACTGTTAGCAACATCTTGAGTTCATTAGCTATTCTTCCGACATCACTGTCGCAATATTTTGAGGTTCGTAGCAACTTTTACTACATTACTGTCGCATTATCTTGATGTTCGTAGCAATTTTTACTACATTACTGTCGCATTATCTTGAGGTTCGTAGCAACTCTTACTACATGACTGTCAGCATCACTTTGAGGTTATTCGAAACGTTCACTACATTACTGTTAGCATCATTTTAAGTTCATTAGCAATTCTTACTACATTACTGTTAGCATCATTTTGAGATCATTAGCAGTTCTGCCGACATCACTGTCGCAATATTTTGAGGTTCGTAGCAACTCTTACTACATTATTGTTGCATTATTTTACGGTTCGTAGCAACTCTTACTACATTACTGTCAGCATCACTTTGAGTTTATTAGCAACTATCACTACATTACTGTCGCATCATTTTGAGTTCATTAGCAATTCTTACGACATCACAGTAGCATTCAATTGAGTTCATTAGCAACTCTTACAAAATGACTGTCAGCATCACTTTGAGGTTGTTCGAAACTCTTACTACATTACTGTAAGCATCACTGAGTTTCTTAGCAACTATCACTACATTATTGTTAGCATCATCTTGAGTTCATTAGCAATTCTTCCGACATCACTGTCGCAATATTTTGAGGTTCGTAGCAACTTTTACTAAATTACTGTCGCATTATCTTGAGGTTCGTAGCAACTCTTAGTATATGACTGTCAGCATCACTTTGAGGTTATTCGAAAATTTCACTCCATTACTGTTAGCATCATTTTGAGTTCATTAGCAATTCTTACTACAACACTGTCGCATCATTTTTAGATCATTAGCAATTCTTCTGACATCACTGTCGCAATATTTTGAGGTTCGTAGCAACTCTTACTACATTATTGTTGCATTATTTTAAGGTTCGTAGCAACTCTTACTACATTACTGTCAGCATCACTTTGAGTCTATTAGCAACTATCACTACATTACTGTTAGCATCATTTTAAGTTCATTAGCAATTCTTACTACATTACTGTTAGCATCATTTTGAGTTCATTAGCAGTTCTTCCGACATCACTGTCGCAATATTTTGAGGTTCGTAGCAACTCTTACTACATTATTGTTGCATTATTTTAAGGTTCGTAGCAACTCTTACTACATTACTGTCAGCATCACTTTGAGTTTATTAGCAACTATCACTACATTACTGTCGCATCATTTTGAGTTCATTAGCAATTCTTACGACATCACAGTAGCATTCAATTGAGTTCATTAGCAACTCTTACTACATGACTGTCAGCATCACTTTGAAGTTTTTCGAAACACTTACTACATGACTGTCAGCATCACTTTGAGGTTGTTTGAAACTCTTACTACATTACTGTAAGCATCACTGAGTTTATTAGCAACTATCACTACATTACTGTCGCATCATTTTGAGTTCATGAGCAATTCTCACGACATCACTGTAGCATTGAATTGAGTTCATTAGCAACTCTTACTAAATGACTGTCAGCATCACTTTGAGGTTGTTCGAAACTCTTTCTACATTACTGTAAGCATCACTGAGTTTCTTAGCAACTATCACTACATTATTGTTAGCATCATCTTGAGTTCATTAGCAATTCTTCCGACATCACTGTCGCAATATTTTGAGGTTCGTAGCAACTTTTACTACATTACTGTCGCATTATTTTGAGGTTCGTAGCAACACTTACTACATGACTGTCAGCATCACTTTGAGGTCATTCAAAACATTCACTCCATTACTGTTAGCATCATTTTGAGTTCATTAACAATTCTTACTAAATCACTGTCGCATCATTTTGAGATCATGAGCAATTCTTCCGACAACACTGTCGCATTATTTTGAGGTTCGTAGCAACTCTTCCTACATGACTGTCACCATCACTTTTGAGGTTATTCGAAACACTTACTACATGACTGTAAGCATCACTGAGTTGATTAGCAACTATCACTACATTACTGTTAGCATCATTTTAAGTTCATTAGCAATTCTTCCGACATCACTGTCGCAATATTTTGAGGTTCGTAGCGACGTTTACTACATTACTGTCGCATTATATTGAGGTTCGTAGCAACTTTTCCTACATGACTGTCACCATCACTTTTGAGGTTATTCGAAACATTTACTACATTACTGTAAGCATCACTGACTTGATTAGCAACTATCACTCCATTACTGTTAGCATCATTTTGAGTTCATTAGCAATTCTTACTACATCACTGTCGCATCATTTTGAGATCATTAGCAATTCTTCTGACATCACTGTCCCATTAATTTGAGGTTCGTAGCAACTCTTCCTACATTATTGTTGCATTATTTTAAGGTTCGTAGAAACTCTGACTACATTACTGTCAGCATCACTTTGAGTTTATTAGCAACTATCACTACATTACTGTTAGCATCATTTTGAGTTCATGAGCAATTCTCACGACATCACTGTAGCATTGAATTGAGTTCATTAGCAACTCTTACTAAATGACTGTCAGCATCACTTTGAGGTTGTTCGAAACTCTTACTACATTACTGGAAGCATCACTGAGTTTCTTAGCAACTATCACTACATTATTGTTAGCATCATCTTGAGTTCATTAGCAGTTCTTCCGACATCACTGTCGCAATATTTTGAGGTTCGTAGCAACTTTTACTACATTACTGTCGCATTATCTTGAGGTTCGTAGCAACTCTTAGTACATGACTGTCAGCATCACTTTGAGGTTATTCGAAAATTTCACTCCATTACTGTTAGCATCATTTTGAGTTCATTAGCAATTCTTCCGACATCACTGTCGCATCATTTTGAGATCATTAGCAATTCTTCTGACATCACTGTCGCAATATTTTGAGGTTCGTAGCAACTCTTACTACATTATTGTTGCATTATTTTAAGGTTCGTAGCAACTCTTACTACATTACTGTCAGTATCACTTTGAGTTTATTAGCAACTATCACTACATTACTGTTAGCATCATTTTAAGTTCATTAGCAATTCTTACTACATTACTGTTAGCATCATTTTAAGATCATTAGCAGTTCTTCCGACATCACTGTCGCAATATTTTGAGGTTCGTAGCAACTCTTACTACATGACTGTTGCATTATTTAAAGGTTCGTAGAAACTCTTACTACATTACTGTAAGCATCACTGAGTTTATTAGCAACTATCACTACATTGCTGTTAGCATCATTTTCAGTTCATTAGCAATTCTTCCGACATCACTGTCGCAATATTTTGAGGTTCGTAGCAACTTTTACTACATTACTGTTGCATTATTTTGAGGTTAGTAGCAACTCTTACTACATGACTGTCAGCATCACTTTGAGGTTATTCGAAACTTTCACTCCATTACTGTTAGCATCATTTTTGGTACATTAGCAATTCTTACTACATCACTGTTGCATCATTTTTAGATCATTAGTAATTCTTCTGACATCACTGTCGCATTATTTTGAGGTTCGTAGCAACTCTTACTACATTACTGTCAGCATCACTTTGAGTTTTTTAGCAACTATCACTACATTACTGTTAGCATCATTTTGAGTTTATGAGCAATTCTCACGACATCACTGTAGCATTGAATTGAGTTCATTAGCAACTCTTACTAAATGACTGTCAGCATCACTTTGAGATTGTTCGAAACTCTTACTACATTACTGTAAGCACCAATGAGTTTCTTAGCAACTATCACTACATTACTGTTAGCATCATTTTAAGTTCATTAGCAATTCTTACTACATTACTGTCGCATCATTTTGAGATCATTAGCAATTCTTCCGACATCACTATCGCAATATTTTGAGGTTCGTAGCAACTTTTACTACATTTCTGTCGCATTATATTGAGGTTCGTAGCAACTCTTCCTACATGACTGTCAGCATCACTTTGAGGTTGTTCGAAACTCTTACTACATTACTGTAAGCATCACCGAGTTGATTAGCAACTATCACTACATTACTGTTAGCATCATTTTAAGTTCATTAGCAATTCTTCCGACATCACTGTCGCAATATTTTGAGGTTTGTAGCGACTTTTACTACATTACTGTCGCATTATATTGAGATTCTTAGCAACTATCACTACATTATTGTTAGCATCATCTTGAGTTCATTAGCAATTCTTCCGACATCACTGTCGCAATATTTTGAGGTTCGTAGCAACTTTTACTACATTACTGTCGCATTATTTTGAGGTTCGTAGCAACACTTACTACATGACTGTCAGCATCACTTTGAGGTTATTCGAAGGTTTCACTCCATTACTGTTAGCATCATTTTTAGTTCATTAGCAATTCTTACTACATCACTGTCGCATCATTTTGAGATCATTAGCAATTCTTACTTAATCACTGTCGCATCATTTTTAGATCATTAGCAATTCTTCTGACATCACTGTCACATTATTTTGAGGTTCGTAGCAACTATCACTACATTATTGTTGCATTATTTAAAGGTTCGTAGAAACTCTTACTACATCACTGTCAGCATCACTTTGAGTTTATTAGCAACTATCACTACATTACTGTTAGCATCATTTTGAGTTTATTAGCAATTCTCACGACATCACTGTAGCATTGAATTGAGTTCATTAGCAACTCTTACTAAATGACTTTCAGCATCACTTTGAGGTTGTTCGAAACTCTTACTACATTACTGTAAGCATCACTGAGTTTCTGAGCAACTATCACTACATTACTGTTAGCATCATTTTAAGTTCATTAGCAATTCTTACTACATTACTGTCGCATCATTTTGAGATAATTAGCAATTCTTCCGACATCACTGTCGCAATATTTTGAGGTTCGTTGCAACTCTTACTACATTACTGTTGCATTTTTTAAGGTTCGTAGCAACTCTTACTACATGACTGTCAGCATCACTTTGAGGTTGTTTGAAACTCTTACTACATTACTGTAAGCATCACTGAGTTTATTAGCAACTATCACTACATTACTGTCGCATCATTTTGAGTTCATGAGCAATTCTCACGACATCACTGTAGCATTGAATTGAGTTCATTAGCAACTCTTACTAAATGACTGTCAGCATCACTTTGAGGTTGTTCGAAACTCTTTCTACATTACTGTAAGCATCACTGAGTTTCTTAGCAACTATCACTACATTATTGTTAGCATCATCTTGAGTTCATTAGCAATTCTTCCGACATCACTGTCGCAATATTTTGCGGTTCGTAGCAACTTTTACTACATTACTGTCGCATTATTTTGAGGTTCGTAGCAAAACTTACTACATGACTGTCAGCATCACTTTGAGGTCATTCAAAACATTCACTCCATTACTGTTAGCATCATTTTGAGTTCATTAACAATTCTTACTAAATCACTGTTGCATCATTTTGAGATCATGAGCAATTCTTCCGACAACACTGTCGCATTATTTTGAGGTTCGTAGCAACTCTTCCTACATGACTGTCACCATCACTTTTGAGGTTATTCGAAACACTTACTACATGACTGTAAGCATCTCTGAGTTGATTAGCAATTATCACTACATTACTGTTAGCATCATTTTAAGTTCATTAGCAATTCTTCCGACATCACTGTCGCAATATTTTGAGGTTCGTAGCGACTTTTACTACATTACTGTCGCATTATATTGAGGTTCGTAGCAACTATCACTACATTACTGTTAGCATCATTTTAATTTCATTAGCAATTCTTCCGACATCACTGTCGCAATATTTTGAGGTTCGTAGCGACTTTTACTACATTACTGTCGCATTATATTGAGGTTCGTAGCAACTCTTACTACATGACTGTCAGTATCACTTTGAGGTTTTTCGAAACACTTACTACATTACTGTAAGCATCACTGACTTGATTAGCAACTATTACTACATTACTGTTAGCATCATTTTGAGTTCATTAGCAATTCTTCCGACATCACTGTCGCAATATTTTGAGGTTCGTAGCAACTTTTTCTACATTACTGTCGCATTATTTTGAGGTTCGTAGCAACTCCTACTACATGACTGTCAGCATCACTTTGAGGTTGTTCGAAACTCTTACTACATTACTGTAAGCATCACTGACTTGATTAGCAACTATCACTACGTTACTGTTAGCATCATTTTGAGTTTATGAGCAATTCTTACTAAATCACTTTCGCATCATTTTGAGATCTTTAGCAATTTTTCTGACATCACTGTCGCATTATTTAGAGGTTCGTAGCAACTCTTCCTACATGACTGTCACCATCACTTTTGAGGTTATTCGAAACACTTACTACATGACTGTAAGCATCACTGAGTTGATTAGCAACTATCACTACATTACTGTTAGCATCATTTTAAGTTCATTAGCAATTCTTCCGACATCACTGTCGCAATATTTTGAGGTTCGTAGCGACTTTTACTACATTACTGTCGCATTATATTGAGGTTCTTAGCATCTATCACTACATTATTGTTAGCATCATTTTGAGATAATTAGCAATTCTTCCGACATCACTGTCGCAATATTTTGAGGTTCGTTGCAACTCTTACTACATTACTGTTGCATTTTTTAAGGTTCGTAGCAACTCTTACTACATGACTGTCAGCATCACTTTGAGGTTGTTTGAAACTCTTACTACATTACTGTAAGCATCACTGAGTTTATTAGCAACTATCACTACATTACTGTCGCATCATTTTGAGTTCATGAGCAATTCTCACGACATCACTGTAGCATTGAATTGAGTTCATTAGCAACTCTTACTAAATGACTGTCAGCATCACTTTGAGGTTGTTCGAAACTCTTTCTACATTACTGTAAGCATCACTGAGTTTCTTAGCAACTATCACTACATTATTGTTAGCATCATCTTGAGTTCATTAGCAATTCTTCCGACATCACTGTCGCAATATTTTGCGGTTCGTAGCAACTTTTACTACATTACTGTCGCATTATTTTGAGGTTCGTAGCAAAACTTACTACATGACTGTCAGCATCACTTTGAGGTCATTCAAAACATTCACTCCATTACTGTTAGCATCATTTTGAGTTCATTAACAATTCTTACTAAATCACTGTTGCATCATTTTGAGATCATGAGCAATTCTTCCGACAACACTGTCGCATTATTTTGAGGTTCGTAGCAACTCTTCCTACATGACTGTCACCATCACTTTTGAGGTTATTCGAAACACTTACTACATGACTGTAAGCATCTCTGAGTTGATTAGCAATTATCACTACATTACTGTTAGCATCATTTTAAGTTCATTAGCAATTCTTCCGACATCACTGTCGCAATATTTTGAGGTTCGTAGCGACTTTTACTACATTACTGTCGCATTATATTGAGGTTCGTAGCAACTATCACTACATTACTGTTAGCATCATTTTAATTTCATTAGCAATTCTTCCGACATCACTGTCGCAATATTTTGAGGTTCGTAGCGACTTTTACTACATTACTGTCGCATTATATTGAGGTTCGTAGCAACTCTTACTACATGACTGTCAGTATCACTTTGAGGTTTTTCGAAACACTTACTACATTACTGTAAGCATCACTGACTTGATTAGCAACTATTACTACATTACTGTTAGCATCATTTTGAGTTCATTAGCAATTCTTCCGACATCACTGTCGCAATATTTTGAGGTTCGTAGCAACTTTTTCTACATTACTGTCGCATTATTTTGAGGTTCGTAGCAACTCCTACTACATGACTGTCAGCATCACTTTGAGGTTGTTCGAAACTCTTACTACATTACTGTAAGCATCACTGACTTGATTAGCAACTATCACTACGTTACTGTTAGCATCATTTTGAGTTTATGAGCAATTCTTACTAAATCACTTTCGCATCATTTTGAGATCTTTAGCAATTTTTCTGACATCACTGTCGCATTATTTAGAGGTTCGTAGCAACTCTTCCTACATGACTGTCACCATCACTTTTGAGGTTATTCGAAACACTTACTACATGACTGTAAGCATCACTGAGTTGATTAGCAACTATCACTACATTACTGTTAGCATCATTTTAAGTTCATTAGCAATTCTTCCGACATCACTGTCGCAATATTTTGAGGTTCGTAGCGACTTTTACTACATTACTGTCACATTATATTGAGGTTCTTAGCATCTATCACTACATTATTGTTAGCATCATCTTGAGTTCATTAGCAATTCTTCCGACATCACTGTCGCAATATTTTGAGGTTCGTAGCAACTTTTACTACATTACTGTCGCATTATTTTGAGGTTCGTAGCAACACTTACTACATGACTGTCAGCATCACTTTGACGTTATTCGAAGGTTTCACTCCATTACTGTTAGCGTCATTTTGAGTTCATTAGCAATTCTTACTACATCACTGTCGCATCATTTTGAGATCATTAGCAATTCTTACTTAATCACTGTCGCATCATTTTGAGATCATTAGCAATTCTTCTGACATCACTGTCACATTATTTTGAGGTTCGTAGCAACTATCGCTACATTATTGTTGCATTATTTTAAGTTCATTAGCAATTCTCACGACATCACTGTAGCATTGAATTGAGTTCATTAGCAACTCTTACTAAATGACTGTCAGCATCACTTTGAGGTTATTCGAAACTCTTACTACATTACTGTAAGCATCACTGAGTTTCTTAGCAACTATCACTACATTACTGTTAGCATCATTTTAAGTTCATTAGCAATTCTTACTACATCACTGTCGCAATATTTTGAGGTTCGTAGCAACTTTTACTACATTACTGTCGCATTATATTGAGGTTCGTAGCAACTCTTACTACATGACTGTCAGCATCACTTTGAGGTTTTTCGAAACTCTTACTACATTACTGTAAGCATCACTGACTTGATTAGCAACTATCACTCCATTACTGTTAGCATCATTTTGAGTTCATGAGCAATTCTTACTACATCACTGTCGCATTATTTTGAGGTTCGTAGCAACTCTTACTACAAGACTGTCAGCATCACTTTGAGCTTATTCGAAACGTTCACTCCATTTCTTTTAGCATCATTTTGAGTTCATGAGCAATTCTTACTAAATCACTTTCGCATCATTTTGAGATCTTTAGCAATTTTTCTGACATCACTGTCGCATTATTTTGAGGTTCGTAGCAACTCTTCCTACATGACTGTCACCATCACTTTTGAGGTTATTCGAAACACTTACTACATGACTGTAAGCATCACTGAGTTGATTAGCAATTATCACTACATTACTGTTAGGATCATTTTAAGTTCATTAGCAATTCTTCCGACATCACTGTCGCAATATTTTGAGGTTCGTAGCGACTTTTACTACATTACTGTCGCATTATATTGAGGTTCGTAGCAACTATCACTACATTACTGTTAGCATCATTTTAATTTCATTCGCAATTCTTCCGACATCACTGTCGCAATATTTTGAGGTTCGTAGCGACTTTTACTACATTACTGTCGCATTATATTGAGGTTCGTAGCAACTCTTACTACATGACTGTCAGCATCACTTTGAGGTTATTTGAAAGTTTCACTCCATTACTGTTAGCATCATTTTGAGTTCATTAGCAATTCTTCCGACATCACTGTCACAATATTTTGAGGTTCGTAGCAACTCTTACTACATTATTGTTGCATTATTTTAAGGTTCGTAGAAACTCTGACTACATTACTGTCAGCATCACTTTGAGTTTATTAGCAACTATCACTACATTACTGTTAGCATCATTTTGAGTTCATGAGCAATTCTCACGACATCACTGTAGCATTGAATTGAGTTCATTAGCAACTCTTACTAAATGACTGTCAGCATCACTTTGAGGTTGTTCGAAACTCTTACTACATTACTGTAAGCATCACTGAGTTTTTTTAGCAACTATCACTACATTATTGTTAGCATCATCTTGAGTTCATTAGCAATTCTTCCGACATCACTGTCGCAATATTTTGAGGTTCGTAGCAACTTTTACTACATTACTGTCGCATTATCTTGAGGTTCGTAGCAACTTTTCCTACATGACTGTCAGCATCACTTTGAGGTTATTCGAAAATTTCACTCCATTACTGTTAGCATCATTTTGAGTTCATTAGCAATTCTTCCGACATCACTGTCGCATCATTTTGAGATCATTAGCAATTCTTCTGACATCACTGTCGCAATATTTTGAGGTTCGTAGCAACTTTTACTACATTACTGTCGCATTATATTGAGGTTCGTAGCAACTCTTACTACATGACTGTCAGCATCACTTTGAGGTTGTTCGAAACTCTTACGACATTACTGTAAGCATCACTGACTTGATTAGCAACTATCACTCCATTACTGTTAGCATCATTTTGAGTTCATGGGCAATTCTTACTACATCACTTTCGCATTATTTTGAGGTTCGTAGCAACTCTTACTACAAGACTGTCAGCATCACTTTGAGCTTATTCGAAACGTTCACTCCATTCCTGTTAGCATCATTTTGAGTTCATGAGCAATTCTAACTAAATCACTTTCGCATCATTTTGAGATCTTTAGCAATTTTTCTGACATCACTGTCGCATAATTTTGAGGTTCGTAGCAACTCTTCCAACATGACTGTCACCATCACTTTTGAGGTTATTCGAAACACTTACTACATGACTGTAAGCATCACTGAGTTGATTAGCAACTACCACTACATTACTGTTAGCATCATCTTGAGTTCATTAGCAATTCTTCCGACATCACTGTCGCAATATTTTAAGGTTCGAAGCAACTTTTACTACATTACTGTTAGCATCATCTTGAGTTCATTAGCAATTCTTCAAACATCACTGTCGCAATATTTTGAGGTTCGTAGCAACACTTACTACATGACTGTCAGCATCACTTTGAGGTTATTCGAAAGTTTCACTCCATTACTGTTTGCATCATTTTGAGTTCATTTGCAATTCTTACTACATCACTGTCGCATCATTTTAAGATCATGTGCAATTCTTCCGACATCACTGTCGCATTATTTTGAGGTTCGTAGCAACTCTTAGTACAAGACTGTCAGCATCACTTTGAGGTTATTCGAAACGTTCACTCCATTACAGTTAGCATCATTTTGAGTTCATGAGCAATTCTTACTAAATCACTGTCGCATCATTTTGAGATCTTTAGCAATTCTTCTGACATCACTGTCGCAATATTTTGAGGTTCGTAGCAACTTTTACTACATTACTTTCGCATTATTTTGAGGTTCGTAGCAACTCTTAGTACATGACTGTCAGCATCACTTTGAGGTTATTTGAAACGTTCACTCCATTACTTTTAGCATCATTTTGAGTTCATTAGCAATTCTTACTAAATCACTGTCGCATCATTTTGAGATCATTAGCAATACTTCTGACATCACTGTCACATTATTTTGAGGTTCGTAGCAACTCTTACTACATTATTGTTGCATTATTTTTAGGTTCCTAGCAACTCTTCCTACATTACTGTCAGCATCACTTTGAGTTTATTAGCAACTATCACTACATTACTGTTAGCATTATTTAAAGTTCATTATCAGTTCTTCCGACATCACTGTCGCAATATTTTGAGTTTCGTAGCAACTCTTACTACATTACTGTCAGCATCACTTTGAGTTTATTAGCAACTATCACTACATTACTGTTAGCATCATTTTGAGTTCATTAGCAATTCTTACTACATCACTGTCGCATCATTTTCAGATCATTAGCAATTCTTCTGACATCACTGTCGCATTATTTTGAGGTTCGTAGCAACTCTTACTACATTACTGTTGCATTATTTTAAGGTTCGTAGCAACTCTTACTACATTACTTTCAGCATCACTTTTAGTTTATTAGCAACTATCACTACATTACTGTTAGCATCATTTTGAGTTTATTACCAATTCTCACGACATCACTGTAGCATTAAATTGAGGTTAGTAGCAACTCTTCCTACATGACTGTCAGGATCACTTTGAAGTTGTTTGAAACACTTACTACATTACTGTCAGCATCACTTTGAGTTCATTAGCAACTTTCACCACATTACTGTTAACATCATTATGAGGTTGGAACAACCTCAAAGTGATGCTGACAGTCATGTGGTAAGAGTTGCTACTAAACACTTACTACATTACCGGAAGCATCACTGAGTTAATTAGCAACTATCACTACATTACTGTTAACATCATTTTGAGTTCATTCGCAATTCTTCCGACATCACTGTCGCAATATTTTGAGGTTCGTAGCAACACTTACTACATGACTTTCAGCATCACTTTGAGGTTGTTCAAAACCCTTACTGCATAACTGTCAGCATCACTTTGAGTTTATTAGCAACTATCACTACATTACTGTTAGCATCATTTTGAGTTCATTAGCAATTCTTATGACATCACTGTAGCATTACTTTGAGGTTAGTAGCAACTCTTACTACACTACTGTCAGCATTACTTTGAGGTTGTTCGAAACACTTACTACATTACTGTAAGCATCACTGAGTTTATTAGCAACTATCACTACATTACTGTTAGCATCATTTTGAGTTCATTAGCAATTCTTATGACATCACTGTAGCATCATTTTGAGATCATTAGCAATTCTTCCGACATTACTTTCGCATTATTTTGCGTTCATTAGCAATTCTTACGACATCACTGTAGCATTATTTTGAGGGTAGTAGCAACTCTTACTACATGACTTTCAGCATCATTTGAAATTGTTCTAAACTTTCACTTCATTACTGAAAGCATCACTGAGTTTATAGCAACTATCACTCCATCACTGTCGCATTAATTTGAGGTTCGAAGCAACTCTTACTACATCACTGTCAGCCTTACATTGAGGTTATTCGAAACTTTCACTTCATTACTGTTAGCATCACTGAGTTTATTAGCAACTATCACTACATTACTGTTAGCATCATTTTGAGTTCATTAGCAATTCTTCTGACATCACTGTAGCATTATTTTGTGGTTAGTAGCAACTTTTACTACATTACTGTCGCATTATCTTGAGGTTCGTAGCAACTCTTACTGCACGACTGTCAGCATCACTTTGAGTTTATTAGCAACTATCACTACATTACTTTTAGCATAATTTTGAGTTCATTAGCAATTCTGATGACATCACTGTCGCATAATTTTGAGATCATTAGGAATTCTTCTGACATCACTGTAGCATTATTTTGAGGTTATTAGCAACTCTTCCTCCATTACTGTTAGCATCATTTTGAGTTCATTAGCAATTCTTCCGACATCACTGTAGCATTATTTTGAGGTTTTGAGGTACCTTTGTTTGTAACCGATCTGCTGACCAGCGAGATGCCACCACGCACGGCTGTCGGCTCCGTAAAGGAGGGAGAGGAAGTGGAAAGGACGGAGAAGGGTCGGACCAGGTCTACTGCTAGGTGACCACTCACTATGTGTGCCACACTGCCCCTCATGGTGGGGAGTGTAGCGCTATCCTGCCACAGTACATTTGTTTCATTCTTTTGCTCTTGCACTTTAATTAAAATGGACTGGACTTGAGAATGTTTTGTTTCAAAATATAGAAGAATTCCCAGATTTATAGGTAGCATGAGTATGAAGTTGCACTTGCACCCGGTGGGAAAATGTCCTCTGCATTTGACTCTAACTATGTAGGAGCAGTGGTAGCAGTGTCAGCCTGGGGGCTTGGTCAAGATCAATGACAGGAGTAGCAGACAGGTAATATCCATAGCATGCATGTTGTTTTAGAGGAGTAAGGGTACACTGTTGGTCTCTCACCTGATGCGCTGTCATCAGCACAAATGATCTGTTCCTAAACATCAAAATCTACCATCCCCCCTGATTGTTTTTTACAACTGGAGTACTGGTTAACACTTTAGAAAGCCTTCATTCAGAGCTGTGAAGAACCTTTAACCTGATATCCCAGACATCAAAGTGGGCCACTAACTGGCCAGATGAAGCTATGCTAGGCTGCTGTACTCTGAAGAGCTAAAGTAGCAGCTTCTGAGAGGGATGCTAACCTGGATGTGTTCATCTCCTACTTTAATATCAGCCCCCAACTTGGAGCTCTGACAGCCTCCAGCTTGTTGTTCCTGTTTCTGCTTCAGTCAACAGGGAACTCCAACCTGCAGTAGAATCTTCAACAACAATGGAATAGAAAAGTGAGGAAGAAAAACTAGAATAAACTTACAAAGCTGAGAAATGTTCATGAAGAAGAAAGGCACACGTTATGATTGAGGCCAGAAACTAAAACTCCACACCAAATGTACTTTGACTTGTAGGATAATGAACTTGAATGTGTTGAAACAGCAGATCAATGAATCCACTACCACACAACAAGATGATGACCCCCGACCACAAGATGGCGTCACAGATCCTGACGCTCTGAGCAGGAAACACCGAGCAAAACATTACAACAAAGCTCCTGTTGTTCCCTCCAGGAAAAACTGTGGCTCTGATGAGAAGAAGGATCCCAGCCTCCTCTGAGGATCCATGGCCGCACCATTGGGTAGAAGGACGATGGGGTCGGCACCAGGAGGAACCCTGGTGTCTCCGATGCAGGGAAGATGGAGCAGTGAAGAGGCCACATTGTGGCGTCCTAAAGAGGACATTTGGTGGAGCCTGAGACAGCAAACATCACGCCCCCTTCATCAGAAGAACCACAGCACCAGAAGAAAGAATCCTGGCAGTGACGACAGGGAGGATCAGGGTGACCTCCTCACCTCCACCTTTGAACCTTCAAATGAACTTTAAAAAGCTTCAGAGTGGAGAAGGATTTTAAAACATTTTATTGTTTTTTTCCTTTCATTCTCATTTGTGCGATTGTCTGATTTATTAGAAATAAACACTGTCTGCTGGGTTTACATTGACTGTGATTCTCTTTTTGCATGCAAGTTGAAAGTTCTGCCAATAAAAACCACAAGTATTTGAAGACCAAAGGAAGAACCCCCAAAGTCAGGACCCTGAGATCAAAGTGAACGCTCTGATCTCAGAGGTCTGGGATATTTCCCATCCAATGGCCCTTCAAATAAGAGCCCTGTGTCTCTGTCTCAAAGTTTTCAACCGTATTTGTTTGTTAAATTAAAACCAGACGACCACTGTGGTCCTTTTTACACGGTAAGTAAAGCACAGATGCCCTGGTGGACCTGTTTGCACCCTGGACTTTGAATCCAGTGACCTGAGTCCAAGTCTCAGTTCCAGCAGGTTTCCTGCAGCCTTCAGCAGAGCTGAATGTTTCTCTGTAGAGAACTAAGTGATGCTCTCAGCAGGTTGAGGGCACCACCAACAAGTGAGGTATGAACCTCTGACTTCCTTCTTGTCAAACAGGAAACTCCTAATACCTCATTTGAGTAAAGTACCTCATATTCCTGACATCCAAGTAGTAGTGAAGTGGAGGAAGAAGGGAGGAGATCTCCAACAGGATCCTTCTTCCCTCTGTCCTCCTTGATCTCATGGATCACCACTGTCAAGTGGAGACCCAAGCTCCCGGATGGATCTGGCACTCAGGAACTGCTGAGTTTTCCAGTGGACTTTGTTCCATCCATGGTTCAGGAACAGGACTCCTCCTGGTTAACCTGGTATCTTTCCACCCAACTGTGGGTTCTTGGAGAATTTTTCATGTCATGTCAAGAAATCAGGCTGGTGGGTTTTTCAATGAGAGAAATTCTGGTAACTTAATTAAGTGGCATGTTTGTTGAAGCAGTAATTAACTGATAAATTAAGGAAGGCCTGGCCAGTCTTTGCTCCCAGGTCATACGATGGAGTTAGAAAGTCCTGAATAAATCTGGAGTTCCTTGATTTCCTTGTGGTTCTTGTTCCTTTTGCCAATGTAGTCTGGAACAAGAGCAAGATGAACCTCCACATAGCAACAGGTTGATTGCAGGTGATGTCAAGTGGTATTTTGAGGAACCTCCTCCTTGTGTTTGGTTCCATGGTGGAAGGGTGAGCACTCTGGACTCTGGATCCAGTGATCCCAGTTCAAGTCTTGGTGGGACCTTCCTGTCTGGAATGTGTCCCATGTAACAAACTGATCAAGAGATGTTTTGTGGTTCAAATGTTCTGGTTCATTTCTTGTCCTTTAGAAAAATGAAAATCATTTCTTACTGCCATGAACTCAGACTGTGTGTTTAATGTTAACAATAAATAAACCAACTAAGGAGCCAGTAGCTCCTGTGGAAAAAAATTCTACTTTGTCAGTGAATTAATTCAGTCTGCAACTAAGTTTCTGTCAGGATGGCCGAGCGGTCTAAGGCGCTGCGTTCAGGTCGCAGTCTCTCCTGGAGGCGAGGGTTCAAATCCCACTTCTGATAAAGGACATTTTCTCCACATTCCTATGCATCCACAGTGGTACATTCCAATCCCAGTTGAAGCTGCTCTCCACTGATGGGAGTGAGTGGTTGAACTTGCAGCAGAAGAGGCAAAGGAGCTTCCCTGTGACAGTCCAACATCGCCTGGTTTCCTCCAACATGGAGCAGCCACCAAAACTGATCTTCAAATGTTGGATCAAAGTCTGCTGAAGGAATGTGTTTTCTTTGAAGTCACATTTTGTCCATTAACTTCATAATCAGAGTCTCCATCTCATCACATGACTAAAGTCTGGGTTCTGTATTGGTGGTAAAATATCCTTCCATGCCCCTCACTAGTTTGCACACAGAAAAGCATATTTTACTGGTTTCAGATCTCTTAGCTTGTTCTCTCTCTTAAAGCAGCTGAGGCAGCTTTCATTGTGTGATTGATTTAAAATATAAATATGGAACAGAACCATTGGAATCAGATGTCAGGACATTTGAAGGAATGTCAATCTCCTGTTGAAATGTTGCAGTGTGCAGCTGAGGCTCTCTGGCAGTGGCACCAGGAGCCCCAATGGCAGAACCTGGACCCTCCTGGAGGAGAACCACAGGTGAGGGCCTTCTTGGCTCCAGATTGATGGAAGTCAAGTGTCTGAGGCTGTTAGCAGCCATGAAGTTGATCTGGTTGGCACTGGTATTTGTTCTTGCTGCAGCTCAGGAGTGATTCAGGAGAAGAGTTTCAGAACAGCCCAGGTTGGGGACTGGAATTTTAAAATTTCCCCTGGAACCAAACAACCTTGGAGGGTAAAAGCTCCAATCATAGCCACTCAGATGCAGCAGCAGAAGAAGCTGTCATCCACCCTGACAGTCAGAGCATCAAGTCAAGAAAACATCACCATCTTGTAGTTCCAAACCTCCACCTGTCAGATTCAGCTACTTCTGATTGTGGGACTTTAAATTTGAACACAATGGAATTTGGACAAGGAGTTTTCCTTCCAGTCCAAACATCATCGTCCAGCCTCCAACCAGAGGTCCATCAGTTATCATGGAGCCACAGGTGGAGTCTGGATTCTTTTCTAGAATGAGACGGCAATGACAGTCCTGCCAAGTGACATCACTGACATGAATGGATGACTTCAGTCACGTGACTGGATGACTTCAGTCACGTGACTGGATGACTTCAGTCACGTGACTGGATGACTTCAGTCACGTGACTGGATGACTTCAGTCACATGACTGGATGACAGTGTAGATGCCAATGTAGAGGTTGGGGAAATAGTCTCTGAGAATCCAGCTTGAACCCACAGCCTCCTTGTTTTCCAAAAACCCAAACAGCGACCATCAGTCTCCCTCCAATCCTGTACTTGGGTAAACAACAAAAACAGAGTAAAAGTCTCTGGCAACATATTTGTTTCCTGTAGGGTTTCTTCATGTATGTGTGGTGTACCTGCTTTCCCAGAGGACTGCCATCTTTGTTCTGTGGGCTGACATGTTTTAGTGTCAGCACAGGTCATCGCGCTGAGACTGAACTCTCATTCTCCTCCAAGTATTATTTCCACCTCACACTCCTGCATATATTCAAGTGAACAGGGAACACAAATTTATGCTCAACTTCTCCTGTGTATTCATCCACAGTCACTAAACAACAACCAAACCAAACAAAAGAGGTTTGCTAGCATGGCGATCAGCTGTAGTTCACCATCTTATCCAGGTCACATGACTCAGGAGTAGCGTGGCCATCTGGCAACCAAAGGGTGGCTGGTTTGATCCTCACTTTCTCCAGTGACCATGTCAAAGTGTCCTTGAGTAAGAGACTGAACCCCTAAATACTTCTGATGAGTAGGTTGGCTCCTTGCATGGCAGCCTTCAGCATCAGTGTGTGAGTGTGTGTGAATGAGAGGACATTGTTCAGCTCCTTGAGTGCTGCTGAGGTAGAAAGGCTCTGTACAAATTGAGTCCTTTTACCATTTCTTTCCTGCTTCTAGCAGCGCTGTTGTCACTTCCTGTGACCGTGGAGGGAAGGAGTCCCCCTTCAGAATAAGTTTGATATCATTGTTACTTCCTCTTCAACATGCCTTTCGCAGAACAACTCAGAGAGCAGCACAGTGAGGTAGTGTGGCCGAGCGGTCTAAGGTGCTGGATTAAGGTTCCAGTCCTCTCAGGAGGCGTGGGTTCAAATCCCACCACTGCCATCATGTCCCAGGTCACTGGAGAGGTGTAGCAGGTCTCTAACTACCTCTCCTCTGTCTTCCACTGATATCTTCAAACCTGTGACCAAAAGAAGAACCCTCCTTTGAGTCCACAGACCTGAGCATCACTGCTCTGACTACCAGGTTACCTCCTGGTTATCAGGGTGAAGTCATGGTGAGGTAGTCAGTTGTTCCTTTGTTTTATGACAGAGGCCTCATTGTGAATTAAATAATTTTAATTCTTTACTTGAAGTTTCACGCTGTTTCGACTGAAAAAGGCCAGTTCCTGGAGAAGATCTTCTAGGGGTCCAGGTTAAAGCGGTGCCCCAGCTGGCACCAGGTGCTGACCCAGGTCCTGCATGGGAGATACTGTCAGTTCTGTTCTGCCCTGCTCACAACCACAGGCTGGTGTTGAGGCCTGCAGCAACCAGGGCCCCAGTCACCAAGAGTATAAAGGCTGGTCATTGTGGCAGTGGGAGGAGTCAAAATGAAGACAGACCAATGTGAGCAGGACGTTCCTGGAGAAGTCAGAAGAACTTGACCATGTTTCCTACAGTACCCAGGAGGCCTGGTAGTTGTTGGGAAGGAAGCTCCAAAAGCAAAGAGCAGACAGCAGGACATCAAAAGAAAAGATCCAGACACTAAAACTACAAGTAGAAACAAGAAGAAATACTAAAAGCTTTGGAAAGATACTACAAGGTTGGATATACATTATTATATACACTACTATTCTCATTGACTCCTAAAGAGGGACAGGAAACATTAGAATGTGGATCAGATCAGCTGATTTCAGTGTTGAGTCCATCCCTCCATCCACTTTCTGTTCTTATCCTTTAAGGGTCATGGGGGGGGGGGGGGGAATCGCAGGTGACATTGGGCAAGAGGCAGGGTTCACCCTGGACAGGTCACCAGTCCATCAGGAGAAATGAGGTGGTCGGTATCATGCAACCTAAACTAAAACATTAGTCAGATCAAATTCAGGTTAAAGCAAGAGTCTCCAGATCAAAGTCAGAATTCCTGATGATGTCATCAGGGCTTTGACAGTAGCTAGAATTCTGTCTTTGATCTCAGGAGGACATGAAAGAAACCCAATTGAGGAAAGTAGAGGAGAACATTCAGCTTCATTAGAAACACTTGATCTGTTGAACAGTAGAATTTGTTTGAAACAGTTTACAACACTGAGGGACAGGATTGAAGAGGGAAGAGTTTTGTATTTTCAGTTTAATTCTAACTTTAAACTGGAGATGAACATTTTTAGTAGTTCATATTCTAACATACAGAGGAAGTCATGTCATTCCCTTTTTAAAAAAATAAAAACATGTGAAGCTCCTCCCCCCAGCTCCAGATGGACAGACAGACATGAGAGAGGCCAGGAAGCAAAGAAGTGTTGTGCTCCTCTCCAGTGCTCTGGTGTTGTTGTGTTCTTCTCAGCTCCATCATGAAGACCTGCTGGCACTGGGCGCTGGTGGAAGTTTGCAGCTCTCACTGGAAAGTCCTGAGGCTCCTCCCACTCTGAAGCAGGCAGTTGCTCCCAGCCAGCCCACACTTTCACTCTCTGGTGTAGGAGTGAAGAACAAAATCAGAATCAAGAACCATCTCTCTTTCATTGGGGCTCCTTTCTCCTTGTTCTGATCCAGAAATTCAACAGCTTCTATCATTGATTGACAGGAAATGTTGATGACACACTGGGATTTTTGTTCTCCTGCTGTCACTGTCAAGTGCAGCTTAACATGAGAGGTAGCAGGATCATTCATGTGTTCATGTTTCCAGCAGACAAGGAGGAAACCTGGGAGGACTTCAGTGACTCTGATCAGTGGTTCTCACTTCATCTTCTCAGTAAAAAGTTCCAAGCGAGCTGGCCAGGAGTTGAACCTAGAATCTTCTGATCCGTAGTCAGACGCGTTATCCATTGCGCCACTAGCCCTGTGAAGAAGCTGCTGTGTTCATGTGTGCTTGCTTTTACAGAAAATCCCAACAAGGTGGTGGCATTTTCAGGGGACACAATGGTGCAGTGGTCAGCACTGTGGCCTCACAGCAAGAAGGTTCAGCTCTCCTCCTATTTGGTTGCTAGGAACCTGAATCAGGCCTCAGTGGAGCGGTGCTGCTGAGGCTGAGTGAGGCTGAGTGAGGGACTGAGCAGGAGCCAGCAGGTCCAAGCAGTTTCAGGCAAACTCCCCTCGGTCCACCAACATCAAAGCAGAGGAACTGAGTTCATCTAACAAAATGATTCATATCATCTCCTCTTGGAATGTTCTGGAACTACAAGTACACTTAAAATGGCCGACTTATGACAACAGAAGGAACTTTGAAGTAGATTTGATTTATTTAAGTCAGTGACAGTCATTTTTTCAAGAATTTAGTAACTTGATTGTTTTACTAAGATGAGCTTTAATGTTATACCATTGAAAAAAGACCTTCATGTATTTATGATGACATCACCAATAGGAGCCTTCCCAGTCTGTCAGGGGGTAGAGTTCAGTCACCACCAATGACATCAGAGTCAGAGTTAGAGATCAAAGACAGACATTAAAGTCTCACATTAAAGTCTCTTATTAAAAAAATTAAAGTGTTATATCTTTGAAAATATACTGCAATACATGAAATATTATATTTACATGAATGGTAACCTCGTTCTTATATTCTTTAATATACTGCAATAGTAATGGACCCTCTATGACACTGTAGTGATGAATCTATCAAGGAGTACAAATGATTATAATCAGAATTTTGAAGTCAAGTTTGAGATCAGTTTGATCCTCTATCTCCCTCCCCCCTCTCTCTCCCTGTCTCCCCCCCTCTCTCCCTCTCTCTCTGTCTCCCCCCTCTCTCTGTCTACCCCCCCTCTCCCTCTCTCTCTCCCCCTCCCCCCCTCCCTCTATCTCTCTCTCCCCCCTCTCTCTGTCTCTCTCTGTCTCTCTCTCAGGAGCTTTTAAATGAAAATTTTAATAAAACAGAACAGGAGACTGAAGAGTGATCACTCAAACCCACAGGCTGAATGGGACATCTCTTAAAAACATTGAACCACTGAGTAAAACCATAGAATCGCTCCTGTCTAGTCGGTGCTAACAAGTTAGCTGTTGAGTGAGTCCAGCTGTGCTGTCTAGGAATCCTGGTCAAAAGCCTCCACTCATCAAACAGCTGGTGTGTTGGTGGATCTGTGGATCCTGCTGGAAGAAGCAGGGTGGAGCTCTGAATGGTTCCTGTCTCAAAGAGCTTCTCTGTGCAGCTCCCATCAGCTCCTAAAAACAGGAAACCAGCAGATTCAGTGTTGAACAGTGGCATTAAAATGTTTCCAAAGCTGTCCTGTCCACCATTTGTTGGTGCAAAGACATTTAAAAACACCAGTTGAACATTTTCCAAAGTTGCTCTCACCTTCTTTCAAACACCTGGAATGATTTCCTCCAAATCAAAAGAAACTGGTGAAAAAAACAACAACAAAAACTCCTGGAGAATCAAACTCCACCCTCTGCTCCACTGGACTTGGGACTTCAAATGACCCCCATTAAAAGCCTGCCTGCATCCCCATTCACTGACTGTTGTGCTGTGGGTCTCCTGGACAAACATGGCAGGATCCTCTTGATCTCCAGGAGAATAAAAGAGGGAACCCTAGAAAACAAGTCAGCGTGAAAGAGGAGCAGATTTTAAAACTCCTCATCATTTCCACCTCCAGGAGTGAAGCCTCCCAGGACCCAAGAGGCTCCAGCTGGCAGAGCTCTCACTGGTTTCTCCACCACCTCGCTAACCTGAGCTGGAGCATCTGAGAACCAAACAGTGACCCCCTTCACTCCAGAGCCGACTCCACAAACTCTGAGCCCCCACTTTACCCACAGCCAGCAGGCCTCCTCAACACTGCATGACACACGACGACTAAAATTAACACTGAAGCGTCTCATCCAGAGATCTGTGACACGAGTCTGCTGTGGAGGGTCAGTCTGTCCGTCCACATTCAGATCATTAACACAGCAACTCCTAAGCACCAGTAGAGGCTGGTCATCGTCCCTGGGTGGGCTCGAACCACCAGCCTCTCGGTTAACAGCCGAGCGCGCTGACCGATTGCGCCACAGAGACTCTGAGTCTCCCGCTTTTCATGAAGAGTTTTCAGGCTAAATTCAGTGTGTGAGGTCCACACTGCACATTTGAGGGACCATGAAGGACAGAGGAGAGTCTGACTGTCATGGTGAAAGCCTTCAGCACTAGAGCTGAAACAGCCCCACCATCTTAACCCCCCCAGACCAAACAGGCTTCATCAGAAACAGACCCCCCTCCTAGAACATCCAGAGATCATCAGTCTGATTCCTAGAACATGGCAAAAAAATCAAGAACTTGTTATTGTTTGATCAGAAGCTGAAACAATGTTTCTATGTTTGTCTGTTCTGGTCTGAATGAAAGAGGAGGTTTTCTTGGTCATGTGACGTGGATGAGAGTTCAACTAGAACTTCCTGATTCAACAGGATTTGAGTTTGTTGGGATTTTGTCAAAGCCACCAACCAAACCTCTGAGTGGTGCAGATGTCTGCTGCCTCCTCAGAGCAGACTGGAGCTCAGCCTCACTCACCTGTGGGAGCCCCAGCAGAGCCACCGTGTGATGGAGTTTCAGTTTAGGATCCAAGGTCCTGGATTGAATTGGTGTTTTGTGTTTTTAGGCCTCCTGGCACCATCAATGGTAGAGCAGAGTGGAGCAGAGGAAGCGTGCTGGGCCCAGAACCCAGAGGTCGATGGATCGAAACCATCCTCTGCTAAAAGAAGAAAAATAAAATGATCCAGTGTCTTTAGAAATGTGTGTCTGTTAAAAAGAGGTTCATCAGGATTTTGTCTTCCTCCACAATCACCAACCATTGTGAGAGTTAACAACAGTCCACTTTCTGACTGAAGCAAAAGTAGACTTCAAAAGGTTCTTCTGATTCAACATAGCAGCTAAATTTCCATTTCCATTTCCTGAACAGGACAGGTTAAAAAAAGGGAGTCATGACTTCCTCTGTATGTTAGAATATGAACGACTAAAAATGTTCATGCCCAGTTTTAAGTTAGAATTAAACTGAAAATACCAAAATCTTCCTTCTTCAATCCTGTCACTCAGTGTTGTAAACTGTTTCAAACAAATTCTACTGTTCAACAGTTCAAGTGTTTCTAATGAAGCTGAATGTTCTCCTCTACTTTTCTCTATTGGGTTTCTTTCATGTCCTCCTGAGATCAAAGACAGAATTCTAGGTACAAATAAAGACACTATCAAAGCCTCCTGATGACATCATCAATTCTGTCTTTGATCTGTGTCTGTCCAGCCTGTCCTGAGTGGATCCAACAGTTTCCCATGGGTGACTCTGTCGTGGTCTCTCTCCTCCTGCTGTCTCCAACTCTCAGAGTGCTTCTACTGGTTTCTCCCCATCGTCCCTGTTGCGAGGCAGAGCACTGGTGAGGACTGAGGCCAGTGATGTCATCACCTCCAGCTGAGACCTGCCAGGTGATCCTGCTTCATTCAACTCTGCTGCCTCTGCCACTGCCCTGACTGGTGAGGCTGACAGCAGGTTCTCTCTCATCTAAACTCTCTGTTTACAATGGAGGCTGAAATCCTTGTGATTGGTGGTTCAATCATCAGGTCTGTTGAACTCCCAGGAGCCACCACCTGCTGTCTTCCTGGTGCCAAAGTTTGTGGACATTATTGAACGTCTCCAGGACTCATCGACCTTCACCCCTCCTGCAGGTTCTCCCTGTCTCTGTGTGGGTTCTCTCTGGTTCTCCAGCTTCCTCCCACAGTCCAAAGACATCAAGAGGGTAGTGGTTACCTGGACACTCTAAATGACTGTGAGTGTGAATGGTTGTCTGTCTGTGTGTGTGTGTTGGTCCTGGGATGGACTGGTGACCCATCAGGGGTGAACCCAGGGCTGGACTGGCCATCTGGCCGATGCACATCTTTGGGCCGGCCCATAACTGTCATAATTTTTTTTTCAAAAGTGTATAGTTTTTAATCGACCGTAACGGTATCGGAGACGCGAAACGCGGCCCATTGGTTGATTTTCTTGAAGGACATTGGGCTCGTCCAATGAAATCTCTCAGCTCTCTCTCTTTCTCTTCGTCAAGCCATGCTGTTGCAATGGAAATGGAGGAGTCAGATCAGACAGTTGGAGACTATTTTAGTCACCCTTCTTCCACACAGAGGACTGATTTTTTTAAGTTTCATCCTCAACAAGATTCCATAAACCCTGTCGTCCAGAGGCTCTTCATTAGAACGGACGGCACGACGTGGAAATGGCTGACTTATTGTGGTCAACGTCATGCTTTGTTTTGTTTTGTTTGCCCTGCTTTTAGCAAGCCCAGTGATCCAAGTGTCTTCATTAGAGGCCTGACAGACTGGAGGCATGTGCACCAAAGAGTAGAGGAGCATGAGAGAGGCATGGCACAGAGGCAGTGTGCTGAGGCCTATTTTTGAAACTGCTCCAGAGCAAGACTGGCCTCCTCCTTGAGGGAAGACAGCTGACAGGACACCGTGAGCAGGTTAAGAAGCAGGGCTGGACTGGGACCAAAAAATGGCCCTGGCATTTCTCATCCCTGGCAGCCCTCCATGGTTATTTACACGATATGTGTAAGCACACGCCATACCAGAGGATGTATGCGCACATTTTGAAGTTTCAAAAATTAAAATAAAGTGCAGTATTCTACATGGAAGACAGTAACCATGTTAAAAGAGTGATACTCTTTCACTACTCAGAGACCTTCTTCTTCCACTACACGTTCCAACACCTGACGTCTCTTCTTCCCAGTCCAGCCCTGGAAAGAACGCGTCGAGTTTTGGAAATTCGGCTGCTTTTCTTCTCCGGTGTCTCTCTTTTTCGGCTCCTCCTTTCTCCTTCCTCTTACTGGGCAACATTCTTCATGGCTTCTGACTGCAAGGCGGCCGCTGAGTGGTGGCACTACAACTGGATGGGTCTGTTTCTCATTTTAACACAAAAACAAACTAACCGCTGTTCCTGCGTTTTTACCAGAAATATATATTTTGAAATGCCTGCTCACACCGGCCCATCCGGCTACATCCACCAAACTTTACACACATAATATAATATAATAATATAATATAATAACGCTGAACACAAGCCCCAAAGCAGTAGTTGTTTTGTTTTTCTTCATAAAGGAGGTGCACTGTCATGACTACGATATCTCTGGCAACAAACATGGAAGGGGCTTTGGGGTCTTGTGTTTCAGCTCTGTAACTTCTGGATGGCTGAAAATGTCAGAATCAGTCCTCTCACTGACATCCACCATTGGTGTGACTTTTGGTGGCTTCAGCTCAAATGAAACCAGGGAAGAGGGGCCAGACTTTGAGGAGCCCCTTAGGGTTAGTGGATGCCCCGGGACCGTGCTTGGGCCCCTTAGCACCTAGATGGCTGAAATTCCCAGCACATGCTACTCTGGGGCATCACACTATGTGTGTAAAGTTTGGTGGATGTAGCCCAAGTACAAACACCAGAACCCAGATTTGATCCTCAATTCTGCTCCAAAAGGCTCTCGGAGTGCAGAAGTCCCAGACCCTGATTTTGCCCAGTTTCACAAGGGGATAGTTTTTTCTCTTTGAACCTAGGAAGTTGAAATTTTAGTGTGTTGTTCTGTTCTCGAAGGATCGCATCTGTGCTGGTTTGACCCCCCTAAGTCCTTTCTGCTCTCCGTAAAGGGCGTGGCAAAGTCCAGTAAAGTCTTGAAATGAAGCATCATAACTGGTCAAAGTTGCTCCAAATGAGATGAGATTTCTGGGAGGAGTTCACACCTCTGCCAGAAACCAATATTTAAAACTTTGAAGCCCCACCTCCTTCCTGAAGCTACTTCCTGTTTGGGAGGGGGTTCTAGAATTATTCCACCAGATTAGGATTTCATAAAGTTTCAGGTCTGTACCCACTGGAGAGGCCAATGAGAGCAAAAGAGCAACAGGGTCAAAGGTCAACAGGCCTCGTGTCTCAGCCAGGCCTCAAAGGGTTAAGTGAGCCTTTTGGAGCTCCTTTGAAAAAAGGCCTGTCACCAATCTTGTTCAGGACCAACATGAAGGATCTTTGGAACATTTTCACATCTTTAAGACCGCCTTGACTCCTTTTTATAGCAGGAGTCACTGAACAGCACAAAGCTGCTATTGCAGCCATCAGGCCTCATTTCTGATCAGTTATTATTGTTGAAACAAAGCTGAATATCAATTATTGATTTTTATTGTCATCATTTTGAACACCTGATAAGAGAAACACAATAAAAACATTTGAAAAGGAAGGATCAGAGTGTTGTTGTACTGCAATACTACAGTACAGCATCAGAGACACTCAGTTAGTGATTGCCTGAAAGATTGATTTACCCAGAAGAGGAACAGCATTGTTGGAGCAGTAAAAATACACACATCATAACAACAAAGTTACATTGGAAAAGAAACATGACATTACCAGCACAACATCTGAAGAACAGTTAGGATTAATTTAACTGGCCAGATAGTTAGGATTTCTTTAATGATATCCTTGATGAACCCAGACATCAGAGTGGTTTGTTCCCCTCAATCATAAATCTGACCCTGGTAACCCTCCTGATGAAGGTTGTTCCTGATTGTCTCTTGTTTGTATTCCTGCTGACCCCTGACCCTGGTAACCCTCCAGATGAAGGTTGTTCCTGATTGTCTCATGTTTGTATTCCTGCTGACCCCTGACCCTGGTAACCCTCCTGATGAAGGTTGTTCCTGATTCTCTCATGTTTGTATTCCTGCTGACCCCTGACCCTGGTAACCCTCCTGATGAGGGTTGTTCCTGATTCTCTCGTTTTTATTCCTGCTGACCCCTGACCCTGGTAACCCTCCTGATGAAGGTTGTTCCTGATTGTCTCATGTTTGTATTCCTGCTGACCCCTGACCCTGGTAACCCTCCTGATGAAGGTTGTTCCTGATTGTCTCTTGTTTGTCTTCCTGCTGACCCCTGACCCTGGTAACCCTCCAGATGAAGGTTGTTCCTGATGGTCTCATGTTTGTATTCCTGCTGACCCCTGACCCTGGTAACCCTCCTGATGAAGGTTGTTCCTGATTGTCTCTTGTTTGTCTTCCTGCTGACCCCTGACCCTGGTAACCCTCCTGATGAAGGTTGTTCCTGATTCTCTCATGTTTTTATTCCTGCTGACCCCTGACCCTGGTAACCCTCCTGATGAAGGTTGTTGCTGATTGTCTCATGTTTTTATTCCTGCTGACCCCTGACCCTGGTAACCCTCCTGATGAAGGTTGTTCCTGATTGTCTCTTGTTTGTCTTCCTGCTGACCCTGGTAACCCTCCTGATGAAGGTTGTTCCTGATTCTCTCATGTTTTTATTCCTTCTGACCCCAGACCCTGATAAAACCTCCTGATGCAGGTTTCTGTTTGCTTTTGTAACCCAATCCTGGAATATCCATGTCTCTCTGGGTTCATGTGGAGCAGGGGTTCGAGTGCCATCTCCACCTTAACACCAGATGTTACAGTTGATTGCAACTTTAGTTTTGGTTTGTAATTCTAAGATTGTACCACATAAAACACAAAAATACATTCATATGAACAATAATGAACTGGGCCCTTTAAGAAAATAAAGTGTCCTCATGTGAGTTTTCTCACTTTTGTTAACCTTGAAAGTTCACAGGCTCCAGGTCAGAGTTCCTTCAGATCAAGTGGGGTTTGATCTGTGAGTTCCAAAGCTAATAATCCCTGAGATTGAAAGTAGCAATGAGTGCATTCTTTCTACCGTAAACTGGAGCTGGTGCCGATCCAGATGCCTGGCGTGATCCTACCACAGAGCAGATGGTTCACCTGCTATTCCAGAGCATGTAGACACTGGTGTCTGGAATCAAGCTGGGTGGCTCACCATCTCTGGAATCTACTGGAATCTTGTGGACTGCCCCCACTGATCTAAAGACACAGGGTTCCAGTCTCTGTTGTGATTCATTCAGGACTGATCTCTCTTCTGTTTCTCTGTTGTTGAACAACTTTAGACCTGATGAGCAAAGCACTCAGTCCTGCTGAATGCAAGTACTTGTATGAAGATTCTCTCTTGTGGTTCAATTTCTTGAATTCAATTCTTGAATGAATTCACAGTAAAATTATTTCACTCTCACACAAAAAAAAAAAATACGCTCAGCATATTTTGACACAATAAGAATACCATTACATATTAAACTGCTCCTGTTTAACCAACGTGTCAATAAAAATATCAACTATTTCACATGTTTAACATGCTTTAAATCAATAACCTCACCAGTTTTTGGTGAAATCAACATTGTTAGTGTTTTAACTCAGAATAAAATAAATATGCGAATAAATCCCCATTTTTCTCTCTTTGCATAAAATACACCACTTTGCATGAAGACTTGTTCTCTAAACAATAACAACAAACATTCCTCACATCAGCACAAAACAGCTGTGTGCTAAGACCAGTAGAAGAAATGTGCATTTTAGGGTGCTCCTACAAACTGAGGTGCTCTTATGGCTCCAATAAACCCTGACAGAAGAATGGAGATTCAGCATAGCACCGCCCCCACAGCGTGAGGCAGCAGCAGCAGCAGCAGCAGCAGCAGCAGCAGCAGCAGCAGCAGCAGCAGCAGCAGCAGCAGCAGCAGCAGCAGCAGCAGCAGCTCATCTACCAACAGTCAAAGGATATCTCTCTGATTTGCATGTGCTCCACTCCTGAAGGTGTCAGGGTTCAGACTCCCAGCAGGGCGGAATGAGTTGGCCGACGTGATGACCGATTATTCTGGTGTCAAACTGGCGTCAGGAGTCCTCCTGGCTCTGATTAATGTGGTCACTACCTGCGGCGCCACAGAATGGACAGCACATCTGAAATTAGAAAGAAGAGGACAGGCTTGGACGCCTGGGATAGAGGGTTGAATGTAGTATTTGAACGATAATCAGTCTCTAATCTCAGTTTATCTCATCGCTACCAGCAAGCAGGCTCACAATAGACAAGCAAAGGGGCAGCGTGAACATGTTAATAACATGAACGTCCCGTAATGTGAGGCGTTGTACCGTGATATCTTTGAATTAGCATTTTAAGTTAATTTTATGTAAACACAGTCAAATAAAGTCACATTACCACGCTACGCCGTAACTTGATTTTCTTCCCGCTCTTCTTGGAAACCAAACGTCTGTCAGCCGTCTCGTCTCCTCTCCTACGCGTCTCTGCATTGAGCTGTTGGGCTGAGAGCGCCCCCTGCAGGTTCGGTGCACTTCCGTTGGGGGCAACTGGTTTTGCAGCGTTTTCATTTTGGAGCCGCTTTCTTGGTTCGCTTCCTGTTGTGCGATGCATCGTTTCTCTGTTTGCGGCGCAAAATGTGATGATGCATTTGTTTTTGTTTGTTGCATCACGCTTTTTTCACTTGCACCGCGTTAGTCTTTTTACCACCTCGTGTACATGGAGCCGGTCTGGGCCTACATCTCAGCAGACCCTTGCTACTGCTCTGCGTTGTGTTGAGTGTTGAGTGGGAGAAGGAGACTCAGTGTTTGGTATTCGCCCAAACAGGTGGTGTAATTTATTTCTGCACAGAAATAAATTTGAAAAATGCAGCAGCATTCATCCACCGGACCGGGGGCGCCGCCAGAAATTTTGGGCCCCTTGAAAGATTCAAATTTTGCCCCCCAAATCCCCCCCCCCCCCATCATCATAACTGCCTTCTTTGTCAGACTTTTCATTGCCTGTTCATGGACCATGAGTTTGTGTGACTTTAAATAAACGTATAAACTTATTACAAGTTACTTAATTACAAAGCCTGGAAAACTTTCTGAAGTGCTGAATGTTGTGTTGATTTGAACTAAGAATCTGACCAAAACTCGATCATAGACCTGCGACCTAGGGTGTCCTGGTGCCACGTGCACCGGTGGGCATCCTTCAAGCAAACATGGTGTTCGTTATGGACAAACTGCGACTTGCACAGAAGTCCAATAACTGAACACCACTCTGGTTCAGGTCGGGCCTGCCGTCCCTCCCAATCACACCCCTCCAGGTCACGCTGTCGTTGCCCACGTGAGCGTTGAAGTCTCCCAGTAGGACAATGGAGTCCCCAGCCGGAGCACCATCCAGTACTCTTCCCAAGGACTCCAAAAAGGGTGGGTACTCTGAACTGGTGTTCGGAGCATTCGCGCACACCACCGTCAGGACCCGTTCCCTGACCCGAAGGCGCAGGGAAGCAACCCTTTCGTCCACCGGGGTAAACCCCAACGTACAGGAAGAGGGTCGAGGGGCAAAAACATGTGAGACAAGCCCCCAGCACCAGCACCACCCCACCTCTCCCACCAGCTCGTTGAGGTTTCACCACGTTTCAAAATAATGCGTCTCAATGGGGTTCCAGCTTTCACTGAGTGGCTGCCTTTTTTTCTGTCCCAGTCTGTGCAGAGATAAAAGCAATTCCAATCCTTTTTTGTCTTTTCCCTGCCATTTGCTGCCTTTTTGTACTTCAAGTTCATCACCAAAATATTTCCACTACATACAAACAACATGAAGACATCTTCACTTACACTGCTCACACAGTAAAGACTTCAATGCCCAGGTCGAGGTGCCGAGTCTTCTTTGTAGCAAAGTCACAAATTCAATATTTGAAGTCCAGTGAGCGAGCCAATTCCCTTTCAGCTGAAAGTGTTGCAGGACCCTTCAGGCTCTCTTGCCCCATGGTCGACCTGAGGTGACTCAGGATCAGTCTGAGTTCACTGAATGCCCTTCCTCCACCAGCAACCGTAACGGGCAGAGGGCAAAAAAATCCAAAGTGCACACAAACCTCTCCAAAAATGCTCTGGAGTTGCATTTGATAGACTGCATAGAGCAGATCAGGACGAGTGCAGTCAGAAGGGAGAGTGGCAGAATGGACTGCACTGTTTCAGGGATGCAGGCCAGTGAGATGCATTGTAGTGAACTCACACTCAGCCTTCCATGAGTTCCCCTAACAGTCAATAATTTAACTGAACTGTGATGAAGGCTGGAAGTAACACAATAAAGAAATCAACTATAAAGAATGTGTGACAGATTAGACCCACATAGGGATACCCACACGCCCCCAACCCACAAGTTGGGTTTGTGGCAGAGCACTGATGGACCAGGGCCTTAAAAACTAGAATCCTACAGCCTTTATGTACTGCTTAGCTCCTTCTCCAAACCTGGTTCCAGTAGTTTGGGTGGGCGTGTCCTCCTGAAGCTGAATCTGTGCATATTTAGGGCACCCATTAGTCATGAGTTCAGCACCAGCAGAACGTAGTATTTTATCTTGTACTGAGTCCAGTTTATCTCGCAAGTTCACCCACTTCAGCTGTTTGTTCACCGTGACGACAAAGGCAGCGTTTTTAAATGAGAACTGGCACTGCACCGCTCGCTGTAAACTTGTTCTCCTGGTTGGCTCATCGGGCCGCGTTCACCAGAACCCTGTTCTCATTCACGAGCGTTTAGAACTCTCAAGGCCAGTGAGCCTACCTTCTTGGAGAAGAACTGAGGGACCAGTTGTCTGCCTCTTTTCTTCCTCTCTTCTTTCTCCCGTCTTCCTCTTCGTTTGAGCCAACCAGACTTCATTATTACCGCTCGTTTCTCACACCGTCCATCAGCGACTCAGCGGCTGTCAGCGCACACCTGCAGCAGCGGCAGAGTGACGGAGCTCAGAGCGGCATTCGCGGGTTTGAATTGGACTGCACCATTGTGCAAGAGGGGGGGGGGAAATGACAATGTGATGAAGAACTCAAGAAAAAAGTAATGGAAATCGACAACCATGTTTAATTAGATCATTTTAAATGATCTTTTTTTTTTTTTTACTTTACAGCCCCACTGAGGGCCCCTGTCAGTGCTCGGGCCCTTAGAACCGTTCCCATGTACCCCCCCCCCCAGCAGCGCCCATGGTCATGCCATCCATTGGCTCACCAGCCCTGTGAAAACCTCTTCATGTTCATGTGTACTTCATTTTACAGAGAATCCAAACGATCTGGTGGCATTTTCAGGGGACACAATGGTGCAGTGGTGAGCACTGCTGCCTCCCAGCAGGAAGGTTCCAGATTGGAGCCCCAGCTGTGTGCGTCTGCATGTTCTCCCTGTTCCTGCGTGGGTTCTCTCTGGCCTCAGTGGCAGGTAAAATGGTGCTTCAGTGGATCATGTGATCAACTCATGTGTGTCCTCACTGCTCCACAGGTCTGTCAAATGTTCTGTAAAATAGTTGGACCCAGCAGAGCTGCTAGATTCGGAGTTGATGGAGTCGTTGCAGATACCAGGGTCCAAAGTCCAGCTTGAACCTGGTTTGTGCAGCTCTT
The DNA here is from genome assembly GCF_037954235.1 of Aulostomus chinensis. Classification (NCBI taxonomy): domain Eukaryota; kingdom Metazoa; phylum Chordata; class Actinopteri; order Syngnathiformes; family Aulostomidae; genus Aulostomus; species Aulostomus chinensis. The sequence continues at coordinate 52,685,351 of NC_141320.1, read as the reverse complement.
TGTCAAGCTAGCAGCCATTCTTGTCACTGCCAAGCTAAAGTGACTTCTGTCAACAAAGGTCAACATACAAAAGGACATTTCTACTGGCAGTTCAATATTTTGATCAAACTCCTTTTTCAGAGCTGGAACCTTCCTCTAGTGTCAGCTTTCTGTTCCCATCTCTATGTTAACGGTCAGTTTTGACCCACGTCTTCAATCAGCTGTCAAATAAACAAACAATTTTCTATCCTCCAAGTTGTTTCCATCTCTTGTTTCCTTGTTAGGCTTCCTTATCCATGGAAATATTGGTTTGAATATTTAGTTGTGGGCCTCTGGACCTTTTTTTAGTCACTAAACCCTCGATTTCAGTTAAAAAAATGGTAAAATGAACCTCAAGAAAATCCTAGAAATAAACCAAAGGTTGTTGTGTTTCCTGACCGTTACTGAGGGTGTTAGAACACATCTCTGACATGGATTGGTTTGATTTAGTATTCATTTTAATATCATTAACTATCGGAACATCCATGGTGTTATGGGTCAGTTTAGACCCTCATAAATTTACTTCAAGAAAAAGAGAAAAAAAGTCTCTTTTTCAGCAACAGAACTTTAATACAAACACAAAATGAAAAGCAGAACAAGCCAGAACCCAAAATATGGATTTGGAAGGTGTGACAGTCTAGACCCCACTGTCACTGTTTGTCCCTAACCCACCTCAATAAGTGCACAATTGTTTGGTGGGATAACATGGACAAACCCGGAAACAACCAGCAACATTAAAGGACATTTATTCAACAAAACCATGCATCAAACAAACAAATTACAACCTTCTCCCTCACCAGGGCTCTGAACTGGATCCTAAAAGAGTCAGGGTGGGGCTGGAGCCTTTAAGTAGGCGTCGAAGGCTACGCCCAAATTGGGGCGAACCATTCCCTGTCCGGAGACAGGGGAACTTGAACAGTACATGGACATGTGAATGGGTTTGGTCAATGAAGGACACTGGACATTTGTTTATTGCAAAGTGGCAGATATATATGGTCACTGAAGGACATGGTGTTTCTTTGCTGTATGTTAAGGTACACAGAACAATTTGGGAAAACAATACAACTCCCCTTAACTGGTCTTTGGTCTGTCTGGTGGGAGGGGCCATGAGAGTATATAACGGGTGAGAGTGGGCTTACAAGGCAGTCTGCTGTTAACTCTGCTGGGGTGAGGTGCTCATTGCTGAGGTCCAGAGGTGAATATTGTTTCTCAAAAGTTCTATTGTTTCCAAGTTATGATGTTCTTTCTATTGATTAAGCTAAGAGTAAACCATGGTTGATATGCGCATTGACTTATTCTTGTTGAAAGTGTTGTGACTGCTAAAACATAGAATATGCATATTTGATTTATTCTTGTTGAAAGTATACTGCTAAAACATAGAATGTATGTGTTTGATCATTGTTAAATAATTTGATTTGCATTTTGCTAAATTAATTTGTATGAGTTATTATGCTTTTGTTTTGAACTTGTTATTGAGTTTTGATTATTTTTATTACAGACCTCTGGTCCCTTCTGTATATAGCTGCTTTATTACATTTGTGTATCACAACTGGGGAAATAAATATTGTTACAACTTATGCAACTCTGTCGTGTTTTGCCATCAATGGTTTAATGTCTGGGTCTCACACTACCCATACCCGTGTCTGGGGTGTGACAGAAGGTCAACAAGCAACAACCAGTCAAGCAAATCAAACCAACAGAAACCAGTTACTGGTTCAAAACCAGTAAAAAACAAAAACGGAGGAAAAGTCTACGTGTGTAACAACATGTGTGTGTCAAAAACTGACCCACTTCTTTTGCCAACATGAGCCCACAGTGGTGGTGTCTCTAAAGAGGTGGAGCTCTGTCCTTCACCTGCTAGGTTCCAGCAGGCAGCTCAGGTCTAGTTTTCTTCACTGAGCCTCCATGATGAGTTTCCTCTGAGAAGTTCTTGTCCAAGGTCCCAGCTGGTAAAATCATTGTCACCAGTGATACTGGGACCCTGCAGTCCAGTGGTCTTATCAGGACCACACTGGACCTGCAGTCTTTGTTTGTTGTGGTGTTGTGCAGGTCGATGGGAGAACGAGGCTGAGAGTCCCTGAAGCTCCCATGACTGGGAGAGGAGCTGCTGGCAGTGTTGCTGACAGTGCACTTCTGACTTAAGGTTTGGCTCTGATTGTTGCATCATCCTATTTTGATCACTGGTCCAGACAGACCCTCACTATTTGATCATTCAGTGAACATTTGTTGGTTTGATTTGGTTGAACTAGAGCTTCCTGACAAAGTCAAAAAGCCTTGATGCAGTCCACAAATTGATGTGGTTCTTTGCTGCATTTAAAACCTCACACAGGAGGAAGGTTAAATCACGTGACCATCACCTTTTGTAAGGAGGTTTTGTCTTGATGTCACTGCCTTTCTACAATTTCATTTAGCAGACGCTTTTGTCCAAAGCAACGTACAACACAAGAAAGAATTAAGACCTAATTAAGGAAAAGTCCAAAGGAAGCACAAAAGTACTACAGTGGTGACTTGGTCACAGGTACCGCCATCTAGCGGCAGAAGAAGTGTCGCCCCCCTCTTTTTTTTTAATATAACAGACATACAACACACTTAGTGCTACATAATCACTAAGTGCTGGGTCTTGGACCCTCTGACTGATTCTACCCCACAGGACAAAGAGGAGCAGAGTCAGGTTAAGTGCCTCGGTGCTCTCTGAACAATTGAGTCTTCAATTGTCTCTTAAAAGTAGAGAGGGACTCAGCAGAACGCACAGAGTTCGGTAGTTTGTTCCACCATTTGGGAACAACAGAAGTGAAGAGTCTGGCTAGGGATTTGGAGCAGCGCTGGGCTGGAAGCACCAGGCGTCTTTCGCATGCAGAGCGTAGTGGGCAAGAAGGAGAGTAGACCTGGATCAGGGATTCCAGGTAGGCTGGAGCTGTTCTTGTGACTGTTTTGTAAGCCAAGAGAAGTGCCTTGAATTTGATCCTGGCTGCCACTGGAAGCCAGTGAAGAGAAACCAGCAGCGGGGTGACATGTGTCCTTTTGGGCTGGTTGAAGACCAGATGTGCTGCTGCATTCTGGATCATCTGCAGAGGCTTGAATGAGCATGCAGGGAGGCCTGCCAGAAGAGAGTTGCAGTAGTCAATGCGTGAGATGACAAGAGCCTGAACCAGAATCTGTGTGGTCTGTTGGATCAGGAAGGGTCTGATCTTCCTGATGTTGTAAAGGGCATAACGGCAAGACCGAGAAACTGAGGCCACATGAACCTGAAAGGTCAGTTGGTCATCAATCATGACACCCAGGTTTCTGGTTGAGTTTGTGGGTGCAAGTAGGCTCGGGTCAAGTTGGACACTGACGTGAGGCTGAACAGATGGACAAGCTGGAAAGACCATAAGTTCAGGTGGATCCAGAACACAAGGTGGAGGTCAGTCAGGACCCCAGAAGGAGACCAGCATCTGGAAGGTGGAGATGCAAAAATAAACAGTATTTCCACCTCACACTCCTGCATGTATTCAAGTGAACAGGAACACAGATTCATGCTCAACTTCTCCTGTGTGTTCATACACAATCACTAAACAACAACAACCAAACAAAGGGGGTTTGCTAGCATGGCTGCTGAGGTAGAAAGGCTCTGTACAAACTGAGTCCTTTTACCATTTCTTTCCTGCTTCTAGCGGCGCTGTTGTCACTTCCTGTGACCGTGGAGGGAAGGAGTCCCCCTTCAGAATCATTTTGATATCATTGTTACTTTCTCTTCAACATGCCTTTAGCAGACCAACTCACTGACTAGCTCAGTGAGGTAGTGTGGCTGAGTGGTCTAAGGCACTGGATTAAGGCTCCAGTCTCTGAGGAGGCGTGGGTTCAAATCCCACCACTGCCATCATGTCCCAGGTCTCTGGAGAGGTGTGGCAGGTCTCTGCCAGCCTCTCTGTGCTGCAGGTGTTGGCTGCTTTTATCACTCTGGGAAGAAAATGTCCTGAAGTTGAGGTGTTCTCCTCATCTTGAACTCTCCAAAACAACAATGTGCAGTAACGCTGAGCTGCCTTCAAGCCAACAACATGGGCACAGTGTACCCAGAGCCACAGGCTCCTCCCAGTATATGCAGCACTGCCAGTGACCTCTGCTTCAGTGTAACGGTGACGCTCCAAACTGAAGCTGATCCAGGACCAGCTCAGGAGGAGCCATGGAGCAGACAGGCTCTCTGATTTAATGCTGCTGTCTATTGAGAGGAACATCCCAGTTGACTCCAACAAGGCTGCTGATGTCTTCAAACCCAGGACCAGAAGAAGAACCCTCCTGAGTCCACAGACCTGAGCACCGCTGCTCTGACTACCAGGTTACCTCCTGGTTATCAGGGTGAAGTCATGGTGAGGTGGTCAGTTGTTCCTTGGGTTTTATTCCAGAGGCCTGGTAGTTAAACACAGAATTAAATCATTTTAATTCTTTACTTGAAGTTTCATGCTGTTTAGCTGGAAATGTTTTCCAACTTCCTCCATGCTGGTGCCCCATCACACACAACAGGTGCACTTGTCCTCTTTTCACCTCTGACCCTCAAACATTCAGTCTTCCAGTGAACATCCAATTGTCCTCTGAAATAAGAGATGAATCTTTCCCTGCTGAGACTCCTGATCTCTGACTGTCACTAGCATGTGCTAGCAGAATACAGCACTCCTTCTTCATGATCTGTCTTTGTCTCTGACCAGCTCTCCTGCTCTCTTTCCTCCTACCAGTCAAAGCAGACATCCGCACCTACTGAGCTTGGATCTGCTGCCCGTTCCTGCCTGGTAAAAGAAGGAACCAGCACCTGTTTCTCCAGGCTGAATGAACTCCAGGACGTTGGCCAGCCGTGTCAGTTGAAACCTTATTTGTCCAAATAGAGAAAAAAATAAGTCTGATTGTTGATGAAAGATGTCATCATGGCTTTGAAACTGTGGTTGGGGACCAGCAAACATGAGCACATTCATGGAAGAATAGCAGTAAAAAAAGGAAGTGTTAGTTAGCAAGTACTCACCAGTCTGTCACTATCATACTTGATTCTAGTGGAACAAAATGGCTGCTGCTGACTGTGCTGCCTGGTGGAGGATCACTCTTCACCATCCTCTCAGGCCTTGATGGAACCAAAAAGGCCAGTTCCTGGAGAAGATCTTCTAGGGGTCCAGGTTAAAGCGGTGCCCCAGCTGGCACCAGGCGCTGACCCAGGTCCTGCATGGGAGATACTGTCAGTTCTGTTCTGCCCTGCTCACAACCACAGGCTGGTGTTGAGGCCTGCAGCAACCAGGGCCCCAGTCACCAAGAGTATAAAGGCTGGTCATTGTGGCAGTGGGAGGAGTCAAAATGAAGACAGACCAATGAGAGCAGGACGTTCCTGGAGAAGTCAGAAGAACTTGACCATGTTTCCTACAGTACCCAGGAGGCCTGGTAGTTGTTGAAGGAAGCTCCAAAAGCAAAGAGCAGACAGCAGGATATCAAAAGAAAAGATCCAGACACTAAAACTACAAGTAGAAACAAGAAGAAATACTAAAAGCTTTGGAAAGATACAAGGTTGGATATACATTATTATATACACTACTATTCTGACTGACTCCTAAAGAGGGACAGGAAACATTAGAATGTGGATCAGATCAGCTGATTTCAGTGTTGAGTCCATCCCTCCATCCACTTTCTGTTCTATCCTTTAAGGGTCATGGGGGGGGCGATCCCAGGTGACATTGTTCAAGAGGCAGGGTTCACCCTGGACAGGTCACCAGTCCATCAGGAGAAATGAGGTGGTCGGTATCATGCAACCTAAACTAAAACATTAGTCAGATCAAATTCAGATTAAAGCAAGAGTCTCCAGATCAAAGTCAGAATTCCTGATGATGTCATCAGGGCTTTGACAGTAACTAGAATTCTGTCTTTGATCTCAGGAGGACATGAAAGAAAGACAATTGAGAACAGTATATGAGACCACGGCGGCATGATGGTGCAGTGGTCAGCACTGTGGCCTCACAGCAAGAAGGTTCTGGGTATGAGTCCAGGCTCGGGTGCAGAATCTGCATCTTCTCCCCGTTCATGCGTGGGTTCTCTCTGGTACTCCAGCTTCCTCCCACAGTCCAAAGACATGTAATTGGGGACGAGGCTGATTGATACTCTAAATTGACTGTAGGTATGAATGTGAGTGTGAATGGTTGTTCGTCTCTGTATGTTGGCCCTGCGATGGACTGGCGACCTGTCCAGGGTGAACCCCGCCTCTGGCCTGTAGATGCTGGGATAGGCTCCACCCCCCATGACCATCAATGTGGGTGTTTTGTTAATTGCATGCCACATGAAATTATTATTGGTCACTTTTCGAGCGACTGTCTCACAGTAGCAAGACAATAACACCTCCTTTTGACGTTGACAGTTTGTTCAACACTAAACTTCATCCAGTACCATGTTGTCAAACACTGGAACCTCCACAGCACCTGAACAGGGACTTGAACCCTGGACCCTCACATTAAAAGTCTGATGCTCTGCCGTCTGAGCTCCTCAGGCTCTTTCTACAGCATTGAGACAGGAACAGAAACACCTGTGAAGGTCAAACTGATGCTTTCTTGACTTGTTCAGTCCTCCATGTTGAAGTCCACCATGCTTTTGATTGGCTCTGATTCTCTGTGGCAAAATCCAACAAGAGGCTCCAAAAATGTCCTGAATGTCACAAGGTAAGGCAATTTTATTTGTAGAGCCCGTTTTCACAAACAGTTTGTCTCAAAGGGCTTCACATGGCATCATAACAACATCCTCTGCCCTTAGACCCTCACATCGACTGAGGAAAAACTCCATAGAAAACCCTTTTAACAGGGAAAAATCTGAGAAACCTCAGGGTGAGCAACAGAGGAAGGATCCCTCACCCAGGAGGACAGACGTGCAGTAGATGTTGTTACAGACAAGAAAACAGTTTACAATGCAGAATGTGGGAAACATGGAAATGTTAATAACAGCTGAAGAAGGAAGCTTCTGGTAGGGGAGGCAGGGAGAGCAAGCCAGCTTGATGGGGGACTGGATGGCAGACTGGTTCATGGAAGGGGAGCGCAGGCCGGTAGGGAATAAGGGGGGGGGGGGCGATGCAGGCGGCGGTTGGGGCTCTGGTGGATCTGTGGAAACACAGAGAGACTGCGAGACACCAAGGCCAAACTACAAAGTGCAACAAGTAGTGGTAGTGACAGTTCCAAAAATGTGCAGGGAGGAGAGGAGGAGGGAAGGGCTCCATGTAACCTGATGTGTCCCCCAGCAGTCTAAGCCTGTAGCAGCATAGCTATCAATGGTTCAGAGCTACCTGAACCAGTCCTAACTGAAGGCTCTGTCATAGAGGAAGGTCTTAAGCCTGGACTTAAACGTAGTTAAAGTGTCTGCCTCTCTGACCCATGGAGAGAGCTGGTTCCACAGTAAAGGAGCCCGGTAACTAAAGGCTCTACCTCCCAGTCTGTTTTCAGAGATACTGGGAATCACTAAAAGACCTGCATTCTGGGAGCGGAGTGCTCTGGTCGGACAGTAGGGACTAATGAGCTCTTTCAAATAGGATGGAGCTTTATCATTGAGAGCCTTATAAGTTAGCAGAAGGACTTTGAAGTCGATTCTAGATCCTACAGGAAGCCAGTGGAGAGAAGCGTTCTCTCTTCTTAACTCCCGTCAAAACCCTCGCTGCAGCGTTCTGGACCAGCTGGAGACTCTTTCGAGAGTATTTAGGACATCCTGACAGGAGAGAGTTGCAGTAGTCAAGCCGAGAAGTGATAAATGCATGCACCAGTTTTTCAGCATCACTCTGGGAAAGGATCTTCCTAATCTTAGCGATACTTCGCAGATGGAAGAAGGCGGTCCTGGTCACATGCTTTAAGCACCAAAGAGAAGCCACCTTGGAGGATTTCAGTGACTTTTATCAAAGGTCCCACTTGAGTAGGAAGTTCCAACCGAGCTGGCCAGGAGTTGAACCTAGAATCTTCTGATCCGAAGTCAGACGCGTTCTCCTTTACGCCACCAGCCCTACAGGAAAGGTTTGTCTGAATAGAAGAAAGGCAACATGTTCATTTGTACTTGATTTGACAGGAAGTTTCAATGATAGGGTGGCATTTTCTGGTTTTGTGCTGCCAGATTGTCTAAATATCAAGTTTACATCATCAAGTTATCACTGGAACACGAGGAGAGAATACAGTAATAAAAACATGATCATTTACAAAATATATCATACATGAATTATTTTACATGAAATGATTCACTTTTTGAAGAAGAAAATAAGAAAGACAACCTAAACGACCAGGGCTCTGCACACGACGTGTAGCGACCAGCGGGACGGCTTTGGCCCTCTTAATGACTGCTAAGTGTCACTGACAGAAACTGACGCCTCAAATGGAGACGTGAGGCCAACAAGAACACCCTTCAGCAGCTTCCTGAACACTGTCTCTCCCTAGAATTGCAGATTATTCACAACACAGTAAAGTGTTGAAGGAGGAACTGTTGCCTCTTCTTCTGCCCAGGATGGTTCCACCTCAGGGGAGAGGTTCACTAAATACTCATCAGCTTCTCTGGTCCAAGAAAATTGATGTTGGCTCACAGAGACCAGATGCAGAGTCAGACCTGAGACTTCAGTCCAACCACCTTAAGATGGAGGAGAAGAAGCCCTGATTTCTGGGTCTCAGTCTTTTTCCACTCTCTTGGCTCCACCCACACAGGGGGCGGATCTATCATCAGCCACATCTGGAGCATCCCAGCATCCCTGGATATGTGGAAAGGGTTTTTTCAAGAATGGCCACCAAATGGAGTGACAGCAGGAACAGGAGCTCCATGGAGCTCAAAGGAGGGATCCCTCTCAGCTTGGAGCAGTCCCGGGGCCTCATGTATCAACGAGGTTTACGCAAGAAAAACTTGCGTACGCCAGGATCGACGCTCATGTTCAGATGTATCAATGCGAAAAATTCTGCGATTCTTGCGTTGTTTCACCCGAACTCTAGAGCTGCCGTAGAAGTTGGCGGAAAGCCGATTCTTGCGTTAACTGCACTTTGGTCAGTTGGCGACACCCTGTGGCGGTGTTTGGTAACTGGCATTTTTTGATAACCGCACATACATTGGGTCCAAAAAGCCTTCCAGCGGGAGATGGCGGACCATTCCGGGGTGAGTCAGTCGACCCTCGGCCAGGCCAGGCCCTGGGTGGGGGACCTGATCATTGAACAGACCAATATTAATTTGCAGCAAGAGCCGGATTCTCTAATGTCTAATTCTCTAATGACTGCACTCATGTTGCCAGAAAAATGCCGTCCCATGAGGAACACGCTTACGTTCATCGTAAGGGTTTCCACTCCAATGTGCAGATCATCGATGCGCAGAGGCTGGAGGGATGGACATCGATCCCGGCCGGGCAGCCGTCCTCGCACGCCAGAATTTCATTTCCACAGTGTGAAAGGGTAAGAAGCTACCACACGATTCCTGAAGCCAGATTAATTTATTTTGTCCACTAAACGTTCCAGAACATTTATCAGGCGGTCGAGCCGCTCACTGATCCCCGTTATTCCCCTAATAATGTCCTCGTGCGACTGCAGGACTGCCTGTGTGAGGACCCTCCCTCTGGATCCCTGTGGGCCGGAGGATGTGCCGCTGGGTCCAGGTGGGCGGGAGGACCGTCCACCGCTTGTTGGCCTGGTGCTGGTGCTGGGGCCGGGGGACGGGCTGCCCGAATGCTGCTGGTCCTGGCGGATGACTCTGAGCCCGTGGACGGGCTGGCGCGGGAGCCGGCAGGGGTGCTGCACGTTGGCGGCATGGCTGACGGATCAATTTCTATTAAACATATTGGTTTATTTAATGTCTGATTCTGTGTATTTGTTGCCTTTACATCTGTGGCAAAGCATTTCTTACTGCCATGAACTCAGACTGTGTGTTTAATGTTAACAATAAATGCAACAACTAAGGAGCCAGTAGCTCCTGTGGAAAAAATTCTACTTTGTCAATGAATTAATTCAGTCTGCATCTAAGTTTCTGTCAGGATGGCCGAGCGGTCTAAGGCGCTGCGTTCAGGTCGCAGTCGCTCCGGGAGGCGTGGGTTCAAAGCCCACTTCTGACAAAGGACCAACATTCCTATGCATCCACAGTGGTAAACTCCAAACCCAGTTGAAGCTGCTCTCACTGATGGGAGTGAGTGGTTGAACTGGCAGCAGAGGAGGCAAAAGAGCTTCCCTGTGACGTCCCAACATCGCCTGGTTTCCTCCAACATGGAGCAGCCACCAAACTCTAACTTCAATGTTGGATCAAAGTCTGCTGAAGGAATGTGTTTTCTTTCAAGTCACATTTTGTCCATTAACTTCATAATCAGAGTCGCCATCTCATCACATGACTAAAGTCTGGGTTCTGTATTGGTGGTAAAATATCCTTCCATGCCCCTCACTAGTTTGCACACAGAAAAGCATATTTTACTGGTTTCAGACCTCTTAGCTTGTTCTCTCTCTTAAAGCAGCTGAGGCAGCTTTCATTGTGTGATTGATTTAAAATATAAATATGGAACAGAACCATTGGAATCAGATGTCAGGACATTTGAAGGAATGTCAATCTCCTGTTGAAATGTTGCAGTGTGCAGCTGAGGCTCTCTGGCAGTGGCACCAGGAGCCACAATGGCAGAACCTGGACCCTCCTGGAGGAGAACCACAGGTGAGGGCCTTCTTGGCTCCAGATTGATGGAAATCAAGTGTCTGAGGCTGTTAGCAGCCATTAAGTTGATCTGGTTGGCACTGGTATTTGTTCTTGCTGCAGCTCAGGAGTGATTCAGGAGAAGAGTTTCAGAACAGCCCAGGTTGGGGACTGGAATTCTAAAATTTCCCCTGGAACCAGACAACCTTGGGAGGTAAAAGCTCCAATCATAGCCACTCAGATGCAGCAGCAGAAAGACGCTGTCATCTACCCTGACAGTCAGAGCATCAAGTCAAGGAAACATCACCATCTTGTAGTTCCAAACCTCCACCTGTCAGATTCAGCTACTTCTTATTGTGGGACTTTAAACTTGAACACAATGGAATTTGGACAAGGAGTTTTCCTTCCAGTCCAAACATCATCGTCCAGCCTCCAACCAGAGGTCCATCAGTTATCATGGAGCCACAGGTGGAGTCTGGATTCTTTTCTAGAATGAGACGGCAATGACAGTCCTGCCAAGTGACATCACTGACATAAATGGATGACTTCAGTCACGTGACTGGATGACTTCAGTCACGTGACTGGATGACTTCAGTCACATGACTGGATGACTTCAGTCACATGACTGGATGACAGTGTAGATACCAATGTAGAGGTTGGGGAAATAGTCTCTGAGAATCCAGCTTGAACCCACAGCCTCCTTGTTTTCCAAAAACCCAAACAGCGACCATCAGTCTCCCTCCAATCCTGTTCTTGGGTAAACAACAAAAACAGAGTAAAAGTCTCTGGCAACATATTTGTTTCCTGTAGGGTTTCTTCATGTATGTGTGGTGTACCTGCTTTCCCAGAGGACTGCCATCTTTGTTCTGTGGGCTGACATGTTTTAGTGTCAGCACAGGTCATAGCGCTGAGACTGAACTCTCATTCTCCTCCAACTATTATTTCCACCTCACACTCCTGCAGATATTCAAGTGAACAGGGAACACAAATTTATGCTCAACTTCTCCTGTGTATTCATCCACAGTCACTAAACAACAACCAAACCAAACAAAAGAGGTTTGCTAGCATGGCGATCAGCTGTAGTTCACCATCTTATCCAGGTCACATGACTCAGGAGTAGCGTGGCCGTCTGGCAACCAAAGGGTGGCTGGTTTGATCCTCACTTTCTCCAGTGACCATGTCAAAGTGTCCTTGAGTAAGATACTGAACCCCTAAATACTTCTGATGAGTAGGTTGGCTCCTTGCATGGCAGCCTTCAGCATCAGTGTGTGAGTGTGTGAATGAGAGGACATTGTTCAGCTCCTTGAGTGCTGCTGAGGTAGAAAGGCTCTGTACAAACTGAGTCCTTTTACCATTTCTTTCCTGCTTCTAGCAGCGCTGTCGTCACTTCCTGTGACCGTGGAGGGAAGGGGTCCCCCTTCAGAATCAGTTTGATATCACTGTTACTTCCTCTTCAAAATGCCTTTTGCAGACCAACTCAGAGAGCAGCACAGTGAGGTAGTGTGGCCAAGCGGTCTAAGGGGCTGGATTAAGGCTCCAGTCTCTGAGGAGGCCTGGGTTCAAATCCCACCACTGCCATCATGTCCCAGGTCACTGGAGAGGTGTGGCAGGTCTCTCACAGCCTCTCCTCTCTCTTCCACTGATATCTTCAAACCTGTGACCAAAAGAAGAACCCTCCTTTGAGTCCACAGACCTGAGCATCGCTGCTCTGACTACCAGGTTACCTCCTGGTTATCAGGGTGAAGTCATGGTGAGGTAGTCAGTTGTTCCTTTGTTTTATGACAGAGGCCTCATTGTGAATTAAATAATTTTAATTCTTTACTTGAAGTTTCACGCTGTTTCGATTGAAAAAGACCAGTTCCTGGACAAGATCTTCCAGGGGTCCAGGTTAAAGCGGTGCCCCAGCTGGCACCAGGCGCTGACCCAGGTCCTGCATGGGAGATACTGTCAGTTCTGTTCTGCCCTGCTCACAACCACAGGCTGGTGTTGAGGCCTGCAGCAACCAGGACCCCAGTCACCAAGAGTATAAAGGCTGGTCATTGTGGCAGTGGGAGGAGTCAAAATGAAGACAGACCAATGAGAGCAGGACGTTCCTGGAGAAGTCAGAAGAACTTGACCATGTTTCCTACAGTACCCAGGAGGCCTGGTAGTTGTTGAAGGAAGCTCCAAAAGCAAAGAGCAGACAGCAGGACATCAAAAGAAAAGATCCAGACACTAAAACTACAAGTAGAAACAAGAAGAAATACTCAAAGCTTTGGAAAGATACTACAAGGTTGGATATACATTATTATATACACTACTATTCTCATTGACTCCTAAAGAGGGACAGGAAACATTAGAATGTGGATCAGATCAGCTGATTTCAGTGTTGAGTCCATCCCTCCATCCACTTTCTGTTCTTATCCTTTAAGGGTCACGGGGGGGGGGGGGGGGGCGATCCCAGGTGACATTGTTCAAGAGGCAGGGTTCACCCTGGACAGGTCACCAGTCCATCAGGAGAAATGAGGTGGTCGGTATCATGCAACCTAAACTAAAACATTAGTCAGATCAAATTCAGATTAAAGCAAGAGTCTCCAGATCAAAGTCAGAATTCCTGATGATGTCATCAGGGCTTTGACAGTAGCTAGAATTCTGTCTTTGATCTCAGGAGGACATGAAAGAAACACAATTGAGGAAAGTAGAAGAGAGCATGGCAGCATGATGGTGCAGTGGTGAGCACTGTGGCCTCACAGCAAGAAGGTTCTGGGTTTGAGTCCAGGCTCGGGTGGGGAATCTTTCTGTGTAGAGCCTGCATGTTCTCCCCATGAATGCGTGGGTTCTCTCTGGTACTCCGGCTCCTTCCCACTGTCCAAAGACATGTAATTGGGGACGAGGCTGATTGGACACTCTAAATTGACCGTAGGTATGAATGGTTGTTCGTCTCTGTGTGCTGACCCTGTGATGGACTGGCGACCTGTCCAGGCTCCGGCCCGTAGATGCTGGGATAGGCTCCAGCCCCCCCCTCGACCATCAATGTGGGTGTTTTGTTAATTGCATGCCACATGAAATTATTATTGGTCAGTTTTCTAGCAACTGTCTCACAGTGGCAAGACAAGAACACTTCTACTTTTGATGATGACAGTTTGTTCAACACTAAACTTCATCTAGTACCATGTTGTCAAACACTGGAACCTCCACAGCACCTGAACAGGGACTTGAACCATGGACCCTCAGATTAAAAGTCTGATGCTCTACCCTCTGAGCTCCTCAGGCTCTTTCTACAGCATTGAGACAGGAACAGAAACACTTGTGAAGGTCAAACTGATGCTTTCTTGACTTGTTCAGTCCTCCATGTTGAAGTCCACCATGCTTTTGATTGGCTCTGATTCTCTGTGGCAAAATCCAACAAGAGGCTCCAAAAATGTCCTGAATGTCACAAGAATGCACAGGACAAGATGTTAGTTTCCTTCATGTCTGCAGTTCCTCCACTGGAAAGTAAAGTCAATGCTGCTCCTCTGCTGAAACCTGGGATCGGACCAGGGACCTTTAGATCTTCAGTCTAAGGCTCTCCCAACTGAGCTGGTTCAGTTCTGAGTGAGGGCCCTGCTTCTCTCATTTATAATCTCTTCCACTCTCACTGGACCTTAGAGAGGATTAGAGCTTCTGAAGTCCTGACACATTGAACAGTTCTCCAGGACCATTTTTGATGAAGGTCTGGATCACACCAGCCTTTTTTGTTTGTCTTCTTGCACCACCGTGCCGCCCCTACTAGTCGTCTTCATATCAGTGTTCTCAGTATTGCACGAACATTCACATCAGTATTGTGCTAATATTTTATTTCCTGGCTCTTCAATCCTCCTATTATGAAGTTGATTGCTTCAGCGACCAGGAGACGTTATCATTGGCAGCTAGTTTACTATTATTGCTGCTGCTGTTGTTTGTTGTGTGTCTGTCTTCCATCCCCCTGTCCCTCTGTCTTTCTCTCTGCTTGTCTTTCACCCTCATCTTGTTCCCATCTTTTTGTCATTCTCTCCCTCCTTTGTCTCTGTCTTTTGTCTTTCCTTCTCTATATTTGTCTTCTGCTGTCTGTCCTGTCCTGCTCTCTTTCAACAACCAACCAGTCAAAAAAATATGATAAAAGAACTCTTGGTTTGATTTGGCTTGAGACATGAAGAAGATAGGATTGTTTTCCTTTCATTTTAGAAGCTTTTCCAGATTCATGAAAAGATCATCAATCAGTGCCGTATTTCAGACAGACTTCTGGTCCGTGAGGACGAGGAATCCAGCACAGATCCACAGAACTCCAACTGCCATCTTTGATGGTTCCTTTACAGTCTGTAGGGTGGAGAGATCCTCCTGAGTCTGGCTTGGAATGTTTTTCTGTGGATGTGTTGGCCCTGTGATGGACTGGTGACCTGTCCAGGGTGAACACGGCCTGTCGCCCAAAAGCTGCTGGGATAGGCTCCACCCCTCCATGACCCTGAACAGGATAAGCAGAAGACAATGGACAGAAGTCCTGACACATTGAACAGTTCTCCAGGACCATTTTTGATGAAGGTCTGGATCACACCAGCCTTTTTTGTTTGTCTTCTTCCAGTGTCCTCAACATTGTGTGAGCCAATAATTCCACATCTGTACCAGACACACCTCTGGTTGGTGGGTTTATGGATCTTTCTGTTCTAACAGTGTCTTTTATCTTGCTTTTATCTTTTCTATCTTTTCTTTGTATCTGCATTCTGTGGTGCACGGTGGCTCTGGAAGAGCACTCTAACTATTGTCACTGTACCCCCCCCCCCCGTACAACGAAAATAAAAGATTCTGATTCCGATTCTGACACACACACACACACACACACACACACACACACACACGTGTATCAACATGATGTTCCGAATGTTTCACTGTCTGTGGTTGTCCAGCTCTCCTTGCCTCTTCACTGTCATTGTCAGAACTCTGAGCAGTCTTCCTCTCCAGGTGATGTCTCTGAGTGATGATGATTGCTGTCTGTTCAACCAGCTTCATTTGTTGATATCTGAGAAGGACTGAAGACAGCAAAGTGTGCTGATTGGCCAACAACCCCTCACAGGTCAAAGGTCACTGCTCTGAGGCGGACCAGTTTACTGTAACAGTGGTGGCACCATCCACTGCTGGCGCTCTCTTCAGTGCTTCTTGTTTCTGCCCTTTGTGTGTGAGCTCCTAGAGCAGCTGGTCCGCCCCCCCCCCTTTTCTTTTCTATTCCTCTAATTTATTTTTTGATTTTCTATTTTTGTAATTCATCATCGATCTCGGCTCACGGTCGCTACACTCTTGACCTCCTGTGAGCCTTGAAGAGAGAGAAGCCACCTTTGTGTCGGAGAAGAGCAGCTTAGTCCAGGCAGCCAGCAGCCTGAGACCAGAGGGTAGCCCATCAACGCGCTTCCCTTCTTCATCGAGCGAATCTCAGCGGGAACCACGGTCGACGAGGTGGAGGCTTTGGAGGCGGTCCTCCCACCAGTTCGTTGGAGAGGCGTCGTACATCGATGGGAGAATCCAGCTGAGAACGTAAGCCGGTTACGTTGGTTTTCACCGATTCAGGCCTGGACTCCTGTCTC
The DNA here is from genome assembly GCF_037954235.1 of Aulostomus chinensis. NCBI lineage: Eukaryota > Metazoa > Chordata > Actinopteri > Syngnathiformes > Aulostomidae > Aulostomus > Aulostomus chinensis. Next base: position 52,669,158 of record NC_141320.1, on the reverse strand, counting down.
GCTGCCAAACTCCGCCTGACTCCGTAGAGCTGGTCAGCCTCCACTCAGTCCTCTTCATTTGGTTGGAGGTCACCATCGTTCATCCTACACACCTTTCCACCTGCCTCTTTGCCGTCTTTAAGCTCAGATAAATCCAGGCTAATTCATACCTGCTACTCAATATGGGCCTTAATTACTCTGCTGGAATTATCACTCTGTCTTAAGGGTTTTCTTAATTGTATTAAATCCTCTTTAATTTCCAAGAAGTCTTCCAACTCATTCATTCATGCAAGCCACTGATCCACAAGACCTCATTGATGAGCTTCAACCTGAGACTGATTGTTTCTCGTTGGACGAGACACCCATTCAATGAGACTCATTGTCAGTCCATTGAAATCTACTGGTGTTCCTGGTGAGTTGATTTAACAACATGAGCTGACAGAATCTATGTTCAGGTAGGAACCACCACATCCAGGGGTCTGGACCTTTGAGCAGGCAGAGCCATCAAAGTAGCAGACTAAGCTAGCAGACATTAGCATTGAGAAGAAACTGATACCTGAGCCTACTTTTGGGTCTGGTCAAGTGATGACACAATAATACGAGATCATTGTCAGACTGACGCCTGCTCAACACTGACCAAACGCCACCCTATTGCATTATGGGAAATTTCTGCTTGGCTCGCGTCCATCAAAACACACAAAGAAATTTCTCCAGAATCAGTATTGACAGTGGATACAATTGAGTCCACACTGGTTTTTTCATTTTGAGTCAGGTGCAGGTGTGGAACTTCAGACACAGCCTGTGTTTGTGTTGTTCATTCAGTGATTTTTCTTTCAATTCCCAATCACAGCTGCAGAAAGTGAGAGAACAAGCAGGGATGTTCAAGATGAACGCCCAACGTGGGGCTTGAACCCACGACCCTGAGATTAAGAGTCTCATGCTCTTCATCAGACTCACAGTCACATGAGCCATCACATGATTGATGAATGACCACAAACACCTTCATCTTTGACAAAGAAGTCAAATAAAAGGTGAACCACAGATGAGACACCAGTGGTAAAAACACTAAAGTGCTGTCAAGGAGAAACAGGATACGAGCAAACACACACACAAGTTACAGAGAGAGAACTCTCCCAGAGGGAACCACTCAAAGGAGAACCTCGAGATCATCAGGCTGGATGACCTCATCAACATGAGAAAGGTGGATCAGTAGACTTTGATCCAACATTTGAAGATCAGTTTTGGTGGCTCCTCCATGTTGGAGGAAACCAGGCAATGTTGGACCCTCACAGGGAAGCTCCTTTGCCTCCTCTGCTGCCAGTTCAACCACTCACTCCCATCAGTGGAGAGCAGCTTCAACTGGTTTCCATTGTGGATGCACAGGAATGTGGAGAAAACGTCCTTTGTCAGAAGTGGGATTCGAACCCACACCTCCAGGAGAGACTGCGACCTGAACGCAGCGCCTTAGACCGCTCAGCCATCCTGACAGACACTGAAAGGTGCAGACTTCAATATCAAATGAATTAGTTCATTGACAAAGTAGAATTTTTTAAAATGTTAACATTAAACACACAGTCTGAGTTCATGACAGTAAGAAATGAATTTCATTTTTCTGAAGGACAAGAAATGAACCAGAACATTAGAACCACATTGATCAGTTTGTTACATGGGACACCTTCCAGACAGTGATGTAGTAAGAATTGCTAATGAACTCAAAATGATGCGAAAAGAAATGGAGTGAAAGTTTCGAATAACCTCAAAGTGATGCTGAAAGTAATGTAGTAAGAGTTGCTAAGAACCTCAAAATAATGCAACAGTGATGTCGGAAGAATTGATAATGAACTCAAAATGATGCTAACAGTAATGTAGTGGTAGTTGCTAATCAAGTCAGTGATGCTTACAGTAATGTAGTAAGTGTTTCGAACAACCTCAAAGTGATGCTGACAGTCATGTAGGAAGAGTTGCTACGAACCTCAAAATAATGCGACAGTAATGTAGTAAAAGTTGCTACGAACCTCAAAATATTGCGACAGTGATGTCGGAAGAATTGCTAATGAACTCAAGATGATGCTAAAAGTGATGTAGTGGTAGTTGCTAATCAAGTCAGTGATGCTTACAGTAATGTAGTAAGTGTTTCGAACAACCTCAAAGTGATGGTGACAGTCATGTAGTAAGACTTGCTACGAACCTCAAAATAATGCGACAGTGATGTCGGAAGAATTGCTAATGAACTCAAGATGATGCTAAAAGTAATGTAGTAAGAGTTTCAAACACCCTCAAAGTGATGCTGACAGTCATTTAGAAAGAGCTGCTAATGAACTCAATTCAATGCAACAGTGATGTCGTGAGAATTGCTCATTAACTCAAAATGATGCTAACAGTAATGTAGTGATAGTTGCTAAAAAACTCAAAGTGATGCTGACAGTAATGTAGTAAGAGTTGCTACGAACCTCAAAATAATGTGACAGTGATGTCAGAAGAATTGCTAATGATCTCAATATGATGCGACAGTGATTTAGTAAGAATTGCTAATGAACTCAAAATGATGCTAACAGTAATGGAGTGAACGTTACGAATAACCTCAAAGTGATGCTAACAGTCATGTACTAAGAGTTGCTCCGAACCTCAAAATAATGCGACAGTAATGTCAGAAGAATTGCTAATGAACTCAAGATGATGCGACAGTGATGTAGTAAGAATTGCTAATGAACTCAAAATGATGCTAACAGTAATGGAGTGAAACTTTCGAATAACCTCAAAGTGATGCTCACAGTCATGTAGTAAGTGTTGCTACGAACCTCAAAATAATGCGACAGTAATGTAGTAAAAGTTGCTACGAACCTCAAAATATTGCCACAGTGATGTCGGAAGAATTGCTAATGAACTCAAAGTGATGCTAACAGTAATGTAGTGATAGTTGCTCATCAACTCAGTGATGCTGACAGTAATGTAGTAAGTGTTTCGAATAACCTCAAAGTGATGCTGACAGTCATGTAGGATGAGTTGCTACGAACCTCAAAATAATGCGACAGTAATTTAGTAAAAGTTGCGACGACCCTCAAAATATTGCGACAGTGATGTCGGAAGAATTGCTCATGAACTTAAAATGATGCGACAGTAATGTAGTGGTAGTTGCTAATCAAGTCAGTGATGCTTACAGTAATGTAGTAAGTGTTTCGAACAACCTCAAAGTGATGCTGACAGTCATATAGTAAGAGTTGCTATGAACCTCAAAATAATGCGACAGTGATGTCGGAAGAACTGCTTAAGATCTCAAAATGATGCGACAGTGATGTCGGCAGAAATGCTAATGAACTTAAAATGATGCTAACAGTAATGTAGTGGTAGTTGCTAATCAAGTCAGTGATGCTTACAGTAATGTAGTAAGTGTTTCGAATAACCTCAAAGTGATGGCGACAGTCATGTAGGAAGAGTTGCTACGAACCTCAAAATAATGCGACAGTCATGGAGTAAGACTTGCTACGAACCACAAAATAATGCGACAGTGATGTCGGAAGAATTGCTAATGATCTCAAAATGATGCGACAGTGATGTAGTAAGAATTGCTAATGAACTCAAAATGATGCTAACAGTAATGGAGTGATAGTTGCTAATCAACTCAGTGATGCTTACAGTAATGTAGTAAGTGTTTCGAATAACCACAAAGTGATGCTGACAGTCATGTACTAAGAGTTGCGACGAACCTCAAAATAATGCGACAGAAATGTAGTAAAAGTTACTACGAACCTCAAAATATTGCGACAGTGATGTCGGAAGAATTGCTCATGAACTTAAAATGATGCTAACAGTAATGTAGTGGTAGTTGCTAATCAAGTCAGTGATGCTTACAGTCATGTAGTAAGTGTTTCAAACAACCTCAAAGTGATGCTGACAGTCATATAGTAAGAGTTGCTACGAACCTCAAAATAATGCGACAGTCATGTCGGAAGAATTGCTTCAGATCTCAAAATGATGCGACAGTGATGTCGGCAGAAATGCTAATGAACTTAAAATGATGCAAACAGTAATGTAGTGATAGTTGCTAATCAAGTCAGTGATGCTTACAGTAATGTAGTAAGTGTTTCGAATAACCTCAAAATGATGGTGACAGTCATGTAGGAAGAGTTGCTACGAACCTCAAAATAATGCGACAGTAATGTAGTAAGAGTTGCTACGAACCTCAAAATAATGCGACAGTGATGTCAGAAGAATTGCTAATGAACTAAAGATGATGCTAACAGTAATGTAGTGGTAGTTGCTAATCAAGTCAGTGATGCTTACAGTAATGTAGTAAGTGTTTCGAACAACCTCAAAGTGATGCTGACAGTCATGTAGTAAGACTTGCTACGAACCTCAAAATAATGCGACAGTGATGTCGGAAGAATTGCTAATGAACTCAAGATGATGCTAACAGTAATGTAGTAAGAGTTTCGAACACCCTCAAAGTGATGCTGACAGTCATTTAGTAAGAGTTGCTAATGAACTCAATTCAATGCTACAGTGATGTCGTGAGAATTGCTCATAAACTCAAAATGATGCTAACAGTAATGTAGTGATAGTAATTTAATCAACTCAGTGATGCTTACAGTAATGTAGTAAGTGTTTCGAATAACCTCAAAGTGATGCTGACAGTCATGTACTAAGAGTTGCTACGAACCTCAAAATAATGCGACAGTAATATAGTAAAAGTTGCTACGAACCTCAAAATATTGCGACAGTGATGTCGGAAGAATTGCTCATGAACTTAAAATGATAAGACAGTAATGTAGTGGTAGTTGCTAATCAAGTCAGTGATGCTTACAGTAATGTAGTAAGTGTTTCGAATAACCTCAAAGTGATGCTGACAGTCATGTACTAAGAGTTGCTACGAACCTCAAAATAATGCGACAGTAATGTAGTAAGAGTTGCTACGAACCTCAAAATATTGCGACAGTGATGTCGGAATAATTGCTCATGAACTTAAAATGATGCTAACAGTAATGTAGTGGTAGTTGCTAATCAAGTCAGTGATGCTTACAGTAATGTACTAAGTGTTTCGAACAACCTCAAAGTTATGCTGACAGTCATATAGTAAGAGTTGCTACGAACCTCAAAATAATGTGACAGTGATGTCGGAAGAATTGCTTAAGATCTGAAAATGATGCGACAGTGATGTCGGCAGAAATGCTAATGAACTTAAAATGATGCAAACAGTAATGTAGTGGTAGTTGCTAATCAAGTCAGTGATGCTTACAGTAATGTAGTAAGTGTTTCGAATAACCTCAAAGTGATGGTGACAGTCATGTAGGAAGAGTTGCTACGAACCTCAAAATAATGCGACAGTAATGTAGTAAGAGTTGCTACGAACCTCAAAATAATGCGACAGTGATGTCAGAAGAATTGCGAAAGATCTCAAAATGATGCGACAGTGATTTAGTAAGAAATGCTCATGAACTCAAAATGATGCTAACAGTAATGGAGTGAACGTTTCGAATAACCTCAAAGTGATGCTGACAGTCTTGTACTAAGAGTTGCTACGGACCTCAAAATAATGCGACAGTGATGTCGGAAGAATTGCGAATGATCTCAAAATGATGCAACAGTGATGTAATAAGAATTGCTAATGAACTCAAAAGATTCTAACAGTAATGGAGTGAAAGTTTCGAATAACCTCAAAGTGATGCTGACAGTCATGTAGTAAGTGTTGCTACGAACCTTAAAATAATGCAAAAACAATGTAGTAAGAGTTGCTACAAACCTCAAAATAATGCGAAAGTAATGTAGTAAAAGTTGCTACGAACCTCAAAATATTGCGACAGTGATGTCGGAAGAACTGCTAATGAACTAAAGATGATGCTAACAGTAATATAGTGGTAGTTGCTAATCAAGTCAGTGATGCTTACAGTAATGTAGTAAGTGTTTCGAACAACCTCAAAGTGATGCTGACAGTCATGTAGTAAGAGTTGCTACGAACCTCAAAATAATGCGACAGTGATGTCGGAAGAATTGCTAATGAACTCAAGATGATGCTAACAGTAATGTAGTAAGAGTTTCGAACACCCTCAAAGTGATGCTGACAGTCATTTAGTAAGAGTTGCTAATGAACTCAATTCAATGCTACAGTGATGTCGTGAGAATTGCTCATAAACTCAAAATGATGCTAACAGTAATGGAGTGAAAGTTTCGAATAACCTCAAAGTGATGCTGACAGTCATGTAGTAAGAGTTGCTACGAACCTCAAAATAATGTGACAGTGATGTCGGAAGCATTGCTAATGAACTCAAGATGATGCTAACAGTAATGTAGTGATAGTTGCTAATCAACTCAGTGATACTTACAGTAATGTAGTAAGTGTTTCGAACAACCTCAAAGTGATGCTGACAGTCATGTAGGAAGAGTTGGTACGAACCTCAAAATAATGCGAAAGTAATGTAGTAAAAGTTGCCACGAACCTCAAAATATTGCGACAGTGATGTCGGAAGAATTGCTAATGAACTCAAGATGATGCTAACAGTAATGCAGTGGTAGTTGCTAATCAAGTCAGTGATGCTTACAGTAATGTAGTAAGTGTTTCGAACAACCTCAAAGTGATGCTGACAGTCATGTAGTAAGACTTGCTACGAACCTCAAAATAATGTGACAGTGATGTCGGAAGCATTGCTAATGAACTCAAGATGATGCTCACAGTAATGTAGTAAGAGTTTCGAACACCCTCAAAGTGATGCTGACAGTCATTTAGTAAGAGTTGCAAATGAACTCAATTCAATGCTACAGTGATGTCGTGAGAATTGCTAAAAAACTCAAAGTGATGCTGACAGTAATGTAGTAAGAGTTGCTACGAACCTCAAAATAATGTGACAGTGATGTCAGAAGAATTGCTAATGATCTCAAAATGATGCGACAGTGATTTAGTAAGAATTGCTAATGAACTCAAAATGATGCTAACAGTAATGGAGTGAACGTTTCGAATAACCTCAAAGTGATGCTGACAGTCATGTAGGAAGAGTTTCGAACACCCTCAAAGTGATGCTGACAGTCATTTAGTAAGAGTTGCTAATGAACTCAATTCAATGCTACAGTGATGTCGTGAGAATTGCTCATAAACTCAAAATGATGCTAACTGTAATGGAGTGAAACTTTCGAATAACCTCAAAGTGATGCTGACAGTCATGTAGAAAGAGTTGCTACGAACCTCAAAATATTGCGACAGTGATGTCGGAAGAATTGCTAATGAACTCCAAATGATGCCAACAGTCATGTAGTGATAATTGATAATCAAGTCAGTGATGCTTACAGTAATGTAGTGAAAGTTTCGAATAACCTCAAAGTGATGCTTACAGTCATGTAGTAAGTGTTGCTACGAACCTCAAAATATTGCGACAGTAATGCAGTAGAAGTTGCTACGAACCTCAAAATATTGCAACAGTGATGTCGGAAGAATTGCTAATGAACTCAAAATGATGATAACAGTAATGTAGTGATAGTTGCGAATCAACTCAGTGATGCTTACAGTAATGTAGTAAGTGTTTCGAATAACCTCAAAGTGATGCTTACAGTCATGTAGTAAGTGTTGCTACGAACCTCAAAATATTGCGACAGTAATGCAGTAAAAGTTGCTCCGAACCTCAAAATATTGCGACAGTGATGTCGGAAGAATTGCTCATGAACTCAAAATGATGATAACAGTAATGTAGTGATAGTTGCTAATCAACTCAGTGATGCTTACAGTAATGTAGTAAGTGTTTCGAATAACCTCAAAGTGATGCTGACAGTCATGTACTAAGAGTTGCTACGAACCTCAAAACAATGCGACAGTGATGTCGGAAGAATTGCTCATGAACTTAAAATGATGCGACAGTAATGTAGTGGTAGTTGCTAATCAAGTAAGTGATGCTTACAGTAATGTAGTAAGTGTTTCGAATAACCTCAAAGTGATGGTGACAGTCATGTAGGAAGAGTTGCTACGAACCTCAAAATAATGCGACAGTAATGTAGTAAGAGTTGCTACGAACCTCAAAATAATGCGACAGTGATGTCAGAAGAATTGCTAATGATCTCAAAATGATGCGACAGTGATTTAGTAAGAATTGCTAATGAACTCTTAATGATGCTAACAGTAATAGAGTGAACGTTTCAAATAACCTCAAAGTCATGCTGACAGTCATGTACTAAGAGTTGCTACGAACCTCAAAATAATGCGACAGAAATGCAGTAAAAGTTGCTACGAATCTCAAAATATTGCGACAGTGATGTCCGAAGAATTGCTAATGAACTCAAGATGATGCTAACAGTAATGGAGTGAAACTTTCGAATAACCTCAAAGTGATGCTGACAGTCATGTAGTAAGAGTTGCTACGAACCTCAAAATAGTGCGACAGTGATGTCGGAAGAATTGCTAATGAACTCCAAATGATGCTAACAGTAATGTTGTGATAGTTGCTAATCAAGTCAGTGATGCTTACAGTAATGTAGTGAAAGTTTCGAATAACCTCAAAGTGATGCTGACAGTCATGTAGTAAGAGTTGCTACAAACCTCAATATAATGCAACAGTAATGTAGTAAAAGTTGCTTCGAGCCTCAAAATATTGCGACAGTGATGTCGGAAGAATTGCTAATGAACTTAAAATGATGCTAACAGTAATGTAGTGATAGTTGCTAATCAACTCAGTGATACTTACAGTAATGATGTAAGTGTTTCGAACAACCTCAAAGTGATGCTGACAGTCATGTAGGAAGAGTTGGTACGAACCTCAAAATAATGCGACAGTGATGTCGGAAGAATTGCTAAAGATCTCAAAATGATGCGACAGTGATTTAGTAAGAATTGCTCATGAACTCAAAATGATGCTAACAGTAATGGAGTGAACGTTTCGAATAACCTCAAAGTGATGCTTACAGTCATGTAGTAAGTGTTGCTACGAACCTCAAAATAATGCGACAGTAATGTAGTAAAAGTTGCTACGAACCTCAAAATATTGCGACAGTGATGTCGGAAGAATTGCTCATGAACTTAAAATGATGCTAACAGTAATGTAGTGGTAGTTGCTAATCAAGTCAGTGATGCTTACAGTAATGTAGTAAGTGTTTCGAACAACCTCAAAGTGATGCTGACAGTCATATAGTAAGAGTTGCTACGAACCTCAAAATAATGCGACAGTGATGTCGGAAGAATTGCTTAAGATCTCAAAATGATGCGACAGTGATGTCGGAAGAAATGCTAATGAACTTAAAATGATGCTAACAGTAATGTAGTGGTAGTTGCTAATCAAGTCAGTGATGCTTACAGTAATGTAGTAAGTGTTTCGAATAACCTCAAAGTGATGCTGACAGTCATGTAGGAAGAGTTGGTACGAACCTCAAAATAATGCGACAGTGATGTCGGAAGAATTGCTAAAGATCTCAAAATGATGCGACAGTGATTTAGTAAGAATTGCTCATGAACTCAAAATGATGCTAACAGTAATGGAGTGAACGTTTCGAATAACCTCAAAGTGATGCTTACAGTCATGTAGTAAGTGTTGCTACGAACCTCAAAATAATGCGACAGTAATGTAGTAAAAGTTGCTACGAACCTCAAAATATTGCGACAGTGATGTCGGAAGAATTGCTCATGAACTTAAAATGATGCTAACAGTAATGTAGTGGTAGTTGCTAATCAAGTCAGTGATGCTTACAGTAATGTAGTAAGTGTTTCGAACAACCTCAAAGTGATGCTGACAGTCATATAGTAAGAGTTGCTACGAACCTCAAAATAATGCGACAGTGATGTCGGAAGAATTGCTTAAGATCTCAAAATGATGCGACAGTGATGTCGGAAGAAATGCTAATGAACTCAAAATGATGCTAACAGTAATGTAGTGATAGTTGCTAATCAACTCAGTGATACTTACAGTAATGATGTAAGTGTTTCGAACAACCTCAAAGTGATGCTGACAGTCATGTAGGAAGAGTTGGTACGAACCTCAAAATAATGCGACAGTGATGTCGGAAGAATTGCTAAAGATCTCAAAATGATGCGACAGTGATTTAGTAAGAATTGCTCATGAACTCAAAATGATGCTAACAGTAATGGAGTGAACGTTTCGAATAACCTCAAAGTGATGCTTACAGTCATGTAGTAAGTGTTGCTACGAACCTCAAAATAATGCGACAGTAATGTAGTAAAAGTTGCTACGAACCTCAAAATATTGCGACAGTGATGTCGGAAGAATTGCTCATGAACTTAAAATGATGCTAACAGTAATGTAGTGGTAGTTGCTAATCAAGTCAGTGATGCTTACAGTAATGTAGTAAGTGTTTCGAACAACCTCAAAGTGATGCTGACAGTCATATAGTAAGAGTTGCTACGAACCTCAAAATAATGCGACAGTGATGTCGGAAGAATTGCTTAAGATCTCAAAATGATGCGACAGTGATGTCGGAAGAAATGCTAATGAACTTAAAATGATGCTAACAGTAATGTAGTGGTAGTTGCTAATCAAGTCAGTGATGCTTACAGTAATGTAGTAAGTGTTTCGAATAACCTCAAAGTGATGCTGACAGTCATGTAGGAAGAGTTGGTACGAACCTCAAAATAATGCGACAGTGATGTCGGAAGAATTGCTAAAGATCTCAAAATGATGCGACAGTGATTTAGTAAGAATTGCTCATGAACTCAAAATGATGCTAACAGTAATGGAGTGAACGTTTCGAATAACCTCAAAGTGATGCTTACAGTCATGTAGTAAGTGTTGCTACGAACCTCAAAATAATGCGACAGTAATGTAGTAAAAGTTGCTACGAACCTCAAAATATTGCGACAGTGATGTCGGAAGAATTGCTCATGAACTTAAAATGATGCTAACAGTAATGTAGTGGTAGTTGCTAATCAAGTCAGTGATGCTTACAGTAATGTAGTAAGTGTTTCGAACAACCTCAAAGTGATGCTGACAGTCATATAGTAAGAGTTGCTACGAACCTCAAAATAATGCGACAGTGATGTCGGAAGAATTGCTTAAGATCTCAAAATGATGCGACAGTGATGTCGGAAGAAATGCTAATGAACTTAAAATGATGCTAACAGTAATGTAGTGGTAGTTGCTAATCAAGTCAGTGATGCTTACAGTAATGTAGTAAGTGTTTCGAATAACCTCAAAGTGATGGTGACAGTCATGTAGGAAGAGTTGCTAAGAACCTCAAAATAATGCGACAGTAATGTAGTAAGAGTTGCTACGAACCTCAAAATAATGCGACAGTGATGTCAGAAGAATTGCTGAAGATCTCAAAATGATGCGACAGTGATTTAGTAAGAATTGCTCATGAACTCAAAATGATGCTAACAGTAATGGAGTGAAACTTTCGAATAACCTCAAAGTGATGCTTACAGTCATGTAGTAAGTGTTTCGAATAACCTCAAAGTGATGCTGACAGTCATGTACTAAGAGTTGCTCGGAACCTCAAAATAATGCGACAGTAATGTAGTAAAAGTTGCTACGAACCTCAAAATATTGCGACAGTGATGTCGGAACAATTGCTAATGAAATAAAAATGATGCGAACAGTAATGTAGTGATAGTTGCTAATCAACTCAGTGAGGCTTACAGTAATGTATTCAGTGTTTCGAATAACCTCAAAGTGATGGTGACAGTCATGTAGTAAGAGTTGCTACGAACCTCAAAATAATGCGACAGTGATGTCAGAAAAATTGCTAAAGATCTCAAAATGATGCGACAGTGATTTAGTAAGAATTGCTAATGAACTCAAAATGATGCTAACAGTAATGGAGTGAACGTTTCGAATAACCTCAAAGTGATGCTGACAGTCATGTACTAAGAGTTGCTACGAACCTCAAAATAATGCGACAGTGATGTCGGAAGAATTGCTAATGATCTCAAAATGATCCTACAGTGATGTAGTAAGAATTGCTAATGAACTCAAAATGATGCTAGGAGTAATGGAGTGAAACTTTCAAAATAACCTCAAAGTGATGCTAACAGTCATGTAGTAAGTGTTGCTACGAACCTCAAAATAATGCGACAGTAATGTAGTAAAAGTTGCTACGAACCTCAAAATATTGCGACAGTGATGTAGGAAGAATTGCTAATGAACTCAAGATGATGCTAACAGTAATGTAGTGGTAGTTGCTAATCAAGTCAGTGATGCTTACAGTAATGTAGTAAGTGTTTCGAACAACCTCAAAGTGATGCTGACAGTCATGTAGTAAGAGTTGCTACGAACCTCAAAATAATGCGACAGTGATGTCGGAAGAATTGCTAATGAACTCAAGATGATGCTAACAGTAATGTAGTAAGAGTTTCGAACACCCTCAAAGTGATGCTGACAGTCATTTAGTAAGAGTTGCTAATGAACTCAATTCAATGCTACAGTGATGTCGTGAGAATTGCTCATAAACTCAAAATGATGCTAACAGTAATGGAGTGAAACTTTCGAATAACCTCAAAGTGATGCTGACAGTCATGTAGTAAGAGTTGCTACGAACCTCAAAATATTGCGACAGTGATGTCGGAAGAATTGCTAATGAACTCCAAATGATGCTAACAGTCATGTAGTGATAATTGATAATCAAGTCAGTGATGCTTACAGTAATGTAGTGAAAGTTTCGAATAACCTCAAAGTGATGCTGACAGTCATGTAGTAAGAGTTGCTACGAACCTCAAAATATTGCGACAGTGATGTCGGAAGAATTGCTAATGAACTCCAAATGATGCTAACAGTAATGTAGTGATAGTTGATAATCAAGTCAGTGATGCTTACAGTAATGTTGTGAAAGTTTCGAATAACCTCAAAGTGATGCTGACAGTCATGTAGTAAGAGTTGCTACAAACCTCAAAATAATGCGACAGTGATGTCGGAAGAATTGCTAATGAACTCCAAATGATGCTAACAGTCATGTAGTGATAATTGATAATCAAGTCAGTGATGCTTACAGTAATGTAGTGAAAGTTTCGAATAACCTCAAAGTGATGCTGACAGTCATGTAGTAAGAGTTGCTACGAACCTCAAAATATTGCGACAGTGATGTCAGAAGAATTGCTAATGATCTCAAAATGATGCGACAGTCATTTAGTAAGAGTTGCGAATGAACTCAATTCAATGCTACAATGATGTCGTGAGAATTGCTAAAAAACTCAAAGTGATGCTGACAGTAATGTAGTAAGAGTTGCTACGAACCTCAAAATAATGCGACAGTAATGTCAGAAGAATTGCTAATGATCTCAAAATGATGCGACAGTGATGTCGTAAGAATTGTTATTAAACTCAAAATCATGCTAACAGTAAGGTAGTGATAGTTGCTAATAAACTCAGTGATGCTTACAGTAATGTAGTAAGTGTTTCGAACAACCTCAAAGTGATGCTGACTGTCATGTAGTAAGAGTCGCTACTAACCTCCAAATAATGCTACAGTGATGTCGGAAGAAATGCTAATGATCTCAAAATGATGCGACAGTGATGTCAGAAGAATTGCTAATGAACTCAAAATGATGCTAACAGTAATGGAGTGAAAGTTTCGAATAACCTCAAAGTGATGCTGACAGTCATGTGGTTAGAGTTGCGAGTAACCTAAAAATGATGCTGACGGTGATGTCATAAGAATTGCTATTAAAATCAAAATGATGCTAACAGTAATTTAGTGATAGTTGCTAATAAACTCAGTGATGCTTACAGTAATATCGTAAGAGTTGCTATGATCCTTAAAATAATGCAACAGTCATGTAGTAAGAGTTGCTACGAACCTCAAAGTAATGCGACAGTGATTTCAGAAGAATTGGTAATGATCTCAAAATGATGCGACAGTGATGTCGTAAGAATTGCAATTAAACTCAAAATGATTCTAACAGTAATGTAGTGATAGTTGCTAATAATCTCAGTGATGCTTACAGTAATGTAGTAAGTGTTTCGAACAACCTCAAAGTGATGCTGACAGTCATGTAGTAAGAGTTGCTACGAACCTCCAAATAATGCGACAGTGATTTAGTAAGAATTGCTAATAAACTCAAAATGATGTTAACAGTAATGTAGAGATAGTTGCTAATAAACTCAAAGTGATGCTGACAGTAATGTAGTAAGAGTTGCTATGAACCTTAAAATAATGCGACAGTGATGTCAGATGAATTGGTAATGATCTCAAAATGATGCGACAGTGATGTCCGAAGAATTGCGAATGCACTCAAAATGATGCTAACAGTAATGCAGTGATAGTTGCTAATAATCTCAGTGATGCTTACAGTAATGTAGTAAGAGTTTCGAACAACCTCAAAGTGATGCTGACAGTCTTGTAGTAAGAGTTGCGACTACCCTCAAAATAATGCTACAGTGATGTAGTGGGAGTTTCAACTATTCTCAAAAGGATGCTTCAGTGATGTAGTGAGATTTGCTACTAACCTCAAAATGATGCTACAGTAATGCAATGAGAGTTGCTATTGACCTAACAAATGATGCTACTGTGATGTGGTGAGAGTTGCGAAAAACCTCAAACATGCTGACAATAATGTAGAAAGAGTTGCTAAAAATCTCAAAATGATGCCACAGAAATGTAGTGAGAGTTGCTACGAACCTCAAAATGATGCTACAGTGATGTGGTGAGAGTTGCTACGAACCTCAAAATGATGCTACAGTGATGTGGTGAGAGTTGCGACTAACATTAAAATGATGCTCCAGTGATGTAGTGAGAGTTGCTAAAAACCTCAAAATGATGCTACAGTCATGTAGTGAGAGTTGCTACTATCATCAGATTGATGCTACAGTAATGTCGTGAGAGTTCTCCTCACCTCAAAATAATGCTGACAGTAATGTAGTGAGAATTGCTAGGAACCTTTAAATGATTCGACAGTGGTGTAGTAAGAGTTACTACTATCCTCAAAACGATGCTCCAGTGATGTAGTAAGAGTTGCTACTACCCTCAGAAATGATGCTCTAGTGATGTGGTGAGAGTTGCTAAAAACCTCAAAATGATGCTACACTGATGTGGTGAGAGTTCTACGAACCTCAAAATGATGCTAGAGTGATGTGAGAGTTGCTACTAATTTAAAAATGATGCTAAAGTGATGTAATGAGAGTTGCTACGAACCTAAGAAATTATGCGACAGTGATGTAGTGAGAGTTGCTACTAATGTTAAAATGATGCTGACAGTGATGTAATGAGAGTTTCGACGAACCTCAAAATGATACTTACAGTGATGTAGTGAAACTGCGACGAACATCAAAATGATGCTTGCAGTGATATAATGAGAGTTGTTCCGAACCTCAAAATGATGCGAACGTGATGTAATGAGAGTTGCTATTAACCTAAGAAATGATGCTACAGTGATGTAGTGAGAGTTGCTACTATTTTCAAAATGATGCTTCAGTGATGTAATGAGAGTCACGACTAACCTCAAAATGATGCTAAAGTGATGCAATGAGAGTTGCTACGAATCTCAAAATGATGCTAAAGTGATGTAATGAGAGTCGCTACTAACCTAAGAAATGATGCTACAGTGATGTAGTGAGAGTTTCAACTAATCTCAAAATGATGCTTCAGTGATGTGAGAGTTGCTCCTAACCTCAAAATGATGTTACAGTCATGTGGTGAGAGTTGCTACTAATCTCAAAATGATGCTAAAGTGATGTAATTAGAGTTGCTACTAACCTAAGAAATGATGCGACAGTGATGTAGTGAGAGTTGCTGGGATGCTCAAAATGATGCTTACAGTCATGTAGTGAGAGTTTCAACTAATCTCAAAATGATGCTTCAGTGATGTGAGAGTTGCTCCTAACCTCAAAATGATGTTACAGTCATGTAGTGAGAGTTGCTACTCATCTAAAAATTATGCGACAGTCATGTAATAAGAGTTTCTTCTCAAATAAGAAATGATAATCAAGTAATGCAAAATGATGCTACACTGATGTGGTGAGAGTTCTACGAACCTCAAAATGATGCTAGAGTGATGTGAGAGTTGCTACTAATTTAAAAATGATGCTAAAGTGATGTAATGAGAGTTGCTACTAACCTAAGAAATTATGCTACAGTGATGTAGTGAGAGTTGCTACTAATGTCAAAATGATGCTGACAGTGATGTAATGAAAGTTGCAACAAACCTCAAAATGATGATTACAGTGATGTAGTGAGAGTTTCAACTAATCTCAAAATGATGCTTCAGTGATGTGAGAGTTGCTCCTAACCTCAAAATGATGTTACAGTCATGTGGTGAGAGTTGCTACTAATCTCAAAATGATGCTAAAGTGATGTAATTAGAGTTGCTACTAACCTAAGAAATGATGCGACAGTGATGTAGTGAGAGTTGCTGGGATGCTCAAAATGATGCTTACAGTCATGTAGTGAGAGTTTCAACTAATCTCAAAATGATGCTTCAGTGATGTGAGAGTTGCTCCTAACCTCAAAATGATGTTACAGTCATGTAGTGAGAGTTGCTACTCATCTAAAAATTATGCGACAGTCATGTAATAAGAGTTTCTTCTCAAATAAGAAATGATAATCAAGTAATGCAAAATGATGCTACACTGATGTGGTGAGAGTTCTACGAACCTCAAAATGATGCTAGAGTGATGTGAGAGTTGCTACTAATTTAAAAATGATGCTAAAGTGATGTAATGAGAGTTGCTACTAACCTAAGAAATTATGCTACAGTGATGTAGTGAGAGTTGCTACTAATGTCAAAATGATGCTGACAGTGATGTAATGAAAGTTGCAACAAACCTCAAAATGATGATTACAGTGATGTAGTGAGAGTTGCTACTAATCTAAGAAATGATGCTACAGTGATGTAGTGAGAGTTTCAATTAATCTCAAAATGATGCTTCAGTGATGTGAGATTTGCGACTAACCTAAAATGATTTTACAGTCATGTGGAAACAGTTGCTAAAAATCTAAAAATGATGCCACAGTAATGTAGTGAGAGTTGCGACGAATCTCAAAATGATGCTTCCAGTGATGTAGTGAGATTTGCTACGAATCTCAAAATGATGCTACAGTGATGTAACGAGAGTTGCTACTAATGTCAAAATGATGCTTAAGTGATGTAGTGAGAGTTGCTACGAATCTCAAAATGATGCTTAAGTGATGTAGTGAGAGTTGCTACTAATGTCAAAATGATGCTACAGTAATGTAGTGAGAGTTGCTACTAATGTCAAAATGATGCTACAGTAATGTAGTGACAGTTGCTACTAATTTCAAAATGATGCTAAAGTGATGTAATGAGAGTTGCTACTAACCTGAGAAATGATGCGACAGTGATGTAGTGAGAGTTGCTTACAACCTCAAAATGATGCTACAGTCATGGAGTGAGAGTTACTACGAATCTCAAAATGATGCTAACAGTCTTGTGAGCTTCATCAAGACACAGGCCACGATTTGTGGTCATGCATCATTGTTGCTGAACAATGGTCCAACTTCATCTGTCAGTCAGTCAGAGACATTAGCATTTGTCGGCCTGGCCTGCTGCCAAAGAGTAACTCTGCTTTAGTTGATTTACCTGTGCAGCCATGTCACGCTCCTCTCGGCCACCTCCACGGTCAGACGCCAGGTTAAACCAGCCAATGGCGTAAGAATCACTCTCAGAATCTGAAGCGCTCGTAGCTGCAGGGTTTTTCCACACAGCTTCTGTTGAGAGACAAAGTCCATCACTTGATTAACTCTCACCAACAGAAATGTGCAGTTTTCCACTCAGGACAGCTGCTGCATGCTGCTGTTTGTAAAAAGAAGGTCCAGTGGATCCGTTCAGTTCTACATTATTCAGCAGAGAGACGTCACCATTGAATAATGACCATATTTCCTAAAATTATAGCTCAACCACAGAGGGACCAGGCTACTAGAATGACCTCTGTTTACTAGAAGTGCTTCTCCTATGGTGGTGAACTCCTCAGCTGTCAGTGGAGTCAAATCTGTCTTAGAGAGGCCAGAGGTTCCCACACTGGTTCCCTCTCACCATGCAGCCCTGACAGCTGTGTGTGCTGTTCCAGCGTGTTGGCACCTCACTGATGAGTTTCAGGGTTGGCCCTCCCATCTGTTGCTGCACCTGAGCCAGCTTCTCCTTGGCTGTAGTGCTGATCTGAAGGATGTGACAGTGTTCCTGGCTTTGTGTCTGATGATGGAAGTGGGGATCTGATCACAGGATTTTCTGACTCCTAGATTCAGACGATGTGCAGTGCAGACTGAGTGGTGAATTTGGAGCTGTCTAGTGGATGCTGTCATGTTTGGTGCTGCGTCGCTCACAAGACACTTGACTTTGTTGGTGATGGCCCAGTCCTCCATCAGGCCTCTTTGGACTGGGGCCAAACTGTCAGCAGGGTGACTTTGTGGAAAGTCTTGCACTCCCAACACATTCATTCTCACGAATGCAGTGACAGGTCAGAGCCAAGGGAGCCTCCATGTCCACAGATGTCCACATGGCAGCTGGACTTCCTTTTTCACTCCTTCCCGTTCCTCCTGGTACTTTTTGGCCACCGTTTGTTTGATGGTCTGAAAATGACACCCAGAGTAAATCAATACATTGAAATTAGAGATAAAATAAACTGGAGATATCAACTACTGCTTTAGATCATTTCCACACAAACCTTTCTGGTTGGCAAACATATGAGGCTCAAGGACCTGAACCAGTTCCCTGAACCCTTCCCTCTCAACAGTGCTGAGGGGCTGGCAGTCCTTCAGGATGAAATTCAGCAGAGCCTCATCCAGCATCTGCTTCCTGGAAGCTGGATGGTTAAAGATGAAGGAGAGAAGAAATGAATAGGAATTAATGATCAACGAAGCAACTGTGAGTCAGTTGGAGAGTGGCTGTATACCTGAGTTCATCCTGGTGGATCTGGGACTTCATTCTCATGCCTGGCCCCATCATGCCTCAGCACTGAAGAGGTGCTTTTGTTGAGATGAGACGCTTCTGTCCAACAAATGAGACATTCAACCTGCAGAAAAGAACATGAGTACTCAGCTAAAAGTTCCTTTCTTCATGGTGACTGGTGTTTCTTAGTCTTAGACCACCAGGTTTCCAATGAGGTGTATCGGATACGTTGTTGTGTGCCGCTGAAATCCGTCCAATTCCGGCGTTGTTTCCTCATGAAATATGTTTGCCTTAAAGCTCATGAAAGTGTTGAACCACAATTTCGTTCACCATAACTTAGTCAACTTCAAGATAACCTACTTCTACATTCCAGTCCCGGCTGCTCCTGTTCTGCTGCAGTCCAGAAAACAACAACCCGATACAATTGGCGCTCCTTCCCACAGCTCCGGCCCGGATCCGCATGGTTCCGCTGACTGACTGTGAGACGCGCTCCCTCCAGAGTGGCACAGCCCGATGGGGGTCCTTATCTGGCACGGGGGCGTAAAACAGGTGCGACTGGAAAGCCTGGTTTATTCTGCGTCGAGGGAACGCGTTGCTCTGCAATACACCGCCAAGCCGCTAGGGGGTGTGGCTTTGTCCTTGTAATGTTTACGGGGCTCTTGTCGGATTCCTTGCTTTTCTTCCGGTCACAGACAACAATTGTTGGCCATTTGTCAGTCTTTGTAGTGCCGCGAAGAGGCGTTGTAGAGGTGGTCGTACTTGAGCACCTCCTCGATAATCCTCTCTTCGGCTTGGTCCATTTTTTCTTGGAGCTTTCACCACAGAAACTTTGAAAATGGCGGTGTTGCTTTGCCGCGACTGAACCGGAAATAACGTTGTGAGCGGGACCAATCACAGTCCTCGACGTTGACGTCACCACGCGTCGACGCGATGCGTAAACAGGATTTTTTGGAGGCGCGTTTCAGGCTACGGCGTACGGTCTGCGTCGACGGCGTAGGTACGAATACTACTCGACACAGAAGCATAAATCAGGCTTAAATCAGGCTTTATAGTCCAACAGGAAGTTAGCATGTCATGGATGAGACACGCTTATCGTCCAACAGGAAGTTAGCATGTCAGGGATGAGACACGCTGATAGTCCAACAGGAAGTTAGCATGTCAGGGATGAGACACGCTTATCGTCCAACAGGAAGTTAGCATGTCAGGGATGAGACACGCTTATCGTCCAACAGGAAGTTAGCATGTCAGGGATGAGACACCCTGATAGTCCAACAGGAGGTTAGCATGTCAGGGATGAGACACGCTTATCGTCCAACAGGAAGTTAGCATGTCAGGGATGAGACACCCTGATAGTCCAACAGGAAGTTAGCATCTCCATGGTTCCCTTGACCAGAAGCCAGTGGGATCGTTCCATTCTGACATCTTGATTGACATTTGTCCTTCTCTTAGCTAAATAGCTGGCAATCATTTGAAAAAAACCTTGATTTACTTTTTTTATTTTGATCTTCAGCTCATTTGCATACTTTTGTTAAAATTCTCCCCTTTTTGTCTTTTTTTTCTGCTGTTTTTAGCACAAAGTCCACCTGGTGCCTAAAGACCAGTTCAGCATGGACTACGTTGAACCTTCAGTCCGCTGCATCAGCACCCATGGACGGTTCCCCCCTGACAGGAGGATTCTGGTGAGGAACATTAGTGGGACAGCGCTCTTGTTAGAACGGTTCTGATCCACCTTCCCTCCCCCTGTAGCTCCTCCTGTGTCCCCTCAGCGCTCTTGTTAGAACGGTTCTGATCCACCTTCCCTCCCCCTGTAGCTCCTCCTGTGTCCTCTCAGCGCTCTTGTTAGAACGGTTCTGATCCACCTTCCCTTCCCCTGTAGCTCCTCCAGTGACCCCTCAGCGCTCTTGTTAGAAGGGTTCTGATCCACCTTCCCTCCCCCTGTAGCTCCTCCAGTGTCCCCTCAGCGCTCTTGTTAGAACGGTTCTGATCCACCTTCCCTCCCCCTGTAGCTCCTCCTGTGTCCCCTCAGCGCTCTTGTTCGAACGGTTCTGATCCACCTTCCCTCCCCCTGTAGCTCCTCCTGTGTCCCCTTAGCGCTCTTGTTAGAACGGTTCTGATCCACCTTCCCTCCCCCTGTAGCTCCTCCTGTGTCCCCTCAGCGCTCTTGTTAGAACGGTTCTGATCCACCTTCCCTCCCCCTGTAGCTCCTCCTGTGTCCCCTCAGGCTCTTGTTAGAACGGTTCTGATCCACCTTCCCTCCCCCTGTAGCTCCTCCTGTGTCCCCTCATCGCTCTTGTTAGAACGGTTCGGATCCACCTTCCCTACCCCTGTAGCTCCTCCTGTGTCCCCTCAGCGCTCTTGTTAGAACGGATCTGATCCACCTTCCCTCCCCCTGTAGCTCCTCCTGTGTCCCCTCAGCGCTCTTGTTGGAAGGGTTCTGATCCACCTTCCCTCCCCCTGTAGCTCCTCCTGTGTCCCCTCAGGCTCTTGTTAGAACGGATCTGATCCACCTTCCCTCCCCCTGTAGCTCCTCCTGTGTCCCCTCAGCGCTCTTGTTGGAAGGGTTCTGATCCACCTTCCCTCCCCCTGTAGCTCCTCCTGTGTCCCCTCAGCGTTCTTGTTAGAAGGGTTCTGATCCACCTTCCCTCCCCCTGTAGCTCCTCCTGTGTCCCCTCAGCGTTCTTGTTAGAAGGGTTCTGATCCACCTTCCCTCCCCCTGTAGCTCCTCCTGTGTCCCCTCAGCGCTCTTGTTGGAAGGGTTCTGATCCACCTTCCTTCCCCCTGTAGCTCCTCCAGTGTCCCCTCAGCGCTCTTGTTAGAACGGTTCTGATCCACCTTCCATCCCCCTGTAGCTCCTCCTGTGTCCCCTCAGCGCTCTTGTGAGAATGGTTCTGATCCACCTTCCCTCCCCCTGTAGCTCCTCCTGTGTCCCCTCAGCGCTCTTGTTGGAAGGGTTCTGATCCACCTTCCCTCCCCCTGTAGCTCCTCCTGTGTCCCCTCAGCGCTCTTGTTAGAAGGGTTCTGATCCACCTTCCCTTCCCCTGTAGCTCCTCCTGTGTCCCCTCAGCGCTCTTGTTAGAAGGGTTCTGATCCACCTTCCCTCCCCCTGTAGCTCCTCCTGTGTCCCCTCACGTTTCCAAACTCCCTCCCACTGGCTGGTGCTGAAGGAGGGCCAGAGCTCCTCCTACAGGAGCCCATCCTGGCCTCCCCCGCTGCAGCTCCTCCACTGACCTCCCACCAGAGAGATGAGCCCCCTGGTTCAGAGGTGACAGACCACCTCTGGGAGCAGACAACAGAGACCACATCAGGCTGGACTCCGTGCAGGTACGGAGGCTGACGGCTGCTGAGTGAGTGAGTTTACGACGCTCCCACCACTGCTGCTGGATTGATTTAACACATCTGGAATATTTAGATTTATTCTGGGTCAACATCTGCATCTGTTGAAGTCCTCAGTCTCCATGCAGGTGGTGTTGTTCCAGATAAAAGGTCTCAATAACAGCATCACTCAAGGTGAAACCATTCCAAAGAAGGCTAAGTGGAGCTGGCATATCAGCCCCCAATGGAAGCCTGCTGCTGCTGCCAAGCTCTCCATGTCATCATGGAAAAGTTGATTGTTCAACTCAATGTTTTTCCCATTGGGAGGAGATTTGTTGTTCCACCATGAAGTCTTTTCTTGTGATGAGTTTGTGTGTTGTAGTAGCATGAAGATATCTTGTTATCATGATCAACTCATCTGGCCTGGTGGAAGAACGCTGCTGTGTTTGGATTCAGACGAGTCAAATCTGAACCAGGGACTTGTAGTTTTATCCTCGGTCTCTGGACTCATAAAATGGAGACCGGCCCAGTTTGACACTTTTGAACTCCTCCATGATGTTCAAATCTCATGACTGAGATTCGTGATTGGAAACATCGGCGGTTCAGGAAAGAAAACATGTACCATTGAACATCGCTCTCATCCTTCTACTCAGAACGCTGCGGTGGACTCCACCGTGTCCAGGCTTTGGGCAGATACGTCTTCATCCTCCACCACCACCAGCCGCTCCACCCCACCCACCCTGTGCAGGTCTACATTACCAGGGTCGGATCTGGCAGGGTGGTGGATCTTTGATTCATCTTAGCTTTCCTGCTCCGGCTGTTTGAGAAACATTAAAATGGAGATGGTTGTTTGTGTCTTTCAGGCCACGCCAACGCCTCCTTCTGTCCCCACGCTTACGGCTGCCGAAACGTGCCGGTGTCTGAAAACCAGATCATTCTGGATGTGCCGGACCACCAGGTCCTCCTCACCTGCAGGTTCCTGCAGGCAGGGCCCTGTGGTGGTAGGTTTCCTGCTCCTCTGCTGGACTGATACCCTCTCCCTTTCCTGACACGTATCTGCTGTTTCTACTCTGTGCCTCCTTCTCCTCTGTCAGGCCTGGACTTCTTCCTTCTGTCTCTCCAGGATTACGTCCTGGTGGTGCCTGAGAGCAGCTCCAGCTCCAGCTCCCTGAACCAAGAACCACTGGAGAAATCTGACCACTTCATCAGCAACTGTGGCCTCAACAGCTTTCATGTCAAGTCGGTGTCTCTCAGCCTGAGTTGGTCCCTGTTCTGTATCCCTGAATGTTCTAGAGGAACTAAACTGGGCCTGACTGGGACGCTTCTGTCTGCTCAGATTTGGGTTGTGAATGCATTCAGATGTCATTTACAAGCATTGGAACTAAAGACCTGAGCCTCAAGAATATTTAGTTCTTGATTTACTTTCTCTTGCAGGGTTTCATTTTGTGCAATTTTTCTTTTGAAGATCTTTGTTTTTTTGTTGTCCTTCCATTTAGCAAGTTTGGCTAAGAACCTTTTCCCCACTAAACTAATTTTCCTAAAATGTCTCGCTAACGTTTCCTTTTTCTCTGTCGTCCCTCCTGTCCTTGGTCTCCATTCTGTCTCAGGTCAGCTGTGTCTCTTGGGCTCTCTTCAACAACGGCGCCCTGCCTTGTGCCTGCCATGAGGTTGGAGCTGAGAGTGACACCTGCGAGTCATTTGCTGGTCGGTGCCGCTGCAGGCCCCACGTGATTGGCCGAGACTGCTCCATGTGGGCCGCGGGCTGCTGGGGATTCCCCACTGCAGACGTGAGTGTCAGATTGGATGAATGATGAGTAATAAGGGCTTTTAATGATGAGTGAGAGGACGGACCAAACCAACCTGTCCAACCATCAGAGGACAGTTTGTTGTTCTCGTTTCAACTCTTACTACATTACTGTAAGCATCACTGAGTTTTATTAGGAACTATCACTACATTACTGTTAGCATCATTTTGAGTTCATCAGCAACTTTCACTACATTACTGTTAGCATCATTTTGGGATCATTAGCAATTCTTACTACATCACTGTCAGCCTCATTTTGAGTTTATTATCAGTTCTTACTACATCACTGTCAGCATCATTTTTGAATTCATTAACAATTCTTCCTACATAACTGTAGCATTATTTTGAGGTTTTTAGCAGCTCTTACTAAATTACTGTCATCATTTTGAGGTTATTAGCAGCTCTTACTAGATTACTGTTAGCATCATTTTGAGGTTATTCGAAAATTTCACTCCATTACTGTTAGCATCATTTTGAGTTCATTAGCAATTCTTGCGCCAGCACTGTCACATCATTTTGAGTTCATTAGCAATTCTTGCGCCAGCACTGTCACATCATTTTGAGATCAATAGAAATGCTTCCAACATCACTGTAGCATTATTTTGAGGTTCGTAGCAACTCTTACTACATGACTCTCAGCATCATTTTTAGGTTACTCGCAACTTTCACTACATTACTGTTAGCATCATTTTGAGTTCATTAGCAATTATTATTACATCACTGTCATATCATTTTAGATCATTACCAATTCTTCTGACATCACTATAGCATTATTTTGAGGTTCGGAGCAACTCTTCCTACATGACTGTCAGCATCACTTTGAGGTTATTCGAAACTTTCACTCCATTACTGTTAGCATCATTTTGAGTTCATTAATGAGTTCATTAGCAATTCTTAAGACATCACTAGCATTATTTTGAGGTTATTAGCAATTCTTACTACATCACTGTCCCATCATTTCAGATCATTAGCCATTCGTACTACATCACTGTCACATTATTTTGAGGTTCATAGTAACTCTTACTACATCACTCGCATTATTTTAAGGTTATTACCAGACTTACTACATTCCTGTCAGCATCATTTTGAGTTTATTAGCAGCTCTTACTAGATTACCGTCAGCATCATTTTGAGATCATTAGCAATTTTTACGACATCACTGTAGCATTATTTTGAGGTTATTAGCAACTCTTAATACATTACTGTCAGCATCATTTTTAGGTTATTCGAAACTTTCACTCCATTACTGTTAGCATTATTTTGAGTTCATTAGCAACTCTTCTGACATCACTGTCACATCATTTTGAGGTTAGTATCAACTCTTACTCCATGACTGTCAGCATCACTTTGAGGTTGTTCGAAACACTCACAACATTACTGTAAACATCACTGAGATTATTAGCAATTATCACTACGTTACTTTTGGCATCATTTTGAGTTCATTCCCAAATATTCCTACATCACTGTCCCATCATTTTGAGATCATGAGCAATTCTTACGACATCACTGTCGCATTATTTTGAGGTTATTAGCAACTCTTACTACATTTCTGTCAGCACCATTTTTAGGTTACTCGCATCTCTAACCACATGACTGTCAGCATCACTTTAAGGTTATTCGAAACTTTCACTACATTACTGTCAGCATCACTTTGAGTTTATTGGCAATTTTCACTACATTACTGTAAAAATCATTTTGAGTTCATAAGCAATTCTTACGACATCATTGTCGCATCATTTTGAGATCATTAGCAATTCTTCTGACATCACTGTCACATTTTTTTGGGATCATTAGCAATTCTTCTGACATCACTGACGCATTGTTTTGAGGTTCGTAGCAACTCTTACTACATTGCTGTTGCATTATTTTGAGGTTCGTAGCAACTCTTATTACATGACTGTCAGCATCACTTTGAGGTTATTCAAAACTTTCACTACATTACTGTTAGCATCATTTTGAGTTTATTTGCAATTCTTACTCCATCACTGTCGCATCATTTTGAGATCATAAGCAATTCTTCCGACATCACTGTAGCATTATTTTGAGGTTATCAACACCTCTTACTACATTACTGTCAGCATCATTTTTAGGTTACTCACAACTTTCACTACATTACTGTTAGCATCATTTCGAGTTCATTAGCAATTCTTACTACATCACTGTCCCATCATTTCAGATCATAAGCAATTCTTACTACATCAATGTCACATCATTTTGAAGTTCGTAGTAACTCTTACTACATTACTGTTGCATTATTTTAAGGTTTGTAGCAACTCTTCCTATATGACTGTCAGTACATTTTGAGTTTATTGGCAACTTTCACTACATTACTGTTACCATCATTTTGAGTTCATTAGCAATTCTTTCGACATTATTATCGCATCATTTTGAGATCATTAGCAATTCTTCCGACATCACTGTCAGCATCATTTTTAGGTTACTCGCAACTCAAACCACATTACTGTCAGCATCACTTTTAGGTTATTCGAAACTTTCACTACATTACTGTTAGCATCATTTTGAGTTTATTTGCAATTCTTACTCCATCACTGTCGCATCATTTTGAGATCATTACCAATTCTTCTGACATCACTGTTGCATTATTTTGAGGTTCGTAGCAAGTCTTACTACATGACTCTCAGCATCATCTTGAGGTTATCTGAAACTTTCACTACATTACTGTTAGCATCATTTTGAGTTCATTAGCAATTCTTGCGAAATCACTGTAGCATTATTTTGAGGTTATTAGCAACTCTTACTACATTATTGTCAGCATCATTTTTAGGTTACTCGAAACTTTAACCACATGACTGTCAGCATTACTTTGAGGTTAATCGAAACTTTCACGAAATTACTGTTCGCATCATTTTGAGTTCATTAGCAATTCTTACTCCATCACTGTCGCATCATTTTGATATCATTAGCAATTCTTACGACATCAGTGTAGCATTATTTTGAGGTCATTAGCAACTCTGACTACATTACTGTCAGCATCATTTTTAGGTTACTCGCAACTCTAACCACATGACTGTCAGCATCACTTTAAAGTTGTTCGAAACTTTCACTACATTACTGTTAGCATCATTTTGAGTTCATTAGCAATTCTTACTCAATCACTGTCGCATCATTTTGAGGTACGTTGCGACTCTTACTACATTACTGTCAGCATCACTTTGAGGTTGTTCGAAACTTTCACTACATTACTGTTCCCATCATTTTGAGTTCATTAGCAATTCTTCCGACATCACTGTCGCATTGTTTTGAGGTTCGTAGCAGCTCTTACTACATTACTGTCAGCATCATTTTTAGGTTACTCGCAACTTTCACTACATTACTGTTAGCATCATTTTGAACTTAATAGCAATTCTTACGACATAACTGAAGCATCATTTTGAGGTTAGTTTCAACTCTTCCTCCATTACCGTCAGCATCATTTAGAGTTTATTAGCAATTATTTCGAAATAACTGTCGCATTATTTTGGAGTTCGTAGCAACACTTACTACATGACTGTCAGCATCACTTTGAGGATATTCGAAACTTTCACTCCATTACTGTTAGCATCATTTTGAGTTCATTAGCAATTCTTACTACATCACTGTCGCATCATTTTGAGATAATTAACAATTCTTCTGACATCACTGTTGCATAATTTTGAGATCATTAGCAATTCTTCTGACATCACTGTCGCATTATTTTGAGGTTATTAGCAACTCTTACTACATTACAATCAGCATCATTTTTAGGTTACTCGCAACTCCAACCACATGACTGTCAGCATCGCTTTGAGGTTATTCGAAACTTTCACTACATTACAGTTAGCATCATTTGAGTTCATGAGCAATTCTTACTACATCACTGTCGCATCATTTTGAGATCATTAGCAATTCTTCTGACATCACTGTCGCATTATTTTTTAGGTTCATAGAAACTCTTACTACATTACTGTTGTATTATTTTAAGGTTCGTAGCAACTCTTACTACATGACTGTCAGCATCACTTTGAGGTTGTTCGAAACACTTACTACATTACTGTAAGCATCACTGAGTTTATTAGCAACTATCACGACGTTACTGTTGTCATCATTTTGAGTTCAATAGCAATTCTTACGACATCAATGTCGCATCATTTTGAGATCATTAGCAATTCTTACTACATCACTGTAGCATTGTTTTGAGGTTATTAGCAACTCTTACTACATTACAATCAGCATCATTTTTAGGTTACTCGCCACTCTAACCACATGACTGTCAGCATCACTTTGAGGTTGTTCGAAACACTTACTACATCACTGTCGCATCATTTTGAGATCATTAGCAATTCTTCTGACATCACTGTCACATTATTTTGAGGTTCGTAGCAACTCTTACTACATTATTGTTGCATTATTTAAAGGTTCGTAGCAACTCTTACTACATTACTGTCAGCATCACTTTGAGTTTATTAGCAACTATCACGACATTACTGTTAGCATCATTTTGAGTTTATTAGCAATTCTTACGACATCACTGTCGCATTAAATTGAGTTCATTAGCAACTCTTACTACATGACTGTCAGCATCACTTTGAAGTTGTTCGAAGCACTTACTACATGACTGTCAGCATCACTTTGAGGTTGTTCGAAACTCTTACTACATTACTGTAAGCATCACTGAGTTCATTAGCAACTATCACTACATCACTGTTAACATCATCTTGAGTTCATGAGCAATTCTTACGACATCACTGTCCCATCAGTTTGAGATCATTACCAATTCTTCTAACATCAGTGTCGCATTATTTTGAGGTTCGAAGCAACTCTTACTACTTTACTGTTGCATTTTTTAAGGTTCGTAGCAACCCTTACTACTTGACTGTCAGAATCACTTTGAGGTTGTTCGAAACACTTACTATATTACTATCAGCATCACTTTGAGTTAATTAGCAACTATCACTACATTACTGTTAGCATCATTTTGAGGTTAGAAGCAACTCTTACTACATGACTGTCAGCATCACTTTGAGGTTGTTCGAAACACTTACTTCATTACTGTAAGCATCACTGAGTTGATTAGCAACTATCACTACATTACTGTTAGCATCATTTTGAGTTCATTAGCAATTCTTCTGACATCACTGTCGCAATATTTTGAAGTTCGTAGCAACTTTTGCTACATTAATGTCGCATTATTTTTAGGTTCGTAGCAACACTTAGTACATGACTGTCAGCATCACTTTGAGGTTATTCGAAACGTTCACTCCATTACTGTTAGCATCATTTTGAGTTCATTAGCAATTCTTACTAAATCACTGTCGCATCATTTTGAGATCTTTAGCAATTCTTATGACATCACTGTCGCATTATTTTGAGGTTCGAAGCAACTCTTACTCCATGACTGTCAGCATCACTTTGAGGTTGTTCGAAACACTTACTACATTACTTTAAGCATCACTGACTTGATTAGCAACTATCACTACATTACTGTTAGCATCATTTTGAGTTCATTAGCAATTCTTTGGACATCACTGTCGCAATATTTTGAGGTTCGTAGCAACTTTTACTACATTACTGTCGCATTATTTTGATGTTCGTAGCAACTCTTACTACTTGACTGTCAGCATCACTTTGAGGTTATTCGAAACTTTCACTCCATTACTTTTAGCATCATTTTGAGATCATTAGCAATTCTTCTGACATCACTGTCGCATCATTTTGAGATCTTTAGCAATTCTTCTGACATCACTGTTGCATTATTTTGAGGTTCGTAGCAATTCTTACTACATGACTGTCAGCATCACTTTGAGGTTCTTCGAAACACTTATTACATTACTGTAAGCATTACTGACTTGATTAGCAACTGTCACTACATTACTGTTGGCATCATTTTGAGTTCATTAACAATTCTTCCGACATCACTGTCAAAATATTTTGAGGTTCGTAGCAACTCTTACTACATTACTGTTGCATTATTTTAAGGTTCGTAGCAACTCTTACTACATTACTGTCAGCATCACTTTGAGTTTATTAGCAACTATCACTACATTACTGTTAGCATCATTTTGAGTTTATGAGCAATTCTCATGACATCACTGTAGCATTAAATTGAGTTCATTCGCAACTCCTACTAAATGACTGTCAGCATCGCTTTGAGGTTATTCGAAACACTTACTACATGACTGTCAGCATCACTTTGAGGTTTTTCGAAACGTTCACTCCATTACTGTTAGCATCATTTTGAGATCATTACCAATTCTTCTGACATTACTGTCGCATCATTTTGAGATCTTTAGCAATTCTTCTGACATCACTGTCGCATTATTTTGAGGTTCGTAGCAACTGTGACTACATGACTGTAAGCATCACTTTGAGGTTTTTCGAAACACTTACTACATTACTGCAAGCATCACTGAGTTGAATAGCAACTATCACTACATTACTGTTCGCATCATTTTAACTTCATTAGCAATTCTTCCGACATCACTGTCGCAATATTTTGAGGTTCGTAGCAACTTTTACTACATTACTGTCGCATTATTTTGAGGTTCGGAGCAACTCTTAGTACATCACTGTCAGCATCACTTTGAGGTTATTCGAAACGTTCACTCCATTACTGTTAGCATCATTTTGAGACCATTACCAATTGATCTGACATCACTGTCGCATCATTTTGAGATCTTTAGCAATTCTTCTGACATCACTGTCGCATTATTTTGAGGTTCGTAGCAACTCTTACTACATTACTGTCAGCATCACTTTGAGGTTCTTCGAAACACTTACTACATTACTGTAAGCATTACTGACTTGATTAGCAACTATCACTACATTACTGTTAGCATCATTTTGAGTTCATTAGCAATTCTTCCGACATCACTGTCGCAATATTTTGAGGTTTGTAGCAACTTTTACTACATTACTGTCGCATTATTTTGAGGTTCGTACCAACTCTTAGTGCATGACTGTCAGCATCACTTTGAGGTTATTCGAAACTTTCACTCCATTACTGTTAGCATCATTTTGAGTTCATTAGCAATTCTTACTACATCACTGTCGCATCATTTTGAGATCATTAGCAATTCTTCCGACATCACTGTCGCATTATTTTGAGGTTCGTAGCAACTCTTAGTACAAGACTGTCAGCATCACTTTGAGGTTATTCTAAACACTTACTACATTACTGTAAACATCACTGAGTTGATTAGCAACTATCACTACATTACTGTTAGCATCATTTTGAGTTCATTAGCAATTCTTCCAACATCACTGTCGCAATATTTTGAGGTTCGTAGCAACTTTTACTACATTACTGTAGCATTATTTTGAGGTTCGTAGCAACTCTTTCTACATGACTGTCAGCATATCTTTGAGGTTTTTCGAAACGTTCACTCCATTACTGTTAGCATCATTTTGAGATCATTACCAATTCTTCTGACATCACTGTCGCATCATTTTGAGGTTCGTAGCAACTCTTACTACATGACTGTCAGCATCACTTTGAGGTTGTTCGAAACACTTACTACATTACTGTAATCATCACTGACTTGATTAGCAACTACCACTACATTACTGTTAGCATCATTTTAAGTTCATGAGCAATTCTTCCGACATCACTGTCGCAATATTTTGAGGTTCGTAGCAACTTTTACTACATTACTGTCGCATTATTTTGAGGTTCGTAGCAACTCTTACTACATGACTGTCAGCATCACTTTGAGGTTATTCGAAACTTTCACTCCATTACTTTTAGCATCATTTTGAGTTCATTCGCAATTCTTACTACATCACTGTCGCATCATTTTGAGATCATTAGCAATTCTTCCGACATCACTGTCGCATTATTTTGAGGTTCGTAGCAACTCTTAGTACAAGACTGTCAGCATCACTTTGAGGTTATTCGAAACGTTCACTCCATTACTGTTAGCATCATTTTGAGTTCATGAGCAATTCTTTCTTAATCACTGTCGCATCATTTTGAGATCTTTAGCAATTCTTCCGACATCACCGTCGCATTATTTTGAGGTTCGTAGCAACTCTTACTACATGACTGTCACCATCACTTTGAGGTTATTTGAAACACTTACTACATTATGGTAAGCATCACTGAGTTGATTAGCAACTATCACTACATTACTGTTAGCATCATTTTGAGTTCATTAGAAATTCTTCCGACATCACTGTCACATCATTTTGAGGCTCGTAGCAACTCTTACTACATTATTGTTGCATTATTTTTAGGTTCGTAGCAACTCTTACTACATTACTGTCAGCATCACTTTGAGTTTATTAGCAACTATCACTACATTACTGTTAGCATCATTATGAGTTCATGAGCAATTCTCACGACATCACTGTCGCATTGAATTGAGTTCATTCGCAAGTCTTACTAAATGACTGTCAGCATCACTTTGAGGTTGTTCGAAACGTTCACTCCATTACTGTTAGCATCATTTTGAGATCATTACCAATTCTTCTGACATCACTGTCGCATTATTTTGAGGTTCGTAGCAACTCTTACTACATGACTGTCAGCATCATTTTGAGGTTCTTCAAAACACTTACTACATTACTGTAAGCATTACTTACTTGATTAGGAAGTATCACTACATTACTGTTAACATCATCTTGAGTTCATTAGCAATTCTTCCGACATCACTGTCGCAATATTTTGAGGTTCGTAGCAACTTTTACTACATTACTGTCGCATTATTTTGAGGTTTTTAGCAACACTTACGACATGACTGTCGGAATCACTTTGAGGTTTTTCGAAAGTTTCATTCCATTCCTGTTAGCATCATTTTGAGTTCATTAGCAATTCTTACTACATCACTGTCGCATCATTTTGAGATCATTAGCAATTCTTCCGACATCACTGTCGCATTATTTTGAGGTTCGTAGCAACTCTTAGTACAACACTGTCAGCATCACTTTGAGGTTATTCGAAACGTTCACTCCATTACTGTTAGCATCATTTTGAGTTCATGAGCAATTCTTACTACATCACTGTCCCATCATTTTGAGATCTTTAGCAATTCTTCCGACATCACTGTCGCATTATTTTGAGCTTCGTAGCAACTCTTATTACATGACTGTCACCATCACTTTGAGGTTATTCGAAACACTTACTACATTACTGTAAGCATCACTGAGTTGATTAGCAACTATCACTACATTACTGTTAGCATCATTTTAAGTTCATTAGCTATTCTTCCGACATCACTGTTGCAATATTTTGAGGTTCGTAGCAACTTTTACTCCATAACTGTCGCATTATATTGAGGTTCGTAGCAACTCTTACTACATGACTGTCAGCATCACTTTGAGGTTATTCGAAACACTTACTACATTACTGTCAGCATCACTTTGACTTTTTTAGCAACTATCACTACATTACTGTTAGCATCATTTTGAGTTCATGAGCAATTCTCACGACATCACTGTAGCATTGAATTGAGTTCATTAGCAACTCTTACTAAATGACTGTCAGCATCACTTTGAGGTTGTTCGAAACTCTTACTACATTCCTGTAAGCATCACTGAGTTTCTTAGCAACTTTCACTACATTACTGTTAGCATCATCTTGAGTTCATTAGCGATTCTTCTGACATCACTGTCGCATCATTTTGAGATCTTAAGCAATTCTTCCGACATCACTGTCGCATTATATTGAGGTTCGTAGCAACTCTTACTACATTACTGTCAGCATCACTTTGAGTTTATTAGCAACTATCACTACATTACTGTTAGCATCATTTTGAGATCATTACCAATTCTTCTGACATCACTGTCGCATCATTTTGAGATCTTTAGCAATTCTTCTGACATCACTGTCACATCATTTTGAGGTTCGTAGCAACTCTTGCTACATGACTGTCAACATCACTTTGAGGTTATTCGAAACACTTACTCCATTACTGTAAGCGTCACTGAGTTGATTCGCAACTATCACTACATTACTGTTAGCATCATTTTGAGTTCATTAGCAATTCTTCCGACATCACTGTCGCAATATTTTGAGGTTCGTAGCAACTTTTACTACATTACTGTCGCATTATTTTTAGGTTTTTAGCAACACTTACGACATGACTGTCAGAATCACTTTGAGGTTATTCGAAACGTTCACTCCATTACTGTTAGCATCATTTTGAGATCATTACCAATTCTTCTGACATCACATTCGCATCATTTTGAGGTTCGTAGCAACTCTTACTACATGACTGTCAGCATCACTTTGAGGTTGTTCGAAACACTTACTACATTACTGTAATCATCACTGACTTGATTAGCAACTATCACTACATTACTGTTAGCATCATTTTGAGTTCATTAGCAATTCTTCCGACATCACTCGAAATATTTTGAGGTTCGTAGCAACTTTTACTACATTACTGTCGCATTATTTTGAGGTTCGTCGCAACTCTTACTACATGACTGTCAGCATCACTTTGAGGTTATTCGAAACTTTCACTCCATTACTGTTAGCATCATTTTGAGTTCATTAGCAATTCTTACTACATCACTGTCGCATCATTTTGGGATCATTAGCAATTCTTCCGACATCACTGTCACTTCATTTTGAGGCTCGTAGCAACTCTTACTACATTATTGTTGCATTATTTTTAGGTTCGTAGCAACTCTTACTACATTACTGTCAGCATCACTTTGAGTTTATGAGCAACTATCACTACATTACTGTTACCATCATTATGAGTTCATGAGCAATTCTCACGACATCACTGTAGCATTGAATTGAGTTCATTAGCAAGTCTTACTAAATGACTTTCAGCATCACTTTGAGGTTGTTCGAAACGTTCACTCCATTACTGTTAGCATCATTTTGAGATCATTACCAATTCTTCTGACATCACTGTCGCATTATTTTGAGGTTCGTAGCAACTCTTACTACATGACTGTCAGCATCATTTTGAGGTTCTTCAAAACACTTACTACATTACTTTAAGCATTAATTTCTTGATTAGGAAGTATCACTACATTACTGTTAACATCATCTTGAGTTCATTAGCAATTCTTCCGACATCACTGTCGCAATATTTTGAGGTTCGTAGCAACTCTTAATACAACACTGTCAGCATCACTTTGAGGTTATTCGAAACGTTCACTCCATTACTGTTTGCATCATTTTGAGTTCATGAGCAATTCTTACTACATCACTGTCCCATCATTTTGAGATCTTTAGCAATTCTTCCGACATCACTGTCGCATTATTTTGAGCTTCGTAGCAACTCTTACTACATGACTGTCAGCATCACTTTGAGGTTATTCGAAACACTTACTACATTACTGTAAGCATCACTGAGTTGATTAGCAACTATCACTACATTACTGTTAGCATCATTTTAAGTTCATTAGCTATTCTTCCGACATCACTGTTGCAATATTTTGAGGTTCGTAGCAACTTTTACTACATAACTGTCGCATTATATTGAGGTTCGTAGCAACTCTTACTACATGACTGTCAGCATCACTTTGAGGTTGTTCGAAACTCTTACTACATTCCTGTAAGCATCACTGAGTTTCTTAGCAACTTTCACTACATTACTGTTAGCATCATCTTGAGTTCATTAGCGATTCTTCTGACATCACTGTCGCATCATTTTGAGATCTTAAGCAATTCTTCCGACATCACTGTCGCATTATTTTGAGGTTCGTAGCAACTCTTACTATATGACTGTCAGCATCACTTTGAGGTTGTTCGAAACACTTACTACATTACTGTAAGCATCACTGACTTGATTAGCAACTACCACTACATTACTGTTAGCATCATTTTAAGTTCATGAGCAATTCTTCCGACATCACTGTCGCAATATTTTGAGGTTCGTAGCAACTTATACTACATTACTGTCGCATTATTTTGAGGTTCGTAGCAACTCTTACTACATGACTGTCAGCATCACTTTGAGGTTATTCGAAACACTTACTACATTACTGTAAGCATTACTGAGTTGATTAGCAACTATCACTACATTACTGTTCGCATCATTTTGAGTTCATTAGAAATTCTTCCGACATCACTGTCGCATTATATTGAGGTTCGTAGCAACTCTTACTACATTACTGTCAGCATAACTTTGAGTTTATTAGCAACTATCACTACATTACTGTTAGCATCATTTTGAGATCATTACCAATTCTTCTGACATCACTGTCGCATCATTTTGAGATCTTTAGCAATTCTTCTGACATCACTGTCACATCATTTTGAGGTTCGTAGCAACTCTTGCTACATGACTGTCAACATCACTTTGAGGTTATTCGAAACACTTACTACATTACTGTAAGCGTCACTGAGTTGATAAGCAACTATCACTACATTACTGTTAGCATCATTTTGAGTTCATTAGCAATTCTTCCGACATCACTGTCGCAATATTTTGAGGTTCGTAGCAACTTTTACTACATTACTGTCGCATTATTTTTAGGTTTTTAGCAACACTTACGACATGACTGTCAGAATCACTTTGAGGTTATTCGAAACGTTCACTCCATTACTGTTAGCATCATTTTGAGATCATTAGCAATTCTTCTGACATCACTGTCGCATCATTTTGAGATCTTTAGCAATTCTTCTGACATCACTGTTGCATTATTTTGAGGTTCGAAGCAATTCTTACTACATGACTGTCAGCATCACTTGGAGGTTCTTCGAAACACTTACTACATTACTGTAAGCATTACTGACTTGATTAACAACTATCACTACATTACTGTTAGCATCATTTTGAGTCCATTAACAATTCTTCCGACATCACTGTCAAAATATTTTGAGGTTTGTAGCAACTTTTAGTACATTACTGTCGCATTATTTTGAGGTTCGTAGCAACTCTTAGTACATGACTGTCAGCATCACTTTGAGGTTATTCGAAACGTTCACTCCATTACTGTTAGCATCATTTTGAGATCATTACCAATTCTTCTGACATCACTGTCACATCATTTTGAGGTTCGTAGCAACTCTTACTACATGACTGTCAGCATCACTTTGAGGTTGTTCGAAACACTTACTACATTACTGGAAGCATCACTGACTTGATTAGCAACTATCACTACATTACTGTTAGCATCATTTTGAGTTCATTAGCAATTCTTCCGACATCACTCGAAATATTTTGAGGTTCGTAGCAACTTTTACTACATTACTGTCGCATTATTTTGAGGTTCGTAGCAACTCTTACTACATGACTGTCAGCATCACTTTGAGGTTATTCGAAACTTTCACTCCATTACTGTTAGCATCATTTTGAGTTCATTAGCAATTCTTACTACATCACTGTCGCATCATTTTGGGATCATTAGCAATTCTTCTGACATCACTGTCACATTATATTGAGGTTCGTAGCAACTCTTACTACATTATTGTTGCATTATTTTAAGGTTTGTAGCAACTCTTACTACATTACTGTCAGCATCACTTTGAGTTTAATAGCAACTTTCACTACATTACTGTTAGCATCATTTTGAGTTCATGAGCAATTCTCATGACATCACTGTAGCATTGAATTGAGTTCATTAGCAACTCTTACTAAATGACTGTCAGCATCACTTTGAGGTTGTTCGAAACGTTCACTCCATTACTGTTAGCATCATTTTGAGATCATTCCCAATTCTTCTGACATCACTGTCGCATTATTTTGAGGTTCGTAGCAACTCTTACTACATGACTGTCAGCATCATTTTGAGGTTCTTCGAAACACTTACTACATTACTGTAAGCATTACTTACTTGATTAGGAAGTATCACTACATTACTGTTAACATCATCTTGAGTTCATTAGCAATTCTTCCGACATCACTGTCGCATTATTTTGAGCTTCGTAGCAACTCTTATTACATGACTGTCACCATCACTTTGAGGTTATTTGAAACACTTACTACATTACTGTAAGCATCACTGAGTTGATTAGCAACTATCACTACATTACTGTTAGCATCATTTTAAGTTAATTAGCTATTCTTCCGACATCACTGTTGCAATATTTTGAGGTTCGTAGCAACTTTTACTAAATGACTGTCAGCATCACTTTGAGGTTGTTCGAAACTCTTACTACATTCCTGTAAGCATCACTGAGTTTCTTAGCAACTTTCACTACATTACTGTTAGCATCATCTTGAGTTCATTAGCGATTCTTCTGACATCACTGTCGCATCATTTTGAGATCTTAAGCAATTCTTCCGACATCACTGTCGCATTATTTTGAGGTTCGTAGCAACTCTTACTATATGACTGTCAGCATCACTTTGAGGTTGTTCGAAACACTTACTACATTACTGTAAGCGTCACTGAGTTGATTCGCAACTACCACTACATTACTGTTAGCATCATTTTAAGTTCATAAGCAATTCTTCCGACATCACTGTCGCATTATTTTGAGGTTCGTAGCAACTCTTACTAAATGACTGTCAGCATCACTTTGAGGTTATTCGAAACACTTACTACATTACTGTAAGCGTCACTGAGTTGATTCGCAACTATCACTACATTACTGTTAGCATCATTTTGAGTTCATTAGCAATTCTTCCGACATCACTGTCGCAATATTTTGAGGTTCGTAGCAACTTTTACTACATTACTGTCGCATTATTTTGAGGTTTTTAGCAACACTTACGACATGACTGTCAGAATCACTTTGAGGTTATTCGAAACGTTCACTCCATTACTGTTAGCATCATTTTGAGATCATTAGCAATTCTTCTGACATCACTTTCGCATCATTTTGAGATCTTTTGCAATTCTTCTGACATCACTGTTGCATTATTTTGAGGTTCGTAGCAATTCTTACTACATGACTGTCAGCATCACTTTGAGGTTCTTCAAAACACTTACTACATTACTGTAAGCATTACTGACTTGATTAGCAACTATCACTACATTACTGTTAGCATCATTTTGAGTCCATTAACAATTCTTCCGACATCACTGTCAAAATATTTTTACGTTTGTAGCAACTTTTACTACATTACTGTCGCATTATTTTGAGGTTCGTAGCAACTCTTAGTACATGACTTTCAGCATCACTTTGAGGTTATTCGAAACGTTCACTCCATTACTGTTAGCATCATTTTGAGATCATTACCAATTCTTCTGACATCACTGTCACATCATTTTGAGGTTCGTAGCAACTCTTACTACATGACTGTCAGCATCACTTTGAGGTTGTTCGAAACACTTACTACATTACTGTAATCATCACTGACTTGATTAGCAACTATCACTACATTACTGTTAGCATCATTTTGAGTTCATTAGCAATTCTTCCGACATCACTCGAAATATTTTGAGGTTCGTAGCAACTTTTACTACATTACTGTCGCATTATTTTGAGGTTCGTAGCAACTCTTACTACATGACTGTCAGCATCACTTTGAGGTTATTCGAAACTTTCACTCAATTACTGTTAGCATCATTTTGAGTTCATTAGCAATTCTTACTACATCACTGTCGCATCATTTTGGGATCATTAGCAATTCTTCTGACATCACTGTCACATTATTTTAAGGTTCGTAGCAACTCTTACTACATTATTGTTGCATTATTTTAAGGTTTGTAGCAACTCTTTCTACATTACTGTCAGCATCACTTTGAGTTTAATAGCAACTTTCACTACATTACTGTTAGCATTATTTTGAGTTCATGAGCAATTCTCACGACATCACTGTAGCATTGAATTGAGTTCATTAGCAATGCTTACTAAATGACTGTCAGCATCACTTTGAGGTTGTTTGAAACGTTCACTCCATTACTGTTAGCATCATTTTGAGATCATTACCAATTCTTCCGACATCACTGTCGCATTATTTTGAGGTTTTTAGCAACACTTACGACATGACTGTCAGAATCACTTTGAGGTTATTCGAAAATTTCATTCCATTCCTGTTAGCATCATTTTGAGTTCATTAGCAATTCTTACTACATCACTGTCGCATCATTTTGAGATCATTAGCAATTCTTCCGACATCACTGTCGCATTATTTTGAGGTTCGTAGCCACTCTTAGTACAACACTGTCAGCATCACTTTGAGGTTATTTGAAACGTTCACTCCATTACTGTTAGCATCATTTTGAGTTCATGAGCAATTTTTACTACATCACTGTCGCATCATTTTGAGATCTTTAGCAATTCTTCCGACATTACTGTCGCATTATTTTGAGGTTCGTAGCAACTCTTATTACATGACTGTCACCATCACTTTGAGGTTATTCGAAACACTTACTACATTACTGTAAGCATCACTGAGTTGATTAGCAACTATCACTACATTACTGTTAGCATCATTTTGAGTTCATTAGCTATTCTTCCGACATCACTGTTGCAATATTTTGAGGTTCGTAGCAACTTTTACTACATTACTGTCGCATTATATTGAGGTTCGTAGCAACTCTTATTACATGACTGTCAGCATCACTTTGAGGTTATTCGAAACACTTACTACATTACTGTAAGCATCACTGACTTGATTAGCAACTATCACTACATTACTGTTAGCATCATTTTGAGTTCATTTGCAATTCTTCTGACATCACTGTCACATCATTTTGAGGTTTGTAGCAACTCTTACTACATTATTGTTGCATTATTTTAAGGTTCGTAGCAACTCTTACTACATTACTGTCAGCATCACTTTGAGTTTTTTAGCAACTATCACTACATTACTGTTAGCATCATTTTGAGTTTATGAGCAATTCTCACGACATCACTGTAGCATTGAATTGAGTTCATTAGCAACTCTTACTAAATGACTGTCAGCATCACTTTGAGGTTGTTCGAAACTCTTACTACATTCCTGTAAGCATCACTGAGTTTCTTAGCAACTTTCACTACATTACTGTTAGCATCATCTTGAGTTCATTAGCGATTCTTCTGACATCACTGTCGCATCATTTTGAGATCTTAAGCAATTCTTCCGACATCACTGTCGCATTATTTTGAGGTTCGTAGCAACTCTTACTATATGACTGTCAGCATCACTTTGAGGTTGTTCGAAACACTTACTACATTACTGTAAGCATCACTGACTTGATTAGCAACTACCACTACATTACTGTTAGCATCATTTTAAGTTCATGAGCAATTCTTCCGACATCACTGTCGCAATATTTTGAGGTTTGTAGCAACTTATACTACATTACTGTCGCATTATTTTGAGGTTCGTAGCAACTCTTACTACATGACTGTCAGCATCATTTTGAGGTTCTTCGAAACACTTACTACATTACTGTAAGCATTACTTACTTGATTAGGAAGTATCACTACATTACTGTTAACATCATCTTGAGTTCATTAGCAATTCTTCCGACATCACTGTCGCAATATTTTGAGGTTCGTAGCAACTTTTACTACATTACTGTCGCATTATTTTGAGGTTTTTAGCAACACTTACGACATGACTGTCAGAATCACTTTGAGGTTATTCGAAAGTTTCATTCCATTCCTGTTAGCATCATTTTGAGTTCATTAGCAATTCTTACTACATCACTGTCGCATCATTTTGAGATCATTAGCAATTCTTCCGACATCACTGTCGCATTATTTTGAGCTTCGTAGCAACTCTTATTACATGACTGTCACCATCACTTTGAGGTTATTCGAAACACTTACTACATTACTGTAAGCATCACTGAGTTGATTAGCAACTATCACTACATTACTGTTAGCATCATTTTGAGTTCATTAGCTATTCTTCCGACATCACTGTTGCAATATTTTGAGGTTCGTAGCAACTTTTACTACATTACTGTCGCATTATATTGAGGTTCGTAGCAACTCTTATTACATGACTGTCAGCATCACTTTGAGGTTATTCGAAACACTTACTACATTACTGTAAGCATCACTGACTTGATTAGCAACTATCACTACATTACTGTTAGCATCATTTTGAGTTCATTTGCAATTCTTCTGACATCACTGTCACATCATTTTGAGGTTTGTAGCAACTCTTACTACATTATTGTTGCATTATTTTAAGGTTCGTAGCAACTCTTACTACATTACTGTCAGCATCACTTTGAGTTTTTTAGCAACTATCACTACATTACTGTTAGCATCATTTTGAGTTTATGAGCAATTCTCACGACATCACTGTAGCATTGAATTGAGTTCATTAGCAACTCTTACTAAATGACTGTCAGCATCACTTTGAGGTTGTTCGAAACTCTTTCTACATTCCTGTGAGCATCACTGAGTTTCTTAGCAACTTTCACTTCATTACTGTTAGCATCATCTTGAGTTCATTAGCGATTCTTCTGACATCACTGTCGCATCATTTTGAGATCTTAAGCAATTCTTCCGACATCACTGTCGCATTATTTTGAGGTTCGTTGCAACTCTTACTATATGACTGTCAGCATCACTTTGAGGTTGTTCGAAACACTTACTACATTACTGTAAGCATCACTGACTTGATTAGCAACTACCACTACATTACTGTTAGCATCATTTTAAGTTCATGAGCAATTCTTCCGACATCACTGTCGCAATATTTTGAGGTTCATAGCAACTTTTACTACATTATTGTCGCATTATTTTGAGGTTCGTAGCAACTCTTACTACATGACTGTCAGCATCACTTTGAGGTTATTCGAAACACTTACTACATTACTGTATGCATCACTGACTTGATTAGCAACTACCACTACATTACTGTTAGCATCATTTTGAGTTCATTAGAAATTCTTCCGACATCACTGTCGCATTATATTGAGGTTCGTAGCAACTCTTACTACATTACTGTCAGCATCACTTTGAGTTTATTAGCAACTATCACTACATTACTTTTAGCATCATTTTGAGACCATTACCAATTCTTCTGACATCACTGTCGCATCATTTTGAGATCTTTAGCAATTCTTCCGACATCACTGTCGCATTATTTTGAGGTTCGTTGCAACTCTTTCTACATTTCTGTTGCATTATTTTAAGGTTCGTAGCAACTCTTACTACATTACTGTCAGCATCACTTTGAGTTCATTAGCAACTCTTACTAAATGACTGTCAGCATCACTTTGAGGTTGTTCGAAACTCTTACTACATTACTGTAAGCATCAGTGAGTTTCTTAGCAACTATCACTACATTACTGTTAGCATCATTTTGAGTTGTTGAGCAAATCTCACGACATCACTGTAGCATTAAATTGAGTTCATAGCAACTCTTACTAAATGACCGTCAGCATCACTTTGAGGTTGTTCGAAACTCTTTCTACATTACTGTAAGCATCACTGAGTTTCTTAGCAACTATCACTACATTACTGTTAGAAATAATCTTGAGTTCATTCGCAATTCTTACTACATCACTTTCGCATTATTTGGAGGTTTGTAACAACTCTTACTACATGACTGTCAGCATCACTTTGAGGTTATTCGAAACTTTCACTCCATTACTGTTAGCATCATTTTGAGTTTATTAGCAAATCTTACGACATCACTGTCGCATTATTTTGAGGTTCGTAGTGTGGCAAGGCGAGCGGTGGAGAACAGTTGCCAACAACGCCACCTCGGGGCTTTCACCCCAGGATATAAACAAAATTTCAAAATGACCAGGCTTCCACTTGAACAAAGGCACACAGTTCGAGAGATACAACAGGAAAGGATCGTGATTTCCAATTATAAAATACTTTTATTAGAAAAATAGTTTAAAATGAGCAACAGACTAAATGAATACCAATGGATATAATAAGGAGTGCAAGAGGAATTACCGAAAGGAACAGGGGACAGGGCTGGGGCTTACCATGACAGCGGTAACGAAAAGGGAGGGATCCAAAAAAACTACACTGCGGCCGTGACACAGCAAACCAAAAAATAATCATGAATAAGGAACCACCACCAGGGGGACCGC
The DNA here is from genome assembly GCF_037954235.1 of Aulostomus chinensis. Classification (NCBI taxonomy): domain Eukaryota; kingdom Metazoa; phylum Chordata; class Actinopteri; order Syngnathiformes; family Aulostomidae; genus Aulostomus; species Aulostomus chinensis. The sequence continues at coordinate 52,625,482 of NC_141320.1, read as the reverse complement.
TGCCGCTCTGGGCCCTCAACACCTGTCAAAGAAAAGAACACCATTAAAAACATGAAATCAAGGCAACCCTCACACACGAACCAAATATCACTACTCCAAATATCCCAACAGAAACTGTTTTAAATCCAAATGATCAAAATGGGGAGCAAAAGGAACTAATAATAATAATAATAATAATAATAATAATCAGGGTTCTAAACAATAAATCAAATGTAACCCACAAAAACTAACAGTAATAATTCAAAGAAAGAAATAACAAATAGAAAAGGAATAAACTCAAGTAATTAAGGAAATGTCTGCCCCTCTAATCAAAACCAGGCTCCAAGGGGGATGGCTCAGCGCCGATGAGGGTCGGGATGCCCTCTCTTGGCCCACGTTGAGGCTCTTATAAAGGCCATAGTGCACGGCTTTAACTGCCGTTACTGGGAGCAGAGCCGTTATGAGTCGAATCAGCAAGAATCCAGACTGAAGAAGAGGAGAAGAAGAAGAAGAAGAAGAACCAAAACAGCAGCGAGGCTCACAGCAGCGATTGACGGCTACGCACTGCAAAATAAACAAGTTAACCTGATTAAAATGTGGATGAAGGGCATTACAGAATAACAAAAGCTAAGAATAAACATTTCCTACCGGAGAGCAGAATCGTGGCGTCAGACGAGGCAGGAGGAGGAAGCCCGCAGCCCAGACTACACAAACGATGGCCGGGAGAGGATAATCAGAACACCACAGACCATCGGCAGCTTGATATGAAAGGCAGACAACTACGCGTCTTACCCACAGAAAGCGCACCACGCACACACCGGCCCAAGGGAGACAGCCCAGCTCCCGGTAACACCACACCGCTGGACGGAGCAAAACTGGAGTAAACAGGGGGCCCAGGACACTGAATAATGGAGCAGAGCAAGCATGCATACCTTTGTTTGTAACCGATCTGCTGACCAGCGAGACGCCACCACGCACGGCTGTCGGCTCTGTAAAGGAGGGAGAGGAAGTGGAAAGGACGGAGAAGGGTCGGACCAGGTCTATTTCTAGGTGACCACTCACTATCGTCTGCCACACTGCCCCTCATGGTGGGGAGTGTAGCGCTATCCTGCCACAGTACATTTGTTTCATTCTTTTGCTCTTGCACTTTCATTAAAATGGACTTGACTTGAGAATGTTTCGTTTCAAAATATAGATGAATTCCCAGATTTATAGGTATCATGAGTATGAAGTTGCACTTGCACCCGGTGGGAAAATGTCCTCTGCATTTGACTCTAACTATGTAGGAGCAGTGGTAGCAGTGTCAGCCTGGGGGCTTGGTCAAGATCAATGACAGGAGTAGCAGACAGGTAATATCCATAGCATGCATGTTGTTTTAGAGGAGTAAGGGTACACTGTTGGTCTCTCACCTGATGCGCTGTCATCAGCACAAATGATCTGTTCCTAAACATCAAAATCTACCATCCCCCCTGATTGTTTTTTACAACTGGAGTACTGGTTAACACTTTAGAAAGCCTTCATTCAGAGCTGTGAAGAACCTTGAACCTGATATCCCAGACATCAAAGTGGGCCACTAACTGGCCAGATGAAGCTATGCTAGGCTGCTGTATCCTGAAGAGCTAAAGTAGCAGCTTCTGAGAGGGATGCTAACCTGGATGTGTTCATCTCCTACTTTGATATCAGCCCCCAACTTGGAGCTCTGACAGCCTCCAGCTTGTTGTTCCTGTTTCTGCTTCAGTCAACAGGGAACTCCAACCTGCAGTAGAATCTTCAACAACAATGGAATAGAAAAGTGAGGAAGAAAAACTAGAATAAACTGACAAAGCTGAGAAATGTTCATGAAGAAGAAAGGCACACGTTATGATTGAGGCCAGAAACTAAAACTCCACACCAAATGTGCTTTGACTTGTAGGGTAATGAACTTGAATGTGTTGAAACAGCAGATCAATGAATCCACTACCACACAACAAGATGATGACCCCCTACCTCAAGATGGCGTCACAGATCCTGACGCTCTGAGCAGGAAACACCGAGCAAAACATTACAACAAAGCTCCTGTTGTACCCTCCAGGAAAAACTTTGGCTCTGATGAGAAGAAGGATCCCAGCGTCCTCTGAGGATCCATGGCCGCACCATTCGGTAGAAGGACGATGGGGTCAGCACCAGGAGGAACCCTGGTGTCTCCGATGCAGGGAAGATGGAGCAGTGAAGAGGCCACATTGTGGCGTCCTAAAGAGGACATTTGGTGGAGCCTGAGACAGCAAACATCACGCCCCCTTCATCAGAAGAACCACAGCACCAGAAGAAAGAATCCTGGCAGTGACGACAGGGAGGATCAGGGTGACCTCCTCACCACCACCTTTGAACCTTCAAATGAACTTTAAAAAGCTTTAGAGTGGAGAAGGATTTTAAAACATTTCATTGTTTTTTCCTTTCATTCTCATTTGTGCGATTGTCTGATTCATTAGAAATAAACACTGTCTGCTGGGTTTACATTGACTGTGATTCTCTTTTTGCATGCAAGTTGAAAGTTCTGCCAATAAAAACCACAAGTATTTGAAGACCAAAGGAAGGACCCCCAAAGTCAGGACCCTGAGATCAAAGTGAGCGCTCTGATCTCAGAGGTCTGGGATATTTCCCATCCCATGGCCCTTCAAATAAGAGCCCTGTGTCACTGTCTCAAAGTTTTCAACCGTATTTGTTTGTTAAATTAAAACCAGACGACCACTGTGGTCCTTTTTACACGGTAAGTAAAGCACAGATGCCCTGGTGGACCTGTTGGCACCCTGGACTTTGAATCCAGTGACCTGAGTCCAAGTCTCAGTTCCAGCAGGTTTCCTGCAGCCTTCAGCAGAGCTGCCATGTTTCTCTGTAGAGAACTAAGTGATGCTCTCAGCAGGTTGAGGGCACCACCAACAAGTGAGGGATGAACCTCTGACTTCCTTCTTGTCAAACAGGAAACTCCTAATACGTCATTTGAGTAAAGTACCTCATATTCCTGACATCCAAGTAGTAGTGAAGTGGAGGAAGAAGGGAGGAGATCTCCAACAGGATCCTTCTTCCCTCTGTCCTCCTTGATCTCATGGATCACCACAGTCAAGGGGAGACCCAAGCTCCCGGATGGATCTGGCACTCAGGAACTGCTGAGTTTTCCAGTGGACTTTGTTCCATCCATGGTTCAGGAGCAGGACTCCTCCTGGTCAACCTGGTATCTTTCCACCCAACTGTGGGTTCTTGGAGAATTTTTCATGTCATGTCAAGAAATCAGGCTGGTGGGTTTTTCAATGAGAGAAATTCTGGTAACTTAATTAAGTGGCATGTTTGTTGAAGCAGTAATTAACTGATAAATTAAGGAAGGCCTGGCCAGTCTTTGCTCCTAGGTCATACGATGGAGTTAGAAAGTCCTGAATCAATCTGGAGTTCCATGATTTCCTTGTGGTTCATGATCCTTTTGCCAATGTAGTCTGGAACAAGAGCAAGATGAACCTCCAAATAGCAACAGGTTTATTGCAGGTGATGTCAAGTGGTATTTGGAGGAACCTCCTCCTTGTGTTTGGTTACATGGTGGAATGGTGAGAACTCTGGATCCAGTGATCCCAGTTCAAGTCTTGGTGGGACCTTCCTGTCTGGAAGGTGTCCCATGTAACAAACTGATCAAGAGATGCAATGTGGTTCTAATGTTCTGGTTCATTTCTTCCTGCCATTAACTCAGACAGTGTGTTTAATGTTAACAATTTAAAAAATTCTACTTTGTCAGTGAATTAATTCATTTCATATTACAGTCTCCACCTTTCAGTGTCTGTCAGGATGGCCGAGCGGTCTAAGGCGCTGTGTTCAGGTCGCAGCCTCTCCTGGAGGCGTGGGTTCAAATCCCACTTCTGACAAAGGACATTTTCTCCACATTCCTATGCATCCACAGTGGTACATTCCAAACCCAGTTGAAGCTGCTCTCCACTGATGGGAGTGAGTGGTTGAACTGGCAGCAGAGGAGGCAAAGGAGCTTCCCTGTGACGGTCCAACATTGCCTGGTTTCCTCCAACATGGAGCAGCCACCAAACTCTAACTTCAATGTTGGATCAAAGTCTGCTGAAGAAATGTGTTTGGTTCAAAAACCCATTTGTGTTCATCCTTCAATTCACATTTTGTCCATTAACTTCATCATCAGAGTCTCCATCTCATCACATGACTAAAGTCTGGGTTCTGTGTTGGTGGTAAACATCCTTCCACTCACCCAGGCTCCTCACTGGTCTGCACACAGAAATGCATATTTTACTGGTTTAACCAGTTCCTCAAGTAGTTTAGGAAAAAAGACACTTTGTTAGCTCCTGTAAAGGTCCCACTTTGGGTCGTAACACTTTTTTCCTGACTGCTTGACGTCTCAGTCAGAACAGCTGAGATGAGAACTGAATGTCTGGATTTCTTCCTGACATCATCAGGGTCTGAGGAGTTCATTAAAAAAAGGATTCAGTCAGATGGGAGTTAGAACTTGGAGACCAAAGAAGGAACCTCCAAATTCAGGACCCTGAGATCAAAGTGAAAGCTCTGATCTCAGAGGTCTGGGATATTTCACATCCTGATGGCCCTCCAAAATAAGAGCCCTGTGTCACTGTCTAAAAATCATCATTTGTTTGTGAAAAAATCAGGGTATGTTTGTCAGACTTTGTCAGACCTTTCCCCAAATCATCATTTGTTTGTGGAAATTAGATCCAGAAAACCACTGCAGTCCCTCGTACATGATTAGTGCCATAGTTTGTCTCACACGTTTCCTCTTTGATGGTTCCATGGTGGAATGGTGAGCACTCTGGACTCTGAATCCAGTGATCCCAGTTCAAACCTCAGTGGGGCCTCCAGCAGGTCTCTGACAGGTGTTGATAGAGGAGTTGTGGCTGCTGACTACAGTGGAAGACACCATCAACAATGATGTGTAGAAGCTCTCAGCTCCTTCAGTCACATGACTGGGTCATCCTGTCATGTCAGTGATGTCACTTGGCAGGACTGCCATTGCATTCTTAATTCTATAACATCTGAGATTAAAATCTATGGAATTACAACCAACAAGCAGCCAAACACCTGATCAGATGCTCCTTCATCAGGCTGAGAAGAATCAATCTAAACTGGGATGAAGAAAATTAACTGAGAGGAGAAACCTCCTGATTGGATGACATGGACCCACCTGATCCATGTCAGCCTTGTTGGAGCAGAAAGAGGTGGATCAGAGGAATCAGTGGATCAAGACTCAGGTGGCAGATGAAGAATCTCTGTATTCACAATGGAGTCAGAGAAATCTTCCAACGTGAGAGAACGTGACAGACCATTTTATACTGAAGACAGGCTGTGTGTGTGTGTGTGTGTGTGTGTGTGTGTGTGTGTGTGTGTGTGTGTGTGTGTGTGTGTGTGTCCCTACTGACTGGAAACTGAATAATAACCAGACTAACTTTTGTCATGGACCAAGTCTGGTTGACTCACTAAATTCATAACTCAAGTGATTATTTAATTAATGAACAGAACATTTGTCTAAAGTCATGATCAAATTCATGTAAAATCTGAGCAACGAGGGTTTGAAAATGTTCCAATGAGCCAAACCAATGTTGACAGTTAAAAGAAGCCAATGTGGGAGGATTCTTTCTGTCTCAGCAGTAAAGACCAATCCCACAGCGCCAACCAGGTTGATTGCAGGTGATGTCAAGTGGTATTTAGAGGAAGCTCCTCCTTGTGTTTGGTTCCATGGTGGAATGGTGAGCCCTCTGGACTCTGGGTCCAGTGATCCCAGTTCAAGTCTCAGAAGGACCTTCCTGTCTGGAATGTGTCCCATGTAACAAACTGATCAAGAGATGTTACGTGGTTCAAATGTTCTGGTTCGTTTCTTACTGCCATGAACACAGACTGTGTGTTTAATGTTAACAATAAATGCAACAACTAAGGAGCCAGTAGCTCCTGTGGAAAAAAAATTCTACTTTGTCAGTGAATTAATTCAGTCTGCAACTTTCAGTGTCTGTCAGGATGGCCGAGCGGTCTAAAGCGCTGCGTTCAGGTCGCAGTCTCTCCTGGAGGCGTGGGTTCGAATCCCACTTCTGACAAAGGACATTTTCTCCACATTCCTATGCATCCACAATAGTAAATTCCAAACCCAGTTGAAGCTGCTCTCCACTGATGGGAGTGAGTGGTTGAACTGGCAGCAGAGGAGGCAAAGGAGCTTCCCTGTGATGGTCCAACATCGCCTGGTTTCCTCCAACATGGAGCAGCCACCAAAATCTAACTTCAATGTTGGATCAAAGTCTGCTGAAGAAATGTGTTTTCTTTCAATTCACATTTTGTCCATTAACTTCATAATCAGAGACTCCATCTCATCACATGACTAAAATCTGGGTTCTGTATTGGTGGTAAAACATCCTTCCATGCCCCTCACTAGTTTGCACACAGAAAAGCATATTTTACTGGTTTCAGATCTCTTAGCTTGTTCTCTCTCTTAAAGCAGCTGAGGCAGTTTTCATTGTGTGATTCATTTTAAAATATAAAGATGGAACAGAACCATTGGAATCAGATGTCAGGACATTTGAAGGAATGTCAATCTCCTGTTGAAATGTTGCAGTGTGCAGCTGAGTCTCTCTGGCAGTGGCACCAGGAGCCACAATGGCAGAACCTGGACCCTCCTGGAGGAGAACCACAGGTGAGGGCCTTCTTGGCTCCAGATTGATGGAAATCAAGTGTCTGAGGCTGTTAGCAGCCATGAAGTTGATCTGGTTGGCACTGGTATTTGTTCTTGCTGCAGCTCAGGAGTGATTCAGGAGAAGAGTTTCAGAACAGCCCAGGTTGGGGACTGGAATTCTAAAATTTCCCCTGGAACCAAACAACCTTGGAGGGTAAAAGCTCCAATCATAGCCACTCAGATGCAGCAGCAGAAGAAGCTGTCATCTACCCTGACAGTCAGAGCATCAAGTCAAGAAAACATCACCATCTTGTAGTTCCAAACCTCCACCTGTCAGATTCAGCTACTTCTGATTGTGGGACTTTAAACTTGAACACAATGGAATTTGGACAAGGAGTTTTCCTTCCAGTCCAAACATCATCGTCCAGCCTCCAACCAGAGGTCCATCAGTTATCATGGAGCCACAGGTGGAGTCTGGATTCTTTTCAAGAAGGAGACGGCAATGACAGTCCTGCCAAGTGACATCACTGACATGACAAGATGACTTCAGTCATGTGACTGGATGACTTCAGTCATGTGACTGGATGGCAGTGCAGATTCCAATGTGGAGGTTGGGGAAATAGTCTCTGAGAATCCAACTTGAAGCCACGCCCTCCTTGTTCTTCAAAAACCCAAACAGCGACCATCAGTCTCCCACCAATCCTGTACTTGGTTCAATGTTGCTGTTCCATTTTGCAGCATTCATCCCCTCATTCTGGAGGCTTTAACATGAAAATGAAAATGCTGAGAGACACAAATGCAAATCAGGGTATTTGACCAGAGGTGACATATCTTTTAATGCCTTTCTTGTTATATTTGTGATATATGTTCTGTATGGTTATATTTGTTATGGTTGTTATGGAGTTTATGGTTATTATCTCTGTTTCTTGTGTCTTTGTCTTTGTTGTCCTCCCCTTCGTCCGTCCTGGATTTTTGACCTTGGTTGCAGGAAGCGTGTGACCTCAAGTCCTTTTTCTGTGTTGCTGAACGTAGAGCCTTGCTTCATTGTGCTAGCTAAAGTGTGATCCTCCCTGCTAATTCCTTATTTCGTTGACTAATTACCCACCAAAAATTAATACCTACTTGCTTTATTTGGCTGAAGTTTAAAAGACCATCATTCTGGTAGCAACAGTCTTTCTGCCTTGTAAATTCTCCACTCCAAGCTAACGATGGCTTCTCCCTCTTGTCCTCCTCTCTCCTGCTCAGAGTGCCACATGTTTTCTTCCTCCTCTGCCTCCTTTAGTGATACTGATAAGTGTGTTAAATGTAGTTTTCTTGTTGTGTTGGAGGTGAGGCTTAGCGATGTTGAATTGGACCTGCAGCGGCTCTGCACCAAAAGCTGCGAGAGCTAGCCAATGCTCACTAGCTGGTGCAGACCAACTTAGCTTAGCTCCTGGCTTAGGCCCAACTAGCGCTCCCCCAGAAGCTCCCAAGCATCTGGGAGAGCGCCAAGAAAAGTTGGGCCTAAGCTAGGATATGCTTGCTCATGAAGAATTGTTGGGTGTAAATTCATTTAAGGAGTGTTGAACTGGACCTGTTCTACTTGTAAAGTGTAACTTTTGTTATTTGGTGCTTTACAGGGTGATGACTTGCTGGGGACACTTTATCACAGCAGTGGACAAACATCAGCATTCAACACCCAGCAGCTCCTCTGATCAACAGAACAAGTTAAAGTATTCTGAGAAGGAGGGCATCGATCCCTCTACTGCTCACATGCTTAGCTAGCGCTCTACCATTGGAGCTAATTCCCCTGTTAAGGAGCACAGCAGATAATGCAGCTTGACCTTCATGCATGGTTTAATGAGCGTCACCAGTTGAAGCTTCTCTGGTTGACCAATGTAATGGAGACCAAGGGTTCCATGACATCAATGATTAATTGAAGGTAGCATTTGTCTTGGTATTAAGAGTTTATGTAAATTAGAGGATCACACACATGTTAATGGTGAGGTTTATTGAATCAGCAAACAAGTGAAACATTTTCTATGCCATGTGTTCCAGGGGGGGACCTGGGAAGCACAGGGGGACCGGCCATCCTGCCTGTGGAAAATGAAGACCCCAGTGTCAGTCAGTGGTAATCACTGTGCAAGGCCTGGTATTTAGTGATGATCTAGTTTGTCTCATGTAAATTTGGCAGTTTCAGTCATCACGGTCAGTCCTCACCTCTTCCTGGTGGTTTCCTTAAAGGGGGTGGAGCCAAAAGGGGAGAGTGGCCCAAGGAAGCTCCTTAAGAGCTGTAGGTGCAAACCTTTGCTCCCAGATGGGGGAGGTGGTACAATCACAGACAAGGTTCATTGAATGATTATGTGGATGTATGACTGAGTTGGTGTAGTAGTCTGGAATCATGTATATATTTAGTCAGGTTAAGTTGTTGTTGGTTTGATGTAAATATTGATTGTAGAGCATGGTTGTGGTCTCACCTCCACTCTATGGGCCATCCATCGTCATCTTCTGCTTATTCCTTACTAGTAAGGGTCGCGGGGGGGGGGGGCTGGAGCCTATCCCAGCATCTATGGGCGAGAGGCGGGGTTCACCCTGGACAGGTCGCCAGTCCATCACAGGGCCAACACACAGAGACGAACAACCATTCACACTCATACCTACGGTCAATTTAGAGAATCCAATCAGCCTCGTCCCCAAATTGCATGTTTTTGGACTGTGGGAGGAAGCTGGAGTATCAGAGAGGACGCACGCAGGCACGGGGAGAACATGGAGACTCCACACAGAAAGATCCCGCGCCCGAGCCAGGACTCGAACCCGGAACCTTCTTGCTGTGAGGGCACAGTGCTAACCACTGCACCATCGTGCAGGCCCGCTATGGGGGCTGGTCTGTCTAATTTCCTGCAGCCAGGAGGGAATTAAAGGCAGTCAGGGGTTTTTAATTTAAGTTGATGGTGTCTCATGCAATCTCTTTCAATACTCCAGTGGTGGTTTAAGTGAAGAAAAACATGGGTTAGTCAGTAGGACTCTGTGTGTGTGTGTGTGTGTGTGTGTGTGTGTGTGTGTGTGTGTGTGTGTGTGTGTGTGTGTGTGTGTGTGTGTGTTTCCATGCAGACTTTCCCTTGTGACAACCGATTTGATTTGGAAACCATCTCATCTAAATCTCCTCTCCAAAAACCCTCTTCTGCAACTTTGTACCCAAGTTGTCTCCTCATCAGGCACCACAGTATCCAGTAGGTTCAGTTCAAACAGTCATCAGTGATTAATGTTCATGTTCAATGATGAGGTTTTGATTTATTCTTCTAGAATCATTTGAACAAACCCTCCTCAACACTGTGAAGCCTTCATCTGACAGGAGGAGTTTCTTTTCCCAGTGATTCCACTGACAGTGAAAAGCTACGTTCATCAGACTGGTCTGATAGGATCAACTACTGGTTGCTCTGGAGTGCAAACAGCAACCTGTCAGGAAACATTAGTTAGATCAAAGCCAAGATTAAAGCAAGAGCCTCCAGATCAAAGACAGAATTGATGATAATGTCATCAGGGGGCTTTGATAGTATATTTATTTGTACCTAGAATTCTGTCTTTGATCTCAGGAGGACATGAAAGAAACACAATTGAGGAAAGCAGAGGAGAACATTCAGCTTCATTAGAAACACTTGAACTGTTCAACGGTAGAATTTGTTTGAAACAGTTTACAACACTGAGTGACAGGATTGAAGAGGGGAGATTTTGGTATTTTCAGTTTAATTCTAACTTAAAACTGGGCATGAACATTTTTAGTATTTCATATTCTAACATACAGAGGAAGTCATGACATTCCCTTTTTTTTAACCTGTCCTGTTCAGGAAATGGAAATGGAAATTTAGCTGCTATGTTGAATCAGAAAAACCTTTTGAAGTCTACTTTTGCTTCAGTCAGGAAGTGGACTGTTGTTAACTCTCACAATGGTTGGTGATTCTGGTGGAAGAAAATATCCTTATGAACCTCTTTTTAACAGACACATATTTCTAAAGATGCAGGTTTATTTTATTTTTCTTCTTTTAGCAGAGGATGGTTTCGATCCATCGACCTCTGGGTTATGGGCCCAGCACGCTTCCTCTGCGCCACTCTGCTCTACCATTGACGGAACAGTCCTTGTTTTAGGAGAGCATTATCTGTCTTTGTCTCTGCCCTGCTCTCCTGCTCTCTTTCCCCTCATTTAGTCCTTGACATGATCCATGCTCTACAGCTCTGCGGGTGGAATGAAGACCTGCGTCTGCTCTGCCTGTGCCGTCCTTCGTCTCAACCTAAATTGTTTGACCCACCTTTATAATGCTGCAGACAACACAACCAAACTGGCCCCGATCAGGATTTGACAGGCCGAAACATGCCCTAAAAACACCAAGAATAATATCCACCACCTTCTGAACGGCGCCTGGCCCGTCTCCTGCATCAGGGGCCGCCGCAGTCGCGCATCAGCTGTTCAACAGCTGTTCGCCGCAACACTCAATGAGACAAAGACATCGAAGCTCAAACTGCTGTTGAGGAAGCCGTGATCGTATAGTGGTTAGTACTCTGCGTTGTGGCCGCAGCAACCCGGGTTCGAATCCGGGTCACGGCAGCATGAGATAAATTTCTTTGTGTGTATTGATGGACACAAGCCAAGCAGAAATTTCCCACAATGCAATTGGGCAGTGTTTGGTCAGTGCTGAGCAGGCGTCAGTCTGAAAATGATGTCACATTATTGTGTCATCACTTGACCAGACCCAAAAGTAGGCTCAGGTATCAGTTTCTTCTCAATGCTAACGTCTGCTAGCTTAGTCTGCTACTTTGATGGCTCTGTCTGCTCTAAGGTCCAGACCCCTGGATGTGGTGGTTCCTACCTGAACGTAGATTCTGTCAGCTCATGTTGTTAAATCAACTCACCAGGAACACCAGTAGATTTCAATGGACTGACAATGAGTCTCATTGAATGGTAAACATGTCAAATATGAAGTCATCACCTGAGGAGGTCTGCTGCTGGAATGAAGCTCCAGATATTCACAAGATATTCTGGATCTTAAAATAAAGCATTTTTATATTTGATTTCTTATTCATTCAGGTCATCCAGTCATGTGACTGAAGTCATCCAGTCACGTGACTGAAGTCATCCATTCATGTCAGTGATGTCACTTGGCAGGACTGTCATTGCCGTCTCATTCTAGAAAAGAATCCAGACTCCACATACAAGATGGTTGATGTTTTCTTGACTTGATGCTCTGACTGTCAGGGTAGATGACAGCTTCTTCTGCTGCTGCATCTGAGTGGCTAGGATTGGAGGTTTTACCTCCCAAGGTTGTTTGGTTCCAGGGGAAACTTCAAAATTCCAGTCCCCAACCTGGGCTGTTCTGAAACTCTTCTCCTGAATCACTCCTGAGCTCTTGTTAAGAGCTGGAAATGAGCTGCAGCAAGAAAAAATACCAGTGCCAACCAGATCAACTTCATGGCTGTTTTTGTAGTGATTTGGTTCTAAACAAATAAAACTGACTTGACTTGATTTGGTGCCTCATGAGGAGAAAATTTGGGCACAAAGGTTGGACAAGAGTGTTTGTGGAGGGGTGTTTTTTTGTTGTTGTTGCAGTGTTGTAAGTCACTGTAACTGCAGCTGAATGATTGAACTTTCTCCAAATGTCCTCAAGATGGTTTCCAATGACATCAGTTGTCACAAGAGGAAGTCTGCATGTAAACACACTCAGGTGTGCCCAGCTATTCTTATGAGAACATTCGATCAACTTCATTCTATGTGCAGCCTAACCTTAATCTTAATCTTAATCTTAACCAACTGAATCTTAATCTTTATTTGAAACTAAACTCAATCCAGACCTTCACTCTGAAAGAACTCACAAACTGCATTGCGCTGCATCAGGGCCGGTCTTTGGTCCCCATGAGGACGAGGACTCCTGATCAGTGTTGATGATGGAAATGGTCTCCAACACCATAAAACAAGAAATACACACACGTGTAAACACACACAGTGACCCCGCATGTCGTTTTTGCCCAACTTAAATTTTCATTCATTACCCAGAACCTCTCAAAAGCCCTGAAGAAAAATTGAATATTTGGAGTTTGAAAACCATAAATCACATCCATATCATCTTGTCCATCTCAGTCTGATCTCATCTTTGTTGTTTTTTTAAAGAGGGACAAATTGGTACTTGGTTAAAAAAGCACTGTGGGAAAATGATCCTGCTTTCAGGGAGGTCTTTGGTGAGTTTGCTAACAATGCAGAGAACCATGACGGTACCAAGCACAAGGCTGCTGCCCTCTGCATCACAGCTACACTTTGGAGTCTGTTTGAACTGAATGTGAAGGGTCTGACATCATCACACCAGTACGACAACAAGTGACCATGAACCAAAAGAAAACCTTCACTGATGAGTCCATGGATCTCATTGATCTGTGCCATTTCCTGATCTTCAGGTTCTGTCTTTGATTTCTTTCTTTGATCTCTAAATTCTGTGCTTTGGTTTCCTTGGTCAGTCTTTGAATTCTGGTTCATAATAAAAAAGAACTCCCAGCATATTTCTGCAGACCATAGATAGGGATTTTACCAACTGCACCATAGCAACCCTCTTGCTGTCTGCTGTTGTGCCATTGAAAAGTAAGACAGCCTGGCAGTCAACAAACTGGGCTCAACAGAAGAATGTCAACGAAAGATGGATTAAAGACCAGGAGGAAATGTAACCAACCTACAAAGATGGAGGGGAATTGAGACCCACATGTTTGCCATCCTTGATGAACTGTCCACTGGTGCAGGGGATGAGGTCATGGCCATGATCTGGGAGCCAGTCCTGGATGTTAAATGCCCTGATGATGGACAGTGCAGTGGCAAAATGTCTGGTCCACTGACTGAACTCTGCCACAAATGAGGAACAACAGTCAGCAAGGAGTAGAAACGAAGAGGAGAAATGGAGAGAACAGAAAGAATGAGAGATCATGGAGGAAAGAGGCTGATATTTGCAAGTGTCCTGAGTACAACACAGCAATCTAGAGAAACCATGACCTGGATTACTGAGGACCTCCACTGGCAGTTCATTTCTGTTGATCATAGGGCCATGCTGGGTGAAGCAGGAATGAATCCTGGGACTGAGGTTGTGGAGCAATGGTCACCTTTCCTGCTGAAACTGTCAATTCTTCTGCTTGGTTCTCTCCACAAAACCAGTCCCTTAACGGAGCTCAAACTCCAGTTACAGCTGTGAGAGCCCAGAATCGGACACACTGGACCATCAGGAACAGCTTTGTGCTTTCAAACAACAGAGACGACACTCAAGGACTCAGGGAATGCAGGAATCTCTGGCCTCAGCTGACATGTTGAATTTCAGCAACACTTCATGATGCTGAGTTTCGCAAACCAATGAGAAGATGAAGGAGGCCGTCAACTCCTTCAAGCTCAACATCTCCACTGCTTTACCCAGGAGGTCAGGAGGTCAAAGCAGAACCTGCACCCCCCACCTCTGATGTTTACTCCACACAGAGATGAGGGGTCTGTTCAGAAGAGTGAGCTGGAGTCTGGGCAAGTCTTTTCATTCAGTCCCTGGTTGAAACAATTGTCTCCACCAACTTCAGTATGGGTCTGGACCTGCACAGGTTCCAATCCCTGTCTTGGTCCCAAGGGTTTGTTGAACCAGAGAAGCTTCAAGTGGTGACGCTCATTAAACCCTGCATGAAGGTCAACCTGCATTATCTGCTGTGCTCATTAGCAGGGACTTAGCTCCAATGGTAGAGTGCTAGCTTAGCATGTGAGAGGTAGAGGGATCCATGCCGTCCTTCTGAGAATACTTTAACTTGTTCTGTTGATCAGAGGAGCTGCTGGGTGATGAATGCTGATGTTTGTCCACTGCTGTGATAAAGTGTCCCCTGTTACTGAGATGTGGATGAACACCTGCTCAGGTCAAAGCTGCAATCAAACCAGGGACTCTGAACCACACAGTGAAGGAGTTTGTCATCAAGATTTATGGCAGCTTTGAAACTTCCCACCATCTCCTGAATGTGGAGCAACTTGTCCTGCCAAAACTGTCCCCTCTTCCATTCTTAATAACACCTGTCCTGACTGGCAATCAAGCTAGGCTGCAGCGGTGAAAGCACTGAATGCAGCCAGGATACACAATGACTCAGGATACACAGGAATCTGTTGACTCAGCTGGAGAAGCAGAGGGTCCACCAAGACCAGCAGACACCTTCATTCTTGATTCTTGATTTCAAGGGCAGCCCCTTGAGATGCACCATCTCATTTTGGAGGGGGTCCTGACAAATAATGACCAACAATACAACAATAATAAAAGTAGATTCTATTTTCAACACAAGGACACACACATCATACACCCAGGTACAGGCCAACAATGTTCCCCAAAGCCCCCCCCCCCACCACCACCACCACCACCACCATCCAGTATATTATACAAAGTATGATCAGAGATCCCACTGCAGAATAAGAGTGGGCCTGTGTTCACATACTCATACATTTAAACACCCATCTCAATAAATACTGCTTCCATGCACCATTAAAGTACACAATGAATATTCATACACAAATATCCACATATTTACAGTACAGAGAACAAACAAGAACAAGTAGAGAGTGAATCCTGGAGAGAAAAGGGGAGGTGCATCAGAAACGAGAGCAGATGTTTGAAAATGCTTCATGATTTGAAGATGAGAAAGGAAGAGAGAGACCCAAGTGAGGAGGAAAGGTTGTTCCAATCTGATGGAGCTTTACATACAACCGGTCAAAGCAGGAGGCCGTCCCCACTGATCCTGGATCTGCTCGACGTTCCTGCCTGTTAAAAGGAAGGTGTTCATCACCACTGTTGCAGGATGTGCTGCTGATGGAGAATTGTTGGGTGTAGATTCATTGAAGCAGTTTGGTGCTGGACCTGTTCTACTAGTAAAGAGTCATGAGAGAACTTTTGTTGTGATTTGGTTCTAACAAATAAAAATGATTTGACTTGATTTGGTGCCTCAGGAGGAGAAAATTTGGGCACAAAAGTTGGACAAGAGTGTTTGTGGAGGTTGTGCATCAAAGTTCTATTTATATCCAACACATAAAATCAAACAATGTGAAGCAAGCTAATGAACAATAAATCAAATATAAAAATGCTTTATTTTAAGATCTAGAATATCTTGTGAATATCTGGAGCTTCATTCCAGCAGCAGACCTCCTCAGGTGATGACTTCATATTTGACATGTTTACCATTCAATGAGACTCATTGTCAGTCCATTGAAATCTACTGGTGTTCCTGGTGAGTTGATTTAACAACATGAGCTGACAGAATCTACGTTCAGGTAGGAACCACCACATCCAGGGGTCTGGACCTTTGAGCAGGCAGAGCCATCAAAGTAGCAGACTAAGCTAGCAGACATTAGCATTGAGAAGAAACTGATACCTGAGTCTACTTTTGGGTCTGGTCAAGTGATGACACAATAATATGACATCATTGTCAGACTGACGCCTGCTCAACACTGACCAAACACTGCCCTATTGCATCGTGGGAAATTTCTGCTTGGCTTGTGTCCATCAACACACACAAAGAAATTTATCTCATGCTACCGTGACGCGGATTCGAACCAGGGTTGCTGCGGCCACAACACAGAGTACTGACCACTATACGATCATGGCTTCCGCAACAGCAGTTTGAGCTTCTATGTCTTTGTCTGATTGAGTGTTGCGGCGAACAGCTGTTGAACAGCTGATGGGCGACTGAGGCGGCCCCTGATGCAGGAGACGGGCCAGGACCCGTTCAGAAGGTGGTGAATATTATTCTTGGTGTTTTTAGGGCATGTTCCCACCCATCTTCACGTGGGTGACAAAAATGGATTTTTTGTAAAGATTTCGGCGCGAGTTCGGCCTGTCAAATTCTGATCGGGGCCAGTTTGGTTGTGTTGTCTGCAGCGCCTGGCGCGCTCAGCGGGAGCGAGTCCGATCATTATAAAGGTGGGTCAAACAATTTAGGTTGAGACGAAGGACGGCACGGGCAGAGCAGACGCAGGTCTTCATTCCACCCGCAGAGCTGTAGAGCATGGATCATGTCAAGGACTAAATGAGGGGAAAGAGAGCAGGAGAGCAGGGCAGAGACAAAGACAGAGAATGCTCTCATAAAACAAGGACTGTTCCGTCAATGGTAGAGCAGAGTGGCGCAGAGGAAGCGTGCTGGGCCCATAACCCAGAGGTCGATGGATCGAAACCATCCTCTGCTAAAGGAAGAAAAATAAAATGAACCAGTGTCTTTAGAAATGCGTGTCTGTTAAAAAGAGGTTCATAAGGATTTTTTCTTCCTCCACAATCACCAACCATTGTGAGAGTTAACAACAGTCCACTTTCTGACTGAAGCAAAAGTAGACTTCAAAAGGTTTTTCTGATTCAACATAGCAGCTAAATTTCCATTTCCATTTCCTGAACAGGACAGGTTAAAAAAAAGGGAATGTCATGACTTCCTCTGTATGTTAGAATGTGAACGACTAAAAATGTTCATGCCCAGTTTTAAGTTAGAATTAAACTGAAAATACCAAAATCTCCCCTCTTCAATCCTGTCACTCAGTGTTGTAAACTGTTTCAAACAAATTCTACTGTTCAACAGTTCGAGTGTTTCAAATGAAGCTGAATGTTCTCCTCTACTTTCCTCAGTTGTGTTTCTTTCATGTCCTCCTGAGATCAAAGATAGAATTCCAGGTACAAATAAAGACACTATCAAAGCCCCCCTGATGACATCATCATCAATTCTGTCTTTGATCTGGAGGCTCTTGCTTTAATCTTGGCTTTGATCTGACTAATGTTTCCTGACAGGTTGCTGTTTGCACTCCAGAGCAACCAGTAGTTGATCCTATCAGACCAGTCTGATGAACGTAGCTTTTCACTGTCAGTGGAATCACTGGGAAAAGAAACTCCTCCTGTCAGATGAAGGCTTCACTGTGTTGAGGAGGGTTTGTTCAGATGATTCTGGAAGAATAAATCAAAACCTCATCATTGAACATGAACATTAATCACTGATGACTGTTTGAACTGAACCTACTGGATACTGTGGTGCCTGATGAGGAGACAACTTGGGTACAAAGTTGAAGAAGAGGGTTTTTGGAGAGGAGATTTAGATGAGATGGTTTCCAAATCAAATCGGTTGTCACAAGGGAAAGTCTGCATGGAAACACACACACACACACACACACACACACACACACACACAGAGTCCTACTGACTAACCCATGTTTTTCTTCACTTAAACCACCACTGGAGTATTGAAAGAGATTGCATGAGACACCATCAACTTACATTAAAAACCCCTGACTGCCTTTAATTCCCTCCTGGCTGCAGGAAATTAGACAGACTAGCCCATAGCGGGGCTGCACGGTGGTGCAGTGGTCAGCACTGTGCCTTCACAGCAAGAAGGTTCTGGGTTCGGGTCCTGGCTCGGGCGTGGGATCTTTCTGTGTGGAGTTTGCATGTTCTCCCCGGGCCTGCGTGGGTTCTCTCCAGGTACTCCGGCTTCCTCCCACTGTCCAAAGACATGGACATTAGGGGACGAGGCTGATTGATACTCTAAATTGACCGTAGGCGTGAGCGTGAATGGTTGTTCGTCTGTGTGTTGGACCTGCGATGGACTGGTGACCTGTCCAGGTTGAACCCCGCCTCTCGCCCGTAGATGCTGGGATAGGCTCCAGCCCCCCCCCCCCCCGTGACCCTTACTAGTATGGAATAAGCAGAAGATGACGATGGATGACCCATAGAGTGGAGGTGAGACCACAACCATGCTCTACAATCAATATTTACATCAAACCAGCAACAACTTAACCTGACTAAATATATACATGATTCCAGACTACTACACCAACTCAATCATACATCCACATAATCATTCAATGAACCTCGCCTGTGATTGTACCCCCTCTCCCATCTGGGAGCAAAGGTTTGCACCTACAGCTCTAAAGGAGCTTCCTTGGGCCACTCTCCCCTTTTGGCTCCACCCCCTTTAAGGAAACCACCAGGAAGAGGTGAGGACTGACGTGACGACTGAAACTGCCACATTTACATAAGACAAACTCGATCAACACTAAATACCAGGCCTTGCACAGTGATTCCCACTGACTGACACTGGGGTCTTCATTTTCCACAGGCAGGATGGCCGGTCCCCCTGTGCTTCCCAGGTCCCTCCCTGGAACACATGGCATAGCAAATGTTTCACATATTTGCTGATTCAATAAACCTGACCATTAACATGTGTGTGTGCCTCTAATTTACATAAACTGTTAATACCAAGACAAATGCTACCTTCAATTCATCATTTATGTCATGGAACCCTTGGTCTCCATTACATTGGTCAACCAGAGAAGCTTCAACTGGTGACGCTCATTCAACCATGCATGAAGGTCAACCTGCATCATCTGCTATGCTTTTTAACAGGGGAATTAGCTCAAATGGTAGAGCGCTCGCTTAGCATGTGAGAGGTAGAGGGATCGATGCCCTCATTCTCCATTATACTTTAACTTGTTCTGTTGATCAGAAGAGCTGCTGGGTGATGAATGCTGATGTTTGTCCACTGGTGTGATAAAGTGTCCCCTGTTACTGAGATGAGGATGAACACCTGCTCAGGTCAAAGCTGCAATGAAGTCGAGTCATCACCCTGTAAAGCACCAAATAACAAAAGTTACACTTTACAAGTAGAACAGGTCCAGTTCCACACTCTTTAAATGAATTTACATCCAACAATTCTTCATGAGCAAGCACATCCTAGCTTAGGCCCAACTTTTCTTGGCGCTCTCCCAGATGCTTGGGAGCTTCTGGGGGAGCGCTAGTTGGGCCTAAGCCAGGAGCTAAGCTAAGTTGGTCTGCACCAGCGAGTGAGGGTTGGCTAGCTCTTGCAGCTTTTGGTGCAGAGCCGCTGCAGGTCCAATTCAACATCGCTAAGCCTCACCTCCAACACAACAAGAAAACTACATTTAACACACTTATCAGTATCACTAAAGGAGGCAGAGGAGGAACAAAACATGTGGCACTCTGAGCAGGAGAGAGGAGGACAAGAGGGAGAAGCCATCATTAGCTTAGCCTGTTTACAAGGCAGAAAGACTGTTGCTACAAGAATGATGGTCTTTTAAACTTCAGCCAAATAAAGCAAGTAGGTATTAATTTTTGGTGGGTAATTTGTCAACGAAATAAGGAATTAGCAGGGAGGATCACACTTTAGCTAACACAATGAAGCAAGGCTCTACGTTCAGCAACACAGAAAAAGGAGTTGAGGTCACATGCTTCCTGCAACCAGGGTCAAAAATCCAGGACGGACGAAGGGGAGGACAACAAAGACAAAGACACAAGAAACAGAGATAATAACCATAAACTCCATAACAACCATAACAAATATAACCATACAGAACATATATAACAAATATAACAAGAAAAGCATTAAAAAATGTCACCTCTGGTCAAATACTCTGATTTGCATTTGTGTCTCTCAGCATTTTCATTTTCATGTTAAAGCCTCCAGAATGAGGGGAGGGGTCAGGGGCAGTTTTCTGTGTTGTCTGCAAACTGAATTACAGGAAACCTGAACTTCCACTGTCAATGTATCCAACTGATTCATAATTTTTTGATCTATACATAGATAACTTGTAGTTATTGCCCACACACTCACACACACACACACACACACACACACACACACACACACACACACACACACACACACACACACACACATTTTGTGAAACAACTCAGGAGACATTAGGTGTTTTACTCAGAGGGATTCATTCATGATAAATGAGCATGGAGGAGACCCAGTAATCATCAACACAAGCGTCACATGAGCAGGTCACCACCCACTTTTATTGATTGGTTCTTGTAAGAATCACTCCTAACGCCATCAGGATGTCATTTTTTGTCCTGCCCTGTCTCAACTGTTGGAGCACAGCTACAGCCTGAACTCTGCCACTACCTTATCCCTCCCTAACAACCTCATACAGACCCACTATCTGGACTAGCCTGACCCCCCTGACCCTCAGTCACTCGTAGCGCCTCCCACCGGAGGGAATAGGAGCATCGGTGAGCTCTGACTGTTGGGATGCACATCCATGTGATGGAAGAGCTGTTTTAAACAGGGAATCATTTGACCTCTTGACCTGTGTGGGCAGGTACAGAGGGACGATTCCATCATGAACAATAATATTACTAAACAAATGGGTCTTTAGCTTCTTTCTGAAGGCGTCCTCAGCATCCTCATGTCCAGTGGGAGAGCGTTCCAGAGTCTAGGAGCTGCAAACTGGAAGGTTCACTCTCCTTCAGTGAGGCTGAATCCCTGTGGTCAGGGAGGATAAGGGACCCCACAGGTATCACTAAAGTGCTTTAGACTGCAAAGCACTCAGCTAATCAAGCTGGGATCAACTGCTGTGGTGATCAAGGTATCATCATATAGAACAAACAAAGAAAACAAAGTTGAGGAAAAGCACACAAAGAAAAAACTATGAACATAAACAGAACATCTTCTACACCAGATGTCACACGGCTCAGTAGACCTCTGGTTTGACCCTTAGCAGGTCCAGTCTCCAGGGTGCCCCCATCATTCTGCTTTTCAGTTGCAGGATATGCAGCAGAATCCCGTCGCTCCTCTGCAGAAGAACATATGAGAGCGTCTGCTTGCTCTTCTCTGGCTGCACGTAGGGGAGAGTCTGCTTGCTCTTCTCTGGCTGGACGTAGGGGAGAGTCTGCTTGCTCTTCTCTGGCTGGACGTAGGGGAGAGTCTGTTTGCTCTTCTCTGGCTGGACGTAGGGGAGAGTCTGCTTGCTCTTCTCTGGCTGGACGTAGGGGAGAGTCTGTTTGCTCTTCTCTGGCTGGACGTAGGGGAGAGTCTGCTTGCTCTTCTCTGGCTGGACGTAGGGGAGAGTCTGCTTGCTCTTCTCTGGCTGGACGTAGGGGAGAGTCTGCTTGCTCTTCTCTGGCAGGACGTAGGGGAGAGTCTGTTTGGTCTTCTCTGGCTGGACGTAGGGGAGAGTCTGCTTGCTCTTCTCTGGCTGGACGTAGGGCAGAGTCTGCTTGCTCTTCTCTGGCTGGACGTAGGGGAGAGTCTGTTTGCTCTTCTCTGGCTGGACATAGGGGAGAGTCTGCTTGCTCTTCTCTGGCTGGACGTAGGGGAGAGTCTGCTTGCTCTTCTCTGGCTGGACGTAGGGGAGAGTCTGTTTGCTCTTCTCTGGCTGGACGTAGGGGAGAGTCTGCTTGCTCTTCTCTGGCTGGACGTAGGGGAGAGTCTGTTTGCTCTTCTCTGGCTGGACGTAGGGGAGAGTCTGCTTGCTCTTCAGAAGTTTGCTGGACCTTCACTTGAAGGTTATGATTTTCCTCTTTCAAACAGCTTTTTAAATCATGAAGATTTCCCAGGATTTCCCTCTGAGCACTGCTCCTTTTCTTCTTTTGTGTTCTCACTGCACATATAAGACTCTGAACTTCACCGTTCAGACTGTCACTCTTTGTGGGGTCCTGGTCCTTCCTTGATTCAAGGTGGGCCAACTCTGCAGTGAAGGTCTCTGTCTCCTGAGATGCAGTAGAAACTCGTCTCCTCAAACATCCATTTTCTGCCTCTCTCTACTCACTCTGGGACCTCAGCTGTTCAAGAGTCGCCTTCTTCTCAGTGAGTTCTTGTCTCATTTTTTTCTTCTCTGCTTGGATGGAGTTGAGCTCACACTTGAGGTCACACTTCTCCTTGTAAACCATCTTCACCTGAAGCTGAAGATTGTGGAGTTGTGTGTTCAGGTCTCTGATCTTAGTCTGGTTCTCCTCTCTCACAGATTCAAGGTTGCCCACCATGGCAGACATGTTCTCTACCAGCTGATATGCAATAATCTTCTCTTGTCCAAGACTAGAAACCTGTCCCCACAAATTCTGGTTTTCTGTCCATCTCTTGTCACACAGAGACTGAAGCTGATCAAGTGCACTTTTCTTCTCTGTCAGGTCTTCCTCAAGACATTTCATCTCCACCTGTTCACTCTCCCTCAGAGACTGAACCTGGGTCAGCTCTTTTCTGAGCTCATTGTTCTCTCCATCAACCTTCCTCCCCTCACACTGAAGACTGTGGACTGTTGCGTTCAGATCTTCTATCTGAGTCTGGTTCTTGTCCTGGACCGTTTGGAGGTTGGCCACCACAGCAGTGAGGTTCTGGAGCTCCTGGATTGCTCTTTTATTCTCATGTTCAAGAGTAGAAACTTGTTCCCTCAAATTCAGGTTTTCTGCCTCTGTGTTGTCACACAGAGACTGAAGCTGCTCAAGGGCAGCTTTCTTCTCAGTCAGGTCCTCCTGCTCTGTCAGCCTGAGAGATGGAGGAGCAGGATCACATTGACCAGGATCATTCAGTGGATAAATCCAGCTCCTACTGAGATCCACCAGATCTCTGAATGCTCCAACTACACAATCCAATGGAGTCATAGCCTGTTCTGGGTTGATCTGAAGATCTTGAGCCAGACTAAATCTCCTGGAACTGTCAAGTCTTTAAAGACCAAAACTGCCCCATAAAAGTGGAGTCTGGATTCTTTTCTAGAATGAGACGGCAATGACAGTCCTGCAGAGTGACATCACTGATATGACTGGATGACTTCAGTCACGTGACTGGATGACTTCAGTCACATGACTGGAGGACAGTGTAGATACCAATGTAGAGGTTGGGGAAATAGTCTCTGAGAATCCAGCTTGAAGCCACGCCCTCCTTGTTCTTCAAAAACCCAAACAGCGACCATCAGTCTCCCTCCAATCCTGTACTTGGGTTCAGTGTTGCTGTTCCATTTTGCAGCAGTAGGTGTCACTGTGATACCAGGTTCAGTTCAAGATTCCCAACTCCAGCTCATATTGGTGACCTCAGTACCAGGGTAAAATGGTGCTTCAGTGGATCATGTGATCAACTCATGTCTGTCCTCACTGCTCCACAGGTCTGTCAAATGTTCTGTAAAATACTTGGACCCAGCAGAGCTGCTAGATTAGGAGTTGATGGAGTCGTTGCAGATACCAGGGTCCAAAGTCCAGCTTGAACCTGGTTTGTGCAGCTCTTTGTCAAGCTAGCAGCCATTCTTTTCACTGCCAAGCTAAAGTGACTTCTGTCAACAAAGGTCAACATACAAAAGGATATTTCTACTGGCAGTTCAAGATTTTGATCAAACTCCTTTTTCAGAGCTGGAACCTTCCTCTTGTGTCAGCTTTCTGTTCCCATCTCTATGGTAACGGTCAGTTTTGACCCACGTCTTCAATCAGCTGTCAAATAAACTAAAACAATTTTCTATCCTCCAAGTTGTTTCCATCTCTTGGTGACCTTGTTAGGCTTCCTTATGCATGGAAATATTGGTTTGAAGATTTAGTTGTTGGCCTCTGGACCTTTTTTTAGTCACTAAACCCTCGATTTCAGTTAAAAAATGGTAAAATGAACCTCAAGAAAATCCTAGAAATGAACCAAAGGTTGTTGTGTTTCCTGACCGTTACTGAGGGTGTTAGAACACATCTCTGACATGGACTGGTTTGATTTAGTATTCATTTTAATATCATTAACTATTGGAACATCAATGGTGTTATGGGTCAGTTTCGACCCTCATATATTTACTTCAAGAAAAAGAGAAAGAAGTCTCTTTTTCAGCAACAGAACTTTAATACAAACACAAAATGAAAAGCAGAACAAGCCAGAACCCAAAATATGGATTTGGAAGGTCAACAAACAACAACCAGTCAAGCAAACCAAACCAACAGAAACCACTTACTGGTTCAAAACCAGTAAAAAACAAAAACAGAGGAAAAGTCTCTGTGTGTAAGAACATGCATGTATGTGTGTGTGTGTGTGTGTGTGTGTGTGTGTGTGTGTGTGTGTGTGTGTGTGTGTGTGTGTGTGTGTGTCAAATACTGACCCACTTCTTTTGCCAACATGAGCCCACAGTGGTGGTGTCTCCAAAGAGGTGGAGCTCTGTCCTTCACCTGCTAGGTTCCAGCAGGCAGCTCAGGTCTAGTTTTCTTCACTGAGCCACCATGATGAGTTCCCTCTGAGAAGTTCTTGTCCAATGTCCCCAGTCTGAGACCCCAGCTCCACCCCATGGACAGCCTCCTGGATGATGTCCTCAAGCAGCATCCCTGTTTGTCTCCTGGCTGCAGCTGGATGCCCTCAAAACCCTTAGACAGAGACAACCAGCACTGGCATCATTTTAATGCCACTGTTCAACACTGAATCTGCTGGTTTCCTGTTTTTAGGAGCTGATGGGAGCTGCACAGAGAAGCTCTTTGAGACAGGAACCATTCAGAGCTCCACCCTGCTTCTTCCAGCAGGATCCACAGATCCACCAACACACCAGCTGCCTGATGTCCATAGCCTATGCCAGTATCTTCAGGCGAGAGGCAGGGTTCACCCTGGACAGGTCACCAGTCCATCACAGGTCCAACACATAGAGACAGACAACCATTCGCTCTCACAGTCACACCTACAGTCAATTTAGAGTCTGGATTAACCTGGTCCCCTCTTGATGTCTTTGGACTGTGGGAGGAAGCTGGAGTACCAGAGAGAACCCACACAGGAACAGGAGAACATGGAGACTCACACAGAGAGATCCTGTGCTGGAGCCGGGACTGGAACCAGGAACCTTCTTGCTGTGAGGAGACAGTGCTGACCACTGCACCACCGTGCAGCCCTGGATGGGACACATTCCCATGAAAATGCTGCTTTTATTGTGAGGCTTGGCCTCCAAATAGTCCACACATTCAACTCTGATGTCATCAGATCAGAAGGTGGCAGTGTTGTGTCTGTTTGTGTGTCTCTGGTCCCTCTTCCTGCCTCTGCTGTCTTCTTTCAGGTCTTCTTGATGGTCCGGCTTCTTCTCCTCCATCGAGGGGTTGCTCTCACCGAGTGGAAGCCTTGTAAACCTGGTGATTCCAAGATGGCTGCTGCGTTCATTCCTCGTTACTGTTATGGTGTTGATTCACTCCACGCCCACATTGTTGTGCTGATTAGAGAAAAAGGTTATGTTTCCATCCAAGTGTCCTGCACAACTCTCAGCTAGTAACTTAACATAAGAGGTAACTTGGTGTGCAGAGTAGAAAATACTTGAAGTGAGAAAATACTTGAAGTGGGAAGACTGAGAATACTACAATATGTGAGCCTGTGTACTTGAGCTTTGGCCTTGTTTCAGTGTCAGGAACCAATCAGAGCAGCCTCCTCCTGACTAAACAGCTCTACTCATCAAGCCCCTGACCCCAGACTCTTCTTGGTGAACTGATCAGAGATCAGATCAGTAGAGAAGCAGTGACACAAAGGGAAACTTCCTCATTCCTGAACGCAGCTTCATCAAACAGAGCAATGCTAACTGTTCACCTGCAGTGTTGTTCAAGAGGGGTGGAGAGAGCAGGGAGGAAGAGAGGTGGAGAGAAGAGCACGGGGTCTCCATCCAGGGATCTGCTGTTATTTTCTCAGCCCCCCTTCTCCCTTCCTTCCTGCTCACACACTTTGTCACGTGGACACGTGCTATTTGTAAATGGAAAGCTGCCAGAGTTCAAAAGGGCTGAGTTTTCTCTCCAGTTTGACGGCCAAATTTGGTCAAATAATTGGAGATGAAGAGGAAGAGAGCTTTGTATCGTCCACGTTTGTGAGGAAGATCTTTTCATGCCATCACAGAGGAATCGCTCTCTTGATTTCTTTTGTTTTTGAAAGAAAGATATGGTCAGTTCCAAAAATTGGATCATTGTGATTGACAGGACCAGGCTCAGACACAGGACAGAAGCAGGGTTCACGGCAAGGGACGTTGATGTTCTTGTACTCCGAGCAGAGAAACCAAACGGCTGCAAACGTATCCACTAAATCTAGACTATCGGATAAAACTTTCAAAAACTCTCAGAGGCCGAAGAACACAAGACAGGCACGGCTGCATTAACAAGGTAGAGGCTGTGGCAGGAACTGTGCATCAACGGGCTGGAGTGAGCACACAAGGACGAGACAGGAGTGAAGGGTGGATGAGGCGTCATGAAGCCTGTGGACGCCATGACACTGTGTTACTGTCACTGAATACTGACACCTGCTGGACTGTAAACTTCCCTGCAGGCTTGACCGACTGAACTGACACTGATTTGATGACCCGTGAACACAATGAGATCATTGAAGTCTGCGTTCATACTGGATCGTTCCATGTCTTTGAACAATGGGACCATGATGTGAAAGTCTCAGTGAAAGTGATGGGAATGAGGACGCTTGTGGGCTTTGATTTTACAATTTTTTATTAAAAAAAAGTTTTACCAACGTTTTCAAATCAAGTCTGTTGGGTTTCTTGAAGCGATTTCTCCTGCCGTGGAGCTCCAACAGACGCGCGAACCAGAGGGAGGAAACCACGGCGTTTCACTGCTTTACATTTAGAATCTCACGCCAAGCCGGAGAAGCAGGTCCTGAATCAGTCACGTGGTCACTGCCGGCTGAAGAGGCTTCGGACGTCACCACATACGTCATCAATACGCGCTTCACAAAACGAGAAGAAGACGCGGGAAGCTTTGAACACCACAAGGAAAGAAGGAGAAGTCCGTGAAGCCCCGGCCTCGGTCTTTGTCTCCTGAAGGCTGAGTGGCGCCGGTAGAACCTCAACATGTGCGCCGCGCAGCTGCTGCGGGTGTCGGTCCAGGAGCGGATCCTCGCCGCCGCTGAAGACTTCCTGCTGCAGCTGGGAGAAGGAGACTCAGCGGCTGGAGTCCCGGTGCTGAGAGCGCTGCTCACCGAGCGGCTGGCGGCGGCCGCGGAGCAGATCGTGGCTCTGCTGGAGGAAACCGTGGCGGAGTACAAGCGGGAGAACCGCCGGCAGAGGTTGCTGCTCGATGCCGTGCTGAAGCCCCGAGTCAGGCTGGACAGAGCAGGTGAGTCCCCGCAGGGACCTGCTGCATCGTTCCCAACATAAAGGGAGGTTTTAGTAGCTCAGGAAACAAAGTCCAGGAATTCTAGCTGGAGCTTCATCAGACCAAGTGGTCCAGACCAGCTGGAAAAACCCCTGAGACAAAGTCAAAGAGCAGGCAGCACAATGTTGGTGGGACTCAGTCAGCGCACACACACACACACACACACACTCACCTCAGCAGTCTCTCTGTCTCCTGCAGCAAGTCACATGATATGCAAATGAGTCCCGTCAGAATTCACTAAAGTTACAGCAGCTTTAGTGGACAAACTACAAAGGTAGAACTCCTGGAGACACCAGTGAAGCTCTGTTGATCATTTTAATGCAGTTTCAGTCCAGATCCAGAGACCAGATCCAACTTTGCTCAGCTCCAACCCAGACTGTCACTGTCAGGATTGTTGTGTCAGAAAGAGGTGGAGGAGAGGAATCAGTGATGGAGACTCAGGTATGGATGGAGAGCCTCTTGATTGACAGCAGCCCTGCTAACAACACAGTCAGAGATGTCTTCCAACGAGACAGAACACAGCTTTATACTGAAGACAGGCTGTGTGTGTGTGTGTGTGTGTGTGTGTGTGTGTGTGTGTGTGTGTGTGTGTGTGTGTGTGTGTGTGTGTGTGTGTTTGCCTTGATGATCTACCAGGAAGGGATGGTCATTCCCAGATTGTTCTTATCTTGGACCTTGGCTGACTGTACGTGGGTGTGCAGGGACGTGCTGGGCCCCTAATTCAGTCCAGGAAGTTCAACTACTGAGGCCCTCAGCCACGCGCCAGCGAGAGCATTTTAGGAGACTTGAGGTGTGAATCACTGTCAGTGGTCAATGTTAAGAACACTCCCATTGACAGGCATCAGTAGCATGTTACCATTGAACTGAACCAAGACAAGACCAAGCTGAGGGGACATTCACACTGTGTTGCTAACTACTGCTAACTGAGTCGTGTGTGACAGGCTGGCCCAGCATGCTGTGCATGTTGGTGTCCTTGTGTCGTTCTTCTGTAGGCTGCTACGGTGCTACCTTGTTAAAAGATGATCCTGTAGACTGGAAATTATATCAGCCCATTAAAAACAACCTTTTTTTCTCCCCTGCCTGGTTGGCCTGGGCTGGACCGGCCATTAGGGAATCATTCCACTTCTCCCAGTGGCCAGCACCTCCCTGGCTGTGAGTGTAGGTGGGCTGACATGTTTAGCATCGGTACAGGTTCCCTCTGGTTCTAGGGACTGAACTCTCTTTCTCCTACAGGGTCTCATTCTAGAAATGAACATTCTGACTAGCAGATGTGATCATGAATGGACAAAACCATTCAGCAGAGGGGACCTATGACCTTTGACCTGGGTGACCCAACGTTGATCCAAACATCTGAAGCCAGCGTTTCTGTTCCCAGTTTGCTGACTGGTCGTCAGTAGCAGGACGTCTCTTTTCATTGAGTTGATTTCTGTTTCTGTCTGTTGCTCCGCTGTTTCAGAGTCAAATGAAGAGATTTCTGATGTTGCTGTTTGTGTCCTGCAGATGTGGAGCAGCTGCTGGTGATTAAAGAAGAGGTTCCCCCTGAGCTGCAGGACCCAGAGCCCCCCCACATTAAAGAGGAGTGGGAGGAGCTCTGGACCAGTGAGGAGGGAGGGCAGCTTCAAGGACAGGAGGAGGCTGATATCACCACGTTCCCCTTCACTCTGGTCCCTGTGAAGAGTGAAGGAGACGAAGAGAAACCTCAGTTCCCACAGCTTCACCAGAGTCTAACTGAGGAGAACTTGAAAGAAGAGTCTCTGAGCAGCAGCCCAG
The DNA here is from genome assembly GCF_037954235.1 of Aulostomus chinensis. Lineage (NCBI taxonomy): Eukaryota > Metazoa > Chordata > Actinopteri > Syngnathiformes > Aulostomidae > Aulostomus > Aulostomus chinensis. Next base: position 52,596,235 of record NC_141320.1, on the reverse strand, counting down.
TTCATCCTCTGAAAACAGAAGCTGATGGAGAAGAGTGTGGAGGACCAGAACCACAACCAGAACCAGCCAGCAAGGTAGATCCAGATCCACTTGTACAACCCCAGACTGAAGACCAGATGTCAGACTCTTCTGAAGCTGAGCCTGAAGTCAGTGAGGATGATTGGGTCAGACCTGATAACACGGCCACCTCTGAGCACAAGGAACCCTTTGGCTCAAGGAGGAATTTGCTTCAGAAACTGAGCCTAGGACAGGAAGTGACTCATTGCAGCTCAAAAGAGCAAAAAGTAAAGACTGAAAGAGAATCAGAGATCATCAGGAACGTGAACTTTGGTCCTTCTGAATCTGAGACAGAAGTCAGGAAGGATGAGCGTCCCTTTAGGTGCTCAACATGCAGTAAAGGTTTTAGAAACAGAAGGAGTTTGGATAAACACATGAGAACACACACTGGGGAGAAACCGTTCCCATGCTCAGTTTGTGGAGGAAGGTTTTCAGAAAAGGGATATCTGAAAAGACACATGAGAACACACACAGGGGAGAAACCATTCTCCTGCTCAGTTTGTGGCACAACATTTTCAGAAAAGGGGCATCTGAAAAGACACATGAGAACGCACACTGGGGAGAAACCATTCCCATGCTCAGTTTGTGGCACAAGATTCTCAGTTAAGGAACATCTAGAATCACACATGAGAATGCACACAGGGGAGAAACCATATCCCTGCTCAGTGTGTGGCACAAGATTTTCAGAAAGGGGGCATCTGAAAAGACACATGAGAACACACACTGGGGAGAAACCATATCCCTGTTCAGTTTGTTGCAAAAGATTCTCAGTTAAGGGAGATCTGAAAACACACATGAGAACACACACTGGGGAGAAACCATTTCCCTGCTCAGTTTGTGGCAGAAAGTTTTCAGAAAAGGGATATCTGAATAGACACATGAGAACACACACTGGGGAGAAACCATTCCCCTGCTCCGTTTGTGGCACAAGATTTTCAGAAAAGGGGCATCTGAAAAGACACATGAGAACTCACACTGGGGAGAAACCATATCCCTGCTCACTTTGTGGCAAAAGATTCTCAGTTCAGGGAGATCTGAAAACACACACGAGAACTCATACTGGGGAGAAACCATTCCCCTGCTCAGTTTGTGGTAAAAGATTCTCAGAAAAGGGACATCTGAAAAGACACATGAGAACGCACACTGGGAAGAAACCACCTTTGCAAGACGTGGCTTTGAAGCGTGACAAGAGTGGGAGACGCAGGTTGACGGCCAAAAAATAAATTTATTTCATGAAAAAACACAACCATGAACCAAAATTGAACTCAGACAACAATGTGATGTGAACATCAGTCCAGTTGGTGGTGTGGGTTCATGTGTGCATGTGTGTAAGGGAGGTGGAAAGAAGAGATGTTGTCTGCTGAAAGTCGAAGTCATAATGGATGAGGAGGAAGAGAGGCTCCCGGCCAGCAAGGCGGGTTCTGTATGTAGAGAGCACCGGGCCCAGGAGCTTCAACTAGGAGGAACGAACGGCCCCCCACCCTCCAGATACCTGCTGCAACACAAGGAACAGCATGAAAGGCACCAGCCACGGGACCTTTATACCCCCCCCCCCCCCCACACACACACACACACACACACACCCTCAAGAAAGAGGTCCGGAAGCAAGTCACGGCACCTGAAAGTACCTGAAATGCATTTTTTTTAAAAGCCAAAATGATAATGATCCAAACCCCCTCAAACCATGTACATCACCCATTGTTCTGTACAGATGAGGTAAACCTATCAGGAGGTGAACCAGTGGCTGCTCCGGTGGTCCAGCATCTCTTGTCCCAAGGTACCGCATTGACCGGTGCACCCAGAAAGCAATGATGTAGGAGGCTAGGAAAAGACAAGAGGAGAACCAGAGAGAGGAAAACAGTTCACTGTCAATTTCCACACTGAAGGAACTCTAGACAACGCGTCCACCACCACTTTGTTGGTCCCCTTCACACAGGAACTATCCAGTGTGACTGCAGGAACAGAGACAAAGAGAGGAGAAAACACAGCAGGAAAGAAACAGGATGAAGCTGAAATCATGGAGCCACCATTGGACAGGAGGGTGTGAGGGCTGATCTGATTTCTCTGAGGTCACCATCAAAGATCCACTTGGCACCAAGTACTGATCTTTATATTGATGTATTGATCCCTGATCAAACACTGAATTGTCTTTGAGATGTGTGAAAATAAATGAGTGGGCGGAGTCTCTGATATCAGTGATGTCATCCAGCTGATGGAGACATATGTGACATCAGCTGGAGCCTCTGGTGAAGTACCTTTAGTAGTAGTACACATGCAGTACACGCTCAGGACCGGCTCCTACACTTCCTACTACGCTCAGGCAGGGTGCTGTGCTGCTGGGCACCACTCAAACAAATACATGGTTCCTATGGGAGGAATTGGTTGGATTTCCGGTGGATCAGCACCAGGACTGAAGTTGGTCCCTGACCGTCCTGGAGGGGCGGCTGTAACATAGGATGAGTTTTCACAGTGAAGGTCTTCTTCTTCTACAGCTGAATTAAAGTGTAAACAGTCGTCTACACACCTTTTAACTGTCCTTATAAACTTGTCTTTTAATAAACTTTCTGTTCTCTTTTAAAGTCATCAGTGCTTTTGTTTCCATGTAGAGGCTCTACTTGATCACCACCCTTGTGTTTGACTATTTGGAGTGGATGTTCTCTACTAGGAGTGCCACGATAGGTCGTGCTAGAGCTGTAAAACTGTTTTGCGATAACTGATAGGTCATTTTTCTAGTCATACAATCAAGGGCACATTTCAATCTCTGAAAAAGCCATTCTTCTCTTCTTGACTGTAGTCATTTATTTTCAACACAAGATGGCGCTCTGAACTATGTAGTGGTCTGCACTCTGACCCGCGTCAGTCACCCCTCCCTTCCTGTTAATTTGTTGACATTTCAGAGCGAGCACATGGAAGATGGACACTAATTCAGACAACATTGAAATCGAAGATGTCCCCATTTCTTTTAAATCCCTTGTATGGCACCATTTCGGTTTCCCAGTTGAGAAGAAAAATGGAGAACGAGTTGCAGACAAAACAGCAACGATCTGCAAACTTTGCAAGACGATTTGTCGTACACCCTTTCTAACACGTCCAACATGCAGTCATATGCAGCTCCACCACAGAGAAATTAAATTAGCGCCTGCTACTGCAAACAGAGAATCACTCCCCAAAGGCCAGACGACGCTGACAACCAGATTTGCCCCTCAACTTCCACCATCAAGTCCAAGAGCGATGGCAATTACACGGGATATTGGCTACATGATCGCATATGGTAAGAGACCATTTTCTATTGTGGAAGATCCGTCGGTCAGGCGTTTACTCAGGAGGATGGACCTGAAATACACTGTCCCATTACGTACGCATTTTAGCACTAAAGTAGTCCCTAAAATCTATGAAGAGACGAAGGCCAGAGTCAAACAGTCCCTTCAAGAGACAAAAAGCATCACGATTGCAACGGACGGCTGGACTTCAAGAAGCACAAAGAGCTACATCACAATCACAGCACACGGTATCAACAACGACTGGGAAATGGAAAATGTGCTCCAAACGCGTCCCATCTCCGAGTCCCACACAGGTAGGGCTGATGCAGTACTGCTGGTTAATGCAGATTATTCTTGTTTTGTGAAAATTGCTTTGTGAAGCACTTTGTCACTTTTTCCTTGAGAGATTTAAATAATAAACGTACGTATTTACTGATCGGTGTCAACATTGCAGACGTCCTGTGGAAAGCCCTTGCTGAATGGGAACTTCAGAGGGCAAACCATGTGATCGCAATCGTCACTGACAACGCTCGCAATATGGATGTGGCTGTGCGCGAGGCGGGCTTCGAGCTCCACATCAAGTGCTTTGCACATAGCGCCAATCTGGCATCTCAAGCTGGCCTTCGTGTTGGGCCCATCAGCCGTTTACTCGGGAGAGTGAGGCGCGTGAGTACTTTTTTCCACAAGAGTCCCCCTGCTGAGGCCGTGTTGGAGTCCAAACAGAAGCAGTTACAGCTGCCATCGCGCAAGCTGATCACGGATGTACCAACTCGGTGGAACTCCAACCTGGACATATTGGAAAGATATCTGGAGCAGCAAGCCACCATCGGAGCAACTCTCACCAGCCCTGAGATCAAACGCAACGCCCGGGACGTCAATACCCTGGACAGAAGAGACTTCTCACTTGCTGAAGACCTGGTGAAACTCCTCCAACCCCTCAAAACTGCTACTGTGGTCATGTGTGACGAGAAGGCTCCCACCGTGTCTCTTATTGTGCCACTCAAAAGCATGATCGAACAGGTAGGCCTAATTTAAATGAATACTACCACTGCTTTTTATATTGTTCTTTACCTGTTTTCCCTGTTCTTATTTTTGCTTCGTCTGTTTCAATACTTTGTGTTCATATTGTAAGTGCTACAACTAAAGCAAATTGTTATTTATTGTTTTTCTAACAGAGCATGGCGCCACACCCAGATGATTCCCCTGCCATAGCTGAAACAAAGAGAGAAATCCTCAACAATATCTCAGAAAGATACAGTGGGGATGTGTATGACCGTCTGCTGGAGTGCACAGCGCTGGACCCCAGGTTTCGGGGTCTACCTCAGCTAAACCACGACCAGCGTGAGGCTGTCTTCCTCAGGATCCAGGAAACAGTAAATCTGGTAGGCCCATGTCTTTCTTCTTTTCATCTTCCACAATTCCTTTGTTGGTTAATTGTGTGTGTGTGTGTGTGTGTGTGTGTGTGTGTGTGTGTGTGTGTGTGTGTGTGTGTGTGTGTGTGTGTTTTGAGACAGTTTCAGAGTAAATGTGTGTTGAGGAGGGGGGCTTTGTTGCTTGTCTAAAGGAAGGATCATGCACTGATGCCAGTCTTTCTACTCTTAGACCACAGATGAGGAGACTAATGCCAGGGGAGCAGCCGGTGAAGATCCGCCAGATGAAGGACAGGGGGCTGGGCTGCAACTGGAAGAGCCTGCTTCCAAGAAGACAGCACTTGAAGATCTACTTGGGGACTCATTTTCTGCTGTGCCAGAAGAACTGTTCAGAGAGAGTAGTGAGAGAGATTGGCATGTACAGAAGAGAGGCATCCATCCCACTCACCAGTTGCCCCTTGAAGTGGTGGAAAGAGAACTGTTTTCAGTGTCCTTTGCTGTCTCGTCTTGCGAAAGCTTATCTTTCCATCCCTGCTACCTCAGTTCCAAGTGAACGTGTATTTTCTACTGCAGGGGACATCGTTACTGCCCAAAGATCCCAACTGCTGCCAGAAAATGTGGACATGCTAGTATTCCTCAAGAAGAATGTGGTCCTCCCTCCTGACGAGGCTGGGGCATGTGGCTTGATACCCTTAGCTCTGTGATGAGCTTTAACAAAGCCTACTGATAATAAGTGATCATTGATCATTGATCAGCCTACTGCTAATTGATATGTTGGCATTTTGAGTTTTGGACGTTTCATAGTAACAGTTAATTTATTTTTTGTTGTACTTGTTCAATTTCTGGAAGACACACTATTCAGCTGAGTTTGTAGCAAAATAATTTTACTTTTAAGGAAAGAAGAAACTGATGATGCATGCTTTTAGTTAAGTTTGTGAACTACTTGTGTCAAGTTTATTCATAATGGTTGGTCAGGCTTGCCTGTTACATAAAGTGTAACTAAATAGAAAAATATGGCAAAAGCACTTTTGTTTAATATTTTGTCATCAAATCCTGATGAATCTCTGGTGGAAGTAATGACCTGGTTCTCTCTGTGTTAGAAATTCATGGTACCTGCTAAAAATCCTACACTTGTACTTTAATGCGACTGATCGCTCATGGAAACCCTTAAATGGCAGCTCAACACTGGGAATGGGAAAAGATTTGCTTTCAAAGCAACTTGTGATGTGTTTGAGTTCTGGAGCATCTCAACATTTCAGAAATGAAGGTGGAGATTAGTAGTCAGTATGTTTTTTTATGTCAGTTTGTTTCATAAATGAACCAGTCAGAGCCCTGAACTTAGAGAAGAACCTGAAAGGTCCTTGTTCTTCATGTGTTTTTCCATGATGGGCCTGTTTTCCTGCAGTTGAATGCACATTTATCAACACTAAATGGACTGTAATTTCATCAGTTTGGACTGTGAAAGCTGCTGTGTATTTCTACAGTTTCTTCCATGTAATTTTGAGGAACAGTTTATTACTGTAATTTGACGGTACCGTCTGGAAACTCTGCTGCCAGACTTTTTACCGTTTTTTTTACAGTGCAGGCATCGATTCAACCTTCTTCCTCAAGTAAAGTACAGGCACTTCAGTGTACTTGTACATCTTCAGTATTGTCTTTTGTTCCTTTGCAGTGTTTGCTGCTTCAGTTTCATCCATGGTTCAACGTTCACATGGCACATTAAATCAGAAAATCCAGCCACATGAGACACTTGACAGGTGTTGATGTGGACTGAAGTGTCAGCAGACCTCTGGTCAGGGCGGCCACCTGCTGGTTTGGTGCCATGAAAAGAGGCCAGGCAGGGTTATGAGTATGATTTATGTATGACACATATAGGAGGACAGAGAGGAGGAGAGAGAAGCCCAGAAATTTGCTTCATGTGGGCATTAAAGGACAGATCCTGATCAAAGAGAACTCCTAGGTTCCTTAGGGTGGTGCTGGGGGCCAAGGTGATACCTTCCAGGGTACCTGTCTCATTAGATAAACTTGTAAAGTGTCATGAGATAACTTCTGTTGGGATTTGGCACAGAATAAATAAAATTGACTTGACTTGACTTTGAAGTTAGAATTAAATTTAAATTAGAAAACTCTTCCCTCTTCAATCCTGTCCCTCAGTGTTGTAAACTGTTTCAAACAAATTCTACTGTTCAACAGTTCACGTGTTTCTAATGAAGCTGAATGTGCTCTCTTCTACTTTCCTCAATTGGGTTTCTTTCATGTCCTCCTGAGATCAAAGACAGAATTCTAGCTACTGTCAAAGCCCTGATGACATCATCAGGAATTCTGACCTGTCCAGGGTTCACCCTGAACCCACGCCTCCTCAGAGACTGGAGATCTGCTGACCCTGCCTCTTGCCCAATGTCACTTGGGATCGCCCCCCCCCCCCCCCCATGACCCTTAAAGGATAAGAATAGAAAGTGGATGGAGGGATGGACTCAACACTGAAATCAGCTGATCTGATCCACATTCTAATGTTTCCTGTCCCTCTTTAGGAGTCAGTGAGAATAGTAGTGTATATAATAATATATATCCAACCTTGTAGTATCTTTCCAAAGCTTTTAGTATTTCTTCTTGTTTCTACTTGTAGTTTTAGTGTCTGGATCTTTTCTTTTGATGTCCTGCTGTCTGCTCTTTGCTTTTGGAGCTTCCTTCAACAACTACCAGGCCTCCTGGGTACTGTAGGAAACATGGTCAAGTTCTTCTGACTTCTCCAGGAACGTCCTGCTCACATTGGTCTGTCTTCATTTTGACTCCTCCCACTGCCACAATGACCAGCCTTTATACTCTTGGTGACTGGGGCCCTGGTTGCTGCAGGCCTCAACACCAGCCTGTGGTTGTGAGCAGGGCAGAACAGAACTGACAGTATCTCCCATGCAGGACCTGGGTCAGCACCTGGTGCCAGCTGGGGCACCGCTTTAACCTGGACCCCGAGAAGATCTTCTCCAGGAACTGGCCTTTTTCAGTCGAAACAGCGTGAAACTTCAAGTAAAGAATTAAAATTATTTAATTCACAATGAGGCCTTTGTCATAAAACAAAGGAACAACTGACTACCTCACCATTGACTTCACACTGACAACCAGGAGGTAACCTGGTAGTCAGAGCAGCAATGCTCAGGTCTGTGGACTCAGAGGAGGATTCTTCTTTTGGTCACAGGTTTGAAGACCTCAGTGGAAGAGAGAGGAGAGGCAGTTAGAGACCTGCCACACCTCTCCAGTGACCTGGGATATGATGGCAGTGGTGGGATTTGAACCCACGCCTCCTCAGAGGACTGGAGCCTTAATCCAGCACCTTAGACCACTCGGCCACACCACCTCACTGTGCTGTTCTCTGAGTTGGTCTGCTAAAGGCATGTTGAAGAGGAAGTAACAATGATATCAAACTTATTCTGAAGGGGGACCCCTTTCCTTCCACGGTCACAGGAAGTGACGACAGCGCTGCTAGAAGCAGGAAAGAAATGGTAAAAGGACTCAGTTTGTACAGAGCCTTTCTACCTCAGCAGCACTCAAGGAGCTGAACAATGTCCTCTCATTCACACACACTCACACACTGATGCTGAAAGCTGCCATGCAAGGAGCCAGCCTACTCATCAGAAGTATTTAGGGGTTCAGTATCTTACTCAAGGACACTTTGACATGGTCACTGGAGAAAGTGAGGATCAAACCAGCCACCCTTTGGTTGCCAGACGGCCACGCTAATCCTGAGTCATGTGACCTGGATAAGATGGTGAACTACAGCTGATCGCCACGCTAGCAAACCTCTTTTGTTTGGTTTGGTTGTTGTTTAGTGACTGTGGATGAATACACAGGAGAAGTTGAGCATAAATTTGTGTTCCCTGTTCACTTGAATATCTGCAGGAGTGTGAGGTGGAAATACTACTTGGAGGAGAATGAGAGTTCAGTCTCAGCGCTATGACCTGTGCTGACACTAAAACATGTCAGCCCACAGAACAAAGATGGCAGTCCTCTGGGAAAGCAGGTACACCACACATACATGAAGAAACCCTACAGGAAACAAATATCTCCAGATGCGATGGAGGAGCAAGTAGCCCTGTTCCAAGATGGCCGCCCTGTAGGCACGCTGCTGTTGCGAGCCTTAGCAGTCAATGCAGTATGAATAGATGTCTATGGATGGAATTCACTGCAAGAGCAGGCTAGCAAACATTTAATGAATGTAAAGAATCAGAAAGGCAATAACAATGACATCATCAATACAAAACCTTGTGTTACAAAGGTGAGGTGAACAATTTCAACAGTCAATCCCAAATTTAGGCCTGAAATTGGAAAATAATATTAGCTAGCTAGCTAACATGAGCTAGTTAATGTTAGCAAGCTGGCAAGATTTAGCACCATCAACTAGTTAAACAAGGTCAACAGCTGTTATGATGATGGTCACATGATTGAAAAGATTCAAATCAACTCTCTGTATCAATGTGAGATAGAGTGACATAAATGAATAGAACATTACTCACTGACTGAAAACTGAAAAAGCACCAGACTTTGGTCAACTTTTTTATTGACTTTTTATACTTCTTCCAATCAACACTGCCCAGACTTGATTTGTGGAAATAAGACTCACACATTCGACTGTCATGGAGGGAGCGCCACTGATGAAGTTTGGTCAGACGGTGCAGACACACTTGACCCCAGAGAGGTGAGCAGGTTTTGGACCAAGTTGGAACTTGTCAAGTATTTGAGACAGAAAATGACAGAAAGCTGAGGCTGTGTTCTGGTTCTGCTTGTTTCAGATTCATTCCCTCCCAGTAAGGTCTTATTTCCAGCTCTGCTCTCCCTCCACTACTGTTCAGTGTAGTATTTATTTTACTGACTACTTCATTGACAGGTGGTAAAAATGTCTGGTGTTTCCTGAACTTAACTGAGTGCTGCTCAGTAAAGTTGCCATGACTTGAGCTTCTCTTCCTGCTGGGTCCATTTCAACATTCTTATCCTTCCTATCACTGGAGATAAAGTATCAGTCAGGGCTGTACTTGATTAGTACTGCATATAGTACACATCAGTCACTGCCATTACACAGTGGAATGGTAGTTGAAGTACTGTTTAGCAGCAAGCTGAAAACTGTTGTGGTCTTTGACAGTTCTCTTGTTTGTGAATGAAAATCCTGTGAAGGAGAATCATGGAGACATCCTAAAAATGGCTGAGGTCTCTGAGCTGCAGCAGGTCTGAGCTGCTTTTGATGCCCAGATGATGAGGAGGCAGTGAATGGTGGGTTTGGTGGAGCTGGAAAAAGGCTGCAGGTCGTGACGGGTCTGCTGGTGTCAGGACTTCCTCTCCAGGTCTGAGGGCTCCCCCCTGCAGTTCCCACAAACACCACAACAGTCCTGGAACCCCTGCAGGTGGTGGAGTACCATGATGACCCTGATGCACCATCAGGGCATCAAAAACCAGTCCTGATGGTCAAAAAGGTCCCTCCACTCATCCAGGGTCAACTCTAGGAGAAGCTTCTGGAACAGATGAGCAAACACTCTCAAATATAAATCCTGATGTAAACACACTGGCAAACCAACTGAGGCAGGATGGCGCTACACTCCCCACCGTGAGGGGCAGTGTGGCAGACGATAGTGAGTGGTCACCTAGAAGTAGACCTGGTCCGACCCTTCTCCGTCCTTTCCGCTTCCTCTCCCTCCTTTACGGAGCCAACAGCCGTGTGTGGTGGCGTCTCGCTGGTCAGCAGATCAGTTACAAACAAAGGTATGCATGCTTGCTCTGCTCCATTCTTCAGTGTCATGGGCCCCCTGTTTACTCCAGTTTTGCTCCGTCCAGCGGTGTGGTGTTACCGGGAGCTGGGCTGTCTCCCTTGGGCCGGTGTGTGCATGGTGCGCTTTCTGTGGGTAAGACGCGTAGTTGTCTGCCTTTCATATCAAGCTGCCGATGGTCTGTGGTGTTCTGATTATCCTCTCCCGGCCATCGTTTGTGTAGTCTGGGCTGCGGGCTTCCTCCTCCTGCCTCGTCTGACGCCACGATTCTGCTCTCCGGTAGGAAATGTTTATTCTTAGCTTTTGTTATTCTGTAATGCCCTTCATCCACATTTTAATCAGGTTAACTTGTTTATTTTGCAGTGCGTAGCCGTCAATCGCTGCTGTGAGCCTCGCTGCTGTTTTGGTTCTTCTTCTTCTTCTTCTTCTCCTCTTCTTCAGTCTGGATTCTTGCTGATTCGACTCATAACGGCTCTGCTCCCAGTAACGGCAGTTAAAGCCGTGCACTATGGCCTTTATAAGAGCCTCAACGTGGGCCAAGAGAGGGCATCCCGACCCTCATCGGCGCTGAGCCATCCCCCTTGGAGCCTGGTTTTGATTAGAGGGGCAGACATTTCCTTAATTACTTGAGTTTATTCCTTTTCTATTTGTTATTTCTTTCTTTGAATTATTACTGTTAGTTTTTGTGGGTTACATTTGATTTATTGTTTAGAACCCTGATTATTATTATTATTATTATTATTATTATTAGTTCCTTTTGCTCCCCATTTTGATCATTTGGATTTAAAACAGTTTCTGTTGGGATATTTGGAGTAGTGATATTTGGTTCGTGTGTGAGGGTTGCCTTGATTTCATGTTTTTAATGGTGTTCTTTTCTTTGACAGGTGTTGAGGGCCCAGAGCGGCAGCGGTCCCCCTGGTGGTGGTTCCTTATTCATGATTATTTTTTGGTTTGCTGTGTCACGGCCGCAGTGTAGTTTTTTTGGATCCCTCCCTTTTCGTTACCGCTGTCATGGTAAGCCCCAGCCCTGTCCCCTGTTCCTTTCGGTAATTCCTCTTGCACTCCTTATTATATCCATTGGTATTCATTTAATCTGTTGCTCATTTTAAACTATTTTTCTAATAAAAGTATTTTATAATTGGAAATCACGATCCTTTCCTGTTGTATCTCTCGAACTGTGTGCCTTTGTTCAAGTGGAAGCCTGGTCATTTTGAAATTTTGTTTATATCCTGGGGTGAAAGCCCCCAGGTGGCGTTGTTGGCAACTGTTCTCCACCGCTCGCCTTGCCACACTACGAACCTCAAAATAATGCGACAGTGATGTCGTAAGATTTGCTAATAAACTCAAAATGATGCTAACAGTAATGGAGTGAAAGTTTCGAATAACCTCAAAGTGATGCTGACAGTCATGTAGTAAGAGTTGTTACAAACCTCCAAATAATGCGAAAGTGATGTAGTAAGAATTGCGAATGAACTCAAGATTATTTCTAACAGTAATGTAGTGATAGTTGCTAAGAAACTCAGTGATGCTTACAGTAATGTAGAAAGAGTTTCGAACAACCTCAAAGTGATGCTGACGGTCATTTAGTAAGAGTTGCTATGAACTCAATTTAATGCTACAGTGATGTCGTGAGATTTGCTCAACAACTCAAAATGATGCTAACAGTAATGTAGTGATAGTTGCTAAGAAACTCACTGATGCTTACAGTAATGTAGTAAGAGTTTCGAACAACCTCAAAGTGATGCTGACAGTCATTTAGTAAGAGTTGCTAATGAACTCAAAGTGATGCTGACAGTAATGTAGTAAGAGTTGCTACGAACCTTAAAATAATGCAACAGAAATGTAGAAAGAGTTGCAACGAACCTCAAAATAATGCGACAGTGATGTCGGAAGAATTGCTAAAGATCTCAAAATGATGCGACAGTGATGTCAGAAGAATTGGTAATGGTCTCAAAATGATGCTAAAAGTAATGTAGTGATAGTTGCTAATAAACTCAAAGTGATGCTGACAGTAATGTAGTAAGAGTTGCTACGAACCTCAATATAATGCGACAGTGATGTCGGAAGAATTTCTAATGAACTCAAAATGATGCTAACAGTAATGTAGTGGTAGTTGCTAATCAAGTCAGTGATGCATACAGTAATGTAGTAAGTGTTTCGAATAACCTCAAAGTGATGCTGACAGTCATGTAGTAAGAGTTGCTACGAACCTCAAAATAATGCGACAATAATGTAGTAAAAGTTGCTATGAACCTCAAAATATTGCGACAGTGATGTCGGAAGAATTGCTCATGAACTTAAAATGATGCTAACAGTAATGTAGTGGTAGTTGCTAATCAAGTCAGTGATGCTTACAGTAATGTAGTAAGTGTTTCGAACAACCTCAAAGTGATGCTGACAGTCATATAGTAAGAGTTGCAACGAACCTCAAAATAATGCGACAGTGATGTCGGAAGAATTGCTTAAGATCTCAAAATGATGCGACAGTGATGTCAGAAGAATCGCTAATGAACTCAAGATGATGCTAACAGTAATGAAGTGAAAGTTGCTAAGAAACTCAGTGATGCTCACAGGAATGTAGAAAGAGTTTCGAACAACCTCAAAGTGATGCTGACAGTCATTTAGTAAGAGTTGCTAATGAACTCAATTCAATGCTACAGTGATGTCGTGAGAATTGCTCATAAACTCAAAATGATGCTAACAGTAATGTAGTGATAGTTGCTAAAAAACTCAAAGTGATGCTGACAGTAATGTAGTAAGAGTTGCTACGAACCTTAAAATAATGCAACAATAATGTAGTAAGAGTTGCTACAAACCTCAAAATGATGTGACAGTGATGTCAGAAGAATTGCAAATGAACTCAAAATGATGCTAACAGTAATGTAGTGATAGTTGCTAATCAAGTCAGTGATGCTTACAGTAATGTAGTAAGTGTTTCGAATAACCTCAAAGTGATGCTGACAGTCATGTAATAAGAGTTGCTACGAACCTCAATATAATGCGACAGTAATGTAGTAAAAGTTGCTACGAACCTCAAAATATTGCAACAGTGATGTCGGAAGAATAGCTAATGAACTCAAAATGATGCTAACAGTAATGTAGTGATAGTTGCTAATCAACTCAGTGATGCTTACAGTAATGTAGTAAGTGTTTCGAATAACCTCAAAGTGATGGTGACAGTCATGTAATAAGAGTTGCTACGAAGCTCAAAATAATGCGACAGTGATGTCGGAAGAATTGCTAATGATCTCAAAATGATGCGACAGTGATGTAGTAAGAATTGCTAATGAACTCAAAATGATGCTAACAGGAATGGAATGAAACTTTCGAATAACCTCAAAGTGATTCTGACAGTCATGTCGTAAGTGTTGCTAAAAACCTCAAAATAATGCGACAGTAATGTAGTAAAAGTTGCTACGAACCTCAAAATATTGCGACAGTGATGTCGGAAGAATTGCTAATGAACTCAAGATGATGTTAACAGTAATGTAGTGATACTTCCTAATCAAGTAAGTAATGCTTACAGTAATGTAGTAAGTGTTTCGAAGAACCTCAAAATGATGCTGACAGTCATGTAGTAAGAGTTGCTACGAACCTCAAAATAATGCGACAGTGATGTCAGAAGAATTGGTAATGATCTCAAAATGATGCTAACAGTAATGGAGTGAACGTTTCGAACAACCTCAAAGTGATGCTGACAGACATTTAGTAAGCATTGCTAATGAACTCAATTCAATGCTACAGTGATGTCGTGAGAATTGCTCATGAACTCAAAATGATGCTAACAGTAATGTAGTGAAAGTTGCTATTAAACTCAAAGTGATGCTGACAGTAATGTAGAAAGAGTTGCTACAAACCTTAAAATATTGCGACAGTGATGTCGGAAGAAATGCTAATGAACTCAAAATGATGCTAACAGTAATGTAGTGATAGTTGCGAATCAACTCAGTGACGCTTACAGTAATGTAGTAAGTGTTTCGAATAACCTCAAAGTGATGTTGACAGTCATGTACTAAGAGTTGCTACGAACCTCAAAATAATGCGACAGTAATGTAGTAAAAGTTTCTACAAACGTAAAAATATTTTGACAGTGATGTCGGAAGAATTGTTAATGGACTCAAAATGATGCTAACAGTAATGTAGTGATAGTTGCTAATCAAGTCAGTAATGCTTACAGTAATGTAGTAAGTGTTTCAAAGAACCTCAAAGTGATGCAGACAGTCATGAAGTAAGAATTGCTACGAACCTCAAAATGATGTGACAGTGATGTCAGAAGAATTGCTAAAGATCTCAAAATGATGCGACAGTGATGTCAGAAGAATTGGTAATGATCTCAAAATGATGCTAACAGTAATGTAGTGATAGTTGCTAATAAACTCAAAGTGATGCTGACAGTAATGTAGTAAGAGTTGCTACGAACCTCAATATAATGCGACAGTGATGTCGGAAGAATTTCTAATGAACTCAAAATGATGCGAACAGTAATGTAGTGATAGTTGCTAATCAACTCAGTAATGCTTACAGTAATGTAGTAAGTGTTTCGAATAACCTCAAAGTGATGCTGACAGTCATGTAGTAAGAGTTGCTACGAACCTCAAAATAATGCGACAGTAATGTAGTATAAGTTGCTACAAACCTCAAAATATTGCGACAGTGATGTCGGAAGAATTGCTCATGAACTTAAAATGATGCTAACAGTAATGTAGTGGTAGTTGCTAATCAAGTCAGTGATGCTTACAGTAATGTAGTAAGTGTTTCGAACAACCTCAAAGTGATGCTGACAGTCATATAGTAAGAGTTGCTACGAACCTCAAAATAATGCGACAGTGATGTCGGAAGAATTGCTTAAGATCTCAAAATGATGCGACAGTGATGTCAGAAGAATCGCTAATGAACTCAAGATGATGCTAACAGTAATGTAGTGAAAGTTGCTAAGAAACTCAGTGATGCTTACAGGAATGTAGTAAGAGTTTCGAACAACCTCAAAGTGATGCTGACAGTCATTTAGTAAGAGTTGCTAATGAACTCAATTCAATGCTACAGTGATGTCGTGAGAATTGCTCATAAACTCAAAATGATGCAAACAGTAATGTAGTGATAGTTGCTAAAAAACTCAAAGTGATGCTGACAGTAATGTAGTAAGAGTTGCTACGAACCTTAAAATAATGCAACAATAATGTAGTAAGAGTTGCTACAAACCTCAAAATGATGTGACAGTGATGTCAGAAGAATTGCAAATGAACTCAAAATGATGCTAACAGTAATGTAGTGATAGTTGCTAATCAAGTCAGTGATGCTTACAGTAATGTAGTAAGTGTTTCGAATAACCTCAAAGTGATGCTGACAGTCATGTAATAAGAGTTGCTACGAACCTCAATATAATGCGACAGTAATGTAGTAAAAGTTGCTACGAACCTCAAAATATTGCAACAGTGATGTCGGAAGAATAGCTAATGAACTCAAAATGATGCTAACAGTAATGTAGTGATAGTTGCTAATCAACTCAGTGATGCTTACAGTAATGTAGTAAGTGTTTCGAATAACCTCAAAGTGATGGTGACAGTCATGTAATAAGAGTTGCTACGAACCTCAAAATAATGCGACAGTAATGTCGGAAGAATTGCTAAAGATCTCAAAATGATGCGACAGTGATGTAGTAAAAATTGCTCATGAACTCAAAATGATGCTAACAGTAATGGAGTGAACGTTTCAAATAACCTCAAAGTGATGCTGACAGTGTTGTACTAAGAGTGGCTACGAACCTCAAAATAATGCGACAGTGATGTCGGAAGAATTGCTAATGATCTCAAAATGATGCGACAGTGATGTAGTAAGAATTGCTAATGAACTCAAAATGATGCTAACAGGAATGGAATGAAATTTTCGAATAACCTCAAAGTGATTCTGACAGTCATGTCGTAAGTGTTGCTAAAAACCTCAAAATAATGCGACAGTGATGTCGGAAGAATTGGTAATGATCTCAAAATGATGCTAACAGTAATGGAGTGAACGTTTCAAACAACCTCAAAGTGATGCTGACAGTCATTTAGTAAGCATTGCTAATGAACTCAATTCAATGCTACAGTGATGTCGTGAGAATTGCTCATGAACTCAAAATAATGCTAACAGTAATGTAGTGAAAGTTGCTATTAAACTCAAAGTGATGCTGACAGTAATGTAGAAAGAGTTGCTACAAACCTTAAAATAATGCAACAATAATGTAGTAAGAGTTGCTACGAACCTTAAAATAATGTGACAGTGATGTCAGAAGAATTGCTAATGATCCCAAAATGATGCGACAGTGATGTAGTAAGAATTGCTAATGAACTCAAAATGATGCTAACAGTAATTGAGTGAAAGTTTCGAATAACCTCAAAGTGATGCTGACAATCATGTAGTAAGAGTTGCTACGAACCTCAAAATAATGCGACAGTAATGTAGTAAAAGTTGCTACGAACCTCAAAATATTTCGAGTGATGTCGGAAGAATTGCTAATGAACTCAAAATGATGCTAACAGTAATGTAGTGATAGTTGCTAATCAAGTCAGTGATGATTACAGTAATGTAGTAAGTGTTTCGAACAACCTCAAAGTGATGCTGACAGTCATGTAGTAAGAGTTGCTACGAACCTCAAAATGATGTGACAGTGATGTCAGAAGAATTGGTAATGATCTCAAAATGATGCTAACAGTAATGGAGTGAACGTTTCGAATAACCTCAAAGTGATGCTGAAAGTCATGTACTAAGAGTTGCTACGAACCTCAAAATAATGCGACAGTAATGTAGTAAAAGTTGCTACAAACGTAAAAATATTTTGACAGTGATGTCGGAAGAATTGTTAATGGACTCAAAATGATGCTAACAGTAATGTAGTGATAGTTGCTAATCAAGTCAGTAATGCTTACAGTAATGTAGTAAGTGTTTTGAAGAACCTCAAAGTGATGCTGACAGTCATGTAGTAAGAATTGCTACGAACCTCAAAATAATGCAACAGTGATGTCAGAAGAATTGCAAAAGATCTCAAAATGATGCGAAAGTGATGTCAGAAGAATTGCTAATGATCTCAAAATGATGCTAACAGTAATGGAGTGAACGTTTCGAATAACCTCAAAGTGATTCTGACAGTCATGTCGTAAGTGTTGCTAAAAACCTCAAAATAATGCGACAGTAATGTAGTAAAAGTTGCTACGAACCTCAAAATATTGCGACAGTGATGTCGGAAGAATTGCTAATGAACTCAAAATGATGCTAACAGTAATGTAGTGATAGTTGCGAATCAACTCAGTGACGCTTACAGTAATGTAGTAAGTGTTTCGAATAACCTCAAAGTGATGCTGACAGTCATATAGTAAGAGTTGCTACGAACCTCAAAATAATGCGACAGTGATGTCGGAAGAATTGCTTAAGATCTCAAAATGATGCGACAGTGATGTCAGAAGAATCGCTAATGAACTCAAGATGATGCTAACAGTAATGTAGTGAAAGTTGCTAAGAAACTCAGTGATGCTTACAGGAATGTAGTAAGAGTTTCGAACAACCTCAAAGTGATGCTGACAGTCATTTAGTAAAAGTTGCTACGAACCTCAAAATATTGCAACAGTGATGTCGGAAGAATAGCTAATTAACTTAAAATGATGCTAACAGTAATGTAGTGATAGTTGCTAATCAACTCAGTGATGCTTACAGTAATGTAGTAAGTGTTTCAAATAACCTCAAAGTGATGGTGACAGTCATGTAATAAGAGTTGCTACGAAGCTCAAAATAATGCGACAGTGATGTCGGAAGAATTGCTAATGAACTCAAGATGATGTTAACAGTAATGTAGTGATACTTCCTAATCAAGTAAGTAATGCTTACAGTAATGTAGTAAGTGTTTCGAAGAACCTCAAAATGATGCTGACAGTCATGTAGTAAGAGTTGCTACGAACCTCAAAATAATGCGACAGTGATGTCAGAAGAATTGGGAATGATCTCAAAATGATGCTAACAGTAATGGAGTGAACGTTTCGAACAACCTCAAAGTGATGCTGACAGTCATTTAGTAAGAGTTGCTAATGAACTCAATTCAATGCTACAGTGATGTCATGAGAATTGCTCATGAACTCAAAATGATGCTAACAGTAATGTAGTGAAAGTTGCTATTAAACTCAAAGTGATGCTGACAGTAATGTAGTAAGAGTTGCTACAAACCTTAAAATAATGCAACAATAATGTAGTAAGAGTTGCTACGAACCTCAATATAATGTGACAGTGATGTCAGAAGAATTGCTAATGATCCCAAAATGATGCGACAGTGATGTAGTAAGAATTGCTAATGAACTCAAAATGATGCTAACAGTAATGGAGTGAAAGTTTCGAATAACCTCAAAGTGATGCTGACAGTCATGTAGTAAGAGTTGCTACGAACCTCAAAATAATGCGACAGTAATGTAGTAAAAGTTGCTACGAACCTCAAAATATTTCGAGTGATGTCGGAAGAATTGCTAATGAACTCAAAATGATGCTAACAGTAATGTAGTGATAGTTGCTAATCAAGTCAGTGATGCTTCCAGTAATGTAGTAAGTGTTTCGAACAACCTCAAAGTGATGCTGACAGTCATGTAGTAAGAGTTGCTACGAACCTCAAAATGATGTGACAGTGATGTCAGAAGAATTGGTAATGATCTCAAAATGATGCTAACAGTAATGGAGTGAACGTTTCGAATAACCTCAAAGTGATGCTGACAGTCATGTACTAAGAGTTGCTACGAACCTCAAAATAATGCGACAGTAATGTACTAAAAGTTGCTACAAACCTCAAAATATTTTGACAGTGATGTCGGAAGAATTGTTAATGGACTCAAAATGATGCTAACAGTAATGTAGTGATAGTTGTTAATCAAGTCAGTAATGCTTACAGTAATGTAGTAAGTGTTTCGAAGAACCTCCAAGTGATGCTGACAGTCATGTAGTAAGAATTGCTTCGAACCTCAAAATAATGCAACAGTGATGTCAGAAGAATTGCTAAAGATCTCAAAATGATGCGACAGTGATGTCAGAAGAATTGCTAATGATCTCAAAATGATGCTAACAGTAATGGAGTGAACGTTTCGAATAACCTCAAAGTGATTCTGACAGTCATGTCGTAAGTGTTGCTAAAAACCTAAAAATAATGCGACAGTAATGTAGTAAAAGTTGCTACGAACCTCAAAATATTGCGACAGTGATGTCGGAAGAATTGCTAATGAACTCAAAATGATGCTAACAGTAATGTAGTGATAGTTGCTTATCAACTCAGTGACGCTTACAGTAATGTAGTAAGTGTTTCGAATAACCTCAAAGTGATGTTGACAGTCATGTAGCAAGAGTTGCTACGAACCTCAAAATGATGTGACAGTGATGTCAGAAGAATTGCTAAAGATCTCAAAATGATGCGACAGTGATGTCAGAAGAATTGGTAATGATCTCAAAATGATGCTAACAGTAATGTAGTGATAGTTGCTAATAAACTCAAAGTTATGCTGACAGTAATGTAGTAAGAGTTGCTACGAACCTCAATATAATGCGACAGTGATGTCGGAAGAATTTCTAATGAACTCAAAATGATGCGAACAGTAATGTAGTGATAGTTGCTAATCAACTCAGTAATGCTTACAGTAATGTAGTAAGTGTTTCGAATAACCTCAAAGTGATGCTGACAGTCATGTAGTAAGAGTTGCTACGAACCTCAAAATAATGCGACAGTAATGTAGTATAAGTTGCTACGAACCTCAAAATATTGCGACAGTGATGTCGGAAGAATTGCTCATGAACTTAAAATGATGCTAACAGTAATGTAGTGGTAGTTGCTAATCAAGTCAGTGATGCTTACAGTAATGTAGTAAGTGTTTCGAACAACCTCAAAGTGATGCTGACAGTCATATAGTAAGAGTTGCTACGAACCTCAAAATAATGCGACAGTGATGTCGGAAGAATTGCTTAAGATCTCAAAATGATGCGACAGTGATGTCAGAAGAATCGCTAATGAACTCAAGATGATGCTAACAGTAATGTAGTGAAAGTTGCTAAGAAACTCAGTGATGCTTACAGGAATGTAGTAAGAGTTTCGAACAACCTCAAAGTGATGCTGACAGTCATGTAGTAAGAGTTGCTACGAACCTCAATATAATGCGACAGTTATGTAGTAAAAGTTGCTACGAACCTCAAAATATTGCAACAGTGATGTCGGAAGAATAGCTAATGAACTTAAAATGATGCTAACAGTAATGTAGTGATAGTTGCTAATCAACTCAGTGATGCTTACAGTAATGTAGTAAGTGTTTCGAATAACCTCAAAGTGATGCTGACAGTCATGTAGTAAGAGTTGCTAATGAACTCAAAGTGATGCTGACAGTAATGTAGTAAGAGTTGCTACGAACCTTAAAATAATGCAACAGTAATGTAGTAAAAGTTGCTACGAACCTCAAAATAATGCGACAGTGATGTCGGAAGAATTGCTAATGATCTCAAAATGATGCGACAGTGATGTAGTAAGAATGGCTAATGATCTCAAAATGATGCGACAGTGATGTAGTAAGAATGGCTAATGATCTAAAAATGATGCTACAGTGATGTAGTAAGAATTGCTAATGAACTCAAAATGATGCTGACAGTAATGGAGTGAAAGTTTCGAATAACCTCAAAATAATGCAACAGTAATATAGTTAGAGTTGCTACGAACCTCAAAATAATGCGACAGTGATGTCGGAAGAATTGCTAATGATCTCAAAATGATGCGACAGTGATGGAGTAAGAATTGCTAATGAACTCAAAATGATGCTAACAGTAATGTAGTGAAAGTTTTGAATAACCTCAAAGTGATGCTGACAGTCATGTGGTTAGAGTTGCGAGTAAATTAAAAATGATGCTGACAGTGATGTCAGAAGAATAAGTAATGATCCCAAAATGATGCGACAGTGAT
The DNA here is from genome assembly GCF_037954235.1 of Aulostomus chinensis. Classification (NCBI taxonomy): domain Eukaryota; kingdom Metazoa; phylum Chordata; class Actinopteri; order Syngnathiformes; family Aulostomidae; genus Aulostomus; species Aulostomus chinensis. Next base: position 52,574,859 of record NC_141320.1, on the reverse strand, counting down.
GTCGTAAGAATTGCTAATAAACTCAAAATGATGCAAACAGTAATGTAGTGAAAGTTGATAATAAACTAAGTGATGCTTACAGTAATGTAGTAAGTGTTTCGAACAACCTAAAAGTGATGCTGAGAGTCATGTAGTAAGAGTTGCTACGATCCTTAAAATAATGTAAGAGTTATGTAGTAAGACTTGCTACGAATATCAAAATAATAAGACAGTGATGTCAGAAGAATTGGTAATGAACTCAAAATGATGCTAACAGTAATGGAGTGAAAGATTCGAATAACCTCAAAGTGATGCTTACAGTCATGTAGTAAGTGTTGCTATGAACCTTAAAATAATGCAACAGTAATTTCGAAAGAGTTGCTACTAACCTCAAAATAATGCGACAGTGATGTCGGAAGACTTGGTAATGATGTCAAAATGATGCGACAGTGATGGAGTAAAAATTGCAAATGAACTCAAAATGATGCTAACTGTAATGTAGTGATAGTTGCTAATGAACTCAGTGATGCTTCCAGTAATGTAGTAAGTGTTTCGAACAACCTCAAAGTGATGCTGACAGTCATGGAGTAAGAGTTGCTTCTAAACTCAAAATGATGCTAACAGTAATGTAGTGATAGTTGCTAATAAACTCAGTGATGCATACAGTAACGTAGTAAGTGTTTCGAACATCCTCAAAGTGATGCTGACAGTCACGTAGTAAGAGTTGCGACTAACCTCAAAATAATGCGACAGTGATGTCAGAAGAATTGCTAATGATCTCAAAATGATGCGACAGTGATGTCTTAAGAATTGCAAATGAACTCAAAATGATGCTAACAGTAATGTAGTGATAGTTGCTAATGAACTCAGTGATGCTTACAGTAATGTAGTATGAGTTGCTACTAACCTCAAAATAATGCGACAGTGATGTCGGAAGAATTGCTAATGATCTCAAAATAATGCAACAGTGATGTCAGGAGAATTGCTAATGAACTCAAAATGATGCTAACAGAAATGGAGTGAAAGTTTCGAATAACCTCAAAGTGATGCTGACAGTCATGTAGTAAGAGTTGCTACGAACCTCAAAATATTGCGACAGTGATGTCGGAAGAATTGCTAATAAACTCAAAATGATGCTAACAGTAACGTAGTGATCGTAACTCATAAACTCAAAGTGATGCTGACAGTAATGTAGTAAGAGTTGCTACGAACCTTAAAATAATGCAACAATAATGGAGGAAGAGATGCAATGAACCTCAAAATAATGTGACAGTGATGTCAGAAGAATTGCTAATGATCTCAAAATGATGCGACAGTGATGTAGTAAGAATTGCTAATGAACTCAAAATGATGCTAACAGTAATGTAGTGATAGTTGCTAATCAACTCAGTGATGCTTACAGAAATGTAGTAAATGTTTCGAACAACCTCAAAGTGATGCTGACATTCATTTAGTAAGAGTTGCTTCTAACCTCAAAATGATGCTAACAGTAATGTAGTGATAGTTGCTCATAAACTCAAAGTGATGCTGACAGTCATGTAGTAAGTGTTTCGAACAACTTCAAAGTGATGCTGACAGTCATGTTGTAAGAGTTGCCAATGAAATCAATTTAATGCTACAGTGATGTCGGAAGAATTGCTAATGATCTCAAAATGATGCAACAGTAATGTGGTAAGAGTTGCTACGGACCTCAAAATAATGCGACAGTGATGTCAGAAGAATTGCTAATGATCTCAAAATGATGCAACAGTAATGTAGGAAGAGTTGCATAGAACCTCAAAATAATGCGACAGTAATGTAGTAAAAGTTGCTACGAATATCAAAATAATGCGACAGTGATGTCAGAAGAATTGCTAATGATCTCAAAATGATGCGACAGTGATGTAGTAAGAATGGCTAATGATCTCAAAATGATGCGAATGTGATGTAGTAAGAATTGCTAATGAACTCAAAATGATGCTGACAGTAATGTAGTAAAAGTTGCTACGAACCTCAAAATAATGCGACAGTGATGTCGGAAGAATTGCTAATGATCTCAAAATGATGCGACAGTGATGTAGTAAGAATGGCTAATGATCTCAAAATGATGCGACAGTGATGTAGTAAGAATGGCTAATGATCTAAAAATGATGCTACAGTGATGTAGTAAGAATTGCTAATGAACTCAAAATGATGCTGACAGTAATGGAGTGAAAGTTTCGAATAACCTCAAAATAATGCAACAGTAATATAGTTAGAGTTGCTACGAACCTCAAAATAATGCGACAGTGATGTCGGAAGAATTGCTAATGATCTCAAAATGATGCGACAGTGATGGAGTAAGAATTGCTAATGAACTCAAAATGATGCTAACAGTAATGTAGTGAAAGTTTTGAATAACCTCAAAGTGATGCTGACAGTCATGTGGTTAGAGTTGCGAGTAAATTAAAAATGATGCTGACAGTGATGTCAGAAGAATAAGTAATGATCCCAAAATGATGCGACAGTGATGTCGTAAGAATTGCTAATAAACTCAAAATGATGCAAACAGTAATGTAGTGAAAGTTGATAATAAACTAAGTGATGCTTACAGTAATGTAGTAAGTGTTTCGAACAACCTAAAAGTGATGCTGAGAGTCATGTAGTAAGAGTTGCTACGATCCTTAAAATAATGTAAGAGTTATGTAGTAAGACTTGCTACGAATATCAAAATAATAAGACAGTGATGTCAGAAGAATTGGTAATGAACTCAAAATGATGCTAACAGTAATGGAGTGAAAGATTCGAATAACCTCAAAGTGATACTTACAGTCATGTAGTAAGTGTTGCTATGAACCTTAAAATAATGCAACAGTAATTTCGAAAGAGTTGCTACTAACCTCAAAATAATGCGACAGTGATGTCGGAAGACTTGGTAATGATGTCAAAATGATGCGACAGTGATGGAGTAAAAATTGCAAATGAACTCAAAATGATGCTAACTGTAATGTAGTGATAGTTGCTAATGAACTCAGTGATGCTTCCAGTAATGTAGTAAGTGTTTCGAACAACCTCAAAGTGATGCTGACAGTCATGGAGTAAGAGTTGCTTCTAAACTCAAAATGATGCTAACAGTAATGTAGTGATAGTTGCTAATAAACTCAGTGATGCATACAGTAACGTAGTAAGTGTTTCGAACATCCTCAAAGTGATGCTGACAGTCACGTAGTAAGAGTTGCGACTAACCTCAAAATAATGCGACAGTGATGTCAGAAGAATTGCTAATGATCTCAAAATGATGCGACAGTGATGTCTTAAGAATTGCAAATGAACTCAAAATGATGCTAACAGTAATGTAGTGATAGTTGCTAATGAACTCAGTGATGCTTACAGTAATGTAGTATGAGTTGCTACTAACCTCAAAATAATGCGACAGTGATGTCGGAAGAATTGCTAATGATCTCAAAATAATGCAACAGTGATGTCAGGAGAATTGCTAATGAACTCAAAATGATGCTAACAGAAATGGAGTGAAAGTTTCGAATAACCTCAAAGTGATGCTGACAGTCATGTAGTAAGAGTTGCTACGAACCTCAAAATATTGCGACAGTGATGTCGGAAGAATTGCTCATGAACTCAAAATGATGCTAACAGTAACGTAGTGATCGTAACTCATAAACTCAAAGTGATGCTGACAGTAATGTAGTAAGAGTTGCTACGAACCTTAAAATAATGCAACAATAATGGAGGAAGAGATGCAATGAACCTCAAAATAATGTGACAGTGATGTCAGAAGAATTGCTAATGATCTCAAAATGATGCGACAGTGATGTAGTAAGAATTGCTAATGAACTCAAAATGATGCTAACAGTAATGTAGTGATAGTTGCTAATCAACTCAGTGATGCTTACAGAAATGTAGTAAATGTTTCGAACAACCTCAAAGTGATGCTGACATTCATTTAGTAAGAGTTGCTTCTAACCTCAAAATGATGCTAACAGTAATGTAGTGATAGTTGCTCATAAACTCAAAGTGATGCTGACAGTCATGTAGTAAGTGTTTCGAACAACTTCAAAGTGATGCTGACAGTCATGTTGTAAGAGTTGCCAATGAAATCAATTTAATGCTACAGTGATGTCGGAAGAATTGCTAATAAACTCAAAATGATGCTAACAGTAATGTAGTAATAGTTGCTAATAAACTCAAAGTGATGCTGACAGTAATGTAGTAAGTGTTGCTACGAACCTCAAAATAATGTGACAGTGATGTCAGAAGAATTGCTAATGATCTCAAAATGATGCAACAGTAATGTGGTAAGAGTTGCTACGGACCTCAAAATAATGCGACAGTGATGTCAGAAGAATTGCTAATGATCTCAAAATGATGCAACAGTAATGTAGGAAGAGTTGCATAGAACCTCAAAATAATGCGACAGTAATGTAGTAAAAGTTGCTACGAACCTCAAAATATTGCGACAGTCATGTCGGAAGAATTGCTAATGAACTCAAAATGATGCGACAGTGATGTCGGAAGAATTGCTAATGATCTCAAAATGATGCGACAGTGATGTAGTAAGAATTGCTCATGAACTCAAAAGGGTGCTAACAGTAATGGAGTGAAAGTTTCGAAAAACCTCAAAGTGATGCTGACAGTCATGTGGTTTGAGTTGCGAGTAAATAAAAAATGATGCTGACAGTGATGTAGTAAGAGTTGCTACGAACCTAAAAAATAATGCGACAGTGATGTCAGAAGAATTGCTAATGATCTCAAAATGATGCTACAGTGATTAAGTAAGAATTGCTAATGAACTCAAAATGATGCTAACAGTAATGTAGTGATAGTTGCTAATAAACTCAAAGTGATGCTGACAGTAATGTAGTAAGAGTTGCTTCGAACCTTAAAATAATGCAACAATAATGTAGTAAGAGTTGCTACGAACCTCAAAATAATACGACAGTGATGTCAGAAGAATTGCTAAAGATCTCAAAATGATGCGACAGTGATGTCAGAAGAATTGCTAATGATCTCAAATGATGCTAACAGTAATTTAGTAAGAATTGCTAATGAACTCAAAATGATGCTAACAGTAATGGAGTGAAAGTTTCTAATAACCTCAAAGTGATGCTGACAGTCATGTAGTAAGTGTTGCAACAAACCTTAAAATAATGCGACAGTAATGTAGTAAAAGTTGCTACGAACCTCAAAATATTGCGACAGTGATGTCGGAAGAATTGCTGATGAACTCAAGATGATGCTAACAGTAATGTAGTGATAGTTGCTAATCAAGTCAGTGATGCTTACAGTAATGTAGTAAGTGTTTCGAACAACCTCAAAGTGATGCTGACAGTCATGTAGTAAGAGTTGCTACGAACCTCAAAATAATGCTACAGTGATGTCTTGAGAATTGCTCAACAACTAAAAATGATGCTAACAGTAATGTAGTGATAGTTGCTAATCAACTCAGTGATACTTACAGTAATGTAATAAGTGTTTCGAACAACCTCAAAGTGATGCTGACAGTCATGTAGTAAGAGTTGCTAGGAACCTTAAAATAATGCAACAAGAATGTAGTAAGAGTTGCTACGAAACTCAAAATAATGTGACAGTGATGTCAGAAGAATTGCTCATGATCTCAAAATGATGCGACAGTGATTTAGTAAGAATTGCTGATGAACTCAAAATGATGCGAACAGTAATGGAGTGAATGTTTCGAATAACCTCAAAGTGATGGTGACAGTCATGTAGTAAGAGTTGCTACAAACCTCAATATAATGCAACAGTAATGTAGTAAAAGTTGCTACGAACCTAAAAATAATGCGACAGTGATGTAGTAAGAGTTGCCACGAACCTCAAAATATTGCGACAGTGATGTTGGAAGAATTGCTAATGAACTCAAGATGATGCTAACAGTAATGGAGTGAAACTTTCGAATGACCTCAAAGTGATGCTGACAGTCATGTAGTAAGTGTTGCTACGAACCTCAAAATAATGCGACAGTAATGTAGTAAAAGTTGCTACGAACCTAAAAATATTGCGACAGTGATGTCGGAAGAATTGCTAATGAACTCAAGATGATGCCAACAGTAATGTAGCGATAGTTGCTAAAAAACTCAGTGATGCTTACAGTTATGTAGTAAGAGATTCGAACAACCTCAAAGTGATGCTGACAGTCATGTAGTAAGAGTTGCTAAAAAACTCAATTTAATGCTACTGTGATGTCGTAAGAAGTGCTAATGAACTCAAAATGATGCGAACCGTAATGTAGTGATAGTTTCTAATCAACTCAGTGATGCTTCCAGTAATGTACTAAGTGTTTCGAACAACCTCAAAGTGATGCTGACAGTAATGTAGTAAGAGTTGCTACGAACCTCAAAATAATGCGACAGTGATGTCAGAAGAATTGCTAATGATCTCAAAATGATGCGACAGTGATGTAATAAGAATTGCTAATGAACTCAAAATGATGCTAACTGTAATGGAGTGAAAGTTTCGAACAACCTCAAAGTGATGCTGACAGTCGTGGTTTGAGTTGCGAGTAAATAATAAATGATGCTGACAGTGATGTCATAAGAGTTGCTACGAACCTCAAAATAATGCGACAGTGATGTCGGAAGAATTGCTGATGATCTCAAAATGATGCGACAGTGATGTAGCAAGAATTGCTCATGAACTCAAAATGATGCTAACAGTAATGGAGTGAAAGTTTCAAATAACCTCAAAGTGATGATGACAGTCATGTAGTAAGTGTTGCAACGAACCTTAAAATAATGCAACAGAAATGTAGTAAAAGTTGCTACGAACCTCAAAATATTGCGAAAGTGATGTCGGAAGAATTTCTAATGAACTCAAGATGATGCTAACAGTAATGTACTGAAAGTTGCTAATCAACTCAGTGATGCTTACAGTAATGTAGTAAGTGTTTCGAACAACCTCAAAGTGATGCTGACAGTCATGTAGTAAGAGTTGCTACAAACCTCAAAATAATGCGACAGTGATGTCAGAAGAATTGCTAAAGATCTCAAAATGATGCAACAGTGATTTAATAAGAATTGCTAATGAACTCAAAATGATGCTAACAGTAATGGAGTGAACGTTTCGAACAAACTCAAAGTGATGCTGACAGTAATGTAGTAAGAGTTGCTACGAACCTCAAAATAATGTTAGAGTGATGTGGGAAGAATTGCTAATGATCTCAAAATGATGCGACAGTGATGTAGTAAGAATTGCTAATGAACTCAAAATGATGCTAACAGTAATGGAGTGAAAGTTTCGAATAACCTCAAAGTGATGCTGACAGTCATGTAGTAAGTGTTGCAACGAACCTCAAAATAATTCGACGGTAATGAAGTAAAAGTTGCTATGAACCTCAAAATATTGCGACAGTGATGTCGGAAGAATTTCTAATGAACTCAAGATGATGCTAACAGTAATGTAGTGATAGTTGCTAATCAACTCAGTGATGCTTACAGTAATGTAGTAAGTGTTTCGAATGACCTCAAAGTGATGCTGACGGTTATGTAGTAAGAGTTGCTACGAACCTCAAAATAATGCGACAGTAATGTAGAAAATGTTGCTAGGAACCTCAAAATATTGCGACAGTGATGTCAGATGAATTGGTTAAGATCTCAAAATGATGCGACAGTGATGTAGTAAGAATTGCTTATGAACTTAAAATGATGCTAACAGTAATGGAGTGAAAGTTTCGAATAACCTCAAAGTGATGCTGACAGTCATGTGGTTTGAGTTGCGAGTAAATAAAAAATGATGGTGACAGTGATGTCTTAAGAATTGCTATTGAACTCAAAACGATGCTAACAGTAATGTAGTGATAGTTGCTCATCAACTCAGTGATGCTTACAGTAATGTAGCAAGAGTTTCGAACAACCTCAAAGTGATGCTGACAGTCATTTAGTAAGAGTTGCTACGAACCTCAAAATAATGCGACAGTGATGTCAGAAGAATTGCTAAAGATCTCAAAATGATGCGACAGTGATTTAGTAAGAATTGCAAATGATCTCAAAATGATGCAACAGGGATTTAGTAAGAATTGCTAATGAACTCAAAATGATGCTAACATTGATGGAGTGAAAGTTTCGAATAACCTCAAAGTGATGCTGACAGACATGTAGAAAGAGTTAAAACGAACCTAAAAATATTGTGACAGTGATGTCGGAAGAATTGCTAATGATCTCAAAATGATGCGACAGTGATGTCGTCAGAATTGCTAATTAACTCAAGATGATGCTAACAGTAATGTAGCGATACTTGCTAAAAAACTCAGTGATGCTTACAGTATTGTAGTAAGTGTTTCGAACAACCTCAAAGTGATGCTGACAGTCATGCAGTAAGAGTTGCTACGAACCTCAAAATAATGCGACAGTGATGTCAGAAGAATTGTGAATGTTCGCAAAATGATGCGACAGTGATGTAGTAAGAATTGCTAATGAACTCAAAATGATGGTAACAGTAATGGAGTGAAAGTTTCGAATAACCTCAAAGTGATTCTGACAGTCATGTGGTTTGACTTGCGAGTAAATAAAAAATGATGCTGACAATGATGTCGTAAGAATTGCTCTTGAACTCAAAACGATGCTAACAGTAATGTAGTGATAGTTGCTAATCAACTCAGTGATGCTTACAGTAATGTAGCAAGAGTTTCGAACAACCTCAAAGTGATGCTGACAGTCATGTAGTAAGAGTTGCTACGAACCTCATAATAATGCGACAGTGCTGTCAGAAGAATTGCTAAAGATCTCAAAATGATGCGACAGTGATTTAGTAACAATTGCTAATGAACTCAAAATGATGCTAACAGTAATGGATTGAACGTTTCGAATAACCTCAAGGTGATGCTGAATGTAATGTAGTAAGAGTTGCTACGTACCTCAAAATAATGCGACAGTGATGTCAAAAGAATTGCTAAAGATCTCAAAATGATGCGACAGTGATTTAGTAAGAATTGCTAATGAACTCAAAATGATGCTAACAGTAATGGAGTGAAAGTTTCGAATAACCTCAAAGTGATGCTGACAGTCATGTAGGAAGTGTTGCAACGAACCTTAAAATAATGCGACAGTAATGTAGTAAAAGTTGCTACGAACCTCAAAATATTGCGACAGTTATGTCGGAAGAATTGCTAATGATCTCAAAATGATGCGACGGTGATTTAGTAAGAGTTGCTAATGAACTCAATTTAATGCTACAGTGATGTCGTGAGAATTGCTCATGAACTCAAAATGATGCTAACCGTAATGTAGTGATAGTTGCTAATAAACTCAAAGTGATGCTGACAGTAATGTAGTAAGAGTTGCTACGAACCTTAAAATAATACAACAATAATGTAGTAAGAGTTGCTACGAACCTCAAAATATTGCGACAGTGATGTCGGAATAATTGCTAATGATCTCAGAATGATGCGACAGTGATGTAGTAAGAATTGCTAATCAACTCAAAATGATGCTAAAAGTAATGGAGTGAAACTTTCGAATAACCTCAAAGTGATGCTGACAGTCATGTCGTAAGTGTTGCTACGAACCTCAAAATAATGCGACAGTAATGTAGTAAAAGTCGCTACGAACCTCAAAATATTGCGACAGTGGTGTCGGAAGAATTGCAAATGAACTCAAAATGATGCTAACAGTAATGTAGTGATACTTGCTAATCAACTCAGTGATGCTTACAGTAAGGTAGTAAGTGTTTCGAACAACCTCAAAGTGATGCTGACAGTCATATAGGAAGAGTTGCTACGAACATCATAATAATGCAACAGTGATGTCAGAAGAATTGCTAAAGATCTCAAAATGATGCGACAGTGATGTAGTAAGAATTGCTAATGAACTCAAAATGATGCTAACAGTAATGGAGTGAACGTTTCGAATATCCTCAAAGTGATGCTGACAGTCATGAACTAAGAGTTGGTACGAACCTTAAAATAATGCGACAGTAATGTAGTAAAAGTTGCTACGAACCTCATAATATTGCGACAGTGATGTCGGAAGAATTGCTAATGAACTCAAAATGACGCTAACAGTAATGGAGTGAACGTTTCGAATAACCTCGAAGTGATGCTGACAGTCATGTAGTAAGAGTTGCTACGAACCTCAAAATAATGCGACAGTGATGTCAGAAGAATTGGTAATGATCTCAAACTGATGGGACAGTGATGTCGTAAGAATTGCTAATGAAGTAGAAATGATGCTAACAGTAATGTAGTGATAGTTGCTAATAAACTCAGTGATGCTTACAGTAATGTAGTAAGAGTTTCGAACAACCTCAAAGTGATGCTGACAGTCATGTGGTTTGAGTTGCGAATAAATAAAAAATGATGCTGACAGTGATGTCGTATGAATTGCTATTGAACTCAAAACAATGCTAACAGTGAGGTAGTGATAGATGCTAATAAACGCAGTGATGCTAACAGTAATGTAGTGATAGTTGCTAATCAACTCAGTGATGCTGAAAGTAATGTAGTAAGTGTTGCTACGAACCTCAAAATAATGCGACAGTAATGTAGTAAAAGTTGCTACGAACCTCAAAATATTGCAACAGTGATGTCGGAAGAATTGCTCATGAACTCAAGATGATGTTAACAGTAATGTAGTGATAGTTGCTAAGGAACTCAGTGATGCTGACAGACATGTAGTAAGTGTTTCGAACAACCTCAAAGTGATGCTGACAGTCATGTAGTAAGAGTTACTACGAACCTCAAAATAATGCAACAGTGATGTCAGAAGAATTGCTAAAGATCTCAAAATGATGCGACAGTGATTTAGTAAGAATTGCGAATGAACTCAAAATGATGCGAACAGTCATGGAGTGAACGTTTCGAATAACCTCAAAGTGATGCTGACAGTCATGTACTAAGAGTTGCTACGAACCTCAAAATAATGCGACAGTAATGTAGTAAATGTTGCTACGAACCTCAAAATATTGCGACAGTGATGTCGGAAGAATTGCTAATGAACTCAAGATGATGCTAACAGTAATGCAGTGAAACTTTCGAATAACCTTAAAGTGATGCTGAAAGTCATGTAGTAAGAGTTTCGAACAACCTCAAAGTGATGCTGACAGTCATTTAGTAAGAGATGATAATGAACTCAATTTAATGCTACAGTGATGTTGTGAGAATTGCTCATCAAAACAAAATGATGCTAACAGTAATGTAGTGATAGTTGCAAATAAATTCAAAGTGATGCTGACAGTAATATGTAAGAGTTGCTACGAACCTCAAAATATTGCGACAGTAATGTCGGAAGAATTGCTAATGATCTCAAAATGATGCGACAGTGATGTATTAAGAATTGCTAATGAACTCAAAATGATGCTAAAAGTAATGGAGTGAAACTTTCGAATAACCTCAAAGTGATGCTGACAGTCATGAAGTAAGTGTTGCTACGAACCTCAAAATAATGCGACAGTAATGTAGTAAAAGTTGCTACGAACATCAAAATAATGCGACAGTGATGTAAGAAGAATTGGTAATGATCTCAAACTGATGGGAAAGTGATGTCGTAAGAATTGCTAATGAACTCAAGATGATGCTAACAGTAATGTAGTGATAGTTGCTAATAAACTCAGTGATGCTTACAGTAATGTAGTCAGAGTTTCGAACAACCGAAAGTGATGCTGACAGTCATGTCGTAAGAGTTGCTACGAACATCAAAATATTGCGACAGTGATGTCAGAAGAATTGCTAAAGATCTTAAAATGATGCGACAGTGATTTCGTAAGAATTGCTAATGAACTCAAAATGATGCTAACAGTAATGGAGTGAACGTTTCGAATAACCTCAAAGTGATGCTGACAGTCATGTACTAAGAGTTGCTACGAACCTCAAAATATTGCGACAGTAATGTCGGAAGAATTGCTAATGATCTCAAAATGATGCGACAGTGATGTATTAAGAATTGCTAATGAACTCAAAATGATGCTAAAAGTAATGGAGTGAAACTTTCGAATAACCTCAAAGTGATGCTGACAGTCATGTACTAAGAGTTGCTACAAACCTAAAAATGATGCTAACAGCAATGTAGTGATAGTTGCTAATGAACTCAAAGTGATGCTGAAAGTAATGTAGTAAGTGTTTCGAAAAACCTCAAAGTGATTCTGACAGTCATGCAGTAAGAGTTGCTACGAACCTCAAAATAATGCGACAGTGATGTCAGAAGAATTGCTAAAGATCTCAAAATGATGCGACAGTGATTTAGTAAGAATTGCTCATGAACTCAAAATGATGCTAACAGTAATGGAGTGAAACTTTCGAATAACCTCAAAGTGATGCTGACAGTCATGTGGTTTGATTTGCGAGTAAAGTAAAAATGATGCTGTCAGTCATGTAGTAAGAGTTGCTACTAACCTTAAAATGATGCTAACAGTAATGTAGTGATAGTTGCTAATGAACTCAAAGTGATGCTGACAGTAATGTAGTCAGTGTTTCGAACAACCTCAAAGTGATTATGACAGTCACGTAGTAAGGGTTGCTACGAACCTAACAATAATGCTGCAGTAAAGTAGTAAGACTTGCTTCGAACCTCTAAGTAATGCGACAGTGATGTCAAAAGAATTGTTAATGATCTCAAAATGATGCGACAGTGATTAAGTAAGAATTGCTAATGAACTCCAAATGATGCTAACAGTAATGGAGGGAACGTTTCGAATAACCTCAAAGTGATGCTGACAGTCATATCGTAAGAGTTGCCATGAAACTAAAAAAAAATGCGAAAGTGATGTCGGAAGAATTGCTAATGATCTCAAAATGATGCGACAGTGATGTAGTAAGAATTGCTAATGAACTCAAAATTATGCAAACAGTAATGGAGTGAAAGTTTCGAATAACCTCAAAGTGATGCTGACAGTCATGTTGTAAGTGTTGCTACGAACCTAAAAATAATGCGAAACTAATGGAGTAAAAGTTGCTACGAACCTCAAAATATTGCGACAGTGATGTCGGAAGAATTGCTCAAAAGAATTGTTAATGATCTCAAACTGATGGGACAGTGAGTGTCGTAAAAATTGCTAATGAACTAAAAATGATGCTAACAGTAATGTAGTGATAGTTGATATGAACTCAGTGATGCTTACAGTATTGTAGTAAGAGTTTCGAACAACCTCAAAGTGATGCTGTCAGTCAAGTAGTAAGAGTTGCTACGAACCTAAAAATAATGTGAGTGATGTCAGAAGAATTGCTAATGAACTCAAAATGATGCTAACAGCAATGGAGTGAACGTTTCGAATAACCTCAAAGTGATGCTGAAACTCATGTAGTAAGAGTTGCTAATGAACTCAATTTAATGCTACAGTCATGTCGTAAGAATTGCTAATAAACTCAAAATGATGCTAACATTAATGTAGTAAGAGTTGCTACGAACCTTAAAATAATGCAACAATAATGCAGTAAGAGTTGCTACGAACCTCAAAATAATGTGACAGTGATGTCAGAAGATTGCAAATGATCTCAAAATGATGTAACAGTAATGTAGTAAGAGTTGCTAAGAACCTCAAAATAATGCGACAGTAATGTAGTAAAAGTGGCTACGAACCTCAAAATATTGCGACAGTCATGTCGGAAGAATTGCTAATGAACTCAAAATGATGCTAACACTAATGTAGTGATAATTGCTAATCAACTCAGTGATGCTTACAGTAATGTAGTAAGTGTTTAAAACAACCTCAAAGTGATGCTGACAGTCATGTAGTAAGAGTTGCTACAAACCTCAAAATAATGCTAACAGTAATGGAGTGATAGTTGCTAATAAACTCAAAGTGATGCTGACAGTAATGTAGTAAGAGCTGCTACGAACCTCAAAAAAAATGTGAAAGTGATGTCGGAAGAATTGCGAATGATCTCAAAATGATGCGACAGTGATGTAGTAAGAATTGCTAATGAACTCAAAATTATGCTAACAGTAATGGAGTGAAAGTTTCGAATAACCTCAAAGTGATGCTGACAGTCATGTCGTTTGATTTGCGAGTAAATTAAAAATGATGCTGTCAGTCATGTAGTAAGAGTTGCTACTAACCTTAAAATGATGCCAACAGTAATGTAGTGATAGTTGCTAATTAACTCAGTGATGCTTACAGTAATGTAGTAAGTATTTCGAACAACCTCAAAGTGATGCTGACAGTCATGTAGTAAGAGTTGCAACGAACCTCAAAATAATGCGACAGTGATGTCAGAAGAACTGCTAATGATCTCAAAATGATGCAACAGTGATGTAGGAATAATTGCTAATGAACTCAAAATGATGCTAACAGTAATGGAGTGAAAGTTTCGAATAACCTCAAAATGATGCTGACAGTAATGTAGTAAGAGTTGCTACGAATATCAAAATAATGCGACAGTGATGTCTATGAATTGCTAATAAACTCAAAATGATGCTAACAGTAATGTAGTGATAGTTGCTAATGAACTCAAAGTGATGCTGACAGTAATGTAGTAAGGGTTGCTACGAACCTTAAAATAATGCAACAGTAAAGTAGTAAGAGTTGCTACGAACATCAAAATAATGCAACAGTGATGTCAGAAGAATTGCTAATGATCTCAAAATGATGCGACAGTTATTTAGTAAGAATTGCTAATGAACTCAAAATCATGCTAACAGTAATGGAGTGAAAGTTTCGAATAACCTCAAAGTGATGCTGACAGTCATGTACTAAGAGTTGCTACGAACCTCAAAATAATGCGACAGTAATGTAGTTAAAGTTGCTACGAACCTCAAAATATCGCGACAGTGATGTCAGAAGAATTGCTAATGAACTCAAAATGATGCTAACAGTAATGTAGTGATAGTTGCTAATAAACTCAGTGATGCTTACAGTAATGTAGTAAGTGTTTCGAACAACCTCAAAGTGATGCTGACAGTCATGTAGTAAGAGTTGCCACTAACCTCAAAATAATGCGACAGTCATGTCAGAAGAATTGCTAAAGATCTCAAAATGATGCAACAGTGATTTAGTAAGAATTGCTAATGAACTCAAAATGATGCTAACAGTAATGTAGTAAGTGTTTCGAAAAACCTCAAAGTGATGCTGACAGTCATGTAGTAAGAGTTGCTCCGAACATCAAAATAATGTGACAGTAATGTCAGAAGAATTGCTGAAGATCTCAAAATGATGCGACAGTGATTTAGTAAGAATTTCTAATGAACTCAAAATGATGCTAACAGTAATGGAGTGAACGTTTCGAATAACCTCAAAGTGATGCTGACAGTCATGTAGTAAGTGTTGCTACTTACCTCAATTTAATGTTACAGTGATGTCTATGAATTGCTAATAAACTCAAAATGATGCTGACAGTGATGTCTTAAGAATTGCTATTGAACTCAAAACGATGCTAACAGTAATGTAGTGAAAGTTGCTAATCAACTCAGTCATTCTTACAGTAATGTAGCAAGAGTTTCGAACAACCTCAAAGTGATGCTGACAGTCATGTAGTAAGAGCTGCTACGAACCTCAAAAAAAATGTGAAAGTGATGTCGGAAGAATTGCGAATGATCTCAAAATGATGCGACAGTGATGTAGTAAGAATTGCTAATGAACTCAAAATTATGCTAACAGTAATGGAGTGAAAGTTTCGAATAACCTCAAAGTGATGCTGACAGTCATGTCGTTTGATTTGCGAGTAAATTAAAAATGATGCTGTCAGTCATGTAGTAAGAGTTGCTACTAACCTTAAAATGATGCCAACAGTAATGTAGTGATAGTTGCTAATTAACTCAGTGATGCTTACAGTAATGTAGTAAGTATTTCGAACAACCTCAAAGTGATGCTGACAGTCATGTAGTAAGAGTTGCAACGAACCTCAAAATAATGCGACAGTGATGTCGGAAGAACTGCTAATGATCTCAAAATGATGCAACAGTGATGTAGGAATAATTGCTAATGAACTCAAAATGATGCTAACAGTAATGGAGTGAAAGTTTCGAATAACCTCAAAATGATGCTGACAGTAATGTAGTAAGAGTTGCTACGAATATCAAAATAATGCGACAGTGATGTCTATGAATTGCTAATAAACTCAAAATGATGCTAACAGTAATGTAGTGATAGTTGCTAATGAACTCAAAGTGATGCTGACAGTAATGTAGTAAGGGTTGCTACGAACCTTAAAATAATGCAACAGTAAAGTAGTAAGAGTTGCTACGAACATCAAAATAATGCTAACAGTAATGGAGTGATAGTTGCTAATAAACTCAAAGTGATGCTGACAGTAATGTAGTAAGAGCTGCTACGAACCTCAAAAAAAATGTGAAAGTGATGTCGGAAGAATTGCGAATGATCTCAAAATGATGCGACAGTGATGTAGTAAGAATTGCTAATGAACTCAAAATTATGCTAACAGTAATGGAGTGAAAGTTTCGAATAACCTCAAAGTGATGCTGACAGTCATGTCGTTTGATTTGCGAGTAAATTAAAAATGATGCTGTCAGTCATGTAGTAAGAGTTGCTACTAACCTTAAAATGATGCCAACAGTAATGTAGTGATAGTTGCTAATTAACTCAGTGATGCTTACAGTAATGTAGTAAGTATTTCGAACAACCTCAAAGTGATGCTGACAGTCATGTAGTAAGAGTTGCAACGAACCTCAAAATAATGCGACAGTGATGTAGTAAGTGTTGCTACTTACCTCAATTTAATGGTACAGTGATGTCTATGAATTGCTAATAAACTCAAAATGATGCTGACAGTGATGTCTTAAGAATTGCTATTGAACTCAAAACGATGCTAACAGTAATGTAGTGAAAGTTGCTAATCAACTCAGTCATTCTTACAGTAATGTAGCAAGAGTTTCGAACAACCTCAAAGTGATGCTGACAGTCATGTAGTAAGAGTTGCTACGAACCTCAAAATAATGCGACAGTGATGTCAGAAGAATTGCTAAAGATCTCAAAATGATGCGACAGTGATTTAGTAAGAATTGCTAATGATCTCAAAATGATGCGACAGTGATGTAGTAAGAATTACGAATGAACTCAAAATGATGCTAACAGTAATGGAGTGAAAGTTTCGAATAACCTCAAAGTGATGCTGACAGTCATGTGGTTTGAGTTGCGAGTAAATAAAAAATGATGCTGACAGTGATGTCTTAAGAATTGCTATTGAACTCAAAACGATGCTAACAGTAATGTAGTGATAGTTGCTTATCAACTCAGTGATGCTTACAGTAATGCAGCAAGAGTTTCGAATAACCTCAAAGTGATGCTGACAGTAATGTAGTAAGAGTTGCTACGAACCTCAAAATAATGCGACAGTGATGTCAGAAGAAGTGCTAATGATCTCAAAATGATGCGACAGTGATGAAGTAAGAATTGCTAATGAACTCAAAATTATGCTAACAGTAATGGAGTGAAAGTTTCGAAGAACCTCAAAGTGATGCTGACAGTCATGTAGTAAGTGTTGCTACTTACCTCAATTTAATGGTACAGTGATGTCTATGAATTGCTAATAAACTCAAAATGATGCTAACAGTTATGTAGTGATAGTTGCTAATGAACTCAAAGTGATGCTGAAAGTAATGTCGTAAGTGTTTTGAACAACCTCAAAGTGATTATGACAGTCATGAAGTAAGGGTTGCTATGAACCTTAAAATAATGCAACAGTAAAGTAGTAAGAGTTGCTACGAACATCAAAATAATGCAACAGTGATGTCAGAAGAATTGCTAATGATCTCAAAATGATGCGACAGTGATTTAGTAAGAATTGCTAATGAACTCAAAATCATGCTAACAGTAATGGAGTGAAAGTTTCGAATAACCTCAAAGTGATGCTGACAGTCATGTACTAAGAGTTGCTACGAACCTAAAAATAATGCGACAGTAATGTAGTAAAAGTTGCTACGAACCTCAAATTATCGCGACAGTGATGTCAGAAGAATTGCTAATGAACTCAAAATGATGCTAACAGTAATGTAGTGATAGTTGCTAATAAACTCAGTGATGCTTACAGTAATGTAGTAAGTGTTTCGAACAACCTCAAAGTGATGCTGACAGTCATGTAGTAAGAGTTGCCACTAACCTCAAAATAATGCGACACTCATGTCAGAAGAATTGCTAAAGATCTCAAAATGATGCAACAGTGATTTAGTAAGAATTGCAAATGAACTCAAAATGATGATAACAGTAATGTAGTAAGTGTTTCGAACAACCTCAAAGTGATGCTGACAGTCATGTAGTAAGAGTTGCTCCGAACATCAAAATAATGCGACAGTAATGTCAGAAGAATTGCTAAAGATCTCAAAATGATGCGACAGTGATTTAGTAAGAATTGCTAATGAACTCAAAATGATGCTAACAGTAATGGAGTGAACGTTTCGAATAACCTCAAAGTGATGCTGACAGTCATGTAGTAAGTGTTGCTACTTACCTCAATTTAATGGTACAGTGATGTCTATGAATTGCTAATAAACTCAAAATGATGCTAACTGTAATGTAGTGATAGTTTCTAATAAACTCAAAGTGATGCTGACAGTCATGTAGTAAGAGTTGCTACGAACCTTTAAATAATGCAACGGTAATGTAGTAAAAGGCAAGGCAATTTATTTAAAAGTTGCTACGAACATCAAAATAATGCGACAGTGATGTCAGAAGAATTGGTTATGATCTCAAACTGATGGGACAGTGACGTCGTAAGAATTGCTAATGAACGCAAAATGATGCTAAAGTAATGTAGTGAAAGTTGGTAATAAACCTCAAAGTGATGCTGACAGTCACGTAGTAAGAGTTGCTACGAACCTCAATTTAATGCGACAGTGATGTGGTGAGAGTTGATAGTAATTTCAAAATCACGCTAAAGTGATGTAATGAGAGTTGCTACATACCTAAGAAATGATGCTAAAGTGATGTGGTGAGAGTTGCTACTTACCTAATAAATGATGCTACAGTGATGTGGTGAGAGTTGCTACGATCCTCAAAATGATGCTAAAGTGATGTAATGAGAGTTGCGACAAACCTAAGAAGTGATGCTTCAGTGATGTCGTGAGAGTTGCTACATACCTAAGAAATGATGCTGCAGTGATGTGGTGAGAGTTGCTAGGAATCTCAAAATGATGCTCCAGTAATGTCATGAGAGTTGCGACTATCCTCAAAATGATGCGACAATGATGTAGTGAGAGTTGCTACGATCCTCAAAATGATGCTACAGTGATGTTATGACAGTTGCTACTAACCTAAGAAATTATGCTGACAATGTTGTGGTGACAGTTGATAGTCATTTCAAAATCATGCTAAAGTGATGTCATGAGAGTTGCTTCTAACCAAACAAATGATGCTACATTGATGTGGTGAGATTTGCTACGAACCTCAAACTGATGCTACAGTGATGTCATGGGAGTTGCTACTAACCTAAGAAATGATGCTACAGTGATATAATGAGAGTTGCTACAAATGTCAAAATGATGCAACAGTGATGTAGTGAGAGTTACTACGATCCTCAAAATGATGCTACAGTGATGTGGTGAGAGTTGCTAGTAATTTCAAAATCACGCTAAAGTGATGTCGTGAGAGTTGCTACGATCCTCAAAATGATGCTAAAGTGATGTAATGAGAGTTGCGAATAACCTAAGAAGTGATGCTACAGTGATGTGGTGAGAGTTGATACTCATTTCAAAATAATGCTAAAGTGGTGTCGTGAGAGTTGCTACGAACCGCAAAATGATGCTACAGTGATGTAATGAGAGTTGCTACTTACCTAAGAAATGATGCTACAGTGATGTGGTGAGAGTTGATACTCATTTCAAAATAATGCTAAAGTGGTGTCGTGAGAGTTGCTACGAACCGCAAAATGATGCTACAGTGATGTAATGAGAGTTGCTACTTACCTAAGAAATGATGTTACAGTGATGTGGTGAGAGTTGCTACGAACCTCAAAATGATGCTACAGTGATGTAATGAGAGTTGCTACAAATCTCCAAATGATGCTAGAGTGATGTAATGAGAGTTGCTACAAACCTAAGAAATGATGCTACAGTGATGTAATGAGAGTTGCTACAAATGTCCAAATGATGCTAGAGTGATGTAATGAGAGTTGCTACAAACCTAAGAAATGATGCTACAGTGATGTGGTGAGAGTTGATAGTAATTTCAAAATCATGCTAAAGTGATGTAATGAGAGTTGCTACTTACCTTAGAAATGATGGTACAGTGATGTGGTGATAGTTGCTACGAACCTCAAAATGATGCTACAGTGATGTAATGAGAGTTGCCACGAATCTCAAAATGATGCTACAGTAATGTCGCGAGAGTTGCGACTATCCTCAAAATGATGTGGCAGTGATGTAGTGACAATTGATACTAATCTCAAAATGATGCTAAAGTGATGTAATGAGAGTAGCTACAAACCTAAGTGATGCTACAGTGATGTGGTGAGAGTTGATAGTAATTTCAAAATGATGCTAAAGCGGTGTAATGAGAGCTGCTACTAACCGAAGAAATGATGCTACAGTGATGTGGTGAGAGTTGCTACGAATCTCAAAATGATGCTAGAGTGATGTAATGAGATTTGCTACGATCCTCAAAATGATGCTACAGTGATGTTATGACAGTTGCTACTAACCTAAGAAATTATACTGACAGTGTTGTGGTGAGAGTTGATAGTAATTTCAAAATCATGCTAAAGTGATGTCATGAGAGTTGCTACGATCCTCAAAATGATGCAACAGTGATGTAATGAGAGTTGCTACGAATATCAAAATGATGCTACAGTAATGTAGTGAGAGTTGCTACAAACCTCAAAATGATGCTACAGTGATGTCATGGGAGTTGCTACTAACCTAAGAAATGATGCTACAGTGATGTGGTGAGAGTTGCTACTAACCTAAGAAATGATGCAACAGTGATGTAGTGAGAGTTGCGACTAATCTCAAAATGATGGTTACAGTGATGTAGTGAGAGTTGCTACGATGCTCAAAATGATGCTTACAGTAACGTCGGGAGTTGCTACGAACCTCAAAATGATGCTGAATGTGATGTAGTGAGAGTTGCTACTAACCTAAGAAACGATGCTACAGTGATGTAGTGAGAGTTGCTACGAATCTCAAAATGATGCTACAGTGATGTTATGAGAGTTGCTACTAACCTAAGAAGTTATGCTACAGTGATGTGGTGAGTGTTGATAGTAATTTAAAAATCATGCTAAAGTGATGTAGTGAGAGTTGCTACGATCCTCAAAATGATGCTACAGTGATGTAATGAGAGTTGCTACTAACCTAAGAAGTTATGCTACAGTGATGTGGTGAGTGTTGATAGTAATTTAAAAATCATGCTAAAGTGATGTAGTGAGAGTTGCTACTATCCTCAAAATGATGCTACAGTGATGTAATGAGAGTTGCTACGAATCTCAAAATGATGCGACAGTAATGTCGTGAGAGTTGCGACTATCCTCAAAATGATACTAAAGTGATGTAGTGAGAGTTGCTACTATCCTCAAAATGATGCTACAGTGGTGGAATGGGAGTTGCTAAGAATCTCAAAATGATGCTACAGTAATGTCGTGAGAGTTTCGAGTATCCTCAAAATGATGCGACAGTGATGTAGTGAGAGTTGCTACGATCCTCAAAATGATGTTAAAGTGATGTAATGAGAGTTGCGACAAACCTAAGAAGTGATGCTACAGTGATGTGGTGAGAGTTGATACTAATTTCAAAATAATGCTAAAGTGGTGTAGTGAGAGTTGCTACGATCCTCAAAATGATGTTAAGTGATGTAATGAGAGTTGCGACAAACCTAAGAAGTGATGCTACAGTGATGTGGTGAGAGTTGATACTAATTTAAAAATAATGCTAAAGTGGTGTAGTGAGAGTTGCTACGACCCGCAAAATGATGCTGCAGTGATGTAATGAGAGTTGCTACTTACCTAAGAAATGATGCTACAGTGATGTGGTGAGAGTTGCTACGAACCTCAAAATGATGCTACAGTGATGTAATGACAGTTGCTAGGAATCTCAAAATGATGCTCCAGTAATGTTGTGAGAGTTGCGACTATCCTCAAAATGATGCGACAGTGATGTAATGAGAGTTGCTACAAATGTCCAAATGATGCTAGAGTGATGTAATGAGAGTTGCTACAAACCTAAGAAATGATGCGACAGTCATGTGCTGAGAGTTGATAGTAATTTCAAAATCATGCTAAAGTGATGTAGTGAGAGTTGCTACGAACCTCAAAATGATGCAGGGTGACTTTGTGGAAAGTCTTGCACTCCCAACACATTCATTCTCACTAATGCAGTGACAGGTCAGAGCAAAGGGAGCCTCCATGTCCACAGATGTCCACATGGCAGCTGGACTTCCTTTTTCACTCCTTCCCTTTCCTCCTGGTACTTTTTAGCCACCGTTTGTTTGATGGTCTGAAAATGACACCCAGAGTAAATCAATACATTGAAATTAGAGATGAAATAAACTGGAGATATCAACTACTGCTTCAGATCATTTCCACTCAAACCTTTCTGGTTGGCAAACATATGAGGCTCAAGGACCTGAACCAGTTCCCTGAACCCTTCCCTCTCAACAGTGCTGAGGGGCTGGCAGTCCTTCAGGATGAAATTCAGCAGAGCCTCATCCAGCATCTGCTTCCTGGAAGCTGGATGGTTAAAGATGAAGGAGAGAAGAAATGAATAGGAATTAATGATCAGTGAAGCAACTGTGAGTCAGTTGGAGAGTGGCTGTATACCTGAGTTCATCCTGGTGGATCTGGGACTTCATTCTCATGCCTGGCCCCATCATGCCTCAGCACTGAAGAGGTGCTTTGGTTGAGATGAGACGCTTCTGTCCAACAAATGCGACATTCAACCTGCAGAAAAGAACATGAGTACTCAGCTAAAAGTTCCTTTCTTCATGGTGACTGGTGTTTCTTAGTCTTAGACCACCAGGTTTCCAATGAGGTGTATCGGATACGTTGTTGTGTGCCGCTGAAATCCGTCCAATTCCGGCGTTGTTTCCTCATGAAATATGTTTGCCTTAAAGCTCATTAAAGTGTTGAACCACAATATCGTTCACCATAACTTAGTCAACTTCAAGATAACCTACTTCTACATTCCAGTCCCGGCTGCTCCTGTTCTGCTGCAGTCCAGAAAACAACAACCCGATACAATTGGCGCTCCTTCCCACAGCTCCGGCCCGGATCCGCATGGTTCCGCTGACTGACTGTGAGACGCGCTCCCTCCAGAGTGGCACAGCCCGATGGGGGTCCTTATCTGGCACGGGGGCGTAAAACAGGTGCGACTGGAAAGCCTGGTTTATTCTGCGTCGAGGGAACGCGTTGCTCTGCAATTCACCGCCAAGCCGCTAGGGGGTGTGGCTTTGTCTTTGTGTTGTTTACGGGGCTCTTGTCGGATTCCTTGGTTTTCTTCCGGTCACAGACAACAATTGTTGGCCATTTGTCAGTCTTTGTAGTGCCGCAATAAATCCTTTCTTCGGCTTAGTCCATTTTTTCTTGAAGCTTTCACCACAGAAACTTTGAAAATGGCAGTGTTGTTGTGCTGCGACTGAACCGGAAATGACGTTCTGAGCAAACCAATCACAGTCCTCGACGTTGACGTCACCACGCGTTGACGCGACGCGTAGGCAGGATATTTTGGAGGCGCGCGTCCGGCTACGGCGTCGGGTCCGCGGAGGGGTCTGCGTTGACGGCGTAGGTACGGTGTCAACGCGACGCAGAAGCATAAATCAGGCTTTATAATCCAATAGGAAGTTAGCATGTCAGGGATGAGACACCCTTATCGTCCAACAGGAAATTAGCATGTCAGGGATGAGACACCCTTATCGTCCAACAGGAAGTTAACATGTCAGGATGAGACTCCCTTACAGTCTAACAGGAAGTTAGCATGTCAGGGATGAGACATCCTTATCGTCCAACAGGAAGTTAACATGTCAGGATGAGACACCCTTATAGTCCAACAGGAAGTTAGCATGTCAGGGATGAGACACCCTGATCGTCCAACAGGAGGTTAGCATGTCAGGGATGAGACACCCTTATCGTCCAACAGGAAGTTAGCATCTCCATGGTTCCCTTGACCAGAAGCCAGTGGGATCGTTCCATTCTGACATCTTGATTGACATTTGTCCTTCTCTTAGCTAAATAGCTGGCAATCATTTGAAAAAAACCTTGATTTACTTTTTCTATTTTGATCTTCAGCTCATTTGCATACTTTTGTGAAAATTCCCCCCCCCTTTTTTTTTTTTTTGCTGCTGTTTTTAGCACAAAGTCCACCTGGTGCCTAAAGACCAGTTCAGCATGGACTACGTTGAACATTCAGTCCGCTGCATCAGCACCCATGGACGGTTCCCCCCTGACAGGAGGATTCTGGTGAGGAATATTAGTGGGACAGCACTCTTGTTAGAAGGGTTCTGATCCACCTTCCCTCCCCCTGTAGCTCCTCCTGTGTCCCCTCAGCGCTCTTGTTAGAAGGGTTCTGATCCACCTTCCCTCCCCCTGTAGCTCCTCCTGTGTCCCCTCAGCGCTCTTGTTAGAACGGTTCTGATCCACCTTCCCTCCTCCTGTAGCTCCTCCTGTCTCCCCTCAGCTCTCTTGTTGAACGGTTCTGATCCACCTTCCCTCCCCCTGTAGCTCCTCCTGTGTCCCCTCAGCGCTCTTGTTAGAACGGTTCTGATCCACCTTCCCTCCCCCTTTAGCTCCTCCTGTGTCCCCTCAGCGCTCTTGTTAGAACGGTTCTGATCCACCTTCCCTCCCCCTGTAGCTCCTCCTGTGTCCCCTCATGTTTCCAAACTCCCTCCCACTGGTTGGTGCTTAAGGAGGGCCAGAGCTCCTCCTACAGGAGCCCATCCTGGCCTCCCCCGCTGCAGCTCCTCCACTGCCCTCCCACCAGAGAGATGAGCCCCCTGGTTCAGAGGTGACAGACCACCTCTGGGAGCAGACAACAGAGACCACATCAGGCTGGACTCCGTGCAGGTACGGAGGCTGACGGCTGCTGAGTGAGTGAGTTTACGACGCTCCCACCACTGCTGCTGGATTGATTTAACACATCTGGAATATTTAGATTTATTCTGGGTCAACATCTGCATATGTTGAAGTCCTCAGTCTCCATGCAGGTGGTGTTGTTCCAGATAAAAGGTCTCAATAACAGCATCACTCCAGATGAAACCATTCCAAAGAAGGCTAAGTGGAGCTGGCATATCAGCCCCCAATGGAAGCCTGCTGCTGCTGCCAAGCTCTCCATGTCATCATGGAAAAGTTGATTGTTCAACTCAATGTTTTTCCCATTGGGAGGAGATTTGTTGTTCCACCATGAAGTTTTTTCTTGTGATGAGTTTGTGTGTTGTAGTAGCATGAAGATATCTTGTTATCATGATCAACTCATCTGGCCTGGTGGAAGAACGCTGCTGTGTTTGGATTCAGACGAGTCAAATCTGAACCAGGGACTTGTAGTTTTATCCTCGGTCTCCGGACTCATAAAATGGAGACCGGCCCAGTTTGACACTTTTGAACTCCTCCATGAGGTTCAAATCTCATGACTGAGATTCGTGATTGGAAACATCGGCGGTTCAGGAAAGAAAACATGTACCATTGAACATCGCTCTCATCCTTCTACTCAGAACGCTGCGGTGGACTCCACCGTGTCCAGGCTTTGGGCAGATACGTCTTCATCCTCCACCACCACCAGCCACTCCACCCCACCCACCCTGTGCAGGTCTACATTACCAGGGTCGGATCTGGCAGGGTGGAGGATCTTTGATTCATCTTAGCTTTCCTGATCCGGCTGTTTGAGAAACATTAAAATGGAGATGGTTGTTTGTGTCTTTCAGGCCACGCCAACGCCTCCTTCTGTCCCCACGCTTACGGCTGCCGAAACGTGCCGGTGTCTGAAAACCAGATCATTTTGGATGTGCCGGACCACCAGGTCCTCCTCACCTGCAGGTTCCTGCAGGCAGAGCCCTGTGGTGGTAGGTTTCCTGCTCCTCTGCTGGACTGATACCCTCTCCCTTTCCCGACACGTATCTGCTGTTTCTACTCTGTGCCTCCTTCTCCTCTGTCAGGCCTGGACTTCTTCCTTCTGTCTCTCCAGGATTACGTCCTGGTGGTGCCTGAGAGCAGCTCCAGCTCCAGCTCCCTGAACCAAGAACCACTGGAGAAATCTGACCACTTCATCAGCAACTGTGGCCTCAACAGCTTTCATGTCAAGTCGGTGTCTCTCAGCCTGAGTTGGTCCATGTTCTGTATCCCTGAATGTTCTAGAGGAACTAAACTGGGCCTGACTGGGACCCTTCTGTCTGCTCAGATTTGGGTTGTGAATGCATTCAGATGTCATTTACAAGCATTGGAACTAAAGACCTGTGCCTCAAGAATATTCAGTTCTTGATTTACTTTCTCTTGCAGGGTTTCATTTTGTGCTAATTTTCTTTGTTTGTTTGTTTCTTTCTTTCTTTGTTTGTTTGATCTTTGTTTTTTGTTGTCCTTCCATTTAGCAAGTTTGGCTAAGAACCGTTTCCCCACTAAACTAATTTTCCTAAAATGTCTCGCTAACGTTTCCTTTTTCTCTGTCGTCCCTCCTGTCCTTCGTCTCCATTCTGTCTCAGCTCAGCTGTGTCTCTTGGGCTCTCTTCAACAACGGCGCCCTGCCTTGTGCCTGCCATGAGGTTGGAGCTGAGAGTGACACCTGCGAGCCATTTGGTGGTCGGTGCCGCTGCAGGCCCCACGTGATTGGCCGAGACTGCTCCATGTGGGCCGCGGGCTGCTGGGGATTCCCCACTGCAGACGTGAGTGTCAGATTGGATGAATGATGAGTAATAAGGGCTTTTAATGATGAGTGAGAGGACGGACCAAACCAACCTGTCCAACCATCATAGGACAGTTTGTTGTTCTCGTTTCAACACTTACTACATTACTGTCAGCATCATTTTGAGTTTATGAGCAACGATCACTACATTACTGTTAGCATCATTTTGAGTTTATTATCAATTCTTACTACATCACTGTCAGCATCATTTTTGAATTCATGAACAATTCTTCCTACATAACTGTAGCATTATTTTGAGGTTTTTAGCAGCTCTTACTAGATTACTGTTAGCATCATTTTGAGGTTATTCGAAAATTTCTCTCCATTAATGTTAGCATCATTTTGAGTTCATTAGCAATTCTTCCGACATCACTGTCGCAATATTTTGAGGTTCGTAGCAACTTTTACTACATTAATGTCGCATTATTTTTAGGTTCGTAGCAACACTTAGTACATGACTGTCAGCATCACTTTGAGGTTATTCGAAACGTTCACTCCATTACTGCTAGCATCATTTTGTGTTCATTAGCAATTCTTACTAAATCACTGTCGCATCATTTTGAGATCTTTAGCAATTCTTCTGACATCACTGTCGCATTATTTTGAGGTTCGTAGCAACTCTTATGACATGACTGTCACCATCACTTTGAGGTTATTCGAAACACTTACTACATTACTGTAAGCATCACTGAGTTGATTATCAACTATCACTACATTACTGTTAGCATCATTTTGAGTTCATTAGCAATTCTTACGACATCATTGTCGCATTATTTTGAGGATCGTAGCAACTGTTACTACATGACTGTCAGCATCACTTTGAGGTTATTCGAAACACTTAGTACATTACTGTAAGCATCACTGAGTTGATTATCAACTATCACTACATTACTGTTAGCATCATTTTAAGTTCATTAGCAATTCTTCCGACATCACTGTCGCAATATTTTGAGGTACGTAGCAACTTTTACTACATTACTGTCGCATTATTATGAGGTTCGGAGCAACTCTTAGGACATGACTGTCAGCATCACTTTGAGGTTATTCGAAACGTTCACTCCATTACTGTTAGCATCATCTTGAGGCCATGAGCAATTCTTCTGACATCACTGTCGCAATATTTTGAGGTTCGTAGCAACTTTTACTACATTACTGTTGCATTATTTTCAGGTTCATAGCAACTGTTTGTACATGACTGTCAGCATCACTTTGAGGTTATTCGAAACGTTCACTCCATTACTGTTAGCATCATTTTGAGTTCATTAGCAATTCTTACTAAATCACTGTTGCATCATTTTGAAATCTTTAGCAATTCTTCTGACATCACTGTCGCATTATTTTGAGGTTCGTAGCAACTCTTACTACTTGACTGTGAGCATCACTTTGAGGTTATTCGAAACGTTCACTCCATTATTGTTAGCATCATTTTGAGATCATTAGCAATTCTTACTACATCACTGTCGCATCATTTTGAGGTTAGAAGCAACTCTTACTACATGACTGTCAGCGTCACTTTGAGGTTTTGCGAAACACTTACTACATTACTGTAAGCATCACTGAGTTGATTAGCAACTATCACTACATTACTTTTAGCATCATTTTGAGTTTATTAGCAACTATCACGACATTACTGTTCGCGTCATTTTGAGTTTATTAGAAATTCATAGACATCACTGTAGCATAAAATTGAGGTTAGTAGCAACTCTTACTACATGACTGTCAGCATCACTTTGAGGTTGTTTGAAACACTTACTACATTACTGTAAGCATCACTGAGTTTATTAGCAACTATCACTACATTACTGTTAGCATCATTTTGAGGTTAGAAGCAACTGTTACTACATGACTGACATCATCAGTTTTAGGTTGTTCGAAACACTTACTACATTACTGTAACCATCACTGAGTTAATTAGCAACTATCACTACATTACTGTTAGCATCATTTTGAGTTCATTAGCAATTCTTCCGACATCACTGTTGCATTATTTTGAGGTTCGTAGCAACTCCTACGACATGACTGTCAGCATCACTTTGAGGTTGTTCGAAACACTTACTGCATTACTGTAAGCATCACTGACTTGATTAGCAACTATCACTACATTACTGTTGGCATCATTTTGAGTTTTGAGTCAACTTCAAAGTGATGCTGACAGTCATGTAGTCAGTGTTGCTACAAACCTCAATATAATGCGACAGTAATGTAGTAAAAGTTGCTACGAACCTCAAAATATTGCGACAGTGATGTCGGAAGACTTGCTAATGAACTTAAAATGATGCTAACAGTAATGTAGTTTATAGTTGCTAATCAACTCAGTGATGCTTCCAGTAATGTAGTTAGAGTTTCGAACAACCTCAAAGTGATGGTGACAGTCATGTAGTAACAGTTGCTACGAACCTCAAAATAATGCGAAAGTAATGTAGGAATAGTTGCTACGAACCTCAAAATATTGCGACAGTGATGTCGGAAGAATCGCTAATGAACTCAAGATGATGCAAACAGTAATGTTGTGAAAGTTGCTAAGAAACTCAGTGATGCTTACAGTAATGTAGTAAGAGTTGCTACGAACCTTAAAATAATGCAACAATAATGTAGTAAGAGTTGCTACGAACCTCAAAATATTTCGACAGTGATGTCGGAAGAATTGCTAATGAACTCAAAATGATGCTAACAGTAATGTAGTGATAGTTGCTAATCAACTCAGTGATGCTTACAGTAATGTAGTAAGTGTTTCGAACAACCTCAAAGTGACGCTGACAGTCATGTAGTAAGAGTTGCTTCTAACCTCAAAATGATGCTAAAAGTAATGTAGTGATAGTTGCTAATAAACTTTAAGTGATGCTGACAGTAATGTAGTGATAGTTGCTAATGAACTCAAAGTGATGCTGACAGTAATGTAGTAAGAGTTGCTTCGAACCTCAAAGTAATGTGACAGTGATGTCAAAAGTATTGTTAATGATCTCAAACTGATGCGACAGTGATGTAGTAAGAATTGCTAATGAACTCAAAATGATGCAAACAGTAATGGAGTGAAAGTTTCGAATAACCTCAAAGTGATGCTGACGGTCATGTAGTAAGAGTTGCTACGAACCTCAAAATAATGCGACAGTAATGTAGTAAAAGTTGCTACGAACCTCAAAATATTGCGACAGTGATGTCGGAAGAATTGCTGATGAACTCAAAATGATGCTAACAGTAATGTAGTGATAGTTGCAAATCAACTCAGTGGTGCTTACAGTAATGTAGTAAGTGTTTCGAATAACCTCAAAGTGATGCTGACAGTCATGTAGTAAGTGTTTCGAATAACCTCAAAGTGATGCTGACAGTCATGTACTAAGAGTTGCTACGAACCTCAAAATAATGCGACAGTCATGTAGTAAAAGTTGCTACGAACCTCAAAATATTGCGACAGTGATGTCGGAAGAATTGCTGATGAACTCAAAATGATGCTAAAAGTAATGTAGTGATAGTTGCTAATCAAGTCAGTGATGCTTACAGTAATGTAGTAAGTATTTCGAATAACCTCAAAGTGATGCTGACAGTCATGTATTAAGTGTTGCTACGAACCTCAATATAATGCGACAGTAATATAGTAAAAGTTGCTACGAACCTCAAAATATTGCGACAGTGATGTCGGAAGAATTGCTAATGAACTCAAAATGATGCTAAAAGTAATGTAGTGATAGTTGCTAATCAACTCAGTGATGCTTACAGTAATGTAGTTAGAGTTTCGAACAACCTCAAAGTGATGGTGACAGTCATGTAGTAACAGTTGCTACATACCTCAAAATAATGCGACAGTGATGTCGAAAGAATTGCTAAAGATCTCAAAATGATGCGACAGTGATTTAGAAAGAATTGCTCATGAACTCAAAATGATGCTAACAGTAATGGAGTGAACGTTTCGAATAACCTCAAAGTGATGCTGACAGTCATGTAGTAAGTGTTGCTACAAACCTCAAAATAATGCGAAAGTAATGTAGTAAAAGTTGCTACGAACCTCAAAATATTGCAACAGTGATGTCGGAAGAATCGCTAATGAACTCAAGATGATGCTAACAGTAATGTTGTGAAAGTTGCTAAGAAACTCAGTGATGCTTACAGTAATGTAGTAAGTGTTTCGAACAACCTCAAAGTGACGCCGACAGTCATGTAGTAAGAGTTGCTTCTAACCTCAACATGATGCTAAAAGTAATGTAGTGATAGTTGCTAATGAACTCAAAGTGATGCTGACAGTAATGTAGTAAGAGTTGCTATGAACCTTAAAATAATGCAACAATAATGTAGTAAGAGTTGCTACGAACCTCAAAATAATGTGACGGTGATGTCAGAAGAATTGCTAATGATCTCAAAATGATGCGACAGTGATTTAGTAAGAATTGCTATTTAAATCAAAATGATGCTAAAAGTAATGGAGTGAACGTTTCGAATAACCTCAAAGTGATGCTGACAGTCATGTACTAAGAGTTGCGACGAACCTCAAAATAATGCGACAGTAATGTAGTAAAAGTTGCTACGAACCTCAAAATATTGCGACAGTGATGTCTATGAATTGCTAATAAACTCAAAATGACGCTAACAGTAATGTAGTGATAGTTGCTAATAAACTCAAAATGATGCTAAAAGTAATGTAGTGATAGTTGCGAAACAACTCAGTGATGCTTACAGTAATGTAGTAAGTGTTTCGAACAACCTCAAAGTGACGCTGACAGTCATGTAGTAAGAGTTGCTTCTAACCTCAAAATGATGCTAAAAGTAATGTAGTGATAGTTACGAATGAACTCAAAGTGATGCTAGCAGTAATGTAGTAAGAGTTGCTTCGAACCTCAAAGTAATGCGACAGTGATGTCAAAAATATTGTTAATGATCTCAAACTGATGCGACAGTGATGTAGTAAGAATTGCTAATGAACTCAAAATGATGCTAACAGTAATGGAGTGAACGTTTCGAATAACCTCAAAGTGATGCTGATAGTCTTGTACAAAGAGTTGCTACGAACCTCAAAATAATGCGACAGTGATGTCGGAAGAATTGCTAATGATCTCAAAATGACGAGACAGTGATGTAGTAAGAATTGCTAATGAACTCAAGATGATGCCAACAGTAATGTTGTGAAAGTTGCTAAGAAACACAGTGATGCTTACAGTAATGTCGTAAGAGTTTCGAACAACCTCAAAGTGATGCTGACAGTCATGTAGTAAGAGTTGCTACTAACCTCAAAATAATGCAACAGTAATGTAGTAAGAGTTGCTACGAACCTCCGCATAATGCGACAGTGATGTCAGAAGAATTGCTAATGATCTCAAAATGATGTGACAGTGATGTAGTAAGAATTGCTAATGAACTCAAAATGATGCTAACAGTAATGGAGTGAAAGTTTCGAATAACCTCAGAGTGATGCTGACAGTCATGTACTAAGAGTTGCTACGAACCTCAAAATAATGCGCCAGTTATTTCGTAAGAATTGCTAATAAACTCTAAATGATGCTGACGGTAATGGAGGAAGAGTTGAAACTAACCTCAAAATGATGCTACAGTTATGTCGTAAGAATTGCAATTAAATTCAAAATGATGCTCACAGTAATGTAGAGATAGTTCCTAATAAACTCAGTGATGCTTACAGTAATGTAGTCAGTGTTTTGAACAACCTCAAAGTGATGCTGACAGTCATGTGGTCAGAGTTGCGAGTAACCTAAAATTGATGCTGACAGTAATGTAGTAAGAGTTGCTACGAACCTCAAAATAATGCTACAGTGATGTCGTAAGAATTGCTAATCATCTAAAAATGATGCGACAGTGATGTCGTAAGTGTTTCGAACAACCTCAAAGTGATGCTGACAGTAATGTAGTAAGAGTTGCTACGAACCTTAAAATAATGCAACAGTAATGTAGTAAGAGTTGCTACGAACCTCAAAATGATGCGACAGTGATGTAGTAAGAATTGCTAAAAAACTCAAAATGATGCTAACAGTATGGAAGTGAAAGTTTCGAATAACCTCAAAGTGATGCTGACAGTAATGTAGTAAGAGTTGCTATGAACCTAAAAATAATGCAACAGTAATGTGGTAAGAGTTTCTATGAACCTCAAAATAGTGCGAGAGTGATGTCAGAAGACTCGGTAATGATGTCAACATGATGCGACAGTGACGTAGTAAGAATTGTAATGAACTCAAAATGATGCTAACAGTAATGAAGTGAAAGTTTCGAATAACCTCAAAGTGATGCTGACAGTCATGTGGGAAGAGTTGCTATGAACCTTAAAATAATGCAACACTAATGTAGTAAGAGTTACGACGAACTTCAAAATGATGTGACAGTGATGTAGTAAGAATTGCTTATGATTTGAAATGATGGGACAGTGATGTCGTAAGAATTGCAAATGAACTCAAAATGATGATAACAGAAATGGAGTGAATGTTTCGAATAACCTCAAAGTGATGCTGACAGTCATGTAGTCAGAGTTGCTACGAGCCTCAAAATGATGCGACAGTGATTGAGTAAGAATTGCTAATGAATTCAAAATGATGCTAACAGTAATGAAGTGAAAGTTTCGAACAACCTCAAAGTGATGCTGACAGTCATGTTGTAAGAGTTGCAACGAACCCCAAAATGATGCGACAGTGATGGAGTAAGAATTGCTAATGAACTCAAAATAATGCTAACAGTAATGTAGTGAAAGTTGCCAATAAACTCAAAATGTACTGACAGTCATGTAGGAAGAGTTGCTACAAACCTTAAAATAATGCAACAGTAATGTAGTAAGAGTTACTACGAACTTCAAAATGATGTGACAGTGATGTAGTAAGAATTGCTTATGATCTGAAATGATGGCACAGTGATGTAGTAAGAGCTGCTGATAACCTCAAAATGATGCTGACAGTGATGTCGGAAGAATTGCTAATGAACTCAAAATGATGCTAACAGTAATGTAGTGAAAGTTTATAATAACCTCAAAGTGATGCTGACAGTCATGTAGTAAGAGTTGCTACGAACCTCAAAATAATGCAACAGTAATGTAGTAAGAGTTGCTACGAACCTTAAAAAATGCAACAATAATGTAGTAAGAGTTGCTACGAACCTCCAAATAATGCGACAGTGATGTCGGAAGAATTGCTAATGATCTCAAAATGATGCGACAGTGATGTTGTAATAATTGCTAATGAACTCAAAATGATGCTAACAGTAATGGAGTGAAAGTTTGGAATAACCTCAAAGTGATGCTGACAGTCATGTAGTAAGAGTTGCTAATAACCTCAAAATAATGCTACAGTGATTTAGGAAGAATTGCTAATGATCTCAAAATGACGTGACAGTGATGTCGGAAGAATTGCTAATGAACTCAAAATGATGCTCACAGTAATGTAGTGA
Source organism: Aulostomus chinensis (assembly GCF_037954235.1). Classification (NCBI taxonomy): domain Eukaryota; kingdom Metazoa; phylum Chordata; class Actinopteri; order Syngnathiformes; family Aulostomidae; genus Aulostomus; species Aulostomus chinensis. The sequence continues at coordinate 52,540,831 of NC_141320.1, read as the reverse complement.
TAGTTGCTAATCAACTCAGTGATGCTTACAGTAATGTAGTAAGTGTTAAAACTAGAACAACAAACTGTCCTCTGATGGTTGGACAGGTTGGTTTGGTCCGTCCTCTCACTCATCATTAAAAGCCCTTATTACTCATCCTTCATCCAATCTGACACTCACGTCTGCAGTGGGGAATCCCCAGCAGCCCGCGGCACACATGGAGCAGTCTCGGCCAATCACGTGGGGCCTGCAGCGGCACCGACCACCAAATGACTCGCAGGTGTCACTCTCAGCTCCAACCTCATGGCAGGCACAAGGCAGGGCGCCGTTGGTGAAAAGAGCCCAAGAGACACAGCATAGCTGAGACAGAATGGAGACGAAGGACAGGAGGGATGACAGAGAAAAAGGAAACGTTAGCGAGACATTTTAGGAAAATTAGTTTAGTGGGGAAACGGTTCTTAGCCAAACTTGCTCAATGGAAGGACAACAAAAAACAAAGATCTTCAAAAGAAAATTAGCACAAAATGAAACCCTGCAAGAGAAAGTAAATCAAGAACTAAATATTCTTGAGGCTCAGGTCTTTAGTTCCAATGCTTGTAAATGACATTTGAATGCATTCACAACCCAAATCTGAGCAGACAGAAGCGTCCCAGTCAGGCCCAGTTTAGTTCCTCTAGAACATTCAGGGATACAGAACATGGACCAACTCAGGCTTGGAGACACCGACTTGACATGAAAGCTGTTGAGGCCACAGTTGCTGATGAAGTGGTCAGATTTCTCCAGTGGTTCTTGGTTCAGGGAGCTGGAGCTGGAGCTGCTCTCAGGCACCACCAGGATGTGATCCTGGAGAGACAGAAGGAAGAAGTCCAGGCCTGACAGAGGAGAAGGAGGCACAGAGTAGAAACAGCAGATACGTGTCGGGAAAGGGAGAGGGTATCAGTCCAGCAGAGGAGCAGGAAACCTACCACCACAGGGCTCTGCCTGCAGGAACCTGCAGGTGAGGAGGACCTGGTGGTCCGGCACATCCAGAATGATCTGGTTTTCAGACACCGGCACGTTTCGGCAGCCGTAAGCTTGGGGACAGAAGGAGGCGTTGGCGTGGCCTGAAAGACACAAACAACCATCTCCATTTGAATGTTTCTCAAACAGCCGGAGCAGGAAAGCTAAGATGAATCAAAGATCCTCCACCCTGCCAGATCCGACCCTGGTAATGTAGACCTGCACAGGGTGGGTGGGGTGGAGCGGCTGGTGGTGGTGGAGGATGAAGACGTATCTGCCCAAAGCCTGGACACGGTGGAGTCCACCGCAGCGTTCTGAGTAGAAGGATGAGAGCGATGTTCAATGGTACATGTTTTCTTTCCTGAACCGCCGATGTTTCCAATCACGAATCTCAGTCATGAGATTTGAACATCATGGAGGAGTTCAAAAGTGTCAAACTGGGCCGGTCTCCATTTTATGAGTCCGGAGACCGAGGATAAAACTCCAAGTCCCTGGTTCAGATTTGACTCGTCTGAATCCAAACACAGCAGCGTTCTTCCACCAGGCCAGATGAGTTGATCATGATAACAAGATATCTACATGCTACTACAACACACAAACTCATCACCAGAAAAGACTTCATGGTGGAACAACAAATCTCCTCCCAATGGGAAAAACATTGAGTTGAACAATCAACTTTTCCATGATGACATGGAGACCTTGGCAGCAGCAGCAGGCTTCCATTGGGGGCTGATATGCCAGCTCCACTTAGCCTTCTTTGGAATGGTTTCACCTGGAGTGATGCTGTTATTGAGACCTTTTATCTGGAACAACACCACCTGCATGGAGACTGAGGACTTCAACAGATGCAGATGTTGACCCAGAATAAATCTAAATATTCCAGATGTGTTAAATCAATCCAGCAGCGGTGGTGGGAGCGTCGTAAACTCACTCACTCAGCAGCTGTCAGCCTCCGTACCTGCACGGAGTCCAGCCTGATGTGGTCTCTGTTGTCTGCTCCCAGAGGTGGTCTGTCACCTCTGAACCAGGGGGCTCATCTCTCTGGTGGGAGGTCAGTGGAGGAGCTGCAGCGGGGGAGGCCAGGATGGGCTCCTGTAGGAGGAGCTCTGGCCCTCCTTCAGCACCAGCCAGTGGGAGGGAGTTTGGAATCGTGAGGGGACACAGGAGGAGCTTCAGGGGGACGGAAGTTGGATCAGAACCGTTCTAACAAGAGCGCTGAGGGGACACAGGAGGAGCTACAGGGGGAGGGAAGGTGGATCAGAACCGTTCCAACAAGAGCGCTGAGGGGACACAGGAGGAGCTACAGGAGGAGGGAAGGTGGATCAGAACCGTTCTAACAAGAGCGCTGAGGGGACACAGGAGGAGCTACAGGGGGAGGGAAGGTGGATCAGAACCGTTCTAACAAGAGCGCTGAGGGGACACAGGAGGAGCTACAGGGGGAGGGAAGGTGGATCAGAACCGTTCTAACAAGAGCGCTGAGGGGACACAGGAGGAGCTACAGGGGGAGGGAAGGTGGATCAGAATCGTTCTAACAAGAGCGCTGAGGGGACACAGGAGGAGCTACAGGGGGAGGGAAGGTGGATCAGAACCGTTCTAACAAGAGCGCTGAGGGGACACAGGAGGAGCTACAGGGGGAGGGAAGGTGGATCAGAACCGTTCTAACAAGAGCGCTGTCCCACTAATGTTCCTCACCAGAATCCACCTGTCAGGGGGGAACCGTCCATGGGTGCTGATGCAGCGGACTGAAGGTTCAACGTAGTCCATGCTGAACTGGTCTTTAGGCACCAGGTGGACTTTGTGCTAAAAACAGCAGAAAAAAAGACAAAAAGGGGAGAATTTTAACAAAAGTATGCAAATGAGCTGAAGATCAAAATAGAAAAAGTAAATCAAGTTTTTCTTCAAATGATTGCCAGCTATTTAGCTCAGAGAAGGACAAATGTCAATCAAGATGTCAGAATGGAACGATCCCACTGGCTTCTGGTCAAGGGAACCATGGAGATGCTATCTTCCTGTTGGACTATCAGGGTGTCTCATCCCTGACATGCTAACTTCCTGTTGGACTATCAGGGTGTCTCATCCCTGACATGCTAACTTCCTGTTGGACTATCAGGGTGTCTCATCCCTGACATGCTAACTTCCTGTTGGACGATCAGGGTGTCTCATCCCTGACATGCTAACTTCCTGTTGGATGATAAGCGTGTCTCATCCCTGACATGCTAACTTCCTGTTGGACGATAAGCGTGTCTCATCCCTGACATGCTAACTACCTGTTGGACTATCAGGGTGTCTCATCCCTGACATGCTAACTACCTGTTGGACTATGAGGGTGTCTCATCCCTGACATGCTAACTTCCTTTTGGACGATCAAGGTGTCTCATCCCTGACATGCTAACTTCCTTTTCGACTTTCAAGCCTAATTTCAGCCTGAATTATGCTTCTGTGTCGGGTAGTATTCGTACCTCCACCGTCGACGCAGACCGTACGCTGTAGCCTGACACGCGCCTCCAAAAAATCCTGTTTCCGCAACGCGTCAACGCGTGGTGACGTCAACGTCGAGGACTGTGATTGGTCCGCCCAAAACGTCATTTCCGGTTCAGTCGCAGCACAACACCGCCATTTTCAAAGTTTCTGTGGTGAAGGCTCCAAGAAAAAATGGACCAAGCTGAAGAAAGGATTATCGAGGAGGTGCTCAAGTACGACCACCTCTACAACGCCTCTTCGCGGCACTACAAAGACTGACAAATGGCCAACAATTGTTGTCTGTGACCGGAAGAAAACCAAGGAATCCGACAAGAGCCCCGTAAACAATACAAAGACAAAGCCACACCCCCTAGCGGCTTGGCGGTGAATTGCAGAGCAACGCGTTCCCTTGAAGCAGAATAAACCAGGCTTTCCAGTCGCACCTGTTTTACGCCCCCGTGCCAGATAAGGACCCCCATCGGGCTGTGCCACTCTGGAGGGAGCGCGTCTCACAGTCAGTCAGCGGAACCATGCGGATCCGGGCCGGAGCTGTGGGAAGGAGCGCCAATTGTATCGGGTTGTTGTTTTCTGGACTGCAGCAGAACAGGAGCAGCCGGGACTGGAATGTAGAAGTAGGTTATCTTGAAGTTGACTAAGTTATGGTGAACGATATTGTGGTTCAACACTTGAATGAGCTTTAAGGCAAACACATTTCATGAGGAAACAACGCCGGAATTGGACGGATTTCAGCGGCACACAACAACGTATCCGATACACCTCATTGGAAACCTTGTGGTCTAAGACTAAGAAACACCAGTCACCATGAAGAAAGGAACTTTTAGCTGAGCACTCATGTTCTTTTCTGCAGGTTGAATGTGGCATTTGTTGGACAGAAGCATCTCATCTCAACAAAAGCACCTCTTCAGTGCTGAGGCATGATGGGGCCAGGCATGAGAATGAAGTCCCAGATCCACCAGGATGAACTCAGGTATACAGCCACTCTCCAACTGACTCAAAGTTGCTTCATTGATCATTAATTCCTCTTCATTTCTTCTCTCCTTCATCTTTAACCATCCAGCTTCCAGGAAGCAGATGCTGGATGAGGCTCTGCTGAATTTGATCCTGAAGGACTGCCAGCCCCTCAGCACTGTTGAGAGGGAACTGGTTCAGGTCCTTGAGCCTCATATGTTTGCCAACCAGAAAGGTTTGTGTGGAAATGATCTAAAGCAGTAGTTGATATCTCCAGTTTATTTCATCTCTAATTTCAATGTATTGATTTACTCTGGGTGTCATTTTCAGACCATCAAACAAACAGTGGCCAAAAAGTACCAGGAGGAACGGGAAGGAGTGAAAAAGGAAGTCCAGCTGCCATGTGGACATCTGTGGACATGGAGGCTCCCTTGGCTCTGACCTGTCACTGCATTCGTGAGAATGAATGTGTTGGGAGTGCAAGACTTTCCACAAAGGCACCCTGCATCATTTTGAGGTTCGTAGCAACTCTCACCACATCACTAGAGCATCATTTCTTTGGTTAGAAGCAATTCTTATGAGATCACTGTAGCATCGGTTTGAGGTTTGAGGTCAACTCTCAATACATCACTGTAGTTTCATTATGAGCTTCATCGCAATTGTCGCATCATTTTTAGGATTTTGAGGACATCGCTCACCACATCACTGTAGCATCATTTCTTAGGTATGTAGCAACTCTCATTAAATCACTTTAGCGTGATTTTGAAATTACTATCAACTCTCACCACATCACTGTAAGCATTCATTTTGAGATTAGTATCAACTCTCACTACATCACTGCCACCTCATTTTAAGGATCGTAGCAACTCTCACTACATCACTGTCAGCTTCATTTTGAGATTCGTATCAACTCTCACTACATCACTCTTGCATCATTTTCAGGATCGTAGCAACTCTCACTACGTCACTGTCGCATCATTTTGAGTATAGTCGCAACTCTCGCGACATTACTGTAGCATCATTTTGAGATTCGTAGCAACTCTCATTACATCACTCTAGCATCATTTGGACATTTGTAACAACTCTCATTACATCACTTTAGCGTGATTTTGAAATTACTATCAACTCTCACCACATCACTGTAGCATCATTTTGAGATTAGTAACAACTCTCACTACATCACTGTAGCATCATTTTGCGGTTCGTAGCAACTCTCACTACACCACTTTAGCATTATTTTGAAATTAGTATCAACTCTGGCCACATCACTGTAGCATCACTTCTTAGGTTTGTCGCAACTCTCATTACATCACTGTCGTATCATTTTGAGGATAGTCGCAACTCTCACCACATCACTGCAGCATCATTTCTTAGGTAAGTAGCAACTCTCATTACATCACTTTAGCGTGATTTTGAAATTACTATCAACTCTCACCACATCACTGTCGCATCATTTTGAGGATCTGTCGCATCATTTTGAGGATAGTCGCAACTCTCACCACATCACTGCAGCATCACTTCTTAGGTTTTTTAGCAACTCTCATTACATCACTTTAGCATCATTTTGAGAATCGTAGCAACTCTCACTACATCACTGTTGCATCATTTTGAGGATAGTAGCAACTCTCACGACATTACTTTAGCATCATTTTGAGATTCGTAGCAACTCTCATTTCATCACTGTAGCATCATTTTGAGGTTCGTCGCAACTCTCACCACATCACTGTAGCATCATTTCTTAGGTAAATAGCAACCCTCATTACATCACTGTACCATCATTTTGAGGTTCGTAGCAACTCTCACCACATCACTGTCGCATCATTTCTTAGGGAAGTAGCAACTCTCATTACACCGCTTTAGCATTATTTTGAAATTACTATCATCTCTCACCACATCACTGTAGCATCACTTCTTAGGTTTTTTAGCAACTCTCATTACATCACTTTAGCATCATTTTGAGAATCGCAGCAACTCTCACTACATCACTGTTGCATCATTTCGAGGATAGTAGCAACTCTCACGACATTACTTTAGCATCATTTTGAGATTCGTAGCAACTCTCACTACATCATTGTAGCATATTTTCTTAGGGAAGTAGCAACTCTCATTACACCTCTTTAGCATTATTTTGAAATAGTATCAACTCTCACCACATCACTGTAGCATCACTTCTTAGGTTTGTAGCAACTCTCATTACATCACTTTAGCGTGATATGGAAATTACTATCAACTCTCACCACATCACTGTAGCATTATTTCTTAGTTAAATAGCAACCCTCATTATATCACTGTAGCATCATTTTGCGGTTCGTAGCAACTCTCACCACATCACTGTAGCATCATTTCTTAGGGAAGTAGAAACTCTCATTACACCCCTTTAGCATTATTTTGAAATTAATATCAACTCTCACCACATCACTGTAGCATCATTTTGAGGATCGTAGCAACTCTCACTACATCACTGTCGCATCATTTTGAGGATAGTCGCAACTCTCGCGACATCAGTGTTGCATCATTTTTTAGGGAAGTAGCAACTCTCATTACACTGCTTTAGCATTATTTTGAAATTACTATCAACTCTCACCACATCACAGTAGCATCACTTCTTAGGTTTGTAGCAACTCTCATTACATCACTTTAGCAACATTTAGAGGTTCGTAGCAACTCTCACCACATCACTGTAGCGTGATTTTGAGATTAGTAGCAACTCTCATTACATCACTGTAGCATCACTTCTTAGGTTCGTAGCAACTCTCACTACATCACTGTCGCATCATTTTGAGATTCGTAGCAACTCTCACCACATCACTGTAGCATCATTTTGAGGTTCGTAGCAACTCTCACCACATCACTGTAGCATCATTTCTTAGGTAAATAGCAACCCTCATTACATCACTGTAGCATCATTTTGAGGTTCGTAGCAACTCTCACCACATCACTGTAGCATCATTTTGCGGTTCGTAGCAACTCTCACTACATCATTGTAGCATCATTTCTTAGGGAAGTAGCAACTCTCATTACACCGCTTTAGCATTATTTTGAAATTACTATCAACTCTCACCACATCACTGTAGCATCACTTCTTAGGTTTGTAGCAACTCTCATTACATCACTTTAGCGTGATATGGAAATTACTATCAACTCTCACCACATCACTGTCGCATCATTTTGAGGATCGTAGCAACCCTCATTACATCACTGTAGCATCATTTTGAAGTTCGTAGCAACTCTCACCACATCACTGTAGCATTATTTCTTAGGTAAATAGCAACCCTCATTATATCACTGTGGCATCATTTTGCGGTTCGTAGCAACTCTCACTACATCACTGTAACATCATTTTGAGGTTCGTAGCAACTCTCACCACATCACTGTAACATCATTTTGAGGTTCGTAGCAACTCTCACCACATCACTGTGGCATCATTTCTTAGGTAAATAGCAACCCTCATTACATCACTGTACCATCATTTTGAGGTTCGTAGCAACTCTCACCACATCACTGTCGCATCATTTCTTAGGGAAGTAGCAACTCTCATTACACCGCTTTAGCATTATTTTGAAATTACTATCATCTCTCACCACATCACTGTAGCATCACTTCTTAGGTTTTTTAGCAACTCTCATTACATCACTTTAGCATCATTTTGAGACTCGTAGCAACTCTCACTACATCACTGTTGCATCATTTTGAGGATAGTAGCAACTCTCACGACATTACTTTAGCATCATTTTGAGATTCGTAGCAACTCTCATTTCATCACTGTAGCATCATTTTGAGGTTCGTAGCAACTCTCACCACATCACTGTAGCATCATTTCTTAGGTAAATAGCAACCCTCATTATATCACTGTGGCATCATTTTGCGGTTCGTAGCAACTCTCACCACATCACTGTAACATCATTTTGAGGTTCGTAGCAACTCTCACCACATCACTGTGGCATCATTTCTTAGGTAAATAGCAACCCTCATTACATCACTATACCATCATTTTGCGGTTCGTAGCAACTCTCACTACATCATTGTAGCATAATTTCTTAGGGAAGTAGCAACTCTCATTACACCGCTTTAGCATTATTTTGAAATTAGTATCAACTCTCACCACATCACTGTAGCATCACTTCTTAGGTTTGTAGCAACTCTCATTACATCACTTTAGCGTGATATGGAAATTACTATCAACTCTCACCACATCACTGTAGCATTATTTCTTAGTTAAATAGCAACCCTCATTATATCACTGTAGCATCATTTTGCGGTTCGTAGCAACTCTCACTACATCACTGTAGCATCATTTCTTAGGGAAGTAGCAACTCTCATTAGACCCGTTTAGCATTATTTTGAAATTACTATCAACTCTCACCACATCACTGTAGCATCACTTCTTAGGTTTGTAGCAACTCTTATTACATCACTTTAGCGTGATTTTGAAATTACTATCAACTCTCACCACATCACTGTAAGCATTCATTTTGAGATTAGTATCAACTCTCACTACATCACTGCCAGCTCATTTTAAGGATCGTAGCAACTCTCACCACATCACTGTCGCATCATTTTGAGGATCGCAGCAACTCTCACTACAAAACTGTCGCATCATTTTGAGGATAGTCGCAACTCTCGCGACATTACTGTAGCATCATTTTGAGATTCGTAGCAACTCTCACCACATCACTGTAGCATCATTTTGAGGATCGTAGCAACTCTCACTACATCACTGTCGCATCATTTTGAGGATAGTCGCAACTCTCGCGACATCAGTGTAGCATCATTTTTTAGGGAAGTAGCAACTCTCATTACACTGCTTTAGCATTATTTTGAAATTACTATCAACTCTCACCACATCACAGTAGCATCACTTCTTAGGTTTGTAGCAACTCTCATTAAATCACTTTAGCAACATTTTGAGGTTCGTAGCAACTCTCACCACATCACTGTAGCGTGATTTTGAGATTAGTAGCAACTCTCATTACATCACTGTAGCATCACTTCTTAGGTTCGTAGCAACTCTCACTACATCACTGTCGCATCATTTTGAGATTCGTAGCAACTCTCACCACATCACTGTAGCATCATTTTGAGGTTCGTAGCAACTCTCACCACATCACTGTAGCATCACTTCTTAGGTTTGTAGCAACTGTCACGACATTACTGTACCATCATTTTGAGATTCGTAGCAACTCTCACCACATCACTGTAGCATCATTTCTTTGGTAAATAGCAACCCTCATTACATCACTGTAGCATCATTTTGAGGTTCGTAGCAACTCTCACCACATCACTGTCGCATCATTTCTTAGGTAGATAGCAACCCTCATCATATCACTGGAGCATCATCTTGCGGTTCATAGCAACCCTCATTACATCACTGTAGCATCATTTTGAGGTTCGTAGCAACTCTCACCACATCACTGTAGCATCATTTCTTAGGTAAATAGCAACCCTCATTACATCACTGTAGCATCATTTTGAGGTTCGTAGCAACTCTCACCACATCACTGTGGCATCATTTTGCGGTTCGTAGCAACTCTCACTACATCATTGTAGCATCATTTCTTAGGGAAGTAGCAACTCTCATTACACCGCTTTAGCATTATTTTGAAATTACTATCAACTCTCACCACATCACTGTAGCATCACTTCTTAGGTTTGTAGCAACTCTCATTACATCACTTTAGCGTGATATGGAAATTACTATCAACTCTCACCACATCACTGTCGCATCATTTTGAGGATCGTAGCAACCCTCATTACATCACTGTAGCATCATTTTGAAGTTCGTAGCAACTCTCACCACATCACTGTAGCATTATTTCTTAGGTAAATAGCAACCCTCATTATATCACTGTGGCATCATTTTGCGGTTCGTAGCAGCTCTCACCACATCACTGTACCATCATTTTGAGGTTCGTAGCAACTCTCACCACATCACTGTACCATCATTTTGAGGTTCGTAGCAACTCTCACTACATCACTGTAGCATCATTTCTTAGGGAAGTAGCAACTCTCATTACACCGCTTTAGCATTATTTTGAAATTACTATCATCTCTCACTTCATCACTGTAGCATCACTTCTTAGGTTTTTTAGCAACTCTCATTACATCACTTTAGCATCATTTTGAGAATCGTAGCAACTCTCACTACATCACTGTTGCATCATTTTGAGGATAGTAGCAACTCTCACGACATTACTTTAGCATCATTTGGAGATTCGTCGCAACTCTCATTTCATCACTGTAGCATCATTTTGAGGTTCGTAGCAACTCTCACCACATCACTGTAGCATCATTTCTTAGGTAAATAGCAACCCTCATTATATCACTGTGGCATCATTTTGTGGTTCGTAGCAACTCTCACCACATCACTGTAACATCATTTTGAGGTTCGTCGCAACTCTCACCACATCACTGTAGCATCATTTCTTAGGTTTGTAGCAACTCTCATTACATCACTTTAGCGTGATTTTGAAATTACTATCAACTCTCACCACATCACTGTGGCATCACTTCTTAGGTTTGTAGCAACTCTCATTACATCACTTTAGCGTGATTTTGAAATTACTATCAACTCTCACCACATCACTGTAAGCATTCATTTTGAGATTAGTATCAACTCTCACTACATCACTGCCACCTCATTTTAAGGATCGTAGCAACTCTCACCACATCACTGTCGCATCATTTTGAGGATTGCAGCAACTCTCACTACAAAACTGTCGCATCATTTTGAGGATAGTCCCAACTCTCGCGACATTACTGTAGCATCATTTTGAGATTCGTAGCAACTCTCACCACATCACTGTAGCATAATTTTGAGGATCGTAGCAACTCTCACTACATCACTGTCCCATCATTTTGAGGATAGTCGCAACTCTCGCGACATCAGTGTAGCATCATTTTTTAGGGAAGTAGCAACTCTCATTACACTGCTTTAGCATTATTTTGAAATTACTATCAACTCTCACCACATCACAGTAGCATCACTTCTTAGGTTTGTAGCAACTCTCATTAAATCACTTTAGCAACATTTTGAGGTTCGTAGCAACTTTCACCACATCACTTTAGCGTGATTTTGAGATTAGTAGCAACTCTCATAACATCACTGTAGCATCACTTCTTAGGTTCGTAGCAACTCTCACTACATCACTGTCGCATCATTTTGAGATTCGTAGCAACTCTCACCACATCACTGTAGCATCATTTTGAGGTTCGTAGCAACTCTCACCACATCACTGTAGCATCACTTCTTAGGTTTGTAGCAACTGTCACGACATTACTGTACCATCATTTTGAGATTCGTAGCAACTCTCACCACATCACTGTAGCATCATTTCTTTGGTAAATAGCAACCCTCATTACATCACTGTAGCATCATTTTGAGGTTCGTAGCAACTCTCACCACATCACTGTAGCATCATTTCTTAGGTAGAATGCAACCCTCATCATATCACTGGAGCATCATCTTGCGGTTCATAGCAACCCTCATTACATCACTGTAGCATCACTTCTTAGGTTTGTCGCAACTCTCATTACATCACTTTAGCATCATTTTGAGGATCGTAGCAACTCTCACTACATCACTGTCGCATCATTTTGAGATTCGTAGCAACTCTCACCACATCACTGTAGCATCATTTTGAGATTCGTAGCAACTCTCACCACATCACTGTAGCATCATTTCTTAGGGAAATAGCAACCCTCATTATATCACTGTAGCATCATTTTGCGGTTCGTAGCAACTCTCACTACATCACTTTAGCATCATTTCTTAGGGAAGTAGCAACTCTCATTACACCCCTTTAGCATTATTTTGAAATTACTTTTAACTCTCACCACATCACTGTAGCATCACTTCTTAGGTTTGTAGCAACTCTCATTACATCACTTTAGCGTGATTTTGAAATTACTATCAACTCTCACCACATCACTGTCAGCATCATTTTGAGATTAGTATCAACTCTCACTACATCACTGCCACCTCATTTTAAGGATCGTAGCAACTCTCACCACATCACTGTAGCATCATTTATTAGGTAAGTAGCGACTCTCATTACATCACTGTCGCATCATTTTGAGGATAGTCGCAACTCTCACAACATTACTGTAGCATCATTTTGAGATTCGTAGCAGCTCTCATTACATCACTTTAGCATCATTTTAAGGATCGTAGCAACTCTCACCAAATCACTGTCAGCATCATTTTGAGGTAAGTAGCAACTGTCACGACATTACTGTAGCATCATTTTGAGATTTATAGCATCTCTCATTACATCACGTTAGCATCACTTCTTAGGTTCGTAGCAACTCTCACTACATCACTGTCGCATCATTTTGAGATTCGTAGCAACTCTCACCACATCACTGTAGCATCATTTCTTAGTTAAATAGCAACCCTCACCACATCACTGTAGCATCATTTTGAAGTTCGCAGCAACTCTCACCACATCACTGTAGCATCATTTCTTAGGTAAATAGCAACCCTCATTATATCACTGGAGCATCATTTTGAGGATCGTAGCAACTCTCACCACATCCCTGCAGCATCACTTCTTAGGTTTGTCGCAACTCTCATTACATCACTTTAGCATCATTTTGAGGATCGTAGCAACTCTCACCACATCACTGTCGGATCATTTTGAGATTCGTAGCAACTCTCACCACATCACTGTAGCATCATTTTGAGATTCGTAGCAACTCTCACCACATCACTGTAGCATCATTTCTTAGGTAAATAGCAACCCTCATTACATCACTGTAACATCATTTTGAGATTCGTAGCAACTCTCCCCACATCACTGTCGCATCATTTTGAGGATCGTAGAAACCCTCATTACATCACTGTAGCATCATTTTGAAGTTCGTAGCAACTCTCACCACATCACTGTAGCATCATTTCTTAGGGAAATAGCAACCCTCATTATATCACTGTAGCATCATTTTGCGGTTCGTAGCAACTCTCACTACATCACTGTAGCATCATTTCTAAGGGAAGTAGCAACTCTCATTACACCCCTTTAGCATTATTTTGAAATTACTTTTAACTCTCACCACATCACTGTAGCATCACTTCTTAGGTTTGTAGCAACTCTCATTACACCACTTTAGCGTGATTTTTTAAATTACTATCAACTCTCACCACATCACTGTCAGCATCATTTTGAGATTAGTATCAACTCTCACTACATCGCTGCCACCTCATTTTAAGGATCGTAGCAACTCTCACCACATCACTGTCGCATCATTTTGAGATTCGTAGCAACTCTCACCACATCACTGTAGCATCATTTCTTAGGTAAATAGCAACCCTCATTACATCACTGTAGCATCATTTTGAGGTTCGTAGAAACTCTCACTACATCACTGTCGCATCGTTTTGAGGATAGTCGCAACTCTCACGACATTACTGTAGCATGATTTTGAGATTCGTAGCAACTCTCACTACATCACTGTAGCATCATTTTGAGGTTCGTCGCAACTCTCACCACATCACTGTAGCATCATTTCTTAGGAAAGTAGCAACTCTCATTACATCACTTTAGCATGATTTTGAAATTACTATCAACTCTCACTACATCACTCTAGCATCATTTCTTAGGTAAGTAGCAACTCTCATTACATCACAATACCATGATTTTGAAATTACTATCAACTCTCATTACATCACTGTAGCATCATTTGGACATTTGTAGCAACTCTCATTACATCACTGGAGCATCATTTTGAGGTTCGTAGCAACTCTCACCACATCACTGTAGCATCATTTATTAGGTAAGTAGCAACTCTCATTACATCACTGTCGCATCATTTTGAGGATAGTCGCAACTCTCACGACATTACTGTAGCATCATTTTGAGATTCGTAGCAGCTCTCATTACATCACTTTAGCATCATTTTAAGGATCGTAGCAACTCTCACCACATCACTGTCAGCATCATTTTGAGCTAAGTAGCAACTGTCACGACATTACTGAAACATCATTTTGAGATTTATAGCATCTCTCATTACATCACTGTAGCATCACTTCTTAGGTTCGTAGCAACTCTCACTACATCACTGTCGCATCATTTCTTAGGTAAATAGCAACCCTCATGATATCACTGTAGCATCATTTTGCGGTTCGTAGCAACTCTCACTACATCACTGTAGCATCATTTCTTAGGTAAATCGCAACCCTCATTACATCACTGTAGCATCATTTTGAGGTTCGTAGCAACTCTCACCACATCACTGTAGCATCATTTCTTAGGGAAGTAGCAACTCTCATTACACCGCTTTAGCATTATTTGAAATTACTATCAACTCTCACCACATCACTGTAGCATCACTTCTTTGGTTTGTAGCAACTGTCACGACATTACTGTACCATCATTTTGAGATTCGTAGCAACTCTCACCACATCACTGTAGCATCATTTCTTGGTAAATAGCAACCCTCATTACATCACATCATTTCTCTCTCTGACTGTAGCATCATTTTGAAATTAGTAGCAACTCTCATTACATCAGTTTAGCATCATTTTCAGGTTTTAACACCTCTCACCTCTCACATCACTGGAGCATCATTTTGAGGTTCGTAGCAACTCTCACTACATCACTGTAGCATCATTTTGAGGTTTTAAAAAAATCTCACCACATCACTGGAGCATTATTTCTTAGGTTAGTAGCAACTCTCATTACATCACTTTAGCATCATTTTGAGCATCGTAGCAACTCTCACTACATCACTGTCAGCATCATTTTGAGGTTAGTCGCAACTCTCACTACATCACTGTCAGCATCATTTTGAGGTGAGCAGCAACTCTCACTACATGACTGTAGCATCATTTTGAGGTTTTATGCAACTCTCACTGCAATACTGTCAGCATCATTTTAGCATAGTAGAAGCTCTCACCACATCACTGAAGCATAATTTCTTAGGTTAGAAGAAACTCATTACATCACTTCAGCATCATTTTGACATTAGTAGCAACTCTCACTACATCACTGGAGCATCATAATGAAATTAGTCGCAACTCTCACTACATCACTGTAGCAGCATTTCTTAGGTTAGTAGCGACATTCATTACATTACTTTAGCATTATTTTGAAATTAGTAGTAACTCTCACTACATTACTGTCATCATCATTTTGAGGTTAGTAGCAACTCTCACTACATTACTGTGTCTTCATTTTGAGGTTAGTAGCAACTCTCATTACATCACTGTAGCATCATTTTGAGGTTAGTAGCAACTCTCATTACATCACTGTAGCATCATTTCTCAGGTTAGGATCAAGTCTCATTAAGTCACGAGCATCATTTTTTTGAGGTTCGCAACAACTCTCACTACATTACTGTCAGCATAATTTCTCAGGTTCATAGCAACTCTCATTACATCACTTTAGCATGATTTTGAGCATCGCAGCAACTCTCATCACATCACTGTAGTATCATTTCTTAGGTTCGTAGCAACTCTCATTAAATCAATTTAGCATCATTTTGAAATTAGTAGCAACTCTCATTACATCATTTTAGCATCATTTTCAGGTTTTAAGCAACTCTCACCACATCACTGGAGCATCATTTTCAGGTTCGTAGCAACTCTCACAACATCACTGTAGCATCATTTTGAGGTTTTAAACAGATCTCACCACATCACTGTAGCATCATTTCTTTGGTTTGTAGCAACTCTCATTACATCACTTTAGCATGATTTTGAGCATCGTAGAAACTCTCATCACATCACTGTAGCATCATTTCTTAGGTTCGTAGCAACTCTCATTACATCACTTTAGCATCATTTTGAGATTAGTAGCAACTCTCACTACATCACTGTAGCATCATTTCTGAGCTTAGTAGCAACTCTTACGACATCACTTGACCATCATTTTTAGGTTCGTAGCAACTCTCACTACATCACTCTAGCATCATTTTGAGGTTTTAAACAACTCTCACCACATCACTTCAGCATCATTTTAAGATTAGTAGCAACTGTCACCACATCACTGGAGCATCATTTTGAGGTTCATAGCAACTCTCACTACATCACTGTAGCATCATTTTGAGATTCGTAGCAACTCTCACTACATCACTGTAGCATAATTTTGAGGTTTTAAACAAATCTCACCACATCACTGTAGCATCATTTCTTTGGTTTGTAGCAACTCTCATTACATGACTTTAGCATGATTTTGAGCATCGTAGCAACTCTCACTACATCAGTGTCAGCATCATTTTGAGCATTGCAGCAACTCTCATCACATCACTGTAGCATCATGTCTTAGGTTAGTTGCAACTCTCATTACAACACTTTCGCATCATTTTGAGATTCGTAGCAACTCTCACTACATCACTGTAGCACCATTTCTTAGGTTCGTAGCAACTGTCATTACATCACTTCAGCATCATTTTGAGATTCGTTGCAAATGTGATTACATCACTTTGCATTATTTTGAGATCAGTAGCAACTCTCACCTCATCACTTTCACATCATTTCTTGGGTTCGTAGCAACTCTCATTACATCACTGTAGCATCATTTATTAGGTTTGTAGCAACTCTCATTACATCACTTCAGCATCATTTTGAGGTTAGTCGCAACTCTCACTACATGACTGTAACATCATTTTGAGGTTTTAAGCAACTCTCACCACATCACTGGAGCATTATTTCTTAGGTTAGTAGCAACTCTCATTACATCACTTTAGCATCATTTTGAGCATCGTAGCAACTCTCACTACATCACTGTCAGCATCATTTTGAGGTTAGTCGCAACTCTCACTACATCACTGTCAGCATCATTTTGAGGTGAGCAGCAACTCTCACTACATGACTGTAGCATCATTTTGAGGTTTTATGCAACTCTCACTACAATACTGTCAGCATCATTTTAGCATAGTAGCAGCTTTCACCACATCACTGTAGCATAATTTCTTAGGTTAGAAGAAACTCATTACATCACTTCAGCATCATTTTGAGATTAGTAGCAACTCTCACTACATCACTGTAGCATCATAATGAAATTAGTCGCAACTCTCACTACATCACTGTAGCATCATTTCTTAGGTTAGTAGCGACATTCATTACATTACTTTAGCATTATTTTGAAATTAGTAGTAACTCTCACTACATTACTGTCATCATCATTTTGAGGTTAGTAGCAACTCTCACTACATTACTGTGTCTTCATTTTGAGGTTAGTAGCAACTCTCATTACATCACTGTAGCATCATTTTGAGGTTAGTTGCAACTCTCACTACATTACTGTCAGCATAATTTCTCAGGTTCATAGCAACTCTCATTACATCACTTAAGCATGATTTTGAGCATCGCAGCAACTCTCATCACATCACTGTAGTATCATTTCTTAGGTTCGTAGCAACTCTCATTAAATCAATTTAGCATCATTTTGAAATTAGTAGCAACTCTCATTACATCATTTTAGCATCATTTTCAGGTTTTAAGCAACTCTCACCACATCACTGGAGCATCATTTTCAGGTTCGTAGCAACTCTCACAACATCACTGTAGCATCATTTTGAGGTTTTAAACAAATCTCACCACATCACTGTAGCATCATTTCTTAGGTTCGTAGCAACTCTCATTAAATCAATTTAGCATCATTTTGAAATTAGTAGCAACTCTCATTACATCACTTTAGCATGATTTTGAGCATCGTAGCAACTCTCATCACATCACTGTAGCATCATTTCTTAGGTTCGTAGCAACTCTCATTACATCACTTTGGCATTATTTTGAGCATCGTAGCAACTCTCACCTCATCACTTTCGCATCATTTCTTGGGTTCGTAGCAACTCTCATTACATCACTGTATCATCATTTCTTATGTTAGTAGCAACTCTCATGAAGTCACTTCAGCATCATTTTGAGGTTAGTAGCAACTCTCTCTACATCACTGTGCCTTCATTTTGACGTTCGTAGGAACTCTCATGACATCACTGTCAGCATCATTTTGAGGTTCGTAGCAACTCTCACCACATCACTTTCGCATCATTTCTTGGGTTCGTAGCAACTCTCACCACATCACTGGAGCATTATTTCTTAGGTTAGTAGCAACTCTCTCTACATCACTGTGCCTTCATTTTGACGTTCGTAGCAACTCTCACTACATTACTGTCAGCATCATTTCTTAAGTTCGTAGCAACTCTCACCACATCACTTTCGCATCATTTCTTGGGTTCGTAGCAACTCTCATTACATCACTGGAGCATTATTTCTTAGGTTAGTAGCAACTCTCATTACATCACTGTAGCATAATTTCTTAGGTTTGTCGCAACTGTCCTTACATAACTTCAGCATCATTATGAAATTAGTAGCAACTCTCGGAGCGGAAGTTCCCGTCAGAGCCGGAGATGGTCGCTTAAGGAAAGCTTGCTCGATTACGAACTAAACTTTTGCCCCTAAGAAGTATAAAACTGAGAAGTTAAGCCAATTAAAGTCATCGCGGGGTGAGGATGGCGTCTGGTGCAGCCAAAGACAGGAAAACTAGAGCGCTGAAGCCGACGTCTAACAAGCCTGCCGTTGGAGAAAGCGAGCAGCGGCAGCCGGGAGCTACCGCTAAAGCTACTGTGGGAGCCGCAGCCAAGGAAGCAGTCCGTTCGCCGCCGCCTGCTACGACCGCCTGGGCTGAGGCGGACAAGGAGGAGGAGGAGACGGTTGGTCTCGCCACGATCCTGAGAGAACTACGTGACTTCAGGCAAGACAACAAACGTCAGTTGCAGGAAATTAAAGGAGAACTTGATAAAACGAACTCCAGGCTAACTGATGCCGAGGCTAGGATATCGGCTAACGAGGATGGGCTGCAGCAGGTGAACGAGGTGCTCTCCAGCAGAGAATAACGGCACTGGAGGGCTACGGGAGAAGATCGAACATCCGCATTCACGGCGTGAAGGAGGGTTCCGAGCCTCCGGGCCCCATGATTCCGTTTGTTGAGAAACTGCTGCGGGAAAATCTGGGCATCCCTGACGGAAGAGTCTTACAAATACAGAGAGCTCATCGTGCGTTGGCGCCACTGCCCGACAAAGATAGACCACCGAGATCCATAGTGGTCAATTTCCTCAACTTTACGGATAAAGAAGAAGTGGTGAAGCTTGCCTGGCAGAAGAGAGGTTTTGTGTGGCAGAACCAGAAAGTCAATATTGACCATGACTATCCACCTGAAATTCTTGTCAAGAGGAAGGAGTATGCGGAGTCGCGCAGGGTCCTGAAGGAGAATGACATTCGGTTCCAGACATTGTATCCAGCCCGCTTCAATATCCACCATGCCGACGGGGTGAGGATCTACACTGCGGTGGAAGAGGCGACGGCAGACCTGGCGAACCGGGGGCTCCCGGTCAAGGTTTTCAAGGAACCAGCATCACTGTGGGAGAGGATCCAGAGGGGGTCGTGGCAGAAGGCGAGAGGTGGAAGGCAGACCACACGGCAAAGCGGAGCTCCGGGATATAAAGAAAAACTGCAGGCGTTTAGAAGAGGCGACGTGGAGTGAAAAGGAGCATCTCTTCTGAATTGGACAGCGAGGAAGGCAAAAAGGAGGTTTTTGCACCGACACAGACGCTAATATGCTATCATGTTTAAAGAGAGATCGAGACTTTTCTTTAGGTTGTCATCGGTATGGAGGGCCCTCTAACACGGTTAGGTTATGGAGGCTATCCCTCGGATGGGAGGCTGGTCGGCTGGGGAAGACCACAGCCGGAACACAAGTTCATCAGGGTGACGTTGTTAGTGTTTGATTGCACTATTGTTAATAATTTTGAGTTTGTTTCTGCTTCCCCAGGTGCTGAGGGGTTTTGGTTTACATGTATGAGGAGAAGGGGTGCCATAAAATGCCTACTGTATATAACATGCAGGGGGATCCAGTCAAAATAATTACTTTCAATGTAAATGGGGTTTTGAATCCTATTAAAAGACATAAAATACAAACAAAGTTGAAAAGGGAGAAGGCGCAGTTTGCTCTGCTTCAAGAGACACATATGAGTCAGGCTGAGCATCTGAAACTTAAAAGGATGGGAGTTCAACACGTGTTCTCGTCAGCTGATGGGACCAGTCATGAAAAAGGAGTTGCAACCCTAATTTCAAGTGCAATCAATTACGAACACATTTCTGAAGTGATGGATGGAGAGGGGAGGTTTGTGAGTAATACAGGCAAGATAGAGGGTACATTGGTGACCATTATAAATGTGTATATACCACCGGGAAGCGATTGGCCCTTATACAGACGTATTCTAGACTTAATGGTGAATTCACAGGGAGTGGTCATTTGTGGGGGAGACTTTAACATAAAATTGTCCAACATGGACTCTTCTGCCACGACGGGTTTGAATAATCCTATTAGTAGGAAGGTGAACGCGCTCATGGGAGAACTGGGATTGATCGATGTGTGGAGAGAGCTGCATCCTGACGACAGAGAGTATACACTTTATAGTTGCCCTCACGCTGCATACGGTTGGACTATTTTGTTATGTTTACAGTCGATGGGTTCAGAGTACGGAGCTGCGATATTGAAACAATAGACTTGTCTGATCATAGCCCAGTTTCTATGTCAATACACCTCGGGAGAAAGAAAAGAGCAAGCCTCTGGCGATTAAATTCATATATATTGAACAAGCCAACAATAGTGGCGAAGATAAAGAAAGATATTCAAGAATTTATGGAATTAAACAATTCTGAGGAAATATCCCCAGCAATATTATGGGACACTTTAAAGGCAGTGATGAGAGGGAAACTTATATCTTTGACTGCTCATTTGAAAAAAGTTAAACGACAGAAGCTATTGACTTTAGAAGACAAATTAAAACATTTACAGTTGGCGGAGGTGGTACTAATCATACTCTAAAGCAAGAAATTAAAAAAATTCAGGCTGAAATTAATAACATTTACTCCCAGGAAACACAGAAGAATTTTCTTTTCTTAAGGCAAAAGTATTACGAAGCAGGTGGCAAATCAGCCAAGTACCTGGCTTTTCAGGCTCCACAGGCGATGCGGGAGGAATACGAATTATTATGGGATAATGATCACATTAAATATTTGGGTATAAACGTATCAAAGGACCCATCAAAGTTATCCCAGGCAAATTTTGACCCTATATCAATAAAAATTAAATCAGACTTACACAGGTGGAACTTAATTCCCTTCTTAAGCTTGATTTCGAGAATAAGTGCAATTAAAATGAATGTACTTCCCCGCTTGCTCTACTTATTTAGAAATTTGCCAATAAAAGTGGAGGAGAACCAATTTAGGGAATGGGATAAATTGATCTCGCGCTTTATATGGCAAGGGAAAAAACCGAGAATCAAATTTAGCACTCTTCAGTTGAGAAAAGATAAGGGGCGCTTGGCTCTTCCAAACTTGAGGAAATACTATGATGCTGCACAACTAACGCCCTTACTATACTGGAGCAACGAGGGGTACAGATCTAGCTAAACAAACACCTGGTTGCATATTTGAGTAACTGTTTGCTGTTGTCTGTGGTTTGAGATGTAAATAGATTAAACAGTGGTAGAACCACTACTTCCATTGGATGCTGCTGCTCAGATGTGGGGACAGAGATCTTCTACATAACAGGAGCAACTGTGAGAAAAATCTTAAGATTCATTGTTCTAGAGGTAGAATATTAGGAAAATATGGCCGTTGGTGGCTTAAATCAGTCCAACACACACTGTAGCAGTATGAATTCTGATTGGACACACGACTCAACATTTACGGCAACACGAAAGGTCGACAGTTTTTCCTCATTGGTGGCTGGACTTCATTTTGGCGTCCTGCTGACAACCTTTCATTCAAGGGAGTTGTCTTTAAATCTCATTCATCATAATGGAAAACCAGTGTATTGCAGGAAACAAATGCATTGTGACATTGAATATGATGAGCATAAATGATTAAAAGTAAAGTTAGAGATACATTGAAAGTGATTATATAAAAGATGTAATTATAATTTTTAATTACAAATTAAAAAGAGAATAGAAAATATCTAATAATTTGAAAATCAATTCTAAATTATTTACCACTACAATTCTCTTGGCATCAATTATTTAAATGTTTTGAACTCTATTTATTCTGGTGGAACTCTCTAGGTTCTTCATGACATAGTTCACTCTATGTTTGGGTTCATCCACTGTATAAGCTTCTGCTTGGAATGCCACTGAACTTTTGTCTATTATTGTCAGGACGGCAGAGATGGAGGCAAAGCTCTGAGTAATCATCAATGATCGAACTGAGAAGTTGGTCCTTCCATCAGGAATCCCACCCACTGTGAATGAGCTGCAAACTATTGTGAAGGAGACCTTTCAGTCTTCAGTATTTGGACTTGGAATTTGAAGATTACTTTACTCTCCATAACAGTGGTCAGATTAAACACAAAGACACCATAAAGGTTGTTCACACTGCCCCCCTTGTTCTGAACTTGCTTCCAGTTGAGGAAAGTTTGAACACTTCCTTTGTTCAGCAGTTAACTGACTCTGAGTCTGTATGCTATGCAGAGTCAACTGCAGCTGATGCAGTGTCATCTCCTGGAACATCATCTTCACAGGACACCATTAGCCTGTCAACTGTCAGGGCGAAGTACACCAGAACGTTGTCAACCATGGCCAAAACAGTTCCCCATTCCACAGTTTGCGTACGAAACTGAGATGTACCTTGAAAGAGCCACTGAAGTCTTCAAGAAGGATGGAACACTTCTGACTACCTCGAAGATCAAGTCTGACACAATTGAGAAGCTGGCTGAAACTGTCTATAGATATACAGCCTGTCCATCAGGGTCACACATAGGGGATGTTGCTGAAGCACTTGTTAAGAAATATCCTTGTCTCAAGGAACCCGGCTCCTTTGGAGGTTACTGTGGCTGGCAACAAAGCATCAAATATAAGATGGCAAATTATCGCACCAAACTCCGAGGCTATGGTGTTCCTGAGGTGTTGTGCAGTGCACAGAAACGCAAGGCTCCCGCAGACCAGAAGTCTGCAAAAAATGTAAAAAAGCCTCGAAAGGCAGAGGTTAACTACCTCCCTCCTTACCCAGCCGGAGAAGATGAAGAAAGCCAAGGGCAAGAGAGGATTCAGTTGCTTACTGAAGTAAAGAAAAAGGACAATAACGCATTGGTAAAAGAAAAAATGGCCAAAGCATTTGCACACAGAAGAAATGAAATCATCAACCTGTCACCCAGCACAGAGGACATCAAAGCCAGATGGCGGGCTCTATTTGAGCCAACTCAAGTGAGTTACAAGTGCATGCTAATCAGAAATATTCCTTGCCCATCGTGAAGGATTGCACTTGTGGTTCTGCTTTTGGCTCTTGGATACAAAATGTACGTTGCATTACTGTCATCTATTTTCTAAATTACATTTTCAAGATCAAATTTTGAAATGAATAAAATATTTTTTAATGTATTACTTGGAAAAATGTAAATAGTAGAGGAACATTGAAGATTACAGTATGCTAACCAAAACATTTAATTAAAAGGGTCATATTATGTTCCTTTCCCAGTTTAATATTGATGTATTCACGATGCATTAACTAACATTCGTTGAGAAGCCCACTCTTCTGTGATTGGCCAACTGCTTAGAGTACCGTATTTTCCGCACTATAAGGCGCACCTAAAAGCCCTTAATTTTCTCAAAAACCGACATTGCGCCTTATTATCCGACGCGTCTTATATATGGATCAACATTGGTTAATTATGGATACCGTAGTCAGGGGGCGTGGCCGAAGTAACAGTGGTAAAAACAGTACAGGAGAATTCTGGTCTCACACCACTTGTGTGTGTATAAAAACCCCAAAATGGCACCTTTCAAGAGACGCGCTTACGACGCAGAGTTCAAACTCAAGGCTGCCAGTCAGCAGCTACCGGTACGCACGGTACCGTGTTGTGAATGCACTGACTTGTTTTGGGAGTGAACAGTGTTGTCAGAACGTTGCTTTGTATTCTATTAATAAAGTTTGACTGACTGACTTAGCTGACTGTTTTGTTGACATTCCCTTGAGCACAGCTCCATCTAGTGGATGCATAACGCATCCCCAGCCACGACAGTCGTTGATATTCTATGCTCTTATAATGCGGTGTGCCCTGTATTTGAAAACAGTTTTAAAACAGGCCAAAGAGCTGCTTTGTGAATACACAGACATTTTTACGTAGATTCGGGCAACTTCTTAAATAAGTAATGGAAAGTAGAGTTGAACCAGTTGCTGTGGATGACTTCAAGCTTCAGGAATGAACTTTCAGTGACACATAGAGATTGGTTGTCAGGTGACCAGCCTGTGCTAGCGAAGGTAGAATAAGATATTCATCAGTACAGTGCCTGGCAGAAATGATGTAGCAATGGATTGATATCATTGACAAATATTTACAACTGTAACCATAGTTTCTGGTGTTAGTGAATTGTTTTGATTTGTTGGTGAACTGATTGGATCCTATTCAACTTACCTGGTGTATTTTTTATGCACGTTTTGTAAGTACATTATCTCAGATTTATTTTATGTAAATAGGGTGCATCACAAGCAACAGCCATGACAAACCGAACTGCTGGAAGCAATTTGTGAGATGGGACCTTCTCCTTTGGCTGTACTGTCCGATATACACAATGCTGTCTCTATGACAGGATGCTGATGGTGACACTGTGTCGCTGGACCTTGCTGTTAAAAGCCTGAAGATCTACAACCTCAAGACCAATATGTCCGAGGGTCCTGAGGACATCGGTATTGTGGTCGAGGGTGTGAGAGTTCTGACTGATCTGGGTAACTTTCCAAGGGCTTGTTCCCTGCTCGTTGGGTTGGCATTTGCTGTGAATCTTGCCTATCCAAAGGAACTCAGGTACACGTTTGAAGTATTCCAGAAGCTTCTCCTCGAGCTGGATAGTTCAAAGCTGTCCCCAAAAGTGGACCGCCTCAGGAGTAAGCTACTGGCTTAACAAGAAGGACCATTGCAGGTCAACAAAGGACTCTCACTCTTACTGTCAAAACTGATCAACAAGACTTTGTTCAATGCTGGAGTTTCAGTGAAGGTAGTCATTAAGGTAAAATGTCAAAAAGTTTGAATTTCCGCAGCGTATTTTTTCTTGCAGTGCATAATAACTGTTAATACGTTGTTTTTTGTCTGTGTTGACAATACAAGGTTGTGAATGCTTCTGTGCCATGGGATGGCACTGTCCAAGAGCCCCCCTTTCCAAGGACAGACCCAGTTGTTGTCATTTGTGGTGATGTGGCTTTTTACACGGCTTTTGCATCTTCAGAGACCTGTCACATGACCCTTGTGTAACTGTGACTTTTTGTTGTTCATGCCAACTGCACGACTGAAGAGTTATCGTCCATCCATCGTCATCTTCCGCTTATTCCTACACACATTAAGGGTCGCGGGGGGTGGAGCCTATCCCAGCATCTACGGGCGAGAGGCGGGGTTCACCCTGGACAGGTCGCCAGTCCATTGCAGGGCCAACATACAGAGATGGACAACCATTCACACTCACATTCATACCTACGGTCAATTTAGAGTATCAATCAGCCTCGTCCCCTAATGTCCATGTCTTTGGACAGTGGGAGGAAGCTGGAGTACCCGGAAAGAACCCACGCAGACACGGGGAGAACATGCAAACTCCACACAGAAAGATCCTGTGCTGGAGCCGGGACTCAAACCCGGAACCTTCTTGCTGTGAGGCCACAGTGCTGACCACTGCACCACCGTGCACCCGTCATTGTATGATTCATTTTGAAATATAAAGATGGAACAGAACCATTGGAATCAGATGTCAGGACATTTGAAGGAATGTCAATCTCCTGTTGAAATGTTGCAGTGTGCAGCTGAGGCTCTCTGGCAGTGGCACCAGGAGCCACAATGGCAGAACCTGGACCCTCCTGGAGGAGAACCACAGGTGAGGGCCTTCTTGGCTCCAGATTGATGGAAATCAAGTGTCTAAGTTCTGTTAGCAGCCATGAAGTTGATCTGGTTGGCACTGGTATTTGTTCTTGCTGCAGCTCAGGAGTGATTCAGGAGTGATTCAGGAGAAGAGTTTCAGAACAGCCCAGGTTGGGGACTGGAATTTTAGAATTTCCCCTGGAACCAGACAACCTTGGGAGGTAAAACCTCCAATCATAGCCACTCAGATGCAGCAGCAGAAGAAGCTGTCATCCACCCTGACAGTCAGAGCATCAAGTCAAGAAAACATCACCATCTTGTAGTTCCAAACCTCCACCTGTCAGATTCAGCTACTTCTTATTGTGGGACTTTAAATTTGAACACAATGGAATTTGGACAAGGAGTTTTCCTTCCAGTCCAAACATCATCGTCCAGCCTCCAACCAGAGGTCCATCAGTTATCATGGAGCCACAGGTGGAGTCTGGATTCTTTTCTAGAATGAGACGGCAATGACAGTCCTGCCAAGTGACATCACTGACATGAATGGATGACTTCAGTCACGTGACTGGATGACTTCAGTCACATGACAGGATGACTTCAGTCACGTGACTGGATGACTTCAGTCACATGACTGGATGACAGTGTAGATGCCAATGTAGAGGTTGGGGAAATAGTCTCTGAGAATCCAGCTTGAAGCCACAGCCTCCTTGTTTTCCAAAAACCCAAACAGCGACCATCAGTCTCCCTCCAATCCTGTACTTGGGTAAACAACAAAAACAGAGTAAAAGTCTCTGGCAACATATTTGTTTCCTGTAGGGTTTCTTCATGTATGTGTGGTGTACCTGCTTTCCCAGAGGACTGCCATCTTTGTTCTGTGGGCTGACATGTTTTAGTGTCAGCACAGGTCATAGTGCTGAGACTGAACTCTCATTCTCCTCCAAGTAGTATTTCCACCTCACACTCCTGCATATATTCAAGTGAACAGGGAACACAAATTTATGCACAACTTCTCCTGTGTATTCATCCACAGTCACTAAACAACAACCAAACCAAACAAAAGAGGTTTGCTAGCATGGCGATCAGCTGTAGTTCACCATCTTATCCAGGTCACATGACTCAGGAGTGGCGTGGCCGTCTGGCAACCAAAGGGTGGCTGGTTTGATCCTCACTTTCTCTAGTGACCATGTCAAAGTGTCCTTGAGTGAGATACTGAACCCCTAAATACTTCTGATGAGTAGGTTGGCTCCTTGCATGGCAGCCTTCAGCATCAGTGTGTGAGTGTGTGTGAATGAGAGGACATTGTTCAGCTCCTTGAGTGCTGCTGAGGTAGAAAGGCTCTGTACAAACTGAGTCCTTTTACCATTTCTTTCCTGCTTCTAGCAGCGCTGTCGTCACTTCCTGTGACCGTGGAAGGAAGGGGTCCCCCTTCAGAATCAGTTTGATATCATGATGTTACTTCCTCTTCAACATGCCTTTAGCAGACCAACTCAGAGAACAGCTCAGTGAGGTAGTGTGGCCAAGCGGTCTAAGGCGCTGGATTAAGGCTCCAGTCTCTGAAGAGGTGTGGGTTCAAATCCCACCACTGCCATCATGTCCAAGGTCACTGGAGAGGTGTGGCAGGTCTCTCACAGCCTTTCCTTTCACTTCTACTCATATTTTCAAACCTGTGACCAAAAGAAGAAATAGGACCTTAAAGACTCTCCAGCTGGTCCAGAACACTGCTGCCTGACTAGAACTAGTAGAAGAGACCATGTCTGTCCTGTGCTGGCTTCTCTGCATGGCCCCCAGTCAAATTCAGAATAGAATTCTAAATTCTCCTTCTACCATCAAAGTCCTCAACAGTCAGGCTCCTTCCTACCTGACAGAGCTCCTAGTCCCCTAGGGGTTACTGGTGGTTCCTAGAGTTCTAAAAGTAGAATGGAGCCAGAGCCTTCAGCTATCAGGCTCCCCTCCTGTGGAACCGTCTCACAGTTTCAGTCCAGGATGCAGGCACCCTCTCGACCTATAAGAGCAGACTAAAGACCTTCCTTTTTGATCAGGCTTATAGTTGGGCTGCTTAGGCTGGCCATTAGATCTGCTGCTATAGGCTTAGGCTGCTGGGGGATCTCCCATGGTGCACTGGGCTTCTCTCTACTCCTCTCTTCCCTCTCTGTCCTCCTTTAATTGTCATTTATAAATCATACTCAGATGTGTCACTAACTCCCTCTCCCCTCATCCCAGATCTGGGTGCTGCTGGAGGAGGCTGCAAACCTGCAAACCTGAAGAGCTCAGTCTCCCACAATAACCTCAAAGTGATGCTGACAGTCATGTGGTAAGAGTTGCTACGAACCTTTGAATAATGCAACAGTGATGTCAGAAGAATTGCTAATGATCTCAAAATGATGCGACAGTGATGTAGTAAGAATTGCTAATGATCTCAAAATGATGCTAACAGTAATGGAGTGAAACTTTCGAATAACCTCAAAGTGATGCTGACAGTCATGTAGTAAGTGTTGCTACGAACCTCAAAAAAATGCGACAGTGATGTCAGAAGAATTGCTAATGATCTCAAAATGATGCTACAGTGATGTCGTAAGAATTGCAAATGAACTCAAGATGATGCTAACAGTAATGTCGTGATAGTTGCTAATAAACTCAGTGATGCTTACAGTAATGTAGTAAGAGTTTCGAACAACCTCAAAGTGATGCTGACAGTCATGTAGTAAGAGTTGCTACTGAACTCAATTTAATGCGACAGTGATGTCGTAAGAATTGCTAATGAACTCAAAATGATGCTAACAGTAATGGAGTGAAAGTTTCGAATAACCTCAAAGTGATGCTGACAGTCATGTAGTAAGAGTTGCTACGAACCTCAAAATAATGCGACAGTGATGTCGGAAGAATTGCTAATGAACTCAAAATGATGCTAACAGTAATGTAGTGATAGTTGCTAATCAACTCAGTGATGCTTACAGTAATGTACTAAGTGTTTCGAACAACCTCAAAGTGATGCTGACAGTCATGCAGTAAGAGTTGCTACGAACCTCAATATAATGCGACAGTGAGGTCAGAAGAATTGCTAAAGATCTCAAAATGATGCGACAGTGATTTAGTAAGAATTGCTAATGAACTCAAAATGATGATAACAGTAATGGAGTGAATGTTTCGAATAACCTCAAAGTGATGCTGACAGTCATGTAGGAAGAGTTTCTATGAACCTCAAAATAATGCGACAGTGATGTCGGAAGAATTGCTAATGATCTCAAAATGATGCGACAGTGATGTAGTAAGAATTGCTAATGAACTCAAAATGATGCTAAAAGTAATGGAGTGAAAGTTTCGAAAAACCTCGGAGTGATGCTGACAGTCATGTAGGAAGAGTTGCTACGAACCTCAAAATAATGCGACAGTTATTTCGTAAGAATTGCTAATAAACTCTAAACGATGCTGACGGTATTGGAGGAAGAGTTGAAACTAACCTCAAAATGATGCTAAAGTTATGTCGTAAGAATTGCTATTAAACTCAAAATGATGCTAACAGTAATGTAGAGATAGTTGCTAATAAACTCAGTGATGCTTACAGTAATGTAGTAAGTGTTTCGAACAACCTCAAAGTGATGCTGACAGTCATGTAGTAACAGTTGCTACGAACCTCCAAATAATGCAACAGTGATGTTGGAAGAATTGCTAATGATCTTAAAATGATGCAACAGTGACGTAGTAAGCATTGTAATGAACTCAAAATGATGCTGACGTAATGGAGGAAGAGTTGAAAATAACCTAAAAATGCTGCTACAGTGATGTCGTAAGAATTGCTAATCATCTAAAAATGATGCGACAGTGATGTCGTAAGAATTGTTAATGAACTCAAAATGATGGTAACAGTAATGGAGTGAAAGTTGCTAATAAACTCAAAGTGATGCTGACAGTAATGTAGTAAGTGTTTCGAACAACCTCAAAGTCATGCTGACAGTCATGTAGTAAGAGTTTCTACGAACCTTAAAATAATGCGAGAGTGATGTCAGAAGAATCGGTAATGATCTCAAAATGATGCGACAGTGATGGAGTAAGAATTGCAAATAAACTCAAAATGATGCTAACAGTAATGTAGTGAAAGTTTCGAATAACCTCAAAGTGATGCTGACAGTCATGTAGTAAGAGTTGATACTAACCTCAAAATAATGCAACAGTGATGTAGTAAGAGTTGCTACGAACCTAAAAATAATGCGACAGTGATGTCAGAAGAGTTGCTAATGAACTCAAAATGATGCTAACAGCAATGGAGTGAAAGTTTCGAATAACCTCAAAGTGATGTTGACAGTCATGGAATAAGAGTAGCTCTGAACCTTAAAATAATGCAACAGTGATGTAGTAAGAGTTGCTACGAACCTAAAAATAATGCGACAGTGATGTCAGAAGAGTTGCTAATGAACTCAAAATGATGCTAACAGTAATGGAGTGAAAGTTTCGAATAACCTCAAAGTGATGTTGACAGTCATGTAATAAGAGTAGCTATGAACCTTAAAATAATGCAACAGTGATGTCAGAAGAATTGCTAATGATCTCAAAATGATGCGACAGTGATGTCGTACGAACTGCTAATGAACTCAAAATGATGCTAACAATAATGTAGTGAAAGTTTCAAACAACCTAAAAATGATGCTGACAGTAATGTAGTAAGAGTTGCTACGAACCTCCAAATAATGCGACAGTGATGTCGGAAGAATTGCTAATGATCTCAAAATGATGCGACAGTGATGGAGTAAGAATTGCTAATGAACTCAAAATGATGCTAACAGTAATGCAGTGAAAGTTTCGAATAACCTCAAAGTGATGCTGACAGTCATGTGGTTAGAGTTGCGAGTAACCTAAAAATGATGCTGACAGTAATGTAGTAAGAGTTGCTAATAACCTCAAAATAATGCTACAGTGATGTCGCAAGAATTGCTAATGAACTCAAAATGATGCTAACAGTAATGTAGTGAAAGTTTCGAATAACCTCAAAATGATGCTGACAGTCATGTAGTAAGAGTCGCTACGAACCTCAAAATAATGCAACAGTGATGTCGGAAGAATTGCTAATAAACTCAAAATGAAGCTCACAGTAATGTAGTGATAGTTGCAAATAAACTACATGATGCTTGCAGTAATGTAGTCAGTGTTTTGAACAACCTCAAAGTGATGCTGACAGTCATGTAGTAAGAGTTGCTACTAACGTCAAAATAATGCTCCAGTGATGTCGTAAGAATTGCTAATCACCTCAAATTGATGCTGACAGGAATGTAGTAAGTCTGCTAATAACCTTAAAATAATGCAACAGTGATGTAGTAAGAGTTACTACGAACCTCAAAATAATGTGACAGTGATGTAGTACGAATGGCGAATGATCTGAAATGATGGGACAGTGATGTAGTAAGAATTGCTAATGAACTTAAAATGATGCTAACAGTAATGTAGTGAAAGATGCGAGTAACCTCAAAGTGATGCTGAAAGTCATGTGGTTAGAGTTGGGAGTAACCTAAAAATGAGGCTGACAGTAATGTAGTAAGAGCTGCGAATGAACTCAAAATAATGCGACAGTGATGTCGGAAGAATTTCTAATGATTTCTAAATGATGCGACAGTAATGTACTAAGAATTGCTAATAACCTCAAAATAATGCTAGTGATGTCGTAAGAATTGCTAATGAACTCATTAATGAACTCAAAATGATGCTAACAGTAATGGAGTGAAATTTTCGAATAACCTCAAAGTGATGCTGACAGTCATGTAGTAAGAGCTGCTAAAAACCTCAAAATAATGCTACAGTGATGTAGTAAGAATTGATAATAAACTCAAAATGATGCTGACAGTCATGTAGTAAGAGTTGAAACTAGAACAACAAACTGTCCTCTGATGGTTGGACAGGTTGGTTTGGTCCGTCCTCTCACTCATCATTAAAAGCCCTTATTACTCATCATTCATCCAATCTGACACTCACGTCTGCAGTGGGGAATCCCCAGCAACCCGCGGCCCACATGGAGCAGTCTCGGCCAATCACGTGGGGTCTGCAGCGGCACCGACCACCAAATGGCTCGCAGGTGTCACTCTCAGCTCCAACCTCATGGCAGGCACAAGGCAGGGCGCCGTTGTTGAAGAGAGCCCAAGAGACACAGCTGAGCTGAGACAGAATGGAGACGAAGGACAGGAGGGACGACAGAGAAAAAGGAAACGTTAGCGAGACATTTTAGGAAAATTAGTTTAGTGGGGAAAAGGTTCTTAGCCAAACTTGCTAAATGGAAGGACAACAAAAAACAAAGATCTTCAAAAGAAAATTTGCACAAAGTGAAACCCTGCAAGAGAAAGTAAATCAAGAACTAAATATTCTTGAGGCTCAGGTCTTTAGTTCCAATGCTTGTAAATGACATCTGAATGCATTCACAACCCAAATCTGAGCAGACAGAAGCGTCCCAGTCAGGCCCAGTTTAGTTCCTCTAGAACATTCAGGGATACAGAACAGGGACCAACTCAGGCTGAGAGACACCGACTTGACATGAAAGCTGTTGAGGCCACAGTTGCTGATGAAGTGGTCAGATTTCTCCAGTGGTTCTTGGTTCAGGGAGCTGGAGCTGGAGCTGCTCTCAGGCACCACCAGGACGTAATCCTGGAGAGACAGAAGGAAGAAGTCCAGGCCTGACAGAGGAGAAGGAGGCACAGAGTAGAAACAGCAGATACGTGTCAGGAAAGGGAGAGGGTATCAGTCCAGCAGAGGAGCAGGAAACCTACCACCACAGGGCTCTGCCTGCAGGAACCTGCAGGTGAGGAGGACCTGGTGGTCCGGCACATCCAGAATGATCTGGTTTTCAGACACCGCCACGTTTCGGCAGCTGTAAGCGTGGGGACAGAAGGAGGCGTTGGCGTGGCCTGAAAGACACAAACAACCATCTCCATTTGAATGTTTCTCAAACAGCCGGAGCAGGAAAGCTAAGATGAATCAAAGATCCTCCACCCTGCCAGATCCGACCCTGGTAATGTAGACCTGCACAGGGTGGGTGGGGTGGAGCGGCTGGTGGTGGTGGAGGATGAAGACGTATCTGCCCAAAGCCTGGACACGGTGGTGTCCACCGCAGCGTTCTGAGTAGAAGGATGAGAGCGATGTTCAATGGTACATGTTTTCTTTCCTGAACCGCCGATGTTTCCAATCACGAATCTCAGTCATGAGATTTGAACATCATGAAGGAGTTCAAAAGTGTCAAACTGGGCCGGTCTCCATTTTATGAGTCCAGAGACCGAGGATAAAACTACAAGTCCCTGGTTCAGATTTGACTCGTCTGAATCCAAACACAGCAGCGTTCTTCCACCAGGCCAGAGGAGTTGATCATGATAACAAGATATCTTCATGCGACTACAACACACAAACTCATCACAAGAAAAGACTTCATGGTGGAACAACAAATCTCCTCCCAATGGGAAAAACATTGAGTTGAACAATCAACTTTTCCATGATGACATGGAGACCTTGGCAGCAGCAGCAGGCTTCCATTGGGGGCTGATATGCCAGCTCCACTTAGCCTTCTTTGGAATGGTTTCACCTGGAGTGATGCTGTTATTGAGACCTTTTATCTGGAACAACACCACCTGCATGGAGACTGAGGACTTCAACAGATGCAGATGTTGACCCAGAATAAATCTAAATATTCCAGATGTGTTAAATCGATCCAGCAGCAGTGGTGGGAGCGTCGTAAACTCACTCACTCAGCAGCTGTCAGCCTCCGTACCTGCACGGAGTCCAGCCTGATGTGGTCTCTGTTGTCTGCTCCCAGAGGTGGTCTGTCACCTCTGAACCAGGGGGCTCATCTCTCTGGTGGGAGGTCAGTGGAGGACCTGCAGCGGGGGAGGCCAGGATGGGCTCCTGTAGGAGGAGCTCTGGCCCTCCTTCAGCACCAGCCAGTGGGAGGGAGTTTGGAAGCGTGAGGGGACACAGGAGGAGCTACAGGGGGAGGGAAGGTGGATCAGAACCCTTCTAACAAGAGCGCTGAGGGGACAGAGGAGGAGCTACAGGGGGAGGGAAGGTGGATCAGAACCGTTCTAACAAGAGCGCTGAGGGGACACAGGAGGAGCTACAGGGGAGGGAAGGTGGATCAGAACCGTTCTAACAAGAGCGCCGAGGGGACAGAGGGGGGAGCTACAGGGGGAGGGAAGGTGGATCAGAACCGTTCTAACAAGAGCGCTGAGGGGACACAGGAGGAGCTACAGGGGGAGGGAAGGTGGATCAGAAACGTTCTAACAAGAGCGCTGAGGGGACACAGGAGGAGCTACAGGGGGAGGGGAGGTGGATCAGAACCGTTCTAACAAGAGCGCTGAGGGGACACAGGAGGAGCTACAGGGGGAGGGAAGGTGGATCAGAACCGTTCTAACAAGAGCGCTGAGGGGACACAGGAGGAGCTACAGGGGGAGGGAAGGTGGATCAGAACCGTTCTAACAAGAGCGCTGTCCCACTAATGTTCCTCACCAGAATCCTCCTGTCAGGGGGGAACCGTCCATGGGTGCTGATGCAGCGGACTGAGGGTTCAACGTAGTCCATGCTGAACTGGTCTTTAGGCACCAGGTGGACTTTGTGCTATAAACAGCGGCAAAAAAACAACAACAAAAAAAAAAGGGGGAGAATTTTAACAAAAGTATGCAAATGAACTGAAGATCAAAATAGAAAAAGTAAATCAAGGTGTTTTTCAAATGATTGCCAGCTATTTAGCTAAGAGAAGGACAAATGTCAATCAAGATGTCAGAATGGAACGATCCCACTGGCTTCTGGTCAAGGGAACCATGGAGATGCTAACTTCCTGTTGGACTATCAGGGTGTCTCATCCCTGACATGCTAACTTCCTGTTGGACTATTAGGGTGTCCCATCCCTGACATGCTAACTTCCTGTTGGACTATCAGGGTGTCTCATCCCTGACATGCTAACTTCCTGTTGGACGATAAGCGTGTCTCATCCCTGACATGCGAACTTACTGTTGGACTATAAAGTCTGATTTATGCTTCCGCGTCGCATAGTATTCATACCTACGCCGTCGACGAAGACCCCTACGCAGACCCTCCGCCGTAGCCAGACGCGCACCTCCAAAATATCCTTCCTCCGTGTCGCGTCGACGCGGGGTGACGTCACGTCGAAGACTATGATTGGTTTGCTCAGAACGTCATTTCCGGTTCAGTCGCAGCACAACAACACCGCCATTTTCAAAGTTTCTGTGGTGAAAGCTTCAAGAAAAAATGGACCAAGCAGAAGAAAGGATTATTCGCGGCACTACAAAGACTGACAAATGGCCAACAATTGTTGTTTGTGACCGGAAGAAAACCAAGGAATCCGACAAGAACCCCGTAAACAATACAAAGACAAAGCCACACCCCCTAGCGGCTTGGCGGTGAAGAGCAGAGCAACGCGTTCCCTCTACGCAGAATAAACCAGGCTTTCCAGTCGCACCTGTTTTACGCCCCCGTGCCAGATAAGGACCCCCATCGGGCTGTGCCACTCTGGAGGGAGCGCATCTCACAGTCAGTCAGCGGAACCATGCGGATCCGGGCCGGAGCTGTGGGAAGGAGCGCCAATTGTATCGGGTTGTTGTTTTCTGGACTGCAGCAGAACAGGAGCAGCCGGGACTTGAATGTAGAAGTAGGTTATCTTGAAGTTGACTCAGTTATGGTGAACGATATTGTGGTTCAACACTTTAATGAGCTTTAAGGCAAACATATTTCATGAGGAAACAACGCCGGAATTGGACGGATTTCAGCGGCACACAACAACGTATCCGATACACCTCATTGGAAACCTGGTGGTCTAAGACTAAGAAACACCAGTCACCATGAAGAAAGGAACTTTTAGCTGAGTACTCATGTTCTTTTCTGCAGGTTGAATGTGGCATTTGTTGGACAGAAGCGTCTCATCTCAACAAAAGCACCTCTTCAGTGCTGAGGCATGATGGGGCCAGGCATGAGAATGAAGTCCCAGATCCACCAGGATGAACTCAGGTATACAGCCACTCTCCAACTGACTCACAGTTGCTTCATTGATCATTAATTCCTATTCATTTCTTCTCTCCTTCATCTTTAACCATCCAGCTTCCAGGAAGCAGATGCTGGATGAGGCTCTGCTGAATTTCATCCTGAAGGACTGCCAGCCCCTCAGCACTGTTGAGAGGGAAGGGTTCAGGGAACTGGTTCAGGTCCTTGAGCCTCATATGTTTGCCAACCAGAAAGGTTTGTGTGGAAATGATCTAAAGCAGTCGTTGATATCTCCAGTTTATTTCATCTCTAATTTTAATGTATTGATTTACTCTGGGTGTCATTTTCAGACCATCAAACAAACGGTGGCTAAAAAGTACCAGGAGGAACGGGAAGGAGTGAAAAAGGAAGTCCAGCTGCCATGTGGACATCTGTGGACATGGAGGCTCCCTTGGCTCTGACCTGTCTCTGCATTCGTGAGAATGATTGTGTTGGGAGTGCAAGACTTTCCACAAAGTCACCCTGCTGACAGTTTGGCCCCAGTCCAAAGAGGCCTGATGGAGGACTGGGCCATCACCAACAAAGTGAAGTGTCTTGTGAGCGACGCAGCACCAAACATGACAGCATCCACTAGACAGCTCCAAATTCACCACTCAGTCTGCACTGCACATCGTCTGAATCTAGGAGTCAGAAAATCCTGTGATCAGATCCCCACTTCCATCATCAGACACAAAGCCAGGAACACTGTCACATCCTTCAGATCAGCACTACAGCCAAGGAGAAGCTGGCTCAGGTGCAGCAACAGATGGGGGGGCCATGACTGTCAGCATCATTTTTATTTCATAAGCAACTCTCATTACATCACTTTAGCATCATTTTGAGTTCATTAGCAATTCTAACTCCATTACTGTCACATCATTTTTAGATCATGACCAATTCTTCCAAAATCACTGTCGCATTATTTGGAGGATCGTAGCAACTCTTACTACATTACTGTCAGCATCACTTTGAGTTTATTAGCAACTATCACTACATTACTGTTAGCATCATTTTGAGTTGATTAGCAATTCTTCCGACATCACTGTCGCATTATTTTGAGGTTTCTTAGAAACTCTTACTACATTACTGTTGCATTGTTTTGAGGTTCGTAGTAACTCTTACTACATGACTGTCAGCATCACTTTGAGGTTGTTCGAAACACTTACTACATTACTGTAAGCATCACTGAGTTTATTAGCAACTATCACTACATGACTGTTAGCATAATTTTGAGTTCATCAGCAATTCTTACGACATCACTGTCGTCTTAATTTTATGTCCGTAGTAACTCTTACTA
The DNA here is from genome assembly GCF_037954235.1 of Aulostomus chinensis. Taxonomy (NCBI): domain Eukaryota; kingdom Metazoa; phylum Chordata; class Actinopteri; order Syngnathiformes; family Aulostomidae; genus Aulostomus; species Aulostomus chinensis. The sequence goes on along the minus strand of NC_141320.1, from coordinate 52,503,298 downwards.
CATGACTGTCAGCCTCACTTTGAGGTTGTTCGAAACACTTACTACATCACTGTCGCATCACTTTGAGTTTATGAGCAACTATAACTCCATTACTTTTAGCATCACTTTGAGTTCATTTCAAATTTCACTTCATTACTGTTAGCATCATTCTGAGTTCATTAGCAATTCTTCCGACATCACTGTAGCATTATTTTGAGATCATTAGCAATTCTTACTACATCACTGTCGCATTATTTTAGGATCGTAGCAACTCTTAATACATCACTGTCGCATCATTTTTAAGTTACTCGCAACTCTAACCACATGACTGTCAGCATCACTTTGAGGTTATTCGAAACTTTCACTACATTACTTTAGCATCATTTTGAGATCATTAGCAATTCTTACTACATCACTGTTGCATCATTTTTGAGATCATTTCCAATTCTTCCAACATCACTGTCGCATTATTTGAGGTTCGTAGCAACTCTTACTATATCACTGTTGCATTATTTTGAGGTTCATAGCAACTCTTACTACATGACTGTCAGCATCACTTTGAGATGATTAGCAACAATCACTGCATTACTGTTAGCATCATTTTGAGTTCATTAGCAATTCTTACTACATCACTTTCGCATCATTTTTAGATCATTTGCAATTCTTCCAACATCACTGTCGCATTTTTTGAGGTTCGTAGCAACTCTTACTATATCACTGTTGCATTATTTTGAGGTTCATAGCAACTCTTACTACATGACTGTCAGCATCACTTTGAGATTATTAGCAACTATCACTACATTACTTTTAGCATCATTTTGAGTTCATTAGCAATTCTGATTACATCACTGTCGCATCAATTTGAGATCATTTGCAATTCTTCCAACATCACTGTCGCATTTTTTGAGGTTCGTAGCAACTCTTACTACATGACTGTCAGCATCACTTTGAGATCATTAGCAACTATCACTACATTACTTTTAGCATCATTTTGAGTTCATTAGCAATTCTTACTTCATCACTGTCGCATCATTTTGAGATCATTAGAAATTCTTCCTACATCACTGTAGCATTATTTTGAGGTTATTAGCAACTCTTACTACATGACTGTCAGCATCACTTTGGGGTTGTTCGAAACAAATATTACATTACTGTCAGCATCACTGAGTTTATTAGCAACTATCACTAAATTACTGTTAGCATCATTTTGAGTTCATTTCCAATTCTTCTGACATCACTTTCGCTCTATTTTGAGGTGATTAGTAACTCTTACTACATGACTGTCAGCATCACTTTGGGGTACTTCGAAACACTTACTACATTACTGTAAGCATCACTGAGTTTATTAGCAACTATCGCTAAATTACTGTTAGCATCATTTTGAGTTTATTAGCAATTCTTACGACATCACTGTTGTATTAATTTGAGGTTCGTAGTAACTCTTACTACATGACTGTCAGCCTCACTTTGAGGTTGTTCGAAACACTACATGACTGTCAGCATCACTTTGAGTTTATTAACAACTATCACTACATTACTGTTAGCATCATTTTGAGTTTATTAGCAATTCTTACGACATCACCGTCGCATCATTTTGAGATCATTAGCAATTTTTACGACATCATTGTAGCATTATTTTGAGGTTATTAGCAACTTTTACTACATTACTGTCAGCATCATTTTTAGGTTACTCGCAACTCTAACCACATGACTGTCAACATCACTTTGAGGTTATTCGAAACTTTCACTACATTATTGTTAGCATCATTTTGAGATCATTAGCAATTCTTCCTCCATTACTGTCACATCATTTTTAGATCATGACCAATTCTTCCAACATCAGTGTCGCATTATTTGGAGGATCGTAGCAACTCTTACTACATTACTGTCAGCATCACTTTGAGTTTATTTGCAACTATCACTACATTACTGTTAGCATCATTTTGAGTTGATTAGCAATTCTTCCGACATCACTGTCGCATTATTTTGAGGTTATTAGCAGCTCTTACTACATTACTGTCAGCATCATTTTGAGTTCATTAGCAATTCTTCCGACATCACTGTCGCATTATTTGGAGGTTCGTAGCAACTCTTACTACATTACTGTTTCATGATTTTGAGGTTAGTAGCAACTCTTACTACATGACTGTCAGCATCACTTTGATTTCATTTCAACTTTCACTTCATTACTTTTAGCATCATTTTTGATTTTATTAGCAATTCTTCCGACATCACTGTCGCATTATTTTGAGGTCATTAGCAACTCTGACTACATGACTGTCAGCATCACTTTGAGGTTATTCGAAACTTTCACTACATTACTGTTAGCATCATTTTGAGTACATTAGCAATTCTTACTCCATTACTGTCAGCATCATTTTGAGATCATGAGCAATTCTTCCGACATCACTGTCACATTATTTTAGGATCGTAGCAACTCTTAATACATCACTGTTGCATTATTTTGAGGTTAGTAGCAACTATCACTACATTACTTTTAGCATCATTTAGAGTTTATTAGCAATTCTTACGACATCACTGTCGCATCATTTTGAGATCAATAGCAATTTTTACGACATTATTGTAGCATTATTTTGAGGTTATTAGCAACTTTTACTACATTAATGTCAGCATCATTTTTAGGTTACTCGCAACTGTAACCACATGACTGTCAACATCACTTTGAGGTTATTCGAAACTTTCACTAAATTACTTTTAGCATCATTTTGAGTTTATTAGCAATTCTCACGACATCACTGTCGCATCATTTTGAGATCATGAGCAATTTTTACGACATCATTGTAGCATTATTTTGAGGTTATTAGCAACTCTTACTACATTATTGTCAGCATCATTTTGAGTTCATTAGCAATTCTTACTCCATGACTGTCACATCATTTTTAGATCATGACCAATACTTCCAACATCACTGTCGCATTATTTGGAGGATCGTAGCAACTCTTACTACATTACTGTCAGCATCACTTTGAGTTTATTAGCAACTATCACTACATTACTGCTAGCATCATTTTGAGTTGATTAGCAATTCTTACGACATCACTGTCGCATCATTTTGAGATTATTAGTAATTCGTCCGACATCACTGTCGCATTATTTTGAGGTTATTAGCAGCTCTTACTACATTACTGTCAGCATCATTTTGAGTTCATTAGCAATTCTTCCGACATCACTGTCGCATTATTTGGAGGTTTCTTAGAAACTCTTACTACATTACTGTTGCATTGTTTTGAGGTTAGTAGCAACTCTTACTACATGACTGTCAGCATCACTTTGAGGTTGTTCGAAACACTTACTACATTACTGTAAGCATCACTGAGTTTATTAGCAACTATCAATACATTACTGTTAGCATCATTTTGAGTTCATCAGCAATTCTTACGACATCACTGTCGCATTATTTTGAGATCATTAGCAATTCGTCCGACATCACTGTCGCATTATTTTGACGTTCACAGCAACTCTTACTACATGACTGTCAGCATCACTTTGAGTTCATTAGCAACTATCACTACATTACTGTCAGCATCACTTTGAGTTCATTTCAAATTTCACTTCATTACTGTTAGCATCATTTTGAGTTGATTAGCAATTCTTCCGACATCACTGTAGCATTATTTTGATATCATTAGCAATTCTTACTACATCACTGTAGCATTATTTTGAGGTTATTTGCAACTCTTACTGCATGACTGTCACCATCATTTTTAGGTTACTCGCAACTCTAACCACATGACTGTCAGCATCACTTTGAGGTTATTCGAAACTTTCACTACATTACTGTTAGCATCATTTTGAGTACATTAGCAATTCTTACTCCATTACTGTCAGCATCATTTTGATATCATGAGCAATTCTTCCGACATCACTGTCGTATTATTTTGAGGTTCGTTGCAACTCTGACTACATCACTGTCAGCATCACTTTGAGTTTATTAGCAACTATCACTACATTACTGTTAGCATCATTTTGAGTTTATTAGCAATTCTTACAACATCACTGTCGTATTTATTTGAGGTTCGTAGTAACTCTTACTACATGACTGTCAGCCTCACTTTGAGGTTGTTCCAAACACTTACTACATTACTGTCAGCATCACTTTGAGGTTATTCGAAAGTTTCACTACATTACTGTTAGCATCATTTTGAGTTCATTAGCAATTCTTACGACATCACTGTCGCATCATTTTGAGATCATTAGCAATTTTTACGACATCATTGTAGCATTATTTTGAGGTTATTAGCAACTTTTACTACATTAATGTCAGCATCATTTTTAGGTTACTCGCAACTGTAACCACATGACTGTCAACATCACTTTGAGGTTATTCGAAACTTTCACTAAATTACTTTTAGCATCATTTTGAGATCATTAGCAATTCTTACTCCATTACTGTCAGCATCATTTTGAGATCATGAGCAATTCTTCCGACATCACTGTCGCATTATTTTAGGATCGTAGCAACTCTTAATACATCACTGTCGCATTATTTTGAGGTTCGTAGCAACTCTTACTACATGACTGTCAGCATCACTTTGAGATTATTAGCAACTATCACTGCATTACTGTTAGCATCATTTTGAGTTCATTAGCAATTCTTACTACATTACTGTCGCATAATTTTGAGATCATTTGCAATTCTTCCAACATCACTGTCACATTTTTTGAGGTTCGTAGCAACTCTTACTATATCACTGTCGCATTATTTTGAGGTTCATAGCAACTCTTACTACATGACTGTCAGCATCACTTTGAGATTATTAGCAACTATCACTGCATTACTGTTAGCATCATTTTGAGTTCATTAGCAATTCTTACTACATCACTGTCGCATCATTTTTAGATCATTTGCAATTCTTCCAACATCACTGTCGCATTTTTTGAGGTTCGTAGCAACTCTTACTATATCACTGTCGCATTATTTTGAGGTTCATAGCAACTCTTACTACATGACTGTCAGCATCACTTTGAGATTATTAGCAACTATCACTGCATTACTGTTAGCATCATTTTGAGTTCATTTCCAATTCTTCTGACATCACTTTCGCTCTATTTTGAGGTGATTAGCAACTCTTACTACATGACTGTCAGCATCACTTTGGGGTACTTCGAAACACTTACTACATTACTGTAAGCATCACTGAGTTTATTAGCAACTATCACTAAATTACTGTTAGCATCATTTTGAGTTTATTAGCAATTCTTACGACATCAGTGTCGTCTTAATTTGAGGTTCATAGTAACTCTTACTACATGACTGTCAGCCTCACTTTGAGGTTGTTCGAAACACTTACTACATGACTGTCAGCATCACTTTGAGTTTATTAGCAACTATCACTACATTACTTTTAGCATCATTTTGAGTTTATTAGCAATTCTTACGACATCACTGTCGCATCATTTTGAGATCATTAGCAATTTTTACGACATTATTGTAGCATTATTTTGAGGTTATTAGCAACTTTTACTACATTAATGTCAGCATCATTTTTAGGTTACTCGCAACTGTAACCACATGACTGTCAACATCACTTTGAGGTTATTCGAAACTTTCACTAAATTACTTTTAGCATCATTTTGAGTTTATTAGCAATTCTTACGACATCACTGTCGCATCATTTTGAGATCATTAGCAATTTTTACGACATCATTGTAGCATTATTTTGAGGTTATTAGCAACTCTTACTACATTACTTTAGCATCATTTTGAGTTTATTAGCAATTCTTACTACATCACTGTTGCATCATTTTTGAGATCATTTCCAATTCTTCCAACATCACTGTCGCATTATTTGAGGTTCGTAGCAACTCTTACTATATCACTGTTGCATTATTTTGAGGTTCATAGCAACTCTTACTACATGACTGTCAGCATCACTTTGAGATGATTAGCAACAATCACTGCATTACTGTTAGCATCATTTTGAGTTCATTAGCAATTCTTACTACATCACTTTCGCATCATTTTTAGATCATTTGCAATTCTTCCAACATCACTGTCGCATTTTTTGAGGTTCGTAGCAACTCTTACTACATGACTGTCAGCATCACTTTGAGATTATTAGCAACTATCACTACATTACTTTTAGCATCATTTTGAGTTCATTAGCAATTCTTACTTCATCACTGTCGCATCATTTTGAGATCATTAGCAACTCTTACTACATTACTGTCAGCATAATTTTTTCTTCATGAACAATTCTTCCTACATCACTGTAGCATTATTTTGAGGTTATTAGCAACTCTTACTACATGACTGTCAGCATCACTTTGGGGTTGTTCGAAACACTTATTACATTACTGTAAGCATCACTGAGTTTATTAGCAACTTTCACTACATTACTGTTAGCATCATTTTGAGTTCATTTCCAATTCTTCTGACATCACTTTCGCTCTATTTTGAGGTGATTAGCAACTCTTACTACATTACTGTCAGCATCACTTTGAGTTTATAAACAACTATCACTACATTACTGTTAGCATCATTTTGAGTTGATTAGCAATTCTTACGACATCACTGTCGCATCATTTTGAGATCATTAGTAATTCGTCCGACATCACTGTCGCATTATTTTGAGGTTATTAGCAGCTCTTACTACATTACTGTCAGCATCATTTTGAGTTCATTAGCAATTCTTCCGACATCTCTGTCGCATTATTTGGAGGTTTCTTAGAAACTCTTACTACATTACTGTTGCATTGTTTTGAGGTTAGTAGCAACTCTTACTTCATGACTGTCAGCGTCACTTTGAGTTTATTAGCAACTATCACTACATTACTGTTAGCATCATTTTGAGTTGATTAGTAATTCTTACGACATCACTGTCGCATCATTTTGAGATCATGAGGAATTCTTCCGACATCACTGTCGCATTATTTTGAGGTTCGTAGCAACTCTTCCTATATCACTGTCGCATTATTTTGAGGTTCGTAGCAACTCTTACTACATGACTGTCAGCATCACTTTGAGATTATTAGCAACTATCACTGCATTACTGTCACATCATTTTGAGATCATTAGCAATTCTTCTGACATCACTGTCGCATTATTTTGAGGTTCGTAGCAACTCTTCCTATATCACTGTCGCATTATTTTTAGGTTCGTAGCAACTCTTACTACATGACTGTCAGCATCACTTTGAGATTATTAGCAACTATCACTGCATTACTGTTAGCATCATTTTGAGTTCATTAGCAATTCTTACTACATCACTGTCGCATCAATTTGAGATCATTTGCAATTCTTCCAACATCACTGTCGCATTTTTTGAGGTTCGTAGCAACTCTTACTACATGACTGTCAGCATCACTTTGAGATTATTAGCAACTATCACTACATTACTTTTAGCATCATTTTGAGTTCATTAGCAATTCTTACTTCATCACTGTCGCATCATTTTGAGATCATTAGAAATTCTTCCTACATCACTGTAGCATTATTTTGAGGTTATTAGCAACTCTTACTACATGACTGTCAGCATCACTTTGGGGTTGTTCGAAACAAATATTACATTACTGTCAGCATCACTGAGTTTATTAGCAACTATCACTAAATTACTGTTAGCATCATTTTGAGTTCATTTCCAATTCTTCTGACATCACTTTCGCTCTATTTTGAGGTGATTAGCAACTCTTACTACATGACTGTCAGCATCACTTTGGGGTACTTCGAAACACTTACTACATTACTGTAAGCATCACTGAGTTTATTAGCAACTATCGCTAAATTACTGTTAGCATCATTTTGAGTTTATTAGCAATTCTTACGACATCACTGTCGTATTAATTTGAGGTTCGTAGTAACTCTTACTACATGACTGTCAGCCTCACTTTGAGGTTGTTCGAAACACTACATGACTGTCAGCATCACTTTGAGTTTATTAGCAACTATCACTACATTACTGTTAGCATCATTTTGAGTTTATTAGCAATTCTTACGACATCACCGTCGCATCATTTTGAGATCATTAGCAATTTTTACGACATCATTGTAGCATTATTTTGAGGTTATTAGCAACTTTTACTACATCACTGTCGCATCATTTTGAGATCATTAGCAATTCTTCTGACATCACTGTCGCAATATTTTGAGGTTCGAAGCAACTGTTACTACATTATTTTTGCATTATTTTAAGGTTCGTAGCAAGTCTTCCTACATGACTGTCACCATCACTTTGAGGTTATTCGAAACACTTACTACATTACTATAAGCATCACTGAGTTGATTAGCAACTATCACGACATTACTGTTAGCATCATTTTAAGTTCATTAGCAATTCTTCCGACATCACTGTCGCAATATTTTGAGGTTCGTAGCAACTTTTACTATATTACTGTCGCATTATTTTGAGGTTCGTAGCAACTCTTACTACATGACTGTCAGCATCACTTAGAGGTTATTCGAAACACTTACTACATTACTGTAAGCATCACTGACTTGATTAGCAACTATCACTACATTACTGTTAGCATCATTTTAAGTTCATGAGCAATTCTTACTACATCACTGTCGCATCATTTTAAGATCTTTAGCAATTCTTCTGACATCACTGTCGCATTATTTTGAGGTTCGTAGCAACTCTTACTACATTACTGTAAGCATCACTGACTTGATTAGCAGCTACCACTACATTACTGTTAGCATCATCTTGAGTTCATTAGCAATTCTTCCGACATCACTGTCGCAATATTTTGAGGTTCGTAGCAACTTTTACTACATTACTTTCACATTATTTTGAGGTTCGTAGCAACTCTTACTACATGACTGTCAGCATCCCTTTGAGGTTATTCGGAACACTTACTACATTACTGTAAGCATCACTGAGTTGATTAGCAACTATCACTACATTACTGTTAGCATCATTTTGAGTTCATTAGCAATTCTTCCGACATCACTGTCGCAATATTTTGAGGTTCGTAGCAACATTTACTACATTACTGTCGCATTATTTTGAGTTTCGTAGCAACACTTCCTACATGACTGTCAGCATCACTTTGAGGTTATTTGAAAGTTTCACTCCATTATTGTTTGCATCATTTTGAGTTCATTAGCAATTCTTTCGACATCACTGTCGCAATATTTTGAGGTTCGTAGCAACTTTTACTACATCACTGTCGCAATATTTTGAGGTTCGTAGCAACTTTTACTTCATTACTGTCGCATTATTTTGAGGTTCGTAGCAACACTTACTACATGACTGTCAGCATCACTTTGAGGTTATTCGAAAGTTTCACTCCATCACTGTTAGCATCATTTTTAGTTCATTAGCAATTCTTACTACATCACTGTTGCATCATTTTGAGATCATTAGCAATTCTTCTGACATCACTGTCACATTATTTTGAGGTTCGTAGCAACTCTTACTACATTATTTTTGCATTATTTTAAGGTTCGTAGCAACTCTTACTACATTACTGTCAGCATCACTTTGAGTTTATTAGCAACTATCACTACATGACTGTTAGCATCATCTTGAGTTCATTAGCAATTCTTCCGACATCACTGTCGTATTTATTTTTAGGTTCGTAGCAACTTTAACTACATTACTGTCGCATTATTTTGAGGTTCGTAGGAACTCTTAGTACATGACTGTCAGCATCACTTTGAGGTTATTCGAAACGTTCACTCCATTACTGTTTGCATCATTTTGAGTTCATTCGCAATTCTTACTAAATCACTGTCGCATCATTTTGAGATCATTAGCAATTCTTCTGACATCACTGTCACATTATTTTTAGGTTCGTAGCAACTCTTACTACATTATTGTTGCATTATTTTAAGTTTCGTAGCAACTCTTACTACATTACTGTCAGCATCACTTTGAGTTTATTAGCAACTATCACTACATTACTTTTTGCATCATTTTTAGTTTCTGAGCAATTCTCACGACATCACTGTAGCATTGAATTGAGTTCATTAGCAACTCTGACTAAATGACTGTCAGCATCACTTTGAGGTTGTTCGAAACTCTTACTACATTACTGTAAGCATCACTGAGTTTCTTAGCAACTATCACTACATTACTGTTAGCATCATCTTGAGTTCATTAGCAATTCTTCCGACATCACTGTCGCATTATTTTGAGGTTCGTAGCAACACTTACTACATGACTGTCATCATCACTTTGAGTTTATTCGAAAGTTTCACTCCATGACTGTTAGCATCATTTTGAGTTCATTAGCAATTCTTACTACATCACTGTCGCATCATTTGGAGATCATTAGCAATTCTTCCGACATCACTGTCGCAATATTTTGAGGTTCGTAGCAACTCTTACTACATTACTGTCGCATTTTTTGGAGGTTCGTAGCAACTATCACTACATTACTGTTTGCATCCTTTTGAGTTTATCAGCAATTCTCACGACATCACTGTAGCATTGAATTGAGTTCATTAGCAACTCTTACTAAATGACTGTCAGCATCACTTTGAGGTTGTTCGAAACTCTTACTACATTACTGTAAGCAACACTGACTTGATTAGCAACTACCACTACATTACTGTTAGCATCATCTTGAGTTCATTAGCAATTCTTCCGACATCACTGTCGCAATATTTTGAGGTTCGTAGCAACTTTTACTGCATTACTTTCGCATTATTTTTAGGTTCGTAGCAACTCTTACTACATGACTGTCAGCATCACTTTGAGGTTATTCGAAACACTTACGACATTACTGTAACATGACTGAGTTGATTAGCAACTATCACTACATTACTGTTAGCATCATTTTGAGTTCATTAGCAATTCTTCCGACATCACTGTCGCAATATTTTGAGGTTCGTAGCAACTTTTACTTCATTACTGTCGCATTATTTTGAGGTTCGTAGCAACACTTACTACATGACTGTCAGCATCACTTTGAGGTTATTCGAAAGTTTCACTCCATCACTGTTAGCATCATTTTTAGTTCATTAGCAATTCTTACTACATCACTGTTGCATCATTTTGAGATCATTAGCAATTCTTCTGACATCACTGTCACATTATTTTGAGGTTCGTAGCAACTCTTACTACATTATTTTTGCATTATTTTAAGGTTCGTAGCAACTCTTACTACATTACTGTCAGCATCACTTTGAGTTTTTTAGCAACTATCACTACATGATTGTTAGCATCATCTTGAGTTCATTAGCAATTCTTCCGACATCACTGTCGTATTTATTTTTAGGTTCGTAGCAACTTTAACTACATTACTGTCGCATTATTTTGAGGTTCGTAGGAACTCTTAGTACATGACTGTCAGCATCACTTTGAGGTTATTCCAAACGTTCACTCCATTACTGTTAGCATCATTTTGAGTTCATTCGCAATTCTTACTAAATCACTGTCGCATCATTTTGAGATCATTAGCAATTCTTCTGACATCACTGTCACATTATTTTTAGGTTCGTAGCAACTCTTACTACATTATTGTTGCATTATTTTAAGGTTCGTAGCAACTCTTACTACATTACTGTCAGCATCACTTTAAGTTTATTAGCAACTATCACTACATTACTTTTTGCATCATTTTTAGTTTATGAGCAATTCTCACGACATCACTGTAGCATTGAATTGAGTTCATTAGCAACTCTGACTAAATGACTGTCAGCATCACTTTGAGGTTGTTCGAAACTCTTACTACATTACTGTAAGCATCACTGAGTTTCTTAGCAACTATCACTACATTACTGTTAGCATCATCTTGAGTTCATTAGCAATTCTTCCGACATCACTGTCGCATTATTTTGAGGTTCGTAGCAACACTTACTACATGACTGTCATCATCACTTTGAGGTTATTCGAAAGTTTCACTCCATTACTGTTAGCATCATTTTTAGTTCATTAGCAATTCTTACTACATCACTGTCGCATCATTTTGAGATCATTAGCAATTCTTCCGACATCACTGTCGCAATATTTTGAGGTTCGTAGCAACTCTTACTACATTACTGTCAGCATCACTTTGAGGTTGTTCGAAAATTTCACTTCATTACTGAAAGAATCACTGAGTTTATAGCAACTATCACTACATTACTTTTAGCATCATTTTGAGTTTATTAGCAATTCTTACTCCATCACTGTCGCATCATTTTGAGGTTCGAAGCAACTCTTACTACATCACTGTCAGCATTACTTTGAGGTTCGTAGCAATTCTTACTACATGACTGTCAGCATCACTTTGAGGTTGTTCGAAACACTTTCTACATTACATTTAGCATCTCTTTTAGTTCATTTGCAATTCATACTAAATCACTGTCGCATCATTTTGAGATCATTAGCAATTCTTCTGACATCACTGTCGCATTATTTTGAGGTTGGTAGCTACTCTTACTATATTAGTGTCAGCATCACTTTGAGTTTATTAGCAACTACCACTACATTACTGTTAGCATCATTTTGAGTTCATTAGCAATTCTTATGACATCACTGTCGCATTATTTTGAGGTTGGTAGCTACTCTTACTATATTAGTGTCAGCATCACTTTGAGTTTATTAGCAACTATCACTACATTACTGTTAGCATCATTTTGAGATCATTAGGAATTCTTCCGACATCACTGTAGCAATATTTTGAGGTTCGTAACAACTTTTACTACATTACTGTAGCATTATTTTGAGGTTAGTAGCAACTCTTACTACATGACTGTCAGCATCACTTTGAGGTTATTTGAAACTTTCACTACATTACTGTTAGCATCATTTTGAGTTCAATAGCAATTTTTACAACATCATTGTAGCATTATTTTGAGGTTATTAGCAACTCTTCTTCCATTACTGTTGCATCATCTTGAGTTCATTAGCAATTCTTCCGACATCACTGTAGCATTATTTTGAGGTTTTGAGGTACCTTTGTTTTTTAACCTCGTCCCCACTGATCCTGGATCTGCTCGATGTTCCTGCCTGTTAATAGGAAGGTTTTCATCACCACTGTTGCAGGATGTGCTGCTGATGGAGAATTGTTGGGTGGAGGTTCATTGAAGGAGTTTGGTGCTGGACCTGCTCTACTAGTAAAGAGTCAGGAGAGAACTTACTTGTGATTTTGTGCAATACAAATAAAATTAACTTGACCAGTGTTATTTGTAGTCTTTTGTTAATTGCATGCCACATTAAATTATTGTTGGTCACTTTTCTAGCAACAGTCTCACAGTGGCAAGACAAGAACACTTCTACTTTTAATGTTGACAGTTTGTTCAACACTGAACTTCATCCAGTACCATGTTGTCAAACACTGGAACCTCCACAGCACCTGAACAGGGACTTGAACCCTGGACCCTCAGATTAAAAGTCTGATGCTCTACCGTCTGAGCTCCTCAGGCTCTTTCTACAGCATTGAGACAGGAACAGAAACACCTGTGAAGGTCAAACTGATGCTTTCTTGACTTGTTCAGTCCTCCATGTTGAAGTCCATCATGCTTTTGATTGGCTCTGATTCTCTGTGGCAAAATCCAACAAGAGGCTCCAAAAATGTCCTGAATGTCACAAGAATGCACAGGACAAGATGTTAGTTTCCTTCATGTCTGCAGTTCCTCCACTGGAAAGTAAAGTCAATGCTGCTCCTCTGCTGAAACCTGGGATCAGACCAGGGACCTTTAGATCTTCAGTCTAAGGCTCTCCCAACTGAGCTGGTTCAGTTCTGAGGGAGGGCCCTGCTTCTGTCATTTATAATCTCTTCCACTCTCACTGGACCTTAGAGAGGATTGGAGCTTCTGAAGTCCTGACACATTGAACAGTTCTCCAGGACCAAACTGAACGAACTGAAGAAGCTTCTTGGAACTCTAAACTTCTTAACTCACTTTCTCCAAGAACTGTGCCTGGACGAAGGCCGTTTCCAGCTGTCCTTCAAGCTGACGAGGGCCAAGTTTGATGACCTGTTTGTGAGGATATCAAGGATGGACACCAACTACAGGCTCCAGGTCCATTGACATGACTTCCCTGACACCAGGGGAATGTCAGTGCTGACAGGCTCTCTGGACTCATTGTCATGAGAATTTGTCACATCAGTTGAATATCTTCACATACGTGAATTCATTGAAGGAGTGTGGTTCTGGACCTGCTCTACCTGTCAAGTGTCTTGAGAGAACGTTTGTTGTGATGTGGCACAATATAAATAACATTGACTCGACAATAAATCGACTCTTTCCCCAACCATTTAAAGCAAACAGCCGTTCCCACTGATCCTGGATCTGCGCAACGTCCCTGCTTTTTAAAAGGAAAATTGTCATCATTGCTTTTGCAGGATGTGCTGGCTGATGGAGAATTGTTGGCTATAAACTCATTGAAGTCAGTCCAAGTCAATAGTTTTGAGCAAACTCATGACTCCTGATGTTTAACTCAATTGTTTGTTAAACACAGAGATCCAGGTGTAGTCCCTCTATGTTCATCCACTAAACTAGAATAGAGTTCTCCTCTTTCCATGGTGGAACAAAGAAGGGGGAGGGTCAATAAGAATATGATCTTTGGACGTTACAGCATCTAAAGACTCAAATCCATATTTCAGGATACATATTTGAGAGGGAGGAAACAGTGATGGGAGGCTGGAGGCTTGAAGGGCTTGATTTTTAGCGGCCAGTGAAGCCACCTTTTGCTGGCTGAGTCCCAGAGACTCATGGAGGCTCTTTGTGGAGGATTTCCACGAGAGAGTCCAGCATGGAAACTTGTTAGTTTCCTGTCAACTGAGTCCAGGATGTCCCCGAGGTCCTTATTGGGTGATGAGGGTGCGCTGGACGGTCGGCTTCTTTTGGGAAGTGGGGTCGCCACGTTACCGGTCCTCCCCACGACGGGTCGGTGGCAGCACTCGTCTACGTTCTCCTGCAGACTTTCTGCGGTTCCTTCTTCCAGATTTTATTGATGAGGATTGTTGTGGATGAAAGAATTGAAAATTCCTGACTGCAGTTTGAGGTTTTGATGATTCAAACTGTGTAGATTGGCGTTAAGAAGTTAGCTTGTTAGGATAAATTCAGGTGTGAGCCACCACACTGAATCAGGCACAGGTAGGACGTTCACCCTGACATAGAACATCAACAGCTTAACGTTGCTGCAGGACTCCAACCTGAGCAGGGAGACCCCAATGGATTTCTAGTCCATCGCCTTCACCACTCAGCCACAACAACCACATTCACACACATTTGAAGAGGATGGATATCCACAAAATGATCTTAATTTCTGTCACAAGCCCATTTGTGTGAGGTCCTATTTTCTCTTTTTCAGCATTCCTTTGTTTCCAGGTCTCTAATAAGTGCAGAATTACAAAGACAAGCAAGCTGGATCCATCCTGGGCAGGTGATATGAGCCCACTGACCACTGGCCAGAGACCCTGGCACAGACGTTGGGGGTGGTGAGAGAGAGCATTTCTACAATTATATTCTACATTTATAGAAGTCTACAATCCTACAATTTCATTGAGCAGACGCTTTTGTCCACAGCCACGTACGTACATCACATGTATAGAATATATATGTTCCTCTTTCATCGACTGATTAACCACAAAATGCAGTCAAATGCCAGTAAATTCTGAGTATTTATTCATTATTCATGATTATTTATTTTTGAATCCATTTTCACTGTCACTCTTCTGTTCATTTTCAGTTTGATTCATAAAAATGAACAAACTTTGACGTGTTTTCTTCTCTTGTGTGTCAACAACTTTGGATTGAATCTCCTGACAAACAGACCACATGACCAGGAGGAAGTGTTGCTGGTGAGTTTGGCCCCTGAGCTCAAGACAGTTGGGACCAATAAAGGACAGCTTCAAATGCAGCTGTGAAGCCTCATTGTCAGCTGGGAGGAACGACAGGTGTCTCCCTCTAGTGGCTCCTCACAGCAACACCAGCCTCATTTCATTCACATGCATCCACCACCTCACTACCAAAGGCCAGTTGGGCCTCCACAGACAGGAGAGTTTCAAGTGTTGGACGAAGGTCTTTAAGATGTTCTTATTAATTTTATAACATCTGAGATTAAAATCTATGGAATTACAACCAACAAGCAGCCAAACACCTGATCAGATGCTCCTTCATGAGGCTGAGAAGAATCAATCTAAACTGGGATGAAGAAAATTAACTGAGAGGAGAAACCTCCTGATTGGATGACATGGACCCACCTGATCCATGTCAGCCTTGTTGGAGCAGAAAGAGGTGGATCAGAGGAATCAGTGGATCAAGACTCAGGTGGCAGATGAAGAATCTCTGTATTCACAATGGAGTCAGAGAAATCTTCCAACGTGAGAGAACGTGACAGACCATTTTATACTGAAGACAGGCTGTGTGTGTGTGTGTGTGTGTGTGTGTGTGTGTGTGTGTGTGTGTGTGTGTGTTTATGTGCAGACTTTTCCCTGGAACAACGTTTTTTATTTGAAGCAAGAAAGCAAGAGCCTCCAGATCAAAGTCAGAATTGATGATGATGTCATCAGGGGGCTTTTATTGTTTATTTATTTGTACCTAGAATTCTGTCTTTGATCTCAGGAGGACATGAGAGAAACTCAACTTTAAAAAGTATATGAGAGCATTCAGCTTGGTTAGAAAACATTTTGACTGTTCAACAGTAGAGTTTGTTAGAAACAGTTTACAACACTTAGAATTAAATTGAAGATACAAAAACCTTCCACACTTAAATCCTGTCTCTAACTTCAAACTGGGGATGAACATTTTTATAATCAATCTGTCTCTATGTGATGGCCCTGCCATGGACTGGTGACCTGTCCAGGATAAACCCCGCCCCTCACCTGAGGGATAGGCTCCACCCCCACGAACCATTGCAGATCATCAATAACCAAAGCTACTAAGGAGGATTACAGAGTTTGGGAGTCAGTGACTTAATAGAGTCTAACAAAGGGTTGGACCTGAATGAGACAGTCACCCTTCAACATGGGGCCATGGCAGAGTGAACCAAGAACACTACAATGGGGGTGAGAGTGGAGCCATGATGGACTCACAGTTCATCACCTCCACCATCATGTGGACCACCTGATCACCTCTCCCTCAACCTCTAAATAACTCATTCCCTGACCAGGAATCAAACCCAGGCCGCGGCGGTGAAAGCGCTAAATCCTAGCCTCTAGACCATCAGGGACCACACTGAGCTCTCCAACAACAGAGACTATAGACAATGACTCAAGAACACAGGACTCTTTGGTCTCAGCTTGAGATGCAGAGGGTCCACCAAGACCACCAGACACCTCAGCCCCCTAAAGACAGTCCACCCCCAGGATCCTGCCCCCTCTGCTCCAACTCAGCCCTCCATTCATAACGTGACTTTCGCTACGTCCGAACTGCCAAGTACCAACCTACGTCCTCCTGCTACGACCTGAACATGGCGGCACCACTCAGACACCCGAGAAGATTGGTGGGGAAGCACGACCTCTGCTGGCAGAGCACAGACACCGCAATTAGGTAGACAGCACCAACGAAAGCCCCACCTGCTGGCCTGACTGTGGTACTGCACTCCACTCTGAACGCACCCTTCACTCATTCTCTATTATTAAGCACGTTAACGCACCTGTAAAGGTGTGTTCACATTATATACATATTATATATTTATGCTTGGCCGTTTTTGATGAACTTGGGCGGTACTCTGGTGCAAAGATGAGGTCATGGAGCTGATCTGGGAGCAGTCCTGATGTTAAATGCTGTGATGAAGGACAGTGTGGAGGAAAAATGGGTCAAATTTCAATTTTAAACAGTTTAACGTTGTTGGCAGGACTCCAACCTGAGCAGGGAGACCCCAATGGATTTCTAGTCCATCGCCTTCACCACTCGGCCACAACGACCACATTCACACACTTTTGTAGGAGACTGAAATTAGACAATGAAAGTTCATGTCAGCACAGTCAAACATTTTTTGTCCTCTCTCAAAGACAAACTATTTGTGTGTGTGTGTGTGTGTGTGTGTGTGTGTGTGTGTGTGTGTGTGTCAGTGTTGTGACTGAGCAGTGAAGAAGACGACCTTCTGACTCCATTTTCTTTGTTGCTCTTCTATCAGTTCCTCAGTTTCTCTCATCAAGTGAAGCAGCTTTGACAGGTTTACTTCTCTGTGTGTTCACAACTTTGGTCTTTAAACTCCTGACAAACTCACCACGTCACACATTTGGTGAATTAAAGCAACAAATAATGACATCATGATGATTCAGGTTAGGGGGGCACGGTCTGGAGGCAGAGTGGCCGTCTAGCAGAGTTGCTGGTTCAGTTCTCACTTCAGCTGGTGACCATGTTGAAGTGTCCTTGAGCAAGACACTGAGCCCCTCATTGCTCCTGATGACCAGCATCCAAGACCAACAAGCTTCTGATTGGCTCTGATTCTCTGAGGCAAAGTCCAACACAGGAAACAGAAACTCTTGAGGTTGTCTCACATTTTTTAAAGAAACTCAGCACAGGACAGTGATAGGAGGCTTGTTTCCTTGATGTGGGCTTCACCTCCACTGTTGTCCACATTTAAATGCTGGCTGATGCTGGTCCCCTGTTGAAACCTGGACCAGACCAGGGACCTTCAGACCTTCAGTCTAACGCTGTTCCAGCATTGGATGAAAGAGACTGGTGCTCTCATCTTCTTCAACATTGACTTGTTCTACCAGGACAAGAGAATCTGAGCTTGGATGTCATTTAGCAGTCAAAGGCTTGTTAAACTGGTCAACATCAGCTGGTGTTCACTCTGATGATGTAGCGATGGTCTGGATTCTTCCTTCTGGAGCACCAAGCTGCTGGGAAGAAGCCTGATGATGTCAGAGTTGTGTTCAGTGGCTCCTGCTGGGTCCATTTCTGACAAATGGGCTCCAAAGAGTTCAGCTGTTTAAAAGGCTCAGAGAAAGCAGCACATCATGGTGGTCAGGAGACGAGGTGGCCGAGTGGTTAAGGTGATGGACTGCTGATCCATTGAGCTCTGCAGGCGTGGGTTCCAATCCCATCCTCGTCGTAGGAGACTTTGGTTTCTGCTCCTAGATTCTGGAACGACTCTGAAGTGTGAGGCTTTTCAAGAGGAGATCCTGCAGCACCAGAGAGCTGCAGTTCCAGGACCCCACAGCACCACCTACTGAATTGGATGATAAAATGCAGTTCTGGGACTTTTGTTTTTTGGTGACAGCGCCACCTATCGAATTAGATGATAGCAAATTACTCCTTTCGAACTACAGTATTAAAGGTTTATTCCACCAAAATACTACTTCCTGTCCTTTAATTTCTGACAACTGTATAAAAGGATTATTCCAATTCCTCCAAAATACTTTCAAACAAGTTATAGTTTTAAAGGTTTATTCCACCAAAATACTTTCTAATTTATAGTTTTAAAGGTTTGTTCCACCAAAATACTTTCTAATTTATAGTTTTAAAGGTTCGTTCCACCAAAATACTTTCTAATTTATAGTTTTAAAGGTTCGTTCCACCAAAATACTTTCTAATTTATAGTTTTAAAGGTTCGTTCCACCAAAATACTTTCTAATTTATAGTTTTAAAGGTTCATTCCACCAAAATACTTTCTAATTTATAGTTTTAAAGGTTCATTCCACCAAAATACTGCTTTCTGTCCAACTTCTCAGTTTTAAAGGTTCCTTCAGTTGAGGGCTCCTGGTTCTGCGTGAGGGGTTGAGGGTCGATATGGGATGATGAGGAAGATTTCATGTCCCGATGGTCCTGCTAAAGTAACTGAGAGTCATGATATCAAACAATGTCATCAAAATATGCTTGAACTCTTAAAATGGCAATAAAATCTACTGGAATCATTTTACCACAAACACTTTTATTGTGTTTTTGTGAGCATCATTTTTCAAACATTATAACATAAACTTTAAAAAGGGTCCATTCACTAACACTCTTACTTGAAGGTAGTCACTGATATCAGTAAACAGCTGATAAAGATTTGTGTTCATGTTTTAATTCTCTACTCTGACCTGTGCTGAGACACTGGACCAGAGAGGAAGACCTGCTCAGCCTCCTGCATGGACCAGTTCTGCAGCTCAGTGATGACGACGAGGGATTCAGCATTGAGTTCATTTTAAACTTTTTGGAGGAAACAACTGTAAATTAACCAGCAGTTACTGGTGATGCTTCACAGTTTCCAAGCTCAAACGGCCTCCTGCTTGTTGGACTCACAATTTCCAAAAAAGGTAGACATCAAAAGTCAAATCATGTTTTTGTTTGGTTTTGTGTTGTTTTGTTTTTTACTGGAGGAAAACTTCAAATTGTGATGATGTGTCTGACTTAGAAACTGAACCCCCAAAAATCAAAAAGTCTCCTTCTTCTGTGCCGTGATCTCTGAGCTGATCATGATTGATCTCATCAATAATCCTTGGCAGCCGACCAGTCACACACAGCCCCCCCACACACACACACTGAGACATGCAGCAGCTCACAGTAACTGCCTCAGTCACACAGCAGATAGACTCCTTTCTATAACAAGATAAGCAGTAGAAATGGATGGAAGTGATGATGAACTGATGAACAGGTGATTTGTCCAAAAGTCAACATCAGATTCATTTCCAATCTGTGGAAGCAGTTTCATCTTGAGGTTCCAGGTAAGAACAGCCAGCTGTGGGCTGACACACATCTCTTCAGGAGCACTTCTATGCTCCAAACTTGCCAGGTTGAATTGTGTCTGTATTCTGAGGGCAGCAGGAGGACGGAGGAGTGAGGACACACACATGTGGAACTGAGAGCAGCTGTGTGTGGGATTTCCCCAGCAAAGATAAAACCAGCTCCTTCATGCTGGCTATGAAGGCTCACAGTCACACTGACCCAGCTACAAATACTTTGATATGCAACAGACTGGTTTCTCTTCTGGTAGTTTGTTATCAACTGTTGTCACATTTAATGATCAATTTAGCTGACAAGATGAAGGCTCCAAAGGACCAGCTGGAGATGCCGGGGATTGAACCCGGGGCCTCATACATGCGAAGCATGCGCTCTACCACTGAGCTACATCCCCTCTGGTAGAGTCACTGTTTAACTGATCAAACACAAATTTTAGGGATAAAAAGGAAGTCAGCCTGTGATCTCAAAGGCTCTGTGATCTCAGGAGTTTCACTGTGATGTCAGCCCACACAACCTTAGACCACAGAGGCAAGTCAGGCTCCAGGAAGCTGAGGCTGCTCCGTTCTCAGTCCAGTCCAGAGTGAAGGTTTCCCTCTCAGAAGCTTTCCAATCCAGCCCAGATCCTCTCTGACTAGCAGGAATCTTTGACGAATAAAAAATCATTATATTGAACGTCTGCACATCCTCAGAATGAAGTAAAAGTATTTGTGTTCCTAAAATAATCTCCAGATGCTAAGATCAATTATTAACATTGATTGACAGCTCTAAACTGACCCACCATCACTATACAGTTGCAACTGAAATATTTAGAAATATTTCAAGGAAGCAGCAGGCCCTCATCCGCCCCGGTCCACTCGACTGTGTCCCCTTAGACAGATGACAGCTCACTTCTGGCAGAGGCAGTTAGGTTGAGGACCGTTGCTGATGTCATCAACTGATGTCTCCATCACCAAAGGTGACAGACAGGATGGTCATGGACATAAAACAGAGGTCGAAGAATGAGAAAGAATGGTTGTCCTGACTGAAGTTTAGCTTGAGCTTTTTAATTTGTTACTAAAGGAAGTATTGGTACAAGTAAAGGCAGGCGAACTTTCCACAAATATTCAGAATTGACTTTGACAACCAAAACATGAACCAAGACGACAAAATAGTGAACATGAAAAAGGAACCAGTCCCACCTTCTTGTGTGTTCCTGCTGAAGTAAATGTTTATGAAGATTTGTTGTGTTCTTTTTCCAAAGGTCCAGCCAGCATTGCAGGTCTCAGGAGAAGGAGCCACTTCAGCAGGATCTGTGGGACAAATCCCCCCACGGTGAGACCTGTCCAGCTCCCTGCAGCTCTGCAAGTGTTACCAACTCTTCATTCCAGCTGTTTGGTTGAATCCCATTTTTTCACCTTTGAACCTTTTGAACACTGATGAGGAGGTGAGGCTGGAGGCAAAACCACAACCTCACGTCATCTCACAGGATGAACCAAAATGCCAGACACTTCCTGTCACTGCTCCAGCACCACCTGTCTCCCCTCCATGTCTTTACCATCTGTGCAGCTTCCTGCTGTCCCTGGACCCTCACAGGTGATCGCTCCACCTGGAGCCTCACAGATGGGTTCTAACCTCCCAATACCTGCAGCCCAGCCTCGACCCACTCAGACACAGTCACCCGTTCAAGCTGGGCCTGGTACCACACTCCAGTACAGACAGAGAGAAAGAAGACACACGGGATCCTTTGAAGAAAATGCAGTAAAGACAGGAAGCCCCCATCACATTGTCAGTGTTTCAGTGACTGGCATTGTGAAGAGACTGAGACAAAGTCAGTTATGAATGGAGGGCTGAGTTGGAGCAGAGGGGGCAGGATCCTGGGGGTGGACTGTCTTTAGGGGGCTGAGGTGTCTCTGCATCTCAAGCTGAGACCACAGAGTCCTGTGTTCTTGAGTCATTGTCTATAGTCTCTGTTGTTGGAGAGCTCAGTGTGGTCCCTGATGGTCTAGTGGCTAGGATTCAGCGCTCTCACCGATGTGGCCCAGGTTCGATTCCCGGTCAGGGAATGAGTTATTTAGAGGTTGAGGGAGAGGTGATCAGGTGGTCCACATGATGGTGGAGGTGATGAACTGTGAGTCCATCATGGCTCCACTCTCACCCCCATTGTAGTGTTCTTGGTTCACTCTGCCATGGCCCCATGTTGAAGGGTTCAACATTCAGGTTCAACCCTTTGTTAGACTCTATTAAGTCACTGACTCCCAAACTCTGTAATCCTCCTTAGTAGCTTTGGATCCTCCTCAGCACAGAAAGTCCATTCACTGATGTAGGAACTGGAAAACTTAGAGCTCCAGTCCTTCGTTCCTTCCTCCACTGAGCAGAACAAACACAGAACAGAGAGCAGTTCCTCCTACAGTTCTCAGAAAGACTGAGGGCACCAAAGAAAGGAGGGAAATGCAATCAATGTTGAATTCATTTACATTTCTTATATTTGATCAAAGATAGAACTTAATAAGTGTCCATCAACCTGCAGGACAAACTCCTTCACTGTGTGTGGTTCAGAGTCCCTGGTTTGATTGCAGCTTTGACCTGAGCAGGTGTTCATCCTCATCTCAGTAACAGGGGACACTTTATCACAGCAGTGGACAAACATCAGCATTCATCACCCAGCAGCTCCTCTGATCAACAGAACAAGCTGAAGTATTCTGAGAATGAGGGCATCGATCCCTCTACCTCTCACATGCTAAGCTAGCACTCTACCATTGGAGCTAAGTCCCTGCTAATGAGCAGCAGATGATGGAGGTTGACCTTCATGCAGGGTTGGATGACCTTCGCCAGTTGGAGCTTCTCTGGTTGACCAACATGTGGAATCTCTGTCAATACTCTAGTGGTGTTTAAGTGATGACAGTATGGGTTAGTGACTGGGAGTCTTGGATTGGACTAGGCTGATTGGATTCTCTAAATTGACCGTAGGTATGAATGTGAGTGTGAATGGGAGTGTGTGTGTGTGTGTGTGTGTGTGTGTTTGTGTGTGTGTATGTGTGCGCGTGTGTGTTTGTGTGTGTGTATGTGTGTGTGTTTGTTTTTGTGTTTGTATGCAGATTTTTGCCTGGAACAACGGATTTTATTTGAAGCAAGAGCCTCCAGATCAAAGTCAGAATTGATGATGATGTCATCAGGGGGCTTTGATAGTGTATTTATTTGTACCTAGAATTCTCTCTTTGATCTCAGGAGGACATGAAAGAAACCCAACTGAGGAAAGTAGAGGAGAACATTCAGCTTCATTAGAAACACTTGAACTGTGTTGAATTATATATATATAATTTTATATATATATATATAATTCAACATATATTGAATCATCATATAACACACATATATATATATATATATATATATATATATATATATACAATGGATGGATGGATATATATATATATAAAAATCCTTCTGTAAATATCTTTTCTGTCTGTAAATCCTTATTTCTGTTCTCCACTCTTTATTATGCTATCTCTTGCTACCCCAGGACCAGAGTTCAATTTTCGTACCACCAACATGGAAATGTGAGTGGTTTGACAATCAAGATCCTTGAATCCTTGAATCCTTGAATCCAAACGTCTACAGAAACATAAAAACTGCAGCATCAAAAACGATAAGGAGAGTGATTTTCATTTCAATGTTTTATTCAAACGTCCCACAAAAGAAAGGAGTTTACTGTTCAGTCCACAAACAAACTCCAACTCTGCTTTCAAGAACTCATCCCCCTGTTGAAGCTCTGGTCTCCATGGCAACAAAGCGCACGCCTTCATAAAAGCTGTCAACCACTCAGGAGCCAGCCTGCATTTGTGTGTGGAAAGAGATAGAAACCCCAAAAGATGGTGCACATTAGTCTCTCTCCTCAGCTTCAGTGTTCAGACACAGCAGTGTGTGTGTGTGTGTGTGTGTGTGTGTGTGTGTGTGTGAGCAACAACTTAACACAGGAAAGGAAACCATAACACTGATCATTGAATGTACAGCCACACTTCAACTCAATGAATGCTCTGCACAGAAGAATCCAGCTTCATTCCTGGATCAACAAGTCTTCTTCCAGCGAGTCAAACTCAATAAAAAAATCAAACAAATCCAAGCAAAGGACAAGGAACTCCAGCATTTTCCCTCCCTGATGACATCCACTCAGTTTTTAAAGGTGAATGTGGTGCAGACGGTGCAGTTTGGCTGCAGGTCTTGGACAAGGCTCTGAGACGCTGGCTGCTCAACAAGAGAGAAGGGCTGGAGACCAGGAACTAGAAAGCTGAGGACTGCACTGTCCACACTCCTCTGAGACCTGCTTCCTTTCTTCAAGCGTCATCAAGACGTCCCAGCCTCAGATTTTCTGATTGGAGACAATGATGACCACAAGTACAACGAAAAAAAGAGAAGACAAAACAAATGCAAAGTCCATCCAAATCCATTGATTGATTGATTGATTGATTGACTGATTGATTGCTGCAGTTCTAATGTGGAGTTTCAAACTTAGAGAACAGCTGCCGTAAAACACAGAAGAGGAAGAAGAAGGATTTTTATCCATAACTGAGATAAAAATTGAAAAGTTCAAAATAACATGAAAAATGGCAAATAATGTGTTGTTGTTTGTTGCCTTCAATCATTGCAGGAACAACATGAGATGGAAAAACAACTCTTTCATCTATTTAAAGTAGAAAGATGTCTGTAGACAACATCCACTCCAAACAGTCAAACACAAGGGTGGTGATCAAGTAGAGCCTCTACATGGAAACAAAAGCACTGACAACTTTAAAAGAGGACAGAAAGTTTATGAAAAGACAAGTTTATAAAGACAGTTAAAAGGTGTGTAGACGACTGTTTACACTTTAATTCAGCTGTAGAAGAAGAAGACCTTCACTGTGAAAACTCATCCTGTGTTACAGCCGCCCCTCCAGGACGGTCAGGGACCAACTTCAGTCCTGGTCCTGATACACCGGAAATCCAAGCAATCCCTCACATAGGAACCATGTATTTGTTAAAGCAGCGCTCGCTGTGTCTGTGTAGGAGCCGGTACTGAGCGTATACTGCATGTGTACTACTACTAAAGGTACTTCACCGGAGGCTCCAGTTGATGTCACATATTTCTCCATCAGCTGGATGACATCAATGATATCAGAGACTCCGCCCACTCATTTATTTTCACACATCTCAAAGACAATTCAGTGTTTGATCAGGATCAATACATCAATATAAAGATCAGTAATTGGTGCCAAGTGGATCTTTGATGGTGACCTCAGAGAAATCAGATCAGACCTCACACCCTCCTGTCCAATGGTGGCTCCATGATTTCAGCTTCATCCTGTCTCTGTCCTGCTGAGTTTTCTCCTCTCTTTGTCTCTGTTCCTGCAGTCACACTGGATAGTTCCTGTGTGAAGGGGACCAACAAAGTGGTGGTGGACGCGTTGTCCAGAGTTCCTTCAGTGTGGAAATTGATAGTGAACTGTTTTCCTGTCTCTGGTTCTCCTCTTGTCTTTTCCTAGCCTCCTACATCATTGCTTTCTGGGTGCACTGGTCAATGCGGTACCTTGGGACAAGAGATGCTGGACCACCAGAGCAGCCACTGGTTCACCTCCTGATAGGTTTACCTCATCTGTACAGAACAATGGGTGATGTACATGGTTTGAGGGGGTTTGGTTCATTATCATTTCGGCTTTTAAAAAAAATGCATTTCAGGTACTTTGGTGCCGTGACTTGCTTCTGGACCCCTTTCTTGAGGGTGTGTGTGTGTGTGTGTGTGTGTGTGTGTGGGGGGGGTATAAAGGTCCCGTGGCTGGTGCCTTTCATGCTGTTCCTTGTGTTGCAGCAGGTATCTGGAGGGTGGGGGGCTGTTCGTTCCTCCTAGTTGAAGCTCCTGGGCCCGGTGCTCTCTACATACAGAACCCGCCTTGCTGGCCGGGAGCCTCTCTTCCTCCTCATCCATTGTCACTTTGATTTTCAGCAGACAACATCTCTTCTTTCCACCTCCCTTACACACATGCACACATGAACCCACACCACCAACTGTACTGACGATCACATCACATTGTTGTCTGAGTTCAATTTTGGTTCATCGTTGTGTTTTTTCATGAAATAAATTCATTTTTTGGCCGTCAACCTGCGTCTCCCACTCTTGTCACGCTTCAAAGCCACGTCTTGCAAAGGTGGTTTCTTCCCAGTGTGCGTTCTCATGTGTCTTTTCAGATGTCCCTTTTCTGAGAATCTTTTACCACAAACTGAGCAGGGAAATGGTTTCTCCCCAGTATGAGTTCTCATGTGTTTTCAGATCTCCCTGAACTGAGAATCTTTTGCCACAAAGTGAGCAGGGATATGGTTTCTCCCCAGTGTGAGTTCTCATGTGTCTTTTCAGATGCCCCTTTTCTAAAAATCTTATGCCACAAATAGAGCAGGGAAATGGTTTCTCCCCAGTGTGTGTTCTCATGTGTCTATTCAGATATCCCTTTTCTGAAAACCTTCCGCCACAAACTGAGCAGGGAAATGGTTTCTCCCCAGTGTGTGTTCTCATGTGTGTTTTCAGATCTCCCTTAACTGAGAATCTTTTGCCACAAACTGAACAGGGATATGGTTTCTCCCCAGTGTGTGTTCTCATGTGTCTTTTCAGATGCCCCCTTTCTGAAAATCTTGTGCCACAAACTGAGCAGGGATATGTTTTTTCCCCTGTGTGCATTCTCATGTGTGATTCTAGATGTTCCTTAACTGAGAATCTTGTGCCACAAACTGAGCATGGGAATGGTTTCTCCCCAGTGTGCGTTCTCATGTGTCTTTTCAGATGCCCCTTTTCTGAAAATCTTGTGCCACAAACTGAGCAGGGGAATGGTTTCTCCCCTGTGTATGTTCTCCTGTGTCTTTTCAGATATCCCTCTTCTGAAAACCTTCCTCCACAAACTGAGCATGGGAACAGTTTCTCCCCAGTGTGTGTTCTCATGTGTACATCCAAACGCCTTCTGTTTCGAAAACCTTTACTGCATGTTGAGCACCTAAAGGGACACTCATCCTCACTGACTTCAGGCTCAGCTTCAGAAGAGTCTGACATCTGGTCTTCAGTCTGGGGTTGTACAAGTGCATCTGGATCTACCTTGCTGGCTGGTTCTGGTTCTGGTTCTCCACTCTCTTCTCCATCAGCTTCTGTTTTCAGAGGATGAACTGGGCTGCTGCTCAGAGACTCTTCTTTCAAGTTCTCCTCAGTTAGACTCTGGTGAAGCTGTGGGAACTGAGGTTTCTCTTCGTCCCCTTCACTCTTCACAGGGACCAGAGTGAAGGGGAATGTGGTGATATCAGCCTCCTCCTGCCCTTGAAGCTGCCCTCCCTCCTCACTGATCCTGAGCTCCTCCCACTCCTCTTTAATGTGGGGGGGCTCTGGGTCCTGCAGCTCAGGGGGAACCTTTTCTTTAATCACCAGCAGCTGCTCCACATCTGCAGGACACAAACAGCAACATCAGAAATCTCTTCATTTGACTCTGAAACAGCGGAGCAACAGACAGAAACAGAACTCAACTCAATGAAAAGAGACGTCCTGCTACTGACGACCAGTCAGCAAACTGGGAACAGAAACACTGGCTTCAGATGCTTGGATCAACGTTGTGTCACCCAGGTCAAAGGTCATAGGTCCCCTCTGCTGAATGGTTTTGGTCCATTCATGATCACATCTGCTAGTCAGAATGTTCATTTCTAGAATGAGACCCTGTAGGAGAATGAGAGTTCAGTCCCTAGAACCAGAGGGAACCTGTACCGATGCTAAACATGTCAGTCCACCTACACTCACAGCCAGGGAGGTGCTGGCCACTGGGAGAAGTGGAATGATTCCCTAATGGCCGGTCCAGCCCAGGCCAACCGGGCAGTGGAGAAAAAAAGGTTGTTTTTAATGGGCTGATATAATTTCCAGTCTACAGGATCATCTTTTAACAAGGTAGCACCGTAGCAGCCTACAGAAGAACGACACAAGGACACCAACATGCACAGCATGCTGGGCCAGCCTGTCACACACGACTCAGTTAGCAGGAGTTAGCAACACAGTGTGAATGTCCCCTCAGCTTGATCTTGTCTTGGTTCAGTTCAATGGTAACATGCTTTTGATGCCTGTCAATGGGAGTGTTCTTAACATTGACCACTGACAGTGACTCACACCTCAAGTCTCCTAAAATGCTCTCGCTGGCGCGCGGCTGAGGGCCTCAGGAGTTGAACTTTCTGGACTGAATTAGGGGCCCAGCACGTCCCTGCACACCCAAACAGCCAAGTCAGCCAGGATCCAAGATAAGAACAATCTGGGAATGACCATCCCTTCCTGGTAGATCATCAAGCCAAACACACACACACACACACACACACACACACCCACACACACACACACACACACACACACACACACACACACAGCCTGTCTTCAGTATAAAGCTGTGTTCTGTCTCGTTGGAAGACATCTCTGACTGTGTTGTTAGCAGGGCTGCTGTGAATCAAGAGGTTCTCCATCGATCCCTGAGTCTCCATCACTGATTCCTCTCCTCCACCTCTTTCTGACACAACAATCCTGACAGTGACAGTCTGGGTTGGAGCTGAGCAAAGTTGGATCTGGTCTCTGGATCTGGACTGAAACTGCATTAAAATGATCAACAGAGCTTCACTGGTGTCTGCAGGAGTTCTACCTTTGTAGTTTGTCCCCTAAAGCTGCTGTAACTTTAGTGAATTCTGACGGGACTCATTTGGATATCATGTGACTTGCTGCAGGAGACAGAGAGACTGCTGACACGTGTGTGTGTGTGTGTGTGTGTGTGTGTGTGTGTGTGTGTGCTGCCTGAGTCCCACCAACATTGTGCTGCCTGCTCTTTGACTTTGTCTCAGGGGTTTTTCCAGCTGGTCTGGACCACTTGGTCTGATGAAGCTCCAGCTAGAATTCCTGGACTTTGTTTCTGAGCTACTAAAACCTCCCTTTATGTTGGGAACAATGCAGCAGGTCCCTGCGGGGACTCACCTGCTCTGTCCAGCCTGACTCGGGGCTTCACCACGGCATCGAGCAGCAACCTCTGCCGGCGGTTCTACCGCTCGTACTCCGCCACGGTTTCCTCCAGCAGAGCCACGATCTGCTCCGCGGCCGCCGCCAGCCGCTCGGTGAGCAGCGCTCTCAGCACCGGTACTCCAGCCGCTGAGTCTCCTTCTCCCAGCTGCAGCAGGAAGTCTTCAGCGGCGGCGAGGATCCGCTCCTGGACCGACACCCGCAGCAGCTGCGCGGCGCACATGTTGAGGTTCTACCGGCGCCACTCAGCCTTCAGGAGACAAAGACCGAGGCCGGGGGTTCACGGACTTCTCCTTCTTTCCTTGTTGTGTTCAAAGCTTCCCGCTTCTTCTTCTCGTTTTGTGAAGCGCGTATTGATGACGTATATGGTGACGTCCGAAGCCTCTTCAGCCGGCAGTGACCACGTGACTGATTCAGGCCCTGCTTCTCCGGCTTGGCGTGAGATTCTAAATGTAAAGCAGTGAAACGCCGTGGTTTCCTCCCTCCTCGTCCAAAAGCGTTCGCTATTTGATCAAAGGAAGGAGAAACAAGTGACTCCATGTTGTGGAGGCTGAACTCAGAGTTGAGAGAACTTTCATTCTGATCTGAGAGCAGCAACAAAGCCACTGAGAAAAACTGAACCACTGTCAGAGTCGGCACAGCATCAGCAGTCAGGCTGTGTTCACACTGGGAGAAACCATCGGACAGAAACCTCCCTCAGTCACACTGAAGGAACCTGAACTGACTGCTGCAGCTGGGACACACACACACACACACACACACACACACACACACACACAGCAGGAAACATGAACAGAGACATAAAAGCACAGGATGCCTCCTCCTCCTCCTTCCAGAGATCAACTGATCTCCAGATTGACTTCAATTCCTTGATCAGAATTCTTCTTCCTCCTTGATAGATTTATTGATACTTTGTCATAGACGGTCCATTCCTATTGGAGGATGTTAAAGAGCAGAAGAACCAGGTTCCCATGTATGGAACTAAAATATTTATATACTGTATTGCAGTAGTTTCCAACATCCATCCATCCATTGTCTTCCTCTTATTCCTGTTAAGGGTCATGGGGCTGGAGCCTATCCCAGATTCTACAGGCGAGAGGCGGGGTTCACCCTGGACAGGTCACCAGTCCATCACAGGACCAACACATAGAGACAGACAACCATTCACTCTCACAGTCACACCTACAGTCAATTTAGAGTATCAATCAGCCTCGTCCCCTCTTGATGTCTTTGGACTGTGGGAGGAAGCTGGAGAACCAGAGAGAACCCACGCAGGAACAGGAGAACATGGAGACTCCACACAGAAAGATCCTGTGCTCCAGCCGGGACTGGAACCTGGAACCTTCTTGCTGTGAGGTATTTTTATCTCACAAGTGGAAAAATGTAGAATCTTCATGTCATTACATGTCGTTCTCCATTGGGTCACTAGGGGGCAGCACCTACCTGCATCGCCAATATGAGCCTTCAGTCTGTCAGGGGGTAGAATTCAGTCACCACCAATGACATCAGAGTCAGAGTTTAGACATCAAAGACAGACATTAAAGCCTCTCTGATAAAACAAAAATATACTGCAATATTTTTTTCCAAAGTGAGACCCTCTTTATTCTCTAGTTTCATCTGCTGCAATAATAATGAGCATCTTTGTCAGTCTACTGATGAATGTCAGATATCTTTGATGACCAAACCTGGACGTTTGTCTCAGTTTGACTGGAAGTCTCATTCATTCATTTCTCCTCCATGATTTCCTGCAATGATTTCCTGGTTCTGCTCCATTCAGGTTCAGAGAGCTGAGATTAAAATCACTCAGGAATAAAAGAGGAGACACCAACAAGTCAGCATGGAAGAGGAGCAGCTTTTCAAACTGGTCACCCTGGCTGCTGGTCTGGGCCTCCCTTTGCCTCGGTGCTCCTTGAACCAGTGAAGGTCCTGGTCCAGTCTTCTCCACTGAGTCCTTGTCAACAGGGAGCACCTCCCCACCAGAGAGGTGCAGGGCCAGAGAGGAAAGGAAAACTCCAACCAGAATGAACGCTGCACTAAAAACTGCCCTCCATTTCTTGAGGGGAACGTTGGGTCTTCCTCAGGCAAATGGCAGTCAGCAGTGGCTCAACATCTGAACTGAGCCCAGACCTGGTCAGCTGATCATTCACCAGCTCAGCCCCTCCCACTCATGACGAAGACCTTGAAAACCCCAACATCACCTCCTCCACCTCAGTCTGGCGTGTCTGGATGGAGGGCTGTGATGTCAGCAGCGATGACATCACTGACACAAACACACTGATCTCTGACTGGTTTGGTCTGAGTGGGATTCAGTGACATCACACGACCTGCACGAGATGAAGGGGCGGGGCACCCAGGAGCTGTGACATCACTGGTGACTCTTGTTGGGCCGCCTTCTTGGCCAAAGTGGAGGAGAACAGGACCCAAATACAGACGGGGGAGAGGAGCGTTCAACAAAAGGAGGCTTGAATGATGAAAAGACAAAGAACAACAAAGGAATTCAAAGCACCAACAGAGGAGAAAAGACAAAGTAGCAAACAAAAGCCAAACTTCCACTGGAAACTTGGAGGAGCTGGAACAGGAGGGGGAGAACATGAGGCTGAGAACCCTGGAGAATGAGAGGTGGACAAATCCACCAGCGCAGCATCAGGAGAGCAAAGAAACCAGAAGGAGCTTTGAGGAGCTGCTGACATGCAGCCAGGGAGCGTCTGCCTGAGATGGGAGGAGCTGCTCATCCACCCAGATGGAGAAGCAGCCATCTTGCTCTTCTGACGCCGACCGGCAGAAGGAACAGAGGAGGTGAGGGGCCTCACGTTGTCATGGCGACATGGAAACATTCCACTCTGTCAGTGGTGCCTCCATCAGACGCACTTTGTCTTTGTGAAGATCAAAGTGAAAGGAAATAATAAAATAAAACAATGAAGGCTGCATGAACTGAGTGACACACTTGAGGATGACATCAGCGAAATGTGTGATGTCACACTGCAGAGTCGTGAGGTCACCACCAGAGAACAAATGAGTGATGAGATGCTGATTATTGACTCTCTACTTTAAATGATCTCACTCTCTTCCAGCTTGAAGAAGTTGGAGGATGAATGAAGTCAAGAACTGGAAAAATGGAGAACGTTCATGTCATTACATGTTGTTCTCCATTGGGTCACTAGGGGGCAGCACCTACCTGCAACTCCTGGGAGCCCTCAGTCTCACCTCATTTTCAGGCTCCAACTAAAATGAAGCTTCAACTCTTCTGAATCCTCTCCACCTGTCAGATCTGTTTGAAACTTCCAGGTTTGATCAACATCCCAGTCTGAACACATCTATAGGTCAGTAGTGACCACAGCGCCACCTACTGGCAGCAGGAAATGACAGATTTGACACTGAGATGTCCTCGTCACGGCGTGATGGAGAGTTCTGATGATTCATCAGCACAATCAGACTCTGAGAACTCCTCCCTGCATGGTTGATGAGGGTCAAAGTTCCCATGTGTCTCACTTCAGGTGGAGGACCAGAGATTTTAGGCTCATGTGAGTGGTTGATCTAATGTAAGAATAACAGACCACAGACTAGTCAGTGAATAAAACTGCAGACTTCTTTATAGACAGAAAATGTCAGAAAAACAAAAACTATTGGTTCCAAACCCTTTACATCCACACACATTCAATAAAGGAGTCTCCCTCCAACCAACAGACAGAAACCAGACCTCAGGAGAATCAGGTTATTGACCTCTTTTGAGTCTTATTTGAAGTTAACCCGACTTATTTGAGTTGAGGTTTAATTTGGTGGCTGGATTTCTATGATTGTTTGTTTACTTCACGGTGTCTATTTGAGTTTCCTCAGTCTAGGTTCTCATTTGATCTTGGTTCAGCCTATTGATGAGTTTTAGTTCTACGTTCCCTCTTCCTGTTGGGTTGTTTCACCGGCTCTATCCAAGCTTGAACTCCCTTTCAACAACCCACTCATGTAACACCGATTTGGCACACAATCAGGAAATGTGAACAAAACAAAGTTATAAAAATAAAACTCAGTGCCAAAGTATTTCAATTTACAACTCAATCTCACAAATCAATGATCAGAGTCTCTCCCGTTCATCACCAGTCTTTTCGTTCAGTCCGTTATCAGTCCAAAAGAAATTCAAGGTGTCTCTGTGAAACCTGTCAGTTCTGTCCTACCACAATCCCACCGTCAGGGTCAGTGTCACCTGGGTGGGTGAGGTTTGCAGCGCCATTTTCCACTCTGACTCTCTCTCTCCTGTGGGTGGCTCGCCATCTTTTCTCCACAGCGTCAGGTGTGTTCGCACACCAGTGATCCCGCCTACAAAACCTGGCCAAATCCTCGTTCACAACGCAATCAACAAAATCCAGAATCATGGACAGCAGTTGAGTCCAGTGTCTTCTCAAAAAATGAAGGGACCAAGGAGAAAACCTCAAAAGAGTCTGCTTTGTTTACTCTTTCCTCTCTCATTCTCGAGTCGTCCGTCTGCTTTAGTTTACTTTATTTATATTTGTACAGCACTTTTCATCCAGAGACTGCAACACAAAGTGCTTCACAGAACTGAGAGAAAACAGGCAACGTTTAATAAAATATAAAACAATACAATAAATACATGTTAAGAACCCGGCCTTCCCAACCCACATGACCTCATACATGCACACACCACCCCCCCCTCCCACACACACACACACACAACCACACACTGACTGTCAGTAGGAACATGGCAGGGCACTGAAAATCCTAGTGAGGAAAGACCACCTATGGGGGGCCATCCTCACCAGGAGGTGCCACAGCCCACAACCACAGGGAGCGCCGCCACCCAGACCCCCCCGACCCGGACAGACGGGTACACTCCACATATAATGCAGAGCCCCCCAGCTCTCCGGGCCTGGACGATCCCAAGGACGACGCCCCTGAGGGCGGACCAGACACACCTCCCAGTGTGGAGGGCCCCCACAGGAAACACTGGAGCTAAAAACTAAAAGACTCAAAGAAGGTAGAATAGGAAAGAACAGAAATTACAATGATATTAAAATATCAGAATGACATAAAATATATATAAAATCTAAAAGTTTTAAGAGCTAATAAAAAAGTAGAATAAAATAATTAAAAGACAAAAGTAACAATAAGATATCGTGATAAAATTAAAGGCTAAGAGAGACTAAGTCAGTTAAAAGCTAAGCTAAAAAGGGGAGTCTTGAGCCTCCTTTTGAAAACATCAACAGTCTCTGCGGTCCTGATGTTCTCTGGCAGGCTGTTCCAGAACTTTGGGCCATAATGGCTGGATGCAGCCTCCCCGTGGGTTTTAGTTCTGACTCTTGGAACGACTAAAAGGCCGGTGCCAGAGGACCTCAGGGTCCGCGATGGTTGATATGATAAAAGCAGTTCAGATAAATAAGGTGGGCCAAGACCATTAAGACACTTAAAAACTACTAAAAGAACCTTAAAATCGATCCTGAAACACACGGGGAGCCGATGCAGCGACATTAAAACTGGTGTAATGAGCTCCCGCCCTCTGGTCCTCGTCAGCACACGTGCTGCAGAATTCTGGAGTCATTGTAGATTATAGATGGTTGTTTTGGGGAGACCAGAGAGCAGCAGGGCACTACAAGAATCTGAAGGACTGGAAATAAAAGCATGCATCAGCACCTCCGTGTTGGCCTGAGAGGAACGGGCGACTCTGGCTCTGTTCTTAAGATGATAAAAACCTCTCTTAGTTATGTTCTTGACATGTGGAATGAAATTCAGCTCAGAGTCAAAAATGACGCCCAGGTTCTTTACAGATTGTGAAGGTGATGTGATCCTTTGATGAGTTTAGGATCAGTCAGAGATCAAAGACTGAAGCAGGAGATCAATGAACAGAATTCAGACATCAAAGACAGAATTCAGACATCAAACACATCCCCGATGGAGGCTACACCCCCCCCAGACAGTTTCCATTTAAGTCGTAAGTTTTACGACTTAAATGATCCATTGTGCGCTTCACGCGTGGGTTCGAATCCCGTCGTAGGAGACTTTCTTCTCCTAGATTATGGAATTACTGTGAGGCTTTTAACTGACACAGATACCAGCTGACTCAACTTCCCTTTCACATCCTGACCAAAACAACTCTGACACCCAGAGCTTGCATGTGTCAATCACCTCTGGAGAAGGTCCCGCCCCCTTAGAGCAAAAATCCTCCCATCAGTGAAGAAAACTGAAGACACCTCTTGGATGAGAGCTGAAGCGTCTTCTAGAAACCTGAAACAGTCCACTTGACACATTTAAATAATTCTACAATCCTACAGTTTCACTGAGCTTTTGTCCAAAGCCATGTTCATGTATCACATGTATATAATATATATGTGACACTCTTTCATCTACTCATTAACAAAAATGCAGTCTAATTCCAGTAAATTTGTGCAGAAGAAAACGTTATTTGTGCTGCTTCTTTATTTATTTATTAAGTTTAGTTAGTATTTTTTAATGTGTTTTCTTTCAAGTCACATTTTGTCCATTAACTTCATAATCAGAGTCTCCATCTCATCACATGACTAAAGTCTGGGTTCTGTATTGGTGGTAAAATATCCTTCCATGCCCCTCACTAGTTTGCACACAGAAAAGCATATTTTACTGGTTTCAGATCTCTTAGCTTGTTCTCTCTCTTAAACCTGCTGAGGCAGCTTTCATTGTGTGATTGATTTTAAAATATAAATATGGAACAGAACCATTGGAATCAGATGTCAGGACATTTGAAGGAATGTCAATCTCCTGTTGAAATGTTGCAGTGTTCAGCTGAGGCTCTCTGGCAGTGGCACCAGGAGCCCCAATGGCAGAACCTGGACCCTCCTGGAGGAGAACCACAGGTGAGGGCCTTCTTGGCTCCAGATTGATGGAAATCAAGTGTCTGAGGCTGTTAGCAGCCATTAAGTTGATCTGGTTGGCACTGGTATTTGTTCTTGCTGCAGCTCAGGAGTGATTCAGGAGAAGAGTTTCAGAACAGCCAAGGTTGGGGACTGGAATTCTAAAATTTCCCCTGGAACCAAACAACCTTGGAGGGTAAAACCTCCAATCATAGCCACTCAGATGCAGCAGCAGAAGAAGCTGTCATCTACCCTGATAGTCAGAGCATCAAGTCAAGGAAACATCACCATCTTGTAGTTCCAAACCTCCACCTGTCAGATTCAGCTACTTCTTATTGTGGGACTTTAAACTTGAACACAATGGAATTTGGACAAGGAGTTTTCCTTCCAGTCCAAACATCATCGTCCAGCCTCCAACCAGAGGTCCATCAGTTATCATGGAGCCACAGGTGGAGTCTGGATTCTTTTCTAGAATGAGACGGCAGTGACAGTCCTGCCAAGTGACATCACTGACATGAATGGATGACTTCAGTCACATGACTGGATGACTTCAGTCACGTGACTGGATGACTTCAGTCACGTGACTGGATGACAGTGTAGATGCCAATGTAGAGGTTTGGGAAATAGTCTCTGAGAATCCAGCTTGAAGCCACGCCCACCTTGTTCTTCAAAAAGTCTCCCTGCAATCCTGTACTTGGGTTCAGTGTTGCTGTTCCATTTTTCAGCTGCAGGTGTCGCTGTGATACCAGGTTCAGTTCAAGATTCCCAACTCCAGCTCATGTTGGTGACCTCAGTGGCAGGTAAAATGGTGCTTCAGTGGATCATGTGATCAACTCATGTGTGTCCTCACTGCTCCACAGGTCTGTCAAATGTTCTGTAAAATAGTTGGACCCAGCAGAGCTGCTAGATTAGGAGTTGATGGAGTCGTTGCAGATACCAGGGTCCAAAGTCCAGCTTGAACCTGGTTTGTGCAGTTCTTTGTCAAGCTAGCAGCCATTCTTGTCACTGCCAAGCTAAAGTGACTTCTGTCAACAAAGGTCAACATACAGAAGGATATTTCTACTGGCAGTTCAAGATTTTGATCAAACTCCTTTTTCAGAGCTGGAACCTTCCTCTTGTGTCAGCTTCCTGTTCCCATCTCTATGGTAACGGTAAGTTTTGACCCACGTCTTCAATCAGCTGTCAAATACACTAAAACAATTTTCTATCCTCCAAGTTGTTTCCATCTCTTGGTGACCTTGTTAGGCTTCCTTATCCATGGAAATATTGGTTTGAATATTTAGTTGTGGGCCTCTGGACCTTTTTTTAGTCACTAAATCTTCAATTTCAGTTAAAAAAATGGTAAAAAGAACCTCAAGAAAATCCTAGAAATAAACCAAAGGTTGTTGTGTTTCCTGACCGTTACTGAGGGTGTTAGAACACATCTCTGACATGGATTGGTTTGATTTAGTATTCATTTTAATATCATTAACTATTGGAACATCCATGGTGTTATGGGTCAGTTTAGACCCTCATATTTACTTCAAGAAAAAGAGAAAAAAGTCTCTTTTTCATCAACAGAACTTTAATACAAACACAAAATGAAAAGCAGAACAAGCCAGAACCCAAAATATGGATTTGGAAGGTCAACAAACAACAACCAGTCAAGCAAACCAAACCAACAGAAACCAGTTACTGGTTCAAAACCAGTAAAAAACAAAAACAGAGGAAAAGTCTCTGTGTGTAAGAACATGCATGTGTGTGTGTGTGTGTGTGTGTGTGTGTGTGTGTGTGTGTGTGTGTGTGTGTGTGTCAAAAACTGACCCACTTCTTTTGCCAACATGAGCCCACAGTGGTGGTGTCTCTAAAGACGTGGAGCTCTGTCCTTCACCTGCTAGGTTCCAGCAGGCAGCTCAGGTCTAGTTTTCTTCACTGAGCCACCATGATGAGTTTCCTCTGAGAAGTTCTTGTCCAAGGTCCCAGCTGGTAAAACCACTGTCACCAGTGATACTGGGACCCTGCAGTCCAGTGGTCTTATCAGGACCACACTGGACCTGCCGTCTTTGTTTGTTGTGTTGTTGTGCAGGTCGATGGGAGAACGAGGCTGATGAGAGTCCCTGAAGCTCCCATGACTGGGAGAGGAGCTGCTGGCAGTGTTGCTGACAGTGCACTTCTGACTTCAGGTTTGGCTCTGATTGTTGCTTTATCATCTTATTTTGATAACTGGGTCTAAACCAATCCTTATGATTTTATAATTCAGTGAAAAACATTTTCTGTTTTATTTTGTTGAACTAGAGGTTCCTGACAAAGTCAGAAAGCCTTGATGCAGTCAACAAGTTGATGTGCTTCTTTGATGCATTTAGAACCTCCAACAAGTCACACAGGAGGAAGGTTAAATCATGTGACCATCATCATAACAGCTGTTGACCTTGTTTAACTAGTTGGTGGTGCTAAATATCACCAGCTAGCTAAAGTTAACTAGCTAATGTTGCTAGCTAGCTAATATTATTTTCTAACTTCAGGCCTAAAATTTGGATTGACTGTTAAAATTGTTCACCTCACCTTTGTAACACCAGGTTTTTTCTTGATGATGTCATTGTAACTGCCTTTCTGATTCTAAAATATAAATGCATCCAAGAATAAAAATGTCAAACTGCCCCTCCATGGAAACATCATATTTAATATACTGCATTATTCTTTTCCAGTGTACTACACTATATTTTTGTTTTATCAGAGAGACTTTAATGTCTGTCTTTGATCTCTGAACTATGACTCTGATGTCATTGGTGGTGACTGAATTCTACCACCTGACAGACTGGGAAGGCTCATATTGGTGATGTCATCATAAATATATGAAGGTCTTGTTTCAATGAATTGAAGTGAAATAACTCGTTATTTTGTTTGTGGTTGTCATGGTGACTCAGGGTGTCGGGGCTCCATTGATGATGGCATTTTGTCGTGGTTGTGCACGTGTGACACTCAAGGTGAACACACTCACAGCTGATTGGACCAACTCAGATCAGCTGTTCTGAACCTGATACTCAGAGTTTCCATCTCAGTGTCAACTCAGGAGTGACTGAGGAGAAGAGTTTCAGAACAGCCACAGTTGGGGGACTTCCATCCAGCAGCCATTTTCTATCCCTGTAAGGAGTTAAGGGATCTGGAGCTGCTGGGTTCAGGTGGATCCAGAACACAAGATGGAGGTCAGTCAGGACCCCAGAAGGAGACCAGCATCTGGAAGGTGGAGATGCTTTAATCTGACACCGTTGTGTCAACAGTTCTGAAATCAGAACAAAAATAAACAGTAGTATTTCCACCTGCTGCTCCTGCATGTATTCAAGTGAACAGGAACACAGATTCATGCTCAACTTCTCCTGTGTGTTCATCCACAGTCACTAAACAACAACAACCAAACAAAGGGGGGTAGGAGGTAGAAAGGCTCTGTACAAACTGAGTCCTTTTACCATTTCTTTCCTGCTTCTAGTGGCGCTGTCGTCACTTCCTGTGACCGCAGGATGGAAGGGGTCCCCCTTCAGAATACGTTTTTTATCATTGTTACTTCCTCTTCAACATGCCTTTAGCAGACCAACTCACTGACTGGCTCAGTGAGGTAGTGTGGCCGAGCGGTCTAAGGTGCTGGATTAAGGCTCCAGTCTCTGAGGAGGTGTGGGTTCAAATCCCACCACTGCCATCATGTCTCTGGAGAGGTGTGGCAGGTCTCTCCCAACCACTCTGTGCTGGAGGTGTTGGCTGCTTTTATCACTCTGGGAAGAAAATGTCCTGAACTTGAGGTGTTCTCCTCATCTTGAGCACTCCAAAACAACAATGTGCAGTAACGCTGAGCTGCCTTCAAGTCAACAACATGGGCACAGTGTACCCAGAGCCACAGGCTCCTCCCAGTATATGCAGCACTGCCGGTGACTCTCCAAACTGAAGCTGATCCAGGACCAGCTCAGGAGGAGCCATGGAGAAGACAGGCTCTCTGATTTAATGCTGCTGTCTATTGAGAGGAACATCCCAGTTGACTCCAATAAGGCTGCTGATGTCTTCAAACCCAGGACCAGAAGAAGAACCCTCCTCTGAGTCCACAGACCTGAGCACCGCTGCTCTGACTACCAGGTTACCTCCTGGTTATCAGTGTGAAGTCATGGTGAGGTGGTCAGTTGTTCCTGGTGTTTTATGACAGAGGCCTGGTAGTTAAACACTGAATTAAATCATTTTAATTCTTTACTTGAAGTTT
Organism: Aulostomus chinensis; assembly: GCF_037954235.1. Classification (NCBI taxonomy): domain Eukaryota; kingdom Metazoa; phylum Chordata; class Actinopteri; order Syngnathiformes; family Aulostomidae; genus Aulostomus; species Aulostomus chinensis. The sequence continues at coordinate 52,462,736 of NC_141320.1, read as the reverse complement.
CTTGCTGTTTAGCTGGAAATGTATGACAACTTCCTCCATGCTGGTGCCCCATCACACACAACAGGTGCACTTGTCCTCTTTTCTCCTCTGACCCTCAAACATTCCACCAGTGAACGTCCAATTATCTTCTGAAATAAGAGATGAATCTTTCCCTGCTGAGACTCCTGATCTCTGACTGTCACTAGCATGTGCTAGCAGAATACAGCACTCCTTCTTCATGATCTGTCTTTGTCTCTGACCAGCTCTAATAAATAACTAATTAATATTAAATATTAATTATACGGGGCACCACCCTGAAGAGTTCAGGGAAACTAAAAAACGACCAAACTTGTAACAGTTACCAGTCTCTAACAGAGTTTATCTACTAACAGTCAATATTCTGTAACATTAACGACCAAGGGACAGCTCTGATGTTGGAGGATGAGATCAGAGCACTGCTATTGCTGAGACACGTGACCACAAGTTGGTACACAAAAGACACTACGACTCCTCTCTTATAATAAAAATATATTTATTAACACAGTGCATCCATCAATCAGCAACTATCTAACTAACAATCTTAACACAGTCGTCTCATTCACCCATTCACACACACAATGATGGTGGAGGCTGCCATGCAAGGCGCCAACCTACTCATCAGGAGCAATTATGGGTTCAGTATCTTGCTCAAGGACACTTGGACATGGTCACCGGGGTCGGGGATCGAACCTTTGGTTGCTCGACCTCTACCCCTGAGCCATGCCGCTTGTTTGCAGTAGCCTTGCTTTTTCCCCATTAACTAATACTAATGAAATGTTCTTTTTAGAACACTTGTGATAATGTGTTCACACAATGTGAGGGATCTTCATGTTTTTGCATGTAACCAAGTCAGTATTTACTTGTCTGTTGCAATGTGGGTGATGCCATCTGTTACATCATAATGTAGAACTGCACCAGCTTTAAACCACTTGCTTTACAGCAGAACACTCACATTTATTGGGCAACTGTATCTGACAATCTAGTCACATACTGGGGAGGGGAACAATTACTCCCCATTGTGCATTCTCATGTGGGATTTCAGACTTTCCTTAACTGAGAATTTTTTGCCACAAACCATGCAGGAGAATGGTTTCTCTCCAGCATGCATTCTCACGTGTCTTTTTCGATTCCATTTTGAGAAACTCTTGCCACATATTGAGCAGAGGAACGGTTTCTCCCCAGTGTGTACGCTCATGTGTGATTCCAGATTCCCGTTAACTCGGAATCCTTTGCCACAAAACGGGCAGGAGAATGGTTTCTCCCCAGTATGCGTTCTCATGTGTGTTTTCAGATGTTGCTTTCCTTTGAATCTTGTTCCGCAAAATGAGCAGGGGAATGGTTTCTCCCCAGAATGCGTTCTCATGTGCATTTTCATATGTTCATTTTCTGAGAATTCTTTGCCACAAAATGGGCAGGGGAATGGTTTCTCCCCAGTGTGTATTCTCATATGTCTTTTCAGATTTCCCTTTGAGAATCTTTTGCCACAAACTGAGCAGGGGAATGGTTTCTCCCCAGTGTGTGTTCTCATGTGAGTATCCAAACTACTTCTGTAACTAAAACCTTTACTGCATGTTGAGCACCTAAAGGGACGCTCATCCTCACTGACTTCAGTCTCAGATTCAGAAGGACCAAAGTTCACATTCCCGATGATCTTTGATTCTCTTTCAGTCTGTAGTTTTTGCTCTTTTGAGCTGCAATGAGTCACTTCCTGTCCTGGTCTCAGTTTCTGAAGCAAATTCCTCCTTGAGCCAAAGGGTTCCTTGTGCTCAGAGGAGGCCGTGTTATCAGGTCTGACCCAATCATCCTCACTGACTTCAGTCTCAGCTTCAGAAGAGTCTGACATCTGGTCTTCAGTCTGGGGTTGTACAAGTGGATCTGGATCTACCTTGCTGGCTGGTTCTGGTTCTGGTCCTCCACTCTCTTCTTCATCAGCTTCTGTTTTCAGAGGATGAACTGGGCTGCTGCTCAGAGACTCTTCTTTCAAGTTCTCCTCAGTTAGACTCTGATGAAGCTGTGGGAACTGAGGTTTCTCTTCGTCCCCTTCACTCTTCACAGGGACCAGAGTGAAGGGGAACGTGGTGATATCAGCCTCCTCCTGCCCTTGAAGCTGCCCTCCCTCCTCACTGGTCCAGAGCTCCTCCCACTCCTCTTTAATGTGGGGGGGCTCTGGGTCCTGCAGCTCAGGGGGAACCTCTTCTTTGATCACCAGCAGCTGCTCCACATCTGCAGGACACAAACAGCAACATCAGAAATCTCTTCATTTGACTCTGAAACAGCGGAGCACCATTTATCCTATTCAGCTGGCGATTTATCAAAGATATCAGATCTTTCTGAAGACAGGCTGTGTGTGTGTGTGCGTGTGTGTGTGTGTGTGTGTGTGTGTGTGTGTGTGTGTGACTGAATAATAACCAGACTAACTTTTATAATTGACCAAGTCGAGTTGACTCACTAAATTCATAACTGAATGATTATTTAATTAATAAACAGAACATGTGTCTAAAGTCATGATCAAATTCATGTAAAATCTGAGCAACGAGGGTTTGAAAATGTTCCAATGAGACAAACCAATGTTGACAGTTAAAGGATCTTAGTTGTGGTGGCAGCAGGCCTGTTCCAAGAGCTTTGCTCACATTCCTGATCAGGCTTCATAATGGTTCTGGACCACTGTGTGATAGAAGCTGATCCTGCGGGTGGACTGTCTTTAGGGGGCTGAGGTGTCTGGTGGTCTTGGTGGACCCTCTGCATCTCAAACTGAGACCACAGAGTCCTGTGTTCTTGAGTCATTGTCTATAGTCTCTGTTGTTGGAGAGCTCAGTGTGGTCCCTGATGGTCTAGTGGCTAGGATTTGGCGCTTTCACCGCTGCGGCCCGGGTTCGATTCCCGGTCAGGGAATGAGTTATTTAGAGGTTGAGGGAGAGGTGATCAGGTGGTCCACATGATGGTGGAGGTGATGAACTGTGAATCCATCATGGCTCCACTCTCACCCCCATTGTAGTGTCCTTGGTTCACTCTGCCATGGCCCCATGTTGAAGGGTGACTGTCTCATTCAGGTTCAACCCTTTGTTAGACTCTATTAAGCCACTGACTCCTGCAAGGACAAACTCTGTAATCCTCCTTAGTAGCTTTGGTTCCTTGCAGCACAGAAAGTCCATTCACTGATGTAGGAACTGGAAAACTTAGAGCTCCATTCCTTCCTCCATTGAGCAGAACAAACACAGAACAGAGAGCAGTTCCTCCTACAGTTCTCAGAAAGTCTGAGGGCACCAAAGAAAGGAGGGAAATGTAATCAATGTTAAATTCATTTACATTTCTTATATTTGATCAAAGCTAGAACTTAATAAGCTGCCATCAACCTTGATGACCAACTCCTTCACTGTGTAGTTTAAAGTCCCTGGTTTGATTTGTGTCAGGACTTCAGAAGCTCCAATCCTCTCTAAGGTCCAGTGAGAGTGGAAGAGATTATAAATGAGAGAAGCAGGGCCCTCACTCAGAACTGAACCAGCTCAGTTGGGAGAGCCTTAGACTGAAGATCTAAAGGTCCCTGGTCCGATCCCAGGTTTCAGCAGAGGAGCAGCATTGACTTTACTTTCCAGTGGAGGAACTGCAGACATGAAGGAAACTAACATCTTGTCCTGTGCATTCTTGTGACATTCAGGACATTTTTGGAGCCTCTTGTTGGATTTTGCCACAGAGAATCAGAGCCAATCAAAAGCCTGGTGGACTTCAACATGGAGGACTGAACAAGTCAAGAAAGCATCAGTTTGACCTTCACAGGTGTTTCTGTTCCTGTCTCAATGCTGTAGAAAGAGCCTGAGGAGCTCAGACGGTAGAGCATCAGACTTTTAATGTGAGGGTCCAGGGTTCAAGTCCCTGTTCAGGTGCTGTGGAGGTTCCAGTGTTTGACAACATGGTACTGGATGAAGCTTAGTGTTGAACAAACTGTCATCATCAAAAGTAGAAGTGTTCTTGTCTTGCCACTGTGAGACAGTCGCTAGAAAACTGACCAACAATAATTTCATGTGGCATGCAATTAACAAAAGACTACAAATGACACTGGTCAAGTCAGTTTTATTTGTATTGCGCCAAACAACAAAGTTCTCTCATGACTCTTTACTAGTAGAGCAGGTCCAGCACCAAACTCCTTCAATGAACCTCCACCCAACAATTCTCCACCAGCAGCACATCCTGCAACAGTGGTGATGAAAACCTTCCTTTTAACAGGCAGGAACGTGGAGCAGATCCAGGATCAGTAGAAAGGGATGTTTGCTTTGACCGGATGGGGGGGAAAGAGAGCAGGAGAGCGGGGCAGAGACAAAGACAGAGAATGGAGGAAGACAGATATACAGAAGGAAAGAGAGGGACAGAGATAAAGAGAGAGAGAAGTGAAGAGACTGGTGGACAGACAGGAGAAGTGGTGAAGGGTGGATGAGGCGTCATGAAGCCTGTGGACGCCATGACACTGTGTTACTGTCACTGAATACTGACACCTGCTGGACTGTAAACTTCCCTGCAGGCTTGACCGACTGAACTGACACTGATTTGATGACCCGTGAACACAATGAGATCATTGAAGTCTTTGCATTCATACTGGATCGTTCCATGTCTTTGAACAATGGGACCATGATGTGAAAGTCTCAGTGAAAGTGATGGGAATGAGGACGCTTTGTTTTTACAAATTTTTAATAAAAAAGAAGTTTTTCCAACGTTTTCAAATCAAGTCTGTTGGGTTTCTTGAAGCGATTTCTCCTGCCGTGGAGAACACACGCTCACATGGCCCTGATGATGACGGCCTGCACAGGAAGTCTGTGGCCAGCAGGAAGAGGCTGGGACAGGCAGTCTGCTGGCTCTTCAGTGCACCAGAGGATCTTGAGTCCGTCCAGTATCTGCTAGTATCGCTGTACTTGCTGTACTTGATGTACTCGCTGTACTTGATGTACTCGCTGTACTTGATGTACTCGCTGGAGTTCCACTTCTTCCAAGTCTCCGCACTTCATCATCCAAGTGCTGCCACAGGTCATTTAAAGAAAAAACAAACAAACAAACAAACCGTCCTTTTAGTACAATTTCCAAAAACCAACACGATGATGAACAACATGGCTGATGGGGCTGAGAGAGCTGTGATGGAAACGAAGCTGCAACAGACGCGCGGACCAGAGGGAGGAAACCACGGCGTTTCACTGCTTTACATTTAGAATCTCACGCCAAGCCGGAGAAGCAGGTCCTGAATCAGTCACATGGTCACTGCTGGCTGGCGAGGCTTCGGACGTCACCACATACGTCATCAATACGCGCTTCACAGAACGAGACGAAGACGCGGGAGGTTTTCAAACAACAAGGAAAGAAGGAGAAGTCCGTGAACCCCCGGCCTCGGTCTTTGTCTCCTGAAGGCTGAGTGGCGCCGGTAGAACCTCAACATGTGCGCCGCGCAGCTGCTGCGGGTGTCGGTCCAGGAGCGGATCCTCGCCGCCGCTGAAGACTTCCTGCTGCAGCTGGGAGAAGGAGACTCAGTGGCTGGAGTCCCGGTGCTGAGAGCGCTGCTCACCGAGCGGCTGGCGGCGGCCGCGGAGCAGATCGGGGCTCTGCTGGAGGAAACCGTGGCGGAGTACGAGCGGGAGAACCGCCGGCAGAGGTTGCTGCTCGATGCCGTGCTGAAGCCCCGAGTCAGGCTGGACAGAGCAGGTGAGTCCCGCAGGGACCTGCTGGGCCCCGAATTCAGCCAGGAAGTGGAGCTGCAGAGGCCCTCAGAGAGCATTTTAGGGGATTTTAGGTGTAAAAAGCCATTTCCGGGTTGTGTGTGAACGTCTGAAAGGTAAAATGTAAAAATTCAAAGGTCAAAATCAAAGGGTAAACTAGTTTTTCTGTGGATTGTTGTCCAGCCTTCTTTTGTAGTTTTTACCCTGTCCTGTTCAGCAGCAGCATCCATGTTCCTGGTGCCATGTTGGACTGAAGCAGTTCTACTCTGCTAAGGAGGAACCTGATAAACTCCTCCTATCACCTTCTGTGTTGAACTTTATTAGGAATGTGTTGGTTCATTGATGAAGCTACCGGACTGAGACTCAGGAGAGGACAGGAAGAGAGAGCAGGGACAGGACAGGAAGAGAGAGCAGGGACAGGACAGGGAGGACAAGGGGGGGGGGCAACAATAGGAGAAAAACAAACAAACAAAAACAGTAACAACAATAACAACAGAGATTTATCGAGGATTCGATCTGAAATTCTACTGGTCACCAAGAGACGAACTATAAAAATAGACCAGAGAGAGAGAGAGAGAGAGAGTAGAGCCAGCAGGTATTTCTTCTCAGAGTATTACAGTTCTACAACACAGAACAACAGAAGTTATCAGTCGAGAAAAACTCTCACTGACCTGTCTTTGTAGCCAGAGAGGCGTGTATTTTGAGACCAGGTGTGTGTGTGCGTGTGTGTGTGTGTGTGTGTGTGTGTGTGTGTGTGTGTGTGTGTGTGTGTGTGTGTGTGTGTGTGCTACGGTTTGTCTTGGATGCTGTGGGTAGCTGACTGTAGCTGATGTGGGGGACCAGAACATCACACCCCCAGTCCAGGATAGCAGGCAGGTCAGGACCAAACCACCAGGGCACCCAGAAACCCCCTGAACACAGGGAGCCCCAGGAACCCCCCCCCCCCAGGCCCCCAGGCCCGCGCTGGTGCAGTTAGCAAAAGGGGCAGCAATGGACCCACTCCCCGCCCCAGCTGCCCCCCCATCCCAACATGGGTGCAGGGTGTGTGTTGTGCGTGGGAGTGTAGATGTGATGGTGTGGATGACTAGAATGTAGTTAAAATCCAGGGAGGCACCCGGGGCGTGGGAGCGCCGCCGGTTGCTTGTTTGTGCCATTTATTCTTTTTTATATATAAATATTAATATTAATATTGGCCCAGACGTTATGTGTGCCAGAGAGCTAAGTATTTCCTGTGTAGGTGTTTTTTGTGTTGTGTTATTTTTTGATGGCGCCATGAGGATCATGAAGTGAAAGAAACAAAGACCTGACGCATCAGTGGATCTCAGGAATCATCACTCCAGGGCTGGAACCTGAGGTGTGAGTCACTGTCAGTGGTCAATGTTAAGAACACTCCCATTGACAGGCATCAGAAGCATGTTACCATTGGACTGAACCAAGACAAGACCAAGCTGAGGGGACATTCACACTGTGTTGCTAACTCCTGCTAACTGAGTCGTGTGTGACAGGCTGGCCCAGCATGCTGTGCATGTTGGTGTCCTTGTGTCGTTCTTCTGTAGGCTGCTACGGTGCTACCTTGTTAAAAGATGATCCTGTAGACTGGAAGTTATATCAGCCCATTAAAAACAACCTTTTTTTCTCCACTGCCCGGTTGGCCTGGGCTGGACCGGCCATTAGGGAATCATTCCACTTCTCCCAGTGGCCAGCACCTCCCTGGCTGTGAGTGCAGGTGGGCTGACATGTTTAGCATCGGTACAGGTTCCCTCTGGTTCTAGGGACTGAACTCTCATTCTCCTACAGGGTCTCATTCTAGAAATGAACATTCTGACTAGCAGATGTGATGATGAATGGACAAAACCATTCAGCAGAGGGGACCTTTGACCTTTGACCTGGGTGACACAACGTTGATCCAAGCATCTGAAGCCAGCGTTTCTGTTCCCAGTTTGCTGACTGGTCGTCAGTAGCAGGACGTCTCTTTTCATTGAGTTGATTTCTGTTTCTGTCTGTTGCTCCGCTGTTTCAGAGTCAAATGAAGAGATTTCTGATGTTGCTGTTTGTGTCCTGCAGATGTGGAGCAGCTGCTGGTGATTAAAGAAGAGGTTCCCCCTGAGCTGCAGGACCCAGAGCCCCCCCACATTAAAGAGGAGTGGGAGGAGCTCTGGACCAGTGAGGAGGGAGGGCAGCTTCAAGGACAGGAGGAGGCTGATATCACCACGTTCCCCTTCACTCTGTTCCCTGTGAAGAGTGAAGGGGACGAAGAGAAACCTCAGTTCCCACAGCTTCATCAGAGTCTAACTGAGGAGAACATGCAAGAAGAGTCTCTGAGCAGCAGCCCAGTTCATCCTCTGAAAACAGAAGCTGATGGAGAAGAGAGTGGAGGACCAGAACCAGAACCAGCCAGCAAGGTAGATCCAGATCCACTTGTACAACCCCAGACTGAAGACCAGATGTCAGACTCTTCTGAAGCTGAGACTGAAGTCAGTGAGGATGATTGGGTCAGACCTGATAACACGGCCTCCTCTGAGCACAAGGAACCCTTTGGCTCAAGGAGGAATTTGCTTCAGAAACTGAGCCCAGGACAGGAAGTGACTCATTGCAGCTCAAAAGAGCAAGAAGTAAAGACTGAAAGAGAATCAGAAATCATCAGGAACGTGAACTTTGGTCCTTCTGAATCTGAGACAGAAGTCAGTGAGGATGAGCGTCCATTTAGGTGCTCAAAGTGCAGTAAAGGTTTTAGATATAGAAGTGGTTTAGGTACACACATGAGAACACACAGTGGGGAGAAACCATTCCCCTGCTCAGTTTGTGGCAAAAGATTCTCTGTGAAGGGACATCTGACAACACACATGAGAAAACACACTGGGGAGAAACCGTTCCCCTGCTCAGTTTGTGGCATAAGATTTTCAGTTAAGGAACGTCTAGAATTACACATGAGAACACACACTGGGGAGAAACCATTCCCCTGCTCAGTTTGTGGCAAAAGATTCTCTGTTAAGGTTTGTCTGACGAGACACATGAAAACACACACTGGGGAGAAACCATTTCCCTGCTCAGTTTGTGACAAAAGGTTCCCAGAAAAGACATGTCTGATAAGACACATGAGAACACACACTGGGGAGAAACCATTCTCATGCTCAGTTTGTGGCACAAGATTTTCAGAAAAGGGATCTCTGAAAAGACACATGAGAATGCACACTGGGGTGGAACCTCTTGTCTTGACAGCTCTGAAGCAGACAAGAGTGGGAGATGTAGGTTGAAGGCCAAATAATGACTTTATTTAAACCAATGATACATCAAAGATGAACTCAGTGAGCGATGTCACTGTCAGTGAAGTCTATGGTTGTGGTTGTGTGTGAGTGTTAGGGAGGTGTAAGGAGGAGACGATGGATGAGGAGGAAGAGAGGCAACTCGAGACAAGACGTCCACCACCATGTTGTCGTCCCCTTCACATAGTAAATATCCAGGCAGTATAACTGCAGGAACAGAGACCACCTGACTGGTCTCTGGTTGGGACACTGCAACGAATGAAGGAAGGTGAGTGGATTATGGTCAGTGTAGACAACGTGTCTACATGGAGAACAATGATGAGAACACACAGCTGAGAGACATCAGTCTTGCTGAGTTAGTTAACAAAGGAAAAGATGAGACGACGCAACAGAGAGACTTCCTTTGTCCATCCTGTGTTGTGTGACTGAAGCTGAGGAGAAACTGAAACTAATCATGGTGGTGGAGGCCAGACTTGAGGGTTGTGGGTGTAAAGAGTTTTTGAAAGCAGAAGGGAAAACACAGCAGGAAAGAGACAGGATGAAGCTGAAATCATGGAGCCACCATTGGACAGGAGGGTGTGAGGGCTGATCTGATTTCTCTGAGGTCACCATCAAAGATCCACTTGGCACCAAGTACTGATCTTTATAATGAAGTATTGATCCCTGATCAAACACTGAATTGTCTTTGAGATGTGTGAAAATAAATGAGTGGGTGGAGTCTCTGATATCAGTGATGTCATCCAGCTGTTTGAGAAATATGTGGCATAAGCTGGAGCCTCCGGTGAAGTACCTTTAGTAGTAGTACACATGCAGTATACGCTCAGTACCGGCTCCTACACAGACACAGCGAGCGCTGCTTTAACAAATACATGGTTCCTATGGGAGGGATTGCTTGGATTTCCGGTGTATCAGGACCAGGACTGAAGTTGGTCCCTGACCGTCCTGGAGGGGCGGCTGTAACACAGGATGAGTTTTCACAGTGAAGGTCTTCTTCTTCTACAGCTGAATTAAAGTGTAAACAGCAGTCTACACACCTTTAAATGTCCTTATAAACTTGTCTTTTCATAAACTTTCTGTTCTCTTTTAAAGTCGTCAGTGCTTTTGTTTCCATGTAGAGGCTCTACTTGATCACCACCCTTGTGTTTGACTATTTGGAGTGGATGTTATCTACAGACATCTTTCTACTTTAAATAGATGAAAGACTTGTTTTTCCATCTCATGTTGTTCCTGCAATGATTGAAGGCAACAAACAACAACACATAATTTGCCATTTTTCATGTTATTTTGAACTTTTCCATTTTTATCTCAGTTCCGGGTAAAAATCCTTCTTCCTCTTCTGTGTTTTACGGCAGCTGTTCTCTGAGTTTGAAACTCCACATTAGAACTGCAGCATCAATCAATCAATCAATCAATCAATGGATTTGGATGGATTTTGCGTTTGTTTTGTCTGCTCTTTTTTTCGTTGTACTTGTGGTCATCATTGTCTCCAATCAGAAAATCTGAGGCTGGGACGTCTTGATGACGCTTGAAGACAGGAAGCAGGTCTCAGAAGAGTGTCGACAGTCTGGTGCTGCATTTCTCTCTCTTCTAGACTCAACTGGTGTCCATCAGTCTGTCCATGAACGCCCTCACTGTCACAACCACACCTCCACCTCCTCCTAACATGTGGAACTGAAGCTGAACATCTAGTTGTGTTTCCACAGAACGCTTTTATCAGACCACCAATCAATCACTTTGGAATTTGGACTGATCAACTACAGTCCACTCAGGAAAACAGTGGTTTCCAGATGTTTGTCTGATCAGGCCACACCTGGATTTAAGGAAGCGATTCCAGTGGTGCTAAATTCAGTGTCGTGTCCCATTGTTACAGAGGACACTGTTGTCAACCTTAGTCCCTCCCAAATTGATAGTTTTATCAATAGAGCAACAGGCACCTTAGGATCAACTCTGGACTCATTTGCCCCACTAAAAACTAAATCTATAAATCCAAGGAAACAAGCACCTTGGTACAATTCAGAAACCAGACAGCTTCAACAAAAAACCCAGAAGTTCAAGAGAATATGGCGCTGCCCCAACTGGAGGAGTCTCATTTAGTCTGGCAAGACAGCCTTAAAAGCTATAAGAAAGCCCTTCGTATAGCGAGAGCAGCCTACTACTCAGCACTAATAGAGGAACACAAGAACAACCCAGGTTCCTCTTCTTTCATGGACTTCTTTAATGACAAAATTGTCCTTATTAGAGAGAAAATTCACCTCCTCCTGCCATCAGCTGACAACATGGCACCTATAGCCTCAGAAGCCTTAGAGGCTGCTGGAGGACCAGACGTACACTTGATAGTTTTTGTACCGTGAGCCTTGATGAGCTCAGTTCAATCATTTCCTCCTCTAAACTATCCACCTGTCTTCTAGACCCCATCCCAACCAAGCTACTTAAGGACTCTCTACCCTTCGTTAGCACCTCCCTCTTAGATATGATCAATGTGTCTAGTATCTGGTTACGTCCCACAGTCCTTTAAAGTGGCAGTAATTAGACCCCTCCTCAAAAAGCAACCCTGGATCCAGAAGTTTTGGCCAACTTCAGACCAACATCAAATCTTCCTTTTCTCACCAAAATTCTGGAGAAAGCAGTTGCTAAACAGCTCTGTGACTTCTCCATAGCAACAGCCTATGAGAGGATTTCCAGTCAGGGTTCAGGATTCATCCTAGCACAGAAACAGGACTAGTCAAAGTTACCAATGACCTCCTACTAGCATCAGATGAGGGACTGGTCTCTGTGCTGGTCTTATTAGATCTTAGTGCAGCTTTTGATACCATTGATCACCATATCCTTCTACGGAGACTGGAACATGTCATTGGCATTAAAGGAACTGCACTTAACTGGTTCAGGTCCTATTTACTAGGTCATCTCAGTTTGTACTGACTAATGATAAACCCTCGGAAACCACTGCAGTCTCTTATTGTGTTCCTCAAGGCTCTGAGCTTGGACCAATCCTCTTCACCCTTTATCTGCTTCCTCTCGGTCACATTATTAGGAAACACTCAATTAATTTTCACTGCTATGCTGACGACACACAGCTGTACTTATCAATGCATCCACATGAAATAAATCAGCTGACTAAACTGGAGGCCTGTCTAAAGGAGATAAAAAATTTGGATGACCCTTAATTTCCTTTTATTGAACTCTGACAAAACTGTGTCATGAAATAACTTCTGTTGTGATTTGGTGACTTGACTTGACTTTTAGGTTAGAATTAATTTTAAAGCAGAAAACTCTTCCCTCTTCAATCCTGTCACTCAGTGTTGTAAACTGTTTCAAACAAATTCTACTGTTCAACAGTTCAAGTGTTTCTAATGAAGCTGAATGTTCTCTTCTACTTTCCTCAATTGTGTTTCTTTCATGTCCTCCTGAGATCAAAGACAGAATTCTAGCTACTGTCAAAGCCCTGATGACATCGTCAGGAATTCTGACTTTGATCTGGAGACTCTTGCTTTAATCTTAATTTGATCTGACTAATGTTTTAGTTTAGGTTGCATGATACCGACCACCTCATTTCTCCTGATGGACTGGTGACCTGTCCAGGGTGAACCCTGCCTCTTGAACAATGTCACCTGGGATCGCCCCCCCCCCCCCATGACCCTTAAAGGATAAGAACAGAAAGTGGATGGAGGGATGGACTCAACACTGAAATCAGCTGATCTGATCCACATTCTAATGTTTCCTGTCCCTCTTTAGGAGTCAGTGAGAATAGTAGTGTATATAATAATGTATATCCAACCTTGTAGTATCTTTCCAAAGCTTTGAGTATTTCTTCTTGTTTCTACTTGTAGTTTTAGTGTCTGGATCTTTTCTTTTGATATCCTGCTGTCTGCTCTTTGCTTTTGGAGCTTCCTTCCCAACAACTACCAGGCCTCCTGGGTACTGTAGGAAACATGGTCAAGTTCTTCTGACTTCTCCAGTAACGTCCTGCTCACATTGGTCTGTCTTCATTTTGACTCCTCCCACTGCCACAATGACCAGCCTTTATACTCTTGGTGACTGGGGCCCTGGTTGCTGCAGGCCTCAACACCAGCCTGTGGTTGTGAGCAGTGCAGAACAGAACTGACAGTATCTCCCATGCAGGACCTGGGTCAGCGCCTGGTGCCAGCTGGGGCACCGCTTTAACCTGGACCCCTAGAAGATCTTCTCCAGGAACTGGCCTTTTTGGTTCCATCAAGGCCTGAGAGGATGGTGAAGAGTGATCCTCCACCAGGCAGCACAGTCAGCAGCAGCCATTTTGTTCCACTAGAATCAAGTATGATAGTGACAGACTGGTGAGTACTTGCTAACTGACACTTCCTGTTTTTACTGCTATTCTTCCATGAATGTGCTCATGTTGGCTGGTCCCCAACCACAGTTTCAAAGCCATGATGACATCTTTCATCAACAATCAGACTTATATTTTCTCTATTTGGACAAATAAGGTTTCAACTGACACAGCTGGCCAACGTCCTGGAGTTCATTCAGCCTGGAGAACCAGGTGCTGGTTCCTTCTTTTACCAGGCAGGAACGGGCAGCAGATCCAAGATCAGTAGGTGCGGATGTCTGCTTGACTGGTAGGAGGAAAGAGAGCAGGAGAGCTGGTCAGAGACAAAGACAGACAATGAAGAAGGAGTGCTGTATTCTGCTAGCACATGCTAGTGACAGTCAGAGATCAGGAGTCTCAGCAGGGAAAGATTCATCTCTTATTTCAGAGGACAATTGGACGTTCACTGGAAGACAGTGAATGTTTGAGGGTCAGAGGTGAAAAGAGGACAAGTGCACCTGTTGTGTGTGATGGGGCACCAGCATGGAGGAAGTTGTCAAACATTTTGAGTGAAAAAGCGTGAATCTTCAAGTAAAGAATTAAAATGATTTAGTTCACAATGAGGTCTCTGTCATAAAACAAAAGGAACAACTGACTCCCTCACCATTTCCACCCTCTTCAACAGATTCACATTTCAAAACAACCAGGTTTATTTTGTTCCCTTCTTTTAGCAGAGGATGGTTTTGATCCATCCAACTCTGGGTTCTGGGCCCAGCACGCTTCCTCTGTAAATCCATATTTTGGGTTCTGGCTTGTTCTGCTTTTCATTTTGTGTTTGTATTAAAGTTCTGTTGCTGAAAAAAAATACTTTTTTTCCTTTTTAAAAACACACACACACAAATAGTTTGTCTTTGAGAGAGGACAAAAAAATATTTGACTGTGCTGACATTAAGATGAATTTTTGAATTTCAGTCTCCTACAAAAGTGTGTGAATGTGGTCGTTGTGGCCGAGTGGTGAAGGCGATGGACTAGAAATCCATTGGGGTCTCCCTGCTCAGGTTGGAGTCCTGCCAACAACGTTGAACTGTTGACAATTTAAATTTGACTCATTTTTCCTCCACACTGTCCTTCATCACAGCATTTAACATCAGGACTGCTCCCAGATCAGCTCCATGACCTCATCCCTGCACCAGAGTCCCACCCAAGTTCATCAAAAACGGCCAAACATAAATATATAATATGTATATAATGTGAACACACCTTTACAGGTGCGTTAATGTGCTTAATAATCGAGAATGAGTGAAGGGTTTGTTCAGAGTGGAGTGCAGTACCACAGTCAGGCCAGCAGGTGGGGCTTTCGTTGGTGCTGTCGACCTAACTGCAGTATCTGTGCTCTGCCAGCAGAGGTCGTGCTTCACCACCAATCTTCTCGGGTGTCTGAGTGGTGCCGCCATGTTTAGGTCGTAGCAGGAGGACGTAGGTTGGTACTTGGCAGTTCGGACGTAGCGAAAGTCAGTTATGAATGGAGGGCTGAGTTGGAGCAGAGGGGGGACAGGATCCTGGGGGTGGACTGTCTTTCGGGGGCTGAGGTGTCTGGTGGTCTTGGTGGACCCTCTGCATCTCAAGCTGAGACCACAGAGTCCTGTGTTCTTGAGTCATTGTGTATAGTCTCTGTTGTTGGAGAGCTCAGTGTGGTCCCTGATGGTCTAGTGGCTAGGATTCGGCGCTCTCACCGCCGCGGCCCGGGTTCGATTCCCGGTCAGGGAATGAGTTATTTAGAGGTTGAGGGAGAGGTGATCAGGTGGTCCACGTGATGGTGGAGGTGATGAACTGTGAATCCATCATGGCTCCACTCTCACCCCCATTGTAGTGTTCTTGGTTCACTCTGCCATGGCCCCATGTTGAAGGGTGACTGTCTCATTCAGGTTCAACCCTTTGTTAGACTCTATTAAGTCACTGACTCCTGCAAGGACAAACTGTAATCCTCCTTAGTAGCTTTGGTTATTGATGATCTGCAATGGTTCGTGGGGGGTGGAGCCTATCCCAGCAGCCCTCAGGTGAGGGGCGGGGTTTATCCTGGACAGGTCACCAGTCCATGGCAGGGCCAACACATAGAGACAGATTGATTATAAAAATGTTCATCCCCAGTTTGAAGTTAGAGACAGGATTTAAGTGTGGAAGGTTTTTGTCTTCAGTTTAATTCTGAGTGTTGTAAACTGTTTCTAACAAACTCTACTGTTGAACAGTCAAAATGTTTTCTAACCAAGCTGAATGCTCTCATATACTTTTTAAAGTTGAGTTTCTTTCATGTCCTCCTGAGATCAAAGACAGAATTCTAGGTACAAATAAATACACTATCAAAGCCCCCTGATGACATCATCATCAATTCTCTCTTTGATCTGGAGGCTCTTGCTTCAAATAAAAACCGTTGTTCCATGGAAAGATTTGCATATAAACACACAGACACACAGACACAGACACAGACACACACAGACACAGACACGCACACACACACACACACACACACACACACACACACACACACACTCCCAGTCACTAACCCATATTGTCACCACTTAAACACCACTAGAGTATTGACAGAGATTCCACATGTTGGTCAACCAGAGAAGCTCCAACTGGTGAAGGTCATCCAACCCTGCATGAAGGTCATCCTCCATCATCTGCTGCTCATTAGCAGGGACTTAGCTCCAATGGTGGAGTGCTAGCTTAGCATGTGAGAGGGAGAGGGATCCATGCCCTCCTTCTCAGAATACTTCAGCTTGTTCTGTTGATCAGAGGAGCTGCTGGGTGATGAATGCTGATGTTTGTCCACTACTGTGATAAAGTGTCCCCTGTTACTGAGATGAGGATGAACACCTGCTCAGGTCAAAGCTGCAATCAAACCAGGGACTCTGAACCTCCCACACAGTGAAGGAGTTTGTCCTGCAGGTTGATGGACGCTTTGGAATTCCTTCAACATTGATTCCTTTCCTGTCTCCTGCTGAGTCAGCATCCAGAACCTGGTCAAGAGGAGGCTGAGAGCTCAGGAGGTGATGTGACGGCTGGTTGGACAACTCAGCAGCCAGAGCTTCCAGTCTGAGACCCCAGCTCCACACCATGGAGAGCCTCCTGGATGATGTCCTCAAGCAGCGTCCCTGTTTGTCTCCTGGCTGCACCTGGACGCCTTAACAGCTCTGAGAGTCCAGCAGTGTTGCTCTCTGTCCATCTGATGTCCGTCCTCTCCTGTGTTCATCCGTTGAGGAGAAGGGAGATGGATTTCTCTTCCTCTCTTCTCTCCAGACGACCTTCATGTGTCAAACTACTTTGTGCTGCTCAAAGATCAAACTGATCCAGTGGCTCCAGGTGCCTCCACCTCTCTGGACTCAATTCTGACTTTGATCTGTGTCTGTCCAGCCAGTCCTGAGTGGATCCAACAGTTTCCCATGGGTGACTCTGTCGTGGTCTCTCTCCTGCTGTCTCCAACTCTCAGAGTGCTTCTACTGGTTTCTCTCCATCGTCCCTGTTGCTAGGCAGAGCACTGGTGAGGACTGAGGCCAGTGATGTCATCACCTCCAGCTGAGACCTGCCAGGTGGTCCTGCTTCATTCAACTCTGCTGCCTCTGCCACTGCCCTGACTGGTGAGGCTGACAGCAGGTTCTCTCTCATCTAAACTCTCTGTTTACAATGGAGGCTGAAATCCTTGTGATTGGTGGTTCAATCATCAGGTCTGTTGAACTCCCAGGTGCCATCACCTGCTGTCTTCCTGGTGCCAAATTTGTGGACATTATTGAACGTCTCCAGGACTCATCGACCTCCACCCCTCCTGCAGGTTCTCCCTGTCTCTGTGTGGGTTCTCTCTGGTTCTCCAGCTTCCTCCCACAGTCCAAAGACATCAAGAGGGTAGTGGTTACCTGGACACTCTAAATGACTGAGTGTGAATGGTTGTCTGTCTGTGTGTGCTGGTCCTGGGATGGACTGGCGACCCATCAAGGGTGAACCCCCTCCTCACCCATTGTCAGCTGTGATAGGCTCCACCCCCATGTACCATTGCAGACAATCAGTATAGAAATGGAAACTTAGCTGCAATGTTGAATCACTAAAACCTTCTGAAGACTTCTTTTGCTTCAGTGGAAAAGTAGAATGTTATTAACTCTCTCAATGATTTGAATTCTGACTTCCACCTCTTTTTATCAGATCCACATTTCAAAACAACCAGGTTTATTTGGCTCCTTTCTTTTAGCAGAGGATGGTTTTGATCCATCAACCTCTGGGTTCTGGTCCCAGCTCTCTTCCTCTGCTCCTCTCTGCTCCTCTCTGCTCTACCATCTATTAAACAGGCCTTGATTTAGTATTATTTATTTCTTTTATTATTATTATTAATTATTTTATTGACTTCACACTGATAACCAGGAGGTAACCTGGTAGTCAGAGCAGCGGTGCTCAGGTCTGTGGACTCAGAGGAGGATTATGTCTGGATCTTTTCTTTTGATATCCTGCTGTCTGCTCTTTGCTTTTGGTGCTTCCTTCAACAACTACCAGGCCTCCTGGGTACTGTCGGAAACATGGTCAAGTTCTTCTGACTTCTCCAGGAACGTCCTGCTCACATTGGTCTGTCTTCATTTTGACTCCTCCCACTGCCACAATGACCAGCCTTTATACTCTTGGTGACTGGGGCCCTGGTTGCTGCAGACCTCAACACCAGCCTGTGGTTGTGAGCAGTGCAGAACAGAACTGACAGTATCTCCCATGCAGGACCTGGGTCAGCGCCTGGTGCCAGCTGGGGCACCGCTTTAACCTGGACCCCTAGAAGATCTTCTCCAGGAACTGGCCTTTTTGGTTCCATCAAGGCCTGAGAGGATGGTGAAGAGTGATCCTCCACCAGGCAGCACAGTCAGCAGCAGCCATTTTGTTCCACTAGAATCAAGTATGATAGTGACAGACTGGTGAGTACTTGCTAACTGACACTTCCTGTTTTTACTGCTATTCTTCCATGAATGTGCTCATGTTGGCTGCTCCCCAACCACAGTTTCAAAGCCATGAGGACATCTTTCATCAACAATCAGACTTATTTTTTCTCTATTTGGACAAATAAGGTTTCAACTGACACGGCTGGCCAACGTCCTGGAGTTCATTCAGCCTGGAGAACCAGGTGCTGGTTCCTTCTTTTACCAGGCAGGAACGGGCAGCAGATCCAAGATCAGTAGGTGCGGATGTCTGCTTTGACTGGTAGGAGGAAAGAGAGCAGGAGAGCTGGTCAGAGACAAAGACAGATCATGAAGAAGGAGTGCTGTATTCTGCTAGCACATGCTAGTGACAGTCAGAGATCAGGAGTCTCAGCAGGGAAAGATTCATCTCTTCTTTCAGAGGACAATTGGACGTTCACTGGAAGACTGTGAATGTTTGAGGGTCAGAGGAGAAAAGAGGAGAAGTGCACCTGTTGTGTGTGATGGGGCACCAGCATGGAGGAAGTTGTCAAACATTTTGAGCGAAAAAGCGTGAATCTTCAAGTAAAGAATTAAAATGATTTAGTTCACAATGAGGTCTCTGTCATAAAACAAAAGGAACAACTGACTCCCTCACCATTTCCACCCTCTTCAACAGATTCACATTTCAAAACAACCAGGTTTATTTTGTTCCCTTCTTTTAGCAGAGGATGGTTTTGATCCATCCACCTCTGGGTTCTGGGCCCAGCACGCTTCCTCTGTAAATCCATATTTTGGGTTCTGGCTTGTTCTGCTTTTCATTTTGTGTTTGTATTAAAGTTCTGTTGCTGAAAAAAAGACTTTTTTGCCTTTTTAAAAACACACACACACACACAAACACACTACAGCCAAGCATATAGAATGATACAGTCTGAGGTGGTTTTGACTGGTAGGCACCAGTGTGCACTGTTTGGCACTGAAGTCACGTGACTGAAGTCATCCAGTCATGTGACTGAAGTCATCCAGTCATGTCAGTGATGTCACTCTGCAGGACTGTCACTGCCGTCTCATTCTAGAAAAGAATCCAGACTCCACCTGTGGCTCCATGATAACTGATGGACCTCTGGTTGGAGGCTGGACGATAATGTTTGGTCTGGGGGGGTTAAGATGGTGGGGCTGTTTCAGCTCTAGTGCTGAAGGCTTTCACCATGACAGTCAGACTCTCCTCTGTCCTTCATGGTCCCTCAAATGTGCAGTGTGGACCTCACACACTGAATTTAGCCTGAAAACTCTTCATGAACAGCAGGAGACTCAGAGTCTCTGTGGCGCTCGGCTGTTAACAGAGAGGCTGGTGGTTGGAGCCCCCCAGGGACCAGGACCAGGCTCTACTGGTGCTGAGGACTCTGTTGATCAGCTGCTGAGTTGCTACTTGATGTCCACATTGGTCTGTTTCATCCTGAGTAGTTTGATCCTAGCAGAGTGGCTGCATCGATGATCTGAATGTGGACGGACAGATTGACCCTCCACAGCAGACGCCTGTCACAGATCTCTGGATGAGACACTTTGAGGTAAAGCCAGGTTCTGCCAGTCCCACTCACATGTTTCAATCACATGTTCAGAGATGGGTTTGTTGTTCCTGAATCCATTTCTTATTTTCTGATCACCTTGTGGATTGTTCATCATTCTCCTCATCACCATACTTTAGGTTGCAGTACGAACACCTGAGTTAGTCTGGGGTTGCAGGAATCATACAGCATCCAAATAATAGCAGGCTGAAACATTTATTTAAAAGAGTTTAACATGGTTACACACACACGCACACACACACACACACACACAGCCTTTCTTTGGTATAAAATGGTCTGTCACGTTCTCTCACATTGCACAACAACACAACAAACAAAGACGGCAGGTCCAGTGTGGTCCTGATAAGACCACTGGACTGCAGGGTCCCAGTATCACTGGTGACAATGGTTTTACCAGCTGGGACCTTGGACAAGAACTTCTCAGAGGAAACTCATCATGGAGGCTCAGTGAAGAAAACTAGACCTGAGCTGCCTGCTGGAACCTAGCAGGTGAAGGACAGAGCTCCACCTCTTTAGAGACACCACCACTGTGGGCTCATGTTGGCAAAAGAAGTGGGTCAGTTTTTGACACACACACACACACACACACACATACACACACACTTGGATATACATGCCTTTAACTGCTTCAATTACTGCAGGAACCAACCAGAACCATCCAGAACCTGAACCTCTATATCTGATTCTGGGTCTGTTTGTTTCCATAGGCTAGCACACGGCACAGGTCGGCCTGGTTTTAGAAAGTTTCTTGGAATCCTTATTATCAATAAAGTATTAAATATTTTGCATAATAAATGCATGCATGGCCTCATATTTTGCCATTTTAACGTGCTTTAAGTTGACGGTGCCCACCTGTCGTGTCAATGTTTCTATGTTTGTCTGTTCTGGTCTGAATGAAAGAGGAGGTTTTCTTGGTCATGTGACGTGGATGAGAGTTCAACTAGAACTTCTTGATTCAACAGGATTTTAGTTTGTTGGGATTTTGTCAAAGCCACCAACCAAACCTCTGAGTGGTGCAGATGTCTGCTGCCTCCTCAGAGCAGACTGGAGCTCAGCCTCACTCACCTGTGGGAGCCCCAGCAGAGCCACCGTGTGATGGAGTTTCAGTTTAGGCTCCAAGGTCCTGGATTGAATTGGTGTTTTGTGTTTTTAGGCCTCCTGGCACCGATGAATGAATGAACCATTGTTCCAGAGGGAGCTGGTGTCAGGTCAGTCCCTGTTTCTACAAGACCTCCTGCTGCAGAGCCACACTGGGAAACATCCATCCATCCATTTTCTTCCACTTATCCTGTTTAGGATTGTGTGTGTGTGTGTGTGTGTGTGTGTGTGTGTGTGTGTGTGTGTGTGTGTTAAGTCACAACAAAGTTCTCTCATGACTCTTTACTAGTACAGCAGGTCCAGCACCAAACTGCTTCAATGAATCTACACCAACAATTCTCCACCAGCAGCACATCCTGCAACAGTGGTGATGAACACCTTCCTTTTAACAGGCAGGAACGTGGAGCAGATCCAGGATCAGTGGGGACGGCCTTCTGCTTTGACCGGGTGGGGGGGAAAGAGAGCAGGAGAGCAGGGCAGAGACAAAGACAGAGAATGCTGTCCTAAAACAAGGCCTGTTCAGTCAATGGTAGAGCAGAGTGGCGCAGAGGAAGTGTGCTGGGCCCAGAACCCAGAGGTTGATGGATCAAAACCATCCTCTGCTAAAAGAAGAAAAATAAAATGAACCTGCATCTTTAGAAATGTGTGTCTGTTAAAAAGAGGTTCATAAGGATTTTTTCTTCCTCCACAATCACCAACCATTGTGAGAGTTAACAACAGTCCACTTTCTGACTGAAGCAAAAGTAGACTTCAAAAGGTTTTTCTGATTCAACATAGCAGCTAAATTTCCATTTCCATTTCCTGAACAGGACAGGTTAAAAAAAGGGAATGACATGACCAAACTGGGAAACATCCATTTTCTTCCACTTATCGAGGGGGGTGGGGGTGGGCTGGAGCCTATCAATGTAAAACATTTGAAATTCAGATCCCTTCTTCTTTTCCTGCTCCAGCAGAGTGGCTCAGCAGAAGAGAGCTGGGCCCAGAACCCAGAGGTCAATGGATTGAAACCATCCTCTGCTGAAAGAACAAATAAAACAAACCACAACCAGGCTCTACAATCAGTACCCCCCCCCCCCCAATCTGGGACCAAAGGTTTGCACCTACAGCTCCTAAGGAGCTTCCTTGGGCCACTCTCCCCTTTTGGCTCCACCCCCTTTAAGGAAACCACCAGGAAGAGGTGAGGACTGACCGTGACGACTGAAACTGCCACATTTACATGAGACAAACTAGATCAACACTAAATACCAGGCCTTGCACAGTGATTCCCACTGACTGACACTGGGGTCTTCATTTTCCACAGGCAGGATGGCCGGTCCCCCTGTGCTTCCCAGGTCCCTCCCTGGAACACATGGCATAGAAAATGTTTCACATGTTTGCTGATTCAATAAACCTGACCATTAACATGTGTGTGTGCCTCTAATTTACATAAACTGTTAATACCAAGACAAATGCTACCTTCAATTAATCATTCATGTCATGGAACCCTGGGTCTCCATTACATTGGTCAACCAGAGAAGCTTCAACTGGTGACGCTCATTCAACCCTGCATGAAGGTCAACCTGCATCATCTGCTGCTCATTAGCAGGGAATTAGCTCAAATGGTAGAGCGCTCGCTTAGCATATGAGAGGTAGAGGGATCGATGCCCTCATTCTCCAGAATACTTTAACTTGTTCTGTTGATCAGAGGAGCTGCTGGGTGATGAATGCTGATGTTTGTCCACTGGTGTGATAAAGTGTCCCCTGTTACTGAGATGTGAATGAACACCTGCTCAGGTCAAAGCTGCAATGAAGTCAAGTCATCACCCTGTAAAGCACCAAGTAACAAAAGTTACACTTTACAAGTAGAACAGGTCCAGTTCCACACTCCTTAAATGAATTTACACCCAACAATTCTTCATGAGCAAGCACATCCTAGTTTAGGCCCAACTTTTCTTGGCGCTCTCCCAGATGCTTGGGAGCTTCTGGGGGAGCGCTAGTTGGGCCTAAGCTAGGAGCTAAGCTAAGTTGGTCTGCACCAGCTAGTGAGGGTTGGCTAGCTCTCGCAGCTTTTGGTGCAGAGCCGCTGCAGGTCCAATTCAACCTCGCTAAGCCTCACCTCCAACACAACAAAAAACTACATTTAACACACTTATCAGTATCACTAAAGGAGGCAGAGGAGGAACAAAACATGTGGCACTCTGAGCAGGAGAGAGGAGAACAAGAGGGAGAAGCCATCGTTAGCTTAGCGTGTTTACAAGGCAGAAAGACTGTTGCTACAAGAATGATGGTCTTTTAAACTTCAGCCAAATAAAGCAAGTAGGTATTAATTTTTGGTGGGTAATTAGTCAATGAAATAAGGAATTAGCAGGGAGGATCACACTTTAGCGAGCACAATGAAGCAAGGCTCTACGTTCAGCAACACAGAAAAAGGAGTTGAAGTCAAACGCTTCCTGCAACCAAGGTCAAAAATCCAGGACGGACGAAGGGGAGGACAACAAAGACAAAGACACAAGAAACAGTGATAATAACCATCAACTCCATAACAACCATAACAAATATAACCATACAGAACATATATAACAAATATAACAAGAAAAGTATGAAAAGATATGTCACCTCTGGTCAAATACCCTGATTTGCATTTGTGTCTGTCAGCATTTTCATTTTCATGTTAAAGCCTCCAGAATGAGGGGAGGGGTCAGGGGCAGTTTTCTGTGTTGTCTGCAAACTGAATTACAGGAAACCTGAACTTCCACTGTCAATGTATCCAACTGATGAATAATTGTTTGATCTATACATAGATAACTTGTAGTTATTGCCCACACACACACACACACACACACACACACACACACACACACACACACACAAACATTTTGTGAAACAACTCAGGAGACATCAGGTGTTTTACTTAGAGGGATTCATTTATGATAAACGAGCATGGAGGAGACCCAGTAATCATCAACACAAGCGTCACATGAGCAGGTCACCACCCACTTTTATTGATTGGTTCTTGTAAGAATCACTCCTAACGCCATCAGGATGTCATTTTTTGTCCTGCCCTGTCTCAACTGTTGGAGCACAACTACAACCTGAACTCTGCCACTACCTTATCCCTCCCTAACAACCTCATACAGACCCACTATCTGGACTAGCCTGACCCCCCTGACCCTCATCAGTCACTCGTAGTGCCTCCCACTGGAGGGAATAGGAGCATCTGTGAGCTCTGACTGTTGGGATGCACATCCATGTGATGAAGAGCTGTTTTAAACAGGGAATCATTTGACCTCTTGACCTGTGTGGGCAGGTACAGAGGGACGATTCCATCATGAACAATAATATTACTAAACAAATGGGTCTTTAGCTTCTTTCTGAAGGTGTCCACAGCGTCCTCATGTCCAGTGGGAGAGCATTCCAGAGTCTAGGAGCTGCAACCTGGAAGGTTCCCTCTCCTTCAGTGAGGCTGAATCCCTGTGGTCAGGGAGGATAAGGGACCCCACAGGTATCACGAAAGTGCTTTAGACTGCAAAGCACTCAGCTAATCAAGCTGGGATCAACTGCTGTGGTGATCAAGGTATCATCATATATAACAAACAAAGAAAACAAAGTTGAGGAAAAGCACACAAAGAAAAAACGATGAACATGAACAGAGCATCTTCTACACCAGATGTCACACGGCTCAGTAGACCTCTGGTTTGACCCCTAGCAGGTCCAGTCTCCAGGGTGCCCCCATCATTCTGCTCTTCAGTCACAGGACATGCAGCAGAATCCCGTCGCTCCTCTGCAGAAGAACATGTGAGAGCCTGCTTGCTCTTCTCTGGCTGGACGTAGGGGAGAGTCTGTTTGCTCTTCTCTGGCTGGACGTAGGGGAGAGTCTGTTTGCTCTTCTCTGGCTGGACGTAGGGGAGAGTCTGCTTGCTCTTCTCTGGCTGGACGTAGGGGAGAGTCTGCTTGCTCTTCTCTGGCTGGACGTAGGGGAGAGTCTGCTTGCTCTTCTCTGGCTGGACGTAGGGGAGAGTCTGTTTGCTCTTCTCTGGCTGGACGTAGGGGAGAGTCTGCTTGCTCTTCTCTGGCTGGACGTAGGGGAGAGTCTGCTTGCTCTTCTCTGGCTGGACGTATGGGAGAGTCTGTTTGCTCTTCTGTGGCTGGACGTAGGGGAGAGTCTGACTTGACACACACACACACACACACACACACACAATCCTAAACAGGATAAGTGGAAGAAAATGGATGGATGGATGTTTCCCAGTGTGGCTCTGCAGCAGGAGGTCTTGTAGAAACAGGGACTGACCTGACACCAGCTCCCTCTGGAACAATGGTTCATTCATTCATCGGTGCCAGGAGGCCTAAAAACACACAAAACACCAATTCAATCCAGGACCTTGGATCCTAAACTGAAACTCCATCACACGGTGGCTCTGCTGGGGCCCCCACAGGTGAGTGAGGCTGAGCTCCAGTCTGCTCTGAGGAGGCAGCAGACATCTGCACCACTCAGAGGTTTGGTTGGTGTCTTTGACAAAATCCCAACAAACTCAAATCCTGTTGAATCAGGAAGTTCTAGTTGAACTCTCATCCACGTCACATGACCAAGAAAACCTCCTCTTTCATTCAGACCAGAACAGACAAACATAGAAACATTGACACCACAGGTGGGCACCGTCAACTTAAAGCACGTTAAAATGGCAAAATATGAGGCCATGCATGCATTTATTATGCAAAATATTTGATACTTTATTGATAATAAGGATTCCAAGAAACTTTCTAAAACCAGGCCACCCTGTGCCGTGTGCTAGACTATGGAAACAAACAGACCCAGGATCAGATATAGAGGTTCAGGTTCTGGATGGTTCTGGTTGGTTCCTGCAGTTAAAGGCATATATATCCAAGTGTGTGTGTGTGTGTGTGTGTGTGTGTGTGCATGCATGTGTACCATAAATGAGCAATTCGTAGCAAAGTCGATGTGGACCCCGGGCGTTTAAAAGAGACCAGGCGTCGATTGGTAACAGGCTTTTATTTTGGCGCTGGCCAGCACTGGGCCACTATTATTATTTTTTTTAGCAATAGGTATACAAGGTATAACAATATACTGTAGTACTTTAAAGAACAGTAGTGCAAATATCAAGATTGTCCAGAGAACACTTTACACAAGAACACTTTATTAGTAAGAAAAGGGGCGTGACAACTTGAGGCCCGTATCCTTCCACTTCCACGACAGTCTCATGAGGCCAAAAGAGCAGATCTACACATTCACAACGACGCGTTACCACCTTGTAGATCTTTTTTTTTGCATGGAACCGTGAGCTTGAAGATTTGCTGTCTGCGGTGCACTGACATCATGAGACATAAATTACTGGGAAGTTCAAATAAATTGCAACATCTTACATGAAACCAAGTTAAGATAACATTAATCTCTGTCACGACCCGGCTCACAGATCGTGACATCGAAGGAGGGAAACGCGGAGTCAACGTCACACACAACTAATAATTTATTATTAACAATGCAAAATCAAAACAAGGCAAACCATAACATACAATGGAGTGTGGTTATCAGTAGTGTCAGTGGTGAGTGCGAGTGTGTGCATGAGTGTACAGGGGGTGTATGTGTGCGGTGTGATGGATGCAGAGAACTAACCAAGACATAACTCAAGAAACACAACCATCGCTCCGACGTGGGCCAGGAGGAGTGAGCGAGAGCCTGTCGGCCAGGTTGGCCGCCTGCTTTATAGCTGGGAGACGCCCGGGCCCAGGTGCTCCCAATTAGTCAGCAGCTCCGCCCCGTAAAGCTCCAACCTGGGAAGGGAAGGAAGTCACAAATGATGCCACGCCCCCATGCCCATGACCATGGGGACGTGACACCCCCCCCCCCCACAAAAACGGGGTCCCAAAAGGAACCCCGACAACAGAGCAAAAAACAAAAACAACTAAAGTGCGCGCCCACAAGCCAGCACGTGTGCCACTACAACTGAACACCAAGGAAAGAGAACAAATCCACCGACAGAAGGACCAAGAGAGACCCACATAACCAACCAGCCAGAAGATAACCACCACCGATTGTTCTGGAAGCTTGACAAATCCCGAACCAACAGCCTTCCCCAGCAACCGGTGCACCTGGGAAGCAAATTAAGAGGCAGGAGGAGGCCAGGAGAGAACAGCAAACAGAACACATGAAGACTCTGGAAAGAATCAGGGAACCCTGGACAACGCGTCTGCCACCACGTTATCCGACCCTTTCACATGCCGAATGTCCAAGCAGTACGACTGCAGGAAGAGGGACCACCTAATCAGGCGCTGGTTTGGACACTGCAGTGAATGAAGGAAAGTCAGGGGGTTATGATCTGTAAAAACAACCAGCGGAGTGCTGCCGCCTACATAAACATCAAAGTGCTTCAAGGCTAAAATCAGAGCTAGCGCCTCCTTCTCAATAACCGAGTAGTTCATTTGGCATGGAGTAAACTTTTTGGAAAAAAAACTGACAGGCCTCTCTACTCCCAGGTCATCAACCTGCATAAGCACAGCTCCTGCTCCGACGTGACTGGCGTCAACAGACAGCTGGAACGGTCGGTCCAGCCGTGGTGCCGCCAGGACTGGAGCCCTGCAAAGGAGTGTTTTAACCTGTTCAAATGCGTTGTGGCAGGCTGGCGTCCAGACATACTTGGCTTTCTCCTTAAGTAGGTCAGTGAGAGGTGCCACCACTGTGGAGAAATTCCTGCAGAAACTTCTATAATAACCCACAAGGCCAAGGAACCGCATCAGCTCCTTCTTTGACGTTGGAACTGAATATTTCGACACAGCCTCAACCTTCGCACCCACCGGACGCACCTCACCCTGCCCAACCACTCTGCCAAGGTAGGTCACAGTTGCCCTTGCAAACTCACACTTTGCAAGATTAACTGTGAGCCTAGCCTCTGCTAACCGGCTGAACAACTCACGGACGCGGCCCATGTGAGCTTCCCAGGTGTCAGAGAACACCACAACATCATCTAAATATACGGCGCATCCCTGCATATCACCCACCACACGGTTCATCAAACGTTGAAATGTAGCTGGAGCGTTCCGCAGCCCAAACGGCATTACCGTGTATGAGTATAAACCTGTTGGAGTGATAAACGCTGCAATCTCCCGTGCTCGCGGGGAAAGGGGAATTTGCCAATAACCCTTCAGGAGGTCAAACTTGCTGACAAACTTTGCCGCGCCAACCTGGTCAACACAGTCATCCATCCTAGGAAGGGGAAAGGAGTCCGGCTTAGTCACGGAGTTCACCTTTCTAAAATCAGAGCAAAAACGCAGGGTGTTATCTGACTTTGGTACGAGCAGGCATGGAGAGGACCAGCTAGATGAGCAAGGCTCTGCAATACTATTCTCCAGCATATACTTAACCTCGTGTTCAAGTCGATTGCGTTTTTCAAGGTTAACCCGATAAAACCTCTGCCGGATCGGTTTGGCATCCCCCACATCAATATCATGCTCG
This sequence comes from Aulostomus chinensis, assembly GCF_037954235.1. Classification (NCBI taxonomy): domain Eukaryota; kingdom Metazoa; phylum Chordata; class Actinopteri; order Syngnathiformes; family Aulostomidae; genus Aulostomus; species Aulostomus chinensis. Next base: position 52,434,427 of record NC_141320.1, on the reverse strand, counting down.
GCCAGGTGAGTGCGGCTAGGAGTGTCGCCAAACAAAGAAGGGAAACCCTGGATCAGCTGGGTTAGCTCTATCTGGCGTGACTTAGGCAAGTGTGCCAGCAGCCCCCCTAGGTTGCAGAGGGTCTCAGAATTTCTCAATCGGCTGTGCATTAGAGCTTCATCTATGACATCAGTCTCCGCGTTCCCCTCAACTAACGGCCCGGGAGGAGGCACCCCCGACACGGGACCAACCACGCAAACTGACCGCACCACTGGACCCAATCCTGCCACCACTGGGACCGCCCCAGAGTCACGCGCATGGTAGGGCTTCAACAGGTTGACATGGCACAGTTGGGTTGGCCTGCGGCGCTGCGGTGTTGAAATTATATAGTTCTGGTCAGAGATCTTCTTAAGCACCGTATGTGGGCCGGAGAATTTTGCCTGAAATGGAGAAGAAACCAAAGGAAGAAGGGCCAAAACCTGATCACCCGGGGTTAAGACGCGACGCTCTGTCAGACGATCATACAGACCCTTCATCTTACCCTGGGCCGAGGCCAACTTACTTCTTGCCAGCTCACCAGCAGCATACAGCCTGTGTCTGAACCCATTCACATAATCAAGCAAGTTCTCCGGCGGCTCAGAGTCCCTCCAGCCACTAGACACCGCAGCCAACGGGCCCCTCACCGTGTGCGAGAAAACCAGTTCGTTTGGACTGAACCCAGTACTTTCCTGCGTGGCCTCTCTCGCCGCCAGCATCAACCATGGCAGACCGTCCTCCCAGTCCCTACCCAGCTCTGTGCAATAGGCACGTAGGGCTGACTTCAGCGTCTGATGGAAGCGCTCCAAAGCCCCCTGACTTTGAGCATGGTAGGCAGAGCTCTGATTATGTTGTATTCGGAGCTGCTTTAAAACCTGAGAAAACAGGCGAGACGAGAAATTAGAACCCTGATCCGACTGCACAACCCTTGGGATACCAAACACGGAGATGAACTGGGAAAGGGCCCGAACAACAGCCCGGGTCGTAATTGTACGCAGAGGATAAGCGGCTGGGTAACGGGTACTCTGACACATGACCGTCAAAAGGTATGCTGCCCCCGACTTTGAGCGTGGCAGGGGGCCCACACAATCCACTAGTAGATGTTCAAAGGGCTGACTGATGGCTGGGATGGGACATAATGGCACTGGTTTTAAAACCTGATTTGGCTTATCAGTCAACTGACAGGTATGACAGGTCTTTACAAAAGCAGCCACATCCTTCTTCAACCGAGGCCAGAAGAAATGTCTCAGTAACCTGTCGTATGTTTTCCTTACCCCGGCGTGACCTGACTCGTCATGGGCTACCTTCAGCACCGACTGCCTGAGAGTCACCGGCACCACAATCTGCCACACAGGGTCGCCTGGTGAACTCCCATCATGCCGCATCCACTTCCTGACCAGCAGTGAATCCTCCAAGAAATACCCACACACACAGTCATCGCGCTCACTCGTGGGCCGGACCTTCTCAAATAAACCCGTCAAGGACAGGTCCCCCTGCTGCTGTGCCACCAAATCACTGCGCGTTACTGACCCTGGAAAATCAGCCAAAGGAATAGCGAACTTTTCAGAAATTTCTGCCCCATCCACCTGGCCACCAGTGCTAGCCTTGGCCATGGCTCGTGTCACCGCACAGGCGGAAAAGACATCTGGGAAGTCACGCTCCACATTATCAGGTGTTGACCTCAGCAGCGGCACGGACGCCACGACCGGTGGGGGAATGTCAGGCCACACCTGGGCGCCAACCAAATTGTTCCCCAGGACAACAGACACCCCTGGGATCGGCAATGCCGGTCGCACGGCCAATTCAGCAAAGCCCTGGAACAGGTCACACTCCAACCACACCTTGTGCAGTGGAACCCACAACACATTGAGGTCCATCCCCCTAACAGGTACAGAACAACCTGTATCCGTCTCCTCTGAGAGTGGCAGAACCCCAGCCTGAATGAATGAGTCAACCGCCCCCGTGTCTCTCAACACCCGCACTGAAGTTTTGTGGTCACTCTCTGACAGTGAAACAAAACCGTCACCAATGAATGGTTTGTAAGCTGCCAACTCAGGGGGGTAAGAACACGCCTCCCGCAGGGAAACATTGGGCATCGCTCTAGGTGCTGGTGAAACTGGCACAGCAAGGCCAGCCCCCTTCGGCTTACCCAACACAGCAGTCTTAGGTCTGCCATGAAGCACCGGACAGTCCTGCTTCCAATGTCCCTGTTTTCGGCAGTAATGGCAGGTTGTTTCTCTTTCACCGCCACTGCTCACACGCTTACCAGGGCCAGCAACCGGCAGAGTTTTATCTCGTTGACAAAAATAATTTGCACCACCGGCACCACCCCAATTACCTTGACCCCCCAGCGGGAACTCACCAAACCCGCACCTGTGGGTTAGCACATAATCATCCGCCAGAGCGGCAGCCTCTGCCGCAGTCTCTGCCTTCTGTTCACTGATATATGTCGCAACCCGCGTAGGAACAGAGTTTTTTAATTGCTCCAAGACCACCAGGTTACACAACCCGTCAAAGTCACTCACGTTGGAAGCGGAGCACCAGCGGTTAAAATGACACGTCAACTCACGTGCAAACTCCAAGTGACTTTGCTTAACCCCGCGCTTCCAAGATCTGAACCGCAGCCGGTAAGCCTCGGGAACCAGTTCGTAGGCTTTGAGGACTGCCGACTTCACCGATGCGTAACTACGGGAGTCCGCGTCACTCAGCGATGAATACGCCTCCTGGGCTCTTCCCGTTAACACACACTGCAGCATCAGCGTGCGCGCGGAATCGGGCCAGTTGCGCGCCTCAGCCACCCGCTCAAAAAGCGAAAAGAAAAGCTCCGGATCATGCTCCGAAAATTTTGGCAAAAGCCGCAGGTTGCTCAGCACGTCAAAATCATCCGGAGACTCGAAAAGGTAACCGGACGTCCTAGGGCTAGCCTCGGCGGCACGGAGCTTACCCTCGCCAACCAGCGCCAGTCTCACCCGCTCAACCTCCAGCCGGGCCTGCTCGCCCTGCTGGCGCAACCTCTCCTTTTCGAGCTTGAACTTCTCCTGTTCTAACTGCAGTAGGAGAAGTTCCTTCTGCTGCTCGTACGATAAACTCGACGCCGACGGGTTCAACGGCGACTCAACTTCCGGCAGAACACCCTTGTCCTGCAAACTCGCTCTTAACACGGCCTTCACTCGCTGTTTCTGGCCCCGATCATCAACTTCTACATTATAATGCTCAGCAATCCTACACAGCTGCTCCTTGGTGAACAAATCAAGCAAGTCCCCCGAGGGGCAAGCAAAAAAGTCGTCCACTGACGCCATCTTACTGCGAACCTAAGAACGAAGCGCACAAGTGAAGCCCCAACCGGTGCACTGACTGCCGCAGCGCAAGTGAGCAAGCGAACCCCACTAGCTCACTGCCTAGCCGTGTCTACCTACCTAACTCAACCCTGGTCTTCGTGCAGGTACAGGTGGCGGGTAATTACGCACAGTAAACCAGCGGACGAGTAGAGCAACCAGAAACTGGCGACCCACTCGGACCCACGGACGTGCTCCCGAGCATGAAGCTCTAACCACTTTCTCCGCAACACTAAAAGAAAACAACAACCAGGCGAAACCCAAAGGAGCAACGCCTCTTTACCTGGCAGGGGAACACTCGCTCTCCACAAAAGCGCACACAGCCAACACCAGGAGCATTCACTTACCTATAGCCGAGCCATCATGCCCGCGAACAGGACTCCGCGCCCTCCAACACGACGCGGCCACAGCTGGCACTGCGGCCACCGTAGCTCCAGCGACGTCACAAGTGAAACGCACCCGGAAGAGCGCCGAACACTGCCCGACCACCAGGCAGGACAGACGGACGAGCCACAACCAACAGAACTACAAGGATCCCGGACGAGCCCCCATATGTCACGACCCGGCTCACAGATCGTGACATCGAAGGAGGGAAACGCGGAGTCAACGTCACACACAACTAATAATTTATTATTAACAATGCAAAATCAAAACAAGGAAAACCATAACGTACAGTGGAGTGTGGTTATCAGTAGTGTCAGTGGCGAGTGTGTGCATGAGTGTACAGGGGGTGTATGTGTGCGGTGTGATGGATGCAGAGAACTAAACAAGACATAACTCAAGAAACACAACCATCGCTCCGACGTGGGCCAGGAGGAGTGAGCGAGAGCCTGTCGGCCAGGTTGGCCGCCTGCTTTATAGCTGGGAGACGCCGGGCCCAGGTGCTCCCAATTAGTCAGCAGCTCCGCCCCGTAAAGCTCCAACCTGGGAAGGGAAGGAAGTCACAAATGATGCCACGCCCCCATGCCCATGACCATGGGGACGTGACATCTCAAATAATGGCCCCCAGGCGTTTAAATGAACCTGGCGTTTATTTGAGACAGGCGTCTACTTTACAAAATGAGGTTGGACCCTCGGCCATCAAATGAGACCCGGCGGCACTTTGACACCAGGCTGTTAATTGGTCAGTTAGGGTTGATGAAGGTTGATAACATCCACTCCAAATAGTCAAACACAGGGGTGAGGATACAAGCAGAGCCTCTACATGGAAACAAAAGCACTGACAACTTTCAAACTGTACAGCGAGTTAAGAAAAATACTCTCTTTAAACCTTTTTATTAACGGTCCTCATAAACCTGTCTTTTAATAAACTTTCTATTCTTCTGTTAACTTTAAGTTCACTGTTCAGTAACTGGATGGATGACAACAACAGAGATGCCTGTTTCTGAGTTTAGTCATTTGGAGGTTGATCTCATGGTGGATAAAACTGCAGGCTCACTGCTGCAGAAGCTTGCTTTTTCCTTTGTTTGGTGACGCATTTCCTTTGTTTGTCAGGAGGCAGGGTGAAGGGAAGTAGACCCAAATGAAGAGGAGGGTAAGGAGGGTGCACAAAAGAGGTTTGTTAAAGAGACTGGAGACTGGAGAGACTGGAGGCTGGAGACGAGAGACTGGAGAATTGAGACTGGAGAGACTAGAGGCTTAACATGAGAGACTGGAGGTGAGAGACCAGGGAAACCTGCAGGCTTGAGACTAGCAGCTCGTGACTGGAGACTTGTGGCTTGTGATTGGCGGCTGTCACAATGCTTGACGTAGACTTCGACATCACAGCACAGCAGTACAATAAACATCACCACACTAACGACCCCATCGGTCCTTTAAAAAGAAGATCATTAACAACAGAGAACAGCTCTGTGGTAGAATTCCATCACCAGGCAACTAAACAAGAGGCAGAATCATCTTAAAATACATAAGAAGGTCCTCAGTAAAGCCAGAGCCGCCTCAGTAAACACAGAAACTGCTGCTAAACCAGATATTTCTTTAGACCACTTTTATCAAATTAACAGTCCAGAACTTCATTCAATGATGACCTCATCAAAACCTTCATCCTGTCTCTTAGATTGTTTCCTACTAGGCTGCCTAAGGAAGTCTTCCCTCAGTGAGCACCTCTTTATTCAATCTGATTCCTCTGTCTGTAGTAACAGGACATGAACCACAGTCCTTGAAGGTAGCTGTCATTAAACCACTGCTTCAGAAGCCTCCTCTAAACCCTGAGGTTCCAGCCAACTATGGACTGACAGCTAACCTCCCCTCCTCTCTAAAATCCTGGAGAAAGCAGCTGTATTGCAGCAGGTATCTGGAGGGTGGAGGGCTGTTCATTCAGCCCTACCTGCACCTCGCTCTTTTGTCATGCTTCACAGCCACAGCATGGCAGTGTTTTCTCCCCAGTGTGGGTTCTCATGTGTCTTTCAAGACTTGCCTTAACTGAGAATTTTTTGCCACAAACTGAGCAGGGGAATGGTTTCTCCCCAGTGTGTATTCTCATGTGTGATTCTAGATTTGCCTTATTTGACAATCTTGTGCCACAAACTGAGCAGGGGAATGGTTTCTCCCCGGTGTGTGTTCTCATGTGTTTTTTCAGACACCCCTTTTCTGAAAACTTTTTGCCACAAACTGAGCAGGGGAATGGTTTCTCCCCAGTGTGTGTTCTCATGTGTTTTTTCAGACACCCCTTTTCTGAAAACCTTTTGCCACAAACTGAGCAGGGGAATGGTTTCTCCCCAGTGTGTGTTCTCATGTGATTTTTCAGACTTCCCTTTACTGAAAAACTTTTGCCACAAACTGAGCAGGGAAATGGTTTCTCCCCAGTGTGTGTTCTCATGTGATTTTTCAGACTGCCCTTTACTGAAAATTTTTTGCCACAAACTGAGCAGGGGAACGGTTTCTCTCCAGTGTGTGTTCTCATGTGTCTTTTCATACATACCTTTTCTGAAAACCTTTTGCCACAAATTGAGCAGGGGAACGGTTTCTCCCCAGTGTGTGTTCTCATGTGTGTACCTAAACCACTCCTGTATCTAAAACCTTTACTGCATGTTGAGCACCTAAAAGGATGCTCATCCTCACTGACTTCTGTCTCAGATTCAGAAGGACCAAAGGTCACGTTCCTGGTGATCTCTGATTCTCTTTCAGTCTTTACTTTTTGCTCTTTTGAGCTGCAATGAGTCACTTCCTGTCCTGGGCTCAGTTTCTGAAGCAAATTCCTCCTTGAGCCAAAGGGTTCCTTGTGCTCAGAGGTGGCCGTGTTATCAGGTCTGACCCAATCATTCTCACTGACTTCAGTCTCAGCTTCAGAAGAGTCTGACATCTGGTCTTCAGTCTGGGGTTGTACAAGTGGATCTGGATCTACCTTGCTGGCTGGTTCTGGTTCTGGTCCTCCACTCTCTTCTCCATCAGCTTCTGTTTTCAGATGATGAACTGGGCTGCTGCTCAGAGACTCTTCTTTCAAGTTCTCCTCAGTTAGACTCTGATGAAGCTGTGGGAACTGAGGTTTCTCTTCGTCCCCTTCACTCTTCACAGGGACCAGAGTGAAGGGGAACGTGGTGATATCAGCCTCCTCCTGCCCTTGAAGCTGCCCTCCCTCCTCACTGGTCCAGAGCTCCTCCCACTCCTCTTTAATGTGGGGGGGCTCTGGGTCCTGCAGCTCAGGGGGAACCTCTTCTTTAATCACCAGCAGCTGCTCCACATCTGCAGGACACAAACAGCAACATCAGAAATCTCTTCATTTGACTCTGAAACAGCGGAGCAACAGACAGAAACAGAAATCAACTCAATGAAAAGAGACGTCCTGCTACTGACGACCAGTCAGCAAACTGGGAACAGAAACGCTGGCTTCAGATGCTTGGATCAACGTTGGGTCACCCAGGTCAAAGGTCACTGGTCCCCTCTGCTGGATGGTTTTGTCCATTCATGATCACATCTGCTAGTCAGAATGTTCATTTCTAGAATGAGACCCTGTAGGAGAATGAGAGTTCAGTCCCTAGAACCAGAGTTCTCAAAAGATGATCAAACCAGAAACTGGACTCTCCTCTTGGAAGTGAAGACGCCTCTCATCCAAGAAGCTGCTTCAGTTCTAAAATTCAGTGGGAAGTCTCAGGTAGAGAACCACCCCAGGGGCATGGAAACAGGGTCGTTCAGGTCACCTGAATGAAGGCGTGAAAACTCAGTGGATCTAGAGATGGCATTGTGGGGGGGTCATAAATGGTGTCTGAGCCCCCCCCCCCCCCATGACCATATGTGGCAGGAGTTTCAGAGAAACTCAGAAGGATCTTGAACACACATCAGATCCCTGTGCACTTTAAGCCCAACAACACCATGAGACAGAAAACCTCAGCCTCAGACACCACCTGGCACCCACCTACAATGCTGTCCTCAGACCCTCCCCAGGAGGTGCAGCCAGCCTTCACGCCTTCATTCAGGTGACCTGAACGACCCCCCAAGAGGGCTGGGAGGGTAACGACCCAGAACTGAGGCCAAGGACTCACATCTCCACCTCATGAGCCTCTCGTTCTGGCCTGACCACCACTTGTTTTTGCCTCCACCCCCTGGGGTGGTTCTGTTCCTGATACTTCCACTGAATTTTAGAACTGAAGGAGCTTCTTGGATGAGAGGCCAAACGTCTTCACTTACAAGAGGAGAGTCCAGCTGCCTGGCTTGAGAATTAGGATGACCTGGAAAACTGAGAATATTCACAAATACTAGAACCAGAGGTGACCTGTACTGATGCTCAACATGTCAACCACCAGATAAAAAGAGGAGACACACACACACACACACACACACACACACAGCCTGTCTTCAGTATAAAGCTGTGTTCTGTCTCGTTGGAAGACATCTCTGACTGTGTTGTTAGCAGGGCTGCTGTGAATCAAGAGGTTCTCCATCCATACCTGAGTCTCCATCACTGATTCCTCTCCTCCACCTCTTTCTGACACAACAATCCTGACAGTGACAGTCTGGGTTGGAGCTGAGCAAAGTTGGATCTGACCCCCGGAAACCGGACGGCGCCACCTACTTGTTGGGCGGGACGCAGCCAAGATGGCACCCAGCGCGTCCCGGGCCTTTGGAGGTTTAACGGCTCCACCAACACCGAATAGCAGTCAACTACTAAACACTTCTCCGTTGTTCCACTCCTGCTCAGACGGTCTGAACACAATGACCCGGATTACGGACACAACCAGACAGGAGACACTTGCTGGCAGGAGTGCGGTCTCTCGGTTCTCCTGGTCAGTGTGGGGGGACTCACCTGCTCTGTCCAGCCTGACTCGGGGCTTCAGCACGGCATCGAGCAGCAACCTCTGCCGGCGGTTCTCCCGCTCGTACTCCGCCACGGTTTCCTCCAGCAGAGCCACGATCTGCTCCGCGGCCGCCGCCAGCCGCTCGGTGAGCAGCGCTCTCAGCACCGGGACTCCAGCCGCTGAGTCTCCTTCTCCCAGCTGCAGCAGGAAGTCTTCAGCGGCGGCGAGGATCCGCTCCTGGACCGACACCCGCAGCAGCTGCGCGGCGCACATGTTGAGGTTCTACCGGCGCCACTCAGCCTTCAGGAGACAAAGACCGAGGCCTTCCGCTTCTTTTCTTCTTCTTCTTCTTCAAAACGAGCAGAGTCCAAGCTCTGTTCTCTGTGCCACTCCAGACTCGCTAACCTGGTAGCAGCGGTAGTGATGAGTGGAGTGATCCAGGATTTCGTTTTGAAAAACGGTTATCGATGACGTATTTAGTGACGTCCAAAGCCTCGCCGACCGGCAGTGACCACGTGACGGATTCAAACCCTGGTTCTCCGGCTTGGCGTGAGATTCTAAACCACTAAAGCCTGATTTATGCTTCTGCGTCGCGTCGACGAAAACCCCAACAAAATCCTGCCTCCGTGTCGCGTCAACGCGTGGTGACGTCAACGTCGAGGACTTTGATTGGTTTGCTCAGAACGTCATTTCCGGTTCAGTCGCAGCACAAAAACACCGCCATTTTCAAAGTTTCTGTGGTGAAAGCTTCAAGAAAAAATGGACCAAGCCGAAGAAAGGATTATTCGCAGCACTACAAAGACTGACAAATGGCCAACAATTGTTGTCTGTGACCGGAAGAAAACCAAGGAATCCGACAAGAGCCCCGTAAACAATACAAAGACAAAGCCACACCCCCTAGCGGCTTGGCGGTGAATTGCAGAGCAACGCGTTCCCTCGACGCAGAATAAACCAGGCTTTTCAGTCTCACCTGTGTTACGCCCCCGTGCCAGATAAGGACCCCCATCGGGCTGTGCCACTCTGGAGGGAGCGGTCTCACAGTCAGCGGAACCATGCGGATCCGGGCCGGAGCTGTGGGAAGGAGCGCCAATTGTATCGGGTTGTTGTTTTCTGGACTGCAGCAGAACAGGAGCAGCCGGGACTGGAATGTAGAAGTAGGTTATCTTGAAGTTGACTCAGTTATGGTGAACGATATTGTGGTTCAACACTTTAATGAGCTTTAAGGCAAACATATTTCATGAGGAAACAACGCCGGAATTGGACGGATTTCAGCGGCACACAACAACGTATCCGATACACCTCATTGGAAACCTGGTGGTCTCAGACTAAGAAACACCAGTCACCATGAAGAAAGGAACTTTTAGCTGAGCACTCATGTTCTTTTCTGCAGGTCGAATGTCGCATTTGTTGGACAGAAGCGTCTCATCTCAACAAAAGCACCTCTTCAGTGCTGAGGCATGATGGGGCCAGGCATGAGAATGAAGTCCCAGATCCACCAGGATGAACTCAGGTATACAGCCACTCTCCAACTGACTCACAGTTGCTTCATGGAGAATTAATTCCTATTCATTTCTTCTCTCCTTCATCTTTAACCATCCAGCTTCCAGGAAGCAGATGCTGGATGAGGCTCTGCTGAATTTCATCCTGAAGGACTGCCAGCCCCTCAGCACTGTTGAGAGGGAAGGGTTCAGGGAACTGGTTCAGGTCCTTGAGCCTCATATGTTTGCCAACCAGAAAGGTTTGTGTGGAAATGATCTAAAGCAGTAGTTGATATCTCCAGTTTATTTCATCTTTAATTTCAATGTATTGATTTACTCTGGGTGTCATTTTTAGACCATCAAACAAACGGTGGCCAAAAAGTACCAGGAGGAACGGGAAGGAGTGAAAAAGGAAGTCCAGCTGCCATGTGGACATCTGTGGACATGGAGGCTCCCTTGGCTCTGACCTGTCACTGCATTAGTGAGAATGAATGTGTTGGGAGTGCAAGACTTTCCACAAAGTCACCCTGCATCATTTTGAGGTTCCTAGCAACTCTCACTACATCACTGTAGTTTCATTTTGAGGTTCGTAGCAACTCTCACCACATCACTGTAGCATCATTTCTTAGGTAAGTAGCAACTCTCATTACATCACTGTAGCATCATTTTGCGGTTCGTAGCAACTCTCACGACACCACTTTAGCATTATTTTGAAATTAGAATCAACTCTCACCACATCACTGTAGCATCACTTCTTAGGTTTGTCGCAACTCTCATTACATCACTGTCGCATCATTTCTTAGGTTAGTAGCAACTCTCACCACATCACTGTAGCATCATTTTGAGGTTTGTAGCAACTCTCACGACATCACTGTAGCATCATTTCTTAGGTTAGTAGCATCTCCCATGACATCACTGTAGCATCATTTCTTCGGTTAGAAGCAACTCTCATGACATCACTTTAGCATGATTTTGAAATTACTATCAACTCTCACCACAACACTGTCAGTATAATTTCTTAGGTTAGTAGCAACTGTCATAACATCACTGTAGCATCATTTTGAGGATCGTAGCAACTCTCACTACATCACTGTCGCATCATTTTGAGGATCGTAGCAACTCTCACTACATCACTGTCGCATCATTTTGAGGATAGTCGCAACTCTCACGACATTACTGTAGCATCATTTTAAGATTCGTGGCAACTCTCACCACATCACTGCAGCATCATTTTAAGATTAGTAGCAACTCTCAATACATCACTGTAGAATCATTTTGAGATTCGGAGCAACTCTCATTACATCACTTTAGCATCATTTTGAGGTTCGTAGCAACTCTCACCACATCACTGTAACATCATTTCTCAGGTAAGTAGCAACTCTTATTACATCACTTTAGCATCATTTTGAGGATCGTAGCAACTCTCAAGACATCACTTTAGCGTGATTTTTAAATTACTATCAACTCTCACCACATCGCTGGAGCATCATTTTGAGGATCGTAGCAACTCTCACTACATCACTGTTGCATCACTTTGACATTTGTAGCAACTCTCATTATATAACTGTAGCATCATTTCTTAGGTTAGTAGCAACTCCCATGACATCACTGTAGCATCATTTGTTTGGTTAGAAGCAACTCTCATGACATCGCTTTAGGATAATTTTGAAATTACTATCAACTGTCACCACAACACTGTCAGCATAATTTCTTAGGTTAGTAGCAACTGTCATAACATCACTGTAGCATCATTTTGAGGATCGTAGCAACTCTCACTACATCATTGTCGCATCATTTTGAGGATAGTCGCGACTCTCACGACATTACTGTAACATCATTTTGAGATTCGTAGCAACTCTCACCACATCACTGTTGCATCATTTCTTAGGTAAGTAGCAACTCTCATTACATCACTTCAGCGTGATTTTGAAATTACTATCAACTCTCACCACATCACTGTAGCATCATTTCTTAGGTTTGTAGCAACTCTCATTACATCACTCTAGCATCATTTGGACATTTGTAGCAACTCTCATTACATCACTAGCATAATTTTGAGGATAGTCGCAACTCTCACGACATTACTGGAGCATCATTTTGAGGTTCGTAGCAACTCTCACCACATCACTGTAACATCATTTCTCAGGTAAGTAGCAACTCTTATTACATCACTTTAGCATCATTTTGAGGATCGTAGCAACTCTCACGACATTACTGTAGCATCATTTTGAGGTTCGTAGCAACTCTCACCACATCACTGTAGCATCATTTATTAGGTAAGTAGCAACTCTCACCACATCACTTTAGCATCATTTCTTAGGTATGTAGCAACTCTCATTACATCACTTTAGCGTGATTTTGAAATTACTATCAACTCTCACCACATCACTGTAGCATTAAATTGAGGTTAGTAGCAACTCTAACTACATGACTGTCAGCATCACTTTGAGGTTATTCGAAACTTTCACTCCTTTGTTGTTAGCATCATTTTGAGTTCATTAGCAATTCTTACTACATCAGTGTCGCATCATTTTGAGATCATTAGCAATTCTTCCGACATCACTTTCGCATTATTTTGATGTTCGTAGCAACTCTTACTACACTATTTTTGCATTATTTAAAGGTTCGTAGCAACTCTCACTACATTACTGTTAGCATCATCTTGAGTTCATTAGCAATTCTTCCGACATCACTGTCGCAATATTTTGAGGTTCGTAGCAACTTTCACTACATTATTGTTGCATTATTTTAAGGTTCGTAGTAACTCTTACTACATTACTGTCAGCATCACTTTGAGTTTATTAGCAACTATCACTACATTACTGTTAGCATCATTTTGAGTTCATGAGCAATTCTCACGACATCACTGTAGCATTAAATTGAGTTCATTAGCAACTCTTACTAAATGACTGTCAGCATCACTTTGAGGTTGTTCGAAACTCTTCCTACATTACTGTAAGCATCACTGAGTTGATTAGCAACTATCACTACATTACTGTTAGCATCATTTTGAGTTCATTAGCAATTCTTCCGACATCACTGTCGCAATATTTTGAGGTTCATAGCAACTTTTACTACATTACTGTCGCATTATTTTGAGGTTCGTAGCAACTCTTACTACATGACTGTAAGCACCACTTTGAGGTTATTCGAAAGTTTCACTCCATTACTGTTAGCATCATTTTGAGTTCATTAGCAATTCTTCCTACATCACTGTCGCATCATTTTGAGTTCATTAGCAATTCTTCCGACATCACTGTCGCAATATTTTGAGGTTCGTAGCGACTTTTACTACATTACTTTCGCATTATATTGAGGTTCGTAGCAACTCTTACTACATGACTCTCAGCATCACTTTGACTTTATTAGCAACTATCACTACATTACTGTTAGCATCATTTTGAGTTGTTGAGCAATTCTCACGACATCACTGTAGCATTAAATTGAGTTCTTTAGCAACTCTTACTGAATGACTGTCAGCATCACTTTGAGGTTGTTCGAAACTCTTACTGCATTACTGTAAGCATCACTGAGTTTCTTAGCAACTATCACGACATTACATTTAGCATCATCTTGAGTTCATTAGCAATTCTTCCGACATCACTGTCGCAATATTTTGAGGTTCGTAACAACTTTTACTACATTACTGTCGCATTATTTTGAGGTTCGTAGCAACACTTACTACATGACTGTCAGCATCACTTTGAGGTTATTCGAAAGTTTCACTCCATTACTGTTAGCATCATCTTGAGTTCATTAGCAATTCTTCCGACATCACTGTCGCAATATTTTGAGGTTCGTAGCAACTTTTACTACATTACTGTCGCATTATTTTGAGGTTTGTAGCAACACTTACTACATTACTGTAAGCATCACTGAGTTTATTAGCAACTATCACTCCATTACTTTTAGCATCATTTTGAGTTCATTAGCAATTCTTACTAAATCACTGTCGCATCATTTTGAGATCATTAGCAATTCTTCTGACATCACTGTCACATTTTTTTGAGGTTCGTAGCAACTCTTACTACATTATTGTTGCATTATTTTAAGGTTCGTAGCAACTCTTACTACATTACTGTCAGCATCACTTTGAGTTCATTAGCAACTATCACTACATTACTGTTAGCATCATTTTGAGTTCATGAGCAAATCTCACGACATCACTGTAGCATTAAATTGAGTTCATTAGCAACTCTTACTAAATGACTGTCAGCATCACTTTGAGGTTGTTCGAAACTCTTCCTACATTACTGTAAGCATCACTGAGTTGATTAGCAACTATCACTACATTACTGTTAGCATCATTTTGAGTTCATTAGCAATTCTTACGACATCACTGTCGCATCATTTTGAGATAATCTGCAATTCTTCCGACATTACTTTCGCATTATATTGAGGTTCGTAGCAACTCTTACTACATGACTCTCAGCATCACTTTGACTTTATTAGCAACTATCACTACATTACTGTTAGCATCATTTTGAGTTGTTGAGCAATTCTCACGACATCACTGTAGCATTAAATTGAGTTCTTTAGCAACTCTTACTAAATGACTGTCAGCATCACTTTGAGGTTGTTCGAAACTCTTACTACATTACTGTAAGCATCACTGAGTTTCTTAGCAACTATCACGACATTACATATAGCATCATCTTGAGTTCATTAGCAATTCTTCCGACATCACTGTCGCAATATTTTGAGGTTCGTAACAACTTTTACTACATTACTGTCGCATTATTTTGAGGTTCGTAGCAACACTTACTACATGACTGTCAGCATCACTTTGAGGTTATTCGAAAGTTTCACTCCATTACTGTTAGCATCAGTGATCTTGAGTTCATTAGCAATTCTTCCGACATCACTGCCGCAATATTTTGAGGTTCGTAGCAACTTTTACTACATTACTGTCGCATTATTTTGAGGTTTGTAGCAACACTTACTACATTACTGTAAGCATCACTGAGTTGATTAGCAACTATCACTCCATTACTTTTAGCATCATTTAAGGTTCGTAGCAACTCTTCCTACATGACTGTCACCATCACTTTGAGGTTATTCGAAACACTGACTACATTACTGTAAGCATCACTGAGTTGATTAGCAACTACCACTACATTACTGTTAGCATCATTTTTAGTTTATTAGCAATTCTTCCGACATCACTGTCGAAATATTTTGAGGTTCGTAGCGACTTTTACTACATTACTGTCGCATTATATTGAGGTCCCTAGCAATTCTTACTACATGACTGTCAGCATCACTTTGAAGTTATTCGAAACACTTATTACATTACTGTAAGCATCACTGAGTTGATTAGCAACTATCACTCCATTACTGTTAGAATGATTTTGAGTTCATTAGCAATTCTTACTAAGTCACTGTCGCATCATTTTGAGATCATTAGCAATTCTTCTGACATCACTGTCACATTATTTTGAGGTTCGTAGCAACTCTTACTACATTATTGTTGCATTATTTTAAGGTTCGCAGCAACTCTTACTACATGACTGTCAGCATCACTTTGAGGTTATTCGAAACACTTACTACATTACTGTAAGCATCACTGAGTTTCTTCGCAACTATCACTACATTACTGTTAGCATCATTTTGAGTTCATTAGCAATTCTTCCGACATCATTGTCCCAATATTTTGAGGTTCGTAGCAACTTTTACTACATTACTGTCGCATTATTTTGAGGTTCGTAGCAACTCTTACTACATGACTGTAAGCATCACTTTGAGGTTATTCGAAAGTTTCACTCCATTACTGTTAGCATCATTTTGAGTTCATTAGCAATTCTTCCTACATCACTGTCGCATCATTTTGAGTTCATTAGCAATTCTTCCGACATCACTGTCGCAATATTTTGAGGTTTGTAGCGACTTTTACTACATTACTTTCGCATTATATTGAGGTTCGTAGCAACTCTTACTACATGACTCTCAGCATCACTTTGACTTTATTAGCAACTATCACTACATTACTGTTAGCATTATTTTGAGTTGTTGAGCAATTCTCACGACATCACTGTAGCATTAAATTGAGTTCTTTTGCAACTCTTACTAAATGACTGTCAGCATCACGTTGAGGTTGTTCGAAACTCTTACTACATTACTGTAAGCATCACTGAGTTTCTTAGCAACTATCACGACATTACTTTTAGCATCATCTTGAGTTCATTAGCAATTCTTCCGACATCACTGTCGCAATATTTTGAGGTTCGTAACAACTTTTACTACATTACTGTCGCATTATTTTGAGGTTCGTAGCAACACTTAGTACATGACTGTCAGCATCACTTTGAGGTTATTCGAAACGTTCACTCCATTACTGTTAGCATCATTTTGAGATCATTACCAATTCTTCTGACATCACTGTCGCATCATTTTGAGATCATTAGCAATTCTTCTGACATCACTGTCACATTATTTTGAGGTTCGTAGCAACTCTTACTACATTGTTGTTGCATTATTTTAAGGTTCGTAGCAACTTTTACTACATGACTGTCAGCATCACTTTGAGTTTATTCGAAACGTTCACTCCATTACTGTTAGCATCATTTTGAGTTCATGAGCAATTCTTACTAAATCACTGTCGCATCATTTTGAGATCTTTAGCAATTCTTCTGACATCACTGTCGTATTATTTTGAGGTTCGTAGCAACTCTTCCTAATGACTGTCACCATCACTTTGAGGTTATTCGAAACACCTACTACATTACTGTAAGCATCACTGAGTTGATTAGCAACGACCACTACATTACTGTTAGCATCATCTTGAGTTCATTAGCAATTCTTTCGACATCACTGTCGCAATATTTTGAGGTTCGTAGCAACTTTTACTACATTACTTTCGCATTATTTCGAGGTTTGTAGCAACACTTACTACATTACTGTCAGCATCACTTTGAGGTTATTCGAAAGTTTCACTCCATTACTTTTAGCATCATTTTGAGTTCATTAGCAATTCTTACTAAATCAGTCGCATCACTTTGAGATCATTAGCAATTCTTCTGACATCACTGTCACATTATTTTGAGGTTCGTAGCAACTCTTACTACATTGTTGTTGCATTATTTTAAGGTTCGTAGCAACTCTTTCTACTTGACTGTCACCATCACTTTGAGGTTATTCGAAACACTTACTACATTACTGTAAGCATCACTGAGTTGATTAGCAACTATCACTACATTACTGTTAGCATCATTTTAAGTTCATTAGCAATTCTTCCGACATCACTGTCGCATCATTTTGAGATCATTAGCAATTCTTCTGACATCACTGTCACATTTTTTTTAGGTTCGTAGCAACTCTTACTACATTATTGTTGCATTATTTTAAGGTTCGTAGCAACTCTTACTACATTACTGTCAGCATCACTTTGAGTTTATTAGCAACTATCACTACATTACTGTTAGCATCATTTTGAGTTCATGAGCAATTCTCACGACATCACTGTAGCATTAAATTGAGTTCATTAGCAACTCTTACTAAATGACTGTCAGCATCACTTTGAGGTTGTTTGAAACTCTTCCTACATTACTGGAAGCATCACTGAGTTGATTAGCAACTATCACTACATTACTGTTAGCATCATTTTGAGTTCATTAGCAATTCTTACTACATCACTGTCACATCATTTTGAGATCATTTGGAATTCTTACTACATCACTGTCGCAATATTTTGAGGTTCGTAGCAACTCTTACTACATTGCTGTTGCATTATTTTAAGGTTCGTAGCAAGTCTTACTACATTACTGTCAGCATCACTATGAGTTTATTAGCAACTATCACTACATTAGTGTTAGCATCATTTTGAGTTTTTAAGCAATTCTCACGACATCACTGTAGCATTAAATTGAGTTCATTCGCAACTCTTACTACATGACTTTAAGCATCACTTTGAGGTTATTCGAAAGTTTCACTCCATTACTGTTCGCATCATTTTGAGATCTTTAGCAATTCTTCCGACATCACTGTCGCATCATTTTGAGGGTAGTAGCAACTCTTACTACATTACTGTAAGCATCACTGAGTTTATTAGCAACTACCACTACGTTACTGTTAGCATCATTTTTAGGTTATTAGCAACTCTTACTACATTACTGTCAGCATCATTTTTAGGTTACTTGCAACTCGAACCACATGACTGTCAGCATCACTTTGAGGTTATTGAAACTTTCACTACATTACTGTTTGCATCATTTTGAGTTCATGAGCAATTCTTACTAAATCACTGTCGCATCATTTTGAGATCTTTAGCAATTCTTCTGACATCACTGTCGTATTATTTTGAGGTTCGTAGCAACTGTTCCTAATGACTGTCACCATCACTTTGAGGTTATTCGAAACACCTACTACATTACTGTAAGCATCACTGAGTTTATTAGCAACTATCACTACATTACTGTTAGCATCATTTTTAGTTCATTAGCAATTCTTCCGACATCACTGTCGAAATATTTTGAGGTTCGTAGCGACTTTTACTACATTACTGTCGCATTATATTGAGGTCCCTAGCAACTCTTACTACATGACTGTCAGCATCACTTTGAGGTTATTCGAAACACTTATTACATTACTGTAAGCATCACTGAGTTGATTAGCAACTATCACTCCATTACTGTGAGCATCATTTTGAGTTCATTAGCAATTCTTACTAAGTCACTGTCGCATCATTTTGAGATCATGAGCAATTCTTCTGACATCACTGTCATATTATTTTGAGGTTCGTAGCAACTCTTACTACATTATTGTTGCATTATTTTAAGGTTCGCAGCAACTCTTACTACATGACTGTCAGCATCACTTTGAGGTTATTCGAAACACTTACTACATTACTGTAAGCATCACTGAGTTTCTTAGCAACTATCACTACATTACTGTTAGCATCATTTTGAGTTCATTAGCAATTCTTCCGACATCACTGTCCCAATATTTTGAGGTTCGTAGCAACTTTTACTACATGACTGTCAGCATCACTTTGAGGTTATTCGAAAGTTTCACTCCATTTCTTTTAGCATCATCTTGAGTTCATTAGCAATTCTTCTGACATCACTGTCGCATTATTTTGAGGTTCGTAGCAACTCTTATTACATGACTGTCAGCATCACTTTGAGGTTATTCGAAACACTTACTACATTACTGTAAGCATCACTGAGTTGATTAGCAACTATCACTACATTACTGTTAGCATCATTTTAAGTTCATTAGCAATTCTTCTGACATCACTGTCGCATCATTTTGAGTTCATTAGCAATTCTTCCGACATCACTGTCGCAATATTTTGAGGTTCGTTGCAACTTTTACTACATTACTGTCGCATTATATTGAGGTTCGTAGCAACTCTTACTACATGACTCTCAGCATCACTTTGACTTTATTAGCAACTATCACTACATTACTGTTAGCATCATTTTGAGTTCATGAGCAATTCTCACGACATCACTGTAGCATTAAATTGAGTTCATTAGCAACTCTTACTACATGACTGTAAGCATCACTTTGAGGTTATTCGAAAGTTTCACTCCATTACTGTTAGCATCATCTTGAGTTCATTAGCAATTCTTCTGACATCACTGTCGCAATATTTTGAGGTTCGTTGCAACTTTTACTACATTACTGTCGCATTATTTTGAGATTCGTAGCAACTCTTAGTACATGACTGTCAGCATCACTTTGAGGTTATTCGAAACACTTCCTACATTACTGTTAGAATCATTTTGAGATCATTCCCAATTCTTCTGACATCACTGTTGCATCATTTTGAGATCTTTAGCAATTCTTCCGACATCACTGTCGCATTATTTTGAGGTTCGTAGCAACTCTTACTACATGACTGTCACAATCACTTTGAGGTTGTTCGAAACACTTACTACATTACTGTAAGCATCACTGACTTGATTAGCAACGACCACTACATTACTGTTAGCATCATTTTAAGTTCATTAGCAATTCTTCCGACATCACTGTCGCATTATTTTGACGTTCGTAGCAACTCTTAGTACATGACTGTCAGCATCACTTTGAGGTTATTAGCAACTATCACTACATTACTCTTAGCATCATTTTGAGTTCATTAGCAATTCTTCTGACATCACTGTCACATCATTTTGAGATCATTAGCAATTCTTCCGACATCACTGTTGCAATATTTTGAGGTTCGTAGCAACACTTACTACATGACTGTCAGCATCACTTTGAGGTTATTCGAAACTTTCACTACATTACGGTTAGCACAATTTTGAGATCATTAGCAATTCTTCTGCCATCACTGTCGCATTATTTTGAGGTTCGTAGCAACTTTCATTGCATTACTGTTGCATTATTTAAAGGTTCGTCGCAACAATAACCACATGACTGTCAGCAATACTTTGAGGTTTTTTGAAACTTTCACTCCATTACTGTTAGCATCATTTTGAGTTCATTAGCAATTCTTACTCCATCACTGTCACATCATTTTGAGATGATTAGCAATTCTTCTGCCATCACTGTCGCATTATTTTGAGGGTCGTAGCATCACTTACTACATGACTGTAAGCATCACGTTGAAGTTATTCGAAAGTTTCACTCCATTACTGTTAGCATCATTTTGAGTTCATTAGCAATTCTTACTACATCACTGTCGCAATATTTTGAGGTTCGTCGCAACTCTTACTACATCATTGTCGCATTATTTTGAGATTCGTAGCAACTCTTAGTACATGACTGTCAGCATCACTTTGAGTTTATTTGAAACATTCACTCCATTACTGTTAGCATCATTTTGAGATCGTTACCAATTCTTCTGACATCACTGTCGCATCATTTTGAGATCTTTAGCAATTCTTCCGACATCACTGTCGCATTATTTTGAGGTTCGTAGCAACTCTTACTACATGACTGTCAGCATCACTTTGAGGTTGTTCGAAACACTTACTACATTACTGTAAGCATCACTGACTTGATTAGCAACTACCACTACATTACTGTTAGCATCATTTTAAGTTCATTAGCAATTCTTCCGACATCACTGTCGCAATATTTTGAGGTTCGTAGCAACTTTTACTACATTACTGTCGCATTATTTTGACGTTCGTAGCAACTCTTAGTACATGACTGTCAGCATCACTTTGAGTTTATTCGAAACGTTCACTACATTACTGTTAGCATCATTTTGAGTTCATTAGCAATTCTTACTACATCACTGTCGCATCATTTTGAGATCATTAGCAATTCTTCCGACATCACTGTCGCATTATTTTGAGGTTCGTAGCAACTCTTACTACTTGACTGTGATCATCACTTTGAGGTTATTTGAAACTTTCACTCCATTACTTTTAGCATCGTTTTGAGTTCATGAGCAATTCTTCCGACATCACTGTCGCATTATTTTGAGGTTAGTAGCAACTCTTACTACATTACTGTAAGCATCACTGAGTTTATTAGCAACTACCACTACGTTACTGTTAGCATCATTTTGAGGTTATTAGCAACTCTTACTACATTACTGTCAGCATCATTTTTAGGTTTGTAGCAACTCTTACTACATTACTGTCAGCATCACTTTGAGTTTTTGAGCAATTCTCACGACATCACTGTAGCATTAAATTGAGTTCATTAGCAACTCTTACTACATGACTGTAAGCATCACTTTGAGGTTATTCGAAAGTTTCACTCCATTACTGTTAGCATCATCTTGAGTTCATTAGCAATTCTTCCGACATCACTGTCGCAATATTTTGAGGTTCGTTGCAACTTTTACTACATTACTGTCAGCATCATTTTTATGTTTGTAGCAACTCTTACTACATTACTGTCAGCATCACTTTGAGTTTTTGAGCAACTCTCACTACATCACTGGAGCATCATTTTGAGGTTTTTACCAACACTTACTACATCACTGTAGCATCATTTTGAGGTTCGTAGCAACTCTCACTACATGACTGTAGCATGATTTTGAGGTTCGTAGCAACTCTCACTACATTACTGACAGCATCATTTTGACTTTTTTTTTTTTTAATTCTCAACACATCACTTTAGCATGATTTTTAGATTTTTAGCAACTCTTACTACATGACCGTAGCATCATTTTTAGGATCATAGCAACTCTCACTACATTACTGTAGCATCATATTGAGGTTCGTGGCAACTCTCACTACATCACTGTAGCATCATTTTGAGATTTTTAGCAACACTTACAACATTACTGTAGCATTATTGAGGTTCGTAGCAAGTCTCACTACATTACTTACAGCATCATTTTTAGATTTTTAGCAACTCCTACTACATTACTGTAGCATCATTTTGAGGTTCGTAGCAACTCTCACTATATCACTTTAGCATCATTTTGAGATTTTTACCAACTCTTACTACATTACTGACACTATCATTTTGAGGTTTTTAGCAACTCTCACCACATCACTGTCGCATCATTTTAAGATTTTAAGAAACTCTCACCACATCACTGTAGCATCATTTTGAGATTTTTAGCAACTCTCACTACATCACTGGAGCATCATTTTGAGGTTTTTAGCAACTCTCCCTACATCACTGTAGCATCATTTTGAGTTTCGTAGCAACTCTCACTACATCACTGTAGCATCATTTTGAGGTTTTTAGCAACTTAATACATTACTGGAGCATAATTTTTAGGATCGTAGCAACTCTCACTACATCACTGTAGCATCATATTGAGGTTTTTAGCAACTTAATACATTACTGGAGCATCATTTTTAGGATCGTAGCAACTCTTACTACATTACTGTAGCATAATTTTGAGGTTCTTAGCAACTCTCACCACATTACTGTCGCATCATTTTGATGTTCGTAGCAACTCTCACTACATTACTGTAGCATCATTTTGAGGTTCCTAGCAACTCTGACAACATCACTGGGGCATCATTTTGAGGTTCATAGCAACTCTCACTACATTACTGGAGCATCATTTTGAGGTTTTTAGCAACTCTCACCACATCACTGTCGCATCATTTTGAGATTTTAAGAAACTCTCACCACATCACTGTCGCATCATTTTGAGATTTTAAGCAACTCTCACCACATCACTGTCGCATCATTTTAAGATTTTAAGAAACTCTCACCACATCACTGTAGCATCATTTTGAGTTTCGTAGCAACTCTCACTACATCACTGTAGCATCATTTTGAGGTTTTTAGCAACTTAATACATTACTGGAGCATAATTTTTAGGATCGTAGCAACTCTCACTACATCACTGTAGCATCATATTGAGGTTTTTAGCAACTTAATACATTACTGGAGCATCATTTTTAGGATCGTAGCAACTCTTACTACATTACTGTAGCATAATTTTGAGGTTCTTAGCAACTCTCACCACATTACTGTCGCATCATTTTGATGTTCGTAGCAACTCTCACTACATTACTGTAGCATTATTGAGGTTCGTAGCAAGTCTCAGTACATTACTTACAGCATCATTTTTAGAATTTTAGCAACTCTCACTACATGAATGTCAGCATCATTTTAAGGTTTTAAGCAACTCTTACTGCATCACTGGAGCTTCATTTTGAGGTTCGTAGCAACTCTCACGATATCACTGGAGAATCATTTTGAGATTTTTAGCAACTCTTACTACATCACTTTAGCATCATTTGGAGGATAGTAGCAACTCTCACTACATCACTGGAGCATCATTTTGAGGTTTTTACCAACACTAAATACATCACTTTAGTATCATTTTGAGATTTTTACCAACTCTTACTACATTACTGACACTATCATTTTGAGGTTTTTAGCAACTCTCACCACATCACTGTCGCATCATTTTAAGATTTTAAGAAACTCTCACCACATCACTGTAGCATCATTTTGAGATTTGAAGCAACTCTCACTACATCACTTTAGCATCATTTCTTAGATTAGTAGCAACTCTCACTACATCACTGCAGCATCATTTTGAGGTTTTTCGCAACTTAATACATGACTGTAGCATCATTTTGAGTTTCGTAGCAACTCTCACTACATCACTGTAGCATCATTTTGAGGTTTTTAGCAACTTAATACATTACTGGAGCATCATTTTTAGGATCGTAGCAACTCTTACTACATTACTGTAGCATAATTTTGAGGTTCTTAGCAACTCTCACCACATTACTGTCGCATCATTTTGATGTTCGTAGCAACTCTCACTACATTACTGTAGCATCATTTGGAGATTTTTAGCAACACTTACAACATTACTGTAGCATTATTGAGGTTCGTAGCAAGTCTCACTACATTACTTACAGCATCATTTTTAGAATTTTAGCAACTCTCACTACATGAATGTCAGCATCATTTTAAGGTTTTAAGCAACTCTTACTGCATCACTGGAGCTTCATTTTGAGGTTCGTAGCAACTCTCATGATATCACTGGAGCATCATTTTGAGATTTTTAGCAACTCTTACTACATCACTTTAGCATCATTTGGAGGATAGTAGCAACTCTCACTACATCACTGGAGCATCATTTTGAGGTTTTTACCAACACTAAATACATCACTTTAGCATCATTTTGAGATTTTTAGCAACTCTTACTACATTACTGTAGCATCATTTTGAGGTTCATAGCAACTCTCACTACATAACTGTAGCATCATTTTTAGGTTCATAGCAACTCTCACTACATTACTGTAGCATCATTTTGAGGTTTTTAGCAACTCTCACGACATAACTGTAGCATCATTTTTAGGTTCGTAGCAACTCTCACTACATCACTGTAGCATCATTTTGAGGTTTTTAGCAACTTAATACATTACTGGAGCATCATTTTTAGGATCGTAGCAACTCTCACTACATTACTGTAGCATCATTTTTAGGATCGTAGCAACTCTCACTACATTACTGGAGCATCATTTTGAGGTTTTGAGCAACTCTCACTACATTACTGTAGCATCATTTTAAGATTTTAAGAAACTCTCACCACATCACTGTAGCATCATTTTGAGATTGTAAGCAACTTAATACATTACTGTAGCATCATTTTGAGGTTTTTAGCAACTCTTCCGACATCACTGTAGCAGCATTTTGAGGTTTTTAGCAACTCTCACTACATTACTGTAGCATCATTTGGAGGATAGTAGCAAATCTCACCACATCACTGTAGCATCATTTTGAGGTTTTTAGTAACTTAATACATTACTGTAGCATCATTTTGAGGTTTCTAGCAACTCTAAATACATCACAAGAGCATCATTTTGAGGTTAGTAGCAACTCTCACTACATCACTGTAGCATCATTTTGAGGTTTTTAGCAACCAAATACTTTACTGTAGCATCATTTTCAGGATCGTAGCAACTCTCACAACATCACTGAAGCATCATTTTGAGGTTTTTTGCAACCTAATACATTACTGTAGCATCATTTTGAGGATCGTAGCAACTCTCACTACATCACTGTAGCATCATTTTGAGGTTCGTAGCAACTCTCACCACATTACTGTAGCATCATTTTGAGGATAGTAACAACTCTCACTACATCACTGTAGAATCATTTTGAGGATCTTAACAACTCTCACTACATTACTGTCAGCATCATTTTGAGGTTTTAAGCAACTCTGACTGCATCACTGGAGCATCATTTTGAGTTTTTTGAGAAACTCTCACCACATCACTGTTGCATCATTTTGAGTTTTTTGAGAAACTCTCACCACATCACTGTTGCATCATTTTGAGATTTTAAGCAACTCTCACAACATCACTGTCGCATCATTTTGAGGTTCGTAGCAACTCTCACTACATCACTGTAGCATCATTTTGAGGATCTTAACAACTCTCACTACATTACTGTCAACATCATTTTGAGGTTTTAAGCAACTCTGACTGCATCACTGGAGCATCATTTTGAGTTTTTTGAGAAACTCTCACCACATCACTGTTGCATCATTTTGAGTTTTTTGAGAAACTCTCACCACATCACTGTTGCATCATTTTGAGATTTTAAGCAACTCTCACAACATCACTGTAGCATCATTTTGAGGTTCGTAGCAACTCTCACTACATCACTGTAGCATCATTTTGAGGTTCTTAACAACTCTCACTACATTACTGTCAGCATCATTTTGAGGTTTTAAGCAACTCTGACTGCATCACTGGAGCATCATTTTGAGGTCCGTAGCAACTCTCACTACATGACTGTAGCATCATTTGGAGATTTTAAGCAACTCTCACAACATCACTGTAGCATCATTTGGAGGATAGTAGCAACTCTCACCACATCACTGTCGCATCATTTTGAAATTTGAAGCAACTCTCACTACATCACTTTAGCATCATTTCTTAGATGAGTAGCAACTCTCACTACATCACTGTAGCATCATTTTGAGGTTCGTAGCAACTCTCACTACATGACTGTAGCATTATTTTGAGGTTCGTAGCAACTCTCACTACATTACTGACAGCATCATTTTGACTTTTTTTTTTTTTAACTCTCAACACATCACTTTAGCATGATTTTTAGATTTTTAGCAACTCTTACTACATGACCGTAGCATCATTTTTAGGATCATAGCAACTCTCACTACATTACTGTAGCATCATATTGAGGTTCGTGGCAACTCTCACTACATCACTGTAGCATCATTTTGAGATTTTTAGCAACACTTACAACATTACTGTAGCATTATTGAGGTTCGTAGCAAGTCTCACTACATTACTTACAGCATCATTTTTAGATTTTTAGCAACTCCTACTACATTACTGTAGCATCATTTTGAGGTTCGTAGCAACTCTCACTATATCACTTTAGCATCATTTTGAGATTTTTACCAACTCTTACTACATTACTGACACTATCATTTTGAGGTTTTTAGCAACTCTCACCACATCACTGTCGCATCATTTTGAGATTTTAAGAAACTCTCACCACATCACTGTCGCATCATTTTGAGATTTTAAGCAACTCTCACCACATCACTGTCGCATCATTTTAAGATTTTAAGAAACTCTCACCACATCACTGTAGCATCATTTTGAGTTTCGTAGCAACTCTCACTACATCACTGTAGCATCATTTTGAGGTTTTTAGCAACTTAATACATTACTGGAGCATAATTTTTAGGATCGTAGCAACTCTCACTACATCACTGTAGCATCATATTGAGGTTTTTAGCAACTTAATACATTACTGGAGCATCATTTTTAGGATCGTAGCAACTCTTACTACATTACTGTAGCATAATTTTGAGGTTCTTAGCAACTCTCACCACATTACTGTCGCATCATTTTGATGTTCGTAGCAACTCTCACTACATTACTGTAGCATTATTGAGGTTCGTAGCAAGTCTCAGTACATTACTTACAGCATCATTTTTAGAATTTTAGCAACTCTCACTACATGAATGTCAGCATCATTTTAAGGTTTTAAGCAACTCTTACTGCATCACTGGAGCTTCATTTTGAGGTTCGTAGCAACTCTCACGATATCACTGGAGAATCATTTTGAGATTTTTAGCAACTCTTACTACATCACTTTAGCATCATTTGGAGGATAGTAGCAACTCTCACTACATCACTGGAGCATCATTTTGAGGTTTTTACCAACACTAAATACATCACTTTAGCATCATTTTGAGATTTTTACCAACTCTTACTACATTACTGACACTATCATTTTGAGGTTTTTAGCAACTCTCACCACATCACTGTCGCATCATTTTAAGATTTTAAGAAACTCTCACCACATCACTGTAGCATCATTTTGAGATTTGAAGCAACTCTCACTACATCACTTTAGCATCATTTCTTAGATTAGTAGCAACTCTCACTACATCACTGCAGCATCATTTTGAGGTTTTTCGCAACTTAATACATGACTGTAGCATCATTTTGAGTTTCGTAGCAACTCTCACTACATCACTGTAGCATCATTTTGAGGTTTTTAGCAACTTAATACATTACTGGAGCATCATTTTTAGGATCGTAGCAACTCTTACTACATTACTGTAGCATAATTTTGAGGTTCTTAGCAACTCTCACCACATTACTGTCGCATCATTTTGATGTTCGTAGCAACTCTCACTACATTACTGTAGCATCATTTGGAGATTTTTAGCAACACTTACAACATTACTGTAGCATTATTGAGGTTCGTAGCAAGTCTCACTACCTTACTTACAGCATCATTTTTAGAATTTTAGCAACTCTCAGTACATGAATGTCAGCATCATTTTAAGGTTTTAAGCAACTCTTACTGCATCACTGGAGCTTCATTTTGAGGTTCGTAGCAACTCTCACGATATCACTGGAGCATCATTTTGAGATTTTTAGCAACTCTTACTACATCACTTTAGCATCATTTGGAGGATAGTAGCAACTCTCACTACATCACTGGAGCATCATTTTGAGGTTTTTACCAACACTAAATACATCACTTTAGCATCATTTTGAGATTTTTAGCAACTCTTACTACATTACTGTAGCATCATTTTGAGGTTTTTAGCAACTCTCACGACATAACTGTAGCATCATTTTTAGGTTCGTAGCAACTCTCACTACATCACTGTAGCATCATTTTGAGGTTTTTAGCAACTTAATACATTACTGGAGCATCATTTTTAGGATCGTAGCAACTCTCACTACATTACTGTAGCATCATTTTTAGGATCGTAGCAACTCTCACTACATTACTGGAGCATCATTTTGAGGTTTTGAGCAACTCTCACTACATTACTGTAGCATCATTTTAAGATTTTAAGAAACTCTCACCACATCACTGTAGCATCATTTTGAGATTGTAAGCAACTTAATACATTACTGTAGCATCATTTTGAGGTTTTTAGCAACTCTTCCGACATCACTGTAGCAGCATTTTGAGGTTTTTAGCAACTCTCACTACATTACTGTAGCATCATTTGGAGGATAGTAGCAAATCTCACCACATCACTGTAGCATCATTTTGAGGTTTTTAGTAACTTAGTACATTACTGTAGCATCATTTTGAGGTTTCTAGCAACTCTAAATACATCACAAGAGCATCATTTTGAGGTTAGTAGCAACTCTCACTACATCACTGTAGCATCATTTTGAGGTTTTTAGCAACCAAATACTTTACTGTAGCATCATTTTCAGGATCGTAGCAACTCTCACTACATCACTGTAGCATCATTTTGAGGTTTTTAGCAACCTAATACATTACTGTAGCATCATTTTGAGGATCGTAGCAACTCTCACTACATCACTGTAGCATCATTTTGAGGTTCGTAGCAACTCTCACCACATTACTGTCGCATCATTTTGAGGATAGTAACAACTCTCACTACATCACTGTCGAATCATTTTGAGGATCTTAACAACTCTCACTACATTACTGTCAGCATCATTTTGAGGTTTTAAGCAACTCTGACTGCATCACTGGAGCATCATTTTGAGTTTTTTGAGAAACTCTCACCACATCACTGTTACATCATTTTGAGTTTTTTGAGAAACTCTCACCACATCACTGTTGCATCATTTTGAGATTTTAAGCAACTCTCACAACATCACTGTAGCATCATTTTGAGGTTCGTAGCAACTCTCACTACATCACTGTAGCATCATTTTGAGGTTCTCAACAACTCTCACTACATTACTGTCAGCATCATTTTGAGGTTTTAAGCAACTCTGACTGCATCACTGGAGCATCATTTTGAGGTCCGTAGCAACTCTCACTACATGACTGTAGCATCATTTGGAGATTTTAAGCAACTCTCACAACATCACTGTAGCATCATTTGGAGGATAGTAGCAACTCTCACCACATCACTGTCGCATCATTTTGAAATTTGAAGCAACTCTCACGACATCACTTTAGCATCATTTCTTAGATGAGTAGCAACTCTCACTATATCACTGGAGCATCATTTTGAGGTTTTTACCAACACTTACTACATCACTGTAGCATCATTTTGAGGTTCGTAGCAACTCTCACTACATGACTGTAGCATGATTTTGAGGTTCGTAGCAACTCTCACTACATTACTGACAGCATCATTTTGACTTTTTTTTTTTTTAACTCTCAACACATCACTTTAGCATGATTTTTAGATTTTTAGCAACTCTTACTACATGACCGTAGCATCATTTTTTGGATCATAGCAACTCTCACTACATTACTGTAGCATCATATTGAGGTTCGTGGCAACTCTCACTACATCACTGTAGCATCATTTTGATATTTTTAGCAACACTTACAACATTACTGTAGCATTATTGAGGTTCGTAGCAAGTCTCACTACATTACTTACAGCATCATTTTTAGATTTTTAGCAACTCCTACTACATTACTGTTGCATCATTTTGAGGTTCGTAGCAACTCTCACTATATCACTTTAGCATCATTTTGAGATTTTTACCAACTCTTACTACATTACTGACACTATCATTTTGAGGTTTTTAGCAACTCTCACCACATCACTGTCGCATCATTTTGAGATTTTAAGAAACTCTCACCACATCACTGTCGCATCATTTTGAGATTTTAAGCAACTCTCACCACATCACTGTCGCATCATTTTAAGATTTTAAGAAACTCTCACCACATCACTGTAGCATCATTTTGAGTTTCGTAGCAACTCTCACTACATCACTGTAGCATCATTTTGAGGTTTTTAGCAACTTAATACATTACTGGAGCATAATTTTTAGGATCGTAGCAACTCTCACTACATCACTGTAGCATCATATTGAGGTTTTTAGCAACTTAATACATTACTGGAGCATCATTTTTAGGATCGTAGCAACTCTTACTACATTACTGTAGCATAATTTTGAGGTTCTTAGCAACTCTCACCACATTACTGTCGCATCATTTTGATGTTCGTAGCAACTCTCACTACATTACTGTAGCATCATTTGGAGATTTTTAGCAACACTTACAACATTACTGTAGCATTATTGAGGTTCGTAGCAAGTCTCAGTACATTACTTACAGCATCATTTTTAGAATTTTAGCAACTCTCACTACATGAATGTCAGCATCATTTTAAGGTTTTAAGCAACTCTTACTGCATCACTGGAGCTTCATTTTGAGGTTCGTAGCAACTCTCACGATATCACTGGAGAATCATTTTGAGATTTTTAGCAACTCTTACTACATCACTTTAGCATCATTTGGAGGATAGTAGCAACTCTCACTACATCACTGGAGCATCATTTTGAGGTTTTTACCAACACTAAATACATCACTTTAGCATCATTTTGAGATTTTTACCAACTCTTACTACATTACTGACACTATCATTTTGAGGTTTTTAGCAACTCTCACCACATCACTGTCGCATCATTTTGAGATTTTAAGCAACTCTCACTACATCACTGTAGCATCATTTGGAGGATAGTAGCAACTCTCACCACATCACTGTCGCATCATTTTAAGATTTTAAGAAACTCTCACCACATCACTGTAGCATCATTTTGAGATTTGAAGCAACTCTCACTACATCACTTTAGCATCATTTCTTAGATTAGTAGCAACTCTCACTACATCACTGCAGCATCATTTTGAGGTTTTTCGCAACTTAATACATGACTGTAGCATCATTTTGAGTTTCGTAGCAACTCTCACTACATCACTGTAGCATCATTTTGAGGTTTTTAGCAACTTAATACATTACTGGAGCATCATTTTTAGGATCGTAGCAACTCTTACTACATTACTGTAGCATAATTTTGAGGTTCTTAGCAACTCTCACCACATTACTGTCGCATCATTTTGATGTTCGTAGCAACTCTCACTACATTACTGTAGCATCATTTGGAGATTTTTAGCAACACTTACAACATTACTGTAGCATTATTGAGGTTCGTAGCAAGTCTCACTCCATTACTTACAGCATCATTTTTAGAATTTTAGCAACTCTCACTACATGAATGTCAGCATCATTTTAAGGTTTTAAGCAACTCTTACTGCATCACTGGAGCTTCATTTTGAGGTTCGTAGCAACTCTCACGATATCACTGGAGCATCATTTTGAGATTTTTAGCAACTCTTACTACATCACTTTAGCATCATTTGGAGGTTCGTAGCAACTCTCACTACATCACTGGAGCATCATTTTGAGGTTTTTACCAACACTAAATACATCACTTTAGCATCATTTTGAGATTTTTAGCAACTCTTACTACATTACTGTAGCATCATTTTGAGGTTCATAGCAACTCTCACTACATAACTGTAGCATCATTTTTGGGTTCATAGCAACTCTCACTACATTACTGTAGCATCATTTTGAGGTTTTTAGCAACTCTCACGACATAACTGTAGCATCATTTTTAGGTTCGTAGCAACTCTCACTTCATCACTGTAGCATCATTTTGAGGTTTTTAGCAACTTAATACATTACTGGAGCATCATTTTTAGGATCGTAGCAACTCTCACTACATTACTGTAGCATCATTTTTAGGATCGTAGCAACTCTCACTACATTACTGGAGCATCATTTTGAGGTTTTGAGCAACTCTCACTACATTACTGTAGCATCATTTTAAGATTTTAAGAAACTCTCACCACATCACTGTAGCATCATTTTGAGATTTTAAGCAA
Source organism: Aulostomus chinensis (assembly GCF_037954235.1). Classification (NCBI taxonomy): domain Eukaryota; kingdom Metazoa; phylum Chordata; class Actinopteri; order Syngnathiformes; family Aulostomidae; genus Aulostomus; species Aulostomus chinensis. Next base: position 52,401,850 of record NC_141320.1, on the reverse strand, counting down.
CTTAATACATTACTGTAGCATCATTTTGAGGTTTCGAGCAACTCTAAATACATCACAAGAGCATCATTTTGAGGTAAGTAGCAACTCTCACCACATCACTGTAGCATCATTTTCAGGATCGTATCAACTCTCACTACATCACTGTAGCATCATTTTGAGGTTTTTAGCAACCTAATACATTACTGTAGCATCATTTTGAGGATCGTAGCAACTCTCACTACATCACTGTAGCATCATTTTGAGGTTCGTAGCAACTCTCACCACATTACTGTCGCATCATTTTGAGGATAGTAACAACTCTCACTACATTTCTGTAGCACCATTTTGAGTATCGTAGCAACTCTCACTACATCACTGTAGAATCATTTTGAGGATCTTAACAACCCTCACTACATTACTGTCAGCATCATTTTGAGGTTTTAAGCAACTCTTACTGCATCACTGGAGCATCATTTTGAGGTCCGTAGCAACTCTCACTACATCACTGTAGCATCATTTGGAGGATAGTAGCAACTCTCACCACATCACTGTCGCATCATTTTGAGTTTTTTGAGAAACTCTCACCACATCACTGTTGCATCATTTTGAGTTTTTTGAGAAACTCTCACCACATCACTGGAGCATCATTTTGAGGTCCGTAGCAACTCTCACTACATGACTGTAGCATCATTTGGAGATTTTAAGCAACTCTCACAGCATCACTGTAGCATCATTTGGAGGATAGTAGCAACTCTCACCACATCACTGTCGCATCATTTTGAAATTTGAAGCAACTCTCACTATATCACTTTAGCATCATTTTGAGATTTTTACCAACTCTTACTACATTACTGACACTATCATTTTGAGGTTTTTAGCAACTCTCACCACATCACTGTCGCATCATTTTGAGATTTTTAGCAACTCTCACTACATCACTGTAGCATCATTTGGAGGATAGTAGCAACTCTCACCACATCACTGTCACATCATTGTAAGATTTTAAGAAACTCTCACCACATCACTGTAGCGTCATTTTGAGATTTGAAGCAACTCTCACTACATCACTTTAGCATCATTTCTTAGATTAGTAGCAACTCTCACTACATCACTGCAGCATCATTTTGAGGTTTTTCGCAACTTCATACATGACTGTAGCATCATTTTGAGTTTCGTAGCAACTCTCACTACATCACTGCAGCATCATTTTGAGGTTTTTAGCAACTTAATACATTACTGGAGCATCATTTTTAGGATCGTAGCAACTCTTACTACATTACTGTAGCATAATTTTGAGGTTCTTAGCAACTCTCACCACATTACTGTCGCATCATTTTGATGTTCGTAGCAACTCTCACTACATTACTGTAGCATCATTTGGAGATTTTTAGCAACACTTACAACATTACTGTAGCATTATTGAGGTTCGTAGCAAGTCTCACTACATTACTTACAGCATCATTTTTAGAATTTTAGCAACTCTCAGTACATGAATGTCAGCATCATTTTAAGGTTTTAAGCAACTCTTACTGCATCACTGGAGCTTCATTTTGAGGTTCGTAGCAACTCTCATGATATCACTGGAGCATCATTTTGAGATTTTTAGCAACTCTTACTACATCACTTTAGCATCATTTGGAGGATAGTAGCAACTCTCACTACATCACTGGAGCATCATTTTGAGGTTTTTACCAACACTAAATACATCACTTTAGCATCATTTTGAGATTTTTAGCAACTCTTACTACATTACTGTAGCATCATTTTGAGGTTCATAGCAACTCTCACTACATAACTGTAGCATCATTTTTAGGTTCATAGCAACTCTCACTACATTACTGTAGCATCATTTTGAGGTTTTTAGCAACTCTCACGACATAACTGTAGCATCATTTTTAGGTTCGTAGCAACTCTCACTACATCACTGTAGCATCATTTTGAGGTTTTTAGCAACTTAATACATTACTGGAGCATCATTTTTAGGATCGTAGCAACTCTCACTACATTACTGTAGCATCATTTTTAGGATCGTAGCAACTCTCACTACATTACTGGAGCATCATTTTGAGGTTTTGAGCAACTCTCACTACATTACTGTAGCATCATTTTAAGATTTTAAGAAACTCTCACCACATCACTGTAGCATCATTTTGAGATTGTAAGCAACTTAATACATTACTGTAGCATCATTTTGAGGTTTTTAGCAACTCTTCCGACATCACTGTAGCAGCATTTTGAGGTTTTTAGCAACTCTCACTACATTACTGTAGCATCATTTGGAGGATAGTAGCAAATCTCACCACATCACTGTAGCATCATTTTGAGGTTTTTAGTAACTTAATACATTACTGTAGCATCATTTTGAGGTTTCTAGCAACTCTAAATACATCACAAGAGCATCATTTTGAGGTTAGTAGCAACTCTCACTACATCACTGTAGCATCATTTTGAGGTTTTTAGCAACCAAATACTTTACTGTAGCATCATTTTCAGGATCGTAGCAACTCTCACAACATCACTGAAGCATCATTTTGAGGTTTTTTGCAACCTAATACATTACTGTAGCATCATTTTGAGGATCGTAGCAACTCTCACTACATCACTGTAGCATCATTTTGAGGTTCGTAGCAACTCTCACCACATTACTGTAGCATCATTTTGAGGATAGTAACAACTCTCACTACATCACTGTAGAATCATTTTGAGGATCTTAACAACTCTCACTACATTACTGTCAGCATCATTTTGAGGTTTTAAGCAACTCTGACTGCATCACTGGAGCATCATTTTGAGTTTTTTGAGAAACTCTCACCACATCACTGTTGCATCATTTTGAGTTTTTTGAGAAACTCTCACCACATCACTGTTGCATCATTTTGAGATTTTAAGCAACTCTCACAACATCACTGTCGCATCATTTTGAGGTTCGTAGCAACTCTCACTACATCACTGTAGCATCATTTTGAGGATCTTAACAACTCTCACTACATTACTGTCAACATCATTTTGAGGTTTTAAGCAACTCTGACTGCATCACTGGAGCATCATTTTGAGTTTTTTGAGAAACTCTCACCACATCACTGTTGCATCATTTTGAGTTTTTTGAGAAACTCTCACCACATCACTGTTGCATCATTTTGAGATTTTAAGCAACTCTCACAACATCACTGTAGCATCATTTTGAGGTTCGTAGCAACTCTCACTACATCACTGTAGCATCATTTTGAGGTTCTTAACAACTCTCACTACATTACTGTCAGCATCATTTTGAGGTTTTAAGCAACTCTGACTGCATCACTGGAGCATCATTTTGAGGTCCGTAGCAACTCTCACTACATGACTGTAGCATCATTTGGAGATTTTAAGCAACTCTCACAACATCACTGTAGCATCATTTGGAGGATAGTAGCAACTCTCACCACATCACTGTCGCATCATTTTGAAATTTGAAGCAACTCTCACTACATCACTTTAGCATCATTTCTTAGATGAGTAGCAACTCTCACTACATCACTGTAGCATCATTTTGAGGTTCGTAGCAACTCTCACTACATGACTGTAGCATTATTTTGAGGTTCGTAGCAACTCTCACTACATTACTGACAGCATCATTTTGACTTTTTTTTTTTTTAACTCTCAACACATCACTTTAGCATGATTTTTAGATTTTTAGCAACTCTTACTACATGACCGTAGCATCATTTTTAGGATCATAGCAACTCTCACTACATTACTGTAGCATCATATTGAGGTTCGTGGCAACTCTCACTACATCACTGTAGCATCATTTTGAGATTTTTAGCAACACTTACAACATTACTGTAGCATTATTGAGGTTCGTAGCAAGTCTCACTACATTACTTACAGCATCATTTTTAGATTTTTAGCAACTCCTACTACATTACTGTAGCATCATTTTGAGGTTCGTAGCAACTCTCACTATATCACTTTAGCATCATTTTGAGATTTTTACCAACTCTTACTACATTACTGACACTATCATTTTGAGGTTTTTAGCAACTCTCACCACATCACTGTCGCATCATTTTGAGATTTTAAGAAACTCTCACCACATCACTGTCGCATCATTTTGAGATTTTAAGCAACTCTCACCACATCACTGTCGCATCATTTTAAGATTTTAAGAAACTCTCACCACATCACTGTAGCATCATTTTGAGTTTCGTAGCAACTCTCACTACATCACTGTAGCATCATTTTGAGGTTTTTAGCAACTTAATACATTACTGGAGCATAATTTTTAGGATCGTAGCAACTCTCACTACATCACTGTAGCATCATATTGAGGTTTTTAGCAACTTAATACATTACTGGAGCATCATTTTTAGGATCGTAGCAACTCTTACTACATTACTGTAGCATAATTTTGAGGTTCTTAGCAACTCTCACCACATTACTGTCGCATCATTTTGATGTTCGTAGCAACTCTCACTACATTACTGTAGCATTATTGAGGTTCGTAGCAAGTCTCAGTACATTACTTACAGCATCATTTTTAGAATTTTAGCAACTCTCACTACATGAATGTCAGCATCATTTTAAGGTTTTAAGCAACTCTTACTGCATCACTGGAGCTTCATTTTGAGGTTCGTAGCAACTCTCACGATATCACTGGAGAATCATTTTGAGATTTTTAGCAACTCTTACTACATCACTTTAGCATCATTTGGAGGATAGTAGCAACTCTCACTACATCACTGGAGCATCATTTTGAGGTTTTTACCAACACTAAATACATCACTTTAGCATCATTTTGAGATTTTTACCAACTCTTACTACATTACTGACACTATCATTTTGAGGTTTTTAGCAACTCTCACCACATCACTGTCGCATCATTTTAAGATTTTAAGAAACTCTCACCACATCACTGTAGCATCATTTTGAGATTTGAAGCAACTCTCACTACATCACTTTAGCATCATTTCTTAGATTAGTAGCAACTCTCACTACATCACTGCAGCATCATTTTGAGGTTTTTCGCAACTTAATACATGACTGTAGCATCATTTTGAGTTTCGTAGCAACTCTCACTACATCACTGTAGCATCATTTTGAGGTTTTTAGCAACTTAATACATTACTGGAGCATCATTTTTAGGATCGTAGCAACTCTTACTACATTACTGTAGCATAATTTTGAGGTTCTTAGCAACTCTCACCACATTACTGTCGCATCATTTTGATGTTCGTAGCAACTCTCACTACATTACTGTAGCATCATTTGGAGATTTTTAGCAACACTTACAACATTACTGTAGCATTATTGAGGTTCGTAGCAAGTCTCACTACATTACTTACAGCATCATTTTTAGAATTTTAGCAACTCTCAGTACATGAATGTCAGCATCATTTTAAGGTTTTAAGCAACTCTTACTGCATCACTGGAGCTTCATTTTGAGGTTCGTAGCAACTCTCACGATATCACTGGAGCATCATTTTGAGATTTTTAGCAACTCTTACTACATCACTTTAGCATCATTTGGAGGATAGTAGCAACTCTCACTACATCACTGGAGCATCATTTTGAGGTTTTTACCAACACTAAATACATCACTTTAGCATCATTTTGAGATTTTTAGCAACTCTTACTACATTACTGTAGCATCATTTTGAGGTTTTTAGCAACTCTCACGACATAACTGTAGCATCATTTTTAGGTTCGTAGCAACTCTCACTACATCACTGTAGCATCATTTTGAGGTTTTTAGCAACTTAATACATTACTGGAGCATCATTTTTAGGATCGTAGCAACTCTCACTACATTACTGTAGCATCATTTTTAGGATCGTAGCAACTCTCACTACATTACTGGAGCATCATTTTGAGGTTTTGAGCAACTCTCACTACATTACTGTAGCATCATTTTAAGATTTTAAGAAACTCTCACCACATCACTGTAGCATCATTTTGAGATTGTAAGCAACTTAATACATTACTGTAGCATCATTTTGAGGTTTTTAGCAACTCTTCCGACATCACTGTAGCAGCATTTTGAGGTTTTTAGCAACTCTCACTACATTACTGTAGCATCATTTGGAGGATAGTAGCAAATCTCACCACATCACTGTAGCATCATTTTGAGGTTTTTAGTAACTTAGTACATTACTGTAGCATCATTTTGAGGTTTCTAGCAACTCTAAATACATCACAAGAGCATCATTTTGAGGTTAGTAGCAACTCTCACTACATCACTGTAGCATCATTTTGAGGTTTTTAGCAACCAAATACTTTACTGTAGCATCATTTTCAGGATCGTAGCAACTCTCACTACATCACTGTAGCATCATTTTGAGGTTTTTAGCAACCTAATACATTACTGTAGCATCATTTTGAGGATCGTAGCAACTCTCACTACATCACTGTAGCATCATTTTGAGGTTCGTAGCAACTCTCACCACATTACTGTCGCATCATTTTGAGGATAGTAACAACTCTCACTACATCACTGTCGAATCATTTTGAGGATCTTAACAACTCTCACTACATTACTGTCAGCATCATTTTGAGGTTTTAAGCAACTCTGACTGCATCACTGGAGCATCATTTTGAGTTTTTTGAGAAACTCTCACCACATCACTGTTACATCATTTTGAGTTTTTTGAGAAACTCTCACCACATCACTGTTGCATCATTTTGAGATTTTAAGCAACTCTCACAACATCACTGTAGCATCATTTTGAGGTTCGTAGCAACTCTCACTACATCACTGTAGCATCATTTTGAGGTTCTCAACAACTCTCACTACATTACTGTCAGCATCATTTTGAGGTTTTAAGCAACTCTGACTGCATCACTGGAGCATCATTTTGAGGTCCGTAGCAACTCTCACTACATGACTGTAGCATCATTTGGAGATTTTAAGCAACTCTCACAACATCACTGTAGCATCATTTGGAGGATAGTAGCAACTCTCACCACATCACTGTCGCATCATTTTGAAATTTGAAGCAACTCTCACGACATCACTTTAGCATCATTTCTTAGATGAGTAGCAACTCTCACTATATCACTGGAGCATCATTTTGAGGTTTTTACCAACACTTACTACATCACTGTAGCATCATTTTGAGGTTCGTAGCAACTCTCACTACATGACTGTAGCATGATTTTGAGGTTCGTAGCAACTCTCACTACATTACTGACAGCATCATTTTGACTTTTTTTTTTTTTAACTCTCAACACATCACTTTAGCATGATTTTTAGATTTTTAGCAACTCTTACTACATGACCGTAGCATCATTTTTTGGATCATAGCAACTCTCACTACATTACTGTAGCATCATATTGAGGTTCGTGGCAACTCTCACTACATCACTGTAGCATCATTTTGATATTTTTAGCAACACTTACAACATTACTGTAGCATTATTGAGGTTCGTAGCAAGTCTCACTACATTACTTACAGCATCATTTTTAGATTTTTAGCAACTCCTACTACATTACTGTTGCATCATTTTGAGGTTCGTAGCAACTCTCACTATATCACTTTAGCATCATTTTGAGATTTTTACCAACTCTTACTACATTACTGACACTATCATTTTGAGGTTTTTAGCAACTCTCACCACATCACTGTCGCATCATTTTGAGATTTTAAGAAACTCTCACCACATCACTGTCGCATCATTTTGAGATTTTAAGCAACTCTCACCACATCACTGTCGCATCATTTTAAGATTTTAAGAAACTCTCACCACATCACTGTAGCATCATTTTGAGTTTCGTAGCAACTCTCACTACATCACTGTAGCATCATTTTGAGGTTTTTAGCAACTTAATACATTACTGGAGCATAATTTTTAGGATCGTAGCAACTCTCACTACATCACTGTAGCATCATATTGAGGTTTTTAGCAACTTAATACATTACTGGAGCATCATTTTTAGGATCGTAGCAACTCTTACTACATTACTGTAGCATAATTTTGAGGTTCTTAGCAACTCTCACCACATTACTGTCGCATCATTTTGATGTTCGTAGCAACTCTCACTACATTACTGTAGCATCATTTGGAGATTTTTAGCAACACTTACAACATTACTGTAGCATTATTGAGGTTCGTAGCAAGTCTCAGTACATTACTTACAGCATCATTTTTAGAATTTTAGCAACTCTCACTACATGAATGTCAGCATCATTTTAAGGTTTTAAGCAACTCTTACTGCATCACTGGAGCTTCATTTTGAGGTTCGTAGCAACTCTCACGATATCACTGGAGAATCATTTTGAGATTTTTAGCAACTCTTACTACATCACTTTAGCATCATTTGGAGGATAGTAGCAACTCTCACTACATCACTGGAGCATCATTTTGAGGTTTTTACCAACACTAAATACATCACTTTAGCATCATTTTGAGATTTTTACCAACTCTTACTACATTACTGACACTATCATTTTGAGGTTTTTAGCAACTCTCACCACATCACTGTCGCATCATTTTGAGATTTTAAGCAACTCTCACTACATCACTGTAGCATCATTTGGAGGATAGTAGCAACTCTCACCACATCACTGTCGCATCATTTTAAGATTTTAAGAAACTCTCACCACATCACTGTAGCATCATTTTGAGATTTGAAGCAACTCTCACTACATCACTTTAGCATCATTTCTTAGATTAGTAGCAACTCTCACTACATCACTGCAGCATCATTTTGAGGTTTTTCGCAACTTAATACATGACTGTAGCATCATTTTGAGTTTCGTAGCAACTCTCACTACATCACTGTAGCATCATTTTGAGGTTTTTAGCAACTTAATACATTACTGGAGCATCATTTTTAGGATCGTAGCAACTCTTACTACATTACTGTAGCATAATTTTGAGGTTCTTAGCAACTCTCACCACATTACTGTCGCATCATTTTGATGTTCGTAGCAACTCTCACTACATTACTGTAGCATCATTTGGAGATTTTTAGCAACACTTACAACATTACTGTAGCATTATTGAGGTTCGTAGCAAGTCTCACTACATTACTTACAGCATCATTTTTAGAATTTTAGCAACTCTCACTACATGAATGTCAGCATCATTTTAAGGTTTTAAGCAACTCTTACTGCATCACTGGAGCTTCATTTTGAGGTTCGTAGCAACTCTCACGATATCACTGGAGCATCATTTTGAGATTTTTAGCAACTCTTACTACATCACTTTAGCATCATTTGGAGGTTCGTAGCAACTCTCACTACATCACTGGAGCATCATTTTGAGGTTTTTACCAACACTAAATACATCACTTTAGCATCATTTTGAGATTTTTAGCAACTCTTACTACATTACTGTAGCATCATTTTGAGGTTCATAGCAACTCTCACTACATAACTGTAGCATCATTTTTGGGTTCATAGCAACTCTCACTACATTACTGTAGCATCATTTTGAGGTTTTTAGCAACTCTCACGACATAACTGTAGCATCATTTTTAGGTTCGTAGCAACTCTCACTTCATCACTGTAGCATCATTTTGAGGTTTTTAGCAACTTAATACATTACTGGAGCATCATTTTTAGGATCGTAGCAACTCTCACTACATTACTGTAGCATCATTTTTAGGATCGTAGCAACTCTCACTACATTACTGGAGCATCATTTTGAGGTTTTGAGCAACTCTCACTACATTACTGTAGCATCATTTTAAGATTTTAAGAAACTCTCACCACATCACTGTAGCATCATTTTGAGATTTTAAGCAACTTAATACATTACTGTAGCATCATTTTGAGGTTTCGAGCAACTCTAAATACATCACAAGAGCATCATTTTGAGGTAAGTAGCAACTCTCACCACATCACTGTAGCATCATTTTCAGGATCGTATCAACTCTCACTACATCACTGTAGCATCATTTTGAGGTTTTTAGCAACCTAATACATTACTGTAGCATCATTTTGAGGATCGTAGCAACTCTCACTACATCACTGTAGCATCATTTTGAGGTTCGTAGCAACTCTCACCACATTACTGTAGCATCATTTTGAGGATAGTAACAACTCTCACTACATTTCTGTAGCACCATTTTGAGTATCGTAGCAACTCTCACTACATCACTGTAGAATCATTTTGAGGATCTTAACAACCCTCACTACATTACTGTCAGCATCATTTTGAGGTTTTAAGCAACTCTTACTGCATCACTGGAGCATCATTTTGAGGTCCGTAGCAACTCTCACTACATCACTGTAGCATCATTTGGAGGATAGTAGCAACTCTCACCACATCACTGTCGCATCATTTTGAGTTTTTTGAGAAACTCTCACCACATCACTGTTGCATCATTTTGAGTTTTTTGAGAAACTCTCACCACATCACTGGAGCATCATTTTGAGGTCCGTAGCAACTCTCACTACATGACTGTAGCATCATTTGGAGATTTTAAGCAACTCTCACAGCATCACTGTAGCATCATTTGGAGGATAGTAGCAACTCTCACCACATCACTGTCGCATCATTTTGAAATTTGAAGCAACTCTCACTATATCACTTTAGCATCATTTTGAGATTTTTACCAACTCTTACTACATTACTGACACTATCATTTTGAGGTTTTTAGCAACTCTCACCACATCACTGTCGCATCATTTTGAGATTTTTAGCAACTCTCACTACATCACTGTAGCATCATTTGGAGGATAGTAGCAACTCTCACCACATCACTGTCACATCATTGTAAGATTTTAAGAAACTCTCACCACATCACTGTAGCGTCATTTTGAGATTTGAAGCAACTCTCACTACATCACTTTAGCATCATTTCTTAGATTAGTAGCAACTCTCACTACATCACTGCAGCATCATTTTGAGGTTTTTCGCAACTTCATACATGACTGTAGCATCATTTTGAGTTTCGTAGCAACTTTCACTACATCACTGTAGCATCATTTGGAGATTTTTAGCAACACTTACAACATTACTGTAGCATTATTGAGGTTCGTAGCAAGTCTCAGTACATTACTTACAACATCATTTTTAGATTTTTAGCAACTCTCACTACATGAATGTGAGCATCATTTTAAGGTTTTAAGCAACTCTTACTGCATCACTGGAGCTTCATTTTGAGGTTCGTAGCAACTCTCACGATATCACTGGAGAATCATTTTGAGATTTTTAGCAACTCTTACTACATCACTTTAGCATCATTTGGAGGTTTTTACCAACACTAAATACATCACTTTAGCATCATTTTGAGGTTCGTAGCAACTCTCACTACATAACTGTAGCATCATTTTGAGGTTCGTAGCAACTCTCACTACATCACTGTAGCATCATTTTGAGGTTTTTAGCAACTTAATACATTACTGGAGCATCATTTTTAGGATCGTAGCAACTCTCACTACATCACTGACAGCATCATTTTGAGATTTTTAGCAACTCTTCCTCCATCACTGTAGCATCATTTTTAGGATAGTAGCAAATCACACTTCATGACTGTCAGCATCATTTTGAGGTTCGTAGCAACTCTCACTACATCACTGTAGCATCATTTGGAGGATAGTAGCAACTCTCACTACATCACTTTAGCATCATTTTTAAAGGTTTTAAGCAACTCTTACTGCATCACTGGAGCTTCATTTTGAGGTTCGTAGCAACTCTCACGATATCACTGGAGAATCATTTTGAGATTTTTAGCAACTCTTACTACATCACTTTAGCATCATTTGGAGGATAGTAGCAACTCTCACTACATTACTGCAGCATCATTTTGAGGTTGTAGCAACTCTCACTACATTACTGACAGCATCATTTTTAATTTTTTTGCAACTTTCACCACATCACTTGAGCATCATTTTGAGATTTTTAGCAACTCTCACAACATCACTGGGGCATCATTTTGAGGTTCGTAGCAACTCTCACTACATTACTGTAGCATCATTTTGAGGTTCATAGCAACTCACGCCACATTACTGTCGCATCATTTTGAGCTTCGTCGCAACTCTCACGACATTACTGTAGCATCATTTTGAGGTTCCTAGCAACTCTGACAACATCACTGGGGCATCATTTTGAGGTTCATAGCAACTCTCACTACATTACTGGAGCATCATTTTGAGGTTTTGAGCAACTCTCACTACATTACTGTAGCATCATTTTAAGATTTTAAGAAACTCTCACCACATCACTGTAGCATCATTTTGAGATTTTAAGCAACTCTCACCACATCACTTTAGCATCATTTTGCGGTTTTTAGCAACTTAATACATTACTGTAGCATCATTTTGAGGTTCATAGCAACTCTTACAGTATTACTGTAACATCATTTTTTAGGTTTCTAGCAACTCTAAATCCATCACAAGAGCATCATTTTGAGGTTAGTAGCAACTCTCACTTCATAACTGTCAGCATCATTTTAACGTTTTAAGCAATTCTCACTACATGACTGTGGAATCATTTTGAGGTTTAAAGCAACTCTTACCACATCACTCTAGCATCATTTATAGGTTCGTAGCAACTCTCACTTCATTACTGGAGCATCATTTATAGGTTCGTAGCAACTCTCACTACATTACTGTAGCATCATTTTTAGGTTCGTAGCAACTCTCAATTCATCACTTTTGCATCATTTTGAGGTTTTTAGCAACTCTCACCACATCACTGACAGCATCATTTTGAGATTTTTAGCAACTCTTCCTCCATCACTGTAGCATCATTTTTAGGATAGTAGCAAATCTCACTTCATGACTGTCACATCATTTTGAGATTTTAAGCAACTCTCACTACATCACTGTAGCATCATTTGGAGGATAGTAGCAACTCTCACTACATTACTGACAGCATCATTTTTAATTTTTTTTGCAACTTTCACCACATCACTTGAGCATCATTTTGAGATTTTTAGCAACTCTTACTACATTACTGTAGCATCATTTTGAGGTTCGAAGCAACTCTCACTACATAACTGTAGCATCATTTTGAGGTTCGTAGCAACTCTCACTACATCACTGTAGCATCATTTTGAGGTTTTTAGCAACTTAATACATTACTGGAGCATTATTTTTAGGATCACAGAAACTCTCACCACATTACTGTAGCATCATTTTGAGGTTTGTGGCAACTCTCACCACATCACTTTAGCAACATTTTGAGATTTTTAGCAACACTTACAACATTACTGTAGCATTGTTGAGGTTCGTAGCAAGTCTCACTACATTACTTACAGCATCATTTTTAGATTTTTAGCAACTCTCATCACATTACTTTAGCATCATTTTGAGGTTCGTAGCAACTCTCACTACATCACTGGAGCATCATTTTGAGGTTCGTAGCAACTCTCACTACATGACTGACAGCATCATTTTGAGATTTTTAGCAACTCTCATCACATCACTTTAGCATCATTTTGAGATTTTTAGCAACTCTCACCACATCACTGAAGCATCATTTTGAGATTTTTAGCAACTCTCACTACATCACTGGAGCATCATTTTGAGGTTTTTAGCAACTCTCCCTACATCACTGTAGCATCATTTCTTAGATTAGTAGCAACTCTCACTACATCACTGGAGCATAATTTTTAGGTTCGTTGCAACTCTCACTACATTACTGACAGCATCATTGTGAGGATTTTAGCAACTCTCGCCACATCACTTTACCATCATTTTGAGATTTTAAGCAACTCTTCTGACATCACTGTAGCAGCATTTTGAGGTTTTTAGCAACTCTCACCACATCACTGTCGCATCTTTTTAAGATTTTAAGAAACTCTCACCACATCACTGTAGCATCATTTTGAGGTTTTTAGCAAGTCTCACCACATCCCTATAGCATCATTTTGAGATTTTTAGCAACTCTTTCTACATCACTTTAGCATCATTTCTTAGATTAGTAGAAACCCTCACCACATCACTTTAGCATCATTTTGAGATTTTTAGCAACTTAATACATTACTGGAGCATCATTTTTGGGATCGTAGCAACTCTCACTACATTACTGTAGCATCATTTTGAGGTTCCTAGCAACTCACGCCACATTACTGTCGCATCATTTTGAGCTTCGTAGCAACTCTCATGACATTACTGTAGCATCATTTTGAGGTTCCTAGCAACTCTCACAACATCACTGGGGCATCATTTTGAGGTTCATAGCAACTCTCACTACATTACTGTAGCATCATTTTAAGATTTTAAGAAACTCTCACCACATCACTGTAGCATCATTTTGAGATTTTAAGCAACTTCATACATTACTGTCGCATCATTTTGAGGTTCGTAGCAACTCTTACAATATTACTGTAACATCATTTTTTAGGTTTCTAGCAACTCTAAATCCATCACAAGAGCATCATTTTGAGGTTAGTAGCAACTCTCACTTCATAACTGTCAGCATCATTTTAACGTTTTAAGCAACTCTCACTACATGACTGTGGAAATCATTTTGAGGTTTAAAGCAACTCTTCCTACATCACTCTAGCATCATTTATAGGTTCGTAGCAACTCTCACTTCATTACTGGAGCATCATTTTTAGGATAGTAACAAATCTCACTTCATGACTGTCGGCATCATTTTGAGGTTCGTAGCAACTATTACCACATCACTGTCACATCATTTTGAGATTTTAAGCAACTCTCACTACATCACTGTAGCATCATTTGGAGGATAGTAGCAACTCTCACTACATCACTGTAGCATCATTTTTAAAGGTTTTAAGCAACTCTTACTGCATCACTGGAGCTTCATTTTTAGGTTCGTAGCAACTCTCACGATATCACTGGAGAATCATTTTGAGATTTTTAGCAACTCTTACTGCATCACTTTAGCATCATTTTGAGGTTGTAGCAACTCTCACTACATTACTGACAGCATCATTTTTAATTTTTTTGCAACTTTCACCACAGCACTTGAGCATCATTTTGAGATTTTTAGCAACTCTTACTCCATCACTGTAGCATCATTTTGAGGTTCGTAGCAACTCTCACTACATAACTGTAGCATCATTTTTAGGATCACAGAAACTCTCACCACATTACTGTAGCATCATTTTGAGGTTTGTGGCAACTCTCACCACATCACTTTAGCAACATTTTGAGATTTTTAGCAACACTTACAACATTACTGTAGCATTATTGAGGTTCGTAGCATCTCTCACTACATTACTTACAGCATCATTTTGAGATTTTTAGCAACTCTTCCTCCATCACTGTAGCATCATTTTTAGGATAGTAGCAAATCTCACTTCATGACTGTCACATCATTTTGAGATTTTAAGCAACTCTCACTACATCACTGTAGCATCATTTGGAGGATAGTAGCAACTCTCACTACATTACTGACAGCATCATTTTTAATTTTTTTTGCAACTTTCACCACATCACTTGAGCATCATTTTGAGATTTTTAGCAACTCTTACTACATTACTGTAGCATCATTTTGAGGTTCGAAGCAACTCTCACTACATAACTGTAGCATCATTTTGAGGTTCGTAGCAACTCTCACTACATCACTGTAGCATCATTTTGAGGTTTTTAGCAACTTAATACATTACTGGAGCATCATTTTTAGGATCACAGAAACTCTCACCACATTACTGTAGCATCATTTTGAGGTTTGTGGCAACTCTCACCACATCACTTTAGCAACATTTTGAGATTTTTAGCAACACTTACAACATTACTGTAGCATTATTGAGGTTCGTAGCAAGTCTCACTACATTACTTACAGCATCATTTTTAGATTTTTAGCAACTCTCATCACATTACTTTAGCATCATTTTGAGGTTCGTAGCAACTCTCACTACATCACTGGAGCATCATTTTGAGGTTCGTAGCAACTCTCACTACATGACTGACAGCATCATTTTGAGATTTTTAGCAACTCTCACCACATCACTGAAGCATCATTTTGAGATTTTTAGCAACTCTCACTACATCACTGGAGCATCATTTTGAGGTTTTTAGCAACTCTCCCTACATCACTGTAGCATCATTTCTTAGATTAGTAGCAACTCTCACTACATCACTGGAGCATAATTTTTAGGTTCGTTGCAACTCTCACTACATTACTGACAGCATCATTGTGAGGATTTTAGCAACTCTCGCCACATCACTTTACCATCATTTTGAGATTTTTAGCAACTCTTCTGACATCACTGTAGCAGCATTTTGAGGTTTTTAGCAACTCTCACCACATCACTGTCGCATCTTTTTAAGATTTTAAGAAACTCTCACCACATCACTGTAGCATCATTTTGAGGTTTTTAGCAAGTCTCACCACATCCCTATAGCATCATTTTGAGATTTTTAGCAACTCTTACTACATCACTTTAGCATCATTTCTTAGATTAGTAGAAACTCTCACCACATCACTTTAGCATCATTTTGAGATTTTTAGCAACTTAATACATTACTGGAGCATCATTTTTGGGATCGTAGCAACTCTCACTACATTACTGTAGCATCATTTTGAGGTTCCGAGCAACTCACGCCACATTACTCTCGCATCATTTTGAGCTTCGTAGCAACTCTCATGACATTACTGTAGCATCATTTTGAGGTTCCTAGCAACTCTCACAACATCACTGGGGCATCATTTTGAGGTTCATAGCAACTCTCACTACATCACTGTAGCATCATTTTAAGATTTTAAGAAACTCTCACCACATCACTGTAGCATCATTTTGAGATTTTAAGCAACTTCATACATTACTGTCGCATCATTTTGAGGTTCGTAGCAACTCTTACAATATTACTGTAACATCATTTTTTAGGTTTCTAGCAACTCTAAATCCATCACAAGAGCATCATTTTGAGGTTAGTAGCAACTCTCACTTCATAACTGTCAGCATCATTTTAACGTTTTAAGCAACTCTCACTACATGACTGTGGAAATCATTTTGAGGTTTAAAGCAACTCTTCCTACATCACTCTAGCATCATTTATAGGTTCGTAGCAACTCTCACTTCATTACTGGAGCATCATTTTTAGAATAGTAACAAATCTCACTTCATGACTGTCGGCATCATTTTGAGGTTCGTAGCAACTATTACCACATCACTGTCACATCATTTTGAGATTTTAAGCAACTCTCACTACATCACTGTAGCATCATTTGGAGGATAGTAGCAACTCTCACTACATCACTGTAGCATCATTTTTAAAGGTTTTAAGCAACTCTTACTGCATCACTGGAGCTTCATTTTTAGGTTCGTAGCAACTCTCACGATATCACTGGAGAATCATTTTGAGATTTTTAGCAACTCTTACTGCATCACTTTAGCATCATTTGGAGGATAGTAGCAACTCTCACTACATTACTGCAGCATCATTTTGAGGTTGTAGCAACTCTCACTACATTACTGACAGCATCATTTTTAATTTTTTTGCAACTTTCACCACAGCACTTGAGCATCATTTTGAGATTTTTAGCAACTCTTACTCCATCACTGTAGCATCATTTTGAGGTTCGTAGCAACTCTCACTACATAACTGTAGCATCATTTTTAGGATCACAGAAACTCTCACCACATTACTGTAGCATCATTTTGAGGTTTGTGGCAACTCTCACCACATCACTTTAGCAACATTTTGAGATTTTTAGCAACACTTACAACATTACTGTAGCATTATTGAGGTTCGTAGCAAGTCTCACTACATTACTTACAGCATCATTTTGAGATTTTTAGCAACTCTCATCACATTACTTTAGCATCATTTTGAGGTTCGTAGCAACTCTCACTACATCACTGGAGCATCATTTTGAAGTTCGTAGCAACTCTCACTACATAACTGTAGCATCATTTTGAGGATCGTAGCAACTCTCACTACATTACTGTAGCATCATTTTGAGGTTCTTAGTCACTCTCACCACATTTCTGTCACATCATTTTGAGGTTCGTGGCAACTCTCACTACATCAATGTAGCATCATTTTGAAGATTTTAGCAACTCTCACCACATCACTTTAGCATCATTTTGAGATTTTTAGCAACACTTACAACATTACTGTAGCATTGTTGAGGTTCGTAGCAAGTCTCACTCCATTACTTAGCGCATCATTTTTAGATTTTTAGCAACTCCTACTTCATTACTGTAGCATCATTTTGAGGTTCGTAGCAACTCTCACTACATCACTGGAGCATCATTTTGAGGATAGTAGCAAATCTCACTTCATGACTGTCAGCATCATTTTTAGGTTCTTAGCAACTCTCACTTCATCACTGTAGCATCATTTTGAGGTTTTTAGAAACCTAATAAATTACTGTAGCATCATTTTGAGGATCGTAGCAACTCTCACTACATCACTGTAGCATCATTTTGAGGTTCGTAGCAACTCTCACCACATTAGTGTAGCATAATTTTTAGGATTTTATCAACTCTCACCACATCACTTTAGCATCATTTTGACATTTTTAGCAACTCCGACTCTTTTACTGTAGCATCATTTTGAGGTTCGTAGAAACTCTCACTACATTACTGTCAGCATCATTTTGAGATTTTAAGCAACTCTCACTACATCACTGGAGCATCATTTTGAGGTTCGTAGCAACTCTCATTACATCACTGCAGCATCATTTTGTGATTCGTAGCAACTCTCACTACATTACTGTCAGCATCATTTTGATGTTTTTAGCAACTCTTACTACATCACTGTAGCATCATTTTGAGGTTCTTCACAACTCTCACTACATTACTGTCAGCATCATTTTGAGGTTTTTAGTAACTCTCACTACATCACTGGAGCATCATTTTGAGGTCCGTAGCAACTCTCACTACATCACTGTAGCATCATTTTTAGATTTTAAGCAACTCTCACTCCATCACTGTTGCATCATTTTGAGTTTTTTAAGAATCTCTCACCACATCACTGTCGCATCATTTTGAGTTTTTTAAGAAACTCTCACCACATCACTGTCGCATCATTTTGAGATTTTAAGCAACTCTCACTACATCACTGGAGCATCATTTTGAGGTTCGTAGCAACTCTCACTACATCACTGTCAGCATCATTTTTAGCATAGTAGCAACTCTCACTACATCACTGTAGCATAATTTCTTAGGTTTTTAGCAACTGTCATTACATCACTTTAGCATCATTTTGAAATATGTAGCAACTCTCATGACATCACTGAAGCATCATTTTGAGATTAGTAGCAACTCTCACTACATCACTGTAGCATCATTTAGAGGTTTCTAGCAACTCTCACTACATCACTGTAGCATCATTTTGAGGTTTTAAGCAGCTCACTACATCACTGGAGCATCATTTTTAGGTTTTTAGCAACCCTCATTACATCACTTTTGCATCATTTTTAGTTTAATAGCAACTCTCACGACATCACTATAAGCATCATTTTGAGGTTAGTCGCAACTCTCGCTACATTACTGTCAGCATCATTTTTAGATTTTTAGCAACTCTCACTCCATCACTGTATCATCATTTTGAGGTTTTAAGCAACTCACTACATCACTGGAGCATCATTTTGAGGTTTTTAGCAACTCACCACATCACTGGAGCATCATTTTGAGGTTTTTAGCAACTCTCACGACATCACTATAAGCATCATTTTGAGGTTAGTCGCAACTCTCACTACATCACTGTCAGCATCATTTCTTAGGTTTTTAGCAACTGTCATTACATCACTCTAAGCATCATTTTGAGGTTAGTAGCAACTGTAATTACATCATAGTCAGCATCATTTTGAGGTTCGTAGCAACTCTCACCACATTACTGGTGTATCATTTCTTAGGTAAGTAGCAACTCTCACTACATCACTGTCGCTTCATTTCTTAGGTTATTCGAAACTGTCATTGCATCACTGTAGCATCATTTTGAGGTACGTAGCAACTCTCACTACATCACTGTCGCATCATTTTGAGATTAGTAGCAACTCTCACCACATCACTGACAGCATCATTTTTAGGATCGTAGCAACTCTCATTACATCACTGTAGCATCATTTTGAGGTCTTTAGCAACTCTCACTACATCACTGGAGCATCATTTCTTAGTTGAGAAGAAACTCTCATTACATCACTTTAGCATCATTTTGATCTTAGTCGCAAGTCTTACTGTATTATTGACAGCATCATTTTGAGGTTTGTAGCAATTCTCACTACATCACTGGAGCATCATTTTATCCTTGAGATTGGGGACCAATAATTCTATTGTCCATTTTGGGGACATGTACTGTACACACACACACAGATTTATGAAAGTCACTTTCAGGTGCCTGAAATTCCTTTGGGGACTAAAGTCTAGAAAAGTAATTTGAACATTTGTGTGTACTTTGTTTATTGATGATAAGATTTCCACCGACCAAGTCAGCCATATTGGCACCACAATCCAATTGGCATGTCAATAAACATCACCCAGTAAACCAAGGTCTTCTGTCTCAATGTATGTCACTGAAACATACTGTATTGTATTGCCTCACACTTACAGCATACAAGGATGCATGGCGTGGGTGGAACTGCCTGAATCTCTTCTGCAATGGAAGTTTGGTCAACCGTGTGGAACATTCCTGCACGATCCCCTTTGAGTGGGAAAGTAGCATCAACACAGCACCACGTGGTCCACCAGCAGCTTGGATTTCTGCTCCTTGTCTTGTAGTTCCACTTGACTTCTCCAAGGGAAGAGACTGCAAATAGTCAAGAACTCTGGGAAATTTGGTGGCTGTGGCCTCCTCAAATTCCACATTGATGTGGACACCAGTTCAGAGTTTGAAGTGCAGTTATCAACTCTGCACTGAAGTTGTTTCGTTAAAGGATAAATGATTTCCATTGTCCAATGATTATTTTACATTCCAATCCTCTAAAGTGATGGACTGATACTGGAAATATGCAGAAATTCTCTATTGTTCCAAGTACAGATTCTGTGTTTATACATTGTTGTAGTTTTTATACTTGGAGAAACCAGAATCTAACAGGAAATCACTGTAGAAAGTTGGCTCAGTTTCATAAAGTAACAACTAAATAGCTTCAATTGACAGTGATTGACCTTAAACTTGGCTATTTTGATGGACTATGCTTGCTTTTCCACTGTCAAATGAACTTTTTAATGGGAAATTCCTGCTCATAGACTGGTTTGTTTCATAAATGAACCAGTAAGAGCCCTGAACTTAGAGAAGAACCTGAAAGGTCCTTGTTCTTCATGTGTTTTTCCATGATGGGCCTGTTTTCCTGCAGTTGAATGCACATTTATCAACACTAAATGGACTGTAATTTAATGAGTTGGGACTGTGAAACCTGCTGTGTATTTTTACAGTTTATTCCATGTAATTTTGTGGAACAGTTCATTACTGTAATTTGACGGTATTCGTCTGGAAACTCTGCTGCCAGACTTTTTACTGTTTTTTTATAATTTTTTTTCTTGACAGTGTACACAGAGGTCTGGTGGTTGAGCCGGGGCATTTTTACAAGCTGCTACCTGAAATTAATGCATTTCTTCATTCAAAAGACAAAACGGTCCCAGAGCTGATCGACCGATCGACCATCGATGGAAATGGCACCTCGCATTTTGTGTTTGTGTCCCACAACATTGTCTGGCAGACAGTTGACCTGTCAATCACACACAGAGTCCCGCCCCCACACAGCTGAGAAACGCAGCTCTCAGCAGCTGCCCCAGTCACACAGAAGATAGACGCGTTTCCTGGTTGGCGAGTGCAGACACAACTTCTCTGAGTGCAGGATTCACTTCTCTCATTGCTGTTTGTTCACTGTTGAGGTTTTATTCCTCCACCAACCTGCTTCTGTCTGGAAAGAAACAAATAACTGGAGTGCTGTACATCAACAGACTTGGAGTTTGGACACGGACGAATGAAGTTTGGCTTTTTGTTTCTTCCATCAGATCAGAGCTGATAGGAAAAACAATCAGGTGGTTTCATTAAACCAGCAGTGAGCTGGACTTCAGCCCAGGTCCTCAGTCCCACTGTCAGTTCACTTCAACATGAATGAACAAAATCCAACCCTCACCTGGCCTGGAAATAAATAACAATTGCATAACAATAACTCCTTTATTTCTCTCCTGTTCAGGTCCAGTTGGACTCCATCCATCATCCATCGTCATCTTCCGCTTATTCCTTACTATTAAGGGTCGCGGGGGGGCTGGAGCCTATCCCAGCATCTACGGGCAAGAGGCAGGGTACACCCTGGACAGGTCGCCAGTCCCAGTTGGACTCATTCATCTCTATTTGTTAGGATTTCACTTCATGAGTTCAGAAGCATCTTCACATGAGATGCTGGTTCCTCAAATTGATTGATCGTTGAATTCTGTGTTTGATCTCTGAATTCTGTCTTTGATCTCTGGGTTCTGTGCATTGAATTCCTGCTCCAGTCTTTGATCTCTGACTGATTCTAAACTCATCAAAGGATCACATCAGCATCTTGGTCCAGACTCCAGATGGTGATTTTACCAAGTGCACCACAGTCCTTGTTGCTGTCTGCTGTTGGGTCACAGCAAAGTAAGGAAACAGCCTGACGGTCCTCAGGAGGAAATTCATCAGCCTCCAAAGATGGAGGTGAATCTAGACCTGCTCATGTTGGCCATCCTTGATGAACTTGGGCGGTACTCTGGTGCAGGGATGAGGTCATAGAGCTGATCTGGGAGCAGTCCTGATGTTAAATGCTGTGATGAAGGACAGTGCGGAGGCAAAATGGACAAAATGAGCCAACATCAAATAAAGTTGTAAACCTGTTTGAAGTCTTATTTTGTGTCTGATGGCCATTTTTAAAATCACTAATGATTTTTTGACTGAACATCCTGGATCCTGTGGTGCCAGATGAGGAGACAACTTGAGTACAGAGTTGGAGAAGAGGGTTTTTGGAGGGGGGATGATTTTTGCAGTGCTACAAGTCAATAAAATGTCATCATGTTTCAAAATGTCCTCACTAAGATGGTTATTAATCCCTCATTCTCAGCTGCTACAGCCTTTAAAGAAAACCTTTGACTGGTGGATCTAACAAAGATCAGATGTTGTCTCCTCTGGAACATCAACAGCTTAACGTTGTGGGCAGGACTCCTACCTGAGCAGGGAGACCCCAATAGATTTCTAGTCCTGATAGGGAGAGGGAGCCTCCTGGGTCACGGAGTGGGGAACCTGATAGGGAGTGGGACGATCCGCCCATTGTGGGTGATTGACAGGGCAGGTTTGATCTATGTTTTCATTTTCAAAAGTAATTTTGAATATTTGTGGACAGTTCGCCCACCTTGAACATGGAGAAGATGTCTTCTGATAGTGAATCAACTGTTGTCACATTTAAGGATCACTGTGGCAGGTAAGATGAAGGCTACAATGACCAGCCGGAGATGCCGGGGATTGAACCCAGGGCCTCACACATGCTCAGCATGCGCTCTACCACTGAGCTACATCCCCTCTGGTAGAGTCACTGTTTAACTGGTGAATGAATTTCCAGTTGATTTTAGGAAACCTAGAAGTTCCTCAGGTGCCATCAATCTTAAGTCACTCCTTCACTTTGTGTGTGGTTCAAAGTCAGTGGTTTCATCAGAGCTCAACAACAGAACAAGCTGAAGTCTTCTGGAGAACGAGGGCACCGATCCCACCACCTCTCACATGCTAAGCTAGCGCTCTACCACTGAGCTCCTTCCTCTGCTCAGCAACATAACAGATAATGCAGGTTGACCTTCAGGCTGCTGGGAGGTCAACACCTGAAATATTTCCAGGATTCTGTTGTGTTGGTAGAAACAGTTTGAGGGAAGAAAACCCTCAAACATGATGATGTCATTATTAAAGGCTTTACTGCTCCTAACCTTTGCTTGTTCTTCTGTGGTTGTGAGAGGTTCTGAGTGATGAATGGAAACTGAAGGTTTAGGCATCAGTTCAAAGTAGCAGGAGCTTAAGGGGACATTTCAGATTTGTTGAAGTTGAGTCCGACATCCTTCTTGTTCATGACGATGGTGATGTCAGAGTTCTTGCTCAGAACGATCCATGCTGTTCCTCCTATTAGTTCTGGAAAGTTGGAGCAAAACGTCATGCAGGGTCACAGGGTCACGTGTTTTGTGTTATCAGCAGATTTAATCTATAGAGTGAGTGACGTGTGGTGTGTTTGTCAGCTTAAAGACCAAAGTTGTTGATGCACAAGAGAAGTACACACGTCAAAGCTGCTTCATTTTAATGAGTGAAACTGAAAATTAAGAGAAGAGTGACAACAAAAATGGAGTCAAGAAGTCGTCTTCAAAACACACACACACACTCTCTCACACACACTCTCACACACACACACACACACACACACACAAACACACACACACACACTCACTCACATAGTCATATACGTGCAGTCAAATGCCAGTAAATTCTGAGTATTTTTGAATCCATTTTCATTTCACTCTTCTCTTTATGTTGCCCCCTGCTGGACAATAGGTTTAAGGTTAATGTGGAAAAAAAGCAGACAATAAAAACGACTATTATTGAAATGTCGGCGACTTCATTCGATCTGAAAGTTCATTGTTGACCAAACAGACACTGATACAACAGGCTTAAAGTCTACCTCCATCGGCTAAAGATGCCCCTGGATCATAAAGCACAGCTCGACTGCTGGCTAACATGCAGGCGTGGGCCCATCACTGAAATCAGCAGTCATGAAAAACTGTGCTAGGCCTCCAGACCCAAGCTTGAAGAGGTTTGAAAACTGGACCCAGGAGAATTTTAACTGAAAACCCCTGCTGTAGAGGATCTGAGGGATGCATGACTGCCCTCTGTTTACCCGTTTAATACAGGAATATCTGAGAAGTACTGAGGACGGCAAAGGGTGCTGATTGGCCAGCAGCCCCACACAGGTCAAAGGTCACCCCCACGGCGGACCAGTTTATTATAATAGTCACGACACCATCCGTTACAGTTGGGTTGGGTTCAGGCTCTTCAGCGCTTCTTATTTTTCCGTGAGCTCCTCCAGCTGCTGGTCCGTCTCTCCTCTTTTCTTTCTCTTCTGCCTACTTTTTTGTTTCTTTGTTCTTTAACTTTAAACAGAACTTCTCCTCTCCCCCTTTTCACGGTCACAATACTGTTGACCTCCCGTGAGCCTTGAATCTCCATCCTGACCAGCGGAGAGAAGCCCCCTTGTGCCTGAGAAGAGCATCGCGGATCCCAGTGGGAGCCACGGTCGTTGAGATGGAGGCTTGGTAGGCCGTCCCCCCACCAGGTCGTTGGAGAGGTTCCGTACATTGATGAGAACAATCCAGCTGAGAACGTGAGCAGGTCCTGTTGGTTGTCGTGCTGTCACAGTAACAAAGACCAGTGCTGCATCTGTTCAGGCCTCAAATCCTGTCTCACTGCCAGCTCCACCTGACTCCTCAGACTCTGCTCAACCTCCATTCAGTAGTTTTCTTTGTTTGGAGGTCACTGACCCTTCATCCTGAACACCTTCTCACCTGCTACCTTTGCCGTCCACTTGAGTCTCAGATAAATCTTATGATTCATGTCTGATCCTCCATGTGCCTTCATTGCTTTACTGGTATTATTACTCTGTCTTACGTGCTTCCTTGTTTGTATTCAATCCTCTTAAAATTCCAGGAAGTGTTTCAACTGGTTTTTATATTTGTATGTAAGCCTCTGACCCTCAAAGAACTCACTGACAAGCTGGAACCTGAGACTGAGCGTTTCTCATTGGACTCTAAATCACATCCAGCAGTGCCCTGAGTAACAACTGTGTTAGCATCCTAAAGCTACATCATCACCACCAGCTGATCAAGTCACTACTCTGTACACAAGTCACTGTAACCTAGCAATGTTGAACCTAGAGGAAAAGTACAGTTGAAGCCAGATGCAAACAGATGTTGATGTTTCCTCTGTAGTCCTGGCAGCAAGTGTCCTTGGAGACGTCACTCCAGACACTGGCAGAGCTGACAGAGATGGTTTGACACAACTCATGATGTTACTGCACTGCAACAGTAACGGACCATCGATGGCATCGCGGTGATGGAGGAGGACAAAGAATTCTGTCATCAAGTTTTGTTCATGTTTTGTAAATGTTCTTCTTGATCTCAGCATTTAGTCTTTGATGTCACAGTGACAGAACGGACCAAAGCTGCCTGTGTCAGAGGAAGCAGAATGACATCAGCATCAGGACATTCAGAGCCTTCAGAAACGTGGTGATGGTTTCACCAAAGAGGGACCAGTTCAGTAAATGTGGTCAGGCTTCTGAGAGTCTGGGTTCAAGATGGAGTTCAGGGTTTTAGCGACTCAGAAAAACTGTTTGTGGCTCAGAAAGCAGAGGAGGGCTGATGAAGAGACCTCACAATGAGTGTCATCAAGGAGGAGGAGGTAGTAGACATCACATGGGGGGGGTAGAGCAGCAAGAAGAGAGAGAGGAGGAACAACTTGATTGAATAAAACAAAGACAAACAATCAAAGAGAGTCAGAGCAGAGGGAGCGGCCCTGAGTCACAGTGAATGGTGGAGTTTGATGATCCATCATTCATCTCCTTTAAATGCTGTCAGGGAGGGAGAGCTGTCTGCTGGTGGTGGTGTTCATTCCTCAGTGGGAGCCTCTATGGTTGATGTTCTACTGCCCTCTGGTGGTGAGGCAGTGGGGATGCAGGTGATCTGCTGGTCTGGTTGAACGTGAGTGGACAGAAACCTTGTTTAGGTGACTGGGAGTTCCTGACTGTGGTGAGCTGCCTTGCTCCTCCTCAGGTCTTCATGGTGGCTTTCTGCTGGACTGTTGTTGAAGGGAACATGGCATCCTATCATTTTCAGCTCTGACATCTGGACAGTGGACAGATGTGACATCATCATGGTCTCACTGCCTGCTTTGTTCATGGATCAATGGAACATTGTGCAAACATAATGTCTGGTCTCTCTCTCTTCTCTTCCCCACCTCTCTGTCTCCTCTCCTCCCTCACCTCCATCTCTCTCCAGCCCTTTTTAGACAGAAAATGTGCCAAATTTGCTGTCTTGTCTGTGTGAAATGGAGGCGTAATATTCCTCTTTTTAAAAAGACACCCTCGTGTGGGCATCAACACTTGATGTGATGTGCAGCTCACACAACCTCAGTCATTGACAACGCAATGACTGAGGTTGGCAGAGCGGGGCAACAACAGACTCTTGAACTGAAACCCAGGATGGAAACCATCTCGGAGCAGTTGGCCGCTCTGCAAAGAGGAGAGTGATGTTGAAGACCAGAAATTTAACTTTACAATTTGGATTGGACTGAAAGAGAAGACAGATTGGAATGTGTGCTCCTCCGCCCAAACCCACAGCTTCCTTATCGGCTGCCCCATTGTTTATCCTCCAGGAGAACTCCTTCTGCCTTGGTGACGTAAATGGCGCGTACTATCCTCCCCTCCCCTTCCCCCATGTGTTCTTGACCCCTGCCTCTGCCCTCTCCACCTCCCTTGGGGTGGCAGCGCCGACCTTGTAGTCTGGCTGCAGGCCTCACTCTCACTTGCCTCCATTGGGACAACGGACTGTTCAAGTTCAGCGTACATACACAACAAATGTATATGTGCTGTCGTTAATTCTGAAGTGTACCATTATTACGATTAAACTGTGCATTCAGGGAACATTAAAGTGGTTTCAATCGTATTCATCAGGTTGATTTCAGTTTGTAGACGTTAATGATAAATCTTCTATACAAACCAAAGTTAAACACGGTGTTCCTCAAGGTTCAGTGCTGGGGCCAATACTCTTCACTTTATGTATGCTTCCTTTAGGTCATATTATTGGGAAACAGTCCATAAATTTCCATTGTTACACAGATGATACTCAATTATATTTATCAATAAAGCTGGATGAAGGCCAGCAGTTGTCTAAAACTCCATGTATGAGTTCCATCTAGGCTGGACTTTTGTAATTCTTTATTATCAGGCTGCACCAACAAGTGATTAAAGACTTGACAGCTGCACATGTATTGACAGGAACCAGGAAGAGAAACCATCGTAACAATAACATACACTCATGTAAGATAGTCTGAAGACACTCAAAGATAATTCAGTGTTTGATCAGTGATCAATACGTCAATACAAAGATCAGTAAGTGGTACCAGGTGGATCTTTCCATGGTGACCTCAGAGAAAATAAGATCAGCCCTCTCACCGTCATATCCAATGATGGCTCCATTATGTCAGGTTAACTGAGTTCATTTCCTGCTGCATTATCTGAAAAACGCTTTCTAAAACCAGAAACTCCAAGTTGGATCTGAACGACCATGATAAATTGCATTATCTACTCAGTTTGAGTCACACCAACACAGAATGGACAAAGGACATTTTTCTGTTGTGTTGTTTCATGTTTTCCTGATCTGGGAAGTTTTTGCAAGACAAATGTCTCTCAAGTGTGTGTTCTCCTCATGAGTGTGTTTACATGCAGGCTTCCTCTTGTGACAACTGATGTCATTGGAAACCATCTTGAGGACATTTGGAGAAAGTTCAATCTTTTAGCTGCAGTTACAGTGACTTACAACACTGCAACAACAACAAAAACACCCCTCCACAAACACTCTTGTCCAACATTTGTGCCCAAATTTTCTCCTCATGAGGCATCAAATCACTACAAAAACAGCCATTAAGTTGATCTGGTTGGGCACTGGTATTTGTTCTTGCTGCATCATCGTCCAGCCTCCAACCAGAGGTCCCTCAGTTATCATGGAGCCACAGGTGGAGTCTGGATTCTTTTCTGGAATGAGACGGCAATGAGAGTCCTGCCAAGTGACATCACTGACATGAATGGATGACTTCAGTCACGTGACTGGATGACTTCAGTCACATGACTGGATGACAGTGTAGATGCCAATATAGAGGTTGGGGAAATCGTCTCTGAGAATCCAGCTTGAACCCACGCCCTCCTTGTCCTTCAAAAACCCAAACAGCGACCATCAGTCTCCCTCCAATCCTGTACTTGGTTCAATGTTGCTGTTCCATTTTGCAGCAGTAGGTGTCGCTGTGATACCAGGTTCAGTTCAAGAGTCCCAACTCCAGCTCATGTTGGTGACCTCAGTGGCAGGTAAAATGGTGCTTCAGTGGATCATGTGATCAACTCATGTGTGTCCTCACTGCTCCACAGGTCTGTCAAATGTTCTGTAAAATAGTTGGACCCAGCAGAGCTGCTAGATTAGGAGTTGATGGAGTCGTTGCAGATACCAGGGTCCAGTTCCATCCTCACTACCCCTGGTGACCATGTCAAAGTGTCCTTGAGTGAGATACTGAACCCCCAAATACTTCTGATGAGTAGATTGGCTCCTTGCATGGCAGCCTTCAGCATCAGTGTGTGAGTGTGTGTGAATGAGAGGACATTGTTCAGCTCCTTGAGTGCTGCTGAGGTAGAAAGGCTCTGTACAAATAGAGTCCTTTTACCATTTCTTTCCTGCCTCTAGCGGCGCTGTCGTCACTTCCTGTGACCGTGGGAGGAAAGGGGTCCCCCTTCAGAATAAGTTTGATATCATGATGTTACTTCCTCTTCAACATGCCTTTAGCAGACCAACTCAGAGAACAGCTCAGTGAGGTAGTGTGGCCGAGCGGTCTAAGGCGCTGGATTTAGGCTCCAGTCTCTGAGGAGGCGTGGGTTCAAATCCCACCACTGCCATCATGTCCCAGGTCACTGGAGAGGTGTGGCAGGTCTCTCACAGCCTCTCCTCTCTCTTCCACTGATGTCTTCAAACCTGTGACCAGAAGAAGAATCCTCCTGTGAGTCCACAGACCTGAGCACTGCTGCTCTGACTACCAGGTTACCTCCTGGTTATCAGAGTGAAGTCATGGTGAGGTAGTCAGTTGTTCATTTTGTTTTATGACAGAGGCCTCATTGTGGATTAAATAATTTTAATTCTTTACTTGAAGTTTCACGCTGTTTCGATTGAAAAAGGCGAGTTCCTGGAGAAGATCTTCCAGGGCGTCCAGGTTAAAGCGGTGCCCCAGCTGGCACCAGGCGCTGACCCAGGTCCTGCATGGGAGATACTGTCAGTTCTGTTCTGCCCTGCTCACAACCACAGGCTGGTGTTGAGGCCTGCAGCAACCAGGGCCCCAGTCACCAACAGTATAAAGGCTGGACATTGTAGCAGTGGGAGGAGTCAAAATGAAGACAGACCAATGTGAGCAGGACGTTCCTGGAGAAGTCATCCATCCACTTTCTATTCTTATCCTTTAAGGGTCACGGGGGGGGGGGTGATCCCAGGTGACATTGTTCAAGAGGCAGGGTTCACCCTGGACAGGTCACCAGTCCATCAGGAGAAATGAGGTGGTCGGTATCATGCAACCTAAACTAAAACATTAGTCAGGTCAAATTCAGATTAAAGCAAGAGTCTCCAGATCAAAGTCAGAATTCCTGATGATGTCATCAGGGCTTTGACAGTAGCTAGAATTCTGTCTTTGATCTCAGGAGGACATGAAAGAAACCCAATTGAGGAAAGTAGAAGAGAACATTCAGCTTCATTAGAAACACCTGAACTGTTGAACAGTAGAATTTGTTTGAAACAGTTTACAACACTGAGTGACAGGTTTGAAGAGGGAAGAGTTTTCTACTTTAAATTTAATTCTAACTTCAAAGTCGTCAAGTCAATTTTATTTATTTTGTGCCAAATCCCAACAGAAGTTATCTCATGACACTTTACAAGTTTATCTAATGAGACAGGTACTCTGGAAGGTATCACCTTGGCCCCCAGCACCACCCTAAGGAACCGAGGAGGTCTCTTTGATCAGGATCTGTCCTTTCATGCCCACATTCAGCAAATTTCTAGGACTGCTTTCTTTCATTTGTGAAACATTGCTGAGATCAGACACATCCTGTCTCAAAAAGATGCAGAAGAACTAGTCCATGCCTTTGTCACTTCCAGGCTGGATTACTGCAATTCCCTCCTATCAGGCTGCACCAGGAGGTCTCTAAAGACTCTCCAGCTGGTCCAGAACGCTGCTGCCTGACTAGAACTAGTAGAAGAGACCATGTCTCTCCTGTACTGGCCTCTCTGCATGGCTCCCTGTCAAATTTAGAAGAGAATTCAAAATTCTCCTTCTACCATCAAAGTCCTCAACAGTCAGGCTCCTTCATACCTGACAGAGCTCCTAGTCCCCTATTATCCAGCTAGAACCCTTCGCTCCCAGGATGCAGGGTTACTGGTGGTTCCTAGAGTTCTGAAAGTAGAATGGAGCCAGAGCCTTCAGCTATCAGGCTCCCCTCCTGTGGAACCGTCTCCCAGTTTCAGTCCAGGATGCAGACACCCTCTTGACCTATAAGAGCAGACGAAAGACCTTCCTTTTTGATCAGGCTTATAGTTGGGCTGCTTAGGCTGGCCCTTAGATATGCTGCTAAAGGCTTAGACTGCTGGGGGATCTCCCATGGTGCACTGGGCTTCTCTCTCCTCCTCTCTGTCCTCCTATATGTGTCATACATAAATCATACTCATATGTATTACGAACTCGTCTCCTTCTCCAGAGCCTTCAGGCTCCCCTCATCCCAGATGTGGGTGCTGCTGGAGGAGGCTGCAGACCTGAAGAGGCTCAAGCTGCCACCCGTAGCTCCACCTGCTCACCGTCTGTCCATCAGTCTCTTCACTTCTCTCTCTCTTTATCTCTGTCCCACTCTTTCCTTCTGCATATCTGTCTTCCTCCATTATCTGTCTTTGTCTCTGCCCCGCTCTCCTGCTCTCTTTCCCTCCAACCGGTCAAAGCAGAAGGCCGTCCCCACTGATCCTGGATCTGCTCGACGTTCCTGTCTGTTAAAAGGAAGGTTTTTGTCGCCGCTGTTGCAGGATGTGCTGCTGGTGGAGAATTGTTGGGTGGAGGTTCATTGAAGGAGTTTGGTGCTGGACCTGCTCTACTAGTAAAGAGTCATGAGAGAACTTTTGTTGTGATTTGGCGCAATACAAATAAAACTGACTTGACCAGTGTTATTTGTAGTCTTTTGTTAATTGCATGCCACATGAAATTATTATTGGTCACTTTTCTAGCGACTGTCTCACAGCATCAAGACAAGAACACTTCTACTTTTGATGATGACAGTTTGTTCAACACTAAACTTCATCCAGTACCATGTTGTCAAACACTGGAACCTCCACAGCACCTGAACAGGGACTTGAACCCTGGACCCTCAGATTAAAAGTCTGATGCTCTACCGTCTGAGCTCCTCAGGCTCTTTCTACAGCATTGAGACAGGAACAGAAACACCTGTGAAGGTCAAACTGATGCTTTCTTGACTTGTTCAGTCCTCCATGTTAAAGTCCACCATGCTTTTGATTGGCTCTGATTCTCTGTGGCAAAATCCAACAAGAGGCTCCAAAAATGTCCTGAATGTCACAAGAATGCACAGGACAAGATGTTAGTTTCCTTCATGTCTGCAGTTCCTCCACTGGAAAGTAAAGTCAATGCTGCTCCTCTGCTGAAACCTGGGATCGGACCAGGGACCTTTAGATCTTCAGTCTAAGGCTCTCCCAACTGAGCTGGTTCAGTTCTGAGTGAGGGCCCTGCTTCTCTCATTTATAATCTCTTCCACTCTCACTAGAACTTAGAGAGGATTGGAGCTTCTGAAGTCCTGACACAAATCAAACCAGAGACTTTGAACTACACAGTGAAGGAGTTGGTCATCAAGGTTGATGGCAGCTTATTAAGTTCTATCTTTGATCAAATATAAGAAATGTAAATGAATTCAACATTGATTGCATTTCCCTCCTTTCTTTGGTGCCCTCAGACTTTCTGAGAACTGTAGGAGGAACTGCTCTCTGTTCTGTGTTTGTTCTGCTCAATGGAGGAAGGAACCAAGGACCGGAGCTCTAAGTTTTCCAGTTCCTACATCAGTGAATGGACTTTCTGTGCTGCAAGGAGCCAAAGCTACAAAGGAGGATTACAGAGTTTGTCCTTGCAGGAGTCAGTGACTTAATAGGGTCTAACAAAGGGTTGGACCTGAATGAGACAGTCACCCTTCAACATGGGGCCATGGCAGAGTGAACCAAGAACTGTACAATGGGGGTGAGAGTGGAGCCATGATGGATTCACACTTCATCACCTCCACCATCATGTGGACCACCTGATCACCTCTCCCTCAACCTCTAAATAACTCATTCCCTGACCGGGAATCGAACTCAGGCCATGGCGGTGAGAGCGCCAAATCCTAGCCACTAGACCATCAGGGACCACACTGAGCTCTCCAACAACAGAGACTATAGACAATGACTCAAGAACACAGGACTCTGTGGTCTCAGCTTGAGATGCAGAGGGTCCACCAAGACCACCAGACACCTCAGCCCCCTAAAGACAGTCCAACCCCAGGATCAGCTTCTATCACTCAGTGGTCCAGAACCATTATGGAGCCTGATCAGGAATGTGAGCAAAGCTCTTGGAACAGGCCTGCTGCCACCACAACTAAGATCCTGCAGGTCACTAGAAACTCCAGTGTCCAGCTGACAAGTGGACGTTCCTCTGATCTGTGGTGGTGCTGAGTTTAGCAAACACCTCCAACAAGAAGATGAAGGAGGCCATCAACTCCTCCAAGCTCAACATCTATACTGGCTTTACTGGGAGGTCAGGAGGTCAAAGCAGATCTTCCCCCTCCACTTCAGATGGTTTCTACTCACAGAGATGAGGGACCAGTTCAAACCAGCTCCCTGGAGCTCCCTTAAGCCATTGTTCCCCTCAGCAAACATCTGGATCTGGACCTGCACCGGTGCTGACTTGTGTCTTGAGTACCCAGAGTTTGTTGAACCAGAGAAGCTTCAACTGGTGGCGGTCGTACAACCAAGCGTGAAGGTGAGCCTGCATTGTCTGATCTGGAGCTCACAGGAATTAGCAAGTTAGTGACTGTTCTAGAGTTGCTGCTGAGTTGAATTTGAATTTATTTGTTAAAAGGTTCCAGTTTCTATGAGGTCAGGGAAGATTGGTGTGGATCTAAAGGTCCCTGTTGATCCCAGGACATTGTTTTGACTCATTTGAACATTTTCAAACCCTCGTTGCTCAGATTTTACATTAATTTGATCATGACTTCAGACAAATGTTCTGTTTATTAATTAAATAATCACTTTAGTTATGAATTTAGTGAGTCAACCAGACTTGGTCAAAGATAAAAGTTAGTCTGGTTATTATTCAGTTTCCAGTCAGTAGGGACACACACACACACACACACACACACACACACACACACACACACACACACACACAGCCTGTCTTCAGTATAAAATGGTCTGTCACGTTCTCTCACGTTGGAAGATTTCTCTGACTTCATTGTGAATACAGAGATTCTTCATCTGCCACCTGAGTCTTGATCCACTGATTCCTCTGATCCACCTCTTTCTGCTCCAACAAGGCTGACATGGATCAGGTGGGTCCATGTCATCCAATCAGGAGGTTTCTCCTCTCAGTTAATTTTCTTCATCCCAGTTTAGATTGATTCTTCTCAGCCTGATGAAGGAGCATCTGATCAGGTGTTTGGCTGCTTGTTGGTTGTAATTCCATAGATTTTAATCTCAGATGTTATAGAATTAAGAATGCAATGGCAGTCCTGCCAAGTGACATCACTGACATGACAGGATGACCCAGTCATGTGACTGAAGGAGCTGAGAGCTCCTACACATCATTGTTGATGGTGTCTTCCACTGTAGTCAGCAGCCACAACTCCTCTATCAACACCTGTCAGAGACCTGCTGGAGGCCCCACTGAGGTTTGAACTGGGATCACTGGATTCAGAGTCCAGAGTGCTCACCATTCCACCATGGAACCATCAAAGATGAAACGTGTGAGACAAACTATGGCACTAATCATGTATGAGGGACTGCAGTGGTTTTCTGGATCTAATTTCCACAAACAAATGATGATTTGGGGAAAGGTCTGACAAAGTCTGACAAACCTACCCTGATTTTTTCACAAACAAATGATGATTTTTAGACACTGACACAGGGCTCTTATTTTGGAGGGCCATCAGGATGTGAAATATCCCAGACGTCTGAGATCAGAGTGTTCACTTTGATCTCAGGGTCCTGAATTTGGAGGTTCTTCCTTTGGTCTCCAAGTTCTAACTCCCATCTGACTGAATCCTTTTTTTCATGAACTCCTCAGACCCTGATGATGTCAGGAAGAAATCCAGACATTCAGTTCTCATCTCAGCTGTTCTGACTGAGACGTCAAGCAGTCAGGAAAAAAGTGTTACGACCCAAAGTGGGACCTTTACAGGAGCTAACAAAGTGTCTTTTTTCCTAAACTACTTGAGGAACTGGTTAAACCAGTAAAATATGCATTTCTGTGTGCAGACCAGTGAGGAGCCTGGGTGAGTGGAAGGATGTTTACCACCAACACAGAACCCAGACTTTAGTCATGTGATGAGAGGGAGACTCTGATGATGAAGTTAATGGACAAAATGTGAATTGAAGGATGAACACAAATGTGATTTTGAACCAAACACATTTCTTCAGCAGACTTTGATCCAACATTGAAGTTAGAGTTTGGTGGCTGCTCCATGTTGGAGGAAACCAGGCGATGTTGGACTGTCACAGGGAAGCTCTTTTGCCTCCTCTGCTGCCAGTTCAACCACTCACTCCCATCAGTGGAGAGCAGCTTCAACTGGGTTTGGAATTTACCACTGTGGATGCATAGGAATGTGGAGAAAATGTCCTTTGTCAGAAGTGGGATTTGAACCCACGCCTCCAGGAGAGACTGCGACCTGAACGCAGCGCCTTAGACCGCAGCGCCTTAGACCGCTCAACCATCCTGACAGACACTGAAAGTTGGAGACTGAATTACTTCACTGACAAAGTAGAATTTTTGTTAACATTAAACACCCAGTCTGTGTTCATGGCAGGAAGAAATGAATGTGTGTGTGTGTGTGTGTGTGTGTGTGTGTGTGTGTGTGTCAAGTCACAACAAAAGTTATCTCATGACACTTTACTAGTAGAGCAGGTCCAGCACCAAACTCCTTCAATGAATCTACACCCAACAATTCTCCACCAGCAGCACATCCTGCAACAGTGGTGATGAAAACCTTCCTTTTAACAGGCAGGAACGTGGAGCAGATCCAGGATCAGTGGGGACGGCCTTCTGCTTTGACCGGTTGGGGGGAAAGAGAGCAGGAGAGCAGGGCAGAGACAAAGACAGATAAGGCTCTCCTAAAACAAGGCCTGTTCAGTCAATGGTAGAGCAGAGTGGCGCAGAGGAAGCGTGCTGGGCCCAGAACCCAGAGGTTAACCTAACTTTCGAATAACCTCAAAGTGATGCTGAGAGTCATGTCGTAAGTGTTGCTACGAACCTCAAAATAATGTGACAGTAATGTAGTAAAAGTTGCTACGAACCTCAAAATATTGCGACAGTGATGTCGGAAGAAATGCTAATGAACTCAAAATGATGCTAACAGTAATGTAGTGATAGTTGCTAATCAACTCAGTGATGCTTACAGTAATGTAGTAAGTGTTTCGAATAACCTCAAAGTGATGCTGACAGTCATGTAGTAAGAGTTGCTACGAACCTCAAAATAATGCAACAGTAATGTAGTAAGAGTTGCTACGAACCTCAAAATATTGCGAAAGTGATGTCGAAAGAATTGCTAATGAACTCAAGATGATGCTAACAGTAATGTAGTGATAGTTGCAAAGAAACTCAGTGATGCTTACAGTAATGTAGGAAGAGTTTTGAACAACCTCAAAGTGATGCTGACAGTCATTTAGTAAGAGTTGCTAATGAACTCAATTCAATGCTACAGCGATGTCGTGAGAATTACTCATAAACTCAAAATGATGCGACAGTAATGTAGTGATAGTTGCTAATAAACTCAAAGTGATGCTGACAGTAATGTAGTAAGAGTTGCTACGAACCTTAAAATAATGCAACAATAATGTAGTAAGAGTTGCTACGAACATCAAAATATTGCGACAGTGATGTCGGAAGAATTGCTAATGATCTCAAAATGATGCGACAGTGATTTAGTAAGAATTGCTAATGAACTCAAAATGATGCTAACTGTAATGGAGTGAAACTTTCGAATAACCTCAAAGTGATGCTGACAGTCATTTAGTAAGAGTTGCTAATGAACTCAATTTAATGCTACAGTGATGTCGTGAGAATTGCTCAACAACTCAAAATGATGCTAACAGTAATGGAGTGAAACTTTCGAATAACCTCAAAGTGATGCTGACAGTCATGTAGTAAGAGTTGCTACGAACCTCAAAATAATGCGACAGTCATGTCGTAAAAGTTGCTACGAACCTCAAAATATTGCGACAGTGATGTCGGAAGAATTGCTAATGAACTCAAGATGATGCTAACAGTAATGTAGTGATAGTTGCTAATCAACTCAGTGATGCTTACAGTAATGTAGTAAGTGTTTCGAATAACCTCAAAGTGATGCTTACAGTAATGTAGTAAGTGTTTCGAATAACCTCAAAGTGATGCTTACAGTCATGTAGTAAGAGTTGCTACAAACCTCAAAATAATGCGAAAGTAATGTAGTAAAAGTTGCTACGAACCTCAAAATATTGTGACAGTGATGTCGGAAGAATTGCTAATGAACTCAAGATGATGCTAACAATAATGTAGTGATAGTTGCTAAGAAACTCAGTGATGCTTATAGAAATGTAGGAAGAGTTTCAAACAACCTCAAAGTGATGCTGACAGTCATTTAGTAAGAGTTGCTAAGGAACTCAGTTCAATGCTACAGTGATTTCGTGAGAATTGCTTAACAACTCAAAATGATGCTAAAAGTAATGTAGTGATAGTTGCTAATAAACTCAAAGTGATGCTGACAGTCATGTAGTAAGATTTGCTACGAACCTCAAAATAATGTGACAGTAATGTAGTAAAAGTTGCTACGAACCTCAAAATAATGCGACAGTAATGTAGTAAAAGTTGCTACGAACCTCAAAATATTGCGACAGTGATGTCGGAAGAAATGCTAATGAACTCAAAATGATGCTAACAGTAATGTAGTGATAGTTGCTAATCAACTCAGTGATGCTTACAGCAATGCAGTAAGTGTTTCGAATAACCTTAAAGTGATGCTTACAGTCATGTAGTAAGTGTTGCTACGAACCTCAAAATGTTGCAACAGTGATGTCGGAAGAATTGCTAATGAACTCAAGATGATGCTAACAGTAATGTAGTGATAGTTGCTAAGAAACTCAGTGATGCTTACAGTAATGTAGTAAGAGTTTCGAACAACCTCAAAGTGATGCTGACAGTCATTTAGTAAGAGTTGCTAATGAACTCAGTTCAGTGCTACAGTGATTTTGTGAGAATTGCTCAACAACTCAAAATGATGCTAACAGTAATGTAGTGATAGTTGCTAAGAAACTCAAAGTGATGCTGACAGTAATGTAGTAAGAGTTGCTAGGAACCTTAAAATAATGCAACAATAATGTAGTAAGAGTTGCTACGAACCTCAAAATAATGTGAGTGTGATGTCGGAAGAATTGCTAATGATCTCAAAATGATGCGACAGTGATGTAGTAAGAATTGCTAATGAACTCAAAATGATGATAACAGTAATGGAGTGAAACTTTCGAATAACCTCAAAGTGATGCTAACAGTCATGTAGTAAGTGTTGCTACGAACCTCAAAATATTGCGACAGTGATGTCGGAAGAATTGCTAATGAACTCAAGATGATGCAAACAGTAATGTAGTGATAGTTGCTAAGAAACTCAGTGATGCTTACAGTAATGTAGTAAGAGTTTCGAACAACCTCAAAGTGATGCTGACAGTCATTTAGTAAGAGTTGCTACGAACCTTAAAATAATGCAACAATAATGTAGTAAGAGTTGCTACGAACCTCAAAATAATGTGACAGTGATGTCAGAAGAATTGCTAATGATCTAAAAATGATGCGACAGTGATGTAGTAAGAGTTGCTACTAACCTCAAAATATTGCGACAGTGATGTCGGAAGAACTGCTAATGATCTCAAAATGATGTGACAGTGATGTAGTAAGAATTGCTAATGAACTTAAAATGATGCTAACAGTCATGTAGTGATAGTTGCTAAGAAACACAGTGATGCTTACAGTAATGTAGTAAGAGTTGCTACGAACCTTAAAATAATGCAACAATAATGTAGTAAGAGTTGCTACGAACCTCAAAATATTGCGACAGTGATGTCGGAAGAATTGCTAATGATGTCAAAATGATGCGACAGTGATGTAGTAAAAGTTGCTACGAACCTCAAAATATTGCGACAGTGATGTCGGAAGAATTGCTAATGAACTCAAGATGATGCTAACAGTAATGTAGTGATAGTTGCTAAGAAACTCAGTGATGCTTACAGTAATGTAGGAAGAGTTTCGAACAACCTCAAAGTGATGCTGACAGTCATTTAGTAAGAGTTGCTAATGAACTCAATTTAATGCTACAGTGATGTCGTGAGAATTGCTCAACAACTCAAAATGATGCTAACAGTAATGTAGTGATAGTTGCTAATAAACTCAAAGTGATGCTGACAGTAATGGAGTAAGAGTTGCTACGAACCTTAAAACAATGCAACAATAATGTAGTAAGAGTTGCTACGAACCTCAAAATATTGCGACAGTGATGTCGGAAGAATTGCTAATGATCTAAAAATGATGCGACAGTGATGTAGTAAGAATTGCTAATGAACTCAAAATGATGCGAACAGTAATGGAGTGAAACTTTCGAATAACCTCAAAGTGATGCTAACAGTCATGTAGTAAGTGTTGCTACGAACCTCAAAATATTGCGACAGTGATGTCGGAAGAATTGCTAATGAACTCAAGATGATGCAAACAGTAATGTAGTGATAGTTGCTAAGAAACTCAGTGATGCTTACAGTAATGTAGTAAGAGTTTCGAACAACCTCAAAGTGATGCTGACAGTCATTTAGTAAGAGTTGCTACGAACCTTAAAATAATGCAACAATAATGTAGTAAGAGTTGCTACGAACCTCAAAATAATGTGACAGTGATGTCAGAAGAATTGCTAATGATCTAAAAATGATGCGACAGTGATGTAGTAAGAGTTGCTACGAACCTCAAAATATTGCGACAGTGATGTCGGAAGAACTGCTAATGATCTCAAAATGATGTGACAGTGATGTAGTAAGAATTGCTAATGAACTTAAAATGATGCTAACAGTCATGTAGTGATAGTTGCTAAGAAACACAGTGATGCTTACAGTAATGTAGTAAGAGTTGCGACGAACCTTAAAATAATGCAACAATAATGTAGTAAGAGTTGCTACGAACCTCAAAATATTGCGACAGTGATGTCGGAAGAATTGCTAATGATGTCAAAATGATGCGACAGTGATGTAGTAAAAGTTGCTACGAACCTCAAAATATTGCGACAGTGATGTCGGAAGAATTGCTAATGAACTCAAGATGATGCTAACAGTAATGTAGTGATAGTTGCTAAGAAACTCAGTGATGCTTACAGTAATGTAGGAAGAGTTTCGAACAACCTCAAAGTGATGCTGACAGTCATTTAGTAAGAGTTGCGAATGAACTCAATTTAATGCTACAGTGATGTCGTGAGAATTGCTCAACAACTCAAAATGATGCTAACAGTAATGTAGTGATAGTTGCTAATAAACTCAAAGTGATGCTGACAGTCATGGAGTAAGAGTTGCTACGAACCTTAAAACAATGCAACAATAATGTAGTAAGAGTTGCTACGAACCTCAAAATATTGCGACAGTGATGTCGGAAGAATTGCTAATGATCTAAAAATGATGCGACAGTGATTTTGTGAGAATTGCTAATGAACTCAAAATGATGCTAACAGTAACGGAGTGAAACTTTCGAATAACCTCAAAGTGATGCTGACAGTCATATAGTAAGAGTTGCGACGAACCTCAAAATAATGTGACAGTAATGTAGTAAAAGTTGCTACGAACCTCAAAATATTGCGACAGTGATGTCGGAAGAAATGCTAATGAACTCAAAATGATGCTAACAGTAATGTAGTGATAGTTGCTAATCAACTCAGTGATGCTTACAGCAATGTAGTAAGTGTTTCGAATAACCTCAAAGTGATGCTTACAGTCATGTAGTAAGAGTTGCTACAAACCTCAAAATAATGCGAAAGTAATGTAGTAAAAGTTGCTACGAACCTCAAAATATTGCGACAGTGATGTCGGAAGAATTGCTAATGAACTCAAGATGATGCTAACAATAATGTAGTGATAGTTGCTAAGAAACTCAGTGATGCTTACAGAAATGTAGGAAGAGTTTCTAACAACCTCAAAGTGATGCTGACAGTCATTTAGTAAG
This sequence comes from Aulostomus chinensis, assembly GCF_037954235.1. NCBI lineage: Eukaryota > Metazoa > Chordata > Actinopteri > Syngnathiformes > Aulostomidae > Aulostomus > Aulostomus chinensis. The sequence continues at coordinate 52,360,784 of NC_141320.1, read as the reverse complement.
AGTTGCTAAGGAACTCAGTTCAATGCTACAGTGATTTCGTGAGAATTGCTTAACAACTCAAAATGATGCTAAAAGTAATGTAGTGATAGTTGCTAATAAACTCAAAGTGATGCTGACAGTAATGTAGTAAGAGTTGCTAATGAACTTAAAATGATGCAACAATAATGTAGTAAGAGTTGCTACGAACCTCAAAATATTGCGACAGTGATGTCGGAAGAATTGCTAATGATCTCAAAATGATGCGACAGTGATGTAGTAAGAATTGCTAATGAACTCAAAATGATGCTAACAGTAATGGAGTGATAGTTGCTAATAAACTCAAAGTGATGCTGACAGTCATGGAGTAAGAGTTGCTACGAACCTTAAAACAATGCAACAATAATGTAGTAAGAGTTGCTACGAACCTCAAAATATTGCGACAGTGATGTCGGAAGAATTGCTAATGATCTAAAAATGATGCGACAGTGATGTAGTAAGAATTGCTAATGAACTCAAAATGATGCGAACAGTAATGGAGTGAAACTTTCGAATAACCTCAAAATAATGTGACAGTAATGTAGTAAAAGTTGCTACGAACCTCAAAATATTGCGACAGTGATGTCGGAAGAAATGCTAATGAACTCAAAATGATGCTAACAGTAATGTAGTGATAGTTGCTAATCAACTCAGTGATGCTTACAGCAATGTAGTAAGTGTTTCGAATAACCTCAAAGTGATGCTTACAGTCATGTAGTAAGTGTTGCTACGAACCTCAAAATATTGCAAAAGTGATGTCGGAAGAATTGCTAATGAACTCAAGATGATGCTAACAGTAATGTAGTGATAGTTGCGAAGAAACTCAGTGATGCTTACAGTAATGTAGGAAGAGTTTCGAACAACCTCAAAGTGATGCTGACAGTCATTTAGTAAGAGTTGCTAATGAACTCAATTTAATGCTACAGTGATGTCGTGAGAATTGCTCAAACACACAAAATGATGCTAACAGTAATGTAGTGATAGTTGCTAATAAACTCAAAGTGATGCTGACAGTAATGGAGTAAGAGTTGCTACGAACCTTAAAACAATGCAACAATAATGTAGTAAGAGTTGCTACGAACCTCAAAATATTGCGACAGTGATGTCGGAAGAATTGCTAATGATCTAAAAATGATGCGACAGTGATGTAGTAAGAATTGCTAATGAACTCAAAATGATGTGAACAGTAATGGAGTGAAACTTTCGAATAACCTCAAAGTGATGGTAACAGTCATGTAGTAAGTGTTGCTACGAACCTCAAAATATTGCGACAGTGATGTCGGAAGAATTGCTAATGAACTCAAGATGATGCAAACAGTAATGTAGTGATAGTTGCTAAGAAACTCAGTGATGCTTACAGTAATGTAGTAAGAGTTTCGAACAACCTCAAAGTGATGCTGACAGTCATTTAGTAAGAGTTGCTACGAACCTTAAAATAATGAAACAATAATGTAGTAAGAGTTGCTACGAACCTCAAAATAATGTGACAGTGATGTCAGAAGAATTGCTAATGATCTAAAAATGATGCGACAGTGATGTAGTAAGAGTTGCTACGAACCTCAAAATATTGCGACAGTGATGTCGGAAGAACTGCTAATGATCTCAAAATGATGTGACAGTGATGTAGTAAGAATTGCTAATGAACTTAAAATGATGCTAACAGTCATGTAGTGATAGTTGCTAAGAAACACAGTGATGCTTACAGTAATGTAGTAAGAGTTGCTACGAACCTTAAAATAATGCAACAATAATGTAGTAAGAGTTGCTACGAACCTCAAAATATTGCGACAGTGATGTCGGAAGAATTGCTAATGATGTCAAAATGATGCGACAGTGATGTAGTAAAAGTTGCTACGAACCTCAAAATATTGCGACAGTGATGTCGGAAGAATTGCTAATGAACTCAAGATGATGCTAACAGTAATGTAGTGATAGTTGCTAAGAAACTCAGTGATGCTTACAGTAATGTAGGAAGAGTTTCGAACAACCTCAAAGTGATGCTGACAGTCATTTAGTAAGAGTTGCGAATGAACTCAATTTAATGCTACAGTGATGTCGTGAGAATTGCTCAACAACTCAAAATGATGCTAACAGTAATGTAGTGATAGTTGCTAATAAACTCAAAGTGATGCTGACAGTCATGGAGAAAGAGTTGCTACGAACCTTAAAACAATGCAACAATAATGTAGTAAGAGTTGCTACGAACCTCAAAATATTGCGACAGTGATGTCGGAAGAATTGCTAATGATCTAAAAATGATGCGACAGTGATGTAGTAAGAATTGCTAATGAACTCAAAATGATGCTAACAGTAATGGAGTGAAACTTTCGAATAACCTCAAAGTGATGCTGACAGTCATGTAGTAAGAGTTGCTACGAACCTCAAAATAATATGACAGTAATGTAGTAAAAGTTGCTACGAACCTCAAAATATTGCGACAGTGATGTCGGAAGAAATGCTAATGAACTCAAAATGATGCTAACAGTAATGTAGTGATAGTTGCTAATCAACTCAGTGATGCTTACAGCAATGTAGTAAGTGTTTCGAACAACCTCAAAGTGATGCTGACAGTCATTTAGTAAGAGTTGCTATGAACCTTAAAATAATGCAACAATAATGTAGTAAGAGTTGCTACGAACCTCAAAATAATGTGACAGTGATGTCAGAAGAATTGCTAATGATGTCAAAATGATGCGACAGTGATTTAGTAAGAATTGCTAATGAACTCAAAATGATGCTAACTGTAATGGAGTGAAACTTTCGAATAACCTCAAAGTGATGCTGACAGTCATTTAGTAAGAGTTGCTAATGAACTCAATTTAATGCTACAGTGATGTCGTGAGAATTGCTCAACAACTCAAAATGATGCTAACAGTAATGGAGTGAAACTTTTGAATAACCTCAAAGTGATGCTGACAGTCATGTAGTAAGAGTTGCTACGAACCTCAAAATAATGTGACAGTGATGTCGGAAGAATTGCTAATGATGTCAAAATGATGCTAACAGTCATGTAGTAAGTGTTGCTACGAACCTCAAAATATTGCGACAGTGATGTCGGAAGAATTGCTAATGAACTCAAGATGATGCTAACAGTAATGTAGTGATAGTTGCTAAGAAACTCAGTGATGCTTACAGTAATGTAGTAAGAGTTTCGAACAACCTCAAAGTGATGCTGACAGTCATTTAGTAAGAGTTGCTACGAACCTTAAAATAATGCAACAATAATGTAGTAAGAGTTGCTACGAACCTCAAAATAATGTGACAGTGATGTCAGAAGAATTGCTAATGATCTAAAAATGATGCGACAGTGATGTAGTAAGAGTTGCTACGAACCTCAAAATATTGCGACAGTGATGTCGGAAGAACTGCTAATGATCTCAAAATGATGTGACAGTGATGTAGTAAGAATTGCTAATGAACTTAAAATGATGCTAACAGTCATGTAGTGATAGTTGCTAAGAAACACAGTGCTGCTTACAGTAATGTAGTAAGAGTTGCTACGAACCTTAAAATAATGCAACAATAATGTAGTAAGAGTTGCTACGAACCTCAAAATATTGCGACAGTGATGTCGGAAGAATTGCTAATGATGTCAAAATGATGCGACAGTGATGTAGTAAAAGTTGCTACGAACCTCAAAATATTGCAAAAGTGATGTCGGAAGAATTGCTAATGAACTCAAGATGATGCTAACAGTAATGTAGTGATAGTTGTTAAGAAACTCAGTGATGCTTACAGTAATGTAGGAAGAGTTTCGAAAAACCTCAAAGTGATGCTGACAGTCATTTAGTAAGAGTTGCTAATGAACTCAATTTAATGCTACAGTGATGTCGTGAGAATTGCTCAAAAACTCAAAATGATGCTAACAGTAATGTAGTGATAGTTGCTAATAAACTCAAAGTGATGCTGACAGTCATGGAGTAAGAGTTGCTACGAACCTTAAAACAATGCAACAATAATGTAGTAAGAGTTGCTACGAACCTCAAAATATTGCGACAGTGATGTCGGAAGAATTGCTAATGATCTAAAAATGATGCGACAGTGATGTAGTAAGAATTGCTAATGAACTCAAAATGATGTGAACAGTAATGGAGTGAAACTTTCGAATAACCTCAAAATAATGTGACAGTAATGTAGTAAAAGTTGCTACGAACCTCAAAATATTGCGACAGTGATGTCGGAAGAAATGCTAATGAACTCAAAATGATGCTAACAGTAATGTAGTGATAGTTGCTAATCAACTCAGTGATGCTTACAGCAATGTAGTAAGTGTTTCGAATAACCTCAAAGTGATGCTTACAGTCATGTAGTAAGTGTTGCTACGAACCTCAAAATATTGCAAAAGTGATGTCGGAAGAATTGCTAATGAACTCAAGATGATGCTAACAGTAATGTAGTGATAGTTGCTAAGAAACTCAGTGATGCTTACAGTAATGTAGGAAGAGTTTCGAACAACCTCAAAGTGATGCTGACAGTCATTTAGTAAGAGTTGCTAATGAACTCAATTTAATGCTACAGTGATGTCGTGAGAATTGCTTAAACACACAAAATGATGCTAACAGTAATGTAGTGATAGTTGCTAATAAACTCAAAGTGATGCTGACAGTAATGGAGTAAGAGTTGCTACGAACCTTAAAACAATGCAACAATAATGTAGTAAGAGTTGCTACGAACCTCAAAATATTGCGACAGTGATGTCGGAAGAATTGCTAATGATCTAAAAATGATGCGACAGTGATGTAGTAAGAATTGCTAATGAACTCAAAATGATGCTAACAGTAATGTAGTGAAACTTTCGAATAACCTCAAAGTGATGCTGACAGTCATGTAGTAAGAGTTGCTACGAACCTCAAAATAATATGACAGTAATGTAGTAAAAGTTGCTACGAACCTCAAAATATTGCGACAGTGATGTCGGAAGAAATGCTAATGAACTCAAAATGATGCTAACAGTAATGTAGTGATAGTTGCTAATCAACTCAGTGATGCTTACAGCAATGTAGTAAGTGTTTCGAATAACCTCAAAGTGATGCTTACAGTCATGTAGTAAGTGTTGCTACGAACCTCAAAATATTGCAACAGTGATGTCGGAAGAATTGCTAATGAACTCAAGATGATGCTAACAGTAATGTAGTGATAGTTGCTAAGAAACTCAGTGATGCTTACAGTAATGTAGTAAGAGTTTCGAACAACCTCAAAGTGATGCTGACAGTCATTTAGTAAGAGTTGCTAATGAACTCAGTTCAGTGCTACAGTGATTTTGTGAGAATTGCTCAACAACTCAAAATGATGCTAACAGTAATGTAGTGATAGTTGCTAAGAAACTCAAAGTGATGCTGACAGTAATGTAGTAAGAGTTGCTAGGAACCTTAAAATAATGCAACAATAATGTAGTAAGAGTTGCTACGAACCTCAAAATAATGTGAGTGTGATGTCGGAAGAATTGCTAATGATCTCAAAATGATGCGACAGTGATGTAGTAAGAATTGCTAATGAACTCAAAATGATGATAACAGTAATGGAGTGAAACTTTCGAATAACCTCAAAGTGATGCTAACAGTCATGTAGTAAGTGTTGCTACGAACCTCAAAATATTGCGACAGTGATTTCGGAAGAATTGCTAATGAACTCAAGATGATGCTAACAGTAATGTAGTGATAGTTGCTAAGAAACTCAGTGATGCTTACAGTAATGTAGGAAGAGTTTCGAACAACCTCAAAGTGATGCTGACAGTCATTTAGTAAGAGTTGCTATGAACCTTAAAATAATGCAACAATAATGTAGTAAGAGTTGCTACGAACCTCAAAATAATGTGACAGTGATGTCAGAAGAATTGCTAATGATGTCAAAATGATGCGACAGTGATTTAGTAAGAATTGCTAATGAACTCGAAATGATGCTAACTGTAATGGAGTGAAACTTTCGAATAACCTCAAAGTGATGCTGACAGTCATTTAGTAAGAGTTGCTAATGAACTCAATTTAATGCTACAGTGATGTCGTGAGAATTGCTCAACAACTCAAAATGATGCTAACAGTATTGGAGTGAAACTTTTGAATAACCTCAAAGTGATGCTGACAGTCATGTAGTAAGAGTTGCTACGAACCTTAAAATAATGCAACAATAATGTAGTAAGAGTTGCTACGAACCTCAAAATATTGCGACAGTGATGTCGGAAGAATTGCTAATGATGTCAAAATGATGCGACAGTGATGTAGTAAAAGTTGCTACGAACCTCAAAATATTGCGACAGTGATGTCGGAAGAATTGCTAATGAACTCAAGATGATGCTAACAGTAATGTAGTGATAGTTGCTAAGAAACTCAGTGATGCTTACAGTAATGTAGGAAGAGTTTCGAACAACCTCAAAGTGATGCTGAAAGTCATTTAGTAAGAGTTGCTAATGAACTCAATTTAATGCTACAGTGATGTCGTGAGAATTGCTCAACAACTCAAAATGATGCTAACAGTAATGTAGTGATAGTTGCTCATAAACTCAAAGTGATGCTGACAGTAATGGAGTAAGAGTTGCTACGAACCTTAAAACAATGCAACAATAATGTAGTAAGAGTTGCTACGAACCTCAAAATATTGCGACAGTGATGTCGGAAGAATTGCTAATGATCTCAAAATGATGCGACAGTGATGTAGTAGGAATTGCTAATGAACTCAAAATGATGCTAACAGTAATGGAGTGAAACTTTCGAATAATCTGAAAGTGATGCTTACAGTCATGTAGTAAGAGTTGCTACGAACCTCAAAATAATGAAAAAATAATGTAGTAAGAGTTGCTACGAACCTCAAAATAATGCAACAATAATGTAGTAAGAGTTGCTACGAACCTCAAAATAATGCGACAGTGATGTCGGAAGAATTGCTAAAGATCTCAAAAATGCGACAGTGATGTCAGAAGAATTGCTAATGATCTCAAAATGATGCTAACAGTAATGGAGTGAAACTTTCGAATAACCTCAAAATGATGCTTACAGTCATGTAGTAAGAGTTGCTACGAACCTCAAAATAATGCGACAGTAATGTAGTAAATGTTGCTACGAACCTCAAAATATTGCGACAGTGATGTCGGAAGAATTGCTAATGAACTCAAAATGATGCTAACAGTAATGTAGTGATAGTTCCTAATCAACTCAGTGATGCTTACAGTAATGTAGTAAGTTTTTCGAATAACCTCAAAGTAATGCTGACAGTCATGTACTAAGAGTTGCTACGAACCTCAAAATAATGCGACAGTAATTTCGTAAAAGTTGCTACGAACCTCAAAATAATGCGACAGTGATGTCGGAAGAATTGCTAATGAACTCAAGATGACGCTAACAGTAATGTAGTGAAAGTTGCTAAGAAACTCAGTGATGCTTACAGTAATGTAGTAAGAGTTTCGAACAACCTCAAAGTGATGCTGACAGTCATTTAGTAAGAGTTGCTAATGAACTCAATTCAATGCTACAGTAATGTCGTGAGAATTGCTCATAAACTCAAAATGATGCGAACAGTAATGTAGTGATAGTTGCGAATAAACTCAAAGTGATGCTGACAGTAATGTAGTAAGAGTTGCTACGAACCTCAAAATATTGCGACAGTGATGTCGGAAGAACTGCTAATGATCTCAAAATGATGTGAAAGTGATGTAGTAAGAATTGCTAATGAACTCAAAATGATGCTAACAGTAATGGAGTGAAACTTTCGAATAACCTCAAAGTGATGCTGACAGTCATGTAGTAAGTGTTGCTACGAACCTCAAAATAATGCGACAGTAATGTAGTAAAAGTTGCCACGAACCTCAAAATATTGCGACAGTGATGTCGGAAGAATTGCTAATAAACTCAAAATGATGCTAACAGTAATGTAGTGATAGTTGCTAATTAACTCAGTGATGCTTACAGTAATGTAGTAAGTGTTTCGAATAACCTCAAAGTGATGCTGACAGTCATGTAGCAAGAGTTGCTATGAACCTCAAAATAATGCAACAGTGATGTCGGAAGAATTGCAAATGATCTCAAAATGATGCGACAGTGATGTAGTTAGAATCGCTAATGAACTCAAAATGATGCTAAAAGTAATGGAGTGAAACTTTCGAATAACCTCAAAGTGATGCTGAAAGTCATGTCGTAAGTGTTGCTACAAATCTCAAAATAATGCGACAGTCATGTATTTAAGTTGCTACGAACCTCAAAATATTGCGAAAGTGATGTCGGAAGAATTGCTAATGAACTCAAAATGATGCTAACAGTAATGGAGTGAATGTTTCGAATAACCTCAAAGTGATGCTGACAGTCATGTAGAAAGTGTTGCTACAAACCTCAAAATAATGCGACAGTGATGTCGGAAGAATTGCTAATGATCTATAAATGATGCGACAGTGATGTAGTAAGAATTGCTAATGAACTCAAAATGATGCTAACAGTAATGGAGTGAAACTTTCGAATAACCTCAAAGTGATGCTGACAGTCATGTAGTATGTGTTGCTACAAACCTCAAAATAATGCGAAAGTAATGTAGTAAAAGTTGCTACGAAACTCTTAATATTGCGACAGTGATGTCGGAAGAATCGCTAATGAACTCAAGATGATGCTAACAGTAATGTAGTCAAAGATGCTAAGAAACTCAGTGATGCTTACAGTAATGTAGTAAGAGTTTCGAACAACCTCAACGTGATGCTGACAGTCATTTAGTAAGAGTTGCTAATGAACTCAATTCAATGCTACAGTGATGTCGTGAGAATTACTCATAAACTCAAAATGATGCGAACAGTAATGTAGTGATAGTTGCTAATAAACTCAAAGTGATGCTGACAGTCATGTAGTAAGAGTTGCTACGAACCTTAAAATAATGCAACAATTATGTAGTAAGAGTTGCTACGAACCTCAAAATATTGCGACAGTGAAGTCGGAAGAACTGCTAATGATCTCAAAATGATGTGAAAGTGATGTAGTAAGAATTGCTAATGAACTCAAAATGATGCTAACAGTAATGTAGTGATAGTTCCTAATCAACTCAGTGATGCTTACAGTAATGTAGTAAGTTTTTCGAATAACCTCAAAGTGATGCTGACAGTCATGTAGTAAGAGTTGCTACGAACCTCAAAATAATGCGACAGTGATGTCGGAAGAATTGCTAATGAACTCAAAATGATGCTAAAAGTAATGTAGTGATAGTTGCTAATCAAGTCAGTGATGCTTAAAGTAATGTAGGAAGTGTTTCGAATAACCTCAAAGTGATGCTGACAGTCATGTAGTAAGTGTTGCTACGAACCTCAAAATAATGCGACAGTAATGTAGTAAAAGTTGCCACGAACCTCAAAATATTGCGACAGTGATGTCGGAAGAATTGCTAATGAACTCAAAATGATGCTAACAGTAATGTAGTGATAGTTGCTAATTAACTCAGTGATGCTTACAGTAATGTAGTAAGTGTTTCGAATAACCTCAAAGTGATGCTGACAGTCATGTAGCAAGAGTTGCTATGAACCTCAAAATAATGCAACAGTGATGTCGGAAGAATTGCAAATGATCTCAAAATGATGCGACAGTGATGTAGTTAGAATCGCTAATGAACTCAAAATGATGCTAAAAGTAATGGAGTGAAACTTTCGAATAACCTCAAAGTGATGCTGAAAGTTATGTCGTAAGTGTTGCTACAAATCTCAAAATAATGCGACAGTCATGTATTTAAGTTGCTACGAACCTCAAAATATTGCGAAAGTGATGTCGGAAGAATTGCTAATGAACTCAAAATGATGCTAACAGTAATGGAGTGAATGTTTCGAATAACCTCAAAGTGATGCTGACAGTCATGTACTAAGAGTTGCTACGAACCTCAAAATATTGCGACAGTGATGTCGGAAGAATTGCTAATGAACTCAAGATGATGCTAACAGTAGAGGAAGTGAAACTTTCGAATAACCTCAAAGTGATGCTGACAGTCATGTAGAAAGTGTTGCTACAAACCTCAAAATAATGCGACAGTGATGTCGGAAGAATTGCTAATGATCTATAAATGATGCGACAGTGATGTAGTAAGAATTGCTAATGAACTCAAAATGATGCTAACAGTAATGGAGTGAAACTTTCGAATAACCTCAAAGTGATGCTGACAGTCATGTAGTAAGTGTTGCTACAAACCTCAAAATAATGCGAAAGTAATGTAGTAAAAGTTGCTACGAAACTCTTAATATTGCGACAGTGATGTCGGAAGAATCGCTAATGAACTCAAGATGATGCTAACAGTAATGTAGTCAAAGATGCTAAGAAACTCAGTGATGCTTACAGTAATGTAGTAAGAGTTTCGAACAACCTCAACGTGATGCTGACAGTCATTTAGTAAGAGTTGCTAATGAACTCAATTCAATGCTACAGTGATGTCGTGAGAATTACTCATAAACTCAAAATGATGCGAACAGTAATGTAGTGATAGTTGCTAATAAACTCAAAGTGATGCTGACAGTCATGTAGTAAGAGTTGCTACGAACCTTAAAATAATGCAACAATTATGTAGTAAGAGTTGCTACGAACCTCAAAATATTGCGACAGTGAAGTCGGAAGAACTGCTAATGATCTCAAAATGATGTGAAAGTGATGTAGTAAGAATTGCTAATGAACTCAAAATGATGCTAACAGTAATGTAGTGATAGTTCCTAATCAACTCAGTGATGCTTACAGTAATGTAGTAAGTTTTTCGAATAACCTCAAAGTGATGCTGACAGTCATGTAGTAAGAGTTGCTACGAACCTCAAAATAATGCGACAGTGATGTCGGAAGAATTGCTAATGATCTCAAAATGATGCGACAGTGATGTAGTAAGAATTGCTAATGAACTCAAAATGATGCTAACAGTAATGGAGTGAATGTTTCGAATAACCTCAAAGTGATGCTGACAGTCATGTACTAAGAGTTGCTACGAACCTCAAAATATTGCGACTGATGTCGGAAGAATTGCGAATGAACTCAAGATGATGCGAACAGTAATGGAGTGAAACTTTTGAATAACCTCAAAGTGATGCTGACAGTCATGTAGTAAGTGTTTCTACAAACCTCAAAATAATGCGACAGTAATGTAGTAAAAGTTGCTACGAACCTCAAAATAATGCGACAGTAATGTAGTAAAAGTTGCTCCGAAACTCAAAATATTGCGACAGTAATGTCGGAAGAATTGCTAATGAACTCAAAATGATGCTAAAAGTAATGTAGTGATAGTTGCTAATCAAGTCAGTGATGCTTAAAGTAATGTAGGAAGTGTTTCGAATAACCTCAAAGTGATGCTGACAGTCATGTAGTAAGAGTTGCTACGAAACTCAATATAATGCGACAGTAATGTAGTAAAAGTTGCTACGAACCTCAAAATATTGCGACAGTGATGTCAGAAGACTTGCTAATGAACTTAAAATGATGCTAACAGTAATGTAGTTTATAGTTGCTAATCAACTCAGTGATGCTTCCAGTAATGTAGTTAGAGTTTCGAACAACCTCAAAGTGATGGTGACAGTCATGTAGTAACAGTTGCTACGAACCTCAAAATAATGCGAAAGTAATGTAGGAAAAGTTGCTACGAACCTCAAAATATTGCGACAGTGATGTCGGAAGAATCGCTAATGAACTCAAGATGATGCAAACAGTAATGTTGTGAAAGTTGCTAAGAAACTCAGTGATGCTTACAGTAATGTAGTAAGAGTTGCTCCGAACCTTAAAATAATGCAACAATAATGTAGTAAGTGTTGCTACGAACCTCAAAATATTTCGACAGTGATGTCGGAAGAATTGCTAATGAACTCAAATGATGCTAACAGTAATGTAGTGATAGTTGCTAATCAACTCAGTGATGCTTACAGTAATGTAGTAAGTGTTTCGAACAACCTCAAAGTGACGCTGACAGTCATGTAGTAAGAGTTGCTTCTAACCTCAAAATGATGCTAAAAGTAATGTAGTGATAGTTGCTAATGAACTCAAAGTGATGCTGACAGTAATGTAGTGATAGTTGCTTCGAACCTCAAAGTAATGTGACAGTGATGTCAAAAGTATTGTTAATGATCTCAAACTGATGCGAAAGTGATGTAGTAAGAATTGCTAATGAACTCAAAATGATGCAAACAGTAATGGAGTGAAAGTTTCGAATAACCTCAAAGTGATGCTGACGGTCATGTAGTAAGTGTTTCGAATAACCTCAAAGTGATGCTGACAGTCATGTACTAAGAGTTGCTACGAACCTCAAAATAATGCGACAGTCATGTAGTAAAAGTTGCTACGAACCTCAAAATATTGTGACAGTGATGTCGGAAGAATTGCTGATGAACGCAAAATGATGCTAACAGTAATGTAGTGATAATTGCTAATCAACTCAGTGGTGCTTACAGTAATGTAGTAAGTGTTTCGAATAACCTCAAAGTGATGCTGACAGTCATATAGTAAGAGTTGCTATGAACCTCAAAATAATGCGACAGTGATGTAGTAAGAATTGCTAATAAACTCAAAATGATGCTAACAGTAATGTAGTGATAGTTGCTAATCAACTCAGTTATGCTTACAGTAATGTAGTAAGTGTTTCGAATAACCTCAAAGTGATGCTGACAGTCATGTACTAAGAGTTGCTACGAACCTCAAAATAATGCGACAGTAATGTAGTAAAAGTTGCTACGAACCTCAAAATATTGCGACAGTGATGTCGGAAGAATTGCTAATGAACTCAAAATGATGCTAACAGTAATGTAGTGATAGTTGCTAATAAACTCAAAATGATGCTAAAAGTAATGTAGTGATAGTTGCTAAACAACTCAGTGATGCTTACAGTGATGTAATAAGTGTTTCGAACAACCTCAAAGTGACGCTGACAGTCATGTAGTAAGAGTTGCTTCTAACCTCAAAATGATACTAAAAGTAATGTAGTGATAGTTACGAATGAACTCAAAGTGATGCTAGCAGTAATGTAGTAAGAGTTGCTTCGAACCTCAAAGTAATGCGACAGTGATGTCAAAAATATTGTTAATGATCTCAAACTGATGCGACAGTGATGTAGTAAGAATTGCTAATGAACTCAAAATGATGCTAACAGTAATGGAGTGAAAGTTTCGAATAACCTCAAAGTGATGCTGACAGTCATGTAGTAAGAGTTGCTACGAACCTCAAAATAATGCGACAGTGATGTCTGAAGAAATGCTAATGAACTCAAAATGATGCTAACAGTAATGTAGTGATAGTTGCTAATAAACTCAAAGTGATGCTATGTAGTAAGAGTTGCTACGAACCTTAAAATAATGCAACAATAATGTCGTAAGAGTTGCTACGAAACTCAAAATATTGCGACAGTGATTTCGGAAGAATTGCTAATGAACTCAAAATGATGCTAACAGTAATGTAGTGATAGTTGCTAATTAACTCAGTGATGCTTACAGTAATGTAGTAAGTGTTTCGAACAACCTCAAAGTGATGCTGATAGTCATATAGTCAGAGTTGCTACGAACCTTAAAATAATGCGACAGTGATGTCAGGAGAATCGCTAAAGATCTCAAAAAGATGCGACAGTGATTTAGTAAGAATTGCTCAACAACTCAAAATTATGCTAACAACAATGTAGTGATAGTTGCTAATAAACTCAAAGTGATGCTGAAGGTAATGTAGTAAGAGATGCTACGAACCTTAAAATAATGCAACAATAATGTAGTAAGAGTTGCAACGAACCTCAAAATATTGCGACAGTGATGTCGGAAGAATTGCTAATGATCTCAAAATGATGCGACAGTGATGTAGTAAGAATTGCTAATGAACTCAAAATGATGCTAACAGTAATGTAGTGATAGTTGCTAGTCAACTCAGTTATGCTTACAGTAATGTAGTCAGTGTTTCGAATACCCTCAAAGTGGTGCTGACAGTCATGTACTAAGAGTTGCTACAAACCTCAAAATAATGCGACAGTAATGTAGTAAAAGTTGCTACGAACCTCAAAATATTGCGACAGTGATGTCGGAAGAATTGCAAATGAACTCAAAATGATGCTAAAAGTAATGTAGTGATAGTTGCTAATCAACTCAGTGATGCTTACACTAATGTAGTGAGTGTTTCGAATAACCTCAAAATAATGCAACAATAATGTAGTAAGAGTTGCTACGAAACTCAAAATATTGCGACAGTGATGTCGGAAGAACTGCTAATGATCTCAAAATGATGTGAAAGTGATGTAGTAAGAATTGCGAATGAACTCAAAATGATGCTAACAGTAATGGAGTGAAAGTTTCGAATAACCTCAAAGTGATGCTGACAGTCATGTAGTAAGTGTTGCTACGAACCTCAAAATATTGCGACAGTGATGTCGGAAGAATTGCTAATGAACTCAAAATGATGCTAAAAGTAATGTAGTGATAGTTGCTAATCAAGTCAGTGATGCTTACAGTAATGTAGTAAGAGTTTCGAACAACCTCAAAGTGATGCTAACAGTAATGTAGTAAGTGTTTCGAATAACCTCAAAGTGATGCTGACAGTCATGTAGTAAGAGTTGATACGAACCTCAATATAATGCGACAGTAATGTCGTAAAAGTTGCTACGAACCTCAAAATATTGCGACAGTGATGTCGGAAGAATTGCGAATGAACTCTAAATGATGCTAAAAGTAATGTAGTGATAGTTGCTAATCAACTCAGTAATGCTTCCAGTAATGTAGTTAGAGTTTCGAACAACCTCAAAGTGATGGTGACAGTCATGTAGTAACAGTTGCTACGAACCTCAAACTAATGCGACAGTGATGTCGAAAGAATTGCTAATGATCTCAAAATGATGCGACAGTGATTTAGAAAGAATTGCTCATGAACTCAAAATGATGCTAACAGTAATGGAGTGAACGTTTCGAATAACCTCAAAGTGATGCTGATAGTCTTGTACAAAGAGTTGCTACGAACCTCAAAATAATGCGACAGTGATGTCGGAAGAATTGCTAATGATCTCAAAATGATGAGACAGTGATGTAGTTAGAATTGCTAATGAACTCAAAATGATGCTAACAGTAATGGAGTGAAACTTTCGAAAAACGTCAAAGTGATGCTGACAGTCATGTAGTAAGTGTTGCAACAAACGTCAAAATAATGCGAAAGTAATGTCGTAAAAGTTGCTACGAACCTCAAAATATTGCGACAGTGATGTCGGAAGAATCGCTAATGAACTAAAGATGATGCCAACAGTAATGTTGTGAAAGTTGCTAAGAAACACAGTGATGCTTACAGTAATGTAGTAAGAGTTTCAAACAACCTCAAAGTGATGCTGACAGTCATGTAGTAAGAGTTGCTACTAACCTCAAAATAATGCAACAGTAATGTAGTAAGAGTTGCTACGAACCTCCGAATAATGCGACAGTGATGTCAGAAGAATTGCTAATGATCTCAAAATGATGTGACAGTGATGTAGTAAGAATTGCTAATGAACTCAAAATGATGCTAACAGTAATGTAGTGAAAGTTTCGAATAACCTCAGAGTGATGCTGACAGTCATGTAGTAAGAGTTGCTACGAACCTCAAAATAATGCGCCAGTTATTTCGTAAGAATTGCTAATAAACTCTAAATGATGCTGGCGGTAATGGAGGAAGAGTTGAAACTAACCTCAAAATGATGCTACAGTTATGTTGTAAGAATTGCAATTAAATTCAAAATGATGCTAACAGTAATGTAGAGATAGTTCCTAATAAACTCAGTGATGCTTACAGTAATGTAGTAAGTGTTTTGAACAACCTAAAAGTGATGCTGACAGTCATGTGGTCAGAGTTGCGAGTAACCTAAAATTGATGCTGACAGTAATGTAGTAAGAGTTGCTACGAACCTCAAAATAATGCTACAGTGATGTCGTAAGAATTGCTAATCATCTAAAAATGATGCGACAGTGATGTCGTAAGAGTTGCTACGAACCTTAAAATAATGCAACAGTAATGTAGTAAGAGTTGCTACAAACCTCAAAATAATGCGACAGTGATTTTTGGAAGAATTGCTAATGATCTCAAAATGATGCGACAGTGATGTAGTAAGAATTGCTAATGAACTCAAAATGATGCTAACAGTATGGAAGTGAAAGTTTCGAATAACCTCGAAGTGATGCTGACAGTAATGTAGTAGGAGCTGCTATGAACCTAAAAATAATGCAACAGTAATGTGGTAAGAGTTTCTATGAACCTCAAAATAGTGTGAGAGTGATGTCAGAAGACTCGGTAATGATGTCAACATGATGCGACAGTGATGTCGTAAGAATTGCTAATGAACTCAAAATGATGCGACAGTGACGTAGTAAGAATTGTAATGAACTCAAAATGATGCTAACTGTAATGTAGTGAAAGTTTCGAATAACCTCAAAGTGATGCTGACAGTCATGTAGGAAGAGTTGCTATGAACCTTAAAATAATGCAACACTAATGTAGTAAGAGTTACGACGAACTTCAAAATGATGTGACAGTGATGTAGTAAGAATTGCTTATGATTTGAAATGATGGGACAGTGATGTAGTAAGAATTGCAAATGAACTCAAAATGATGATAACAGAAATGGAGTGAATGTTTCAAATAACCTCAAAGTGATGGTGACAGTCATGTAGTCAGAGTTGCTACGAGCCTCAAAATGATGCGACAGTGATTGAGTAAGAATTGCTAATGAACTCAAAATGATGCTAACAGTAATGAAGTGAAAGTTTCGAACAACCTCAAAGTGATGCTGACAGTCATGTTGTAAGAGTTGCTACGAACCTCAAAATAATGTGCCAGTTATTTCGTAAGAATTGCTAATAAACTCTAAATGATGCTGACGGTAATGGAGGAAGAGTTGAAACTAACCTCAAAATGATGCTACAGTTATGTCGTAAGAATTGCAATTCAATTCAAAATGATGCTAACAGTAATGTAGAGATAGTTCCTAATAAACTCAGTGATGCTTACAGTAATGTAGTAAGTGTTTTGAACAACCTCAAAGTGATGCTGACAGTCATGTGGTCAGAGTTGCGAGTAACCTAAAATTGATGCTGACAGTAATGTAGTAAGAGTTGCTGCAAACCTCAAAATAATGCGACAGTAATGTAGTAAAAGTTGCTACGAACCTCAAAATATTGCGACAGTGATTTCGGAGGAATTGCTAATGAACTCAAAATGATGCTAACAGTAATGTAGTGATAGTTGCTAGTTAACTCAGTGATGCTTACAGTAATGTAGTAAGTGTTTCGAACAACCTCAAAGTGATGCTGATAGTCATATAGTCAGAGTTGCTACGAACCTTAAAATAATGCGACAGTGATGTCAGGAGAATTGCTAAAGATCTCAAAAAGATGCGACAGTGATTTAGTAAGAATTGCTCAACAACTCAAAATTATGCTAACAGCAATGTAGTGATAGTTGCTAATAAACTCAAAGTGATGCTGAAGGTAATGTAGTAAGAGTTGCTACGAACCTTAAAATAATGCAACAATAATGTAGTAAGAGTTGCAACGAACCTCAAAATATTGCGACAGTGATGTCGGAAGAATTGTTAATGATCTCAAAATGATGCGACAGTGATGTAGTAAGAATTGCTAATGAACTCAAAATGATGCTAACAGTAATGTAGTGATAGTTGCTAATCAACTCAGTTATGCTTACAGCAATGTAGTCAGTGTTTCGAATACCCTCAAAGTGATGCTGACAGTCATGTAGTAAGAGTTGCTATGAAACTCAAAATATTGCGACAGTGATGTCGGAAGAATTGCTAATGAACTCAAAATGATGCTAAAAGTAATGTCGTGATAGTTGCTAATCAACTCAGTGATGCCTACACTTATGTAGTGAGTGTTTCGAATAACCTCAAAATAATGCAACAATAATGTAGTAAGAGTTGCTACGAAACTCAAAATATTGCGACAGTGATGTCGGAAGAACTGCTAATGATCTCAAAATGATGTGAAAGTGATGTAGTAAGAATTGCGAATGAACTCAAAATGATGCTAACAGTAATAGAGTGAAAGTTTCGAATAACCTCAAAGTGATGCTGACAGTCATGTAGTAAGTGTTGCTACGAACCTCAAAATAATGCTACAGTGATGTAGTAAAAGTTGCTACGAACCTCAAAATATTGCGACAGTGATGTCGGAAGAATTGCTAATGAACTCAAAATGATGCTAAAAGTAATGTAGTGATAGTTGCTAATCAAGTCAGTGATGCTTACAGTAATGTAGTAAGTGTTTCGAATAACCTCAAAGTGATGCTGACAGTCATGTAGTAAGAGTTGCTACGAACCTCAATATAATGCGACAGTAATGTCGTAAAAGTTGCTACGAACCTCAAAATACTGCGACAGTGATGTCGGAGGAATTGCTAATGAACTCAAAATGATGCTAAAAGTAATGTAGTGATAGTTGCTAATCAACTCAGTGATGCTTCCAGTAATGTAGTTAGAGTTTCGAACAACCTCAAAGTGATGGTGACAGTCATGTAGTAAGAGTTGCTACGAACCTCAAACTAATGCGACAGTGATGTCGAAAGAATTGCTAATGATCTCAAAATGATGCGACAGTGATTTAGAAAGAATTGCTCATGAACTCAAAATGATGCTAACAGTAATGGAGTGAACGTTTCGAATAACCTCAAAGTGATGCTGATAGTCTTGTACAAAGAGTTGCTTCGAACCTCAAAATAATGCGACAGTGATGTCGGAAGAATTGCTAATGATTTCAAAATGATGAGACAGTGATGTAGTAAGAATTGCTAATGAACTCAAAATGATGCTAACAGTAATGGAGTGAAACTTTCGAAAAACGTCAAAGTGATGCTGACAGTCATGTAGTAAGTGTTGCTACAAACGTCAAAATAATGCGAAAGTAATGTAGTAAAAGTTGCTACGAACCTCAAAATATTGCGACAGTGATGTCGGAAGAATCGCTAATGAACTCAAGATGATGCCAACAGTAATGTTGTGAAAGTTGCTAAGAAACACAGTGATGCTTACAGTAATGTAGTAAGAGTTTCGAACAACCTCAAAGTGATGCTGACAGTCATGTAGTAAGAGTTGCTACTAACCTCAAAATAATGCAACAGTAATGTAGTAAGAGTTGCTACGAACCTCCGAATAATGCGACAGTGATGTCAGAAGAATTGCTAATGATCTCAAAATGATGTGACAGTGATGTAGTAAGAATTGCTCATGAACTCAAAATGATGCTAACAGTAATGGAGTGAAAGTTTCGAATAACCTCAGAGTGATGCTGACAGTCATGTACTAAGAGTTGCTACGGACCTCAAAATAATGCGCCAGTTATTTCGTAAGAATTGCTAATAAACTCTAAATGATGCTGACGGTAATGGAGGAAGAGTTGAAACTAACCTCAAAATGATGCTACAGTTATGTCGTAAGAATTGCAATTCAATTCAAAATGATGCTAACAGTAATGTAGAGATAGTTCCTAATAAACTCAGTGATGCTTACAGTAATGTAGCAAGTGTTTTGAACAACCTCAAAGTGATGCTGACAGTCATGTGGTCAGAGTTGCGAGTAACCTAAAATTGATGCTGACAGTAATGTAGTAAGAGTTGCTACGAACCTCAAAATAATGCTACAGTAATGTCGTAAGAATTGCTAATCATCTAAAAATGATGCGACAGTGATGTCGTAAGTGTTTCGAACAACCTCAAAGTGATGCTGACAGTAATGTAGTAAGAGTTGCTACGAACCTTAAAATAATGCAACAGTAATGTAGTAAGAGTTGCTACGAACCTCAAAATAATGCGACAGTGATTTTTGGAAGAATTTCTAATGATCTCAAAATGATGCGACAGTGATGTAGTAA
The DNA here is from genome assembly GCF_037954235.1 of Aulostomus chinensis. Taxonomy (NCBI): domain Eukaryota; kingdom Metazoa; phylum Chordata; class Actinopteri; order Syngnathiformes; family Aulostomidae; genus Aulostomus; species Aulostomus chinensis. Next base: position 52,340,992 of record NC_141320.1, on the reverse strand, counting down.
GAATTGCTAATGAACTCAAAATGATGCTAACAGTATGGAAGTGAAAGTTTCAAATAACCTCAAAGTGATGCTGACAGTTATGTAGTAGGAGTTGCTATGAACCTAAAAATAATGCAACAGTAATGTGGTAAGAGTTTCTATGAACCTCAAAATAGTGCGAGAGTGATGTCAGAAGACTCGGTAATGATGTCAACATGATGCGACAGTGATGTCGTAAGAATTGCTAATGAACTCAAAATGATGCGACAGTGACGTAGTAAGAATTGTAATGAACTCAAAATGATGCTAACTGTAATGTAGTGAAAGTTTCGAATAACCTCAAAGTGATGCTGACAGTCATGTAGGAAGAGTTGCTATGAACCTTAAAATAATGCAACACTAATGTAGTAAGAGTTACGACGAACTTCAAAATGATGTGACAGTGATGTAGTAAGAATTGCTTATGATTTGAAATGATGGGACAGTGATGTAGTAAGAATTGCAAATGAACTCAAAATGATAACAGAAATGGAGTGAATGTTTCGAATAACCTCAAAGTGATGGTGACAGTCATGTAGTCAGAGTTGCTACGAACCTCAAAATGATGCGACAGTGATGGAGTAAGAATTGCTAATGAACTCAAAATGATGCTAACAGTAATGAAGTGAAAGTTTCGAACAACCTCAAAGTGATGCTGACAGTCATGTTGTAAGAGTTGCACACAACCCCAATCAACTTTTCCATGATGACATGGAGAGCTTGGCAGCAGCAGCAGGCTTCCATTGGGGGCTGATATGCCAGCTCCACTTAGCCTTCTTTGGAATGGTTTCACCTGGAGTGATGCTGTTATTGAGACCTTTTATCTGGAACAACACCACCTGCATGGAGACTGAGGACTTCAACAGATGCAGATGTTGACCCAGAATAAATCTAAATATTCCAGATGTGTTAAATCAATCCAGCAGCAGTGGTGGGAGCGTCGTAAACTCACTCACTCAGCAGCCGTCAGCCTCCGTACCTGCACAGAGTCCAGCCTGATGTGGTCTCTGTTGTCTGCTCCCAGAGGTGGTCTGTCACCTCTGAACCAGGGGGCTCATCTCTCTGGTGGGAGGGCAGTGGAGGAGCTGCAGCGGGGGAGGCCAGGATGGGCTCCTGTAGGAGGAGCTCTGGCCCTCCTTCAGCACCAGCCAGTGGGAGGGAGTTTGGAAACCTGAGGGGACACAGGAGGAGCTACAGGGCGAGGGAAGGTGGATCAGAACCGTTCTAACAAGAGCCTGAGGGGACACAGGAGGAGCTACAGGGGGAGGGAAGGTGGATCAGAACCGTTCTAACAAGAGCGCTGAGGGGACACAGGAGGAGCTACAGGGCGAGGGAAGGTGGATCAGAACCGTTCTAACAAGAGCCTGAGGGGACACAGGAGGAGCTACAGGGGGAGGGAAGGTGGATCAGAACCGTTCTAACAAGAGCGCTGAGAGGACACAGGAGGAGCTACAGGAGGAGGGAAGGTGGATCAGAACCGTTCTAACAAGAGCGCTGAGAGGACACAGGAGGAGCTACAGGGGGAGGGAAGGTGGATCAGAACCGTTCTAACAAGACCGCTGAGGGGACACAGGAGGAGCTACAGGGGGAGGGAAGATGGATCAGAACCCTTCTAACAAGAGCGCTGAGGGGACACAGGAGGAGCTACAGGGGGAGGGAAGGTGGATCAGAACCGTTCTAACAAGAGCGCTGAGGGGACACAGGAGGAGCTACAGGGGGAGGGAAGGTGGATCAGAACCGTTCTAACAAGAGCGCTGAGGGGACACAGGAGGAGCTACAGGGGGAGGGAAGGTGGATCAGAACCGTTCTAACAAGAGCGCTGAGGGGACACAGGAGGAGCTACAGGGGGAGGGAAGGTGGATCAGAACCGTTCTAACAAGAGCGCTGAGGGGACACAGGAGGAGCTACAGGGGGAGGGAAGGTGGATCAGAACCCTTCTAACAAGAGCGCTGAGGGGACACAGGAGGAGCTACAAGGGGAGGGAAGGTGGATCAGAACCGTTCTAACAAGAGCGCTGAGGGGACACAGGAGGAGCTACAGGGGGAGGGAAGGTGGATCAGAACCGTTCTAACAAGAGCACTGAGGGGACACAGGAGGAGCTACAGGGGGAGGGAAGGTGGATCAGAACCGTTCTAACAAGAGCGCTGAGGGGACACAGGAGGAGCTACAGGGGGAGGGAAGGTGGATCAGAACCGTTCTAACAAGAGTGCTGAGGGGACACAGGTGGAGCCACAGGGGGAGGGAAGGTGGATCAGAACCGTTCTAACAAGAGCGCTGAGGGGACACAGGAGGAGCTGCAGACTGAAGGTTCAACGTAGTCCATGCTGAACTGGTCTTTAGGCACCAGGTGGACAGCAGAAAAAAAAGACAAAAAGGGGAGAATTTTAACAAAAGTATGCAAATGAGCTGAAGATCAAAATACAAAAAGTAAATCACGTTTTTTTTTTCAAATAATTGCCAGCTATTTAGCTAAGAGAAGGACAAATGTCAATCAAGATGTCAGAATGGAACGATCCCACTGGCTTCTGGTCAAGGGAACCATGGAGATGCTAACTTCCTGTTGGACTATCAGGGTGTCTCATCCCTGACATGCTAACTTCCTGTTGGACTATCAGGGTGTCTCATCCCTGACATGCTAACTTCCTGTTGGACGATAAGCGTGTCTCATCCCTGACATGCTAACTTCCTGTTGGACGATAAGCGTGTCTCATCCCTGACATGCTAACTTCCTGTTGGACGATAAGCGTGTCTCATCCCTGACATGCTAACTTCCTGTTGGACGATAAGCGTGTCTCATCCCTGACATGCTAACTTCCTGTTGGACGATAAGCGTGTCTCATCCCTGACATGCTAACTTCCTGTTGGACGATAAGCGTGTCTCATCCCTCACATGCTAACTTCCTGTTGGACGATAAGCGTGTCTCATCCCTGACATGCTAACTTCCTGTTGGACGATAAGCGTGTCTCATCCCTCACATGCTAACTTCCTGTTGGACGATAAGCGTGTGTCATCCCTGACATGCTAACTTCGTGTTGGACAATAAGTGTGTCTCATCCCTGACATGCTAACTTCCTGTTGGACTATGAGGGTGTCTCATCCCTGACATGCTAACTTCCTGTTGGACTATCAGGGTGTCTCATCCCTGACATGCTAACTTCCTGTTGGACTATAAAGCCTGATTGAAGCCTGATTTATGCTTCTGTGTCGAGTAGTATTCGTACCTACGCCGTCGTCGCAGACCGTACGCCGTAGCCTGAAACGCGCCTCCAAAAAAATCCTACTTACGCATCGCGTCGGCGCGTGGTGACGTCAACGTCGAGGACTGTGATTGGTCCGCTCAGAACGTTATTTCCGGTTCAGTCGCAGCACAGCAACACCGCCATTTTCAAAGTTTCTGTGGTGAAGGCTCCAAGAAAAAATGGACCAAGCTGAAGAAAGGATTATCGAGGAGGTGCTCAAGTACGACCACCTCTACAACGCCTCTTCGCGGCACTACAAAGACTGACAAATGGCCAACAATTGTTGTCTGTGACCGGAAGAAAACCAAGGAATCCGACAAGAGCCCCGTAAACAATACAAAGACAAAGCCACACCCCCTAGCGGCTTGGATGTGAATTGCAGAGCAACGACGCAGAATAAACCAGGCTTTTCAGTCGCACCTGTTTTACGCCCCCGTGCCAGATAAGGACCCCCATCGGGCTGTGCCACTCTGGAGGGAGCGCGTCTCACACTCAGTCAGCGGAACCATGCGGATCCGGGCCGGAGCTGTGGGAAGGAGCGCCAATTGTATCGGGTTGTTGTTTTCTGGACTGCAGCAGAACAGGAGCAGCCGGGACTGGAATGTAGAAGTAGGTTATCTTGAAGTTGACTCAGTTATGGTGAACGATATTGTGGTGCAACACTTTAATGAGCTTTAAGGCAAACATATTTCATGAGGAAACAACGCCGGAATTGGACGGATTTCAGCGGCACACAACAACGTATCCGAGACACCTCATTGGAAACCTGGTGGTCTAAGACTAAGAAACACCAGTCACCATGAAGAAAGGAACTTTTAGCTGAGTACTCATGTTCTTTTCTGCAGGTTGAATGTCGCACTTGTTGGACAGAAGCGTCTCATCTCAACAAAAGCACCTCTTCAGTGCTGAGGCATGATGGGGCCAGGCAGGAGAATGAAGTCCCAGATCCACCAGGATGAACTCAGGTATACAGCCACTCTCCAACTGACTCACAGTTGCTTCGTTGATCATTAATTCCTATTCATTTCTTCTCTCCTTCATCTTTAACCATCCAGCTTCCAGGAAGCAGATGCTGGATGAGGCTCTGCTGAATTTCATTCTGAAGGACTGCCAGCCCCTCAGCACTGTTGAGAGGGAAGGGTTCAGGGAACTGGTTCAGGTCCTTGAGCCTCATATGTTTGCCAACCAGGAAGGTTTGTGTGGAAATGATCTAAAGCAGTAGTTGATATCTCCAGTTTATTTCATCTTTAATTTCAATGTATTGATTTACTCTGGGTGTCATTTTCAGACCATCAAACAAACGGTGGCCAAAAAGTACCAGGAGGAACGGGAAGGAGTGAAAAAGGAAGTCCAGCTGCCATGTGGACATCTGTGGACATGGAGGCTCCCTTGGCTCTGACCTGTCACTGCATTAGTGAGAATGAATGTGTTGGGAGTGCAAGACTTTCCACAAAGTCACCCTGCATCATTTTGAGGTTCGTAGCAACTCTTACTGCATCACTGTAGCTTCATTTTGAGGTCAACAGAAAGTCTTACTACATTACTGTCAACATCATTTCTTAGGTTAGTCGCAACTCTCACGACATCACTGTCAACATCATTTTGAGGTCAGTAGCAACTCTCACTACATCACTGTAAGGAGCAACTCTTACCACATTACTTTTGCATTATTTTAAGGTTTTAAGAAACTGTCATTATATCACTTTTAGCATCATTTTGAGGTTTTTAGCAACTCTCACCACATCACTATAGCATCATTTTGTAATTAATAGCAACTCTCATTACATCACTGTAGCATCATTTCTTGGGTTAGGAGCAACTCTTATTAAGTCACTGTAGCATCATTTGAAGATGATGAGCAACTCTCATCACATAAATGAAGAATAATTTCTTAGGTTAGTAGAAACTCTCATTGCATCACTTCAGCATCGTTTTGAGATGATTAGCAACTCATCACATCACTGTAGTACCCTTTCTTAGGTAAGTAGCAACTCTCACTGCATCACTGTAGCATCATTTCTTAGGTTAGAAGAAACTCTCATTACATCACTGGCATCATTCTGAGATTGGATTGCAACTCTCATTACATCACTTTAGCATCATTTTGACATTAGTAGCAACTCTCACTACATCAATTCAGCATTATTTTGAGGTTCGTAGCAACTCTCACGACATGACTAGCATCATTTTGAGGTTTTAATGAACTCTCATGACATCACTTTAGCATCATTTTGAGATTAGTAGCAAGTCTCACTACGTCACTGTAGCATCATTTCTTAGGTTAGTAGCAACTGTCATTACATCACTTTAGCATCATTTTTAGATTAGTAGCAACTCTCACGACATCACTGTAGCATCATTTCTTTGGTTAGTAGCAACTCTCATTACATCACTTTAGGATCATTTTTAGATTAGTAGCAACTCTCACTACATCACTGTAGTATCATTTCTTAGGTTAGTAGCAACTCTCATGAAGTCACTGTAGCATCATTTTGAGGTTCGTAGCAACTCTCACTACATAACTTTAGCATCATTTTTAGATTAGTAGCAACTCTCACTACATCACTGTAGCATCATTTCTTTGGTTAGGAGCAACTCTCATTACATCACTTTAGGATCATTTTTAGATTAGTAGCAACTCTCACCACATCACTGTAGTATCATTTCTTTGTTTAGTAGCAACTCTCACTGCATCACTGTAGCATCATTTCTTAGGTTAGTAGCAACTCTCATTACATCACTGTGGCATCATTTTGAGGTTAGTATCAACTCTTACTACAAGACTGTAGCATCATTTTTAGGTTAGTAGCAATTTATTACATCACTGTAGCATCATTTCTTTGGTTAGGAGCAACTCTCATTAAGTCACTGTGGCATCATTTTGAGGTTCGTAGCATCTCTCACCACATCACTGTAGCATCATTTCTTAGGTTTGAAGCAACTCTCATTACATCACTTTAGCATAATTTTGAAATTCTTAGCAACTCTCATTACATCACTTTAGCATCATTTTGAGATGATTAGCAACTCTCATTACATCACTTTAGCATAATTTTGAAATTCTTAACAACTCTCATTGCATCACTTTAGCATCATTTTGAGATGATTAGCAACTCTCATCACATCACTGTAGCATCCTTTCTTAGGTTAGTAGCAACCCTCACTACATCACTGTCAACATCATTTTGAGGTCAGTAGCAACTCTCACTAACTCACTGTAGCATCATTTCTTCGGTTCGTAGCAACTCTCATTACATCACTTCAGCATCATTATGAGGTTCGTAGCAGCTCTCACTACATTACTGTAGCATCATTTCTTAGGTTCCTAGCAACTCTCACTACATCACTGTAGCATCATTTCTGAGGTTAGGAGCAACTTTCATGAAGTCACTGTAGCATCATTTTGAGGTTCGTAGCAACTCTCACTACATCACTGTAGCATCATTTCTTAGGTTAGTAGCAACTCTCATTACATCACTGTAGCATAATTTCTTTGTTTAGTAGCAACTCTCACTACATCACTGGAGCATCATTTCTTAGGTTCGTAGCAACTGTCATTACATTACTGTAGCATCATTTATTAGGTTCTTCGCAACTCTCACTCCATCACTGTCGCATTATTTTGAGAGTTTTAGCAAATCTTACTACATTACTGTCAGCATCATTTTGAGCATCATAGTAACTCTCACTACATTACTGTAGCATCATTTCTTAGGTTAGTAGCAACTCTCATTACATCACTTAAGCATCGTTTTGAGATGAGTAGCAACTCTCACTACATCACTGTAGCATCATTTCTTTGGTTAGTAGCAACTCTCACTACATGACTGTAGCATCATTTCTTAGGTTCGTAGCAACTGTCATTACATTACTTTAGCATCATTTCTTTGGTTAGTAGCAACTCTCACTACATCACTGTAGCATCATTTCTTAGGTTAGTAGCAACTCTCATTACATCACTTTAGCATCATTTTGAGATGAGTAGAACTCTCACTACATCACTGTCAGCATCATTTTGAGGTTTTAAGTAACTCACTGCATTACTGTCAGCATCATTTTGAGCATAGTGGCAACTCTCACCACATCACTGTAGCATCATTTCTTAGGTTAGTAGCAACTCTCATTACATCACCTTTGCATCATTTTGAGATGAGTAGCAACTCTCACTTCATCACTGTAGCATCATTTCTTAGGTTAGTAGCAACCCTCACTACATCACTGTCAACATCATTTTGAGGTCAGTCGCAACTCTCACTACATCACTGTAGCATCATTTCTTCGGTTCGTAGCAACTCTCATTACATCACTCTAGCATCATTATGAGGTTAGTAGCAACTCTCATTACATCACTTCAGCATCATTATGAGGTTCGTAGCAACTCTCACTACATTACTGTAGCATCATTTCTTCGGTTCGTAGCAACTCTCACGACATCACTGTAGCATCATTTTCTGAGGTTAGGAGCAACTCTCATGAAGTCACTGTAGCATCATTTTGAGGTTCGTAGCAACTCTCACTACATCACTTTAGCATCATTTTTAGATTAGTAGCAACTCTCACTACATCACTGTCGCATCATTTCTTTGGTTAGTAGCAACTCTCATTACATCACTTTAGGATCATTTTTAGATTAGTAGCAACTCTCACCACATCACTGTAGTATCATTTCTTAGGTTAGTAGCAACTCTCATTACATCACTGTAGCATCATTTTGAGGTTTTAAGTAACTCTCACTGCATTACTGTCAGCATCATTTTTAGCATAGTGGCAACTCTCACCACATCACTTTAGCATCATTTCTTAGGTTAGTAGCAACTCTCATTACATCACCTTAGCATCATTTTGAGATGAGTAGCAACCCTCACTACATCACTGTAGCATCATTTCTTTGTTTAGTAGCAACTCTCACTGCATCACTGTAGCATCATTTCTTAGGTTCGCAGCAACTGTCATTACATTACTGTAGCATCATTTCTTAGGTTAGTAGCAACTCTCATTACATCACTGTGGCATCATTTTGAGATGAGTAGCAACTGTCACGACATCACTGCAGCCTTATTTTGAGGTAAGCAGAAATTCTCAGTACATTACTGTTAGCATCATTTTGAGGTTAGTAGCAACTCTCACTACATGACTGTAGCATCATTTTTAGGTTAGTAGCAATTTATTACATCACTGTAGCATCATTTCTTAGGTTAGGAGCAACTCTCATTAAGTCACTGTGGCATCATTTTGAGGTTCGTAGCATCTCTCACCACATCACTGTAGCATCATTTCTTAGGTTTGAAGCAACTCTCATTACATCACTTTAGCATAATTTTGAAATTCTTAGCAACTCTCATTACATCACTTTAGCATCATTTTGAGATGATTAGCAACTCTCATTACATCACTTTAGCATAATTTTGAAATTCTTAACAACTCTCATTACATCACTTTCGCATCATTTTGAGATGATTAGCAACTCTCATCACATCACTGTAGCATCCTTTCTTAGGTTAGTAGCAACCCTCACTACATCACTGTCAACATCATTTTGAGGTCAGTAGCAACTCTCACTACATCACTGTAGCATCATTTCTTCGGTTCGTAGCAACTCTCATTACATCACTTCAGCATCATTATGAGGTTCGTAGCAACTCTCACTACATTACTGTAGCATCATTTCTTAGGTTCCTAGCAACTCTCACTACATCACTGTAGCATCATTTCTGAGGTTAGTAGCAACTCTCATTACATCACTGTAGCATCATTTCTTTGTTTAGTAGCAACTCTCACTACATCACTGGAGCATCATTTCTTAGGTTCGTAGCAACTGTCATTACATTACTGTAGCATCATTTATTAGGTTCTTCGCAACTCTCACTCCATCACTGTCGCATTATTTTGAGAGTTTTAGCAAATCTTACTACATTACTGTCAGCATCATTTTGAGCATCATAGTAACTCTCACTACATTACTGTAGCATCATTTCTTAGGTTAGTAGCAACTCTCATTACATCACTTAAGCATCGTTTTGAGATGAGTAGCAACTCTCACTACATCACTGTAGTATCATTTCTTTGGTTAGTAGCAACTCTCACTACATGACTGTAGCATCATTTCTTAGGTTCGTAGCAACTGTCATTACATTACTTTAGCATCATTTCTTTGGTTAGTAGCAACTCTCACTACATCACTGTAGCATCATTTCTTAGGTTAGTAGCAACTCTCATTACATCACTTTAGCATCATTTTGGGTTGAGTAGAACCCTCACTACATCACTGTCAGCATCATTTTGAGGTTTTAAGTAACTCTCACCACATCACTGTAACATCATTTCTTAGGTTAGTAGCAACTCTCAGTACATCACCTTAGCATCATTTTGAGATGAGTAGCAACTCTCACTACATCACTGTAGCATCATTTCTTAGGTTAGTAGCAACCCTCACTACATCACTGTCAACATCATTTTGAGGTCAGTAGCAACTCTCACTACATCACTGTAGCATCATTTCTTAGGTTAGTAGCAACTCTCATTACATCACTTTAGCATCATTTTGAGATGAGTAGAACTCTCACTACATTACTGTCAGCATCATTTTGAGCATAGTGGCAACTCTCACCACATCACTGTAACATCATTTCTTAGGTTAGTAGCAACTCTCAGTACATCACCTTAGCATCATTTTGAGATGAGTAGCAACTCTCACTTCATCACTGTAGCATCATTTCTTTGTTTAGTAGCAACTCTCACTACATCACTGTCGCATCATTTCTTAGGTTCGTAGCAACTGTCATTACATTACTGCAGCATCATTTCTTAGGTTCGTAGCAACTCTCACTCCATCACTGTAGCATTATTTTGAGAGATTTAGCAAATCTTACTACATTACTGTGAGCATCATTTTGAGCATCATAGTAACTCTCACTACATCGCTGTAGCATCATTTCTTAGTTTAGTAGCAACTCTCATGACATCACTTAAGCATCGTTTTGAGATGAGTAGCAACTCTCACTACATCACTGTAGCATAATTTCTTAGGTTAGTAGTAACTGTCATTTCATCACTTTATCATCATTTTGAGATGAGTATTAACTCTCATTACATCACTTTAGCATCATTTTGAGATGAGTAGAACTCTCACTACATCACTGTAGCATCATTTTGAGATGAGTAGCAACTCTCACTACATCACTGCAGCCTTATTTTGAGGTAAGCAGAAATTCTCAGTACATTACTGTCAGCATCATTTTGAGGTGAGTAGCAACTCTCACTACATGATTGTAGCATCATTTTTAGGTTAGTAGCAATTTATTATATCACTGTAGCATCATTTCTTAGGTTAGTACTAACTCTCATTACATCACTTTAGCATCATTTTGAGATGAGTAGAACTCTCACTACATCACTGTCAGCATCATTTTGAGGTTAGTAGAAACTCTCACTACATGACTGTAGCATCATTTTTAGGTTAGTAGCAATTTATTACATCACTGTAGCATCATTTCTTAGGTTAGTAGCAACTCTCATTACATCACTTTAGCATCATTTTGAGATGAGTAGCAACTCTCACTACATCACTGTAGCATCATTTTGAGATGAGTAGCAACTCTCACTACATCACTGCAGCCTTATTTTGAGGTAAGCAGAAATTCTCAGTACATTACTGTCAGCATCATTTTGAGGTTAGTAGCAACTCTCACTACATGACTGTAGCATCATTTCTTAGGTTAGGAGCAACTCTCATTAAGTCACTGTGACATCATTTTGAGGTTCGAAGCATCTCTCACCACATCACTGTAGCATCATTTCTTAGGTTAGTAGCAACTCTCACTACATCACTGTAGCATCATTTCTTTGTTTAGTAGAAACTCTCACTGCATCACTGTAGCATCATTTCTTAGGTTCGTAGCAACTGTCATTACATTACTGTAGCATCATTTCTTAGGTTAGTAGCAACTCTCATTACATCACTGTGGCATCATTTTGAGATGAGTAGCAACTCTCACGACATCACTGCAGCCTTATTTTGAGGTAAGCAGAAATTCTCAGTACATTACTGTCAGCATCATTTTGAGGTTAGTAGCAATTTGTTACATCACTGTAGCATCATTTCTTAGGTTAGTAGCAACTCTCACTACATCACTGTAGCATCATTTCTTTGTTTAGTAGAAACTCTCACTGCATCACTGTAGCATCATTTCTTAGGTTCGTAGCAACTCTCATTACATCACTGTAGCATCATTTCTTAGGTTAGTAGCAACTCTCATTACATCACTGTGGCATCATTTTGAGATGAGTAGCAACTCTCACAACATCACTGCAGCCTTATTTTGAGGTAAGCAGAAATTCTCAGTACATTACTGTCAGCATCATTTTGAGGTGAGTAGCAACTCTCACTACATGACTGTAGCATCATTTTTAGGTTAGTAGCAATTTATTCTTTCACTGTAGCATCATTTCTTAGGTTAGTAGCAACTCTCATTACATCACTTTAGCATCATTTTGAGATGAGTAGAACTCTCACGACATCACTGTCAGCATCATTTTGAGGTTAGTAGAAACTCTCACTACATGACTGTAGCATCATTTTTAGGTTAGTAGCAATTTATTACATCACTGTAGCATCATTTCTTAGGTTAGTAGCAACTCTCATTACATCACTTTAGCATCATTTTGAGATGAGTAGCAACTCTCACTACATCACTGTAGCATCATTTTGAGATGAGTAGCAACTCTCACTACATCACTGCAGCCTTATTTTGAGGTAAGCAGAAATTCTCAGTACATTACTGTCAGCATCATTTTGAGGTTAGTAGCAACTCTCACTACATGACTGTAGCATCATTTCTTAGGTTAGGAGCAACTCTCATTAAGTCACTGTGACATCATTTTGAGGTTCGAAGCATCTCTCACCACATCACTGTAGCATCATTTCTTAGGTTAGTAGCAACTCTCACTACATCACTGTAGCATCATTTCTTTGTTTAGTAGAAACTCTCACTGCATCACTGTAGCATCATTTCTTAGGTTCGTAGCAACTGTCATTACATTACTGTAGCATCATTTCTTAGGTTAGTAGCAACTCTCATTACATCACTGTGGCATCATTTTGAGATGAGTAGCAACTCTCACGACATCACTGCAGCCTTATTTTGAGGTATGCAGAAATTCTCAGTACATTACTGTCAGCATCATTTTGAGGTTAGTCGCAATTTGTTACATCACTGTAGCATCATTTCTTAGGTTAGGAGCAACTCTCATTAAGTCACTGTGGCATCATTTTGAGGTTCGTAGCATCTCTCACCACATCACTGTAGCATCATTTCTTAGGTTTGAAGCAACTCTCATTACATCACTTTAGCATAATTTTGAAATTCTTAGCAACTCTCATTACATCACTTTAGCATCATTTTGAGATGATTAGCAACTCTCATTACATCACTTTAGCATAATTTTGAAATTCTTAACAACTCTCATTGCATCACTTTAGCATCATTTTGAGATGATTAGCAACTCTCATCACGTCACTGTAGCATCCTTTCTTAGGTTAGTAGCAACCCTCACTACATCACTGTCAACATCATTTTGAGGTCAGTAGCAACTCTCACGACATCACTGTAGCATCATTTCTTCGGTTCGTAGCAACTCTCATTACATCACTTCAGCATCATTATGAGGTTCGTAGCAACTCTCACTACATTACTGTAGCATCATTTCTTAGGTTCCTTGCAACTCTCACTACATCACTGTAGCATCATTTCTGAGGTTAGGAGCAACTCTCATGAAGTCACTGTAGCATCATTTTGAGGTTCGTAGCAACTCTCACTACATCACTGTAGCATCATTTCTTAGGTTAGTAGCAACTCTCATTACATCACTGTAGCATCATTTCTTTGTTTAGTAGCAACTCTCACTACATCACTGGAGCATCATTTCTTAGGTTCGTAGCAACTGTCATTACATTACTGTAGCATCATTTATTAGGTTCTTCGCAACTCTCACTCCATCACTGTCGCATTATTTTGAGAGTTTTAGCAAATCTTACTACATTACTGTCAGCATCATTTTGAGCATCATAGTAACTCTCACTACATTACTGTAGCATCATTTCTTAGGTTAGTAGCAACTCTCATTACATCACTTAAGCATCGTTTTGAGATGAGTAGCAACTCTCACTACATCACTGTAGCATCATTTCTTTGGTGAGTAGCAACTCTCACTACATGACTGTAGCATCATTTCTTAGGTTCGTAGCAACTGTCATTACATTACTTTAGCATCATTTCTTTGGTTAGTAGCAACTCTCACTACATCACTGTAGCATCATTTCTTTGGTTAGTAGCAACTCTCATTACATCACTTGAGCATCATTTCTTAGGTTCGTAGCAACTCTCACCACATCACTGTAGCATCATTTCTTAGGTTCGTAGCAACTCTCACTCCATCACTGTAGCATTATTTTGAGAGTTTTAGCAAATCTTACTACATTACTGTCAGCATCATTTTGAGCATCATAGTAACTCTCACTACATCACTTTAGCATCATTTCTTAGGTTCGTAGCAACTCTCATTACATCACTTTAGCATCATTTTGAGATGAGTAGAACTCTCACTACATCACTGTCAGCATCATTTTGAGGTTAGTAGCAACTCTCACTACATTACTGTAGCATCATTTTTTGGTTAGTAGCAATTTATTACATCACTGTAGCATCATTTCTTAGGTTAGTAGCAACTCTCATTACATCACTTTAGCATCATTTTGAGATGAGTAGCAACTCTCACTACATCACTGTAGCATCATTTCTTTGTTTAGTAGCAACTCTCACTACATCACTGTAGCATCATTTCTTAGATGAGTAGCAACTCTCATTACATCACTTAAGCATCGTTTTGAGATGAGTAGCAACTCTCACTACATCACTCTAGCATCATTTCTTTGGTTAATAGCAACTCTCACTCCATCACTGTAGCATTATTTTGAGATTTTTAGCAAATCTTGCTAGATTACTCTCAGCGTCATTTTGAGGAAAGGAGCAACTCTCACCACATTACTATCGCATTATTCTAAGTTTTTTTCGAAACTCATTATATCACTTTTAGCATCATTTTGAGGTTTTTAGCAACTCTCTACATATCACTGGAGCATCATTTCTTGGGTTAGTAGCAGAAATTCTCATGACATTACTGTTAGCACCATGATGAGGTTAGTCGCAACTCTCATGACATTACTGTAAGCATCATTATGAGATTAGTAGCAACTCTCACGACATCACTGTAGCATCATTTTGAGGTTTTAAAAAAAATGTAAAGAAAATTTCGTTGACATTTCCACCATGGTTAATGACAAGAAAGCAATCTTGAATCTAAGCAACTCTCACAAGATTACTGTGAGCATCATTTTAGCATAGTAGCAGCTCTCACCACATCACTGTAGCATCATTTTGAGATGAGTAGCAGCTCTCACCACATCACTGTAGCATCATTTTGAGATGAGTAGCAGCTCTCACTACATGACTGCAGCATCATTTTTAGGTTAGTCGCAATTTATTACATCACTGTAGCATCATTTCTTAGTTTAGGAGCAACTCTCATTAAGTCACTGTAGCATCATTTTGAGGTACGTAGCAACTCTCACTACATCACTGTCAGCATCATTTTAAAGTTAGAAGCAAGTCTCACTTCATCATTTTAGCATCATTTTTAAATTAGTAGGAACTCTCATTACATCACTTTAGCATCATTTTGAGATGAGTAGCAACTCTCATCACACCACTGTAGCATCATTTCTTAGGTTAGGAGCAACTCTCATGAAGTCACTGTAACATCATTTTGAGGTTCGTAGCAACTCTCACTACATCACTGTCAGCATCATTTTAAGGTTAGAAGCAAGTCTCACGACATGACTGTAGCATCATTTTGAGGTTTTAATCAACTCTCATGACATCACATTAGCATCATTTTGAGATTAGTAGCAAGTCTCACTGCATCACTGTCGCATAATTTCTTAGGTTAGATGCAACTGTCATTACATCTATTCAGCATCATTTTGAAATTAGTAGCAACTCTCATTACATCACTGTAGTATCATTTTGAGATGAGTAGCAACTCTCACTACATCACTGCAGCCTTATTTTGAGGAAAGCAGAAATTCTCAGTACATTACTGTCAGCATCATTTTGAGGTTTGTAGCAACTCTCACTACATGACTGTAGCATCATTTTTGGGTTAGTAGCAATTTATTACATCACTGTAGCATCATTTCTTAGGTTAGGAGCAACTCTCATTTAGTCACTGTAGCATCATTTTGAGGTTCGTAGCAACTCTCACTACATCACTGTCAGCATCATTTTAAGGTTAGAAGCAAGTCTCACGACATGAGTGTAGCATCATTTTGAGGTTTTAATCAACTCTCATGACATCACATTAGCATCATTTTGAGATTAGTAGCAAGTCTCACTGCATCACTGTCGCATAATTTCTTAGGTTAGCAGCAACTGTCATTACATCTATTCAGCATCATTTTGAAATTAGTAGCAACTCTCATTACATCACTGTAGTATCATTTTGAGATGAGTAGCAACTCTCACTACATCACTGCAGCCTTATTTTGAGGTAAGCAGAAATTCTCAGTACATTACTGTCAGCATCATTTTGAGGTTTGTAGCAACTCTCACTACATGACTGTAGCATCATTTTTGGGTTAGTAGCAATTTATTACATCACTGTAGCATCATTTCTTAGGTTAGGAGCAACTCTCATTAAGTCACTGTAGCATCATTTTGAGGTTCGTAGCAACTCTCACCACATCACTGTAGCATCATTTCTTAGGTTTGTAGCAACTCTCATTACATCACTTTAGCATAATTTTGAAATTCTGAGCAACTCTCATTACATCACTTAAGCATCATTTTGAGATGATTAGCAACTCTCATCACATCACTGTAGCATCCTTTCTTAGGTTAGTAGCAACTCTCACTACATCACTGTAACATCCTTTCTTAGGTTAGTAGCAACCCTCACTACATCACTGTCAACATCATTTTGAGGTCAGTAGCAACTCTAACTAAATCACTGGAGCATCATTTCTTCGGTTCGTAGCAACTCTCATTACATCACTTCAGCATCATTATGAGGTTCGTAGCAACTCTCACTTCATCACTGTTGCATCATTCCTTTGGTTAATAGCAACTCTCACTACATCACTGTAGCATCATTTCTGAGGTTAGTAGCAACTCTCATGACGTCACTTTAGCTTCATTTTTAAATTAGTAGGAACTCTCATTACATCACTTTATTATCATTTTGAGATGAGTGGCAACTCTCATCACATCACTGTAGCATCATTTCTTAGGTTAGGAGCAACTCTCATGAAGTCACTGTAGCATCATTTTAAGGTTCGTTGCAACTCTCACTACATCACTGTCAGCATCATTTTAAGGTTAGTAGCAACTCTCACTACATCACTGTAGCATCATTTCTGAGGTTAGTAGCAACTCTCATTACATCACTTTAGCATTTTTTGAAATTAATAGCAACTCTCATTACATCGCTTTAGCATCATTTTTAGATTAGTGGCAAATGTCACTACATCACTGTAGCATCATTTCTTTGGTTAGTAGCAACTCTCATTACAACACTTTAGCATCATTTTGAGGTTCGTCACAACTGTCACTACATTACTGTAGCATCATTTTGAGATGAGTAGGAACTCTCACTACATCACTGTAGCATCATTTTGAGATGAGTAGGAACTCTCAATACATCACTGTAGCATCATTTCTTTGTTTAGTAGCAACTCTCACTACATCACTGTAGCATTATTTTGAGAGTTTTAGCAAATCTTACTGCATTACTGTCAACATCATTTTGAGCATCATAGCAACTCTCACTACATCACTTTAGCATCATTTCTTAGGTTCGTAGCAACTCTCATTACATCACTTTAGCATCATTTTGAGATGAGTAGAACTCTCACTACATCACTGTCAGCATCATTTTGAGGTTAGTAGCAACTCTCACTACATTACTGTAGCATCATTTTTAGGTTAGTAGCAATTTATTACATCACTGTAGCATCATTTCTTAGGTTAGTAGCAACTCTCATTACATCACTTTAGCATCATTTTGAGATGAGTAGCAACTCTCACTACATCACTGTAGCATCTTTTCTTTGTTTAGTAGCAACTCTCACTACATCACTGTAGCATCATTTCTTAGATGAGTAGCAACTCTCATGACATCACTTAAGCATCGTTTTGAGATGAGTAGCAACTCTCACTACATCACTCTAGCATCATTTCTTTGGTTAATAGCAACTCTCACTCCATCACTGTAGCATTATTTTGAGATTTTTAGCAAATCTTGCTAGATTACTCTCAGCGTCATTTTGAGGAAAGGAGCAACTCTCACCACATTACTATCGCATTATTTTAAGTTTTTTTCGAAACTCATTATATCACTTTTAGCATCATTTTGAGGTTTTTAGCAACTCTCTACATATCACTGGAGCATCATTTCTTGGGTTAGTAGCAGAAATTCTCATGACATTACTGTTAGCACCATGATGAGGTTAGTCGCAACTCTCATGACATTACTGTAAGCATCATTATGAGGTTAGTAGCAACTCTCACGACATCACTGTAGCATCATTTTGAGGTTTTAAAAAAAATGTAAAGAAAATTTCGTTGACATTTCCACCATGGTTAATGACAATAAAGCAATCTTGAATCGAAGCAACTCTCACAAGATTACTGTGAGCATCATTTTAGCATAGTAGCAGCTCTCACCACATCACTGTAGCATCATTTTGAGATGAGTAGCAGCTCTCACCACATCACTGTAGCATCATTTTGAGATGAGTAGCAGCTCTCACTACATGACTGCAGCATCATTTTTAGGTTAGTAGCAATTTATTACATCACTGTAGCATCATTTCTTAGTTTAGGAGCAACTCTCATTAAGTCACTGTAGCATCATTTTGAGGTACGTAGCAACTCTCACTCCATCACTGTCAGCATCATTTTAAAGTTAGAAGCAAGTCTCACTTCATCATTTTAGCATCATTTTTAAATTAGTAGGAACTCTCATTACATCACTTTAGCATCATTTTGAGATGAGTAGCAACTCTCATCACACCACTGTAGCATCATTTCTTAGGTTAGGAGCAACTCTCATGAAGTCACTGTAACATCATTTTGAGGTTCGTAGCAACTCTCACTACATCACTGTCAGCATCATTTTAAGGTTAGAAGCAAGTCTCACGACATGACTGTAGCATCATTCCTTTGGTTAATAGCAACTCTCACTACATCACTGTAGCATCATTTTGAGATGAGTGGCAACTCTCATCACATCACTGGAGCATCATTTCTTAGGTTAGGAGCAACTCTCATGAAGTCACTGTAGCATCATTTTAAGGTTCGTTGCAACTCTCACTACATCACTGTCAGCATCATTTCTGAGGTTAGTAGCAACTCTCATTACATCACTTGAGCATTTTTTGAAATTAATAGCAACTCTCATTACATCGCTTTAGCATCATTTTTAGATTAGTAGCAAATGTCACTACATCACTGTAGCATCATTTCTTTGGTTAGTAGCAACTCTCATTACAACACTATAGCATCATTTTGAGGTTCGTGGCACCTCTCACTTCATCACTGTAGCATCACTTTGAGGATTTTAGCAACTCTCACCACATCACTTTAGCATCATTTTGAGATTTTTAGCAACACATACAACATTACTGTAGCATTGTTGAGGTTCGTAGCAAGTCTCACTACATTACTTACAGCATCATTTTTAGATTTTTATTAGCAACTCTCACTACATTACTGTCAGCATCATTTTAAGGTTTTAAGCAACTCTTATTGCATCGCTGGAGCATCATTTTGAGGTCCGTAGCAACTCTCACTACATTACTGGAGCATCATTTGGAGATTTTAAGCAACTGTCACTACATCACTGTAGAATCATTTGAAGGATAGTAGCAACTCTCACCACATCACTGTCGCATCATTTTTAGTTTTTTAAGAAACTCTCACCACATCACTGTGGCATCATTTTGAGATTTTAAGCAACTCTCACTACATGAATGTCAGCATCATTTTAAGGTTTTTACCAACACTAAATACATCACTGCAGCATCATTTTGAGGTTCGTAGCAACTCTCACTACATTACTGTAGCATCATTTTGAGGTTCGTAGCATCTCTCACTACATTACTGACAGCATCATTTTTAATTTTTTTGCAACTCTCACCACATCACTTTTGCATCATTTTGAGGTTTTTAGTTACTTAATACATGACTGGAGTATCATTTTTAGGATCGTAGCAACTCTCACTACATCACTGTAGCATCATTTTTAAGTTCGTAGCAACTCTCACGACATAACTGTAGCATCATTTTGAGGTTCGTGGCAACTCTCACTACATCAGTGGTGCATCATTTTGAGGTTCGTAGCAACTCTCACTACATAACTGTAGCATCATTTTGAGGTTCGTAGCAACTCTCACTATAACAGTGGAGAATCATTTTGAGGTTTTTAGCAACTTCATACATTACTGTAGCATCATTTTGAGGATCGTAGCAACTCTCACTACATTACTGTAGCATTATTTTTAGGTTCGTAGCAACTCTCACTACATTACTGTAGCATCATTTTTAGGTTCGTAGCAACTCTCACTACATTACTGTAGCATCATGTTGAGGTTCGTAGCATCTCTCACTACATTACTGACAGCATCATTGTGAGGTTTTTAGCAACTCTCGCCACATCACTTCAGCATCATTTTGAGATTTTTAGCAACTCTTCCGACATCACTGTAGCAGCATTTTGAGGTTTTTAGCAACTTTCAATTCATCACTTTAGCATCATTTTGAGGTTCGTGGCAACTCTCACTTCATCACTGTCGCATCATTTTGAGGTTTTTAGCAACTTAATACATTACTGGAGCATCATTTTTAAGATCCTAGCAACTCTCACTACATCACTGTAGCATCATTTTGAAGATTTTTGCAACTCTCACCACATCACTTTAGCATCATTTTTAGGATCGTAGCAACTCTCACTACATCACTGTAGCATCATTTTGAGGATCGTAGCAACTCTCACTACATCACTGTAGAATCATTTTGAGGTTTTTAGCAACTTAATACATTACTGGAGCTTCATTTTTAAGATCCTAGCAACTCTCACTACATCACTGTAGCATCATTTTGAAGATTTTTGCAACTCTCACCACATCACTTTAGCATCATTTTGAGATTTTTAGCAACACTTCCAAAATTACTGTAGCATTATTGAGGTTCGTAGCAAGTCTCACTACATTACTTACAGCATCATTTTTAGATTTTTAGCAACTCCTGCAACATTACTGTAGCATCATTTCAAGGTTCGTAGCAACTCTCACTACATCACTGGAGCATCATTTTGAGGTTTTTAGCAACTTAATACATTACTGTAGCATCATTTTGAGGATCGTAGCAACTCTCACTACATTACTGTAGCATCATGTTGAGGTTCGTAGCATCTCTCAATACATTACTGACAGCATCATTGTGAGATTTTTAGCAACTCTCGCCACATCACTTTAGCATCATTTTGAAATTTTTAGCAACTCTTCCGACATCACTGTAGCAGTTTTTTAAGGTTTTAAGCAACTCTCACTACATGACTGTGGAATCATTTTGAGGTTTTAAGCAACTCCTACCACATCACTGTAGCATCATTTATAGGTTCGTAGAAACTCTCACTTCATTACTGGAGCATCATTTATAGGTTCGTAGCAACTCTCACTACATTACTGTGGAGTCATTTTGAGATTTTTAGCAAGTCTCACCACATCACTGTAGCATCATTTTGAGATTTTTAGCAACTCTTACTACATTACTGTAGCATCATTTTTAGATTCGTAGCAACTCTCACTCCATCACTGACAGCATCATGTTGAGGTTTTTAGCAACTCTCACCACATCACCGAAGCATAATTTTGAGATTTTTAGCAACTCTTCCTACATCACTGCAGCATCATTTTGAGGATAGTAGCAACTCTCACTAAATCAGTGGAGCATCATTTTTAGGTTTTTGCAACTTTCAGCACATCACAGTCGCATCATTTTGAATTTTTAAGCAACTCTCACTACATCACTGGAGCATCATTTTGAGGTTCGTAGCAACTCTCACTACATCACTCTAGTATCATTTTTAGGTTTTTAGCAACTTAATACATTACTAGAGCATCATTTTTAGGATCCTAGCAACTCTCACTACATTACTGGAGCATCATTTTGAGGTTCGTAGCAACTCTCACTACATCACTGTAGCATCATTTTGAAGATTTTTGCAACTCTCACCACATCACTTTAGCATCATTTTGAGATTTTTAGCAACACTTACAACATTACTGTAGCATTATTGAGGTTCGTAGCAAGTCTCACTACATTACTTAGAGCATCATTTTTAGATTTTTAGCAACTCCTGCAACATTACTGTAGCATCATTTTGAGGTTCGTAGCAACTCTCACTACATAACTGTAGCATCATTTTGAGGTTCGTAGCAACTCTCACTACATCAGTGGAGCATCATTTTGAGGTTTTTAGCAACTTAATACATTACTGTAGCATCATTTTGAGGATCGTAGCAACTCTCACTACATTACTGTAGCATCATTTTTAGGTTCGTAGCAACTCTCACTACATTACTGTAGCATCATGTTGAGGTTCGTAGCATGTCTCACTACATTACTGACAGCATCATTGTGAGGTTTTTAGCAACTCTCGCCACATCACTTTAGCATCATTTTGAGATTTTTAGCAACTCTTCCGACATCACTGTAGCAGCATTTTGAGGTTTTTAGCAACTTTCAATTCATCACTTTAGCATCATTTTGAGGTTCGTGGCAACTCTCACTTCATCACTGTAGCATCACTTTGAGGATTTTAGCAACTCTCACCACATCACTGTCGCATCATTTTGAGGTTTTTAGCAACTGAATACATTACTGGAGTATCATTTTTAGGATCGTAGCAACTCTCACTACATAACTGTAGCATCATTTTCAGGTTTTTAGCAACTTAATACATTACTGGAGCATCATTTTTAGGATCCTAGCAACTCTCACTACATTACTGGAGCATCATTTTGAGGTTCGTGGCAACTCTCACTACATCACTGTAGCATCATTTTGAAGATTTTTGCAACTCTCACCACATCACTTTAGCATCATTTTGAGATTTTTAGCAACACTTACAACATTACTGTAGCATTATTGAGGTTCGGAGCAAGTCTCACTACATTACTTACAGCATCATTTTTAGATTTTTAGCAACTCCTGCAACATTACTGTAGCATCATTTTGAGGTTCGTAGCAACTCTCACGACATAACTGTAGCATCATTTTGAGGTTCGTAGCAACTCTCACTACATCAGTGGTGCATCATTTTGAGGTTTGTAGCAACTTAATACATTACTGTAGCATCATTTTGAGGTTCGTAGCAACTCTCACTACATAACTGTAGCATCATTTTGAGGTTCGTAGCAACTCTCACTACAACAGTGGAGAATCATTTTGAGGTTTTTAGCAACTTAATACATTACTGTAGCATCATTTTGAGGATCGTAGCAACTCTCACTACATTCCTGTAGCATCATTTTTAGGTTCGTAGCAACTCTCACTACATTACTGTAGCATCATTTTAAGGTTCGTAGCATGTCTCACTACATTACTGACAGCATCATTGTGAGGTTTTTAGCAACTCTCGCCACATCACTTCAGCATCATTTTGAGATTTTTAGCAACTCTTCCGACATCACTGTAGCAGCATTTCGAGGTTTTTAGCAACTTTCAATTCATCACTTTAGCATCATTTTGAGGTTCGTGGCAACTCTCACTTCATCACTGTCGCATCATTTTGAGGTTTTTAGCAACTTAATACATTACTGGAGTATCATTTTTAGGATCGTAGCAACTCTCACTACATCACTGTAGCATCATTTTGAGGTTTTTAGCAACTTAATACATTACTGGAGCATCATTTTTAAGATCCTAGCAACTCTCACTACATCACTGTAGCATCATTTTGAAGATTTTTGCAACTCTCACCACATCACTTTAGCATCATTTTGAGATTTTTAGCAACACTTCCAAAATTACTGTAGCATTATTGAGGTTCGTAGCAAGTCTCACTACATTACTTACAGCATCATTTTTAGATTTTTAGCAACTCCTGCAACATTACTGTAGCATCATTTCAAGGTTCGTAGCAACTCTCACTACATAACTGTAGCATCATTTTGAGGTTTTTAGCAACTTAATACATTACTGTAGCATCATTTTGAGGATCGTAGCAACTCTCACTACATTACTGTAGCATCATTTTGAGGTTCGTAGCAACTCTCACTACATTACTGTAGCATCATGTTGAGGTTCGTAGCATCTCTCAATACATTACTGACAGCATCATTGTGAGATTTTTAGCAACTCTCGCCACATCACTTTAGCATCATTTTGAAATTTTTAGCAACTCTTCCGACATCACTGTAGCAGCATTTTGAGGTTTTTAGCAACTTTCACTACTTCACTGTAGCAGCATTTGGAGGATAGTAGCAACTCTCACCACATCACTGTAGCATCATTTCTTAGATTAGTAGCAACTCTCACTACATCACTGGAGCATCATTTTGAGGTTTTTAGCAACTTAATACATTACTGTAGCATCATTTTGAGGTTTTAAGCAACTCTCACTACATGACTGTGGAATCATTTTGAGGTTTTAAGCAACTCCTACCACATCACTGTAGCATCATTTATAGGTTCGTAGAAACTCTCACTTCATTACTGGAGCATCATTTATAGGTTCGTAGCAACTCTCACTACATTACTGTGGAGTCATTTTGAGATTTTTAGCAAGTCTCACATCATCACTGCAGCATCATTTTGAGATTTTTAGCAACTCTTACTACATTACTGTAGCATCATTTTTAGATTCGTAGCAACTCTCACTACATCACTGTAGCATCATTTCTTAGATTAGTAGCAACTCTCACTACATCACTGGAGAATCATTTTGAGGTTTTTAGCAACTTAATACATTACTGTAGCATCATTTTGAGGTTTTAAGCAACTCTCACTACATGACTGTGGAATCATTTTGAGGTTTTAAGCAACTCCTACCACATCACTGTAGCATCATTTATAGGTTCGTAGAAACTCTCACTTCATTACTGGAGCATCATTTATAGGTTCGTAGCAACTCTCACTACATTACTGTGGAGTCATTTTGAGATTTTTAGCAAGTCTCACCACATCACTGTAGCATCATTTTGAGATTTTTAGCAACTCTTACTACATTACTGTAGCATCATTTTTAGATTCGTAGCAACTCTCACTACATCACTGTAGCATCATTTCTTAGATTAGTAGCAACTCTCACTACATCACTGGAGAATCATTTTGAGGTTTTTAGCAACTTAATACATTACTGTAGCATCATTTTGAGGTTTTAAGCAACTCTCACTACATGACTGTGGAATCATTTTGAGGTTTTAAGCAACTCCTACCACATCACTGTAGCATCATTTATAGGTTCGTAGAAACTCTCACTTCATTACTGGAGCATCATTTATAGGTTCGTAGCAACTCTCACTACATTACTGTGGAGTCATTTTGAGATTTTTAGCAAGTCTCACCACATCACTGTAGCATCATTTTGAGATTTTTAGCAACTCTTACTACATTACTGTAGCATCATTTTTAGATTCGTAGCAACTCTCACTACATCACTGACAGCATCATGTTGAGGTTTTTAGCAACTCTCACCACATCACCGAAGCATAATTTTGAGATTTTTAGCAACTCTTCCTACATCACTGCAGCATCATTTTGAGGATAGTAGCAACTCTCACTAAATCAGTGGAGCATCATTTTTAGGTTTTTGCAACTTTCAGCACATCACAGTCGCATCATTTTGAATTTTTAAGCAACTCTCACTACATCACTGGAGCATCATTTTGAGGTTCGTAACAACTCTCACTACATCACTCTAGTATCATTTTTAGGTTTTTAGCAACTTAATACATTACTAGAGCATCATTTTTAGGATCCTAGCAACTCTCACTACATTACTGGAGCATCATTTTGAGGTTCGTAGCAACTCTCACTACATCACTGTAGCATCATTTTGAAGATTTTTGCAACTCTCACCACATCACTTTAGCATCATTTTGAGATTTTTAGCAACACTTACAACATTACTGTAGCATTATTGAGGTTCGTAGCAAGTCTCACTACATTACTTAGAGCATCATTTTTAGATTTTTAGCAACTCCTGCAACATTACTGTAGCATCATGTTGAGGTTCGTAGCATGTCTCACTACATTACTGACAGCATCATTGTGAGGTTTTTAGCAACTCTCGCCACATCACTTTAGCATCATTTTGAGATTTTTAGCAACTCTTCCGACATCACTGTAGCAGCATTTTGAGGTTTTTAGCAACTTTCAATTCATCACTTTAGCATCATTTTGAGGTTCGTGGCAACTCTCACTTCATCACTGTAGCATCACTTTGAGGATTTTAGCAACTCTCACCACATCACTGTCGCATCATTTTGAGGTTTTTAGCAACTGAATACATTACTGGAGTATCATTTTTAGGATCGTAGCAACTCTCACTACATAACTGTAGCATCATTTTCAGGTTTTTAGCAACTTAATACATTACTGGAGCATCATTTTTAGGATCCTAGCAACTCTCACTACATTACTGGAGCATCATTTTGAGGTTCGTGGCAACTCTCACTACATCACTGTAGCATCATTTTGAAGATTTTTGCAACTCTCACCACATCACTTTAGCATCATTTTGAGATTTTTAGCAACACTTACAACATTACTGTAGCATTATTGAGGTTCGGAGCAAGTCTCACTACATTACTTACAGCATCATTTTTTGATTTTTAGCAACTCCTGCAACATTACTGTAGCATCATTTTGAGGTTCGTAGCAACTCTCACGACATAACTGTAGCATCATTTTGAGGTTCGTAGCAACTCTCACTACATCAGTGGTGCATCATTTTGAGGTTTGTAGCAACTTAATACATTACTGTAGCATCATTTTGAGGTTCGTAGCAACTCTCACTACATAACTGTAGCATCATTTTGAGGTTCGTAGCAACTCTCACTACAACAGTGGAGAATCATTTTGAGGTTTTTAGCAACTTAATACATTACTGTAGCATCATTTTGAGGATCGTAGCAACTCTCACTACATTCCTGTAGCATCATTTTTAGGTTCGTAGCAACTCTCACTACATTACTGTAGCATCATTTTAAGGTTCGTAGCATGTCTCACTACATTACTGACAGCATCATTGTGAGGTTTTTAGCAACTCTCGCCACATCACTTCAGCATCATTTTGAGATTTTTAGCAACTCTTCCGACATCACTGTAGCAGCATTTCGAGGTTTTTAGCAACTTTCAATTCATCACTTTAGCATCATTTTGAGGTTCGTGGCAACTCTCACTTCATCACTGTCGCATCATTTTGAGGTTTTTAGCAACTTAATACATTACTGGAGTATCATTTTTAGGATCGTAGCAACTCTCACTACATCACTGTAGCATCATTTTGAGGTTTTTAGCAACTTAATACATTACTGGAGCATCATTTTTAAGATCCTAGCAACTCTCACTACATCACTGTAGCATCATTTTGAAGATTTTTGCAACTCTCACCACATCACTTTAGCATCATTTTGAGATTTTTAGCAACACTTCCAAAATTACTGTAGCATTATTGAGGTTCGTAGCAAGTCTCACTACATTACTTACAGCATCATTTTTAGATTTTTAGCAACTCCTGCAACATAACTGTAGCATCATTTCAAGGTTCGTAGCAACTCTCACTACATAACTGTAGCATCATTTTGAGGTTTTTAGCAACTTAATACATTACTGTAGCATCATTTTGAGGATCGTAGCAACTCTCACTACATTACTGTAGCATCATTTTGAGGTTCGTAGCAACTCTCACTACATTACTGTAGCATCATGTTGAGGTTCGTAGCATCTCTCAATACATTACTGACAGCATCATTGTGAGATTTTTAGCAACTCTCGCCACATCACTTTATCATCATTTTGAAATTTTTAGCAACTCTTCCGACATCACTGTAGCAGCATTTTGAGGTTTTTAGCAACTTTCACTACTTCACTGTAGCAGCATTTGGAGGATAGTAGCAACTCTCACCACATCACTGTAGCATCATTTCTTAGATTAGTAGCAACTCTCACTACATCACTGGAGCATCATTTTGAGGTTTTTAGCAACTTAATACATTACTGTAGCATCATTTTGAGGTTTTAAGCAACTCTCACTACATCACTGGAGCATCATTTTTAGGTTCGTAACAACTCTCACTACATCACTCTAGTATCATTTTTAGGTTTTTAGCAACTTAATACATTACTGGAGCATCATTTTGAGGATCGTAGCAACTCTCACTACATTACTGTAGCATCATTTTGAGGGTCATAGCAACTCTCACTACATCACTATAGCATCATTTTGAGGTTCGTGGCAACTCTCACTTCATCACTGTAGCATCACTTTGAGGATTTTAGCAACTCTCACCACATCACTTTAGCATCATTTTGAGATTTTTAGCAACACATACAACATTACTGTAGCATTATTGAGGTTCGTAGCAAGTCTCACTACATTACTTACAGCATCATTTTTAGATTTTTAGCATCTCTCACTACATTACTGTCAGCATCATTTTAAGTTTTTAAGCAACTCTTATTGCATCGCTGGAGCATCATTTTGAGGTCCGTAGCAACTCTCACTACATTACTGTAGCATCATTTGGAGATTTTAAGCAACTCTCACTACATCACTGTAGAATCATTTGAAGGATAGTAGCAACTCTCACCACATCACTGTCGCATCATTTTTAATTTTTTGAGAAACTCTCACCACATCACTGTGGCATCATTTTGAGATTTTAAGCAACTCTCACTACATGAATGTCAGCATCATTTTAAGGTTTTTACCAACACTAAATACATGACTGCAGCATCATTTTGAGGTTCGTAGCATCTCTCACTACATTACTGACAGCATCATTTTTAATTTTTTTGCAACTCTCACCACATCACTTTAGCATCATTTTGAGGTTCGTAGCAACTCTCACTACATCACTGGAGCATCATTTTGATGTTTTTACCAACACTTACTACATTACTGTAGCATCATTTTGAGGTTCATAGCAACTCTCACTACATAACTGTAGCATCATTTTGAGGTAAGTAGCAACTCTCACTACATCACTGTCGCATCATTTTGAGGTTTTTAGCAACTTAATACATTACTGGAGTATCATTTTTAGGATCGTAGCAACTCTCACTACATCACTGTAGCATCATTTTTAGTTTTTTAGCAACTTAATACATTACTGGAGCATCATTTTTAGGATCCTTGCAACTCTCACTACATTACTGGAGCATCATTTTGAGGTTTTTAGCAACTCTCACTACATTACTGTAGCATCATTTTGAAGATTTTTGCAACTGTCACCACATCACTTTAGCATCATTTTGAGATTTTTAGCAACACTTACAACATTACTGTAGCATTATTGAGGTTCGTAGCAAGTCTCACTACATTACTTACAGCATCATTTTTAGATTTTTAGCAACTCCTGCAACATTACTGTAGCATCATTTTGAGGTTCGTCGCATCTCTCACTACATAACTGTAGCATCATTTTGAGGTTCGTAGCAACTCTCACTACATCAGTGGAGCATCATTTTGAGGTTTTTAGCAACTTTCAATTCATCACTTTAGCATCATTTTGAGGTTCGTGGCAACTCTCACTTCATCACTGTCGCATCATTTTGAGGTTTTTAGCAACTTAATACATTACTGGAGCATCATTTTTAGGTTCGTAGCAACTCTCACTACATTACTGTAGCATCATTTTAAGGTTCGTAGCATGTCTCACTACATTACTGACAGCATCATTGTGAGGTTTTTAGCAACTCTCGCCACATCACTTCAGCATCATTTTGAGATTTTTAGCAACTCTTCCGACATCACTGTAGCAGCATTTTGAGGTTTTTAGCAACTTTCAATTCATCACTTTAGCATCATTTTGAGGTTCGTGGCAACTCTCACTTCATCACTGTAGCATCACTTTGAGGATTTTAGCAACTCTCACCACATCACTGTCGCATCATTTTGAGGTTTTTAGCAACTTAATACATTACTGGAGTATCATTTTTAGGATCATAGCAACTCTCACTACATCACTGTAGCATCATTTTCAGGTTTTTAGCAACTTAATACATTACTGGAGCATCATTTTGAGATTTTTAGCAACACTTCCAAAATAACTGTAGCATTATTGAGGTTCGTAGCAAGTCTCACTACATTACTTACAGCATCATTTTTAGATTTTTAGCAACTCCTGCAACATTACTGTAGCATCATTTCAAGGTTCGTAGCAACTCTCACTACATAACTGTAGCATCATTTTGAGGTTTTTAGCAACTTAATACATTACTGTAGCATCATTTTGAGGATCGTAGCAACTCTCACTACATTACTGTAGCATCTTTTTTAGGTTCGTAGCATCTCTTTACTACATTACTGTAGCATCATGTTGAGGTTCGTAGCATCTCTCAATACATTACTGACAGCATCATTGTGAGATTTTTAGCAACTCTCGCCACATCACTTTAGCATCATTTTGAAATTTTTAGCAACACTTACAACATTACTGTCAGCATCATTTTAAGGTTTTAAGCAACTCTCACTACATGACTGTGGAATCATTTTGAGGTTTTAAGCAACTCCTACCACATCACTGTAGCATCATTTATAGGTTCGTAGAAACTCTCACTTCATGACTGGAGCATCATTTATAGGTTCGTAGCAACTCTCACTACATTACTGTGGAGTCATTTTGAGATTTTTAGCAAGTCTCACCACATCACTGTAGCATCATTTTGAGATTTTTAGCAACTCTTACTACATTACTGTAGCATCATTTTTAGATTCGTAGCAACTCTCACTACATCACTGACAGCATCATGTTGAGTTTTTTAGCAACTCTCACCACATCACCGAAGCATAATTTTGAGATTTTTAGCAACTCTTTCTACATCACTGCAGCATCATTTTGAGGATAGTAGCAACTCTCACTAAATCAGTGGAGCATCATTTTTAGGTTCGTAGCAACTCTCACTACATTACTGTAGCATCATGTTGAGGTTCGTAGCAACTCTCACTACATTACTGACAGCATCATTGTGAGGTTTTTAGCAACTCTCGCCACATCACTTTAGCATCATTTTGAGATTTTTAGCAACTCTTCCGACATCACTGTAGCAGCATTTTTAGGTTTTTAGCAACTTTCACTACTTCACTGTAGCAGCATTTGGAGGATAGTAGCAACTCTCACCACATCACTGTCGCATGTTTTTAAGATTTTAAGAAACTCTCACCACATCACTGTAGCATCATTTCTTGGATTAGTAGCAACTCTCACTACATCACTGGAGCATCATTGTGAGGTTTTAAGCAACTCTTACTACATCACTGTAGCAGCATTTTGAGGTTTTTAGGAACTTAATACGTTACTGTAGCATCATTTTGAGGTTTTTAGCAACTTAATACATTACTGTAGCATTATTTTGAGGTTCGTAGCAACTCTTACAACATTACTGTCGCATCATTTTGAGGTTTTAAGCAACTCTCACTACATGACTGTGGAATCATTTTGAGGTTTTAAGCAACTCCTACCACATTACTGTAGCATCATTTATAGGTTCGTAGCAACTCTCACTTCATTACTGGAGCATCATTTATAGGTTCGTAGCAACTGTCACTACATTACTGTGGAATCATTTTGAGATATTTAGCAACTCTCACTACATCAGTGGAGCATCATTTTGAGGTTTTTGCAACTTTCAACACATCACAGTCGCATGATTTTGAGTTTTTAAGCAACTCTCACTACATAAATCTAGCATCATTTTGAGGTTTTTAGCAACTTAATACATTACTGTAGCAGCATTTTGAGGATTTTAGCAACTCTAACCACATCACTGGAGCATCATTTTCAGTTCCGTAGCAACTCTCACTACATCACTGTAGCATCATTTTGAGATTTTAAGCAACTCTCACTACATCAGTGTCGCATCATTTGGAGGATAGTAGCAACTCTCACCACATCACTGTCGCATCATTTTGAGATTTTAAGCAACTCTCACTACATGACTGTAAGCATCATTTCAAGGTTTTAAGCAACTCTTACTGCATCACTGGAGCATCATTTTGAGATTTGAAGCAACTCTCACTACATCAATTTAGCATCAATTTCTAGATTAGTAGCAACTCTCACTACATCACTGGAGCATCATTTTGAGGTTTTTACCAACACTTAATTCATCACTGCAGCATCAATTTTAGGTTTTTAGCAACTCTCCCCACATCACTGTCGCATCATTTTGAGATTTTAAGCAACTCTCACGACATCACTGTAGCATCATTTGGAGGATAGTAGCAAGTCTCACCACATCACTTTAGCATCATTTCTTAGATTAGTAGCAACTCTCACTACATCACTGTAGCATCATTTTGAGGATAGTAGCAAATCTCACTTCACGACTTTCAGCATCATTTTGAGGTTCGTAGCAACTCTTACTACATCACTGGAGCATCATTTTGAGTTTTTTGAAACTATTACCACATCGCTGTCACATCATTTTGAGATTTTAAGCAACTCTCACGACATCACTGTAGCATCATTTGGAGGATAGTAGCAACTCTCACTACATGACTGTCAGCATCATTTTTAAAGGTTTTAAGCAACTCTTACTGCATCACTGGAGCATCATTTTGAGGTTTTTAGTCAACCTCATACATTACTGTAGCATCATTTTGAGGATCGTAGCAACTCTCACTACATCACTGTAGCATCATTTTGAGGTTTTTAGCAACCTACTACATTACTGTAGCATCATTTTGAGGATCGTAGCAACTCTCACTACATCACTGTAGCATCATTTTGAGGTTCGTAGCAACTCTCACTACATTTCTGTAGCATCATTTTTAGGTTCGTAGCAACTCTCACTACATTACTGTGGCATAATTTTTAAGATTTTAGCAACTCTCACCACATCACTTCAGCATCATTTTGAGATTTTTAGCAACTCTTACTACATTACTGTAGCATCATTTTGAAGTTCGTAGCAACTCTCACAACATTACTGTCAGCATCATTTTGAGGTTTTTAGCAACTCTCACTACATCACTGTAGCATCATTTTGAGGTTCTTAACAACTCTCACAACATTACTGTCAGCATCATTTTGAGGTTTTAAGCAACTCTTACTGCATCACTGGAGCATCATTTTGAGGTCCGTAGCAACTCTCACTATATCACTGGAGCATCATTTTGAGGTTTTTACCAACACTTACTACATCACTGCAGCATCATTTTGAGGTTTTTAGCAACTCTCACTACATGAGTGTAGCATCATTTTGAGGTTCGTAGCAACTCTCACTACATCACTGTAGCATCATTTTGAGGGTCGTAGCAACTCTCACTACATTACTGACAGCATCATTTTGATTTTTTTTTTCAACTCTCACCACATCACTTTAGCATCATTTTGAGATTTTTAGCAACTCTTCCTACATTACTGTAGCATCATTTTGAGGTTCGTAGCAACCCTCACTACAAAACTGTAGCATCATTTTGAGGTTTTTAGCAACTTAATACATTACTGGAGCATCATTTTTAGGATCCTAGCAACTCTCACTACATTACTGTAGCATCTTTTTGAGGTTCTTAGCAACTCTCACCACATTACTGTCGCATCATTTTTATGTTCTGAGCAACTCTCACTACATTACTGGAGCATCATTTTGAGGTTCGTGGCAACTCTCACTACATCACTGTAGCATCATTTTGAGGATTTTAGCAACTCTCGCTACATCACTGTAGCATCATTTTGAGATTTTTAGCAACACTTACAACATTACTGTCAGCATCATTTTAAGGTTTTAAGCAACTCTTATTGCATCACTGAAGCATCATTTTGAGAGTTTTAGCAACTCTCACCACATCACTGAAGCATCATTTTGAGATTTTTAGCAACTCTTCCTATATCACTGTAGCATCATTTCTTAGATTAGTAGCAACTCTCACTACATCACTGGAGCATCATTTTGAGGTTCGTAGCAACTCTCACTACATTACTGTAGCATCATTTTGAGGTTCGTCGCATCTCTCACTACATTACTAACAGCATCATTGTGAGGTTTTAAGCAACTCTCGCCACATCACTTTCGCATCATTTTGAGATTTTTAGCAACTCTTCCGACATCACTGTAGCAGCATTATGAGGTTTTTAGCAACTTTCACTACTTCACTGGAGCATCATTTTGAGGTTTTAAGCACCTCGTACTACATCACTGTAGCAACATTTTGAGGTTTTTAGCAACTTAATACATTACTGTAGCATCATTTTGAGGTTTTTAGCAACTTAATACATTACTGTAGCATCATTTTGAGGTTGGGAGCAACTCTTACAACATTACTGTAGCATCATTTTGAGGTTTTAAGCAACTCTCACTACATGACTGACGAATCATTTTGAGGTTTTAAGCAACTCCTACCACATCACTGTAGCATCATTTATAGGTTCGTAGCAACTCTCACTTCATTACTGGAGCATCATTTATAGGTTCATAGCAACTCTCATTTCATTACTGGAGCATCATTTATAGGTTCGTAGCAACTCTCACTACATTACTGTGGAATCATTTTGAGATTTTTAGGAAGTCTTACTACATTCCTGTAGCATCATGTTGAGGATCGTAGCAACTCTCACTACATTACTGTAGCATCATTTTTAGGTTCGTAGCAACTCTCACTACATTACTGTAGCATCATGTTGAGGTTCGTAGCAACTCTCACTACATTACTGACAGCATCATTGTGAGGTTTTTAGCAACTCTCGCCACATCACCTTAGCATCATTTTGAGATTTTTAGCAACTCTTCCGACATCACTGTAGCAGCATTTTGAGGTTTTTCGCAACTTTCACTACTTCACTGTAGCAGCATTTGGAGGATAGTAGCAACTCTCACCACATCACTGTCGCATGTTTTTAAGATTTTAAGAAACTCTCACCACATCACTGTAGCATTATTTCTTAGATTAGTAGCAACTCTCACTTCATCACTGGAGCATCATTTTGAGGTTTTAAGCAACTCTCACTACATCACTGTAGCATCATTTTGAGATTTTAAGCAACTCTCACGACATGACTGTAAGCATCATTTTAAGGTTTTAAGCAACTCTTTCTGTATCACTGGAGCATCATTTTGAGATTTGAAGCAACTCTCACTACATCACTTTAGCATCATTTTCTCGATTAGTAGCAACTCTCACTACATCACTGGAGCATCATTTGAGGTTTTTACCAACACTTAATACATCACTGCAGCATCATTTTGAGGTTTTTAGCAACTCTCACCACATTACTGTCAGCATCATTTTGAGGTTCGTAGCAACTCTCACCACATCACTGTCGCATCATTTTGAGATTTTAAGCAACTCTCACTACATCACTGTAGCATCATTTGGAGGATAGTAGCAAGTCTCACCACATCACTTTAGCATCATTTCTTAGATTAGTAGCAACTCTCACTACATCACTGTAGCATCATTTTGAGGAAAGTAGCAAATCTCACTTCACGACTGTCAGCATCATTTTGAGGTTCGTAGCAACTCTTACTACATCACTGGAGCATCATTTTGAATTCTTTGAAACTATTACCACATCACTGTCACATCATTTTGAGATTTTAAGCAACTCTCACTACATCACTGTAGCATCATTTGGAGGATTGTAGCAACTCTCACTACATGACTGTCAGCATCATTTTTAAAGGTTTTAAGCAACTCTTACTGCATCACTGGAGCATCATTTTGAGGATCGTAGCAACTCTCATTACATCACTGGAGCATCATTTTGAGGTTTTTTGCAACACTTACATTACTGTAGCATTATTGAGGTTCGTAGCAAGTCTCACTACATTACTTACAGCATCATTTTTAGATTTTTAGCAACTCCTACTACATTACTGTAGCATCATTTTGAGGTTCGTAGCAACTTAATACATTACTGTAGCATCATTTTGAGGTTCGTAGCAACTCTTACAACATTACTGTAGCATCATTTTGAGGTTTAAAGCAACTCCTACCACATCACTGTGGCATCATTTATAGGTTGGTAGCAACTCTCACTTCATCACTGGAGCATCATTTTGAGGTTCGTCGCAACTCTCACTACATTACTGTAGCATCATTTTGAGGTTTGTAGCAACTCTCACTACATTACTGACAGCATCATTGTGAGGTTTTTAGCAACTCTTGCCACATCACTTTAGCATCATTTTGAGATTTTTAGCAACTCTTCTGACATCACTGTAGCAGCATTATGAGGTTTTTAGCAACTTTCACTACTTCACTGGAGCATCATTTCAAGGTTTTAAGCAACTCTCACTACATCACTGTAGCATCATTTGGAGGATAGTAGCAAGTCTCACCACATCACTTTAGCATCATTTCTTAGATTAGTAGCAACTCTCACTACATCACTGTAGCATCATTTCTTAGATTAGTAGCAACTCTCACTACATCACTGGAGCATCATTTTGAGATTAGTAGCAACTCTCACTACATCACTGTAGCAACATTTTGAGGTTTTTAGCAACTTAATACATTACAGTAGCATCATTTTGAGGTTTTTAGCAACTTAATACATGACTGTAGCATCATTTTCAGGTTCGTAGCAACTCTTACAACATTACTGTAGCATCATTTTGAGGTTTTAAGCAACTCTCACTCCATGACTGTGGAACCATTTTGAGGTTTTAAGCAACTCATACCACATCACTGTAGCATCATTTATAGGTTCGTAGCAACTCTCACTTCATTACTGGAGCATCATTTATAGGTTCGTTGCAACTCTCACTACATTACTGTGGAATCATTTTGAGATTTTTAGCAACTCTCACCACATCACCGAAGCGACATTTTGAGATTTTTAGCAACTCTTCCGACATCACTGCAGCATCATTTTGAGGATAGTAGCAACTCTCACTTCATGACTTTCAGCATCATTTTGAGGTTTGTAGGAACGCTCACTACATCAGTGGAGCATCATTTTGAGATTTTAAGCAACTTAATACATTACTGTACCATCATTATGAGGATCGTAGCAACTCTCACTACATTACTGTAGCATCATTTTGAGGATCGTAGCAACTCTCACTACATTACTGTAGCATCATGTTGAGGTTCGTAGCATCTCTCACTACATTACTGACAGCATCATTGTGAGGTTTTTAGCAACTCTCGCCACATCACTTTAGCATCATTTTGAGATTTTTAGCAACTCTTCTGACATCACTGTAGCAGCATTTTGAGGTTTTTAGCAACTTTCACTACTTCACTGGAGCATCATTTTGAGGTTTTAAGCAACTCTTCCGACATCACTGTAGCAACATTTTGAGGTTTTTAGCAACTTAATACATTACTGTAGCATAATTTTGAGGTTTTTAGCAACTTAATACATTACTGTAGCATCATTTTGAGGTTGGTAGCAACTCTTACAACATTACTGTAGCATCATTTTGAGGTTTTAAGCAACTCTCACTACATGACTGTGGAATCATTTTGAGGTTTTAAGCAACTCCTACCACATAACTGTAGCATCATTTATAGGTTCGTAGCAACTCTCACTTCATTACTGGAGCATCATTTATAGGTTCGTAGCAACTCTCACTACATTACTGTAGCATCATGTTGAGGTTCGTAGCATCTCTCACTACATTACTGACAGCATCATTGTGAGGTTTTTAGCAACTCTTGCCACATCACTTTAGCATCATTTTGAGATTTTTAGCAACTCTTCCGACATCACTGTAGCAGCATTTTGAGGTTTTTAGCAACTTTCACTACTTCACTGTCGCAGCATTTGGAGGATAGTAGCAACTCTCACCACATCACTGTCGCATGTTTGTAACATTTTAAGAAACTCTCACTACATCACTGTAGAATCATTTGAAGGATAGTAGCAACTCTCACCACATCACTGTCGCATCATTTTTAATTTTTTGAGAAACTCTCACCACATCACTGTGGCATCATTTTGAGATTTTAAGCAACTCTCACTACATGAATGTCAGCATCATTTTAAGGTTTTTACCAACACTAAATACATCACTGCAGCATCATTTTGAGGTTCGTAGCAACTCTCACTACATTACTGTAGCATCATTTTGAGGTTCGTAGCATCTCTCACTACATTACTGACAGCATCATTTTTAATTTTTTTGCAACTCTCACCACATCACTGCAGCATCATTTTGAGGTTCGTAGCAACTCTCACTACATCACTGGAGCATCATTTTGATGTTTTTACCAACACTTACTACATTACCGTAGCATCATTTTGAGGTTCATAGCAACTCTCACTACATAACTGTAGCATCATTTTGAGGTAAGTAGCAACTCTCACTACATCACTGTCGCATCATTTTGAGGTTTTTAGCAACTTAATACATTACTGGAGTATCATTTTTAGGATCGTAGCAACTCTCACTACATCACTGTAGCATCATTTTGAGTTTTTTAGCAACTTAATACATTACTGGAGCATCATTTTTAGGATCCTAGCAACTCTCACTACATTACTGGAGAATCATTTTGAGGTTCGTGGCAACTCTCACTACATTACTGTAGCATCATTTTGAAGATTTTTGCAACTGTCACCACATCACTTTAGCATCATTTTGAGATTTTTAGCAACACTTACAACATTACTGTAGCATTATTGAGGTTCGTAGCAAGTCTCACTACATTACTTACAGCATCATTTTTAGATTTTTAGCAACTCCTGCAACATTACTGTAGCATCATTTTGAGGTTCGTCGCATCTCTAACTACATAACTGTAGCATCATTTTGAGGTACGTAGCAACTCTCACTACATCAGTGGAGCATCATTTTGAGGTTTTTAGCAACTTAATACATTACTGTAGCATCATTTTGAGGATCGTAGCAACTCTCACTACATTACTGTAGCATCATTTTTAGGTTCGTAGCAACTCTCACTACATTACTGTAGCATCATGTTGAGGTTCGTAGCAACTCTCACTACATTACTGACAGCATCATTGTGAGGTTTTTAGCAACTCTCGCCACATCACTTTAGCATCATTTTGAGATTTTTAGCAACTTTCACTACTTCACTGTAGCAGCATTTGGAGGATAGTAGCAACTCTCACCACATCACTGTCGCATGTTTTTAAGATTTTAAGAAACTCTCACCACATCACTGTAGCATCATTTCTTAGATTAGTAGCAACTCTCACTACATCACTGGAGCATCATTGTGAGGTTTTAAGCAACTCTTACTACATCACTGTAGCAGCATTTTGAGGTTTTTAGGAACTTAATACGTTACTG
Organism: Aulostomus chinensis; assembly: GCF_037954235.1. Classification (NCBI taxonomy): domain Eukaryota; kingdom Metazoa; phylum Chordata; class Actinopteri; order Syngnathiformes; family Aulostomidae; genus Aulostomus; species Aulostomus chinensis. The sequence goes on along the minus strand of NC_141320.1, from coordinate 52,302,185 downwards.
TAGCATCATTTTGAGGTTTTTAGCAACTTAATACATTACTGTAGCATTATTTTGAGGTTCGTAGCAACTCTTACAACATTACTGTCGCATCATTTTGAGGTTTTAAGCAACTCTCACTACATGACTGTGGAATCATTTTGAGGTTTTAAGCAACTCCTACCACATCACTGTAGCATCATTTTGAGGTTCGTAGCAACTCTCACTACATTTCTGTAGCATCATTTTTAGGTTCGTAGCAACTCTCACTACATTACTGTGGCATAATTTTTAAGATTTTAGCAACTCTCACCACATCACTTCAGCATCATTTTGAGATTTTTAGCAACTCTTACTACATTACTGTAGCATCATTTTGAAGTTCGTAGCAACTCTCACAACATTACTGTCAGCATCATTTTGAGGTTTTTAGCAACTCTCACTACATCACTGTAGCATCGTTTTGAGGTTCTTAACAACTCTCACAACATTACTGTCAGCATCATTTTGAGGTTTTAAGCAACTCTTACTGCATCACTGGAGCATCATTTTGAGGTCCGTAGCAACTCTCACTATATCACTGGAGCATCATTTTGAGGTTTTTACCAACACTTACTACATCACTGCAGCATCATTTTGAGGTTTTTAGCAACTCTCACTACATGAGTGTAGCATCATTTTGAGGTTCGTAGCAACTCTCACTACATCACTGTAGCATCATTTTGAGGGTCGTAGCATCTCTCACTACATTACTGACAGCATCATTTTGATTTTTTTTTTTCAACTCTCACCACATCACTTTAGCATCATTTTGAGATTTTTAGCAACTCTTTCTACATTACTGTAGCATCATTTTGAGGTTCGTAGCAACCCTCACTACAAAACTGTCGCATCATTTTGAGGTTCGTAGCAACTCTCACTACATCACTGTAGCATCATTTTGAGGTTTTTAGCAACTTAATACATTACTGGAGCATCATTTTTAGGATCCTAGCAACTCTCACTACATTACTGTAGCATCTTTTTGAGGTTCTTAGCAACTCTCACCACATTACTGTCGCATCATTTTGATGTTCTGAGCAACTCTCACTACATTACTGGAGCATCATTTTGAGATTTTTAGCAACACTTACAACATTACTGTCAGCATCATTTTAAGGTTTTAAGCAACTCTTATTGCATCACTGAAGCATCATTTTGAGATTTTTAGCAACTCTCACCACATCACTGAAGCATCATTTTGAGATTTTTAGCAACTCTTCCTACATCACTGTAGCACCATTTCTTAGATTAGTAGCAACTCTCACTACATCACTGGAGCATCATTGTGAGGTTTTAAGCAACTCTCGCCACATCACTTTAGCATCATTTTGAGATTTTTAGCAACTCTTCCGACATCACTGTAGCAGCATTATGAGGTTTTTATCAACTTTCACTACTTCACTGGAGCATCATTTTGAGGTTTTAAGCAACTCGTACTACATCACTGTAGCAACATTTTGAGGTTTTTAGCAACTTAATACATTACTGTAGCATCATTTTGAGGTTTTTAGCAACTTAATACATTACTGTAGCATCATTTTGAGGTTCGTAGCAACTCTTACAACATTACTGTAGCATCATTTTGAGGTTTTAAGCAACTCTCACTACATGACTGTGGAATCATTTTGAGGTTTTAAGCAACTCCTACCACATCACTGTAGCATCATTTATAGGTTCATAGCAACTCTCACTTCATTACTGGAGCATCATTTATAGGTTCGTAGCAACTCTCACGACATTACTGTGGAATCATTTTGAGATTTTTAGCAAGTCTAACCACATCACTGTAGCATCATTTTGAGATTTTTAGCAACTCTTACTACATTACTGTAGCATCATTTTGAGGTTCGTAGAAACTCTCACTACATTACTGTAGCATCATGTTGAGGTTCGTAGCAACTCTCACTACATCACTGTCGCATCATTTTGAGGTTTTTAGCAACTTAATACATTACTGGAGTATCATTTTTAGGATCGTAGCAACTCTCACTACATCACTGTAGCATCATTTTGAGTTTTTTAGCAACTTAATACATTACTGGAGCATCATTTTTAGGATCCTTGCAACTCTCACTACATTACTGTAGCATCATGTTGAGGTTCGTAGCATCTCTCACTACATTACTGACAGCATCATTGTGAGGTTTTTAGCAACTCTTCCGACATCACTGTAGCAGCATTTTGAGGTTTTTCGCAACTTTCACTACTTCACTGTAGCAGCATTTGGAGGATAGTCGCAACTCTCACCACATCACTGTCGCATGTTTTTAAGATTTTAAGAAACTCTCACCACATCACTGTAGCATCATTTCTTACATTAGTAGCAACTCTCACTTCATCACTGGAGCATCATTTTGAGGTTTTAAGCAACTCTCACTACATCACTGTAGCATCATTTTGAGATTTTAAGCAACTCTCACTACATCACTGTAGCATCATTTGGAGGATAGTAGCAACTCTCACCACATCACTGTCGCATCATTTTGAGATTTTAAGCAACTCTCACTACATGACTGTAAGCATCATTTTAAGGTTTTAAGCAACTCTTTCTGTATCACTGGAGCATCATTTTGAGATTTGAAGGAACTCTCACTACATCACTTTAGCATCATTTTCTCGATTAGTAGCAACTCTCACTACATCACTGGAGCATCATTTGAGGTTTTTACCAACACTTAATACATCACTGCAGCATCATTTTGAGGTTTTTAGCAACTCTCACCACATTACTGTCAGCATCATTTTGAGGTTCGTAGCAACTCTCACCACATCACTGTCGCATCATTTTGAGATTTTAAGCAACTCTCACTACATCACTGTAGCATCATTTGGAGGATAGTAGCAAGTCTCACCACATCACTTTAGCATCATTTCTTAGATTAGTAGCAACTCTCACTACATCACTGTAGCATAATTTTGAGGAAAGTAGCAAATCTCACTTCACGACTGTCAGCATCATTTTGAGGTTCGTAGCAACTCTTACTACATCACTGGAGCATCATTTTGAATTTTTTGAAACTATTACCACATCACTGTCACATCATTTTGAGATTTTAAGCAACTCTCACTACATCACTGTAGCATCATTTGGAGGATTGTAGCAACTCTCACTACATGACTGTCAGCATCATTTTTAAAGGTTTTAAGCAACTCTTACTGCATCACTGGAGCATCATTTTGAGGATCGTAGCAACTCTCATTACATCACTGTAGCATCATTTTGAGGTTTTTTGCAACACTTACATTACTGTAGCATTATTGAGGTTCGTAGCAAGTCTCACTACATTACTTACAGCATCTTTTTTTAGATTTTTAGCAACTCCTACTACATTACTGTAGCATCATTTTGAGGTTGGTAGCAACTCTTACAACATTACTGTAGCATCATTTTGAGGTTTTAAGCAACTCTCACTACATCACTGTAGAATCATTTTGAGGTTTTCAGCAACTCCTACCACATCACTGTGGCATCATTTATAGGTTCGTAGCAACTCTCACTTCATTACTGGAGCATCATTTATAGGTTCGTAGCAACTCTCACTACATTACTGTGGAATCATTTTGAGATTTTTAGCAAGTCTAACCACATCACTGTAGCATCATTTTGGGATTTTTAGCAACTCTTACTACATTACTGTAGCATCATTTTGAGGTTCGTAGCATCTCTCACTACATTACTGACAGCATCATTGTGAGGTTTTTAGCAACTCTTGCCACATCACTTTAGCATCATTTTGAGATTTTTAGCAACTCTTCCGACATCACTGTAGCAGCATTTTGAGGTTTTTAGCAACTTTCACTACTTCACTGTAGCAGCATTTGGAGGATAGTAGCAACTCTCACCACATCACTGTCGCATGTTTTTAACATTTTAAGAAACTCTCACTACATCACTGTAGCATCATTTCTTAGATTAGTAGCAACTCTCACTTCATCACTGGAGCATCATTTTGAGGTTTTAAGCAACTCTCACTACATCACTGTAGCATCATTTTGAGATTTTTAGCAACTCTCACTACATCACTGTAGCATCATTTGGAGGATAGTAGCAACTCTCACTACATCACTGTAGCATCATTTGGAGGATAGTAGCAACTCTCACCACATCACTGTAGCATCATTTTGAGATTTTAAGCAACTCTCACTACATGACTGTAAGCATCATTTTAAGGTTTTAAGCAACTGTTTCTGTATCACTGGAGCATCATTTTGAGATTTGAAGCAACTCTCACCACATCACTTTAGCATCATTTTGAGGTTTTTACCAACACTTAATACATCACTGCAGCATCATTTTGAGGTTTTTAGCAACTCTCACCACATTAATGTCAGCATCATTTTGAGGTTCGTAGCAACTCTCACCACATCACTGTCGCATCATTTTGAGATTTTAAGCAATTCTCACTACATCACTGTAGCATCATTTGGAGGATAGTAGCAAGTCTCACCATATCACTTTAGCATCATTTCTTAGATTAGTAGCAACTCTCACTACATCACTGTAGCATCATTTTGAGGATAGTAGCAAATCTCACTTCACGACTGTCAGCATCATTTTGAGGTTCGTAGCAACTCTTACTACATCACTGGAGCATCATTTTGAGTTTTTTGAAACTATTACCACATCACTGTCACATCATTTTGAGATTTTAAGCAACTCTCACTACATCACTGTAGCACCATTTGGAGGATCGTAGCAACTCTCACTACATGACTGTCAGCATCATTTTTAAAGGTTTTAAGCAACTCTTACTGGATCACTGGAGCTTCATTTTGAGGTTTTTAGTCAACCTAATACATTACTGTAGCATCATTTTGAGGATCGTAGCAACTCTCACTACATCACTGTAGCATCATTTTGAGGTTTTTTGCAACACTTACAACATGACTGTAGCATTATTGAGGTTCGTAGCAAGTCTCACTACATTACTTACAGCATCATTGTGAGGTTTTTAGCAACTCTCGCCACATCACTTTAGCATCATTTTGAGATTTTTAGCAACTCTTCCGACATCACTGTAGCAGCATTTTGAGGTTTTCAGCAACTTTCACTACTTCACTGTAGCATCATTTGGAGGATAGTCGCAACTCTCACCACATCACTGTCGCATCTTTTTAAGATTTTAAGAAACTCTCACTACATCACTGTAGCATCATTTCTTAGATAAGTAGCAACTCTCACTACATCACTGGAGCATCATTTTGAGGTTTTAAGCAACTCTTACTGGATCACTGGAGCTTCATTTTGAGGTTTTTAGTCAACCTAATACATTACTGTAGCATCATTTTGAGGATCGTAGCAACTCTCACTACATCACTGTCGCATCATTTTGAGGTTTTTTGCAACACTTACAACATGACTGTAGCATTATTGAGGTTCGTAGCAAGTCTCACTACATTACTTACAGCATCATTTTTAGATTTTTAGCAACTCCTACTACATTACTGGAGCATCATTTTGAGGTTCGTAGCAACTTAATACATTACTGTAGCATCATTTTGAGGTTCGTAGCAACTCTCACTTCATTACTGGAGCATCATTTATAGGTTCGTAGCAACTCTCACTACATTACTGTGGAATCATTTTGAGATTTTTAGCAAGTCTAACCACATAACTGTAGCATCATTTTGAGATTCATAGCAACTCTCACTACATCACTGACAGCATTATTTTGAGGTTTTTAGCAACTCTCACCACATCACCGAAGCATCATTTTGAGATTTTTAGCAACTCTTCCTACATCACTGCAGCATCATTTTGAGGTTAGTACCAACTCTCACTTCATGACTCTCAGCATCATTTGAGGTTCGTAGCAACGCTCACTACATCAGTGGAGCATCATTTTGAGATTTTAAGCAACTTAATACATTACTGTAGCATCATTTTGAGGATCGTAGCAACTCTCACTACATTACTGTAGCATCATTTTGAGGTTGGTAGTAACTCTCACTACATTACTGTAGCATCATGTTGAGGTTCGTAGCATCTCTCACTACAGAACTGACAGCATCATTGTGAGGTTTTTAGCAACTCTCGCCACATCACTTTAGCATCATTTTGAGATTTTTACCAACTCTTCCGACATCACTGTAGCAGCATTTTGAGGTTTTTAGCAACTTTCACTACTTCACTGTAGCATCATTTGGAGGATAGTCGCAACTCTCACCACATCACTGTCGCATCTTTTTAAGATTTTAAGAAACTCTCACCACATCACTGTGGCATCATTTCTTAGATTAGTAGCAACTCTCACTACATCACTGGAGCATCATTTTGAGGTTTTAAGCAACTCTTACTACATCACTGTACCAACATTTTGAGGTTTTTAGCAACTTAATACATTACTGTAGCATCATTTTGAGGTTTTAAGCAACTCTCACTACATGACTGTGGAATCATTTTGAGGTTTTAAGCAACTCCTACCACATCACTGTAGCATCATTTATAGGTTCGTAGCAACTCTCACTTCATTACTGGAGCATCATTTATAGGTTCGTAGCAACTCTCACTACATTACTGTGGAATCATTTTGAGATTTTTAGCAAGTCTCACCACATCACTGAAGCATCATTTTGAGATTTTTAGCAACTCTTCCTACATCACTGTAGCATCATTTCTTAGATAAGTAGCAACTCTCACTACATCACTGGAGCATCATTTTGAGGTTCGTAGCATCTCTCACTACATTACTGTAGCATCATTTTGAGGTTCGTAGCATCTCTCACTACATTACTGACAGCATCATTGTGAGGTTTTTAGCAACTCTTACTACATTACTTTCATCATCATTTTAAGGTTTTAAGCAACTCTTATTGCATCACTGAAGCATCATTTTGAGATTTTTAGCAACTCTCACCACATCACTGAAGCATCATTTTTTAGATTTTTAGCAACTCTTCCTACATCACTGTAGCATCATTTCTTAGATTAGTAGCAACTCTCACTACATCACTGGAGCATCATTTTGAGATTAGTAGCAACTCTCACTACATCACTGTAGCAACATTTTGAGGTTTTTAGCAACTTAATACATTACTGTAGCATCATTTTGAGGTTTTCAGCAACTCTCACTACATGACTGTGGAATCATTTTGAGGTTTTAAGCAACTCCGACCACATCACTGTAGCATCATTTATAGGTTCGTAGCAACTCTCACTTCATTACTGGAGCATCATTTATAGGTTCGTAGCAACTCTCACTACATTACTGTGGAATCATTTTGAGATTTTTTTAGCAAGTCTCAACACATCACTGAAGCATCATTTTGAGATTTTTAGCAACTCTTCCTACATCACTGTAGCATCATTTCTTAGATAAGTAGCACCTCTCACTACATCACTGGAGCATCATTTTGAGGTTTTAAGCAACTCTTACAACATCACTGTAGCAACATTTTGAGGTTTTTAGCAACTTAATACATTACTGTAGCATCATTTTGAGGTTTTAAGCAACTGTCACTACATGACTGTGGAATCATTTTGAGGTTTTGAGCAACTCCTACCACATCACTGTAGCATCATTTATAGGTTCGTAGCAACTCTCACTTCATTACTGGAGCATCATTTATTGGTTCGTAGCAACTCTCACTTCATTACTGTGGAATCATTTTGAGATTTTTAGCAAGTCTCACCACATCACTGAAGCATCATTTTGAGATTTTTAGCAACTCTTCCTACATCACTGTAGCATCATTTCTTAGATAAGTAGCAACTCTCACTACATCACTGGAGCATCATTTTGAGGTTCGTAGCATCTCTCACTACATTACTGTAGCATCATTTTGAGGTTCGTAGCATCTCTCACTACATTACTGACAGCATCATTGTGAGGTTTTTAGCAACTCTTACTACATTACTTTCATCATCATTTTAAGGTTTTAAGCAACTCTTATTGCATCACTGAAGCATCATTTTGAGATTTTTAGCAACTCTCACCACATCACTGAAGCATCATTTTGAGATTTTTAGCAACTCTTCCTACATCACTGTAGCATCATTTCTTAGATTAGTAGCAACTCTCACTACATCACTGGAGCATCATTTTGAGATTAGTAGCAACTCTCACTACATCACTGTAGCAACATTTTGAGGTTTTTAGCAACTTAATACATTACTGTAGCATCATTTTGAGGTTTTAAGCAACTCTCACTACATGACTGTGGAATCATTTTGAGGTTTTAAGCAACTCCGACCACATCACTGTAGCATCATTTATAGGTTCGTAGCAACTCTCACTTCATTACTGGAGCATCATTTATGGGTTCGTAGCAACTCTCACTACATTACTGTGGAATCATTTTGAGATTTTTTTAGCAAGTCTCAACACATCACTGAAGCATCATTTTGAGATTTTTAGCAACTCTTCCTACATCACTGTAGCATCATTTCTTAGATAAGTAGCACCTCTCACTACATCACTGGAGCATCATTTTGAGGTTTTAAGCAACTCTTACAACATCACTGTAGCAACATTTTGAGGTTTTTAGCAACTTAATACATTACTGTAGCATCATTTTGAGGTTTTAAGCAACTGTCACTACATGACTGTGGAATCATTTTGAGGTTTTGAGCAACTCCTACCACATCACTGTAGCATCATTTATAGGTTCGTAGCAACTCTCACTTCATTACTGGAGCATCATTTATTGGTTCGTAGCAACTCTCACTTCATTACTGTGGAATCATTTTGAGATTTTTAGCAAGTCTCACCACATCACTGAAGCATCATTTTGAGATTTTTAGCAACTCTTCCTACATCACTGTAGCATCATTTCTTAGATAAGTAGCAACTCTCACTACATCACTGGAGCATCATTTTGAGGTTCGTAGCAACTCTCACTACATTACTGTAGCATCATTTTGAGGTACGTAGCATCTCTCACTACATTACTGACAGCATCATTTTGAGATTTTTAGCAACTCTCACCACATCACTGAAGCATCATTTTGAGATTTTTAGCAACTCTTCCTACATCACTGTAGCATCATTTCTTAGATTAGTAGCAACTCTCACTACATCACTGGAGCATCATTTTGAGATTAGTAGCAACTCTCACTACATCACTGTAGCAACATTTTGAGGTTTTTAGCAACTTAATACATTACTGTAGCATCATTTTGAGGTTTTAAGCAACTCTCACTACATGACTGTGGAATCATTTTGAGGTTTTAAGCAACTCCGACCACATCACTGTAGCATCATTTATAGGTTCGTAGCAAATCTCACTTCATTACTGGAGCATCATTTATAGGTTCGTAGCAACTCTCACTACATTACTGTGGAATCATTTTGAGATTTTTTTAGCAAGTCTCAACACATCACTGAAGCATCATTTTGAGATTTTTAGCAACTCTTCCTACATCACTGTAGCATCATTTCTTAGATAAGTAGCACCTCTCACTACATCACTGGAGCATCATTTTGAGGTTTTAAGCAACTCTTACAACATCACTGTAGCAACATTTTGAGGTTTTTAGCAACTTAATACATTACTGTAGCATCATTTTGAGGTTTTAAGCAACTGTCACTACATGACTGTGGAATCATTTTGAGGTTTTGAGCAACTCCTACCACATCACTGTAGCATCATTTATAGGTTCGTAGCAACTCTCACTTCATTACTGGAGCATCATTTATTGGTTCGTAGCAACTCTCACTACATTACTGTGGAATCATTTTGAGATTTTTAGCAAGTCTCACCACATCACTGAAGCATCATTTTGAGATTTTTAGCAACTCTTCCTACATCACTGTAGCATCATTTCTTAGATAAGTAGCAACTCTCACTACATCACTGGAGCATCATTTTGAGGTTCGTAGCAACTCTCACTACATTACCGTAGCATCATTTTGAGGTACGTAGCATCTCTCACTACATTACTGACAGCATCATTGTGAGGTTTTTAGCAACTCTTACTACATTACTTTCAGCATCATTTTAAGGTTTTAAGCAACTCTTATTGCATCACTGAAGCATCATTTTGAGATTTTTAGCAACTCTCACCACATCACTGAAGCATCATTTTGAGATTTTTAGCAACTCTTCCTACATCACTGTAGCATCATTTCTTAGATTAGTAGCAACTCTCACTACATCACTGGAGCATCATTTTGAGATTAGTAGCAACTTAATACATTACTGTAGCATCATTTTGAGGTTCGTAGCAACTCTTACAACATTACTGTAGCATCATTTTGAGGTTCGTAGCAACTCTTACAACATTACTGTAGCATCATTTTGAGGTTTTAAGCAACTCTCACTCCATGACTGTGGAACCATTTTGAGGTTTTAAGCAACTCCTACCACATCACTGCAGCATCATTTATAGGTTCGTAGCAACTCTCACTTCATTACTGGAGCATCATTTATAGGTTCGTAGCAACTCTCACTACATTACTGTGGAATCATTTTGAGATTTTTAGCAAGTCTAACCACATCCCTGTAGCATCATTTTGAGATTTTTAGGAAGTCTTACTACATTACTGTAGCATCATTTTGAGATTCGTAGCAACTCTCACTACATCACTGACAGCATTATTTTGAGGTTTTTAGCAACTCTCACCACATCACCGAAGCATCATTTTGAGATTTTTAGCGACTCTTCCGACATCACTGCAGCATCATTTTGAGGATAGTAGCAACGCTCACTACATCAGTGGAGCATCATTTTGAGATTTTAAGCAACTTAATACATTACTGTACCATCATTATGAGGATCGTAGCAACTCTCACTACATTACTGTAGCATCATTTTGAGGTCCGTAGCAACTCTTACTACATGACTGTAGCATCATTTTGAGGTTCGTAGCAACTCTTACTACATGACTGTAGCATCATTTCTTAGATTAGTAGCAACTCTTACTACATTACTTTCAGCATCATTTTAAGGTTTTTACCAACACTAAATACATCACTGCAGCATCATTTTGAGGTTCGTACAATCTCTCACTACATTACTGACAGCATCATTTTTAATTTTTTTGCAACTCTCACCACATCACTTTAGCATCATTTTGAGGTTCGTAGCAACTCTCACTGCATCACTGGAGCATCATTTTGATGTTTTTACCAACACTTACTACATTACTGTAGCATCATTTTGAGGTTCATAGCAACTCTCACTACATAACTGTAGCATCATTTTGAGGTAAGTAGCAACTCTCACTACATCACTGTCGCATCATTTTGAGGTTTTTAGCAACTTAATACATTACTGGAGTATCATTTTTAGGATCGTAGCAACTCTCACTACATCACTGTAGCATCATTTTGAGTTTTTTAGCAACTTAATACATTACTGGAGCATCATTTTTAGGATCCTAGCAACTCTCACTACATTACTGGAGCATCATTTTGAGGTTCGTGGCAACTCTCACTACATCACTGTAGCATCATTTTGAAGATTTTTGCAACTGTCACCACATCACTTTAGCATCATTTTGAGATTTTTAGCAACACTTACAACATTACTGTAGCATTATTGAGGTTCGTAGCAAGTCTCACTACATTACTTACAGCATCATTTTTAGATTTTTAGCAACTCCTGCAACATTACTGTAGCATCATTTCAAGGTTCGTAGCAACTCTCACTACATAACTGTAGCATCATTTTGAGGTTTTTAGCAACTTAATACATTACTGTAGCATCATTTTGAGGATCGTAGCAACTCTCACTACATTACTGTAGCATCATTTTTAGGTTTCTAGCAACTCTTTACTACATTATTGTAGCATCATGTTGAGGTTCGTAGCATCTCTCAATACATTACTGACAGCATCATTGTGAGATTTTTAGCAACTCTCGCCACATCACTTTAGCATCATTTTGAAATTTTTAGCAACTCTTCCGACATCACTGTAGCAGCATTTTGAGGTTTTTAGCAACTTTCACTACTTCACTGTAGCAGCATTTGGAGGATAGTAGCAACTCTCACCACATCACTGTAGCATCATTTCTTAGATTAGTAGCAACTCTCACTACATCACTGGAGCATCATTTTGAGGTTTTTAGCAACTTAATACATTACTGTAGCATCATTTTGAGGTTTTAAGCAACTCTCACTACATGACTGTGGAATCATTTTGAGGTTTTAAGCAACTCCTACCACATCACTGTAGCATCATTTATAGGTTCGTAGACACTCTCACTTCATTACTGGAGCATCATTTATAGGTTCGTAGCAACTCTCACTACATTACTGTGGAGTCATTTTGAGATTTTTAGCAAGTCTCACCACATCACTGTAGCATCATTTTGAGATTTTAAGCAACTCTTACTACATTACTGTAGCATCATTTTTAGATTCGTAGCAACTCTCACTACATCACTTACAGCATCATGTTGAGGTTTTTAGCAACTCTCACCACATCACCGAAGCATAATTTTGAGATTTTTAGCAACTCTTCCTACATCACTGCAGCATCATTTTGAGGCTAGTAGCAACTCTCACTAAATCAGTGGAGCATCATTTTTAGGTTTTTGCAACTTTCAGCACATCACAGTCGCAACATTTTGAATTTTTAAGCAACTCTCACTACATCACTGGAGCATCATTTTGAGGTTTTAAGCAACTCTTACTGGATCACTGGAGCTTCATTTTGAGGTTTTTAGTCAACCTAATACATTACTGTAGCATCATTTTGAGGATCGTAGCAACTCTCACTACATCACTGTCGCATCATTTTGAGGTTTTTTGCAACACTTACAACATGACTGTAGCATTATTGAGGTTCGTAGCAAGTCTCACTACATTACTTACAGCATCATTTTTAGATTTTTAGCAACTCCTACTACATTACTGGAGCATCATTTTGAGGTTCGTAGCAACTTAATACATTACTGTAGCATCATTTTGAGGTTCGTAGCAACTCTCACTTCATTACTGGAGCATCATTTATAGGTTCGTAGCAACTCTCACTACATTACTGTGGAATCATTTTGAGATTTTTAGCAAGTCTAACCACATCACTGTAGCATCATTTTGAGATTTTTAGCAACTCTTACTACATTACTGTAGCATCATTTTGAGATTCATAGCAACTCTCACTACATCACTGACAGCATTATTTTGAGGTTTTTAGCAACTCTCACCACATCACCGAAGCATCATTTTGAGGTTTTTCCCAACACTTAATACATCACTGTAGCATCATTTGGAGGATAGTAGCAACTCTCACCACATCACTGTCGCATCATTTCTTAGATTAGTAGCAACTCTCACTACATCACTGGAGCATCATTTTGAGGTTTTAAGCAACTCTCACCACATCACAATCGCATCATTTTGAGATTTTAAGCAACTCTCACTACATGACTGTAAGCATCATTTTAAGGTTTTAAGCAACTCTTTCTGTATCACTGGAGCATCATTTTGAGATTTGAAGCAACTCTCACTACATCACTTTCGCATCTTTTTCTAGATTAGTAGCAACTCTCACTACATCACTGCAGCATCATTTTGAGGTTTTTAGCAACTCTCACCACATTACTGTCAGCATCATTTTGAGGTTCGTAGCAACTCTCACCACATCACTGTAGCATCATTTTGAGATTTTAAGCAACTCTCACTACATCACCGCAGCATCATTTGGAGGATAGTAGCAAGTCTCACCACATCACTTTAGCATCATTTCTTAGATTAGTAGCAACTCTCACTACATCATTGTAGCATCATGTTGAGGATAGTAGCAAATCTCACTTCACGACTGTCAGCATCATTTTGAGGTTCGTAGCAACTCTTACTACATCACTGGAGCATCATTTTGAGTTTTTTGAAACTATTACCACATCACTGTCACATCATTTTGAGATTTTAAGCAACTCTCACTTCATCACTGTAGCATCATTTGGAGGATAGTAGCAACTCTCACTACATGACTGTCAGCATCATTTTTAAAGGTTTTAAGCAACTCTTATTGCATCACTGGAGCATCATTTTGAGGTTTTTAGTCAACCTAATACATTACTGTAGCATCATTTTGAGGATCGTAGCAACTCTCACTCCATCACTGTCGCATCATTTTGAGGTTTTTTGCAACCTAATACATTACTGTAGCATCATTTTGAGGATCGTAGCAACTCTCACTACATCACTGTAGCATCATGTTGAGGATAGTAGCAAATCTCACTTCACGACTGTCAGCATCATTTTGAGGTTCGTAGCAACTCTTACTACATCACTGGAGCATCATTTTGAGTTTTTTGAAACTATTACCACATCACTGTCACATCATTTTGAGATTTTAAGCAACTCTCACGACATCACTGTAGCATCATTTGGAGGATAGTAGCAACTCTCACTACATGACTGTCAGCATCATTTTTAAAGGTTTTAAGCAACTCTTATTTCATCACTGGAGCATCATTTTGAGGTCCGTAGCAACTCTCACTACATTACTGACAGCATAATTTTTAGATTTTTAGCACCTCTCATCACATCACTTTAGCATCATTTTGAGATTTTTAGCAACTCTCACCACATCACTGAAGCATCATTTTTAGATTTTTAGCAACTCTTCCTACATTTCTGTAGCATCATTTCTTAGATTAGTAGCAACTCTCACCACATCACTGGAGCATCATTTTGAGGTTCGTAGCAACTCTCACTACATTACTGTAGCATCATTTTGAGGTTCGTAGCATCTCTCACTACATTACTGACAGCATCATTGTGAGGTTTTTAGCAACTCTCGCCACATCACTTTAGCATCATTTTGAGATTTTTAGCAACTCTTCCGACATCACTGTAGCAGCATTTTGAGGTTTTTTGCAACTTAATACATTACTGTAGCATCATTTTGAGGTTTTAAGCAACTCTCACTACATGACTGTTGAATCATTGTGAGGTTTTAAGCAACTCCTACCACATCACTGTAGCATCATTTATACGTTCGTAGCAACTCTCACTTCATTACTGGAGCATCATTTATAGGTTCGTAGCAACTCTCACTACATTACTGTAGCATCATGTTGAGGTTCGTAGCATCTCTCACTACATTACTGACAGCATCATTGTGAGGTTTTTAGCAACTCTCGCCACATCATTTGAGCATCATTTTGAGATTTTTAGCAACTCTTCCGACATCACTGTAGCAGCATTTTGAGGATAGTAGCAACTCTCACTTCATGACTGTCAGCATCATTTTGAGGTTCGTAGCAACGCTCACTACATCAGTGGAGCATCATTTTTAGATTTTAAGCAAGTTAATACATTACTGTACCATCATTATGAGGATCGTAGCAACTCTCACTACATTACTGTAGCATCATTTTGAGGTTCGAAGCAACTCTCACTACGTTACTGTAGCATCATTTATAGGTTCGTAGCAACTCTCACTTCATTTCTGGAGCATCATTTATAGGTTCGTAGCAACTCTCACTACATTACTGACAGCATCATTGTGAGGTTTTTAGCAACTCTCGCCACATCACTTTAGCATCATTTTGAGATTTTTTAGCAACACTTCCGACATCACTGTAGCAGCATTTTGAGGTTTTTAGCAACTTTCACTACTTCACTGGAGCATCATTTTGAGGTTTTAAGCAACTCTTACTACATCACTGTAGCAACATTTTGAGGTTTTTAGTCACTTAATACATTACTGTAGCATCATTTTGAGGTTTTTAGCAACTTAATACATTAGTGTAGCATCATTTTGAGGTTCGTAGCAACTCTTACAACATTAATGTAGCATCATTTATAGGTTCGTAGCAACTCTCACGACATTACTGTGGAATCATTTTGAGATTTTTAGCAAGTCTCACCACATCACTGAAGCATCACTTTGAGATTTTTTCAGCAACTCTTCCTACATCACTGTAGCATAATTTCTTAGATTAGTAGCAACTCTCACTACATCACTGGAGCATCATTTTGAGGTTCGTAGCAACTCTCACTACATTACTGACAGCATCATTGTGAGGTTTTTAGCAACTCTCGCCACATCACTTTAGCATCATTTTGAGATTTTTAGCAACTCTCGCCACATCACTTTAGCATCATTTTGAGATTTTTAGCAACTCTTCCGACATCACTGTAGCAGCATTTTTAGGTTTTTAGCAACTCTTCCGACATCACTGTAGCAGCATTTTCATGTTTTTAGCAACTTTCACTACTTGACTGGAGCATCATTTTGAGGTTTTAAGCAACTCTTACTACATCACTGTAGCAACATTTTGAGGTTTTTAGCAACTTAATACATTACTGTAGCATCATTTTGAGGTTTTTAGCAACTTAATACATTACTGTAGCATCATTTTGAGGTTCGTAGCAACTCTTAGAACATTACTGTAGCATCATTTTGAGGTTTTAAGCAACTCTCACTACATTACTGTGGAATCATTTGGAGGATAGTAGCACCTCTCACTACATCACTGGAGCATCATTTTGAGTTTTTTGAAACTATTACCACATCACTGTCACATCATTTTGAGATTTTAAGCAACTCTCACTACATCACTGTAGCATCATTTGGAGGATAGGAGCAACTCTCACTACATGACTGTCAGCATCATTTTAAAATTTTTTAAACAACTCTCACTACATCACTGTAGCATCATTTTTAGGTTTTTAGCAACTTAATACATTACTGTAGCATTATTGAGGTTCGTAGCAACTCTCACTACATCACTGTAGCATCATTTTGAGGTTCGTAGCAACTCTCACCACATCACAGTCGCATCATTTTGAGTTTTATAAGAAACTCTCACTACATTACTGTAGCATCATTTTGAGGTTCGTAGCAACTCTCACTACATGACTGTCAGCATCATTTTAAGATTTTAAGCAACTCTTACTGCATCACTGGAGCATCATTTTGAGGTTCGTAGCAACTCTCACTATATCACTGTAGCATCATTTTGAGATTTTTAGCAACTCTTACTACATTACTGTCAGCATAATTTTGAGCATAGTAGCAACTCTCACTACATCACTGTCAGCATCATTTTTAGCATAGTAGCAACTCTCACTACATCACTGTAGCATCATTTCTTAGGTTAGTAGCAACTCCCATTACGTCACTGGAGCATCATTTTGAGATTAGTAGCAACTCTCAGCACATCACTGAAGCATCATTTTGAGATTAGTAGCAACTCTCACCACATCACTGTCGCATCATTTTGAGGTTTTAAGCAACTCACTACATCACTGGAGCATCATTTTGAGGTTCGGAGCAACTCTCACCACATCACTGTAGCAGCATTTTGAGGTTTTTAGCAACTTTCACTACTTCACTGTAGCATCATTTGGAGGATAGTAGCAACTCTCACCACATCACTGTCGCATCATTTCTTAGATTAGTAGCAACTCTCACTACATCACTGGAGCATCATTTTGAGGTTTTAAGCAACTCTCACCACATCACAATCGCATCATTTTGAGATTTTAAGCAACTCTCACTACATGACTGTAAGCATCATTTTAAGGTTTTAAGCAACTCTTTCTGTATCACTGGAGCATCATTTTGAGATTTGAAGCAACTCTCACTACATCACTTTCGCATCTTTTTCTAGATTAGTAGCAACTCTCACTACATCACTGCAGCATCATTTTGAGGTTTTTAGCAACTCTCACCACATTACTGTCAGCATCATTTTGAGGTTCGTAGCAACTCTCACCACATCACTGTAGCATCATTTTGAGATTTTAAGCAACTCTCACTACATCACCGCAGCATCATTTGGAGGATAGTAGCAAGTCTCACCACATCACTCTAGCATCATTTCTTAGATTAGTAGCAACTCTCACTACATCATTGTAGCATCATGTTGAGGATAGTAGCAAATCTCACTTCACGACTGTCAGCATCATTTTGAGGTTCGTAGCAACTCTTACTACATCACTGGAGCATCATTTTGAGTTTTTTGAAACTATTACCACATCACTGTCACATCATTTTGAGATTTTAAGCAACTCTCACTTCATCACTGTAGCATCATTTGGAGGATAGTAGCAACTCTCACTACATGACTGTCAGCATCATTTTTAAAGGTTTTAAGCAACTCTTATTGCATCACTGGAGCATCATTTTGAGGTTTTTAGTCAACCTAATACATTACTGTAGCATCATTTTGAGGATCGTAGCAACTCTCACTCCATCACTGTCGCATCATTTTGAGGTTTTTTGCAACCTAATACATTACTGTAGCATCATTTTGAGGATCGTAGCAACTCTCACTACATCACTGTAGCATCATGTTGAGGATAGTAGCAAATCTCACTTCACGACTGTCAGCATCATTTTGAGGTTCGTAGCAACTCTTACTACATCACTGGAGCATCATTTTGAGTTTTTTGAAACTATTACCACATCACTGTCACATCATTTTGAGATTTTAAGCAACTCTCACGACATCACTGTAGCATCATTTGGAGGATAGTAGCAACTCTCACTACATGACTGTCAGCATCATTTTTAAAGGTTTTAAGCAACTCTTATTTCATCACTGGAGCATCATTTTGAGGTCCGTAGCAACTCTCACTACATTACTGACAGCATAATTTTTAGATTTTTAGCACCTCTCATCACATCACTTTAGCATCATTTTGAGATTTTTAACAACTCTCACCACATCACTGAAGCATCATTTTTAGATTTTTAGCAACTCTTCCTACATTTCTGTAGCATCATTTCTTAGATTAGTAGCAACTCTCACCACATCACTGGAGCATCATTTTGAGGTTCGTAGCAACTCTCACTACATTACTGTAGCATCATTTTGAGGTTCGTAGCATCTCTCACTACATTACTGACAGCATCATTGTGAGGTTTTTAGCAACTCTCGCCACATCACTTTAGCATCATTTTGAGATTTTTAGCAACTCTTCCGACATCACTGTAGCAGCATTTTGAGGTTTTTTGCAACTTAATACATTACTGTAGCATCATTTTGAGGTTTTAAGCAACTCTCACTACATGACTGTTGAATCATTGTGAGGTTTTAAGCAACTCCTACCACATCACTGTAGCATCATTTATACGTTCGTAGCAACTCTCACTTCATTACTGGAGCATCATTTATAGGTTCGTAGCAACTCTCACTACATTACTGTAGCATCATGTTGAGGTTCGTAGCATCTCTCACTACATTACTGACAGCATCATTGTGAGGTTTTTAGCAACTCTCGCCACATCATTTGAGCATCATTTTGAGATTTTTAGCAACTCTTCCGACATCACTGTAGCAGCATTTTGAGGATAGTAGCAACTCTCACTTCATGACTGTCAGCATCATTTTGAGGTTCGTAGCAACGCTCACTACATCAGTGGAGCATCATTTTTAGATTTTAAGCAAGTTAATACATTACTGTACCATCATTATGAGGATCGTAGCAACTCTCACTACATTACTGTAGCATCATTTTGAGGTTCGAAGCAACTCTCACTACGTTACTGTAGCATCATTTATAGGTTCGTAGCAACTCTCACTTCATTTCTGGAGCATCATTTATAGGTTCGTAGCAACTCTCACTACATTACTGACAGCATCATTGTGAGGTTTTTAGCAACTCTCGCCACATCACTTTAGCATCATTTTGAGATTTTTTAGCAACACTTCCGACATCACTGTAGCAGCATTTTGAGGTTTTTAGCAACTTTCACTACTTCACTGGAGCATCATTTTGAGGTTTTAAGCAACTCTTACTACATCACTGTAGCAACATTTTGAGGTTTTTAGTCACTTAATACATTACTGTAGCATCATTTTGAGGTTTTTAGCAACTTAATACATTAGTGTAGCATCATTTTGAGGTTCGTAGCAACTCTTACAACATTAATGTAGCATCATTTATAGGTTCGTAGCAACTCTCACGACATTACTGTGGAATCATTTTGAGATTTTTAGCAAGTCTCACCACATCACTGAAGCATCACTTTGAGATTTTTTCAGCAACTCTTCCTACATCACTGTAGCATAATTTCTTAGATTAGTAGCAACTCTCACTACATCACTGGAGCATCATTTTGAGGTTCGTAGCAACTCTCACTACATTACTGACAGCATCATTGTGAGGTTTTTAGCAACTCTCGCCACATCACTTTAGCATCATTTTGAGATTTTTAGCAACTCTCGCCACATCACTTTAGCATCATTTTGAGATTTTTAGCAACTCTTCCGACATCACTGTAGCAGCATTTTTAGGTTTTTAGCAACTCTTCCGACATCACTGTAGCAGCATTTTCATGTTTTTAGCAACTTTCACTACTTGACTGGAGCATCATTTTGAGGTTTTAAGCAACTCTTACTACATCACTGTAGCAACATTTTGAGGTTTTTAGCAACTTAATACATTACTGTAGCATCATTTTGAGGTTTTTAGCAACTTAATACATTACTGTAGCATCATTTTGAGGTTCGTAGCAACTCTTAGAACATTACTGTAGCATCATTTTGAGGTTTTAAGCAACTCTCACTACATTACTGTGGAATCATTTGGAGGATAGTAGCACCTCTCACTACATCACTGGAGCATCATTTTGAGTTTTTTGAAACTATTACCACATCACTGTCACATCATTTTGAGATTTTAAGCAACTCTCACTACATCACTGTAGCATCATTTGGAGGATAGGAGCAACTCTCACTACATGACTGTCAGCATCATTTTAAAATTTTTTAAACAACTCTCACTACATCACTGTAGCATCATTTTTAGGTTTTTAGCAACTTAATACATTACTGTAGCATTATTGAGGTTCGTAGCAACTCTCACTACATCACTGTAGCATCATTTTGAGGTTCGTAGCAACTCTCACCACATCACAGTCGCATCATTTTGAGTTTTATAAGAAACTCTCACTACATTACTGTAGCATCATTTTGAGGTTCGTAGCAACTCTCACTACATGACTGTCAGCATCATTTTAAGATTTTAAGCAACTCTTACTGCATCACTGGAGCATCATTTTGAGGTTCGTAGCAACTCTCACTATATCACTGTAGCATCATTTTGAGATTTTTAGCAACTCTTACTACATTACTGTCAGCATAATTTTGAGCATAGTAGCAACTCTCACTACATCACTGTCAGCATCATTTTTAGCATAGTAGCAACTCTCACTACATCACTGTAGCATCACTTCTTAGGTTAGTAGCAACTCCCATTACGTCACTGGAGCATCATTTTGAGATTAGTAGCAACTCTCAGCACATCACTGAAGCATCATTTTGAGATTAGTAGCAACTCTCACCACATCACTGTCGCATCATTTTGAGGTTTTAAGCAACTCACTACATCACTGGAGCATCATTTTGAGATTTTAAGCAACACTTACAACATTACTGTAGCATTATTGAAGTTCGTAGCAAGTCTCACTACATTACTTACAGCATCATTTTTAGATTTTTAGCAACTCCTACTACATTACTGTAGCATCATTTTGATTTTGGTTGCAATTCTCACTACATTACTGTAGCATCATTTTGAGGTTCGTAGCAACTCTCACTACATTACTGTAGCATCATGTTTAGGTTCGTAGCATCTCTCACTACATTACTGACAGCATTATTGTGAGGTTTTTAGCAAGTCTGGCCACATCACTTTAGCATCATTTTGAGATTTTTAGCAACTCTTCCGACATCACTGTACCAGCATTTTAAGGTTTTTAGCAACTTTCACTACTTCACTGGAGCATCATTTTGAGGTTTTAAGCAACTCTTACTACATCACTGTAGCAACATTTTTAGGTGTTTAGCAACTTAATACATTACTGTAGCATCATTTTGAGGTTTTTAGCAACTCTCACTACATTACTGTAGCATCATTTTGAGGTTTTAAGCAACTCTCACTACATGACTGTGGAATCATTTTGAGGTTTTAAGCAACTCCTACCACATCACTGTAGCATCATTTATAGGTTCGTAGCAACTCTCACTTCATTACTGGAGCATCATTTATAGGTTTGTAGCAACTCTCACTACATCACTGTAGCATCATTTTGAGGTTCTTAGCAACTCTTACTACATTACTGTAGCATCATGTTGAGGTTCGTAGCATCTCTCACTACATTACTGACAGCATCATTGTGAGGTTTTTAGCAACTCTCGCCACATCACTTTAGCATCATTTTGAGATTTTTAGCAACTCTTCCGACATCACTGTAGCAGCATTTTGAGGTTTTTAGCAACTTTCACTACTTCACTGTAGCATCATTTGGAGGATAGTAGCAACTCTCACCACATCACTGTCGCATCTTTTTAAGATTTTAAGAAACTCTCACCACATCACTGTAGCATCATTTCTTAGATTAGTTGCAACTCTCACTACATCACTGGAGCATCATTTTGAGGTTTTAACCAACTCCTACTAC
The DNA here is from genome assembly GCF_037954235.1 of Aulostomus chinensis. NCBI lineage: Eukaryota > Metazoa > Chordata > Actinopteri > Syngnathiformes > Aulostomidae > Aulostomus > Aulostomus chinensis. The sequence continues at coordinate 52,279,853 of NC_141320.1, read as the reverse complement.
ATCACTGTAGCAACATTTTGAGGTTTTTAGCCACTTAATACATTACTGTAGCATCATTTTGAGGTTTTTAGCAACTTAATACATTACTGTAGCATTATTTTGAGGTTCGTAGCAACTCTTACAAAATTACTGTAGCATCATTTTGAGGTTTTAAGCAACTCTCACCACATGACTGTGGAATCATTTTGAGGTTTTAAGCAACTCTCACTACATCACTGTAGCATCATTTATAGGTTCGTAGCAACTCTCACTTCATTACTGGAGCATCATTTTGAGGTTTTAAGCAACTCTCACCACATCACTGTCGCATCATTTTGAGGTTCGTAGCAACTCTCACTACATGACTGTCAGCATCATTTTAAGATTTTAAGCAACTCTTACTGCATCACTGGAGCATCATTTTGAGGTTCGTAGCAACTCTCACTATATCACTGTAGCATCATTTTGAGATTTTTAGCAACTCTTACTACATTACTGTCAGCATAATTTTGAGCATAGTAGCAACTCTCACTACATCACTGTCAGCATCATTTTTAGCATAGTTGCAACTCTCACTACATCACTGTAGCATCATTTCTTAGGTTAGTAGCAACTCCCATTACATCACTGGAGCATCATTTTGAGATTAGTAGCAACTCTCAGCACATCACTGAAGCATCATTTTGAGATTAGTAGCAACTCTCACCACATCACTGTCGCATCATTTTGAGGTTTTAAGCAACTCACTACATCACTGGAGCATCATTTTGAGATTTTAAGCAACACTTACAACATTACTGTAGCATTATTGAAGTTCGTAGCAAGTCTCACTACATTACTTACAGCATCATTTTTAGATTTTTAGCAACTCCTACTACATTACTGTAGCATCATTTGGATTTTGGTTGCAATTCTCACTACATTACTGTAGCATCATTTTGAGGTTCGTAGCAACTCTCACTACATTACTGTAGCATCATGTTTAGGTTCGTAGCATTCTCACTACATTACTGACAGCATGATTGTGAGGTTTTTAGCAAGTCTGGCCACATCACTTTAGCATCATTTTGAGATTTTTAGCAACTCTTCCGACATCACTGTAGCAGCATTTTAAGGTTTTTAGCAACTTTCACGACTTCACTGGAGCATCATTTTGAGGTTTTAAGCAACTCTTACTACATCACTGTAGCAACATTTTTAGGTGTTTAGCAACTTAATACATTACTGTAGCATCATTTTGAGGTTTTTAGCAACTTAATACATTACTGTAGCATCATTTTGAGGTTCGTAGCAACTCTTACAACATTACTGTAGCATCATTTTGAGGTATTAAGCAACTCTCACTACATGACTGTGGAATCATTTTGAGGTTTTAAGCAACTCCTACCACATCACTGTAGCATCATTTATAGGTTCATAGCAACTCTCACTTCATTACTGTAGCATCATTTATAGGTTCGTAGCAACTCTCACTTCATTACTGGAGCATCATTTATAGGTTTGTAGCAACTCTCACTACATCACTGTAGCATCATTTTGAGGTTCTTAGCAACTCTCACTACATTACTGTAGCATCATGTTGAGGTTCGTAGCATCTCTCACTACATTACTGACAGCATCATTGTGAGGTTTTTAGCAACTCTCGCCACATCACTTTAGCATCATTTTGAGATTTTTAGCAACTCTTCCGACATCACTGTAGCAGCATTTTGAGGTTTTTAGCAACTTTCACTACTTCACTGTAGCATCATTTGGAGGATAGTAGCAACTCTCACCACATCACTGTCGCATGTTTTTAAGATTTTAAGAAACTCTCACCACATCACTGTAGCATCATTTCTTAGATTAGTTGCAACTCTCACTACATCACTGCAGCATCATTTTGAGGTTTTAAGCAACTCTTACTACATCACTGTAGCAACATTTTGAGGTTTTTAGCCACTTAATACATTACTGTAGCATCATTTTGAGGTTTTTAGCAACTTAATACATTACTGTAGCATTATTTTGAGGTTCGTAGCAACTCTTACAAAATTACTGTAGCATCATTTTGAGGTTTTAAGCAACTCTCACCACATGACTGTGGAATCATTTTGAGGTTTTAAGCAACTCTCACTACATCACTGTAGCATCATTTATAGGTTCGTAGCAACTCTCACTTCATTACTGGAGCATCATTTTGAGGTTTTAAGCAACTCTCACCACATCACTTTAGCATCATTTTGAGATTTTTAGCAACACTTACAACATTACTGTAGCATTACTGAGGTTCGTAGCAAGTCTCACTACATTACTTACAGCATCATTTTTAGATTTTTTGCAACTCTCACTACATTACTGTAGAATCATTTGAAGGATAGTAGCAACTCTCACCACATCACTGTTGCATCATTTTTAATTTTTTGAGAAACTCTCACCGCATCACTGTGGCATCATTTTGAGATTTTAAGCAACTCTCACTACATGAATGTCAGCATCATTTTAAGGTTTTTACCAACACTAAATACATCACTGCAGCATCATTTTGAGGTTCGTAGCATCTCTAACTACATTACTGACAGTATCATTTTTAATTTTTTTGCAACTCTCACCACATCACTTTAGCATCATTTTGAGGTTCGTGGCAACTCTCACTACATCACTGGAGCATCATTTTGAGGTTTTTAGCAACTTAATACATTACTGGAGCATCATTTTTAGGATCATAGCAACTCTCACTACATCACTGTAGCATCATTTTGAGGTTTGTTGCAACTCTCACTACATCACTTTAGCATCATTTTAAGATTTTCAGCAACACTTACAACATTACTGTAGCATTATTGAGGTTCGTAGCAAGTCTCACTACATTACTTACAGCATCATTTTTAGATTTTTAGCAACTCCTACTACATTACTTGAGCATAATTTTAATTTTGATAGCAATTCTCACTACATTACTGTAGCATCATTTTGAGGTTCGTAGCAACTCTCACTACATTACTGTAGCATCATGTTGAGGTTCGTAGCATCTCTCACTACATTACTGACAGCATTATTGTGAGGTTTTTAGCAAGTCTCGCCACATCACTTTAGCATCATTTTGAGATTTTTAGCAACTCTTCCGACATCACTGTAGCATCATTTTGAGATTTTTAGCAACTCTTCCGACATCACTGTAGCAGCATTTTGAGGTTTTTAGCAACTTTCACTACTTCACTGTAGCATCATTAGGAGGATAGTAGCAACTCTCACCACATCACTGTCGCATCTTTTTAAGATTTTAAGAAACTCTCACCACATCACTGTAGCATCATTTCTTAGATTAGTAGCAACTCTCACGACACCGCTGGAGCATCATTTTGAGGTTTTAAGCAACTCTTACTACATCACTGTAGCAACATTTTGAGGTTTTTAGCAACTTAATACATTACTGTAGCATCATTTTGAGGTTTTTAGCAACTTAATACATTACTGTAGCATTATTTTGAGGTTTGTAGCAACTCTTACAACATTACCGTAGCATCATTTTGAGGTTTTAAGCTACTCTCACTACATGACTGTGGAATCATTTTGAGGTTTTAAGCAACTCCTACCACATCACTGTAGCATCATTTATAGGTTCGTAGCAACTCTCACTTCATTACTGGAGCATCATTTATAGGTTCGTAGCAACTCTCACTACATTACTGTGGAGTCATTTTGAGAATTTTAGCAACTCTCACTACATCAGTGGAGCATCATTTTGAGGTTTTTGCAACTTTCAACACATCACAGTCGCATCATTTTGAGTTTTTTAGCAACTCTCACGACATCACTGGAGCATCATTTTGAGGTTCGTAACAACTCTCACTACATCACTGTAGCATCATTTTGAAGATTTTAGCAACTCTCACCACATCACTTTAGCATCATTTTGAGATTTTTAGCAACACTTACAACATTACTGTAGCATGATTGAGGTTCGTAGCAACTTTCACTACATTACTGTAGCATCATTTTGAGGTTCGTAGCAACTCTCACCACATCACAGTCGCATCATTTTGAGTTTTATAAGAAACTCTCACTACATTACTGTAGCATCATTTTGAGGTTCGTAGCAACTCTCACTACATGACTGTCAGCATCATTTTAAGATTTTAAGCAACTCTTACTGCATCACTGGAGCATCATTTTGAGGTTCGTAGCAACTCTCACTATATCACTGTAGCATCATTTTGAGATTTTTAGCAACTCTTACTACATTACTGTCAGCATAGCATAGTAGCAACTCTCACTACATCACTGTAGCATCATTTCTTAGGTTCGTAGCAACTCTCACTACATCACTGAAGCATCATTTTGAGGTTTCTAGCAACTCTCACTACATTACTGTAGCATCATTTTGAGGTTTTAAGCAACTCACTACATCACTGGAGCATCATTTTGAGGTTTTTAGCAACTCTCATTACATCACTTTAGCATCATTTTGAGTTTAACAGCAACTCTCACGTCATCACTATAAGCATCATTTTGAGGTTAGTAGCAACTGTAATTACATCATAGTCAGCATCATTTTGAGGTTCGTAGCAACTCTCACCACATTACTGGTGTATCATTTCTTAGGTTAGTAGCAACTCTCACTACATCACTGTCGCTTCATTTCTTAGGTTAGTAGAAACATTCATTGCATCACTGTAGCATAATTTTGAGGTACGTAGCAACTCTCACTACATCACTGTCAGCATCATTTTGAGGATAGTTGCAACTCTCACTACATCACTTTAGCATCATTTTGAGATTAGTAGCATCTCTCACCACATCACTGTAGCATCATTTCTTAGGTTTTTAGCAACTCTAACCACATCACTGTAGCCTTATTTTGAGATTTTTAGCAACTATCACTACATCAATGTAGCATCATTTTGAGATTAGTAGCAACTCTCATTACATCACTTTAGCATCATTTTGAGGTTAGTAGCAACTCTCACTACATTACTTTAGCATCATTTTGAAGTTTGAAGCAACTCTCAATACATCACTGGAGCATCATTTTGGGATTATTAGCAACTCTCATTTCATCACTTTAGCATCATTTTGAGGTCTTTAGCAACTCTCACTACATCACTGGAGCATCATTATGAGGATAGTAGCAACTCTCACTACATCACTGCAGCATCATTTTGAGATTAGTAGCAACTTTTACTACATGACTTTAGCATCATTTATTAGGTTAGTAGCAACTCTCACCCCATCACTGTAGCATCATTTCTTAGTTGAGAAGAAACTCTCATTACATCACTTTAGCATCATTTTGATCTTAGTCGCAAGTCTTACTGTATTATTGACAGCATCATTTTGAGGTTTGTAGCAACTCTCACTACATCACTGGAGCATCATTTTATCCTTGAGATTGGGGACCAATAATTTTATTGTCCATTTTGGGGACATGTACTGTACACACACACACAGATTTATGAAAGTCACTTTCAGGTGCCTGAAATTCCTTTGGCGACTAAAGTCTAGAAAAGTAATTTGAACATTTGTGTGTACTTTGTTTTGTGATGATAAGATTTACACCGACCAAGTCAGCCATATTGGCACCACAATCCAATTGGCATGTCAATAAACATCACCCAATAAACCAAGGTCTTCTGTCTAAATGTATGTCACTGAAACATACTGTATTGTATTGCCTCACACTTACAGCATACAAGGATGCATGGCGTGGGTGGAACTGCCTGAATCTCTTCTGCAATGGAAGTTTGGTCAACCGTGTGGAACATTCCTGCACGATCCCCTTTGAGTGGGAAAGTAGCATCAACACAGCACCACGTGGTCCACCAGCAGCTTGGATTTCTGCTCCTTGTCTTGTAGTTCCACTTGACTTCTCCAAGGGAAGAGACTGCAAATAGTCAAGAACTCTGGGAAATTTGGTGGCTGTGGCCTCCTCAAATTCCACATTGATGTGGACACCAGTTCAAAGTTTGAAGTGCAGTTATCAACTCTGCACTGAAGTTGTTTCGTTAAAGGATAAATGATTTCCATTGTCCAATGATTTTTTTACATTCCAATCCTCTAAAGTGATGGACTGATACTGGAAATATGTAGAAATTCTCTATTGTTCCAAGTACAGATTCTGTGTTTATACATGGTTGTAGTTTTTATACTTGGAGAAACCAGAATCTAACAGGAAATCACTGTAGAAAGTTGGCTCAGTTTCATAAAGTAACAACTAAATAGCTTCAATTGACAGTGATTGACCTTAAACTTGGCTATTTTGATGGACTATGCTTGCTTTTCCACTGTCAAATGAACTTTTTTAATGGGAAATTCCTGCTCATAGACTGGTTTGTTTCATAAATGAACCAGTAAGAGCCCTGAACTTAGAGAAGAACCTGAAAGGTCCTTGTTCTTCATGTGTTTTTCCATGATGGGCCTGTTTTCCTGCAGTTGAATGCACATTTATCAAAACTAAATGGACTGTAATTTAATGAGTTGGGACTGTGAAACCTGCTGTGTATTTTTAGTTTATTCCATGTAATTTTGTGGAACAGTTCATTACTGTAATTTGACGGTATTCGTCTGGAAACTCTGCTGTCAGACTTTTTACTGTTTTTTTATAATTTTTTTTCTTGACAGTGTACACAGAGGTCTGGTGGTTGAGCCGGGGCATTTTTACAAGCTGCTACCTGAAATTAATGCATTTCTTCATTCAAAAGACAAAACGGTCCCAGAGCTGATCGACCCAGAATGGAAATGGCACCTCGCATTTTGTGTTTGTGTCCCACAACATTGTCTGGCAGACAGTTGACCTGTCAATCACACACAGAGTCCCGCCCCCACACAGCTGAGAAACGCAGCTCTGAGCAGCTGCCTCAGTCACACAGAAGATAGACGCGTTTCCTGGTTGGCGAGTGCAGACACAACTTCTCTGAGTGCAGGATTCACTTCTCTCATTGCTGTTTGTTCACTGTTGAGGTTTTATTCCTCCACCAACCTGCTTCTGTCTGGAAAGAAACAAATAACTGGAGTGCTGTACATCAAAAGACGTGGAGTTTGGACACGGACGAATGAAGTTTGGCTTTTTGTTTCTTCCATCAGATCAGAGCTGATAGGAAAAACAATCAGGTGGTTTCATTAAACCAGCAGTGAGCTGGACTTCAGCCCAGGTCCACAGTCCCACTGTCAGTTCACTTCAACATGAACGAACAAAATCCAACCCTCACCTGGCCTGGAAATAAATAACAATTACATAACAACTCCTTTATTTCTCTCCTGTTCAGGTCCAGTTGGACTCACTCATCTCTATTTGGTAGGATTTCACTTCATGAGTTCAGAAGCATCTTCACATGAGACGCTGGTTCCTCACATTGATTGATCGTTGAATTCTGTCTTTGATCTCTGAATTCTGTGTTTGATGTCTGAATTCTGTGTTTGATGTCTGAATTCTGTGTTTGATGTCTGAATTCTGTGTTTGATGTCTGAATTCTGTGTGATGTCTGAATTCTGTCTATGATCTCTGGGTTCTGTGCATTGATCTCCTGCTTCAGTCTTTGATCTCTGACTGATTCTAAACTCATCAAAGGATCACATCAGCATCTTGGTCCAGACTCCAGATGGTGGTTTTACCAAGTGCACCACAGTCCTTGTTGCTGTCTGCTGTTGGGTCACAGCAAAGTAAGGAAACAGCCTGACGGTCCTCAGGAGGAAATTCATCAGCCTCCAAATATGGAGGTGAATCTCGACCTGCTCATGTTGGCCATCCTTGATGAACTTGGGCGGTACTCTGGTGCAGGGATGAGGTCATGGAGCTGATCTGGGAGCAGTCCTGATATTAAATGGACAAAATGTGTCAACATCAAATAAAATTGTAAACCTGTTTGAAGTCTTATTTTGTGTCTGATGGCCATTTTTGAAATCACTAATGATTTTTTTGACTGAACGTCCTGGATCCTGTGGTGCCAGATGAGGAGACAACTTGAGTACAAAGTTGAAGAGGAGGGTTTTTGGAGGGGAGATGATTTTTGCAGTGTTCCAAGTCAATAAAATGTCATCATGTTTCAAAATGTCCTCACTAAGATGGTTATTAATCCCTCATTCTCAGCTGCTACAGCCTTTAAAGAAACCCTTTGACTGGTGGATCTAACAAAGATCAGATGTTGTCTCCTCTAGAACATCAACAGCTTAACGTTGTGGGCAGGACTCCTACCTGAGCAGGGAGACCCCAATGGACTTCTAGTCCTGATAGGGAGAGGGAGCCTCCTGGGTCGCGGAGTGGGGAACCTGATAGGGAGTGGGACGACCCGCCCATTGTGGGTGATTGACAGGGCAGGTTTGATCTATGTTTTCATTTTCAAAAGTAATTTTGAACATTTGTGGAAAGTTCGCCCACCTTGAACATGTAGAAGATGTCTTCTGATAGTGAATCGTCTGTTGTCACATTTAAGGATCACTTTAGCTGACAAGATGAAGGCTCCAAAGGACCAGCTGGAGATGCCAGGGATTGAACCCAGGGCCTCATACATGCTCAGCATGCGCTCTACCACTGAGCTACACCCCCTCTGTTAGAGTCACTGTTTAACTGGTGAATGAATTTCCAGTTGATTTTAGGAAACCTAGAAGTTCCTCAGGTGCCATCAATCTTAAGTCTCTCCTTCACTTTGTGTGTGGTTCAAAGTCAGTGGTTTCATCAGAGCTCAACAACAGAACAAGCTGAAGTCTTCTGGAGAACGAGGGCACCGATCCCACCACCTCTCACATGCTAAGCTAGCGCTCTACCATTGAGCTCCTTCCTCTGCTCAGCAACATAACAGATAATGCAGGTTGACCTTCAGGCTGCTGGGAGGTCAACACCTGAAATATTTCCAGGATTCTGTCGTGTTGGTAGAAACAGTTTGAGGAAAGAAAACCCTCAAACATGATGATGTCATTATTGAAGGCTTTACTGCTCCTAACCTTTGCTTGTTCTTCTGTGGTTGTGAGAGGTTCTGAGTGATGCATGGAAACTGAAGGTTTAGGCATCAGTTCAAAGTAGCAGGAGCTTAAGGGGACATTTCAGATTTGTTGAAGTTGAGTCCTACTGCCTTCTTGTTCATGACGATTGTGATGTCAGAGTTCTTGCTCAGAACGATCCATGCTGTTCCTCCTATTAGTTCTGGAAAGTTGGAGCAAAACGTCATGCAGGGTCACAGGGTCACGTGTTTTGTGTTATCAGCAGATTTAATCTATAGAGTGAGTGACGTGTGGTGTGTTTGTCAGCTTAAAGACCAAAGTTGTTGATGCACAAGAGAAGTACACACGTCAAAGCTGCTTCATTTTAATGAGTGAAACTGAAAATTGAGAAGAGTGACAACAAAAATGGAGACAAGAAGTCTTCTTCAAAACACACACACACACACTCTCTCACACACACTCTCACACACACACACACACACAAACACACACACACACACACTCACATAGTCATATACGTGCAGTCAAATGCCAGTAAATTCTGAGTATTTTTGAATCCATTTTCATTTCATTCTTTTCTTTATGTTGCCCCCTGCTGGACAATAGGTTTAAGGTTAATGTGGAAAAAAAGCAGACAATAAATACGACTGAACTATTATTGAAATGTCGGCGACTTCATTCGATCTGAAAGTTCATTGTTGACCAAACAGACACTGATACAACAGCCTTAAAGTCTACCTTCATCGGCTAAAGATGCCCCTGGATCATAAAGCACAGCTCGACTGCTGGCTAACATGCAGGCGTGGGCCCATCACTGAAATCAGCAGTCATGAAAAACTGTGCTAGGCCTCCAGAACCAAGCTTGAAGAGGTTTGACAACTGGACCCAGGAGAATTTTAACTGAAAACCCCTGCTCTGGAGGATCTGAGGGATGCATGACTGCCCTCTGTTGACCTGTTTAATACAGGAATATCTGAGAAGTACTGAGGACGGCAAAGGGTGCTGATTGGCCAGCAGCCCCACACAGGTCAAAGGTCACCCCCACGGCGGACCAGTTTATTATAATAGTCACGACACCATCCGTTACAGTTGGGTTGGGTTCAGGCTCTTCAGCCCTTCTTATTTTTCCGTGAGCTCCTCCAGCTGCTGGTCCGTCTCTCCCCTTTTCTTTCTCTTCTGCCTACTTTTTTGTTTCTTTGTTCTTTAACTTTAAACAGAACTTCTCCTCTCCCCCTTTTCACGGTCACAATACTGTTGCCCTCCCGTGAGCCTTGAATCTCCATCCTGACCAGTGGAGAGAAACCACCTTGTGCCTGAGAAGAGCATCGCGGATCCCAGTGGGAGCCACGGTCGTTGAGATGGAGGCTTGGTAGGCCGTCCCCCCACCAGTTCGTTGGAGAGGTTCCGTACATTGATGGGAACAATCCAGCTGAGAACGTGAGCAGGTCCTGTTGGTTGTCGTACTGTCACAGTAACAAAGACCAGTGCTTCATCTGTTCAGGCCTCAACTCCTGTCTCACTGCCAGCTCCACCTGACTCCTCAGACTCTGCTCAACCTCCATTCAGGAGTTTTCTTTGTTTGGAGGTCACTGACCCTTCATCCTGAACACCTTCTCACCTGCTACCTTTGCCGTCCACTTGAGTCTCAGATAAATCTTATGATTCATGTCTGATCCTCCATGTGCCTTCATTGCTTTACTGGTATTATTCCTCTGTCTTACGTGCTTCCTTGTTTGTATTCAATCCTCTTAAAATTCCAGGAAGTGTTTCAACTGGTTTTTATATTTGTATGTAAGCCTCTGACCCTCAAAGAACTCACTGACAAGCTGGAACCTGAGACTGAGCGTTTCTCATTGGACTCTAAATCACATCCAGCGGTGCCCTGAGTAACAACTGTGTTAGCATCCTAAAGCTACATCATCACCACCAGCTGATCAAGTCACTACTCTGTACACAAGTCACTGTAACCTAGCAAAGTTGAACCTAGAGGAAAAGTACAGTTGAAGCCAGATGCAAACAGATGTTGATGTTTACTCTGTAGTCCTGGCAGCAAGTGTCCTTGGAGACGTCACTCCAGACACTCGCAGAGCTGACAGAGATGGTTTGACACAACTCATGATGTTACTGCACTGCAACAGTAACGGACCATCGATGGCATCGTGGTGATGGAGGAGGACAAAGAATTCTGTCATCAAGTTTTGTTCATGTTTTGTAAATGTTCTTCTTGATCTCAGAATTTAGTCTTTGATGTCACAGTGCCAGAACGGACCAAACCTGCCTGTGTCAGAGGAAGCAGAATGACATCAGCATCAGGACATTCAGAGCCTTCAGAAACGTGGTGATGGTTTCACCAAAGAGGGACCAGTTCAGTAAATGTGGTCAGGCTTCTGAGAGTCTGGGTTCAAGATGGAGTTCAGGGTTTTAGCGACTCACAAAAACTGTTTGTGGCTCAGAAAGCAGAGGAGGGCTGATGAAGAGACCTCACAATGAGTGTCATCAAGGAGGACGAGGTAGTAGACATCACATGGGGGGGGTAGAGCAGCAAGAAGAGAGAGAGGAGGAACAACTTGATTGAATAAAACAAAGACAAACAATCAAAGAGAGTCAGAGCAGAGGGAGCGGCCCTGAGTCACAGTGAATGGTGGAGTCTGATGATCCATCATTCATCTCCTTTAAATGCTGTCAGGGAGGGAGAGCGGTCTGCTGGTGGTGGTGTTCATTCCTCAGTGGGAGCCTCTATGGTTGATGTTCTACTGCCCTCTGGTGGTGAGGCAGTGGGGATGCAGGTGATCTGCTGGTCTGGTTGAACGTGAGTGGACAGAAACCTTGTTGAGGTGACTGGGAGTTCCTGACTGTGGTGAGCTGCCTTGCTTCTCCTCAGGTCTTCATGGTGGCTTTCTGCTGGACTGTTGTTGAAGGGAACATGGCATCCTATCATTTTCAACTCTGACATCTGGACAGTGGACAGATGTGACATCATCATGGTCTCACTGCCTGCTTTGTTCATGGATCAATGGAACGTTGTGTTGGAACCTTTATTGTAGAACTGCTATGAGCTGAGAGCTCAGTGTTGTTGGAACAACGCAGCTCCACATGGGACTGATGTGATGAAGAGGTTTTTATTGAGCTGAAGCTGGAGAGCAACAATCAAAATGGAGCAGCAAACATAATGTCTGGTCTCTCTCTCTTCTCTTCCCCACCTCTCTGTCTCTTCTCCTCCCTCACCTCCATCTCTCTCCAGCCCTTTTTAGACAGAAAATGTGCCAAATTTGCCGTCTCGTCTGTGTGAAATGGAGGCGTAATATTCCTCTTTTTAAAAAGACACCCTTGGTGGGCATCAGCACTTGATGTGATGTGCAGCTCACACAACCTCAGTCATTGACAACGCAATGACTGAGGTTGGCAGAGCGGGGCAACAACAGACTCTTGAACTGAAACCCAAGATGGAAACCATCTCGGAGCAGTTGGCCGCTCTGCAAAGAGGAGAGTGATGTTGAAGACCAGAAATTTAACTTTACAATTTGGATTGGACTGAAAGAGAAGACAGATTGGAATGTGTGCTCCTCCGCCCAAACCCACAGCTTCCTTATCGGCTGCCCCATTGTTTATCCTCCAGGAGAACTCCTTCTGCCTTGGTGACGTAAATGGCGCGTACTATCCTCCCCTCCCCTTCCCCCGTGTGTTCCTGACCCCTGCCTCTGCCCTCTCCACCTCCCTTGGGGTGGCAGCGCCGACCTTGTAGTCTGGCTGCAGGCCTCACTCTCACTTGCCTCCATTGGGACAACGGACTGTTCAAGTTCAGCGTACATACACAACAAATGTATATGTGCTGTCGTTAATTCTGAAGTGTACCATTATTACGATTAAACTGTGCATTCAGGGAACATTAAAGTGGTTTCAATCGTATTCATCAGGTTGATTTCAGTTTGTAGACGTTAATGATAAATCTTCTATACAAACCAAAGTTAAACACGGTGTTCCTCAAGGTTCAGTGCTGGGGCCAATACTCTTCACTTTATGTATGCTTCCTTTAGGTCATATTACTGGGAAACAGTCCATAAATTTCCATTGTTACAAGATGATACTCAATTATATTTATCAATAAAGCTGGATGAAGGCCAGCAGTTGTCTAAAACTCCATGTATGAGTTCCATCTAGGCTGGACTTTTGTAATTCTTTATTATCAGGCTGCACCAACAAGTGATTAAAGACTTGACAGCTGCACATGTATTGACAGGAACCAGGAAGAGAAACCATCGTAACAATAACATACACTCATGTAAGATAGTCTGAAGACACTCAAAGATAATTCAGTGTTTGATCAGTGATCAATACGTCAATACAAAGATCAGTAAGTGGTACCAGGTGGATCTTTCCATGGTGACCTCAGAGAAAATAAGCTCAGCCCCCTCACCGTCATATCCAATGATGGCTCCATTATGTCAGGTTAACTGAGTTCATTTCCTGCTGCATTATCTGAAAAACGCTTTCTAAAACCAGAACCTCCAAGTTGGGTCTGAACGACCATGATAAATTGCATTATCTACTCAGTTTGAGTCACACCAACACAGAATGGACAAAGGACATTTTTCTGTTGTGTTGTTTCATGTTTTCCTGATCTGGGAAGCTTTTGCAAGACAAATGTCTCTCAAGTGTGTGTTCTCCTCATGAGTGTGTTTACATGCAGGCTTCCTCTTGTGACAACTGATGTCATTGGAAACCATCTTGAGGACATTTGGAGAAAGTTCAATCTTTTAGCTGCAGGTACAGTGACTTACAACACTGCAACAACAACAAAAACACCCCTCCACAAACACTCTTGTCCAACATTTGTGCCCAAATTTTCTCCTCATGAGGCATCAAATCACTACAAAAACTGCCATTAAGTTGATCTGGTTGGGCACTGGTATTTGTTCTTGCTGCATCATCGTCCAGCCTCCAACCAGAGGTCCCTCAGTTATCATGGAGCCACAGGTGGAGTCTGGATTCTTTTCTAGAATGAGACGGCAATGACAGTCCTGCAGAGTGACATCACTGACATGAATGGATGACTTCAGTCACATGACTGGATGACTTCAGTCACATGACTGGATGACAGTGTAGATGCCAATAAAGAGGTTGGGGAAATCGTCTCTGAGAATCCAGCTTGAACCCACGCCCTCCTTGTCCTTCAAAAACCCAAACAGCGACCATCAGTCTCCCTCCAATCCTGTACTTGGTTCAATGTTGCTGTTCCATTTTGCAGCAGCAGGTGTCGCTGTGATACCAGGTTCAGTTCAAGATTCCCAACTCAAGCTCATGTTGGTGACCTCAGTGGCAGGTAAAATGGTGCTTCAGTGGATCATGTGATCAACTCATGTGTGTCCTCAGTGCTCCACAGGTCTGTCAAATGTTCTGTAAAATAGTTGGACCCAGCAGAGCTGCTAGATCAGGAGTTGATGGAGTCGTTGCAGATACCAGGGTCCAGTTCCATCCTCACTACCCCTGGTGACCATGTCAAAGTGTCCTTGAGTGAGACACTGAACCCCCAAATACTTCTGATGAGTAGATTGGCTCCTTGCATGGCAGCCTTCAGCATCAGTGTGTGACTGTGTGTGAATGAGAGGACATTGTTCAGCTCCTTGAGTGCTGCTGAGGTAGAAAGGCTCTGTACAAACTGAGTCCTTTTACCATTTCTTTCCTGCTTCTAGCAGCGCTGTTGTCACTTCCTGTGACCGTGGAGGAAAGGGGTCCCCCTTCAGAATAAGTTTGATATCATGATGTTACTTCCTCTTCAACATGCCTTTAGCAGACCAACTCAGAGAGCAGCACAGTGAGGTAGTGTGGCCGAGCGTTCTAAGGCGCTGGATTTAGGCTCCAGTCTCTGAGGAGGCGTGGGTTCAAATCCCACCACTGCCATCATGTCCCAGGTCACTGGAGAGGTGTGGCAGGTTTCTCACAGCCTCTCCTCTCTCTTCCACTGATGTCTTCAAACCTGTGACCAGAAGAAGAATCCTCCTGTGAGTCCACAGACCTGAGCACCACTGCTCTGACTACCAGGTTACCTCCTGGTGATCATGGTGAGGTAGTCAGTTGTTCATTTTGTTTTATGACAGAGGCCTCATTGTGAATTAAATAATTTTAATTCTTTACTTGAAGTTTCACGCTGTTTCGATTGAAAAAGGCGAGTTCCTGGAGAAGATCTTCCAGGGCGTCCAGGTTAAAGCGGTGCCCCAGCTGGCACCAGGCGCTGACCCAGGTCCTGCATGGGAGATACTGTCAGTTCTGTTCTGCCCTGCTCACAACCACAGGCTGGTGTTGAGGCCTGCAGCAACCAGGGCCCCAGTCACCAAGAGTATAAAGGCTGGTCATTGTGGCAGTGGGAGGAGTCAAAATGAAGACAGACCAATGAGAGCAGGACGTTACTGGAGAAGTCATCCATCCACTTTCTATTCTTATCCTTTAAGGGTCATGGGGGGGGGGGTGATCCCAGGTGACATTGTTCAAGAGGCAGGGTTCACCCTGGACAGGTCACCAGTCCATCAGGAGAAATGAGGTGGTCGGTATCATGCAACCTAAACTAAAACATTAGTCAGATCAAATTCAGATTAAAGCAAGAGTCTCCAGATCAAAGTCAGAATTCCTGATGATGTCATCAGGGCTTTGACAGTAGCTAGAATTCTGTCTTTGATCTCAGGAGGACATGAAAGAAACCCAATTGAGGAAAGTAGAAGAGAACATTCAGCTTCATTAGAAACACTTGAACTGTTGAACAGTAGAATTTGTTTGAAACAGTTTACAACACTGAGTGACAGGTTTGAAGAGGGAAGAGTTTTCTACTTTAAATTTAATTCTAACTTCAAAGTCGTCAAGTCAATTTTATTTATTTTGTGCCAAATCCCAACAGAAGTTATCTCATGACACTTTACAAGTTTATCGAATGAGACAGGTACCCTGGAAGGTATCACCTTGGCCCCCAGCACCACCCTAAGGAACCGAGGAGGTCTCTTTGATCAGGATCTGTCCTTTCATGCCCACATTCAGCAAATTTCTAGGACTGCTTTCTTTCATTTGTGAAACATTGCTGAGATCAGACACATCCTGTCTCAAAAAGATGCAGAAGAACTAGTCCATGCCTTTGTCACTTCCAGGCTGAATTACTGCAATTCCCTCCTATCAGGCTGCACCAGGAGGTCCCTAAAGACTCTCCAGCTGGTCCAGAACGCTGCTGCCTGACTAGAACTAGTAGAAGAGACCATGTCTCTCCTGTACTGGCCTCTCTGCATGGCTCCCTGTCAAATTTAGAAGAGAATTCAAAATTCTCCTTCTACCATCAAAGTCCTCAACAGTCAGGCTCCTTCATACCTGACAGAGCTCCTAGTCCCCTATTATCCAGCTAGAACCCTTCACTCCCAGGATGCGGGGTTACTGGTGGTTCCTAGAGTTCTAAAAGTAGAATGGAGCCAGAGCCTTCAGCTATCAGGCTCCCCTCCTGTGGAACCGTCTCACAGTTTCAGTCCAGGATGCAGACACCCTCTTGACCTATAAGAGCAGACGAAAGACCTTCCTTTTTGATCAGGCTTATAGTTGGGCTGCTTAGGCTGGCCCTTAGATATGCTGCTAAAGGCTTAGACTGCTGGGGGATCTCCCATGGTGCACTGGGCTTCTCTCTACTCCTCTCTTCCCTCTCTGTCCTCCTATATGTGTCATACATAAATCATACTCATATGTATTACGAACTCGTCTCCTTCTCCAGAGCCTTCAGGCTCCCCTCATCCCAGATGTGGGTGCTGCTGGAGGAGGCTGCAGACCTGAAGAGGCTCAAGCTGCCACCCGTAGCTCCACCTGCTCACCGTCTGTTCATCAGTCTCTTCACTTCTCTCTCTCTTTATCTCTGTCCCACTCTTTCCTTCTGCATATCTGTCTTCCTCCATTATCTGTCTTTGTCTCTGCCCCGCTCTCCTGCTCTCTTTCCCTCCAACCGGTCAAAGCAGAAGGCCGTCCCCACTGATCCCGGATCTGCTCCACGTTCCTGCCTGTTAAAAGGAAGGTTTTCATCACCACTGTTGCAGGATGTGCTGCTGGTGGAGAATTGTTGGGTGGAGGTTCATTGAAGGAGTTTGGTGCTGGACCTGCTCTACTAGTAAAGAGTCATGAGAGAACTTTTGTTGTGATTTGGCGCAATACAAATAAAATTAACTTGACCAGTGTCATTTGTGGTCTTTTGTTAATTGCATGCCACATGAAATTATTAGTGGTCACTTTTCTAGCGACTGTCTCACAGCATCAAGACAAGAACACTTCTACTTTTGATGATGACAGTTTGTTCAACACTAAACTTCATTCAGTACCATGTTGTCAAACACTGGAACCTCCACAGCACCTGAACAGGGACTTGAACCCTGGACCCTCACATTAAAAGTCTGATGCTCTACCGTCTGAGCTCCTCAGGCTCTTTCTACAGCATTGAGACAGGAACAGAAACACCTGTGAAGGTCAAACTGATGCTTTCTTGACTTGTTCAGTCCTCCATGTTAAAGTCCACCATGCTTTTGATTGGCTCTGATTCTCTGTGGCAAAATCCAACAAGAGGCTCCAAAAATGTCCTGAATGTCACAAGAATGCACAGGACAAGATGTTAGTTTCCTTCATGTCTGCAGTTCCTCCACTGGAAAGTAAAGTCAATGCTGCTCCTCTGCTGAAACCTGGGATCGGACCAGGGACCTTTAGATCTTCAGTCTAAGGCTCTCCCAACTGAGCTGGTTCAGTTCTGAGTGAGGGCCCTGCTTCTCTCATTTATAATCTCTTCCACTCTCACTAGAACTTAGAGAGGATTGGAGCTTCTGAAGTCCTGACACAAATCAAACCAGAGACTTTGAACTACACAGTGAAGGAGTTGGTCATCAAGGTTGATGGCAGCTTATTAAGTTCTATCTTTGATCAAATATAAGAAATGTAAATGAATTCAACATTGATTGCATTTCCCTCCTTTCTTTGGTGCCCTCAGACTTTCTGAGAACTGTAGGAGGAACTGCTCTCTGTTCTGTGTTTGTTCTGCTCAATGGAGGAAGGAACCAAGGACTGGAGCTCTAAGTTTTCCAGTTCCTACATCAGTGAATGGACTTTCTGTGCTGCAAGGAGCCAAAGCTACAAAGGAGGATTACAGAGTTTGTCCTTGCAGGAGTCAGTGACTTAATAGGGTCTAACAAAGGGTTGAACCTGAATGAGACAGTCACCCTTCAACATGGGGCCATGGCAGAGTGAACCAAGAACTCTACAATGGGGGTGAGAGTGGAGCCATGATGGATTCACACTTCATCACCTCCACCATCATGTGGACCACCTGATCACCTCTCCCTCAACCTCTAAATAACTCATTCCCTGACCGGGAATCGAACTCAGGCCATGGCGGTGAGAGCGCCAAATCCTAGCCACTAGACCATCAGGGACCACACTGAGCTCTCCAACAACAGAGACTACAGACAATGACTCAAGAACACAGGACTCTGTGGTCTCAGCTTGAGATGCAGAGGGTCCACCAAGACCACCAGACACCTCAGCCCCCTAAAGACAGTCCACCCCCAGGATCAGCTTCTATCACTCAGTGGTCCAGAACCATTATGGAGCCTGATCAGGAATGTGAGCAAAGCTCTTGGAACAGGCCTGCTGCCACCACAACTAAGATCCTGCAGGTCACTAGAAACTCCAGTGTCCAGCTGACAAGTGGACTTTCCTCTGATCTGTGGTGGTGCTGAGTTTAGCAAACATCTCCAACAAGAAGATGAAGGAGGCCATCAACTCCTTCAAGCTCAACATCTATACTGGCTTTACTGGGAGGTCAGGAGGTCAAAGCAGACCTTCCCCCTCCACCTCAGATGGTTTCTACTCACAGAGATGAGGGACCAGTTCAAACCAGCTCCCTGGAGCTCCCTTAAGCCATTGTCCCCCTCAGCTAACATCTGGATCTGGACCTGCACCGGTGCTGACTTGTGTCTTGAGTCCCCAGAGTTTGTTGAACCAGAGAAGCTTCAACTGGTGGCGGTCGTACAACCAAGCGTGAAGGTGAGCCTGCATTGTCTGATCTGGAGCTAACAGGAATTAGCAAGTTAGCGACTGTTCTAGAGTTGCTGCTGAGTTGAATTTGAATTTATTTGTTAAAAGGTTCCAGTTTCTATGAGGTCAGGGAAGACTGGTGTGGATCTAAAGGTCCCTGTTGATCCCAGGACATTGTTTTGACTCATTTGAACATTTTCAAACCCTCGTTGCTCAGATTTTACATTAATTTGATCATGACTTCAGACAAATGTTCTGTTTATTAATTAAATAATCACTTTAGTTATGAATTTAGTGAGTCAACCAGACTTGGTCAAAGATAAAAGTTAGTCTGGTTATTATTCAGTTTCCAGTCAGTAGGGACACACACACACACACACACACACACAGCCTGTCTTCAGTATAAAATGGTCTGTCACGTTCTCTCACGTTGGAAGATTTCTCTGACTCCATTGTGAATACAGAGATTCTTCATCTGCCACCTGAGTCTTGATCCACTGATTCCTCTGATCCACCTCTTTCTGCTCCAATAAGGCTGACATGGATCAGGTGGGTCCATGTCAGCCAATCAGGAGGTTTCTCCTCTCACTTAATTTTCTTCATCCCAGTTTAGATTGATTCTTCTCAGCCTGATGAAGGAGCATCTGATCAGGTGTTTGGCTGCTTGTTGGTTGTAATTCCATAGATTTTAATCTCAGATGTTATAGAATTAAGAATGCAATGGCAGTCCTGCCAAGTGACATCACTGACATGACAGGATGGCCCAGTCATGTGACTGAAGGAGCTGAGAGCTTCTACACATCATTGTTGATGGTGTCTTCCACTGTAGTCAGCAGCCACAACTCCTCTATCAACACCTGTCAGAGACCTGCTGGAGGACCCACTGAGGTTTGAACTGGGATCACTGGATTCAGAGTCCAGAGTGCTCACCATTCCACCATGGAACCATCAAAGATGAAACGTGTGAGACAAACTATGGCACTAATCATGTATGAGGGACTGCAGTGGTTTTCTGGATCTAATTTCCACAAACAAATGATGATTTGGGGAAAGGTCTGACAAAGTCTGACAAACATACCCTGATTTTTTCACAAACAAATGATGATTTGGGGAAAGGTCTGACAAAGTCTGACAAACCTACCCTGATTTTTTCACAAACAAATGATGATTTTTAGACAGTGACACAGGGCTCTTATTTTGGAGGGCCATCAGGATGTGAAATATCCCAGACGTCTGAGATCAGAGTGTTCACTTTGATCTCAGGGTCCTGAATTTGGAGGTTCTTCCTTTGGTCTCCAAGTTCTAACTCCCATCTGACTGAATCCTTTTTTTAATGAACTCCTCAGACCCTGATGATGTCAGGAAGAAATCCAGACATTCAGTTCTCATCTCAGCTGTTCTGACTGAGACGTCAAGCAGTCAGGAAAAAAGTGTTACGACCCAAAGTGGGACCTTTACAGGAGCTAACAAAGTGTCTTTTTTCCTAAACTACTTGAGGAACTGGTTAAACCAGTAAAATATGCATTTCTGTGTGCAGACCAGTGGGGAGCCTGGGTGAGTGGAAGGATGTTTACCACCAACACAGAACCCAGACTTTAGTCATGTGATGAGATGGAGACTCTGATGATGAAGTTAATGGACAAAATGTGAATTGAAGGATGAACACAAATGTGATTTTGAACCAAACACATTTCTTCAGCAGACTTTGATCCAACATTGAAGTTAGAGTTTGGTGGCTGCTCCATGTTGGAGGAAACCAGGTGATGTTGGACTGTCACAGGGAAGCTCCTTTGCCTCCTCTGCTGCCAGTTCAACCACTCACTCCCATCAGTGGAGAGCAGCTTCAACTGGGTTTGGAATTTACCACTGTGGATGCATAGGAATGTGGAGAAAATGTCCTTTGTCAGAAGTGGGATTTGAACCCACGCCTCCAGGAGAGACTGCGACCTGAACGCAGCGCCTTAGACCGCAGCGCCTTAGACCGCTCAACCATCCTGACAGACACTGAAAGTTGGAGACTGAATTACTTCACTGACAAAGTAGAATTTTTGTTAACATTAAACACCCAGTCTGTGTTCATGGCAGGAAGAAATGAATGTGTGTGTGTGTGTGTGTGTGTGTGTGTGTGTGTGTGTGTGTGTGTGTGTGTGTCAAGTCACAACAAAAGTTATCTCATGACACTTTACTAGTAGAGCAGGTCCAGCACCAAACTCCTTCAATGAATCTACACCCAACAATTCTCCACCAGCAGCACATCCTGCAACAGTGGTGATGAAAACCTTCCTTTTAAAAGGCAGGAACGTGGAGCAGATCCAGGATCAGTGGGGACGGCCTTCTGCTTTGACCGGTTGGGGGGAAAGAGAGCAGGAGAGCAGGGCAGAGACAAAGACAGATAAGGCTCTCCTAAAACAAGGCCTGTTCAGTCAATGGTAGAGCAGAATGGCGCAGAGGAAGCATGCTGGGCCCAGAACCCAGAGGTTAACCTAACTTTCGAATAACCTCAAAGTGATGCTGAGAGTCATGTCGTAAGTGTTGCTACGAACCTCAAAATAATGTGACAGTAATGTAGTAAAAGTTGCTACGAAACTAAAAAAAAAGCGACAGTAATGTAGGAAAAGTTGCTACGAACCTCAAAATATTGCGACAGTGATGTCGGAAGAAATGCTAATGAACTCAAAATGATGCTAACAGTAATGTAGTGATAGTTGCTAATCAACTCAGTGATGCTTACAGTAATGTAGTAAGAGTTTCGAACAACCTCAAAGTGATGCTGACAGTCATGTAGTAAGAGTTGCTACGAACCTAAAAAATAATGCAACAGTAATGTAGTAAGAGTTGCTACGAACCTCAAAATATTGCGAAAGTGATGTCGGAAGAATTGCTAATGAACTCAAGATGATGCTAACAGTAATGTAGTGATAGTTGCAAAGAAACTCAGTGATGCTTACAGTAATGTAGGAAGAGTTTTGAACAACCTCAAAGTGATGCTGACAGTCATTTAGTAAGAGTTGCTAATGAACTCAATTCAATGCTACAGCGATGTCGTGAGAATTACTCATAAACTCAAAATGATGCGACAGTAATGTAGTGATAGTTGCTAATAAACTCAAAGTGATGCTGACAGTAATGTAGTAACAGTTGCTACGAACCTCAAAATATTGCGACAGTGATGTCGGAAGAAATGCTAATGATCTCAAAATGATGTGACAGTGATGTAGTAAGAATTGCTAATGAACTTAAAATGATGCTAACAGTAATGTAGTGATACTTGCTAAGAAACTCAGTGATGCTTACAGTAATGTAGTAAGAGTTGCTACGAACCTCAAAATAATGTGACAGTGATGTCAGAAGAATTGCTAATGATCTCAAAATGATGCGACAGTGATTTAGTAAGAATTGCTAATGAACTCAAAATGATGCTAACAGTAATGGAGTGAAACTTTCGAATAACCTCAAAGTGATGCTGACAGTCATGTAGTAAGAGTTGCTACGAACCTCAAAATAATGCGACAGTAATGTAGTAAAAGTTACTACGAACCTCAAAATATTGCGACAGTGATGTCGGAGGAATTGCTAATGAACTCAAGATGATGCTAACAGTAATGTAGTGATAGTTGCTAAGAAACTCAGTGATGCTAAAAGTAATGTAGAAAGAGTTTCGAACAACCTCAAAGTGATGCTGACAGTCATTTAGTAAGAGTTGCGAATGAACTCAGTTCAATGTTACAGTGATTTCGTGAGAATTGCTTCACAACTCAAAATGATGCTAACAGTAATGTAGTGATAGTTGCTAATAAACTCAAAGTGATGCTGACAGTAATGTAGTAAGAGTTATTAGGAACCTTAAAATAATGCAACAATAATGTAGTCAGAGTTGCTACGAACCTCAAAATATTGCGACAGTGATGTCGGAAGAATTGCGAATGATCTCAAAATGATGCGACAGTGATGTAGTAAGAATTGCTAATGAACTCAAAATGATGCTAACAGTAATGGAGTGAAACTTTCGAATAACCTCAAAGTGATGCTGACAGTCATGTAGTAAGAGTTGCTACGAACCTCAAAATATTGCGACAGTGATGTCGGAAGAAATGCTAATGAACTCAAAATGATGCTAACAGTAATGTAGTGATAGTTGCGAAACAACTCATTGATACTTACAGCAATGTAGTAAGTGTTTCGAATAACCTTAAAGTGATGCTTACAGTCATGTAGTAAGTGTTGCTACGAACCTCAAAATGTTGCAACAGTGATGTCGGAAGAATTGCTAATGAACTCAAGATGATGCTAACAGTAATGTAGTGATAGTTGCTATGAAACTCAGTGATGCTTACAGTAATGTAGTAAGAGTTTCGAACAACCTCAAAGTGATGCTGACAGTCATTTAGTAAGAGTTGCTAATGAACTCAGTTCAGTGCTACAGTGATTTTGTGAGAATTGCTCAACAACTCAAAATGATGCTAACAGTAATGTAGTGATAGTTGCTAATAAACTCAAAGTGATGCTGACAGTAATGTAGTAAGAGTTGCTAGGAACCTTAAAATAATGCAACAATAATGTAGTAAGAGTTGCTACGAACCTCAAAATAATGTGAGTGTGATGTCGGAAGAATTGCTAATGATCTCAAAATGATGCGACAGTGATGTAGTAAGAATTGCTAATGAACTCAAAATGATGATAACAGTAATGGAGTGAAACTTTCGAATAACCTCAAAGTGATGCTAACAGTCATGTAGTAAGTGTTGCTACGAACCTCAAAATATTGCGACAGTGATGTCGGAAGAATTGCTAATGAACTCAAGATGATGCTAACAGTAATGTAGTGATAGTTGCTAAGAAACTCAGTGATGCTTACAGTAATGTAGGAAGAGTTTCGAACAACCTCAAAGTGATGCTGACAGTCATTTAGTAAGAGTTGCTACGAACCTCAAAATAATGTGACAGTGATGTCAGAAGAATTGCTAATGATCTAAAAATGATGCGACAGTGATGTAGTAAGAGTTGCAACGAACCTCAAAATATTGCGACAGTGATGTTGGAAGAACTGCTAATGATCTCAAAATGATGTGACAGTGATGTAGTAAGAATTGCTAATGAACTTAAAATGATGCTAACATTCATGTAGTGATAGTTGCTAAGAAACACAGTGATGCTTACAGTAATGTAGTAAGAGTTGCTACGAACCTTAAAATAATGCAACAATAATGTCGTAAGAGTTGCTACGAACCTCAAAATATTGCGACAGTGATGTCGGAAGAATTGCTAATGATGTCAAAATGATGCGACAGTGATGTAGTAAAAGTTGCTACGAACCTCAAAATATTGCGACAGTGATGTCGGAAGAATTGCTAATGAACTCAAGATGATGCTAACAGTAATGTAGTGATAGTTGCTAAGAAACTCAGTGATGCTTACAGTAATGTCGGAAGAGTTTCGAACAACCTCAAAGTGATGCTGACAGTCATTTAGTAAAAGTTGCTAATGAACTCAATTTAATGCTACAGTGATGTCGTGAGAATTGCTCAACAACTCAAAATGATGCTAACAGTAATGTAGTGATAGTTGCTAATAAATTCAAAGTGATGCTGACAGTAATGGAGTAAGAGTTGCTACGAACCTTAAAATAATGCAACAATAATGTAGTAAGAGTTGCTACGAACCTCAAAATATTGCGACAGTGATGTCGGAAGAATTGCTTATGATCTCAAAATGATGCGACAGTGATGTAGTAAGAATTGCTAATGAACTCAAAATGATGCTAACAGTAATGGAGTGAAACTTTCGAATAACCTCAAAGTTATGCTGACAGTCATGTAGTAAGAGTTGCTACGAACCTCAAAATAATGTGACAGTAATGTAGTAAAAGTTGCTACGAACCTCAAAATAATGCGACAGTAATGTAGTAAAAGTTGCTACGAACCTCAAAATATTGCGACAGTGATGTCGGAAGAAATGCTAATGAACTCAAAATGATGCTAACAGTAATGTAGTGATAGTTGCTAATCAACTCAGTGATGCTTACAGCAATGTAGTAAGAGTTGCTAATGAACTCAGTTCAGTGCTACAGTGATTTTGTGAGAATTGCTCAACAACTCAAGATGATGCTAACAGTAATGTAGTGATAGTTGCTGAGAAACTCAGTGATGCTTACAGTAATGTAGTAAGAGTTTGGAACAACCTCAAAGTGATGCTGACAGTCATTTAGTAAGAGTTGCTAATGAACTCAATTTAATGCTACAGTGATGTCGTGAGAATTGCTCATAAACTCAAAATGATGCTAACAGTAATGTAGTGATAGTTGCTCATAAACTAAAAGTGATGCTGACAGTAATGTAATAAGAGTTGCTACGAACCTCAAAATATTGCGACAGTGATGTCGGAAGAACTGCTAATGATCTACAAATGATGTGACAGTGATGTAGTAAGAATTGCTAATGAACTTAAAATGATGCTAACAGTCATGTAGTGATAGTTTCTAAGAAACTCAGTGATGCTTACAGTAATGTCGTAAGAGTTGCTACGAACCTTAAAATAATGCAACAATAATGTAGTAAGAGTTGCTACGAACCTCAAAATATTGCGACAGTGACGTCGGAAGAATTGCTAATGATGTCAAAATGATGCGACAGTGATGTAGTAAAAGTTGCTACGAACCTCGAAATATTGCGACAGTGATGTCGGAAGAATTGCTAATGAACTCAAGATGATGCTAACAGTAATGTAGTGATAGTTGCTAAGAAACTCAGTGATGCTTACAGTAATGTAGGAAGAGTTTCGAACAACCTCAAAGTGATGCTGACAGTCATTTAGTAAGAGTTGCTAATGAACTCAATTTAATGCTACAGTGATGTCGTGAGAATTGCTCAACAACTCAAAATGATGCTAACAGTAATGTAGTGATAGTTGCTAATAAACTCAAAGTGATGCTGACAGTAATGTAGTAAGAGTTGCTACGAACCTTTAAATAATGCAACAATAATGTAGTAAGAGTTGCTACGAACCTCAAAATATTGCGACAGTGATGTCGGAAGAATTGCTAATGATCTCAAAATGATGCGACAGTGATGTAGTAAGAATTGCTAATGAACTCAAAATGATGCTAACAGTAATGGAGTGAAACTTTCGAATAACCTCAAAGTGATGCTGACAGTCATGTAGTAAGAGTTGCTACGAACCTCAAAATAATGTGACAGTAATGTAGTAAAAGTTGCTACGAACCTCAAAAAAATGCGACAGTAATGTAGTAAAAGTTGCTACGAACCTCCGAATAATGCGACAGTGATGTCAGAAGAATTGCTAATGAACTCAAAATGATGCTAACAGTAATGTAGTGATAGTTGCTAATAAACTCAGTGATGCTTACAGTAATGGAGTAAGTGTTTCGAATAACCTCAAAGTGATGCTGACAGTCATGTAGTAAGAGTTGCTACTAACCTCAATTTAATGCTACAGTGATGTCTATGAATTGCTAATAAACTCAAAATGACGCTAACAGTAATGTAGTGATAGTTGCTAATAAACTCAAAATGATGCTTACAGTAATGTAGTGATAGTTGCTAATCAACTCAGTGATGCTTACAGTAATGTAATAAGTGTTTCGAATAACCTCAAAGTGATGCTGACAGTCATGTACTAAGAGTTGCTACGAACCTCAAAATAATGCGACAGTAATGTAGTAAAAGTTGCTACGAACCTCAAAATATTGCGACAGTGATGTCGGAAGAATTGCTCATGAACTTAAAATGATGCGACACTAATGTAGTGGTAGTTGCTAATCAAGTCAATGATGCTGACAGTAATGTAGTAAGTGTTTCGAATAACCTCAAAGTGATGCTGACAGTCATGGACTAAGAGTTGCTACGAACCTCAAAATAATGCGACAGTAATGTAGTAAAAGTTGCTACGAACCTCAAAATATTGCGACAGTGATGTCGGAATAATTAATCATGAACTTAAAATGATGCTAACAGTAATGTAGTGGTAGTTGTTAATCAAGTCAGTGATGCTTACAGGAATGTAGTAAGTGTTTCGAATAACCTCAAAGTGATGGTGACAGTCATGTAGGAAGAGTTGCTACGAACCTCAAAATAATGCGACAGTAATGTAGTAAGAGTTGCTACGAACCTCAAAATAATGCGACAGTGATATCAGAAGAATTGCTAAAGATCTCAAAATGATGCGACAGTGATTTAGTAATAATTGCTCATGAACTCAAAATGATGCTAACAGTAATGTTGTGAACGTTTCAAATAACCTCAAAGTGATGCTGACAGTCTTGTACAAAGAGTTGCTACGGACCTCAAAATAATGCGACAGTGATGTCGGAAGAATTGCTAATGATCTCAAAATGATGCGACAGTGATGTAATAAGAATTGCTATTGAACTCAAAAAGATGCTAACAGTAATGGAGTGAAAGTTTCGAATAACCTCAAAGTGATGCTGTCAGTCATGTAGTAAGTGTTGCTACGAACCTAAAAATAATGCAACAATAATGTAGTAAAAGTTGCTACGAACCTCAAAATATTGCGACAGCGATGTCGGAAGAATTGCTAATGAACTCAAGATGATGCTAACAGTAATGTAGTAAGAGTTTCGAACACCCTCAAAGTGATGCTGACAGTCATTTAGTAAGAGTTGCGAATGAACTCAATTCAATGCTACAGTGATGTCGTGAGAATTGCTCATAAACTCAAAATGATGCTAACAGTAATGTAGTGATAGTTGCTAAAAAACTCAAAGTGATGCTGACAGTAATGTAGTAAGAGTTGCTACGAACCTCAAAATAATGTGACAGTGATGTCAGAAGAATTGCTAATGATCTCAAAATGATGCGACAGTGATTTAGTAAGAATTGCTAATGAACTCAAAATGATGCTAACAGTAATGGAGTGAACTTTTCGAATAACCTCAAAGTGATGCTGACAGTCATGTACTAAGAGTTGCTACGAACCTCAAAATAATGCGACAGTAATGTAGTAAAAGTTGCTACGAACCTCAAAATATTGCGACAGTGATGTCGGAAGAATTGCTCATGAACTTAAAATGATGCGACAGTAATGTAGTGGTAGTTGCTAATCAAGTCAGTGATGCTTATAGTAATGTAGTAAGTGTTTCGAATAACCTCAAAGTGATTGTGACAGTCATGTAGGAAGAGTTGCTAGGAACCTCAAAATAATGCGACAGTAATGTATTAAGAGTTGCTACGAACCTCAAAATAATGCGACAGTGATGTCAGAAGAATTGCTAATGATCTCAAAATGATGCGACAGTGATTTAGTAAGAATTGCTAATGAACTCAAAATGATGCTAACAGTAATGGAGTGAACGTTTCGAATAACCTCAAAGTGATGCTGACAGTCATGTACTAAGAGTTGCTACGAACCTCAAAATAATGCGACAGTGATGTCGGAAGAATTGCTAATGAACTCAAAATGATGCTAGGAGTAATGGAGTGAAACTTTCAAAATAACCTCAAAGTGATGCTGACAGTCATGTATTAAGTGTTGCTATGAACCTCAACATATTGCGACAGTGATGTCGGAAGAATTGCTAATGAACTTAAAATGATGCGAACAGTAATGTAGTGATAGTTGCTAAGAAACTCAGTGATGCTGACAGTAATGTAGTAAGAGTTGCTACGAACCTCAAAGTGATCCTGAGAGTCATTTAATAAGAGTTGCTTATGAACTCAATTTAATGCTACAGTGATGTAGTAAGAATTGCTAATGAACTCAAAATGATGCTTACAGTAATGGAGTGAACGTTTCGAATAACCTCAAAGTGATGCTGACAGTCATGTAGTAAGAGTTGCTACGAATCTCAAAATAATGCGACAGTAATGTAGTAAAAGTTGCTACGAACCTCAAAATATTGCGACAGTGATGTCGGAAGAATTCCTAATGAACTCAAAATGATGCTAACAGTAATGTCGTGATAGTTGCTAATCAACTCAGTGATGCTTACAGTAATGTAGTAAGTGTTTCGAATAACCTCAAAGTGATGGTGACAGTCATGTAGTAAGAGTTGCTACGAACCTCAAAATAATGCGACAGTGATGTCAGAAGAATTGCTAAAGATCTCAAAATGATGCGACAGTGATTTAGTAAGAATTGCTAATGAACTCAAAATGATGCTAGCAGTAATGGAGTGAACGTTTCGAATAACCTCAAAGTGATGCTGACAGTCATGTCGTAAGAGTTGCTACAAACCTAAAAATAATGCGACATTAATGTAGCAAAATTTGCTACGAACTTCAAAATATTGCGACAGTGATGTCGGAAGAATTGCTGATGAACTCAAAATGATGCTTACAGTAATGTAGTGATAGTTGCTAATCAACTCAGTGATGCTTACAGTAATGTAGTAAGTGTTTCGAACAACCTCAAAGTGATTCTGACAATCATGTAGTAAGGGTTGCTACGAACCTTAAAAAATGCAACAGGAAAGTAGTAAGAGTTGCTTCGAACCTCAAAATAATGCGACACTGATGTCAGAAGAATTGGTAATGATCTCAAACTGATGGGACAGTGATGTCGGAAGAATTGCTAATGAACTCAAGATGATGTTAACAGTAATGTAGTGATAGTTGCTAATGAACTCAGTGATGCTTACAGTAATGTAGTAAGAGTTTCGAACAACCTCAAAGTGATGCTAACAGTCATGTAGTAAGTGTTTCGAACAACTTCAAAGTGATGCTGACAGTCATGTAGTAAGAGTTGCTAATGAACTCAATTTAATGCGACAGTGATGTCGTAAGAATTGCTCACAAACTCAAAATGATGCTAACAGTAATGTCGTGATAGTTGCTAATAAACTCAAAGTGATGCTGACAGTAATGTAATAAGAGTTGCTACGAACCTTTAAATAATGCAACAATAATGTAGTAAGAGTTGCTACGAACCTCAAAATAATGTGACAGTGATGTCAGAAGAATTGCTAATGATCTCAAAATGATGCGACAGTGCTGTAGTAAGTGTTTCGAACAACCTCAAAGTGATGCTGACAGTCATGTGGTTAGAGTGGCGAGTAACCTAAAAATGATGCTGATTGTAATGTAGTAAGAGTTGCTAATAACCTCAAAACAATGCTACAGTGATGTAGTAAGAATTGCTAATGATCTCAAAATGATGCGACATTGATGTCGTAAGAATTGCTATTGAACTCAAAATGATGATAACAGTAACGTCGTGATAGTTGCTAATAAACTCAGTGATGCTTACAGTAATGTAGTAATGTTTCGAAATACCTCAAAGTGATGCTGACAGTCATGTAGTAAGAGTTGCTACGAACCTTAAAATAATACAACAGTAATGTAGTAAGAGTTTCTATGAACCTAAAAAATAATGCGACAGTGATGTCAGAAGAATTGCTAATGATCTCAAAATGATGCGACAGTGATGTAGTAAGAATTGCTAATGAACTCAAAATGATGCAAACAGTAATGGAGTGAAAGTTTCGAATAACCTCAAAGTGATGCTGACAGTCTTGTAGTAAGTGTTGCTACGAACCCCAAAATAATGCGACAGTTATTTCGAAATAATTGCGAATAAACTCTAAATGATGCTGACGGTAATGGAGGAAGAGTTGAAACTAACCTCAAAATGATGCTACAGTTATGTCGTAAGAATTGCTATTAAGTTCAAAATGATGCTAACAGTAATGTAGTGAAAGTTGCGAGTAACCTAAAAATGATGCTGACAGTCATGTAGTAAGAGTTGCGACGAACCTCAAAATAATGCAACAGTGATGTCGGAAGAATTGCTAATGATCTCAAAATGATGCTGACGGTAATCTAGTAAGAGCTGCTAATAACCTCAAAATGATGCGACAGCGATTTACTAAGAATTGCTAATGAACTCAAAATGATGTTGACGGTAATCTAGTAAGAGCTGCTAATAACCTCAAAATGATGCTGACAGGAATGTAGTAAGTCTGGTAATAACCTTAAAGTAATGCTAGTGATGTAGTAAGAGTTACTATGAACCTCAAAATAATGTGACAGTGATGTAGTACGAATGGCTAATGATCTGAAATGATGGGACAGTGATGTAGTAAGAGCTGCGAATGAACTCAAAATAATGCGACAGTGATGTACTAAGAATTGCTAATAACCTCAAAATAATGCTAGTGATGTCTTAAGAATTGCTAATGAACTCATTAATGAACTCAAAATGATGCCAACAGTGACGGAGTGAAAGTTTCGAATGACCTCAAAGTGATGCTGACAGTCATGTAGGAAGAGTTGCTCCGAACCTCAAAATAATGCTACAGTTATGTAGGAAGAATTGTTCATGAATTCAAAAATGATGCTGACAGTGATGTAGTAAGAATTGATAATAAACTCAAAATGATGCTGACAGTGATGTCGTAAGAATTGCTAATGATCCCAAAATGATGCTAACAGTAATGTAGTGATAGTTGCTGATGAACTCAAAATGATGCTGACAGTAATGTAGTAAGAGTTGAAACTAGAACAACAAACTGTCCTCTGATGGTTGGACAGGTTGGTTTGGTCCGTCCTCTCACTCATCATTAAAAGCCCTTATTACTCATCATTCATCCAATCTGACACTCACGTCTGCAGTGGGGAATCCCCAGCAACCCGCGGCCCACATGGAGCAGTCTCGGCCAATCACGTGGGGCCTGCAGCGGCACCGACCACCAAATGACTCGCAAGTGTCACTCTCAGCTCCAACCTCATGGCAGGCACAAGGCAGGGCGCCGTTGTTGAAGAGAGCCCAAGAGACACAGCTGAGCTGAGACAGAATGGAGACCAAGGACAGGAGGGACGACAGAGAAAAAGGAAACGTTAGCGAGACATTTTAGGAAAATTAGTTAAGTGGGGAAAAGGTTATTAGCCAAACTCGCTAAATGGAAGGACAACAAAAAACAAAGATCTTAAAAAGAAAATTTGCACAAAGTGAAACCCTGCAAGAGAAAGTAAATCAAGAACTAAATATTCTTGAGGCTCAGGTCTTTAGTTCCAATGCTTGTAAATGACATCTGAATGCATTCACAACCCAAATCTGAGCAGACAGAAGCGTCCCAATCAGGCCCAGTTTAGTTCCTCTAGAACATTCAGGGATACAGAACAGGGACCAACTCTGGCTGAGAGACACCGACTTGACATGAAAGCTGTTGAGGCCACAGTTGCTGATGAAGTGGTCAGATTTCTCCAGTGGTTCTTGGTTCAGGGAGCTGGAGCTGGAGCTGCTCTCAGGCACCACCAGGACGTGATCCTGGAGAGACAGAAGGAAGAAGTCCAGGCCTGACAGAGGAGAAGGAGGCACAGAGAAGAAACAGCAGATACGTGTGGGGAAAGGGAGAGGGTATCAGTCCAGCAGAGGAGCAGGAAACCTACCACCACAGGGCTCTGCCTGCACGAACCTGCAGGTGAGGAGGACCTGGTGGTCCGGCACATCCAGAATGATCTGGTTTTCAGACACCGGCACGTTTCGGCAGCCGTAAGCGTGGGGACAGAAGGAGGCGTTGGCGTGGCCTGAAAGACACAAACAACCATTTCCATTTGAATGTTTCTCAAACAGCCGGAGCAGGAAAGCTAAGATGAATCAAAGATCCTCCACCCTGCCAGATCCGACCCTGGTAATGTAGACCTGCACAGGGTGGGTGGGGTGGAGCGGCTGGTGGTGGTGGAGGATGAAGACGTATCTGCCCAAAGCCTGGACACGGTGGAGTCCACCGCAGCGTTCTGAGTAGAAGGATGAGAGCGATGTTCAATGGTACATGTTTTCTTTCCTGAACCGCCGATGTTTCCAATCACGAATCTCAGTCATGAGATTTGAACATCATGAAGGAGTTCAAAAGTGTCAAA
Organism: Aulostomus chinensis; assembly: GCF_037954235.1. Taxonomy (NCBI): domain Eukaryota; kingdom Metazoa; phylum Chordata; class Actinopteri; order Syngnathiformes; family Aulostomidae; genus Aulostomus; species Aulostomus chinensis. The sequence continues at coordinate 52,247,097 of NC_141320.1, read as the reverse complement.
CTGGGCCGGTCTCCATTTTATGAGTCCAGAGACCGAGGATAAAACTACAAGTCCCTGGTTCAGATTTGACTCGTCTGAATCCAAACACAGCAGCGTTCTTCCACCAGGCCAGATGAGTTGATCATGATAACAAGATATCTTCATGCTACTACGACACACAAACTCATCACCAGAAAAGACTTCATGGTGGAACAACAAATCTCCTCCCAATGGGAAAAACATTGAGTTGAACAATCAACTTTTCCATGATGACATGGAGAGCTTGGCAGCAGCAGCAGGCTTCCATTGGGGGCTGATATGCCAGCTCCACTTAGCCTTCTTTGGAATGGTTTCACCTGGAGTGATGCTGTTATTGAGACCTTTTATCTGGAACAACACCACCTGCATGGAGACTGAGGACTTCAACAGATGCAGATGTTGATCCAGAATAAATCTAAATATTCCAGATGTGTTAAATCAATCCAGCAGCAGTGGTGGGAGCGTCATAAACTCACTCACTCAGCAGCCGTCAGCCTCCGTACCTGCACGGAGTCCAGCCTGATGTGGTCTCTGTTGTCTGCTCCCAGAGGTGGTCTGTCACCTCTGAACCAGGGGGCTCATCTCTCTGGTGGGAGGGCAGTTGAGGAGCTGCAGCGGGGGAGGCCAGGATGGGCTCCTGTAGGAGGAGCTCTGGCCCTCCTTCAGCACCAGCCAGTGGGAGGGAGTTTGGAAACCTGAGGGGACACAGGAGGAGCTACAGGGGGAGGGAAGGTGGATCAGAACCGTTCTAACAAGAGCCTGAGGGGACACAGGAGGAGCTACAGGGGGAGGGAAGGTGGATCAGAACCCTTCTAACAAGAGCGCTGAGGGGACACAGGAGGAGCTACAGGGCGAGGGAAGGTGGATCAGAACCGTTCTAACAAGAGCCTGAGGGGACACAGGAGGAGCTACAGGGGGAGGGAAGGTGGATCAGAACCGTTCTAACAAGAGCGCTGAGGGGACACAGGAGGAGCTACAGGGCGAGGGAAGGTGGATCAGAACCGTTCTAACAAGAGCCTGAGGGGACACAGGAGGAGCTACAGGGGGAGGGAAGGTGGATCAGAACCGTTCTAACAAGAGCGCTGAGAGGACACAGGAGGAGCTACAGGAGGAGGGAAGGTGGATCAGAACCGTTCTAACAAGAGCGCTGAGAGGACACAGGAGGAGCTACAGGGGGAGGGAAGGTGGATCAGAACCGTTCTAACAAGACCGCTGAGGGGACACAGGAGGAGCTACAGGGGGAGGGAAGATGGATCAGAACCCTTCTAACAAGAGCGCTGAGGGGACACAGGAGGAGCTACAGGGGGAGGGAAGGTGGATCAGAACCGTTCTAACAAGAGCGCTGAGGGGACACAGGAGGAGCTACAGGGGGAGGGAAGGTGGATCAGAACCGTTCTAACAAGAGCGCTGAGGGGACACAGGAGGAGCTACAGGGGGAGGGAAGGTGGATCAGAACCGTTCTAACAAGAGCGCTGAGGGGACACAGGAGGAGCTACAGGGGGAGGGAAGGTGGATCAGAACCGTTCTAACAAGAGCGCTGAGGGGACACAGGAGGAGCTACAGGGGGAGGGAAGGTGGATCAGAACCCTTCTAACAAGAGCGCTGAGGGGACACAGGAGGAGCTACAAGGGGAGGGGAGGTGGATCAGAACCGTTCTAACAAGAGCGCTGAGGGGACACAGGAGGAGCTACAGGGGAAGGGAAGGTGGATCAGAACCGTTCTAACAAGAGCGCTGAGGGGACACAGGAGGAGCTACAGGGGGAGGGAAGGTGGATCAGAACCGTTCTAACAAGAGCACTGAGGGGACACAGGAGGAGCTACAGGGGGAGGGAAGGTGGATCAGAACCGTTCTAACAAGAGCGCTGAGGGGACACAGGAGGAGCTACAGGGGGAGGGAAGGTGGATCAGAACCGTTCTAACAAGAGTGCTGAGGGGACACAGGTGGAGCCACAGGGGGAGGGAAGGTGGATCAGAACCGTTCTAACAAGAGCGCTGAGGGGACACAGGAGGAGCTGCAGACTGAAGGTTCAACGTAGTCCATGCTGAACTGGTCTTTAGGCACCAGGTGGACAGCAGAAAAAAAAGACAAAAAGGGGAGAATTTTAACAAAAGTATGCAAATGAGCTGAAGATCAAAATACAAAAAGTAAATCACGGTTTTTTTTTCAAATAATTGCCAGCTATTTAGCTAAGAGAAGGACAAATGTCAATCAAGATGTCAGAATGGAACGATCCCACTGGCTTCTGGTCAAGGGAACCATGGAGATGCTAACTTCCTGTTGGACTATCAGGGTGTCTCATCCCTGACATGCTAACTTCCTGTTGGACGATCAGGGTGTCTCATCTCTGACATGCTAACTTCCTGTTGGACGATAAGCGCGTCTCATCCCTGACATGCTAACTTCCTGTTGGACGATAAGCGTGTCTCATCCCTTACATGCTAACTTCCTGTTGGACGATAAGCGTGTCTCATCCCTGACATGCTAACTTCCTGTTGGACGATAAGCGTGTCTCATCCCTGACATGCTAACTTCCTGTTGGACGATAAGCGTGTCTCATCCCTGACATGCTAACTTCCTGTTGGACTATCAGGGTGTCTCATCCCTGACATGCTAACTTCCTGTTGGACTATAAAGCCTGATTTAAGCCTGATTTATGCTTCTGTGTCGAGTAGTATTCGTACCTACGCCGTCGACGCAGACCAGACGCTGTAGCCTGAGACGCGCCTCCAAAAAATCCTGTTTACGCATCGCGTCGACGCGTGGTGACGTCAACGTCGAGTACTGTGATTGGTCCGCTCAGAACGTTACTTCCGGTTTAGTCGCAGCACAACCCCGCCATTTTCAAAGTTTCTGTGGTGAAGGCTCCAAGAAAAAATGGACCAAGCTGAAGAAAGGATTATCGAGGAGGTGCTCAAGTACGACCACCTCTACAACGCCTCTTCGCGGCACTACAGAGACTGACAAATGGCCAACAATTGTTGTCTGTGACCGGAAGAAAACCGAGGAATCCGACAAGAGCCCCGTAAACAATACAAAGACAAAGCCACGCCCCCTAGCGGCTTGGCGGTGTATTCCAGAGCAACGCGTTCCCTCGACGCAGAATAAACCAGGCTTTCCAGTCGCACCTGTGTTACGCCCCCGTGCCAGATAAGGACCCCCATCGGGCTGTGCCTCTCTGGAGGGAGCGCGTCTCACAGTCAGTCAGCGGAACCATGCGGATCCGGGCCGGAGCTGTGGGAAGGAGCGCCAATTGTATCGGGTTGTTGTTTTCTGGACTGCAGCAGAACAGGAGCAGCCAGGACTGGAATGTAGAAGTAGGTTATCTTGAAGTTGACTCAGTTATGGTGAACGATATTGTGGTTCAACACTTTAATGAGCTTTAAGGCAAACATATTTCATCAGGAAACAACGCCGGAATTGGACGGATTTCAGCGGCACACAACAACGTATCCGATACACCTCATTGGAAACCTGGTGGTCTAAGACTAAGAAACACCAGTCACCATGAAGAAAGGAACTTTTAGCTGAGCACTCATGTTCTTTTCTGCAGGTTGAATGTGGCATTTGTTGGACAGAAGCGTCTCATCTCAACAAAAGCACCTCTTCAGTGCTGAGGCATGATGGGGCCAGGCATGAGAATGAAGTCCCAGATCCACCAGGATGAACTCAGGTATACAGCCACTCTCCAACTGACTCACAGTTGCTTCATTGATCATTAATTCCTATTCATTTCTTCTCTCCTTCATCTTTAACCATCCAGCTTCCAGGAAGCAGATGCTGGATGAGGCTCTGCTGAATTTCATCCTGAAGGACTGCCAGCCCCTCAGCACTGTTGAGAGGGAAGGGTTCAGGGAACTGGTTCAGGTCCTTGAGCCTCATATGTTTGCCAACCAGAAAGGTTTGTGTGGAAATGATCTAAAGCAGTAGTTGATATCTCCAGTTTATTTAATCTTTAATTTCAATGTATTGATTTACTCTGGGTGTCATTTTCAGACCATCAAACAAACGGTGGCTAAAAAGTACCAGGAGGAACGGGAAGGAGTGAAAAAGGAAGTCCAGCTGCCATGTGGACATCTGTGGACATGGAGGCTCCCTTGGCTCTGACCTGTCACTGCATTAGTGAGAATGATTGTGTTGGGAGTGCAAGACTTTCCACAAAGTCACCCTGCATCATTTTGAGGTTCGTAGCAGCTCTCACTACATCACTGTAGCATCATTTTGAGGTTTGTAGCAACTCTCACTACATTACTGGAAGCATCAGTTTGAGCATCGTACCAACTCTGCCTACATCACTGTAGCATCATTTCTTCGGTTAGAAGCAACTCTCATGACATCACTTTAGCATGATTTTGAAATTACTTTCAACTCTCACCACAACACTGTCAGTATAATTTCTTAGGTTAGTAGCAACTGTCATAACATCACTGTGGTAGCAACTCTCACCACATCACTGTCGCATCATTTTGAAGATCGTAGCAACTCTCACTACATCACTGTAGCATCATTTTGAGGATAGTCGCAACTCTCGCGAAATTACCGTAGCATCATTTCTTAGGTAAGTAGCAACTCTCATTACATCACTGTAGCATCATTTTGAGGTTCGTAGCAACTCTCACCACATCACTGTAGCATCATTTCTTAGGTAAGTAGCAACTCTCATTACATCACTTAAGCATCATTTTGAGGATCGTAGCAACTCTCACTACATCACTGTCGCATCATTTTGAGGATAGTCGCAACTCTCACGACATTACTGTTGCATCATTTTGAGATTCGGAGCAACTCTCATTTCATCACTGTAGCATCATTTTGAGGATAGTCGCAACTCTCATTTCATCACTGTAGCATCATTTTGAGGATAGTCGCAACTCTCGCGAAATTACTGAAGCATCATTTTGAGATTCGTAGGAACTCTCACCACATCACTGTAGCATCATTTCTTAGGTAAGTAGCAACTCTCATTACATCACTGTAGCATCATTTTGAGGTTCGTAGCAACTCTCACCACATCACTGTCGCATCATTTCTGAGGTAAGTAGCAACTCTCATTACATCACTTTAGCATGATTTTGAAATTACTATCAACTCTCAGCACATGACTGTTGCATCATTTCTTAGGTTTGTAGCAACTCTCATTACATCACTCTAGCATCATTTGGACATTTGTAGCAACTCTCATTACATCACTGTCGCATCATTTTGAGGATAGTCGCAACTCTCACAACATTACTGGAGCATCATTTTGAGATTCCTAGCAACTGTCATTACATCACTGTAGCATCATTTTGAGGTTCGTAGCAACTCTCACCACATCACTGTAGCATCATTTCTTAGGTAAGTAGCAACTCTCATTACATCACTGTAGCATCATTTTGCGGTTCGTAGCAACTCTCACTACACCACTTTAGCATTATTTTGAAATTAGTATCAACTCTCACCACATCACTGTCGCATCACTTCTTAGGTTTGTGGCAACTCTCATTACATCACTTAACATCATTTTGAGGATCGTAGCAACTCTCACTACATCACTTTAGTATAATTTTGAGGATAGTAGCAATTCTCACTACATCACTTTAGCATGATTTTTAAATTACTATCAACACTCACCACATCACTGTAGCATAACTTCTTAGGTTAGTAGCAACTCTCACCACATCGCTGTAGCATCATTTCTTTGGTTAGTCGCAATTCTTATGACATCACTGTAGCATCGTTTCTTAGGTTAGTAGCAACTCTCACTACATCATTTTCAGCATCATTTTGAGGTTCGTAGCAACTCTCATGACGTTACTGTAAGCATCATTTTTAGCATCGTAGCAACTCTCACTACATCACTGTAACCATCATTTTGAGATTAGTCGCAACTCTCACTACATCACTGTCGCATCATTTCTTAGGTTAGTAGCAACTCTCACCACATCACTGTAGCATCATTTCTTAGGTAAATAGCAACCCTCATTACATCACTGTAGCATCATTTTGCGGTTCGTAGCAACTCTCACTACATCACTGTAGCATCATTTCTTAGGGAAGTATCAACTCTCATTACACCGCTTTAGCTTTATTTTGAAATTACTATCAACTCTCACTGCATCACTGTAGCATCATTTCTTAGGTTAGTAGCAACTCCCATGACATCACTGTAGCATCATTTTGAGGTTTGTAGCAACTCTCACTACATTACTGTAGCATCATTTTGATATTCGTAGCAACTCTCATTACATCACTGTTGCATCATTTTGAGGATCGTAGCAACTCTCATGACATCACTTTAGCATGATTTTGAAATTACTATCAACTCTCACCACAACACTGTCAGTATAATTTCTTAGGTTAGTAGCAACTGTCATAACATCACTGTAGCATCATTTTGAGGATCGTAGCAACTCTCACCACATCACTGTAGCATCATTTTGAGGATCGTAGCAACTCTCAATACATCATTGTCGCATCATTTTGAGGATAGTCGCAACTCTCACGACATTACTGTAGCATCATTTCTTAGGTTTGTAGCAAATCTCATTACATCACTCTAGCATCATTTTGAGATTCGTAGCAACTCTCATTACATCACTGTTGCATTATTTTGATGTTCGTAGCAACTCTTACTACTTTACTGTTGCATTATTTTAAGATTTGTAGCAACCCTTACCACATGACTGTCATAATCACTTTGAGGTTGTTCAAAACACTTACTACATTACTGTCAGCATCACTTTGAGTTCATTAGCAACTATCACTACATTACTGTTAGCATCATTTTGAGTTTATTAGCAATTCATAGACATCACTGTACCATTAAATTGAGGTAAGTAGCAACACTTACTACATGACTGTCAGCATCACTTTGAGGTTCTTCGAAACTTTCACTCCATTACTGTTAGCATAATTTTGAGTTCATTAGCAATTCTTACTACATCACTGTCGCATCATTTTGAGATCATTAGCAATTCTTCTGACATCACTGTCGCATTATTTTGATATTCGTAGCAACTCTTACTACATTACTGTCAGCATCACTTTGAGGTTATTCGAAACTTTCACTCCATTACTGTTAGCATCATTTTGAGTTCATTAGCAATTATTCCTACATCACTGTTGCATCATTTTGAGATCATTAGCAGTTCTTCCGACATCACTGTCGCATTATTTTGAGGTTCGTTGCAACTCTTACTACATGACTGTCAGCATCACTTTGAGGTTGTTCGAAACACTTACTACATTACTGTAAGCATCACTGAGTTAATTAGCAACTTTCACTACATTACTGTTAGCATCATTTTGAGTTCATGAGCAATTCTTCCGACATCACTGTCGCAATATTTTGAGATTCGTAGCAACTTTTACTACATCACTTTCGCATTTTTTTTGAGGTTCGTAGCAACTCTTACTATATGACTGACAGGATCACTTTGAGGTTATTCGAAATGTTCACTCCATTACTGTTAGCATCATTTTGAGTTCATTAGCAATTCTTACTAAATCACTGTCGCATCATTTTGAGATCATTAGCAATTCTTCTGACATCACTGTCGCATTTTTTTGAGGTTCGTAGAAACTCTTACTACATGACTGTCAGCATCACTTTGAGGTTATTTGAAACACTTACTACATTACTGTAAGCATCACTGAGTTAATTAGCAACTATCACTCCATTACTGTTCGCATCATTTTGAGTTCATTAGCAATTCTTACTACATCACTGTCGCATCATTTTGAAATCATTAACAATTCTTTTGACATCACTGTCGCATTACTTTGAGGTTCGAAGCCACTCTTACTACTTTACTTCAGCATTATTTTTAGGTTCGTAGCAACCCTTACTACATGACTGTCATAATCACTTTGAGGTTGTTTTAAACACTTACTACATTACTGTAAGCATCACTGAGTTGATTAGCAATTATCACTACATTAGTGTTAGCATCATTTTGAGTTCATTAGCAATTCTTCCGACATGACTGTCGCAATATTTTGAGGTTCGTAGCCACTTTGACTACATTACTGTCGCATTATTTTGAGGTTCTTAGCAAGTCTTACTACATTACTGTTACATCATTTTGAGATCATTTGCAATCTTCTGACATCACTGTCACATTATTTTGAGGTTCGTAGCAACTCTTACTGCATTATTGTTGCATTATTTTAAGGTTCGTAGCAACTCTTACTACATTAATGTTAGCATCATTTTGAGTTTATTAGCAATTCTTACGACATCACTGTAGCATTAAATTGAGTTCATTAGCAACTCTGACTACATGACTGTCAGCATCACTGAGTTTCTTAGCAACTTTCACTACATTACTGTTAGCATCATCTTGAGTTCATTAGCGATTCTTCCGACATCACTGTCACAATATTTTGAGGTTCGTAGCAACTTTTACTTCTTTACTGTCGCATTTTTTTGAGGTTCCTAGCAACTCTTACTACATGACTGTCAGCATCACTTTGAGGTTATTCGAACCGTTCACTCCATTACTGTTAGCATCATTTTGAGATCATGACCAATTTTTCTTACATCACTGTCGCATCATTTTGAGATCTTTAGCAATTCTTCTGACATCACTGTCGCATTATTTTGAGGTTTGTAGCAACTCTTGCTCCATGACTTTCAGCATCACTTTGAGGTTATTTTGAAAGTTTCACTCCATTACTGTTAGCATCATTTTGAGTTCATTAGCAATTCTTACTACATCACTGTCGCATCAGTTTGAGATCATTAGCAATTCTTCCGACATCACTTTCGCAATATTTTAAGGTTCGTAGCAACTCTTACTACATTACTGTCAGCATCATTTTGCGTTGTTGAGCAATTCTCACGACATCACTGTAGCATTAAATTGAGTTCATTAGCAACTCTTACTAAATGACTGTCAGCATCACTTTGAGGTTTTTCGAAAGTTTCACTCCATTACTGTTAGCATCATCTTGAGTTCATTAGCAATTCTTCGGACATCACTGTCGCAATATTTTGAGGTTCGTAGCAACTTTTACTACATTACTGTCGCATGATTTTGAGGTTCGTAGCAACTCTTAGTACATGACTGTCAGCATGACTTTGAGGTTATTCGAAACGTTCACTCCATTACTGTTAGCATCATTTTGAGTTCATTAGCAATTCTTACTAAATCACTGTCGCATCATTTTGAGATCATTAGCAATTCTTCTGACATCACTGTCGCATTATTTTGAGGTTCGTAGCAACTCTTACAACATGACTGTCAGCATCACTTTGAGGTTGTTCAAAACACTTACTACATCACTGTCAGCATCACTGAGTTGATTAGCAACTATCACTACATTACTGTTGGCATCATTTTGAGTTCATTAACAATTCTTCCGACATCACTGTCGCAATATTTTGAGGTTCGTAGCAACTTTTACTACATTACTGTCGCATTATTTTGAGGTTCGTACCAACTCTTACTACATGACTGTCAACATCTCTTTGAGGTTATTCGAAACTTTCTCTCCATTACTGTTAGCATCATTTTGAGTTCACTAGCAATTCTTGCTACATTACTGTTAGCATCATTTGGAGTTCATTAGCAATTCTTCCGACATCACTGTCGCAATATTTTGAGGTTCGTAGCAACTCTTACTACATGACTGTCAGCATCACTTTGAGGTTATTCGAAACATTCACTCCATTACTGTTAGCATCATTTTGAGTTCACTAGCAATTCTTACTACATTACTGTTAACATCATTTTGAGTTCATTAGCAATTCTTACTACATCACTGTCGCATCATTTTGAGTTCATTAGCAATTCTTACTCCATTACTGTTAGCATCATTTTGAGTTCATTTGCAATTCTTACTACATCACTGTGGCATCATTTTGAGATCATTAGCAATTCTTCTGACATCACTGTCACATTATTTTGAGGTTCGTAGCAACTCTTACTACATTATTGTTGCATTATTTTAAGGTTCCTAGCAAGTCTTACTACATTACTGTCAGCATCACTTTGAGTTTATTTGCAACTATCACTACATTACTGTTAGCATCATTTTGAATTCATGAACAATTCTCACGACATCACTGTAGCATTGAATTGAGTTCATTAGCAACTCTTACTGAATGACTGTCAGCATCACTTTGAGGTTTTTCGAAACTCTTACTACATTACTATAAGCATCACTGAGTTTCTTAGCAACTATCACTACATTGCTGTTAGCATCATCTTGAGTTCATGAGCAATTCTTCCGACATCACTGTCGCAATATTTTGAGGTTCGTTGCAACTTTTACTACATTACTGTCGCATTATTTTGAGGTCCGTAGCAACTCTTAGTACATGACTGTCAGCATCACTTTGAGATTATTCGAAAGTTTCACTCCATTACTGTTAGCATCATTTTGAGTTCATTAGCAATTCTTACTACATCACTGTCGCATAATTTTGAGATCTTTAGCAATTCTTGTGACATCACTGTCGCATTATTTTGAGGTTTGTAGCAACTCTTACAACATGACTGTCAGTATCACTTTGAGGTTGTTCGAAACTCTTACGACATCACTGTCAGCATCACTGAGTTGATTAGCAACTATCACTACATTACTGTTGGCATCATTTTGAGTTCATTAGCAATTCTTCCGACATCACTGTCGCAATATTTTGAGGTTCGTAGCAACTTTTACTACATTACTGTCGCAATATTTTGAGGTTCATAGCAACTCTTACTACATTACTGTCAGCATCACTTTGAGGTTATTCGTAAGTTTCACTCCATTACTGTCAGCATCATTTTGAGTTCATTAGTAATTCTTCCGACATCACTGTCGCATCATTTTGAGATCATTAGCCATTCTTCCGACATCACTGTCGCAATATTTTGAGGTTGGTAGCAACTCTTACTACATTATTGTTGCATTATTTTAAGGTTCGTAGCAACTCTTACTACATTACTGTCAGCATCACTTTGAGTTTATTAGCAACTATCACTAATTACTGTTAGCATCATTTTGAGTTGTTGAGCAATTCTCACGACATCACTGTCGCAATATTTTGAGGTTCGTAGCAACTCTTACTACATTATTGTTGCATTATTTTAAGGTTCGTAGCAACTCTTACTACATTACTGTGAGCATCACTTTGAGGTTATTCGAAACTATCACTACATTACTGTTAGCATCATTTTGAGTTTTGGAGCAATTCTCACGACATCACTGTAGCATTAAATTGAGTTCATTAGCAACTCTTTCTAAATGACTGTCAGCATCACTTTGAGGTTGTTCGAAAGTCTTACTACATTACTTTAAGCATCACTGAGTTTCTTAGCAACTATCACTACATTACTGTTCGCATTATCTTGAGTTCATTAGCAATTCTTCCGACATCACTGTCGCAATATTTTGAGCTTCGTAGCAACTTTTACTAAATTACTGTCGCATTATTTTGAGGTTCGTAGCAACACTTACTACATGACTGTAAGCATCACTTTGAGGTTATTCGAAAGTTTCACTCCATTACTGTTAGCATTTTTTTGAGTTCATTAGTAATTCTTACGACATCACTGTCACATCATTTTGAGATCATTACCAATTCTTCTGACATCACTGTCGCATCATTTTTACATCTTTAGCAATTCTTCTGACATCACTGTCGCATTATTTTGAGGTTCGTAGCAACTCTTACTACATGACTGTCAGCATCACTTTGAGGTTGTTCGAAACACTTACTACATCACTGTCAGCATCACTGAGTTGATTAGCAACTATCACTACATTACTGTTAGCATCATTTTGAGTTCATTAGCAATTCTTCCGACATCACTGTCGCAATATTTTGAGGTTTGTAGCAACTTTTACTACATTACTGTCGCATTATTTTGAGGTTCGTAGCAACTCTTACTACATGACTGTCAGCATCTCTTTGAGTTTATTCGAAACTTTCACTCCATTACTGTTAGCATCATTTTGAGTTCACTAGCAATTCTTACTACTTCACTGTCGCATCATTTTGAGATCATTAGCAATTCTTCTGACATCACTGTCGCATTATTTTGAGGTTCGTAGTAACTCTTCCTACATGACTGTCAGCATTATTTTGAGGTTCATAGCAACTCTTACTACATGACTGTAAGCATCACTTTGAGGTTATTCGAAAGTTTCACTCCATTACTGTTAGCATTTTTTTGAGTTCATTAGTAATTCTTACGACATCACTGTCACATCATTTTGAGATCATTACCAATTCTTCTGACATCACTGTCGCATCATTTTTACATCTTTAGCAATTCTTCTGACATCACTGTCGCATTATTTTGAGGTTCGTAGCAGCTCTTACTACATGACTGTCAGCATCACTTTGAGGTTATTCGAAACACTTACTACATTACTTCAAGCATCACTGAGTTTATTAGCAACTATCACTACATTACTTTTAGCATCATTTAAGTTCATTAGCAATTCTTCTGACATAACTGTCGCAATATTTTGAGGTTCGTCACAACTTTTACTACATTGCTGTCGCATTATTTTGAGGTTCGTAGCAACTCTTCGTAGATGACTTTCAGCATCACTTTGAGGTTATTCGAAACGTTCACTCCATTACTGTTAGCATCATTTTGAGTTCATTAGCAATCCTTACTAAATCACTGTCGCATCATTTTGAGATCTTTAGCAATTCTTCTGACATCACTGTCTCATTATTTCAAGGTTCGGAGCAACTCTTACGACATGACTGTCACCATCACTTTGAGGTTATTCGAAACACTTACTACATTACTGTCAGCATCACTGAGTTTCGTCGCAACTATCACTTCATTACTGTTAGCATCATCTTGAGTTCATTCGCAATTCTTCCGACATCACTGTCGCAATATTTTGAGGTTCGGAACAACTTTTATTACATTACTGTCCCATTATTTTGAGGTTCGTAGCAACTCTTAGTACATGACTGTCAGCATCACTTTGAGGTTGTTCGAAACACTTACTACATTACTGTTAGCATCATGTTGAGTTCATTAGGAATTCTTACGACATCACTGTCCCATCAGTTTGAGATCATTACCAATTCTTCTGACATCAGTGTCGCATTATTTTGAGGTTCAAAGCATCTCTAACTACATTACTGTCAGCATCACTGAGTTTATTAGCATCTATCACTACGTTACTGTTCGCATCATTTTGAGTTGTTGAGCAATTCTCACGATATCACTGTAGCATTAAATTGAGATCATTAGCAACTTATACAAAATGACTGTCAGCATCACTTTGAGTTTGTTCTAAACACTTACTACATTACTGTCAGCATCACTTTAACTTTATTAGCAACTATCACTACATTACTATTAGCATCATTTTGAGGTTAGTAGCAACTCTTACTACATTACTGTAAGCATCACTGAGTTTATTAGCATCTATCACTACGTTACTGTTAGCATCATTTTGAGATCATTACCAATTCTTCTGACATCACTGTCGCATCATTTTGAGATTTTTAGCAATTCTTCTGACATCACTGTCGCATTATTTTGAGGTTCGTAGCAACTCTTACTACATGACTGTCGGCATCACTTTGATGTTGTTCGAAACACTTACTACATTACTGTAAGCATCACTGACTTGATTAGCAACTATCACTACATTTCTGTTAGCATCATTTTGAGTTCATGAGCAATTCTTCCGACATTACTGTCGCATTATTTTGAGGTTCGTAGCAACTCTTAGTACATGACTGTCAGCATCACTTTGAGGTTATTCGAAACACTTACTACATTACTGTAAGCATCACTGAGTTGATTAGCAACTATCACTACATTACTTTTAGCATCATTTAAGTTCATTAGCAATTCGTCTGACATAACTGTCGCAATATTTTGAGGTTTGTCGCAACTTTTACTACATTGCTGTCGCATTATTTTGAGGTTATTCTAAACTTTCACTCCATTAATGTTAGCATCATTTTGAGTTCATTAGCAATTCTTACTAAATCACTGTAGCATCATTTTGAGATCATTAGCAATTCTTACTACATCACTGTCGCATCATTTTCAGATTATTAGCAATTCTTCTGACATCACTGTCACATTATTTTGAGGTTCGTCGCAACTCTTACTACATTATTGTTGCATTATTTTAAGGTTCGTAGCAACTCTTACTACATGACTGTCAGCATCACTTTGAGTTTATGAGCAACTATCACTACATTACTGTTAGCATCATTTTGAGTTGTTGAGCAATTCTCACGACATCACTGTAGCATTAAATTGAGTTCATTAGCAACTCTTACTAAATGACTCTCAGCATCACTTTGAGGTTGTTCGAAAATCTTACTACATTACTGTAAGCATCACTGAGTTTCTTAGCAACTATCACTACATTGCTGTTAGCATCATCTTGAGTTCATTAGCAATTCTTCCGACATCACTGTCGCATTATTTTGAGGTTCGTAGCAACTCTTACTACATGACTGTCGGCATCACTTTGATGTTGTTCGAAACACTTACTACATTACTGTAAGCATCACTGACTTGATTAGCAACTATCACTACATTTCTGTTAGCATCATTTTGAGTTCATGAGCAATTCTTCCGACATTACTGTCGCATTATTTTGAGGTTCGTAGCAACTCTTAGTACATGACTGTCAGCATCACTTTGAGGTTATTCGAAACACTTACTACATTACTGTAAGCATCACTGAGTTGATTAGCAACTATCACTACATTACTTTTAGCATCATTTAAGTTCATTAGCAATTCGTCTGACATAACTGTCGCAATATTTTGAGGTTTGTCGCAACTTTTACTACATTGCTGTCGCATTATTTTGAGGTTATTCTAAACTTTCACTCCATTAATGTTCGCATCATTTTGAGTTCATTAGCAATTCTTACTAAATCACTGTAGCATCATTTTGAGATCATTAGCAATTCTTACTACATCACTGTCGCATCATTTTCAGATTATTAGCAATTCTTCTGACATCACTGTCACATTATTTTGAGGTTCGTCGCAACTCTTACTACATTATTGTTGCATTATTTTAAGGTTCGTAGCAACTCTTACTACATGACTGTCAGCATCACTTTGAGTTTATGAGCAACTATCACTACATTACTGTTAGCATCATTTTGAGTTGTTGAGCAATTCTCACGACATCACTGTAGCATTAAATTGAGTTCATTAGCAACTCTTACTAAATGACTCTCAGCATCACTTTGAGGTTGTTCGAAACTCTTACTACATTACTGTAAGCATCACTGAGTTTCTTAGCAACTATCACTACATTGCTGTTAGCATCATCTTGAGTTCATTAGCAATTCTTCCGACATCACTGTCGCAATATTTTGAGGTTCATAGCAACTTTTACGACATTACTGTCGCATTATTTTGAGGTTCGTAGCAACACTTACTACATGACTGTCAGCATCACTTTGAGGTTATTCGAAAGTTTCACTCCATTACTGTTAGCATAATTTTGAGTTCATTAGCAATTCTTACTACATCACTGTCGCATCATTTTCAGATCATTAGCAATTCTTCTGAAATCACTGTCACATTATTTTGAGGTTCGTAGCAACTCTTACTACATTATTGTTGCATTATTTTAAGGTTCCTAGCAACTCTTACTACATTACTGTCAGCATCACTTGGAGTTTATTAGCAACTATCACTACATTACTGTTAGCATCATTTTGAGTTCATGAGCAATTCTCACGACATCACTGTAGCATTGAATTGAGTTCATTACCAACTCTTACTAAATGACTGTCAGTATCACTTTGAGGTTATTCGAAACACTTACTACATTACTGTAAGCATCACTGAGTTGATTAGCAACTATCACTACATTACTTTTAGCATCATTTAAGTTCATTAGCAATTCGTCTGACATACCTGTCGC
The DNA here is from genome assembly GCF_037954235.1 of Aulostomus chinensis. Taxonomy (NCBI): domain Eukaryota; kingdom Metazoa; phylum Chordata; class Actinopteri; order Syngnathiformes; family Aulostomidae; genus Aulostomus; species Aulostomus chinensis. The sequence continues at coordinate 52,231,221 of NC_141320.1, read as the reverse complement.
AATATTTTGAGGTTTGTCGCAACTTTTACTACATTGCTGTCGCATTATTTTGAGGTTATTCTAAACTTTCACTCCATTAATGTTAGCATCATTTTGAGTTCATTAGCAATTCTTACTAAATCACTGTAGCATCATTTTGAGATCATTAGCAATTCTTACTACATCACTGTCGCATCATTTTCAGATTATTAGCAATTCTTCTGACATCACTGTCACATTATTTTGAGGTTCGTCGCAACTCTTACTACATTATTGTTGCATTATTTTAAGGTTCGTAGCAACTCTTACTACATGACTGTCAGCATCACTTTGACTTTATGAGCAACTATCACTACATTACTGTTAGCATCATTTTGAGTTGTTGAGCAATTCTCACGACATCACTGTAGCATTAAATTGAGTTCATTAGCAACTCTTACTAAATGACTGTCAGCATCACTTTGAGGTTGTTCGAAACTCTTACTACATTACTGTAAGCATCACTGAGTTTCTTAGCAACTATCACTACATTGCTGTTAGCATCATCTTGAGTTCATTAGCAATTCTTCCGACATCACTGTCGCAATATTTTGAGGTTCATAGCAACTTTTACGACATTACTGTCGCATTATTTTGAGGTTCGTAGCAACACTTACTACATGACTGTCAGCATCACTTTGAGGTTATTCGAAAGTTTCACTCCATTACTGTTAGCATAATTTTGAGTTCATTAGCAATTCTTACTACATCACTGTCGCATCATTTTCAGATCATTAGCAATTCTTCTGAAATCACTGTCACATTATTTTGAGGTTCGTAGCAACTCTTACTACATTATTGTTGCATTATTTTAAGGTTCCTAGCAACTCTTACTACATTACTGTCAGCATCACTTGGAGTTTATTAGCAACTATCACTACATTACTGTTAGCATCATTTTGAGTTCATGAGCAATTCTCACGACATCACTGTAGCATTGAATTGAGTTCATTACCAACTCTTACTAAATGACTGTCAGCATCACTTTGAGGTTATTCGAAACACTTACTACATTACTGTAAGCATCACTGAGTTGATTAGCAACTATCACTACATTACTTTTAGCATCATTTAAGTTCATTAGCAATTCGTCTGACATACCTGTCGCAATATTTTGAGGTTTGTCGCAACTTTTACTACATTGCTGTCGCATTATTTTGAGGTTATTCTAAACTTTCACTCCATTAATGTTAGCATCATTTTGAGTTCATTAGCAATTCTTACTAAATCACTGTAGCATCATTTTGAGATCATTAGCAATTCTTACTACATCACTGTCGCATCATTTTCAGATTATTAGCAATTCTTCTGACATCACTGTCACATTATTTTGAGGTTCGTCGCAACTCTTACTACATTATTGTTGCATTATTTTAAGGTTCGTAGCAACTCTTACTACATGACTGTCAGCATCACTTTGAGTTTATGAGCAACTATCACTACATTACTGTTAGCATCATTTTGAGTTGTTGAGCAATTCTCACGACATCACTGTAGCATTAAATTGAGTTCATTAGCAACTCTTACTAAATGACTGTCAGCATCACTTTGAGGTTGTTCGAAACTCTTACTACATTACTGTAAGCATCACTGAGTTTCTTAGCAACTATCACTACATTGCTGTTAGCATCATCTTGAGTTCATTAGCAATTCTTCCGACATCACTGTCGCAATATTTTGAGGTTCATAGCAACTTTTACGACATTACTGTCGCATTATTTTGAGGTTCGTAGCAACACTTACTACATGACTGTCAGCATCACTTTGAGGTTATTCGAAAGTTTCACTCCATTACTGTTAGCATAATTTTGAGTTCATTAGCAATTCTTACTACATCACTGTCGCATCATTTTCAGATCATTAGCAATTCTTCTGAAATCACTGTCACATTATTTTGAGGTTCGTAGCAACTCTTACTACATTATTGTTGCATTATTTTAAGGTTCCTAGCAACTCTTACTACATTACTGTCAGCATCACTTGGAGTTTATTAGCAACTATCACTACATTACTGTTAGCATCATTTTGAGTTCATGAGCAATTCTCACGACATCACTGTAGCATTGAATTGAGTTCATTACCAACTCTTACTAAATGACTGTCAGCATCACTTTGAGGTTATTCGAAACACTTACTACATTACTGTAAGCATCACTGAGTTGATTAGCAACTATCACTACATTACTTTTAGCATCATTTAAGTTCATTAGCAATTCGTCTGACATACCTGTCGCAATATTTTGAGGTTTGTCGCAACTTTTACTACATTGCTGTCGCATTATTTTGAGGTTATTCTAAACTTTCACTCCATTAATGTTAGCATCATTTTGAGTTCATTAGCAATTCTTACTAAATCACTGTAGCATCATTTTGAGATCATTAGCAATTCTTACTACATCACTGTCGCATCATTTTCAGATTATTAGCAATTCTTCTGACATCACTGTCACATTATTTTGAGGTTCGTCGCAACTCTTACTACATTATTGTTGCATTATTTTAAGGTTCGTAGCAACTCTTACTACATGACTGTCAGCATCACTTTGAGTTTATGAGCAACTATCACTACATTACTGTTAGCATCATTTTGAGTTGTTGAGCAATTCTCACGACATCACTGTAGCATTAAATTGAGTTCATTAGCAACTCTTACTAAATGACTGTCAGCATCACTTTGAGGTTGTTCGAAACTCTTACTACATTACTGTAAGCATCACTGAGTTTCTTAGCAACTATCACTACATTGCTGTTAGCATCATCTTGAGTTCATTAGCAATTCTTCCGACATCACTGTCGCAATATTTTGAGGTTCATAGCAACTTTTACGACATTACTGTCGCATTATTTTGAGGTTCGTAGCAACACTTACTACATGACTGTCAGCATCACTTTGAGGTTATTCGAAAGTTTCACTCCATTACTGTTAGCATAATTTTGAGTTCATTAGCAATTCTTACTACATCACTGTCGCATCATTTTCAGATCATTAGCAATTCTTCTGAAATCACTGTCACATTATTTTGAGGTTCGTAGCAACTCTTACTACATTATTGTTGCATTATTTTAAGGTTCCTAGCAACTCTTACTACATTACTGTCAGCATCACTTGGAGTTTATTAGCAACTATCACTACATTACTGTTAGCATCATTTTGAGTTCATGAGCAATTCTCACGACATCACTGTAGCATTGAATTGAGTTCATTACCAACTCTTACTAAATGACTGTCAGCATCACTTTGAGGTTATTCGAAACACTTACTACATTACTGTAAGCATCACAGAGTTGATTAGCAACTATCACTACATTACTTTTAGCATCATTTAAGTTCATTAGCAATTCGTCTGACATAACTGTCGCAATATTTTGAGGTTTGTCGCAACTTTTACTACATTGCTGTCGCATTATTTTGAGGTTATTCTAAACTTTCACTCCATTAATGTTAGCATCATTTTGAGTTCATTAGCAATTCTTACTAAATCACTGTAGCATCATTTTGAGATCATTAGCAATTCTTACTACATCACTGTCGCATCATTTTCAGATTATTAGCAATTCTTCTGACATCACTGTCACATTATTTTGAGGTTCGTCGCAACTCTTACTACATTATTGTTGCATTATTTTAAGGTTCGTAGCAACTCTTACTACATTACTGTAAGCATCACTGAGTTTCTTAGCAACTATCACGACATTACTGTTAGCATCTTCTTGAGTTCATTAGCAATTCTTCCGACATCACTGTCGCATTATTTTGAGGTTCGTAGCAACTCTTACTAAATGACTGTCAGCATCACTTTGAGGTTGTTCGAAACTCTTACTACATTACTGTAAGCATCACTGAGTTTCTTAGCAACTATCACTACATTGCTGTTAGCATCATCTTGAGTTCATTAGCAATTCTTCCGACATCACTGTCGCAATATTTTGAGGTTCATAGCAACTTTTACGACATTACTGTCGCATTATTTTGAGGTTCGTAGCAACACTTACTACATGACTGTCAGCATCACTTTGAGGTTATTCGAAAGTTTCACTCCATTACTGTTAGCATAATTTTGAGTTCATTAGCAATTCTTACTACATCACTGTCGCATCATTTTCAGATCATTAGCAATTCTTCTGAAATCACTGTCACATTATTTTGAGGTTCGTAGCAACTCTTACTACATTATTGTTGCATTATTTTAAGGTTCCTAGCAACTCTTACTACATTACTGTCAGCATCACTTGGAGTTTATTAGCAACTATCACTACATTACTGTTAGCATCATTTTGAGTTCATGAGCAATTCTCACGACATCACTGTAGCATTGAATTGAGTTCATTACCAACTCTTACTAAATGACTGTCAGCATCACTTTGAGGTTATTCGAAACACTTACTACATTACTGTAAGCATCACTGAGTTGATTAGCAACTATCACTACATTACTTTTAGCATCATTTAAGTTCATTAGCAATTTGTCTGACATAACTGTCGCAATATTTTGAGGTTTGTCGCAACTTTTACTACATTGCTGTCGCATTATTTTGAGGTTATTCTAAACTTTCACTCCATTAATGTTAGCATCATTTTGAGTTCATTAGCAATTCTTACTAAATCACTGTAGCATCATTTTGAGATCATTAGCAATTCTTACTACATCACTGTCGCATCATTTTCAGATTATTAGCAATTCTTCTGACATCACTGTCACATTATTTTGAGGTTCGTCGCAACTCTTACTACATTATTGTTGCATTATTTTAAGGTTCGTAGCAACTCTTACTACATGACTGTCAGCATCACTTTGAGTTTATGAGCAACTATCACTACATTACTGTTAGCATCATTTTGAGTTGTTGAGCAATTCTCACGACATCACTGTAGCATTAAATTGAGTTCATTAGCAACTCTTACTAAATGACTGTCAGCATCACTTTGAGGTTGTTCGAAACTCTTACTACATTACTGTAAGCATCACTGAGTTTCTTAGCAACTATCACTACATTGCTGTTAGCATCATCTTGAGTTCATTAGCAATTCTTCCGACATCACTGTCGCAATATTTTGAGGTTCATAGCAACTTTTACGACATTACTGTCGCATTATTTTGAGGTTCGTAGCAACACTTACTACATGACTGTCAGCATCACTTTGAGGTTATTCGAAAGTTTCACTCCATTACTGTTAGCATAATTTTGAGTTCATTAGCAATTCTTACTACATCACTGTCGCATCATTTTCAGATCATTAGCAATTCTTCTGAAATCACTGTCACATTATTTTGAGGTTCGTAGCAACTCTTACTACATTATTGTTGCATTATTTTAAGGTTCCTTGCAACTCTTACTACATTACTGTCAGCATCACTTGGAGTTTATTAGCAACTATCACTACATTACTGTTAGCATCATTTTGAGTTCATGAGCAATTCTCACGACATCACTGTAGCATTGAATTGAGTTCATTACCAACTCTTACTAAATGACTGTCAGCATCACTTTGAGGTTGTTCGAAACACTTACTACATTACTGTAAGCATCACTGAGTTTCTTAGCAACTATCACGACATTACTGTTAGCATCTTCTTGAGTTCATTAGCAATCCTTCCGACATCACTGTCGCATTATTTTGAGGTTCGTAGTAACTCTTACTACATGACTGTCAGCATCACTGAGTTTCTTCGCAACTATCACTACATTACTGTTCGCATCATCTTGAGTTCATTCGCAATTCTTCCGACATCACTGTCGCAATATTTTGAGGTTCGTAGCAACTTTTATTACATTACTGTCGCATTATTTTGAGTTTCGTAGCAACTCTTAGTACATGACTGTCAGCATCACTTTGAAGTTGTTCGAAACACTTACTACATTACTGTTAGCATCATGTTGAGTTCATTTGCAATTCGTACGACATCACTGTCCCATCAGTTTTAGATCATTACCAATTCTTCTGACATCACTGTCGCATTATTTTGAGGTTCAAAGCAACTCTTACTACATTACTGTAAGCATCACTGAGTTTATTAGCATCTATCACTGCGTTACTGTTAGCATCATTTTGAGTTGTTGAGCAATTCTTCCGACATCACTGTCGCAATATTTTGAGGTTCGTAGAAACTTTTACAACATTACTGTCGCATTATTTTGAGGTTCGTAGCAACACTTACTACATGACTGTCAGCATCACTTTGAGGTTATTCAAAAGTTTCACTCCATTACAGTTAGCATCATTTTGAGTTCATTAGCACTTCTTACTTAATCACTGTCGCATCATTTTGAGATCTTTAGCAATTCTTCTGACATCACTGTCGCATCATTTTGAGGTTCGTAGCAACTCTTACTACATGACTGTCACCATCCCTTTGAGGTTATTCGAAACACTTACTACATTACTGTTAGCATCATTTTAAGTTCATTAGCAATTCTTCCGACATCACTGTCGCAATATTTTGAGGTTCGTAGCAACTCTTAGTACATGACTGTCAGCATCACTTTGAGGTTATTAGCAACTATCACTACATTACTGTTAGCATCATTTTGAGGTTAGAAGCAACTGTCACTACATGAGTGTCAGCATCACTTTGAGGTTGTTCGAAACACTTACTACAGTACTGTAAGCATCACTGAGTTAATTAGCAACTATCACCACATTACTGTTAGCATCATTTTGAGTTCATTAGCAATTCTTCCGACATCACTTTCGCAATATTTTGAGGTTCGTAGCAACTTTTACTACATTACTGTCGCATTATTTTGAGGTTCGTAGCAACACTTAATACATGACTGTCAGCATCACTTTGAGGTTATTCGAAACTGTCACTCCATTACTGTTAGCATTATTTTGAGTTCATTAGCAATTCTTCCAACATCATTTTCGCAATATTTTGAGGTTCGTAGCAACTTTTACTACATTACTGTCGCATTATTTTGAGGTTCGTAGCAACACTTAATACATGACTGTCAGCATCACTTTGAGGTTATTCGAAACTGTCACTCCATTACTGTTAGCATTATTTTGAGTTCATTAGCAATTCTTCCAACATCATTTTCGCAATATTTTGAGGTTCGTAGCAACTCTTACTACATTACTGTTGCATTATTTAAAGGTTCGTAGCAACTTTTACTACATTACTGTCGCATTATTTTGAGTTTCGTTGCAACACTTAATACATTACTGTCAGCATCACTTTGAGTTTATTAGCAACTATCACTACATTACTTTTAGCATCATTTTGAGTTTATTAGCAATTCTTACGACATCACTGTAGCATTAAATTGAGTTTAGTAGCAACTCTTACTCCTCCTGGAACCGTCACCTTACCGTGGTGGAGGAGTTTGAGTGCCCTAGTGACCCTAGGAGCAATGCTGTCGGGGGCATTTTTCCCCTGGTCGGGTCACCCAAGGCAGACTGTTCCTAGGCGAAGGGCCAGACAAAGAACGGTTCAACAGACCCTTCATGGAAAATCCAGCAAATGCTACATGTACCCTGCCCGGAGGGGCACTGGGGCCCCGCCCTTGAGCCAGGCCCAGGGTGGCGGCTCGAAGGCGAGCGCCTGGTGTCCGGGCCTTGGTCCGCGGGGCCCGGCCAGGCCCAGCCCGAAGAGGAGACACAGGCACGTCCTCCCTTGGACTCACCACTCATCGGGGGAACCGGAGGGGTCCGGTGCAATGTGGTTTGGGTGGCAGTTTCAGGCGGGTGCCTCGGCTGTCTGAACCACAGACATGAAAGCTGGCTTTTGGGACATGGAACGTTACCTCTCTGGTGGGGAAGGAGCTGGAGCTGGTGGAAGAGGTTGAGTGTTACCGGCTAGATATAGTCGGCCTCACCTCGACACATAGCTCTGGGTCCGGAACCCGAGTCCTTGAGAGGGGTTGGACTTTCTCTTTTGCTGGAGTTGCTCCGGGTGAGAGGCAGAGGGCGGGGGTGGGCTTTTTGGTTGCCCCTCGACTCTCTGCCTGTACGTTGGGGTTTACCCCCGTGGACGAAAGGGTTGCTTCCCTGCGCCTTCGGGTCGGGGAACGGGTCCTGACTGTGGTCTGCGCATATGCGCCGAACACTAGTTCAGAGTACCCACCCTTTTTGGAGTCCTTGGGAAGGGTACTGGATGGTGCCCCGGCTGGGGACTCCATTGTCCTACTGGGAGACTTCAACGCTCACGTGGGCAACGACAGCGTGACCTGGAGAGGTGTGATTGGGAGGAACGGCAGGCTCGACCTGAACCCGAGTGGTGTTCAGTTATTGAACTTCTGTGCAAGTCGCAGTTTGGCCATAACGAACACCATGTTCGGGCATAAGGATGCCCACATTGCACATGGCACCAGGACACCCTAGGTCGCAGGTCTATGATCGATTTTATAGTCGTATCATTTGACCTGCGACCGCATGTTCTGGACACTCGGGTGAAGAGAGGAGCTGAGCTGTCAACTGATCACCACCTGGTGGTGAGTTGGATCAGATGGCAGGGGAAGATGCCGCGCAGACCTGGCAGGCCCAAACGAGTAGTGAGGGTTTGTTGGGAACGCCTGGCAGAAGAACCAGTCAGAACGATCTTTAACTCCCACCTCCGGCAGAGCTTTGATCACATCACGGGGGTAGTGGGGGACATTGAGTCCGAATGGGCCATGTTCCGCTCTGCCATTGTTGAGGCGGCTGCTGTGAGCTGTGGCCGCAACGCTGCTGGGGCCGGCCGCGGGGGTAATCCTCGAACACGCTGGTGGACACCAGAGGTGAGGGGAGCCGTCAGGCTGAAGAAGGAGGCTTACAGGGCATGGCTGGCCTGTGGGTCTCCAGAGGCAGCTGACCGCTACCGGCAGGCCAAACGGTGTGCAGCTGTGGCGGTCGCCAAAGCAAAAACGCGGGCGTGGGAAGAGTTCGGTGAGGCCATGGAGAACGACTATCGGTCGGCTCCAAAAAGGTTCTGGCAAACCGTCCGTCGCCTCAGGGGGGGAAGGCGGCAACTTGCCCACACTGTTTACAGTGGGGGTGGGAGGCTGCTGACGTCAACTGGGGAGATAATTGGGCGGTGGAAGGAATACTTTGAGGAACTCCTCAATCCCACCAGCACGTACTCCGTGGAGGAGACAGAGTCTGGGGAGTGCTTGGGGGGGGGTCGTCCAATCTCCGGGGCAGAAGTCGCCGAGGCAGTTAAACAACTCCGCGGTGGCAGAGCCCCGGGGGTGGATGAGGTTGTTCGAAACTCTTACTACATGACGGTCAGCATCACTTTGAGGTTATTCGAAACGTTCACTCCATTACTGTTAGCATCATTTTGGGTTCATTAGCAATTCTTCTGACATCACTGTCGCATTATTTGAGGTTCGTAGCAACTCTAACTACATGACTGTCAGCATCACTTTGAGGTTGTTCGAAACACGTACTGCATTACTGTAAGCATCACTGAGTTGATTAGCAACTTTAAGTACATCACTGTTAGCGTCATTTTGACTTCATTAGCAATTCTTACTACATCACTGTCGCATCATTTTGAGATCATTAGCAATTCTTCCGACATCACTGTCGCATTATTTTGAGGTTCGTAGCAACTCTTACTACATTACTGTTGCATTATTTAAAGGTTCGTAGCAACTCTTACTACATTACTGTTAGCATCACTTTGAGTTCATTCGCAACTATCACTACATTACGGTTAGCATCATTTTGAGTTTATTCGCAATTCTAACGACATCACTGTAGCATTAAAATGAGGTTAGTAGCAACTCTTACTTCATGACTGTCAGCATCACTTTGAGGTTGTTCCAAACTCTGACTACATTACTGTAAGCATCACTGAGTTTATTAGCAACTATCACTACATTGCTGTTAGCATCATTTTCAGTTCATTAGCAATTCTTCCGACATCACTGTCGCAATATTTTGAGGTTCGTAGCAACTCTTACTACATTACTGTCAGCATCACTTTGAGTTTATTAGCAACTATCACTACATTACGGTTAGCATCATTTTGAGTTTATTCGCAATTCTAACGACATCACTGTAGCATTAAAATGAGGTTAGTAGCAACTCTTACTTCATGACTGTCAGCATCACTTTGAGGTTGTTCGAAACTCTTACTACATTACTGTAAGCATCACTGAGTTTATTAGCAACTATCACTACATTGCTGTTAGCATCATTTTCAGTTCATTAGCAATTCTTCCGACATCATTGTCGCAATATTTTGAGGTTCGTAGCAACACTTACTACATGACTGTCAGCATCACTTTGAGGTTATTTGAAACTTTCACTCCATTACTGTTAGCATCATTTTGAGTTCATTAGCAATTCTTACTACATCACTGTTGCATCATTTTTAGATCATTAGCAATTCTTCTGACATCACTGTCGCATTATTTTGAGGTTCGTAGCAACTCTTACTACATTATTGTTGCATTATTTTAAGGTTCGTAGCAACTCTTACTACATTACTGTCAGCATCACTTTGAGTTTATTAGCAACTATCACTCCATTACTGCTAGCATCATTTTGAGTTCATTAGCAATTCTGAGGACATCACCATCAATTTGAGATCTTTAGCAATTCTTCTGACATCACTGTCGCATTATTTTGAGGTTCGTAGCATCTCTTCCTACATGACTGTCAGCATGACTTTGAGTTTATTAGCAACTATCACTACATTACTGCTAGCATCATTTTGAGTTTATTAGCAATTCTTACGACATCACTGTAGCATTAAATTGAGGTTCGTACCAACTCTTGCTACATGACTGTCAGCATCACTTTGAGGTTGTTCGAAACTCTTACTACATTACTGTAAGCATCACTGAGTTTATTAGCAACTATCACTACATTACTGTTAGCATCATTTTGAGTTCATGAGCAATTCTTACTCCATCACTGTCGCATCAGTTTGAGATCATTAGCAATTCTTCTGAAATCACTGTCGCAATATTTTGAGGTTCATAGCAACTCTTACTACATGACTGTCGGCATCACTTTGAGGTCATTAGCAACTATCACTACATTACTCTTAGCATCATTTTGAGTTCATTAGCAATTCTTACTCCATCACTGTCGCATCATTTTGAGATCATTAGCAATGCTTCCAACATCACTGTTGTATTATTTTGAGGTTCGTAGCAACTCTTACTACATGACTGTCAGCATCACTTTGAGGTTATCCGAAACATTTACTATATTACTGAAAGCATCACTGAGTTTATTAGCAACTATCACTACATTACTCTTAGCATCATCTTGAGATCATTAGCAATTCTTCCGACATTACTTTCGCATTATTTTGCGTTCATTAGCAATTCCTACGACATCACTGTAGCATTATTTTAAGGGTAGTAGCAACTCTTACTACATGACTTTCAGCATCATTTGAAATTGTTCGAAACACGTACTACATTACTGTAAGCCTCACTGAGTTTATTAGCAACTATCACTACATTACTGTTAGCATCATTTTGTGTTCATTAGTGATTCTTACGACATCACTGTCACATCATTTTGAGATCATTAGCAATTCTTCCGACATCACTGTCGCATTATTTGGAGGTTCGTAGCAACTCTTACTACATTACTGTTGCATTGTTTTGAGGTTAGTAGCAACTCTTAGTACATGACTGTCAGCATCACTTTGAGGTTATTCGAAACTTTCACTACATTACTGTTAGCATCACTGAGTTTATTAGCAACTATCACTACATTACTGTTAGCATCATTTTGAGTTCATTAGCAATTCTTCCGACATCACTGTGGCATTATTTTGTGGTTAGTAGCAACTCTTACTACACGACTGTCAGCATCACTTTGAGTTTATTAGCAACTATCACTACATTACTGTTAGCATAATTTTGAGTTCATTAGCAATTCTTATGACATCACTGTCGCATCATTTTGAGATCATTAGCAATTTTTACAACATCATTGTAGCATTATTTTGAGGTTATTAGCAACTCCTCCTCCATTACTGTTAGCATCATTTTGAGTTCATTAGCAATTCTTCCGACATCACTGTAGCATTATTTTGAGGTTTTGAGGTACCTTTGTTTGTAACCGATCTGCTGACCAGCGAGACGCCACCACGCACGGCTGTCGGCTCCGTGAAGGAGGGAGAGGAAGCGGAAAGGACGGAGAAGGGTCGGACCAGGTCTACTTCTAGGTGACCACTCACTATCGTCTGCCACACTGCCCCTCATGGTGGGGAGTGTAGCGCTATCCTGCCACAGTACATTTGTTTCATTCTTTTGCTCTTGCACTTTAATTAAAATGGACTTGACTTGAGAATGTTTTGTTTCAAAATACAGATGAATTCCCAGATTTATAGGTAGCATGAGTATGAAGTTGCACTTGCACCCGGTGGGAAAATGTCCTCTGCATTTGACTCTAACTATGTAGGAGCAGTGGTAGCAGTGTCAGCCTGGGGGCTTGGTCAAGATCAATGACAGGAGTAGCAGACAGGTAATATCCATAGCATGCATGTTGTTTGAGAGGAGTAAGGGTACACTGTTGGTCTCTCACCTGATGCGCTGTCATCAGCACAAATGATCTGTTCCTAAACATCAAAATCTACCATCCCCCCTGATTGTTTTTTACAACTGGAGTACTGGTTAACACTTTAGAAAGCCTTCATTCAGAGCTGTGAAGAACCTTGAACCTGATATCCCAGACATCAAAGTGGGCCACTAACTGGCCAGATGAAGCTATGCTAGGCTGCTGTATCCTGAAGAGCTAAAGTAGCAGCTTCTGAGAGGGATGCTAACCTGGATGTGTTCATCTCCTACTTTAATATCAGCGGCCCAACTTGGAGCTCTGACAGCCTCCAGCTTGTTGTTCCTGTTTCTGCTTCAGTCAACAGGGAACTCCAACCTGCAGTAGAATCTTCAACAACAATGGAATAGAAAAGTGAGGAAGAAAAACTAGAATAAACTTACAAAGCTGAGAAATGTTCATGAAGAAGAAAGGCACACGTTATGATTGAGGCCAGAAACTAAAACTCCACACCAAATGTACTTTGACTTGTAGGATAATGAACTTGAATGTGTTGAAACAGCAGATCAATGAATCCACTACCACACAACAAGATGATGACCCCCTACCACAAGATGGCGTCACAGATCCTGACGGTCTGTGCAGGAAACATCGAGCAAAACATTACAACAAAGCTCCTGTTGTTCCCTCCAGGAAAAACTGTGGCTCTGATGAGAAGAAGGATCCCAGCCTCCTCTGAGGATCCATGGCCGCACCATTGGGTAGAAGGACGATGGGGTCGGCACCAGGAGGAACCCTGGTGTCTCCGATGCAGGGAAGATGGAGCAGTGAAGAGGCCACATTGTGGCATCCTAAAGAGGACATTTGGTGGAGCCTGAGACAGCAAACATCACGCCCCCTTCATCAGAAGAACCACAGCACCAGAAGAAAGAATCCTGGCAGTGACGACAGGGAGGATCAGGGTGACCTCCTCACCACCACCTTTGAACCTTCAAGTGAACTTTAAAAAGCTTTAGAGTGGAGAAGGATTTTAAAACATTTTATTGTTTTTTCCTTTCATTCTCATTTGTGCGATTGTCTGATTTATTAGAAATAAACACTGTCTGCTGGGTTTACATCGACTGTGATTCTCTTTTTGCATGCAAGTTGAAAGTTCTGCCAATAAAAACCACAAGTATTTGAAGACCAAAGGAAGAACCCCCAAAGTCAGGACCCTGAGATCAAAGTGAGAGCTCTGATCTCAGAGGTCTGGGATGTTTCCCATCCCATGGCCCTTCAAATAAGAGCCCTGTGTCTCTGTCTCAAAGTTTTCAACCGTATTTGTTTGTTAAATTAAAACCAGACGACCACTGTGGTCCTTTTTACACGGTAAGTAAAGCACAGATGCCCTGGTGGACCTGTTGGCACCCTGGACTTTGAATCCAGTGACCTGAGTCCAAGTCTCCGTTCCAGCAGGTTTCCTGCAGCCTTCAGCAGAGCTGCCATGTTTCTCTGTAGAGAACTAAGTGATGCTCTCAGCAGGTTGAGGGCACCACCAACAAGTGAGGGATGAACCTCTGACTTCCTTCTTGTCAAACAGGAAACTCCTAATACCTCATTTGAGTAAAGTACCTCATATTCCTGACATCCAAGTAGTAGTGAAGTGGAGGAAGAAGGGAGGAGATCTCCAACAGGATCCTTCTTTCCTCTGTCCTCCTTGATCTCATGGATCACCACAGTCAAGGGGAGACCCAAGCTCCTGGATGGATCTGGCACTCAGGAACTGCTGAGTTTTCCAGTGGACTTTGTTCCATCCATGGTTCAGGAGCAGGACTCCTCCTGGTTAACCTGGTATCTTTCCACCCAACTGTGGGTTCTTGGAGAATTTTTCATGTCATGTCAAGAAATCAGGCTGGTGGGTTTTTCAATGAGAGAAATTCTGGTAACTTAATTAAGTGGCATGTTTGTTGAAGCAGTAATTAACTGATAAATTAAGGAAGGCCTGGCCAGTCTTTGCTCCCAGGTCATACGATGGAGTTAGAAAGTCCTGAATAAATCTGGAGTTCCATGATTTCCTTGTGGTTCTTGTTCCTTTTGACAATGTAGTCTGGAACAAGAGCAAGATGAACCTCCAAATAGCAACAGGTTGATTGCAGGTGATGTCAAGTGGTATTTTGAGGAACCTCCTCCTTGTGTTTGGTTCCATGGTGGAATGGTGAGCCCTCTGGACTCTGGATCCAGTGATCCCAGTTCAAGTCTTGGTGGGACCTTCCTGTCTGGAAGGTGTCCCATGTAACAAACTGATCAAGAGATGCAATGTGGTTCTAATGTTCTGGTTCATTTCTTGTCCTTTAGAAAAATGAAATTCATTTCTTACTGCCATGAACTCAGACTGTGTGTTTAATGTTAACAATAAATGCAACAACTAAGGAGCCAGTAGCTCCTGTGGAAAAAATTCTACTTTGTCAGTGAATTAATTCAGTCTGCAACTGTCAGTTTCTGTCAGGATGGCCGAGCGGTCTAAGGCGCTGCATTCAGGTCGCAGTCTCTCCTGGAGGCGTGGGTTCAAATCCCACTTCTGACAAAGGACATATTCTCCTCATTCCTATGCATCCACAATGGTACATTCCAAACCCAGTTGAAGCTGCTCTCCACTGATGGGAGTGAGTGGTTGAACTGGCAGCAGAGGAGGCAAAGGAGCTTCCCTGTGACGTCCCAACATTGCCTGGTTTCCTCCAACATGGAGCAGCCACCAAACTCGAACTTCAATGTTGGATCAAAGTCTACTGAAGAAATGTGTTTTCTTTCAATTCACATTTTGTCCATTAACTTCATAATCAGAGTCTCCATCTCATCACATGACTAAAGTCTGGGTTCTGGATTGGTGGTAAACATCCTTCCATGCCCCTCACTAGTTTGCACACAGAAAAGCATATTTTACTGGTTTCAGATCTCTTAGCTTGTTCTCTCTCTTAAAGCAGCTGAGGCAGCTTTCATTGTGTGATTCATTTTAAAATATAAAGATGGAACAGAGCCATTGGAATCAGATGTCAGGACATTTGAAGGAATGTCAATCTCCTGTTGAAATGTTGCAGTGTGCAGCTGAGGCTCTCTGGCAGTGGCACCAGGAGCCCCAATGGCAGAACCTGGACCCTCCTGGAGGAGAACCACAGGTGAGGGCCTTCTTGGCTCCAGATTGATGGAAATCAAGTGTCTGAGGCTGTTAGCAGCCATGAAGTTGATCTGGTTGGCACTGGTATTTGTTCTTGCTGCAGCTCAGGAGTGATTCAGGAGAAGAGTTTCAGAACAGCCCAGGTTGGGGACTGGAATTCTAAAATTTCCCCTGGAACCAAACAACCTTGGAGGGTAAAAGCTCCAATCCTAGCCACTCAGATGCAGCAGCAGAAGAAGCTGTCATCCACCCTGACAGTCAGAGCATCAAGTCAAGAAAACATCACCATCTTGTAGTTCCAAACCTCCACCTGTCAGATTCAGCTACTTCTTATTGTGGGACTTTAAACTTGAACACAATGGAATTTGGACAAGGAGTTTTCCTTCCAGTCCAAACATCATCGTCCAGCCTCCAACCAGAGGTCCATCAGTTATCATGGAGCCACAGGTGGAGTCTGGATTCTTTTCTAGAATGAGACGGCAATGACAGTCCTGCCAAGTGACATCACTGACATGAATGGATGACTTCAGTCACGTGACTGGATGACTTCAGTCACGTGACTGGATGACTTCAGTCACGTGACTGGATGACTTCAGTCACGTGACTGGATGACAGTGTAGATGCCAATGTAGAGGTTGGGGAAATAGTCTCTGAGAATCCAGCTTGAAGCCACAGCCTCCTTGTTTTCCAAAAACCCAAACAGCAACCATCAGTCTCCCTCCAATCCTGTACTTGGGTAAACAACAAAAACAGAGTAAAAGTCTCTGGCAACATATTTGTTTCCTGTAGGGTTTCTTCATGTATGTGTGGTGTACCTGCTCTCCCAGAGGACTGCCATCTTTGTTCTGTGGGCTGACATGTTTTAGTGTCAGCACAGGTCATAGCGCTGAGACTGAACTCTCATTCTCCTCCAACTATTATTTCCACCTCACACTCCTGCAGATATTCAAGTGAACAGGGAACACAAATTTATGCTCAGCTTCTCCTGTGTATTCATCCACAGTCACTAAACAACAACCAAACCAAACAAAAGGGGTTTGCTAGCGTGGCGATCAGCTGTAGTTCACCATCTTATCCAGGTCACATGACTCAAGAGTAGCGTGGCCATCTGGCAACCAAAGGGTGGCTGGTTTGATCCTCACTTTCTCCAGTGACCATGTCAAAGTGTCCTTGAGTGAGATACTGAACCCCTAAATACTTCTGATGAGTAGGTTGGCTCCTTGCATGGCAGCCTTCAGCATCAGTGTGTGAGTGTGTGTGAATGAGAGGACATTGTTCAGCTCCTTGAGTGCTGCTGAGGTAGAAAGGCTCTGTACAAATAGTCCTTTTACCATTTCTTTCCTGCTTCTAGCGGCGCTGTCGTCACTTCCTGTGACCGTGGAGGGAAGGGGTCCCCCTTCAGAATAAGTTTGATATCATTGTTACTTCCTCTTCAACATGCCTTTAGCAGACCAACTCAGAGAGTAGCACAGTGAGGTAGTGTGGCCGAGCGGTCTAAGGCGCTGGATTAAGGTTCCAGTCTCTGAGGAGGCGTGGGTTCAAATCCCACCCCTGCCATCATGTCTCAGGTCACTGGAGAGATGTGGCAGGTCTCTAACTACCTCTTCTCTGTCTTCCACTGATATCTTCAAACCTGTGACCAAAAGAAGAACCCTCCTCTGAGTCCACAGACCTGAGCATCGCTGCTCTGACTACCAGGTTACCTCCTGGTGACCAGGGTGAAGTCAATGGGGAGGTGGTCAGTTGTTTTATGACAGAGGCTTCATTGTGAATTAAATAATTTTAATTCTTTACTTGTAGTTTCATGCTGTTTCGATTGAAAAAGGCGAGTTCCTGGAGAAGATCTTCTAGGGGTCCAGCTTAAAGCGGTGCCCCAGCTGGCACCAGGTGCTGACCCAGGTCCTGCATGGGAGATACTGTCAGTTCTGTTCTGCCCTGCTCACAACCACAGGCTGGTGTTGAGGCCTGCAGCAACCAGGGCCCCAGTCACCAAGAGTATAAAGGCTGGTCATTGTGGCAGTGGGAGGAGTCAAAATGAAGACCGACCAATGTGAGCAGGACGTTCCTGGAGAAGTCAGAAGAACTTGACCATGTTTCCTACAGTACGCAGGAGGCCTGGTAGTTGTTGAAGGAAGCTCCAAAAGCAAAGAGCAGACAGCAGGACATCAAAAGAAAAGATCCAGACACTAAAACTACCAGTAGAAACAAGAAGAAATACTAAAAGCTTTGGAAAGATACTACAAGGTTGGATATACATTATTATATACACTACTATTCTCATTGACTCCTAAAGAGGGACAGGAAACATTAGAATGTGGATCAGATCAGCTGATTTCAGTGTTGAGTCCATCCCTCCATCCACTTTCTATTCTTGTCCTTTCAGGGTCACGGGGGGGGGGGGGGGGGCGATCGCAGGTGACATTGGACAAGAGGCAGGGTTCACCCTGGACAGGTCAGAATTCCTGATGATGTCATCAGGGCTTTGACAGTAGCTAGAATTCTGTCTTTGATCTCAGGAGGACATGAAAGAAACACAACTGAGGAAAGAAGAGGAGAACATTCAGCTTCATTAGAAACACTTGAACAGTTGAACAGTAGAATTTGTTTGAAACAGTTTACAACACTGAGTGACAGGATTGAAGAGGGAAGGTTTTCTACTTTAAAATTAATTTGTAACTTTAAACTGGAGATGAACATTTTTAGTGGTTCATATTCTAACATACAGAGGAAGTCATGTCATTCCCTTTTTTAAAAAAGAAAAACATGTGAAGCTCCTCCCCCCAGCTCCAGATGGACAGACAGACATGAGAGTGGCCAGGAAGCAAAGAAGTGTTGTGCTCCTCTCCAGTGCTCTGGTGTTGTTGTGTTCTTCTCAGCTCCATCATGAAGACCTGCTGGCACTGGGCGCTGGTGGAAGTTTGCAGGTCTCACTGGAAAGTCCTGAGGCTCCTCCCACTCTGAAGCAGGCAGTTGCTCCCAGCCAGCCCACACTTTCACTCTCTGGTGTAGGAGTGAAGAACAAAATCAGAATCAAGAACCATCACTCTTTCATTGGGGCTCCTTTCTCCTTGTTCTGATCCAGAAACTCAACAGCTTCTATCATTGATTTGACAGGAAATGTTGATGACACACTGGGATTTTTGTTCTCCTGCTGTCACTGTCAAGTGCAGCTTAACATGAGAGGTAGCAGGATCATTCATGTGTTCATGTTTCCAGCAGACAAGGAGGGAACCTGGGAGGACTTCAGTGACTCTGATCAGTGGTTCTCACTTCATCTTCTCAGTATAAAGTTTAAAGCGAGCTGGCCAGGAGTTGAACCTAGAATCTTCTGATCCGTAGTCAGACGCGTTATCCATTGCACCACCAGCCCTGTGAAGAAGCTCCTGTGTTCATGTGTACTTGCTGTTACAGAAAAGCCCAACAAGGTGGTGGCATTTTCAGGGGACACAATGGTGCAGTGGTCAGCACTGTGGCCTCCCAGCAAGAAGGTTCAGCTCTCCTCCTATTTGGTTGCTAGGAACCTGAATCAGTCCTCAGTGGAGCCGTGCTGCTGAGGCTGAGTGAGGCTGAGTGAGGGACTGAGCAGGAGCCAGCAGGTCCAAGCAGGTTCAAGCAGGTTCAGGCAAACTCCCCTCAGTCCACCAACATCAAAGCAGAGGAACAGAGTTCATCTAACAAAATGATTCATATCATCTCCTCTTGGAATGTTCTGGAACTACAAGTACACTTAAAATGGCTGACTTATGACAACAGAAGGAACTTTGAAGTAGATTTGATTTATTTAAGTCAGTCACAGTCATTTTTTCAAGAATTTAGTTCAGGTAACTTGATTGTTTTACTAAGATGAGCTTTAATGTTATACCATTGAAAAAAGACCTTCATGTATTTATGATGACATCACCAATAGGAGCCTTCAGTCTGTCAGGGGGTAGAGTTCAGTCACCACCAATGACATCAGAGTCAGAGTTAGAGATCAAAGACAGACATTAAAGTCTCACGTTAAAGTCTCTCTTATTAAAAAAATTAAAGTGTTATATCTTTGAAAATATACTGCAATACATGAAATATTATATTTACATGAATGGTAACCTCGTTCTTATATTCTTTAATATACTGCAATAGTAATGGACCCTCTATGACCCTGTAGTGATGAATCTATCAAGGAGTACAAATGATTATAATCTGAATTTTGAAGTAAATTTTGAGATCAGTTTGATCCTCTCTCTCTCTCTCCCTCTCTCTCTCTCCCTCTATCTCTCTCCCTCCCTCCCACCCTCTCTCTCTCTCCCTCCCTCTATCTCTCTCTCTCCCTCTCTCTCTCCCTCCCTCTCCCTCTCTCTGTCTCTCTCTCCCTCCCTCTATCTCTCTGTCTCTCTCTCTCCCTCTCTCTCTCTCTCTCTCTCTCTCTCTCAGGAGCTTTTAAATGAATATTTTAATAAAACAGAACAGGAGACTGAAGAGTGATCACTCAAACCCACAGGCTGAATGGGACATCTTTTAAAAATATTGAACCACTGAGTAAAACCATAGAAGCGCTCCTGTCTAGTTGGTGCTAACAAGTTAGCTGTTGAGTGAGTCCAGCTGTGCTGTCTAGGAATCCTGGTCAAAAGCCTCCACACATCAAACAGCTGGTGTGTTGGTGGATCTGTGGATCCTGCTGGAAGAAGCAGGGTGGAGCTCTGAATGGTTCCTGTCTCAAAGAGCTTCTCTGTGCAGCTCCCATCAGCTCCTAAAAACAGGAAACCAGCAGATTCACTGTTGAACGGTGGCATTAAAATGTCTCAAAAGCTGTCCTGTCCACCATTTGTTGGTGCAAAGACATTTAAAAACACCAGTTGAACATTTTCCAAAGTTGCTCTCACCTTCTTTCAAACACCTGGAAGGATTTCCTCCAAATCAAAAGAAACTGGTAAAAAAACAACAACAAAAACTCCTGGAGAATCAAACTCCAGCCTCTGCTCCAACTGGACTTGGGACTTCAAATGACCCCCATTAAAAGCCTGCCTGCATCCCCATTCACTGACTGTTGTGCTGTGGGTCTCCTGGACAAACATGGCAGGATCCTCTTGATCTCCAGGAGTTTAAAAGAGCAGCTCTTTTAAAATGGGTTCTGGCTCCATTCAGGTTGAGAGAGCTGAGACTAAAATCACACATGAATGAAAGAGGGAACCCTAGAAAACAAGTCAGCGTGAAAGAGGAGCAGATTTTAAAACTCCTCATCATTTCCACCTCCAGGAGTGAAGCCTCCCAGGACCCAAGAGGCTCCAGCTGGCAGAGCTCTCACTGGTTTCTCCACCACCTCGCTAACCTGAGCTGTAGCATCTGAGAACCAAACAGTGACCCCCTTCACTCCGGAGCCGACTCCACAAACTCTGAGCCCCCACTTTACCCACAGCCAGCAGGCCTCCTCAACACTGCATGACACACGACGACTAAATTTAACACTGAAGTGTCTCATCCAGAGATCTATCACATGTGTCTGCTGTGGAGGGTCAATCTGTCCGTCCACATTCAGATCATTAACACAGCGACTCCTAAGCACCAGTAGAGCCTATTCATCGTCCCTGGGTGGGCTCGAACCACCAGCCTCTCGGTTAACAGCCGAGCGCGCTGACCGATTGCGCCACAGAGACTCTGAGGCACCTGCTTTTCATGAAGAGTTTTCAGGCTAAATTCAGTGTGTGAGGTCCACACTGCACATTTGAGGGACCATGAAGGACAGAGGAGAGTCTGACTGTCATGGTGAAAGCCTTCAGCACTAGAACTGAAACAGCCCCATCATCTTAACCCCCCCAGACCAAACAGGCTTCATCAGAAACAGACCCCCCTCCTAGAACATCCAGAGATCATCAGTCTGATTAATAGAACATGGCAAACAAACAAGAACATGTTATTGTTTGATCAGATGCTGAAACAATGTTTCTATGTTTGTCTGTTCTGGTCTGAATGAAAGAGGAGGTTTTCTTGGTCATGTGACGTGGATGAGAGTTCAACTAGAACTTCCTGATTCAACAGGGTTTGAGTTTGTTGGGATTTTGTCAAAGCCACCAACCAAACCTCTGAGTGGTGCAGATGTCTGCTGCCTCCTCAGAGCAGACTGGAGCTCAGCCTCACTCACCTGTGGGAGCCCCAGCAGAGCCACCGTGTGATGGAGTTTCAGTTTAGGATCCAAGGTCCTGGATTGAGTTGGTGTTTTGTGTGTTTTTAGGCCTCCTGGCACAGATGAATGAATGAACCATTGTTCCAGAGGGAGCTGGTGTCAGGTCAGTCCCTGTTTCTACAAGACCTCCTGCTGCAGAGCCAAACTGGGAAACATTTGAAACTCAAAATCCTGTTCTTGTCACAATCCTGCTCTCCTAAATCAAGCACTGTTCAGTCAATGGTAGAGCAGAGAGGTGCAGAGGAAGAGAGCTGGGACCAGAACCAGAGGTTGATGGATCAAAACCATCCTCTGCTAGAAGAAGAAAAATAAAATGAACCTGCATCTTTAGAAATGTGTGTCTGTTAAAAAGAGGTTTGTAAGGATTTTGTCTTCCTCCAGAAACACAAATCATTGCGAGAGTTAACAACAGTCTACTTTCTGACTGAAGCAAAAGTTTACTTCAAAAGTTTTTTCTGATTCAACATAGCAGATAAATTTCCATTTCTATACTGATTATTTGTTAAGGTTCGTGGGGGGTGGAGCCTATCACAGCTGACATTGGTCGAGGGGCGGGGTTCACCCTGGACAGGTGATCAGTCCATCACAGGACCAACACATAGAGACAGACAACCATTCACTCTCACAGTCACGCCTACAGTCAATTTAGAGTATCAATCAGCCTCGTCCCCTCTTGATGTCTTTGGACTGTGGGAGGAAGCTGGAGTACCAGAGAGAACCCACACAGGAACAGGAGAACATGGAGACTCACACAGAAAGATCCTGTGATGGAGCCAGGACTGGAACCCTGGGACCTTCTTGCTGTGAGGAGACAGTGCTGACCACTGCACCACCGTGCTGGATTTTCTGTAACATCAAGTACATCTGAACTGGCACTTGACAGTGACAGCAGGAGAACAAAAATCCCAGTGTGTCATCAACATTTCCTGTCAAATCAATGATAGAAGCTGTTGAATTTCTGGATCAGAACAAGGAGAAAGGAGCCCCAATGAAAGAGAGATGGTTCTTGATTCTGATTTTGTTCTTCACTCCTACACCAGAGAGTGAAAGTGAGGGCTGGCTGGGAGCAACTGCCTGCTTCAGAGTGGGAGGAGCCTCAGGACTTTCCAGTGAGAGCTGCAAACTTCCACCAGCGCCCAGTGCCAGCAGGTCTTCATGATGGAGCTGAGAAGAACACAACAACACCAGAGCACTGGAGAATTACTGTGTTCTCTTTTGGTGTCCCAGTGTTAATTTGAGGATCTAAACCTGATATTTAGAAAATCAGACAGCACAAAAAAAGAAAATGCCACCACATCATTGAAATTTTCTGTTATACAAATGAACGTGTTGACTCTTTTTGTATGAGCCCTGCCACTGAGGTCACCAACATGAGCTGGAGTTGGGAATCTTGAACTGAACCTGGTATCACAGCGACCCCTGCTGCTGCAAAATGGAACAGCAACACTGAACCAAGTACAGGATTGGAGGGAGACTGATGGTCGCTGTTTGGGTTTTTGAAGAACAAGGAGGGTGTGGGTTCAAGCTGGATTCTCAGAGACTATTTCCTCTGCTACTCTTACGTCCACTTCTGTCAACGTGCAGACATCTTTCTCGTTTCTGCGTACTTCAGGTGACAGCAGAGCTGCTGAGATGGCTGGTTGCTGCTGGAGGAAACGGTCCAGCATCTCCAGTGAGCTATTCCAACGTGTCACCACGTCAATCACCATCTTGTGCTCAGGAAGCTCCAGCACCCTTTGCTTCTCACTGAGGATGCGGCTCGCCGTAGAGCTACGATGAAAAAATGCAGCGATGCGTCTGACTCTGCCGAGCAAGCGTGCAGCTGTAAGGACTTAAATTAAGAAGGTGTGCAAAGCAACCAATGTGCAACAAGCCCGTCATCTCCGCAGCGCGGACAATATTTGCTGCTGAGATTTCTCGCTGTGTGGCTGGTTTCCACGGCTCTGGTTTGAAGAACATGGCATGCGAGGATCCAGTCGCTAATGTAGTGAGCTGTAATGGTCAGATATGAATGATGATGTCATCAGGGCTTTGACAGTAGCTAGAATTCTGTCTTTGATCTCAGGAGGACATGAAAGAAAGACAATTGAGGAAAGTAGAAGAGAGCATGGCAGCATGATGGTGCAGTGGTGAGCACTGTGGCCTCACAGCAAGAAGGTTCTGGGTTTGAGTCCAGGCTCAGGTGCAGAATCTTTCTGTGGAGAGCCTGCATGTTCTCCCCATGAATGCGTGGGTTCTCTCCGGGTACTCCGGTTCCTTCCCACCGTCCAAAGACGTGTAATTTGGGACGAGGCTGATTAGACTCTCTAAATTGACCGTAGGTATGAATGGTTGTTTGTCTCTGTATGTTGGCCCTGTGATGGACTGGTGACCTGTCCAGGGTGAACCCTACCTCTGGCCCGTAGATGCTGGGAAAGGCTCCAGACCCCTCGACCATCAATGTGGGTCTTTTGTTAATTGCATGCCACATGAAATTATTGTTGGTCAGTTTTCTAGCGACTGTCTCACAGTGGCAAGACAAGAACAAAAAATGAACAAAAATGACTGTCACTGACTTAAATAAATCAAATCTACTTCAAAGTTCCTTCTGTTGTCATAAGTCAGCCATTTTAAGTGTACTTGTAGTTCCAGAACATTCCAAGAGGAGATGATATGAATCCATTTTGTTGGATGAACTCTGTTCCTCTGCTTTGATGTTGGTGAACTGAGGGGAGTTTGCCTGAACCTGCTTGGACCTGCTGGCTCCTGCTCAGTCCCTCACTCAGCCTCACTCAGCCTCAGCAGCACCGCTCCACTGAGGCCTGATTCAGGTTCCTAGCAACCAAATAGGAGGAGAGCTGAACCTTCTTGCTGTGAGGCCACAGTGCTGACCACTGCACCATTGTGTCCCCTGAAAATGACACCATGTTGTTGGGATTTTCTGTAACAGCAAGACCACATGAACACAGCAGCTTCTTCACAGGGCTGGTGGCGCAATGGATAACGAGTCTGACTACGGATCAGAAGATTCTAGGTTCAACTCCTGGCCAGCTCGCTTTAAACTTTATACTGAGAAGATGAAGTGAGAACCACTGATCAAAGTCACTGAAGTCCTCCCAGGTTTCCTCCGTGTCTGCTGGAAACATGAACACATGAATGATCCTGCTACCTCTCATGTTAAGCTGCACTTGACAGTGACAGCAGGAGAACAAAAATCCCAGTGTGTCATCAACATTTCCTGTCAATCAATGATAGAAGCTGTTGAATTTCTGGATCAGAACAAGGAGAAAGGAGCCCCAATGAAAGAGTGATGGTTCTTGATTCTGATTTTGTTCTTCACTCCTACACCAGAGAGTGAAAGTGTGGGCTGGCTGGGAGCAACTGCCTGCTTCAGAGTGGGAGGAGCCTCAGGACTTTCCAGTGAGAGCTGCAAACTTCCACCAGCGCCCAGTGCCAGCAGGTCTACATGATGGAGCTGAGAAGAACACAACAACACCAGAGCACTGGAGAGGAGCACAACACTTCTTTGCTTCCTGGCCTCTCTCATGTCTGTCTGTCCATCTGGAGCTGGGGGGAGGAGCTTCACATGTTTTTTCTTTTTTTAAAAAGGGAATGACATGACTTCCTCTGTATGTTAGAATATGAACGACTAAAAATGTTCATCCACAGTTTAAAGTTAGAATTAAATTTAAAGGAGAAAACTCTTCCCTCTTCAATCCTGTCACTCAGTGTTGTAAACTGTTTCAAACAAATTCTACTGTTCAACAGTTCAAGTGTTTCCAATGAAGCTGAATGTTCTCCTCTTCTTTCCTCAGTTGTGTTTCTTTCATGTCCTCCTGACATCAAAGACAGAATTCTAGGTACAAATAAAGACACCATCAAAGCCCTGATGACATCATCATCAATTCTGACTTTGATCTGTGTCTGTCCAGCTTGTCCTGAGTGGATCCAACAGTTTCCCATGGGTGACTCTGTCATGGTCTCTCTCCTGCTGTCTCCAACTCTCAGAGTGCTACTACTGGTTTCTCTCCATCGTCCCTGTTGCTAGGCAGAGCACTGGTGAGGACTGAGGCCAGTGATGTCATCACCTCCAGCTGAGACCTGCCAGGTGGTCCTGCTTCATTCAACTCTGCTGCCTCTGCCACTGCCCTGACTGGTGAGGCTGACAGCAGGTTCTCTCTCATCTAAACTCTCTGTTTACAATGGAGGCTGAAATCCTTGTGATTGGTGGTTCAATCATCAGGTCTGTTGAACTCCCAGGTGCCATCACCTGCTGTCTTCCTGGTGCCAAAGTTGTGGACATTATTGAACGTCTCCAGGACTCATCGATCTCCCCCCCCTCAGCTCACATCCTGATTATACAGGTGTGTGTGAATGACATCACGAAGAGGCAGCCAATCATACTTCATGACCAGCTTGAGTCTCTTGCTAGTTCAAATCAGAGTCTGGGTAAATTCTGTGTTTTTTCTGGCTCCATCTCTGCTCCTTCCAGAAGCAGGGAGCATTTCAGCCTCTTTCCAGTCTGCATGAATGCTGAAAGGCTTCTGTACTGTTTGGCTTTGCTGTTCCCTGCAGCTTGGACATCAGATTAGAACGAACCACACTCACTAACTCACCTGTTCTTAACCACTGAGAGCTGATTGGGTTAAACATGGAAAAATACTGACTCACTATGAGGATGTTCTCCTGCCCTGTGTGGGTGGAGCCAAGAGAGTAAAAAGACTGAGACCCAGAAATCAGGGCTTCTTCTCCTCCAGCTTAAGGTGGTTAGACTGAAGTCTCAGCTCTGACTCTGGATCTGTTCTCTGTGTGCCAACATAAATGTGATTGGACCAGAGAAGTTGATGAGGATTTTGTTAACCTGAACCATGATAGAAAATTGTTTTAGTTTATTTGACAGCTGATTGAAGACGTGGGTCAAAACTGACCGTTACCATAGAGATGGGAACATGAAGCTGACACAAGAGGAAGGTTCCAGCTCTGAAAAAGGAGTCTGCAACCATTAACAGGAATGAGCGGAAGACAATGGATGAATGGATGGATGTTTGTGAAAATTAAAACCAGACAACCACTGTAGTCCCTCCTACATGATAAGCGCCATAATTTTTCTCACTCATGTCTTTTTTTTAGACTGGTTCCATGGTGTAATGGTTAGCACTCTGGACTTTGAATCCAGTGATCCGAGTTCAAATCTCGGTGGAGCCTCCAGCAGGTCTCTGACGGACTTTGAAAGAGGAATTGGATTTTTCTATGGCCAACTCCTGCTACTTGGCTGTGGCTGGTTGGGAGGAGGCTCAGGCCCTAACAACGCTGCCACCACCTTCAATTAAGACCTCAGTTTTGTCCTGGTTGAGCTGGAGAAAGTTCTCTGTCACCATGACAGGTAAATGGACATCAACTGGTCCTGAGTCATCAGGAGACACGGCGATGTGAAAAGGAAAGAATCGCTGCAAGCTTGACAAATAACTGGCACAAACCAGGTTCAAGCCTGGACTTTGGACACTGGTATCTCCCATCAACTCCTAATCTAGCATCTCTGCTGAGGGTCCAACTATTTTACAGAACATTTGAGCATCACAACACTTAGCAGGACCTTCAAGTTGGATTCTCAGAGACTATTTCCCCAACCACTACATTGGCATCTACACTGCCCAGATAGCAGGAGTCTTTGGGCCAGATCCGTTTGAAAGCTTCCTGATCCGGCTGTGGTGCACACATGACGGTTGTGGCCCACACATGAAATACAGGTTTTAACCCGAAAGCTCCAAAATCCAAGGTGAAATGAAAATGTGTGGAACTAACTGGATTCGGTCCGAACATCCGAAGGTGCCAAATACTAAAGTAAAATCAGAACTGGACCAATCCTGGGTCTGGTGTGGTGCTGATCTGCAATCGGGATGCGGGCCGTTTTTGGGCCATCGTGCGTCGAGACACTGTTTGTGTTCAAAGTTAAAGTCCCACAATAAGAAGTAGCTGAATCTGACAGGTGAAGGTTTGGAACTACAAGATGGTGATGTTTCCTTGACTTGATGCTCTGACTGTCAGGGTGGATGACAGCTTCTTCTGCTGCTGCATCTGAGTGGCTAAGATTTGTGTCCAACCAGATCAACTTAAAGAGCTTCAACAGACAAACTGTCCAGTTTAACAACAAATACCAGTCAGTAGGGCTGAGTATCGATTCAGATTTTCCTAATCGATTTGATTCGATTTTCCGAGGTCCGATTCAATTCAATTCACGATTCAATTCGATATCCATTTATTTATTTATTTAAACCTGACCAAGTGACTGACAACACAAAAAAATGAATGAATATAAATCAAATTAAAATAAATTACAAGATAGACAATGTAAATTATGTATATGTATATATACAATGTATATTATTCAAGTATCTCCAAAGATGACACACATAAACAGGACACTCACTTAGCTACAACTGTCTCACAGCTTCTGTGCAATAACACTACAATGGTTGTGACAACTGCATCAGAACAGAATTAACAGCCATCTGTTGACTCAAATAAATGTAGGCAAATTAAAATAGCGCCAATATCTCCATTTTTTGGAACATGGTCTGTATATTTGAAACATACAATGTAAACTGAAAAACACCATCAGACAAGTGGTGACATTCCATCTTGTTTTCCAGGCATTCTGAACTTCCTGTTTGGGTTTGGTTTGTTTTTCATTCATGCAAAAAAGAAAAGTATTTACAAGTCTAAACAGCTCTGAATTACTCCTTAAAGGGTTTTCTTGACACACGAATGAAAAAGATCTTGTAAACTTCTGAACAATAATCACAAACCTAAGTCCATAAAACTTCAAGACCTGTCATCCCTTTTCTTACTTGTTGGAGAGAGTAAGATTTTTCTGCATGAAAAGGAGTTGATCAACATGTTGAGGAGTAAGGCAGCTCCTTTTTGCCGTCACAACATCCCCAGTGGTGGAAAAAACCCGCTCGGACGGGACACTGGTACCAGGTACACAAAGGTACTGTTTTGCTTGGTGGGCCAATAGGGGATCCTGCTTTGCATGTGTTCTCCACCAGTTGAGAGGATTCTCAGAGAGTGGAATGGGTGTTACTTCCCTGTATATTTTGATTTCATCCTGGGCCTTTTCAAATACAGTTTTCTGTGTAACTGTGTCTTTCCGCATGTAGGCTGACCCTCGGAGAGACATCAGTGCAGAGGATTCCTTTGGTCTCTTTGGTGGAGCAACATCTTCAATGGGATCAGGCACAGCTTCTTCTTTTCCACCAAAAGCAGATGTTTGCTGTTTGAAAATAGCAAGAAAATGATCTGGAAAGTCACTTGGAACACAATTCAGAATACAACTGCTTAATATTAAAATAATGAAGACAAATTAAATTTGAGTTGAATACAGTAAAGTACAAAAACTGTAGGAAATAAGGTTTTTTTTGGTGTCAATAACTTACATTAGATGCCTCCGCCTGTGCCACAACAGAAGCTTCAGTCACCAGTCGGGAGAATGTGTGGTTCCAGGCCTCATCAGACAAGAAAGGCAGAGCCTTGAAACGAGGGTCTGACGCTGAAGCAACATAGAGCCTGTCCTTCAAGGCACGAACCTTGAAAAGATATATTTGATCACTTAAATATAATTTAATTGGAAATGAATGTGCATGAATGCACACGCATTCACCTACATACTTTTTAAGCTTACCTTGAATTGAGGTTGTTGTCTGCTGCTGTCCTGACCTCTTTGATGACTGTTGAATCCTGGGGGACACAGCGCATCTCTTCCAACAGTTGTGCATGCAAGGGTGCAATGATGGACAGAGTCGGGGATTTTTCCTCAGACGTGGCAAGAGTGGCTGCTTTCAGTGGCTGAAGGGCTTTGACCACATCCTCTGCTACTCTTTCGTCCACTTCTGTCAACGTGCAGACATCTTTCTCGTTTCTGCGTACTTCAGGTGACAGCAGAGCTGCTGAGATGGCTGGTTGCTGCTGGAGGAAACGGTCCAGCATCTCCAGTGAGCTATTCCAACGTGTCACCACGTCAATCACCATCTTGTGCTCAGGAAGCTCCAGCACCCTTTGCTTCTCACTGAGGATGCGGCTCGCCGTAGAGCTACGATGAAAAAATGCAGCGATGCGTCTGACTCTGCCGAGCAAGCGTGCAGCTGTAGGGATTTTCAGCGCAGTTTGTGAGGCTAAATTAAGAAGGTGTGCAAAGCAACCAATGTGCAACAAGCCCGTCCTCTCCGCAGCGCGGACAATATTTGCTGCATTGTCAGTTCCGATGGCTGCCACCTTGTTCCTAAGCTTCCACTCGCCTATTGCACTGAATAACAGTTCACTGAGTTTTCTCGCTGTGTGGCTGGTTTCCACGGCTCTGGTTTGAAGAACATGGCATGCGAGGACCCAGTCACTAATGTAGTGAGCTGTAATGGTCAGATATGAATCTGTTGCTCTTGACGTCCAACAATCACAAGTCAATGCTACGTTCTCTGCTGAGTGAAGCGAAGTTTCGATGCTTTGTTTTAAGCTTGCGTTCATGTTTGGTATTGTCACTTCACTTAGGTGTTTGCAAGTCGGCAAAATGTAGCGCGGCTCCAAAGTTTATATGAGACCTCGGAAACTGTCGTTTCCCCGACGCTGTAAGGTCGGATGTCTTTGCATATAAAAACTGCGACAGCCTCGGTTATCTTATACCTGCTCCAGGCTGCGTTGTTTGAGCCGTGTCGACTGGTTTTCTGCTGGGTGATGTCTTGACAAGTGGAGATTTGTCGTATTCCCACAGTACTTTACCATCCCGTTGCATAGGTTGCATATTGCTCCCCCCCCCCCCCAAGTCGTCGTTTTCTCCGTCCTTAAAACCAAAGTGCACCCAAACATCGGCCTTTAATCTTGCCGGGGGTGCCTGCAGGGTTGTGCTTCCTTCCGCCATGTTTGCTTGACTGGTAGTAAATTCTCGCGAGATCACATTCCATTAAAACTGCCACGCTGATCACGCGAGACTGCCAGAGTTGATACACAGGCTGTTCTCTGCGAGTTGGAAATCGATCTGTGGGTTTTATGAATCGATATCAAACCATGAAAAGGAAAATTGATTCAAATGGATTAAATCGATTTTTTAAACCCAACCCTACTCATTAACGATAAATCTTCCATGCAAACCAAAGTTAAACACGGTGTTCCCCAAGGTTCAGTGCTGGGGCCGATACTCTTCACTTTATATATGCTTCCTTTAGGTCATATTATTCAAAAACACTCCATCCATTTCCATTGTTTCACAGATGATACTCAATGATATTTATCAATAAAGCTGGATGAAGGCCAACAGTTATCCAATCTACAAGCATGCATTCCAGACATGAAGGCCCGGATGACTTATAACTTGTTACTGTTCAACTCTGATAAGACAGAAGTTCCTGTGCTTGGCCCAAAACCCCTTAGAGACATTATCTAGTGATGTCACTGCTCTATTGTAACTCTTTATTATCATATATTTTTATTTACTTTATTATCAGGCTGTACTAACAAGTGGTTGAAGACTCTGCAGCTGGTCCACAATGCAGGTGCACACATAGAAATAAAGCGTAAAGCATAGACATCACGCAAATCTTAGCTTCGCTGCACTGGCCTCCAGTAAAATCCAGAGTAGTGTTTAAAATCCTTCTCCCAGCTTGTGAAGCTCTTAAAGGACAATTCCAGTGCAAAACAAACCTAATGTGTGTTCTTGTATTATTAATTATTTTTGAAGAATTGCAGGGATGTATTTTTGCAACATCCAAAAGTAACCTGGTTTGGTTGCATACTGCAAATTAGCTCTCAACACAGGTTTAACAGAAAAGTCACGCAGAATCTCGTGTCTTTCATGATGTTTCTTGTGTTGCAGCAGGTATCTGGAGGGTGGGGAGCTGTTCATTCCTCCTAGTTGGAAGCACCTGGGCCCATTTTTGATTTATCGTGGTGTTTTTTTTAGTTAAATACATTCATTATTGGCTTTCAACCTGCGTCTCCCACTCTTTTGTCATGGCTTCAGTGTCATGTTTGGAAAAATGGTTTCTCCCCACTGTGCATTCTCATGTGTCTTTTCAGGTGTCCCTTTACCGAGAATCTTTTAGCACAAACTGAGCAGGGGAATGGTTTCTCCCCAGTGTGCGTTCTTATGTGATTTTTCAGTTGCGCCTTTATCAAGAATCTTTTAGCACAAAGTGAGCAGGGGAATGGTTTCTCCCCAGTGTGCGTTCTCATGTGTTTTTTCAGATTTCCACTGTCTGACCATCTTTTTCCACAAACTGAGCAGGGGAATGGTTTCTCTCCAGTGTGTGTCCTCATGTGGTTTTTCAGATATCTCTTTTCCGAGAATCTTGTGCCACAAATTGAGCAGAGGAATGGTTTCTCTCTAGTATGTGTTCTTATGTGGCTTTTCAAATATCCTTGAACAGAGAACATTTTTCCACAAATGGAGCAGGGGAATGGCTTCTCCCCTGTGTGAGTTCTCATGTGCATTTTCAGATGCCCATTTTCTGAAAATCTTGTGCCACAAACTGAGCAGGGAAATGGTTTCTCCCCATTGTGCATTTTCATGTGTCTTTTCAGACCTCCCTTTTCTGAGAATCTTTTGCCACAAACTGAGCAGGGGAATGGTTTCTCTCCAGTGTGTCTTCTCATGTGTCTTCTCAAATTACCCTTTTCTGAGAATCTTCTGCCACAAACTGAGCATGGGAATGGTTTCTCCCCAGTGTGTGTTCTCATGTGATTATTCAAACTCCTTCTGTTCCTAAAACCTTTACTGCATGTTGAGCACCTAAAAGGACGCTCATCCTCACTGACTTCTGTCTCAGATTCAGAAGGACCAAAGTTCACGTTCCTGACGATATCTGATTCTCTTTCAGTCTTAACTCTTTGCTCTTTTGAGCTGCAATGAGTCACTTCCTGTCCTGGGCTCAGTTTCTGAAGCAAATTCCTCCTTGAGGTGGCCGTGTTATCAGGTCTGACCCAATCATCCTCACTGACTTCAGTCTCAGCTTCAGAAGAGTCTGATATCTGGTCATCAGTCTCAGGTTGTACAAGTGGATCTGGATCTACCTTGCTGGCTGGTTCTGGTTCTGGTCCTCCATACTCTTCTCCATCAGCTTCTGTTTTCAGAGGATGAATTGGGCTGCTGCTCAGAGACTCTTCTTTCAAGTTCTCCTCAGTTAGACTCTGGTGAAGCTGTGGGAACTGAGGTTTCTCTTCGTCCCCTTCACTCTTCACAGGGACCAGAGTGAAGGGGAACGTGGTGATATCAGCCTCCTCCTGCCCTTGAAGCTGCGCTCCCTCCTCACTGGTCCAGAGCTCCTCCCACTCCTCTTTAATGTGGGGGGGCTCTGGGTCCTGCAGCTCAGGGGGAACCTCTTCTTTAATCACCAGCAGCTGCTCCACATCTGCAGGACACAAACAGCAACATCAGAAATCTCTTCATTTGACTCTGAAACAGCGGAGCAACAGACAGAAACAGAAATCAACTCAATGAAAAGAGACGTCCTGCTACTGACGACCAGTCAGCAAACTGGGAACAGAAACGCTGGCTTCAGATGCTTGGATCAACGTTGGGTCACCCAGGTCAAAGGTCACCGGTCCCCTCTGCTGAATGGTTTTGTCCATTCATAATCACAAGGTGAGGTTTAACCACTCTAACAACACCAAATAGCCGTCAGCTATTAAAATCTTCTATGTTTTTACATTCCTGCTCAGTTGGAACACAATGGCCCGCATTACAGACACAACAAGACCAGAGACACTTGCTGGCTACCATTAGCATGAGTGCCGCCTCCCAGTGTCCTGGTCAGTGTGTGGGGTCCAGGGACGTCCTCTCCACTGGGAAAAGTGGGACAATTCTTGAATGGCCGGTCCAGCCCAGGCCAGCTGGGCAGGGAACAAAAATAACTTTTTAAAAGGCCTGTATAGTTTCCATTATAGGAGGCACAGTGGTGCAGTGGTTCAACCTGTCACCTCACAGCAACAAGGTTCTGGGTTCAAGCCCCGGCTCAGGCACAGGATCTTTCTGTGTGAGTCTGCATGTTCTCCCTGTTCCTACGTGGGTTCTCTCCAGGTTTTCTGGCTCTGCATTTGTATTCCACATGTAGCTGAGTCAATGCTTATGATATCATTTTACTCTTAATTTGGTGAACTTTCTAAACCTCTAATACTGTAATATTGTAGTAGTAACAGTGTGATGGCCTTTTATTTTGAAGTGGAAACTCTTCTCATTGTTCTGTGCTGTTGATGAATGGTTGATGGTCTTCAAGGTTCCTGTTCATGTTGGAGCACTGGAGGTCTGAACCACTGAGACACTCAAAGAGCTGCATGAGTGACGTCGCTTCAAGCTGGCAGAACGACTCCAGCCAGGGTCCTGCTGAGTGTTGTGATGCTCCGTGTTTAGCTGTCAAGCTAGCAGCTCTGGACTCACTGATCTGGACTGAAACTGCATTGAAATGAAACAACAGAGCTTCACTGGTGTCTGCAGGAGGTTTGCCTTTGGATTTTGTCCCCTAAAGCTGCTGTAACATTGGTTCATTCTGACGGGACTCATTTGGATATCATGTGACTTGCTGCAGGAGACAGAGAGACTGCTGACACGTGTGTGTGTGTGTGTGTGTGTGTGTGTGTGTGTGTGTGTGCTGACTGTTTTGATGTTGAGGTGTTAATTGTCATGTTGTATGCATTTCTTTGAAGGTTTTAAATTAAATCAGTAACAACAGGAAATAAACCAATTGTTTCAGGTCGACTTTGTTTCCTGAGTTCCTAAAACTTCCCTTTATGTTGGTAACAATGCAGCTGGAGCCTGGTTCACATTCTGGTCCACAAGTTAGCAGCAGTTGGTGATCCAGTGTGAACGTCATTCAGGCGAGGTGTTGTTGTGGTTCAGTTCAATGGTAACACGCTGCTACTGATTGTTAAGGCAGGGCTTCTTAACAGGACCCAGGAATGAGGGGCCCAGCAGGTCCCTGGGGGACTCACCTGCTCTGTCCAGCCTGACTCGGGGCTTCAGCACGGCATCGAGCAGCAACCTCTGCCGGCGGTTCTCCCGCTCGTACTCCGCCACGGTTTCCTCCAGCAGAGCCACGATCTGCTCCGCGGCCGCCGCCAGCCGCTCGGTGAGCAGCGCTCTCAGCACCGGGACTCCAGCCGCTGAGTCTCCTTCTCCCAGCTGCAGCAGGAAGTCTTCAGCGGCGGCGAGGATCCGCTCCTGGACCGACACCCGCAGCAGCTGCGCGGCGCACATGTTGAGGTACTACCGGCGCCACT
This sequence comes from Aulostomus chinensis, assembly GCF_037954235.1. NCBI lineage: Eukaryota > Metazoa > Chordata > Actinopteri > Syngnathiformes > Aulostomidae > Aulostomus > Aulostomus chinensis. The sequence goes on along the minus strand of NC_141320.1, from coordinate 52,196,208 downwards.
CAGCCTTCAGGAGACAAAGACCGAGGCCGGGGGTTCACGGACTTCTCCTTCTTTCCTTGTTGTGTTCAAAGCTTCCCGCGTCTTCTTCTCGTTTTGTGAAGCGCGTATTGATGACGTATATGGTGACGTCCGAAGCCTCTTCAGCCGGCAGTGACCACGTGACTGATTCAGGACCTGCTTCTCCGGCTTGGCGTGAGGTTCTAAATGTAAAGCAGTGAAACGCCGTGGTTTCCTCCCTCTGGTTCGCGCGTCTGTTGGAGCTCCACGGCAGGAGAAATCGCTTCAAGAAACCCAACAGACTTGATTTGAAAACGTTGGAAAAACTTCTTTTTTTAATAAAAATTGTAAAAACAAAGCGTCCTCATTCCCATCACTTTCACTGAGACTTTCACATCATGGTCCCATTGTTCAAAGACATGGAACGATCCAGTATGAACGCAAAGACTTCAATGATCTCATTGTGTTCACGGGTCATCAAATCAGTGTCAGTTCAGTCGGTCAAGCCTGCAGGGAAGTTTACAGTCCAGCAGGTGTCAGTATTCAGTGACAGTAACACAGTGTCATGGCGTCCACAGGCTTCATGACGCCTCATCCACCCTTCACTCCTGTCTCGTCCTTGTGTGCTCACTCCAGCCCGTTGATGCACAGTTCCTGCCACAGCCTCTACCTTGTTAATGCAGCCGTGCCTGTCTTGTGTTCTTCGGCCTCTGAGAGTTTTTGAAAGTTTTATCCGATAGTCTAGATTTAGTGGATACGTTTGCAGCCGTTTGGTTTCTCTGCTCGGAGTACAAGAACATCAACGTCCCTTGCCGTGAACCCTGCTTCTGTCCTGTGTCTGAGCCTGGTCCTGTCAATCACAATGATCCAATTTTTGGAACTGACCATATGTTTCTTTCAAAAACAAAAGAAATCAAGAGAGCGATTCCTCAGTGATGGCACGAAAAGATCTTCCTCACAAACGTGGACGATACAAAGCTCTCTTCCTCTTCATCTCCAATTATTTGACCAAATTTGGCCGTCAAACTGGAGAGAAAACTCAGCCCTGTTGAACTCTGGCAGCTTTCCATTTACAAATAACACGTGTCCACGTGACAAAGTGTGTGAGCAGGAAGGAAGGGAGGAGGGGGGCTGAGAAAATAACAGCAGATCCCTGGATGGAGACCCCGTGCTCTTCTCTCCACCTCTCTTCCTCCCTGCTCTCTCCACCCCTCTTGAACAACACTGCAGGTGAACAGTTAGCATTGCTCTGTTTGATGGAGCTGCGTTCAGGGAATGAGCAAGTTTCCCTTTGTGTCACTGCTTCTCTACTAATCTGATCTCTGATCAGTTCACCAAGAAGAGTCTGGGGTCAGGGGCTTGATGAGTAGAGCTGTTTAGTCAGGAGGAGGCTGCTCTGATTGGTTCCTGACACTGAAACAAGGCCAAAGCTCAAGTACACAGGCTCACATATTGTAGTATTCTCAGTCTTCCCACTTCAAGTATTTTCCCACTTCAAGTATTTTCTACTCTGCACACCAAGTTACCTCTTATGTTAAGTTACTAGCTGAGAGTTATGCAGGACACTTGGATGGAAACATAACCTTTTTCTCTAATCAGCACAACAATGTGGGCGTGTAGTGAATCAACACCATAACAGTAACGAGGAATGAACGCAGCAGCCATCTTGGAATCACCAGGTTTACAAGGCTTCCACTCGGTGAGAGCAACCCCTCGATGGAGGAGAAGAAGCCGGACCATCAAGAAGACCTGAAAGAAGACAGCAGAGGCAGGAAGAGGGACCAGAGACACACAAACAGACACAACACTGCCACCTTCTGATCTGATGACATCAGAGTTGAATGTGTGGACTATTTGGAGGCCAAGCCTCACAATAAAAGCAGCATTTTCATGGGAATGTGTTCCATCCAGGGCTGCACGGTGGTGCAGTGGTCAGCACTGTCTCCTCACAGCAAGAAGGTTCCTGGTTCCAGTCCCGGCTCCAGCACAGGATCTCTCTGTGTGAGTCTCCATGTTCTCCTGTTCCTGTGTGGGTTCTCTCTGGTACTCCAGCTTCCTCCCACAGTCCAAAGACATCAAAAGGGGACGAGGCTGATTGATACTCTAAATTGACTGTAGGTGTGACTGTGAGAGCGAATGGTTGTCTGTCTCTATGTGTTGGACCTGTGATGGACTGGTGACCTGTCCAGGGTGAACCCTGCCTCTCGCCTGAAGATACTGGCATAGGCTATGGACATCAGGCAGCTGGTGTGTTGGTGGATCTGTGGATCCTGCTGGAAGAAGCAGGGTGGAGCTCTGAATGGTTCCTGTCTCAAAGAGCTTCTCTGTGCAGCTCCCATCAGCTCCTAAAAACAGGAAACCAGCAGATTCAGTGTTGAACAGTGGCATTAAAATGATGCCAGTGCTGGTTGTCTCTGTCTAAGGGTTTTGAGGGCATCCAGCTGCAGCCAGGAGACAAACAGGGATGCTGCTTGAGGACATCATCCAGGAGGCTGTCCATGGGGTGGAGCTGGGGTCTCAGACTGGGGACATTGGACAAGAACTTCTCAGAGGAAACTCATCATGGTGGCTCAGTGAAGAAAACTAGACCTGAGCTGCCTGCTGGAACCTAGCAGGTGAAGGACAGAGCTCCACCTCTTTGGAGACACCACCACTGTGGGCTCATGTTGGCAAAAGAAGTGGGTCAGTATTTCACACACACACACACACACACACACACACACACACACACACACACACACACACACACACACACACACATACATGCATGTTCTTACACACAGAGACTTTTCCTCTGTTTTTGTTTTTTACTGGTTTTGAACCAGTAACTGGTTTCTGTTGGTTTGATTTGCTTGACTGGTTGTTGTTTGTTGACCTTCCAAATCCACATTTTGGGTTCTGGCTTGTTCTGCTTTTCATTTTGTGTTTGTATTAAAGTTCTGTTACTGAAAAAGAGACTTCTTTCTCTTTTTCTTGAAGTAAATATATGAGGGTCTAAACTGACCATAACACCATGGATGTTCCAATAGTTAATGATATTAAAATGAATACTAAATCAAACCAGTCCATGTCAGAGATGTGTTCTAACACCCTCAGTAACGGTCAGGAAACACAACAACCTTTGGTTCATTTCTAGGATTTTCTTGAGGTTCATTTTACCATTTTTTAAACTGAAATCGAGGGTTTAGTGACTATAAAAAGGTCCAGAGGCCCACAACTAAATCTTCAAACCAATATTTCCATGGATAAGGAAGCCTAACAAGGTCACCAAGAGATGGAAACAACTTGGAGGATAGAAAATTGTTTTTAGTTTATTTGACAGCTGATTGAAGACGTGGGTCAAAACTGACCGTTACCATAGAGATGGGAACAGAAAGCTGACACAGAGGAAGGTTCCAGCTCTGAAAAAGGAGTTTGATCAAAATCTTGAACTGCCAGTAGAAATATCCTTTTGTATGTTGACCTTTGTTGACAGAAGTCACTTTAGCTTGGCAGTGAAAAGAATGGCTGCTAGCTTGACAAAGAGCTGCACAAACCAGGTTCAAGCTGGACTTTGGACCCTGGTATCTGCAACGACTCCATCAGCTCCTAATCTAGCAGCTCTGCTGGGTCCAACTATTTTACAGAACATTTGACAGACCTGTGGAGCAGTGAGGACACACATGAGTTGATCACATGATCCACTGAAGCGCCATTTTACCCTGGTACTGAGGTCACCAACATGAGCTGGAGTTGGGAATCTTGAACTGAACCTGGTATCACAGCGACACCTACTGCTGCAAAATGGAACAGCAACACTGAACCCAAGTACAGGATTGGAGGGAGACTGATGGTCGCTGTTTGGGTTTTTGAAGAACAAGGAGGGCGTGGCTTCAAGCTGGATTCTCAGAGACTATTTCCCCAACCTCTACATTGGTATCTACACTGTCCTCCAGTCATGTGACTGAAGTCATCCAGTCACGTGACTGAAGTCATCCAGTCATATCAGTGATGTCACTCTGCAGGACTGTCATTGCCGTCTCATTCTAGAAAAGAATCCAGACTCCACTTTTATGGGGCAGTTTTGGTCTTTAAAGACTTGACAGTTCCAGGAGATTTAGTCTGGCTCAAGATCTTCAGATCAACCCAGGACAGAAGGCTGTGACTCCATTGGATTGTGTAGTTGGAGCATTCAGAGATCTGGTGGATCTCAGTAGGAGCTGGATTTATCCACTGAATGATCCTGGTCAATGTGATCCTGCTCCTCCATCTCTCAGGCTGACAGAGCAGGAGGACCTGACTGAGAAGAAAGCTGCCCTTGAGCAGCTTCAGTCTCTGTGTGACAACACACAGGCAGAAAACCTGAATTTGAGGGAACAAGTTTCTACTCTTGAACATGAGAATAAAAGAGCAATCCAGGAGCTCCAGAACCTCACTGCTGTGGTGGCCAACCTCCAAACGGTCCAGGACAAGAACCAGACTCAGATAGAAGATCTGAACGCAACAGTCCACAGTCTTCAGTGTGAGGGGAGGAAGGTTGATGGAGAGAACAATGAGCTCAGAAAAGAGCTGACCCAGGTTCAGTCTCTGAGGGAGAGTGAACAGGTGGAGATGAAATGTCTTGAGGAAGACCTGACAGAGAAGAAAAGTGCACTTGATCAGCTTCAGTCTCTGTGTGACAAGAGATGGACAGAAAACCAGAATTTGTGGGGACAGGTTTCTAGTCTTGGACAAGAGAAGATTATTGCATATCAGCTGGTAGAGAACATGTCTGCCATGGTGGGCAACCTTGAATCTGTGAGGGAGGAGAACCAGACTCAGATCAGAGACCTGAACACACAACTCCACAATCTTCAGCTTCAGGTGAAGATGGTTTACAAGGAGAAGTGTGACCTCAAGTGTGAGCTCAACTCCATCCAAGCAGAGAAGAAAAAAATGAGACAAGAACTCACTGAGAAGAAGGCGACTCTTGAACAGCTGAGGTCCCAGAGTGAGGAGAGAGAGGCAGAAAATGGATGTTTGAGGAGACGAGTTTCTACTGCATCTCAGGAGACAGAGACCTTCACTGCAGAGTTGGCCCACCTTGAATCAAGGAAGGACCAGGACCCCACAAAGAGTGACAGTCTGAACGGTGAAGTTCAGAGTCTTCTATGTGCAGTGAGAACACAAAAGAAGAAAAGGAGCAGTGCTCAGAGGGAAATCCTGGGAAATCTTCATGATTTAAAAAGCTGTTTGAAAGAGGAAAATCATAACTTTCAAGTGAAGGTCCAGCAAACTTCTGAAGAGCAAGCAGACTCTCCCCTACGTCCAGCCAGAGAAGAGCAAGCAGACTCTCCCCTATGTCCAGCCAGAGAAGAGCAAGCAGACTCTCCCCTACGTCCAGCCAGAGAAGAGCAAGCAGACTCTCCCCTACGTCCAGCCAGAGAAGAGCAAGCAGACTCTCCCCTACGTCCAGCCAGAGAAGAGCAAGCAGACTCTCCCCTACGTCCAGCCAGAGAAGAGCAAGCAGACTCTCCCCTACGTCCAGCCAGAGAAGAGCAAGCAGACTCTCCCCTACGTCCAGCCAGAGAAGAGCAAACAGACTCTCCCCTACGTCCAGCCAGAGAAGAGCAAGCAGGCTCTCACATGTTTTTCTGCAGAGGAGCGACGGGATTCTGCTGCATATCCTGCAACTGAAAAGCAGAATGATGGGGGCACCCTGGAGACTGGACCTGCTAAGGGTCAAACCAGAGGTCTACTGAGCCGTGTGACATCTGGTGTAGAAGATGTTCTGTTTATGTTCATAGTTTTTTCTTTGTGTGCTTTTCCTCAACTTTGTTTTCTTTGTTTGTTCTATATGATGATACCTTGATCACCACAGCAGTTGATCCCAGCTTGATTAGCTGAGTGCTTTGCAGTCTAAAGCACTTTAGTGATACCTGTGGGGTCCCTTATCCTCCCTGACCACAGGGATTCAGCCTCACTGAAGGAGAGTGAACCTTCCAGTTTGCAGCTCCTAGACTCTGGAACGCTCTCCCACTGGACATGAGGACGCTGAGGACGCCTTCAGAAAGAAGCTAAAGACCCATTTGTTTAGTAATATTATTGTTCATGATGGAATCGTCCCTCTGTACCTGCCCACAGAGGTCAAGAGGTCAAATGATTCCCTGTTTAAAACAGCTCTTCCATCACATGGATGTGCATCCCAACAGTCAGAGCTCACCGATGCTCCTATTCCCTCCGGTGGGAGGCGCTACGAGTGACTGAGGGTCAGGGGGGTCAGGCTAGTCCAGATAGTGGGTCTGTATGAGGTTGTTAGGGAGGGATAAGGTAGTGGCAGAGTTCAGGCTGTAGCTGTGCTCCAACAGTTGAGACAGGGCAGGACAAAAAATGACATCCTGATGGCGTTAGGAGTGATTCTTACAAGAACCAATCAATAAAAGTGGGTGGTGACCTGCTCATGTGACGCTTGTGTTGATGATTACTGGGTCTCCTCCATGCTCATTTATCATGAATGAATCCCTCGAAGTAAAACACCTAATGTCTCCTGAGTTGTTTCACAAAATGTGTGTGTGTGTGTGTGTGTGTGTGTGTGTGTGTGTGTGTGTGTGTGTGTGTGTGTGTGTGTGTGTGAGTGTGTGGGCAATAACTACAAGTTATCTATGTATAGATAAAAAAATTATGAATCAGTTGGATACATTGACAGTGGAAGTTCAGGTTTCCTGTAATTCAGTTTGCAGACAACACAGAAAACTGCCCCTGACCCCTCCCCTCATTCTGGAGGCTTTAACATGAAAATGAAAATGCTGAGAGACACAAATGCAAATCAGAGTATTTGACCAGAGGTGACATTTTTTAATGCTTTTCTTGTTATATTTGTTATATATGTTCTGTATGGTTATATTTGTTATGGTTGTTATGGAGTTTATGGTTATTATCTCTGTTTCTTGTGTCTTTGTCTTTGTTGTCCTCCCCTTCGTCCGTCCTGGATTTTTGACCCTGGTTGCAGGAAGCGTGTGACCTCAACTCCTTTTTCTGTGTTGCTGAACGTAGAGCCTTGCTTCATTGTGTTAGCTAAAGTGTGATCCTCCCTGCTAATTCCTTATTTCGTTGACAAATTACCCACCAAAAATTAATACCTACTTGCTTTATTTGGCTGAAGTTTAAAAGACCATCATTCTTGTAGCAACAGTCTTTCTGCCTTGTAAACACGCTAAGCTAACGATGGCTTCTCCCTCTTGTCCTCCTCTCTCCTGCTCAGAGTGCCACATGTTTTGTTCCTCCTCTGCCTCCTTTAGTGATACTGATAAGTGTGTTAAATGTAGTTTTCTTGTTGTGTTGGAGGTGAGGCTTAGCGAGGTTGAATTGGACCTGCAGCGGCTCTGCACCAAAAGCTGCAAGAGCTAGCCAACCCTCACTCGCTGGTGCAGACCAACTTAGCTTAGCTCCTGGCTTAGGCCCAACTAGCGCTCCCCCAGAAGCTCCCAAGCATCTGGGAGAGCGCCAAGAAAAGTTGGGCCTAAGCTAGGATGTGCTTGCTCATGAAGAATTGTTGGGTGTAAATTCATTTAAAGAGTGTGGAACTGGACCTGTTCTACTTGTAAAGTGTAACTTTTGTTATTTGGTGCTTTACAGGGTGATGACTTGACTTCATTGCAGCTTTGACCTGAGCAGGTGTTCATCCTCATCTCAGTAACAGGGGACACTTTATCACAGCAGTGGACAAACATCAGCATTCATCACCCAGCAGCTCTTCTGATCAACAGAACAAGTTAAAGTATACTGGAGAATGAGGGCATTGATCCCTCTACCTCTCACATGCTAAGCGAGCGCTCTACCATTTGAGCTAATTCCCCTGTTAAGGAGCACAGCAGATGATGCATGTTGACCTTCATGCATGGTTTAATGAGCGTCACCAGTTGAAGCTTCTCTGGTTGACCAATGTAATGGAGACCAAGGGTTCCATGACATAAATGATGAATTGAAGGTAGCATTTGTCTTGGTATTAACAGTTTATGTAAATTAGAGGCACACACACATGTTAATGGTCAGGTTTATTGAATCAGCAAACATGTGAAACATTTTCTATGCCATGTGTTCCAGGGAGGGACCTGGGAAGCACAGGGGGACCGGCCATCCTGCCTGTGGAAAATGAAGACCCCAGTGTCAGTCAGTGGGAATCACTGTGCAAGGCCTGGTATTTAGTGTTGATCTAGTTTGTCTTATGTAAATGTGGCAGTTTCAGTCGTCACGTCAGTCCTCACCTCTTCCTGGTGGTTTCCTTAAAGGGGGTGGAGCCAAAAGGGGAGAGTGGCCCAAGGAAGCTCCTTAAGAGCTGTAGGTGCAAACCTTTGCTCCCAGATGGGAGAGGGGGTACAATCACAGGCGAGGTTCATTGAATGATTATGTGGATGTATGATTGAGTTGGTGAAGTAGTCTGGAATCATGTATATATTTGGTCAGGTTAAGTTGTTGCTGGTTTGATGTAAATATTGATTGTAGAGCATGGTTGTGGTCTCACCTCCACTCTATGGGCCATCCATCGTCATCTTCTGCTTATTCCTTACTAGTAAGGGTCACGGGGGGGGGGGGGCTGGAGCCTATCCCAGCATCTACGGGCGAGAGGCGGGGTTCACCCTGGACAGGTCACCAGTCCATCGCAGGTCCAACACACAGACGAACAACCATTCACGCTCACGCCTACGGTCAATTTAGAGTATCAATCAGCCTCGTCCCCTAATGTCCATGTCTTTGGACAGTGGGAGGAAGCCGGAGTACCTGGAGAGAACCCACGCAGGCCTGGGGAGAACATGCAAACTCCACACAGAAAGATCCCACGCCCGAGCCAGGACCCGAACCCGGAACCTTCTTGCTGTGAAGGCACAGTGCTGACCACTGCACCACCGTGCAGCCCCGCTATGGGCTAGTCTGTCTAATTTCCTGCAGCCAGGAGGGAATTAAAGGCAGTCAGGGGTTTTTAATGTAAGTTGATGGTGTCTCATGCAATCTCTTTCAATACTCCAGTGGTGGTTTAAGTGAAGAAAAACATGGGTTAGTCAGTAGGACTCTGTGTGTGTGTGTGTGTGTGTGTGTGTGTGTGTGTGTGTGTGTGTGTGTGTGTGTGTGTGTGTGTTTCCATGCAGACTTTCCCTTGTGACAACCGATTTGATTTGGAAACCATCTCATCTAAATCTCCTCTCCAAAAACCCTCTTCTTCAACTTTGTACCCAAGTTGTCTCCTCATCAGGCACCACAGTATCCAGTAGGTTCAGTTAAAACAGTCATCAGTGATTAATGTTCATGTTCAATGATGAGGTTTTGATTTATTCTTCCAGAATCATCTGAACAAACCCTCCTCAACACAGTGAAGCCTTCATCTGACAGGAGGAGTTTCTTTTCCCAGTGATTCCACTGACAGTGAAAAGCTACGTTCATCAGACTGGTCTGATAGGATCAACTACTGGTTGCTCTGGAGTGGAAACAGCAACCTGTCAGGAAACATTAGTCAGATCAAAGCCAAGATTAAAGCAAGAGCCTCCAGATCAAAGACAGAATTGATGATGATGTCATCAGGGGGGCTTTGATAGTGTCTTTATTTGTACCTGGAATTCTATATTTGATCTCAGGAGGACATGAAAGAAACACAACTGAGGAAAGTAGAGGAGAACATTCAGCTTCATTTGAAACACTCGAACTGTTGAACAGTAGAATTTGTTTGAAACAGTTTACAACACTGAGTGACAGGATTGAAGAGGGGAGATTTTGGTATTTTCAGTTTAATTCTAACTTAAAACTGGGCATGAACATTTTTAGTCGTTCACATTCTAACATACAGAGGAAGTCATGACATTCCCTTTTTTTTAACCTGTCCTGTTCAGGAAATGGAAATGGAAATTTAGCTGCTATGTTGAATCAGAAAAACCTTTTGAAGTCTACTTTTGCTTCAGTCAGAAAGTGGACTGTTGTTAACTCTTACAATGGTTGGTGATTGTGGAGGAAGACAAAATCCTTATGAACCTCTTTTTAACAGACACGCATTTCTAAAGACACTGGTTCATTTTATTTTTCTTCTTCTAGCAGAGGATGGTTTCGATCCATCGACCTCTGGGTTATGGGCCCAGCACGCTTCCTCTGCGCCACTCTGCTCTACCATTGACAGAACAGTCCTTGTTTTATGAGAGCATTCTCTGTCTTTGTCTCTGCCCTGCTCTCCTGCTCTCTTTCCCCTCATTTAGTCCTTGACATGATCCATGCTCTACAGCTCTGCGGGTGGAATGAAGACCTGCGTCTGCTCTGCCCGTGCCATCCTTCGTCTCAACCTAAATTGTTTGACCCACCTTTATAATGATCGGACTCGCTCCCGCTGAGCGTGCCAGGCGTGCTCTCGCTGCAGACAACACAACCAAACTGGCCCCGATCAGGATTTGACAGGCCGAACTCGCGCCGAAATCTTTACAAAAAATCCATTTTTGTCACCCACGTGAAGATGGGTGGGAACATGCCCTAAAAACACCAAGAATAATATTCACCACCTTCTGAACGGGTCCTGGCCCGTCTCCTGCATCAGGGGCCGCCGCAGTCGCCCATCAGCTGTTCAACAGCTGTTCGCCGCAACACTCAATGAGACAAAGACATAGAAGCTCAAACTGCTGTTGCGGAAGCCATGATCGTATAGTGGTCAGTACTCTGTGTTGTGGCCGCAGCAACCCTGGTTTGAATCCGCGTCACGGCAGCATGAGATAAATTTCTTTGTGTGTGTTGATGGACACAAGCCAAGCAGAAATTTCCCACGATGCAATAGGGCAGTGTTTGGTCAGTGTTGAGCAGGCGTCAGTCTGACAATGATGTCATATTATTGTGTCATCACCTGACCAGACCCAAAAGTAGGCTCAGGTATCAGTTTCTTCTCAATGCTAACGTCTGCTAGCTTAGTCTGCTACTTCGATGGCTCTGCCTGCTCTAAGGTCCAGACCCCTGGATGTGGTGGTTCCTACCTGAACGTAGATTCTGTCAGCTCATGTTGTTAAATCAACTCACCAGGAACACCAGTAGATTTCAATGGACTGACAATGAGTCTCATTGAATGGTAAACATGTCAAATATGAAGTCATCACCTGAGGAGGTCTGCTGCTGGAATGAAGCTCCAGATATTCACAAGATATTCTAGATCTTAAAATAAAGCATTTTTATATTTGATTTATTGTTCATTAGCCTGCTTCACATTGTTTGATTTTATGTGTTGGATATAAATAGAACTTTGATCCACAACCTCCACAAACACTCTTGTCCAACTTTTGTGCCCAAATTTTCTCCTCATGAGGCACCAAATCAAGTCAAATCATTTTTATTTGTTTGAACCAAATCACAACAAAGTTCTCTCATGACTCTTTACTAGTAGAACAGGTCCAGCACCAAACTGCTTCAATGAATCTACACCCAACAATTCTCCATCAGCAGCACATCCTGCAACAGTGGTGATGAACACCTTCCTTTTAAAAGGCAGGAACGTCGAGCAGATCCAGGATCAGTGGGGACGGCCTCCTGCTTTGATCGGTTGTATTTAAAGCTCCATCAGATTGGAACAACCTTTCCTCCTCACTTGGGTCTCTCTCTTCCTTTCTCATCTTCAAATCATCAAGCATTTTCAAACATCTGCTCTCGTTTCTGATGCACCTCCCCTTTTCTCTCCAGGATTCACTCTCTACTTGTTCTTGTTTGTTCTCTGTACTGTAAATATGTGGATATTTGTGTATGAATATGCATTGTGTACTTTAATGGTGCATGGAAGCAGTATTTATTTAGATGGGTGTTTAAATGTATGAGTATGTGAACACAGGCCCACTCTTATTCTGCAGTGGGATCTCTGATCATACTTTGTATAATACTGGATGGTGGTGGTGGTGGGGGGGGGGTGGGGGGCTTTGGGGAACATTGTTGGCCTGTACCTGGGTGTATGATGTGTGTGTCCTTGTGTTGAAAATAGAATCTACTTTTATTATTGTTGTATTGTTGGTCATTATTTGTCAGGACCCCCTCCAAAATGAGATGGTGCATCTCAAGGGGCTGCCCTTGAAATCAAGTATCAAGAATGAAGGTGTCTGCTGGTCTTGGTGGACCCTCTGCTTCTCCAGCTGAGTCAACAGATTCCTGTGTTGCTTGAGTCATTGTGTATCCTGGCTGCATTCAGTGCTTTCACCGCTGCAGCCTAGCTTGATTGCCAGTCAGGACAGGTGTTATTAAGAATGGAAGAGGGGACAGTTTTGGCAGGACAAGTTGCTCCACATTCAGGAGATGGTGGGAAGTTTCAAAGCTGCCATAAATCTTGATGACAAACTCCTTCACTGTGTGGTTCAGAGTCCCTGGTTTGATTGCAGCTTTGACCTGAGCAGGTGTTCATCCACATCTCAGTAACAGGGGACACTTTATCACACCAGTGGACAAACATCAGCATTCATCACCCAGCAGCTCCTCTGATCAACAGAACAAGTTAAAGTATTCTCAGAAGGACGGCATGGATCCCTCTACCTCTCACATGCTAAGCTAGCACTCTACCATTGGAGCTAAGTCCCTGCTAATGAGCACAGCAGATAATGCAGGTTGACCTTCATGCAGGGTTTAATGAGCGTCACCACTTGAAGCTTCTCTGGTTCAACAAACCCTTGGGACCAAGACATGAATTGTAACCTGTGCAGGTCCAGACCCATACTGAAGTTGGTGGAGACAATTGTTTCAACCAGGGACTGAATGAAAAGACTTGCCCAGACTCCAGCTCACTCTTCTGAACAGACCCCTCATCTCTGTGTGGAGTAAACATCAGAGGTGGGGGGTGCAGGTTCTGCTTTGACCTCCTGACCTCCTGGGTAAAGCAGTGGAGATGTTGAGCTTGAAGGAGTTGACGGCCTCCTTCATCTTCTCATTGGTTTGCGAAACCCAGCATCATGAAGTGTTGCTGAAATTCAACATGTCAGCTGAGGCCAGAGATTCCTGCGTTCCCTGAGTCCTTGAGTGTCGTCTCTGTTGTTTGAAAGCACAAAGCTGTTCCTGATGGTCCAGTGTGTCCGATTCTTGGCTCTCACAGCTGTAACTGGGGTTTGAGCTCCGTTAAGGGACTGGTTTTGTGGAGAGAACCAAGCAGAAGAATTGACAGTTTCAGCAGGAAAGGTGACCATTGCTCCACAACCTCAGTCCCAGGATTCATTCCTGCTTCACCCAGCATGGCCCTATGATCAACAGAAATGAACTGCCAGTGGAGGTCCTCAGTAATCCAGGTCATGGTTTCTCTAGATTGCTGTGTTGTAGTCAGGACACTTGCAAATATCAGCCTCTTTCCTCCATGATCTCTCATTCTTTCTGTTCTCTCCATTTCTCCTCTTCGTTTCTACTCCTTGCTGACTGTTGTTCCTCACTTGTGGCAGAGTTCAGTCAGTGGACCAGACATTTTGCCACTGCACTGTCCATCATCAGGGCATTTAACATCCAGGACTGGCTCCCAGATCATGGCCATGACCTCATCCCCTGCACCAGTGGACAGTTCATCAAGGATGGCAAACATGTGGGTCTCAATTCCCCTCCATCTTTGTAGGTTGGTTACATTTCCTCCTGGTCTTTAATCCATCTTTAGTTGACATTTTTCTGTTGAGCCCAGTTTGTTGACTGCCAGGCTGTCTTACTTTTCAATGGCACAACAGCAGACAGCAAGAGGGTTGCTATGGTGCAGTTGGTAAAATCCCTATCAATGGTCTGCAGAAATATGCTGGGAGTTCTTTTTTATTATGAACCAGAATTCAAAGACCAAAAGCACAGAATTTAGAGATCAAAGAAAGAAATCAAAGACAGAACCTGAAGATCAGGAAATGGCACAGATCAATGAGATCCATGGACTCATCAGTGAAGGTTTTCTTTTGGTTCATGGTCACTTGTTGTCGTACTGGTGTGATGATGTCAGACCCTTCACATTCAGTTCAAACAGACTCCAAAGTGTAGCTGTGATGCAGAGGGCAGCAGCCTTGTGCTTGGTACCGTCATGGTTCTCTGCATTGTTAGCAAACTCACCAAAGACCTCCCTGAAAGCAGGATCATTTTCCCACAGTGCTTTTTTAACCAAGTACCAATTTGTCCCCCTTTAAAAAACCAACAAAGATGAGATCAGACTGAGATGGAAAAGATGATATGGATGTGATTTATGGCTTTCAAACTCCAAATATTAAATTTTTCTTCAGGGCTTTTGAGAGGTTCTGGGTAATGAATGAAAATTTAAGTTGGGCAAAAACGACATGCGGGGTCACTGTGTGTGTTTACACGTGTGTGTATTTCTTGTTTTATGGTGTTGGAGACCATTTCCATCATCAACACTGATCAGGAGTCCTCGTCCTCATGGGGACCAAAGACCGGCCCTGATGCAGCGCAATGCAGTTTGTGAGCTCTTTCAGAGTGAAGGTCTGGATTGAGTTTAGTTTCAAATAAAGATTAAGATTCAGTTGGTTAAGATTAAGATTAAGATTAAGGTTAGGCTGCACATAGAATGAAGTTGATCGAATGTTCTCATAAGAATAGCTGGGCACACCTGAGTGTGTTTACATGCAGACTTCCTCTTGTGACAACTGATGTCATTGGAAACCATCTTGAGGACATTTGGAGAAAGTTCAATCATTCAGCTGCAGGTACAGTGACTTACAACACTGCAACAACAACAAAAAATCACCCTCCACAAACACTCTTGTCCAACATTTGTGCCCAAATTTTCTCCTCATGAGGCATCAAATCACTACAAAAACAGCCATTAAGTTGATCTGGTTGGCACTGGTATTTGTTCTTGCTGCAGCTCAGGAGTGATTCAGGAGAAGAGTTTCAGAACAGCCAAGGTTGGGGACTGGAATTTTGAAGTTTCCCCTGGAACCAAACAACCTTGGGAGGTAAAACCTCCAATCCTAGCCACTCAGATGCAGCAGCAGAAGAAGCTGTCATCCACCCTGACAGTCAGAGCATCAAGTCAAGAAAACATCAACCATCTTGTATGTGGAGTCTGGATTCTTTTCTAGAATGAGACGGCAATGACAGTCCTGCCAAGTGACATCACTGACATGACTGGATGACTTCAGTCACGTGACTGGATGACTTCAGTCACATGACTGGATGACCTGAATGAATAAGAAATCAAATATAAAAATGCTTTGTTTTAAGATCTAGAATATCTTGTGAATATCTGGAGCTTCATTCCAGCAGCAGACCTCCTCAGGTGATGACTTCATATTTGACATGTTTACCATTCAATGAGACTCATTGTCAGTCCATTGAAATCTACTGGTGTTCCTGGTGAGTTGATTTAACAACATGAGCTGACAGAATCTACGTTCAGGTAGGAACCACCACATCCAGGGGTCTGGACCTTAGAGCAGGCAGAGCCATCGAAGTAGCAGACTAAGCTAGCAGACGTTAGCATTGAGAAGAAACTGATACCTGAGTCTACTTTTGGGTCTGGTCAAGTGATGACACAATAATATGACATCGTTTTCAGACTGACGCCTGCTCAGCACTGACCAAACACTGCCCTATTGCATTGTGGGAAATTTCTGCTTGGCTTGTGTCCATCAATACACACAAAGAAATTTATCTCATGCTGCCGTGACCCGGATTCGAACCGGGGTTGCTGCGGCCACAACGCAGAGTACTAACCACTCTAGGATCAGGGCCTCCTCAACAGCAGTTTGAGCTTCTATGTCTTTGTCTCATTGAGTGTTAGGGCGAACAGCTGTTGAAAAGCTGATGCGCGACTGCGGCGGCCCCTGATGCAGGAGACGGGCCAGGCCCCGTTCAGAAGGTGGTGGATATTATTCTTGGTGTTTTTAGGGCATGTTTCGGCCTGTCAAATCCTGATCGGGGCCAGTTTGGTTGTGTTGTCTGCAGCATTATAAAGGTGGGTCAAACAATTTAGGTTGAGACGAAGGACGGCACGGGCAGAGCAGACGCAGGTCTTCATTCCACCCGCAGAGCTGTAGAGCATGGATCATGTCAAGGACTAAATGAGGGGAAAGAGAGCAGGAGAGCAGGGCAGAGACAAACACAGAGAATGCTCTCCTAAAACAAGGACTGTTCTGTCAATGGTAGAGCAGAGTGGCGCAGAGGAAGCGTGCTGGGCCCATAACCCAGAGGTCGATGGATCGAAACCATCCTCTGCTAAAAGAAGAAAAATAAAATAGACCTGCATCTTCAGAAATATGTGTCTGTTAAAAAGAGGTTTATAAGGATATTTTCTTCCACCAGAGTCACCAACCATTGTGAGAGTTAACAACAGTCCACTTTCTGACTGAAGCAAAAGTAGACTTCAAAAGGTTTTTCTGATTCAACATAGCAGCTAAATTTCCATTTCCATTTCCTGAACAGGACAGGTTATAAAAAAGGGAATGTCATGACTTCCTCTGTATGTTAGAATATGAACGACTAAAAATGTTCATGCCCAGTTTAAAGTTAGAATTAAACTGAAAATACCAAAATCTCCCCTCTTCAGTCCTGTCACTCAGTGTTGTAAACTGTTTCAAACAAATTCTACTGTTCAAAGGGTTCAAGTGTTTCTAATGAAGCTGAATGTTCTCCTCTGCTTTCCTCAATTGGGTTTCTTTCATGTCCTCCTGAGATCAAAGACAGAATTCGAGGTACAAATAAATATACTATCAAAGCCCCCTGATGACATCATCATCAATTCTGTCTTTGATCTGGAGGCTCTTGCTTTAATCTTGGCTTTGATCTGACTATGCTTTAATCTTGGCTTTGATCTGACTAATGTTTCCTGACAGGTTGCTGTTTGCACTCCAGAGCAACCAGTAGTTGATCCTATCAGACCAGTCTGATGAACAAAGCTTTTCACTGTCAGTGGAATCACTGGGAAAAGAAACTCCTCCTGTCAGATGAAGGCTTCACTGTGTTGAGGAGGGTTTCTTCAGATGATTCTAGAAGAATAAATCAAAACCTCATCATTGAACATGAACATTAATCACTGATGACTGTTTTAACTGAACCTACTGGATACTGTGGTGCCTGATGAGGAGACAACTTGGGTACAAAGTTGCAGAAGAGGGTTTTTGGAGAGGAGATTTAGATGAGATGGTTTCCAAATCAAATCGGTTGTTACAAGGGAAAGTCTGCATGGAAACACACACACACACACACACACACACACACACACACAAACACACACACACACACACACACACACACACACACACACACACACACACAGAGTCCTACTGACTAACCCATGTTTTTCTTCACTTAAACCACCACTGGAGTATTGAAAGAGATTGCATGAGACACCATCAACTTAAATTAAAAACCCCTGACTGCCTTTAATTCCCTCCTGGCTGCAGGAAATTAGACAGACCAGCCCCTAGAGCGGGCCTGCATGGTGGTGCAGTGGTTAGCACTGTGCCCTCATAGCAAGAAGGTTCCGGGTTCAAGTTTTGGCTCGGGCGCGGGATCTTTCTGTGTGGAGTCTCCATGTTCTCCCCGT
Source organism: Aulostomus chinensis (assembly GCF_037954235.1). NCBI lineage: Eukaryota > Metazoa > Chordata > Actinopteri > Syngnathiformes > Aulostomidae > Aulostomus > Aulostomus chinensis. The sequence continues at coordinate 52,178,750 of NC_141320.1, read as the reverse complement.
GCCGGCGTGCGTCCTCTCTGATACTCCAGCTTCCTCCCACAGTCCAAAAACATGCAATTTGGGGACGAGGCTGATTGGATTCTTTAAATTGACCGTAGGTATGAGTGTGAATGGTTGTTTGTCTCTGTGTGTTGGCCCTGCGATGGACTGGCGACCTGTCCAGGGTGAACCCCGCCTCTCGCCCATAGATGCTGGGATAGGCTCCAGCCCCCCCGCGACCCTTACTAGTAAGGAATAAGCAGAAGATGACGATGGATGGCCCATAGAGTGGAGGTGAGACCACAACCATGCTCTACAATCAATATTTACATCAAACCAGCACCATCTCAACAACTTAACCTGACTAAATATATACATGATTCCAGACTACTACACCAACTCAGTCATACATCCACATAATCATTCAATGAACCTTGTCTGTGATTGTACCCCCTCCCCCATCTGGGAGCAAAGGTTTGCACCTACAGCTCTTAAGGAGCTTCCTTGGGCCGCTCTCCCCTTTTGGCTCCACCCCCTTTAAGGAAACCACCAGGAAGAGGTGAGGACTGACCGTGACGACTGAAACTGCCACATTTACATGAGACAAACTAGATCAACACTAAATACCAGGCCTTGCACAGTGATTCCCACTGACTGACACTGGGGTCTTCATTTTCCACAGGCAGGATGGCCGGTCCCCCTGTGCTTCCCAGGTCCCTCCCTGGAACACATGGCATAGAAAATGTTTCACTTGTTTGCTGATTCAATAAAACTCACCATTAACATGTGTGTGTGCCTCTAATTTACATAAACTGTTAATACCAAGACAAATGCTACCTTCAATTAATCATTGATGTCATGGAACCCTTGGTCTCCATTACATTGGTCAACCAGAGAAGCTTCAACTGGTGACGCTCATTAAACCATGCATGAAGGTCAAGGTGCATTATCTGCTGTGCTCCTTAACAGGGGAATTAGCTCCAATGGTAGAGCGCTAGCTTAGCATGTGAGCAGAAGAGGGATCGATGCCCTCCTTCTCAGAATACTTTAACTTGTTCTGTTGATCAGAGGAGCTGCTGGGTGTTGAATGCTGATGTTTGTCCACTGCTGTGATAAAGTGTCCCCAGCAAGTCATCACCCTGTAAAGCACCAAATAACAAAAGTTACACTTTACAAGTAGAACAGGTCCAGTTCAACACTCCTTAAATGAATTTACACCCAACAATTCTTCATGAGCAAGCACATCCTAGCTTAGGCCCAACTTTTCTTGGCGCTCTCCCAGATGCTTGGGAGCTTCTGGGGGAGCGCTAGTTGGGCCTAAGCCAGGAGCTAAGCTAAGTTGGTCTGCACCAGCTAGTGGGGGTTGGCTAGCTCTCGCAGCTTTTGGTGCAGAGCCGCTGCTGGTCCAATTCAACATCGCTAAGCCTCACCTCCAACACAACAAAAAAACTACATTTAACACACTTATCAGTATCACTAATGGAGGCAGAGGAGGAAGAAAACATGTGGCACTCTGAGCAGGAGAGAGGAGGACAAGAGGGAGAAGCCATCGTTAGCTTAGCGTGTTTACAAGGCAGAAAGACTGTTGCTACCAGAATGATGGTCTTTTAAACTTCAGCCAAATAAAGCAAGTAGGTACGGACGAAGGGGAGGACAACAAAGACAAAGACAAAGACAAGATGGTTGATGTTTTCTTGACTTGATGCTCTGACTGTCAGGGTGGATGACAGCTTCTTCTGCTGCTGCATCTGAGTGGCTAGGATTGGAGGTTTTACCTCCCAAGGTTGTTTGGTTCCAGGGGAAACTTCAAAATTCCAGTCCCCAACCTGGGCTGTTCTGAAACTCTTCTCCTGAATCACTCCTGAGCTGCAGCAAGAACAAATACCAGTGCCAACCAGATCAACTTAATGGCTGTTTTTGTAGTGATTTGATGCCTCATGAGGAGAAAATTTGGGCACAAATGTTGGACAAAGACAAAGACACAAGAAACAGAGATAATAACCATAAACTCCATAACAACCATAACAAATATAACCATACAGAACATATATAACAAATATAACAAGAAAAGTATTAAAAGATGTGTCACCTCTGGTCAGATACCCTGATTTGCATTTATGTCTCTCAGCATTTGCATTTTCATGTTAAAGCCTCCAGAATGAGGGGATGAATGCTGCAAAATGGAACAGCAACATTGAACCCAAGTACAGGATTGGTGGGAGACTGATGGTCGCTGTTTGGGTTTTTGAAGAACAAGGAGGGCATGGCTTCAAGTTGGATTCTCAGAGACAATTTCCCCAACCTCTACATTGGAATCTGCACTGCCATCCAGTCACATGACTGAAGTCATCCAGTCACATGACTGAAGTCATCCTGTCATGTCAGTGATGTCACTTGGCAGGACTGTCATTGCCGTCTCATTCCAGAAAAGAATCCAGACTCCACCTGTGACTCCATGATAACTGATGGACCTCTGGTTGGAGGCTGGACGATGATGTTTGGACTGGAAGGAAAACTCCTTGTCCAAATTCCATTGTGTTCAAATTTAAAGTCCCACAATCAGAAGTAGCTGAATCTGACAGGTGGAGGTTTGGAACTACAAGATGGTGATGTTTTCTTGACTTGATGCTCTGACTGTCAGGGTGGATGACAGCTTCTTCTGCTGCTGCATCTGAGTGGCTATGATTGGAGGTTTTACCTCCCAAGGTTGTCTGGTTCCAGGGGAAATTTTAGAATTCCAGTCCCCAACCTGGGCTGTTCTGAAACTCTTCTCCTGAATCACTCCTGAGCTGCAGCAAGAAAAAATACCAGTGCCCAACCAGATCAACTTAATGGCTGCTAACAGCCTCAGACACTTGATTTCCATCAATCTGGAGCCAAGAAGGCCCTCACCTGTGGTTCTCCTCCAGGAGGGTCCAGGTTCTGCCATTGTGGCTCCTGGTGCCACTGCCAGAGAGCCTCAGCTGCACACTGCAACATTTCAACAGGAGATTGACATTCCTTCAAATGTCCTGACATCTGATTCCAATGGTTCTGTTCCATCTTTATATTTGAAAATAAATCACACAATGAAAGCTGCCTCAGCTGCTTTAAGAGAGAACAAGCTAAGAGATCTGAAACCAGTAAAATATGCTTTTCTGTGTGCAAACTAGTGAGGGGCATGGAAGGATATTTTACCACCAATACAGAACCCAGACTTTAGTCATGTGATGAGATGGCGACTCTGATTATGAAGTTAATGGACAAAATGTGAATTGAAAGAAAACACATTTCTTCAGTAGACTTTGATCCAACATTGAAGTTAGAGTTTGGTGGCTGCTCCATGTTGGGACGTAGCAGGGTAGCTCCTCTGCATCCTCTGCTGCCAGTTCAACCACTCACTCCCATCAGTGGAGAGCAGCTTCAACTGGGTTTGGAATGTACCATTGTGGATGCATAGGAATGTGGAGAAAATGTCATTTGTCAGAAGTGGGATTTGAACCCACGCCTCCAGGAGAGACTGCGACCTGAACGCAGCGCCTTAGACCGCTCGGCCATCCTGACAGACACTGAAAGTTGCAGACTTCAATATCAAATGAATTCATTCACTGACAAAGTAGAATTTTTTTCCACAGGAGCTACTGGCTCCTTAGTTGTTACATTTATTGTTAACATTAAACACACAGTCTGAGTTCATGGCAGTAAGAAATGAACCAGAACATTTGAACCACGTAACATCTCTTGATCAGTTTGTTACATGGGACACATTCCAGACAGGAAGGTCCTTCTGAGACTTGAACTGGGATCACTGGACCCAGAGTCCAGAGGGCTCACCATTCCACCATGGAACCAAACACAAGGAGGACATTCCTCTAAATACCACTTGACATCACCTGCAATCAACCTGTTGCTATGTGGAGGTTCATCTTGCTCTTGTTCCAGACTACATTGGCAAAAGGATCATGAACCACAAGGAAATCATGGAACTCCAGATTGATTCAGGACTTTCTAACTCCATCGTATGACCTGGGAGCAAAGACTGGCCAGGCCTTCCTTAATTTATCAGTTAATTACTGCTTCAACAAACATGCCACTTAATTAAGTTACCAGAATTTCTCTCATTGAAAAACCCACCAGCCTGATTTCTTGACATGACATGAAAAATTCTCCAAGAACCCACAGTTGGGTGGAAAGATACCAGGTTAACCAGGAGGAGTCCTGTTCCTGAACCATGGATGGAACAAAGTCCACTGGAAAACTCAGCAGTTCCTGAGTGCCAGATCCATCCGGGAGCTTGGGTCTCCCCTTGACTGTGGTGATCCATGAGATCAAGGAGGACAGAGGGAAGAAGGATCCTGTTGGAGATCTCCTACCTTCTTCCTCCACTTCACTACTACTTGGATGTCAGGAATATGAGGTACTTTACTCAAATGACGTATTAGGAGTTTCCTGTTTGACAAGAAGGAAGTCAGAGGTTCATCCCTCACTTGTTGGTGGTGCCCTCAACCTGCTGAGAGCATCACTTAGTTCTCTACAGAGAAACATGGCAGCTCTGCTGAAGGCTGCAGGAAACCTGCTGGAACTGAGACTTGGACTCAGATCACTGGATTCAAAGTCCAGGGTGCCAACAGGTCCACCAGGGCATCTGTGCTTTACTTACCGTGTAAAAAGGACCACAGTGGTCGTCTGGTTTTAATTTAACAAACAAATACGGTTGAAAACTTTGAGACAGAGACACAGGGCTCTTATTTGAAGGGCCATGGGATGGGAAATATCCCAGACCTCAGAGATCAGAGCTCTCACTTTGATCTCAGGGTCCTGACTTTGGGGGTTCTTCCTTTGGTCTTCAAATACTCGTGGTTTTTATTGGCAGAACTTTCAACTTGCATGCAAAGAGAATCACAGTCAATGGAAACCCAGCAGACAGTGTTTATTTCTAATAAATCAGACAATCGCACAAATGAGAATGAAAGGAAAAAACAATAAAAGGTTTTAAAATCCTTCTCCACTCTAAAGCTTTTTAAAGTTCATTTGAAGGTTCAAAGGTGGAGGTGAGGAGGTCACCCTGATCCTCCCTGTCGTCACTGCCAGGATTCTTTCTTCTGGTGCTGTGGTTCTTCTGATGAAGGGGGCGTGATGTTTGCTGTCTCAGGCTCCACCAAATGTCCTCTTTAGGACGCCACAATGTGGCCTCTTCACTGCTCCATCTTCCCTGCATCGGAGACACCAGGGTTCCTCCTGGTGCCGACCCCATCGTCCTTCTACCCAATGGTGCGGCCATGGATCCTCAGAGGAGGCTGGGATCCTTCTTCTCATCAGAGCCACAGTTTTTCCTGGAGGGAACAACAGGAGCTTTGTTGTAATGTTTTGCTCTGTGTTTCCTGCACAGACCGTCAGGATCTGTGACGCCATCTTGTGGTAGGGGGTCATCATCTTGTTGTGTGGTAGTGGATTCATTGATCTGCTGTTTCAACACATTCAAGTTCATTATCCTACGAGTCAAAGTACATTTGGTGTGGAGTTTTAGTTTCTGGCCTCAATCATAACGTGTGCCTTTCTTCTTCATGAACATTTCTCAGCTTTGTAAGTTTATTCTAGTTTTTCTTCCTCACTTTTCTATTCCATTGTTGTTGAAGATTCGACTGCAGGTTGGAGTTCCCTGTTGACTGAAGCAGAAACAGGAACAAAAAGCTGGAGGCTGTCAGAGCTCCAAGTTGGGGGCTGATATTAAAGTAGGAGATGAACACATCCAGGTTAGCATCCCTCTCAGAAGCTGCTACTTTAGCTCTTCAGAATACAGCAGCCTAGCATAGCTTCATCTGGCCAGTTAGTGGCCCACTTTGATGTCTGGGATATCAGGTTCAAGGTTCTTCACAGCTCTGAATGAAGGCTTTCTAAAGTGTTAACCAGTACTCCAGTTGTAAAAAACAATCAGGGGGGATGGTAGATTTTGATGTTTAGGAACAGATCATTTGTGCTGATGACAGCGCATCAGGTGAGAGACCAACAGTGTACCCTTACTCCTCTCAAACAACAAGCATGCTATGGATATTACCTGTCTGCTACTCCTGTCATTGATCTTGACCAAGCCCCCAGGCTGACACTGCTACCACTGCTCCTACATAGTGAGAGTCAAATGCAGAGGACATTTTCCCACCGGGTGCAAGTGCAACTTCATACTCATGATACCTATAAATCTGGGAATTCTTCTATATTTTGAAACAAAACATTCTCAAGTCAAGTCCATTTTAATTAAAGTACAAGAGCAAAAGAATGAAACAAATGTACCGTGGCAGGATAGCGCTACACTCCCCACCATGAGGGGCAGTATGGCAGACGATAGTGAGTGGTCACCTAGAAATAGACCTGGTCCGACCCTTCTCCGTCCTTTCCACTTCCTCTCCCTCCTTTACGGAGCCGACAGCCGTGCGTGGTGGCGTCTCGCTGGTAAGCAGATCGGTTACAAACAAAGGTACCTCAAAACCTCAAAATAATGCTACAGTGATGTCGGAAGAATTGCTCATGATCTCAAAATGATGCTAACAGTAATGTAGTGATAGTTGCTAATAAACTCAAAGTGATGCTGACACGAATGTAGTAAGAGTTGCTACCAACCTCAAAATAATACGACAGTGATGTTTGAAGAATTGCTAATGATCTCAAAGTGATGCGACAGTGATGTAGTAAGAATTGCTAATGAACTCAAAATGATGCTAACAGTTATGGAGTGAACGTTTCGAATAACCTCAAAGTGATGCTGACAGTCATGTAGTAAGTCTTGCTACAAACCTCAAAATAATGCGACAGTGATGTCAGTAGAATTGCTAAAGATCTCAAAATGATGCGACAGTGATTTAGTAAGAATTGCTAATGAACTCTAGATGATGCTAACAGTAATGGAGTGAAACTTTCAAATAACCTCAAAGTGATGCTGACAGTCATGTAGTAAGTGTTGCTACGAACCTCAAAATAATGCGACAGTAATGTAGTAAAAGTTGCTACGAACCTCAAAATATTGCAACAGTGATGTCGGAAGAATTGCTAATGAACTCAAGATAATGCTAACAGTAATGTAGTGATAGTTGCTAAGAAACTCAGTGATGCTTACAGTAATGTGGTCAGAGTTTCGAACAACCTCAAAGTGATGGTGACAGTCATTTAGTAAGAGTTGCTAATGAACTCAATTTAATGCTTCAGATTCATTCAGATTCAGATTCAGATGACTTTATTTATCCCCGAGGGGCAATTAAAATACGGTACAACTGAGCAGCATGACATTAAAAAACAAAACAAAGAAAAAAAAAAACGGACATGACAGTGGGAATAAATTAGAGAATAAAAATAAGATTAAAGATAAAAATACAATAAATATACTACATACAGTATGTACACAATGTAGAATGAAGAGTAAGGTGACTGGAGTGAGTGAATAAAGTGCAGACAATGTAAACAGTATAAACAGTGTAACAGTGAAGACAGGATATTGAGTAGTCCGGGGAGAGTATGTAGGTGTGTGTGTGTCGGGTGTTGGTGTGGGGAAGGTGTTAGCAGCTGGAGTTAAAGAGAAGAATGGCTTTGGGGACAATGGTGGCTTTCCTCCTCTCAGTTCTGCAGGCCACACAGCGGAGGCGTCGCCCAGAGGGGAGCCATTCAAATGCAGAGTGGAGTATGTGTGAGGGGTCTTTGATGATCTTGGCTCCCTGTCTCAGGGCCTGTTGGCTGTAAACGTGTGAAAGAGTTCTGACAGGCAGGCCGATGATTTTGGAGCACACTGATGCAGTGCGCTGCAGTCTGTTCCGGTTCTGGAGGCTGAGGGAGTCGAACCAGCAGGTTATGGAGGATGTGATGATGCTTTCCACAAAGGCGTAGTAGAAAGTCATCATGATGGGTGCGCTGACTCCAAAGGAATTGAGTTTCCTGAGGAGGAACAGTCGTTGGTGACACCTCCTGAGAATCTCCTCTGTGTTGGCAGAAAAGTTCAGGAGGTTGTCAAAGATTGTGCCCAGGTATTTGTACTCTTCGACCACTTCCACTGGCTTCCCGTGGATGGTGGTGATGACAGCAGAAGCCAGATCCCTCTGCTTGCTGGAGAAGGTCACCACCATCTCTTTGGTCTTGCTGACGTTCAGTTCTAGTTTGGAGCTGTCACACCACTCTACAAACTCCTGAAGAGCGGGTCCATGATGTTGTGCTGGGCCTGACAGCAGTGACAGGAGAACTGTGTCATCAGCATATTTCACCAGGTGGCAGTTGGGCTGTGGGGATCGGCAGTCATCTGTGTAGAGGATGAAGAGCAGGGGGGAGAGCACACAGCCCTGGGGGGAGCCAGTTGAGGTGAAGATGAGGTCCGAAAGGGAGTTGTTGACCCGAACTTTCTGAGTCCTGTTGGTCAGAAAGTCCAGAATCCACAGTATAAGCTGGTCGTCCAGATGGAAGCAGGAGGAGAGTTTGGTGGCCAGGATGTGGGGCTGCAGTGTGTTAAATGCTGATGAGAAATCAGCGAACAGAAGTCTGGCGGAGGAGTTAGGAAGCTCCAGGTGCTTGTGGATGGAGTCCAAGATGAAGATTTTTGCATCCTCGACGCCTCTGCGTGCATGATAAGCAAACTGGAGTGGGTCCATCAGGGGGTCGGTTGCTCTGATGATGTGCTGTTTTATGATCTTCTCCATGGCCTTCATCACCAGGGAGGTGAGGGCCACGGGGCGGAGATCGTTCAGAGACTTAGGGTTGTATTTTTTTGGGGATGGGGATGACTGTGGAGTGTTTCCACAGCTGGGGAACTGTGTGACTGTCCATGGAGTGTTGAAATAGAGTCCGGAAAACAATGGCGAGTTGTCCCGCACAGTGCCTCAGGACTCTGCTTCTGATATTGTCAGGGCCGGGTGAGCTCCGTTCCCTGGTCCTCCTGAGGGCTCTCACCACGTCCTCCGTCGTGAAGGTATGAATGCTACAGTGATGTCGTGAGAAGTGCTCAACAACTCAAAATGATGCTAACAGTAATGTAGTGATAGTTGCTAATAAACTCAAAGTGATGCTGACAGTAATGTAGTAAGAGTTGCTACGAACCTTAAGATAATGCAACAATAATGTAGTAAGAGTTGCTACGAACCTCAAAATAATGTGACAGTGATGTCAGAAGAATTGCAAATGATCTCAAAATGATGCAAAAGTGATGTAGTAAGAATTGCTAATGAACTCAAAATGATGCTAACAGTAATGGAGTGAACGTTTCGAATAACCTCAAAGTGATGCTGACAGTCATGTAGTAAGTGTTGCTACAGACCTCAAAATAATGCGACAGTAATGTAGTAAAAGTTGCTACGAACCTCAAAATATTGCGACAGTGATGTCGGAAGAATTGCTAATGAACTCAAAATGGTGCTAACAGTAATGTAGTGATAGTTGCTAATAAACTCAGTGATGCTTACAGTAATGTAGTAAGAGTTTCGAACAACCTAAAAGTGATGCTGTCAGTCATGTAGTAAAAGTTGCTTCTAACCTCAAAATGATGCTAACAGTTATGTCGTGATAGTTGCTAATCAACTCAGTGATGCTGACAGTGATGTAGTAAGTGTTTCGAACAACCTCAAAGTGATGCTGACAGTCTTGTACTAAGAGTTGCTACGAACCTCAAAATATTGCACGGGAATGTAGTAAAAGTTGCTACGAACCTCCAAATATTGCGACAGTGATGTCGGAAGAATTGCTAATGAACTCAAGATGATGCTAACAGTAATGGAGTGAAACTTTCGAATAACCTCAAAGTGATGCTGACAGTCATGTAGTAAGTGTTGCTACGAACCTCAAAGTGATGTGACAGTAATGTAGTAAAACTTGCTACGAACCTCAAAATATTGTGACAGTGATGTCGGAAGAATTGCTCATGAACTCAAGATGATGCTAACAGTAATGTAGTGATAGTTGCTAAGAAACTCAGTGATGCTTACAGTAATGTAGTAAGAGTTTCGAACAACTTCAAAGTGATGCTTACAGTAATGTAGTAAGAGTTGCAAATGAACTCAATTTAATGCTACAGTGATGTCGTGACAATTGCTCAACAACTCAAAATGATGCTAACAGTAATGTAGTGATAGTTGCTAATAAACTCAAAATAATGCAACAATAATGTAGTAAGAGTTGCTACGAACCTCAAAATATTGCGACAGTGATGTCGGAAGAATTGCTAATGAACTCAAAATGATGCTAACAGTAATGTACTAAGAGTTGCTATGAACCTTAAAATAATGCAACAATAATGTAGTAAGAGTTGCTACGAACCTCAAAATATTGCGACAGTGATGTCGGAAGAATTGCTAATGAACTCAAAATGATGCTAACAGTAATGGAGTGATAGTTGCTAATCAACTCAGTGATGCTTACAGTAATGTAGTAAGTGTTTCGAATAACCTCAAAGTGATGCTGACAGTCATGTAGCAAGAGTTGCTACGAACCTCAAAATAATGCGACAGTGATGTCGGAAGAATTGCTAATGATCTCAAAATGATGCGACAGTGATGTCAGAAGAATTGGTAATGATCTCAAAAAGATGCTAAAAGTAATGGAGTGAACGTTTCGAATAACCTCAAAGTGATGCTGACAGTCATATAGTTAGAGTTGCTACGAACCTCAAAAAAATGCGACAGTAATGTCGTAAAAGTTGCTACGAACCTCAAAATATTGCGACAGTGATGTCGGAAGAATCGCTAATGAACTCAAGATGATGCGAACAGTAATGTCGTGAAAGTTGCTAAGAAACTCAGTGATGCTTACAGTAATGTAGTAAGAGTTTCGAACAACCTCAAAGTGATGCTGACAGTCATTTAGTAAGAGTTGCTCATGAACTCAATTCAATGCTACAGTGACGTTGTGAGAATTGCTCATTAGCTCAAAATGATGCCAACAGTAATGTAGTGATAGTTGCTAATAAACTCAAAGTGAAGCTGACAGTAAAGTAGTAAGAGTTGCTACAGTCCTTAAAATAATGCGACAATAATGTAGTAAGAGTTGCTACGAACGTCAAAAAAATGTGACAGTGATGTCGGAAGAATTGCTAATGAACTCAAAATGATGCTCACAGTAATGGAGTGAACGTTTCGAATAACCTCAAAGTGATGCTGACAGTCATGTACTAAGATTTGCTACGAACCTCAACATACTGCGACAGTGATGTCAGAAGAATTGCTAATGAACTCAAAATGATGCTCACAGTAATGGAGTGAACGTTTCGAATAACCTCAAAGTGATGCTGACAGTCATGTACTAAGAGTTGCTACGAACCTCAAAATAATGCGACAGTGATGTCGGAAGAATTGCTAATGAACTTAAAATGATGCTAACAGTAATGTAGTGATAGTTGCTAAGAAACTCAGTGATGCTTACAGTAATGTAGTAAGAGTTTCGAACAACCTCAAAGTGATGTTGACAGTCATTTAGTAAGAGTTGCTAATGAACTCAATTCAATGCTACAGTGATGTCGTGAGAATTGCTCATGAACTCAAAATGATGCTAACAGTAATGTAGTGATAGTTGCTAATAAACTCAAAGTGAAGCTGACAGTAATGTAGTAAGAGTTGCTAGGAACCTTAAAATAATGCAACAACAATGTAGTAAGAGTTGCTACGAACCTCAAAATAATGTGACAGTAATGTAGTAAAAGTTGCTACGAACCTCAAAATATTGCGACAGTGATGGCGGAAGAATTGCTTATGAACTCAAAATGATGCTAAAAGTAATGTAGTGATAGTTGCTAATCAAGTCAGTAATGCTTACAGTAATGTAGTAAGTGTTTCGAAGAACCTCAAAGTGATGCTGACAGTCATGTAGGAAGAGTTGCTACGAACCTTAAAATACTGCGACAGTGATGTCAGAAGAATTGCTAAAGATCTCAAAATGATGCGACAGTGATGTCAGAAGAATTGGTAATGATCTCAAAAAGATGCTAAAAGTAATGGAGTGAACGTTTCGAATAACCTCAAAGTGATGCTGACAGTCATATAGTTAGAGTTGCTACGAACCTCAAAAAAATGCGACAGTAATGTCGTAAAAGTTGCTACGAACCTCAAAATATTGCGACAGTGATGTCGGAAGAATCGCTAATGAACTCAAGATGATGCGAACAGTAATGTAGTGAAAGTTGCTAAGAAACTCAGTGATGCTTACAGTAATGTAGTAAGAGTTTCGAACAACCTCAAAGTGATGCTGACAGTCATTTAGTAAGAGTTGCTCATGAACTCAATTCAATGCTACAGTGACGTTGTGAGAATTGCTCATTAACTCAAAATGATGCCAACAGTAATGTAGTGATAGTTGCTAATAAACTCAAAGTGAAGCTGACAGTAAAGTAGTAAGAGTTGCTACAGTCCTTAAAATAATGCAACAATAATGTAGTAAGAGTTGCTACAAACGTCAAAAAAATGTGACAGTGATGTCGGAAGAATTGCTAATGAACTCAAAATGATGCTCACAGTAATGGAGTGAACGTTTCGAATAACCTCAAAGTGATGCTGACAGTCATGTACTAAGATTTGCTACGAACCTCAACATACTGCGACAGTGATGTCAGAAGAATTGCTAATGAACTCAAAATGATGCTCACAGTAATGGAGTGAACGTTTCGAATAACCTCAAAATAATGCGACAGTAATGTAGTAAAAGTTGCTACGAACCTCAAAATATTGCAACAGTGATGTCGGAAGAATTCCTAATGAACTCAAAATGATGCTAACAGTAATGTAGTGATAGTTGCTAATCAACTCAGTGATGCTTACAGTAATGTAGTAAGTGTTTCGAATAACCTCAAAGTGATGCTGACAGTCATGTACTAAGAGTTGCAACGAACCTCAAAATAATGCGACAGTAATGTAGAAAAATTTGCTACGAACCTCAAAATAATGCGACAGTGATGTCGGAAGAATTGCTAATGAACTCAAAATGATGCTCACAGTAATGTAGTGATAGTTGCTAATCAACTCAGTGATGCTTACAGTAATGTAGTAAGTGTTTCAAATAACCTCAAAGTGATGGTGACAGTCATGTTGTAAGAGTTGCTACGAACCTCAAAATAATGCGACAGTGATGTCAGAAGAATTGCTAAAGATCTCAAAATGATGCGACAGTGATTTAGTAAGAATTGCTAATGAACTCAAAATGATGCTAACAGTAATGGAGTGAACGTTTCGAATAACCTCAAAGTGATGCTGACAGTCATGTACTAAGAGTTGCTACGAACCTCAAAATAATGCGACAGTGATGTCGGAAGAATTGCTAATGATCTCAAAATGATGCGACAGTGATGTAGTAAGAATTGCTAATGAACTCAAAATGATGGTAGGAGTAATGGAGTGAAAATTTCAAAATAACCTCAAAGTGATGCTGAAAGTCATGTAGTAAGTGTTGCTACGAACCTCAAAATAATGCGACAGTAATGTTGTAAGTTGCTACGAACCTCAAAATATTGCGACAGTGATGTCGGAAGAATTGCTAATGAACTCAAGATGATGCTAACAGTAATGTAGTGATAGTTGCTAATCAAGTCAGTGATGCTGACAGTAATGTAGTAAGAGTTTCGAACAACCTCAAAGTGATGCTGACAGTCATTTAGTAAGAGTTGCTAATGAACTCAATTTAATGCTGCAGTGATGTCGTGAGAATTGCTCATGAACTAAAAATGATGCTAACTGTAATGTAGTGATAGTTGCTAATAAACTCAAAGTGATGCTGACAGTAAAGTAGTAAGAGTTGCTACGAACCTTAAAATAATGCAACAATAATGTAGTAAGAGTTGCTACGAACCTCAAAATAATGTGACAGTGATGTCAGAAGAATTTCTAATGATCTCAAAATGATGCGACAGTGATGTAGTAAGAATTGCGAATGAACTAAAAATGATGCTAACAGTAATGTAGTGATAGTTGCTAATCAACTCAGTGATGCTTACAGTAATGTAGTAAGTGTTTCGAATAACCTCAAAGTGATGCTGACAGTCATTTAGTAAGAGTTGCTAATGAACTCAATTTAATGCTACAGTGAAGTCGTGAGAATTGCTCATGAACTCAAAATGATGCTAACAGTAATGTAGTGATAGTTGCTAATAAACTCAAAGTGATGCTGAAAGTAATGTAGTAAGAGTTGCTACGAACCTTAAAATAATGCAACAATAATGTAGTAAGAGTTCCTGCGAACCTTTAAATATTGCGACAGTGATGTCGGAAGAATTGCTCATGAACTCAAGATGATGCTAACAGTAATGGAGTGAAACTTTCGAATAACCTCAAAGTGATGCTGACAGTCATGTAGTAAGTGTTGCTACGAACCTCAAAATAATGCGACAGTAATGTAGTAAAAGTTGCTATGAACCTCAAAATATTGCGAAAGTGATGTCGGAAGAATTGCTAATGAACTCAAAATGATGCTAACAGTAATGGAGTGAAACTTTCAAATAACCTCAAAGTGATGCTGACAGTCATGTAGTAAGTGTTGCTACGAACCTCAAAATAATGCGACAGTAATGTAGTAAAAGTTGCTTCGAACCTCAAAACATTTCGACAGTGATGTCGGAAGAATTGCTAATGAACACAAAATGATGCTAACAGTAATGTAGTGATAGTTGCTAATCAACTCAGTGATGCTTGCAGTAATGTAGTAAGTGTTTCGAACAACCTCAAAGTGATGCTGACAGTCATGTAGCAAGAGTTGCTACGAACCTCAAAATAATACGACAGTGATGTCGGAAAAATTGCTAATGATCTCAAAATGATGCGACAGTGATGTAATCAGAATTGCTAATGAATTCAAAATGATGCTAACAGTAATGGAGTGAATGTTTTGAATAACCTCAAAGTGATGCTGACAGTCATGTACTATGAGTTGCTACGAACCTCAATATAATGCGACAGTAATGTAGTAAAAGTTGCTACAAACCTCAAAATATTGCGACAGTGATGTCGGAAGAATTGCTAATGAACTAAAGATGATGCTAACAGTAATGGAGTGAAACTTTCGAATAACCTCAAAGTGATGCTGACAGTCATGTAGTAAGTGTTGCTACGAACCTCAAAATAATGCGACAGTAATGTAGTAAATTTTGCTACGAACCTCAAAATATTGCGACAGTGATGTCGGAAGAATTGCTCATGAACTCAAGATGATGCTAACAGTAATGTAGTGATAGTTGCTAAGAAACTCAGTGATGCTTACAGTAATGTAGTAAGAGTTTCCAACAACCTCAAAGTGATTCTGACAGTCATTTAGTAAGAGTTGCTAATGAACTCAATTTAATGCTACAGTGATGTCGTGAGAATTGCTCAACAACTCAAAATGATGCTAACAGTAATGTAGTGATAGTTGCTACTAAACTCAAAGTGATGCTGACAGTAATGTAGTAAGAGTTGCTACGAACCTTAAAATAATGCAACAATAATGTAGTAAGAGTTGCTACGAACCTCAATATAATGCGACAGTAATGTAGTAAAAGTTGCTACAAACCTCAAAATAATGCGACAGTGATGTCGGAAGAATTGCTAATGATCTCAAAATGATGCGTCAGTGATGTAGTAAGAATTGCTAATGAACTCAAAATGATGCTAACAGTAATGGAGTGATAGTTGGTAAGTAACTCAGTGATGCTTACAGTAATGTAGTAAGAGTTTCGAACAACCTCAAAGTGATGCTGACAGTCATGTAGTAAGAGTTGCTAATGAACTCAATTTAATGCTACAGTGATGTCGTGAGAATTGCTCATGAACTCAAAATGATGCTAACAGTAATGTAGTGATAGTTGCTTATAAACTCAAAGTGATGCTGACAGTAATGTAGGAAGAGTTGCTACGAACCTTAAAATAATGCAACAATAATATAATAAGAGTTGCTACGAACCTCAAAATATTGCGATAGTGATGTCGGAAGAAGTGCTAATGATCTCAAAAAGATGCTAACAGTAATGGAGTGAAAGTTTCGAATAACCTCAAAGTGATGCTGACAGTCATTTAGTAAGAGTTGCTAATGAACTCAATTTAATGCTACAGTGATGTCATGAGAATTGCTAATAAACTCAAAATGATGCTAACAGTAATGGAGTGAACGTTTCGAATAACCTCAAAGTGATGCTGACAGTCATGTTCTAAGAGTTGCTACGAACCTCAAAATAATGCGACAGTAATGGAATAAAAGTTGCTACGAACCTCAAAATATTGCGACAGTGATGTCGGAAGAATTGCTAATGAACTTAAAATGATGCGACAGTAATGTAGTGATAGTTGCTAATCAACTAAGTGATGCTTGCAGTAATGTAGTAAGTGTTTCGAATAGCCTCAAAGTGATGTTGACAGTCATGTAGCAAGAGTTGCTACGAACCTCAAAATAATGCGACAGTGATGTCAGAAGAATTGTTAAAGATCTCAAAATGATGCGACAGTGATGTCAGAAGAATTGGTCATGATCTCAAAATGATGCTAACAGTAATGGAGTGAACGTTTCGAATAACCTCAAAGTGATGATGACAGTCATGTAATAAGAGTTGCTAAGAACCTCAAAAAATGCGACAGTGATGTCGGAAGAATCGCTAATGAACTCAAGATGATGCTAACAGCAATGTAGTCATAGTTGCTAATCAACTCAAAGTGATGCTGACAGTAATGTAGTAAGAGTTGCTACGAACCTTAAAATAATGTAACAATAATGTAGTAAGAGTTGCTTCGAACCTCAAAATGATGTGACAGTGATGTCAGAAGAATTGCTAATGAACTCAAAATGATGCTAACTGTAATGTAGTGATAGTTGCTAATAAAGTCAGTGATGCTAACAGTAATGTAGTAAGTGTTTTGAATAACCTCAAAGTGATGGTGACAGTCATGCAGTAAGAGTTGCTACGAACCTCAAAATAATGCGACAGTTATGTTGGAAGAATTGCTCATGAACTCAAATTGATGCTAACAGTAATGGAGTGAAAGTTGCTAATAACCTCAAAGTGATGCTGACAGTAATGTAGTAAGAGTTGCTACGAACCTCAATATAATGCGACAGTAATGTAGTAAAATTTGCTACGAACCTCAAAATATTGCGACAGTGATGTCGGAAGAATTGCTAATGAACTTTAAATGATGCTAACAGTAATGTAGTGATAGTTGCTATTCAACTCAGTGATGCTTACAGTAATGTAGTAAGTGTTTCGAATAACCTCAAAGTGATGGTGACAGTCATGTAATAAGAGTTGCTACGAACCTCAAAATAATGCGACAGTGATGTCGGAAGAATTGCTCATACACTCAAAATGATGCCAACAGTAATGGAGTGAACGTTTCGAACAACCTCAAAGTGATGCTGACAGTCATTTTGTAAGAGTTGCTAATGAACTCAATTCAATGCTACAGTGATGTCGTGAGAATTGCTCATAAACTCAAAATGATGCTAACAGTAATGGAGTGAAAGTTGCTAATAAACTCAAAGTGATGCTGACAGTAATGTAGTAAGAGTTGCTGAAAACCTTAAAATAATGCAACAGTAAAGTAGGAAGAGTTGCTTTGAACCTCAAAATAATGCGACAGTGATGTCATAAGAATTGCTAATGAACTCAAAATGATGCGAACAGTAATGTAGTGATAGTTGCTAATAAACTCAGTGATGCTTCCAGTAATGTAGTCAGAGTTTCGAACAATCTCAAAGTGATGCTTACCGTAATGTAGTCAGAGTTTTGAAGAACCTCAAAGTGATGCTGACAGTCATGTAGTAAGAGTTGCTACTAACCTCAATTTAATGCTACAGTGATGTCTTAAGAATTGCTAATTAACTCAAAATGATGCTAACAGTAATGTAGTAAGAGTTGCTATGAACCTTTAAATAATGCACTGGTAATGTAGTAAGTGATGTAGTGAGAGTTGCTGCGAACCGCAAAATGATGCTACAGTGATGTAATGAGGGTTGCTATTTACCTAAGAAATGATGCTACAGTGATGTAGTGAGAGTTGCTACTAACCTAAGAAATGATGCGACAGTGATGTAGTGAGAGTTGCGACTAATCTCAAAATGATGGTACAGTGATGTAGTGAGAGTTGCTACGATGCTCAAAATGATGCTAACAGTAATGTTGTGAGAGTTGCTTCAAACCTCAAAATAATGCTACAGTCATGTCGTGAGAGTTGCGACTATCCTCAAAATGATGTTAAGTGATGTAATGAGAGTTGCGACAAACCTAAGAAGTGATGCTACAGTGATGTGGTGAGAGTTGATACTAATCTCAAAATGATGCTACAGTGATGTGGTGAGAGTTGCTACGAACCTCAAAATGATGGTACAGTGATGTAATGACAGTTGCTAGGAATCTCAAAATGATGCTCCAGTAATGTCGTGAGAGTTGTGACTATCCTCAAAATGATGCGACAGTGATGTAATGAGAGTTGCTACAAATGTCCAAATGATGCTTTAGTGATGTAATGAGAGTGGCTACAAACCTAAGAAATGATGCTACAGTGATGTAATGAGAGTTTCTACAAATGATCAAATGATGCTAGAGTGATGTAATGAGAGTTGCTACAAACCTAAGAAATTATGCTACAGACATGTGCTGAGAGTTGATAGTAATTTCAAAATCATGCTAAAGTGATGTAATGAGAGTTGCTACAAACCTAAGAAATTATGCTACAGACATGTGCTGAGAGTTGATAGTAATTTCAAAATCACGCTGAAGTGATGTAATGAGAGTTGCTACTTACCTAAGAAATGATGCTACAGTGATGTGGTGAGAGTTGCTACTAATCTCAAAATGATGCTACAGTAATGTCGTGAGAGTTGCGACTATCCTCAAAATGATGCGACAATGATGTAGTGAGAGTTGCTACGATCCTCAAAATGATTCTACAGTGATGTGATGACAGTTGCTACTAACCTAAGAAATTATGCTGACAGTGTTGTGGTGAGAGTTGATAGTAATTTCAAAATCATGCTAAAGCGATGTCATAAGAGTTGCTTCTAACCAAACAAATGATGCTACAGTGATGTGGTGAAAGTTGCTACGAACCTAAAACTGATGCTACAGTGATGTCATGGGAGTTGCTACTAACCTAAGAAATGATGCTACAGTTATATAACAAGAGTTGCTACAAATGTCAAAATGATGCTACAGTAATGTCGTGAGAGTTGCTACTATCCTAAAAATGATGCGACAGTGATGCGATAATTGCGATGAAGCTCATAATGAAACTACAGTGATGTGTTAAGAGTTGCTACAAACCTCAAAATGATGCTCCAGTGATGTAATGAGAGTTGCTACTAACCTAAGAAATGATGCGACAGTGATGTAGTGAGAGTTGCTAGGAATCTCAAAATGATGCAGGGTGACTTTGTGGAAAGTCTTGCACTCCCAACACAATCATTCTCACTAATGCAGTGACAGGTCAGAGCCAAGGGAGCCTCCATGTCCACAGATGTCCACATGGCAGCTGGACTTCCTTTTTCACTCCTTCCCGTTCCTCCTGGTACTTTTTGGCCACCGTTTGTTTGATGGTCTAAAAATGACACCCAGAGTAAATCAATACATTGAAATTAGAGATGAAATAAACTGGAGATATCAAGGACTGCTTTAGATCATTTCCACACAAACCTTTCTGGTTGGCAAACATATGAGGCTCAAGGACCTGAACCAGTTCCCTGAACCCTTCCCTCTCAACAGTGCTGAGGGGCTGGCAGTCCTTCAGGATGAAATTCAGCAGAGCCTCATCCAGCATCTGCTTCCTGGAAGCTGGATGGTTAAAGATGAAGGAGAGAAGAAATGAATAGGAATTAATGATCAATGAAGCAACTGTGAGTCAGTTGGAGAGTGGCTGTATACCTGAGTTCATCCTGGTGGATCTGGGACTTCATTCTCATGCCTGGCCCCATCATGCCTCAGCACTGAAGAGGTGCTTTTGTTGAGATGAGACGCTTCTGTCCAACAAATGCGACATTCAACCTGCAGAAAAGAACATGAGTGCTCAGCTAAAAGTTCCTTTCTTCATGGTGACTGGTGTTTCTTAGTCTGAGACCACCAGGTTTCCAATGAGGTGTATCGGATACGTTGTTGTGTGCCGCTGAAATCCGTCCAATTCCGGCGTTGTTTCCTCATGAAATATGTTTGCCTTAAAGCTCATTAAAGTGTTGAACCACAATATCGTTCACCATAACTTAGTCAACTTCAAGATAACCTACTTCTACATTCCAGTCCCGGCTGCTCCTGTTCTGCTGCAGTCCAGAAAACAACAACCCGATACAATTGGCGCTCCTTCCCACAGCTCCGGCCCGGATCCGCATGGTTCCGCTGACTGACTGTGAGACGCGCTCCCTCCAGAGTGGCACAGCCCGATGGGGGTCCTTATCTGGCACGGGGGCGTAAAACAGGTGCGACTGCAAAGCCTGGTTTATTCTGCGTCGAGGGAACGCGTTGCTCTGCAATTCACCGCCAAGCCGCTAGGGGGTGTGGCTTTGTCTTTGTATTGTTTACGGGGCTCTTGTCGGATTCCTTGGTTTTCTTCCGGTCACAGACAACAATTGTTGGCCATTTGTCAGTCTTTGTAGTGCCGCGAAGAGGCGTTGTAGAGGTGGTCGTACTTGAGCACCTCCTCGATAATCCTTTCTTCAGCTTGGTCCATTTTTTCTTGGAGCCTTCACCACAGAAACTTTGAAAATGGCGGTGTTGCTGTGCCGCGACTGAAACGGAAATAACGTTCTGAGCGGACCAATCACAGTACTCGACGATGACGTCACCACGCGTCGACGCTATGCGTAAGCAGGATTTTTTGGAGGCGCGTTTCAGGCTACGGCGGAGGTACTATTAAGTTAGCATGTCAGGGATGAGACACGCTTATCGTCCAACAGGAAGTTAACATGTCAGGGATGAGACATGCTTATCGTCCAACAGGAAGTTAGCATGTCAGGGATGAGACACGCTTATCGTCCAACAGGAAGTTAGCATTTCAGGGATGAGACACGCTTATCGTCCAACAGGAAGTTAGCATGTCAGGGATGAGACACCCTGATAGTCCAACAGGAAGTTAGCATCTCCATGGTTCCCTTGACCAGAAGCCAGTGGGATAGTTCCATTCTGACATCTTGATTGACATTTGTCCTTCTCTGAGCTAAATAGCTGGCAATCATTTGAAAAAAACCTTGATTTACTTTTTGTATTTTGATCTTCAGCTCATTTGCATACTTTTGTTAAAATTCTCCCCTTTTTGTCTTTTTTTTCTGCTGTTTTGAGCACAAAGTCCACCTGGTGCCTAAAGACCAGTTCAGCATGGACTACGTTGAACCTTCAGTCCGCTGCATCAGCACCCATGGATGGTTCCCCCCTGACAGGAGGATTCTGGTGAGGAACATTAGTGGGACAGCACTCTTGTTAGAACGGTTCTGATCCACCTTCCCTCCCCCCGTAGCTCCTCCTGTGTCCCCTCAGCGCTCTTGTTAGAACGGTTCTGATCCACCTTCCCTCCCCCTGTAGCTCCTCCTGTGTCCCCTCAGCGCTCTTGTTAGAATGGTTCTGATCCACTTTCCTCCCTCTGTAGCTCCTCCTGTGTCCCCTCAGCGCTCTTGTTAGAACGGTTCTGATCCACCTTCCCTCCCCCTGTAGCTCCTCCTGTGTCCCCTCAGCGCTCTCGTTAGAACGGTTCTGATCCACCTTCCCTCCCCCTGTAGCTCCTCCTGTGTCCCCTCAGCGCTCTTGTTAGAAGGGTTCTGATCCACCTTCCCTCCCCCTGTAGCTCCTCCTGTGTCCCCTCAGCGCTCTTGTTAGAACGGTTCTGATCCACCTTCCCTCCCCCTGTAGCTCCTCCTGTGTCCCCTCAGCGCTCTTGTTAGAACGGTTCTGATCCACCTTCCCTCCCCCTGTCGCTCCTCCTGTGTCCCCTCAGCGCTCTTGTTAGAACGGTTCTGATCCACCTTCCCTCCCCCTGTAGCTCCTCCTGTGTCCCCTCACGTTTCCAAACTCCCTCCCACTGGCTGGTGCTGAAGGAGGGCCAGAGCTCCTCCTACAGGAGCCCATCCTGGCCTCCCCCGCTGCAGCTCCTCCACTGACCTCCCACCAGAGAGATGAGCCCCCTGGTTCAGAGGTGACAGACCACCTCTGGGAGCAGACAACAGAGACCACATCAGGCTGGACTCCGTGCAGGTATGGAGGCTGACGGCTGCTGAGTGAGTGAGTTTACGACGCTCCCACCACTGCTGCTGGATTGATTTAACACATCTGGAATATTTAGATTTATTCTGGGTCAACATCTGCATCTGTTGAAGTCCTCAGTCTCCATGCAGGTGGTGTTGTTCCAGATAAAAGGTCTCAATAACAGCATCACTCCAGGTGAAACCATTCCAAAGAAGGCTAAGTGGAGCTGGCATATCAGCCCCCAATGGAAGCCTGCTGCTGCTGCCAAGCTCTCCATGTCATCATGGAAAAGTTGATTGTTCAACTCAATGTTTTTCCCATTGGGAGGAGATTTGTTGTTCCACCATGAAGTCTTTTCTGGTGATGAGTTTGTGTGTTGTAGTAGCATGAAGATATCTTGTTATCATGATCAACTCATCTGGCCTGGTGGAAGAACGCTGCTGTGTTTGGATTCAGACGAGTCAAATCTGAACCAGGGACTTGTAGTTTTATCCTCGGTCTCCGGACTCATAAAATGGAGACCGGCCCAGTTTGACACTTTTGAACTCCTCCATGATGTTCAAATCTCATGACTGAGATTCGTGATTGGAAACATCGGCAGTTCAGGAAAGAAAACATGTACCATTGAACATCGCTCTCATCCTTCTACTCAGAACGCTGCGGTGGACTCCACCGTGTCCAGGCTTTGGGCAGATACGTCTTCATCCTCCACCACCACCAGCCGCTCCACCCCACCCACCCTGTGCAGGTCTACATTACCAGGGTCGGATCTGGCAGGGTGGAGGATCTTTGATTCATCTTAGCTTTCCTGCTCCGGCTGTTTGAGAAACATTCAAATGGAGATGGTTGTTTGTGTCTTCCAGGCCACGCCAACGCCTCCTTCTGTCCCCACGCTTACGGCTGCCGAAACGTGCCGGTGTCTGAAAACCAGATCATTCTGGATGTGCCGGACCACCAGGTCCTCCTCACCTGCAGGTTCCTGCAGGCAGAGCCCTGTGGTGGTAGGTTTCCTGCTCCTCTGCTGGACTGATACCCTCTCCCTTTCCCGACACGTATCTGCTGTTTCTACTCTGTGCCTCCTTCTCCTCTGTCAGGCCTGGACTTCTTCCTTCTGTCTCTCCAGGATTACGTCCTGGTGGTGCCTGAGAGCAGCTCCAGCTCCCTGAACCAAGAACCACTGGAGAAATCTGACCACTTCATCAGCAACTGTGGCCTCAACAGCTTTCATGTCAAGTCGGTGTCTCTCAGCCTGAGTTGGTCCCTGTTCTGTATCCCTGAATGTTCTAGAGGAACTAAACTGGGCCTGACTGGGACGCTTCTGTCTGCTCAGATTTGGGTTGTGAATGCATTCAGATGTCATTTACAAGCATTGGAACTAAAGACCTGAGCCTCAAGAATATTTAGTTCTTGATTTACTTTCTCTTGCAGGGTTTCACTTTGTGCTAATTTTCTTTTGAAGATCTTTGTTTTTTGTTGTCCTTCCATTTAGCAAGTTTGGCTAAGAACCTTTTCCCCACTAAACTAATTTTCCTAAAATGTCTCGCTAACGTTTCCTTTTTCTCTGTCGTCCCTCCTGTCCTTGGTCTCCATTCTGTCTCAGCTCAGCTGTGTCTCTTGGGCTCTCTTCAACAACGGCGCCCTGCCTTGTGCCTGCCATGAGGTTGGAGCTGAGAGTGACACCTGCGAGTCATTTGGTGGTTGGTGCCGCTGCAGGCCCCATGTGATTGGCCGAGACTGCTCCATGTGGGCCGCGGGTTGCTGGGGATTCCCCACTGCAGACGTGAGTGTCAGATTGGATGAATGATGAGTAATAAGGGCTTTTAATGATGAGTGAGAGGACGGACCAAAGCAACCTGTCCGACCATGAGAGGACAGTTTGTTGTTCTAGTTTCAGCTCTTACTACATTACTGTCAGCATCACTTTGAGATTATTAGCAACTATCACTACATTACTATTAGCATCATTTTGGGATCATTAGCAAGTCTTACGAAATAACTATCGCATTATTTTTAGGTTCGTAGCAACTTTTACTGACATCACTGTCACATCATTTTGAGATCAATAGCAATTCTTCCAACATCACTGTTGCATTATTTTGAGGTTATTAGCAACTCTTACTACATGACTCTCAGCATCATTTTTAGGTTACTCGCAACTTTCACTACATTACTGTAAGCATCATTTTGAGTTCATTAGCAACTTTTACTACATCACTGTCACATTATTTTTAGGTTCGTAGCAACTCTTACTACATGACTGTCAGCATCACTTTGAGGTTGTTCGAAACTCTTACTACATTACTGTAAGCATCACTGAGTTGATTAGCAACTATCACTACATTATTGTTAGCATTATCTTGAGATCATTACCAATTCTTCTGACATCACTGTCGCATTATTTTGAGGTTCGAAGCAACTCTTACTGCTTTACTGTTGCATTTTTTAAGGTTCGTAGGAACCCTTACTACATGACTGTCAGAATCACTTTGAGGTTGTTCGAAACACTTACTATATTACGATCAGCATCACTTTGAGTTAATTAGCAACTATCACTACATTACTGTTAGCATCATTTTG
Organism: Aulostomus chinensis; assembly: GCF_037954235.1. Lineage (NCBI taxonomy): Eukaryota > Metazoa > Chordata > Actinopteri > Syngnathiformes > Aulostomidae > Aulostomus > Aulostomus chinensis. The sequence goes on along the minus strand of NC_141320.1, from coordinate 52,154,095 downwards.
AGGTTAGAAGCAACTCTTACTACATGACTGTAAGCATCACTGAGTTGATTAGCAACTATCACTACATTACTATTAGCATCATTTTGAGTTCATTAGCAATTCTTCCGACATCACTGTCGCAATATTTTGAGGTTCGTAGCAACTTTGATTACATTAATGTCCCATTATTTTTAGGTTCGTCGCAACTCATCCTACATGACTGTCAGCATCACTTTGAGGTTATTCGAAACACTTAGTACATTACTGTAAGCATCACTGAGTTGATTAGCAACTATCACTACATTACTGTTAGCATCATTTTAAGTTCATTCGCAATTCTTCCGACATCACTGTCGCAATATTTTGAGGTACGTAGCAACTTTTACTACATGACTGTCGCATTATTATGAGGTTCGTAGCAACTCTTAGGACATGACTGTCAGCATCACTTTGAGGTTATTTGAAACACTTACTACATTACTGTAAGCATCACTGAGTTGATTAGCAACTATCACTACATTACTGTTCGCATCATTTTGAGTTCATTAGCAATTCTTCAGACATCACTGTCGCAATATTTTGAGGTTCGTAGCAACTTTTACTACATTACTGTCGCATTATTTTGAGGTTTGTAGCAACTCTTACTACATGACTGTCAGCATCACTTTGAGGTTATTCAAAGTTTCACTCCATTACTGTTCGCATCATTTTGAGTTCATTAGCAATTCTTCTGACATCACTGTCACATCATTTTGAGGTTCGTAGCAACTCTCACTACATTACTGTCATCATCATTTTGAGTTTATTAGCAACTATCACTACATTACTGTCAGCATCACTTTGAGGTTGTTCGAAACTCTTACTACATTTCTTTAAGCATCACTGAGTTTCTTAGCAACTATCGCTACATTACTGTTAGCATCATCTTGAGTTCATTTGCAATTCTTCCGACATCACTGTCGCAATATTTTGAGGTTCGTAGCAACTTAAATACATGACTGTCGCATTATTTTAAGGTTCGTAGCAACTCTTACTACATTATTGTTGCATTATTTTAAGGTTCGTAGCAACTCTGACTACATTACTGTCATCATCACTTTGAGTTTATTAGCAACTATCACTACATTACTGTTAGCATCATTTTGAGGTTAGAAGCAACTTTTACTACATGACTGACAGCATCACTTTTAGGTTGTTCGAAACACTTACTACATTAAAGCTGCAAGCAGCGTTGTTAGGGCCTGAGCCCCCACGCGGCCTACGGCCGCGTCCTTGACACCGGCCCGAATCCAACGGTGTAATCGGCAAATCCCTAGGCCTTGTAGTTTAGGAGATACGAGCCTCAGTGCGCTGCACAGTGTGAGTGCAGAGCTGAGAGCCGGCCCTTTAAGAGCCCCTCCCTTCTCTGCTCGCTCTCTGCCATCTCTGTCAGAGTGGAGAGCAGAGGAGGATTTGGCAGTTTTACTGACAAACACAGTCATAACTCTGCATATGTTGGTCAAAAGTGTAATGTAAAGACATCAGTTCGTAGAGTTTTTTCTCAGGAATTCAATGGTGTGTTTTCTGAAGGTGTGAGTGTTTTAATTTAGAAGCGACAAGTGTTTGTTTGAGAGTATGTACATGAGGGCAGAGAAGTGCCAATTGTGGTTTCCATGACTACAGTAAACAAATCTCTGCCATCTCTGTCAGAGCTGAGAGCAGAGCTGAGAGCAGAGCTGCCAGCTGGCCCTTTAAGAACCCCTCCCCCGCTGCACTTTCTTTGATCTGTGCTAGAGTGGAGAGAGTGGAGGATTAAGAGAAATGTAGTGTGTAAAAGCTGAATAACTCGGCCTACGTTGGTGGAAAGTAACACAAAATACCATATTTTTGTAGGGATTTTTGTCAGGAATACAGTGATATGTTTTTAAAAGCTGTGCGATGTATGGTATAGACGTGAGAAGCATTTGTTCGAGAGTATGTACCATGAGAGGACACGGCCTCCCCATTGACTTCCATTGTAAGCGTAAAACGTGTCTCCCCCACTTTGAGGGCTTATAAAATCCAAACCGAGCGCGTAGTATATTAGCCTTTAAAGATTTTTGAAGAGCACAGTTGGGAGAGTAATGTGTGAAAGTTTGGAAGCCCTGGCATTTACGGTTTAGGAGGAGATAGATTTTGTTCGGGGAGTAAAAAAAGTCCTGATTTTGACAGTTTTGTCCAATTTGTGGACATTCTGTTGGAGATAGGTGAGGGGTCAGAGTGTAAGAATTGTTCGGCTTGATGAGACGAGTCCAACGGTGTTGGTCCCATGTCTGTGGGAGTTTTGTGTGAGGAGTTATAGCGCGCGAAATTAAAAAAAATTATCTTTTTTCTGTGTGGCTCCCTAGGTGGCGCTATAGACTTTAGTGGCGTTTTTGTTTTTGATTAGTGAATGTTGAGACATACCGAACCATTGTGCCAAATTTCAGCGAATTTCATGCATGTTCAGGGGGTCAAATTAGATTATGCGCGTTATGCGCATTATGCGCATATAGCGCGCACTCATTGAGAGCAAGAACAGTATAATACCAGGTTTTGAATGGGTGTGTATGTGAAAACTGGCTCCGGGCCGTCTGGCCCTGTTGCCTCATGGGTGTTGGGGGGGCCTGGGACACTGTTTAGTGTGTGTTTTTAGTGTTTTTAGTGCTGCTAATGTGTTGCTCTGCCGAGCAAACATAATAGGGTCTTCGCCAGAAGTACCTTCTGGCTCAGGCCCTAATTACTGTAAGTATCACTGAGTTAATTAGGGCCTGAGCCAGTCCCTGGCGAAGACCCTATTATGTTTCGAAGTCACACTCGCCACTTCAAAAGTTAATTTGACCCCCTAAACATGCATGAAAACTCACCAAATTTGTTAAGCACATCGGGTGCGGCGAAAAATTCGATAATTAAAAAAAGAGAGGCGCTCTACTCAATAGCGCCACCTACATACACAAAAAAACACGCCCCAGACTGTAGGAATGTCCTACAGACATGGGACAAACACCATTGAACTCGTCTCATCAAGACGGATAAATCATACACTCACACCCCTGACCTAACTGTAACAGGATGTCCACAATTTGGACACGAATGTCTAATTTTGGACAATTTTGCTCCCCGAACAAAATCTATCTCCTCCTAAACCGTAAATGCCAGGGCTTCCAAACTTTCACACATTACTCTCCCAACTGTGCTGATTAAAAGTTGTTCAAGGTTAATATACTACGCGCTCGGTTTGGATTTTATGAGCCGTCAAATTGGGGGAGACACTTTTCGCCTTACAATGGAAGTCTATGGGGAGAGCGTGTCCTCTCAGGGTACATACTCTCAAACAAATGCTTCTCACATCTACACCATACATTCCACAGCTTTTAAAAACACACCACTGTATTCCTGACAAAAATCCCTACAAAAATATGGTATTTTGTGTGACTTTTGACCAACGTATGCCGACTTATTCACCTTTTACACACTACATTTCTCTTAATCCTCCACTCTCTCCACTCCAGCACAGATCAGACACAGTGCAGCGGGGGAGGGGTTCTTAAAGGGCCAGCTGGCAGCTCTGCTCTCAGCTCTGCTCTCAGCTCTGACAGAGATGGCAGAGAGCGAGCAGAGAAGGGAGGGGTTCTTAAAGGGCCGGCTCTCAGCTCTGCTCTCAGCTCTGCTCTCAGCTCTGACAGAGATGGCAGAGAGCGAGCAGAGAAGGGAGGGGTTCTTAAAGGGCCAGCTGGCAGCTCTGCTCTCAGCTCTGCTCTCCACTCTGACAGAGATGGCAGAGAGCGAGCAGAGAAGGGAGGGGCTCTTAAAGGGCCGGCTCTCAGCTCTGCTCTCACACTGTGCAGCGCACTGAGGCTCGTATCTCCTAAACTACAAGGCCTAGGGATTTGCCAATTACACCGTTGGATTCGGGCCGGCGATCCGGCCGCGGTTAGGCGGGGGCTCAGGCCCTAACAACGCTGCTTGCAGCTTTAATTAGCAACTATCACTTCATTAGTGTTAGCATCATTTTGAGTTCATTAGCAATTCTTCCGACATCACTGTCGCAATATTTTGAGGTTCGGAGCAACACTTACTACATCACTGTCAGCATCACTGAGTTGATATGCAACTATCACTACATGACTGTTAGCATCATATTGAGGTTAGAAGCAACTTTTACTACATGACTGACAGCATCACTTTTAGGTTATTCGAAACGTTCACTCCATTACTGTTAGCATCATTTTGAGGTCATTACCAATTCTTCCGACATCACTGTCGCAATATTTTGAGGTTCGTAGCAACTTTTACTACATTACTGTCGCATTATTTTGAGGTTCGTAGCAACTCTTACTAAATTACTGTCAGCATCACTGTGAGTTTATTAGCAACTATCACTACATAACTCTTTCTACATTATTGTTGCATTATTTTAAGGTTCGTAGCAACTCTTACTACATTACTGTCAGCATCACTTTGAGTTTATTAGCAACTATCACTACGTAACTCTTTCTACATTAATGTTGCATTATTTTAAGGTTCGTAGCATCTCTTACTAAATTACTGTCAGCATCACTGTGAGTTTATTAGCAGCTATCACTACATTACTGTTAGCATCATTTTGAGTTTATGAGCAATTCTCACGACATCACTGTCGCATTATATTGAGGTTCGTAGCAACTCTTACTACATGACTGTCAGCATCACTTTGAGGTTGTTCGAAACTCTTACTACATGACTGTCAGCATCACTTTGAGCTTATTCGAAAGTTTAAATCCATTGCTGTTAGCATCTTTTTGAGTTCATTAGCAATTCTTACTACATCACTGTCGCATCATTTTGAGATCATTAGCAATTCTTCTGACATCACTGTCGCATTATTTTGAGGTTCGTAGCAACTCTTAGTACATGACTGTCAGCATCACTTTGAGGTTGTTCGAAACTCTTACTACATTACTGTAAGCAACACTGAGTTTATTAGCAACTATCACTACATTACTGTTAGCATCATTTTGAGTTCATGAGCAATTCTCACGACACCACTGTACCATTAAATTGAGTTCATTAGCAACTCTTACTAAATGACTGTCAGCATCACTTTGAGGTTGTTCGAAACTCTTACTACATTACTGTAAGCATCACTGAGTTTATGACCAACTATCTCTACATTACTGTTAACATCATCTTGAGTTCATTAGCAATTCTTACAACATCACTGTCGCAATATTTTGAGGTTCGCAGCAACTTTTACTACATTACTGTCGCATTATTTTGAGGTTCGTAGCAACTCTTAGTACATGACTGTCAGCATCACTTTGAGGTTATTCGAAAGTTTAACTCCATTGCTGTTAGCATCATTTTGAGTTCATTCGCAATTCTGACTACATCACTGTCGCATAATTTTGAGATCATTAGCAATTCTTCCGACATCACTGTCGCATCATTTTGAGATCATTAGCAATTCTTCTGACATCACTGTCGCATTATTTTGACGTTCGGAGCAACTCTTACTACATTACTGTTGCATTATTTAAATGTTTGTAGCAACTCTTACTACATGACTGTCAGCATCATTTTGAGGTTATTCGAAACTTTCACTCCATTACTGTTAGCACCCTTTTGAGTTCATTAGCAATTCATACTCCATCACTTATGCATCATTTTGAGATCTTTAGAAATTCTTCTGACATCACTGTCGCATTATTTTGAGGTTCGTAGCAACTCTTACTACATGACTGTCAGCATCACTTTGAGGTTGTTCGAAACTCTTACTACATTACTGTAAGCATCACTGAGTTTATGAGCAACTATCACTACATTGCTGTAAGCATCATTTTCAGTTCATTAGCAATTCTTCCGACATCACTGTCGCATCATTTTGAGATCATTAGCAATTCTTCTGACATCACTGTCGCATTATTTTGACGTTCGGAGCAACTCTTACTACATTACTGTTGCATTATTTAAATGTTTGTAGCAACTCTTACTACATGACTGTCAGCATCACTTTGAGTTTATTAGCAACTATCACGACATTACTGCTAGCATCATTTTGAGTTTATTAGCAATTCTTACGACATCACTGGAGCATTAAATTGAGGTTCGTAGCAACTCTGACTACATGACTGTCAGCATCACTTTGAGGTTGTTCGAAACTCTTACTACATTACTGTCAGCATCACTTTGAGGTTATTGGAAACTTTCACTTCATTACTGTTCGCATCATTTTGAGTTCATTCGCAATTCTTCCGACATCACTGTAGTATTATTTTGTGGTAGGTAGCAACTCTTCCTACATTACTGTCAGCATCACTTTGAGATCATTAGCAACTATCACTACATTACTGTTAGCATCATTTTGAGTTCATTAGCAATTCTTACGACATCACTGTCGCATCATTTTGAGATCATTAGGAATTCTTCCGACATTACTTTCGCATTATTTGTAGTTCATTAGCAATTCCTACGACATCACTGTAGCATTATTTTGAGGGTAGTAGCAACTCTTACTACATGACTTTCAGCATCATTTGAAATTGTTCGAAACACTTACTACATTACTGTAAGCCTCACTGAGTTTATTAGCAACTATCACTACATTACTTTTGGCATTATTTTGTGTTCATTAGTAATTCTTACAACATCACTGTCACATCATTTTGAGATCATTAGCAATTCTTCCGACATCACTTTCGCATTATTTGGAGGTTCGTAGCAACTCTTACTACATTACTGTTGCATTGTTATGAGGTTAGTAGCAACTCTTAGTACATGACTGTCAGCATCACTTTGAGGTTGTTCTAAACTTTCACTTCATTACTGAAAGCATCACTGAGTTTATAGCAACTATCACTACATTACTGTTAGCATCATTTTGAGTTCATTAGCAATTCTTCCGACATCACTGTAGCGTTATTTTGTGGTTTGTAGCAACTCTTACTACATGACTGTCAGCATCACTTTGAGGTTATTAGAAACTTTCACTACATTTCTTTTCGCATCATTTTGAGTTCATTAGCAATTCTTACGACATCACTGTAGCATCATTTTGAGATCATTTGTAATTTTTACAACATCATTGTAGCATTATTTTGAGTTTATTAGCAACTATCACTACATTACTGTTAGCATCATTTTGAGTTCATTAGCAATTCTTCCGACATCACTGTAGCATTATTTTGAGGTTTTTGTGGTACCTTTGTTTGTAACCGATCTGCTGACCAGCGAGACGCCACCACGCACGGCTGTCGGCTCCGTAAAGGAGGGAGAGGAAGTGGAAAGGACGGAGAAGGGTCGGACCAGGTCTATTTCTAGGTGACCACTCACTATCGTCTTCCACACTGCCCCTCATGGTGGGGAGTGTAGCGCCATCCTGCCACAGTACATTTGTTTCATTCTTTTGCTCTTGCACTTTAATTAAAATGGACTTGACTTGAGAACCTTTTGTTTCAAAATATAGAAGAATTCCCAGATTTATAGGTAGCATGAGTATGAAGTTGCCCTTGCACCCGGTGGGAAAATGTCCTCTGCATTTGACTCTCACTATGTAGGAGCAGTGGTAGCAGTGTCAGCCTGGGGGCTTGGTCAAGATCAATGACAGGAGTAGCAGACAGGTAATATCCATAGCATGCTTGTTGTTTTAGAGGAGTAAGGGTACACTGTTGGTCTCTCACCTGATGCGCTGTCATCAACACAAATGATCTGTTCCTAAACATCAAAATCTACCATCCCCCCTGATTGTTTTTTACAACTGGAGTACTGGTTAACACTTTAGAAAGCCTTCATTCAGAGCTGTGAAGAACCTTGAACCTGATATCCCAGACATCAAAGTGGGCCACTAACTGGCCAGATGAAGCTATGCTAGGCTGCTGTACTCTGAAGAGCTAAAGTAGCAGCTTCTGAGAGGGATGCTAACCTGGATGTGTTCATCTCCTACTTTAATATCAGCGGCCCAACTTGGAGCTCTGACAGCCTCCAGCTTGTTGTTCCTGTTTCTGCTTCAGTCAACAGGGAACTCCAACCTGCAGTAGAATCTTCAACAATGGAATAGAAAAGTGAGGAAGAAAAACTAGAATAAACTTACAAAGCTGAGAAATGTTCATGAAGAAGAAAGGCACACGTTATGATTGAGGCCAGAAACTAAAACTCCACACCAAATGTAGTTTGACTTGTAGGATAATGAACTTGAATGTGTTGAAACAGCAGATCAATGAATCCACTACCACACAACAAGATGATGACCCCCTACCACAAGATGGCGTCACAGATCCTGACGCTCTGAGCAGGAAACACAGAGCAAAACATTACAACAAAGCTCCTGTTGTTCCCTCCAGGAAAAACTGTGGCTCTGATGAGAAGAAGGATCCCAGCCTCTTCTGAGGATCCATGGCCGCACCATTGGGTAGAAGGACGATGGGGTCGGCACCAGGAGGAACCCTGGTGTCTCCGATGCAGGGAAGATGGAGCAGTGAAGAGGCCACATTGTGGCGTCCTAAAGAGGACATTTGGTGGAGCCTGAGACAGCAAACATCACGCCCCCTTCATCAGAAGAACCACAGCACCAGAAGAAAGAATCCTGGCAGTGACGACAGGGAGGATCAGGGTGACCTCCTCACCACCACCTTTGAACCTTCAAATGAACTTTAAAAAGCTTTAGAGTGGAGAAGGATTTTAAACATTTTATTGTTTTTTCCTTTCATTCTCATTTGTGCGATTGTCTGATTTATTAGAAATAAACACTGTCTGCTTGGTTTACATTGACTGTGATTCTCTTTTTGCATGCAAGTTGAAAGTTCTGCCAATAAAAACCACAAGTATTTGAAGACCAAAGGAAGAACCCCCAAAGTCAGGACCCTGAGATCAAAGTGAGCGCTCTGATCTCAGAGGTCTGGGATATTTCCCATCCCATGGCCCTTCAAATAAGAGCCCTGTGTCTCTCTCAAAGTTTTCAACCGTATTTGTTTGTTAAATTAAAACCAGACGACCACTGTGGTCCTTTTTACATGGTAAGTAAAGCACAGATGCCCTGGTGGACCTGTTGGCACCCTGGACTTTGAATCCAGTGACCTGAGTCCAAGTCTCAGTTCCAGCAGGTTTCCTGCAGCCTTCAGCAGAGCTGCCATGTTTCTCTGTAGAGAACTAAGTGATGCTCTCAGCAGGTTGAGGGCACCACCAACAAGTGAGGTATGAACCTCCCCCTTCAGAATAAGTTTTATATCATTATGTTACTTCCTCTTCACTCTTTATCAGTGTGAAGTCATGGTGAGGTAGTCAGTTGTTCCTTTGTTTTTTGACAGAGGCTTCATTGTGAATTAAATAATTTTAATTCTTTACTTGAAGTTTCACGCTGTTTCAACTGAAAAAGGCCAGTTCCTGGAGAAGATCTTCTAGGGGTCCAGGTTAAAGCGGCGCCCCAGCTGGCACCAGGCGCTGACCCAGGTCCTGCATGGGAGATACTGTCAGTTCTGTTCTGCCCTGCTCACAACCACAGGCTGGTGTTGAGGCCTGCAGCAACCAGGGCCCCAGTCACCAAGAGTATAAAGGCTGGTCATTGTGGCAGTGGGAGGAGTCAAAATGAAGACAGACCAATGTGAGCAGGACGTTCCTGGAGAAGTAAGAAGAACTTGACCATGTTTCCTACAGTACCCAGGAGGCCTGGTAGTTGTTGAAGGAAGCTCCAAAAGCAAAGAGCAGACAGCAGGACATCAAAAGAAAAGATCCAGACACTAAAACTACAAGTAGAAACAAGAAGAAATACTCAAAGCTTTGGAAAGATACTACAAGGTTGGATATACCTTATTATATACACTACTATTCTCATTGACTCCTAAAGAGGGACAGGAAACATTAGAATGTGGATCAGATCAGCTGATTTCAGTGTTGAGTCCATCCCTCCATCCACTTTCTGTTCTTATCCTTTAAGGGTCATGGGGGGGGGGCGATCCCAGGTGACATTGGGCAAGAGGCAGGGTTCACCCTGGACAGGTCAGAATTCCTGATGATGTCATCAGGGCTTTGACAGTAGCTAGAATTCTGTCTTTGATCTCAGGAGGACATGAAAGAAACCCAATTGAGGAAAGTAGAGGAGAACATTCAGCTTCATTAGAAACACTTGAACTGTTGAACAGTAGAATTTGTTTGAAACAGTTTACAACACTGAGTGACAGGATTGAAGAGGGAAGGTTTTCTACTTTAAAATTAATTTGTAACTTTAAACTGGAGATGAACATTTTTAGTGGTTCATATTCTAACATACAGAGGAAGTCATGTCATTCCCTTTTTTAAAAAAGAAAAACATGTGAAGCTCCTCCCCCCAGCTCCAGATGGACAGACAGACATGAGAATGACAAGGAAGCAACAAGTGTTGTGCTCCTGTAACGAAGTTAAGAGTTGTGATCCCACTTGCCATTTAAAACACATTCACAAAACACGGGAACTGGGGTTTCCTACTGCAATTAAAGGCAGCACCCCCTGTGGTTTCGGGTCGTGCACCCCGGGGGGTAGCAACAGTCGGACCTCGCTGCCTCCGGGGTAGGTGTATGACTTATGAGCTCTGTCTTTGTTTTATATTAATTACTTTATTTTAATATGAAGGAGTGGTTTAAGTTATATTTTGAATCATAAAGCTCCCGTACAGTCGAGCCTGTCCTTTTTTTTATAAAAAGCTGACTGTGTTTTTCTTTTATTTTTGTTTACAAATGGCTAGAGTTACACGTGTTAGCTAACCTGCACTTTTTTTCATTTTACTTCCTGCAGCCGTGTATGTGTGTGTGTGAACGGGCGAACTGGACTGACTGTGTGTTAAATCTCCATGCCAGACGAGAAATAAACGGCGAGTGTGCCAACGGTGAAACAGACTACCTCGTCCTTAAATACACAACGCAAGTGAAGTACAAGAACCGCTACACTCCTCTCCAGTGCTCTGGTGTTCATTTTTTCTCATTTTGAAATTCAACAGCTTCTGTCATTGATTTGACAGGAAATGTTGATGACACACTGGGATTTTTGTTCTCCTGCTGTCACTGTCAAGTGCAGCTTAACATGAGAGGTAGCAGGATCATTCATGTGTTCATGTTTCCAGCAGACAAGGAGGAAACCTGGGAGGACTTCAGGGACTTTGATCAGTGGTTCTCACTTCATCTTCTCAGTATAAAGTTTAAAGCGAGCTGGCCAGGAGTTGAACCTAGAATCTTCTGATCCGTAGTCAGACGCGTCATCCATTGCACCACCAGCCCTGTGAAGAAGCTGCTATGTTCATGTGTGCTTGCTGTTACAGAAAAGCCCAACAACATGGTGGCATTTTCAGGGGACACAATGGTGCAGTGGTCAGCACTGTGGCCTCCCAGCAAGAAGGTTCAGCTCTCCTCCTATTTGGTTGCTAGGAACGTGAATCAGGCCTCAGTGGAGCGGTGCTGCTGAGGCTGAGTGAGGCTGAGTGAGGGACTGAGCAGGAGCCAGCAGGTCCAAGCAGGTTCAGGCAAACTCCCCTCGGTCCACCAACATCAAAGCAGAGGAACTGAGTTCATCTAACAAAATGATTCATATCATCTCCTCTTGGAATGTTCTGGAACTACAAGTACACTTAAAATGGCTGACTTATGACAACAGAAGGAACTTTGAAGTAGATTTGATTTATTTAAGTCAGTGACAGTCATTTTTTCAAGAATTTAGTTCAGGTAACTTGATTGTTTTACTAAGATGAGCTTTAATGTTATACCATTGAAAAAAGACCTTCATGTATTTATGATGACATCACCAATAGGAGCCTTCAGTCTGTCAGGGGGTAGAGTTCAGTCACCACCAATGACATCAGAGTCAGAGTTTAGAGATCAAAGACAGACATTAAAGTCTCACATTAAAGTCTCTCTTATTAAAAAAATTAAAGTGTCATATCTTTGAAAATATACTGCAATACATGAAATATTATATTTACATGAATGGTAACCTCGTTCTTATATTCTTTAATATACTGCAATAGTAATGGACCCTCTATGACACTGTAGTGATGAATCTATCAAGGAGTACAAATGATTATAATCAGAGAATTTTGAAGTCAAGTTTGAGATCAGTTTGATCCTCTCTCTCCCTCCCCCCTCTCTCTCCCTCCCTCCCGCCCTCTCTCCCTGTCTCCCCCCCTCTCTCCCTCTCTCTCTGTCTCCCCCCTCTCTCCGTCTACCCCCCCTCTCCCTCTCTCTCTCTCTGTCTCCCCCCCTCCCTCTATCTCTCCCCCCCCCCTCTCTCTCTCAGGAGCTTTTAAATGAATATTTTAATAAAACAGAACAGGAGACTGAAGAGTGATCACTCAAACCCACAGGCTGAATGGGACATCTCTTAAAAACATTGAACCACTGAGTAAAACCATAGAAGCGCTCCTGTCTAGTCGGTGCTAACAAGTTAGCTGCTGAGTGAGTCCAGCTGTGCTGTCTAGGAATCCTGGTCAAAAGCCTCCACACATCAAACAGCTGGTGTGTTGGTGGATCTGTGGATCCTGCTGGAAGAAGCAGGGTGGAGCTCTGAATGGTTCCTGTCTCAAAGAGCTTCTCTGTGCAGCTCCCATCAGCTCCTAAAAACAGGAAACCAGCAGATTCACTGTTGAACAGTGGCATTAAAATGTTTCCAAAGCCGTCCTGTCCACCATTTGTTGGTGCAAAGACATTTAAAAACACCAGTTGAACATTTTCCAAAGTTGCTCTCACCTTCTTTCAAACACCTGGAATGATTTCCTCCAAACCAAAAGAAACTGGTGAAAAAAACAACAACAAAAACTCCTGGAGAATCAAACTCCACCCTCTGCTCCAACTGGACTTGGGACTTCAAATGACCCCCATTAAAAGCCTGCCTGCATCCCCATTCACTGACTGTTGTGCTGTGGGTCTCCTGGACAAACATGGCAGGATCCTCTTGATCTCCAGGAGAATAAAAGAGGGAACCCAAGAAAACAAGTCAGCGTGAAAGAGGAGCAGATTTTAAAACTCCTCATCATTTCCACCTCCAGGAGTGAAGCCTCCCGGGACCCAAGAGGCTCCAGCTGGCAGAGCTCTCACTCATTTCTCCACCACCTCGCTAACCTGAGCTGGAGCATCTGAGAACCAAACAGTGACCCCCTTCACTCCAGAGCCGACTCCACAAACTCTGAGCCCCCACTTTACCCACAGCCAGCAGGCCTCCTCAACACTGCATGACACACGACGACTAAAATTAACACTGAAGCGTCTCATCCAGAGATCTGTCACAGGTGTGTAATGTGACTCCTAAGCACCAGTAGAGCCTGCTCATCGTCTCTGGGTGGGCTCGAACCACCAGCCTCTCTGTTAACAGCCGAGCGCGCTGACCGATTGCGCCACAGAGACTCTGAGTCACCTGCTTTTCATGAAGAGTTTTCAGGCTAAATTCAGTGTGTGAGGTCCACACTGCACATTTGAGGGACCATGAAGGACAGAGGAGAGTCTGATTGTCATGGTGAAAGCCTTCAGCACTAGAGCTGAAACAGCCCCACCATCTTAACCCCCCCAGAACAAACAGGCTTCATCAGAAACAGACACACCTCCTAGAACATCCAGAGATCATCAGTCTGATTAATAGAACATGGCAAACAAACAAGAACATGTTATTGTTTGATCAGAAGCTGAAACAATGTTTCTATGTTTGTCTGTTCTGGTCTGAATGAAAGAGGAGGTTTTCTTGGTCATGTGACGTGGGTGAGAGTTCAACTAGAACTTCCTGATTCAACAGGATTTTAGTTTGTAGGGATTTTGTCAAAGCCACCAACCAAACCTCTGAGTGGTGCAGATGTCTGCTGCCTCCTCAGAGCAGACTGGAGCTCAGCCTCACTCACCTGTGGAGGCCCCAGCAGAGCCACCGTGTGATGGAGTTTCAGTTTAGGCTCCAAGGTCCTGGATTGAATTGGTGTTTTGTGTATTTAGGCCTCCTGGCACCATCAGTGGTAGAGCAGAGTGGAGCAGAGGAAGCGTGCTGGGCCCAGAGGTCGATGGATCGAAACCATCCTCTGCTAAAAGAAGAAAAATAAAATGAACCAGTGTCTTTAGAAATGTGTGTCTGTTAAAAAGAGGTTCATAAGGATTTTGTCTTCCTCCACAATCACCAACCATTGTGAGAGTTAACAACAGTCCACTTTCTGACTGAAGCAAAGTAGACTTCAAAAGGTTTTTCTGATTCAACATAGCAGCTAAATTTCCATTTCCATTTCCTGAACAGGACAGGTTAAAAAAAAGGGAATGTCATGACTTCCTCTGTATGTTAGAATATGAACGACTAAAAATGTTCATGCCCAGTTTTAAGTTAGAATTAAACTGAAAATCCAAAAATCTCCCCTCTTCAATCCTGTCACTCAGTGTTGTAAACTGTTTCAAACAAATTCTACTGTTCAACAGTTCAAGTGTTTCTAATGAAGCTGAATGTTCTCCTCTACTTTCCTCAATTGGGTTTCTTTCATGTCCTCCTGAGATCAAAGACAGAATTCTAGGTACAAATAAAAACACTACCAAAGCCTCCTGATGACATCATCATCAATTCTGTCTTTGATCTGTGTCTGTCCAGCCGGTCCTGAGTGGATCCAACAGTTTCCCATGGGTGACACTGTCGTGGTCTCTCTCCTGCTGTCTCCAACTCTCAGAGCGCTTCTACTGGTTTCTCCCCATCGTCCCTGTTGCTAGGCAGAGCACTGGTGAGGACTGAGGCCAGTGATGTCATCACCTCCAGCTGAGACCTGCCAGGTGGTCCTGCTTCATTCAACTCTGCTGCCTCTGCCACTGCCCTGACTGGTGAGGCTGACAGCAGGTTCTCTCTCATCTAAACTCTCTGTTTACAATGGAGGCTGAAATCCTTGTGGTTGGTGGTTCAATCATCAGGTCTGTTGAATTCCCAGGTGCCATCACCTGCTGTCTTCCTGGTGCCAAAGTTGTGGACATTATTGAACGTCTCCAGGACTCATCGACCTCCACCCCTCCTGCAGGTTCTCCCTGTCTCTGTGTGGGTTCTCTCTGGTACTCCAGCTTCCTCCCACAGTCCAAAGACATCAAGAGGGTAGTGGTTACCTGGACACTCTAAACGACTGTGAGTGTGAATGGTTGTCTGTCTGTGTGTGTTGGTCCTGGGATGGACTGGTGACCCATCAAGGGTGAACCCAGGGCTGGACTGGCCATCTGGCCAATGCACATCTTTGGGCCGGCCCATAACTGTCATAATTTTTTTTCAAAAGTGTATAGTTTTTAATCGACCGTAACGGTATCGGAGACGCGAAACGCGGCCCATTGGTTGATTTTCTTGAAGGACATTGGGCTCGTCCAATGAAATCTCTCAGCTCTCTCTCTTTCTCTTAGTCAAGCCATGCTGTTGCAATGGAAGTGGAGGAGTCAGATCAGACAGTTGGAGACTATTTTAGTCGCCCTTCTTCCAAACAGAGGACTGATTTTTTAAAGTTTCATCCTCAACAAGATTCCATAAACCCTGTCGTCCAGAGGCTCTTCGTTAGAACGGACGGCACGACGTGGAAATGGCTGACTTATTGTGGTCAACGTCATGCTTTGTTTTGTTTTGTTTGCCCTGCTTTTAGCAAGCCCAGTGATCCAAGTGTCTTCATTAGAGGCCTGACAGACTGGAGACATGTGCTCCAAAGAGTAGAGGAGCATGAGAGAGGCATGGCACAGAGGCAGTGTGCTGAGGCCTATTTTTGAAACTGCTCCAGAGCAAGACTGGCCACCTCCTTGAGGGAAGACAGCTGACAGGACACCGTGAGCAGGTTAAGAAGCAGGGCTGGACTGGGACCAAAAAATGGCCCTGGCATTTTTCATCCCTGGCAGCCCTCCATGGTTATTTACACGATATGTGTAAGCACATACCAGAGGATGTATGTGCACATTTTGAAGTTTCAAAAATTAAAATAAAGTGCAGTATTCTACATGGAAGACAGTAACCATGTTAAAAGAGTGATACTCTTTCACTACTCACAGAGACCTTCTTCTTCCACTACACGTTCCAACACCTGACGTCTCTTCTTCCCAGTCCAGCCCTGGAAGAACGCGTCGAGTTTTGGAAATTCGGCTGCTTTTCTTCTCGGGAGTCTCTCTTTTTCGGCTCCTCCTTTCTCCTTCCTCTTACTGGGCAACATTCTTCATGGCTTCTGACTGCAAGGCGGCCGCTGAGTGGTGGCACTACAACTGGATGGGTCTGTTTCTCATTTTAACACAAAAACAAACTAACCGCTGTTTCTGCGTTTTTACCAGAAATATACTGTATATTTTGAAATGCCTGCTCACACCGGCCCATCCGGCTACATCCACCAAACTTTACACACATAATATAATATAATATAATAATATAATACCCCTGAACACAAGCCCCAAAGCAGTAGTTGTTTTGTTTTTCTTCATAAAGGAGGTGCACTGTCATGACTACGATATCTCTGGCAACAAACATGGAAGGGGCTTTGGGGTCTTGTGTTTCAGCTCTGTAACTTCTGGATGGCTGAAAATGTCAGAATCAGTCCTCTCACTGACATCCACCATTGGTGTGACTTTTGGTGGCTTCAGCTCAAATGAAACCAGGGAAGAGGGGCCAGACTTTGAGGAGCCCCTTAGGGTTAGTGGATGCCCCGGGACCGTGCTTGGGCCCCTTAGCACCTAGATGGCTGAAATTCCCAGCACATGCTACTCTGGGGCATCACACTATGTGTGTAAAGTTTGGTGGATGTAGCCCAAGTACAAACACCAGAACCCAGATTTGATCCTCAATTCTGCTCCAAAAGGCTCTCGGAGTGCAGAAGTCCCAGATCCTGATTTTGCCCAGTTTCACAAGGGGATAGTTTTTTCTCTTTGAACCTAGGAAGTTGAAATTTGAGTGTGTTGTTCTGTCCTCCATAAGGATCACATCTGTGCTGGTTTGACCCCCCTAAGTCCTTTCTGCTGTCCATAAAGGGCGTGGCAAAGTCCAGTAAAGTCTTTAAATGAAGCATCATAACTGGTCAAAGTTGCTCCAAATGAGATGAGCTTTCTGGGAGGAGTTCACACCTCTGCCAGAAACCAACATTTAAAACTTTGAAGCCCCACCTCCTTCCTGAAACTACTTCCTGTTTGGGAGGGGGTTCTAGAATTATTCCACCAGATTATGATTTCATAAAGTTTCAGGTCTGTATCCACTGTAGAGGCCAATGAGAGCAAAAGAGCAACAGGGTCAAAGGTCAACAGGCCTCGTGTCTCAGCCAGGCCTCAAAGGGTTAAGTGAGCCTTTTGGAGCTCCTTTGAAAAAAGGCCTGTCACCAATCTTGTTCAGGACCAACATGAAGAAGGATCTTTGGAACATTTTCACATCTTTAAGACCGCCTTGACTCCTTTTTATAGCAGGAGTCACTGAACAGCACAAAGCTGCTATTGCAGCCATCAGGCCTCATTTCTGATCAGTTATTATTGTTGAAACAAAGCTGAATATCAATTATTGATTTTTATTGTCATCATTTTGAACACCTGATAAGAGAAACACAATAAAAACATTTGAAAAGGAAGGATCAGAGTGTTGTTGTACTGCAATACTACAGTACAGCATCAGAGACACTCAGTTATTGATTGCCTGAATGATTGATTTCCCCAGAAGAGGAACAGCTTTGTTGGAGCAGTAAAAATACACACATCATAACAACAAAGTTACATTTGAAAAGAAACTACATGACATTACCAGCACAACATCTGAAGAACAGTTAGGATCAATTTAACTGGCCAGATAGTTAGGATTTCTTTAATGATATCCTTGATGAACCCAGACATCAGAGTGGTTTGTTCCCCTCAATCATAAATCTGTAAATATAGCGTGAAGTGATGGAACTAAAAGGCCACCTCTGAGTGCAGGAGTGAGCCTCTGTGACGGATGTGACGTCAGCAGACCGCCATTAGTTTGAGTCATTGTTTATATTCTTAATGCTGATTGGTCGATCTACAATGGTGACAAATGGTCTTCGTAGGTAGAATAAACATCCAGAAATTAAATGAATTTGTAGATTGTCTTATTAATCAAAAGATGAAGTATTAAAAATATTTGTTTTTTTTTCCTCGGAGTGAGCGACAACTACCGGATTTTCTCACAGAAGAACGGGGGGGGGGGGGGGGGCCGACTTCCACGGAAGCGGATGTTTGTAATTCCTGGGGCACTAAAATCCATTTCATATTATTTTTTATTGAACAGCGAATATTATGGAAATAAAATTTATATTTCTCGCCAGAAATGTCCTTAAAATGCTTTTTAAAAATCAAACCTATCTTGAAATGACGCTCGTCCGTAATGGCGTCCTTAGCAACCAACATAGCAACAGTAGAAACGTGACACTGTAACGACTCTCTTCTGAGAGGTGAAAGATTCACCGTAATAACGAACAAACCAAAGATTAAACACAAGAACTGAGCGAAGATTATGAAAACAAAATGCATATTTCTCTCTAGAAATGTCATCAGAATGCTTTATTAAATCAAAACTATCTTGGAAGAAGGCACTTTCCTCCGAAAATGACAGGAGCGGCTGCCATGTTTTTGTTTTGAGAGACCCTCATGAAAGAGTCACATGACCTACCAGCGCTCCAATAGAAAAGAAGAGGGGGAAAAAACCTACACATTTCACAATTTTTTGGCCTTTATCGTAGAACTGATAGGTTTTGACCTGTGGACAAACGGAGCCTTTTCACGTTTTGACATGAGACTGGGTTGTCAAAAGCAAAGAGCAGACAGCAGGACATCAAAAGAAAAGATCCAGACACTAAAACTACAAGTAGAAACAAGAAGAAATACTAAAAGCTTTGGAAAGATACTACAAGGTTGGATATACATTATTATATACACTACTATTCTGACTGACTCCTAAAGAGGGACAGGAAACATTAGAATGTGGATCAGATCAGCTGATTTCAGTGTTGAGTCCATCCCTCCATCCACTTCCTGTTCTTATCCTTTAAGGGTCATGGGGGGGGGGGCGATCCCAGGAGAAATGAGGTGGTCGGTATCATGCAACCTAAACTAAAACATTAGTCAGGTCAAATTCAGATTAAAGCAAGAGTCTCCAGATCAAAGTCAGAATTCCTGATGATGTCATCAGGGCTTTGACAGTAGCTAGAATTCTGTCTTTGATCTCAGGAGGACATGAAAGAAACACAATTGAGGAAAGTAGAAGAGAGCATGGCAGCATGATGGTGCAGTGGTCAGCACTGTGGCCTCACAGCAAGAAGGTTCTGGGTTTGAGTCCAGGCTCGGGTGGGGAATCTTTCTCTGTAGAGCCTGTATGTTCTCCTCATGAATGTGTGGGTTCTCTCCAGGTACTCCAGCTTCCTCCCACTGTCCAAAGACATGTAATTGGGGACGAGGCTGATTGGACACTCTAAATTGACCGTAGGTATGAATGTGAGTGTGAATGGTTGTTCGTCTCTGTATGTTAACCCTGTGATGGACTGGCGACCTGTCCAGGGTGAACCCCGCCTCTGGCCCGTAGATGCTGGGATAGGCTCCACCCCCCTCGACCATCAATGTAGGTCTTTTGTTAATTGCATGCCACATGAAATTATTGTTGGTCAGTTTTCTAGCGACTGTCTCACAGTGGCAAGACAAGAACACTTCTACTTTTAATGTTGACAGTTTGTTCAACACTAAGCTTCATCCAGTACCATGTTGTCAAACACTGGAACCTCCACAGCACCTGAACAGGGACTTGAACCCTGGACCCTCACATTAAAAGTCTGATGCTCTACCGTCTGAGCTCCTCAGGCTCTTTCTACAGCATTGAGACAGGAACAGAAACACCTGTGAAGGTCAAACTGATGCTTTCTTGACTTGTTCAGTCCTCCATGTTAAAGTCCACCAGGCTTTTGATTGGCTCTGATTCTCTGTGGCAAAATCCAACAAGAGGCTCCAAAAATGTCCTGAATGTCACAAGAATGCACAGGACAAGATGTTAGTTTCCTTCATGTCTGCAGTTCCTCCACTGGAAAGTAAAGTCAATGCTGCTCTGCTGAAACCTGGGATCGGACCAGGGACCTTTAGATCTTCAGTCTAAGGCTCTCCCAACTGAGCTGGTTCAGTTCTGAGTGAGGGCCCTGCTTCTCTCATTTATAATCTCTTCCACTCTCACTGGACCTTAGAGAGGATTGGAGCTTCTGAAGTCCTGACACATTGAACAGTTCTCCAGGACCATTTTTGATGAAGGTCTGGATCACACCAGCCTTTTTTGTTTGTCTTCTTGCACCACCGTGCCGCCCCTACTAGTCGTCTACATATCAGTGTTCTCAGTATTGCAGGAACATTCACATCAGTATTGTGCTAATATTTTATTTCCTGGCTCTTCAATCCTCCTATTATGAAGTTGATTGCTTCAGCGACCAGGAGACGTTATCATTGGCAGCTAGTTTACTATTATTGCTGCTGCTGTTGTTGGTTGTGTGTCTGTCTTCCATCCCCCTGTCCCTCTGTCTTTCTCTCTGCTTGTCTTTCACCCTCATCTTGTTCCCATCTTTTTGTCATTCTCTCCCTCCTTTCTCTCTGTCTTTTGTCTTTCCTTCTCTATATTTGTCTTCTGCTGTCTGTCCTGTCCTGCTCTCTTTCAACAACCAACCAGTCAAAGCAGACGTCCGGTTAAAAAAATATGATAAAAGAACTCTTGGTTTGATTTGGCTTGAGACATGAAGAAGATAGGATTGTTTTCCTTTCATTTTAGAAGCTTTTCCAGATTCATGAAAAGATCATCAATCAGTGCAGTATTTCAGACAGACTTCTGGTCCGTGAGGACGAGGAATCCAGCACAGATCCACAGAACTCCAACTGCCATCTTTGATGGTTCCTTTACAGTCTGCAGGGTGGAGAGATCCTCCTGAGTCTGGCTTGGAATGTTTGTCTGTGGATGTGTTGGCCCTGTGATGGACTGGTGACCTGTCCAGGGTGAACACGGCCTGTCGTCCAAAAGCTGCTGGGATAGGCTCCACCCCCTCATGACCCTGAACAGGATAAGCAGAAGACAATGGACAGAAGTCCTGACACATTGAACAGTTCTCCAGGACCATTTTTGATGAAGGTCTGGATCACACCAGACATTTTTGTTTGTCTTCTTCCAGTGTCCTCAACATTGTGTGAGCCAATAATTCCACATCTGTACCAGACACACCTCTGGTTGGTGGGTTGATGGATCTTTCTGTTCTAACAGTGTCTTTTATCTTGCTTTTATCTTTTCTATCTTTTCTTTGTATCTGCATTCTGTGGTGCACAGTGGCTCTGGAAGAGCGCTCTATCTCACTATTGTCACTGTACCCCCCCCCCCCGTACAACGAAAATAAAAGATTCTGATTCCGATTCTGACACACACACACACACACACACACACACACACACACACACACGTGTAGAAACATGATGTTCCGAATGTTTCACTGTCTGTGGTTGTCCAGCTCTCCTTGTCTCTTCACTGTCATTGTCAGAACTCGGAGCAGTCTTCCTCTCCAGGTGATGTCTCTGAGTGATGATGATTGCTGTCTGTTCAACCAGCTTCATTTGTTGATATCTGAGAAGGACTGAAGACAGCAAAGTGTGCTGATTGGCCAACAACCCCTCACAGGTCAAAGGTCACTGCTCTGAGGCGGACCAGTTTACTGTAACAGTGGTGGCACCATCCACTGCTGGCGCTCTCTTCAGTGCTTCTTGTTTCTGCCCTTTGTGTGTGAGCTCCTAGAGCAGCTGGTCCGGCTCCTCCCCCTTTTCTTTTCTATTCCACAAATTTATTTTTTTGATTTTCTATTTTTGTAATTCATCATCGATCTCGGCTCACGGTCGCTACACTCTTGACCTCCTGTGAGCCTTGAAGAGAGAGAAGCCACCTTTGTGTCGGAGAAGAGCAGCTTAGTCCAGGCAGCCAGCAGCCTGAGACCAGAGGGTAGCCAATCAACACGCTTCCCTTCTTCATCGAGCGAATCTCAGCGGGAGCCACGGTCGACGAGGTGGAGGCTTTGGAGGCCGTCCTCCCACCAGTTCGTTGGAGAGGCGTCGTACATCGATGGGAGAATCCAGCTGAGAACGTAAGCCGGTTACGTTGGTTTTCACCGATTCAGGCCTGGACTCCTGTCTCGCTGCCAAACTCCACCTGACTCCGTAGAGCTGGTCAGCCTCCACTCAGTCCTCTTCATTTGGTTGGAGGTCACTATCGTTCATCCTACATTCCCAATCACAGCTGCAGAAAGTGAGAGAACAAGCAGGGATGTTCAAGATGAACGCCCAACGTGGGGCTTGAACCCACGACCCTGAGATTAAGAGTCTCATGCTCTACCGACTGAGCTAGTCAGGCTACATCTGAGTAGCTTCAATAGCATGAAGTTATCAGAGTGAGAGACGCTACAAGCGCTTCATCATTCACAGTCACATGAGCCATCTCATGATTGATGAATGACCACAAACACCTTCATCTTTGACAAAGAAGTAAAATAAAAGATGAATCTCAGATGAGACACCAGTGGTAAAAACACTAAAGTGCTGTCAAGGAGAAACAGGATACGAGCAAACACACACACAAGTTACAGAGAGAGAACTCTCCCAGAGGGAACCACTCTAAAGGAGAACCTAGAGATCATCAGGCTGGATGACCTCATCAACATGAGACAGGTGGATAGGAAACAAGCTCAGAGATGTCAGGAACATGAGATCCAAGTGGTGAGAGAGCAAGAACTGGTGAGGTTCCAGAACCAGGAGTGAGGTGGAGCCTGCATCACCTACTGGGAGCTTTTAGTCTAAGGTTCAACTTGGACTTGAATGATTTCTGGAGAGACAACGTGCAGGGAGGGAATTTGGAGATGAAGAACAAGTTCCTCTCAGGCTTTCATGGAGTTTCCAGGAGTCAAACAGACCCTCCTCTGATTGGTTGTCAGATGTGTTCTCATTGCACCACAGCCTCCAGGTTGAGGGTTCTGATCCTAGTCAGACACATTGACTCTGATGCTGCTGAGCCTGAAGGGAGGATGAAGAAAGGAGTGTCTGAGAGAGCTTCACCAGACCAACTGTCCAGCTGAACAACAAACACTAGTCAGTAGGAATGTTGCTGCTGGGACCCTGATTCAAACCAGGGTTGCTGCAGCCACAACACAGAGGACTGACCACTAGAGGATCAGGGCCTCCTGGAGGCTGAGGTTGGAGCTGCTATGTCTTTGTCTCACTGAGAGATCAAAGACAATTGGAGTCCACAAAGAAATCATTGAGAAATCAAGGAGATCAAAGAAAGAATTCTAAGATCAAACACAGAACTCTGAGATCAAAGAAAAAATTCTAAGATCAAACACAGAACTCTGTTCAACTTCAGTTTTAGCTCAGACCCTCTTTAATATCTCTGTACTGCCACTTGTCATCAGGAGACTCAGTATAAACCTCCACAGTTCTGCTGATGTCACTCAGCTGGACATCTCTGTGTCTCCTGGTGACTCAGGACCAGTTGATGTCCATTAACCTGTCATGGAGGCAGAGAACAAAACTGAGGTCTTAATTAAAGCTGGAGGCAGTGTTGTTAGGGCCTGAGCCTCCTTCTGTCTGGGTTCTGGCTTGTTCTGCTTTTCATTTTGTGTTTGTATTAAAGTTCTGTTGCTGAAAAAATAAATCCAGGGTTTAGTGACTAAAAAAAGGTCCAGAGGCCCACAACTAAATATTCAAACCAATATTTCCATGGATAAGGAAGCCTAACAAGGTCACCAAGAGATGGAAACAACTTGGAGGATAGAAAATTGTTTTAGTTTATTTGACAGCTGATTGAAGACGTGGGTCAAAACTGACCGTTACCATGGAGATGGGAACAGAAAGCTGACACAAGAGGAAGGTTCCAGCTCTGAAAAAGGAGTTTGATCAAAATCTTGAACTGCCGGTAGAAATATCCTTTTGTTTGTTGACCTTTGTTGACAGAAGTCACTTTAGCTTGGCAGTGACAAGAATGGCTGCTAGCTTGACAAAGAACTGCACAAACCAGGTTCAAGCTGGACTTTGGACCCTGGTATCTGCAACGACTCCATCAACTCCTAATCTAGCAGCTCTGCTGGGTCCAACTATTTTACAGAACATTTGACAGACCTGTGGAGCAGTAAGGACACACATGAGTGGACCTTTGCTATCTGGGTGTCCTCCAGTCACGTGACTGAAGTCATCCATTCATGTCAGTGATGTCACTTGGCAGGACTGTCACTGCCGTCTCATTCTAGAAAAGAATGCAGACTCCACCTGTGGCTCCATGATAACTGATGGACCTCTGATTGGAGGCTGGACGATGATGTTTGGACTGGAAGGAAAACTCCTTGTCCAAATTCCATTGTGTTCAAGTTTAAAGTCCCACAATAAGAAGTAGCTGAATCTGACAGGTGGAGGTTTGGAACTACAAGATGGTGATGTTTTCTTGACTTGATGCTCTGACTGTCAGGGTGGATGACAGCTTCTTCTGCTGCTGCATCTGAGTGGCTATGATTGGAGGTTTTAGCTCCAAAGTTTGTCTGGTTCCAGGGGAAATTTTAGAATTCCAGTCCCCAACCTGGGCTGTTCTGAAACTCTTCTCCTGAATCACTCCTGAGCTGCAGCAAGAACAAATACCAGTGCCCAACCAGATCAACTTAATGGCTGCTGACAGCCTCAGACACTTGATTTCCATCAATCTGGAGCCAAGAAGGCCCTCACCTGTGGTTCTCCTCCAGGAGGGTCCAGGTTCTGCCATTGTGGCTCCTGGTGCCACTGCCAGAGAGCCTCAGCTGCACACTGCAACATTTCAACAGGAGATTGACATTCCTTCAAATGTCCTGACATCTGATTCCAATGGTTCTGTTCCATATTTATATTTTAAAATGAATCACACAATGAAAGCTGCCTCAGCTGGTTTAAGAGAGAGAACAAGCTAAGAGATCTGAAACCAGTAAAATATGCTTTTCTGTGTGCAAACTAGTGAGGGGCATGGAAGGATATTTTACCACCAATACAGAACCCAGACTTTAGTCATGTGATGAGATGGAGACTCTGATTATGAAGTTAATGGACAAAATGTGACTTGAAAGAAAACACATTAAAAAATACTAACTAAACTTAATAAATAAATAAAGAAGCAGCACAAATAACGTTTTCTTCTGCACAAATTTACTGGAATTAGACTGCATTTTTGGTCAATGAGTAGATGAAAGAGTGTCACATATATATTATATACATGTGAGACATGAACATGGCTTTGGACAAAAGCTCAATGAAACTGTAGGATTGTAGAATGATTTAAACGTACCAAGTGGACTGTTTCAGGTTTCTTGAAGACGCTTCAGCTCTCATCCAAGAGGTGTCTTCAGTTTTCTTCACTGATGGGAGGATTTATGGCTCCAAGGGGGCGGAACCTTCTCCAGAGGTGATTGACACATGTGAGCTCTGGGTGTCAGAGTTGTTTTGGTCAGGTTGTGAAAGGGAAGTTGACTCAACTGGTATCTGTGTCAGTTTAAAGCCTCACAGTTCAGAGTCGTTCCATAATCTAGGAGCAGAAACCAAAGTCTCCTGCGACAAGGATGGGATTGGAACCCACGCGTGCAGAGCACAATGGATCAGCAGTCCATCGCCACCTCGTCTGCTAACAGCAACCCTGACCTTTTAAACAGCTGAACTCTTTGGAGCCCATTTGTCAGAAATGGACCCAGCAGGAGCCACTGAACACAACTCTGACATCATCAGGCTTCTTCCCAGCAGCTTGGTGCTCCAGAAGGAAGAATCCAGACCATCGCTACATCATCAGAGTGAACACCAGCTGATGTTGACCAGTTTAGGTCAAGGAGGTGAAGCCCACATCAAGGAAACCAGCCTCCTATCACTGTCCTGTGCTGAGTTTCTTTAAAAAATGTGAGACAACCTCAAGATTTTCTGTTTCCTGTGTTGGACTTTGGCTCAGAGAATCAGAGCCAATCAGAAGCTTGTTGGTCTTGGATGCTGGTCATCAGGAGCAATGAGGGGCTCAGCGTCTTGCTCAAGGACACTTCAACATGGTCACCAGCTGAAGTGAGAACTGAACCAGCAACTCTGCTAGACGGCCACTCTTCCTCCAGGCCGTGCCCCCTAACCTGGATCATCATGATGTCATTATTTGTTGCTTTAATTCACCAAATGTGTGACGTGGTGAGTTTGTCAGGAGTTTAAAGACCAAAGTTGTGAACACACAGAGAAGTAAACCTGTCAAAGCTGCTTCACTTGATGAGTGAAACTGAGGAACTGATAGAAGAGCAACAAAGAAAATGGAGTCAGAAGGTCGTCTTCTTCACTGCTCAGTCACAACACTGACACACACACACACACACACACACACACACACAAATAGTTTGTCTTTGAGAGAGGACAAAAAATATTTGACTGTGCTGACATGAACTTTCATTGTCTAATTTCAGTCTCCTACAAAAGTGTGTGAATGTGGTCGTTGTGGCCGAGTGGTGAAGGCGATGGACTAGAAATCCATTGGGGTCTCCCTGCTCAGGTTGGAGTCCTGCCAACAACGTTGAACTGTTGACAATTTAAATTTGACCCATTTTGCCACCACACTGTCCTTCATCACAGCATTTAACATCAGGACTGCTCCCAGATCAGCTCCATGACCTCATCCCTGCACCAGAATCCCACCCAAGTTCATCAAAAATGGCCAAGCATAAATATATAATATGTATATAATGTGAACACACCTGTACAGGTGCGTTAACGTGCTTAATAATAGAGAATGAGTGAAGGGTTTGTTCAGAGTGGAGTGCAGTACCACAGTCAGGCCAGCAGGTGGGGCTTTCGTTGGTGCTGTCTACCTAACTGCGGTATCTGTACTCTGCCAGCAGAGGTCGTGCTTCACCACCAATCTTCTCGGGTGTCTGAGTGGTGCCGCCATGTTTAGGTCGTAGCAGGAGGACGTAGCTGTAGGTCGTAGCAGGAGGACGTATGTTGGTACTTGGCAGTTCGGATGTAGCGAAAGTCACGTTATGAATGGAGGGCTGAGTTGGAGCAGAGGGGGACAGGATCCTGGGGGTGGACTGTCTTTAGGAGGCTGAGGTGTCTGGTGGTCTTGGTGGACCCTCTGCATCTCAAGCTGAGACCACAGAGTCCTGTGTTCTTGAGTCATTGTCTATAGTCTCTGTTGTTGGAGAGCTCAGTGTGGTCCCTGATGGTCTAGTGGCTAGGATTCGGCGCTCTCACCGCCGCGGCCCGGGTTCGATTCCCGGTCAGGGAATGAGTTATTTAGAGGTTGAGGGAGAGGTGATCAGGTGGTCCACGTGATGGTGGAGGTGATGAACTGTGAGTCCATCATGGCTCCACTCTCACCCCCATTGTAGTGTTCTTGGTTCACTCTGCCATGGCCCCATGTTGAAGGGTGACTGTCTCATTCAGGTTCAACCCTTTGTTAGACTCTATTAAGTCACTGGCTCCCAAACTCTGTCATCCTCCTTAGTAGCTTTGGTCATTGATGATCTGCAATGGTTCATGGGGGTGGAGCCTATCCCAGCAGCCTTCAGGTGAGGGGCGGGGTTTATCCTGGACAGGTCACCAGTCCATGGCAGGGCCAACACATAGAAACAGATTGATTATAAAAATGTTCATCCCCAGTTTGAAGTTAGAGACAGGATTTAAGTGTGGAAGGTTTTTGTATCTTCAATTTAATTCTGAGTGTTGTAAACTGTTTCTAACAAATTCTCCTGTTGAAAGTTGTTGAATGTTTTCTAACCAAGCTGGATGCTCTCATATACTTTTTAAAGTTGAGTTTCTTTCATGTCCTTCGGAGATCAAAGACAGAATTCTAGGTACAAATAAATGAAGAATAAAAGCCCTGATGACATCATCAGCAATTCAGACTTTGATCTGGAGGCTCTTGCTTTCTTGCTTCAAATAAAAACCGTTGTTCCAGGGAAAAATCTGCATATAAACACACAAACAAACAAACACACACACACACACACACACACACACACACACACACACACACACACACACACACACACACACACACACACACACACCCTCCCAGTCACTAACCCATATTGTCACCACTTAAACCACCACTGGAGTATTGAAAGAGATTCCACATGTTGGTCAACCAGAGAAGCTCCAACTGGTGAAGGTCATCCAACCCTGCATGAAGGTCAACCTTCATCATCTGCTGCTCATTAGCAGGGACTTAGCTCCAATGGTGGAGTGCTAGCTTAGCATGTGAGAGGTAGAGGGATCCATGCCCTCCTTCTCAGAATACTTCAGCTTGTTCTGTTGATCAGAGGAGCTGCTGGGTGATGAATGCTGATGTTTGTCCACTGCTGTGATAAAGTGTCCCCTGTTACTGAGATGTGGATGAACACCTGCTCAGGTCAAAGCTGCAATCAAACCAGGGACTCTGAACCTCCCATACAGTGAAGGAGTTTGTCCTTCAGGTTGATGGACGCTTTGGAATTCCTTCAACATTTTTTACTTTCCTGTCTCCTGCTGAATCAGCATCCAGAACCTGGTCAAGAGGAGGCTGAGAGCTCAGGAGGTGATGTGACGGCTGGTTGGACAACTCAGCAGCCAGAGCTTCCAGTCTGAGACCCCAGCTCCACACCATGGAGAGCCTCCTGGATGATGTCCTCAAGCAGCGTCCCTGTTTGTCTCCTGGCTGCAGCTGGTCGCCCTCACAGCTGTGAGAGTCCAGCAGTGTTGCTCTCTGTCCATCTGATGTCCGTCCTCTCCTGTGTTCGTCCGTTGAGGAGAAGGGAGACAGATTTCTCTTCCTCTCTTCTCTCCAGACGACCTTCTTCCTATGTCAAACTACTTTGTGCTGCTCAAAGATCAAACTGATCCAGTGGCTCCAGGTGCCTGGACCTCTCTGGAGCAGCCGGTCCTGAGTGGATCCAACAGTTTCCCATGGGTGACTCTGTCGTGGTCTCTCTCCTCCTGCTGTCTCCAACTCTCAGAGTGCTTCTACTGGTTTCTCCCCATCGTCCCTGTTGCTAGGCAGAGCACTGGTGAGGACTGAGGCCAGTGATGTCATCACCTCCAGCTGAGACCTGCCAGGTGGTCCGGCTTCATTCAACTCTGCTGCCTCTGCCACTGCCCTGACTGGTGAGGCTGACAGCAGGTTCTCTCTCATCTAAACGCTCTGTTTACAATGGAGGCTGAAATCCTTGTGATTGGTGGTTCAATCATCAGGTCTGTTGAACTCCCAGGTGCCATCACCTGCTGTCTTCCTGGTGCCAAAGTTGTGGACATTATTGAACGTCTCCAGGACTCATCTATCTCCACCCCTCCTGCAGGTTGTCCCTGTCTCTGTGTGGGTTCTCTCTGGTTCTCCAGCTTCCTCCCACAGTCCAAAGACATCAAGAGGGTAGTGGTTACCTGGACACTCTGAATGACTGTGAGTGTGAATGGTTGTCTGTCTGTGTGTGTTGGTCCTGGGATGGACTGGCGACCCATCAAGGGTGAACCCCCTCCTCACCTGATGTCAGCTGTGATAGGCTCCACCCCCACGAACCATTGCAGACAATCAGTATAGAAATGGAAACTTAGCTGCTATGTTGAATCACTAAAACCTTCTGAAGTCTACTTTTGCTTCAGTGGAAAAGTAGAATGTTATTAACTCTCTCAATGGTTTGAATTCTGATTTCCACCCCTTTTTAACAGATCCACATTTCAAAACAACCAGGTTTATTTTGCTCCTTTCTTTGAGCAGAGGAGGGTTTTGATCCATCAACCTCTGGGTTCTGGCCCAGCTCTCTTCCTCTGCTCCTCTCTGCTCTACCATCTATTGAACAGGCCTTGATTTAGGAGAGCAGGACTGAGACAAGAACAGGAATGTGAGTGTTGAAGGTTTAACAATTTGGCTCTGAAGCCTCAGCAGGTAAAGATTCATCTCTTATTTCAGAGGTGATTTGAAGAATCCATTGTTGCTGAACTGTTGATGCTTCAATTTCTGGACGTTCACCGG
The DNA here is from genome assembly GCF_037954235.1 of Aulostomus chinensis. Classification (NCBI taxonomy): domain Eukaryota; kingdom Metazoa; phylum Chordata; class Actinopteri; order Syngnathiformes; family Aulostomidae; genus Aulostomus; species Aulostomus chinensis. The sequence continues at coordinate 52,124,203 of NC_141320.1, read as the reverse complement.
TGGAATGTTTGAGGGTCAGAGGTGAAAAGAGGACAAGTGCACCTGTTGTGTGTGATGGGGCACCAGCATGGAGGAAGTTGTCAAACATTTCCAGCTAAACAGCAGGAAACTTCAAGTAAAGAATTAAAATTATTTAATTCAGTGTTTAACTCCCAGGCCTCTGGAATAAAACCCAAGGAACAACTGACCACCTCACCATGACTTCACCCTGATAACCAGGAGGTAACCTGGTAGTCAGAGCAGTGGTGCTCAGGTCTGTGGACTCAGAGGAGGGTTCTTCTTCTGGTCCTGGGTTTGAAGACATCAGCAGCCTTGTTGGAGTCAACTGGGATGTTCCTCTCAACAGACAGCAGCATTAAATCAGAGAGCCTGTCTGCTCCATGTCTCCTCCTGAGCTGGTCCTGGATCAGCTTCAGTTTGGAGAGTCACCGTTACACTGAAGCAGAGGTCACTGGCAGTGCTGCATATACTGGGAGGAGCCTGTGGCTCTGGGTACACTGTGCCCATGTTGTTGGCTTGAAGGCAGCTCAGCGTTACTGCACATTGTTGAGTGATAAGAGCAGCCAACACCTCCAGCACAGAGAGGCTGGGAGAGACCTGCCACACCTCTCCAGAGACCTGGGACATGATGGCAGTGGTGGGATTTGAACCCACGCCTCCTCAGAGACTGGAGCCTTAATCCAGCACCTTAGACCACTCAGCCACACTACCTCACTGAGCAGGTCAGTGAGTTGGTCTGCTAAAGGCATGTTGAACAGGAAGTAACAATGATTTCAAACTTATTCTGAAGGGTGACCCCTTCCCTCCCGTGGTCACAGGAAGTGACGACAGCACCGCTTGAAGAAGCCGGGAAAGAAATGGTAAAAGGACTCAATTTAAACAGAGCCTTTCTATCTCAGCAGCCATGCTAGCAAACCCTCTTTTGTCTGGTTTGGACAGACAGACAGACAGACAGACTACTTTATTAATCCCTTTTGGACGTTCCGCGAGGGAAACTGCACTCTCCTCAACATACACTCACAGCACTGTTACCATAGAATAGACTATAAATTGCAAAGAAGAGAAAACAAAGACTATCTACTGTGTGTATATATATATATATATATATATATATATATATATATATATATATATATATATATATATATATATATATATATATATATATATATATATACATGTGCGTGTGTCTGTGTGTACCTGGATGGTTATGTATATATGCATAGTGACAGGAATAATCATAATAATAATTGTTCTTAATTGTTATTATAACAACAATAATGATGATGATATAACATAATAATGGTGATGATGATATAATATAATAAAAATATAATAGTTATAATAATCATACTAATAATAATAATAGCAGTAGTAACAATAATAATAATAATAATAATAATAATAATAATAATAGCAGTAGTAACAATAATTATACATATAATAATAATAATAATAATAATAATAATAATAATAATAATAATAATAATAATAATAATGTACAGTCTCTTATATTGCACGAGTGTCCGGTTGCTATTGGGGCAAGCTAATGGTGCTCAGCCCTCTCCTACAGTCCTTCTGTTGGCCCTCCCCCCCTCCAGTGAGGAGTTTAACAGTTTAATGGCTCGGGGGATGAAGGAGTTCTTCAGTCTGGTTGTTGTTTGGTGACAGTGGATGAACACACAGGAGAAGTTGAGCATGAATCTGTGTTCCTGTTCACTTGAATACATGCAGGAGTAGCAGGTGGAAATACTACTGTTTATTTTTGTTCTGATTTCAGAACTGTTGACACAACGGTGTCAGATTAAAGCATCTCCACCTTCCAGATGCTGGTCTCCTTCTGGGGTCCTGACTGACCTCCATCTTGTGTTCTGGATCCACCTGAACCCAGCAGCTCCAGATCCCTTCACTCCTTACAGGGATAGAAAATGGCTGCTGGATGGAAGTCCCCCAACTGTGGCTGTTCTGAAACTCTTCTCCTCAGTCACTCCTGAGTTGACACTGAGATGGAAACTAGTATCAGGTTCAGAACAGCTGATCTGAGTTGGTCCAATCAACTGAGTGTGTTCACTTTGAGTGGCACACGTGCACAACCACGACAAAATGACATCATCACCTGATACCACGAGTCACCATGACAACCAAGAACAAAATAACAAGTTACTTTGAAACAAGACCTTCATATATTTATGATGACATCACCAATATGAGCCTTCCCAGTCTGTCAGGGGGTAGAATTCAGTCACCACCAATGACATCAGAGTCAGAGTTTAGAGATCAAAGACAGACATTAAAGTCTCTCTGATAAAACAAAAATATAGTGTAGTACACTGGAAAAGAATATTGCAGTATATTAAATATGATGTTTCCATGGAGGGGCAGTTTGACTTTTTATTCTTGGATGCATTTATATTTTAGAATCAGAAAGGCAGTGACAGTGACATCATCAAGACAAAACCTGGTGTTACAAAGGTGAGGGGAACAATTTTAACAGTCAATCCCAAATTTAGACCTGAAGTTAGAAAATAATATTAGCTAGCTAGCAACATTAGCTAGTTAACGTTAGCAAGCTGGTGATATTTAGCACCACCAAGTAGTTAAACAAGGTCAACAGCTGTTATGATGATGGTCACATGATTTAACCTTCCTCCTGTGGGACCTGTTGGAGGTTTTAAATGCAGCAAAGAAGCAGATCAATTTGTTTATTGTATCAAGGATTTTTGACTTTGTCAGGAACCTCTAGTTCAACAAAATAAAAGAAAAAATGTTTTTCACTGAATTATAAAATCATTAGGATTGGTTTAGACCCAGTTATCAAAATAAGATGATAAAGCAACAGTCAGAGCCAAACCTGAAGTCAGAAGTGCACTGTCAGCAACACTGCCAGCAGCTCCTCTCCCAGTCATGGGAGCTTCAGGGACTCTCATCAGCCTCGTTCTCCCATCGACCTGCACAACAACATAACAAACAAAGACCATCCTTGATGTGTCTGCATAGAATGCATTTGTGTTGTGGACCCACATCCACCAAGAGTGCAACAGCATCCTCCTCAGCAGCCCTGCCTCAACACCAACCAGAACAGCCACAGCCACAACCCCACTCAGGACCTGATTCCAGAAGAAAGAGGTGTCAGGTCTGCCCAAGCAGTCAGGACAGCAGGACAAACGGATAGTGCTTCAACTGCAGGAAACATCTCTGCAGAGAACACACACAAGTGTCACACATGAATCTAAACACACACAATCAATCAATCAATCAGTATTTCCATGGATAAGGAAGCCTGACAAGGTCACCAAGAGATGGAAACAACTTGGAGGATAGAAAATTGTTTTAGTTTATTTGACAGCTGATTGAAGACGTGGGTCAAAACCGACCGTTACCATAGAGATGGGAACAGAAAGCTGACACAAGAGGAAGGTTCCAGCTCTGAAAAAGGAGTTTGATCAAAATCTTGAACTGCCAGTAGAAATATCCTTTTGTATGTTGACCTTTGTTGACAGAAGTCACTTTAGCTTGGCAGTGACAAGAATGGCTGCTAGCTTGACAAAGAGCTGCACAAACCAGGTTCAAGCTGGACTTTGGACCCTGGTATCTGCAACGACTCCATCAACTCCTAATCTAGCAGCTCTGCTGGGTCCAACTATTTTACAGAACATTTGACAGACCTGTGGAGAAGTGAGGACACACATGAGTTGATCACATGATCCACTGAAGCACCATTTTACCTGCCACTGAGGTCACCAACATGAGCTGGAGTTGGGAATCTTGAACTGAACCTGGTATCACAGCGACACCTACTGCTGCAAAATGGAACAGCAACATTGAACCAAGTACAGGACTGGAGGGAGACTGATGGTCTCTGTTTGGGTTTTTGAAGAACAAGGAGGGCGTGGCTTCAAGTTGGATTCTCAGAGACTATTTCCCCAACCTCTACATTGGAATCTGCACTGTCATCCAGTCATGTGACTGAAGTCATCCAGTCACATGACTGAAGTCATCAGTCATGTCAGTGATGTCACTCTGCAGGACTGTCACTGCCATCACATTATAGAAAAGAATCCAGACTCCACATTTATGGGGCAGTTTTGGTCTTTAAAGACTTGACAGTTCCAGGAGATTTAGTCTGGCTCAAGATCTTCAGATCAACCCAGGACAGAAGGCTATGACTCCATTGGATTGTATTGTTGGAGCATTCAGAGATCTGGTGGATCTCAGTAGGAGCTGTATTTATCCACTGAATGATCCTGGTCAATGTGATCCTGCTCCTCCATCTCTCAGGCTGACAGAGCAGGAGGACCTGACTGAGAAGAAAGCTGCCCTTGAGCAGCTTCAGTCTCTGAGTGACAACACACAAGCAGAAAACCAGATTTTGAGGGAACAAGTTTCTACTCTTGAACGTGAGAATAAAAGAGCAATCCAGGAGCTCCAGAACCTCACTGCTGTGGTGGCCAACCTCCAAACGGTCCAGGACAAGAACCAGACTCAGAAAGAAGATCTGAACGCAACAGTCCACAGTCTTCAGTGTGAGGGGAGGAAGGTTGATGGAGAGAACAATGAGCTCAGAAAAGAGCTGACCCAGGTTCAGTCTCTGAGGGAGAGAGAACAGGTGGAGATGAAATGTCTTGAGGAAGACCTGACAGAGAAGAAAAGTGCACTTGATCAGCTTCAGTCTCTGTGTGACAAGAGATGGACAGAAAACCAGAATTTGTGGGGACAGGTTTCTAGTCTTGGACAAGAGAAGATCATTGCATATCAGCTGGTAGAGAACATGTCTGCCATGGTGGGCAACCTTGAATCTGTGAGGGAGGAGAACCAGACTCAGATCAGAGACCTGAACACACAAGTCCACAATCTTCAGCTTCAGGTGAAGATGGTTTACAAGGAGAAGTGTGACCTCAAGTGTGAGCTCAACTCCATCCAGGCAGAGATGAACAAAATGAGAGAAGAACTCACTGAGAAGAAGACGACTCTTGAACAGCTGAGGTCCCAGAGTGAGGAGAGACAGGCAGAAAATGGATGTTTGAGGAGACGAGTTTCTACTGCATCTCAGGAGACAGAGACCTTCACTGCAGAGTTGGCCCACCTCGAATCAAGGAAGGACCAGGACCCCACAAAGACTGGCAGTCTGAAAGGTGAAGTTCGGAGTCTTCTATGTGCAGTGACAGCACAAAAGAAGAAAAGGAGCAGTGCTCAGTGGGAAATCCTGGGAAATCTTAATGATTTAAAAAGCTGTTTGAAAGAGGAAAATCATGGCCTTCAAGTGAAGGTCCAGCAAACTTCTGAAGAGCAAACAGACTCTCCCCTACGTCCAGCCAGAGAAGAGCAAGCAGACTCTCCCCTACGTCCAGCCAGAGAAGAGCAAACAGACTCTCCCCTACGTCCAGTCAGAGAAGAGCAAGCAGACTCTCCCCTACGTCCAGCCAGAGAAGAGCAAGCAGACTCTCCCCTACGTCCAGCCAGAGAAGAGCAAGCAGACTCTCCCCTACGTCCAGCCAGAGAAGAGCAAACAGACTCTCCCCTACGTCCAGCCAGAGAAGAGCAAGCAGACTCTCCCCTACGTCCAGCCAGAGAAGAGCAAGCAGACTCTCCCCTACGTCCAGCCAGAGAAGAGCAAACAGACTCTCCCCTACGTCCAGCCAGAGAAGAGCAAACAGACTCTCCCCTACGTCCTGCCAGAGAAGAGCAAGCAGATGCTCTCACATGTTCTTCTGCAGAGGAGCGATGGGATTCTGCTGCATGTCCTGCAACTGAAAAGCAGAATGATGGGGGCACCCTGGAGACTGGACCTGCTACGGGTCAAACCAGAGGTCTACTGAGCCGTGTGACATCTGGTGTAGAAGATGCTCTGTTTATGTTCATAGTTTCTTCTTTGTGTGCTTTTCCTCAACTTTGTTTTCTTTGTTTGTTATATATGATGATACCTTGATCACCACAGCAGTTGATCCCAGCTTGATTAGCTGAGTGCTTTGCAGTCTAAAGCACTTTAGTGATACCTGTGGGGTCCCTTATCCTCCCTGACCACAGGGATTCAGCCTCACTGAAGGAGAGGGAACCTTCCAGGTTGCAGCTCCTAGACTCTGGAATGCTCTCCCACTGGACATGAGGACGCTGTGGACACCTTTAGAAAGAAGCTAAAGACCCATTTGTTTAGTAATATTATTGTTCATGATGGAATTGTCCCTCTGTACCGGCCCACACAGGTCAAGAGGTCAAATGATTCCCTGTTTAAAACAGCTCTTCATCACATGGATGTGCATCCCAACAGTCAGAGCTCACAGATGCTCCTATTCCCTCCGGTGGGAGGCACTATGAGTGACTGATGACGGTCAGGGGGGTCAGGCTAGTCCAGATAGTGGGTCTGTATGAGGTTGTTAGGGAGGGATAAGGTAGTGGCAGAGTTCAGGCCGTAGTTGTGCTCCAACAGTTGAGACAGGGCAGGACAAAAAATGACCTCCTGATGGCGTTAGGAGTGATTCTTACAAGAACCAATCCATAAAAGTGGGTGGTGACCTGCTCATGTGACGCTTGTGTTGATGATTACTGGGTCTCCTCCATGCTCATTTATCATGAATGAATCCCTCTGAGTAAAACACCTGATGACTCCTGAGTTGTTTCACAAAATGTGTGTGTGTGTGTGTGTGTGTGTGTGTGTGTGTGTGTGTGTGTGTGTGTGTGTGTGTGTGTGTGGGCAATAACTACAAGTTATCTATGTATAGATAAAAAAATTATGAATCAGTTGGATACATTGACAGTGGAAGTTCAGGTTTCCTGTAATTCAGTTTGCAGACAACACAGAAAACTGCCCCTGACCCCTCCCCTCATTCTGGAGGCTTTAACATGAAAATGAAAATGCTGTGAGACACAAATGCAAATCAGGGTATTTGACCAGAGGTGACATATTTTTTAATGCTTTTCTTGTTATATTTGTTCTATCTGTTCTGTATGGTTATATTTGTTATGGTTGTTATGGAGTTTAAGGTTATTATCTCTGTTTCTTGTGTCTTTGTCTTTGTCGTCCTCCCTTTCGTCCGTCCTGGATTTTTGACCTTGGCTGCAGGAAGCCTGTGACCTCAACTCCTTTTTCTGTGTTGCTGAACGTAGAGCCTTGCTTCATTGTGCTCGCTAAAGTGTGATCCTCCCTGCTAATTCCTTATTTCATTGACTAATTACCCACCAAAAATAGATACCTACTTGCTTTATTTGGCTGAAGTTTAAAAGACCATCATTCTGGTAGCAACAGTCTTTCTGCCTTGTAAACACGCTAAGCTAACGATGGCTTCTCCCTCTTGTTCTCCTCTCTCCTGCTCAGAGTGCCACATGTTTTGTTCCTCCTCTGCCTCCTTTAGTGATACTGATAAGTGTGTTAAATGTAGTTTTTTTGTTGTGTTGGAGGTGAGGCTTAGCGAGGTTGAATTGGACCTGCAGCGGCTCTGCACCAACAGCTGCGAGAGCTAGCCAACCCTCACTAGCTGGTGCAGACCAACTTAGCTTAGCTCCTAGCTTAGGCCCAACTAGCGCTCCCCCAGCAGCTCCCAAGCATCTGGGAGAGCGCCAAGAAAAGTTGGGCCTAAGCTAGGATGTGCTTGCTCATGAAGAATTGTTGGGTGTAAATTCATTTAAGGAGTGTTGAACTGGACCTGTTCTACTTGTAAAGTGTAACTTTTGTTATTTGGTGCTTTACAGGGTGATGACTTGACTTCATTGAAGCTTTGACCTGAGCAGGTGTTCATCCTCATCTCAGTCACAGGGGACACTTTATCACAGCAGTGGACAAACATCAGCATTCATCACCCAGCAGCTCCTCTGATCAACAGAACAAGTTAAAGTATTCTGAGAAGGAGGGCATCGATCCCTCTACCTCTCACATGCTAAGCTAGCACTCTACCATTTGAGCTAACTCCCCTGTTAAGGAGCACAGCAGATAATGCACCTTGACCTTTATGCATGGTTGAATGAGCGTCACCAGTTGAAGCTTCTCTGGTTGACCAATGTAATGGAGACCAAGGGTTCCATGACATGAATGATTAATTGAAGGTAACATTTGTCTTGGTATTAACAGTTTATGTAAATTAGAGGCACACACACATGTTAATGGTCAGGTTTATTGAATCAGCAAACATGTGAAACATTTTCTATGCCATGTGTTCCAGGGAGGGACCTGGGAAGCACAGGGGGACCGGCCATCCTGCCTGTGGAAAATGAAGACCCCAGTGTCAGTCAGTGGGAATCACTGTGCAAGGCCTGGTATTTAGTGTTGATCAAGTTTGTCTTATGTAAATGTGGCAGTTTCAGTCGTCACGGTCAGTCCTCACCTCTTCCTGGTGGTTTCCTTAAAGGGGGTGGAGCCAAAAGGGGAGAGTGGCCCAAGGAAGCTCCTTAAGAGCTGTAGGTGCAAACCTTTGCTCCCAGATTGGGGGGGGGGGGGGTACTGATTGTAGAGCCTGGTTGTGGTTCATTTTATTTGTTCTTTTAGCAGAGCATGGTTTCAATTCATTGACCTCTGGGTTCTGGGCCCAGCTCTCTTCTGCTGAGCCACTCTGCTGGAGCAGGATTGTGAAAAGAAGAGGGATCTGAATTTCAAATGTTTCACATTGATAGGCTCCAGCCCATCAAAAATCCCAACAAACTAAAATCCTGTTGAATCAGGAAGTTCTAGTTGAACTCTCATCCACGTCACATGACCAAGAAAACCTCCTCTTTCATTCAGACCAGAACAGACAAACATAGAAACATTGACACCACAGGTGGGCACCGTCAACTTAAAGCACGTTAAAATGGCAAAATATGAGGCCATGCATGCATTTATTATGCAAAATATTTGATACTTTATTGATAATAAGGATTCCAAGAAACATTCTGAAACCAGGCCGACCTGTGCCGTGTGCTAGCCTATGGAAACAAACAGACCCAGGATCAGATATAGAGGTTCAGGTTCTGGATGGTTCTTGTTGGTTCCTGCAGTAATTGAAGCAGTTAAAGGCATATATATCCAAGTGTGTGTGTGTGTGTGTGTGTGTGTGTGTGTGTGTGTGTGTGTGTGTGTGTGTATGTTTGTGTGTGTTTAGATGTGTGTGTGTCAAAAACTGACCCACTTCTTTTGCCAACATGAGCCCACAGTGGTGGTGTCTCTAAAGAGGTGGAGCTCTGTCCTTCACCTGCTAGGTTCCAGCAGGCAGCTCAGGTCTAGTTTTCTTCACTGAGCCTCCATGATGAGTTTCCTCTGAGAAGTTCTTGTCCAAGGTCCCAGCTGGTAAAACCATTGTCACCAGTGATACTGGGACCCTGCAGTCCAGTGGTCTTATCAGGACCACACTGGACCTGCCGTCTTTGTTTGTTGTGTTGTTGTGCAATGTGAGAGAATGTGACAGACCATTTTATACCAAAGAAAGGCTGTGTGTGTGTGTGTGTGTGTGCGTGTGTGTGTAACCATGTTAAACTCTTTTAAATAAATGTTTCAGCCTGCTATTATTTGGATGCTGTATGATTCCTGCAACCCCAGACTAACTCAGGTGTTCGTACTGCAACCTAAAGTATGGTGATGAGGAGAATGATGAACAATCCACAAGGTGATCAGAAAATAAGAAATGGATTCAGGAACAACAAAACCATCTCTGAACATGTGATTGAAACATGTGAGTGGGACTGGCAGAACCTGGCTTTACCTCAAAGTGTCTCATCCAGAGATCTGTGACAGGCGTCTGCTGTGGAGGGTCAGTCTGTCCGTCCACATTCAGATCATCGATGCAGCAACTCTGCTAGGATCAAACTACTCAGGATGAAACAGACCAATGTTGACATCAAGTAGCAACTCAGCAGCTGATCAACAGAGTCCTCAGCACCAGTAGAGCCTGGTCCTGGTCCCTGGGGGGCTCCAACCACCAGCCTCTCTGTTAACAGCCGAGCGCCACAGAGACTCTGAGTCTCCTGCTGTTCATGAAGAGTTTTCAGGCTGAATTCAGTGTGTGAGGTCCACACTGCACATTTGAGGGACCATGAAGGACAGAGGAGAGTCTGACTGTCATGGTGAAAGCCTTCAGCACTAGAACTGAAACAGCCCCACCATCTTAACCCCCCCAGACCAAACATCATCGTCCAGCCTCCAACCAGAGGTCCATCAGTTATCATGGAGCCACAGGTGGAGTCTGGATTCTTTTCTAGAATGAGACGGCAGTGACAGTCCTGCCAAGTGACATCACTGACATGACTGGATGACTTCAGTCACATGACAGGATGACTTCAGTCACATGACTGGATGACTTCAGTCACGTGACTTCAGTGCCAAACAGTGCACACTGGTGCCTACCAGTCAAAACCACCTCAGACTGTATCATTCTATATGCTTGGCTGTAGTGTGTGTGTGTGTGTGTGTGTGTGTGTGTTTTTAAAAAGGCAAAAAAGTCTTTTTTTCAGCAACAGAACTTTAATACAAACACAAAATGAAAAGCAGAACAAGCCAGAACCCAAAATATGGATTTACAGAGGAAGCGTGCTGGGCCCAGAACCCAGAGTTGGATGGATCAAAACCATCCTCTGCTAAAAGAAGGGAACAAAATAAACCTGGTTGTTTTGAAATGTGAATCTGTTGAAGAGGGTGGAAATGGTGAGGGAGTCAGTTGTTCCTTTTGTTTTATGACAGAGACCTCATTGTTAACTAAATCAATTTAATTCTTTACTTGAAGATTCACGCTTTTTCGCTCAAAATGTTTGACAACTTCCTCCATGCTGGTGCCCCATCACACACAACAGGTGCACTTCTCCTCTTTTCTCCTCTGACCCTCAAACATTCACAGTCTTCCAGTGAACGTCCAATTGTCCTCTGAAATAAGAGATGAATCTTTCCCTGCTGAGACTCCTGATCTCTGACTGTCACTAGCATGTGCTAGCAGAATACAGCACTCCTTCTTCATGATCTGTCTTTGTCTCTGACCAGCTCTCCTGCTCTCTTTCCTCCTACCAGTCAAAGCAGACATCCGCACCTACTGATCTTGGATCTGCTGCCCGTTCCTGCCTGGTAAAAGAAGGAACCAGCACCTGGTTCTCCAGGCTGAATGAACTCCAGGACGTTGGCCAGCCGTGTCAGTTGAAACCTTATTTGTCCAAATAGAGAAAAAATAAGTCTGATTGTTGATGAAAGATGTCCTCATGGCTTTGAAACTGTGGTTGGGGAGCAGCCAACATGAGCACATTCATGGAAGAATAGCAGTAAAAACAGGAAGTGTCAGTTAGCAAGTACTCACCAGTCTGTCACTATCATACTTGATTCTAGTGGAACAAAATGGCTGCTGCTGACTGTGCTGCCTGGTGGAGGATCACTCTTCACCATCCTCTCAGGCCTTGATGGAACCAAAAAGGCCAGTTCCTGGAGAAGATCTTCTAGGGGTCCAGGTTAAAGCGGTGCCCCAGCTGGCACCAGGCGCTGACCCAGGTCCTGCATGGGAGATACTGTCAGTTCTGTTCTGCACTGCTCACAACCACAGGCTGGTGTTGAGGCCTGCAGCAACCAGGGCCCCAGTCACCAAGAGTATAAAGGCTGGTCATTGTGGCAGTGGGAGGAGTCAAAATGAAGACAGACCAATGTGAGCAGGACGTTCCTGGAGAAGTCAGAAGAACTTGACCATGTTTCCTACAGTACCCAGGAGGCCTGGTAGTTGTTGAAGGAAGCTCCAAAAGCAAAGAGCAGACAGCAGGACATCAAAAGAAAAGATCCAGACACTAAAACTACAAGTAGAAACAAGAAGAAATACTAAAAGCTTTGGAAAGATACTACAAGGTTGGATATACATTATTATATACACTACTATTCTCACTGACTCCTAAAGAGGGACAGGAAACATTAGAATGTGGATCAGATCAGCTGATTTCAGTGTTGAGTCCATCCCTCCATCCACTTTCTATTCTTGTCCTTTAAGGGTCATGGGGGGGGGGGGCGATCCCAGGTGACATTGTTCAAGAGGCAGGGTTCACCCTGGACAGGTCACCAGTCCATCAGGAGAAATGAGGTGGTCAGTATCATGCAACCTAAACTAAAACATTCGTCAGATCAAATTCAGATTAAAGCAAGAGGCTCCAGATCAAAGTCAGAATTCCTGATGATGTCATCAGGGCTTTGACAGTAGCTAGAATTCTGTCTTTGATCTCAGGAGGACATGAAAGAAACCCAATTGAGGAAAGTAGAGGAGAACATTCAGCTTCATTAGAAACACTTGAACTGTTGAACAGTAGAATTTGTTAGAAACAGTTTACAACACTGAGGGACAGGATTGAAGAGGGAAGAGTTTTCTGCTTTAAAATTAATTCTAACCTAAAAGTCAAGTCAAGTCAATTTTATTCATATCGAACCAAATCCCAACAGAAGTTATTTCATGACACAGTTTTGTCAGAGTTCAATAAAAGGAAATTAAGGGTCATCCAAGTTTTTATCTCCTTCAGACAGGCCTCCAGTTTAGTCAGCTGATTTATTTCATGTGGATCATTGATAAGTACAGCTGTGTGTCGTCAGCATAGCAGTGAAAATTAATTGAGTGTTTCCTAATAATGTGACCGAGAGGAAGCAGATAAAGGGTGAAGAGGATTGGTCCAAGCTCAGAGCCTTGAGGAACACCATAAGAGACTGTAGTGGTTTCCGAGGGTTTATCATTAGTGAGTACGAACTGAGATCGACCTAGTAAATAGGACCTGAACCAGTTAAGTGCAGTTCCTTCAATGCCAATGACAGGTTCCAGTCTCCGTAGAAGGATATGGTGATCAATGGTATCAAAAGCTGCACTAAGATCTAATCAGACCAGCACAGAGACCAGTCCCTCATCTGATGCTAGTAGGAGGTCATTGGTAACTCTGACGAGTGCAGTTTCTGTGCTATGATGAATCCTGAACCCTGACTGGAAATCCTCTAATAAGCTGTTGCTATGGAGAAGTCACAGAGCTGTTTAGCAACTGCTTTCTCCAGAATTTTGGTGAGAAAAGGAAGATTTGACATTGGTCTGTATTTGGCCAAAACTTCTGGATCCAGGGTTGCTTTTTTGAGAAGGGGTCTAATTACTGCCACTTTAAAGGACTGTGGGACGTAACCAGATACCAGACACATTGATCATATCTAAGAGGGAGGTGCTAACGAGGGGTAGAGAGTCCTTAAGTAGCTTGGTTGGGATGGGGTCTAGAAGACAGGTGGATGGTTTAGAGGAGGAAATGATTGAACTGAGCTCATCAAGGCTAACGGTAGAAAAACTGTCAAGTGTACGTCTGGTCCTCCAGCAGCCTCTAAGGCTTCTGAGGCTATAGGTGCCATGTTGTCAGCTGATGGCAGGAGGAGGTGAATTTTCTCTCTAAGAAGGACAATTTTGTCATTAAAGAAGTCCATGAAAGAAGAGGAACCTGGGTTGTTCTTGTGTTCCTCTATTAGTGCTGAGTAGTAGGCTGCTCTCGCTATACGAAGGGCTTTCTTATAGCTTTTAAGGCTGTCTTGCCAGACTAAATGAGACTCCTCCAGTTGGGGCAGCGCCATATTCTCTTGAACTTCTGGGTTTTTTGTTTAAGCTGTCTGGTTTCTGAATTGTACCAAGGTGCTTGTTTCCTTGGATTTATAGATTTAGTTTTTAGTGGGGCAAATGAGTCCAGAGTTGATCCTAAGGTGCCTGTTGCTCTATTGATAAAATTATCAATTTGGGAGGGACTAAGGTTGACAACAGTGTCCTCTGTAACAATGGGACACGACACTGATTAAGCACGACTGGAATCGCTTCCTTAAATCCAGGTGTGGCCTGATCAGACAAACATCTGGAAACCACAGTTTTCCTGAGGGGAGTGTAGTTGATTAGTTCAAAGTCCAAAGTGATTGATTGATGGTCTGATAAAAGCGTTCTGTGGAAACACAACGAGATGTTCAGCTTCAGTTCCACATGTTAGGAGGAGGTGGAGGTGTGGTTGTGACAGTGAGGGCGTTCATGGACAGACTGATGGACACCAGTTGAGTCTAGAAGAGAGAGAAATGCAGCACCAGACTGTTGACACTCTTCTGAGACCTGCTTCCTGTCTTCAAGAGTCATCAAGACGTCCCAGCCTCAGATTTTCTTATTGGAGACAATGATGACCACAAGTACAAGGAAAAAAAGAGAAGACAAAACAAACGCAAAATCCATCCTGCTGGTGAGGTGAAATCCAAGAGTCCCTGAGCCAGGACATTCCAACTGTAACACATAAGAGGCCCCTGACACCATGTTTCTGTTGGGCTGGTTCCCCAAACCTGATTGATTGATTGATTGCTGCAGTTGTAATGTGGAGTTTCAAACTTAGAGAACAGCTGCTGTTAAACAGAAGAGGAAGAAGAATGTTTTTTATCCAGAACTGAGATAAAAATTGAAAAGTTCAAAATAACATGAAAAATGGCAAATAATGTGTTGTTGTTTGTTGCCTTCAATCATTGCAGGAACAACATGAGATGGAAAAACAAGTCTTTAATCTATTTAAAGTAGAAAGATGTCTGTAGATAACATCCACTCCAAACAGTCAAACACAAGGGTGGTGATCAAGTAGAGCCTCTACATGGAAACAAAAGCACTGACGACTTGAAGAACAGAAAGTTTATTAAAAGACAAGTTTATAAGGACAGTTAAAAGGTGTCTAGACGGCTGTTTACACTTTAATTCAGCTGTAGAAGAAGAAGACCTTCACTGTGAAAACTCATCCTGTGTTACAGCCGCCCCTCCAGGACGGTCAGGGACCAACTTCAGTCCTGGTCCTGATACACCGGAAATCCAACCAATCCCTCACATAGGAACCATGTATTTGTTTGAGTGGTGCCCAGCAGCACAGCACCCTGCCTGAGCGTAGTAGGAAGTGTAGGAGCCGGTCCTGAGCGTGTACTGCATGTGTACTACTACTAAAGGTACTTCACCGGAGGCTCCAGCTGATGTCCCATATGTCTCCATCAGCTGGATGACATCACTGATATCAGAGACTCCACCCACTCATTTATTTTCACACATCTCAAAGACAATTCAGTGTTTGATCAGGATCAATACATCATTATAAAGATCAGTACTTGGTGCCAAGTGGATCTTTGATGGTGACCTCAGAGAAATCAGATCAGCCCTCACACCCTCCTGTCCAATGGTGGCTCCATGATTTCAGCTTCATCCTGTCTCTTTCCTGCTGTGTTTTCTCCTCTCTTTGTCTCTGTTCCTGCAGTCACACTGGATAGTTCCTGTGTGAAGGGGACCAACAAAGTGGTGGTGGACGCGTTGTCTAGAGTTCCTTCAGTGTGGAAATTGATAGTGAACTGTTTTCCTGTCTCTGGTTCTCCTCTTGTCTTTTCCTAGCCTCCTACATCATTGCTTTCTGGGTGCACCGGTCAATGCGGTACCTTGGGACAAGAGATGCTGGACCACCGGAGCAGCCACTGATTCACCTCCTGATAGGTTTACCTCATCTGTACAGAACAATGGGTGATGTACATGGTTTGAGGGGGTTTGGTTAATCATCATTTTGGCTTTTTTTTTAAACAAATACATTTAAGGTACTTTGGTGACCCCTTTCTTGTGTGTGTGTGTGTGTGTGGGGGGGGGGGGGGATAAAGGTCCCGTGGCTGGTGCCTTTCATGCTGTTTCTGGTGTTGCAGCAGGTATCTGGAGGGTGGGGGGCTGTTCGTTCCTCCTCGTTGAAGCTCCTGGGCCCGGTGCTCTCTACATACAGAACCCGCCTTGCTGGCCAGGAGCCTCTCTTCCTCCTCATCCATTGTCACTTTGATTTTCAGCAGACAACATCTCTTCCTTCCACCTCCCTTACACACATGCACACATGAACCCACACCACTGACTCTACTGACAATCACATCACATTGTTGTCTGAGTTCAATTTTGGTTTATCGTTGTTCTTTTCACCAAATAAATTCATTATTTGGCCTTCAACCTGCGTCTCCCACTCTTGTCATGCTTCAAAGCCACTTCTTGCAAAGGTGGTTTCTTCCCAGTGTGTGTTCTCATGTGTCTTTTCAGATCTCCCTTAACTGAGAATCTTTTACCACAAACTGAGCAGGGATATGGTTTCTTCCCAGTGTGCGTTCTCATGTGTCTTTTCAGATCTCCCTTAACTGAGAATCTTTTACCACAAACTGAGCAGGGATATGGTTTCTCCCCAGTGTGCGTTCTCATGTGTCTTTTCAGATTCCCCTTTTCTGAAAATCTTGTGCTACAAACTGAGCACGGGAATGGTTTCTCCCCAGTGTGTGTTCTCATGTGTCTATTCAGATATCCCTTTTCTGAAAACCTTCCGCCACAAACTGAGCAGGGAAACGGTTTCTCCCCAGTGTGCGTTCTCATGTGTGTTTTCAGATCTCCCTTAACTGAGAATCTTTTGCCACAAACTGAGCAGGGATGTGGTTTCTCCCCAGTGTGCATTCTCATGTGTGATTCTAAATGTGCCTTAATTGAGAATCTTGTGCCGCAAACTGAGCATGGGAATGGTTTCTCCCCAGTATGCGTTCTCATGTGTCTTTTCAGATGCCCCTTTTCTGAAAATCTTGTGCCACAAACTGAGCACGGGAATGGTTTCTCCCCAGTGTGTGTTCTCATGTGTCAATGCAGATATCCCTTTTCTGAAAACCTTCCACCACAAACTGAGCAGGGGAACGGTTTCTCCCCAGTGTGTGTTCTCATGTGTGTTTTCAAATGTTCCCTGACAGAGAATCTTTTTCCACAAACTGAGCATGTGAATGGTTTCTCCCCAGTGTGTGTTCTCATGTGTATATCCAAACCACATCTGTAATTAAAACCTTTACTGCATGTTGAGCACCTAAAGGGACGCTCATCCTCACTGACTTCTGTCTCAGATTCAGAAGGACCAAAGTTCATGTTCCTGATGATCTCTGATCCTCTTTCAGTCTTTACTTTTTGCTCTTTTGAGCTGCAATGACTCACTTCCTGTCCTGGGCTCAGTTTCTGAAGCAAATTCCTCCTTGAGCCAAAGGGTTCCTTGTGCTCAGAGGTAGTCGTGTTATCAGGTCTGACCCAATCATCCTCACTGACTTCAGTCTCAGCTTCAGAAGAGTCTGACATCTGGTCTTCAGTCTGGGGTTGTACAAGTGGATCTGGATCTACCTTGCTGGCTGGTTCTGGTTCTGGTCCTCCACACTCTTCTCCAACAGCTTCTGTTTTCAGATGATGAATTGGGCTGCTGCTCAGAGACTCTTCTTTCAAGTTCTCCTCAGTTAGACTCTGATGAAGCTGTGGGAACTGAGGTTTCTCTTCGTTCTCTTCACTCTTCACAGGGACCAGAGTGAAGGGGAACGTGGTGATATCAGCCTCCTCCTGCCCTTGAAGCTGCCCTCCCTCCTCACTGGTCCAGAGCTCCTCCCACTCCTCTTTAATGTGGGGGGGCTCTGGGTCCTGCAGCTCAGGGGGAACCTCTTCTTTAATCACCAGCAGCTGCTCCACATCTGCAGGACACAAACAGCAACATCAGAAATCTCTTCATTTGACTCTGAAACAGTGGAGCAACAGACAGAAACAGAAATCAACTCAATGAAAAGAGACGTCCTGCTACTGACGACCAGTCAGCAAACTGGGAACAGAAACGCTGGCTTCAGATGCTTGGATCAACGTTGTGTCACCCAGGTCAAAGGTCATAGGTCCCCTCTGCTGAATGGTTTTGTCCATTCATGATCACATCTGCTGGTCAGAATGTTCATTTCTAGAATGAGACCCTGTAGGAGAATGAGAGTTCAGTCCCTAGAACCAGAGGGAACCTGTACCGATGCTAAACATGTCAGCCCACCTGCACTCACAGCCAGGGAGGTGCTGGCCACTGGGAGAAGTGGAATGATTCCCTAATGGCCGGTCCAGCCCAGGCCAACCGGGCAGTGGAGAAAAAAAGGTTGTTTTTAATGGGCTGATATAACTTCCAGTCTACAGGATCATCTTTTAACAAGGTAGCACTGTAGCAGCCTACAGAAGAACGACACAAGGACACCAACATGCACAGCATGCTGGGCCAGCCTGTCACACACGCCTCAGTTAGCAGGAGTTAGCAACACAGTGTGAATGTCCCCTCAGCTTGGTCTTGTCTTGGTTCAGTCCAATGGTAACATGCTTCTGATGCCTGTCAATGGGAGTGTTCTTCACATTGACCACTGACAGTGACTCACACCTCAGGTTCCAGCCCTGGAATGACGATTCCTGAGATCCACTGATGCGTCAGGTCTTTGTTTCTTTCACTTCATGATCCTCATGGCGCCATCAAAAAATAACACAACACAAAAAACACCTACACAGGAAATACTTAGCTCTCTGGCACACATAACGTCTGGGCCAATATTAATATTAATATTTATATATAAAAAAGAATAAATGGCACACAAACAAGCAACCGGCGGCACTCCCACGCCCAGGGTGCCTCCCTGAATTTTAACTACATTCTAGTCATCCATCACCATCACATCTACACTCCCACGCACAACACACACCCTGCACCCATGTTGGGATGGGGGGGCAGCTGGGGCGGGGAGTGGGTCCATTGCTGCCCCTTTTGCTAACTGCACCAGCGCGGGCCTGGGTTGGGCCTGTGGCCTGGGGGGGGGGGGGGGGGGTTCCTGTGGTTCCCTGTGTTCAGGGGGTTTCTGGGTGCCCTGGTGGTTTGGTCCTGATCTGCCTGCTATCCTGGACTGGGGGTGTGATGTTCTGGTCCCCCACATCAGCTACAGTCAGCTACCCACTGCATTCAAGACAAACCGTAGCGCACACACACACACACACACACACACACACACACACACACACACACACACACACACACACACACACACCTGGTCTCAAAATACACGCCTCTCTGGCTACAAAGACAGGTCAGTGAGAGTTTTTCTCGACTGATAACTTCTGTTGTTCTGTGTTGTAGAACTGTAATACTCTGAGAAGAAATACCTGCTGGCTCTACTCTCTCTCTCTCTCTCTCTGGTCTATTTTTATAGTTCGTCTCTTGGTGACCAGTAGAATTTCCGATCGAACTCTCGATAAATCTCTGTTGTTATTGTTGTTACTGTTTTTGTTTGTTTGTTTTTCTCCTATTGTTGCCCCCCCCCCCCCCTGTCCTCCCTGTCCTGTCCCTGCTCTCTCTTCCTGTCCTCTCCTGAGCCTCAGTCCGGTAGCTTCATCAATGAACCAACACATTCCTAATAAAGTTCAACCCAGATGGTGATAGGAGGAGTTTATCAGGTTCCTCCTTAGCAGAGTAGAACTGCTTCAGTCCAACATGGCACCAGGAACATGGATGCTGCTGCTGAACAGGACAGGGTAAAAACTACAAAAGAAGGCTGGACAACAATCCACAGAAAAACTAGTTTACCCTTTGATTTTGACCTTTGAATTTTTACATTTTACCTTTCAGACGTTCACACACAACCCGGAAATGGCTTTTTACACCTAAAATCCCCTAAAATGCTCTCTGAGGGCCTCTGCAGCTCCACTTCCTGGACTGAATTCGGGGCCCAGCAGGTCCCTGCGGGGACTCACCTGCTCTGTCCAGCCTGACTCGGGGCTTCAGCACGGCATCGAGCAGCAACCTCTGCCGGCGGTTCTCCCGCTCGTACTCCGCCACGGTTTCCTCCAGCAGAGCCACGATCTGCTCCGCGGCCGCCGCCAGCCGCTCGGTGAGCAGCGCTCTCAGCACCGGGACTCCAGCCGCTGAGTCTCCTTCTCCCAGCTGCAGCAGGAAGTCTTCAGCGGCGGCGAGGATCCGCTCCTGGACCGACACCCGCAGCAGCTGCGCGGCGCACATGTTGAGGTTCTACCGGCGCCACTCAGCCTTCAGGAGACAAAGACCGAGGCCGGGGGTTCACGGACTTCTCCTTCTTTCCTTGTTGTGTTCAAAGCTTCCCGCGTCTTCTTGTCGTTTTGTGAAGCGCGTATTGATGACGTATGTGGTGACGTCCAAAGCCTCTTCAGCCGGCAGTGACCACGTGACTGATTCAGGACCTGCTTCTCCGGCTTGGCGTGAGATTCTAAATGTAAAGCAGTGAAACGCCGTGGTTTCCTCCCTCCTCGTCCAAAAGCGTTCGCTATTTGATCAAAGGAAGGAGAAACAAGTGACTCCATGTTGTGGAGGCTGAACTCAGAGTTGAGAGAACTTTCATTCTGATCTGAGAGCAGCAACAAAGCCACTGAGAAAAACTGAACCACTGTCAGAGTCGGCACAGCATCAGCAGTCAGGCTGTGTTCACACTGGGAGAAACCATCGGACAGAAACCTCCCTCAGTCACACTGAAGGAACCTGAACTGACTGCTGCAGCTGGGAAACACACACACACACACACACACACACACACACACACACACACACACACACACACACACAGCAGGAAACATGAACAGAGACATAAAAGCACAGGATGCCTCCTCCTCCTCCTTCCAGAGATCAACTGATCTCCAGATTGACTTCAGTTCTTTGATCAGAATTCTTCTTCCTCCTTGATAGATTTATTGATACTTTGTCATAGACGGTCCATTCCTATTGGAGGATGTTAAAGAGCAGAAGAACCAGGTTCCCATGTATGGAACTAGAATATTTATATACTGTATTGCAGTCGTTTCCAATATCCATCCATCCATTGTCTTCCACTTATTCCTGTTAAGGGTCATGGGGGTGGAGCCTATCCCAGCGTCTGCAGGCGAGAGGTGGGGTTCACCCTGGACAGGTCACCAGTCCATCACAGGACCAACACATAGAGACAGACAACCATTCACTCTCACAGTCACACCTACAGTCAGTTTAGAGTATCAATCAGCCTCGTCCTCTCTTGATGTCTTTGGACTGTGGGAGGAAGCTGGAGTACCAGAGAGAACCCACACAGGAACAGGAGAACATGCAGACTCACACAGAAAGATCCTGTGCTCCAGCCGGGACTGGAACCCTGAACCTTCTTGCTGTGAGGTATTTTTATCTCACAAGTGGAAAAATGTAGAATCTTCATGTCATTACATGTCGTTCTCCATTGGGTCACTAGGGGGCAGCACCTACCTGCATCACCAATATGAGCCTTCAGTCTGTCAGGGGGTAGAATTCAGTCACCACCAAGGACATCAGAGTCAGAGTTCAGACATCAAAGACAGACATTAAAGCCTCTCTGATAAAACAAAAATATCCTGCAATATTTTTTCCAAAGTGAGACCCTCTTTATTCTCTAGTTTAATCTGCTGCAATAATAATGAGCATCTTTGTCAGTCTACTGATGAATGTCAGATATCTTTGATGACCAAACCTGGACGTTTGTCTCAGTTTGACTGGAAGTCTCATTCATTCATTTCTCCTCCATGATTTCCTGCAATGATTTCCTGGTTCTGCTCCATTCAGGTTCAGAGAGCTGAGATTAAAATCACTCAGGAATAAAAGAGGAGACACCAACAAGTCAGCATGGAAGAGGAGCAGCTTTTCAAACTGGTCACCCTGGCTGCTGGTCTGGGCCTCCCTTTGCCTCGGTGCTCCTTGAACCAGTGAAGGTCCTGGTCCAGTCTTCTCCACTGAGTCCTTGTCAACAGGGAGCACCTCCCCACCAGAGAGGTGCAGGGCAAAGGAAAGGAAAACTCCAACCAGAATGAACGCTGCACTAAAAACTGCCCTCCATTTCTTGAGGGGAACGTTGGGTCTTCCTCAGGCAAACGGCAGTCAGCAGTGGCTCAACATCTGAACTGAGCCCAGACCTGGTCAGCTGATCATTCACCAGCTCAGCCCCTCCCACTCATGACGAAGACCTTGAAAACCCCAACATCACCTCCTCCGCCTCAGTCTGGCGTGTGTGGATGGAGGGCTGTGATGTCAGCAGCGATGACATCACTGACACAAACACTGATCTCTGACTGGTTTGGTCTGAGTGGGATTCAGTGACATCACACGACCTGCACCAGATGAAGGGGCGGGGCATCCAGGAGCTGTGACATCACTGGTGACTCTTGTTGGGCCGCCTTCTTGGCCAAAGTGGAGGAGAACAGGACCCAAATACAGACGGGGGAGAGGAGCGTTCAACAAAAGGAGGCTTGATTGATGAAAAGACAAAGAACAACAAAGGAACTCAAAGCACCAACAGAGGAGAAAAGACAAAGTAGCAAACAAAAGCCAAACTTCCACTGGAAACTTGGAGGAGCTGGAACAGGAGGGAGAGAACATGAGGCTGAGAACCCTGGAGAATGAGAGGTGGACAAATCCACCAGCGCAGCATCAGGAGAGCAAAGAAACCAGAAGGAGCTTTGAGGAGCTGCTGACATGCAGCCAGGGAGCGTCTGCCTGAGATGGGAGGAGCTGCTCATCCACCCAGATGGAGAAGCAGCCA
Source organism: Aulostomus chinensis (assembly GCF_037954235.1). Taxonomy (NCBI): domain Eukaryota; kingdom Metazoa; phylum Chordata; class Actinopteri; order Syngnathiformes; family Aulostomidae; genus Aulostomus; species Aulostomus chinensis. The sequence continues at coordinate 52,101,897 of NC_141320.1, read as the reverse complement.
TCTTGCTCTTCTGACGCCGACTCAGAAGGAACAGAGGAGGTGAGGGGCCTCACGTTGTCATGGCAACATGGAAACATTCCACTCTATCAGTGGTGCCTCCATCAGACGCACTTTGTCTTTATGAAGATCAAAGTGAAAGGAAATAATAAAATAAAACAATGAAGGCTGCATGAACTGAGTGACACACTTGAGGATGACATCAGCGAAATGTGTGATGTCACACTGCTGAGTCGTGAGGTCACCACCAGAGAACAAATGAGTGATGAGATGCTGATTATTGACTCTCTACTTTAAATGATCTCACTCTCTTCCAGCTTGAAGAAGTTTGAGGATGAATGAAGTCAAGAACTGGAAAAATGGAGAACGTTCATGTCATTACATGTTGTTCTCCATTGGGTCACTAGGGGGCAGCACCTACCTGCAACTCCTGTGAGCCCTCAGTCTCACCTCATTTTCAGGCTCCAACTAAAATGAAGCTTCAACTCTTCTGAATCCTCTCCACCTGTCAGATCTGTTTGAAACTTCCAGGTTTGATCAACATCCCAGTCTGAACACATCTACAGGTCAGTAGTGACCACAGCGCCACCTACTGGCATCTGGAGAAATCAACTCCAGATGTTCCCAGACGGGGAAAACCTGCTCTTCCTGGATGGTTCACCTCTGGAAACGAAGCTCCAACTGATGCGTGAACCAGAGGGAGGAAACCACGGCATTTCACGGGTTTAGATTTAGACCCTCAGGCCAAGCCGGAGAAGCAGGTCCTGAATCAGTCACGTGGTCACTGCCGGCTGGTGAGGCTTCGGACGTCACCACATACGTCATCAATACGCGCTTCTGAAAAAGAAATCCTTGATTCCTCGACTCATCACTACTGCTGCTACCAGGTTTGTGAGTTCAGCAAAACTTAGCGGGTCTGGAGTGGCACAGAGGACAGAGCTTGGACTCTGTGTTTCTAAACAGTTGCTCTCTTCTACACAAAGACATTAAAACAAGAGTTAAAAATAACTTTAAAAAGTGGATCTCTTGGCATCAAGTCTTCTCTTTTATTCAGTATCTGGGTTGTTGAGCCTCTTCCTTGAAGTAACTCACACTTGGACACCTGAAGACGTTTCTTATAGCCAGTTTTCTATTCTTTGACATCCTTCACCTGCTATCATGAGCACGGCTCTAGATAAACCTGCTATCATGAGCACGGCTCTAGATAAACCTGCTATAGCGAGCACGGCTCTAGATTAACCTGCTATCATGAGCATGGCTCTAGATTAACCTGCTATCATGAGCATGGCTCTAGTTTAACCTGCTATCATTAGCATGGCTCTAGTTTAACCTGCTATCATGAGCATGGCTCTAGATTAACCTGCTATCATGAGCATGGCTCTAGTTTAACCTGCTATCATGAGCATGGCTCTAGTTTAACCTGCTATCACGAGCATGGCTCTCGATTCACCTGCTATCACGAGCACATCTCTAGTTTAATTTGCTATCATGAGCATGGTTCTCGGTTAACCTGCTATCACGAGCACATCTCTAGTTTAACCTGCTATTACGAGCACGGCTCTAGATTAACCTGCTATCACGAGCACATCTCTAGTTTAACCTGCTATAACGAGCACGGCTCTAGTTTAACCTGCTATCACGAGCACGGCTCTAGTTTAACCTGCTATCACGAGCATGGCTCTAGATTAACCTGCTATCATGAGCATGGCTCTCGATTAACCTGCTATCATGAGCATGGCTCTAGATTAACCTGCTATCATGAGCATGGCTCTAGTTTAACCTGCTATCATGAGCATGGCTCTAGTTCAACCTGCTATCACGAGCATGGCTCTCGATTAACCTGCTATCACGAGCATGGCTCTCGATTAACCTGCTATCATGAGCATGGCTCTAGATTAACCTGCTATCATGAGCATGGCTCTAGTTTAACCCGCTATCATGAGCATGGCTCTAGTTCAACCTGCTATCACGAGCATGGCTCTCGATTAACCTGCTATCACGAGCACATCTCTAGTTTAATTTGCTATCATGAGCATGGTTCTAGATTAACCTGCTATCACGAGCACGGCTCTAGATTAACCTGCTATCACGAGCACATCTCTAGTTTAACCTGCTATCACGAGCACATCTCTAGTTTAACCTGCTATAACGAGCACGGCTCTAGTTTAACCTGCTTTCACGAGCACGGCTCTAGTTTAACCTGCTATCATGAGCACGGCTCTCGATTAACCTGCTATCATGAGCATGGCTGTAGATTAACCTGCTATCATGAGCACGGCTCTAGATTAACCTGCTATCATGAGCATGGCTCTAGATTAACCTGCTATCATGAGCACGGCTCTAGATTAACCTGCTATCATGAGCATGGCTCTAGATTAACCTGCTATCATGAGCATGGCTCTAGTTTAACCTGCTATCATGAGCATGGCTCTAGATTAACCTGCTATCATGAGCATGGCTCTAGATTAACCTGCTATCATGAGCACGGCTCTAGATTAACCTGCTATCACGAGCACGGCTCTAGTTTAACCTGCTATCATGAGCACGGCTCCAGATTAAACCGCTATCATGAGCACGGCTCTAGATTAACCTGCTATCATTAGCACGGCTCTAGTTTAACCTGCTATCATGAGCATGGCTCTAGATTAACCTGCTATCATGAGCATGGCTCTAGTTTAACCTGCTATGATTAGCATGGCTCTAGTTTAACCTGCTATCATTAGCACGGCTCTAGATTAACCTGCTATCACGAGCACGGCTCTAGTTTAACCTGCTAACAGTCAGCTGTTGTACTCAGACAGGCAGAACTCATCAAAAGAAACAGGAGGGAGCACAGAGTCACAAGGGAAGTTTCACTGGGCTGAGAAATGAAGTCCAAGGAGGTTCATTCTCTGATGACATCAGCCTGATTTGGAACCAGTGGAGTTGCCCCCTGCTGGCCATTACAGAAAATGCAGCTTTAAGTCCTCTGATAGTTTAAGCTTGTCAGACCTGGAGTCTGCATATAACCACATAACAAATTGTCTTAATGCAAGTGTCAGGTTGAGATTTGCTCCTGAAAATCCTGGTCTCATTGAAGACCGAGTCAATGAGGCTGCTGCAGGTTCCTCCTGACAGTGGGAGGCCCTGTGAGCAAATGTGGGAGGCTCAGTTTAGACACTTAGAGACACAGAAGGAGGAGAGGCTTTCCTTCATTAAACCAGAAAAACAAAACAAATTGTTTAGAGTGGAATTTGTGGCTGTGAGGATGATTTAGTCTCAAGTTTTTAAGAGGAATCTCAGTCCCCAACCCACTCTCGCTGTGACCTCATCTGTTGCAGCCTCTCAATCTTTGAATTCTTAGATCTGGGAAATCTGGATTTTAGTTGAAGACTTCTTGACAGGGATAGAAACTTCCAGGTGTGATCTAAAAACTCTGTCATTGATCTCAAACTTCTGGCAAGTGGAACTCCTGAAAACGTAGATATGAGGGCGGAGCCAGCAGCTGATCATTCCAGGATCCTCAGTGTGTTCACCTCACTTCAAAAACCCTCAAGCTTTTCCACAATGAACAACCTCTGGGCAGCTCTGGGCCGGCCTGTCAGAGCAGCACACGCAGCTCTTCGTTTCTTACTGACTGTTGTCTTTGGCCAGTCGGCCGACCCCCCAGTCTACCCTCCCATTACTTACAACCGTTTGAAGTTGGAGCCTCAGCCAGCAGAGCACGTGTCCCTGTATGTGGTCGCCGGCTGATAAAACTCAAAGTAATTCAACATGTAATCCCAGTCAGCCTGTATTCAGTCGCATCTTAGTTTTTAAATGTTCTACGTCTCGTGTCTGAACCAGGAGGATCTTAGTGTTCTGCTCATGTCAGTGTTTCTGTGTGGACACTCCTGCCTCCCAGCTTCACCCTGCTGTAATTTGGGCTCCCCTCATTGTCTTCTGTATGTCCATGGAACTGAAACTGAGGACCAGGGGACATCAGGAGACCTCCTAACTCGTTCATGGTCTTCGCCATGGAGCAGAGGCCAGCATTAACGGCATCATTAAAGAACAAGAACAGTGCCAAAGCCAACGTCAGACTTGGGAGGACGGTAAGTGTGTGTGTGTGTGTGTGTGTGTGTGTGTGTGTGTGTCAAAAACTGACCCACTTCTTTTGCCAACATGAGCCCACAGTGGTGGTGTCTCTAAAGAGGTGGAGCTCTGTCCTTCACCTGCTAGGTTCCAGCAGGCAGCTCAGGTCTAGTTTTCTTCACTGAGCCTCCATGATGAGTTTCCTCTGAGAAGTTCTTGTCCAAGGTCCCAGCTGGTAAAACCATTGTCACCAGTGATACTGGGACCCTGCAGTCCAGTGGTCTTATCAGGACCACACTGGACCTGCCGTCTTTGTTTGTTGTGTTGTTGTGCAATGTGAGAGAACGTGACAGACCATTTTATACCAAAGAAAGGCTGTGTGTGTGTGTGTGTGCGTGTGTGTGTAACCATGTTAAACTCTTTTAAATAAATGTTTCAGCCTGCTATTATTTGGATGCTGTATGATTCCTGCAACCCCAGACTAACTCAGGTGTTCGTACTGCAACCTAAAGTATGGTGATGAGGAGAATGATGAACAATCCACAAGGTGATCAGAAAATAAGAAATGGATTCAGGAACAACAAACCCATCTCTGAACATGTGATTGAAACATGTGAGTGGGACTGGCAGAACCTGGCTTTACCTCAAAGTGTCTCATCCAGAGATCTGTGACAGGCGTCTGCTGTGGAGGGTCAGTCTGTCCGTCCACATTCAGATCATCGATGCAGCGACTCTGCTAGGATCAAACTACTCAGGATGAAACAGACCAATGTTGACATCAAGTAGCAACTCAGCAGCTGATCAACAGAGTCCTCAGCACCAGTAGAGCCTGGTCCTGGTCCCTGGGGGGCTCCAACCACCAGCCTCTCTGTTAACAGCCGAGCGCCACAGAGACTCTGAGTCTCCTGCTGTTCATGACGAGTTTTCAGGCTAAATTCAGTGTGTGAGGTCCACACTGCACATTTGAGGGACCATGAAGGACAGAGGAGAGTCTGACTGTCATGGTGAAAGCCTTCAGCACTAGAACTGAAACAGCCCCACCATCTTAACCCCCCCAGACCAAACATCATCGTCCAGCCTCCAACCAGAGGTCCCTCAGTTATCATGGAGCCACAGGTGGAGTCTGGATTCTTTTCTAGAATGAGACGGCAATGACAGTCCTGCAGAGTGACATCACTGACATGAATGGATGACTTCAGTCACATGACTGGATGACTTCAGTCACGTGACTGGATGACTTCAGTCATGACTGGATGACTTCAGTCACATGACTGAATGACCTCAGTCACATGACTTCAGTGCCAAACAGTGCACACTGGTGCCTACCAGTCAAAACCACCTCAGACTGTATCATTCTATATGCTTGGCTGTAGTGTGTGTGTGTGTGTGTGTGTGTGTTTTTAAAAAGGCAAAAAAGTCTTTTTTTCAGCAACAGAACTTTAATACAAACACAAAATGAAAAGCAGAACAAGCCAGAACCCAAAATATGGATTTACAGAGGAAGCGTGCTGGGCCCAGAACCCAGAGGTGGATGGATCAAAACCATCCTCTGCTAAAAGAAGGGAACAAAATAAACCTGGTTGTTTTGAAATGTGAATCTGTTGAAGAGGGTGGAAATGGTGAGGGAGTCAGTTGTTCCTTTTGTTTTATGACAGAGACCTCATTGTTAACTAAATCATTTTAATTCTTTACTTGAAGATTCACGCTTTTTCGCTCAAAATGTTTGACAACTTCCTCCATGCTGGTGCCCCTTCACACACAACAGGTGCACTTGTCCTCTTTTCTCCTCTGACCCTCAAACATTCACAGTCTTCCAGTGAACGTCCAATTGTCCTCTGAAATAAGACATGAATCTTTCCCTGCTGAGACTCCTGATCTCTGACTGTCACTAGCATGTGCTAGCAGAATACAGCACTCCTTCTTCATGATCTGTCTTTGTCTCTGACCAGCTCTCCTGCTCTCTTTCCTCCTACCAGTCAAAGCAGACATCTGCACCTACTGATCTTGGATCTGCTGCCCGTTCCTGCCTGGTAAAAGAAGGAACCAGCACCTGGTTCTCCAGGCTGAATGAACTCCAGGACGTTGGCCAGCCGTGTCAGTTGGAACCTTATTTGTCCAAATAGAGAAAAAATAAGTCTGATTGTTGATGAGAGATGTCATCATGGCTTTGAAACTGTGGTTGGGGACCAGCCAACATGAGCACATTCATGGAAGAATAGCAGTAAAAACAGGAAGTGTCAGTTAGCAAGTACTCACCAGTCTGTCACTATCATACTTGATTCTAGTGGAACAAAATGGCTGCTGTTGACTGTGCTGCCTGGTGGAGGATCACTCTTCACCATCCTCTCAGGCCTTGATGGAACCAAAAAGGCCAGTTCCTGGAGAAGATCTTCTAGGGGTCCAGGTTAAAGCGGTGCCCCAGCTGGCACCAGGCGCTGACCCAGGTCCTGCATGGGAGATACTGTCAGTTCTGTTCTGCCCTGCTCACAACCACAGGCTGGTGTTGAGGCCTGCAGCAACCAGGGCCCCAGTCACCAAGAGTACAAAGGCTGGTCATTGTGGCAGTGGGAGGAGTCAAAATGAAGACAGACCAATGTGAGCAGGACGTTCCTGGAGAAGTCAGAAGAACTTGACCATGTTTCCTACAGTACCCAGGAGGCCTGGTAGTTGTTGAAGGAAGCTCCAAAAGCAAAGAGCAGACAGCAGGACATCAAAAGAAAAGATCCAGACACTAAAACTACAAGTAGAAACAAGAAGAAATACTAAAAGCTTTGGAAAGATACTACAAGGTTGGATATACATTATTATATACACTACTATTCTCACTGACTCCTAAAGAGGGACAGGAAACATTAGAATGTGGATCAGATCAGCTGATTTCAGTGTTGAGTCCATCCCTCCATCCACTTTCTGTTCTATCCTTTAAGGGTCACAGGGGGGGGGGGGGTGCGATCCCAGGTGACATTGTTCAAGAGGCAGGGTTCACCCTGGACAGGTCACCAGTCCATCAGGAGAAATGAGGTGGTCGGTGTCATGCAACCTAAACTTAAACATTAGTCAGATCAAATTCAGATTAAAGCAAGAGGCTCCAGATCAAAGTCAGAATTCCTGATGATGTCATCAGGGCTTTGACAGTAGCTAGAATTCTGTCTTTGATCTCAGGAGGACATGAAAGAAACACAATTTAGAAAAGTATATGAGACCACGGCAGCATGATGGTGCAGTGGTGAGCACTGTGGCCTCACAGCAAGAAGGTTCTGGATTTGAGTCCAGGCTCGGGTGCAGAATCTGCATGTTCTCCCCGTGCATGCGTGGGTTCTCCGGCTTCTTCCCACCGTCCAAAGACATGTAATTTGGGATGAGGCTGATTGGACACTCTAAATTGACTGTAGATGTGAGTGTGAATGGTTTTGGCGACCTGTCCAGGGTGGCCCGTAGATGCTGGGATAGGCTCCACCCCCCTCGACCATCAATGTAGGTGTTTTGTTAATTGCATGCCACATGAAATTATTGTTGGTCAGTTTTCTAGCGACTGTCTCACAGCGTCAAGACAAGAACACTTCTACTTTTGATGATGACAGTTTGTTCAACACTGAACTTCATCCAGTCCCATGTTGTCAAACACTGGAACCTCCACAGCACCTGAACAGGGACTTGAACCCTGGACCCTCAGATTAAAAGTCTTATGCTCTACTGTCTGAGCTCCTCAGGCTCTTTCTACAGCATTGAGACAGGAACAGAAACACCTGTGAAGGTCAAACTGATGCTTTCTTGACTTGTTCAGTCCTCCATGTTGAAGTCCACCAGGCTTTTGATTGGCTCTGATTCTCTGTGGCAAAATCCAACAAGAGGCTCCAAAAATGTCCTGAATGTCACAAGAATGCACAGGACAAGATGTTAGTTTCCTTCATGTCTGCAGTTCCTCCACTGGAAAGTAAAGTCAATGCTGCTCTTCTGCTGAAACCTGGGATCGGACCAGGGACCTTTAGATCTTCAGTCTAAGGCTCTCCCAACTGAGCTGGTTCAGTTCTGAGGGAGGGCCCTGCTTCTCTCATTTATAATCTCTTCCACTCTCACTGGACCTTAGAGAGGATTGGAGCTTCTGAAGTCCTGACACAAATCAAACCAGGGACTTTGAACTACACAGTGAAGGAGTTGGTCATCAAGGTCGATGGCAGCTTATTAAGTTCTAGCTTTGATCAAATATAAGAAATGTAAATGAATTCAACATTGATTGCATTTCCCTCCTTTCTTTGGTGCAAGGAACTGAGGACTGGAGCTGTTAGTTTTCCAGTTCCTACATCAGTGAATGGACTTTCTGTGCTGCAAGGAGCCAAAGCTACTAAGGAGGATTACAGAGTTTGTCCTTGCAGGAGTCAGTGACTTAATAGAGTCTAACAAAGGGTTGAACCTGAATGAGACAGTCACCCTTCAACATGGGGCCATGGCAGAGTGAACCAAGAACACTACAATGGGGGTGAGAGTGGAGCCATGATGGATTCACAGTTCATCACCTCCACCATCATGTGGACCACCTGATCACCTCTCCCTCAACCTCTAAATAACTCATTCCCTGACCGGGAATCGAACCCGGGCCGCGGCGGTGAGAGCCGGTCTCACCGCCGAATCCTAGCCACTAGACCATCAGGGACCACACTGAGCTCTCCAACAACAGAGACTATACACAATGACTCAAGAACACAGGACTCTGTGGTCTCAGCTTGAGATGCAGAGGGTCCACCAAGACCACCAGACACCTCAGCCCCCTAAAGACAGTCCACCCCCAGGATCAGCTTCTATCACTCAGTGGTCCAGAACCATGATGAAGCCTGATCAGGAATGTGAGCAAAGCTCTTGGAACAGGCCTGCTGCCACCACAACTAAGATCCTGCAGGTCACTAGAAACTCCAGTGTCCAGCTGACAAGTGGACGTTCCTCTGATCTGTGGTGGTGCTGAGTTTAGCAAACACCTCCAACAAGAAGATGAAGGAGGCCATCAACTCCTCCAAGCTCAACATCTATACTGGCTTTACTGGGAGATCAGGAGGTCAAAGCAGATCTCCACCCTCCACCTCAGATGGTTTCTACTCACAGAGATGAGGGACCAGTTCAAACCAGCTCCCTGGAGCTCCCTTAAGCCATTGTCCCCCTCAGCTAACATCTGGATCTGGACCTGCACCGGTGCTGACTTGTGTCTTGAGTCCCCAGAGTTTGTTGAACCAGAGAAGCTTCAACTGGTGATGGTCGTACAACCAAGCGTGAAGGTGAGCCTGCATTGTCTGATCTGGAGCTAACAGGAATTAGCAAGTTAGCAACTGTTCTAGAGTTGCTGCTGAGTTGAATTTGAATTTATTTGTTGAAAGGTTCCAGTTTCTATGAGGTCAGGGAAGATTGGTGTGGATCTAAAGGTCCCTGGTTGGATTCCCACCTCTCACAGAGGACCTGATGCTTCACGTGAGCTGTGGGATTGGTCTTTACTGCTGAGACAGAAAGAATCCTCCCACATTGGCTTCTTTTAATTGTCAACATTGGTTTGGCTCATTGGAACATTTTCAAACCCTCGTTGCTCAGATTTTACATTAATTTGATCATGACTTTAGACAAATGTTCTGTTTATTAATTAAATAATCACTTGAGTTATGAATTTAGTGAGTCAACCAGACTTGGTCAATGATAAAAGTTAGTCTGGTTATTATTCAGTTTCCAGTCAGTAGGGACACACACACACACACACACACACACAAACACACACACACACACACACACACACACACACACACACACACACAGCCTGTCTTCAGTATAAAATGGTCTGTCACGTTCACTCACGTTGGAAGATTTCTCTGACTCCATTGTGAATAAAGAGATTCTTCATCTGACACCTGAGTCTTGATCCACTGATTCCTCTGATCCACCTCTTTCTGCTCCAACAAGGCTGACATGGATCAGGTGGGTCCATGTCATCCAATCAGGAGGTTTCTCCTCTCAGTTAATTTTCTTCATCCCAGTTTAGATTGATTCTTCTCAGCCTGATGAAGGAGCATCTGATCAGGTGTTTGACTGCTTGTTGGTTGTAATTCCATAGATTTTAATCTCAGATGTTATAGAATTAAGAATGCAATGGCAGTCCTGCCAAGTGACATCACTGACATGACAGGATGGCCCAGTCATGTGACTGAAGGAGCTGAGAGCTTCTACACATCATTGTTGATGGTGTCTTCCACTGTAGTCAGCAGCCTCAACTCCTCTATCAACACCTGTCAGAGACCTGCTGGAGGCTCCACTGAGGTTTGAACTGGGATCACTGGATTCAGAGTCCAGAGTGCTCACCATTCCACCATGGAACCATCAAAGATGAAACAAGTGAGACAAACTATGGCACTAATCATGTACGAGGGACTGCAGTGGTTTTCTGGATCTAATTTCCACAAACAAATGATGATTTGGGGAAAGGTCTGACAAAGTCTGACAAACATACCCTGATTTTTTTCACAAACAAATGATGATTTTTAGACAGTGACACAGGGCTCTTATTTTGGAGGGCCATCAGGATGTGAAATATCCCAGACCTCTGAGATCAGAGCGTTCACTTTGATCTCAGGGTCCTGAATTTGGAGGTTCCTTCTTTGGTCTCCAAGTTCTAACTCCCATCTGACTGAATCCTTTTTTTAATGAACTCCTCAGACCCTGATGATGTCAGGAAGAAATCCAGACATTCAGTTCTCATCTCAGCTGTTCTGACTGAGACGTCAAGCAGTCAGGAAAAAAGTGTTACGACCCAAAGTGGGACCTTTACAGGAGCTAACAAAGTGTCTTTTTTCCTAAACTACTTGAGGAACTGGTTAAACCAGTAAAATATGCATTTCTGTGTGCAGACCAGTGGGGAGCCTGGGTGAGTGGAAGGATGTTTACCACCAACACAGAACCCAGACTTTAGTCATGTGATGAGATGGAGACTCTGATGATGAAGTTAATGGACAAAATGTGAATTGAAGGATGAACACAAATGGGTTTTTGAACCAAACACATTCCTTCAGTCGACTTGTGTGAGGTGGAAATAATAGTTGGAGGAGAATGAGAGTTCAGTCTCAGCGCTATGACCTGTGCTGACACTAAAACATGTCAGCCCACAGAACAAAGATGGCAGTCCTCTGGGAGAGCAAGTACACCACACATACATGAAGAAACCCTACAGGAAACAAATATGTTGCCAGAGACTTTTACTCTGTTTTTGTTGTTTACCCAAGTACAGGATTGGAGGGAGACTGATGGTCGCTGTTTGGGTTTTTGGAAAACAAGGAGGCTGTGGGTTCAAGCTGGATTCTCAGAGACGATTTCCCCAACCTCTACATTGGCATCTACACTGTCATCCAGTCACGTGACTGAAGTCATCCAGTCACGTGACTGAAGTCATCCAGTCACGTGACTGAAGTCATCCAGTCACGTGACTGAAGTCATCCAGTCACGTGACTGAAGTCATCCAGTCACGTGACTGAAGTCATCCAGTCACGTGACTGAAGTCATCCAGTCAGGTGACTGAAGTCATCCAGTCACGTGACTGAAGTCATGTCAGTGATGTCACTCTGCAGGACTGTCACTGCCGTCTCATTCTAGAAAAGAATCCAGACTCCACCCGTGGCTCCATGATAACTGAGGGACCTCTGGTTGGAGGCTGGACGATGATGTTTGGACTGGAAGGAAAACTCCTTGTCCAAATTCCATTGTGTTCAAGTTTAAAGTCCCACAATAAGAAGTAGCTGAATCTGACAGGTGAAGGTTTGGAACTACAAGATGGTGATGTTGGTGACTTGATGTTTCCTTGACTTGATGCTCTGACTGTCAGGGTGGATGACAGCTTCTTCTGCTGCTGCATCTGAGTGGCTAGGATTGGAGCTTTTACCCTCCAAGGTTGTTTGGTTCCAGGGGAAATTTTAGAATTCCAGTCCCCAACCTGGGCTGTTCTGAAACTCTTCTCCTGAATCACTCCTGAGCTGCAGCAAGAACAAATACCAGTGCCAACCAGATCAACTTCATGGCTGCTAACAGCCTCAGACACTTGATTTCCATCAATCTGGAGCCAAGAAGGCCCTCACCTGTGGTTCTCCTCCAGGAGGGTCCAGGTTCTGCCATTGTGGCTCCTGGTGCCACTGCCAGAGAGCCTCAGCTGCACACTGCAACATTTCAACAGGAGATTGACATTCCTTCAAATGTCCTGACATCTGATTCCAATGGTTCTGTTCCATATTTATATTTTAAAATGAATCACACAATGAAAGCTGCCTCAGCTGGTTTAAGAGAGAGAACAAGCTAAGAGATCTGAAACCAGTAAAATATGCTTTTCTGTGTGCAAACTAGTGAGGGGCATGGAAGGATATTTTACCACCAATACAGAACCCAGACTTTAGTCATGTGATGAGATGGAGACTCTGATTATGAAGTTAATGGACAAAATGTGAATTGAAAGAAAACACATTCCTTCAGTAGACTTTGATCCAACATTTGTAGTTAGAGTTTGGTGGCTGCTCCATCTTGGAGGAAACCAGGCCATAACAGGGAAGCTCCTTTGCCTCCTCTGCTGCCAGTTCAACCACTCACTCCCATCAGTGGAGAGCAGCTTCAACTGGGTTTGGAATTTACCATTGTGGATGCATAGGAATGTGGAGAAAATGTCCTTTGTCAGAAGTGAGATTTGAACCCACGCCTCCAGGAGCGACTGCGACCTGAACGCAGCGCCTTAGACCGCTCAGCCATCCTGACAGAAACTGACAGTTGCAGACTGAATTAATTCACTGACAAAGTAGAATTTTTTCCACAGGAGCTACTGGCTCCTTAGTTGTTGCATTTATTGTTAACATTAAACACACAGTCTGAGTTCATGGCAGTAAGAAATGAACCAGAACATTTGAACCACATTGCATCTCTTGACCAGTTTGTTACATGGGACACATTCCAGACAGGAAGGTCCCACCAAGACTTGAACTGGGATCACTGGATCCAGAGTTCTCACCATTCCACCATGGAACCAAACACAAGGAGGAGGTTCCTCTAAATACCACTTGACATCACCTGCAATCAACCTGTTGCTATTTGGAGGTTCATCTTGCTCTTGTTCCAGACTACATTGTCAAAAGGATCATGAACCACAAGGAAATCATGGAACTCCAGATTGATTCAGGACTTTCTAACTCCATCGTATGACCTGGGAGCAAAGACTGGCCAGGCCTTCCTTAATTTATCAGTTAATTACTGCTTCAACAAACATGCCACTTAATTAAGTTACCAGAATTTCTCTCATTGAAAAACCCACCAGCCTGATTTCTTGACATGACATGAAAAATTCTCCAAGAACCCACAGTTGGGTGGAAAGATACCAGGTTAACCAGGAGGAGTCCTGCTCCTGAACCATGGATGGAACAAAGTCCACTGGAAAACTCAGCAGTTCCTGAGTGCCAGATCCATCCAGGAGCTTGGGTCTCCCCTTGACTGTGGTGATCCATGAGATCAAGGAGGACAGAGGAAAGAAGGATCCTGTTGGAGATCTCCTCCCTTCTTCCTCCACTTCACTACTACTTGGATGTCAGGAATATGAGGTACTTTACTCAAATGAGGTATTAGGAGTTTCCTGTTTGACAAGTAGGAAGTCAGAGGTTCATACCTCACTTGTTGGTGGTGCCCTCAACCTGCTGAGAGCATCACTTAGTTCTCTACAGAGAAACATGGCAGCTCTGCTGAAGGCTGCAGGAAACCTGCTGGAACTGAGACTTGGACTCAGGTCACTGGATTCAAAGTCCAGGGTGCCAACAGGTCCACCAGGGCATCTGTGCTTTACTTACCGTGTAAAAAGGACCACAGTGGTCGTCTGGTTTTAATTTAACAAACAAATACGGTTGAAAACTTTGAGACAGAGACACAGGGCTCTTATTTGAAGGGCCATGGGATGGGAAATATCCCAGACCTCAGAGATCAGAGCGTTCACTTTGATCTCAGGGTCCTGACTTTGGGGGTTCTTCCTTTGGTCTTCAAATACTTGTGTTTTTATTGGCAGAACTTTCAACTTGCATGCAAAAAGAGAATCACAGTCAATGTAAACCCAGCAGACAGTGTTTATTTCTCATAAATCAGACAATCGCACAAATGAGAATGAAAGGAAAAAACAATAAAATGTTTTAAAATCCTTCTCCACTCTAAAGCTTTTTAAAGTTCATTTGAAGGTTCAAAGGTGGAGGTGAGGAGGTCACCCTGATCCTCCCTGTCGTCACTGCCAGGATTCTTTCTTCTGGTGCTGTGGTTCTTCTGATGAAGGGGGCGTGATGTTTGCTGTCTCAGGCTCCACCAAATGTCCTCTTTAGGACGCCACAATGTGGCCTCTTCACTGCTCCATCTTCCCTGCATCGGAGACACCAGGGTTCCTCCTGGTGCCGACCCCATCATCCTGCTACCCAATGGTGCGGCCATGGATCCTCAGAGGAGGCTGGGATCCTTCTTCTCATCAGAGCCACAGTTTTTCCTGGAGGGAACAACAGGAGCTTTGTTGTAATGTTTTGCTCGGTGTTTCCTGCTCAGAGCGTCAGGATCTGTGACGCCATCTTGTGGTAGGGGGTCACCATCTTGTTGTGTGGTAGTGGATTCATTGATCTGCTGTTTCAACACATTCAAGTTCATTATCCTACAAGTCAAAGTACATTTGGTGTGGAGTTTTAGTTTCTGGCCTCAATCATAACGTGTGCCTTTCTTCTTCATGAACATTTCTCAGCTTTGTAAGTTTATTCTAGTTTTTCTTCCTCACTTTTCTATTCCATTGTTGAAGATTCTACTGCAGGTTGGAGTTCCCTGTTGACTGAAGCAGAAACAGGAACAAAAAGCTGGAGGCTGTCAGAGCTCCAAGTTGGGGGCTGATATTAAAGTAGGAGATGAACACATCCAGGTTAGCATCCCTCTCAGAAGCTGCTACTTTAGCTCTTCAGAGTACAGCAGCCTAGCATAGCTTCATCTGGCCAGTTAGTGGCCCACTTTGATGTCTGGGATATCAGGTTCAAGGTTCTTCACAGCTCTGAATGAAGGCTTTCTAAAGTGTTAACCAGTACTCCAGTTGTAAAAAACAATCAGGGGGATGGTAGATTTTGATGTTTAGGAACAGATCATTTGTGCTGATGACAGCGCATCAGGTGAGAGACCAACAGTGTACCCTTACTCCTCTAAAACAACATGCATGCTATGGATATTACCTGTCTGCTACTCCTGTCATTGATCTTGACCAAGCCCCCAGGCTGACACTGCTACCACTGCTCCTACATAGTTAGAGTCAAATGCAGAGGACATTTTCCCACCGGGTGCAAGTGCAACTTCATACTCATGCTACCTATAAATCTGGGAATTCATCTATATTTTGAAACAAAACATTCTCAAGTCAAGTCCATTTTAATTAAAGTGAAAGAGCAAAAGAATGAAACAAATGTACTGTGGCAGGATGGCGCTACACTCCCCACCGCGAGGGGCAGTGTGGCAGACGATAGTGAGTGGTCACCTAGAAATAGACCTGGTCCGACCCTTCTCCATCCTTTCCACTTCCTCTCCCTCCTTTACGGAGCCGACAGCCGTGCGTGGTGGCGTCTCGCTGGTCAGCAGATCGGTTACAAACAAAGGTACCTCAAAACCTCAAAATAATGCTACAGTGATGTCGGAAGAATTGCT
The DNA here is from genome assembly GCF_037954235.1 of Aulostomus chinensis. Classification (NCBI taxonomy): domain Eukaryota; kingdom Metazoa; phylum Chordata; class Actinopteri; order Syngnathiformes; family Aulostomidae; genus Aulostomus; species Aulostomus chinensis. The sequence goes on along the minus strand of NC_141320.1, from coordinate 52,086,156 downwards.
CATGATCTCAAAATGATGCGACAGTGATGTCATAAGAATTGCAAATGAACTCAAAATGATGCTAACAGTAATGTAGTGATAGTTGCTAATGAACTCAAAGTGATGCTGACAGTAATGTAGTAAGTGTTTCGAACAACCTCAAAGTGATGCTGACAGTCATTTAGTAAGAGTTGCTACGAACCTCAATTTAATGCTACAGTGATGTCGTAAGAATTGCTAATAAACTCAAAATGATGCTAGCAGTAATGTAGTGATAGTTGCTAATAAACTCAAAGTGATGCTGACAGTAATGTAGTAAGAGTTGCTTCGAACCTCAAAATAATGCGACAGTGATGTTGGAAGAATTGCTAATGATCTAAAAATGTTGCGACAGTGATGGAGTAAGAATTGCTAATAAACTCAAAATGATGCTAACAGTAATGTAGTGATAGTTGCTAATGATCTCAAAGTGATGCTGACAGTCGTGTAGTAAGAGTTGCTACTTACCACAAAATAATACTACAGTGATGTCGGAAGAATTGCTAATGAACTCAAAATGATGCTAACAGTAATGTAGTGATAGTTGCTAATTAACTCAGTGATGCTTATGGTAATGTAGTAAGTGTTTGGAACAACCTCAAAGTGATGCTGAAAGTCATGTGGTAAGAGTTGCGACTAACCTCAAAATGATGCTAACAGTAATGGAGTGAAAGTTTCGAATAACCTCAAAGTGATGCTTACAGTCATGTAGTAAGAGTTGCGACAAACCTCAAAGTGATGCTGACAGTCATGTACTAAGAGTTGCTACGAATCTCAAAATAATGCGACAGTAATGTAGTAAGAGTTGCTACGAACCTTAAAATAATGCAACAATAATGTGGTAAGAGTTGCAACGAACCTCAAAATAATGTGACAGTGATGTCGGAAGAATTGCTAATGAACTCAAAGTGATGCTAACAGTAATGGAGTGAAACTTTCGAATAACCTCAAAGTGATGCTGACAGTCATGTAGTAAGTGTTGCTACGAACCTCAAAATAATGCGACAGTAATGTAGTAAAAGTTGCTACGAACCTCAAAATATTGCGACAGTGATGTTGGAAGAACTGCTAATGAACTCAAGATGATACTAACAGTAATGGAGTGATAGTTGCTAATCAACTCAGTGATGCTTACAGGAATGTAGTAAGAGTTTCGAACAACCTCAAAGTGATGCTGACAGTCATTTAGGAAGAGTTGCAAATGAACTCAATTCAATGCTACAGTGATGTCGTGAGAATTGCTCATGAACTCAAAATGATGCTAACAGTAATGTAGTGATAGTTGCTAATAAACTCAAAGTGATGCTGACAGTCATGTAGTAAGAGTTGCTACGAACCTTAAAATAATGCAACAATAATGTAGTAAGAGTTGCTACGAACCTCAAAATAATGTGACAGTGATGTCAGAAGAATTGCGAATGATCTCAAAATGATGCGACAGTGATTTAGTAAGAATTGCTAATGAACTCAAAATGATGCTAACAGTAATGGAGTGAACGTTTCGAATAACCTCAAAGTGATGCTGACAGTGATGTACTAAGAGTTGCTACGAACCTCAAAATAATGCGACAGTAATGTAGTAAAAGTTGCTATGAACCTCAAAATATTGCGAAAGTGATGTCGGAAGAATTGCTAATGAACTAAAAATGATGCTAACAGTAATGTAGTGATATTTGCTAATCCAGTCAGTGATGCTTACAGTAATGTAGTAAGTGTTTCGAACAACCTCAAAGTGATGCTGACAGTCATTTAGTAAGAGTTGCTACGAACCTCAAAATAATGCGACAGTGATGTCGGAAGAATTGCTAAAGATCTCAAAATGATGCGACAGTGATGTCAGAAGAATTGGTAATGATCTCAGAATGATGCTAACAGTAATGTAGTGATAGTTGCTAAGAAACTCAGTGATGCTTCCAGTAATGTAGAAAGAGTTTCGAATAACCTCAAAGTGATGCTGACAGTCATTTAGTAACAGTTGCATATGAACTATATTTAATGCTACAGGGATGTCGTGAGAATTGCTCAACAACTCAAAATGATGCGAACAGTAATGTAGTGATAGTTGCTAATAAACTCAAAGTGATGCTGACAGTAATGTAGAAAGAGTTGCTACGAACCTTAAAATAATGCAACAATAATGTAGTAAGAGTTGCTACGAACCTCAAAATATTGTGACAGTGATGTCGGAAGAATTGCTAATGATCTCAAAATGATGCGACAGTGATGTAGTAAGAATTGCTAATGAACTCAAAATGATGCTAACAGTAATGGAGTGAAACTTTTGAATAACCTCAAAGTGATGCTTACAGTCATGTAGTAAGTGTTGCTACGAACCTCAAAATAATGCGACAGTAATGTAGTAAAAGTTACTACGAACCTCAAAATATTGCAACAGTGATGTCGGAAGAATTGCTAATGAACTCAAAATGATGCTAACAGTAATGTAGTGATAGTTGCTAATAAACTCAAAGTGATGCTGACAATAATGTAGTAAGAGTTGCTACGAACCTCAAAATATTAACTCAATTTAATGCTACAGTGATGTAGTGAGAATTGCTCAATAACTCAAAATGATGCTGACAGTAATGTCGTGAAAGTTGCTAATAAATTCAGTGATGCTTACAGTGATGTAGTAAGTGTTTCAAACAACCTCAAAGTGATGCTGACAGTCATGTAGTAAGAGTTGCTAATAAACTCAAAATGATGCTAACAGTAATGTCGGAAGAATTGAAACTCACCTCAAAATGATGCGACAGTGATGTCGGAAGAATTGCTAATGATCTCAAAATGATGTGACAGTGATGGAGTAAGAATTGCAAATGAACTCAAAATGATGCTAACAGTAATGTAGTGATAGTTGCTAATTAACTCAGTGATGCTTACGGTAATGTAGTAAGTGTTTGGAACAACCTCAAAGTGATGCTGACAGTCATGTGGTAAGAGTTGCGACTAACCTCATAATGATGCGAACAGTAATGGAGTGAAAGTTTCGAATAACCTCAAAGTGATGCTTACAGTCATGTACTAAGAGTTGCTACAAACCTCAAAGTGATGCTGACAGTCATGTAGTAAGAGTTGCTACAAACCTCAAAATATTGCGACAGTGATGTTGGAAGAATTGCTAATGAACTCAAGATGATGCTAACAGTAATGGAGTGATAGTTGCGAAGAAACTCAGTGATGCTTACAGTAATGTAGTAAGAGTTTCGAACAACCTCAAAGTGATGCTGACAGTCATTTAGGAAGAGTTGCTAATGAACTCAATTCAATGCTACAGTGATGTCGTGAGAATTGCTCATCAACTCAAAATGAAGCTAACAGTAATGTAGTGATAGTTGCTAATAAACTCAAAGTGATGCTGACAGTCATGTAGTAAGAGTTGCTAGGAACCTTAAAATAATGTAACAATAATGTAGTAAGAGTTGCTACGAACCTCAAAATAATGTGACAGTGATGTCAGAAGAATTGCTAATGATCTCAAAATGATGCGACTGTGATTTAGTAAGAATTGCTTATGAACTCAAAATGATGCTAACAGTAATGGAGTGAACGTTTCGAATAACCTCAAAGTCATGCTGAAAGTCATGAACTAAGAGTTGCTACGAACCTAAAATAATGCGACAGTCATGTAGTAAAAGTTGCTACGAACCTCAAAATATTGCGAAAGTGATGTCGGAAGAATTGCTAATGAAGTCAAAATGATGCGAACAGTAATGGAGTGAAACTTTCGAATAACCTCAAAGTGATGCTGAAAGTCATGTCGTAAGAGTTGCTACGAACCTCAAAATAATGCGACAGTAATGTAGTAAAAGTTGCTAAGAACCTCAAAATATTGCGACAGTGATTTCGGAAGAATTGCTAAAGATCTCAAAATGATGCGACAGTGATTTAGTAAGAATTGCTAATGAACTCAATTTAATGCTACAGTGATGTCGTGAGAATTGCTAATGATCTCAAAATGATGCGACAGTGATGTAGTAAGAATTGCTAATGAACTCAAAATGATGCTAACAGTAATGGAGTGAAACTTTCAAAATAACCTCAAAGTGATGCTGACAGTCATGTAGTAAGTGTTGCTACGAACCTCAAAATAATGCGACAGTAATGTAGTAAAAGTTGCTACGAACCTCAAAATATTGCGACAGTGATGTCGGAAGAATTGCTAATGAACTCAAGATGATGCTAACAGTAATGTAGTGATAGTTGCGAATCAAGTCAGTGATGCTTACAGTAATGTAGTCAGAGTTTCGAACAACGTCAAAGTGATGATGAAAGTCATTTCGTAAGAGTTGCTAATGAACTGAATTTAATGCTACAGTGATGTCGTGAGAATTGCTCATGAACTCAAAATGATGCTAACAGTAATGTAGTGATAGTTGCTAATAAACTCAAAGTGATCCTGACAGTAATGTAGTAAGAGTTGCTACGAACCTTAAAATAATGCAACAATAATGTAGTAAGAGTTGCTACGAACCTCAAAATAATGTGACAGTGATGTATGAAGAATTGCTAATGATCTCAAAATGATGCGACAGTGATGTAGTAAGAATTGCTAATGAACTCAAAATGATGCTAACAGTAATGGAGTGAAACTTTCGAATAACCTCAAAGTGATGCTTACAGTCATGTAGTAAGTGTTGCTACGAACCTCAAAATAATGCGACAGTAATGTAGTAAAAGTTGCTAAAAAACCTCAAAATATTGCGACAGTGATGTCGGAAGAATTGCGAATGAACTCAAGATGATGCTAACAGTAATGTAGTGATAGTTGCTAAGAAACTCAGTGATGCTTAAAGTAATGTAGTAAGAGTTTCGAACAACCTCAAAGTGATGCTGACAGTAATTTAGTAAGAGTTGCTAATGAACTCAATTTAATGCTACAGTGATGTCGTGAGAATTGCTCAACAACTCAAAATGATGGTAAAAGTAATGTAGTGATAGTTGCTAATAAACTCAAAGTGATGCTGACAGTAATGTAGTAAGAGTTGCTACGAACCTTAAAATAATGCAACAATAATGTAGTAAGAGTTGCTACGAACCACAAAATATTGCGACAGTGATGTCGGAAGAATTGCTAATGAACTCAAGATGATGCTAACAGTAATGTAGTGATAGTTGCAAAGAAACTCAGTGATGCTTACAGTAATGTAAGAGTTTCGAACAACCTCAAAGTGATGCTGACAGTCATGTAGTAAGAGTTGCTACGAACCTTAAAATAATGCAACAATAATGTAGTAAGAGTTGCTACGAACCTCAAAATATTGCGACAGTGATGTCGGAAGAATTGCGAATGATCTCAAAATGATGCGACAGTGATGTAGTAAGAATTGCTAATGAACTCAAAATGATGCTAACAGTAATGGAGTGAAACTTTCGAATAACCTCAAAGTGATGCTGACAGTAATGTAGTAAGAGTTGCTACGAACCTCAAAATAATGTGACAGTAATGTAGTAAAAGTTGCTACGAACCTCAAAATATTGCGACAGTGATGTCGGAAGAATTTCTAAGGATCTCAAAATGATGCGACAGTGATGTAGTAAGAATTGCTAATGAACTCAAAATGATGCTAACAGTAATGTAGTGATAGTTGCTAATCAACTCAGTGATGCTTACAGTAATGTAGTAAGTGTTTCGAATAACCTCAAAGTGGTGCTTACAGTCATGTAGTCAGTGTTGCGACAAACCTCAAAATAATGCGAAAGTAATGTAGAAAAAGTTGCTACGAACCTCAAAATATTGCGACAGTGATTTCGGAAGAATTTCTAAGGATCTCAAAATGATGCGACAGTGATGTAGTAAGAATTGCTAATGAACTCAAAATGATGCTAACAGTAATGGAGTGAAACTTTCAAATAACCTCAAAGTGATGCTTACAGTCATGTAGTAAGTGTTGCTACGAACCTCAAAATAATGCGACAGTAATGTAGTAAAAGTGGCTACGAACCTCAAAATATTGCGACAGTGATGTCGGAAGAATTGCTCATGAACTCAAGATGATGCTAACAGTAATGTAGTGATAGTTGCTAAGAAACTCAGTGATGCTTACAGTAATGTAGGAAGAGTTTCGAACAACCTCAAAGTGATGCTGACAGTAATTTAGTAAGAGTTGCTAATGAACTCAATTTAATGCTACAGTGATGTCGTGAGAATTGCTCAACAACTCAAAATGATGCTAACAGTAATGTAGTGATAGTTGCTAATAAACTCAAAGTGATGCTGACAGTAATGTAGTAAGAGTTGCTACGAACCTTAAAATAATGCAACAATAATGTATTAAGAATTGCTAATGAACTTAAAATGATGCTAACAGTAATGTAGTGGTAGTTGCTAATTAACTCAGTGATGCTTACAGTAATGTAGTAAGTGTTTCGAACAACCTCAAAGTGATGCTGACAGTCATGTACTAAGAGTTGCTACGAATCTCAAAATAATGCGACAGTAATGTAGTAAAAGTTGCTACGTACCTCAAAATATTGCGACAGTGATGTCGGAAGAATTGCTAATGAACTCAAGATGATGCTAACAGTAATGTCGTGATAGTTGCAAAGAAACTCAGTGATGATTACAGTAATGTAAGAGTTTCGAACACCCTCAAAGTGATGCTGACAGTCATGTAGTAAAGTTGCGAATGAACTCAATTTAGTGCTACAGTGATGTCGTGAGAATTGCTCAACAACTCAAAGTGATGCTGACAGTAATGTAGTAAGAGTTGCTACGAACCTTAAAATAATGCAACAATAATGTAGTAAGAGTTGCTACGAACCTAAAAATATTGCGACAGTGATGTCGGAAGAATTGCTAATGATCTCAAAATGATGCGACAGTGTTGTAGTAAGAATTGCTAATGAACTCAAAATGATGCTAACAGTAATGGAGTGAAACTTTCGAATAACCTCAAAGTGATGCTTACAGTCATGTAGTAAGTGTTGCTACGAACCTCAAAATAATGCGACAGTAATGTAGTAAAAGTTGCTACGAACCTCAAAATATTGCGACAGTGATGTCGGAAGAATTGCTAATGAACTCAAGATGATGCCAACAGTAATGTAGTGATAGTTGCTAAGAAACTCAGTGATGCTTAAAGTAATGTAGTAAGAGTTTCGAACAACCTCAAAGTGATGCTGACAGTAATTTAGTAAGAGTTGCTAATGAACTCAATTTAATGCTACAGTGATGTCGTGAGAATTGCTCAATAACTCAAAATGATGCTAACAGTAATGTAGTGATAGTTGCTCATGAACTCAAAGTGATGCTGACAGTAATGTAGTAAGAGTTGCTACGAACCTCAAAATAATGCAACAATAATGTAGTAAGAGTTGCTACGAACCTCAAAATATTGCGACAGTGATGTCGGAAGAATTGCTAATAATCTCAAAATAATGCGACACAAATGTAGTAAGAATGGCGAATGAACTCAAAATGATGCTAACAGTAATGGAGTGAAACTTTCGAATAACCTCAAATTGATGCTGACAGTCATGTAGTAAGAGTTGCTACGAACCTCAAAATAATGTGACAGTAATGTAGTAAAAGTTGCTACGAACCTCAAAATAATGCGACAGTAATGTAGTAAAAGTTGCTACGAACCTCAAAATATTGCGACTGTGATGTCGGAAGAAATGCTAATGAACTCAAAATGATGCTAACAGTAATGTAGTGATAGTTGCTAATCAACTCAGTGATGCTTACAGCAATGTAGTAAGTGTTTCGAATAACCTCAAAGTGATGCTTACAGTCATGTCGTAAGTGTTGCTACGAACCTCAAAATATTGCGACAGTGATGTCAGAAAAATTGCTAATGATCTCAAGATGATGCTAACAGTAATGTAGTGATAGTTGCTAAGAAACTCAGTGATGCTTACAGTGATGTAGTAAGAGTTTCGAAAAACCTCAAAGTGATGCTGACAGTCATTTAGTAAGAGTTGCTAATGAATGCAGTTCAGTGCTACAGTGATTTCGTGAGAATTGCTCAACAACTCAAAATGATGCTAACAGTAATGTAGTGATAGTTGCTCATTAACTCAAAGTGATGCTGACAGTAATGTAGTAAGAGTTGCTAGGAACCTTAAAATAATGCAACAATAATGTAGTAAGAGTTCCTACGAACCTCAAAATAATGTGACAGTGATGTCGGAAGAATTGCTTATGATGTCAAAATGATGCGACAGTGATGTAGTAAGAATTGCTAATGAACTCAAAATGATGATAACAGTAATGCAGTGAAACTTTCGAATAACCTCAAAGTGATGCTGACAGTCATGTAGTATGTGTTGCTACGAACCTCAAAATAATGCGACAGTACTGTAGTTAAAGTTGCTACGAACCTCAAAATATTGCGACAGTGATGTCGGAAGAATTGCTAATGAACTCAAAATGATGCTAACAGTAATGTAGTGATAGTTGCTAAGAAATTCAGTGATGCTTACAGTAATGTAAGAGTTTCGAACAACCTCAAAGTGATGCTGACAGTCATGTAGTAAGAGTTGCGAATGAACTCAATTCAGTGCTACAGTGATGTCGTGAGAATTGCTCAACAACTCAAAATGATAATAACAGTAATGTAGTGATAGTTGCTAATAAACTCAAAGTGATGCTGACAGTAATGTAGTAAGAGTTGCTACGAACCTTAAAATAATGCAACAATAATGTAGTAAGAATTGCTAATGAACTTAAAATGATGCTAACAGTAATGTAGTGGTAGTTGCTAATCAACTCAGTGATGCTTACAGTAATGTATTAAGTGTTTCGAACAACCTCAAAGTGATGCTGACAGTCATGTACTAAGAGTTGCTACGAATCTCAAAATAATGCGACAGTAATGTCGTAAAAGTTGCTACGTACCTCAAAATATTGCGACAGTGATGTCTGAAGAATTGCTAATGAACTCAAGATGATGCTAACAGTAATGTAGTGATAGTTGCGAAGAAACTCAGTGATGCATCCAGTAATGTAAGAATTTCGAACAACCTCAAAGTGATGCTGACAGTCATGTACTAAGAGTTGCGAATGAACTCAATTTAGTGCTACAGTGATGTCGTGAGAATTGCTCAACAACTCAAAGTGATGCTGACAGTAATGTAGTAAGAGTTGCTACAAACCTTAAAATAATGCAACAATAATGTAGTAAGAGTTGCTACGAACCTCAAAATATTGCGACAGTGATGTCGGAAGAATTGCTAATGAACTCAAAATGATGCTAACAGTAATGTAGTGATAGTTGCTAATTAACTCAGTGATGCTTACAGTAATGTAGTAAGTGTTTCGAACAACCTAAAAGTGATGCTGTCAGTCATGTAGTAACAGTTGCTTCTAACCTCAAAATGATGCTAACAGTAATGTAGTGATAGTTGCTAATAAACTAAGTGATGCTTACAGTAATGTAGTAAGTGTTTCAAACAACCTCAAAGTGATGCTGACAGTCACGTAGTAAGAGTTGCTATTAACCTCAATTTAATGCTACAGTGATGTCTATGAATTGCTAATAAACTCAAAATGACGCTAACAGTAATGTAGTGATAGTTGCTAATACACTCAAAATGATGCTAAAAGTAATGTAGTGATAGTTGCTAATCAACTCAGTGATGCTTACAGTAATGTAGTAAGAGTTGTTTCGAACCTCAAAATAATGTGAAAGTGATGTCAGAAGAATTGCAAATGATCTCAAAATATTGCGACAGTGATGTCGGAAGAATTGCTAATGATCTCAAAATGATGCCACAGTAATGTAGTGATAGTTCCTAATCAAGTAAGTGATGCTTACAGTAATGTAGAAAACGTTTCGAACAACCTCAAAGTGATGCTGTCAGTCATGTAGTAAGTGTTGCTACGAACCTCAAAATATTGCGACAGTGATGTCGGAAGAATTGCTAATGAACTCAAAATGATGCTAACAGTAATGTAGTGATAGTTGCTAATTAACTCAGTGATGCTTACAGTAATGTAGTAAGTGTTTCGAAATACCTAAAAGTGATGCTGTCAGTCATGTAGTAACAGTTGCTTCTAACCTCAAAATGATGCTAACAGTAATGTAGTGATAGTTGCTTATCTACTCAGTGATGCTTACAGTAATGTAGTAAGAGTTGCTTCGAACCTCAAAATAATGTGAAAGTGATGTCAGAAGAATCGCAAATGATCTCAAAATGATGCGACAGTGATGTAGTAAGAATTGCTAATGAACTCAAAATGATGCTCACAGTAATGGAGTGAAAGTATCGAATAACCTCAAAGTGATGCTGAAAGTCATGTAGTAAGAGTTGCTACAAACCTCAAAATAATGTGACAGTAATGTAAAAGTTGCTATGAACCTCAAAATATTGCGACAGTGATTTCGGAGGAATTGCTAATGAACTCAAAATGATGCTAACAGTAATGTAGTGATAGTTGCTTATCAACTCAGTGATGCTTACAGTAATGTAGTAAGAGTTTCGAACAACCTCAAAGTGATGCTGACAGTCATTTAGTCAGAGTTGCTAATGAACTCAATTTAATGCTACAGTGATGTCGTGAGAATTGCTCATGAACTCAAAATGATGCTAACAGTAATGTAGTGATAGTTGCTAATAAACTCACAGTGATGCTGAAAGTAATGTAGTAAGAGTTGCTACGAACCTTAAAATAATGCAACAATAATGTAGTAAGAGTTGCTACGAACCTCAAAATATTGCGACAGTGATGTCGGAAGAATTGCTAATGAACTCAAGATCATGCTAACAGTAATGTAGTGACAGTTGCGAAGAAACTCAGTGATGCTTACAGTAATGCAGTAAGAGTTTCGAACAACCTCAAAGTGATGCTGACAGTCATTTAGTAAGAGTTGCTAATGAACTCAATTTAATGCTACAGTGATGTCAGTAGAATTGCTCAACAACTCAAAATGATGCTAACAGTAATGGAGTGAACGTTTCGAATCACGTCAAAGTGATGCTGACAGTCATGTAGTAAGTGTTGCTACGAACCTCAAAATAATGCGACAGTAATGTAGTAAAAGTTGCTACGAACCTCAAAATATTGCGACAGTGATGTCGGAAGAATTGCTAATGAACTCAAAATGATGCTAACAGTAATGTAGTGATAGTTGCTAATCAACTCAGTGATGCTTACAGTAATGTAGTAAGTGTTTCGAATAAACTCAAAGTTATGCTGACAGTCATGTAGTAACAGTTGCTACGAACCTCAAAATAATGCGACAGTGATGTAGTAAGAATTGCAAATGATCTCAAAATGATGAGACAGTGATGTAGTAAGAATTGCCAATGAACTCAAAATGATGCTAACAGTAATGGAGTGAAAGTTTCGAAATAACCTCAAAGTGATGCTGACAGTCATGTAGTAAGTGTTGCAATGAACCTCAAAATATTGCGACAGTGATGTCGGAAGAATTGCTAATGAACTCAAAATGATGCTAACAATGTAGTGATAGTTGCTAATTCACTCAGTGATGCTTACAGTAATGTAGTAAGAGTTTCAAACAACCTCAAAGTGATGCTGACAGTCATGTAGTAAGAGTTGCTACTAACCCCAATTTAATGCTACAGTGATGTCTATGAATTGCTAATAAACTCAAAATGATGCTAACAGTAATGTAGTGATAGTTGCTAATTAACTCAAAGTGATGCTGACAGTAATGTAGTAAGAGTTGCTACGAATCTTAAAATAATGCAAAAGTAATGTAGTAAGAGTTGCTACAAACATCAAAATAATGCGACAGTGTTGTCAGAAGAATTGCTAATGATCTCAAAATGATGCGACAGTTATGTAGTAAGAATTGCTAATGAACTCAAAAAAATGCTAACAGTAATGTACTGATAGTTGCTATTCAACTCAGTGATGCTAACAGTAATGGAGTGAACGTTTCGAATAACCTCAAAGTGATGCTGAAAGTCATGTAGTAAGAGTTGCTACGAACCTCAAAATAATGCGACAGTGATGTCGGAAGAATTGCTAATGATCTCAAAATGATGTGACAGTGATGTAATAAGAATTGCTAATGAACTCAAAATGATGCTAACAGTAATGGAGTGAAAGTTTCGAAAAACCTCAAAGTGATGCTGACAGTCATGTGGTTTGAGTTGCGAGTAAATTAAAAATGATCCTGACAGTGATGTCGTAAGAATTGCTATTGACCTCAAAATGATGCGAACAGTAACGTAATGATAGTTACTAATAAACTCAGTGATGCTTACAGTAATGTAGTAAGTGTTTTGAACAACCTCAAAGTGATGCCTACAATCATGTAGTAAAAGTTGCATCTAACCTCAAAATGATGCTAACAGTTATGTAGTGATAGTTGCAAATCAACTCAGTCATGCTGACAGTGATGTAGTAAGTGTTTTGAAAAACCTTAAAGTGATGCTGACAGTCTTGTACTAAGAGTTGCTACAAACCTCAAAATATTGCGACAGTGATGTCGGAAGAATTGCTAATGAACTCAAAATGATGCTAACAGTCATGGAGTGAAACTTTCGAATAACCTCAAAGTGATGCTGACAGTCATGTAGTAAGTGTTGCTACGAACCTCAAAGTGATGCGACAGTAACGTAGTAAAACTTGCTACGAACCTCAAAATATTGCGACAGTGATGTCGGAAGAATTGCGAATGAACTCAAGATGATGCTAACAGTAATGTAGTGATAGTTGCTAAGAAACTCAGTGATGCTTACAGTAATGTAGTAAGAGTTTCGAACAACTTCAAAGTGATGCTTACAGTAATGTAGTAAGAGTTGCAAATGAACTCAATTTAACGCTACAGTGATGTCGTGAGAATTGCTCAACAACTCAAAAAGATGCTAACAGTAATGTAGTGATAGTTGCTAATAAACTCAAAGTGATGCTAACAGTAATGTAGTAAGAGTTGCTATGAACCTTAAAATAATGCAACAATAATGTAGTAAGAGTTGCTACGAACCTCAAAATATTGCGACAGTGATGTCGGAAGAATTGCTAATGAACTCAAAATGATGCTAACAGTTATGTAGTGATAGTTGCTAATCAACTCAGTGATGCTTACAGTAATGTAGTAAGTGTTTCGAATAAACTCAAAGTTATGCTGACAGTCATGTAGTAACAGTTGCTACGAACCTCAAAATAATGCGACAGTGATGTAGTAAGAATTGCGAATGATCTCAAAATGATGAGACAGTGATGTAGTAAGAATTGCAAATGAACTCAAAATGATGCTAACAGTAATGGAGTGAAAGTTTCGAAAAACCTCAAAATGATGCTGACAGTCATGTAATAAGTGTTGCAATGAACCTCAAAATATTGCGACAGTGATGTCGGAAGAATTGCTAATGAACTCAAAATGATGCTAACAATGTAGTGATAGTTGCTAATTCACTCAGTGATGCTTACAGAAATGTAGTAAGAGTTTCAAACAACCTCAAAGTGATGCTGACAGTCATGTAGTAAGAATTGCTACTAACCCCAATTTAATGCTCCAGTGATGTCTATGAATTGCTAATAAACTCAAAATGATGCTAACAGTAATGTAGTGATAGTTGCTAATAAACTCAAAGTGATGCTGACAGTAATGTAGTAAGAGTTGCTACGAATCTTAAAATAATGCAAAAGTAATGTAGTAAGAGTTGCTACGAACATCAAAATAATGCGACAGTGTTGTCAGAAGAATTGCTAATGATCTCAAAATGATGCGACAGTTATGTAGTAAGAATTGCTAATGAACTCAAAATGATGCTAACAGTAATGTACTGATAGTTGGAATTCAATTCAGTGATGCTAACAGTAATGGAGTGAACGTTTCGAATAACCTCAAAGTGATGCTGAAAGTCATGTAGTAAGAGTTGCTACGAACCTCAAAATAATGCGACAGTGATGTCGGAAGAATTGCTAATGATCTCAAAATGATGTGACAGTGATGTAATAAGAATTGCGAATGAACTCAAAATGATGCTAACAGTAATGGAGTGAAAGTTTCGAAAAACCTCAAAGTGATGCTGACAGTCATGTGGTTTGAGTTGCGAGTAAATTAAAAATGATCCTGACAGTGATGTCGTAAGAATTGCTATTGACCTCAAAACGATGATAACAGTAACGTAATGATAGTTACTAATAAACTCAGTGATGCTTACAGTAATGTAGTAAGTGTTTTGAACAACCTCAAAGTGATGCCTACAATCATGTAGTAAAAGTTGCATCTAACCTCAAAATGATGCTAACAGTTATGTAGTGATAGTTGCAAATCAACTCAGTGATGCTGACAGTGATGTAGTAAGTGTTTCGAAAAACCTTAAAGTGATGCTGACAGTCTTGTACGAAGAGTTGCTACAAACCTCAAAATATTGCGACAGTGATGTCGGAAGAATTGCTAATGAACTCAAGATGATGCTAACAGTAATGTAGTGAAAGTTGCTAATAAACTAAGTGATGCTTACAGAAATGTAGTAAGTGTTTCAAACAACCTCAAAGTGATGCTGACAGTCATGTAGTAAGAGTTGCTACTAACCTCAATTTAATGCTACAGTGATGTCTATGAATTGCTAATAAACTCAAAATGACGCTAACAGTAATGTAGTGATAGTTGCTAATACACTCAAAATGATGCTAAAAGTAATGTAGTGAGAGTTGCTAATCAACTCAGTGATGCTTACAGTAATGTAGTAAGAGTTGTTTCGAACCTCAAAATAATGTGAAAGTGATGTCAGAAGAATTGCAAATGATCTCAAAATATAGCGACACTGATGTCGGAAGAATTGCTAATGATCTCAAAATGATGCCACAGTAATGTAGTGATAGTTGCTAATCAAGTAAGTTATGCTTACAGTAATGTAGTAAACGTTTCGAACAACCTCAAAGTGATGCTGTCAGTCATGTAGTAAGTGTTGCTACGAACCTCAAAATATTGCGACAGTGATGTCGGAAGAATTGCTAATGAACTCAAAATGATGCTAACAGTAATGTAGTGATAGTTGCTAATTAACTCAGTGATGCTTACAGTAATGTAGTAAGTGTTTCGAACAACCTAAAAGTGATGCTGTCAGTCATGTAGTAACAGTTGCTTCTAACCTCAAAATGATGCTAACAGTAATGTAGTGATATTTGCTAATAAACTAAGTGATGCTTACAGTAATGTAGTAAGTGTTTCAAACAACCTCAAAGTGATGCTGACAGTCATGTAGTAAGAGTTGCTACTAACCTCAATTTAATGCTACAGTGATGTCTATGAATTGCTAATAAACTCAAAATGACGCTAACAGTAATGTAGTGATAGTTGCTAATACACTCAAAATGATGCTAAAAGTAATGTAGTGATAGTTGCTCATCAAGTAAGTGATGCTTACAGTAATGTAGAAAACGTTTCGAACAACCTCAAAGTGATGCTGTCAGTCATGTACTAAGAGTTGCTACGAACCTCAAAATATTGCGACAGTGATGTCGGAAGAATTGCTAATGAACTCAAAATGATGCTAACAGTAATGTAGTGATAGTTGCTAATTAACTCAGTGATGCTTACAGTAATGTAGTAAGTGTTTCGAAATACCTAAAAGTGATGCTGTCAGTCATGTAGTAACAGTTGCTTCTAACCTCAAAATGATGCTAACAGTAATGTAGTGATAGTTGCTAATCTACTCAGTGATGCTTACAGTAATGTAGTAAGAGTTGCTTCGAACCTCAAAATAATGTGAAAGTGATGTCAGAAGAATTGCAAATGATCTCAAAATGATGCGACAGTGATGTAGTAAGAATTGCTAATGAACTCAAAATGATGCTCACAGTAATGGAGTGAAAGTATCGAATAACCTCAAAGTGATGCTGACAGTCATGTACTAAGAGTTGCTACAAACCTCAAAATAATGTGACAGTAATGTAAAAGTTGCTATGAACCTCAAAATATTGCGACAGTGATTTCGGAGGAATTGCTAATGAACTCAAAATGATGCTAACAGTAATGTAGTGATAGTTGCTAATCAACTCAGTGATGCTTACAGTCATGTAGTAAGAGTTTCGAACAACCTCAAAGTGATGCTGACAGTCATTTAGTCAGATTTGCTAATGAACTCAATTTAATGCTACAGTGATGTCGTGAGAATTGCTCATGAACTCAAAATGATGCTAACAGTAATGTAGTGATAGTTGCTAATAAACTCACAGTGATGCTGAAAGTAATGTAGTAAGAGTTGCTACGAACCTTAAAATAATGCAACAATAATGTAGTAAGAGTTGCTACGAACCTCAAAATATTGCGACAGTGATGTCGGAAGAATTGCTAATGAACTCAAGATCATGCTAACAGTAATGTAGTGATAGTTGCTAAGAAACTCAGTGATGCTTACAGTAATGCAGTAAGAGTTTCGAACAACCTCAAAGTGATGCTGACAGTCATTTAGTAAGAGTTGCTAATGAACTCAATTTAATGCTACAGTGATGTCAGTAGAATTGCTCAACAACTCAAAATGATGCTAACAGTAATGGAGTGAACGTTTCGAATCACGTCAAAGTGATGCTGACAGTCATGTAGTAAGTGTTGCTACGAACCTCAAAATAAAGCGACAGTAATGTAGTAAAAGTTGCTACGAACCTCAAAATATTGCGACAGTGATGTCGGAAGAATTGCTAATGAACTCAAAATGATGCTAACAGTAATGTAGTGATAGTTGCTAATCAACTCAGTGATGCTTACAGTAATGTAGTAAGTGTTTCGAATAAACTCAAAGTTATGCTGACAGTCATGTAGTAACAGTTGCTACGAACCTCAAAATAATGTGACAGTGATGTAGTAAGAATTGCGAATGATCTCAAAATGATGAGACAGTGATGTAGTAAGAATTGCTAATGAACTCAAAATGATGCTAACAGTAATGGAGTGAAAGTTTCGAAATAACCTCAAAGTGATGCTGACAGTCATGTAGTAAGTGTTGCAATGAACCTCAAAATATTGCGACAGTGATGTCGGAAGAATTGCTAATGAACTCAAAATGATGTGACAGTGATGTAATAAGAATTGCTAATGAACTCAAAATGATGCTAACAGTAATGGAGTGAAAGTTTCGAAAAACCTCAAAGTGATGCTGACAGTCATGTGGTTTGAGTTGCGAGTAAATTAAAAATGATCCTGACAGTGATGTCGTAAGAATTGCGATTGACCTCAAAACGATGCTAACAGTAACGTAATGATAGTTACTAATAAACTCAGTGATGCTGACAGTAATGTAGTAAGTGTTTTGAACAACCTCAAAGTGATGCCTACAATCATGTAGTAAAAGTTGCATCTAACCTCAAAATGATGCTGACAGTTATGTAGTGATAGTTGCAAATCAACTCAGTGATCCTGACAGTGATGTAGTAAGTGTTTCGAAAAACCTCAAAGTGATGCTGACAGTCTTGTACTAAGAGTTGCTACAAACCTCAAAATATTGCGACAGTGATGTCGGAAGAATTGCTAATGAACTCAAGATGATGCTAACAGTCATGGAGTGAAACTTTCGAATAACCTCAAAGTGATGCTGACAGTCATGTAGTAAGTGTTGCTACGAACCTCAAAGTGATGCGACAGTAACGTAGTAAAACTTGCTACGAACCTCAAAATGTTGCGACAGTGATGTCGGAAGAATTGCGAATGAACTCAAGATGATGCTAACAGTAATGTAGAGATAGTTGCTAAGAAACTCAGTGATGCTTACAGTAATGTAGTAAGAGTTTCGAACAACTTCAAAGTGATGCTTACAGTAATGCAGTAAGAGTTGCAAATGAACTCAATTTAATGCTACAGTGATGTCGTGAGAATTGCTCAACAACTCAAAAAGATGCTAACAGTAATGTAGTGATAGTTGCTAATAAACTCAAAGTGATGCTAACAGTAATGTAGTAAGAGTTGCTATGAACCTTAAAATAATTCAACAATAATGTAGTAAGAGTTGCTACGAACCTCAAAATATTGCGACAGTGATGTCGGAAGAATTGCTAATGAACTCAAAATGATGCTAACAATAATGTAGTGATAGTTGCTAATCAACTCAGTGATGCTTACAGTAATATATAAAGTGTTTCGAATAACCTCAAAGTGATGCTGACAGTCATGTACGAAGAGTTGCTACGAACCTCAAAATAATGCGACAGTAATGTAGTAAGAGTTGCTACGAACCTCAAAATATTGCGACAGTGATGTCGGAAGAATTGCTAATGAACTCAAAATTATGCTAACAGTAATGTAGTGATAGTTGCTAATCAAGTCAGTGATGCTTACAGTAATGTAGTAAGTGTTTCGAACAACCTCAAAGTGATGCTGACAGTCATGTAGTAAGAGTTGCTACTAACCCCAATTTAATGCTACAGTGATGTCTATGAATTGCTAATAAAGTCAAAATGATGCTAACAGTAATGTAGTGATAGTTGCTAATAAACTCAAAGTGATGCTGACAGTAATGTAGTAAGAGTTGCTATGAATCTTAAAATAATGCAAAAGTAATGTAGTAAGAGTTGCTACGAACATCAAAATAATGCGACAGTGTTGTCAGAAGAATTGCTAATGATCTCAAAATGATGCGACAGTTATGTAGTAAGAATTGCTAATGAACTCAAAATGATGCTAACAGTAATGTACTGATAGTTGCTATTCAACTCAGTGATGCTAACAGTAATGGAGTGAACGTTTCGAATAACCTCAAAGTGATGCTGAAAGTCATGTAGTAAGAGTTGCTACGAACCTCAAAATAATGCGACAGTGATGTCGGAAGAATTGCTAATGATCTCAAAATGATGTGACAGTGATGTAATAAGAATTGCTAATGAACTCAAAATGATGCGAACAGTAATGGAGTGAAAGTTTCGAAAAACCTCAAAGTGATGCTGACAGTCATGTGGTTTGAGTTGCGAGTAAATTAAAAATGATCCTGACAGTGATGTCGTAAGAATTGCTATTGACCTCAAAACGATGCTAACAGTAACGTAATGATAGTTACTAATAAACTCAGTGATGCTTACAGTAATGTAGTAAGTGTTTTGAACAACCTCAAAGTGATGCCTACAATCATGTAGTAAGAGTTGCTACTAACCTCAAAATAATGCGACAGTGATGTCGTAAGAATTGCTAAAAAACTCAAAATGATGCTAAAAGTAATGCAGTGATAGTTGCTAATAAACTCAAAGTGATACTGACAGTAATGAAGTAAGAGTTGCTACGAACCTTTAAATAATGCAACAATAATGTAGTAAGAGTTGCTATGAACCTCAAAATAATGCGACAGTAATGTAGTAAAAGTTGCTACGAACCTCAAACTATTGAGACAGTGATGTCGGAAGAATTGCTAATGATCTCAAAATAATGTGACAGTGATGTCAGAAGAATTGCTAAAGATCTCAAAATGATGCGACAGTGATTTAGTAAGAATTGCTAATGAACTCAAAATGATGCTAACAGTAATGGAGTGAATGTTTCAAATAACCTCAAAGTGATGCTGAAAGTCATGTATTAAGAGTTGCTACGAACGTCAAAATCATGCGACAGTAATGTATTAAAAGTTGCTACGAACCTCAAAATATTGCAACAGTGATGTCGGAAGAATTGCTAATAAACTCAGAATGATGCTAACAGTAATGTAGTGAGAGTTGCTACGAACCTTTAAATAATGCAAAAATAATGTAGTAAGAGTTGCTACGAACATCAAAATAATGCGAAAGTGATGTCGGAAGAATTGCTAATGATCTCAAAATGATGCTACACTGATGTAGTAAGAATTGCTAATGAACTCAAAATGATGCTAACAACAAAGGAGTGAAAGTTTCGAATAACCTCAAAGTGATGCTGACAGTCATGTAGTAAGAGTTGCTACTAACCTCAATTTAATGCCACAGTGATGTGGTGAGAGTTGATAGTAATTTCAAAATCACGCTAAAGTGATGTAATGAGAGTTGCTACATGCCTAAGAAATGATGCTAAAGTGATGTGGTGAGAGTTGCTACTTACCTAATAAATGATGCTACAGTGATGTGGTGAGAGTTGCTACGAACCTCAAAATGATGCTACAGTAATATCGTGAGAGTTGCTACGATCCTCAAAATGATGCTAAAGTGATGTAATGAGAGTTGCGACAAACCTAAGAAGTGATGCTAAAGTGATGTCGTGAGAGTTGCTACTTACCTAAGAAATGATGCTACAGTGATGTGGTGAGAGTTGCTACGAACCTAAAAATGATGCTACAGTGATGTAATGAGAGTTGCAAGGAATCTCAAAATGATGCTCCAGTAATGTCGTGAGAGTTGCGACTATCCTCAAAATTATGCTACAGTGATGTAATGAGAGTTGCTACAAATGTCCAAATGATGCTAGAGTGATGTAATGAGAGTTGCTACAAACCTAAGAAATGATGCTGCAGTGATGTAATGAGAGTTGCTACAAACCTAAGAAATGATGCTACAGTGATGTGGTGAGAGTTGATAGTAATTTCAAAATCACGCTGAAGTGATGTAATGAGACTTGCTACTTACCTAAGAAATGATGCTACAGTGATGTGGTGAGAGTTGCTACGAATCTCAAAATGATGCTACAGTGATGTAATGACATTTGCTACTAACCTAAGAAATTATGCTGAGTGTTGTGGTGGCAGTTGATAGTAATTTCAAAATCATGCTAAAGCGATGTCATGAGAGTTCAAAATGTTGCAACAGTGATGTAATGAGAGTTGCTACGAATCTCAAAATGATGCTACAGTGATGTGGTGAGAGTTGCTAGGAACCTCAAAATGATGCTACAGTGATGTGGTGAGAGTTGCTACGATCCTCAAAATGATGCAAAAGTGATGTAATGAGAGTTGCTTCTAACCAAACAAATGATGCTACAGTGATGTAATGAGAGTTGCTACAAACCTCAAAATGATGCTGCAGTGATGTCATGGGAGTTGCTACTAACCTAAGAAATGATGCTACAGTTATATAATGAGAGTTGCTCCAAATGTCAAAATGATGCAACAGTGATGTAGTGAGAGTTGATCGTAATTTCAATATCACGCTAAAGTGATGTCTTGAGAGTTGCTACGATCCTCAAAATGATGCTAAAGTGATGTAATCAGAGTTGCTACTTACCTAAGAAATGATGTTACAGTGATGTGGTGAGAGTTGCTACGAACCTCAAAATGATGCTAAAGTGATGTAATGAGAGTTGCTCCGAATCTCAAAATGATGCTACAGTAATGTAGTGACAGTTGCTATGATCCTCAAAATGATGCGACAGTGATGTGGTGAGAGCTGCCACGAATCTTAAAATGATGCTACAGTAATGTAGTGAGAGTTGCTATGATCCTCAAAATGATGCGACAGTGATGTGGTGAGAGTTGATACAAATCTCAAAATGATGCTAAAGTGATGTAATGAGAGTTGCTACAAATCTAAGAAGTGATGCTACAGTGATGTGGTGAGAGTTGATAGTAATTTCAAAATAATGCTAAAGCGGTGTAATGAGAGTTGCTACTTCCCTAAGAAATGATGCTACAGTGATGTAGTGAGAGTTGGTACGAACCTCAAAATGATGTTACAGTGATGTAATGAGGGTTGCTATTTACCAAAGAAATGATGCTACAGTGATGTGGTGAGAGTTGATAGTAATTTCAAAATCATGCTAAAGTGATGTAATGAGAGTTGCTACTTACCTAAGAAATGATGCGACAGTGATGTCATGGGAGTTGCTACTGACCTAAGAAATGATGCTACAGTGATGAATTGAGAGTTGCTACAAATGTCAAAATGATGCGACTGATGTAGTGAGAGTTGCTACGATCCTCAAAATGATGCTACATTCATGTGGTGAGAGTTGATAGTAATTTCAAAATCATGCGAAAGTGATGTAATGAAAGTTGCTACATACCTAAGAAATGATGCTACAGTGATGGAATGAGAGTTGCTACTAACCGAAGAAATCATGCTACAGTGATGTGGTGAGAGTTGCTACGAACCTCAAAATGATTCAACAGTGATGTAATGAGAGTTGCTACTATCCTAAAAATGATGCAACAGTGATGTAATGAGAGTTGCTACGAATCTCAAAATGATGTTGAAAGTGATGTAGTGAGAGTTGCTACAAACCTCAAAATGATGCAACAGTGATGTGATGAGAGTTTCTACGAACCTCAAAATGATGCAGGGTGACTTTGTGGAAAGTCTTGCACTCCCAACACATTCATTCTCACGAATGCAGTGACAGGTCAGAGCCAAGGGAGCCTCCATGTCCACAGATGTCCACATGGCAGCTGGACTTCCTTTTTCACTCCTTCCCGTTCCTCCTGGTACTTTTTGGCCACCGTTTGTCACCCAGAGTAAATCAATACATTGAAATTAGAGATGAAATAAACTGGAGATATCAACTACTGCTTTAGATCATTTCCACACAAACCTTTCTGGTTGGCAAACATATGAGGCTCAAGGACCTGAACCAGTTCCCTGAACCCTTCCCTCTCAACAGTGCTGAGGGGCTGGCAGTCCTTCAGGATCAAATTCAGCAGAGCCTCATCCAGCATCTGCTTCCTGGAAGTTGGATGGTTCAAGATGAAGGAGAGAAGAAATGAATAGGAATTAATGATCAATGAAGCAACTGTGAGTCAGTTGGAGAGTGGCTGTATACATTAGTTCATCCTGGTGGATCTGGGACTTCATTCTCATGCCTGGCCCCATCATGCCTCAGCACTGAAGAGGTGCTTTTGTTGAGATGAGACGCTTCTGTCCAACAAATGCCACATTCAACCTGCAGAAAAGAACATGAGTACTCAGCTAAAAGTTCCTTTCTTCATGGTGACTGGTGTTTCTTAGTCTTAGACCACCAGGTTTCCAATGAGGTGTATCGGATACGTTGTTGTGTGCCGCTGAAATCCGTCCAATTCCGGCGTTGTTTCCTCATGAAATATGTTTGCCTTAAAGCTCATTAAAGTGTTGAACCACAATATCGTTCACCATAACTGAGTCAACTTCAAGACAACCTACTTCTACATTCCAGTCCCGGCTGCTCCTGTTCTGCTGCAGTCCAGAAAACAACAACCCGATACAATTGGCGCTCCTTCCCACAGCCCCGGCCCGGATCCGCATGGTTCCGCTGACTGACTGTGAGACGCGCTCCCTCCAGAGTGGCACAGCCCGATGGGGGTCCTTATCTGGCACGGGGGCGTAAAACAGGTGAGACTGGAAAGCCTGGTTTATTCTGCGTCGAGGGAACGCGTTGCTCTGCAATTCACCGCCAAGCCACTAGGGGGTGGGGCTTTGTCTTTGTATTGTTGACGGGCTCTTGTCGGATTCCTTGGTTTTCTTCCGGTCACAGACAACAATTGTTGGCCATTTGTCAGTCTTTGTAGTGCCGCGAAGAGGCGTTGTAGAGGTGGTCGTACTTGAGCACCTCCTCGATAATCCTTTCTTCAGCTTGGTCCATTTTTTCTTGGAGCTTTTACCACAGAAACTTTGAAAATGGCGGTGTTGTGCTGCGACTGAACCGGAAATGACGTTTTGGTTGGACCAATCACAGTCCTCGACGTTGACGTCACCACGCGTCGACGCGATACGTAAACAGGATTTTTTTGGAGGCGCGTTTCAGGCTACGGCGGAGGTATGAATACTACTCGACACAGAAGCATAAATCAGGCTTAAATCAGGCTTTATAGTCCAACAGGAAGTTAGCATGTCAGAGATGAGACACCCTGATAGTCCAAAAGGAAGTTAGCATGTCAGGGATGAGACACCCCCATAGTCCAACAGGTAGTTAGCATGTCAGGGATGAGACACGCTTATCGTCCAACAGGAAGTTAGCATGTCAGGTATGAGACACGCTTATCGTCCAACAGGAAGTTAGCATGTCAGGGATGAGACACGCTTATCGTCCAACAGGAAGTTAGCATGTCAGGGATGAGACACGCTTATCGTCCAACAGGAAGTTAGCATGTCAGGGATGGGACACGCTTATCGTCCAACAGGAAGTTAGCATGTCAGGGATGAGACACGCTTATCGTCCAACAGGAAGTTAGCATGTCAGGGATGAGACACCCTGATAGTCCAACAGGAAGTTAGCGTCTTCATGGTTCCCTTGACCAGAAGCCAGTGGGATCGTTCCATTCTGACATCTTGATTGACATTTGTCCTTCTCTTAGCTAAATAGCTGGCAATCATTTGAAAAAAACCTTGATTTACTTTTTGTATTTTGATCTTCAGCTCATTTGCATACTTTTGTTAAAATTCTGCCCTTTTTGTCTTTTTTTCTGCTGTTTTTAGCACAAAGTCCACCTGGTGCCTAAAGACCAGTTCAGCATGGACTACGTTGAACCTTCAGTCCGCTGCATCAGCACCCATGGACGGTTCCCCCCTGACAGGAGGATTCTGGTGAGGAACATTAGTGGGACAGCGCTCTTGTTAGAACAGTTCTGATCCACCTTCCCTCCCCCTGTAGCTCCTCCTGTGTCCCCTCAGCGCTCTTGTTAGAACGGTTCTGATCCACCTTCCCTCCCCCTGTAGCTCCTCCTGTGTCCCCTCAGCGCTCTTGTTAGAACGGTTCTGATCCACCTTCCCTCCCCCTGTAGCTCCTCCTGTGTCCCCTCAGTGCTCTTGTTAGAACGGTTCTGATCCACCTTCCCTCCCCCTGTAGCTCCTCCTGTGTCCCCTCAGTGCTCTTGTGAGAACGGTTCTGATCCACCTTCCCTCCCCCTGTAGCTCCTCCTGTGTCCCCTCAGGCTCTTGTTAGAACGGTTCTGATCCACCTTCCCTCCCCCTGTAGCTCCTCCTGTGTCCCCTCAGCGCTCTTGTTAGAACGGTTCTGATCCACATTCCCTCCCCCTGTAGCTCCTCCTGTGTCCCCTCAGGCTCTTGTTAGAACGGTTCTGATCCACCTTCCCTCCCCCTGTAGCTCCTCCTGTGTCCCCTCAGCGCTCTTGTTAGAACGGTTCTGATCCACCTTCCCTCCCCCTGTAGCTCCTCCTGTGTCCCCTCAGCGCTCTTGTTAGAACGGTTCTGATCCACCTTCCCTCCCCCTGTAGCTCCTCCTGTGTCCCCTCAGAGCTCTTGTTAGAACGGTTCTGATCCACCTTCTCTCCCCCTGTAGCTCCTCCTGTGTCCCCTCAGAGCTCTTGTTAGAACGGTTCTGATCCACCTTCCCTCCCCCTGTAGCTCCTCCTGTGTCCCCTCAGAGCTCTTGTTAGAACGGTTCTGATCCACCGTCCCTCCCCCTGTAGCTCCTCCTGTGTCCCCTCAGAGCTCTTGTTAGAACGGTTCTGATCCACCTTCCTCCCCCTGTAGCTCCTCCTGTGTCCCCTCAGCGCTCTTGTTAGAAGGGTTCTGATCCACCTTCCCTCCCCCTGTAGCTCCTCCTGTGTCCCCTCAGCGCTCTTGTTAGAACGGTTCTGATCCACCTTCCCTCCCCCTGTAGCTCCTCCTGTGTCCCCTCAGTGCTCTTGTTAGAACGGTTCTGATCCACCTTCCCTCCCCCTGTAGCTCCTCCTGTGTCCCCTCAGCGCTCTTGTTAGAAGGGTTCTGATCCACCTTCCTTCCCCCTGTAGCTCCTCCTGTGTCCCCTCAGTGCTCTTGTTAGAAGGGTTCTGATCCACCTCCCCTCCCCCTGTAGCTCCTCCTGTGTCCCCTCAGCGCTCTTGTTAGAAGGGTTCTGATCCACCTTCCCTCCCCCTGTAGCTCCTCCTGTGTCCCCTCACATTTCCAAACTCCCTCCCACTGGCTGGTGCTGAAGGAGGGCCAGAGCTCCTCCTACAGGAGCCCATCCTGGCCTCCCCCGCTGCAGCTCCTCCACTGCCCTCCCACCAGAGAGATGAGTCCCCTGGTTCAGAGGTGACAGACCACCTCTGGGAGCAGACAACAGAGACCACATCAGGCTGGACTCCGTGCAGGTAAGGAGGCTGACGGCTGCTGAGTGAGTGAGTTTACGACGCTCCCACCACTGCTGCTGGATTGATTTAACACATCTGGAATATTTAGATTTATTCTGGGTCAACATCTGCATCTGTTGAAGTCCTCAGTCTCCATGCAGGTGGTGTTGTTCCAGATAAAAGGTCTCAATAACAGCATCACTCCAGGTGAAACCATTCCAAAGAAGGCTAAGTGGAGCTGGCATATCAGCCCCCAATGGAAGCCTGCTGCTGCTGCCAAGCTCTCCATGTCATCATGGAAAAGTTGATTGTTCAACTCAATGTTTTTCCCATTGGGAGGAGATTTGTTGTTCCACCATGAAGTCTTTTCTGGTGATGAGTTTGTGTGTTGTAGTAGCATGAAGATATCTTGTTATCATGATCAACTCATCTGGCCTGGTGGAAGAACGCTGCTGTGTTTGGATTCAGAAGAGTCAAATCTGAACCAGGGACTTGTCGTTTTATCCTCGGTCTCTGGACTCATAAAATGGAGACCGGCCCAGTTTGACACTTTTGAACTCCTTCACGATGTTCAAATCTCATGACTGAGATTCGTGATTGGAAACATCGGCGGTTCAGGAAAGAAAACATGTACCATTGAACATCGCTCTCATCCTTCTACTCAGAACGCTGCGGTGGACTCCACCGTGTCCAGGCTTTGGGCAGATACGTCTTCATCCTCCACCACCACCAGCCGCTCCACCCCACCCACCCTGTGCAGGTCTACATTACCAGGGTCGGATCTGGCAGGGTGGAGGATCTTTGATTCATCTTCGCTTTCCTGCTCCGGCTGTTTGAGAAACATTAAAATGGAGATTGTTGTTTGTGTCTTTCAGGCCACGCCAACGCCTCCGTCTTTCCCCACGTTTACGGCTGCCGAAACGTGCCGGTGTCTGAAAACCAGATCATTGTGGATGTGCCGGACCACCAGGTCCTCCTCACCTGCAGGTTCCTGCAGGCAGAGCACTGTGGTGGTAGGTTTCCTGCTCCTCTGCTGGACTGATACCCTCTCCCTTTCCCCACACGTATCTGCTGTTTCTACTCTGTGCCTCCTTCTCCTCTGTCAGGCCTGGACTTCTTCCTTCTGTCTCTCCAGGATTACGTCCTGGTGGTGCCTGAGAGCAGCTCCAGCTCCAGCTCCCTGAACCAAGAACCACTGGAGAAATCTGACCACTTCATCAGCAACTGTGGCCTCAACAGCTTTCATGTCAAGTCGGTGTCTCTCAGCCTGAGTTGGTCCCTGTTCTGTATCCCTGAATGTTCTAGAGGAACTAAACTGGGCCTGACTGGGACGCTTCTGTCTGCTCAGATTTGGGTTGTGAATGCATTCAGATGTCATTTACAAGCATTGGAACTAAAGACCTGAGCCTCAAGAATATTTAGTTCTTGATTTACTTTCTCTTGCAGGGTTTCACTTTGTGCTAATTTTCTTTTGAAGATCTTTGTTTTTTGTTGTCCTTCCATTTAGCAAGTTTGGCTAATAACCTTTTCCCCACTAAACTAATTTTCCTAAAATGTCTCGCTAACGTTTCCTTTTTCTCTGTCGTCCCTCCTGTCCTTCGTCTCCATTCTGTCTCAGCTCAGCTGTGTCTCTTTGGGCTCGCTTCAACAACGGCGCCCTGCCTTGTGCCTGCCATGAGGTTGGAGCTGAGAGTGACACCTGCGAGTCATTTGGTGGTCGGTGCCGCTGCAGGCCCCACGTGATTGGCCGAGACTGCTCCATGTGGGCCGCGGGCTGCTGGGGATTCCCCACTGCAGACGTGAGTGTCAGTTAGCGTCAGTCAGCGAGTGTCTGTTAGCATCACTTTGAGGTTGTTCGAAACTCTTACTACATGACTGTCAGCATCACTTTGAGGTTATTCGAAACGTTCACTTTATTACTGTTAGCATCATTTTGCGTTCAAGAGCAATTCTTCCGACATCACTGTAGCATTATTTTGAGGTTATCAGCAGCTCTTACTACATTACTGTCAGCATCATTTTGAGGTTGTTCGAAACTCTTACTACATTACTGTAAGCATCACTGAGTTTATTAGCAATTATCACTACGTTACTGTTAGCATCATTTTGAGTTCATGAGCAACTCTTCCTACATGACTGTCAGCATCACTTTGAGGTTGTTCGAAACTCTTACTACATTACTGTAAGCATCACTGAGTTTATTAGCAATTATCACTACGTTACTGTTAGCATCATTTTGCGTTCAATAGCAATTCTTACAACATCACTGTCGCATCATTTTTAGGTTATTAGCAATTCTTCCGACATCACTGTCAGCATCATTTTTAGGTTATTCGAAACTTTCACTCCATTACTGTTAGCATCATTTTGAGTTCATTAGCGATTCTTCCAACATCACTGTTGCAATATTTTGAGGTTCGTATTAACTCTTACTACATGACTGTCAGCATCACTTTGAGGTTATTCGAAACTTTCACTCCATTAATGTTAGCATAATTTTGAGTTCATTAGCAATTCTTACTAAATCACTGTCGCATCATTTTGAGATCATTAGCGATTCTTCTGACATCACTGTCGCATTATTTTGAGGTTCGTAGCAACTCTTTCTACATGACATTCAGCAACACTTTTAGGTTGTTCGAAACAC
Organism: Aulostomus chinensis; assembly: GCF_037954235.1. NCBI lineage: Eukaryota > Metazoa > Chordata > Actinopteri > Syngnathiformes > Aulostomidae > Aulostomus > Aulostomus chinensis. Next base: position 52,057,700 of record NC_141320.1, on the reverse strand, counting down.
TTACTACATTACTGTAAGCATCACCGAGTTGATTAGCAACTATCACTACATTACTGTCGCATCATTTTGAGTTCATTAGCAATTCTTACTAAATCACTGTAGCATCGTTTTGATGTTCGTAGCAACTTTTACTACATTACTGTTGCATTATTTAAAGGTTCGTAGCAACTCTTACTACATTACTGTCAGCATCACTTTGAGTTTATTAGCAACTATCACTACATTACTGTTAGCATCATTTTAAGTTTATTAGCAATTCATAGACATCACTGTAGCATTAAATTGAGGTTAGTAGCAACTCTTACTACATGACTGTCAGCATCACTTTGAGGTTATTCGAAACACTTACTACATTACTGTAAGCATCACTGAGTTTATCGCAACTATCACTGCATTACTGTTCGCATCATTTTGAGTTCATTAGCAATTCTGACGACATCACTGTCGCAATATTTTGAGGTTCGAAGAAACTCTTACTACATTACTGTAAGCATCACTGAGTTTATTAGCAACTATCACTACATTACTGTTAGCATCATTTTGAGGTTAGAAGCAACTCTTACTACATGACTGTCAGCATCACTTTGAGGTTGTTCGAAACACTTACTACATTACTGTAAGCATCGCTGAGCTGATTAGCAACTATCACTACATTACTGTTAGCATCATTTTGAGGTTAGAAGCAACTCTTACTACATGACTATCACCATCACTTTGAGGTTGTTCAAAACACTTCCTACATTACTGTTAGCATCATTTTGAGTTCATTAGCAATTCTTACTAAATCACTGTCGCATCATTTTGAGATCTTTAGCAATTCTTCTGACATCACTGTCGCATTATTTTGAGGTTTGTAGCAACTCTTACTACATGACTATCACCATCACTTTGAGGTTGTTCAAAACACTTCCTACATTACTAGTAGAATCATTTTGAGTTCATTAGAAATTCTTCCGACATCACTGTCGCAATATTTTGAGGTTTGTAGCAACACTTACTACATGACTGTCAGCATCACTTTGAAGTTCTTCGAAACTCTTACAACATTACTTTAAGCATCACTGAGTTTATTACCAACTATCACCACATTACTGTTAGCATCATTTTGAGTTCATTAGCAATTCTTACGACATCACTGTCCCATCACTTTGAGATCATTACCAATTCTTCTGACATCACTGTCGCATTATTTTGATGTTCGTAGCAACTTTTACGACATTACCGTTGCATTATTTAAAGGTTCGTAGCAACTCTTACTACATTACTGTAAGCATCACTGAGTTTATAGCAACTATCGCTACATTACTGTTAGCATCATCGAGTTCATTAGCAATTCATAGACATCACTGTACCATTAAATTGAGGTTAGTAGCAACACTTACTACATGACTGTCAGCATCACTTTGAGGTTATTTGAAACGTTCACTCCATTACTGTTAGCATCATTTTGAGTTCATTAGCAATTCTTACTAAATCACTGTCGCATCATTTTGAGATCTTTAGCAATTCTTCTGACATTACTGTCGCATTATTTTGAGGTTCGTAACAACTCTTACTACATGACTGTCAGCATCACTTTGAGGTTGTTCGAAACACTTACTACATTACTGTAAGCATCACTGAGTTGATTAGCAACTAACACTACATTACTGTTAGCATAGTTTTGAGTTCAATAGCAATTCTTACGACATCACTCTCAGCATCATTTTTTATTTACTCGCAACTCAAACCACATGACTGTCAGCATCACTTAAAGGTTATTCGAAACTTTCACTCCATTACTGTTAGCACCATTTTGAGTTCATTAGCAATTCTGACTACATCACTGTCGCATCATTTTGAGGTTCGTTGAAACTCTTACGACATGACTGTCAGCATCACTTTGAGGTTGTTCGAAACGTTCACTCCATTACTGTTCGCATCATTTTGAGTTCATTAGAAATTCTTACTCAATCACTGTCCCATCATTTTGAGATCTTTAGCAATTCTTCTGACATCACTGTCGCATTATTTTGAGGTTCGTAGCAACTCTTACTACATGACTGTCAGCATCACTGAGTTTATAGCAACTGTCACTGCATTACTGTTAGCATCATTTTGAGTTCATTCGCAATTCTTACGACATCACTGTCCCATCAGTTTGAGATCATTACCAATTCTTCTGACATCACTGTCGCATTATTTTGATGTTCGTGTCAACTTTTACTGCATTACCGTTGCATTATTTAAAGGTTCGTAGCAACTCTTACTACATTACTGTCAGCATCACTTTGAGTTTATTCGAAACTTTCACTCCATTACTGTTAGCACCCTTTTGAGTTCATTAGCAATTCTTACTCAATCACTGTCGCATCATTTTGAGATCTTTAGCAATTCTTCTGACATCACTGTCGCATTATTTTGAGGTTCGTAGCAACTCTTACTACATGACTGTCAGCATCACTTTGAGGTTGTTCGAAACACTTACTACATTACTGTAAGCATCACTGAGTTTATTAGCAACTATCACTACATTACTGTAGCATCATTATGAGGTTCGTAGCAACTCTCACCACATTACTGTAGCATCATTTTGAGGTTCGTATCAACTCTCACTACATTACTGTAGCATAAGTTTTAGGAATTTAGAAACTCTCACCACATCACTTCAGCATCATTTTGAGATTTTTAGCAACTCTCACTACATTACTGCACCATTATTGAGGTTCGTAGCAACTCTCACTACATCACTGTAGCATCATTTTGAGGTTCTTAACAACTCACACTGCATTACTGTCAGCATCATTTTGAGGTTTTAAGCAACTCTTACTGCATCACTGGAGCATCATTTTGAGGTCCGGAGCAACTCTCACTACATCACTGTATCATCATTTGGAGATTTTAAGCAACTCTCACTACATCACTGTAGCATCATTTGGAGGATAGTAGCAACTCTCACCACATCACTGTCGCATCATTTTGAGCTTTTTGAGAAACTCTCACAACATCACTGTAGCATCATTTTGAGGTTCGTAGCAACTCTCACTACATTATTGTAGCATCATTTTGAGGATAGTAGCAACTCTCACTACATGACTGTCAGCATCATTTTAAGGTTTTAAGCAACTCTTACTGCATCACTGGAGCATCATTTTGAGGTTTTTAGCAACCTAATACATCACTGGAGCATCATTTTGAGGTTTTTAGCAACCTAATACATTACTGGAGCATCATTTTTTAGGATCGTAGCAACTCTCACTGCATTACTTTCAGCATCATTTTGAGGTTTTTAGCAACTCTAACTACATTACTGTTGCATCATTTTGAGGTTCGTAGCAACTCTCACTACATTACTGTCAGCATCATTTTGAGGTTTTTAGCAACTCTCACTACATCACTTTAGCATCATTTTTAGGTTCTTAGCAACTCTCACTAAATGACTGTCAGACTCATTTTGAGGTTTTAAGCAACTCTTACTGCATCACTGTAGCATCATTTTGAGGTCTGTAGCAACTCTCACCACATCACTGTCGCATCATTTTGAGTTTTTTGAGAAACTCTGACTACATCACTGTAGCATCATTTGGAGGATAGTAGCAACTCTCACCACATCACTGTCGCATCATTTTGAGATTTTAAGCAACTCTCACTACATGACTGTCAGCATCATTTTAAGGTTTTAAGCAACTCTTACTGCATCACTGGAGCATCATTTTGAGATTTGAAGCAACTCTTACTACATGACTGTCAGCATCATTTTAAGGTTTTAAGCAACTCTTACTGCATCACTGGAGCATCATTTTGAGATTTGAAGCAACTCTCACTTCATCACTGGAGCATCATTTTGAGGTTTTTACCAACACTTAATACATCACTGCAGCATCATTTTGAGGTTTTTAGCAACTCTCACCACATTACTGTCAGCATCATTTTGAGGTTTTTAGCAACTGTCACCACATCACTGTCGCATCATTTTGAGATTTTAAGCAACTCTCACTACATCACTTTAGCATCATTTCTTCGATGAGAAGCAACTCTCACTATATCACTGGAGCATCATTTTGAGGTTTTTACCAACACTTACTACATCACTGCAGCATCATTTTGAGGTTTTTAGCAACTCTCACTACATCACTGTAGCATCATTTTGAGAGTCGTAGCATCTCTCACTACATTACTGACAGCATCATTTTGATTTTTTTTTCAACTCTCACCACATCACTTTCGCATCATTTTGAGATTTTTAGCAACTCTTACTACATTACTGTAGCATCATTTTGAGGTTCGCAGCAACTCTCACTACAAAACTGTAGCATCATTTTGAGGTTCGTAGCAACTCTCACTACATCACTGTAGCATCATTTTGAGGTTTTTAGCATCTCTTCCTACATCACTGTAGCATCATTTTGAGGTTCGTTGCAACTCTCACTACATTACGGACAGCATCATTTTGAGATTTTTAGCAACTCTCACCACATCACTGAAGCATCATTTTGAGATTTTTAGCAACTCTCACTACATCACTGTAGCATCATTTTGAGGTTCGTAGCAACTCTCACTACATTACTGACAGCATCATTGTGAGGTTTTTAGCAACTCTCGCCACATCACTTTAGCATCATTTTGAGATTGTTAGCAACTGTTCCGACATCACTGTAGCATCATTTGGAGGATAGTAGCAACTCTCACCACATCACTGTCGCATCTTTTTAAGATTTTAAGAAACTCTCACCACATCACTGTAATATCATTTCTTAGATAAGTACCAACTCTCACTACATCACTGGAGCATCATTTTGAGGTTTTAAGCAACTCTTACTACATCACTGTAGCAACATTTCTCTTCTCTTCCCCACCTCTCTGTCTCCTCTCCTCCCTCACCTCCATCTCTCTCCAGCCCTTTTTAGACAGAAAATGTGCCAAATTTGCCGTCTTGTCTGTGTGAAATGGAGGCGTAATATTCCTCTTTTTGAAAAGACACCCTTGTGTGGGCATCAACACTTGATGTGATGTGCAGCTCACACAACCTCAGTCATTGACAACGCAATGACTGAGGTTGGCAGAGCGGGGCAACAACAGACTCTTGAACTGAAACCCAAGATGGAAACCATCTCGGAGCAGTTGGCCGCTCTGCAAAGAGGAGAGTGATGTTGAAGACCAGAAATTTAACTTTACATTTTGGATTGGACTGAAAGAGAAGACAGATTGGAATGTGTGCTCCTCCGCCCAAACCCACAGCTTCCTTATCGGCTGCCCCATTGTTTATCCTCCAGGAGAACTCCTTCTGCCTTGGTGACGTAAATGGCGCGTACTATCCTCCCCTCCCCTTCCCCCGTGTGTTCCTGACCCTTGCCTCTGCCCTCTCCACCTCCCTTGGGGTGGCAGCGCAGACCTTGTAGTCTGGCTGCAGGCCTCACTCTCACTTGCCTCCATTGGGACAATGGACTGTTCAAGTTCAGCGTACATACACAACAAATGTATATGTGCTGCTGTTAATTCTGAAGTGTACCATTATTACGATTAAACTGTGCATTCAGGGAACATTAAAGTGGTTTCAATCGTATTCATCAGGTTGATTTCAGTTTGTAGACGTTAATGATAAATCTTCTATACAAAGTTAAACACGGTGTTCCTCAAGGTTCAGTGCTGGGGCCGATAGTCTTCACTTTATATATGCTTCCTTTAGGTCATATTATTGGGAAACAGTCCATAAATTTCCATTGTTACACAGATGATACTCAATTATATTTATCAATAAAGCTGGATGAATGCCAACAGTTGTCTAAAACTCCATGTATGAGTTCCATCTAGGCTGGACTTTTGTAATTCTTTATTATCAGGCTGCACCAACAAGTGGTTAAAGACTCGACAGCTGCACATGTATTGACAGGAACCAGGAAGAGAAACAATCGTAACAATAACATACACTCAAATAAGATAGTCTGAATACACTCGAAGATAATTCAGTGTTTGATCAGTGATCAATACGTCAATACAAAGATCAGTAAGTGGTCCCAGGTGGATCTTTCCATGGTGACCTCAGAGAAAATAAGATCAGCCCTCTCACCGTCATATCCAATGATGGCTCCATTATGTCAGGTTAACTGAGTTCATTTCCTGCTGCATTATCTGAAAAACGCTTTCTTAAACCAGAACCTCCAAGTTGGGTCTGAACGACCATGATAAATTGCACTATCTACTCAGTTTGAGTCACACCAACACAGAATGGACAAAGGACATTTTTCTGTTGTGTTGTTTCATGTTTTCCTGATCTGGGAAGCTTTTGCAAGACAAATGTCTCTCAAGTGTGTGTTCTCCTCATGAGTGTGTTAACATGCAGGCTTCCTCTTGTGACAACTGATGTCATTGGAAACCATCTTGAGGACATTTGGAGAAAGTTCAATCTTTTAGCTGCAGTTACAGTGACTTACAACTCTGGAACAACAACAAAAACACCCCTCCACAAACACTCTTGTCCAACATTTGTGCCCAAATTTTCTCCTCATGAGGCATCAAATCACTACAAAAACTGCCATTAAGTTGATCTGGTTGGCACTGGTATTTGTTCTTGCTGCATCATCGTCCAGCCTCCAACCAGAGGTCCCTCAGTTATCATGGAGCCACAGGTGGAGTCTGGATTCTTTTCTAGAATGAGACGGCAATGAGAGTCCTGCCAAGTGACATCACTGACATGAATGGATGACTTCAGTCACGTGACTGGATGACTTCAGTCACATGACTGGATGACTTCAGTCACATGACTGGATGACTTCAGTCACATGACTGGATGACAGTGTAGATGCCAATATAGAGGTTGGGGAAATCGCCTCTGAGAATCCAGCTTGAAGCCACGCCCTCCTTGTCCTTCAAAAACCCAAACAGCGACCATCAGTCTCCCTCCAATCCTGTACTTGGTTCAATGTTGCTGTTCCATTTTGCAGCAGTAGGTGTCGCTGTGATACCAGGTTCAGTTCAAGAGTCCCAACTCCAGCTCATGTTGGTGACCTCAGTGGCAGGTAAAATGGTGCTTCAGTGGATCATGTGATCAACTCATGTGTGTCCTCACTGCTCCACAGGTCTGTCAAATGTTCTGTAAAATAGTTGGACCCAGCAGAGCTGCTAGATTAAGAGTTGATGGAGTCGTTGCAGATACCAGGGTCCAGTTCCATCCTCACTACCCCTGGTGACCATGTCAAAGTGTCCTTGAGTAAGATACTGAACCCCTAAATACTTCTGATGAGTAGGTTGGCTCCTTGCATGGCAGCCTTCAGCATCAGTGTGTGAGTGTGTGTGAATGAGAGGACATTGTTCAGCTCCTTGAGTGCTGCTGAGGTAGAAAGGCTCTGTACAAACTGAGTCCTTTTACCATTTCTTTCCTGCTTCTAGCGGTGCTGTTGTCACTTCCTGTGACCGTGGAGGGAAGGGGTCCCCCTTCAGAATAAGTTTTATATCATGATGTTACTTCCTCTTCAACATGCCTTTAGCAGACCAACTCAGAGAGCAGCACAGTGAGGTAGTGTGGCCGAGCGGTCTAAGGCGCTGGATTTAGGCTCCAGTCTCTGAGGAGGCGTGGGTTCAAATCCCACCACTGCCATCATGTCCCAGGTCACTGGAGAGGTGTGGCAGGTCTCTAACTGCCTCTCCTCTCTCTTCCACTGGTATCTTCAAACCTGTGACCAGAAGAAGAATCCTCCTGTGAGTCCACAGACCTCAGCACTGCTGCTCTGACTACCAGGTTACTTCCTGGTTATCAGAGTGAAGTCATGGTGAGGTAGTCAGTTGTTCATTTTGTTTTATGACAGAGGCCTCATTGTGAATTAAATAATTCTATTTCTTTACTTGATGTTTCACGCTGTTTCGATTGAAAAAGGCGAGTTCCTGGAGAAGATCTTCTAGGGGTCCAGGTTAAAGCGGTGCCCCAGCTGGCACCAGGCGCTGACCCAGGTCCTGCATGGGAGATACTGTCAGTTCTGTTCTGCCCTGCTCACAACCACAGGCTGGTGTTGAGGCCTGCAGCAACCAGGGCCCCAGTCACCAAGAGTATAAAGGCTGGTCATTGTGGCAGTGGGAGGAGTCAAAATGAAGACAGACCAATGTGAGCAGGACGTTCCTGGAGAAGTCATCCATCCACTTTCTATTCTTATCCTTTAAGGGTCACGGGGGGGGGGGGGTGATCCCAGGTGACATTGTTCAAGAGGCAGGGTTCACCCTGGACAGGTCACCAGTCCATCCGGAGAAATGAGGTGGTCGGTATCATGCAACCTAAACTAAAACATGAGTCAGATCAAATTCAGATTAAAGCAAGAGGCTCCAGATCAAAGTCAGAATTCCTCATGATGTCATCAGGGCTTTGACAGTAGCTAGAATTCTGTCTTTGATCTCAGGAGGACATGAAAGAAACACAATTGAGGAAAGTAGAGGAGAACATTCAGCTTCATTAGAAACACTTGAACTGTTGAACAGTAGAATTTGTTTGAAACAGTTTACAACACTGAGTGACAGGATTGAAGAGGGGAGAGTTTTCTACTTTAAATTTAATTCTAACTTCAAAGTCAAGTCAAGTCAATTTTATTTATTTTGTGCCAAATCCCAACAGAAGTTATCTCATGACACTTTACAAGTTTATCTAATGAGACAGGTACCCTGGAAGGTATCACCTTGGCCCCCCAGCACCACCCGAAGGAACCGAGGAGGTCTCTTTGTTCAGGATCTGTCCTTTCATGCCCACATTCAGCAAATTTCGAGGACTGCTTTCTTTCATTTGTGAAACATTGCTGAGATCAGACACATCCTGTCTCAAAAAGATGCAGAAAAACTAGTCCATGCCTTTGTCACTTCCAGGCTGGATTACTGCAATTCCCTCCTATCAGGCTGCACCAGGAGGTCCCTAAAGACTCTCCAGCTGGTCCAGAACGCTGCTGCCTGACTAGAACTAGTAGAAGAGACCATGTCTCTCCTGTACTGGCCTCTCTGCATGGCTCCCTGTCAAATTTAGAAGAGAATTCAAAATTCCCCTTCTACCATCCAAGTCCTCAACAGTCAGGCTCCTTCATACCTGACAGAGCTCCTAGTCCCCTATTATCCAGCTAGAACCCTTCGCTCCCAGGATGCAGGGTTACTGGTGGTTCCTAGAGTTTCTAAAAGTAGACTGGGAGCCAGAGCCTTCAGCTATCAGGCTCCCCTCCTGTGGAACCGTCTCACAGTTTCAGTCCAGGATGCAGACACCCTCTTGACCTATAAGAACAGACGAAAGACCTTCCTTTTTGATCAGGCTTATAGTTGGGCTGCTTAGGCTGGCCCTTAGATATGCTGCTAAAGGCTTAGACTGCTGGGGGATCTCCCATGGTGCACTGGGCTTCTCTCTCCTCCTCTCTGTCCTCCTATATGTGTCATACATAAATCATACTCATATGTATTACTAACTCGTCTCCTTCTCCAGAGCCTTCAGGCTCCCCTCATCCCAGATGTGGGTGCTGCTGGAGGAGGCTGCAGACCTGAAGAGGCTCAAGCTGCCACCCGTAGCTCCACCTGCTCACCGTCTGTCCATCAGTCTCTTCACTTCTCTCTCTCTTTATCTCTGTCCCACTCTTTCCTTCTGCATATCTGTCTTCCTCCATTATCTGTCTTTGTCTCTGCCCCGCTCTCCTGCTCTCTTTCCCTCCAACCGGTCAAAGCAGAAGGCCGTCCCCACTGATCCTGGATCTGCTCGACGTTCCTGCCTGTTAAAAGGAAGGTTTTTGTCGCCGCTGTTGCAGGATGTGCTGCTGGTGGAGAATTGTTGGGTGGAGGTTCATTGAAGGAGTTTGGTTCTAGACCTGCTCTACTAGTGAAGAGTCATGAGAGAACTTTTGTTGTGATTTGGCGCAATACAAATAAAACTGACTTGACCAGTGTCATTTGTGGTCTTTTGTAAATTGCATGCCACATGAAATTATTGTTGGTCAGTTTTCTAGCGACTGTCTCACAGTGGCAAGACAAGAACACTTCTACTTTTGATGATGACAGTTTGTTCAACACTGAACTTCACCCAGTACCATGTTGTCAAACACTGGAACCTCCACAGCACCTGAACAGGGACTTGAACCCTGGACCCTCACATTAAAAGTCTGATGCTCTACCGTCTGAGCTCCTCAGGCTCTTTCTACAGCATTTAGACAGGAACAGAAACACCTGTGAAGGTCAAACTGATGCTTTCTTGACTTGTTCAGTCCTCCATGTTAAAGTCCACCATGCTTTTGATTGGCTCTGATTCTCTGTGGCAAAATCCAACAAGAGGCTCCAAAAATGTCCTGAATGTCACAAGAATGCACAGGACAAGATGTTAGTTTCCTTCATGTCTGCAGTTCCTCCACTGGAAAGTAAAGTCAATGCTGCTCCTCTGCTGAAACCTGGGATCGGACCAGGGACCTTTAGATCTTCAGTCTAAGGCTCTCCCAACTGAGCTGGTTCAGTTCTGAGTGAGGGCCCTGCTTCTCTCATTTATAATCTCTTCCACTCTCACTAGAACTTAGAGAGGATTGGAGCTTCTGAAGTCCTGACACAAATCACACCAGGGACTCTGAACCACACAGTGAAGGAGTTGGTCATCAAGGTCGATGGCAGCTTATTAAGTTCTAGCTTTTATCAAATATAAGAAATGTAAATGAATTCAACATTGATTGCATTTCCCTCCTTTCTTTGGTGCCCTCAGACTTTCTGAGAATTGTAGGAGGAACTGCTCTCTGCTCTGTGTTTGTTCTGCTCAATGGAGGAAGGAACCGAGGACCGAAGCTCTTAAGTTTTCCAGTTCCTACATCAGTGAATGGACTTTCTGTGCTGAGGAGGAACCAAAGCTACTAAGGAGGATTACAGAGTTTGTCCTTGCTGGAGTCAGTGACTTAATAGAGTCTAACAAAGGGTTGAACCTGAATGAGACAGTCACCCTTCAACATGGGGCCATGGCAGAGTGAACCAAGGACACTACAATGGGGGTGAGAGTGGAGCCATGATGGATTCACAGTTCATCACCTCCACCATCATGTGGACCACCTGATCACCTTTCCCTCAACCTCTAAATAACTCATTCCCTGACCGGGAATTGAACCCGGGCCACGGCGGTGAGAGCGCCAAATCCTAGCCACTAGACCATCAGGGACCACACTGAGCTCTCCAACAACAGAGACTATACACAATGACTCAAGAACACAGGACTCTGTGGTCTCAGCTTGAGATGCAGAGGGTCCACCAAGACCACCAGACACCTCAGCCACCTGAAGACAGTCCACCCCAGGATCAGCTTCTATGACTCAGTGGTCCAGAACCATGATGAAGCCTGATCATGAATGTGAGCAAAGCTCTTGGAACAGGCCTGCTGCCACCACAACTAAGATCCTGCAGGTCACTAGAAACTCCAGTGTCCAGCTGACAAGTGGACGTTCCTCTGATCTGTGGTGGTGCTGAGTTTAGCAAACATCTCCAACAAGAAGATGAAGGAGGCCATCAACTCCTCCAAGCTCAACATCTATACTGGCTTTACTGGGAGATCAGGAGGTCAAAGCAGATCTTCCCCCTCCACCTCAGATGGTTTCTACTCACAGAGATGAGGGACCAGTTCAAACCAGCTCCCTGGAGCTCCCTTAAGCCATTGTCCCCCTCAGCTAACATCCGGATCTGGACCTGCACCGGTGCTGACTTGTGTCTTGAGTCCCCAGAGTTTGTTGAACCAGAGAAGCTTCAACTGGTGGCGGTCGTACAACCAAGCGTGAAGGTGAGCCTGCATTGTCTGATCTGGAGCTAACAGGAATTAGCAAGTTAGCAACTGTTCTAGAGTTGCTGCTGAGTTGAATTTGAATTTATTTGTTAAAAGGTTCCAGTTTCTATGAGGTCAGGGAAGATTGGTGTGGATCCAAAGGTCCCTGGTTGGATTCCCACCTCTCACAGAGGACCTGATGCTTCACGTGAGCTGTGGGATTGGTCTTTACTGCTGAGACAGAAAGAATCCTCCCACATTGGCTTCTTTTAACTGTCAACATTGGTTTGGCTCATTGGAACATTTTCAAACCCTCGTTGCTCAGATTTTACATGAATTTGATCATGACTTCAGACAAATGTTCTGTTTATTAATTAAATAATCACTTGAGTTATGAATTTAGTGAGTCAACCAGACTTGGTCAAAGATAAAAGTTAGTCTGGTTATTATTCAGTTTCCAGTCAGTAGGGACACACACACACACACACAGCCTGTCTTCAGTATAAAATGGTCTGTCACGTTCTCTCACGTTGGAAGATTTCTCTGACTCCCTTGTGAATAAAGAGATTCTTCATCTGCCACCTGAGTCTTGATCCACTGATTCCTCTGATCCACCTCTTTCTGCTCCAACAAGGCTGACATGGATCAGGTGGGTCCATGTTTTTTGCTAATTGCTAATGAACACAAAATGATGCTAAAAGTAATGTAGTGATAGTTGCTAATAAACTCAGTGATGCTTACAGTAATGTAGTAAGTGTTTCGAACAATTTCAAATGATGCTGAACGTCATGTAGTAAGAGTTGCTAATGAACTCAATTCAAAGCTACAGTGATGTCGTGAGAATTGCTCAACAACTCAAAATGATGCTAACAGTAATGTAGTGATAGTTGCTAAAAAACTCAAAGTGATGCTGACAGTAATGTAGTAAAAGTTGCTACTACCCTCAAAATATTGCTACAGTGATGTTGTAAGAATTGCTAATGAACTCAAAATGATGCGAACAGTAATGTAGTGATAGTTGCTAATGATCTCAAAGTGATGCTGACAGTCATGTAGTGAGAGTTGCTTCGAACCTCAAAATAATGCGACAGTGATGTTGGAAGAATTGCTAATGATCTCAAAATGTTGCGACAGTGATGGAGTAAGAATTGCTAATGAACTCAAAATGATGCTAACAGTAATGTAGTGATAGTTGCGAATCAAGTCAGTGATGCTTACAGTAATGTAGTAAGTGTTTCGAATAACCTCTAAGTGATGCTGACAGTCATGTAGTAAGAGTTGCTAAAAACCTTAAAATAATGCAACAATAATGTAGTAAGAGTTGCTACGAACCTCAAAATAATGTGACAGTGATGTCAGAAGAATTGCTAATGATCTCAAAATGATGCGACAGTGATTTAGTAAGAATTGCTAATGAACTCAAAATGATGCTAACAGTAATGGAGTGAACGTTTCGAATAACCTCAAAGTGATGCTGACAGTCTTGTAGTAAGAGTTGTTACGAACCTCAAAATAATGCGACAGTGATGTCGGAAGAATTGCTAATGATCTCAAAATGATGCGACAGTGATGTCGTAAGAATTGCTCATGAACTCAAACTGATGCGAACAGTAATGGAGTGAACGTTTCGAATAATCTCAAAGTGGTGCTGACAGTCTTGTACTAAGAGTTGCTACGAACCTCAAAATAATGCGACAGTGATGTCGGAAGAATTGCCAAAGATCTCAAAATGATGCGACAGTGAGTTCAGAAGAATTGGTAATGATCTCAAAATGATGCTAACAGTAATGGACTGAACATTTCGAATAACCTCAAAGTCATGCTGACAGTCATGTACTAAGAATTGCTACGAATCTCAAAATAATGCGACAGTAATGTAGTAAAAGTTGCTACGAACCTCAAAATATTGCGACAGTGATGTCGGAAGAATTGCTAATGAACTCAAGATGATGCTAACAGTAATGGAGTGAAACTTTCGAATAACCTCAAAGTGATGCTGACAGTCATGTAGTAAGTGTTGCTACGAACCTCAAAATAATGCGACAGTCATGTAGTAAAAGTTGCTACGAACATCAAAATATTGCGACAGTGATGTCGGAAGAATTGCTAATGAACTCAATATGATGCTAACAGTAATGTAGTGATAGTTGCTAAGAAACTCAGTGATGCTTACAGTAATGTAGTAAGAGTTTCGAATAACCTCAAAGTGATGCTGACAGTCATTTAGTAAGAGTTGCTAATGAACTCAATTTAATGCTACAGTGATGTCGTGAGAATTGCTCAACAACTCAAAATGATGCTATAAGTAATGTAGTGATAGTTGCTAATAAACTCAAAGTGATGCTGACAGTCATGTAGTAAGAGTTGCTACGAACCTTAAAATAATGCAACAGTAATGTAGTAAGAGTTGCTACGAACCTCAAAATAATGCGACAGTGATGTCAGAAGAATTGCTAAAGATCTCAAAATGATGCGACAGTGATGTAGTAAGAATTGCTAATCAAGTCAGTAATGCTTACAGTAATGTAGTAAGAGTTGCTACGAACCTCAAAATAATGCGACAGTGATGTCAGAAGAATTGCAAAAGATGTCAAAATGATGCGACAGTGATGTAGTAAGAATTGCTAATGAACTCAAAATGATGCTAATAGTAATGGAGTGAAAGTTTCCAATAACCTCAAAGTGATGCTGACAGTGATGTAGTAAGAGTTGCTACGAACCTCAAAATAATGCGACAGTAATGTAGTAAAAGTTGCTACGAACCTCAAAATATTGCGACAGTGATGTCGGAAGAATTGCTAATGAACTCAAAATGATGCTAACAGTAATGTAGTGATAGTTGCTAATCAAGTCAGTGATGCTTACAGTAATGTAGTAAGTGTTTCGAATAACCTCAAAGTGATGCTGACAGTCATGTAGTAAGAGTTGCTACGAACCTCAAAATAATGCGACAGTGATGTCAGAAGAATTGCTAAAGATCTCAAAATGATGCGACAGTGATGTAGTAAGAATTGCTCATCAAGTCAGTAATGCTTACAGTAATGTAGTAAGAGTTGCTACGAACCTTAAAATAATGCAACAATAATGTAGTAAGACTTTCTACGAACCTCAAAATAATGTGAAAGTGATGTCAGAAGAATTGCTAATGATCTCAAAATGATGCGACAGTGATTAAGTAAGAATTGCTCATGAACTCAAAATGATGCTAACAGTAATGGAGTGAACGTTTCGAATAACCTCAAAGTGATGCTGACAGTCTTGTAGTAAGAGTTGCTACGAACCTCAAAATAATGCGACAGTGATGTCGGAAGAATTGCTAATGAACTTAAAATGATGCTAACAGTATTGTAGTGATAGTTGCTAATCAACTCAGTGAGGCTTACAGTAATGTAGTAAGTGTTTTGCATAACCTCAAAGTGATGGTGACAGTCATTAGGAAGAGTTGCTACGAACCTCAAAATAATGCGACAGTGATGTCAGAAGAATTGCGAAAGATCTCAAAATGATGCGACAGTGAATTAGTAAGAATTGTCATGAACTCAAAATGATGCTAACAGTAATGGAGTGAACGTTTCGAATAACCTCAAAGTGATGCTGACAGTCATGTACTAAGAGTTGCTTCGAACCTCAAAATAATGCGACAGTAATGTAGTAAAAGTTGCTACGAACCTCAAAATATTGCGACAGTGATGTCGGAAGAATTGCTAATGAACTCAAGATGATGCTAACAGTAATGTAGTGATAGTTGCTAAGAAACACAGTGATGCTTACAGTAATGTAGGAAGAGTTTCGAACAACCTGAAAGTGATGCTGACAGTCATTTAGTAAGAGTTGCTAATGAACTCAATTCAATGCTACAGTGATGTCGTGAGAATTGCTGATGAACTCAAAATGATGCTAACAGTAATGTAGTGATAGTTGCTATAAAAATCAAAGTGATGCTGACGGTAATGTAGTAAGAGTTGCTACGAACCTTAAAATAATGCAACAAAAATGTAGTAAGAGTTGCTACGAACCTTAAAATAATGCAACAATAATGTAGTAAGAGTTGCTACGAACCTCAAAATAATGTGACAGTGATGTCGGAAGAATTGCTAATGAACTCAAGATGATGCTAACAGTAATGGAGTGAAACTTTCGAATAACCTCAAAGTGATGCTGACAGTCATGTACTAAGAGTTGCTACGAACCTCAAAATAATGCGACAGTGATGTCGGAAGAATTGCTAATGAACTCAAAATGATGCTAACAGTAATGTAGTGATAGTTGCTAATCAAGTCAGTGATGCTTACAGTAATGTAGAAAGTGTTTCGAATAACCTCAAAGTGATGCTGACAGTCATGTAGTAAGAGTTGCTACGAACCTCAAAATAATGCGACAGTAATGTAGTAAAAGTTGCGACGAACCTCAAAATATTGCGACAGTGATATCAGAAGAATTGCAAATGAACTCAAAATGATGCTAACAGTAATGTAGTGATAGTTGCTAATCAAGTCAGTGATGCTTAAAGTAATGTAGTAAGTGTTTCGAATAACCTCAAAGTGATGCTGACAGTCATGTAGTAAGAGTTGCTACGAACCTCAAAATAATGCGACAGTGATGTCAGAAGAATTGCTAAAGATCTTAAAATGATGCGACAGTGATTTAGTAAGAATTGCTCATGAACTCAAAATGATGCTTACAGTAATGGAGTGAATGTTTCGAATAACCTCAAAATGATGCTGACAGTCTTGTACTAAGAGTTGCTACGAACCTCAAAATAATGCGACAGTGATGTCGGAAGAATTGCTAATGAACTCAAGATGATGCTAACAGTAATGTAGTGATAGTTGCTAAGAAACTCAGTGATGCTTACAGTAATGTAGTAAGAGTTTCGAACAACCTCAAAGTAATGCTGACAGTCATTTAGTAAGAGTTGCGAATGAACTCAATTTAATGCTACAGTGATGTCGTGAGAATTGCTCATAAACTCAAAATGATGCTAACAGTAATGTAGTGATAGTTGCTAATAAACTCAAAGTGATGCTGACAGTAATGTAGTAAGAGTTGCTACGAACCACAAAACATTGCGACAGTGATGTCGGAAGAATTGCTAATGAACTCAAAATGATGCTAACAGTAATGTAGTGATAGTTGCTAATCAAGTCAGTGATGCTTACAGTAATTTAGTAAGAGTTGCTACGAACCTCAAAATAATGCGACAGTAATGTAGTAAAAGTTGCTACGAACCTCAAAATATTGCGACAGTGATGTCGGAAGAAATGCAAATGAACTCAAAATGATGCTAACAGTAATGTAGTGATAGTTGCTAATCAACTCAGTGATGCTTACAGTAATGTAGTAAGAGTTTCGAACAACCTCAAAGTGATGCTGACAGTCATTTAGTAAGAGTTGCTAATAAACTCAGTTCAATGCTACAGTGATGTCGTGAGAATTGCTCAACAACTCAAAATGATGCTAACAGTAATGTAGTGATAGTTGCTAATAAACTCAAAGTGATGCTGACAGTAATGTAGTAAGAGTTGCTAGGAACCTTAAAATAATGCAACAATAATGTAGTAAGAATTACTACGAACCTCAAAATAATGTGACAGTGATGTCAGAAGAATTGCTAATGATCTCAAAATGATGCGACAGTGATGTAGTAAGAATGGCTAATGAACTCAAAATGATGCTAACAGTAATGGAGTGAAAGTTTCCAATAACCTCAAAATGATGCTTACAGTCATGTAGTAAGAGTTGCTACGAACCTCAAAATAATGCGACAGTAATGTAGTAAAAGTTGCTACGAACCTCAAAATATTGCGACAGTGATTTCGGAAGAATTGCTAATGAACTCAAAATGATGCTAACAGTAATGGAGTGAAACTTTCGAATAACCTCAAAGTGATGCTGACAGTCATGTAGTAAGTGTTGCTACAAACCTCAAAATAATGCGAAAGTAATGTCATAAAAGTTGCTACGAACCTCAAAATATTGTGACAGTGATGTCGGAAGAATCGCTAATGAACTCAAGATGATGCTAACAGTAATGTAGTGAAAGTTGCTAAGAAACTCAGTGATGCTTACAGTAATGTAGTAAGAGTTTCGAACAACCTCAAAGTGATGCTGACAGTAATTTAGTAAGAGTTGCTCATGAACTCAATTTAATGCTACAGTGATGTCGTGAGAATTGCTCAACAACTCAAAATGATGCTAACAGTAATGTAGTGATAGTTGCTAATAAACTCAAAGTGATGCTGACAGTAATGTAGTAAGAGTTGCTACGAACCTTAAAATAATGCAACAATAATGTAGTAAGAGTTGCTACGAACCTCAAAATATTGCGACAGTGATGTCGGAAGAATTGCTAATGAACTCAAGATGATGCTAACAGTAATGTAGTGATAGTTGCTAAGAAACTCAGTAATGCTTACAGTAATGTAGTAAGAGTTTCGAACAACCTCAAAGTGATGCTGACAGTCATGTAGTAAGAGTTGCTAATGAACTCAATTTAGTGCTACAGTGATGTCGTGAGAATTGCTCAACAACTCAAAATGATGCTAACAGTAATGTAGTGATAGCTGCTAATAAACTCAAAGTGATGCTGACAGTAATGTAGTAAGAGTTGCTACGAACCTTAAAGTAATGCAACAATAATGTAGTAAGAGTTGCTACGAACCTCAAAATATTGCGACAGTGATGTCGGAAGAATTGCTAATGATCTAAAAATGATGCGACAGTGATGAAGTAAGAATTGCTAATGAACTCAAAATGATGCTAACAGTAATGGAGTGAAACTTTCGAATAACCTCAAAGTGATGCTGACAGTAATGTAGTAAGAGTTGCTACGAACCTTAAAATAATGCAAAAATAATGTAGCAAGAGTTGCTTCGAACCTCAAAATAATGTGACAGTGATGTCAGAAGAATTGCTAATGATCTCAAAATGATGCGACAGTGATGTAGTAAGAATTGCTAATGAACTCAAAATGATGCTAACAGTAATGGAGTGAAACTTTCGAATAACCTCAAAGTGATGCTTACAGTCATGTAGTAAGTGTTGCTACGAACCTCAAAATAATGCGACAGTAATGTAGTAAAAGTTGCTACGAACCTCAAAATATTGCGACAGTGATGTCGGAAGAATTGCTAATGAACTTAAAATCATGCTAACAGTAATGTAGTGGTAGTTGCTAATCAACTCAGTGATGATTACAGTAATGTAGTAAGAGTTTCGAACAACCTCAAAGTGATGCTGACAGTCATGTAGTAAGAGTTGCTAATGAACTCAATTTAGTGCTACAGTGATGTCGTGAGAATTGCTCAACAACTCAAAATGATGCTAACAGTAATGTAGTGATAGCTGCTAATAAACTCAAAGTGATGCTGACAGTAATGTAGTAAGAGTTGCTACGAACCTTAAAGTAATGCAACAATAATGTAGTAAGAGTTGCTACGAACCTCAAAATATTGCGACAGTGATGTCGGAAGAATTGCTAATGATCTAAAAATGATGCGACAGTGATGAAGTAAGAATTGCTAATGAACTCAAAATGATGCTAACAGTAATGGAGTGAAACTTTCGAATAACCTCAAAGTGATGCTGACAGTAATGTAGTAAGAGTTGCTACGAACCTTAAAATAATGCAAAAATAATGTAGCAAGAGTTGCTTCGAACCTCAAAATAATGTGACAGTGATGTCAGAAGAATTGCTAATGATCTCAAAATGATGCGACAGTGATGTAGTAAGAATTGCTAATGAACTCAAAATGATGCTAACAGTAATGGAGTGAAACTTTCGAATAACCTCAAAGTGATGCTTACAGTCATGTAGTAAGTGTTGCTACGAACCTCAAAATAATGCGACAGTAATGTAGTAAAAGTTGCTACGAACCTCAAAATATTGCGACAGTGATGTCGGAAGAATTGCTAATGAACTTAAAATCATGCTAACAGTAATGTAGTGGTAGTTGCTAATCAACTCAGTGATGATTACAGTAATGTAGTAAGTGTTTCGAACAACCTCAAAGTGATGTTGACAGTCATGTACTAAGAGTTGCTAAGAATCTCAAAATAATGCGACAGTAATGTAGTAAAAGTTTCTACGTACCTCAAAATATTGCGACAGTGATGTCGGAAGAATTGCTAATGAACTCAAGATGATGCTAACAGTAATGTAGTGATACTTGGTAAGAAACTCTGTGATGCTTACAGTAATGTAAGAGTTTCGAACAACCTCAAAGTGATGCTGACGTTCATTTAGTAAGAGTTGCTAATGAACTCAATTTAATGCTACAGTGATGTCGTGAGAATTGCTCAAAAACTCAAAATGATGCTAACAGTAATGTAGTGATAGTTGCTAATAAATTCAAAGTGATGCTGACAGTAATGTAGTAAGAGTTGCTACGAACCTTAAAATAATGCAACAATAATGTAGGAAGAGCTGCAACGAACCTCAAAATATTGCGACAGTGATGTCGGGAGACTTGCTAATGAACTTAAAATGATGCTAACAGTAATGGAGTGAAACTTTCGAATAACCTCAAAGTGATGCTTACAGTCATGTAGTAAATGTTGCTACGACCTTCAAAATAATGCGACAGTAATGTAGCAAAAATTGCTACGAACCTCAAAATATTGCGACAGTGATGTCGGAAGAATTGCTAATGAACTCAAAATGATGCTTACAGTAATGTAGTGATAGTTGCTAATCAACTCAGTTATGCTTACAGTAATGTAGTAAGTGTTTCGAATAACCTCAAAGTGATGCTGAAAGTCATGTACTAACAGTTGCTACGAACCTCAAAATAATGCGACAGTAATGTAGTAAAAGTTGCTACGAACCTCAAAATATTGCGACAGTGATGTCTGAAGGATTGCAAATGAACTCAAGATGATGCTAACAGTAATGTAGTGATAGTTGCTAAGAAACTCAGTGATGCTTACAGTAATGTAGTAAGAGTTGCTACGAACCTTAAAATAATGCAACAATAATGTAGTAAGAGTTGCTACGAACCTCAAAATAATGTGACAGTGATGTCAGAAGAATTGCTAATGAACTCAAAATGATGCTAACAGTAATGGAGTGATAGTTCCTCATCAATTCAGTGATGCTTCCAGTAATGTAGTAAGTGTTTCGAATAACCTCAAAGTGATGCTGACAGTCATGGAGTAATAGTTGCTACGGACCTCAATATAATGCAACAGTAATGTAGTGAAAGTCGCTACGAACCTCAAAATATTGCGACAGTGATGTCGGAAGAATTGCTAATGAACTTAAAATGATGCTAACAGTAATGTAGTGATAGTTGCTAATCAACTCAGTAATGCTTACAGTAATGTAGTAAGTGTTTCGAATAACCTCAAAGTGATGCTGACAGTCATGTAGGAAGAGTTGCGAATAAACTCAGTTCAATGCTACAGTGATGTCGTGAGAATTGCTCAACAACTCAAAATGATGCTAACAGTAATGTAGTGATAGCTGCTAATAAACTCAAAGTGATGCTGACAGTAATGTAGTAAGAGTTGCTACGAACCTTAAAGTAATGCAACAATAATGTAGTAAGAGTTGCTACGAACCTCAAAATATTGTGACAGTGATGTCGGAAGAATTGCTAATGATCTAAAAATGATGCGACAGTGATGTAGTAAGAATTGCTAATGAACTCAAAATGATGCTAACAGTAATGGAGTGAAACTTTCGAATAACCTCAAAGTGATGCTGACAGTAATGTAGTAAGAGTTGCTACGAACCTTAAAATAATGCAAAAATAATGTAGCAAGAGTTGCTTCGAACCTCAAAATAATGTGACAGTGATGTCAGAAGAATTGCTAATGTTCTCAAAATGATGCGACAGTGATGTAGTAAGAATTGCTAATGAACTCAAAATGATGCTAACAGTAATGGAGTGAAACTTTCGAATAACCTCAAAGTGATGCTTACAGTCATGTAGTAAGTGTTGCTACGAACCTCAAAATAATGCGACAGTAATGAAGTAAAAGTTGCTACGAACCTCAAAATATTGCGACAGTGATGTCGGAAGAATTGCTAATGAACTTAAAATCATGCTAACAGTAATGTAGTGGTAGTTGCAAATAAACTCAAAGTGATGCTGACAGTAATGTAGTAAGAGTTGCTACGAACCTTAAAGTAATGCAACAATAATGTAGTAAGAGTTGCTACGAACCTCAAAATATTGTGACAGTGATGTCGGAAGAATTGCTATTGATCTAAAAATGATGCGACAGTGATGTAGTAAGAATTGCTAATGAACTCAAAATGATGCTAACAGTAATGGAGTGAAACTTTCGAATAACCTCAAAGTGATGCTGACAGTAATGTAGTAAGAGTTGCTACGAACCTTAAAATAATGCAAAAATAATGTAGCAAGAGTTGCTTCGAACCTCAAAATAATGTGACAGTGATGTCAGAAGAATTGCTAATGATCTCAAAATGATGCGACAGTGATGTAGTAAGAATTGCTAATGAACTCAAAATGATGCTAACAGTAATGGAGTGAAACTTTCGAATAACCTCAAAGTGATGCTTACAGTCATGTAGTAAGTGTTGCTACGAACCTCAAAATAATGCGACAGTAATGTAGTAAAAGTTGCTACGAACCTCAAAATATTGCGACAGTGATGTCGGAAGAATTGCTAATGAACTTAAAATCATGCTAACAGTAATGTAGTGGTAGTTGCTAATCAACTCAGTGATGATTACAGTAATGTAGTAAGTGTTTCGAACAACCTCAAAGTGATGTTGACAGTCATGTACTAAGAGTTGCTAAGAATCTCAAAATAATGCGACAGTAATGTAGTAAAAGTTTCTACGTACCTCAAAATATTGCGACAGTGATGTCGGAAGAATTGCTAATGAACTCAAGATGATGCTAACAGTAATGTAGTGATACTTGGTAAGAAACTCTGTGATGCTTACAGCAATGTAAGAGTTTCGAACAACCTCAAAGTGATGCTGACAGTAATTAAGAAAGAGTTGCTAATGAACTCAATTCAATGCTACAGTGATGTCGTGAGAATTGCTCAACAACTCAAAATGATGCTAACAGTAATGTAGTGATAGTTGCTAATAAATTCAAAGTGATGCTGACAGTAATGTAGTAAGAGTTGCTACGAACCTTAAAATAATGCAACAATAATTTAGGAAGAGCTGCAACGAACCTCAAAATATTGCGACAGTGATGTCGGGAGACTTGCTAATGAACTTAAAATGATGCTAACAGTAATGGAGTGAAACTTTCGAACAACCTCAAAGTGATGCTGACAGTAATTAAGAAAGAGTTGCTAATGAACTCAATTCAATGCTACAGTGATGTCGTGAGAATTGCTCAACAACTCAAAATGATGCTAACAGTAATGTAGTGATAGTTGCTAATAAATTCAAAGTGATGCTGACAGTAATGTAGTAAGAGTTGCTACGAACCTTAAAATAATGCAACAATAATGTCGTAAGAGTTGCGACGAACCTCAAAATAATGTGACAGTGATGTCATAAGAATTGCTAATGAACTCAAGATGATGCGACAGTGATTTAGTAAGAATTGCTAATGAACTCAAAATGATGCTAACAGTAATGGAGTGAACGTTTCGAATAACCTCAAAGTGATGCTGACAGTCATGGACTAAGAGTTGCTACGAACCTGAAAATAATGCGACAGTAATGTAGTAAAAGTTGCGACGCACATCAAAATGATGCGACAGTGATGTCGTGAGAATTGCTCATAAACTCAAAATGATGCTAACAGTAATGTAGTGATAGTTGCTAAAAAACTCAAAGTGATGCTGACAGTAATGTAGTAAGAGTTGCTACGAACCTTAAAATAATGCAAAAATAATGTAGTAAGAGTTGCTACGAACCTCAAAATAATGTGACAGTGATGTCAGAAGAATTGCTAATGATCTCAAAATGATGCGACAGTGATTTAGTAAGAATTGCTAATGAACTCAAGATGATGCTAACAGTAATGTAGTGATAGTTGCTAAGAAACTCAGTGATGCTTACAGTAATGTAGTAAGTGTTTCGAATAACCTCAAAGTGATGGTGACAGTCATTAGGAAGAGTTGCTACGAACCTCAAAATAATACGACAGTGATGTCAGAAGAATTGCTAAAGATCTCAAAATGATGCGACAGTGATGTCAGAAGAATTGGTAATGATCTCAAAATGATGCTAACAGTAATGGAGTGAACGTTTCCAATAACCTCAAACTGATGCTGACAGTCATGTACTAAGAGTTGCTACGAATCTCAAAATAATGCGACAGTAATGTAGTAAAAGTTGCTACGAACCTCAAAATATTGCGACAGTGATGTCGGAAGAATTGCTAATGAACTCAAGATTATGCTAACAGTAATGGAGTGAAACTTTCGAATAACCTCAAAGTGATGCTGACAGTCATGTAGTAAGTGTTGCTACGAACCTCAAAATAATGCGACAGTAATGTAGTAAGAGTTGCCACGAACCTCAAAATATTGCGTCAGTGATGTCGGAAGAATTGCTAATGAACTCAAGATGATGCGACAGTGATTTAGTAAGAATTGCTCATGAACTCAAAAAGATGCTAACAGTAATGGAGTGAACGTTTCGAATAACCTCAAAGTGATGCTGACAGTCTTGTACTAAGAGTTGCTACGAACCTCAAAATATTGCGACAGTGATATCGGAAGAATTGCTAATGAACTTAAATTGATGCTAACAGTTATGTAGTTTTAGTTGCTAATCAACTCAGTGATGCTTACAGTAATGTAGTAAGTGTTTCGAATAACCTCAAAGTGATGCTGACAGTCATGTAGTAAGAGTTGCTACGAACCTCAAAATAATGTGACAGTGATGTCGGAAGAATTGCGAAAGATCTCAAAATGATGCGACAGTGATGTCAGAAGAATTGGTAATGATCTCAAAATGATGCTAACAGTAATGGAGTGAACGTTTCCAATAACCTCAAACTGATGCTGACAGTCATGTACTAAGAGTTGCTACGAATCTCAAAATATTGCGACAGTGATGTCGGAAGAATTGCTAATGAACTCAAGATTATGCTAACAGTAATGGAGTGAAACTTTCAAATAACCTCAAAGTGATGCTGACAGTCATGTAGTAAGTGTTGCTACGAACCTCAAAATAATGTGACAGTAATGTAGTAAAAGTTGCTATGAACCTCAAAATATTGCGACAGTGATGTCGGAAGAATTGCTAATGAACTCAAGATGATGCTAACAGTAATGTAGTGATAGTTGCTAAGAAACTCAGTGATGCTTACAGTAATGTAATAAGAGTTTCGAACAACCTCAAAGTGATGCTGACAGTCATTTAGTAAGAGTTGCTACGAACCTCAAAATAATACGACAGTGATGTCAGAAGAATTGCTAAAGATCTCAAAATGATGCGACAGTGATTTAGTAAGAATTGCTCATGAACTCAAAATGATGCTAACAGTAATGGAGTGAACGTTTCGAATAACCTCAAAGTGATGCTGACAGTCTTGTACTAAGAGTTGCTACGAACCTCAAAATATTGCGAAAGTGATGTCGGAAGAATTGCTAATGAACTTAAAATGATGCTAACAGTTATGTAGTTTTAGTTGCTAATCAAGTCAGTGATGCTTACAGTAATGTAGTTAGTGTTTCGAATAACCTCAAAGTGATGCTGACAGTCTTGTACTAAGAGTTGCTACGAACCTCAAAATATTGCGAAAGTGATGTCGGAAGAATTGCTAATGAACTTAAAATGATGCTAACAGTTATGTAGTTTTAGTTGCTAATCAAGTCAGTGATGCTTACAGTAATGTAGTTAGTGTTTCGAATAACCTCAAAGTGATGCTGACAGTCATGTAGTAAGAGTTGCTACGAACCTCAAAATAATGTGACAGTGATGTCGGAAGAATTGCTTAAGATCTCAAAATGATGCGACAGTGATGTCGTGAGAATTGCTCATAAACTCAAAATGATGCTAACAGTAATGTAGTGATAGTTGCTAAAAAACTCAAAGTGATGCTGACAGTAATGTAGTAAGAGTTGCTACGAACCTTAAAATAATGCAAAAATAATGTAGTAAGAGTTGCAACGAACCTCAAAATAATTGACAGTAATGTCAGAAGAATTGCTAATGATCTCAAAATGATGCGACAGTGATTTAGTAAGAATTGCTAATGAACTCAAAATGATGCTAACAGTAATGGAGTGAAACTTTCGAATAACCTCAGAGTGATGCTGACAGTCATGTAGTAAGTGTTGCTACGAACCTCAAAATATTGCGACAGTGATGTCGGAAGAATTGCTAATGAACTCAAGATGATGCGAACAGTAATGTAGTGATAGTTGCTAAGAAACTCAGTGATGCTTACAGTAATGTAGTAAGAGTTTCGAACAACCTCAAAGTGATGCTGACAGTCATTTAGTAAGAGTTGCTAATGAACTCAATTCAATGCTACAGTGATGTCGTGAGAATTGCTCATAAACTCAAAATTATGCTAACAGTAATGTAGTGATAGTTGCTAATAAACTCAAAGTGATGCTGACAGTAATGTAGTAAGAGTTGCTATGAACCTTAAAATAATGCAACAATAATGTAGTAAGAGTTGCTACGAACCTTAAAATAATGCAACAATAATGTAGTAAGAGTTACTACGAACCTCAAAATAATGTGACAGTGATGTCAGAAGAATTGCTAATGATCTCAAAATGATGCGACAGTGATTTAGTAAGAATTGCTAATGAACTCAAAATGATGCTAACAGTAATGGAGTGATAGTTGCTAATCAACTCAGTGATGCTTACAGTAATGTAGTAAGTGTTTCGAATAACCTCAAAGTGATGCTGACAGTCATGTAGAAAGAGTTGCTACGAATCTCAAAATAATACGACAGTGATGTCAGAAGAATTGCTAAAGATCTCAAAATGATGCGACAGTGATTTAGTAAGAATTGCTCATGAACTCAAAATGATGCTAACAGTAATGGAGTGAACGTTTCGAATAACCTCAAAGTGATGCTGACAGTCTTGTACTAAGAGTTGCTACGAACCTCAAAATAATGTGACAGTGATGTCGGAAGAATTGCTAAAGATCTCAAAATGATGCGACAGTGATGTCAGAAGAATTGGTAATGATCTCAAAATGATGCTGACAGTCATGTAGTAAGAGTTGAAACTAGAACAACAAACTGTCCTCTCATGGTTGGACAGGTTGGTTTGGTCCGTCCTCTCACTCATCATTAAAAGCCCTTATTACTCATCATTCATCCAATCTGACACTCACGTCTGCAGTGGGGAATCCCCAGCAACCCGCGGCCCACATGGAGCAGTCTCGGCCAATCACGTGGGGCCTGCAGCGGCACCGACCAGCAAATGACTCGCAGGTGTCACTCTCAGCTCCAACCTCATGGCAGGCACAAGGCAGGGCGCCGTTGTTGAAGAGAGCCCAAAGAGACACAGCTGAGCTGAGACAGAATGGAGACGAAGGACAGGAGGGACGACAGAGAAAAAGGAAACGTTAGCGAGACATTTTAGGAAAATTAGTTTAGTGGGGAAAAGGTTATTAGCCAAACTTGCTAAATGGAAGGACAACAAAAAACAAAGATCTTCAAAAGAAAATTAGCACAAAGTGAAACCCTGCAAGAGAAAGTAAATCAAGAACTAAATATTCTTGAGGCTCAGGTCTTTAGTTCCAATGCTTGTAAATGACATCTGAATGCATTCACAACCCAAATCTGAGCAGACAGAAGCGTCCCAGTCAGGCACAGTTTAGTTCCTCTAGAACATTCAGGGATACAGAACAGGGACCAACTCAGGCTGAGAGACACCGACTTGACATGAAAGCTGTTGAGGCCACAGTTGCTGATGAAGTGGTCAGATTTCTCCAGTGGTTCTTGGTTCAGGGAGCTGGAGCTGGAGCTGCTCTCAGGCACCACCAGGACGTGATCCTGGAGAGACAGAAGGAAGAAGTCCAGGCCTGACAGAGGAGAAGGAGGCACAGAGTAGAAACAGCAGATACGTGTCGGGAGAGGGAGAGGGTATCAGTCCAGCAGAGGAGCAGGAAACCTACCACCACAGGGCTCTGCCTGCAGGAACCTGCAGGTGAGGAGGACCTGGTGGTCCGGCACATCCACAATGATCTGGTTTTCAGACACCAGCACATTTCGGCAGCCGTAAGCGTGGGGACAGAAGGAGGCGTTGGCGTGGCCTGAAAGACACAAACAACCATCTCCATTTTAATGTTTCTCAAACAGCCGGAGCAGGAAAGCTAAGATGAATCAAAGATCCTCCACCCTGCCAGATCCGACCCTGGTAATGTAGACCTGCACAGGGTGGGTGGGGTGGAGCGGCTGGTGGTGGTGGAGGATGAAGACGTATCTGCCCAAAGCCTGGACACGGTGGAGTCCACCGCAGCGTTCTGAGTAGAAGGATGAGAGCGATGTTCAATGCTACATGTTTTCTTTCCTGAACCGCCGATGTTTCCAATCACGAATCTCAGTCATGAGATTTGAACCTCATGAAGGAGTTCAAAAGTGTCAAACTGGGCCGGTCTCCATTTTATGAGTCCAGAGACCGTGGATAAAACTACAAGTCCCTGGTTCAGATTTGACTCGTCTGAATCCAAACACAGCAGCGTTCTTCCACCATGCCAGATGAGTTGATCATGATAACAAGATATCTTCATGCTACTACAACACACAAACTCATCACAAGAAAAGACTTCATGGTGGAACAACAAATCTCCTCCCAATGGGAAAAACATTGAGTTGAACAATCAACTTTTCCATGATGACATGGAGAGCTTGGCAGCAGCAGCAGGCTTCCATTGGGGGCTGATATGCCAGCTCCACTTAGCCTTCTTTGGAATGGTTTCACCTGGAGTGATGCTGTCATTGAGACCTTTTATCTGGAACAACACCACCTGCATGGAGACTGAGGACTTCAACAGATGCAGATGTTGACCCAGAATAAATCTAAATATTCCAGATGTGTTAAATCAATCCAGCAGCAGTGGTGGGAGCGTCGTAAACTCACTCACTCAGCAGCCGTCAGCCTCCGTACCTGCATGGAGTCCAGCCTGATGTGGTCTCTGTTGTCTGCTCCCAGAGGTGGTCTGTCACCTCTGAACCAGGGGGCTCATCTCTCTGGTGGGAGGTCAGTGGAGGAGCTGCAGCGGGGGAGGCCAGGATGGGCTCCTGTAGGAGGAGCTCTGGCCCTCCTTCAGCACCAGCCAGTTGGAGGGAGTTTGGAAACGTGAGGGGACACAAGAGGAGCTACAGGGGGAGGGAAGGTGGATCAGAACCCTTCTAACAAGAGCGCTGAGGGGACACAGGAGGAGCTACAAGGGGAGGGGAGGTGGATCAGAACCGTTCTAACAAGGGCGCTGAGGGGACACAGGAGGAGCTACAGGGGGAGGGAAGGTGGATCAGAACCGTTCTAACAAGAGCGCTGAGGGGTCACAGGAGGAGCTACAGGGGGAGGGAAGGTGGATCAGAACCGTTCTAACAAGAGCGCTGAGGGGACACAGGAGGAGCTACAGGGGGAGGGAAGGTGGATCAGAACCGTTCTGACAAGAGCGCTGAGGGGACACAGGAGGAGCTACAGGGGGAGGGAAGGTGGATCAGAACCCTTCTAACAAGAGCGCTGAGGGGACACAGGAGGAGCTACAGGGGGAGGGAAGGTGGATCAGAACCGTTCTAACAAGAGCGCTGAGGGGACACAGGAGGAGCTACAGGGGGAGGGAAGGTGGATCAGAACCGTTCTAACAAGAGCGCTGAGGGGACACAGGAGGAGCTTCAGGGGGAGGGAAGGTGGATCAGAACCCTTCTAACAAGAGCGCTGAGGGGACAAAGGAGGAGCTACAGGGGGAGGGAAGGTGGATCAGAACCGTTCTAACAAGAGCGCTGAGGGGACACAGGAGGAGCTACAGGGGGAGGGAAGGTGGATCAGAACCGTTCTAACAAGAGCGCTGAGGGGACACAGGAGGAGCTACAGGGGGAGGGAAGGTGGATCAGAACCCTTCTAACAAGAGCGCTGAGGGGACACAGGAGGAGCTTCAGGGGGAGGGAAGGTGGATCAGAACCCTTCTAACAAGAGCGCTGAGGGGACACAGGAGGAGCTACAGGGGGAGGGAAGGTGGATCAGAACCCTTCTAACAAGAGCACTGAGGGGACACAGGAGGAGCTACAGGGGGAGGGAAGGTGGATCAGAACCCTTCTAACAAGAGCGCTGAGGGGACACAGGAGGAGCTACAGGGGGAGGGAAGGTGGATCAGAACCGTTCTAACAAGAGCGCTGAGGGGACACAGGAGGAGCTACAGGGGGAGGGAAGGTGGATCAGAACCCTTCTAACAAGAGCGCTGAGGGGACACAGGAGGAGCTACAGGGGGAGGGAAGGTGGATCAGAACCCTTCTAACAACAGCGCTGAGGGGACACAGGAGGAGCTACAGGGGGAGGGAAGGTGGATCAGAACCGTTCTAACAAGAGCGCTGAGGGGACACAGGAGGAGCTACAGGGGGAGGGAAGGTGGATCAGAACCGTTCTAACAAGAGCGCTGAGGGGACACAGGAGGAGCTACAGGGGGAGGGAAGGTGGATCAGAACCCTTCTAACAAGAGCGCTGAGGGGACACAGGAGGAGCTACAGGGGGAGGGAAGGTGGATCAGAACCGTTCTAACAAGAGCGCAGAGAGGACACAGGAGGAGCTACAGGGGGAGGGAAGGTGGATCAGAACCGTTCTAACAAGAGCGCTGAGGGGACACAGGAGGAGATACAGGGGGAGGGAAGGTGGATCAGAACCGTTCTAACAAGAGCGCTGAGGGGACACAGGAGGAGCTACAGGGGGAGGGAAGGTGGATCAGAACCGTTCTAACAAGAGCGCTGAGGGGACACAGGAGGAGATACAGGGGGAGGGAAGGTGGATCAGAACCGTTCTAACAAGAGCGCTGAGGGGATACAGGAGGAGCTACAGGGGGAGGGAAGGTGGATCAGAACCGTTCTAACAAGAGCGCTGAGGGGACACAGGAGGAGCTACAGGGGGAGGGAAGGTGGATCAGAACCGTTCTAACAAGAGCACTGAGGGGACACAGGAGGAGCTACAGGGGGAGGGAAGGTGGATCAGAACCGTTCTAACAAGAGCGCTGAGGGGACACAGGAGGAGCTACAGGGGGAGGGAAGGTGGATCAGAACCCTTCTAACAAGAGCGCTGAGGGGACACAGGAGGAGCTACAGGGGGAGGGAAGGTGGATCAGAACCCTTCTAACAAGAGCGCTGAGGGGACACAGGAGGAGCTACAGGGGGAGGGAAGGTGGATCAGAACCGTTCTAACAAGAGCGCTGAGGGATCACAGGAGGAGCTACAGGGGGAGGGAAGGTGGATCAGAACCATTCTAACAAGAGCGCTGAGGGGACACAGGAGGAGCTACAGGGGGAGGGAAGGTGGATCAGAACCGTTCTAACAAGAGCGCTGAGGGGACACAGGAGGAGCTACAGGGGGAGGGAAGGTGGATCAGAACCGTTCTAACAAGAGCGCTGAGGGGACACAGGAGGAGCTACAGGGGGAGGGAAGGTGGATCAGAACCCTTCTAAC
The DNA here is from genome assembly GCF_037954235.1 of Aulostomus chinensis. Taxonomy (NCBI): domain Eukaryota; kingdom Metazoa; phylum Chordata; class Actinopteri; order Syngnathiformes; family Aulostomidae; genus Aulostomus; species Aulostomus chinensis. The sequence goes on along the minus strand of NC_141320.1, from coordinate 52,026,434 downwards.
AAGAGCGCTGAGGGGACACAGGAGGAGCTACAGGGGGAGGGGAGGTGGATCAGAACCCTTCTAACAAGAGCGCTGTCCCACTAATATTCCTCACAAGAACCCACCTGTCAAGGGGGAACCGTCCATGGGTGCTGATGCAGCAGACTGAAGGTTCAACGTAGTCCATGCTGAACTGGTCTTGAGGCACCAGGTGGACTTTGTGCTAAAAACAGCAGCAAAAAACAAACAAACACAAAAAAGGGGAGAATTTTAACAAAAGTATGCAAATGAGCTGAAGATCAAAATAGAAAAAGTAAATCAAGGTTTTTTTTTTCAAATGATTGCCAGCTATTTAGCTCAGAGAAGGACAAATGTCAATCAAGATGTCAGAATGAAACGATCCCACTGGCTTCTGGTCAAGGGAACCATGGAGATGCTAACTTCCTGTTGGACTATCAGGGTGTCTCATCCCTGACATGCTAACTTCCTGTTGGACTATCAGGGTGTCTCATCCCCGACATGCTAACTTCCTTTTGGACGAGAAGCGTGTCTCATCCCTGACATGCTAACTTCCTGTTGGACTATCAGGTGTCTCATCCCTGACATGCTAACTTCCTGTTGGACTATAAAGCCTGATTTAAGCCTGATTTATGCTTCTGTGTCGAGTAGTATTCGTACCTACGCCGAAGCCTTAAACGCGCCTCCAAAATATCCTGCCTCCGCATCGCGTCGCCGCGGGGTGACGTCACCGTCGAGGACTGTAATTGGTCCGCTCAAAACGTCATTTCCGGTTCAGTCGCAGCACAACAACACCGCCATTTTCAAAGTTTCTGAGGTGAAAGCGTCAAGAAAAAATGGACCAAGCCGAAGAAAGGATTATTCGCGGCACTACAAAGACTGACAAATGGCCAACAATTGTTGTCTGTGACCGGAAGAAAACCAAGGAATCCGACAAGAGCCCGTAAACAATACAAAGACAAAGCCACACCCCCTAGCGGCTTGGCGGTGAATTGCAGAGCAACGCGTTCCCTCGACTCAGAATAAACCAGGCTTTGCAGTCGCACCTGTTTTACGCCCCCGTGCCAGATAAGGACCCCCATCGGGCTGTGCCTCTATGGAGGGAGCGCGTCTCACAGTCAGTCAGCGGAACCATGCGGATCCGGACCGGGGCTGTGGGAAGGAGCGCCAATTGTATCGGGTTGTTGTTTTCTGGACTGCAGCAGAACAGGAGCAGCCGGGACTGGAATGTAGAAGTAGGTTATCTTGAAGTTGACTCAGTTATGGTGAACGATATTGTGGTTCAACACTTTAATGAGCTTGAAGGCAAACATATTTCATGAGGAAACAACGCCGGAATTGGACGGATTTCAGCGGCACACAACAACGTATCCGATACACCTCATTGGAAACCTGGTGGTCTAAGACTAAGAAACACCAGTCACCATGAAGAAAGGAACTTTTAGCTGAGCACTCATGTTCTTTTCTGCAGGTTGAATGTCGCATTTGTTGGACAGAAGCGTCTCATCTCAACAAAAGCACCTCTTCAGTGCTGAGGCATGATGGGGCCAGGCATGAGAATGAAGTCCCAGATCCACCAGGATGAACTCAGGTATACAGCCACTCTCCAACTGACTCACAGTTGCTTCATTGATCATTAATTCCTATTCATTTCTTCTCTCCTTCATCTTGAACCATCCAGCTTCCAGGAAGCAGATGCTGGATGAGGCTCTGCTGAATTTCATCCTGAAGGACTGCCAGCCCCTCAGCACTGTTGAGAGGGAAGGGTTCAGGGAACTGGTTCAGGTCCTTGAGCCTCATATGTTTGCCAACCAGAAAGGTTTGTGTGGAAATGATCTAAAGCAGTCGTTGATATCTCCAGTTTATTTCATCTCTAATTTCAATGTATTGATTTACTCTGGGTGTCATTTTCAGACCATCAAACAAACGGTGGCTAAAAAGTACCAGGAGGAACGGGAAGGAGTGAAAAAGGAAGTCCAGCTGCCATGTGGACATCTGTGGACATGGAGGCTCCCTTGGCTCTGACCTGTCACTGCATTAGTGAGAATGAATGTGTTGGGAGTGCAAGACTTTCCACAAAGTCACCCTGCATCATTTTGAGGTTCGTAGCAACTCTCACTACATCACTGTAGTTTCATTATGAGCTTCATCGCAATTATCACATCACTGTCGCATCATTTCTTAGGTAAGTAGCAACTCTCACGACATTACTGTAGCATCACTTCTTAGGTTCGTAGCAACTCTCACTACATCACTGTAGCATCATTTTGAGGTTCGTAGCAACTCTCACTACATCACTGTAGCATCACTTCTTAGGTTCGTAGCAACTCTCACTACATCACTGTAGCATCATTTTGAGGATCGTAGCAACTCTCACCACATCACTGTAGCATCATTTTGAGGATAGTCGCAACTCTGGCGACATTACTGTAGCATCATTTTGAGATTCGTAGCAACTCTCACCACATCACTGTAGCATCATTTTGAGGATCGTAGCAACTCTCACCACATCACTGTCGCATCATTTTGAGGATAGTCGCAACTCTCGCGACATCATTGTAGCATCATTTCTTAGGGAAGTAGCAACTCTCATTACACCGCTTTAGCATTATTTTGAAATTACTATCAACTCTCACCACATCACTGTAGCATCACTTCTTAGGTTTGTTAGCAACTCTAATTACATCACTTTAGCATCATTTTGAGGTCCGTAGCAACTCTCACAACATTACTGTACCATGATTTTCAGATTAGTACCAACTCTCATTACATCACTGTAGCATCACTTCTTAGGTTCGTAGCAAATCTCACTACATCACTGTCGCATCATTTTGAGATTCGTAGCAACTCTCACCACATCACTGTAGCATCATTTTGAGGTTCGTAGCAACTCTCACCACATCACTGTAGCATCATTTTGAAGTTCGTAGCAACTCTCACCACATCACTGTAGCATCATTTCTTAGGTAAATAGCAACCCTCATGATATCACTGGAGCATCATTTTGCGGTTCGTAGCAACTCTCACTACATCACTGTAGCATCACTTCTTAGGTTTGTCGCAACTCTCATTACATCACTTTAGCATCATTTTGAGGATTGTAGCAACTCTCACTACATCACTGTGGCATCATTTTGAGATTCGTAGCAACTCTCACCACATCACTGTAGCATCATTTTGAAGTTCGTAGCAACTCTCACCACATCACTGTAGCATCATTTCTTAGGTTTGTAGCAACTCTCATTGTATCACTGTAGCATCATTTTGAAGTTCGTAGCAACTCTCACCACATCACTGTAGCATCATTTCTTAGGTAAATAGCAACCCTCATTATATCATTGGAGCATCATTTTGCGGTTCGTAGCAACTCTCACTACATCACTGTAGCATCATTTCTTAGGGAAGTAGCAACTCTCATTACATCACTGTTGTATTATTTTGAGGATAGTAGCAACTCTCACGACATTACTTTCGCATCATTTTGAGATTCGTAGCAACTCTCATTACATCACTGTAGCATCATTTTGAGGTTCGTAGCAACTCTCACCACATCACTGTGGCATCATTTCTTAGGTAAATAGCAACCCTCATTACATCACTGTACCATCATTTTGAGGTTCGTAGCAACTCTCACCACATCACTGTCGCATCATTTCTTAGGGAAGTAGCAACTCTCATTACACCGCTTTAACATTATTTTGAAATTACTATCAACTCTCACGACATCAATGTAACATCACTTCTTAGGTTTGTCGCAACTCTCATTACATCACTTTAGCATCATTTTGAGGATCGTAGCAACTCTCACGACATCACTGTCGCATCATTTTGAGATTCGTAGCAACTCTCATTACATCACTTTAGAATCATTTTGAGGATTGTAGCAACTCTCACCACATCACTGTAGCATCATTTCTTAGGAAAGTAGCAACTCTCATTGCATCACTTTAGCGTGATTTTGAAATTACGATCAACTCTCACCACATCACTGTAGCATCACTTCTTAGGTTTGTAGCAACTCTCATTACATAACTTTAGCATCATTTTGAGATTCGTAGCAACTCTCACCACATCACCGTAGCATCATTTTGAGGTTCGTAGCAACTCTCACCACATCACTGTAGCATCATTTCTTAGGTAAATAGCAACCCTCATTACATCACTGTACCATCATTTTGAGGTTCGTAGCAACTCTCACCACATCACTGTAGCATCATTTCTTAGGTAAATAGCAACCCTCATTACATCACTGTAGCATCATTTTGAGGTTCGTAGCAACTCTCACTACATCATTGTAGCATCATTTCTTAGGGAAGTAGCAACTCCCATTACACCGCTTTAGCATTATTTTGAAATTACTATCAACTCTCACCACATCACTGTAGCATCACTTCTTAGGTTTGTAGCAACTCTCATTACATCACTTTAGCATCATTTTGAGATTCGTAGCAACTCTCACGACATTCCTGTAGCATGATTTTGAGATTAGTAGCAACTCTCATTACATCACTGTAGCATCACTTCTTAGGTTCGTAGCAACTCTCACTACATCACTGTCGCATCATTTTGAGATTCGTAGCAACTCTCACCACATCACTGTAGCATCATTTTGAGGTTCGTAGCAACTCTCACCACATCACTGTAGCATCATTTCTTAGGTTTGTAGCAACTCTCATTATATCACTGTAGCATCATTTTGAAGTTCGTAGCAACTCTCACCACATCACTGTAGCATCATTTCTTAGGTAAATAGCAACCCTCATTATATCACTGGAGCATCATTTTGCGGTTCGTAGCAACTCTCACTACATCAATGTAACATCACTTCTTAGGTTTGTCGCAACTCTCATTACATCACTTTAGCATCATTTTGAGGATCGTAGCAACTCTCACGACATCACTGTCGCATCATTTTGAGATTCGTAGCAACTCTCATTACATCACTTTAGAATCATTTTGAGGATTGTAGCAACTCTCACCACATCACTGTAGCATCATTTCTTAGGAAAGTAGCAACTCTCATTGCATCACTTTAGCGTGATTTTGAAATTACTATCAACTCTCACCACATCACTGTAGCATCACTTCTTAGGTTTGTAGCAACTCTCATTACATCACTTTAGCATCATTTTGAGATTCGTAGCAACTCTCACGACATTACTGTAGCATGATTTTGAGATTAGTAGCAACTCTCATTACATCACTGTAGCATCACTTCTTAGGTTCGTAGCAACTCTCACTACATCACTGTCGCATCATTTTGAGATTCGTAGCAACTCTCACCACATCACTGTAGCATCATTTTGAGGTTCGTAGCAACTCTCACCACATCACTGTAGCATCATTTCTTAGGTAAATAGCAACTCTCACCACATCACTGTAGCATCATTTCTTAGGTAAATAGCAACCCTCATTACATCACTGTAGCATCATTTTGAGGTTCGTAGCAACTCTCACTACATCATTGTAGCATCATTTCTTAGGGAAGTAGCAACTCTCATTACACCGCTTTAGCATTATTTTGAAATTACTATCAACTCTCACCACATCACTGTAGCATCACTTCTTAGGTTTGTAGCAACTCTCATTACATCACTTTAGCATCATTTTGAGATTCGTAGCAACTCTCACGACATTACTGTAGCATGATTTTGAGATTAGTAGCAACTCTCATTACATCACTGTAGCATCACTTCTTAGGTTCGTAGCAACTCTCACTACATCACTGTCGCATCATTTTGAGATTCGTAGCAACTCTCACCACATCACTGTAGCATCATTTTGAGGTTCGTAGCAACTCTCACCACATCACTGTAGCATCATTTCTTAGGTAAATAGCAACCCTCATTACATCACTGTAGCATCATTTTGTGGTTCGTAGCAACTCTCACCACATCACTGTAGCATCATTTTGAGGTTCGTAGCAACTCTCACTACATCATTGTAGCATCATTTCTTAGGGAAGTAGCAACTCCCATTACACCGCTTTAGCATTATTTTGAAATTACTATCAACTCTCCCCACATCACTGTAGCATCACTTCTTAGGTTTGTAGCAACTCTCATTACATCACTTTAGCATCATTTTGAGATTCGTAGCAACTCTCACGACATTCCTGTAGCATGATTTTGAGATTAGTAGCAACTCTCATTACATCACTGTAGCATCACTTCTTAGGTTCGTAGCAACTCTCATTATATCACTGTAGCATCATTTTGAAGTTCGTAGCAACTCTCACCACATCACTGTAGCATCATTTCTTAGGTAAATAGCAACCCTCATTATATCACTGGAGCATCATTTTGCGGTTCGTAGCAACTCTCACTACATCACTGTAGCATCACTTCTTAGGTTTTTCGCAATTCTCATTACATCACTTTAGCATCATTTTGAAGATCGTAGCAACTCTCACTACATCACTGTTGCATTATTTTGAGGATAGTAGCAACTCTCACTACATTACATTAGCATCATTTTGAGATTCGTAGCAACTCTCATTACATCACTGTAGCATCATTTTGAGGTTCGTAGCAACTCTCACCACATCACTGTAGCATCATTTCTTAGGTAAATAGCAACCCTCATTACATCACTGTAGCATCATTTTGAGGTTCGTAGCAACTCTCACGACATCACTGTCGCATCATTTTGAGATTCGTAGCAACTCTCACCACATCACTGTAGCATCATTTTGAGGTTCGTAGCAACTCTCACCACATCACTGTAGCATCATTTCTTAGGTAAATAGCAACCCTCATTACATCACTGTAGTATCATTTTGAGGTTCGTAGCAACTCTCACCACATCACTGTAGCATCATTTCTTAGGTTCGTAGCAACTCTCACTACATCACTGTCGCATCATTTTGAGATTCGTAGCAACTCTCACCACATCACTGTAGCATCATTTTGAGGTTCGTAGCAACTCTCACCACATCACTGTAGCATCATTTCTTAGGTAAATAGCAACCCTCATTACATCACTGTAGCATCATTTTGTGGTTCGTAGCAACTCTCACCACATCACTGTAGCATCATTTTGAGGTTCGTAGCAACTCTCACTACATCATTGTAGCATCATTTCTTAGGGAAGTAGCAACTCTCATTACACCGCTTTAGCATTATTTTGAAATTACTATCAACTCTCACCACATCACTGTAGCATCACTTCTTAGGTTTGTAGCAACTCTCATTACATCACTTTAGCATCATTTTGAGATTCGTAGCAACTCTCACGACATTCCTGTAGCATGATTTTGAGATTAGTAGCAACTCTCATTACATCACTGTTGCATCACTTCTTAGGTTCGTAGCAACTCTCACTACATCACTGTCGCATCATTTTGAGATTCGTAGCAACTCTCACCACATCACTGTAGCATCATTTTGAGGTTCGTAGCAACTCTCACCACATCACTGTAGCATCATTTCTTAGGTTTGTAGCAACTCTCATTATATCACTGTAGCATCATTTTGTAGTTCGTAGCAACTCTCACCACATCACTGTAGCATCATTTCTTAGGTAAATAGCAACCCTCATTATATCACTGGAGCATCATTTTGCGGTTCGTAGCAACTCTCACTACATCACTGTAGCATCACTTCTTAGGTTTTTCGCAATTCTCATTACATCACTTTAGCATCATTTTGAAGATCGTAGCAACTCTCACTACATCACTGTTGCATTATTTTGAGGTTCGTAGCAACTCTCACGACATTACTTTAGCATCATTTTGAGATTCGTAGCAACTCTCATTACATCACTGTAGCATCATTTTGAGGTTCGTAGCAACTCTCACCACATCACTGTAGCATAATTTCTTCGGTAAATAGCAACCCTCATTACATCACTGTAGCATCATTTTGAGGTTTGTAGCAACTCTCACTACATCACTGTCGAGTCATTTCTTTTCGGGAAGTAGCAACTCTCATTACACCGCTTTAGCATTATTTTGAAATTACTATCAACTCTCACTACATCACTGTAGCATCACTTCTTAGGTTTGTCGCAACTCTCATTACATCACTTTAGCATCATTTTGAGGATCGTAGCAACTCTCACGACATCACTGCCGCATCATTTTGAGGTTCGTAGCAACTCTCACCACATCACTGTAGCATCATTTCTTAGGTTTGTAGCAACTCTCATTACATCACTTTAGAATCGTTTTGAGGATTGTAGCAACTCACTACCACATCACTGTAGCATCATTTTTTAGGAAAGTAGCAACTCTCATTGCATCACTTTAGCGTGATTTTGAAATTACGATCAACTCTCACCACATCACTGTAGCATCATTTCTTAGGTAAATAGCAACTCTCACCACATCACTGTAGCATCATTTTGAGGTTCGTAGCAACTCTCACCACATCACTGTAGCATCATTTCTTAGGTAAATAGCAACTCTCACCACATCACTGTAGCATCATTTCTTAGGTAAATAGCAACCCTCATTACATCACTGTAGCATCATTTTGAGGTTCGTAGCAACTCTCACTACATCATTGTAGCATCATTTCTTAGGGAAGTAGCAACTCTCATTACACCGCTTTAGCATTATTTTGAAATTACTATCAACTCTCACCACATCACTGTAGCATCACTTCTTAGGTTTGTAGCAACTCTCATTACATCACTTTAGCATCATTTTGAGATTCGTAGCAACTCCCACGAAATTACTGTTGCATGATTTTGAGATGAGTAGCAACTCTCATTACATCACTGTTGCATCACTTCTTAGGTTCGTCGCAACTCTCACTACATCACTGTCGCATCATTTTGAGATTCATAGCAACTCTCACCACATCACTGTAGCATCATTTTGAGGTTCGTAGCAACTCTCACCACATCACTGTAGCATCACTTCTTAGGTTTGTAGCAACTCTCATTACATCACTTTAGCATCATTTTGAGATTCGTAGCAACTCTCACGACATTACTGTAGCATCATTTTGAGATTAGTAGCAACTCTCATTACATCACTGTAGCATCACTTCTTAGGTTCGTCGCAACTCTCACTACATCACTGTCGCATCATTTTGAGATTCGTAGCAACTCTCACCACATCACTGTAGCATCATTTTGAGGTTCGTAGCAACTCTCACCACATCACTGTAGCATCATTTCTTAGGTAAATAGCAACCCTCATTACATCACTGTAGTATCATTTTGAGGTTCGTAGCAACTCTCACCACATCACTGTAGCATCATTTTTTAGGTAAATAGCAACCCTCATTATGTCACTGTAGCATCATTTTGCGGTTCGTAGCAACTCTCACCACATCACTGTAGCATCATTTTGAGGTTCGTAGCAACTCTCACCACATCACTGTTGCATCATTTTGAGGTTCTTAGCAACTCTCACTACATCATTGTAGCATCATTTCTTCGGGAAGTAGCAACTCTCATTACACCGCTTTAGCATTATTTTGAGGATAGTAGCAACTCTCAGGACATTACTTTAGCATCATTTTGAGATTCGTAGCAACTCTCATTACATCACTGTAGCATCATTTTGAGATTCGTAGCAACACTCACCACATCACTGTAGCATCATTTCTTAGGTAAATAGCAACCCTCATTACATCACTGTAGCATCATTTTGCGGTTCGTACCAACTCTCACCACATCACTGTAGTATCATTTTGAGATTCGTAGCAACTCTCACCACATCACTGTAGCATCATTTCTTAGGTTTGTAGCAACTCTCATTATATCACTGTAGCATCATTTTGAAGTTCGTAGCAACTCTCACCACATCACACCACATCACTGTAGCATCATTTCTTAGGTAAATAGCAACCCTCATTATATCACTGGAGCATCATTTTGCGGTTCGTAGCAACTCTCACTACATCAATGTAACATCACTTCTTAGGTTTGTCGCAACTCTCATTACATCACTTTAGCATCATTTTGAGGATCGTAGCAACTCTCACGACATCACTGTCGCATCATTTTGAGATTCGTAGCAACTCTCATTACATCACTTTAGAATCATTTTGAGGATTGTAGCAACTCTCACCACATCACTGTAGCATCATTTCTTAGGAAAGTAGCAACTCTCATTGCATCACTTTAGCGTGATTTTGAAATTACTATCAACTCTCACCACATCACTGTAGCATCACTTCTTAGGTTTGTAGCAACTCTCATTACATCACTTTAGCATCATTTTGAGATTCGTAGCAACTCTCACGACATTACTGTAGCATGATTTTGAGATTAGTAGCAACTCTCATTACATCACTGTAGCATCACTTCTTAGGTTCGTAGCAACTCTCACTACATCACTGTCGCATCATTTTGAGATTCGTAGCAACTCTCACCACATCACTGTAGCATCATTTTGAGGTTCGTAGCAACTCTCACCACATCACTGTAGCATCATTTCTTAGGTAAATAGCAACTCTCACCACATCACTGTAGCATCATTTCTTAGGTAAATAGCAACCCTCATTACATCACTGTAGCATCATTTTGAGGTTCGTAGCAACTCTCACTACATCATTGTAGCATCATTTCTTAGGGAAGTAGCAACTCTCATTACACCGCTTTAGCATTATTTTGAAATTACTATCAACTCTCACCACATCACTGTAGCATCACTTCTTAGGTTTGTAGCAACTCTCAGTACATCACTTTAGCATCATTTTGAGATTCGTAGCAACTCTCACGACATTACTGTAGCATGATTTTGAGATTAGTAGCAACTCTCATTACATCACTGTAGCATCACTTCTTAGGTTCGTAGCAACTCTCACTACATCACTGTCGCATCATTTTGAGATTCGTAGCAACTCTCACCACATCACTGTAGCATCATTTTGAGGTTCGTAGCAACTCTCACCACATCACTGTAGCATCATTTCTTAGGTAAATAGCAACCCTCATTACATCACTGTAGCATCATTTTGTGGTTCGTAGCAACTCTCACCACATCACTGTAGCATCATTTTGAGGTTCGTAGCAACTCTCACTACATCATTGTAGCATCATTTCTTAGGGAAGTAGCAACTCCCATTACACCGCTTTAGCATTATTTTGAAATTACTATCAACTCTCCCCACATCACTGTAGCATCACTTCTTAGGTTTGTAGCAACTCTCATTACATCACTTTAGCATCATTTTGAGATTCGTAGCAACTCTCACGACATTCCTGTAGCATGATTTTGAGATTAGTAGCAACTCTCATTACATCACTGTAGCATCACTTCTTAGGTTCGTAGCAACTCTCACTACATCACTGTCGCATCATTTTGAGATTCGTAGCAACTCTCACCACATCACTGAAGCATCATTTTGAGGTTCGTAGCAACTCTCACCACATCACTGTAGCATCATTTCTTAGGTTTGTAGCAACTCTCATTATATCACTGTAGCATCATTTTGAAGTTCGTAGCAACTCTCACCACATCACTGTAGCATCATTTCTTAGGTAAATAGCAACCCTCATTATATCACTGGAGCATCATTTTGCGGTTCGTAGCAACTCTCACTACATCACTGTAGCATCACTTCTTAGGTTTTTCGCAATTCTCATTACATCACTTTAGCATCATTTTGAAGATCGTAGCAACTCTCACTACATCACTGTTGCATTATTTTGAGGATAGTAGCAACTCTCACTACATTACATTAGCATCATTTTGAGATTCGTAGCAACTCTCATTACATCACTGTAGCATCATTTTGAGGTTCGTAGCAACTCTCACCACATCACTGTAGCATCATTTCTTAGGTAAATAGCAACCCTCATTACATCACTGTAGCATCATTTTGAGGTTCGTAGCAACTCTCACTACATCACTGTCGCATCATTTTGAGATTCGTAGCAACTCTCACCACATCACTGTAGCATCATTTTGAGGTTCGTAGCAACTCTCACCACATCACTGTAGCATCATTTCTTAGGTAAATAGCAACCCTCATTACATCACTGTAGTATCATTTTGAGGTTCGTAGCAACTCTCACCACATCACTGTAGCATCATTTCTTAGGTTCGTAGCAACTCTCACTACATCACTGTCGCATCATTTTGAGATTCGTAGCAACTCTCACCACATCACTGTAGCATCATTTTGAGGTTCGTAGCAACTCTCACCACATCACTGTAGCATCATTTCTTAGGTAAATAGCAACCCTCATTACATCACTGTAGCATCATTTTGTGGTTCGTAGCAACTCTCACCACATCACTGTAGCATCATTTTGAGGTTCGTAGCAACTCTCACTACATCATTGTAGCATCATTTCTTAGGGAAGTAGCAACTCTCATTACACCGCTTTAGCATTATTTTGAAATTACTATCAACTCTCACCACATCACTGTAGCATCACTTCTTAGGTTTGTAGCAACTCTCATTACATCACTTTAGCATCATTTTGAGATTCGTAGCAACTCTCACGACATTCCTGTAGCATGATTTTGAGATTAGTAGTACCTCTCATTACATCACTGTTGCATCACTTCTTAGGTTCGTAGCAACTCTCACTACATCACTGTCGCATCATTTTGAGATTCGTAGCAACTCTCACCACATCACTGTAGCATCATTTTGAGGTTCGTAGCAACTCTCACCACATCACTGTAGCATCATTTCTTAGGTTTGTAGCAACTCTCATTATATCACTGTAGCATCATTTGTTAGTTCGTAGCAACTCTCACCACATCACTGTAGCATCATTTCTTAGGTAAATAGCAACCCTCATTATATCACTGGAGCATCATTTTGCGGTTCGTAGCAACTCTCACTACATCACTGTAGCATCACTTCTTAGGTTTTTCGCAATTCTCATTACATCACTTTAGCATCATTTTGAAGATCGTAGCAACTCTCACTACATCACTGTTGCATTATTTTGAGGTTCGTAGCAACTCTCACGACATTACTTTAGCATCATTTTGAGATTCGTAGCAACTCTCATTACATCACTGTAGCATCATTTTGAGGTTCGTAGCAACTCTCACCACATCACTGTAGCATAATTTCTTCGGTAAATAGCAACCCTCATTACATCACTGTAGCATCATTTTGAGGTTCGTAGCAACTCTCACTACATCACTGTCGAGTCATTTCTTTTCGGGAAGTAGCAACTCTCATTACACCGCTTTAGCATTATTTTGAAATTACTATCAACTCTCACTACATCACTGTAGCATCACTTCTTAGGTTTGTCGCAACTCTCATTACATCACTTTAGCATCATTTTGAGGATCGTAGCAACTCTCACGACATCACTGTCGCATCATTTTGAGGTTCGTAGCAACTCTCACCACATCACTGTAGCATCATTTCTTAGGTTTGTAGCAACTCTCATTACATCACTTTAGAATCGTTTTGAGGATTGTAGCAACTCACTACCACATCACTGTAGCATCATTTTTTAGGAAAGTAGCAACTCTCATTGCATCACTTTAGCGTGATTTTGAAATTACGATCAACTCTCACCACATCACTGTAGCATCATTTCTTAGGTAAATAGCAACTCTCACCACATCACTGTAGCATCATTTTGAGGTTCGTAGCAACTCTCACCACATCACTGTAGCATCATTTCTTAGGTAAATAGCAACTCTCACCACATCACTGTAGCATCATTTCTTAGGTAAATAGCAACCCTCATTACATCACTGTAGCATCATTTTGAGGTTCGTAGCAACTCTCACTACATCATTGTAGCATCATTTCTTAGGGAAGTAGCAACTCTCATTACACCGCTTTAGCATTATTTTGAAATTACTATCAACTCTCACCACATCACTGTAGCATCACTTCTTAGGTTTGTAGCAACTCTCATTACATCACTTTAGCATCATTTTGAGATTCGTAGCAACTCCCACGAAATTACTGTTGCATGATTTTGAGATGAGTAGCAACTCTCATTACATCACTGTTGCATCACTTCTTAGGTTCGTCGCAACTCTCACTACATCACTGTCGCATCATTTTGAGATTCATAGCAACTCTCACCACATCACTGTAGCATCATTTTGAGGTTCGTAGCAACTCTCACCACATCACTGTAGCATCACTTCTTAGGTTTGTAGCAACTCTCATTACATCACTTTAGCATCATTTTGAGATTCGTAGCAACTCTCACGACATTACTGTAGCATCATTTTGAGATTAGTAGCAACTCTCATTACATCACTGTAGCATCACTTCTTAGGTTCGTCGCAACTCTCACTACATCACTGTCGCATCATTTTGAGATTCGTAGCAACTCTCACCACATCACTGTAGCATCATTTTGAGGTTCGTAGCAACTCTCACCACATCACTGTAGCATCATTTCTTAGGTAAATAGCAACCCTCATTACATCACTGTAGTATCATTTTGAGGTTCGTAGCAACTCTCACCACATCACTGTAGCATCATTTTTTAGGTAAATAGCAACCCTCATTATGTCACTGTAGCATCATTTTGCGGTTCGTAGCAACTCTCACCACATCACTGTAGCATCATTTTGAGGTTCGTAGCAACTCTCACCACATCACTGTTGCATCATTTTGAGGTTCTTAGCAAATCTCACTACATCATTGTAGCATCATTTCTTCGGGAAGTAGCAACTCTCATTACACCGCTTTAGCATTATTTTGAGGATAGTAGCAACTCTCAGGACATTACTTTAGCATCATTTTGAGATTCGTAGCAACTCTCATTACATGACTGTAGCATCATTTTGAGGTTCGTAGCAACTCTCACCACATCACTGTAGCATCATTTCTTAGGTAAATAGCAACCCTCATTACATCACTGTAGCATCATTTTGAGATTCGTAGCAACACTCACCACATCACTGTAGCATCATTTCTTAGGTAAATAGCAACCCTCATTACATCACTGTAGCATCATTTTGCGGTTCGTACCAACTCTCACCACATCACTGTAGTATCATTTTGAGATTCGTAGCAACTCTCACCACATCACTGTAGCATCATTTCTTCGGTAAATAGCAACCCTCATTACATCACTGTAGCATCATTTTGAGGTTCGTAGCAACTCTCACCACATCACTGTAGCATCATTTCTTAGGTAAATAGCAACCCTCATTACGTCACTGTAGCATCATTTTGTGGTTCGTAGCAACTCTCACCACATCACTGTAGCATCATTTTGAGGTTCGTACCAACTCTCACTACATCATTGTAGCATCATTTCTTAGGGAAGTAGCAACTCTCATTACACCGCTTTAGCATTATTTTGAAATTACTATCAACTCTCACCACATCACTGTAGCATCACTTCTTAGGTTTGTAGCAACTCTCATTACATCACTTTAGCATCATTTTGAGATTCATTGCAACTCTCACGACATTCCTGTAGCATGATTTTGAGATTAGTAGCAACTCTCATTACATCACTGTAGCATCACTTCTTAGGTTCGTAGCAACTCTCACTACATCACTGTCGCATCATTTTGAGATTCGTAGCAACTCTCACCACATCACTGTAGCATCATTTCTTAGGTAAATAGCAACCCTCATTATATCACTGGAGCATCATTTTGCGGTTCGTAGCAACTCTCACTACATCACTGTAGCATCACTTCTTAGGTTTTTCGCAATTCTCATTACATCACTTTAGCATCATTTTGAAGATCGTAGCAACTCTCACTACATCACTGTTGCATTATTTTGAGGTTCGTAGCAACTCTCACGACATTACTTTAGCATCATTTTGAGATTCGTAGCAACTCTCATTACATCACTGTAGCATCATTTTGAGGTTCGTAGCAACTCTCACCACATCACTGTAGCATCATTTCTTAGGTAAATAGCAACCCTCATTACATCACTGTAGCATCATTTTGAGATTCGTAGCAACACTCACCACATCACTGTAGCATCATTTCTTAGGTTAGTAGCAACTAACTACGTCATTGAAGCATCATTTCTTAGTTTTGTAGCAAATCTCGTTACATCACTCTAGCATCATTTTGAGATTCGTAGCAACTCTCATTACATCACTGTAGCATCATTTTGCGGTTCGTAGCAAACCTCACTACATCACTGTAGCATCATTTTGAGGATCGTAGCAACTCTCAATACATCATTGTCGCATCATTTTGAGGATAGTCGCAACTCTCACGACATTACTGTAGCATCATTTCTTAGGTTTGTAGCAAATCTCATTACATCACTCTAGCATCATTTTGAGATTCGTAGCAACTCTCATTGCATCACTGTAGCATCATTTTGAGGATCGTAGCAACTCTCAATACATCATTGTCGCATCATTTTGAGGATAGTCGCAACTCTCACGACATTACTTTAGCATCATTTTGAGGTTCGTAGCAACTCTCACCACATCACTGTCTCATTTCATAGGTAAGTAGCAACTCTCATTACATCACTTTAGCATGATTTTGAAATTACTATCAACTCTCACCACATCACTCTAGCATCATTTGGACATTTGTAGCAACTCTCATTACATCACTGTAGCATCATTTCTTAGGTTTTTAGCCTCTCTCATTACATCACTTTAGCATCATTTGGACATTTGTAGCAACTCTCATTACATCACTGTCGCATCATTTTGAGGATAGTCGCAACTCTCACGACATTACTGGAGCATCATTTTGCGGTTCGTAGCAACTCTCACTACACCACTTTAGCATGAATTTGAAATTAGTATCAACTCTCACCACATCACTGTAGCATCATTTCTTAGGTTTGTCGCAACTCTCATTACATCACTTTAGCATCATTTCGAGAATCGTAGCAACTCTCACTACATCACTGTCGCATCATTTCTTCGGTTCGTCGCAACTCTCACTACATCACTGTCGCATCATTTCTTAGGTTAGGAGCAACTCTAACATTACTGTAGCATCATTTCTTAGGTTCGTAGCAACTCTCACCACATCACTGCAGCATCATTTCTTAGGTAAATAGCAACCCTCATTACATCACTGTGGCATCATTTTGCGGTTCGTAGCAACTCTCACTACATCACTGTAGCATCATTTCTTAGGTAAGTAGCAACTCTCATTACATCACTTTAGCATGATTTTATAAATTACTATCAACTCTCAGCACATGACTGTAGCATCATTTCTGAGGTTTGTCGCAACTCTCATTACATCACTCTAGTATCATTTGGACATTTGTAGCAACTCTCATTACATCCCTGTAGCATCATTTCTTAGGTTTGTAGCACCTCTCATTACATCACTTGAGCATCATTTGGACATTTGTAGCAACTCTCATTACATCACTGTCGCATAATTTTGAGGATTGTCGCAACTCTCATGACATTACTGGAGCATCACTTCTTAGGTAAATAACAACTCTCATTACATCACTGTAGCATCATTTTGCGGTTCGTAACAACTCTCACCACATCACTGTAGCATCATTTCCTAGGTAAATAGCAACCCTCATTACATCACTGTAGCATCATTTTGCGGTTCGTAGCAAACCTCACGACATCACTGTAGCATTATTTCTTAGGGAAGTAGCAACTCACATTACACCGCTTTAGCATAATTTTAAAATTATTATCAACTCTCACTATATCACTATCAGCATCATTTTGAGATTTGTATCAACTCTCACTACATCATTGCCACCTCATTTTGAGGACCGTAGCAACTCTCACTATATCACTGTCACATCATTTTGAGGATAGTCGTAACTCTCGCGACATTACTGTAGCATCATTTTGAGATTCGTAGGAACTCTCATCACATCACTGTAGCATAATTTTGAGGTTCGTAGCAACTCTCACCACATCACTTTAGCGTGATTTTGAAATTACGATCAACTCTCACCACATCACTGTAGCATCATTTTGAGGATCGTAGTAACTCTCACTACATCACTGATTTGGAGCAACTCTCATGATATCACTGTAGCATCATTTCTTAGGTTAGTAGCAACTCCCATGACATCACTGTAGCATCAGTTTGAGGTTCGTAGCAACTCTCACCACATCACTGTCAGCATCATTTTGATATTAGTGTCAACTCTCACTACATCACTGTAGCATCATTTTGAGGATAGTCGCAACTCTCGCGACATTAATGTAGCATAATTTTTGAGATTCGTAGGAACTCTCATTACATCACTGTAGCATCATTTTGAGGTTCGTAGCAACTCTCACCACATCACTGTAGCATCATTTCTTCGGTAAGTAGCAACTCTCATTACATCACTGTTGCATCATTTTGAGGTTCGTAGCAACTCTCAGCACATGACTGTAGCATCATTTCTGAGGTTTGTCGCAACTCTCATTACATCACTCTAGCATCATTTGGACATTTGTAGCAACTCTCATTACATCCCTGTAGCATCATTTCTTAGGTTTGTAGCAAATCTCACCACATCACTGTCGCATCATTTTGAAGTTCGTAGCAACTCTCACCACATCACTGTCGCATCATTTTGAAGTTCGTAGCAACTCTCACCACATCACTGTAGCATCATTTCTTAGGTAAATAGCAACCCTCATGATATCACTGGAGCATCATTTTGCAGTTCGTAGCAACTCTCACTACATCACTGTAGCATCACTTCTTAGGTTTGTCGCAACTCTCATTACATCACTTTAGCATCATTTTGAGGATCGTAGCAACTCTCACTACATCACTGTGGCATCATTTTGAGATTCGTAGCAACTCTCACCACATCACTGTAGCATCATTTTGAAGTTCGTAGCAACTCTCACCACATCACTGTAGCATCATTTCTTAGGTTTGTAGCAACTCTCATTATATCACTGTAGCATCATTTTGAAGTTCGTAGCAACTCTCACCACATCACTGTAGCATCATTTTGAGGATAGTCGCAACTCTCGCGACATTAATGTAGCATAATTTTTGAGATTCGTAGGAACTCTCATTACATCACTGTAGCATCATTTTGAGGTTCGTAGCAACTCTCACCACATCACTGTAGCATCATTTCTTCGGTAAGTAGCAACTCTCATTACATCACTGTTGCATCATTTTGAGGTTCGTAGCAACTCTCAGCACATGACTGTAGCATCATTTCTGAGGTTTGTCGCAACTCTCATTACATCACTCTAGCATCATTTGGACATTTGTAGCAACTCTCATTACATCCCTGTAGCATCATTTCTTAGGTTTGGAACAAATCTCACCACATCACTGTCGCATCATTTTGAAGTTCGTAGCAACTCTCACCACATCACTGTCGCATCATTTTGAAGTTCGTAGCAACTCTCACCACATCACTGTAGCATCATTTCTTAGGTAAATAGCAACCCTCATGATATCACTGGAGCATCATTTTGCAGTTCGTAGCAACTCTCACTACATCACTGTAGCATCACTTCTTAGGTTTGTCGCAACTCTCATTACATCACTTTAGCATCATTTTGAGGATCGTAGCAACTCTCACTACATCACTGTGGCATCATTTTGAGATTCGTAGCAACTCTCACCACATCACTGTAGCATCATTTTGAAGTTCGTAGCAACTCTCACCACATCACTGTAGCATCATTTCTTAGGTTTGTAGCAACTCTCATTATATCACTGTAGCATCATTTTGAAGTTCGTAGCAACTCTCACCACATCACTGTAGCATCATTTCTTAGGTAAATAGCAACCCTCATTATATCACTGGAGCATCATTTTGCGGTTCGTAGCAACTCTCACTACATCACTGTAGCATCATTTCTTAGGGAAGTAGCAACTCTCATTACATCACTGTTGTATTATTTTGAGGATAGTAGCAACTCTCACGACATTACTTTAGCATCATTTTGAGATTCGTAGCAACTCTCATTACATCACTTTAGCATCATTTTGAGATTCGTATCAACTCTCACGACATTCCTGTCGCATCATTTTGAGATTAGTAGCAACTCTTATTACATCAATGTAGCATCACTTCTTAGGTTCGTAGCAACTCTCACTACATCACTGTCGCATCATTTTGAGATTCGTAGCAACTCTCATTACATCACTGTAGCATCATTTTGAGGTTCGTAGCAACCCTCACCACATCACTGTAGCATCACTTCTTAGGTTTGTAGCAACTCTCATTACATCACTTTAGCATCATTTTGAGGATAGTAGCAACTCTCAGGACATTACTTTAGCATCATTTTGAGATTCGTAGCAACTCTCATTACATCACTGTAGCATCATTTTGAGGTTCGTAGCAACTCTCACCACATCACTGTAGCATCATTTCTTAGGTAAATAGCAACCCTCATTACATCACTGTAGCATCATTTTGCGGTTCGTACCAACTCTCACCACATCACTGTAGTATCATTTTGAGATTCGTAGCAACTCTCACCACATCACTGTAGCATCATTTCTTCGGGAAATAGCAACCCTCATTACATCACTGTAGCATCATTTTGAGGTTCGTAGCAACTCTCACCACATCACTGTAGCATCATTTCTTAGGTAAATAGCAACCCTCATTACATCACTGTAGTATCATTTTGCGGTTCGTAGCAACTCTCACCACATCACTGTAGCATCATTTTTAGGTTCGTAGCAACTCTCACCACATCACTGTAGCATCATTTCTTAGGTAAATAGCAACCCTCATTACATCACTGTAGCATCATTTCGAAGTTCG
The DNA here is from genome assembly GCF_037954235.1 of Aulostomus chinensis. Classification (NCBI taxonomy): domain Eukaryota; kingdom Metazoa; phylum Chordata; class Actinopteri; order Syngnathiformes; family Aulostomidae; genus Aulostomus; species Aulostomus chinensis. Next base: position 52,005,861 of record NC_141320.1, on the reverse strand, counting down.
TAGCAACTCTCACTACATCACTGTTGCATCATTTCGAGGATAGTAGCAACTCTCACGACATTACTTTAGCATCATTTTGAGGTTCGTAGCAACTCTCACCACATCACTGTCTCATTTCATAGGTAAGTAGCAACTCTCATTACATCACTTTAGCATGATTTTGAAATTACTATCAACTCTCACCACATCACTCTAGCATCATTTGGACATTTGTAGCAACTCTCATTACATCACTGTAGCATCATTTCTTAGGTTTGTAGCCTCTCTCATTACATCACTTTAGCATCATTTGGACATTTGTAGCAACTCTCATTACATCACTGTCGCATCATATTGAGGATAGTCGCATCTCTCTCGACATTACTGGAGCATCATTTTGCGGTTCGTAGCAACTCTCACTACACCACTTTAGCATGAATTTGAAATTAGTATCAACTCTCACCACATCACTGTAGCATCATTTCTTAGGTTTGTCGCAACTCTCATTACATCACTTTAGCATCATTTCGAGCATCGTAGCAACTCTCACTACATCACTGTCGCATCATTTCTTCGGTTAGTCGCAACTCTCACTACATCACTGTCGCATCATTTCTTAGGTTAGGAGCAACTCTAACATTACTGTAGCATCATTTCTTAGGTTCGTAGCAACTCTCACCACATCACTGCAGCATCATTTCTTAGGTAAATAGCAACCCTCATTACATCACTGTGGCATCATTTTGCGGTTCGTAGCAACTCTCACTACATCACTGTAGCATCATTTCTTAGGTAAGTAGCAACTCTCATTACATCACTTTAGCATGATTTTATAAATTACTATCAACTCTCAGCACATGACTGTAGCATCATTTCTGAGGTTTGTCGCAACTCTCATTACATCACTCTAGTATCATTTGGACATTTGTAGCAACTCTCATTTCATCCCTGTAGCATCATTTCTTAGGTTTGTAGCACCTCTCATTACATCACTTGAGCATCATTTGGACATTTGTAGCAACTCTCATTACATCACTGTCGCATAATTTTGAGGATTGTCGCAACTCTCATGACATTACTGGAGCATCACTTCTTAGGTAAATAACAACTCTCATTACATCACTGTAGCATCATTTTGCGGTTCGTAACAACTCTCACCACATCACTGTAGCATCATTTCCTAGGTAAATAGCAACCCTCATTACATCACTGTAGCATCATTTTGCGGTTCGTAGCAAACCTCACTACATCACTGTAGCATTATTTCTTAGGGAAGTAGCAACTCTCATTACACCGCTTTAGCATAATTTTAAAATTATTATCAACTCTCACTATATCACTATCAGCATCATTTTGAGATTTGTATCAACTCTCACTACATCATTGCCACCTCATTTTGAGGACCGTAGCAACTCTCACTCTATCACTGTCACATCATTTTGAGGATAGTCGTAACTCTCGCGACATTACTGTAGCATCATTTTGAGATTCGTAGGAACTCTCATCACATCACTGTAGCATAATTTTGAGGTTCGTAGCAACTCTCACCACATCACTTTAGCGTGATTTTGAAATTACGATCAACTCTCACCACATCACTGTAGCATCATTTTGAGGATCGTAGTAACTCTCACTACATCACTGTCGCATCATTTTGACATTTGGAGCAACTCTCATGATATCACTGTAGCATCATTTCTTAGGTTAGTAGCAACTCCCATGACATCACTGTAGCATCAGTTTGAGGTTCGTAGCAACTCTCACCACATCACTGTCAGCATCATTTTGATATTAGTGTCAACTCTCACTACATCACTGTAGCATCATTTTGAGGATAGTCGCAACTCTCGCGACATTAATGTAGCATAATTTTTGAGATTCGTAGGAACTCTCATTACATCACTGTAGCATCATTTTGAGGTTCGTAGCAACTCTCACCACATCACTGTAGCATCATTTCTTCGGTAAGTAGCAACTCTCATTACATCACTGTTGCATCATTTTGAGGTTCGTAGCAACTCTCAGCACATGACTGTAGCATCATTTCTGAGGTTTGTCGCAACTCTCATTACATCACTCTAGCATCATTTGGACATTTGTAGCAACTCTCATTACATCCCTGTAGCATCATTTCTTAGGTTTGTAGCAAATCTCACCACATCACTGTCGCATCATTTTGAAGTTCGTAGCAACTCTCACCACATCACTGTCGCATCATTTTGAAGTTCGTAGCAACTCTCACCACATCACTGTAGCATCATTTCTTAGGTAAATAGCAACCCTCATGATATCACTGGAGCATCATTTTGCAGTTCGTAGCAACTCTCACTACATCACTGTAGCATCACTTCTTAGGTTTGTCGCAACTCTCATTACATCACTTTAGCATCATTTTGAGGATCGTAGCAACTCTCACTACATCACTGTGGCATCATTTTGAGATTCGTAGCAACTCTCACCACATCACTGTAGCATCATTTTGAAGTTCGTAGCAACTCTCACCACATCACTGTAGCATCATTTCTTAGGTTTGTAGCAACTCTCATTATATCACTGTAGCATCATTTTGAAGTTCGTAGCAACTCTCACCACATCACTGTAGCATCATTTTGAGGATAGTCGCAACTCTCGCGACATTAATGTAGCATAATTTTTGAGATTCGTAGGAACTCTCATTACATCACTGTAGCATCATTTTGAGGTTCGTAGCAACTCTCACCACATCACTGTAGCATCATTTCTTCGGTAAGTAGCAACTCTCATTACATCACTGTTGCATCATTTTGAGGTTCGTAGCAACTCTCAGCACATGACTGTAGCATCATTTCTGAGGTTTGTCGCAACTCTCATTACATCACTCTAGCATCATTTGGACATTTGTAGCAACTCTCATTACATCCCTGTAGCATCATTTCTTAGGTTTGTAGCAAATCTCACCACATCACTGTCGCATCATTTTGAAGTTCGTAGCAACTCTCACCACATCACTGTCGCATCATTTTGAAGTTCGTAGCAACTCTCACCACATCACTGTAGCATCATTTCTTAGGTAAATAGCAACCCTCATGATATCACTGGAGCATCATTTTGCAGTTCGTAGCAACTCTCACTACATCACTGTAGCATCACTTCTTAGGTTTGTCGCAACTCTCATTACATCACTTTAGCATCATTTTGAGGATCGTAGCAACTCTCACTACATCACTGTGGCATCATTTTGAAGTTCGTAGCAACTCTCACCACATCACTGTAGCATCATTTCTTAGGGAAGTAGCAACTCTCATTATATCACTGTAGCATCATTTTGAAGTTCGTAGCAACTCTCACCACATCACTGTAGCATCATTTCTTAGGTAAATAGCAACCCTCATTATATCACTGGAGCATCATTTTGCGGTTCGTAGCAACTCTCACTACATCACTGTAGCATCATTTCTTAGGGAAGTAGCAACTCTCATTACATCACTGTTGTATTATTTTGAGGATAGTAGTAACTCTCACGACATTACTTTAGCATCATTTTGAGATTCGTAGCAACTCTCATTACATCACTTTAGCATCATTTTGAGATTCGTATCAACTCTCACGACATTCCTGTCGCATCATTTTGAGATTAGTAGCAACTCTTATTACATCAATGTAGCATCACTTCTTAGGTTCGTAGCAACTCTCACTACATCACTGTCGCATCATTTTGAGATTCGTAGCAACTCTCACCACATCACTGTAGCATCATTTTGAGGTTCGTAGCAACCCTCACCACATCACTGTAGCATCACTTCTTAGGTTTGTAGCAACTCTCATTACATCACTTTAGCATCATTTTGAGGATAGTAGCAACTCTCAGGACATTACTTTAGCATCATTTTGAGATTCGTAGCAACTCTCATTACATCACTGTAGCATCATTTTGAGGTTCGTAGCAACTCTCACCACATCACTGTAGCATCATTTCTTAGGTAAATAGCAACCCTCATTACATCACTGTAGCATCATTTTGAGATTCGTAGCAACACTCACCACATCACTGTAGCATCATTTCTTAGGTAAATAGCAACCCTCATTACATCACTGTAGCATCATTTTGCGGTTCGTACCAACTCTCACCACATCACTGTAGTATCATTTTGAGATTCGTAGCAACTCTCACCACATCACTGTAGCATCATTTCTTCGGGAAATAGCAACCCTCATTACATCACTGTAGCATCATTTTGAGGTTCGTAGCAACTCTCACCACATCACTGTAGCATCATTTCTTAGGTAAATAGCAACCCTCATTACATCACTGTAGTATCATTTTGCGGTTCGTAGCAACTCTCACCACATCACTGTAGCATCATTTTTAGGTTCGTAGCAACTCTCACCACATCACTGTAGCATCATTTCTTAGGTAAATAGCAACCCTCATTACATCACTGTAGCATCATTTCGAAGTTCGTAGCAACTCTCACTACATCACTGTTGCATCATTTCGAGGATAGTAGCAACTCTCACGACATTACTTTAGCATCATTTTGAGGTTCGTAGCAACTCTCACCACATCACTGTCTCATTTCATAGGTAAGTTGCAACTCTCATTACATCACTTTAGCATGATTTTGAAATTACTATCAACTCTCACCACATCACTCTAGCATCATTTGGACATTTGTAGCAACTCTCATTACATCACTGTAGCATCATTTCTTAGGTTTGTAGCCTCTCTCATTACATCACTTTAGCATCATTTGGACATTTGTAGCAACTCTCATTACATCACTGTCGCATCATATTGAGGATAGTCGCATCTCTCTCGACATTACTGGAGCATCATTTTGCGGTTCGTAGCAACTCTCACTACACCACTTTAGCATGAATTTGAAATTAGTATCAACTCTCACCACATCACTGTAGCATCATTTCTTAGGTTTGTCGCAACTCTCATTACATCACTTTAGCATCATTTCGAGCATCGTAGCAACTCTCACTACATCACTGTCGCATCATTTCTTCGGTTAGTCGCAACTCTCACTACATCACTGTCGCATCATTTCTTAGGTTAGGAGCAACTCTAACATTACTGTAGCATCATTTCTTAGGTTCGTAGCAACTCTCACCACATCACTGCAGCATCATTTCTTAGGTAAATAGCAACCCTCATTACATCACTGTGGCATCATTTTGCGGTTCGTAGCAACTCTCACTACATCACTGTAGCATCATTTCTTAGGTAAGTAGCAACTCTCATTACATCACTTTAGCATGATTTTATAAATTACTATCAACTCTCAGCACATGACTGTAGCATCATTTCTGAGGTTTGTCGCAACTCTCATTACATCACTCTAGTATCATTTGGACATTTGTAGCAACTCTCATTTCATCCCTGTAGCATCATTTCTTAGGTTTGTAGCACCTCTCATTTCATCACTTGAGCATCATTTGGACATTTGTAGCAACTCTCATTACATCACTGTCGCATAATTTTGAGGATTGTCGCAACTCTCATGACATTACTGGAGCATCACTTCTTAGGTAAATAACAACTCTCATTACATCACTGTAGCATCATTTTGCGGTTCGTAACAACTCTCACCACATCACTGTAGCATCATTTCCTAGGTAAATAGCAACCCTCATTACATCACTGTAGCATCATTTTGCGGTTCGTAGCAAACCTCACTACATCACTGTAGCATTATTTCTTAGGGAAGTAGCAACTCTCATTACACCGCTTTAGCATAATTTTAAAATTATTATCAACTCTCACTATATCACTATCAGCATCATTTTGAGATTTGTATCAACTCTCACTACATCATTGCCACCTCATTTTGAGGACCGTAGCAACTCTCACTATATCACTGTCACATCATTTTGAGGATAGTCGTAACTCTCGCGACATTACTGTAGCATCATTTTGAGATTCGTAGGAACTCTCATCACATCACTGTAGCATAATTTTGAGGTTCGTAGCAACTCTCACCACATCACTGTAGCATCATTTTGAGGATCGTAGTAACTCTCACTACATCACTGTCGCATCATTTTGACATTTGGAGCAACTCTCATGATATCACTGTAGCATCATTTCTTAGGTTAGTAGCAACTCTCATGACATCACTGTAGCATCAGTTTGAGGTTCGTAGCAACTCTCACCACATCACTGTCAGCATCATTTTGATATTAGTGTCAACTCTCACTACATCACTGTAGCATCATTTTGAGGATAGTCGCAACTCTCGCGACATTAATGTAGCATAATTTTTGAGATTCGTAGGAACTCTCATTACATCACTGTAGCATCATTTTGAGGTTCGTAGCAACTCTCACCACATCACTGTAGCATCATTTCTTCGGTAAGTAGCAACTCTCATTACATCACTGTTGCATCATTTTGAGGTTCGTAGCAACTCTCAGCACATGACTGTAGCATCATTTCTGAGGTTTGTCGCAACTCTCATTACATCACTCTAGCATCATTTGGACATTTGTAGCAACTCTCATTACATCCCTGTAGCATCATTTCTTAGGTTTGTAGCAAATCTCACCACATCACTGTCGCATCATTTTGAAGTTCGTAGCAACTCTCACCACATCACTGTCGCATCATTTTGAAGTTCGTAGCAACTCTCACCACATCACTGTAGCATCATTTCTTAGGTAAATAGCAACCCTCATGATATCACTGGAGCATCATTTTGCAGTTCGTAGCAACTCTCACTACATCACTGTAGCATCACTTCTTAGGTTTGTCGCAACTCTCATTACATCACTTTAGCATCATTTTGAGGATCGTAGCAACTCTCACTACATCACTGTGGCATCATTTTGAGATTCGTAGCAACTCTCACCACATCACTGTAGCATCATTTTGAAGTTCGTAGCAACTCTCACCACATCACTGTAGCATCATTTCTTAGGTTTGTAGCAACTCTCATTATATCACTGTAGCATCATTTTGAAGTTCGTAGCAACTCTCACCACATCACTGTAGCATCATTTCTTAGGTAAATAGCAACCCTCATTATATCACTGGAGCATCATTTTGCGGTTCGTAGCAACTCTCACTACATCACTGTAGCATCATTTCTTAGGGAAGTAGCAACTCTCATTACATCACTGTTGTATTATTTTGAGGATAGTAGCAACTCTCACGACATTACTTTAGCATCATTTTGAGATTCGTAGCAACTCTCATTACATCACTTTAGCATCATTTTGAGATTCGTATCAACTCTCACGACATTCCTGTCGCATCATTTTGAGATTAGTAGCAACTCTTATTACATCAATGTAGCATCACTTCTTAGGTTCGTAGCAACTCTCACTACATCACTGTCGCATCATTTTGAGATTCGTAGCAACTCTCACCACATCACTGTAGCATCATTTTGAGGTTCGTAGCAACCCTCACCACATCACTGTAGCATCACTTCTTAGGTTTGTAGCAACTCTCATTACATCACTTTAGCATCATTTTGAGGATAGTAGCAACTCTCAGGACATTACTTTAGCATCATTTTGAGATTCGTAGCAACTCTCATTACATCACTGTAGCATCATTTTGAGGTTCGTAGCAACTCTCACCACATCACTGTAGCATCATTTCTTAGGTAAATAGCAACCCTCATTACATCACTGTAGCATCATTTTGAGATTCGTAGCAACACTCACCACATCACTGTAGCATCATTTCTTAGGTAAATAGCAACCCTCATTACATCACTGTAGCATCATTTTGCGGTTCGTACCAACTCTCACCACATCACTGTAGTATCATTTTGAGATTCGTAGCAACTCTCACCACATCACTGTAGCATCATTTCTTCGGGAAATAGCAACCCTCATTACATCACTGTAGCATCATTTTGAGGTTCGTAGCAACTCTCACCACATCACTGTAGCATCATTTCTTAGGTAAATAGCAACCCTCATTACATCACTGTAGTATCATTTTGCGGTTCGTAGCAACTCTCACCACATCACTGTAGCATCATTTTTAGGTTCGTAGCAACTCTCACCACATCACTGTAGCATCATTTCTTAGGTAAATAGCAACCCTCATTACATCACTGTAGCATCATTTCGAAGTTCGTAGCAACTCTCACTACATCACTGTTGCATCATTTCGAGGATAGTAGCAACTCTCACGACATTACTTTAGCATCATTTTGAGGTTCGTAGCAACTCTCACCACATCACTGTCTCATTTCATAGGTAAGTAGCAACTCTCATTACATCACTTTAGCATGATTTTGAAATTACTATCAACTCTCACCACATCACTCTAGCATCATTTGGACATTTGTAGCAACTCTCATTACATCACTGTAGCATCATTTCTTAGGTTTGTAGCCTCTCTCATTACATCACTTTAGCATCATTTGGACATTTGTAGCAACTCTCATTACATCACTGTCGCATCATATTGAGGATAGTCGCATCTCTCTCGACATTACTGGAGCATCATTTTGCGGTTCGTAGCAACTCTCACTACACCACTTTAGCATGAATTTGAAATTAGTATCAACTCTCACCACATCACTGTAGCATCATTTCTTAGGTTTGTCGCAACTCTCATTACATCACTTTAGCATCATTTCGAGCATCGTAGCAACTCTCACTACATCACTGTCGCATCATTTCTTCGGTTAGTCGCAACTCTCACTACATCACTGTCGCATCATTTCTTAGGTTAGGAGCAACTCTAACATTACTGTAGCATCATTTCTTAGGTTCGTAGCAACTCTCACCACATCACTGCAGCATCATTTCTTAGGTAAATAGCAACCCTCATTACATCACTGTGGCATCATTTTGCGGTTCGTAGCAACTCTCACTACATCACTGTAGCATCATTTCTTAGGTAAGTAGCAACTCTCATTACATCACTTTAGCATGATTTTATAAATTACTATCAACTCTCAGCACATGACTGTAGCATCATTTCTGAGGTTTGTCGCAACTCTCATTACATCACTCTAGTATCATTTGGACATTTGTAGCAACTCTCATTTCATCCCTGTAGCATCATTTCTTAGGTTTGTAGCACCTCTCATTACATCACTTGAGCATCATTTGGACATTTGTAGCAACTCTCATTACATCACTGTCGCATAATTTTGAGGATTGTCGCAACTCTCATGACATTACTGGAGCATCACTTCTTAGGTAAATAACAACTCTCATTACATCACTGTAGCATCATTTTGCGGTTCGTAACAACTCTCACCACATCACTGTAGCATCATTTCCTAGGTAAATAGCAACTCTCATTACATCACTGTAGCATCATTTCTTAGGTAAATAGCAACCCTCATTACATCACTGTAGCATCATTTTGCGGTTCGTAGCAAACCTCACTACATCACTGTAGCATTATTTCTTAGGGAAGTAGCAACTCTCATTACACCGCTTTAGCATAATTTTAAAATTATTATCAACTCTCACTATATCACTATCAGCATCATTTTGAGATTTGTATCAACTCTCACTACATCATTGCCACCTCATTTTGAGGACCGTAGCAACTCTCACTATATCACTGTCACATCATTTTGAGGATAGTCGTAACTCTCGCGACATTACTGTAGCATCATTTTGAGATTCGTAGGAACTCTCATCACATCACTGTAGCATAATTTTGAGGTTCGTAGCAACTCTCACCACATCACTTTAGCGTGATTTTGAAATTACGATCAACTCTCACCACATCACTGTAGCATCATTTTGAGGATCGTAGTAACTCTCACTACATCACTGTCGCATCATTTTGACATTTGGAGCAACTCTCATGATATCACTGTAGCATCATTTCTTAGGTTAGTAGCAACTCCCATGACATCACTGTAGCATCAGTTTGAGGTTCGTAGCAACTCTCACCACATCACTGTCAGCATCATTTTGATATTAGTGTCAACTCTCACTACATCACTGTAGCATCATTTTGAGGATAGTCGCAACTCTCGCGACATTAATGTAGCATAATTTTTGAGATTCGTAGGAACTCTCATTACATCACTGTAGCATCATTTTGAGGTTCGTAGCAACTCTCACCACATCACTGTAGCATCATTTCTTCGGTAAGTAGCAACTCTCATTACATCACTGTTGCATCATTTTGAGGTTCGTAGCAACTCTCAGCACATGACTTTAGCATCATTTCTGAGGTTTGTCGCAACTCTCATTACATCACTCTAGCATCATTTGGACATTTGTAGCAACTCTCATTACATCCCTGTAGCATCATTTCTTAGGTTTGTAGCAAATCTCACCACATCACTGTCGCATCATTTTGAAGTTCGTAGCAACTCTCACCACATCACTGTCGCATCATTTTGAAGTTCGTAGCAACTCTCACCACATCACTGTAGCATCATTTCTTAGGTAAATAGCAACCCTCATGATATCACTGGAGCATCATTTTGCGGTTCGTAGCAACTCTCACTACATCACTGTAGCATCACTTCTTAGGTTTGTCGCAACTCTCATTACATCACTTTAGCATCATTTTGAGGATCGTAGCAACTCTCACTACATCACTGTGGCATCATTTTGAGATTCGTAGCAACTCTCACCACATCACTGTAGCATCATTTTGAAGTTCGTAGCAACTCTCACCACATCACTGTAGCATCATTTCTTAGGTTTGTAGCAACTCTCATTATATCACTGTAGCATCATTTTGAAGTTCGTAGCAACTCTCACCACATCACTGTAGCATCATTTCTTAGGTAAATAGCAACCCTCATTATATCACTGGAGCATCATTTTGCGGTTCGTAGCAACTCTCACTACATCACTGTAGCATCATTTCTTAGGGAAGTAGCAACTCTCATTACATCACTGTTGTATTATTTTGAGGATAGTAGCAACTCTCACGACATTACTTTAGCATCATTTTGAGATTCGTAGCAACTCTCATTACATCACTGTACCATCATTTTGAGGTTCGTAGCATCTCTCACCACATCACTGTCGCATCATTTCTTAGGGAAGTAGCAACTCTCATTACACCTCTTTAACATTATTTTGAAATTACGATCAACTCTCACTACATCACTGTAGCATCACTTCTTAGGTTTGTCGCAACTCTCATTACATCAATTTAGCATCATTTTGAGGATCGTAGCAACTCTCACGACATCACTGTCGCATCATTTTGAGATTCGTAGCAACTCTCATTACATGACTGTAGCATCATTTCTTAGGAAAGTAGCAACTCTCATTGCATCACTTTAGCGTGATTTTGAAATTACTATCAACTCTCACCACATCACTGTCGCATCATTTCTTAGGTAAATAGCAACTCTCACCACATCACTGTAGCATCATTTCTTAGGTAAATAGCAACCCTCATTACATCACTGTAGCATCATTTTGAGGTTCGTAGCAACTCTCACTACATCATTGTAGCATCATTTCTTAGGGAAGTAGCAACTCTCATTACACCGCTTTAGCATTATTTTGAAATTACTATCAACTCTCACCAAATCACTGGAGCATCACTTCTTAGGTTTGTAGCAACTCTCATTACATCACTTTAGCATCATTTTGAGATTCGTACCAACTCTCACGACATTACTGTAGCATGATTTTGAGATTAGTAGCAACTCTCATTACATCACTGTAGCATCACTTCTTAGGTTCGTAGCAACTCTCACTACATCACTGTCGCATCATTTTGAGATTCGTAGCAACTCTCACCACATCACTGTAGCATCATTTTGAGGTTCGTAGCAACTCTCACCACATCACTGTAGCATCATTTCTTAGGTTTGTAGCAACTCTCATTATATCACTGTAGCATCATTTTGAAGTTCGTAGCAACTCTCACCACATCACTGTAGCATCATTTCTTAGGTAAATAGCAACCCTCATTATATCACTGGAGCATCATTTTGCGGTTCGTAGCAACTCTCACTACATCACTGTAGCATCACTTCTTAGGTTTGTCGCAATTCTCATTACATCACTTTAGCATAATTTTAAAATTATTATCAACTCTCACTACATCACTGTCAGCATCATTTTGAGATTTGTATCAACTCTCACTACATCATTGCCACCTCATTTTGAGGACCGTAGCAACTCTCACTATATCACTGTCACATCATTTTGAGGATAGTCGTAACTCTCGCGACATTACTGTAGCATCATTTTGAGATTCGTAGGAACTCTCATCACATCACTGTAGCATAATTTTGAGGTTCGTAGCAACTCTCACCACATCACTTTAGCTTGATTTTGAAATTACGATCAACTCTCACCACATCACTGTAGCATCATTTTGAGGATCGTAGTAACTCTCACTACATCACTGTCGCATCATTTTGACATTTGGAGCAACTCTCATGATATCACTGTAGCATCATTTCTTAGGTTAGTAGCAACTCCCATGACATCACTGTAGCATCAGTTTGAGGTTCGTAGCAACTCTCACCACATCACTGTCAGCATCATTTTGATATTAGTGTCAACTCTCACTACATCACTGTAGCATCATTTTGAGGATAGTCGCAACTCTCGCGACATTAATGTAGCATAATTTTTGAGATTCGTAGGAACTCTCATTACATCACTGTAGCATCATTTTGAGGTTCGTAGCAACTCTCACCACATCACTGTAGCATCATTTCTTCGGTAAGTAGCAACTCTCATTACATCACTGTTGCATCATTTTGAGGTTCGTAGCAACTCTCAGCACATGACTGTAGCATCATTTCTGAGGTTTGTCGCAACTCTCATTACATCACTCTAGCATCATTTGGACATTTGTAGCAACTCTCATTACATCCCTGTAGCATCATTTCTTAGGTTTGTAGCAAATCTCACCACATCACTGTCGCATCATTTTGAAGTTCGTAGCAACTCTCACCACATCACTGTCGCATCATTTTGAAGTTCGTAGCAACTCTCACCACATCACTGTAGCATCATTTCTTAGGTAAATAGCAACCCTCATGATATCACTGGAGCATCATTTTGCAGTTCGTAGCAACTCTCACTACATCACTGTAGCATCACTTCTTAGGTTTGTCGCAACTCTCATTACATCACTTTAGCATCATTTTGAGGATCGTAGCAACTCTCACTACATCACTGTGGCATCATTTTGAGATTCGTAGCAACTCTCACCACATCACTGTAGCATCATTTTGAAGTTCGTAGCAACTCTCACCACATCACTGTAGCATCATTTCTTAGGTTTGTAGCAACTCTCATTATATCACTGTAGCATCATTTTGAAGTTCGTAGCAACTCTCACCACATCACTGTAGCATCATTTCTTAGGTAAATAGCAACCCTCATTATATCACTGGAGCATCATTTTGCGGTTCGTAGCAACTCTCACTACATCACTGTAGCATCATTTCTTAGGGAAGTAGCAACTCTCATTACATCACTGTTGTATTATTTTGAGGATAGTAGCAACTCTCACGACATTACTTTAGCATCATTTTGAGATTCGTAGCAACTCTCATTACATCACTTTAGCATCTTTTTGAGATTCGTATCAACTCTCACGACATTCCTGTCGCATCATTTTGAGATTAGTAGCAACTCTTATTACATCAATGTAGCATCACTTCTTAGGTTCGTAGCAACTCTCACTACATCACTGTCGCATCATTTTGAGATTCGTAGCAACTCTCACCACATCACTGTAGCATCATTTTGAGGTTCGTAGCAACCCTCACCACATCACTGTAGCATCACTTCTTAGGTTTGTAGCAACTCTCATTACATCACTTTAGCATCATTTTGAGGATAGTAGCAACTCTCAGGACATTACTTTAGCATCATTTTGAGATTCGTAGCAACTCTCATTACATCACTGTAGCATCATTTTGAGGTTCGTAGCAACTCTCACCACATCACTGTAGCATCATTTCTTAGGTAAATAGCAACCCTCATTACATCACTGTAGCATCATTTTGAGATTCGTAGCAACACTCACCACATCACTGTAGCATCATTTCTTAGGTAAATAGCAACCCTCATTACATCACTGTAGCATCATTTTGCGGTTCGTACCAACTCTCACCACATCACTGTAGTATCATTTTGAGATTCGTAGCAACTCTCACCACATCACTGTAGCATCATTTCTTCGGGAAATAGCAACCCTCATTACATCACTGTAGCATCATTTTGAGGTTCGTAGCAACTCTCACCACATCACTGTAGCATCATTTCTTAGGTAAATAGCAACCCTCATTACATCACTGTAGTATCATTTTGCGGTTCGTAGCAACTCTCACCACATCACTGTAGCATCATTTTTAGGTTCGTAGCAACTCTCACCACATCACTGTAGCATCATTTCTTAGGTAAATAGCAACCCTCATTACATCACTGTAGCATCATTTCGAAGTTCGTAGCAACTCTCACTACATCACTGTTGCATCATTTCGAGGATAGTAGCAACTCTCACGACATTACTTTAGCATCATTTTGAGGTTCGTAGCAACTCTCACCACATCACTGTCTCATTTCATAGGTAAGTAGCAACTCTCATTACATCACTTTAGCATGATTTTGAAATTACTATCAACTCTCACCACATCACTCTAGCATCATTTGGACATTTGTAGCAACTCTCATTACATCACTGTAGCATCATTTCTTAGGTTTGTAGCCTCTCTCATTACATCACTTTAGCATCATTTGGACATTTGTAGCAACTCTCATTACATCACTGTCGCATCATATTGAGGATAGTCGCATCTCTCTCGACATTACTGGAGCATCATTTTGCGGTTCGTAGCAACTCTCACTACACCACTTTAGCATGAATTTGAAATTAGTATCAACTCTCACCACATCACTGTAGCATCATTTCTTAGGTTTGTCGCAACTCTCATTACATCACTTTAGCATCATTTCGAGCATCGTAGCAACTCTCACTACATCACTGTCGCATCATTTCTTCGGTTAGTCGCAACTCTCACTACATCACTGTCGCATCATTTCTTAGGTTAGGAGCAACTCTAACATTACTGTAGCATCATTTCTTAGGTTCGTAGCAACTCTCACCACATCACTGCAGCATCATTTCTTAGGTAAATAGCAACCCTCATTACATCACTGTGGCATCATTTTGCGGTTCGTAGCAACTCTCACTACATCACTGTAGCATCATTTCTTAGGTAAGTAGCAACTCTCATTACATCACTTTAGCATGATTTTATAAATTACTATCAACTCTCAGCACATGACTGTAGCATCATTTCTGAGGTTTGTCGCAACTCTCATTACATCACTCTAGTATCATTTGGACATTTGTAGCAACTCTCATTTCATCCCTGTAGCATCATTTCTTAGGTTTGTAGCACCTCTCATTACATCACTTGAGCATCATTTGGACATTTGTAGCAACTCTCATTACATCACTGTCGCATAATTTTGAGGATTGTCGCAACTCTCATGACATTACTGGAGCATCACTTCTTAGGTAAATAACAACTCTCATTACATCACTGTAGCATCATTTTGCGGTTCGTAACAACTCTCACCACATCACTGTAGCATCATTTCCTAGGTAAATAGCAACCCTCATTACATCACTGTAGCATCATTTTGCGGTTCGTAGCAAACCTCACTACATCACTGTAGCATTATTTCTTAGGGAAGTAGCAACTCTCATTACACCGCTTTAGCATAATTTTAAAATTATTATCAACTCTCACTATATCACTATCAGCATCATTTTGAGATTTGTATCAACTCTCACTACATCATTGCCACCTCATTTTGAGGACCGTAGCAACTCTCACTATATCACTGTCACATCATTTTGAGGATAGTCGTAACTCTCGCGACATTACTGTAGCATCATTTTGAGATTCGTAGGAACTCTCATCACATCACTGTAGCATAATTTTGAGGTTCGTAGCAACTCTCACCACATCACTTTAGCGTGATTTTGAAATTACGATCAACTCTCACCACATCACTGTAGCATCATTTTGAGGATCGTAGTAACTCTCACTACATCACTGTCGCATCATTTTGACATTTGGAGCAACTCTCATGATATCACTGTAGCATCATTTCTTAGGTTAGTAGCAACTCCCATGACATCACTGTAGCATCAGTTTGAGGTTCGTAGCAACTCTCACCACATCACTGTCAGCATCATTTTGATATTAGTGTCAACTCTCACTACATCACTGTAGCATCATTTTGAGGATAGTCGCAACTCTCGCGACATTAATGTAGCATAATTTTTGAGATTCGTAGGAACTCTCATTACATCACTGTAGCATCATTTTGAGGTTCGTAGCAACTCTCACCACATCACTGTAGCATCATTTCTTCGGTAAGTAGCAACTCTCATTACATCACTGTTGCATCATTTTGAGGTTCGTAGCAACTCTCAGCACATGACTGTAGCATCATTTCTGAGGTTTGTCGCAACTCTCATTACATCACTCTAGCATCATTTGGACATTTGTAGCAACTCTCATTACATCCCTGT
Source organism: Aulostomus chinensis (assembly GCF_037954235.1). Lineage (NCBI taxonomy): Eukaryota > Metazoa > Chordata > Actinopteri > Syngnathiformes > Aulostomidae > Aulostomus > Aulostomus chinensis. The sequence continues at coordinate 51,989,414 of NC_141320.1, read as the reverse complement.
AGCATCATTTCTTAGGTTTGTAGCAAATCTCACCACATCACTGTCGCATCATTTTGAAGTTCGTAGCAACTCTCACCACATCACTGTCGCATCATTTTGAAGTTCGTAGCAACTCTCACCACATCACTGTAGCATCATTTCTTAGGTAAATAGCAACCCTCATGATATCACTGGAGCATCATTTTGCGGTTCGTAGCAACTCTCACTACATCACTGTAGCATCACTTCTTAGGTTTGTCGCAACTCTCATTACATCACTTTAGCATCATTTTGAGGATCGTAGCAACTCTCACTACATCACTGTGGCATCATTTTGAGATTCGTAGCAACTCTCACCACATCACTGTAGCATCATTTTGAAGTTCGTAGCAACTCTCACCACATCACTGTAGCATCATTTCTTAGGTTTGTAGCAACTCTCATTATATCACTGTAGCATCATTTTGAAGTTCGTAGCAACTCTCACCACATCACTGTAGCATCATTTCTTAGGTAAATAGCAACCCTCATTATATCACTGGAGCATCATTTTGCGGTTCGTAGCAACTCTCACTACATCACTGTAGCATCATTTCTTAGGGAAGTAGCAACTCTCATTACATCACTGTTGTATTATTTTGAGGATAGTAGCAACTCTCACGACATTACTTTAGCATCATTTTGAGATTCGTAGCAACTCTCATTACATCACTGTACCATCATTTTGAGGTTCGTAGCATCTCTCACCACATCACTGTCGCATCATTTCTTAGGGAAGTAGCAACTCTCATTACACCTCTTTAACATTATTTTGAAATTACTATCAACTCTCACTACATCACTGTAGCATCACTTCTTAGGTTTGTCGCAACTCTCATTACATCAATTTAGCATCATTTTGAGGATCGTAGCAACTCTCACGACATCACTGTCGCATCATTTTGAGATTCGTAGCAACTCTCATTACATGACTGTAGCATCATTTCTTAGGAAAGTAGCAACTCTCATTGCATCACTTTAGCGTGATTTTGAAATTACTATCAACTCTCACCACATCACTGTCGCATCATTTCTTAGGTAAATAGCAACTCTCACCACATCACTGTAGCATCATTTCTTAGGTAAATAGCAACCCTCATTACATCACTGTAGCATCATTTTGAGGTTCGTAGCAACTCTCACTACATCATTGTAGCATCATTTCTTAGGGAAGTAGCAACTCTCATTACACCGCTTTAGCATTATTTTGAAATTACTATCAACTCTCACCAAATCACTGGAGCATCACTTCTTAGGTTTGTAGCAACTCTCATTACATCACTTTAGCATCATTTTGAGATTCGTAGCAACTCTCACGACATTACTGTAGCATGATTTTGAGATTAGTAGCAACTCTCATTACATCACTGTAGCATCACTTCTTAGGTTCGTAGCAACTCTCACTACATCACTGTCGCATCATTTTGAGATTCGTAGCAACTCTCACCACATCACTGTAGCATCATTTTGAGGTTCGTAGCAACTCTCACCACATCACTGTAGCATCATTTCTTAGGTTTGTAGCAACTCTCATTATATCACTGTAGCATCATTTTGAAGTTCGTAGCAACTCTCACCACATCACTGTAGCATCATTTCTTAGGTAAATAGCAACCCTCATTATATCACTGGAGCATCATTTTGCGGTTCGTAGCAACTCTCACTACATCACTGTAGCATCACTTCTTAGGTTTGTCGCAATTCTCATTACATCACTTTAGCATCATTTTGAAGATCGTAGCAACTCTCACTACATCACTGTTGCATTATTTTGAGGATAGTAGCAACTCTCACGACATTACTTTAGCATCATTTTGAGATTCGTAGCAACTCTCATTACATCACTGTATCATCATTTTGAGGTTCGTAGCAACTCTCACCACATCACTGTAGCATCATTTCTTAGGTAAATAGCAACCCTCATTACATCACTGTAGCATCATTTTGAGGTTCGTAGCAACTCTCACTACATCACTGTCGAGTCATTTCTTTTCGGGAAGTATCAACTCTCATTACACCGCTTTAGCATTATTTTGAAATTACTATCAACTCTCACCACATCACTGTAGCATCACTTCTTAGGTTTGTAGCAACTCTCATAACATCACTTTAGCAACATTTTGAGATTCGTAGCAACTCTCACGACATTACTGTAGCATGATTTTGAGATTAGTAGCAACTCTCATTACATCACTGTAGCATCACTTCTTAGGTCCGTAGCAACTCTCACTACATCACTGTCGCATCATTTTGAGATTCGTAGCAACCTTCACCACATCACTGTAGCATCATTTTGAGGTTCGTAGCAACTCTCACCACATCACTGTGGCATCATTTCTTAGGTAAATAGCAACCCTCATTACATCACTGTACCATCATTTTGAGGTTCGTAGCAACTCTCACTACATCACTGTCGCATCATTTCTTAGGGAAGTAGCAACTCTCATTACACCGCTTTAGCATTATTTTGAAATTACTATCAACTCTCACCACATCACTGTAGCATCACTTCTTAGGTTCGTAGCAACTCTCACTACATCACTGTCGCATCATTTTGAGATTCGTAGCAACTCTCACCACATCACTGTAGCATCATTTTGAGGTTCGTAGCAACTCTCACCACATCACTGTAGCATCATTTCTTAGGTTCGTAGCAACTCTCATTACATCACTTTAGAATCGTTTTGAGGATTGTAGCACCTCACTACCACATCACTGTAGCATCATTTTTTAGGAAAGTAGCAACTCTCATTGCATCATTTTAGCGTGATTTTGAAATTACGATCAACTCTCACCACATCACTGTAGCATCATTTCTTAGGTAAATAGCAACTCTCACCACATCACTGTAGCATCATTTTGAGGTTCGTAGCAACTCTCACCACATCACTGTAGCATCATTTTGAGGTTCGTAGCAACTCTCACCACATCACTGTAGCATCATTTTGAGGTTCGTAGCAACTCTCACCACATCACTGTAGCATCATTTCTTCGGTAAGTAGCAACTCTCATTACATCACTGTTGCATCATTTTGAGGTTCGTAGCAACTCTCAGCACATGACTGTAGCATCATTTCTGAGGTTTGTCGCAACTCTCATTACATCACTCTAGCATCATTTGGACATTTGTAGCAACTCTCATTACATCCCTGTAGCATCATTTCTTAGGTTTGTAGCAAATCTCACCACATCACTGTAGCATCATTTTGAGGTTCGTAGCAACTCTCACCACATCACTGTAGCATCATTTTGAAGTTCATAGCAACTCTCACCACATCACTGTAGCATCATTTCTTAGGTAAATAGCAACCCTCATGATATCACTGGAGCATCATTTTGCGGTTCGTAGCAACTCTCACCACATCACTGTAGCATCATTTCTTAGGTAAATAGCAACCCTCATTACATCACTGTAGCATCATTTTGAGGTTCGTAGCAACTCTCACTACATCATTGTAGCATCATTTCTTAGGGAAGTAGCAACTCTCATTACACCGCTTTAGCATTATTTTGAAATTACTATCAACTCTCACCACATCACTGGAGCATCACTTCTTAGGTTTGTAGCAACTCTCATTACATCACTTTAGCATCATTTTGAGATTCGTAGCAACTCTCACGACATTACTGTAGCATGATTTTGAGGTTCGTAGCAACTCTCACCACATCACTGTAGCATCATTTCTTAGGTAAATAGCAACTCTCACCACATCACTGTAGCATCATTTCTTAGGTAAATAGCAACCCTCATTACATCACTGTAGCATCATTTTGAGGTTCGTAGCAACTCTCACCACATCACTGTGGCATCATTTCTTAGGTATATAGCAACCATCATTACATCACTGTAGCATCATTTCTTAGGTAAATAGCAACTCTCACCACATCACTGTAGCATCATTTCTTAGGTAAATAGCAACCCTCATTACATCACTGTAGCATCATTTTGAGGTTCGTAGCAACTCTCACTACATCATTGTAGCATCATTTCTTAGGGAAGTAGCAACTCTCATTACACCGCTTTAGCATTATTTTGAAATTACTATCAACTCTCACCACATCACTGGAGCATCACTTCTTAGGTTTGTAGCAACTCTCATTACATCACTTTAGCATCATTTTGAGATTCGTAGCAACTCTCACGACATTACTGTAGCATGATTTTGAGGTTCGTAGCAACTCTCACCACATCACTGTAGCATCATTTCTTAGGTAAATAGCAACTCTCACCACATCACTGTAGCATCATTTCTTAGGTAAATAGCAACCCTCATTACATCACTGTAGCATCATTTTGAGGTTCGTAGCAACTCTCACCACATCACTGTGGCATCATTTCTTAGGTATATAGCAACCATCATTACATCACTGTAGCATCATTTCTTAGGTAAATAGCAACTCTCACCACATCACTGTAGCATCATTTCTTAGGTAAATAGCAACCCTCATTATATCACTGGAGCATCATTTTGCGGTTCGTAGCAACTCTCACTACATCACTGTAGCATCACTTCTTAGGTTTGTCGCAATTCTCATTACATCACTTTAGCATCATTTTGAAGATCGTAGCAACTCTCACTACATCACTGTTGCATTATTTTGAGGATAGTAGCAACTCTCACGACATTACTTTAGCATCATTTTGAGATTCGTAGCAACTCTCATTACATCACTGTATCATCATTTTGAGGTTCGTAGCAACTCTCACCACATCACTGTAGCATCATTTCTTAGGTAAATAGCAACCCTCATTACATCACTGTAGCATCATTTTGAGGTTCGTAGCAACTCTCACTACATCACTGTCGAGTCATTTCTTTTCGGGAAGTATCAACTCTCATTACACCGCTTTAGCATTATTTTGAAATTACTATCAACTCTCACCACATCACTGTAGCATCACTTCTTAGGTTTGTAGCAACTCTCATAACATCACTTTAGCAACATTTTGAGATTCGTAGCAACTCTCACGACATTACTGTAGCATGATTTTGAGATTAGTAGCAACTCTCATTACATCACTGTAGCATCACTTCTTAGGTCCGTAGCAACTCTCACTACATCACTGTCGCATCATTTTGAGATTCGTAGCAACCTTCACCACATCACTGTAGCATCATTTTGAGGTTCGTAGCAACTCTCACCACATCACTGTGGCATCATTTCTTAGGTAAATAGCAACCCTCATTACATCACTGTACCATCATTTTGAGGTTCGTAGCAACTCTCACTACATCACTGTCGCATCATTTCTTAGGGAAGTAGCAACTCTCATTACACCGCTTTAGCATTATTTTGAAATTACTATCAACTCTCACCACATCACTGTAGCATCACTTCTTAGGTTCGTAGCAACTCTCACTACATCACTGTCGCATCATTTTGAGATTCGTAGCAACTCTCACCACATCACTGTAGCATCATTTTGAGGTTCGTAGCAACTCTCACCACATCACTGTAGCATCATTTCTTAGGTTCGTAGCAACTCTCATTACATCACTTTAGAATCGTTTTGAGGATTGTAGCACCTCACTACCACATCACTGTAGCATCATTTTTTAGGAAAGTAGCAACTCTCATTGCATCATTTTAGCGTGATTTTGAAATTACGATCAACTCTCACCACATCACTGTAGCATCATTTCTTAGGTAAATAGCAACTCTCACCACATCACTGTAGCATCATTTTGAGGTTCGTAGCAACTCTCACCACATCACTGTAGCATCATTTTGAGGTTCGTAGCAACTCTCACCACATCACTGTAGCATCATTTTGAGGTTCGTAGCAACTCTCACCACATCACTGTAGCATCATTTCTTCGGTAAGTAGCAACTCTCATTACATCACTGTTGCATCATTTTGAGGTTCGTAGCAACTCTCAGCACATGACTGTAGCATCATTTCTGAGGTTTGTCGCAACTCTCATTACATCACTCTAGCATCATTTGGACATTTGTAGCAACTCTCATTACATCCCTGTAGCATCATTTCTTAGGTTTGTAGCAAATCTCACCACATCACTGTAGCATCATTTTGAGGTTCGTAGCAACTCTCACCACATCACTGTAGCATCATTTTGAAGTTCATAGCAACTCTCACCACATCACTGTAGCATCATTTCTTAGGTAAATAGCAACCCTCATGATATCACTGGAGCATCATTTTGCGGTTCGTAGCAACTCTCACCACATCACTGTAGCATCATTTCTTAGGTAAATAGCAACCCTCATTACATCACTGTAGCATCATTTTGAGGTTCGTAGCAACTCTCACTACATCATTGTAGCATCATTTCTTAGGGAAGTAGCAACTCTCATTACACCGCTTTAGCATTATTTTGAAATTACTATCAACTCTCACCACATCACTGTAGCATCACTTCTTAGGTTTTTTAGCAACTCTCATGACATCACTTTAGCATCATTTTGAGATTCGTAGCAACTCTCACGACATTACTGTAGCATGATTTTGAGATTAGTAGCAACTCTCATTACATCACTGTAGCATCACTTCTTAGGTTCGTAGCAACTCTCACTACATCACTGTCGCATCATTTTGAGATTCGTAGCAACTCTCACCACATCACTGTAGCATCATTTTGAGGTTCGTAGCAACTCTCACCACATCACTGTGGCATCATTTCTTAGGTAAATAGCAACCCTCATTACATCACTGTACCATCATTTTGAAGTTCGTAGCAACTCTCACTACATCACTGTCGCATCATTTCTTTGGGAAGTAGCAACTCTCATTACACCGCTTTAGCATTATTTTGAAATTACTATCAACTCTCACTACATCACTGTAGCATCACTTCTTAGGTTAGTCGCAACTCTCTTTACATCACTTTAGCATCATTTTGAGGATCGTAGCAACTCTCCCGACATCACTGTCGCATCATTTTGAGGTTCGTGGCAACTCTCACCACATCACTGTAGCATCATTTCTTAGGTTTGTAGCAACTCTCATTACATCACTTTAGAATCGTTTTGAGGATTGTAGCAACTCACTACCACATCACTGTAGCATCATTTTTTAGGAAAGTAGCAACTCTCATTGCATCACTTTAGCGTGATTTTGAAATTACGATCAACTCTCACCACATCACTGTAGCATCATTTCTTAGGTAAATAGCAACTCTCACCACATCACTGTAGCATCATTTTGAGGTTCGTAGCAACTCTCACCACATCACTGTAGCATCATTTCTTAGGTAAATAGCAACTCTCACCACATCACTGTAGCATCATTTCTTAGGTAAATAGCAACCCTCATTACATCACTGTAGCATCATTTTGAGGTTCGTAGCAACTCTCACTACATCATTGTAGCATCATTTCTTAGGTAAGTAGCAACTCTCATTACACCGCTTTAGCATTATTTTGAAATTCGTAGCAACACTCACCACATCACTGTAGCATCATTTCTTAGGTAAGTAGCAACTCTCATTACATCACTTTAGCATCATTTTGAGATTCGTAGCAACTCTCACGAAATTACTGTTGCTTGATTTTGAGATGAGTAGCAACTCTCATTACATCACTGTTGCATCACTTCTTTGGTTCGTCGCAACTCTCACTACATCACTGTCGCATCATTTTGAGATTCATAGCAACTCTCACCACATCACTGTAGCATCATTTTGAGGTTCGTAGCAACTCTCACCACATCACTGTAGCATCACTTCTTAGGTTTGTCGCAACTCTCACTACATCACTGTCGCATCATTTTGAGATTCGTAGCAACTCTCACAACATCACTGTAGCATCATTTTGAGGTTTGTAGCAACTCTCATTACATCACTTTAGCATCATTTTGAGGATAGTAGCAACTCTCACGACATTACTTTAGCATCATTTTGAGATTCGTAGCAACTCTCATTACATCACTGTAGCATCATTTTGAGGTTCGTAGCAACTCTCACCACATCACTGTAGCATCATTTCTTCGGTAAATAGCAACCCTCATTACATCACTGTAGCATCATTTTGAGATTCGTAGCAACACTCACCACATCACTGTAGCATCATTTCTTAGGTAAATAGCAACCCTCATTACATCACTGTAGCATCATTTTGCGGTTCGTACCAACTCTCACCACATCACTGTAGTATCATTTTGAGATTCGTAGCAACTCTCACCACATCACTGTAGCATCATTTCTTCGTTAAATAGCAACCCTCATTACATCACTGTAGCATCATTTTGAGGTTCGTAGCAACTCTCACCACATCACTGTAGCATCATTTCTTAGGTAAATAGCAACCCTCATTACATCACTGTAGTATCATTTTGCGGTTCGTAGCAACTCTCACCACATCACTGTAGCATCATTTTTAGGTTCGTAGCAACTCTCACCACATCACTGTAGCATCATTTCTTAGGTAAATAGCAACCCTCATTACATCACTGTAGCATCATTTCGAAGTTCGTAGCAACTCTCACTACATCACTGTTGCATCATTTCGAGGATAGTAGCAACTCTCACGACATTACTTTAGCATCATTTTGAGGTTCGTAGCAACTCTCACCACATCACTGTCTCATTTCATAGGTAAGTAGCAACTCTCATTACATCACTTTAGCATGATTTTGAAATTACTATCAACTCTCACCACATCACTCTAGCATCATTTGGACATTTGTAGCAACTCTCATTACATCACTGTAGCATCATTTCTTAGGTTTGTAGCCTCTCTCATTACATCACTTTAGCATCATTTGGACATTTGTAGCAACTCTCATTACATCACTGTCGCATCATTTTGAGGATAGTCGCAACTCTCACGACATTACTGGAGCATCATTTTGCGGTTCCTAGCAACTCTCACTACACCACTTTAGCATGAATTTGAAATTAGTATCAACTCTCACCACATCACTGTACCATCATTTCTTAGGTTTGTCGCAACTCTCATTACATCACTTTAGCATCATTTCGAGCATCGTAGCAACTCTCACCACATCACTGTGGCATCATTTCTTAGGTAAATAGCAACCCTCATTACATCACTGTACCATCATTTTGAGGTTCGTAGCATCTCTCACCACATCACTGTCGCATCATTTCTTAGGGAAGTAGCAACTCTCATTACACCTCTTTAACATTATTTTGAAATTACTATCAACTCTCACTACATCACTGTAGCATCACTTCTTACGTTTGTCGCAACTCTCATTACATCACTTTAGCATCATTTTGAGGATCGTAGCAACTCTCACGACATCACTGTCGCATCATTTTGAGATTCGTAGCAACTCTCATTACATGACTGTAGCATCATTTCTTAGGAAAGTAGCAACTCTCATTGCATCACTTTAGCGTGATTTTGAAATTACTATCAACTCTCACCACATCACTGTCGCATCATTTCTTAGGTAAATAGCAACTCTCACCACATCACTGTAGCATCATTTTTTAGGTAAATAGCAACCCTCATTACATCACTGTAGCATCATTTTGAGGTTCGTAGCAACTCTCACTACATCATTGTAGGATCATTTCTTAGGGAAGTAGCAACTCTCATTACACCGCTTTAGCATTATTTTGAAATTACTATCAACTCTCACCACATCACTGGAGCATCACTTCTTAGGTTTGTAGCAACTCTCATTACATCACTTTAGCATCATTTTGAGATTCGTAGCAACTCTCACGACATTACTGTAGCATGATTTTGAGATTAGTAGCAACTCTCATTACATCACTGTAGCATCACTTCTTAGGTTCGTAGCAACTCTCACTACATCACTGTCGCATCATTTTGAGATTCGTAGCAACTCTCACCACATCACTGTAGCATCATTTTGAGGTTCGTAGCAACTCTCACCACATCACTGTAGCATCATTTCTTCGGTAAATAGCAACTCTCACCACATCACTGTAGCATCATTTCTTAGGTAAATAGCAACCCTCATTACATCACTGTAGCATCATTTTGAGGTTCGTAGCAACTCTCACTACATCATTGTAGCATCATTTCTTAGGTAAGTAGCAACTCTCATTACACCGCTTTAGCATTATTTTGAAATTCGTAGCAACACTCACCACATCACTGTAGCATCATTTCTTAGGTAAGTAGCAACTCTCATTACATCACTTTAGCATCATTTTGAGATTCGTAGCAACTCTCACGAAATTACTGTTGCATGATTTTGAGATGAGTAGCAACTCTCATTACATCACTGTTGCATCACTTCTTTGGTTCGTCGCAACTCTCACTACATCACTGTCGCATCATTTTGAGATTCATAGCAACTCTCACCACATCACTGTAGCATCATTTTGAGGTTCGTAGCAACTCTCACCACATCACTGTAGCATCACTTCTTAGGTTTGTAGCAACTCTCATTACATCACTTTCGCATCATTTTGAGATTCGTAGCAACTCTCACGACATTACTGTAGCATCATTTTGAGATTAGTAGCAACTCTCATTACATCACTGTAGCATCATTTCTTAGGTAAATAGCAACCCTCATTACATCACTGTAGTATCATTTTGAGGTTCGTAGCAACTCTCACCACATCACTGTAGCATCATTTCTTAGGTAAATAGCAACCCTCATGATATCACTGGAGCATCATTTTGCGGTTCGTAGCAACTCTCACTACATCACTGTAGCATCACTTCTTAGGTTTGTCGCAACTCTCATTACATCACTTTAGCATCATTTTGAGGATCGTAGCAACTCTCACTACATCACTGTGGCATCATTTTGAGATTCGTAGCAACTCTCACCACATCACTGTAGCATCATTTTGAAGTTCGTAGCAACTCTCACCACATCACTGTAGCATCATTTCTTAGGTTTGTAGCAACTCTCATTATATCACTGTAGCATCATTTTGAAGTTCGTAGCAACTCTCACCACATCACTGTAGCATCATTTCTTAGGTAAATAGCAACCCTCATTATATCACTGGAGCATCATTTTGCGGTTCGTAGCAACTCTCACTACATCACTGTAGCATCATTTCTTAAGGAAGTAGGAACTCTCATTACATCACTGTTGTATTATTTTGAGGATAGTAGCAACTCTCACGACATTACTTTAGCATCATTTTGAGATTCGTAGCAACTCTCATTACATCACTGTAGCATCATTTTGAGGTTCGTAGCAACTCTCACCACATCACTGTGGCATCATTTCTTAGGTAAATAGCAACCCTCATTACATCACTGTACCATCATTTTGAGGTTCGTAGCAACTCTCACCACATCACTGTCGCATCATTTCTTAGGGAAGTAGCAACTCTCATTACACCTCTTTAACATTATTTTGAAATTACTATCAACTCTCACTACATCACTGTAGCATCACTTCTTAGGTTTGTCGCAACTCTCATTACATCACTTTAGCATCATTTTGAGGATCGTAGCAACTCTCACGACATCACTGTCGCATCATTTTGAGATTCGTAGCAACTCTCATTACATGACTGTAGCATCATTTCTTAGGAAAGTAGCAACTCTCATTGCATCACTTTAGCGTGATTTTGAAATTACTATCAACTCTCACCACATCACTGTCGCATCATTTCTTAGGTAAATAGCAACTCTCACCACATCACTGTAGCATCATTTCTTAGGTAAATAGCAACCCTCATTACATCACTGTAGCATCATTTTGAGGTTCGTAGCAACTCTCACTACATCATTGTAGCATCATTTCTTAGGGAAGTAGCAACTCTCATTACACCGCTTTAGCATTATTTTGAAATTACTATCAACTCTCACCAAATCACTGGAGCATCACTTCTTAGGTTTGTAGCAACTCTCATTACATCACTTTAGCATCATTTTGAGATTCGTAGCAACTCTCACGACATTACTGTAGCATGATTTTGAGATTAGTAGCAACTCTCATTACATCACTGTAGCATCACTTCTTAGGTTCGTAGCAACTCTCACTACATCACTGTCGCATCATTTTGAGATTCGTAGCAACTCTCACCACATCACTGTAGCATCATTTTGAGGTTCGTAGCAACTCTCACCACATCACTGTAGCATCATTTCTTAGGTTTGTAGCAACTCTCATTATATCACTGTAGCATCATTTTGAAGTTCGTAGCAACTCTCACCACATCACTGTAGCATCATTTCTTAGGTAAATAGCAACCCTCATTATATCACTGGAGCATCATTTTGCGGTTCGTAGCAACTCTCACTACATCACTGTAGCATCACTTCTTAGGTTTGTCGCAATTCTCATTACATCACTTTAGCATCATTTTGAAGATCGTAGCAACTCTCACTACATCACTGTTGCATTATTTTTAGGATAGTAGCAACTCTCACGACATTACTTTAGCATCATTTTGAGATTCGTAGCAACTCTCATTACATCACTGTAGCATCATTTTGAGGTTCGTAGCAACTCTCACCACATCACTGTAGCATCATTTCTTAGGTAAATAGCAACCCTCATTACATCACTGTAGCATCATTTTGAGGTTCGTAGCAACTCTCACTACATCACTGTCGAGTCATTTCTTTTCGGGAAGTATCAACTCTCATTACACCGCTTTAGCATAATTTTGAAATTACTATCAACTCTCACCACATCACTGTAGCATCACTTCTTAGGTTTGTAGCAACTCTCATAACATCACTTTAGCAACATTTTGAGATTCGTAGCAACTCTCACGACATTACTGTAGCATGATTTTGAGATTAGTAGCAACTCTCATTACATCACTGTAGCATCACTTCTTAGGTTCGTAGCAACTCTCACTACATCACTGTCGCATCATTTTGAGATTCGTAGCAACTCTCACCACATCACTGTAGCATCATTTTGAGGTTCGTAGCAACTCTCACCACATCACTGTGGCATCATTTCTTAGGTAAATAGCAACCCTCATTACATCACTGTACCATCATTTTGCGGTTCGTAGCAACTCTCACTACATCACTGTAGCATCACTTCTTAGGTTTGTCGCAACTCTCATTACATCACTTTAGCATCATTTTGAGGATCGTAGCAACTCTCACTACATCACTGTGGCATCATTTTGAGATTCGTAGCAACTCTCACCACATCACTGTAGCATCATTTTGAAGTTCGTAGCAACTCTCACCACATCACTGTAGCATCATTTCTTAGGTTTGTAGCAACTCTCATTATATCACTGTAGCATCATTTTGAAGTTCGTAGCAACTCTCACCACATCACTGTAGCATCATTTCTTAGGTAAATAGCAACCCTCATTATATCACTGGAGCATCATTTTGCGGTTCGTAGCAACTCTCACTACATCACTGTAGCATCATTTCTTAAGGAAGTAGGAACTCTCATTACATCACTGTTGTATTATTTTGAGGATAGTAGCAACTCTCACGACATTACTTTAGCATCATTTTGAGATTCGTAGCAACTCTCATTACATCACTGTAGCATCATTTTGAGGTTCGTAGCAACTCTCACCACATCACTGTGGCATCATTTCTTAGGTAAATAGCAACCCTCATTACATCACTGTACCATCATTTTGAGGTTCGTAGCAACTCTCACCACATCACTGTCGCATCATTTCTTAGGGAAGTAGCAACTCTCATTACACCTCTTTAACATTATTTTGAAATTACTATCAACTCTCACTACATCACTGTAGCATCACTTCTTAGGTTTGTCGCAACTCTCATTACATCACTTTAGCATCATTTTGAGGATCGTAGCAACTCTCACGACATCACTGTCGCATCATTTTGAGATTCGTAGCAACTCTCATTACATGACTGTAGCATCATTTCTTAGGAAAGTAGCAACTCTCATTGCATCACTTTAGCGTGATTTTGAAATTACTATCAACTCTCACCACATCACTGTCGCATCATTTCTTAGGTAAATAGCAACTCTCACCACATCACTGTAGCATCATTTCTTAGGTAAATAGCAACCCTCATTACATCACTGTAGCATCATTTTGAGGTTCGTAGCAACTCTCACTACATCATTGTAGCATCATTTCTTAGGGAAGTAGCAACTCTCATTACACCGCTTTAGCATTATTTTGAAATTACTATCAACTCTCACCAAATCACTGGAGCATCACTTCTTAGGTTTGTAGCAACTCTCATTACATCACTTTAGCATCATTTTGAGATTCGTAGCAACTCTCACGACATTACTGTAGCATGATTTTGAGATTAGTAGCAACTCTCATTACATCACTGTAGCATCACTTCTTAGGTTCGTAGCAACTCTCACTACATCACTGTCGCATCATTTTGAGATTCGTAGCAACTCTCACCACATCACTGTAGCATCATTTTGAGGTTCGTAGCAACTCTCACCACATCACTGTAGCATCATTTCTTAGGTTTGTAGCAACTCTCATTATATCACTGTAGCATCATTTTGAAGTTCGTAGCAACTCTCACCACATCACTGTAGCATCATTTCTTAGGTAAATAGCAACCCTCATTATATCACTGGAGCATCATTTTGCGGTTCGTAGCAACTCTCACTACATCACTGTAGCATCACTTCTTAGGTTTGTCGCAATTCTCATTACATCACTTTAGCATCATTTTGAAGATCGTAGCAACTCTCACTACATCACTGTTGCATTATTTTTAGGATAGTAGCAACTCTCACGACATTACTTTAGCATCATTTTGAGATTCGTAGCAACTCTCATTACATCACTGTAGCATCATTTTGAGGTTCGTAGCAACTCTCACCACATCACTGTAGCATCATTTCTTAGGTAAATAGCAACCCTCATTACATCACTGTAGCATCATTTTGAGGTTCGTAGCAACTCTCACTACATCACTGTCGAGTCATTTCTTTTCGGGAAGTATCAACTCTCATTACACCGCTTTAGCATAATTTTGAAATTACTATCAACTCTCACCACATCACTGTAGCATCACTTCTTAGGTTTGTAGCAACTCTCATAACATCACTTTAGCAACATTTTGAGATTCGTAGCAACTCTCACGACATTACTGTAGCATGATTTTGAGATTAGTAGCAACTCTCATTACATCACTGTAGCATCACTTCTTAGGTTCGTAGCAACTCTCACTACATCACTGTCGCATCATTTTGAGATTCGTAGCAACTCTCACCACATCACTGTAGCATCATTTTGAGGTTCGTAGCAACTCTCACCACATCACTGTGGCATCATTTCTTAGGTAAATAGCAACCCTCATTACATCACTGTACCATCATTTTGAGGTTCGTAGCAACTCTCACTACATCACTGTCGCATCATTTCTTAGGGAAGTAGCAACTCTCATTACACCGCTTTAGCATTATTTTGAAATTACTATCAACTCTCACCACATCACTGTAGCATCACTTCTTAGGTTCGTAGCAACTCTCACTACATCACTGTCGCATCATTTTGAGATTCGTAGCAACTCTCACCACATCACTGTAGCATCATTTTGAGGTTCGTAGCAACTCTCACCACATCACTGTAGCATCATTTCTTAGGTTTGTAGCAACTCTCATTACATCACTTTAGAATCGTTTTGAGGATTGTAGCAACTCACTACCACATCACTGTAGCATCATTTTTTTAGGAAAGTAGCAACTCTCATTGCATCACTTTAGCGTGATTTTGAAATTACGATCAACTCTCACCACATCACTGTAGCATCATTTCTTAGGTAAATAGCAACTCTCACCACATCACTGTAGCATCATTTTGAGGTTCGTAGCAACTCTCACCACATCACTGTAGCATCATTTCTTCGGTAAGTAGCAACTCTCATTACATCACTGTTGCATCATTTTGAGGTTCGTAGCAACTCTCAGCACATGACTGTAGCATCATTTCTGAGGTTTGTCGCAACTCTCATTACATCACTCTAGCATCATTTGGACATTTGTAGCAACTCTCATTACATCCCTGTAGCATCATTTCTTAGGTTTGTAGCAAATCTCACCACATCACTGTAGCATCATTTTGAGGTTCGTAGCAACTCTCACCACATCACTGTAGCATCATTTTGAAGTTCGTAGCAACTCTCACCACATCACTGTAGCATCATTTCTTAGGTAAATAGCAACCCTCATGATATCACTGGAGCATCATTTTGCGGTTCGTAGCAACTCTCACTACATCACTTTAGCATCACTTCTTAGGTTTGTCGCAACTCTCATTACATCACTTTAGCATCATTTTGAGGATCGTAGCAACTCTCACTACATCACTGTGGCATCATTTTGAGATTCGTAGCAACTCTCACCACATCACTGTAGCATCATTTTGAAGTTCGTAGCAACTCTCACCACATCACTGTAGCATCATTTCTTAGGTTTGTAGCAACTCTCATTATATCACTGTAGCATCATTTTGAAGTTCGTAGCAACTCTCACCACATCACTGTAGCATCATTTCTTAGGTAAATAGCAACCCTCATTATATCACTGGAGCATCATTTTGCGGTTCGTAGCAACTCTCACTACATCACTGTAGCATCATTTCTTAGGGAAGTAGCAACTCTCATTACATCACTGTTGTATTATTTTGAGGATAGTAGCAACTCTCACGACATTACTTTAGCATCATTTTGAGATTCGTAGCAACTCTCATTACATCACTGTAGCATCATTTTGAGGTTCGTAGCAACTCTCACCACATCACTGTGGCATCATTTCTTAGGTAAATAGCAACCCTCATTACATCACTGTACCATCATTTTGAGGTTCGTAGCAACTCTCACCACATCACTGTCGCATCATTTCTTAGGGAAGTAGCAACTCTCATTACACCTCTTTAACATTATTTTGAAATTACTATCAACTCTCACTACATCACTGTAGCATCACTTCTTAGGTTTGTCGCAACTCTCATTACATCACTTTAGCATCATTTTGAGGATCGTAGCAACTCTCACGACATCACTGTCGCATCATTTTGAGATTCGTAGCAACTCTCATTACATGACTGTAGCATCATTTCTTAGGAAAGTAGCAACTCTCATTGCATCACTTTAGCGTGATTTTGAAATTACTATCAACTCTCACCACATCACTGTCGCATCATTTCTTAGGTAAATAGCAACTCTCACCACATCACTGTAGCATCATTTCTTAGGTAAATAGCAACCCTCATTACATCACTGTAGCATCATTTTGAGGTTCGTAGCAACTCTCACTACATCATTGTAGCATCATTTCTTAGGGAAGTAGCAACTCTCATTACACCGCTTTAGCATTATTTTGAAATTACTATCAACTCTCACCACATCACTGGAGCATCACTTCTTAGGTTTGTAGCAACTCTCATTACATCACTTTAGCATCATTTTGAGATTCGTAGCAACTCTCACGACATTACTGTAGCATGATTTTGAGGTTCGTAGCAACTCTCACCACATCACTGTAGCATCATTTCTTAGGTAAATAGCAACTCTCACCACATCACTGTGGCATCATTTCTTAGGTATATAGCAACCCTCATTACATCACTGTAGCATCATTTCTTAGGTAAATAGCAACTCTCACCACATCACTGTAGCATCATTTCTTAGGTAAATAGCAACCCTCATTATATCACTGGAGCATCATTTTGCGGTTCGTAGCAACTCTCACTACATCACTGTAGCATCACTTCTTAGGTTTGTCGCAATTCTCATTACATCACTTTAGCATCATTTTGAAGATCGTAGCAACTCTCACTACATCACTGTTGCATTATTTTGAGGATAGTAGCAACTCTCACGACATTACTTTAGCATCATTTTGAGATTCGTAGCAACTCTCATTACATCACTGTATCATCATTTTGAGGTTCGTAGCAACTCTCACCACATCACTGTAGCATCATTTCTTAGGTAAATAGCAACCCTCATTACATCACTGTAGCATCATTTTGAGGTTCGTAGCAACTCTCACTACATCACTGTCGAGTCATTTCTTTTCGGGAAGTATCAACTCTCATTACACCGCTTTAGCATTATTTTGAAATTACTATCAACTCTCACCACATCACTGTAGCATCACTTCTTAGGTTTGTAGCAACTCTCATAACATCACTTTAGCAACATTTTGAGATTCGTAGCAACTCTCACGACATTACTGTAGCATGATTTTGAGATTAGTAGCAACTCTCATTACATCACTGTAGCATCACTTCTTAGGTCCGTAGCAACTCTCACTACATCACTGTCGCATCATTTTGAGATTCGTAGCAACCTTCACCACATCACTGTAGCATCATTTTGAGGTTCGTAGCAACTCTCACCACATCACTGTGGCATCATTTCTTAGGTAAATAGCAACCCTCATTACATCACTGTACCATCATTTTGAGGTTCGTAGCAACTCTCACTACATCACTGTCGCATCATTTCTTAGGGAAGTAGCAACTCTCATTACACCGCTTTAGCATTATTTTGAAATTACTATCAACTCTCACCACATCACTGTAGCATCACTTCTTAGGTTCGTAGCAACTCTCACTACATCACTGTCGCATCATTTTGAGATTCGTAGCAACTCTCACCACATCACTGTAGCATCATTTTGAGGTTCGTAGCAACTCTCACCACATCACTGTAGCATCATTTCTTAGGTTTGTAGCAACTCTCATTACATCACTTTAGAATCGTTTTGAGGATTGTAGCACCTCACTACCACATCACTGTAGCATCATTTTTTAGGAAAGTAGCAACTCTCATTGCATCATTTTAGCGTGATTTTGAAATTACGATCAACTCTCACCACATCACTGTAGCATCATTTCTTAGGTAAATAGCAACTCTCACCACATCACTGTAGCATCATTTTGAGGTTCGTAGCAACTCTCACCACATCACTGTAGCATCATTTCTTCGGTAAGTAGCAACTCTCATTACATCACTGTTGCATCATTTTGAGGTTCGTAGCAACTCTCAGCACATGACTGTAGCATCATTTCTGAGGTTTGTCGCAACTCTCATTACATCACTCTAGCATCATTTGGACATTTGTAGCAACTCTCATTACATCCCTGTAGCATCATTTCTTAGGTTTGTAGCAAATCTCACCACATCACTGTAGCATCATTTTGAGGTTCGTAGCAACTCTCACCACATCACTGTAGCATCATTTTGAAGTTCATAGCAACTCTCACCACATCACTGTAGCATCATTTCTTAGGTAAATAGCAACCCTCATGATATCACTGGAGCATCATTTTGCGGTTCGTAGCAACTCTCACCACATCACTGTAGCATCATTTCTTAGGTAAATAGCAACCCTCATTACATCACTGTAGCATCATTTTGAGGTTCGTAGCAACTCTCACTACATCATTGTAGCATCATTTCTTAGGGAAGTAGCAACTCTCATTACACCGCTTTAGCATTATTTTGAAATTACTATCAACTCTCACCACATCACTGTAGCATCACTTCTTAGGTTTGTAGCAACTCTCATGACATCACTTTAGCATCATTTTGAGATTCGTAGCAACTCTCACGACATTACTGTAGCATGATTTTGAGATTAGTAGCAACTCTCATTACATCACTGTAGCATCACTTCTTAGGTTCGTAGCAACTCTCACTACATCACTGTCGCATCATTTTGAGATTCGTAGCAACTCTCACCACATCACTGTAGCATCATTTTGAGGTTCGTAGCAACTCTCACCACATCACTGTAGCATCATTTCTTAGGTTTGTAGCAACTCTCATTACATCACTTTAGAATCGTTTTGAGGATTGTAGCACCTCACTACCACATCACTGTAGCATCATTTCTTAGGTAAATAGCAACCCTCATTACATCACTGTACCATCATTTTGAAGTTCGTAGCAACTCTCACTACATCACTGTCGCATCATTTCTTTGGGAAGTAGCAACTCTCATTACACCGCTTTAGCATTATTTTGAAATTACTATCAACTCTCACTACATCACTGTAGCATCACTTCTTAGGTTAGTCGCAACTCTCTTTACATCACTTTAGCATCATTTTGAGGATCGTAGCAACTCTCCCGACATCACTGTCGCATCATTTTGAGGTTCGTGGCAACTCTCACCACATCACTGTAGCATCATTTCTTAGGTTTGTAGCAACTCTCATTACATCACTTTAGAATCGTTTTGAGGATTGTAGCAACTCACTACCACATCACTGTAGCATCATTTTTTAGGAAAGTAGCAACTCTCATTGCATCACTTTAGCGTGATTTTGAAATTACGATCAACTCTCACCACATCACTGTAGCATCATTTCTTAGGTAAATAGCAACTCTCACCACATCACTGTAGCATCATTTTGAGGTTCGTAGCAACTCTCACCACATCACTGTAGCATCATTTCTTAGGTAAATAGCAACTCTCACCACATCACTGTAGCATCATTTCTTAGGTAAATAGCAACCCTCATTACATCACTGTAGCATCATTTTGAGGTTCGTAGCAACTCTCACTACATCATTGTAGCATCATTTCTTAGGTAAGTAGCAACTCTCATTACACCGCTTTAGCATTATTTTGAAATTCGTAGCAACACTCACCACATCACTGTAGCATCATTTCTTAGGTAAGTAGCAACTCTCATTACATCACCTTAGCATCATTTTGAGATTCGTAGCAACTCTCACGAAATTACTGTTGCTTGATTTTGAGATGAGTAGCAACTCTCATTACATCACTGTTGCATCACTTCTTTGGTTCGTCGCAACTCTCACTACATCACTGTCGCATCATTTTGAGATTCATAGCAACTCTCACCACATCACTGTAGCATCATTTTGAGGTTCGTAGCAACTCTCACCACATCACTGTAGCATCACTTCTTAGGTTTGTAGCAACTCTCATTACATCACTTTCGCATCATTTTGAGATTCGTAGCAACTCTCACGACATTACTGTAGCATCATTTTGAGATTAGTAGCAACTCTCATTACATCACTGTAGCATCACTTCTTAGGTTCGTCGCAACTCTCACTACATCACTGTCGCATCATTTTGAGATTCGTAGCAACTCTCACAACATCACTGTAGCATCATTTTGAGGTTTGTAGCAACTCTCATTACATCACTTTAGCATCATTTTGAGGATAGTAGCAACTCTCACGACATTACTTTCGCATCATTTTGAGATTCGTAGCAACTCTCATTACATCACTGTAGCATCATTTTGAGGTTCGTAGCAACTCTCACCACATCACTGTAGCATCATTTCTTCGGTAAATAGCAACCCTCATTACATCACTGTAGCATCATTTTGAGATTCGTAGCAACACTCACCACATCACTGTAGCATCATTTCTTAGGTAAATAGCAACCCTCATTACATCACTGTAGCATCATTTTGCGGTTCGTACCAACTCTCACCACATCACTGTAGCATCACTTCTTAGGTTCGTAGCAACTCTCACTACATCACTGTCGCATCATTTTGAGATTCGTAGCAACTCTCACCACATCACTGTAGCATCATTTTGAGGTTCGTAGCAACTCTCACCACATCACTGTGGCATCATTTCTTAGGTAAATAGCAACCCTCATTACATCACTGTACCATCATTTTGAAGTTCGTAGCAACTCTCACTACATCACTGTCGCATCATTTCTTTGGGAAGTAGCAACTCTCATTACACCGCTTTAGCATTATTTTGAAATTACTATCAACTCTCACTACATCACTGTAGCATCACTTCTTAGGTTAGTCGCAACTCTCTTTACATCACTTTAGCATCATTTTGAGGATCGTAGCAACTCTCCCGACATCACTGTCGCATCATTTTGAGGTTCGTGGCAACTCTCACCACATCACTGTAGCATCATTTCTTAGGTTTGTAGCAACTCTCATTACATCACTTTAGAATCGTTTTGACGATTGTAGCAACTCACTACCACATCACTGTAGCATCATTTTTTAGGAAAGTAGCAACTCTCATTGCATCACTTTAGCGTGATTTTGAAATTACGATCAACTCTCACCACATCACTGTAGCATCATTTCTTAGGTAAATAGCAACTCTCACCACATCACTGTAGCATCATTTTGAGGTTCGTAGCAACTCTCACCACATCACTGTAGCATCATTTCTTAGGTAAATAGCAACTCTCACCACATCACTGTAGCATCATTTCTTAGGTAAATAGCAACCCTCATTACATCACTGTAGCATCATTTTGAGGTTCGTAGCAACTCTCACTACATCATTGTAGCATCATTTCTTAGGTAAGTAGCAACTCTCATTACACCGCTTTAGCATTATTTTGAAATTCGTAGCAACACTCACCACATCACTGTAGCATCATTTCTTAGGTAAGTAGCAACTCTCATTACATCACTTTAGCATCATTTTGAGATTCGTAGCAACTCTCACGAAATTACTGTTGCTTGATTTTGAGATGAGTAGCAACTCTCATTACATCACTGTTGCATCACTTCTTTGGTTCGTCGCAACTCTCACTACATCACTGTCGCATCATTTTGAGATTCATAGCAACTCTCACCACATCACTGTAGCATCATTTTGAGGTTCGTAGCAACTCTCACCACATCACTGTAGCATCACTTCTTAGGTTTGTAGCAACTCTCATTACATCACTTTCGCATCATTTTGAGATTCGTAGCAACTCTCACGACATTACTGTAGCATCATTTTGAGATTAGTAGCAACTCTCATTACATCACTGTAGCATCACTTCTTAGGTTCGTCGCAACTCTCACTACATCACTGTCGCATCATTTTGAGATTCGTAGCAACTCTCACAACATCACTGTAGCATCATTTTGAGGTTTGTAGCAACTCTCATTACATCACTTTAGCATCATTTTGAGGATAGTAGCAACTCTCACGACATTACTTTCGCATCATTTTGAGATTCGTAGCAACTCTCATTACATCACTGTAGCATCATTTTGAGGTTCGTAGCAACTCTCACCACATCACTGTAGCATCATTTCTTCGGTAAATAGCAACCCTCATTACATCACTGTAGCATCATTTTGAGATTCGTAGCAACACTCACCACATCACTGTAGCATCATTTCTTAGGTAAATAGCAACCCTCATTACATCACTGTAGCATCATTTTGCGGTTCGTACCAACTCTCACCACATCACTGTAGTATCATTTTGAGATTCGTAGCAACTCTCACCACATCACTGTAGCATCATTTCTTCGTTAAATAGCAACCCTCATTACATCACTGTAGCATCATTTTGAGGTTCGTAGCAACTCTCACCACATCACTGTAGCATCATTTCTTAGGTAAATAGCAACCCTCATTACATCACTGTAGTATCATTTTGCGGTTCGTAGCAACTCTCACCACATCACTGTAGCATCATTTTTAGGTTCGTAGCAACTCTCACCACATCACTGTAGCATCATTTCTTAGGTAAATAGCAACCCTCATTACATCACTGTAGCATCATTTCGAAGTTCGTAGCAACTCTCACTACATCACTGTTGCATCATTTCGAGGATAGTAGCAACTCTCACGACATTACTTTAGCATCATTTTGAGGTTCGTAGCAACTCTCACCACATCACTGTCTCATTTCATAGGTAAGTAGCAACTCTCATTACATCACTTTAGCATGATTTTGAAATTACTATCAACTCTCACCACATCACTCTAGCATCATTTGGACATTTGTAGCAACTCTCATTAAATCACTGTAGCATCATTTCTTAGGTTTGTAGCCTCTCTCATTACATCACTTTAGCATCATTTGGACATTTGTAGCAACTCTCATTACATCACTGTCGCATCATTTTGAGGATAGTCGCAACTCTCACGACATTACTGGAGCATCATTTTGCGGTTCCTAGCAACTCTCACTACACCACTTTAGCATGAATTTGAAATTAGTATCAACTCTCACCACATCACTGTACCATCATTTCTTAGGTTTGTCGCAACTCTCATTACATCACTTTAGCATCATTTCGAGCATCGTAGCAACTCTCACCACATCACTGTGGCATCATTTCTTAGGTAAATAGCAACCCTCATTACATCACTGTACCATCATTTTGAGGTTCATAGCATCTCTCACCACATCACTGTCGCATCATTTCTTAGGGAAGTAGCAACTCTCATTACACCTCTTTAACATTATTTTGAAATTACTATCAACTCTCACTACATCACTGTAGCATCACTTCTTACGTTTGTCGCAACTCTCATTACATCACTTTAGCATCATTTTGAGGATCGTAGCAACTCTCACGACATCACTGTCGCATCATTTTGAGATTCGTAGCAACTCTCATTACATGACTGTAGCATCATTTCTTAGGAAAGTAGCAACTCTCATTGCATCACTTTAGCGTGATTTTGAAATTACTATCAACTCTCACCACATCACTGTCGCATCATTTCTTAGGTAAATAGCAACTCTCACCACATCACTGTAGCATCATTTCTTAGGTAAATAGCAACCCTCATTACATCACTGTAGCATCATTTTGAGGTTCGTAGCAACTCTCACTACATCATTGTAGCATCATTTCTTAGGGAAGTAGCAACTCTCATTACACCGCTTTAGCATTATTTTGAAATTACTATCAACTCTCACCACATCACTGTAGCATCACTTCTTAGGTTTGTAGCAACTCTCATTACATCACTTTAGCATCATTTTGAGAATCGTACCAACTCTCACGACATTACTGTAGCATGATTTTGAGATTAGTAGCAACTCTCATTACATCACTGTAGCATCACTTCTTAGGTTCGTAGCAACTCTCACTACATCACTGTCGCATCATTTTGAGATTCGTAGCAACTCTCACCACATCACTGTAGCATCATTTTGAGGTTCGTAGCAACTCTCACCACATCACTGTAGCATCATTTCTTAGGTAAGTAGCAACTCTCATTACATCACTTTAGCATCATTTTGAGATTCGTAGCAACTCTCACGAAATTACTGTTGCTTGATTTTGAGATGAGTAGCAACTCTCATTACATCACTGTTGCATCACTTCTTTGGTTCGTCGCAACTCTCACTACATCACTGTCGCATCATTTTGAGATTCATAGCAACTCTCACCACATCACTGTAGCATCATTTTGAGGTTCGTAGCAACTCTCACCACATCACTGTAGCATCACTTCTTAGGTTTGTAGCAACTCTCATTACATCACTTTCGCATCATTTTGAGATTCGTAGCAACTCTCACGACATTACTGTAGCATCATTTTGAGATTAGTAGCAACTCTCATTACATCACTGTAGCATCACTTCTTAGGTTCGTCGCAACTCTCACTACATCACTGTCGCATCATTTTGAGATTCGTAGCAACTCTCACAACATCACTGTAGCATCATTTTGAGGTTTGTAGCAACTCTCATTACATCACTTTAGCATCATTTTGAGGATAGTAGCAACTCTCACGACATTACTTTCGCATCATTTTGAGATTCGTAGCAACTCTCATTACATCACTGTAGCATCATTTTGAGGTTCGTAGCAACTCTCACCACATCACTGTAGCATCATTTCTTCGGTAAATAGCAACCCTCATTACATCACTGTAGCATCATTTTGAGATTCGTAGCAACACTCACCACATCACTGTAGCATCATTTCTTAGGTAAATAGCAACCCTCATTACATCACTGTAGCATCATTTTGCGGTTCGTACCAACTCTCACCACATCACTGTAGTATCATTTTGAGATTCGTAGCAACTCTCACCACATCACTGTAGCATCATTTCTTCGTTAAATAGCAACCCTCATTACATCACTGTAGCATCATTTTGAGGTTCGTAGCAACTCTCACCACATCACTGTAGCATCATTTCTTAGGTAAATAGCAACCCTCATTACATCACTGTAGTATCATTTTGCGGTTCGTAGCAACTCTCACCACATCACTGTAGCATCATTTTTAGGTTCGTAGCAACTCTCACCACATCACTGTAGCATCATTTCTTAGGTAAATAGCAACCCTCATTACATCACTGTAGCATCATTTCGAAGTTCGTAGCAACTCTCACTACATCACTGTTGCATCATTTCGAGGATAGTAGCAACTCTCACGACATTACTTTAGCATCATTTTGAGGTTCGTAGCAACTCTCACCACATCACTGTCTCATTTCATAGGTAAGTAGCAACTCTCATTACATCACTTTAGCATGATTTTGAAATTACTATCAACTCTCACCACATCACTCTAGCATCATTTGGACATTTGTAGCAACTCTCATTAAATCACTGTAGCATCATTTCTTAGGTTTGTAGCCTCTCTCATTACATCACTTTAGCATCATTTGGACATTTGTAGCAACTCTCATTACATCACTGTCGCATCATTTTGAGGATAGTCGCAACTCTCACGACATTACTGGAGCATCATTTTGCGGTTCCTAGCAACTCTCACTACACCACTTTAGCATGAATTTGAAATTAGTATCAACTCTCACCACATCACTGTACCATCATTTCTTAGGTTTGTCGCAACTCTCATTACATCACTTTAGCATCATTTCGAGCATCGTAGCAACTCTCACCACATCACTGTGGCATCATTTCTTAGGTAAATAGCAACCCTCATTACATCACTGTACCATCATTTTGAGGTTCATAGCATCTCTCACCACATCACTGTCGCATCATTTCTTAGGGAAGTAGCAACTCTCATTACACCTCTTTAACATTATTTTGAAATTACTATCAACTCTCACTACATCACTGTAGCATCACTTCTTACGTTTGTCGCAACTCTCATTACATCACTTTAGCATCATTTTGAGGATCGTAGCAACTCTCACGACATCACTGTCGCATCATTTTGAGATTCGTAGCAACTCTCATTACATGACTGTAGCATCATTTCTTAGGAAAGTAGCAACTCTCATTGCATCACTTTAGCGTGATTTTGAAATTACTATCAACTCTCACCACATCACTGTCGCATCATTTCTTAGGTAAATAGCAACTCTCACCACATCACTGTAGCATCATTTCTTAGGTAAATAGCAACCCTCATTACATCACTGTAGCATCATTTTGAGGTTCGTAGCAACTCTCACTACATCATTGTAGCATCATTTCTTAGGGAAGTAGCAACTCTCATTACACCGCTTTAGCATTATTTTGAAATTACTATCAACTCTCACCACATCACTGTAGCATCACTTCTTAGGTTTGTAGCAACTCTCATTACATCACTTTAGCATCATTTTGAGAATCGTACCAACTCTCACGACATTACTGTAGCATGATTTTGAGATTAGTAGCAACTCTCATTACATCACTGTAGCATCACTTCTTAGGTTCGTAGCAACTCTCACTACATCACTGTCGCATCATTTTGAGATTCGTAGCAACTCTCACCACATCACTGTAGCATCATTTTGAGGTTCGTAGCAACTCTCACCACATCACTGTAGCATCATTTCTTAGGTAAATAGCAACCCTCATTACATCACTGTAGCATCATTTTGTGGTTCGTAGCAACTCTCACCACATCACTGTAGCATCATTTTGAGGTTCGTAGCAACTCTCACTACATCATTGTAGCATCATTTCTTAGGGAAGTAGCAACTCTCATTACACCGCTTTAGCATTATTTTGAAATTACTATCAACTCTCACCACATCACTGTAGCATCACTTCTTAGGTTTGTAGCAACTCTCATTACATCACTTTAGCATCATTTTGAGATTCGTAGCAACTCTCACGACATTCCTGTAGCATGATTTTGAGATTAGTAGCAACTCTCATTACATCACTGTAGCATCACTTCTTAGGTTCGTAGCAACTCTCACTACATCACTGTCGCATCATTTTGAGATTCGTAGCAACTCTCACCACATCACTGTAGCATCATTTTGAGGTTCGTAGCAACTCTCACCACATCACTGTAGCATCATTTCTTCGGTAAGTAGCAACTCTCATTACATCACTGTTGCATCATTTTGAGGTTCGTAGCAACTCTCAGCACATGACTGTAGCATCATTTCTGAGGTTTGTCGCAACTCTCATTACATCACTCTAGCATCATTTGGACATTTGTAGCAACTCTCATTACATCCCTGTAGCATCATTTCTTAGGTTTGTAGCAAATCTCACCACATCACTGTAGCATCATTTTGAGGTTCGTAGCAACTCTCACCACATCACTGTAGCATCATTTTGAAGTTCATAGCAACTCTCACCACATCACTGTAGCATCATTTCTTAGGTAAATAGCAACCCTCATGATATCACTGGAGCATCATTTTGCGGTTCGTAGCAACTCTCACCACATCACTGTTGCATCATTTCTTAGGTAAATAGCAACCCTCATTACATCACTGTAGCATCATTTTGAGGTTCGTAGCAACTCTCACTACATCATTGTAGCATCATTTCTTAGGGAAGTAGCAACTCTCATTACACCGCTTTAGCATTATTTTGAAATTACTATCAACTCTCACCACATCACTGTAGCATCACTTCTTAGGTTTGTAGCAACTCTCATTACATCACTTTAGCATCATTTTGAGGATCGTAGCAACTGTCCCGACATCACTGTCGCATCATTTTGAGGTTCGTGGCAACTCTCACCACATCACTGTAGCATCATTTCTTAGGTTTGTAGCAACTCTCATTACATCACTTTAGAATCGTTTTGAGGATTGTAGCAACTCACTACCACATCACTGTAGCATCATTTTTTAGGAAAGTAGCAACTCTCATTGCATCACTTTAGCGTGATTTTGAAATTACGATCAACTCTCACCACATCACTGTAGCATCATTTCTTAGGTAAATAGCAACTCTCACCACATCACTGTAGCATCATTTTGAGGTTCGTAGCAACTCTCACCACATCACTGTAGCATCATTTCTTAGGTAAATAGCAACTCTCACCACATCACTGTAGCATCATTTCTTAGGTAAATAGCAACCCTCATTACATCACTGTAGCATCATTTTGAGGTTCGTAGCAACTCTCACTACATCATTGTAGCATCATTTCTTAGGTAAGTAGCAACTCTCATTACACCGCTTTAGCATTATTTTGAAATTCGTAGCAACACTCACCACATCACTGTAGCATCATTTCTTAGGTAAATAGCAACCCTCATTATGTCACTGTAGCATCATTTTGCGGTTCGTAGCAACTCTCACCACATCACTGTAGCATCATTTTGAGGTTCGTAGCAACTCTCACCACATCACTGTTGCATCATTTTGAGGTTCTTAGCAACTCTCACTACATCATTGTAGCATCATTTCTTAGGGAAGTAGCAACTCTCATTACACCGCTTTAGCATTATTTTGAAATTACTATCAACTCTCACCACATCACTGTAGCATCACTTCTTAGGTTTGTAGCAACTCTCATTTCATCACTTTAGCATCATTTTGAGATTCGTATCAACTCTCACGACATTCCTGTCGCATCATTTTGAGATTAGTAGCAACTCTTATTACATCAATGTAGCATCACTTCTTAGGTTTGTAGCAACTCTCATTACATCACTTTAGCATCATTTTGAGGATAGTAGCAACTCTCACGACATTACTTTAGCATCATTTTGAGATTCGTAGCAACTCTCATTACATCACTGTAGCATCATTTTGAGGTTCGTAGCAACTCTCACCACATCACTGTAGCATCATTTCTTCGGTAAATAGCAACCCTCATTACATCACTGTAGCATCATTTTGAGATTCGTAGCAACACTCACCACATCACTGTAGCATCATTTCTTAGGTAAATAGCAACCCTCATTACATCACTGTAGCATCATTTTGCGGTTCGTAGCAACTCTCACCACATCACTGTAGTATCATTTTGAGATTCGTAGCAACTCTCACCACATCACTGTAGCATCATTTCTTCGTTAAATAGCAACCCTCATTACATCACTGTAGCATCATTTTGAGGTTCGTAGCAACTCTCACCACATCACTGTAGCATCATTTCTTAGGTAAATAGCAACCCTCATTACATCACTGTAGTATCATTTTGCGGTTCGTAGCAACTCTCACCACATCACTGTAGCATCATTTTTAGGTTCGTAGCAACTCTCACCACATCACTGTAGCATCATTTCTTAGGTAAATAGCAACCCTCATTACATCACTGTAGCATCATTTCGAAGTTCGTAGCAACTCTCACTACATCACTGTTGCATCATTTCGAGGATAGTAGCAACTCTCACGACATTACTTTAGCATCATTTTGAGGTTCGTAGCAACTCTCACCACATCACTGTCTCATTTCATAGGTAAGGAGCAACTCTCATTACATCACTTTAGCATGATTTTGAAATTACTATCAACTCTCACCACATCACTCTAGCATCATTTGGACATTTGTAGGAACTCTCATTACATCACTGTAGCATCATTTCTTAGGTTTTTAGCCTCTCTCATTACATCACTTTAGCATCATTTGGACATTTGTAGCAACTCTCATTACATCACTGTCGCATCATTTTGAGGATAGTCGCAACTCTCACGACATTACTGGAGCATCATTTTGCGGTTCCTAGCAACTCTCACTACACCACTTTAGCATGAATTTGAAATTAGTATCAACTCTCACCACATCACTGTACCATCATTTCTTAGGTTTGTCGCAACTCTCATTACATCACTTTAGCATCATTTCGAGCATCGTAGCAACTCTCACCACATCACTGTAGCATCATTTCTTAGGTAAATAGTAACCCTCATTACATCACTGTAGCATCATTTTGAGGTTCGTAGCAACTCTCACTACATCATTGTAGCATCATTTCTTAGGGAAGTAGCAACTCTCATTACACCGCTTTAGCATTATTTTGAAATTACTATCAACTCTCACCACATCACTGTAGCATCACTTCTTAGGTTTGTAGCAACTCTCATTACATCACTTTAGCATCATTTTGAGAATCGTACCAACTCTCACGACATTACTGTAGCATGATTTTGAGATTAGTAGCAACTCTCATTACATCACTGTAGCATCACTTCTTAGGTTCGTAGCAACTCTCACTACATCACTGTCGCATCATTTTGAGATTCGTAGCAACTCTCACCACATCACTGTAGCATCATTTTGAGGTTCGTAGCAACTCTCACCACATCACTGTAGCATCATTTCTTAGGTAAATAGCAACCCTCATTACATCACTGTAGCATCATTTTGTGGTTCGTAGCAACTCTCACCACATCACTGTAGCATCATTTTGAGGTTCGTAGCAACTCTCACTACATCATTGTAGCATCATTTCTTAGGGAAGTAGCAACTCTCATTACACCGCTTTAGCATTATTTTGAAATTACTATCAACTCTCACCACATCACTGTAGCATCACTTCTTAGGTTTGTAGCAACTCTCATTACATCACTTTAGCATCATTTTGAGATTCGTAGCAACTCTCACGACATTCCTGTAGCATGATTTTGAGATTAGTAGCAACTCTCATTACATCACTGTAGCATCACTTCTTAGGTTCGTAGCAACTCTCACTACATCACTGTCGCATCATTTTGAGATTCGTAGCAACTCTCACCACATCACTGTAGCATCATTTTGAGGTTCGTAGCAACTCTCACCACATCACTGTAGCATCATTTCTTCGGTAAGTAGCAACTCTCATTACATCACTGTTGCATCATTTTGAGGTTCGTAGCAACTCTCAGCACATGACTGTAGCATCATTTCTGAGGTTTGTCGCAACTCTCATTACATCACTCTAGCATCATTTGGACATTTGTAGCAACTCTCATTACATCCCTGTAGCATCATTTCTTAGGTTTGTAGCAAATCTCACCACATCACTGTAGCATCATTTTGAGGTTCGTAGCAACTCTCACCACATCACTGTAGCATCATTTTGAAGTTCATAGCAACTCTCACTACATCACTGTCGCATCATTTTGAGGATAGTCGCAACTCTCACGACATGACTGTAGCATTATTTTGAGGTTTTAAGCAACTCTCACAACATTACTGTAAGCATCATTTTGAGCATCGTAGCAACTCTCACTACATCACTGTACCATCATTTTGAGATTAGTCGCAACTCTCACTACATCACTGTCGCATAATTTCTTAGGTTAGTAGCAACTCTCACTACATCACTGTCGCATCATTTCTTAGGTTAGTAGCAACTCTCACCACATCACTGTAGCATCATTTCTTTGGTAAATAGCAACCCTCATTACATCGCTGTAGCATCATTTTGCGACTGCAGCAACTCTCACTACATCACTGTAGCATCATTTCTTAGGTTAGTAGCATCTCCCATGACATCACTGTAGCATCATTTTGAGGTTTGTAGCAACTCTCACTACATTACTGGAAGCATCAGTTTGAGCATCGTACCAACTCTGCCTATATCACTGTAGCATCATTTCTTCGGTTAGAAGCAACTCTCATGACATCACTTTAGCATGATTTTGAAATTACTATCAACTCTCACCACAACACTGTCAGTATAATTTCTTAGGTTAGTAGCAACTGTCATAACATCACTGTAGCATCATTTTGAGGATCGTAGCAACTCTCATTACATCACTGTAGCATCATTTTGCGGTTCGTAGCAAACCTCACTACATCACTGTAGCATCATTTTGAGGAACGTAGCAACTCTCAATACATCATTGTCGCATCATTTTGAGGATAGTCGCAACTCTCACGACATTACTGTCGCATCATTTCTTAGGTTTGTAGCAAATCTCACTACATCACTCTAGCATCATTTTGAGATTCGTAGCAACTCTCATTGCATCACTGTAGCATCATTTTGCGGTTCGTAGCAAACCTCACTACATCATTGTAGCATCATTTCTTAGGGAAGTATCAACTGTCATTACACCACTTTCGCTTTATTTTGAAATTACTATCAACTCTCACCACAACACTGTCAGTATAATTTCTTAGGTTAGTAGCAACTGTCATAACATCACTGTAGCATCATTTTGAGGATCGTAGCAACTCTCACCACATCACTGTAGCATCATTTCTTAGGTTTGTAGCCACTCTCATTACATCACTTAAGCATCATTTGGACATTTGTAGCAACTCTCATTACATCACTGTCGCATCATTTTGAGGATAGTCGCAACTCTCACGACATTACTGGAGCATCATTTTGAGATTCCTAGCAACTGTCATTACATCACTGTACCATCATTTTGAGGATCGTAGCAACTCTCACGACATCACTTTAGCGTGATTTTGAAATTACTATCAACTCTCACTACATCACTGTTGCATCATTTTGACATTTGTAGCAACTCTTGTTATATAACTGTAGCATCATTTCTTAGGTTAGTAGCAACTCCCATGACATCACTGCAGCATCATTTTGAGGTTTGTAGCAACTCTCCCGACATTACTGTAGCATCATTTTGAGATTCGTAGCAACTCTCACCACATCACTGTAGCATCATTTCTTAGGTAAGTAGAAACTCTCACTACATCACTTTTGCGTGATTTTGAAATTACTATCAACTCTCACCACATCACTGTCGCATCATTTTGATGTTCGTAGCAACTCTAACTACATTATTTTTGCATTATTTAAAGGTTCGTAGCAACTCTCACTACATTACTGTCAGCATCATTTTGAGTTTATTAGCAATTCTTCCGACATCACTGTCGCAATATTTTGAGGTTCGTAGCAACTTTTAATACATTACTGTCGCATTATTTTGAGGTTCGTAGCAACTCTTAGTACATGACTTTCAGCATCACTTTGAGGTTATTCGAAATGTTCACTCCATTACTGTTCGCATCATTTTGAGTTCATTAGCAATTCTTGCGACATCACTGTCACATCATTTTGAGATCATTAGCAATTCTTCTGACATCACTGTCGCATTATTTAAAGGTTCGTAGCAACTCTTACTACATAACTGTCAGCATCACTTTGAGGTTATTCGAAACGTTCACTCCATTACTGTTAGCACCATTTTGAGTTCATTAGCAATTCTTACTACATCACTGTCGCATCATTTTGAGATCATTAGCAATTCTTCTGATATCACTGTCGCATTATTTTGATGTTCGTAGCAACTCTTACTACATTACTGTTGCATTATTTAAAGGTTCGTAGCAACTCTTACTACATTACTGTTAGCATCACTGTGTTTATAGCAAATATCACTACATTACTGTTAGCATCATTTTGAGTTCATTTGCAATTCTTACGACATCACTGTCCCATCAGTTTAAGATCATTTACAATTCTTTTGACATCACTGTCGCATAATTTTGAGGTTCGAAGCAACTCTTACTACTTTACTGTTGCATTATTTTAAGGTTCGTAGCAACCCTTACGACATGACTGTCATAATCACTTTGAGGTTTTTCGAAACACTGACTACATTTCTGTCAGCATCATTTTGACTTTATTAGCAACTATCACTCCCTTACTTTTAGCATCGTTTTGAGTTCAATAGCAATTCTTCCGACATCACGGTCGCATCATTTTGAGATCTTTAGCAATTCTTCTGACATCACTATCGCATTATTTTGAGGTTCGTAGCAACTCATACTACATTACTGTCAGCATCACTTTGAGTTCATTAGCAACTATCACTACATTACGGTTAGCATCATTTTGAGGTTAGGAGCATCTCTTACTACATGACTGTCATTATCACTTTGAGGTTGTTCCAAACACTTACTCCATTACTGTAAGCATCACTGAGTTTATTAGGAACTATCATTACGTTACTGTTAGCATCGTTTTGAGTTCAATTGCAATTCTTAGGACATGACTGTCAGCATCATTTTTAATTTACTCGCAAATCAAACCACATGACTGTCAGCATCATTTTGAGGTTATTCGAAACTTTCATTCCATTACTGTTAGCATCATTTTGAGTTCATTAGCAATTCTTACTTAATCACTGTTGCATCATTTTGAGATCTTAAGCAATTCTTCCAACATCACTGTCGCATTATTTTGAGGTTCTTAGCAACTTTTACTCCATCACTGTAAGCATCACTTTGAGTTCATTAGCAACTATCACTACGTTACTTTTCGCATTGTTTTAAGTTCAGTAGCAATTCTTACTAAATCACTGTCAGCATCATTTTTAATTTACTCGCAACTCAAACCACATGACTGTCAGCATCACTTTGAGGTTATTCGAAACTTTCACTCCATTACGTTTAGCATCAATTTGAGTTCATTAGCAATTCTTACTACATCACTGTCGCATCATTTTGAGATCATTAGCGATTCTTCTGACATCACTGTCACATTATTTTGAGGTTCGTAGCAACTCTTATTACATTATTGTATCATTTTTTAAAGGTTCGTAGCAACTCTTACTACATTACTTTCAGCATCACTTTGAGTTTATTAGCAACTATCACTACATTACTGTTAGCATTATTTTGAGGTTCCTTGCAACTCTTACTACATGACTGTCAGCATCACTTTGATATTGTTTGAAACACTTACTACATTACTGTAAGCGTCACTGAGTTGATTAGCAATTATCACTACATTAGTGTTAGCATCATTTTGAGTTCATTAGCAATTCTTCCGACATGACTGTCGCAATATTTTGAGGATCGTAGCCACTTTTACTACATTACTGTCGCATTATTTTGAGGTTCTTAACAACTCTTACTACATTAATGTTAGCATCATTTTGAGATCATTAGCAATTCTTCTGACATCACTGTCGCATTATTTTGAGATCTTTAGCAATTCTTCTGACATCACTGTCGCATTATTTTTTGGTTCGTAGCAACTCTTACTACATGACTGTCAGCATCACTTTGAGGTTGTTCAAAACTCTTACTACATTACTGTAAGCATCACTGAGTTTATAACAACTATCACTACATTACTGTTAGCATCAATTTGAGATCATTAACAATTCTTTTGACATCACTGTCGCATTACCTTTAGGTTCGAAGCAACACTTATTCCTTTACTGTTGCATTATTTTAAAGTTCGTAGCAACTCTTACTACATTACTGTCAGCATCACTTTGAGGTCATTCGCAACTATCACTACATTACGGTTAGCATCATTTTGAGTTCATTCGCAACTATCACTACATTACGGTTAGCATCATTTTGAGGTTAGTAGCAACTCTTAATACATTACTGTAAGCATCACTGAGTTTATTAGCAACTATGATTACGTTACTGTTAGCATCGTTTTGAGTTCAAGAGCAATTCTTACGACATGACTGTCAGCATCATTTTTAATCTACTCACAAATCAAACCACATGACTGTCAGCATCATTTTGAGGTTATTCGAAATTTTCACTCCATTACTGTTAGCATCATTTTGAGTTCATTAGCAATTCTTCCTACGTCACTGTCTCATCATTTTGAGATCTTTAGCAATTCTTCTGACATCACTGTCGCATTATTTTGAGGTTAGTGGCAACTCATACTACATGACTGTCAGCATCACTTTGAGGTTGTACTTAACACTTACTACATTACTGTAAGCATCACTGAGTTTATTAGCAACTATCACTACATTACTGTTAGCATCATTTTGAGTTCATTAGCAATTCTTATGACATCACTGTCGTGATATTTTGAGGTTCGTAGCAACTTTTACTACATCACTGTCGCATTATTTTGAGGTTCGTTGCAACTCTTACTACATGACTGTCAGCATGACTATGAGGTTGTTCGAAACACTTACTACATTACTGTAAGCATCACTGAGTTGATTAGCAACTATCACTACATTACTGTTAGCATCATTTTGAGTTCAGTAGCAATTCTTCCGACATCACTGTCGCGATATTTTGAGGTTCGTAGCAACCCTTACTACATGACTGTCATAATCACTTTGAGGTTGTTCAAAACACTTACTACATTACTGTAAGCATCACTTTGAGTTAATTAGCAACTATCACTACATTACTGTTTGCATCATTTTGAGTTCAGTAGCAATTCTTACTACATCACTGTCACATCATTTTGAGATCATGAGCAATTTTTCCGACATCACTGTCGCATTATTTTGAGGTTCGTAGCAACACTTACAACATCACTGTCAGCATCACTTTGAGGTTATTCGAAACTTTCATTCCATTACTGTTAGCATAATTTTGAGTTCATTAGCAATTCTTACTACATCACTGTCGCATCATTTTGAGATCATTAGCAATTCTTCAGACATCACTTTCTCATTTTTTTTTTAGGTTCGTAGCAACTCTTACTATATGACTGTCAGCATCACTTTGAGGTTATTCGAAACGTTCCCTCCATGACTGTTAGCATCATTTTGAGTTCATTAGCAATTCTTTCTTAATCACTGTTGCATCATTTTGAGATCTTTAGCAATTCTTCTGACATCACTGAAGCATTATTTTGATGTTTGTAGCAACTCTTATTACATGACTGTCAGCATCACTTTGAGGTTGTTCGAAACACTTACTACATTACTTTTAGCATCATCTTGAGTTCATTAGCAATTCTTACTAAATCAGTGTCGCATCATTTTGAGATCTTTTGCAATTCTTCTGACATCACTGTCGCATTATTTTGAGGTTAGTGGCAACTCTTACTACATGACTGTCAACATCACTTTGAGGTTGTTCGAAACACTTACTACATTACTTTAAGCATCACTGAGTTTATTAGCAACTATCACTACATGACTGTTAGCATCATTTTGAGTTCATGAGCAATTCTTCCGACATCACTGTCGCAATATTTTGAGGTTTGTAGCAACTTTTACTACATTACTGTCGCATTATTTTGAGGTTCGTAGCAACTCTTACTACATGACCGTCAGCATCACTTTGAGGATATTCGAAACTTTCACTCCATTACTGTTAGCATCATTTTCAGTTCATTAGCAATTCTTACTACATGACTGTCGAATGATTTTTGAGATCATTAGCAATTCTTCTGACATCACTGTCGCATTATTTTGATGTTGGTAGCAACTCTTACTACATGACTGTCATAATCACTTGAGGTTGTTCGAAACACTTACTACATTACTGTCAGCATCACTTTGAGTTCATGAGCAACTATCACTACATTACTGTTAGCATCATTTTGAGGTTAGTCGCAACTCTTAGTACATGCCTGTCAGCATCACTTTGAGGTTGTTCCAAACACTTACGACATTACTGTAATCATCACTGAGTTTATTAGCAACTATCACTACATTACTGTTAGCATCATTTTGAGTTCATTAGCCATTCTTCTGACATCACTGTCGCAATATTTTGAGGTTCGTAGCAACTTTTACTACATTACTGTCGCATTATTTTGAGGTTCGTAGCAACTCTTACTACATGACTGTCAGCATCACTTTGAGGTTATTCGAAACTTTCAATCCATTACTGTTAGCATCATTTTGAGTTCATTAGCAATTCTTACTACATGACTGTCGAATGATTTTTGAGATCATTAGCAATTCTTCTGACATCACTGTCGCATTATTTTGATGTTCGTAGCAACTCTTACTACATGACTGTCATAATCACTTTGAGGTTGTTCGAAACACTTACTACATTACTGTCAGCATCAGTTTGAGTTCATTAGCAACTATCACTACATTACTGTTCGCATCATTTTTAGCTCATTAGCAATTCTTCCTACATCACTGTCGCATCATTTTGAGATCATTAGTGATTCTTCCAACATCACTGTCGCATTATTTTGAGGTTCGTAGAAACTCTTACTACATGACTTTCAGCATCACTTGGAGGTTATTCGAAACGTTCACTCCATTACTGTTAGCATCATTTTGAGTTCATTAGCAATTCTTACTAAATCACTGTCGCATTATTTTGAGATCTTTAGCAATTCTTCTGACATCACTGAAGCATTATTTTGATGTTTGTAGCAACTCATTACATGACTGTCAGCATCACTTTGAGGTTGTTCGAAACACTTACTACATTACTTTTAGCATCATCTTGAGTTCATTAGCAATTCTTACTAAATCAGTGTCGCATCATTTTGAGATCTTTTGCAATTCTTCTGACATCACTGTCGCATTATTTTGAGGTTAGTGGCAACTCTTACTACATGACTGTCAACATCACTTTGAGGTTGTTCGAAACACTTACTACATTACTTTAAGCATCACTGAGTTTATTAGCAACTATCACTACATGACTGTTAGCATCATTTTGAGTTCATGAGCAATTCTTCCGACATCACTGTCGCAATATTTTGAGGTTTGTAGCAACTTTTACTACATTACTGTCGCATTATTTTGAGGTTCGTAGCAACTCTTACTACATGACCGTCAGCATCACTTTGAGGATATTCGAAACTTTCACTCCATTACTGTTCGCATCATTTTCAGTTCATTAGCAATTCTTACTACATGACTGTCGAATGATTTTTGAGATCATTAGCAATTCTTCTGACATCACTGTCGCATTATTTTGATGTTGGTAGCAACTCTTACTACATGACTGTCATAATCACTTTGAGGTTGTTCGAAACACTTACTACATTACTGTCAGCATCACTTTGAGTTCATTAGCAACTATCACTACATTACTGTTAGCATCATTTTGAGGTTAGTCGCAACTCTTAGTACATGCCTGTCAGCATCACTTTGAGGTTGTTCCAAACACTTACGACATTACTGTAAGCATCACTGAGTTTATTAGCAACTATCATTACGTTACTGTTAGCATCGTTTTGAGTTCAACAGCAATTCTTACGACATCACTGTCAGCATCATTTTTAATTTACTCGCAACTCAAACCACATGACTGGCAGCATCACTTTTAGGTTATTCGAAACTTTCACTCCATTACTGTTAGCATCATTTTGAGTTCAGTAGTAATTCTTACTACATCACTGTGACATCATTTTGAGATCATTAGCAATTCTTACTGAATCACATTTGCATCATTTTGAGATCTTTCGCAATTTTTCTGACATCACTGTGGCATTATTTTGAGGTTCGTAGCAACTCTTCCTACATGACTATCACCATCACTTTGAGGTTGTTCGAAACACTTACTACATTACTGTTAGCATCATTTTGAGTTCATTAGCAATTCTTCCTAAATCACTGTCGCATCATTTTGAGATCTTTAGCAATTCTTCTGACATCACTTTCGCATTATTTTGAGGTTCGTAGGAACTCCTACTACATGACTGTCAGCATCACTTTGAGGTTGTTCGAAACACTTACTACCTTACTGTAAGCATCACTGAGTTTATTACCAACTATCACTACATTACTTTTAGCATTATTTTGAGTTCATTAGCAATTCTTACGACATCACTCTCCCATCAGTTTGAGATCATTACCAATTCTTCTGACATCACTGTCGCATTATTTTGATGTTCGTAGCAACTTTTACGACATTACCGTTGCATTATTTAAAGGTTCGTGGCAACTCTTACTACATTACTGTCAGCATCACTTTGAGTTTATTAGAATCTATCAATACATTACAGTTAGCATCATTTTGAGTTAATTAGCAATTCTTAAGACATCACTGTAGCATTAAATTGAGGTTAGTAGCAACTCTTACTACATGACTGTCAGCATCACTTTGAGGTTCTTCGAAACTCTTACTACATTACTGTAAGCATCACTTTGAGATTGTTCGAAACTCTTACGACATTACTTGAAGCATCACTGAGTTTATTAGCAACTATCACTACATTACTGTTAGCATCATTTTGAGTTCATTAGCAATTCTTATGACATCACTGTCGCATCATTTTGAGATCATTAGCAATTCTTCTGACATCACTGTCACATTATTTTGAGGTTCGAAGCAACTCTTACTACTTTACTGTTGCATTATTTTAAGGTTTGTAGCAACTCTTACGACATTACTGTCAGCATCACTTTGAGTTCATGCGCAATTCTCACGACATCACTGTAGCATTGAATTGAATTCATTAGCAACTCTTACTAAATGACTGTCAGCATCACTTTGAGGTTGTTCGAAACACTTACTACATTACTGTAAGCATCACTGAGTTGATTAGCAACTATCACTACATTACTGTTAGCATCATTTTAAGTTCATTAGCAATTCTTCCGACATCACTGTCGCAATATTTTGAGGTTCGTAGCAACTTTTACTACATTACTGTCGCATTATATTGAGGTTCGTAGCAACTCTTACTACATGACTGTCAGCATCACTTTGAGGTTATTCGAAACACTTACTACATTACTGTAAGCATCACTGACTTGATTAGCAACTATCACTACATTACTGTTAGCATCATTTTGAGTTCATTAGCAATTCTTCCGACATCACTGTCGCATCATTTTGAGATCATTAGCAATTCTTCTGACATCACTGTCACATTATTTTGAGGTTCGTAGCAACTCTTACTACATTATTGTTGCATTATTTTGAGGTTCGTAGCAACTCTTACTACATTATTGTTGCATTATTTTAAGGTTCGTAGCAACTCTTACTACATTACTGTCAGCATCAGTTTGAGTTTATTAGCAACTATCACTCCATTACTGTTAGCATCATTTTGAGTTCATGAGCAATTATTTCTAAATCACTGTCGCATCATTTTGAGATCTTTAGCAATTCTTCCGACATCACTGTCCCATTATTTTGAGGTTCGTAGCAACTCTTACTGCATGACTGTCACCATCACTTTGAGGTTATTCGAAACACTTACTACATTACTGTAAGCATCACTGACTTGATTAGCAACTATCACTACATTACTGTTAGCATCATTTTGAGTTCATTAGCAATTCTTCCGACATCACTGTCGCAATATTTTGAGGTTCGTAGCAACTCTTACTACATGACTGTCAGCATCACTTTGAGGTTGTGCGAAACACTTAGTACATTACTGTAAGCATCACTGAGTTGATTAGCAACTTTCACTACATTACTGTTAGCATCATTTTGAGTTCATTAGCAATTCTTACGACATCACAGTAGCATTAAATTGAGTTCATTAGCAACTCTTACTACATGACTGTCAGCATCACTTTGAGGTTTTTCGAAACTCTTTTTACATTACAGTAACCATCACTGAGTTTATTAGCAACTCTCATTACATTACTGTTAGCATCATCTTGAGTTCATTCGCAGTTCTTACGACATCACTGTCGCATCATTTTGAGATCATTAGCCATTCTTCCGACATCACTGTCGCAATATTTTGAGGTTCCTATTAACTCTTACTACATGACTGTCAGCATCACTTTGAGGTTATTCGAAAGTTTCATTCCAT
Source organism: Aulostomus chinensis (assembly GCF_037954235.1). Taxonomy (NCBI): domain Eukaryota; kingdom Metazoa; phylum Chordata; class Actinopteri; order Syngnathiformes; family Aulostomidae; genus Aulostomus; species Aulostomus chinensis. Next base: position 51,947,307 of record NC_141320.1, on the reverse strand, counting down.
TAATGTTAGCATCATTTTGAGTTCATTAGCAATTCTTACTAAATCACTGTAGCATCATTTTGAGATCATTAGCAATTCTTCTGACATCACTGTCGCATTTTTTTGAGGTTCGTAGCAACTCTTACTACATTACTGTCAGCATCACTTTGAGGTTGTTCGAAACGTTCACTCCATTTCTGTTAGCATCATTTTGAGTTCATTAGCAATTCTTTTTAAATCACTGTCGCATCATTTTGAGATCTTTCGCAATTCTTCCGACATAACTGTCGCAATATTTCGAGGTTCGTAGCAACTTTTACTACATTACTGTCGCATTATTTTGAGGTTCGTAGCAACACTTACTACATGACTGTCAGCATCACTTTGAGGTTATTCGAAACTTTCACTCCATTACTGTTAGCATCATTTTGAGATCTTCAGCAATTCTTCTGACATCACTGTCGCATTATTTTGAGGTTCGTAGCAACTCTTACTGCATTACTGTCAGCATCATTTTGAGGTTGTTCGAAACACTTAGTACATTCCTGTCAGCATCACTGAGTTGATTAACAACTATCACTACATTACTTTAAGCATCATTTTGAGTTCATTAGCAATTCTTACTACATCACTGTCGCATCATTTTGAGATCATTAGCAATTCTTCCGACATCACTGTCGCATTATTTTGAGGTTCATAGAAACTCTCACTACATGACTGTCAGCATCACTTTGAGGTTCTTCTAAACTCTTACTACATTACTGTTAGCATCGTTTTGAGTTCATTAGCAATTCTTACTACATCACTGTCGCATCATTTTGAGATCATTAGCAATTCTTCTGACATCACTGTCGCATTATTTTGATGTTCGTAGCAACTCTTACTACATGACTGTCAGCATCACTTTGAGGTTATTTGAAACGTTCACTCCATTACTGTTAGCATCATTTTGAGTTCATTAGCAATTCTTACTACATCACTATCGCATCATTTTGAGATCATTAGCAATTCTTCCGACATCACTGTTGCATTATTTTGAGGTTCGTAGCAACTTTTACTACATTACTGTCGCATTATTTTGAGGTTCGTTGCAACACTTACTACATGACTGTCAGCATCACTTTGAGGTTATTCGAAACGTTCACTCCATTACTGTTAGCATCATTTTGAGTTCATTAGCAATTCTTACTAAATTACTGTCGCATCATTTTGAGATCTTTAGCAATTCTTCTGACATCACTGTCGCATTATTTTGAGGTTCGTAGCAACTCTTACTACATTACTGTCAGCATCACTTTGAGGTTGTTTGAAACGTTCACTCCATTACTGTTAGCATCATTTTGAGTTCATTAGCAGTTCTTACTAAATCAATGTCGCATCATTTTGAGATCTTTAGCAATACTTCCGACATCACTGTCGCAATATTTCGAGGTTCGTAGCAACTTTTACTACATTACTGTCGCATTATTTTGAGGTTCGTAACAACACTTACTACATGACTGTTAGCATCACTTTGAGGTTATTCGAAACTTTCACTCCATTACTGTTAGCATCATTTTGAGTTCATTAGCAATTCTTACTACATTACCGTCGCATCATTTTGAGATCATTAGCAATTCTTCCGACATCACTGTCGCAATATTTTGAGGTTCGTAGAAACTCTTACTACATGACTGTCAGCATCACTTTGAGGTTATTCGAAACTTTCACTCCATTACTGTTAGCATCATTTTGAGTTCATTAGCAATTCTTACTGCATCACTGTCGCATCATTTTGAGATCTTTAGCAATTCTTCTGACATCACATTCGCATTATTTTGAGGTTCGTAGCAACTCTTACTGCATGACTGTCAGCATTACTTTGAGGTTGTTCGAAACACTTAGTACATTACTGTAAGCATCACTGAGTTGATTAGCAACTATCACTACATTACTGTTAGCATCATTTTGAGTTCATTAGCAATTCTTACTACATCACTAGTGATGTGGTGAGAGTTGCGACTATCCTCAAAATGATGCGACAGTGATGTAGTGAGAGTTGCTACGATCCTCAAAATTATGCTAAAGTGATGTAATGAGAGTTGCTAAAAACCTAAGAAGTGGTGCTACAGTGATGTGGTGAGAGTTGATAGTAATTTCAAAATAATGCTAAAGCGGTGTAATGAGAGTTGCTACAGACCTAAGAAATGATGCTACAGTGATGTGGTGAGAGTTGAACGTAATTTCAAAATCAAGCCAAAGTGATGTCATGAGAGGTGCTACTTACCAAAGAAATGAAGCTACAGTGATGTAGTGAGAGTTGCTACAAACCTCAAAATGATGCTACAGTAATGTCGTGAGAGTTGCGACTATCCTCAATATGATGCGACAATGATGTATGGAGAGTTGCTACGAACCTCAAAATGATGCTACAGTGATGTAGGGAGAGTTGATACTAATCTCAAAATGATGCTGACAGTGTTGTGGTGAGAGTTGATCGTAATTTCAAAATCATGCTAAAGTGATGTCATGAGAGTTGCTACAAATGTCCAAATGATGCTAGAGTGATGGAATGAGATTTGCTACAAACCTAAGAAATGATGCTGCAGTGATGTGGTGAGAGTTGACAGTTATTTCAAAATCATGCTAAAGTGATGCAATGATAGTTTCTACTTACCTAAGAAATGATGCTACAGTGATGTGGTGAGAGTTGCTACGAACCTCAAAATGATGTTCCAGTAATGTCGTGAGAGTTGCGACTTTCCTCAAAATGATGCGACAGTGATGTAGTGAGAGTTGCTACAAATGTCCAAATGATGCTAGAGTGATGTAATGAGAGTTGATACAAACCTAAGAAATGATGCTACAGTGATGTGGTGAGAGTTGCTAAACACCAAAAAATGATGCTGATAGTGATGTAATGAGAGTTGCTACGAACCTAAGAAATTATGCTACAGTAATGTAGTGAGAGTTGCTACTCATCTCAAAATGATGCTCCAGTCATGTAGTGAGAGTTGCGACTATCCTTAAAATGATGCGACAGTGATGTAGTGAGAGTTGCTACGATCCTCAAAATGATGTTAAAGTGATGTAATGAGAGTTGCGAAAAACCTAAGAAGTGATGCTACAGTGATGTGGTGAGAGTTGATACGAATTTCAAAATAATGCTAAAGTGGTGGAGTGAGAGTTGCTACGAACCGCAAAATGATGCTACAGTGATGTAATGAGAGTTGCTACATACCTAAGAAGTGATGCTACAGTGATGTGGTGAGAGTTGCCACGAACCTCAAATGATGCTACAGTGATGTAATGAGAGTTGCTTCGAATTTAAAAATGATGCTCCAGTAATGTCGTGAGAGTTGCGACTTTCCTCAATATGATGCGACAATGATGTATTGAGAGTTGCTACGAACCTCAAAATGATGCTACAGTGATGTAGGGAGAGTTGATACAAATCTAAAAATTATGCTTACAGAGATGTGGTGAGAGTTGCTACAATCCTCAAAATGATGCTACAGTGATGTTATGACAGTTGCTACTAACCTACGAAATTATGCTGACAGTGTTGTGGTGAGAGTTGATAGTAATTTCAAAATCATGCTAAAGTGATGTCATGAGAGTTGCTTGTAACCAAAGAAATGATGCTACAGTGATGTCATGGGAGTTGCTACTAACCTAAGAAATGATGCTGCAGTGATGAAATGAGAGTTGCGACAATTGTCAAAATGATGCGACAGTGATGTAGTGAGAGTTGCTACTATCCTGAAAATGAGGTGACAGTGATGTTGTGAGAGTTCATACGAATCTCAAAATGAAGCTGACAGTGATGTGGTGAGAGTTGATAGTAATTTCAAAATCACGCTAAAGTGATGTAATAAGAGTTGCTACATACCTAAGAAGTGATGCTACAGTGATGTGGTGAGAGTTGATACTAATTTCAAAATAATGCTAAAATGGTGTAGTGAGAGTTGCTACAAACCGCAAAATGATGCTACAGTGATGTAATGAGAGTTGCTACTTACCTAAGAAAGATGCGACAGTGATGTGGTGAGAGTTGCTACGAACCTCAAAATGATGCTACAGTGATGTAAGGAGAGTTGCTAGGAATCTCAAAATGATGCTCCAGTAATGTCGTGACAGTTGCGAATGTCCTAAAAATTATGCTACAGTGATGTAAGGAGAGTTGCTACAAATGTCCAAATGATGCTAGAGTGATGTAATGAGAGTTGCTAAAAACCTAAGAAATGATGCTACAGTGATGTGGTGAGAGTTGATCGTAATTTCAAAATCATGCTACAGTGATGTAATGAGAGTTGCTTCTTAGCTAAGAAGTGATGCCACAGTGATGTTGTGAGAGTTGCTAAGAATCTCAAAATGATGCTACAGTAATGTCGTGAGAGTTGCGACTATCCTCAACATGATGCTGACAGTGATGTGGTGAGAGTTGATAGTAATTTCAAAATCACCCTAAAGTGATGTAATGAGAGTTGCTAAATACCTAAGAAATGATGCTACAGTGATGTGGTGAGAGTTGCTACGAACCTCAAAATGATGCTAAAGTGATGTAATGAGAGTTGCGACAAACCTTAGAAGTGATGCTACAGTGATGTGGTGAGAGTTGATACTAATTTCAAAATAATGCTAAAGTGGTGTAGTGAGAGTTGCTTCGAACCGCAAAATGATGCTACAGTGATGTAATGAGAGTTGCTACTTACCTAAGAAATGATGCGACAGTGATGTGGTGAGAGTTGCTACGAACCTCAAAATGATGCTACAGTAATGTAATGAGACTTGCTAGGAATCTCAAAATGATGCTCCATTAATGTCATGAGAGTTGCGACAATCCTAAAAATGATGCTACAGTGATGTCAGGAGAGTTGCTACAAATGTCCAAATGATGCTAGATTGATGTAATGAGAGTTGCTAAAATCCTAAGAAATGATGCTACAGTGATGTAATGAGAGTTGCTAAAAACCTAAGAAATGATGCTGCAGTGATGTGGTGGGAGTTGCGACGAACCTCACAATAATGCTACAGTAATGTAATGAGAGTTGCTACTTACCTAAGAAATGATGCTACAGTGATGTAGTGAGAGTTGCTACGATCCTCAAAATGATGCTAAAGTGATGTAATGAGAGTTGCGACAAACCTAAGAAGTGATGCTAGAGTGCATTGCTGCTTACCTAAGAAATGATGCTATTGTGATGTGGTGAGAGTTGCGACTATCCTCAAAATGATGCGACAGTGATGTAGTGAGAGTTGCTACGAACCTCAAAATGATGCCACAGTGATGTAATGAGAGTTGCAACGAATCTCAAAATGATGCTACAGTAATATCGCGAGAGTTGCAACTATCCTCAAAATGATGCGACAGTGATGTAGTGAGAGTTGCTACGATCCTCAAAATGATGCGACAGTGATCTGGTGAGAGCTGCTATGATCCTCAAAATGAGGTGGCAGTTATGTAGTAAGAGTTGATACTAATCTCAAAATGATGCTGACCGTGATGTGGTGAGAGTTGATAGTAATTTCAAAATCACGCTAAAGTGATGTAATGAGAGTTGCTACTTACCTAATAAATTATGCTACAGTGATGTTGTGAGAGTTGCTACAATCCTCAAAATGATGCTACAGTGATGTTATGACAGTTGCGACTAACCTCAGAAATTATGCTGACAGTGTTGTGGTGAGAGTTGATAGAAATTTCAAAATCATGCTGAAGTGATGAAATGAGAGTTGCTTATAACCGAAGAAATGATGCTACAGTGATGTAGGCAGAGTTGCTACGATGCTCAAATTGATGTTTCCAGTAATGCAGTGAGAGTTGCTACAAACCTCAAAATGATGCTACAGTGATGTCATGGGAGTTGCTACTAACGTAAGAAATGATGCTACAGTGATGAAATGAGAGTTGCTACAATTGTCAAAATGATGTGACAGTAATGTAGTGGGAGTTGCTACGATCCTCAAAATGATGCGACAGTGATGTGGTGAGAGTTGCTACTTACCTAAGAAATGATGCTACAGTGATGTGGTGAGAGTTGCTAGAAACCTCAAAATGATGCTACAGTGATGTAATGAGAGTTGCTACGAATCTCAAAATGATGTGACAGTAATGTCGTGAGAGTTGCGACTATCCTCAAAATGATGCGACAGTGATGTCTTGAGAGTTGCTCCGATCCACAAAATGATGCTAAAGTGATGTCATGAGAGTTGCTTGTAACCGAAGAAATGATGCTACAGTGATGTCATGGGAGTTGCTACTAACCTAAGAAATGATGCTACAGTGATGAAATGAGAGTTGCGACAATTGTCAAAATGATGCGACAGTGATGTAGTGAGAGTTGCTACTATCCTGAAAATGAGGTGACAGTGATGTTGTGAGAGTTCATACGAATCTCAAAATGAAGCTGACAGTGATGTGGTGAGAGTTGATAGTAATTTCAAAATCACGCTAAAGTGATGTAATAAGAGTTGCTACATACCTAAGAAGTGATGCTACAGTGATGTGGTGAGAGTTGATACTAATTTCAAAATAATGCTAAAATGGTGTAGTGAGAGTTGCTACAAACCGCAAAATGATGCTACAGTGATGTAATGAGAGTTGCTACTTACCTAAGAAAGATGCGACAGTGATGTGGTGAGAGTTGCTACGAACCTCAAAATGATGCTACAGTGATGTAAGGAGAGTTGCTAAGAATCTCAAAATGATGCTCCAGTAATGTCGTGACAGTTGCGAATGTCCTAAAAATGATGCTACAGTGATGTAAGGAGAGTTGCTACAAATGTCCAAATGATGCTAGAGTGATGTAATGAGAGTTGCTAAAAACCTAAGAAATGATGCTACAGTGATGTGGTGAGAGTTGATGGTAATTTGAAAATCACGCTAAAGTGATGTAATGAGAGTTGCTACTTACCGAAGAAATGATGCTACAGTGATGTGGTGAGAGTTGCGACGAACCTCAAAATGATGCTACAGTGATGTAATGAGAGTTGCTACGAATCAGAAAATGATGCTAGAGTGATGTAATGAGAGTTGCTAAAAACCTAAGAAATGATGCTACAGTGATGTGGTGAGAGTTGATCGTAATTTCAAAATCATGCTACAGTGATGTAATGAGAGTTGCTACTTAGCTAAGAAGTGATGCCACAGTGATGTTGTGAGAGTTGCTAAGAATCTCAAAATGATGCTACAGTAATGTCGTGAGAGTTGCGACTATCCTCAACATGATGCTGACAGTGATGTGGTGAGAGTTGATAGTAATTTCAAAATCACCCTAAAGTGATGTAATGAGAGTTGCTAAATACCTAAGAAATGATGCTACAGTGATGTGGTGAGAGTTGCTACGAACCTCAAAATGATGCTAAAGTGATGTAATGAGAGTTGCGACAAACCTTAGAAGTGATGCTACAGTGATGTGGTGAGAGTTGATACTAATTTCAAAATAATGCTAAAGTGGTGTAGTGAGAGTTGCTTCGAACCGCAAAATGATGCTACAGTGATGTAATGAGAGTTGCTACTTACCTAAGAAATGATGCGACAGTGATGTGGTGAGAGTTGCTACGAACCTCAAAATGATGCTCCATTAATGTAATGAGAGTTGCTAAAATCCTAAGAAATGATGCTACAGTGATGTAATGAGAGTTGCTAAAAACCTAAGAAATGATGCTACAGTGATGTGGTGGGAGTTGCGACGAACCTCACAATAATGCTACAGTAATGTAATGAGAGTTGCTACTTACCTAAGAAATGATGCTACAGTGATGTAGTGAGAGTTGCTACGATCCTCAAAATGATGCTAAAGTGATGTAATGAGAGTTGCGACAAACCTAAGAAGTGATGCTAGAGTGCATTGCTGCTTACCTAAGAAATGATGCTATTGTGATGTGGTGAGAGTTGCGACTATCCTCAAAATGATACGACAGTGATGTAGTGAGAGTTGCTACGAACCTCAAAATGATGCCACAGTGATGTAATGAGAGTTGCAACGAATCTCAAAATGATGCTACAGTAATATCGCGAGAGTTGCAACTATCCTCAAAATGATGCGACAGTGATGTAGTGAGAGTTGCTACGATCCTCAAAATGATGCGACAGTGATCTGGTGAGAGCTGCTATGATCCTCAAAATGAGGTGGCAGTTATGTAGTAAGAGTTGATACTAATCTCAAAATGATGCTGACCGTGATGTGGTGAGAGTTGATAGTAATTTCAAAATCACGCTAAAGTGATGTAATGAGAGTTGCTACTTACCTAATAAATTATGCTACAGTGATGTTGTGAGAGTTGCTACAATCCTCAAAATGATTCTACAGTGATGTTATGACAGTTGCGACTAACCTCAGAAATTATGCTGACAGTGTTGTGGTGAGAGTTGATAGTAATTTCAAAATCATGCTGAAGTGATGAAATGAGAGTTGCTTATAACCGAAGAAATGATGCTACAGTGATGTAGGCAGAGTTGCTACGATGCTCAAATTGATGTTTCCAGTAATGCAGTGAGAGTTGCTACAAACCTCAAAATGATGCTACAGTGATGTCATGGGAGTTGCTACTAACGTAAGAAATGATGCTACAGTGATGAAATGAGAGTTGCTACAATTGTCAAAATGATGTGACAGTAATGTAGTGGGAGTTGCTACGATCCTCAAAATGATGCGACAGTGATGTGGTGAGAGTTGCTACTTACCTAAGAAATGATGCTACAGTGATGTGGTGAGAGTTGCTAGGAACCTCAAAATGATGCTACAGTGATGTAATGAGAGTTGCTACGAATCTCAAAATGATGTGACAGTAATGTCGTGAGAGTTGCGACTATCCTCAAAATGATGCGACAGTGATGTCTTGAGAGTTGCTCCGATCCACAAAATGATGCTAAAGTGATGTCATGAGAGTTGAGACCAACCTAAGAAGTGATGCTACAGTGATGTGGTGAGAGTTGATACTAATTTCAAAATAATGCTAAAGTGGTGTAGTGAGAGTTGCTACGAACCGCAATATGATGCTACAGTGATGTGGTGAGAGTCGCTACGAATCTCAAAATGATGCTACAGTGATGTTATGACAGTTTCTACTAACCTAAGAAATTATGTTGACAGTGATGTGGTGAGAGTTGATAGTAATTTCAAAATCACGCTAAAGTGATGTAATGAGAGTTGCTACATATCTAAGAAATGATGCTACAGTGATGTGTTGAGAGTTGCTACGAACCTCAAAATGATGCTACAGTAATGTCGTGAGAGTTGCTACGATCCTCAAAATGATGCTACAGTGATGTAATGAGAGTTGCTAGGAATCTCAAAATGATGCTCCAGTAATGTCGTGAGACTTGCGACTATCCTAAAAACGATGCTACAGTGATGTAAGGAGAGTTGCTACAAATGTCCAAATGATGCTAGATTGATGTAATGAGAGTTGCGACAAACCTAAGAAGTGATGCTACAGTGATGTGGTGAGAGTTGCTACTAATTTCAAAATAATGCTAAAGTGGTGTAGTGAGAGTTGCTACGAACCGCAAAATGATGCTACAGTGATGTAATGAGAGTTGCTACTTACCTAAGAAATGATGCTACAGTTATGTGGTGAGAGTTGCTATGAATCTCAAAATGATGCTATAGTGATGTTATGACAGTTTCTACTAACCTCAGAAATTATGCTGACAGTGTTGTGGTGAGAGTTGATAGTAATTTCAAAATCATGCTAAAGTGATGTCATGAGAGTTGCTTATAACCGAAGAAATGATGCCACAGTGATGTAAGCAGAGTTGCTACGATGCTCAAATTGATGCTTCCAGTAATGTAGTGAGAGTTGCTACGAACCTCAAAATGATGCTACAGTGATGTCATGGGAGTTGCTACTAACCTAAGAAATGATGCTACAGTGATGAAATGAGAGTTGCTACAAATGTCAAAATGATGCGACAGTGATGTAGTGAGAGTTGCTACGATCCTCAAAATGATGCTACAGTGATGTGGTGAGAGTTGAAACTATCCTCACTATGAGGTGACAGTGATGTCGTAAGAGTTGATACGAATCTCAAAATGATGCTGACAGTGATGTGGTGAGAGTTGCAACTTACCTAATAAATGATGCTACAGTAATGTGGTGAGAGTTGCTACGAACCTCAAAATGATGCTACAGTAATGTCGTGAGAGTTGCTGCGATCCTCAAAATGATGCTAAAGTGATGTAATGAGAGTTGCGACAAACCTAAGAAGTGATGCTACAGTGATGTGGTGAGAGTTGATACTAATTTCAAAATAATGCTAAAGTCGTGTAGTGAGAGTTGCTACGAACCGCAGAATGATGCTACAGTGATGTAATGAGAGTTGCTACTTACCTAAGAAATGATGCAACAGTGATGTGGTGAGAGTTGCTACGAACCTCAAAATGATGCTGCAGTGATGTAATGAGAGTTGCTAGGAATCTCAAAATGATGCTCCAGTCATGTCGTGAGAGTTGCGACTATCCTAAAAATGATGCTACAGTGATGTAAGGAGAGTTGCTACAAATGTCCAAATGATGCTAGAGTGATGTAATGAGAGTTGCTACAAACCTAAGAAATGATGCTACAGTGATGTAATCAGAGTTGCTACAAACCTAAGAAATGATGCTGACAGTGATGTGGTGAGAGTTGATAGTAATTTCAAAATAACGCTAAAGTGATGTAATGAGAGATGCTACTTACCAAAGAAATGATGCTACAGTGATGTGGTGAGAGTTGCGACGAACCTCAAAATGATGCTACAGTGATGTGGTGAGATTTGCTACTAATTTCAAAATAATGCTAAAGTGGTGTAGTGAGAGTTGCTACGAACCGCAAAATGATGCAACAGTGATGTAATGAGAGTTGCTTCAAATGTCCAAATGCTGCCAGAGTGATGTAATGAGAGTTGGTACAAACCTAACAAATGATGCTACAGTGATGTCATGAGAGTTGCTATCTACCTAAGAAATGATGCTACAGTGATGTGGTGAGAGTTGCTACGAACCTCAAAATGATGCTACAGTGATGGAATGAGAGTTGCAACAAACCGAAGAAATGATGCTACAGTGATGTGGTGAGAGTTCATCGTAATTTCAAAATCATGCTAAAGTGATGTAATGAGAGTGTCTACTTACCTAAGAAATGATGCTACAGTGATGTGGTGAGAGTTGCTACGAACCTCAAAATGATGCTACAGTTATATGAGAGTTGCTACTTACCTAAGAAATGATGCTACAGTGATGTAATGAGAGTTGCTACGAATCTCAAAATGATGCTACTGTGATGTAATGAGAGTTGCGACTATCCTCAAAATGATGCGACAGTGATTTAGTGAGCGTTGCAACGAACCTCAAAATGATGCTACAGTAATGTCGTGAGAGTTGCTACGATCCTCAAAATGATGCTAAAGTGATGTAATGAGAGTTGCGACAAACCTAAGAAGTGATGCTACAGTGATGTGGTGAGAGTTAAGACTAATTTCAAAGTAATGCTAAATTGGTGTAGTGAGAGTTGCTACGAACCGCAGAATGATGCTACAGTGATGTGGTGAAAGTTGCTACGAACCTAAAACTGATACTTCCAGTAATGTCGTGAGAGTTGCTACAAACCTCAAAATGATGCTGCAGTGATGTAATGAGAGTTGCTACTTACCTAAGAAATGATGCTACAGTGATGTGGTGAGAGTTGCTACGAATCTCAAAATGATGCGACAGTGATGTCGCGAGAGTTGCGACTATCCTAAAAATGATGCGACAGTGATGTAGTGAGAGTTGCTACAAATGTCCAAATGATGCTAGAGTGATGTAATGAGAGTTGCTACAAACCTAAGAAATGATGCTACAGTGATGTAATCAGAGTTGCTACAAACCTAAGAAATGATCCTACAGTGATGTGGTGAGAGTTGATAGTAATTTCAAAATAACGCTAAAGTGATGTAATGAGAGATGCTACTTACCAAAGAAATGATGCTACAGTGATGTGGTGAGAGTTGCAACGAACCTCAAAATGATGCTACAGTGATGTAATGAGAGTTGCGACAAACCTAAGAAGTGATGCTACAGTGATGTGGTGAGAGTTGCTATTAATTTCAAAATAATGCTAAAGTGGTGTAGTGAGAGTTGCTACGAACCGCAAAATGATGCTACAGTGATGTAATGAGAGTTGCTACTTACCTAAGAAATGATGCTACAGTGATGTGGTGAGAGTTGCTATGAATCTCAAAATTATGCTACAGTGATGTTATGACAGTTTCTACTAACCTAAGAAATTATGCTGACAGTGTTGTGGTGAGAGTTGATAGTAATTTCAAAATCATGCTAAAGTGATGTCATGAGAGTTGCTTATAACCGAAGAAATGATGCCACAGTGATGTAAGCAGAGTTGCTACGATGCTCAAATTGATGCTTCCAGTAATGTAGTGAGAGTTGCTACGAACCTCAAAATGATGCTACAGTGATGTCATGGGAGTTGCTACTAACCTAAGAAATGATGCTACAGTGATGAAATGAGAGTTGCTACAAATGTCAAAATGATGCGACAGTGATGTAGTGAGAGTTGCTACGATCCTCAAAATGATGCTACAGTGATGTGGTGAGAGTTGAAACTATCCTCACTATGAGGTGACAGTGATGTCGTAAGAGTTGATACGAATCTCAAAATCATGCTACAGTGATGTGGTTAGAGTTACAACTTACCTAATAAATGATGCTACAGTGATGTGGTGAGAGTTGCTACGAACCTCAAAATGATGCTACAGTGATGTGGTGGGAGTTGCGACGAACCTCACAATAATGCTTCAGTAATGTAATGAGAGTTGCTACTTACCTAAGAAATGATGCTACAGTGATGTAGTGAGAGTTGCTACGATCCTCAAAATGATGCTAAAGTGATGTAATGAGAGTTGCGACAAACCTAAGAAGTGATGCTAGAGTGCATTGCTGCTTACCTAAGAAATGATGCTATTGTGATGTGGTGAGAGTTGCGACTATCCTCAAAATGATGCGACAGTGATGTAGTGAGAGTTGCTACGAACCTCAAAATGATGCCACAGTGATGTAATGAGAGTTGCAACGAATCTCAAAATGATGCTACAGTAATATCGCGAGAGTTGCAACTATCCTCAAAATGATGCGACAGTGATGTAGTGAGAGTTGCTACGATCCTCAAAATGATGCGACAGTGATCTGGTGAGAGCTGCTATGATCCTCAAAATGAGGTGGCAGTTATGTAGTAAGAGTTGATACTAATCTCAAAATGATGCTGACCGTGATGTGGTGAGAGTTGATAGTAATTTCAAAATCACGCTAAAGTGATGTAATGAGAGTTGCTACTTACCTAATAAATTATGCTACAGTGATGTTGTGAGAGTTGCTACAATCCTCAAAATGATGCTACAGTGATGTTATGACAGTTGCGACTAACCTCAGAAATTATGCTGACAGTGTTGTGGTGAGAGTTGATAGTAATTTCAAAATCATGCTGAAGTGATGAAATGAGAGTTGCTTATAACCGAAGAAATGATGCTACAGTGATGTAGGCAGAGTTGCTACGATGCTCAAATTGATGTTTCCAGTAATGCAGTGAGAGTTGCTACAAACCTCAAAATGATGCTACAGTGATGTCATGGGAGTTGCTACTAACGTAAGAAATGATGCTACAGTGATGAAATGAGAGTTGCTACAATTGTCAAAATGATGTGACAGTAATGTAGTGGGAGTTGCTACGATCCTCAAAATGATGCTACAGTGATGTGGTGAGAGTTGCTACTTACCTAAGAAATGATGCTACAGTGATGTGGTGAGAGTTGCTAGAAACCTCAAAATGATGCTACAGTGATGTAATGAGAGTTGCTACGAATCTCAAAATGATGTGACAGTAATGTCGTGAGAGTTGCGACTATCCTCAAAATGATGCGACAGTGATGTCTTGAGAGTTGCTCCGATCCACAAAATGATGCTAAAGTGATGTCATGAGAGTTGAGACCAACCTAAGAAGTGATGCTACAGTGATGTGGTGAGAGTTGATACTAATTTCAAAATAATGCTAAAGTGGTGTAGTGAGAGTTGCTACGAACCGCAATATGATGCTACAGTGATGTGGTGAGAGTCGCTACGAATCTCAAAATGATGCTACAGTGATGTTATGACAGTTTCTACTAACCTAAGAAATTATGTTGACAGTGATGTGGTGAGAGTTGATAGTAATTTCAAAATCACGCTAAAGTGATGTAATGAGAGTTGCTACATATCTAAGAAATGATGCTACAGTGATGTGTTGAGAGTTGCTACGAACCTCAAAATGATGCTACAGTAATGTCGTGAGAGTTGCTACGATCCTCAAAATGATGCTACAGTGATGTAATGAGAGTTGCTAGGAATCTCAAAATGATGCTCCAGTAATGTCGTGAGACTTGCGACTATCCTAAAAACGATGCTACAGTGATGTAAGGAGAGTTGCTACAAATGTCCAAATGATGCTAGATTGATGTAATGAGAGTTGCGACAAACCTAAGAAGTGATGCTACAGTGATGTGGTGAGAGTTGCTACTAATTTCAAAATAATGCTAAAGTGGTGTAGTGAGAGTTGCTACGAACCGCAAAATGATGCTACAGTGATGTAATGAGAGTTGCTACTTACCTAAGAAATGATGCTACAGTGATGTGGTGAGAGTTGCTATGAATCTCAAAATGATGCTATAGTGATGTTATGACAGTTTCTACTAACCTCAGAAATTATGCTGACAGTGTTGTGGTGAGAGTTGATAGTAATTTCAAAATCATGCTAAAGTGATGTCATGAGAGTTGCTTATAACCGAAGAAATGATGCCACAGTGATGTAAGCAGAGTTGCTACGATGCTCAAATTGATGCTTCCAGTAATGTAGTGAGAGTTGCTACGAACCTCAAAATGATGCTACAGTGATGTCATGGGAGTTGCTACTAACCTAAGAAATGATGCTACAGTGATGAAATGAGAGTTGCTACAAATGTCAAAATGATGCGACAGTGATGTAGTGAGAGTTGATACGAATCTCAAAATGATGCTGACAGTGATGTGGTGAGAGTTGCAACTTACCTAATAAATGATGCTACAGTAATGTGGTGAGAGTTGCTACGAACCTCAAAATGATGCTACAGTAATGTCGTGAGAGTTGCTACGATCCTCAAAATGATGCTAAAGTGATGTAATGAGAGTTGCGACAAACCTAAGAAGTGATGCTACAGTGATGTGGTGAGAGTTGATACTAATTTCAAAATAATGCTAAAGTCGTGTAGTGAGAGTTGCTACGAACCGCAGAATGATGCTACAGTGATGTAATGAGAGTTGCTACTTACCTAAGAAATGATGCAACAGTGATGTGGTGAGAGTTGCTACGAACCTCAAAATGATGCTACAGTGATGTAATGAGAGTTGCTAGGAATCTCAAAATGATGCTCCAGTCATGTCGTGAGAGTTGCGACTATCCTAAAAATGATGCTACAGTGATGTAAGGAGAGTTGCTACAAATGTCCAAATGATGCTAGAGTGATGTAATGAGAGTTCTACAAACCTAAGAAATGATGCTACAGTGATGTAATCAGAGTTGCTACAAACCTAAGAAATGATGCTGACAGTGATGTGGTGAGAGTTGATAGTAATTTCAAAATAACGCTAAAGTGATGTAATGAGAGATGCTACTTACCAAAGAAATGATGCTACAGTGATGTGGTGAGAGTTGCGACGAACCTCAAAATGATGCTACAGTGATGTGGTGAGATTTGCTACTAATTTCAAAATAATGCTAAAGTGGTGTAGTGAGAGTTGCTACGAACCGCAAAATGATGCAACAGTGATGTAATGAGAGTTGCTTCAAATGTCCAAATGCTGCCAGAGTGATGTAATGAGAGTTGGTACAAACCTAACAAATGATGCTACAGTGATGTGGTGAGAGTTGCTACGAACCTCAAAATGATGCTACAATGATGGAATGAGAGTTGCAACAAACCGAAGAAATGATGCTACAGTGATGTGGTGAGAGTTCATCGTAATTTCAAAATCATGCTAAAGTGATGTAATGAGAGTTGCTACTTACCTAAGAAATGATGCTACAGTGATGTGGTGAGAGTTGCTACGAACCTCAAAATGATGCTACAGTTATATGAGAGTTGCTACTTACCTAAGAAATGATGCTACAGTGATGTAATGAGAGTTGCTACGAATCTCAAAATGATGCTACTGTGATGTAATGAGAGTTGCGACTATCCTCAAAATGATGCGACAGTGATTTAGTGAGCGTTGCAACGAACCTCAAAATGATGCTACAGTAATGTCGTGAGAGTTGCTACGATCCTCAAAATGATGCTAAAGTGATGTAATGAGAGTTGCGACAAACCTAAGAAGTGATTCTACAGTGATGTGGTGAGAGTTAAGACTAATTTCAAAGTAATGCTAAAGTGGTGTAGTGAGAGTTGCTACGAACCGCAGAATGATGCTACAGTGATGTGGTGAAAGTTGCTACGAACCTAAAACTGATACTTCCAGTAATGTCGTGAGAGTTGCTACAAACCTCAAAATGATGCTGCAGTGATGTAATGAGAGTTGCTACTTACCTAAGAAATGATGCTACAGTGATGTGGTGAGAGTTGCTACGAACCTCAAAATGATGCTACAGTGATGTCATGGGAGTTGCTACTAACCTAAGAAATGATGCTACAGTGATGAAATGAGAGTTGCTACAAATGTCAAAATGATGCGACAGTGATGTAGTGAGAGTTGCTACGATCCTCAAAATGATGCTACAGTGATGTGGTGAGAGTTACAACTTACCTAATAAATGATGCTACAGTGATGTGGTGAGAGTTGCTACGAACCTCAAAAATGATGCTACAGTGATGTCATGAGAGTTGCTAGGAATCTCAAAATGATGCTCCAGTAATGTCGTGAGAGTTGCGACTATCCTAAAAATGATGCTACAGTGATGTAACGAGAGTTGCTACAAATGTCCAAATGATGCGAGAGTGATGTAATGAGAGTTGCTACAAACCTAAGAAATGATGCTACAGTGATGTAATCAGAGTTGCTACAAACCTAAGAAATGATGCTACACTGATGTGGTGAGAGTTGATAGTAATTTCAAAATAACACTAAAGTGATGTAATGAGAGATGCTACTTACCAAAGAAATGATGCTACAGTGATGTGGTGAGAGTTGCTACTAATTTCAAAATAATGCTAAAGTGGTTTAGTGAGAGTTGCGACTATCCTAAAAATGATGCTACAGTGATGTAAGGAGAGTTGCTACAAATGTCCAAATGATTCTCGAGTGATGTAATGAGAGTTGCTACAAACCTAAGAAATGATGCTACAGTGATGTAATGAGAGTTGCTACAAACCTAAGAAAAATGCTAAAGTGATGTAATAAGAGTTGCTACTTACCTTAGAAATGATGCTACAGTGATGTGGTGAGAGTTGCTACGAACCTCAAAATGATGCTACAGTTATGTAATGAGAGTTGCTACTTACCCAAGAAATGATTCTACAGTGATGTAATGAGAGTTGCTACGAATCTCAAAATGATGCTACAGTGATGTAATGAGAGTTGCGACTATCCTCAAAATGATGCGACAGTGATGTAGTCAGAGTTGCTACGATCCACAAAATGATGCTAAAGTGATGTCATGAGAGTTGAGACTAACCTAAGAAGTGATGCTACAGTGATGTGGTGAGAGTTGATACTAATTTCAAAATAATGCTAAAGTGGTGCAGTGAGAGTTGCTACGAACCGCAAAATGATGCTACAGTGATGTAATGAGAGTTGCTACTTACCTAAGAAATGATGCTACAGTGATGTGGTGAGAGTTGCTACGAACCTCAAAATGATGCTACAGTGATGTAATGAGAGTTGCAACGAATCTCAAAATGATGCGACAGTGATGTCGCGAGAGTTGCGACTATCCTAAAAATGATGCGACAGTGATGTAGTGAGAGTTGCTACGATCCTCAAAATGATGCTGCAGTGATGAAGTGAGAGTTGTTACGATTCTCAAAATGAGGTGACAGTGATGTGGTGAGAGTTGCTACGAACCTCAAAATGATGCTACAGTGATGTAATGAGAGTTGCGACAAATGTCCAAATGATGCTAGAGTGATGTAATGAGAGTTGCTACTTACCTAAGAAATGATGCTGACAGTGATGTGGTGAGAGTTGCTACGAATCTCAAAATGATGCTACTGTTATGGAATGAGAGTTGCTACTTACCTAAGAAATGATGCTACAGTGATGTGGTGAGAGTTGCTACGAACCTCAAAATGATGCTACAGTGATGGAATGAGAGTTGCTACGAATCTCAAAATGATGCTAAAGTGATGTCGCGAGAGTTGCGACTATCCTCAAAATGATGCGACAGTGATGTAGTAAGAGTTGCTACGATCCTCAAAATGATGCGACAGTTATGTAATGAGAGTTGCTACGAATCTCAAAATGATGCTACAGTAATGTCGCGAGAGTTGCGACTATCCTCAAAATGATGCGACAGTGATGTAGTAAGAGTTGCTACGATCCTCAAAATGATGCGACAGTTATGTAATGAGAGTTGCTACGATCCTCAAAATGATGCGACAGTGATGTGGTGAGAGTTGCTACGATCCTCAAAATTAGGTGGCAGTTATGTAGTGAGAGTTGCTACGAACGTAAGAAATGATGCTACAATGATGTAATGAGAGTTGCTACTTACCTACGAAATGATGCGACAGTGATGTGATAATTGCGATGAAGCTCATAATGAAACTACAGTGATGTAGTGAGAGTTGCTACGAACCTCAAAGTGATGCAGGGTGACTTTTTGGAAAGTCTTGCACTCCCAACACATTCATTCTCATGAATGCAGTGACAGGTCAGAGCCAAGGGAGCCTCCATGTCCACATATGTCCACATGGCAGCTGGACTTCCTTTTTCACTCCTTCCCGTTCCTCCTGGTACTTTTTGGCCACCGTTTGTTTGATGGTCTGAAAATGACACCCAGAGTAAATCAATACATTGAAATTAGAGATGAAATAAACTGGAGATATCAACTACTGCTTTAGATCATTTCCACACAAACCTTTCTGGTTGGCAAACATATGAGGCTCAAGGACCTGAACCAGTTCCCTGAAACCTTCCCTCTCAACAGTGCTGAGGGGCTGGCAGTTCTTCAGGATGAAATTCAGCAGAGCCTCATCCAGCATCTGCTTCCTGGAAGCTGGATGGTTCAAGATGAAGGAGAGAAGAAATGAAGAGGAATTAATGATCAATGAAGCAACTGTGAGTCAGTTGGAGAGTGGCTGTATACCTGAGTTCATCCTGGTGGATCTGGGACTTCATTCTCATGCCTGGCCCCATCATGCCTCAGCACTGAAGAGGTGCTTTTGTTGAGATGAGACGCTTCTGTCCAACAAATGCCACATTCAACCTGCAGAAAAGAACATGAGTACTCAGCTAAAAGTTCCTTTCTTCATGGTGACTGGTGTTTCTTAGTCTTAGACCACCAGGTTTCCAATAAGGTGTATCGGATACGTTGTTGTGTGCCGCTGAAATCCGTCCAATTCCGGCGTTGTTTCCTCATGAAATATGTTTGCCTTAAAGCTCATTAAAGTGTTGAACCACAATATCGTTCACCATAACTTAGTCAACTTCAAGATAACCTACTTCTACATTCCAGTCCCGGCTGCTCCTGTTCTGCTGCAGTCCAGAAAACAACAACCCGATACAATTGGCGCTCCTTCCCACAGCTCCGGCCCGGATCCGCATGGTTCCGCTGACTGACTGTGAGACGCGCTCCCTCCAGAGTGGCACTGCCCGATGGGGTCCTTATCTGGCACGGGGGCGTAAAACAGCTGCGACTGAAAAGCCTGGTTTATTCTGCGTCGAGGGAACGCGTTGCTCTGCAATTCACCGCCAAGCCGCTAGGGGGTGTGGCTTTGTCTTTGTATTGTTTACGGGGCTCTTGTCGGATTCCTTGGTTTTCTTCCGGTCACATACAACAATTGTTGGCCATTTGCCAGTCTTTCTAGTGCCCCGAATAATCCTTTCTTCGGCTTGGTCCATTTTTTCTTGAAGCTTTCACCACAGAAACTTTGAAAATGGTGGTGTTGTTGTGCAGCGACTGAACCGGAAATGACCTTCTGAGCGGACCAATCACAGTCCTCAACCTTGACGTCACCACGCGTCGACGCGACGCGTCGGCAGGATATTTTGGAGGCCCGTGTCAGGCTACGGCGTAGGTACGGCGACTACGCGACTCAGAAGCATAAATCAGGCTTAAATCAGGCTTAACAGTCGAACAGGAAGTTAGCATGTCAGGGATGAGACACCTTTATTGTCCAACAGGAAGTTAGCATGTCAGGGATGAGACACCCTGATAGTCCAACAGGAAGTTAGCATCTCCATGGTTCCCTTGACCAGAAGCCAGTGGGATCGTTCCATTCTGACATCTTGATTGACATTTGTCCTTCTCTGAGCTAAATAGCTGGCAATTATTTGAAAAAAACCTTGATTTACTTTTTGTATTTTGATCTTCAGCTCATTTGCATAATTTTGTTAAAATTCTCCCCATTTTGTGTTTGTTTTTTTTTTTGCTGGTGTTTTTAGCACAAAGTCTACATGGTGCCTAAAGACCAGATCAGCATGGACTACGTTGAACCTTCAGTCCGCTGCATCAGCACCCATGGACGGTTCCCCCCTGACAGGTGGATTCTGGTGAGGAACATTAGTGGGACAGCACTCTTGTTAGAATGGTTCTGATCCACCCCCCCCCCCGTAGCTCCTCCTGTGTTCCCTCAGCGCTCTTGTTAGAACGGTTCTGATCCACCTTCCCTCCCCCTGTAGCTCCTCCTGTGTCCCCTCAGCGCTCTTGTTAGAAGGGTTCTGATCCACCTTCCCTCCCCCTGTAGCTCCTCCTGTGTCCCCTCAGCGCTCTTGTTAGAAGGGTTCTGATCCACCTTCCCTCCCCCTGTAGCTCCTCCTGTGTCCCCTCAGCGCTCTTGTTAGAACGGTTCTGATCCACCTTCCCTCCCCCTGTAGCTCCTCCTGTGTCCCCTCACGTTTCCAAACTCCCTCCAACTGGCTGGTGCTGAAGGAGGGCCAGAGCTCCTCCTACAGGAGCCCATCCTGGCCTCCCCCGCTGCAGCTCCTCCACTGCCCTCCCACCAGAGAGATGAGCCCCCTGGTTCAGAGGTGACAGACCACCTCTGGGAGCAGACAACAGAGACCACATCAGGCTGGACTCCGTGCAGGTACGGAGGCTGACGGCTGCTGAGGGAGTGAGTTTACGACGCTCCCACCACTGCTGCTGGATTGATTTAACACATCTGGAATATTTAGATTTATTCTGGGTCAACATCTGCATCTGTTGAAGTCCTCAGTCTCCATGCAGGTGGTGTTGTTCCGGATAAAAGGTCTCAATAACAGCATCACTCCAGGTGAAACCATTCCAAAGAAGGCTAAGTGGAGCTGGCATATCAGCCCCCAATGGAAGCCTGCTGCTGCTGCCAAGCTCTCCATGTCATCATGGAAAAGTTGATTGTTCAACTCAATGTTTTTCCCATTGGGAGGAGATTTGTTGTTCCACCATGAAGTCTTTTCTTGTGATGAGTTTGTGTGTTGTAGTAGCATGAAGATATCTTGTTATCATGATCAACTCCTCTGGCCTGGTGGAAGAACGCTGCTGTGTTTGGATTCAGACGAGTCAAATCTGAACCAGTGACTTGTAGTTTTATCTTCGGTCTCCGGACTCATAAAATGGAGACCGGCCCAGTTTGACACTTTTGAACTCCTCCATGATGTTCAAATCTCATGACTGAGATTCGTGATTGGAAACATCGGCGGTTCAGCAAAGAAAACATGTAGCATTGAACATCGCTCTCATCCTTCTACTCAGAACGCTGCGGTGGACTCCACCGTGTCCAGGCTTTGGGCAGATACGTCTTCATCCTCCACCACCACCAGCCGCTCCACCCCACCCACCCTGTGCAGGTCTACATTACCAGGGTCGGATCTGGCAGGGTGGAGGATCTTTGATTCATCTTGGCTTTCCTGCTCCGGCTGTTTGAGAAACATTAAAATGAAGATGGTTGTTTTTGTCTTTCAGGCCACGCCAACGCCTCCTTCTGTCCCCACGCTTACGGCTGCCGAAACGTGCCGGTGTCCGAAAACCAGATCATTCTGGATGTGCCGGACCACCAGGTCGTCCTCACCTGCAGGTTCCTGCAGGCAGAGCCCTGTGGTGGTAGGTTTCCTGCTCCTCTGCTGGACTGATACCCTCTCCCTTTCCTGACACGTATCTGCTGTTTCTACTCTGTGCCTCCTTCTCCTCTGTCAGGCCTGGACTTCTTCCTTCTGTCTCTCCAGGATTACGTCCTGGTGGTGCCTGAGAGCAGCTCCAGCTCCAGCTCCCTGAACCAAGAACCACTGGAGAAATCTGACCACTTCATCAGCAACTGTGGCCTCAACAGCTTTCATGTCAAGTCGGTGTCTCTCAGCCTGAGTTGGTCCCTGTTCTGTATCCCTGAATGTTCTAGAGGAACTAAACTGGGCCTGACTGGGACGCTTCTGTCTGCTCAGATTTGGGTTGTGAATGCATTCAGATGTCATTTACAAGCATTGGAACTAAAGACCTGAGCCTCAAGAATATTTAGTTCTTGATTTACTTTCTCTTGCAGGGTTTCATTTTGTGCTAATTTTCTTTTGAAGATCTTTGTTTTTTGTTGTCCTTCCATTTAGCAAGTTTGGCTAATAACCTTTTCCCCACTAAACTAATTTTCCTAAAATGTCTCGCTAACGTTTCCTTTTTCTCTGTCGTCCCTCCTGTCCTTCATCTCCATTCTGTCTCAGCTCAGCTGTGTCTCTTTGGGCTGTCCTCACCAACGGCGCCCTGCCTTGTGCCTGCCATGAGGTTGGAGCTGAGAGTGACACCTGCGAGCCATTTGGTGGTCGGCAGGCCCCACGTGATTGGCCGAGACTGCTCCATGTGGGCCGCGGGTTGCTGGGGATTCCCCTCTGCAGACGTGAGTGTCAGATTGGATGAAGGATGAGTAATAAGGGCTTTAATGATGAGTGAGAGGACAGACCAAACCAACCTGTCCAACCATCAGAGGACAGCTTGGAGCTGAACATCAAAGGACACCCACCAAAATAGTCTTTAAAAAGGCGGGGTTCTCTGAAGCCAATTCAGTGAGCAAACTAAACTGTGTGTCATGTGACTGCTGGTCAACAGCACAACAATCCCAGGAAGAAACATCAATGTTGGGCTGAGCCAGTGTTTGTCTTTCACCAGATCATTTCATTCCTGTCTGTGTCTCTCTCTCCAGCTTCAGCCTGGAACTGTGGTACCAGGTTATGTGAACCGCTGACCGGCAACTGGATCTGTCCTCCCAGGACCCTCCGTCCTGAGGGCACCCAGTGAGCCCCAGACGTTTGGCTGCCACCCAGTGGTTGGCTGTGAGGCCTGCAACTGCTCCCGTCCTGGAATCCCTTCCCCAGACGTCAGGTGTGACGCTGTCAGCGGACAATGCAGGTGAGGGGTGATGACTCAGGAATAGTAGTCCAGGATCAGAGTTGGCTCAAGCAGACCAAGAACCAGCCCTCCCACCATGACGGTAACCAGTACAACAATGAGTTTAATGTCCTCACTGTCATGGTTAAAGCTAGAATTCCCCCAAACATGTATTTGCTCTTTCAAGTGTTGTTTTTTTTCCCGAGCATCCAACTGGATAAAGAAGATATTTATTCTAGACGATGGAGGACCTGGAGAGTTTGTAAATCTTTTTTATTTTGAAAGTTTAATGTTGTAAGGCATCGTTCTCCATTCGCCTCAAGCTAAAAACGTGTCTGGCTCTTCCTTCAGTGGGACCTCACAATGAAGTTGATCAAAAGTGACAACATGTCTTTGTGACCTCAGCACACCTGTTTGTGAGTGCTTGTAAGGAAAAGTCCACTTTGGTGGTGAAGTATGGCTTCAATCAGAAGACAATCATTCTCTCAGTACTGCAGCAGGACTGGACTCTTAAATCCCAGGTCTTTATTTGGAAACCCCTGAAATGGGAGTTCTTCCTGGGCTGTTGTGTCTCCTGACCTGATCTGGGCTTGGACTGAGACACCAGGCTTGTTTCCTCTGTGTTGGCAGCTCCACCTGCCAACTCTTGAGTGTTTGGTGTGGAATCTGTAGATGTCAAAGCAGCAGATGTGTCCTTGTCCTTACCTGTCAGCCTCTGTTCCCTTGTTTTATGAGGATGTGGGAACATCCAGCTGTGCACAGTAGAACCACAAGTCAAGATGGCAATGCCAGTGTCCAGTAGGACAAAACTACACCACCTAACCAGCCACACCCTCACTCACAGGAGCCATGAAACCCAGTTTGGGGCCCAGAGCTTTCCAGTTGGCTGCATTTAGTATGTTTCTATTATTGTGACACAACAGAGCCATTGACCTTCCTTTGATTCTGATGCTGAGATCATGGATTCAGCCTGAGTGTTGGTGGAGACACATGAAGACGGCCTTTTGAACACAAGGACGGCAGAACAGGCCAGAGGCAGGAGATGTTTTCAGTACCAAAAAATAAATAAAAAATAAAACACCACCCATCACATGCAATTAAGAGTGATCAGTGATACAATTATTGGAAAAATGAGTTTAATTTTCAGATTTTATGGTGACAGACAAAAGAGACATAAGAAGCACTCCACTAAAGGTCCATGCTTCACTTCCTTCTGCCGATGTCCCTCCTTGTTTGGTGTTCCTGGTCTTTCTCACTGTCTCCTGAAGCTCCTCCCTCACCAGCCCCACCACCTCTTTGGGCTCTTCCTTCGCCAGCTCTTTGTCCAGGACCATCCCCTCAAGGACCCTTTCTTCTATGTCCTGGTCTTTGTCCTCATCCCATTGCTGAGCATCAGAGAGGCTCACTTCCTGTCCAGCCTCCTTCAGGACCTGCTCTGCCTCATGACGCTCTGCTCTCTTGTGGGGAGTAAAAAGAGATGAAATCCACCTTCTTAGACGTCCAGGCTTCACCTTCTTCTTCTGATGTCCCTCCTCCACGCGTTTGGTTTTCCTGCTCTGTCTCCCTGACAGTCTTCTCCTCCTCCTGATGCCCTTCCTCCTCAAATGGCATGTGAGCCTCCTGGACCTCCTCTGCCTCTGTATTATTTTCCCTACATGTCAGTTTTTCTGTGTCCATGACATTGTCCCATTCTCCTCATGTCCTTCCTCCTTGGCTGTCAGCTTGGCCTCCTGGACCTCCTCTGCCTCTTTATTGCCCTCCTCTTTATCCTGTTTCTCCGTCTCCAGGTCCTCCTGGGCCTCCAGGACCATTTCTTCTTTGTCCTGGTCTTTGTCCTCATCCCATTGCTGAGCATCAGAGTTGCTCACTTCCTGGCGAGCCTCCTTCAGGACCTGCTCCGTCTCTTTCTTGTCCTGCTCCTCCCTCTTCCACCGGGCCTCAAGGACCTTCAGGAATGTTTTTGTGTCTTCTAGCTCAGCCTTCCACACAAAGTTCCTGGCCTGCCACTCAGCATCCACCTCCTTGTTCTCCTTCTTCACCTTGGCCATCAGTCGTCACATTCCTTTTTCCACACTTCATAGTTGTGGACCCACACTGGCTCCTTTGGCTCAGCCTCCACCTTTGCCCTCTCCTTGGCCTCCTGGAGCTTTGCTGCCTTCTTCCTCCTTGGAGCCTCTTTCTCTGGGATCAGGAACATTTTTCAGACAAGGCTGGAAGGGATGTTCTTATTACATCACTGTCGCATCATTTTGAGGTTCGTAGCAACTCTCACTACATCACTGTCAGCATCATTTTGAGAATAGGAGCAACTCTCACTACATCACTGTCGCATCATTTTGAGGTTCGTAGCAACTCTCACTACATCACTTTAGCATCATTTTGAGATAAGCAGCAACTCTCGCTACGTGACTGTAGCATCATTTTGAGGTTTTAAGCAACTGTCATGAAATCACTGGAGCATCATTTCTTAGGTTAGTCGCAACTCTCACGACATCACTGTCAGCATCATTTTGAAGTTTTGAGCAACTCTCGCTACATCACTGGAGCATCATTTTGAGATTCGTAGCAACTCTCGCTACATCACTGGACCATTATTTCTTAGGTTAGTAGCAACTCTGACTACATTACTGTAGCATCATTTTAAGGTTTTAATCAACTCTCACTACATCACTGTAGCATCATTTTGAGATTTTGAGATTTTTAGCAACTCTCACCTCATCACTGTAGCTTCATTTCGAGATAAGTAGAAACTCTCACTAAATTTCTGTCAGCATCATTTTGAGGTTCGTAGCAACTCTCACCACATTACTGTAGCATCACTTTGAGGATAGTAGCAACTCTTACTACATCACTGAAGCATCATTTTGAGATTTTAGTCACTTTTACTCCATCACTGTCAGCATTTTTGAGGTTCGTAGCAACTCTCACGACATCACTGTAGCATAATTTTAAGGTTTGTGTTAAACTTTGCATGTATACCTAATAAGCAACACTTGCTAATAAAGGAAATATCCTTGCAGCCTCTTTTGGCATATTTATTTGAACGGAGCTGTCACCCGTGATCATCCAGCTCGAGGCAGAAGGGGAGAGAGAGAGAGAACTTGGCACGTGCGTGCCCCCTACATGCAGAACAGTGACGTCACACATCAGTGACAGTGACATGAACAGTAGCACAGTTACAGTCAATCATATCACAATACTCAACACTCCCACTTATGAATGTACTGTTAACTGTTTAACCCTCATAAAATAAGTGAACAAAAAACGGGCAGTTAGTTTTCACAACGAACATAAAAAAACAAACAAACAAACAATTATGCACCAAACATGACCCCTGCAAATTTCTTTAAGCTAAATTTCTTTCATTTTAGGTGCCTCTTCGTTGTAGTCTAGTTTTTGTTCACATGGTGTCTCCCTAGTCCCACACTCTTGCATGTCATAGCGACTCAGTATCTTTTCCACATATCTCTTTTGTGACATTTTTACACACCCCTCAGTCTGGTAGAAGTCTATGCCAAGTGTAACCCCCATAAAAATTTGGCTTGAGTTTATTGAACTTTTTTTTTTTTTCTTGTTGTAAATTCATGCAATGCCATAGAATCACCACTAGAGGGCACTGTATAAATGTGGTGAGTAGAGATTGCAGTAGACGCAATGCATGCTGGGATCAACTGCCGAAAAGAGACCGCGAGACTTTTCGTGATTTTCCGTTGAGACGAACAGTTATTTTCTTTATGGCTTGTTTCTTTTACTGCTTAATTTTTTTTAATACTTTGAGTCAATTACACGATTGAGAGTCGTTATAAAGAGTTTCCGACCGCTGTGACCGGAGGATGTTTCCTATTACCGGTATTGAGACGATCGAGAACTCCGGTGAGTGTGCTAGTTAGCCGCTATGTTGCTAGCGGACATGTAATGACTGTTTCTCAGTTCAGCTATGATTCAGCAATATGAGATCTGTTCTGTTATAATCTTAAAGAAAGGAAAAAAAAACAATCGGAGTAAGTTGTAAATGCACCAAATTGTTGTAATGGATAAATATGTTAAAAGTTTTGCATCTTAGAGCTGTGTTCATTTTCATACGGGAACGGTAGTTTTGCCGTGTTTTCATAGGCGCCTTAAGTGCCTTGTTCAATGTCATAGAGCTGAGAGGTATTCATGATTTGTAGATGTGAGATTTTAATTGTTGCAATATTAATATGTAAGAGTTGATGTTGAAATGATACTGAGTAAAAGTCATGTGACTTGAGGAAGCATGATTAGAGATACAGAGATATTGTGTAGCATGATTTATACTGTAACAAATGTAACGATGTCTGAGGGATTTTAATGTCTCAGGATATAGTTATTATTTTCTGTTACTGGCTGTTACATGAAGTGAAGAGAGAAAAAGAGAGTATACTGTACAGTAATTAGAGATAGATAACCAATTTTTTTCCTGTTATGGTAGATTGTTTTTTTTTTATTCTACTCCATTGCTGCATCTGCACTCTGGAGACTGACAGCGTCGATCTCAACCAGGACCACTGTGTGACGAGAGGCAGGGTTCAAGAGGATCCAAATTCTTCAGTTCAGCATTACCGTGGAGCAGATAAGATCTAAGCCACGCAGCGTGCACATAGAAAAACAATAAAACATGACACACTACCCGGGTAGCACATACATATACATCAGACAGACGGACAGAAGGACAGTGACATTAAACAGCATGACGCTGTGAAGGGATGCTTATTTTTTTATTTTTCTTGTGTGAAGTGAAGCTTGTCTTACTCTTGCCATTGTGAAAAGAAAATTACAATAACTGTCTTGCACTAATTACCCCTCGCTCCTTGAGTTGAACCCAAGTATTGTTGCTTTTACCGAGTTACAATAATATTAGCTAGCTAGCAATGTTAGCTAGTTAACGTTAGCTAGCTGGCAATATTTAGCACCACCAACTAGTTAAACAAGGTCAACAGCTGTTATGATGATGGTCACATGATTTAACCTTCCTCCTGTGGGACCTGTTGGAGGTTCTAAATGCATCAAAGAAGCACATCAACTTGTTGACTGCATCAAGGCTTTCTGACTTTGTCCGGAACCTCTAGTTCAACCAAATCAAACCAACAAATGTTGTTCACTGAATGATCGAATAGTGAGGGTCTGTCTGGACCCAGTTATCAAAATAAGATGACAAAGCAACAGTCAGAGCCAAACCTGAAGTCAGAAGTGCACTGTCAGCAACACTGCCAGCAGCTCCTCTCCCAGTCATGGGAGCTTCAGGGACTCTCATCAGCCTCGTTCTCCCATCGACCTGCACAACAACACAACAAACAAAGACGGCAGGTCCAGTGTGGTCCTGATAAGACCACTGGACTGCAGGGTCCCAGTATCACTGGTGACAATGATTTTACCAGCTGGGACCTTGGACAAGAACTTCTCAGGAGGAAACTCATCATGGAGGCTCAGTGAAGAAAACTAGACCTGAGCTGCCTGCTGGAACCTAGCAGGTGAAGGACAGAGCTCCACCTCTTTAGAGACACCACCACTGTGGGCTCATGTTGGCAAAAGAAGTGGGTCAGTTTTTCACACACACACACACACACACACACACACACACACACACACACACACACACACACACACACACACACACACACACACGCATGTTCTTACACACAGAGACTTTTCCTCTGTTTTTGTTTTTTACTGGTTTTGAACCAGTAACTGGTTTCTGTTGGTTTGGTTTGCTTGACTGGTTGTTGTTTGTTGACCTTCCAAATCCATATTTTGGGTTCTGGCTTGTTCTGCTTTTCATTTTGTGTTTGGATTAAAGTTCTGTTTCTGAAAAAGAGACTTTTTTCTCTTTTTCTTGAAGTAAATATATGAGGGTCTAAACTGACCCATAACACCATGGATGTTCCAATAGTTAATGATACTAAAATGAAAACTAAATCAAACCAGTCCATGTCAGAGATGTGTTCTAACACCCTCAGTAACGGTCAGGAAACACAACAACCTTTGGTTTATTTCTAGGATTTTCTTGAGTTTCATTTTACCATTTTTTTAACTGAAATTGAGGGTTTAGTGACTAAAAAAAGGTCCAGAGGCCCACAACTAAATATTCAAACCAATATTTCCATGGATAAGGAAGCCTAACAAGGTCACCAAGAGATGGAAACAACTTGGAGGATAGAAAATTGTTTTAGTTTATTTGACAGCTGATTGAAGACCTGGGTCAAAACTGACCGTTACCATAGAGATGGGAACAGGAAGCTGACACAAGAGGAAGGTTCCAGCTCTGAAAAAGTAGTTTGATCAAAATCTTGAACTGCCAGTAGAAATATCCTTTTGTATGTTGACCTTTGTTGACAGAAGTCACTTTAGCTTGGCAGTGAAAAGAATGGCTGCTAGCTTGACAAAGAACTGCACAAACCAGGTTCAAGCTGGACTTTGGACCCTGGTATCTGCAACGACTCCATCAACTCCTAATCTAGCAGCTCTGCTGGGTCCAACTATTTTACAGAACATTTGACAGACCTGTGGAGCAGTGAGGACACACATGAGTTGATCACATGATCCACTGAAGCGCCATTTTACCTGCCACTGAGGTCACCAACATGAACTGGAGTTGGGAATCTTCAACTGAACCTGGTATCACAGCGACACCTGCTGCTGCAAAATGGAACAGCAACATTGAAACCAAGTACAGGATTGGAGGGAGACTGATGGTCGCTGTTTGGGTTTTTGAAGAACAAGGAGGGCGTGGCTTCAAGCTGGATTCTCAGAGACTATTTCCCCAACCTCTACATTGGCATCTACACTGTCCTCCAGTCATGTGACTGAAGTCATCCACTCATGTGACTGAAGTCATCCAGTCATGTGACTGAAGTCATCCAGTCATGTCAGTGATGTCACTCAGCAGGACTGTCACTGCCATCACATTATAGAAAAGAACCCAGACTCCACATTTATGGGGCAGTTTTGGTCTTTAAACACTTGACAGTTCCAGGAGATTTAGTCTGGCTCAAGATCTTCAGATCAACCCAGGACAGAAGGCTATGACTCCATTGGATTGTATAGTTGGAGCATTCAGAGATCTGGTGGATCTCAGTAGGAGCTGTATTTATCCACTGAATGATCCTGGTCAATGTGATCCTGCTTCTCCATCTCTAAGGCTGACAGAGCAGGAGGACATGACTGAGAAGAAAGCTGCCCTTGAGCAGCTTCAGTCTCTGAGTGACAACACACAGGCAGAAAACCAGAATTTGAGGGAACAAGTTTCTACTCTTGAACGGAAGAATAAAAGAGCAATCCAGGAGCTACAGAACCTCACTGCTGTGGTGGCCAACCTCAAAACGGTCCAGGACAAGAACCAGACTCAGATAGAAGATCTGAACGCAACAGTCCACAGTCTTCAGTGTGAGGGGAGGAAGGTTGATGGAGAGAACAATGAGCTCAGAAAAGAGCTGACCCAGGTTCAGTCTCTGAGGGAGAGAGAACAGGTGGAGATGAAATGTCTTGAGGAAGACCTGACTGAGAAGAAAAGTGCACTTCATCAGCTTCAGTCTCTGTGTGACAAGAGATGGACAGAAAATCAGAATTTGTGGGGACAGGTTTCTAGTCTTGGACAAGAGAAGATTATTGCATATCAGCTGGTAGAGAACATGTCTGCCACGGTGGGCAACCTTGAATCTGTGAGGGAGGAGAACCAGACTCAGATCAGAGACCTGAACACACAACTCCACAATCTTCAGCTTCAGGTGAAGATGGTTTACAAGGAGAAGTGTGACCTCAAGTGTGAGCTCAACTCCATCCAGGCAGAGAAGAACAAAATGAGACAAGAACTCACTGAGAAGAAGATGACTCTTGAACAGCTGAGATCTCAGAGTGAGGAGAGAGAGGAAGAAAATGGATGTTTGAGGAGACGAGTTTCTACTGCATCTCAGGAGACAGAGACCTTCACTGCAGAGTTGGCCCACCTTGAATCAAGGAAGGACCAGGACCCCACAAAGACTGGCAGTCTGAACGGTGAAGTTCAGAGTCTTCTATGTGCAGTGAGAACACAAAAGAAGAAAAGGAACAGTGCTCAGAGGGAAATCCTGGGAAATCTTCATGATTTAAAAAGCTGTTTGAAAGAGGAAAATCATGACCTTCAAGTGAAGGTCCAGCAAACTTCTGAAGAGCAAGCAGACTCTCCCCTACCTCCAGCCAGAGAAGAGCAAGCAGACTCTCCCCTACGTCCAGCCAGAGAAGAGCAAGCAGACTCTCCCCTACGTCCAGCCAGAGAAGAGCAAGCAGACTCTCCCCTACGTCCAGCCAGAGAAGAGCAAGCAGACTCTCCCCTACGTCCAGCCAGAGAAGAGCAAGCAGACTCTCCCCTACGTCCAGCCAGAGAAGAGCAAGCAGACTCTCCCCTACGTCCAGCCAGAGAAGAGCAAGCAGACTCTCCCCTACGTCCAGCCAGAGAAGAGCAAGCAGACTCTCCCCTACGTCCAGCCAGAGAAGAGCAAGCAGACTCTCCCCTACGTCCAGCCAGAGAAGAGCAAACAGACTCTCCCCTACGTCCAGCCAGAGAAGAGCAAGCAGACTCTCCCCTACGTCCAGCCAGAGAAGAGCAAACAGACTCTCCCCTACGTCCAGCCAGAGAAGAGCAAACAGACTCTCCTCTACGTCCAGCCAGAGAAGAGCAAGCAGACGCTCTCATATGTTCTTCTGCAGAGGAGCGATGGGATTCTGCTGCATGTCCTGCAACTGAAAAGCAGAATGATGGGGGCACCCTGGAAACTGGACCTGCTAGGGGTCAAACCAGAGGTCTACTGAGCCGTTTGACATCTGGTGTAGAAGATGCTCTGTTCATGTTCATAGTTTCTTCTTTGTGTGCTTTTCCTCAACTTTGTTTTCTTTGTTTGTTATATATGATGATACCTTGATCACCACAGCAGTTGATCCCAGCTTGATCAGCTGAGTGCTTTGCAGTCTAAAGCACTTTAGTGATACCTGTGGGGTCCCTTATCCTCCCTGACCACAGGGATTCAGCCTCACTGTAGGAGAGTGAACCTTCCAGGTTGCAGCTTCTAGACTCTGGAACGCTCTCCCACTGGACATGAGGACGCTGAGGACACCTTTAGAAAGAAGCTAAAGACCCATTTGTTTAGTAAAATTATTGTTCATGATGGAATCGTCCCTCCTTACCTGCCCACACAGGTCAAGAGGTCAAATGATTCCCTGTTTAAAACAGCTCTTCATCTCATGGATGTGCATCCCAACAGTCAGAGCTCACAGATGCTCCTATTCCCTCCGGTGTGAGGCACTAGGAGTGACTGATGAGGGTCAGGGGGGTCAGGCTAGTCCAGATAGTGGGTCTGTATGAGGTTGGAAGGGAGGGATAAGTGGCAGAGTACAGGCTGTAGTTGTGCTCCAACAGTTAAGACAGGGCAGGACAAAAAATGACCTCCTGATGGTGTTAGGAGTGATTCTTACAAGAACCAATCAATAAAAGTGGGTGGTGACCTGCTCATGTGACGCTTGTGTTGATGATTACTGGGTCTCCTCCATGCTCATTTATCATGAATGAATCCCTCTGAGTAAAACACCTGATGACTCCTGAGTTGTTTCACAAAATGTGTGTGTGTGTGTGTGTGTGTGTGTGTGTGTGTGTGTGTGTGTGTGTGTGTGTGTGTGAGCAATAACTACAAGTTGTCTATGTATAGATCAAACAATTATTCATCAATTAGATACATTGCCTGTGGAAGTTCAGGTTTCCTGTAATTCAGTTTGCAGACAACACAGAAAACTGCCCCTGACCCCTCCCCTCATTCTGGAGGCTTTAACATGAAAATGAAAATGCTGACAGACACAAATGCAAATCAGGGTATCTGACCAGAGGTGACATATTTTTTAATGCTTTTCTTGTTATATTTGTTATATATGTTCTGTATGGTTATATTTGTTATGGTTGTTATGGAGTTGATGGTTATTATCTCTGTTTCTTGTGTCTTTGTCTTTGTTGTCCTCCCCTTCGTCTGTCCTGGATTTTTGACCTTGGTTGCAGGAAGCCTGTGACCTCAACTCCTTTTTCTGTGTTGCTGAACGTAGAGCCTTGCTTCATTGTGCTCGCTAAAGTGTGATCCTCCCTGCTGATTCCTTATTTCATTGACTAATTACCCACCAAAAATAAATACCTACTTGCTTTATTTGGCTGAAGTTTAAAAGACCATCATTCTGGTAGCAACAGTCTTTCTGCCTTGTAAACACGCTAAGCTAACGATGGCTTCTCCCTCTTGTTCTCCTCTCTCCTGCTCAGAGTGCCACATGTTTTGTTCCTCCTCTGCCTCCTTTAGTGATACTGATAAGTGTGTTAAATGTAGTTTTCTTGTTGTGTTGGAGGTGAGGCTTAGCGATGTTGAATTGGACCTGCAGCGGCTCTGCACCAAAAGCTGCGAGAGCTAGCCAGCCCTCACTAGCTGGTGCAGACCGCCTTAGCTTAGCTCCTAGCTTAGGCCTAACTAGCGCTTCCCCAGCAGCTCCCATGCATCTGGGAGAGCGTCAAGAAAAGTTGGGCCCAAGCTAGGATTTGCTTGCTCATGAAGAATTGTTGGGTGTAAATTCATTTAAGGAGTGTTGAACTGGACCTGTTCTACTTGTAAAGTGTAACTTTTGTTATTTGGTGCTTTACAGGGTGATGACTTGACTTCATTGCAGCTTTGACCTGAGCAGGTGTTCATCCTCATCTCAGTAACAGGGGACACTTTATCACACCAGTGGACAAACATCAGCATTCATTACCCAGCAGCTCCTCTGATCAACAGAACAAGCTAAAGTATTCTGGAGAATGAGGGAATTGATCCCTCAACCTCTTACATGCGTAGCGAGCGCTCTACCATTTGAGCTAATTCCCTGTTAAGGAGCACAGCAGATGATGCAGGTTGACCTTCATGAATGATTGAATGAGCGTCACCAGTTGAAGCTTCTCTGGTTGACCAATGTAATGGAGACCAAGGGTTCCATGACATCAATGATTAATTGAAGGTAGCATTTGTCTTGGTATTAACAGTTTATGTAAATTATAGGCACACACACATGTTAATGGTCAGGTTTATTGAATCGGAAAACATGTGAAACATTTTCTATGCCATGTGTTCCAGGGAGGGACCTGGGAAGTACAGGGGGACCGGCCATCCTGCCTGTGGAAAATGAAGACCCCAGTGTCAGTCAGTGGGAATCACTGTGCAAGGCCTGGTATTTAGTGTTGATCTAGTTTGTCTTATGTAAATGTGGCAGTTTCAGGCGTCACGGTCAGTCCTCACCTCTTCCTGGTGGTTTCCTTTAAGGGGGTGGAGCCAAAAGGGGAGAGTGGCCCAAGGAAGCTCCTTAGGAGATGTAGGTGCAAACCTTTGCTCCCAGATGGGGGAGGGGGTACAATCACAGGCAAGGTTCATTGAATGATTATGCATGTGGATGTATTATTGAGTTGGTGTAGTAGTCTGGAATCATGTATATATTTAGTCAGGTTAAGTTGTTGAGATGGTGCTGGTTTGATGTAAATATTGATTGTAGAGCATGGTTGTGGTCTCACCTCCACTCTATGGGCCATCCATCGTCATCTTCTGCTTATTCCTTACTAGTAAGGGTCACGGGGGGGGGGGGCTGGAGCCTTTCCCAGCATCTACGGGCGAGAGGCGGTGTTCACCCTGGACAGGTCGCCAGTCCATCGCAGGGCAAATATACAGAGACGAACAACCATTCACACTCACACCTACGGTCAATTTAGAGTATCAATCAGCCTCGTCCCCTAATTGCATGTCTTTAGACAGTGGGAGGAAGCCGGAGTACCTGGAGAGAACCCACGCAGGAACAGGGAGAACATGCAAACGCCACACAGAAAGATCCCACGCCTGAGCCGGGACCTTCTTGCTGTGAGGGCACAGTGCTGACCACTGCACCACCGTGCAGCCCCGCTATGGGCTGGTCTGTCTAATTTCCTGCAGCCAGGAGAGGATAAAAGGCAGTCAGCGGTTTTTAATGTAAGTTGATGGTGTCTCATGCAAGCTCTTTCAATACTCCAGTGGTGGTTTAAGTGAAGAAAAACATGGGTTAGTCAGTAGGACTCTGTGTGTGTGTGTGTGTGTGTGTGTGTGTGTGTGTGTGTGTGTGTGTGTGTATGTGTGTGTGTGTGTGTGTGTTTGTGTGTTTCCATGCAGACTTTCCCTTGTAACAACCGATTTGATTTGGAAACCATCTCATCTAAATCTCCTCTCCAAAACCCTCTTCTGCAACTTTGTACCCAAGTTGTCTCCTCATCAGGCACCACAGTATCCAGTAGGTTCAGTTAAAACAGTCATCAGTGATTAATGTTCATGTTCAATGATGAGGTTTTGATTTATTCTTCCAGAATCATCTGAACAAACCCTCCTCAACACAGTGAAGCCTTCATCTGACAGGAGGAGTTTTTTTTCCCCAGTGATTCCACTGATAATGAAAAGCTTCTTTTATCAGACTGGTCTGATAGGATCAACTACTGGTTGCTCTGGAGTGCAAACAGCAACCTGTCAGGAAACATTAGTCAGATCAAAGCCAAGATTAAAGCAAGAGCCTCCAGATCAAAGTCAGAATTGATGATGATGTCATCAGGGGGCTTTGATAGTGTATTTATTTGTACCTAAAATTCTGTCTTTGATCTCAGGAGGACATGAAAGAAACCCAATTGAGGAAAGTTGAGGAGAACATTCAGCTTCACTAGAAACACTTGAACTGTTGAACAGTAGAATTTGTTTGAAACAGTTTACAACACTGAGTGACAGGACTGAAGAGGGGAGATTTTTGTATTTTCAGTTTAATTCTAACTTAAAACTGGGCATGAATATTTTTAGTCGTTCATATTCTAACATACAGAGGAAGTCATGACATTCCCTTTTTTTTAACCTGTCCTGTTCAGGAAATGGAAATTTAGCTGCTATGTTGAATCAGAAAAACCTTTTGAAGTCTACTTTTGCTTCAGTCAGAAAGTGGACTGTTGTTAACTCTCACAATGGTTGGTGATTGTGGAGGAAGACAAAATCCTTATGAACCTCTTTTTAACAGACACACATTTCTAAAGACACTGGTTCATTTTATTTTTCTTCTTTTAGCAGAGGATGGTTTCGATCCATCGACCTCTGGGTTATGGGCCCAGCACGCTTCCTCTGCACCACTCTGCTCTACCATTGATGGTAACGTCTGCTAGCTTAGTCTGCTACTTTGATGGCTCTGCCTGCTCAAAGGTCCAGAACCCTGGATGTGGTGGTTCCTACCTGAACGTAGATTCTGTCAGCTCATGTTGTTAAATCAACTCACCAGGAACACCAGTAGATTTCAATGGACTGACAATGAGTCTCATTGAATGGTAAACATGTCAAATATGAAGTCATCACCTGAGGAGGTCTGCTGCTGGAATGAAGCTCCAGATATTCACAAGATATTCTAGATCTTAAAATAAAGCATTTTTATATTTGATTTATTGTTCATTAGCCTGCTTCACATTGTTTGATTCTATGTGTTGTATATCAATAGAACTTTGATCCACAACCTCCAAAAACACTCTTGTCCAACTTTTGTGCCCAGATTTTCTCCTCCTGAGGCACCAAATCAAGTCAAGTCATTTTATTTGTTTGAACCAAATCACAACAAAGTTCTCTCATGACTCTTTACTAGTAGTAAAGAAGTCTGCTTCTCCAGCTGAGTCAACAGATTCCTGTGTTGCTTGAGTCATTGTGTATCCTGGCTGCATTCAGCGCTTTCACCGCTGCAGCCTAGCTTGATTGCCAGTCAGGACAGGTGTTATTAAGAATGGAAGAGGGGACAGTTTTGGCAGGACAAGTTGCTCCACATTCAGGAGATGGTGGGAAGTTTCAAAGCTGCCATAAATCTTGATGACAAACTTCTTCACTGTGTGGGAGGTTCAGAGTCCCTGGTTTGATTGCAGCTTTGACCTGAGCAGGTGTTCATCCACATCTCAGTAACGGGACACTTTATCACACCAGTGGACAAACATCAGCATTCATCACCCAGCAGCTCCTCTGATCAACAGACCAAGCTGAAGTATTCTGAGAAGGAGGGCATGGATCCCTCTACCTCTCACATGCTAAGCTAGCACTCTACCATTGGAGCTAAGTCCCTGCTAATGAGCATCAGATAATGCAGGTTGACCTTCATGCAGGGTTGAATGAGCGTCACCACTTGAAGCTTCTCTGGTTCAACAAAGCCTTGGGACCAAGACAGGAATTGGAACCTGTGCAGGTCCAGACCCATACTGAAGTTGGTGGAGACAATTGTTTCAACCAGGGACTGAATGAAAAGACTTGCCCAGACTCCTGCTCGCTCTTCTGAACCGACCCCTCATCTCTGTGTGGAGTAAACATCAGAGGTGGGGGGTGCAGGTTCTGCTTTGACCTCCTGACCTCCTGGGTAAAGCAGTGGAGATGTTGAGCTTGAAGGAGTTGACGGCCTCCTTCATCTTCTCATTGGTTTGCTAAACTCAGCATCATGAAATGTTGCTGAAATTCAACATGTCAGCTGAGGCCAGAGATTCCTGCGTTCCCTGAGTTCTTGAGTGTCGTCTCTGTTGTTTGAAAGCACAAAGCTGTTCCTGATGGTCCAGTGTGTCAGATTCTGGGCTCCCACAGCTGTAACTGGGGTTTGAGCTCCGTTAAGGGACTGGTTTTGTGGAGAGAACCAAGCAGAAGAATTGACAGTTTCAGCAGGAAAGGTGACCATTGCTCCACAACCTCAGTCCCAGGATTCATTCCTGCCTCACCCAGCATGGCCCTATGATCAACAGAAATGAACTGCCAGTGGAGGTCCTCAGTAATCCAGGTCATGGTTTCTCTAGATTGCTGTGTTGTAGTCAGGACACTTGCAAATATCAGCCTCTTTCCTCCATGATCTCTCATTCTTTCTGTTCTCTCCATTTCTCCTCTTTGTTTCTACTCCTTGCTGACTGTTGTTCCTCATTTGTGGCAGAGTTCAGTCAGTGGACCAGACATTTTGCCACTACACTGTCCATCATCAGGGCATTTAACATCCAGGACTGGCTCCCAGATCATCGCCATGACCTCATCCCCTGCACCAGTGGACAGTTCATCAAGGATGGCAAACATGTGGGTCTCAATTCCCCTCCATCTTTGTAGGTTGGTTACATTTCCTCCTGGTCTTTAATCCATCTTTAGTTGACATTTTTCTGTTGAGCCCAGTTTGTTGACTGCCAGGCTGTCTTACTTTTCAATGGCACAGCAGCAGACAGCAAGAGGGTTGCTATGGTGCAGTTGGTAAAATCCCTATCAATGGTCTGCAGAAATATGCTGGGAGTTCTTTTTTATTATGAACCAGAATTCAAGGACTGACCAAGGAAACCACAGCACAGAATTTAGAGATCAAAGAAAGAAATCAAAGACAGAACCTGAAGATCAGGAAATGGCACAGATCAATGAGATCCATGGACTCATCAGTGAAGGTTTTCTTTCAGGACATTTTCTACCCAGAGTGATAAAAGCAGCCAACACCTCCAGCACAGAGAGGAGAGACCTGCCACACCTCTCCAGAGACCTGGGACATGATGGCAGTGGTGGGCTTTGAACCCACGCTTCCTCAGAGACTGGAGCCTAAATCCAGCACCTTAGACCACTCAGCCACACTACCTCACTGAGCAGGTCAGTGAGTTGGTCTGCTAAAGGCATGTTGAACAGGAAGTAACAATGATTTCAAACTTATTCTGAAGGGTGACCCCTTCCCTCCCGTGGTCACAGGAAGTGACGACAGCACCGCTTGAAGAAGCCAGGAAAGATATGGTAAAAGGACTCAATTTAAACAGAGCCTTTCTACCTCAGCATACCATGCTAGCAAACCTCCTTTTGTCTGGTTTGGACGGACAGACAGACAGACAGACTACTTTATTAATCCCTTTTGGACGTTCCGCGAGGGAAATTGCACTCTCCTCAACATACATTCACAGCACTGTTACCATAGATTAGACTAAAAATAGCAAAGAAGAAAAAACAAAGACTATATATATATATATATATATATATATATATATATATATATATATATATATATATATATATATATATATATATATATATATATGTATGTATGTATGTATATATATATATATATATGTATGTATGTATGTATATATATATATGTATACACATATATATATATATGCATATATACACATACATATATATATATGTATATATATATATATATACATACATATATATATATATACATATATATATATGTATGTATATATATATATATACATATATATATATATGTATGTGTATATATATATATATATATATACATATATATATATATATATGTATATGTATATATGCATATATATATATGTATATATATATATATACATACATATATATATATATATATATATATATACATACATATATATATATATATATATATATATATATATATATATATATATATATATATATATATGTATGTATATATATATATGTGCGGGTGCCTGTGTGTACCTGGATGGTTATGTATATGTGCATAGTGACAGGAATAATCATAATATTAATTGTTCTTAATTGTTATTATAACAATAATAATGATGATGATATAATATAATAATGATGATGATATAATATAAAACATATAATAGTTATAATAAAATAATAATAGCAGTAGTAACAAGAATTATATAATAATAATAATACAAAATAATAAATGCTCATGATAATTATTATGAGCAAACAGACATTATGAACAAGCATTACAAACATTGTTCATTACAAACATTATGCTCATAAATAATAAATGCTCATAATAAAAAATAATAAAATAATTATGATAATAATAATAATAATAATAATAATAATAATAATAATAATAATAATAATAAATAAAAAAAATAATGTACAGTCTCTTATATTGCACGAGTGTCCGGTTGTTATTGGGTTAAGCTAATGGTGCTCAGCCCTCTCCTACAGTCCTTCTGTTGGCCCTCCCCTCCTCCAGTGAGGAGTTTAACAGTTTAATGGCTCGGGGGATGAAGGAGGTCATCAGTCTGGTTGTTGTTTGGTGACTGTGGATGAACACACAGGAGAAGTTGAGCATGAATCTGTGTTCCTGTTCACTTGAATACATGCAGGAGTGTGAGGTGGAAATACTACTGTTTATTTTTGTTCTGATTTCAGAACTGTTGACACAACGGTGTCAGATTAAAGCATCTCCACCTTCCAGATGCTGGTCTCCTTCTGGGGTCCTGACTGACCTCCATCTTGTGTTCTGGATCCACCTGAACCCAGCAGCTCCAGATCCCTTCACTCCCTTACAGGGATAGAAAATGGCTGCTGGATGGAAGTCCCCCAACTGTGGCTGTTCTGAAACTCTTCTCCTCAGTCACTCCTGAGTTGACACTGAGATGGAAACTCTGAGTATCAGGTTCAGAACAGCTGATCTGAGTTGGTCCAATCAACTGTGAGTGTGTTCACCTTGAGTGTCACACGTGCACAACCACCACAAAATGACATCATAAATGGAGCCCTGATACCACAAGTCACCATGACAACCAAGAACAAAATAACAAGTTACTTTGAAACAAGACCTTCATATATTTATGATGACATCACCAATATGAGCCTTTTCTCTTTTCCAGGCTGTCTTACTTTTCAATGGCACAGCAGCAGACAGCAAGAGGGTTGCTATGGTGCAGTTGGTAAAATCCCTATCTATGGTCTGCAGAAATATGCTGGGACTTCTTTTTTATTATTAACCGAAATTCAAAGACTGACGAAAGACACCAAAGCACAGAATTTAGACATCAAAGAAAGAAATCAAAGACAGAACCTGAAGATCAGGAAATGGCACAGATCAATGAGATCCATGGACTCATCAGTGAAGGTTTTCTTTTGGTTCATGGTCACTTGTTGTCGTACTGGTGTGATGATGTCAGACCCTTCACATTCAGTTCAAACAGACTCCAAAGTGTAGCTGTGATGCAGAGGGCAGCAGCCTTGTGCTTGGTTCCGTCATGGTTCTCTGCATTGTTAGCAAACTCACCAAAGACCTCCCTGAAAGCAGGATGATTTTCCCAGAGTGCTTTTTTAACCAAGTACCAATTTGTCCCTCTTTAAAAAACAACAAACAAAGATGAGGTCAGACTGAGATGGACGAGATGATATGGATGTGATTTATGGCTTTCAAACACCAAATATTCAATTTTTCTTCAGGGCTTTTGAGAGGTTCTGGGTAATGAATGAAAATTTAAATTGGACAGAAACGACATGCGGGGTCACTGTGTGTGTTTACACGTGTGTGTATTTCTTGTTTTATGGTGTTGGAGACCATTTCCATCATCAACACTAATCAGGAGTCCTCGTCCTCATGGGGACCAAAGACCGGCCCTGATGCAGCTCAATGCAGTTTGTGAGTTCTTTCAGAGTGAAGGTCTGAATTGAGTTTAGTTTGAAATAAAGATTAAGATTCAGTTGGTTAAGATTAAGATTAAGATTAAGGTTAGGCTGCACATAGAATGAACTTGATCCAATGTTCTCATAAGAATAGCTGGGCACACCTGAGTGTGTTTAAATGCAGACTTCCTCTTGTGACAACTGATGTCATTGGAAACCATCTTGAGGAGATTTGGAGAAAGTTCAATCTTTTAGCTGCAGTTACAGCGATTTACAACACTGCAACAACAACAAAAAACACCCCTCCACAAACACTCTTGTCCAACATTTGTGCCCAAATTTTCTCCTCATGAGGCACCAAATCAGGTCAAGTCAGTTTTATTTGTTTAGAACCAAATCACTACAAAAACAGCCATTAAGTTGATCTGGTTGGCACTGGTATTTGTTCTTGCTGCAGCTCAGGAGTGATTCAGGAGAAGAGTTTCAGAACAGCCAAAGTTGGGGACTGGAATTCTAAAATGTCCCCTGGAACCAAACAACCTTGGGAGGTAAAACCTGCAATCATAGCCACTCAGATGCAGCAGCAGAAGAAGCTGTCATCTACCCTGACAGTCAGAGCATCAAGTCAAGAAAACATCACCATCTTGTAGTTCCAAACCTTCACCTGTCAGATTCAGCTACTTCTTATTGTGGGACTTTAAATTTGAACACAATGGAATTTGGACAAGGAGTTTTCCTTCAAGTCCAAACATCATCGTCCAGCCTCCAACCAGAGGTCCATCAGTTATCATGGAGCCACAGGTGGAGTCTGGATTCTTTTCTAGAATGAGACGGCAATGACAGTCCTGCCAAGTGACATCACTGACATGACAGGATGACTTCAGTCACGTGACAGGATGACTTCAGTCACATGACTGGATAACTTCAGTCACGTGACTGGATGACAGTGTAGATGCCAATGTAGAGGTTGGGGAAATAGTCTCTGAGAATCCAACTTGAAGCCACGCCCTCCTTGTTCTTCTAAAACCCAAACAGCGACCATCAGTCTCCCTCAAATCCTGTACTTGGTTCAATGTTGCTGTTCCATTTTGCAGCAGTAGGTGTCCTTGTGATACCAGGTTCAGTTCAAGAGTCCCAACTCCAGCTCATGTTGGTGACCTCAGTGGCAGGTAAAATGGCGCTTCAGTGGATCATGTGATCAACTCTTGTGTGTCCTCACTGCTCCACAGGTCTGTCAAATGTTCTGTAAAATAGTTGGACCCAGCAGAGCTGCTAGATTAGGAGTTGATGGAGTCGTTGCAGATACCAGGGTCCAAAGTCCAGCTTGAACCTGGTTTGTGCAGTTCTTTGTCAAGCTAGCAGCCATTCTTGTCACTGCCAAGCTAAAGTGACTTCTGTCAACAAAGGTAAACATACAAAAGGACATTTCTACTGGCAGTTCAAGATTTTGATCAAACTCCTTTTTCCAGGTCTGTCAAATGTTCTGTAAAATAGTTGGACCCAGCAGAGCTGCTAGATTAGGAGTTGATGGAGTCATTGCAGATACCAGTGTCCAGTTCCATCCTCACTACCCCTGGTGACCATGTCAAAGTGTCCTTGAGTAAGATACTGAACCCCTAAATACTTCTGATGAGTAGGTTGGCTCCTTGCATTGCAGCCTTCAGCATCAGTGTGTGAGTGTGTGTGAATGAGAGGACATTGTTCAGCTCCTTGAGTGCTGCTGAGGTAGAAAGGCTCTGTACAAATAGAGTCCTTTTACCATTTCTTTCCTGCCTCTAGCAGCGCTGTTGTCACTTCCTGTGACCGTGGAGGGAAGGGGTCCCCCTTCAGAATAAGTTTTATATCATGATGTTACTTCCTCTTCAACACTCCTTTAGCAGACCAACTCAGAGAATAGCTCAGTGAGGTAGTGTGGCCGAGTGGTCTAAGGCGCTGGATTTAGGCTCCAGTCTCTGAGGAGGCGTGGGTTCAAATCCCACCACTGCCATCATGTCCCAGGTCTCTAGAGAGGTGTGGCAGGTCTCTAACTGCCTCTCCTCTCTCTTCCACTGAGGTCTTCAAACCTGTGACCAGAAGAAGAATCCTCCTGTGAGTCCACAGACCTCAGCACTGCTGCTCTGACTACCAGGTTACCTCCTGGTTATCAGAGTGAAGTCATGGTGAGGTAGTCAGTTGTTCATTTTGTTTTATGACAGAGGCCTCATTGTGAATTAAATAATCCTATTTCTTTACTTGACGTTTCACGCTGTTTCGATTGAAAAAGACCAGTTCCTGGAGAAGATCTTCCAGGGGTCCAGGTTAAAGCGGTGCCCCAGCTGGCACCAGGCGCTGACCCAGGTCCTGCATGGGAGATACTGTCAGTTCTGTTCTGCCCTGCTCACAACCACAGGCTGGTGTTGAGGCCTGCAGCAACCAGGGCCCCAGTCACCAAGAGTATAAAGGCTGGTCATTGTGGCAGTGGGAGGAGTCAAAATGAAGACAGACCAATGTGAGCAGGACGTTACTGGAGAAGTCATCCATCCACTTTCTATTCTTATCCTTTAAGGGTCACGGGGGGGGGGGGGGGCGATCCCAGGTGACATTGTTCAAGAGGCAGGGTTCACCC
The DNA here is from genome assembly GCF_037954235.1 of Aulostomus chinensis. Lineage (NCBI taxonomy): Eukaryota > Metazoa > Chordata > Actinopteri > Syngnathiformes > Aulostomidae > Aulostomus > Aulostomus chinensis. The sequence continues at coordinate 51,902,847 of NC_141320.1, read as the reverse complement.
TGGACAGGTCACCAGTCCATCAGGAGAAATGAGGTGGTCGGTATCATGCAACCTAAACTAAAACATTAGCCGGATCAAATTCAGATTAAAGCAAGAGTCTCCAGATCAAAGTCAGAATTCCTGATGATGTCATCAGGGCTTTGACAGTAGCTAGAATTCTGTCTTTGATCTCAGGAGGACATGAAAGAAACCCAATTGAGGAAAGTAGAGGAGAACATTCAGCTTCATTAGAAACACTTGAACTGTTGAACAGTAGAATTTGTTTGAAACAGTTTACAACACTGAGGGACAGGATTGAAGAGGGAAGAGTTTTCTACTTTAAATTTAATTCTATCAAGTCAAGTCAATTTTATTTATTTTGTGCCAAATCCCAACAGAAGTTATCTCATGACACTTTACAAGTTTATCTAATGAGACAGGTACCCTGGAAGGTATCACCTTGGCCCCCAGCACCACCCTAAGGAACCTAGGAGTTCTCTTTGATCAGGATCTGTCCTTTCATGCCCACATTCAGCAAATTTCTAGGACTGCTTTCTTTCATTTGTGAAACATTGCTGAGATCAGACACATCCTGTCTCAAAAAGATGCAGAAGAACTACTCCATGCCTTTGTCACTTCCAGGCTGGATTACTGCAATTCCCTCCTATCAGGCTGCACCAGGAGGTCCCTAAAGACTCTCCAGCTGGTCCAGAACACTGCTGCCTGACTAGAACTAGTAGAAGAGACCATGTCTCTCCTGTACTGGCCTCTCTGCATGGCTCCCTGTCAAATTTAGAAGAGAATTCAAAATTCTCCTTCTACCATCAAAGTCCTTAACAGTCAGGCTCCTTCATACCTGACAGAGCTCATAGTTCCATATTATCCAGCTAGAACCCTTCACTCCCAGGATGCAGGGTTACTGGTGGTTCCTAGAGTTCTAACAGTAGACTGGGAGCCAGAGCCTTCAGCTATCAGGCTCCCCTCCTGTGGAACCGTCTCACAGTTTCAGTCCAGGATGCAGACACCCTCTTGACCTATAAGAGCAGACGAAAGACCTTCCTTTTTGATCAGGCTTACAGTTGGGCTGCTTAGGCTGGCCCTTAGATATGCTGCTATCGGCTTAGACTGCTGGGGGATCTCCCATGGTGCACTGGGCTTCTCTCTCCTCCTTTCTGTCCTCCTATATGTGTCATACATAAATCATACTCATATGTATTACTAACTCGTCTCCTTCTCCAGAGCCTTCAGGCTCCCCTCATCCCAGATGTGGGTGCTGCTGGAGGAGGCTGCAGACCTGAAGAGGCTCAAGCTGCCACCCATAGCTCCACCTGCTCACCGTCTGTCCATCAGTCTCTTCACTTCTCTCTCTCTTTATCTCTGTCCCTCTCTTTCCTTCTGCATATCTGTCTTCCTCCATTATCTGTCTTTGTCTCTGCCCTGCTCTCCTGCTCTCTTTCCCTCCAACTGGTCAAAGCAGAAGGCCGTCCCCACTGATCCTGGATCTGCTCGATGTTCCTGTCTGTTAAAAGGAAGGTTTTTGTCGCTGCTGTTGCAGGATGTGCTGCTGATGGAGAATTGTTGGGTGGAGGTTCATTGAAGGAGTTTGGTTCTAGACCTGCTCTACTAGTAAAGAGTCATGAGAGAACTTTTGTTGTGATTTGGTGCAATACAAATAAAACTGACTTGACCAGTGTTATTTGTGGTCTTTTGTTAATTGCATGCCACATGAAATTATTAGTGGTCACTTTTCTAGCGACTGTCTCACAGTGGCAAGACAAGAACACTTCTACTTTTAATGTTGACAGTTTGTTCAACACTAAACTTCATCCAGTACCATGTTGTCAAACACTGGAACCTCCACAGCACCTGAACAGGGACTTGAACCCTGGACCCTCAGATTAAAAGTCTGATGCTCTACCGTCTGAGCTACTCAGGCTCTTTCTACAGCATTGAGACAGGAAAAGAAACACCTGTGAAGGTCAAACTGATGCTTTCTTGACTTGTTCAGTCCTCCATGTTAAAGTCCACCATGCTTTTGATTGGCTCTGATTCTCTGTGGCAAAATCCAACAAGAGGCTCCAAAAATGTCCTGAATGTCACAAGAATGCACAGGACAAGATGTTAGTTTCCTTCATGTCTGCAGTTCCTCCACTGGAAAGTAAAGTCAATGCTGCTCCTCTGCTGAAACCTGGGATCGGACCAGGGACCTTTAGATCTTCAGTCTAAGGCTCTCCCAACTGAGCTGGTTCAGTTCTGAGTGAGGGCCCTGCTTCTGTCATTTATAATCTCTTCCACTCTCACTGGACCTGAGAGAGGATTGGAGCTTCTGAAGTCCTGACACAAATCAAACCAGGGACTTTGAACTACACAGTGAAGGAGTTGGTCATCAAGGTCGATGGCAGCTTATTAAGTTCTATCTTTGATCAAATATAAGAAATGTAAATGAATTCAACATTGATTGCATTTCTCTCCTTTCTTTGGTGCCCTCAGACTTTCTGAGAACTGTAGGAGGAACTGCTCTCTGTTCATTCTGCTCAATGGAGGAAGGAACGGAGCTCTAAGTTTTCCAGTTCCTACATCAGTGAATGGACTTTCTGTGCTGCAAGGAACCAAAGCTACTGAGGAGGATTACAGAGTTTGTCCTTGCTGGAGTCAGTGACTTAATAGAGTCTAACAAAGGGTTGAACCTGAATGAGACAGTCACCCTTCAACATGGGGCCATAGCAGAGTGAACCAAGAACACTACAATGGGGGTGAGAGTGGAGCCATGATGGATTCACAGTTCATCACCTCCACCATCATGTGGACCACCTGATCACCTCTCCCTCAACCTCTAAATAAATCATTCCCTGACCAGGAATCAAAACCGGGCCGCGGTGGTGAGAGCGCCGAATCCTAGCCACTAGACCATCAGGGACCACACTGAGCTCTCCAACAAAAGAGACTATACACAATGACTCAAGAACACAGGACTCTGTTGTCTCAGCTTGAGATGCAGAGGGTCCACCAAGACCACCACACACCTCAGCCCCCTAAAGACAGTCCACCCCCAGGATCAGCTTCTATCACTCAGTGGTCCAGAACCATCATGAAGCCTGATCATGAATGTGAGCAAAGCTCTTGGAACAGGCCTGCTGCCACCACAACTAAGATCCTGCAGGTCACTAGAAACTCCAGTGTCCAGCTGACAGTGGACGTTCCTCTGATCTGTGGTGGTGCTGAGTTTAGCAAACATCTCCAACAAGAAGATGAAGGAGGCCATCAACTCCTCCAAGCTCAACATCTATACTGGCTTTACTGGGAGATCAGGAGGTCAAAGCAGATCTTCCCCCTCCACCTCAGATGGTTTCTACTCACAGAGATGAGGGACCAGTTCAAACCAGCTACCTGGAGCTCCCTTAAGCCATTGTCCCCCTCAGCTAACATCTGGATCTGGACCTGCACCGGTGCTGACTTGTGTCTTGAGTCCCCAGAGTTTGTTGAACCAGAGAAGCTTCAACTGGTGGCGGTCGTACAACCAAGCGTGAAGGTGAGCCTGCATTGTCTGATCTGGAGCTAACAGGAATTAGCAAGTTAGCAACTGTTCTAGAGTTGCTGCTGAGTTGAATTTGAATTTATTTGTTAAAATGTTCCAGTTTCTATGAGGTCAGGGAAGACTGGTGTGGATCCAAAGGTCCCTGGTTGGATTCCCACCTCTCACAGAGGACCTGATGCTTCACGTGAGCTGTGGGATTAGTCTTTACTGCTGAGACAGAAAGAATCCTCCCACATTGGCTTCTTTTAACTGTCAACATTGGTTTGGCTCATTGGAACATTTTTAAACCCTCGTTGCTCAGATTTTCCATTAATTTGATCATGACTTTTGACAAATGTTCTGTTTATTGATTAAATAATCACTTCAGTTATGAATTTAGTGAGTCAACCAGATTTGGTCCATGACAAAAGTTAGTCTGGTTATTATTCAGTTTCCTTCCAGTTGGAACACACACACACACTTGCACACACACACACACACACACACACACACACACACACACACACACACACACACACACAAACACACACACAAACACACATTCACACATTTTGTGAACCAACTCAGGAGTCATCAGGTGTTTTACTCAGAGGGATTCATTCATGATAAATGAGCATGGAGGAGACCCAGTAATCATCAACACAAGCGTCACATGAGCAGGTCACCACCCACTTTTATTGATTGGTTCTTGTAAGAATCACTCCTAACGCCATCAGGATGTCATTTTTTGTCCTGCCCTGTCTCAACTGTTGGAGCACAACTACAGCCTGAACTCTGCCACTACCTTATCCCTCCCTAACAACCTCATACAGACCCACTATCTGGACTAGCCTGACCCCCCTGACCCTCATCAGTCACTCGTAGCGCCTCCCACTGGAAGGAATAGGAGCATCTGTGAGCTCTGACTGTTGGGATGGACATCCATGTGATGAAGAGCTGTTTTAAACAGGGAATCAGTTGACCTCTTGACCTGTGTGGGCAGGTACAGAGGGACGATTCCATCATGAACAATAATATTACTAAACAAATGGGTCTTTAGCTTCTTTCTGAAGGCGTCCTCAGCGTCCTCATGTCCAGTGGGAGAGCGTTCCAGAGTCTAGGAGCTGCAACCTGGAAGGTTCACTCTCCTTCACTGAGGCTGAATCCCTGTGGTCAGTGAGGATAAGGGACCCCACAGGTATCACTAAAGTGCTTTAGACTGCAAAGCACTCAGCTAATCAAGCTGGGATCAACTGCTGTGGTGATCAAGGTATCATCATATATAACAAACAAAGAAAACAAAGTTGAGGAAAAGCACACAAAGAAGAAACTATGAACATAAACAGAGCATCTTCTACACCAGATGTCTCACGGCTCAGTAGACCTCTGGTTTGACCCGTAGCAGGTCCAGTCTCCAGGGTGCCCCCATCATTCTGCTTTTCAGTTGCAGGACATGCAGCAGAATCCCATCGCTCCTCTGCAGAAGAACATATGAGAGCGTCTGCTTGCTCTTCTCTGGCTGGACGTAGGGGAGAGTCTGTTTGCTCTTCTCTGGCTGCATGTAGGGGAGAGTCTGTTTGCTCTTCTCTGGCTGGACGTAGGGGAGAGTCTGTTTGCTCTTCTCTGGCTGGACATAGGGGAGAGTCTGTTTGCTCTTCTCTGGCTGGACGTAGGGGAGAGTCAGCTTGTTCTTCTCTGGCTGGACGTAGGGGAGAGTCTGCTTGCTCTTCTCTGGCTGGACGTAGGGGAGAGTCTGTTTGCTCTTCTCTGGCTGGACATCGGGGAGAGTCTGCTTGCTCTTCTCTGGCTGGACGTCGGGGAGAGTCTGCTTGCTCTTCTCTGGCTGGACGTAGGGGAGAGTCTGCTTGCTCTTCAGAAGTTTGCTGGACCTTCACTTGAAGGTCATGATTTTCCTCTTTCAAACAGCTTTTTAAATCATGAAGATTTCCCAGGATTTCCCACTGAGCACTGTTCCTTTTCTTCTTTTTTGTTCTCACTGCACATAGAAGACTCTGAACTACACCGTTCAGACTCTCACTCTTTGTGGGGTCCTGGTCCTTCCTTGATTCGAGGTGGGCCAACTCTGCAGTGAAGGTCTCTGTCTCCTGAGATGCAGTAGAAACTCGTCTCCTCAAACATCCATTTTCTTCCTCTCTCTCCTCACTCTGAGATCTCAGCTGTTCAAGAGTCATCTTCTTCTCAGTGAGTTCTTCTCTCATTTTGTTCTTCTCTGCCTGGATGGAGTTGAGCTCACACTTGAGGTCACACTTCTCCTTGTAAACCATCTTCACCTGAAGCTGAAGATTGTGGACTTGTGTGTTCAGGTCTCTGATCTGAGTCTGGTTCTCCTCCCTCACAGATTCAAGGTTGCCCACCATGGCAGACATGTTCTCTACCAGCTGATATGCAATAATCTTCTCTTGTCCAAGACTAGAAACCTGTCCCCACCATTTCTGGTTTTCTGTCCATCTCTTGTCACACAGAGACTGAAGCTGATCAAGTGCACTTTTCTTCTCAGTCAGGTCTTCCTCAAGACATTTCATCTCCATCTGTTCACTCTCCCTCAGAGACTGAACCTGGGTCAGCTCTTTTCTGAGCTCATTGTTCTCTCCATCAACCTTCCTCCCCTCACACTGAAGACTGTGGACTGTTGCGTTCAGATCTTCTATCTGAGTCTGGTTCTTGTCCTGGACCGTTTTGAGGTTGGCCACCACAGCAGTGAGGTTCTGGAGCTCCTGGATTGCTCTTTTATTCTCACGTTCAAGAGTAGAAACTTGTTCCCTCAAGTTCTGGTTTTCTGTCTGTGTGTTGTCACACAGAGACTGAAGCTGCTCAAGGGCAGCTTTCTTCTCAGTCAGGTCTTCCTGCTCTGTCAGCCTTAGAGATGAAGGAGCAGGATCACATTGACCAGGATCATTCAGTGGATAAATACAGCTCCTACTGAGATCCACCAGATCTCTGAATGCTCCAACTACACAATCCAATGGAGTCATAGCCTTCTGTCCTGGGTTGATCTGAAGATCTTGAGCCAGACTAAATCTCCTGGAACTGTCAAGTGTTTAAAGACCAAAACTGCCCCATAAATGTGGAGTCTGGATTCTTTTCTAGAATGTGACGGCAATGACAGTCCTGCAGAGTGACATCACTGACATGACTGGATGACTTCAGTCACATGACTGGATGACAGTGTAGATTCCAATGTAGAGGTTGGGGAAATAGTCTCTGAGAATCCAACTTGAAGCCACGCCCTCCTTGTTCTTCAAAAACCCAAACAGCGACCATCAGTCTCCCTCCAATCCTGTACTTGGGTTCAATGTTGCTGTTCCATTTTGCAGCAGTAGGTGTTGCTGTGATACCAGGTTCAGTTCAAGAGTCCCAACTCCAGCTCATGTTGGTGACCTCAGTGGCAGGTAAAATGGCGCTTCAGTGGATCATGTGATCAACTCTTGTGTGTCCTCACTGCTCCACAGGTCTGTCAAATGTTCTGTAAAATAGTTGGACCCAGCAGAGCTACTAGATTAGGAGTTGATGGAGTCGTTGCAGATACCAGGGTCCAAAGTCCAGCTTGAACCTGGTTTGTGCAGTTCTTTGTCAAGCTAGCAGCCATTCTTTTCACTGCCAAGCTAAAGTGACTTCTGTCAACAAAGGTCAACATACAAAAGGATATTTCTGCTGTCAGTTCAAGATTTTGATCAAACTCCTTTTTCAGAGCTGGAACCTTCCTCTTGTGTCAGCTTTCTGTTCCCATCTCTATGGTAACGGTCAGTTTTGACCCACGTCTTCAATCAGCTGTCAAATAAACTAAAACAGTTTTCTATCCTCCAAGTTGTTTCCATCTCTTGGTGACCTTGTTAGGCTTCCTTATCCATGGAAATATTGATTGATTGATTGATTGTTTGTGTTTAGATGCATGTGTGACACTTCTGAGTGTTCTTTCCAGAAATGTTTCCTGCAGTTGAAGCACAATCCGTTTGTCCTGCTGTCCTGACTGCTTGGGCAGTCCTGACACCTCTTTCTTCTGGAACCAGATCCTGAGTGGGGTTGTGGCTGTGGCTGTTCTGGTTGGTGTTGAGGCAGGGCTGCTGAGGAGGACGCTGTTGCACTCTTGGTGGATGTGGGTCCACAACACAAATGCATTCTATGCAGACACATCAAGGATGGTCTTTGTTTGTTGTGTTGTTGTGCAGGTCGATGGGAGAACGAGGCTGATGAGAGTCCCTGAAGCTCCCATGACTGGGAGAGGAGCTGCTGGCAGTGTTGCTGACAGTGCACTTCTGACTCCAGGTTTGGCTCTGTATGTTGCTTTATCATCTTATTTTGATAACTGGTCCAGACAGACCCTCACTATTTGATCATTCAGTGAACAACATTTGTTGGTTTGATTTGGTTTAACTAGAGGTTCTTGACAAAGTCAGAAAGACTTGATGCAGTCAACAAATTGATGTGCTTCTTTGCTGCATTTAAAACCTCCAACAGGTCACACAGGAGGAAGGTTAAATCATGTGACCATCATCATAACAGCTGTTGACCTTGTTTAACTAGTTGATGGTGCTAAATATCACCAGCTTGCTAACGTTAACTAGCTAATGTTGCTAGCCAGCTAATATTATTTTCTAACTTCAGGCCTAAATTTGGGATTGACTGTTAAAATTGTTCACCTCACCTTTGTAACACCAGGTTTTGTCTTGATGATGTCATTGTAACTGCCTTTCTGATTCTAAAATATAAATGCATCCAAGAATAAAAAGTCAAACTGCCCCTCCATGGAAACATCATATTTAATATACTGCAATATTCTTTTCCAGTGTACTACACTATATTTTTGTTTTATCAGAGAGACTTTAATGTCTGTCTTTGATCTCTAAACTCTGACTCTGATGTCATTGGTGGTGACTGAATTCTACCCCCTGACAGACTGGGAAGGCTCATATTGGTGATGTCATCATAAATATATGAAGGTCTTGTTTCAGTGAATTGAAGTGAAATAACTTGTTATTTTGTTTGTTGTTGTCATGGTGATTCGTGGTATCAGGGCTCCATTGATGATGTCATTTTGTCATGGTTGTACACATGTGACACTCAAGGTGAACATACTCACAACTGATTGAGTATCAGGTTCAGAACAGCTGATCTGACTTGGTCCAGAGTTTCCATCTCAGTGTCAACTCAGGAGTGACTGAGGAGAAGAGTTTCAGAACAGCCACAGTTGGGGGACTTCCATCCAGCAGCCATTTTCTATCCCTGTAAGGGAGTGAAGGGATCTGGAGCTGCTGGGTTCAGGTGGATCCAGAACACAAGATGGAGGTCAGTCAGGACCCCAGAAGGAGACCAGCATCTGGAAGGTGGAGATGCTTTAATCTGACACCGTTGTGTCAACAGTTCTGAAATCAGAACAAAAATAAACAGTAGTATTTCCACCTCACACTCCTGCATGTATTCAAGTGAACAGGAACACAGATTCATGCTCAACTTCTCCTGTGTGTTCATCCACAGTCACCAAACAACAACCAGACTGAAGAACTCCTTCATCCCCCGAGCCATTAAACTGTTAAACTCCTCACTGGAGGGGGGGAGGGCCAACAGAAGGACTGTAGGAGAGGGCTGAGCACCATTAGCTTAACCCAATAACAACCGGACACTCGTGTAATATAAGAGACTGTACATTATTATTATTATTATTATTATTATTATTATTATTTTTATTATTATTATAACTATTATATTTTATTATATTATATCATCATCACCATTATTATATGATATCATCATCATTATTAGTGTTATTATTATTATTATTGTTATAATAACAATTAAGAACAATTAATATTATGATTATTCCTGTCACTATGCATATATACATAACCATCCAGGTACACACAGGCACAGGCACGTGTATATATGCATATATATATATATATATATATATATATATATATATATATATATATATAGTCTTTGTTTTCTCTTCTTTGCTATTTTTAGTCTAATCTATTGTAACAGTGCTGTGAGTGTATGTTGAGGAGAGTGGAATTTCCCTCGCGGAACGTCCAAAAGGGATTAATAAAGTAGTCTGTCTGTCTGTTTGTCTGTCTGTCTGTCTGTCCAAACCAGACAAAAGGGGGTTTGCTAGCATGGCTGCTGAGGTAGAAAGGCTCTGTTTAAATTGAGTCCTTTTTCCATTTCTTTCCTGGCTTCTTCTAGCGGCGCTGTCGTCACTTCCTGTGACCGTGGAGGGAAGGGGTCACCCTTCAGAATAAGTTTGAAATCATTGTTACTTCCTCTTCAACATGCCTTTAGCAGACCAACTCACGAAACAGCTCAGTAAGGTAGTGTGGCTGAGTGGTCTAAGGTGCTGGATTAAGGCTCCAGTCTCTGAGGAGGTGTAGGTTCAAATCCCACCACTGCCATCATGTCCCAGGTCTCTGGAGAGGTGTGGCAGGTCTCTCCTCTCTGTGCTGGAGGTGTTGGCTGTTTTTGTCACTCAACAATGTGCAGTAACGCTGAGCTGCCTTCAAGCCAACAACATGGGCACAGTGTACCCAGAGCCACAGGCTCCTCCCAGTATATGCAGCACTGCCAGTGACCTCTGCTCCAGTGTAACGGTGACGCTCCAAACTGAAGCTGATCCAGGACCAGCTCAGGAGGAGCCATGGAGCAGACAGGCTCTCTGATTTAATGCTGCTGTCTGTTGAGAGGAACATCCCAGTTGACTCCAACAAGGCTGCTGATGTCTTCAAACCCAGGACCAGAAGAAGAACCCTCCTCTGAGTCCACAGCCCTGAGCACCGCTGCTCTGACTACCAGGTTACCTCCTGGTTATCAGGGTGAAGTCATGGTGAGGTGGTCAGTTGTTCCTTGGGTTTTATTACAGAGGCCTGGGAGTTAAACACTGAAGTAAATCATTTTAATTCTTTACATGAAGTTTCCTGCTGTTTAGCTGGAAATGTTTGACAACTTCCTCCATGCTGGTGCCCCATCACACACAACAGGTGCACTTGTCCTCTTTTCACCTCTGACCCTCAAACATTCAATAATGTCCACAACTTTGGCACCAGGAAGACAGCAGGTGATGGCACCTGGGAGTTCAACAGACCTGATGACTGAACCACCAATCACAAGGATTTCAGCCTCCATTGTAAACAGAGAGTTTAGATGAGAGAGAACCTGCTGTCAGCCTCACCAGTCAGGACAGTGGCAGAGGCACCAGAGTTGAATGAAGCAGGACCACCTGGCAGGTCTCAGCTGGAGGTGATGACATCACTTGTCCTCTTTTCACCTCTGACCCACAAACATTCCACCAGTGAACGTCCAGAGACTGAAGCATCAACAGTTCAGCAACAATGAATTCTTCAAATCACCTCTGAAATAAGAGATGAATCTTTACCTGCTGAGGCTTCAGAGCCAAATTGTGAACCTTCAACACTCACATTCCTGTTCTTGTCTCAATCCTGCTCTCCTAAATCAAGACCTGTTCAATAGATGGTAGAGCAGAGAGGAGCAGAGGAAGAGAGCTGGGCCAGAACCAGCGGTTGATGGATCAAAACCATCCTCTGCTAAAAGAAAGGAGCCAAATAAACCTGGTTGTTTTGAAATGTGGATCTGTTAAAAAGAGGTGGAAATCAGAATTCAAACCAACTGCTGAGTTGTCCAACCAGCCGTCACATCACCTCCTGAGCTCTCAGCCTCCTCTTGACCAGGTTCTGGATGCTGATTCAGCAGGAGACAGGAAAGTAATCAATGTTGAAGGAATTTCAAAGCGTCCATCAACCTGCAGGACAAACTCCTTCACTGTGTGGGAGGTTCAGAGTCCCTGGTTTGATTGCAGCTTTGACCTGAGCAGGTGTTCGTCCTCATCTCAGTAACAGGGGACACTTTATCACAGCAGTGGACAAACATCAGCATTCATCACCCAGCAGCTCCTCTGATCAACAGAACAAGTTAAAGTATTCTGAGAAGGAGGGCATGGATCCCTCTACCTCTCACATGCTAAGCTAGCACTCTACCATTGGAGCTAAGTCCCTGCTAATGAGCAGCAGATGATGGAGGTTGACCTTCATGCAGGGTTGGATGACCTTCACCAGTTGGAGCTTCTCTGGTTGACCAACATGTGGAATCTCTTTCAATACTCCAGTGGTGTTTAAGTGATGAAAATATGGGTTAGTGACTGGGAGTGTGTGTGTGTGTGTGTGTGTGTGTGTGTGTGTGTGTGTGTGTGTGTGTGTGTGAGTGTGTGTGTGTGAGAGAGTGTCTGTGTGTGTGTTTGTTTGTGTGTTTATATGCAGATTTTTCCCTCGAACAATGGTTTTTATTTGAAGCAAGAAAGCAAGAGCCTCCAGATCAAAGACAGAATTGATGATGATGTCATCAGGGCTTTTATTGTTTATTTATTTGTACCTAGAATTCTGTCTTTGATCTCAGGAGGACATGAAAGAAACTCAACTTTGAAAAGTATATGAGAGCATTCAGCTTGGTTAGAAAACATTTTGACTGTTGAACAGTAGAGTTTGTTAGAAACAGTTTACAACACTTAGAATTAAATTGAAGATACAAAAACCTTCCACACTTAAATCCTGTCTCTAACTTCAAACTGGGGATGAACATTTTTATAATCAATCTGTCTCTATGTGTTGGCCCTGCCATGGACTGGTGACCTGTCCAGGATAAACCCCGCCCCTCACCTGAAGGCTGCTGGGATAGGCTCCACCCCCACTAACCATTGCAGATCATCAATAACCAAAGCTACTAAGGAGGATTACAGAGTTTGGGAGTCAGTGACTTAATAGAGTCTAACAAAGGGTTGAACCTGAATGAGACAGTCACCCTTCAGTCCTTTTCCCTGTTTGAGGACGTCACCATTGTGGATACGGTTCCCCCTATTCCTTAAGATAGCCAACTGAATCCTTCGCTCTTTAGAGCCTTTTAGGAATGCAACTGCTCCAGCCACATCTGGCCTATCTTTATGTTTAGACTCTCAATGACGAGCCATTTTATGGTCAGGTTTTGAACAAAATGCACGATAAAATGTTTTATTGTACAATCTGCTGCCATCGTGTTTTTTTTAAGCATAGGGATGGTATCTCAGGTCCCAGGTGATTTTATGCATTCAGTGTGCTTGGGTGCTGTAAGGACACTTCTGAACATTTGGCTTAGGGGGCCTCTCAAATTCCCTTTACCTGCCGGCCTTGTCAACCGGATGTCTGACTGTTTGACAGGTTTACGCAATCATACTCCTGTAGAATTTGCCAGGAAACCTGAACACTGAGGGAACTTGATAGGTGGAAAGCAACCGGATTTAGGATGTTTTACTGTACATTGGGCCTGTCATTCTACCTTCATACCTGGACGCAAACATCTACAAAAATGTCATGCTGCTGTTTTCTGGCATTGCCATTTTAGTCAGCCAACACTCTCTTCATTGCACTGGCAGTATTCTGAGACATTGCAGCAGATGTCTGAGACACTGGACCAGAGAGGAAGACCTGCTCAGCCTCCTGCATGGACCAGTTCTGCAGCTCAGTGATGATGACGAGGGATTCAGCATCGAGTTCATTTTAAACTTTTTGGAGGAAACACCTGTAAATTAACCAGCAGTTACTGGTGATGCTTCACAGTTTCCAAGCTCAAACGGCCTCCTGCTTGTTGGACTCACAATTTCCAAAAAATGCAGACATCAAAAGTCAAATCATGTTTTTGTTTGGTTTTGTGTTGTTTTGTTTTTTACTGGAGGAAAACTTCAAATTGTGATGATGTGTCTGACTTAGAAACTGAACCCCCAAAAATCAAAAAGTCTCCTTCTTCTGTGCCGTGATCTCAGAGCTGATCATGATTGATCTCATCAATAATCCTTGGCAGCCGACCAGTCACACACAGCCCCCCCCCCCACACACACACTGAGACATGCAGCAGCTCACAGTAACTGCCTCCGTCACACAGCAGATAGACTCCTTTCTATAACAAGATAAGCAGTAGAAATGGATGGAAGTGATGATGAACTGATGAACAGGTGATTTGTCCAAAAGTCAACATCAGATTCATTTCCAATCTGTGGAAGCAGTTTCATCTTGAGGTTCCAGGTAAGAACAGCCAGCTGTGGGCTGACACACATCTCTTCAGGAGCACTTCTATGCTCCAAACTTGCCAGGTTGAATTGTGTCTGTATTCTGAGGGCAGCAGGAGGACGGAGGAGTGAGGACACACACATTTGGAACTGAGAGCAGCTGTGTGTGGGATGTCCCCAGCAAAAATAAAACCAGCTCCTTCATGCTGACGATGAAGGCTCACAGTCACACTGACCCTGCTACAAATACTTTGATATGCAACAGACTGGTTTCTCTTCTGGTAGTTTGTTATCAACTGTTGTCACATTTAAGGATCAATTTAGCTGTTAAGATGAAGGCTCCAAAGGACCAGCTGGAGATGCCAGGGATTGAACCTGGGGCCTCATACATGCAAAGCATGCGCTCTACCACTGAGCTACATTCCCTCTGTCAAAGTCACTGTTTAACTGATGCAGGAACACAAACACAGACACAACATTTTTATTCTTCATTTTAGAGAAAAAAGGAAGTCAGCCTGTGATCTCAAAGGCTCTGTGATCTCAGGAGTTTCACTGTGATGTCAGCCCACACAGCCTTAGACCACAGAGGCAAGTCAGGCTCCAGGAAGCTGAGGCTGCTCCGTTCTCAGTCCAGTCCAGAGTGAAGGTTTTCCTCTCAGAAGCTTTCCAATCCAGCCCAGATCCTCTCTGACTAGCAGGAGTCTTTGACCAGGAAATGAGAATTATATTGAACGTCTGCTCATCCTTAGAATGAAGTAAAAGTATTTGTGTTCCTAAAATAATCTCCAGATGCTAAGATCAATTATTAACATTGATTGACAGCTCTAAACTGACCCATCATCACAATACAGTTGCAAACTGAGGACTGGAATATTTAGAAATCCACAGTTGCTCATAACAACTGGTAGTACAAGTACACAGTAGAAACGACTGTAGGAAGTAGCAGTTGTGAGCCTTGAAGAAAATGCAGTAAAGACAGGAAGCCCCATCACATTGTCAGTGTTTCAGTGACTGGCATTGTGAAGAGACTGAGACAAAGTCAGTTATGAATGGAGGGCTGAGTTGGAGCAGAGGGGGGCAGGATCCTGGGGGTGGACTGTCTTTAGGGGGCTGAGGTGTCTGGTGGTCTTGGTGGACCCTCTGCATCTCAAGCTGAGACAACAGAGTCCTGTGTTCTTGAGTCATTGTCTATAGTGTCTGTTGTTGGAGAGCTCAGTGTGGTCCCTGATGGTCTAGTGGCTAGGATTCGGTGCTCTCACCGCTGCGGCCTAGGGTTCAAGTCCTGGTCAGGGAAGCTGTGGATACCCTGAGGTTCTAGCCAACTATGGACTGATAGCTGACCTCCCCTCCTCTCTAAAATCCTGGAGAAAGCAGCTGCTAATCAGCTGAGTGACTTCCTCCATAGCAAGAGTTGATTTGAGGGTTTCAGCCTGGTTTTAGAGCCCAGCACAGAGACAGCACTGGTAGAAGTTACTGGATATATAAATATATATTATAGATAAATATCGGCCGACTCACCAATGGCTGAGGAATACATTCAGTCAGTAGCATATCAGTCCTCTGAAGCTGTAACGTGAGCCCACTTCTACCGACTAGAGGAGAGGTAAAATTTCACCTGAAATCTGAGGTTTGTCCCTCAAAAAGAACCGCAATATACTAAAAGTTTCCTCCCCAGAATGATTCTATCAACAAACACTTTAAATTGATATTCTGGAGTTTTATTTCAGTCGCCTGGAATGTGCTGTGGAGTGAGTAAGATGGTATTTAAATGGCAGGCCTATCTACTCGCGCTAGCACTAGCATTGCAGATAGCGTCAGCAGGACCAGACCCAATGGGTCCAAAACTGTCTCCAGTTGCTGGGAGCACCCTGGGTGAGCTGGGAAGGCCAAAGGTCCAGAAAAGTGAACCTCCCCTTCAAGACTGCAGCTGCTCAAGAATGCAGCTGCACGTGCATAGACAGGAACTAGGAGGAGAGACCACATCACCAATCCAGAACAGAGTTTAAAATCCTTCTCCTCACTCTGAAAGCTCTGAAAGGAAAATTCCAGCTAAAAAGGAACCTCAGGTGTGTTCTTGTGTTTTTATTATTTTGAACGACTGCAAATGGAACCCAGTTGTGGTGAATAGTAATAAAAAGAAGAAAGAGAAGTAACATCCATCCATCGGATTCTTCTGCTTATTCCTACACATTAAGGGTCACGGGGGGGCTGGAGCCTATCCCAGCGTCAACGGGCGAAAGGCGGGGTTCACCCTGGACAGGTCGCCAGTCCATCGCAGGGCCAACATAGAGAGACGGACAACCATTCACACTCACATTCATACCTACGGTCAATTTAGAGAATCAATCAGCCTCGTCCCCAATTGCAGGTCTTTGGACGGTGGGAGGAAGCCGGAGTACCAGAGAGAACCCACGCAGGAACAGGGAGAACATGGAGACTCACACAGAAAGATCCCACGCCCGAGCCGGGACTCAAACCTGGAACCCTCTTGTTGTGAGGCCACAGTGCTGACCACTGCACCACCGTGCAGCCCGAGAAGTAACATAATTTCTTAATTTCTGTATAGATTTGCCAATCCGATTCAAAACCAGATATTATCGCTGCCTGTTTTGCTTCATTTCTCCATCTCACTGCTTCTCTTAGTTCTGTGTCCACCCAGGGTGATTTCATATTCCTGACTGTATATTTTCTTAGAGGAGCATGTCCTTTCCTTGCAGTTACCACTCGGTTCTGATCAGAACACCCCACTGGTCTAGATAATGCTTTGGAACAGAAACAGCTCCAGTTTGGGAGTATGTGGTCTGTGCATGTTTCACTTTCGCACCATCTTTCCTAGAACACTCTTGTTGATCTTTCCACCATCTGTGTTCAATTACATATTCTTGCATCGCAGCTTCTCTTGAAGTGGACCAGTTCCAATCTATGTTTGTGTCTCCAGGCAAATAAATGTCTCGATCAAGATGGCGTCCTCTATCTAACATGAAACCTTGCACTTGGTGGTCTGGACACACCCTTCAAGCAATGGTTGAACATGAGGTAGACTGATTTGCACCCAGATCACTTCAGTATTGCAGCCATCAAATCCAATCTTTCTTTTGCTGGAATGTGATTTTGTACATAAACTGCTCCACCTCCTCCATAGCTGTTCCTGTCTCTTGTAAAAATATTGTACCCCTGGATTCCCAGTGCATCCTCATTGAATGTATCATCAAGGTGAGTTTGTGATCTTGCCAATAGACGGATATCCAAGGACAAGAGTTGGGACACTTCTGTTATTCTATTTCTCAGGCTGCAGATATTTTTGTGAGCCGACTGAAACCCTTTTCTTGGTAAATTAATTACAATCATAATAAACATAAATGGGACTTAATCGTCTTTCCTTTATTTTGTGAACCATAACACACAACCACACAACCACACACACAGACACACACGATTTTCCAATTAACATACTGCAACCTCATCTTCTCGCCCCACCCCGACTGATGAACTATCTGGCCATGACTTGTCTTCCAATAACAATACAGCCACATGCAACAGGACAGTTTGTGTCCATGTGTAGAGTCAAAACATATATATATACATACACACATGTACACACATGATGTCATCATAAAAACCCTTCCTCTGGGGAATTGTGAGTCACGGGATGTGCTACAGGGCCGAGTCGTTGTGCTTCTATTCCTTCTACAACAGCCACGGAAATATGGGGCGAGGTTTTATCAACCTGAAACAGTGACAAAGCCAAACCTCCAACGTTTGGTAAATAGAAAACACCTTTTGGGGTTCTTGCCAAAGTATCTGAGAACACAGAGAATTGTGATCCCATATTTGGGTCTAACAGTTTGAAGTAGGCAACATCCGTTCCTGTCATATCAACATGTAGAGTTACATGGAGGTCTTGTAAACCTGTTAACCTGGAATGATCTGGCAGGTCTTCTTTTCCTGCTAAGAAATCATCCGTCTGAATCCAGGACACCATCAGCATCTGATTGAAAAGGAGTACATGAGAGAATAATAGCATCCTGTATTTACAGCCTGTAGCATGTTGAAGAAGCATTCAGAATCATGGTCAGGGACTGTGCTATGAACGCCTTCAGGAGAACAATGAATAGTTGCACTCCACTTGGTGAACAAATCCCGACCCAATAGATTACTTGGTGAGTTATCAGTGATTACAAATGGATGCTCTCATGAAATGAGTCCAAACTGAACTTTGGCTGGTGCTCCAATGGACTTTGCATAGTTACTCCAGCAATTGCTACTGTTTTTATATTTTCAGAAGTAGGAACTAATCCTACACGGTTAGCATCTGACTTATTAATGGTGGAAACTGTTGCACCTGTGTCCCCTAAGAGTTCAGCAGATTTTCCATCTACTGATAATTCAACTTTAGGTTCAGCAGTTAGAGTTATTTGAGAGCATTCAGTTACAACTTTCTGTTTTTCATTTTCATTGTTGCACACTGGAAGACACTGAAGTGCTGTCCTATTGTTGAGGGGGATGCCACAGGTTCAGAGGCGGTCCTGGTCTGGGGCCCTGTGGAGTCTGAGGTCTGGGGTGCCAGTTTCCTCTTCCTGTTGGTCTTGGCCTTCAACCCCTCTACCTCTTCTAGGATACAATCCTCTTCATTAATCACTTCTTCTCCTTCATCATTTAACACATTTTTGTCCTGGTATCCTAGGTTTCCAGGTTCTAGTTCTTCTTCTAAATGCAGGGCTCCATTGAGCAGTGGGAGAGAGTGAGGCAGACAAGTTCTGCTCTCTTTTAGGAAGCTTAGACAGTTCACCAAGTGACGGAACAGGACTTTGGAGATCATCATTGGCAGCAGCTGCTCAAGCAGAGGTGGAGGACTGAGTAGGTTTGCTATTGGGAGTCTGCTGCTGTAACTGGTAAAAGGTGTTCTCCTACCAGTCTACATGATCAGTGGAGTCGTTGCATCGAGTCTGTAACCTCAGGTGTTTAGGATCCCATCCTCGTCGCCATTAATTATGGTCAAGTGGCCCTGCGTGGGGGGGTCATCCGGCAGAGCAGTGAACAGAAAGGAGGCGTGGTCTCTTTCTCAAACCTTACACACTTTATTCATGCATGAGAGAGAAGTTACAGCACTCATAGAGCATCAGAAGTTCTCTGATGTTTCTGAGGAACAGTCAGCTATTGATCACCGTGGGGAGGGGACATACAGATTGGAGGTAGAGTCATGTCACATCCAAGGATTCTCAAAATCTCAAAATAGGCGCCCAGGTTGAGGTCAAATAGTTCAGATTATTAAAATTAACACATGCAAACATCAATCTGCCAACCACAAAGTAAGTTTACAACTTTGAGACCTGGAGCATGAGGGTACACACTTCAGCTCCTGTGGTTTGACCCAAATATATTTTAACGTCCATGAATAAGCATCCTATTCTGCATGAATAGCACTTTTACAACATGAGCAAACATTCTCTAAGGTTTTAACAGTCTCAGCTGTGACGCTCTTCCACATTCTGCCTGACGTTTGCAGAGAAACATAGAAACCAACAGGTCATCTTCAGCTCCACAAATCCTGAGTGTCATATATTTTCATGAGCTCTTTTCTTGATAACTCATCTGGAGGGCAGGGAGCTGTTCATTCCTCTGAGTTGGAAGCTCCTGAGTCCAGAGCTCTCTTTACTGACACCCCATTACTGGCCACTGCTTCCTCCTCATCCATCGTCACTTGGATTTTCAGCAGCCAACATCTCTTCCTTTCACCTCTAAAAACTCGTGCACACGTGCGCGCACACACACACACACACACACACACACAGACTCCACTAATGATCACATCTCATTTTTCTCTTAGTTCAATTTCAGTTTATTTTTGCATTTTTTGTGAAATGAATTCTTCAGTTGGACTTCAACATGAAACTCTCACTCTGGTTACGGCTTCAGAGCGACATTGTGACAAATGGTTTATTTCAAGGGTGTGTTCTCATGTGTGTTTTCAGGTATCTCTTATCTAAAAATCGTTTGCCACATACCGAGCAGGGGAATGGTTTCTCCTCAGTGTGTGTTCTTTTGTGTCTTTTCAGATCCCCCTTTTTGGTAAATCTTGTGCCACAAACTGAGCAGGGGAAAGGTTTCTCCCCTGTGTGCGTTCTTGTGTGTATTTTCAGATCTCCCTTTCTGGAAAATCTTTTGCCACAAACTGAGCAGGGGTATGGTTTCTCCCCTGTGTGTGTTCTCATGTGTCTTGTTAGTTGTCCTTTTTCTGAGAACCTTTTGCCACAGATAGGGCAGGGGACTGGTTTCTCCCCAGTGTGAATGTACATGTGTGTTTTCAGATGTCCTTTAAGTGAGAATGTTTTGCCACAAATAGAACAGGAAAATGGTTTCTCCCCAGTATGTGTTCTCATGTGACTTTTCAGATATGCCTTTTCTGAAAATCTTTTGCCACAAACTGAGCATGAGAACGGTTTCTCCCCAGTGTGTGTTCTCATGTGTTTATCTAAACTATTTTTGTAACTATAACCTTTACTGCATGTTGAGCACCTAAAGGGACGCTCATCCTTCCTGACTTCAGTATCAGCTTCAGAAGAGTCTGACATCTGGTCGTCAGTCTGGGGTTGTACAAGTGGATCTGGATCTACCTTGCTGGCTGGTTCTGGTTCTGGTCCTCCACACTCTTCTCCATCAGCTTCTGTTTTCAGAGGGTGAACTGGGCTGCTGCTCAGAGACTCTTCTTTCAAGTTCTCCTCAGTTAGACTCTGATGAAGCTGTGGGAACTCAGGTTTCTCTTCGTTCCCTTCACTCTTCACAGGGACCAGAGTGAAGGGGAACGTGGTGATATCAGCCTCCTCCTGTCCTTGAAGCTGCCCTCCCTCCTCACTGGTCCAGAGCTCCTCCCACTCCTCTTTAATGTGGGGGGGCTCTGGGTCCTGCAGCTCAGGGGGAACCTCTTCTTTAATCACCAGCAGCTGCTCCACATCTGCAGGACACAAACAGCAACATCAGAATCTCTTCATTTGACTCTGAAACAGCGGAGCAACAGACAGAAACAGAAATCAACTAAGATCTGTTATCACGTAACTTCAAACTGAACATTCTTGAATGACTGCAGATGTGTATGATGGTGTCTCATTGACTAATAAAAGTAGGGCTGCATTTCAAAATAAGAGAATATTAATAAAACTGTGCATGTTCAAATCAAGTGCTCCATTTCAGAAAAATAACAAAGGAGCCAAAGCTTGAGTTTCTCTTGTCCTGTCTCACATCTTGACTCAGTCTCAATCTCACAGAGAGGAAATCCCTCCACAGGTGAACCCTTGACTTCCTTCCCCTCTTGTGTTCTGCTCCTCCACTTCTTTGCTCACTGAGAGAATTGAGCTGACAGGATTTTAAACCTGGGCCTGAATGGAGAGGAGGGGCTCATTAGTGAGCCTGGAACGATCCTTAGTTTGATGAAGAGGAGGGGGAACCTGCCTGCAGTGGTTATGAGGAGCCAAAAAGGACCAAACACAAAGATGTGATTTTTTGAGGCGGTGGTGTTACAGATTACAGTGGTGTTACAGGTGGTGGTTTGTTACAGGTGGTGGTTTGTTACAGGTGGTGGTCTCAGATTGAGACTCTGTATGCAGATGATGTTTCCTGTAAAACAGGATAATTAAGACAATCGGTGAGACGCGTCTGCTCTGTTCAGCTTCTCCGTGAAGACTGGGAAGCAAACCGGCGTTCACCGGGAGAAGCAGCCTGCGACACTGCCCCCTGCTGGCGGAATGACAAAACTCTCCCATTTTACATGGGACAGAAATAACATTAAAAAATAATCAAAATAACATAAAATGTGACCGACATTTAATGAGCGTCACAGTGGCATAAACAGACAGACATCGCTATCGGTCGATGCTGCTGGGAGCGACACAACACCTTCTCCTGGTCAGTGTGCGGGGACTCACCTGCTCTGTCCAGCCTGACTCGGGGCTTCAGCACGGCATCGAGCAGCAACCTCTGCCGGCGGTTCTCCCGCTCGTACTCCGCCACGGTTTCCTCCAGCAGAGCCACGATCTGCTCCGCGGCCGCCGCCAGCCGCTCGGTGAGCAGCGCTCTCAGCACCGGGACTCCAGCCGCTGAGTCTCCTTCTCCCAGCTGCAGCAGGAAGTCTTCAGCGGCGGCGAGGATCCGCTCCTGGACCGACACCCGCAGCAGCTGCGCGGCGCACATGTTGAGGTTCTACCGGCGCCACTCAGCCTTCAGGAGACAAAGACCGAGGCCTTCCGCTTCTTTTCTTCTTCGTCTTCTTCAAAACGAGCAGAGTCCAAGCTCTGTTCTCTGTGCCACTCCAAACTCGCTAACCTGGTAGCAGCGGTAGTGATGAGTGGAGTGATCCAGGATTTCGTTTTGAAAAGCGCGTATTGATGACGTATTTAGTGACGTCCAAAGCCTCGCCGACCGGAAGTGGCCACGTGACGGATTCAGGACCTGGTTCTCCGGCTTGGCGTGAGATTCTAAACCACTAAAGCCTGATTTATGCTTCTGCGTCGCGTCGACGCGTGGTGACGTCAACGTCGAGGACTGTGATTTGTCCGCTCAAAACGTCATTTCCGGTTCAGTCGCAGCACAACAACACCGCCATTTTCAAAGTTTCTGTGGTGAAAGCTCCAAGAAAAAATTGACCAAGACGAAGAAAGGATTATTCGCGGCACTACAAAGACTGACAAATGGCCAACAATTGTTGTCTGTGACCGGAAGAAAACCAAGGAATCCGACAAGAGCCCCGTAAACAATACAAAGACAAAGCCACACACCCTAGCGGCTTGGAGGTGTATTGCAGAGCAACGCGTTCCCTCGACGCAGAATAAACCAGGCTTTCCAGTCGCACCTGTTTTACGCCCCCGTGCCAGATAAGGACCCCATCGGGCTGTGCCACTCTGGAGGGAGCGCGTCTCCCAGTCAGTCAGCGGAACCATGCGGATCCGGGCCGGAGCTGTGGGAAGGAGCGCCAATTGTATCGGGTTGTTGTTTTCTGGACTGCAGCAGAACAGGAGCAGCCGGGACTGGAATGTAGAAGTAGGTTATCTTGAAGTTGACTCAGTTATGGTGAACGATATTGTGGTTCGACACTTTAATGAGCTTTAAGGCAAACATATTTCATGAGGAAACAACGCCGGAATTGGACGGATTTCAGCGTCACACAACAACGTATCCGATACACCTCATTGGAAACCTGGTGGTCTAAGACTAAGAAACACCAGTCACCATGAAGAAAGGAACTTTTAGCTGAGTACTCATGTTCTTTTCTGCAGGTTGAATGTGGCATTTGTTGGACAGAAGCGTCTCATCTCAACAAAAGCACCTCTTCAGTGCTGAGGCATGATGGGGCCAGGCATGAGAATGAAGTCCCAGATCCACCAGGATGAACTCAGGTATACAGCCACTCTCCAACTGACTCACAGTTGCTTCATTGATCATTAATTCCTCTTCATTTCTTCTCTCCTTCATCTTTAACCATCCAGCTTCCAGGAAGCAGATGCTGGATGAGGCTCTGCTGAATTTGATCCTGAAGGACTGCCAGCCCCTCAGCACTGTTGAGAGGGAAGGGTTCAGGGAACTGGTTCAGGTCCTTGAGCCTCATATGTTTGCCAACCAGAAAGGTTTGTGTGGAAATGATCTAAAGCAGTAGTTGATATCTCCAGTTTATTTCATCTTGAATTTCAATGTATTGATTTACTCTGGGTGTCATTTTCAGACCATCAAACAAACGGTGGCCAAAAAGTACCAGGAGGAACGGGAAGGAGTGAAAAAGGAAGTCCAGCTGCCGTGTGGACATCTGTGGACATGGAGGCTCCCTTGGCTCTGACCTGTCACTGCATTCGTGAGAATGAATGTGTTGGGAGTGCAAGACTTTCCACAAAGTCACCCTGCTGACAGTTTGGCCCCAGTCCAAAGAGGCCTGATGGAGGACTGGGCCATCACCAACAAAGTCAAGTGTCTTGTGAGTGACGCAGCACCAAACATGACAGCATCCACTAGACAGCTCCAAATTCACCACTCAGTCTGCACCGCACATCGTCTGAATCTAGGAGTCAGAAAATCCTGTGATCAGATCCCCACTTCCATCATCAGACACAAAGCCAGGAACACTGTCACATCCTTCAGATCAGCACTACAGCCAAGGAGAAGCTGGCTCAGGTGCAGCAACAGATGGGAGGGCCAACCCTGAAACTCATCAGTGAGGTGCCAACACGCTGGAACAGCACACACAGCTGTCAGGGCTGCATGATGAGAGGGAACCAGTGTGGGAACCTCTGGCCTCTCTAAGACAGATTTGACTCCACTGACAGCTGAGGAGTTCACCACCATAGGAGAAGCACTTCTAGTAAACAGAGGTCATTCGAGTAGCCTGGTCCCTCTGTGGTTGAACTATAATTTTAGGAAATATGGTCATTATTCAATGGTGACATCTCTCTGCTGAATAATGTAGAACTGAACGGATCCACTGGACCTTCTTTTTACAAACAGCAGCATGAAGCAGCTGTCCTGAGTGGAAAACTGCACATTTCTGTTGGTGAGAGTTAATCAAGTGATGGACTTTGTCTCTCAACAGAAGCTGTGTGGAAAAACCCTGCAGCTACGAGCACTTCAGATTCTGAGAGTGATTCTTCCGCCATTGGCTGGTTTAACCTGGCGTCTGACTGTGGAGGTGGTCGAGAGGAGCGTGACATGGCTGCACAGGTAAATCAACTAAAGCAGAGTTAGTCTTTGGCAGCAGGCCAGGCCGACAAATGCTAATGTCTCTGACTGACTGACTGATGAAGTTGGACCATTGTTCAGCCACAATGATGCATGACCCCCAATAGTGGCCTGGGTCTTTATGAAGCTCAGAATACTGTCAGGATCAAGTTGAGGTTCGTAGCAACTCTTACTACATCACTGTAGCATCATTTTGAGTTCATTTGCAATTTTAACTGCATCACTGTAGCATAATTTTGCGGTGATTTTCAACACCTACATGACTGTAAGCATTATTTTAGGTTATTTGCAACTCTTACTACATGACTGACTTCATGATTTTGAGGTTATGAGCAACTCTTGCTACATTACTGACCTCATCACTCTAAGGTCATTCGCAATTCTTACTACATCACTGTCAGCATCATTTTGAGGATCGTAGGAACTCTCACCACATCACTGTAACATCATTTCTTAGGTTAGTAGAAACTCTCACTACATCACTGGAGCATCATTTCTTCGGTTTGTAGCAACTCTCATTACATCACTGTAGCATCATTTCTTAGATTAGTAGCAACTCTTACGACATCACTCTAGCATCATTTGGACATTTGTAGCAACTCTCATTACATTACTGTAGCATCACTTCTTAGGTTTGTAGCAACTCTCATTACATCACTTTTGCATCATTTTGAGGATTGTAGCAACTCACTAAGCATCATTTTGAAATTTTTAGCAAATCTTACTACAGTCACCATCATTTCTTTGGTTAGTAGCAACTCTCATAACCTCACTGTAGCATAATTTTGAGGCTTTCAGCAACTCTGAATACGTCACTGTAGCATCATTTCTTAGGTTAGTAGCAACTCTCATTACATCACTGTAGCATCATTTCTTAGGTTAGTAGCAACTCTCACTACATCACTGAAGCATCATTTTGAGATTAGTAGCAACTCTCACAATATTACTTTAGCATCATTTTGAGGATCGTAGCAACTCTCACGACATTACTGGAGCCTCATTTTTAGGTTTTTAGCAACTATCACTACATCACTGTCAGCATCATTTCTTAGGTTTTTAGCAACTCTCACCACATCACTGTCGCATCATTTCTTAGGTTCATAGCAACTCTCACTACATCACTGTCAGCATCATTTTCAGGTTTTTAGCAACTCTCACCACATCACTTCTGCATCATTTCTTAGGGAAGTAGCAACTCTCATTACATCACTGTAGCATCATTTTCAGGTTTTTAGCAACTCTCACTACATTACTGTCAGCATCCTTTTGAGGTTTTTAGCAACTCTCACCGCATCACTGTAGCATCATTTCTTAGGTTTGTAGCAACTCTCATTACATCACTGTAGCATCATTTCTTAGGTTCGTAGCAACTCTCAATACATTACTGTAGCATCATTTTGAGGATAGTAGCAAATCTCACCACATCACTTCAGCATCATTTCTTAGATAAGTAGCAAATCTCATTACATCACTTTACTATGATTTTGAAATTACTATGAACTCTCACCACATCACTGTAGCATCATTTCTTACGTTTGTAGCAACTCTCACTACATCAGTGTAGCATCATTTTGAGGTTCGTAGCAACTCTCACTACATCACTGTAGCATCATTTCTTAGGTTAGTAGCAACTCTCATTACATGACTGTCGCATCATTTCTTCGCTTTGTAGCAACTCTCACCACATCACGGTCGCATCATTTTGAGGATAGTAGCAACTCTCACGACATCACTGTAGCATCATTTTTAGGTTTTAAGCAACTCTCAATTCGTCACTGTAGCTTCATTATGAGCTTCATAGCAATTATCACATTAGTGTCAGGATCATTTTTAGCTTCGTAGCAACTCTCACTGCATCACTGTCGCATCATTTCTTAGGTTAATAGCAACTCCCATTACCTCACTGTAGCATCATTTTGAGGTTCGTAGCAACTCTCACCACATCACTGTAGCATCATTTCTTAGGGAAGAATCAACTCTCATTACATCACTGTAGCATCATTTCTGAGTTTAGTAGCAACTCCCATTACATCACTGTAGCATCATTTCTGAGTTTAGTAGCAACTCCCATTACATCACTGTAGCATCATTTTGAGATTAGGAGCAACTCTCACAATATTACTTTAGCATCATTTTGAGGATAGTCGCAACTCTCACGACATTACTGGAGCCTCATTTTTAGGTTTTTAGCAACTATCACTACATCACTGTGGCATCATTTCTCAGGTTTGTAGCAACTCTCATTACATCACTGTGGCATCATTTTGAGGTTAGTAGCAAGTCTCACTACATGACTGTAGCATCATTTCTTCTGTTTTTAGCAACTCTCATAACATCGCTGTAGCATCATTTTGAGGTTCGTAGAATCTCTCACGACATCACTGTCAGCATCATTTTAAGGTTCGTAGCAACTCTCACTACATGACTGTCGCATCAATTCTTAGGTTTTTAGCAACTCTCACCACATCACTGTAACATCATTTCCTAGGTTAGTAGCAACTCTCACCACATCACTGTAGCATCATTTCTTAGATAAGTAGCAAAAGTCATTACATCACTTTAGCATGATTTTGAAATTACTATCAACTCTCACCACATCACTGTGGCATCATTTCTTAGGTTTGTAGCAACTCTCACTACATCACTGTAGCATCATTTTGAGGTTCGTAGCAACTCTCATTACATCACTGTAGCATCATACTGAGGATAGTAGCAAATCTCACCACATCACTTCAGCATCATTTCTTAGATAAGTAGCAACTCTCATTACATCACTTTACTATGATTTTGAAATTACGATCAACTCTCACCACATCACTGTAGCATCATTTCTTACGTTTGTAGCAACTCTCATTGCATCACTTTAGCATTATTCAAGATTAGTAGCAACTCTCATTACATCACTGTAGCATCATTTCTTAGATTAGTAGCAATTCTCACTACATCTACTGTAGCATCATTTTGAGCATCGTAGCAACTCTCACTACATCACTGTAGCATCATTTTGAGGTTCGTAGCAACTCTCATTGCATCACTTTAGCATTATTCAAGATTAGTAGCAACTCTCACTACATCACTGTAGCATCATTTTGAGGTTCGTAGAAACTCTCACTACATCACTGTCGCATCATTTTGAGGATAATAGCAACTCTCACCACATCACTGTAGCATCATTTCCTAGGTTAGTAGCAACTCTCACCACATCACTTTAGCATCATTTCTTACGTTTGGAGCAACTCTCATTAGATCACTGTGGCATCATTTCTTAGATTAGTAGCAATTCTCACTACATCTACTGTAGCATCATTTTGCGCATCGTAGCAACTCTCACTACATCACTGTAGCATCATTTTGAGATTAGTAGCAACTCTCACTCCATCACTGTCGCATCATTTCTTAGGTTAGTAGCAACTCTCATTACATCACTGTAGCATCATTTCTGAGTTTAGTAGCAACTCCCATTACATCACTGTAGCATCATTTTGAGGATCGTAGAAACTCTCACTACATCACTTTCAGCATCATTTTGAGGTCATTAGCAACTCTCACGACATCACTGTAGCATCATTTTTAGGTTTTAAGCAACTCTCAATACATCTCTGTAGCTTCATTATGAGCTTCATAGCAATTATCACATTAGTGTCAGGATCATTTTTAGCTTCGTAGCAACTCTCACTACATCACTGTCGCATCATTTCTTAGGTTAATAGCAACTCCCATTACCTCACTGTAGCATCATTTTGAGGTTCGTAGCAACTCTCACCACATCACTGTAGCATCATTTTAAGGATAGTAGCAACTCTCACCACATCACTGTAGCATCATTTTAAGGATAGTAGCAACTCTCACCACATCACTGTAGCATCATTTTAAGGATAGTAACAACTCTCACCACATCACTGTCAGCATTTTTTTGAGGTAAGTAGCAACTCTCACTACATCACTGTCGCATCATTTTGAGGATAGTAGCAACTCTCACGACATTACTGTGGCATCATTTTGAGATTGGGAGCAACTCTCACGACATCACTGTAGCATCATTTGTAGGTTTTAAGCAACTCTCAATACGTCACTGTAGCTTCATTATGAGCTTCATAGCAATTATCACATTAGTGTCAGGATCATTTTTAGCTTCGTAGCAACTCTCACTGCATCACTGTCGCATCATTTCTTAGGTTAATAGCAACTCCCATTACCTCACTGAAGCATCATTTTGAGGTTTGTAGCAACTCTCACCACATCACTGTAGCATCATTTTAAGGATAGTAGCAACTCTCACCACATCACTGTCAGCATTTTTTTGAGGTAAGTAGCAACTCTTACGACATCACTGTCGCATCATTTTGAGGATAGTAGCAACTCTCACGACATCACTGGAGCATCATTTTAAGGATCGTAGCAACTCTCACCACATCACTGTCAGCATCATTTTGAGGTAAGTAACAACTCTCATTACATCACTGTAGCATCATTTTGAGATTAGTAGCAACTCTCATTACATCACTGTAGCATCATTTTGAGGTTCGTAGAAACTCTCACTACATCACTGTAGCATCATTTCTTAGGTTAATAGCAACTCCCATTACATCACTGTAGCATCATTTTGAGGTTCGTAGCAACTCTCACCACATCACTGTAGCATCATTTTAAGGATAGTAGCAACTCTCACCACATCACTGTAGCATCATTTCTTAGATAAGTAGCAACTCTCATTACATCACTTTAGCATGATTTTGAAATTACTATCAACTCTCACCACATCACTGTGGCATCATTTCTTAGGTTTGTAGCAACTCTCACTACATCACTGTAGCATCATTTTGAGGTTCGTAGCAACTCTCATTACATCACTGTAGCGTCATATTGAGGATAGTAGCAAATCTCACCACATCACTTCAGCATCATTTCTTAGATAAGTAGCAACTCTCATTACATCACTTTACTATGATTTTGAAATTACTATCAACTCTCACCACATCACTGTGGCATCATTTCTTAGGTTTGTAGCAACTCTCATTACATCACTGTAGCATCATTTCTTAGATTAGTAGCAATTCTCACTACATCTACTGTAGCATCATTTTGAGATGAGTAGCAACTCTCACTCCATCACTGTAACATCATTTCCTAGGTTAGTAGCAACTCTCACCACATCACTGTAGCATCATTTCTTAGATAAGTAGCAAAAGTCATTACATCACTTTAGCATGATTTTGAAATTACTATCAACTCTCACCACATCACTGTGGCATCATTTCTTAGGTTTGTAGCAACTCTCACTACATCACTGTAGCATCATTTTGAGGTTCGTAGCAACTCTCATTACATCACTGTAGCATCATACTGAGGATAGTAGCAAATCTCACCACATCACTTCAGCATCATTTCTTAGATAAGTAGCAACTCTCATTACATCACTTTACTATGATTTTGAAATTACGATCAACTCTCACCACATCACTGTAGCATCATTTCTTACGTTTGTAGCAACTCTCATTGCATCACTTTAGCATTATTCAAGATTAGTAGCAACTCTCATTACATCACTGTAGCATCATTTCTTAGATTAGTAGCAATTCTCACTACATCTACTGTAGCATCATTTTGAGCATCGTAGCAACTCTCACTACATCACTGTAGCATCATTTTGAGGTTCGTAGCAACTCTCATTGCATCACTTTAGCATTATTCAAGATTAGTAGCAACTCTCACTACATCACTGTAGCATCATTTTGAGGTTCGTAGAAACTCTCACTACATCACTGTCGCATCATTTTGAGGATAATAGCAACTCTCACCACATCACTGTAGCATCATTTCCTAGGTTAGTAGCAACTCTCACCACATCACTTTAGCATCATTTCTTACGTTTGGAGCAACTCTCATTAGATCACTGTGGCATCATTTCTTAGATTAGTAGCAATTCTCACTACATCTACTGTAGCATCATTTTGCGCATCGTAGCAACTCTCACTACATCACTGTAGCATCATTTTGAGATTAGTAGCAACTCTCACTCCATCACTGTCGCATCATTTCTTAGGTTAGTAGCAACTCTCATTACATCACTGTAGCATCATTTCTGAGTTTAGTAGCAACTCCCATTACATCACTGTAGCATCATTTTGAGGATCGTAGAAACTCTCACTACATCACTTTCAGCATCATTTTGAGGTCATTAGCAACTCTCACGACATCACTGTAGCATCATTTTTAGGTTTTAAGCAACTCTCAATACATCTCTGTAGCTTCATTATGAGCTTCATAGCAATTATCACATTAGTGTCAGGATCATTTTTAGCTTCGTAGCAACTCTCACTACATCACTGTCGCATCATTTCTTAGGTTAATAGCAACTCCCATTACCTCACTGTAGCATCATTTTGAGGTTCGTAGCAACTCTCACCACATCACTGTAGCATCATTTTAAGGATAGTAGCAACTCTCACCACATCACTGTAGCATCATTTTAAGGATAGTAGCAACTCTCACCACATCACTGTAGCATCATTTTAAGGATAGTAACAACTCTCACCACATCACTGTCAGCATTTTTTTGAGGTAAGTAGCAACTCTCACTACATCACTGTCGCATCATTTTGAGGATAGTAGCAACTCTCACGACATTACTGTGGCATCATTTTGAGATTGGGAGCAACTCTCACGACATCACTGTAGCATCATTTGTAGGTTTTAAGCAACTCTCAATACGTCACTGTAGCTTCATTATGAGCTTCATAGCAATTATCACATTAGTGTCAGGATCATTTTTAGCTTCGTAGCAACTCTCACTGCATCACTGTCGCATCATTTCTTAGGTTAATAGCAACTCCCATTACCTCACTGAAGCATCATTTTGAGGTTTGTAGCAACTCTCACCACATCACTGTAGCATCATTTTAAGGATAGTAGCAACTCTCACCACATCACTGTCAGCATTTTTTTGAGGTAAGTAGCAACTCTTACGACATCACTGTCGCATCATTTTGAGGATAGTAGCAACTCTCACGACATCACTGGAGCATCATTTTAAGGATCGTAGCAACTCTCACCACATCACTGTCAGCATCATTTTGAGGTAAGTAACAACTCTCATTACATCACTGTAGCATCATTTTGAGATTAGTAGCAACTCTCATTACATCACTGTAGCATCATTTTGAGGTTCGTAGAAACTCTCACTACATCACTGTAGCATCATTTCTTAGGTTAATAGCAACTCCCATTACATCACTGTAGCATCATTTTGAGGTTCGTAGCAACTCTCACCACATCACTGTAGCATCATTTTAAGGATAGTAGCAACTCTCACCACATCACTGTAGCATCATTTCTTAGATAAGTAGCAACTCTCATTACATCACTTTAGCATGATTTTGAAATTACTATCAACTCTCACCACATCACTGTGGCATCATTTCTTAGGTTTGTAGCAACTCTCACTACATCACTGTAGCATCATTTTGAGGTTCGTAGCAACTCTCATTACATCACTGTAGCGTCATATTGAGGATAGTAGCAAATCTCACCACATCACTTCAGCATCATTTCTTAGATAAGTAGCAACTCTCATTACATCACTTTACTATGATTTTGAAATTACTATCAACTCTCACCACATCACTGTGGCATCATTTCTTAGGTTTGTAGCAACTCTCATTACATCACTGTAGCATCATTTCTTAGATTAGTAGCAATTCTCACTACATCTACTGTAGCATCATTTTGAGATGAGTAGCAACTCTCACTCCATCACTGTCGCATCATTTCTTAGGTTAGTAGCAACTCTCATTACATCACTGTAGCATCATTTTGAGATTCGGAGCAACTCTCATTACATCACTGTCGCATCATTTTGAGGATAGTAGCAACTCTCACAATATTACTTTCGCATCATTTTGAGGATAGTAGCAACTCTCACGACATTACTGGAGCCTCATTTTTAGGTTTTTAGCAACTATCACTACATCACTGTCAGCATCATTTCTTAGGTTTTTAGCAACTCTCACCACATCACTGTCGCATCATTTCTTAGGTTCATAGCAACTCTCACTACATCACTGTCAGCATCATTTTCAGGTTTTTAGCAACTCTCACCACATCACTTCTGCATCATTTCTTAGGGAAGTAGCAACTCTCATTACATCACTGTAGCATCATTTTCAGGTTTTTAGCAACTCTCACTACATTACTGTCAGCATCCTTTTGAGGTTTTTAGCAACTCTCACCGCATCACTGTAGTATCATTTCTTAGGTTTGTAGCAACTCTCATTACATCACTGTAGCATCGTTTCTTAGGTTCGTAGCAACTCTCAATACATTACTGTAGCATCATTTTGAGGATAGTAGCAAATCTCACCACATCACTTCAGCATCATTTCTTAGATAAGTAGGAACTCTCATTACATCACTTTACTATGATTTTGAAATTACGATCAACTCTCACCACATCACTGTAGCATCATTTCTTACGTTTGTAGCAACTCTCAATACATCACTGTAGCATCATTTTGAGATTAGTAGCAACTCTCACTACATGACTGTAGCATCATTTTGAGATTAGTAGCAACTCTCACTACATGACTGTAGCATCATTTTGAGGTTAGTAGCAACTATCACTCCATCACTGTCGCATCATTTCTTAGGTTAGTAGCAACTCTCATTACATCACTTCTGCATCATTTCTTAGGGAAGTAGCAACTCTCATTACATCACTGTAGCATCATTTCAGAGTTTAGTAGCAACTCCCATGACATCACTGTAGCATCATTTTGAGGTTCGTAGCAACTCTCACCACATCACTGTCAGCATCATTTTTAGATTCAGAGCAACTCTCACTACATCAGTGTAGCATCATTTTGAGGTTCGTAGCAACTCTCACTACATCACTGTAGCATCATTTCTTAGGTTAGTAGCAACTCTCATTACATGACTGTCGCATCATTTCTTAGGTTTGTAGCAACTCTCACCACATCACGGTCGCATCATTTTGAGGATAGTAGCAACTCTCACTCCATCACTTTCAGCATCATTTTGAGGTCCGTAGCAACTCTCACGACATCACTGTAGCATCATTTTTAGGTTTTAAGCAACTCTCAATACGTCACTGTAGCTTCATTATGAGCTTCATAGCAATTATCACATTAGTGTCAGGATCATTTTTAGCTTCGTAGCAACTCTCACTAAATCACTGTCGCATCATTTCTTAGGTTAATAGCAACTCCCATTACCTCACTGTAGCATCATTTTGAGGTTCGTAGCAACTCTCACCACATCACTGTAGCATCATTTCTTAGGGAAGAATCAACTCTCATTACATCACTGTAGCATCATTTCTGAGTTTAGTAGCAACTCTCATTACATCACTGTAGCATCATTTTGAGATTAGTAGCAACTCTCACCACATCACTGTCAGCATTTTTTTGAGGTAAGTAGCAACTCTTACGACATCACTGTCGCATCATTTTGAGGATAGTAGCAACTCTCACGACATCACTGGAGCATCATTTTAAGGATCGTAGCAACTCTCACCACATCACTGTCAGCATCATTTTGAGGTAAGTAACAACTCTCATTACATCACTGTAGCATCATTTTGAGATTAGTAGCAACTCTCATTACATCACTGTAGCATCATTTTGAGGTTCGTAGAAACTCTCACGACATCACTGTAGCATCATTTCTTAGGTTAGTAGCAACTAACTACGTCATTGAAGCATCATTTCTTAGTTTTGTAGCAACTCTCATTGCATCACTTTAGCATTATTCTAGATTAGTTGCAACTCTCACCACATCACTGTAGCATCACTTCTTAGGTTCATAGCAACTGTAATTACATCACTGTAGCATCATTTTGAGATTAGTAGCAACTCTCACAATATTACTTTTGCATCATTTTGAGGATAGTAGCAACTCTCACGACATTACTGGAGCCTCATTTTTAGGTTTTTAGCAACTATCACTACATCACTGTGGCATCATTTCTCAGGTTTGTAGCAACTCTCACTACATTACTGGAGCATCATTTCTTAGGTTAGTTGCAACTCTCATTACATCACTGTGGCATCATTTTGAGGTTAGTAGCAAGTCTCACGACATGACTGTAGCATCATTTCTTAGGTTTTTAGCAACTCTCATAACATCACTGTAGCATCATTTTTAGGTTCGTAGCAACTCTCATTGCATCACTTTAGCATTATTCAAGATTAGTAGCAAGTCTCACCACATCACTGTAGCATCATTTTGAGGTTCGTAGCAACTCTCATTGCATCACTTTAGCATTATTCAAGATTAGTAGCAACTCTCACCACATCACTGTAGCATCATTTTGAGGTTCGTAGAATCTCTCACGACATCACTGTCAGCATCATTTTAAGGTTTGTAGCAAGTCTCACTACATCACTGTAGTATCATTTCTTAAGTTCATAGCAACTCTCATAACATCACTTTAGCATCATTTTGAGGTTCTTAGCAACTCTCACTCCGTTACTGTCAGCATCATTTTAAGGTTCGTAGGAAGTCTCACTACATGACTGTCACCATCATTTTGAGGTTAGTAGCAACTCTCACCACATCACTGTAGTATCATTTCTTAGGTTCATAGCAACTCTCATGACATCACTTTAGCATCATTTTGAGGTTCTTCGCAACTCTCACTACATCACTGTAAGCATCCTTTTGAGGTTTTTAGCAACTCTCACTACATGACTGTCACCATCATTTTGAGGTTTGTAGCAACTCTCATTCCATCACTTTAGCATCATTTTGAGGATAGTAGCAACTCTCAAGACATCACTGGAGCATCATTTCCTAGGTTAGTAGCAACTCTCACCACATCACTGTAGCATCATTTCTTAGATAAGTAGCAACTCTCATTACATCACTTTAGCATGATTTTGAAATTACTATCAACTCTCACCACATCACTGTGGCATCATTTCTTAGGTTTGTAGCAACTCTCACTACATCACTGTAGCATCATTTTGAGGTTCGTAGCAACTCTCATTACATCACTGTAGCATCATATTGAGGATAGTAGCAAATCTCACCACATCACTTCAGCATCATTTCTTAGATAAGTAGCAACTCTCATTACATCACTTTACTATGATTTTGAAATTACTATCAACTCTCACCACATCACTGTCGCATCATTTCTTACGTTTGTAGCAACTCTCATTACATCACTGTAGCATCATTTCTTAGATTAGTAGCAATTCTCACTACATCTACTGTAGCATCATTTTGAGATGAGTAGCAACTCTCACTCCATCACTGTCGCATCATTTCTTAGGTTAGTAGCAACTCTCATTACATCACTTCTGCATCATTTCTTAGGGAAGTAGCAACTCTCATTACATCACTGTAGCATCTTTTTGAGATTCGGAGCAACTCTCATTACATCACTGTCGCATCATTTTGAGGATAGTAGCAACTCTCACTACATCACTTTCAGCATCATTTTGAGGTCCCTAGCAACTCTCACGACATCACTGTAAGCATCCTTTTGAGGTTTTTAGCAACTCTCACTACATGACTGTAGCATCATTTTGAGGTTTGTAGCAACTCTCATTCCATCACTTTAGCATCATTTTGAGGATAGTAGCAACTCTCAAGACATCACTGGAGCATCATTTCCTAGGTTAGTAGCAACTCTCACCACATCACTGTAGCATCATTTCTTAGATAAGTAGCAACTCTCATTACATCACTTTAGCATGATTTTGAA
This sequence comes from Aulostomus chinensis, assembly GCF_037954235.1. Taxonomy (NCBI): domain Eukaryota; kingdom Metazoa; phylum Chordata; class Actinopteri; order Syngnathiformes; family Aulostomidae; genus Aulostomus; species Aulostomus chinensis. The sequence goes on along the minus strand of NC_141320.1, from coordinate 51,866,856 downwards.
ATTACTATCAACTCTCACCACATCACTGTGGCATCATTTCTTAGGTTTGTAGCAACTCTCATTACATCACTGTAGCATCATTTCTTAGATTAGTAGCAATTCTCACTACATCTACTGTAGCATCATTTTGAGATGAGTAGCAACTCTCACTCCATCACTGTCGCATCATTTCTTAGGTTAGTAGCAACTCTCATTACATCACTTCTGCATCATTTCTTAGGGAAGTAGCAACTCTCATTACATCACTGTAGCATCATTTCTGAGTTAAGTAGCAACTCCCATTACATCACTGTAGCATCATTTTGAGGTTCGTAGCAACTCTCACCATATCACTGTCAGCATCATTTTTAGATTCGGAGCAACTCTCATTACATCTCTGTAGCATCATTTTGAGATTCGGAGCAACTCTCATTACATCACTGTCGCATCATTTTGAGGATAGTAGCAACTCTCACTACATCACTTTCAGCATCATTTTGAGGTCCGTAGCAACTCTCACGACATCACTGTAGCATCATTTTTAGGTTTTAAGCAACTCTCAATACGTCACTGTAGCTTCATTATGAGCTTCATAGCAATTATCACATTCGTGTTAGGATCATTTTTAGCTTCGTAGCAACTCTCACTACATCACTGTCGCATCATTTCTTAGGTTAATAGCGACTCCCATTACCTAACTGTAGCATCATTTTGAGGTTCGTAGCAACTCTCACCACATCACTGTAGCATCATTTTAAGGATAGTAGCAACTCTCACCACATCACTGTAGCATCATTTTAAGGATAGTAACAACTCTCACCACATCACTGTGGCATCATTTTGAGATTGGGAGCAACTCTCACGACATCACTGTAGCATCATTTGTAGGTTTTAAGCAACTCTCAATACGTCACTGTAGCTTCATTATGAGCTTCATAGCAATTATCACATTAGTGTCAGGATCATTTTTAGCTTCGTAGCAACTCTCACTACATCACTGTCGCATCATTTCTTAGGTTAATAGCAACTCCCATTACCTCACTGAAGCATCATTTTGAGGTTCGTAGCAACTCTCACCACATCATGTAGCATCATTTTAAGGATAGTAGCAACTCTCACCACATCACTGTCAGCATTTTTTTGAGGTAAGTAGCAACTCTTACTACATCACTGTCGCATCATTTTGAGGATAGTAGCAACTCTCACGACATTACTGTAGCATCATTTTGAGGTAAGTAACAACTCTCATTACATCACTGTAGCATCATTTTGAGATTAGTAGCAACTCTCATTACATCACTGTAGCATCATTTTGAGGTTCGTAGAAACTCTCACGACATCACTGTAGCATCATTTCTTAGGTTAGTAGCAACTAACTACGTCATTGAAGCATCATTTCTTAGTTTTGTAGCAACTCTCATTGCATCACTTTAGCATTATTCTAGATTAGTTGCAACTCTCACCACATCACTGTAGCATCACTTCTTAGGTTCATAGCAACTGTAATTACATCACTGTAGCATCATTTTGAGATTAGTAGCAACTCTCACAATATTACTTTAGCATCATTTTGAGGATAGTAGCAACTCTCACGACATTACTGGAGCCTCATTTTTAGGTTTTTAGCAACTATCACTACATCACTGTGGCATCATTTCTCAGGTTTGTAGCAACTCTCACTACATTACTGGAGCATCATTTCTTAGGTTAGTTGCAACTCTCATTACATCACTGTGGCATCATTTTGAGGTTAGTAGCAAGTCTCACTACATGACTGTAGCATCATTTCTTAGGTTTTTAGCAACTCTCATAACATCACTGTAGCATCATTTTGAGGTTCGTAGCAACTCTCATTGCATCACTTTAGCATTATTCAAGATTAGTAGCAACTCTCACCACATCACTGTAGCATCATTTCTTAGGTTCATAGCAATTCTCATAACATCACTTTAGCATCATTTTGAGGTTCTTAGCAACTCTCACTACGTTACTGTCAGCATCCTTTTGAGGTTTTTAGCAACTATCATTACATCACTGTGGCATCATTTCTTAGGTTTGTGGCAACTCTCATGACATCACAGGAGCCTCATTTTGAAATAAGTAGCAACTCTCATTACATTACTTTCGCATCATTTTGAGATTAGTAGAAACTCACATTGCATCACTTTAGCATTATTCTAGATTAGTAGCAACTCTCACCACATCACTTTAGCATCATTTTGAGGTTCATAGAATCTCTCACGACATCACTGTCAGCATCATTTTAAGGTTCGTAGGAAGTCTCACTAAATGACTGTCACCATCATTTTGAGGTTAGTAGCAACTCTCACTACATCACTGTAAGCATCTTTTTCAGGTTTTTAGCAACTCTCACTATATTACTGTCAGCATCCTTTTGAGGTTTTTAGCAACTCTCACTGCATGACTGTAGCATCATTTTGAGGTTTGTAGCAACTCTCATTCCATCACTTTAGCATTATTCTAGATTAGTAGCAACTCTCACTTCATCACTTTTAGCATCATTTTGAGGATAGAAGCAACTCTCAAGACATCACTGGAGCATCATTTGTTAGGTTAGTAGCAACTCTCATTACTTCACTGTAGCATCATTTTGAGATTCGTAGCATCTCTCACGACATCACTGTTCCATCATTTCTTAGGTTAGTAGCCACTAACTATGTCATTGAAGTATCATTTCTTAGTTTTGTACCAACTCTCATTGCATCACTTTAGCATCATTTCTTAGGTTCATAGCAACTGTAATTACATTACTGTGGCATCATTTTGAGGTTAGTAGCAACCCTCACGACATCACTTAAGCATCATTTTGAGATTAGTAGCAACTATCACTACATCACTGTCAGCATAATTTTAAGGTTAGTAGCAACTCTCATTACATTACTGTAGCATCATTTTGAGGTTCGTAGAAACTCTCACAACATCACTCTAAGCATCATTTTGAGGTTTGTAGCAACTCTCATTCCATCACTTTAGCATTATTCTAGATTAGTAGCAACTCTCACTACATCACTGTAGCATCATTTCTGAGGTTCGTAGCAACTCTCACTACATCACTTTCAGCATCATTTTGCGGATAGTAGCAACTCTCACGACCTCACTGTAGCATCATTTCTTAGGTTAGTAGCAACTCTCATGACATCACTGTAGCATCATTTCTTAGGTTCGTAGCAACTCTCATTACATCACTATGGCATCATTTCTTAGGTTTGTAGCAACTAACTACATCACTGTAAGCATCATTTTTAGGTGAGTAGCAACTCTCACCACATCAATGTTAGCATCATTTTGAGGATTTTCGCAACTCACACTACATTGCTGTCCGCATCATTTCTTAGGTTCATCGCAACTCTCACGACATCGTTTAAGCATCATTTTGAGATTAGTAGCAACTCTCACTACATCACTGTGGCATCATTTCTTAGGTTTGTGGCAACTCTCACGACATCACTGTCAGCATCATTTTAAGGTTAGTAGCAACTCTCACTACATTAGTGGAGCATCATTTCTTAGGTTTGTGGCAACTCTCACTACATCACTGCAGCATCATTTTGAGGTTCGTAGAAACTCTCACGACATTACTGGAGCCTCATTTTTAGGTTTTTAGCAACTCTCACTACATCACTGTGGCATCATTTCTTAGGTTAGTAGCAACTCTCATTACATTACTGTCAGCATCCTTTTGAGGTTTTTAGCAACTCTCCATACATCACTGTGGCATCATTTCTTAGGTTCGTAGCAACTCTCATTACATCACTGTCAGTATAATTTTAAGGTTAGTAGCAACTCTCATTGCATGACTGTAGCATCATTTTGAGATTAGTAGCAACACTCACTATATTACTTTAGCATCATTTTGAGGATACTAGCAACTCTCACGACATCACTGTCAGCATCATTTCTTAGGTTAGTAGCAACTCTCATTACATCACTATGGCATCATTTCTTAGGTTTGTAGCAACTAACTACATCACTGTAAGCATCATTTTTAGGTTAGTAGCAACTCTCACCACATCACTTTAGCATCATTTTGAGGTCGGTAACAACTCTCACGACATCAATGTTAGCATCATTTTGAGGATTTTCGCAACTCACACTACATTACTGTCCGCATCATTTCTTAGGTTCATAGCAACTCTCACGACATCGTTTAAGCATCATTTTGAGATTAGTAGCAACTCTCACTACATCACTGTGGCATCATTTCTTAGGTTAGTAGCAACTCTCACTCCATCACTGTAGCATCATTTTTAGGTTCGTAGCAACTCTCACGACATCACTGTCAGCATCATTTTAAGGTTAGTAGCAACTCTCACTACATTAGTGGAGCATCATTTCTTAGGTTTGTGGCAACTCTCACTACATCACTGCAGCATCATTTTGAGGTTCGTAGAAACTCTCACGACATTACTGGAGCCTCATTTTTAGGTTTTTAGCAACTCTCACTACATCACTGTGGCATCATTTCTTAGGTTAGTAGCAACTCTCATTACATCACTGTCAGCATCATTTTGAGGTTTTTAGCAACTCCCATTACATTACTGTCAGCATCCTTTTGAGGTTTTTAGCAACTCTCCATACATCACTGTAGCATCATTTCCTAGGTTAGTAGAAACTCTCACTACATCACTGTGGCATCATTTTGAGGATATTAGCAACTCTCACCACATCACTGTAGCATCATTTCTTAGGTTAGTAGCAACTCTCATTACATCACTGTCAGCATCATTTTGAGGATTTTAGCAACCCTCACTACATTACTTTAGCATTATTCTAGATTAGTAGGAACTCTCATTACATCACTGTAGCATCATATCTGAGGTTCGTAGCTTCTGTCACTACATCACTTTCAGCATCATTTTGAGATTAGTAACAACTTTCACTGTATTACTTTAGCATCATTTTGAGGATAGTAGCAATTCTTATTACATCACGATAGCATCATTTTGAGGTAAGCAGAAACTCTATGCGACAAGGTGAGCCTTGAAAACGGCATCGGTCGAGCTTCCCGGGCTTGGGATATCCGATATCCGACATCCGGCATCGTTGTGAGAAACAAAGGGGGCTGCGCACGTGGCAGATTGGCACAAGGTAGGAAAGATCAGGCGCTGTGTCAGCCTCCCTGCCTGTCAGTCAGAAGGCTGTGTCCCTGAAGCTCATGTCTGTTCCGAAGCTCAGCAAGTCATACTTACCTGGCAGGGGAGATACCATGATCAGCAAGGTGGTTCTCCCCGGGTGAGGCTCAGCCATTGCACTGGGGCTGTGCTGACCCTGGTGAATTCCCCAAATGTGGGAATCTCAACTGCATAATTTCTGACAGTGGGGGACTGCATCCGTGCTCTCCCCTGTGATCATGTGAAAAAACAAAAGAAAGAAAGAAAGAAAGAAAGGCAGATGACGGCGGCAACAACGGTGACCGCCTGTACCGGCCAGTTGGCGGTCTAATCTTGTGCTGGCCAGCCTGAGGAGACCGCGGAGGACGTAGCCTCGATGAGCTCCCAGTATTTCTCACACCTTCCAGCCCTAAATGAAGAGGGCAGTGTTTCTGCCACATTTAGTTGAGGGTCATGGTATCTGACAAGCCCTGGGCTCAGGACAATACATCCACGGCTCGTCTTCGCAGTAAGTGGAAGGATACCAGAGAATTCATGCGTGGGAGGAGATCAACTTGGAAAACTCGGACTCTCAACTCTTACTACATGACTGTCAGCATCACTTTGAGGTTATTTGAAACTTTCACTACATTACAGTTCAAATCATTTTGAGTTATTAGCAATTCTTACTGCATCACTGTCGCATCATTTTGAGATCATTAGCAGTTCTTCTTACATCACTGTAGCATTATTTTGAGGTTAGTAGCAACTCTTACTACATGACCGTAAGCAAAAACATTTCCTACCGGAGAGCAGAATCGTGGCGTCAGACGAGGCAGGAGGAGGAAGCCCGCAGCCCAGACTACACAAACGATGGCCGGGAGAGGATAATCAGAACACCACAGATCATCGGCAGCTTGATATGAAAGGCAGACAACTACGCGTCTTACCCACAGAAAGCGCACCACGCACACACCGGCCCAAGGGAGACAGCCCAGCTCCCGGTAACACCACACCGCTGGACGGAGCAAAACTGGAGTAAACAGGGGGCCCATGACACTGAATAATGGAGCAGAGCAAGCATGCATACCTTTGTTTGTAACCGATCTGCTGACCAGCGAGACGCCACCACGCACGGCTGTAGGCTCCGTAAAGGAGGGAGAGGAAGTGGAAAGGACGGAGAAGGGTCGGACCAGGTCTACTTCTAGGTGACCACTCACTATCGTCTGCCACACTGCCCCTCACGGTGGGGAGTGTAGCGCTATCCTGCCACAGTACATTTGTTTCATTCTTTTGCTCTTGCACTTTAATTAAAATGGACTTGACTTGAGAATGTTTTGTTTCAAAATATAGATGAATTCCCAGATTTATAGGTAGCATGAGTATGAAGTTGCACTTGCACCCGGTGGGAAAATGTCCTCTGCATTTGACTCTAACTATGTAGGAGCAGTGGTAGCAGTGTCAGCCTGGGGGCTTGGTCAAGATCAATGACAGGAGTAGCAGACAGGTAATATCCATAGCATGCTTGTTGTTTTAGAGGAGTAAGGGTACACTGTTGGTCTCTCACCTGATGGGCTGTCATCAGCACAAATGATCTGTTCCTAAACATCAAAATCTACCATCCCCCCTGATTGTTTTTTACAACTGGAGTACTGGTTAACACTTTAGAAAGCCTTCATTCAGAGCTGTGAAGAACCTTGAACCTGATATCCCAGACATCAAAGTGGGCCACTAACTGGCCAGATGAAGCTATGCTAGGCTGCTGTATTCTGAAGAGCTAAAGTAGCAGCTTCTGAGAGGGATGCTAACCTGGATGTGTTCATCTCCTACTTTAATATCAGCCCCCAACTTGGAGCTCTGACAGCCTCCAGCTTGTTGTTCCTGTTTCTGCTTCAGTCAACAGGGAACGCCAACCTGCAGTAGAATCTTCAACAATGGAATAGAAAAGTGAGGAAGAAAAACTAGAATAAACTTACAAAGCTGAGAAATGTTCATGAAGAAGAAAGGCACACGTTATGATTGAGGCCAGAAACTAAAACTCCACACCAAATGTACTTTGACTTGTAGGATAATGAACTTGAATGTGTTGAAACAGCAGATCAATGAATCCACTACCACACAACAAGATGATGACCCCCTACCACAAGATGGCGTCACAGATCCTGACGCTCTGAGCAGGAAACACAGAGCAAAACATTACAACAAAGCTCCTGTTGTTCCCTACAGGAAAAACTGTGGCTCTGATGAGAAGAAGGATCCCAGCGTCCTCTGAGGATCCATGGCCGCACCATTGGGTAGAAGGACGATGGGGTCGGCACCAGGAGGAACCCTGGTGTCTCCGATGCAGGGAAGATGGAGCAGTGAAGAGGCCACATTGTGGCGTCCTAAAGAGGACATTTGGTGGAGCCTGAGACAGCAAACATCACGCCCCCTTCATCAGAAGAACCACAGCACCAGAAGAAAGAATCCTGGCAGTGACGACAGGGAGGATCAGGGTGACCTCCTCACCTCCACCTTTGAACCTTCAAATGAACTTTAAAAAGCTTTAGAGTGGAGAAGGTTTTTAAAACCTTTTATTGTTTTTTCCTTTCATTCTCATTTGTGCGATTGTCTGATTTATTAGAAATAAACACTGTCTGCTGGGTTTCCATCGACTGTGATTCTCTTTTTGCATGCAAGTTGAAAGTTATGCCAATAAAAACCACAAGTATTTGAAGACCAAAGGAAGAACCCCCAAAGTCAGGACCCTGAGATCAAAGTGAGCGCTCTGATCTCAGAGGTCTGGGATATTTCCCATCCCATGGCCCTTCAAATAAGAGCCCTGTGTCTCTGTCTCAAAGTTTTCAACCGTATTTGTTTGTTAAATTAAAACCAGACGACCACTGTGGTCCTTTTTTACACGGTAAGTAAAGCACAGATGCCCTGGTGGACCTGTTGGCACCCTGGACTTTGAATCCAGTGACCTGAGTCCAAGTCTCAGTTCCAGCAGGTTTCCTGCAGCCTTCAGCAGAGCTGCCATGTTTCTCTGTAGAGAACTAAGTGATGCTCTCAGCAGGTTGAGGGCACCACCAACAAGTGAGGGATGAACCTCTGACTTCCTTCTTGTCAAACAGGAAACTCCTAATACGTCATTTGAGTAAAGTACCTCATATTCCTGACATCCAAGTAGTAGTGAAGTGGAGGAAGAAGGGAGGAGATCTCCAACAGGATCCTTCTTCCCTCTGTCCTCCTTGATCTCATGGATCACCACAGTCAAGGGGAGACCCAAGCTCCCGGATGGATCTGGCACTCAGGAACTGCTGAGTTTTCCAGTGGACTTTGTTCCATCCATGGTTCAGGAACAGGACTCCTCCTGGTTAACCTGGTATCTTTCCACCCAACTGTGGGTTCTTGGAGAATTTTTCATGTCATGTCAAGAAATCAGGCTGGTGGGTTTTTCAATGAGAGAAATTCTGGTAACTTAATTAAGTGGCATGTTTGTTGAAGCAGTAATTAACTGATAAATTAAGGAAGGCCTGGCCAGTCTTTGCTCCCAGGTCATACGATGGAGTTAGAAAGTCCTGAATCAATCTGGAGTTCCATGATTTCCTTGTGGTTCTTGTTCCTTTTGCCAATGTAGTCTGGAACAAGAGCAAGATGAACCTCCACATAGCAACAGGTTGATTGCAGGTAATGTCAAGTTGTATTTAGAGGAACCTCCTCCTTGTGTTTGGTTCCAGGGTGGAAGGGTGAGCCCTCTGGACTCTGGATCCAGTGATCAGAGTTCAAGTCTCAGAAGGACCTTCCTGTCTGGAATGTGTCCCATGTAACAAACTGATCAAGAGATGTTACGTGGTTCAAATGTTCTGGTTCATTTCTTACTGCCATGAACTCAGACTGTGTGTTTAATGTTAACAATAAATGTAACAACTAAGGAGCCAGTAGCTCCTGTGGAAAAAAATTCTACTTTGTCAGTGAATTAATTCATTTGATATTGAAGTCTGCAAATGTCAGTGTCTGTCAGGATGGCCGAGCGGTCTAAGGTGCTGCGTTCAGGTCGCAGTCTCTCCTGGAGGCGTGGGTTCGAATCCCACTTCTGACAAAGGACATTTTCTCCACATTCCTATGCATCCACAGTGGTAAATTCCAAACCCGTTGAAGTTGCTCTCCACTGATGGGAGTGAGTGGTTGAACTGGCAGCAGAGGAGGCAAAGGAGCTTCCCTGTGATGTCCCAACATCGCCTGGTTTCCTCCAACATGGAGCAGCCACCAAACTCTAACTTCAATGTTGGATCAAAGTCTGCTGAAGGAATGTGTTTTCTTTCAATTCACATTTTGTCCATTAACTTCATAATCAGAGACTCCATCTCATCACATGACTAAAGTCTGGGTTCTGTCGTGGTGGTAAAATATCCTTCCATGCCCCTCACTAGTTTGCACACAGAAAAGCATATTTTACTGGTTTCAGATCTCTTAGCTTGTTCTCTCTCTTAAACCTGCTGAGGCAGCTTTCATTGTGTGATTGATTTTAAAATATAAATGTGGAACAGAACCATTGGAATCAGATGTCAGGACATTTGAAGGAATGTCAATCTCCTTTTGAAATGTTGCAGTGTGCAGCTGAGGCTCTCTGGCAGTGGCACCAGGAGCCCCAATGGCAGAACCTGGACCCTCCTGGAGGAGAACCACAGGTGAGGGCCTTCTTGGCTCCAGATTGATGGAAATCAAGTGTCTGAGGCTGTTAGCAGCCATTAAGTTGATCTGGTTGGCACTGGTATTTGTTCTTGCTGCAGCTCAGGAGTGATTCAGGAGAAGAGTTTCAGAACAGCCCAGGTTGGGGACTGGAATTTTAAAATGTCCCCTGGAACCAAACAACCTTGGAGGGTAAAACCTCCAATCATAGCCACTCAGATGCAGCAGCAGAAGAAGCTGTCATCCACCCTGACAGTCAGAGCATCAAGTCAAGAAAACATCACCATCTTGTAGTTCCAAACCTCCACCTGTCAGATTCAGCTACTTCTGATTGTGGGACTTTAAACTTGAACACAATGGAATTTGGACAAGGAGTTTTCCTTCCAGTCCAAACATCATCGTCCAGCCTCCAACCAGAGGTCCATCAGTTATCATGGAGCCACAGGTGGAGTCTGGATTCTTTTCTGGAATGAGACGGCAATGAGAGTCCTGCCAAGTGACATCACTGACATGACTGGATGACTTCAGTCACATGACTGGATGACTTCAGTCACGTGACTGGATGACTTCAGTCACGTGACTGGATGACAGTGTAGATGCCAATGTAGAGGTTGGGGAAATCGTCTCTGAGAATCCAGCTTGAACCCACAGCCTCCTTGTTTTCCAAAAACCCAAACAGCGACCATCAGTCTCCCTCCAATCCTGTTCTTGGGTAAACAACAAAAACAGAGTAAAAGTCTCTGGCAACATATTTGTTTCCTGTAGGGTTTCTTCATGTATGTGTGGTGTACCTGCTTTCCCAGAGGACTGCCATCTTTGTTCTGTGGCTGACATGTTTTAGTGTCAGCACAGGTCATAGCGCTGAGACTGAACTCTCATTCTCCTCCAACTATTATTTCCACCTCACACTCCTGCATATATTCAAGTGAACAGGGAACACAAATTTATGCTCAACTTCTCCTGTGTATTCATCCACAGTCACTAAACAACAACCAAACCAAACAAAAGGGGGTTTGCTAGCATGGCGATCAGCTGTAGTTCACCATCTTATCCAGGTCACATGACTCAGGAGTAGCGTGGCCGTCTGGCAACCAAAGGGTGGCTGGTTTGATCCTCACTTTCTCCAGTGACCATGTCAAAGTGTCCTTGAGTAAGAGACTGAACCCCTAAATACTTCTGATGAGTAGGTTGGCTCCTTGCATGGCAGCCTTCAGCATCAGTGTGTGAGTGTGTGTGAATGAGAGGACATTGTTCAGCTCCTTGAGTGCTGCTGAGGTAGAAAGGCCAAAACATTTAAATAATGCAACAGTCATGTAGTAACATGTACACTGATGTCGTCAGAGTTGCAATGAACTTCAAAATGATGCTAAGGTGATGTAATGAGAGTTGCTACGAACCTAAGAAATGACGCTACAGTGATGTAGGGAGAGTTGTTACTCATCTCAAAATGATGCGAAAGTGATGTAATGAGAGTTGCGACGAATCTAAGAAATGATGCTACAGTGATGTGGTGAGATTTGCCAGTATGCTCAAAATGATGCTGACAGTGATGTAGTGAGAGTTGCTACTTTCCTCAAAATGATGCTAAAGTGATGTAATGAGAGTTGCGAAAAACCTAAGAAATGATGCCACAGTAATGTAGTGAGAGTTGCGACGAAACTCAAAATGATGCAAAGGTGATGTAATGAGAGTTGCTGCTAACCTAAGAAATAATGCTACAGTGATGTGATGAGAGTTGCTACGATGCTCAAAATGATGCTACAGTCATGTAGTGAGAGTTGCAACTAACCTAAGAAATGATGCTACAGTGATGTGGTGAGAGTTGCTACTATGCTCAAAATGATGCTACAGTCATGTAGTGAGAGTTGCTACAATCCTCAAAATGATGCTTACATTGATTTCGTCAGAGTTGCTACGAACTTCAAAATGATGCTAAGGTGATGGAATGAGAGTTGCTACGAACGTAAGAAATGACGCTACAGTGATGTAGGGAGAGTTGCTACTCATCTCAAAATGATGCTGACAGTAATGTAGTGAGAGTTGATACTAATTTCAAAATGATGCTAAAGTGATATTATGAGAGTTGCTACGAACCTAAGAAATGATGCTACAGTGATGTTATGAGAGTTGCTACGAACCTAAGAAATGATGCGAAAGTGATGTATTGACAGTTGCTACTAACCTAAGAAATGATGTGAAAGTGATGTGGTAAGAGTTGCTACTATGCTCAAAATGATGCTACAGTCATGTAGTGTGAGTTGCTACAAACCTCAAAATGATGCTGACAGTGATGTGGTGCGAGTTACTAAAAACTTAAAAACGATACTTACATTGATGTCGTCAGAGTTGCTACGAACTTAAAATGATGCTAAGGTGATGTAATGAGAGTTGCTACGAACCTAAGAAATGACGCTACAGTGATGTGGTGAGAGTTGCTACTATGCTAAAAATGATGCTGACAGTAATGTAGTTAGAGTTGCTACTAATTTCAAAATGATGCTAAAGTGATGTAATGAGAGTTGCTACTATCCTCAAAATGATGCTACAGTGATGTGGTGAGAGTTGCTACTATCCTCAAAATGATGCTACAGTGATGTAATGAGAGTTTCTTCTAACCTAAGAAATGATGATACTGTAATGTAGTGAGAGTTGCTTCAAACCTCAAAATGATGCTGACAGTGATGTGGTGAAAGTTTCTACGAAGCTCAAAATGATGCTGACAGTAATGTAGTGAGAGTTGCTACTAATTTCAAAATGATGCGAAAGTGATGTAATGAGAGTTGCTACTAACCTAAGAAATGATGCTACAGCGATGTGGTGAGAGTTGCTACGATGCTCAAAATGATGCTACAGTCATGTAGTGAGAGTTGCTACTAACCTCAAAATGATGCTGAAAGTGATGTGGTGCGAGTTGCTAAAAACCTAAAAATGATGCTGACAGTAATGTAGTGAGAGTTGCTACTAATTTCAATATGATGCTAAGGTGATGTAATGAGAGTTGCTACGAACCTACGAAATGACGCTACAGTGATGTAGTGAGAGTTGCTACTATGCTCAAAATGATGCTACAGTCATGTTGTGAGAGTTGCTACAAACCTCAAAATGATGCTGACTGTAATGTAGTGAGAGTTGCTACTAATTTCAATATGATGCTAAGGTGATGTCATGAGAGTTGCCACGAACCTACGAAATGACGCTACAGTGATGGAGGGAGAGTTGCTACTAACCTAAGAAATAATGCTACAGTAATATAGTGAGAGTTGCTACTAATTTCAAAATGATGCGAAAGTGATGTAATGAGAGTTGCTACTAATCTAAGAAATGATGCTACAGTGATGTTGGGAGAGTTGCTACTCATCTCAAAATGATGAGAAAGTGATGTAATGACAGTTGCTACTATCCTCAAAATAATGCCACAGTAATGTAGTGAGAGTTGCGACGAAACTCAAAATGATGCTTACAGTGATGTGGTGAGAGTTGCGACTCATCTCAAAATTATTCAAAAGTGATGTAATGAGAGTTGCTATTAACATAAGAAATAAGGCTACAGTGATGTGGTGACAGTTGCTACTATGCTCAAAATGACGCTGACAGTAATGTAGTGAGAGTTGCTACTAATTTCAAAATGATGCTAAAGTGATGCAATGAGAGTTGCTACTATCCTCAAAATGATGCTACAGTGATGTAGTGAGAGTTGCTACTCATCTCAAAATGATGCTACAGTCATGAAGTGAGAATTGCTACAAACCTCAAAATGATGCTGACAGTCATGTAGTGAGAGTTGCTACGAACCTCAAAATGATGCTTACATTGATGTCGTCAGAGTTGCTACGAACTTCAAAATGATGCTAAGGTGATGTGATGAGAGTTGCTATGAACCTAAGAAATGACGCTACAGTGATGTAGGGAGAGTTGCTACTAACCTAAGATATAATGCTACAGTAATGTAGTGAGAGTTGCTACTAATTTCAAAATGATGCGAAAGTGATGTAATGAGAGTTGCTATTAACCTAAGAAATGATGCTACAGTGATGTTGGGAGAGTTGCTACTCATCTCAAAATGATGCGAAAGTGATGTAATGAGAATTCCTACTATCCTCAAAATGATGCCACAGTAATGGAGTGAGAGTTGCGACGAAACTCAAAATGATGCTACAGTCATGAGGTGAGAATTGCTACAAACCTCAAAATGATGCTGACAGTCATGTAGTGAGAGTTGCTACTAACCTCAAAATGATGCTTACATTGATTTGGTGAGAGTTGCGACTATCCTCAAAATGATGCGACAGTGATGTAGTGAGAGTTGCTACTCATCTCAAAAGTATTCTAAAGTGATGAAATGAGAGTTGCTATTAACATAATAAATAAGGCTCCAGTGATGTGGTGACAGTTGCTACTATGCTCAAAATGATGCTGACAGTAATGTAGTGAGAGTTGCTACTAATTTCAAAATGATGCCAAAGTGATGTAATGAGAGTTGCTACTATCCTCAAAATGATGCTACAGTGATGTGGTGAGAGTTGCTACTATGCTCAAAATGATGCTACAGTCATGTAGTGAGAGTTGCTACAAACCTCAAAATGATGCTGAAAGTCATGTAGTGAGAGTTGCTACTAACCTCAAAATGATGCTAAAGTGATGTAATGAGAGTTGCTACAAACCTCAAAATGATGCTGAAAGTCATGTAGTGAGAGTTGCTACTAATTTCAAAATGATGCTAAAGTGATGTAATGAGAGTTGCTACTATCCTCAAAATGATGCTACAGTGATGTAGTGAGAGTTGCTACTCATCTCAAAATGATGCTACAGTCATGAAGTGAGAATTGCTACAAACCTCAAAATGATGCTGACAGTCATGTAGTGAGAATTGCTACTAACCTCAAAATGATGCTTACAGTGATGTGGTGAGAGTTGCGACTCATCTCAAAATGATGCGAAAGTGATGAAATGAGAGTTGCTACTAACCTAAGAAATAATGCTACAGTCATGTGGTGACAGTTGCTACTATGCTCAAAATGACGCTGACAGTAATGTAGTGAGAGTTGCTACTAATTTCAAAATGATGCTAAAGTGATGCAATGAGAGTTGCTACTATCCTCAAAATGATGCTACAGTGATGTAGTGAGAGTTGCTACTCATCTCAAAATGATGCTACAGTCATGAAGTGAGAATTGCTACAAACCTCAAAATGATGCTGACAGTCATGTAGTGAGAGTTGCTACGAACCTCAAAATGATGCTTACATTGATGTCGTCAGAGTTGCTACGAACTTCAAAATGATGCTAAGGTGATGTGATGAGAGTTGCTATGAACCTAAGAAATGACGCTACAGTGATGTAGGGAGAGTTGCTACTAACCTAAGATATAATGCTACAGTAATGTAGTGAGAGTTGCTACTAATTTCAAAATGATGCGAAAGTGATGTAATGAGAGTTGCTATTAACCTAAGAAATGATGCTACAGTGATGTTGGGAGAGTTGCTACTCATCTCAAAATGATGCGAAAGTGATGTAATGAGAATTCCTACTATCCTCAAAATGATGCCACAGTAATGGAGTGAGAGTTGCGACGAAACTCAAAATGATGCTACAGTCATGAGGTGAGAATTGCTACAAACCTCAAAATGATGCTGACAGTCATGTAGTGAGAGTTGCTACTAACCTCAAAATGATGCTTACATTGATTTGGTGAGAGTTGCGACTATCCTCAAAATGATGCGACAGTGATGTAGTGAGAGTTGCTACTCATCTCAAAAGTATTCTAAAGTGATGAAATGAGAGTTGCTATTAACATAATAAATAAGGCTCCAGTGATGTGGTGACAGTTGCTACTATGCTCAAAATGATGCTGACAGTAATGTAGTGAGAGTTGCTACTAATTTCAAAATGATGCCAAAGTGATGTAATGAGAGTTGCTACTATCCTCAAAATGATGCTACAGTGATGTGGTGAGAGTTGCTACTATGCTCAAAATGATGCTACAGTCATGTAGTGAGAGTTGCTACAAACCTCAAAATGATGCTGAAAGTCATGTAGTGAGAGTTGCTACTAACCTCAAAATGATGCTAAAGTGATGTAATGAGAGTTGCTACAAACCTCAAAATGATGCTGAAAGTCATGTAGTGAGAGTTGCTACTAATTTCAAAATGATGCTAAAGTGATGTAATGAGAGTTGCTACTATCCTCAAAATGATGCTACAGTGATGTAGTGAGAGTTGCTACTCATCTCAAAATGATGCTACAGTCATGAAGTGAGAATTGCTACAAACCTCAAAATGATGCTGACAGTCATGTAGTGAGAATTGCTACTAACCTCAAAATGATGCTTACATTGATGTCGTCAGAGTTGCTACGAATCTCAAAATGATGCTAAAGTGATGTAATGAGAGTTGATACAAACCTAAGAAATGATGCCACAGTAATGTAGTGAGAGTGGCGACGGAACTCAAAATGATTCTTCAGTGATGTGGTGAGAGTTGCGACTCATCTCAAAATGATGCTAAAGTGATGAAATGAGAGTTGCTACTAACCTAAGAAATAATGCTACAGTGATGTGGTGACAGTTGCTTCTATGCTCAAAATGATGCTGACAGTAATGTAGTGAGAGTTGCTCCTAATTTCAAAATGATGCTAAAGTGATGTCGTGAGAGTTGCTACTAATTTCAAAATGATGCTTACATTGATGTCGTCAGAGTTGCTACGAACTTCAAAATGATGCTAAGGTGATGTAATGAGAGTTGCTATGAACCTAAGAAATGACGCTACAGTGATGTAATGAGAGTTGCTATTAACCTAAGAAATGATGCTACAGTGATGTAGTGAGAGTTGCTACTATCCTCAAAATGATGCTACAGTGATGTAGTGAGAGTTGCTACTCATCTCAAAATGATGCTAAAGTGATGTAATGAGAGTTGCTACTTATTTCAAAATGATACTTAAGTGATGTGGTGAGAGTTGCTACAAACCTAAGAAATGATGCCACAGTAATGTAGTGAGAGTTGCGACTAAACTCAAAATGATGCTTACAGTGATGTGGTGAGAGTAACGACTCATCTCAAAATGATGCTAAAGTGATATAATGACAGTTGGTACTAACCTAACAAATAATGCTACAGTGATGTGGTGAGAGTTGCTACTATGCTCAAAATAATGCTGACAGTAATGTAGTGAGAGTTGCTACTAATTTCAAAATGATGTTAAAGTGATGTAATGAGAGTTGCTACTAACCTAAGAAATAATGCTGTAGTGATGTAGTGAGAGTTGCTTATCATTTCAAAATGATGCGAAAGTGATGTCATGAGAGTTTCTACTAACCAAAGAAATGATGCTACAGTGATGTGGTGAGAGTTGCTACGATGCTCAAAATGATGCTAGTCATGTAGTGAGAGTTGCTACAAACCTTAAAATGATGCTGAAAGTCATGTAGTGAGAGTTGCTACTAACCTCAAAATGATGCTACAGTGATGTAATGAGAGTTTCTACAAACCTCAAAATGATGCTGACAGTCATGTAGTGAGAGTTGCTACTATCCTCAAAATGATGCTTACAGTGATGTGGTGAGAGTTGCGACTCATCTCAAAATGATGCGAAAGTGATGAAATGAGAGTTGCTACTAACCTAAGAAATAATGCTACAGTCATGTGGTGACAGTTGCTACTATGCTCAAAATGATGCTGACAGTAATGTACTGAGAGTTGCTACTAATTTCAAAATGATGGTAAAGTGATGTAATGAGAGTTGCTACTATCCTCAAAATGATGCAACAGTCATGAAGTGAGAATTGCTACAAACCTCAAAATGATGCTGACAGTCATGTAGTGAGAGTTGCTACTAACCTCAAAATGATGCTTACATTGATTTGGTGAGAGTTGCGACTATCCTCAAAATGATGCGACAGTGATGTAGTGAGAGTTGCTACTCATCTCAAAAATATTCTAAAGTGATGAAATGAGAGTTGCTATTAACATAATAAATAAGGCTCCAGTGATGTGGTGACAGTTGCTACTATGCTCAAAATGATGCTGACAGTAATGTAGTGAGAGTTGCTACAATCCTCAAAATGATAATAAACTACTAAACTCAAAACAATGCAACAGTAATGTAGTAAGAGTTGCAACTAATCTCAAAATAATGCTACAGTGATGAAGGAAGAATATCTAATGATCTCAAAATGATGTGACAGTGATGTCGTAATAATTGCTAATGACCTCAAAATGATGCTAACAGTAATGGAGTGAAAGTTTCGAATGACCTCATAGTGATGCTGACAGTCATGTAGTTCGAGGTGCAAGTAACCTAAAAATGATGCTGACAGTGATGTAGTGATAGTTGCTAATGAACTCAAAGTGATGCTGACAGTCATGTAGAAAGAGTTGCCATGAACCTTAAAATATTACAACAGTAAGGTAGTATGAGATGCTATGAACATCAAAATAATAAGACAGTGATGTAGTAAGAAATGCTAATGATCTCAAAATGATGGTGACAGTAATGGAGTAAGAATTGCTAATGAACTCAAAATGATGCTAACAGTTTTGTAGTGATAGTTGCAAATAAACTCAAAGTGATGCTGACAGTCATGTAGAAAGAGTTGCTACGAACCTCCAAATAATGCAACAGTAATGTAGTAAGAGTTGCTATGAACCTCCAAATAATGCGACAGTGATGTCAGAAGAATTGGAAATTATCTCAAAATGCCAACAGTGATGTAGTGAACGTTTCGAATAACCTCAAAGGGATGCTGACAGTGATGTAGTAAGTGTTGCTACGAACCTTAAAATAATGCAACAGTAATGTAGTAAGAGTTGCTACTAACCTCAAAATAATGCTACAGTGATGTCGTAAGAATTGCTAATGAACTCAAAATGATGCTAACAGAAATGTAGTGATAGTTGCGAATAAACTCCGCGATGCTTACAGTAATGTAGTAAGTGTTTCGAACAACCTCAAAGTGAAGCTGACAGTCATGCAGTAAGAGTTGCTACAAACCTTCAAATAATGCAACAGTCATGTAGTAAGAGTTGCTACGAACCTCAAAATAATGCGACAGTGATGTCAGAAGAATTGGTAATGATCTCAAAATGATGCTAACAGTAATGTAGTGATAGTTGCTAATAAACTCAGTGATGCTTACAGTGATGTAGTAAGAGTTGCTACGAACCTCAAAATAATGCGAAAGTGATGTCGGAAGAATTGCTAATGAACTCAAAATGATGCTAACAGTAATGTAGTGATAGTTGCGAATAAACTCCGCGATGCTTACAGTAATGTAGTAAGTGTTTCGAACAACCTCAAAGTGAAGCTGACAGTCATGCAGTAAGAGTTGCTACAAACCTTCAAATAATGCAACAGTCATGTAGTAAGAGTTGCTACGAACCTCAAAATAATGCGACAGTGATGTCAGAAGAATTGGTAATGATCTCAAAATGATGCTAACAGTAATGTAGTGATAGTTGCTAATAAACTCAGTGATGCTTACAGTGATGTAGTAAGTGTTTCGAATAACCTCAAAGTGATGCTGACAGTCATGTAGTAAGAGTTGCTAATGATCTCAAAATAATGCGACAGTAATGTAGTAAAAGTTGCTACGAACCTCAAAATAATGCGAAAGTGATGTCGGAAGAATTGCTAATGAACTCAAAATGATGCTGACAGTGATGTCATAAGAAATGCTATTTAACTCAAAATGATGCTAACAGTAATGCAGTGATAGTTGCTAATCAACTAAGTGATGCTTCCAGTAATGTAGTAAGTGTTTCGAACAACCTCAAAGTGATGCTGACAGTCATGTAGTAAGAGTTGCTAATGATCTCAAAATGATGCGACAGTGATGTAGTAAGAATTGTAATGAACTCAAAATGATGCTGACAGTAATGTAGTGAAAGTTTCGAATAACCTCAAAGTGATGCTGAAAGTCATGTACGAAGAGTTGCTACAAACCTCAAAATATTGCGACAGTGATGTCGGAAGAATTGCTAATGAACTCAAGATGATGCTAACAGTAATGTAGTGATAGTTGCTAATAAACTCAGTGATGCTACAGTGATGTAGGGAGAGTTGGTCATGACATCAAAATGATGCTCCAGTGATGTCAGCTTCATAAAGACCCAGGCCACTATTTGTGGTCATGCATCATTGTGGCTGACCAATGGTCCAACTTCATCAGTCAGTCAGTCAGAGACATTAGCATTTGTCTGCCTGGCCTGCTGCCAAAGACTAACTCTGCTTTAGCTGATTTACCTGTGCAGCCATGTCACGCTCCTCTCGGCCACCTCCACGGTCAGACGCCAGGTTAAACCAGCCAATGGCGGAAGAATCACTCTCAGAATCTGAAGCGCTCGTAGCTGCAGGGTTTTTCCACACAGCTTCTGTTGAGAGACAAAGTCCATCGCTTGATTAACTCTCACCAACAGAAATGTGCAGTTTTCCACTCAGGACAGCTGCTGCATGCTGCTGTTTGTAAAAAGAAGGTCCAGTGGATCCGTTCAGTTCTACATTATTCAGCAGAGAGATGTCACCATTGAATAATGACCATATTTCCTAAAATTATAGCTCAACCACAGAGGGACCAGGCTACTAGAATGACCTCTGTTTACTAGAAGTGCTTCTCCTATGGTGGTGAACTCCTCAGCTGTCAGTGGAGTCAAATCTGTCTTAGAGAGGCCAGAGGTTCCCACACTGGTTCCCTCTCATCATGCAGCCCTGACAGCTGTGTGTGCTGTTCCAGCGTGTTGGCACCTCACTGATGAGTTTCAGGGTTGGCCCTCCCATCTGTTGCTGCACCTGAGCCAGCTTCTCCTTGGCTGTAGTGCTGATCTGAAGGATGTGACAGTGTTCCTGGCTTTGTGTCTGATGATGGAAGTGGGGGATCTGATCACAGGATTTTCTGACTCCTAGATTCAGACGATGTGCAGTGCAGACTGAGTGGTGAATTTGGAGCTGTCTAGTGGATGCTGTCATGTTTGGTGCTGCGTCGCTCACAAGACACTTGACTTTGTTGGTGATGGCCCAGTCCTCCATCAGGCCTCTTTGGACTGGGGCCAAACTGTCAGCAGGGTGACTTTGTGGAAAGTCTTGCACTCCCAACACATTCATTCTCACGAATGCAGTGACAGGTCAGAGCCAAGGGAGCCTCCATGTCCACAGATGTCCACATGGCAGCTGGACTTCCTTTTTCACTCCTTCCCGTTCCTCCTGGTACTTTTTGGCCACCGTTTGTTTGATGGTCTGAAAATGACACCCAGAGTGAATCAATACATTGAAATTAGAGATGAAATAAACTGGAGATATCAACGACTGCTTTAGATCATTTCCACACAAACCTTTCTGGTTGGCAAACATGAGGCTCAAGGACCTGAACCAGTTCCCTGAACCCTTCCCTCTCAACAGTGCTGAGGGGCTGGCAGTCCTTCAGGATGAAATTCAGCAGAGCCTCATCCAACATCTGCTTCCTGGAAGCTGGATGGTTAAAGATGAAGGAGAGAAGAAATGAATAGGAATTAATGATCAATGAAGCAACTGTGAGTCAGTTGGAGAGTGGCTGTATACCTGAGTTCATCCTGGTGGATCTGGGACTTCATTCTCATGCCTGGCCCCATCATGCCTCAGCACTGAAGAGGTGCTTTTGTTGAGATGAGACGCTTCTGTCCAACAAATGCCACATTCAACCTGCAGAAAAGAACATGAGTACTCAGCTAAAAGTTCCTTTCTTCACGGTGACTGGTGTTTCTTAGTCTTAGACCACCAGGTTTCCAATGAGGTGTATCGGATACGTTGTTGTGTGCCGCTGAAATCCGTCCAATTCCGGCGTTGTTTCCTCATGAAATGTGTTTGCCTTAAAGCTCATTAAAGTGTTGAACCACAATATCGTTCACCATAACTTAGTCAACTTCAAGATAACCTACTTCTACATTCCAGTCCCGGCTGCACCTGTTCTGCTGCAGTCCAGAAAACAACAACCCGATACAATTGGCGCTCCTTCCCACAGCTCCGGCCCGGATCCGCATGGTTCCGCTGACTGACTGGGAGACGCGCTCCCTCCAGAGTGGCACAGCCCGATGGGGGTCCTTATCTGGCACGGGCGCGAAAAACAGGTGCGACTGGAAAGCCTGGTTTATTCTGCGTCGAGGGAAAACGTTGCTCTGCAATACACCGCCAAGCCGCTAGGGGGTGTGGCTTTGTCTTTGTATTGTTTACGGGGCTCTTGTCGGATTCCTCGGTTTTCTTCCGGTCACAGACAACAATTGTTGGCCATTTGTCAGTCTTTGTAGTGCCGCGAAGAGGCGTTGTAGAGGTGGTCGTACTTGAGCACCTCCTCGATAATCCTTTCTTCAGCTTGGTCCATTTTTTCTTGGAGCCTTCACCACAGAAACTTTGAAAATGGCGGTGTTATGCTGCGACTGAACCGGAAATAACGTTCTGAGCAGACCAATCAAAGTCCTCAACGTTGACGTCACCACGCGTCGACGCGATGCGTAAGCAGGATTTTTTGGAGGCGCGTTTCAGGCTACGGCGTACGGTCTGCGTCGACGGCGTAGGTACGAATACTACTCGACACAGAAGCATAAATCAGGCTTAAATCAGGCTTTATAGTCCAACAGGAAGTTAGCATGTCAGGGATGAGACACCCTGATAGTCCAAAAGGAAGTTAGCATGTCAGGGATGAGACACGGTTATCGTCCAACAGGAAGTTAGCATGTCAGGGATGAGACACCCTGATCGTCCAACAGGAAGTTAGCATGTCAGGGATGAGACACCCTGATCGTCCAACAGGAAGTTAGCATGTCATGGATGAGACACCCTGATAGTCCAACAAGAAGTTAGCATGTCAGGGATGAGACACGCTTATCGTCCAACAGGAAGTTAGCATGTCAGGGATGAGACACGCTTATCATCCAACAGGAAGTTAGCATGTCAGGGATGACACACGGTTATCGTCCAACAGGAAGTTAGCATGTCAGGGATGAGACACCCTGATAGTCCAACAGGAAGTTAGCATCTCCATGGTTCCCTTGACCAGAAGCCAGTGGGATCGTTCCATTCTGACATCTTGATTGACATTTGTCCTTCTCTGAGCTAAATAGCTGGCAATCATTTGAAAAAAACCTTGATTTACTTTTTGTATTTTGATCTTCAGCTCATTTGAATACTTTTGTTAAAATTCTCCCCTTTTTGTCTTTTTTTTCTGCTGTTTTTAGCACAAAGTCCACCTGGTGCCTAAAGACCAGTTCAGCATGGACTACGTTGAACCTTCAGTCCGCTGCATCAACACCCATGGACGGTTCCCCCCTGACAGGATTCTGGTGAGGAATATTAGTGGGACAGCGCTCTTGTTAGAACGGTTCTGATCCACCTTCCCTCCCCCTGTAGCTCCTCCTGTGTCCCCTCAGCGCTCTTGTTAGAACGGTTCTGATCCACCTTCCCTCCCCCTGTAGCTCCTCCTGTGTCCCCTCAGCGCTCTTGTTAGAACGGTTCTGATCCACCTTCCCTCCCCCTGTAGCTCCTCCTGTGTCCCCTCAGTGCTCTTCTTAGATCGGTTCTGACCCACCTTCCCTCCCCCTGCAGCTCCTCCTGTGTCCCCTCAGCGCTCTTGTTAGAAGGTTTCTGATCCACCTTCCCTCCCCCTGTAGCTCGTCCTGTGTCCCCTCAGCGTTCTTGTTAGAACGGTTCTGATCCACCTTCCCTCCCCCTGTAGCTCCTCCTGTGTCCCCTCAGCGCTCTTGTTAGAACGGTTCTGATCCACCTTCCCTCCCCCTGTAGCTCCTCCTGTGTCCCCTCAGCGCTCTTGTCAGAAGGGTTCTGATCCACCTTGCCTCCCCTGTAGCTCCTCCTGTGTCCCCTCAGCGCTCTTGTCAGAAGGGTTCTGATCCACCTTCCCTCCCCCTGTAGCTCCTCCTGTGTCCCCTCAGCGTTCTTGTCAGAAGGGTTCTGATCCACCTTCCCTCCCCCTGTAGCTCCTCCTGTGTCCCCTCAGTGCTCTTGTTAGAACGGTTCCGATCCACCTTCCCTCCCCCTGTAGCTCCTCCTGTGTCCCCTCAGCGCTCTTGTTAGAACGGTTCCGATCCACCTTCCCTCCCCCTGCAGCTCCTCCTGTGTCCCCTCATCGCTCTTGTTAGAACGGTTCTGATCCACCTTCCCTCCCCCTGTAGCTCCTCCTGTGTCCCTTCAGCGCTCTTGTTAGAAGGGTTCTGATCCACCTTCCCTCCCCCTGTAGCTCCTCCTGTGTCCCCTCAGCGCTCTTGTTAGAACGGTTCTGATCCACCTTTCCTCCCCCTGTAGCTCCTCCTGTGTCCCCTCACGTTTCCAAACTCCCTCCCACTGGCTGGTGCTGAAGGAGGGCCAGAGCTCCTCCTACAGGAGCCCATCCTGGCCTCCCCCGCTGCAGCTCCTCCACTGCCGTCCCACCAGAGAGATGAGCCCCCTGGTTCAGAGGTGACAGACCACCTCTGGGAGCAGACAACAGAGACCACATCAGGCTGGACTCCGTGCAGGTACGGAGGCTGACGGCTGCTGAGTGAGTGAGTTTACGACGCTCCCACCACTGCTGCTGGATTGATTTCACACATCTGGAATATTTAGATTTATTCTGGGTCAACATCTGCATCTGTTGAAGTCCTCAGTCTCCATGCAGGTGGTGTTGTTCCAGATAAAAGGTCTCAATAATAGCATCACTCCAGGTGAAACCATTCCAAAGAAGGCTAAGTGGAGCTGGCATATCAGCCCCCAATGGAAGCCTGCTGCTGCTGCCAAGCTCTCCATGTCATCATGGAAAAGTTGATTGTTCAACTCAATGTTTTTCCCATTGGGAGGAGATTTGTTGTTCCACCATGAAGTCTTTTCTTGTGATGAGTTTGTGTGTTGTAGTAGCATGAAGATATCTTGTTATCATGATCAACTCATCTGGCCTGGTGGAAGAACGCTGCCGTGTTTGGATTCAGACGAGTCAAATCTGAACCAGGGACTTGTAGTTTTATCCTCGGTCTCTGGACTCATAAAATGGAGACCGGCCCAGTTTGACACTTTTGAACTCCTCCATGATGTTCAAATCTCATGACTGAGATTCGTGATTGGAAACATCGGCGGTTCAGGAAAGAAAACATGTACCATTGAACATCGCTCTCATCCTTCTGCTCAGAACGCTGCGGTAGACTCCACCGTGTCCAGGCTTTGGGCAGATACGTCTTCATCCTCCACCACCACCAGCCGCTCCACCCCACCCACCCTGTGCAGGTCTACATTACCAGGGTCGGATCTGGCAGGGTGGAGGATCTTTGATTCATCTTAGCTTTCCTGCTCCGGCTGTTTGAGAAACATTCAAATGGAGATGGTTGTTTGTGTCTTTCAGGCCACGCCAACGCCTCCTTCTGTCCCCACGCTTACGGCTGCCGAAACGTGCCGGTGTCTGAAAACCAGATCATTCTGGATGTGCCGGACCACCAGGTCCTCCTCACCTGCAGGTTCCTGCAGGCAGAGCCCTGTGGTGGTAGGTTTCCTGCTCCTCTGCTGGACTGATACCCTCTCCCTTTCCTGACACGTATCTGCTGTTTCTACTCTGTGCCTCCTTCTCTTCTGTCAGGCCTGGACTTCTTCCTTCTGTCTGTCCAGGATCACGTCCTGGTGGTGCCTGAGAGCAGCTCCAGCTCCAGCTCCCTGAACCAAGAACCACTGGAGAAATCTGACCACTTCATCAGCAACTGTGGCCTCAACAGCTTTCATGTCAAGTCGGTGTCTCTCAGCCTGAGTTGGTCCCTGTTCTGTATCCCTGAATGTTCTAGAGGAACTAAACTGGGCCTGACTGGGATGCTTCTGTCTGCTCAGATTTGGGTTGTGAATGCATTCAGATGTCATTTACAAGCATTGGAACTAAAGACCTGAGCCTCAAGAATATTTAGTTCTTGATTTACTTTCTCTTGCAGGGTTTCATTTTGTGCTAATTTTCTTTTGAAGATCTTTGTTTTTTTGTTGTCCTTCCATTGAACAAGTTTGGCTAAGAACCTTTTCCCCACTAAACTAATTTTCCTAAAATGTCTCGCTAACGTTTCCTTTTTCTCTGTCGTCCCTCCTGTCCTTCGTCTCCATTCTGTCTCAGCTCAGCTGTGTCTCTTGGGCTCTCTTCAACAACGGCGCCCTGCCTTGTGCCTGCCATGAGGTTGGAGCTGAGAGTGACACCTGCGAGCCATTTGGTGGTCGGTGCCGCTGCAGGCCACACGTGATTGGCCGAGACTGCTCCATGTGGGCTGCGGGTTGCTGGGGATTCCCCACTGCAGACGTGAGTGTCAGATTGGATGAATGATGAGTAATAAGGGCTTTTAATGATGAGTGAGAGGACGGACCAAACCAACCTGTCCAACCATCAGAGGACCGTTTGTTGTTCTAGTTTCAACTCTTACTACATTACTGTGAGCATCATTTTGAGTTCATTAGCAATTCTTCCGACATTACTGTCAGCATCACTTTGAGGTTATTCGAAACTTTCACTCCATTACTGTTAGCATCATTTTGAGTTCATTAATGAGTTCATTAGCAATTCTTACGACATCACTAGCATTATTTTGAGGTTATTAGCAATTCTTAGTACATCACTGTCGCATCATTTAGAAATCATTAGAAATTCTTCCGACATCACTGTCGCATTATTTTGAGTTCATTCGCAGCTCTTACTACATTACTGTCAGCCTCATTTTTAGGTTACTCGCAACTGTAACCACATGACTTTCAGCATCACTTTGAGGTTACTCGCATCTTTCACTACATTACTGTTAGCATCATTTTAAGTTCATTAGCAATTCTTACTACATCACTGTCCCATCATTTCAGATCATTAGCCATTCGTACTACATCACTGTCACATTATTTTGAGGTTCGTTGTAACTCTTACAACATCATTGGCATTATTTTAAGGTTAGTAGCAGACTTACTACATTCCTGTCAGCATCATTTTGAGGTTATTAGCAGCTCTTACTAGATTACCGTCAACATCATTTTGAGTTCATTAGCAATTCTTACGACATCACTGTAGCATTATTTTGACGTTAGTAGCAACTCTTACTACATGACTGTCAGCATCACTTTGAGGTTTTTCAAAACACTTACTACATTACTGCAAACATCATGTAGTTTATTTGCAACTATCACTACATTACTGTGAGCATCATTTTGAGTTTATTAGCAATTCTTACGACATAACTCGCATTATTTTGAGGTTATTAGCAACTCTTACTACATCACTGTCAGCATCATTTTTAGGTTACTCGCAACTCTAACCACATGACTGTCAGCATCACTTTGAGGTTATTCGAAACTTTCACTACATTACTGTAAGCATCACTGACTTGATTAGCAACTATCACTACATTACTGTTAGCATCATTTTGAGTTCATTATCAATTCTTACTCCATCACTGTCGCATCATTTTGAGATCATTAGCAATTCTTCCGACATCACTGTCGCATTACTTGGAGGTTCGTAGCAACTCTTACTACATGACTGTCGGCATCACTTTGAGGTCATTTGAAACTTTCACTCAATTATCTTTAGCATCATTTCGAGTTCATTAGCAATTCTGATTACATCACTGTCGCATAATTTTGAGATCATCAGCAATTCTTACGAAATCACTGTAGCATTATTTTGAGGTTATTAGCAACTCTTACTATATTACTGTCAGCATCATTTTTAGGTTATTCGAAACTTACACTCCATTACTGTTAGCATCATTTTGAGTTCATTAGCAGTTCGTACGACATCACTGTCACATCATTTTGAGATCATCAGCAATTCTTACGAAATCACTGTAGCATTATATTGAGGTTATTAGCAACTCTTACTATATTACTGTCAGCATCATTTTTAGGTTATTCGAAACTTACACTCCATTACTGTAAGCATCATTTTGAGTTCATTAGCAATTCTGACTACATCACTGTCGCATAATTTTGAGATCATGAGCAATTCTTCTGACATCACTGTTGCATTATTTTAAGGTTCGTAGCAACTCTTATTCCATGACTGTCAACATCAATTGGAGGTTATTCGAAACTTACACTCCATTACTGTTAGCATCATTTTGAGTTCATTAGCAGTTCGTACGACATCACTGTCGCATAATTTTGAGATCATGAGCAATTCTTCTGACATCACTGTTGCATTATTTTAAGGTTCGTAGCAACTCTTATTACATGACTGTCAACATCAATTGGAGGTTATTCGAAACGTTCACTCCATTAATGTTAGCATCATTTTGAGTTCATTAGCCATTCTTACTAAATCACTGTCGCATCATTTTGACATCATTAGCAATTCTTCTGACATCACTGTCGCAATATTTTGAGGTTCGTAGCGACTGTTACTACATGACTGTCAGCATCACTTTGAGGTTGTTCGAAACACTCACTTCATTACTGTAAACATCACTGAGTTTATTAGCAATTATCACTACATTACTGTTAGCATCATTTTGAGTTTATTAGCAATTCTTACTACATCACTGTCAGCATCATTTTTAGGTTACTCGCAACTCTAACCACATGACTGTCAGCATCACTTTGAGGTTTATTGGAAACTTTCACAACATCACTTTTGGCATCATTTTGAGTTCATTAGCAATTCTTACTACATCACTGTCGCATCATTTTGAGTTCATTAGCAATTCTTACTCCATCACTGTCGCATCATTTTGACATCATTAGCAATTATCACTACATTACTTTTTGCATCATTTTGAGTTTAATAGCAATTCTTACGACATCACTGTAGCATTATTTTGAGGTCATTAGCAACTCTTACTACATTACTGTCAGCATCACTTTTGGGGTTATTCGAAACTTTAACTACATTACTGTTAGCATCATTTTGAGTTCATTAGCAATTCTTACTACATCACTGTCGCATAATTTTGAGTTCATTCGCAATTCTTACTACATCACTGTCACATCATTTTGAGTTCATTCGCAGTTCTTACGACATCACTGTCAGCATCATTTTTGATTTCATTGACAATTCTTCCTTCATCACTGTTGCATTATTTTGAGGTTATTATCAGACTTACTACATTCCTGTCAGACTCATTTTGAGGTCATTAGCAATTCTTACTACATCACTGTCGCAGCATTTTGAGATCATTAGCAATTCTTCCGACATCACTGTCAGAATAATTTTTAGGTTACTCGCAACTCAAACCACATGACTTTCAGCATCACTTTAAGGTTATTCAAAACTTTCACTACATTACTGTTAGCATCATTTTGAGTTTATTTGCAATTCTTACTACATCACTGTCGCATCATTTTGAGATCATTAGCAATTCTTCTGACATCACTGTCACATTATTTTGAGGTTAACAGCAGCTCTTACTACATTACTGTCAGCATCATTTTTAGGTTACTCGCAACTTTCACTACATGACTGTCAGCATCACTTTGAGGTTGTTCGAAACACTTACCACATTACTGTAAGCATCACTGAGTTGATGAGCAACTATCACTACGTTACTGTTATCATCATTTTGAGTTCAACAGCAATTCTTACGACATCAATGTCGCATCATTTTGAGATCATTAGCAATTCTTACTACATCACTGTAGCATTATTTTGAGGTTATTAGCAACTCATACTACATTACAATCAGCATCATTTTTAGGTAACTCGCAACTCTAACCACATGACTGTCAGCATCGCTTTGAGCTTATTCGAAACTTTCACTACATTTCAGTTAGCATCATTTTGAGTTCATTACATTTCTTACGACATCACTGTTGCATCATTTTGAGATCATTAGCAATTCTTCTGACATCACTGTCGCATTATTTTTTAGGTTCATAGCAACTCTTACTACATTACTGTCGCATTATTTTAAGGTTCGTAGCAACTCTTATTGCATGACTGTGAACATCACTTTGAGGTTATTAGAAACTTTTACTACATCACTGTTGGCATGATTTTGAGTTTATTAACAATTCTTCCTACATCACTGTCGCATCATTTTGATATCATTAGCAGTTCTTTGGACATCACTTTAGCATTATTTTGAGGTTCGTAGCAACTCTGACTACATGACTGTCAGCATCACTTTGAGGTTGTTCAAAACACTTACTACATTACTGTTAGCATAATTGAGTTTTATTAGGAACTATCACTACATTACTGTTAGCATCATTTTGAGCTTATAAGCAATTCTTACGACAACACTGTAGCATCATTTTGAGATCATTTGCAATTCTTCTGACATCACTGTCGCATTATTTTGAGGTTATTAGCAACTCTTACTACATGACTGTGAGCATCATTTTTAGGTTAATCGCAACTCTAACCACATTACTGTCAGCATCAATTTGAGGTTTTTCGAAACTTTCACTACATCACTGCTGGCATGATTTTGAGTTCATGAGCAATTCTTACTACATCACTGTCGCATCATTTTGATATCATTAGCAATTCTTACGAAATCACTGTCGCATTATTTTTTAGGTTCATAGCAACTCTTACTACATCACTGTAGCATTATTTTGAGGTTCGTAGCAACTCTGACTACATGACTGTCAGCATCACTTTGAGGTTGTTCGAAACACTTACTACATTACTGTAAGCATCACTGAGTTGATTAGCAACTATCACTACATTACTGTTAGCATCATTTTGAGTTCATTAGAAATTCTTCCGACATCACTGTCGCAATTTTTTGAGGTTTGTAGCAACTTTTACTGCATTACTGTCACATTATTTTGAGGTTCGTAGCAACTCTTACTACATTACTTTTGCATCATTTTGAGATCATTAGCAATTCTTCTGACATCACTGTCACATTATTTTGAGGTTCGTAGCAACTCTTACTACATTATTGTTGCATTATTTTAAGTTTCGTAGCAACTCAAACTACATTACTGTCAGCATCACTTTGAGTTTATTAGCAACTGTCACTACATTACTGTTAGCATCATTTTGAGTTTATTAGCAATTCTGACGACATCACTGTAGCATTAATTTGAGTTCATTAGCATCTCTTACTACATGACTGTCAGCATCACTTTGAGGTTGTTCAAAACTCTTACTACATTACTGTAAGCATCACTGAGTTTATAGCAACTATCATTACATTACTGTTAGCATCATTTTGAGTTCATTAGCAATTCTTACGACATCACTGTAGCATTAAATTGAGGTTAGTAGCAACTCTTACTACATGACTGTCAGGATCACTTTGAAGTTGTTCAAAACACTTACTACATGACTTTCAGCATCTCTTTGAGGTTCTTTGAAACTCTTACTGCATTACTGTAAGCATCACTGAGTTTATTCCCAACTATCATTACATTACTGTTAGCATCATTTTGAGTTCATTAGCAATTCTTACGACATCACTGTCCCATCAGTTTGAGAGCATTACCAATTCTTCTGACATCACTGTCGCATTATTTTGATGTTCGAAGCAACTCTTACTACTTTACCGTTGCATTATTTTAAGGTTCATAGCAACCCTTACTACATGACTTTCAGAATCACTTTGAGGTTGTTCGAAACTCTTACTACATTACTGTCAGCATCACTTTGAGTTCATAAGCAACTATCACTACATTACTGTTGGCATCATTTTGAGTTTATTAGCAATTCTTACCACATCACTGTCAGCATCATTTTTAATTTACTCGCAACTCAAACCACATGACTGTCAGCATCACTTTGAGGTTGTTCGAAACTTTCACTCCATTACTGTCACATCATTTTGAGATCATTAGAAATTCTTCCGACATCACTGTCGCATTATTTTGAGGTTCGTCGCAACTCTTCCTACATGACTGTCAGCATCACTTTGAGGTTATTTCAAACGTTCACTCCATTACTGTTAGCATCATTTTGAGTTCATTAGCAATTCTTACTAAATCACTGTCGCATCATTTTGAGATCAGTAGCAATTCTTCTGACAATACTGTCGCATTATTTTGAGGTTTGTAGCAACTCTTATTACATGACTGTCAGCATCACTTTGAGGTTGTTCGAAACGTTCACTCCATTACTGTTAGCATCATTTTGAGTTCATTAGCAATTCTTACGACATCACTGTCTCATCAGTTTGAGATCATTACCAATTCTTCTGACATCACTTTTGCATTATTTTGAGGTTCGTAGCAACACTTACTACATGACTGTCAGCATCACTTTGAGGTTATTCGAAACGTTCACTCCATTACTGTTAGCATCATTTTTAGTTCATTCGCAATTCTTCCGACATCACTGTCGCAATATTTTGAGGTTCGTAGCAACTTTTACTACATTACTGTCGCATTATTTTGAGGTTCGTAGCAACTCTTAGTACATGACTGTCAGCATCACTTTGAGGTTATTCGAAACGTTCACTCCATTACTGTTAGCATCATTTTGAGTTCATTAGCAATTCTTACTAAATCACTGTCGCATCATTTTGAGATCTTTAGCAATTCTTCTGACATCACTATCGCATTATTTTGATGTTCGTAGCAACTTTTACTACATGACTGTCAGCATCACTTTGAGGTTATTCTAAACACTTACTACATTACTGTAAGCATCACTGTGAGTTTATTAGCAACTATCACCACATAACTGTTAGCATCATTTTGAGTTCATTAGCAATTCTTACGACATCACTGTCCCATCAGTTTGAGATCATTACCATATCTTCTGACATCACTGTCGCATTATTTTTAGGTTCGTAGCAACTCTTACTACATGACTGTCAGCATCACTTTGAGGTTGTTCGAAACACTTACTACATTACTGTAAGCATCAATGAGTTGATTAGCAACTATCACCACATTACTGTTAGCATCAGTTTGAGTTCATCGGTAATTCTTCCGACATCACTGTCCCATCAGTTTGAGATCATGACCAATTCTTCTGACATCACTGTCGCATTATTTTGAGGTTCGAAGCAACTCTCACTTTTTTACTTTTGCATTATTTAAAGGTTCGTAGTAACTCTTACTACATTACTGTCAGCATCACTTTGAATTTATTAGTAACTATCACTACATTACTGTTAGCATCATTTTGAGTTAATTAGCGATTCTTACGACATCACTGTAGCATTAAATTGAGTTCATTAGCAACTCTTACTACTTTACTGTTTCATTTTTTAAGGTTCGTAGCAACCATTACTACATGACTGTCAGAATCACTTTGAGGTTGTTCGAAACACTTACTACATTACTGTAAGCATCACTGAGTTTATTAGCAACTGTCACTACATTACTGTTAGCATCATTTTGAGGTTAGAAGCAACTGTGACTACATGACTGTCAGCATCACTTTGAGGTTGTTCGAAACACTTACTACATTACTGTAAGCATCACTGAGTTAATTAGCAACTATCACTACATTACTGTTAGCATCATTTTGAATTCATTCGCAATTCTTACGACATCATTTTCCCATCAGTTTGAGATCATTACAAATTCTTCTGACATCACTGTCGCATTATTTTGAGATTCGAAGTAACTCTTACTACTTTACTGTTGCATTTTTTAAGGTTCGTAGCAACCATTACTACATGACTGTCAGCATCACTTTGAGGTTGTTCGAAACTCTTACTACATTACTGTAAGCATCACTGAGTTGATTAGCAACTATCACTACATTACTGTTCGCATCATTTTGAGTTCATTAGCAATTCTTCCGACATCACTGTCGCAATATTTTGAGGTTCGTCGCAACTTTTACTACATTACTGTCGCATTATTTTGAGATTCATAGCAACTCTTAGTACATGACTGTCAGCATCACTTTGAGGTTATTCGAAATGTTCACTCCATTACTGTTAGCATCATTTTGAGTTCATTAGCAATTCTTACTGAATCACTGTCACATCATTTTGAGATCTTTAGCAATTCTTCTGACATCACTGTCGCATTATTTTTAGGTTCGTAGCAACTGTTACTACATGACTGTCAGCATCACTTTGAGGTTATTCGAAACACTTACTACATGACTGTAAGCATCACTGAGTTAATTAGCAACTATCACTTCATAACTGTTAGCATCATTTTGAGTTCATTAGCAATTCTTCTGACATCACTGTCGCAATATTTTGAGGTTCGTAGCAACTCTTACTACATGACTGTCAGCATCACTTTTAGGTTATTCGAAACTTTCACTCCATTGCTGTTAGCATCATTTTGAGTTCATCAGCAATTCTTACTAAATCACTGTCGCATCATTTTGAGATCATTTGCAATTCTTCCGACATCACTGTCGCATTATTTTGAGGTTCGTATCAAATCTTACTACATGACTGTCAGCATCACTTTGAGGTTATTCGAAACACTTACTACATTACTGTTAGCATCACTGAGTTGATTAGCAATTATCACTACATTACTGTTCGCATCATTTTGAGTTCATTAGCAATTCTTCCAACATCACTGTCGCAATATTTTGAGGTTCGTAGCAACTTTTACTACATTAATGTCGCATCATTTTGAGATCTTTTGCAATTCTTCTGACATCACTGTCGCATTATTTTTAGGTTCGTAGCAACTCTTACTATATTACTGTTGCATTATTTAAAGGTTCATAGCAACTCTTACTAAATTACCTTCAGCATCACTGTGAGTTTATTAGCAACTATCACCACATTACTGTTAGCATCATTTTGAGTTCATTAGCAATTCTTACGACATCACTGTAGCATTATTTTGAAGTTTGTAGCAACTCTTACTACCTGACTGTCAGCATCACTTTGAGGTTGTTCGAAACTTACTACATGACTGAAAGCATCACTGAGTTTATTAGCAACTATCACTACATTACTGTTAGCATCATTTTGAGTTCATTAGCAATTCTTACGACATCACTGTAGCATTAAATTGAAGTTAGTAGCAACTCTTACTACCTGACTGTCAGCATCACTTTGAGGTTGTTCGAAACTCTTACTACATGACTGAAAGCATCACTGAGTTTATTAGCAACTATCACTACATTACTGTTAGCATCATTTTTAGTTCATCAGCAATTCTTACTAAATCACTGTCACATCTTTTTGAGATCATTAGCAATTCTTCCGACATCACTGTCGCATTATTTTGAGGTTCGTAGCAAATCTTACTACATGACTGTCAGCATCACTTTGAGGTTATTCAAAACACTTACTACATTACTGTAAGCATCACTGAGTTGATTAGCAATTATCACTACATTAGTGTTCGCATCATTTTGAGTTTATTAGCAATTCTTCCAACATCACTGTCGCAATATTTTGAGGTTCGTAGCAACTTTTACTACATTACTTTCGCATTATTTTGAGGTTTGTAGCAACTTTTACTACATTACTTTCGCATTATTTTGAGGTTTGTAGCAACACTTACTACATGACTGTCAGCATCACTTTGAGGTTATTCGAAAGTTTCACTCCATTACTGTGAGCATCATTTTGAGATCATTAGCAATTCTTACTACATCACTGTCGCATCATTTTCAGATCTTTAGCAATTCTTCTGACATCACTGTCACATTATTTTGAGGTTCGTAGCAACTCTTACTACATTATTGTTGCATTATTTTAAGGTTCGTAGCAACTCTTACTACATGACTGTCAGCATCACTTTGAGTTTAATAGCAACTATCACTACATTACTGTTAGCATCATTTTAAGTTCATGAGCAATTCTTACTACATCACTGTCGCATCATTTTGAGATCATTAGCAATTCTTCCGACATCAATGTCGCATTATTTAAAGGTTCGTAGCAATTCTTACTACATTACTGTTAGCATCACTTTGAGTTCATTCGCAACTATCACTACATTACGTTTAGCATCATTTTGAGTTCATTCGCAATTCTTACGACATCACTGTAGCATTAAAATGAGGTTAGTAGCAACTCTTACTTCATGACTGTCAGCATCACTTTGAGGTTGTTCGAAACGTTCACTCCATTACTGTTAGCATCACTTTGAGTTCATTAGCAATTCTTACTAAATCACTGTCGCATCATTTTGAGATCATTAGCAATTCTTCTGACATCACTGTCACATTATTTTGAGGTTCGTAGCAACTCTTACTACATGATTCTCAGCATCACTTTGAGGTTGTTCGAAACACTTACTACATTACTGTAAGCATCACTGACTTGATTAGCAACTATCACTACATTACTGTTAGCATCATTTTAAGTTCATGAGCAATTCTTCCGACATCACTGTCGCAATATTTTGAGGTTCGTAGCAACTTTTACTACATGACTGTAAGCATCACTTTGAGGTTATTCGAAAGTTTCACTCCATTACTGTTAGCATCATTTTGAGTTCATTAGCAATTCTTACTACATCACTGTCGCATCATTTTGAGATCATTAGCAATTCTTCTGACATCACTGTCGCATTATTTTGATGTTCGTAGCAACTCTTAGTACAAGACTGTCAGCATCACTTTGAGGTTATTCGAAAGTTTCACTCCATTACTGTTAGCATCATCTTGACTTCATGAGCAATTCTTCCGACATCACTGTCGCAATATTTTGAGGTTCGTAGCAACTTTTACTACATCACTGTCGCATCATTTTGAGATCATTAGCAATTCTTCTGACATCACTGTCGCATTATTTTGATGTTCGTAGCAACTCTTAGTACAAGACTGTCAGCATCACTTTGAGGTTATTCGAAAGTTTCACTCCATCACTGTTAGCATCATCTTGAGTTCATGAGCAATTCTTCCGACATCACTGTCGCAATATTTTGAGGTTCGTAGCAACTTTTACTACATTACTGTCGCATTATTTTGAGGTTCGTAGCAACACTTACTACATGACTGTAAGCATCACTTTTAGGTTATTCGAAAGTTTCACTCCATTACTGTTAGCATCATTTTGAGTTCATTAGCAATTCTTACTACATCACTGTCGCATCATTTTGAGATCATTAGCAATTCTTCTGACATCACTGTCGCATTAGTTTGATGTTCGTAGCAACTCTTAGTACAAGACTGTCAGCATCACTTTGAGGTTATTCGAAACGTTCACTCCATTACTGTTAGCATCATTTTGAGTTCATGAGCAATTCTTTCTGAATCACTGTCGCATCATTTTGAGATCTTTAGCAATTCTTCTGACATCACTGTCGCAATATTTTCAGGTTCGTAGCGACTTTTACTACATTACTGTCGCATTATATTGAGGTTCGTAGCAACTATCACTACATTACTGTTAGCATCATTTTAAGTTCATTAGCAATTCTTCCGACATCACTGTCGCAATATTTTGAGGTTCGTAGCCACTTTTACTTCATTACTGTCGCATTATATTGAGGTTCGTAGCAACTCTTACGACATGACTGTCAGCATCACTTTGAGGTTATTCGAAACACTTACTACATTACTGTAAGCATCACTGAGTTTATTAGCAACTATCACTACATTACTGTTAGCATCATTTTGAGTTCATTAGCAATTCTTCCTACATCACTGTCGCAATATTTTGAGGTTCGCAGCAACTCTAACTACATGACTGTCAGCATCACTTTGAGGTTATTCAGAACTTTCACTCCATTACTGTTAGCATCATTTTGAGTTCATTAGCAATTCTTACTAAATCACTGTCGCATCATTTTGAGATCATGAGCAATTCTTCTGACATCACTGTCGCAATAATTTGAGGTTCGTAGCAACTATCACTACATTACTGTTAGCATCATTTTAAGTTCACTAGCAATTCTTACTACATTACTGTTAGCATCATTTTGAGATCATTAGCAGTTCTACCGACATCACTGTCGCAATATTTTGAGGTTCGTAGCAACTCTTACTACATTATTGTTGCATTATTTTAAGGTTCGTAGCAACTCTTACTACATTACTGTCAGCATCACTTTGAGTTTATTAGCAACTATCACTACATTACTGTTAGCATCATTTTGAGTTCATGAGCAATTCTCACGACATCACTGTAGCATTAAATTGAGTTCATTAGCAACTCTTACTAAATGACTGTCAGCATCACTTTGAGGTTGTTCGAAACTCTTACTACATTACTGTAAGCATCACTGAGTTTCTTAGCAACTATCACTACATTATTGTTAGCATCATCTTGAGTTCATTAGCAATTCTTCCGACATCACTGTCGCAATATTTTGAGGTTCGTAGCAACTTTTACTACATTACTGTCGCATTATATTGAGGTTCGTAGCAACTCTTACTACATGACTGTCAGCATCACTTTGAGGTTATTCGAAACACTTACTACATTACTGTAAGCATCACTGACTTGATTAGCAACTATCACTACATTACTGTTAGCATCATTTTGAGTTCATTATTAATTCTTCCGACATCACTGTCGCATTATTTTGATGTTCGTATCAACTTTTACTACATTACTGTCGCATTATTTTGAGGTTCTTAGCAACTCTTACTTCATGACTGTCAGCATCACTTTGAGGTTATTCGAAACACTTACTACATTACTGTTAGCATCATTTTGAGTTCATTAGCAACTATCACTACATTACTGTTAGCATCATTTTGAGTTCATTAGCAATTCTTCCGACATCACTGTCGCAATATTTTGAGGTTCCTAGCAACTTTTACTACATTACTGTCGCATTATTTTGAGGTTCGTAGCAACACTTACTACATGACTGTAAACATCACTTTGAGGTTATTTGAAAGTTTCACTCCATTACTGTTAGCATCATTGTGAGTTCATTAGCAATTCTTACTACATCACTGTCGCATCATTTTGAGATCATTAGCAGTTCTTCTGACATCACTGTCGCAATATTTTGAGGTTCGTAGCAACTCTTACTACATTACTGTCAGCATCACTTTGAGTTTAGTAGCAACTATCACTACATTACTGTTAGCATCATTTTGAGTTGTTGAGCAATTCTCACGACATCACTGTTGCATTAAATTGAGTTCATTAGCAACTCTTACTACATTACTGTCAGCATCACTTTGAGGTTATTCGAAACTTTCACTCCATTACTGTTAGCATCATTTTGAGTTCATGAGCAATTCTTACTAAACCACTGTCGCATCATTTTGAGATCTTTAGCAATTCTTCTGACATCACTGTCGCAATATTTTGAGGTTCGTAGCAACTTCTACTACATTACTTTCGCATTATTTTGAGGTTCGTAGCAACTCTTAGTACATGACTTTCAGCATCACTTTGAGGTTATTTGAAACGTTCACTCCATTACTGTTAGCATCATTTTGAGTTCATGACCAATTCTTACGAAATCACTGTCGCATCATTTTGAGATCATTAGCAATTCTTCTGACATCACTGTCACATTATTTTGAGGTTCGTAGCAACTCTTACTACATTTTTATTGCATTAAATTGAGTTCATTAGCAACTCTTACTAAATGACTGTCAGCATCACTTTGAGGTTCTTCGAAACTCTTACTACATTCCTGTAAGCATCATTGAGTTTCTTAGCAACTATAACTACATTACTGTTAGCATCATCTTGAGTTCATTCGCAATTCTTCCGACATGACTGTCGCAATATTTTGAGGTTCGTAGCAACTTTTACTACATTACTGTCGCATTATTTTGAGGTTCGTATTAACTCTTACTACATGACTGTCAGCATCACTTTGAGGTTATTCGAAAGTTTCACTCCATTACTGTTAGCATCATTTTGAGTTCATGAGCAATTCTTACTCCATCACTGTCGCATCATTTTGAGGTTCGTAGCAACTCTTAGTACATGACTGTCAGCATCACTTTGAGGTTTTTCGAAACAGTTACTACATTACTGTAAGCATCACTGAGTTTATTAGCATCTATCACTACATTTCTGTTCGCATCATTTTGAGTTCATTAGCAATTCTTCTGACATCACTGTCGCATTATTTTGAGGTTCAAAGCAACTCTTACTACATGACTGTCATCATCACTTTGAGGTTGTTCGAAACACTTCCTACATTACTGTAAGCATCACTGAGTTTATTAGCATCTATCACTACATTACTGTTAGCATCATTTTGTGTTCATTCGCAATTCTTCTGACATCACTGTCGCATTATTTTGAGGTTCGTAGCAACTCTTACTGCATGACTGTCAGCATCACTTTGAGGTTGTTCGAAGCACTTACTACATTACTGTAAGCATCACTGACTTGATTAGCAACTATCACTACATTACTGTTAGCATCATTTTGAGTTTATTCGCAACTATCACTACATTACTGTTAGCATCATTTTGAGTTCATGAGTAATTCTCACGACATCACAGTAGCATTGAATTGAGTTCATTAGCAACTCTTACTAAATGACTTTCAGCATCACTTTGAGGTTGTTCGAAACTCTTACTACATTACTGTAAGCATCACTGAGTTTCTTTGCAACTATCACTACATTACTGTTAGCATCTTCTTGAGTTCATTAGCAATTCTTCCGACATCACTGTCGCAATATTTTGAGGTTTCTCAGCAACTTTTACTTCATTTCTTTCGCATTATTTTGAGGTTTGTAGCAACACTTACAACATGACTGTCAGCATCACTTTGAGGTTATTCGAAAGTTTCACTCCATTACTGTTAGCATCATTTTGAGTTCATTAGCAATTCTTACGACATCACTGTCCCATCAGTTTGAGATCATGACCAATTCTTCTGACTCACTGTCGCATTATTTTGAGGTTCAAAGCAACTCTTACTACATGACTTTCATCATCACTTTGAGGTTTTTCGAAACACTTCCTACATTACTGTAAGCATCACTGAGTTTATTAGCATCTATCACTACATTACTGTTAGCATCATTTTGAGTTCATTAGCAATTCTTCTGACATCACTGTCGCATTATTTTGAGGTTCGTAGCAACTCTTACTAAATGACTTTCAGCATCACTTTGAGGTTGTTCGAAACTCTTACTACATTACTGTAAGCATCACTGAGTTTCTTAGCAACTATCACTACATTACTGTTTGCATCTTCTTGAGTTCATTAGCAATTCTTCCGACATCACTGTCGCAATATTTTGAGGTTCGTAGCAACTTTTACTACATTTCTTTCGCATTATTTTGAGGTTTGTAGCAACACTTACAACATGACTGTCAGCATCACTTTGAGGTTATTCGAAAGTTTCACTCCATTACTGTTAGCATCATTTTGAGTTCATTAGCAATTCTTACTACATCACTGTCGCATCATTTTGAGATCTTTAGCAATTCTTCTGACATCACTGTCGCATTATTTTGAGGTTCGTAGCAACTCTTACTACATGACTGTCACCATCACTTTGAGGTTGTTCGAAACACTTACTACATTACTGTAAGCATCACTGAGTTGATTAGCAACAATCACTACATTACTGTTAGCATCATTTTAAGTTCATTAGCAATTCTTCCGACATTACTGTCGCATTATATTGAGTTTCATGGCAACTCTTACGACATTATTGTTGCATTATTTTAAGGTTCGTAGCAACTCTTACTACATTACTGTCAGCATCACTTTGAGGTTATTCGAAACGTTCACTCCATTACTGTTAGCATCATTTTGCGATCATTACCAATTCTTCTGACATCACTGTCGCATCATTTTGAGATCTTTCGCAATTCTTCTGACATCACTTTCGCATTATTTTGAGGTTCGAAGCAACTCTTAGTACAAGACTGTCAGCATCACTTTGAGGTTATTGGAAACACTTACTACATTACTCTAAGCATCACTGAGTTTATTAGCAACTATTACTAAATTACTGTTAGCATTATTTTGAGTTCATTAGCAATTCTTCTGACATCACTGTCGAAATATTTTGAGGTTCGTAGCAATTTTTACTACATTACTGTCGCATTATTTTGAGGTTCGTAGCAACTCTTACT
This sequence comes from Aulostomus chinensis, assembly GCF_037954235.1. Classification (NCBI taxonomy): domain Eukaryota; kingdom Metazoa; phylum Chordata; class Actinopteri; order Syngnathiformes; family Aulostomidae; genus Aulostomus; species Aulostomus chinensis. The sequence goes on along the minus strand of NC_141320.1, from coordinate 51,825,298 downwards.
ACATTATTGTTGCATTATTTTGAGGTTTGTAGCAACTCTTACTACATTACTGTCAGCATCACTTTGAGTTTATTAGCAACTATCACTACATTACTGTTAGCATCATTTTGAGTTCATGAGCAATTCTTACTCCATCACTGTCGCATCATTTTGAGATCATTAGCAATTCTTCCGACATCACTGTCGCATTATTTTGAGGTTCGTAGCAACTCTTACTACATTACTGTCAGCATCACTTTGAGGTTATTCGAAACACTTACTACATTACTGTAAGCATCACTGAGTTGATTAGCAAGTATCACTACATTACTGTTAGCATCATTTTAAGTTCATTCGCAATTCTTCCGAATTCATATTCAATTCCGAATTCAATTCCCTCCACCTGATATACCTCAGGCGGATGAGGGCCTGCTGCTTCCTTGAAATATTTCTAAATATTTCAGTTGCAACTGTATAGTGATGGTGGCTCAGTTTAGAGCTGTCAATCAATGTTAATAATTGATCTTAGCATCTGGAGATTATTTTAGGAACACAAATACTTTTACTTCATTCTAAGGATGAGCAGACGTTCAATATAGTTCTCATTTCCTGGTCAAAGACTCCCGCTAGTCAGAGAGGATCTGGGCTGGATTGGAAAGCTTCAGAGAGGAAAACCTTCACTCTGGACTGGACTGAGAACGGAGCAGCCTCAGCTTCCTGGAGCCTGACTTGCCTCTGTGGTCTAAGGTTGTGTGGGCTGACATCACAGTGAAACTCCTGAGATCACAGAGCCTTTGAGATCACAGGCTGACTTCCTTTTTATCCCTAAAATGAAGAAGAAAAATGTTGTGTCTGTGTTTGTGTTGCTGCATCAGTTAAACAGTGACTCTGACAGAGGGGGTGTAGCTCAGTGGTAGAGCGCATGCTTTGCATGTGTGAGGACCCGGGTTCAATCCCCGGCATCTCCAGCTGGTCCTGTGTAGCCTTCATCTTATCAGCTAAATTGATCCATAAATGTGACAACAAACTACCAGAAGAGAAACCAGTCTGTTGCATATCAAAGTATTTGTAGCAGGCTCAGTGTGACTGTGAGCCTTCATAGCCAGCATGAAGGAGCTGGTTTTATCTTTGCTGGGGAAATCCCACACACAGCTGCTCTCAGTTCCAAATGCGTGTGTCCTCACTCCTCCGTCCTCCTGCTGCCCTCAGAATACAGACACAATTCAACCTGGCAAGTTTGGAGCATAGAAGTGCTCCTGAAGAGATGTGTGTCAGCCCACAGCTGGCTGTTCTTACCTGGAACCTCAAGATGAAACTGCTTCCACAGATTGGAAATGAATCTGATGTTGACTTTTGGACAAATCACCTGTTCATCAGTTCATCATCACTTCCATCCATTTTCTACTGCTTATCTTGTTATAGAAAGGAGTCTATCTGCTGTGTGACTGAGGCAGTTACTGTGAGCTGCTGCATGTCTCAGTGTGTGTGTGTGTGTGGGGGGGCTGTGTGTGACTGGTCGGCTGCCAAGGATTATTGATGAGATCAATCATGATCAGCTCAGAGATCACGGCACAGAAGAAGGAGACTTTTTGATTTTTGGGGGTTCAGTTTCTAAGTCAGACACATCATCACAATTTGAAGTTTTCCTCCAGTAAAAAACAAAACAACACAAAACCAAACAAAACCATGATTTGACTTTTGATGTCTACATTTTTTGGAAATTGTGAGTCCAACAAGCAGGAGGCCGTTTGAGCTTGGAAACTGTGAAGCATCACCAGTAACTGCTGGTTAATTTACAGTTGTTTCCTCCAAAAAGTTTAAAATGAACTCAATGCTGAATCCCTCGTCGTCATCACTGAGCTGCAGAATTGGTCCATGCAGGAGGCTGAGCAGGTCTTCCTCTCTGGTCCAGTGTCTCAGCACAGGTCAGAGTAGAGAATTAAAACATGAACACAAATCTTTATCAGCTGTTTACTGATATCAGTGACTACCTTCAAGTAAGAGTGTTAGTGAATGGACCCTTTTTAAAGTTTATGTTATAATGTGTGAAAAATGATGCTCACAAAAACACTATAAAAGTGTTTGTGGTAAAATGATTCCGTAGATTTTATTGCCATTTTAAGAGTTCAAGCGTATTTTGGTGACATTGTTTGATGTCATGACTCTCAGTTACTTTAGCAGGACCATCGTGACATGAAATCTTCCTCATCATCCCATATCGACCCTCAACCCCTCACACAGAACCAGGAGCCCTCAACTGAATGAACCTTTAAAACTATAAATTAGAAAGTATTTTGGTGGAACGAACCTTTAAAACTATAAATTAGAAAGTATTTGGTGGAACGAACCTTTAAAACTATAAATTAGAAAGTATTTTGGTGGAATGAACCTTTAAAACTGTAAATTAGAAAGTATTTTGGTGGAATGAACCTTTAAAACTATAAATTAGAAAGTATTTTTGTGGAATCGTAATAAACCTTGAATACTATAGTTATAAAGTATTTTGCTGCCACCCGACTCAACAGGTGGCGTTGTAGGGAACTGCAGCTCTCTGGTGCTGCAGGATCTCCTCTTGAAAAGCCTCACACTTCAGAGTCGTTCCAGAATCTAGGAGCAGAAACCAAAGTCTCCTACGACGAGGATGGGATTGGAACCCACGCCTGCAGAGCTCAATGGGGTTTCAAATGTTGAAAAGCACTCTAGTAATTTATCATCGCATCAGTTAAAGACAACAATACATAAAGAAATTGCTTACCGTTGCAATCGGCCATTTTCCAAAAAAGAAAGACTTCTCTCCTGGTGAAAAGAAAAGAAGAGTCGTACGGTCCTCTGAGGTCCTGTTGTGTCTTTTGGTCAGAGACAAAGTGTGTGCCAAGTCGGCTGTGATGAATCTCCCAGTAAACCAGGGGTTGGGTTCCCCACACCTTCCTCCCCTCAAACAGAAGGCCAGACGTGTGACTTGGAACACCAAACAGGACCAATGGTCTGTGTGAGGCTTGAGGGAGGACATGTCTGTCTTCTTGCAGTAGTTACTTTCCCTGGTGAGGAGTTACTTTCAGAGTGGAGGAACTCAGGTACTATCTCAGTTACATTTTGGCAGAAGTAACTAGTAACTATAACTACCTACTTTTGCAAAGTCCCGTGCCAGACACTGAACATGAGACACTTGCGGTCTCTTGGTGTGACAATCAGCCGCTCTGTGACAGCAGTGGAGACACCAGCAGACAGGGCGGAACTAACAGTGCAGAGGAAGAGGAAGTAGCCCCACTAGAGCCCTCCCTCCCTCTCAATCTTTCTCTCTCTCTCTCTCTTTTGTCTTTTCTTCTATTTATTTGCCTTCTGCTGTCTGTCCTTTCCTGCTCTCGTTTAAAAACCAACCGCAGCAGACGTCCGTTCCCATGATGAAAATTATTATAAAAGATAGATTTGTTTTCCTCTTAAGTTTCGAAGCATTTTCAGATTCATGAAAAGATCATCAATCAGTGCAGTATTTCAGACAGACTTCTGGTCCGTGAGGACGAGGAATCCAGGACAGATCCACAGAACTCCAACTGCCATCTTTGATGGTTCCTTCTCAGTCTGTAGGGTGGAGAGATCCTCCTGAGTCAACGAGCCCTTTTAGGATCCACCTCCATTTATGGATGGAATTTATACAGCATCCACTCACCAGTGGAGTCTGATATTCAACAATACAGATTCCCAAGTCACTGTCCAACACTGGCTGGAGCAGCAGAGCTGGCAAAATGTCATCTTTTCTGTCATTGTTTCAAAATGTCCTCACTAAGATGGTTATTAATTCCTCATTCTCAGCTGCTACAGCCTTTAAAGAAAACCTTTGACTGGTGGCTCTAACAAAGATCAGATGTTGTCTCCTCTAGAACATCAAAATGATAACAATAAAGATAAGAATAAAGATAATTTGGTGAATTTCAGTCTCCTACAAATGTGTGTGAATGTGGTTGTTGTGGCCGAGTGGTGAAGGCGATGGACTTGAAATCCATTGGGGTCTCCCCGCGTAGGTTCGAGTCCTGCCAACAACGTTCAACTGTTGATGGTCCATATCAGACCTCTTCCCCTACTTTGTGCTCCAGTTGTCTCCTCATCAGGCACCACAGGATCCAGGAGTCAAAGCAAATCATGAGTGACTTTAAAAATGGCCATCAAACACAAAATAAAGCTTGAAATAAGTTTCAAATTTAATTTTATGTTGACATGTTTCATCCATTTCACCACCACACTGTCCTTCATCACAACATTTAACATCAGGACTGCTCCCAGATCAGCTCCATGATCAGAGATCAAAGACTGAAGCAGGAGATCAATGCTCAGAACCCCGAGATCAAACACAGATTTCAGAGACCAAACACAGAATTCAGAGATCAAAGAAATAACCTATGGAGGCTACACCCCCCCCCCCCCGACAGTTTCCATTTCAGTCAAATCAATTTTATTTTTTTAGCGCCAAATCACAACAAAAGTGATCTCATGACACTCTACAAGAAGAGCAGGTCCAGCACCTCAGTCCTTCCATCAGTTAACACCCAACAATTCTCCATCAGCAAGCACATCCTGCAACAGGAGTGACTAAAACCTTCCTTTAACAGGCAGGAATGTAGAGCAGATCCAGGATCAGTGGGGACTGATGTCTGCTTTGACCCCCTGGTGAAAGAATATGTCCTGTCTTGTCTCCTGTCTTCCTCCAGAAAGGTGGCAACCTGACAGCAAACAAACCCATCCTCTGAACTAGGAGTCTCAGTTGAGGCTCCATCTGAAACCAAAGACTTTGGATGAATGACTATCAACCTCCATTCTTTGTTGGACTAAACATTCATTAGTTAGCAGTTAGCTAAGCTACCTGTGGTCAAACCTGCAGCTGATGGAACACAGTAAGAGCAGGCTAGCTAACATTCAGGTTTGATTTATGAATGGAAAGAACCAGAGACAAATAGAATGACATCATCAAGACAAAACCTGGTGCTTACAAAGGTGAGGTGAACAATTTTAACAGTCAATCCCAAATTTAGGCCTGAAGTTAGAAAATAATATTAGCTAGTTAGCAATGTTAGCGTATTCTGCCCAAGTAGAAAACATGATTTGTTTATCTGGATGAAATAAAAATGGATGAAAACGTCCAGAACTTCCCTCCCAAATCTGATTTCTTCAACTGAAAGAACGCTAACATTTCTAGATTCATTCCCTCCAGGAAGGTCTCATTTCCAGCTCTGTTCTCCCTCCACTACTGTTCAGTGTAGTATTTATTTTACTGACTACTTCATTGACAGGTGGTAAAAATGTCTGGTGTTTCCTGAACTTAACTGAGTGCTGCTCAGTAAAGTTGCCATGACTTGAGATTCTCTTCCTGCTGGGTCCATTTCAACATTCTTATCCTTCCTATCACTGGAGATAAAATATCAGTCAGGGCTGTACTTGATTAGTACTGCATATAGTACACATCAGTCACTGCCATTACACAGTGGAATGGTAGTTGAAGTACTGTTTAGCAGCAAGCTGAAAACTGTTGTGGTATTTGACAGTTCTCTTGTTTCTGAATGAAAATCCTGTGAAGGAGAATCATGGAGACATCCTAAAAATGGCTGAGGTCTCTGAGCTGCAGCAGGTCTGAGCTGCTTTTGATGCCCAGATGATGAGGAGGCAGTGAATGGTGGGTTTGGTGGAGCTGGAAAAAGGCTGCAGGTGGGGAGGGGTCTGCTGGTGTCAGGACCTGAGTCGTTGGGTCACAGTCCAAATCCATTTTTGTCGTCATGACAGCTGGACTGCCACAACATTCTGAGGATGATAGTGGCCTGGGTCTGTCCCTGACTCAAGATGTTGTGTGTCTGACCTGAGCAACAGACTGCAACGTGGTAAGTACAGCCTCAAGATTTGCACAATAGAAGTCAATTGTCTCCCTCCTTTAATCCACTCTCAGGTATCCACTATACATTACAGGAGAGTTTGATGGCCTTCTGCTGGGTGACAGGGGTTCCCCATGCCAACGCAGGCTGCTGACCCCTTACCCGCACCCTGAACCAGGCCCCCAACAGAACTTCAACTGGGCTCACTGCAGGACCAGAGCCCGGGTGGAGATGACCACAGGCCTGCTAAAAGCCCGTTTCCAGTGCCTACGTCACCTCAGGGTGACCCCTGAGAGGTCCTGTGATATTCTTGTGGCATGTGTTCTTCATAACATTGCCACTATGAGAGGAGAGCAACACCCTGCCCTACAAATGGAAGAGCCTGATGACGACCCCATCCACCTGCCAGCTATCCAGGACAGCAGAGCCGTCAGAGACACCATATGTCAGAATCACTTTGGCATTTAATTAGCAATCATCCTCCCCACCACAGTCCAATAAAGGAACAATACACATTTCATTTGGTCTTCTTTATTTCCTAGCAATAAAAAAGCTCGTTCAGTTCACATTCCACTAGTTAACATATTCACCTGGAGCCATGCACCCCCCTCTAACTTGGGCTCCAGTCGTTCTGTTTCCAGATCTGCTTTCCTAATCTGGCGGTCCAAGTACTGCATTTCTTTGTCACTTTTTTACATTTTTCTCAGCAGGTGGACTCTGTAAAGTTCCTTTACTGGTAACTGAGAACATGAGGATTAGACAGTTGGACATGAATCTGTTGACTGAACATCTCACTGTGTCAGTGTGTGCACTGGAGGTCGAGGGACCCTCCTGCCCAGCCATGCTCTGTTAAAGAGGACAAGACTGTCTTCATACTTCAGTGTAGGCTGATGTCTCTATATCCCACCAGAATGGTAAGAAATATGAATGGGAGAAGAATCAGGAATGTATCAAGATGTGACTTCTACAGGCCTTTCTGGGTCCCCCACTGTAAAGGCAGCAGACAGCGTTTGTCCATCCTCTTCGTCCTGGAGGAGAGATGTTTCAGTGACTTAAAATAACATTGAGAAAATCTTTACTGACAGTTACTGTGTCTGTTGTGGCTCAAGGCAAATGGCACCAGCAGAACCTGTTGGGAAATAAAGTCATGGGTACATATCTATATATATATCTATATATATATCTATATATAGATATATCTATCTATATATCTCTATATATCTATATATATATAGAGAGAGAGAGCCATATTACATTTTATGAAGGCACTGGTGTCTTGGGGGTTGGGTTCTAAGGATGAAATCCCTCAGCCACTGGCCTTCCTAAACTCTGGCTCCTGTGCCTCTGTTAGAGGTGGTGGTGCTGGACCACCACCTGTTTTACGGGCGTCTGCCTTCTTTCTGTTGTCACACATTGACCCGAGCAGCAAAGTTCCTCCACGCCATCTCTCTCTCTTTTGCAGCTGCAGCGGTGTTGCACTTCTTTTTAACGCGTGTTGGAACGCTTCACATGATCGCATCAAGATTTCCAACTGCACTGACGTGAAAAACAAAGCTCTCCTCTTCTCCGTTGCCATGGTGACTCGGTGGATCGGGGCTCCCATTATGCTGGCTTTTTATAGTTGTTGTGATCGCGCTTTACCCCAGGTGGACCTACTCAGAGTTGATCAAACTGATTCAAATCCGCTGTTCTGAAACCAAAAACTCAGAGTTTTCTATCTCAGGGAAGATCAACTCAGAGATCAGGATGAAACTCAGGGTTTGATGAACCTGCTTTGTGAAACGGGCCCCTCAAGTCCCAGTCTTCAAGAGTTTCTCCCCAAACTGTCAACCTGCTGTGACTCATAGGACAGCCGACACACAAACATCTGTTAAAATGACTCAACATTTCAAATGCTTTTATTGTGAAGCCCTGGATGGAACACATTCCCATGAAAATGCTTCTTTTATTGTGAGGCTTGGCCTCCAAATATGATGTCATCAGATCAGAAGGTGGCAGTGTTGTGTCTGTTTGTGTGTCTCTGGTTCCTCTTCCTGCCTCTGCTCTCTTCTTTCAGGTCTTCTTGATGGTCCGGCTTCTTCTCCTCCATCGAGGGGTTGCTCTCACCGAGTGGAAGCCTTGTAAACCTGGTGATTCCAAGATGGCTGCTGCGTTCATTCCTCGTTACTGTTATGGTGTTGATTCACTACACGCCCACATTGTTGTGCTGATTAGAGAAAAAGGTTATGTTTCCATCCAAGTGTCCTGCATAACTCTCAGCTAGTAACTTAACATAAGAGGTAACTTGGTGTGGAGAGTAGAAAATACTTGAAGTGGGAAAATACTTGAAGTGGGAAGACTGAGAATACTTCAATATGTGAGCCTGTGTACTTGAGCTTTGGCCTTGTTTCAGTGTCAGGAACCAATCAGAGCAGCCTCCTCCTGACTAAACAGCTCTACTCATCAAGCCCCTGACCCCAGACTCTTCTTGGTGAACTGATCAGAGATCAGATTAGTAGAGAAGCAGTGACACAAAGGGAAACTTCCTCATTCCCTGAACGCAGCTTCATCAAACAGAGCAATGCTAACTGTTCACCTGAAGTAGTGATGTCATCAGGACAGGAAGTTGATCAGACATGGGAACTTTGACTCAGATCAACCAGGGAGGGAGGAGTTCTCAGAGTTTGATTGTGCTGATGAATCATCAGAACTCTCCATCACGCCGTGGTCTCAGCGTTGGACCTGAAGTCCCAGGCTTCAAGGGTTCTCCCCAAACTCTCAGGGTGGGTCTGACCACATCTGAAGGAAGTCATTCCACCTGTGTTACACTCAATAACATGTCTCCCTACTACAGAGATCCCTGATTCTGAATTGAGTCATTGGAGGTGGACCTCATAGCAGATAAAACTGCAGGTTCACTACCAACAACTCCAGACTCCATTGCTCCTTTAAAAGAAGATAAACAAAAGAGAACAGCTGTGTGGTGTAATTCCATCACCAGGCAACTAAACAAGAGGCAGACAAGTCTTCAAATGGATAAGAAGGTCCTCAGTAGAGACAGAGCCTCCTATTATTCATCACTAACAGAGGAACAGAAAACAGTCCAGGTTTCTTTCCAGCACTGAGCTAAACTGACAGAGTCCTGACTCTGTAGACCCTGGACTCCTTCAGCTCTCAGTAGAGACGACTTTAGGAGCTTCTTTGAGGACAAGATAGGAACTATTAGGATCAAATTAATCAGCTCCTGTCCTCAAGAGATTCTAATTTACCTGTAAACTCAGTCAACACAGAAACTGCTGTTGAACCAGATGTTTCTTTAGACCACTTTTATCAAATTAACAGTCCAGAACTTCATTCAATGATGACCTCATCAAAACCTTCAACCTGTCTCTTAGATTCAAGACCTTCCAGGCTGCTGGATGAAGTCTTTCCCTCTGTGAGTCGATTAGAGTTTGTACTCATTTATGATAAATCTTAGATCTAACCAAAATTTAAACATGGTGTTCCTCAAGGTTCAGTGCTGGGGCCGATACTCTTCATTTTATATATGCTTCCTTTAGGTCATTTTATTCAAAAACACTCCATACATTTCCACTGTTACACAAATGATACCCAGTTTATTTCTCAATAAAGCTGGATGAAGGCCAACAGTTGTCTAAACTACAAGCATGCATTCCAGACATGAAGGCCTGGATGACTTATAACTTTTCACTGTTCAACTCTGATAAGACAGAAGTTCCTGTGCTTGGCCCCAAACCCTTCGAGACACATTATCTAGTGATGTCACTGCTCTATTGTGACTCTTTATTATCAGGCTGTACTAACAAGTGTTTGAAGACTCTGCAGCTGGTCCACAATGCAGCTGCATGCAAATTGACAGGAACTAAGAAGCAAGACCCCCAAGTCTTAACTTCGCTGCACTGGCCTCCAGTAAAATCCAGCGTGGAGTTTAAAATCCTTCTCCCCACTTGTGAAGCTCTTCAAGGACAATTCCAGTGCAAAACAAACCTAATGTGTGTTCTTGTGTTATTAATTATTTTGAAGAATTTCAGGGATGTATTTTTGCAGCATCTAAATGTAACCAATTTTGGGTGCATACCGCAAATTAGCTCCCAACACAGGTTTAACAGAAAAGTCACACAGAATCTCATGTTTTTCATGATGTTTCTGGTGTTGCAGCAGGTATGTGGAGGGTGGGGAGCTGATCAGTCCTCCGAGTTGGAAGCACCTGGGCCCATTTTTGAATTACTGTTGTGTTTTAATAGTTAAATACATTCATTATTTGACTTTCAACCTGCTTCTCCCACTCTTTTGTCACAGCTTCAGTGCCATGTTTGGAAAAATGGTTTCTCCCCGGGGTGCGTTCTTATGTGTTTTTTCAGATTTCCCTTGTCTGACCATCTTTTGCCACAAACTGAGCAGGGGAATGGCTTCTCCCCTGTGTGAGTTCTCATGTGCTTTTTTAGACATCCATTTTCTGAAAATCTTGTGCCACACACTGAGCAGGGAAATGGTTTCTCCCCAGTGTGCGTTCTCATGTGTCTTATCAGTGAGCTGCAATGAGTCACTTCCTGTCCTGGGCTCAATTTCTGAAGCAAATTCCTCCTTGAACCAAAGGGTTCCTTGTGCTCAGAGGTGGCCGTGTTATCAGGTCTGACCCAATCATCCTCACTGACTTCAGGCTCAGCTTCAGAAGAGTCTGACATCTGGTCGTCAGTCTGGGGTTGTACAAGTGGATCTGGATCTACCTTGCTGGCTGGTTCAGGTTCTGGTCCTCCACTCTCTTCTCCATCAGCTTCTGTTTTCAGAGGATGAACTGGGCTGCTGCTCAGAGACTCTTCTTTCAAGTTCTCCTCAGTTAGACTCTGATGAAGCTGTGGGAACTGAGGTTTCTCTTCGTTCCCTTCACTCTTCACAGGGACCAGAGTGAAGGGGAACGTGGTGATATCAGCCTCCTGCTGCCCTTGAAGCTGCCCTCCCTCCTCACTGGTCCAGAGCTCCTCCCACTCCTCTTTAATGTGGGGGGGCTCTGGGTCCTGCAGCTCAGGGGGAACCTCTTCTTTAATCACCAGCAGCTGCTCCACATCTGCAGGACACAAACAGCAACATCAGAAATCTCTTCATTTGACTCTGAAACAGCGGAGCAACAGACAGAAACAGAAATCAACTCAATAAAAGAGACGTCCTGCTACTGAGGACCAGTCAGCAAACTGGGAACAGAAACGCTGGCTTCAGATGCTTGGATCAACGTTGGGTCACCCAGGTCAAAGGTCACTGGTCCCCTCTGCTGAATGGTTTTGTCCATTCATTCCTCCGTGTCATTGATGCGTCTCAGCATCTTGGGAGAGTTCCTTCTCTGCTTTGTCACAGATCTGAACCCCCTACCATCAAACCACGTTCCATCAAAGAAAGAGGACTTTGGTCAACTTGGGCCATGAGAAGTCCAGAACACATGACTTGGATATGGAGGTTTGTTAGAGTTTGCAAAGGGAAACAGGAGGCTGTTGTTGAGGAGTGGATTGGTGAGAAAGGAGAGTGGAGCTGTTCAGGGGCTCCAAACAAGAAGCTGAGAACAGGACAAGAAGACAAACAAGAGGTTTAACACAACGCCAACCCTTCAGTTTGGTAAATATCGGCTACATTGAGAGCTCTTATTGAGTCTGACTTTATTTTGTAAGTTGATCTCAGAATTGGAACCAGAAATGTTTTTGTAGTTTTCTTTTTTAATTTGGCCCAGAGGGACTGCCACCTCCTCCTGGTCAGGGGTTTGGGGCCTCAGGGACCCTCAGAGTTCCACCAGCAGAAGCTCAAGCCCTGTTCAAACTACGCTACTTTTTGTTAGCGACAGGCCCTGCTGTTCACACCATCGACGCTCAATCAGGCTGCTGTTCACACCACAAGATTTGTTGGCGCACAGGAGTGTTCAGACTACATGATTTTCCCCGTCAGAAGGCGTGGCCAACTGCACAGCTGACCAGGAAACTCTTGGACGCAGCGCACGCCCCTTTCATTGTAAACATGGAGGTGGAGCAGAACGCAGCCCTCCAGGTCCTTTGTGCGCTACCATGGAGCCAAGAATCCTGTGTCCAAGGATGTGGTGAACCCTTCATAGAATCCATGCCCCTCCTCATTGTAGTTGTTGGCTCTGCGTCACTCCCCCACTGCCAGAGCTCCCATGTCTGCTGTCCTGGATCTGTTCACCCTCATTACTGTAGTGTGGTGGTCATTGATGCCTCAGCCTGATGGGGAGGGAAGTGACTGACGCCTAAAATCTTGGAGTGAACTGGGCTTTAGCCTTCATGTGGGACCAGGTTTAACCGGTCTGAGGGTGAAGGTCTGACAAAGTGCAATCCAATTACATGACAACAACAGTGATCCAGAGAACCACCTACCCCCCCCCCCCAACACCACCACACCCTTTCCCGCCTCAGTGGCCACCATGTGCCCCCTTCACATTCCTGTCTGCCCCCTTACAAATGCCTGTCTAGAACCGGCCCTGCTGCAGCTCCACTTCCTGGCTGAATGAGGGGCCCAGCAGGTCCGGGGGACTCACCTGCTCTGTCCAGCCTGACTCGGGGCTTCAGCACGGCATCGAGCAGCAACCTCTGCCGGCGGTTCTCCCGCTCGTACTCCGCCACGGTTTCCTCCAGCAGAGCCACGATCTGCTCCGCGGCCGCCGCCAGCCGCTCGGTGAGCAGCGCTCTCAGCACCGGGACTCCAGCCGCTGAGTCTCCTTCTCCCAGCTGCAGCAGGAAGTCTTCAGCGGCGGCGAGGATCCGCTCCTGGACCGACACCCGCAGCAGCTGCGCGGCGCACATGTTGAGGTTCTACCGGCGCCACTCAGCCTTCAGGAGACAAAGACCGAGGCCGGGGGTTCGCGGACTTCTCCTTCTTTCCTTGTTGTTTGAAAACCTCCCGCTTTCTTCTTTTTCTTCTTCTTCTTCTTCTTCTCCTTTTTCTTCTTCTTTGGTTGTCATCCAGCTTATTGGTGCATTACCGCCACCTTCTGATCCGGAGTGTGGACCACACAGTAACTTCCAGTCTTCCTATCCTAACCAGATCTACTACAATATTCTACCATCACGTCTATCATTAAACTCCTTATCCCACTCCTGTGTCTCCTACTGCCTCCCTGTTCTTCTACCCCCCCCCCTCCATCCATTCAGTTCTCTCATGACCACCAGTCTCCCTCCAGAAAGCTCTCAGCACCCTAACCTGGGCTCTCACCCAGACTCAGGAATCTTTTTGGTGTAAACTCCTGCACCCCTGAGTCCTTCAGCTTCTTCCTCCTGACTTTCTCTGCTTCTCATCCCTTCTCCACCTCAGAAATCCCTGCTCCACCGACTCCTCCTCCTGACATCCTTCACACAAGCCTGTCTGGTGCTTCCCTATCAGTTTCAGTGGTTTATTTTGTGCTCTGACAAGTCAAGACTAAGAAGATGATTGTGGACATGAGGAAGGAGAGGAGACCTCAGGGGCCACTGTTCATCCAGGAGCTTGAAGAGGAGAGGGTGAGCAGCTTCAAGTACCTGGGCGTCCACATCAGCGAGGACCTCACCTGGACACTAAACTCCACACAGCAGGTGAAGAAAGCACAACAGCGGCTGGACTTCCTGAGGAGGCTGAGGAAATCTGGCATGTCACCTAAGAGCATCAGCAACTTCTGCAGCTGCATCGTTGAGAGCATCTGAGCAGCTGCATCACAGTGTGGTACGGCAGTGCTGCTGCTGTGGACCACAAACACCTGCAGAGAGTGGTGGAGACTGCTGAGGAGACCACCAGGACTCCACTGCCCCCCCCTGCAGAGTGGTGGAGACTGCTGAGGAGACCACCAGAACTCCACTGCCCTCCCTGCAGAGAGTGGTGGAGACTGCTGAGGAGACCACCAGGACTCCACTGCCCCCCCTGCAGAGAGTGGCGCAGACTGCTGAGGAGACCACCAGGACTCCACTGCCCCCCTGCAGAGAGTGGTGGAGACTGCTGAGGAGACCACCAGGACTCCACTGCCCTCCCTGCAGAGAGTGGTGGAGACTGCTGAGGAGACCACCAGAACTCCACTGCCCTCCCTGCAGAGAGTGGTGGAGACTGCTGAGGAGACCACCAGGACTCCACTGCCCCCCCTGCAGAGAGTGGCGCAGACTGCTGAGGAGACCACCAGGACTCCACTGCCCCCCCTGCAGAGAGTGGCGCAGACTGCTGAGGAGACCACCAGGACTCCACTGCCCTCCCTGCAGAGAGTGGCGGAGACTGCTGAGGAGTCCACCAGGACTCCACTGCCCCCCCTGCAGAGAGTGGCGCAGACTGCTGAGGAGACCACCAGGACTCCACTGCCCCCCCTGCAGAGAGTGGTGGAGACTGCTGAGGAGACCACCAGGACTCCACTGCCCCCCCTGCACAGGCTGGCGGAGACTGCTGAGGAGACCACCAGGACTCTACCGCCCTCCCTGCAGAGCATCGACCACTGCAGTCCACAGCAGAGCTGCCTCCATCTTGAAGGACCCACCCCAACACGTCTGTTCACACTTCTACCCTCAGGCTGGAGGGACACAAGTGTGAAATGTAGAACAACAGGACTAAAGAACTCTTTCTTTCCCTCTGCAATCAGACTCCTGACCTCCTAACAAAACCACCTCAGGACCCTACTTGACCTCTGCCTGCATCAACAATTCTTGTTTTTGCAATACTCAAATATTTTGCACAGCACTGTTTAATTGCACTGTTTCCTCACTTCTCTACTGTCACTGTTTATTGTAAATTTAAATTTCTTTTTATGTTCCTGATGTTAGGAATTCTGTGGGCAGCAAAGTAAGAATTTCATTGTTCAGGGAAACATGTTTCTATACTGTACACATGACAACAAACACTTTAATCTTGAATCTTTGAATCTTGAGTTCTGTGTTTGATCTTAGAATTCTTTCTTTGATCTCAGAGTTCTGTTTGATCTTAGAAGTCTTTCTTTGATCTAAGAGTTCTGTGTTTGATCTTAGAATTCTTTCTTTGATCTCACCTTGATTTCTCAATGATTTCTTTGAGCACACAAATTGTCTTTGATCTCTCAGTGAGACAAAGACACAGAAGCTCAAGCTGCTGTTGAGGAGGCCTGATCCTCAGTCATCAAATCAGCGTCAGTTCAGGTTGCCTGCAGGGATTTTTAAGTCCAGCAGGTGTCAGTATTCAGTGACACAGAATCAACACAGTGTCATTGTGTCGACACGCTTCATGACGCCTCATCGACCATCACTATGTCCGGGAGTGTTTATGATTCTTTTCAGTGCCGCAGGATTTCTTTTTGAGCGACTGAAAATAGCGACTCCCTCATTTGTTGTAATTCAATGTTGCGGTGAAGCCGTGTGATTGGCGAGCGCCGGCGTCTTCTTCTGCTTTATTTTAGTTAAGCGACCAGCTGCTGCCCTCTACTGGCAAGACCCTCCGGAGGAAGAACTCAATTGGAAAAAAACAATTCTGCTTCTTTTTCATCCACAACTGAGGATCATTTAAGATTAAAAAAAGAACCTGAGAAAAAGGTTCCTCTTCTCTCAGCACAATCTTCATCTGATTTAAATGCAGCATTTATCCACATCCTGTCAGAATTCTTTGTACAAAAATTCAGTGGGTGACATTTTGTTGAGGACGTTCAGAGCGAGAGGAGAAAATAACTGGGAGATTCTCCCTCAGTGAGAGATAATTAGGATCCGTTTGAAACTCTCAACGTGTGGTTGTTGAACGACTCTCACGACCAGAACACTCGGACAAAAAGACAGGAATCTTCCAACTTTGTAACACGTGACACCACATTAGTGCACACAAACAGTGATGCACACAATCCAGACCTGTTCTTGTCAGTCCAGGAGTTTGACAGTTTTCTATTTTCCCAGATTAAAAAAACAAACAAAATTCAAACATTGTTTTAATTTGATTTTTTTATTCGCAATTCAATGAACACAAAACATTTCATTAAGATCATCAATTTTCAGTGACAAAAAAAACAAACGGAAAAAAAGACACATTAAAACAGAGGTTACAAGAAAGAAAATTAAGAACAAAAAACAGTTAACAGGAAAAAGGAGGCACATTAAAACAAAGGCTGCAATAACAAAAAAAAACCAAACACATTTTTAATTCTTATGTATATATTTGACACACACACACACACACACCTGCAGACAAGAGTCAGGACCCCCTTCCCGACCCCAAAGGGCAGGGAAGCAACCCTTTCGTCCACTGGGGTGAACCCCAATGTACAGGCAGAGTCTGGGGGCTATCAGAAAGCCCACCCCGACCCTCTCACCCTGAGCAAAGGAGAGTCCAACGCCTCTCAAGGACTTGGGTTCAGGAGCCGGAGCAACGTGTGGAGGTGAGGCCGACTGTCTAGCCAGGAACGCTCCACCTCCTCCACCACCTCCAGCTCCTTACCCACCAGAGAGGTGACATTCCATGTCCCAAAAGCCAGCTTCCATCACCAGGGATCAGACCACCAAGGCCCCCACCTTGGTCTGCTGCCCGATCCACACTGCACCAGACTCTTCCGGGTCCTCCTGCAGGTGGTGGGCCCATGGGGGGACGAGACCATGTATGCAGCTCGGGCTGGGCACAGCCCCACCCCATGGGCAAGGGCATGGCCACCAGGAGCTCGCCCATGGGCCACTACCCCGGGGGGGGGGGGGGGTAACCCTCAGGGCCAGGTACTCAGTCTCTTGGCCCTCTTCCTGTAGGTCTTTTGAACCATTCTTTGTCAGGCCCTTCACCAAGAACCAGTCTGCCTTGGGAGACCCTACCAGGGGCAAAATGCACCAGACAGCACAGCTCCTAGGGTCATGAGGGCACTCAAACTCCTCCACCAGGATAAGGTGACGGTTCCAGGAGGAGTAGATATAAATCTATACATATGGATATATCTATATATATATATATATAGATATATCCATATAATAGATATAGATATATATGTAGATAGACAAAAAAATACACATTAAAATCTACAATCACAATTTTTAAAAAATAAATAAAAGTCAAAAGAAAACACATTGTTAAAACAGAGGTGAACATCACAACTTTCAAATAAAAAACAAAACCCCAACATCAAAAAGCATGAAAAACAGGATCCGATTAATAAAATAACGGAAAAAAAACAAACAATAAAATCAAATCAATAAAAGCTCCCACCCACCATCTCCCTCCACCGCTCAGATTTATTCAGATTTCTCTCAGGTGTCCAGTGTCGTCTCTCTCTGTTCATCAGGTAGATATCTTTGTACACGTAGACCATCATCAGGTACGCACACACCTCCATCATGTTCCTCAGGTATTTAGCTGGTGATCAGGTATTTGTCTAGAAAGATGATCACCAGGTGAAGATCTAGAAAGACATTCAACAAGTTTACATCTGGATGTAGAGATTTTTGGGACATTGGTCAACATGGTTTTTTGTCCAAGTCAGCAGATATCCCATGATGCTTTTGACTGAGTGTCTCTGCCTGGAGGATTTGGCGTCACCTTTGAGACCTTTAAAAAAAAGCTTTTAGATCCGTCCCTGATGGTGGTCCACATTTCTATCTAGATATGTACCTGATGGTGGTCCACATTTCTATCTAGATCCGTCCCTGATGGTGGTCCACATTTCTATCTAGATCCGTACCTGATGGTGGTCCACATATCTATCTAGATATGTACCTGATGGTGGTCCACATTTCTATCTAGATATGTACCTGATGGTGGTCTACATATCTATCTAGCTATGTACCTGATGGTGGTCCACATTTCTATCTAGATCCGTCCCTGATGGTGGTCCACATTTCTATCTAGATATGTCCCTGATGGTGGTCCACATATCTATCTAGATCCGTACCTGATGGTGGTCCACATTTCTATCTAGATATGTCCCTGATGGTGGTCCACATATCTATCTAGATCCGTACCTGATGGTGGTCCACATTTCTATCTAGATCCGTACCTGATGGTGGTCCACATTTCTATCTAGATCCGTCCCTGATGGTGGTCCACATTTCTATCTAGATCCGTCCCTGATGGTGGTCCACATTTCTATCTAGATATGTACCTGATGGTGGTCCACATTTCTATCTAGATATGTACCTGATAGTGGTCCACATTTCTATCCAGATATGTACCTGATGGTGGTCCACATTTCTATCCAGATATGTACCTGATGGTGGTCCACATTTCTATCTAGATATGTACCTGATGGTGGTCCACATTTCTATCCAGATATGTACCTGATGGTGGTCCACATTTCTATCTAGATATGTACCTGATGGTGGTCCACATTTCTATCTAGATATGTACCTGATGGTGGTCCACATTTCTATCTAGATCCGTCCCTGATGGTGGTCCACATTTCTATCTAGATATGTCCCTGATGGTGGTCCACATTTCTATCTAGATATGTACCTGATGGTGGTCCACATTTCTATCCAGATATGTACCTGATGGTGGTCCACATTTCTATCTAGATATGTACCTGATGGTGGTCCACATTTCTATCTAGATATGTACCTGATGGTGGTCCACATTTCTATCCAGATATGTACCTGATGGTGGTCCACATTTCTATCTAGATATGTACCTGATGGTGGTCCACATTTCTATCCAGATATGTACCTGATGGTGGTCCACATTTCTATCTAGATATGTACCTGATGGTGGTCCACATTTCTATCTAGAGCCGTCCCTGATGGTGGTCCACATTTCTATCTAGATATGTACCTGATGGTGGTCCACATTTCTATCTAGATATGTACCTGATGGTGGTCCACATTTCTATCCAGATATGTACCTGATGGTGGTCCACATTTCTATCTAGATATGTACCTGATGGTGGTCCACATTTCTATCTAGATCCGTCCCTGATGGTGGTCCACATTTCTATCTAGATATGTACCTGATGGTGGTCCACATTTCTATCTAGATATGTACCTGATGGTGGTCCACATTTCTATCTAGATATGTACCTGATGGTGGTCCACATTTCTATCTAGATATGTACCTGATGAACACATCAAAGTGTGGAGGGATGTATTTAAACTGATTCAGACAGATGAAAACCTGTGGGGACGGTTATTTACCCCAAGAATCTCTAAACAGACACAAACCTAACGCATGTCTGCAAATATCGACATGTGGAACATGAACATCTAAGAACATGTGGATTTCTACCAGGTGAAGGGCCGAGGTTGGAAGAAAACCTGAGAGCAGCCAGACAGACAGTGGACGGGAGCTTTTTTCTAGGTATCAAGGTTATTTTCTCTCAAACAAACTCCCTTAAAACAAACATAACAAAAAAAAAAAAAAAACAAGCACAAAAGAAAGAAAGACATCTGGACCCATTAAAACTGAGAATAAAGTTACAATTTTTGATTAACAAAAACAAAAAAAGGACAAAAACTATTTAAAAACACAATCAATTACAATTTTTTTTTTAAATTAGAAAAGCATTTAAAAAGATGAAAAGAGGCTCCAGTCGTTCTCATGGTTCACCTCAGTGGTTCCGGCCTCTCAGGCCAAACTGTCCTCGGCTCCTTCCAGCAGCCTGTGCAGCCCCTGGGGCCCCGGTGAGGACTTGGGGGGGCCATCATCTTCAACTTATCCCAGCCAGGTGAAGAAGAGACGCACGGATTCCAAGGCTCGCTGCTCTGCACCGTCACTTCCCTGCCACTTGAGGAAGACCTCGGTGTAAATGACATCTTCTTCAAAGGAGACGTCAAAGACCGTCAGGAGCAGCACTGCGGGGACGCCGCAACACGGCAGCTTTTATCATGGACTGGTTTAGGGGCTTTGGAGCCAAAACAAGACTCATCCCACCCTCCAGGGAGGTCAGGAGGTCAACACTCACTTTTGGGGTGATGCATCTCTGCCATCAGCTGCTGGAGGGCCAAGAGGGCCTGAAGTTGTTTGGGTCCATCGATCAGAAACCTCTTGAGAAGCCTGACTCTCTTAGTCAGCCGTCCTGCATCCAGACAGTTGCGGTGCTCGCCTGAAACTAGCAGATAAACCGGTGGAAAACTTCTGAGTATTCAATTCCATGTCAGCAGGGTCACGACCCAGAACTGAATATGAGGACAGTCAAAAAAAACAAACAAAACACATGAGTCCCACGTACCGACGACGGCAGACCTGCACAGTTGTCATCAAAGCTCTGAGGAACTCCACAGAAGCGGTCTGGCTTTCATCCAGGTTGGCCTGAAAAAGAGAGGAGGACAATCCAGGTTCACCATGATTGACCAACAGACCGATGTGGTCCCGTCACCCCACAACCAGAAAACACACACCTGCACCCAGTCCCAGATCTGCTTGTTGCTGGCCTCGTCCCGCAGCAGCCTGTCCAGATGCTGCCTCATCTCTCTGGTGGTGAGGCTCTGAAAGACCATTAAAAACAGTTTCAAAATGCTCTTCGGCAACTCGTCGATCCAACAAACCGTCACCAACTGAAGTAATCAGAGCATGAACCCCAGACAGCCTGCTGACCTGCTTCCTGACACACTTGGTCAGGTCCCTGGATGAAGCAGCAGGGGACAGGTGGCCAGGTCCACGCTTGACTGGAGGGAAAGAAAGACAATAAGGGGTTGAAGTTCAGTCCCGATCATGTGAGACAGAGGCTTTAGCTGAAAGTTCCTACCTGTGACGTCGGCGCTACGACGCCCGTCCCTCCAGTTGGACTCTCGGCAGGAGGGTCGCCAGCGGCCCCACGTGTCCCCTCGGCTCCTCAAATGGTCCCCAGCAGCAGGCTAGCAAAACAACATGACATTTCAAGTTCAGTCACCAAGACTTCAGTGGTGTATTATGTTAAAAGCTATTTAACAGGTGGCGTGTATTCCAGAGTTAGATTAGTGCAGGTTATCATAATTGTTCACATAGGTTAGATTAGCGCAGGTTAGCATAATTGTTCACACAGGTTAGATTAGCGCAGGTTAGCATAATTGTTCACATAGGTTAGATTAGCGCAGGTTAGCATAATTGTTCAAACAGGTTAGATTAGCGCAGGTTAACATAATTGTTCACATAGGTTAGATTAGCGCAGGTTATCATAACTGTTCACATAGGTTAGATTAGCGCAGGTTAACATAATTGTTCACATAGATTAGATTAGCGCAGGTTAACATAATTGTTCACACAGGTTAGATTAGCGCAGGTTATCATAACTGTTCACATAGGTTAGATTAGCGCAGGTTAACATAATTGTTCACATAGGTTAGATTAGCGCAGGTTATCATAACTGTTCACATAGGTTAGATTAGCGCAGGTTAACATAATTGTTCACATAGGTTAGATTAGCGCAGGTTAACATAATTGTTCACATAGGTTAGATTAGCGCAGGTTAACATAATTGTTCACATAGGTTAGATTAGCGCAGGTTATCATAACTGTTCACATAGGTTAGATTAGCGCAGGTTATCATAATTGTTCACAGAGGTTAGATTAGCGCAGGTTAACATAATTGTTCACATAGATTAGATTAGCGCAGGTTAACATAATTGTTCACATAGATTAGATTAGCGCAGGTTAACATAATTGTTCACATAGGTTAGATTAGCGCAGGTTAACATAATTGTTCACATAGGTTAGATTAGCGCAGGTTAACATAATTGTTCACATAGGTTAGATTAGCGCAGGTTAACATAATGTTTCACATAGGTTGGATTAGCGCAGGTTAACATAATTGTTCATATAGGTTGGATTAGCGCAGGTTAACATAATTGTTCATATAGGTTGGATTAGCGCAGGTTAACATAATTGTTCACATAGGTTGGATTAGCGCAGGTTAACATAATTGTTCACATAGATTAGCTTAGCGCAGGTTAACATAATTGTTCACATCTATTAGATTAGCGCAGGTTAGCATAATTGTTCACATAGATTAGCTTAGCGCAGGTTAACATAATTGTTCACATAGGTTAGCTTAGCGCAGGTTAACATAATTGTTCACATAGATTAGCTTAGCGCAGGTTAACATAATTGTTCACATAGATTAGCTTAGCGCAGGTTAACATAATTGTTCACATAGGTTAGATTAGCGCAGGTTAACATAATTGTTCACATAGGTTAGATTAGCGCAGGTTAGCATAATTGTTCACATAGGTTAGATTAACGCAGGTTAGCATAATTGTTCACATAGGTTAGATTAGCGCAGGTTATCATAATTGTTCACATAGGTTAGATTAGCGCAGGTTAGCATAATTGTTCACATAGGTTAGATTAGCGCAGGTTAGCATAATTGTTCACATAGGTTAGCTTAGCGCAGGTTAGCATAACTTTAACTGACTAATAATCGTATATTTTCCCCTGAAACAATGCAGTGTTTTCCTCCACCTTCATTTCATTGACAGTTCTTGAACTATAACTTGCTAGCAGTCCCATGGCTAAAGGTTGTCCGAATTGTTGCGTCACCTTCAAAGGTTCAAGCTCCTACATTTGCGGTCGACTCACCTGGACGCGCTCTCCCGCCTTGTATTGGAGCAGAGACACATTCTGATTGGTCCTCAGACGGAAATCAGTGCAGGAAAAAGCCATTAATCGTCCAAAATTAAGTGCAGACCGGTGCTGAGGACAGAGTTTGGTTGTCACTGCCGCCAGCAACGGCCGACTGAGGAATGCTGCGTCACTTCCGGGTCTTATACTCTCGATTTCGAACGCAGACGCATCAAAGGAATGATGAGAAATTCAACATATGAATGATACCCGCGGAGTGGGCGGGGCTTAACATCAGAGAGGCTCAGATTCTGAACAGCACCATCTGCTGGACGACTTTAAAAGTGCAACTTAAAACTCTGGACTCAACTCAATGTGTGGGAGGTTTGAGGGCGTCTGCAAGTCAGTGTTTACTTTGATATCCTCGCTTTATTGTGTGATTCTACTGATTCTACCCTGAATTTAGTAGAATAACCACCTAAAGTGAGTCGATGGAACAATACAGCTAAATGAAGACAAATACATTTGAATGGACCGCTCAGCACCACAGTCCTGTCCTTTTGATACCATCATCAGAGACCGGCTCATTCAGGCTTGATGTGGGTTTTCCACTCCTTCAGGAACATTTTTGAATCACCAAACATTCACTGAAACGTCTGTTCAGACAAGAGAACAAACCTAGAAACCTGTCTCTTGCTGCCCTCTACTGGCGAGATACCCCAGGAGAAAATATTTGCTCAGATTGATTTAGAATTATTTATTTTTGAATTTATTAATTTATTTAGAATTATTTTTTTATTTTTTTATTAGATTTATTGAACATCAATCAAAAGTACTGGTTTCAACCGGATCCCTGTTCAAAATCCACCTTTTAATTGATTGAGATCTTGACATGAAATTTGAAGTCAAAAGAAAACTTGTCTGACCTAAAATAAAATCCTCTACTAACAATCCTGGTTCGGACTTGGATGGGAGACCGCCTGGGAATACCAGGTGCTGTAAGCTTTTTTGTTTCATTGTGAGGAGCAACTCTAACCACATCACTGGAGCATCATTTTGAGTTCATTAGCAATTAATTATTAATTGGACTACTTCCAGATGTTCAAGGGTCCAATAAGGTGACTTGCAGCTAAGTCACTGATTCTGCCTGGGATGCATGAGCAGGAGATCCTGGATCCATCACTGACACGAAAGAAGTACATTGATGAACTAAATACAGTGTTGGATCATTTCCTACCTCTTTGGGAACGGCCACAGAAACAACTTTATTACAGTTCTCCTCCATGAGTTCTGGAGGTGAGGGATTAAAGGTCAGAACCTGTGTTTTAGAATGGAGAATTTATATCCAGCAGAGCTTCCCAGTGTTTCAAAGAGTTTTATTAATGCAGGTCCTGTGTTAGGGGCTCACTTCAACATGTTAAAACATCACCAGCGTCCAGCGCCACCTTGTGTTCGTCTCCATTTATGATTCTCAACCACTGTAGGAGGGGCTCGATAGAAAGAGCTGGAAGCAGCAGGAACTGGGGGGTCATGTCTCAGAGTCTGTCTTTTATTTTGATATCACATTTGTGTCCTGTTCTTCCTGTTTCAGTTTGACGTTGAACCTCCCCTCTCATTTTCAGGTGACTTCACTTGCCCTCATCTTCTGTCTGCCTGAGTCTCTCGGTGCATCCCAACAGACGTCAGAACTCTGACAGGGACGACCTCAGCAGAGACTCCTCTGTTCAGAGGAAAGGAGAGCTGAGAGAAGACTTTTTGACATCATTCTACATCCTGAGGGACGATCAAAGTTGTATTTATATACAACACATAAAATCAAACAATGTGAAGCAGGCTGATGAACAATAAATCAAATATAAAAATGCTTTATTTTAAGATCTAGAATATCTTGTGAATATCTGGAGCTTCATTCCAGCAGCAGACCTCCTCAGGTGATGACTTCATATTTGACATGTTTACCATTCAATGAGACTCATTGTCAGTCCATTGAAATCTACTGGTGTTCCTGGTGAGTTGATTTAACAACATGAGCTGACAGAATCTACGTTCAGGTAGGAACCACCACATCCAGGGGTCTGGACCTTTGAGCAGGCAGAGCCATCAAAGTAGCAGACTAAGCTAGCAGACGTTAGCATTGAGAAGAAACTGATACCTGAGTCTACTTTTGGGTCTGGACCTTTTAGCAGGCAGAGCCATCAAAGTAGCAGACTAAGCTAGCAGACGTTAGCATTGAGAAGAAACTGATACCTGAGTCTACTTTTGGGTCTGGACCTTTTAGCAGGCAGAGCCATCAAAGTAGCAGACTAAATTTACAAAGAAATTAGTCTCATGCTGCCGTGACCCAGATTTGAACCAGGGTTGCTGCAGCCACAACACAGAGTACTGACCACTATAGGATCAGAGCCTCCTCAACAGGAGCTTGAGCTTCTATGTCTTTGTCTCATTGAGTGTTGCGGCGAACAGCTGTTGAACAGCTGACTGCGGCGGCCCCTGATGCAGGAGACGGGCCAGGCCCCGTTCAGAAGGTGGTGGATATTATTCTTGGTGTTTTTGGACCCAGCAGGAATAGAATCTCAAGTCATGGCAACTTTACTGAGCAGCACTCTAAACCTGCTTTGTGAAACGGGCCCCTGGTCTCTTTTAAACGCCCGGGCTACTAATTGGTCATTTACGGTACATATGCATGCGCACACACACACACACACACACACACACACACACACACACACACACACACACACACACACACACACACTTGGATATATATGCCTTTAACTGCTTCAATTACTGCAGGAACCAACCAGAACCATCCAGAACCTGAACCTCTATATCTGATCCTGGGTCTGTTTGTTTCCATAGGCTAGCACACGGCACAGGTCGGCCTGGTTTCAGAAAGTTTCTTGGAATCCTTATTATCAACAAAGTATCAAATATTTTGCATAATAAATGCATGCATGGCCTCATATTTTGCCATTTTAACGTGCTTTAAGTTGACGGTGCCCACCTGTCGTGTCAATGTTTCTATGTTTGTCTGTTCTGGTCTGAATGAAAGAGGAGGTTTTCTTGGTCATGTGACGTGGATGAGAGTTCAACTAGAACTTCCTGCTTCAACAGGATTTTAGTTTGTTGGGATTTTGATTTTCCTGGATTGAATTGGTGTTTTGTGTGTTTTTAGGCCTCCTGGCACCGATGAATGAATGAACCATTGTTCCAGAGGGAGCTGGTGTCAGGTCAGTCCCTGTTTCTACAAGACCTCCTGCTGCAGAGCCACATTGGGAAACATCCATCCATCCATTTTCTTCCACTTATCCTGTTTAGGATTGTGTGTGTGTGTGTGTGTGTGTGTGTGTGTGTGTGTGTGTGTGTGTGTGTGTGTGTGTGTGTGTGTGTGTCAAGTCAAGTCAAGTCACAACCAAAGTTCTCTCATGACTCTTCACTAGTAGAGCAGGTCCAGCACCAAACTCCTTCAATGAACCTCCACCCAACAATTCTCCATCAGCAGCACATCCTGCAACAGTGGTGATGAAAACCTTCCTTTTAACAGGCAGGAACTTCGAGCAGATCCAGGATCAGTGGGGACGGCCTTCTGCTTTGACTGGTTGTGGGGAAAGAGAGCAGGAGAGCAGGGCAGAGACAAAGACAGATAAGGCTGTCCTAAAACAAGGACTGTTCAGTCAATGGTAGAGCAGAGTGGAGCAGAGGAAGCGTGCTGGGCCCAGAACCCAGAGGTCGATGGATCAAAACCATCCTCTGCTAGAAGAAGAAAAATAAAATGAACCAGTACCTTTGGAAATGTGTGTCTGTTAAAAAGAGGTTCATGAGGATTTGTCAAATTTGTCACATGAGTCTGCTGTGGAGGGTCAGTCTGTCCGTCCACATTCAGATCATTAACGCAGCGACTCCTAAGCACCAGTAGAGCCTGTTCATCGTCCCTGGGTGGGCTCGAACCACCAGCCTCTCTGTTAACAGCCGAGCGCGCTGACCGATTGCGCCACAGAGACTCTGAGTCTCCTGCTTTTCATGAAGAGTTTTCAGGCTAAATTCAGTGTGTGAGGTCCACACTGCACATTTGAGGGACCATGAAGGACAGAGGAGAGTCTGACTGTCATGGTGAAAGCATACAAAACTCTCTGTGTTGTAAACTGTTTCAAACAAATTCTACTGTTGAACAGTTCAAGTGTTTCGAATGAAGCTGAATGTTCTCCTCTACTTTCCTCAATTGGGTTTCTTTCATGTCCTCCTGAGATCAAAGACAGAATTCTAGCTACAAATAAATACACTATCAAAGCCCCCTGATGACATCATCATCGATTCTGACTTTGATCTGGAGGCTCTTGCTTTAATCTTGGCTTTGATCTGGCTAATGTTTCTTGACATTTTTGCTGTTTCCAATCCAGAGCAACCAGTAGTTGATCCTATCAGACCAGTCTGATGAACGAAGCTTTTCACTTTACCAGTGGAATCACTGGGAAAAGAAACTCCTCCTGTCAGATGAAGGCTTCACTGTGTTGAGGAGGGTTTCTTCAGATGATTCTGGAAGAATAAATCAAAACCTCATCATTGAACATGAACATTAATCACTGATGACTGTTTTAACTGAACCTACTGGATACTGTGGTGCCTGATGAGGAGACAACTTGGGTACAAAGTTGCAGAAGAGGGTTTTTGGAGAGGAGATTTAGATGAGATGGTTTCCAAATCAAATCGGTTGTCACAAGGAAAAGTCTGCATGGAAACACACACACACACACACACACACACACACACACACACACACACACACACAGAGTCCTACTGACTAACCCATGTTTTTCTTCACTAAAACCACCACTGGAGTATTGAATGAGATTGCATGAGACACCATCAACTTACATTAAAAACCCCTGACTGCCTTTTATCCCCTCCTGGCTGCAGGAAATTAGACAGACCAGCCCATAGCGGGGCTGCATGGTGGTGCAGTGGTCAGCACTGTGCCCTCACAGCAAGAAGGTCCCGGCTCGGGCGTGGGATCTTTCTGTGTGGAGTTTGCATGTTCTCCCTGTTCCTGCGTGGGTTCTCTCCAGGTACTCCGGCTTCCTCCCACTGTCCAAAGACATGTAATTTGAGGACGAGGCTGATTGGATTCTCTAAATTGACCGTAGGTGTGAGTGTGAATGGTTGTTTGTCTCTGTGTGTTGGCCCTGCGATGGACTGGCGACCTGTCCAGGGTGAACCCCGCCTCTCGCCCATAGATGCTGGGATAGGCGCCAGCCCCCCCGCGACCCTTACTAGTAAGGAATAAGCAGAAGATGACGATGGATGGCCCATAGAGTGGAGGTGAGACCACAACCATGCTCTACAATCAATATTTACATCAAACCAGCACCATCTCAACAACTTAACCTGACTAAATATATACATGATTCCAGACTACTACACCAACTCAATCATACATCCACATAATCATTCAATGAACCTTGCCTGTGATTGTACCCCCTCCCCCATCTGGGAGCAAAGGTTTGCACCTACAGTTCTTAAGGAGCTTCCTTGGGCCACTCTCCCCTTTTGGCTCCACCCCCTTTAAGGAAACCACCAGGAAGAGGTGAGGACTGACCGTGACGACTGAAACTGCCACATTTACATGAGACAAACTAGATCAACACAAAATACCAGGCCTTGCACAGTGATTACCACTGACTGACACTGGGGTCTTCATTTTCCACAGGTAGGATGGCCGGTCCCCCTGTGCTTCCCAGGTCCCTCCCTGGAACACATGGCATAGAAAATGTTTCACATGTTTGCTGATTCAATAAACCTGACCATTAACATGTGTGTGTGCCTATAATTTACATAAACTGTTAATACCAAGACAAATGCTACCTTCAATTAATCATTTATGTCATGGAACCCTTGGTCTCCATTACATTGGTCAACCAGAGAAGCTTCAACTGGTGACGCTCATTCAACCATGAAGGTAAACCTGCATTATCTGCTGTGCTCCTTAACAGGGGAATTAGCTCAAATGGTAGAGCGCTCGCTTAGCATGTGAGAGGTAGAGGGATCGATGCCCTCATTCTCCAGAATACTTTAACTTGTTCTGTTGATCAGAGGAGCTGCTGGGTGATGAATGCTGATGTTTGTCAGCCACTGGTGTGATAAAGTGTCCCCTGTTACTGAGATGAGGATGAACACCTGCTCAGGTCAAAGCTGCAATGAAGTCAAGTCATAACCCTGCAAATCACCAAATAACAAAAGTTACACTTTACAAGTAGAACAGGTCCAGTTCCACACTCCTTAAATGAATTTACACCCAACAATTCTTCATGAGCAAGCACATCCTAGCTTAGGCCCAACTTTTCTTGGCGCTCTCCCAGATGCTTGGGAGCTGCTGGGGGAGCGCTAGTTGGGCCTAAGCTAGGAGCTAAGCTAAGGTGGTCTGCACCAGCTAGTGAGGGCTGGCTAGCTCTTGCAGCTTTTGGTGCAGAGCCGCTGCAGGTCCAATTCAACATGGCTAAGCCTCACCTCCAACACAACAAAAAACTACATTTAACACACTTACCAGTATCACTAAAGGAGGCAGAGGAGGAACAAAACATGTGGCACTCTGAGCAGGAGAGAGGAGAACAAGAGGGAGAAGCCATCGTTAGCTTAGCGTGTTTACAAGGCAGAAAGACTGTTGCTACCAGAATGATGGTCTTTTAAACTTCAGCCAAATAAAGCAAGTAGGTATTTATTTTTGGTGGGTAATTAGTCAATGAAATAAGGAATTAGCAGGGAGGATCACACTTTAGCGAGCACAATGAAGCAAGGCTCTACGTTCAGCAACACAGAAAAAGGAGTTGAGGTCACAGGCTTCCTGCAACCAAGGTCAAAAATCCAGGACGGACGAAGGGGAGGACAACAAAGACAAAGACACAAGAAACAGAGATAATAACCATCAACTCCATAACAACCATAACAAATATAACCATACAGAACATATATAACAAATAGAACAAGAAAAGCATTAAAAAATATGTCACCTCTGGTCAAATACTCTGATTTGCATTTGTGTCTGTCAGCATTTTCATTTTCATGTTAAAGCCTCCAGAATGAGGGGAGGGGTCAGGGGCAGTTTTCTGTGTTGTCTGCAAACTGAATTACAGGAAACCTGAACTTCCACTGTCAATGTATCCAACTGATGAATAATTATTTGATTTATACATAGACAACTCGTAGTTATTGCACACACACACACACACACACACACACACGCACACGCACACGCACACACACACACGCACACGCACACATTTGTGAAACAACTCAGGAGTCATCAGGTGTTTTACTCAGAGGGATTCATTCATGATAAATGAGCATGGAGGAGACCCAGTAATCATCAACACAAGCATCACATGAGCAGGTCACCACCCACTTTTATTGATTGGTTCTTGTAAGAATCACTCCTAACGCCATCAGGAGGTCATTTTTTGTCCTGCCCTGTCTCAACTGTTGGAGCACAACTACAGCCTGAACTCTGCCACTACCTTATCCCTCCCTAACAACCTCATACAGACCCACTATCTGGACTAGCCTGACCCCCCCTGACCCTCATCAGTCACTCGCAGCGCCTCCCACTGGAGGGAATAGGAGCATCTGTGAGCTCTGACTGTTGGGATGCACATCCATGTGATGGAAGAGCTGTTTTAAACAGGGAATCATTTGACCTCTTGACCTGTGTGGGCAGGTACAGAGGGACGATTCCATCATGAACAATAATATTACTAAACAAATGGGTCTGTAGCTTCTTTCTGAAGGCGTCCTCAGTGTCCTCATGTCCAGTGGGAGAGCGTTCCAGATTCTAGGAGCTGCAACCTGGAAGGTTCCCTCTCCTTCAGTGAGGCTGAATCCCTGTGGTCAGGGAGGATAAGGGACCCCACAGGTGTCACTAAAGTGCTTTAGACTGCAAAGCACTCAGCTAATCAAGCTGGGATCAACTGCTGTGGTGATCAAGGTATCATCATATATAACAAACAAAGAAAACAAAGTTGAGGAAAAGCACACAAAGAAGAAACTATGAACATGAACAGAGCATCTCCTACACCAGATGTCACACGGCTCAGTAGACCTCTGGTTTGACCCCTAGCAGGTCCAGTCTCCAGGGTGCCCCCATCATTCTGCTTTTCAGTTGCAGGACATGCAGCAGAATCCCGTCGCTCCTCTGCAGAAGAACATGTGAGAGCGTCTGCTTGCTCTCCTCTGGCTGGACGTAGGGGAGAGTCTGCTTGCTCTTCTCTGGCTGGACGTAGGGGAGAGTCTGTTTGCTCTTCTCTGGCTGGACGTAGGGGAGAGTCTGCTTGCTCTTCTCTGGCTGGACGTAGGGGAGAGTCTGTTTGCTCTTCTCTGGCTGGACGTAGGGGAGAGTCTGCTTGCTCTTCTCTGGCTGGACGTAGGGGAGAGTCTGCTTGCTCTTCTCTGGCTGGACGTAGGGGAGAGTCTGTTTGCTCTTCTCTGGCTGGACGTAGGGGAGAGTCTGCTTGCTCTTCTCTGGCTGGACGTAGGGGAGAGTCTGCTTGCTCTCCTCTGGCTGGACGTAGGGGAGAGTCTGCTTGCTCTCCTCTGGCTGGACGTAGGGGAGAGTCTGTTTGCTCTTCTCTGGCTGGACGTAGGGGAGAGTCTGCTTGCTCTTCTCTGGCTGGACGTAGGGGAGAGTCTGCTTGCTCTTCTCTGGCTGGACGTAGGGGAGAGTCAGCTTGCTCTTCTCTGGCTGGACGTAGGGGAGAGTCTGTTTGCTCCTCTCTGGCTGGACGTAGGGGAGAGTCTGCTTGCTCTTCTCTGGCTGGACGTAGGGGAGAGTCTGCTTGCTCTTCTCTGGCTGGACGTAGGGGAGAGTCTGCTTGCTCTTCAGAAGTTTGCTGGACCTTCACTTGAAGGTCATGATTTTCCTCTTTCAAACAGCTTTTTAAATCATGAAGATTTCCCAGGATTTCCCACTGAGCACTGCTCCTTTTCTTCTTTTGTGTTCTCACTGCACATAGAAGACTCTGAACTTCACCTTTCAGACTGCCAGTCTTTGTGGGGTCCTGGTCCTTCCTTGATTCGAGGTGGGCCAACGCAGCAGTGAAGGTCTCTGTCTCCTGAGATGCAGTAGAAACTCGTCTCCTCAAACATCCATTTTCTGCCTCTCTCTCCTCACTCTGGGACCTCAGCTGTTCAAGAGTCGTCTTCTTCTCAGTGAGTTCTTCTCTCATTTTGTTCTTCTCTGCCTGGATGGAGTTGAGCTCACACTTGAGGTCACACTTCTCCTTGTAAACCATCTTCACCTCAAGCTGAAGATTGTGGACTTGTGTGTTTAGGTCTCTGATCTGAGTCTGGTTCTCCTCCCTCACAGATTCAAGGTTGCCCACCATGGCAGACATGTTCTCTACCAGCTGATATGCAATAATCTTCTCTTGTCCAAGACTAGAAACCTGTCCCCACAATTTCTGGTTTTCTGTCCATCTCTTGTCACACAGAGACTGAAGCTGATCAAGTGCACTTTTCTTCTCAGTCAGGTCTTCCTCAAGACATTTCATCTCCACCTGTTCACTCTCCCTCAGACACTGAACGTGGGTCAGCTCTTTTCTGAGCTCATGGTTCTCTCCATCAACCTTCCTCCCCTCACGCTGAAGACTGTGGACTGTTGCGTTCAGGTCTTCTATCTGAGTCTGGTTCTTGTCCTGGACCGTTTTGAGGTTGGCCACCACAGCAGTGAGGTTCTGTAGCTCCTGGATTGCTCTTTTATTCTCACGTTCAAGAGTAGAAACTTGTTCCCTCAAATTCTGGTTTTCTGCCTGTGTGTTGTCACTCAGAGACTGAAGCTGCTCAAGTGCAGCTTTCTTCTCAGTCAGGTCCTCCTGCTCTGTCAGCCTTAGAGATGGAGGAGCAGGATCACATTGACCAGGATCATTCAGTGGATAAATACAGCTCCTACTGAGATCCACCAGATCTCTGAATGCTCCAACGATACAATCCAATGGAGTCATTGCCTTCTGTCCTGGGTTGATCTGAAGATCTTGAGCCAGACTAAATTTCCTGGAACTGTCAAGTGTTTAAAGACCAAAACTGCCCCATAAATGTGGAGTCTGGATTCTTTTCTAGAATGTGACGGCAGTGACAGTCCTGCAGAGTGACATCACTGACATGACTGGATGACTTCAGTCACGTGACTGGATGACTTCAGTCACGTGACTGGATGACTTCAGTCACGTGACTGGATGACAATGTAGATGCCAATGTAGCGGTTGGGGAAATAGTCTCTGAGAATCCACCTTGAAGCCACACCCTCCTTGTTCTTCAAAAACCCAAACAGTGACCATCAGTCTCCCTCCAATCCTGTACTTGGTTCAATGTTGCTGTTCCAATCAGCTGTCAAATAAACTGGAGCCTATCCCAGCATCTACGGGCGAGAGGCGGGGTTCACCCTGGACAGGTCGCCAGTCCATCACAGGGCCAACACACACAGACGAACAACCATTCACCCACACACTCATACCTACGGTCAATTTAGAGTGTCAGTCAGCCTAGTCCCCTAATGTCCATGTCTTTGGACAGTGGGAGGAAGCCGGAGTACCTGAAGAGAACACACGCAGGCCTGGGGAGAACATGCAGACTCACACAGAAAGATCCCACGCCCGAGCCAGGACTCGAACCCGGAACCTTCTCGCTGTGAGGGCACAGTGCTGACCACTGCACCACCGTGCAGCCCCGCTATGGGTGGTCTGTCTAATTTCCTGCAGCCAGGAGGGAATTAAAGGCAGTCAGGCGTTTTTAATGTAAGTTGATGGTGTCTCATGCAATCTCATTCAATACTCCAGTGGTGGTTTAAGTGAAGAAAAACATGGGTTAGTCAGTAGGACTCTGTGTGTGTGTGTGTGTGTGTGTGTGTGTGTGTGTGTGTGTTTCCATGCAGATTTTCCCTTGTGACAACCGATTTGATTTGGAAACCATCTCATTAGAAACACTTGAACTGTTGAGCAGTAGAATTTGTTTGAAACAGTTTAAAACACTGAGTGACAGGATTGAAGAGGGAAGATTTTTGTATTTTCAGTTTAATTCTAACTTTAAACTGGGCATGAACATTTTTAGTCGTTCATATTCTAACATACAGAGGAAGTCATGACATTCCCTTTTTTTAACCTGTCCTGTTCAGGAAATGGAAATGGAAATTTAGCTGCTATGTTGAATCAGAAAAACCTTTTTTCAAGTCTACTTTTGCTTCAGTCAGAAAGTGGACTGTTGTTAACTCTCACAATGGTTGGTGATTGTGGAGGAAGAAAAAATCCTTATGAACCTCTTTTTAACAGACACACATTTCTAAAGATGCAGGTTCATTTTACTTTTCTTCTTTTAGCAGAGGATGGTTTCGATCCATCAACCTCTGGGTTCTGGGCCCAGCACGCTTCCTCTGCACCACTCTGCTCTACCATTGACTGAATAGGTCTTGTTTTAGGAGAGCATTCTCTGTCTTTGTCTCTGCCCTGCTCTCCTGCTCTCTTTCCCCTCATTTAGTCCTTGACATGATCCATGCTCTACAGCTCTGCGGGTGGAATGAAGACCTGCGTCTGCTCTGCCCGTGCCGTCCTTTGTCTCAACCTAAATTGTTTGACCCACCTTTATAATGATCGGACTCGCTCCCGCTGAGCGTGCCAGGCGCTGCAGACAACACAACCAAACTGGCCCCGATCAGGATTTGACAGGCCGAACTCGCGCCGAAATCTTTACAAAAAATCCATTTTTGTCACCCACGTGAAGATGGGTGGGAACATGCCCTAAAAACACCAAGAATAATATCCACCACCTTCTGAACGGGGCCTGGCCCGTCTCCTGCATCAGGGGCCGCCGCAGTCGCGCGTCAGCGGTTCAACAGCTGTTCACCGCAACACTCAATGAGACAAAGACATAGAAGCTCAAGCTCCTGTTGAGGAGGCTCTGACCCTATAGTGGTCAGTACTCTGTGTTGTGGCTGCAGCAACCCCGGTTCGAATCCGGGTCACGGCAGCATGAGATAAATTTCTTTGTGTGTATTGATGGACACAAGCCAAGCAGAAATTTCCCACGATGCAATAGGGCGGCGTTTGGTCAGTGTTGAGCAGGCGTCAGTCTGACAATGATGTCATATTATTGTGTCATCACCTGACCAGACCCAAAAGTAGGCTCAGGTATCAGTTTCTTCTCAATGCTAACGTCTGCTAGTTTAGTCTGCTACTTTGATGGCTCTGCCTGCTCAAAGGTCCAGACCCCTGGATGTGGTGGTTCCTACCTGAACGTAGGTTCTGTCAGCTCATGTTGTTAAATCAACTCACCAGGAACACCAGTAGATTTCAATGGACTGACAATGAGTCTCATTGAATGGTAAACATGTCAAATATGAAGTCATCACCTGAGGAGGTCTGCTGCTGGAATGAAGCTCCAGATATTCACAAGATATTCTAGATCTTAAAATAAAGCATTTTTATATTTGATTTATTGTTCATTAGCCTGCTTCACATTGTTTGATTTTATGTGTTGGATATAAATAGAACTTTGATCCACAACCTCCACAAACACTCTTGTCCAACTTTTGTGCCCAAATTTTCTCCTCATGAGGCACCAAATCAAGTCAAATCATTTTTATTTGTTTGAACCAAATCACAACAAAGTTCTCTCATGACTCTTTACTAGTAGAACAGGTCCAGCACCAAACTGCTTCAATGAATCTACACCCAACAATTCTCCATCAGCAGCACATCCTGCAACAGTGGTGATGAACACCTTCCTTTTAAAAGGCAGGAACGTCGAGCAGATCCAGGATCAGTGGGGACGGCCTCCTGCTTTGACCGGTTGTATTTAAAGCTCCATCAGATTGGAACAACCTTTCCTCCTCACTTGGGTCTCTCTCTTCCTTTCTCATCTTCAAATCATCAAGCATTTTCAAACATCTGCTCTCGTTTCTGATGCACCTCCCCTTTTCTCTCCAGGATTCACTCTCTACTTGTTCTTGTTTGTTCTCTGTACTGTAAATATGTGGATATTTGTGTATGAATATGCATTGTGTACTTTAATGGTGCATGGAAGCAGTATTTATTTAGATGGGTGTTTAAATGTATGAGTATGTGAACACAGGCCCACTCTTATTCTGCAGTGGGATCTCTGATCATACTTTGTATAATACTGGATGGTGGTGGTGGTGGGGGGGGGGGGGGGGGGGGCTTTGGGGAACATTGTTGGCCTGTACCTGGGTGTATGATGTGTGTGTCCTTGTGTTGAAAATATAATCTACTTTTATTATTGTTGTATTGTTGGTCATTATTTGTCAGGACCCCCTCCAAAATGAGATGGTGCATCTCAAGGGGCTGCCCTTGAAATCAAGTATCAAGAATGAAGGTGTCTGCTGGTCTTGGTGGACCCTCTGCTTCTCCAGCTGAGTCAACAGATTCCTGTGTTGCTTGAGTCATTGTGTATCCTGGCTGCATTCAGTGCTTTCACCGCTGCAGCCTAGCTTGATTGCCAGTCAGGACAGGTGTTATTAAGAATGGAAGAGGGGACAGTTTTGGCAGGACAAGTTGCTCCACATTCAGGAGATGGTGGGAAGTTTCAAAGCTGCCATAAATCTTGATGACAAACTCCTTCACTGTGTGGTTCAGAGTCCCTGGTTTGATTGCAGCTTTGACCTGAGCAGGTGTTCATCCACATCTCAGTAACAGGGGACACTTTATCACACCAGTGGACAAACATCAGCATTCATCACCCAGCAGCTCCTCTGATCAACAGAACAAGTTAAAGTATTCTCAGAAGGACGGCATGGATCCCTCTACCTCTCACATGCTAAGCTAGCACTCTACCATTGGAGCTAAGTCCCTGCTAATGAGCACAGCAGATAATGCAGGTTGACCTTCATGCAGGGTTTAATGAGCGTCACCACTTGAAGCTTCTCTGGCTCAACAAACCCTTGGGACCAAGACACGAATTGTAACCTGTGCAGGTCCAGACCCATACTGAAGTTGGTGGAGACAATTGTTTCAACCAGGGACTGAATGAAAAGACTTGCCCAGACTCCAGCTCACTCTTCTGAACAGACCCCTCATCTCTGTGTGGAGTAAACATCAGAGGTGGGGGGTGCAGGTTCTGCTTTGACCTCCTGACCTCCTGGGTAAAGCAGTGGAGATGTTGAGCTTGAAGGAGTTGACGGCCTCCTTCATCTTCTCATTGGTTTGTGAAACCCAGCATCATGAAGTGTTGCTGAAATTCAACATGTCAGCTGAGGCCAGAGATTCCTGCATTCCCTGAGTCCTTGAGTGTCGTCTCTGTTGTTTGAAAGCACAAAGCTGTTCCTGATGGTCCAGTGTGTCCGATTCTGGGCCCTCACAGCTGTAACTGGGGTTTGAGCTCCGTTAAGGGACTGGTTTTGTGGAGAGATCCAAGCAGAAGAATTGACAGTTTCAGCAGGAAAGGTGACCATTGCTCCACAACCTCAGTCCCAGGATTCATTCCTGCTTCACCCAGCATGGCCCTATGATCAACAGAAATGAACTGCCAGTGGATGTCCTCAGTAATCCAGGTCATGGTTTCTCTAGATTGCTGTGTTGTAGTCAGGACACTTGCAAATATCAGCCTCTTTCCTCCATGATCTCTCATTCTTTCTGTTCTCTCCATTTCTCCTCTTCGTTTCTACTCCTTGCTGACTGTTGTTCCTCACTTGTGGCAGAGTTCAGTCAGTGGACCAGACATTTTGCCACTGCACTGTCCATCATCAGGGCATTTAACATCCAGGACTGGCTCCCAGATCATGGCCATGACCTCATCCCCTGCACCAGTGGACAGTTCATCAAGGATGGCAAACATGTGGGTCTCAATTCCCCTCCATCTTTGTAGGTTGGTTACATTTCCTCCTGGTCTTTAATCCATCTTTAGTTGACATTTTTCTGTTGAGCCCAGTTTGTTGACTGCCAGGCTGTCTTACTTTTCAATGGCACAACAGCAGACAGCAAGAGGGTTGCTATGGTGCAGTTGGTAAAATCCCTATCAATGGTCTGCAGAAATATGCTGGGAGTTCTTTTTTATTATGAACCAGAATTCAAAGACTGACCAAGGAAACCAAAGCACAGAATTTAGAGATCAAAGAAAGAAATCAAAGACAGAACCTGAAGATCAGGAAATGGCACAGATCAATGAGATCCATGGACTCATCAGTGAAGGTTTTCTTTTGGTTCATGGTCACTTGTTGTCGTACTGGTGTGATGATGTCAGACCCTTCACATTCAGTTCAAACAGACTCCAAAGTGTAGCTGTGATGCAGAGGGCAGCAGCCTTGTGCTTGGTACCGTCATGGTTCTCTGCATTGTTAGCAAACTCACCAAAGACCTCCCTGAAAGCAGGATCATTTTCCCACAGTGCTTTTTTAACCAAGTACCAATTTGTCCCCCTTTAAAAAAACAACAAAGATGAGATCAGACTGAGATGGACAAGATGATATGGATGTGATTTATGGCTTTCAAACTCCAAATATTCAATTTTTCTTCAGGGCTTTTGAGAGGTTCTGGGTTCATCAGGTTCGGCCTGTCAAATCCTGATCGGGGCCAGTTTGGTTGTGTTGTCTGCAGCATTATAAAGGTGGGTCAAACAATTTAGGTTGAGACGAAGGACGGCACGGGCAGAGCAGACGCAGGTCTTCATTCCACCCGCAGAGCTGTAGAGCATGGATCATGTCAAGGACTAAATGAGGGGAAAGAGAGCAGGAGAGCAGGGCAGAGACAAAGACAGAGAATGCTCTCCTAAAACAAGGACTGTTCTGTCAATGGTAGAGCAGAGTGGCGCAGAGGAAGCGTGCTGGGCCCATAACCCAGAGGTCGATGGATCGAAACCATCCTCCGCTAAAAGAAGAAAAATAAAATAGACCTGCATCTTCAGAAATATGTGTCTGTTAAAAAGAGGTTCATAAGGATATTTTCTTCCACCAGAGTCACCAACCATTGTGAGAGTTAACAACAGTCCACTTTCTGACTGAAGCAAAAGTAGACTTCAAAAGGTTTTTCTGATTCAACATAGCAGCTCAATTTCCATTTCCATTTCCTGAACAGGACAGGTTATAAAAAAGGGAATGTCATGACTTCCTCTGTATGTTAGAATATGAACGACTAAAAATGTTCATGCCCAGTTTAAAGTTAGAATTAAACTGAAAATACCAAAATCTCCCCTCTTCAGTCCTGTCACTCAGTGTTGTAAACTGTTTCAAACAAATTCTACTGTTCAAAGGGTTCAAGTGTTTCTAATGAAGCTGAATGTTCTCCTCTGCTTTCCTCAATTGGGTTTCTTTCATGTCCTCCTGAGATCAAAGACAGAATTCGAGGTACAAATAAATATACTATCAAAGCCCCCTGATGACATCATCATCAATTCTGTCTTTGATCTGGAGGCTCTTGCTTTAATCTTGGCTTTGATCTGACTAATGTTTCCTGACAGGTTGCTGTTTGCACTCCAGAGCAACCAGTAGTTGATCCTATCAGACCAGTCTGATGAACAAAGCTTTTCACTGTCAGTGGAATCACTGGGAAAAGAAACTCCTCCTGTCAGATGAAGGCTTCACTGTGTTGAGGAGGGTTTCTTCAGATGATTCTAGAAGAATAAATCAAAACCTCATCATTGAACATGAACATTAATCACTGATGACTGTTTTAACTGAACCTACTGGATACTGTGGTGCCTGATGAGGAGACAACTTGGGTACAAAGTTGCAGAAGAGGGTTTTTGGAGAGGAGATTTAGATGAGATGGTTTCCAAATCAAATCGGTTGTTACAAGGGAAAGTCTGCATGGAAACACACACACACACACAAACACACACACACACACACACACACACACACACACACACACACACACACACACACACACACACACACACACAGAGTCCTACTGACTAACCCATGTTTTTCTTCACTTAAACCACCACTGGAGTATTGAAAGAGATTGCATGAGACACCATCAACTTAAATTAAAAACCCCTGACTGCCTTTAATTCCCTCCTGGCTGCAGGAAATTAGACAGACCAGCCCCTAGAGCGGGCCTGCATGGTGGTGCAGTGGTTAGCACTGTGCCCTCATAGCAAGAAGGTTCCGGGTTCGAGTTTTGGCTCGGGCGCGGGATCTTTCTGTGTGGAGTCTCCATGTTCTCCCCGTGCCGGCGTGCGTCCTCTCTGATACTCCAGCTTCCTCCTACAGTCCAAAAACATGCAATTTGGGGACGAGGCTGATTGGATTCTTTAAATTGACCGTAGGTATGAGTGTGAATGGTTGTTTGTCTCTGTGTGTTGGCCCTGCGATGGACTGGCGACCTGTCCAGGGTGAACCCCGCCTCTCGCCCATAGATGCTGGGATAGGCTCCAGCCCCCCCGCGACCCTTACTAGTAAGGAATAAGCAGAAGATGACGATGGATGGCCCATAGAGTGGAGGTGAGACCACAACCATGCTCTACAATCAATATTTACATCAAACCAGCACCATCTCAACAACTTAACCTGACTAAATATATACATGATTCCAGACTACTACACCAACTCAGTCATACATCCACATAATCATTCAATGAACCTTGTCTGTGATTGTACCCCCTCCCCCATCTGGGAGCAAAGGTTTGCACCTTCAGCTCTTAAGGAGCTTCCTTGGGCCGCTCTCCCCTTTTGGCTCCACCCCCTTTAAGGAAACCACCAGGAAGAGGTGAGGACTGACCGTGACGACTGAAACTGCCACATTTACATGAGACAAACTAGATTAACACTAAATACCAGGCCTTGCACAGTGATTCCCACTGACTGACACTGGGGTCTTCATTTTCCACAGGCAGGATGGCTGGTCCCCCTGTGCTTCCCAGGTCCCTCCCTGGAACACATGGCATAGAAAATGTTTCACTTGTTTGCTGATTCAATAAAACTCACCATTAACATGTGTGTGTGCCTCTAATTTACATAAACTGTTAATACCAAGACAAATGCTACCTTCAATTAATCATTGATGTCATGGAACCCTTGGTCTCCATTACATTGGTCAACCAGAGAAGCTTCAACTGGTGACGCTCATTAAACCATGCATGAAGGTCAAGGTGCATTATCTGCTGCGCTCTTTAACAGGGGAATTAGCTCCAATGGTAGAGCGCTAGCTTAGCATGTGAGCAGTAGAGGGATCGATGCCCTCCTTCTCAGAATACTTTAACTTGTTCTGTTGATCAGAGGAGCTGCTGGGTGTTGAATGCTGATGTTTGTCCACTGCTGTGATAAAGTGTCCCCAGCAAGTCATCACCCTGTAAAGCACCAAATAACAAAAGTTACACTTTACAAGTAGAACAGGTCCAGTTCAACACTCCTTAAATGAATTTACACCCAACAATTCTTCATGAGCAAGCACATCCTAGCTTAGGCCCAACTTTTCTTGGCGCTCTCCCAGATGCTTGGGAGCTTCTGGGGGAGCGCTAGTTGGGCCTAAGCCAGGAGCTAAGCTAAGTTGGTCTGCACCAGCTAGTGAGGGTTGGCTAGCTCTTGCAGCTTTTGGTGCAGAGCCGCTGCTGGTCCAATTCAACATCGCTAAGCCTCACCTCCAACACAACAAGAAAACTACATTTAACACACTTATCAGTATCACTAAAGGAGGCAGAGGAGGAAGAAAACATGTGGCACTCTGAGCAGGAGAGAGGAGGACAAGAGGGAGAATCCATCGTTAGCTTAGCGTGTTTACAAGGCAGAAAGACTGTTGCTACCAGAATGATGGTCTTTTAAACTTCAGCCAAATAAAGCAAGTAGGTATTTATTTTTGGTGGGTAATTAGTCAATGAAATAAGGAATTAGCAGGGAGGATCACACTTTAGCGAGCACAATGAAGCAAGGCTCTACGTTCAGCAACACAGAAAAAGGAGTTGAGGTCACAGGCTTCCTGCAACCAAGGTCAAAAATCCAGGACGGACGAAGGGGAGGACAACAAAGACAAAGACACAAGAAACAGAGATAATAACCATAAACTCCATAACAACCATAACAAATATAATCATACAGAACATATATAACAAATATAACAAGAAAAGTATTAAAAGATGTGTCACCTCTGGTCAGATACCCTGATTTGCATTTATGTCGCTCAGCATTTGCATTTTCATGTTAAAGCCTCCAGAATGAGGGGATGAATGCTGCAAAATGGAACAGCAACATTGAACCCAAGTACAGGATTGGTGGGAGACTGATGGTCGCTGTTTGGGTTTTTGAAGAACAAGGAGGGCATGGCTTCAAGTTGGATTCTCAGAGACAATTTCCCCAACCTCTACATTGGAATCTGCACTGCCATCCAGTCACATGACTGAAGTCATCCAGTCACATGACTGAAGTCATCCTGTCATGTCAGTGATGTCACTTGGCAGGACTGTCATTGCCGTCTCATTCCAGAAAAGAATCCAGACTCCACCTGTGGCTCCATGATAACTGATGGACCTCTGGTTGGAGGCTGGACGATGATGTTTGGACTGGAAGGAAAACTCCTTGTCCAAATTCCATTGTGTTCAAATTTAAAGTCCCACAATCAGAAGTAGCTGAATCTGACAGGTGGAGGTTTGGAACTACAAGATGGTGATGTTTTCTTGACTTGATGCTCTGACTGTCAGGGTGGATGACAGCTTCTTCTGCTGCTGCATCTGAGTGGCTATGATTGGAGGTTTTACCTCCCAAGGTTGTCTGGTTCCAGGGGAAATTTTAGAATTCCAGTCCCCAACCTGGGCTGTTCTGAAACTCTTCTCCTGAATCACTCCTGAGCTGCAGCAAGAACAAATACCAGTGCCAACCAGATCAACTTCATGGCTGCTAACAGCCTCAGACACTTGATTTCCATCAATCTGGAGCCAAGAAGGCCCTCACCTGTGGTTCTCCTCCAGGAGGGTCCAGGTTCTGCCATTGTGGCTCCTGGTGCCACTGCCAGAGAGACTCAGCTGCACACTGCAACATTTCAACAGGAGATTGACATTCCTTCAAATGTCCTGACATCTGATTCCAATGGTTCTGTTCCATCTTTATATTTTAAAATGAATCACACAATGAAAACTGCCTCAGCTGCTTTAAGAGAGAGAACAAGCTAAGAGATCTGAAACCAGTAAAATATGCTTTTCTGTGTGCAAACTAGTGAGGGGCATGGAAGGATATTTTACCACCAATACAGAACCCAGACTTTAGTCATGTGATGAGATGGAGACTCTGATTATGAAGTTAATGGACAAAATGTGAATTGAAAGAAAACACATTTCTTCAGTAGACTTTGATCCAACATTGAAGTTAGAGTTTGGTGGCTGCTCCATGTTGGGATGTAGCAGGGTAGCTCCTTTGCATCCTCTGCTGTCAGTTCAACCACTCACTCCCATCAGTGGAAAGCAGCTTCAACTGGGTTTGGAATTTACCACTGTGGATGCATAGGAATGTGGAGAAAATGTCCTTTGTCAGAAGTGGGATTTGAACCCACGCCTCCAGGAGAGACTGCGACCTGAACACAGCGCCTCAGACCGCTCGGCCATCCTGACAGACACTGAAAGTTGCAGACTTCAATATCAAATGAATTCATTCACTGACAAAGTAGAATTTTTTCCACAGGAGCTACTGGCTCCTTAGTTGTTACATTTATTGTTAACATTAAACACACAGTCTGAGTTCATGGCAGTAAGAAATGAACCAGAACATTTGAACCACGTAACATCTCTTGATCAGTTTGTTACATGGGACACATTCCAGACAGGAAGGTCCTTCTGAGACTTGAACTGGGATCACTGGACCCAGAGTCCAGAGGGCTCACCATTCCACCATGGAACCAAACACAAAGAGGAGGTTCCTCTGAATACCACTTGACATCACCTGCAATCAACCTGTTGATATTTGGAGGTTCATCTTGCTCTTGTTCCAGACTACATTGTCAAAAGGATCATGAACCACAAGGAAATCATGGAACTCCAGATTGATTCAGGACTTTCTAACTCCATTGTATGACCTGGGAGCAAAGACTGGCCAGGCCTTCCTTAATTTATCAGTTAATTACTGCTTCAACAAACATGCCACTTAATTAAGTTACCAGAATTTCTCTCATTGAAAAACACACCAGCCTGATTTCTTGACATGACATGAAAAATTCTCCAAGAACCCACAGTTGGGTGGAAAGATACCAGGTTAACCAGGAGGAGTCCTGTTCCTGAACCATGGATGGAACAAAGTCCACTGGAAAACTCAGCAGTTCCTGAGTGCCAGATCCATCCGGGAGCTTGGGTCTCCCCTTGACTGTGGTGATCCATGAGATCAAGGAGGACAGAGGGAAGAAGGATCCTGTTGGAGATCTCCTCCCTTCTTCCTCCACTTCACTACTACTTGGATGTCAGGAATATGAGGTACTTTACTCAAATGACGTATTAGGAGTTTCCTGTTTGACAAGAAGGAAGTCAGAGGTTCATCCCTCACTTGTTGGTGGTGCCCTCAACCTGCTGAGAGCATCACTTAGTTCTCTACAGAGAAACATGGCAGCTCTGCTGAAGGCTGCAGGAAACCTGCTGGAACTGAGACTTGGACTCAGATCACTGGATTCAAAGTCCTGGGTGCCAACAGGTCCACCAGGGCATCTGTGCTTTACTTACCGTGTAAAAAGGACCACAGTGGTCGTCTGGTTTTAATTTAACAAACAAATACGGTTGAAAACTTTGAGACAGAGACACAGGGCTCTTATTTGAAGGGCCATGGGATGGGAAATATCCCAGACCTCAGAGATCAGAGCTCTCACTTTGATCTCAGGGTCCTGACTTTGGGGGTTCTTCCTTTGGTCTTCAAATACTCGTGGTTTTTATTGGCAGAACTTTCAACTTGCATGCAAAGAGAATCACAGTCAATGGAAACCCAGCAGACAGTGTTTATTTCTAATAAATCAGACAATCGCACAAATGAGAATGAAAGGAAAAAACAATAAAAGGTTTTAAAATCCTTCTCCACTCTAAAGCTTTTTAAAGTTCATTTGAAGGTTCAAAGGTGGAGGTGAGGAGGTCACCCTGATCCTCCCTGTCGTCACTGCCAGGATTCTTTCTTCTGGTGCTGTGGTTCTTCTGATGAAGGGGGCGTGATGTTTGCTGTCTCAGGCTCCACCAAATGTCCTCTTTAGGACGCCACAATGTGGTCTCTTCACTGCTCCATCTTCCCTGCATCGGAGACACCAGGGTTCCTCCTGGTGCCGACCCCATCGTCCTTCTACCCAATGGTGCGGCCATGGATCCTCAGAGGAGGCTGGGATCCTTCTTCTCATCAGAGCCACAGTTTTTCCTGGAGGGAACAACAGGAGCTTTGTTGTAATGTTTTGCTCTGTGTTTCCTGCACAGACCGTCAGGATCTGTGACGCCATCTTGTGGTAGGGGGTCATCATCTTGTTGTGTGGTAGTGGATTCATTGATCTGCTGTTTCAACACATTCAAGTTCATTATCCTACAAGTCAAAGTACATTTGGTGTGGAGTTTTAGTTTCTGGCCTCAATCATAACGTGTGCCTTTCTTCTTCATGAACATTTCTCAGCTTTGTAAGTTTATTCTAGTTTTTCTTCCTCACTTTTCTATTCCATTGTTGTTGAAGATTCGACTGCAGGTTGGAGTTCCCTGTTGACTGAAGCAGAAACAGGAACAACAAGCTGGAGGCTGTCAGA
Organism: Aulostomus chinensis; assembly: GCF_037954235.1. Taxonomy (NCBI): domain Eukaryota; kingdom Metazoa; phylum Chordata; class Actinopteri; order Syngnathiformes; family Aulostomidae; genus Aulostomus; species Aulostomus chinensis. Next base: position 51,780,408 of record NC_141320.1, on the reverse strand, counting down.
GCTCCAAGTTGGGGGCTGATATTAAAGTAGGAGATGAACACATCCAGGTTAGCATCCCTCTCAGAAGCTGCTACTTTAGCTCTTCAGAATACAGCAGCCTAGCATAGCTTCATCTGGCCAGTTAGTGGCCCACTTTGTCTGGGATATCAGGTTCAAGGTTCTTCACAGCTCTGAATGAAGGCTTTCTAAAGTGTGAACCAGTACTCCAGTTGTAAAAAACAATCAGGGGGGATGGTAGATTTTGATGTTTAGGAACAGATCATTTGTGCTGATGACAGCGCATCAGGTCAGAGACCAACAGTGTACCCTTACTCCTCTCAAACAACATGCATGCTATGGATATTACCTGTCTGCTACTCCCGTCATTGATCTTGACCAAGCCCCCAGGCTGACACTGCTACCACTGCTCCTACATAGTGAGAGTCAAATGCAGAGGACATTTTCCCACCGGGTGCAAGTGCAACTTCATACTCATGATACCTATAAATCTGGGAAATTCTTCTATATTTTGAAACAAAACATTCTCAAGTCAAGTCCATTTTAATTAAAGTGCAAGAGCAAAAGAATGAAACAAATGTACCGTGGCAGGATAGCGCTACACTCCCCACCATGAGGGGCAGTATGGCAGACGATAGTGAGTGGTCACCTAGCAGTAGACCTGGTCCGACCCTTCTCCGTCCTTTCCACTTCCTCTCCCTCCTTTACGGAGCCGACAGCCGTGCGTGGTGGCGTCTCGCTGGTAAGCAGATCGGTTACAAACAAAGGTACCTCAAAACCTCAAAATAATGCTACAGTGATGTCGGAAGAACTGCTGATGAACTCAAAATGATGCTAACAGTAATGTAGTGATAGTTGCTAATAAACTCAAAGTGATGCTGACACGAATGTAGTAAGAGTTGCTACCAACCTCAAAATAATACGACAGTGATGTTTGAAGAATTGCTAATGATCTCAAAGTGATGTGACAGTAATGGATTAAGAATTGCTAATGAACTAAAAAAGATGCTAAATGTAATGTAGAAAGTGTTTCGAACAACCTCAAAGTAATGCTGACAGTCGTGTAGTAAGAGTTGCTACTAACAACAAAATAATGCTACAGTGATGTCGGAAGAATTGCTAATGAACTCAAAATGATGCTAACAGTAATGTAGTGAAAGTTTCGAATAACCTCAAAGTAATGCTGACAGTCATGTAGTAAGAGTTGCTTCGAACCTCAAAATAATGCGACAGTGATGTTGGAAACATTGCTAATGATCTCAAAATGATGCGACAGTGATGGAGTAAGAATTGCTAATAAACTCAAAATGATGCCAACAGTAATGGAGTGAACGTTTCGAATAACCTCAAAGTGATGCTGACAGTCATGTAGTAAGAGTTGCTACTAACCTCAAAACAATGCAATTGTAATGTAGTAAGAGTTGCTACGAACCTCCAAAAAATGCGACAGTGATGTCGGAAGAATTGCTAATGATCTCAAAATGATGTGACAGTGATGGAGTCAGAATTGCTAATGAACTCAAAATGATGCTAACAGTAATGTAGTGATAGTGGCGAATAAACTCAGTGAGGCTTACAGTAATGTCGGAAGTGTTTCGAACAATTTCAAATGATGCTGAAAGTCATGTAGTAAAAGTTGCTACGAACCTCAAAATATTGCAACAGTGATGTCGTAGGAATTGCTAATGAACTCAAGATGATGCGAACAGCAATGTAGTGATAGTTGCTAAGAAACTCAGTGATGCTTACAGTAATGTAGTAAGAGTTTCGAACAACCTCAAAGTGATGCTGACAGTAATTTAGTAAGAGTTGCTAATGAACTCAATTTAATGCTACAGTGATGTCGTGAGAATTGCTCAACAACTCAAAATGATGCTAACAGTAATGTAGTGATAGTTGCTAATAAACTCAAAGTGATGCTGACAGTAATATAGCAAGAGTTGCTACGAACCTTAAAATAATGCAACAATAATGTAGTAAGAGTTGCTACGAACCTCAAAATATTGCGAAAGTGATGTCGGAAGAATTGCTAATGAACTCAAGATGATGCTAACAGTAATGTAGTGATAGTTGCTAATCAACTCAGTAATGCTTACAGAAATGTAGTAAGAGTTTCGAACAACCTCAAAGTGATGCTGACAGTCATGTAGTAAGAGTTGCTACGAACCTTAAAATAATGCGACAGTGATGTCAGAAGAATTGCTAAAGATCTCAAAATGATGCGACAGTGATTTAGTAAGAATTGCTAATGAACTCAAAATGGTGCGAACAGAAATGGAGTGAAACTTTCGAACAACCTCAAAGTGATGCTGACAGGAATGTAGTAAGTGTTTCGAACAACCTCAAAGTGATGCTGACAATCATGTAGTAAGAGTTGCTACGAACCTCAAAATAATGCGACAATAATGTAGTAAAAGTTGCTACGAAGCTAAAAATAATGCGACAGTGATGTCAGAAGAATTGCTAATGATCTCAAACTGATGGGACAGTGATGTCCTAAGAATTGCTAATGAACTCAAAATGATGCTAACAGTAATGTAGTGATAGTTGCTAATAAACTCAGTGATGCTTACAGTAATGTCGTAAGAGTTGCTACGAACATTTAAATAATGCAACAGTAATGTAGTAAGAGTTGCTACGAACCTCAAAATATTGCAACAGTGATGTCGTAGGAATTGCTAATGAACTCAAGATGATGCTAACAGCAATGTAGTGATAGTTGCTAAGAAACTCAGTGATGCTTACAGTAATGTAGTAAGTGTTTCGAACAACCTCAAAGTGATGCTGAAAGTAATATAGTAAGAGTTGCTAATGAACTCAATTTAATGCTACAGTGATGTCGTGAGAATTGCTCAACAACTCAAAATGATGCTAACAGTAATGTAGTGATAGTTGCTAATAAACTCAAAGTGATGCTGACAGTAATATAGTAAGAGTTGCTACGAACCTTAAAATAATGCAACAATAATGTAGTAAGAGTTGCTACGAACCTCAAAATATTGCGTAAGTGATGTCGGAAGAATTGCTAATGAACTCAAGATGATGCTAACAGTAATGTAGTGATAGTTGCTAAGAAACTCAGTAATGCTTACAGAAATGTAGTAAGAGTTTCGAACAACCTCAAAGTGATGCTGACAGTCATGTAGCAAGAGTTGCTACGAACCTCAAAATAATGTGACAGTGATGTCAGAAGAATTGCTAAAGATCTCAAAATATTGCGATAGTGATGTCGGAAGAATTGCTAATGAACTCAAGATGATGCTAACAGTAATGGAGTGAAACTTTCGAATAACCTCAAAGTGATGCTGACAGTCATGTCGTAAGTGTTGCTACGAACCTCAAAATAATGCGATAGTAATGTAGTAAAAGTTGCTACGAACCTCAAAATATTGCGACAGTGATGTTGGAAGAATTGCTAATGAACTCAAGATGATGCTAAAAGTAATGTAGTGATAGTTGCGAAGAAACTCAGTGATGCTTAAAGTAATGTAGAAAGAGTTTCGAACAACCTCAAAGTGATGCTGACAGTCATTTAGTAAGAGTTGCTAATAAACTCAATTTAATGCAACAGTGATGTCGTGAGAATTGCTCAAAAACTCAAAATGATCCTAACAGTAATGTAGTGATAGTTGCTAATAAACTCAAAGTGATGTTGACAGTAATATGGTAAGAGTTGCTACGAACCTTAAAATAATGCAACAATAATGTAGTAAGAGTTGCTACGAACCTCAAAATATTGCGACAGTGATGTCGGAAGAATTGCTAATGATCTCAAAATGATGCGACAGTGATGTAGTAAGAATTGCTAATGAACTCAAAATGATGCTAACAGTAATGTAGTGATAGTTGCTAATCAACTCAGTGATGCTTACAGTAATGTAGTAAGTGTTTCGAATAACCTCAAAGTGATTCTGAAAGTCATGTACGAAGAGTTGCTATGAACCTCAAAATAATGCGACAGTAATGTAGTAAAAGTTGTTACGAACCTCAAAATATTGCGACAGTGATGTAGTAAGAATTGCCAGTGAACTCAAAATGATGCTAACAGTAATGGAGTGAAAGTTTCGAATAACCTCAAAGAGATGCTGACAGTCATGTAGTAAGAGTTGCTACGAACCTCAAAATATTGCGACAGTAATGTAGTAAAAGTTGCTACGAACCTCAAAATATTGCGACAGTGATGTCGGAAGAATTGCGAATGAACTCAAAATGATGCTAACAGTAATGTAGTGATAGTTGCTAATCAACTCAGTGATGTTGACAGTGATGTAGTAAGTGTTTCGAACAACCTCAAAGTGATGCTGACAGTCATGTAGTAAGAGTTGCTATGAACCTCAAAATACTGTGACAGTGATGTCGGAAGAATTGCTAATGATCTCAAAATGATGCGACAGTGATGTAGTAAGAATTGCTAATGAACTCAAAATGATGCTAACAGTAATGGAGTGAAACTTTCGAATAACCTCAAAGTGATGCTTACAGTCATGTAGTAAGTGTTGCTAAATACCTCAAAATAATGCGACAGTAATGTAGTAAAAGTTGCTACGAACCTCAAAATATTGCGACAGTGATGTCAGAAGAATTGCTAATGAACTCAAAATGATGCTAACAGTAATGTAGTGATAGTTGCTAATCAACTCAGTGATTCTTACAGTAATGTAGTAAGTGTTTCGTATAACCTCAAAGTGATGCTGAAAGTCATGTACGAAGAGTTGCTACGAACCTCAAAATAATGCGACAGTGATGTAGTAAGAATTGCTAATGTACTTAAAATGATGCTAACAGTAATGTAGTGATAGTTGCTAATCAAGTCAGTGATGCTTACAGTAATGTAGTAAGTGTTTCGAACGACGTCAAAGTGATGCTGACAGTCATGTAGTAAGAGTTGCTACGAACCTCAAAATAATGCGACAGTGATGTCAGAAGAATTGCTAAAGATCTTAAAATGATGCGACAGTGATTTAGTAAGAATTGCTCATGAACTCAAAATGATGCTAACAGTAATGTAGTGATAGTTGCTAATCAACTCTGTGATGCTGACAGTGATGTAGTAAGAGTTGCTACGAACCTCAAAATAAAGCGACAGTGATGTCAGAAGAATTGCTAATGAACTCAAAATGATGCTTACAGTAATGGAGTGAAACTTTCGAATAACCTCAAAGTGATGCTGATAGTCATGAAGTAAGTGTTGCTACGAACCTCAAAATAATGCGACAGTAATGTAGTAAAAGTTGCTACGAACCTCAAAATATTGCGACAGTGATGTTGGAAGAATTGCTAATGAACTCAAGATGATGCTAACAGTAATGTAGTGATAGTTGCTAAGAAACTCAGTGATACTTCAAGTAATGCAGAAAGAGTTTCGAACAACCTCAAAGTGATGCTGACAGTCATTTAGTAAGAGTTGCTAATGAACAAAATTTAATGCGACAGTGATGTCTTGAGAATTGCTCAAAAACTCAAAATGATGCTAACAGTAATGTAGTGATAGTTGCTAATAAACTCAAAGTGATGCTGACAGTTATGTGGTTAGAGTTGCTACGAACCTTAAAATAATGCAACAATAATGTAGTAAGAGTTGCTACGAACCTCAAAATATTGCGACAGTGATGTCGGAAGAATTGCTAATGATCTCAAAATGATGCGACAGTGATGTAGTAAGAATTGCTAATGAACTCAAAATGATCCTAAAAGTAATGGAGTGAAACTTTCGAATAACCTCAAAGTGATGCTTACTGTCATGTAGTAAGTGTTGCTACGAACCTCAAAATATTGCGACAGTGATGTCGGAAGAATTGCTAATGAACTCAAAATAATGCGAAAAGTAATGTAGTGATAGTTGCTAATCAACTCAGTGATGCTTACAGTAATGTAGTAAGTGTTTCGAATAACCTCAAAGTGATGCTGAAAGTCATGTACGAAGAGTTGCTACGAACCTCAAAATAATGCGACATTAATGTAGTAAAAGTTGTTACGAACCTCAAAATATTGCGACAGTGATGTAGTAAGAATTGCTAATGAACTTAAAATGATGCTAACAGCAATGTAGTGATAGTTGCTAATCAAGTCAGTGATGCTTACAGTAATGTAGTAAGTGTTTCGAACAACGTCAAAGTGATGCTGACAGTCATGTAGTAAGAGTTGCTACGAACCTCAAAATAATGCGACAGTGATGTCGGAAGAATTGCTAAAGATCTCAAAATGATGCGACAGTGATGTCAGAAGAATTGGTAATGATCTCAAAATGATGCTAACAGTAATGGAGTGAACGTTTCGAATAACCTCAAAGAGATGCTGACAGTCATGTCGTAAGAGTTGCTACGAACCTCAAAATAATGCGACAGTAATGTAGTAAAAGTTGCAACGAACCTCAACATATTGCGACAGTGATGTCGGAAGAATTGCTAATGAATTCAAAATGATGCTAACAGTAATGTAGTGATAGTTGCTAATCAACTCAGTGATGCTGACAGTGATGTAGTAAGTGTTTCGAACAACCTCAAAGTGATGCTGACAGTCATGTAGTAAAAGTTGCTACGAACCTCAAAATAAAGCGACAGTGATGTCAGAAAAATTGCTAATGCACTCAAGATGATGCTAACAGTAATGTTGTGATAGTTGCTAAGAAACTCAGTCATACTTAAAGTAATGTAGAAAGAGTTTCGAACAACCTCAAAGTGATGCTTTCAGTCACGTAGTAAGTGTTGCTATGAACCTCAAAATCATTCAGTCATTTAGTAAGAGTTGCTAATGAACTCAATTTAATGCGACAGTGATGTCGTGAGAATTGCTCAAAAACTCAAAATGATGCTAACAGTAATATAGTGATAGTTGCAAATAAACTCAAGGTGATGCTGACAGTCATGTAGTAAGAGTTGCTACGAACCTCAAAATAATGCGACAGTGATGTCGGAAGAATTGCTCATGATCTCAAAATGATGCGACAGTGATGTAGTAAGAATTGCTAATGAACTCGAAATGATGCTAACAGTAATGGAGTGAAACTTTCGAATAACCTCAAAGTGATGCTTTCAGTCACGTAGTAAGTGTTGCTATGAAGCTCAAAATAATGCGACAGTAATGTAGTAAAAGTTGCTACAAACCTCAAAATATTGCAACAGTGATGTCGGAAGAATTGCTAATAAACTCAAAATGATGCTAACAGTAATGAAGTGATAGTTGCTAATCAACTCAGTGATGCTTGAAGTAATGTAGTAAGTGTTTCGAATAACCTCAAAGTGATGCTGAAAGTCATGTACGAAGAGTTGCTACGAAGCTCAAAATAATGCGACAGTAATGTAGTAAGAATTGCTAATGAACTTAAAATGATGCTAACAGTAATGTAGCGATAGTTGCTAATCAAGTCAGTGATGCTTACAGTAATGTAGTAAGTGTTTCGAACAACGTCAAAGTGATGCTGACAGTCTTGTAGTAAGAGTTGCTACGAACCTCAAAATAATGCGACAGTGATGTCGGAAGAATTGCTAAAGATCTCAAAATGATGCGACAGTGATGTCAGAAGAATTGGGAATGATCTCAAAATGATGCCAACAGTAATGGAGTGAAACTTTTGAATATCCTCAAAGAGATGCTGACAGTCATGTAGAAGGAGTTGCTACGAACCTGAAAATAATGCGACAGTGATGTAGTAAAAGTTGCAACGAACCTCAAAATATTGCGACAGTGATGTCGGAAGAATTGCTAATGAACTCAAAATGATGCAAACAGTAATGGAGTGATAGTTGCTAATCAACTCAATGATGCTTACAGTAATGTAGTAAGTGTTTTGAACAACCTCGAAGTGATGCTTACAGTCATGTCGTAATAGTTGCTACGAACCTCAAAATAATGCGACAGTGATGTCAGAAGAATTGCTAAAGATCTCAAAATGATGTGACAGTGATGTCAGAAGAATTGGTAATGATCTCAAAATGATGCTAACAGTAATGGAGTGAACGTTTCGAATAACCTCAAAGTGATGCTGAAAGTCATGTACTAAGAGTTGCAACGAAACTCAAAATAATGCAACAGTCATGTAGTAAAAGTTGCAACGAACCTCAAAATATTGCGACAGTGATGTCAGAAAAATTGCTAATGAACTTAAAATGATGCTAACAGTAATGTAGTGATAGTTGCTAATCAACTCAGTGATACTTGAAGTAATGTAGTAAGTGTTTCGAATAACCTCAAAGTGATGCTGACAGTCATGTAGAAGGAGTTGCTACGAACCTCAAAATAATGCGACAGTGATGTAGTAAAAGTTGCAACGAACCTCAAAATATTTCGACAGTGATGTCTGAAGAATTGCTAATGAATTCAAAATGATGCTAACAGTAATGTAGTGATAGTTGCTAATCAACTCAGTGATGCTGACAGTGATGTAGTAAGTGTTTCGAACAACCTCAAAATGATGCTAACAGTAATGGAGTGAAACTTTCGAATAACCTCAAAGTGATACTGACAGTCATGTAGTAAGTGTTGCTACGAACCTGAAAATAATGCGACAGTAATGTAGTAAAAGTTGCTACGAACCTCAAAATATTGCGACAGTGATGTCGGAAGAATTGCTAATGAACTCAAAATGATGCAAACAGTAATGGAGTGATAGTTGCTAATCAACTCAATGATGCTTACAGTAATGTAGTAAGTGTTTTGAACAACCTCGAAGTGATGCTTACAGTCATGTCGTAAGAGTTGCTACGAACCTCAAAATAATGCGACAGTGATGTCAGAAGAATTGCTAAAGATCTCAAAATGATGTGACAGTGATGTCAGAAGAATTGCTAAAGATCTCAAAATGATGCGACAGTGATGTCGTAAGAATTGCTCGTTAACTCAAAATCATGGTAACAGTAATGGAGTGACAGTTTCGAATAACCTCAAAGAGATGCTGACAGTCATGTAGTAAGAGTTGCTACGAACCTCAAAATAATGTGACAGTAATGTGGTGAGAGTTGCTACGAATCTCAAAATGATGCTACAGAGATGTAGTGAGAGTTGCTACGATCCTCAAAATGATGCGACAGTAATGTATTAGGTTGCTAAAAACCTCAAAATGATGCTACAGTGATGTAGTGAGAGTTGCTACGATCCTAAAAATGATGCTACAGTGATGTATTAGGTTGCTAAAAACCTCAAAATGATGCTCCAGTGATGCAGTAAGAGTTGCTTAAAACCTTTAAAAATGATGCTAACAGTCATGTAGTGAGAGTTGCTACTATCCTCCAAATGATGCTACAGTGATGTAGTGAGAGTTGCTTAACATCTCAAAATGATGCTCCAGTGATGTAGTAAGAGTTGCTACGAACCTCAAAATGATGCTGACAGTCATGAAGTGAGATTTGCTACTATCCTCAAAATGATGCTACAGTGATGTAGGAAGAGTTGTTAAAAATCTCAAAATGATGCTACAGTAATGTATTAAGTTGCTAGAAACCTCAAAATGATGCTAGAGTGATGTGGTAAGAGTTGCTTAAAACCTCAAAATGATTCCACAGTAATGTAGTGAGAGTTGTTTGAAACGTTAAAATGATGCTGACAGTTATGAAGTGAGAGTTGCTACTAACCTCAAAATGATGCTCTTGTGATGTATTTAGAGTTGCTAGAAACCTCAAACTGATGCTACAGTAATATTGTAAGAGTTGCGACGAACCTCAAAATGATGCTACAGTAATGTATTAAGTTGCTGGAAACCTCAAAATGATGCTAAAGTGATGTCGTTAGAGTAGCTTAAAATCTCAAAATGATGGCAAAGTGATGTGGTGAGAGTTTCTTAAAATCTTAAAATGATGCGACAGTCATGTGTTGAGAATTGATACTATCCTCCAAATGATGCTACAGTAATGTAGTGAGAGTTGCTAAAAACCTCAAAATGCTGCTCCAGTGACGTCGGAAGAGTTGCTTAAAACCTCAAAATGATGCTACAGTGATGTGGTGAGAGTTGCTAAAATCCTCAACATGATGCTAAAGTAATGTAGTGAGAGTTGCTACGAACCTCAAAATGATGCTACAGTAATGTAGCAAGAGTTGCAACAATCCTCAAAATGATGCGACAGTAATGTATTAAGTTGCTAAAAACCTAAAAATGATGCTAGAGTGATGTAGTGAGAGTTGTTACGAACCTCAAAATGATGCTACAGTTATGTATTAGGTTGCGAAAAACCTCAAAATGATGCTCCAGTGATGCAGTCAGAGTTGCTTAAAACCTTTAAAAATGATGCTGACAGTCATGTAGTGAGAGTTGCTACTATCCGCCAAATGATGCTACAATGATGTAGTGAGAGTTGCTTAAAATCTCAAAATGATGGTCCAGTGATGTAGTCAGAGTTACGACGAAACTCAAAATGATTCTACAGTCATGAAGTAAGATTTGCTACTATCCTCAAAATGATGCTACAGTGATGTAGGAAGAGTTGCTAAAAACCTAAAAATGATGCTCCAGTAATGAAGTGAGAGTTGCTACGAACCTATAAATGATGCTAGAGTGATGTGGTAAGAGTTGCTTAAAACCTCAAAATGATTCCACAGTCATGTAGTAGTGAGAGTTGCTTAAAACGTTAAAATGATGCTGAAGTGATGAGGTGAGAGTTGCTAAAATCCTAAAAATTATGCTACAGTAATGTAGTGAGAGTTGCTACGAACCTCAAAATGATGCTACAGAAATGTAGTGAGAGTTGCTCCGAACCTATAAATGATGCTAGAGTGATGTGGTAAGAGTTGCTTAAAACCTCAAAATGATTCCACAGTCATGGAGTGAGAGTTGCTTAAAATGTTAAAATGATCCTGAAATGATGAGGTGAGAGTTGTTAAAATCCTAAAAATTATGCTACAGTAATGTAGTGAGAGTTGCTACGAACCTAAAAATGATGCTACAGAAATGTAGTGAGAGTTGCTACGAACCTCAAAATGATGCTACAGTAATGTATTAGGTTGCTAAAAACCTCAAAATGATGCTCCAGTGATGCAGTAAGAGTTGCTTAAAACCTTTAAAAATGATGCTAACAGTCATGGAGTGAGAGTTGCTACTATCCTAAAAATGATGCTACAGTAATGTATTAGGTTGCTAAAAACCTCAAAATGATGCTCCAGTGATGCAGTAAGAGTTGCTTAAAACCTTTAAAAATGATGCAAACAGTCATGTAGTGAGAGTTGCTACGAACCTAAAAATGATGCTACAGAAATGTAGTGAGAGTTGCTACGAACCTATAAATGATGCTAGAGTGATGTGGTAAGAGTTGCTTAAAATCTCAAAATGATGTGACAGTGATGTGGTAATAGTTTCAAAAACTCAAAATGATGCTCCAGTGATGTAGTAAGAGTTGCTACGAACCTCAAAATGATGCTGACAGTCATGAAGTGAGATTTGCTACTATCCTCAAAATGATGCTACAGTGATGTAGGAAGAGTTGCTAAAAATCTCAAAATGATGCTGTCAGTGATGTGGTGAGAGTTGCTAAAAACCTCAAAATGATGCAAAAGTGATGAATTGAGAGTTGCTACGAACCTCAAAATGATGCTCCAGTAATGAAGTGAGAGTTGCTACGAACCTATAATGATGCTAGAGTGATGTGGTAAGAGTTGCTTAAAACCTCAAAATGATTCCACAGTCATGTAGTGAGAGTTGTTTAAAACGTTAAAATGATGCTGACAGTTATGAAGTGAGAGTTGCTACTAACCTCAAAATGATGCTCTTGTGATGTATTTAGAGTTGCTAGAAACCTCAAAATGATGCTACAGTAATATTGTAAGAGTTGCGACGAACCTCAAAATGATGCTACAGTAATGTATTAAGTTGCTAAAAACCTCAAAATGATGCTAAAGTGATGTCGTTAGAGTTGCTTAAAATCTCAAAATGATGCTACAGTGATGTGGTGAGAGTTTCTTAAAATCTTAAAATAATGCGACAGTGATGTGTTGAGAATTGCTACTATCCTCCAAATGATGCTACAGTAATGTAGTGAGAGTTGCTAAAAACCTCAAAATGCTGCAACAGTGATGTCGGAAGAGTTGCTAAAAATCTCAAAATGATGCTAAAGTGATGAGGTGAGAGTTGCTAAAAACCTCACAATGATGCTCCAGTGATGTAGTGAGAGTTGCTAAAAATCTCAAAATGATGCTTCAGTGATGTGGTTAGAGTTGCTAAAAATGTCGTTATGATGCTAAAGTGATGTGATGAGAGTTGCTCAAAACCTCAAAATGATGCTAAAGTGGTGAATTCAGAGTTGCTACGAACCTCAAAATGATTGTACAGTAATGTAGTAAGAGTTGCTAAAAATCTCAAAATGATGCTACAGTGATGTGGTGAGAGTTGCTAAAATCCTCAACATGATGCTACAGTAATGTAGTGAGAGTTGCTACAAACCTCAAAATGATGCTACAGTAATGTAGTGAGAGTTGCAACGATCCTCAAAATGATGCTACAGTAATGTATTAAGTTGCTAAAAACCTCACAATGACGCTAGAGTGATGTAGTGAGAGTTGTTACGAACCTCAAAATGATGCTCCAGTGATGTAGTAAGAATTGCTTCAAACCTTAAAATGATGCTGATAGTCATGTAGTGAGAGTTGCTACAGTGATGTAGTGAGAGTTGCTTAAAATCTCAAAATGATGCTCCAGTGATGTAGTAAGAGTTGCTACGAACCTCAAAATGATGCTGACAGTCATGAAGTGAGATCTGCTACGATCCTCAAAATGATGCTACAGTGATGTAGGAAGAGTTGCTAAAAACCTCAAAATGATGCTCCAGTAATGTAGTGAGAGTTGCTACGAACCTATAAATGATGCTAGAGTGATGTGGTAAGAGTTGCTTAAAACGTTAAAATGATGCTGAATGTTATGAAGTGAGAGTTGCTTAAAACCTCAAAATGATGCTCTTGTGATGTATTTAGAGTTGCTACTAATCTAAGAAATGATGCTACAGTGATGTGGTGACTTTCTTAAAATCTTAAAAAGATGCGACAGTGATGTGGTGAGAGTTGCTAAAAACCTCAAAATGATGCAAAAGTGATGAATTGAGAGTTTCTACGAACCTCAAAATGATGCTACAGTAATGTGGTGAGAGTTGCTACGAACCTCAAAATGATGCTACAGTGATGTAGTGAGAGTTGCTACGATCCTCAAAATGATGCTACAGTAATGTATTAGGTTGCGAAAAACCTCAAAATGATGCTACAGTGATGTAGTGAGAGTTGCTACGATCCTAAAAATGATGCTACAGTAATGGATTAGGTTGCTCAAAACCTCAAAATGATGCTCCAGTGATGCAGTAAGAGTTGCTTAAAACCTTTAAAAATGATGCTAACAGTCATGTAGTGAGAGTTGCTACTATCCTAAAAAAGATGCTCCAGTGATGCAGTAAGAGTTGCTTAAAACCTTTAAAAATGATGCTAACAGTCATGTAGTGAGAGTTGCTACTATCCTCCAAATGATGCTACAGTGATGTAGTGAGAGTTGCTTAAAATCTCAAAATGATGTGACAGTGATGTGTTAATAGTTTCAAAAACTCAAAATGATGCTACAGTGATGTAGGAAGAGTTGCTAAAAATCTCAAAATGATGCTGTCAGTGATGTGGTGAGAGTTGCTAAAAACCTCAAAATGATTCCACAGTCATGTAGTGAGAGTTGCTTAAAACGTTAAAATGATGCTGACAGTTATGAAGTGAGAGTTGCTACAAACCTCAAAATGATGCTCTTGTGATGTATTTAGAGTTGCTAGAAACCTCAAAATGATGCTACAGTAATATTGTAAGAGTTGCAACGAACCTCAAAATGATGCAACAGTAATGTATTAAGTTGCTAAAAACCTCAAAATGATGCTAAAGTGATGTCGTTAGAGTTGCTTAAAATCTCAAAATGATGCTACAGTGATGTGGTGAGAGTTTCTTAAAATCTTAAAATGATGCGACAGTGATGTGTTGAGAATTGCTACTATCCTCCAAATGATGCTACAGTAATGTAGTGAGAGTTGCTAAAAACCTCAAAATGCTGCTACAGTGATGTCGGAAGAGTTGCTAAACATCTCAAAATGATGCTAAAGTGATGTGGTGAGAGTTGCTAAAAACCTCAAAATGATGCCCCAAAGATGTAGTGAGAGTTGCTTAAAACCTCAAAATGATTCCACAGTCATGTAGTGAGAGTTGCTTAAAACGTTAAAATGATGCTGAATGTTATGAAGTGAGAGTTGCTTAAAACCTCAAAACGATGCTCTTGTGATGTATTTAGAGTTGCTACTAATCTAAGAAATGATGCTACAGTGATGTGGTGAGACTTTCTTAAAATCTTAAAAAGATGCGACAGTGATGTGGTGAGAGTTACTAAAAACCTCAAAATGATGCAAAAGTGATGAATTGAGAGTTTCTACGAACCTCAAAATGATGCTACAGTAATGTGGTGAGAGTTGCTACAAACCTCAAAATGATGCTACAGTAATGTATTAGGTTGCTAAAAACCTCAAAATGATGCTACAGTGATGTAGTGAGAGTTGCTACGATCCTAAAAATGATGCTACAGTAATGTATTAGGTTGCTAAAAACCTCAAAATGATGCTCCAGTGATGCAGTAAGAGTTGCTTAAAACCTTTAAAAATGATGCTAACAGTCATGTAGTGAGAGTTGCTACTATCCTAAAAATGATGCTCCAGTGATGCAGTAAGAGTTGCTTAAAACCTTTAAAAATGATGCGAACAGTCATGTAGTGAGAGTTGCTACTATCCTAAAAATGATGCTACAGTAATGTATTAGGTTGCTAAAAACCTCAAAATGATGCTCCAGTGATGCAGTAAGAGTTGCTTAAAACCTTTAAAAATGATGCTAACAGTCATGTAGTGAGAGTTGCTACTATCCTCCAAATGATGCTACAGTGATGTAGTGAGAGTTGCTTAAAATGTCAAAATGATGTGACAGTGATGTGGTAATAGTTTCAAAAACTCAAAATGATGCTCCAGTGATGTAGTAAGAGTTGCTACGAACCTCAAAATGATGCTGACAGTCATGAAGTGAGATTTGCTACTATCCTCAAAATGATGCTGCAGTGATGGAGGAAGAGTTGCTAAAAATCTCAAAATGATGCTGTCAGTGATGTGGTGAGAGTTGCTAAAAACCTCAAAATGATGCAAAAGTGATGAATTGAGAGTTGCTACGAACCTCAAAATGATGCTCCAGTAATGAAGTGAGAGTTGCTACGAACCTATAAATGATGCTAGAGTGATCTGGTAAGAGTTGCTTAAAACCTCAAAATGATTCCACAGTCATGTAGTGAGAGTTGCTTAAAACGTTAAAATGATGCTGACAGTTATGAAGTGAGAGTTGCTACTAACCTCAAAATGATGCTCTTGTGATGTATTTAGAGTTGCTAGAAACCTCAAAATGATGCTCCAGTAATATTGTAAGAGTTGCGACGAACCTCAAAATGATGCTACAGTAATGTATTAAGTTGCTAAAAACCTCAAAATGATGCTAAAGTGATGTCGTTAGAGTTGCTTAAAATCTCAAAATGATGCTACAGTGATGTGGTGAGAGTTTCTTAAAATCTTAAAATGATGCGACAGTGATGTGTTGAGAATTGCTACTATCCTCCAAATGATGCTACAGTAATGTAGTGAGAGTTGCTAAAAATCTCAAAATGCTGCTACAGTGATGTCGGAAGAGTTGCTAAAGATCTCAAAATGATGCTAAAGTGATGTGGTGAGAGTTTCTAAAAACCTCACAATGATGCTCCAGTGATGTAGTGAGAGTTGCTAAAAATCTCAAAATGATGCTTCAGTGATGTGGTGAGAGTTGCTAAAAATGTCATAATGATGCTAAAGTGGTGAATTCTGAGTTGCTACGAACCTCAAAATGATTGTACAGTAATGTAGTAAGAGTTGCTAAAAATCTCAAAATGATGCTACAGTGATGTGGTGAGAGTTGCTAAAATCCTCAACATGATGCTACAGTAATGTAGTGAGAGTTGCTACGAACCTCAAAATGATGCTACAGTAATGTAGTGAGAGTTGCAACGATCCTCAAAATGATGCTACAGTAATGTATTAAGTTGCTAAAAACCTCAAAATGATGCTAGAGTGATGTAGTGAGAGTTGTTACGAACCTCAAAAT
Source organism: Aulostomus chinensis (assembly GCF_037954235.1). Taxonomy (NCBI): domain Eukaryota; kingdom Metazoa; phylum Chordata; class Actinopteri; order Syngnathiformes; family Aulostomidae; genus Aulostomus; species Aulostomus chinensis. Next base: position 51,764,319 of record NC_141320.1, on the reverse strand, counting down.
GATGCTCCAGTGATGTAGTAAGAATTGCTTCAAACCTTAAAATGATGCTGATAGTCATGTAGTGAGAGTTGCTACAGTGATGTAGTGAGAGTTGCTTAAAATCTCAAAATGATGCTCCAGTGATGTAGGAAGAGTTGCTACTATCCTCAAAATGATGCTACAGTGATGTAGGAAGAGTTGCTAAAAACCTCAAAATGATGCAAAAGTGATGAATTGAGAGTTGCTACGAACCTCAAAATGATGCTCCAGTAATGTAGTGAGAGTTGCTACGAACCTATAAATGATGCTAGAGTGATGTGGTAAGAGTTGCTTAAAACCTCAAAATGATTCCACAGTCATGTAGTGAGAGTTGCTTAAAACGTTAAAATGATGCTGAATGTTATGAAGTGAGAGTTGCTTAAAACCTCAAAATGATGCTCTTGTGATGTATTTAGAGTTGCTACTAATCTAAGAAATGATGCTACAGTGATGTGGTGAGAGTTTCTTAAAATCTTAAAAAGATGCGACAGTGATGTGGTGAGAGTTGCTACTATCCTCCAAATGATGCTACAGTGAAGTAGTGAAAGTTGCTAAAAACCTCAAAATGACGCTGTCAGTAATGTAGTGAGAGATGCTACGAACCTCAAAATGATGCTACAGTAATGTAGTGAGAGTTGCAAAAAACCTCAAAATGATGCTCCAGTGATGCAGTGAGAGTTGCTACTAACTATAAATGATGCTACAGTGATGTGGTGAGAGTTGCTAAAAACCTCACAATGATGCTCCAGTGATGTAGTGAGAGTTGCAAAAAATCTCAAAATGATGCTACAGTGATGTGGTGAGAGTTGCTAAAAATCTAAAAATGATGCTGTCAGTAATGTAGTGAGAGGTTCTACGAACCTCAAAATGATGCTCCAGTGATGTAGTGAGAGTTGCTATGAACCTCAGAATGATGCTACAGTGATGTAGTGAGAGTTGCTACGAACCTCAAAATGATGCTACAGTTATGTCGTGAGAGTTGCTACGAACCTCAAAATGATGCTACAGTGATGTAGGGAGAGTTGCTAAAAATCTCAAAATGATGCTAAAGTGATGTGGTGAGAGTTGCAAAAAAATTAAAAATGATGCTGTCAGTAATGTAGTGAGAGATGCTACGAACCTCAAAATGATGCTAGAGTAATGTAGTGAGAGTTGCTACGAACCTCAAAATGATGCTGCAGTGATGTATTTAGTGTTGGTAAAAACCTCAAAATGATGCTCCAGTGATGTAGTGAGAGTTGCTACTAATCTAAGAAATGATGCTAAAGTGATGTAGTGAGAGTTGCTTAAAATCTCAAAATGATGCGACAGTGATGTGGTGAGAGTTGCTAAAAACCTCAAAATGATGCTGACAGTAAGTAATGTGGTGAGAGTTGCTAAAAACCTCAAAATGATACTACATTACTGACACTAAGAGTTGCTAAAAATCTCAAAATGATGCGAAAGTGATATCGTGAGAGTTGCTACGAACCTCAAAATGAAGCTCCATTGATGCAGTAAAAGTTGCTTAAAACCTTAAAATGATGCTGACATTCATGCAGTGAGAGTTGCTGAAAATCTCCAAATGATGCGACAGTGATGTGGTGAGAGTTGCTACTATCCTCCAAATGATTCTACAGTGATGTAGTGAGAGTTGCATTAAATCTCCAAATGATGCTACAGTAATATAGTGAGAGTTGCTACGGACCTCAAAATGATGCTCCAGTGATGCAATAAGAGTTGCTTAAAACCTTAAAATGATGCTGACAGTAATGTAGTGAGAGTTGCTAAAAATCTAAAAATGATGCTAAAGTGATGTGGTGAGAGTTGCTACTATCCTCAAAATGATGCTACAGTGATGTAGTGAGAGTTGCTACGATCCTCAAAATGATGCTACAGTAATGTATTAAGTTGCTAAAAACCTAAAAATGATGCTAGAGTTATGTAGTGAGAGTTGTTACGAACCTCAAAATGATGCTCCAGTGATGTAGTAAGAGTTGCTTCAAACCTTAAAATGATGCTGACTGTCATGTAGTGAGAGTAGCTACTATCCTCAAAATGATGCTACAGTGATGTAGTGAGAGTTGCTTAAAAACTCAAAATGATGCTGACAGTCATGAAGTGAGAGTTGCTACTTTCCTCAAAATTATGCTGCAGTGATGTAGGAAGAGTTATTAAAAATCTCAAAATGATGCTTCGGTGATGTGGTGAGAGTTGCTAAAAACCTCAAAATGATGCTGTCAGTGATGTAGTGAGAGTTGCTACGAATCTCAAAATGATACTAGAGTAATGTAGTAAGAGTTGCGAAAAATCTCAAAATGATGCTACAGTGATGTGGTGAGACTTGCTAACAATCTCAAAATGATTCCACAGTAATGTAGTGAGAGTTAATACTCATCTCAAAATGATGATAAAGTGATGAAATGACAGTTGCTACTAACCTAAGAAATGATGCTACAGTGATGTAGTGAGAGTTGCTACTAAACAAAGAAATGATGACACAGTGATGTAGTGAGAGTTGCTCCTCATCTCAAAATGATGCTGCAGTGATCTAATGAGAGTTGCTACTAACCTAAGAAATGATACTACAGTGATGTGGTGAGAGTTGCTACTAATCTAAAAATGATGCTAAAGTGATGGAATGAGAGTTGCTACTAACCAAAGAAATTATGCTACAGTGATGTAGTGAGAGTTGCTACTAATCTAAAAATGATGCTAAAGTGATGTAGTGAGAGTTGCTACGAACCTCAAAATGATGCTACAGTGACTTCATGAGAGTTGCTACTCATCTCAAAATGATGCTAAAGTGATGTAATGAGAGTTCCTACTAACCTCAGAAATGATGCTACAGTGATGTCGTGAGAGTTGCTATTAACCAAAGTAATGATGCAACAGTGATGTAGTGACAGTTGCTACGAACCTCATAATGATGCTGAAGTGATGTAATGAGAGTTGCTACTAACCTAAGAAAGGATGCTACAGTGATGTAGTGAGAGTTGCTACTAACCTAAGAAAGGATTCTACAGTGATGTGATGAGAGTTGCTAATCATCTCAAAATGATGCTAAAGTGATGTAATGAGAGTTGCTCCTAACCTAAGAAATGATGTTACAGTGATGTAATAAATTGCTACTAACCTAAAAATGATTCTACAGTCATGTTGTGAGAGCTGCTACTCATCTCAAAATGGTGCTACAGTGATGTGGTGAGAGCTGCTACTATGCTAAAATGATGCTCACAGTAATCTTGTGAGAGTTGCTTAGATTCAAGATTGCTTTATTGTCATTAACCATGGATGATAACCATTTTTTTAAAACCTCAAAATGATGCTACAGTGATGTCGTGAGAGTTGCTACTAACCTCATATTGATGCTTACAGTAATGTCATGAGAGTTGCTACTAACCTCATAATGATGCTAACAGTAATGTCATGAGAGTTGCTACTAACCCAAGAAATGATGCTCCAGTGATGTGTAGAGAGTTGCTAAAAACCTCAAAATGATGCTACAGTGACTTAATGAGAGTTGCTCCTAAACTAAGAAATGATGCTACAGTGATGTAATAAATTGCTACTAACCTTAAAATGATGTTACAGTCATGTAGTGAGAGTTGCTACTAAACTCAAAATGATGCTGACAGTAATGTACTGAGAATTTCTGCTTACCTCAAAATAAGGCTGCAGTGATGTAGTGAGAGTTGCTACTCATCTCAAAATGATGCTACAGTGATGTAATGAGAGTTGCTACTTACTTAAGAAATGATGCTACAGTGATGCAGTGAGACTTGCTACTAATCTCAAAATGATGCTAATGTGATGTCATGAGAGTTGATTAAAACCTCAAAATGATTCTACAGTCATGTCGTGAGACTTACTACTAACCTTAAAATGATGCTGACAGTGATGTAGTGAGAGTTGCTACTAACCTAAGAAATGATGTTACAGTGACTTCATGAGAGTTGCTCCTAACCTAAGAAATGATGCTACAGTGGTGTGATGAGAGTTGCTACTCATCTCAAAATGATGCTAAAGTGATGTAATGAGAGTTGCTACTAACCTCAGAAATGATGCTCCAGTGATGTGTAGAGAGTTGCTAAAAACCTCAAAATGATGCTAAAAGTGATATAATGAGAGTTTCAAAAAAACTTAAAATAATGCGATAGTAATGTGGTGAGAGTTGCTCCTTTCCTCAAAATGATGCTGAGAGTAATGGAGCAAGATTTGAAAAAAATCTCAAAATAATGCTACAGCGATGTAGTGAGAGTTGCTAAAAACCTAAAAATGATGCTGTCAGTCATGTAGTGAGAGTTAATACTCATCTCAAAATGATAATAAAGTGATGAAATGACAGTTGCTACTAACCTAAGAAATTATGCTACAGTGATGTAGTGAGAGTTGCTACTAAACAAAGAAATGATGCTACAGTGATGTAGCGAGAGTTGCTACTCATCTCAAAATGATGCTACAGTGACTCAATGAGAGTTGCTCCTAAACTAAGAAATGATGCTACAGTGATGTAATAAATTGCTACTAACGTAAAAATGATGTTACAGTCATGTAGTGAGAGTTGCTACTAAACTCAAAATGATGCTGACAGTAATGTACTGAGAATTTCTGCTTACCTCAAAATAAGGCTGCAGTGATGTAGTGAGAGTTGCTACTCATCTCAAAATGATGCTACAGTGATGTAATGAGAGTTGCTACTAATTTCAAAATGATGCTGAATAGATGTAATGACAGTTGCTACTTACCTAAGAAATTATGCGACAGTGATGCAGTGAGACTTGCTACTAATCTCAAAATGATGCTAATGTGATGTCATGAGAGTTGATTAAAACCTCAAAATGATTCTACAGTCATGTCGTGAGACTTGCCACTAACCTTAAAATTATGCTGACAGTGATGTAGTGAGAGCTGCTACTAACCTAAGAAATGATGCTACAGTGGTGTGATGAGAGTTGCTACTCATCTCAAAATGATGCTAAAGTGATGTAATGAGAGTTCCTACTAATTTAAAAATGATGCTAAAGTGATGTAATGAGAGTTGCTACTAACCTCAGAAATGATGCTCCAGTGATGTGATGAGAGTTGCTACTCATCTCAAAATGATGCCAAAGTGATGTAATGAGAGTTCCTACTAACCTCAGAAATGATGCTACAGTGATGTAGTGAGAGTTGCTATTAACCAAAGGAATGATGCAACAGTGATGTAGTGAGAGTTGCTTCGAACCTCATAATGATGCTGAAGTGATGTAATGAGAGTTGCTACTAACCTAAGAAAGGATGCTACAGTGATGTAGTGAGAGTTGCTACTAACCTAAGAAAGGATTCTACAGTGATGTGATGAGAGTTGCTAATCATCTCAAAATGATGCTAAAGTGATGTAATGAGAGTTGCTAAGAATTTCAAAATTATGCTAAAGTGATGTAATGACAGTTGCTAATCATCTCAAAATGATGCTAAAGTGATGTAATGAGAGTTGCTAAGAATTTCAAAATTATGCTAAAGTGATGAAATGAGAGTTGCTACAAACCTAAGAAATGATGCTACAGTGATGTGGTGAGAGTTGCTACGAACCTCAAAATGATGCTACAGTGATTTAATGAGAGTTGCTCCTAAACTAAGAAATTATGCTACAGTGATGTAATAAATTGCTACTAACCTAAAAATGATGTTACAGTCATGTAGTGAGAGTTGCTACTAAACTCAAAATGATGCTGACAGTAATGTACTGAGAATTTCTGCTTACCTCAAAATGAGGCTGCAGTGATGTAGTGAGAGTTGCTACTCATCTCAAAATGATGCTGCAGTGATGTAATGAGAGTTGCTCCTAACCTAAGAAATGATGCTACAGTGGTGTGATGAGATTTGCTACTAATCTCAAAATGATGCTACAGTGATGCAGTGAGAGTTCCTACTAATTTAAAAATGATGCTAAAGTGATGTAATGAGAGTTGCTACTAACCTCAGAAATGATGCTCCAGTGATGTGATGAGAGTTGCTACTCATCTCAAAATGATGCCAAAGTTATGTAATGAGAGTTCCTACTAACCTCAGAAATGATGCTACAGTGATGTAGTGAGAGTTGCTATTAACCAAAGGAATGATGCAACAGTGATGTAGTGAGAGTTGCTTCGAACCTCATAATGATGCTGAAGTGATGTAATGAGAGTTGCTACTAACCTAAGAAAGGATGCTACAGTGATGTAGTGAGAGTTGCTACTAACCTAAGAAAGGATTCTACAGTGATGTGATGAGAGTTGCTAATCATCTCAAAATGATGCTAAAGTGATGTAATGAGAGTTGCTAAGAATTTCAAAATTATGCTAAAGTGATGTAATGACAGTTGCTAATCATCTCAAAATGATGCTAAAGTGATGTAATGAGAGTTGCTAAGAATTTCAAAATTATGCTAAAGTGATGAAATGAGAGTTGCTACAAACCTAAGAAATGATGCTACAGTGATGTGGTGAGAGTTGCTACGAACCTCAAAATGATGCTACAGTGATTTAATGAGAGTTGCTCCTAAACTAAGAAATTATGCTACAGTGATGTAATAAATTGCTACTAACCTAAAAATGATGTTACAGTCATGTAGTGAGAGTTGCTACTAAACTCAAAATGATGCTGACAGTAATGTACTGAGAATTTCTGCTTACCTCAAAATGAGGCTGCAGTGATGTAGTGAGAGTTGCTACTCATCTCAAAATGATGCTGCAGTGATGTAATGAGAGTTGCTCCTAACCTAAGAAATGATGCTACAGTGGTGTGATGAGATTTGCTACTAATCTCAAAATGATGCTACAGTGATGCAGTGAGAGTTCCTACTAATTTAAAAATGATGCTAAAGTGATGTAATGAGAGTTGCTACTAACCTCAGAAATGATGCTCCAGTGATGTGATGAGAGTTGCTACTCATCTCAAAATGATGCCAAAGTTATGTAATGAGAGTTCCTACTAACCTCAGAAATGATGCTACAGTGATGTAGTGAGAGTTGCTATTAACCAAAGGAATGATGCAACAGTGATGTAGTGAGAGTTGCTTCGAACCTCATAATGATGCTGAAGTGATGTAATGAGAGTTGCTACTAACCTAAGAAAGGATGCTACAGTGATGTAGTGAGAGTTGCTACTAACCTAAGAAAGGATTCTACAGTGATGTGATGAGAGTTGCTAATCATCTCAAAATGATGCTAAAGTGATGTAATGAGAGTTGCTCCTAACCTAAGAAATGATGTTACAGTGATGTAATAAATTGCTACTAACCTAAAAATGATTCTACAGTCATGTTGTGAGAGCTGCTACTCATCTCAAAATGGTGCTACAGTGATGTGGTGAGAGCTGCTACTATGCTAAAATGATGCTCACAGTAATCTTGTGAGAGTTGCTTAGATTCAAGATTGCTTTATTGTCATTAACCATGGATGATAACCATTTTTTTAAAACCTCAAAATGATGCTACAGTGATGTCGTGAGAGTTGCTACTAACCTCATATTGATGCTTACAGTAATGTCATGAGAGTTGCTACTAACCTCATAATGATGCTAACAGTAATGTCATGAGAGTTGCTACTAACCCAAGAAATGATGCTCCAGTGATGTGTAGAGAGTTGCTAAAAACCTCAAAATGATGCTACAGTGACTTAATGAGAGTTGCTCCTAAACTAAGAAATGATGCTACAGTGATGTAATAAATTGCTACTAACCTTAAAATGATGTTACAGTCATGTAGTGAGAGTTGCTACTAAACTCAAAATGATGCTGACAGTAATGTACTGAGAATTTCTGCTTACCTCAAAATAAGGCTGCAGTGATGTAGTGAGAGTTGCTACTCATCTCAAAATGATGCTACAGTGATGTAATGAGAGTTGCTACTTACTTAAGAAATGATGCTACAGTGATGCAGTGAGACTTGCTACTAATCTCAAAATGATGCTAATGTGATGTCATGAGAGTTGATTAAAACCTCAAAATGATTCTACAGTCATGTCGTGAGACTTACTACTAACCTTAAAATGATGCTGACAGTGATGTAGTGAGAGTTGCTACTAACCTAAGAAATGATGTTACAGTGACTTCATGAGAGTTGCTCCTAACCTAAGAAATGATGCTACAGTGGTGTGATGAGAGTTGCTACTCATCTCAAAATGATGCTAAAGTGATGTAATGAGAGTTGCTACTAACCTCAGAAATGATGCTCCAGTGATGTGTAGAGAGTTGCTAAAAACCTCAAAATGATGCTAAAAGTGATATAATGAGAGTTTCAAAAAAACTTAAAATAATGCGATAGTAATGTGGTGAGAGTTGCTCCTTTCCTCAAAATGATGCTGAGAGTAATGGAGCAAGATTTGAAAAAAATCTCAAAATAATGCTACAGCGATGTAGTGAGAGTTGCTAAAAACCTAAAAATGATGCTGTCAGTCATGTAGTGAGAGTTAATACTCATCTCAAAATGATAATAAAGTGATGAAATGACAGTTGCTACTAACCTAAGAAATTATGCTACAGTGATGTAGTGAGAGTTGCTACTAAACAAAGAAATGATGCTACAGTGATGTAGCGAGAGTTGCTACTCATCTCAAAATGATGCTACAGTGACTCAATGAGAGTTGCTCCTAAACTAAGAAATGATGCTACAGTGATGTAATAAATTGCTACTAACGTAAAAATGATGTTACAGTCATGTAGTGAGAGTTGCTACTAAACTCAAAATGATGCTGACAGTAATGTACTGAGAATTTCTGCTTACCTCAAAATAAGGCTGCAGTGATGTAGTGAGAGTTGCTACTCATCTCAAAATGATGCTACAGTGATGTAATGAGAGTTGCTACTAATTTCAAAATGATGCTGAATAGATGTAATGACAGTTGCTACTTACCTAAGAAATTATGCGACAGTGATGCAGTGAGACTTGCTACTAATCTCAAAATGATGCTAATGTGATGTCATGAGAGTTGATTAAAACCTCAAAATGATTCTACAGTCATGTCGTGAGACTTGCCACTAACCTTAAAATTATGCTGACAGTGATGTAGTGAGAGCTGCTACTAACCTAAGAAATGATGCTACAGTGGTGTGATGAGAGTTGCTACTCATCTCAAAATGATGCTAAAGTGATGTAATGAGAGTTCCTACTAATTTAAAAATGATGCTAAAGTGATGTAATGAGAGTTGCTACTAACCTCAGAAATGATGCTCCAGTGATGTGATGAGAGTTGCTACTCATCTCAAAATGATGCCAAAGTGATGTAATGAGAGTTCCTACTAACCTCAGAAATGATGCTACAGTGATGTAGTGAGAGTTGCTATTAACCAAAGGAATGATGCAACAGTGATGTAGTGAGAGTTGCTTCGAACCTCATAATGATGCTGAAGTGATGTAATGAGAGTTGCTACTAACCTAAGAAAGGATGCTACAGTGATGTAGTGAGAGTTGCTACTAACCTAAGAAAGGATTCTACAGTGATGTGATGAGAGTTGCTAATCATCTCAAAATGATGCTAAAGTGATGTAATGAGAGTTGCTAAGAATTTCAAAATTATGCTAAAGTGATGTAATGACAGTTGCTAATCATCTCAAAATGATGCTAAAGTGATGTAATGAGAGTTGCTAAGAATTTCAAAATTATGCTAAAGTGATGAAATGAGAGTTGCTACAAACCTAAGAAATGATGCTACAGTGATGTGGTGAGAGTTGCTACGAACCTCAAAATGATGCTACAGTGATTTAATGAGAGTTGCTCCTAAACTAAGAAATTATGCTACAGTGATGTAATAAATTGCTACTAACCTAAAAATGATGTTACAGTCATGTAGTGAGAGTTGCTACTAAACTCAAAATGATGCTGACAGTAATGTACTGAGAATTTCTGCTTACCTCAAAATGAGGCTGCAGTGATGTAGTGAGAGTTGCTACTCATCTCAAAATGATGCTGCAGTGATGTAATGAGAGTTGCTCCTAACCTAAGAAATGATGCTACAGTGGTGTGATGAGATTTGCTACTAATCTCAAAATGATGCTACAGTGATGCAGTGAGAGTTCCTACTAATTTAAAAATGATGCTAAAGTGATGTAATGAGAGTTGCTACTAACCTCAGAAATGATGCTCCAGTGATGTGATGAGAGTTGCTACTCATCTCAAAATGATGCCAAAGTTATGTAATGAGAGTTCCTACTAACCTCAGAAATGATGCTACAGTGATGTAGTGAGAGTTGCTATTAACCAAAGGAATGATGCAACAGTGATGTAGTGAGAGTTGCTTCGAACCTCATAATGATGCTGAAGTGATGTAATGAGAGTTGCTACTAACCTAAGAAAGGATGCTACAGTGATGTAGTGAGAGTTGCTACTAACCTAAGAAAGGATTCTACAGTGATGTGATGAGAGTTGCTAATCATCTCAAAATGATGCTAAAGTGATGTAATGAGAGTTGCTAAGAATTTCAAAATTATGCTAAAGTGATGTAATGACAGTTGCTAATCATCTCAAAATGATGCTAAAGTGATGTAATGAGAGTTGCTAAGAATTTCAAAATTATGCTAAAGTGATGAAATGAGAGTTGCTACAAACCTAAGAAATGATGCTACAGTGATGTGGTGAGAGTTGCTACGAACCTCAAAATGATGCTACAGTGATTTAATGAGAGTTGCTCCTAAACTAAGAAATTATGCTACAGTGATGTAATAAATTGCTACTAACCTAAAAATGATGTTACAGTCATGTAGTGAGAGTTGCTACTAAACTCAAAATGATGCTGACAGTAATGTACTGAGAATTTCTGCTTACCTCAAAATGAGGCTGCAGTGATGTAGTGAGAGTTGCTACTCATCTCAAAATGATGCTGCAGTGATGTAATGAGAGTTGCTCCTAACCTAAGAAATGATGCTACAGTGGTGTGATGAGATTTGCTACTAATCTCAAAATGATGCTACAGTGATGCAGTGAGAGTTCCTACTAATTTAAAAATGATGCTAAAGTGATGTAATGAGAGTTGCTACTAACCTCAGAAATGATGCTCCAGTGATGTGATGAGAGTTGCTACTCATCTCAAAATGATGCCAAAGTTATGTAATGAGAGTTCCTACTAACCTCAGAAATGATGCTACAGTGATGTAGTGAGAGTTGCTATTAACCAAAGGAATGATGCAACAGTGATGTAGTGAGAGTTGCTTCGAACCTCATAATGATGCTGAAGTGATGTAATGAGAGTTGCTACTAACCTAAGAAAGGATGCTACAGTGATGTAGTGAGAGTTGCTACTAACCTAAGAAAGGATTCTACAGTGATGTGATGAGAGTTGCTAATCATCTCAAAATGATGCTAAAGTGATGTAATGAGAGTTGCTAAGAATTTCAAAATTATGCTAAAGTGATGTAATGACAGTTGCTAATCATCTCAAAATGATGCTAAAGTGATGTAATGAGAGTTGCTAAGAATTTCAAAATTATGCTAAAGTGATGAAATGAGAGTTGCTACAAACCTAAGAAATGATGCTACAGTGATGTGGTGAGAGTTGCTACGAACCTCAAAATGATGCTACAGTGATTTAATGAGAGTTGCTCCTAAACTAAGAAATTATGCTACAGTGATGTAATAAATTGCTACTAACCTAAAAATGATGTTACAGTCATGTAGTGAGAGTTGCTACTAAACTCAAAATGATGCTGACAGTAATGTACTGAGAATTTCTGCTTACCTCAAAATGAGGCTGCAGTGATGTAGTGAGAGTTGCTACTCATCTCAAAATGATGCTGCAGTGATGTAATGAGAGTTGCTCCTAACCTAAGAAATGATGCTACAGTGGTGTGATGAGAGTTGCTACTAATCTCAAAATGATGCTACAGTGATGCAGTGAGACTTGCTCCTAATCTCAAAATGATGCTAATGTGATGTCATGAGAGTTGATTAAAACCTCAAAATGATTCTACAGTCATGTCATGAGACTTGCTACTAACCTTAAAATGATGCTGACAGTGATGTAGTGAGAGTTGCTACTAACCTAAGAAATGTGTCACGTCCCCATGGGCATGGGGGCGTGGCATCATTCGTGACTTCCTTCCCTTCCCAGGTTGGAGCTTTACGGGGCGGAGCTGCTGACTAATTGGGAGCACCTGGGCCCGGGCGTCTCCCAGCTATAAAGCAGGCGGCCAACCTGGCCGACGGGCTCTCGCTCACTCCTCCTGGCCCACGTCGGAGTGATGGTTGTTTCTTGAGTTATGTCTTGTTTAGTTCTCTGCATCCATCATACCGTGCACATACACCACCTGTACACTCATGCATACACTCGCACTCACCACTGACACTACTGATAACCACACTCCATTGTATGTTATGGTTTGCCTTGTTTTGATTTTGCATTGTTAATAATAAATTATTAGTTGTGTGTGACGTTGACTCCGCGTTTCCCTCCTTCGATGTCACGATCTGTGAGCCGGGTCGTGACATATGGGGGCTCGTCCGGGATCCTTGTAGTTTTGTTGGTTGTGGCTCGTCTGTCTGTCCTGCCTGGTGGTCGGGCAGTGTTCGGCGCTCTTCCGGGTGCGTTTCACTTGTGACGTCGCTGGAGCTACGGTGGCCGCAGTGCCAGCTGTGGCCGCGTCGTGTTGGAGGGCGCGGAGTCCTGTTCGCGGGCATGACGGCTCGGCTATAGGTAAGTGAATGTTCCTGGTGTTGGCTGTGTGCGCTTTTGAGGAGAGCGAGTGTTCCCCTGCCAGGTGAAGAGGCGTTGCTCCTTTGGGTTTCGCCTGGTTGTTGTTTTCTTTTAGTGTTGCGGAGAAAGTGGTTAGAGCTACATGCTCGGGAGCACGTCCATGGGTCCGAGTGGGTCGCCAGTTTCTGGTTGCTCTACTCGTCCGCTGGTTTACTGTGCGTAATTACCCGCCACTTGTACCTGCACGAAGACCAGGGTTGAGTTAGGTAGGTAGACACGGCTAGGCAGTGAGCTAGTGGGGTTCGCTTGCTCACTTGCGCTGCGGCAGTCAGTGCACCGGTTGGGGCTTCACTTGTGCGCTTCGTTCTTAGGTTCGCAGTAAGATGGCGTCAGTGGACGACTTTTTTGCTTGCCCCTCGGGGGACTTGCTTGATTTGTTCACCAAGGAGCAGCTGTGTAGGATTGCTGAGCATTATAATGTAGAAGTTGATGATCGGGGCCAGAAACAGCGAGTGAAGGCCGTGTTAAGAGCGAGTTTGCAGGACAAGGGTGTTCTGCCGGAAGTTGAGTCGCCGTTGAACCCGTCGGCGTCGAGTTTATCGTACGAGCAGCAGAAGGAGCTTCTCCTACTGCAGTTAGAACAGGAGAAGTTCAAGCTCGAAAAGGAGAGGTTGCGCCAGCAGGGCGAGCAGGCCCGGCTGGAGGTTGAGCGGGTGAGACTGGCGCTGGTTGGCGAGGGTAAGCTCCGTGCCGCCGAGGCTAGCCCTAGGACGTCCGGTTACCTTTTCGAGTCTCCGGATGATTTTGACGTGCTGAGCAACCTGCGGCTTTTGCCAAAATTTTCGGAGCATGATCCGGAGCTTTTCTTTTCGCTTTTTGAGCGGGTGGCTGAGGCGCGCAACTGGCCCGATTCCGCGCGCACGCTGATGCTGCAGTGTGTGTTAACGGGAAGAGCCCAGGAGGCGTATTCATCGCTGAGTGACGCGGACTCCCGTAGTTACGCATCGGTGAAGTCGGCAGTCCTCAAAGCCTACGAACTGGTTCCCGAGGCTTACCGGCTGCGGTTCAGATCTTGGAAGCGCGGGGTTAAGCAAAGTCACTTGGAGTTTGCACGTGAGTTGACGTGTCATTTTAACCGCTGGTGCTCCGCTTCCAACGTGAGTGACTTTGACGGGTTGTGTAACCTTGTCGTCTTGGAGCAATTAAAAAACTCTGTTCCTACGCGGGTTGCGACATATATCAGTGAACAGAAGGCAGAGACTGCGGCAGAGGCTGCCGCTCTGGCGGATGATTATGTGCTAACCCACAGGTGCGGGTTTGGTGAGTTCCCGCTGGGGGGTCAAGGTAGTTGGGGTGGTGCCGGTGGTGCAAATTATTTTTGTCAACGAGATAAAACTCTGCCGGTTGCTGGCCCTGGTAAGCGTGTGAGCAGTGGCGGTGAAAGAGAAACAACCTGCCATTACTGCCGAAAACAGGGACATTGGAAGCAGGACTGTCCGGTGCTTCATGGCAGACCTAAGACTGCTGTGTTGGGTAAGCCGAAGGGGGCTGGCCTTGCTGTGCCAGTTTCACCAGCACCTAAAGCGATGCCCAATGTTTCCCTGCGGGAGGCGTGTTCTTACCCCCCTGAGTTGGCAGCTTACAAACCATTCATTGGTGACGGTTTTGTTTCACTGTCGGAGAGTGACCACAAAACTTCAGTGTGGGTGTTGAGAGACACGGGGGCGGTTGACTCATTCATTCAGGCTGGGGTTCTGCCACTCTCAGAGGAGACGGATACAGGTTGTTCTGTACCTGTTAGGGGGATGGACCTCAATGTGTTGTGGGTTCCACTGCACAAAGTGTGGTTGGAGTGTGACCTGTTCCAGGGCTTTGCTGAATTGGCCGTGCGACCGGCATTGCCGATCCCAGGGGTGTCTGTTGTCCTGGGGAACAATTTGGTTGGCGCCCAGGTGTGGCCTGACATTCCTCCACTGGTCGTGGCGTCCGTGCCGCTGCTGAGGTCAACACCTGATAATGTGGAGCGTGACTTCCCAGATGTCTTTTCCGCCTGTGCGGTGACACGAGCCATGGCCAAGGCTAGCACTGGTGGCCAGGTGGATGGGGCAGAAATTTCTGAAAAGTTCGCTATTCCTTTGGCTGATTTTCCAGGGTCAGTAACGCGCAGTGATTTGGTGGCACAGCAGCAGGGGGACCTGTCCTTGACGGGTTTATTTGAGAAGGTCCGGCCCACGAGTGAGCGCGATGACTGTGTGTGTGGGTATTTCTTGGAGGATTCACTGCTGGTCAGGAAGTGGATGCGGCATGATGGGAGTTCACCAGGCGACCCTGTGTGGCAGATTGTGGTGCCGGTGACTCTCAGGCAGTCGGTGCTGAAGGTAGCCCATGACGTGTCAGGTCACGCCGGGGTAAGGAAAACATACGACAGGTTAGTAAGACATTTCTTCTGGCCTCTGTTGAAGAAGGATGTGGCTGCTTTTGTAAAGACCTGTCATACCTGTCAGTTGACTGATAAGCCAAATCAGGTTTTAAAACCAGTGCCATTATGTCCCATCCCAGCCATCAGTCAGCCCTTTGAACATCTACTAGTGGATTGTGTGGGCCCCCTGCCACGCTCAAAGTCGGGGGCAGCATACCTTTTGACGGTCATGTGTCAGAGTACCCGTTACCCAGCCGCTTATCCTCTGCGTACAATTACGACCCGGGCTGTTGTTCGGGCCCTTTCCCAGTTCATCTCCGTGTTTGGTATCCCAAGGGTTGTGCAGTCGGATCAGGGTTCTAATTTCTCGTCTCGCCTGTTTTCTCAGGTTTTAAAGCAGCTCCGAATACAACATAATCAGAGCTCCGCCTACCATGCTCAAAGTCAGGGGGCTTTGGAGCGCTTCCATCAGACGCTGAAGTCAGCCCTACGTGCCTATTGCACAGAGCTGGGTAGGGACTGGGAGGACGGTCTGCCATGGTTGATGCTGGCGGCGAGAGAGGCCATGCAGGAAAGTACTGGGTTCAGTCCAAACGAACTGGTTTTCTCGCACACGGTGAGGGGCCCGTTGGCTGCGGTGTCTAGTGGCTGGAGGGACTCTGAGCCGCCGGAGAACTTGCTTGATTATGTGAATGGGTTCAGACACAGGCTGTATGCTGCTGGTGAGCTGGCAAGAAGTAAGTTGGCCTCGGCCCAGGGTAAGATGAAGGGTCTGTATGATCGTCTGACAGAGCGTCGCGTCTTAACCCCGGGTGATCAGGTTTTGGCCCTTCTTCCTTTGGTTTCTTCTCCATTTCAGGCAAAATTCTCCGGCCCACATACGGTGCTTCAGAAGATCTCTGACCAGAACTATATAATTTCAACAACGCAGCGCCGCAGGCCAACCCAACTGTGCCATGTCAACCTGTTGAAGCCCTACCATGCGCGTGACTCTGGGGGACTCAGCTATCCACCCAGTGGTGGCAGGATTGGGTCCAGTGGTGCGGTCAGTTTGCGTGGTTGGTCCCGTGTCGGGGGTGCCTCCTCCCGGGCCGTTAGTTGAGGGGAACGCGGAGACTGATGTCATAGATGAAGCTCTAATGCACAGCCGATTGAGAAATTCTGAGACCCTCTGCAACCAAGGGGGGCTGCTGGCACACTTGCCTAAGTCACGCCAGATAGAGCTAACCCAGCTGATCCAGGGTTTCCCTTCTTTGTTTGGCGACACTCCTAGCCGCACTCACCTGGCCGAGCATGATATTGATGTGGGGGATGCCAAACCGATCCGGCAAAGGTTTTATCGGGTTAACCTTGAAAAACGCAATCGACTTGAACACGAGGTTAAGCATATGCTGGAGAATAGTATTGCAGAGCCTTGCTCATCTAGCTGGTCCTCTCCATGCCTGCTCGTACCAAAGTCAGATAACACCCTGCGTTTTTGCTCTGATTTTAGAAAGGTGAACTCCGTGACTAAGCCGGACTCCTTTCCCCTTCCTAGGATGGATGACTGTGTTGACCAGGTTGGCGCGGCAAAGTTTGTCAGCAAGTTTGACCTCCTGAAGGGTTATTGGCAAATTCCCCTTTCCCCGCGAGCACGGGAGATTGCAGCGTTTATCACTCCAACAGGTTTATACTCATACACGGTAATGCCGTTTGGGCTGCGGAACGCTCCAGCTACATTTCAACATTTGATGAACCGTGTGGTGGGTGATATGCAGGGATGCGCCGTATATTTAGATGATGTTGTGGTGTTCTCTGACACCTGGGAAGCTCACATGGGCCGCGTCCGTGAGTTGTTCAGCCGGTTAGCAGAGGCTAGGCTCACAGTTAATCTTGCAAAGTGTGAGTTTGCAAGGGCAACTGTGACCTACCTTGGCAGAGTGGTTGGGCAGGGTGAGGTGCGTCCGGTGGGTGCGAAGGTTGAGGCTGTGTCGAAATATTCAGTTCCAACGTCAAAGAAGGAGCTGATGCGGTTCCTTGGCCTTGTGGGTTATTAAAGAAGTTTCTGCAGGAATTTCTCCACAGTGGTGGCACCTCTCACTGACCTACTTGCCAAGTATGTCTGGACGCCAGCCTGCCACAACGCATTTGAACAGGTTAAAACACTCCTTTGCAGGGCTCCAGTCCTGGCGGCACCACGGCTGGACCGACCGTTCCAGATGTCTGTTGACGCCAGTCACGTCGGAGCAGGAGCTGTGCTTATGCAGGTTGATGACCTGGGAGTAGAGAGGCCTGTCAGTTTTTTTTCCAAAAAGTTTACTCCATGCCAAATGAACTACTCGGTTATTGAGAAGGAGGCGCTAGCTCTGATTTTAGCCTTGAAACACTTTGATGTTTATGTAGGCGGCAGCACTCCGCTGGTTGTTTTTACAGATCATAACCCCCTGACTTTCCTTCATTCACTGCAGTGTCCAAACCAGCGCCTGATTAGGTGGTCCCTCTTCCTGCAGTCGTACTGCTTGGACATTCGGCATGTGAAAGGGTCGGATAACGTGGTGGCAGACGCGTTGTCCAGGGTTCCCTGATTCTTTCCAGAGTCTTCATGTGTTCTGTTTGCTGTTCTCTCCTGGCCTCCTCCTGCCTCTTCATTTGCTTCCCAGGTGCACCGGTTGCTGGGGAAGGTTGTTGGTTCGGGATTTGTCAAGCTTCCAGAAAAATCGGTGGTGGTTCTCTTCTGGCTGGTTGGTTATGTGGGTCTCTCTTGGTCCTTCTGTCGGTGGATTTGTTCTCTTTCCTTGGTGTTCAGTGGTAGTGGCACACGTGCTGGCTTGTGGGCGCGCACTTTAGTTGTTTTTGTTTTTTGCTCTGTTGTCGGGGTTCCTTTTGGGACCCCGTTTTTGTGGGGGGGGGGTGTCACATCCCCATGGTCATGGGCATGGGGGCGTGGCATCATTTGTGACTTCCTTCCCTTCCCAGGTTGGAGCTTTACGGGGCGGAGCTGCTGACTAATTGGGAGCACCTGGGCCCGGGCGTCTCCCAGCTATAAAGCAGGCGGCCAACCTGGCCGACGGGCTCTCGCTTACTCCTCCTGGCCCACGTCAGAGCGATGGTTGTGTTTCTTCAGTTATGTCTTGTTTAGTTCTCTGCATCCATCACACCGCGCACATACACCCCCTGTACACTCATGCACACACTCGCACTCACCACTGACACTATTGATAACCACACTCCATTGTATGTTATGGTTTGCCTTGTTTTGATTTTGCATTGTTAATAATAAATTATTAGTTGTGTGTGACGTTGACTCCGCGTTTCCCTCCTTCGATGTCACGATCTGTGAGCCGGGTCGTGACAACTGAAAATGATGCTAACAGTAATGTAGTGATAGTTGCTAATCAACTCAGTGATGCTTACAGTAATGTAGAAAGTGTTTCGAATAACCTCAAAGTGATGCCGACAGTCATGTACTAAGAGTTGCTACGAACCTCAAAATAATGCGACAGTAATGTAGTAAAAGTTGCTACAAACCTCAAAATATTGCGACAGTGATGTAGTAAGAATTGCAAATGAACTTAAAATGATGCTAACAGTAATGTAGTGATAGTTGCTAATCAAGTCAGTGATGCTTACAGTAATGTAGTAAGTGTTTCGAACAACCTCAAAGTGATGCGAGCAGTCATGTAGTAAGAGTTGCTACGTACCTCAAAATAATGCGACAGTAATGTAGTAAAAGTTGCTACGAACCTAAATATATTGCGACAGTGATGTCGGAAGAATTGCTAATGAATTCAAAATGATGCTAACAGTAATGTAGTGATAGTTGCAAATCAAGTCAGTGATGCTTACAGGAATGTAGTAAGAGTTTCGAACAACCTCAAAGTGATGCTGACAGTCATTTAGAAAGAGTTGCTAATGAACTCAATTTAATGCTACAGTGATGTCGTGAGAATTGCTCAACAACTCAAAATGATGCGAACAGTAATGTAGTGATAGCTGCTAAAAAACTCAAAGTGATGCTGACAGTAATGTAGTAAGAGTTGCTACGAACCTCAAAATATTGCGACAGTGATGTCGGAAGAATTGCTAATGATCTCAAAATGATGCAACAGTGATGTAGTAAGAATTGCTAATGAACTCAAAATGATGCTAACAGTAACGGAGTGAACGTTTCGAATAACCTCAAAGTGATGCTGACAGTCATGTAGTAAGTGTTGCTACGAACCTCAAAATAATGCGACAGTAATGTCGTAAAAGTTGCTACGAACCTCAAAATATTGCGACAGTGATGTCTGAAGAATTGCTAATGAACTCAAAATGATGCTAACAGTAATGTAGTGATAGTTGCTAATCAACTCAGTTATGCTTACAGTAATGTAGTAAGTGTTTCGAATGACCTCAAAGTGATGCTGAAGGTCATGTAGTAACAGTTGCTACGAACCTCAAAATAATGCGACAGTGATGTCGGAAGAATTGCTAATGATCTCAAAATGATGCGACAGTAATGTAGTAAGAATTGCTAAAGAACACAAAATGATGCTAACAGTAATGGAGTGAAAGTTTCGAAATAACCTCAAAGTGATGATGACAGTCATGTAGTAAGTGTTGCTATGAACCTCAAAATATTGCGATAGTAATGTCGGAAGAATTCCTAATGAACTCAAAATGATGCTAACAGTAATGTAGTGATAGTTGCTAATCAACTCAGTGATGCTGACAGTGATGTAGTAAGTGTTTCGAACAACCTCAAAGTGATGCTGACAGTCATGTACTAATAGTTGCTACGAACCTCAAAATAATGCGACAGTAATGTAGCAAAAGTTGCTACGAACCTCAAAATATTGCGACAGTGATGTCGGAAGAATTGCTAATGAACTTAAAATGATGCTAAAAGTAATGTAGTGATAGTTGCTAATCAACTCAGTGATGCTTGCAGTAATGTAGTAAGTGTTTCGAATAACCTCAAAGTGATGCTGACAGCCATGTAGCAAGAGTTGCTACGAACCTCAAAATAATGCGACAGTGATGTCGGAAGAATTGCTAAAGGTCTTAAAATGATGCGACAGTGATGTAGTAAGAATCGCTAATGAACTCAAAATGATGCTAACAGTAATGTAGTGATAGTTGCTAATCAAGTCAGTGATGCTTACAGTAATGTAGTAAGTGTTTCGAACAACCTCAAAGTGATGCGAGCAGTCATGTAGTAAGAGTTGCTACGTAACTCAAAATAATGCGACAGTAATGTAGTAAAAGTTGCTACGAACCTAAATATATTGCGACAGTGATGTCGGAAGAATTGCTAATGAATTCAAAATGATGCTAACAGTAATGTAGTGATAGTTGCAAATCAAGTCAGTGATGCTTACAGGAATGTAGTAAGAGTTTCGAACAACCTCAAAGTGATGCTGACAGTCATTTAGAAAGAGTTGCTAATGAACTCAATTTAATGCTACAGTGATGTCGTGAGAATTGCTCAACAACTCAAAATGATGCGAACAGTAATGTAGTGATAGCTGCTAAAAAACTCAAAGTGATGCTGACAGTAATGTAGTAAGAGTTGCTACGAACCTCAAAATATTGCGACAGTGATGTCGGAAGAATTGCTAATGATCTCAAAATGATGCAACAGTGATGTAGTAAGAATTGCTAATGAACTCAAAATGATGCTAACAGTAACGGAGTGAACGTTTCGAATAACCTCAAAGTGATGCTGACAGTCATGTAGTAAGTGTTGCTACGAACCTCAAAATAATGCGACAGTAATGTCGTAAAAGTTGCTACGAACCTCAAAATATTGCGACAGTGATGTCTGAAGAATTGCTAATGAACTCAAAATGATGCTAACAGTAATGTAGTGATAGTTGCTAATCAACTCAGTTATGCTTACAGTAATGTAGTAAGTGTTTCGAATAACCTCAAAGTGATGCTGAAGGTCATGTAGTAACAGTTGCTACGAACCTCAAAATAATGCGACAGTGATGTCGGAAGAATTGCTAATGATCTCAAAATGATGCGACAGTAATGTAGTAAGAATTGCTAAAGAACACAAAATGATGCTAACAGTAATGGAGTGAAAGTTTCGAAATAACCTCAAAGTGATGATGACAGTCATGTAGTAAGTGTTGCTATGAACCTCAAAATATTGCGATAGTAATGTCGGAAGAATTCCTAATGAACTCAAAATGATGCTAACAGTAATGTAGTGATAGTTGCTAATCAACTCAGTGATGCTGACAGTGATGTAGTAAGTGTTTCGAACAACCTCAAAGTGATGCTGACAGTCATGTACTAATAGTTGCTACGAACCTCAAAATAATGCGACAGTAATGTAGCAAAAGTTGCTACGAACCTCAAAATATTGCGACAGTGATGTCGGAAGAATTGCTAATGAACTTAAAATGATGCTAAAAGTAATGTAGTGATAGTTGCTAATCAACTCAGTGATGCTTGCAGTAATGTAGTAAGTGTTTCGAATAACCTCAAAGTGATGCTGACAGCCATGTAGCAAGAGTTGCTACGAACCTCAAAATAATGCGACAGTGATGTCGGAAGAATTGCTAAAGGTCTTAAAATGATGCGACAGTGATGTAGTAAGAATCGCTAATGAACTCAAAATGATGCAAACAGTAATGGAGTGAAACTTTCGAATCACCTCAAAGTGATGCTGACACTAATGTAGGAAGAGTTGCTACGAAGTTCAAAAAAATGCGACAGTGATGTCGGAAGAATTGATAATGAACTCAAGATGATGCTAACAGTAATGTAGCGATAGTTGCTAAGAAACTCAGTGATGCTTAAAGTAATGTAGTAAGAGTTTCAAACAACCTCAAAGTGATGCTGACAGTCATTTAGTAAGAGTTGCTAATGAACTCAATTCAATGCTACAGTGATGTCGTGAGAATTGCTCATTAACTCAAAATGATGCTAACAGTAATGTAGTGATAGTTGCTAATAAACTCAAAGTGATGCTGACAATCATGTAGTAAGAGTTGCTACGAACCTCATAATAATGCGACAGTAATGTCGTAAAAGTTGCTACGAACCTCAAAATATTGCGACAGTGATGTCGGAAGAATTGCTAATGAACTCAAAATGATGCTAACAGTAATGGAGTGATAGTTGCTAATCAACTCAGTGATGCTTACAGTAATGTAGTAAGTGTTTCGAATAACCTCAAAGTGATGCTGACAGTCATATAGCAAGAGTTGCTACGAACCTTAAAATAATGCAACAATAATGTAGTAAGAGTTGCTACGAACCTCAAAATATTGCGACAGTGATGTCGGAAGAATTGCTAATGAACTCAAAATGATGTGACAGTGATGTAGGAAGAATTGCTAATGAACTCAAAATGATGCTAACAGTAATGTAGTGATAGTTGCTAATCAACTCAGTGATGCTGACAGTGATGTAGTAAGTGTTTCGAACAACCTCAAAGTGATGCTGACAGTCTTGACCTAAGAGTTGCTACGAACCCCAATATAATGCGACAGTGATGTTGGAAGAATTGCTAATGAACTCAAAATGATACTGACAGTAATGTAGTGATAGTTGCTAATCAAGTCAGTGATGCTTACAGTAATGTAGTAAGTGTTTCGGACAACCTCAAAGTGATGCTGACAGTAATGTAGTAAGAGTTGCTACGAACCTCAAAATAATGCGACAGTGATGTCAGAAGAATTGCTAATGATCTCAAAATGATGCTAACAGTAATGGAGTGAACGTTTCGAATAACCTCAAAGTGATGCTGACAGTCATGTACTAATAGTTGCTACGAACCTCAAAATAATGCGACAGTGATGTCAGAAGAATTGCTAATGATCTCAAAACGATTCTAACAGTTATGTAGTGATAGTTGCGAATGAACTCAAAGTGATGCTGACAGTAATGTAGTAAGAGTTGCTTCGAACCTCAAAATAATGCGACAGTAATGTCGTAAAAGTTGCTACGAACCGCAAAATATTGCGACAGTGATGTCGGAAGAATTGCTAATGAACTCAAAATGATGCTAACAGTAATGTAGTGATAGTTGCGAATAAACTCAGGGATGCTCACAGTAATGTAGTAAGAGTTTCGAACAACCTCAAAGTGATGCTGACAGTCAGGTAGTAAGAGTTGCTACTAACCTCAATTTAATGCTACAGTGATGTCGTAAGAATTGCGAATGAACTCAAAATGATGCTAATAGTAATGTAGTGATAGTTGCTAATAAACTCACAGTGATGCTGACAGTAATTTAGTAAGAGTTGCTACGAACCTCAAAATGATGCGACAGTGATTCAGTAAGAATGGCTCATGAACTCAAAATGATGCTAACAGTAATGGAGTGAACATTTCGAATAACCTCAAAGTGATGCTGAAAGTCATGTAGTAAGTGTTGCTATGAACCTCAAAATATTGCGACAGTGATGTCGGAAGAATTGCTAATGAACTCAAAATGATGCTAACAGTTATGTAGTGATAGTTGCTAATTAACTCAGTGATGCTTACAGTAATGTAGTAAGTGATTCTAACAACCTCAAAGTGATGCTGACAGTCATGTAGTAACAGTTGCTTCTAACCTCAAAATGATGCTAACAGTAATGTAGTGATAGTTGCTAAACAACTCAGTGATACTTACAGTAATGGAGTAAGTGTTTCGAATAACCTCAAAGTGATGCTGACAGTCATATAGCAAGAGTTGCTACGAACCTTAAAATAATGCAACAATAATGTAGTAAGAGTTGCTACGAACCTCAAAATATTGCGACAGTGATGTCGGAAGAATTGCTAATGAACTCAAAATGATGCGACAGTGATGTAGGAAGAATTGCTAATGAACTCAAAATGATGCTAACAGTAATGTAGTGATAGCTGCTAATCAAATCAGTGATGCTTACAGTAATGTAGTAAGTGTTTCGAACAACCTCAAAGTGATGCTGACAGTCATGTAGTAAGAGTTGCTACGAACCTCAAAATAATGCGACAGTGATGTCAGAAGAATTGCTAAAGATCTCAAAATGATGCGACAGTAATGTCGGAAGAATTGCTAATGAACTCAAAATGATGCTAACAGTAATGTAGTGATAGTTGCTAATCAACTCAGTGATGCTGACAGTGATGTAGTAAGTGTTTCGAACAACCTCAAAGTGATGCTGACAGTCTTGTACTAAGAGTTGCTACGAACCCCAATATAATGCGACAGTGATGTTGGAAGAATTGCTAATGAACTCAAAATGATGATGACAGTAATGTAGTGATAGTTGCTCATCAAGTCAGTGATGCTTACAGTAATGTAGTAAGTGTTTCGAACAACCTCAAAGTGATGCTGACAGTAATGTAGTAAGAGTTGCTACGAACCTCAAAATAATGCGACAGTGATGTCAGAAGAATTGCTAATGATCTCAAAATGATGCTAACAGTAATGGAGTGAACGTTTCGAATAACCTCAAAGTGATGCTGACAGTCATGTACTAATAGTTGCTACGAACCTCAAAATATTGCGACAGTGATGTCGGAAGAATTGCTAAAGATCTCAAAATGATGCGACAGTGATTTAGTAAGAATTGCTAATGAACTCAAAATGATGCTAACAGTAATGGAGTGAACGTTTCGTATAACCTCCAAGTGATGCTGACAGTCATGTAGTAAGTGTTGCTATGAACCTCAAAATATTGCGACAGTGATGTCGGAAGAATTGCTAATGAACTCAAAATGATGCTAACAGTTATGTAGTGATAGTTGCTAATTAACTCAGTGATGCTTACAGTAATGTAGTAAGTGATTCTAACAACCTCAAAGTGATGCTGACAGTCATGTAGTAACAGTTGCTTCTAACCTCAAAATGATGCTAACAGTAATGTAGTGATAGTTGCTAAACAACTCAGTGATACTTACAGTAATGGAGTAAGTGTTTCGAATAACCTCAAAGTGATGCTGACAGTCATATAGCAAGAGTTGCTACGAACCTTAAAATAATGCAACAATAATGTAGTAAGAGTTGCTACGAACCTCAAAATATTGCGACAGTGATGTCGGAAGAATTGCTAATGAACTCAAAATGATGCGACAGTGATGTAGGAAGAATTGCTAATGAACTCAAAATGATGCTAACAGTAATGTAGTGATAGCTGCTAATCAAATCAGTGATGCTTACAGTAATGTAGTAAGTGTTTCGAACAACCTCAAAGTGATGCTGACAGTCATGTAGTAAGAGTTGCTACGAACCTCAAAATAATGCGACAGTGATGTCAGAAGAATTGCTAAAGATCTCAAAATGATGCGACAGTAATGTCGGAAGAATTGCTAATGAACTCAAAATGATGCTAACAGTAATGTAGTGATAGTTGCTAATCAACTCAGTGATGCTGACAGTGATGTAGTAAGTGTTTCGAACAACCTCAAAGTGATGCTGACAGTCTTGTACTAAGAGTTGCTACGAACCCCAATATAATGCGACAGTGATGTTGGAAGAATTGCTAATGAACTCAAAATGATGCTGACAGTAATGTAGTGATAGTTGCTAATAAAGTCAGTGATGCTTACAGTAATGTAGTAAGTGTTTCGAACAACCTCAAAGTGATGCTGACAGTAATGTAGTAAGAGTTGCTACGAACCTCAAAATAATGCGACAGTGATGTCAGAAGAATTGCTAATGATCTCAAAATGATGCTAACAGTAATGGAGTGAACGTTTCGAATAACCTCAAAGTGATGCTGACAGTCATGTACTAATAGTTGCTACGAACCTCAAAATAATGCGACAGTGATGTCAGAAGAATTGCTAATGATCTCAAAATGATGCTAACAGTTATGTAGTGATAGTTGCTAATGAACTCAAAGTGATGCTGACAGTAATGTATTAAGAGTTGCTTCGAACCTCAAAATAATGCGACAGTAATGTCGTAAAAGTTGCTACGAACCGCAAAATATTGCGACAGTGATGTCGGAAGAATTGCTAATGAACTCAAAATGATGCTAACAGTAATATAGTGATAGTAGCTAATAAACTCAGTGATGCTTACAGTAATGTAGTAAGTGTTTCAAACAACCTCAAAGTGATGCTGACAGTCATGTAGTAAGAGTTGCTACGAACCTCAAAATGATGTGACAGTGACGTCAGATAAATTGCTAAACATGTCAAAATGATGCGACAGTGATTTAGTAAGAATTGCTAATGAACTCAAAATGATGCTAACACTAATGGAGTGAACGTTTCAAAAAACCTCAAAGTGATGCTGACAGTCATGTGGTAAGATTTGCTCAAACTCAATGATGCTAACAGTAATGTAGTGATAGATGCTAATAAACTCAGTGATGCTTACAGTAATGTAGTAAGTGTTTCGAACAACCTCAAAGTGATGCTGACAGTCATGTAGTAAGAGTTGCTACTAACCTCAATTTAATGCAACAGTGATGTCGTTAGAATTGCTAATGAACTCAAAATGATGCTAACAGTAATGTCGTGATAGTTGCTAATCAACTCAGTGATACTTACAGTAATGAAGTAAGTGTTTCGAACAACCTCAAAGTGATGCTGACAGTCATGTAGTAAGAGTTGCGACGAACCTAAAAATAATGCGACAGTGATGTCAGAAGAATTGCTAAAGATCTCAAAATGATGCGACAGTGATTCAGTAAGAATTGCTAATGAATTCAAAATGATGCTAACAGTAATGGAGTGAACATTTCGAATAACCTCAAAATGATGCTGAAAGTCATGTACTAAGAGTTGCTACGAATCTCAAAATAATGCGACAGTAATGTAGTAGAAGTTGCTACGAACCTCAAAAAATTTCGACAGTGATGTCGGAAGAATTGCTAATGAACTCAAAATGATGCTAACAGTTATGTAGTGATAGTTGCTAATTAACTCAGTGATGCTTACAGTAATGTAGTAAGTGATTCTAACAACCTCAAAGTGATGCTGACAGTCATGTAGTAACAGTTGCTTCTAACCTCAAAATGATGCGAACAGTAATGTAGTGATAGTTGCTAAACAACTCAGTGATACTTACAGTAATGGAGTAAGTGTTTCGAATAACCTCAAAGTGATGCTGACAGTCATATAGCAAGAGTTGCTACGAACCTTAAAATAATGCAACAATAATGTAGTAAGAGTTGCTACGAACCTCAAAATATTGCGACAGTGATGTCGGAAGAATTGCTAATGAACTCAAAATGATGCGACAGTGATGTAGGAAGAATTGCTAATGAACTCAAAATGATGCTAACAGTAATGTAGTGATAGCTGCTAATCAAATCAGTGATGCTTACAGTAATGTAGTAAGTGTTTCGAACAACCTCAAAGTGATGCTGACAGTCATGTAGTAAGAGTTGCTACGAACCTCAAAATAATGCGACAGTGATGTCAGAAGAATTGCTAAAGATCTCAAAATGATGCGACAGTAATGTCGGAAGAATTGCTAATGAACTCAAAATGATGCTAACAGTAATGTAGTGATAGTTGCTAATCAACTCAGTGATGCTGACAGTGATGTAGTAAGTGTTTCGAACAACCTCAAAGTGATGCTGACAGTCTTGTACTAAGAGTTGCTACGAACCCCAATATAATGCGACAGTGATGTTGGAAGAATTGCTAATGAACTCAAAATGATGCTGACAGTAATGTAGTGATAGTTGCTCATCAAGTCAGTGATGCTTACAGTAATGTAGTAAGTGTTTCGAACAACCTCAAAGTGATGCTGACAGTAATGTAGTAAGAGTTGCTACGAACCTCAAAATAATGCGACAGTGATGTCAGAAGAATTGCTAATGATCTCAAAATGATGCTAACAGTAATGGAGTGAACGTTTCGAATAACCTCAAAGTGATGCTGACAGTCATGTACTAATAGTTGCTACGAACCTCAAAATATTGCGACAGTGATGTCGGAAGAATTGCTAAAGATCTCAAAATGATGCGACAGTGATTTAGTAAGAATTGCTAATGAACTCAAAATGATGCTAACAGTAATGGAGTGAACGTTTCGTATAACCTCCAAGTGATGCTGACAGTCATGTAGTAAGTGTTGCTACGAACCTCAAAATAATGCGACAGTGATGTCAGAAGAATTGCTAATGATCTCAAAATGATGCTAACAGTTATGTAGTGATAGTTGCTAATGAACTCAAAGTGATGCTGACAGTAATGTATTAAGAGTTGCTTCGAACCTCAAAATAATGCGACAGTAATGTCGTAAAAGTTGCTACGAACCGCAAAATATTGCGACAGTGATGTCGGAAGAATTGCTAATGAACTCAAAATGATGCTAACAGTAATATAGTGATAGTAGCTAATAAACTCAGTGATGCTTACAGTAATGTAGTAAGTGTTTCAAACAACCTCAAAGTGATGCTGACAGTCATGTAGTAAGAGTTGCTACGAACCTCAAAATGATGTGACAGTGACGTCAGATAAATTGCTAAACATGTCAAAATGATGCGACAGTGATTTAGTAAGAATTGCTAATGAACTCAAAATGATGCTAACACTAATGGAGTGAACGTTTCAAAAAACCTCAAAGTGATGCTGACAGTCATGTGGTAAGATTTGCTCAAACTCAATGATGCTACCAGTAATGTAGTGATAGATGCTAATAAACTCAGTGATGCTTACAGTAATGTAGTAAGTGTTTCGAACAACCTCAAAGTGATGCTGACAGTCATGTAGTAAGAGTTGCTACTAACCTCAATTTAATGCAACAGTGATGTCGTTAGAATTGCTAATGAACTCAAAATGATGCTAACAGTAATGTCGTGATAGTTGCTAATCAACTCAGTGATACTTACAGTAATGGAGTAAGTGTTTCGAACAACCTCAAAGTGATGCTGACAGTCATGTAGTAAGAGTTGCGACGAACCTAAAAATAATGCGACAGTGATGTCAGAAGAATTGCTAAAGATCTCAAAATGATGCGACAGTGATTCAGTAAGAATTGCTAATGAATTCAAAATGATGCTAACAGTAATGGAGTGAACATTTCGAATAACCTCAAAATGATGCTGAAAGTCATGTACTAAGAGTTGCTACGAATCTCAAAATAATGCGACAGTAATGTAGTAGAAGTTGCTACGAACCTCAAAAAATTTCGACAGTGATGTCGGAAGAATTGCTAAAGATCTAAAAATGATGCGACAGTGATTTAGTAAGAATTGCTAATGAACTCAAAATGATGCTAACAGTAATGTAGTGATAGTTGCTAATCAACTCAGTGATACTTACAGTAATGGAGTAAGTGTTTCGAACAACCTCAAAGTGATGCTGACAGTCATGTAGTTGCGAAGAACCTAAAAATAATGCGACAGTGATGTCAGAAGAATTGCTAAAGATCTCAAAATGATGCGACAGTGATGTCAGAAGAATTGGTGACGA
This sequence comes from Aulostomus chinensis, assembly GCF_037954235.1. Lineage (NCBI taxonomy): Eukaryota > Metazoa > Chordata > Actinopteri > Syngnathiformes > Aulostomidae > Aulostomus > Aulostomus chinensis. Next base: position 51,734,929 of record NC_141320.1, on the reverse strand, counting down.
TCTCAAACTGATGGGACAGTGATGTAGAAAGAATTGCTAATGAACTGAAAATGATGCTAACAGTAATGGAGTGAACGTTTCGAATAACCTCAAAGTGATGTTGACAGTCATGTACTAAGAGTTGCTTCGAACCTCAAAATAATGCGACAGTAATGTAGTAAAAGTTGCTACGAACCTCAAAATACTGCGACAGTGATGTCAGAAGAATTGCTAATGAACTAAAATTGATGCTAACAGTAATGTAGTGATAGTTGCTAATCAACTCAGTGATGCTTACAGTCATGTAGTAAGTGTTTTGAACAACCTCAAAGTGATGGTCACAGTCATGTAGTAAGAGTTGCGACGAACCTCAAAATATTGCGACAGTGATGTCCGAAGAATTGCTAATGAACTCAAAATGATGCTAACAGTAATGTAGTGACAGTTGCTGATAAACTCACTGATGCTTACAGTAATGTAATAAGAGTTTCGAACAACCTCAAAGTGATGCTGACAGTAATGTAATAAGAGTTGCTACGAACCTTAAAAAATGCAACAATAATGTAGTAAGAGTTGCTACGAACCTCAAAATAATGTGACAGTGATGTCAGAAGAATTGCTAATGATCTCAAAATGATGCGACAGTGATGTAGTAAGAATTGCTAATGAACTCAAAATGATGCTAACAGTAATGGAGTTAAAGTTTCGAATAACCTCAAAATGATGCTGACAGTCATGTCGTAAGAGCTGCTACGAACCTCAAAATAATGCGACAGGAATGTCGAAAAACTTGCTACGAACCTCAAAATATTGCGACTGTGATGTCAGATGAATTGCTAAAGATCTCAAAATGATGCGACAGTGATTTAGTTAGAATTGCTAATAAACTCAAAATGATGCTAACAGTAATGGAGTGAACGTTTCGAACAACCTCAAAGTGATGCTGACAGTAATGTAGCAAGAGTTGCTACAAACATCAAAATAATGCGACAGTGATGCCAGAAGAATTGCTAATAAACTCAAAATGATGCTAACAGTAATGGAGTGAACGTTTCGAATAACCTCAAAGTGATGCTGACAGTAATGTAGTAAGAGTTGCTCCGAACCTCAAAATAATGCGACAGTGATGTCAGAAGAATTGCTAAAGATCTCAAAATGATGCGACAGTGATTTAGTAAGAATTGCTAATCAACTCAAAATGATGCTAACATTAATGGAGTGAAAGTTGCTAATAAACTCAAAGTGATGCTGACAGGAATGTAGTCAGAGTTGCTACGAACGTTTAAATAATGCAACAGTAATGTAGTAAGAGTTGCTACAAACCTCAAAATAATGCGACAGTGATGTCAGAAGAATTGCTAAAGATCTCAAAATGATGCGACAGTGATTTAGTAAGAATTGCTAATCAACTCAAAATGATGCTAACATTAATGGAGTGAAAGTTGCTAATAAACTCAAAGTGATGCTGACAGGAATGTAGTCAGAGTTGCTACGAACGTTTAAATAATGCAACAGTAATGTAGTAAGAGTTGCTACAAACATCAAAATAATGCGACAGTGATGCCAGAAGAATTGCTAATGATCTCAAAATGATGCGACAGTGATGTAGTAAGAATTGCTTATGAACTCAAAATGATGCTAACAGTAATGGAGTGAAAGTTTCAAACAACCTCAAAGTGATGCTGACACTAATGTAGGAAGAGTTGCTACGAACCTCAAAAAAATGCGACAGTGATGTCAGAAGAATTGCTAATGATCTCAAAATGATGCTACAGTGATGTCGTAAGAATTGCAAATGAACTCAAGATGATGCTAACAGTAATGTAGTGATAGTTGCTAATAAACTCAGTGATTCTTACAGTAATGTAGTAAGAGTTTCGAACAACCTCAAAGTGATGCTGACAGTCATGTGGTAAGAGTTGCTACTGAACTCAATTTAATGCGACTGTGATGTCGTAAGTATTGCTAATGAACTCAATTTAATGCTACTGTGATGTCGTAAGAATTGCTAATGAACTCAAAATGATGCTAACAGTAATGGAGTGAAACTTTCGAATAACCTCAAAGTGATGCTGACAGTCATGTAGTAAGTGTTGCTACGAACCTGAAAATAATGCGACAGTAATGTAGTAAATATTGCTACGAACCTCAAAATATTGCGACAGTGATGTAGTAAGAATTGCTCATGATCTCAAGATGATGCTAACAGTAATGTAGTGATAGTTGCTAAGAAACTCAGTGATGCTTACAGTAATGTAGTAAGAGTTTCCAACAACCTCAAAGTGATGCTGACAGTCATGTAGAAAGAGTTGCTACGAACCTCAAAATAATGCGACAGTGATGTCGGAAGAATTGCTAACGATCTCCAAATGATGCGACAATGATGTAATAAGAATTGCTAATGAACTCAAAATGATGCGAACAGTAATGGAGTGAAAGTTTCGAAGAACCTCAAAGTGATGCTGACAGTCATGTAGTAAGTGTTGCTACGAACCTCAAAATAATGCGACAGTGATGTCGGAAGAATTGCTAATGAACTCAAAATGATGCTAACAGTAATGTAGTGATAGTTGCAAATAAACTCAGTGATGCTTACAGTAATGTAGTAAGTGTTTCAAACAACCTCAAAGTGATGCTGACAGTCATGTAGTAAGAGTTGCTACTAACCTCAATTTAATGCTACAGTGATGTCTATGAATTGCTAATAAACTCAAAATGACGCTAACAGTAAAGTTGTGATAGTTGCTAATAAACTCAAAATGATGCTAAAAGTAATGTAGTGATAGTTGCTAATCAACTCAGTGATGCCAGCAGTAATGTAGTAAGTGTTTCGAACAACCTCAAAGTGACGCTGACAGTCATGTAGTGAGAGTTGCTTCTAACCTCAAAATGATGCTAAAAGTAATCCAGTGATAGTTGCTAATGAACTCAAAGTGATGCTGACAGTAATGTAGTAAGAGTTGCTTCGAACCTCAAAGTAATGCGACAGTGATGTCAAAAGAATTGTTCATGATCTCAAACTGATGCGACAGTGATGTAGTAAGAATTGCAAATGAACTCAAAATGATGCTAACAGTAATGGAGTGAAAGTTTCGAATAACCTCAAAGTGATGCTGACAGTCATGTAGTAAGTGTTGCTACGAACCTCAAAATATTGCGACAGTGATGTCGGAAGAATTGCTAGTGAACTTAAAATGATGCTAAATGTAATGCAGTGATAGTTGCTAAGAAACTCAGTGATGCTTACAGTAATGTAGTCAGAGTTTCGAACAACCTCAAAGTGATGCTGACAGTCATTTAGTAAGAGTTGCTAATGAACTCAATTTAATGCTACAGTGATGTCGTGAGAATTGCTCAACAACACAAAATGATGCTTACAGTAATGTAGTGATAGTTGCTAATAAACTCAAAGTGATGCTGACAGTAATGTAGTAAGAGTTGCTACAAACCTCAAAATAATGCAACAGTAATGTAGTAAAAGTTGCTACGAACCTCAAAATATTGCGACAGTGATGTCGGAACAAATGCTAATGAAATAAAAATGATGCTAACAGTAATGTAGTGATAGTTGCTAATCAACTCAGTAAGGCTGAAAGAAATGTAGTAAGTGTTTCAAATAACCTCAAAGTGATGGTGACAGTCATGTTGTAAGAGTTGCTACGAACCTCAAAATAATGCGACAGTGATGTCAGAAGAATTGCTAAAGATCTCAAAATGATGCGACAGTGATTTAGTAAGAATTGCTAATGAACTCAAAATGATGCTAACAGTAATGGAGTGAACGTTTCGAATAACCTCAAAGTGATGCTGACAGTCATGTACTAAGAGTTGCTACTAACCTCAAAATAATGCGACAGTGATGTCGGAAGAATTGCTAATGAACTCAAAATGATGCTAACAGTAATGTAGTGATAGTTGCTAATCAAGTCAGTGATGCTGACAGTAATGTAGTAAGAGTTTCGAACAACCTCAAAGTGATGCTGACAGTCATTTCGTAAGAGTTGCTAATGAACTCAATTTAATGCTGCAGTGATGTCGTGAGAATTGCTCATGAACTAAAAATGATGCTAACCGTAATGAAGTGATAGTTGCTAATAGACTCAAAGTGATGCTGACAGTAAAGTAGTAAGAGTTGCTACGAACCTTAAAATAATGCAACAATAATGTAGTAAGAGTTGCTACGAACCTCAAAATAATGTGACAGTGATGTCAGAAGAATTGCTAATGATCTCAAAATGATGCGACAGTGATGTAGTAAGAATTGCGAATGAACTAAAAATGATGCTAACAGTAATGTAGTGATAGTTGCTAATCAACTCAGTGATGCTTACAGTAATGTAGTAAGTGTTTCGAATAACCTCAAAGTGATGCTGACAGTCATGTACTAAGAGTTGCTACGAACCTCAAAATAATGCGACAGTAATGTAGTAAAAGTTGCTACGAACCTCAAAATATTGCGACAGTGATGTCGGAAGAATTGCTAATGAACTCAAAATGATGCTAACAGTAATGTAGTAATAGTTGCTAATCAACTCAGTGATGCTTACAGTAATGTAGTAAGTGTTTCGAATAACCTCAAAGGGATGCTGACAGTCATTTAGAAAGAGTTGCTACGAACCTCAAAATAATGCGACAGTGATGTCGGAAGAATTGCGAATGAACTCAAGATGATGCTCACAGTAATGTAGTGATAGTTGCTAATCAACTCAGTGATGCTTACAGGAATGTAGTAAGACTTTCGAACAACCTCAAAGTGATGCTGACAGTCATTTAGTAAGAGTTGCTAATGAACTCAATTTAATGCTACAGTGAAGTCGTGAGAATTGCTCAACAACTCAAAATGATGCTTACAGTAATGTAGTGATAGTTGCTCATAAACTCAAAGTGATGCTGACAGTAATGTAGTAAGAGTTGCTACGAACCTTAAAATAATGCAACAATAATGTAGTAAGAGTTCCTGCGAACCTTTAAATATTGCGACAGTGATGTCGGAAGAATTGCTCATGAACTCAAGATGATGCTAACAGTAATGGAGTGAAACTTTCGAATAACCTCAAAGTGATGCTGACAGTCATGTAGTAAGTGTTGCTACGAACCTCAAAATAATGCGTCAGTAATGTAGTAAAAGTTGCTACGAACCTCAAAATATTGCGAAAGTGATGTCGGAAGAATTGCTAATGAACTCAAAATGATGCTAACAGTAATGGAGTGAAACTTTCGAATAACCTCAAAGTGATGCTGACAGTCATGTAGTAAGTGTTGCTACGAACCTCAAAATAATGCGACAGTAATGTAGTAAAAGTTGCTTCGAACCTCAAAACATTTCGACAGTAATGTCGGAAGAATTGCAAATGAACACAAAATGATGCTAAATGTAATGTAGTGATAGTTGCTAATCAACTCAGTGATGTTTGCAGTAATGTAGTAAGTGTTTCGAACAACCTCAAAGTGATGCTGACAGTCATGTAGCAAGAGTTGCTACGAACCTCAAAATAATGCGACAGTGATGTCGGAAGAATTGCTAATGATCTCAAAATGATGCGACAGTGATGTTATCAGAATTGCTAATGAATTCAAAATGATGCTAACAGTAATGGAGTGAATGTTTTGAATAACCTCAAAGTGATGCTGACAGTCATGTACTATGAGTTGCTACGAACCTCAATATAATGCGACAGTAATGTAGTAAAAGTTGCTTCAAACCTCAAAATATTGCGACAGTGATGTCGGAAGAATTGCTAATGAACGAAAGATGATGCTAACAGTAATGGAGTGAAACTTTCGAATAACCTCAAAGTGATGCTGACAGTCATGTAGTAAGTGTTGCTACGAACCTCAAAATAATGCGACAGTAATGTAGTAAAAGTTGCTACGAACCTCAAAATATTGGAACAGTGATGTCGGAAGAATTCCTAATGAACTCAAAATGATGCTAACAGTAATGTAGTGATAGTTGCTAATCAACTCAGTGATGCTTACAGTAATGTAGTAAGTGTTTCGAATAACGTCAAAGTGATGCTGACAGTCATGTACTAAGAGTTGCAACGAACCTCAAAATAATGCGACAGTAATGTAGTAAAAGTTGCTACGAACCTCAAAATATTGCGACAGTGATGTCGGAACAAATGCTAATGATATAAAAATGATGCTAACAGTAATGTAGTGATAGTTGCTAATCAACTCAGTGAGGCTGAAAGTAATGTAGTAAGTGTTTCAAATAACCTCAAAGTGATGGTGACAGTCATGTTGTAAGAGTTGCTACGAACCTCAAAATAATGCGACAGTGATGTCAGAAGAATTGCTAAAGATCTCAAAATGATGCGACAGTGATTTAGTCAGAATTGCTAATGAACTCAAAATGATGCTAACAGTAATGGAGTGAACGTTTCGAATAACCTCAAAGTGATGCTGACAGTCATGTACTAAGAGTTGCTACGAACCTCAAAATAATGCGACAGTGATGGCGGAAGAATTGCTAATGATCTCAAAATGATGCGACAGTGATGTAGTAAGAATTGCTAATGAACTCAAAATGATGCTAGGAGTAATGGAGTGAAACTTTCAAAATAACCTCAAAGTGATGCTGACAGTCATGTAGTAAGTGTTGCTACGAACCTCAAAATAATGCGACAGTAATGTAGTAAAAGTTGCTACGAACCTCAAAATAATGTGACAGTGATGTCAGAAGAATTGCTAATGATCTCAAAATGATGCGACAGTGATGTAGTAAGAATTGCGAATGAACTAAAAATGATGCTAACAGTAATGTAGTGATAGTTGCTAATCAACTCAGTGATGCTTACAGTAATGTAGTAAGTGTTTCGAATAACCTCAAAGTGATGCTGACAGTCATGTACTAAGAGTTGCTACGAACCTCAAAATAATGCGACAGTAATGTAGTAAAAGTTGCTACGAATCTCAAAATATTGCGACAGTGATGTCGGAAGAATTGCTAATGAACTCAAAATGATGCGAACAGTAATGTAGTAATAGCTGCTAATCAACTCAGTGATGCTTACAGTAATGTAGTAAGTGTTTCGAATAACCTCAAAGGGATGCTGACAGTCATGTAGAAAGAGTTGCTACGAACCTCAAAATAATGAGACAGTGATGTCGGAAGAATTGCTAATGATCTCAAAATGATGCGACAATGATGTAGTAAGAATTGCTAATGAACTCAAAATGATGCTAACAGTAATGGAGTGAAAGTTTCGAATAACCTCACAGTGATGCTGACAGTCATGTAGTAAGTGTTGCTACAAACCTCAAAATAATGCGACAGTGATGTCGGAAGAATTGCTTATGAACTCAAAATGATGCTAAAAGTAATGTTGTGATAGTTGCTAATCAACTCAGTGATGCTTACAGTAATGTAGTAAGTGTTTCGAACAACCTCAAAGTGACGCTGACAGTCATGTAGTAAGAGTTGCTTCTAACCTCAAAATGATGCTAAAAGTAATGTAGTGATAGTTGCTAATGAACTCAAAGTGATGCTGACAGTAATGTAGTAAGAGTTGCTTCGAACCTCAAAGTAATGCGACAGTGATGTCAAAAGAATTGTTAATGATCTCAAACTGATGCGTCAGTGATGTAGTAAGAATTGTGAATGAACTCAAAATGATGCTAACAGTAATGGAGTGAAACTTACGAAATAACCTCAAAGTGATGCTGACAGTCATGTAGTAAGTGTTGCTACGAACCTCAAAATAATGCGACAGTAATGTAGTAAAATTTGCTACGAACCTCAAAATATTGCGACAGTGATGTCGGAAGAATTGCTAATGAACTCAAGATGATGCTAACAGTAATGTAGTGATAGTTGCTAATAAACTCAGTGATGCTGTGAGTAATGTAGTAAGAGTTGCTACGAACCTTAAAATAATGCAACAGAAATGTAGTAAGAGTTGCTACGAACCTCAAAATTCTGCAACAGTGATGTCGAAAGAATTGTTCATGAACTCAAAATGATGTTAACAGTAATGTCGTGATACTTCCTAATCAAGTCAGTAATGCTTACAGTAATGTAGTAAGAGTTTCGAACAACCTCAAAGTGATGCTGACAGTCATTTAGTAAGAGTTGCTAATGAACTCAATTCAATGCTACAGTGATGTCGTGAGAATTGCTCATGAACTCAAAATGATGCTAACAGTAATGTAGTGATAGTTGCTAATCAAGTCAGTGATGCTTACAGTAATGTAGTAAGTGTTTCGAATAACCTCAGAGTGATGGTGACAGTCATGCAGTAAGTGTTGCTACGAACCTCAAAATAATGCGACAGTGATGTCGGAAGAATTGCTAAAGATCTCAAAATGATGCGACAATGATTTAGAAAGAATTGCTCATGAACTCAAAATGATGCTAACAGTAATGGAGTGAACGTTTCGAATAACCTCAAAGTGATGCTGACAGTTTTGTACTAAGAGTTGCTACGAACCTCAAAATAATGCGACAGTGATGTCGGAAGAATTGCTAATGATCTCAAAATGATGCGACAGTGATGTAGTAAGAATTGCTAATGAACTCAAAATGATGCTAAAAGTAATGGAGTGATAGTTGGTAAGTAACTCAGTGATGCTTACAGTAATGTAGTAAGAGTTTCGAACAACCTCAAAGTGATGCTGACAGTCATGTAGTAAGAGTTGCTAATGAACTCAATTTAATGCTACATTGATGTCGTGAGAATTGCTCATGAACTCAAAATGATGCTAACAGTAATGTAGTGATAGTTGCTTATAAACTCAAAGTGATGCTGACATTAATGTAGGAAGAGTTGCTACGAACCTTAAAATAATGCAACAATAATATAATAAGAGTTGCTACGAACCTCAAAATATTGCGATAGTGATGTCGGAAGAAGTGCTAATGATCTCAAAAAGATGTGAAAGTGATGTAGGAAGAATTGCTAATGAACTCAAAATGATGCTAACAGTAATGGAGTGAAAGTTTCGAATAACCTCAAAGTGATGCTGACAGTCATTTAGTAAGAGTTGCTAATGTACTCAATTTAATGCTACAGTGATGTCATGAGAATTGCTAATAAACTCAAAATGATGCTAACAGTAATGGAGTGAACGTTTCGAATAACCTCAAAGTGATGCTTACGGTCATGTAGAAAGCGTTGCTACGAACCTCAAAATAATGCGACAGTAATGTAGTAAAAGTTGCTACGAACCTCAAAATATTGCGACAGTGATGGCGGAAGAATTGCTAATGATCTCAAAATGATGCGACAGTGATGTAGTAAGAATTGCGAATGAACTAAAAATGATGCTAACAGTAATGTAGTGATAGTTGCTAATCAACTCAGTGATGCTTACAGTAATGTAGTAAGTGTTTCGAATAACCTCAAAGTGATGCTGACAGTCATGTACTAAGAGTTGCTACGAACCTCAAAATAATGCGACAGTAATGTAGTAAAAGTTGCTTCGAACCTCAAAATATTGCGACAGTGATGTCGGAAGAATTGCTAATGAACTCAAAATGATGCTAACAGTAATGTAGTAATAGTTGCTAATCAACTCAGTGATGCTTACAGTAATGTAGGAAGTGTTTCGAATAACCTCAAAGGGATGCTGACAGTCATGTAGAAAGAGTTGCTATGAACCTCAAAATAATGCGACAGTGATGTCGGAAGAATTGCGAATGAACTCAAGATGATGCTCACAGTAATGTAGTGATAGTTGCTAATCAACTCAGTGATGCTTACAGTAATGTAGTAACACTTTCGAACAACCTCAAAGTGATGCTGACAGTCATTTAGTAAGAGTTGCTAATGAACTCAATTTAATGCTACAGTGAAGTCGTGAGAATTGCTCAACAACTCAAAATGATGCTTACAGTAATGTAGTGATAGTTGCTAATAAACTCAAAGTGATGCTGAAAGTAATGTAGTAAGAGTTGCTACGAACCTTAAAATAATGCAACAATAATGTAGTAAGAGTTCCTGCGAACCTTTAAATATTGCGACAGTGATGTCGGAAGAATTGCTCATGAACTCAAGATGATGCTAACAGTAATGGAGTGAAACTTTCGAATAACCTCAAAGTGATGCTGACAGTCATGTAGTAAGTGTTGCTACGAACCTCAAAATAATGCGTCAGTAATGTAGTAAAAGTTGCTTCGAACCTCAAAACATTTCGACAGTGATGTCGGAAGAATTGCTCATGAACACAAAATGATGCTAACAGTAATGTAGTGATAGTTGCTAATCAACTCAGTGATGCTTGCAGTAATGTAGTAAGTGTTTCGAACAACCTCAAAGTGATGCTGACAGTCATGTAGCAAGAGTTGCTACGAACCTCAAAATAATACGACAGTGATGTCGGAAGAATTGCTAATGATCTCAAAATGATGCGACAGTGATGTAATCAGAATTGCTAATGAATTCAAAATGATGCTAACAGTAATGGAGTGAATGTTTTGAATAACCTCAAAGTGATGCTGACAGTCATGTACTATGAGTTGCTACGAACCTCAATATAATGCGACAGTAATGTAGTAAAAGTTGCTACAAACCTCAAAATATTGCGACAGTGATGTCGGAAGAATTGCTAATGAACTAAAGATGATGCTAACAGTAATGGAGTGAAACTTTCGAATAACCTCAAAGTGATGCTGACAGTCATGTAGTAAGTGTTGCTACGAACCTCAAAATAATGCGACAGTAATGTAGTAAATTTTGCTACGAACCTCAAAATATTGCGACAGTGATGTCGGAAGAATTGCTCATGAACTCAAGATGATGCTAACAGTAATGTAGTGATAGTTGCTAAGAAACTCAGTGATGCTTACAGTAATGTAGTAAGAGTTTCCAACAACCTCAAAGTGATTCTGACAGTCATTTAGTAAGAGTTGCTAATGAACTCAATTTAATGCTACAGTGATGTCGTGAGAATTGCTCAACAACACAAAATGATGCTAACAGTAATGTAGTGATAGTTGCTAATAAACTCAAAGTGATGCTGACAGTAATGTAGTCAGAGTTGCTACGAACCTTAAAATAATGCAACAATAATGTAGTAAGAGTTGCTACGAACCTCAATATAATGCGACAGTAATGTAGTAAAAGTTGCTACAAACCTCAAAATAATGCGACAGTGATGTCGGAAGAATTGCTAATGAACTCAAAATGATGCTAACAGTAATGTAGTGATAGTTGCTAATCAACTCAGTGATGCTTACAATAATGTACTAAGTGTTTCGAACAACCTCAAAGTGATGTTGACAGTCATGCAGTAAGAGTTGCTACGAACCTCAATATAATGCGACAGTGATGTCAGAAGAATTGCTAAAGATCTCAAAATGATGCGACAGTGATTTAGTAAGAATTGCTAATGAACTCAAAATGATGCTAACAGTAATGGAGTGAACGTTTCGAATAACCTCAAAGTGATGCTGACAGTCATGTAGTAAGAGTTGCTAATGAACTCAATTTAATGCTACAGTGATGTCGTGAGAATTGCTCATGAACTAAAAATGATGCTAACGGTAATGTAGTGATAGTTGCGAATAAACTCAAAGTGATGCTGACAGTAAAGTAGTAAGAGTTCCTACGAACCTTAAAATAATGCAACAATAATGTAGTAAGAGTTGCTACGAACCTCAAAATAATGTGACAGTGATGTCAGAAGAATTGCTAATGATCTCAAAATGATGCGACAGTGATGTAGTAAGAATTGCTAATGAACTAAAAATGATGCTAACAGTAATGGAGTGAAACTTTGAATCACCTCAAAGTGATGCTGACAGTCATGTACTAAGAGTTGCTACGAACCTCAAAATAATGCGACAGTAATGTAGTAAAAGTTGCTACGAACCTCAAAATATTGCAACAGTGATGTCGGAAGAATTCCTAATGAACTCAAAATGATGCTAACAGTAATGTAGTGATAGTTGCTAATCAACTCAGTGATGCTTACAGTAATGTAGTAAGTGTTTCGAATAACCTCAAAGTGATGCTGACAGTCATGTACTAAGAGTTGCTACGAACCTCAAAATAATGCGACAGTAATGTAGTAAAAGTTGCGACGAACCTCAAAATATTGCGACAGTGATGTCGGAAAAAATGCTAATGAAATAAAAATGATGCTAACAGTAATGTAGTGATAGTTGCTAATAAACTCAGTGAGGCCGAAAGTAATGTAGTAAGTGTTTCAAATAACCTCAAAGTGATGGTGACAGTCATGTTGTAAGAGTTGCTACGAACCTCAAAATAATGCGACAGTGATGTCAGAAGAATTGCTAAAGATCTCAAAATGATGAGACAGTGATTTAGTAAGAATTGCTAATGAACTCAAAATGATGCTAACAGTAATGGAGTGAACGTTTCGAATAACCTCAAAGGGATGCTGACAGTCATGCAGTAAGAGTTGCTACGAACCTCAAAATAATGCGACAGTGATGTCGGAAGAATTGCTAATGAACTCAAAATGATGCTAACAGTAATGTAGTGATAGTTGCTAATCAACTCAGTGATGCTTACAGTAATGTACTAAGTGTTTCGAACAACCTCAAAGTGATGTTGACAGTCATGCAGTAAGAGTTGCTACGAACCTCAATATAATGCGACAGTGATGTCAGAAGAATTGCTAAAGATCTGAAAATGATGCGACAGTGATGTAGTAAGAATTGCTAATGAACTCAAAATGATGCTAACAGTAATGGAGTGAATGTTTCGAATAACCTCAAAGTGATGCTGACAGTCATGTAGTAAGAGTTTCTACGAACCTCAAAATAACGCGACAGCGATGTCGGAAGAATTGCTAATGATCTCAAAATGATGCGACAGTGATGTAGTAAGAATTGCTAATGAACTCAAAATGATGCAAACAGTAATGGAGTGAAAGTTTTGAATAACCTCAAAGTGATGCTGACAGTAATGTAGTAAGAGTTGCTACGAACCTCCGAATAATGCGAAAGTGATGTCGGAAGAATTGCTAATAAACTCTAAATGATGCTGACGGTGCTAGAGGAAGAGTTGAAACTAACCTCAAAATGATGCTAAAGTTATGTCGTAAGAATTGCTATTAAACTCAAAATGATGCTCATAGCAATGTAGAGATAGTTGCTAATAAACTCAGTGATGCTTACAGTAATGTAGTAAGTGTTTCGAACAACCTCAAAGTGATGCTGACAGTCATGTAGTAACAGTTGCTATGAACCTCCAAATAATGCAACAGTGATGTTGGAAGAATTGCTAATGATCTTAAAATGATGCAACAGTGACGTAGTAAGCATTGTAATGAACTCAAAATGATGCTGACGTAATGGAGGAAGAGTTGAAAATAACCTAAAAATGCTGCTACAGTGATGTCGTAAGAATTGGTATGAAACTCAAAATGATGGGAACAGTAATGTAGTGATAGTTGCTAATAAACTCAGTGATGCTTACAGTAATGGAGTGAAAGTTTTGAACAACCTCAAAGTGATGCTGACAATGATGTGGTCAGAGTTTCGAGTAACCTAAAAATGATGCTGAAAGTAATGTAGTAAGAGTTGCTACGAACCTCAAAATAATGCTACAGTGATGTCGTAAGAATTGCTAATGAACTCAAAATGATGGTAACAGTAATGGAGTGAAAGTTGCTAATAAACTCAAAGTGATGCTGACAGTAATGTGGTAAGAGTTGCTACGAACCTTAAAATAATGCAACAATAATGTAGTAAGAGTTGCTACGAACCTCAAAATAATGTGACAGTGATGTCAGAAGAATTGCTAATGATCTCAAAATGATTCGAAAGTGATTTAGTAAGAATCGCTAATGATCTCAAAATGATGCTAACAGTAATGGAGTGAAAGTTTCGAATAACCTCAAAGTGATGCTGACAGTCATGTAGTAAGAGTTGCTACGAACCTCAAAATAATGTGACAGTAATGTAGTAAAAGTTTCTACGAACCTTTAAATATTGCGACAGTGATGTCGGAAGAATTGCTAATGAAATAAAGATGATGCTAACAGTAATGGAGTGAAACTTTAGAATAACCTCAAAGTGATGCTGACAGTCATGTAGTAAGTGTTGCTACGAACCTCAAAATAATGCGACAGTAATGTAGTAAAAGTTGCTACGAACCTCAAAATATTGCGAAAGTGATGTCGTGAGAATTGCTCATGAACTCAAAATGATGCTAACAGTAATGTAGTGATAGTTGCTAAGAAACTCAGTGATGCTGACAGTAATGTAGTAAGTGTTTCGAACAACCTCAAAGTGATGCTGACAGTCACTTAGTAAGAGTTGCTAATGAACTCAATTTAATGCTACAGTAATGTCGTGAGAATTGCTCATGAACTAAAAATGATGCTAACAGTAATGTAGTGATAGTTGCTAATAAACTCAAAGTGATGCTGACAGAAAAGTAGTAAGAGTTGCTACGAACCTTAAAATAATGCAACAATAATGTAGTAAGAGTTGCTACGAACCTCAAAATAATGTGACAGTGATTTCAGAAGAATTGCTAATGATCTGAAAATGATGCGACAGTGATGTAGTAAGAATTGCTAATGAACTCAAAATTATGCTAACAGTAATGGAGTGAAACTTTCGAATAACCTCAAAGTGATGCTGACAGTCATGTAGTAAGTGTTGCTACGAACCTCAAAATAATGCGACAGTAATGTCGTAAAAGTTGCTATGAACCTCAAAATATTGCGACAGTGATGTCGGAAGAATTGCTAATGAACTCAAGATGATGCTAACAGCAATGTAGTGATAGTTGCTAAGAAACTCAGTGATGCTTACAGTAATGTAGTAAGAGTTTCGAACAACCTCAAAGTGATGCTGACAGTCATTTAGTAAGAGTTGCTAATGAACTCAATTTAATGCTACAGTGATGTCGTGAGAATTGCTCAACAACTCAAAATGATGCTAACAGTAATGTAGTGATAGTTGCTCATAAACTCAAAGTGATGCTGACAGTCATGTAGTAAGAGTTGCTACGAACCTTAAAATAATGCAACAATAATGTAGTAAGAGTTGCGACGAACCTCAAAATAATGTGACAGTGATGTCAGAAGAATTGCTAATAATCTGAAAATGATGCGACAGTGATGTAGTAAGAATTGCTAATGATCTCAAAATGATGCTACAGTGATTTAGTAAGAATTGCTAATGAACTCAAAATGATGCTAACATTAATGGAGTGAAAGTTTAGAATAACCTCAAAATAATGCGACAGCAATGTAGTAAAAGTTGCGACAAACCTCAAAATATTGCGACAGTTATGTCAGACAAATTGCTAATGAACTTAAATGATGCTAAAAGTAATGTAGTGATAGTTGCTAATCAACTCAGTGATGCTTACAGTAATGTAGAAAGAGTTGCTACGAACCTCAAAATAATGCGACAGTGATGTCGGAAGAATTGCTAATGATCTCAAAATGATGCGACAATGATGTAGTAAGAATTGCTAATGAACTCAAAATGATGCTCACAGTAATGGAGTGAAAGTTTCGAAGAACCTCAAAGTGATGCTGACAGTCATGTAGTAAGTGTTGCTACGAACCTCAAAATAATGCGACAGTGATGTCGGAAGAATTGCTAATGAACTCAAAATGATGCTAACAGTAATGTAGTGATAGTTGCTAATAAACTCAGTGATGCTTACAGTAATGTAGTAAGTGTTTCAAACAACCTCAAAGTGATGCTGACAGTCATGTAGTAAGAGTTGCTACTAACCTCAATTTAATGCTACAGTGATGTCTATGAATTGCTAATAAACTCAAAATGACGCGAACAGTAATGTAGTGATAGTTGCTAATAAACTCAAAATGATGCTAAAAGTAATGTAGTGATAGTTGCTAATCAACTCAGTGATGCCAGCAGTAATGTAGTAAGTGTTTCGAACAACCTCAAAGTGACGCTGACAGTCATGTAGTGAGAGTTGCTTCTAACCTCAAAATGATGCTAAAAGTAATGCAGTGATAGTTGCTAATGAACTCAAAGTGATGCTGACAGTAATGGAGTGAAAGTTTCGAATAACCTCAAAGTGATGCTGACAGTCATGTAGCAAGTGTTGCTACGAACCTCAAAATATTGCGACAGTGATGTCGGAAGAATTGCTCATGAACTTAAAATGATGCTAAATGTAATGCAGTGATAGTTGCTAAGAAACTCAGTGATGCTTACAGTAATGTAGTCAGAGTTTCGAACAACCTCAAAGTGATGCTGACAGTCATTTAGAAAGAGTTGCTAATGAACTCAATTTAATGCTACAGTGATGTCGTGAGAATTGCTCAACAACGCAAAATGATGCTAACAGTAATGTAGTGATAGTTGCTAATAAACTCAAAGTGATGCTGACAGTAATGTAGTAAGAGTTGCTACGAAACTTAAAATATTGCGACAGTGATGTCGGAAGAATTGCTAATGATCTCAAACTGATGCGACAGTGATGTAGTAAGAATTGCTAATGAACTCAAAATGATGCGAACAGTAATGGAGTGAAACTTTGAATCACCTCAAAGTGATGCTGACAGTCATGTACTAAGAGTTGCTACGAACCTCAAAATAATGCGACAGTGATGTCGGAAGAAGTCCTAATGAACTCAAAATGATGCTAACAGTAATGTAGTGATAGTTGCTAATCAACTCAGTGATGCTTACAGTAATATAGTAAGTGTTTCGAATAACCTCAAAGTGATGCTGACAGTCATGTACTAAGAGTTGCTACAAACCTCAAAATAATGCGACAGTAATGAACTAAAAGTTGCTACGAACCTCAAAATATTGCGACAGTGATGTCGGAACAAATGCTAATGAAATAAAAATGATGCTAACAGTAATGTAGTGATAGTTGCTAATCAACTCAGTGAGGCTGACAGTAATGTAGTAAGTGTTTCAAAAAACCTCAAAGTGATGGTGACAGTCATGTTGTAAGAGTTGCTACGAACCTCAAAATAATGCGACAGTGATGTCAGAAGAATTGCTAAAGATCTCAAAATGATGCGACAGTGATTTAGTAAAAATTGCTAATGAACTCAAAATGATGCTAACAGTAATGGAGTGAACGTTTCGAATAACCTCAAAGTGATGCTGACAGTCATGTACTAAGAGTTGCTACGAACCTCAAAATAATGCGACAGTGATGTCGGAAGAATTGCTAATGATCTCAAAATGATGCGACAGTGATGTAGTAAGAATTGCTAATGAACTCAAAATGATGCTAGGAGTAATGGAGTGAAACTTTCAAAATAACCTCAAAGTGATGCTGACAGTCATGTAGTAAGTGTTGCTACAAACCTCAAAATAATGCGACAGTAATGTTGTAAGTTGCTACGAACCTCAAAATATTGCGACAGTGATGTCGGAAGAATTGCTAATGAACTCAAGATGATGCTAACAGTAATGTAGTGATAGTTGCTAATCAAGTCAGTGATGCTGACAGTAATGTAGTAAGAGTTTCGAACAACCTCAAAGTGATGCTGACAGTCATTTAGTAAGAGTTGCTAATGAACTCAATTTAATAATGCAGTGATGTCGTGAGAATTGCTCATGAACTAAAAATGATGCTAACCGTAATGTAGTGATAGTTGCTAATAAACTCAAAGTGATGCTGACAGTAAAGTAGTAAGAGTTGCTACGAACCTTAAAATAATGCAACAATAATGTAGTAAGAGTTGCTACGAACCTCAAAATAATGTGACAATGATGTCAGAAGAATTGCTAATGATCTCACAATGATGCGACAGTGATGTAGTAAGAATTGCGAATGAACTAAAAATGATGTTAACAGTAATGTAGTGATAGTTGCTCATCAACTCAGTGATGCTTACAGTAATGTAGTAAGTGTTTCGAATAACCTCAAAGTGATGCTGACAGTCATGTACTAAGAGTTGCTACGAACCTCAAAATAATGCGACAGTAATGTAGTAAAAGTTGCTACGAATCTCAAAATATTGCGACAGTGATGTCGGAAGAATTGCTAATGAACTCAAAATGATGCTAACAGTAATGTAGTAATAGTTGCTAATCAACTCAGTGATGCTTACAGTAATGTAGTAAGTGTTTCGAATAACCTCAAAGGGATGCTGACAGTCATGTAGAAAGAGTTGCTACGAACCTCAAAATAATGCGACAGTGATGTCGGAAGAATTGCTAATGATCTCAAAATGATGCGACAATGATGTAGTAAGAATTACTAATGAACTCAAAATGATGCTAACAGTAATGGAGTGAAAGTTTCGAATAACCTCAAAGTGATGCTGACAGTCATGTAGTAAGTGTTGCTACAAACCTCAAAATAATGCGACAGTGATGTCGGAAGAATTGCTAATGAACTCAAAATGATGCTAACAGTAATGTAGTGATAGTTGCTAATAAACTCAAAATGATGCTAAAAGTAATGTTGTGATAGTTGCTTATCAACTCAGTGATGCTTACAGTAATGTAGTAAGTGTTTCGAACAACCTCAAAGTGACGCTGACAGTCATGTAGTAAGAGTTGCTTCTAACCTCAAAATGATGCTAAAAGTAATGTAGTGATAGTTGCTAATGAACTCAAAGTGATGCTGACAGTAATGTAGTAAGAGTTGCTTCGAACCTCAAATTAATGCGACAGTGATGTCAAAAGAATTGTTAATGATCTCAAACTGATGCGTCAGTGATGTAGTAAGAATTGTGAATGAACTCAAAATGATGGTAACAGTAATGGAGTGAACGTTTCGAATAACCTCAAAGTGATGCTGACAGTCATGTAGTAAGAGTTGCTACGAACCTCAAAATAATGCAACAGAAATGTAGTCAGAGTTGCTACGAACCTCAAAATTCTGCAACAGTGATGTCGGAAGAATTGTTCATGAACTCAAAATGATGTTAACAGTAATGTCGTGATACTTCCTAATCAAGTCAGTAATGCTTACAGTAATGTAGTAAGTGTTTCGAAGAACCTCAAAGTGATGCTGACAGTCATGTAGTAAGAGTTGCTACGAACCTCAAAAAAATGCGACAGTAATGTAGTAAAAGTTGCTACGAACCTCAAAATATTGCGACAGTGATGTCGGAAGAATTGCTAATGAACTCAAGATGATGCAAACAGTAATGTAGTGAAAGTTGCTAAGAAACTCAGTGATGCTTACAGTAATGTAGTAAGAGTTTCGAACAACGTCAAAGTGATGCTGACAGTCATTTAGTAAGAGTTGCTAATGAACTCAATTCAATGCTACAGTGATGTCGTGAGAATTGCTCATGAACTCAAAATGATGCTAACAGTAATGTAGTGATAGTTGCTAATCAAGTCAGTGATACTTACAGTAATGTAGTAAGTGTTTCGAATAACCTCAGAGTGATGGTGACAGTCATGCAGTAAGTGTTGCTACGAACCTCAAAATAATGCGACAGTGATGTCGGAAGAATTACTAAAGATCTCAAAATGATGCGACAAGGATTTAGAAAGAATTGCCCATGAACTCAAAATGATGCTAACAGTAATGGAGTGAACGTTTCGAATAACCTCAAAGTGATGCTGACAGTTTTGTACTAAGAGTTGCTACGAACCTCAAAATAATGCGACAGTGATGTCGGAAGAATTGCTAATGATCTCAAAATGATGCGACAGTGATGTAGTAAGAATTGCTAATGAACTCAAAATGATGCTAACAGTAATGTAGTAAGAGTTTCGAACAACCTCAAAGTGATGCTGACAGTCATGTAGTAAGAGTTGCTAATGAACTCAATTTAATGCTACAGTGATGTCGTGAGAATTGCTCATGAACTCAAGATGATGCCAACAGCAATGTAGTCATAGTTGCTAATCAACTCAAAGTGATGCTGACAGTAATGTAGTAAGAGTTGCTACGAACCTTAAAATAATGTAACAATAATGTAGTAAGAGTTGCTTCGAACCTCAAAATGATGTGACAGTGATGTCAGAAGAATTGCTAATGATCTCAAAACGATGCGACAGTGATGTCGGAAGAATTGCTAATGAACTCAAAATGATGCTAACTGTAATGTAGTGATAGTTGCTAATAAAGTCAGTGATGCTTACAGTAATGTAGTAAGTGTTTTGAATAACCTCAAAGTGATGGTGACAGTCATGCAGTAAGAGTTGCTACGAACCTCAAAATAATGCGACAGTTATGTTGGAAGAATTGCTAAAGATCTCAAAATGATGCGACAGTGATTAGGAAAGAATTGCTCATGAACTCAAAATGATGCTAACAGTAATGGAGTGAAAGTTGCTAATAACCTCAAAGTGATGCTGACAGTAATGTAGTAAGAGTTGCTACGAACCTCAATATAATGCGACAGTAATGTAGTAAAAGTTGCTACGAACCTCAAAATATTGCGACAGTGATGTCGGAAGAATTGCTAATGAACTTTAAATGATGCTAACAGTAATGTAGTGATAGTTGCTATTCAACTCAGTGATGCTTACAGTAATGTAGTAAGTGTTTCGAATAACCTCAAAGTGATGGTGACAGTCATGCAGTAAGAGTTGCTACGAACCTCAAAATAATGCGACAGTGATGTCGGAAGAATTGCTCATACACTCAAAATGATGCCAACAGTAATGGAGTGAACGTTTCGAACAACCTCAAAGTGATGCTGACAGTCATTTAGTAAGAGTTGCTAATGAACTCAATTCAATGCTACAGTGATGTCGTGAGAATTGCTCATAAACTCAAAATGATGCTAACAGTAATGGAGTGAAAGTTGCTAATAAACTCAAAGTGATGCTTCCAGTAATGTAGTAAGAGTTGCTACAAACCTTAAAATAATGCAACAGTAAAGTAGGAAGAGTTGCTTCGAACCTCAAAATAATGCGACAGTGATGTCATAAGAATTGCGAATGAACTCAAAATGATGCGAACAGTAATGTAGTGATAGTTGCTAATAAACTCAGTGATGCTTCCAGTAATGTAGTAAGAGTTTCGAACAATCTCAAAGTGATGCTTACCGTAATGTAGTAAGAGTTTCGAAGAACCTCAAAGTGATGCTGACAGTCATGTAGTAAGTGTTTTGAACAACTTCAAAGTGATCCTGACAGTCATGTAGTAAGAGTTGCAACTAACCTCAATTTAATGCTACAGTGATGTCTTAAGAATTGCTAATTAACTCAAAATGATGCTAACAGTAATGTAGTAAGAGTTGCTATGAACCTTTAAATAATGCACTGGTAATGTAGTAAGAGTTGCTACGAACCTCAAACTAATGCGACAGTGATGTCGGAATTATTGCTAATGATCTCAAAATGATGCGACAGTGATGTCGTAAGAATTGCTAATGAACTCCAAATGATGCTAACAGTAATGTAGTGATAGTTGCAAATCAACTCAGTGATGCTTACAGTAATGTAGTAAGTGTTTCGAACTACCTCAAAGTGATGCTGACTGTCATGTAGTAAGAGTTGCTACTAACCTCAAAATGATGCTAACAGTAATGTAGTGAAAGTTGCTAATAAACTCAAAGTGATGCTGACAGTAATGTAGTAAGAGTTTCGAACAACCTCAAAGTGATTATGACAGTCATGTAGTAAGGGTTGCTACGAACCTTAAAATAATGCAACAGTAAAGTAGTAAGAGTTGCTTCGAACCTCAAAATAATGCGACAGTGATGTTAAAAGAATTGTTAATGATCTCAACCTGATGGGATAGTGAGTGTCGTAAGAATTGCTAATGAACTCAAAATGATGCAAACAGTAATGTAGTGATAGTTGCTATGAATTCAATGATGCTTACTGTAATGTAGTAAGTGTTTCGAACAACCTCAAAGTGATGCTGACAGTCATGTAGTAAGAGTTGCTACGAACCTCAAAATAATGTGACAGTAATGTAGTGATAGTTGCTACGAACCTCAATTTAATGCTACAGTGATGTCTATGAATTGCTAATAAACTCAAAATGATGCCAACAGTAATGTAGTGATAGTTGCTTATGAACTCAAAGTGATGCTGAGAGTAAGGTAGTAAGAGTTGCTACGAACCTTTAAATAATGCAACAGTAATGTAGTAAGAGTTGCTACGAACCTCAAAATTATGCGACAGTGATTTCAGAAGAATTGCTAAAGATCTCAAAATGATGCGATAGTGATGGAGTGAACGTTTCGAATAACCTCAAAGTGATGCTGAGTTGATGTAGTAAGAGTTGCTACGAACCTCAAAATAATGCGACAGTGATGTCGTAAGAATTGCTAATGATCTCAAAATGATGCAACAGTGCTGTAGTAAGAGTTGCTACGAACCTTAAAATAATGCGACAGTGATGTCAGAAGAATTGCCAAAGATCTCAAAATGATGCGACAATGATGTAGTAAGAATTGCTAATGAACTCAATATGATGCTAACAGTAATGGAGTGAAAGTTTCGCATAACCTAAAAGTGATGCTGACAGTCATGTTGTACGTGTTGCTACGAACCTAAAAATAATGCGACATTAATGCAGGAAAAGTTGCTACGAACCTCAAAATATTGCGACAGTGATGTCGGAAGAATTGCTAATGAACTCAAAATGATGCTAACAGTAATGTAGTGACAGTTGCTAATCAAGTCAGTGATGCTTACAGTAATGTAGTAAGTGTTTCGAATAACCTCAAAGTGATGGTGACAGTCATGTAGGAAGAGTTGCTACGAACCTCAAAATAATGCGACAGTAATGTAGTAAGAGTTGCTACGAACCTCAAAATAATGTGACAGTGATGTCAGAAGAATTGCTAATGATCTCAAAATGATGCAACAATAATGTGGTAAGAGTTGCTAAGAACCTCAAAATAATGCGACAGTCATGTCGGAAGAATTGCTAATGAACACAAAATGATGCTCACACTAATGTAGTGATAATTGCTAATCAACTCAGTGATGCTTACAGTAATGTAGTAAGTGTTTCAAAAAACCTCAAAGTGATGCTGACAGTCATGTAGTAAGAGTTGCTACGAACCTTTAAATAATGATACAAAAATGTAGTAAGAGTTGCTACGAACCTCAAAATAATGCGACAGTGATGTCGGAAGAACTGCTAATGATCTAAAAATGATGCAACAGTGATGTAGGAAGAATTGCTAATGAATTCAAAATGATGCTAACAGTAATGGAGTGAAAGTTTCGAATAACCTCAAAGTGATGCTGACAGTAATATAGTGAGAGTTGCTACGAACCTTTAAATAATGCAACGGTAATGTCGTAAAAGTTGCTACGAACATCAAAATAATGCGACAGTGATGTCAGAAGAATCGGTAATGATCTCAAACTGATGGGAGAGTGATGTCGTAAGAATTGCTAATGAACTCAAAATAATGCTAAAAGTAATGTAGTGATAGTTGGTAATAAACTCAGTGATGCTTACAGTAAGGTAGTAAGTGTTTCGAACAACCTCAAAGTGATGCTGACAGTCATGTAGTAGGAGTTCCTACGAACCTCAAAATAATGCGAAAGTGATGTCAGAAGAATTGCTAAAGATCTCAAAATGATGCGACAGTGATTTAGAAAGAATTGCTAATGAATTCAAAATGATGCTAACAGTAATGTAGTAAGTGTTTCGAACAACCTCAAAGTGATGCTGAAAGTCATGTAGTAAGAGTTGCTCCGAACCTCAAAATAATGCGACAGTGATGTCGGAAGAATTGCTAATGATCTCAAAATGATGCGACAGTGATGTAGTAAGAATTGCTACTGAACTCAAAATGATGCAAACAGTAATGGAGTGAAAGTTTCGAATAACCTCGAAGTGATGCTGACAGTCATGTGGTTTGAGTTGCGAGTAAATTAAAAATGATGCTGACAGTCATGTCGTAAGAATTGCTATTGAACTCAAAACGATGCTAATAGTAACGTAATGATAGTTGCTAATGAACTCAGTGATGCTTACAGTAATGTAGTAAGTGTTTGGAACAACCTCAAAGTGATGCTGACAGTCATTTAGTAAGAGTTGCTAATGAACTCAATTCAATGCAACAGTGATGTCGTGAGAATTGCTCATTAACTCAAAATGATGCTAACAGAAATGTAGTGATAGTTGCTAATCAACTCAAAGTGATGCTGACAGTAATGTAGTAAGAGTTGCTACGAACCTCAAAATTATGCGACAGTCATGTAGTAAAAGTTGCTACGAACCTCAAAATATTGCGACAGTGATGTCGGAAGAATTGCTAATGAACTCAAGATGATGCTAACAGTAATGTAGTGATAGTTGCTAATAAACTCAGTGATGCTTAAAGTAATGTAGTAAGTGTTTCGAATAACCTCAAAGTGATGCTGAGAGTCATGTAGTAAGTGTTGCTACGAACCTCAAAATAATGCGACAGTAATGTCGTAAAAGTTGCTACGAACCTCAAAATATTGCGATAGTGATGTCGGAAGAATTGCTAATGAAGTCAAAATGATGCTAACAGTAATGTAGTGATAGTTGCTAATCAACTCAGTGATGCTTACAGTAATGTAGTAAGTGTTTCGAATAACCTCAAAGTGATGCTGACAGTCATGTACTAAGAGTTGCGACGAACCTCAAAATAATGCGAAAGTAATGTAGTAAAAGTTGCTACGAACCTCAAAATATTGCGACAGTGATGTCGGAAGAATTGCTCATGAACTTGAAATGATGCTAACAGTAATGTAGTGATAGTTGCAAATCAAGTCAGTGATGCTTACAGTAATGTAGTAAGAGTTGCTGCGAACCTTAAAATAATGCAACAATAATGTAGTAAGAGTTGCTACGAACCTCAAAATATTGCGACAGTGATGTCGGAAGAATTGCTAATGAACTCAAAATGATGCGACAGTGTTGTAGGAAGAATTGCTAATGAACTCAAAGTGATGTAAACAGTAATGTAGTAAGAGTTGCTATGAAGCTTAAAATAATGCAACAATAATGTAGTAAGAGTTGCTACGAACCGCAAAATAATGCGACAGTAATTTAGTAAAAGTTGCTACGAACCTCAAAATATTGCGACAGTGATGTAGTAAGAATTGCTAATGAACTTAAAATGATGCTAACAGTAATGTAGTGATAGTTGCAAATCAAGTCAGTGATGCTGACAGTAATGTAGTAAGAGTTGCTACGAACCTCAAAATAATGTGACAGTCATGTAGTAAAAGTTGCTACGAACCTCAAAATATTGCGACAGTGATGTCGGAAGAATTGCTAATGAACTCAAGAGGATGCTAACAGTAATGTAGTGATAGTTGCTAATAAACTCAGTGATGCTGAAAGTAATGTAGTAAGTGTTTCGAATAACCTCAAAGTGATGCTGACAGTCATGTACTAAGAGTTGCTACGAACCTCAAAATAATGCGACAGTAATGTAGTAAAAGTTGCTACGAACCTCAAAATATTGCGACAGTGATGTAGTAAGAATTGCTAATGAACTTAAAATGATGCTAAAAGTAATGTCGTGATAGTTGCTAATCAAGTCAGTGATGCTTACAGTAATGTAGTAAGTGTTTCGAACAACCTCAAACTGATGCTAGCAGTCATGGAGTAAGAGTTGCTACGAACCTCAAAATAATGCGACAGTGATGTCGGAAGAATTGCTAAAGATCTCAAAATGATGCAACAGTGATGTCAGAAGAATTGGTAATGATCTCAAAATGATGCTAACAGTAATGGAGTGAACGTTTCGAATAACCTCAAAATGATGCTGACAGTCATGTACTAAGAGTTGCTACGAACATCAAAATAATGCGACAGTAATGTAGTAAAAGTTGCTATGAACCTCAAAATATTGCGACAGTGATGTCGGAAGAATTGCGAATGAACTCAAGATGATGCTAACAGGAATGGAGTGAAACTTTCGAATAACCTCAAAGTGATGCTGACAGTCATGTAGTAAGTGTTGCTACGAACCTCAAAATAATGCGACAGTAACGTAGTAAAAGTTGCTACGAACCTCAAAATATTGCGACAGTGATGTCGGAAGAATTGCTAATGAACTCAAGATGATGCTAACAGTAATGTAGTGATAGTTGCTAAGAAACTCAGTGATGCTTACAGTAATGTAGTAAGAGTTTCGAACAACCTCAAAGTGATGCTGAAAGTCATTTAGTAAGAGTTGCTAATGAACTCAATTTAATGCTACAGTGATGTCGTGAGAATTGCTCAACAACTCAAAATGATGCTAACAGTTATGTAGTGATAGTTGCTAATAAACTCAAAGTGATGCTAACAGTCATGTAGTAAGAGTTGCTATGAAGCTTAAAATAATGCAACAATAATGTAGTAAGAGTTGCTACGAACCTCAAAATATTGCGACAGTGATGTCGGAAGAATTGCTAATGAACTCAAAATGATGCAAACAGTAATGGAGTGAAACTTTCGAATAACCTCAAAGTGATGCTGACAGTCATGTAGTAAGTGTTGCTACGAACCTCAAAATAATGCGACAGTAATGTCGTAAAAGTTGCTACGAACCTCAAAATATTGCGATAGTGATGTCGGAAGAATTGCTAATGAAGTCAAAATGATGCTAACAGTAATGTAGTGATAGTTGCTAATCAACTCAGTGATGCTTACAGTAATGTAGTAAGTGTTTCGAATAACCTCAAAGTGATGCTGACAGTCATGTACTAAGAGTTGCTACGAACCTCCAAATAATGCGACAGTAATGTCGTAAAAGTTGCTACGAACCTCAAAATATTGCGACAGTGATGTCGGAAGAATTGCTCATGAACTTGAAATGATGCTAACAGTAATGTAGTGATAGTTGCTAATCAAGTCAGTGATGCTTACAGTAATGTAGTAAGTGTTTCGAACAACCTCAAAGTGATGCTGACAGTCATGTAGTAAGAGTTGCTACGAACCTCAAAATACTGCGACAGTGATGTCGGAAGAATTGCTAATGAACTCAAGATGATGCTAACAGTAATGGAGTGAAACTTTCGAATAACCTCAAAGTGATGCTGACAGTCATGTAGTAAGTGTTGCTACGAACCTCAAAATAATGCGACAGTAATGTAGTAAAAGTTGCTACGAACCTCAAAATATTGCGACAGTGATGTCGGAAGAAATCCTAATGAACTCAAGATGATGCAAACAGTAATGTAGTGATAGTTGCTTAGAAACTCAGTGATGCTTACAGTAATGTACTAAGAGTTTCGAACAACCTTAAAGTGATGCTGAAAGTCATTTAGTAAGAGTTGCTAATGAACTCAATTTAATGCTACAGTGATGTCGTGAGAATTGCTCAACAACTCAAAATGATGCTAACAGTTATGTAGTGATAGTTGCTAAAAAACTAAAAGTGATGCTGACAGTAATGTAGTAAGAGTTGCTGCGAACCTTAAAATAATGCAATAATAATGTAGTAAGAGTTGCTACGAACCTCAAAATATTGCGACAGTGATGTCGGAAGAATTGCTAATGAACTCAAAATGATGCGACAGTGTTGTAGGAAGAATTGCTAATGAACTCAAAGTGATGCAAACAGTAATGTAGTAAGAGTTGCTATGAAGCTAAAAATAATGCAACAATAATGTAGTAAGAGTTGCTACGAACCGCAAAATAATGCGACAGTAATTTAGTAAAAGTTGCTACGAACCTCAAAATATTGCGACAGTGATGTAGTAAGAATTGCTAATGAACTTAAAATGATGCTAACAGTAATGTAGTGATAGTTGCTAATCAAGTCAGTGATGCTTACAGTAATGTAGTAAGTGTTTCGAACAACCTCAAAGTGATGCTGACAGTCATGTAGTCAGAGTTGCTACGAACCTCAAAATAATGCGACAGTGATGTCAGAAGAATTGCTAAAGATCTCAAAATGATGCAACAGTGATGTCGGAAGAATTGCGAATGAACTCAAGATGATGCTAACAGTAATGGAGTGAAACTTTCGAATAACCTCAAAGTGATGCTGACAGTCATGTAGTAAGTGTTGCTACGAACCTCAAAATAATGCGACAGTAATGTAGTAAAAGTTGCTACGAACCTCAAAATATTGCGACAGTGATGTCGGAAGAAATCCTAATGAACTCAAGATGATGCAAACAGTAATGTAGTGATAGTTGCAAAGAAACTCAGGGATGCTTACAGTAATGTAGTAAGAGTTTCGAACAACCTTAAAGTGATGCTGAAAGTCATTTAGTAAGAGTTGCTAATGAACTCAATTTAATGCTACAGTGATGTCGTGAGAATTGCTCAAGAACTCAAAATGATGCTAACAGTTATGTAGTGATAGTTGCTAAAAAACTCAAAGTGATGCTGACAGTAATGTAGTAAGAGTTGCTGCGAACCTTAAAATAATGCAATAATAATGTAGTAAGAGTTGCTACGAACCTCAAAATATTGCGACAGTGATGTCGGAATATTTGCTAATGAACTCAAAATGATGCGACAGTGTTGTAGGAAGAATTGCTAATGAACTCAAAGTGATGCTAACAGTAATGTAGTAAGAGTTGCTATGAAGCTTAAAATAATGCAACAATAATGTAGTAAGAGTTGCTACGAACCTCAAAATAATGCGACAGTGATGTCAGAAGAATTGCTAATGATCTCAAAATGATGCTAACAGTAATGGAGTGAACGTTTCGAAAAACCTCAAAGTGATGCTGACAGTCATGTACTATTAGTTGCTACGAACCTCAAAATAATGCGACAGTAATGTAGTAAAAGTTGCTACGAACCTCAAAATATTGCGACAGTGATGTCTGAAGAATTGCTAATGAACTCAAAAAGATGCTAAAAGTAATGTAGTGATAGTTGCTAATTAACTCAGTGATGCTAGCAGTAATGTAGTAAGTGTTTGGAATAACCTCAAAGTGATGCTGACAGTCATGTAGTAACAGTTGCTACGAACCTGCAATTAATGCGACAGTGATGTCAGAAGAATTGCTAATGATCTCAAAATGATGCGACAGTGATGTAGTAAGAATCGCTAATGAACTCAAAATGATGCTAACAGTAATGGAGTGAAACTTTCGAATAACTTCAAAGTGATGCTGACAGTCATGTCGTAAGTGTTGCTACAAATCTCAAAATAATGCGACAGTCATGAAGTAAAAGTTGCTACGAACCTCAAAATATTGCGATCGTGATGTCGGAAGAATTGCTAATGAACTCAAAATGATGCTAACAGTAATGTAGTGATAGTTGCGAATCAACTCAGTGATGCTTACAGTAATGTAGTAAGTGTTTCGAATAACCTCAAAGTGATGCTGACAGTCATGTACGAAGAGTTGCTACGAACCTCAAAATAATGCGACAGTGATGTCGGAAGAATTGCTCATGAACTTGAAATGATGCTAACAGTAATGTAGTGATAGTTGCTCATCAAGTCAGTGATGCTTACAGTAATGTAGTAAGTGTTTCGAATAACCTCAAAGTGATGCTGACAGTCATGTACGAAGAGTTGCTACGAACCTCAAAATATTGCGACAGTGATGTCGGAAGAATTGCTCATGAACTTGAAATGATGCTAACAGTAATGTAGTGATAGTTGCTAATCAAGTCAGTGATGCTTAAAGTAATGTAGTAAGTGTTTCGAACAACCTAAAAGTGATGCTGACAGTCATGTAGTAAGCGTTGCTACGAACCTCAAAATAATGCGACAGTGATGTCAGAAGAATTGCTAAAGATCTCAAAATGATGCAACAGTGATGTCAGAAGAATTGGTAATGATCTCAAAATGATGCTAACAGTAATGGAGTGAACGTTTCCAATAACCTCAAAGTGATGCTGACAGTCATGTACGAAGAGTTGCTACGAACCTCAAAATAATGCGACAGTAATGTAGTAAAAGTTGCTACGAACCTCAAAATATTGCGACAGTGATGTAGTAAGAATTGCTAATCAACTCAAGATGATGCTAACAGTAATGGAGTGAAACTTTCGAATAACCTCAAAGTGATGCTGACAGTCATGTACTAAGAGTTGCTACGAACCTCAAAATAATGCGACAGTAATATAGTAAAAGTTGCTACGAACCTCAAAATATTGCGACAGTGATGTCGGAAGAATTGCTAATGTACTCAAGATGATGCTAACAGTAATGGAGTGAAACTTTCGAATAACCTCAAAGTGATGCTGACAGTCATGTACTAAGAGTTGCTACGAAACTCAAAATAATGCGACAGTAATGTAGTAAAAGTTGCTACGAACCTCAAAATATTGCGACAGTGATGTTGGAAGAATTGCTAATGAACTCAAGATGATGCTAACAGTAATGGAGTGAAACTTTCGAATAACCTCAAAGTGATGCTGACAGTCATGTAGTAAGTGTTGCTACGAACCTCAAAATATTGCGACAGTGATGTCGGAAGAATTGCTAATGAACTCAAGATGATGCTAACAGTAATGTAGTGATAGTTGCTAAGAAACTCAGTGATGCTTACAGTAATGTAGTAAGAGTTTCGAACAACCTCAAAGTGATGCTGAAATTCATTTAGTAAGAGTTGCTAATGAACTCAATTTAATGCTACAGTGATGTCGTGAGAATTGCTCAACAACTCAAAATGATGCTAACAGTTATGTAGTGATAGTTGCTAAAAAACTCAAAGTGATGCTGACAGTAATGCAGTAAGAGTTGCTGCGAACCTTATAATAATGCAATAATAATGTAGTAAGAGTTGCTACGAACCTCAAAATATTGCGACAGTGATGTCGGAAGAATTGCTAATGAACTCAAAATGATGCTAACAGTGATGTAGTGATAGTTGGTAATTAACTCAGTGATGCTTACAGTAATGTAGTAAGTGTTTCGAAAAAACCAAAAAGTGATGCTGTCAGTCATGTCGTAACAGTTGCTTCTAACCTCAAAATGATGCTAACAGTAATGTAGTGATAGTTGCTAATCAAGTCAGTGATGCTAACAGTAATGTAGTAAGTGTTTCGAACAACCTCAAAGTGATGCTGACAGTCATGTACTAATAGTTGCTACGAACCTCAAAATAATGCGACAGTAATGTAGTAAAAGTTGCTATGAACCTCAAAATACTGCGACAGTGATGTCGGAAGAATTGCTGATGATCTCAAAATGATGCTAACAGTAATGTAGTGATAGTTGCTAATCAACTAAGTGATGCTTACAGTAATGTAGTAAGTGTTTCGAATAAACTCAAAGTGATGCTGACAGTCATGTAGTAACAGTTGCTATGAACCTCAAAATAATGCGACAGTGATGTCGGAAGAATTGCTAATGATCACAAAATGATGCGACAGTGATGTAGAAAGAATTGCTAATGAACTCAAAATGATGCTAACAGTAATGGAGTGAAAGTTTCGAAATAACCTCAAAGTGATGCTGACAGTCATGTTGTAAGTGTTGCTATGAACCTCAAAATATTGCGACAGTGATGTCGGAAGAATTGCTAATGAACTCAAAATGATGCTAACAGTAATGGAGTGAAACTTTCGAATAACCTCAAAGTGATGCTTACTACATCACTGTCACATCATGTTGATATCATTAGCAATTCTTACGACATCACCGTAGTATTATTTTGAGGTTAGTAGCAACTCTTACTACATGACTGTCAGATTCACTTTGAGGTTGTTCAAAACACTTACTACATTACTGTAAGCATCACTGAGTTTATTAGCAACTATCACTACATGACTGTCAGGATCACTTTGAGTTCATTAACAATTCTTCCGACATCACTGTAGCATTATTTTGAGGTTATTAGCAACTCTTACTACATGACTGTCAGCATCACTTTGAGGTTGTTCGAAACTCTTACTACATTACTGTAAGCATCACTGAGTTTATTAGCAACTATAACTACATTACTATTAGCATCATTTTGAGTTCATTAGCAATTCTTCTGACATCACTGTCGCATTATTTTGAGGTTTGTACCAACTATTACTTCATTACTGTTGCATTATTTAAAGGTTCGTAGCAACTCTTACTACATTACTGTCAGCATCATTTTTAGGTTACTCGCAACTCTAACCAGGTGACTGTCAGCATCACTTTGAGGTTATTCGAAACTTTCACTACATCACTGTCGCATCATTTTGAGATCATTAGCAATTCTTCTGACATCACTGTCGCATTATTTTGAGGTTCCGTAGCAACTCTTATTGCATGACTGTCAGCATCACTTTGAGGTTATTCGAAACTTTCACTACATTACAGTTAGCATCATTTTGAGTTCCTTAGCAGTTCTTCCGACATCACTGTCGCATTATTTTGAGGTTCGTAGCAACTCTTACTACATGACTGTCAGCATCACTTTGAGGTAGTTCGAAACACTTACAACATTACTGTAAGCATCACTGAGTTTATTAGCAACTATCGCTACATTACTGTTGGCATTATTTTGAGTTCATTAGCAATTCTTACTACATGACCGTCACATCATTTTGATATCATTAGCAATTCTTACAACATCACTGTAGCATCATTTTGAGATCATTAGCAGCTCTAACTAGATTTCCGTCAGCATCATTTTGAGTTTATTAGCAATTCTTCCGACATCGCTGTCGCATTATTTTGAGTTTTGTAGCAACTCTTACTACATGACTGTCAGCATCATTTTGAGGGAGTTTGAAACTCTTCCTACATTATTGTAAGTATCACTGAGTTTATTAGCAACTATCACTACGTTACTGTTAGCATCATTTTGAGTTCATTAGAAATTCTTCTGAAATCACTGTCGCATTATTTTGAGGTTATTAGCAACTCTTAATACATTACTGTCCGCATCATTTTTAGGTTATTCGAAACTTTCACTACATTACTGTTTGCATCATTTTGAATTTATTAGCAGCTCTTACTAGATTACCATCGCATCATTTTGAGATCATGAGCAATTCTTCCGACATCACAGTCGCATTATTTTGTGGTTTTAGCAACTCTTACTACATGACTGTCAGCATCATTGAGTTTATTAGCAACTATCACTACATTACTGTTTGCATCGTTTTGAGTTTATTAGCAATTCTTACGACATCACTGTCGCATCATTTTGAGATCATTAGCAATTCTTCTGAAATCACTGTCGCATTACTTTGAGGTTCGAAGCAACTCTTACTACATTACTGTCAGCATCACTTTGAGGTTAATCGAAACTCTAACCACATGACTGTCAGCATCACTTAGTTTATTAGCAACTATCACTACATTACTGTTAGCATCATTTTGAGTTCATTAGCAATGTGGGGCTTTGATTGGGAATTGTAAGAAAAATCACTGAATGAACAACACAAACACAGACTGTGTCTGAAATTCCACACCTGCACCCGAAACGAGTGTGGAATCAATTGTATCCACTGTCAATCCTGATTCTGGAGAAATTTCTTTGTGTGTTTTGATGGACGCGAGCCAAGCAGAAATTTCCCACAATGCAATAGGGCGGCGTTTGGTCAGTGTTGAGCAGGCGTCAGTCTGACAATGATGTCATATTATTGTGTCATCACTTAACCAGACCCAAAAGTAGGCTCAGGTATCAGTTTCTTCTCAATGCTAATGTCTGCTAGCTTAGTCTGCTACTTTGATGGCTCTGCCTGCTCAAAGGTCCAGACCCCTGGATGTGGTGGTTCCTACCTGAACGTAGATTCTGTCAGCTCATGTTGTTAAATCAACTCACCAGGAACACCAGTAGATTTCAATGGACTGACAATGAGTCTCATTGAATGGGTGTCTCGTCCAATGAGAAACAATCAGTCTCAGGTTGAAGCTCATCAATGAGGTCTTGTGGATCAGTGGCTTGCATGAATGAATGAGTTGGAAGACTTCTTGGAAATTAAAGAGGATTTAATACAATTAAGAAAACCCTTAAGACAGAGTGATAATTCCAGCAGAGTAATTAAGGCCCATATTGAGTAGCAGGTATGAATTAGCCTGGATTTATCTGAGCTTCAAGTAGACGGCTAAGAGGCAGGTGGAAAGGTGTGTAGGATGAACGATGGTGACCTCCAACCAAATGAAGAGGACTGAGTGGAGGCTGACCAGCTCTACGGAGTCAGGCGGAGTTTGGCAGCGAGACAGGAGTCCAGGCCTGAATCGGTGAAAACCAACGTAACCGGCTTACGTTCTCAGCTGGATTCTCCCATCGATGTACGACGCCTCTCCAACGAACTGGTGGGAGGACGGCCTCCAAAGCCTCCACCTCGTCGACCGTGGCTCCCGCTGAGATTCGCTCGATGAAGAAGGGAAGCGCGTTGATTGGCTACCCTCTGGTCTCAGGCTGCTGGCTGCCTGGACTAAGCTGCTCTTCTCCAACACAAAGGTGGCTTCTCTCTCTTCAAGGCTCACAGGAGGTCAAGAGTGTAGCGACCGTGAGCCGAGATCGATGATGAATTACAAAAATAGAAAATCAAAAAATAAATTAGAGGAATAGAAAAGAAAAGGGGGGGGGGCGGACCAGCTGCTCTAGGAGCTCACACACAAAGGGCAGAAACAAGAAGCACTGAAGAGAGCGCCAGCAGTGGATGGTGCCACCACTGTTACAGTAAACTGGTCCGCCATTTGAGTAATGTAGTGAAAGTTTCTAATAACCTCAAAGTGATGCTGACAGTCATGTGGTAAGAGTTGCTACGAACCTCATAATAATGCGACAGTGATGTTGGAAGCATTGCTAATGATCTCAAAATGATGCGACAGTGATGGAGTAAGAATTGCTAATGAACTCAAAATGATGCTAAGAGTAATGTAGTGATAGTTGCTAATGATCTCAAAGTGATGCTAACAGTAATGTAGTGAAAGTTTCTAATAACCTCAAAGTGATGCTGACAGTCATGTAGTAAAAGTTGCTACGAACCTCAAAATAATGCGACAGTGATGTTGGAAGCATTGCTAATGATCTCAAAATGATGCGACAGTGATGGAGTAAGAATTGCTAATGAACTCAAAATGATGCCAACAGTAATGTAGTGATAGTTGCTAATAACCTCAGTGATGCTTACAGTAATGTAGTAAGAGTTGCTACAAACATTTAAATAATGCAACAGTAATGTAGTAAGAGTTGCTTCGAACGTCAAAATAATGCGACAGTAATGTCAGAAGAATTGCTAATGATCTCAAAATGATGCGACAGTGATGTCGGAAGAATTGCTAATGAACTCAAAATGATGCTAACAGTAATGGAGTGATAGTTGGTAATAAACTCAGTGATGCTTACAGTTATGTAGTAAGAGTTTCGAACAACCTCAAAGTGATGCTGACAGTCATGAAGTAAGAGTTGCTACTAACCTCAATTTAATGCTGCAGTGATGTCGTAAGAATTGCTAATAAACTCAAAATGATGCTAACATTAATGTAGTGATAGTTGCTAATAAACTCAAAGTGATGCTGACAGTAATGTAGTAAGAGTTGCTACGAACCTTTAAATAATGCAACAGTAATGAAGTAATAGTTGGTACAAACCTCAAAATAATGCGACAGTGATGTCAGAAGAATTGCTAATGAACTCAAAATGATGCTAATAGTAATGTAGTTATAGTTGCTAATAAACTCAGTGATGCTTACAGTAATGTAGTAAGAGTTTCGAACAACCTCAAAGTGATGCTGACAGTCATGAAGTAAGAGTTGCTACTAACCTCAATTTAATGCTACAGTGATGTCGTAAGAATTGCGAATAAACTCAAAGTGATGCTAACAGTAATGTAGTAAGAGTTGCTACGAACCTTTAAATAATGCAACAGTAATGTAGTAAGAGTTGCTACGAACCTTTAAATAATGCAACAGTAATGTAGTAAGAGTTGCTACGAACCTCAAAATAATGCGACAGTCGTGTAGTAAGAGTTGCTACGAACCTTTAAATAATGCAACAGTAATGTAGTAAGAGTTGCTACGAACCTCAAAATAATGCAACTGTGATGTCGGAAGAATTGCTAATGATCTCAAAATGATGCGACAGTGATGTCGTAAGAATTGCGAATGAAGTCAAAATGACGCGAACAGTGATGTACTTAAAGTTGCTAATAAACTCGGTGATGCTTACAGTAATGCAGTACGTGTTTCGAACAACCTCAAAGTGATGCTGACAGTAATGTAGTAAGAGTTGCTACGAACCTCAAATAATGCGACAGTGATGTCAGAAGAATTTCAAAAGATCTCAAAATGATGCGTAAGTGATTTAGTAAGAATTGCTAATGAACTCAAAATGATGCTAACAGTAATGGAGTGAACGTTTCGAATAACCTCAAAGTGATGCTGACAGTCATGTAGTAAGTGTTGCTAAGAACCTCAAAATATTGCGACAGTGATGTCGGAAGAATTGCTAATGAACTCAAAATGATGCTAACAGTAATGTAGTGATAGTTGCTAATTAACTCAGTGATGTTTACAGTAATGTAGTAAGTGTTTGGAACAACCTCAAAGTGATGCTGACAGTCATGTGGTAAGAGTTGCAACTAACCTCATAATGATGCTAACAGTAATGTAGTGATAGTTGCTAATGAACTCAAAGTGATGCTGACAGTAATGTAGTAAGTGTTTCGAACAACTTCAAAGTGATGCTGACAGTCATGTAGTAAGAGTTGCTACTAACCTCAATTTAATGCTACAGTGATGTCGTGAGAATTGGTAATAAACTCAAAATGATGCTAACAGTAATGTAGTGATAGTTGCAAATAAACTCAAAGTGATGCTGACAGTAATGTAGTAAGAGTTGCTACGAACCTCAAAATAATGCGACAGTGATGTCGGAAGAATTGCTAATGATCTCAAAATGATGCGACAGTGATGTAGTAAGAATCGCGAATGAACTCAAAATGATGCTAACGGTAATGTAGTGATAGTTGCTAATCAACTCAAAGTGATGCTGACAGTAATGTAGTAAGCGTTGCTACGAACCTCAAAATAATGCGACAGTAATGTAGTAAAAGTTGCTACGAACCTCAAAATATTGCGACAGTGATGTCGGAAGAATTGCTAATGAACTCAAGATGATGCTAACAGTAATGTAGTGATAGTTGCTAATCAACTCAGTGATGCTTACAGTAATGTAGTAAGTGTTTCAAATAACCTCAAAGTGATGCTGACAGTCACGTCCTAAGAGTTAATACGAACCTCAAAATAATGCGACAGTAATGTAGTAAAAGTTGCTACGAACCTCAAAATATTGCCACAGTGATGTCGGAAGAATCGCTAATGAACTTAAAATGATGCTAACAGTAATGTAGTGATAGTTGCTAATCAAGTCAGTGATGCTTACAGCAATGTAGTAAGTGTTTCGAACAACCTCAAAGTGATACTGACAGTCATGTAGTAAGAGTTGCTGATGAACTCAATTTAATGCTACAGTGATGTCGTGAGAATTGCTCAACAACTCAAAATGATGCAAAAGTAACGTAGTGATAGTTGCTAATAAACTTAAAGTGATGCTGACAGTAATGTAGTAAGAGTTGCTACGAACCTTAAAATAATGCAACAATAATGTAGTAAGAGTTGCTACGAACCTCAAAATATTGTGACAGTGATGTCAGAAGAATTGCTAATGATCTCAAAATGATGCGACAGTGATGTAGTAAGAATTGGTAATGAACTCAAGATGATGCTAACAGTAATGTAGTGATAGTTGCTAATCAACTCAGTGATGCTTACAGTAATGTAGTATGTGTTTCGAATAACCTCAAAGTGATGCTGACAGTCATGTACGAAGAGTTGCTACGAACCTCAAAATAATGCGACAGTAATGTAGTAAAAGTTGCTACGAACCTCAAAATATTGCGACAGTGATGTCGGAAGAATTGCTAATGAACTCAAAATGATGCTAACACTAATGTAGTGATAGTTGCTAATCAACTCAGTGATGCTTACAGTAATGTAGTAAGTGTTTCGAACAACCTCAAAGTGATGCTGACAGTCATGTAGTAAGAGTTGCTACTAACCTCAAAATAATGCGACAGTGATGTCAGAAGAATTGCTAAAGATCTCAAAATGATGCGACAGTGATGTTAGAAGAATTGCTAATGATCTCAAAATGATGCTAACAGTAATGGAGTGAACGTTTCGAACAACCTCAAAGTGATGCTAGCAGTCATGTAGTAGGAGTTGCTACGAACCTCAAAATAATGCGACAATGATGTCGGAAGAATTGCTTAAGATCTCAAAATGATGCAACAGTGATGTTAGAAGAATTGCTAATGATCTCAAAATGATGCTAACAGTAATGGAGTGAACGTTTCGAACAACCTCAAAGTGATGCTAGCAGTCATGTAGTAGGAGTTGCTACGAACCTCAAAATAATGCGACAGTGATGTCGGAAGAATTGCTAAAGATCTCAAAATGATGAAACAGTGATGTCAGAAGAATTGGTAATGATCTAAAAATGATGCTAACAGTAATGGAGTGAACGTTTCGAATAACTTCAAAGTGATGCTGACAGTCATGTACTAAGAGTTGCTACGAACATCAAAATAATGCGACAGTAATGTAGTAAAAGTTGCTACGAACCTCAAAATATTGCGACAGTGATGTCGGAAGAATTGCGAATGAACTCAAGATGATGCTAACAGTAATGGAGTGAAACTTTCGAATAACCTCAAAGTGATGCTGACAGTCATGTAGGAAGTGAAGCTACGAACCTCAAAATAATGCGACAGTAATGTAGTAAAAGTTGCTACGAACCTCAAAATATTGCGACAGTGATGTCGGAAGAATTGCTAATGAACTCAAAATGATGCGACAGTGTTGAAGGAAGAATTGCTAATGAACTCAAAATGATGCTAACAGTAATGTAGTGATAGTTGCTAATTAACTCAGTGATGCTTAAAGTAATGTAGTAAGT
This sequence comes from Aulostomus chinensis, assembly GCF_037954235.1. NCBI lineage: Eukaryota > Metazoa > Chordata > Actinopteri > Syngnathiformes > Aulostomidae > Aulostomus > Aulostomus chinensis. The sequence continues at coordinate 51,696,354 of NC_141320.1, read as the reverse complement.
GTTTCGAAAAAACCAAAAAGTGATGCTGTCAGTCATGTAGTAACAGTTGCTTCTAACCTCAAAATGATGCTAACAGTAATGTAGTGATAGTTGCTAATCAAGTCAGTGATGCTAACAGTAATGTAGTAAGTGTTTCGAACAACCTCAAAGTGATGCTGACAGTCATGTAGTATGAGTTGCTATGAACCTCAAAATAATGCGACAGTGATGTCAGAAGAATTGCTAAAGATCTCAAAATGATGCGACAGTGATGTTAGAAGAATTGCTAATGATCTCAAAATGATGCTAACAGTAATGGAGTGACCGTTTCGAATAACCTCAAAGTGATGCTGACAGTCATGTAGTAAGAGTTGCTACGAACCTCAAAATAATGCGACAGTAATGTAGTAAAAGTTGCTACGAACCTCAAAATATTGCGACAGTGATGTCGGAAGAATTGCTAATGAACTCAAAATGATGCTAACAGTAATGTAGTGATAGTTTCTAATCAACTAAGCGATGCTTACAGTAATGTAGTAAGTGTTTCGAATAACCTCAAAGTGATGCTGACAGTCATGTAGTAACAGTTGCGACGAACCTCAAAATAATGCGACAGTGGTGTCAGAAGAATTGCTAAAGATCTCAAAATGATGCGACAGTGGTGTAGTAAGAATTGCTAATGAACTCTAAATGATGCGAACAGTAATGGAGTGAAAGTTTTGAAATAACCTCAAAGTGATGCTGTCAGTCATGTAGTAAAAGTTGCTTCTAACCTCAAAATGATGCGAACAGTAATGTAGTGATACTGGCTAATCAACTCAGTGATGCTGACAGTGATGTAGTAAGTGTTTCGAACAACCTCAAAGTGATGCTGACAGTCATTTAGGAAGAGTTGCTAATGAACTCAATTCAATGCTACAGTGATGTCGTGAGAATTGCTCATAAACTCAAAATGATGCTAACAGTAATGGAGTGAAAGTTGCTAATAAACTCAAAGTGATGCTGACAGTAATGTAGTAAGAGTTGCTACAAACCTTAAAATAATGCAACAGTAAAGTAGGAAGAGTTGCTTCGAACCTCAAAATAATGCGACAGTGATGTCATAAGAATTGCGAATGAACTCAAAATGATGCGAACAGTAATGTAGTGATAGTTGCTAATAAACTCAGTGATGCTTCCAGTAATGTAGTAAGAGTTTCGAACAATCTCAAAGTGATGCTTACCGTAATGTAGTAAGAGTTTCGAAGAACCTCAAAGTGATGCTGACAGTCATGTAGTAAGTGTTTTGAACAACTTCAAAGTGATCCTGACAGTCATGTAGTAAGAGTTGCAACTAACCTCAATTTAATGCTACAGTGATGTCTTAAGAATTGCTAATTAACTCAAAATGATGCTAACAGTAATGTAGTAAGAGTTGCTATGAACCTTTAAATAATGCACTGGTAATGTAGTAAGAGTTGCTACGAACCTCAAACTAATGCGACAGTGATGTCGGAATTATTGCTAATGATCTCAAAATGATGCGACAGTGATGTCGTAAGAATTGCTAATGAACTCCAAATGATGCTAACAGTAATGTAGTGATAGTTGCAAATCAACTCAGTGATGCTTACAGTAATGTAGTAAGTGTTTCGAACTACCTCAAAGTGATGCTGACTGTCATGTAGTAAGAGTTGCTACTAACCTCAAAATGATGCTAACAGTAATGTAGTGAAAGTTGCTAATAAACTCAAAGTGATGCTGACAGTAATGTAGTAAGAGTTTCGAACAACCTCAAAGTGATTATGACAGTCATGTAGTAAGGGTTGCTACGAACCTTAAAATAATGCAACAGTAAAGTAGTAAGAGTTGCTTCGAACCTCAAAATAATGCGACAGTGATGTTAAAAGAATTGTTAATGATCTCAACCTGATGGGATAGTGAGTGTCGTAAGAATTGCTAATGAACTCAAAATGATGCAAACAGTAATGTAGTGATAGTTGCTATGAATTCAATGATGCTTACTGTAATGTAGTAAGTGTTTCGAACAACCTCAAAGTGATGCTGACAGTCATGTAGTAAGAGTTGCTACGAACCTCAAAATAATGTGACAGTAATGTAGTGATAGTTGCTACGAACCTCAATTTAATGCTACAGTGATGTCTATGAATTGCTAATAAACTCAAAATGATGCCAACAGTAATGTAGTGATAGTTGCTTATGAACTCAAAGTGATGCTGAGAGTAAGGTAGTAAGAGTTGCTACGAACCTTTAAATAATGCAACAGTAATGTAGTAAGAGTTGCTACGAACCTCAAAATTATGCGACAGTGATTTCAGAAGAATTGCTAAAGATCTCAAAATGATGCGATAGTGATGGAGTGAACGTTTCGAATAACCTCAAAGTGATGCTGAGTTGATGTAGTAAGAGTTGCTACGAACCTCAAAATAATGCGACAGTGATGTCGTAAGAATTGCTAATGATCTCAAAATGATGCAACAGTGCTGTAGTAAGAGTTGCTACGAACCTTAAAATAATGCGACAGTGATGTCAGAAGAATTGCCAAAGATCTCAAAATGATGCGACAATGATGTAGTAAGAATTGCTAATGAACTCAATATGATGCTAACAGTAATGGAGTGAAAGTTTCGCATAACCTAAAAGTGATGCTGACAGTCATGTTGTACGTGTTGCTACGAACCTAAAAATAATGCGACATTAATGCAGGAAAAGTTGCTACGAACCTCAAAATATTGCGACAGTGATGTCGGAAGAATTGCTAATGAACTCAAAATGATGCTAACAGTAATGTAGTGACAGTTGCTAATCAAGTCAGTGATGCTTACAGTAATGTAGTAAGTGTTTCGAATAACCTCAAAGTGATGGTGACAGTCATGTAGGAAGAGTTGCTACGAACCTCAAAATAATGCGACAGTAATGTAGTAAGAGTTGCTACGAACCTCAAAATAATGTGACAGTGATGTCAGAAGAATTGCTAATGATCTCAAAATGATGCAACAATAATGTGGTAAGAGTTGCTAAGAACCTCAAAATAATGCGACAGTCATGTCGGAAGAATTGCTAATGAACACAAAATGATGCTCACACTAATGTAGTGATAATTGCTAATCAACTCAGTGATGCTTACAGTAATGTAGTAAGTGTTTCAAAAAACCTCAAAGTGATGCTGACAGTCATGTAGTAAGAGTTGCTACGAACCTTTAAATAATGATACAAAAATGTAGTAAGAGTTGCTACGAACCTCAAAATAATGCGACAGTGATGTCGGAAGAACTGCTAATGATCTAAAAATGATGCAACAGTGATGTAGGAAGAATTGCTAATGAATTCAAAATGATGCTAACAGTAATGGAGTGAAAGTTTCGAATAACCTCAAAGTGATGCTGACAGTAATATAGTGAGAGTTGCTACGAACCTTTAAATAATGCAACGGTAATGTCGTAAAAGTTGCTACGAACATCAAAATAATGCGACAGTGATGTCAGAAGAATCGGTAATGATCTCAAACTGATGGGAGAGTGATGTCGTAAGAATTGCTAATGAACTCAAAATAATGCTAAAAGTAATGTAGTGATAGTTGGTAATAAACTCAGTGATGCTTACAGTAAGGTAGTAAGTGTTTCGAACAACCTCAAAGTGATGCTGACAGTCATGTAGTAGGAGTTCCTACGAACCTCAAAATAATGCGAAAGTGATGTCAGAAGAATTGCAAAAGATCTCAAAATGATGCGACAGTGATTTAGAAAGAATTGCTAATGAATTCAAAATGATGCTAACAGTAATGTAGTAAGTGTTTCGAACAACCTCAAAGTGATGCTGAAAGTCATGTAGTAAGAGTTGCTCCGAACCTCAAAATAATGCGACAGTGATGTCGGAAGAATTGCTAATGATCTCAAAATGATGCGACAGTGATGTAGTAAGAATTGCTACTGAACTCAAAATGATGCAAACAGTAATGGAGTGAAAGTTTCGAATAACCTCGAAGTGATGCTGACAGTCATGTGGTTTGAGTTGCGAGTAAATTAAAAATGATGCTGACAGTCATGTCGTAAGAATTGCTATTGAACTCAAAACGATGCTAATAGTAACGTAATGATAGTTGCTAATGAACTCAGTGATGCTTACAGTAATGTAGTAAGTGTTTGGAACAACCTCAAAGTGATAATGACAGTCATGTAGTAAGAGTTGCTCCTAACCTCAAAATGATGCTAACCCTAATGTAGTGATAGTTGCTAATGAACTCAAAGTGATGCTGAATGTAATGTAGCATGAGTTGCTACGAACCTCAAAATAATGCGATAGTGATGTCAGAAGAATTGCTGAAGATCTCAAAATGATGCGACCGTGATGTAGTAAGAATTGCGAATGAAGTCAAAATGATGCTAACAGTAATGGAGTGAAAGTTGCTCATAAATTCAAAGTGATGCTCACAGTAATATACTAAGAGTTGTTACGAACCTCAAAATAATGCGACAGTCATGTCGGAAGAATTGCTATTGAACTAAAAACGATGCTCACAGTCATGTAGTGATAGTTGCTAATAAAGGCAAAATGATGCTGACAGAAATGTCGTAAGTGTTTCGAAAAACCTCAAAGTGATGCTGACAGTAATGTAGTGATAGTTGCTAATAAACTCAAAGTGATGCTGACAGTCATGTAGTAAGGGTTGCTACGAACCTGAAAATAATGCAACAGTAAAGTAGTAAGAGTTGCTTCGAACCTCAAAATTATGCGACAGTGATGTCAAAAGAATTGTAAATGATCTTAAACTGATGGGACAGTGATGTCGTAAGAATTGCTAATGAACTCAAAATGATGCTAACAGTAATGTAGTGATATTTGCTATAAACACAGTGATGCTAACAGTAATGTAGTGAGAGTTGCTACGAACCTTTAAATAATGCAACAGTAATGTAGTAAGAGTTGCTACGAACATCAAAATAATGCGACAGTGATGTCAGAAGAATTGCTAATGATCTCAAAATGATGCGACAGTGATGTAGTAAGAATTGCTAATGAACTCAAAATGGTGCTAACAGTAATGGAGTGAAAGTTTCGAATAAACTCAAAGTGATGCTGACGGTCATGTAGTAAGAGTTGCTACGAACCTCAAAATAATGCGACAGTGATGTCAGAAGAATTGCTAAAGATTTCAAAATGATGCGACAGTGATTTAGTAAGAATTGCTAATGAACTCAAAATGATGCTAACAGTAATGGAGTGAACGTTTCGAATAACCTCAAAGTGATGCTGACAGTTATGTAGTAAGAGTTGCTACGAACCTCAAAATAATGCGACATTGATGTCGGAAGAATTGCTAATGACCTCAAAATGATGTGACAGTGATGTCGCAAGAATTGCTAATGAACTCAAAATGATGCGAACAGAAATGGAGTGAACGTTTCGAATAACCTCAAAGTGATGCTGAAAGTCATGTACTAAGAGTTGCTACGAACCTCAAAATAATGCGACAGTAATGTATTAAAAGTTGCTAGGAACCTCAAAATATTGCGACAGTGATGTCGGAAGAATTGCTAATAAACTCAAAATGATGCTAACAGTAATGTAGTGAGAGTTGCTACGAACCTTTAAATAATGCAAAAATAATGTAGTAAGAGTTGCTACGAACATCAAAATAATGCGAAAGTGATGTCGGAAGAATTGCTAATGATCTCAAAATGATGCGACACTGATGTAGTAAGAATTGCTAATGAACTCAAAATTATGCTAACAACAAAGGAGTGAAAGTTTCGAATAACCTCAAAGTGCTGCTGACAGTCATGTAGTAAGAGTTGCTACTAACCTCAATTTAATGCTACAGTGATGTGGTGAGAGTTGATCGTAATTTCAAAATCATGCTGAAGTGATGTAATGATAGTTGCTACTTACCTAAGAAATGATGCTACAGTGATGTGGTGAGAGTTGCTACTAATCTCAAAATGATGCTACAGTAATGTCGTGAGAGTTGCGACTATCCTCAAAATGATGCGACAATGATGTAGTGAGAGTTGCTACGATCCTCAAAATGATTCTACAGTGATGTGATGACAGTTGCTACTAACCTAAGAAATTATGCTGACAGTGTTGTGGTGAGAGTTGATCGTAATTTCAAAATCATGCTAAAGCGATGTCATAAGAGTTGCTTCTAACCAAACAAATGATGCTACAGTGATGTGGTGAAAGTTGCTACGAACCTAAAACTGATACTTCCAGTAATGTCGTGAGAGTTGCTACAAACCTCAAAATGATGCTGCAGTGATGTCATGGGAGTTGCTACTAACCTAAGAAATGATGCTACAGTTATATAACAAGAGTTGCTACAAATGTCAAAATGATGCAACAGTGATGTAGTGAGAGTTGATATTAATTTCAAAATCACGCTAAAGTGATGTCGTGAGAGTTGCTACGATCCTCAAAATGATGGTACAGTGATGTAATGACAGTTGCTAGGAATCTCAAAATGATGCTCCAGTAATGTCGTGAGAGTTGCGACTATCCTCAAAATGATGCGACAGTGATGTAATGAGAGTTGCTACAAATGTCCAAATGATGCTTAAGTGATGTAATGAGAGTGGCTACAAACCTAAGAAATGATGCTACAGTGATGTGGTGAGAGTTGCTACGATCCTCAAAATGATGCTACAGTGATGTTATGACAGTTGCTACTAACCTAAGAAATTATACTGACAGTGTTGTGGTGAGAGTTGATAGTAATTTCAAAATAAAGCGAAAGTGGTGTAATGACAGTTGATACTTCTCTAAGAAATGATGCGACAGTGATGTAATGAGAGTTGCTACAAATGTCCAAATGATGCTTAAGTGATGCAATGAGAGTTGCTACGAATCTCAAAATGATGCTAGAGTGATGTAATGAGATTTGCTACAAACCTAAGAAATGATGCTACAGTAATGTCGTGAGAGTTGCGACTATCCTCAAAATGATGCGACAATGATGTATTGAGAGTTGCTACGATCCTCAAAATGATGCTACAGTGATGTAGTGAGGTTTGCTACGAACCGCAAAATGATGCTACAGTGATGTAATGAGAGTTGCTACGAATCTCAAAATGATGCTAGAGTGATGTAACGAGATTTGCGACAAACCTAAGAAATGATGCTACAGTAATGTCGTGAGAGTTGCGACTATCCTCAAAATGATGCGACAATGATGTATTGAGAGTTGCTACGATCCTCAAAATGATGCTACAGTGATGTGGTGAGAGTTGCTACGATCCTCAAAATGATGCTACAGTGATGTTATGACAGTTGCTACTAACCTAAGAAATTATACTGACAGTGTTGTGGTGAGAGTTGATAGTAATTTCAAAATCATGCTAAAGTGATGTCATGAGAGTTGCTTCTAACCGAAGAAATGATGCTACAGTGATATAGGCAGAGTTGGTACGATGCTCAAACTGATGCTTCCAGTCATGTAGTGAGAGTTGCTACAAACCTCAAAATGATGCTACAGTGATGTCATGGGAGATGCTACTAACCTAAGAAATGATGCTACAGTGATGTAGTGAGAGTTGCTACGAACCGCAAAATGATGCTACAGTGATGTAATGAGGGTTGCTATTTACCTAAGAAATGATGCTACAGTGATGTGGTGAGAGTTGCTACTAACCTAAGAAATGATGCGACAGTGATGTAGTGAGAGTTGCGACTAACCTAAGAAATGATGCGACAGTGATGTAGTGAGAGTTGCGACTAATCTAAAAATGATGGTACAGTGATGTAGTGAGAGTTGCTACGATGCTGAAAATGATGCTTACAGTAATGTTGTGAGAGTTGCTTAAAACCTCAAAATAATGCTACAGTGATGTCGTGAGAGTTGCGACTATCCTCAAAATGATGTTAAGTGATGTAATGAGAGTTGCGACAAACCTAAGAAGTGATGCGACAGTGATGTGGTGAGAGTTGATACTAATTTCAAAATAATGCTAAAGTGGTGTAGTGAGAGTTGCTACGAACCGCAAAATGATGTTACAGTGATGAAATGAGAGTTGCTACTTACTTAAGAAATGATGCTACAGTGATGTGGTGAGAGTTGCTACGAACCTCAAAATGATGGTACAGTGATGTAATGACAGTTGCTAGGAATCTCAAAATGATGCTCCAGTAATGTCGTGAGAGTTGTGACTATCCTCAAAATGATGCTACAGTGATGTAATGAGAGTTGCTACAAATGTCCAAATGATGCTTAAGTGATGTAATGAGAGTGGCTACAAACCTAAGAAATGATGCTACAGTGATGGAATGAGAGTTGCTACAAATGACCAAATGATGCTAGAGTGATGTAATGAGAGTTGCTACAAACCTAAGAAATTATGCTACAGACATGTGCTGAGAGTTGATAGTAATTTCAAAATCATGCTAAAGTGATGTAATGAGAGTTGCTACTTAACTGAGAAATGATGCGACAGTGATGTGGTGAGAGTTGCTACGAACCTCAAAATGATGCGACAGTGATGTAGTGAGAGTTGCTACGATCCTCAAAATGATGCGACAGTGATGTGGTGAGAGTTGCTACGATCCTCAAAATGAGGTGGCAATGATGTAGTGAGAGTTGATAGTAATTTCAAAATAATGCTAAAGCGGTGTAATGAGAGTTGCTACTTCCCTAAGAAATGATGCTACAGTGATGTAGTGAGGTTTGCTACGAACCTCAAAATAATGCTACAGTGATGTAATTAGAGTTGCTACTAATCTCAAAATGATGCTAGAGTGATGTAATGAGATTTGCTACAAACCTAAGAAATGATGCTACAGTGATGTGGTGAGAGTTGCTATGATCCTCAAAATGATGCTACAGTGATGTTATGACAGTTGCTACTAACCTAAGAAATTATACTGACAGTGTTGTGGTGAGAGTTGATAGTAATTTCAAAATCATGCTAAAGTGATGTCATGAGAGTTGCTTCTAACCGAAGAAATGATGCTACAGTGATATAGGCAGAGTTGGTACGATGCTCAAACTGATGCTTCCAGTCATGTAGTGAGAGTTGCTACAAACCTCAAAATGATGCTACAGTGATGTCATGGGAGATGCTACTAACCTAAGAAATGATGCTACAGTGATGTAGTGGGAGTTGCTACGAACCGCAAAATGATGCTACAGTGATGTAATGAGGGTTGCTATTTACCTAAGAAATGATGCTACAGTGATGTGGTGAGAGTTGCTACTAACCTAAGAAATGATGCGACAGTGATGTAGTGAGAGTTGCTACTAACCTAAGAAATGATGCGACAGTGATGTAGTGAGAGTTGCGACTAATCTCAAAATGATGGTACAGTGATGTAGTGAGAGTTGCTACGATGCTCAAAATGATGCTTACAGTAATGTTGTGAGAGTTGCTTAAAACCTCAAAATAATGCTACAGTCATGTCGTGAGAGTTGCGACTATCCTCAAAATGATGCGACAGTGATGTAATGAGAGTTGCTACAAATGTCCAAATGATGCTTAAGTGATGTAATGAGAGTGGCTACAAACCTAAGAAATGATGCTACAGTGATGTAATGAGAGTTGCTACAAATGACCAAATGATGCTAGAGTGATGTAATGAGAGTTGCTACAAACCTAAGAAATGATGCTACAGACATGTGCTGAGAGTTGATAGTAATTTCAAAATCACGCTGAAGTGATGTAATGAGAGTTGCTACTTACCTAAGAAATGATGCTACAGTGATGTGGTGAGAGTTGCTACTAATCTCAAAATGATGCTACAGTAATTTCGTGAGAGTTGCGACTATCCTCAAAATGATGCGACAATGATGTAGTGAGAGTTGCTACGATCCTCAAAATGATTCTACAGTGATGTGATGACAGTTGCTACTAACCTAAGAAATTATGCTGACAGTGTTGTGGTGAGAGTTGATTAGTAATTTCAAAATCATGCTAAAGCGATGTCATAAGAGTTGCTTCTAACCAAACAAATGATGCTACAGTGATGTGGTGAAAGTTGCTACGAACCTAAAACTGATACTTCCAGTAATGTCGTGAGAGTTGCTACAAACCTCAAAATGATGCTGCAGTGATGTCATGGGAGTTGCTACTAACCTAAGAAATGATGCTACAGTTATATAACAAGAGTTGCTACAAATGTCAAAATGATGCAACAGTGATGTAGTGAGAGTTGATAGTAATTTCAAAATCACGCTAAAGTGATGTCGTGAGAGTTGCTACGATCCTCAAAATGATGGTTCAGTGATGTAATGACAGTTGCTAGGAATCTCAAAATGATGCTCCAGTAATGTCGTGAGAGTTGCGACTATCCTCAAAATGATGCGACAGTGATGTAATGAGAGTGGCTACAAACCTAAGAAATGATGCTACAGTGATGTGGTGAGAGTTGCTACGATCCTCAAAATGATGCTACAGTGATGTTATGACAGTTGCTACTAACCTAAGAAATTATACTGACAGTGTTGTGGTGAGAGTTGATAGTAATTTCAAAATAAAGCGAAAGTGGTGTAATGACAGTTGATACTTCCCTAAGAAATGATGCTACAATGATGTAGTGAGGTTTGCTACGAACCGCAAAATGATGCTACAGTGATGCAATGAGAGTTGCTACGAATCTCAAAATGATGCTAGAGTGATGTAATGAGATTTGCTACAAACCTAAGAAATGATGCTACAGTAATGTCGTGAGAGTTGCGACTATCCTCAAAATGATGCGACAATGATGTATTGAGAGTTGCTACGATCCTCAAAATGATGCTACAGTGATGTAGTGAGGTTTGCTACGAACCGCAAAATGATGCTACAGTGATGTAATGAGAGTTGCTACGAATCTCAAAATGATGCTAGAGTGATGTAACGAGATTTGCTACAAACCTAAGAAATGATGCTACAGTGATGTAGTGAGAGTTGCGACTATCCTCAAAATGATGCGACAATGATGTATTGAGAGTTGCTACGATCCTCAAAATGATGCTACAGTGATGTGGTGAGAGTTGCTACGATCCTCAAAATGATGCTACAGTGATGTTATGACAGTTGCTACTAACCTAAGAAATTATACTGACAGTGTTGTGGTGAGAGTTGATAGTAATTTCAAAATCAGGCTAAAGTGATGTCATGAGAGTTGCTTCTAACCGAAGAAATGATGCTACAGTGATATAGGCAGAGTTGGTACGATGCTCAAACTGATGCTTCCAGTCATGTAGTGAGAGTTGCTACAAACCTCAAAATGATGCTACAGTGATGTCATGGGAGATGCTACTAACCTAAGAAATGATGCTACAGTGATGTAGTGAGAGTTGCTACGAACCGCAAAATGATGCTACAGTGATGTAATGAGGGTTGCTATTTACCTAAGAAATGATGCTACAGTGATGTGGTGAGAGTTGCTACGATGCTCAAAATGATGCTGACAGTAATGTTGTGAGAGTTGCTTAAAACCTCAAAATAATGCTACAGTCATGTCGTGAGAGTTGCGACTATCCTCAAAATGATGTTAAGTGATGTAATGAGAGTTGCGACAAACCTAAGAAGTGATGCTACAGTGATGTGGTGAGAGTTGATACTAATTTCAAAATAATGCTAAAGTGGTGTAGTGAGAGTTGCTACGAACCGCAAAATGATGTTACAGTGATGAAATGAGAGTTGCTACTTACTTAAGAAATGATGCTACAGTGATGTGGTGAGAGTTGCTACGAACCTCAAAATGATGGTACAGTGATGTAATGACAGTTGCTAGGAATCTCAAAATGATGCTCCAGTAATGTCGTGAGAGTTGTGACTATCCTCAAAATGATGCGACAGTGATGTAATGAGAGTTGCTACAAATGTCCAAATGATGCTTAAGTGATGTAATGAGAGTGGCTACAAACCTAAGAAATGATGCTACAGTGATGTAATGAGAGTTGCTACAAATGACCAAATGATGCTAGAGTGATGTAATGAGATTTGCTACAAACCTAAGAAATTATGCTACAGACATGTGCTGAGAGTTGATAGTAATTTCAAAATCATGCTAAAGTGATGTAATGAGAGTTGCTACTTAACTGAGAAATGATGCGACAGTGATGTGGTGAGAGTTGCTACGATCCTCAAAATGATGCGACAGTGATGTGGTGAGAGTTGCTACGATCCTCAAAATGAGGTGGCAATGATGTAGTGAGAGTTGATACAAATCTCAAACTGATGCTGACAGTGATGTAGTGAGACTTGATAGTAATTTCAAAATAATGCTAAAGCGGTGTAATGAGAGTTGCTACTTCCCTAAGAAATGATGCTACAGTGATGTAGTGAGATTTGCGAAGAACCTCAAAATAATGCTACAGTGATGTAATTAGAGTTGCTACTAATCTCAAAATGATGCTAGAGTGATGTAATGAGATTTGCTACAAACCTAAGAAATGATGCTACAGTGATGTGGTGAGAGTTGATAGTAATTTCAAAATCATGCTAAAGTGATGTAATGAGTTGCTACTTACCTAAGAAATGATGCTACAGTGATGTCATGGGAGTTGCTACTTACTTAAGGAATGATGCTACAGTGATGTGGTGAGAGTTGCTACGAACCTCAAAATGATGGTACAGTGATGTAATGACAGTTGCTAGGAATCTCAAAATGATGCTCCAGTAATGTCGTGAGAGTTGCGACTATCCTCAAAATGATGCGACAGTGATGTAATGGGAGTTGCTACAAATGTCCAAATGATGCTTAAGTGATGTAATGAGAGTGGCTACAAACCTAAGAAATTATGCTACAGTGATGTGGTGAGAGTTGATAGTAATTTCAAAATCATGCTAAAGTGATGTAATGAGAGTTGCTACTTACCGAAGAAATGATGCTACAGTGATGTAATGAGAGTTGCTACTAACCTAAGAAATGATGCTACATTGATGTGGTGAGAGTTGCTAGGAATCTCAAAATGATGCTACAGTAATGTCGTGAGAGTTGCTACTATCCTAAAAATGATGCGACAGTGATGCGATAATTGCGATGAAGCTCATAATGAAACTACAGTGATGTATTAAGAGTTGCTACAAACCTCAAAATGATGTTGAAAGTGATGTAATGAGAGTTGCTAAAAACCTCAAAATGATGCGACAGTGATGTAATGAGAGTTGCTACTAACCTAAGAAATGATGCTACATTGATGTGGTGAGAGTTGCTAGGAATCTCAAAATGATGCAGGGTGACTTTGTGGAAAGTCTTGCACTCCCAACACATTCATTCTCACTAATGCAGTGACAGGTCAGAGCCAAGGGAGCCTCCATGTCCACAGATGTCCACATGGCAGCTGGACTTCCTTTTTCACTCCTTCCCGTTCCTCCTGGTACTTTTTGGCCACCGTTTGTTTGATGGTCTGAAAATGACACCCAGAGTAAATCAATACATTGAAATTAGAGATGAAATAAACTGGAGATATCAAGGACTGCTTTAGATCATTTCCACACAAACCTTTCTGGTTGGCAAACATATGAGGCTCAAGGACCTGAACCAGTTCCCTGAACCCTTCCCTCTCAACAGTGCTGAGGGGCTGGCAGTCCTTCAGGATCAAATTCAGCAGAGCCTCATCCAGCATCTGCTTCCTGGAAGCTGGATGGTTAAAGATGAAGGAGAGAAGAAATGAAGAAGAATTAATGATCAATGAAGCAACTGTGAGTCAGTTGGAGAGTGGCTGTATACCTGAGTTCATCCTGGTGGATCTGGGACTTCATTCTCATGCCTGGCCCCATCATGCCTCAGCACTGAAGAGGTGCTTTTGTTGAGATGAGACGCTTCTGTCCAACAAATGCCACATTCAACCTGCAGAAAATAACATGAGTACTCAGCTAAAAGTTCCTTTCTTCATGGTGACTGGTGTTTCTTAGTCTTAGACCACCAGGTTTCCAATGAGGTGTATCGGATACGTTGTTGTGTGCCGCTGAAATCCGTCCAATTCCGGCGTTGTTTCCTCATGAAATATGTTTGCCTTAAAGCTCATTAAAGTGTTGAACCACAATATCGTTCACCATAACTTAGTCAACTTCAAGATAACCTACTTCTACATTCCAGTCCCGGCTGCTCCTGTTCTGCTGCAGTCCAGAAAACAACAACCCGATACAATTGGCGCTCCTTCCCACAGCTCCGGCCTGGATCCGCATGGTTCCGCTGACTGACTGTGAGACGCGCTCCCTCCAGAGTGGCACAGCCCGATGGGGGTCCTTATCTGGCACGGGGGCGTAAAACAGGTGCGACTGCAAAGCCTGGTTTATTCTGCGTCGAGGGAACGCGTTGCTCTGCTCTTCACCGCCAAGCCGCTAGGGGGTGTGGCTTTGCCTTTGTATTGTTTACGGGGCTCTTGTCGGATTCCTCGGTTTTTTTCCGGTCACAGACAACAATTGTTGGCCATTTGTCAGTCTTTGTAGTGCCGCGAAGAGGCGTTGTAGAGGTGGTCGTACTTGAGCACCTCCTCGATAATCCTTTCTTCAGCTTGGTCCATTTTTTCTTGGAGCCTTCACCACAGAAACTTTGAAAATGGCGGTGTTGCTGTGCCGCGACTGAACCGGAAATAACGTTCTGAGCAGACCAATCACAGTACTCGACGATGACGTCACCACGCGTCGACGCAATGCGTAAGCGGGATTTTTTGGAGGCGCGTTTCAGGCTCCGGCGGAGGTATGAATACTACGCGACTCAGAAGCATAAATCAGGCTTAAATCAGGCTTTATAGTCCAACAGGAAGTTAGCATGTCAGGGATGAGACACCCTTTTCGTCCAACAGGAAGTTAGCATGTCAGGGATGAGACACCCTGATAGTCCAAAAGGAAGTTAGCATGTCAGGGATGAGACACGCTTATCGTCCAACAGGAAGTTAGCATGTCAGGGATGAGACACGCTTATCGTCCAACAGGAAGTTAACATGTCAGGGATGAGACATGCATATCGTCCAACAGGAAGTTAGCATGTCAGGGATGAGACACGCTTATCGTCCAACAGGAAGTTAGCATGTCAGGGATGAGACACGCTTATCGTCCAACAGGAAGTTAGCATGTCAGGGATGAGACACCCTGATAGTCCAACAGGAAGTTACCATCTCCATGGTTCCCTTGACCAGAAGCCAGTGGGATCGTTCCATTCTGACATCTTGATTGACATTTGTCCTTCTCTTAGCTAAATAGTTGGCAATCATTTGAAAAAAACCTTGATTTACTTTTTGTATTTTGATCTTCAGCTCATTTGCATACTTTTGTTAAAATTCTCCCCTTTTTGTCTTTTTTTTCTGCTGTTTTGAGCACAAAGTCCACCTGGTGCCTAAAGACCAGTTCAGCATGGACTACGTTGAACCTTCAGTCCGCTGCATCAGCACCCATGGATGGTTCCCCCCTGACAGGAGGATTCTGGTGAGGAACATTAGTGGGACAGCGCTCTTTTTAGAAGGGTTCTGATCCACCTTCCCTCCCCCTGTAGCTCCTCCTGTGTCCCCTCAGCGCTCTTGTTAGAACGGTTCTGATCCACCTTCCCTCCCCCTGTAGCTCCTCCTGTGTCCCCTCAGCGCTCTTGTTAGAAGGGTTCTGATCCACCTTCCCTCCCCCTGTAGCTCCTCCTGTGTCCCCTCACGTTTCCAAACTCCCTCCCACTGGCTGGTGCTGAAGGAGGGCCAGAGCTCCTCCTACAGGAGCCCATCCTGGCCTCCCCCGCTGCAGCTCTTCCACTGACCTCCCACCAGAGAGATGAGCCCCCTGGTTCAGAGGTGACAGACCACCTCTGGGAGCAGACAACAGAGACCACATCAGGCTGGACTCCGTGCAGGTACGGAGGCTGACGGCTGCTGAGTGAGTGAGTTTACGACGCTCCCACCACTGCTGCTGGATTGATTTAACACATCTGGAATATTTAGATTTATTCTGGGTCAACATCTGCATCTGTTGAAGTCCTCAGTCTCCATGCAGGTGGTGTTGTTCCAGATAAAAGGTCTCAATAACAGCATCACTCCAGGTGAAACCATTCCAAAGAAGGCTAAGTGGAGCTGGCATATCAGCCCCCAATGGAAGCCTGCTGCTGCTGCCAAGCTCTCCATGTCATCATGGAAAAGTTGATTGTTCAACTCAATGTTTTTCCCATTGGGAGGAGATTTGTTGTTCCACCATGAAGTCTTTTCTGGTGATGAGTTTGTGTGTTGTAGTAGCATGAAGATATCTTGTTATCATGATCAACTCATCTGGCCTGGTGGAAGAACGCTGCTGTGTTTGGATTCAGACGAGTCAAATCTGAACCAGGGACTTGTAGTTTTATCCTCGGTCTCCGGACTCATAAAATGGAGACCGGCCCAGTTTGACACTTTTGAACTCCTTCATGATGTTCAAATCTCATGACTGAGATTCGTGATTGGAAACATCGGCGGTTCAGGAAAGAAAACATGTAGCATTGAACATCGCTCTCATCCTTCTACTCAGAACGCTGCGGTGGACTCCACCGTGTCCAGGCTTTGGGCAGATACGTCTTCATCCTCCACCACCACCAGCCGCTCCACCCCACCCACCCTGTGCAGGTCTACATTACCAGGGTCGGATCTGGCAGGGTGGAGGATCTTTGATTCATCTTAGCTTTCCTGCTCCGGCTGTTTGAGAAACATTCAAATGGAGATGGTTGTTTGTGTCTTCCAGGCCACGCCAACGCCTCCTTCTGTCCCCACGCTTACGGCTGCCGAAACGTGCCGGTGTCTGAAAACCAGATCATTCTGGATGTGCCGGACCACCAGGTCCTCCTCACCTGCAGGTTCCTGCAGGCAGAGCCCTGTGGTGGTAGGTTTCCTGCTCCTCTGCTGGACTGATACCCTCTCCCTTTCCCCACACGTATCTGCTGTTTCTACTCTGTGCCTCCTTCTCCTCTGTCAGGCCTGGACTTCTTCCTTCTGTCTGTCCAGGATTACGTCCTGGTGGTGCCTGAGAGCAGCTCCAGCTCCAGCTCCCTGAACCAAGAACCACTGGAGAAATCTGACCACTTCATCAGCAACTGTGGCCTCAACAGCTTTCATGTCAAGTCGGTGTCTCTCAGCCTGAGTTGGTCCCTGTTCTGTATGCCTGAATGTTCTAGAGGAACTAAACTGGGCCTGACTGGGACGCTTCTGTCTGCTCAGATTTGGGTTGTGAATGCATTCAGATGTCATTTACAAGCATTGGAACTAAAGACCTGAGCCTCAAGAATATTTAGTTCTTGATTTACTTTCTCTTGCAGGGTTTCATTTTGTGCTAATTTTCTTTTGAAGATCTTTGTTTTTTTGTTGTCCTTCCATTTAGCAAGTTTGGCTAAGAACCGTTTCCCCACTAAACTAATTTTCCTAAAATGTCTCGCTAACATTTCCTTTTTCTCTGTCGTCCCTCCTGTCCTTCGTCTCCATTCTGTCTCAGCTCAGCTGTGTCTCTTGGGCTCTCTTCACCAATGGCGCCCTGCCTTGTGCCTGCCATGAGGTTGGAGCTGAGAGTGACACCTGCGAGTCATTTGCTGGTCGGTGCCGCTGCAGGCCCCATGAGATTGGCCGAGACTGCTCCATGTGGGCCGTGGGTTGCTGGGGATTCCCCTCTGCAGACGTGAGTGTCAGATTGGATGAATGATGAGTAATAAGGGCTTTTAATGATGAGTGAGAGGACGGACCAAAGCAACCTGTCCAACCATGAGAGGACAGTTTGTTGTTCTAGTGTCAGCTCTTTCCACATTACCGCCAGCATCACTTTGAGATTATTAGCAACTATCACTACATTACTATTAGCATCATTTTGGGATCATTAGCAATTCTTACGAAATAACTATCGCATTATTTTTAGGTTCGTAGCAACTCATCCTACATGACTGTCAGCATCACTTTGAGGTTGTTCGAAACACTTACTACATTACTGTCAGCATCACTGAGTTCATTAGCAACTATCACTACATTACTGTTAGCATGATTTTGAGTTTATGAGCAATTCTTCCTACATCACTGTAGCATTATTTTGAGGTTTTTAGTAGCTCTTACTAAATTACTGTCATCATTTTGAGGTTATTAGCAGCTCTTACTAGATTACTGTTAGCATCATTTTGAGGTTATTCGAAAATGTCACTCCGTTACTGTTAGCATCATTTTGAGTTCATTCGCAATTCTTACGCCAGCACTGTCACATCATTTTGAGATCAATAGCAATTCTTCCAACATCACTGTTGCATTATTTTGAGGTTATTAGCAACTCTTACTACATGACTCTCAGCATCATTTTTAGGTTACTCGCAACTTTCACTACATTACTGTTAGCATCATTTTGAGTTCATTAGCAATTATTACTACATCACTGTCATATCATTTTAGATCATTACCAATTCTTCTGACATCACTATAGCATTATTTTGAGGTTCATAGCAACTCTTACTACATGACTGTCAGCATCACTTTGAGGTTGTTCGAAACACTTACTACATCACTGTCGCATCATTTTGAGATCATTAGCAATTCTTCTGACATCACTGTCAAATTATTTTGAGGTTCGTAGCAACTCTTACTACATTATTGTTGCATTATTTAAAGGTTCGTAGCAACTCTTACTACATTACTGTCAGCATCACTTTGAGTTTATTAGCAACTTTCACTACATTACTGTTAGCATCATTTTGAGTTTATTAGCATTTCTTATGACATCACTGTAGCATGAAATTGACTTCATTAGCAACTCTTACTACATGACTGTCAGCATCACTTTGAAGTTGTTCGAAACACTTACTACATGACTGTCAGCATCACTTTGAGGTTGTTCGAAACTCTTACTACATTACTGTAAGCATCACTGAGTTCATTAGCAACTATCACTACATTATTGTTAGCATCATCTTGAGATCATTACCAATTCTTCTGACATCACTGTCGCATTATTTTGAGGTTCGAAGCAACTCTTACTGCTTTACTGTTGCATTTTTTAAGGTTCGTAGGAACCCTTACTACATGACTGTCAGAATCACTTTGAGGTTGTTCGAAACACTTACTATATTACTATCAGCATCACTGAGTTGATTAGCAACTATCACTACATTACTATTAGCATCATTTTGAGTTCATTAGCAATTCTTCCGACATCACTGTCGCAATATTTTGAGGTTCGTAGCAACTTTTATTACATTAATGTCGCATTATTTTTAGGTTCGTAGCAACGCATCCTACATGACTGTCAGCATCACTTTGAGGTTATTCGAAACACTTAGTACATTACTGTAAGCATCACTGAGTTGATTAGCAACTATCACTAGATTACTGTTAGCATCATTTTGAGTTCATTAGCAATTCTTACTACATCACTGTCGCATCATTTTGAGATCATTAGCAATTCTTCCGACATCACTGTCGCATTATTTTGAGGTTCGTAGCCACTGTTACTACATGACTGTCAGCATCACTTTGAGTTGATTAGCAACTTTCACTACATTACTGTTAGCATCATTTTAAGTTCATGAGCAATTCTCACGACATCACTGTAGCATTGAATTGAGCTCATTAGCAACTCTTACTAAATGACTGTCAGCATCACTTTTAGGTTGTTCGAAACACTTACTACATTACTGTTAGTATCACTGAGTTAATTAGCAACTATCACTACATTACTGTTCGCATCATTTTGAGTTCATTCGCAATTCTTCCGACATCACTGTCGCAATATTTTGAGGTTCGTAGCAACTTTTACTACATTACTGTCGCATTATTATGAGGTTCGTAGCAACTCTTAGGACATGACTGTCAGCATCACTTTGAGGTTATTCGAAAGGTTCACTCCATTACTGTTAGCATCATCTTGAGTTCATTAGCAATTCTTCTGACATCACTGTCGCAATATTTTGAGGTTTGTAGCAACTTTTACTACATTACTGTCGCATTATTTTGAGGTTCGTAGCAACTCTTACTACATGACTGTCAGCATCACTTTGAGTTTTTTAGCAACTATCACTACATTACTGTTAGCATCATTTTGAGTTAATGAGCAATTCTCACGACATCACTGTAGCATTGAATTGAGTTCATTAGCAACTCTTACTAAATGACTGTCAGCATCACTTTGAGGTTGTTCGAAACTCTTACTTCATTACTTTAAGCGTCACTGAGTTTCTTAGCAACTATCGCTACATTACTATTAGCATCATCTTGAGTTCATTAACAATTCTTCCGACATCACTGTCGCAATATTTTGAGGTTCGGAGCAACTTTTACTACATGACTGTCGCATTATCTTGAGGTTTGTAGCAACACTTACTACATGACTGTCAGCATCACTTTGAGGTTATTCGAAACTTTCACTCCATTACTGTTAGCATCATTTTGAGTTCATTAGCGATTCTTACTACGTCACTGTCGCATCATTTTGAGATCATTAGCAATTCTTCCGACATAACTGTCGCATTATTTTGAGGTTCGTAGCAACTCTTGCTACATGACTGTCAGCATCACTTTGAGGTTCTTCGAAACACTTACTACATTACTGTAAGCATCACTGAGTTGATTAGCAACTATCACTACATTACTGTTAGCATCATTTTGAGTTCATGAGCAATTCTTCCGACATCACTGTCGCAATATTTTGAGGTTTGTAGCAACTCTTACTACATTACTGTCAGCATCACTTTGAGTTTATTTGCAACTTTCACTACATTACTGTTAGCATCATTTTGAGTTTATTAGCAACTATCACTACATTACTGTTAGCATCATTTTGAGTTAATGAGCAATTCTCACGACATCACTGTGGCATTGAATTGAGTTCATTAGCAACTCTTACTAAATGACTGTCAGCAATACTTTGAGGTTGTTCGAAACTCTTACTACATGACTGTAAGCATCACTGAGTTGATTAGCAACTATCACTACATTACTGTTAGCATCATCTTGAGTTCATTAGCAATTCTTCCGACATCACTGTCGCAATATTTTGAGGTTCGTAGCAACTTTTACTACATTACTGTCGCATTATTTTGAGGTTCGTAGCAACTCTTAGTACATGACTGTCAGCATCACTTTGAGGTTATTCGAAACGTTCACTCCATTACTGTTAGCATCATTTTGAGATCATTACCAATTCTTCTGACATCACTGTCGCATCATTTTGAGATCTTTAGCAATTCTTCTGACATCACTGTCGCATTATTTTGAGGTTCGTAGCAACTCTTACAACATGACTGTCAGCATCACTTTGAGGTTCTTCGAAACTTTCACTCCATTACTGTTAGCATCATTTTGAGTTCATTAGCAATTCTTATGACATCACAGTAGCATTCAATTGAGTTCATTAGCAATTCTTACTACATCACTGTCGCATCATTTTGAGATCATTAGCAATTCTTCTGACATCACTGTCGCATTATTTTGAGGTTCGTAGCAACTCTTACTGCATGACTGTCAGCATCACTTTGAGGTTGTTCGAAACACTTAGTACATTACTGTAAGCATCACTGAGTTGATTAGCAACTATCACTACTTTACTGTTAGCATCATTTTGAGTTCATTAGCAATTCTTCCATCATCACTGTCGCAATATTTTGAGGTTTGTAGCAACTTTTACTACATTACTGTCGCATTATTTTGAGGTTCGTAGCAACTCTTACTACATTACTGTCAGCATCACTTTTAGGTTGTTCGAAACGTTCACTCCATTACTGTTAGCATCATTTTGAGTTTCTTAGCATTTCTTACTAAATCACTGTCGCATCATTTTGAGATATTTAGCAATTCTTCTGACATCACTGTCGCATTATTTTGATGTTCGTAGCAACTCTTTCGACATTACTGTTTCATTATTTAAAGGTTCGTAGCAACTCTTACTACATTACTGTCAGCATCACTTTGAGTTTATTAGCAACTTTGACTCCATTAATTTTAGCATCATTTTGAGTTCATTAGCAATTCATACTAAATCACTGTAGCATCATTTTGAGATCATTAGCAATTCTTCTGACATCATTGTCGCATTATTTTGAGGTTCGTAGCAACTCTTACTGCATGACTGTCAGCATCACTTTGAGGTTGTTCAAAACACTTAGTATATTACTATAAGCAACACTGAGTTGATTAGCAACTATCACTACATTACTGTTAGCATCATTTTGAGTTCATGAGCAATTCTTCGGACATCACTGTCGCAATATTTTGAGGTTCTTTGCAACTTTTACTCCATTACTGTCGCATTATTTTGAGGTTCTTTGCAACTCTTACTACATTACTGTCAGCATCACATTGAGGTTATTCGAAACTTTCACTCCATTACTGTTAGCATCATTTTGAGTTCATTAGCAATTCTTATGACATCACAGTAGCATTCAATTGAGTTCATTAGCAATTCTTACTACATGACTGTCGCATCATTTTGAGATCATTAGCAATTCTTCTGACATCACTGTCGCATTATTTTGAGGTTCGTAGCAATTCTTACTACATGACTGTCAGCATCACTTTGAAGTTGTTCGAAACACTTAGTACATTACTGTAAGCATCACTGAGTTCATTAGCAACTATCACTACATTACTGTTAGCATCATTTTGAGTTCATTCGCAATTCTTACGACATCACTGTCGCATCATTTTGAGATCATTAGCAATTCTTCTGACATCACTGTCGCAATATTTTTAGGTTCGTATTAACTCTTACTACATGACTGTCAGCATCACTTTGAGGTTATTCGAAACTTTCACTCCATTAATGTTAGCATCATTTTGAGTTCATTAGCAATTCTTACTAAATCACTGTAGCATCATTTTGAGATCATTCGCAATTCTTCTGAATTCACTGTCGCATTTTTTTGAGGTTCGTAGCAACTCTTACTACATTACTGTCGCATTATTTAAAGGTTCGTAGCAACTCTTACTGCATGACTGTCAACATCACTTTGAGGTTGTTCGAAACTCTTACTACATTACTGTCAGCATCAGTGAGTTGATTAGCAACTATCACTACTTTACTGTTAGCATCATTTTGAGTTCATTAGCAATTCTTCCAACATCACTGTTGCAATATTTTGAGGTTTGTAGCAACTTTTACTACATTACTGTCGCATTATTTTGAGGTTCGTAGCAACTCTTACTACATGACTGTCGGCATCCCTTTGAGGTTATTCGAAACTTTCACTCCATTACTGTTCGCATCATTTTGAGTTCATTAGCAATTCTTACGACATCACAGTAGCATTAAATTGAGTTCATTAGCAACTCTTACTACATGACTTTCAGCATCACTTTGAAGTTGTTCGAAACACTTACTACATTACTGTAACCATCACTGAGTTTTTTAGCAACTATCGCTACATTAGTGTTAGCATCATTTTGAGATCATTAGCAATTCTTCCGACATCACTGTCGCAATATTTTTAGGTTCGTATTAACTCTTACTACATGTCTGTCAGCATCACTTTGAGGTTTTTCGAAACTTTCACTCCATTAATGTTAGCATCATTTTGAGTTCATTAGCAATTCTTACTAAATCACTGTAGCATCATTTTGAGTTCATTAGCAATTCTTACTAAATCACTGTAGCATCATTTTGAGATCATTAGCAATTCTTCTGACATCACTGTCGCATTATTTTGAGGTTGTTCGAAACTCTTACTACATGACTGTCAGCATCACTCTGAGGTTGTTTGAAATGTTCACTCCATTACTGTTAGCAGCATTTTGAGTTCATTAGCAATTCTTACTAAATCACTGTCGCATTATTTTGAAGTTCGTAGCAAGTCTTACTACATGACATTCAGCATCACTTTGAGGTTGTTCGAAACTCTTACTACATTACTGTTAGCATCATTTTGATTTCATTCGCAATTCTTACTAAATCACTGTCGCATCATTTTGAGATCTTTCGCAATTCTTCTTACATCACTGTCGCATTATTTTGAGGGTCTTAGCAACTCTTACTGCATGACTGTCAGCATCATTTTGAGGTTGTTCGAAACTCTTACTACATTACTGTAAGCATCACTGAGTTGATTGGCAACTATCACTACATTACTGTTTGCATCATTTTGAGTTCAATAGCAATTCTTCCGATGTCATTGTCGCAATATTTTGAGGTTCGTAGCAACTTTTACTACATTACTGTCGCATTATTTTGAGTTTCGTAGCAACTCTTACTACATGACTGTCAGCATCACTTTGAGGTTATTCGAAACTTTCACTCCATTACTGTGAGCAGCATTTTGAGTTCATTAGCAATTCTTACTAAATCACTGTCGCATCATTTTGAGATCTTTAGCAATTCTTCTGACATCACTGTCGCATTATTTTGAGTTTCGTCGCAACCCTTACTACATGACTTTCAGCATCAGTTTGAAGTTGTTCGAAACACTTACTACATGACTGTCAGCATCACTTTGAGGTTGTTCGAAACTCTTACTACATTACTGTAAGCATCACTGAGTTTTTTAGCAACTATTGCTACATTACTGTTAGCATCATCTTGAGTTCATTAGCAATTCTTACGACATCATTGTCGCATCATTTTGAGATCATTAGCAATTCTTCCGACATCACTGTCGCAATATTTTTAGGTTTGTATTAACTCTTACTACATTTCTGTCAGCATCACTTTTAGGTTATTCGAAACTTTCATTTCATTAATGTTAGCATCATTTTGAGTTCATTAGCAATTCTTACTAAATCACTGTAGCATCATTTTGAGATCATTAGCAATTCTTACTAAATCACTGTAGCATCATTTTGAGATCATTAGCAATTCTTCTGACATCACTGTCGCATTGTTTTGAGGTTCGTAGAAACTCTTACTACATGACTGTCAGCATCACTTTGAGGTTATTCGAAACTTTCACTCCATTACTGTGAGCATCATTTTGACTTCATTAGCAATTCTTACTAAATCACTGTCGCATCATTTTGAGATCTTTAGCAATTCTTCTGACATCACTGTCGCATTATTTTGAGGTTCGTAGCAACTCCTACTGCATGACTGTCAGCATCACTTTGAGGTTGTTCGAAACACTTACTACATTACTGTAAGCATCACTGAGTTGATTAGCAACTATCACTACATTACTGTTAGCATCATTTTGAGTTCATTAGCAATTCTTACTACATGACTGTCGCATCATTTTGAGATCATTAGCAATTCTTCTGACATCACTGTCGCATCATTTTGAGATCATTAGCAATTCTTCTGACATCACTGTCACATCATTTTGAGGTTCGTAGCAACTCTTACTACATTATTGTTGCATTATTTTAAGGTTCGTAGCAACCCTTACTACATTACTGTCAGCATCACTTTGAGTTTTTTCGCAACTATCACTACATACCTGTTAGCATCATTTTGAGTTTTTGAGCAATTCTCACGACATCACTGTAGCATTAAATTCAGTTCATTAGCAACTCTTACTAAATGACTTTCAGCATCACTTTGAGGTTGGTCGAAACTCTTACTACATTACTGTAAGCATCACTGAGTTTCTTAGCAACTATCACTACATTACTGTTAG
This sequence comes from Aulostomus chinensis, assembly GCF_037954235.1. NCBI lineage: Eukaryota > Metazoa > Chordata > Actinopteri > Syngnathiformes > Aulostomidae > Aulostomus > Aulostomus chinensis. Next base: position 51,670,950 of record NC_141320.1, on the reverse strand, counting down.
TATCATCTTGAGTTCATTAGCAATTCTTCCGACATCACTGTCGCAATATTTTGAGGTTCGTAGCAACTTTTACTACATGACTGTCGCATTATTTTGAGATTTGTAGCAACACTTACGACATGACTGTCAGCATCACTTTGAGGTTATTCGAAAGTTTCACTCCATTACTGTTAGCATCATTTTGAGGTTAGAAGCAACTCTTACTACATGACTGTCAGCGTCACTTTGAGGTTGTTCGAAACACTTACTACATTACTGTAAGCATTACTGAGTTGATTAGCAACTATCACTACATTACTTTTAGCATCATTTTGAGTTTATTAGCAACTATCACTACATTACTTTTAGCATCATTTTGAGTTTATTAGCAACTATCACTACATTACTGTTAGCTTCATTTTGAGTTTATTAGCAATTCATAGACATCACTGTAGCATCTAATTGAGGTTAGTAGCAACTCTTACTACATGACTGTCAGCATCACTTTGAGGTTGTTTGAAACACTTACGACATTAATGTAAGCATCACTGAGTTTATTAGCAACTATCACTACATTACTGTTAGCATCATTTTGAGGTTAGAAGCAACTGTTACCACATGACTGTCAGCATCACTTTGAGGTTTTTCGAAACACTTACTACATTACTGGAAGCATCACTGACTTGATAAGCAACTATCACTACATTACTAATAGCATCATTTTGAGTTCATTCGCAATTCTTCCGACATCACTGTCGCAATATTTTGAGGTTCGTTGCACCTTTTACTACATTACTTTCGCATTATTTTGAGGTTCGTAGCAACTCTTCGAACATGACTGTCGCATTATTTTGAGGTTCGTAGCAACTCTTCGTACATGACTGTCAGCATCACTTTGTTGTTATTCGAAACACTTACTACATTACTGTAAGCATCACTGAGTTGATTAGCAACTATCACTACATTACTGTTAACATCATTTTGAGTTCATTAGCAATTCTTCCGACATCACTAGCGCAATATTTTGAGGTTCGGAGCAACTTTTACTACATTACTGTCGCATTATTTTGAGGTTCGTAGCAACACTTACTACATGACTGTCAGCATCACTTTGAGGTTATTCGAAAGTTTCACTCCATTACTGTTAGCATCATTTTGAAATCATTAGCAATTCTTACTAAATCACTGTTAGCATCATTATGAGTTCATTAGCAATTCTTCCGACATCACTGTCGCAGTATTTTGAGGTTCGTAGCAACTTTTACGACATTACTGTCGCATTATTTTGAGGTTCGTAGCAACTCTTAGTACATGACTGTCAGCATCACTTTGAGGTTATTCGAAAGTTTCACTCCATTACTGTTAGCATCATTTTGAGTTCATTAGCAATTCTTCCGACATCACTGTCGCAATATTTTGAGGTTCATAGCAACACTTACAACATGACTGTCAGCATCACTTTGAGGTTATTTCGAAACTTTCACTCCATTACTGTTAGCATCATTTTGAGTTCATTAGCAATTCTTTCTACATCACTGTCGCATCATTTTGTGATCATTAGCAATTCTTCCGACATCACTGTCGCATTATTTTGAGGTTCATAGCAACTGTTACTACATGACTGTCAGCATCACTTTGAGTTTATTCGAAACACTTACTACATTACTGTAAGCATCACTTAGTTGATTAGCAACTATCACTACATTACTGTTAGCATCATTTTGAGATCATCAGCAATTCTTCCGACATCACTGTCGCAGTATTTTGAGGTTCATAGCAACTTTTACTACATTACTGTCGCATTATTTTGAGGTTCGTAGCAACTATTAGTACATGACTGTCAGCATCACTTTGAGGTTGTTCGAAACACTTACTACATTACTGTTAGCATCACTGACTTGATTAGCAACTATCACTACATTACTGTTAGCATCATTTTGAGTTCATTAGCAATTCTTCCGACATCACTGTCGCAATATTTTGAGGTTCGTAGCAACTCTTACTACATTATTATTGCATTATTATAAGGTTCGCAGCAACTCTTACTGCATTACTGTCAGCATCACTTTGAGTTTTTTAGCAACTATCACTACATAACTGTTAGCATCATTTTGAGTTGTTGAGCAATTCTCACGACATCACTGTAGCATTAAATTGAGTTCATTAGCAACTCTTACTAAATGACTTTCAGCATCACTTTGAGGTTGTTCGAAACTCTTACTACATTACTGTAAGCATCACTGAGTTTCTTAGCAACTATCACTACATTACTGTTAGCATCATCTTGAGTTCATTAGCAATTCTTCCGACATCACTGTCGCAATATTTTGAGGTTCGTAGCAACACTTACTACATGACTGTCAGCATCACTTTGAGGTTATTCGAAAGTTTCACTCCATTACTGTTAGCATCATCTTGAGTTCATTAGCAATTCTTCCAACATCACTGTCGCAATATTTTGAGGTTCGTAGCAACTTTTACTACATTACTGTCGCATTATTTTGAGTTTCGTAGCAACTCTTAGTACATGACTGTCAGCATCACTTTGAGGTTATTCGAAAGTTTCACTCCATTACTGTTAGCATCATCTTGAGTACATTAGCAATTCTTCCGACATCACTGTCGCAATATTTTGAGGTTCGTAGCAACTTTTACTATATTACTGTCGCATTATTTTGAGGTTCGTAGCAACTCTTAGTACATGACTGTCAGCATCACTTTGAGGTTATTCGAAAGTTTCACTCCATTACTGTTAGCATCATCTTGAGTTGATTAGCAATTCTTACTACATCACTGTCACAATATTTTGAGGTTCGTAGCAACTTTTACTACATTACTGTCGCATTATTTTGAGGTTCGTAGCAACTCTTCGTACATGACTGTCAGCATCACTTTGAGGTTATTGGAAACGTTCACTCCATTACTGTTAGCATCATTTTGAGATCATTACCAATTCTTCTGACATCACTGTTGCATCATTTTGAGATCTTTAGCAATTCTTCTGACATCACTGTCGCATTATTTTGAGGTTCGTAGCAACGCTTACTACATGACTGTCAGCATCACTTTTAGGTTGTTCGAAACACTTACTACATTACTGTAAGCATCACTGACTTGATTAGCAACTATCACTACATTACTGTTAGCATCATTTCAAGTTCATGAGCAATTCTTCCGACATCACTGTCGCAATATTTTGAGGTTCGTAGCAACTCTTCGTACATGACTGTCAGCATCACTTTGAGGTTATTCGAAACACTTACTACATTACTGTAAGCATCACTGACTTGATTAGCAACTATCACTACATTACTGTTAGCATCATTTCAAGTTCATGAGCAATTCTTCCGACATCACTGTCGCATTATTTTGAGGTTCGTAGCAACTCTTCGTACATGACTGTCAGCATCACTTTGAGGTTATTCGAAACACTTACTACATTACTGTAAGCATCACTGAGTTGATTCGCAACTATCACTACATTACTGTTAGCATCATTTTGAGTTCATTAGCAATTCTTCCGACATCACGATCGCAATATTTTGAGGTTCGTAGCAACTTTTACTGCATGACTGTCGCATTATTTTGAGATTTGTAGCAACACTTACGACATGACTGTCAGCATCACTTTGAAGTTATTCGAAAGTTTCACTCCATTACTGTTAGCATCATTTTGAGTTCATTAGCGATTCTTACTACATCACTGTCGCATCATTTTGAGATCATAAGCAATTCTTCTGACATCACTGTCGCATTAATTGCAGGTTCGTAGCAACTGTTACTACATGACTGTCAGCATCACTTTGAGGTTATTCCAAACACTTACTACATTACTGCTAGCATCACTGAGTTAATTAGCAACTATCACTACATTACTTTTAGCATCTTTTTGAGTTCATTAGCAATTCTTCAGACATCACTGTCGCAATATTTTGAGGTTCGTAGCAACTTTTACTACATTACTGTCGCATTATTTTGAGGTTCGTAGCAACTAATAGTACATGACTGTCAGCATCACTTTGAGGTTTTTCGAAACGTTCACTCCATTACTGTTAGCATCATTTTGAGATCATTAGCAATTCTTCTGACATCACTGTCGCATTATTTTGAGGTTCGTAGCAACTCTTACTACATTATTGTTGCATTATTTTAAGCTTCATAGCAACTCTTACTACATTACTGTTAGCATCACTTTGAGTTCATTAGCAATTCTTCCTACAACACTGTCGCATCATTTTGAGTTCATTAGCAAATATTCCGACATCACTGTCGCAATATTTTGAGGTTCGTAGCAACTCTTACTACATTATTATTGCATTATTTTAAGGTTCGCAGCAACTCTTACTACATTACTGTCAGCATCACTTTGAGTTTTTTAGCAACTATCACTACATAACTGTTAGCATCATTTTGAGTTGTTGAGCAATTCTCACGACATCACTGTAGCATTAAATTGAGTTCATTAGCAACTCTTACTAAATGACTTTCAGCATCACTTTAAGGTTGTTCGAAACTCTTACTACATTACTGTAAGCATCCCTGAGTTTCTTAGCAACTATCACTACATTACTGTTTGCATCATCTTGAGTTCATTAGGATTTCTTCCGACATCACTGTCGCAATATTTTGAGGTTCGTAGCAACTTTTACTACATTACTGTCGCATTATTTTGAGGTTCGTAGCAACACTTACTACATGACTGTCAGCATCACTTTGAGGTTATTCGAAAGTTTCACTCCATTACTGTTAGCATCATCTTGAGTTCATTCGCAATTCTTCCGACATCACTGTTGCATCATTTTGAGATCTTTAGCAATTCTTCTGACATCACTGTCGCATTATTTTGAGGTTCGTAGCAACTCTGACTACATGACTGTCAGCATCACTTTGAGGTTGTTCGAAACACTTACTACATTACTGTAAGCATCACTGACTTGATTAGCAACTATCACTACATTACTGTTAGCATCATTTTAAGTTCATTAGCAATTCTTACTACATCACTGTCGCAATATTTTGAGGTTCGTAGCAACTTTTACTAAATTACTGTCGCATTATTTTGCGGTTCGTAGCAACTCTTACTACATTATTGTTGCATTATTTTAAGCTTCATAGCAACTCTTACTACATTACTGTTTGCATCACTTTGAGTTCATTAGCAATTCTTCCTACAACACTGTCGCATCATTTTGAGTTCATTAGCAATTCTTCCGACATCACTGTCGCAATATTTTGAGGTTCGTAGCAACTCTTACTACATTATTATTGCATTATTTTAAGGTTCGCAGCAACTCTTACTACATTACTGTCAGCATCACTTTTAGTTTTTTAGCAACTATCACTACATAACTGTTAGCATCATTTTGAGTTGTTGAGCAATTCTCACGACATCACTGTAGCATTAAATTGAGTTCATTAGCAACTCTTACTAAATGACTTTCAGCATCACTTTAAGGTTGTTCGAAACTCTTAGTACATTACTGTAAGCATCACTGAGTTTCTAAGCAACTATCACTACATTACTGTTTGCATCATCTTGAGTTCATTAGGATTTCTTCCGACATCACTGTCGCAATATTTTGAGGTTCGTAGCAACTTTTACTAAATTACTGTCGCATTATTTTGCGGTTCGTAGCAACTCTTACTACATTATTGTTGCATTATTTTAAGCTTCATAGCAACTCTTACTACATTACTGTTTACATCACTTTGAGTTCATTAGCAATTCTTCCTACAACACTGTCGCATCATTTTGAGTTCATTAGCAATTCTTCCGACATCACTGTCGCAATATTTTGAGGTTCGTAGCAACTCTTACTACATTATTATTGCATTATTTTAAGGTTCGCAGCAACTCTTACTACATTACTGTAAGCATCACTGACTTGATTAGCAACTATCACTACATTACTGTTAGCATCATTTCAAGTTCATGAGCAATTCTTCCGACATCACTGTCGCAATATTTTGAGGTTCGTAGCAACTTTTACTACATTACTTTCGCATTATTTTGAGGTTCGTCGCAACTCTTAGTACATGACTGTCAGCATCACTTTGAGGTTATTCGAAACACTTACTACATTACTGTAAGCATCACTGAGTTGATTAGCAACTATCACTACATTACTGTTAGCATCATTTTGACTTCATTAGCAATTCTTCCGACATCACTATCGCAATATTTTGAGGTTCGTAGCAACTTTTACGACATTACTGTCGCATTATTTTGAGGTTCGTAGCAACACTTACTACATGACTGTCAGCATCACTTTGAGGTTATTCGAAAGTTTCACTCCATTACTGTTTGCATCATTTTGAGTTCATTAGCAATTCTTCCGACATCACTGTCGCAATATTTTGAGGTTCGTAGCAACTCTTACTACATTATTGTTGCATTATTTTAAGCTTCATAGCAACTCTTACTACATGACTGTTAGCATCACTTTGAGTTTATTAGCAACTATCACTACATAACTGTTAGCATCATTTTGAGTTGTTGAGCAATTCTCACGACATCACTGTAGCATTAAATTGAGTTCATTAGCAACTCTTACTAAATGACTTTCAGCATCACTTTGAGGTTGTTCGAAACTCTTACTACATTACTGTAAGCATCACTGAGTTTCTTCGCAACTATCACTACATTACTGTTAGCATCATCTTGAGTTCATTAGCAATTCTTCCGACATCACTGTCGCAATATTTTGAGGTTCGTAGCAACTTTTACTACATTACTGTCGCATTATTTTGAGGTTCGTAGCAACACTTACTACATGACTGTCAGCATCACTTTGAGGTTATTCGAAAGTTTCACTCCATTACTGTTAGCATCATCTTGAGTTCATCAGCAATTCTTCCGACATCACTGTCGCAATATTTTGAGGTTCGTAGCAACTTTTACTACATTACTGTCGCATTATTTTGAGGTTCGTAGCAACTCTTAGTACATGATTGTCAGCATCACTTTGAGGTTATTCGAAACACTTACTACATTACTTTAAGCATCACTGAGTTTATTAGCAACTATCACTACATTACTGTTAGCATCATCTTGAGTTCATTAGCAATTCTTCCGACATCACTGTCGCAATATTTTGAGGTTCGTAGCAACTTTTACTACATGACTGTCGCATAATTTTGAGGTTCGTAGCAACTCTTACTACATTACTGTCAGCATCACTTTGAGTTGATTAGCAACTATCACTACATTTCTGTTAGCATCATTTTGAGTTAATGAGCAATTCTCACGACATCACTGTTGCATTGAATTGAGTTCATTAGCAACTCTTACTAAATGACTGTCAGCATCACTTTGAGGTTGTTCGAAACTCTTACTACATTACTGTAAGCATCACTGAGTTTCCTTGCAACTATCGCTACATTACTGTTAGCATCATCTTGAGTTCTTTATCAATTCTTCCGACATCACTGTCGCAATATTTTGAGGTTTGTAGCAACTTTTACTACATGACTGTCGCATTATTTTGAGGTTCGTAGCAACACTTACTACATGACTGTCAGCATCACTTTGAGGTTATTCGAAAGTTTCACTCCATTACTGTTAGCATCATTTTGAGATCATTAGCAATTCTTACTAAATCACTTTTAGCATCATTTTGAGTTCATTAGCAATTCTTCCGACATCACTGTCGCAATATTTTGAGGTTCGTAGCAACTCTTACTACATTATTGTTGCATTATTTTAAGCTTCATAGCAACTCTTACTACATTACTGTCAGCATCACTTTGAGTTTTTTAGCAACTATCACTCCATAACTGTTAGAATCATTTTGAGTTGTTGAGCAATTCTCACGACATCACTGGAGCATTAAATTGAGTTCATTAGCAACTTTTACTTTTTTAAATGACTGTCAGGATCACTTGGAGGTTGTTCGAAACTCTTAATACATTACTGTAAGCATCACTGAGTTTCTTAGCAACTATCACTACATTACTGTTAGCATCATCTTGAGTTCATTATCAATTCTTCCGACATCACTGTCGCAATATTTTGAGGTTCGTAGCAACTTTTACTACATTACTGTCGCAATATTTTGAGGTTCGTAGCAACTCTTACTACATATTGCCAATTCTTACTAAATCACTTTTAGCATCATCTTGAGTTCATTATCAATTCTTCCGACATCACTGTCGCAATATTTTGAGGTTCGTAGCAACTTTTACTACATTACTGTCGCATTATTTTGAGGTTCGTAGCAACTCTTAGTACATGACTGTCAGCATCACTTTGAGGTTATTCAAAAAGTTCACTCCATTACTGTTAGCATCAGTTTGAGATCATTACCAATTCTTCTGACATCACTGTTGCATCATTTTGAGATCTTTAGCAATTCTCCCGACATCACTGTCGCATTATTTTGAGGTTCGTAGCAACTCTTACTACATGACTGCTAGCATCACTTTGAGGTTGTTCGAAACATTTACTACATTACTGTAAGCATCACTGACTTGATTAGCAACTATCACTACATTACTGTTAGCATCATTTTGACTTCATTAGCAATTCTTCCGACATCACTATCGCAATATTTTGAGGTTCGTAGCAACTTTTACGACATTACTGTCGCATTATTTTGAGGTTCGTAGCAACTCTTAGTACATGACTGTCAGCATCACTTTGAGGTTATTCGAAAGTTTCACTCCATTACTGTTTGCATCATTTTGAGTTCATTAGCAATTCTTCCGACATCACTGTCGCAATATTTTGAGGTTCGTAGCAACTCTTACTACATTATTGTTGCATTATTTTAAGCTTCATAGCAACCCTTACTACATGACTGTTAGCATCACTTTGAGTTTATTAGCAACTATCACTACATAACTGTTAGCATCATTTTGAGTTGTTGAGCAATTCTCACGACATCACTGTAGCATTAAATTGAGTTCATTAGCAACTCTTACTAAATGACTTTCAGCATCACTTTGAGGTTGTTCGAAACTCTTACTACATTACTGTAAGCATCACTGAGTTTCTTAGCAACTATCACTACATTACTGTTAGCATCATCTTGAGTTCATTCGCAATTCTTCCGACATCACTGTCGCAATATTTTGAGGTTCGTAGCAACTTTTACTACGTTACTGTCGCATTATTTTGAGGTTCGTAGCAACACTTACTACATGACTGTCAGCATCACTTTGAGGTTATTCGAAAGTTTCACTCCATTCCTGTTAGCATCATCTTGAGTTCATTCGCAATTCTTCCGACATCACTGTCGCAATATTTTGAGGTTCATAGCAACTTTTACTACATTATTGTCGCATTATTTTGATGTTCGTAGCAACTCTTAGTACATGACTGTCAGCATCATTTTGAGGTTATTCGAAACGTTCACTCCATTACTGTTAGCATCATTTTGAGATCATTACCAATTCTTCTGACATCACTGTTGCATCATTTTGAGATCTTTAGCAATTCTTCCGACATCACTGTCGCATTATTTTGAGGTTCGTAGCAACTCTTACTCCATGACTGCTAGCATCAGTTTGAGGTTGTTCGAAACACTTACTACATTACTGTAAGCATCACTGACTTGATTAGCAACTATCACTACATTACTTTTAGCATCATTTTAAGTTCATTAGCAATTCTTACTACATCACTGTCGCAATATTTTGAGGTTCGTAGCAACTCCTACTACATGACTGCTAGCATCACTTTGAGGTTGTTCGAAACGTTCACTCCATTACTGTTAGCATCATTTTGAGATCATTAGCAATTCTTCTAACATCACTGTTGCATCATTTTGAGATCTTAAGCAATTCTTCCGACATTACTGTCGCATTATTTTGAGGTTCGTAGCAACTCTTAGTACATGACTGTCAGCATCACTTTGAGGTTATTCGAAACACTTACTACATTACTTTAAGCATCACTGAGTTTATTAGCAACTATCACTACATTACTGTTAGCATCCTCTTGAGTTCATTAGCAATTCTTCCGACATCACTGTCGCAATATTTTGAGGTTCGTAGCAACTTTTACTACATGACTGTCGCATTATTTTGAGGTTCGTAGCAACTCTTACTACATTACTGTCAGCATCACTGACTTGATTTGCAACTATCACTACATTACTGTTAGCATCATTTTAAGTTCATTAGCAATTCTTACTACATCACTGTCGCAATATTTTGAGGTTCGCAGCAACTTTTACTAAATTACTGTCGCATTATTTTGCGGTTCGTAGCAACTCTTACTACATTATTGTTGCATTATTTTAAGCTTCATAGCAACTCTTACTACATTACTGTTTACATCACTTTGAGTTCATTAGCAATTCTTCCTACAACACTGTCGCATCATTTTGAGTTCATTAGCAATTCTTCCGACATCACTGTCGCAATATTTTGAGGTTCATAGCAACTCTTACTACATTATTATTGCATTATTTTAAGGTTCGCAGCAACTCTTACTACATTACTGTAAGCATCACTGACTTGATTAGCAACTATCACTACATTACTGTTAGCATCATTTCAAGTTCATGAGCAATTCTTCCGACATCACTGTCGCAATATTTTGAGGTTCGTAGCAACTTTTACTACATTACTTTCGCATTATTTTGAGGTTCGTCGCAACTCTTAGTACATGACTGTCAGCATCACTTTGAGGTTATTCGAAACACTTACTACATTACTGTAAGCATCACTGAGTTGATTAGCAACTATCACTACATTACTGTTAGCATCATTTTGACTTCATTAGCAATTCTTCCGACATCACTATCGCAATATTTTGAGGTTCGTAGCAACTTTTACGACATTACTGTCGCATTATTTTGAGGTTCGTAGCAACACTTACTACATGACTGTCAGCATCACTTTGAGGTTATTCGAAAGTTTCACTCCATTACTGTTTGCATCATTTTGAGTTCATTAGCAATTCTTCCGACATCACTGTCGCAATATTTTGAGGTTCGTAGCAACTCTTACTACATTATTGTTGCATTATTTTAAGCTTCATAGCAACTCTTACTACATGACTGTTAGCATCACTTTGAGTTTATTAGCAACTATCACTACATAACTGTTAGCATCATTTTGAGTTGTTGAGCAATTCTCACGACATCACTGTAGCATTAAATTGAGTTCATTAGCAACTCTTACTAAATGACTTTCAGCATCACTTTGAGGTTGTTCGAAACTCTTACTACATTACTGTAAGCATCACTGAGTTTCTTCGCAACTATCACTACATTACTGTTAGCATCATTTTATGTTCATTAGCAATTCTTACTACATCACTGTCGCAATATTTTGAGGTTCGTAGCAACTTTTACTACATTACTGTTGCATTATTTTGAGGTTCGTAGCAACTCTTAGTACATTACTGTCAGCATCACTTTGAGTTTTTTAGCAACTATCACTACATAACTGTTCGCATCATTTTGAGTTTTTGAGCAATTCTCACGACATCACTGTAGCATTAAATTGAGTTCATTAGCAACTCTTACTAAATGACTGTCAGCATCACTTTGAGGTTGTTCGAAACTCTTACTACATTACTGTAAGCATTACTGAGTTTCTTAGCAACTATCACTACATTACTGTTAGCATCATCTTGAGTTCATTATCAATTCTTCCGACATCACTGTCGCAATATTTTGAGGTTCGTAGCAACTTTTACTACATTACTGTCGCATTATTTTTAGGTTCGTAGCAACACTTACTACATGACTGTCAGCATCACTTTGAGTTTATTCGAAAGTTTCACTCCATTACTGTTAGAATCATCTTGAGTTCATTAGCAATTCTTCCGACATCACTGTCGCAATATTTTGAGGTTCGTAGCAACTTTTACTACATTACTTTCGCATTATTTTGAGGTTCGTAGCAACTCTTAGTACATGACTGTCAGCATCACTTTGAGGTTATTTGAAACGTTCACTCCATTACTGTTAGCATCAGTTTGAAATCATTAGCAATTCTTCCGACATCACTGTCGCAATATTTTGAGGTTCGTAGCAACTTTTACTACATTACTGTCGCATTATTTTGAGGTTCGTAGCAACTCTTAGTACATGACTGTCAGCATCACTTTGAGGTTATTCGAAACACTTACTACATTACTGTAAGCATCACTGAGTTGATTAGCAACTATCACTACATTACTGTTAGCATCATTTTGAGTTCATTAGCAATTCTTCCGACATCACTGTCGCAATATTTTGAGGTTCGTCGCAACTTTTACTACATTACTGTCGCATTATTTTGAGGTTCGTAGCAACTCTTACTACATTACTGTCAGCATCACTTTAGTTTATTAGCAATTATCACTACATTACTGTTAGCATCATTTTGAGTTAATGAGCAATTCTCACGACATCACTGTAGCATTGAATTGAGTTCATTAGCAACACTTACTACATGACTGTCAGCATCACTTTGAGGTTATTAGAAAGTTTCACTCCATTACTGTTAGCATCATTTTGAGTTCATGAGCAATTCTCACTAAATCACTGTCGCATCATTTTGAGATCATTAACAATTCTTCCGACATCACTGTCACATTATTTTGAGGTTCGTAGCAACTCTTGCTACATGACTGTCAGCATCACTTTGAGGTTATTCGAAACTCTTACTACATTACTGCAAGCATCACTGAGTTGATGAGCAACTATCACTACATTACTTTTAGCATCATTTTAAGTTCATTAGCAATTCTTCCGACATCAGTGTCGCAATATTTTGAGGTTCGTAGCAACTTTTACTGCATTACTGTCGCATTATTTTGAGGTTCGTAGCAACTATTAGTACATGACTGTCAGCATCACTTTGAGGTGATTCGAAACGTTCACTCCATTACTGTTAGCATCATTTTGAGATCATTAGCAATTCTTCTAACATCACTGTCGCATCATTTTGAGATCTTTAGCAATTCTTCTGACATCACTGTCGCATTATTTTGAGGTTCATAGCAACTCTTACTACATGACTGTCAGCATCACTTTGAGGTTTTTCGAAACACTTACTACATTACTGGAAGCATCACTGACTTGATTAGCAACTATCACTACATTACTGTTAGCATCATTTTGAGTTCATTAGCAATTCTTCCGACATCAGTGTCGCAATATTTTGAGGTTCGTAGCAACTTTTACTACATTACTGTCGCATTATTTTGAGGTTCGTAGCAACTCTTACTACATGACTGTCAGCATCACTTTGAGGTGATTCGAAACGTTCACTCCATTACTGTTAGCATCATTTTGAGATCATTAGCAATTCTTCTAACATCACTGTCGCATCATTTTGAGATCTTGAGCAAATCTTCTGACATCACTGTCGCATTATTTTGAGGTTCATAGCAACTCTTACTACATGACTGTCAGCATCACTTTGAGGTTTTTCGAAACACTTACTACATTACTGGAAGCATCACTGACTTGATTAGCAACTATCACTACATTACTGTTAGCATCATTTTGAGTTCATTAGCAATTCTTCCGACATCACTGTCGCAATATTTTGAGGTTCGTAGCAACTTTTACTACATTACTGTCGCATTATTTTGAGGTTCGTAGCAACTCTTACTACATGACTGTCAGCATCACTTTGAGGTTATTCGAAAGTTTCACTCCATTACTGCTAGCATCATTTTGAGATCATTAGCAATTCTTACTAAATCACAGTTAGCATCATTTTGAGTTCATTAGCAATTCTTCCGACATCACTGTCGCAGTATTTTGAGGTTCGTAGCAACTTTTACTACATTACTGTCGCATTATTTTGAGGTTCGTAGCAACTCTTAGTACAAGACTGTCAGCATCACTTTGAGGTTGTTCGAAACACTTACTACATCACTGTCAGCATCACTGAGTTGATTAGCCAGTATCACTACATTACTGTTCGCATCATTTTGAGGTTAGAAGCAACTTTTACTACATGACTGACAGCATCACTTTGAGGTTATTTCAAAACTTTCACTCCATTACTGTTCGCATCATTTAGAGTTCATTAGCAATTCTTACTACATCACTGTCGCATCATTTTGAGATCTTTAGCAATTCTTCTGACACCACTGTCGCATTATTTTGAGGTTCGTCGCAACTGTTACTACATGACTGTCAGCATCACTTTGAGGTTATTCGAAACACTTACTACATTACTGTAAGCATCGCTTAGTTGATTAGAAACTATCACTACATTACTGTTAGCATCATTTTGAGTTCATTAGCAATTCTTCCGACATCACTGTCGCAATATTTTGAGGTTCGTAGCAACTTTTACTACATTACTGTCGCATTATTTTGAGGTTCGTAGCAACTCTTACTACATGACTGTCAGCATCACTTTGAGGTTATTCGAAACGGTCACTCCATTACTGTTAGCATCATTTTGAGATCATTAGCAATTCTTCTGACATCACTGTCGCATCATTTTGAGATCTTTAGCAATTCTTCTGACATCACTGTCGCATTATTTTGAGGTTCATAGCAACTCATACTACATGACTGTCAGCATCACTTTGAGGTTGTTCGAAACACTTACTACATTACTGTAAGCATCACTGACTTGATTAGCAACTATCACTACATTACTGTTAGCATCATTTTGAGGTTAGAAGCAACTGTTACTACATGACTGACAGCATCACTTTTTGGTTTTTTCGAAACACTTACTACATTACTTTAAGCATCACTGAGTTAATTAGCAACTATCACTACATTACTGTTAGCATCATTTTGAGTTCATTAGCAATTCTTCCTACAACACTGTCGCATCATTTTGAGTTCATTAGCAATTCTTCCGACATCACTGTCGCAATATTTTGAGGTTCGTAGCAACTTTTACTACATTACTGTCGCATTATTTTGAGGTTCGTAGCTTCACTTCCTACATGACTGTCAGCATCACTTTGAGGTTATTCGAAAGTTTCACTCCATTACTGTTAGCATCATCTTGAGTTCATTCGCAATTCTTCCGACATCACTGTCGCAATATTTTGAGGTTCGTAGCAACTTTTACTACATTACTGTCGCATTATTTTGATGTTCGTAGCAACTCTTAGTACATGACTGTCAGCATCACTTTGAAGTTATTCGAAACGTTCACTCCATTACTGTTAGCATCATTTTTAGATCATTACCAATTCTTCTGACATCACTGTTTCATCATTTTGAGATCTTGAGCAATTCTTCCGACATCACTGTCGCATTATTTTGAGGTTCGTAGCAACTCCTACTACATGACTGCTAGCATCACTTTGAGGTTGTTCGAAACGTTCACTCCATTACTGTTAGCATCATTTTGAGATCATTAGCAATTCTTCTAACATCACTGTTGCATCATTTTGAGATCTTAAGCAATTCTTCCGACATCACTGTCGCATTATTTTGAGGTTCGTAGCAACTCCTACTACATGACTGCTAGCATCACTTTGAGGTTGTTCGAAACGTTCACTCCATTACTGTTAGCATCATTTTGAGATCATTAGCAATTCTTCTAACATCACTGTCGCATCATTTTGAGATCTTTAGCAATTCTTCTGACATCACTGTCGCATTATTTTGAGGTTAGTAGCAACTCTTACTACATGACTGTCAGCATCACTTTGAGGTTGTTCGAAACACTTACTACATTACTGTAAGCATCACTGAGTTGATTAGCAACTATCACTACATTAGTGTTAGCATCATTTTGAGTTCATTAGCAATTCTTCCGACATCACTGTCGCAATATTTTGAGGTTCGTCGCAACTTTTACTACATTACTGTCGCATTATTTTGAGGTTCGTAGCAACTCTTCGTACATGACTGTCAGCATCACTTTGAGGTTATTCGAAACACTTACTACATTACTGTAAGCATCACTGAGTTGATTAGCAACTATCACTACATTACTGTTAGCATCATTTTGAGTTCATTACCAATTCTTACTACATCACTGTCGCATCATTTTGAGATCATTAGCAATTCTTCTGACATCACTGTCGCATTATTTTGAGGTTCGTCGCAACTGTTACTACATGACTGTCAGCATCACTTTGAGGTTATTCGAAACACTTACTACATTACTGTAAGCATCGCTTAGTTGATTAGAAACTATCACTACATTACTGTTAGCATCATTTTGAGTTCATTAGCAATTCTTCCGACATCACTGTCGCAATATTTTGAGGTTCGTAGCAACTTTTACTACATTACTGTCGCATTATTTTGAGGTTCGTAGCAACTCTTACTACATGACTGTCAGCATCACTTTGAGGTTATTCGAAACGGTCACTCCATTACTGTTAGCATCATTTTGAGATCATTAGCAATTCTTCTGACATCACTGTCGCATCATTTTGAGATCTTTAGCAATTCTTCTGACATCACTGTCGCATTATTTTGAGGTTCATAGCAACTCATACTACATGACTGTCAGCATCACTTTGAGGTTGTTCGAAACACTTACTACATTACTGTAAGCATCACTGACTTGATTAGCAACTATCACTACATTACTGTTAGCATCATTTTGAGGTTAGAAGCAACTGTTACTACATGACTGACAGCATCACTTTTTGGTTTTTTCGAAACACTTACTACATTACTTTAAGCATCACTGAGTTAATTAGCAACTATCACTACATTACTGTTAGCATCATTTTGAGTTCATTAGCAATTCTTCCTACAACACTGTCGCATCATTTTGAGTTCATTAGCAATTCTTCCGACATCACTGTCGCAATATTTTGAGGTTCGTAGCAACTTTTACTACATTACTGTCGCATTATTTTGAGGTTCGTAGCTTCACTTCCTACATGACTGTCAGCATCACTTTGAGGTTATTCGAAAGTTTCACTCCATTACTGTTAGCATCATCTTGAGTTCATTCGCAATTCTTCCGACATCACTGTCGCAATATTTTGAGGTTCGTAGCAACTTTTACTACATTACTGTCGCATTATTTTGATGTTCGTAGCAACTCTTAGTACATGACTGTCAGCATCACTTTGAAGTTATTCGAAACGTTCACTCCATTACTGTTAGCATCATTTTTAGATCATTACCAATTCTTCTGACATCACTGTTTCATCATTTTGAGATCTTGAGCAATTCTTCCGACATCACTGTCGCATTATTTTGAGGTTCGTAGCAACTCCTACTACATGACTGCTAGCATCACTTTGAGGTTGTTCGAAACGTTCACTCCATTACTGTTAGCATCATTTTGAGATCATTAGCAATTCTTCTAACATCACTGTTGCATCATTTTGAGATCTTAAGCAATTCTTCCGACATCACTGTCGCATTATTTTGAGGTTCGTAGCAACTCCTACTACATGACTGCTAGCATCACTTTGAGGTTGTTCGAAACGTTCACTCCATTACTGTTAGCATCATTTTGAGATCATTAGCAATTCTTCTAACATCACTGTCGCATCATTTTGAGATCTTTAGCAATTCTTCTGACATCACTGTCGCATTATTTTGAGGTTAGTAGCAACTCTTACTACATGACTGTCAGCATCACTTTGAGGTTGTTCGAAACACTTACTACATTACTGTAAGCATCACTGAGTTGATTAGCAACTATCACTACATTAGTGTTAGCATCATTTTGAGTTCATTAGCAATTCTTCCAACATCACTGTCGCAATATTTTGAGGTTCGTCGCAACTTTTACTACATTACTGTCGCATTATTTTGAGGTTCGTAGCAACTCTTCGTACATGACTGTCAGCATCACTTTGAGGTTATTCGAAACACTTACTACATTACTGTAAGCATCACTGAGTTGATTAGCAACTATCACTACATTACTGTTAGCATCATTTTGAGTTCATGACCAATTCTTACTACATCACTGTCGCATCATTTTGAGATCATTAGCAATTCTTCTGACATCACTGTCACAATATTTTGAGGTTCGTAGCAACTCTTACTACATTATTGTTGCATTATTTTAAGGTTCGTAGCAACTCTTACTACATTACTGTCAGCATCACTTTAAGTTTATTAGCAACTATCACTACGTTACTTTTAGCATCATTTTGAGTTGTTGAGCAATTCTCACGACATCACTGTAGCATTAAATTGAGTTCATCAGCAACTCTTACTACATGACTGTCAGTATCACTTTGAGGTTGTTCGAAACACTTACTACATTGCTGTAAGCATCACTGACTTGATTAGCAACTATCACTACATTACTGTTAGCATCATTTTAAGTTCATTAGCGATTCTTCCGACATCACTGTGGCAATATTTTGAGGTTCGTAGCAACTTTTACTACATTACTGTCGCATTATTTTGAGGTTCGTATTAACTCTTAGGACGTGACTGTCAGCATCACTTTGAGGTTATTTGAAACACTTACTACATTACTGTAAGCATCACTGAGTTGATTAGCAACTATCACTACATTACTGTTAGCATCATCTTGAGTTCATTAGCAATTCTTCCGACATCACTGTCGCAATATTTTGAGGTTCGTAGCAACTTTTACTACATTACTGTCGCATTATTTTGAGGTTCGTAGCAACGCTTACTACATTACTGTCAGCATCACTTTGAGTTGATTAGCAACTATCACTACATTACCGTTAGCATCATTTTGAGTTCATTCGCGATTCTTACTACATCACTGTCGCATCATTTTGAGATCATTAGCAATTCTTCCGACATCACTGTCGCATTATTTTGAGGTTCGTAGCAACTCTTACTACATTACTGTCAGCATCACTTTGAGTTTATTTGCAACTATCACTACATTACTGTTAGCATCATTTTGAGTTTATTACCAATTCTCACGACATCACTGTAGCATTAAATTGAGGTTAGTAGCAACTCTTACTACATGACTGTCAGCATCACTTTGAAGTTGTTCGAAACACTTACTACATTACTGTCAGCATCACTTTGAGTTCATTAGCAACTATCACTACATTACTGTTAGCATCATTATGAGGTTAGTTGCAACTCTTACCACATGACTGTCAGCATCACTTTGAGGTTGTTCCAAACACTTACTACATTACTGTAAACATCACTGAGTTAATTAGCAACTATCACTACATTACTGTTAGCATCATTTTGAGTTCATTAGCAATTCTTCCGACATCACTGTCGCAATATTTTGAGGTTCTTAGCAACACTTACTACATGACTGTCAGCATCACTTTGAGGTTATTCGAAACGTTCACTCCATTACTGTTAGCATCATTTTGAGTTCATTAGCAATTCTTACTAAATCACTTACGCATCATTTTGAGATCTTTTGAAATTCTTCTGACATCACTGTCGCATTATTTGAGGTTCGTAGCAACTCTTACTACATTACTGTCAGCATCACTTTGAGGTTGTTCGAAACACGTACTGCATTACTGTAAGCATCACCGAGTTTATTAGCAACTTTAAGTACATCACTGTTCGCGTCATTTTGACTTCATTAGCAATTCTTACTACATCACTGTCGCATCATTTTGAGATCATTAGCAATTCTTCCGACATCACTGTTGCATTATTTTGAGGTTCGTAGCAACTCTTACTACATTACTGTTGCATTATTTAAAGGTTCGTAGCAACTCTTACTACACGACTGTCGCATTATTTTGAGGTTCGTAGCAACTCTTACTACATTACTGTTGCATTATTTAAAGGTTCGAAGCAACTCTTACTACATTACTGTTAGCATCACTTTGAGTTTATTCGCAATTCTTACGACATCACTGTAGCATTAAATTGAGGTTAGTAGCAACTCTTACTTCATGACTGTCAGCATCACTTTGAGGTTGTTCGAAACTCTTACTACATTACTGTAAGCATCACTGAGTTTATTAGCAACTATAACTACATTACTATTAGCATCATTTTGAGTTCATTAGCAATTCTTCTGACATCACTGTCGCATTATTTTGAGGTTTGTACCAACTATTACTTCATTACTGTTGCATTATTTAAAGGTTCGTAGCAACTCTTACTACATTACTGTCAGCATCACTTTGAGTTTATTAGCAACTATCACTACATTAATGTTAGCATCATTTTGAGTTTATTAGCAATTCTTACGACATCACTGCAGCATTAAATTGAGGTTAGTAGCAACTCTTACTTCATGACTGTCAGCATCACTTTGAGGTTGTTCGAAACTCTTACTACATAACTGTAAGCATCACTGAGTTTATTACCAACTATCACTCCATTACTGTTAGCATCATTTTGAGTTCATTAGCAATTCTTCCGACATCACTGTCGCATCATTTTGAGATCATTAGCAATTCTTCTGACATCACTGTCGCATTATTTTGACGTTCGAAGCAACTCTTACTACATTACTGTTGCATTATTTAAATGTTTGTAGCAACTCTTACTACATTACTGTAAGCATCACTGAGGTTATTAGCAACTATCACTACATTACTGTTGGCATCATTTTGAGTTCATTAGCAATTCTTACTCCATCACTGTCGCATCATTTTGAGATCATTAGCAATGCTTCCAACATCACTGTCGCATTATTTTGAGGTTCGTAGCAACTTTTACTACATGACTGTCAGCATCACTTTGAGGTTATTAGAAACTTTCACTACATTACTGTTAGCATCACTTTGAGATCATTAGCAACTATCACTACATTACTCTTAGCATCATTTTGAGTTCATTAGCAATTCTTACTCCATCACTGTCGCATCATTTTGAGATCATTAGCAATGCTTCCAACATCACTGTCGCATTATTTTGAGGTTAGTAGCAACTCTTACCACATGACTGTCAGCATCACTTTGAGGTTATTAGAAACTTTCACTACATTACTCAAATGGCGGACCAGTTTACTGTAACAGTGGTGGCACCATCCACTGCTGGCGCTCTCTTCAGTGCTTCTTGTTTCTGCCCTTTGTGTGTGAGCTCCTAGAGCAGCTGGTCCGCCCCCCCCCCTTTTCTTTTCTATTCCTCTAATTTATTTTTTGATTTTCTATTTTTGTAATTCATCATCGATCTCGGCTCACGGTCGCTACACTCTTGACCTCCTGTGAGCCTTGAAGAGAGAGAAGCCACCTTTGTGTTGGAGAAGAGCAGCTTAGTCCAGGCAGCCAGCAGCCTGAGACCAGAGGGTAGCCAATCAACGCGCTTCCCTTCTTCATCGAGCGAATCTCAGCGGGAGCCACGGTCGACGAGGTGGAGGCTTTGGAGGCCGTCCTCCCACCAGTTCGTTGGAGAGGCGTCGTACATCGATGGGAGAATCCAGCTGAGAACGTAAGCCGGTTACGTTGGTTTTCACCGATTCAGGCCTGGACTCCTGTCTCGCTGCCAAACTCCGCCTGACTCCGTAGAGCTGGTCAGCCTCCACTCAGTCCTCTTCATTTGGTTGGAGGTCACCATCGTTCATCCTACACACCTTTCCACCTGCCTCTTAGCCGTCTACTTGAAGCTCAGATAAATCCAGGCTAATTCATACCTGCTACTCAATATGGGCCTTAATTACTCTGCTGGAATTATCACTCTGTCTTAAGGGTTTTCTTAATTGTATTAAATCCTCTTTAATTTCCAAGAAGTCTTCCAACTCATTCATTCATGCAAGCCACTGATCCACAAGACCTCATTGATGAGCTTCAACCTGAGACTGATTGTTTCTCATTGGACGAGACACCCATTCAATGAGACTCATTGTCAGTCCATTGAAATCTACTGGTGTTCCTGGTGAGTTGATTTAACAACATGAGCTGACAGAATCTACGTTCAGGTAGGAACCACCACATCCAGGGGTCTGGACCTTTGAGCAGGCAGAGCCATCAAAGTAGCAGACTAAGCTAGCAGACATTAGCATTGAGAAGAAACTGATACCTGAGCCTACTTTTGGGTCTGGTTAAGTGATGACACAATAATATGACATCATTGTCAGACTGACGCCTGCTCAACACTGACCAAACGCCGCCCTATTGCATTGTGGGAAATTTCTGCTTGGCTCGCGTCCATCAAAACACACAAAGAAATTTCTCCAGAATCAGGATTGACAGTGGATACAATTGATTCCACACTCGTTTCGGGTGCAGGTGTGGAATTTCAGACACAGTCTGTGTTTGTGTTGTTCATTCAGTGATTTTTCTTACAATTCCCAATCAAAGCCCCACATTGCTAATGAACTCAAAATGATGCTAACAGTAATGTAGTGATAGTTGCTAATAAACTAAGTGATGCTGACAGTCATGTGGTTAGAGTTTCGATTAACCTCAAAGTGATGCTGACAGTAATGTAGTAAGAGTTGCTTCGAACCTCAAAGTAATGCGACAGTGATTTCAGAAGAATTGCTAATGATCTCAAAATGATGCGACAGTGATGTCGTAAGAATTGCTAATAAACTCAAAACGATGCAAACAGTAATGTAGTGATAGTTGCTAATAAACTCAATGATGCTGACAGTCATGTAGTAAGAGTTGCTAAAACCACAAAATAATGCGACTGTGATGTCGGAAGAATTGCTCATGATCTCAAAATGATGCGACGGTAATCTAGTAAGAGCTGCTAATAAATTCAAAATGATGCAAACAGTAATGTAGTGAAAGTTTCGAATAACCTAAAAATGATGCGGACAGTAATGTATTAAGAGTTGCTAATAACCTCAAAATAATGCGACAGTGATTTCAGAAGAATTTCTAATGAACTCAAAATGATGCTAACAGTAACGTAGTGATAGTTGCTAATAAACTCAGTGATACTTACAATAATGTAGGAAGAGTTTCAAACTCCCTCAAAATGATGCTGACAGTCATGTAGTAAGAGTTGCTACAAAACTCAAAATAATGCGACAGCGATGTCGGAAGAACTGCTAAGGAACTCAAAATGATGCTAACTGTAATGTAGTGAAAGTTTCGAATAACCTCAAAGTGATGCTGACAGTCATGCAATAAGAGTTGCTACGGAACCTCAAAATAATGCGACAGTGATGTCAGAAGAATTGCTAATGATCTCAAAATGATGCGACAGTGATGTAGTGAAAGTTTCGAATAACCTCAAAGTGATGCTGACAGTCACCTGGTTAGAGTTGCGAGTAACCTAAAAATGATGCTGAGAGTAATGTAGTAAGAGTTGCTAATAACCTCAAAATAATGCTACAGTGATGTCGGAAGAATTGTTAATGAACTCAAAGTGATCCTGACAGTCATGTAGTGATAGTTGCTAATAAACTCAGTGATGCTTACAGTAATGTAGTAAGAGTTTTGAACAACCTCAAAGTGAATCTGACAGTCATGTAGTAAGAGTTGCTACTAACCTCAAAATAATACTACGGTGATGTCGTAAGAATTGCTAATGATATCAACATGATGTGACAGTGATGTAGTAAGCATCACTTTGAGGTTATTCGAAAGTTTCACTCCATTTCTGTTAGCATCATTTTGAGTTCATTAGCAATTCTTCCGACATCACTGTCGCAATATTTTGAGGTTCATAGCAACACTTACAACATGACTGTCAGCATCACTTTGAGGTTATTTCGAAACTTTCACTCCATTACTGTTAGCATCATTTTGAGTTCATTAGCAATTCTTTCTACATCACTGTCGCATCATTTTGTGATCATTAGCAATTCTTCCGACATCACTGTCGCATTATTTTGAGGTTCATAGCAACTGTTACTACATGACTGTCAGCATCACTTTGAGTTTATTCGAAACACTTACTACATTACTGTAAGCATCACTTAGTTGATTAGCAACTATCACTACATTACTGTTAGCATCATTTTGAGATCATCAGCAATTCTTCCGACATCACTGTCGCAGTATTTTGAGGTTCATAGCAACTTTTACTACATTACTGTCGCATTATTTTGAGGTTCGTAGCAACTATTAGTACATGACTGTCAGCATCACTTTGAGGTTGTTCGAAACACTTACTACATTACTGTTAGCATCACTGACTTGATTAGCAACTATCACTACATTACTGTTAGCATCATTTTGAGGTTAGAAGCAACTGTTACGACATGACTGACAGCATCACTTTTTGGTTTTTTCGAAACACTTACTACATTACTGTAAGCATGACTGAGTTAATTACCAACTATCACTACATCACTGTTAGCATCATTTTGAGTTCATTAGCAATTCTTCCGACATCACTGTCGCAATATTTTGAGGTTCGTAGCAACTCTTACTACATTATTATTGCATTATTATAAGGTTCGCAGCAACTCTTACTGCATTACTGTCAGCATCACTTTGAGTTTTTTAGCAACTATCACTACATAACTGTTAGCATCATTTTGAGTTGTTGAGCAATTCTCACGACATCACTGTAGCATTAAATTGAGTTCATTAGCAACTCTTACTAAATGACTTTCAGCATCACTTTGAGGTTGTTCGAAACTCTTACTACATTACTGTAAGCATCACTGAGTTTCTTAGCAACTATCACTACATTACTGTTAGCATCATCTTGAGTTCATTAGCAATTCTTCCGACATCACTGTCGCAATATTTTGAGGTTCGTAGCAACACTTACTACATGACTGTCAGCATCACTTTGAGGTTATTCGAAAGTTTCACTCCATTACTGTTAGCATCATCTTGAGTTCATTAGCAATTCTTCCAACATCACTGTCGCAATATTTTGAGGTTCGTAGCAACTTTTACTACATTACTGTCGCATTATTTTGAGTTTCGTAGCAACTCTTAGTACATGACTGTCAGCATCACTTTGAGGTTATTCGAAAGTTTCACTCCATTACTGTTAGCATCATCTTGAGTACATTAGCAATTCTTCCGACATAACTGTCGCAATATTTTGAGGTTCGTAGCAACTTTTACTATATTACTGTCGCATTATTTTGAGGTTCGTAGCAACTCTTAGTACATGACTGTCAGCATCACTTTGAGGTTATTCGAAAGTTTCACTCCATTACTGTTAGCATCATCTTGAGTTGATTAGCAATTCTTACTACATCACTGTCGCAATATTTTGAGGTTCGTAGCAACTTTTACTACATTACTGTCGCATTATTTTGAGGTTCGTAGCAACTCTTCGTACATGACTGTCAGCATCACTTTGAGGTTATTGGAAACGTTCACTCCATTACTGTTAGCATCATTTTGAGATCATTACCAATTCTTCTGACATCACTGTTGCATCATTTTGAGATCTTTAGCAATTCTTCTGACATCACTGTCGCATTATTTTGAGGTTCGTAGGAACGCTTACTACATGACTGTCAGCATCACTTTTAGGTTGTTCGAAACACTTACTACATTACTTTAAGCATCACTGACTTGATTAGCAACTATCACTACATTACTGTTAGCATCATTTCAAGTTCATGAGCAATTCTTCCGACATCACTGTCGCAATATTTTGAGGTTCGTAGCAACTCTTCGTACATGACTGTCAGCATCACTTTGAGGTTATTCGAAACACTTACTACATTACTGTAAGCATCACTGACTTGATTAGCAACTATCACTACATTACTGTTAGCATCATTTCAAGTTCATGAGCAATTCTTCCGACATCACTGTCGCATTATTTTGAGGTTCGTAGCAACTCTTCGTACATGACTGTCAGCATCACTTTGAGGTTATTCGAAACACTTACTACATTACTGTAAGCATCACTGAGTTGATTCGCAACTATCACTACATTACTGTTAGCATCATTTTGAGTTCATTAGCAATTCTTCCGACATCACGATCGCAATATTTTGAGGTTCGTAGCAACTTTTACTTCATGACTGTCGCATTATTTTGAGATTTGTAGCAACACTTACGACATGACTGTCAGCATCACTTTGAAGTTATTCGAAAGTTTCACTCCATTACTGTTAGCATCATTTTGAGTTCATTAGCGATTCTTACTACATCACTGTCGCATCATTTTGAGATCATTAGCAATTCTTCTGACATCACTGTCGCATTAATTGCAGGTTCGTAGCAACTGTTACTACATGACTGTCAGCATCACTTTGAGGTTATTCCAAACACTTACTACATTACTGCTAGCATCACTGAGTTAATTAGCAACTATCACTACATTACTTTTAGCATCTTTTTGAGTTCATTAGCAATTCTTCAGACATCACTGTCGCAATATTTTGAGGTTCGTAGCAACTTTTACTACATTACTGTCGCATTATTTTGAGGTTCGTAGCAACTAATAGTACATGACTGTCAGCATCACTTTGAGGTTTTTCGAAACGTTCACTCCATTACTGTTAGCATCATTTTGAGATCATTAGCAATTCTTCTGACATCACTGTCGCATTATTTTGAGGTTCGTAGCAACTCTTACTACATTATTGTTGCATTATTTTAAGCTTCATAGCAACTCTTACTACATTACTGTTAGCATCACTTTGAGTTCATTAGCAATTCTTCCTACAACACTGTCGCATCATTTTGAGTTCATTAGCAAATATTCCGACATCACTGTCGCAATATTTTGAGGTTCGTAGCAACTCTTACTACATTATTATTGCATTATTTTAAGGTTCGCAGCAACTCTTACTACATTACTGTCAGCATCACTTTGAGTTTTTTAGCAACTATCACTACATAACTGTTAGCATCATTTTGAGTTCTTGAGCAATTCTCACGACATCACTGTAGCATTAAATTGAGTTCATTAGCAACTCTTACTAAATGACTTTCAGCATCACTTTAAGGTTGTTCGAAACTCTTACTACATTACTGTAAGCATCCCTGAGTTTCTTAGCAACTATCACTACATTACTGTTTGCATCATCTTGAGTTCATTAGGATTTCTTCTGACATCACTGTCGCAATATTTTGAGGTTCGTAGCAACTTTTACTACATTACTGTCGCATTATTTTGAGGTTCGTAGCAACACTTACTACATGACTGTCAGCATCACTTTGAGGTTATTCGAAAGTTTCACTCCATTACTGTTAGCATCATCTTGAGTTCATTCGCAATTCTTCCGACATCACTGTTGCATCATTTTGAGATCTTTAGCAATTCTTCTGACATCACTGTCGCATTATTTTGAGGTTCGTAGCAACTCTGACTACATGACTGTCAGCATCACTTTGAGGTTGTTCGAAACACTTACTACATTACTGTAAGCATCACTGACTTGATTAGCAACTATCACTACATTACTGTTAGCATCATTTTAAGTTCATTAGCAATTCTTACTACATCACTGTCGCAATATTTTGAGGTTCGTAGCAACTTTTACTAAATTACTGTCGCATTATTTTGCGGTTCGTAGCAACTCTTACTACATTATTGTTGCATTATTTTAAGCTTCATAGCAACTCTTACTACATTACTGTTTGCATCACTTTGAGTTCATTAGCAATTCTTCCTACAACACTGTCGCATCATTTTGAGTTCATTAGCAATTCTTCCGACATCACTGTCGCAATATTTTGAGGTTCGTAGCAACTCTTACTACATTATTATTGCATTATTTTAAGGTTCGCAGCAACTCTTACTACATTACTGTCAGCATCACTTTTAGTTTTTTAGCAACTATCACTACATAACTGTTAGCATCATTTTGAGTTGTTGAGCAATTCTCACGACATCACTGTAGCATTAAATTGAGTTCATTAGCAACTCTTACTAAATGACTTTCAGCATCACTTTAAGGTTGTTCGAAACTCTTAGTACATTACTGTAAGCATCACTGAGTTTCTAAGCAACTATCACTACATTACTGTTTGCATCATCTTGAGTTCATTAGGATTTCTTCCGACATCACTGTCGCAATATTTTGAGGTTCGTAGCAACTTTTACTACATTACTGTCGCATTATTTTGAGGTTCGTAGCAACACTTACTACATGACTGTCAGCATCACTTTGAGGTTATTCGAAAGTTTCACTCCATTACTGTTAGCATCATCTTGAGTTCATTAGCAATTCTTACTACATCACTGTTGCATCATTTTGAGATCTTTAGCAATTCTTCTGACATCACTGTCGCATTATTTTGAGGTTCGTAGCAACTCTTACTACATGACTGTCAGCATCACTTTGAGGTTGTTCGAAACACTTACTACATTACTGTAAGCATCACTGACTTGATTAGCAACTATCACTACATTACTGTTAGCATCATTTCAAGTTCATGAGCAATTCTTCCGACATCACTGTCGCAATATTTTGAGGTTCGTAGCAACTTTTACGACATTACTGTCGCATTATTTGGAGGTTCGTAGCAACTCTTAGTACATGACTGTCAGCATCACTTTGAGGTTATTCGAAACACTTACTACATTACTGTAAGCATCACTGAGTTGATTAGCAACTATCACTACATTACTGTTAGCATCATTTTGACTTCATTAGCAATTCTTCCGACATCACTATCGCAATATTTTGAGGTTCGTAGCAACTTTTACGACATTACTGTCGCATTATTTTGAGGTTCGTAGCAACACTTACTACATGACTGTCAGCATCACTTTGAGGTTATTCGAAAGTTTCACTCCATTACTGTTTGCATCATTTTGAGTTCATTAGCAATTCTTCCGACATCACTGTCGCAATATTTTGAGGTTCGTAGCAACTCTTACTACATTATTGTTGCATTATTTTAAGCTTCATAGCAACTCTTACTACATGACTGTTAGCATCACTTTGAGTTTATTAGCAACTATCACTACATAACTGTTAGCATCATTTTGAGTTGTTGAGCAATTCTCACGACATCACTGTAGCATTAAATTGAGTTCATTAGCAACTCTTACTAAATGACTTTCAGCATCACTTTGAGGTTGTTCGAAACTCTTACTACATTACTGTAAGCATCACTGAGTTTCTTAGCAACTATCACTACATTACTGTTAGCATCATCTTGAGTTCATTAGCAATTCTTCCGACATCACTGTCGCAATATTTTGAGGTTCGTAGCAACTTTTACTACGTTACTGTCGCATTATTTTGAGGTTCGTAGCAACACTTACTACATGACTGTCAGCATCACTTTGAGGTTATTCGAAAGTTTCACTCCATTCCTGTTAGCATCATCTTGAGTTCATTCGCAATTCTTCCGACATCACTGTCGCAATATTTTGAGGTTCATAGCAACTTTTACTACATTACTGTCAGCATCACTTTGAGGTGATTCGAAACGTTCACTCCATTACTGTTAGCATCATTTTGAGATCATTAGCAATTCTTCTAACATCACTGTCGCATCATTTTGAGATCTTTAGCAATTCTTCTGACATCACTGTCGCATTATTTTGAGGTTCATAGCAACTCTTACTACATGACTGTCAGCATCACTTTGAGGTTTTTCGAAACACTTACTACATTACTGGAAGCATCACTGACTTGATTAGCAACTATCACTACATTACTGTTAGCATCATTTTGAGTTCATTAGCAATTCTTCCGACATCAGTGTCGCAATATTTTGAGGTTCGTAGCAACTTTTACTACATTACTGTCGCATTATTTTGAGGTTCGTAGCAACTCTTACTACATGACTGTCAGCATCACTTTGAGGTGATTCGAAACGTTCACTCCATTACTGTTAGCATCATTTTGAGATCATTAGCAATTCTTCTAACATCACTGTCGCATCATTTTGAGATCTTGAGCAAATCTTCTGACATCACTGTCGCATTATTTTGAGGTTCATAGCAACTCTTACTACATGACTGTCAGCATCACTTTGAGGTTTTTCGAAACACTTACTACATTACTGGAAGCATCACTGACTTGATTAGCAACTATCACTACATTACTGTTAGCATCATTTTGAGTTCATTAGCAATTCTTCCGACATCACTGTCGCAATATTTTGAGGTTCGTAGCAACTTTTACTACATTACTGTCGCATTATTTTGAGGTTCGTAGCAACTCTTACTACATGACTGTCAGCATCACTTTGAGGTTATTCGAAAGTTTCACTCCATTACTGCTAGCATCATTTTGAGATCATTAGCAATTCTTACTAAATCACAGTTAGCATCATTTTGAGTTCATTAGCAATTCTTCCGACATCACTGTCGCAGTATTTTGAGGTTCGTAGCAACTTTTACTACATTACTGTCGCATTATTTTGAGGTTCGTAGCAACTCTTAGTACAAGACTGTCAGCATCACTTTGAGGTTGTTCGAAACACTTACTACATCACTGTCAGCATCACTGAGTTGATTAGCCAGTATCACTACATTACTGTTCGCATCATTTTGA
The DNA here is from genome assembly GCF_037954235.1 of Aulostomus chinensis. Lineage (NCBI taxonomy): Eukaryota > Metazoa > Chordata > Actinopteri > Syngnathiformes > Aulostomidae > Aulostomus > Aulostomus chinensis. The sequence goes on along the minus strand of NC_141320.1, from coordinate 51,640,857 downwards.
GGTTAGAAGCAACTTTTACTACATGACTGACAGCATCACTTTGAGGTTATTTCAAAACTTTCACTCCATTACTGTTCGCATCATTTAGAGTTCATTAGCAATTCTTACTACATCACTGTCGCATCATTTTGAGATCTTTAGCAATTCTTCTGACACCACTGTCGCATTATTTTGAGGTTCGTCGCAACTGTTACTACATGACTGTCAGCATCACTTTGAGGTTATTCGAAACACTTACTACATTACTGTAAGCATCGCTTAGTTGATTAGAAACTATCACTACATTACTGTTAGCATCATTTTGAGTTCATTAGCAATTCTTCCGACATCACTGTCGCAATATTTTGAGGTTCGTAGCAACTTTTACTACATTACTGTCGCATTATTTTGAGGTTCGTAGCTTCACTTCCTACATGACTGTCAGCATCACTTTGAGGTTATTCGAAAGTTTCACTCCATTACTGTTAGCATCATCTTGAGTTCATTCGCAATTCTTCCGACATCACTGTCGCAATATTTTGAGGTTCGTAGCAACTTTTACTACATTACTGTCGCATTATTGTGATGTTCGTAGCAACTCTTAGTACATGACTGTCAGCATCACTTTGAAGTTATTCGAAACGTTCACTCCATTACTGTTAGCATCATTTTTAGATCATTACCAATTCTTCTGACATCACTGTTTCATCATTTTGAGATCTTGAGCAATTCTTCCGACATCACTGTCGCATTATTTTGAGGTTCGTAGCAACTCCTACTACATGACTGCTAGCATCACTTTGAGGTTGTTCGAAACGTTCACTCCATTACTGTTAGCATCATTTTGAGATCATTAGCAATTCTTCTAACATAACTGTTGCATCATTTTGAGATCTTAAGCAATTCTTCCGACATCACTGTCGCATTATTTTGAGGTTCGTAGCAACTCCTACTACATGACTGCTAGCATCACTTTGAGGTTGTTCGAAACGTTCACTCCATTACTGTTAGCATCATTTTGAGATCATTAGCAATTCTTCTAACATCACTGTCGCATCATTTTGAGATCTTTAGCAATTCTTCTGACATCACTGTCGCATTATTTTGAGGTTAGTAGCAACTCTTACTACATGACTGTCAGCATCACTTTGAGGTTGTTCGAAACACTTACTACATTACTGTAAGCATCACTGAGTTGATTAGCAACTATCACTACATTAGTGTTAGCATCATTTTGAGTTCATTACCAATTCTTACTACATCACTGTCGCATCATTTTGAGATCATTAGCAATTCTTCTGACATCACTGTCACAATATTTTGAGGTTCGTAGCAACTCTTACTACATTATTGTTGCATTATTTTAAGGTTCGTAGCAACTCTTACTACATTACTGTCAGCATCACTTTAAGTTTATTAGCAACTATCACTACGTTACTTTTAGCATCATTTTGAGTTGTTGAGCAATTCTCACGACATCACTGTAGCATTAAATTGAGTTCATCAGCAACTCTTACTACATGACTGTCAGTATCACTTTGAGGTTGTTCGAAACACTTACTACATTGCTGTAAGCATCACTGACTTGATTAGCAACTATCACTACATTACTGTTAGCATCATTTTAAGTTCATTCGCGATTCTTCCGACATCACTGTGGCAATATTTTGAGGTTCGTAGCAACTTTTACTACATTACTGTCGCATTATTTTGAGGTTCGTATTAACTCTTAGGACGTGACTGTCAGCATCACTTTGAGGTTATTTGAAACACTTACTACATTACTGTAAGCATCACTGAGTTGATTAGCAACTATCACTACATTACTGTTAGCATCATCTTGAGTTCATTAGCAATTCTTCCGACATCACTGTCGCAATATTTTGAGGTTCGTAGCAACTTTTACTACATTACTGTCGCATTATTTTGAGGTTCGTAGCAACGCTTACTACATTACTGTCAGCATCACTTTGAGTTGATTAGCAACTATCACTACATTACCGTTAGCATCATTTTGAGTTCATTCGCGATTCTTACTACATCACTGTCGCATCATTTTGAGATCATTAGCAATTCTTCCGACATCACTGTCGCATTATTTTGAGGTTCGTAGCAACTCTTACTACATTACTGTCAGCATCACTTTGAGTTTATTTGCAACTATCACTACATTACTGTTAGCATCATTTTGAGTTTATTACCAATTCTCACGACATCACTGTAGCATTAAATTGAGGTTAGTAGCAACTCTTACTACATGACTGTCAGCATCACTTTGAAGTTGTTCGAAACACTTACTACATTACTGTCAGCATCACTTTGAGTTCATTAGCAACTATCACTACATTACTGTTAGCATCATTATGAGGTTAGTTGCAACTCTTACCACATGACTGTCAGCATCACTTTGAGGTTGTTCCAAACACTTACTACATTACTGTAAACATCACTGAGTTAATTAGCAACTATCACTACATTACTGTTAGCATCATTTTGAGTTCATTAGCAATTCTTCCGACATCACTGTCGCAATATTTTGAGGTTCTTAGCAACACTTACTACATGACTGTCAGCATCACTTTGAGGTTATTCGAAACGTTCACTCCATTACTGTTAGCATCATTTTGAGTTCATTAGCAATTCTTACTAAATCACTTACGCATCATTTTGAGATCTTTTGAAATTCTTCTGACATCACTGTCGCATTATTTGAGGTTCGTAGCAACTCTTACTACATTACTGTCAGCATCACTTTGAGGTTGTTCGAAACACGTACTGCATTACTGTAAGCATCACCGAGTTTATTAGCAACTTTAAGTACATCACTGTTCACGTCATTTTGACTTCATTAGCAATTCTTACTACATCACTGTCGCATCATTTTGAGATCATTAGCAATTCTTCCGACATCACTGTTGCATTATTTTGAGGTTCGTAGCAACTCTTACTACATTACTGTTGCATTATTTAAAGGTTCGTAGCAACTCTTACTACACGACTGTCGCATTATTTTGAGGTTCGTAGCAACTCTTACTACATTACTGTTGCATTATTTAAAGGTTCGTAGCAACTCTTACTACATTACTGTTAGCATCACTTTGAGTTTATTCGCAATTCTTACGACATCACTGTAGCATTAAATTGAGGTTAGTAGCAACTCTTACTTCATGACTGTCAGCATCACTTTGAGGTTGTTCGAAACTCTTACTACATTACTGTAAGCATCACTGAGTTTATTAGCAACTATAACTACATTACTATTAGCATCATTTTGAGTTCATTAGCAATTCTTCTGACATCACTGTCGCATTATTTTGAGGTTTGTACCAACTATTACTTCATTACTGTTGCATTATTTAAAGGTTCGTAGCAACTCTTACTACATTACTGTCAGCATCACTTTGAGTTTATTAGCAACTATCACTACATTAATGTTAGCATCATTTTGAGTTTATTAGCAATTCTTACGACATCACTGCAGCATTAAATTGAGGTTAGTAGCAACTCTTACTTCATGACTGTCAGCATCACTTTGAGGTTGTTCGAAACTCTTACTACATAACTGTAAGCATCACTGAGTTTATTACCAACTATCACTCCATTACTGTTAGCATCATTTTGAGTTCATTAGCAATTCTTCCGACATCACTGTCGCATCATTTTGAGATCATTAGCAATTCTTCTGACATCACTGTCGCATTATTTTGACGTTCGAAGCAACTCTTACTACATTACTGTTGCATTATTTAAATGTTTGTAGCAACTCTTACTACATTACTGTAAGCATCACTGAGGTTATTAGCAACTATCACTACATTACTGTTGGCATCATTTTGAGTTCATTAGCAATTCTTACTCCATCACTGTCGCATCATTTTGAGATCATTAGCAATGCTTCCAACATCACTGTCGCATTATTTTGAGGTTCGTAGCAACTTTTACTACATGACTGTCAGCATCACTTTGAGGTTATTAGAAACTTTCACTACATTACTGTTAGCATCACTTTGAGATCATTAGCAACTATCACTACATTACTCTTAGCATCATTTTGAGTTCATTAGCAATTCTTACTCCATCACTGTCGCATCATTTTGAGATCATTAGCAATGCTTCCAACATCACTGTCGCATTATTTTGAGGTTAGTAGCAACTCTTACCACATGACTGTCAGCATCACTTTGAGGTTATTAGAAACTTTCACTACATTACTCAAATGGCGGACCAGTTTACTGTAACAGTGGTGGCACCATCCACTGCTGGCGCTCTCTTCAGTGCTTCTTGTTTCTGCCCTTTGTGTGTGAGCTCCTAGAGCAGCTGGTCCGCCCCCCCCCCCCTTTTCTTTTCTATTCCTCTAATTTATTTTTTGATTTTCTATTTTTGTAATTCATCATCGATCTCGGCTCACGGTCGCTACACTCTTGACCTCCTGTGAGCCTTGAAGAGAGAGAAGCCACCTTTGTGTTGGAGAAGAGCAGCTTAGTCCAGGCAGCCAGCAGCCTGAGACCAGAGGGTAGCCAATCAACGCGCTTCCCTTCTTCATCGAGCGAATCTCAGCGGGAGCCACGGTCGACGAGGTGGAGGCTTTGGAGGCCGTCCTCCCACCAGTTCGTTGGAGAGGCGTCGTACATCGATGGGAGAATCCAGCTGAGAACGTAAGCCGGTTACGTTGGTTTTCACCGATTCAGGCCTGGACTCCTGTCTCGCTGCCAAACTCCGCCTGACTCCGTAGAGCTGGTCAGCCTCCACTCAGTCCTCTTCATTTGGTTGGAGGTCACCATCGTTCATCCTACACACCTTTCCACCTGCCTCTTAGCCGTCTACTTGAAGCTCAGATAAATCCAGGCTAATTCATACCTGCTACTCAATATGGGCCTTAATTACTCTGCTGGAATTATCACTCTGTCTTAAGGGTTTTCTTAATTGTATTAAATCCTCTTTAATTTCCAAGAAGTCTTCCAACTCATTCATTCATGCAAGCCACTGATCCACAAGACCTCATTGATGAGCTTCAACCTGAGACTGATTGTTTCTCATTGGACGAGACACCCATTCAATGAGACTCATTGTCAGTCCATTGAAATCTACTGGTGTTCCTGGTGAGTTGATTTAACAACATGAGCTGACAGAATCTACGTTCAGGTAGGAACCACCACATCCAGGGGTCTGGACCTTTGAGCAGGCAGAGCCATCAAAGTAGCAGACTAAGCTAGCAGACATTAGCATTGAGAAGAAACTGATACCTGAGCCTACTTTTGGGTCTGGTTAAGTGATGACACAATAATATGACATCATTGTCAGACTGACGCCTGCTCAACACTGACCAAACGCCGCCCTATTGCATTGTGGGAAATTTCTGCTTGGCTCGCGTCCATCAAAACACACAAAGAAATTTCTCCAGAATCAGGATTGACAGTGGATACAATTGATTCCACACTCGTTTCGGGTGCAGGTGTGGAATTTCAGACACAGTCTGTGTTGTTCATTCAGTGATTTTTCTTACAATTCCCAATCAAAGCCCCACATTGCTAATGAACTCAAAATGATGCTAACAGTAATGTAGTGATAGTTGCTAATAAACTAAGTGATGCTGACAGTCATGTGGTTAGAGTTTCGATTAACCTCAAAGTGATGCTGACAGTAATGTAGTAAGAGTTGCTTCGAACCTCAAAGTAATGCGACAGTGATTTCAGAAGAATTGCTAATGATCTCAAAATGATGCGACAGTGATGTCGTAAGAATTGCTAATAAACTCAAAACGATGCAAACAGTAATGTAGTGATAGTTGCTAATAAACTCAATGATGCTGACAGTCATGTAGTAAGAGTTGCTAAAACCACAAAATAATGCGACTGTGATGTCGGAAGAATTGCTCATGATCTCAAAATGATGCGACGGTAATCTAGTAAGAGCTGCTAATAAATTCAAAATGATGCAAACAGTAATGTAGTGAAAGTTTCGAATAACCTAAAAATGATGCGGACAGTAATGTATTAAGAGTTGCTAATAACCTCAAAATAATGCGACAGTGATTTCAGAAGAATTTCTAATGAACTCAAAATGATGCTAACAGTAACGTAGTGATAGTTGCTAATAAACTCAGTGATACTTACAATAATGTAGGAAGAGTTTCAAACTCCCTCAAAATGATGCTGACAGTCATGTAGTAAGAGTTGCTACAAAACTCAAAATAATGCGACAGCGATGTCGGAAGAATTGCTAATAAACTCAAAATGATGCTGACGGAAATCTAGTTAGAGCTGCTAATGATCTCAAAATGATGCTACAGTGATGTTGTAAGAATTGCTAATGATATCAAAATGATGTGACGGTCATGTAGTAAGAATTGCTAATGAACTCAAAATAATGCCAACAGTAATGTAGCGATAGTTGCTAATAAACTCAGTGATGCTTACAGTAATGTTGTAAGTGTTTCGAACTACCTCAAAGTGATGCTGACAGTCATGTAGTAAGAGTTGCTACGAACCTCAAAATAATGCGACAGTGATGTCGGAAGAACTGCTAAGGAACTCAAAATGATGCTAACTGTAATGTAGTGAAAGTTTCGAATAACCTCAAAGTGATGCTGACAGTCATGCAATAAGAGTTGCTACGGAACCTCAAAATAATGCGACAGTGATGTCAGAAGAATTGCTAATGATCTCAAAATGATGCGACAGTGATGTAGTGAAAGTTTCGAATAACCTCAAAGTGATGCTGACAGTCACCTGGTTAGAGTTGCGAGTAACCTAAAAATGATGCTGAGAGTAATGTAGTAAGAGTTGCTAATAACCTCAAAATAATGCTACAGTGATGTCGGAAGAATTGTTAATGAACTCAAAGTGATCCTGACAGTCATGTAGTGATAGTTGCTAATAAACTCAGTGATGCTTACAGTAATGTAGTAAGAGTTTTGAACAACCTCAAAGTGAATCTGACAGTCATGTAGTAAGAGTTGCTACTAACCTCAAAATAATACTACGGTGATGTCGTAAGAATTGCTAATGATATCAACATGATGTGACAGTGATGTAGTAAGCATCACTTTGAGGTTATTCGAAAGTTTCACTCCATTACTGTTAGCATCATTTTGAGTTCATTAGCAATTCTTCCGACATCACTGTCGCAATATTTTGAGGTTCATAGCAACACTTACAACATGACTGTCAGCATCACTTTGAGGTTATTTCGAAACTTTCACTCCATTACTGTTAGCATCATTTTGAGTTCATTAGCAATTCTTTCTACATCACTGTCGCATCATTTTGTGATCATTAGCAATTCTTCCGACATCACTGTCGCATTATTTTGAGGTTCATAGCAACTGTTACTACATGACTGTCAGCATCACTTTGAGTTTATTCGAAACACTTACTACATTACTGTAAGCATCACTTAGTTGATTAGCAACTATCACTACATTACTGTTAGCATCATTTTGAGATCATCAGCAATTCTTCCGACATCACTGTCGCAGTATTTTGAGGTTCATAGCAACTTTTACTACATTACTGTCGCATTATTTTGAGGTTCGTAGCAACTATTAGTACATGACTGTCAGCATCACTTTGAGGTTGTTCGAAACACTTACTACATTACTGTTAGCATCACTGACTTGATTAGCAACTATCACTACATTACTGTTAGCATCATTTTGAGGTTAGAAGCAACTGTTACGACATGACTGACAGCATCACTTTTTGGTTTTTTCGAAACACTTACTACATTACTGTAAGCATCACTGAGTTAATTACCAACTATCACTACATCACTGTTAGCATCATTTTGAGTTCATTAGCAATTCTTCCGACATCACTGTCGCAATATTTTGAGGTTCGTAGCAACTCTTACTACATTATTATTGCATTATTATAAGGTTCGCAGCAACTCTTACTGCATTACTGTCAGCATCACTTTGAGTTTTTTAGCAACTATCACTACATAACTGTTAGCATCATTTTGAGTTGTTGAGCAATTCTCACGACATCACTGTAGCATTAAATTGAGTTCATTAGCAACTCTTACTAAATGACTTTCAGCATCACTTTGAGGTTGTTCGAAACTCTTACTACATTACTGTAAGCATCACTGAGTTTCTTAGCAACTATCACTACATTACTGTTAGCATCATCTTGAGTTCATTAGCAATTCTTCCGACATCACTGTCGCAATATTTTGAGGTTCGTAGCAACACTTACTACATGACTGTCAGCATCACTTTGAGGTTATTCGAAAGTTTCACTCCATTACTGTTAGCATCATCTTGAGTTCATTAGCAATTCTTCCAACATCACTGTCGCAATATTTTGAGGTTCGTAGCAACTTTTACTACATTACTGTCGCATTATTTTGAGTTTCGTAGCAACTCTTAGTACATGACTGTCAGCATCACTTTGAGGTTATTCGAAAGTTTCACTCCATTACTGTTAGCATCATCTTGAGTACATTAGCAATTCTTCCGACATCACTGTCGCAATATTTTGAGGTTCGTAGCAACTTTTACTATATTACTGTCGCATTATTTTGAGGTTCGTAGCAATTCTTAGTACATGACTGTCAGCATCACTTTGAGGTTATTCGAAAGTTTCACTCCATTACTGTTAGCATCATCTTGAGTTGATTAGCAATTCTTACTACATCACTGTCGCAATATTTTGAGGTTCGTAGCAACTTTTACTACATTACTGTCGCATTATTTTGAGGTTCGTAGCAACTCTTCGTACATGACTGTCAGCATCACTTTGAGGTTATTGGAAACGTTCACTCCATTACTGTTAGCATCATTTTGAGATCATTACCAATTCTTCTGACATCACTGTTGCATCATTTTGAGATCTTTAGCAATTCTTCTGACATCACTGTCGCATTATTTTGAGGTTCGTAGCAACGCTTACTACATGACTGTCAGCATCACTTTTAGGTTGTTCGAAACACTTACTACATTACTTTAAGCATCACTGACTTGATTAGCAACTATCACTACATTACTGTTAGCATCATTTCAAGTTCATGAGCAATTCTTCCGACATCACTGTCGCAATATTTTGAGGTTCGTAGCAACTCTTCGTACATGACTGTCAGCATCACTTTGAGGTTATTCGAAACACTTACTACATTACTGTAAGCATCACTGACTTGATTAGCAACTATCACTACATTACTGTTAGCATCATTTCAAGTTCATGAGCAATTCTTCCGACATCACTGTCGCATTATTTTGAGGTTCGTAGCAACTCTTCGTACATGACTGTCAGCATCACTTTGAGGTTATTCGAAACACTTACTACATTACTGTAAGCATCACTGAGTTGATTCGCAACTATCACTACATTACTGTTAGCATCATTTTGAGTTCATTAGCAATTCTTCCGACATCACGATCGCAATATTTTGAGGTTCGTAGCAACTTTTACTTCATGACTGTCGCATTATTTTGAGATTTGTAGCAACACTTACGACATGACTGTCAGCATCACTTTGAAGTTATTCGAAAGTTTCACTCCATTACTGTTAGCATCATTTTGAGTTCATTAGCGATTCTTACTACATCACTGTCGCATCATTTTGAGATCATTAGCAATTCTTCTGACATCACTGTCGCATTAATTGCAGGTTCGTAGCAACTGTTACTACATGACTGTCAGCATCACTTTGAGGTTATTCCAAACACTTACTACATTACTGCTAGCATCACTGAGTTAATTAGCAACTATCACTACATTACTTTTAGCATCTTTTTGAGTTCATTAGCAATTCTTCAGACATCACTGTCGCAATATTTTGAGGTTCGTAGCAACTTTTACTACATTACTGTCGCATTATTTTGAGGTTCGTAGCAACTAATAGTACATGACTGTCAGCATCACTTTGAGGTTTTTCGAAACGTTCACTCCATTACTGTTAGCATCATTTTGAGATCATTAGCAATTCTTCTGACATCACTGTCGCATTATTTTGAGGTTCGTAGCAACTCTTACTACATTATTGTTGCATTATTTTAAGCTTCATAGCAACTCTTACTACATTACTGTTAGCATCACTTTGAGTTCATTAGCAATTCTTCCTACAACACTGTCGCATCATTTTGAGTTCATTAGCAAATATTCCGACATCACTGTCGCAATATTTTGAGGTTCGTAGCAACTCTTACTACATTATTATTGCATTATTTTAAGGTTCGCAGCAACTCTTACTACATTACTGTCAGCATCACTTTGAGTTTTTTAGCAACTATCACTACATAACTGTTAGCATCATTTTGAGTTCTTGAGCAATTCTCACGACATCACTGTAGCATTAAATTGAGTTCATTAGCAACTCTTACTAAATGACTTTCAGCATCACTTTAAGGTTGTTCGAAACTCTTACTACATTACTGTAAGCATCCCTGAGTTTCTTAGCAACTATCACTACATTACTGTTTGCATCATCTTGAGTTCATTAGGATTTCTTCCGACATCACTGTCGCAATATTTTGAGGTTCGTAGCAACTTTTACTACATTACTGTCGCATTATTTTGAGGTTCGTAGCAACACTTACTACATGACTGTCAGCATCACTTTGAGGTTATTCGAAAGTTTCACTCCATTACTGTTAGCATCATCTTGAGTTCACTCGCAATTCTTCCGACATCACTGTTGCATCATTTTGAGATCTTTAGCAATTCTTCTGACATCACTGTCGCATTATTTTGAGGTTCGTAGCAACTCTGACTACATGACTGTCAGCATCACTTTGAGGTTGTTCGAAACACTTACTACATTACTGTAAGCATCACTGACTTGATTAGCAACTATCACTACATTACTGTTAGCATCATTTTAAGTTCATTAGCAATTCTTACTACATCACTGTCGCAATATTTTGAGGTTCGTAGCAACTTTTACTAAATTACTGTCGCATTATTTTGCGGTTCGTAGCAACTCTTACTATATTATTGTTGCATTATTTTAAGCTTCATAGCAACTCTTACTACATTACTGTTTGCATCACTTTGAGTTCATTAGCAATTCTTCCTACAACACTGTCGCATCATTTTGAGTTCATTAGCAATTCTTCCGACATCACTGTCGCAATATTTTGAGGTTCGTAGCAACTCTTACTACATTATTATTGCATTATTTTAAGGTTCGCAGCAACTCTTACTACATTACTGTCAGCATCACTTTTAGTTTTTTAGCAACTATCACTACATAACTGTTAGCATCATTTTGAGTTGTTGAGCAATTCTCACGACATCACTGTAGCATTAAATTGAGTTCATTAGCAACTCTTACTAAATGACTTTCAGCATCACTTTAAGGTTGTTCGAAACTCTTAGTACATTACTGTAAGCATCACTGAGTTTCTAAGCAACTATCACTACATTACTGTTTGCATCATCTTGAGTTCATTAGGATTTCTTCCGACATCACTGTCGCAATATTTTGAGGTTCGTAGCAACTTTTACTACATTACTGTCGCATTATTTTGAGGTTCGTAGCAACACTTACTACATGACTGTCAGCATCACTTTGAGGTTATTCGAAAGTTTCACTCCATTACTGTTAGCATCATCTTGAGTTCATTAGCAATTCTTACTACATCACTGTTGCATCATTTTGAGATCTTTAGCAATTCTTCTGACATCACTGTCGCATTATTTTGAGGTTCGTAGCAACTCTTACTACATGACTGTCAGCATCACTTTGAGGTTGTTCGAAACACTTACTACATTACTGTAAGCATCACTGACTTGATTAGCAACTATCACTACATTACTGTTAGCATCATTTCAAGTTCATGAGCAATTCTTCCGACATCACTGTCGCAATATTTTGAGGTTCGTAGCAACTTTTACGACATTACTGTCGCATTATTTTGATGTTCGTAGCAACTCTTAGTACATGACTGTCAGCATCATTTTGAGGTTATTCGAAACGTTCACTCCATTACTGTTAGCATCATTTTGAGATCATTACCAATTCTTCTGACATCACTGTTGCATCATTTTGAGATCTTTACCAATTCTTCCGACATCACTGTCGCATTATTTTGAGGTTCGTAGCAACTCTTACTCCATGACTGCTAGCATCAGTTTGAGGTTGTTCGAAACACTTACTACATTACTGTAAGCATCACTGACTTGATTAGCAACTATCACTACATTACTTTTAGCATCATTTTAAGTTCATTAGCAATTCTTACTACATCACTGTCGCAATATTTTGAGGTTCGTAGCAACTTTTACTACATTATTGTCGCATTATTTTGAGGTTCGTAGCAACTCTTAGTACATGACTGTCAGCATCACTTTGAGGTTATTCGAAACACTTACTACATTACTTTAAGCATCACTGAGTTTATTAGCAACTATCACTACATTACTGTTAGCATCCTCTTGAGTTCATTAGCAATTCTTCCGACATCACTGTCGCAATATTTTGAGGTTCGTAGCAACTTTTACTACATGACTGTCGCATTATTTTGAGGTTCGTAGCAACTCTTACTACATTACTGTCAGCATCACTGACTTGATTTGCAACTATCACTACATTACTGTTAGCATCATTTTAAGTTCATTAGCAATTCTTACTACATCACTGTCGCAATATTTTGAGGTTCGTAGCAACTTTTACTAAATTACTGTCGCATTATTTTGCGGTTCGTAGCAACTCTTACTACATTATTGTTGCATTATTTTAAGCTTCATAGCAACTCTTACTACATTACTGTTTACATCACTTTGAGTTCATTAGCAATTCTTCCTACAACACTGTCGCATCATTTTGAGTTCATTAGCAATTCTTCCGACATCACTGTCGCAATATTTTGAGGTTCGTAGCAACTCTTACTACATTATTATTGCATTATTTTAAGGTTCGTAGCAACACTTACTACATGACTCTCAGCATCACTTTAAGGTTATTCGAAAGTTTCACTCCATTACTGTTTGCATCATTTTGAGTTCATTAGCAATTCTTCCGACATCACTGTCGCAATATTTTGAGGTTCGTAGCAACTCTTACTACATTATTGTTGCATTATTTTAAGCTTCATAGCAACTCTTACTACATGACTGTTAGCATCACTTTGAGTTTATTAGCAACTATCACTACATAACTGTTAGCATCATTTTGAGTTGTTGAGCAATTCTCACGACATCACTGTAGCATTAAATTGAGTTCATTAGCTACTCTTACTAAATGACTTTCAGCATCACTTTGAGGTTGTTCGAAACTCTTACTACATTACTGTAAGCATCACTGAGTTTCTTCGCAACTATCACTACATTACTGTTAGCATCATCTTGAGTTCATTAGCAATTCTTCCGACATCACTGTCGCAATATTTTGAGGTTCGTAGCAACTTTTACTACATTACTGTCGCATTATTTTGAGGTTCGTTGCAACACTTACTACATGACTGTCAGCATCACTTTGAGGTTATTCGAAAGTTTCACTCCATTACTGTTAGCATCATCTTGAGTTCATCAGCAATTCTTCCGACATCACTGTCGCAATATTTTGAGGTTCGTAGCAACTTTTACTACATTACTGTCGCATTATTTTGAGGTTCGTAGCAACTCTTAGTACATGATTGTCAGCATCACTTTGAGGTTATTCGAAACACTTACTACATTACTTTAAGCATCACTGAGTTTATTAGCAACTATCACTACATTACTGTTAGCATCATCTTGAGTTCATTAGCAATTCTTCCGACATCACTGTCGCAATATTTTGAGGTTCGTAGCAACTTTTACTACATGACTGTCGCATAATTTTGAGGTTCGTAGCAACTCTGACTACATTACTGTCAGCATCACTTTGAGTTGATTAGCAACTATCACTACATTTCTGTTAGCATCATTTTGAGTTAATGAGCAATTCTCACGACATCACTGTTGCATTGAATTGAGTTCATTAGCAACTCTTACTAAATGACTGTCAGCATCACTTTGAGGTTGTTCGAAACTCTTACTACATTACTGTAAGCATCACTGAGTTTCCTTGCAACTATCGCTACATTACTGTTAGCATCATCTTGAGTTCTTTATCAATTCTTCCGACATCACTGTCGCAATATTTTGAGGTTTGTAGCAACTTTTACTACATGACTGTCGCATTATTTTGAGGTTCGTAGCAACACTTACTACATGACTGTCAGCATCACTTTGAGGTTATTCGAAAGTTTCACTCCATTACTGTTAGCATCATTTTGAGATCATTAGCAATTCTTACTAAATCACTTTTAGCATCATTTTGAGTTCATTAGCAATTCTTCCGACATCACTGTCGCAATATTTTGAGGTTCGTAGCAACTCTTACTACATTATTGTTGCATTATTTTAAGGTTCGTAGCAACTCTTACTACATTACTGTCAGCATCACTTTGAGTTTTTTAGCAACTATCACTCCATAACTGTTAGAATCATTTTGAGTTGTTGAGCAATTCTCACGACATCACTGGAGCATTAAATTGAGTTCATTAGCAACTTTTACTTTTTTAAATGACTGTCAGGATCACTTGGAGGTTGTTCGAAACTCTTAATACATTACTGTAAGCATCACTGAGTTTCTTAGCAACTATCACTACATTACTGTTAGCATCATCTTGAGTTCATTATCAATTCTTCCGACATCACTGTCGCAATATTTTGAGGTTCGTAGCAACTTTTACTACATTACTGTCGCAATATTTTGAGGTTCGTAGCAACTCTTACTACATATTGCCAATTCTTACTAAATCACTTTTAGCATCATCTTGAGTTCATTATCAATTCTTCCGACATCACTGTCGCAATATTTTGAGGTTCGTAGCAACTTTTACTACATTACTGTCGCATTATTTTGAGGTTCGTAGCAACTCTTAGTACATGACTGTCAGCATCACTTTGAGGTTATTCAAAAAGTTCACTCCATTACTGTTAGCATCAGTTTGAGATCATTACCAATTCTTCTGACATCACTGTTGCATCATTTTGAGATCTTTAGCAATTCTCCCGACATCACTGTCGCATTATTTTGAGGTTCGTAGCAACTCTTACTACATGACTGCTAGCATCACTTTGAGGTTGTTCGAAACATTTACTACATTACTGTAAGCATCACTGACTTGATTAGCAACTATCACTACATTACTGTTAGCATCATTTTATGTTCATTAGCAATTCTTACTACATCACTGTCGCAATATTTTGAGGTTCGTAGCAACTTTTACTACATTACTGTTGCATTATTTTGAGGTTCGTAGCAACTCTTAGTACATTACTGTCAGCATCACTTTGAGTTTTTTAGCAACTATCACTACATAACTGTTAGCATCATTTTGAGTTTTTGAGCAATTCTCACGACATCACTGTAGCATTAAATTGAGTTCATTAGCAACTCTTACTAAATGACTGTCAGCATCACTTTGAGGTTGTTCGAAACTCTTACTACATTACTGTAAGCATTACTGAGTTTCTTAGCAACTATCACTACATTACTGTTAGCATCATCTTGAGTTTATTATCAATTCTTCCGACATCACTGTCGCAATATTTTGAGGTTCGTAGCAACTTTTACTACATTACTGTCGCATTATTTTTAGGTTCGTAGCAACACTTACTACATGACTGTCAGCATCACTTTGAGGTTATTCGAAAGTTTCACTCCATTACTGTTAGCATCATCTTGAGTTCATTAGCAATTCTTCCGACATCACTGTCGCAATATTTTGAGGTTCGTAGCAACTTTTACTACATTACTTTCGCATTATTTTGAGGTTCGTAGCAACTCTTAGTACATGACTGTCAGCATCACTTTGAGGTTATTTGAAACGTTCACTCCATTACTGTTAGCATCAGTTTGAAATCATTAGCAATTCTTCCGACATCACTGTCGCAATATTTTGAGGTTCGTAGCAACTTTTACTACATTACTGTCGCATTATTTTGAGGTTCGTAGCAACTCTTAGTACATGACTGTCAGCATCACTTTGAGGTTATTCGAAACACTTACTACATTACTGTAAGCATCACTGAGTTGATTAGCAACTATCACTACATTACTGTTAGCATCATTTTGAGTTCATTAGCAATTCTTCCGACATCACTGTCGCAATATTTTGAGGTTCGTCGCAACTTTTACTACATTACTGTCGCATTATTTTGAGGTTCGTAGCAACTCTTACTACATTACTGTCAGCATCACTTTAGTTTATTAGCAATTATCACTACATTACTGTTAGCATCATTTTGAGTTAATGAGCAATTCTCACGACATCACTGTAGCATTGAATTGAGTTCATTAGCAACACTTACTACATGACTGTCAGCATCACTTTGAGGTTATTAGAAAGTTTCACTCCATTACTGTTAGCATCATTTTGAGTTCATGAGCAATTCTCACTAAATCACTGTCGCATCATTTTGAGATCATTAACAATTCTTCCGACATCACTGTCACATTATTTTGAGGTTCGTAGCAACTCTTGCTACATGACTGTCAGCATCACTTTGAGGTTATTCGAAACTCTTACTACATTACTGCAAGCATCACTGAGTTGATGAGCAACTATCACTACATTACTTTTAGCATCATTTTAAGTTCATTAGCAATTCTTCCGACATCAGTGTCGCAATATTTTGAGGTTCGTAGCAACTTTTACTGCATTATTGTCGCATTATTTTGAGGTTCGTAGCAACTATTAGTACATGACTGTCAGCATCACTTTGAGGTGATTCGAAACGTTCACTCCATTACTGTTAGCATCATTTTGAGATCATTAGCAATTCTTCTAACATCACTGTCGCATCATTTTGAGATCTTTAGCAATTCTTCTGACATCACTGTCGCATTATTTTGAGGTTCATAGCAACTCTTACTACATGACTGTCAGCATCACTTTGAGGTTTTTCGAAACACTTACTACATTACTGGAAGCATCACTGACTTGATTAGCAACTATCACTACATTACTGTTAGCATCATTTTGAGTTCATTAGCAATTCTTCCGACATCAGTGTCGCAATATTTTGAGGTTCGTAGCAACTTTTACTACATTACTGTCGCATTATTTTGAGGTTCGTAGCAACTCTTACTACATGACTGTCAGCATCACTTTGAGGTGATTCGAAACGTTCACTCCATTACTGTTAGCATCATTTTGAGATCATTAGCAATTCTTCTAACATCACTGTCGCATCATTTTGAGATCTTGAGCAAATCTTCTGACATCACTGTCGCATTATTTTGAGGTTCATAGCAACTCTTACTACATGACTGTCAGCATCACTTTGAGGTTTTTCGAAACACTTACTACATTACTGGAAGCATCACTGACTTGATTAGCAACTATCACTACATTACTGTTAGCATCATTTTGAGTTCATTAGCAATTCTTCCGACATCACTGTCGCAATATTTTGAGGTTCGTAGCAACTTTTACTACATTACTGTCGCATTATTTTGAGGTTCGTAGCAACTCTTACTACATGACTGTCAGCATCACTTTGAGGTTATTCGAAAGTTTCACTCCATTACTGCTAGCATCATTTTGAGATCATTAGCAATTCTTACTAAATCACAGTTAGCATCATTTTGAGTTCATTAGCAATTCTTCCGACATCACTGTCGCAGTATTTTGAGGTTCGTAGCAACTTTTACTACATTACTGTCGCATTATTTTGAGGTTCGTAGCAACTCTTAGTACAAGACTGTCAGCATCACTTTGAGGTTGTTCGAAACACTTACTACATCACTGTCAGCATCACTGAGTTGATTAGCCAGTATCACTACATTACTGTTCGCATCATTTTGAGGTTAGAAGCAACTTTTACTACATGACTGACAGCATCACTTTGAGGTTATTTCAAAACTTTCACTCCATTACTGTTCGCATCATTTAGAGTTCATTAGCAATTCTTACTACATCACTGTCGCATCATTTTGAGATCTTTAGCAATTCTTCTGACACCACTGTCGCATTATTTTGAGGTTCGTCGCAACTGTTACTACATGACTGTCAGCATCACTTTGAGGTTATTCGAAACACTTACTACATTACTGTAAGCATCGCTTAGTTGATTAGAAACTATCACTACATTACTGTTAGCATCATTTTGAGTTCATTAGCAATTCTTCCGACATCACTGTCGCATTATTTTGAGGTTCGTCGCAACTGTTACTACATGACTGTCAGCATCACTTTGAGGTTATTCGAAACACTTACTACATTACTGTAAGCATCGCTTAGTTGATTAGAAACTATCACTACATTACTGTTAGCATCATTTTGAGTTCATTAGCAATTCTTCCGACATCACTGTCGCAATATTTTGAGGTTCGTAGCAACTTTTACTACATTACTGTCGCATTATTTTGAGGTTCGTAGCAACTCTTACTACATGACTGTCAGCATCACTTTGAGGTTATTCGAAACGGTCACTCCATTACTGTTAGCATCATTTTGAGATCATTAGCAATTCTTCTGACATCACTGTCGCATCATTTTGAGATCTTTAGCAATTCTTCTGACATCACTGTCGCATTATTTTGAGGTTCATAGCAACTCATACTACATGACTGTCAGCATCACTTTGAGGTTGTTCGAAACACTTACTACATTACTGTAAGCATCACTGACTTGATTAGCAACTATCACTACATTACTGTTAGCATCATTTTGAGGTTAGAAGCAACTGTTACTACATGACTGACAGCATCACTTTTTGGTTTTTTCGAAACACTTACTACATTACTTTAAGCATCACTGAGTTAATTAGCAACTATCACTACATTACTGTTAGCATCATTTTGAGTTCATTAGCAATTCTTCCTACAACACTGTCGCATCATTTTGAGTTCATTAGCAATTCTTCCGACATCACTGTCGCAATATTTTGAGGTTCGTAGCAACTTTTACTCCATTACTGTCGCATTATTTTGAGGTTCGTAGCTTCACTTCCTACATGACTGTCAGCATCACTTTGAGGTTATTCGAAAGTTTCACTCCATTACTGTTAGCATCATCTTGAGTTCATTCGCAATTCTTCCGACATCACTGTCGCAATATTTTGAGGTTCGTAGCAACTTTTACTACATTACTGTCGCATTATTTTGATGTTCGTAGCAACTCTTAGTACATGACTGTCAGCATCACTTTGAAGTTATTCGAAACGTTCACTCCATTACTGTTAGCATCATTTTTAGATCATTACCAATTCTTCTGACATCACTGTTTCATCATTTTGAGATCTTGAGCAATTCTTCCGACATCACTGTCGCATTATTTTGAGGTTCGTAGCAACTCCTACTACATGACTGCTAGCATCACTTTGAGGTTGTTCGAAACGTTCACTCCATTACTGTTAGCATCATTTTGAGATCATTAGCAATTCTTCTAACATCACTGTTGCATCATTTTGAGATCTTAAGCAATTCTTCCGACATCACTGTCGCATTATTTTGAGGTTCGTAGCAACTCCTACTACATGACTGCTAGCATCACTTTGAGGTTGTTCGAAACGTTCACTCCATTACTGTTAGCATCATTTTGAGATCATTAGCAATTCTTCTAACATCACTGTCGCATCATTTTGAGATCTTTAGCAATTCTTCTGACATCACTGTCGCATTATTTTGAGGTTAGTAGCAACTCTTACTACATGACTGTCAGCATCACTTTGAGGTTGTTCGAAACACTTACTACATTACTGTAAGCATCACTGAGTTGATTAGCAACTATCACTACATTAGTGTTAGCATCATTTTGAGTTCATTAGCAATTCTTCCGACATCACTGTCGCAATATTTTGAGGTTCGTCGCAACTTTTACTACATTACTGTCGCATTATTTTGAGGTTCGTAGCAACACTTACTACATGACTGTCAGCATCACTTTGAGGTTATTCGAAAGTTTCACTCCATTACTGTTAGCATCATCTTGAGTTCATCAGCAATTCTTCCGACATCACTGTCGCAATATTTTGAGGTTCGTAGCAACTTTTACTACATTACTGTCGCATTATTTTGAGGTTCGTAGCAACTCTTAGTACATGATTGTCAGCATCACTTTGAGGTTATTCGAAACACTTACTACATTACTTTAAGCATCACTGAGTTTATTAGCAACTATCACTACATTACTGTTAGCATCATCTTGAGTTCATTAGCAATTCTTCCGACATCACTGTCGCAATATTTTGAGGTTCGTAGCAACTTTTACTACATGACTGTCGCATAATTTTGAGGTTCGTAGCAACTCTGACTACATTACTGTCAGCATCACTTTGAGTTGATTAGCAACTATCACTACATTTCTGTTAGCATCATTTTGAGTTAATGAGCAATTCTCACGACATCACTGTTGCATTGAATTGAGTTCATTAGAAACTCTTACTAAATGACTGTCAGCATCACTTTGAGGTTGTTCGAAACTCTTACTACATTACTGTAAGCATCACTGAGTTTCCTTGCAACTATCGCTACATTACTGTTAGCATCATCTTGAGTTCTTTATCAATTCTTCCGACATCACTGTCGCAATATTTTGAGGTTTGTAGCAACTTTTACTACATGACTGTCGCATTATTTTGAGGTTCGTAGCAACACTTACTACATGACTGTCAGCATCACTTTGAGGTTATTCGAAAGTTTCACTCCATTACTGTTAGCATCATTTTGAGATCATTAGCAATTCTTACTAAATCACTTTTAGCATCATTTTGAGTTCATTAGCAATTCTTCCGACATCACTGTCGCAATATTTTGAGGTTCGTAGCAACTCTTACTACATTATTGTTGCATTATTTTAAGGTTCGTAGCAACTCTTACTACATTACTGTCAGCATCACTTTGAGTTTTTTAGCAACTATCACTCCATAACTGTTAGAATCATTTTGAGTTGTTGAGCAATTCTCACGACATCACTGGAGCATTAAATTGAGTTCATTAGCAACTTTTACTTTTTTAAATGACTGTCAGGATCACTTGGAGGTTGTTCGAAACTCTTAATACATTACTGTAAGCATCACTGAGTTTCTTAGCAACTATCACTACATTACTGTTAGCATCATCTTGAGTTCATTATCAATTCTTCCGACATCACTGTCGCAATATTTTGAGGTTCGTAGCAACTTTTACTACATTACTGTCGCAATATTTTGAGGTTCGTAGCAACTCTTACTACATATTGCCAATTCTTACTAAATCACTTTTAGCATCATCTTGAGTTCATTATCAATTCTTCCGACATCACTGTCGCAATATTTTGAGGTTCGTAGCAACTTTTACTACATTACTGTCGCATTATTTTGAGGTTCGTAGCAACTCTTAGTACATGACTGTCAGCATCACTTTGAGGTTATTCAAAAAGTTCACTCCATTACTGTTAGCATCAGTTTGAGATCATTACCAATTCTTCTGACATCACTGTTGCATCATTTTGAGATCTTTAGCAATTCTCCCGACATCACTGTCGCATTATTTTGAGGTTCGTAGCAACTCTTACTACATGACTGCTAGCATCACTTTGAGGTTGTTCGAAACATTTACTACATTACTGTAAGCATCACTGACTTGATTAGCAACTATCACTACATTACTGTTAGCATCATTTTATGTTCATTAGCAATTCTTACTACATCACTGTCGCAATATTTTGAGGTTCGTAGCAACTTTTACTACATTACTGTTGCATTATTTTGAGGTTCGTAGCAACTCTTAGTACATTACTGTCAGCATCACTTTGAGTTTTTTAGCAACTATCACTACATAACTGTTAGCATCATTTTGAGTTTTTGAGCAATTCTCACGACATCACTGTAGCATTAAATTGAGTTCATTAGCAACTCTTACTAAATGACTGTCAGCATCACTTTGAGGTTGTTCGAAACTCTTACTACATTACTGTAAGCATTACTGAGTTTCTTAGCAACTATCACTACATTACTGTTAGCATCATCTTGAGTTTATTATCAATTCTTCCGACATCACTGTCGCAATATTTTGAGGTTCGTAGCAACTTTTACTACATTACTGTCGCATTATTTTTAGGTTCGTAGCAACACTTACTACATGACTGTCAGCATCACTTTGAGGTTATTCGAAAGTTTCACTCCATTACTGTTAGCATCATCTTGAGTTCATTAGCAATTCTTCCGACATCACTGTCGCAATATTTTGAGGTTCGTAGCAACTTTTACTACATTACTTTCGCATTATTTTGAGGTTCGTAGCAACTCTTAGTACATGACTGTCAGCATCACTTTGAGGTTATTTGAAACGTTCACTCCATTACTGTTAGCATCAGTTTGAAATCATTAGCAATTCTTCCGACATCACTGTCGCAATATTTTGAGGTTCGTAGCAACTTTTACTACATTACTGTCGCATTATTTTGAGGTTCGTAGCAACTCTTAGTACATGACTGTCAGCATCACTTTGAGGTTATTCGAAACACTTACTACATTACTGTAAGCATCACTGAGTTGATTAGCAACTATCACTACATTACTGTTAGCATCATTTTGAGTTCATTAGCAATTCTTCCGACATCACTGTCGCAATATTTTGAGGTTCGTCGCAACTTTTACTACATTACTGTCGCATTATTTTGAGGTTCGTAGCAACTCTTACTACATTACTTTCAGCATCACTTTAGTTTATTAGCAATTATCACTACATTACTGTTAGCATCATTTTGAGTTAATGAGCAATTCTCACGACATCACTGTAGCATTGAATTGAGTTCATTAGCAACACTTACTACATGACTGTCAGCATCACTTTGAGGTTATTAGAAAGTTTCACTCCATTACTGTTAGCATCATTTTGAGTTCATGAGCAATTCTCACTAAATCACTGTCGCATCATTTTGAGATCATTAACAATTCTTCCGACATCACTGTCACATTATTTTGAGGTTCGTAGCAACTCTTGCTACATGACTGTCAGCATCACTTTGAGGTTATTCGAAACTCTTACTACATTACTGCAAGCATCACTGAGTTGATGAGCAACTATCACTACATTACTTTTAGCATCATTTTAAGTTCATTAGCAATTCTTCCGACATCAGTGTCGCAATATTTTGAGGTTCGTAGCAACTTTTACTGCATTATTGTCGCATTATTTTGAGGTTCGTAGCAACTATTAGTACATGACTGTCAGCATCACTTTGAGGTGATTCGAAACGTTCACTCAGTTACTGTTAGCATCATTTTGAGATCATTAGCAATTCTTCTAACATCACTGTCGCATCATTTTGAGATCTTTAGCAATTCTTCTGACATCACTGTCGCATTATTTTGAGGTTCATAGCAACTCTTACTACATGACTGTCAGCATCACTTTGAGGTTTTTCGAAACACTTACTACATTACTGGAAGCATCACTGACTTGATTAGCAACTATCACTACATTACTGTTAGCATCATTTTGAGTTCATTAGCAATTCTTCCGACATCACTGTCGCAATATTTTGAGGTTCGTAGCAACTTTTACTACATTACTGTCGCATTATTTTGAGGTTCGTAGCAACTCTTACTACATGACTGTCAGCATCACTTTGAGGTTATTCGAAAGTTTCACTCCATTACTGCTAGCATCATTTTGAGATCATTAGCAATTCTTACTAAATCACAGTTAGCATCATTTTGAGTTCATTAGCAATTCTTCCGACATCACTGTCGCAGTATTTTGAGGTTCGTAGCAACTTTTACTACATTACTGTCGCATTATTTTGAGGTTCGTAGCAACTCTTAGTACAAGACTGTCAGCATCACTTTGAGGTTGTTCGAAACACTTACTACATCACTGTCAGCATCACTGAGTTGATTAGCCAGTATCACTACATTACTGTTCGCATCATTTTGAGGTTAGAAGCAACTTTTACTACATGACTGACAGCATCACTTTGAGGTTATTTCAAAACTTTCACTCCATTACTGTTCGCATCATTTAGAGTTCATTAGCAATTCTTACTACATCACTGTCGCATCATTTTGAGATCTTTAGCAATTCTTCTGACACCACTGTCGCATTATTTTGAGGTTCGTCGCAAATGTTACTACATGACTGTCAGCATCACTTTGAGGTTATTCGAAACACTTACTACATTACTGTAAGCATCGCTTAGTTGATTAGAAACTATCACTACATTACTGTTAGCATCATTTTGAGTTCATTAGCAATTCTTCCGACATCACTGTCGCATTATTTTGAGGTTCGTCGCAACTGTTACTACATGACTGTCAGCATCACTTTGAGGTTATTCGAAACACTTACTACATTACTGTAAGCATCGCTTAGTTGATTAGAAACTATCACTACATTACTGTTAGCATCATTTTGAGTTCATTAGCAATTCTTCCGACATCACTGTCGCAATATTTTGAGGTTCGTAGCAACTTTTACTACATTACTGTCGCATTATTTTGAGGTTCGTAGCAACTCTTACTACATGACTGTCAGCATCACTTTGAGGTTATTCGAAACGGTCACTCCATTACTGTTAGCATCATTTTGAGATCATTAGCAATTCTTCTGACATCACTGTCGCATCATTTTGAGATCTTTAGCAATTCTTCTGACATCACTGTCGCATTATTTTGAGGTTCATAGCAACTCATACTACATGACTGTCAGCATCACTTTGAGGTTGTTCGAAACACTTACTACATTACTGTAAGCATCACTGACTTGATTAGCAACTATCACTACATTACTGTTAGCATCATTTTGAGGTTAGAAGCAACTGTTACTACATGACTGACAGCATCACTTTTTGGTTTTTTCGAAACACTTACTACATTACTTTAAGCATCACTGAGTTAATTAGCAACTATCACTACATTACTGTTAGCATCATTTTGAGTTCATTAGCAATTCTTCCTACAACACTGTCGCATCATTTTGAGTTCATTAGCAATTCTTCCGACATCACTGTCGCAATATTTTGAGGTTCGTAGCAACTTTTACTCCATTACTGTCGCATTATTTTGAGGTTCGTAGCTTCACTTCCTACATGA
The DNA here is from genome assembly GCF_037954235.1 of Aulostomus chinensis. Lineage (NCBI taxonomy): Eukaryota > Metazoa > Chordata > Actinopteri > Syngnathiformes > Aulostomidae > Aulostomus > Aulostomus chinensis. The sequence continues at coordinate 51,615,883 of NC_141320.1, read as the reverse complement.
CTGTCAGCATCACTTTGAGGTTATTCGAAAGTTTCACTCCATTACTGTTAGCATCATCTTGAGTTCATTCGCAATTCTTCCGACATCACTGTCGCAATATTTTGAGGTTCGTAGCAACTTTTACTACATTACTGTCGCATTATTTTGATGTTCGTAGCAACTCTTAGTACATGACTGTCAGCATCACTTTGAAGTTATTCGAAACGTTCACTCCATTACTGTTAGCATCATTTTTAGATCATTACCAATTCTTCTGACATCACTGTTTCATCATTTTGAGATCTTGAGCAATTCTTCCGACATCACTGTCGCATTATTTTGAGGTTCGTAGCAACTCCTACTACATGACTGCTAGCATCACTTTGAGGTTGTTCGAAACGTTCACTCCATTACTGTTAGCATCATTTTGAGATCATTAGCAATTCTTCTAACATCACTGTTGCATCATTTTGAGATCTTAAGCAATTCTTCCGACATCACTGTCGCATTATTTTGAGGTTCGTAGCAACTCCTACTACATGACTGCTAGCATCACTTTGAGGTTGTTCGAAACGTTCACTCCATTACTGTTAGCATCATTTTGAGATCATTAGCAATTCTTCTAACATCACTGTCGCATCATTTTGAGATCTTTAGCAATTCTTCTGACATCACTGTCGCATTATTTTGAGGTTAGTAGCAACTCTTACTACATGACTGTCAGCATCACTTTGAGGTTGTTCGAAACACTTACTACATTACTGTAAGCATCACTGAGTTGATTAGCAACTATCACTACATTAGTGTTAGCATCATTTTGAGTTCATTAGCAATTCTTCCGACATCACTGTCGCAATATTTTGAGGTTCGTCGCAACTTTTACTACATTACTGTCGCATTATTTTGAGGTTCGTAGCAACTCTTCGTACATGACTGTCAGCATCACTTTGAGGTTATTCGAAACACTTACTACATTACTGTAAGCATCACTGAGTTGATTAGCAACTATCACTACATTACTGTTAGCATCATTTTGAGTTCATTACCAATTCTTACTACATCACTGTCGCATCATTTTGAGATCATTAGCAATTCTTCTGACATCACTGTCACAATATTTTGAGGTTCGTAGCAACTCTTACTACATTATTGTTGCATTATTTTAAGGTTCGTAGCAACTCTTACTACATTACTGTCAGCATCACTTTAAGTTTATTAGCAACTATCACTACGTTACTTTTAGCATCATTTTGAGTTGTTGAGCAATTCTCACGACATCACTGTAGCATTAAATTGAGTTCATCAGCAACTCTTACTACATGACTGTCAGTATCACTTTGAGGTTGTTCGAAACACTTACTACATTGCTGTAAGCATCACTGACTTGATTAGCAACTATCACTACATTACTGTTAGCATCATTTTAAGTTCATTAGCGATTCTTCCGACATCACTGTGGCAATATTTTGAGGTTCGTAGCAACTTTTACTACATTACTGTCGCATTATTTTGAGGTTCGTATTAACTCTTAGGACGTGACTGTCAGCATCACTTTGAGGTTATTTGAAACACTTACTACATTACTGTAAGCATCACTGAGTTGATTAGCAACTATCACTACATTACTGTTAGCATCATCTTGAGTTCATTAGCAATTCTTCCGACATCACTGTCGCAATATTTTGAGGTTCGTAGCAACTTTTACTACATTACTGTCGCATTATTTTGAGGTTCGTAGCAACGCTTACTACATTACTGTCAGCATCACTTTGAGTTGATTAGCAACTATCACTACATTACCGTTAGCATCATTTTGAGTTCATTCGCGATTCTTACTACATCACTGTCGCATCATTTTGAGATCATTAGCAATTCTTCCGACATCACTGTCGCATTATTTTGAGGTTCGTAGCAACTCTTACTACATTACTGTCAGCATCACTTTGAGTTTATTTGCAACTATCACTACATTACTGTTAGCATCATTTTGAGTTTATTACCAATTCTCACGACATCACTGTAGCATTAAATTGAGGTTAGTAGCAACTCTTACTACATGACTGTCAGCATCACTTTGAAGTTGTTCGAAACACTTACTACATTACTGTCAGCATCACTTTGAGTTCATTAGCAACTATCACTACATTACTGTTAGCATCATTATGAGGTTAGTTGCAACTCTTACCACATGACTGTCAGCATCACTTTGAGGTTGTTCCAAACACTTACTACATTACTGTAAACATCACTGAGTTAATTAGCAACTATCACTACATTACTGTTAGCATCATTTTGAGTTCATTAGCAATTCTTCCGACATCACTGTCGCAATATTTTGAGGTTCTTAGCAACACTTACTACATGACTGTCAGCATCACTTTGAGGTTATTCGAAACGTTCACTCCATTACTGTTAGCATCATTTTGAGTTCATTAGCAATTCTTACTAAATCACTTACGCATCATTTTGAGATCTTTTGAAATTCTTCTGACATCACTGTCGCATTATTTGAGGTTCGTAGCAACTCTTACTACATTACTGTCAGCATCACTTTGAGGTTGTTCGAAACACGTACTGCATTACTGTAAGCATCACCGAGTTTATTAGCAACTTTAAGTACATCACTGTTCGCGTCATTTTGACTTCATTAGCAATTCTTACTACATCACTGTCGCATCATTTTGAGATCATTAGCAATTCTTCCGACATCACTGTTGCATTATTTTGAGGTTCGTAGCAACTCTTACTACATTACTGTTGCATTATTTAAAGGTTCGTAGCAACTCTTACTACACGACTGTCGCATTATTTTGAGGTTCGTAGCAACTCTTACTACATTACTGTTGCATTATTTAAAGGTTCGTAGCAACTCTTACTACATTACTGTTAGCATCACTTTGAGTTTATTCGCAATTCTTACGACATCACTGTAGCATTAAATTGAGGTTAGTAGCAACTCTTACTTCATGACTGTCAGCATCACTTTGAGGTTGTTCGAAACTCTTACTACATTACTGTAAGCATCACTGAGTTTATTAGCAACTATAACTACATTACTATTAGCATCATTTTGAGTTCATTAGCAATTCTTCTGACATCACTGTCGCATTATTTTGAGGTTTGTACCAACTATTACTTCATTACTGTTGCATTATTTAAAGGTTCGTAGCAACTCTTACTACATTACTGTCAGCATCACTTTGAGTTTATTAGCAACTATCACTACATTAATGTTAGCATCATTTTGAGTTTATTAGCAATTCTTACGACATCACTGCAGCATTAAATTGAGGTTAGTAGCAACTCTTACTTCATGACTGTCAGCATCACTTTGAGGTTGTTCGAAACTCTTACTACATAACTGTAAGCATCACTGAGTTTATTACCAACTATCACTCCATTACTGTTAGCATCATTTTGAGTTCATTAGCAATTCTTCCGACATCACTGTCGCATCATTTTGAGATCATTAGCAATTCTTCTGACATCACTGTCGCATTATTTTGACGTTCGAAGCAACTCTTACTACATTACTGTTGCATTATTTAAATGTTTGTAGCAACTCTTACTACATTACTGTAAGCATCACTGAGGTTATTAGCAACTATCACTACATTACTGTTGGCATCATTTTGAGTTCATTAGCAATTCTTACTCCATCACTGTCGCATCATTTTGAGATCATTAGCAATGCTTCCAACATCACTGTCGCATTATTTTGAGGTTCGTAGCAACTTTTACTACATGACTGTCAGCATCACTTTGAGGTTATTAGAAACTTTCACTACATTACTGTTAGCATCACTTTGAGATCATTAGCAACTATCACTACATTACTCTTAGCATCATTTTGAGTTCATTAGCAATTCTTACTCCATCACTGTCGCATCATTTTGAGATCATTAGCAATGCTTCCAACATCACTGTCGCATTATTTTGAGGTTAGTAGCAACTCTTACCACATGACTGTCAGCATCACTTTGAGGTAATTAGAAACTTTCACTACATTACTGTTAGCATCATTTTGAGTTCATTAGCAATTCTTACGACATCACTGTCGCAATATTTTGAGATCATTAACAATTCTTACTACATCACTGTCGCATTATTTTGAGCTTCGTAGCAACCCTTTCTACATGATTGTCAGCATTACTTTGAGGTTGTTCGAAACACTTACTGCATGACTGTCAGCATCACTTTGAGTTTATTAGCAACTATCACTACATTACTGTTAGCATCATTTTGAGTTCATTAGCAATTCTTATGACATCACTGTCGCATCATTTTGAGATCATTAGGAATTCTTCCGACATTACTTTTGCATTATTTTGCGTTCATTAGCAATTCTTCCGATATCACTGTCGCATCATTTTGAGATCATTAGCAATTCTTCCGACATTACTTTTGCATTATTTTGCGTTCATTAGCAATTCTTCCGACATCACTGTCGCATTATTTGGAGGTTCATAGCAACTCTTACTACATCACTGTCGCATCATTTTGAGATCATTGGCAATTTTTCCAACATCACTGTCGCATTATTTTGAGGTTCGAAGCAACTCTTACTCCATCACTGTCAGCATTACTTTGAGGTTATTCGAAACTTTCACTACATTACTTTTAGCATCACTGAGTTTATTAGCAACTATCACTACATTACTGTTAGCATCATTATGAATTCATTAGCAATTCTTCCGACATCACTATAGCATTATTTTGTGGTTAGTAGCAACTCTTACTACACGACTGTCAGCATCACTTTGAGTTTATTAGCAACTATCACTTCATTACTTTTAGCATAATTTTGAGTTCATTAGCAATTCTTATGACATCACTGTCGCATCATTTTGAGATCATTAGGAATTCTTCCGACATCACTGTAGCATCATTTTGAGGTTAGTTGCAACTCTTAGTACATGACTGTCAGCATCACTATGAGGTTATTCGAAACTTTCACTACATTTCTGTTCACATCATTTTGAGTTCATTAGCAATTCTTACGACATCACTGTCGCATTATTTTGAGGTTATTAGCAACTCTTCCTCCATTACTGTTAGCATCATTTTGAGTTCATTAGCAATTCTTCCGACATCACTGTAGCATTATTTTGAGGTTTTGAGGTACCTTTGTTTGTAACCGATCTGCTGACCAGCGAGACGCCACCACGCACGGCTGTCGGCTCCGTAAAGGAGGTAGAGGAAGCGGAAAGGATGGAGAAGGTTCGGACCAGGTCTACTTCTAGGTGACCACTCACTATCGTCTGCCACACTGCCCCTCACGGTGGGGAGTGTAGCGCTATCCTGCCACAGTATCTTGACCAAGCCCCCAGGCTGACACTGCTACCACTGCTCCTACATAGTTAGAGTCAAATGCAGAGGACATTTTCCCACCGGGTGCAAGTGCAACTTCATACTCATGCTACCTATAAATCTGGGAATTTATCTATATTTTGAAACAAAACATTCTCAAGTCAAGTCCATTTTAATTAAAGTGCAAGAGCAAAAGAATGAAACAAATGTACTGTGGCAGGATAGCGCTACACTCCCCACCGTGAGGGCCATGGGATGGGAAATATCCCAGACCTCTGAGATCAGAGCGTTCACTTTGATCTCAGGGTCCTGACTTTGGGGGTTCTTCCTTTGGTCTTCAAATACTTGTGTTTTTATTGGCAGAACTTGATCTTGATCTTGGCCTTGATCATGGCCCTTCAAATAAGAGCCCTGTGTCTCTGTCTCAAAGTTTTCAACCGTATTTGTTTGTTAAATTAAAACCAGACGACCACTGTGGTCCTTTTTACACGGTAAGTAAAGCACAGATGCCCTGGTGGACCTGTTGGCACCCTGGACTTTGAATCCAGTGACCTGAGTCCAAGTCTCAGTTCCAGCAGGTTTCCTGCAGCCTTCAGCAGAGCTGCCATGTTTCTCTGTAGAGAACTAAGTGATGCTCTCAGCAGGTTGAGGGCACCACCAACAAGTGAGGTATGAACCTCTGACTTCCTTCTTGTCAAACAGGAAACTCCTAATAAGTCATTTGAGTAAAGTACCTCATATTCCTGACATCCAAGTAGTAGTGAAGTGGAGGAAGAAGGGAGGAGATCTCCAACAGGATCCTTCTTTCCTCTGTCCTCCTTGATCTCATGGATCACCACAGTCAAGGGGAGACCCAAGCTCCCGGATGGATCTGGCACTCAGGAACTGCTGAGTTTTCCAGTGGACTTTGTTCCATCCATGGTTCAGGAACAGGACTCCTCCTGGTTAACCTGGTATCTTTCCACCCAACTGTGGGTTCTTGGAGAATTTTTCATGTCATGTCAAGAAATCAGGCTGGTGGGTTTTTCAATGAGAGAAATTCTGGTAACTTAATTAAGTGACATGTTTGTTGAAGCAGTAATTAACTGATAAATTAAGGAAGGCCTGGCCAGTCTTTGCTCCCAGGTCATACGATGGAGTTAGAAAGTCCTGAATCAATCTGGAGTTCCATGATTTCCTTGTGGTTCATGATCCTTTTGCCAATGTAGTCTGGAACAAGAACAAGATGAACCTCCACATAGCAACAGGTTGATTGCAGGTGATGTCAAATGGTATTTAGAGGAACCTCCTCCTTGTGTTTGGTTCCATGGTGGAAGGGTGAGAACTCTGGATCCAGTGATCCCAGTTCAAGTCTTGGTGGGACCTTCCTGTCTGGAAGGTGTCCCATGTAACAAACTGATCAAGAGATGCAATGTGGTTCTAATGTTCTGGTTCATTTCTTGTCCTTTAGAAAAATGAAATTCATTTCTTACTGCCATGAACTCAGACTGTGTGTTTAATGTTAACAATAAATGCAACAACTAAGGAGCCAGTAGCTCCTGTGGAAAAAAATTCTACTTTGTCAGTGAATTAATTCAGTCTGCAACTGTCAGTTTCTGTCAGGATGGCCGAGCGGTCTAAGGCGCTGCGTTCAGGTTGCAGTCTCTCCTGGAGGCGTGGGTTTGAATCCCACTTCTGACAAAGGACATTTTCTCCACATTCCTATGCATCCACAATGGTAAATTCCAAACCCGGCTGAAGCTGCTCTCCACTGATGGGAGTGAGTGGTTGAACTGGCAGCAGAGGAGGCAAAGGAGCTTCCCTGTGATGGTCCAACATCGCCTGGTTTCCTCCAACATGGAGCAGCCACCAAACTCTAACTTCAATGTTGGATCAAAGTCTACTGAAGAAATGTGTTTTCTTTCAAGTCACATTTTGTCCATTAACTTCATAATCAGAGTCACCATCTCATCACATGACTAAAGTCTGGGTTCTGTATTGGTGGTAAAATATCCTTCCATGCCCCTCACTAGTTTGCACACAGAAAAGCATATTTTACTGGTTTCAGATCTCTTAGCTTGTTCTCTCTCTTAAACCTGCTGAGGCAGCTTTCATTGTGTGATTTATTTAAAATATAAATATGGAACAGAACCATTGGAATCAGATGTCAGGACATTTGAAGGAATGTCAATCTCCTGTTGAAATGTTGCAGTGTGCAGCTGAGGCTCTCTGGCAGTGGCACCAGGAGCCACAATGGCAGAACCTGGACCCTCCTGGAGGAGAACCACAGGTGAGGGCCTTCTTGGCTCCAGATTGATGGAAATCAAGTGTCTGAGGCTGTTAGCAGCCATGAAGTTGATCTGGTTGGCACTGGTATTTGTTCTTGCTGCAGCTCAGGAGTGATTCAGGAGAAGAGTTTCAGAACAGCCCAGGTTGGGGACTGGAATTTTAAAATTTCCCCTGGAACCAGACAACCTTGGGAGGTAAAAGCTCCAATCATAGCCACTCAGATGCAGCAGCAGAAGAAGCTGTCATCCACCCTGACAGTCAGAGCATCAAGTCAAGAAAACATCACCATCTTGTAGTTCCAAACCTCCACCTGTCAGATTCAGCTACTTCTTATTGTGGGACTTGAATGACTTCAGTCACGTGACTGGATGACTTCAGTCACGTGACTGGATGACTTCAGTCACGTGACTGGATGACTTCAGTCACGTGACTGGATGACTTCAGTCACGTGACTGGATGACTTCAGTCACGTGACTGGATGACTTCAGTCACGTGACTGGATGACTTCAGTCACGTGACTGGATGACTTCAGTCACGTGACTGGATGACTTCAGTCACGTGACTGGATGACAGTGTAGATGCCAATGTAGAGGTTGGGGAAATCGTCTCTGAGAATCCAGCTTGAAGCCACAGCCTCCTTGTTTTCCAAAAACCCAAACAGCAACCATCAGTCTCCCTCCAATCCTGTACTTGGGTAAACAACAAAAACAGAGTAAAAGTCTCTGGCAACATATTTGTTTCCTGTAGGGTTTCTTCATGTATGTGTGGTGTACTTGCTTTCCCAGAGGACTGCCATCTTTGTTCTGTGGGCTGACATGTTTTAGTGTCAGCACAGGTCATCGCGCTGAGACTGAACTCTCATTCTCCTCCAAGTATTATTTCCACCTCACACTCCTGCAGATATTCAAGTGAACAGGGAACACAAATTTATGCACAACTTCTCCTGTGTATTCATCCACAGTCACTAAACAACAAGCAAACCAAACAAAAGAGGGTTTGCTAGCATGGCGATCAGCTGTAGTTCACCATCTTATCCAGGTCACATGACTCAGGAGTAGCGTGGCCATCTGGTTTGATCCTCACTTTCTCCAGTGGCCATGTCAAAGTGTCCTTGAGTAAGATACTGAACCCCTAAATACTTCTGATGAGTAGGTTGGCTCCTTGCATGGCAGCCTTCAGCATCAGTGTGTGAGTGTGTGTGAATGAGAGGACATTGTTCAGCTCCTTGAGTGCTGCTGAGGTAGAAAGGCTCTGTAAAAACTGAGTCCTTTTACCATTTCTTTCCTTCTTCTAGCAGCGCTGTCGTCACTTCCTGTGACCGTGGAGGGAAGGGGTCCCCCTTCAGAATAAGTTTGATATCATTGTTACTTCCTCTTCAACATGCCTTTAGCAGACCAACTCAGAGAACAGCACAGTGAGGTAGTGTGGCCGAGCGGTCTAAGGCGCTGGATTAAGGTTCCAGTCTCTGAGGAGGCGTGGGTTCAAATCCCACCACTGCCATCATGTCCCAGGTCACTGGAGAGGTGTGGCAGGTCTCTTACTGCCTCTCCTCTCTCTTCCACTGAGGTCTTCAAACCTGTGACCAGAAGAAGAACCCTCCTCTGAGTCCACAGACCTGAGCATCACTGCTCTGACTACCACGTTACCTCCTGGTTATCAGGGTGAAGTCATGGGGAGGTAGTCAGTTGTTCCTTTGTTTTTTGACAGAGGCTTCATTGTGAATTAAGTAATTTTAATTCTTTACTTGAAGTTTCACGCTGTTTCGATTGAAAAAGGCGAGTTCCTGGAGAAGATCTTCTAGGGTGTCCAGGTTAAAGCGGTGCCCCAGCTGGCACCAGGTGCTGACCCAGGTCCTGCATGGGAGATACTGTCAGTTCTGTTCTGCCCTGCTCACAACCACAGGCTGGTGTTGAGGCCTGCAGCAACCAGGGCCCCAGTCACCAAGAGTATCAAGGCTGGTCATTGTGGCAGTGGGAGGAGTCAAAATGAAGACAGACCAATGTGAGCAGGACGTTCCTGGAGAAGTCATCCATCCACTTTCTATTCTTATCCTTTAAGGGTCACGGGGGGGCGATCCCAGGTGACATTGTTCAAGAGGCAGGGTTCACCCTGGACAGGTCACCAGTCCATCAGGAGAAATGAGGTGGTCGGTATCATGCAACCTAAACTAAAACATTAGTCAGATCAAATTCAGATTAAAGCAAGAGTCTCCAGATCAAAGTCAGAATTCCTGATGATGTCATCAGGGCTTTAACAGTAGCTAGAATTCTGTCTTTGATCTCAGGAGGACATGAAAGAAACACAATTGAGGAAAGTAGAAGAGAGCATGGCAGCATGATGGTGCAGTGGTGAGCACTGTGGCCTCACAGCAAGAAGGTTCTGGGTTTGAGTCCAGGCTCGGGTGGGGAATCTTTCTGTGTAGAGCCTGCATGTTCTCCCCATGAATGCGTGGGTTCTCTCTGGTACTCCGGCTCCTTCCCACTGTCCAAAGACATGTAATTGGGGACGAGGCTGATTGGACACTCTAAATTGACCGTAGGTATGAATGGTTGTTCGTCTCTGTGTGCTGACCCTGTGATGGACTGGCGACCTGTCCAGGCTCCGGCCCGTAGATGCTGGGATAGGCTCCAGCCCCCCTCGACCATCAATGTAGGTCTTTTGTTAATTGCATGCCACATGAAATTATTATTGGTCAGTTTTCTAGCAACTGTCTCACAGCGTCAAGACAAGAACACTTCTACTTTTGATGATGACAGTTTGTTCAACACTAAACTTCATCTAGTACCATGTTGTCAAACACTGGAACCTCCACAGCACCTGAACAGGGACTTGAACCCTGGACCCTCACATTAAAAGTCTGATGCTCTACCGTCTGAGCTCCTCAGGTTCTTTCTACAGCATTGAGACAGGAACAGAAACACCTGTGAAGGTCAAACTGATGCTTTCTTGACTTGTTCAGTCCTCCATGTTGAAGTCCACCATGCTTTTGATTGGCTCTGATTCTCTGTGGCAAAATCCAACAAGAGGCTCCAAAAATGTCCTGAATGTCACAAGAATGCACAGGACAAGATGTTAGTTTCCTTCATGTCTGCAGTTCCTCCACTGGAAAGTAAAGTCAATGCTGCTCCTCTGCTGAAACCTGGGATCGGACCAGGGACCTTTAGATCTTCAGTCTAAGGCTCTCCCAACTGAGCTGGTTCAGTTCTGAGTGAGGGCCCTGCTTCTCTCATTTATAATCTCTCCCACTCTCACTGGACCTTAGAGAGGATTGGAGCTTCTGAAGTCCTGACACATTGAACAGTTCTCCAGGACCATTTTTGATGGATGTCTGGATCACACCAGCCTTTTTTGTTTGTCTTCTTGCACCACCGTGCCGCCCCTACTAGTCGTCTACATATCAGTGTTCTCAGTATTGCACGAACATTCACATCAGTATTGTGCTAATATTTTATTTCCTGGCTCTTCAATCCTCCTATTATGAAGTTGATTGCTTCAGCGACCAGGAGATGTTATCATTGGCAGCTAGTTTTTTACTATTATTGCTGCTGCTGTTGTTGGTTGCGTGTCTGTCTTTCATCCCCCTGTCCCTCTGTCTTTCTCTCTGCTTGTCTTTCACCCTCATCTTGTTCCCATCTTTTTGTCATTCTCTCCCTCCTTTCTCTCTGTCTTTTGTCTTTCCTTCTCTATATTTGTCTTCTGCTGTCTGTCCTGTCCTGCTCTCTTTCAACAACCAACCAGTCAAAGCAGACGTCCGGTTAAAAAATATGATAAAAGAACTCTTGGTTTGATTTGGCTTGAGACATGAAGAAGATAGGATTGTTTTCCTTTCATTTTAGAAGCTTTTCCAGATTCATGAAAAGATCATCAATCAGTGCAGTATTTCAGACAGACTTCTGGTCCGTGAGGACGAGGAATCCAGCACAGATCCACAGAACCCCAACTGCCATCTTTGATGGTTCCTTTACAGTCTGTAGGGTGGAGAGATCCTCCTGAGTCTGGCTTGGAATGTTTGTCTGTGGATGTGTTGGCCCTGTGATGGACTGGTGACCTGTCCAGGGTGAACACGGCCTGTCGCCCAAAAGCTGCTGGGATAGGCTCCACCCCCTCATGACCCTGAACAGGATAAGCAGAAGACAATGGACAGAAGTCCTGACACATTGAACAGTTCTCCAGGACCATTTTTGATGAAGGTCTGGATCTCACCAGCCTTTTTTGTTTGTCTTCTTCCAGTTGCCTCAACATTGTGTGAGCCAATAATTCCACATCTGTACCAGACACACCTCTGGTTGGTGGGTTGATGGATCTTTCTGTTCTAACAGTGTCTTTTATCTTGCTTTTATCTTTTCTATCTTTTCTTTGTATCTGCATTCTGTGGTGCACGGTGGCTCTGGAAGAGCGCTCTAACTATTGTCACTGTACCCCCCCCCCCCACAACGAAAATAAAAGATTCTGATTCCGATTCTGACACACACACACACACACACACACACACACACACACACACACACACACACGTGTATCAACATGATGTTCCGAATGTTTCACTGTCTGTGGTTGTCCAGCTCTCCTTGCCTCTTCACTGTCATTGTCAGAACTCTGAGCAGTCTTCCTCTCCAGGTGATGTCTCTGAGTGATGATGATTGCTGTCTGTTCAACCAGCTTCATTTGTTGATATCTGAGAAGGACTGAAGACAGCAAAGTGTGCTGATTGGCCAACAACCCCTCACAGGTCAAAGGTCACTGCTCTGAGGCGGACCAGTTTACTGTAACAGTGGTGGCACCATCCACTGCTGGCGCTCTCTTCAGTGCTTCTTGTTTCTGCCCTTTGTGTGTGAGCTCCTAGAGCAGCTGGTCCGCCCCCCCCCCCTTTTCTTTTCTATTCCTCTAATTTATTTTTTGATTTTCTATTTTTGTAATTCATCATCGATCTCGGCTCACGGTCGCTACACTCTTGACCTCCTGTGAGCCTTGAAGAGAGAGAAGCCACCTTTGTGTTGGAGAAGAGCAGCTTAGTCCAGGCAGCCAGCAGCCTGAGACCAGAGGGTAGCCAATCAACGCGCTTCCCTTCTTCATCGAGCGAATCTCAGCGGGAGCCACGGTCGACGAGGTGGAGGCTTTGGAGGCCGTCCTCCCACCAGTTCGTTGGAGAGGCGTCGTACATCGATGGGAGAATCCAGCTGAGAACGTAAGCCGGTTACGTTGGTTTTCACCGATTCAGGCCTGGACTCCTGTCTCGCTGCCAAACTCCGCCTGACTCCGTAGAGCTGGTCAGCCTCCACTCAGTCCTCTTCATTTGGTTGGAGGTCACCATCGTTCATCCTACACACCTTTCCACCTGCCTCTTAGCCGTCTACTTGAAGCTCAGATAAATCCAGGCTAATTCATACCTGCTACTCAATATGGGCCTTAATTACTCTGCTGGAATTATCACTCTGTCTTAAGGGTTTTCTTAATTGTATTAAATCCTCTTTAATTTCCAAGAAGTCTTCCAACTCATTCATTCATGCAAGCCACTGATCCACAAGACCTCATTGATGAGCTTCAACCTGAGACTGATTGTTTCTCGTTGGACGAGACACCCATTCAATGAGACTCATTGTCAGTCCATTGAAATCTACTGGTGTTCCTGGTGAGTTGATTTAACAACATGAGCTGACAGAATCTACGTTCAGGTAGGAACCACCACATCCAGGGGTCTGGACCTTTGAGCAGGCAGAGCCATCAAAGTAGCAGACTAAGCTAGCAGACATTAGCATTGAGAAGAAACTGATACCTGAGCCTACTTTTGGGTCTGGTTAAGTGATGACACAATAATATGACATCATTGTCAGACTGACGCCTGCTCAACACTGACCAAACGCCGCCCTATTGCATTGTGGGAAATTTCTGCTTGGCTCGCGTCCATCAAAACACACAAAGAAATTTCTCCAGAATCAGGATTGACAGTGGATACAATTGATTCCACACTCGTTTCGGGTGCAGGTGTGGAATTTCAGACACAGTCTGTGTTTGTGTTGTTCATTCAGTGATTTTTCTTACAATTCCCAATCAAAGCCCCACATTGCTAATGAACTCAAAATGATGCTAACAGTAATGTAGTGATAGTTGCTAATAAACTAAGTGATGCTGACAGTCATGTGGTTAGAGTTTCGATTAACCTCAAAGTGATGCTGACAGTAATGTAGTAAGAGTTGCTTCGAACCTCAAAGTAATGCGACAGTGATTTCAGAAGAATTGCTAATGATCTCAAAATGATGCGACAGTGATGTCGTAAGAATTGCTAATAAACTCAAAACGATGCAAACAGTAATGTAGTGATAGTTGCTAATAAACTCAATGATGCTGACAGTCATGTAGTAAGAGTTGCTAAAACCACAAAATAATGCGACTGTGATGTCGGAAGAATTGCTCATGATCTCAAAATGATGCGACGGTAATCTAGTAAGAGCTGCTAATAAATTCAAAATGATGCAAACAGTAATGTAGTGAAAGTTTCGAATAACCTAAAAATGATGCGGACAGTAATGTATTAAGAGTTGCTAATAACCTCAAAATAATGCGACAGTGATTTCAGAAGAATTTCTAATGAACTCAAAATGATGCTAACAGTAACGTAGTGATAGTTGCTAATAAACTCAGTGATACTTACAATAATGTAGTAAGAGTTTCAAACTCCCTCAAAATGATGCTGACAGTCATGTAGTAAGAGTTGCTACAAAACTCAAAATAATGCGACAGCGATGTCGGAAGAATTGCTAATAAACTCAAAATGATGCTGACGGAAATCTAGTTAGAGCTGCTAATGATCTCAAAATGATGCTACAGTGATGTTGTAAGAATTGCTAATGATATCAAAATGATGTGACGGTCATGTAGTAAGAATTGCTAATGAACTCAAAATAATGCCAACAGTAATGTAGCGATAGTTGCTAATAAACTCAGTGATGCTTACAGTAATGTTGTAAGTGTTTCGAACTACCTCAAAGTGATGCTGACAGTCATGTAGTAAGAGTTGCTACGAACCTCAAAATAATGCGACAGTGATGTCGGAAGAACTGCTAAGGAACTCAAAATGATGCTAACTGTAATGTAGTGAAAGTTTCGAATAACCTCAAAGTGATGCTGACAGTCATGCAATAAGAGTTGCTACGGAACCTCAAAATAATGCGACAGTGATGTCAGAAGAATTGCTAATGATCTCAAAATGATGCGACAGTGATGTAGTGAAAGTTTCGAATAACCTCAAAGTGATGCTGACAGTCACCTGGTTAGAGTTGCGAGTAACCTAAAAATGATGCTGAGAGTAATGTAGTAAGAGTTGCTAATAACCTCAAAATAATGCTACAGTGATGTCGGAAGAATTGTTAATGAACTCAAAGTGATCCTGACAGTCATGTAGTGATAGTTGCTAATAAACTCAGTGATGCTTACAGTAATGTTGTAAGTGTTTTGAACAACCTCAAAGTGAATCTGACAGTCATGTAGTAAGAGTTGCTACTAACCTCAAAATAATACTACGGTGATGTCGTAAGAATTGCTAATGATATCAACATGATGTGACAGTGATGTAGTAAGAATTGCTAATGATCTCAAAATGATGCTACAGTGATGCCGGAAGAATTGCTAATGAATTCAAAAATGATGCTGACAGTAATGTAGTGATAGTTGCTAATAAACTCAAAGTGATGCTGACAGTAATTTATGAAGAGTTGCAAAAAACCTTAAAATAATGACACAGTAATGTAGTAAGAGTTGCTATGAAACTAAAAATAATGCGACAGTGATGTAAGAAGAATTGCTAATGATCTCAAAATGATGCGACAGTGATGTCGTCAGAATTGAGAGTCGGGGTTTTCCAAGTTGATCTCCTCCCACGCATGAATTCTCTGGTATCATTCCACTTACTGCGAAGACGAGCCGTGGATGTATTGTCCTGAGCCCAGGGCTTGTCAGATACCATGACCCTCAACTAAATGTGGCAGAAACCCTGCCCTCTTCATTTAGGGCTGGAAGGTGTGAGAGATACTGGGAGCTCATCGAGGCTACGTCCTCCGCGGTCTCCTCAGGCTGACCAGCACAAGAGGAGACCGCCAACTGGCCGGGACAGGCGGTCACCGTTGTTGTTGTTGCCGCTGTGGTCGGCCTTTCTTTCTTTCTTTCCTTTTTTCACACGATCACAGGGGAGAGCGCGGACGCAGTCCCCCACTGTCAGAAATTATGCAGTTGAGATTCCCACATTTGGGGAATTCACCAGGGTCAGCACAGCCCCAGTGCAATGGCTGAGCCTCACCCGGGGAGAACCACCTTGCTGATCATGGTATCTCCCCTGCCAGGTAAGTATGACTCGCTGAGCTTAGGAACAGACATGAGCTCCAGGGACACAGTCTTCTGACTGACAGGCAGGGAGGCCGACACAGCGCATGATCTTTCCTAACTTGTGCCAATCTGCAGCGTGCGCAGCCCCCTTTGTTTCTCACAACGATGCCGGATGTCGGATATCCCAAGCCCGGGAAGCTCGACCGATGCCGTTTTCAAGGCTCACCTTCTCGCTGGGGGCACCAGCGTGGCCTCTAACCGCACGCATCGTGCCCCGCAGTAAAAAAAACAATCTCCGTCCGCTTTCACCCTTGGATGGAGCGTCGCGACCATGAGAGCTGTCAACGCAAGCGGCCCAATTCCGAAAGACTGAAGGCAGCAAGCTGGGGTTTCACATTTCAACATCAAGTTCACAACCCATCTCTGGGCAAAACAGGCACATTGAAGGTTCAGGTCTTTCAGAGTGCATTCCAAAGCCTTTTGGGAAAGGCTCCGAGAGCAGTGCCGTCAGCGGACCTCCATCCTTATCTGGAGTGCAAACGGAGCCACAACTTGACGCCCAGCGGCAGCGCGGGCGGAAATCCAGCCCCGGCCTCATGTGCAGCACTCGAGAGTTGGCCTGAAGAGCACGGGATTTGCTCCTGACAAAAGGGGAGGGGCCCACACCGTTCCTGGAAGGCCATTGCGGCCGCAGGCTGAGGAAAAGCTGCAGTGCAGGAGGAGAACCCTGGTCCGGCTTTGGGTGGAGCAGGTGAGCGAGTGCCTGGCGGAGGCTTGTTTTATTTCCGACGAGAAATGCGGGGCATTGCACCACTCCTGGAAACACTGCAATACCAGGTTGATGCGTGGAAAGGACGGAGCAAGCTCCCGTTCCGTCTCCCTGTTCCAAAGAGCAATTTAATATATGGTTCCCGGATAGGGAACGTACCAGATATTAAACTGATAAGAACAGATACTACACTTGATCTTAGCCAAAAGGCCGAGAAGCGATGCCTGTCAGCCACCCGACGTGAGAGCCAGCACCCCCGGTACAGCCAATCCCGGCCGCGGCTGTGGGCAGGAACTGCAACATTTTGGGTGGCGACACAAAATGCAGTGCCATAAACACTACATCTGGCACACTGGTTGTCCCCACTGCTATCCAAAGCAAAGGCAATCGGTGCCTTCACCCTGCTGTGCTAGTGGGGCGACTCAAAGTAAAACAAAGCGGTGTTCAAAGCCACAAGCCAGCGACTCATCCTGGAGTCGGGGTTTTCCAAGTTGATCTCCTCCCACGCATGAATTCTCTGGTATCATTCCACTTACTGCGAAGACGAGCCGTGGATGTATTGTCCTGAGCCCAGGGCTTGTCAGATACCATGACCCTCAACTAAATGTGGCAGAAACCCTGCCCTCTTCATTTAGGGCTGGAAGGTGTGAGAGATACTGGGAGCTCATCGAGGCTACGTCCTCCGCGGTCTCCTCAGGCTGGCCAGCACAAGAGGAGACCGCCAACTGGCCGGGACAGGCGGTCACCGTTGTTGCCGCCGTCGTCGGCCTTTCTTTCTTTCTTTCCTTTTTTCACACGATCACAGGGGAGAGCGCGGACGCAGTCCCCCACTGTCAGAAATTATGCAGTTGAGACTCCCACATTTGGGGAATTCACCAGGGTATCCAAAGCCTGGGAAGCTCGGCCGATGCCGTTTTCAAGGCTCACCTTGTCGCTCGGTGAACCAGCGTGGCCTCGAGCCGCATTAGAATTGCTAATGAACTCAAAATGATGCTAAAAGTAATGTTGTGAAAGTTTCGAATAACCTCAAAGTAATGCTGACAGTCATGTAGTAAGAGTTTCTATGAACTTCAAAATAATGCGACAATGATGTCGGAAGAATTGCTAATAATCTCAAAATAATGCGACAGTGATGTCGGAAGAATTGCTAATGAACTCAAAATGATGCTGACGGTAATTTTGGAAAAGTTGAAACTAACCTCAAATTGATAATACAGTGATGTCGTAAGAATTGCTAATAAACTCAAAATGATGCTAACAGTAATGTAGTGATAGTTGCTAATAAACTCAGTGATGCTTACAGTAATGTAGTAAGTGTTTCGAACAACCTCAAAGTGATGCTGACAGTCATGTAGTAAGAGTTGCGACTAACCTCAAAATAATGCAACAGTAATGTAGTAAGAATTGCTAATGAACTCAAAATGATGCTGACAGTAATCTAGTGAGAGCTGCTAATAACCTCAAAATGATTCTGACAGTAATGTAGTGAAAGCTGCTAATAACGTCAAAATAATGCAACACTAAAGTAGAAAGAGTTGCTACGAACCTCAAAATAATGCGATAGTGATGTCGGAAGAATTGCTAATGATCTCAAAATGATGCGACAGTGATGTAGTAAGAATTGCTAATGAACTCAAAATGATGCTAACAGTAATGGAGTGAAAGTTTTGAATAACCTAAAAGTGATGCTGAAAGTAATGTAGTAAAAGTTGCTACGAACCTCAAAATATTGCGACAGTGATGTCGGAACAATTGCTAATGAACTCAAAATGATGCTAACAGTAATGTAGTGATAGTTGCTAATTAACTCAGTGATGCTTACAGTAATGTAGTAAGTGTTTCGAACAACCTCAAAGTGATGCTGACAGTCAGTTAGAAAGAGTTGCTTAAAATAATGCAACAGTAATGTCGTAAGAGGTGCTAACAACCTCAAAATAATGCGACAGTGATGTCAGAAGAATTGGTAATAACCTCAAAATGATGCTGAAAGTGATGTCGGAAGAATTGCTAATGAACTTAAAATGATGCTAACTGTAATGTAGTGATAGTTGCTAATCAACTCAGTGATGCTTACAGCAATGTAGTAAGTGTTTCGAATAACCTCAAAGTGATGCTGACAGTCATGTAGTAAGAGTTGCTATGAAACTCAAAATAATGCTACTGTGATGTCGTAAGAATTGCTAATAAACTCAAAATGATGCTACAGTAATGTAGTGAGAGTTGCTACTAACCTCAAAATGATGCTACAGTAATGTAGTGAGAGTTGCTACGAACCTCAAAATGATGCTACAGTGATGTGGTGAGAGTTGCGAAAAACCTCAAAATGATGCTACAGTAATGTAGTGAGAGTTGCTAAAAACCTCAAAATGATGCTACAGTGATGTAGTGAGAGTTGCTACGAACCTCAAAATCATGCTCCAGTGATGCAGTAAGAGTTGCTTGAAACCTTAAAATGATGCTGACAGTCATTTAGTGAGTGTTGCTACTATCCTCCAAATGATGCTACAGTGATGTAGTGAGAGTTGCTACTGTCCTCCAAATGATGCTACAGTGATGTAGTGAGAGTTGCTACTATCCTCAAAATGATGCTACAGTTATGTAGTGAGAGTTGCTTAAAATCTATAAATGATGCTACAGTGATGTGGTGAGAGTTGCTAAAAATCTCAAAATGATGCTTCAGTGATGTAGTGAGAGTTGCTACTTATCTCAAAATAATGCTACAGTGATGTAGTGAGAGTTGCTAAAACCCTAAAAATGATACTGACAGTAGTGTAGTGACAGTTTCTGCTTAACTCAAAATAAAGCTACAGTAATGTAGTGAGAGTTGCTACAAACCTCAAAATGATGCCAAAGTGATTGAATGAGACTTGCTATTAACCTAAGAAATGATGCCACAGTGATGTGGTGAGAGTTGCAACTAATCTCAAAATGATGCCAAAGTGATGTCATGAGAGCTGCTACGAACCTCAAAATGATGCTAAAGTGATGTGGTGAGAGTTGCTACCAACCTCAAAATGATGCTGATAGTGATGTAGTGAGAGTTGCTAAAAATCTCAAAATGATGCTATCAGTAATGTTGTGACAGTTGCTAAAAACCTCAAACTGATGCTACAGTGATGTAGTGAGAGTTGCTACTAATCTCAAAATGATGCTGACAGTGATGTAATGAGAGTTGCTACTAACCTAAGAAATGATGCTCCAGTGATATGGTGAGAGTTGCTAAAAACCTCAAAATGATGATTACAGTAATGTATTGAGAGTTGCAACTCACCTAAAAATGATGCTACAGTGATGTAGTGAGAGTTGCTAATCAACTCAGTGATGCTTACAGCAATGTAGTAAGTGTTTCGAATAACCTCAAAGTGATGCTGACAGTCATGTAGTAAGAGTTGCTACGAAACTCAAAATAATGCTACTGTGATGTCGTAAGAATTGCTAATAAACTCAAAATGATACTAACAGTAATGTAGTGAAAGTTTCGAATAACCTCAAAGTGATGCTGACAGTCATGTGGTTAGAGCTGCGAGTAACCTAAAAATGATGATGACAGTGATGTCGTAAGAATTGCTATTGAACTCAAAACGATGCTAACAGTCACGTGGTGATAGATGCTAATAAACTCAGTGATGCTGACAGTAATGTAGTAATAGTTGCTAATAACCTCAAAATGATGCGACAGTGATGTCGTAAGAATTGCTAATGAACTCAAAATGATGCGACAGTGATGTTGTAAGAATTGCTAATGAACTCAAAATGATGCGACAGTGATGTCAGAAGAATTGCAAATGAACTCAAAATGATGCTGACGGTAATCTAGTAAGAGTTGCTAAAAAACTCAAAATAATGCAAAAGTGATGTCGTAAGAATTGCTCATAAACTCAAAATAATACTGACATTATTGTAGTAATAGTTGCTACGAACCTCAAAATGATGCTACAGTGAGGTCATAAAGATTGCTAATAAACTCAAAATGATGCTACAGTGATGTAGGAAGAATTGTTAATGAATTAAAGAATGATGCTGATGGTAATGTTGTGAGAGTTGCGAAAAACCTCAATATGATGATTACAATAATGTCGTAAGAATTCCTAATGAACTCAAAATGATGCTACCGTGATGTTCTAAGGATTGCTAACAAACTCAAAGTGATGCTGACAGTAATGTAGTGAAAGTTTCGAATAACCTCAAAGTGATGCTGACAGTCTTGTAGTAATATTTGCTACAAACTCCAAAACGATGCTACAGTGATGTAATTAAAGTTACTAATGATCTCAAAATGATGCTGAGAGTGATGTCGTAAGATCTGCGAATAACCTCAAAAAATGCTACAGTGATGTAGGAAGAGTTGCTAACGACCTCAAAAACAATGCTACAGGGATGTAGGAAGAGTTGCTAATAACCTCAAAATAATGCGACAGAGATGTCGTAAGAATTGCTAATGAAATCAAAATAATGCTAACAGTAATGCAGTGAAAGATTCGAATAACCTCAATGATAATAATGAACTCAAAATGATGCTGACAGTGATGTAATGAGAGTATCTACTAATTTCAAAAAGATGCGAAAGTGATGTCATGAGAGTTGCTACTATCCTCCAAATGATGCTACAGTGATGTAGTGAGAGTTTCGATGAACCTCAAAATGATGCTCCAGTGATGTACTGAGAGTTGCTTAAAACCTTAAAATGATGCTGACAGTCATGTAGTGAGAGTTGCTACTATCCTCCAAATGATGCTACAGTGATGTAGTGAGAGTTTCGATGAACCTCAAAATGATGCTCCAGTGATGTACTGAGAGTTGCTTAAAACCTTAAAATGATGCTGACAGTCATGTAGTGAGAGTTGCTACTATCCTCCAAATGATGCTGACAGTCATGTAGTGAGAGTTGCTACTATCCTCCAAATGATGCTACAGTGATGTAGTGAGAGTTGCTTAAAATCTCAAAATAATGCGACAGTGATGTGGTGAGAGTTGCTTCTGTCACGACCCGGCTCAGAAATCGTGACATCGAAGGAGGGAGACGCAGACTAAACGTGACACACAACTAATAATTTATTATTAGTCACGCAAAATCAAAACAAGGCAAACCATAACGTACAGTGGAGTGTGGTTATCAGTCGTGTCAGTGGTGAGTGCGAGTGTGTGCATGAGTGTACAGGGGGTGTATGTGTGCGGTGTGATGGATGCAGAGAACTAAACAAGACATAACTCAAGAAACACAACCATCGCTCCGACGTGGGCCAGGAGGAGTGAGCGAGAGACAACCGGCCAGGTTGATCGCCTGCTTTATAGCTGGGAGACGCCGGGCCCAGGTGCTCCCAATTAGTCAGCAGCTCCGCCCCATGAAGCTCGAACCTGAGAAGGGAAGGAAGTCAAAAATAATGCAACGCCCCCATGCCCGTGACCATGGGGACGTGACACTACGAACCTCAATATGATGCTCCAGTAATGTAGTGAGAGTTGCTACTAATCTAAGAAATGATGCTCCAGTGATGTAAAAAGAATTGCTACAAACCTAAGAAATGATGCAACAGTGATTTAGTGAGAGTTGCTTAAAACCTCAAAATGATGCTACAGTGATGTCGTGAGAGTTGCTACGAAGCTCAAAATGATGCTACGGTGATGTCGTAAGAGTTGCTAAAAATCTCAAAATGATGCTTCAGTGATGTTGTGAGAGTTGCTAAAAACCTCAAAATGATGCTCCAGTGATGTAGTGAGAGTTGCTTCAAACCTTAAAATGATGCTGACAGTCATGAAGTGAGAGTTGCTACTTTCCTCAAAATGATGCTACAGTGATGTAGTAAGAGTTGCTAAAAATCTCAAAATGATTCTTCAGTGATGTGGTGAGAGTTGCTAAAAACCTCAAAATGATGCTACAGTAATGTAGTGAGAGTTGCTACGAACCTCAAAATGATGCTGTCAGTAATGTAGTGAGAGTTGCTACGAACCTCAAAATGATGCGACAGTAATGTAGTGAGAATTGCTAAAAACCTCAAAATGATGCTGTCAGTAATGTAGGAAGAGTTGCTACGAACCTCAAAATGATGCTACAGTGATGTAGTGAGAGTTGCTACAAACCTCAAAATGATGCTACAGTGATGTAGTGAGAGTTACTACGAACCTCAAAATGATGCGACAGTGATGTAGTGAGAGTTGCTACGAACCTCAAAATGATGCTACAGTGATGTAGTGAGAGTTGCTACGAACCTCAAAATGATGCTAACAGTAATGTAATGAGAGTTGCTACGAACCTCAAAATGATGCTAACAGTAATGTAGTGAGAGTTGCTACGAACCTCAAAATGATGCTACAGTGATGTGGTGAGAGTTGCGAAAAACCTCAAAATGATGCTACAGTAATGTAGTGAGAGTTGCTACTAACCTCAAAATGATGCTACAGTAATGTAGTGAGAGTTGCTACGAACCTCAAAATGATGCTACAGTGATGTGGTGAGAGTTGCGAAAAACCTCAAAATGATGCTACAGTAATGTAGTGAGAGTTGCTAAAAACCTCAAAATGATGCTACAGTGATGTAGTGAGAGTTGCTACGAACCTCAAAATCATGCTCCAGTGATGCAGTAAGAGTTGCTTGAAACCTTAAAATGATGCTGACAGTCATTTAGTGAGTGTTGCTACTATCCTCCAAATGATGCTACAGTGATGTAGTGAGAGTTGCTACTGTCCTCCAAATGATGCTACAGTGATGTAGTGAGAGTTGCTACTATCCTCAAAATGATGCTACAGTTATGTAGTGAGAGTTGCTTAAAATCCATAAATGATGCTACAGTGATGTGGTGAGAGTTGCTAAAAATCTCAAAATGATGCTTCAGTGATGTAGTGAGAGTTGCTACTTATCTCAAAATAATGCTACAGTGATGTAGTGAGAGTTGCTAAAACCCTAAAAATGATACTGACAGTAGTGTAGTGACAGTTTCTGCTTAACTCAAAATAAAGCTACAGTAATGTAGTGAGAGTTGCTACAAACCTCAAAATGATGCCAAAGTGATTGAATGAGACTTGCTATTAACCTAAGAAATGATGCCACAGTGATGTGGTGAGAGTTGCAACTAATCTCAAAATGATGCCAAAGTGATGTCATGAGAGCTGCTACGAACCTCAAAATGATGCTAAAGTGATGTGGTGAGAGTTGCTACCAACCTCAAAATGATGCTGATAGTGATGTAGTGAGAGTTGCTAAAAATCTCAAAATGATGCTATCAGTAATGTTGTGACAGTTGCTAAAAACCTCAAACTGATGCTACAGTGATGTAGTGAGAGTTGCTACTAATCTCAAAATGATGCTGACAGTGATGTAATGAGAGTTGCTACTAACCTAAGAAATGATGCTCCAGTGATATGGTGAGAGTTGCTAAAAACCTCAAAATGATGATTACAGTAATGTATTGAGAGTTGCAACTCACCTAAAAATGATGCTACAGTGATGTAGTGAGAGTTGCTAATCAACTCAGTGATGCTTACAGCAATGTAGTAAGTGTTTCGAATAACCTCAAAGTGATGCTGACAGTCATGTAGTAAGAGTTGCTACGAAACTCAAAATAATGCTACTGTGATGTCGTAAGAATTGCTAATAAACTCAAAATGATACTAACAGTAATGTAGTGAAAGTTTCGAATAACCTCAAAGTGATGCTGACAGTCATGTGGTTAGAGCTGCGAGTAACCTAAAAATGATGATGACAGTGATGTCGTAAGAATTGCTATTGAACTCAAAACGATGCTAACAGTCACGTGGTGATAGATGCTAATAAACTCAGTGATGCTGACAGTAATGTAGTAATAGTTGCTAATAACCTCAAAATGATGCGACAGTGATGTCGTAAGAATTGCTAATGAACTCAAAATGATGCGACAGTGATGTTGTAAGAATTGCTAATGAACTCAAAATGATGCGACAGTGATGTCAGAAGAATTGCAAATGAACTCAAAATGATGCTGACGGTAATCTAGTAAGAGTTGCTAAAAAACTCAAAATAATGCAAAAGTGATGTCGTAAGAATTGCTCATAAACTCAAAATAATACTGACATTATTGTAGTAATAGTTGCTACGAACCTCAAAATGATGCTACAGTGAGGTCATAAAGATTGCTAATAAACTCAAAATGATGCTACAGTGATGTAGGAAGAATTGTTAATGAATTAAAGAATGATGCTGATGGTAATGTTGTGAGAGTTGCGAAAAACCTCAATATGATGATTACAATAATGTCGTAAGAATTCCTAATGAACTCAAAATGATGCTACCGTGATGTTCTAAGGATTGCTAACAAACTCAAAGTGATGCTGACAGTAATGTAGTGAAAGTTTCGAATAACCTCAAAGTGATGCTGACAGTCTTGTAGTAATATTTGCTACAAACTCCAAAACGATGCTACAGTGATGTAATTAAAGTTACTAATGATCTCAAAATGATGCTGAGAGTGATGTCGTAAGATCTGCGAATAACCTCAAAAAATGCTACAGTGATGTAGGAAGAGTTGCTAACGACCTCAAAAACAATGCTACAGGGATGTAGGAAGAGTTGCTAATAACCTCAAAATAATGCGACAGAGATGTCGTAAGAATTGCTAATGAAATCAAAATAATGCTAACAGTAATGCAGTGAAAGATTCGAATAACCTCAATGATAATAATGAACTCAAAATGATGCTGACAGTGATGTAATGAGAGTTGCTTAAAACCTTAAAATGATGCTGACAGTCATGTAGTGAGAGTTGCTACTATCCTCCAAATGATGCTGACAGTCATGTAGTGAGAGTTGCTACTATCCTCCAAATGATGCTACAGTGATGTAGTGAGAGTTGCTTAAAATCTCAAAATAATGCGACAGTGATGTGGTGAGAGTTGCTTCTGTCACGACCCGGCTCAGAAATCGTGACATCGAAGGAGGGAGACGCAGACTAAACGTGACACACAACTAATAATTTATTATTAGTCACGCAAAATCAAAACAAGGCAAACCATAACGTACAGTGGAGTGTGGTTATCAGTCGTGTCAGTGGTGAGTGCGAGTGTGTGCATGAGTGTACAGGGGGTGTATGTGTGCGGTGTGATGGATGCAGAGAACTAAACAAGACATAACTCAAGAAACACAACCATCGCTCCGACGTGGGCCAGGAGGAGTGAGCGAGAGACAACCGGCCAGGTTGATCGCCTGCTTTATAGCTGGGAGACGCCGGGCCCAGGTGCTCCCAATTAGTCAGCAGCTCCGCCCCATGAAGCTCGAACCTGAGAAGGGAAGGAAGTCAAAAATAATGCAACGCCCCCATGCCCGTGACCATGGGGACGTGACACTACGAACCTCAATATGATGCTCCAGTAATGTAGTGAGAGTTGCTACTAATCTAAGAAATGATGCTCCAGTGATGTAAAAAGAATTGCTACAAACCTAAGAAATGATGCAACAGTGATTTAGTGAGAGTTGCTTAAAACCTCAAAATGATGCTACAGTGATGTCGTGAGAGTTGCTACGAAGCTCAAAATGATGCTACAGTGATGTCGTAAGAGTTGCTAAAAATCTCAAAATGATGCTTCAGTGATGTTGTGAGAGTTGCTAAAAACCTCAAAATGATGCTCCAGTGATGTAGTGAGAGTTGCTTCAAACCTTAAAATGATGCTGACAGTCATGAAGTGAGAGTTGCTACTTTCCTCAAAATGATGCTACAGTGATGTAGTAAGAGTTGCTAAAAATCTCAAAATGATTCTTCAGTGATGTGGTGAGAGTTGCTAAAAACCTCAAAATGATGCTACAGTAATGTAGTGAGAGTTGCTACGAACCTCAAAATGATGCTGTCAGTAATGTAGTGAGAGTTGCTACGAACCTCAAAATGATGCGACAGTAATGTAGTGAGAATTGCTAAAAACCTCAAAATGATGCTGTCAGTAATGTAGGAAGAGTTGCTACGAACCTCAAAATGATGCTACAGTGATGTAGTGAGAGTTGCTACGAACCTCAAAATGATGCGACAGTGATGTAGTGAGAGTTGCTACGAACCTCAAAATGATGCTACAGTGATGTAGTGAGAGTTGCTACGAACCTCAAAATGATGCTAACAGTAATGTAATGAGAGTTGCTACGAACCTCAAAATGATGCTAACAGTAATGTAGTGAGAGTTGCTACGAACCTCAAAATGATGCTACAGTGATGTGGTGAGAGTTGCGAAAAACCTCAAAATGATGCTACAGTAATGTAGTGAGAGTTGCTACTAACCTCAAAATGATGCTACAGTAATGTAGTGAGAGTTGCTACGAACCTCAAAATGATGCTACAGTGATGTGGTGAGAGTTGCGAAAAACCTCAAAATGATGCTACAGTAATGTAGTGAGAGTTGCTAAAAACCTCAAAATGATGCTACAGTGATGTAGTGAGAGTTGCTACGAACCTCAAAATCATGCTCCAGTGATGCAGTAAGAGTTGCTTGAAACCTTAAAATGATGCTGACAGTCATTTAGTGAGTGTTGCTACTATCCTCCAAATGATGCTACAGTGATGTAGTGAGAGTTGCTACTGTCCTCCAAATGATGCTACAGTGATGTAGTGAGAGTTGCTACTATCCTCAAAATGATGCTACAGTTATGTAGTGAGAGTTGCTTAAAATCTATAAATGATGCTACAGTGATGTGGTGAGAGTTGCTAAAAATCTCAAAATGATGCTTCAGTGATGTAGTGAGAGTTGCTACTTATCTCAAAATAATGCTACAGTGATGTAGTGAGAGTTGCTAAAACCCTAAAAATGATACTGACAGTAGTGTAGTGACAGTTTCTGCTTAACTCAAAATAAAGCTACAGTAATGTAGTGAGAGTTGCTACAAACCTCAAAATGATGCCAAAGTGATTGAATGAGACTTGCTATTAACCTAAGAAATGATGCCACAGTGATGTGGTGAGAGTTGCAACTAATCTCAAAATGATGCCAAAGTGATGTCATGAGAGCTGCTACGAACCTCAAAATGATGCTAAAGTGATGTGGTGAGAGTTGCTACCAACCTCAAAATGATGCTGATAGTGATGTAGTGAGAGTTGCTAAAAATCTCAAAATGATGCTATCAGTAATGTTGTGACAGTTGCTAAAAACCTCAAACTGATGCTACAGTGATGTAGTGAGAGTTGCTACTAATCTCAAAATGATGCTGACAGTGATGTAATGAGAGTTGCTACTAACCTAAGAAATGATGCTCCAGTGATATGGTGAGAGTTGCTAAAAACCTCAAAATGATGATTACAGTAATGTATTGAGAGTTGCAACTCACCTAAAAATGATGCTACAGTGATGTAGTGAGAGTTGCTAAAAACCTAAGAAATGATGCTGCAGTGATGTGGTGAGAGTTGCTAAAAACCGCAAGATGATGCAACAGTAATGTCGTGAGAGTTGCTACGATGCTCAAATGATGCTACAGTGATGTAATAAGAATTGCCACTAACCAAACAAATGATGCTACAGTGATGTAGTGAGAGTTGCGAAAAACCTCAAAATGATGCCACAATAATGTAGTGAGAGTTGCGACTAACCTCAAAATGATGCTGATAGTGATGTCATGAGAGTTGCTACGAACCTCAAAATGATGCTGAAGTGATGTAATGAGACTTGCTACTAACCTAAGAAAGGATGCTACAGTGATGTGGTGAGAGTTCTACGAACGTCAAAATGATGCTGACAGTAATGTAGTGAGAATTGCTACGAACCTTTAAATGATTCGACAGTGGTGTAGTAAGAGTTACTACTATCCTCAAAATGATGCTTCAGTGATGTAGTAAGAGTTGCTACTCCCCTAAGAAATGATGCTCCAGTGATGTGGTGAGAGTTGCTAAAAACCTCAAAATGATGCTGACAGTAATGTAGTGAGAGTTTCTGCTAAACTCAAAATAAGGCTACAGTGATGTAGTGAGAGTTTCAACTATTCTCAAAATGATTCTTCAGTGATGT
Organism: Aulostomus chinensis; assembly: GCF_037954235.1. Lineage (NCBI taxonomy): Eukaryota > Metazoa > Chordata > Actinopteri > Syngnathiformes > Aulostomidae > Aulostomus > Aulostomus chinensis. The sequence goes on along the minus strand of NC_141320.1, from coordinate 51,587,298 downwards.
AGTGAGAGTTGCTACTAACCTCAAAATGATGTTACACTGATGTGGTGAGAGTTCTACGAACCTCAAAATGATGCTCAAGTGATGTAATGACAGTTGCTACTAATTTAAAAATGATGCTAAAGTGATGTAATGAGAGTTGCTCCGAACCTAAGAAATGATGCGACAGTGATGTAGTGAGAGTTACTAGGATGCTCAAAATGATGCTGACAGGAATGTAGTGAGAGTTGCTTAAAACCTAAAAATTGATGCTAAAGTCATGGAGTGAGAGTTGCTACGAACCTCAAAATGATGCAGTGATGAAGTAAGAGTTGACACTATCCTCAAATTGATGCTTACAGTAATGTAGTGAGAGTTTCTTCTTAACTGAAAATAAAGCTACAGTGATGTAGTGAGAGTTTCTTCTTAACTGAAAATAAAGCTACAGTGATGTAGTGAGAGTTTCTTCTCACATAAGAAATGATAATCAAGTGATGTAATGAGAGATGCTACGAACCTAAGAAATGATGCTACAGTGTTGTAGTGAGAGTTGCTACTAATGTCAAAATGATGCTAAAGTGATGTAATGAGAGTTGCTAATAACCTCAAAATGATGCTACAGTGATGTAGTAAGCGTTGCTCATGACATCAAAATGATGCTACAGTGATGTGGTGAGAGTTGATAGTAATTTCAAAATCATGCCAAAGTGATGTAATGAGAGTGGCTACTTACTTAAGAAATGATGCTACAGTGATGTGGTGAGAGTTGCTACGAACCTCAAAATGATGCTACAGTAATGTGGTGAGAGTTGCTACGAACCTCAAAATGATTCTACAGTGATGTAGTGAGAGATGCTACGATCCTCAAAATGATGCTACAGTGATGTAGTGAGAGTTGCTACGATCCTCAAAATGATGCTACAGTAATGTATTAGGTTGACTAAAAACCTCAAAATGATACTCCAGTGATGCAGTAAGAGTTGCTTAAAACCTTAAAATGATGCCACAGTGATGTGGTGAGAGTTGCTACTAACCTAAAAAATGATGCTACAGTCATGTAGTGAGAGTTGCTAAAAACCTCAAAATGATGCTGACAGTGATGTAATGAGAGTTGCTACTAACCTAAGAAATGATGCCACAGTGATGGGGTGAGAGTTGCTACTAATCTCAAAATGATGCTAAAGTGATGCTGTAATAGTTGCTTAAAACCTTAAAATGATGCTGACAGTCATGTAGTGAGAGTTGCTTAAAATCTCAAAATGATGCGACAGTGATGTGGTGAGAGTTGCTACTATCCTTCAAATGATGCTACAATGATGTAGTGAGAGTTGCTTAAAATCTCAAAATGATGCTCAAGTGATGTAGTCAGAGTTGCTACGAACCTCAAAATGATGCTGACAGTCATGAAGTGAGATTTGCTACTATCCTCAAAATGATGCTACAGTGATGTGGTGAGAATTGCTAAAAATCTCATAATGATGCGAAAGTGATGTGATGAGAGTTGCTCAAAACCTCAAATGATGCTGTCAGTAATGTAGTGAGAGTTGCTACGAACCTCAAAATGATGCTCCAGTGATGTAGTGAGAGTTGCTACGAACCTCAAAATGATGCTACAGTAATGTAGTAGGAGTTACAAAAAATCTAAAAATGATGCTGAAGTGATGTGGGGAGAGTTGCTAAAATCCTCAAAATGATGCTACAGGATGTAGTGAGAGTTGCTACGAAGCTCAAAATGATGCAACAGTAATGTGGTGAGAGTTGCTTAAAACCTCAAAATGATGCTACAGTGATGTAGTGAGAGCTGCTACGGACCTGAAAATGATGCTCCAGTGATGCAGTAAGAGTTGCTTAAAACCTCAAAATGATTCTACAGTGATGTGGTGAGAGTTTCTTAAAATCTCAAAATAATGTGACAGTGATGTGGTAAGAGTTGCGAAAGACATCAAAATGATGCTGACAGTAATGTGGTGAGAGTTGCTAAAAATCTCAAAATGATGCTAAAGTGATATAGTGAGAGTTGCTACGAACCTCAAAATGATGCTCCAGTGATGTGGTGAGAGTTGCTACTATCCTCCAAATGATGCTACAGTGATGTAGTGAGAGTTGCTTAAAATCTCAAATGATGCAACAGTGATGTAGAGAGAGTTGCTACGATCCTCAAAATGATGCTACAGTAATGTATTAGGTTGCTAAAACCTCAAAATGATGCTACAGTGATGTAGTGAGAGTTGCTACGAACCTCAATAATGCTACAGTAATGTTGTAAGTGTTGCTAAAAATCTCAAAATGATGCTAAAGTGATGTGGTGAGAGTTGCTAAAATCCTCAAAATGATGCTACAGTGATGTAGTGAGAGTTGCCACGAACCTCAAAATGATGCACCAGTAATGTAGTGAGAGTTGCTCCGAACCTCAAAATGATGCGACAGTAATGTGGTAAGAGTTGCTAAAAATCTCAAAATGATGCTAAAGTGATGTGGTGAGAGTTGAAAAAAAAATCAAAATGATGCTGTCAGTAATGTAGTGAGAGTTGCTACGACCCTCAAAATGATGCTACAGTGATGTAGTGAGAGTTGCTAAAAACCTCAAAATGATGCTACAGTTATACAGTGAGAGTTGCTACTCATCGAAGAAATGATGCTAAAGTGATGTAGTGAGAGTTGCTTCAAATCTCAAAATGATGCTACAGTGATGTGGTGAGAGTTTCTTAAAATCTTAAAATGATGCGACAGTGATATGGTGAGAGTTGCTAAAATCCTCCAAATGATGCTACAGTGATGTTGTGAGAGTTGCTTAAAATCTCAAAATGATGCGACAGTGATGTGGTAAGAGTTGCTAAAGACCTCAAAATGATGCTGACAGTAATGTGGTGAGAGTTGCTACGAACCTCAAAATGATGCTCCAGTGATGTGGTGAGAGTTGCTTCTATCCTCCAAATGATGCTACAGTGATGTAGTGAGAGTTGCTTAAAATCTCAAATGATGCTGCAGTGATGTAGTGAGAGTTGCTACGGACCTCAAAATGATGCTCCAGTGATGCAGTAAGAGTTGTTAAGAACCTCAAAATGATGCTACAGTGATGTGGTGAGAGTTGATAGTAATTTCAAAATCATGCCAAAGTGATGTAATGAGAGTTGCTACTTACTTAAGAAATGATGCTACAGTGATGTGGTGAGAGTTGCTACGAACCTCAAAATGATTCTACAGTGATGTAGTGAGAGTTGCTATGATCCTCAAAATGATGCTACAGTAATGTATTAGGTTGCTAAAAACCTCAAAATGATGCTACAGTGATGTAGTGAGAGTTGCTACGATCCTCAAAATGATGCTACAGTAATGTATTCGGTTGACTAAAAACCTCCAAATGATGCTACAGTGATGTAGTGAGAGTTGCTTAAAATCTCAAATGATGCTGCAGTGATGTAGTGAGAGTTGCTACGGACCTCAAAATGATGCTCCAGTGATGCAGTAAGAGTTGCTTAAAACCTCAAAATGATGCTGACAGTAATGTAGTGAGAGTTGTTAAGAACCTCAAAATGATGCTACAGTGATGTAGTGAGAGTTGCTATGATCCTCAAAATGATGCTACAGTAATGTATTAGGTTGCTAAAAACCTCAAAATGATGCTACAGTGATGTAGTGAGAGTTGCTACGATCCTCAAAATGATGCTACAGTAATGTATTCGGTTGACTAAAAACCTCAAAATGATGCTCCAGTGATGCAGTAAGAGTTGCTTAAAACCTTTAAAAATGATGCTGACAGTCATGTAGTGAGAGTTGCTACTATCCTCCAAATGATGCTACAGTGATGTCGTGAGAGTTGCTAAAAATCTCAAAATGATGTGACAGTGATGTGGTAATAGTTTCAAAAAACTCAAAATGATGCTCCAGTGATGTAGTAAGAGTTGCTACGAACCTCAAAATGATGCTGACAGTCATGAAGTGAGATTTGCTACTATCCTCAAAATGATGCTACAGTGATGTAGGAAGAGATGCTAAAAACCTCAAAATGATGCTGCAGTGATGTAGTGAGAGTTGCTACTAATCTAAGAAATGATGCTAAAGTGATGTGTTGAGAGTTGCTTCAAATCTCAAAATGATGCTCCAGTGATGCAGTAAGAGTTGCTTAAAACCTTAAAATGATGCCACAGTGATGTGGTGAGAGTTGCTACTATCCTCAAAATGATGCTAAAGTGATGTGATGAGAGTTGCTAAAAATCTCAAAATGATGCTGTAAGTAATGTAATGAGAGTTGCTACTAACCTAAGAAATGATGCCACAGTGATGGGTGAGAGTTGCTACTAATCTCAAAATGATGCTAAAGTGATGTAATGAGAGTTGCTACTAACCTAAGAAATGATGCTACAGTGATGTGGTGAGAGTTGCGACTAACCTCAAAATGATGGTGACAGTGATGTCGTGAGAGTTTCTTCGAACCTCAAAATGATGCTACAGTGATGTAATGAGAGTTGCTACACACCTAAGAAATTATGCCACAGTGATGTAGTGATAGTTGCTAAAAACCTAAAAATGAGGCTCCAGTAATGTCGTGAGAGTTGCTACTATCCTCAAAATGATGCTAAAGTAATATGGTGAGAGTTGCTACTAATCTCAAAATGATGCTGAAAGTGATGTCGTGAGAGTTTCTACGAACCTCAAAATGATGCTACAGTGATGTAATGAGAGTTGCTACAAACCTAAGAAATGATGCCACTGTGATGTAGTGATAGTTGCTACTAATCTCAAAATGATGCTAAAGTGATGTTGTGAGAGTTGCGATGTACCTAAGAAATGATGCTACAGTGATGTGGTGAGAATTGTTACCGACCTCAAAATGATGCAAGAGTGATGTCGTGAGAGTTGCTACTAACCTAGAAATGATGCTTACAGTGATGTCGTGAGAGTTGCTACTATCCTCAAAATGATGCTGAAAGTGATGAAGTGAGAGTTGCTACAAACCTCAAAATGATGGTGACAGTCATGTAGTGAGAGTTGCTACGAACCTCAAAATGATGCTACAGTAATGTGGTGAGAGTTGCTTAAAACCTCAAAATGATGCTACAGTGATGTAGTGAGAGTTGCTACGGACCTGAAAATGATGCTCCAGTGATGCAGTAAGAGTTGCTTAAAACCTCAAAATGATGCTACAGTGATGTGGTGAGAGTTTCTTAAAATCTCAAAATGATGCTGACAGTAATGTGGTGAGAGTTGCTAAAAATCTCAAAATGATGCTAAAGTGATATAGTGAGAGTTGCTACGAACCTCAAAATGATGCTCCAGTGATGTGGTGAGAGTTGCTACTATCCTCCAAATGATGCTACAGTGATGTAGTGAGAGTTGCTTAAAATCTCAAATGATGCAACAGTGATGTAATGAGAGTTGCTACTTACTTAAGAAATGATTCTACAGTGATGTAGTGAGAGTTGCTATGATCCTCAAAATGATGCTACAGTAATGTATTAGGTTGCTAAAAACCTCAAAATGATGCTACAGTGATGTAGTGAGAGTTGCTACGATCCTCAAAATGATGCTACAGTAATGTATTCGGTTGACTAAAAACCTCAAAATGATGCTCCAGTGATGCAGTAAGAGTTGCTTAAAACCTTTAAAAATGATGCTGACAGTCATGTAGTGAGAGTTGCTACTATCCTCCAAATGATGCTACATTGATGTCGTGAGAGTTGCTAAAAATCTCAAAATGATGTGACAGTGATGTGGTAATAGTTTCAAAAAACTCAAAATGATGCTCCAGTGATGTAGTAAGAGTTGCTACGAACCTCAAAATGATGCTGACAGTCATGAAGTGAGATTTGCTACAATCCTCAAAATGGTGCTACAGTGATGTAGGAAGAGATGCTAAAAACCTCAAAATGATGCTGCAGTGATGTAGTGAGAGTTGCTACTAATCTAAGAAATGATGCTAAAGTGATGTGTTGAGAGTTGCTTCAAATCTCAAAATGATGCTCCAGTGATGCAGTAAGAGTTGCTTAAAACCTTAAAATGATGCCACAGTGATGTGGTGAGAGTTGCTACTAACCTAAAAAATGATGCTACAGTCATGTAGTGAGAGTTGCTAAAAACCTCAAAATGATGCTGACAGTGATGTAATGAGAGTTGCTACTAACCTAAGAAATGATGCCACAGTGATGGGTGAGAGTTGCTACTAATCTCAAAATGATGCTAAAGTGATGTAATGAGAGTTGCTACTAACCTAAGAAATGATGCTACAGTGATGTGGTGAGAGTTGCGACTAACCTCAAAATGATGGTGACAGTGATGTCGTGAGAGTTTCTTCGAACCTCAAAATGATGCTACAGTGATGTAATGAGAGTTGCTACACACCTAAGAAATTATGCCACAGTGATGTAGTGATAGTTGCTAAAAACCTAAAAATGAGGCTCCAGTAATGTCGTGAGATTTGCTACTATCCTCAAAATGATGCTAAAGTAATATGGTGAGAGTTGCTACTAATCTCAAAATGATGCTGAAAGTGATGTCGTGAGAGTTTCTACGAACCTCAAAATGATGCTACAGTGATGTAATGAGAGTTGCTACAAACCTAAGAAATGATGCCACTGTGATGTAGTGATAGTTGCTACTAATCTCAAAATGATGCTAAAGTGATGTTGTGAGAGTTGCGATGTACCTAAGAAATGATGCTACAGTGATGTGGTGAGAATTGTTACCGACCTCAAAATGATGCAAGAGTGATGTCGTGAGAGTTGCTACTATCCTCAAAATGATGCTGAAAGTGATGAAGTGAGAGTTGCTACAAACCTCAAAATGATGGTGACAGTCATGTAGTGAGAGTTGCTACGAACCTCAAAATGATGCTACAGTAATGTGGTGAGAGTTGCTTAAAACCTCAAAATGATGCTACAGTGATGTAGTGAGAGTTGCTACGGACCTGAAAATGATGCTCCAGTGATGCAGTAAGAGTTGCTTAAAACCTCAAAATGATGCTACAGTGATGTGGTGAGAGTTTCTTAAAATCTCAAAATGATGCTGACAGTAATGTGGTGAGAGTTGCTAAAAATCTCAAAATGATGCTAAAGTGATATAGTGAGAGTTGCTACGAACCTCAAAATGATGCTCCAGTGATGTGGTGAGAGTTGCTACTATCCTCCAAATGATGCTACAGTGATGTAGTGAGAGTTGCTTAAAATCTCAAATGATGCAACAGTGATGTAGTGAGAGTTGCTACGATCCTCAAAATGATGCTACAGTAATGTATTAGGTTGCTAAAACCTCAAAATGATGCTACAGTGATGTAGTGAGAGTTGCTACAAACGTCAAAATGATGCTCCAGTGATGAAGTAAGAGTTGCTTAAAACCTTAAAATGATGCTGACAGTCATGTAGTGAGAGTTGCTACTATCCTCAAAATGATGCTAAAGTGATGTGATGAGAGTTGCTAAAAATCTCAAAATGATGCTGTAAGTAATGAAGTGAGACTTGCTACGAACCTCAAAACTGCTAGAGTAATGTTGTAAGTGTTGCTAAAAATCTCAAAATGATGCTAAAGTGATGTGGTGAGAGTTGCTAAAATCCTCAAAATGATGCTACAGTGATGTAGTGAGAGTTGCCACGAACCTCAAAATGATGCACCAGTAATGGAGTGAGAGTTGCTCCAAACCTCAAAATGATGCGACAGTAATGTGGAAAGAGTTGCTAAAAATCTCAAAATGATGCTAAAGTGATGTGGTGAGAGTTGAAAAAAAAAATCAAAATGATGCTGTCAGTAATGTAGTGAGAGTTGCTACGACCCTCAAAATGATGCAACAGTGATACAGTGAGAGTTGCTACTCATCGAAGAAATGATGCTAAAGTGATGTATTGAGAGTTGCTTCATATCTCAAAATGATGCTACAGTGATGTGGTGAGTTTCTTAAAATCTTAAAATGATGCGACACTGATATGGTGAGAGTTGCTACTATCCTCCAAATGATGTTACAGTGATGTTGTGAGAGTTGCTTAAAATCTCAAAATGATGCGACAGTGATGTGGTAAGAGTTGCTAAAGACCTCAAAATGATGCTGACAGTAATGTGGTGAGAGTTTCTTAAAATCTCAAAATGATGCTGACAGTAATGTGGTGAGAGTTGCTAAAAATCTCAAAATGATGCTAAAGTGATATAGTGAGAGTTGCTACGAACCTCAAAATGATGCTCCAGTGATGTGGTGAGAGTTGCTACTATCCTCCAAATGATGCTACAGTGATGTAGTGAGAGTTGCTTAAAATCTCAAATGATGCAACAGTGATGTAGTGAGAGTTGCTACGATCCTCAAAATGATGCTACAGTAATGTATTAGGTTGCTAAAACCTCAAAATGATGCTACAGTGATGTAGTGAGAGTTGCTACAAACGTCAAAATGATGCTCCAGTGATGAAGTAAGAGTTGCTTAAAACCTTAAAATGATGCTGACAGTCATGTAGTGAGAGTTGCTACTATCCTCAAAATGATGCTAAAGTGATGTGATGAGAGTTGCTAAAAATCTCAAAATGATGCTGTAAGTAATGAAGTGAGACTTGCTACGAACCTCAAAAATGCTAGAGTAATGTTGTAAGTGTTGCTAAAAATCTCAAAATGATGCTAAAGTGATGTGGTGAGAGTTGCTAAAATCCTCAAAATGATGCTACAGTGATGTAGTGAGAGTTGCCACGAACCTCAAAATGATGCACCAGTAATGTAGTGAGAGTTGCTCCAAACCTCAAAATGATGCGACAGTAATGTGGAAAGAGTTGCTAAAAATCTCAAAATGATGCTAAAGTGATGTGGTGAGAGTTGAAAAAAAAAATCAAAATGATGCTGTCAGTAATGTAGTGAGAGTTGCTACGACCCTCAAAATGATGCAACAGTGATACAGTGAGAGTTGCTACTCATCGAAGAAATGATGCTAAAGTGATGTATTGAGAGTTGCTTCATATCTCAAAATGATGCTACAGTGATGTGGTGAGTTTCTTAAAATCTTAAAATGATGCGACACTGATATGGTGAGAGTTGCTACTATCCTCCAAATGATGTTACAGTGATGTTGTGAGAGTTGCTTAAAATCTCAAAATGATGCGACAGTGATGTGGTAAGAGTTGCTAAAGACCTCAAAATGATGCTGACAGTAATGTAGTGAGAGTTGCTACGAACCTCAAAATGATGCTCCAGTGATGTGGTGAGAGTTGCTTCTATCCTCCAAATGATGCTACAGTGATGTAGTGACAGTTGCTTAAAATCTCAAATGATGCTACAGTGATGTAGTGATAGTTGCTACGGACCTCAAAATGATGCTCCAGTGATGCAGTAAGAGTTGCTTAAAACCTCAAAATGATGCTGACAGTCATGTAGTGAGAGTTGTTAAGAACCTCAAAATGATGCTACAGTGATGTGGTGAGAGTTGATAGTAATTTCAAAATCATGCCAAAGTGATGTAATGAGAGTTGCTACTTACTTAAGAAATGATGCAACAGTGATGTGGTGAGAGTTGCTAAAGAACCTCAAAATGATGCTACAGTAATGTGGTGAGAGTTGCTACGAACCTCAAAAAAATTCTACAGTGATGTAGTGAGAGTTGCTACGATCCTCAAAATGATGCTACAGTAATGTATTAGGTTGCTAAAAACCTCAAAATGATGCTACAGTGATGTAGTGAGAGTTGCTACGATCCTCAAAATGATGCTCCAGTGATGCAGTAAGAGTTGCTTAAAACCTTTAAAAATGATGCTGACAGTCATGTAGTGAGAGTTGCTACTATCCTCCAAATGATGCTACAGTGATGTCGTGAGAGTTGCTAAAAATCTCAAAATGATGTGACAAGGATGTGGTAATAGTTTCAAAAAACTCAAAATGATGCTCCAGTGATGTAGTAAGAGTTGCTACGAACCTCAAAATGATGCTGACAGTCATGAAGTGAGATTTGCTACTATCCTCAAAATGATGCTACAGTGATGTAGGAAGAGATGCTAAAAACCTCAAAATGATGCTGCACTGATGTAGTGAGAGTTGCTACTAATCTAAGAAATGATGCTAAAGTGATGTGGTGAGAGTTGCTTCAAATCTCAAAATGATGCTCCAGTGATGAAGTAAGAGTTGCTTAAAACCTTAAAATGATGCCACTTTGCTACTAACCTAAAAAATGATGCTACAGTCATGTAGTGAGAGTTGCTAAAAACCTCAAAATGATGCTGACAGTGATGTAATGAGAGTTGCTACTAACCTAAGAAATGATGCCACAGTGATGTAATGAGAGTTGCTACTAATCTCAAAATGATGCTAAAGTGATGTAATGAGAGTTGCTACTAACCTAAGAAATGATGCTAAAGTGATGTGGTGAGAGTTGCTACTAACCTCAAAATGATGGTGACAGTCATGTAGTGAGACTTGCTGCTAACCTTTACATGATGCTGACAGTGATGTCGTGAGAGTTTCTTCGAACCTCAAAATGATGCTACAGTGATGTAATGACAGTTGCTACAAACTTAAGAAATGATGCCACTGTGATGTAGTGATAGTTGCTACTAATCTCAAAATGATGCTAAAGTGATGATGTGAAAGTTGCTATGTACCTAAGAAATGATGCTACAGTGATGTGGTGAGAGTTGTTACCGACCTCAAAATGATGCAAGAGTGATGTCGTGAGAGTTGCTACTAACCTAAAAATGATGCTTACAGTGATGTCGTGAGAGTTGCAACTATCCTCAAAATGATGCTGAAAGTGATGAAGTGAGAGTTGCTACAAACCTCAAAATGATGGTGACAGTCATGTAGTGAGAGTTGCTACGGACCTCAAAATGATGCTACAGTGATGCAGTCAGAGTTGCTTAAAACCTCAAAATGATGCTACAGTGATGTGGTGAGAGTTTCTTAAAATCTCAAAATGATGCGACAGTGATGTGGTTATAGTTGCGAAAGACCTCAAAATGATGCTGACAGTAATGTGGTGAGAGTTGCTAAAAATCTCAAAATGATGCTGAAAGTGATATAGTGAGAGTTGCTACGATCCTCCAAATGATGCTCCAGTGATGTGGTGAGAGTTGCTACTATCCTCCAAATGATGCTACAGTGATGTAGTGAGAGTTGCTTAAAATCTCAAATGATGCAACAGTGATGTAGTGAGAGTTGCTACGATCCTCAAAATGATGCTACAGTAATGTATTAGGTTGCTAAAACCTCAAAATGATGCTCCAGTGATGTAGTGAGAGTTGCTACGAACGTCAAAATGATGCTCCAGTGATGTAGTAAGAGTTGCTTAAAACCTTAAAATGATGCTGACAGTCATGTAGTGAGAGTTGCTACTATCCTCAAAATGATGCTAAAGTGATGTGATGAGAGTTGCTAAAAATCTCAAAATGATGCTGTAAGTAATGAAGTGAAACTTGCTACGAACCTCAATAATGCTACAGTAATGTTGTAAGTGTTGCTAAAAATCTCAAAATGATGCTAAAGTGATGTGGTGAGAGTTGCTAAAATCCTCAAAATGATGCTACAGTGATGTAGTGAGAGTTGCCACGAACCTCAAAATGATGAACCAGTAATGTAGTGAGAGTTGCCACGAACCTCAAAATGATGCACCAGTAATGTAGTGAGAGTTGCTCCGAACCTCAAAATGATGCGACAGTAATGTGGTAAGAGTTGCTAAAAATCTCAAATGATGCTAAAGTGAAGTGGTGAGAGTTGAAAAAAAAAATCAAAATGATGCTGTCAGTAATGTAGTGAGAGTTGCTACGACCCTCAAAATGATGCTAAAGTGATGTAGTGAGAGTTGCTAAAAATCTCAAAATGATGCTAAAGTGATATAGTGAGAGTTGCTACGAACCTCAAAATGATGCTCCAGTGATGTGGTGAGAGTTGCTTCTATCCTCCAAATGATGCTACAGTAATGTAGTGAGAGTTGCTGAAAATCTCAAATGATGCTACAGTGATGTAGTGAGAGTTGCTACGGACCTCAAAATGATGCTCCAGTGATGCAGTAAGAGTTGCTTAAAACCTCAAAATGATGCTGACAGTAATGTAGTGAGAGTTGTCAAGAACCTCAAAATGATGCTACAGTGATGTGGTGAGAGTTGATAGTAATTTCAAAATCATGCCAAAGTGATGTAATGAGAGTTGCTACTTACTTAAGAAATGATGCTACAGTGATGTGGTGAGAGTTGCTACGAACCTCAAAATGATGCTACAGTGATGTTGTGAGAGTTGCTACGATCCTCAAAATGATGCTACAGTAATGTATTAGGTTGCTAAAAACCTCAAAATGATGCTACAGTGATGTAGTGAGAGTTGCTACGATCCTCAAAATGATGCTACAGTAATGTATTAGGTTGACCAAAAACCTCAAAATGATGATCCAGTGATGCAGTAAGAGTTGCTTAAAACCTTTAAAAATGATGCTGACAGTCATGTAGTGAGAGTTGCTACTATCCTCCAAATGATGCTACAGTGATGTCGTGAGAGTTGCTAAAAATCTCAAAATGATGTGACAGTGATGTGGTAATAGTTTCAAAAAACTCAAAATGATGCTACAGTGATGTAGTAAGAGTTGCTACGAACCTCAAAATGATGCTGACAGTCATGAAGTGAGATTTGCTACTATCCTCAAAATGATGCTACAGTGATGTAGGAAGAGTTGCTAAAAACCTCAAAATGATGCTGCAGTGATGTAGTGAGAGTTGCTACTAATCTAAGAAATGATGCTAAAGTGATGTGGTGTGAGTTGCTTCAAATCTCAAAATGATGCTCCAGTGATGCAGTAAGAGTTGCTTAAAACCTTAAAATGATGCCACAGTGATGTGGTGAGAGTTGCTACTAACCTAAAAAATGATGCTACAGTCATGTAGTGAGAGTTGCTAAAAACCTCAAAATGATGCTGACAGTGATGTGATGAGAGTTGCTACTAACCTAAGAAATGATGCCACAGTGATGGGGTGAGAGTTGCTACTAATCTCAAAATGATGCTAAAGTGATGTAATGAGAGTTGCTACTAACCTAAGAAATGATGCTACAGTGATGTGGTGAGAGTTGCTACTAACCTCAAAATGATGGTGACAGTCATGTAGTGAGACTTGCTGCTAACCTTAAAAGGATGCTGACAGTAATGTCGTGAGAGTTGCTCCGATCCTCAAAATGATGCTAAAGTAATATGGTGAGAGTTGAAAAAAAAAATCAAAATGATGCTGTCAGTAATGTAGTGAGAGTTGCTACGACCCTCAAAATGATGCTACAGTGATGTAGTGAGAGTTGCTAAAAACCTCAAAATGATGCTACAGTGATACAGTGAGAGTTGCTTCTCATCGAAGAAATGATGCAATAGTGATGTAGTGAGAGTTGCTTCAAATCTCAAAATGATGCTACAGTGATGTGGTGAGAGTTTCTTAAAATCTTAAAATGATGCGACAGTGATATGGTGAGAGTTGCTACTATCCTCCAAATGATGCTACAGTCATGTTGTGAGAGTTTCTTAAAACCTCAAAATGATGCTACAGTGATGTCGGAAGAGTTGCTAAAAACCTCAAAATGATGCTGCAGTGATGTAGTGAGAGTTGCTACTAATCTAAGAAATGATGCTAAAGTGATGTGGTGAGAGTTGCTTCAAATCTCAAAATGATGCTCCAGTGATGCAGTAAGAGTTGCTTAAAACCTTAAAATGATGCCACAGTGATGTGGTGAGAGTTGCTACTAACCTCAAAATGATGGTGACAGTCATGTAGTGAGACTTGCTGCTAACCTTAAAATGATGCTGACAGTAATATGGTGAGAGTTGCTCCTAATCTCAAAATGATGCTGAATGTGATGTCGTGAGAGTTTCTACGAACCTCAAAATGATGCTACAGTGATGTAATGAGAGTTGCTACAAACCTAAGAAATGATGCCACTGTGATGTAGTGATAGTTGCTACTAATCTCAAAATGATGCTAAAGTGATGTTGTGAGAGTTGCTATGTACCTAAGAAATGATGCTACAGTGATGTGGTGAGAATTGTTACCGACCTCAAAATGATGCTAGAGTGATGTGGTGAGAGTTGCTACTAATCTCAAAATGATGCTAAAGTGATGTTGTGAAAGTTGCGATGTACCTAAGAAATGATGCTACAGTGATGTGGTGAGAGTTGTTACCGACCTAAAATTATGATGCTAGAGTGATGTGGTGAGAGTTGCTACTAATCTCAAAATGATGCTAAAGTGATGTTGTGAAAGTTGCTATGTACCTAAGAAATGATGCTACAGTGATGTGGTGAGAGTTGTTACCGACCTCAAAATGATGCTAGAGTGATGTCGTGAGAGTTGCTACTAACCTAAAAATGATGCTTACAGTGATGTCCTGAGAGTTGCTACTATCCTCAAAATGATGCTGAAAGTGATGAAGTGAGAGTTGCTAAAAACCTCAAAATGATGCTACAGTTATGTAGTGAGAGTTGCTACGAACCTCAAAATGATGCTACAGTAATGTGGTGAGAGTTGCTTAAAACCTCAAAATGATGCTACAGTGATGTAGTGAGAGTTGCTACGGACCTGAAAATGATGCTCCAGTGATGCAGTAAGAGTTGCTTAAAACCTCAAAATGATGCTACAGTGATGTGGTGAGAGTTTCTTAAAATCTCAAAATGATGCGACAGTGATGTGGTAAGAGTTGCGAAAGACCTCAAAATGATGCTGACAGTAATGTGGTGACAGTTGCTAAAAATCTCAAAATGATGCTAAAGTGATATAGTGAGAGTTGCTACGAACCTCAAAATGATGCTCCAGTGATGTGGTGAGATTTGCTACTATCCTCCAAATGATACTACAGTGATGTAGTGAGAGTTGCTTAAAATCTCAAATGATGCAACAGTGATGTAGTGAGAGTTGCTACGATCCTCAAAATGATGCTACAGTAATGTATTAGGTTGCTAAAACCTCAAAATGATGCTACAGTGATGTAGTGAGAGTTGCTACGAACATCAAAATGATGCTCCAGTGATGTAGTAAGAGTTGCTTAAAACCTTAAAATGATGCTGACAGTCATGTAGTGAGAGTTGCTACTATCCTCAAAATGATGCTAAAGTGATGTGATGAGAGTTGCTAAAAATCTCAAAATGATGCTGTAAGTAATGAAGTGAGACTTGCTACGAACCTCAATAATGCTACAGTAATGTTGTAAGTGTTGCTAAAAATCTCAAAATGATGCTAAAGTGATGTGGTGAGAGTTGCTAAAATCCTCAAAATGATGCTACAGTGATGTAGTGAGAGTTGCTAAAAATCTCAAAATGATGTTAAAGTGAAGTGGTGAGAGTTAAAAAAAAAAATCAAAATGATGCTGTCAGTAATGTAGTGAGAGTTGCTACGACCCTCAAAATGATGCTACAGTGATGTAGTGAGAGTTGCTAAAAACCTCAAAATGATGCTACAGTGATACAGTGAGAGTTGCTTCTCATCGAAGAAATGATGCTATAGTGATGTAGTGAGAGTTTCTTAAAATCTTAAAATGATGCGACAGTGATATGGTGAGAGTTGCGACTATCCTCCAAATGATGCTACAGTCATGTTGTCAGAGTTTCTTAAAATCTCAAAATGATGCGACAGTGATGTGGTAAGAGTTGCTAAAGACCTTAAAATGATGCTGACAGTAATGTGGTGAGAGTTGCTAAAAATCTCAAAATGATGCTAAAGTGATATAGTGAGAGTTGCTACGAACCTCAAAATGATGCTCCAGTGATGTGGTGAGAGTTGCTTCTATCCTCCAAATGATGCTACAGTAATGTAGTAAGAGTTGCTACTATCCTCAAAATGATGCTACAGTGATGTAGGAAGAGTTGCTAAAAACCTCAAAATGATGCTGCAGTGATGTAGTGAGAGTTGCTACTAATCTAAGAAATGATGCTAAAGTGATGTGGTGTGAGTTGCTTCAAATCTCAAAATGATGCTCCAGTGATGCAGTAAGAGTTGCTTAAAACCTTAAAATGATGCCACAGTGATGTGGTGAGAGTTGCTACTAACCTAAGAAATGATGCTACAGTGATGTGGTGAGAGTTGCTACTAACCTCAAAATGATGGTGACAGTCATGTAGTGAGAGTTGCTGCTAACCTCAAAATGATGGTGACAGTCATGTAGTGAGAGTTGCTACGAACCTCAAAATGATGCTACAGTAATGTGGTGAGAGTTGCTTAAAACCTCAAAATGATGCTACAGTGATGTAGTGAGAGTTGCTACGGACCTGAAAATGATGCTCCAGTGATGCAGTAAGAGTTGCTTAAAACCTCAAAATGATGCTACAGTGATGTGGTGAGAGTTTCTTAAAATCTCAAAATGATGCGACAGTGATGTGGTAAGAGTTGCGAAAGACCTCAAAATGATGCTGACAGTAATGTGGTGAGAGTTGCTAAAAATCTCAAAATGATGCTAAAGTGAAATAGTGAGAGTTGCTACTAACCTAAGAAATGATGCTACAGTGATGTGGTGAGAGTTGCTACGAACCTCAAAATGATGCTACAGTAATGTGGTGAGAGTTGCTACGAACCTCAAAATGATTCTACAGTTATGTAGTGAGAGTTGCTACGATCCTCAAAATGATGCTACAGTAATGTATTAGGTTGCTAAAAACCTCAAAATTATGCTACAGTGATGTAGTGAGAGTTGCTACGATCCTCAAAATGATGCTACAGTAATGTATTAGGTTGACTAAAAACCTCAAAATGATGCTCCAGTGATGCAGTAAGAGTTGCTTAAAACCTTTAAAAATGATGCTGACAGTCATGTAGTGAGAGTTGCTACTATCCTCCAAATGATGCTACAGTGATGTCGTGAGAGTTGCTAAAAATCTCAAAATGATGTGACAGTGATGTGGTAATAGTTTTAAAAAAAACTCAAAATGATGCTCCAGTGATGTAGTAAGAGTTGCTACGTACCTCAAAATGATGCTGACAGTCATGAAGTGAGATTTGCTACTATCCTCAAAATGATGCTACAGTGATGTAGGAAGAGTTGCTAAAAACCTCAAAATGATGCTGCAGTGATGTAGTGAGAGTTGCTACTAATCTAAGAAATGATGCTAAAGTGATGTGGTGAGAGTTGCTTCAAATCTCAAAATGATGCTCCAGTGATGCAGTAAGAGTTGCTTAAAACCTTAAAATGATGCCACAGTGATGTGGTGAGAGCTGCTACTAACCTAAAAAATGATGCTACAGTCATGTAGCGAGAGTTGCTAAAAACCTCAAAATGATGCTGACAGTGATGTAATGAGAGTTGCTACTAACCTAAGAAATGATGCCACAGTGATGGGGTGAGAGTTGCTACTAATCTCAAAATGATGCTAAAGTGATGTAATGAGAGTTGCTACTAACCTAAGAAATGATGCTACAGTGATGTGGTGAGAGTTGCTACTAACCTCAAAATGATGGTGACAGTCATGTAGTGAGACTTGCTGCTAACCTTAAAATGATGCTGACAGTCATGTAGTGAGAGTTTCTTCGAACCTCAAAATGATGCTACAGTGATGTAATGAGAGTTGCGACAAACCTAAGAATTGATGCCACAGTGATGTAGTGATAGTTGCTAAAAACCTAAAAATTAGGCTCCAGTAATGTCGTGAGAGTTGCTACTATCCTCAAAATGATGCTAAAGTAATATGGTGAGAGTTGCTACTAATCTCAAAATGATGCTGACAGTGATGTCGTGAGAGTTGCTACAAACCTAAGAAATGATGCCACTGTGATGTAGTGATAGTTGCTACTAATCTCAAAATGATGCTAAAGTGATGTTGTGAGAGTTGCTATGTACCTAAGAAATGATGCTACAGTGATGTGGTGAGAGTTGTTACCGACCTCAAAATGATGCCAGAGTGATGTCGTGAGAGTTGCTACTAACCTAAAAATGATGCTTACAGTGATGTCGTGAGAGTTGCTACTATCCTCAAAATGATGCTGAAAGTGATGAAGTGAGAGTTGCTAAAAACCTCAAAATGATGCTGCAGTTATGTAGTGAGAGTTGCTACGAACCTCAAAATGATGCTACAGTAATGTGGTGAGAGTTGCTTAAAACCTCAAAATGATGCTACAGTGATGTAGTGAGAGTTGCTACGGACCTGAAAATGATGCTCCAGTGATGCAGTAAGAGTTGCTTAAAACCTAAAAATGATGCTACAGTGATGTGGTGAGAGTTTCTTAAAATCTCAAAATGATGCGACAGTGATGTGGTAAGAGTTGCGAAAGACCTCAAAATGATGCTGACAGTAATGTGGTGAGAGTTGCTAAAAATCTCAAAATGATGCTAAAGTGATATAGTGAGAGTTGCTACGAACCTCAAAATGATGCTCCAGTGATGTGGTGAGAGTTGCTACTATCCTCCAAATGATGCGACAGTAATGTGGTAAGAGTTGCTAAAAATCTCAAAATGATGCTAAAGTGATGTGGTGAGAGTTGAAAAAAAAAATCAAAATGATGCTACAGTCATGTAGTGAGAGTTGCTAAAAACCTCAAAATGATGCTACAGTGATACAATGAGAGTTGCTACTCATCTAAGAAATGATGCTAAAGTGATGTAGTGAGAGTTGCTTCAAATCTCAAAATGATGCTCCAGTGATGTAGTGAGAGTTGCTTAAAATCTCAAATGATGCTACAGTGATGTAGAGAGAG
Organism: Aulostomus chinensis; assembly: GCF_037954235.1. Lineage (NCBI taxonomy): Eukaryota > Metazoa > Chordata > Actinopteri > Syngnathiformes > Aulostomidae > Aulostomus > Aulostomus chinensis. The sequence continues at coordinate 51,568,732 of NC_141320.1, read as the reverse complement.
TTGCTACGGACCTCAAAATGATGCTCCAGTGATGCAGTAAGAGTTGCTTAAAACCTCAAAATGATGCTGACAGTAATGTAGTGAGAGTTGTTAAGAACCTCAAAATGATGCTACAGTGATGTGGTGAGAGTTGATAGTAATTTCAAAATCATGCCAAAGTGATGTAATGAGAGTTGCTACTTACTTAAGAAATGATGCTACAGTGATGTGGTGAGAGTTGCTACGAACCTCAAAATGATGCTACAGTAATGTGGTGAGAGTTGCTACGAACCTCAAAATGATTCTACAGTGATGTTGTAAGAGTTGCTACGATCCTCAAAATGATGCTACAGTAATGTATTAGGTTGCTAAAAACCTCAAAATGATGCTCCAGTGATGCAGTAAGAGTTGCTTAAAACCTTTAAAAATGATGCTGACAGTCATGTCGTGAGAGTTGCTTCAAATCTCAAAATGATGCTCCAGTGATGCAGTAAGAGTTGCTTAAAACCTCAAAATGATGCAACAGTGATGTGGTGAGAGTTTCTTAAAATCTCAAAATGATGCTCCAGTGATGTAGTGAGAGTTGCTAAAAACCTCAAAATGATGCTGACAGTGATGTAATGAGAGTTGCTACTAACCTAAGAAATGATGCTACAGTGATGTAGTGATAGTTGCTAAAAATCTAAAAATGAGGCTCCAGTAATGTCGTGAGAGTTGCTAAAAACCTCAAAAGGATGCTGACAGTGATGTGGTGAGAGTTGCTACTTATTTCAAAATGAGGCTCCACTGATGTAATGAGAGTTGCTACTAACCTAAGAAATGATGCTACAGTAATGTAGTGAGAGTTACTACTAAATTAAAAATGATGGTGACAGTCATGTAGTGAGACTTGCTACTAACCTTAAAATGATGCTGACAGTGATGTCGTGAGAGTTTCTACGAACCTAAAAATGATGCTACAGTGATGTAATGAGAGTTGCTACTAGCCTAAGAAATGATGCTACAGTGATGTCGTGAGAGTTGCTACGAACCTGAAAAATGATGGTGACCGTCATGTAGTGAGAGTTGCTAAAAACCTGAAAATGATGCTGACAGTGATGTAATGAGAGTTGCTATGAACCTCAAAATGATGGTGACAGTGATGTGAGCTTCATAAAGACCCAGGCCACTATTTGTGGTCATGCATCATTGTGGCTGACCAATGTTCCAACTTCATCAGTCAGTCAGTCAGAGACATTAGCATTTGTCGGCCTGGCCTGCTGTCAAAGACTAACACTGCTTTAGTTTATTTACCTGTGCAGCCATGTCACGCTCCTCTCGGCCACCTCCACGGTCAGACGCCAGGTTAAACCAGCCAATGGCGTAAGAATCACTCTCAGAATCTGAAGCACTCGTAGCTGCAGGGTTTTTCCACACAGCTTCTGTTGAGAGATAAAGTCCATCACTTGATTAACTCTCACCAACAGAAATGTGCAGTTTTCCACTCAGGACAGCTGCTGCATGCTGCTGTTTGTAAAAAGAAGGTCCAGTGGATCCGTTCAGTTCTACATTATTCAGCAGAGAGATGTCACCATTGAATAATGACCATATTTCCTAAAATTATAGCTCAACCACAGAGGGACCAGGCTACTAGAATGACCTCTGTTTACTAGAAGTGCTTCTCCTATGGTGGTGAACTCCTCAGCTGTCAGTGGAGTCAAATCTGTCTTAGAGAGGCCAGAGGTTCCCACACTGGTTCCCTCTCATCATGCAGCCCTAACAGCTGTGTGTGCTGTTCCAGCGTGTTGGCACCTCACTGATGAGTTTCAGGGTTGGCCCTCCCATCTGTTGCTGCACCTGAGCCAGCTTCTCCTTGGCTGTAGTGCTGATCTGAAGGATGTGACAGTGTTCCTGGCTTTGTGTCTGATGATGGAAGTGGGGATCTGATCACAGGATTTTCTGACTCCTAGATTCAGACGATGTGCAGTGCAGACTGAGTGGTGAATTTGGAGCTGTCTAGTGGATGCTGTCATGTTTGGTGCTGCGTCACTCACAAGACACTTGACTTTGTTGGTGATGGCCCAGTCCTCCATCAGGCCTCTTTGGACTGGGGCCAAACTGTCAGCAGGGTGACTTTGTGGAAAGTCTTGCACTCCCAACACATTCATTCTCACTAATGCAGTGACAGGTCAGAGCCAAGGGAGCCTCCATGTCCACAGATGTCCACATGGCAGCTGGACTTCCTTTTTCACTCCTTCCCGTTCCTCCTGGTACTTTTTGGCCACCGTTTGTTTGATGGTCTGAAAATGACACCCAGAGTAAATCAATACATTGAAATTAGAGATGAAATAAACTGGAGATATCAACGACTGCTTTAGATCATTTCCACACAAACCTTTCTGGTTGGCAAACATATGAGGCTCAAGGACCTGAACCAGTTCCCTGAACCCTTCCCTCTCAACAGTGCTGAGGGGCTGGCAGTCCTTCAGGATCAAATTCAGCAGAGCCTCATCCAGCATCTGCTTCCTGGAAGCTGGATGGTTAAAGATGAAGGAGAGAAGAAATGAAGAGGAATTAATGATCAATGAAGCAACTGTGAGTCAGTTGGAGAGTGGCTGTATACCTGAGTTCATCCTGGTGGATCTGGGACTTCATTCTCATGCCTGGCCCCATCATGCCTCAGCACTGAAGAGGTGCTTTTGTTGAGATGAGATGCTTCTGTCCAACAAATGCCACATTCAACCTGCAGAAAAGAACATGAGTGCTCAGCTAAAAGTTCCTTTCTTCATGGTGACTGGTGTTTCTTAGTCTTAGACCACCAGGTTTCCAATGAGGTGTATCGGATACGTTGTTGTGTGCCGCTGAAATCCGTCCAATTCCGGCGTTGTTTCCTCATGAAATATGTTTGCCTTAAAGCTCATTAAAGTGTTGCACCACAATATCGTTCACCATAACTGAGTCAACTTCAAGATAACCTACTTCTACATTCCAGTCCCGGCTGCTCCTGTTCTGCTGCAGTCCAGAAAACAACAACCCGATACAATTGGCGCTCCTTCCCACAGCTCCGGCCCGGATCCGCATGGTTCTGCTGACTGACTGTGAGACGCGCTCCCCCCAGAGTGGCACAGCCCGATGGGGGTCCTTATCTGGCACGGGGGCGTAAAACAGGTGCGACTGGGAAGCCTGGTTTATTCTGCGTCGAGGGAACGCGTTGCTCTGCAATACACCGCCAAGCCGCTAGGGGGTGTGGCTTTGTCTTTGTATTGTTTACGGGGCTCTTGTCGGATTCCTTGGTTTTCTTCCGGTCACAGACAACAATTGTTGGCCATTTGTCAGTCTTTGTAGTGCCGCCAATAATCCTTTCTTCAGCTTGGTCCATTTTTTCTTGACGCTTTCACCTCAGAAACTTTGAAAATGGCGGTGTTGTTGTGCTGCGACTGAACCGGAAATGACGTTCTGAGCGGACTAATCACAGTCCTCGACGTTGACGTCACCACGCGTCGACGCGACACGGAGGCAGGATTTTGTTGGGGTTTTCGTCGACGCGACGCAGAAGCATAAATCAGGCTTTAGTGGTTTAGAATCTCACGCCAAGCCAGAGAACCAGGTCCTGAATCAGTCACGTGGTCACTGCCGGTCGGCGAGGCTTTGGACGTCACTAAATACGTCATCAATACGCGTTTTTCAAACCGAAATCCTGGATCACTCCACTCATCACGACCGCTGCTACCAGGTTAGCGAGTCTGGAGTGGCACAGAGAACAGAGCTTGGACTCTGCTCGTTTTGAAGAAGACGAAGAAGAAAAGAAGCGGAAGGCCTCGGTCTTTGTCTCCTGAAGGCTGAGTGGCGCCGGTAGAACCTCAACATGTGCGCCGCGCAGCTGCTGCGGGTGTCGGTCCAGGAGCGGATCCTCGCCGCCGCTGAAGACTTCCTGCTGCAGCTGGGAGAAGGAGACTCAGCGGCTGGAGTCCCGGTGCTGAGAGCGCTGCTCACCGAGCGGCTGGCGGCGGCCGCGGAGCAGATCGTGGCTCTGCTGGAGGAAACCGTGGCGGAGTACGAGCGGGAGAACCGCCGGCAGAGGTTGCTGCTCGATGCCATGCTGAAGCCCCGAGTCAGGCTGGACAGAGCAGGTGAGTCCCCCCACACTGACCAGGAGAACTGAGACCGCACTCCTGCCAGCAAGTGTCTCCGGTCTGGTTGTGTCCGTAATCCGGGTCATTGTGTTCAGACCGTCTGAGCAGGAGTGGAACAACGGAGAAGTGTTTAGTAGTTGACGGCTATTCGGTGTTGGTGGAGCCGTTAAACCTCCAAAGGCCCGGGACGCGCTGGGCGCCATCTTGGCTGCGTCCCGCCCAACAAGTAGGTGGCGCCGTCCGGTTTCCGGGGGTCAGATCCAACTTTGCTCAGCTCCAACCCAGACTGTCACTGTCAGGATTGTTGTGTCAGAAAGAGGTGGAGGAGAGGAATCAGTGATGGAGACTCAGGTATGGATGGAGAACCTCTTGATTCACAGCAGCCCTGCTAACAACACAGTCAGAGATGTCTTCCAATGAGACAGAACACAGCTTTATACTGAAGACAGGCTGTGTGTGTGTGTGTGTGTGTGTGTGTGTCTTCTCTTTTTGTCTGGTGGTTGACATGTTGAGCATCAGTACAGGTCACCTCTGGTTCTAGTATTTGTGAATATTCTCAGTTTTCCAGGTCATCCTAATTCTCAAGCCAGGCAGCTGGACTCTCCTCTTGTAAGTGAAGACGTTTGGCCTCTCATCCAAGAAGCTCCTTCAGTTCTAAAATTCAGTGGAAGTATCAGGAACAGAACCACCCCAGGGGGTGGAGGCAAAAACAAGTGGTGGTCAGGCCAGAACGAGAGGCTCATGAGGTGGAGATGTGAGTCCTTGGCCTCAGTTCTGGGTCGTTACCCTCTTGGGGGGTCGTTCAGGTCACCTGAATGAAGGCGTGAAGGCTGGCTGCACCTCCTGGGGAGGGTCTGAGGACAGCATTGTAGGTGGGTGCCAGGTGGTGTCTGTGGCTGAGGTTTTCTGTCTCATGGTGTTGTTGGGCTTAAAGTGCACAGGGATCTGATGTGTGTTAAAGATCCTTCTGAGTTTCTCTGAAACTCCTGCCACATATGGTCATGGGGGGGGGGGGGGGGGGCTCAGACACCATTTATGACCCCCCCCACAATGCCATCTCTAGATCCACAGAGCTTTCACGCCTTCATTCAGGTGACCTGAACGACCCTGTTTCCATGCCCCTGGGGTGGTTCTCTACCTGAGACTTCCCACTGAATTTTAGAACTGAAGCAGCTTCTTGGATGAGAGGCGTCTTCACTTACAAGAGGAGAGTCCAGTTTCTAGTTTGATCATCTTTTGAGAACTCTGGTTCTTGGGACTGAACTCTCATTCTCCTACAGGGTCTCATTCTAGAAATGAACATTCTGACTAGCAGATGTGATCATGAATGGACAAAACCATTCAGCAGAGGGGACCTATGACCTTTGACCTGGGTGACCCAACGTTGATCCAAGCATCTGAAGCCAGTGTTTCTATTCCCAGTTTGCTGACTGGTCCTCAGTAGCAGGACGTCTCTTTTCATTTAGTTTCTTTCTGTTTCTGTCTGTTGCTCCGCTGTTTCAGAGTCAAATGAAGAGATTTCTGATGTTGCTGTTTGTGTCCTGCAGATGTGGAGCAGCTGCTGGTGATTAAAGAAGAGGTTCCCCCTGAGCTGCAGGACCCAGAGCCCCCGCACATTAAAGAGGAGTGGGAGGAGCTCTGGACCAGTGAGGAGGGAGGGCAGCTTCAAGGGCAGCAGGAGGCTGATATCACCACGTTCCCCTTCACTCTGGTCCCTGTGAAGAGTGAAGGGGACGAAGAGAAACCTCAGTTCCCACAGCTTCACCAGAGTCTAACTGAGGAGAACTTGAAAGAAGAGTCTCTGAGCAGCAGCCCAGTTCATCCTCTGAAAACAGAAGCTGATGGAGAAGAGAGTGGAGGACCAGAACCAGAACCAGCCAGCAAGGTAGATCCAGATCCACTTGTACAACCCCAGACTGAAGACCAGATGTCAGACTCTTCTGAAGCTGAGCCTGAAGTCAGTGAGGATGATTGGGTCAGACCTGATAACACGGCCACCTCTGAGCACAAGGAACCCTTTGGCTCAAGGAGGAATTTGCTTCAGAAACTGAGCCCAGGACAGGAAGTGACTCATTGCAGCTCAAAAGAGCAAAGAGTTAAGACTGAAGGAGAATCAGAGATCATCAGGAACGTGACCTTTGGTCCTTCTGAATCTGAGACAGAAGTCAGTGAGGATGGGCGTCCCTTTTGGTGCTCAACATGCAGTAAAGGTTTTAGTTACAGAGGTGGTTTGGATATACACATGAGAACACACACTGGGGAGAAACCATTCACATGCTCAGTTTGCGGCAAAAGATTCTCTGTCAGGGAACATCTGAAAACACACATGAGAACACACACTGGGGAGAAACCATTCCCGTGCTCAGTTTGTGGCACAAGATTTTCAGAAAAGGGGCATCTGAAAAGACACATGAGAAAGCATACTGTGGAGAAACCATTCCCATGCTCAGTTTGTGGCACAAGATTCTCAATTAAGGCACATTTAGAATCACACATGAGAATGCACACTGGGGAGAAACCATATCCCTGCTCAGTTTGCGGCAAAAGATTCTCAGTTAAGGGAGATCTGAAAACACACATGAGAACGCACACTGGGGAGAAACCGTTTCCCTGCTCAGTTTGTGGCGGAAGGTTTTCAGAAAAGGGATATCTGAATAGACACATGAGAACACACACTGGGGAGAAACCATTCCCGTGCTCAGTTTGTGGCACAAGATTTTCAGAAAAGGGGAATCTGAAAAGACACGAGAACGCACACTGGGGAGAAACCATATCCCTGCTCAGTTTGTGGTAAAAGATTCTCAGTTAAGGGAGATCTGAAAAGACACATGAGAACGCACACTGGGAAGAAACCACCTTTGCAAGAAGTGGCTTTGAAGCATGACAAGAGTGGGGGACGCAGGTTGAAGGCCAAATAATGAATTTATTTAGTGAAAAGAACAACGATAAACCAAAATTGAACTCAGACAACAATGTGATGTGTGTCAGTAGAGTCAGTGGTGTGGGTTCATGTGTGCATGTGTGTAAGGGAGGTGGAAGGAAGATATGTTGTCTGCTGAAAATCAAAGTGACAATGGATGAGGAGGAAGAGAGGCTCCTGGCCAGCAAGGCGGGTTCTGTATGTAGAGAGCACCGGGCCCAGGAGCTTCAACTAGGAGGAACGAACAGCCCCCCACCCTCCAGATACCTGCTGCAACACCAGAGACAGCATGAAAGGCACCAGCCATGGGAATTTTATATACCCCCCCCCCTCACACACACACACAAGAAAGGGGTCACCAAAGTACCTTAAATGTATTTGTTTAAAAAAAAAGCCAAAATGATGATTAACCAAACCCCCTAAACCATGTACATCACCCATTGTTCTGTACAGATGAGGTAAACCTATCAGGAGGTGAACCAGTGGCTGCTCCGGTGGTCCAGCATCTCTTCTTGCAAGATACCGCATTGACCGGTGCACCCAGAAAGCAATGATGTAGGAGGCTAGGAAAAGACAAGAGGAGAACCAGAGACTGGAAAACAGTTCACTATCAATTTCCACACTGAAGGAACTCTAGACAACGCGTCCACCACCACTTTGTTGGTCCCCTTCACACAGGAACTATCCAGTATGACTGCAGGAACGGAGACAAGGAGAGGAGAAAACTCAGCAGGACAGAGACAGGATGAAGCTGAAATCATGGAGCCACCATTGGACAGGAGGGTGTGAGGGCTGATCTGATTTCTCTGAGGTCACCATCAAAGATCCACTTGGCACCAATTAAATTACTGATCTTTATATTGATGTATTGATCCTGATCAAACACTGAATTGTCTTTGAGATGTGTGAAAATAAATGAGTGGGCGGAGTCTCTGATATCAGTGATGTCATCCAGCTGATGGAGAAATATGTGACATCAGCTGGAGCCTCCGGTGAAGTACCTTTAGTAGTAGTACACATGCAGTATACGCTCAGTACTGGCTCCTACACTTCCTACTACGCTCAGGCAGGGTGCTGTGCTGCTGGGCACCACTCAAACAAATACATGGTTCCTATGTGAGGGATTGGTTGGATTTCCGGTGTATCAGGACCAGGACTGAGGTTGGTCCCTGACCGTCCTGGAGGGGCGGCTGTAACACAGGATGAGTTTTCACAGTGAAGGTCTTCTTCTTCTACAGCTGAATTAAAGTGTAAACAGCCGTCTACACACCTTTAAATGTCCTTATAAACTTGTCTTTTAATAAACTTTCTGTTCTCTTTTAAAGTCGTCAGTGCTTTTGTTTCCATGTAGAGGCTCTACTTGATCACCACCCTTGTGTTTGACTGTTTGGAGTGGATGTTATCTACAGACATCTTTCTACTTTAAATAGATTAAAGACTTGTTTTTCCATCTCATGTTGTTCCTGCAATGATTGAAGGCAACAAACAACAACACATTATTTGCCATTTTTCATGTTATTTTGAACTTTTCAATTTTTATCTCAGTTATGGATAAAAATCCTTCTTCTTCCTTTTCTGTGTTTAACAGCAGCTGTTCTCGAAGTTTGAAACTCCACATTAGAACTGCAGCAATCAATCAATCAATCAGTCGATCAGTCAATCAGGTTTGGGGAACCAGCCCAACAGGAACATGGTGTCAAGGGTCTCTTATGTGTTACAGTTGGAATGTCCTGGCTCAGGGACTCTTGGATTTCACTTCACCAGCAGGATGGATTTTGCGTTTGTTTTGTCTGCTCTTTTTTTCCTTGTACTTGTGGTCATCATTGTCTCCAATAAGAAAATCTGAGGCTGGGACGTCTTGATGACTCTTGAAGACAGGAAGCAGGTCTCAGAAGAGTGTCAACAGTCTGGTGCTGCATTTCTCTCTCTTCTAGACTTAACTGGTGTCCATCAGTCTGTCCATGAACGCCCTCACTGTCACAACCACACCTCCACCTCCTCCTAACATGGAACTGAAGCTGAACATCTCGTTGTGTTTCCACAGAACGCTTTTATCAGACCATCAATCAATCACTTTGGACTTTGAACTAATCAACTACACTCCACTCAGGAAAACTGTGGTTTCCAGATGTTTGTCTGATCAGGCCACACCTGGATTTAAGGAAGCGATTCCAGTGGCGCTTAATCAGTGTCGTGTCCCATTGTTACAGAGGACACTGTTGTCAACCTTAGTCCCTCCCAAATTGATAATTTTATCAATCGAGCAACAGGCGCCTTAGGATCAACTTTGGACTCATTTGCCCCACTAAAAACTAAATCTATAAATCCAAGGAAACAAGCACCTTGGTACAATTCAGAAACCAGACAGCTTCAACAAAAAACCCAGAAGTTCAAGAGAATATGGCGCTGCCCCAACTGGAGGAGTCTCATTTAGTCTGGCAAGACAGCCTTAAAAGCTATAAGAAAGCCCTTCGTATAGCGAGAGCAGCCAACTACTCAGCACTAATAGAGGAACACAAGAACAACCCAGGTTCCTCTTCTTTCATGGACTTCTTTAATGACAAAATTGTCCTTATTAGAGAGAAAATTCACCTCCTCCTGTCATCAGCTGACAACATGGCACCTATAGCCTCAGAAGCCTTAGAGGCTGCTGGAAGACCAGACGTACACTTGACAGTTTTTCTACCGTTAGCCTTGATGAGCTCAGTTCAATCATTTCCTCCTCTAAACCATCCACCTGTCTACTAGACCCCATCCCAACCAAGCTACTTAAGGACTCTCTACCCCTCGTTAGCACCTCCCTCTTAGATATGGTCAATGTGTTGCTGTTATCTGGTTACGTCCCACAGTCCTTTAAAGTGGCAGTAATTAGACCCCTTCTCAAAAAAGCAACCCTGGATCCAGAAGTTTTGGCCAACTACAAACCAATATCAAATCTTCCTTTTCTCACCAAAATTCTGGAGAAAGCAGTTGCTAAACAGCTGTGTGACTTCTCCATAGCAACAGCCTATTAGAGAATTCCAGTCAGGGTTCAGGATTCATCATAGCACAGAAACTGCACTCGTCAGAGTTACCAATGACCTCCTACTAGCATCAGATGAGGGACTGGTCTCTGTGCTGGTCTGATTAGATCTTAGTGCAGCTTTTGATACCATTGATCACCATATCCTTCTACGGAGACTGGAACCTGTCATTGGCATTAAAGGAACTGCACTTAACTGGTTCAGGTCCTATTTACTAGGTCGATCTCAGTTCGTACTCACTAATGATAAACCCTCGGAAACCACTGCAGTCACTTATGGTGTTCCTCAAGGCTCTGAGCTTGGACCAATCCTCTTCACCCTTTATCTGCTCCCTCTCGGTCACATTATTAGGAAACACTCAATTAATTTTCACTGTTATGCTGACGACACACAGCTGTACTTATCAATGATCCAAATGAAATAAATCAGCTGACTAAACTGGAGGCCTGTCTAAAGGAGATAAAAACTTGGATGACCCTTAATTTCCTTTTATTGAACTCTGACAAAACTGTGTCATGAAATAACTTCTGTTGTGATTTGATTCTATATAAATAAAATTGACTTGACTTGACTTTTAGGTTAGAATTAATTTTAAAGCAGAAAACTCTTCCCTCTTCAATCCTGTCACTCAGTGTTGTAAACTGTTTCAAACAAATTCTACTGTTCAACAGTTCAAGTGTTTCTAATGAAGCTGAATGTTCTCCTCTACTTTCCTCAATTGTGTTTCTTTAATGTCCTCTGAGATCAAAGACAGAATTCTAGCTACTGTCAAAGCCCTGATGACATCATCAGGAATTCTGACTTTGATCTGGAGACTCTTGCTTTAATCTGAATTTGATCTGACGAATGTTTTAGTTTAGGTTGCATGATACCGTCCACCTCATTTCTCCTGATGGACTGGTGACCTGTCCAGGGAGAACCCTGCCTCTTGAACAATGTCACCTGGGATCGCCCCCCCCCCCCCATGACCCTTAAAGGACAAGAATAGAAAGTGGATGGAGGGATGGACTCAACACTGAAATCAGCTGATCTGATCCACATTCTAATTTTTCCTGTCCCTCTTTAGGAGTCAGTGAGAATAGTAGTGTAAAAAATAATGTATATCCAACCTTGTTGTATCTTTCCAAAGCTTTTAGTATTTCTTCTTGTTTCTACTTGTAGTTTTAGTGTCTGGATCTTTTCTTTTGATGTCCTGCTGTCTGCTCTTTGCTTTTGGAGCTTCCTTCAACAACTACCAAACCTCCTGGGTACTGTAGGAAACATGGTCAAGTTCTTCTGACTTCTCCAGGAACGTCCTGCTCACATTGGTCTGTCTTCATTTTGACTCCTCCCACTGCCACAATGACCAGCCTTTATACTCTTGGTGACTGGGGCCCTGGTTGCTGCAGGCCTCAACACCAGCCTGTGGTTGTGAGCAGGGCAGAACAGAACTGACAGTATCTCACATGCAGGACCTGGGTCAGCGCCTGGTGCCAGCTGGGGCACCGCTTTAACCTGGACCCCTAGAAGATCTTCTCCAGGAACTGGCCTTTTTGGTTCCATCAAGGCCTGTGAGGATGGTGAAGAGTGATCCTCCACCAGGCAGCACAGTCAGCAGCAGCCATTTTGTTCCACTAGAATCAAGTATGATAGTGACAGACTGGTGAGTACTTGCTAACTGACACTTCCTGTTTTTACTGCTATTCTTCCATGAATGTGCTCATGTTGGCTGCTCCCGAACCACAGTTTCAAAGCCATGATGACATCTTTCATCAACAATCAGATTTATTTTTTCTCTATTTGGACAAATAAGGTTTCAACTGACACGGCTGGCCAACGTCCTGGAGTTCATTCAGCCTGGAGAACCAGGTGCTGGTTCCTTCTTTTACCAGGCAGGAACGGGCAGCAGATCCAAGATCAGTAGGTGTAGATGTCTGCTTTGACTGGTAGGAGGAAAGAGAGCAGGAGAGCTGGTCAGAGACAAAGACAGATCATGAAGAAGGAGTGCTGTATTCTGCTAGCACATGCTAGTGACAGTCAGAGATCAGGAGTCTCAGCAGGGAAAGATTCATCTCTTATTTCAGAGGATAATTGGACGTTCACTGGAAGACAGTGAATGTTTGAGGGTCAGAGGTGAAAAGAGGACAAGTGCACCTGTTGTGTGTGATGGGGCACCAGCATGGAGGAAGTTGTCAAACATTTTGAGCGAAAAAGTGTGAATCTTCAAGTAAAGAATTAAAATGATTTAGTTAACAATGAGGTCTCTGTCATAAAACAAAAGGAACAACTGACTCCCTCACCATTTCCACCCTCTTCAACAGATTCACATTTCAAAACAACCAGGTTTATTTTGTTCCCTTCTTCTAGCAGAGGATGGTTTTGATCCATCCACCTCTGGGTTCTGGGCCCAGCACGCTTCCTCTGTACAACCATATTTTGGTTTCTGGCTTGTTCTGCTTTTCATTTTGTGTTTGTATTAAAGTTCTGTTGCTGAAAAAAAGACTTTTTTGCCTTTTTAAAAACACACACACACACACACACACACACACACACACTCCCAGTCACTAACCCATATTGTCACCACTTAAACACCACTGGAGTATTGACAGAGATTCCACATGTTGGTCAACCAGAGAAGCTCCAACTGGTGAAGGTCATCCAACCCTGCATGAAGGTTAACCTCCATCATCTGCTGCTCATTAGCAGGGACTTAGCTCCAACGGTCAGTGTCAGTAGCAGGGTGACAGCAGTGGACAAACATCAGCATTCATCACCCAGCAGCTCCTCTGATCAACAGAACAAGCTGAAGTATTCTGAGAAGGAGGGCATGGATCCCTCTACCTCTCACATGCTAAGCTAGCGCTCTACCATTGGAGCTAAGTCCCTGCTAATGAGCAGCAGATGATGATGGAGGTTGACCTTCAGATTTGAGGGAAGAAAACCTTGAAACATTCATTCATCTTCCTCTTCCACTTATTCCTGTTAAGGGTCATGGGGGGTGGAGCCTATCCCTGCATCTACGGGTGAGAGGCAGGGTTCACCCTGGACAGGTCACCAGTCCATCACAGGACCAACACATATAGACAGACAACCATTCACACTCACAGTCACACCTACAGTCAATTTAGAGTATCAATCAGCCTCGTCCCCTCTTGATGTCTTTGGACTGTGGAGGAAGCTGGTGTACCAGAGAGAAACCACACAGGAACAGGGAGAACATGCAGACTCCACACAAGAAGATACTGCACCCGAGCCGGGACTCGAGCCCAGAACCTTCTTGCTGTGAGGCCACAGTGCTGACCACTGCACCACTGCACCACCGTGCAGCCCCCTTGAAACATGATGATGTTATTATTTATGTCTTCAATGCACCCAAACCTTTATTTTTCTGGGGTTTTGAGAGGTTCTGGGTCATGAATCAAAATTTAAATTGGACAGAAATGTCCTGCAGGGTCACTGGGGCCGCACGTTTCATGTTCTCAACAGATTAGAACTGTAGAGTGTGTGTGGTGTGTTTGTCAGGAGCTTTCAAGAACAAAGTTGTTGACACACAAAAGAAAGAAACATGTCAAAGTTTGTTCAGTTTATGAGTTCAACTGAAAATTGGTTGCAGAGTGACGACAAAAATGGAGAAATCCTCCTCTTCATTACTCAGTCAAAACCACTGACACACACACACACGCACACACACACGCACACACACACACACAAATAGTTTGTGTCTGTGAGAAGATAAAAAAACCTACTTTGCTTCAATAAATATAAATTGTTGAGTATTAATCCTCTACTAAGTGTGAGTGTAGTTGTTGTGGCCGAGTGGTGAAGGCGATGGACTAGAAATCCATTGGGGTCTCCCTGCTCAGGTTCCAGTCCTGCCAACAACGTTGAACTGCTGCTCCAGAGGAGACAACACCTGCTCCTACTGTAGGTCCATGTGTCAAAGGTTTTCTTTCAAGGGCTGCAGCAGCTGATGATGAGGGAGAGAGAGAGGATTGGTCGCATGTTGTCTTGTCTCCACCATTCTGGTGTTGACCAGATACTCCAGTGGAGGTGAAGCTGATGGGAAGGTTCCAAGTGGGACGGTTCCATGTTCTACCAGTCTCATCTAGAACTGAGGTGGAGCTTAGGGTTAAGTAGGAATTGGTTTGGTTTAGTCCCTGGGAATGTCAGTTGGTGTGAGTGTGTGTGTGTGTGTGTGTGTGTGTGTGTGTGTGTGTGTGTGTGTGTGTGTGTGTGTGTGTGTGTGTGCGTGTGTGTGTGTGTGTGTGTGTGTGTTACATGCATTTCTTGTCTTATCTGTTTTTCTATTGGAGACCATTTCTCTATAGAACGTGATCAGGACTCCTCATCCTCACAGGGACCAAAGACAAAGTAATTTGTCTTTTAGAGTTTAGGTCTGAGTAGAGTTTAGGTTCAGATTAGGGATTAGACATCCTTTGTTGAGGATTAGGATTAAGGTGAAACTGTACATGAAATGGAAATTAATGTCCGAACTAGGATAGCTGTGCAAACCTGTGTGTGTGCGTGTGTGTGTGTGTGTGTGTTTGTGTGTGTGTGTGCGTGTGTGTGTGTGTGTGTGTGTGTGTGTGTGTGTGTGAGCGTGTGTGTGTGTGTGTGTGTGTGTGTGTACATGCAGACTTTCCCTTGTGACAGCTGATTTGGTTTGGAATCCATCTTAGTCAGGAAATTTGGAGAAAATTCTATCATTTAATTGCAATTATTTTGATTTACAACACTGCAAAAATAAGTAAAATCATCTCCCCTCCAAAAAGCCTCCTCTCCCACTTTGTACTCAAGTTGTCTCCTCATCAGGCACCACAGGATCCAGCAGGTTCAGTTAAAACAGTCATTAGAGATTGAAAAAATGTCCATCAAACACAAAATAAGGCTTCAAATAGGTTTCTAATTTTATTTGATGTTGACACATTTTGTCCATTTGACATCAGGACTGCTCCCAGATCAGCTCCATGACCTCATCCCTGCACCAGAGTACCGCCCAAGTTCATCAAGGATGGCCAACATGAGCAGGTCTAGATTCACCTCCATCTTTGGAGGCTGTTGAATTTCCTCCTGAGGACCGTCAGGCTGTTTCCTTACTTTGCTGTGACCCAACAGCAGACAGCAACAAGGACTGTGGTGCACTTGGTAAAACCACCATCTGGAGTCTGGACCAAGATGCTGATGTGATCCTTTGATGAGTTTAGAATCAGTCAGAGATCAAAGACTGAAGCAGGAGATCAATGTACAGAATTCAGAGATGAAAGACTGAAGCAGGAGATCAATGCACAGAATTCAGGGATCAAAGACTGAAGCAGGAGATCAATGCACAGAATTCAGAGATCAAAGACTGAAGCAGGAGATCAATGCACAGAATTCAGAGATCAAAGACTCCTGGAGCTTTGCCTTCTCTTGTCTTTGGGCCTGGATGTTCCTGAATGTTTTACTCCACCAGTAACTTGTTCATCCTCCTTTTTCTGCCTCGTGTCTCTGAATCAGCTCATCGTTTGTTGTGTCCACGTCGCTCCGTGTCACCACCTCAAGTCAGTTATCAACCTGTGGGAACAATAAATGCTGCCTACTTCAGAACTTTGCAGCTCAGTTGAATGTGTGGCTCCTACATTTTCTACTTGCACTCCAAAAAATTAATTCCCAAAAGGAACATTATTATTAACATGTTTTATGTAACATGAATGACACATCAATATCCAAATATATACATGACATCAATTATCTCTTGATACGGATAAACATCAATAACAAGTGAGAGAAGTCATGTGGTTCTCCGACCTCTCTAAGCTGCATAGCAGTGCTGGAGGAGTGCTGACATCATCATTCTGGTTCCTTGCTGGATGAAGGCCTAAACTCTGCAGTGAAACCTACTGCCTTGAACTCCCTCTTCATTCTGGCTCAGGCTTTTCCTGCCAACAAGGCAGCGTCAACAGAAGCAGTCAGCTGATGTCCACAGCTCAACATGAAAAGGACACTTTTCTTTGAAGACAAAACTTTCAAGGAGTTTTTGCTGCCAATACAGGACAACACCCACTCACAAACCAGTGTTGGGCAAGTTACTGAACAGCTGTAATGTGTTATTTATTACTTGTTACTGTCATTTTAAAATAATTGGTTACATTAGGATTGTGTCTGCCAGCGCCATCTTTCTGTGTGGAGTCTCCATGTTCTCCCCATGCCTGCGTGGGTTCTCTCTGGTACTCCAGCTTCCTCCCACCGTCCAAAGACATGCAATTTGGGGACGAGGCTGATTGGACACTCTAAATTGACCGTAGGTGTGAATGGTTGTTCGTCTCTGTATATTGGCCCTGCGATGGACTGGCGACCTGTCCAGGGTGTACCCCACCTCTCTCCCGTAGACGCTGGGATAGGCTCCACCCCCCCTGCAACCCTTAACAGGAATAAGCGGAAGACGACGATGGATGGATGGATAATGAACTTGAATGTGTTGAAACAGCAGATCAATGAATCCACTATCACACAATAAGATGATGACCCACTACCACAAGATGGCGTCACAGATCCTGATGCTCTGAGCAGGAAACACCGAGCAAAACATTACAACAAAGCTCCTGTTGTTCCCTCCAGGAAAAACTGTGGCTCTGATGAGAAGAAGGATCCCAGCCTCCTCTGAGGATCCATGGCCGCACCATTGGGTAGAAGGACGATGGGGTCGGCACCAGGAGGAACCCTGGTGTCTCCGATGCAGGGAAGATGGAGCAGTGAAGAGGCGACATTGTGGCGTCCTAAAGAGGACATTTGGTGGAGCCTGAGACGGCAAACATCACGCCCCCTTCATCAGAAGAACCACAGCACCAGAAGAAAGAATCCTGGCAGTGACGACAGGGAGGATCAGGGTGACCTCCTCACCACCACCTTTGAACCTTCAAATGAACTTTAAAAAGCTTTAGAGTGGAGAAGGTTTTTAAAACATTTTATTGTTTTTTCCTTTCATTCTCATTTGTGCGATTGTCTGATTCATTAGAAATAAACACTGTCTGCTGGGTTAAAATTGACTGTGATTCTCTTTTTGCATGCAAGTTGAAAGTTCTGCCAATAAAAACCACAAGTATTTGAAGACCAAAGGAAGGACCCCCAAAGTCAGGACCCTGAGATCAAAGTGAGCGCTCTGATCTCAGAGGTCTGGGATATTTCCCATCCCATGGTCCTTCAAATAAGAGCTCTGTGTCACTGTCTCAAAGTTTTAAACCATATTTGTTTGTGAAAATTAAAACCAGATGACCACTGTAGTCCCTCCTACATGATTAGTGCCATATTTCGTCTCAATCACATCTTCTTTGGACAGGTTCCATGGTGTAACGGTTAGCACTCTGGACTTTGAATCCAGCAATCCGAGTTCAAATCTCGGTGGAGCCTCCAGCAGGTCTCTGACAGGCTTTGAAAGTGGAGTTGTGTTTGTCTGTGGCCAACTCCTGCTCCTTGGCTGCGGTGGATGGGAGGAGGCTCAGGCCCTAACAATGCTGCCTCCAGCTTTAATTAAGACCTCAGTTTTGTCCTGGTTGAGCTGGAGAAAGTTCTCTGTCACCATGACAGGTAAATGGACATCAACTGGTCCTGAGTCATCAGGAGACACGGCCATGTGAAAAGAAGAGAATGGCTGCTAGCTTGACAAAGAACTGCACAAACCAGGTTCAAGCTGGACTTTGGACCCTGGTATCTGCAACGACTCCATCAACTCCTAATCTAGCAGCTCTGCTGGGTCCAACTATTTTACAGAACATTTGACAGACCTGTGGAGCAGTGAGGACACACATGAGTTGATCACATGATCCACTGAAGCACCATTTTACCTGCCACTGAGGTCACCAGCATGAACTGGAGTTGGGAATCTTGAATTGAACCTGGTATCACAGCGACACCTACTGCTGCAAAATGGAACAGCAACATTGAACCCAGTACAAGATTGGAGGGAGACTGATGGTCGCTGTTTGGGTTTTTGAAGAACAAGGAGGGCGTGGCTTCAAGCTGGATTCTCAGAGACTATTTCCCCAACCTCTACATTGGCATCTACACTGTCATCCAGTCATGTGACTGAAGTCATCCATTCATGTCAGTGATGTCACTCTGCAGGACTGTAATTGCCGTCTCATTCTAGAAAAGAATCCAGACTCCACCTGTGGCTCCATGATAACTGATGGACCTCTGGTTGGAGGTTGGAGGTTGGAGGCTGGACGATGATGTTTGGACTGGAAGGAAAACTCCTTGTCCAAATTCCATTGTGTTCAAATTTAAAGTCCCACAATAAGAAGTAGCTGAATCTGACAGGTGGAGGTTTGGAACTACAAGATGGTGATGTTTCCTTGACTTGATGCTCTGACTGTCAGGGTAGATGACAGCTTCTTCTGCTGCTGCATCTGAGTGGCTAGGATTGGAGGTTTTACCTCCCAAGGTTGTTTGGTTCCAGGGGAAACTTGTGAAACACACACAGTGACCCCGCATGTCGTTTTTGTCCAACTTAAATTTTCATTCATTACCCAGAACCTCTCAAAAGCCCTGAAGAAAAATTGAATATTTGGTGTTTGAAAGCCATAAATCACATCCATATCATCTCGTCCATCTCAGTCTGACCTCATCTTTGTTTGTTGTTTTTAAAGAGGGACAAATTGGTACTTGGTTAAAAAAAGTACTCTGGGAAAATGATCCTGCTTTCAGGGAGGTCTTTGGTGAGTTTGCAAACAATGCAGAGAACCATGACGGAACCAAGCACAAGGCTGCTGCCCTCTGCATCACAGCTACACTTTGGAGTCTGTTTGAACTGAATGTGAAGGGTCTGACATCATCACACCAGTACGACAACAAGTGACCATGAACCAAAAGAAAACCTTCACTGATGAGTCCATGGATCTCATTGATCTGTGCCATTTCCTGATCTTCAGGTTCTGTCTTTGATTTCTTTCTTTGATGTCTAAATTCTGTGCTTTGGTTTCCTTGGTCAGTCTTTGAATTCTGGTTCATAATAAAAAAGAACTCCCAGCATATTTCTGCAGACCATTGATAGGGATTTTACCAACTGCACCATAGCAACCCTCTTGCTGTCTGCTGCTGTGCCATTGAAAAGTAAGACAGCCTGGCAGTCAACAAACTGGGCTCAACAGAAAAATGTCAACTAAAGATGGATTAAAGACCAGGAGGAAATGTAACCAACCTACAAAGATGGAGGGGAATTGAGACCCACATGTTTGCCATCCTTGATGAACTGTCCACTGGTGCAGGGGATGAGGTCATGGCCATGATCTGGGAGCCAGTCCTGGATGTTAAATGCCCTGATGATGGACAGTGCAGTGGCAAAATGTCTGGTCCACTGACTGAACTCTGCCACAAATGAGGAACAACAGTCAGCAAGGAGTAGAAACGAAGAGGAGAAATGGAGAGAACAGAAAGAATGAGAGATCATGGAGGAAAGAGGCTGATATTTGCAAGTGTCCTGACGACAACACAGCAATCTAGAGAAACCATGACCTGGATTACTGAGGACCTCCACTGGCAGTTCATTTCTGTTGATCATAGGGCCATGCTGGGTGAAGCAGGAATGAATCCTGGGACTGAGGTTGTGGAGCAATGGTCAACTTTCCTGCTGAAACTGTCAATTCTTCTGCTTGGTTCTCTCCACAAAACCAGTCCCTTAACGGAGCTCAAACCCCAGTTACAGCTGTGGGAGCCCAGAATCTGACACACTGGACCATCAGGAACAGCTTTGTGCTTTCAAACAACAGAGACGACACTCAAGGACTCAGGGAATGCAGGAATCTCTGGCCTCAGCTGACATGTTGAATTTCAGCAACACTTCATGATGCTGAGTTTCGCAAACCAATGAGAAGATGAAGGAGGCCGTCAACTCCTTCAAGCTCAACATCTCCACTGCTTTACCCAGGAGGTCAGAGGTCAAAGCAGAACCTGCACCCCCCACCTCTGATGTTTACTCCACACAGAGATGAGGGGTCGGTTCAGAAGAGCGAGCAGGAGTCTGGGCAAGTCTTTTCATTCAGTCCCTGGTTGAAACAATTGTCTCCACCAACTTCAGTATGGGTCTGGACCTGCACAGGTTCCAATTCGTGTCTTGGTCCCGAGGGTTTGTTGAACCAGAGAAGCTTCAAGTGGTGATGCTCATTCAACCATGCATGAAGGTCAACCTGCATTATCTGCTGTGCTCATTAGCAGGGACTTAGCTCCAATGGTAGAGTGCTAGCTTAGCATGTGAGAGGGAGAGGGATCCATGCCGTCCTTCTCAGAATACTTCAGCTTGTTCTGTTGATCAGAGAAGCTGCTGGGTGATGAATGCTGATGTTTGTCCACTGGTGTGATAAAGTGTCCCCTGTTATTGATGAAGATGAACACCTGCTCAGGTCAAAGCTGCAATCAAACCAGGGACTCTGAACCACACAGTGAAGGAGTTTGTCATCAAGATTTATGGCAGCTTTGAAACTTCCCACCATCTCCTGAATGTGGAGCAACTTGTCCTGCCAAAACTGTCCCCTCTTCCATCCTTAATAACACCTGTCCTGACAGCCGCTCAGGCTGCAGCAGTGAAAGCGCTGAATGCAGCCAGGATACACAATGACTCAATCAACGCAGGAATCTGTTGACTCAGCTGGAGAAGCAGAGGGTCCACCAAGACCAGCAGACACCTTCATTCTTGATTCTTGATTCAAGGGCAGCCCCTTGAGATGCACCATCTCATTTTGGAGGGGGTCCTGACAAATAATGACCAACAATACAACAATAATAAAAGTAGATTCTATTTTCAACACAAGGACACACACATCATACACCCAGGTACAGGCCAACAATGTTCCCCAAAGCCCCCCCCCCCCCCCATCCAGTATTCTACAAAGTATGATCAGAGATCCCACTGCAGAATAAGAGTGGGCCTGTGTTCACATACTCATACATTTACACACCCATCTAAATAAATACTGCTTCCATGCACCATTAAAGTACACAATGCATATTCATACACAAATATCCACATATTTACAGTACAGAGAACAAACAAGAACAAGTAGAGAGTGAATCCTGGAGAGAAAAGGGGAGGTGCATCAGAAACAAGAGCAGATGTTTGAAAATGCTTGATGATTTGAAGATGAAAAGGAAGTGAGAGACCAAAGTGAGGAGGAAAGGTTGTTCCAATCTGATGGAGCTTTAAATACAACCGGTCAAAGCAGGAGGCCGTCCCCACTGATCCTGGATCTGCTCGACGTTCCTGCCTGTTAAAAGGAAGGTGTTCATCACCACTGTTGCAGGATGTGCTGCTGGTGGAGAATTTTTGGGTGTAGATTCATTGAAGCAGTTTGGTGCTGGACCTGTTCTACTAGTAAAGAGTCATGAGATAACTTTGTTGTGATTTGGTTCAAACAAATAAAAATGACTTGACTTGATTTGGTGCCTCAGGAGGAGAAAATCTGGGCACAAAAGTTGGACAAGAGTGTTTGTGGAGGTTGTGGATCAAAGTTCTATTTATATACAACACATAAAATCAAACAATGTGAAGCAGGCTAATGAACAATAAATCAAATATAAAAATGCTTTATTTTAAGATCTAGAATATCTTGTGAATATCTGGAGCTTTATTCCAGCAGCAGACCTCCTCAGGTGATGACTTCATATTTGACATGTTTACCATTCAATGAGACTCATTGTCAGTCCATTGAAATCTACTGGTGTTCCTGGTGAGTTGATTTAACAACATGAGCTGACAGAACCTACGTTCAGGTAGGAACCACCACATCCAGGGGTCTGGACCTTAGAGCAGGCAGAGCCATCAAAGTAGCAGACTAAGCTAGCAGACATTAGCATTGAGAAGAAACTGATACCTGAGTCTACTTTTGGGTCTGGTCAAGTGATGACACAATAATATGACATCATTGTCAGACTGACGCCTGCTCAACACTGACCAAACGCCGCCCTATTGCATCGTGGGAAATTTCTGCTTGGCTTGTGTCCATCAATACACACAAAGAAATTTATCTCATGCTGCCATGACCCGGATTCGAACCGGGTTGCTGCAGCCACAACACAGAGTACTGACCACTATAGGATCAGAGCCTCCTCAACAGGAGCTTTAGCTTCTATGTCTTCGTCTCATTGAGTGTTGCGGCGAACAGCTGTTGAACCGCTGACGCGCGACTGCGGCGGCCCCTGATGCAGGAGACGGGCCAGGCCCCGTTCAGAAGGTGGTGGATATTATTCTTGGTGTTTTTAGGGCATGTTCCCACCCATCTTCACGTGGGTGACAAAAATGGATTTTTTGTAAAGATTTCGGCGCGAGTTCGGCCTGTCAAATCCTGATCGGGGCCAGTTTGGTTGTGTTGTCTGCAGCGCCTGGCACGCTCAGCGGGAGCGAGTCCGATCATTATAAAGGTGGGTCAAACAATTTAGGTTGAGACAAAGGACGGCACGGGCAGAGCAGACGCAGGTCTTCATTCCACCCGCAGAGCTGTAGAGCATGGATCATGTCAAGGACTAAATGAGGGGAAAGAGAGCAGGAGAGCAGGGCAGAGACAAAGACAGAGAATGCTCTCCTAAAACAAGACCTATTCAGTCAATGGTAGAGCAGAGTGGCGCAGAGGAAGCGTGCTGGGCCCATAACCCAGAGGTCAATGGATCGAAACCATCCTCTGCTAAAAGAAGAAAAGTAAAATGAACCTGCATCTTTAGAAATGTGTGTCTGTTAAAAAGAGGTTCATAAGGATTTTTTCTTCCTCCACAATCACCAACCATTGTGAGAGTTAACAACAGTCCACTTTCTGACTGAAGCAAAAGTAGACTTGAAAAAAGGTTTTTCTGATTCAACATAGCAGCTAAATTTCCATTTCCATTTCCTGAACAGGACAGGTTAAAAAAAGGGAATGTCATGACTTCCTCTGTATGTTAGAATATGAACGACTAAAAATGTTCATGCCCAGTTTAAAGTTAGAATTAAACTGAAAATACAAAAATCTTCCCTCTTCAATCCTGTCACTCAGTGTTTTAAACTGTTTCAAACAAATTCTACTGTTCAACAGTTCAAGTGTTTCTAATGAGATGGTTTCCAAATCAAATCGGTTGTCACAAGGGAAAATCTGCATGGAAACACACACACACACACACACACACACACACACACACACACACACACACACACACAGAGTCCTACTGACTAACCCATGTTTTTCTTCACTTAAACCACCACTGGAGTATTGAATGAGATTGCATGAGACACCATCAACTTACATTAAAAACGCCTGACTGCCTTTAATTCCCTCCTGGCTGCAGGAAATTAGACAGACCACCCATAGCGGGGCTGCACGGTGGTGCAGTGGTCAGCACTGTGCCCTCACAGCGAGAAGGTTCCGGGTTCGAGTCCTGGCTCGGGCGTGGGATCTTTCTGTGTGAGTCTGCATGTTCTCCCCAGGCCTGCGTGTGTTCTCTTCAGGTACTCCGGCTTCCTCCCACTGTCCAAAGACATGGACATTAGGGGACTAGGCTGGCTGACACTCTAAATTGACCGTAGGTATGAGTGTGTGGGTGAATGGTTGTTCGTCTGTGTGTGTTGGCCCTGTGATGGACTGGCGACCTGTCCAGGGTGAACCCCGCCTCTCGCCCGTAGATGCTGGGATAGGCTCCAGTTTATTTGACAGCTGATTGGAACAGCAACATTGAACCAAGTACAGGATTGGAGGGAGACTGATGGTCACTGTTTGGGTTTTTGAAGAACAAGGAGGGTGTGGCTTCAAGGTGGATTCTCAGAGACTATTTCCCCAACCGCTACATTGGCATCTACATTGTCATCCAGTCACGTGACTGAAGTCATCCAGTCACGTGACTGAAGTCATCCAGTCATGTCAGTGATGTCACTCTGCAGGACTGTCACTGCCGTCACATTCTAGAAAAGAATCCAGACTCCACATTTATGGGGCAGTTTTGGTCTTTAAACACTTGACAGTTCCAGGAAATTTAGTCTGGCTCAAGATCTTCAGATCAACCCAGGACAGAAGGCAATGACTCCATTGGATTGTATCGTTGGAGCATTCAGAGATCTGGTGGATCTCAGTAGGAGCTGTATTTATCCACTGAATGATCCTGGTCAATGTGATCCTGCTCCTCCATCTCTAAGGCTGACAGAGCAGGAGGACCTGACTGAGAAGAAAGCTGCACTTGAGCAGCTTCAGTCTCTGAGTGACAACACACAGGCAGAAAACCAGAATTTGAGGGAACAAGTTTCTACTCTTGAACGTGAGAATAAAAGAGCAATCCAGGAGCTACAGAACCTCACTGCTGTGGTGGCCAACCTCAAAACGGTCCAGGACAAGAACCAGACTCAGATAGAAGACCTGAACGCAACAGTCCACAGTCTTCAGCGTGAGGGGAGGAAGGTTGATGGAGAGAACCATGAGCTCAGAAAAGAGCTGACCCACGTTCAGTGTCTGAGGGAGAGTGAACAGGTGGAGATGAAATGTCTTGAGGAAGACCTGACTGAGAAGAAAAGTGCACTTGATCAGCTTCAGTCTCTGTGTGACAAGAGATGGACAGAAAACCAGAAATTGTGGGGACAGGTTTCTAGTCTTGGACAAGAGAAGATTATTGCATATCAGCTGGTAGAGAACATGTCTGCCATGGTGGGCAACCTTGAATCTGTGAGGGAGGAGAACCAGACTCAGATCAGAGACCTAAACACACAAGTCCACAATCTTCAGCTTGAGGTGAAGATGGTTTACAAGGAGAAGTGTGACCTCAAGTGTGAGCTCAACTCCATCCAGGCAGAGAAGAACAAAATGAGAGAAGAACTCACTGAGAAGAAGACGACTCTTGAACAGCTGAGGTCCCAGAGTGAGGAGAGAGAGGCAGAAAATGGATGTTTGAGGAGACGAGTTTCTACTGCATCTCAGGAGACAGAGACCTTCACTGCTGCGTTGGCCCACCTCGAATCAAGGAAGGACCAGGACCCCACAAAGACTGGCAGTCTGAAAGGTGAAGTTCAGAGTCTTCTATGTGCAGTGAGAACACAAAAGAAGAAAAGGAGCAGTGCTCAGTGGGAAATCCTGGGAAATCTTCATGATTTAAAAAGCTGTTTGAAAGAGGAAAATCATGACCTTCAAGTGAAGGTCCAGCAAACTTCTGAAGAGCAAGCAGACTCTCCCCTACGTCCAGCCAGAGAAGAGCAAACAGACTCTCCCCTACGTCCAGCCAGAGAAGAGCAAGCAGACTCTCCCCTACGTCCAGCCAGAGAGGAGCAAACAGACTCTCCCCTACGTCCAGCCAGAGAGGAGCAAACAGACTCTCCCCTACGTCCAGCCAGAGAGGAGCAAGCAGACTCTCCCCTACGTCCAGCCAGAGAAGAGCAAACAGACTCTCCCCTACGTCCAGCCAGAGAAGAGCAAGCAGACTCTCCCCTACGTCCAGCCAGAGGAGAGCAAGCAGACGCTCTCACATGTTCTTCTGCAGAGGAGCGACGGGATTCTGCTGCATGTCCTGCAACTGAAAAGCAGAATGATGGGGGCACCCTGGAGACTGGACCTGCTAGGGGTCAAACCAGAGGTCTACTGAGCCGTGTGACATCTGGTGTAGGAGATGCTCTGTTCATGTTCATAGTTTCTTCTTTGTGTGCTTTTCCTCAACTTTGTTTTCTTTGTTTGTTATACATGATGATACCTTGATCACCACAGCAGTTGATCCCAGCTTGATTAGCTGAGTGCTTTGCAGTCTAAAGCACTTTAGTGACACCTGTGGGGTCCCTTATCCTCCCTGACCACAGGGATTCAGCCTCACTGAAGGAGAGGGAACCTTCCAGGTTGCAGCTCCTAGAATCTGGAACGCTCTCCCACTGGACATGAGGACGCTGAGGACGCCTTCAGAAAGAAGCTACAGACCCATTTGTTTAGTAATATTATTGTTCATGATGGAATCGTGCCTCCTTACCTGCCCACACAGGTCAAGAGGTCAACTGATTCCCTGTTTAAAACAGCTCTTCATCACATGGATGTGCATCCCAACAGTCAGAGCTCACAGATGCTCCTATTCCCTCCAGTGTGAGGCACTACGAGTGACTGATGAGGGTCAGGGGGGGTCAGGCTAGTCCAGATAGTGGGTCTGTATGAGGTTGTTAGGGAGGGATAAGGTGGTGGCAGAGTTCAGGCTGTAGTTGTGCTCCAACAGTTGAGACAGGGCAGGACAAAAAATGACCTCCTGATGGCGTTAGGAGTGATTCTTACAAGAACCAATCCATAAAAGTGGGTGGTGACCTGCTCATGTGACGCTTGTGTTGATGATTACTGCGTCTCCTCTATGCTCATTTATCATGAATGAATCCCTCTGAGTAAAACACCTGATGACTCCTGAGTTGTTTCACAAAATGTGTGCGTGTGCGTGTGTGTGTGTGTGTGTGTGTGTGCGTGTGCGTGTGCGTGTGTGTGTGTGTGTGTGTGTGTGTGTGTGTGTGTGTGTGTGTGTGCAATAACTACGAGTTGTCTATGTATAAATCAAACAATTATTCATCAGTTGGATACATTGACAGTGGAAGTTCAGGTTTCCTGTAATTCAGTTTGCAGACAACACAGAAAACTGCCCCTGACCCCTCCCCTCATTCTGGAGGCTTTGACATGAAAATGAAAATGCTGACAGACACAAATGCAAATCAGGGTATTTGACCAGAGGTGACATATCTTTTCATGCTTTTCTTGTTATATTTGTTCTATATGTTCTGTATGGTTATATTTGTTATGGTTGTTATGGAGTTGATGGTTATTATCTCTGTTTCTTGTGTCTTTGTCTTTGTTGTCCTCCCCTTCGTCCGTCCTGGATTTTTGACCTTGGTTGCAGGAAGCCTGTGACCTCAAGTCCTTTTTCTGTGTTGCTGAACGTAGAGCCTTGCTTCATTGTGCTCGCTAAAGTGTGATCCTCCCTGCTAATTCCTTATGTCATTGACTAATTACCCACCAAAAATAAATACCTACTTGCTTTATTTGGCTGAAGTTTAAAAGACCATCATTCTGGTAGCAACAGTCTTTCTGCCTTGTAAACACGCTAAGCTAACGATGGCTTCTCCCTCTTGTTCTCCTCTCTCCTGCTCAGAGTGCCACATGTTTTGTTCCTCCTCTGCCTCCTTTAGTGATACTGATAAGTGTGTTAAATGTAGTTTTTTTGTTGTGTTGGAGGTGAGGCTTAGCCATGTTGAATTGGACCTGCAGCGGCTCTGCACCAAAAGCTGCAAGAGCTAGCCAGCCCTCACTAGCTGGTGCAGACCACCTTAGCTTAGCTCCTAGCTTAGGCCCAACTAGCGCTCCCCCAGCAGCTCCCAAGCATCTGGGAGAGCGCCAAGAAAAGTTGGGCCTAAGCTAGGATGTGCTTGCTCATGAAGAATTGTTGGGTGTAAATTCATTTAAGGAGTGTTGAACTGGACCTGTTCTACTTGTAAAGTGTAACTTTTGTTATTTGGTGCTTTACAAGGTGATGACTTGACTTCATTGCAGCTTTGACCTGAGCAGGTGTTCATCCTCATCTCAGCAACAGGGGACACTTTATCACACCAGTGGACAAACATCAGCATTCATCACCCAGCAGCTCCTCTGATCAACAGAACAAGTTAAAGTATTCTGGAGAATGAGGGCATCGATCCCTCTACCTCTCACATGCTAAGCGAGCGCTCTACCATTTGAGCTAATTCCCCTGTTAAGGAGCACAGCAGATAATGGAGCTTGACCTTCATCATGGTTGAATGAGCGTCACCAGTTGAAGCTTCTCTGGTTGACCAATGTAATGGAGACCAAGGGTTCCATGACATCAATGATTAATTGAAGGTAGCATTTGTCTTGGTATTAACAGTTTATGTAAATTATAGGCACACACACATGTTAATGGTCAGGTTTATTGAATCAGCAAACATGTGAAACATTTTCTATGCCATGTGTTCCAGGGAGGGACCTGGGAAGCACAGGGGGACCGGCCATCCTGCCTGTGGAAAATGAAGACCCCAGTGTCAGTCAGTGGTAATCACTGTGCAAGGCCTGGTATTGAGTGTTGATCTAGTTTGTCTCATGTAAATGTGGCAGTTTCAGTCGTCACGGTCAGTCCTCACCTCTTCCTGGTGGTTTCCTTAAAGGGGGTGGAGCCAAAAGGGGAGAGTGGCCCAAGGAAGCTCCTTAAGAGCTGTAGGTGCAAACCTTTGCTCCCAGATGGGGGAGGGGGTACAATCACAGGCAAGGTTCATTCGAATGATTATGCATGTGGATGTATTGTTGAGTTGGTGTAGTAGTCTGGAATCATGTATATATTTAGTCAGGTTAAGTTGTTGAGATGGTGCTGGTTTGATGTAAATATTGATTGTAGAGCATGGTTGTGGTCTCACCTCCACTCTATGGGCCATCCATCGTCATCTTCTGCTTATTCCTTACTAGTAAGGGTCGCGGGGGGGCTGGCACCTATCCCAGCATCTATGGGCGAGAGGCGGGGTTCACCCTGGACAGGTCGCCAGTCCATCGCAGGGCCAACACACAGAGACAAACAACCATTCACTCTCACACCTACGGTCAATTTAGAGAATCCAATCAGCCTCGTCCCCAAATTACATGTCTTTGGACCGTGGGAGGAAGCCGGAGTACCTGGAGAGAACCCACGCAGGAACAGGGAGAACATGCAAACTCCACACAGAAAGATCCCACGCCCGAGCCGGGACCTTCTTGCTGTGAGGGCACAGTGCTGACCACTGCACCACCGTGCAGCCCCGCTATGGGGCTGGTCTGTCTAATTTCCTGCAGCCAGGAGGGGATAAAAGGCAGTCAGGGGTTTTTAATGTAAGTTGATGGTGTCTCATGCAATCTCATTCAATACTCCAGTGGTGGTTTTAGTGAAGAAAAACATGGGTTAGTCAGTAGGACTCTGTGTGTGTGTGTGTGTGTGTGTGTGTGTGTGTGTGTGTGTGTGTGTGTGTGTGTGTGTGTTTCCATGCAGACTTTCCCTTGTGACAGCAGATTTGATTTGGAAACCATCTCATCTAAATCTCCTCTCCAAAAACCCTCTTCTGCAACTTTGTACCCAAGTTGTCTCCTCACCAGGCACCACAGTATCCAGTAGGTTCAGTTAAAACAGTCATCAGTGATGAATGTTCATGTTCAATGATGAGGTTTTGATTTATTCTTCCAGAATCATCTGAACAAACCCTCCTCAACACAGTGAAGCCTTCATCTGACAGGAGGAGTTTCTTTTCCCAGTGATTCCACTGGTAAAGTGAAAAGCTTCGTTCATCAGACTGGTCTGATAGGATCAACTACTGGTTGCTCTGGATTGGAAACAGCAAAAATGTCAAGAAACATTAGCCAGATCAAAGCCAAGATTAAAGCAAGAGCCTCCAGATCAAAGTCAGAATTGATGATGATGTCATCAGGGGGCTTTGATAGTGTATTTATTTGTAGCTAGAATTCTGTCTTTGATCTCAGGAGGACATGAAAGAAACCCAATTGAGGAAAGTAGAGGAGAACATTCAGCTTCATTCGAAACACTTGAACTGTTCAACAGTAGAATTTGTTTTACACCACAGAGAGTTTTGTATGCTTTCACCATGACAGTCAGACTCTCCTCTGTCCTTCATGGTCCCTCAAATGTGCAGTGTGGACCTCACACACTGAATTTAGCCTGAAAACTCTTCATGAAAAGCAGGAGACTCAGAGTCTCTGTGGCGCAATTGGTCAGCGCGCTCGGCTGTTAACAGAGAGGCTGGTGGTTCGAGCCCACCCAGGGACGATGAGCAGGCTCTGCTGGTGCTTAGGAGTCGCTGTGTTAATGATCTGAATGTGAATGGACAGATTGACTCTCCACAGCAGACTCATTTGACAAATCCTCATGAACCTCTTTTTAACAGACACACATTTCCAAAGACACTGGTTCATTTTATTTTTCTTCTTCTAGCAGAGGATGGTTTTGATCCATCGACCTCTGGGTTCTGGGCCCAGCACGCTTCCTCTGCTCCACTCTGCTCTACCATTGACTGAACAGTCCTTGTTTTAGGACAGCCTTATCTGTCTTTGTCTCTGCCCTGCTCTCCTGCTCTCTTTCCCCACAACCAGTCAAAGCAGAAGGCCGTCCCCACTGATCCTGGATCTGCTCGACGTTCCTGCCTGTTAAAAGGAAGGTTTTCATCACCACTGTTGCAGGATGTGCTGCTGATGGAGAACTGTTGGGTGGAGGTTCATTGAAGGAGTTTGGTGCTGGACCTGCTCTACTAGTAAAGAGTCATGAGAGAACTTTGGTTGTGACTTGACTTGACTTGACACACACACACACACACACACACACACACACACACACACACACACACACACACACACACACACACACACACACACAATCCTAAACAGGATAAGTGGAAGAAAATGGATGGATGGATGTTTCCCAATGTGGCTCTGCAGCAGGAGATCTTGTAGAAACAGGGACTGACCTGACACCAGCTCCCTCTGGAACAATG
Organism: Aulostomus chinensis; assembly: GCF_037954235.1. Classification (NCBI taxonomy): domain Eukaryota; kingdom Metazoa; phylum Chordata; class Actinopteri; order Syngnathiformes; family Aulostomidae; genus Aulostomus; species Aulostomus chinensis. Next base: position 51,538,258 of record NC_141320.1, on the reverse strand, counting down.
GTTCATTCATTCATCGGTGCCAGGAGGCCTAAAAACACACAAACACCAATTCAATCCAGGAAAATCAAAATCCCAACAAACTAAAATCCTGTTGAAGCAGGAAGTTCTAGTTGAACTCTCATCCACGTCACATGACCAAGAAAACCTCCTCTTTCATTCAGACCAGAACAGACAAACATAGAAACATTGACACGACAGGTGGGCACCGTCAACTTAAAGCACGTTAAAATGGCAAAATATGAGGCCATGCATGCATTTATTATGCAAAATATTTGATACTTTGTTGATAATAAGGATTCCAAGAAACTTTCTGAAACCAGGCCGACCTGTGCCGTGTGCTAGCCTATGGAAACAAACAGACCCAGAATCAGATATAGAGGTTCAGGTTCTGGATGGTTCTGGTTGGTTCCTGCAGTAATTGAAGCAGTTAAAGGCATATATATCCAAGTGTGTGTGTGTGTGTGTGTGTGTGTGTGTGTGTGTGTGTGTGTGTGTGTGTGTGTGTGTGTGTGTGTGTGTGTGTGTGCGCGCATGCATATGTACCGTAAATGACCAATTAGTAGCCCGGGCGTTTAAAAGAGACCAGGGGCCCGTTTCACAAAGCAGGTTTAGAGTGCTGCTCAGTAAAGTTGCCATGACTTGAGATTCTATTCCTGCTGGGTCCAAAAACACCAAGAATAATATCCACCACCTTCTGAACGGGGCCTGGCCCGTCTCCTGCATCAGGGGCCGCCGCAGTCAGCTGTTCAACAGCTGTTCGCCCTAACACTCAATGAGACAAAGACATAGAAGCTCAAGCTGCTGTTGAGGAGGCCCTGATACTATAGTGGTCAGTACTCTGTGTTGTGGCCGCAGCAACCCGGTTCAAATCTGGGTCACGGCAGCATGAGACAAATTTCTTTGTAAATTTAGTCTGCTACTTTGATGGCTCTGCCTGCTCAAAGGTCCAGACCCAAAAGTAGACTCAGGTATCAGTTTCTTCTCAATGCTAACGTCTGCTAGCTTAGTCTGCTACTTTGATGGCTCTGCCTGCTAAAAGGTCCAGACCCAAAAGTAGACTCAGGTATCAGTTTCTTCTCAATGCTAACGTCTGCTAGCTTAGTCTGCTACTTTGACGGCTCTGCCTGCTAAAAGGTCCAGACCCAAAAGTAGACTCAGGTATCAGTTTCTTCTCAATGCTCATGTCTGCTAGCTTAGTCTGCTACTTTGATGGCTCTGCCTGCTCAAAGGTCCAGACCCAAAAGTAGGCTCAGGTATCAGTTTCTTCTCAATGCTAACGTCTGCTAGCTTAGTCTGCTACTTTGATGGCTCTGCCTGCTCAAAGGTCCAGACCCCTGGATGTGGTGGTTCCTACCTGAACGTAGATTCTGTCAGCTCATGTTGTTAAATCAACTCACCAGGAACACCAGTAGATTTCAATGGACTGACAATGAGTCTCATTGAATGGTAAACATGTCAAATATGAAGTCATCACCTGAGGAGGTCTGCTGCTGGAATGAAGCTCCAGATATTCACAAGATATTCTAGATCTTAAAATAAAGCATTTTTATATTTGATTTATTGTTCATCAGCCTGCTTCACATTGTTTGATTTTATGTGTTGTATATAAATACAACTTTGATCGTCCCTCAGGATGTAGAATGATGTCAAAAAGTCTTCTCTCAGCTCTCCTGTCCTCTGAACAGAGGAGTCTCTGCTGAGGTCGTCCCTGTCAGAGTTCTGACGTCTGTTGGGATGCACCGAGAGACTCAGGCAGACAGAAGATGAGGGCAAGTGAAGTCACCTGAAAATGAGAGGGGAGGTTCAACGTCAAACTGAAACAGGAAGAACAGGACACAAATGTGATATCAAAATAAAAGACAGACTCTGAGACATGACCCCCCAGTTCCTGCTGCTTCCAGCTCTTTCTATCGAGCCCCTCCTACAGTGGTTGAGAATCATAAATGGAGACGAACACAAGGTGGCGCTGGACGCTGGTGATGTTTTAACATGTTGAAGTGAGCCCCTAACACAGGACCTGCATTAATAAAACTCTTTGAAACACTGGGAAGCTCTGCTGGATATAAATTCTCCATTCTAAAACACAGGTTCTGACCTTTAATCCCTCACCTCCAGAACTCATGGAGGAGAACTGTAATAAAGTTGTTTCTGTGGCCGTTCCCAAAGAGGTAGGAAATGATCCAACACTGTATTTAGTTCATCAATGTACTTCTTTCGTGTCAGTGATGGATCCAGGATCTCCTGCTCATGCATCCCAGGCAGAATCAATGACTTAGCTGCAAGTCACCTTATTGGACCCTTGAACATCTGGAAGTAGTCCAATTAATAATTAATTGCTAATGAACTCAAAATGATGCTCCAGTGATGTGGTTAGAGTTGCTCCTCACAATGAAACAAAAAAGCTTACAGCACCTGGTATTCCCAGGCGGTCTCCCATCCAAGTCCGAACCAGGATTGTTAGTAGAGGATTTTATTTTAGGTCAGACAAGTTTTCTTTTGACTTCAAATTTCATGTCAAGATCTCAATCAATTAAAAGGTGGATTTTGAACAGGGATCCGGTTGAAACCAGTACTTTTGATTGATGTTCAATAAATCTAATAAAAAAATAAAAAAATAATTCTAAATAAATTAATAAATTCAAAAATAAATAATTCTAAATCAATCTGAGCAAATATTTTCTCCTGGGGTATCTCGCCAGTAGAGGGCAGCAAGAGACAGGTTTCTAGGTTTGTTCTCTTGTCTGAACAGACGTTTCAGTGAATGTTTGGTGATTCAAAAATGTTCCTGAGGGAGTGGAAAACCCACATCAAGCCTGAATGAGCCGGTCTCTGATGATGGTATCAAAAGGACAGGACTGTGGTGCTGAGCGGTCCATTCAAATGTATTTGTCTTCATTTAGCTGTATTGTTCCATCGACTCACTTTAGGTGGTTATTCTACTAAATTCAGGGTAGAATCAGTAGAATCACACAATAAAGCGAGGATATCAAAGTAAACACTGACTTGCAGACGCCCTCAAACCTCCCACACATTGAGTTGAGTCCAGAGTTTTAAGTTGCACTTTTAAAGTCGTCCAGCAGATGGTGCTGTTCAGAATCTGAGCCTCTCTGATGTTAAGCCCCGCCCACTCCGCGGGTATCATTCATATGTTGAATTTCTCATCATTCCTTTGATGCGTCTGCGTTCGAAATCGAGAGTATAAGACCCGGAAGTGACGCAGCATTCCTCAGTCGGCCGTTGCTGGCGGCAGTGACAACCAAACTCTGTCCTCAGCACCGGTCTGCACTTAATTTTGGACGATTAATGGCTTTTTCCTGCACTGATTTCCGTCTGAGGACCAATCAGAATGTGTCTCTGCTCCGATACAAGGCGGGAGAGCGCGTCCAGGTGAGTCGACCGCAAATGTAGGAGCTTGAACCTTTGAAGGTGACGCAACAATTCGGACAACCTTTAGCCATGGGACTGCTAGCAAGTTATAGTTCAAGAACTGTCAATGAAATGAAGGTGGAGGAAAACACTGCATTGTTTCAGGGGAAAATATACGATTATTAGTCAGTTAAAGTTATGCTAACCTGCGCTAAGCTAACCTATGTGAACAATTATGCTAACCTGCGCTAATCTAACCTATGTGAACAATTATGCTAACCTGCGCTAATCTAACCTATGTGAACAATTATGATAACCTGCGCTAATCTAACCTATGTGAACAATTATGCTAACCTGCGCTAATCTAACCTATGTGAACAATTATGCTAACCTGCGCTAATCTAACCTATGTGAACAATTATGTTAACCTGCGCTAATCTAACCTATGTGAACAATTATGTTAACCTGCGCTAAGCTAATCTATGTGAACAATTATGTTAACCTGCGCTAAGCTAATCTATGTGAACAATTATGTTAACCTGCGCTAAGCTAACCTATGTGAACAATTATGTTAACCTGCGCTAAGCTAATCTATGTGAACAATTATGCTAACCTGCGCTAATCTAATAGATGTGAACAATTATGTTAACCTGCGCTAAGCTAATCTATGTGAACAATTATGTTAACCTGCGCTAATCCAACCTATGTGAACAATTATGTTAACCTGCGCTAATCCAACCTATATGAACAATTATGTTAACCTGCGCTAATCCAACCTATGTGAACAATTATGTTAACCTGCGCTAATCTAACCAATGTGAACAATTATGTTAACCTGCGCTAATCTAACCTATGTGAACAATTATGTTAACCTGCGCTAATCTAACCTATGTGTACAATTATGTTAACCTGCGCTAATCAAACCTATGTGAACAATTATGTTAACCTGCGCTAATCTAACCAATGTAAACAATTATGTTAACCTGCGCTAATCTAACCTATGTGAACAATTATGTTAACCTGCGCTAATCTAACCTATGTGAACAATTATGTTAACCTGCGCTAATCTAATCTATGTGAACAATTATGTTAACCTGCGCTAATCTAATCTATGTGAACAATTATGTTAACCTGCGCTAATCTAACCTATGTGAACAATTATGATAACCTGCGCTAATCTAACCTCTGTGAACAATTATGATAACCTGCGCTAATCTAACCTATGTGAACAATTATGATAACCTGCGCTAATCAAACCAATGTGAACAGTTATGTTAACCTGCGCTAATCAAACCAATGTGAACAATTATGTTAACCTGCGCTAATCTAACCTATGTGAACAGTTATGATAACCTGCGCTAATCTAACCTATGTGAACAATTATGTTAACCTGCGCTAATCTAACCTATGTGAACAATTATGTTAACCTGCGCTAATCTAACCTATGTGAACAATTATGTTAACCTGCGCTAATCTAACCTATGTGAACAGTTATGATAACCTGCGCTAATCTAACCTATGTGAACAATTATGTTAACCTGCGCTAATCTAACCTATGTGAACAGTTATGATAACCTGCGCTAATCTAATCTATGTGAACAATTATGTTAACCTGCGCTAAGCTAATCTATGTGAACAATTATGTTAACCTGCGCTAAGCTAAACTATGTGAACAATTATGTTAACCTGCGCTAAGCTAATCTATGTGAACAATTATGTTAACCTGCGCTAATCCAACCTATGTGAACAATTATGTTAACCTGCGCTAATCCAACCTATGTGAACAATTATGTTAACCTGCGCTAATCCAACCTATGTGAACAATTATGTTAACCTGCGCTAATCTAACCAATGTGAACAATTATGTTAACCTGCGCTAATCTAACCTATGTGAACAATTATGTTAACCTGCGCTAATCTAACCTATGTGTACAATTATGTTAACCTGCGCTAATCAAACCTATGTGAACAATTATGTTAACCTGCGCTAATCTAACTAATGTGAACAATTATGTTAACCTGCGCTAATCTAACCTATGTGAACAATTATGTTAACCTGCGCTAATCTAACCTATGTGAACAATTATGTTAACCTGCGCTAATCTAATCTATGTGAACAATTATGTTAACCTGCGCTAATCTAATCTATGTGAACAATTATGTTAACCTGCGCTAATCTAACCTATGTGAACAATTATGATAACCTGCGCTAATCTAACCTCTGTGAACAATTATGATAACCTGCGCTAATCTAATCTATGTGAACAATTATGTTAACCTGCGCTAATCTAATCTATGTGAACAATTATGTTAACCTGCGCTAATCTAACCTATGTGAACAATTATGATAACCTGCGCTAATCTAACCTCTGTGAACAATTATGATAACCTGCGCTAATCTAACCTATGTGAACAATTATGATAACCTGCGCTAATCAAACCAATGTGAACAGTTATGTTAACCTGCGCTAATCAAACCAATGTGAACAATTATGTTAACCTGCGCTAATCTAACCTATGTGAACAGTTATGATAACCTGCGCTAATCTAACCTGTGTGAACAATTATGTTAACCTGCGCTAATCTAACCTGTTTGAACAATTATGCTAACCTGCGCTAATCTAACCTATGTGAACAATTATGCTAACCTGCGCTAATCTAACCTGTGTGAACAATTATGCTAACCTGCGCTAATCTAACCTATGTGAACAATTATGATAACCTGCACTAATCTAACTCTGGAATACACGCCACCTGTTAAATAGCTTTTAACATAATACACCACTGAAGTCTTGGTGACTGAACTTGAAATGTCATGTTGTTTTGCTAGCCTGCTGCTGGGGACCATTTGAGGAGCCGAGGGGACACGTGGGGCCGCTGGCGACCCTCCTGCCGAGAGTCCAACTGGAGGGACGGGCGTCGTAGCGCCGACGTCACAGGTAGGAACTTTCAGCTAAAGCCTCTGTCTCACATGATCGGGACTGAACTTCAACCCCTTATTGTCTTTCTTTCCCTCCAGTCAAGCGTGGACCTGGCCACCTGTCCCCTGCTGCTTCATCCAGGGACCTGACCAAGTGTGTCAGGAAGCAGGTCAGCAGGCTGTCTGGGGTTCATGCTCTGATTACTTCAGTTGGTGACGGTTTGTTGGATCGACGAGTTGCCGAAGAGCATTTTGAAACTGTTTTTAATGGTCTTTCAGAGCCTCACCACCAGAGAGATGAGGCAGCATCTGGACAGGCTGCTGCGGGACGAGGCCAGCAACAAGCAGATCTGGGACTGGGTGCAGGTGTGTGTTTTCTGGTTGTGGGGTGACGGGACCACATCGGTCTGTTGGTCAATCATGGTGAACCTGGATTGTCCTCCTCTCTTTTTCAGGCCAACCTGGATGAAAGCCAGACCGCTTCTGTGGAGTTCCTCAGAGCTTTGATGACAACTGTGCAGGTCTGCCGTCGTCGGTACGTGGGACTCATGTGTTTTGTTTGTTTTTTTTGACTGTCCTCATATTCAGTTCTGGGTCGTGACCCTGCTGACATGGAATTGAATACTCAGAAGTTTTCCACCGGTTTATCTGCTAGTTTCAGGCGAGCACCGCAACTGTCTGGATGCAGGACGGCTGACTAAGAGAGTCAGGCTTCTCAAGAGGTTTCTGATCGATGGACCCAAACAACTTCAGGCCCTCTTGGCCCTCCAGCAGCTGATGGCAGAGATGCATCACCCCAAAAGTGAGTGTTGACCTCCTGACCTCCCTGGAGGGTGGGATGAGTCTTGTTTTGGCTCCAAAGCCCCTAAACCAGTCCATGATAAAAGCTGCCGTGTTGCGGCGTCCCCGCAGTGCTGCTCCTGACGGTCTTTGACGTCTCCTTTGAAGAAGATGTCATTTACACCGAGGTCTTCCTCAAGTGGCAGGGAAGTGACGGTGCAGAGCAGCGAGCCTTGGAATCCGTGCGTCTCTTCTTCACCTGGCTGGGATAAGTTGAAGATGATGGCCCCCCCAAGTCCTCACCGGGGCCCCAGGGGCTGCACAGGCTGCTGGAAGGAGCCGAGGACAGTTTGGCCTGAGAGGCCGGAACCACTGAGGTGAACCATGAGAACGACTGGAGCCTCTTTTCATCTTTTTAAATGCTTTTCTAATTTAAAAAAAAAATTGTAATTGATTGTGTTTTTAAATAGTTTTTGTCCTTTTTTTGTTTTTGTTAATCAAAAATTGTAACTTTATTCTCAGTTTTAATGGGTCCAGATGTCTTTCTTTCTTTTGTGCTTGTTTTTTTTTTTTTTTTTGTTATGTTTGTTTTAAGGGAGTTTGTTTGAGAGAAAATAACCTTGATACCTAGAAAAAAGCTCCCGTCCACTGTCTGTCTGGCTGCTCTCAGGTTTTCTTCCAACCTCGGCCCTTCACCTGGTAGAAATCCACATGTTCTTAGATGTTCATGTTCCACATGTCGATATTTGCAGACATGCGTTAGGTTTGTGTCTGTTTAGAGATTCTTGGGGTAAATAACCGTCCCCACAGGTTTTCATCTGTCTGAATCAGTTTAAATACATCCCTCCACACTTTGATGTGTTCATCAGGTACATATCTAGATAGAAATGTGGACCACCATCAGGTACATATCTAGATAGAAATGTGGACCACCATCAGGTACATATCTAGATAGAAATGTGGACCACCATCAGGTACATATCTAGATAGAAATGTGGACCACCATCAGGTACATATCTAGATAGAAATGTGGACCACCATCAGGTACATATCTGGATAGAAATGTGGACCACCATCAGGTACATATCTAGATAGAAATGTGGACCACCATCAGGTACATATCTAGATAGAAATGTGGACCACCATCAGGTACATATCTGGATAGAAATGTGGACCACCATCAGGTACATATCTAGATAGAAATGTGGACCACCATCAGGGACATATCTAGATAGAAATGTGGACCACCATCAGGTACATATCTAGATAGAAATGTGGACCACCATCAGGTACATATCTAGATAGAAATGTGGACCACCATCAGGGACATATCTAGATAGAAATGTGGACCACCATCAGGTACATATCTAGATAGAAATGTGGACCACCATCAGGTACATATCTGGATAGAAATGTGGACCACCATCAGGTACATATCTAGATAGAAATGTGGACCACCATCAGGTACATATCTGGATAGAAATGTGGACCACCATCAGGTACATATCTGGATAGAAATGTGGACCACTATCAGGTACATATCTAGATAGAAATGTGGACCACCATCAGGGACATATCTAGATAGAAATGTGGACCACTATCAGGTACATATCTAGATAGAAATGTGGACCACCATCAGGTACATATCTAGATAGAAATGTGGACCACCATCAGGGACGGATCTAGATAGAAATGTGGACCACCATCAGGGACGGATCTAGATAGAAATGTGGACCACCATCAGGTACGGATCTAGATAGAAATGTGGACCACCATCAGGTACGGATCTAGATAGATATGTGGACCACCATCAGGGACATATCTAGATAGAAATGTGGACCACCATCAGGTACGGATCTAGATAGATATGTGGACCACCATCAGGGACATATCTAGATAGAAATGTGGACCACCATCAGGGACGGATCTAGATAGATATGTGGACCACCATCAGGTACATAGCTAGATAGATATGTGGACCACCATCAGGTACATATCTAGATAGAAATGTGGACCACCATCAGGTACATATCTAGATAGATATGTGGACCACCATCAGGTACGGATCTAGATAGAAATGTGGACCACCATCAGGGACGGATCTAGATAGAAATGTGGACCACCATCAGGTACATATCTAGATAGAAATGTGGACCACCATCAGGGACGGATCTAAAAGCTTTTTTTTAAAGGTCTCAAAGGTGACGCCAAATCCTCCAGGCAGAGACACTCAGTCAAAAGCATCATGGGATATCTGCTGACTTGGACAAAAAACCATGTTGACCAATGTCCCAAAAATCTCTACATCCAGATGTAAACTTGTTGAATGTCTTTCTAGATCTTCACCTGGTGATCATCTTTCTAGACAAATACCTGATCACCAGCTAAATACCTGAGGAACATGATGGAGGTGTGTGCGTACCTGATGATGGTCTACGTGTACAAAGATATCTACCTGATGAACAGAGAGAGACGACACTGGACACCTGAGAGAAATCTGAATAAATCTGAGCGGTGGAGGGAGATGGTGGGTGGGAGCTTTTATTGATTTGATTTTATTGTTTGTTTTTTTTCCGTTATTTTATTAATCAGATCCTGTTTTTCATGCTTTTTGATGTTGGGGTTTTGTTTTTTATTTGAAAGTTGTGATGTTCACCTCTGTTTTAACAATGTGTTTTCTTTTGACTTTTATTTATTTTTTAAAAATTGTGATTGTAGATTTTAATGTGTATTTTTTTGTCTATCTACATATATATCTATATCTATTATATGGATATATCTATATATATATATATATAGATATATCCATATGTATAGATTTATATCTACTCCTCCTGGAACCGTCACCTTATCCTGGTGGAGGAGTTTGAGTGCCCTCATGACCCTAGGAGCTGTGCTGTCTGGTGCATTTTGCCCCTGGTAGGGTCTCCCAAGGCAGACTGGTTCTTGGTGAAGGGCCTGACAAAGAATGGTTCAAAAGACCTACAGGAAGAGGGCCAAGAGACTGAGTACCTGGCCCTGAGGGTTACCCCCCCCCCCCCCCCCCCCCCGGGGTAGTGGCCCATGGGCGAGCTCCTGGTGGCCATGCCCTTGCCCATGGGGTGGGGCTGTGCCCAGCCCGAGCTGCATACATGGTCTCGTCCCCCCATGGGCCCACCACCTGCAGGAGGACCCGGAAGAGTCTGGTGCAGTGTGGATCGGGCAGCAGACCAAGGTGGGGGCCTTGGTGGTCTGATCCCTGGTGATGGAAGCTGGCTTTTGGGACATGGAATGTCACCTCTCTGGTGGGTAAGGAGCTGGAGGTGGTGGAGGAGGTGGAGCGTTCCTGGCTAGACAGTCGGCCTCACCTCCACACGTTGCTCCGGCTCCTGAACCCAAGTCCTTGAGAGGCGTTGGACTCTCCTTTGCTCAGGGTGAGAGGGTCGGGGTGGGCTTTCTGATAGCCCCCAGACTCTGCCTGTACATTGGGGTTCACCCCAGTGGACGAAAGGGTTGCTTCCCTGCCCTTTGGGGTCGGGAAGGGGGTCCTGACTCTTGTCTGCAGGTGTGTGTGTGTGTGTGTGTCAAATATATACATAAGAATTAAAAATGTGTTTGGTTTTTTTTTGTTATTGCAGCCTTTGTTTTAATGTGCCTCCTTTTTCCTGTTAACTGTTTTTTGTTCTTAATTTTCTTTCTTGTAACCTCTGTTTTAATGTGTCTTTTTTTCCGTTTGTTTTTTTTGTCACTGAAAATTGATGATCTTAATGAAATGTTTTGTGTTCATTGAATTGCGAATAAAAAAATCAAATTAAAACAATGTTTGAATTTTGTTTGTTTTTTTAATCTGGGAAAATAGAAAACTGTCAAACTCCTGGACTGACAAGAACAGGTCTGGATTGTGTGCATCACTGTTTGTGTGCACTAATGTGGTGTCACGTGTTACAAAGTTGGAAGATTCCTGTCTTTTTGTCCGAGTGTTCTGGTCGTGAGAGTCGTTCAACAACCACACGTTGAGAGTTTCAAACGGATCCTAATTATCTCTCACTGAGGGAGAGTCTCCCAGTTATTTTCTCCTCTCGCTCTGAACGTCCTCAACAAAATGTCACCCACTGAATTTTTGTACAAAGAATTCTGACAGGATGTGGATAAATGCTGCATTTAAATCAGATGAAGATTGTGCTGAGAGAAGAGGAACCTTTTTCTCAGGTTCTTTTTTTAATCTTAAATGATCCTCAGTTGTGGATGAAAAAGAAGCAGAATTGTTTTTTTCCAATTGAGTTCTTCCTCCGGAGGGTCTTGCCAGTAGAGGGCAGCAGCTGGTCGCTTAACTAAAATAAAGCAGAAGAAGACGCCGGCGCTCGCCAATCACACGGCTTCACCGCAACATTGAATTACAACAAATGAGGGAGTCGCTATTTTCAGTCGCTCAAAAAGAAATCCTGTTTCCAGTGGTCGATGCTCTGCAGGGAGGGCGGTGGAGTCCTGGTGGTCTCCTCAGCAGTCTCCACCACTCTCTGCAGGGGGGCAGTGGAGTCCTGGTGGTCTCCTCAGCAGTCTCCACCACTCTCTGCAGGGAGGGCAGTGGAGTCCTGGTGGTCTCCTCAGCAGTCTCCACCACTCTCTGCAGGGGGGCAGTGGAGTCCTGGTGGTCTCCTCAGCAGTCTGCGCCACTCTCTGCAGGGGGGGCAGTGGAGTCCTGGTGGTCTCCTCAGCAGTCTCCACCACTCTCTGCAGGGAGGGCAGTGGAGTCCTGGTGGTCTCCTCAGCAGTCTCCACCACTCTCTGCAGGGGGGGCAGTGGAGTCCTGGTGGTCTCCTCAGCAGTCTCCACCACTCTCTGCAGGTGTTTGTGGTCCACAGCAGCAGCACTGCCGTACCACACTGTGATGCAGCTGCTCAGATGCTCTCAACGATGCAGCTGCAGAAGTTGCTGAGGCTCTTAGGTGACATGCCAGATTTCCTCAGCCTCCTCAGGAAGTCCAGCCGCTGTTGTGCCTTCTTCACCTGCTGTGTGGAGTTTAGTGTCCAGGTGAGGTCCTCGCTGATGTGGACGCCCAGGTACTGGAAGCTGCTCACCCTCTCCTCTTCAAGCTCCTGGATGAACAGTGGCCCCTGAGGTCTCCTCTCCTTCCTCATGTCCACAATCATCTCCTTAGTCTTGACTTGTCAGAGCACAAAATAAACCACTGAAACTGACAGGGAAGCACCAGACAGGCTTGTGTGAGGGATGTCAGGAGGAGGAGTCGGTGGAGCAGGGATTTCTGAGGTGGAGGAGGGATGAGGAGCAGAGAGAGTCAGGAGGAAGAAGCTGAAGGACTCAGGGGTGCAGGAGTTTACACCAAAAAGATTCCTGAGTCTGGGTGAGAGCCCAGGTTAGGGTGCTGAGAGCTTTCTGGAGGGAGACTGGTGGTCATGAGAGAACTGAATGGATGGAGGGGGGGGGGGGTAGAAGAACAGGGAGGCAGTAGGGGACACAGGAGTGGGATGAGGAGTTTAATGATAGACGTGATGGTAGAATATTGTAGTAGATCTGGTTAGGATAGGAAGACTGGAAGTTACTGTGTGGTCCACACTCCGGATCAGAAGGTGGCGGTAATGCACCAATAAGCTGGATGACAACCAAAGAAGAAGAAAAAGGAGAAGAAGAAGAAGAAGAAGAAGAAGAAAAAGAAGAAAGCGGGAGGTTTTCAAACAACAAGGAAAGAAGGAGAAGTCCGCGAACCCCCGGCCTCGGTCTTTGTCTCCTGAAGGCTGAGTGGCGCCGGTAGAACCTCAACATGTGCGCCGCGCAGCTGCTGCGGGTGTCGGTCCAGGAGCGGATCCTCGCCGCCGCTGAAGACTTCCTGCTGCAGCTGGGAGAAGGAGACTCAGCGGCTGGAGTCCCGGTGCTGAGAGCGCTGCTCACCGAGCGGCTGGCGGCGGCCGCGGAGCAGATCGTGGCTCTGCTGGAGGAAACCGTGGCGGAGTACGAGCGGGAGAACCGCCGGCAGAGGTTGCTGCTCGATGCCGTGCTGAAGCTCCGAGTCAGGCTGGACAGAGCAGGTGAGTCCCCCAGGGACCTGCTGGGCCCCTCATTCAGCCAGGAAGTGGAGCTGCAGCAGGGCCGGTTCTAGACGGGGGCAGACAGAAATATGAAGGGGGGACAGAGGTGGGAAAGGGTGGTGGTGATTGGTTTTTTTTTTGGGGGGGGGGGTAGTTGGTTCTTTGGATAACTGTTTTTGTTATGTAATTGGATTGCACTTTATCAGACCTTTACCCTAAGACCGGTCAAACCTGGTCCCCCTTATCCCACCTGAAGGCTCAGCTTCTGCTGGTGTAACTCTTAAGTCAAGTCAATTTTATTTGTATAGCACCAAATCACAACAAAGTTCTCTCATGTCTCTTTACTAGTAGAGCAGGTCCAGCACCAAACTCCTTCAATGAACCTCCACCCAACAATTCTCCATCAGCAGCACATCCTGCAACAGTGGTGATGAAAACCTTCCTTTTAACAGGCAGGAACGTGGAGCAGATCCCTGCTGGAACCTGACAGGCTACGTCCTGGGTCGTTGGCATCCAAACAGTGATTGGGTGTTGATGGAGGGCTGTGGAGTTGGAGTGGGGTGTGTGTGCACACATGTGTGTGCCGCGCGTCATGAGAAGATATATACACACACACACACACACACACACACACACACACACACACACACACACACACACACACACACAGCGGTGTGACAGAGAGATGAGAGGAAGCTGACACTGTATCACGCACCTTTTTCAGCAGATTTTTCCGCTCCTGCAGATCATTTTGTCAACTCTTAATCCAGTAATGTTGGGAGTCCATCAGGATTTGTGGGGTTTTTAACTTCTAAAATTTTGTGGAAAAATCCCAGAGGCAAACTCCACTTTCAGGAGCCAGAAAGAAGGATTGGATTGTTTTTCTGAAGGCAAAGGTGGTCCAATCCCATCCATGATCCCAGACCTGCTCAGTGCCCCCTCAGATAAAGATGGTGGATCAAATCAACAACAACAAGTCAGTAAAAGTCAAAGAGCAGGCAGCACAATGTTGGTGGGACTTGTTCTGATGATGGAGTTCCATTCTACCACCATCATGGATCAGAGACATGAGGAAAGCTATGGAGCAGCTGAAGGTGGTTGCTGCCAGGCTGAAGACCACCAGACACATCAGGAGGACCAGGATGTTGATGCTAAAAGAGCAGCACTGACTCAGTCAGCACACACACACACACACACACACACACACACACGTGTCAGCAGTCTCTGTGTCCTGCAGCAAGTCACATGATATCCAAATGAGTCCCGTCAGAATGAACCAATGTTACAGTCGATTTAGGGGACAAAATCCAAAGGCAAACCTCCTGCAGACACCAGTGAAGCTCTGTTGTTTCATTTCAATGCAGTTTCAGTCCAGATCAGTGAGTCCAGAGCTGCTAGCTTGACAGCTAAACACGGAGCATCACAACACTCAGCAGGACCCTGGCTGGAGTCGTTCTGCCAGCTTGGGAGAGTCCCAGGGAGAACATGCAGACTCAACACAGAAAGATCCTGTGCCTGAGCCGGGGCTTGAACCCAGAACCTTGTTGCTGTGAGGCAACAGGTTGAACCACTGCACCACTGTGCCACATATATTGGAAATTATACAGGCCTATTAAAAAAAATATTTTTGTTTGCTCCCTGGCCCGCCTGGGCTGAACTGGCCATTCGAGAATTACCCCACTTTTTCCCGTGGCCAGGACATCCCTGGACCCCACACACTGACCAGGAGAACCGGGAGGCACCGCTCATGCAAATGCTAGCCAGCAAGTGTCTCTGGTCCAGTTGTGACCGGAATCCGGGTCCTTGTGTCTAACTGTCTGAGCAGGAGTGGAACAACGTAGAAGTATTTAATAGTTGATGGCTGTTCGGTGTTGTTGGAGCCGTTAAACCTCACCAGGCCCGGGACACGCTGGGCGCCATCTTGGCTGCTTCCTGACCAACATTAGCTGGCGTCGTCAGGTTTCCAAGTGGTCTGGTGTAACTTTGCTTAGCTCAAACCCAGACTGTCACTTTCAGGATTGTTGTGGCAGAAAGAGGTGGATGAGAGAAATCTGTGGATGGAGACACAGCAGCCCTGCTAACAACATAGTCAGAGATGTCTTCCAATGTGACACACCTTTTTATACTGAAGAGAGGCTGTCTGTGTGTGTCCCAGTTTGCTGACTGGTCGTCAGTAGCAGGACGTCTCTTTTCATTGAGTTGATTTCTGTTACTGTCTGTTGCTCCGCTGTTTCAGAGTCAAATGAAGAGATTTCTGATGTTGCTGTTTGTGTCCTGCAGATGTGGAGCAGCTGCTGGTGATTAAAGAAGAGGTTCCCCCTGAGCTGCAGGACCCAGAGCCCCCCCACATTAAAGAGGAGTGGGAGGAGCTCTGGACCAGTGAGGAGGGAGGGCAGCTTCAAGGGCAGGAGGAGGCTGATATCACCACGTTCCCCTTCACTCTGGTCCCTGTGAAGAGTGAAGGGAACGAAGAGAAACCTCAGTTCCCACAGCTTCATCAGAGTCTAACTGAGGAGAACTTGAAAGAAGAGTCTCTGAGCAGCAGCCCAATTCATCCTCTGAAAACAGAAGCTGATGGAGAAGAGAGTGGAGGACCAGAACCAGAACCAGCCAGCAAGGTAGATCCAGATCCACTTGTACAACCCCAGACTGACGACCAGATGTCAGACTCTTCTGAAGCTGAGACTGAAGTCAGTGAGGATGATTGGGTCAGACCTGATAACACGACTACCTCTGAGCACAAGGAACCCTTTGGCTCAAGGAGGAATTTGCCTCAGAAATTGAGACCAGGACAGGAAGTGACTCATTGCAGCTCAAAAGAGCAAAAATTAAAGACTGAAAGAGAATCAGAGATCGTCAGGAACGTGAACTTTGGTCCTTCTGATTCTCAGACAGAAGTCAGTGAGGATGAGCGTCCTTTTAGGTGCTCAACATGCAGTAAAGGTTTTAGTTACAGAAGTGGTTTAGGTACACACATGAGAACACACAGTGGGGAGAAACCGTTCCCCTGCTCCATTTGTGGCACAAGATTTTCAAAAAAGGGAAATCTGACGAGACACATGAGAACACACACTGGAGAGAAACCATTCCCCTGCTCAATTTGTGGCACAAGATTCTTAGAAAAGAGACATCTAAACAGACACATGAGAACACATACTGGAGAGAAACCATTCCCCTGCTCAGTTTGTGGCACAAGATTTTCAGAAAGTGGATATTTGAAAAAACACATGAGAACACACACTGGGGAGAAACCATTCCCCTGCTCCTTTTGTGGAAAAGCATTCTCAGCTAAGGGATATCTGAAAACACACATGAGAATGCACACAGGGGAGAAGCCACTCCTCTGCCCTATTTGTGGCAAAAGATTCTCAGAAAAGGGAAATCTGAACAGACACATGAGAACGCATACTGGAGAGAAACCATTCCCTTGCTCAGTTGGTGGCAAAAGATTCTCAGATCGGGGACTTCTGACAAGACACATACGGTAAGAATGCATACTGGCGAGAAACCATTTGTCAAAACATGGCACTAGAGCTGTGACAAAAGAGTGGGAGATGCAAGTTGAAAACTAAATAATGAATGTATTTATCTAAAAAAAAAAAAAAAAAAAAATCAAAAATGGGCCCAGGTGCGTCCAACTAGGAGGCATGAACAGCTCCCCACCCTCCAGATACCTGCTGCAACACAAGAAACATCATGAAAGACATGAGGTTCCACGTGACTTTTCAGTTCAACCTTTCCCAGAGTGATGCTGAAAAGCTGGTGCATGCATTTATCACTTCTTGGCTGGACTATTGCAACTCTCTCCTCTCAGGATGTCCTAAATACTCTCTAAAGAGTCTCCAGCTGGTCCAGAACGCTGCAGCGAGGGTTTTGACGGGAGTTAAGAAGAGAGAACACATCTCTCCCACTTTAGCTTCTCTCCACTGGCTTCCTGTAGGATCTAGAATCGACTTCAAAGTCCTTCTGCTGACTTATAAGGCTCTCAATGATAAAGCTCCATCCTCTCTGAAAGAACTCATTAGTCCCTACTGTCCGACCAGAGCACTCCGCTCCCAGAATGCAGGTCTTTTAGTGATTCCCAGTATCAATAAAAACAGACTGGGAGGTAGAGCCTTTAGTTACCGGGCTCCTTTACTGTGGAACCAGCTCTCTCCATGGGTCAGAGAGGCAGACACTTTAACTACGTTTAAGTCCAGGCTTAAGACCTTCCTCTATGACAGAGCCTTCAGTTAGGACTGGTTCAGGTAGCTCTGAACCATTGATAGTTATGCTGCTACAGGCTTAGACTGCTGGGGGACACATCAGGTTACATGGAGCCCTTCCCTCCTCTCCTCTCCTCTCCCCCTCTCTCCTCCCTGCACATTTTTGGAACTGTCACTACCACTACTTGTTGCACTTTGTAGTTTGGCCTTGGTGTCTCGCAGTCTCTCTGTGTTTCCACAGATCCACCAGAGCCCCAACCGCCGCCTGCATCGCCCCCCCCCTCTTATTCCCTACTGTTGCACTGGCCTGCGCTCCCCTTCCATGAACCAGTCTGCCATCCAGTCCCCCATCAAGCTGGCTTGCTCTCCCTGCCTCCCCTACCAGAAGCTTCCTTCTTCAGCTGTTATTAACATTTCCGTGTTTCTCACATTTTGTATTGTAAACTGTTTTCTTGTCTGGAACAACATCAACTGCACGTCTGTCCGTCCTGGGTGAGGGATCCCTCCTCTGTTGCTCACCCTGAGGTTTCTCAGATTTTTCCCTGTTAAAAGGGTTTTCTATGGAGTTTTTCCTCAGTCGATGTGAGGGTCTAAGGGCAGAGGATGTTGTTATGATGCCATGTGAAGCCCTTTGAGACAAACTGTTGGTGAAAACGGGCTCTACAAATAAAATTGCCTTGCCTTGCCTTGCCTTGCCTTGCGTTGGGAGCTAACTTGCGGTATGGGCCGAAACCAGATTACTTTTGGATGCTGTTAAAACACATCCCTGCAATTGTTTGAAATAATTATAATACAAGAACACACGTTAGGTTTGTTTTGCCCTGGAATTGTCCTTTAAGAGCTTCGCAAGTGGGGAGAAGAATTTAAGCACTAGTCTTGATTTTACTGGAGGCCGGTGCAGCGAAGCTAAGACTTGGGTGATGTGGTCTCTCCTCCTCGTTCCTGTCAATACATGTGCAGCTGCATTCTGGAGCAGCTGCAGAGTCCTCAACCACTTGTTACTGCAGCCTTATTATAAAGAGTTACAGTTGTCCAGCCTAGAAGTAACAAATGTATTGGGTAGTTTTTTAGCATCATCTTGAGACAGAATGTTTCTAATTTTTGAGATGTGTAGATGAAAAAAGGCGGTCCTTGAAATTTGTTTAATGTGGGAATTGAAGGACAAATCCTGACCAAATAGAACTCCTAGGTTCCTAACAGTGCTGCTGGAGGCCATAGTGATGCCATCCAGAGCAGTGATATCACTCAGTAATGTGTCTCTCACTGTGTTCACACCAAACGCGAATGTGAATTTCACGTCGCGTTATTCTCGCAAATTTGATGCCAGATCATTTTAGTGTCCATTTGTGTCATTCGCGCGAATACGCGAATTCACTCAATTGCTTGAGTAGCGAGTTTTTCCGGCAACGTTTCTTTCCACCATTTCACCATGAATATTCAAAAAACTGTTGCGTTGTACCTGCCGTGGAAGGCCGAAGTACGTTGGAAAACTAAACGCAGTCGTATCTGGGTGAAGAACACCATCTGGAGGCGAGCTCAGCTAGGTGAATTTCACCACTCGGTGATTCGAGCTCCTCCAGGGGCTGTGGTGGATAACTGCCTGTTCCAGCGGTGTTTTCGGATGACGACTGGCCAGTTTGACAACCTGCTTGCGAGGATCGGTGACAGAATGTAACGAATGTACACCAGCTTATTCAACCGGTTCTTGTAATTTTGACACTTGTATGTGTGTCACACACAGCCATAATCAACTTGTCCTCCATTTAGTGACACAGTCAGCCATGACGTCGGGACATGCTCAACGCTGATTGGCTATCGTGACGCGAATTTTTTGCCAAAATTGAATATTTTCAACTTGAGCCAATGGCAAATATCGTGGACGTGAATTTGCGTCATTTGCGCCGCCCGACTGAAAATTTGCGTCATTCGCGCGTTTGCATAGACTTTGGATGGAAACTATTCGTGCGAATGGGTGAATTCGCGTTTGGTGTGAACACACAGTCAGAGACTATTTCCCCAACCTCTACATTGGCATCTACAGTGTCATCCAGTCATGTGACTGAAGTCATCCTTCTTTTAAAGGAGCAATGGAGTCTGGAGTTGTTGGTAGTGAACCTGCAGTTTTATCTACTATGAGGTCCACCTCCAATGACTCAATTCAGAATCAGGGATCTCTGTAGTAGGGAGACATGTTATTGAGTGTAACACAGGTGGAATGACTTCCTTCAGATGTGGTCAGACCCACCCTGAGAGTTTGGGGAGAACCCTTGAGGCCTGGGACTTCAGGTCAAACGCTGAGACCACGGCGTGATGGAGAGTTCTGATGATTCATCAGCACAATCAAACTCTGAGAACTCCTCCCTCCCTGGTTGATCTGAGTCAAAGTTCCCATGTCTGATCAACTTCCTGTCCTGATGACATCACTACTGCAGGTGACCAGTTAGCATTGCTCTGTTTGACGAAGCTGCGTTCAGGGAATGAGGAAGTTTCCCTTTGTGTCACTGCTTCTCTACTAATCTGATCTCTGATCAGTTCACCAAGAAGAGTCTGGGGTCAGGGGCTTGATGAGTAGAGCTGTTTAGTCAGGAGGAGGCTGCTCTGATTGGTTCCTGACACTGAAACAAGGCCAAAGCTCAAGTACACAGGCTCACATATTGAAGTATTCTCAGTCTTCCCACTTCAAGTATTTTCTCACTTCAAGTATTTTCTACTCTGCACACCAAGTTACCTCTTATGTTAAGTTACTTGCTGAGAGTTATGCAGGACACTTGGATGGAAACATAACCTTTTTCTCTAATCAGCACAACAATGTGGGCGTGGAGTGAATCAACACCATAACAGTGACGAGGAATGAATGCAGCAGCCATCTTGGAATCACCAGGTTTACAAGGCTTCCACTCTGTGAGAGCAACCCCTCGATGGAGGAGAAGAAGCCAGACCATCAAGAAGACCTGAAAGAAGACAGCAGAGGCAGGAAGAGGAACCAGAGACACACAAACAGACACAACACTGCCACCTTCTGATCTGATGACATCAGAGTTGAATGTGTGGACTGATTTGGAGGCCAAGCCTCACAATAAAAGAAGCATTTTCATGGGAATGTGTTCCATCCAGGGCTTCACAATAAAAGCATTTGAAATGTTGAGTCATTTTAACAGATGTTTGTGTGTATCGGTTGTTATATGTGTCACAGCAGGTTGACAGTTTGGGGAGAAACTCTTGAAGATTGGGACTTCAGGTCAAGCAGTGACATCACGGTGTGACGGTGAGTGTTGATGACAACCTGACTCTCAAACAGAAAACAGAACAGGAGACTGAAGAGTGATCACTCAAACCCACAGGCTGAATGAGACATCTTTTAAAAACATTGAAACTCTGAGTAAAACCATAGAAGCACTCCTGTCTAGTCGGTGCTAACAAGTTAGCTGTTGAGTGAGTCCAGCTGTGCTGTCTAGGAATCCTGGTCAAAAGCCTCCACACATTAGACAGCGACTGCACGGTGGTGCAGTGGTCAGCACTGTCGCCTCACAGCAAGAAGGTTCCAGGTTCTA
The DNA here is from genome assembly GCF_037954235.1 of Aulostomus chinensis. Classification (NCBI taxonomy): domain Eukaryota; kingdom Metazoa; phylum Chordata; class Actinopteri; order Syngnathiformes; family Aulostomidae; genus Aulostomus; species Aulostomus chinensis. The sequence continues at coordinate 51,517,413 of NC_141320.1, read as the reverse complement.
GTCCTGGCTCCAGCACAGGATCTTTCTGTGTGGAGTCTCCATGTTCTCCTGTTCCTGTGTGGGTTCTCTCTGGTACTCCAGCTTCCTCCCACAGTCCAAAGACATCAAGAGGGGACGAGGCTGATTGATACTCTAAATTGACTGTAGGTGTGACTGTGAGTGTGAATGGTTGTCTGTCTCTATGTGTTGGTCCTGTGATGGACTGGTGACCTGTCCAGGGTGAACCCCGACCCTCGACCAATGTCAGCTGTGATAGGCTCCACCCCCCATGTACCATTGCAGATAATCAGTATAGAAATGGAAATTTAGCTGCTATGTTGAATCAGAAAAACCTTTTGAAGTAAACTTTTGCTTCAGTCAGAAAGGAGACTGTTGTTAACTCACAATGGTTTGTGATTCTGCCGTAAGATCAATTTGTTTTCCACCCCTTTTTATCAGATTCACATTTCTAAACTAACAGGTTTATTTTGTTCTTTTCCTTTACCAGAGGACAGTTTTGATCCATCAACCTCTGGTTCTGGTCCCAGCTCTCTTCCTCTGCTCCTCTCTGCTCTACCATCTATTGAACAGGCCTTGATTTAGGAGAGCAGGACTGAGACAAGAACAGGAATGTGAGAGTTGAAGGGATGGACATCAGGCAGCTGGTGTGTTGGTGGATCTGTGGATCCTGCTGGAAGAAGCAGGGTGGAGCTCTGAATGGTTCCTGTCTCAAAGAGCTTCTCTGTGCAGCTCCCATCAGCTCCTAAAAACAGGAAACCAGCAGATTCACTGTTGAACGGTGGCATTAAAATGATGCCAGTGCTGGTTGTCTCTGTCTAAGGGTTGTGAGGGCATCCAGCTGCAGCCAGGAGACAAACAGGGACGCTGCTTGAGGACATCATCCAGGAGGCTCTCCATGGTGTGGAGCTGGGGTCTCAGACAGGACCTTGGAGAAGAACTTCTTAGGAGGAAACTCATCATGGTGGCTCAGTGAAGAAAACTAGACCTGAGCTGCCTGCTGGAACCTAACAGGTGAAGGACAGAGCTCCACCTCTTTAGAGACACCACCACTATTGGCTCATGTCATATTTTGGGTTCTGGCTTGTTCTGCTTTTCATTTTGTGTTTGTATTAAAGTTCTGTTGCTGAAAAAGAGACTTTTTCTCTTTTTCTTGAAGTAAATTTATGAGGGTCTAAACTGACCCATAACAACATGGATGTTCCAATAGTTAATGATATTAAAATGAATACTAAATCAAACCAGTCCATGTCAGAGATGTGTTCTAACACCCTCAGTAACGGTCAGGAAACACAACAACCTTTTGTTTATTTCTAGGATTTTCTTGAGGTTCATTTTACCATTTTTAAACTGAAATGGAGGGTTTAGTGACTAAAAAAAGGTCCAGAGGCCCACAACTAAATCTTCAAACCAATATTTCCATGGATAAGGAAGCCTAACAAGGTCACCAAGAGATGGAAACAACTTGGAGGATAGAAAATTGTTTTAGTTTATTTAACAGCTGATTGAAGACGTGGGTCAAAACTGACCGTTACCATAGAGATGGGAACAGAAAGCTGACACAAGAGGAAGGTTCCAGCTCTGAAAAAGGAGTTTGATCAAAATCTTGAACTGCCAGTAGAAATGTCCTTTTGTATGTTGACCTTTGTTGACAGAAGTCACTTTAGCTTGGCAGTGAAAAGAATGGCTGCTAGCTTGACAAAGAACTGCACAAACCAGGTTCAAGCTGGACTTTGGACCCTGGTATCTGCAACGACTCCATCAACTCCTAATCTAGCAGGTCTGCTGGGTCCAACTGTTTTACAGAACATTTGACAGACCTGTGGAGCAGTGAGGACACACATGAGTTGATCACATGATCCACTGAAGCACCATTTTACCTGCCACTGAGGTCACCAACATGAGCTGGAGTTGGGAATCTTGAACTGAACCTGGTATCACAGCGACACCTACTGCTGCAAAATGGAACAGCAACATTGAACCCAAGTACAGGATTGGAGGGAGACTGATGGTCGCTGTTTGGGTTTTAGAAGGACAAGGAGGGCGTGGGTTCAAGCTGGATTCTCAGAGACTATTTCCCCAACCTCTACATTGGCATCTACACTGTCATCCACTCACATGACTGAAGTCATCCACTCACATGACTGAAGTCATCCAGTCACGTGACTGAAGTCATCCAGTCATGTCAGTGATGTCACTCTGCAGGACTGTCACTGCCGTCACATTATAGAAAAGAACCCAGGCTCCACATTTATGGTGCAGTTTTGGTCTTTAAACACTTGACAGTTCCAGGAGATTTAGTCTGGCTCAAGATCTTCAGATCAACCCAGGACAGAAGGCAATGACTCCATTGGATTGTATCGTTGGAGCATTCAGAGATCTGGTGGATCTCAGTAGGAGCTGTATTTATCCACTGAATGATCCTGGTCAATGTGATCCTGCTCCTCCATCTCAAAGGCTGACAGAGCAGGAGGACCTGACTGAGAAGAAAGCTGCACTTGAGCAGCTTCAGTCTCTGTGTGACAACACACAGGCAGAAAACCAGAATTTGAGGGAACAAGTTTCTACTCTTGAACGTGAGAATAAAAGAGCAATCCAGGAGCTCCAGAACCTCACTGCTGTGGTGGCCAACCTCCAAACGGTCCAGGACAAGAACCAGACTCAGATAGAAGATCTGAACGCAACAGTCCACAGTCTTCAGCGTGAGGGGAGGAAGGTTGATGCAGAGAACAATGAGCTCAGAAAAGAGCTGACCCAGGTTCAGTCTCTGAGGGAGAGTGAACAGATGGAGATGAAATGTCTTGAGGAAGACCTGACTGAGAAGAAAAGTGCACTTGATCAGCTTCAGTCTCTGTGTGACAAGAGATGGACAGAAAACCAGAATTTGTGGGGACAGGTTTCTAGTCTTGGACAAGAGAAGATCATTGCATATCAGCTGGTAGAGAACATGTCTGCCATGGTGGGCAACCTTGAATCTGTGAGGGAGGAGAACCAGACTCAGATCAGAGACCTGAACACACAAGTCCACAATCTTCAGCTTGAGGTGAAGATGGTTTACAAGGAGAAGTGTGACCTCAAGTGTGAGCTCAACTCCATCCAGGCAGAGAAGAACAAAATGAGAGAAGAACTCACTGAGAAGAAGACGACTCTTGAACAGCTGAGGTCCCAGAGTGAGGAGAGAGAGGCTGAAAATGGATGTTTGAGGAGACGAGTTTCTACTGCATCTCAGGAGACAGAGACCTTCACTGCTGAGTTGGCCCACCTTGAATCAAGGAAGGACCAGGACCCCACAAAGACTGGCAGTCTGAAAGGTGAAGTTCAGAGCCTTCTATGTGCAGTGAGAACACAAAAGAAGAAAAGGAGCAGTGCTCAGTGGGAAATCCTGGGAAATCTTCATGATTTAAAAAGCTGTTTGAAAGAGGAAAATCATGACCTTAAAGCGAAGGTTCAGCAAACTTCTAAAGAGCAAACAGACTCTCCCCTACGTCCAGCCAGAGAAGAGCAAGCAGACTCTCCCCTACGTCCAGCCAGAGAAGAGCAAAAAGACTCTCCCCTACGTCCAGCCAGAGAAGAGCAAACAGACTCTCCCCTCCGTCCAGCCAGGGGAGAGCAAAAAGACTCTCCCCTACGTCCAGCCAGGGAAGAGCAAACAGACACTCCCCTACGTCCAGCCAGGGAAGAGCAAACAGACTCTCCCCTACGTCCAGCCAGGGAAGAGCAAACAGACACTCCCCTACGTCCAGCCAGGGAAGAGCAAACAGACTCTCCCCTACGTCCAGCCAGGGAAGAGCAAACAGACTCTCCCCTACGTCCAGCCAGAGAAGAGCAAACAGACTCTCCCTTACGTCCAGCCAGGGAAGAGCAAGTAGACTCTCCCCTACGTCCAGCCAGGGAAGAGCAAGCAGACTCTCCCCTACGTCCAGCCAGGGAAGAGCAAACAGACTCTCCCCTACGTCCAGCCAGAGAAGAGCAAGCAGACTCTCCCCTACGTCCAGCCAGGGAAGAGCAAGCAGACTCTCCCCTACGTCCAGCCAGGGAAGAGCAAACAGACTCTCCCCTACGTCCAGCCAGAGAAGAGCAAGCAGACTCTCCCCTACGTCCAGCCAGAGAAGAGCAAGCAGACTCTCCCTGACATCCAGCCAGAGAAGAGCAAGCAGACGCTCTCACATGTTCTTCTGCAGAGGAGCGATGGGATTCTGCTGCATGTCCAGCAACTGAAAAGCAGAATGGTGGGGGCACCCTGGAGACTGGACCTGCTGCGGGTCAAACCAGAGGTCTACTGAGCCGTGTGACATCTGGTGTAGAAGATGCTCTGTTTATGTTCATAGTTTTTTCTTTGTGTGCTTTTCCTCAACTTTGTTTTCTTTGTTTGTTATACATGATGATACCTTGATCACCACAGCAGTTGATCCCAGCTTGATTAGCTGAGTGCTTTGCAGTCTGAGGCACTTTAGTGATACCTGTGGGGTCCCTTATCCTCCCTGACCACAGGGATTCAGCCTCACTGAAGGAGAGGGAACCTTCCAGGTTGCAGCTCCTAGACTCTGGAACGCTCTCCCACTGGACATGAGGACGCTGTGGACACCTTTAGAAAGAAGCTAAAGACCCATTTGTTTATTAATATTGTTGTTCATGATGGAATCGTCCCTCTGTACCTGCCCAAACAGGTCAAGACGTCAAATGATTCCCTGTTTAAAACAGCTCTTCCATCACATGGATGTGCATCCCAACAGTCAGAGCTCACCGATGCTCCTATTCCCTCCGGTGTGAGGCACTACGAGTGACTGATGAGGGTCAGGGGGGTCAGGCTAGTCCAGATAGTGGGTCTGTATGAGGTTGTTAGGGAGGGATAAGGTAGTGGCAGAGTTCAGGCCGTAGGTGTGCTCCAACAGTTGAGACAGGGCAGGACAAAAAATGACCTCCTGATGGCGTTAGGAGTGATTCTTACAAGAACCAATCAATAAAAGTGAGTGGTGACCTGCTCATGTGACGCTTGTGTTGATGATTACTGGGTCTCCTCCATGCTCATTTATCATGAATGAATCCCTCTGAGTAAAACACCTGATGACTCCTGAGTTGTTTCACAAAATGTGTGTGTGTGTGTGTGTGTGTGTGTGTGTTTGTGTGTGTGGGCAATAACTACGAGTTATCTATGTATAGATCAAACAATTATTCATCAATTGGATACATTGACAGTGGAAGTTCAGGTTTCCTGTGATTCAGTTTGCAGACAACACAGAAAACTGCCCCTGACCCCTCCCCTCATTCTGGAGGCTTTAACATGAAAATGAAAATGCTGACAGACACAAATGCAAATCAGAGTATTTGACCAGAGGTGACATATTTTTTAATGCTTTTCTTGTTATATTTGTTCTATCTGTTCTGTATGGTTATATTTGTTATGGTTGTTATGGAGTTGATGGTTATTATCTCTGTTTCTTGTGTCTTTTTCTTTGTTGTCCTCCCCTTCGTCCGTCCTGGATTTTTGACCTTGGCTGCAGGAAGCCTGTGACCTCAACTCCTTTTTCTGTGTTGCTGAACGTAGAGCCTTGCTTCATTGTGCTCGCTAAAGTGTGATCCTCCCTGCTAATTCCTTATTTCATTGACTAATTACCCACCAAAAATAAATACCTACTTGCTTTATTTGGCTGAAGTTTAAAAGACCATCATTCTGGTAGCAACAGTCTTTCTGCCTTGTAAACACGCTAAGCTAACGATGGCTTCTCCCTCTTGTTCTCCTCTCTCCTGCTCAGGGTGCCACATGTTTTCTTCCTCCTCTGCCTCCTTTAGTGATACTGATAAGTGTGTTAAATGTAGTTTTTTTGTTGTGTTGGAGGTGAGGCTTAGCGATGTTGAATTGGACCTGCAGCGGCTCTGCACCAAAAGCTGCAAGAGCTAGCCAACCCTCAGTAGCTGGTGCAGACCACCTTAGCTTAGCGCCTAGCTTAGGCCCAACTAGCGCTCCCCCAGCAGCTCCCAAGGATCTGGGAGAGCACCAAGAAAAGTTGGGCCTAAGCTAGGATGTGCTTGCTCATGAAGAATTGTTGGGTGTAAATTCATTTAAGGAGTGTGGAACTGGACCTGTTCTACTTGTAAAGTGTAACTTTTTTTGTTATTTGGTGATTTGCAGGGTTATGACTTGACTTCATTGCAGCTTTGACCTGAGCAGGTGTTCATTCACATCTCAGTAACAGGGGACACTTTATCACACCAGTGGCTGACAAACATCAGCATTCATCACCCAGCAGCTCCTCTGATCAACAGAACGAGTTAAAGTATTCTGGAGAATGAGGGCATCGATCCCTCAACCTCTCACATGCTAAGCTAGTGCTCTACCATTGGAGCTAATTCCCCTGTTAAGGAGCACAGCAGATAATGCAGGTTGACCTTCATGCATGGTTGAATGAGCATCACCAGTTGAAGCTTCTCTGGTTGACCAATGTAATGGAGACCCAGGGTTCCATGACATGAATGATTAATTGAAGGTAGCATTTGTCTTGGTATTAACAGTTTATGTAAATTAGAGGCACACACACATGTTAATGGTCAGGTTTATTGAATCAGCAAACATGTGAAACATTTTCTATGCCATGTGTTCCAGGGAGGGACCTGGGAAGCACAGGGGGACCGGCCATCCTGCCTGTGGAAAATGAAGACCCCAGTGTCAGTCAGTGGGAATCACTGTGCAAGGCCTGGTATTTTGTGTTGATCTAGTTTGTCTCATGTAAATGTGGCAGTTTCAGTCGTCACGTCAGTCCTCACCTCTTCCTGGTGGTTTCCTTAAAGGGGGTGGAGCCAAAAGGGGAGAGTGGCCCAAGGAAGCTCCTTTGGAGCTGTAGGTGCAAACCTTTGCTCCCAGATGGGGGAGGGGGTACAATCACAGGCAAGGTTCATTGAATGATTATGCATGTGGATGTATGATTGAGTTGGTGTAGTAGTCTGTAATCATGTATATATTTAGTCAGGTTAAGTTGTTGAGATGGTGCTGGTTTGATGTAAATATTGATTGTAGAGCATGGTTGTGGTGTCACCTCCACTCTATGGGCCATCCATCGTCATCTTCTGCTTATTCCTTACTAGTAAGGGTCACGGGGGGGGGGGGCTGGAGCCTATCCCAGCATCTACAGGCGAGACGCGGGGTTCACCCTGGACAGGTCGCCAGTCCATCGCAGGGCCAACACACAGAGACGAACAACCATTCACACTCACACCTACGGTCAATTTAGAGTTTCAATCAGCCTAGTCCCCTAATGTCCATGTCTTTGGACAGTGGGAGGAAGCCGGAGTATCAGAGAGGACGCACGCAGGCCTGGGGAGAACATGCAAACTCCACACAGAAAGATCCCACGCCCGAGCCGGGACTCGAACCCGGGACCTTCTTGCTATGAGGGCACAGTGCTGACCACTGCACCACCATGCAGCCCCACTCTAGGGGCTGGTCTGTCTAATTTCCTGCAGCCAGGAGGGAATTAAAGGCAGTCAGGGGTTTTTAATGTAAGTTGATGGTGTCTCATGCAATCTCTTTCAATACTCCATTGGTGGTTTAAGTGAAGAAAAACATGGGTTAGTCAGTCGGACTCTGTGTGTGTGTGTTTGTGTGTGTGTGTGTGCGTGTGTTTCCATGCAGACTTTCCCTTGTGACAACCGATTTGATTTGGAAACCATCTCATCTAAATCTCCTCTCCAAAAACCCTCTTCTTCAACTTTGTACCCAAGTTGTCTCCTCATCAGGCACCACAGTATCCAGTAGGTTCAGTTAAAACAGTCATCAGTGATTAATGTTCATGTTCAATGATGAGGTTTTGATTTATTCTTCCAGAATCATCTGAAGAAACCCTCCTCAACACAGTGAAGCCTTCATCTGACAGGAGGAGTTTCTTTTCCCAGTGATTCCACTGGTAAACTGAAAAGCTTTGTTCACCATACTGGTCTGATAGGATCAACTACTGGTTGCTCTGGAGTGGAAACAGCAACCTGTCAGGAAACATTAGCCAGAACAAAGCCAAGATTAAAGCAAGAGCCTCCAGATCAAAGTCAGAATTGATGATGATGTCATCAGGGCTTTGATAATGTCTTTATTTGTACCCAGAATTCTGTCTTTGATCTCAGGAGGACATGAGAGAAACACAATTGAGGAAAGTAGAGGAGAACATTCAGCTTCATTAGAAACACTTGAACTGTTGAACAGTAGAATTTGTTTGAAACAGTTTACAACACTGAGTGACAGGATTGAAGAGGGAAGATTTTGGTATTTTCAGTTTAATTCTAACTTAAAACTGTGCATGAACATTTTTAGTCGTTCATATTCTAACATACAGAGGAAGTCATGACATTCCCTTTTTTTAACCTGTCCTGTTCAGGAAATGGAAATGGAAATTTAGCTGCTTTGTTGAATCAGAAAAACCTTTTGAAGTCTACTTTTGCTTCAGTCAGAAAGTGGACTGTTTTTAACTCTCACAATGGTTGGTGATTGTGGAGGAAGAAAAAATCCTTATGAACCTCTTTTTAAGAGACACACATTTCTAAAGACACCGGTTCATTTTATTTTTCTTCTTTTAGCAGAAGACGATTTTGATCCATTGACCTCTGGGTTCTGGGCCCAGCGCGCTTCCTCTGCTCCGCTCTGTGCTACCATTGACTGAACAGGCCTTGTTTTAGGAGAGCATTATCTGTCTTTGTCTCTGCCCTGCTCTCCTGCTCTCTTTCCCCCCCAACCGGTCAAAGCAGAAGGCCGTCCCCACTGATCCTGGATCTGCTCGACGTTCCTGCCTGTTAAAAGGAAGGTTTTCATCACCACTGTTGCAGGATGTCCTTGCTGATGGAGAATTGTTGGTGTAGGTTCATTGAAGGAGTTTGGTGCTGGACCTGCTCTACTAGTAAAGAGTCATGAGATAACTTTTGTTGTGACTTGACACACACACACACACACACACACACACACACACACACACACATTCATTTCTTCCTGCCATGAACACAGACTGTGTGTTTAATGTTAACAAAAATTCTACTTTGTCAGTGAATTAATTCATTTCATATTGCAGTCTCCAACTTTCAGTTTCTGTCAGGATGGCTGAGCGGTCTAAGGCGCTGCGTTCAGGCCACAGTCTCTCCTGGAGGCGTGGGTTCAAATCCCACTTCTGACAAAGGACATTTTCTCCACATTCCTATGCATCCACAATGGTACATTCCAAACCCGGCTGAAGCTGCTCTCCACTGATGGGAGTGAGTAGTTGAACTGGCAGCAGAGGAGGCAAAGGTGCTTCCCTGTGACGGTCCAACATCGCCAGGTTTCCTCCAACATGGAGCAGCCACCAAACTCTTAACTTCAATGTTGGATCAAAGTCAGCTGAAGGAATGTGTTTGGTTCAAAATCACATTTGTGTTCATCCTTCAATTAACATTTTGTCCATTAACTTCATCTCATCACATGACTAAAGTCTGGGTTCTGTGTTGGTGGTAAACATCCTTCCACTCACCCAGGCTCCCCACTGGTCTGCACACAGAAATGCATATTTTACTGGTTTAACCAGTTCCTCAAGTAGTTTAGGAAAAAAGACACTTTGTTAGCTCCTGTAAAGGTCCCACTTTGGGTCGTAACACTTTTTTCCTGACTGCTTGACGTCTCAGTCAGAACAGCTGAGATGAGAACTGAATGTCTGGATTTCTTCCTGACATCATCAGGGTCTGAGGAGCTCATTAAAAAAAGGATTCAGTCAGATGGGAGTTAGAACTTGGAGACCAAAGAAGGAACCTCCAAATTCAGGACCCTGAGATCAAAGTGAGCGCTCTGATCTCAGAGGTCTGGGATATTTCACATCCTGATGGCCCTCCAAAATAAGAGCCCTGTGTCACTGTCTAAAAATCATCATTTGTTTGTGAAAAAATCAGGGTATGTTTGTCAGACTTTGTCAGACCTTTCCCCAAATCATCATTTGTTTGTGGAAATTAGATCCAGAAAACCACTGCAGTCCCTCATACATGATTAGTGCCATAGTTTGTCTCACTCGTTTCATCTTTGATGGTTCCATGGTGGAATGGTGAGCACTCTGGACTCTGAATCCAGTGATCCCAGTTCAAACCTCAGTGGGCCCTCCAGCAGGTCTCTGACAGGTGTTGATAGAGGAGTTGTGGTTGCTGACTACAGTGGAAGACACCATCAACAATGGTGTGTAGAAGCTCTCAGCTCCTTCAGTCACATGACTGGGTCATCCTGTCATGTCAGTGATGTCACTTGGCGGGACTGCCATTGCATTCTTAATTCTATAACATCTGAGATTAAAATCTATGGAATTACAACCAACAAGCAGCCAAACACCTGATCAGATGCTCCTTCATCAGGCTGAGGAGAATCAATCTAAACTGGGATGAAGAAAATTAACTGAGAGGAGAAACCTCCTGATTGGCTGACATGGACCCACCTGATCCATGTCAGCCTTGTTGGAGCAGAAAGAGGTGGATCAGAGGAATCAGTGGATCAAGACTCAGGTGGCAGATGAAGAGTCCCTGTATTCACAATGGAGTCAGAGAAATCTTCCAACGTGAGAGAACGTGACAGACCATTTTATACCAAAGACAGGCTGTGTGTGTGTGTGTGTGTGTGTGTGTGTGTGTGTGTGTGTCCCTACTGACTGGAAACTGAATAATAACCAGACTAACTTTTATCTTTGACCAAGTCTGGTTGACTCACTAAATTCATCACTAAAGTGATTATTTAATTAATAAACAGGACATTTGTCTAAAGTCATGATCAAATTCTTGTAAAATCTGAGCAACGAGGGTTTGAAAATGTTCAAATGAGTCAAAACAATGTCCTGGGATCAACAGGGACCTTTAGATCCACACCAATTTTCCCTGACCTCATAGAAACTGGAACCTTTCAACAAATAAATTCAAATTCAACTCAGCAGCAACTCTAGAACAGTCGCTAACTTGCTAATTCCTGTTAGCTCCAGATCAGACAATGCAGGCTCACCTTCACGCTTGGTTGTACGACCGCCACCAGTTGAAGCTTCTCTGGTTCAACAAACTCTGGGGACTCAAGACACAAGTCAGCACCGGTGCAGGTCCAGATCCAGATGTTAGCTGAGGGGGACAATGTCTTAAGGGAGCTCCAGGGAGCTGGTTTGAACTGGTCCCTCATCTCTGTGAGTAGAAACCATCTGAGGTGGAGGGGGAAGATCTGCTTTGACCTCCTGATCTCCCAGTAAAGCCAGTATAGATGTTGAGCTTGGAGGAGTTGATGGCCTCCTTCATCTTCTTGTTGGAGATGTTTGCTAAACTCAGCACCACCACAGATCAGAGGACCGTCCACTTGTCAGCTGGACACTGGAGTTCTAGTGACCTGCAGGATCTTAGTTGTGGTGGCAGCAGGCCTGTTCCAAGAGCTTTGCTCACATTCCTGATCAGGCTTCATCATGGTTCTGGACCACTGAGTGATAGAAGCTGATCCTGGGGGTGGACTGTCTTTAGGGGGCTGAGGTGTCTGGTGGTCTTGGTGGACCCTCTGCATCTCAAGCTGAGACCACAGAGTCCTGTGTTCTTGAGTCATTGTCTATAGTCTCTGTTGTTGGAGAGCTCAGTGTGGTCCCTGATGGTCTAGTGGCTAGGATTTGGCACTTTCACCGCCGCGGGCCGGGTTCGATTCCTGGTCAGGGAATGAGTTATTTAGAGGTTGAGGGAGAGGTGATCAGGTGGTCCACATGATGGTGGAGGTGATGAAGTGTGAATCCATCATGGCTCCACTCTCACCCCCCATTGTAGTGTTCTTGGTTCACTCTGCCATGGCCCCATGTTGAAGGGTGACTGTCTCATTCAGGTTCAACCCTTAGTTAGACTCTATTAAGTCACTGACTCCTGCAAGGACAAACTGTAATCCTCCTTAGTAGCTTTGGTTCCTTGCAGCACAGAAAGTCCATTCACTGATGTAGGAACTGGAAAACTTAGAGCTCCTGTTCTCGGTTCCTTCCTCCATTGAGCAGAACAAACACAGAACAGAGAGCAGTTCCTCCTACAGTTCTCAGAATGTCTGAGGGCACCAAAGAAAGGAGGGAAATGCAATCACTGTTGAATTCATTTACATTTCTTATATTTGATCAAAGCTAGAACTTAATAAGCTGCCATCGACCTTGATGACCAACTCCTTCACTGTGTAGTTTAAAGTCCCTGGTTTGATTTGTGTCAGGACTTCAGAAGCTCCAATCCTCTCTAAGGTCCAGTGAGAATGGAAGAGATTATAAATGAGAGAAGCAGGGCCCTCACTCAGAACTGAACCAGCTCAGTTGGGAGAGCCTTAGACTGAAGATCTAAAGGTCCCTGGTCTGATCCCAGGTTTCAGCAGAGGAGCAGCATTGACTTTAATTTCCAGTGGAGGAACTGCAGACATGAAGGAAACTAACATCTTGTCCTGTGCATTCTTGAGACATTCAGGACATTTTTGGAGCCTTTTGTTGGATTTTGCCACAGAGAATCAGAGCCAATCAAAAGCATGGTGGACTTCAACATGGAGGATTGAACAAGTCAAGAAAGTATCAGTTTGACCTTCACAGGTGTTTCTGTTCCTGTCTCAATGCTGTAGAAAGAGCCTGAGGAGCTCAGACGGTAGAGCATCAGACTTTTAATGTGAGGGTCCAGGGTTCAAGTCCCTGTTCAGGTGCTGTGGAGGTTCCAGTGTTTGACAACATGGTACTGGATGAAGTTCAGTGTTGAACAAACTGTCATCATCAAAAGTAGAAGTGTTCTTGTCTTGCTACTGTGAGACTGTTGCTAGGAAAGTGACCACTAATAATTTCATGTGGCATGCAATTAACAAAAGACCACAAATGACACTGGTCAAGTTAATTTTATTTGTATTGCGCCAAATCACAACAAAAGTTCTCTCATGACTCTTTACTAGTAGAGCAGGTCCAGCACCAAACTCCTTCAATGAACCTCCACCCAACAATTCTCCACCAGCAGCACATCCTGCAACAGTGGTGATGAAAACCTTCCTTTTAACAGGCAGGAACGTGGAGCAGATCCAGGATCAGTGGTAAGGGATGTTTGCTTTGACCGGTTGGGGGGAAAGAGAGCAGGAGAGCAGGGCAGAGACAAAGACAGATAATGGAGGAAGACAGATATACAGAAGGAAAGAGAGGGACAGAGATAAAGAGAGAGAGAAGGGAAGAGACTGGTGGACAGACAGGAGAAGTAGTGAAGGGTGAATGAGGCGTCATGAAGCCTGTGGACGCCATGACACTGTGTTACTGTCACTGAATACTGACACCTGCTGGACTGTAAACTTCCCTGCAGGCTTGACCGACTGAACTGACACTGATTTGATGACCCGTGAACACAATGAGATCATTGAAGTCTTTGCGTTCATACTGGATCGTTCCATGTCTTTGAACAATGGGACCATGATGTGAAAGTCTCAGTGAAAGTGATGGGAATGAGGACGCTTTGTTTTTACAATTTTTATTAAAAAAAGAAGTTTTTCCAACGTTTTCAAATCAAGTCTGTTGGGTTTCTTGAAGCGATTTCTCCTGCCGTGGAGAACACACGCTCACATGGCCCTGATGATGACGGCCTGCACAGGAAGTCTGTGGCCAGCAGGAAGAGGCTGGGACAGGCAGTCTGCTGGCTCTTCAGTGCACCAGAGGATCTTGAGTCCGTCCAGTATCTGCTAGTATCGCTGTACTCGCTGTACTTGATGTACTCGCTGTACTTGATGTACTTGCTGTACTTGATGTACTCGCTGGAGTTCCACTTCTTCCAAGTCTCCCCACTTCATCATCCAAGTGCTGCCACAGGTCATTTAAAGAAAAAACAAACAAACAAACAAACCGTCCTTTTAGTACAATTTCCAAAAACCAACACGATGATGAACAACATGGCTGATGGGGCTGAGAGAGCTGTGATGGAAACGAAGCTGCAACAGACGCGCGGACCAGAGGGAGGAAACCACGGCGTTTCACTGCTTTACATTTAGAATCTCACGCCAAGCCGGAGAAGCAGGTCCTGAATCAGTCACGTGGTCACTGCTGGCTGGCGAGGCTTCGGACGTCACCACATACGTCATCAATACGCGCTTCACAAAACGAGAAGAAGACGCGGGAAGCTTTGAACACAACAAGAAAAGAAGGAGAAGTCCGTGAAGCCCCGGCCTTTGTCTCCTGAAGGCTGAGTGGCGCCGGTAGAACCTCAACATGTGCGCCGCGCAGCTGCTGCGGGTGTCGGTCCAGGAGCGGATCCTCGCCGCCGCTGAAGACTTCCTGCTGCAGCTGGGAGAAGGAGACTCAGCGGCTGGAGTCCCGGTGCTGAGAGCGCTGCTCACCGAGCGGCTGGCGGCGGCCGCGGAGCAGATCGTGGCTCTGCTGGAGGAAACCGTGGCGGAGTACGAGCGGGAGAACCGCCGGCAGAGGTTGCTGCTCGATGCCGTGCTGAAGCCCCGAGTCAGGCTGGACAGAGCAGGTGAGTCCCCCGGACCTGCTGGGCCCCTCATTCAGCCAGGAAGTGGAGCTGCAGCAGGGCCGGTTCTAGACAGGCATTTGTAAGGGGGCAGACAGGAATGTGAAGGGGGCACATGGTGGCCACTGAGGCGGGAAAGGGTGTGGTGGTGTTGGGGGGGGGGGGGTAGGTGGTTCTCTGGATCACTGTTGTTGTCATGTAATTGGATTGCACTTTGTCAGACCTTCACCCTCAGACCGGTTAAACCTGGTCCCACATGAAGGCTAAAGCCCAGTTCACTCCAAGATTTTAGGCGTCAGTCACTTCCCTCCCCATCAGGCTGAGGCATCAATGACCACCACACTACAGTAATGAGGGTGAACAGATCCAGGACAGCAGACATGGGAGCTCTGGCAGTGGGGGAGTGACGCAGAGCCAACAACTACAATGAGGAGGGGCATGGATTCTATGAAGGGTTCACCACATCCTTGGACACAGGATTCTTGGCTCCATGGTAGCGCACAAAGGACCTGGAGGGCTGCGTTCTGCTCCACCTCCATGTTTACAATGAAAGGGGCGTGCGCTGCGTCCAAGAGTTTCCTGGTCAGCTGTGCAGTTGGCCACGCCTTCTGACGGGGAAAATCATGTAGTCTGAACACTCCTGTGCACCAACAAATCTTGTGGTGTGAACAGCAGCCTGATTGAGCGTCGATGGTGTGAACAGCAGGGCCTGTCGCTAACAAAAAGTAGCGTAGTTTGAACAGGGCTTGAGCTTCTGCTGGTGGAACTCTGAGGGTCCCTGAGGCCCCAAACCCCTGACCAGGAGGAGGTGGCAGTCCCTCTGGGCCAAATTAAAAAAGAAAACTAAAAAAACATTTCTGGTTCCAATTCTGAGATCAACTTACAAAATAAAGTCAGACTCAATAAGAGCTCTCAATGTAGCCGATATTTACCAAACTGAAGGGTTGGCGTTGTGTTAAACCTCTTGTTTGTCTTCTTGTCCTGTTCTCAGCTTCTTGTTTGGAGCCCCTGAACAGCTCCACTCTCCTTTCTCACCAATCCACTCCTCAACAACAGCCTCCTGTTTCCCTTTGCAAACTCTAACAAACCTCCATATCCAAGTCATGTGTTCTGGACTTCTCATGGCCCAAGTTGACCAAAGTCCTCTTTCTTTGATGGAACGTGGTTTGATGGTAGGGGGTTCAGATCTGTGACAAAGCAGAGAAGGAACTCTCCCAAGATGCTGAGACGCATCAATGACACGGAGGAATGAATGTACAAAACCATTCAGCAGAGGGGACCAGTGACCTTTGACCTGGGTGACCCAACGTTGATCCAAGCATCTGAAGCCAGCGTTTCTGTTCCCAGTTTGCTGACTGGTCCTCAGTAGCAGGACGTCTCTGTTCATTGAGTTGATTTCTGTTTCTGTCTGTTGCTCCGCTGTTTCAGAGTCAAATGAAGAGATTTCTGATGTTGCTGTTTGTGTCCTGCAGATGTGGAGCAGCTGCTGGTGATTAAAGAAGAGGTTCCCCCTGAGCTGCAGGACCCAGAGCCCCCCCACATTAAAGAGGAGTGGGAGGAGCTCTGGACCAGTGAGGAGGGAGGGCAGCTTCAAGGACAGCAGGAGGCTGATATCACCACGTTCCCCTTCACTCTGGTCCCTGTGAAGAGTGAAGGGGACGAAGAGAAACCTCAGTTCCCACAGCTTCACCAGAGTCTAACTGAGGAGAACTTGAAAGAAGAGTCTCTGAGCAGCAGCCCAATTCATCCTCTGAAAACAGAAGCTGATGAAGAAGAGAGTGGAGGACCAGAACCAGAACCAGCCAGCAAGGTAGATCCAGATCCACTTGTACAACCCCAGACTGAAGACCAGATGTCAGACTCTTCTGAATCTGAGACAGAAGTCAGTGAGGATGATTGGGTCAGACCTGATAACACGGCCACCTCTGAGCACAAGGAACCCTTTGGTTCAAGGAGGAATTTGCTTCAGAAATTGAGCCCAGGACAGGAAGTGACTCATTGCAGCTCACTGATAAGACACATGAGAACGCACACTGGGGAGAAACCATTTCCCTGCTCAGTGTGTGGCACAAGATTTTCAGAAAATGGATGTCTAAAAAAGCACATGAGAACTCACACAGGGGAGAAGCCATTCCCCTGCTCAGTTTGTGGCAAAAGATGGTCAGACAAGGGAAATCTGAAAAAACACATAAGAACGCACCCCGGGGAGAAACCATTTTTCCAAACGTGGCACTGAAGCTGTGACAAAAGAGTGGGAGAAGCAGGTTGAAAGTCAAATAATGAATGTATTTAACTATTAAAACACAACAGTAATTCAAAAATGGGCCCAGGTGCTTCCAACTCGGAGGACTGATCAGCTCCCCACCCTCCACATACCTGCTGCAACACCAGAAACATCATGAAAAACATGAGATTCTGTGTGACTTTTCTGTTAAACCTGTGTTGGGAGCTAATTTGCGGTATGCACCCAAAATTGGTTACATTTAGATGCTGCAAAAATACATCCCTGAAATTCTTCAAAATAATTAATAACACAAGAACACACATTAGGTTTGTTTTGCACTGGAATTGTCCTTGAAGAGCTTCACAAGTGGGGAGAAGGATTTTAAACTCCACGCTGGATTTTACTGGAGGCCAGTGCAGCGAAGTTAAGACTTGGGGGTCTTGCTTCTTAGTTCCTGTCAATTTGCATGCAGCTGCATTGTGGACCAGCTGCAGAGTCTTCAAACACTTGTTAGTACAGCCTGATAATAAAGAGTCACAATAGAGCAGTGACATCACTAGATAATGTGTCTCGAAGGGTTTGGGGCCAAGCACAGGAACTTCTGTCTTATCAGAGTTGAACAGTGAAAAGTTATAAGTCATCCAGGCCTTCATGTCTGGAATGCATGCTTGTAGTTTAGACAACTGTTGGCCTTCATCCAGCTTTATTGAGAAATAAACTGGGTATCATTTGTGTAACAGTGGAAATGTATGGAGTGTTTTTGAATAAAATGACCTAAAGGAAGCATATATAAAATGAAGAGTATCGGCCCCAGCACTGAACCTTGGGGAACACCGTGTTTAAATTTTGGTTAGATCTAAGATTTATCATAAATGAGTACAAACTCTAATCGACTCACAGAGGGAAAGACTTCATCCAGCAGCCTGGAAGGTCTTGAATCTAAGAGACAGGTTGAAGGTTTTGATGAGGTCATCATTGAATGAAGTTCTGGACTGTTAATTTGATAAAAGTGGTCTAAAGAAACATCTGGTTCAACAGCAGTTTCTGTGTTGACTGAGTTTACAGGTAAATTAGAATCTCTTGAGGACAGGAGCTGATTAATTTGATCCTAATAGTTCCTATCTTGTCCTCAAAGAAGCTCCTAAAGTCGTCTCTACTGAGAGCTGAAGGAGTCCAGGGACTACAGAGTCAGGACTCTGTCAGTTTAGCTCAGTGCTGGAAAGAAACCTGGACTGTTTTCTGTTCCTCTGTTAGTGATGAATAATAGGAGGCTCTGGCTCTACTGAGGACCTTCTTA
The DNA here is from genome assembly GCF_037954235.1 of Aulostomus chinensis. Lineage (NCBI taxonomy): Eukaryota > Metazoa > Chordata > Actinopteri > Syngnathiformes > Aulostomidae > Aulostomus > Aulostomus chinensis. The sequence goes on along the minus strand of NC_141320.1, from coordinate 51,499,447 downwards.
TCCATTTGAAGACTTGTCTGCCTCTTGTTTAGTTGCCTGGAGATGGAAGTCTACCACACAGCTGTTCTCTTTTGTTTATCTTCTTTTAAAGGAGCAATGGAGTCTGGAGTTGTTGGTAGTGAACCTGCAGTTTTATCTACTATGAGGTCCACCTCCAATGACTCAATTCAGAATCAGGGATCTCTGTAGTAGGGAGACATGTTATTGAGTGTAACACAGGTGGAATGACTTCCTTCAGATGTGGTCAGACCCACCCTGAGAGTTTGGGGAGAACCCTTGAAGCCTGGGACTTCAGGTCCAACGCTGAGTCCACGGCGTGATGGAGAGTTTGATGATTCATCAGCACAATCAAACTCTGAGAACTCCTCCCTCCCTGGTTGATCTGAGTCAAAGTTCCCATGTCTGATCAACTTCCTGTCCTGATGACATCACTACTGCAGGTGACCAGTTAGCATTGCTCTGTTTGATGAAGCTGCGTTCAGGGAATGAGCAAGTTTCCCTTTGTGTCACTGCTTCTCTACTAATCTGATCTCTGATCAGTTCACCAAGAAGAGTCTGGGGTCAGGGGCTGGATGAGTAGAGCTGTTTAGTCAGGAGGAGGCTGCTCTGATTGGTTCCTGACACTGAAACAAGGCCAAAGCTCAAGTACACAGGCTCACATATTGAAGTATTCTCAGTCTTCCCACTTCAAGTATTTTCCCACTTCAAGTATTTTCTACTCTCCACACCAAGTTACCTCTTATGTTAAGTTACTTGCTGAGAGTTGTGCAGGACACTTGGATGGAAACATAACCTTTTTCTCTAATCAGCACAACAATGTGGGCGTGGAGTGAATCAACACCATAACAGTAACGAGGAATGAATGCAGCAGCCATCTTGGAATCACCAGGTTTACAAGGCTTCCACTCGGTGAGAGCAACCCCTCGATGGAGGAGAAGAAGCCGGACCATCAAGAAGACCTGAAAGAAGACAGCAGAGGCAGGAAGAGGAACCAGAGACACACAAACAGACACAACACTGCCACCTTCTGATCTGATGACAGCAGAGTTGAATGTGTGGACTATTTGGAGGCCAAGCCTCACAATAAAAGAAGCATTTTCATGGGAATGTGTTCCATCCAGGGCTTCACAATAAAAGCATTTGAAATGTTGAGTCATTTTAACAGATGTTTGTGTGTCGGCTGTCCTATGAGTCACAGCAGGTTGACAGTTTGGGGAGAAACTCTTGAAGACTGGGACTTGAGGGGCCCGTTTCACAAAGCAGGTTCATCAAACCCTGAGTTTCATCCTGATCTCTGAGTTGATCTACCCTGAGATAGAAAACTCTGAGTTTTTGGTTTCAGAACAGCGGATTTGAATCAGTTTGATCAACTCCGAGTAGGTCCACCTGGGGTAAAGCGCGATCACGACAACTCTAAAAAGCCAGCATAAATAGAGCCCCGATCCACCGAGTCACCATGGCGACGGAGAAGAGGAGAGCTTTGTTTTTCACGTCAGTGCAGTTGGAAATCTTGATGCGATCATGTGAAGAGTTCCAACACGCGTTAAAAAAAGAAGTGCAACACCGCTGCAGCTGCAAAAGAGAGAGAGATGGTGTGGAGGAACATTGCTGCTCGGTCAATGCGTGAGTTTAAATGTAGTCCTTAGCAATCATGATTATTACGGAGGAAGCTGCTTACATGGTAGTGCATTAATTTACATCATTTAGATGCAATACTGCGGGGGAGAAACACACTTGGCAGCAACTGAAAATGAAGCATAAAAACATGATTCAAACAGGTCAGACCACCTCAGGGGTACCCCAGGTTCTGCATTGTAAATTAAATATTAAGTGGCTGTTTGACTGTACAATAGTTGTTTGATCACCAACACAATGATGGTTTCATACACAAATGTCTTCATCAATATCATGTCCTGTTAAATAAGTCAGCCTATTTAAACTAACACAGACTTCTGCTCAGCCAACAGAAAGAAGGCAGACGCCCGTAAAACGGGTGGTGGTCCAGCACCACCACCTCTAACAGAGGCACAGGAGCCAGAGTTTAGGAAGGCCAGTGGCTGAGGGAGTTCATCCTTAGAACCCAACCCCCAAGACACCAGTGCCTTCATAAAATGTAATATGGCTCGATATATATATATATATATATATGTGTGTGTGTGTGTGTGTGTGTATATGTATGTGTATATATATATATATATATATATATATATATATATATATATATATATATATATATATATATATATATATATATATATATATATATATATATATACATACACATATGTACCCATGACTTTATTTCCCAACAGATTCTGCTGGTGCCATTTGCCTTGTCACAACAGACACAGTCACTGTCAGTAAATTCTTCAAAGATTTTCTCAATGTTATTTCAAGTCACTGAAACATCTCTCCTCCAGGACGAAGAGGATGGACAAACGCTGTCTGCTGCCTTTACAGTGGGGGACCCAGAAAGGCCTGTAGAAGTCACATCTTGATACATTCCTGATTCTTCTCCCATTCATATTTCTTACCATTCTGGTGGGATATAGAGACATCAGCCTACACTGAAGTATGAAGACAGTCTTGTCCTCTTTAACAGAGCATGGCTGGGCAGGAGGGTCCCTCGACCTCCAGTGCACACACTGACACAGTGAGATGTTCAGTCGACAGATTCATGTCCAACTGTCTAATCCTCATGTTCTCAGTTACCAGTAAAGGAACTTTACAGAGTCCACCTGCTGAGAAAAATGTAAAAAAGTGACAAAGAAATGCAGTCCTTGGACCGCCAGATTAGGAAAGCAGATCTGGAAACAGAACGACTGGAGCCCAAGTTAGAGGGGGGTGCATGGCTCCAGGTGAATATGTTAACTAGTGGAACGTGAACTGAACGAGCTTTTTGATTGCTAGGAAATAAAGAAGACCAAATGAAATGTGTATTGTTCCTTTATTGGACTGTGGTGGGGAGGATGATTGCTAATTAAATGCCAAAGTGATTCTGACATATGGTGTCTCTGACGGCTCTGCTGTCCTGGATAGCTGGCAGGTGGATGGGGTCGTCATCAGGCTCTTCCATTTGTAGGGCAGGGTGTTGCTCTCCTCTCATAGTGGCAATGTTATGAAGAATACATGCCACAAGAATATCACAGGCCCTCTCAGGGGACACCCTGAGGTGACCTAGGCACTGGAAACGGGCTTTTAGCAGGCCTGTGGTCATCTCCACCTCTGGTCCTGCAGTGAGCCCAGTTGAAGTTCTGTTGGGGGCCTGGTTCAGGGTGCGGGTAAGGGGTCAGCAGCCTGTGTTGGCATGGGGAACCCCTGTCACCCAGCAGAAGGCCATCAAACTCTCCTGTAATGTATAGTGGATACCTGAGAGTGGATTAAAGGAGGGAGACAATTGACTTCTATTGTGCAAATCTTGAGGCTGTACTTACCACGTTGCAGTCTGTTGCTCAGGTCAGACACACAACATCTTGAGTCAGGGACAGACCCAGGCCACTATCATCCTCAGAATGTTGTGGCAGTCCAGCTGTCATGATGACAAAGATGGATTTGGACTGTGACCCAACGACTCAGGTCCTGACACCAGCAGACCCCTCACCACCTGCAGCCTTTTTCCAGCTCCACCAAACCCACCATTCACTGCCTCCACATCATCTGGGCATCAAAAGCAGCTCAGACCTGCTGCAGCTCAGAGACCTCAGCCATTTTTAGGATGTCTCCATGATTCTCCTTCACAGGATTTTCATTCAGAAACAAGAGAACTGTCAAAGACCACAACAGTTTTCAGCTTGCTGCTAACAGTACTTCAACTACCATTCCACTGTGTAATGGCAGTGACTGATGTGTACTATATGCAGTATTAATCAAGTACAGCCCTGACTGATACTTTATCTCCAATGCTAGGAAGGATAAGAATGTTGAAATGGACCCAGCAGGAAGAGAATCTCAAGTCATGGCAACTTTACTGAGCAGCACTCAGTTAAGTTCAGGAAACACCAGACATTTTTACCACCTGTCAATGAAGTAGTCAGTAAAATAAATACTACACTGAACAGTAGTGGAGGGAGAACAGAGCTGGAAATGAGACCTTACTGGAGGGAATGAATCTAGAAATGTTAGCGTTCTTTCAGTTGAAGAAATCAGATTTGGGAGGGATGCTCTGGACGTTTTCATCCATTTTTATTTCATCCAGATAAACAAATCATGTCTTCTACTTGGGCAGAATACGCTAACATTGCTAACTGGCTAATATTATTTTATAACTTCAGGCCTAAATTTGGGATTGACTGTTAAAATTGTTCACCTCACCTTTGTAAGCACCAGGTTTTGTCTTGATGATGTCATTCTATTTGTCTCTGGTTCTTTCCATTCATAAATCAAACTTGAATGTTAGCTAGCCTGCTCTTACTGTGTTCCATCAGCTGCAGGTTTGACCACAGGTAGCTTAGCTGCCTGCTAACTAATGAATGTTTAGTCCAACAAAGAATGGAGGTTGATAGTCATTCATCCAAAGTCTTTGGTTTCAGATGGAGCCTCAACTGAGACTCCTAGTTCAGAGGATGGGTTTGTTTGCTATCAGGTTGCCACCTTTCTGGAGGAAGACAGGAGACAAGAAAGGACATATTCTTTCACCAGGGGGTCAAAGCAGACATCAGTCCCCACTGATCCTGGATCTGCTCTACGTTCCTGCCTGTTAAAAGAAGGTTTTAGTCACTACTGTTGATGGATGTGCTTGCTGATGGAGAATTGTTGGGTGTTAACTGATGGAAGGACTGAGGTGCTGGACCTGCTCTTCTTGTAGAGTGTCATGAGATCACTGTTGTTGTGATTTGGCACTAAAAAAATAAAATTGATTTGACTGAAATGGAAACTGTTGGGGGGGGTGTAGCCTCCATAGGTTATGTCTTTGATCTCTGAATTCTGTGTTTGATCTCTGAATTCTGTGTTTGATCTCTGAATTCAGTCTTTGATCTCGGGGTTCTGAGCATTGATCTCCTGCTTCAGTCTTTGATCTCTGATCATGGAGCTGATCTGGGAGCAGTCCTGATGTTAAATGTTGTGATGAAGGACAGTGTGGAGGTGAAATGGATGAAACATGTCAACATAAAATTAAATTTGAAACTTATTTCAAGCTTTATTTTGTGTTTGATGGCCATTTTTAAAGTCACTCATGATTTGCTTTGACTCCTGGATCCTGTGGTGCCTGATGAGGAGACAACTGGAGCACAAAGTAGGGGAAGAGGTCTTATATGGACCATCAACAGTTGAACGTTGTTGGCAGGACTCGAACCTACGCGGGGAGACCCCAATGGATTTCAAGTCCATCGCCTTCACCACTCGGCCACAACAACCACATTCACGCACATGTGTAGGAGACTGAAATTCACCAAATTATCTTTATTCTTATCTTTATTATTATCATTTTGATGTTCTAGAGGAGACAACATCTGATCTTTGTTAGAGCCACCAGTCAAAGGTTTTCTTTAAAGGCTGTAGCAGCTGAGAATGAGGAATTAATAACCATCTTAGTGAGGACATTTTGAAACAATGACAGAAAAGATGACATTTTGCCAGCTCTGCTGCTCCAGCCAGTGTTGGACAGTGACTTGGGAATCTGTATTGTTGAATATCAGACTCCACTGGCGAGTGGATGCTGTATAAATTCCATCCATAAATGGAGGTGGATCCTAAAAGGGCTCGTTGACTCAGGAGGATCTCTCCACCCTACAGACTGAGAAGGAATCATCAAAGATGGCAGTTGGAGTTCTGTGGATCTGTCCTGGATTCCTCGTCCTCACGGACCAGAAGTCTGTCTGAAATACGACACTGATTGATGATCTTTTCATGAATCTGAAAATGCTTCTAAACTTAAGAGGAAAACAAATCTATCTTTTATATTAATTTTCATCATGGGAACGGACGTCTGCTGTGGTTGGTTTTTAAACGAGAGCAGGAAAGGACAGACAGCAGAAGGCAAATAAATAGAAAGAAGAAAAGACAAAAGAGAGAGAGAGAGAGAAAGAATGAGAGGGAGGGAGGGCTCTTGTGGGGCTACTTCCTGCTCCTCTGCTCCAGTTGGTTCTGCCCTGTCTGCTGGTGTCTCCACTGCTGTCACAGAGCGGCTGATTGTCACACCAAGAGACCGCAAGTGTCTCATGTTCAGTGTCTGGCACGGGACTTTGCAAAAGTAGGTAGTTATAGTTACTAGTTACTTCTGCCAAAATGTAACTGAGATAGTACCTGAGTTCCTCCACTCTGAAAGTAACTACTCACCAGGGAAAGTAACTACTGCAAGAAGACAGACATGTCCTCCCTCAAGCCTCACACAGACCATTGGTCCTGTTTGGTGTTCCAAGTCACACGTCTGGCCTTCTGTTTGAGGGGAGGAAGGTGTGGGGAACCCAACCCCTGGTTTACTGGTAGATTCATCACAGCCGACTTGGCACACACTTTGTCTCTGACCAAAAGACACAACAGGACCTCAGAGGACCGTACGACTCTTCTTTTCTTTTCACCAGGAGAGAAGTCTTTGTTTTTTGGAAAATGGCCGATTGCAACGGTAAGCAATTTCTTTATGTACTGTTGTCTTTAACTGATGCGATGATAAATTACTAGTGTGCTTTTCAACATTTGAAACCTTTTTTTGTTGAGGAAAAGTCCGGTGAGCCTCTCTGTATGATCATATCATGAACAAATAAATATTTGATTGAGTAAACCACTAAAACTTCTAGCCCATGACCTTTGCTTTCAAACACCCAGATTGACCACGTGCCTTCTGTTTTAGGGGAGGAGGGGTGAGGAACCCCAACCCTGCCTTTGAGCTGCTCTGGCTGTTTGACCTCTGTTTAATGGTGATGTTATTTCTGCTTCTCTTTGACTGTATGGAACAAAACAAGCTGAGGGCCAGTGAGTGTATTCAGAGATGGAGGCCAGGCAGCTGGAATCTCCACCAGAGGAAGCTTCAGGGTGTGCAGGACCATACCTGGATCATGAAGACGGGTTCATGGATTGGGAACTTTCAGCCAAACTCATGGAGCGTCTAAGAACTGCTGTCTGACTGCTGCTCAATGCTGCCATGAACACACAGTGGACTGGTGACTGGTGATGAAGCATTCATGTGAGAGCAACCACACGTGGGGAGGAAATACCTGATGACTATTTTGAAAGAGATCATGAAAACATACGGTCCAGGCTTTGGAACAGAAACCTCATCTGCACAATTAGAAAGGACCTGTTCCTGAACCACAGGCTCATCAGTCCTGCTAAGATCACGGGCGCTGCTGAGACACTGTTGGAGACACTGTTGGAGACACTGGTGCAAGCAGGGGTGGCACCAAGAGCGACTGGTGACTGTTGGAAAGTACACAGGTAGGTGACCACTGCTGGAACATTCATGCTGAACAAGCAGGATCTCAAACATTGGTATTCTACGTAGGTGGCGCTACAGAGTTGGATGTACTTTTTTGACTACTCTGACTTTGCCTACATGCAGGAATGCTGCCCAGGCCTGTGCACTGCTAATGGGACTGATGGGTGCCCTCAACCTTGCATGTCCCCCACGACTGTGCTACACTTCTGAAGTGTTTCAAAAACTTCTCTTGGATCTGGATGGACTTCAACTGTCCCCCAAAGTCCACGCATTAAAGGTGAAATTGTCTTGAATGAAGATTTGAAGTGACAAACTTCACAATGCCAAACCGATGAGGTCAGGTTTGAATGGACGATGTTGCAGTTGAACAAGATTTGAAAGCACTTTGATGAAGCGTTTCAGGAGTTCTTGTCACGCTCACTGACTGTTACACACTTGCGCTCACACACTCTCACACACTCACTTTACAGATGTGCGGTACACACACGGTGAAGAGGTTTTTGCTAAGAACATTTTTGTTTTGTTTTTTAAGAACATTTTTGTTTTGTTTTTTTAAGAACATTTTGGTTAGTTTTTTCCTGAACGTACTTGGAATACATTGATTCTTAAAAATAAATATGTATTTGTACTTTGACTACTCTAAATTGACCGTAGGTATGAATGTGAGTGTGAATGGTTGTTCGTCTCTGTGTGTTGGCCCTGTGATGGACTGGCGACCTGTCCAGGGTGAACCCTGCCTCTCACCCGTTGACGCTGGGATAGGTTCCAGCCCCCCCGCGACCCTTAATGTGTAGGAATAAGCGGAACACAATGTATGGATGGATGTATTTATTTGTACTGTATTTTAGTTGTGTGATCCTCTTCCTGAGCCTGTCTACCTGGACAGTGAGGACCAACAAGACAGCCTTGGTGCCTTTCTGAAGGCAGTACTTCATAGAACACCAACACAACTGAGCTTCACGGATGAAGTGCAGTTCATCTTTGGTGTTCTAGTTCCTGAGGGAGGCCTCACCATGGATATACTTTACAGAGTTTGTCCTTGCAGCAGTCAGTGACTTAATAGAGTCTAACAAAGGGTTGAACCTGAATGAGACAGTCACCCTTCAACATGGGGCCATGGCAGAGTGAACCAAGAACACTACAATGGGGGTGAGAGTGGAGCCATGATGGATTCACAGTTCATCACCTCCACCATCATGTGGACCACCTGATCACCTCTCCCTCAACCTCTAAATAACTCATTCCCTGACTGGGAATCGAACCCGGGCCGCAGCGGTGAAAGCGCCGAATCCTAGCCTCTAGACCAGGGACCACAGTGAGCTCTCCAACAACAGAGACTATAGACAATGACTCAAGAACACAGGACTCTGTTGTCTCAGCTTGAGATGCAGAGGGTCCACCAAGACCACCAGACACCTCAGCCCCCTAAAGACAGTCCACCCCCAGGATCCTGCACCCCTCTGCTCCAACTCAGCCCTCCATTCATAACTGACTTTGTCTCAGTCTCTTCACAATGCCAGTCACTGAAACACTGACAATGTGATGGGGGCTTCCTGTCTTTACTGCATTTTCTTCAAGGCTCACTACTGCTACTTCCTACAGTCGTCTCTACTGTGTACTTGTACTACCAGTTGTTATGAGCATCTGTGGATTTCTAAATATTTCAGTCATCAGTTTGCAACTGTATAGTGATGATGGGTCAGTTTAGAGCTGTCAATCAATGTTAATAATTGATCTTAACATCTGTACATTATTTTAGGAACACAAATACTTTTACTTCATTCTGAGGATGAGCAGACGTTCAATATAATTCTCATTTCCTGGTCAAAGACTCCTGCTAGTCACAGAGGATCTGGGCTGGATTGGAAAGCTTCTGAGAGGGAAACCTTCACTCTGGACTGGACTGAGAACGGAGCAGCCTCAGCTTCCTGGAGCCTGACTTGCCTCTGTGGTCTAAGGCTGTGTGGGCTGACATCACAGTGAAACTACTGAGATCACAGAGCCTTTGAGATCACAGGCTGACTTCCTTTTTATCCCTAAAATGAAGAATAAAAATGTTGTGTCTGTGTTTGTGTTGCTGCATCAGTTAAACAGTGACTCTGACAGAGGGGGTGTAGCTCAGTGGTAGAGCGCATGCTTTGCATGTATGAGGCCCCGGGTTCAATCCCCGGCATCTCCAGCTGGTCCTTTGGAGCCTTCATCTTACCAGCTAAATTGATCATTAAATGTGACAACAGTTGATAACAAACTACCAGAAGAGAAACCAGTCTGTTGCATATCAAAGTATTTATAGCTGGGTCAGCGTGACTGTGAGCCTTCATAGCCAGCATGAAGGAGCTGGTTTCATCTTTGCTGGGGAAATCCCACACACAGCTGCTCTCAGTTCCAAATGTGTGTGTCCTCACTCCTCCGTCCTCCTGCTGCCCTCAGAATACAGACACAATTCAACCTGGCAAGTTTGGAGCATAGAAGTGCTCCTGAAGAGATGTGTGTCAGCCCACAGCTGGCTGTTCTTACCTGGAACCTCAAGATGAAACTGCTTCCACAGATTGGAAATGAATCTGATGTTGACTTTTGGACAAATCACCTGTTCATCAGTTCCATCCATTTTCTACTGCTTATCTTGTTATAGAAAGGAGTCTATCTGCTGTGTGACTGAGGCAGTTACTGTGAGCTGCTGCATGTCTCAGTGTGTGTGTGTGTGTGTGTGTGTGAGTGTGTGTGTTGTGGCAGGATAGCGCCACACTCCCCACCGTGAGGGGCAGTGTGGCAGACGATAGTGAGCGGTCACCTAGAAGTAGACCTGGTCCGACCCTTCTCCGTCCTTTCCACTTCCTCTCCCTCCTTTACGGAGCCGACAGCCGTGCGTGGTGGCGTCTCGCTGGTCTGCAGATCGGTTACAAACAAAGGTATGCATGCTTGCTCTGCTCCATTATTCAGTGTCATGGGCCCCCTGTTTGCTCCAGTTTTGCTCCGTCCAGCGGTGTGGTGGTACCCTTGAGCTGGGCTGTCTCCCTTGGGCCGGTGTGTGCGTGGTGCGCTTTCTGTGGGTAAGACACGTAGTTGTCTGCCTTTCATATCAAGCTGCCGATGATCTGTGGTGTTCTGATTATCCTCTCCCGGCCATCGTTTGTGTAGTCTGGGCTGCTGGCTTCCTCCTCCTGCCTCGTCTGACGCCACGATTCTGCTCTCCGGTAGGAAATGTTTTTTCTTAGCTTTTGTTATTCTGTAATGCCCTTCATCCACATTTTAATCAGGTTAACTTGTTTATTTTGCAGTGCGCAGCCGTCAATTGCTGCTGTGAGCCTCGCTGCTGTTTTGGTTCTTCCTCTTCTTCTCTTCTTCAGTCTGGATTCTTGCTGATTCGGCTCATAACGGCTCTGCTCCCAGTAACGGCGGTTAAAGCCGTGCACTACGGCCTTTATAAGAGCCTCAACGTGGGCCAAGAGAAGGCATCCCGACCCTCATCGGCGCTGAGCCATCCCCCTTGGAGACCGGTTTTACTTAGAGGGGCAGACATTTCCTTAATTACTTGAGTTTATTCCTTTTCTATTTGTTATTTCTTTCTTTGAATTATTACTGTTAGTTGTTGTGGGTTACATTTGATTTATTGTTTAGAACCCTTATTATTATTATTATTATTATCATAGCCTTTTGCTCCCCATTTTGATCATTTGGATTTAAAACAGTTTCTGTTGGGTTATTTGTGGTAGCGATATTTAGTTCGTGTGTGAGGGTTGCCTTGATTTCATGTTTTTGATGGTGTTCTTTTCTTTTCTTTGACAGGTGTGGAGGGCCCAGTGCGGCAGCGGTCCCCCTGGTGATGGTTCCTTATTCATGTTTTTTTGGTTTGCTGTGTCACGGGTGCAGTGTAGTTTTTTTTGGATCCCTCCCCTTTTCGTTACCGCTGTCGTGGTAAGCCCCAGCCCTGTCCCCTTTTCCTTTCGGTAATTCGTCTTGCACTCCTTATTATATCCATTGGTATTCATTTAGTCTGTTGCTCATTTTAAACTATTTTTCTAAGAAAAGTATTTTTATAATTGGAAATCACGGTCCTGTCCTGTTGTATCTCTCGAACTGTGTGCCTTTGTTCAAGTGGAAGCCTGGTCATTTTGAAATTTTGTTTATATCCTGGGGTGAAAGCCCCCAGGTGGCGTTGTCAGCAACTGTTCCCCACCGCTCGCCTTGCCACAGTACGAACCTTAAAAAAATGCAACAGTAAAGTAGTAAGAGTTACTGTTATGTAGTGATAGTTGCTAATGAACTCAAAATGATGCTGACAGTAATGTAGTGATAGTTGCTAATTAACTCAGTGATGCTTACAGTAATGTAGTCAGAGTTTCGAACAACCTCAAAGTGATGCTGACAGTCATTTAGTAAGAGTTGCTAATGAACTCAAAATAATGCGACAGTGATGTCTATGAATTGCGAATAAACTCAAAATGATGCTAAAAGTAATGTAGTGATAGTTGCTAAGAAACTCAGTGATGCTTACAGTAATGTAGTAAGAGTTGCTACGAACCTCAAAATAATGCGACAGTAATGTAGTAAGAGTTGCTACGAACCTCAAAATATTGCGAAAATGATGTTGGAAGAATTGCTAATGAACTCAAAATAATGCTAACAGTAATGGAGTGACAGTTTCGAATAACCTCAAAGTGATGCTGACAGTCATGTAGTAAGAGTTGCTACGAACCTTTAAATAATGCAACAGTAATATAGTGATAGTTGCTACGAACCTCAAAATATTGCGAAAGTGATGTTGGAAGAATTGCTAATGAACTCAAAATGATGCTAACAGTAATGTAGTGATAGTTGCTAATTAACTCAGTGATGCTTACAGTAATGGAGTAAGTGTTTCGAACAACCTCAAAGTGATGCTGACAGTCATTTAGTAAGAGTTGCTTATGAACTCAATTTAATGCTACAGTGATGTCGTAAGAATTGCTAATGAACTCAAAATGATGCTAACAGTAATGTAGTGATAGTTGCTAATGAACTAAGTGATGCTGACAGTAATGTAGTAAGAGTTTCGAACAACCTCAAAGTGATGCTGACAGTCATGTACTAAGAGTTGCTACGAACCTCAAAATATTGCGACAGTGATGTCGGAAGAATTGCTAATGAACTTAAAATGATGCTAACAGTAATGTAGTAAGTGTTTTGAATAACCTCAAAGGGATGGTGACAGTCATGTAGTAAGAGTTGCTTTGAACCTCAAAACAATGCGACAGTGATGTCAGAAGAATTGCTAAAGATCTCAAAATGATGCGACAGTGATTTAGTAAGAAGTGCTAATGAATTCAAAATGATGCTAACAGTAATGGAGTGAACGTTTCTAATAACCTCAAAGTGATGCTGACAGTCATGTACTAAGAGTTGCTACGAACCTCAAAATAATGCGACAGTGATGTCGGAAGAATTGCTAATAATCTGAAAATGATGCGACAGTGATGCAGTAAGAATTGCTAATGAACTCAAAATGATGCTAACAGTAATGGAGTGAAACTTTCGAATAACCTCAAAGTGATGGTGACAGTCATGTAGTAAGTGTTTCGAACAACCTCAAAGTGATGCTGACAGTCATGTAGTAAGAGTTGCTACTAACCTCAAAATGATGCTAATACTAATGTAGTGATAGTTACTAATAAAGTTAAAGTGATGCTGACAGTCATGTAGTAAGGGTTGCTACGAAACTTAAAATAATGCAACAGTAAAGTAGTAAGAGTTGCTTTGAACCTCAAAATAATGCGACAGTGATGTCAGAAGAATTGGTAATGATCTCAAACTGATGGGACAGTGATGTCGTAAGAATTGCGAATGAACTCATAATGATGCTAACAGTAATGTAGTGATAGTTGCTAATCAACTCAGTGATGCTTACAGTAATGTAGTAAGAGTTTCGAACAACCTCACAGTGATGCTGACAGTGATTTAGTAAGAGTTGCTAATGAACTCAATTTAATGCTACAGTGATGTCGTAAGAATTACTAATAAACTCTAAATGATGCTAACAGTAATGTAGTGATAGTTGTTAATAAACTCAAAGTGATGCTGACAGTAATGTAGTAAGAGTTGCTACGAACCTCAAAATATTGCGAAAATGATGTTGGAAGAATTGCTAATGAACTCAAAATAATGCTAACAGTAATGGAGTGACAGTTTCGAATAACCTCAAAGTGATGCTGACAGTCATGTAGTAAGAGTTGCTACGAACCTTTAAATAATGCAACAGTAATATAGTAAGAGTTGCTACGAACCTCAAAATATTGCGAAAGTGATGTTGGAAGAATTGCTAATGAACTCAAAATGATGCTAACAGTAATGTAGTGATAGTTGCTAATTAACTCAGTGATGCTTACAGTAATGGAGTAAGTGTTTCGAACAACCTCAAAGTGATGCTGACAGTCATTTAGTAAGAGTTGCTTATGAACTCAATTTAATGCTACAGTGATGTCGTAAGAATTGCTAATGAACTCAAAATGATGCTAACAGTAATGTAGTGATAGTTGCTAATGAACTAAGTGATGCTGACAGTAATGTAGTAAGAGTTTCGAACAACCTCAAAGTGATGCTGACAGTCATGTACTAAGAGTTGCTACGAACCTCAAAATATTGCGACAGTGATGTCGGAAGAATTGCTAATGAACTTAAAATGATGCTAACAGTAATGTAGTAAGTGTTTTGAATAACCTCAAAGGGATGGTGACATTCATGTAGTAAGAGTTGCTTTGAACCTCAAAACAATGCGACAGTGATGTCAGAAGAATTGCTAAAGATCTCAAAATGATGCGACAGTGATTTAGTAAGAAGTGCTAATGAATTCAAAATGATGCTAACAGTAATGGAGTGAACGTTTCTAATAATCTCAAAGTGATGCTGACAGTCATGTACTAAGAGTTGCTACGAACCTCAAAATAATGCGACAGTGATGTCGGAAGAATTGCTAATAATCTGAAAATGATGCGACAGTGATGCAGTAAGAATTGCTAATGAACTCAAAATGATGCTAACAGTAATGGAGTGAAACTTTCGAATAACCTCAAAGTGATGCTGACAGTCATGTAGTAAGTGTTTCGAACAACCTCAAAGTGATGCTGACAGTCATGTAGTAAGAGTTGCTACTAACCTCAAAATGATGCTAATACTAATGTAGTGATAGTTACTAATAAAGTTAAAGTGATGCTGACAGTCATGTAGTAAGGGTTGCTACGAAACTTAAAATAATGCAACAGTAAAGTAGTAAGAGTTGCTTTGAACCTCAAAATAATGCGACAGTGATGTCAGAAGAATTGGTAATGATCTCAAACTGATGGGACAGTGATGTCGTAAGAATTGCGAATGAACTCATAATGATGCTAACAGTAATGGAGTGATAGTTGCTAATCAACTCAGTGATGCTTACAGTAATGTAGTAAGAGTTTCGAACAACCTCACAGTGATGCTGACAGTGATTTAGTAAGAGTTGCTAATGAACTCAATTTAATGCTACAGTGATGTCGTAAGAATTACTAATAAACTCTAAATGATGCTAACAGTAATGTAGTGATAGTTGTTAATAAACTCAAAGTGATGCTGACAGTAATGTAGTAAGAGTTGCTACAAACCTCAAAATAATGTGACCGTGATGTCAGAAGAATTGCTAATGATCTAAAAATGATGCGACAGTGATGTAGTAAGAATTGCTAATGATCTCAAAATGATGCCAACAGTAATGGAGTGAAAGTTTCGAATAACCTCAAAGTGATGGTGACAGTCATGTAGTAAGAGTTGCTAAAAACCTCAAAATAATGCGACAGTAATGTAGTAAATGTTGCTACGAACCTCAAAATATTGCGACAGTGATGTCGTAACAATTGCTAATGAACTCAAAATGATGCTAACTGTAATGGAGTGAAACTTTCGAATAACCTCAAAGTGATGCTGAGAGTCATGTAGTAAGAGTTGCTTTGAACCTCAAAATAATGCGACAGTGATGTCAGAAGAATTGGTAATGATCTCAAACTGATGGGACAGTGATGTCGTAAGAATTGCAAATGAACTCAACATGATGCTAACAGTAATGTAGTAAGTGTTTCGAACAACCTCAAAGTGATGCTGACAGTCATGTACTAAGAGTTGCTACGAACCTCAAAATAATGCGACAGTAATGTAATAAAAGTTGCTACGAACCTCAATATATTGCGACAGTGATGTCGGAAGAATTGCGAATGAATTCAAGATGATGCTAACAGTAATGTAGTGATAGTTGCGAAGAAACTCAGTGATGCTGACAGTAATGTAGTAAGAGTTTCGAACAACCTCAAAGTGATGCTGACAGTCATGTCGTAAGAGTTGCTACGAACCTTAAAATAATGCAACAATAATGTAGTAAGAGTTGCCACGAAACTCAATATAATGCGACAGTAATGTAGTAAAAGTTGCTACGAACCTCGAAATATTGTGACAGTGATGTCGGAAGAATTGCTAAGGAACTTAAAATGATGCTAACAGTAATGTAGTAAGTGTTTCGAATAACCTCAAAGTGATGGTGACAGTCATGTAGTAAGAGTTGCTACGAACCTCAAAATAATGCGACAGTGATGTCAGAAGAATTGCTAAAGATCTCAAAATGATGCGACAGTGATTTAGTAAGAATTGCTAATGAACTCAAAATGATGCGAACAGTAATGTAGTGATAGTTGCTAAGAAACTCAATGATGCTTACAGTAATGTAGTAAGAGTTTCGAACAACCTAAAAATGATGCTGAAAGTCATTTAGTAAGAGTTGCGAATGAATTACATTTAATGCTGCAGTGATGTCGTGAGAATTGCTCAACAACTCAAAATGATGCTAACAGTAACGTAGTGATAGATGCTAATAAACTCAGTGATGCTTACAGTAATGGAGTAAGAGTTGCTTTGAACCTCAAAATAATGCGACAGTGATGTCAGAAGAATTGGTAATGATCTCAAACTGATGGGACAGTGATGTCGTAAGAATTGCAAATGAACTCAACATGATGCTAACGGTAATGTAGTAAGTGTTTCGAACAACCTCAAAGTGATGCTGACAGTCATGTACTAAGAGTTGCTACGAACCTCAAAATAATGCGACAGTAATGTAATAAAAGTTGCTACGAACCTCAAAATATTGCGACAGTGATGTCGGAAGAATTGCGAATGAACTCAAGATGATGCTAACAGTAACGTAGTGATAGTTGCGAAGAAAATCAGTGATGCTGACAGTAATGTAGTAAGAGTTTCGAACAACCTCAAAGTGATGCTGACAGTCATGTAGTAAGAGTTGCTACGAACCTTAAAATAATGCAACAATAATGTAGTAAGAGTTGCCACGAACCTCGAAATATTGTGACAGTGATGTCGGAAGAATTGCTAATGAACTTAAAATGATGCTAACAGTAATGTAGTAAGTGTTTCGAATAACCTCAAAGTGATGCTGACAGTCATATAGTAAGAGTTGCTACGAACTTCAAAATAATGCGACAGTGATGTCAGAAGAATTACTAAAGATCTCAAAATGATGCGACAGTGATGTAGTAAGAATTGCTAATGAACTCAAAAAGATGCTAACAGTAATGTAGTGAAAGTTTCGAATAACCTCAAAGTGATGCTGACAGTCATGTAGTAAGAGTTGCTGCGAAACTCAAAATATTGCGACAGTGATGTCGGAAGAATTGCTAATGAACTCAAAATGATGCGACAGTGATTTAGTAAGTATTGCTAATGAACTCAAAATGATGCTAACAGTAATGGAGTGAAACTTTCGAATAACCTCAAAGTGATGCTGACAGTCATGTAGTAAGTGTTTCGAACAACCTCAAAGTGATGCTGACAGTCATGTAGTAAGAGTTGCTACTAACCTCAAAATGATGCTAATACTAATGTAGTGATAGTTACTAATAAAGTTAAAGTGATGCTGACAGTCATGTAGTAAGGGTTGCTACGAAACTTAAAATAATGCAACAGTAAAGTAGTAAGAGTTGCTTTGAACCTCAAAATAATGCGACAGTGATGTCAGAAGAATTGGTAATGATCTCAAACTGATGGGACAGTGATGTCGTAAGAATTGCGAATGAACTCATAATGATGCTAACAGTAATGGAGTGATAGTTGCTAATCAACTCAGTGATGCTTACAGTAATGTAGTAAGAGTTTCGAACAACCTCACAGTGATGCTGACAGTGATTTAGTAAGAGTTGCTAATGAACTCAATTTAATGCTACAGTGATGTCGTAAGAATTATTAATAAACTCTAAATGATGCTAACAGTAATGTAGTGATAGTTGTTAATAAACTCAAAGTGATGCTGACAGTAATGTAGTAAGAGTTGCTACAAACCTCAAAATAATGTGACCGTGATGTCAGAAGAATTGCTAATGATCTAAAAATGATGCGACAGTGATGTAGTAAGAATTGCTAATGATCTCAAAATGATGCCAACAGTAATGGAGTGAAAGTTTCGAATAACCTCAAAGTGATGGTGACAGTCATGTAGTAAGAGTTGCTAAAAACCTCAAAATAATGCGACAGTAATGTAGTAAATGTTGCTACGAACCTCAAAATATTGCGACAGTGATGTCGTAACAATTGCTAATGAACTCAAAATGATGCTAACTGTAATGGAGTGAAACTTTCGAATAACCTCAAAGTGATGCTGAGAGTCATGTAGTAAGAGTTGCTTTGAACCTCAAAATAATGCGACAGTGATGTCAGAAGAATTGGTAATGATCTCAAACTGATGGGACAGTGATGTCGTAAGAATTGCAAATGAACTCAACATGATGCTAACAGTAATGTAGTAAGTGTTTCGAACAACCTCAAAGTGATGCTGACAGTCATGTACTAAGAGTTGCTACGAACCTCAAAATAATGCGACAGTAATGTAATAAAAGTTGCTACGAACCTCAATATATTGCGACAGTGATGTCGGAAGAATTGCGAATGAATTCAAGATGATGCTAACAGTAATGTAGTGATAGTTGCGAAGAAACTCAGTGATGCTGACAGTAATGTAGTAAGAGTTTCGAACAACCTCAAAGTGATGCTGACAGTCATGTCGTAAGAGTTGCTACGAACCTTAAAATAATGCAACAATAATGTAGTAAGAGTTGCCACGAAACTCAATATAATGCGACAGTAATGTAGTAAAAGTTGCTACGAACCTCGAAATATTGTGACAGTGATGTCGGAAGAATTGCTAAGGAACTTAAAATGATGCTAACAGTAATGTAGTAAGTGTTTCGAATAACCTCAAAGTGATGGTGACAGTCATGTAGTAAGAGTTGCTACGAACCTCAAAATAATGCGACAGTGATGTCAGAAGAATTGCTAAAGATCTCAAAATGATGCGACAGTGATTTAGTAAGAATTGCTAATGAACTCAAAATGATGCGAACAGTAATGTAGTGATAGTTGCTAAGAAACTCAATGATGCTTACAGTAATGTAGTAAGAGTTTCGAACAACCTAAAAATGATGCTGAAAGTCATTTAGTAAGAGTTGCGAATGAATTACATTTAATGCTGCAGTGATGTCGTGAGAATTGCTCAACAACTCAAAATGATGCTAACAGTAACGTAGTGATAGATGCTAATAAACTCAGTGATGCTTACAGTAATGGAGTAAGAGTTGCTTTGAACCTCAAAATAATGCGACAGTGATGTCAGAAGAATTGGTAATGATCTCAAACTGATGGGACAGTGATGTCGTAAGAATTGCAAATGAACTCAACATGATGCTAACGGTAATGTAGTAAGTGTTTCGAACAACCTCAAAGTGATGCTGACAGTCATGTACTAAGAGTTGCTACGAACCTCAAAATAATGCGACAGTAATGTAATAAAAGTTGCTACGAACCTCAAAATATTGCGACAGTGATGTCGGAAGAATTGCGAATGAACTCAAGATGATCCTAACAGTAACGTAGTGATAGTTGCGAAGAAAATCAGTGATGCTGACAGTAATGTAGTAAGAGTTTCGAACAACCTCAAAGTGATGCTGACAGTCATGTAGTAAGAGTTGCTACGAACCTTAAAATAATGCAACAATAATGTAGTAAGAGTTGCCACGAACCTCGAAATATTGTGACAGTGATGTCGGAAGAATTGCTAATGAACTTAAAATGATGCTAACAGTAATGTAGTAAGTGTTTCGAATAACCTCAAAGTGATGCTGACAGTCATATAGTAAGAGTTGCTACGAACTTCAAAATAATGCGAAAGTGATGTCAGAAGAATTGCTAAAGATCTCAAAATGATGCGACAGTGATGTAGTAAGAATTGCTAATGAACTCAAAAAGATGCTAACAGTAATGTAGTGAAAGTTTCGAATAACCTCAAAGTGATGCTGACAGTCATGTAGTAAGAGTTGCTGCGAAACTCAAAATATTGCGACAGTGATGTCGGAAGAATTGCTAATGAACTCAAAATGATGCGACAGTGATTTAGTAAGTATTGCTAATGAACTCAAAATGATGCTAACAGTAATGCAGTGAACGTTTCGAATAACCTCAAAGTGATGCTGACAGTCATGTACCAAGAGTTGCAACTAACCTCAAAATGATGCTAATAGTAATGTAATGATAGTTGCTAATAAAGTTAAAGTGATGCTGACAGTAATGTAGTAAGTGTTTCGAACAAACTTAAACTGATGCTAACAGTAATGTAGTGATAGTTGCTGATCAACTCAGTGATGCTTACAGTAATGTAGTAAGTGTTTCGAACAACCTCAAAGTGATGTTGACAGTCATGTAGTCAGAGTTGCTACGAACCTCAAAATATTGCGACAGTGATGTCGGAAGAATTGCTCATGAACTCAAAATGATGCTAACAGAAATGTAGTGATAGTTGCTAAGAAACTTAGTGATGCTTACAGTAATGTAGTAAGTGTTTCGAACAACCTCAAAGTGATGCCGACAGTCATGTAGTAAGAGTTGCTACGAACCTCAAAATAATGCGACAGTGATGTCAGAAGAATTGCTAAAAATCTCAAAATGATGCGACAGTGATGTCAGAAGAATTGGTAATGATCTCAAAATGATGCTAACAGTAACGTAGTGATAGTTGCTAATAAACTCTGTGATGCTAACAGTAATGTAGTAAGTGTTTCGAACAACCTCAAAGTGATGGTGACAGTCATGTAGTAAGAGTTGCTACGAACCTCAAAATAATGTGACAGTGATGTCAGAAGAATTGCTAAAGATCTCAAAATGATGCGACAGTGATTTAGTAAGAATTGCTAATGAACTCAAAATGATGCTAACAGTAATGGAGTGAACGTTTCGAATAACCTCAGAGTGATGCTGACAGTCATGTACTAAGAGTTGCTACGAACCTCAAAATAATTCGACAGTGATGTCGGAAGAATTGCTAATGATCTGAAAATGATGCGACAGTGATGTAGTAAGAATTGCTAATGAACTCAAAATAATGCTAACAGTAATGGAGTGAAACTTTCGAATAACCTCAAAGTGATGCTGACAGTCATGTAGTAAGTGTTGCTACAAACCTCAAAATAATGCGAAAGAAATGTAGTAAAAGTTCCTACGAACCTCAAAATATTGCAACAGTGATGTCGGAAGAATTGCTAATGAACTCAAGAAGATGCTAACAGTAATGTCGTGATAGTTGCTCAGAAACTCAGTGATGCTTACAGTAATGTAGTAAGAGTTTCGAACAACCTCAAAGTGATGCTGACAGTCATTTAGTAAGAGTTGCTCATGAACTCAATTCAATGCTACAGTGATGTCGTGAGAATTGCTCAAATACTCAAAATGATGCTAACAGTAATGTAGTGACAGTTGCTAATAAACTGAAAGTGATGCTGACAGTAATGTCGTAAGAGTTGCTAGGAACCTTAAAATAATGCAACAATAATGTAGTAAGAGTTGCTACGAACCTCAAAATAATGTGACAGTGATGTCAGAAGAATTGCTAATGATCTGAAAATGATGCGACAGTGATGTAGTAAGAATTGCTAATGAACTCAAAATGATGCTAACAGTAATGGAGTGAAAGTTTCGAATAACCTCAAAGTGATGCTGACAGTCATGTAGTAAGAGTTGCTGCGAAACTCAAAATATTGCGACAGTGATGTCGGAAGAATTGCTAATGAACTCAAAATGATGCTAACAGTAA
This sequence comes from Aulostomus chinensis, assembly GCF_037954235.1. Lineage (NCBI taxonomy): Eukaryota > Metazoa > Chordata > Actinopteri > Syngnathiformes > Aulostomidae > Aulostomus > Aulostomus chinensis. Next base: position 51,477,938 of record NC_141320.1, on the reverse strand, counting down.
TGTAGTGATAGTTGCTAATCAACTCAGTGATACTTACAGTAATGTAGTAAGTGTTTCGAACAACCTCAAAGTGATGCTGACAGTCATGTAGTAAGAGTTGCTGTGAAACTCAAAATAATGCGACAGTGATGTCGGAAGAATTGCTCATGAACTCAAAATGATGCTAACAGTAATGTAGTGATAGTTGCTAATCAACTCAGTGATGCTTACAGTAATGTAGTAAGTGTTTCGAATAACCTCAAAGTAATGCTGACAGTCATGTAGTAAGAGTTGCTACGAACCTCAAAATAATGCAACAGTAATGGAGTAAAAGTTGCTACGAACCTCAAAATATTGCGACGGTGATGTCGGAAGAATTGCTAATGAACTCAAGATGATGCTAACAGTAATGTAGTGATAGTTGCTAAGAAACTCAGTGATGCTTACAGTAATGTAGTAAGAGTTTCGAACAACCTCAAAGTGATGCTGACAGTCATTTAGTAAGAGTTGCTAATGAACTCAATTTAATGCTACAGTGATGTCGTGAGAATTGCTCAACAACTCAAAATGATGCTCACAGTAATGTAGTGATACTTGCTAATAAACTCAAAGTGATGCTGAAAGTCATGTAGTAAGAGTTGCTACGAACCTTAAAATAATGCAACAATAATGTAGTAAGAGTTGCTATGAACCTCAAAATAATGTGACAGTGATGTCAGAAGAACTGCTAATGATCTGAAAATGATGCAACATTGATGTAGTAAGAATTGCTAATGAACTCAAAATGATGCTAACAGTAATGGAGTGAAAGTTTCGAATAACCTCAAAGTGATGCTCACAGTAATGTAGTAAGAGTTGCTACGAACCTCAAAATATTGCGGCAGTGATGTCGGAAGAATTGCTAATGAACTCAAAATGATGCTAACAGAAATGTAGTGATAGTTATTTATCAAGTCAGTGATGCTTACAGGAATGTCGTAAGTGTTTCGAACAACCTCAAAGTGATGCCGACAGTCATGTAGTAAGAGTTGCTACGAACCTCAAAATAATGCGACAGTGATGTCAGAAGAATTGGTAATGATCTAAAAATGATGCTAACAGTAACGTAGTGATAGATGCTAATAAACTCAGTGATGCTTACAGTAATGTAGTAAGAGTTGCTACTAACCTCAAAAACTGATGCTAATAGTAATGTAGTGATAGTTGCTAATAAAGTTAAAGTGATGCTGACAGTAATGTAGTAAGTGTTTCGAACAAACTCAAAGTGATGCTGACAGTAATGTAGTAAGAGTTGGTTTGAACCTCAAAATAATGCGACAGTGATGTCAGAAGAATTGGTAATGATCTCAAACTGATGCTAACAGTAATGTAGTGATAGTTGCTAATCAAGTCAGTGATGCTTACAGTAATGTAGTAAGTGTTTCGAACAACCTCAAAGTGATGCTGACAGTCATATAGTAAGAGTTGCTACGAACTTCAAAATAATGCGACAGTGATGTCAGAAGAATTGCTAAAGATCTCAAAATGATGCGACAGTGATGTCGTAAGTATTGCTAATGAACTCAAAATGATGCTAACAGTCATGCAGTGAACATTTCGAATAACCTCAAAGTGATGCTGACAGTCATGTACTAAGAGTTGCAACGAACTTCAAAATAATGCGACAGTGATGTCAGAAGAATTGCTAAAGATCTCAAAATGATGCGACAGTGATTTAGTAAGTATTGCTAATGAACTCAAAATGATGCTAACAGTAATGCAGTGAACGTTTCGAATAACCTCAAAGTGATGCTGACAGTCATGTACCAGGAGTTGCAACTAACCTCAAAATGATGCTAATAGTAATGTAGTGATAGTTGCTAATAAACTCAGTGATGCTTACAGTAATGTAGTAAGTGTTTCGAACAACCTCAAAGTGATGCTGACAGTCATGTACCAAGAGTTGCAACTAACCTCAAAATGATGCTAATAGTAATGTAGTGATAGTTGCTAATAAACTCAGTGATGCTTACAGTAATGTAGTAAGAGTTTCGAACAACCTCAAAGTGATGCTGACAGTCATTTAGTAAGAGTTGCTAATGAACTCAATTTAATGCTACAGTGATGTCGTGAGAATTGCTAAACAACTCAAAATGATGCTAACAGTAATGTTGTGATACTTGCTAATAAACTCAAAGTGATGCTGAAAGTCATGTAGAAAGAGTTGCTACGAACCTTAAAATAATGCAACAATAATGTAGTAAGAGTTGCTATGAACCTCAAAATAATGTGACAGTGATGTCAGAATAACTGCTAATGATCTGAAAATGATGCAACATTGATGTAGTAAGAATTGCTAATGAACTCAAAATGATGCTAACAGTAATGGAGTGAAAGTTTCGAATAACCTCAAAGTGATGCTGACAGTAATGTAGTAAGAGTTGTTACGAACCTCAAAATATTGCGGCAGTGATGTCGGAAGAATTGCTAATGTACTCAAAATGATGCTAACAGAAATGTAGTGATAGTTATTTATCAAGTCAGTGATGCTTACAGTAATGTCGTAAGTGTTTCGAACAACCTCAAAGTGATGCCGACAGTCATGTAGTAAGAGTTGCTACGAACCTCAAAATAATGCGACAGTGATGTTAGAAGAATTGCTAAAAATCTCAAAATGATGCGACAGTGATGTCAGAAGAATTGGTAATGATCTAAAAATGATGCTAACAGTAACGTAGTGATAGATGCTAATAAACTCAGTGATGCTGACAGTAATGTAGTAAGTGTTTCGAACAAACTCAAACTGATGCTAACAGTAATGTAGTGATAGTTGCTGATCAACTCAGTGATGCTTACAGTAATGTAGTAAGTGTTTGGAACAACCTCAAAGTGATGTTGACAGTCATGTAGTAAGAGTTGTTACGAACCTCAAAATATTGCGACATTGATGTCGGAAGAATTGCTAATGAACTCAAAATGATGCTAACAGAAATGTAGTGATAGTTGCTAAGAAACTCAGTGATGCTTACAGTAATGTAGTAAGTGTTTCGAACAACCTCAAAGTGATGCCGACAGTCATGTAGTAAGAGTTGCTACGAACCTCAAAATAATGCGACAGTGATGTCAGAAGAAATGCTAAAAATCTCAAAATGATGCGACAGTGATGTCAGAAGAATTGGTAATGATCTCAAAATGATGCTAACAGTAACGTTGTGATAGTTGCTAATAAACTCAGTGATGCTTACAGTAATGTAGTAAGTGTTTCGAACAACCTCAAAGTGATGCTGACAGTCATATAGTAAGAGTTACTACGAACTTCAAATTAATGCGACAGTGATGTCAGAAGAATTGCTAAAGATCTCAAAAAAATGCGACAGTGATTTAGTAAGAATTGCTAATGAACTCAAAATGATGCTAACAGTAATGCAGTGAACGTTTCGAATAACCTCAAAGTGATGCTGACAGTCATGTACTAAGAGTTGCAACGAACTTCAAAATAATGCGACAGTGATGTCAGAAGAATTGCTAAAGATCTCAAAATGATGCGACAGTGATTTAGTAAGAATTGCTAATGAACTCAAAATGATGCTAACAGTAATGCAGTGAACGTTTCGAATAACCTCAAAGTGATGCTGACAGTCATGTACTAAGAGTTGCAACTAACCTCAAAATGATGCTAATAGTAATGTAGTGATAGTTGCTAATAAAGTTATAGTGATGCTGACAGTAATGTAGTAAGTGTTTCTAACAAACTCAAACTGATGCTAACAGTAATGTAGTGATAGTTGCTAATCAACTCAGTGATGCTTACAGTAATGTAGTAAGTGTTTCGAACAACCTCAAAGTGATGCTGACAGTCATGTAGTAAGAGTTGCTACGAACTTCAAAATAATGCGACAGTGATGTCAGAAGAATTGCTAAAGATCTCAAAATGATGCGACAGTGATTTAGTAAGAATTGCTAATGAACTGAAAATGATGCTAACAGTAATGCAGTGAACGTTTCGAATAACCTCAAAGTGATGCTGACAGTCATGTACTAAGAGTTGCTACGAACCTCAAAATAATTCGACAGTGATGTCGGAAGAATTGCTAATGATCTGAAAATGATGCGACAGTGATGTAGTAAGAATTGCTAATGAACTCAAAATGATGCTAACAGTAATGTAGTGATAGTTGCTAATAAACTCAGTGATGCTTACAGTCATGTAGTAAGTGTTTCGAACAACCTCAAAGTGATGCTGAAAGTCATGTACTAAGTGTTGCTACGAACCTCAAAATAATGCGACAGTAATGTCGTAAAAGATGCTAATAACCTCAAAATATTTCGACAGTGATGTCGGAAGAATTGATATTGAACTTAAAATGATGCTAACAGTAATGTAGTGATACTTGCTAATCAACTCAGTGATGCTTGCAGTAATGTAGTAAGTGTTTCGAAAAACCTCAAAGTGATGCTGACAGTCATGTAGCAAGAGTTGCTACGAACCTCAAAATAATGCGACAGTGATGTCGGAAGAATTGCTAATGATCTCAAAATGATGCTAACAGTAATGTAGTGATAGTTGCTAATCAACTCAGTGATGCTTGCAGTAATGTAGTAAGTGTTTCGAATAACCTCAAAGTGATGCTGACAGTCATGTAGCAAGAGTTGCTACGAACCTCAAAATGATGCGACTGTGATGTCAGAAGAATTGCTAAAGATCTCAAAATGATTCGACAGTGATTTAGTAAGAATTGCTAATGAACTCAAAATGATGCTAACAGTAATGGAGTGAAAATTTCGAATAACCTCAAAGTGATGCTGACAGTCATGTACTAAGAGTTGCTACGAAACTCAAAAAAATGCGACAGTAATGTAGTAAGAGTTGTTACGAACCTCAAAATATTGCGACAGTGATGTCGGAAGAATTGCTCATGAACTCAAAATGATGCTAACAGTAATGGAGTGAAAGTTTCGAATAACCTCAAAGTGATGCTGACAGTCATGTACTAAGAGTTGCTACGAACCTCAAAATATTGCAAAAGTGATGTAGTAAGAATTGCTAATGAACTCAAAATGATGCTAACAGTAATGTAGTGATAGTTGCTAATAAACTCAGTGATGCTTACAGTCATGTAATAAGTGTTTCGAACAACCTCAAAGTGATGCTGAAAGTCATGTACTAAGTGTTGCTACGAACCTCAAAATAATGCGACAGTAATGTAGTAAAAGATGCTAATAACCTCAAAATATTTCGACAGTGATGTCGGAAGAATTGATATTGAACTTAAAATGATGCTAACAGTAATGTAGTGATACTTGCTAATCAACTCAGTGATGCTTGCAGTAATGTAGTAAGTGTTTCGAAAAACCTCAAAGTGATGCTGACAGTCATGTAGCAAGAGTTGCTACGAACCTCAAAATAATGCGACAGTGATGTCGGAAGGATTGCTAATGATCTCAAAATGATGCTAACAGTAATGTAGTGATAGTTGCTAATCAACTCAGTGATGCTTGCAGTAATGTAGTAAGTGTTTCGAATAACCTCAAAGTGATGCTGACAGTCATGTAGCAAGAGTTGCTACGAACCTCAAAATGATGCGACTGTGATGTCAGAAGAATTGCTAAAGATCTCAAAATGATTCGACAGTGATTTAGTAAGAATTGCTAATGAACTCAAAATGATGCTAACAGTAATGGAGTGAAAATTTCGAATAACCTCAAAGTGATGCTGACAGTCATGTACTAAGAGTTGCTACGAAACTCAAAAAAATGCGACAGTAATGTAGTAAGAGTTGTTACGGACCTCAAAATATTGCGACAGTGATGTCGGAAGAATTGCTCATGAACTCAAAATGATGCTAACAGTAATGGAGTGAAAGTTTCGAATAACCTCAAAGTGATGCTGACAGTCATGTACTAAGAGTTGCTACGAACCTCAAAATAATGCTGACAGTCATGTACTAAGAGTTGCTATGAACCTCAAAATAATGCGACAGTGATGTCAGAAGAATTGCTAAAGATCTCAAAATGATGCGACAGTGATGTCAGAAGAATTGCTAAAGATCTCAAAATAATGCGACAGTGATGTCAGAAGAATTGCTAAAGATCTCAAACTAATGCGACAGTGATGTCAGAAGACTTGGTAATGATCTCAAACTGATGGGACAGTGATGTCGTAAGAATTGCTAAAGAACTCAACATGATGCTAACAGTAATGTAGTGATAGTTGCAAAGAAACTCAGTGATGCTGACAGTAATGTAGTAAGAGTTGCTACGAACCTTAAAATAATGCAACAATAATGTAGTAAGTGTTGCCACGAAACTCAATAAAATGCGACAGTAATGTAGTAAAAGTTGCTACGAACCTCAAAATATTGCGACAGTGATGTCGGAAGAATTGCTAATGAACTGAAAATGATGCTAACAGTAATGTAGTAAGTGTTTCGAATAACCTCAAAGTGATGGTGACAGTCATGTAGTAAGAGTTGCTACGAACCTCAAAATAATGCGACAGTGATGTCAGAAGAATTGCTAATGAACTCAAAATGATGCGACAGTGATGGAGTAAGAATTGCTAATGAACGCAAAATGATTCTAACAGTAATGGAGTGAAAGTTTCGAACAACCTCAAAGTGATGCTGACAGTCATGTAGTAAGAGTTGCTACGAACCTCAAAATAATGCGACAGTAATGTAGTAAAAGTTGCTACGAACCTCAAAATATTGCGACAGTGATGTCGGAAGAATTGCTAATGAACTCAAGATGATGCTAACAGTAATGGAGTGAAACTTTCGAATAACCTCAAAGTGATGCTGAACGTCATGTAGTAAGAGTTGCTACGAACCTCAAAATGATGCTAACAGTAATGTAGTGATAGTTGCTAATAAAGTCAAAGTGATGCTGACAGTAATGTAGTAAGTGTTTCGAACAACCTCAAAGTGATGCCGACAGTCATGTAGTAAGAGTTGCTACGAACCTCAAAATAATGCGACAGTGATGTCAGAAGAATTGCGAATGTTCTCAAAATGATGCTACAGTGATTAAGTAAGAATTGCTAATGAAGTCAAAATGATGCTAACATTAATGGAGTGAAAGTTTGGAATAACCTCAAAGTGATGCTGACAGTCATGTAGTAAGAGTTGCTACGAACCTCAAAATAATGCGACAGTGATGTCGTAAGAATTGCTAATGATCTCAAAATGATGCGACAGTGATGTCGTAAGAATTGCTAATGAACTCAAGATGATGTGAACAGTAATGTAGTGATAGTTGCTAATAAACTCAGTGATGCTTACAGTAATGTAGTAAGAGTTTCGAACAACCTCAAAGTGATGCTGACAGTCATGTAGTAAGAGTTGCTAATGAACTCAATTGAATGCTACTGTGATGTCGTAAGAATTGCTCATGACCTCAAAATGATGCTAACAGTAATGGAGTGAAAGTTTTGAATAACCTCAAAGTGATGCTGACAGTCATGTAGTAAGAGTTGCTACGAACCTCAATGTAATGCGACAGTAATGTAGTAAAAGTTGCTACGAACCTCAAAATATTGCGACAGTGATGTCGGAAGAATTGCTAATGAACTCAAAATGATAGTAACAGTAATGTAGTGATAGTTGCTAATCAACTCAGTGATGCTTACAGTAATGTAGTAAGAGTTTCGAACAACCTCAAAGTGATGCTGACAGTCATGTAGTAAGTGTTGCTACGAACCTCAAAATAATGCGACAGTGATGTCGGAAGAATTACTAATGATCTCAAAATGATGCGACAGTGATGTAGTAAGAATTGCTAATGAACTCAAAATGATGCTAACATTAATGGAGTGAACGTTTCGAATAACCTCAAAGTGATGCTGACAGTAATGTAGTAAGAGATTTTACGAACCTCAAAATAATGCGACAGTGATGTCGGAAGAATTGCTAATGATCTCAAAATGATGCGACAGTGATGTAGTAAGAATTGCTAATGAACTCAAAATGATGCTAACAGTAATGGAGTGAAAGTTTCGAATAACCTCAAAGTGATGCTGACAGTCATGTAGAAAGTATTGCTACGAACCTCAAAATAATGCGACAGTAATGTAGTAAAAGTTGCTACGAACCTCAAAATATTGCGACAGTGATGTCGGAAGAATTGCTAATGAACTCAAGATGATGCTAAAAGTAATGCAGTGATAGTTGCTAAGAAACTCAGTGATGCTTACAGTAATGTAGTAAGAGTTTCGAACAACCTCAAAGTGATGCTGACATTCATTTAGTAAGAATTGCTAATGAACTCAATTTAATGCTACAGTGATGTCGTGAAAATTGCTCATAAACTCAAAATGATGCTAAAAGTAATGTAGTGATAGTTGCGAAGAAACTCAGTGATGCTTACAGTAATGTAGTAAGAGTTTCGAACAACCTCAAAGTGATGCTGGCAGTCATTTAGTAAGAGTTGGTAATGAACTCAATTTAATGCTACAGTGATGTCGTGAGAATTGCTCATAAACTCAAAATGATGCTAACAGTAATGTAGTGATAGTTGCTAATAAACTCAAAGTGATGCTGAAAGTCATGTAGTAAGAGTTGCTATGAACCTTAAAATAATGCAACAATAATGTAGTAAGAGTTGCTACGAACCTCAAAATATTGCGACAGTGATGTCGGAAGAATTGCTAATGAACTCAAAATGATGCTAACAGGAATGTAGTGATAGTTGCTAATCAACTCAGTGATGCTAACAGTAATGTAGTAAGTGTTTCGAACAACCTCAAAGTGATGCTGACAGTCATGTACTAAGAGTTGCTACAAACCTCAAAATAATGCGACAGTAATGTAGTAGAAGTTGCGTCGAACCTCAAAATATTGCGACAGTGATGTCGGAAGAATTGCGAATGAATTCAAGATGATGCTAACAGTAATGTAATGATAGTTGCTAAGAAACTCACTGATGCTTACAGTAATTTAGTGATACTTGCTAATAAAATCAAAGTGATGCTGACAGTAATGTAGTAAGAGTTGCTACAAACCTTAAAATAATGCAACAATAATGTAGTAAGAGTTGCTACGGACCTCAAAATAATGTGACAGTGATGTCAGAAGAATTGCTAATGATCTCAAAATGATTCGACAGTGATTTAGTAAGAATTGCTAATGAACTCAAAATGATGCGACAGTGATGTAGTAAGAATTGCTAATGAACTCAAAATGATGCTAACAGTAATGGAGTGAAAGTTTCGGATAACCTCAAAGTGATGCTGACAGTCATGTAGTAAGTGTTGCTACGAACCTCAAAATATTGCGACAGTGATGTCGGAAGAATTGCTAATGAACTCAAAATGATGCTAACAGTAAGGTAGTGATAGTTGGGAATTAACTCAGTAATGCTTACAGTAATGTATTAAGTGTTTCGAACAACCTAAAAGTGTTGCTGTCAGTCGTAGTAACAGTTGCTTCTAACCTCAAAATGATGCTAACAGTAATGTAGTGATCGTTGCTAATCAACTCAGTGATGCTGACAGTGATGTAGTAAGTGTTTCGAACAACCTCAAAGTGATGCTGACAGTCATGTAGTAAGAGTTGCTACGAACCTCAAAATAATGCGACAGTAATGTAGTAAAAGTTGCTACGAACCTCAAAATATTGCGACAGTGATGTCGGAAGAATTGCTAATGAACTCAAGATGATGCTAACAGTAATGGAGTGAAACTTTCGAATAACCTCAAAGTGATGCTGACAGTCATGTAGTAAGTATTGCTACGAACCTCAAAATAATGCGACAGTAATGTATTAAAAGTTGCTACGAACCTCAAAATATTGCGACAGTGATGTCGGAAGAATTGCTAATGAACTCAAGATGATGCTAAAAGTAATGTAGTGATAGTTGCTAAGAAACTCAGTGATGCTTACAGTAATGTAGTAAGAGTTTCGAACAACCTCAAAGTGATGCTGACAGTCATGTAGTAAGAGTTGCTACGAACCTCAAAATAATGCGACAGTGATGTCCAGATGAAACCATTCCAAAGAAGGCTAAGTGGAGCTGGCATATCAGCCCCCAATGGAAGTCTGCTGCTGCTGCCAAGCTCTCCATGTCATCATGGAAAAGTTAATTGTTCAACTCAATGTTTTTCCCATTGGGAGGAGATTTGTTGTTCCACCATGAAGTCTTTTCTGGTGATGAGTTTGTGTGTTGTAGTAGCATGAAGATATCTTGTTGTCATGATCAACTCATCTGGCCTGGTGGAAGAACGCTGCTGTGTTTGGATTCAGACGAGTCAAATCTGAACCAGGGACTTGGAGTTTTATCCTCGGTCTCCGGACTCATAAAATGGAGACCGGCCCAGTTTGACACTTTTGAACTCCTCCATGATGTTCAAATCTCATGACTGAGATTCGTGATTGGAAACATCGGCTGTTCAGGAAAGAAAACATGTACCATTGAACATCGCTCTCATCCTTCTACTCAGAAGGCTGCGGTGGACTCCACCGTGTCCAGGCTTTGGGCAGATACGTCTTCATCCTCCACCACCACCAGCCGCTCCACCCCACCCACCCTGTGCAGGTCTACATTACCAGGGTCGGATCTGGCAGGGTGGAGGATCTTTGATTCATCTTAGCTTTCCTGCTCCGGCTGTTTGAGAAACATTCAAATGGAGATGGTTGTTTGTGTCTTTCAGGCCACGCCAACGCCTCCTTCTGTCCCCACGCTTACGGCTGCCGAAACGTGCAGGTGTCTGAAAACCAGATCATTCTGGATGTGCCGGACCACCAGGTCCTCCTCACCTGCAGGTTCCTGCAGGCAGAGCCCGGTGGTGGTAGGTTTCCTGCTCCTCTGCTGGACTGATACCCTCTCCCTTTCCCCACACGTATCTGCTGTTTCTACTCTGTGCCTCCTTCTCCTCTGTCAGGCCTGGACTTCTTCCTTCTGTCTCTCCAGGATTACGTCCTGGTGGTGCCTGAGAGCAGCTCCAGCTCCAGCTCCCTGAACCAAGAACCACTGGAGAAATCTGACCACTTCATCAGCAACTGTGGCCTCAACAGCTTTCATGTCAAGTCGGTGTCTCCAAGCCTGAGTTGGTCCATGTTCTGTATCCCTGAATGTTCTAGAGGAACTAAACTGGGCCTGACTGGGACGCTTCTGTCTGCTCAGATTTGGGTTGTGAATGCATTCAGATGTCATTTACAAGCATTGGAACTAAAGACCTGAGCCTCAAGAATATTTAGTTCTTGATTTACTTTCTCTTGCAGGGTTTCATTTTGTGCAAATTTTCTTTTTAAGATCTTTGTTTTTTGTTGTCCTTCCATTGAGCAAGTTTGGCGAAGAACCTTTTCCCCACTAAACTAATTTTCCTAAAATGTCTCGCTAACGTTTCCTTTTTCTCTGTCGTCCCTCCTGTCCTTCGTCTCCATTCTGTCTCAGCTCAGCTGTGTCTCTTGGGCTCTCTTCAACAACGGCGCCCTGCCTTGTGCCTGCCATGAGGTTGGAGCTGAGAGTGACACCTGCGAGTCATTTGGTGGTCGGTGCCGCTGCAGGCCCCACGTGATTGGCCGAGACTTTTCCATGTGGGCCGCGGGCTGCCGGGAATTCCCCACTGCAGACGTGAGTGTCAGATTGGATGAATGATGAGTAATAAGGGCTTTTAATGATGAGTGAGAGGACGGACCAAACCAACCTGTCCAACCATCAGAGGACATTTTGTTGTTCTAGTTTCAACTCTTACTACATTACTGTTAGCATCATTTTGAGGTTATTAGCAGCTCTTACGACATCACTGTAGCATTATTTTGAGGTTAGTAGCAACTCTTACTACATGACTGTCAGCATCACTTTGAGGTTGTTCGAAACACTTACTACATTATTGTAAGCATCACTGAGTTGATTAGCAACTATCACTACATTACTGTTAGCATCATTTTGAGTTCATTAGCAATTCTTCCGACATCACTGTCGCAATATTTTGAGGTTCGTCGCAACTTTTACTACATTACTGTCGCATTATTTTGAGGTTCGTAGCAACACTTACTACATGACTGTCAGCATCACTTTGAGGTAATTCGAAACTTTCATTCTATTACTGTTAGCATCATTTTGAGTTCATTAGCAATTCTTACGACATCACTGTCCCATCAGTTTGAGATCATTACCAATTATTCTGACATCACTGTCGCAATTATTTTGAGGTTCGAAGCAACTCTTACTACTTTACTGTTGCATTTTTTAAGGTCCGTAGCAACCCTTACTACATGACTTTCGGAATCACTTTGAGGTTGTTCGAAACACTTACTACATTACTGTAAGCATCATTTTGAGTTTATTAGCAACAATCACTACGTTACTGTTGGCATCATTTTGAGGTTTGAAGCAACTGTTACAACATGACTGTCAGCATCACTTTGAGGTTCTTCTAAACACTTACTACATTACTGTAAGCATCACTGAGTTAATTAGCAACTATCACTACATTACTGTTAGCATCATTTTGAGTTCATTAGCAATTCTTCCGACATCACTGTTGCAATATTTTGAGGTTCGTAGCAACTTTTACTACATTACTGTCGCATTATATTGAGGTTCGTAGCAACTCTGACTACATGACTGTCAGCATCACTTTGAGGTTGTTCGAAACACTTACTACATTACCGTAAGCATCACTGAGTTTATTAGCAACTATCACTACGTTACTGTTAGCATCATTTTGAGTTCAAGAGCAATTCTTACGACATCACTGTCGAAATATTTTGAGGTTATTAGCATCTTTTACTACATTACTGTCGCATTATTTTGAGGTTCGTAGCAACACTTAGTATGACTGTCAGCATCACTTTGAGGTTATTCGAAACTTTGACTCCATTACTGTTGGCATCATTTTGAGTTCATTAGCAATTCTTACGACATCACAGTAGCATTAAATTGAGTTCATTAGCAACTCTTACTACATGACTGTCAGCATCACTTTGAAGTTGTTCGAAACACTTACTACATGACTGTCAGCATCACTTTGAGGTTGTTTGAAACTCTTACTACATTACTGTAAGCATCACTGAGTTTATGAGCAACTATCACTACATTACTGTTAGCATCATCTTGAGTTCATTAGCAATTCTTACGACATCACTGTCGCATCATTTTGAGATCATTAGCAATTCTTCTGACATCACTGTCACAATATTTTGAGGTTCGTATTAACTCTTACTACATGACAGTCAGCATCACTTTGAGGTGTTTCGAAACGTTCACTCCATTACTTTTAGCATCATTTTGAGTTCATTAGCAGTTCTTACTAAATCACTGTCGCATCATTTTGAGATCTTTTGCAATCCTTCCGACATCACTGTCGCATTATTTTGAGGTTCGTAGCAACTTTTACTACATTACTGTCGCATTATTTTGAAGTTCGTTGCAACACTTACTACATGACTGTCAGCATCACTTTGAGGTTATTAGAAACTTTCACTCCATTACTGTTAGCATCATTTTGAGTTCATTCGCAATTCTTACTAAATCACTGTCACATCATTTTGAGATCATTAGCAATTCTTCTTACATCACTGTCGCATTATTTTGAGGTTCGTAGCAACTCTTACTACATGACCGTCAGCATCACTTTGAGGTTATTCGAAACTTTCACTCCATTACTGCTAGCATCATTTTGAGTTCATAAGCAATTCTTACTACATCACTGTCGCATCATTTTGAGATCATTAGCAATTCTTTTGACATCAGTGTCGCATTATTTTGATGTTTGTAGGAACTCTTACTACATTACTGTTGCATTATTTAAAGGTTCGTAGCAACTCTTTCTACATCACTGTCGCATCATTTTGAGATCATTAGCAATTCTTCTGACATCACTGTCGCATTATTTTGATGTTCGTAGCAACTCTTACATTACTGTTGCATTATTTAAAGGTTCGTAGCAACTCTTACTACATTACCGTCAGCATCATTTTGAGTTTATTAGCAACTTTTACTACATTACTGTTAGCATCATTTTGAGTTCATGAGCAATTCTTACTAAATCACTGTAGCATCATTTTGAGATCATTAGCAAGTCTTCTGACATCACTGTCGCATTTTTTTGAGGTTCGTAGCAACTCTTTCTACATTACTGTCAGCATCACTTTGAGGTTGTTCGAAACGTTCTCTCCATTACTGTTAGCATCATTTTGAGTTCATTAGCAATTCTTACTAAATCACTGTAGCATCATTTTGAGATCTTTAACAATTCATCTGACATCACTGTCGCAATATTTTGAGGTTCGTAGCAACTTTTTCTACATTACTGTCGCATTATTTTGAGGTTCGTAGCAACTCTTACTACATGACCGTCAGCATCACTTTGAGGTTATTCGAAACTTTCACTCCATTACTGTTAGCATCATTTTGAGTTCATAAGCAATTCTTACTACATCACTGTCACATCATTTTGAGATCATTAGCAATTCTTCTGACATCACTGTTGCATTATTTTGATGTTCGTAGCAACTCTTACTACATTACTGTTGCATTCTTTAAAGGTTCGTAGCAACTCTTACTACATTACTGTCAGCATCACTTTGACTTTATTAGCAACTTTCACTCCATTAATGTTAGCATCATTTTGAGTTCATGAGCAATTCTTACTAAATCACTGTCGCATCATTTTGAGATCTTTAGCAATTCTTCTGACATCACTGTCGCATTATTTTTTAGGTTCGTAGCAACTCTTACTACATCACTGTCAGCATAATTTTTTATTTACTCGCAACTCAAACCACATGACTGTCAGCATCACTTTGAGGTTATTTGAAACTTTCACTCCATTTCTGTTCGCACCCTTTTGAGTTCATTAGCAATTCTTACGAAATCACTGTAGCATCATTTTGAGATCATTAGCAATTCTTCTGACATCACTGTCGCATTATTTTGAGGTTCGTAGCAACTCTTACTACATTACTGTCAGCATCACTTTGAAGTTGTTTGAAACACTTACTACATGACTGTCAGCATCACTTTGAGGTTGTTTGAAACTCTTACTACATTACTGTAAGCATCACTGAGTTTATTAGCAACTATCACTACATTACTGTTAGCATCATCTTGAGTTCATTAGCATTTCTTACGACATCACTGTCGCATCATTTTGAGATCATTAGCAATTCTTCTGACATCACTGTCGCAATATTTTGAGGTTCGTATTAACTCTTACTACATGACTGTCAGCATCACTTTGAGGTTATTCAAAACTTTCACTACATTCTTGTTGGCATCATTTTGAGTTCATTAGCAGTTCTTACTAAATCACTGTCACATCATTTTGAGATCTTTAGCAATCCTTCCGACATCACTGTCGCAATATTTTGAGGTTCGTAGCAAATTTTACTACATCACTGTCGCATCATTTTGAGATCATTTGCAATTCTTCCGACATCACTGTCGCAATATTTTGAGGTTCGTAGCAACTCTTACTACATGACTGTCAGCATCACTTTGAGGTTATTCGAAACTTTGACTCCATTACTGTTGGCATCATTTTGAGTTCATTAGCAATTCTTACGACATCACAGTAGCATTAAATTGAGTTCATTAGCAACTCTTACTACATGACTGTCAGCATCACTTTGAAGTTGTTCGAAACACTTACTACATGACTGTCAGCATCACTTTGAGGTTGTTTGAAACTCTTACTACATTACTGTAAGCATCACTGAGTTTATTAGCAACTATCACTACATTACTGTTAGCATCATCTTGAGTTCATTAGCAATTCTTACGACATCACTGTCGCATCATTTTGAGATCATTAGCAATTCTTCTGACATCACTGTCGCAATATTTTGAGGTTCGTATTCACTCTTACTACATTACTGTCAGCATCACTTTGAGGTTATTCGAAACGTTCACTCCATTACTGTTAGCATCATTTTGAGTTCATTAGCAATTCTTACTAAATCACTGTCGCATCATTTTGAGATCTTTAGCAATTCTTCCGACATCACTGTAGCATTATTTTGAGGTTCGTATTAACTCTTACTACATGACAGTCAGCATCACTTTGAGGTGTTTCGAAACGTTCACTCCATTACTTTTAGCATCATTTTGAGTTCATTAGCAGTTCTTACTAAATCACTGTCGCATCATTTTGAGATCTTTAGCAATCCTTCCGACATCACTGTCGCATTATTTTGAGGTTCGTAGCAACTTTTACTACATTACTGTTGCATTATTTTGAGGTTCGTTGCAACTCTTACTACATCACTGTCAGCATCATTTTTTATTTACTCGCAACTCAAACCACATAACTGTCAGCATCACTTTGAGGTTATTCGAAACTTTCACTCCATTACTGTTAGCACCCGTTTGAGTTCATTAGCAATTCTTACTACATCAGTGTCGCATCATTTTTAGATCATAAGCTTTTCTTCCGACATCACTTTCGCAATATTTTGAGGTTCGTATTAACTCTTACTACATTACTGTCAGCATCACTTTGAGGTTATTCGAAACTTTCACTCCATTAATGTTAGCATCATTTTGAGTTCATTAGCATTTCTTACTAAATCACTGTAGCATCATTTTGAGATCATTAGCAATTCTTCTGACATCACTGTCGCATTATTTGGAGGTTCGTAGCAACTCTTACTCCATTACTGTCAGCATCACTTTGAGGTTATTCGAAACGTTCACTCCATTACTGTTAGCATCATTTTGAGTTCATTAGCAGTTCTTACTAAATCACTGTCGCATCATTTTGAGATCTTTAGCAATCCTTCCGACATCACTGTCGCATTATTTTGAGGTTCGTAGCAACTTTTACTACATTACTGTCGCATTATTTTGAGGTTCGTTGCAACTCTTACTACATCACTGTCAGCATCATTTTTTATTTACTCGCAACTCAAACCACATGACTGTCAGCATCACTTTGAGGTTATTCGAAACTTTCACTCCATTACTGTTAGCACCCGTTTGAGTTCATTAGCAATTCTTACTACATCAGTGTCGCATCATTTTTAGATCATAAGCTTTTCTTCCGACATCACTTTCGCAATATTTTGAGGTTCGTATTAACTCTTACTACATTACTGTCAGCATCACTTTGAGGTTATTCGAAACTTTCACTCCATTAATGTTAGCATCATTTTGAGTTCATTAGCAATTCTTACTAAATCACTGTAGCATCATTTTGAGATCATTAGCAATTCTTCTGACATCACTGTCGCATTATTTGGAGGTTCGTAGCAACTCTTACTCCATTACTGTCAGCATCACTTTGAGGTTATTCGAAACGTTCACTCCATTACTTTTAGCATCATTTTGAGTTCATTAGCAATTCTTACTAAATCACTGTCGCATCATTTTGAGATCTTTAGCAATTCTTCCGACATCACTGTAGCATTATTTTGAGGTTCGTAGCAACTCTTACTACATGACTGTCAGCATCACTTTGAGGTAGTTCGAAACTCTTACTCCATTACTGTAAGCATCACTGAGTTTATTAGCAACTATCACTACATTACTGTTAGCATCATCTTGAGTTCATTAGCAATTCTTCTGACATCACTATCACATTAATCTGAGTTTTGTAGCAACTCTTACTACATTACTGTTGCATTATTTTGAGGTTCGTAGCAACTCTCACTACATGACTGTCAGCATCACTTTGAGGTTGTTCGAAACGGTTACTCCATTACTGTAAGCATCACTGAGTTTATTCGCAACTATCACTACATTACTGTTAGCATCATTTTGAGTTCATTTGCAATTCTTCTGACATCACTGTCGCATTATTTTGAGGTTCGTAGTGTGGCAAGGCGAGCAGTGGGTAACAGTTGCCAACAACGCCACCTGGGGGCTTTCACCCCAGGATATAAACAAAATTTCAAAATGACCAGGCTTCCATTTGAACAAAGGCACACAGTTCGAGAGACACAACAGGACAGTACAGTGATTTCCAATTATAAAAATACTTTTATTAGAAAAATAGTTTAAAATGAGCAACAGACTAAATGAATATCAATGAAATGAAGTGCAAGAGGAATTACCGAAAGGAAAAGGGGACAGGGCTGGGGCTTACCACGACAGCGGTAACGAAAAGGGGAGGAATCCAAAAAAGAATACTACACTGCACCCGTGACACAGCAAACCAAAAAATAATCATGAATAAGGAACCACCACCAGGGGGACCGCTGCCGCTCTGGGCCCTCAACACCTGTCAAAGAAAAGAAAAGAACACCATTAAAAACATGAAATCAAGGCAACCCTCACACACGAACTAAATATCACTACCACAAATAACCCAACAGAAACTGTTTTAAATCCAAATGATCAAAATGGGGAGCAAAAGGCAATAATAATATAATAATAATAATAATAATAATAATAATAATAATAATAATAATAATAATAAGGGTTCTAAACAATAAATCAAATGTAACCCACAAAAACTAACAATAATAATTCAAAGAAAGAAATAACAAATAGAAAAGGAATAAACTCAAGTAATTAAGGAAATGCCTGCCCCTCTAATCAAAAAACAGTCTCCAAGGGGGATGGCTCAGCGCCGATGAGGGTCGGGATGCCCTCTCTTGGCCCACGTTGAGGCTCTTATAAAGGCCGTAGTGCATGGCTTTAACCGCCGTTACTGGGATCAGAGCTGTTATGAGCCGAATCAGCAAGAATCCAGAATGAAGAAGAGAAGAAGAGGAAAAACCAAAACAACAGCGAGGCTCACAGCGGCAATTGACGGCTGCACACTGCAAAATAAACAAGTTAACCTAATTAAAATGTGGATGAAGGTCATTACAGAATAACAAAAGCTAAGAATAAACATTTCCTACCGGAGAGCAGAATCGTGGCGTCAGACGAGGCAGGAGGAGGAAGCCAGCAGCCCAGACTACACAAACGATGGCCGGGAGAGGATAATCAGAACACCACAGACCATCGGCAGCTTGATATGAAAGGCAGACAACTACGCGTCTTACCCACAGAAAGCGCACCACGCACACACCGGCCCAAGGGAGACAGCCCAGCTCCCGGTAACACCACACCGCTGGACGGAGCAAAACCAGAGTAAACACGGGGCCCATGACACTGAATAATGGAACAGAGCAAGCATGCATACCTTTGTTTTTAACCAATCTGCTGACCAGCGAGACGCCACCACGCACGGCTGTCGGCTCCGTAAAGGAGGGAGAGGAAGTGGAAAGGACGGAGAAGGGTCGGACCAGGTCTACTTCTAGGTGACCACTCACTATCGTCTGCTACACTGCCCCTCATGGTGGGGAGTGTAGCGCCATCCTGCCACAACACTGACACACACACACACACACACACACACACACACACACTCCCAGGCACTAACCCATATTGTCATCACTTAAACCACCACTGGAGTATTGACAGAGATTCCACATGTTGGTCAACCAGAGAAGCTCCAACTGGTGAAGGTCATCCAACCCTGCATGAAGGTCAACCTCCATCATCTGTTGCTCATTAGCAGGGACTTAGCTCCAATGGTAGAGTGTTAGCTTAGCATGTGAGAGGTAGAGGGATCCATGCCCTCCTTCTCAGAATACTTCAGCTTGTTCTGTTGATCAGAGGAGCTGCTTGGTGATGAATGCTGATGTTTGTCCACTGCTGTGATAAAGTGTCCCCCTGTTACTGAGATGAGGATGAACACCTGCTCAGGTCAAAGCTGCAATCAAACCAGGGACTCTGAACCTCCCACACAGTGAAGGAGTTTGTCCTTCAGGTTGATGGACGCTTTGAAATTCCTTCAACATTGATTACTTTCCTGTCTCCTGCTGAGTCAGCATCCAGAACCTGGTCAAGAGGAGGCTGAGAGCTCAGGAGGTGATGTGACGGCTGGTTGGACAACTCAGCAGCCAGAGCTTCCAGTCTGAGACCCCAGCTCCACACCATGGAGAGCCTCCTGGATGATGTCCTCAAGCAGCGTCCCTGTTTGTCTCCTGGCTGCAGCTGGACGCCCTCTCAGCTGTGAGAGTCCAGCAGTGTTGCTCTCTGTCCATCTGATGTCCGTCCTCTCCTGTGTTCGTCCGTTGAGGAGAAGGGAGACGGATTTCTCTTCCTCTCTTCTCTCCAGACGACCTTCTTTGTGTGTCAAACTACTTTGTGCTGCTCAAAGATCAAACTGATCTAGTGGCTCCAGGTGCCTGGACCTCTCTGGAGCAGCCGGTCCTGAGTGGATCCAACAGTTTCCCATGGGTGACTCTGTCGTGGTCTCTCTCCTCCTGCTGTCTCCAACTCTCAGAGTGCTTCTCCTAGTTTCTCTCCATCGTCCCTGTTGCTAGGCAGAGCACTGGTGAGGACTGAGGCCAGTGATGTCATCACCTCCAGCTGAGACCGATTGCACCACAGAGACTCTGAGTCTCCTGCTTTTCATGAAGAGTTTTCAGGCTAAATTCAGTTTGTGAGGTCCACACTGCACATTTGAGGGAACATGAAGGACAGAGGAGAGTCTGACTGTCATGGTGAAAGCCTTCAGCACTAGAACTGAAACAGCCCCACCATCTTAACCCCCCCAGACCAAACAGGCTTCATCAGAAACAGACCCCCCTCCTAGAACATCCAGAGATCATCAGTCTGATTAATAGAACATGGCAAACAATCAAGAAAATGTTATTGTTTGATCAGAAGCTGAAACAATGTTTCTATGTTTGTCTGTTCTGGTCTGAATGAAAGAGGAGGTTTTCTTGGTCATGTGACGTGGATGAGAGTTCAACTAGAACTTCCTGATTCAACAGGATTTTAGTTTGTTGGGATTTTGTCAAAGCCACCAACCAAACCTCTGAGTGGTGCAGATGTCTGCTGCCTCCTCAGAGCAGACTGGAGCTCAGCCTCACTCACCTGTGGGAGCCCCAGCAGAGCCACCGTGTGATGGAGTTTCAGTTTAGGATCCAAGGTCCTGGATTGAATTGGTGTTTTGTGTTTTTAGGCCTCCTGGCACCGATGAATGAATGAACCATTGTTCCAGAGGGAGCTGGTGTCAGGTCAGTCCCTGTTTCTACAAGACCTCCTGCTGCAGAGCCACATTGGGAAACATCCATCCATCCATTTTCGTCCACTTATCCTATTTAGGATTGTGTGTGTGTGTGTGTGTGTGTGTGTGGGGGGGGGGGGGGCTGGAGCCTGTCATTGTGAAACATTTGAAACTCAAAATCCTGTTCTTGTCACAATCCTGCTCTCCTAAAACAAGGACTGTTCAGTCAATGGTAGAGCAGAGAGGAGCAGAGGAAGCGTGCTGGGCCCAGAACCCAGAGGTCGATGGATCAAAACCATCCTCTGCTAGAAGAAGAAAAATAAAATGAACAAGTGTCTTTAGAAATGTGTGTCTGTTAAAAAGACGTTCATAAGGATTTTGTCTTCCTCCAGAATCACCAACCATTGTGAGAGTTAACAACAGTCCACTTTCTGACTGAAGCAAAAGTAGACTTCAAAAGGTTTTTCTGATTCAACATAGCAGCTAAATTTCCATTTCTCCACTGATTATCTGTTAAGGTTCATGGGGGGGTGGAGCCTATCACAGCTGACATTGGTCGAGGGGCGTGGTTCACCCTGGACAGGGCACCAGTCCATCACAGGACCAACACATAGAGACAGACAACCATTCACTCTCACAGTCACACCTACAGTCAATTTAGAGTATCAGTCAGCCTCATCCTCTCTTGATGTCTTTGGACTGTGGGAGGAAGCTGGAGTACCAGAGAGAACCCACGCAGGAACAGGAGAACATGCAGACTCCACACAGAAAGATCCTGTGCTGGAGCCGGGACTGGAACCTGGAACCTTCTTGCTGTGAGGCCACAGTGCTGACCACTGCACCACCATGCTGGATTTTCTGTAACGTCAAGTACATCTGAACTGGCACTTGACAGTGACAGCAGGAGAACAAAAATCCCAGTGTGTCATCAACATTTCCTGTCAAATCAATGATAGAAGCTGTTGAATTTCTGGATCAGACCAAGGAGAAAGGAGCCCCAATGAAAGAGTGATGGTTCTTGATTCTGATTTTGTTCTTCACTCCTACACCAGAGAGTGAAAGTGAGGGCTGGCTGGGAGCAACTGCCTGCTTCAGAGTGGGAGGAGCCTCAGGACTTTCCAGTGAGAGCTGCAAACTTCCACCAGCGCCCAGTGCCAGCAGGTCTTCATGATGGAGCTGAGAAGAACACAACAACACCAGAGCACTGGAGAGGAGCACAACACTTCTTTGCTTCCTGGCCACTCTCATGTCTGTCTGTCCATCTGGAGCTGGGGGGAGGAGCTTCACATGTTTTTTATTTTCTTAAAAAGGGAATGTCATGACTTCCTCTGTATGTTAGAATATGAACTACTAAAAATGTTCATCTCCAGTTTAAAGTTAGAATTAAATTTAAAGTAGAAAACTCTTCCCTCTTCAATCCTGTCACTCAGTGTTGTAAACTGTGTCAAACAAATTCTACTGTTCAACAGTTCAAGTGTTTCTAATGAAGCTGAATGTTCTCCTCTACTTTCCTCAATTGGGTTTCTTTCATGTCCTCCTGAGATCAAAGACAGAATTCTAGGTACAAATAAAGACACTATCAAAGCCTCCTGATGACATCATCATCAATTCTGTCTTTGATCTGTGTCTGTCCAGCCGGTCCTGAGTGGATACAACAGTTTCCCATGGGTGACTCTGTCGTGGTCTCTCTCCTGCTGTCTCCAACTCTCAGAGTGCTTCTACTGGTTTCTCCCCATCGTCCCTGTTGCTAGGCAGAGCACTGGTGAGGACTGAGGCCAGTGATGTCATCACCTCCAGCTGAGACCTGCCAGGTGATCCTGCTTCATTCAACTCTGCTGCCTCTGCCACTGCCCTGACTGGTGAGGCTGACAGCAGGTTCTCTCTCATCTAAACTCTCTGTTTACAATGGAGGCTGAAATCCTTGTGATTGGTGGTTCAATCATCAGGTCTGTTGAACTCCCAGGTGCCATCACCTGCTGTCTTCCTGGTGCCAAAGTTGTGGACATTATTGAACGTCTCCAGGACTCATCGATCTCCACCCCTCCTGCAGGTTCTCCCTGTTCCTGTGTGGGTTCTCTCTGGTTCTCCAGCTTCCTCCCACAGTCCAAAGACATCAAGAGGGGACGAGGCTGATTGATACTCTAAATTGACTGTAAGTGTGACTGTGAGTGTGAATGGTTGTCTGTCTGTGTCTGTGTTGGTCCTGGGAGGGACTGGCGACCCATCAAGGGTGAACCCCCTCCTCACCTGATGTCAGCTGTGATAGGCTCCACCCCCATGAACCATTGCAGACAATCAGTATAGAAATGGAAACTTAGCTGCTATGTTGAATCACTAAAACCTTCTGAAGACTTCTTTTGCTTCAGTGGAAAAGTAGAATGTTATTAACTCTCTCAATGGTTTGAATTCTGATTTCCACCTCTTTTTAACAGATTCACATTTCAAAATAACCAGGTTTATTTTGCTCCTTTCTTTGAGCAGAGGATGGTTTTGATCCATCAACCTCTGGGTTCTGGGCCCACCTCTCTTCCTCTGCTCTACCATTTATTAAACTGGCCTTGATTTAGTATTATTTATTTCTTTTATTATTATTATTAATTATTTTATTGACTTCACCCTGATAACCAGGAGGTAACGTGGTTGTCAGAGCAGCGGTGCTCAGGTCTGTGGACTCAGAGGAGGACTATGTCTGGATCTTTTCTTTTGATATCCTCCTGTCTGCTCTTTGCTTTTGGAGCTTCCTTCAACAACTCCCAGGCCTCCTGGGTACTGTAGGAGACATGGTCAAGTTCTTCTGACTTCTCCAGGAACGTCCTGCTCACATTGGTTGGTCTTCATTTTGACTCCTCCCACTGCCACAATGACCAGCCTTTATACTCTTGGTGACTGGGGCCCTGGTTGCTGCAGGCCTCAACACCAGCCTGTGGTTGTGAGCAGGGCAGAACAGAACTGACAGTATCTCCCATGCAGGACCTGGGTCAGCGCCTGGTGCAAGCTGGCCAACGTCCTGGAGTTCATTCAGCCTGGAGAACCAGGTGCTGGTTCCTTCTTTTACCAGGCAGGAATGGGCAGCAGATCCAAGATCAGTAGGTGTGGATGAAAAAATGAAGAAAAAATAAAAACGAGAAAAAGCAGTTTGGTTTGGAGTGCATTCCTGCCTGATGTTCTTGATTGGTACAACTCTCCTTCAAGTGTGGGGAAAACAGCAAAAAGAATAAAACACTTGACATTGAGAGAACAAAGACTTCTAAGATCAAACACAAAACTCTGAGATCAAAGGTTGAAGTTCCCCAAGGTTCAGTTTTAGCTCAGACCCTCTTCAAGGTGGAACCAGCAGAGGAGCTCAGTAGAGACAACTGGACAGCAGCAGGACAGAACAGAGGCTCTCCACAATGGCAGGAGACAGGAAACAGGTTTGGACCATCTGGGTTTTGTCCACTTTGATGTTTTTCAAACATTGAAGGAAATTGTAAAAATCAACATTGTGGGAAACGTTGGTTTGCCAGTGTGTTTACATCATGAGTGTTGAGAGAGATGAGAGTGTTTGCTCATCTGTTCCAGAAGCTTCTTCTAGAGTTGAGCCTGGATGAGTGGAGGGACCTTTTTGACCATCAGGACTGGTTTTTGATGGCCTGATGGTGCATCGGGGTCATCATGGTCCTCCACCATCTGCAGGGGTTCCAGGACTGTTGTGGTGTTTGTGGGAACTGCAGGGGGAAGCCCTCAGACCTGGAGAGGAAGTCCTGACACCAGCAGACCCCTCCCCACCTGCAGCCTTTTTCCAGCTCCACCAAACCCACCATTCACTGCCTCCTCATCATCTGGGCATCAAAAGCAGCTCAGACCTGCTGCAGCTCAGAGACCTCAGCCATTTTTAGGATGTCTCCATGATTCTCCTTCACAGGATTTTCATTCAGAAACAAGAGAACTGTCAAAGACCACAACAGTTTTCAGCTTGATGGTAAACAGTACTTCAACTACCATTCCACTGTGTAATGGCAGTGACTGATGTGTACTATATGCAGTACTAATCAAGTACAGCCCTGACTGATACTTTATCTCCAGTGACAGGAAGGATAAGAATGTTGAAATGGACCCAGCAGGAAGAGAATCTCAAGTCATGGCAACTTTACTGAGCAGCACTCTAAACCTGCTTTGTGAAACGGGCCCCTGGTCTCTTTTAAACGCCCGGGCTACAAATTGGTCATTTACGGTACTGGTGACGCTCATTCAACCATGATGAAGGTCAACATGCATCATCTGCTGTGCTCCTTAACAGGGGAATTAGCTCAAATGGTAGAGTGCTAGCTTAGCATGTGAGAGGTAGGGCCTCCTTCTCCACAATACTTTAACTTATTCTGTTGATCAGAGGAGCTGCTGGGTGATGAATGCTGATGTTTGTCCACTGGTGTGATAAAGTGTCCCCTGTTACTGAGATGAGGATGAACACCTGCTCAGGTCAAAGCTGCAATGAAGTCAAGTCATCACCCTGTAAAGTACCAAATAACAACCAAAGTTACACTTTACAAGTAGAACAGGTCCAGTTCAACACTCCTTAAATGAATTTACACCCAACAATTCTTCATGAGCAAGTACATCCTAGCTTAGGCCCAACTTTTCTTGGTGCTCTCCTAGATGCTTGGGAGCTGCTGGGGGAGCGCTAGTTGGACCTAAGCTAGGAGCTAAGCTAAGGTGGTGTGCACCAGCTAATGAGGGCTGGCTAGCTCTCGCAGCTTTTGGTGCAGAGCCGCTGCAGGTCCAATTCAACATCGCTAAGCCTCACCTCCAACACAACAAGAAAACTACATTTAACACACTTATCAGTATCACTAAAGGAGGCAGAGGAGGAACAAAACATGTGGCACTCTGAGCAGGAGAGAGGAGAGCAAGAGGGAGAAGCCATCGTTAGCTTAGCGTGTTTACAAGGCAGAAAGACTGTTGCTACCAGAATGATGGTCTTTTAAACTTCAGCCAAATAAAGCAATTAGGTATTAATTTTTGGTGGGTAATTAGTCAATGAAATAAGGAATTAGCAGGGAGGATCACACTTTAGCGAGCACAATGAAGCAAGGCTCTACGTTCAGCAACACAGAAAAAGGAGTTGAGGTCACATGCTTCCTGCAACCAAGGTCAAAAATCCAGGACGGACGAAGGGGAGGATGACAAAGACAAAGACACAAGAGACAGAGATAATAACCTTAAACTCCATAACAACCATAACACATATTGCCCACACACACACACACACACACACACACACACGCATTTTGTGAAACAACTCAGGAGTCATCAGGTGTTTTACTCAGAGGGATTCATTCATGATAAATGAGCATGGAGGAGACCCAGTAATCATCAACACAAGCGTCACATGAGCAGGTCACCACCCACTTTTATTGATTGGTTCTTGTAAGAATCACTCCCAACGCCATCAGGAGGTCATTTTTTGTCCTGCCCTGTCTCAACTGTTGGAGCACAGCAACAGCCTGAACTCTGCCACTACCTTATCCCTCCCTAACAACCTCATTCAGACCCACTATCAGGACTACCCTGACCCCCCTGACCCTCATCAGTCACTCGTAGTGCCTCACACTGGAGGGAATAGGAGCGTCTGTGAGTTCTGACTGTTGGGATGCACATCCATGCGATGGAAGAGCTGTTTTAAACAGGGAATCATTTGACCTTTTGACCTGTGTGGGCAGGTACAGAGGGACGATTCCATGAACAATAATATTACTAAACAAATGGGTCTTTAGCATCTTTCTAAAGGTGTCCTCAGCGTCCTCATGTCCAGAGGGAGAGCGTTCCAGAGTCTAGGAGCTGCAACCTGGAAGGTTCCCTCTCCTTCAGTGAGGCTGAATCCCTGTGGTCAGTGAGGATAAGGGACCCCACAGGTGTCACTAAAGTGCTTTAGACTGCAAAGGACACAGCTAATCAAGCTGGGATCAACTGCTGTGGTGATCAAGGTATCATCATATATAACAAACAAAGAAAACAAAGTTGAGGAAAAGCACACAAAAAAAAAAACTATGAACATGAACAGAGCATCTTCTACACCAGATGTCACACGGCTCAGTAGACCTCTGGTTTGACCCGCAGCAGGTCCAGTCTCCAGGGTGCCCCCATCATTCTGCTCTTCAGTCACAGGACATGCAGCAGAATCCCGTCGCTCTTCTGCAGAAGAACATGTGAGAGCGTCTGCTTGCTCTTCTCTGGCTGGACGTAGGGGAGAGTCTGCTGGCTCTTCTCTGGCTGGACGTAGGGGAGAGTCTGCTTGCTCTTCTCTGGCTGGACGTAGGGGAGAGTCTGCTTGCTCTTCTCTGGCTGGACGTAGGGGAGAGTCTGCTTGCTCTTCTCTGGTTGGACGTAGGGGAGAGTCTGCTTGCTCTTCTCTGGCTGGACGTAGGGGAGAGTCTGCTTGCTCTTCTCTGGCTGGACGTAGGGGAGAGTCTGTTTGCTCTTCTCTGGCTGGACGTGGGGGAGAGTCTGTTTGCTCTTCTCTGGCTGGACGTAGGGGAGAGTCTGTTTGCTCTTCAGAAGTTTGCTGGACCTTCGCTTGAAGGTCATGATTTTCCTCTTTCAAACAGCTTTTTAAATCATGAAGATTTCCCAGGATTTCCCTCTGAGCACTGCTCCTTTTCTTCTTTTGTGTTCTCACTGCACATAGAAGACTCTGAACTTCACCGTTCAGACTGCCAGTCTTTGTGGGGTCCTGGTCCTTCCTTGATTCAAGGTGGGCCAACTCAGCAGTGAAGGTCCCTGTCCCCTGAGATGCAGTAGAAACTCGTCTCCTCAAACATCCATTTTCTGCCTCTCTCTCCTCCCTCTGGGACCTCAGCTGTTCAAGAGTTGTCTTCTTCTCAGTGAGTTCTTGTCTCATTTTGTTCTTCTCTGCCTGGATGGAGTTGAGCTCACACTTGAGGTCACACTTCTCCTTGTAAACCATCTTCACCTCAAGCTGAAGATTGTGGACTTGTGTGTTCAGGTTTCTGATCTGAGTCTGGTTCTCCTCCCTCACAGATTCAAGGTTACCCACCATGGCAGACATGTTCTCTACCAGCTGATATGCAATGATCTTCTCTTGTCCAAGACTAGAAACCTGTCCCCACAAATTCTGGTTTTCTGTCCATCTCTTGTCACACAGAGACTGAAGCTGATCAAGTGCACTTTTCGTCTCAGTCAGGTCTTCCTCAAGACATTTCATCTCCACCTGTTCACTCTCCCTCAGAGACTGAACCTGGGTCAGCTCTTTTCTGAGCTCATGGTTCTCTCCATCAACCTTCCTCCCCTCACACTGAAGACTGTGGACTGTTGCGTTCAGATCTTCTATCTGAGTCTGGTTCTTGTCCTGGACTGTTTTGAGGTTGGCCACCACAGCAGTGAGGTTCTGTAGCTCCTGGATTGCTCTTTTATTCTCACGTTCAAGAGTAGAAACTTGTTTCCTCAAATTCTGGTTTTCTGCCTGTGTGTTGTCACTCAGAGACTGAAGCTGCTCAAGTGCAGCTTTCTTCTCAGTCAGGTCCTCCTGCTCTGTCAGCCTTAGAGATGAAGGAGCAGGATCACATTGACCAGGATCATTCAGTGGATAAATACAGCTCCTACTGAGATCCACCAGATCTCTGAATGCTCCAACGACACAATCCAATGGAGTCATAGCCTTCTGTCCTGGGTTGATCTGAAGATCTTGAGCCAGACTAAATCTCCTGGAACTGTCAAGTGTTTTAAGAGCAAAACTGCCCAAGAAATGAGGAGACTGGATTCTTTTCTAGAATGTGATGGCAATGACAGTCCTGCAGAGTGACATCACTGACATGACTGATGACTTCAGTCACGTGACTGATGACTTCAGTCACGTGACTGATGACTTCAGTCACGTGACTGATGACTTCAGTCACGTGACTGATGACTTCAGTCACATGACTGGATGACAGTGTAGATGCCAATGTAGAGGTTGGGGAAATAGTCTCTGAGAATCCAGCTTGAAGCCACGCCCTCTTTGTTCTTCAAAAACCCAAACAGCGACCATCAGTCTCCCTCCAATCCTGTACTTGGGTTCAATGTTGCTGTTCCATTTTGCAGCAGTAGATCGAAGCGAAGTAAAATCTGGTCAACTGGACGTAAGTTTATCTTGAAGACGTTTCACCTCTCATCCGAGAGGCTTCTTCAGTTCTAGTGAAGAGTGTGGAAACTCCAGCTTATAAACCTATGTGGGAGTGGTCAGTGCTATTGTGGTGGAAACGACCCTCCCGAGACTCACCTGGCCTCTCCAAACGACAGTCGTTGTGCGGTGTCAGGGAGTTTCAGGGGTGGTCGTTGGGGGGTTTCACCGACCACTCAGATGCTAATGGGCTGTGCTGGCATCAGCCGTTCCACATGGGTCTTTCAGCTGAACTCTTTGGGGAAGCTTTGAAAGGACTTGGTTGTAAATAGGTGAAAGGAAATGTCGCAGTCCACCTCCTCTGTTCAAAGATGGTTTCTCTATCCTGACGTGGATGGCTTCTTTAACTCCTCTTTCAAACCATCTGTCCTCTCTGTCGAGAATTTGGACATGGTCGTCCTGGAAGGAGTGGCTTTCCTCCTTGAGGTGGAGGAAAACCGCTGAGTCCTGTCCTCCAGAGTTGGCTCTTCTATGTTGGGCCATGCGCTTGTTGAGGGGCTGTTTGGTTTCCCCTATGTAGAGATCCGTGCAGGCCTCACTGCATCTGACAGCGTATACCAGATTGCTTTTCTGGCTGTGAGGGGTGGGATCTTTGGGGTGAACCAGTCTTTGTCTCAGAGTGTTGTCTGGTTTAAAAGACACAGGGATGCGGTGCTTATTATAGATTCTCCTTAATTTCTCAGAAACCCCTGCCACATAGGGGATCACTATGTTTTTTCTCCTGCCTTCTTCATCTTCCCTCCTCCTGGAGCTCTCCTCCTTTCTGGACCTGGAAGAGGATTTTACAAAGGTCCAGTCTGGGAAGCCACAAGTTTTAAGTGCTCTTTTCAGATGCTGCTGTTCTTTTTTTCGGCCTTGGACGCTGGTGGGGATGGTCTCCGCTCGGTGTTGCAGCGTCCTGATGACACCTAACTTGTGCTCCAGAGGATGGTGAGAGTCAAAAAGCAAGTATTGGTCAGTGTGGGTGGGTTTGAAGGTCTGAAGATCTTGAGCCAGACTAAATCTCCTGGAACTGTCAAGTGTTTTAAGAGCAAAACTTATCAGTCAGAACTGAAGAAGCCTCTCGGATGAGAGGTGAAACGTCTTCAAGATAAACTTACGTCCAGTTGACCAGATTTTACTTCGCTTCGATCTACGATGACCTGGATGAATGAGAACCTACACAGACATCTTGCCGAACACTATGGGAAGGACATCCTTAGTGTGGTGCGGGAATGCGAAAGGACTGCAAGGAAAATCGCAGACTACAGGAACCATCTACGTTTCAACCTCCGATGCCGCCAACACAACCTCATTCCCACTAGCCTACTACTAGGATCCACCGTGAGGGGCCACAGGGCCAGCAAGATTTTGGAACGGGCCCAAAATCAGCTTCTCAACGAGAGAGTGAGACAGGTCCATTTCACCATCGAGGGACTAAAGAGCAAGCTAGATCACCTTAATCAAGAGTTAACGCCTTTTTTTCCACCCGCCATCTTGGACAAAGTCACCTCCTTCGTTGGGACAGCCCAACTATCTCAACATCAGAAGAGCAAGGAGAGGCAAAAAAGGAAATTCGCTCGCCTCCAGTCTCGCCTCGACCGGGAACGAGAAGCAGAAGGCCCAACCCCAGCGGACCCACAGGACAGGTGGATAAGGAACTTATCCAACAGGGAGCTCACCAGTCCTGAGAAACGCGTCCTTGCCAAAGGAATGAACTTTGCTGTCACCCCGAAACATCTCCCGACTGTGGACCTCATCACTGCCACAGAATCCGCCATCAAGAAGAACAACCTCTCCACCACAGAAGCAGATGAACTACGACTCAAGGTCACAGCGGCCCTCTCCGAAGCGAAGGTCCCCTCTGCCAACCTCTCGGTCCAGGAAAGGAAGGCCTTGAATGCACTGAGCAAAGATGAGAACATCACCATCCTTCCGGCTGACAAAGGAAGATGCACGGTGGTCCTTGACACAACTGACTACCAGAACAAGATCAGTTCTCTTCTCAGTGACATTCACACATATGAGACCTTAAAACGCGACCCCACCAGCAGCTACAAGAAGAAAGTGGTGGAACACCTACAGAAGCTGCAAAAGGGGGAAATCATCAACCGCTTGGAGTATCACCGCCTGTACCCCGGAGACGCAGTTCCACGGATTTACGGCCTCCCCAAAAATCCACAAGGAAGGTGCCCCGCTCCGACCCATTGTCAGCAGCATAAACTCCGTGACGTACAACATCGCCAAACACGTCGCCACCATCTTAGCCCCCTTGGTAGGGAAAACCCCCCACCACGTCCAGAATTCCATGGACTTCGTGAACAAGGTTAGAGAACTCAAGCTGGACCCAGATGAGACCATGGTGTCCTACGATGTGACCTCCTTGTTCACCTGCGTCCCTACCGTGGAGGCTGTAGAAACAGTGAAGAAACGCCTACAGCTGGACAACACCCTCAGCAACAGGACCAACCTCAATCCGGACCAAATCTGCCAACTTCTGGACCTTTGCCTGAACACAACCTACTTCCAGTACAGAGGGAAGTTTTTCAGGCAAAAACACGGCTGTGCCATGGGTTCTCCCGTATCTCCTATCGTGGCCAACCTATACATGGAAGAGGTGGAACAGAGGGCCCTGACTTCCTTCAGTGGACCCTCCCCCACCCACTGGTTCCGATACGTTGATGACACCTGGGTGAAGATCAAGATTCAGGAGGTACAACCGTTTACAGCACACATCAACTCGGTAGACGTCAACATCAAGTTCACCAGAGAGGATGTGAAAGACAACCATCTGCCCTTTTTGGACTGTGACGTCTACATTCAAGAGGACAGGAGCCTGAGGGTGGATGTGTACAGGAAACCCACCCACACTGACCAATACTTGCTTTTTGACTCTCACCATCCTCTGGAGCACAAGTTAGGTGTCATCAGGACGCTGCAACACCGAGCGGAGACCATCCCCACCAGCGTCCAAGGCCGGAAAAAAGAACAGCAGCATCTGAAAAGAGCACTTAAAACTTGTGGCTTCCCAGACTGGACCTTTGTAAAATCCTCTTCCAGGTCCAGAAAGGAGGAGAGCTCCAGGAGGAGGGAAGATGAAGAAGGCAGGAGAAAAAACATAGTGATCCCCTATGTGGCAGGGGTTTCTGAGAAATTAAGGAGAATCTATAATAAGCACCGCATCCCTGTGTCTTTTAAACCAGACAACACTCTGAGACAAAGACTGGTTCACCCCAAAGATCCCACCCCTCACAGCCAGAAAAGCAATCTGGTATACGCTGTCAGATGCAGTGAGGCCTGCACGGATCTCTACATAGGGGAAACCAAACAGCCCCTCAACAAGCGCATGGCCCAACATAGAAGAGCCAACTCTGGAGGACAGGACTCAGCGGTTTTCCTCCACCTCAAGGAGGAAAGCCACTCCTTCCAGGACGACCATGTCCAAATTCTCGACAGAGAGGACAGATGGTTTGAAAGAGGAGTTAAAGAAGCCATCCACGTCAGGATAGAGAAACCATCTTTGAACAGAGGAGGTGGACTGCGACATTTCCTTTCACCTATTTACAACCAAGTCCTTTCAAAGCTTCCCCAAAGAGTTCAGCTGAAAGACCCATGTGGAACGGCTGATGCCAGCACAGCCCATTAGCATCTGAGTGGTCGGTGAAACCCCCCAACGACCACCCCTGAAACTCCCTGACACTGCACAACGACTGTCGTTTGGAGAGGCCAGGTGAGTCTCGGGAGGGTCGTTTCCACCACAATAGCACTGACCACTCCCACATAGGTTTATAAGCTGGAGTTTCCACACTCTTCACTAGAACTGAAGAAGCCTCTCGGATGAGAGGTGAAACGTCTTCAAGATAAACTTACGTCCAGTTGAACAGATTTTACTTCGCTTCGATCTACGATGACCTGGATGAATGAGAACCTACACAGACATTTTGCAGCAGTAGGTGTCGCTGTGATACCAGGTTCAGTTCAAGATTCCCAACTCCAGCTCATGTTGGTGACCTCAGTGGCAGGTAAAATGGTGCTTCAGTGGATCATGTGATCAACTCATGTCTGTCCTCACTGCTCCACAGGTCTGTCAAATGTTCTGTAAAATAGTTGGACCCAGCAGAGCTGCTAGATTAGGAGTTGATGGAGTCGTTGCAGATACCAGGGTCCAAAGTCCAGCTTGAACCTGGTTTGTGCAGTTCTTTGTCAAGCTAGCAGCCATTCTTGTCACTGCCAAGCTAAAGTGACTTCTGTCAACAAAGGTCAACATACAAAAGGACATTTCTACTGGCAGTTCAAGATTTTGATCAAACTCCTTTTTCAGAGCTGGAACCTTCCTCTAGTGTCAGCTTTCTGTTCCCATCTCTATGGTCACGGTCAGTTTTGACCCACGTCTTCAATCAGCTGTCAAATAAACTAAAACAATTTTCTATCCTCCAAGTTGTTTCCATCTCTTGGTGACCTTGTTAGGCTTCCTTATCCATGGAAATATTGATTGATTGATTGATTGATTGTGTTTAGATTCATATGTGACACTTCTGTGTGTTCTCTGCAGAGATGTTTCCTGCAGTTGAAGCACAATCCGTTTGTCCTGCTGTCCTGACTGCTTGGGCAGACCTGACACCTCTTTCATCTGGAACCAGATCCTGAGTGGGGTTGTGGCTGTGGCTGTTCTGGTTGGTGTTGAGGCAGGGCTGCTGAGGAGGACGCTGTTCCACTCTTGGTGGATGTGGGTCCACAACACAAATGCATTCTATGCAGACACATCAAGGATGGTCTTTGTTTGTTGTGTTGTTGTGTAGGTCGATGGGAGAACGAGGCTGATGAGAGTCCCTGAAGCTCCCATGACTGGGAGAGGAGCTGCTGGCAGTGTTGCTGACAGTGCACTTCTGACTTCAGGTTTGGCTCTGATTGTTGCTTTGTCATCTTATTTTGATAACTGGGTCTAAACCAATCATAATGATTTCATAATTCAGTGAAAAACATTTTTTCTTTTATTTTGTTGAACTAGAGGTTCCTGACAAAGTCAAAAATCCTTGATACAATAAACAAATTGATGTGGTTCTTTGATGCATTTAAATCCTAAAACAGGTCCCACAGGAGGAAGGTTAAATCATGTGACCATCATCATAACAGCTGTTGACCTTGTTTAACTAGTTGGTGGTGCTAAATATCACCAGCTTGCTAACGTTAACTAGCTAACGTAGCCAGCTAGCTAATATTATTTTCTAACTTCAGGCCTAAATTTTGGATTGATTGTGAAAATTGTTCACCTCACCTTTGTAACACCAGGTTTTGTCTTGATGATGTCATTGTAACTGTCTTTCTGATTCTAAAATATAAATGCATCCAAAATAAAAATGTCAAACTGCCCCTCCATGGAAACATCATATTTAATATACTGCAATATTCTTTTCCAGTGTACTACACTATATTTTTGTTTTATCAGAGAGGCTTTAATGTCTGTCTTTGATCTCTAAACTCTGACTCTGATGTCATTGGTGGTGACTGAATTCTACCCCCTGACAGACTGGGAAGGCTCATATTGGCGATGGATCCATGAAGGAATGAAGGTCTTTTTTCAAAGTAACTTGTTATTTTGTTCTTGGTTGTCATGGTGACTCGTGGTATCGGGGCTCCATTGATGATGTCATTTTGTCCTGGTTGTGCACTTGTGACACTCAAGGTGAACACACTCACAGTTGATTGGACCGACTCAGATCAGCTGTTCTGAACCTGATACTCAGAGTTTCCATCTCAGTGTCAACTCAGGAGTGACTGAGGAGAAGAGTTTCAGAACAGCCACAGTTGGGGGACTTCCATCCAGCAGCCATTTTCTATCCCTGTAAGGGAGTGAAGGGATCTGGAGCTGCTGGGTTCAGGTGGATCCAGAACACAAGATGGAGGTCAGTCAGGACCCCAGAAGGAGACCAGCATCTGGAAGGTGAAGATGCTTTAATCTGACACCATCGTGTCAACAATTCTGAAATCAGAACAAAAATAAACAGTAGTATTTCCACCTGCTACTCCTGCAGATATTCAAGTGAACAGGAACACAGATTCATGCTCAACTTCTCCTGTGTGTTCATCCACAGTCACCAAACAACAACCAAACCAGACAAAAGGGGGTTTGCTAGCATGGCGATCAGCTGTAGTTCACCCATCTTATCCAGGTCACATGGCTCAGGGATAGCATGGCCATCTGGTAACAAAAGGGGGTTTGCTAGCTTTGCGTGCTGAGGTAGAACGGCTCTGTTTAAATTGAGTCCTTTTTCCATTTCTTTCCCGGCTTCTTCTAGCAGTGCTGTCATCCCTTCCAGTGACTGCAGGAGGGAAGGGGTCCCCCTTCAGAATCAGTTTGATGTCATTGTTACTTCCTCTTCAACACTCCTTTAGCAGACCAACTCACTAACTAGCTCAGTGAGGTGGTGTGGCCGAGTGGTCTAAGGTGCTGGATTAAGGCCCCAGTCTCTGAGGAGGCGTGGGTTCAAATCCCACCACTGCCATCATGTCCCAGGTCTCTGGAGAGGTGTGGCAGGTCTCTCCCAGCCTCTCTGTGCTGGGGGTGTTGGCTGCTTTTCTCACTCTGGGAAGAAAATGTCCTGAACTTGAGGTGTTCTCCTCATCTTGAACTCTCCAAAACAACAATGTGCAGTAACGCTGAGCTGCCTTCAAGCCAACAACATGGGCACAGTGTACCCAGAGCCACAGGCTCCTCCCAGTATATGCAGCACTGCCAGTGACCTCTGCTCCAGTGTAACAGTGACTCTCCAAACTGAAGCTGATCCAGGACCAGCTCAGGAGGAGCCATGGAGCAGACAGGCTCTCTGATTTAATGCTGCTGGATATTGAGAGGAACATCCCAGTTGACTCCAACAAGGCTGCTGATGTCTTCAGACCCAGGACCAGAAGAAGAACCCTCCTCTGAGTCCACAGACCTGAGCACCGCTGCTCTGACTACCAGGTTACCTCCTGGTTATCAGGGTGAAGTCATGGTGAGGTGGTCAGTTGTTCCTTGGGTTTTATTACAGAGGCCTGGGAGTTAAACACTGAATTAAATAATTTTAATTATTTAATGAAGTTTCCTGCTGTTTTGCTGGAAATGTTTGACAACTTCCTCCATGCTGGTGCCCCATCACACACAACAGGTGCACTTGTCCTCTTTTCACCTCTGACCCTCAAACATTCCACCAGTGAACGTCCAGAAATTGAAGCATCAACAGTTCAGCAACAATGAATTCTTCAAATCACCTCTGAAATAACAGATGAATCTTTACCTGCTGAGGCTTCAGAGCCAAATTGGGAACCTTCAACTCTCACATTCCTGTTCTTGTCTCAATCCTGCTCTCCTAAATCAAGACCTGTTCAATAGATGGTAGAGCAGAGAGGAGCAGAGGAAGAGAGCTGGGACCAGAACCAGAGGTTCTGGGCCCAGGTTCTGCAGAATCACAAACCATTGTGAGTTAACAACAGTCTCCTTTCTGACTGAAGCAAAAGTTTACTTCAAAAGGTTTTTGTGATTCAACATAGCAGCTAAATTTCCATTTCTATACTGATTATCTGCAGTGGTTCATGGGGGGTGGAGCCTATCACAGCTGACAATGGGTGAGAGGCGTGGTTCATCCTGGACAGGTCACCAGTCCATCACAGGACAAACACATAGAGACAGACAACCTTTCACACTCACAATCACACCTACGGTCAATTTAGAGTATCAATCAGCCTCGTCCCCTCTTGATGTCTTTGGACTGTGGGAGGAAGCTGGAGTACCAGAGAGAACCCACACAGGAACAGGGAGAACATGCAAACCCAGAGCCTTCTTGCTGTGTGGCAACAGCACGAACCATTGCACCATTTTGTCCCCTGAAAATGCCACCAGAATTTTGGGATTTTCTGTAAAACCAAGTACACATGAACACACTACACTGATCTCAGGGGTAGTGGCACACTGGATAATGTGTCTGACTACAAATCAGAAGCTTCTAGGTTCAACTGCTGGCCAGCTTAATTAAAACTTTACACTGAGAAGCTTTCATTTCCTCTCCTTCTTCCCAGGATGGTTCCACCTCAGTGGAAAGGTTCACTAAATACTCATCAACTTCTCTGGTCCAATCACATTTATGTTGGCACACAGAGAACAGATCCAGAGTCAGAGCTGAGACTTCAGTCTGACCACCTTAAGATGGAGGAGAAGAAGCCCTGATTTCTGGGTCTCAGTCTTTTTACTCTCTTGGCTCCACCCACACAGGGCAGGAGAACATCCTCATGGTGAGTCAGTGTTTTTCCATGTTTAACCCAATCAGCTCTCAGTGGTTAAGAACAGGTGAGTTAGTGAGTGTGGTTCGTTCTAATCTGATGTCCAAGCTGCAGGGAACAGCAAAGCCAAACAGTACAGAAGCCTTTCAGCATTCATGCAGACTGGAAAGAGGCTGAAATGCTCCCTGCTTCTGGAAGGAGCAGAGATGGAGCCAGAAAAAACACAGAATTTACCCGGACTCTGATTTGAACTAGCAAGAGACTCAAGCTGGTCATGAAGTATGATTGGCTGCCTCTTCGTGATGTCATTCACACACACCTGTATAATCAGGATGTGAGCTGAGGGGTGGAGATCGATGAGTCCTGGAGACGTTCAATAATGTCCACAACTTTGGCACCAGGAAGACAGCAGGTGATGGCACCTGGGAGTTCAACAGACCTGATGATTGAACCACCAATCACAAGGATTTCAGCCTCCATTGTAAACAGAGAGTTTAGATGAGAGAGAACCTGCTGTCAGCCTCACCAGTCAGGGCAGTGGCAGAGGCAGCAGAGTTGAATGAAGCAGGACCACCTGGCAGGTCTCAGCTGGAGGTGATGACATCACTGGCCTCAGTCCTAACCAGTGCTCTGCCTAGCAACAGGGACGATGGGGAGAAACCAGTAGAAGCACTCTGAGAGTTGGAGACAGCAGGAGAGAGACCACGACAGAGTCACCCATGGGAAACTGTTGTATCCACTCAGGACCGGCTGGACAGACACAGATCAAAGACAGAATTGATGATGATGTCATCAGGAGGCTTTGATAGTGTCTTTATTTGTACCTAGAATTCTGTCTTTGATCTCAGGAGGACATGAAAGAAACCCAATTGAGGAAAGTAGAGGAGAACATTCAGCTTCATTAGAAACACTTGAACTGTTGAACAGTAGAATTTGTTTGAAACAGTTTACAACACTGAGTGACAGGATTGAAGAGGGAAGAGTTTTCTACTTTAAATTTAATTCTAACTTTAAACTGTGGATGAACATTTTTAGTAGTTCATATTCTAACATACAGAGGAAGTCATGACATTCCCTTTTTAAGAAAATAAAAAACATGTGAAGCTCCTCCCCCCAGCTCCAGATGGACAGACAGACATGAGAGTGGCCAGGAAGCAAAGAAGTGTTGTGCTCCTCTCCAGTGCTCTGGTGTTGTTGTGTTCTTCTCAGCTCCATCATGAAGACCTGCTGGCACTGGGCGCTGGTGGAAGTTTGCAGCTCTCACTGGAAAGTCCTGAGGCTCCTCCCACTCTGAAGCAGGCAGTTGCTCCCAGCCAGCCCTCATTTTCACTCTCTGGTGTAGGAGTGAAGAACAAAATCAGAATCAAGAACCATCACTCTTTCATTGGGGCTCCTTTCTCCTTGGTCTGATCCAGAAATTCAACAGCTTCTATCATTGATTTGACAGGAAATGTTGATGACACACTGGGATTTTTGTTCTCCTGCTGTCACTGTCAAGTGCCAGTTCAGATGTACTTGACGTTACAGAAAATCCAGCATGGTGGTGCAGTGGTCAGCACTGTGGCCTCACAGCAAGAAGGTTCCAGGTTCCAGTCCCGGCTCCAGCACAGGATCTTTCTGTGTGGAGTCTGCATGTTCTCCTGTTCCTGCGTGGGTTCTCTCTGGTACTCCAGCTTCCTCCCACAGTCCAAAGACATCAAGAGAGGATGAGGCTGACTGATACTCTAAATTGACTGTAGGTGTGACTGTGAGAGTGAATGGTTGTCTGTCTCTATGTGTTGGTCCTGTGATGGACTGGTGCCCTGTCCAGGGTGAACCACGCCCCTCGACCAATGTCAGCTGTGATAGGCTCCACCCCCCCATGAACCTTAACAGATAATCAGTGGAGAAATGGAAATTTAGCTGCTATGTTGAATCAGAAAAACCTTTTGAAGTCTACTTTTGCTTCAGTCAGAAAGTGGACTGTTGTTAACTCTCACAATGGTTGGTGATTCTGGAGGAAGACAAAATCCTTATGAACGTCTTTTTAACAGACACACATTTCTAAAGACACCAGTTCATTTTATTTTTCTTCTTCTAGCAGAGGATGGTTTTGATCCATCGACCTCTGGGTTCTGGGCCCAGCACGCTTCCTCTGCTCCTCTCTGCTCTACCATTGACTGAACAGTCCTTGTTTTAGGAGAGCAGGATTGTGACAAGAACAGGATTTTGAGTTTCAAATGTTTCACAATGACAGGCTCCAGCCCCCCCCCCCCCCCACACACACACACACACACAATCCTAAATAGGATAAGTGGACGAAAATGGATGGATGGATGTTTCCCAATGTGGCTCTGCAGCAGGAGGTCTTGTAGAAACAGGGACTGACCTGACACCAGCTCCCTCTGGAACAATGGTTCATTCATTCATCGGTGCCAGGAGGCCTAAAAACACAAAACACCAATTCAATCCAGGACCTTGGATCCTAAACTGAAACTCCATCACACGGTGGCTCTGCTGGGGCTCCCACAGGTGAGTGAGGCTGAGCTCCAGTCTGCTCTGAGGAGGCAGCAGACATCTGCACCACTCAGAGGTTTGGTTGGTGGCTTTGACAAAATCCCAACAAACTAAAATCCTGTTGAATCAGGAAGTTCTAGTTGAACTCTCATCCACGTCACATGACCAAGAAAACCTCCTCTTTCATTCAGACCAGAACAGACAAACATAGAAACATTGTTTCAGCTTCTGATCAAACAATAACATTTTCTTGATTGTTTGCCATGTTCTATTAATCAGACTGATGATCTCTGGATGTTCTAGGAGGGGGGTCTGTTTCTGATGAAGCCTGTTTGGTCTGGGGGGGTTAAGATGGTGGGGCTGTTTCAGTTCTAGTGCTGAAGGCTTTCACCATGACAGTCAGACTCTCCTCTGTCCTTCATGTTCCCTCAAATGTGCAGTGTGGACCTCACAAACTGAATTTAGCCTGAAAACTCTTCATGAAAAGCAGGAGACTCAGAGTCTCTGTGGTGCAATCGGTCAGCGCGCTCGGCTGTTAACCGAGAGGCTGGTGGTTCAAGCCCACCCAGGGACAATGACCAGGCTCTACTGGTGCTTAGGAGTCGCTGCGTTTATGATCTGAATGTGGACGGACAGATTGACCCTCCACAGCAGACCCACGTGACAGATCTCTGGATGAGACGTTTCAGTCTTCAGTTTCGTCGTTGTGTGTCATGCAGTGTTGCTGGCAGCCCTGCTGGCTGTGGGTAAAGTGGGGGCTCAGAGTTTGTGGAGTCGGCTCACTGTTTGGTTCTCAGATGCTCCAGCTCAGGTTAGCGAGGTGGTGGAGAAATGAATGAGAACTCTGCCTCCCGGGAGGCTTCACTCCTGGAGGTGGAAATGATGAGGAGTTTTAAAATCTGCTCCTCTTTCACGCTGACTTGTTTTCTTGGGTTCCCTCTTTCATTCATGTGTGATTTTAGTCTCAGCTCTCTAAACCTGAATGGAGCCAGAACCCATTTTAAAAGAGCTGCTCTTTTAAACTCCTTGAGATCAAGAGGATCCTGCCATGTTTGTCCAGGAGACCCACAGCACAACAGTCAGTGAATGGGGATGCAGGCAGGCTTTTAATGGGGGTCATTTGAAGTCCCAAGTCCAGTTGGAGCAGAGGGTGGAGTTTGATTCTCCAGGAGTTTTCGTTGTTGTTTTTTTCACCAGTTTCTTTTGGTTTGGAGGAAATCATTCCAGGTGTTTGAAAGAAAGTGAGAGCAACTTTGGAAAATGTTCAACTGGTGTTTTTAAATGTCTTTGCACCAACAAGTGGTGGACAGGACAGCTTTTGAGACATTTTAATGCCACCGTTCAACAGTGAATCTGCTGGTTTCCTGTTTTTAGGAGCTGATGGGAGCTGCACAGAGAAGCTCTTTGAGACAGGAAGCATTCAGAGCTCCACCCTGCTTCTTCCAGCAGGATCCACAGATCCACCAACACACCAGCTGTTTGATGAGTGGAGGCTTTTGACCAGGATTCCTAGACAGCACAGCTGGACTCACTCAACAGCTAACTTGTTAGCACCAACTAGACAGGAGCGCTTCTATGGTTTTACTCAGTGGTTCAATATTTTTAAGAGATGTCCCATTCAGCCTGTGGGTTTGAGTGATCACTCTTAAGTCTCCTGTTCTGTTTTATTAAAATATTCATTGAAAAGCTCCTG
Organism: Aulostomus chinensis; assembly: GCF_037954235.1. NCBI lineage: Eukaryota > Metazoa > Chordata > Actinopteri > Syngnathiformes > Aulostomidae > Aulostomus > Aulostomus chinensis. The sequence goes on along the minus strand of NC_141320.1, from coordinate 51,436,454 downwards.
AGAGAGAGAAAGAGAGAGAGAGAGAGAGAGACAGAGACAGAGAGAGAGGCTCAAACTGATCTCAAAATTTACTTCAAAATTCTTTGATTAAAATCATTTTTACTCCTTGATAGATTCCTCACTACAGTGTCATAGAGGGTCCATTACTATTGCAGTATATTAAAGAATATAATGGGTTGGGCCTGTGGCTGTTTCCTGGGGGAGGGGTGGCCTGGGGCTCCCTGTGTTCTGGGGGTTTTTGGGTGCTCTGGTGGCCTGGTCCTGACCTGCCTGCTATCCTGGACTGGGGGCATGTTGTCCTGGTCCCCCACATCAGCTACAGCCAGCTACCCACAGCATCCAAGACAAACCGTAGCACACACATACACACATGTATACACACATACACGCATGGAGCGCACAACTGACCCATAATCACACACTCAGACATTTATCTTAAAATGATATTAAACCAAATGGTAAATCTGCACTGGAAATTCTGCAACCAATGTTTTTCTTTTTTTCTGTTGTTATTGTTTTTGTTTGTTTTTCTCCTATTGTCCCCCCCCCCTTGTCCTCCCTGTCCTGTCCCTGCTCTCTCTTCCTGTCCTCTCCTGAGCCTCAGTCCGGTAGCTTCATCAATGAACCAACACCATTCCTAATAAAGTTCAACACAGATGGTGATAGGAGGAGTTTATCAGGTTCCTCCTTAGCAGAGTAGAACTGCTTCAGTCCAACAAGGCACCAGGAACATGGATGCTGCTGCTGAACAGGACAGGTTAAAAAAAATAAAAAAATAAAAACACCAGTTGAACATTTTCCAAAGTTGCTCTCACCTTCTTTCAAACACCTGGAACGATTTCCTCCAAATCAAAAGAAACTGGTGAAAAAAACAACAACAAAAACTCCTGGAGAATCAAACTCCAGCCTCTGCTCCAACTGGACTTGGGACTTCAAATGACCCCCATTAAAAGCCTGCCTGCATCCCCATTCACTGACTGTTGTGCTGTGGGTCTCCTGGACAAACATGGCAGGATCCTCTTGATCTCCAGGAGTTTAAAAGAGCAGCTCTTTTAGAATGGGTTCTGGCTCCATTCAGGTTCAGAGAGCTGAGACTAAAATCACACATGAATAAAAGAGGGAACCCAAGAAAACAAGTCAGCGTGAAAGAGGAGCAGATTTTAAAACTCCTCATCATTTCCACCTCCAGGAGTGAAACCTCCCGGGACCCAAGAGGCTCCAGCTGGCAGAGCTCTCACCTGCGTCTGCTGTGGAGGGTCAATCTGTCCGTCCACATTCAGATCATCGATGCAGCGACTCTGCTAGGATCCAACTACTGAGGATGAAACAGACCAACGTTGACATCAAGTAGCAACTCAGCAGCTGATCAACAGAGTCCTCAGCACCAGTAGAGCCTGGTCCTGGTCCCTGGGGGGCTCCAACCACCAGCCTCTCTGTTAACAGCCGAGCGCCACAGAGACTCTGAGTCTGTGAGGTTTGTGTCTTTCTGGTTCCTCTTTTCCTGCCTCTGCTGTCTTTTTTCAGGTCATCTTGATGGTCCGGCTTCTTCTACCTCATCAAGGGAGTGAGCAAAAGAAATTTACAATCCATACCAGGCAGAACACCAACAAAACACTTCTTTCTTCACAGTTTCAACATTTGTGATAAATTTCCACCCAACAAACAAACAACTTAACAGACAACATTCACCTATAAAGTTTTATATATTTATTAAACAATAAAAGACAACTGATTATGAAAAATATTATAAAAACACAGCTCTGACATCATCAAAATAACCTCAAAACTGTCACTGACACAAAGAGTAAAATAATCAAGAACCATTAATTTATTCAAAACAAAAACAGATTTGAAGATGAAAGAACACACAACATAATTTTAACTGAAGAGAAACAAAAAAACATTCCTCTTTTCTGCCTCCACCTCTACCACCTTCTCTTCATTCTTCTAGTATTTATAAACGTGCAATATTCTTTTCAAATATATTTCTCTATATTTTGGTTTTCAAAGAGAGACTTTGATGTCTGCTTTGATGTCTAAACTCTGACTCTGATGTCATTGGTGCTGACTGAATTCTACCCCCTGACAGACTGGGAAGGCTCATATTGGTGATGTCATCATAAATAAATGAAGGTCTTGTCTCAGTGTCAGGAACCAATCAGAGCAGCCTCCTCCTGACTAAACAGCTCTACTCATCAAGCCCCTGACCCCAGACTCTTCTTGGTGAACTGATCAGAGATCAGATTAGTAGAGAAGCAGTGACACAAAGGGAAACTTCCTCATTCCCTGAACGCAGCTTCATCAAACAGAGCAATGCTAACTGTTCACCTGCAGCAGTGATGTCATCAGGACAGGAAGTTGATCAGACATGGGAACTTTGACTCAGATCAACCAGGGAGGGAGGAGTTCTCAGAGTTTGATTGTGCTGATGAATCATCAGAACTCTCCATCACGCCGTGGTCTCAGCGTTGGACCTGAAGTCCCAGGCTTCAAGGGTTCTCCCCAAACTCTCAGGGTGGGTCTGACCACATCTGAAGGAAGTAATTCCACCAGTATTAAACTCAATGCCATGTCTCCCTACTACAGAGATCCCTGATTCTGAGTTGAGTCCTTGAAGGCAGCTGTCATGAAACCACTGCTTCAGAAGCCTCCTCTAGACCCTGAGGTTCTCGCCAACTCCAGACTGATAGCTAACCTCCCCTTTCTCTCTAACATCCTGGAGAAAGCAGTTGGTAATCAGCTGAGTGACTTCCTACATGACAAGAGTTGATTTGAGGGGTTCAGTCTGGTTTTAGAGCCCAGCCCAGCACAGAGACAGCGCTGTAGAAACTACTAACTACCTTTAATTCATCAGATCATGGCTTTGTGTCTGTACTCGTCCTGTTAGACCTCAGTGCTGCCTTTGACACAATTGACCATCAAATCCTGCCACAGAGACTTGAACACTTCAACACTTCCTTTAGGTCATGTTATTCAAAAACACTCCATAAATTTCCATTGTTTCACAGATGATACTCAATTATATTCATCAATAAAGCTGGATGAAGGCCAACAGTTATCCAAACTACAAACATGCATTCCAGACATGAAGGCCTGGATGACTTGTAACTTTTTACTGTTCAACTCTGATAAGACAGAAGTTCCTGTGCTTGGCCCCAAACCCTTAGAGGCCCATTTTCTAGTGATATCACTGCTCTGGATGACATCACTATGGCCTCCAGCAGCACAGTTAAGAACTTAGGAGTTCAATTTGGTCAGGAGTTGTACTTCAATTCCCACATTAAACAAATTTCAAGGACCGCCTTTTTTCATCAACACACTATCTCAAAAATTAGACACATTCCATCCCAAGATGATGCTAAAAAACTAGTCCATGTATTTGTTACTTCTAAGCTGGACGGTTGTAATTCTTTATAATCAGGCTGCACTAACAAGTGGTTGAAGACTCTGCAGCTGGTCCAGAATGCAGCTGCAAGCGAACTGACAGGAACTAGGAAGAGCGACCACATCACCCAAGTCTTAGCTTTGCTGCACTGGCCTCCAGTAAAATCCAGAGTAGTGTTTAAAATCCTCCTCCCTTTGAAGCTCTTCAAGAACAGTTCTGACACAAAACAAACTGAAGGTGTGTTCTTGTATTATTATTTTGAACGATTGCAGGGATTTGTTTTTGCAGCATCAAAATGTGATCCAGTTTTGGCGCACACCGCTCATTAGCTCCCAATACACCTGTTGAACTGAAAAGTCACGTGGAATCTCATGTCTTTTGGAGGGTGGGGAAATGTTCATTCCTCCTAGTTGGAGGCACCTGGGCCCATATTTGGTTCATCATTGTGTTGTTTTTTTTTTTGTTAAATACATTCATTATTTGGCTTTCAACCTGCATCTCCCACACTTTTGTTACAGCTTCAATGTCATGCTTTGACAAATGGTTTCTCCCCAGTGTGCGTTCTTAAGTGTCTTTTCCAATTTCCCTTGACTGAGAATCTTTTACCACAAACTGAGCAGGGGAATGGTTTTTCCCCAGTGTGCGTTCTCATGTGTTTTGTCAGATTTCCCTTTTCTGACCATTTTTTGCCACAAACTGTGCAGGTTAAGGGTTTCTCCCCAGTGTGCATTCTCATGTGTTTTGTCAGGTGTCGCTTTTCTGAGAATCTTTTGCCACAAACGGGGCAGGGGAGTGGTTTCTCCCCAGTGTGCGTGCTCATATGTGATTTCAGATGTCCCTTAACAGAGAATGTTTTGCCACAAAGGGAGCAGGGGAATGGTCTCTCTCCTGTGTGTGTTCTCATGTGGTTTTTCAGATATCCATTTTCTGGAAATCTTGTGCCACACACTGAGCAAGGGAATGGTTTCTCCCCAGTATGTGTTATCATGTGTCTTTTCAGATGTCTCTTTTCTAAGAATCTTGTGCCACAAACTGAGCAGAGGAATGGTTTCTCTCCAGTGTGCGTTCTCATGTGGTTTTTCAGATATCCATTTTCTGAAAATCTTGTGCCACAAATTGAGCAGGGGAATGGTTTCTCCCCAGTGTGTGTTCTCATGTGTCTTTTCAGATGTCTCTTGTCTGAGAATCTTGTGCCACAAACTGAGCAGGGGAATGGTTTCTCCCCAGTGTGTGTTCTCATGTGTGTGGTCAAATATCCCTTTGAGAATCTTTTGCCACAAATTGAGCAATGGAATGGTTTCTCCCCAGTGTGTGTTCTCATGTGTTTATCCAAACACTTTCTGTTACTAAAACCTTTACTGCATGTTGAGCACCTAAAGGGACGCTCATCCTCACTGACTTCTGTCTCAGATTCAGAAGAGTCTGACATCTGGTCTTCAGTCTGGGGTTGTACAAGTGGATCTGGATCTACCTTGCTGGCTGGTTCTGGTTCTGGTCCTCCACTCTCTTCTTCATCAGCTTCTGTTTTCAGAGGATGAATTGGGCTGCTGCTCAGAGACTCTTCTTTCAAGTTCTCCTCAGTTAGACTCTGGTGAAGCTGTGGGAACTGAGGTTTCTCTTCGTCCCCTTCACTCTTCACAGGGACCAGAGTGAAGGGGAACGTGGTGATATCAGCCTCCTGCTGCCCTTGAAGCTGCCCTCCCTCCTCACTGGTCCAGAGCTCCTCCCACTCCTCTTTAATGTGGGGGGGCTCTGGGTCCTGCAGCTCAGGGGGAACCTCTTCTTTAATCACCAGCAGCTGCTCCACATCTGCAGGACACAAACAGCAACATCAGAAATCTCTTCATTTGACTCTGAAACAGCGGAGCAACAGACAGAAACAGAAATCAACTCAATGAACAGAGACGTCCTGCTACTGAGGACCAGTCAGCAAACTGGGAATAGAAACGCTGGCTTCAGATGCTTGGATCAACGTTGGGTCACCCAGGTCAAAGGTCACTGGTCCCCTCTGCTGAATGGTTTTGTCCATTCATGATCACATCTGCTAGTTGATTCATCAGTTAATGTCTGACATTTCTTGCACATTTGTCAGGCTCATCCATTTCAGATCCAGCAAACCTAAATATTTTACAAAGATAAAACACAAGGAAACACAAAATGCAGTTTTTGGTGCCAATGTCATTTAATAAGGTAAAAAACATCTGAGCCTCCGAAGGCCCATGTGAATAAGTGATTGTCCCCCTGACCCTAACAGCTGGTTGAACCACCTTTTGCAGCAATAACTGCAGTCAAGTGTTAGCGATAAGAGGCAATGAGTCTTTCACATCGCTGTGGTGGGATTTTGGCCCACTCTTCTGTGCAAAATTGAAAAGATCAATCAGATTGGATGGTTTTCGGGCATGAACAGCCTTTTTAAGGTCCTGCTACAGCATCTCAATAGGGTTCAGGTCAGGACTTTGACGAGGCCACACCAAAACCCTCATTTTGTTCTTTTTTAGTCTTTCAGATGTGGACTTGCTGGTGTGCTTCAGATCGTTGTCTTGCTGCAGAACCCAGGTACGCTTCAGCTGGAGGTCTCGAACTGATGGCCCAACATTCTTTGCCAGGATTTCTTGATAGCGAGCAGAATTCATGGTTGTTCCACAGCTGAGTCAATGCCTATGATATCATTTTACTCTTAATTTGGTGAACTTTCTAAACCTCTAATACTGTAATATTGTAGTAGTAACAGTGTGATGGCCTTTTATTTAGAAGTGGAAACTCTTCTCATTGTTCTGTACTGTTGATGAATGGTTGATGGTCTTCAAAGTTCCTGTTCATGTTGGAGCACTGGAGGTCTGAACCACTGAGACACTCAAAGAGCTGCATGAGTGACGTCACTTCAAGCTGGCAGAACGACTCCAGCCAGGGTCCTGCTGAGTGTTGTGATGCTCCGTGTTTAGCTGTCAAGCTAGCAGCTCTGGACTCACTGATCTGGACTGAAACTGCATTGAAATGAAACAACAGAGCTTCACTGGTGTCTGCAGGAGGTTTGCCTTTGGATTTTGTCCCCTAAAGCTGCTGTAACATTGGTTCATTCTGATGGGACTCATTTGGATATCATGTGACTTGCTGCAGGACACAGAGAGACTGCTGACACGTGTGTGTGTGTGTGTGTGTGTGTGTGTGTGTGTGCTGACTGTTTTGATGTTGAGGTGTTAATTGTCATGTTGTATGCATTTCTTTGAAGGTTTTAAATTAAATCAGTAACAACAGGAAATAAACCAATTGTTTCAGGTCGACTTTGTTTCCTGAGTTCCTAAAACTTCCCTTTATGTTGGTAACAATGCAGCTGGAGCCTGGTTCACATTCTGGTCCACAAGTTAGCAGCAGTTGGTGATCCAGTGTGAACGTCATTCAGGCGAGGTGTTGTTGTGGTTCAGTTCAATGGTAACACGCTGCTACTGATTGTTAAGGCAGGGCTTCTTAACAGGACCCAGGAATGAGGGGCCCAGCAGGTCCGGGGGACTCACCTGCTCTGTCCAGCCTGACTCGGGGCTTCAGCACGGCATCGAGCAGCAACCTCTGCCGGCGGTTCTCCCGCTCGTACTCCGCCACGGTTTCCTCCAGCAGAGCCACGATCTGCTCCGCGGCCGCCGCCAGCCGCTCGGTGAGCAGCGCTCTCAGCACCGGGACTCCAGCCGCTGAGTCTCCTTCTCCCAGCTGCAGCAGGAAGTCTTCAGCGGCGGCGAGGATCCGCTCCTGGACCGACACCCGCAGCAGCTGCGCGGCGCACATGTTGAGGTTCTACCGGCGCCACTCAGCCTTCAGGAGACAAAGACCGAGGCCGGGGCTTCACGGACTTCTCCTTCTTTCCTTGTTGTGTTCAAAGCTTCCCGCGTCTTCTTGTCGTTTTGTGAAGCGCGTATTGATGACGTATGTGGTGACGTCCAAAGCCTCTTCAGCCGGCAGTGACCACGTGACTGATTCAGGACCTGCTTCTCCGGCTTGGCGTGAGGTTCTAAATGTAAAGCAGTGAAACGCCGTGGTTTCCTCCCTCTGGTTCGCGCGTCTGTTGGAGCTCCACGGCAGGAGAAATCGCTTCAAGAAACCCAACAGACTTGATTTGAAAACGTTGGAAAAACTTCTTTTTTTAATAAAAATTTGTAAAAACAAAGCGTCCTCATTCCCATCACTTTCACTGAGACTTTCACATCATGGTCCCATTGTTCAAAGACATGGAACGATCCAGTATGAACGCAAAGACTTCAATGATCTCATTGTGTTCACGGGTCATCAAATCAGTGTCAGTTCAGTCGGTCAAGCCTGCAGGGAAGTTTACAGTCCAGCAGGTGTCAGTATTCAGTGACAGTAACACAGTGTCATGGCGTCCACAGGCTTCATGACGCCTCATCCACCCTTCACTCCTGTCTCGTCCTTGTGTGCTCACTCCAGCCCGTTGATGCACAGTTCCTGCCACAGCCTCTACCTTGTTAATGCAGCCGTGCCTGTCTTGTGTTCTTCAGCCTCTGAGAGTTTTTGAAAGTTTTATCCGATAGTCTAGATTTAGTGGATACGTTTGCAGCCGTTTGGTTTCTCTGCTCGGAGTACAAGAACATCAACGTCCCTTGCCGTGAACCCTGCTTCTGTCCTGTGTCTGAGCCTGGTCCTGTCAATCACAATGATCCAATTTTTGGAACTGACCATATCTTTCTTTCAAAAACAAAAGAAATCAAGAGTGGCATGAAAAGATCTTCCTCACAAACGTGGACGATACAAAGCTCTCTTCCTCTTCATCTCCAATTATTTGACCAAATTTGGCCGTCAAACTGGAGAGAAAACTCAGCCCTGTTGAACTCTGGCAGCTTTCCATTTACAAATAACACGTGTCCACGTGACAAAGTGTGTGAGCAGGAAGGAAGGGAGGAGGGGGGCTGAGAAAATAACAGCAGATCCCTGGATGGAGACCCCGTGCTCTTCTCTCCACCTCTCTTCCTCCCTGCTCTCTCCACCCCTCTTGAACAACACTGCAGGTGAACAGTTAGCATTGCTCTGTTTGATGGAGCTGCGTTCAGGGAATGAGCAAGTTTCCCTTTGTGTCACTGCTTCTCTACTAATCTGATCTCTGATCAGTTCACCAAGAAGAGTCTGGGGTCAGGGGCTTGATGAGTAGAGCTGTTTAGTCAGGAGGAGGCTGCTCTGATTGGTTCCTGACACTGAAACAAGGCCAAAGCTCAAGTACACAGGCTCACATATTGAAGTATTCTCAGTCTTCCCACTTCAAGTATTTTCTCACTTCAAGTATTTTCTACTCTGCACACCAAGTTACCTCTTATGTTAAGTTACTAGCTGAGAGTTGTGCAGGACACTTGGATGGAAACATAACCTTTTTCTCTAATCAGCACAACAATGTGGGCGTGTAGTGAATCAACACCATAACAGTAACGAGGAATGAAGGCAGCAGCCATCTTGGAATCACCAGGTTTACAAGGCTTCCACTCGGTGAGAGCAACCCCTCGATGGAGGAGAAGAAGCCGGACCATCAAGAAGACCTGAAAGAAGACAGCAGAGGCAGGAAGAGGAACCAGAGACACACAAACAGACACAACACTGCCACCTTCTGATCTGATGACATCAGAGTTGAATGTGTGGACTATTTGGAGGCCAAGCCTCACAATAAAAGCAGCATTTTCATGGGAATGTGTTCCATCCAGGGCTGCACGGTGGTGCAGTGGTCAGCACTGTCTCCTCACAGCAAGAAGGTTCCTGGTTCTAGTCCTGGCTCCAGCACGGGGTCTTTCTGGGTGAGTCTCCATGTTCTCCTGTTCCTGTGTGGGTTCTCTCTGGTACTCCAGCTTCCTCCCACAGTCCAAAGACATCAAGAGGGACCAGGTTAATCCAGACTCTAAATTGACTGTAGGTGTGACTGTGAGAGCGAATGGTTGTCTGTCTCTATGTGTTGGACCTGTGATGGACTGGTGACCTGTCCAGGGTGAACCCTGCCTCTCGCCTGAAGATACTGGCATAGGCTCCAGCCCCCCCCCCCCCCCCCGCGACCCTTAACATAAGGAATAAGCAGAAGACAATGGATGGATGGGATGGACATCAGCCAGCTGGTGTGTTGGTGGATCTGTGGATCCTGCTGGAAGAAGCAGGGTGGAGCTCTGAATGCTTCCTGTCTCAAAGAGCTTCTCTGTGCAGCTCCCATCAGCTCCTAAAAACAGGAAACCAGCAGATTCACTGTTGAACAGTGGCATTAAAATGATGCCAGTGCTGGTTGTCTCTGTCTATGGGTTGTGAGGGCGTCCAGCTGCAGCCAGGAGACAAACAGGGATGCTGCTTGAGGACATCATCCAGGAGGCTGTCCATGGGGTGGAGCTGGGGTCTCAGACTGGGGACATTGGACAAGAACTTCTCAGAGGAAACTCATCATGGTGGCTCAGTGAAGAAAACTAGACCTGAGCTGCCTGCTGGAACCTAGCAGGTGAAGGACAGAGCTCCACCTCTTTGGAGACACCACCACTGTGGGCTCATGTTGGCAAAAGAAGTGGGTCAGTATTTGACACACACACACACACACACACACACACACACACACACACACACACACACACACACACACACACACACATACATGCATGCATGTTCTTACACACAGAGACTTTTCCTCTGTTTTTGTTTTTTACTGGTTTTGAACCGGTAACTGGTTTCTGTTGGTTTGGTTTGCTTGTTGTTGGTTGTTGTTTGTTGACCTTCCAAATCCACATTTTGGCTTCTGGCTTGTTCTGCTTTTCATTTTGTGTTAGTATTAAAGTTCTGTTGATGAAAAAGAGACTTTTTTTCTCTTTTTCTTGAAGTAAATATATGAGGGTCTAAACTGACCCATAACACCATGGATGTTCCAATAGTTAATGATATTAAAATGAATACTAAATCAAACCAGTCCATGTCAGAGATGTGTTCTAACACCCTCAGTAATGGTCAGGAAACACAACAACCTTTGGTTTATTTCTAGGATTTTCTTGAGGTTCATTTTACCATTTTTTTAACTGAAATGGAGGGTTTACTGACTAAAAAAAGGTCCAGAGGCCCACAACTAAATCTTCAAACCAATATTTCCATGGATAAGGAAGCCTAACAAGGTCACCAAGAGATGGAAACAACTTGGAGGATAGAAAACTGTTTAAGTTTATTTGACAGCTGATTGAAGACGTGGGTCAAAACTGACCGTTACCATGGAGATGGGAACAGGAAGCTGACACAAGAGGAAGGTTCCAGCTCTGAAAAAGGAGTTTGATCAAAATCTTGAACTGCCAGTAGAAATATCCTTTTGTATGTTGACCTTTGTTGACAGAAGTCACTTTAGCTTGGCAGTGAAAAGAATGGCTGCTAGCTTGACAAAGAACTGCACAAACCAGGTTCAAGCTGGACTTTGGACCCTGGTATCTGCAACGACTCCATCAACTCCTAATCTAGCAGCTCTGCTGGGTCCAACTATTTTACAGAACATTTGACAGACCTGTGGAGCAGTGAGGACACACATGAGTTGATCACATGATCCACTGAAGCGCCATTTTACCTGCCACTGACGTCACCAACATGAGCTGGAGTTGGGAATCTTGAACTGAACCTGGTATCACAGCGACACCTGCTGCTGCAAAATGGAACAGCAACATTGAACCAAGTACAGGATTTCAGGGAGACTGATGGTCACTGTTTGGGTTTTTGAAGAACAAGGAGGGCGTGGCTTCAAGCTGGATTCTCAGAGACTATTTCCCCAACCTCTACATTGGCATCTACACTGTCATCCTGTCATGTGACTGAAGTCATCCAGTCATGTCAGTGATGTCACTCTGCAGGACTGTCACTGCCATCACATTATAGAAAAGAATCCAGACTCCACATTTCTGGGGCAGTTTTGCTCTTTAAACACTTGACAGTTCCAGGAGATTTAGTCTGGCTCAAGATCTTCAGATCAACCCAGGACAGAAGGCTATGACTCCATTGGATTGTGTAGTTGGAGCATTCAGAGATCTGGTGGATCTCAGTAGGAGCTGTATTTATCCACTGAATGATCCTGGTCAATGTGATCCTGCTCCTCCATCTCTAAGGCTGACAGAGCAGGAGGACCTGACTGAGAAGAAAGCTGCACTTGAGCAGCTTCAGTCTCTGTGTGACAACACACAGGCAGAAAACCAGAATTTGAGGGAACAAGTTTCTACTCTTGAACGTGAGAATAAAAGAGCAATCCAGGAGCTACAGAACCTCACTGCTGTGGTGGCCAACCTCCAAACGGTCCAGGACAAGAACCAGACTCAGATAGAAGATCTGAACACAACAGTCCACAGTCTTCAGCGTGAGGGGAGGAAGGTTGATGGAGAGAACCATGAGCTCAGAAAAGAGCTGACCCAGGTTCAGTCTCTGAGGGAGAGAGAACAGGTGGAGATGAAATGTCTTGAAGAAGACCTGACTGAGAAGAAAAGTGCACTTGATCAGCTTCAGTCTCTGTGTGACAAGAGATGGACAGAAAACCAGAATTTGTGGGGACAGGTTTCCAGTCTTGGACAAGAGAAGATCATTGCATATCAGCTGGTAGAGAACATGTCTGCCATGGTGGGCAACCTTGAATCTGTGAGGGAGGAGAATCAGACTCAGATCAGAGACCTGAACACACAAGTCCACAATCTTCAGCTTGAGGTGAAGATGGTTTACAAGGAGAAGTGTGACCTCAAGTGTGAGCTCAACTCCATCCAGGCAGAGATTAACAATACGAGAGAAGAACTCACTGAGAAGAAGACGACTCTTGAACAGCTGAGGTCCCAGAGTGAGGAGAGAGAGGCAGAAAATGGATGTTTGAGGAGACGAGTTTCTACTGCATCTCAGGAGACAGAGACCTTCACTGCAGAGTTGGCCCACCTCGAATCAAGGAAGGACCAGGACCCCACAAAGTGTGACAGTCTGAATGGTGAAGTTCAGAGTCTTCTATGTGCAGTGAGAACACAAAAGAAGAAAAGGAGCAGTGCTCAGAGGGAAATCCTGGGGAATCTTCATGATTTAAAAAGCTGTTTGAAAGAGGAAAATCATGACCTTCAAGTGAAGGTCCAGCAAACTTCTGAAGAGCAAACAGACTCTCCCCTACGTCCAGCCAGAGAAGAGCAAACAGACTCTCCCCTACGTCCAGCCAGAGAAGCGCAAGCAGACTCTCCCCTACGTCCAGCCAGAGAAGAGCAAACAGACTCTCCCCTGCGTCCAGCCAGAGAAGAGCAAGCAGACTCTCCCCTACGTCCAGCCAGAGAAGAGCAAACAGACTCTCCCCTACGTCCAGCCAGAGAAGAGCAAGCAGACTCTCCCCTACGTCCAGCCAGAGAAGAGCAAACAGACACTCCCCTACGTCCAGCCAGAGAAGAGCAAGCAGACTCTCCCCTACGTCCAGCCAGAGAAGAGCAAGCAGACTCTCCCCTACGTCCAGCCAGAGAAGAGCAAACAGACTCTCCCCTGCGTCCAGCCAGAGAAGAGCAAGCAGACTCTCCCCTACGTCCAGCCAGAGAAGAGCAAACAGACTCTCCCCTACGTCCAGCCAGAGAAGAGCAAGCAGACTCTCCCCTACGTCCAGCCAGAGAAGAGCAAGCAGACTCTCCCCTACGTCCAGCCAGAGAAGAGCAAACAGACTCTCCCCTACGTCCAGCCAGAGAAGAGCAAGCAGACTCTCCCCTACGTCCAGCCAGAGAAGAGCAAGCAGACGCTCTCATAAGTTCTTCTGCAGAGGAGCGATGGGATTCTACTGCATGTCCTGCAACTGAAAAGCAGAATGATGGGGGCACCCTGGAGACTGGACCTGCTAGGGGTCAAACCAGAGGTCTACTGAGCCGTGTGACATCTGGTGTAGAAGATGCTCTGTTCATGTTCATAATTTCTTCTTTGTGTGCTTTTCCTCAACTTTGTTTTCTTTGTTTGTTATATATGTTGATACCTTGATCACCACAGCAGTTGATCCCAGCTTGATTAGCTGAGTGCTTTGCAGTCTAAAGCACTTTAGTGACACCTGTGGGGTCCCTTATCCTCCCTGACCACAGGGATTCAGCCTCACTGAAGGAGAGGGAACCTTCCAGGTTGCAGCTCCTAGACTCTGGAACGCTCTCCCACTGGACATGAGGACGCTGTGGACGCCTTTAGAAAGAAGCTAAAGACCCATTTGTTTAGTAATATTATTGTTCATGATGGAATCGTCCCTCTGTACCTGCCCACACAGGTCAAGAGGTCAAATGATTCCCTGTTTAAAACAGCTCTTCATCACATGGATGTGCATCCCAACAGTCAGAGCTCACAGATGCTCCTATTCCCTCCAGTGTGAGGCACTACGAGTGACTGATGAGGGTCAGGGGGGTCAGGCTAGTCCAGATAGTGGGTCTGTATGAGGTTGTTAGGGAGTGATAAGGTAGTGGCAGAGTTCAGGCTGTAGTTGTGCTCCAACAGTTGAGACAGGGCAGGACAAAAAATGACATCCTGATGGCGTTAGGAGTGATTCTTACAAGAACCAATCAATAAAAGTGGAAAATAAAATAAAACACCAATTCAATCCAGGACCTTGGATCCTAAACTGAAACTCCATCACACCGTGGCTCTGCTGGGGCCTCCACAGGTGAGTGAGGCTGAGCTCCAGTCTGCTCTGAGGAGGCAGCAGACATCTGCACCACTCAGAGGTTTGGTTGGTGTCTTTGACAAAATCCCAACAAACTAAAATCCTGTTGAATCAGGAAGTTCTAGTTGAACTCTCATCCACGTCACATGACCAAGAAAACCTCCTCTTTCATTCAGACCAGAACAGACAAACATAGAAACATTTGAGCACCTGATCCTCCAATCACATGTTCTAGTTTGTTAGCATGTTCTATGAATCAGTTTGGTTCATCTCTGGATGGTAGAGGAGGGGGGTCTGTTTCTGATGAAGCCTGTTTGGTCTGGGGGGGTTAAGATGGTGGGGGCTGTTTCAGCTCCAGAGCTGAAGTCTTCGGTGCTCATTTTCAAATTAGTGTTGATGAAGGACAGCAGTGAGAGGGGAGGCTGGTTCTTTGTTAGGTTCCAGTCTCAGTGACACACTGCAGTCTTCATGAGTGGAGGAAGTGTTGGTCCTCCATGTTCTACAGCATGAAGTCATCAGAGGGAGAGGCGTTTGCTGCTCACAAGCTCTTCATCAGACTGAGGAAGAAAAGAACAGTGCCATCTTGGAACAAGAGATCATTCTAGTCAGACACGTTCACTATGAGGAGTGAATGAGAGAACAGAGAGAAACCCTATGAGAGAACAGGGAGGCAGTAGGGGACACAGGAGTGGATCAGGAGTTTAATGATAGACGTGATGGTGGAATATTGGAGATCTGGTTAGGATAGGAAGACTGGGAGTTACCGTGTGGTCCACACTCCGGAACAGAAGGTGGCGGTAATGAGCCAATAAGCTGGAGGCCAACCGAAGAAGAAGAATAGGGAGGAGAAGAAGAAGAAAAAGAAGAAGCGGGAGGTTTTCAAACAACAAGGAAAGAAGGAGAAGTCCGTGAAGCCCCGGCCTCGGTCTTTTTTCTCCTGAAGGCTGAGTGGCGCCAGTAGAACCTCAACATGTGCGCCGCGCAGCTGCTGCGGGTGTCGGTCCAGGAGCGGATCCTCGCCGCCGCTGAAGACTTCCTGCTGCAGCTGGGAGAAGGAGACTCAGCGGCTGGAGTCCCGGTGCTGAGAGCGCTGCTCACCGAGCGGCTGGCGGCGGCCGCGGAGCAGATCGTGGCTCTGCTGGAGGAAACCGTGGCGGAGTACGAGCGGGAGAACCGCCGGCAGAGGTTGCTGCTCGATGCCGTGCTGAAGCCCCGAGTCAGGCTGGACAGAGCAGGTGAGTCCCGCAGGGACCTGCTGGGCCCCTCATTCAGCCAGGAAGTGGAGCTGCAGAGGTCCTCAGATAGCATTTTAGGGGATTTTAGGTGTAAAAAAGCCATTTCCGGGTTGTGTGTGAACGTCTGAAAGGTAAAATGTAAAAATTCAAAGGTCAAAATCAAAGGGTAAACTAGTTTTTCTGTGGATTGTTGTCCAGCCTTCTTTTGTAGTTTTTACCCTGTCCTGTTCAGCAGCAGCATCCATGTTCCTGGTGCTTTGTTGGACTGAAGCAGTTCTACTCTGCTAAGGAGGAACCTGATAAACTCCTCCTATCACCTTCTGTGTTGAACTTTATTAGGAATGGTGTTGGTTCATTGATGAAGCTACCGGACTGAGGCTCAGGAGAGGACAGGAAGAGAGAGCAGGGACAGGACAGGGAGGACAAGGGGGGGGGGACAACAATAGGAGAAAAACAAACAAACAAAAACAGTAACAACAATAACAACAGAGATTTATCGAGGATTCGATTGGAAATTCTCCTGGTCACCAAGTGACGAAATATAATTAAAGCTGCAAGCAGCGTTGTTTGGGCCTGAGCCCGTGGCACCCGCAGCCGGGTGCCAAATGCCGGCCCAAATCCAACGGTGTGAGAACCCAATCGGTGCGACTTGTAGTTGAGGAGATAGAAGCCTCAGTGCGATGCTTGGTCTGAGTGCTGAGCTGAGAGCTGGCCTTCAAATAAACCCTCCCCCCCCTGCTCTCTACCAGCTGTGTCACAGTGGAGAGCAGAGGAGGACTGAGACACTTTTACTGTTTCAAAGCCTAATATCTCCTCAGATCCTGGCCCAAAGTGTCATCAAATAGCATAGTCTTGTAGGGATTTTTGTCAGGAATCCAACGGTGTGTTTCTCTAAGCTATGGGAGTTGTAATTTAGATGTGATCAGTGATTGTTTGAGACGATGTACCTGAGAGGAGATCTGCTCCCTATTGTGATTTTTCGGTCTCGACGAGACGAATCCAACGGTGTCGGTCCCGTGTCTCTAGGACATTCGTACGGTGTGTTATGGTGTTTTTTGTGTCTCTAGGTGGTGCTATTGAGTTTTTCCAGATTTTTTTCAGAATATCAAATTTTTCGCCATCACTGACGTGTGTGCCAAAATTCGGAGCTGTTTAGGGGTCAAATTAAGGATCGAAGTGACGTTATAAGAAAGAATAATAAAGAAAGAAACAATTCCTTGCGAAACAGATATTCTCTTGGCCCCCCATTGAAACCAATGTTAAACCTCACCCCCTCTCCCGTCCCCTGACCTGCCTGTGAAATTTGGTGAGATTTGGAGCTAGTTTAGTGGGATTTTTTTAGAGTTTTTAGTATTTGAGTGTGCTTAGAAACACCATAGGGTCTTCGCCTGAAGTACCTTCTGGCTCAGGCCCTAAAAATAGACCAAAGAGAGAGAGAGAGTCCACCACCCAACAGCAAGACCTGCGACCAACCCCAGCCCAACCACCATACTGGGAGGAAGAGCACCCATCCCAAGAACACCTGTCAGGCCCCCAGGCCCGCGCTGGTGCAGTTAACAAAAGGGGCAGCAATGGACCCACTCCCCGCCCCAGCTGCCCCCCCATCCCAACATGGGTGCAGGGTTTGTGTTGTGCGTGGGAGTGTAGATGTGATGGTGTGGATGACTAGAATGTAGTTAAAATTCAGGGAGGCACCCAGGGCGTGGGAGCGCCGCCGGTTGCTTGTTTGTGTGCCATTTATTCTTTTTTATATATAAATATTAATATTAATATTGGTCCAGACGTTATGTGTGCCAGAGAGCTAAGTATTTCCTGTGTAGGTGTTTTTGTGTTGTTATTTTTTGATGGCGCCATGAGGATCATGAAGTGAAAGAAACAAAGACCTGACGCATCAGTGGATCTCAGGAATCGTCATTCCAGGGCTGGAACCTGAGGTGTGAGTCACTGTCAATGGTCAATGTTAAGAACACTCCCATTGACAGGCATCAGAAGCATGTTACCATTGGACTGAACCAAGACAAGACCAAGCTGAGGGGACATTCACACTGTGTTGCTAACTCCTGCTAACTGAGTCGTGTGTGACAGGCTGGCCCAGCATGCTGTGCATGTTGGTGTCCTTGTGTCGTTCTTCTGGAGGCTGCTACAGTGCTACCTTGTTAAAAGATGACCCTTTACACTGGAAATTATATCAGCCCATTAAAAACAACCTTTTTTTCTCCACTGATCATCATCATTCCACTTCTCCCAGTGGCCAGCACCTCCCTGGCTGTGAGTGTAGGTGGGCTGACATGTTTAGCATCGGTACAGGTTCCCTCTGGTTCTAGGGACTGAACTCTCATTCTCCTACAGGGTCTCATTCTAGAAATGAACATTCTGACTAGCAGATGTGATCATGAATGGACAAAACCATTCAGCAGAGGGGACCTATGACCTTTGACCTGGGTGACACAACATTGATCCAAGCATCTGAAGCCAGCGTTTCTGTTCCCAGTTTGCTGACTGGTCCTCAGTAGCAGGACGTCTCTGTTCATTGAGTTGATTTCTGTTTCTGTCTGTTGCTCCGCTGTTTCAGAGTCAAATGAAGAGATTTCTGATGTTGCTTTTTGTGTCCTGCAGATGTGGAGCAGCTGCTGGTGATTAAAGAAGAGGTTCCCCCGGAGCTGCAAGACCCAGAGCCCCCCCACATTAAAGAGGAGTGGGAGGAGCTCTGGACCAGTGAGGAGGGAGGGCAGCTTCAAGGGCAGCAGGAGGCTGATATCACCACATTCCCCTTCACTCTGGTCCCTGTGAAGAGTGAAGGGGACGAAGAGAAACCTCAGTTCCCACAGCTTCACCAGAGTCTAACTGAGGAGAACTTGAAAGAAGAGTCTCTGAGCAGCAGCCCAGTTCATCCACTGAAAACAGAAGCTGATGAAGAAGAGAGTGGAGGACCAGAACCAGAACCAGCCAGCAAGGTAGATCCAGATCCACTTGTACAACCCCAGACTGAAGACCAGATGTCAGACTCTTCTGAAGCTGAGACTGAAGTCAGTGAGGATGAGCGTCCCTTTAGGTGCTCAACATGCAGTGAAGGTTTCAGTGACAGAAGGAGTTTGGATGTACACATGAGAACACACACTGGGGAGAAACCATTTCCCTGCTCAGTTTGTGACAAAAGCTTCTCAGAAAACACACGTCTGATAAGACACATGAGAACTCACACTGGGGAGAAACCATTCCTCTGCTCAGTTTGTGGCAAAAGATTTTCCTCTATGGGATCCCTGAAAACACACATAAGAACACATACTGGGGAGAAACCATTCCCCTGCTCAGTTTGTGGCAAAAGATTCTCAGAAAAGGGAACTCTGAAAAGACACATGAGAACGCACACTGGGGAGAAACCATTTCCCTGCTCAGTTTGTGGGAAAAGATTCTCACGACAGGCATCTCTGAAAAGACACTTGAGAACGCACACTGGGGTCGAACCTCTTGTCTTGACAGCTCTGAAGCAGACAAGAGTGGGAGATGTAGGTTGAAGGCCAAATAATGACTTTATTTAAACCAATGATACATCAAAGATGAACTCAGTGAGCGATGTCATTGTCAGTGAAGTCTATGGTTGTGGTTGTGTGTGAGTGTAAGGTAAGTGCAAGGAAGAGATGATGGATGAGGAGGAAGAGAGGGAACTAGACAACACGTCCACCACCATGTTGTCGTCCCCTTCACATAGGAAATATCCAAGCAGGATGACTGCAGGAACAGAGACCACCTTACTGGTCTCTGGTTGGGACACTGCAACGAATGAAGGAAGGTGAGTGGATTATGGTCAGTGTAGACAACGTGTCTACATGGAGAACAATGATGAGAACACACAGCTGAGAGACATCAGTCTTGCTGAGTTAGTTAACAAAGCTCCTCAGATCAAGAAAAGATGAGATGACGCAACAGAGAAACTTCCTTTGTCCAAACAGGATGAAGCTGAAATCATGGAGCCACCATTGGACAGGAGGGTGTGAGGGCTGATCTGATTTCTCTGAGGTCACCATCAAAGATCCACTTGGCACCAAGTACTGATCTTTATAATGAAGTATTGATCCTGATCAAACACTGAATAAGTGAACATAATTGAGTGGGTGGAGTCTCTGATGTCAGTGATGTCATCCAGCTGATGGAGAAATATGGGACATCAGCTGGAGCCTCTGGTGAAGTACTTTTAGTAGTAGTACACATGCAGTATACGCTCAGTACCGGCTCGTACACAGTCACAGTGGTCCGGCTCAGGCAGGGTGCTGTGCTGCTGGGCACCACTCAAACAAATACATGGTTCCTATGGGAGGAATTGGTTGGATTTCTGGTGGATCAGGACCAGGACTGAAGTTGGTCCCTGACCGTCCTGGAGGGGCGGCTGTAACACAGGATGAGTTTTCACAGTGAAGGTCTTCTTCTTCTTCTACAGCTGAATTAAAGTGTAAACAGCCTGTTTAGAATTCTTCACAATAAACAATTCAGTTGATGAAGCTTTATATTGAAAGTATTTTATTTTGTAAGGGCTTCAGGTAGTCTGCACTTCCTGCCTCTTGTTATCCTTTTGTCCTTCAGTCAGCAGCAGTGCAGGAGTCACTGAAGATGTAAGTTGCTTTTATAATGTTGCAAACTGACGATGTGAGACTGAGAACCTTTTACTTTGTGTTCAGCAGTGTTAGAACTGTGTTTGCACTCTGAAAATGATTGCTTTAGTTCCTGTTTATTTCAGAAATTAGCATTAAAAGGAGCTAATTGTTAGCTTGTGCTCGGTGGATGTTGGGTTCATATTCAGCTAACTTGGTAAGTGTTGTGAGGAGATGTGTTCATACTGTTCATTCTCAGTGCTTCTCTTGTGTTTACATGGAGAGCCTCTACTTGTATCACCATGTGGTGTTTTACTATTTTGAGTGTGTTATTTTATTATTTTTCTGTTCATCTGATGCCCCACTGGGCATTGGGAGCTAATTAGCAGTATGCAGTGAAACTGGGTTACATTTGGATGCTGTAAAACCAAATCCCTGCAATTTTTTGAAATAATAATAATAATAATAAAACAAGAACAGACCTTAGGTTTGTTTTTGTACCTAAATTTTCCTTTTAGACCTTTAAAGTGAGGAGAAGGATTTAAACTCTATTCTGCATCTCACTGGAAGCCGGTGCAATGAAGCTAACACAGGGTGATGTGGTCTCTCTTCTTAGTTCCTGTCATTACGCAAGCAGCTGCATTCTGGAGCAGCTGCAGGGTCTTTAACCACTTGTTAGTGCAGCCTGATTATAAAGAACTACAATAGTCCAGCCTAGAAGGAACAAATGCATGGAGTTGTAGACAACTGCTGGCCTTCATCCAGCTTTATTGATAAATATAACTGAGTATCATCTGTGTAACAATGGAAATTTATGGACTGTTTTCCAGTAATATGACCTAAAGGAAGCATACATAAAGTGAAGAGTATCGGCCCCAGCACTGAACCTTGAGGAACACCGTGTTTAACTTTGGTTTGTATAGAGGATTTATCATTAACGTCTACAAACTGAAATCAACCTGATGAATACGATTGAAACCACTTTAATGTTCCCTGAATGCCAACTTAGAGTTCAGGTCTGTGTTGCAGGATTTGATGGTCAGCTGTGTCACAGGCAGCACTGAGGTCTAACAGGACCAGGACAGACTCAAAGCCATCATCTGATGAATTAAAGGTGTTAGTCATTTCTACAGTGCTGTCTCTGTGCTGGGCTGGGCTCTAAAACCAGACTGAAACCCTCAAATCAACTCTTGTTATGGAGGAAGTCACTCAGCTAATTAGCAGCTGCTTTCTCCAGGATTTTAGAGAGGAGGGGAGGTTAGCTATCAGTCCATAGTTGGCTAGAACCTCAGGGTCTAGAGGAGGCTTCTGAAGCAGTGGTTTAATGACAGCTCCCTTCAAGGACTGTGGTTCATGTCCTGTTACTACAGACAGAGGAATCAGATTGAATAAAGAGGTGCTCACTGAGGGAAG
Source organism: Aulostomus chinensis (assembly GCF_037954235.1). Lineage (NCBI taxonomy): Eukaryota > Metazoa > Chordata > Actinopteri > Syngnathiformes > Aulostomidae > Aulostomus > Aulostomus chinensis. The sequence goes on along the minus strand of NC_141320.1, from coordinate 51,415,217 downwards.
ACTTCCTGAAGCAGCCAAGTAGGAATTTATCTAAGAGACAGGACGAAGGTTCTGATGAGGTCATTGGAAGGTAAAGAGGCACTTCTAAAAGTCTGGCTGTTGAGAAGAGCTGTGTTCAAATGAAAGCAGGAGGTTTGAAATGAATATTTTAATAAAACAGAACAGGAGACTGAAGAGTGATCACTCAAACCCACAGGCTGAATGGGACATCTCTTAAAAATATTGAGCCACTGAGTAAAACCATAGAAGCGCTCCTGTCTAGTCGGTGCTAACAAGTTAGCTGTTGCGTGAGTCCAGCTGTGCTGTCTAGGAATCCTGGTCAAAAGCCTCCACTCATCAAACAGCTGGTGTGTTGGTGGATCTGTGGATCCTGCTGGAAGAAGCAGGGTGGAGCTCTGAATGGTTCCTGTCTCAAAGAGCTTCTCTGTGCAGCTCCCATCAGCTCCTAAAAACAGGAAACCAGCAGATTCACTGTTGAACGGTGGCATTAAAATGTCTCAAAAGCTGTCCTGTCCACCATTTGTTGGTGCAAAGACATTTAAAAACACCAGTTGAACATTTTCCAAAGTTGCTCTCACTTTCTTTCAAACACCTGGAATGATTTCCTCCAAATCAAAAGAAACTGGTGAAAAAAAAAAAACAACAAAAACTCCTGGAGAATCAAACTCCAGCCTCTGCTCCAACTGGACTTGGGACTTCAAATGACCCCCATTAAAAGCCTGCCTGCATCCCCATTCACTGACTGTTGTGCTGTGGGTCTCCTGGACAAACATGGCAGGATCCTCTTGATCTCCAGGAGTTTAAGAGGAGCAGCTCTTTTAAAATGGGTTCTGGCTCCATTCAGGTTTAGAGAGCTGAGACTAAAATCACACATGAATGAAAGAGGGAACCCAAGAGAACAAGTCAGCGTGAAAGAGGAGCAGATTTTAAAACTCCTCATCATTTCCACCTCCAGGAGTGAAGCCTCCCAGGACCCAAGAGGCTCCAGCTGGCAGAGCTCTCACTGGTTTCTCCACCACCTCGCTAACCTGAGCTGGAGCATCTGAGAACCAAACAGTGACCCCCTTCACTCCAGAGCCGACTCCACAAACTCTGAGCCCCCACTTTACCCACAGCCAGCAGGCCTCCTCAACACTGCATGACACACATCGACTAAATTGAACACTGACGTGCCTCATCCAGAGATCTGTCACAGGCGTCTGCTGTGGAGGGTCAATCTGTCCGTCCACATTCAGATCATTAACACAGCGACTCCTAAGCACCAGCAGAGCCTGTTCATCGTCCCTGGGTGGGCTCGAACCACCAGCCTCTCGGTTAACAGCCGAGCGCGCTGACCGATTGCGCCACAGAGACTCTGAGTCCCCTGCTTTTCATGAAGAGTTTTCAGGCTAAATTCAGTTTGTGAGGTCCACACTGCACATTTGAGGGACCATGAAGGACAGAGGAGAGTCTGGCTGTCATGGTGAAAGCCTTCAGCACTAGAACTGAAACAGCCCCACCATCTTAACCCCCCCCCCCCAGACCAAACAGGCTTCATCAGAAACAGACCCCCCTCCTAGAACATCCAGAGATCATCAGTCTGATTAATAGAACATGGCAAACAATCAAGAACTTGTTATTGTTTGATCAGAAGCTGAAACAATGTTTCTATGTTTGTCTGTTCTGGTCTGAATGAAAGAGGAGGTTTTCTTGGTCATGTGACGTGGATGAGAGTTCAAATAGAACTTCCTGATTCAACAGGATTTTAGTTTGTTGGGATTTTGTCAAAGACACCAACCAAACCTCTGAGTGGTGCAGATGTCTGCTGCCTCCTCAGAGCAGACTGGAGCTCAGCCTCACTCACCTGTGGGGGCCCCAGCAGAGCCACCGTGTGATGGAGTTTCAGTTTAGGCTCCAAGGTCCTGGATTGAATTGGTGTTTGTGTGTTTTTAGGCCTCCTGGCACCGATGAATGAATGAACCATTGTTCCAGAGGGAGCTGGTGTCAGGTCAGTCCCTGTTTCTACAAGACCTCCTGCTGCAGAGCCACATTGGGAAACATCCATCCATCCATTTTCGTCCACTTATCCATCCATCCATTTTTGGGTTTTGTGTGTGTGTGTGTGGGGGGGGGGGGGGGGCTGGAGCCTGTCATTGTGAAACGTTTGAAATTCAGCTTCCTGTTCTTGTCACAATCCTGCTCTCCTAAAACAAGGACTGTTCAGTCAATGGTAGAGCAGAGAGGAGCAGAGGAAGCGTGCTGGGACCAGACCCCAGAGGTCGATGGATCGAAACCATCCTCTGCTAGAAAAATAAAAATAAAATGAACCTGCATCTTTAGAAATGTGTGTCTGTTAAAAAGAGGTTCATGAGGATTTTGTCTTCCTCCAGAATCACCAACCATTGTGAGAGTGAACAACAGTCTACTTTCTGACTGAAGCAAAAGTAGACTTCAAAAGGTTCTTCTGATTCAACATAGCAGCTAAATTTCCATTTCTCCACTGATTATTTGTTCAGGTTCATGGGGGGTGGAGCCTATCACAGCTGACATTGGTCGAGGGGCGTGGTTCACCCTGGACAGGTCACCAGTCCATCACAGGACCAACACATAGAGACAGACAACCATTCACACTCACAGTCACACCTACAGTCAATTTAGAGTATCAATCAGCCTCGTCCTCTCTTGATGTCTTTGGACTGTGGGAGGAAGCTGGAGTACCAGAGAGAACCCACACAGGAACAGGAGAACATGGAGACTCACACAGAATGATCCTGTGCTGGAGCCGAGGCTGGAACCCCGGAACCTTCTTGCTGTGAGGAGACAGTGCTGACCACTGCACCACCGTGCTGGATTTTCTGTAACATCAAGTACATCTGAACTGGCACTTGACAGTGACAGCAGGAGAACAAAAATCCCAGTGTGTCATCAACATTTCCTGTCAAATCAATGTTAGAAGCTGTTGAATTTCTGGATCAGAACAAGGAGGAAGGAGCCCCAATGAAAGAGTGATGGTTCTTGATTCTGATTTTGTTCTTCACTCCTACACCAGAGAGTGAAAGTGTGGGCTGGCTGGGAGCAACTGCCTGTTTCAGAGTGGGAGGAGCCTCAGGACTTTCCAGTGAGAGCTGCAAACTTCCACCAGCGCCCAGTGCCAGCAGGTCTTCATGATGGAGCTGAGAAGAACACAACAACACCAGAGCACTGGAGAGGAGCACAACACTTCTTTGCTTCCTGGCCACTCTCATGTCTGTCTGTCCATCTGGAGCTGGGGGGAGGAGCTTCACATGTTTTTCTTTTTTAAAAAGGGAATGACATGACTTCCTCTGTATGTTAGAATATGAACGACTAAAAATGTTCATCCACAGTTTAAAGTTAGAATTAAATTTAAAGTAGAAAACTCTTCCCTCTTCAATCCTGTCACTCAGTGTTGTAAACTGTTTCAAACAAATTCTACTGTTCAACAGTTCAAGTGTTTCTAATGAAGCTGAATGTTCTCCTCTACTTTCCTCAATTGGGTTTCTTTCATGTCCTCCTGACATCAAAGACAGAATTCTAGCTACTGTCAAAGCCCTGATGACATCATCATCATCAATTCTGACTTTGATCTGTGTCTGTCCAGCCGGTCCTGAGTGGATACAACAGTTTCCCATGGGTGACTCTGTCATGGTCTCTCTCCTGCTGTCTCCAACTCTCAGAGTGCTTCTACTGGTTTCTCTCCATCGTCCCTGTTGCTAGGCAGAGCACTGGTGAGGACTGAGGCCAGTGATGTCATCACCCCCAGCTGAGACCTGCCAGGTGATCCTGCTTCATTCAACTCTGCTGCCTCTGCCACTGCCCTGACTGGTGAGGCTGACAGCAGGTTCTCTCTCATCTAAACTCTCTGTTTACAATGGAGGCTGAAATCCTTGTGATTGGTGGTTCAATCATCAGGTCTGTTGAACTCCCAGGTGCCATCACCTGCTGTCTTCCTGGTGCCAAAGTTGTGGACATTATTGAACGTCTCCAGGACTCATCGATCTCCACCCCTCAGCTCACATCCTGATTATACAGGTGTGTGTGAATGACATCACGAAGAGGCAGCCAATCATACTTCATGACCAGCTTGAGTCTCTTGCTAGTTCAAATCAGAGTCTGGGTAAATTCTGTGTTTTTTCTGGCTCCATCTCTGCTCCTTCCAGAAGCAGGGAGCATTTCAGCCTCTTTCCAGTCTGCATGAATGCTGAAAGGCTTCTGTGCTGTTTGGCTTTGCTGTTCCCTGCAGCTTGGACATCAGATTAGAACGAACCACACTCACTAACTCACCTGTTCTTAACCACTGAGAGCTGATTGGGTTAAACATGGAAAAACACTGACTCTCTATGAGGATGTTCTCCTGCCCTGTGTGGGTGGAGCCAAGAAAAAAGACTGTGAGACCCAGAAATCAGGGCTTCTTCTCCTCCATCTTAAGGTGGTCAGACTGAAGTCTCAGCTCTGACTCTGGATCTGTTCTCTGTGTGCCAACATAAATGTGATTGGACCAGAGAAGTTGATGAGTATTTAGTGAACCTTTCCACTGAGGTGGAACCATCCTGGGAAGAAGGAGAGGAAATGAAAGCTTCTCAGTGTAAAGTTTTAATTAAGCTGGCCAGCAGTTGAACCTAGAAGCTTCTGATTTGTAGTCAGACACATTATCCAGTGTGCCACTACCCCTGAGATCAGTGTAGTGTGTTCATGTGTACTTGATTTTACAGAAAATCCAAACACTCTGGTGGCATTTTCAGGGGACAATATGGTGCAATGGTTCGTGCTGTTGCCTCACAGCAAGAAGGTTCCAAGTTCTAGTCCCGGCTCCATCACAGGATCTTTCTTTGGGAGTCTGCGTGTTCTCCCTGTTCCTGTGTGGGTTCTCTCTGGTACTCCAGCTTCCTCCCACAGTCCAAAGACATCAAGAGGGGACGAGGCTGATTGATACTCTAAATTGACCGTAGGTGTGACTGTGAGTGTGAATGCTTGTCTGTCTCTATGTGTTGGTCCTGGGATGGACTGGTGACCTGTCCAGGATGAACCCCGCCTCTCATCCATTGTCAGCTGTGATAGGCTACACCCCCCATGAACCACTGCAGATAATCAGTATAGAAATGGAAATTTAGCTGCTATGTTGAATCACAAAAACCTTTTGAAGTAAACTTTTGCTTCAGTCAGAAAGGAGACTGTTATTAACTCACAATGGTTTGTGATTCTGATGTAAGATCAATTTGTTTTCCACCCCTTTTTATCAGATTCACATTTCTAAACTAACAGGTTTATTTTGTTCTTTTCCTTTACCAGAGGACAGTTTTGATCCATCAACCTCTGGGTTCTGGGCCCAGCTCTCTTCCTCTGCTCTTCTCTGCTCTACCATTTATTAAACAGGTCTTGATTTAGGAGAGCAGGACTGAGACAAGAACAGGAATGTGAGTGTTGAAGGTTCACAATTTGGCTCTGAAGCCTCAGCAGGTAAAGATTCATCTCTTATTTCAGAGGTGATTTGAAGAATTCATTGTTGCTGAACTGTTGATGCTTCAATTTCTGGACGTTCACTGGTGGAATGTTTGAGGGTCAGAGGTGAAAAGAGGACAAGTGCACCTGTTGTGTGTGATGGGGCACCAGCATGGAGGAAGTTGTCAAACATTTCCAGCTAAACAGCAGGAAACTTCATGTAAAGAATTAAAATGAATTAATTCAGTGTTTAACTCCCAGGCCTCTGGAATAAAACCCAAGGAACAACTGACCACCTCACCATGACTTCACCCTGATAACCAGGAGGTAACCTGGTAGTCAGAGCAGTGGTGCTCAGGTCTGTGGACTCAGAGGAGGGTTCTTCTTCTGGTCCTGGGTTTGAAGACATCAGCAGCCTTGTTTGAGTCAACTGGGATGTTCCTCTCAATAGACAGCAGCATTAAATCAGAGAGCCTGTCTGCTCCATGGCTCCTCCTGAGCTGGTCCTGGATCAGCTTCAGTTTGGAGAGTCACCGTTACACTGAAGCAGAGGTCACTGGCAGTGCTGTATATACTGGGAGGAGCCTGTGGCTCTGGGTACACTGTGCCCATGTTGTTGGCTTGAAGGCAGCTCAGCGTTACTGCACATTGTTGTTTTGGAGAGTTCAAGATGAGGAGAACACCTCAAGTTCAGGACATTTTCTTCCCAGAGTGATAAAAGCAGCCAACACCTCCAGCACAGAGAGGAGAGACCTGCCACACCTCTCCAGAGACCTGGGACATGATGGCAGTGGTGGGATTTGAACCCACACCTCCTCAGAGACTGGAGCCTAAATCCAGCACCTTAGACTGCTCAGCCACACTACCTCACTGAGCTAGTTAGTGAGTTGGTCTGCTAAAGGCATGTTGAAGAGGAAGTAACAATGGTATCAGACTTATTCTGAAGGGTGACCCCTTCCCTCCACGGTCACAGGAAGTGACGACAGCACCGCTTGAAGAAGCCGGGAAAGAAATGGAAAAAGGACTCAATTTAAACAGAGCCTTTCTACCTCAGCACGCCAAGCTAGCAAACCCCCTTTTGTCTGGTTTGGACAGACAGACAGACAGACAGACTACTTTATTAATCCCTTTTGGACGTTCTGCAAGGGAAATTGCACTCTCCTCAACATACATTCACAGCACTGTTACCATAGATTAGACTAAAAATAGCAAAGAAGAAAAAACAAAGACTATATATCTATCTATCATATATATATATATATATATATATATATATATATATATATATATATATATATATATATATATATATATGCATATATACATGTGCAGGTGCCTGTGTGTACCTGGATGGTTATGTATATGTGCATAGTGACAGGAATAATCAGAATATTAATTGTTCTTAATTGTTATTATAACAATAATAATGATGATGATATAATATAATAATGATGATGATATAATATAAAACATATAATAAAATAATAATAGCAGTAGTAACAAGAATTATATAATAATAATAAAAAATAATAAAATAATAATGATACTACTACTACTACTACTACTACTACTACTACTACTACTACTAATAATAATAATGTACAGTCTCTTATATTGCACGAGTGTCCAGTTGTTATTGGGTTAAGCTAATGGTGCTCAGCCCTCTCCAACAGTCCTTCTGTTAGCCCTCCCCCCTCCAGTGAGGAGTTGAACAGTTTAATGGCTCGGGGGATGAAGGAGTTCTTCAGTCTGGTTGTTGTTTAGTGACTGTGGATGAACACACAGGAGAAGTTGAGCATGAATCTGTGTTCCTGTTCACTTGAATACATGCAGGTGTAGCAGGTGGAAATACGACTGTTTATTTTTGTTCTGTTGAACTGTTGACACAACGGTGTCAGATTAAAGCATCTCCACCTTCCAGATGCTGGTCTCCTTCTGGGGTCCTGACTGACCTCCATCTTGTGTTCTGGATCCACCTGAACCCAGCAGCTCCAGATCCCTTCATTCCCTTACAGGGATAGAAAATGGCTGCTGGATGGAAGTCCTCCAACTGTGGCTGTTCTGAAACTCTTCTCCTCAGTCACTCCTGAGTTGACACTGAGATGGAAACTCTGAGTATCAGGTTCAGAACAGCTGATCTGAGTTGGTCCAATCAACTGTGAGTACGTTCACCTTGAGTGTCACACGTGCACAACCAGGACAAAATGACATCATCAATGGAGCCCCGATACCACGAGTCACCATGACAACCAAGAACAAAATAACAAGTTACTTTGAAACAAGACCTTCATATATTTATGATGACATCACCAATATGAGCCTTCCCAGTCTGTCAGGGGGTAGAATTCAGTCAACACCAATGACATCAGTGTCAGAGTTTAGAGATCAAAGACAGACATTAAAGCCTCTCTGATAAAACAAAAATATAGTGAAGTACACTGGAAAAGAATATTGCAGTATGTTAAATATGATGTTTCCATGGAGGGGCAGTTTGACATTTTTATTTTGGATGCATTTATATTTTAGAATCAGAAAGGCAGTGACAGTGACATCATCGAGACAAAACGTGGTGTTACAAAGGTGAGGTGAGCAATTTTAACAGTCAATCCAAAATTTAGGCCTGAAGTTAGAAAATAATATTAGCTAGCTGGCTACGTTAGCTAGTTAACGTTAGCAAGCTGGTGATATTTAGCACCACCAACTAGTTAAACAAGGTCAACAGCTGTTATGATGATGGTCACATGATTTAACCTTCCTCCTGTGGGACCTGTTTTAGGATTTAAATGTATCAAAGAACCACATCAATTTGTTTATTGTATCAAGGATTTTTGACTTTGTCAGGAACCTCTAGTTCAACAAAATAAAAGAAAAAATGTTTTTCACTGAATTATAAAATCATTAGCATTGGTTTAGACCCAGTTATCAAAATAAGATGACAAAGCAACAATCAGAGCCAAACCTGAAGTCAGAAGTGCACTGTCAGCAACACTGCCAGCAGCTCCTCTCCCAGTCATGGGAGCTTCAGGGACTCTCATCAGCCTCGTTCTCCCATCGACCTGCACAACAACATAACAAACAAAGACCATCCTTGATGTGTCTGCATAGAATGCATTTGTGTTGTGGACCCACATCCACCAAGAGTGCAACAGCATCCTCCTCAGCAGCCCTGCCTCAACACCAACCAGAACAGCCACAGCCACAACCCCACTCAGGATCTGGTTCCAGAAGAAAGAGGGTCAGGACTGCCCAAGCAATCAGGACAGCAGGACGGACGGATGGTGCTTCAACTGAAGGAACATCTCTGCAGAGAACACACACAAGTGTCACACATGAATCTAAACACAAACAATCAATCAATCAATCAATCAATCAATATTTCCATGGATAAGGAAGCCTAACAAGGTCACCAAGAGATGGAAACAACTTGGAGGATAGAAAATTGTTTTTGTTTATTTGACAGCTGATTGAAGACGTGGGTCAAAACTGACCGTTAACATAGAGATGGGAACAGGAAGCTGACACAAGAGGAAGGTTCCAGCTCTGAAAAAGGAGTTTGATCAAAATCTTGAACTGACAGTAGAAATATCCTTTTGTATGTTGACCTTTGTTGACAGAAGTCACTTTAGCTTGGCAGTGACAAGAATGGTTGCTAGCTTGACAAAGAACTGCACAAACCAGGTTCAAGCTGGACTTTGGACCCTGGTATCTGCAACGACTCCATCAACTCCTAATCTAGCAGCTCTGCTGGGTCCAACTATTTTACAGAACATTTGACAGACCTGTGGAGCAGTGAGGACAGACATGAGTTGATCACATGATCCACTGAAGCGCCATTTTACCTGCCACTGAGGTCACCAACATGAGCTGGAGTTGGGAATCTTGAACTGAACCTGGTATCACAGTGACACCTGCTGCTGCAAAATGGAACAGCAACATTTAACCCAAGCACAGGATTGGAGGGAGACTGATGGTCGCTGTTTGGGTTTTTGAAAAACAAAGAGGGCGTGGGTTCAAGCTGGATTCTCAGAGACTATTTCCCCAACCTCTACATTGGAATCTACACTGTCATCCAGTCACATGACTGAAGTCATCAGTCATGTGACTGAAGTCATCCAGTCATGTCAGTGATGTCACTCTGCAGGACTGTAATTACCGTCACATTCTAGAAAAGAATCCAGTCTCCTCATTTCTGGGGCAGTTTTGGTCTTTAAAGACTTGACAGTTCCAGGAGATTTAGTCTGGCTCAAGATCTTCAGATCAACACAGGGCAGAAGGCTATGACTCCATTGGATTGTATCGTTGGAGCATTCAGAGATCTGGTGGATCTCAGTAAGAGCTGTATTTATCCACTGAATGATCCTCGTCAATGTGATCCTGATCCTCCATCTCTCAGGCTGACAGAGCAGGAGGACCTGACTGAGAAGAAAGCTGCACTTGAGCAGCTTCAGTCTCTGAGTGACAACACACAGGCAGAAAACCAGAATTTGAGGGAACAAGTTTCTACTCTTGAACGTGAGAATAAAAAAGCAATCCAGGAGCTCCAGAACCTCACTACCGTGGTGGCCAACCTCCAAACGGTCCAGGACAAGAACCAGACTCAGATAGAAGATCTGAACGCAACAGTCCACAGTCTTCAGCGTGAGGGGAGGAAGGTTGATGGACAGAACAATGAGTTCAGAAAAGAGCTGACCCAGGTTCAGTCTCTGAGGGAGAGTGAACAGGTGGAGATGAAATGTCTTGAGGAAGACCTGACTGAGAAGAAAAGTGCACTTGATCAGCTTCAGTCTCTGTGTGACAAGAGATGGACAGAAAACCAGAATATGTGGGGACAGGTTTCTAGTCTTGGACAAGAGAAGATTATTGCATATCAGCTGGTAGAGAACATGTCTGCCTTGGTGGGCAACCTTGAATCTGTGAGGGAGGAGAACCAGACTCAGATCAGAGACCTGAACACACAAGTCCACAATCTTCAGCTTGAGGTGAAGATGGTTTACAAGGAGAAGTGTGACCTCAAGTGTGAGCTCAACTCCATCCAGGCAGAGAAGAACAAAATGAGAGAAGAACTCACTGAGAAGAAGACGACTCTTGAACAGCTGAGATCCCAGAGTGAGGAGAGAGAGGCAGAAAATGGATGTTTGAGGAGACGAGTTTCTACTGCATCTCAGGAGACAGAGACCTTCACTGCTGAGTTGGCCCACCTTGAATCAAGGAAGGACCAGGACCCCACAAAGACTGGCAGTCTGAACGGTGAATTTCAGAGTCTTCTATGTGCAGTGACAGCACATATTGATGATTTCATCATTGGGAAATCCTGGGAAATCTTCATGATTTAAAAAGCTGTTTGAAAGAGGAAAATCATGACCTTCAAGCGAAGGTCCAGCAAACTTCTGAAGAGCAAATAGACTCTCCCCTACGTCCAGCCAGAGAAGAGCAAACAGACTCTCCCCTACGTCCAGCCAGAGAAGAGCAAGCAGACTCTCCCCTACGTCCAGCCAGAGAAGAGCAATCAGACTCTCCCCTACGTCCAGCCAGAGAAGAGCAAACAGACTCTCCCCTACGTCCAGCCAGAGAGGAGCAAACAGACTCTCCCCTACGTCCAGCCAGAGAAGAGCAAACAGACTCTCCCCTACGTCCAGCCAGAGAAGAGCAAACAGACTCTCCCCTACGTCCAGCCAGAGAAGAGCAAACAGACTCTCCCCTACGTCCAGCCAGAGAAGAGCAAACAGACTCTCCACTACGTCCAGCCAGAGAACAGCAAACAGACTCTCCCCTACGTCCAGCCAGAGAAGAGCAAACAGACTCTCCCCTACGTTCAGCCAGAGAAGAGCAAAATGACTCTCCCATACGTCCAGCCAGAGAAGAGCAAACAGGCTCTCCCATACGTCCAGCCAGAGAAGAGCAAACAGACTCTCCCATACGTCCAGCCAGAGAAGAGCAAACAGACTCTCCCCTACGTCCAGCCAGAGAGGAGCAAACAGACTCTCCCCTACGTCCAGCCAGAGAAGAGCAAACAGACTCTCCCCTACGTCCAGCCAGAGAAGAGCAAGCAGATGCTATCACATGTTCTTCTGCAGAGGAGCGATGGCATTCTGCTGCATGTCCTGCAACTGAAAAGCAGAATGATGGGGGCACCCTGGAGACTGGACCTGCTATGGGTCAAACCAGAGGTCTACTGAGCCGTGTGACATCTGGTGTAGAAGATGCTCTGTTCATGTTCATAGTTTTTTTCTTTGTGTGCTTTTCCTCAACTTTGTTTTCTTTGTTTGTTATATATGATGATACCTTGATCACCACAGCAGTTGATCCCAGCTTGATTAGCTGAGTGCTTTGCAGTCTAAAGCACTTTAGTGATACCTGTGGGGTCCCTTATCCTCACTGACCACAGGTATTCAGCCTCAGTTAAGGAGAGTGAACCTTCCAGGTTGCAGCTCCTAGACTCTGGAATGCTCTCCCACTGGACATGAGGACGCTGTGGACGCCTTCAGAAAGAAGCTAAAGACCCATTTGTTTCGTAATATTATTGTTCATGATGGAATTGTCCCTCTGTACTTGCCCACACAGGTCAAGAGGTCAAATGATTCCTTGTTTAAAACAGCTCTTCATCACATGGATGTGCATCCCAACAGTCAGAGTTCACCGATACTCCTATTCCCTCCAGTGGGAGGCACTAGGAGTGACTGATGAGGGTCAGGGGGGATCAGGCTAGTCCAGATAGTGGGTCTGTATGAGGTTGTTAGGGAGGGATAAGGTAGTTGCAGAGTTCAGGCTGTAGTTGTGCTCCAACAGTTGAGACAGGGCAGGATAAAAAATGACACCCTGATGGCGTTAGGAGTGATTCTTACAAGAACCAATCAATAAAAGTGGGTGGTGACCTGCTCATGTGACGCTTGTGTTGATGATTACTGCGTCTCCTCCATGCTCGTTTATCATAAATGAATCCCTCTAAGTAAAACACCTGATGTCTCCTGAGTTGTTTCACAAAATATTTGTGTGTGTGTGTGTGTGTGTGTGTGTGTGTGTGTGTGTGTGTGTGTGTGTGTGTGTGTGGGCAATAACTACAAGTTATCTATGTATAGATCAAAAAATTATGAATCAGTTGGATACATTGACAGTGGAAGTTCAGGTTTCCTGTAATTCAGTTTGCAGACAACACAGAAAACTGCCCCTGACCCCTCCCCTCATTCTGGAGGCTTTAACATGAAAATGAAAATGCTGACAGACACAAATGCAAATCAGGGTATTTGACCAGAGGTGACATATCTTTTCATACTTTTCTTGTTATATTTGTTATATATGTTCTGTATGGTTATATTTGTTATGGTTGTTATGGAGTTGATGGTTATTATCTCTGTTTCTTGTGTCTTTGTCTTTGTTGTCCTCCCCTTCGTCCTTCCTGGATTTTTGACCTTGGTTGCAGGAAGCCTGTGACCTCAACTCCTTTTTCTGTGTTGCTGAACGTAGAGCCTTGCTTCATTGTGCTAGCTAAAGTGTGATCCTCCCTGCTAATTCCTTATTTCATTGACTAATTACCCACCAAAAATTAATACCTACTTGCTTTATTTGGCTGAAGTTTAAAAGACCATCATTCTGGCAGCAACAGTCTTTCTGCCTTGTAAAAACGCTAAGCTAACGATGGCTTCTCCCTCTTGTTCTCCTCTCTCCTGCTCAGGGTGCCACATGTTTTGTTCCTCCTCTGCCTCCTTTAGTGATACTGATAAGTGTGTTAAATGTAGTTTTTTGTTGTGTTGGAGGTGAGGCTTAGCGAGGTTGAATTGGACCTGCAGCGGCTCTGCACCAAAAGCTGCGAGAGCTAGCCAACCCTCACTAGCTGGTGCAGACCAACTTAGCTTAGCTCCTAGCTTAGGCCCAACTAGCGCTCCCCCAGAAGCTCCCAAGCATCTGGGAGAGCGCCAAGAAAAGTTGGGCCTAAACTAGGATGTGCTTGCTCATGAAGAATTGTTGGGTGTAAATTAATTTAAGGAGTGTTGAACTGGACCTGTTCTACTTGTAAAGTGTAACTTTTGTTATTTGGTGCTTTACAGGGTGATGACTTGACTTCATTGCAGCTTTGACCTGAGCAGGTGTTCATTCACATCTCAGTAACAGGGGACACTTTATAACACCAGTGGACAAACATCAGCATTCATCACCCAGCAGCTCCTCTGATCAACAGAACAAGCTAAAGTATTCTGGAGAATGAGGGCATCGATCCCTCTACCTCTCACATGCTAAGCGAGCGCTCTACCATTTGAGCTAATTCCCCTGTTAAGGAGCACAGCAGATGATGCACCTTGACCTTCATGGTTGAATGAGCGTCACCAGTTGAAGCTTCTCTGGTTGACCAATGTAATGGAGACCAAGGGTTCCATGACATCAATGATTAATTGAAGGTAGCATTTGTCTTGGTATTAACAGTTTATGTAAATTAGAGGCACACACACATGGTAATGGTGAGGTTTATTGAATCAGCAAACAAGTGAAACATTTTCTATGCCATGTGTTCCAGGGAGGGACCTGGGAAGCACAGGGGGACCGGCCATCCTGCCTGTGGAAAATGAAGACCCCAGTGTCAGTCAGTGGGAATCACTGTGCAAGGCCTGGTATTTAGTGTTTATCAAGTTTGTCTCATGTAAATGTGGCAGTTTCAGTCGTCACGTCAGTCCTCACCTCTTCCTGGTGGTTTCCTTAAAGGGGGTGGAGCCAAAAGGGGAGAGCAGCCCAAGGAAGCTCCTTAAGAGCTGTAGGTGCAAACCTTTGCTCCCAGATGGGGGAGGGGGTACAATCACAGGCAAGGTTCATTGAATGATTATGTGGATGTATGATTGAGTTGGTGTAGTAGTCTGGAATCATGTATATATTTAGTCAGGTTAAGTTGTTGAGATGGTGCTGGTTTGATGTAAATATTGATTGTGGAGCATGGTTGTGGTCTCACCTCCACTCTATGGGCCATCCATCGTCATCTTCTGCTAATTCCTTACTAGTAAGGGTCACGGGGGGGGGGGGGGCTGGAGCCTATCCCAGCATCTTCAGGCGAGAGGCGGTGTTCACCCTGGACAGGTTGCCAGTCCATCGCAGGGCCAACACACAGAGACGAACAAACATTCACACTCATACCTACGGTCAATTTAGAGTATCAATCAGCCTCGTCCCCAAATTGCATGTCTTTGGACTGTGGTAGGAAGCCGGAGTATCAGAGAGGACGCACGCAGGCCCGGGGAGAACATGGAGACTCCACACAGAAAGATCCCGCGCCCGAGCCAGGACTCGAACCCGGAACCTTCTTGCTGTGAGGCCACAGTGCTGACCACTGCACCACCGTGCAGCCCCGCTATGGGCTGGTCTGTCTAATTTCCTGCAGCCAGGAGGGAATTAAAGGCAGTCAGGGGTTTTTAATGTAAGTTGATGGTGTCTCATGCAATCTCTTTCAATACTTTTTAAGTAAGTTTAAGTGAAGAAAAACATCGGTTAGTCAGTAGGACTCTGTGTGTGTGTGTGTGTGTGTGTGTGTGTTTGTGTGTGTGTGTTTCCATGCAGACTTTTCCTTGTGACAACCGATTTGATTTGGAAACCATCTCATCTAAATCTCCTCTCCAAAAACCCTCTTCTTCAACTTTGTACCCAAGTTGTCTCCTCATCAGGCACCACAGTATCCAGTAGGTTCAGTTAAAACAGTCATCAGTGATTAATGTTCATGTTCAATGATGAGGTTTTGATTTATTCTTCCAGAATCATCTGAAGAAACCCTCCTCAACACTGTGAAGCCTTCATCTGACAGGAGGAGTTTCTTTTCCCAGTGATTCCACTGACAGTGAAAAGCTTCGTTCATCAGACTGGTCTGATAGGATCAACTACTGTTTGCTCTGGAGTGCAAACAGCAACCTGTCAGGAAACATTAGTCAGATCAAAGCCAAGATTAAAGCAAGAGCCTCCAGATCAAAGTCAGAATTGATGATGACGTCATCAGGGGGCTTTGATAGTATATTTATTTGTACCTAGAATTCTGTCTTTGATCTCAGGAGGACATGAAAGAAACCCAATTGAGGAAAGCAGAGGAGAACATTCAGCTTCATTAGAAACACTTGAACTGTTGAACAGTAGAATTTGTTAGAAACAGTTTACAACACTGAGTGACAGGATTGAAGAGGGAAGGTTTTTGTATTTTCAGTTTAATTCTAACTTTAAACTGGGCATGAACATTTTTAGTCGTTCATATTCTAATATACAGAGGAAGTCATGACATTCCCTTTTTTTAACCTGTCCTGTTCAGGAAATGGAAATGGAAATTTAGCTGCTATGTTGAATCAGAAAAACCTTCTGAAGTCTACTTTTGCTTCAGTCAGAAAGTGGACTGTTGTTAACTCTCACAATGGTTGGTGATTGTGGAGGAAGAAAGAATCCTTATGAACCTCTTTTTAACAGACACACATTTCTAAAGATGCAGGTTCATTTTATTTTTCTTCTTCTAGCAGAGGATGGTTTCGATCCATCGACCTCTGGGTTATGGGCCCAGCACGCTTCCTCTGCGCCACTCTGCTCTACCATTGACGGAACAGTCCTTGTTTTAGGAGAGCATTATCTGTCTTTGTCTCTGCCCTGCTCTCCTGCTCTCTTTCCCCTCAGTTAGTCCTTGACATGATCCATGCTCTACAGCTCTGCGGGTGGAATGAAGACCTGCGTCTGCTCTGCCCGTGCCGTCCTTTGTCTAAACCTAAATTGTTTGACCCACCTGTATAATGATCGGACTCGCTCCCGCTGAGCGCGCCAGGCGCTGCAGACAACACAACCAAACTGGCCCCGATCAGGATTTGACAGGCCGAAACATGCCCTCAAAACACCAAGAATAATATCCACCACCTTCTGAACGGGGCCTGACCCGTCTCCTGCATCAGGGGCCGCCGCAGTCGCGCCTCAGCTGTTCAACAGCTGTTCACCCTAACACTCAATGAGACAAAGACATGAGACAAAGACAAAGACACTCAATGAGACAAAGACAAAGACACACACACACACACACAATGGAGCGAGTCCGATCATTATAAAGGTGGGTCAAACAATTTAGGTTGAGACGAAGGACGGCACGGGCAGAGCAGACGCAGGTCTTCATTCCACCCGCAGAGCTGTAGAGCATGGATCATGTCAAGGACTAAGTGAGGGGAAAGAGAGCAGGAGAGCAGGGCAGAGACAAAGACAGATAATGCTCTTCTACAACAAGGACTGTTCAGTCAATGGTAGAGCAGAGTGGCGCAGAGGAAGTGTGCTGGGCCCATAACCCAGAGGTCGATGGATCGAAACCATCCTCTGCTAGAAGAAGAAAAATAAAATGAACCAGTGTCTTCAGAAATGTGTGTCTGTTAAAAAGAGGTTCATAAGGACTTTTTCTTCCTCCACAATCACCAACCATTGTGAGAGTTAACAACAGTCCACTTCTCACACACACAAACACACAGAGTCCTACTGACTAACCCATGTTTTTCTTCACTTAAACCACCACTGGAGTATTGAAAGAGATGGCATGAGACACCATCAACTTAAATTAAAAACCCCTGACTGCCTTTAATTCCCTCCTGGCTGCAGGAAATTAGACAGACCAGCCCCTAGAGTGGGGCTGCACGGTGGTGCCGTGGTTAGCACTGTGCCCTCACAGCAAGAAGGTTCCGGGTTCGAGTCCTGGCTCGGGCGCGGGATCTTTCTGTGTGGAGTCTCCATGTTCTCCCCGTCCCTGCGTGCGTCCTCTCTGATACTCCAGCTTCCTCCCACAGTCCAAAGACATGCAATTTGGGGACGAGGCTGATTGGATTCTCTAAATTGACCGTAGATGTGATTGTGAATGGTTGTTTGTCTCTGTGTGTTGGCCCTGCCATGGACTGGCGACCTGTCCAGGGTGAACACCGCCTCTCGCCCGTAGATGCTGGGATAGGCTCCAGCCCCCCCGCGACCCTTACTCGTAAGGAATAAGCAGAAGATGACGATGGATGGCCCATAGAGTGGAGGTGAGACCACAACCATGCTCCACAATCAATATTTACATCAAACCAGCACCATCTCAATAACATAACCTGACGAAATATATACATGATTCCAGACTACTACACCAACTCAATCATACATCCACATAATCACTCGAATGAACCTTGCCTGTGATTGTACCCCCTCCCCCATCTGGGAGCAAAGGTTTGCACCTACAGCTCTTAAGGAGCTTCCTTGGGCCACTCTCCCCTTTTGGCTCCACCCCCTTTAAGGAAACCACCAGGAAGAGGTGAGGACTGACGTGACGACTGAAACTGCCACATTTACATGAGACAAACTAGATCAACACTAAATACCAGGCCTTGCACAGTGATTACCACTGACTGACACTGGGGTCTTCATTTTCCACAGGCAGGATGGCCGGTCCCCCTGTGCTTCCCAGGTCCCTCCCTGGAACACATGGCATCGAAAATGTTTCACATGTTTGCTGATTCAATAAACCTTACCATTAACATGTGTGTGTGTCTCTAATTTACATAAACTGTTAATACCAAGACAAATGCTACCTTCAATTAATCATTGATGTCATGGAACCCTTGGTCTCCATTACATTGGTCAACCAGAGAAGCTTCAACTGGTGACGCTCATTCAACCATGAAGGTCAAGCTGCATCATCTGCTGTGCTCCTTAACAGGGGAATTAGCTCAAATGGTAGAGTGCTCGCTTAGCATGTGAGAGGTAGAGGGATCGATGCCCTCATTCTCCAGAATACTTTAGCTTGTTCTGTTGATCAGAGGAGCTGCTGGGTGATGAATGCTGATGTTTGTCCACTGGTGTGATAAAGTGTCCCCTGTTACTGAGATGTGAATAAACACCTGCTCAGTTCAAAGCTGCAATGAAGTCAAGTCATAACCCTGTAAAGCACCAAATAACAAAAGTTACACTTTACAAGTAGAAAAGGTCCAGTTCCACACTCCTTAAATGAATTTACACCCAACTATTCTTCATGAGCAAGTACATCCTAGCTTAGGCCCAACTTTTCTTGGCGCTCTCCCAGATGCTTGGGAGCTGCTGGGGAAGCGCTAGTTGGGCCTAAGCTAGGAGCTAAGCTAAGGTGGTCTGCACCAGCTAATGAGGGCTGGCTAGCTCTTGCAGCTTTTGGTGCAGAGCCGCTGCAGGTCCAATTCAACATCGCTAAGCCTCACCGCCAACACAACAAGAAAACTACATTTAACACACTTATCAGTATCACTAAAGGAGGCAGAGGAGGAACAAAACATGTGGCACCCTGAGCAGGAGAGAGGAGAACAAGAGGGAGAAGCCATCGTTAGCTTAGCGTGTTTACAAGGCACAAAGACTGTTGCTACAAGAATGATGGTCTTTTAAACTTCAGCCAAATAAAGCAATTAGGGATTAATTTTTGGTGGGTAATTAGTCAACGAAATAAGGAATTAGCAGGGAGGATCACACTTTAGCTAGCACAATGAAGCAAGGCTCTACGTTCAGCAACACAGAAAAAGGAGTTGAGGTCACAGGCTTCCTGCAACCAAGGTCAAAAATCCAGGACGGACGAAGGGGAGGATGACAAAGACAAAGACACAAGAAACAGAGATAATAACCATAAACTCCAAAACAACCATAACACATATTGCCCATACACACACACACATACACACACACATTTTGTGAAACAACTCAGGAGTTATCAGGTGTTTTACTCAGAGGGATTCATTCATGATAAATGAGCATGGAGGAGACGCAGTAATCATCAACACAAGCGTCACATGAGCAGGTCACCACCCACTTTTATGGATTGGTTCTTGTAAGAATCACTCCTAACGCCATCAGGAGGTCATTTTTTGTCCTGCCCTGTCTCAACTGTTGGAGCACAACTACAGCCTGAACTCTGCCACTACCTTATCCCTCCCTAACATCCTCGTACAGACCCACTATCTGGACTAGCCTGACCCCCCTGACCCTCATCAGTCACTCGTTGTGCCTCACACTGGAGGGAATAGGAGCGTCTGTGAGCTCTGACTGTTGGGATGCACATCCATGTGATGAAGAGCTGTTTTAAAGAGGGAATCATTTGACCTCTTGACCTGTGTGGGCAGGTACAGAGGGACAATTCCATCATGAACAATAATATTACTAAACAAATGGGTCTTTAGCTTCTTTCTGAAGGTGTCCTCAGCGTCCTCATGTCCAGTGGGAGAGCGTTCCAGAGTCTAGGAGCTGCAACCTGGAACGTTCACTCTCCTTCAGTGAGGCTGAATCCCTGTGGTCAGGGAGGATAAGGGACCCCACAGGTATCACTAAAGTGCTTTAGACTGCAAAGCACTCAGCTAATCAAGCTGGGATCAACTGCTGTGGTGATCAAGGTATCAACATATATAACAAACAAAGAAAACAAAGTTGAGGAAAAGCACACAAAGAAAAAACTATGAACATGAACAGAGCATCTTCTACACCAGATGTCACACGGCTCAGTAGACCTCTGGTTTGACCCGCAGCAGGTCCAGTCTCCAGGGTGCCCCCATCATTCTGCTTTTCAGTTGCAGGACATGCAGCAGAATCCCATCGCTCCTCTGCAGAAGAACATGTGAGAGCATCTGCTTGCTCTTCTCTGGCAGGACGTAGGGGAGAGTCTGTTTGCTCTTCTCTGGCTGGACGTAGGGGAGAGTCTGTTTGCTCTTCTCTGGCTGGACGTAGGAGAGAGTCTGTTTGCTCTTCTCTGGCTGGACGTAGGGGAGAGTCTGCTTGCTCTTCTCTGGCTGGACGTAGGGGAGAGTCTGTTTGCTCTTCTCTGGCTGGACGTAGGGGAGAGTCTGTTTGCTCTTCAGAAGTTTGCTGGACCTTCGCTTGAAGGTCATGATTTTCCTCTTTCAAACAGCTTTTTAAATCATGAAGATTTCCCAGGATTTCCCAATGAGCACTGCTCCTTTTCTTCTTTTGTGTTCTCACTGCACATAGAAGACTCTGAACTTCACCTTTCAGACTGCCAGTCTTTGTGGGGTCCTGGTCCTTCCTTGATTCAAGGTGGGCCAACTCAGCAGTGAAGGTCTCTGTCTCCTGAGATGCAGTAGAAACTCGTCTCCTCAAACATCCATTTTCTTCCTCTCTCTCCTCACTCTGGGACCTCAGCTGTTCAAGAGTCGTCTTCTTCTCAGTGAGTTCTTCTCTCATTTTGTTCTTCTCTGCCTGGATGGAGTTGAGCTCACACTTGAGGTCACACTTCTCCTTGTAAACCATCTTCACCTCAAGCTGAAGATTGTGGACTTGTGTGTTCAGGTCTCTGATCTGAGTCTGATTCTCCTCCCTCACAGATTCAAGGTTGCCCACCATGGCAGACATGTTCTCTACCAGCTGATATGCAATGATCTTCTCTTGTCCAAGACTAGAAACCTGTCCCCACAAATTCTGGTTTTCTGTCCATCTCTTGTCACACAGAGACTGAAGCTGATCAAGAGCACTTTTCTTCTCAGTCAGGTCTTCCTCAAGACATTTCATCTCCACCTGTTCACTCTCCCTCAGAGACTGAACCTGGGTCAGTTCTTTTCTGAGCTCATTGTTCTCTCCATCAACCTTCCTCCCCTCACACTGAAGACTGTGGACTGTTGCGTTCAGATCTTCTATCTGAGTCTGGTTCTTGTCCTGGACCGTTTGGAGGTTGGCCACCACAGCAGTGAGGTTCTGTAGCTCCTGGATTGCTCTTTTATTCTCACGTTCAAGAGTAGAAACTTGTTCCCTCAAATTCTGGTTTTCTGCCTGTGTGTTGTCACTCAGAGACTGAAGCTGCTCAAGGGCAGCTTTCTTCTCAGTCAGGTCCTCCTGCTCTGTCAGCCTTAGAGATGGAGGAGCAGGATCACATTGACCAGGATCATTCAGTGGATAAATACAGCTCCTACTGAGATCCACCAGATCTCTGAATGCTCCAACTATACAATCCAATGGAGTCATAGCCTTCTGTCCTGGGTTGATCTGAAGATCTTGAGCCAGACTAAATCTCCTGGAACTGTCAAATGTTTAAAGACCAAAACTGCCTCATAAAAGTGGAGTCTGGATTCTTTTCTAGAATGTGACGGCAATTACAGTCCTGCTGAGTGACATCACTGACATGACTGGATGACTTCAGTCACATGACTGGATGACAGCGTAGATGCCAATGTAGAGGTTGGGGAAATAGTCTCTGAGAATCCAGCTTGAAGCCACGCCCTCCTTGTCCTTCTAAAACCCAAACAGCGACCATCAGTCTCCCTCCAATCCTGTACTTGGGTTCAATGTTGCTGTTCCATTTTGCAGCAGTAGGTGTCGCTGTGATACCAGGTTCAGTTCAAGATTCCCAACTCCAGTTCATGTTGGTGACCTCAGTGGCAGGTAAAATGGTGCTTCAGTGGATCATGTGATCAACTCATGTCTGTCCTCACTGCTCCACAGGTCTGTCAAATGTTCTGTAAAATAGTTGGACCCAGCAGAGCTGCTAGATTAGGAGTTGATGGAGTCGTTGCAGATACCAGGGTCCAAAGTCCAGCTTGAACCTGGTTTGTGCAGTTCTTTGTCAAGCTAGCAGCCATTCTTGTCACTGCCAAGCCAAAGTGACTTCTGTCAACAAAGGTCAACATACAAAAGGATATTTCTGCTGTCAGTTCAAGATTTTGATCAAACTCCTTTTTCAGAGCTGGAACCTTCCTCTTGTGTCAGCTTTCTGTTCCCATCTCTATGTTAACGGTCAGTTTTGACCCACGTCTTCAATCAGCTGTCAAATAAACTAAAACAATTTTCTATCCTCCAAGTTGTTTCCATCTCTTGGTGACCTTGTTAGGCTTCCTTATCCATGGAAATATTGGTTTGAAGATTTAGTTGTGGGCCTCTGGACCTTTTTTTAGTCACTAAACCCTCGATTTCAGTTTAAAAAATGGTAAAATGAACCTCAAGAAAATCCTAGAAATAAACAAAAGGTTATTGTGTTTCCTGACCGTTACTGAGGGTGTTAGAACACATCTCTGACATGGACTGGTTTGATTTATTATTCATTTTAATATCATTAACTATTGGAACATCCATGGTGTTATGGGTCAGTTTAGACCCTCATAAATTTACTTCAAGAAAAAGAGAAAAAGTCTCTTTTTCAGCAACAGAACTTTAATACAAACACAAAATGAAAAGCAGAACAAGCCAGAACCCAAAATATGACATGAGCCAACAGTGGTGGTGTCTCCAAAGAGGTGGAGCTCTGTCCTTCACCTGCTAGGTTCCAGCAGGCAGCTCAGGTCTAGTTTTCTTCACTGAGCCACCATGATGAGTTTCCTCCTGAGAAGTTCTTCTCCAAGGTCCTGTCTGAGACCCCAGCTCCACACCATGGAGAGCCTCCTGGATGATGTCCTCAAGCAGCGTCCCTGTTTGTCTCCTGGCTGCAGCTGGACGCCCTCACAGCCCATAGACAGAGACAACCAGAACTGGCATCATTTTAATGCCACCGTTCAACAGTGAATCTGCTGGTCTCATGTTTTTAGGAGCTGATGGGAGCTGCACAGAGAAGCTCTTTGAGACAGGAAGCATTCAGAGCTCCACCCTGCTTCTTCCAGCAGGATCCACAGATCCACCAACACACCAGCTGTTTGATGTCCATCCCATCCATCCATTGTCTTCTGCTTATTCCTTATGTTAAGGATCGCGGGGGGGGGGGGGGGGGGCTGGAGCCTATGCCAGTATCTTCAGGCGAGAGGCGGGGTTCACCCTGGACAGGTCACCAGTCCATCACAGGACCAACACATAGAGACAAACAACCATTCGCTCTCACAGTCACACCTACAGTCAATTTAGAGTATCAATCAGCCTCGTCCCCTCTTGATGTCTTTGGACTGTGGGAGGAAGCTGGAGTACCAGAGAGAACCCACACAGGAACAGGGAGAACATCGAGACTCACACAGAAAGATCCTGTGCTGGAGCCGGGACTGGAACCCTGAACCTTCTTGCTGTGAGGCGACAGTGCTGACCACTGCACCACCGTGCAGTCGCTGTCTAATGTGTGGAGGCTTTTGACCAGGATTCCTAGACAGCACAGCTGGACTCACTCAACAGCTAACTTGTTAGCACCGACTAGACAGGAGTGCTTCTCTGGTTTTACTCAGTGGTTCAATGTTTTTAAAAGATGTCTCATTCAGCCTGTGGGTTTGAGTGATCACTCTTCAGTCTCCTGTTCTGTTTTCTGTTTGAGAGTCAGGTTGTCATCAACACTCACCGTCACACCGTGATGTCACTGCTTGACCTGAAGTCCCAGTCTTCAAGAGTTTCTCCCCAAACTGTCAACCTGCTGTGACTCATATAACAACCGATACACACAAACATCTGTTAAAATGACTCAACATTTCAAATGCTTTAATTGTGAAGCCCTGGATGGAACACATTCCCATGAAAATGCTTCATTTATTGTGAGGCTTGGCCTCCAAATCAGTCCACACATTCAACTCTGATGTCATCAGATCAGAAGGTGGCAGTGTTGTGTCTGTTTGTGTGTCTCTGGTTCCTCTTCCTGCCTCTGCTGTCGTCTTTCAGGTCTTC
The DNA here is from genome assembly GCF_037954235.1 of Aulostomus chinensis. Classification (NCBI taxonomy): domain Eukaryota; kingdom Metazoa; phylum Chordata; class Actinopteri; order Syngnathiformes; family Aulostomidae; genus Aulostomus; species Aulostomus chinensis. The sequence continues at coordinate 51,391,253 of NC_141320.1, read as the reverse complement.
TTGATGGTCCGGCTTCTTCTCCTCCATCGAGGGGTTGCTCTCACCGAGTGGAAGCCTTGTAAACCTGGTGATTCCAAGATGGCTGCTGCGTTCATTCCTCGTCACTGTTATGGTGTTGATTCACTACACGCCCACATTGTTGTGCTGATTAGAGAAAAAGGTTATGTTTCCATCCAAGTGTCCTGCACAACTCTCAGCTAGTAACTTAACATAAGAGGTAACTTGGTGTGCAGAGTAGAAAATACTTGAAGTGAGAAAATACTTGAAGTGGGAAGACTGAGAATACTTCAATATGTGAGCCTGTGTACTTGAGCTTTGGCCTTGTTTCAGTGTCAGGAACCAATCAGAGCAGCCTCCTCCTAACTAAACAGCTCTACTCATCAAGCCCCTGACCCCAGACTCTTCTTGGTGAACTGATCAGAGATCAGATTAGTAGAGAAGCAGTGACACAAAGGGAAACTTGCTCATTCCCTGAACGCAGCTTCATCAAACAGAGCAATGCTAACTGTTCACCTGCAGTGTTGTTCAAGAGGGGTGGAGAGAGCAGGGAGGAAGAGAGGTGGAGAGAAGAGCACGGGGTCTCCATCCAGGGATCTGTTATTTTCTCAGCCCCCCTCCTCCCTTCCTTCCTGCTCACACACTTTGTCACGTGGACACGTGTTATTTGTAAATGGAAAGGTGCCAGAGTTCAACAGGGCTGAGTTTTCTCTCCAGTTTGACGGCCAAATTTGGTCAAATAATTGGAGATGAAGAGGAAGAGAGCTTTGTATCGTCCACGTTTGTGAGGAAGATCTTTTCATGCCATCACTGAGGAATCGCTCTCTTGATTTCTTTTGTTTTTGAAAGAAAGATATGGTCAGTTCCAAAAATTGGATCATTGTGATTGACAGGACCAGGCTCAGACTCAGGACAGAAGCAGGGTTCACGGCAAGGGACGTTGATGTTCTTGTACTCCGAGCAGAGAAACCAAACGGCTGCAAACGTATCCACTAAATCGAGACTATCGGATAAAACTTTCAAAAACTCTCAGAGGCTGAAGAACACAAGACAGGCACGGCTGCATTAACAAGGTAGAGGCTGTGGCAGGAACTGTGCATCAACGGGCTGGAGTGAGCACACAAGGACGAGACAGGAGTGAAGGGTGGATGAGGCGTCATGAAGCCTGTGGACGCCATGACACTGTGTTACTGTCACTGAATACTGACACCTGCTGGACTGTAAACTTCCCTGCAGGCTTGACCGACTGAACTGACACTGATTTGATGACCCGTGAACACAATGAGATCATTGAAGTCTTTGCGTTCCTACTGGATCGTTCCATGTCTTTGAACAATGGGACCATGATGTGAAAGTCTCAGTGAAAGTGATGGGACTGAGGACGCTTGTGGGCTCTGTTTTTACAATTTTTATGAAAAAAAGAAGTTTTTCCAACGTTTTCAAATCAAGTCTGTTGGGTTTCTTGAAGCGATTTCTCCTGCCGTGGAGCTCCAACAGACGCGCGAACCAGAGGGAGGAAACCACGGCGTTTCGCTGCTTTACATTTAGAATCTCAGGCCAAGCCGGAGAAGCAGGTCCTGAATCAGTCACGTGGTCACTGCCGGCTGAAGAGGCTTTGGACGTCACCACATACGTCATCAATACGCGCTTCACAAAACGACAAGAAGACGCGGGAAGCTTTGAACACAACAAGGAAAGAAGGAGAAGTCCGTGAACCCCCGGCCTCGGTCTTTGTCTCCTGAAGGCTGAGTGGCGCCGGTAGAACCTCAACATGTGCGCCGCGCAGCTGCTGCGGGTGTCGGTCCAGGAGCGGATCCTCGCCGCCGCTGAAGACTTCCTGCTGCAGCTGGGAGAAGGAGACTCAGCGGCTGGAGTCCCGGTGCTGAGAGCGCTGCTCACCGAGCGGCTGGCGGCGGCCGCGGAGCAGATCGTGGCTCTGCTGGAGGAAACCGTGGCGGAGTACGAGCGGGAGAACCGCCGGCAGAGGTTGCTGCTCGATGCCGTGCTGAAGCCCCGAGTCAGGCTGGACAGAGCAGGTGAGTCCCCCGGACCTGCTGGGCCCCTCATTCCTGGGTCCTGTTAAGAAGCCCTGCCTTAACAATCAGTAGCAGCGTGTTACCATTGAACTGAACCACAACAACACCTCGCCTGAATGACGTTCACACTGGATCACCAACTGCTGCTAACTTGTGGACCAGAATGTGAACCAGGCTCCTGCTGCATTGTTACCAACATAAAGGGAAGTTTTAGGAACTCAGGAAACAAAGTCGACCTGAAACAATTGGTTTATTTCCTGTTGTTACTGATTTAATTTAAAACCTTCAAAGAAATGCATACAACATGACAATTAACACCTCAACATCAAAACAGTCAGCGCACACACACACACACACACACACACACACACACACACACACACACACACACACGTGTCAGCAGTCTCTCTGTCTCCTGCAGCAAGTCACATGATATCCAAATGAGTCCCGTCAGAATGAACCAATGTTACAGCAGCTTTAGGGGACAAAATCCAAAGGCAAACCTCCTGCAGACACCAGTGAAGCTCTGTTGTTTCATTTCAATGCAGTTTCAGTCCAGATCAGTGAGTCCAGAGCTGCTAGCTTGACAGCTAAACACGGAGCATCACAACACTCAGCAGGACCCTGGCTGGAGTCGTTCTGCCAGCTTGAAGTGACGTCACTCATGCAGCTCTTTGAGTGTCTCACTGGTTCAGACCTCCAGTGCTCCAACATGAACAGGAACCTTGAAGACCATCAACCATTCATCAACAGTACAGAACAATGAGAAGAGTTTCCACTTCTAAATAAAAGGCTATCACACTGTTACTACTACAATATTACAGTATTAGAGGTTTAGAAAGTTCACCAAATTAAGAGTAAAATGATATCATAGGCATTGACTCAGCTACATGTGGAATACAAATGCAGAGCCAGAAAACCTGGAGAGAACCCACGTAGGAACAGGGAGAACATGCAGACTCACACAGAAAGATCCTGTGCCTGAGCCGGGGCTTGAACCCAGAACCTTGTTGCTGTGAGGTGACAGGTTGAACCACTGCACCACTGTGCCTCCTATAATAGAAACTATACAGGCCTTTTAAAAAGTTATTTTTGTTCCCTGCCCAGCTGGCCTGGGCTGGACCGGCCATTCAAGAATTGTCCCACTTTTCCCAGTGGAGAGGACATCCCTGGACCCCACACACTGACCAGGACACGGGGAGGCGGCACTCATGCTAATGGTAGCCAGCAAGTGTCTCTGGTCTTGTTGTGTCTGTAATGCGGGCCATTGTGTTCCAACTGAGTAGGAATGTAAAAACATAGAAGATTTTAATAGCTGACGGCTATTTGGTGTTGTTAGAGTGGTTAAACCTCACCTTGTGATTATGAATGGACAAAACCATTCAGTGGAGGGGACCAGTGACCTTTGACCTGGGTGACACAACGTTGATCCAAACATCTGAAGCCAGCGTTTCTGTTCCCAGTTTGCTGACTGGTCCTCAGTAGCAGGACGTCTCTTTTCATTGAGTTGATTTCTGTTTCTGTCTGTTGCTCCGCTGTTTCAGAGTCAAATGAAGAGATTTCTGATGTTGCTGTTTGTGTCCTGCAGATGTGGAGCAGCTGCTGGTGATTAAAGAAGAGGTTCCCCCTGAACTGCAGGACCCAGAGCCCCCCCACATTAAAGAGGAGTGGGAGGAGCTCAGGATCAGTGAGGAGGGAGGGCAGCTTCAAGGGCAGGACGAGGCTGATATCACCACGTTCCCCTTCACTCTGGTCCCTGTGAAGAGTGAAGGGGACGAAGAGAAACCTCAGTTCCCACAGCTTCACCAGAGTCTAACTGAGGAGAACTTGAAAGAAGAGTCTCTGAGCAGCAGCCCAGTTCATCCTCTGAAAACAGAAGCTGATGGAGAAGAGTGTGGAGGACCAGAACCAGAACCAGCCAGCAAGGTAGATCCAGATCCACTTGTACAACCTGAGACTGATGACCAGATATCAGACTCTTCTGAAGCTGAGACTGAAGTCAGTGAGGATGATTGGGTCAGACCTGATAACACGGCCACCTCAAGGAGGAATTTGCTTCAGAAACTGAGCCCAGGACAGGAAGTGACTCATTGCAGCTCAAAAGAGCAAAGAGTTAAGACTGAAAGAGAATCAGATATCGTCAGGAACGTGAACTTTGGTCCTTCTGAATCTGAGACAGAAGTCAGTGAGGATGAGCGTCCTTTTAGGTGCTCAACATGTAGTAAAGGTTTTAGGAACAGAAGGAGTTTGAATAATCACATGAGAACACACACTGGGGAGAAACCATTCCCATGCTCAGTTTGTGGCAGAAGATTCTCAGAAAAGGGTAATTTGAGAAGACACATGAGAAGACACACTGGAGAGAAACCATTCCCCTGCTCAGTTTGTGGCAAAAGATTTTCAGAAAAGGGAGGTCTGAAAAGACACATGAAAATGCACAATGGGGAGAAACCATTCCCCTGCTCAGTTTGTGGCACAAGATTTTCAGAAAATGGGCATCTGAAAATGCACATGAGAACTCACACAGGGGAGAAGCCATTCCCCTGCTCCATTTGTGGAAAAATGTTCTCTGTTCAAGGATATTTGAAAAGCCACATAAGAACACATACTAGAGAGAAACCACTCCTCTGCTCAATTTGTGGCACAAGATTCTCAGAAAAGAGATATCTGAAAAACCACATGAGGACACACACTGGAGAGAAACCATTCCCCTGCTCAGTTTGTGGAAAAAGATGGTCAGACAGTGGAAATCTGAAAAAACACATGAGAACGCACACTGGGGAGAAACCATTCCCCTGCTCACTTTGTGCTAAAAGATTCTTGATAAAGGCACAACTGAAAAGACACATGAGAATGCACAGTGGGGAGAAACCATTTTTCCAAACATGACACTGAAGCCATGACAAAAGAGTGGGAGACGCAGGTTGAAAGCCAATAATGAATGTATTTAACTAAAAAAAACACCACGATAAATCAAAAATGGGCCCAGGTGCTTCCAACTAGGAGGAATGAACAGCTCCCCACCCTCCAGATACCTGCTGCAACACAAGAAACATCATGAAAGACACGAGATTCTGCGTGACTTTTCTGTTAAACCTGTGTTGAGAGCTAATTTGCAGTATGCAACCAAACCAGGTTACTTTTGGATGTTGCAAAAATACATCCCTGCAATTCTTCAAAAATAATTAATAATACAAGAACACACATTAGGTTTGTTTTGCACTGGAATTGTCCTTTAAGAGCTTCACAAGCTGGGAGAAGGATTTTAAACGCTACTCTGGATTTTACTGGAGGCCAGTGCAGCGAAGCTAAGATTTGCGTGATGTGCTCTCTCTTCCTAGTTCCTGTCTATGCTTCTTGTCTATGCTTTACGCTTTATTTCTATGTGTGCACCTGCATTGTGGACCAGCTGCAGAGTCTTCAACCACTTGTTAGTACAGCCTGATAATAAAGTAAATAAAAATATATGATAATTAAGAGTTACAATCGAGCAGTGACATCACTAGATAATGTCTCTAAGGGGTTTTGGGCCAAGCACAGGAACTTCTGTCTTATCAGAGTTGAACAGTAACAAGTTATAAGTCATCCGGGCCTTCATGTCTGGAATGCATGCTTGTAGATTGGATAACTGTTGGCCTTCATCCAGCTTTATTGATAAATATCATTGAGTATCATCTGTGAAACAATGGAAATGGATGGAGTGTTTTTGAATAATATGACCTAAAGGAAGCATATATAAAGTGAAGAGTATCGGCCCCAGCACTGAACCTTGGGGAACACCGTGTTTAACTTTGGTTTGCATGGAAGATTTATCGTTAATGAGTAGGGTTGGGTTAAAAAAATCGATTTAATCCATTTGAATCAATTTTCCTTTTCATGGTTTGATATCGATTCATAAAACCCACAGATCGATTTCCAACTCGCAGAGAACAGCCTGTGTATCAACTCTGGCAGTCTCGCGTGATCAGCGTGGCAGTTTTAATGGAATGTGATCTCGCGAGAATTTACTACCAGTCAAGCAAACATGGCGGAAGGAAGCACAACCCTGAAGGCACCCCCGGCGAGATTAAAGGCCGATGTTTGGGTGCACTTTTGTTTTAAGGACGGAGAAAACGACGACTTGGGGGGGGGGGGGAGCAATATGCAACCTATGCAACGGGATGGTAAAGTACTGTGGGAATACGACAAATCTCCACTTGTCAAGACATCACCCAGCAGAAAACCAGTCGACACGGCTCAAACAACGCAGCCTGGAGCAGGTATAAGATAACCGAGGCTGTCGCAGTTTTTATATGCAAAGACATCCGACCTTACAGCGTCGAGGAAACGACGGTTTCCGAGGTCTCATAAAAACTTTGGAGCCGCGCTACATTTTGCCGACTTGCAAACACCTAAGTGAAGTGACAATACCAAACATGAACGCAAGCTTAAAACAAAGCATCGAAACTTCGCTTCACTCAGCAGAGAACGTAGCATTGACTTGTGATTGTTAGACGTCAAGAGCAACAGATTCATATCTGACCATTACAGCTCACTACATTAGTGACTGGGTCCTCGCATGCTATGTTCTTCAAACCAGAGCCGTGGAAACCAGCCACACAGCGAGAAAACTCAGTGAACTGTTATTCAGTGCAATAGGCGAGTGGAAGCTTACGAACAAGGTGCCAGCCATCGGAACTGACAATGCAGCAAATATTGTCCGCGCTGCGGAGATTACGGGCTTGTTGCACATTGGTTGCTTTGCACACCTTCTTAATTTAGCCTCACAAACTGCGCTGAAAGTCCCTACAGCTGCACGCTTGCTCGGCAGAGTCAGACGCATCGCTGCATTTTTTCATCGTAGCTCTACGGCGAGCCGCATCCTCAGAGAGAAGCAAAGGGTGCTGGAGCTTCCTGAGCACAAGATGGTGATTGACGTGGTGACACGTTGGAATAGCTTACTGGAGATGCTGGACCGTTTCCTCGAGCAGCAACCAGCCATCTCAGCAGCTCTGCTGTCACCTGAAGTACGCAGTAACGAGAAAGATGTCTGCACGTTGACAGAAGTGGACGAAAGAGTAGCAGAGGATGTGGTCAAAGCCCTTCAGCCACTGAAAGCAGCCACTCTTGCCACGTCTGAGGAAAAATCCCCGACTCTGTCCATCATTGCACCCTTGCATGCACAACTGTTGGAAGAGATGCGCTGTGTCCCCCAGGATTCAACAGTCATCAAAGAGGTCAGGACAGCAGCAGACAACAACCTCAATTCAAGGTAAGCTTAAAAAGTATGTAGGTGAATGCGTGTGCATTCATGCACATTCATTTCCAATTAAATTATATTTAAGTGATCAAATATATCTTTTCAAGGTTCGTGCCTTGAAGGACAGGCTCTATGTTGCTTCAGCGTCAGACCCTCGTTTCAAGGCTCTGCCTTTCTTGTCTGATGAGGCCCGGAACCACACATTCTCCCGACTGGTGACTGAAGCTTCTGTTGTGGCACAGGCGGAGGCATCTAATGTAAGTTATTGACACAAAAAAAACCTTATTTCCTACAGTTTTTGTACTTTACTGTATTCAACTCAAATTTAATTTGTCTTCATTATTTTAATATTAAGCAGTTGCATTCTGAATTGTGTTCCAAGTGACTTTCCAGATCATTTTCTTGCTATTTTCAAACAGCAAACATCTGCTTTTGGTGGAAAAGAAGAAGCTGTGCCTGATCCCATTGAAGATGTTGCTCCACCAAAGAGACCAAAGGAATCCTCAGCACTGATGTCTCTCCTAGGGTCAGCCTACATGCGGAAAGACACAGTTACACAGAAAACTGTATTTGAAAAGGCCCAGGAGGAAATCAAAATATACAGGGAAGTAACACCCATTCCACTCTCTGAGAATCCTCTCAACTGGTGGAGAACACATGCAAAGCAGGATCCCCTATTGGCCCACCAAGCAAAACAGTACCTTTGTGTACCTGGTACCAGTGTCCCGTCCGAGCGGGTTTTTTCCACCACTGGGGATGTTGTGACGGCAAAAAGGAGCTGCCTTACTCCTCAACATGTTGATCAACTCCTTTTCATGCAGAAAAATCTTACTCTCTCCAACAAGTAAGAAAAGGGATGACAGGTCTTGAAGTTTTATGGACTTAGGTTTGTGATTATTGTTCAGAAGTTTACAAGATCTTTTTCATTCGTGTGTCAAGAAAACCCTTTAAGGAGTAATTCAGAGCTGTTTAGACTTGTAAATACTTTTCTTTTTTGCATGAATGAAAAACAAACCAAACCCAAACAGGAAGTTCAGAATGCCTGGAAAACAAGATGGAATGTCACCACTTGTCTGATGGTGTTTTTCAGTTTACATTGTATGTTTCAAATATACAGACCATGTTCCAAAAAATGGAGATATTGGCGCTATTTTAATTTGCCTATATTTATTTGAGTCAACAGATGGCTGTTAATTCTGTTCTGATGCAGTTGTCACAACCATTGTAGTGTTATTGCACAGAAGCTGTGAGACAGTTGTAGCTAAGAGAGTGTCCTGTTTATGTGTGTCATCTTTGGAGATACTTGAATAATATACATTGTATATATACATATACATAATTTACATTGTCTATCTTGTAATTTATTTTAATTTGATTTATATTCATTCATTTTTTTGTGTTGTCAGTCACTTGGTCAGGTTTAAATAAATAAATAAATGGATATCGAATTGAATCGTGAATTGAATTGAATCGGACCTCGGAAAATCGAATCAAATCGATTAGGAAAATCTGAATCGATACTCAGCCCTACTGACTGGTATTTGTTGTTAAACTGGACAGTTTGTCTGTTGAAGCTCTTTACGTTGATCTGGTTGGACACAAATCTTAGCCACTCAGATGCAGCAGCAGAAGAAGCTGTCATCCACCCTGACAGTCAGAGCATCAAGTCAAGGAAACATCACCATCTTGTAGTTCCAAACCTTCACCTGTCAGATTCAGCTACTTCTTATTGTGGGACTTTAACTTTGAACACAAACAGTGTCTCGACGCACGATGGCCCAAAAACGGCCCGCATCCCGATTGCAGATCAGCACCACACCAGACCCAGGATTGGTCCAGTTCTGATTTTACTTTAGTATTTGGCACCTTCGGATGTTCGGACCGAATCCAGTTAGTTCCACACATTTTCATTTCACCTTGGATTTTGGCGCTTTCGGGTTAAAACCTGAATTTCATGTGTGGGCCACAACCGTCATGTGTGCACCACAGCCGGATCAGGAAGCTTTCAAACGGATCTGGCCCAAAGACTCCTGCTATCTGGGCAGTGTAGATGCCAATGTAGTGGTTGGGGAAATAGTCTCTGAGAATCCAACTTGAAGGTCCTGCTAAGTGTTGTGATGCTCAAATGTTCTGTAAAATAGTTGGACCCTCAGCAGAGATGCTAGATTAGGAGTTGATGGGAGATACCAGTGTCCAAAGTCCAGGCTTGAACCTGGTTTGTGCCAGTTATTTGTCAAGCTTGCAGCGATTCTTTCCTTTTCACATCGCCGTGTCTCCTGATGACTCAGGACCAGTTGATGTCCATTTACCTGTCATGGTGACAGAGAACTTTCTCCAGCTCAACCAGGACAAAACTGAGGTCTTAATTGAAGGTGGTGGCAGCGTTGTTAGGGCCTGAGCCTCCTCCCAACCAGCCACAGCCAAGTAGCAGGAGTTGGCCATAGAAAAATCCAATTCCTCTTTCAAAGTCCGTCAGAGACCTGCTGGAGGTTCCACCGAGATTTGAACTCGGATCACTGGATTCAAAGTCCAGAGTGCTAACCATTACACCATGGAACCAGTCTAAGAAAAAGACATGAGTGAGAAAAATTATGGCGCTTATCATGTAGGAGGGACTACAGTGGTTGTCTGGTTTTAATTTTCACAAACATCCATCCATTCATCCATTGTCTTCCGCTCATTCCTGTTAATGGTTGCAGACTCCTTTTTCAGAGCTGGAACCTTCCTCTTGTGTCAGCTTCATGTTCCCATCTCTATGGTAACGGTCAGTTTTGACCCACGTCTTCAATCAGCTGTCAAATAAACTAAAACAATTTTCTATCATGGTTCAGGTTAACAAAATCCTCATCAACTTCTCTGGTCCAATCACATTTATGTTGGCACACAGAGAACAGATCCAGAGTCAGAGCTGAGACTTCAGTCTAACCACCTTAAGCTGGAGGAGAAGAAGCCCTGATTTCTGGGTCTCAGTCTTTTTACTCTCTTGGCTCCACCCACACAGGGCAGGAGAACATCCTCATAGTGAGTCAGTATTTTTCCATGTTTAACCCAATCAGCTCTCAGTGGTTAAGAACAGGTGAGTTAGTGAGTGTGGTTCGTTCTAATCTGATGTCCAAGCTGCAGGGAACAGCAAAGCCAAACAGTACAGAAGCCTTTCAGCATTCATGCAGACTGGAAAGAGGCTGAAATGCTCCCTGCTTCTGGAAGGAGCAGAGATGGAGCCAGAAAAAACACAGAATTTACCCAGACTCTGATTTGAACTAGCAAGAGACTCAAGCTGGTCATGAAGTATGATTGGCTGCCTCTTCGTGATGTCATTCACACACACCTGTATAATCAGGATGTGAGCTGAGGGGGGGGAGATCGATGAGTCCTGGAGACGTTCAATAATGTCCACAACTTTGGCACCAGGAAGACAGCAGGTGATGGCACCTGGGAGTTCAACAGACCTGATGATTGAACCACCAATCACAAGGATTTCAGCCTCCATTGTAAACAAAGAGTTTAGATGAGAGAGAACCTGCTGTCAGCCTCACCAGTCAGGGCAGTGGCAGAGGCAGCAGAGTTGAATGAAGGAGGACCACCTGGCAGGTCTCAGCTGGAGGTGATGACATCACTGGCCTCAGTCCTCACCAGTGCTCTGCCTAGCAACAGGGACGATGGAGAGAAACCAGTAGTAGCACTCTGAGAGTTGCAGGCAGCAGGAGAGAGACCATGACAGAGTCACCCATGGGAAACTTTTGGATCCACTCAGGACAAGCTGGACAGACACAGATCAAAGTCAGAATTGATGATGATGTCATCAGGGCTTTGATGGTGTCTTTATTTGTACCTAGAATTCTGTCTTTGATGTCAGGAGGACATGAAAGAAACACAACTGAGGAAAGAAGAGGAGAACATTCAGCTTCATTGGAAACACTTGAACTGTTGAACAGTAGAATTTGTTTGAAACAGTTTACAACACTGAGTGACAGGATTGAAGAGGGAAGAGTTTTGTATTTTCAGTTTAATTCTAACTTTAAACTGTGGATGAACATTTTTAGTAGTTCATATTCTAACATACAGAGGAAGTCATGTCATTCCCTTTTTAAAAAAAGAAAAAACATGTGAAGCTCTTCCCCCCAGCTCCAGATGGACAGACAGACATGAGAGAGGCACGGAAGCAAAGAAGTGTTGTGCTCCTCTCCAGTGCTCTGGTGTTGTTGTGTTCTTCTCAGCTCCATCATGAAGACCTGCTGGCACTGGGAGCTGGTGGAAGTTTGCAGCTCTCACTGGAAAGTCCTGAGGCTCCTCCCACTCTGAAGCAGGCAGTTGCTCCCAGCCAGCCCACACTTTCACTCTCTGGTGTAGGAGTGAAGAACAAAATCAGAATCAAGAACCATCTCTCTTTCATTGGGGCTCCTTTCTCCTTGTTCTTATCCAGAAATTCAACAGCTTCTATCATTGATTTGACAGGAAATGTTGATGACACACTGGGATTTTTGTTCTCCTGCTGTCACTGTCAAGTGCAGCTTAACATGAGAGGTAGCAGGATCGTTCATGTGTTCATGTTTCCAGCAGACAAGGAGGAAACCTGGGAGGACTTCAGTGACTTTGATCACTGGTTCTCACTTCATCTTCTCAGTATAAAGTTCAAAGCGAGCTGGCCAGGAGTTGAACCTAGAATCTTCTGATCCGTAGTCAGACGCGTTATCCATTGCGCCACCAGCCCTGTGAAGAAGCGGTTGTGTTCATGTGTGCTTGCTGTTACAGAAAATCCCAACAAGGTGGTGGCATTTTCAGGGGACACAATGGTGCAGTGGTCAGCACTGTGGCCTCCCAGCAAGAAGGTTCAGCTCTCCTCCTATTTGGTTGCTAGGAACCTGAATCAGTCCTCAGTGGAGCGGTGCTGCTGAGGCTGAGTGAGGCTGAGTGAGGGACTGAGCAGGAGCCAGCAGGTCCAAGCAGGTTCAGGCAAACTCCCCTCAGTCCACCAACATCAAAGCAGAGGAATTGAGTTCATCTAACAAAATGATTCATATCATCTCCTCTTGGAATGTTCTGGAACTACAAGTACACTTAAAATGGCCGACTTATGACAACAGAAGGAACTTTGAAGTAGATTTGATTTATTTAAGTCAGTGACAGTCATTTTTGTTCATTTTTTGTTCTTGTCTTGCCACTGTGAGACAGTCGCTAGAAAACTGACCAACAATAATTTCATGTGGCATGCAATTAACAAAAGACCCACATTGATGGTCGAGGGGTCTGGAGCCTATCCGAGCATCTACGGGCCAGAGGTAGGGTTCACCCTGGACAGGTCACCAGTCCATCACAGGGCCAACATACAGAGACAAACAACCATTCATACCTACGGTCAATTTAGAGTGTCCAATCAGCCTCGTCCCAAATTACACGTCTTTGGACGGTGGGAAGGAACCGGAGTACCCGGAGAGAACTCACGCATTCATGGGGAGAACATGCAGGCTCTACACAGAAAGATTCTGCACCCGAGCCTGGACTCAAACCCAGAACCTTCTTGCTGTGAGGCCACAGTGCTCACCACTGCACCACCATGCTGCCATGCTCTCTTCTACTTTCCTCAATTGTGTTTCTTTCATGTCCTCCTGAGATCAAAGACAGAATTCTAGCTACTGTCAAAGCCCTGATGACATCATCATTCATATCTGACCATTACAGCTCACTACATTAGCGACTGGATCCTCGCATGCCATGTTCTTCAAACCAGAGACGTGGAAACCAGCCACACAGCGAGAAAACTCAGCAGCAAATATTGTCCGCGCTGCGGAGATGACGGGCTTGTTGCACATTGGTTGCTTTGCACACCTTCTTAATTTAAGTCCCTACAGCTGCACGCTTGCTCGGCAGAGTCAGACGCATCGCTGCATTTTTTCATCGTAGCTCTACGGCGAGCCGCATCCTCAGAGAGAAGCAAAGGGTGCTGGAGCTTCCTGAGCACAAGATGGTGATTGACGTGGTGACACGTTGGAATAGCTCACTGGAGATGCTGGACCGTTTCCTCGAGCAGCAACCAGCCATCTCAGCAGCTCTGCTGTCACCTGAAGTACGCAGAAACGAGAAAGATGTCTGCATGTTGACAGAACTGGACGTAAGAGTAGCAGAGGAAATCGTCTCTGAGAATCCAGCTTGAAGCCACACCCTCCTTGTTCTTCAAAAACCCAAACAGCGACCATCAGTCTCCCTCCAATCCTGTACTTGGTTCAGTGTTGCATTTCCATTTTGCAGCAGCAGGGGTCGCTGTGATACCAGGTTCAGTTCAAGATTCCCAACTCCAGCTCATGTTGGTGACCTCAGTGGCAGGGCTTATACAAAAAGAGTCAACACGTTCATTTGTATAACAGAAAATTTCAATGATGTGGTGGCATTTTCTTTTTTTGTGCTGTCTGATTTTCTAAATATCAGGTTTAGATCCTCAAATTAACACTGGGACACCAAAAGAGAACACAGTAATTCTCCAGTGCTCTGGTGTTGTTGTGTTCTTCTCAGCTCCATCATGAAGACCTGCTGGCACTGGGCGCTGGTGGAAGTTTGCAGCTCTCACTGGAAAGTCCTGAGGCTCCTCCCACTCTGAAGCAGGCAGTTGCTCCCAGCCAGCCCACACTTTCACTCTCTGGTGTAGGAGTGAAGAACAAAATCAGAATCAAGAACCATCTCTCTTTCATTGGGGCTCCTTTCTCCTTGTTCTGATCCAGAAATTCAACAGCTTCTATCATTGATTTGACAGGAAATGTTGATGACACACTGGGATTTTTGTTCTCCTGCTGTCACTGTCAAGTGCCAGTTCAGATGTACTTGATGTTACAGAAAATCCAGCACGGTGGTGCAGTGGTCAGCACTGTCTCCTCACAGCAAGAAGGTTCCAGGTTCTAGTCCCAGCTGGAGCACAGGATCTTTCTGTGTGAGTCTCCATGTTCTCCCTGTTCCTGTGTGGGTTCTCTCTGGTACTCCAGCTTCCTCCCACAGTCCAAAGACATCAAGAGGGGACGAGGCTGATTGATACTCTAAATTGACTGTAGGTGTGACTGTGAGTGTGAATGGTTGTCTGTCTCTATGTGTTGGTCCTGTGATGGACTGATCACCTGTCCAGGGTGAACCCCGCCCCTCGACCAATGTCAGCTGTGATAGGCTCCACCCCCCACGAACCTTAACAAATAATCAGTGGAGAAATGGAAATTTAGCTGCTATGTTGAATCAGAAAAACCTTTTGAAGTAAACTTTTGCTTCAGTCAGAAAGTGGACTGTTGTTAACTCTCACAATGGTTGGTGATTCTGGAGGAAGAAAAACTCCTTACGAACCTCTTTTTAACAGACACACATTTCTAAAGATGCAGGTTCATTTTATTTTTCTTCTTCTAGCAGAGGATGGTTTTGATCCATCAACCTCTGGTTTTGGTCCCAGCTCTCTTCCTCTGCACCTCTCTGCTCTACCATTGACTGAACAGTCCTTGATTTAGGAGAGCAGGATTGTGACAAGAACAGGATTTTGAGTTTCAAATGTTTCCCAGTTTGGCTCTGCAGCAGGAGGTCTTGTAGAAACAGGGACTGACCTGACACCAGCTCCCTCTGGAACAATGGTTCATTCATTCATCGGTGCCAGGAGGCCTAAAAACACACAAAACACCAACTCAATCCAGGACCTTGGATCCTAAACTGAAACTCCATCACACGGTGGCTCTGCTGGGGCTCCCACAGGTGAGTGAGGCTGAGCTCCAGTCTGCTCTGAGGAGGCAGGAGACATCTGCACCACTCAGAGGTTTGGTTGGTGTCTTTGACAAAATCCCAACAAACTCAAATCCTGTTGAATCAGGAAGTTCTAGTTGAACTCTCATCCACGTCACATGACCAAGAAAACCTCCTCTTTCATTCAGACCAGAACAGACAAACATAGAAACATTGTTTCAGCTTCTGATCAAACAATAACAAGTTCTTGATTGTTTGTCATGTTCTATTAATCAGACTGATGATCTCTGGATGTTCTAGGAGGGGGGTCTGTTTCTGATGAAGCCTGTTTGGTCTGGGGGGGTTAAGATGGTGGGGCTGTTTCAGTTCTAGTGCTGAAGGCTTTCATTATGACAGTCAGACTCTCCTCTGTCCTTCATGGTCCCTCAAATGTGCAGTGTGGACCTCACACACTGAATTTAGCCTGAAAACTCTTCATGAAAAGCAGGAGACTCAGAGTCTCTGTGGCGCAATCGGTCAGCGCGCTCGGCTGTTAACCGAGAGGCTGGTGGTTCGAGCCCACCCAGGGACGATGAACAGGCTCTGCTGGTGCTTAGGAGTCGCTGTGTTAATGATCTGAATGTGGACGGACAGACTGACCCTCCACAGCAGACACCTGTGACTGATCTCTGGATGAGAAGTCTTAAATTTAGTCGTCGTGTGTCATGCAGTGTTGAGGAGGCCTGCTGGCTGTGGGTAAAGTGGGGGCTCAGAGTTTGTGGAGTCGGCTCTGGAGTGAAGGGGGTCACTGTTTGGTTCTCAGATGCTCCACCTCAGGTTAGCGAGGTGGTGGAGAAACCAGTGAGAGCTCTGCCAGCTGGAGCCTCTTGGGTCCCGGGAGGCTTCACTCCTGGAGGTGGAAATGATGAGGAGTTTTAAAATCTGCTCCTCTTTCACGCTGACTTGTTTTCTAGGGTTCCCTCTTTTATTCTCCTGGAGATCAAGAGGATCCTGCCATGTTTGTCCAGGAGACCCACAGCACAACAGTCAGTGAATGGGGATGCAGGCAGGCTTTTAATGGGGGTCATTTGAAGTCCCAAGTCCAGTTGGAGCAGAGGGTGGAGTTTGATTCTCCAGGAGTTTTTGTTGTTTTTTTTACCAGTTTCTTTTGGTTTGGAGGAAATCATTCCAGGTGTTTGAAAGAAGGTGAGAGCAACTTTGGAAAATGTTCAACTGGTGTTTTTAAATGTCTTTGCACCAACAAATGGTGGACAGGACAGCTTTTGAGACATTTTAATGCCACCGTTCAACAGTGAATCTGCTGGTTTCCTGTTTTTAGGAGCTGATGGGAGCTGCACAGAGGAGCTCTTTGAGACAGGAACCATTCAGAGCTCCACCCTGCTTCTTCCAGCAGGATCCACAGATCCACCAACACACCAGCTGTTTGATGTGTGGAGGCTTTTGACCAGGATTCCTAGACAGCACAGCTGGACTCACGCAACAGCTAACTTGTTAGCACCGACTAGACAGGAGCGCTTCTATGGTTTTACTCAGTGGTTCAATATTTTTAAGAGATGTCCCATTCAGCTTGTGGGTTTGAGTGATCACTCTTCAGTCTCCTGTTCTGTTTTATTAAAATATTCATTTAAAAGCTCCTGAGAGAGAGAGAGGGAGACAGAGAGAGGGGGGGAGAGAGAGATAGAGGGAGGGGGGGACAGAGAGAGAGAGGGAGAGGGGGGGAGACAGGGAGAGAGAGGGGGGAGGGAGAGAGAGGATCAAACTGATCTCAAACTTGACTTCAAAATTCTCAGATTATAATCATTTGTACTCCTTGATAGATTCATCACTACAGTGTCATAGAGGGTCCATTACTATTGCAGTATATTAAAGAATATAAGAACGAGGTTACCATTCATGGAAATATAATATTTCATGTATTGCAGTATATTTTCAAAGATATAACACTTTAATTTTTTTAATAAGAGAGGCTTTAATGTGAGACTTTAATGTCTGTGTTTGATCTCTGAACTCTGACTCTGATGTCATTGGTGGTGACTGAACTCTACCCCCTGACAGACTGAAGGCTCCTATTGGTGATGTCATCATAAATACATGAAGGTCTTTTTTCAATGGTATAACATTAAAGCTCATCTTCGTAAAACAATCAAGTTACCTGAACTAAATTCTTGAAAAAATGACTGTCACTGACTTAAATAAATCAAATCTACTTCAAAGTTCCTTCTGTTGTCATAAGTCGGCCATTTTAAGTGTACTTGTAGTTCCAGAACATTCCAAGAGGAGATGATATGAATCATTTTGTTAGATGAACTCAATTCCTCTGCTTTGATGTTGGTGGACTGAGGGGAGTTTGCCTGAACCTGCTTGGACCTGCTGGCTCCTGCTCAGTCCCTCACTCAGCCTCACTCAGCCTCAGCAGCACCGCTCCACTGAGGACTGATTCAGGTTCCTAGCAACCAAATAGGAGGAGAGCTGAACCTTCTTGCTGGGAGGCCACAGTGCTGACCACTGCACCATTGTGTCCCCTGAAAATGCCACCACCTTGTTGGGATTTTCTGTAACAGCAAGCACACATGAACACAGCCGCTTCTTCACAGGGCTGGTGGCGCAATGGATAACGCGTCTGACTACGGATCAGAAGATTCTAGGTTCAATTCCTGGCCGGCTCGCTTTGAACTTTATACTGAGAAGATGAAGTGAGAACCAGTGATCAAAGTCACTGAAGTCCTCCCAGGTTTCCTCCTTGTCAGCTGGAAACATGAACACATGAATGATCCTGCTACCTCTCATGTTAAGCTGCACTTGACAGTGACAGCAGGAGAACAAAAATCCCAGTGTGTCATCAACATTTCCTGTCAAATCAATGATAGAAGCTGTTGAGTTTCTGGATCAGAACAAGGAGAAAGGAGCCCCAATGAAAGAGAGATGGTTCTTGATTCTGACTTTGTTCTTCACTCCTACACCAGAGAGTGAAAGTGTGGGCTGGCTGGGAGCAACTGCCTGCTTCAGAGTGGGAGGAGCCTCAGGACTTTCCAGTGAGAGCTGCAAACTTCCACCAGCGCCCAGTGCCAGCAGGTCTTCATGATGGAGCTGAGAAGAACACAACAACACCAGAGCACTGGAGAGGAGCACAACACTTCTTTGCTTCCTGGCCACTCTCATGTCTGTCTGTCCATCTGGAGCTGGGGGGAGGAGCTTCACATGTTTTTCTTTTTTAAAAAGGGAATGACATGACTTCCTCTGTATGTTAGAATATGAACGACTAAAAATGTTCATCCACAGTTTAAAGTTAGAATTAAGTTTAAAGTAGAAAACTCTTCCCTCTTCAATCCTGTCACTCAGTGTTGTAAACTGTTTCAAACAAATTCTACTGTTCAACAGTTCAAGTGTCTCTAATGAAGCTGAATGTTCTCCTCTACTTTCCTCAATTGGGTTTCTTTCATGTCCTCCTGACATCAAAGACAGAATTCTAGCTACTGTCAAAGCCCTGATGACATCATCAGGAATTCTGACCTGTCCAGGGTGAACCCTGCCTCTTGAACAATGTCACCTGGGATCGCCCCCCCCCCCATGACCCTTAAAGGATAAGAACAGAAAGTGGATGGAGGGATGGACTCAACACTGAAATCAGCTGATCTGATCCACATTCTAATGTTTCCTGTCCCTCTTTAGGAGTCAGTGAGAATAGTAGTGTATATAATAATGTATATCCAACCTTGTAGTATCTTTCCAAAGCTTTTAGTACTTCTTCTAGTTTCTACTTGTAGTTTTAGTGTCTGGATCTTTTCTTTTGATGTCCTGCTGTCTGCTCTTTGCTTTTGGAGCTTCCTTCAACAACTACCAGGCCTCCTGGGTACTGTAGGAAACATGGTCAAGTTCTTCTGACTTCTCCAGGAACGTCCTGCTCACATTGGTCTGTCTTCATTTTGACTCCTCCCACTGCCACAATGACCAGCCTTTATACTCTTTGTGACTGGGGCCCTGGTTGCTGCAGGCCTCAACACCAGCCTGTGGTTGTGAGCAGGGCAGAACAGAACTGACAGTATCTCCCATGCAGGACCTGGGTCAGCACCTGGTGCCAGCTGGGGCGCCGCTTTAACCTGGACCCCTAGAAGATCTTCTCCAGGAACTGGTCTTTTTCAATCGAAACAGCATGAAACTACAAGTAAAGAATTAAAATTATTTAATTCACAATGAAGCCTCTGTCAAAAAACAAAGGAACAACTGACTACCTCACCATGACTTCACCCTGATCACCAGGAGGTAACCTGGTAGTCAGAGCAGCGATGCTCAGGTCTGTGGACTCAGAGGAGGGTTCTTCTTTTGGTCACAGGTTTGAAGACCTCAGTGGAAGAGAGAGGAGAGGTAGTTAGAGACCTGCCACACGTCTCCAGTGACCTGGGACATGATGGCAGTGGTGGGATTTGAACCCATGCCTCCTCAGAGACTGGAACCTTAATCCAGCACCTTAGACCACTCGGCCACACTACCTCACTGTGCTGCTCTCTGAGTTGGTCTGCTAAAGGCATGTTGAAGAGGAAGTAACAATGATATCAAACGTATTCTGAAGGGGGACCCCTTTCCTCCACGGTCACAGGAAGTGACGACAGCGCTGCTAGAAGCAGGAAAGAAATGGTAAAAGGACTCAGTTTGTACAGAGCCTTTCTACCTCAGCAGCACTCAAGGAGCTGAACAATGTCCTCTCATTCACACACACTCACACACTGATGCTGAAGGCTGCCATGCAAGGAGCCAACCTACTCATCAGAAGTATTTAGGGGTTCAGTATCTTACTCAAGGACACTTTGACATGGTCACTGGAGAAAGTGAGGATCAAACCAGCCACCCTTTGGTTGCCAGACGGCCATGCTACTCCTGAGTCATGTGACCTGGATAAGATGGTGAACTACAGCTGATCGCCATGCTAGCAAACCTCTTTTGTTTGGTTTGGTTGTTGTTTAGTGACTGTGGATGAATACACAGGAGAAGTTGAGCATAAATTTGTGTTCCCTGTTCACTTGAATATCTGCAGGAGTGTGAGGTGGAAATAATAGTTGGAGGAGAATGAGAGTTCAGTCTCAGCGCTATGACCTGTGCTGACACTAAAACATGTCAGCCCACAGAACAAAGATGGCAGTCCTCTGGGAAAGCAGGTACACCACACATACATGAAGAAACCCTACAGGAAACAAATATGTTGCCAGAGACTTTTACTCTGTTTCTGTTGTTTACCCAAGTACAGGATTGGAGGGAGACTGATGGTCGCTGTTTGGGTTTTTGGAAAACAAGGAGGCTGTGGCTTCAAGCTGGATTCTCAGAGACTATTTCCCCAACCTCTACATTGGTATCTACACTGTCATCCAGTCATGTGACTGAAGTCATCCAGTCATGTCAGTGATGTCACTTGGCAGGACTGTCATTGCCGTCTCATTCTAGAAAAGAATCCAGACTCCACCTGTGGCTCCAGGATAACTGATGGACCTCTGGTTGGAGGCTGGACGATGATGTTTGGACTGGAAGGAAAACTCCTTGTCCAAATTCCATTGTGTTCAAGTTTAAAGTCCCACAATAAGAAGTAGCTGAATCTGACAGGCGGAGGTTTGGAACTACAAGATGGTGATGTTTCCTTGACTTGATGCTCTGACTGTCAGGGTAGATGACAGCTTCTTTCTGCTGCTGCATCTGAGTGGCTATGATTGGAGCTTTTACCTCCCAAGGTTGTCTGGTTCCAGGGGAAATTTTAGAATTCCAGTCCCCAACCTTGGCTGTTCTGAAACTCTTCTCCTGAATCACTCCTGAGCTGCAGCAAGAACAAATACCAGTGCCAACCAGATCAACTTCATGGCTGCTAACAGCCTCAGACACTTGATTTCCATCAATCTGGAGCCAAGAAGGCCCTCACCTGTGGTTCTCCTCCAGGAGGGTCCAGGTTCTGCCATTGGGGCTCCTGGTGCCACTGCCAGAGAGCCTCAGCTGCACACTGCAACATTTCAACAGGAGATTGACATTCCTTCAAATGTCCTGACATCTGATTCCAATGGTTCTGTTCCATATTTATATTTTAAATCAATCACACAATGAAAGCTGCCTCAGCTGGTTTAAGAGAGAGAACAAGCTAAGAGATCTGAAACCAGTAAAATATGCTTTTCTGTGTGCAAATTAGTGAGGGGCACGGAAGGATGTTTACCACCAATACAGAACCCAGACTTTAGTCATGTGATGAGATGGAGTCTCTGATTATGAAGTTAATGGACAAAACGTGAATTGAAAGAAAACACATTCCTTCAGTAGACTTTGATCCAACATTGAAGTTAGAGTTTGGTGGCTGCTCCATGTTGGAGGAAACCAGGCGATGTTGGACCGTCACAGGGAAGCTCCTTTGCCTCCTCTGCTGCCAGTTCAACCACTCACTCCCATCAGTGGAGAGCAGCTTCAACTGGGTTTGGAATTTACCACTGTGGATGCATAGGAATGTGGAGAAAATGTCCTTTGTCAGAAGTGGGATTTGAACCCACGCCTCCAGGAGAGACTGCGACCTGAACGCAGCACCTTAGACCGCTCGGCCATCCTGACAGAAACTGACAGTTGCAGACTGAATTAATTCACTGACAAAGTAGAATTTTTTAAATTGTTAACATTAAACACACAGTCTGAGTTCATGGCAGGAAGAAATGATTTTCATTTTTCTAAAGGACAAGAAATGAACCAGAACATTAGAACCACATTGCATCTCTTGATCAGTTTGTTACATGGGACACCTTCCAGACAGGAAGGTCCCACCAAGACTTGAACTGGGATTACTGGATCCAGAGTTCTCACCCTTCCATCATGGAACCAAACACAAGGAGGAGGTTCCTCAAAATACCACTTGACATCACCTGCAATCAACCTGTTGATATTTGGAGGTTCATCTTGCTCTTGTTCCAGACTACATTGGCAAAAGGATCATGAACCACAAGGAAATCAAGGAACTCCAGATTTATTCAGGACTTTCTAACTCCATCGTATGACCTGGGAGCAAAGACTGGCCAGGCCTTTCTTAATTTATCAGTTAATTACTGCTTCAACAAACATGCCACTTAATTAAGTTACCAGAATTTCTCTCATTGAAAAACCCACCAGCCTGATTTCTTGACACGACATGAAAAATTCTCCAAGAACCCACAGTTGGGTGGAAAGACACCAGGTTAACCAGGAGGAGTCCTGCTCCTGAACCATGGATGGAACAAAGTCCACTGGAAAACTCAGCAGTTCCTGAGTGCCAGATCCATCCGGGAGCTTGGGTCTCCCCTTGACTGTGGTGATCCATGAGATCAAGGAGGACAGAGGAAAGAAGGATCCTGTTGGAGATCTCCTCCCTTCTTCCTCCACTTCACTACTACTTGGATGTCAGGAATATGAGGTACTTTACTCAAATGACGTATTAGGAGTTTCCTGTTTGACAAGAAGGAAGTCAGAGGTTCATACCTCACTTGTTGGTGGTGCCCTCAACCTGCTGAGAGCATCACTTAGTTCTCTACAGAGAAACATGGCAGCTCTGCTGAAGGCTGCAGGAAACCTGCTGGAACTGAGACTTGGACTCAGGTCACTGGATTCAAAGTCCAGGGTGCCAACAGGTCCACCAGGGCATCTGTGCTTTACTTACCGTGTAAAAAAGGACCACAGTGGTCGTCTGGTTTTAATTTAACAAACAAATACGGTTGAAAACTTTGAGACAGAGACACAGGGCTCTTATTTGAAGGGCCATGGGATGGGAAATATCCCAGACCTCTGAGATCAGAGCGCTCACTTTGATCTCAGGGTCCTGACTTTGGGGGTCCTTCCTTTGGTCTTCAAATACTTGTGGTTTTTATTGGCAGAACTTTCAACTTGCATGCAAAAAGAGAATCACAGTCAATCACAGTCCCAGCAGACAGTGTTTATTTCTAATAAATAAGACAATCGCACAAATGAGAATGAAAGGAAAAAAACAATAAAATGTTTTAAAAACCTTCTCCACTCTGAAGCTTTTTAAAGTTCATTTGAAGGTTCAAAGGTGGAGGTGAGGAGGTCACCCTGATCCTCCCTGTCGTCACTGCCAGGATTCTTTCTTCTGGTGCTGTGGTTCTTCTGATGAAGGGGGCGTGATGTTTGCTGTCTCAGGCTCCACCAAATGTCCTCTTTAGGACGCCACAATGTGGCCTCTTCACTGCTCCATCTTCCCTGCATCGGAGACACCAGGGTTCCTCCTGGTGCCGACCCCATCGTCCTTCTACCCAATGGTGCGGCCATGGATCCTCAGAGGAGGCTGGGATCCTTCTTCTCATCAGAGCCACAGTTTTTCCTGGAGGGAACAACAGGAGCTTTGTTGTAATGTTTTGCTCGGTGTTTCCTGCTCAGAGCGTCAGGATCTGTGACGCCATCTTGTGGTAGGGGGTCATCATCTTGTTGTGTGGTAGTGGATTCATTGATCTGCTGTTTCAACACATTCAAGTTCATTATCCTACAAGTCAAAGTACATTTGGTGTGGAGTTTTAGTTTCTGGCCTCAATCATAACGTGTGCCTTTCTTCTTCATGAACATTTCTCAGCTTTGTAAGTTTATTCTAGTTTTTCTTCCTCACTTTTCTATTCCATTGTTGTTGAAGATTCTACTGCAGGTTGGAGTTCCCTGTTGACTGAAGCAGAAACAGGAACAACAAGCTGGAGGCTGTCAGAGCTCCAAGTTGGGGGCTGATATTAAAGTAGGAGATGAACACATCCAGGTTAGCATCCCTCTCAGAAGCTGCTACTTTAGCTCTTCAGGATACAGCAGCCTAGCATAGCTTCATCTGGCCAGTTAGTGGCCCACTTTGATGTCTGGGATATCAGGTTCAAGGTTCTTCACAGCTCTGAATGAAGGCTTTCTAAGGTGTCAACCAATACTCCAGTTGTAAAAAACAATCAGGGGGGATGGTAGATTTTGATGTCTAGGAACAGATCATTTGTGCTGATGACAGCGCATCAGGTGAGAGACCAACAGTGTACCCTTACTCCTCTCAAACAACATGCATGCTATGGATATTACCTGTCTGCTACTCCTGTCATTGATCTTGACCAAGCCCCCAGGCTGACACTGCTACCACTGCTCCTACATAGTTAGAGTCAAATGCAGAGGACATTTTCCCACCGGGTGCAAGTGCAACTTCATACTCATGCTAGCTATAAATCTGGGAATTCATCTATATTTTGAAACAAAACATTCTCAAGTCAAGTCCATTTTAATTAAAGTGCAAGAGCAAAAGAATTAAACAAATGTACTGTGGCAGGATGGCGCTACACTCCCCACCATGAGGGGCAGTGTGGAAGACGATAGTGAGTGGTCACCTCGAAGTAGACCTGGTCCGACCCTTCTCCGTCCTTTCCACTTCCTCTCCCTCCTTTACAGAGCTGACAGCCGTGCGTGGTGGCGTCTCGCTGGTCAGCAGATCGGTTACAAACAAAGGAATCTCAAAACCTCAAAATAATGCTACAGTGATGTCGGAAGAATTGCTAATGAACTCAAAATGATGCTAACAGTAATGGAGGAAGAGTTGCTAATAACCTCAAAATAATGCTACAATGATGTTGTAAAAATTGCTAATGATCTCAAAATGATGCGACAGTGATGTCGGAAGAATTCCTAATGATCTCAAAATGATGCGAAAGTGATGTCATAAGAATTGCTAATGAACTCAAAATTATGCTAACAGTAATGTAGTGATAGTTGCTAATAAACTCAAAGTGATGCTGACAGTCGTGTAGCAAGAGTTGCTACGAACCACAAAATAATGTGACAGTGATGTCGGAAGAATTGCTAATGATCTCAAAATGATGTGAGAGTGATGTCGTAAGAATTACGAATGAACACAAAATGATGCTAAAAGTAATGTAGTGATAGTTGCTAATAAACTCAGTGAGGCTTACAGTAATGTAGTAAGAGTTTCGAACAACCTCAAAGTGATGCTGACATTCGTGTTGTAAGAGTTGCTACTAACCTCAAAATAATGCTACAGTGATGTCGTAGGAATTGCGAATGAACGCAAAATAATGCGAAAGTAATGTCGGAAGAATTGCTAATGAACTCAAAATGATGCTAACAGTAATGGAGTGAATGTTTCGAATAACCTCAAAGTGATGCTGACAGTCATGTACTAAGAGTTGCTACGAACCTCAAAATATTGCGACAGTGATGGAGTAAGAATTGCTAATGAACTCAAGATGATGCTAACAGTAATGGAGTGAAACTTTCGAATAACCTCAAAGTGATGCTGACAGTCATGTAGTAAGTGTTGCTAAAAAACCTCAAAATAATGTGACAGTAATGTAGTCAAAGTTGCTACGAACCTTAAAATATTGCGACAGTGATGTCGGAAGAATTGCTAATGAACTCAAAATGATGCTAACAGTAATTTCGTGATAGTTGCTAATCAACTCAGTGATGCTTACAGTAATGTAGTAAGTGTTTCGAATAACCTCAAAGTGATGCTGACAGTCATGTACTAAGAGTTGCTACGAACCTCAAAATAATGTGAGAGTAATGTAGTAAATGTTGCTACGAACCTCAAAATAATGCGACAGTAATGTAGTAAGAATTGCTAATGAACTTAAAATGATGCTAACAGTAATGTAGTGATAGTTGCTAATCAAGTCAGTGATGCTTACAGTAATGTAGTAAGTGTTTCGAACAACCTCAAAGTGATGCAAGCAGTCATGTAGTAAGAGTTTCTACGAACCTCAAAATAATGCGACAGTGATGTCGGAAAAATTGATAAAGATCTCAAAATGATGCAAATGTGATGTCAGAAGAATTGGTAATGATCTCAAAATGATGCTAACAGTAAAGGAGTGAACGTTTCGAATAACCTCAAAGTGATGCTGACAGTCATGTACAAAGAGTTGCTACGAACCTCAAAAAAATGCGACAGTAATGTAGTAAAAGTTGCTACGAACCTCAAAATATTGCGACGGTGATGTCGGAAGAATTGCTAATGAACTCAAGATGATGCTAACAGTAATGGAGTGAAACTTTCGAATAACCTCAAAGTGATGCTGACAGTCATGTAGTAATTGTTGCTACGAACCTCAAAATAATGCGACAGTAATGTAGTAAAAGTTGCTACGAACGTCAAAATATTGCGACAGTGATGTCGGAAGAATTGCTAATGAACTCAAAATGATGCTAAAAGTAATGTAGTGATAGTTGCTAAGAAACTCAGTGATGCTTTCAGTAATGTAGTAAGAGTTTCGAACAACCTCAAAGTGATGCTGACAGTCATTTAGTAAGAGTTGCTAATGAACTCAATTTAATGCTACAGTGATGTCGTGAGAATTGCTCAACAACTCAAAATGATGCTAACAGTTATGTAGTGATAGTTGCTAAAAAACTCAAAGTGATGCTGACAGTAATGTAGTAAGAGTTACAACGAACCTTAAAATAATGCAACAATAATGTAGTAAGAGTTGCTACGAACCTCAAAATATTGCGACAGTGATGTCGGAAGAATTGCTAATGAACTCAAAATGATGCAACAGTGTTGTAGGAAGAATTGGTAATGAACTCAAAATGATGCTAACAGTAATGGAGTGATAGTTGCTAATCAAGTCAGTGATGCTTATAGAAATGTAGTAAGTGTTTCGAACAACCTCAAAGTGATGCTGACAGTCATGAACTAAGAGTTGCTACCAACCTCAAAATAATGCGACAGTGATGTCAGAAGAATTGCTAAAGATCTCAAAATGATGCGACAGTGATGTTAGAAGAATTGCAAATGATCTCAAAATGATGCTAACAGTAATGGAGTGAACGTTTCAAATAACCTCAAAGTGATGCTGACAGTCATGTAGTAAGAGTTGCTACGAACCTCAAAATATTGCGACAGTGATGTCGGAAGAATTGCTAATGATCTCAAAATGATGTGACAGTGATGTAGTAAGAATTGCTAATGAACTCAAAATGATGCTAACAGTAATGGAGTGATAGTTGCTAATCAAGTCAGTGATGCTTATAGTAATGTAGTAAGTGTTTCGAACAACCTCAAAGTGATGCTGACAGTCATGTAGTCAGAGTTGCTATGAACCTCAAAATAATGCGACAGTGATGTCAGAAGAATTGCTAAAGATCTCAAAATGATGCGACAGTGATGTAGTAAGAATTGCTAATGATCTCAAAATGATGCTAACAGTAATGGAGTGAACGTTTCGAATAACCTCAAAGTGATGCTGACAGTCATGTACTAATAGTTGCTACGAACCTCAAAATAATGCGACAGTAATGTAGTAAAAGTTGCTACGAACCTCAAAATATTGCGACAGTGATGTCAGAAGAATTGCTCATGAACTTGAAATGATGCTAACAGTAATGTAGTGATAGTTGCTAATCAAGTCAGTGATGCTTACAGTTATGTAGTAAGTGTTTCGAACAACCTCAAAGTGATGCTGACAGTCATGTAGTAAGAGTTGCTACGAACCTCAAAATAATGCGACAGTGATGTCAGAAGAATTGCTAAAGATCTCAAAAT
Source organism: Aulostomus chinensis (assembly GCF_037954235.1). Taxonomy (NCBI): domain Eukaryota; kingdom Metazoa; phylum Chordata; class Actinopteri; order Syngnathiformes; family Aulostomidae; genus Aulostomus; species Aulostomus chinensis. The sequence goes on along the minus strand of NC_141320.1, from coordinate 51,363,766 downwards.
GATGCAACAATGATGTCGGAAGAATTGCTAATGAACTCAAGATGATGCTAACAGTAATGTAGTGATAGTTGCGAAGAAACTCAGTGATGCTTACAGTAATGTAGTAAGAGTTTCGAACAACCTTAAAGTGATGCTGAAAGTCATTTAGTAAGAGTTGCTAATGAACTCAATTTAATGCTACAGTGATGTCGTGAGAATTGCTCAACAACTCAAAATGATGCTAACAGTTATGTAGTGATAGTTGCTAAAAAACTAAAAGTGATGCTGACAGTAATGTAGTAAGAGTTTCTGCGAACTTTAAAATAATGCAATAATAATGTAGTAAAAGTTGCTACGAACCTCAAAATATTGCGACAGTGATGTCGGAAGAATTGCTAATGAACTCAAAATGATGCGACAGTGTTGAAGGAAGAATTGCTAATGAACTCAAAGTGATGCTAACAGTAATGGAGGAAGAGTTGCTAATAACCTCAAAATAATGCTACAATGATGTTGTAAAAATTGCTAATGATCTCAAAATGATGCGACAGTGATGTCGGAAGAATTCCTAATGATCTCAAAATGATGCGAAAGTGATGTCATAAGAATTGCTAATGAACTCAAAATTATGCTAACAGTAATGTAGTGATAGTTGCTAATAAACTCAAAGTGATGCTGACAGTCGTGTAGCAAGAGTTGCTACGAACCACAAAATAATGTGACAGTGATGTCGGAAGAATTGCTAATGATCTCAAAATGATGTGAGAGTGATGTCGTAAGAATTACGAATGAACACAAAATGATGCTAAAAGTAATGTAGTGATAGTTGCTAATAAACTCAGTGAGGCTTACAGTAATGTAGTAAGAGTTTCGAACAACCTCAAAGTGATGCTGACATTCGTGTTGTAAGAGTTGCTACTAACCTCAAAATAATGCTACAGTGATGTCGTAGGAATTGCGAATGAACGCAAAATAATGCGAAAGTAATGTCGGAAGAATTGCTAATGAACTCAAAATGATGCTAACAGTAATGGAGTGAATGTTTCGAATAACCTCAAAGTGATGCTGACAGTCATGTACTAAGAGTTGCTACGAACCTCAAAATATTGCGACAGTGATGGAGTAAGAATTGCTAATGAACTCAAGATGATGCTAACAGTAATGGAGTGAAACTTTCGAATAACCTCAAAGTGATGCTGACAGTCATGTAGTAAGTGTTGCTAAAAAACCTCAAAATAATGTGACAGTAATGTAGTCAAAGTTGCTACGAACCTTAAAATATTGCGACAGTGATGTCGGAAGAATTGCTAATGAACTCAAAATGATGCTAACAGTAATTTCGTGATAGTTGCTAATCAACTCAGTGATGCTTACAGTAATGTAGTAAGTGTTTCGAATAACCTCAAAGTGATGCTGACAGTCATGTACTAAGAGTTGCTACGAACCTCAAAATAATGTGAGAGTAATGTAGTAAGAATTGCTAATGAACTTAAAATGATGCTAACAGTAATGTAGTGATAGTTGCTAATCAAGTCAGTGATGCTTACAGTAATGTAGTAAGTGTTTCGAACAACCTCAAAGTGATGCAAGCAGTCATGTAGTAAGAGTTTCTACGAACCTCAAAATAATGCGACAGTGATGTCGGAAAAATTGATAAAGATCTCAAAATGATGCAAATGTGATGTCAGAAGAATTGGTAATGATCTCAAAATGATGCTAACAGTAAAGGAGTGAACGTTTCGAATAACCTCAAAGTGATGCTGACAGTCATGTACAAAGAGTTGCTACGAACCTCAAAAAAATGCGACAGTAATGTAGTAAAAGTTGCTACGAACCTCAAAATATTGCGACGGTGATGTCGGAAGAATTGCTAATGAACTCAAGATGATGCTAACAGTAATGGAGTGAAACTTTCGAATAACCTCAAAGTGATGCTGACAGTCATGTAGTAATTGTTGCTACGAACCTCAAAATAATGCGACAGTAATGTAGTAAAAGTTGCTACGAACGTCAAAATATTGCGACAGTGATGTCGGAAGAATTGCTAATGAACTCAAAATGATGCTAAAAGTAATGTAGTGATAGTTGCTAAGAAACTCAGTGATGCTTTCAGTAATGTAGTAAGAGTTTCGAACAACCTCAAAGTGATGCTGACAGTCATTTAGTAAGAGTTGCTAATGAACTCAATTTAATGCTACAGTGATGTCGTGAGAATTGCTCAACAACTCAAAATGATGCTAACAGTTATGTAGTGATAGTTGCTAAAAAACTCAAAGTGATGCTGACAGTAATGTAGTAAGAGTTACAACGAACCTTAAAATAATGCAACAATAATGTAGTAAGAGTTGCTACGAACCTCAAAATATTGCGACAGTGATGTCGGAAGAATTGCTAATGAACTCAAAATGATGCAACAGTGTTGTAGGAAGAATTGGTAATGAACTCAAAATGATGCTAACAGTAATGGAGTGATAGTTGCTAATCAAGTCAGTGATGCTTATAGAAATGTAGTAAGTGTTTCGAACAACCTCAAAGTGATGCTGACAGTCATGAACTAAGAGTTGCTACCAACCTCAAAATAATGCGACAGTGATGTCAGAAGAATTGCTAAAGATCTCAAAATGATGCGACAGTGATGTTAGAAGAATTGCAAATGATCTCAAAATGATGCTAACAGTAATGGAGTGAACGTTTCAAATAACCTCAAAGTGATGCTGACAGTCATGTAGTAAGAGTTGCTACGAACCTCAAAATATTGCGACAGTGATGTCGGAAGAATTGCTAATGATCTCAAAATGATGTGACAGTGATGTAGTAAGAATTGCTAATGAACTCAAAATGATGCTAACAGTAATGGAGTGATAGTTGCTAATCAAGTCAGTGATGCTTATAGTAATGTAGTAAGTGTTTCGAACAACCTCAAAGTGATGCTGACAGTCATGTAGTCAGAGTTGCTATGAACCTCAAAATAATGCGACAGTGATGTCAGAAGAATTGCTAAAGATCTCAAAATGATGCGACAGTGATGTAGTAAGAATTGCTAATGATCTCAAAATGATGCTAACAGTAATGGAGTGAACGTTTCGAATAACCTCAAAGTGATGCTGACAGTCATGTACTAATAGTTGCTACGAACCTCAAAATAATGCGACAGTAATGTAGTAAAAGTTGCTACGAACCTCAAAATATTGCGACAGTGATGTCAGAAGAATTGCTCATGAACTTGAAATGATGCTAACAGTAATGTAGTGATAGTTGCTAATCAAGTCAGTGATGCTTACAGTTATGTAGTAAGTGTTTCGAACAACCTCAAAGTGATGCTGACAGTCATGTAGTAAGAGTTGCTACGAACCTCAAAATAATGCGACAGTGATGTCAGAAGAATTGCTAAAGATCTCAAAATGATGCAACAATGATGTCGGAAGAATTGCTAATGAACTCAAGATGATGCTAACAGTAATGTAGTGATAGTTGCGAAGAAACTCAGTGATGCTTACAGTAATGTAGTAAGAGTTTCGAACAACCTTAAAGTGATGCTGAAAGTCATTTAGTAAGAGTTGCTAATGAACTCAATTTAATGCTACAGTGATGTCGTGAGAATTGCTCAACAACTCAAAATGATGCTAACAGTTATGTAGTGATAGTTGCTAAAAAACTAAAAGTGATGCTGACAGTAATGTAGTAAGAGTTTCTGCGAACTTTAAAATAATGCAATAATAATGTAGTAAAAGTTGCTACGAACCTCAAAATATTGCGACAGTGATGTCGGAAGAATTGCTAATGAACTCAAAATGATGCGACAGTGTTGAAGGAAGAATTGCTAATGAACTCAAAGTGATGCTAACAGTAATGTAGTAAGAGTTGCTATGAAGCTTAAAATAATGCAACAATAATGTAGTAAGAGTTGCTACGAACCTCAAAATAATTCGACAGTAATGTAGTAAAAGTTGCTAGGAACCTCAAAATATTGCGACAGTGATGTCGGAAGAATTGCTAATGAAGTCAAAATGATGCTAAAAGTAATGTAGTGATAGTTGCTAATCAACTCAGTGATGCTTACAGTAATGTAGTAAGTGTTTCGAATAACCTCAAAGTGATGCTGACAGTCATGTACTAAGAGTTGCTACGAACCTCAAAATAATGCGACAGTAATGTAGTAAAAGTTGCTACGAACCTCAAAATATTGCGACAGTGATGTCGGAAGAATTGCTCATGAACTTGAAATGATGCTAACAGTAATGTAGTGATAGTTGCTAATCAAGTCAGTGATGCTTACAGTAATGTAGTAAGTGTTTCGAACAATCTCAAAGTGATGCTGACAGTCATGTAGTAAGAGTTGCTACGAACCTCAAAATAATGCGACAGTGATGTCAGAAGAATTGCTAAAGATCTCAAAATGATGCAAAGAGTAATGGAGTGAAACTTTCGAATAACCTCAAAGTGATGCTGAAAGTCATGTAGTAAGTGTTGCTACGAACCTCAAAATAATGCGACAGTAATGTAGTAAAAGTTGCTACGAACCTCAAAATATTGCGACAGTGATGTCGGAAGAAATCCTAATGAACTCAAGATGATGCAAACAGTAATGTAGTGATAGTTGCTAAGAAACTCAGTGATGCTTACAGTAATGTAGTAAGAGTTTCGAACAACCTCAAAGTGATGCTGAAAGTCATTTAGTAAGAGTTGCTAATGAACTCAATTTAATGCTACAGTGATGTCGTGAGAATTGCTCAACAACTCAAAATGATGCTAACAGTTATGTAGTGATAGTTGCTAATAAACTCAAAGTGATGCTAACAGTAATGTAGTAAGAGTTGCTATGAAGCTTAAAATAATGCAACAATAATGTAGTAAGAGTTGCTACGAACCTCAAAATATTGCGACAGTGATGTCGGAAGAATTGCTCATGAACTTGAAATGATGCTAACAGTAATGTAGTGATAGTTGCTAATCAAGTCAGTGATGCTTACAGTAATGTAGTAAGTGTTTCGAACAACCTCAAAGTGATGCTGACAGTCATGTAGTAAGAGTTCATACGAACCTCAAAATAATGCGACAGTGATGTCAGAAGAACTGCTAAAGATCTCAAAATGATGCAACAGTGATGTCGGAAGAATTGCTAATGAACTCAAGATGATGCTAACAGTAATGGAGTGAAACTTTCGAATAACCTCAAAGTAATGCTGACAGTCATGTAGTAAGTGTTGCTACGAACCTCAAAATAATGCGACAGTCATGTAGTAAGTGTTTCGAACAACCTCAAAGTGATGCTAACAGTAATGTAGTGATAGTTGCGAATCAAGTCAGTGATGCTTACAGTAATGTAGTAAGTGTTTCGAACAACCTCAAAGTGATGCTGACAGTCATGTCGTAAGAGTTCATACGAACCTCAAAATAATGCGACAGTGATGTCAGAAGAATTGCTAAAGATCTCAAAATGATGCAACAGTGATGTCGGAAGAATTGCTAATGAACTCAAGATGATGCTAACAGTAATGGAGTGAAACTTTCGAATAACCTCAAAGTGATGCTGACAGTCATGTAGTAAGTGTTGCTACGAACCTCAAAATAATGCGACAGTAATGTAGTAAAAGTTGCTACGAACCTCAAAATATTGCGATAGTGATGTCGGAAGAAATCCTAATGAACTCAAGATGATGCAAACAGTAATGTAGTGATAGTTGCTAAGAAACTCAGTGATGCTTACAGTAATGTAGTAAGAGTTTCGAACAACCTCAAAGTGATGCTGTAAATCATTTAGTAAGAGTTGCTAATGAACTCAATTTAATGCTACAGTGATGTCGTGAGAATTGCTCAACAACTCAAAATGATGCTAACAGTTATGTAGTGATAGTTGCTAATAAACTCAAAGTGATGCTAACAGTAATGTAGTAAGAGTTGCTATGAAGCTTAAAATAATGCAACAATAATGTAGTAAGAGTTGCTACGAACCTCAAAATATTGCGACAGTGATGTCGGAAGAATTGCTCATGAACTTGAAATGATGCTAACAGTAATGTAGTGATAGTTGCTAATCAAGTATGTGATGCTTACAGTAATGTAGTAAGTGTTTCGAACAACCTCAAAGTGATGCTGACAGTCATGTAGTAAGAGTTGCTACGAACCTCAAAATAATGCGACAGTGATGTCAGAAGAATTGTAAAAGATCTCAAAATGATGCAACAGTGATGTCGGAAGAATTGCTAATGAACTCAAGATGATGCTAACAGTAATGGAGTGAAACTTTCGAATAACCTCAAAGTGATGCTGACAGTCATGTAGTAAGTGTTGCTACGAACCTCAAAATAATGCGACAGTAATGTAGTAAAAGTTGCTACGAACCTCAAAATATTGCGACAGTGATGTCGGAAGAAATCCTAATGAACTCAAGATGATGCAAACAGTAATGTAGTGATAGTTGCTAAGAAACTCAGTGATGCTTACAGTAATGTAGTAAGAGTTTCGAACAACCTTAAAGTGATGCTGAAAGTCATTTAGTAAGAGTTGCTAATGAACTCAAGTTAATGCTACAGTGATGTCGTGAGAATTGCTCAACAACTCAAAATGATGCTAACAGTTATGTAGTGATAGTTGCTAAAAAACTAAAAGTGATGCTGACAGTAATGTAGTAAGAGTTGCTGCGAACCTTAAAATAATGCAATAATAATGTAGTAAGAGTTGCTACGAACCTCAAAATATTGCGACAGTGATGTCGGAAGAATTGCTAATGAACTCAAAATGATGCGACAGTGTTGTAGGAAGAATTGCTAATGAACTCAAAGTGATGCTAACAGTAATGGAGTAAGAGTTGCTATGAAGCTTAAAATAATGCAACAATAATGTAGTAAGAGTTGCTACGAACCTCAAAATAATTCGACAGTAATGTAGTAAAAGTTGCTAGGAACCTCAAAATATTGCGACAGTGATGTCGGAAGAATTGCTAATGAAGTCAAAATGATGCTAAAAGTAATGTAGTGATAGTTGCTAATCAACTCAGTGATGCTTACAGTAATGTAGTAAGTGTTTCGAATAACCTCAAAGTGATGCTGACAGTCATGTACTAAGAGTTGCTACGAACCTCAAAATAATGCGACAGTAATGTAGTAAAAGTTGCTACGAACCTCAAAATATTGCGACAGTGATGTCGGAAGAATTGCTCATGAACTTGAAATGATGCTAACAGTAATGTAGTGATAGTTGCTAATCAAGTCAGTGATGCTTACAGTAATGTAGTAAGTGTTTCGAACAATCTCAAAGTGATGCTGACAGTCATGTAGTAAGAGTTGCTACGAACCTCAAAATAATGCGACAGTGATGTCAGAAGAATTGCTAAAGATCTCAAAATGATGCAAAGAGTAATGGAGTGAAACTTTCGAATAACCTCAAAGTGATGCTGAAAGTCATGTAGTAAGTGTTGCTACGAACCTCAAAATAATGCGACAGTAATGTAGTAAAAGTTGCTACGAACCTCAAAATATTGCGACAGTGATGTCGGAAGAAATCCTAATGAACTCAAGATGATGCAAACAGTAATGTAGTGATAGTTGCTAAGAAACTCAGTGATGCTTACAGTAATGTAGTAAGAGTTTCGAACAACCTCAAAGTGATGCTGAAAGTCATTTAGTAAGAGTTGCTAATGAACTCAATTTAATGCTACAGTGATGTCGTGAGAATTGCTCAACAACTCAAAATGATGCTAACAGTTATGTAGTGATAGTTGCTAATAAACTCAAAGTGATGCTAACAGTAATGTAGTAAGAGTTGCTATGAAGCTTAAAATAATGCAACAATAATGTAGTAAGAGTTGCTACGAACCTCAAAATATTGCGACAGTGATGTCGGAAGAATTGCTCATGAACTTGAAATGATGCTAACAGTAATGTAGTGATAGTTGCTAATCAAGTCAGTGATGCTTACAGTAATGTAGTAAGTGTTTCGAACAACCTCAAAGTGATGCTGACAGTCATGTAGTAAGAGTTGCTACGAACCTCAAAATAATGCGACAGTGATGTCAGAAGAACTGCTAAAGATCTCAAAATGATGCAACAGTGATGTCGGAAGAATTGCTAATGAACTCAAGATGATGCTAACAGTAATGGAGTGAAACTTTCGAATAACCTCAAAGTAATGCTGACAGTCATGTAGTAAGTGTTGCTACGAACCTCAAAATAATGCGACAGTCATGTAGTAAGTGTTTCGAACAACCTCAAAGTGATGCTAACAGTAATGTAGTGATAGTTGCGAATCAAGTCAGTGATGCTTACAGTAATGTAGTAAGTGTTTCGAACAACCTCAAAGTGATGCTGACAGTCATGTCGTAAGAGTTCATACGAACCTCAAAATAATGCGACAGTGATGTCAGAAGAATTGCTAAAGATCTCAAAATGATGCGACAGTGATGTCGGAAGAATTGCTAATGAACTCAAGATGATGCTAACAGTAATGGAGTGAAACTTTCGAATAACCTCAAAGTGATGCTGACAGTCATGTAGTAAGTGTTGCTACGAACCTCAAAATAATGCGACAGTAATGTAGTAAAAGTTGCTACGAACCTCAAAATATTGCGACAGTGATGTCGGAAGAAATCCTAATGAACTCAAGATGATGCAAACAGTAATGTAGTGATAGTTGCTAAGAAACTCAGTGATGCTTACAGTAATGTAGTAAGAGTTTCGAACAACCTTAAAGTGATGCTGAAAGTCATTTAGTAAGAGTTGCTAATGAACTCAAGTTAATGCTACAGTGATGTCGTGAGAATTGCTCAAGAACTCAAAATGATGCTAACAGTTATGTAGTGATAGTTGCTAAAAAACTAAAAGTGATGCTGACAGTAATGTAGTAAGAGTTGCTGCGAACCTTAAAATAATGCAATAATAATGTAGTAAGAGTTGCTACGAACCTCAAAATATTGCGACAGTGATGTCGGAAGAATTGCTAATGAACTCAAAATGATGCGACAGTGTTGTAGGAAGAATTGCTAATGAACTCAAAGTGATGCTAACAGTAATGGAGTAAGAGTTGCTATGAAGCTTAAAATAATGCAACAATAATGTAGTAAGAGTTGCTACGAACCTCAAAATAATGTGACAGTAATTTAGTAAAAGTTGCTACGAACCTCAAAATATTGCTTCAGTGATGTAGTAAGAATTGCTAATGAACTTAAAATGATGCTAACAGTAATGTAGTGATAGTTGCTAATCAAGTCAGTGATGCTTACAGTAATGTAGTAAGTGTTTCGAACAACCTCAAAGTGATGCTGACAGTCATGTAGTCAGAGTTGCTATGAACCTCAAAATAATGCGACAGTGATGTCAGAAGAATTGCTTAAGATCTCAAATTGATGCGACAGTGATGTAGTAAGAATTGCTAATGATCTCAAAATGATGCGAACAGTAATGGAGTGAACGTTTCGAATAACCTCAAAGTGATGCTGACAGTCATGTACTAATAGTTGCTACGAACCTCAAAATAATGCGACAGTAATGTAGTAACAGTTGCTACGAACCTCAAAATATTGCGACAGTGATGTCGGAAGAATTGCGAATGAACTCAAAATGATGCTAAAAGTAATGTAGTGATAGTTGCTAATTAACTCAGTGATGCTTGCAGTAATGTCGTAAGTGTTTCGAATAACCTCAAAGTGATGCTGACAGTCATGTAGTAAGAGTTGCTACGAACCTCAAAATAATGCGACAGTGATGTCAGAAGAATTGCTAAAGATCTAAAAATGATGCAACAGTGATGTCGGAAGAATTGCTAATGAACTCAAGATGATGCTAACAGTAATGGAGTGAAACTTTCGAATAACCTCAAAGTGATGCTGAAAGTCATGTAGTAAGTGTTGCTACGAACCTCAAAATAATGCGACAGTAATGTCGTAAAAGTTGCTACGAACCTCAAAATATTGCGATAGTGATGTCGGAAGAATTGCTAATGAAGTCAAAATGATGCTAACAGTAATGTAGTGATAGTTGCTAATCAACTCAGTGATGCTTACAGTAATGCAGTAAGTGTTTCGAACAACCTCAAAGTGATGCTGACAGTCATGTACTAAGAGTTGCTACGAACCTCAAAATAATGCGACAGTAATGTAGTAAAAGTTGCTACGAACCTCAAAATATTGCGACAGTGATGTCGGAAGAATTGCTCATGAACTTGAAATGATGCTAACAGTAATGTAGTGATAGTTGCTAATCAAGTCAGTGATGCTTACAGTTATGTAGTAAGTGTTTCGAACAACCTCAAAGTGATGCTGACAGTCATGTAGTAAGAGTTGCTACGGACCTCAAAATAATGCGACAGTGATGTCAGAAGAATTGCTAAAGATCTCAAAATGATGCAACAATGATGTCGGAAGAATTGCTAATGAACTCAAGATGATGCTAACAGTAATGGAGTGAAACTTTCGAATAACCTCAAAGTGATGCTGACAGTCATGTAGTAAGTGTTGCTACGAACCTCAAAATAATGCGACAGTAATGTAGTAAAAGTTGCTATGAACCTCAAAATATTGCGACAGTGATGTCGGAAGAAATCCTATTGAACTCAAGATGATGCAAACAGTAATGTAGTGATAGTTGCTAAGAAACTCAGTGATGCTTACAGTAATGTAGTAAGAGTTTCGAACAACCTTAAAGTGATGCTGAAAGTCATTTAGTAAGAGTTGCTAATGAACTCAATTTAATGCTACAGTGATGTCGTGAGAATTGCTCAACAACTCAAAATGATGCTAACAGTTATGTAGTGATAGTTGCTAAAAAACTAAAAGTGATGCTGACAGTAATGTAGTAAGAGTTGCTGCGAACTTTAAAATAATGCAATAATAATGTAGTAAAAGTTGCTACGAACCTCAAAATATTGCGACAGTGATGTCGGAAGAATTGCTAATGAACTCAAAATGATGCGACAGTGTTGTAGGAAGAATTGCTAATGAACTCAAAGTGATGCTAACAGTAATGTAGTAAGAGTTGCTATGAAGCTTAAAATAATGCAACAATAATGTAGTAAGAGTTGCTACGAACCTCAAAATAATGCGACAGTAATGTAGTAAAAGTTGCTACGAACCTCAAAATATTGCGACAGTGATGTCGGAAGAATTGCTAATGAACTCAAAATGATGCTAAAAGTAATGTAGTGATAGTTGCTAATTAACTCAGTGATGCTTGCAGTAATGTAGTAAGTGTTTCGAATAACCTCAAAGTGATGCTGACAGTCATGTAGTAACAGTTGCTACGAACCTCAAAATAATGCGACAGTGATGTCGAGGAAATTGCTAATGATCTCAAAATGATGCGACAGTGATGTAGTAAGAATCGCTAATGAACTCAAAATGATGCTAACAGTAATGGAGTGAAACTTTCGAATAACTTCAAAGTGATGCTGACAGTCATGTCGTAAGTGTTGCTACAAATCTCAAAATAATGCGACAGTCATGTAGTAAAAGTTGCTAGGAACCTCAAAATATTGCGATAGTGATGTCGGAAGAATTGCTAATGAAGTCAAAATGATGCTAAAAGTAATGTAGTGACAGTTGCTAATCAACTCAGTGATGCTTACAGTAATGTAGTAAGTGTTTCGAATAACATCAAAGTGATGCTGACAGTCATGTACTAAGAGTTGCTACGAACCTCAAAATAATGCGACAGTAATGTAGTAAAAGTTGCTACGAACCTCAAAATATTGCGACAGTGATGTAGTAAGAATTGCTAATGAACTCAAGATAATGCTAACAGTAATGGAGTGAAACTTTCGAATAACCTCAAAGTGATGCTGACAGTCATGTACTAAGAGTTGCTACGAACCTCAAAATAATGCGACAGTAATGTAGTAAAAGTTGCTACGAACATCAAAATATTGCGACAGTGATGTCGGAAGAATTGCTAATGAACTCAAGATGATGCTAACAGTAATGGAGTGAAACTTTCGAATAACCTCAAAGTGATGCTGACAGTCATGTAGTAAGTGTTGCTACGAACCTCAAAATAATGCGACAGTAATGTAGTAAGTGTTGCTACGAACCTCAAAATATTGCGACAGTGATGTCGGAAGAATTGCTAATGAACTCAAGATGATGCTAACAGTAATGTAGTGATAGTTGCTAAGAAACTCAGTGATGCTTACAGTAATGTAGTAAGAGTTTCGAACAACCTCAAAGTGATGCTGAAAGTCATTTAGTAAGAGTTGCTAATGAACTCAATTTAATGCTACAGTGATGTTGTGAGAATTGCTCAACAACTCAAAATGATGCTAACAGTTATGTAGTGATAGTTGCTAAAAAACTCAAAGTGATGCTGACAGTAATGCAGTATGAGTTGCTGTGAACCTTAAAATAATGCAATAATAATGTAGTAAGAGTTGCTACGAACCTCAAAATATTGCGACAGTGATGTCGGAAGAATTGCTAATGAACTCAAAATGATGCTAACAGTAATGGAGTGAAACTTTCGAATAACCTCAAAGTGATGCTGACAGTCATGTAGTAAGAGTTGCTACGAACCTCAAAATAATGCGACAGTGATGTCAGAAGAATTGCTAAAGATCTCAAAATGATGCAACAGTGATGTCAGAAGAATTGGTAATGATCTCAAAATGATGCTAACAGTAATGGAGTGAACGTTTCGAATAACCTCAAAGTGATGCTGACAGTCATGTACTAAGAGTTGCTACGAACATCAAAATAATGCGACAGTAATGTAGTAAAAGTTGCTACGAACATCAAAATAATGCGACAATAATGTAGTAAAAGTTGCTACGAACGTCAAAATATTGCGACAGTGATGTCGGAAGAATTGCTGATGAACTCAAGATGATGCTAACAGTAATGGAGTGAAACTTTCGAATAACCTCAAAGTGATGCTGACAGTCATGTACAAAGAGTTGCTACGAACCTCAAAATAATGCGACAGTAATGTAGTAAAAGTTGCTACGAACCTCAAAATATTGCGACAGTGATGTAGTAAGAATTGCTAATGAACTCAAGATGATGCTAACAGTAATGGAGTGAAACTTTCGAATAACCTCAAAGTGATGCTGACAGTCATGTACTAAGAGTTGCTACGAACCTCAAAATAATGCGACAGTAATGTAGTAAAAGTTGCTACGAACCTCAAAATATTGCGACAGTGATGTCGGAAGAATTGCTAATGAACTCAAGATGATCCTAACAGTAATGGAGTGAAACTTTCGAATAACCTCAAAGTGATGCTGACAGTCATGTAGTAAGTGTTGCTATGAACCTCAAAATAATGCGACAGTAATGTAGTAAGTGTTGCTACGAACCTCAAAATATTGCGACAGTGATGTCGGAAGAATTGCTAATGAACTCAAGATGATGCTAACAGTAATGTAGTGATAGTTGCTAAGAAACTCAGTGATGCTTAAAGTAATGTAGTAAGAGTTTCGAACAACCTCAAAGTGATGCTGAAAGTCATTTAGTAAGAGTTGCTAATGAACTCAATTTAATGCTAAAGTGATGTTGTGAGAATTGCTCAACAACTCAAAATGATGCTAACAGTTATGTAGTGATAGTTGCTAAAAAACTCAAAGTGATGCTGACAGTAATGCAGTATGAGTTGCTGCGAACCTTAAAATAATGCAATAATAATGTAGTAAGAGTTGCTACGAACCTCAAAATATTGCGACAGTGATGTCGGAAGAATTGCTAATGAACTCAAAATGATGCTAAAAGTAATGTAGTGATAGTTGCTAATCAAGTCAGTGATGCTTACAGAAATGTAGTAAGTGTTTCGAACAACCTCAAAGTGATGCTGACAGTCATGTAGTAACAGTTTCTATGAAGCTTAAAATAATGCAACAATAATGTAGTAAGAGTTGCTACGAACCTCAAAATATTGCGACAGTGATGTCGGAAGAATTGCTAATGAACTCAAAATGATGCTAACAGTAATGGAGTGAAACTTTCGAATAACCTCAAAGTGATGCTGACAGTCATGTAGTAAGTGTTGCTACGAACCTCAAAATAATGCGACAGTAATGTCGTAAAAGTTGCTACGAACCTCAAAATGTTGCGATAGTGATGTCGGAAGAATTGCTCATGAAGTCAAAAAGATGCTAACAGTAATGTAGTGATAGTTGCTAATCAACTCAGTGATGCTTACAGTAATGTAGTAAGTGTTTCGAATCACCTCACAGTGATGCTGACAGTCATGTACTAAGAGTTGCTCCGAACCTCAAAATAATGCGACAGTAATGTAGTAAAAGTTGCTACGAACCTCAAAATATTGCGACAGTGATGTCGGAAGAATTGCTCATGAACTTGAAATGATGCTAACAGTAATGTAGTGATAGTTGCTAATCAAGTCAGTGATGCTTACAGTAATGTAGTAAGTATTTCGAACAACCTCAAAGTGATGCTGACAGTCATGTAGTAAGAGTTGCTACGAACCTCAAAATAATGCGACAGTGATGTCAGAAGAATTGCTAAAGATCTCAAAATGATGCAACAGTGATGTCGGAAGAATTGCTAATGAACTCAAGATGATGCTAACAGTAATGGAGTGAAACTTTTGAATAACCTCAAAGTGATGCTGACAGTCATGTAGTAAGTGTTACTACGAACCTCAAAATAATGCGACAGTAATGTAGTAAAAGTTGCTACGAACCTAAAAATATTGCGACAGTGATGTCGGAAGAATTGCTAATGAACTCAAGATGATGCTAACAGTAATGTAGTGATAGTTGCTAAGAAACTCAGTGATGCTTACAGAAATGTAGTAAGAGTTTCGAACAACCTCAAAGTGATGCTGAAAGTCATTTAGTAAGAGTTGCTAATGAACTGAATTTAATGCTACAGTGATGTCGTGAGAATTGCTCAACAACTCAAAATGATGCTAACAGTAATGTAGTGATAGTTGCTAATCAAGTCAGTGATGCTTACAGTAATGTAGTAAGTGTTTCGAACAACCTCAAAGTGATGCTGACAGTCATGTAGTAAGAGTTGCTTCGAACCTCAAAATAATGCGACAGTGATGTCAGAAAAATTGCTAAAGATCTCAAAATGATGCGACAGTGATGTTAGAAGAATTGCTAATGATCTCAAAATGATGCTAACAGTAATGGAGTGAACGTTTCGAATAACCTCAAAGTGATGCTGAAAGTCATGTACTAATAGTTGCTACGAACCTCAAAATAATGCGACAGTAATGTAGTAAAAGTTGCTACGAACCTCAAAATATTACGACAGTGATGTCGGAAGAATTGCTAATGAACTCAAGATGATGCTAACAGTAATGGAGTGAAACTTTCGAATAACCTCAAAGTGATGCTGACAGTCATGTAGTAAGTGTTGCTACGAACCTCAAAATAATGCGACAGTAATGTAGTAAAAGATGCTACGAACCTCAAAATATTGCGACAGTGATGTCGGAAGAAATTCTAATGAACTCAAGATGATGCAAACAGTAATGTAGTGATAGTTGCTAAGAAACTCAGTGATGCTTACAGTAATGTAGTAAGAGTTTCGAACAACCTTAAAGTGATGCTGAAAGTCATTTAGTAAGAGTTGCTAATGAACTCAATTTAATGCTACAGTGATGTCGTGAGAATTGCTCAACAACTCAAAATGATGCTAACAGTTATGTAGTGATAGTTGCTAAAAAACTCAAAGTGATGCTGACAGTAATGTAGTAAGAGTTGCTGCGAACCTTAAAATAATGCAATAATAATGTAGTAAGAGTTGCTACGAACCTCAAAATATTGCGACAGTGATGTCGGAAGAATTGCTAATGAACTCAAAATGATGCGACAGTGTTGTAGGAAGAATTGCTAATGAACTCAAAGTGATGCTAACAGTAATGTAGTAAGAGTTGCTATGAAGCTTAAAATAATGCAACAATAATGTAGTAAGAGTTGCTACGAACCTCAAAATAATGCGACAGTAATTTAGTAAAAGTTGCTACGAACCTCAAAATATTGCGACAGTGATGTAGTAAGAATTGCTAATGAACTTAAAATGATGCTAACAGTAATGTAGTGATAGTTGCTAATAAAGTCAGTGATGCTTACAGTAATGTAGTAAGTGTTTCGAACAACCTCAAAGTGATGCTGACAGTCATGTAGTCAGAGTTGCTACGAACCTCAAAATAATGCGAAAGTGATGTCAGAAGAATTGCTAAAGATCTCAAAATGATGCGACAGTGATGTAGTAAGAATTGCTAATGATCTCAAAATGATGCTAACAGTAATGGAGTGAACGTTTCGAATAACCTCAAAGTGATGCTGACAGTCATGTACTATTAGTTGCTACGAACCTCAAAAGAATGCGACAGTAATGTAGTAAAAGTTGCTACTAACCTCAAAATATTGCGACAGTGATGTCTGAAGAATTGCTAATGAACTCAAAAAGATGCTAAAAGTAATGTAGTGATAGTTGCTAATTAACTCAGTGATGCTTGCAGTCATGTAGTAAGTGTTTGGAATAACCTCAAAGTGATGCTGACAGTCATGTGGTTTGAGTTGCGAATAAACTCAGTGATGCTTACAGTAATGTAGTAAGTGTTTCGAACAACTTCAAAGTGATGCTGACAGTCATGTAGTAAGAGTTGCTAATGAACTCAATTTAATGCTACTGTGATGTCGTAAGAATTGCTAATGAACTCAAAATGATGCGACAGTGATTTAGTAAGAACTGCTAATGAACTCAAAATGATGCTAACAGTAATGGAGTGAACGTTTCGAACAACCTCAATGTGATGCTGACAGTCATGTAGTAAGAGTTTCTACGAACCTCAAAATAATGCGACAGTGATGTCGGAAGAATTGCGAATGATCTCAAAATGATGCGACAGTGATGTCAGAAGAATTGCTAAAGATCTCAAAATGATGCGACAGTGATTAAGTAAGAATTGCTAATGAACTCAAGATGATGCTAACAGTAATGTAGTGATAGTTGCTAATAAACTCAGTGATGCTTACAGTAATGTAGCAAGAGTTTCGAACAACCTCAAAGTGATGCTGACAGTAATGTAGTAAGAGTTGCTACGAACCTCAAAAAAATGCGACAGTGATGTCAGAAGAATTGCTAATGATCT
Source organism: Aulostomus chinensis (assembly GCF_037954235.1). Taxonomy (NCBI): domain Eukaryota; kingdom Metazoa; phylum Chordata; class Actinopteri; order Syngnathiformes; family Aulostomidae; genus Aulostomus; species Aulostomus chinensis. The sequence continues at coordinate 51,346,739 of NC_141320.1, read as the reverse complement.
CAAAATGATGCTACAGTGATTAAGTAAGAATTGCTAATGAACTCAAAATGATGCTAACATTAATGGAGTGAAAGTTTCGAATAACCTCAAATTGATGCTGACAGTCATGTAGTAAGAGTTAATACGAACCTCAAAATATTGCGAGTCATGTAGTAAGAATTGCTAATGAACTCAAGATGATGCTAACAGTAATGTAGTGATAGTTGCAAATAAACTCAGTGATGCTTACAGTAATGTAGTAAGAGTTTCGAACAACCTCAAAGTGATGCTGACACTCATGTAGTAAAAGTGGCTAATAAACTCAGTGATGCTTACAGTAATGGAGTAAGTGTTTCGATCAACTTCAAAGTGATGCTGACAGTTATGTAGTAAGAGTTGCGAATGAACTCAATTTAATGCGACTGTGATGTCGTAAGAATTACGAATGAACTCAAAATGATGCTAACAGTTATGGAGTGAAAGTTTTGAATAACCTCAAAGTGATGCTGACAGTAGTGTTGTAAGAGTTGCTACGTAACTCAAAATAATGCGACAGTTATGTCAGAAGAATTGCTAAAGATCTCAAAATGATGCGACAGTGATTTAGTACGAATTGCAAATGAACTCAAAATGATGCTAACAGTAATGGAGTGAAAGTTTCGAATAACCTCAAAGTGATGCTGACAGTCATGTAGTTTGAGTTGCGAGTAAATAAAAAATGATGCTGACAGTGATGTCGGAAGAATTGCTATTAAACTCAAAATGATGCTAACAGTAATGTATTGATAGTTGCTAATCAACTCAGTGATGCTTACAGTAATGTAGTAAGAGTTTCGAACAACCTCAAAGTGATGCTGACAGTCATGTAGTAAGAGTTGCTACAAACCTCAAAATAATGCGACAGTGATGTCAGAAGAATTGCTAATGATCTCAAAATGATGCGACAGTGATTTAGTAAGAATTGCTAATGAACTCAAAATGATGCTAACATTAATGGAGTGAAAGTTTCGAATAACCTCAAAGTGATGCTGACAGTCATGTGGTTTGAGTTGCGAATAAACTCAGTGATGCTTACAGTAATGTAGTAAGTGTTTCGAACAACTTCAAAGTGATGCTGACAGTCATGTAGTAAGAGTTGCTAATGAACTCAATTTAATGCTACTGTGATGTCGTAAGAATTGCTAATGAACTCAAAATGATGCGACAGTGATGTAGTAAGAACTGCTAATGAACTCAAAATGATGCTAACAGTAATGGAGTGAACGTTTCGAACAACCTCAATGTGATGCTGACAGTCATGTAGTAAGAGTTGCTACAAACCTCAAAATAATGCGACGGTTATGTCAGAAGAATTGCTAAAGATCTCAAAATGATGCGACAGTGATTTAGTAAGAATTGCTAATGAATTCAAAATGATGCTAACAGTAATGGAGTGAACGTTTCGAATAAACTCAAAGTGATGCTGACAGTCATGTAGTAAGAGTTTCTACGAACCTCAAAATAATGCGACAGTGATGTCGGAAGAATTGCGAATGATCTCAAAATGATGCGACAGTGATGTCAGAAGAATTGCTAAAGATCTCAAAATGATACGACAGTGATTTAGTAAGATTTGCTAATGAACTCAAAATGATGCTAACATTAATGGAGTAAAAGTTTCGAATAACCTCAAAGTGATGTTGACAGTCATGTAGTAAGAGTTAATACGAACCTCAAAATATTGCGACACTGATGTCGGAAAAATGGCTAATGATCTCAAAATGATGCGACAGTGATGTCGTACGAATTGCTAATGAACTCAAGATGATGCTAACAGTAATGTAGTGATAGTTGCTAATAAACTCAGTGATGCTTACAGTAATGTAGTAAGAGTTTCGAATAACCTCAAAGTGATGCTGACAGTCATGTAGTAAAAGTTGCTAATAAACTCAGTGATGCTTAGAGTAATGTAGTAAGAGTTGGTAATGAACTCAATTTAATGCTACTGTGATGTCGGAAGAATTGCTAATGAACTCAAAATGATGCTAACAGTAATGGAGTGAAAGTTTCGAATAACCTCAAAGTGATGCTGACAGTCATTTGGTAAGAGTTGCTACGAACCTCAAAATAATGCGACAGTTATGTCAGAAGAATTTCTAAAGATCTCAAAATGATGCGACAGTGATTTAATAAGAATTGCTAATGAACTCAAAATGATGCTAACAGTAATGGAGTGAACGTTTCGAATAAACTCAAAGTGATGCTGACAGTCATGTAGTAAGAGTTTCTACGAACCTCAAAATAATGCGACAGTGAAGTCGCAAGAATTGCTAATGATCTCAAAATGATGCGACAGTGATGTAGTCAGAATTGCTAATGAACTCAAAATGATGCTAACAGTAATGGAGTGAAAGTTTCGAATAACCTCAAAGTGATGCTGACAGTCATGTGGTAAGATTTGCTCAAACTCAATGATGCGAACAGTAATGTAGTGATAGTTGCTAATAAACTCAGTGATGCTTACAGTAATGTAGTAAGTGTTTCGAACAACCTCAAAGTGATGCTGACAGTCATGTAGTAAGAGTTGCTACTAACCTCAATTTAATGCAACAGTGATGTCGTTAGAATTGCTAATGAACTCAAAATGATGCTAACAGTAATGTCGTGATAGTTGCTCATAAACTCACAGTGATGCTGACAGTAATTTAGTAAGAGTTGTTATAAACCTTTAAATAATGCAACAGTAATGTAGTAAGAATTGCTACGAACCTGAAAATATTGCAACAGTGATGTCAGAAGAATTGCTAATGAACTCAAAATGATGCTAACAGTAATGTAGTGATAATTTTTAATCAACTCAGTGATGCTTACAGTAATGTAGTAAGTGTTTCGAACAACCTCAAAGTGATGCTGACAGTCATGTAGTAAGAGTTGCTACGAACCTCAAAATAATGCGACAGTGATGTCAGAAGAATTGCTAAAGATCTCAAAATGATACGACAGTGATTTAGTAAGAATTGCTCATAAACTCAAAATGATGCTAACAGTAATGTAGTGATAGTTGCAAAAAACTCAAAGTGATGCTGACAGTAATGTAGTAAGAGTTGCTACGAACCTCAAAATAATGTGACAGTGATGTCAGAAGAATTGCTAATGATCTCAATATGATGCGACAGTGATGGAGTGAACGTTTCGAATAACCTCAAAGTGATGCTAACAGTCATGTACTAAGAGTTGCTCCGAACCTCAAAATAATGCGACAGTAATGTCAGAAGAATTGCTAATGATCTCAAAATGATGCGACAGTGATGTAGTAAGAATTGCTAATGAACTCAAAATGATGCTAACAGTAATGGAGTGATAGTTGGTAAGTAACTCAGTGATGCTTACAGTAATGTAGTAAGTGTTTCGAACAACCTCAAAGTGATGCTGACAGTCATGTAGTAAGAGTTGCTACGAACCTCAAAATAATGCGACAGTGATGTCAGAAGAATTGCTAAAGATCTCAAAATGATACGACAGTGATTTAGTAAGAATTGCTCATAAACTCAAAATGATGCTAACAGTAATGTAGTGATAGTTGCTAAAAAACTCAAAGTGATGCTGACAGTAATGTAGTAAGAGTTGCTACGAACCTCAAAATAATGTGACAGTGATGTCAGAAGAATTGCTAATGATCTCAATATGATGCGACAGTGATGTAGTAAGAATTGCTAATGAACTCAAAATGATGCTAACAGTAATGGAGTGATAGTTGGTAAGTAACTCAGTGATGCTTACAGTAATGTAGTAAGTGTTTCGAACAACCTCAAAGTGATGCTGACAGTAATGTAGTAAGAGTTGCTACGAATATCAAAATAATGCGACAGTGATGTCAGAAGAATTGCTAATGATCTCAAAACGATGCGACAGTGATGTCGGAAGAATTGCTAATGAACTCAAAATGATGCTAACTGTAATGTAGTGATAGTTGCTAATAAAGTCAGTGATGCTTACAGTAATGTAGTAAGTGTTTTGAATAACCTCAAAGTGATGGTGACAGTCATGCAGTAAGAGTTGCTACGAACCTCAAAATAATGCGACAGTTATGTTGGAAGAATTGCTAAAGAGCTCAAAATGATGCGACAGTGATTAGGAAAGAATTGCTCATGAACTCAAAATGATGCTAACAGTAATGGAGTGAAAGTTGCTAATAACCTCAAAGTGATGCTGACAGTAATGTAGTAAGAGTTCCTACGAACCTCAATATAATGCGACAGTAATGTAGTAAAAGTTGCTACGAACCTCAAAATATTGCGACAGTGATGTCGGAAGAATTGCTAATGAACTTTAAATGATGCTAACAGTAATGTAGTGATAGTTTCTATTCAACTCAGTGATGCTTACAGTAATGTAGTAAGTGTTTCGAATAACCTCAAAGTGATGGTGACAGTCATGTAATAAGAGTTGCTACGAACCTCAAAATAATGCGACAGTGATGTCGGAAGAATTGCTCATACACTCAAAATGATGCCAACAGTAATGGAGTGAACGTTTCGAACAACCTCAAAGTGATGCTGACAGTCATTTAGTAAGAGTTGCTAATGAACTCAATTCAATGCTACAGTGATGTCGTGAGAATTGCTCATAAACTCAAAATGATGCTAACAGTAATGGAGTGAAAGTTGCTAATAAACTCAAAGTGATGCTGACAGTAATGTAGTAAGAGTTGCTACAAACCTTAAAATAATGCAACAGTAAAGTAGGAAGAGTTGCTTTGAACCTCAAAATAATGCGACAGTGATGTCATAAGAATGGCTAATGAACTCAAAATGATGCGAACAGTAATGTAGTGATAGTTGCAAATAAACTCAGTGATGCTTACAGTAATGTAGTAAGAGTTTCGAACAACCTCAAAGTGATGCTGACAGTCATGTAGTAAGAGTTGCTACAAACCTCAAAATAATGCGACAGTGATGTCAGAAGAATTGCTAATGATCTCAAAATGATGCGACAGTGATTTAGTAAGAATTGCTAATGAACTCAAAATGATGCTAACATTAATGGAGTGAAAGTTTCGAATAACCTCAAAGTGATGCTGACAGTCATGTGGTTTGAGTTGCGAATAAACTCAGTGATGCTTACAGTAATGTAGTAAGTGTTTCGAACAACTTCAAAGTGATGCTGACAGTCATGTAGTAAGAGTTGCTAATGAACTCAATTTAATGCCACTGTGATGTCGTAAGAATTGCTAATGAACTCAAAATGATGCGACAGTGATGTAGTAAGAACTGCTAATGAACTCAAAATGATGCTAACAGTAATGGAGTGAACGTTTCGAACAACCTCAATGTGATGCTGACAGTCATGTAGTAAGAGTTGCTACAAACCTCAAAATAATGCGACGGTTATGTCAGAAGAATTGCTAAAGATCTCAAAATGATGCGACAGTGATTTAGTAAGAATTGCTAATGAATTCAAAATGATGCTAACAGTAATGGAGTGAACGTTTCGAATAAACTCAAAGTGATGCTGACAGTCATGTAGTAAGAGTTTCTACGAACCTCAAAATAATGCGACAGTGATGTCGGAAGAATTGCGAATGATCTCAAAATGATGCGACAGTGATGTCAGAAGAATTGCTAAAGATCTCAAAATGATGCGACAGTGATTAAGTAAGAATTGCTAATGAACTCAAGATGATGCTAACAGTAATGTAGTGATAGTTGCTAATAAACTCAGTGATGCTTACAGTAATGTAGCAAGAGTTTCGAACAACCTCAAAGTGATGCTGACAGTAATGTAGTAAGAGTTGCTACGAACCTCAAAAAAATGCGACAGTGATGTCAGAAGAATTGCTAATGATCTCAAAATGATGCTACAGTGATTAAGTAAGAATTGCTAATGAACTCAAAATGATGCTAACATTAATGGAGTGAAAGTTTCGAATAACCTCAAATTGATGCTGACAGTCATGTAGTAAGAGTTAATACGAACCTCAAAATATTGCGAGTCATGTAGTAAGAATTGCTAATGAACTCAAGATGATGCTAACAGTAATGTAGTGATAGTTGCAAATAAACTCAGTGATGCTTACAGTAATGTAGTAAGAGTTTCGAACAACCTCAAAGTGATGCTGACACTCATGTAGTAAAAGTGGCTAATAAACTCAGTGATGCTTACAGTAATGGAGTAAGTGTTTCGATCAACTTCAAAGTGATGCTGACAGTTATGTAGTAAGAGTTGCGAATGAACTCAATTTAATGCGACTGTGATGTCGTAAGAATTACGAATGAACTCAAAATGATGCTAACAGTTATGGAGTGAAAGTTTTGAATAACCTCAAAGTGATGCTGACAGTAGTGTTGTAAGAGTTGCTACGTAACTCAAAATAATGCGACAGTTATGTCAGAAGAATTGCTAAAGATCTCAAAATGATGCGACAGTGATTTAGTACGAATTGCAAATGAACTCAAAATGATGCTAACAGTAATGGAGTGAACGTTTCGAATAAACTCAAAGTGATGCTGACAGTCATGTAGTAAGAGTTTCTACGAACCTCAAAATAATGCGACAGTGATGTCGGAAGAATTGCTAATGATCTGAAAATGATGCGACAGTGATGTAGTAAGAATTGCTAATGAACTCAAAATGATGCTAACAGTAATGGAGTGAAAGTTTCGAATAACCTCAAAGTGATGCTGACAGTCATGTAGTTTGAGTTGCGAGTAAATAAAAAATGATGCTGACAGTGATGTCGGAAGAATTGCTATTAAACTCAAAATGATGCTAACAGTAATGTATTGATAGTTGCTAATCAACTCAGTGATGCTTACAGTAATGTAGTAAGAGTTTCGAACAACCTCAAAGTGATGCTGACAGTCATGTAGTAAGAGTTGCTACAAACCTCAAAATAATGCGACAGTGATGTCAGAAGAATTGCTAATGATCTCAAAATGATGCGACAGTGATTTAGTAAGAATTGCTAATGAACTCAAAATGATGCTAACATTAATGGAGTGAAAGTTTCGAATAACCTCAAAGTGATGCTGACAGTCATGTGGTTTGAGTTGCGAATAAACTCAGTGATGCTTACAGTAATGTAGTAAGAGTTTCGAAGAACCTCAAAGTGATGCTGACAGTCATGTAGTAAGTGTTTTGAACAACTTCAAAGTGATCCTGACAGTCATGTAGTAAGAGTTGCTACTAACCTCAATTTAATGCTACAGTGATGTCTTAAGAATTGCTAATTAACTCAAAATGATGCTAACAGTAATGTAGTAAGAGTTGCTATGAACCTTTAAATAATGCACTGGTAATGTAGTAAGTGATGTAGTGAGAGTTGCTACGAACCGCAAAATGATGCTACAGTGATGTAATGAGGGTCTCTATTTACCTAAGAAATGATGCTCCAGTGATGTGGTGAGAGTTGCTACTAACCTAAGAAATGATGCGACAGTGATGTAGTGAGAGTTGCTACTAACCTAAGAAATGATGCGACAGTGATGTAGTGAGAGTTGCGACTAATCTCAAAATGATGGTACAGTGATGTAGTGAGAGTTGCTACGATGCTCAAAATGATGCTTACAGTAATGTTGTGAGAGTTGCTTAAAACCTCAAAATAATGCTACAGTCATGTCATGAGAGTTGCTTCTAACCGAAGAAATGATGCTACAGTGATATAGGCAGAGTTGGTACGATGCTCAAACTGATGCTTCCAGTCATGTAGTGAGAGTTGCTACAAACCTCAAAATGATGCTACAGTGATGTCATGGGAGATGCTACTAACCTAAGAAATGATGCTACAGTGATGTAGTGAGAGTTGCTGCGAACCGCAAAATGATGCTACAGTGATGTAATGAGGGTTGCTATTTACCTAAGAAATGATGCTACAGTGATGTGGTGAGAGTTGCTACTAACCTAAGAAATGATGCGACAGTGATGTAGTGAGAGTTGCTACTAACCTAAGAAATGATGCGACAGTGATGTAGTGAGAGTTGCGACTAATCTCAAAATGATGGTACAGTGATGTAATGACAGTTGCTAGGAGTCTCAAAATGATGCTCCAGTAATGTCGTGAGAGTTGTGACTATCCTCAAAATGATGCGACAGTGATGTAATGAGAGTTGCTACAAATGTCCAAATGATGCTTAAGTGATTTAATGAGAGTGGCTACAAACCTAAGAAATGATGCTACAGTGATGTAATGAGAGTTGCTACAAATGACCAAATGATGCTAGAGTGATGTAATGAGAGTTGCTACTTACGTCAGAAATGATGCTACAGTGATGTGGTGAGAGTTGCTACTAATCTCAAAATGATGCTACAGTTATGTCGTGAGAGTTGCGACTATCCTCAAAATGATGCGACAATGATGTAGTGAGAGTTGCTACAATCCTCAAAATGATTCTACAGTGATGTGATGACAGTTGCTACTAACCTAAGAAATTATGCTGACAGTGTTGTGGTGAGAGTTGATAGTAATTTCAAAATCATGCTAAAGCGATGTCATAAGAGTTGCTTCTAACCAAAAAATGATGCAACAGTGATGTGGTGAAAGTTGCTACGAACCTAAAACTGATACTTCCAGTAATGTCGTGAGAGTTGCTACAAACCTCAAAATGATGCTGCAGTGATGTCATGGGAGTTGCTACTAACCTAAGAAATGATGCTACAGTTATATAACAAGTGTTGCTACAAATGTCAAAATGATGCAACAGTGATGTAGTGAGAGTTGATAGTAATTTCAAAATCACGCTAAAGTGATGTCGTGAGAGTTGCTACGATCCTCAAAATGATGGTACAGTGATGTAATGACAGTTGCTAGGAATCTCAAAATGATGCTCCAGTAATGTCGTGAGAGTTGCGACTATCCTCAAAATGATGCGACAGTGATGTAATGAGAGTTGCTACAAATGTCCAAATGATGCTTAAGTGATGTAATGAGAGTGGCTACAAACCTAAAAAATGATGCTACAGTGATGTGGTGAGAGTTGCTACGATCCTCAAAATGATGCTACAGTGATGTTATGACAGTTGCTACTAACCTAAGAAATTATACTGACAGTGTTGTGGTGAGAGTTGATAGTAATTTCAAAATAAAGCGAAAGTGGTGTAATGACAGTTGATACTTCCCTAAGAAATGATGCTACAATGATGTAGTGAGGTTTGCTACGAACCGCAAAATGATGCTACAGTGATGCAATGAGAGTTGCTACGAATCTCAAAATGATGCTAGAGTGATGTCATGAGATTTGCTACAAACCTAAGAAATGATGCTACAGTAATGTCGTGAGAGTTGCGACTATCCTCAAAATGATGCGACAATGATGTATTGAGAGTTGCTAATATCCTCAAAATGATGCTACAGTGATGTAGTGAGGTTTGCTACGAACCGCAAAATGATGCTACAGTGATGTAATGAGAGTTGCTACGAATCTCAAAATGATGCTAGAGTGATGTAACGAGATTTGCTACAAACCTAAGAAATGATGCTACAGTAATGTCGTGAGAGTTGCGACTATCCTCAAAATGATGCGACAATGATGTGGTGAGAGTTGCTACGATCCTCAAAATGATGCTACAGTGATGTTATGACAGTTGCTACTAACCTAAGAAATTATACTGACAGTGTTGTGGTGAGAGTTGATAGTAATTTCAAAATCATGCTAAAGTGATCTCATGAGAGTTGCTTCTAACCGAAGAAATGATGCTACAGTGATATAGGCAGAGTTGGTACGATGCTCAAACTGATGCTTCCAGTCATGTAGTGAGAGTTGCTACAAACCTCAAAATGATGCTACAGTGATGTCATGGGAGATGCTACTAACCTAAGAAATGATGCTACAGTGATGTAGTGAGAGTTGCTACGAACCGCAAAATGATGCTACAGTGATGTAATGAGGGTTGCTATTTACCTAAGAAATGATGCTACAGTGATGTGGTGAGAGTTGCTACGAACCTCAAAATGATGGTACAGTGATGTAATGACAGTTGCTAGGAATCTCAAAATGATGCTCCAGTAATGTCGTGAGAGTTGCGACTATCCTCAAAATGATGCGACAGTGATGTAATGGGAGTTGCTACAAATGTCCAAATGATGCTTAAGTGATGTAATGAGAGTGGCTACAAACCTAAGAAATTATGCTACAGTGATGTGGTGAGAGTTGATAGTAATTTCAAAATCATGCTAAAGTGATGTAATGAGAGTTGCTACTTACCGAAGAAATGATGCTACAGTGATGTGGTGAGACTTGCTACGAATCTCAAAATGATGCTACAGTAATGTCGTGAGAGTTGCTACTATCCTAAAAATGATGCGACAGTGATGCGATAATTGCGATGAAGCTCATAATGAAACTACAGTGATGTATTAAGAGTTGCTAAAAACCTCAAAATGATGCGACAGTGATGTAATGAGAGTTGCTACTAACCTAAGAAATGATGCTACAGTGATGTGGTGAGAGTTGCTAGGAATCTCAAAATGATGCAGGGTGACTTTGTGGAAAGTCTTGCACTCCCAACACATTCATTCTTACGAATGCAGTGACAGGTCAGAGCCAAGGGAGCCTCCATGTCCACAGATGTCCACATGGCAGCTGGACTTCCTTTTTCACTCCTTCCCGTTCCTCCTGGTACTTTTTGGCCACCGTTTGTTTGATGGTCTGAAAATGACACCCAGAGTAAATCAATACATTGAAATTAGAGATGAAATAAACTGGAGATATCAAGGACTGCTTTAGATCATTTCCACACAAACCTTTCTGGTTGGCAAACATATGAGGCTCAAGGACCTGAACCAGTTCCCTGAACCCTTCCCTCTCAACAGTGCTGAGGGGCTGGCAGTCCTTCAGGATGAAATTCAGCAGAGCCTCATCCAGCATCTGCTTCCTGGAAGCTGGATGGTTAAAGATGAAGGAGAGAAGAAATGAAGAAGAATTAATGATCAATGAAGCAACTGTGAGTCAGTTGGAGAGTGGCTGTATACCTGAGTTCATCCTGGTGGATCTGGGACTTCATTCTCATGCCTGGCCCCATCATGCCTCAGCACTGAAGAGGTGCTTTTGTTGAGATGAGACGCTTCTGTCCAACAAATGCCACATTCAACCTGCAGAAAAGAACATGAGTACTCAGCTAAAAGTTCCTTTCTTCATGGTGACTGGTGTTTCTTAGTCTTAGACCACCAGGTTTCCAATGAGGTGTATCGGATACGTTGTTGTGTGCCGCTGAAATCCGTCCAATTCCAGCGTTGTTTCCTCATGAAATATGTTTGCCTTAAAGCTCATTAAAGTGTTGAACCACAATATCGTTCACCATAACTGAGTCAACTTCAAGATAACCTACTTCTACATTCCAGTCCCGGCTGCTCCTGTTCTGCTGCAGTCCAGAAAACAACAACCCGATACAATTGGCGCTCCTTCCCACAGCTCCGGCCCGGATCCGCATGGTTCCGCTGACTGACTGTGAGACGCGCTCCCTCCAGAGTGGCACAGCCCGATGGGGGTCCTTATCTGGCACGGGGGCGTAAAACAGGTGCGACTGCAAAGCCTGGTTTATTCTGCGTCGAGGGAACGCGTTGCTCTGCAATACACTGCCAAGCCGCTAGGGGGTGTGGCTTTGTCTTTGTATTGTTTACGGGGCTCTTGTCGGATTCCTTGGTTTTCTTCCGGTCACAGACAACAATTGTTGGCCATTTGTCAGTCTTTGTAGTGCCGCGAAGAGGCATTGTAGAGGTGGTCGTACTTGAGCACCTCCTCGATAATCCTTTCTTCAGCTTGGTCCATTTTTTCTTGGAGCCTTCACCACAGAACCTTTGAAAATGGCGGTGTTGCTGTGCCGCGACTGAACCGGAAATAACGTTCTGAGCGGACCAATCACAGGACTCGACGTTGACGTCACCACGCGTCGACGCTATGCGTAGGCAGGATTTTTTGGAGGCGCGTTTCAGGCTACGGCGGAGGTATGAATACTACGCGACTCAGAAGCATAAATCAGGCTTAAATCAGGCTTTATAGTCCAACAGGAAGTTAGCATGTCAGGGATGAGACACCCTGATAGTCCAAAAGGAAGTTAGCATGTCAGGGATGAGACACGCTTATCGTCCAACAGGAAGTTAGCATGTCAGGGATGAGACACGCTTATCGTCCAACAGGAAGTTAGCATGTCAGGGATGAGACACGCTTATCGTCCAACAGGAAGTTAGCATGTCAGGGATGAGACACGCTTATCGTCCAACAGGAAGTTAGCATGTCAGGGATGAGACACCCTTTTCGTCCAACAGGAAGTTAGCATGTCAGGGATGAGACACCCTGATAGTCCAAAAGGAAGTTAGCATGTCAGGGATGAGACACGCTTATCGTCCAACAGGAAGTTAGCATGTCAGGGATGAGACACGCTTATCGTCCAACAGGAAGTTAGCATGTCAGGGATGAGACACGCTTATCGTCCAACAGGAAGTTAGCATGTCAGGGATGAGACACCCTGATAGTCCAACAGGAAGTTAGCATCTCCATGGTTCCCTTGACCAGAAGCCAGTGGGATCGTTCCATTCTGACATCTTGATTGACATTTGTCCTTCTCTGAGCTAAATAGCTGGCAATCATTTGAAAAAAACCTTGATTTACTTTTTGTATTTTGATCTTCAGCTCATTTGCATACTTTTGTTAAAATTCTCCCCTTTTTGTCTTTTTTTTCTGCTGTTTTGAGCACAAAGTCCACCTGGTGCCTAAAGACCAGTTCAGCATGGACTACGTTGAACCTTCAGTCCGCTGCATCAGCACCCATGGATGGTTCCCCCCTGACAGGAGGATTCTGGTGAGGAACATTAGTGGGACAGCACTCTTGTTAGAACGGTTCTGATCCACCTTCCCTCCCCCTGTAGCTCCTCCTGTGTCCCCTCAGCGCTCTTGTTAGAACGGTTCTGATCCACCTTCCCTCCCCCTGTAGCTCCTCCTGTGTCCCCTCAGGTTTCCAAACTCCCTCCCACTGGCTGGTGCTGAAGGAGGGCCAGAGCTCCTCCTACAGGAGCCCATCCTGGCCTCGCCCGCTGCAGCTCCTCCACTGACCTCCCACCAGAGAGATGAGCCCCCTGGTTCAGAGGTGACAGACCACCTCTGGGAGCAGACAACAGAGACCACATCAGGCTGGACTCCGTGCAGGTACGGAGGCTGACGGCTGCTGAGTGAGTGAGTTTACGACGCTCCCACCACTGCTGCTGGATTGATTTAACACATCTGGAATATTTAGATTTATTCTGGGTCAACATCTGCATCTGTTGAAGTCCTCAGTCTCCATGCAGGTGGTGTTGTTCCAGATAAAAGGTCTCAATAACAGCATCACTCCAGGTGAAACCAAACCCGGAGCTGGCATATCAGCCCCCAATGGAAGCCTGCTGCTGCTGCCAAGCTCTCCATGTCATCATGGAAAAGTTGATTGTTCAACTCAATGTTTTTCCCATTGGGAGGAGATTTGTTGTTCCACCATGAAGTCTTTTCTTGTGATGAGTTTGTGTGTTGTAGTAGCATGAAGATATCTTGTTATCATGATCAACTCATCTGGCCTGGTGGAAGAACGCTGCTGTGTTTGGATTCAGACGAGTCAAATCTGAACCACGGACTTGTAGTTTTATCCTCGGTCTCCGGACTCATAAAATGGAGACCGGCCCAGTTTGACACTTTTGAACTCCTCCATGATGTTCAAATCTCATGACTGAGATTCGTGATTGGAAACATCGGCGGTTCAGGAAAGAAAACATGTACCATTGAACATCGCTCTCATCCTTCTACTCAGAACGCTGCGGTGGACTCCACCGTGTCCAGGCTTTGGGCAGATACGTCTTCATCCTCCACCACCACCAGCCGCTCCACCCCACCCACCCTGTGCAGGTCTACATTACCAGGGTCGGATCTGGCAGGGTGGAGGATCTTTGATTCATCTTAGCTTTCCTGCTCCGGCTGTTTGAGAAACATTCAAATGGAGATGGTTGTTTGTGTCTTCCAGGCCACGCCAACGCCTCCTTCTGTCCCCACGCTTACGGCTGCCGAAACGTGCCGGTGTCTGAAAACCAGATCATTCTGGATGTGCCGGACCACCAGGTCCTCCTCACCTGCAGGTTCCTGCAGGCAGAGCCCTGTGTTGGTAGGTTTCCTGCTCCTCTGCTGGACTGATACCCTCTCCCTCTCCCGACACGTATCTGCTGTTTCTACTCTGTGCCTCCTTCTCCTCTGTCAGGCCTGGACTTCTTCCTTCTGTCTCTCCAGGATTACGTCCTGGTGGTGACTGAGAGCAGCTCCAGCTCCAGCTCCCTGAACCAAGAACCACTGGAGAAATCTGACCACTTCATCAGCAACTGTGGCCTCAACAGCTTTCATGTCAAGTCGGTGTCTCTCAGCCTGAGTTGGTCCATGTTCTGTATCCCTGAATGTTCTAGAGGAACTAAACTGGGCCTGACTGGGACGCTTCTGTCTGCTCAGATTTGGGTTGTGAATGCATTCAGATGTCATTTACAAGCATTGGAACTAAAGACTTGAGCCTCAAGAATATTTAGTTCTTGATTTACTTTCTCTTGCAGGGTTTCATTTTGTGCTAATTTTCTTTTGAAGATCTTTGTTTTTTTGTTGTCCTTCCATTTAGCAAGTTTGGCTAAGAACCGTTTCCCCACTAAACTAATTTTCCTAAAATGTCTCGCTAACGTTTCCTTTTTCTCTGTCGTCCCTCCTGTCCTTGGTCTCCATTCTGTCTCAGCTCAGCTGTGTCTCTTGGGCTCTCTTCAACAACGGCGCCCTGCCTTGTGCCTGCCATGAGGTTGGAGCTGAGAGTGACACCTGCGAGTCATTTGGTGGTCGGTGCCGCTGCAGGCCCCACGTGATTGGCCGAGACTGCTCCATGTGGGCCGTGGGTTGCTGGGGATTCCCCACTGCAGACGTGAGTGTCAGATTGGATGAATGATGAGTAATCAGGGCTTTTAATGATGAGTGAGAGGACGGACCAAAGCAACCTGTCCGACCATGAGAGGACAGTTTGTTGTTCTAGTTTCAGCTCTTTCCACATTACCGCCAGCATCACTTTGAGATTATTAGCAACTATCACTACATTACTATTAGCATCATTTTGGGATCATGAGCAATTCTTACGAATTAACTATCGCATTATTTTTAGGTTCGTAGCAACTCCTCCTACATGACTGTCAGCATCACTTTGAGGTTGTTCGAAACACTTACTACATTACTGTTAGCATCACTGAGTTCATTAGCAACTATCACTACATTACTGTTAGCATAATTTTGAGTTTATTAGCAATTCTTCCTACATCACTGTAGCATTATTTTGAGGTTTTTAGCAGCTCTTACTAGATTACTGTTAGCATCATTTTGAGGTTATTCGAAAATGTCACTCCGTTACTGTTAGCATCATTTTGAGTTCATTAGCAATTATTACTACATCACTGTCGCATCATTTTGAGATCATTCGCAATTCTTCTGACATCACTGTCAAATTATTTTGAGGTTCGTAGCAACTCTTACTACATTATTGTTGCATTATTTAAAGGTTCGTAGCAACTCTTACTACATTACTGTCAGCATCACTTTGAGTTTATTAGCAACTATCACGACATTACTGTTAGCATCATTTTGAGTTTATTAGCATTTCTTATGACATCACTGTAGCATTAAATTGACTTCATTAGCAACTCTTACTACATGACTGTCAGCATCACTTTGAAGTTGTTCGAAACACTTACTACATGACTGTCAGCATCACTTTGAGGTTGTTCGAAACTCTTACTACATTACTGTAAGCATCACTGAGTTCATTAGCAACTATCACTACATTATTGTTAGCATCATCTTGAGATCATTACCAATTCTTCTGACATCACTGTCGCATTATTTTGAGGTTCGAAGCAACTCTTACTGCTTTACTGTTGCATTTTTTAAGGTTCGTAGCAACCCTTACTACATGACTGTCAGAATCACTTTGAGGTTGTTCGAAACACTTACTATATTACTATCAGCATCACTTTGAGTTAATTAGCAACTATCACTACATTACTGTTAGCATCATTTTGAGGTTAGAAGCAACTCTTACTACATGACTGTAAGCATCACTGAGTTGATTAGCAACTGTCACTACATTACTGTTAGCATCATTTTGAGGTTAGAAGCAACTCTTACTACATGACTGTAAGCATCACTGAGTTTATTAGCAACTATCACTACATTACTATTAGCATCATTTTGAGTTCATTAGCAATTCTTCCGACATCACTGTCGAAATATTTTGAGGTTCGTAGCAACTTTTATTACATTAATGTCGCATTATTTTGAGGTTCGTAGCAACTGTTACTACATGACTGTCAGCATCACTTTGAGGTTATTCGAAACACTTAGTACATTACTGTAAGCATCACAGAGTTGATTAGCAACTATCACTACATTACTGTTAGCATCATTTTAAGTTCATTCGCAATTCTTCCGACATCACTGTCGCAATATTTTGAGGTACGTAGCAACTTTTACGACATTACTGTCGCATTATTATGAGGTTCGTAGCAACTCTTAGGACATGACTGTCAGCATCACTTTGAGGTTATTCGAAACGTTCACTCCATTACTGTTAGCATCATCTTGAGTTCATTAGCAATTCTTCTGACATCACTGTCGCAATATTTTGAGGTTTGTAGCAACTTTTACTACATTACTGTCGCATTATTTTGAGGTTCGTAGCAACTCTTACTACATGACTGTCAGCATCACTTTGAGTTTTTTAGCAACTATCACTACATTACTGTTAGCATCATTTTGAGTTAATGAGCAATTCTCACGACATCACTGTAGCATTGAATTGAGTTCATTAGCAACTCTTACTAAATGACTGTCAGCATCACTTTGAGGTTGTTCGAAACTCTTACTACATTACTTTAAGCATCACTGAGTTTCTTAGCAACTATCGCTACATTACTGTTAGCATCATCTTGAGTTCATTAACAATTCTTCCGACATCACTGTCGCAATATTTTGAGGTTCGGAGCAACTTTTACTACATGACTGTCACATTATCTTGAGGTTTGTAGCAACACTTACTACATGACTGTCAGCATCACTTTGAGGTTATTCGAAACTTTCACTCCATTACTGTTAGCATCATTTTGAGTTCATTAGCGATTCTTACTACGTCACTGTCGCATCATTTTGAGATCATTAGCAATTCTTACTACATCACTGTAGCATTGAATTGAGTTCATTAGCAACTCTTACTAAATGACTGTCAGCATCACTTTGAGGTTGTTCGAAACTCTTACTACATTACTTTAAGCATCACTGAGTTTCTTAGCAACTATCGCTACATTACTGTTAGCATCATCTTGAGTTCATTAACAATTCTTCTGACATCACTGTCACATTATTTTGAGGTTCGTAGCAACTTTTACTACATTACTGTCGCATTATTTTAAGGTTCGTAGCAACTCTTAGTACATGACTGTCAGCATCACTTTGAGGTTATTCGAAACACTTTCTACATTACTGTAAGCATCACTGAGTTGATTAGCAACTATCACTACATTACTGTTCGCATCATTTTGAGTTCATTAGGTATTCTTCCGACATCACTGTCGCAATATTTTGAGGTTCGTAGCAACTCTTACTACATTATTGTTGCATTATTTTAAGGTTCGTAGCAACTCTGACTACATTACTGTCATCATCACTTTGAGTTTATTAGCAACTATCACTACATTACTGTTAGCATCATTTTGAGGTTAGAAGCAACTTTTACTACATGACTGACAGCATCACTTTTAGGTTGTTCGAAACACTTACTACATTACTGTAAGTATCACTGAGTTAATTAGCAACTATCACTACATTAGTGTTAGCATCATTTTGAGTTCATTAGCAATTCTTCCAACATCACTGTCGCAATATTTTGAGGTTCGTAGCAACACTTACTATATCACTGTCAGCATCACTGAGTTGATATGCAACTATCACTACATTACTGTTAGCATCATAATGAGGTTCGTAGCAACTCTTAGTACAAGACTGTCAGCATCACTTTGAGGTTGTTCGAAACACTTACTACATCACTGTCAGCATCACTGAGTTGATATGCAACTATCACTACATTACTGTTAGCATCATTTTGAGTTCATTAGCAATTCTTCCGACATCACTGTCGCATCATTTTGAGGTTCGTAGCAACTCTTACTACATTATTGTTGCATTATTTTAAGGTTAGTAGCAACTCTTACTACATGACTGTCAGCATCACTTTGAGGTTATTAGCAACTATCACTACATTACTGTTAGCATCATTTTGAGTTCATGAGCAATTCTCACGACATCACTGTAGCATTGAATTGAGTTCATTAGCAACTCTTACTAAATGACTGTAAGCATCACTTTGAGGTTGTTCGAAACTCTTACTACATGACTGTAAGCATCACTGAGTTGATTAGCAACTATCACTACATTACTGTTTTCATCATCTTGAGTTCATTTGCAATTCTCCCGACATCACTGTCGCAATATTTTGAGGTTCGTAGCAACTTTTACTACATTACTGTCGCATTATTTTGAGGTTCGTAGCAACTCTTCGTACAAGACTGTCAGCATCACTTTCAGGTTGTTCGAAACACTTACTACATCACTGTCAGCATCACTTTGAGGTTATTCGAAAGTTTCACTCCATTACTGTTAGCATCATTTTGAGTTCATTAGCAATTCTTACTACATCACTGTCGCATCATTTTGAGATCATTAGCAATTCTTCCGACATCACTGTCGCATTATTTTTAGGTTCGTGGCAACTCTTAGTACAAGACTGTCAGCATCACTTTGAGGTTAGTCAAAACGTTCACTCCATTACTGTTCGCATCATTTTGAGTTCATGAGCAATTCTTTCTAAATCACTGTCGCATCATTTTGAGATCTTTAGCAATTCTCCCGACATCACTGTCGCATTATTTTGAGGTTCGTTCCAACTCTTACTACATGACTGTCACCATCACTTTGAGGTTATTCGAAACACTTGTTACATTACTGTAAGCATCACTGAGTTGATTAGCAACTATCACTACATTACTGTTAGCATCATTTTAAGTTCATTAGCAATTCTTCCGACATCACTGTCGCAATATTTTGAGGTTCTTAGCAACTTTTACTACATTACTGTCGCATTATATTGAGGTTCGTAGCAACTCTTACTACATGACTGTCAGCATCACTTTGAGGTTATTCGAAACACTTACTACATTACTGTAAGCATCACTGACTTGATTAGCAACTATCACTACATTACTGTTAGCATCATTTTGAATTCATTAGCAATTCTTCTGACATCACTGTCACATCATTTTGAGGTTCGTAGCAACTCTTATTACATTATTGTTGCATTATTTAAAGGTTCGTAGCAACTCTTACTACATTACTGTCAGCATCACTTTGAGTTTATTAGCAACTATCACTACATTACTGTTAGCATCATTTTGAGTTTATGAGCAATTCTCACGACATCACTGTAGCATTGAATTGAGTTCATTAGCAACTCTTACTAAATGACTGTCAGCATCACTGTGAGGTTGTTCGAAAGTTTCACTCCATTACTGTTAGCATCATCTTGAGTTCATTAGCAATTCTTCCGACATCACTGTAGCAATATTTTGAGGTTCGTAGCAACTCTTAGTACATGACTATCAGCATCACTTTGAGGTTATTCGAAACATTCACTCCATTACTGTTATCATCATTTTGAGTTCTTTAGCAATTCTTACTACATCACTGTCGCATCATTTTGAGATCATTAGCAATTCTTCTGACATTACTGTCACATTATTTTGAGGTTCGTAGCAACTCTTACGACATGACTGTCAGCATCACTTTGAGGTTATTCGAAACACTTACTACATTACTGTAAGCATCAATGAGTTCATTAGCAACTATCACTACATTACTGTTAGCATCATCTTGAGTTCATTAGGAATTCTTATGACATCACTGTCGCATCATTTTGATATCATTAGCAATTCTTCCGACATCACTGTCGCAATATTTTGAGGTTCGTATTAACTCTTACTACATGACTGTCAGCATCACTTTGAGGTTATTCGAAACTTTCACTCCATTAATGTTTGCATCATTTTGAGTTTATTAGCAATTCTTACTAAATCACTGTCGCATCATTTTGAGATCTTTAGCAATTCTTCTGACATTACTGTCGCATTATTTTGAGGTTCGAAGCAACTCTTACTACATGACTGTCAGCATCACTTTGAGGTATTTCGAAACACTTAGTACATTACTGCAAGCATCACTGAGTTGATTAGCAACTATCACTACATTACTGTTCGCATCATCTTGAGTTCATGAGAAATTCTTCCGACATCACTGTCGCAATATTTTGAGGTTCGTAGCAACTTTTACTACATTACTGTCGCATTATTTTTTAGGTTCGTAGCAACTCTTACTACATGACTGTCAGCATCACTTTGAGGTTATTCGAAACTTTCACTCCATTAATGTTAGCATCATTTTGAGTTCATTAGCAATTCTTACTAAATCACTGTAGCATCATTTTGAGATCATTAGCAATTCTTCTGACATCACTGTCGCATTATTTTGAGGTTTGTAGCAACTCTTACTACATGACTGTCATCATCACTTTGAGGTTGTTCGAAACTCTTACTACATTACTGTAAGCATCACTGAGTTGATTAGCAACTATCACTACATTACTGTTAGCATCGTTTTGAGTTCAATAGCAATTCTTATGACATCACTGTCAGCATAATTTTTTATTTACTCGCAACTCAAACCACATGACTGTCAGCATCACTTTGAGGTTATTCGAAACTTTCACTCCATTACTGTTAGCATCATTTTGAGTTCATTAGCAATTCTGACTACATCACTGTCGCATCATTTTGAGATCATTAGCAATTCTTGCGACATCACTGTCGCATTATTTTGAGGTTCGTAGAAACTCTTACTACATGACTGTCAGCATCACTTTGAGTTTATTCGAAACGTTCACTCCATTACTGTTAGCATCATTTTGAGTTCATTAGCAATTCTTATTAAATCACTGTCGCATCATTTTGAGATCTTTAGAAATTCTGACATAACTGTCGCATTATTTTGAGGTTCGTAGCAACTCTTACCAAATGACTGTCAGCATCACTTTGAGGTTATTCGAAACTTTCACTCCATTACTGTTAGCATCATTTTGAGTTCATTAGCAATTCTTACGACATCACAGTAGCATTAAATTGAGTTCATTAGCAACTCTTACTACATTACTCTAAGCATCACTGAGTTTATTAGCAACTTTTACTACATGACTGTCAGCATCACTTTGAGGTTATTCGAAACTCTTACTACATTACTGTAAGCATCACTGAGTTTATTAGCAACTATCACTACATTACTGTTAGCATCATCTTGAGTTCATTAGCAATTCGTACGACATCACTGTCGCATCATTTTGAGATCATTAGCCATTCTTCCGACATCAGTGTCGCAATATTTTGAGGTTCGTATTAACTCTTACTACATGACTGTCAACATCACTTTGAGGTTATTCGAAACTTTTACTCCATTAATGTTAGCATCATTTTGAGTTCATTAGCAATTCTTACTAAATCACTGTACCATCATTTGGAGATCATTCGCAATTCTTCTGACATCACTGTCGCATTTTTTTGAGGTTCGTAGCAACTCTTACTACATTACTGTCAGCATCACTTTGAGGTTGTTCGAAAACGTTCACTCCATTACTGTTAGCATCATTTTGAGATCATTTGCAATTCTTACGACATCACTGTCGCATTTTTTTGAGGTTCGTAGGAACTCTTACTACATTACTGTTGCATTATTTAAAGGTTCGTAGCAACTCTTACTACATTACGGTCAGCACCACTTTGAGTTTATTAGCAACTTTCACTCCATTACTGTTCGCATCATTTTGAGTTCATTCGCAATCTTATGACATCACAGTAGCATAAAATTGAGTTCATTAGCAACTCTTACTACATGACTGTCAGTATCACTTTGAGGTTGTCCGAAACTCTTACTACATTACTGTTAGCATCACTGAGTTTATTAGCAATTCTTACTAAATCACTGTACCATCATTTGGAGATCATTCGCAATTCTTCTGACATCACTGTCGCATTTTTGTGAGGTTCGTAGCAACTCTTACTACATTACTGTCAGCATCACTTTGAGGTTGTTCGAAAACGTTCACTCCATTACTGTTTGCATCATTTTGAGTTTCTTAGCAATTCTTACTAAATCACTGTCGCATCATTTTGAGATCTTTAGCAATTCATCTGACATCACTGTCGCAATATTTTGAGGTTCGTAGCATCTTTTACTACATTACTGTCGCATTATTTTGAGGTTCGTAGCAACTCTTACTACATGACTGTCAGCATCACTTTGAGGTTATTCAAAACTTTCACTCCATTACTGTTAGCATCATTTTGAGTTCATTAGCAATTCTTACGACATCACAGTAGCATTAAATTGAGTTCATTAGCAACTCTTACTACATGACTGTCAGCATCACTTTGAAGTTGTTCGAAACACTTACTACATTACTGTAACCATCACTGAGTTTTTTCGCAACTTTTACTACATGACTGTCAGCATCACTTTGAAGTTGTTCGAAACTCTTACTACATTACTGTAAGCATCACTGAGTTTATTAGCAACTATCACTATATTACTGTTAGCATCATCTTGAGTTCATTAGCAATTCTTACGACATCACTGTCGCATCATTTTGAGATCATTAGCAATTCTTCCGACGTCACTGTCGCAATATTTTGAGGTTTGTATTAACTCTTACTACATGATTGTCAGCATCACTTTGAGGTTATTCGAAACTTTCACTCCATTAATGTTAGCATCATTTTGAGTTCATTAGCAATTCTTACTAAATCACTGTAGAATCATTTTGAGATCATTAGCAATTCTTCTGACAACACTGTCGCATTTTTTTGAGGTTCGTAGGAACTCTTACTACATTACTGTTGCATTATTTAAAGGTTCGTAGCAACTCTTACTACATTACGGTCAGCACCACTTTGAGTTTATTAGCAACTTTCACTCCATTACTGTTAGCATCATTTTGAGTTCATTAGCAATCTTATGACATCACAGTAGCATAAAATTGAGTTCATTAGCAACTCTTACTACATGACTGTCAGCATCACTTTGAGGTTGTTCGAAACTCTTACTACATTACTGTTAGCATCACTGAGTTTATTAGCAACTATCACTACATTACTGTTAGCATCATCTTGAGTTCATTAGCAATTCTTACGACATCACTGTCGCATCATTTTGAGATCATTTTCAATTCTTCTGACATCACTGTCGCATTTTTTTGAGGTTCGTATTAACTCTTACTACATGACTGTCAACATCACTTTGAGGTTATTCGAAACTTTTACTCCATTAATGTTAGCATCATTTTGAGTTCATTAGCAATTCTTACTAAATCACTGTACCATCATTTGGAGATCATTCGCAATTCTTCTGACATCACTGTCGCATTTTTTTGAGGTTCGTAGCAACTCTTACTACATTACTGTCAGCATCACTTTGAGGTTGTTCGAAAACGTTCACTCCATTACTGTTAGCATCATTTTGAGTTCATTAGCAATTCTTACTAAATCACTCTCGCATCATTTTGAGATCTTTAGCAATTCTTCTGACATCACTGTCGCATTATTTTGAGGTTCGTAGCAACTCTTTCTACATGACTGTCAGCATCACTTTGACGTTGTTCGAAACTCTTACTACATTACTGTAAGCATCACTGAGTTGATTAGCAACTATCACTACATTACTGTTAGCATCGTTTTGAGTTCAATTGCAATTCTTACGACATCACTGTCAGCATCATTTTTTATTTACTCGCAACTCAAACCACATGACTGTCAGCATCACTTTGAGGTTATTCGAAACTTTCACTCCATTACTGTTAGCATCATTTTGAGTTCATTAGCAATTCTAACTACATCACTGTCGCATCATTTTGAGATCATTAGCAATTCTTCCGACATCACTGTCACATTATTTTGAGGTTCGTAGAAACTCTTACTACATTACTGTCAGCATCACTTAGTTTATTAGCAATTATCACTACATTACTGTTAGCATCATCTTAAGTTCATTAGCAATTCTTACGACATCACTGACGCATCATTTTGAGATAATTAGCAATTCTTCCGACATCACTGTCGCAATATTTTGAGGTTCGTATTAACTCTTACTACATTACTGTAAGCATCACTGAGTTAATTAGCAACTATCACTCTATTACTGTTAGCATCATTTTGAGTTCATTAGCAATTCTTACTGCATCACTGTCGCATCATTTTCAGATCATTAGCAATTCTTCTGACATCACTGTCGCATTATTTTGAGGTTCGTAGTAACTCTTACTACATGACTGTCAGCATCACTTTTAGGTTATTCAAAACTTTCACTCCATTACTGTTAGCATCATTTTGAGTTCATTAGCAATTCTTACGACATCACAGTAGCATTAAATTGAGTTCATTAGCAACTCTTACTACATGACTGTCAGCATCACTTTGAAGTTGTTCGAAACTCTTTCTACATTACTGTAAGCATCACTGAGTTTATTAGCAACTTTTACTACATGACTGTCAGCATTTCTTTGAGGTTGTTCGAAACTCTTTCTACATTACTGTAAGCATCAATGAGTTTATTAGCAACTATCACTACATTACTGTTAGCATCATCTTGAGTTCATTAGCAATTCTTACGACATCACTGTCGCATCATTTTGAGATCATTAGCAATTCTTACGACATCACTGTCGCAATATTTTGAGGTTCGTATTAACTCTTACTACATGACTGTCAGCATCACTTTGAGGTTATTCGAAACTTTCACTCCATTAATGTTAGCATCATTTTGAGTTTATTAGCAATTCTTACTAAATCACTGTCGCATCATTTTGAGATCTTTAGCAATTCTTCTGACATTACTGTCGCGTTATTTTGAGGTTCGAAGCAACTCTTACTACATGACTGTCAGCATCACTTTGAGGTTGTTCGAAACACTTAGTACATTACTGCAAGCATCACTGAGTTGATTAGCAACTATCACTACATTACTGTTAGCATCATCTTGAGTTCATTAGAAATTCTTCCGACATCACTGTCGCAACATTTTGAGGTTCGTAGCAACTTTTACTACATTACTGTCGCATTATTTTTTAGGTTCGGAGCAATTCTTACTACATGACTTTCAGCATCACTTTGAGGTTATTCGAAACTTTCACTCCATTAATGTCAGCATCATTTTGAGTTCATTAGCAATTCTTACTAAATTACTGTAGCATCATTTTGATATCATTAGCAATTCTTCTGACATCACTGTCGCATTATTTTGAGGTTTGTAGCAACTCTTACTACATGACTGTCAGCATCACTTTGACGTTGTTCGAAACTCTTACTACATTACTGTAAGCATCACTGAGTTGATTAGCAACTATCACTACATTACTGTTTGCATTGTTTTGAGTTCAATAGCAATTCTTACGACATCACTGTCAGCATCATTTTTTATTTACTCGCAACTCAAACCACATGACTGTCAGCATCACTTTGAGGTTATTCGAAACTTTCACTCCATTACTGTTAGCATCATTTTGAGTTCATTAGCAATCCTGACTACATCACTGTCGCATCATTTTGAGATCATTAGCAATTCTTCCGACATCACTGTCACATTATTTTGAGGTTCGTAGAAACTCTTACTACATTACTGTCAGCATCACTTATTTTATTAGCAATTATCACTACATTACTGTTAGCATCATCTGAAGTTCATTAGCAATTCTTACTAAATCACTGTCGCATCATTTTGAGATCTTTAGCAATTCTTCTGACATTACTGTCGCATTATTTTGAGGTTCGTAGCAACTCTTACTACATGACTGTCAGCATCACTTTGAGGTTGTTCGAAACACTTAGTACATTACTGCAAGCATCACTGAGTTGATTAGCAACTATCACTACATTACTGTTAGCATCATCTTGAGTTCATTAGAAATTCTTCCGACATCACTGTCGCAATATTTTGAGGTTCGTAGCAACTTTTACTACATTACTGTCGCATTATTTTTTAGGTTCGGAGCAATTCTTACTACATGACTGTCAGCATCACTTTGAGGTTATTCGAAACTTTCACTCCATTAATGTCAGCATCATTTTGAGTTCATTAGCAATTCTTACTAAATTACTGTAGCATCATTTTGAGATCATTAGCAATTCTTCTGACATCACTGTCGCATTATTTTGAGGTTTGTAGCAACTCTTACTACATGACTGTCAGCATCACTTTGAGGTTATTCGAAACTCTTACTACATTACTGTAAGCATCACTGAGTTTATTAGCAACTATCACTACATTACTGTTAGCATCATCTTGAGTTCATTAGCAATTCTTACGACATCACTGTCGCAATATTTTGAGTTTCGTATTAACTCTTACTACATGACTGTCAGCATCACTTTGAGGTTATTCGAAACTTTCACTCCATTAATGTTAGCATCATTTTGTGTTTATTAGCAATTCTTACGAAATCACTGTCGCATCATTTTGAGATCTTTAGCAATTCTTCTGACATCACTGTCGCATTATTTTGAGGTTCGTAGCAACTCTTACTACATGACTGTCAGCATCACTTTAGGTTGTTCGAAACACTTAGTACATTACTGTAAGCATCACTGAGTTGATTAGCAACTATCACTACATTACTGTTAGCATCATCTTGAGTTCATTAGAAATTCTTCCGACATCACTGTCGCAATATTTTGAGGTTCGTAGCAACTTTTACTACATCACTGTCGCATTATTTTGAGGTTCTTAGCAACTCTTACTAAATTACTGTCAGCATCACTTTGAGGTTATTTGAAACTTTCGCTCCATTACATTTAGCATCATTTTGAGTTCATTAGTAATTCTTACTACATCACTGTCGCATCATTTTGAGATCATTAGCAATACTTCCGACATCACTGTCGCATTATTTTGAGGTTCTTAGAAACTCTTACTACATGACTGTCAGCATCACTTTGAGGTTATTCGAAACGTTCACTCCATTACATTTAGCATCATTTTGAGTTCATTAGCAATTCTTACTAAATCACTGTCGCATCATTTTGAGATCTTTCGCAATTCATCTGACATCACTGTCGCAATATTTTGAGGTTCGTAGCAACTTTTTCTACATTACTGTCGCATTATTTTGAGGTTCGTAGCAACTCCTACTACATGACCGTCAGCATCACTTTGAGGTTATTCGAAACTTTCACTCCATTACTGTTAGCATCATTTTGAGTTCATTAGCAACTATCACTACATTACTTTTAGCATCATCTTGAGTTCATTAGCAATTCTTACGACATCACTGTCGCATCATTTTGAGATCTTTAGCAATTCTTCTGACATCACTGTCGCAATATTTTGAGTTTCGTATTAACTCTTACTACATGACTGTCAGCATCACTTTGAGGTTATTCGAAACTTTCACTCCATTAATGTTAGCATCATTTTGTGTTTATTAGCAATTCTTACTAAATCACTGTCGCATCATTTTGAGATCTTTAGCAATTCTTCTGACATTACTGTCGCATTATTTTGAGGTTCGTAGCAACTCCTACTACATGACCGTCAGCATCACTTTGAGGTTATTCGAAACTTTCACTCCATTACTGTTAGCATCATTTTGAGTTCATTAGCAACTATCACTACATTACTTTTAGCATCATCTTGAGTTCATTAGCAATTCTTACGACATCACCGTCGCATCATTTTGAGATCTTTAGCAATTCTTCTGACATCACTGTCGCAATATTTTGAGTTTCGTATTAACTCTTACTACATGACTGTCAGCATCACTTTGAGGTTATTCGAAACTTTCACTCCATTAATGTTAGCATCATTTTGTGTTTATTAGCAATTCTTACTAAATCACTGTCGCATCATTTTGAGATCTTTAGCAATTCTTCTGACATCACTGTCGCATTATTTTGAGGTTCGTAGCAACTCTTACTACATGACTGTCAGCATCACTTTAGGTTGTTCGAAACACTTAGTACATTACTGTAAGCATCACTGAGTTGATTAGCAACTATCACCACATTACTGTTAGCATCATCTTGAGTTCATTAGAAATTCTTCCGACATCACTGTCGCACTATTTTGAGGTTTGTAGCAACTTTTACTACATCACTGTCGCATTATTTTGAGGTTCTTAGCAACTCTTACTACATTACTGTCAGCATCACTTTGAGGTTGTTCGAAACTTTCACTCCATTACTGTTAGTATCATTTTGAGTTTACTAGCAATTCTTACTAAATCACTGTCGCATCATATTGAGATCTTTAGCAATTCTTCTGACATCACTGTCGCATTATTTTGATGTTCTTAGCAAGTCTTACTACATTACTGTTGCATTATTTAAAGGTTCGTAGCAACTCTTACTACATTACTGTCAGAATCACTTTGAGTTTATTAGCAACTATCACTACATGACTGTCTGCATCACTTTGAGGTTATTCGAAACTTAACTAACATAACTGTTAGCATCATTTTGAGTTCATTAGCAATTCTTACGACATCACAGTAGCATTCAATTGAGTTCATTAGCAACTCTTACTACATAACTGTCAGCATCACTTTGAGATTGTTTGAAACTCTTACAACATTACTGAAAGCATCACTGAGTTTATGAGCAACTATCCCTACATTACTGTTACCATCATCTTGAGTTCATTAGCAATTCTTACGACATCACTGTCGCATCATTTTGAGTTCATTAGAAATTCTTCCGACATCACTGTCGCAATATTTTGAGGTTCGTAGCAACTTTTACTACATTACTGTCGCATTATTTTAAGGTTCGTTGCAACACTTACTACATGACTGTCAGCATCACTTTGAGGTTATTCGAAACTTTCACTCCATTACTGTTAGCATCATTTTGAGTTCATTAGCAATTCTTACTACATCACTGTCGCATCATTTTGAGATCATTAGCAATTCTTCTGACATCACTGTTGCATTATTTTGAGGTTCGTAGAACCTCTTACTACATGACTGTCAGCATCACTTTGAGGTTATTCGAGACGTTCACTCCATTACTGTTAGCATCATTTTGAGTTTATTAGCAATTCTTACTAAATCACTGTCGCATCATTTTGAGATCTTAAGCAATTCTTTTGACATCACTGTCGCATTATTTTGAGGTTCGTAGTAACTCTTACTGCATGACCGTCAGCATCACTTTGAGGTTGTTCGAAACACTTAATACATTACTGTAAGCATCACTGAGTTGATTAGCAACTATCACTACATTACAGTTAGCATCATTTTGAGTTCATTACCAATTCTTACTGACATCACTGTCGCATTATTTTGAGGTTCGTAGCAACTCTTACTACATGACTGTCAGCATCACTTTGAGGTTGTTCGAAACTCTTGCTATATTACTGAAAGCATCACTGAGTTGATTAGCAACTATCACTACATTACTGTTAGCATCGTTTTGAGTTCAATAGCAATTCTTACGACATCACTGTCAGCATCATTTTTTATTTACTTGCAACTCAAACCACATCACTGTCGCATCGTTTTGAGTTCATTAGCAATTCTTACGACATCACAGAAGCATTCAATTGAGTACATTAGCAACTCTCACTACATGACTGTCAGCATCACTTTGAGGTTGTTTGAAACTCTTACTACATTACTGTAAGCATCACTGAGTTTATTAGCAACTATCACTACATTACTGTTAGCATCATCTTGAGTTCATTAGCAATTCTTACGACATCACTGTCGCATCATTTTGAGATCTTTAGCAATTCTTCTGACTTCACTGTCGCAATATTTTGAGTTTCGTATTAACTCTTACTACATTATCGCATTATTTTGAGGTTCCTCAGCATCACTTTGAGGTGATTCGAAACTTTCACTCCAATACTGTTAGCATCATTTTGATTTTATTAGCAATTCTTACTACATCACTGTCGCATCATTTTGAGATCATTAGCAATTCTTCTGACATCACTGTCGCATTATTTTGAGGTTCGTAGCATCTCTTACTGAATGACTGTCAGCATCACTTTGAGGTTGTTCGAAACACTTAGTACATTACTGTAAGCATCACTGAGTTGATTGGCAACTATCACTCCATTACTGTTAGCATCATTTTGATTTTATTAGCAATTCTTACTACATCACTGTCGCATCATTTTGAGATCATTAGCAATTCTTCCGACATCACTGTCGCAATATTTTGAGGTTCGTAGCAACTTTTACTACATTACTGTCGCATTATTTTGAGGTTCGTAGCAACTCTTACTACATGACTGTCTGCATCACTTTGAGGTTGTTCGAAACTTTCACTCCATAACTGTTAGCATCCCTGAGTTTATTAGCAACTATCACTACATTACTGTTAGCATCATCTTGAGTTCATTAGCAATTCTTCCGACATCACTGTCGCAATATTTTGAGGTTCGTAGCAACTCTTACTACATTACTGTCGCATTATTTTGAGGTTCGTAGCAACTCTTACTACATGACTGTCTGCATCACTTTGAGGTTGTTCGAAACTTTCACTCCATAACTGTTAGCATCATTTTGAGTTCGTTAGCAATTCTTACGACATCACAGTAGCATTCAATTGAGTTCATTAGCAACTCTTACTACATGACTGTCAGCATCACTTTGAGGTTGTTCGAAACTCTTACTACATTACTGTAAGCATCACTGAGTTGATTAGCAACTATCACTACATTACTGTTGGCATCATTTTGAGTTTAATAGAAATTCTTACATCACTGTAGCATTAAATTCAGGTTAGTAGCAACTCTTACTACTTTACTACTGCATGATTTTAAGGTTCGTAGCAACTCTTTCTACATGACTGTCAGCATCACTTTGAGGTTGTTCGAAACTCTTACTACATTACTGTAAGCATCCCTGAGTTTATTAGCAACTATCACTACATTACTGTTAGCATCATCTTGAGTTCATTAGCAATTCTTCCGACATCACTGTCGCAATATTTTGAGGTTCGTAGCAACTTTTACTACATTATTGTGGCATTATTTTGAGGTTCGTAGCAACTCTTAGTACATGACTGTCAGCATCACTTTGAGGTTATTCGAAACGTTCACTCCATTACTGTTAGCATCATTTTGAGATCATAAGCAATTGTTACGACATGACCGTCGTATTATTTTGAGGTTCGTAGCAACTCTCACTACATTACTGTTGCATTATTTTAAGGTTCGTAGCAACTCTTACTACATTACTGTCAGCGTCACTTTGAGGTTTTTCGAAACACTTACTAGATTACCGTCAGCATCATTTTGAGTTCATTAACAATTCTTCCGACATCACTGTCGCATCATTTTGAGATCATTAGCAATTCTTCTGACATCACTGTTGCATTATTTTAAGATTCGTAGGAACTCTTACTACATGACTCTCAGCATCACTTTGAGATTGTTCGAAACGTTCACTCCATTACTGTTAGCATCATTTTGAATTCATTCGCAATTCTTCCGACATCACTGTCGCAATATTTTGAGGTTCGTAGCAACTTTTACTACATTACTGTCACATTATTTTGAGGTTTGTAGCAACACTTACGACATGACTGTCAGCATCACTTTGAGGTTATTCGAAAGTTTCACTTCATTACTGTTAGCATCATTTTGAGTTCATTAGCAATTCTTCCGACATCACTGTCTTATTATTTTGAGGTTCGTAGCAGCTCTTGCTACATGACTGGCAGCATCACTTTGAGGTGATTCGAAACACTTACTACATTACTGCAAGCATCACTGAGTTGATTAGCAACTATCACTACATTACTGTTAGCATCATTTTGAGTTCATTAGCAATTCTTACTTCATCACTGTCACATCATTTTGAGATCATTAGCAGTTCTTCCGACATAACTGTCGCAATATTTTGAGGTTCGTAGCAACTCTTACTAAATTATTGTTGCATTATTTTAAGGTTCGTAGCAACTCTTACTACATTATTGTCAGCTTAACTTTGAGTTTATTAGCAACTATCACTACATTACTGTTAGCATCATTTTGAGTTCATGAGCAATTCTCACGACATCACTGTAGCATTATTTTGAGGTTCGTCGCAATTCTTACAACATCA
Source organism: Aulostomus chinensis (assembly GCF_037954235.1). Classification (NCBI taxonomy): domain Eukaryota; kingdom Metazoa; phylum Chordata; class Actinopteri; order Syngnathiformes; family Aulostomidae; genus Aulostomus; species Aulostomus chinensis. Next base: position 51,314,564 of record NC_141320.1, on the reverse strand, counting down.
CTGTAGCATTATTTTGAGGTTCGTAGCAACTCTTACTACATGACAGTCAGGATCACTTTGAGGTTATTCGAAACACTTACTACATTACTGTAAGCATCACTGACTTGATTAGCAACTATCACTACATTACTGTTAGCATCATTTTGAGTTCATTAGCAATTCTTCCGACATCACTGTCGCAATATTTTGAGGTTCATAGAAACTTTTACGACATTACTATCGCATTATTTTGAGGTTCGTAGCAACACTGACGACATGACTGTAAGCATCACTTTGAGGTTATTCAAAGTTTCACTCCATTACTGTTAGCATCATTTTGAGTTCATTAGCAATTCTTATTACATCACTGCGCATCATTTTGAGATCATTCGCAATTCTTCCGACATCACTGTCGAAATATTTTGAGGTTCGTAGCAACTCTTACTACATTATTGTTGCATTATTTTAAGGTTCGTAGCAACTCTTACTACATTACTGTCAGCATCACTTTGAGTTTATTAGCAAATATCACTACATTACTGTTAGCATCATTTTGAGTTGTTGAGCAATTCTCACGACATCACTGTAGCATTAAATTGAGTTCATTAGCAACTCTTACTAAATGACTGTCAGCATCACTTTGAGCTTGTTAGAAACTCTTACTACATTACTGTAAGCATCACTGAGTTTCTTAGCAACTATCACTACATTACTGTTAGCATCATCTTGAGTTCATTAGCGATTCTTCCGACATCACTGTCACAATATTTTGAGGTTCGTAGCAACTTTTACTACATTACTGTCGCGTTATTTTGAGGTTCGTAGCAACACTTAGTACATGACTGTCAGCATCACTTTGAGGTTGTTTGAAACACTTACCACATTACTGTAAGCATCACTGAATTTATTAGCAACTATCACTACGTTACTGTTAGCATCTTTTTGAGTTCATTAGCAATTCTTACGACATCACTGTCAGCATCACTTTGAGTTCATTAGCAATTCTTACTCCATCACTGTAGCATCATTTTGAGTTCATTAGCAATTCTTACTACATCACTGTCGCATCATTTTGAGATCATTAGCAATTCTTCCGACATCACTGTCGCATTATTTTTAGGTTGGTAGCAACTCTTACTACATTACTGTTGCATTCTTTTAAGGTTCGTAGCAACTCTTACCACATGACTGTCATCATCACTTTAAGTTTATTAGCAACTATCACTACATGACAGTCAGCATCATTTTGAGTTTATTAGCAATTCTTACGACATCACTGTCGCATCATTTTGAGATCATTACCAATTCTTTTGACATCACTGTCGCATTATTTTGATATTCGTAGCAACTCATACTACATTACTGTTGCCTTATTTTAAGGTTCGGAGTAACTCTTACTACATCACTGTAGCATCAATTTGAGATTTTAAGCAACTCTTACTACATTACTGTAGCATCATTTTGAGGTTCGTAGCAACTCTCACTACATTACTGACAGCATCATTTTGAGGTTAGTAGCAACTCTTACTACATCACTGTAGCATCATTTTGAGATTTTTTGCAACTCTTACTACATCACTGTAGCATCATTTTGAGGATAGTAGCAACTCTCACTACATGACTGTCAGCATTATTTTAAGGTTTTAAGCAACTCTCACGACATTAGTGTCAGCATCCTTTTTTAGCATAGTAGCAACTCTCATTACATCACTGTAGCATCATTTCTTTGCTTCGTAGCAACTCTCATTACATCACTTTAGCATCATTTTCAGGTTCGCAGCAACTCTCACTACATCACTGTCGCATCATTTCTTAGGTTAGTAGTAACTCTCATTACATCACTGTCGCATCATTTTTAATTTCATAGCAACTGTCACAACAAAAATGTAAGCAACATTTTGAGGTTTTTAGCAACTCACTCCATGACTGTAGCATCATTTGGAGGTTAGTAGAAACTCTCATTACATCACTGTCAGCATCATTTTGAGTTCATGAGCAATTCTTACGACATCACCGTAGAATTATTTTGAGTTCATTAGCAATTCTTACGACATCACCGTAGAATTATTTTGAGTTCATTAGCAATTCTTACGACATCACCGTAGCATTATTTTGAGGTGATTAACAACTCTTACTACATTACTGTCAATATCATTTGAAGGTTACTCGCAACTCTAATCACATGACTGTCAGCATCACTTTGAGGTTATTCGAAACTTTCACTACATTACTGTTAGCATCATTTTGAGTTCATTAGCAATTCTTACTCCATCACTGTCGCATCATTTTGAGTTTATTAGCAATTCTTACTCCATCACTGTAGCATCATTTTGAGATCATTAGCAATTCTTCCGACATCACTGTCGCATTATTTTGAGGTTCGTAGCAACTCTTACTACATTACTGTCAGCATCATTTTTAGCTTACTCACAACTCGAACCACATGACTGTCAACATCACTTTGAGGTTATTCGAAACTTTCACAACATCACTTTTGGCATCATTTTGAGTTCATGAGCAATTCTTCAGACATCACTGTCGCATTATTTTGATATTCGTAGCAACTCTTACTACATTACTGTTGCATTATTTTGAGGTTCGTAGCAACTCTTACTGCATGACTGTCAGCATCATTTTGAGGTTATTCGAAACTTTCCCCCATTACTGTTAGCATCATTTTGAGTTCATTAGCAATTCTTACTCCATCACTGTCGCATCATTTTGAGTTCATTAGCAATTCTTACTCCATCACTGTAGCATCTTTTTGAGTTCATTAGCAATTCTTACTACATCACTGTCGCATCATTTTGAGATCATTAGCAATTCTTCCGACATCACTGTTGCATTATTTGGAGGTTTGTAGCAACTCTTACTACATTACTGTTGCATTATTTTAAGGTTCGTAACAACTCTTACTACATTACTGTCAGCATCACTTTGAGTTTGTTCGAAACACTTACTAGATTACTGTCATCATCACTTTAAGTTTATTAGCAACTATCACTACATTACTGTTAGCATCATTTTGAGTTCATTAGCAATTCTTCTGACATCACTGTCACTTTATTTTTAGGTTCGTAGCAGCTCTTACTACATTACTGTAAGCATCACTTTGAGGTTATTCGAAACTTTCACTACATTACAGTTAGCATCATTTTGAGTTCATTTCAATTATTACTACGTCATTGTCGCATCATTTTGAGATCATTAGCAATTCTTCCGACATCACTGTTGCATTATTTGGAGGTTCGTAGCAACTCTTACTACATTACTATTGCATAATTTGGAGGTAAGTATCAACTCTTACTACATTACTGTCAGCATCACTCTGAGTTTATAGCAACTATCATGACATTAATGTTAGCATCATTTTGAGTTTATTAGCAATTCTTCTGACATCACTGTCGCATTATTTTTATATTCGTAGCAACTCTTACTACATTACTGTTGCCTTATTTTAAGGTTCGGAGCAACTCTTAATACATGACTGTCAGCATCACTTTGAGGTTGTTCGAAACACTTACTACATTACTGTAAGGTTACTCGCAACTCTAACCACATTACTGTCAGCATCATTTTGAGATTAGTATCAACTCTCACTACATCACTGTCGCATCATTTTGAGATTTTAAGAAACTCTCACCACATCACTGGAGCATCATTTTGAGGTTCGTAGCAACTCTTACTACATCACTGTAGCATCAATTTGAGATTTTTAGCAACTCTTACTACAGTACTGTAGCATAATTTTGAGGTTTGTAGCAACTCTCACTACATTACTGACAGCATCATTTTCAGGTTAGTAGCAACTCTTACTACATCACTGTAGCATCATTTTGAGATTTTTTGCAACTCTTACTACATCACTGTAGCATCATTCTGAGGATAGTAGCAACTCTCACTACATGACTGTCAGCATTATTTTAAGGTTTTAAGCAACTCTCACTACATTCGTGTCAGCATCCTTTTTTAGCATAGTAGCAACTCTCATTACATCACTGTAGCATCATTTCTTAGGTTAGTAGCAACTCTCATTACATCACTTTAGCATCATTTTGAGGTTAGTAGCAACTCTCACTACATCACAGTCAGCATCATTTTGAGCATAGAAGCAACTCTCACTTCATCACTGTAGCATCATTTCTTAGCTTCGTAGCAACTCTCATTACATCACTTTAGCATCATTTTCAGGTTAGCAGCAACTCTCACTACATCACTGTAGCATCATTTCTTAGGTTAGTAGCAACTCTCACTACATCACTGTCGTATCATTTTTAATTTCATAGCAACTGTCACAACAAAAATGTAAGCATCATTTTGAGGTATTTAGCAACTCACTACATGACTGTAAAACTGACCGTTACCATAGAGATGGGAACAGAAAACTCAAATGGAAGCTCAAAAGGGGACTTAGCTCCAATGGTAGAGTGCTAGCTTAGCTAGCACTCTACCTAGTCATTGTCATTGTCTTTAGTATAGACAATGACTCAAGAACACATTGTCTATAGTATAGACAATGTGTTCTTGAGTCATTGTCTATAGTATAGACACTGAAGTCACTAGTCACTGAAACACTGACAATGTGATGGGGGCTTCCTGTCTTTACTGCATTTTCTTCAAAGGATCCCGTGTGTCTTCTTTCTCTCTGTCTGTACTGGAGTGTGGTACCAGGCCCAGCTTGAACGGGTGACTGTGTCTGAGTGGGTCGAGGCTGGGCTGCAGGTATTGGGAGGTTAGAACCCATCTGTGAGGCTCCAGGTGGAGCGATCACCTGTGAGGGTCCAGGGACAGCAGAAAGCTGCACAGATGGTAAAGACATGGAGGGGAGACAGGTGGTGCTGGAGCAGTGACAGGAAGTGTCTGGCATTTTGGTTCATCCTGTGAGATGACGTGAGGTTGTGGTTTTGCCTCCAGCCTCACCTCCTCATCAGTGTTCAAAAGGTTCAAAGGTGAAAAAATGGGATTCAACCAAACAGCTGGAATGAAGAGTTGGTAACACTTGCAGAGCTGCAGGGAGCTGGACAGGTCTCACCGTGGGGGGATTTGTCCCACAGATCCTTGCTGAAGTGGCTCCTTCTCTTGAGACCTGCAATGCTGGCTGGACCTTTGGAAAAGGAACACAACAAATCTTCATAAACATTTACTTCAGCAGGAACACACAAGAAGGTGGGACTGGTTCCTTTTTCATGTTCACTATTTTGTCGTCTTGGTTCATGTTTTGGTTGTCAAAGTTAATTCTGAATATTTGTGGAAAGTTCGCCTGCCTTTACTTGTACCAATACTTCCTTTAGTAACAAATTAAAAAGCTCAAGCTAAACTTCAGTCAGGACAACCATTCTTTCTCATTCTTAGGCCTCTGTTTTATGTCCATGACCATCCTGTCTGTCACCTTTGGTGATGGAGACATCGGTTGATGACATCAGCAACGGTCCTCAACCTAACTGCCTCTGCCAGAAGCGAGCTGTCATCTGTCTCAGGGGACACAGTCGGGTGGACCGGGGCGGATGAGGGCCTGCTGCTTCCTTGAAATATTTCTAAATATTTCAGTTGCAACTGTATAGTGATGGTGGCTCAGTTTAGAGCTGTCAATCAATGTTAATAATTGATCTTAGCATCTGGAGATTATTTTAGGAACACAAATACTTTTACTTCATTCTGAGGATGAGCAGACGTTCAATATAATGATTATTTATTAGTCAAAGACTCCTGCTGGTCAGAGAGGATCTGGGCTGGATTGTAAAGCTTCAGAGAGGGAAACCTTCACTCTGGATTGGACTGAGAACGGAGCAGCCTCAGCTTCCTGGAGCCTGACTTGCCTCTGTGGTCGAAGGCTGTGTGGGCTGACATCACAGTGAAACTACCTAGATCACAGAGCCTTTGAGATCACAGGCTGACTTCCTTTTTATCCCTAAAATGAAGAAGAAAAATGTTGTGTCTGTGTTTGTGTTGCTGCATCAGTTAAACAGTGACTCTGACAGAGGGGATGTAACTCAGTGGTAGAGCGCATGCTTCGCATGTATGAGGCCCTGGGTTCAATCCCTGGCATCTCCAGCTGGTCCTTTGGAGCCTTCATCTTATCAGCTAAATTGATCCATAAATGTGACAACAGTTGATAACAAACTACCAGAAGAGAAACCAGTCTGTTGCATATCAAAGTATTTGTAGCTGCGTCAGTGTGACTGTGAGCCTTCATTTGTTTCCTCCAAAAAGTTTAAAATGAACTCAATGCTGAATCCCTCATCGTCATCACTGAGCTGCAGAACTGGTCCATGCAGGAGGCTGAGCAGGTCTTCCTCTCTGGTCCAGTGTCTCAGCACAGGTCAGAGTAGAGAATTAAAACATGAACACAAATCTTTATCAGCTATTTACTGACATCAGTGACTACCTTCAAGTAAGAGTGTTAGTGAATGGACCCTTTTTAAAGTTTATGTTATAATGTTTGAAAAATGATGCTCACAAAATCACAATAAAAGTGTTTGTGCTAAAATGATTCCAGTAGATTTTATTGCCATTTTAAGAGTTCAAGCGTAATTTGATGACATTGTTTGATGTCATGACTCTCAGTTACTTTAGCAGGACCATCGTGACATGAAATCTTCCTCATCATCCCATATCGACCCTCAACCCCTCACACAGAACCAGGAGCCCTCAACTGAAGGAACCTTTAAAACTGAGAAGTTGGACAGAAAGCAGTATTTTGGTGGAACGAACCTTAAAAACTATAAATTAGAAAGTATTTTGGTGGAACGAACCTTTAAAACTATAAATTAGAAAGTATTTTGTTTTGAATGAACCTTTAAAACTATAAATTAGAAAGTATTTTGGTGGAACGAACCTTTAAAACTATAAATTAGAAAGTATTTTGGTGGAATGAACCTTTAAAACTATAAATTAGAAAGAATTTTGGTGGAACGAACCTTTAAAACTATAAATTAGAAAGTATTTTGGTGGAACGAACCTTTAAAACTATAAATTGTAAGAGTTGCGAATGAACTCAAAATGATGCTAACAGTAATGTAGTGATAGTTGCTAATTAACTCAGTGATGCTTACAGTAATGTAGTAAGTGTTTCGAATAACCTCAAAGTGATGCTAAAAGTCATTTAGTAAGAGTTGCTACGAACCTCAAAATAATGTGACAGTAATGTAGTAAAAGTTGCTACCAACCTCAAAATATTGCGACAGTGATGTCGGAAGAATTGCGAATGATCTCAAAATGATGCGACAGTGATGTAGTAAGAATTGCTAATGAACTCAAAATGATGCTAACAGTAATGGAGTGAAACTTTCAAATAACCTCAAAGTGATGCTTACAGTCATGTAGTAAGAGTTGCTACGAACCTCAAAATAATGCGACAGTAATGTAGTAAAAGTTGCTACGAACCTCAAAATATTGCGACAGTGATGTTGGAAGAATTGCTACTGAACTCAAAATGATGCTAACGGTAATGTAGTGATAGTTGCTACGAACCTCAATATAATGCGACAGTAATGTAGTAAAAGTTGCTACGAACCTCAAAATATTGCGACAGTGATGTCGGAAGAATTGCTAATGAACTCGAAATGATGCTAACAGTAATGTAGTGATAGTTGCTAATCAACTCAGTGATGCTTACAGTAATGTAGTAAGTGTTTCGAATAACCTCAAAGTGATGCTGACAGTCATGTAGTAAGAGTTGCTACGAACTTCAATATAATGCGACAGTAATGTAGTAAAAGTTGCTACGAACCTCAAAATGTTGCAACAGTGATGTCGGAAGAATTGCTAATGAACTCAAGATGATGCTAAAAGTAATGTAGTGATAGTTGCTAAGAAACTCAGTGATGCTTACAGTAATGTAGTAAGAGTTTCGAACAACCTCAAAGTGATGCTGACAGTCATTTAGTAAGAGTTGCTAATGAACTCAATTTAACGCTACAGTGATGTCGTGAGAATTGCTCAACAACTCAAAATGATGCTGACAGTAATGTAGTAAGAGTTGCTACGAACCTTAAAATAATGCAACAGTGATGTCGGAAGAATTGCTAATGAACTCAAAATGATGCTAACAGTAATGTAGTAAGTGTTTCGAATAACCTCAAAGTGATGCTGACAGTCATGTAGTAAGAGTTGCTACGAACCTCAAAATAATGTGACAGTAATGTAGTAAAAGTTGCTACCAACCTCAAAATATTGCGACAGTGATGTCGGAAGAATTGCGAATGATCTCAAAATGATGCGACAGTGATGTAGTAAGAATTGCTAATGAACTCAAAATGATGCTAACAGTAATGGAGTGAAACTTTCAAATAACCTCAAAGTGATGCTTACAGTCATGTAGTAAGAGTTGCTACGAACCTCAAAATAATGCGACAGTAATGTAGTAAAAGTTGCTACGAACCTCAAAATATTGCGACAGTGATGTTGGAAGAATTGCTACTGAACTCAAAATGATGCTAACGGTAATGTAGTGATAGTTGCTACGAACCTCAATATAATGCGACAGTAATGTAGTAAAAGTTGCTACGAACCTCAAAATATTGCGACAGTGATGTCGGAAGAATTGCTAATGAACTCGAAATGATGCTAACAGTAATGTAGTGATAGTTGCTAATCAACTCAGTGATGCTTACAGTAATGTAGTAAGTGTTTCGAATAACCTCAAAGTGATGCTGACAGTCATGTACTAAGAGTTGCTACGAACTTCAATATAATGCGACAGTAATGTAGTAAAAGTTGCTACGAACCTCAAAATGTTGCAACAGTGATGTCGGAAGAATTGCTAATGAACTCAAGATGATGCTAAAAGTAATGTAGTGATAGTTGCTAAGAAACTCAGTGATGCTTACAGTAATGTAGTAAGAGTTTCGAACAACCTCAAAGTGATGCTGACAGTCATTTAGTAAGAGTTGCTAATGAACTCAATTTAACGCTACAGTGATGTCGTGAGAATTGCTCAACAACTCAAAATGATGCTGACAGTAATGTAGTAAGAGTTGCTACGAACCTTAAAATAATGCAACAGTGATGTCGGAAGAATTGCTAATGAACTCAAAATGATGCTAACAGTAATGTAGTAAGTGTTTCGAATAACCTCAAAGTGATGCTGACAGTCATGTAGTAAGAGTTGCTACGAACCTAAATATAATGCGACAGTAATGCAGTAAAAGTCGCGACGAACCTCAAAATATTGCGACAGTGATGTCGGAAGAATTTCTAATGAACTTAAAATGATGCTAACAGTAATGTAGTGATAGTTGATAATCAACTCAGTGATGCTTACAGTAATGTAGTAAGTGTTTTGAATAACCTCAAAGTGATGGTTACAGTCATTCGGAAGAGGTACTACGAACCTCAAAATAATGCGACAGTGATGTCAGAAGAATTGCTAAAGATCTCAAAATGATGCGACAGTGATTTAGTAAGAATTGCTCATGAACTCAAAATGATGCTAACAGTAATGGAGTGAACGTTTCGAATAACCTCAAAGTGATGCTGACAGTCATGTACTAAGAGTTGCTCCGAACCTCAAAATATTACGACAGTGATGTCGGAAGAATTGCTAATGAACTCAAGATGATGCTAACAGTAATGGAGTGAAACTTTCGAATAACCTCAAATTAATGCTGACAGTCATGTAGTAAGTGTTGCTACGAACCTCAAAATAATGCGACAGTAATGTAGTAAAAGTGACAACGAACCTCAAAATAATGCGACAGTAATGTAGTAAAAGTTGCTACGAACCTCAAAATATTGCAACAGTGATGTCGGAAGAATTGCTAATGAACTCAAGATGATGCTAACTGTAATGTAGTAAGAATTGCGAATGAACTTAAAATGATGCTAACAGTAATGTAGTGATAGTTGCTAAGAAACTCAGTGATGCTTACAGTAATGTAGTAAGAGTTTCGAACAACCTCAAAGTGATGCTGACAGTCATTTAGTAAGAGTTGCTAATGAACTCAATTCAATGCTACAGTGATGTCGTGAGAATTGCTCATAAACTCAAAATGATGCTAACAATAATGTAGTGATAGTTGCTAATAAACTCAAAGTGATGCTGACAGTAATGTAGTAAGAGTTGCTACGAACCTTTAAATAATTCAACAATAATGTAGTAAGAGTTGCTACGAACCTCAAAATATTGCGACAGTGATGTCAGAAGAATTGCTAATGATCTCAAAATGATGCGACAGTGATTTAGTAAGAATTGTTAATGAACTCAAAATGATGCTAACAGTAATGGAGTGAACGTTTCGAATAACCTCAAAGTGATGCTGACAGTCATGTACTAAGAGTTGCTCCGAACCTCAAAATAATGCGACAGTAATGTAGTAAAAGTTGCTACGAACCTCAAAATATTGCGACAGTGATGTCGGAAGAATTGCTAATGAACTTAAGATGATGCTAACAGTAATGGAGTGAAACTTTTGAATAACCTCAAAGTGATGCTGAGAGTCATGTAGTAAAAGTTGCTACGAACCTCAAAATATTGCGACAGTGATGTCGGAAGAATTGCCAATGAACTCGAAATGATGCTAACAGTAATGTAGTGATAGTTGCTAATAAACTCAGTGATGCTTACAGTAATGTAGTAAGAGTTTCGAACAACCGCAAAGTGATGCTGACAGTCATGTAGTAAGAGTTGCTAATGAACTCAATTTAATTCTACAGTGATGTCGTGAGAATTGCTCAACAACTCAAAATGATGCTGACAGTAATGTAGTAAAAGTTGCTACGAACCTCAAAATATTGCAACAGTGATGTCGGAAGAATTGCTAATGATCTCAAAATGATGCGACAGTGATGTCGTAAGAAATGCGAATGAACTCAAAATGATGCTAACAGTAATGGAGTGAAACTTTCGAATAACCTCAAAGTGATGCTTACAGTCATGTAGTAAGAGTTGCTTCGAACCTCAGAATAATGCGACAGTGATGTCGGAAGAATTGCTAATGAACTCAAAATGATGCTAACAGTAATGTAGTGATAGTTGCTAATCAACTCAGTGATGCTGACAGTAATGTAGTAAGAGTTGCTAATGAACTCAAAATGATGCTAACAGTAATGTAGTGATAGTTGCTAATCAACTCAGTGATGCTTACAGTAATGTAGTAAGTGTTTCGAATAACCTCAAAGTGATGCTGACAGTCATGTACGAAGAGTTGCTACGAACCTCAAAATAATGCGACAGTAATGTAGTAAAAGTTGCTACGAACCACAAAATATTGCGACAGTGATGTAGTAAGAATTGCTAATGAACTTAAAATGATGCTAACAGTAATGTAGTGATAGTTGCTAATCAAGTCAGTGATGCTTACAGTAATGTAGTAAGTGTTTCGAAATAACCTCAAAGTGATGCTGACAGTCATGTAGTAAGTGTTGCTATGAACCTCAAAATATTGCGATAGTGATGTCGGAAGAATTGCTAATGAACTCAAAATGATGCTAACAGTAATGTAGTGACAGTTGCTAATTAACTCAGTGATGTTTACAGTAATGTAGTAAGTGTTTCGAACAACCTAAAAGTGATGCTGTCAGTCATGTTGTAAAAGTTGCTTCTAACCTCAAAATGATGCTAACAGTAATGGAGTGAACGTTTCGAATAACCTCAAAGTGATGCTGACAGTCATGTACTAAGAGTTGCTACGAACCTCAAAATAATGCGACAGTAATGTAGTAAAAGTTGCTACGAACCTCAAAATATTGCGACAGTGATGTCGGAAGAATTGCTAATGAACTCAAGATGATGCTAACAGTAATGGAGTGAAACTTTCGAATAACCTCAAAGTGATGCTGACAGTCATGTAGTAAGTGTTGCTACGAACCTCAAAATAATGCGACAGTAATGTAGTAAAAGTTGCTACGAACCTCAAAATATTGCCACAGTGATGTCGGAAGAATTGCTAATGAACTCAAAATGATGCGACAGTGATGTAGGAAGAATTGCTAATGAACTCAAAATGATGCTAACAGTAATGTAGTGATAATTGCTAATCAACTCAGTGATGCTTACAGTAATGTAGTAAGTGTTTCGAATAACCTCAAAGTGATGCTGACAGTCATGTAATAAGAGTTGCTACGAACCTCAAAATAATGCGACAGTGATGTCAGAAGAATTGCTAAAGATCTCAAAATGATGCGACAGTGATGTAGTAAGAATTGCGAATGAACTCAAAATGATGCAAACAGTAATGAGTGAAAGTTTCGAAATAACCTCAAAGTGATGCTGACAGTAATGTAGTAAGAGTTCCTACGAAGCTCAAAATAATGCGACAGTAATGTAGAAAAAGTTGCTACGAACCTCAAAATATCGCGACAGTGATTTCAGATGAATTGCTAATGAACTCAAAATGATGCTAACAGTAATGTAGTGATAGTTGTTAATCAACTCAGTGATGCTGACAGTGATGTAGTAAGTGTTTCGAACAACCTCAAAGTGATGCTGACAGTCATGTAGTAAGAGTTGCTACGAACCTCAAAATATTGCGACAGTGATGTTGGAAGAATTGCTAATGAACTCAAAATGATGCTAACAGTAATGTAGTGATAGTTGCCAATCAAGTCAGTGATGCTTACAGTAATGTAGTGAGTGTTTCGAATAACCTCAAAGTGATGCTGACAGTCATGTACGAAGAGTTGCTACGAACCTCAAAATAATGCGACAGTAATGTCGGAAGAATTGCTAATGATCTCAAAATGATGCGTCAGTGATGTAGTAAGAATCGCCAATGAACTCAAAATGATGCTAACAGTAATGTAGTAAAAGTTGCTACGAACCTCAAAATATTGCGACAGTGATGTCGGAAGAATCGCCAATGAACTCAAAATGATGCTAACAGTAATTTAGTAAAAGTTGCTACGAACCTCAAAATAATGCGACAGTAATTTAGTAAAAGTTGCTACGAACCTCAAAATATTGCGACAGTGATTTAGTAATAATTGCTAATGAACTTAAAATGATGCTAACAGTAATGTAGTGATAGTTGCTAATCAAGTCAGTGATGCTTACAGTAATGTAGTAAGTGTTTCGAACAACCTCAAAGTGATGCTAGCAGTCATGTAGTAAGAGTTGCTACGAACCTCAAAATAATGCGACAGTGATGTCAGAAGAATTGCAAATGAACTCAAGATGATGCTAACAGTAATGGAGTGAAAGTTTCGAATAACCTCAAAGTGATGCTGACGGTCATGAAGTAAGAGTTCCTACGAAGCTCAAAATAATGCGACAGTAATGTAGAAAAAGTTGCTACGAACCTCAAAATATTGCGACAGTGATTTCAGATGAATTGCTAAAGATCACAAAATGATGCGACATTGATTTAGTAAGAATTGCTAATAAACTCAAAATGATGCTAACAGTAATAACCTCAAAGTGATGCTGACAGTCATGTACTAAGAGTTGCTACGGACCTCAAAATAATGTGACAGTAATGTAGTAAAAGTTGCTACGAACCTCAAAATATTGCGACAGTGATGTCGGAAGAATTGCTAATGAACTCAAGATGATGCTAAAAGTAATGTAGTGAAAGTTGCTAATCAACTCAGTGATGCTTACAGTAATGTAGTAAGTGTTTCGAATAACCTCAAAGTGATGCTGACAGTCATGTAGTAACAGTTGCTCCGAACCTCAAAATAATGCGACAGTGATGTAGTAAGAATTGCTAATGATCTCAAAATGATGAGACAGTGATGTAGTAAGAATTTCTAATGAACTCAAAATGATGCTAACAGTAATGGAGTGAAAGTTTCGAAATAACCTCAAAGTGATGCTGACAGTCATGTAGTAAGTGTTTTGAACAACCTAAAAGTGATGCTGTCAGTCATATTGTAAAAGTTGCTTCTAACCTCAAAATGATGCTAACAGTAATGGAGTGAACGTTTCGAATAACCTCAAAGTGATGCTGACAGTCATGTACTAAGAGTTGCTACGAACCTTAAAATAATGCAACAATAATGTAGTAAGAGTCGCTACGAACCTCAAAATAATGTGACAGTGATGTCAGAAGAATTGCTAATGATCTGAAAATGATGCGACAGTGATGTAGTAAGAATTGCTAATGAACTCAAAATGATGCTAACAGTAATAGAGTGATAGTTGCTAATTAACTCAGTGATGCTTACAGTAATGTAGTAAGAGTTAATACGAACCTCAAAATATTGCGACAGTGATGTCGGAAGAATTGCTCATGAACTCAAAATGATGCTAACAGTAATGTAGTGATAGTTGCTAATCAACTCAGTGATGCTTACAGTAATGTAGTAAGTGTTTCGAATAACCTCAAAGTGATGCTGACAGTCATGTAATAAGAGTTGCTACGAACCTCAAAATAATGCGACAGTGATGTCAGAAGAATTGCGAAAGATCTCAAAATGATGCGACAGTGATGTAGTAAGAATTGCTAATGAACTCAAAATGATGCTAACAGTAATGAGTGAAAGTTTAAAATAACCTCAAAGAGATGCTGACAGTCATGTAGTAAGAGTTGCTACAAACCTCAAAATAATGCGACAGTAATGTAGTAAAAGTTGCTACGAACCTCAAAATATTGTGACAGTGATGTCGGAAGAATTGCTAATGAACTCAAAATGATGCTAACAGTAATGTAGTGACAGTTGCTAATCAACTCAGTGATGCTTGCAGTAATGTAGTAAGTGTTTCGAATAACCTCAAAGTGATGCTGACAGTCATGTACTAAGAGTTGCTACGAACCTCAAAATATTGCGACAGTAATGTAGTAAAAGTTGCTACGAACCTCAAAATATTGCTACAGTGATGTCGGAAGAATTGCTATTGAACTCAAAATGATGCTAACAGTAATGTAGTGATAGTTGTTAATCAACTAAGTGATGATGACAGTGATGTAGTAAGTGTTTCGAACAACCTCAAAGTGATGCTGACAGTCATGTAGTAAGAGTTGCTCCGAACTTCAAAATAATGCGACAGTGATGTCAGAAGAATTGCTAAAGATCTAAAAATGATGCGACAGTGATTTAGTAAGAATTGCTAATGAACTCAATTTAATGCTACAGTGATGTCGTGAGAATTGCTCAACAACTCAAAATGATGCTAACAGTAATGTCGTGATAGTTGCTAAAAAACTCAAAGTGATGCTGACAGTTATGTAGTAAGAGTTGCTACGAACCTTAAAATAATGCAACAATAATGTAGTAAGAGTTGCTACGAACCTCAAAATATTGCAACAGTGATGTCGGAAGAATTGCTAATGATCTCAAAATGATGCGACAGTGATGTAGTAAGAATTGCTAATGAACTCAAAATGATGCTAACAGTAATGGAGTGATGGTTTCGAATAACCTCAAAGTGATGCTGACAGTCATGTAGTAAGTGTTGCTACGAACCTCAAAATAATGCGACAGTAATATAGTAAAAGTTGCTACGAACCTCAAAATATTGCGACAGTGATTTCGGAAGAATTGCTAATGAACTCAAAATGATGCTAACTGTAATGTAGTGATAGTTGCTAATCAACTCAGTGATGCTTACAGTAATGTAGTAAGTGTTTCGAATAACCTCAAAGTGATGCTGACAGTCATGTAGTAACAGTTGCTACGAACCTCAAAATAATGCGACAGTGATGTAGTAAGAATTGCTAATGATCTCAAAATGATGAGACAGTGATGTAGTAAGAATTGCTAATGAACTCAAAATGATGCTAAAAGTAATGGAGTGAAAGTTTCGAAATAACCTCAAAGTGATGCTGACAGTCATGTAGTAAGTGTTGCTATGAACCTCAAAATATTGCGATAGTGATGTCGGAAGAATTGCTAATGAACTCAAAATGATGCTAACAGTAATGTAGTGACAGTTGCTAATTAACTCAGTGATGTTTACAGTAATGTAGTAAGTGTTTCGAACAACCTAAAAGTGATGCTGTCAGTCATGTTGTAAAAGTTGCTTCTAACCTCAAAATGATGCTAACAGTAATGAAGTGAACGTTTCGAATAACCTCAAAGTGATGCTGACAGTCATGTACTAAGAGTTGCTACGAACCTCAAAATAATGCGACAGTAATGTAGTAAAAGTTGCTACGAACCTCAAAATATTGCGACAGTGATGTCGGAAGAATTGCTAATGAACTCAAGATGATGCTAACAGTAATGGAGTGAAACTTTCGAATAACCTCAAAGTGATGCTGACAGTCATGTAGTAAGTGTTGCTACGAACCTCAAAATAATGCAACAGTAATGTAGTAAAAGTTGCTACGAACCTCAAAATATTGCCACAGTGATGTCGGAAGAATTGCTAATGAACTCAAAATGATGCGACAGTGATGTAGGAAGAATTGCTAATGAACTCAAAATGATGCTAACAGTAATGTAGTGATAATTGCTAATCAACTCAGTGATGCTTACATTAATGTAGTAAGTGTTTCGAATAACCTCAAAGTGATGCTGACAGTCATGTAATAAGAGTTGCTACGAACCTCAAAATAATGCGACAGTGATGTCAGAAGAATTGCTAAAGATCTCAAAATGATGCGACAGTGATGTAGTAAGAATTGCGAATGAACTCAAAATGATGCTAACAGTAATGAGTGAAAGTTTCGAAATAACCTCAAAGTGATGCTGACAGTAATGTAGTAAGAGTTCCTACGAAGCTCAAAATAATGCGACAGTAATGTAGAAAAAGTTGCTACGAACCTCAAAATATCGCAACAGTGATTTCAGATGAATTGCTAATAAACTCAAAATGATGCTAACAGTAATGTAGTGATAGTTGTTAATCAACTCAGTGATGCTGACAGTGATGTAGTAAGTGTTTCGAACAACCTCAAAGTGATGCTGACAGTCATGTAGTAAGAGTTGCTACGAACCTCAAAATATTGCGACAGTGATGTTGGAAGAATTGCTAATGAACTCAAAATGATGCTAACAGTAATGTAGTGATAGTTGCTAATCAAGTCAGTGATGCTTACAGTAATGTAGTGAGTGTTTCGAATAACCTCAAAGTGATGCTGATAGTCATGTACGAAGAGTTGCTACGAACCTCAAAATAATGCGACAGTAATGTCGAAAGAATTGCTAATGATCTCAAAATGATGCGTCAGTGATGTAGTAAGAATCGCCAATGAACTCAAAATGATGCTAACAGTAATGTAGTAAAAGTTGCTACGAACCTCAAAATATTGCGACAGTGATGTCGGAAGAATCGCCAATGAACTCAAAATGATGCTAACAGTAATGTAGTAAAAGTTGCTACGAACCTCAAAATAATGCGACAGTAATTGAGTAAAAGTTGCTACGAACCTCAAAATATTGCGACAGTGATGTCGGAAGAATTGCTAAAGATCTCAAAATGATGCGACAGTGATGTCAGAAGAATTGCTAATGATCTCAAAATGATGCTAACAGTAATGGAGTGAACGTTTCGAATAACCTCAAAGTGATGCTGACAGTCATGTAGTAAGAGTTGTTTCGAACCTCAAAATAATGCGACAGTAATGTAGTAAAAGTTGCTACGAACCTCAAAATATTGCGACAGTGATGTAGTAAGAATTGCTAATGAACTTAAAATGATGCTAACAGTAATGTAGTGATAGTTGCTAATCAAGTCAGTGATGCTTACAGTAATGTAGTAAGTGTTTCGAACAACCTCAAAGTGATGCTAGCAGTCATGTAGTAAGAGTTGCTACGAACCTCAAAATAATGCGACAGTGATGTCGGAAGAATTGTTAAAGATCTCAAAATGATGCGACAGTGATGTCAGAAGAATTGCTAATGAACTCAAGATGATGCTAACAGTAATGGAGTGAAAGTTTCGAATAACCTCAAAGTGATGCTGACGGTCATGAAGTAAGAGTTCCTACGAAGCTCAAAATAATGCGACAGTAATGTAGAAAAAGTTGCTACGAACCTCAAAATATTGCGACAGTGATTTCAGATGAATTGCTAAAGATCACAAAATGATGCGACATTGATTTAGTAAGAATTGCTAATAAACTCAAAATGATGCTAACAGTAATAACCTCAAAGTGATGCTGACAGTCATGTACTAAGAGTTGCTACGGACCTCAAAATAATGTGACAGTAATGTAGTAAAAGTTGCTACGAACCTCAAAATATTGCGACAGTGATGTCGGAAGAATTGCTAATGAACTCAAGATGATGCTAAAAGTAATGTAGTGAAAGTTGCTAATCAACTCAGTGATGCTTACAGTAATGTAGTAAGTGTTTCGAATAACCTCAAAGTGATGCTGACAGTCATGTAGTAACAGTTGCTACGAACCTCAAAATAATGCGACAGTGATGTAGTAAGAATTGCTAATGATCTCAAAATGATGAGACAGTGATGTAGTAAGAATTTCTAATGAACTCAAAATGATGCTAACAGTAATGTAGTGATAGTTGCTAATCAACTAAACAGGAGTGAAAGTTTCGAAATAACCTCAAAGTGATACTGACAGTCATGTAGTAAGTGTTTTGAACAACCTAAAAGTGATGCTGTCAGTCATATTGTAAAAGTTGCTTCTAACCTCAAAATGATGCTAACAGTAATGGAGTGAACGTTTCGAATAACCTCAAAGTGATGCTGACAGTCATGTACTAAGAGTTGCTACGAACCTTAAAATAATGCAACAATAATGTAGTAAGAGTCGCTACGAACCTCAAAATAATGTGACAGTGATGTCAGAAGAATTGCTAATGATCTGAAAATGATGCGACAGTGATGCAGTAAGAATTGCTAATGAACTCAAAATGATGCTAACAGTAATAGAGTGATAGTTGCTAATTAACTCAGTGATGCTTACAGTAATGTAGTAAGAGTTAATACGAACCTCAAAATATTGCGACAGTGATGTCGGAAGAATTGCTCATGAACTCAAAATGATGCTAACAGTAATGTAGTGATAGTTGCTAATCAACTCAGTGATGCTTACAGTAATGTAGTAAGTGTTTCGAATAACCTCAAAGTGATGCTGACAGTCATGTAATAAGAGTTGCTACGAACCTCAAAATAATGCGACAGTGATGTCAGAAGAATTGCGAAAGATCTCAAAATGATGCGACAGTGATGTAGTAAGAATTGCTAATGAACTCAAAATGATGCTAACAGTAATGAGTGAAAGTTTAAAATAACCTCAAAGAGATGCTGACAGTCATGTAGTAAGAGTTTCTACAAACCTCAAAATAATGCGACAGTAATGTAGTAAAAGTTGCTACGAACCTCAAAATATTGCGACAGTGATGTTGGAAGAATTGCTAATGAACTCAAAATGATGCTAACAGGAATGTTGTGATAGTTGCTAAAAAACTCGAACTGATGCTGACAGTAATGTAGTAAGAGTTGCTACGAACCTTAAAATAATGCAACAATAATGTAGTAAGAGTTGCTACGAACCTCAAAATATTGCGACAGTGATGTCGGAAGAATTGCTAATGAACTCAAAATGATGCTAACAGTAATGGAGTGAAACTTTCGAATACCCTCAAAGTGATGCTGACAGTCATTTAGTAAGTGTTGCTACGAACCTCAAAATAATGCGACAGAAATGTAGTAAAAGTTGCTACGAACCTATAAGTATTGCGATAGTGATGTCGGAAGAATTGCGAATGAACTCAAAATGATGCTAACAGTAATGTAGTGATAGTTGCAAATCAAGTCAGTGATGCTTACAGTCATGTAGTAAGTGTTTCGAATAACCTCAAAGTGATGCTGACAGTCATGTACGAAGAGTTGCTACGAACCTCAAAATAATGCGACAGTGATGTAGTAAGAATTGCTAATGATCTCAAAATGATGAGACAGTGATGTAGTAAGAATTGCTAATGAACTCAAAATGATGCTAAAAGTAATGGAGTGAAAGTTTCGAAATAACGTCAAAGTGATGCTGACAGTCATGTAGTAAGTGTTGCTATGAACCTCAAAATATTGCGATAGTGATGTCGGAAGAATTGCTAATGAACTCAAAATGATGCTAACAGTAATGTAGTGACAGTTGCTAATTAACTCAGTGATGTTTACAGTAATGTAGTAAGTGTTTCGAACAACCTAAAAGTCATGCTGTCAGTCATGTTGTAAAAGTTGCTTCTAACCTCAAAATGATGCTAACAGTAATGGAGTGAACGTTTCGAATAACCTCAAAGTGATGCTGACAGTCATGTACTAAGAGTTGCTACGAACCTCAAAATAATGCGACAGTAATGTAGTAAAAGTTGCTACGAACCTCAAAATATTGCGACAGTGATGTCGGAAGAATTGCTAATGAACTCAAGATGATGCTAACAGTAATGGAGTGAAACTTTCGAATAACCTCAAAGTGATGCTGACAGTCATGTAGTAAGTGTTGCTACGAACCTCAAAATAATGCAACAGTAATGTAGTAAAAGTTGCTACGAACCTCAAAATATTGCCACAGTGATGTCGGAAGAATTGCTAATGAACTCAAAATGATGCGACAGTGATGTAGGAAGAATTGCTAATGAACTCAAAATGATGCTAACAGTAATGTAGTGATAATTGCTAATCAACTCAGTGATGCTTACATTAATGTAGTAAGTGTTTCGAATAACCTCAAAGTGATGCTGACAGTCATGTAATAAGAGTTGCTACGAACCTCAAAATAATGCGACAGTGATGTCAGAAGAATTGCTAAAGATCTCAAAATGATGCGACAGTGATGTAGTAAGAATTGCGAATGAACTCAAAATGATGCTAACAGTAATGAGTGAAAGTTTCGAAATAACCTCAAAGTGATGCTGACAGTAATGTAGTAAGAGTTCCTACGAAGCTCAAAATAATGCGACAGTAATGTAGAAAAAGTTGCTACGAACCTCAAAATATCGCAACAGTGATTTCAGATGAATTGCTAATAAACTCAAAATGATGCTAACAGTAATGTAGTGATAGTTGTTAATCAACTCAGTGATGCTGACAGAGATGTAGTAAGTGTTTCGAACAACCTCAAAGTGATGCTGACAGTCATGTAGTAAGAGTTGCTACGAACCTCAAAATATTGCGACAGTGATGTTGGAAGAATTGCTAATGAACTCAAAATGATGCTAACAGTAATGTAGTGATAGTTGCTAATCAAGTCAGTGATGCTTACAGTAATGTAGTGAGTGTTTCGAATAACCTCAAAGTGATGCTGATAGTCATGTACGAAGAGTTGCTACGAACCTCAAAATAATGCGACAGTAATGTCGAAAGAATTGCTAATGATCTCAAAATGATGCGTCAGTGATGTAGTAAGAATCGCCAATGAACTCAAAATGATGCTAACAGTAATGTAGTAAAAGTTGCTACGAACCTCAAAATATTGCGACAGTGATGTCGGAAGAATCGCCAATGAACTCAAAATGATGCTAACAGTAATGTAGTAAAAGTTGCTACGAACCTCAAAATAATGCGACAGTAATTTAGTAAAAGTTGCTACGAACCTCAAAATATTGCGACAGTGATGTCGGAAGAATTGCTAAAGATCTCAAAATGATGCGACAGTGATGTCAGAAGAATTGCTAATGATCTCAAAATGATGCTAACAGTAATGGAGTGAACGTTTCGAATAACCTCAAAGTGATGCTGACAGTCATGTAGTAAGAGTTGTTTCGAACCTCAAAATAATGCGACAGTAATGTAGTAAAAGTTGCTACGAACCTCAAAATATTGCGACAGTGATGTAGTAAGAATTGCTAATGAACTTAAAATGATGCTAACAGTAATGTAGTGATAGTTGCTAATCAAGTCAGTGATGCTTACAGTAATGTAGTAAGTGTTTCGAACAACCTCAAAGTGATGCTAGCAGTCATGTAGTAAGAGTTGCTACGAACCTCAAAATAATGCGACAGTGATGTCGGAAGAATTGTTAAAGATCTCAAAATGATGCGACAGTGATGTCAGAAGAATTGCTAATGAACTCAAGATGATGCTAACAGTAATGGAGTGAAAGTTTCGAATAACCTCAAAGTGATGCTGACGGTCATGAAGTAAGAGTTCCTACGAAGCTCAAAATAATGCGACAGTAATGTAGAAAAAGTTGCTACGAACCTCAAAATATTGCGACAGTGATTTCAGATGAATTGCTAAAGATCACAAAATGATGCGACATTGATTTAGTAAGAATTGCTAATAAACTCAAAATGATGCTAACAGTAATAACCTCAAAGTGATGCTGACAGTCATGTACTAAGAGTTGCTACGGACCTCAAAATAATGTGACAGTAATGTAGTAAAAGTTGCTACGAACCTCAAAATATTGCGACAGTGATGTCGGAAGAATTGCTAATGAACTCAAGATGATGCTAAAAGTAATGTAGTGAAAGTTGCTAATCAACTCAGTGATGCTTACAGTAATGTAGTAAGTGTTTCGAATAACCTCAAAGTGATGCTGACAGTCATGTAGTAACAGTTGCTACGAACCTCAAAATAATGCGACAGTGATGTAGTAAGAATTGCTAATGATCTCAAA
This sequence comes from Aulostomus chinensis, assembly GCF_037954235.1. NCBI lineage: Eukaryota > Metazoa > Chordata > Actinopteri > Syngnathiformes > Aulostomidae > Aulostomus > Aulostomus chinensis. The sequence goes on along the minus strand of NC_141320.1, from coordinate 51,292,176 downwards.
ATGATGAGACAGTGATGTAGTAAGAATTTCTAATGAACTCAAAATGATGCTAACAGTAATGGAGTGAAAGTTTCGAAATAACCTCAAAGTGATACTGACAGTCATGTAGTAAGTGTTTTGAACAACCTAAAAGTGATGCTGTCAGTCATATTGTAAAAGTTGCTTCTAACCTCAAAATGATGCTAACAGTAATGGAGTGAACGTTTCGAATAACCTCAAAGTGATGCTGACAGTCATGTACTAAGAGTTGCTACGAACCTTAAAATAATGCAACAATAATGTAGTAAGAGTCGCTACGAACCTCAAAATAATGTGACAGTGATGTCAGAAGAATTGCTAATGATCTGAAAATGATGCGACAGTGATGCAGTAAGAATTGCTAATGAACTCAAAATGATGCTAACAGTAATAGAGTGATAGTTGCTAATTAACTCAGTGATGCTTACAGTAATGTAGTAAGAGTTAATACGAACCTCAAAATATTGCGACAGTGATGTCGGAAGAATTGCTCATGAACTCAAAATGATGCTAACAGTAATGTAGTGATAGTTGCTAATCAACTCAGTGATGCTTACAGTAATGTAGTAAGTGTTTCGAATAACCTCAAAGTGATGCTGACAGTCATGTAATAAGAGTTGCTACGAACCTCAAAATAATGCGACAGTGATGTCAGAAGAATTGCGAAAGATCTCAAAATGATGCGACAGTGATGTAGTAAGAATTGCTAATGAACTCAAAATGATGCTAACAGTAATGAGTGAAAGTTTAAAATAACCTCAAAGAGATGCTGACAGTCATGTAGTAAGAGTTTCTACAAACCTCAAAATAATGCGACAGTAATGTAGTAAAAGTTGCTACGAACCTCAAAATATTGCGACAGTGATGTTGGAAGAATTGCTAATGAACTCAAAATGATGCTAACAGGAATGTTGTGATAGTTGCTAAAAAACTCGAACTGATGCTGACAGTAATGTAGTAAGAGTTGCTACGAACCTTAAAATAATGCAACAATAATGTAGTAAGAGTTGCTACGAACCTCAAAATATTGCGACAGTGATGTCGGAAGAATTGCTAATGAACTCAAAATGATGCTAACAGTAATGGAGTGAAACTTTCGAATACCCTCAAAGTGATGCTGACAGTCATTTAGTAAGTGTTGCTACGAACCTCAAAATAATGCGACAGAAATGTAGTAAAAGTTGCTACGAACCTATAAGTATTGCGATAGTGATGTCGGAAGAATTGCGAATGAACTCAAAATGATGCTAACAGTAATGTAGTGATAGTTGCAAATCAAGTCAGTGATGCTTACAGTCATGTAGTAAGTGTTTCGAATAACCTCAAAGTGATGCTGACAGTCATGTACGAAGAGTTGCTACGAACCTCAAAATAATGCGACAGTAATGTCGGAAGAATTGCCAATGATCTCAAAATGATGCGACAGTGATGTAGTAAGAATCGCCAATGAACTCAAAATGATGCTAACAGTTATGGAGTGAAACTATCGAATAACCTCAAAGTGATGCTGAGAGTCATTTAGTAAGAGTTGCTACGAACCTTAAAATAATGCAACAATAATGTAGTAAGAGTTGCTACGAACCTCAAAATAATGCGACAGTGATGTCGGAAGAATTGCTAATGATCTCAAAATGATGCGACAGTGATGTAGTAAGAATTGCTAATGAACTCAAAATGATGCTAAAAGTAATGGAGTGAACGTTTCGAATAACCTATAAGTGATGATGACAGTCATGTACTAATAGTTGCTACGAACCTCAAAATAATGCGACAGTAATGTAGTAAAAGTTGCAACGAACCTCAAAATATTGCGACAGTGATGTCGGAAGAATTGCTAATGAACTCAAGATGATGCTAACAGTAATGGAGTGAAACTTTCGAATAACCTCAAAGTGATGCTGACAGTAATGTAGTTAGAGTTGCTACGAACCTCAAAATATTGCGACAGTGATGTCGGAAGAATTGCTAATGAACTCAAAATGATGCTAACAGTAATGTAGCGATAGTTGCTAAGAAACTCAGTGATGCTTACAGTAATGTAATAAGAGTTTCGAAAAACTTCAAAGTGATGCTTATAGTAATGGAGTAAGAGTTGCAAATGAACTCAATTTAATGCTACAGTAATGTCATGAGTATTGCTAATAAACTCAAAATGATGCTAACAGTAATGTAGTGATAGTTGCTAATGAACTCAAAGTGATGCTAACAGTAATGTAGTAAGAGTTGCTATGAACCTTAAAATAATGCAACAATAATGTAGTAAGAGTTGCTACGAACCTCAAAATATTGCGACAGTGATGTCGGAAGAATTGCTAATGAACTCAAAATGATGCTAACAGTAATGGAGTGAAACTTTCGAATAACCTCAAAGTGATGCTGACAGTCATGTAGTAAGTGTTGCTACGAATCTCAAAATAATGCGACAGTAATGTAGTAAAAGTTGCTACGAACCTCAAAATATTGCGATAGTGATGTCGGAAGAATTGCTAATGAACTCAAAATGATGCTAACAGTAATGTAGTGATAGTTGCTAATCAACTCAGTGATGCTTACAGTAATGTAGTAAGTGTTTCGAATAACCTCAAAGTGATGCTGACAGTCATGTACGAAGAGTTGCTACGAACCTCAAAATAATGCGACAGTAATTAAGTAAAAGTTGCTACGAACCTCAAAATATTGCGACAGTGATGTCGGAAGAATTCCTCATGATCTCAAAATGATGCGACAGTGATGTAGTAAGAGTTGCTAATGAACTCAAAATGATGCTAACAGGAATGGAGTGAACGTTTCGAATAACCTCAAAGTGATGCTGACAGTCATGTAGTAAGAGTTGCTACGAACCTTAAAATAATGCAACAATAATGTAGTAAGAGTTGCTACGAACCTCAAAATATTGCGAAAGTGATGTCGGAAGAATTCCTCATGATCTCAAAATGATGCGACAGTGAATTAGTAAGAATTGCTAATGAACTCAAAATGATGCTAACAGTAATAGAGTGAACGTTTCGAATAACCTCAAAGTGATGCTGACAGTCATGTAGTAAAAGTTGCTACGAACCTCAAAATATTGCGACAGTGATGTCGGAAGAATTGCTAATGAACTCAAAATGATGCTAACAGTAATGTAGTGATAGTTGCTAATCAACTCAGTGATGCTTGCAGTAATGTAGTAAGTGTTTCGAATAACCTCAAAGTGATGCTGACAGTCATGTAGTAAGAGTTGCTACGAACCTCAAAATAATGCAAAAGTGATGTCAGAAGAATTGCTAAAGATCTCAAAAAAATGCGACAGTAATGTCAGAAGAATCGCTCATGAACTCAAGATGATGCTAACAGTAATGTAGTGAAAGTTGCTAAGAAGCTCAGTGATGCTTACAGTAATGTAGTAAGAGTTTCGAACAACCTCAAAGTGATGCTGACAGTCATTTAGTAAGAGTTGCGAATGAACTCAATTCAATGCTACAGTGATGTTCTGAGAATTGCTCATTAACTCAAAATGATGCTAACAGTAATGTAGTTATAGTTGCTAATAAACTCAAAGTGATGCTGACAGTAATGTAGTAAGAGTTGCTACGGTCCTTAAAATAATGCGACAGTAATGTAGTAAAAGTTGCTACGAACCTCAAAATATTGCGACAGTGATGTCGGAAGAATTGCTAATGAACTCAAAATGATGCTAACAGTAATGTAGTGGTAGTTGCTAATCAACTCAGTGATGCTTACAGTAATGTAGTAAGTGTTTCGAATAACCTCAAAGTGATGCTTACAGTCATGTAGTAAGTGTTGCTACGAACCTCAAAATATTGCGACAGTAATGCAGTAAAAGTTGCTCCGAACCTCAAAATATTGCGACAGTGATGTCGGAAGAATTGCTCATGAACTTAAAATGATGCTAACAGTAATGTAGTGGTAGTTGCTAATCAAGTCAGTGATGCTAACAGGAATGGAGTGAACGTTTCGAATAACCTCAAAGTGATGCTGACAGTCATGTAGTAAGAGTTGCTACGAACCTTAAAATAATGCAACAATAATGTAGTAAGAGTTGCTACGAACCTCAAAATATTGCGAAAGTGATGTCGGAAGAATTGCTAATGAACTCAAAATGATGCTAACAGTAATGGAGTGAAACTTTCGAATACCCTCAAAGTGATGCTGACAGTCATTTAGTAAGTGTTGCTACGAACCTCAAAATAATGCGACAGAAATGTAGTAAAAGTTGCTACGAACCTATAAGTATTGCGATAGTGATGTCGGAAGAATTGCGAATGAACTCAAAATGATGCTAACAGTAATGTAGTGATAGTTGCAAATCAAGTCAGTGATGCTTACAGTCATGTAGTAAGTGTTTCGAATAACCTCAAAGTGATGCTGACAGTCATGTACGAAGAGTTGCTACGAACCTCAAAATAATGCGACAGTAATGTCGGAAGAATTGCCAATGATCTCAAAATGATGCGACAGTGATGTAGTAAGAATCGCCAATGAACTCAAAATGATGCTAACAGTTATGGAGTGAAACTATCGAATAACCTCAAAGTGATGCTGAGAGTCATTTAGTAAGAGTTGCTACGAACCTTAAAATAATGCAACAATAATGTAGTAAGAGTTGCTACGAACCTCAAAATAATGCGACAGTGATGTCGGAAGAATTGCTAATGATCTCAAAATGATGCGACAGTGATGTAGTAAGAATTGCTAATGAACTCAAAATGATGCTAAAAGTAATGGAGTGAACGTTTCGAATAACCTATAAGTGATGATGACAGTCATGTACTAATAGTTGCTACGAACCTCAAAATAATGCGACAGTAATGTAGTAAAAGTTGCAACGAACCTCAAAATATTGCGACAGTGATGTCGGAAGAATTGCTAATGAACTCAAGATGATGCTAACAGTAATGGAGTGAAACTTTCGAATAACCTCAAAGTGATGCTGACAGTAATGTAGTTAGAGTTGCTACGAACCTCAAAATATTGCGACAGTGATGTCGGAAGAATTGCTAATGAACTCAAAATGATGCTAACAGTAATGTAGCGATAGTTGCTAAGAAACTCAGTGATGCTTACAGTAATGTAATAAGAGTTTCGAAAAACTTCAAAGTGATGCTTATAGTAATGGAGTAAGAGTTGCAAATGAACTCAATTTAATGCTACAGTGATGTCATGAGTATTGCTAATAAACTCAAAATGATGCTAACAGTAATGTAGTGATAGTTGCTAATGAACTCAAAGTGATGCTAACAGTAATGTAGTAAGAGTTGCTATGAACCTTAAAATAATGCAACAATAATGTAGTAAGAGTTGCTACGAACCTCAAAATATTGCGACAGTGATGTCGGAAGAATTGCTAATGAACTCAAAATGATGCTAACAGTAATGTAGTGATAGTTGCTAATCAACTCAGTGATGCTTGCAGTAATGTAGTAAGTGTTTCGAATAACCTCAAAGTGATGCTGACAGTCATGTAGTAAGAGTTGCTACGAACCTCAAAATAATGCAAAAGTGATGTCAGAAGAATTGCTAAAGATCTCAAAAAAATGCGACAGTAATGTCAGAAGAATCGCTCATGAACTCAAGATGATGCTAACAGTAATGTAGTGAAAGTTGCTAAGAAGCTCAGTGATGCTTACAGTAATGTAGTAAGAGTTTCGAACAACCTCAAAGTGATGCTGACAGTCATTTAGTAAGAGTTGCGAATGAACTCAATTCAATGCTACAGTGATGTTCTGAGAATTGCTCATTAACTCAAAATGATGCTAACAGTAATGTAGTTATAGTTGCTAATAAACTCAAAGTGATGCTGACAGTAATGTAGTAAGAGTTGCTACGGTCCTTAAAATAATGCGACAGTAATGTAGTAAAAGTTGCTACGAACCTCAAAATATTGCGACAGTGATGTCGGAAGAATTGCTAATGAACTCAAAATGATGCTAACAGTAATGTAGTGGTAGTTGCTAATCAACTCAGTGATGCTTACAGTAATGTAGTAAGTGTTTCGAATAACCTCAAAGTGATGCTGACAGTCATGTAGTAACAGTTGCTACGAACCTCAAAATAATGCGACAGTGATGTAGTAAGAATTGCTAATGATCTAAAAATGATGAGACAGTGATGTAGTAAGAAGTGCTAATGAACTCAAAATGATGCTAACAGTAATGGAGTGAAAGTTTCGAAATAACCTCAAAGTGATGCTGACAGTCATGTAGTAAGTGTTGCTATGAACCTCAAAATATTGCGACAGTGATGTCGGAAGAATTGCGAATGAACTCAAAATGATGCTAACAGTAATGTAGTGATAGTTGCTAATTAACTCAGTGATGTTTACAGTAATGTCGTAAGTGTTTCGAACAACCTAAAAGTGATGCTGTCAGTCATGCAGTAAAAGTTGCTTCTAACCTCAAAATGATGCTAACAGTTATGTAGTGATAGTTTCTAATCAACTCAGTGATGCTGACAGTGATGTAGTAAGTGTTTCGAACAACCTCAAAGTGATGCTGACAGTCTTGTACTAAGAGTTGCTACGAACCTCAAAATATAGCGACAGTGATGTCGGAAGAATTGCTAATGAACTCAAGATGATGCTAACAGTAATGGAGTGAAACTTTCGAATAACCTCAAAGTGATGCTGACAGTCATGTAGTGACTGTTGCTACGAACCTCAAAGTGATGGGACAGTAATGTAGTAAAACTTGCTAAGAAAACTCAAAATATTGCGACAGTGATGTCGGAAGAATTGCTAATGAACTCAAGATGATGCTACCAGTAATGTAGCGATAGTTGCTAAGAAACTCAGTGATGCTTACAGTAATGTAGTAAGAGTTTCGAACAACTTCAAAGTGATGCTTTCAGTAATGTATTAAGAGTTGCAAATGAACTCAATTTAATGCTACAGTGATGTCGTGAGTATTCCTAATTAACTCAAAATGATGGTAACAGTAATGTAGTAAGAGTTGCTATGAACCTTAAAATAATGCAACAATAATGTAGTAAGAGTTGCTACGAACCTCAAAATATTGCGACAGTGATGTCGGAAGAATTCCTAATGAACTCAAAATGATGCTAACAGTAATGGAGTGAAACTTTCGAATAACCTCAAAGTGATGCTGACAGTCATGTACGAAGAGTTGCTACGAACCTCAAAATAATGCGACAGTGATGTCAGAAGAATTGCTAAAGATCTCAAAATGATGCAACAGTGATGTTAGAAGAATTGCTAATGATCTGAAAATGATGCTAACAGTAATGGAGTGAACGTTTCGAATAACTTCAAAGTGATGCTGACAGTCATGTACTAATAGTTGCTACGAACCTCAAAATAATGCGACAGTAATGTAGTAAAAGTTGCTACGAACCTCAAAATATTGCGACAGTGATGCAGTAAGAATTGCTAATGAACTTAAAATGATGCTAACAGTACTGTAGTAAGAATTGCTAATGAACTCAAAATGATGCTCACAGTAATTGAGTGAAAGCATCGAATAACCTCAAAGTGATGCTGACAGTCATGTAGTAAAAGTTGCTACGAACCTCAAAATATTGCGACAGTGATGTCGGAAGAATTGCTAATGAACTCAAAATGATGCTAATTGTAATGTAGTGATAGTTGCTAATTAACTCACTGATGCTTACACTAATGTAGTAAGTGTTTCCAACAACCTCAAAGTGATGCTGACAGTCATGTACGAAGAGTTGCTACGAACCTCAAAATAATGCGACAGTAATGTAGTAAAAGTTGCTACGAACCTCAAAATATTGCGACAGTGATGTCGGAAGAATTGCTAATGAACTCAAAATGATGCTAACAGTAATGAAGTGATAGTTGCTAATCAAGTCAGTGATGCTTACAGTAATGTAGTAAGTGTTTCGAACAACCTCAAAGTGATGCTGACAGTCATGTAGTAAGAGTTGCTACGAACCTCAAAATAATGCGACAGTGATGTCAGAAGAATTGCTAAAGATCTCAAAATGATGCAACAGTGATGTTAGAAGAATTGCTAATGATCTGAAAATGATGCTAACAGTAATGGAGTGAACGTTTCGAATAACCTCAAAGTGATGCTGACAGTCATGTAGTAAGAGTTGCTACGAACCTCAAAATAATGCGACAGTAATGTAGTAAAAGTTGCTACGAACCTCAAAATATTGCGACAGTGATGTCGGAAGAATTGCTAATGAACTCAAAATGATGCTAACAGTAATGTAGTGATAGTTGCTAATTAACTCAGTGATGCTTACAGTAATGTAGTAAGTGTTTCCAACAACCTAAAAGTGATGCTGTCAGTCATGTAGTAACAGTTGCTTCTAACCTCAAAATGATGCTCACAGTAATGTAGTGATAGTTGCTACTAAACTCAGTGATGTTTACAGTAATGTAGTAAGTGTTTCAAACAACCTAAAAGTGATGCTGACAGTCATGTAGTAAGAGTTGCTACTAACCTCAATTTAATGCTACAGTGATGTCTATGAATTGCTAATAAACTCAAAATGACGCGAACAGTAATGTAGTGATAGTTGCTAATAAACTCAAAATCATGCTAACAGTAATGTAGTGATAGTTGCTAATCAACTCAGTGATGCTTACAGTAATGTAGTAAGTGTTTCGAACAACCTCAAAGTGATGCTGACAGTCATGTAGTAAGAGTTGTTTCTAACCTCAAAATGATGCTAAAAGTAATGTAGTGATAGTTGCTAATGAACTCAAAGTGATGCTGAAAGTAATGTAGTGATAGTTGCTAATGAACTCAAAGTGATGCTGACAGTAATGTAGTAAGAGTTGCTTCGAACCTCAAAGTAATGCGACAGTGATGTCAAAAATATTGTTCATGATCTCAAACTGATGCGACAGTGATGTAGTAAGAATTGCTAATGAACTCAAAATGATGCTAACAGAAATGGAGTGAAAGTTTCGAATAACCTCAAAGTGATGCTAACAGTCATGTAGTAAGTGTTGATACGAACCTCAAAATATTGCGACAGTGATTTCGGAAGCATTTCTAATAAACTCAAATTGATGCTAACAGTAATGTAGTGATAGTTGCTACTAAACTCAAAGTGATGCTATGTAGTAAGAGTTGCTACGAACCTTAAAATAATGCAGCAATAATGTAGTAAGAGTTGCTACGAACCTCAAAATAATGTGACAGTGATGTCAGAAGAATTGCAAAAGATCTCAAAATGATGCGACAGTGATGTAGTAAGAATTGCTAATGAACTCAAAATGATGCTAACAGTAATGGAGTGAAAGTTTCGAATAACCTCAAAGTGATGCTGACAGTCATGTAGTAAGTGTTGCTACAAACCTCAAAATAATGCGACAGTAATGTAATAAAAGTTGCTACGAACCTCAAAATATTGCGACAGTGATGTCGGAAGGATTGCTAATGAACTCAAAATGATGCTAACAGTAATGTAGTGATAGTTGCTAATAAACTCAGTGATGCTTACAGTAATGTAGTAAGTGTTTCCAACAACCTAAAAGTGATGCTGTCAGTCATGTAGTAACAGTTGCTTCTAACCTCAAAATGATGCTAACAGTAATGTAGTGATAGTTGCTAATAAACTCAGTGATGCTTACAGTAATGTAGTCAGTGTTTCAAACAACCTCAAAGTGATGCTGACAGTCATGTAGTAAGAGTTTCTACTAACCTCAATTTAATGCTACAGTGATGTCTATGATTGCTAATAAACTCAAAATGATGCAAAAAGTAATGTAGTGATTGTTGCTAATCAACTCAGTGATGCTTACAGTAATGTAGTAAGTGTTTCGAACAACCTCAAAGTGACGCTGACAGTCATGTAGTAAGAGTTGCTTCTAACCTCAAAATGATGCTAAAAGTAATGTAGTGATAGTTGCTAAAGAACTCAAAGTGATGCTGATAGTAATGTAGTGATAGTTGCTAATGAACTCAAAGTGATGCTGACAGTAATGTTGTAAGAGTTGCTTCGAACCTCAAACTAATGCGACAGTGATGTCAAAAGAATTGTTAATGATCTCAAACTGATGCGACAGTGATGTAGTAAGAATTGCTAATGAACTCAAAATGATGCTAACAGTAATGGAGTGAAAGTTTCGAATAACCTCAAAGTGATGCTGACAGTCATGTAGTAAGTGTTGCTCCGAACCTCAAAATATTGCGACAGTGATGTCGGAAGCATTTCTAATAAACTCAAAATGATGCTAACAGTAATGTAGTGATAGTTGCTAATGAACTCAAAGTGATGCTGACAGTCATGTAGTAATAGTTGCTACGAACCTTAAAATAATGCAACAATAATGTAGTAAGAGTTGCTACGAACCTCAAAATAATGTGACAGTGATGTCAGAAGAATTGCAAATGATCTCAAAATGATGCGACAGTGATGTAGTACGAATTGATAATGAACTCAAAATGATGCTAACAGTAATGGAGGGAAAGTTTCGAATAACCTCAAAGTGATGCTGACAGTCATGTAGAAAGTGTTACGAATAACCTCAAAGTGATGCTGACAGTCATGTACTAAGAGTTGCTACGAACCTCAAAATAATGCGACAGTAATGTAGTAATAGTTGCTACGAACCTCAAAATATTGCGACAGTGATGTCGGAAGAATTGCTAATGAACTCAAAATGATGCTAACAGTAATGTAGTGATAGTTGCTAATCAACTCAGTGGTGCTTACAGTAATGTAGTAAGTGTTTCGAATAAACTCAAAGTGATGCTGACAGTCATGTAGTAAGAGTTGCTTCGAACCTCAAAATAATGCGACAGTGATGTCGGAAGAATTGCTAATGATCTCAAAATGATGCGACAGTGATGTAGTAAGAATTGCTAATGAACTCAAAATGATGCTAACAGTAATGGAGTGAAAGTTTCGAATAACCTCAAAGTGATGCTGACAGTCATGTAGTAAGTGTTGCTCCGAACCTCAAAATATTGCGACAGTGATGTCGGAAGAATTGCTAATGAACTCAAAATTATGCTAACAGTAATGTAGATATAGTTGCTAATTAACTCAGTGATGCTTACAGTAATGTAGTAAGTGTTTCCAACAACCTAAAAGTGATGCTGTCAGTCATGTAGTAACAGTTGCTTCTAACCTCAAAATGATGCGAACAGTAATGTAGTGATAGTTGCTATTAACTCAGTGATGCTTAAAGTAATGTAGTAAGTGTTTCCAACAACCTCAAAGTGATGCTGACAGTCATGTAGTAAGAGTTTCAAACAACCTCAAAGGGATGCTGACAGTCATGTAGTAAGAATTGCTAATGAACTCAATTTAATGCTACAGTGATGTCGAAAGAATTTCTAATGAACTCAAAATGATGCTAACAGTAATGTAGTGATAGTTGCTAATAAACTCAAAGTGATGCTGACAGTCATGTAGTAAGAGTTGCTACGAACCTTAAAATAATGCAACAATAATGTCGGAAGAGTTGCTACGAACCTCAAAATATTGCGACAGTGATGTCGGAAGAATTGCTAATGAACTTAAAATGATGCTAACAGTAATGTAGTGATAGTTGCTAATCAACTCCGTGATGCATACAGTAATGTAGTAAGTGTTTCGAATAACCTCAAAGTGATGGTGACAGTCATGTAGTAAGAGTTGCTACGAACCTCAAAATAATGCGACAGTGATGTCGGAAGAATTGCTAATGACCTCAAAATGATGCGACAGTGATGTAGTAAGAATTGCTAATGAACTCAAAATGATGCTGACAGTAATGGAGTGAAAGTTTTGAATAACCTCAAAGTGATGCTGACAGTCATGTCGTAAGAGATGCTACAAACCTCAATTTAATGCTCCAGTGATGTCTATGAATTGCTAATAAACTCAAAATGACGCTAACAGTAATGTAGTGATAGTTGCTTCTAACCTCAAAATGATGCTAAAAGTAATGTAGTGATAGTTGCTAATGAACTCAAAGTGATGCTGACAATAATGTAGTGATAGTTGCTAATGAACTCAAAGTGATGCTGACAGTAATGTAGTAAGTGTTTCGAAAAACCTCAAAGTGATGCTGACAGTCATGTAGTAAGAGTTGCTACTAACCTCAATTTAATGCTACAGTGATGTCTATGAATTGCTAATAAACTCAAAATGATACTAACAGTAATGTAGTGATAGTTGCTAATAAACTCAAAGTGTGCTGACAGTAATGTAGTAAGAGTTGCTACGAACCTTTAAATAATGCAACAGTAATGAACTCAAAATGATGCTAACAGTAATGGAGTGAAAGTTTCGAATAACCTCAAAATGATGCTGATGGTCATGTAGTAAGAGTTGCTACGAACCTCAAAATAATGCGACAGTAATGTAGTAAGAGTTGCTACGAACCTTTAAATAATGCAACAGTAATGTAATAAAAGTTGCTACGAACCTCAAAATAATGCGACAGTGATTCCAGAAGAATTGCTAAAGATCTCAAAATGATGTGACAGTGATTCAGTAAGAATTGCTAATGAACTCAAAATGATGCTAACAGTAATGGAGGGAACGTTTCGAATAACCTCAAAGTGATGCTGACGGTCATGTAGTAAGAGTTGCTACGAACCTTAAAATAATACAACAGTAATGTAGTTAGAGTTGCTTTGAACCTAAAAAATAATGCGACAGTGATGTCAGAAGAAATGTAATGAACTCAAAATGATGCTAACTGTAATGTAGTGAAAGTTTCGAATAACCTCAAAGTGATGCTGACAGTCACGTGGTTAGAGTTGCGAGTAACCTAAAAATGATGCTGATTGTAATGTAGTAAGAGTTGCTACGAACCTCAAAATAATGCAACAGTGATGTCAGAAGAATTGCTAATGAACTCAAAATGATGCTGACAGTGATTTTGAAAGAATTGCTAATAAACTAAAAATGATGCTAACAGTAACGTAGTGATAGCTGCTAAGAACTTAAAAATGATGCTACAGTGATGTAGGAAGATTTTAATGAAATCAAAAATGATTTTGACAGTGATGTCTTATGAATTGCTAATGAACTCAAAATGATGCTAACAGTAATGTAGTGATAGTTGCTAATCAACTCAGTGATGCTTACAGTAATGTAGTAAGTGTTTCGAACAACCTCAAAGTGATGCTGACAGTCATGTAGTAAGAGTTGCTATGAACCTCAAAATAATGCGACAGTGATGTCAGAAGAATTGCTAATGATATCAAATTGATGCGACAGTGATTTAGGAAGAATTGCTAATGAACTCAAAATGATGCCAAGATTAATGGAGTGAAAGTTTCGAATAACCTCAAAGTGATGGTGAAAGTCATGTAGTAAGAGTTGCTACGAACCTCAAAATAATGCTACAGTGATGTAGTAAGAATTGCTAATGATCTCAAAATGATGCGACAGTGATGTCGGAAGAATTGCTATTGAACTCAAAATGATGCTAACAGTAACGTAGTGATAGTTTCTAATCAACTCAGTGATGCTTACAGTAATTTAGTAAGTGTTTCGAACAACCTCAAAGTGATGCTGACAGTCATGTAGTAAGTGTTTTGAACAACCTCAAAGTAATGCTGATAGTCATGTAGTAAGAGTTGCTACGAACCTCAAAATAATGCAACAGTGATGTCAGAAGAATTGCTAATGATCTGAAAATGATGCTACAGTGATTTCGTAAGAATTGCTAATGACCTCAAAATGATGCTACAGTGATTTAGTAAGAATTGCTAATGAACTCAAAATGATGCTAAAAGTAATGTAGTGATAGTTGCTAATAAACTCAGTGATGCTGACAGTAATGTAGTAAGAGTTTCGAACAACCTCAAAGTGATGCTGACAGTCATGTAGTCAGAGTTGCTACTAATCTCAAAATAATGCAAACGTAATGTAGTAAGATTTGCTAATGAACTCAAAATAATGCTACAGTGATGTCCAAAGACTTGATAATGATATCAAAATGATGCGACAGTGATGTAGTAAGAATTGCTCATGAACTCAAAATGATGCGACAGTGATGTCGTAAGAATTGCGAATAAACTAAAAATGATGCTAACGGTAATGTAGGAAGAGTTGAAACTAACCTCAAAATGATGCTACAGTAATGTAGTGATAGTTGCTAATCAACTCAGTGATGCTTACAGTAATGTAGTAAGAGTTTCGAACAACCTCAAAGTGATGCTGACAGTCATGTACTAAGAGTTGCTACTAACCTCAAAATAATGCAACAGTAATGTAGTAAAAGTTGCTACGAACCTCCGAATAATGCAACAGTGATGTCGGAAGAATTGCTAATGATCTCAAAATTATGTGACAGTGATGTAGTAAGAATTGCTAATGAACTCAAAATGATGCTAACAGTAATGGAGTGAAAGTTTCGAATAACCTCAAAGTGATGCTGACAGTCATGTGGTCAGAGTTGCGAGTAACCTAAAAATGATGCTTACAGTCATGTAGTAAGAGTTGAAACTAGAACAACAAACTGTCCTCTGATGGTTGGACAGGTTGGTTTGGTCCGTCCTCTCACTCATCATTAAAAGCCCTTATTACTCATCATTCATCCAATCTGACACTCACGTCTGCAGTGGGGAATCCCCAGCAACCCGCGGCCCACATGGAGCAGTCTCGGCCAATCACGTGGGGCCTGCAGCGGCACCGACCACCAAATGACTCGCAGGTGTCACTCTCAGCTCCAACCTCATGGCAGGCACAAGGCAGGGCGCCGTTGTTGAAGAGAGCCCAAGAGACACAGCTGAGCTGAGACAGAATGGAGACGAAGGACAGGAGGGACAACAGAGAAAAAGGAAACGTTAGCGAGACATTTTAGGAAAATTAGTTTAGTGGGGAAAAGGTTCTTAGCCAAACTTGCTAAATGGAAGGACAACAAAAAAACAAAGATCTTCAAAAGAAAATTAGCACAAAATGAAACCCTGCAAGAGAAAGTAAATCAAGAACTAAATATTCTTGAGGCTCAGGTCTTTAGTTCCAATGCTTGTAAATGACATCTGAATGCATTCACAACCCAAATCTGAGCAGATAGAAGCGTCCCAGTCAGGCCCAGTTTAGTTCCTCTAGAACATTCAGGGATACAGAACATGGACCAACTCAGGCTTGGAGACACCGACTTGACATGAAAGCTGTTGAGGCCACAGTTGCTGATGAAGTGGTCAGATTTCTCCAGTGGTTCTTGGTTCAGGGAGCTGGAGCTGGAGCTGCTCTCAGGCACCACCAGGACGTAATCCTGGAGAGACAGAAGGAAGAAGTCCAGGCCTGACAGAGGAGAAGGAGGCACAGAGTAGAAACAGCAGATACGTGTGGGGAAAGGGAGAGGGTATCAGTCCAGCAGAGGAGCAGGAAACCTACCACCACAGGGCTCTGCCTGCAGGAACCTGCAGGTGAGGAGGACCTGGTGGTCCGGCACATCCACAATGATCTGGTTTTCAGACACCGGCACGTTTCGGCAGCCGTAAGCGTGGGGACAGAAGGAGGCGTTGGCGTGGCCTGAAAGACACAAACAACCATCTCCATTTGAATGTTTCTCAAACAGCCGGAGCAGGAAAGCTAAGATGAATCAAAGATCCTCCACCCTGCCAGATCCGACCCTGGTAATGTAGACCTGCACAGGGTGGGTGGGGTGGAGCGGCTGGTGGTGGTGGAGGATGAAGACGTATCTGCCCAAAGCCTGGACACGGTGGAGTCCACCGCAGCGTTCTGAGTAGAAGGATGAGAGCGATGTTCAATGGTACATGTTTTCTTTCCTGAACCGCCGATGTTTCCAATCACGAATCTCAGTCATGAGATTTGAACATCATGGAGGAGTTCAAAAGTGTCAAACTGGGCCGGTCTCCATTTTATGAGTCCGGAGACCGAGGATAAAACTCCAAGTCCCTGGTTCAGATTTGACTCGTCTGAATCCAAACACAGCAGCGTTCTTCCACCAGGCCAGATGAGTTGATCATGATAACAAGATATCTTCATGCTACTACAACACACAAACTCATCAACAGAAAAGACTTCATGGTGGAACAACAAATCTCCTCCCAATGGGAAAAACATTGAGTTGAACAATCAACTTTTCCATGATGACATGGAGAGCTTGGCAGCAGCAGCAGGCTTCCATTGGGGGCTGATATGCCAGCTCCACTTAGCCTTCTTTGGAATGGTTTCACCTGGAGTGATGCTGTTATTGAGACCTTTTATCTGGAACAACACCACCTGCATGGAGACTGAGGACTTCAACAGATGCAGATGTTGACCCAGAATAAATCTAAATATTCCAGATGTGTTAAATCAATCCAGCAGCGGTGGTGGGAGCGTCGTAAACTCACTCACTCAGCAGCCGTCAGCCTCCGTACCTGCACGGAGTCCAGCCTGATGTGGTCTCTGTTGTCTGCTCCCAGAGGTGGTCTGTCACCTCTGAACCAGGGGGTTCATCTCTCTGGTGGGAGGGCAGTGGAGGAGCTGCAGCGGGGGAGGCCAGGATGGGTTCCTGTAGGAGGAGCTCTGGCCCTCCTTCAGCACCAGCCTGTGGGAGGGAGTTTGGAAATGTGAGGGGACACAGGAGGAGCTAAAGGGGGAGGGAAGGTGGATCAGAACCCTTCTAACAAGAGCGCTGAGGGGACACAGGAGGAGCTACAGGGGGAGGGGAGGTGGATCAGAACCCTTCTAACAAGAGCGCTGAGGGGACACAGGAGGAGCTACAGGGGGAGGGAAGGTGGATCAGAACCCTTCTAACAAGAGCGCTGAGGGGACACAGGAGGAGCTACAGGGGGAGGGGAGGTGGATCAGAACCCTTCTAACAAGACCGCTGAGGGGACACAGGAGGAGCTACAGGGGGAGGGAAGGTGGATCAGAACCGTTCTAACAAGAGCGCTGAGGGGACACAGGAGGAGCTACAGGGGGAGGGAAGGTGGATCAGAACCCTTCTAACAAGAGCACTGAGGGGACACGGGAGGAGCTACAGGGGGAGGGAAGGTGGATCAGAACCGTTCTAACAAGAACGCTGAGGGGACACAGGAGGAGCTACAGGGGGAGGGAAGGTGGATCAGAACCGTTCTAACAAGAGCGCTGTCCCACTAATGTTCCTCACCAGAATCCTCCTGTCAGGGGGGAACCGTCCATGGGTGCTGATGCAGCGGACTGAAGGTTCAACGTAGTCCATGCTGAACTGGTCTTTAGGCACCAGGTGGACTTTGTGCTAAAAACAGCAGAAAAAAAAGACAAAAAGGGGAGAATTTTAACAAAAGTATGCAAATGAGCTGAAGATCAAAATACAAAAAGTAAATCAAGGTTTTTTTCAAATGATTGCCAGCTATTTAGCTAAGAGAAGGACAAATGTCAATCAAGATGTCAGAATGGAACGATCCCACTGCCTTCTGGTCAAGGGAACCATGGAGATGCTAACTTCCTGTTGGACTATCAGGGTGTCTCATCCCTGACATGCTAACTTCCTGTTGGACGATAAGCGTGTCTCATCCCTGACATGTTAACTTCCTGTTGGATGATAAGCGTGTCTCATCCCTGACATGCTAACTTCCTGTTGGACGATAAGCGTGTCTCATCCCTGACATGCTAACTTCCTTTTGGACAATCAGGGTGTCTCATCCCTGACATGCTAACTTCCTGTTGGACGATAAGGGTGTCTCATCCCTGACATGCTAACTTCCTGTTGGACTATAAAGCCTGATTTAAGCCTGATTTATGCTTCTGAGTCGCGTAGTATTCATACCTCCGCCGTAGCCTGAAACGCGCCTCCAAAAAATCCTGCTTACGCATAGCGTCGACGCGTGGTGACGTCATCGTCGAGTACTGTGATTGGTCCGCTCAGAACGCTATTTCCGGTTCAGTCGCGGCACAGCAACACCACCATTTTCAAAGTTTCTGTGGTAAAAGCTCCAAGAAAAAATGGACCAAGCTGAAGAAAGGATTATCGAGGAGGTGCTCAAGTACGACCACCTCTACAACGCCTCTTCGCGGCACTACAAAGACTGACAAATGGCCAACAATTGTTGTCTGTGACCGGAAGAAAACCAAGGAATCCAACAAGAGCCCCGTAAACAATACAAAGACAAAGCCACACCCCTAGCGGCTTGGCGGTGTATTGCAGAGCAACGCGTTCCCTCGACGCAGAATAAACCAGGCTTTGCAGTCGCACCTGTTTTACGCCCCCGTGCCAGATAAGGACCCCCATCGGGCTGTGCCACTCTGGAGGGAGCGCGTCTCACAGTCAGTCAGTGGAACCATGCGGATCCGGGCCGGAGCTGTGGGAAGGAGCGCCAATTGTATCGGGTTGTTGTTTTCTGGACTGCAGCAGAACAGGAGCAGCCGGGACTGGAATATAGAAGTAGGTTATCTTGAAGTTGACTCAGTTATGGTGAACGACATTGTGGTTCAACACTTTAATGAGCTTTAAGGCAAACACATTTCATGAGGAAACAACGCCGGAATTGGACGGATTTCAGCGGCACACAACAACGTATCCGATACACCTCATTGGAAACCTGGTGGTCTAAGACTAAGAAACACCAGTCACCAAGAAGAAAGGAACTTTTAGCTGAGTACTCATGTTCTTTTCTGCAGGTTGAATGTGGCATTTGTTGGACAGAAGCGTCTCATCTCAACAAAAGCACCTCTTCAGTGCTGAGGCATGATGGGGCCAGGCATGAGAATGAAGTCCCAGATCCACCAGGATGAACTCAGGTATACAGCCACTCTCCAACTGACTCACAGTTGCTTCATTGATCATTAATTCCTATTCATTTCTTCTCTCCTTCATCTTTAACCATCCAGCTTCCAGGAAGCAGATGCTGGATGAGGCTCTGCTGAATTTGATCCTGAAGGACTGCCAGCCCCTCAGCACTGTTGAGAGGGAAGGGTTCAGGGAACTGGTTCAGGTCCTTGAGCCTCATATGTTTGCCAACCAGAAAGGTTTGTGTGGAAATGATCTAAAGCAGTCGTTGATATCTCCAGTTTATTTCATCTCTAATTTCAATGTATTGATTTACTCTGGGTGTCATTTTCAGACCATCAAACAAACGGTGGCCAAAAAGTACCAGGAGGAACGGGAAGGAGTGAAAAAGGAAGTCCAGCTGCCATGTGGGCATCTGTGGACATGGAGGCTCCCTTGGCTCTGACCTGTCACTGCATTAGTGAGAATGAATGTGTTGGGAGTGCAAGACTTTCCACAAAGTCACCCTGCATCATTTTGAGGTTCCTAGCAACTCTCACTACATCAGTGTCGCATCATTTCTTAGGTTAGTAGCAACTCTCATTACATCACTGTCGCATCATTTTGAGGTTTTTAGCAACTCTCATTACATCACTTTCAACATCATTTTGAGGTTTGTAGCAACTCTTAATACATCACAGTAGTTTCATTATGAGCTTCATCGCAATTATCGCATCACTGTCGCATCATTTTTAGGATAGTAGCAACTCTCACCACATCACTGTAGCATAATTTCTTAGGTTTGTAGCCACTCTCATTACATCACTTTAGCATCATTTGGACATTTGTAGCAACTCTCATTACATCACTGTCGCATCATTTTGAGGATAGTCGCAACTCTCACGACATTACTGGAGCATCATTTTGAGATTCCTAGCAAATGTCATTACATCACTGTACCATCATTTTGAGGTTCGTAGCAACTCTCACCACATCACCGTAGCATCAATTCTTAAGTAAGTAGCAACTCCCATGACATCACTGTAGCATCATTTCTTAGGTAAGTAGCAACCCTCATTACATCACTGTAGCATCATTTCTTAGGGAAGTAGCAACTCTCATTACACCGCTTTAGCATTATTTTGAAATTACTATCAAGTCTCACCACATCACTGTAGCATCACTTCTTAGATTTGTAGCAACTCTCATTACATCACTTTAGCACCATTTTGAGATTAGTATCAACTCTCACTACATCACTGTCAGCATCATTTTGAGATTTGTATCAACTCTCACTACATCATTGCCACCTCATTTTGAGGATCGTTGCAACTCTCACCACATCACTGTCGCATCATTTTGAGGATCGTAGCAACTCTCACTACATCACTGTCGCATCATTTTGAGGATAGTCGCAACTCTCATTACATCACTGTAGCATCATTTTGAGATTCGTAGGAACTCTCATTACATCACTGTAGCATCATTTTGAGGTTCGTAGCAACTCTCACCACATCACTGTAGCATCATTTCTTAGGTAAGTAGCAACTCTCATTACATCACTGTAGCATCATTTTGAGGTTCGTAGCAACTCTCACCACATGACTGTCGCATCATTTCTCAGTTAAGTAGCAACTCTCATTACATCACTTTAGCATGATTTTGAAATTACTATCAACTCTCAGCACGTCTGTAGCATAATTTCTTAGGTTTGTAGCAACTCTCATTACATCACTCTAGCATCATTTGGTCATTTGTAGCAACTCTCATTACATCACTGTAGCATCATTTCTTAGGTTTGTAGCCACTCTCATTACATCACTTAAGCATCATTTGGACATTTGTAGCAACTCTCATTACATCACTGTCGCATCATTTTGAGGGTAGTCGCAACTCTCACGACATTGCTGGAGCATCATTTTGAGATTCCTAGCAACTGTCATTACATCACTGTACCATCATTTTGAGGTTCGTAGCAACTCTCACCACATCACTGTAGCATCATTTCTTAAGTAAGTAGCAACTCTCATTTCATCACTGTAACATCATTTTGCGGTTCGTAGCAACTCTCACTACACCACTTTAGCATTATTTTGAAATTAGTATCAACTCTGACCACATCACTGTAGCATCACTTCTTAGGTTTGTCGCAACTCTCATTACATCACTTAACATCATTTTGAGGATCGTAGCAACTCTCACTAAATCACTTTAGCATGATTTTGAGGATCGTAGCAACTCTCACCACATCACTGTAGCATAATTTCTTAGGTTTGTAGCAAATCTCGTTACATCATTGTAGCATCATTTTGCGGTTCGTAGCAAACCTCACTACATCACTGTAGCATCATTTTGAGGATCGTAGCAACTCTCAATACATCATTGTCGCATCATTTTGAGGATAGTCGCAACTCTCACGACATTACTGTAGCATCATTTCTTAGGTTTGTAGCAAATCTCATTACATCACTCTGGCATCATTTTGAGATTCGTAGCAACTCTCATTGCATCACTGTAGCATCATTTTGCGGTTCGTAGCAAACCTCACTACATCATTGTAGCATCATTTCTTAGGGAAGTATCAACTGTCATTACACCACTTTCGCTTTATTTTGAAATTACTATCAACTCTCACCACAACACTGTCAGTATAATTTATTAGGTTAGTAGCAACTGTCATAACATCACTGTAGCATCAATTCTTAAGTAAGTAGCAACTCCCATGACATCACTGTAGCATTATTTCTTAGGTAAGTAGCAACTCTCATGACATCACTTTAGCATGATTTTGAAATTACTATCAACTCTCACCACATCACTGTAGCATCATTTCTTAGGTTTGTAGCAAATCTCATTACATCACTCTAGCATCATTTTGAGATTAGTAGCAACTCTCATTACATCACTGTAGCATTATTTTGAGGTTCGTAGCAAACCTCACTACATCACTGTAGCATCATTTCTTAGGGAAGTAGCAACTTTCATTACACCGCTTTAGCATTATTTTGAAATTACTATCAAGTCTCACCACATCATTGTAGCATCACTTCTTAGATTTGTAGCAACTCTCATTACATCACTTTTGCATCATTTTGAGATTTGTATCAACTCTCACTACATCATTGCCACCTCATTTTGAGGATCGTAGCAACTCTCACCACATCACTGTCGCATCATTTTGAGGATCGTAGCAACTCTCACTACATCACTGTCGCATCATTTTGAGGATAGTCGCAACTCTCACGACATGACTGTAGCATTATTTTGAGGTTTTAAGCAACTCTCACAACATTACTGTAAGCATCATTTTGAGCATCGTAGCAACTCTCACTACATCACTTTACCATCATTTTGAGATTAGTCGCAACTCTCACTACATCACTGTCGCATCATTTCTTAGGTTAGTAGCAACTCTCACTACATCACTGTCGCATCATTTCTTAGGTTAGTAGCAACTCTCACCACATCACTGTAGCATCATTTCTTAGGTAAATAGCAACCCTCATTACATCACTGTAGCATCATTTTGCGGTACGTAGCAATTCTCACTACATCACTGTAGCATCATTTCTTAGGTTAGTAGCATCTCCCATGACATCACTGTAGCATCATTTTGAGGTTTGTAGCAACTCTCACTACATTACTGGAAGCATCAGTTTGAGCATCGTACCAACTCTGCCTACATCACTGTAGCATCATTTCTTCGGTTAGAAGCAACTCTCATGACATCACTTTAGCATGATTTTGAAATTACTATCAACTCTCACCACAACACTGTCAGTATAATTTCTTAGGTTAGTAGCAACTGTCATAACATCACTGTAGCATCATTTTGAGGATCGTAGCAACTCTCACCACATCACTGTAGCATCATTTTGAGGATCGTAGCAACTCTCAATACATCATTGTCGCATCATTTTGAGGATAGTCGCAACTCTCACGACATTACTGTAGCATCATTTCTTAGGTTTTAGCAAATCTCGTTACATCACTCTAGCATCATTTTGAGATTCGTAGCAACTCTCATTACATCACTGTAGCATCATTTTGCGGTTCGTAGCAAACCTCACTACATCACTGTAGCATCATTTTGAGGAACGTAGCAACTCTCAATACATCATTGTCGCATCATTTTGAGGATCGTCACAACTCTCACGACATTACTGTAGCATCATTTCTTAGGTTTGTAGCAAATCTCATTACATCACTCTAGCATCATTTTGAGATTCGTAGCAACTCTCATTTCATCACTGTAGCATCATTTTGCGGTTCGTAGCAAACCTCACTACATCACTGTAGCATCATTTCTTAGGGAAGTATCAACTGTCAATACACCACTTTCGCTTTATTTTGAAATTACTATCAACTCTCACCACAACACTGTCAGTATAATTTCTTAGGTTAGTAGCAACTGTCATAACATCACTGTAGCATCATTTTGAGGATCGTAGCAACTCTCACCACATCACTGTAGCATCATTTCTTAGGTTTGTAGCCGCTCTCATTACATCACTTAAGCATCATTTGGACATTTGTAGCAACTCTCATTACATCACTGTCGCATCATTTTGAGGATAGTCGCAACTCTCACGACATTACTGGAGCATCATTTTGAGATTCCTAGCAACTGTCATTACATCACTGTACCATCATTTTGAGGATCGTAGCAACTCTCACGACATCACTTTAGCGTGATTTTGAAATTACTATCAACTCTCACTACATCACTGTTGCATCATTTTGACATTTGTAGCAACTCTTGTTATATAACTGTAGCATCATTTCTTAGGTTAGTAGAAACTCCCATGACATCACTGCAGCATCATTTTGAGGTTTGTAGCAACTCTCACGACATTACTGGAAGTATCAGTTTTAGGTTCGTAGCAACTTTCACCACATCACTGTAGCATCATTTGTTTGGTTAGAAGCAACTCTTATGACATCGCTTTAGCATGATTTTGAAATTACTATCAACTCTCACCACAAAACTGTCAGCATAATTTCTTAGGTTAGCAGCAACTGTCATCACATCACTGTAGAATCATTTTGAGGATCGTAGCAACTCTCACTACATCATTGTGGCATCATTTTGAGGATAGTCGCAACTCTCACGACATTACTGTAGCATCATTTTGAGATTCGTAGCAACTCTCACCACATCACTGTAGCATCATTTCTTAGGTAAGTAACAACTCTCATTACATCACTTCAGCGTGATTTTGAAATTACTATCAACTCTCACCACATCACTGTCGCATCATTTTGATGTTCGTAGCAACTCTTACTACATTATTTTTGCATTATTTAAAGGTTCGTAGCAACTCTCACTACATTACTGTTAGCATCATTTTGAGTTTATTAGCAATTCTTCCGACATCACTGTCGCAATATTTTGAGGTTCGTAGCAACTCTTAGTACATGACTTTCAGCATCACTTTGAGGTTATTCGAAACGTTCACTCCATTACTGTTCGCATCATTTTGAGTTCATTAGCAATTCTTGCGACATCACTGTCACATCATTTTGAGATCATTAGCAATTCTTCCGACATCAATGTCGCATTATTTTGAGGTTCGTAGCAACTCTTACTACATGACTGTTGCATTATTTAAAGGTTCGTAGCAACTCTTACTACATTACTGTTAGCATCACTGTGTTTATAGCAAATATCACTACATTACTGTTAGCATCATTTTGAGTTCATTAGCAATTCTTACGACATCACTGTCCCATCAGTTTAAGATCATTTCCAATTCTTTTGACATCACTGTCGCATAATTTTGAGGTTCGAAGCAACTCTTACTACTTTACTGTTGCATTATTTTAAGGTTCGTAGCAACCCTTACTACATGACTGTAAGCATCACTTTGAGGTTATTCGAAAGTTTAACTCCATTACTGTTAGCATCATTTTGAGTTCATGAGCAATTCTTACGACATCACTGTCGCATCATTTTGAGATCATGACCAATTCTTCTGACATCACTGTCGCATCATTTTTACATCTTTAGCAATTCTTCTGACATCACTGTCGCATTATTTTGAGGTTCGTAGCAACTCTTACTAAATGACTTTCAGCATCACTTTGAGGTTATTCGAAAGTTTCACTCCCATACTGTTAGCATCATCTTGAGTTCATTAGCAATTCTTCCGACATCACTGTCGCAATATTTAAAGGTTCGTAGCAACTTTTACTACATTACTGTCACATTATTTTGAGGTTCGTAGCAACTCTTACTACATGACTGTCAGCATCACTTTGAGGTTATTCGAAACTTTCACTCCATTACTGTTAGCATCATTTTGAGATCATTAGCGATTCTTACTAAATCACTGTCGAATCATTTTGAGATCATTAGCAATTCTTCTGACATCACTGTCACATTATTTTTAGGTTCGTAGCAACTCTTACTACATTATTGTTGCATTATTTTAAGGTTCGTAGCAACTCTTACTACATTACTGTCAGCATCACTTTGAGTTTATGAGCAACTATCACTCCATTACTGTTACCATCATTTTGAGTTCATTAACAATTCTTACGACATCACTGTCGCATCATTTTTAGATGATTAGCAATTCTTACGACATCACTGTAGCATTATTTTGAGGTTCGTAGCAACTCTTACTACATTACTTTCAGCATCATTTTTAGGTTACTCGAAACTCTGACCACATGATTGTCAGCATCACTTTGAGGTTGTTCAAAACTTTCACTCCATTACTGTAAGCATCACTGAGTTTTTTAGCAACTATCACTACATTACTGTTTGCATCATTTTGAGTTTCATACCAATTCTTACGACATCACTGTAGCAGCATTTTTAGGTTATTTTCAACTCTTCCTCCATTACGTCAGCATCATTTTGAGTTCATTACAATGCTTACTACGTCACTGTTGCATCATTTTAAGATCATTAGCAATTCTTCCAACATCACTGTTGCATTATTTGGAGGTTCATAGCAACTGTTACTACATGACTGTCAGCATCACTTTGAGGTTGTTCGAAACACTTACTACATTACTGTAAGCATCACTGAGTTTATTAGCAACTATCACTACATTACTGTTAGCATCATTTTGAGTTCATGAGCAATTCTTCCGACATCACTGTCGCAATATTTTGAGGTTCGTAGCAACTTTTACTACATTACTGTCGCATTATTTTGAGGTTCGTAGCAACTCTTACTGCATGACTGTCAGCATCACTTTGAGGTTATTCGAAAGTTTCACTCCATTACTGTTAGCATCATTTTGAGTTCATGAGCAATTCTTACTACATCACTGTCGCATCATTTACAGATCATGAGCAATTCTTCTGACATCACTGTCACATTATTTTGAGGTTCGTAGCAACTCTTACTACATTATTGTTGCATTATTTTAAGGTTCGTTGCAACACTTACTACATTACTGTCAGCATCACTTTGAGTTTTTTTGCAACTATCACTACATTACTGTGATCATCATCTTGAGTTCATTAGCAATTCTTCCGACATCACTGTCGCAGTATTTTAAGAATTGTAGCAACATTACTACATTACTGTCGCATTATTTTGAGATTCGTAGCAACACTTACTACATGACTGTCAGCATCACTTTGAGGTTATTCAAAAGTTTCACTCCATTAATGTTAGCATCATTTTGAGTTCATTAGCAATTCTTACTACATCACTGTCGCAATATTTTGAGGTTCGTAGCAACTTTTATTCCATTACTGTCGCATTATTTTGAGGTTCGTCGCAACTCTTAGTACATGACTGTCAGCATCACTTTGAGGTTATTCGAAACGTTCACTCCAATACTGTTAGCATCATTTTGAGTTTATGAGCAATTCTCATGACATCACTGTAGCATTAAATTGAGGTTAGTAGCAACTCTTACTACATGACTGTCAGCATCACTTTGAGGTTGTTTGAAACACTTACTACATTACTGTCAGCATCACTGAGTTTATTAGAAACTATCACTACATTACTGTTAGCATCATTTTGAGGTTAGAAGCAACTGTTACTACATGACTGACAGCATCACTTTTTGGTTTTTTCGAAACACTTCCTACATTACTGTAAGCATCACTGAGTTAATTAGCAACTATCACTACATTACTGTTAGCATCATTTTGAGTTCATTAGCAATTCTTACTACATCACTGTCGCATCATTTTGAGATCATTAGCAATTCTTCCGACATCACTGTCGCAATATTTTGAGGTTCGTAGCAACTTTCACTACATTACTGTCGCATTATTTTGAGGTTCGTAGCAACACTTACTACATGACTGTAAGCATCACTTTGAGGTTATTCGAAAGTTTAACTCCATTACTGTTAGCATCATTTTGAGTTCATTAGCAATTCTTACGACATCACTGTCGCATCATTTTGAGATCATGACCAATTCTTCTGACATCACTGTCGCATCATTTTTACATCTTTAGCAATTCTTCTGACATCACTGTCGCATTATTTTGAGGTTCGTAGCAACTTTTACGACATTACTGTCGCATTATATTGAGGTTCGTAGCAACTCTTACTACATGACTGTCAGCATCACTTTGAGGTTATTCGAAACTTTCACTCCATTACTGTCAGCATCATTTTGAGTTCATTAGCAATTCTTACGACATCACAGTAGCATTAAATTGAGTTCATTAGCAATACTTACGACATCACAGTCGCATTAAATTGAGTTCAGTAGCAACTTTTACTACATGACTGTCAGCATCACTTTGAGGTTGTTCGAAACTCTTACTACATTACTGTAAGAATCACTGAGTTTATTAGCAACTATCACTACATTACTGTTAGCATCATCTTGAGTTCATTTGCAATTCTTACGAAATCACTGTAGCATCATTTTGAGATCATTAGCAATTCTTCTGACATCAATGTCGCATTTTTTTGAGGTTCGTAGCAACTCTTACTACATTACTGTCAGCATCACTTTGAGGTTGTTCGAAACGTTCACTCCATTTCTGTAAGCATCATTTTGAGTTTATTAGCAATTCTTTTTAAATCACTGTCGCATCATTTTGAGATCTTTAGCAATTCTTCCGACATAACTGTCGCAATATTTCGAGGTTCGTAGCAACTTTTACTACATTACTGTCGCATTATTTTGAGGTTCGTAGAAACTCTTACTACATGACTGTCAGCATCACTTTGAGGTTATTCGAAACTTTCCCTCCATTACTGTTAGCATCATTTTGAGTTCATTTGCAGTTCTTACTACATCACTGTCACATCATTTTGAGATCTTTAGCAATTCTTCTGACATCACATTCGCATCATTTTGAGATCATGACTGTCTGACATGACTGTCAGCATCACTTTGAGGTTGTTTGAAACACTTACTACATTACTGTCAGCATCACTGAGTTTATTAGAAACTATCACTACATTACTGTTAGCATCATTTTGAGGTTAGAAGCAACTGTTACTACATGACTGACAGCATCACTTTTTGGTTTTTTCGAAACACTTCCTACATTACTGTAAGCATCACTGAGTTTAATAGCAACTATCACTACATTACTGTTAGCATCATCTTGAGTTCATTAGCAATTCTTACGACATCACTGTCGCATCATTTTGAGATCATTAGCAATTCTTCCGACATCACTGTCGCATCATTTTGAGATCATTAGCCATTCTTCCGACATCACTGTCGCAATATTTTGAGGTTCGTATTAACTCTTACTACATGACTGTCAGCATCACTTTGAGGTTATTCGAAACGTTCACTCCATTAATGTTAGCATCAAATTGAGTTCATTAGCAATTCTTACTAAATCACTGTCGCATCATTTTGAGATCTTTAGCAATTCATCTGACATCACTGTCGCAATATTTTGAGGTTCGTCGCAACTTTTTCTACATTACTGTCGCATTATTTTGAGGTTCGTCGCAACTCTTACGACATGACCGTCAGCATCACTTTGAGGTTATTCGAAACTTTCACTCCATTACTGTTAGCATCATTTTGAGTTCATTAGCAATTCTTACTACATCACTGTCGCATCATTTTGAGATCATTAGCAATTCTTACTACATCACTGTCGCATTATTTTGAGGTTCATAGAAACTCTTACTACATGACTGTCAGCATCACTTTGAGGTTATTCGAAACGTTCACTCCATTACTGTTAGCATCATTTCTAGATCTTCAGCAATTCTTCTGACATCACTGTCGCATTATTTTGAGGTTCGTCGCAACTCTTACTACATGACTGTCAGCATCACTTTGAGGTTATTCGAAACTTTCACTCCATTACTGTTAGCATCAATTTGAGTTCATTAGCACTTCTTACTTAATCACTGTAGCATCATTTTGAGATCATTAGCAATTCTTCTGACATCACTGTCGCATTTTTTTGAGGATCGTAGCAACTCTTACTACATAACTGTCAGCATCACTTTGAGGTTGTTTGAAACGTTCACTCCATTACTGTTGGCATCATTTTGAGTTCATTGGCGATTCTTACTACATCACTGTCGCATCATTCTGAGATAATTAGCAATTCTTCCGACATTACTGTCGCATTATTTTGAGGTTCGTAGCAACTCTTACGACATGACCGTCAGCATCACTTTGAGGTTATTCGAAACTTTCACTCCATTAATGTTAGCATCATTTTGAGTTCATTAGCAATTCTTACTACATCACTGTCGCATCATTTTGAGATCATTAGCAATTCTTCCGACATCAGTGTCGCAATATTGTGAGGTTCGTAGCAACTTTTACTACATTACTGTTGCATTATTTTAAGGTTCGTTGCAACACTTACTACATGACTGTCAGCATCACTTTGAGGTTATTCAAAACTTTCACTCCATTACTGTTAGCATCATTTTGAGTTCATTGTCAATTCTTACGACATCACAGTAGCATTAAATTGAGTTCATTAGCAACTCTTACTACATGACAGTCAGCATCACTTTGAGGTTGTTAGAAACTCTTACTACATTACTGTAAGTACACTGAGTTTAATAGCAACTATCACTACATTACTGTTAGCATCATCTTTAGTTCATTAGCAATTCTTACGACGTCACTGTCGCATCATTTTGAGATCATTTGCAATTCTTCTGACATCACTGTCGCAATATTTTGAGGTTCGTATTAACTCTTACTACATGACTGTCAGCATCACTTTGAGGTTATTCGAAACTTTCACTCCATTACTGTTAGCATCAATTTGAGTTCATTAGCACTTCTTACTTAATCACTGTAGCATCATTTTGAGATCATTTGCAATTCTTCTGACATCACTGTCGCAATATTTTGAGGTTCGTATTAACTCTTACTACATGACTGTCAGCATCACTTTGAGGTTATTCGAAACTTTCACTCCATTACTGTTAGCATCAATTTGAGTTCATTAGCACTTCTTACTTAATCACTGTAGCATCATTTTGAGATCATTAGCAATTCTTCTGACATCACTGTCGCAATATTTTGAGGTTCGTAGCAACTTTTTCTACATTACTGTCGCATTATTTTTAGGTTCGTAGCAACTCTTACGACATGACCGTCAGCATCACTTTGAGGTTATTCGAAACTTTCACTCCATTAATGTTAGCATCATTTTGAGTTCATTAGCAATTCTTACTACATCACTGTTGCATCATTTTGAGATCATTAGCAATTCTTCCGACATCACTGTCGCAATATTTTGAGGTTCGTAGCAACTTTTACTACATTATTGTCGCATTATTTTAAGGTTCGTTGCAACACTTACTACATGACTGTCATCATCACTTTGAGGTTATTCGAAACTTTCACTCCATTACTGTTAGCATCATTTTGAGTTCATTCGCAATTCTGACTACATCACTGTCGCATTATTTTGAGGTTCGTAGCAACTCTTACTGCATGACTGTCAGCATCATTTTGAGGTTGTTCGAAACACTTAGTACATTACTGTAAGCATCACTGAGTTGATTAGCTACGATCACTACATTACTTTTAGCATCATTTTGAGTTCATGAGCAATTCTTACGAAATCACTGTCGCATCATTTTGAGATCTTTAGCAATTCTTTTGACATAACTGTCGCATTATTTTGAGGTTCGTAGCAACTCTGACTACATTACTGTCAGCATCACTTTGAGGTTATTCGAAACTTTCACTCCATTACTGTTAGCATCAATTTGAGTTCATTAGCACTTCTTACTTAATCACTGTAGCATCATTTTGAGATCATTAGCAATTCTTCTGACATCACTGTCGCATTTTTTTGAGGTTCGTAGCAACTCTTACTACATGACTGTCAGCATCACTTTGAGGTTATTCAAAACTTTCACTCCATTACTGTTAGCATCATTTTGAGTTTATTAGCAATTCTTACTAAATCACTGTCGCATCATTTTGAGATTTTTAGCAATTCATCTGACATCACTGTCGCAATATTTTGAGGTTCGTAGCAACTTTTACTACATTATTGTCGCATTATTTTAAGGTTCGTTGCAACACTTACTACATGACTGTCAGCATCACTTTGAGGTTATTCGAAACTTTCACTCCATTACTGTTAGCATCATTTTGAGTTCATTCGCAATTCTGACTACATCACTGTCGCATTATTTTGAGGTTCGTAGCAACTCTTACTGAATGACTGTCAGCATCATTTTGAGGTTGTTCGAAACACTTAGTACATTACTGTAAGCATCACTGAGTTGATTAGCAACTATCACTACATTACTTTTAGCATCATTTTGAGTTCATGAGCAATTCTTACGAAATCACTGTCGCATCATTTTGAGATCTTTAGCAATTCTTTTGACATCACTGTCGCATTATTTTGAGGTTCGTAGCAACTCTGACTACATTACTGTCAGCATCACTTTGAGGTTATTCGAAACTTTCACTCCATTACTGTTAGCATCAATTTGAGTTCATTAGCACTTCTTACTTAATCACTGTAGCATCATTTTGAGATCATTAGCAATTCTTCTGACATCACTGTCGCATTTTTTTGAGGTTCGTAGCAACTCTTACTACATAACTGTCAGCATCACTTTGAGGTTGTTCGAAACGTTCACTCCATTACTGTTGGCATCATTTTGAGTTTATTAGCAATTCTTACTAAATCACTGTCGCATCATTTTGAGATTTTTAGCAATTCATCTGACATCACTGTCGCAATATTTTGAGGTTCGTAGCAACTTTTTCTACATTACTGTCGCATTATTTTGAGGTTCGTAGCAACTCTTACGACATGACTGTCAGCATCACTTTGAGGTTATTCGAAACTTTCACTCCATTAATGTTAGCATCATTTTGAGTTCATTAGCAATTCTTACTACATCACTGTCGCATCATTTTGAGATCTTGAGCAATTCTTCTGACATCACATTCGCATTATTGAGGTTCGTAGCAACTCTTACTGCATGACTGTCATTATCACTTTGAGGTTATTCGAAACTTTCACTCCATTACTGTTAGCATCATTTTGAGTTAATTAGCAATTCTTACGACATCACAGTAGCATTAAATTGAGTTCATTAGCAACTCTTACTACATGACAGTCAGCATCACTTTGAGGTTGTTAGAAACTCTTACTACATTACTGTAATTATCACTGAGTTTAATAGCAACTATCACTTCATTACTGTTAGCATCATCTTGAGTTCATTAGCAATTCTTACGACGTCACTGTCGCATCGTTTTGAGATCATTTGCAATTCTTCTGACATCACTGTCGCAATATTTTGAGGTTCGTATTAACTCTTACTACATGACTGTCAGCATCACTTTGAGGTTATTCGAAACTTTCACTCCATTACTGTTAGCATCATTTTGAGTTCATTCGCAATTCTTCCGACATCACTGTCGCAATATCTTGAGGTTCGTAGCATCTTTTACTACATTACTGTCGCATTATTTTGAGGTTCGTAGCAACTCTTTCTACATGACTGTCAGCATCACTTTGAGGTTATTCGAAACTTTCACTCCATTACTGTTAGCATCATTTTGAGTTCATTAGGAATTCTTACGACATCACAGCAGCATTAAATTATTTCATTAGCAACTCTTACTACATGACAGTCAGCATCACTTTGAGGTTGTTCGAAACTCTTACTACATTACTGTAAGCATCACTGAGTTTAATAGCAACTATCACTATATTACTGTTAGCATCATCTTGAGTTCATTAGCAATTCTTACGACGTCACTGTCGCATCATTTTGAGATCATTTGAAATTCTTCTGACATCACTGTCGCAATATTTTGAGGTTCGTATTAACTCTTACTACATGACTGTCAGCCTCACTTTGAGGTTATTCGAAACTTTCACTCCATTACTGTTAGCATCATTTTGAGTTCATTAGCAACTATCACTACATTACTGTCGCATCATTTTGAGTTCATTAGCAATTCTTCCGACATCACTGTCGCAATATCTTGAGGTTCGTAGCAACTTTTACTACATTACTGTTGCATTATTTTGAGGTTTGTAACAACACTTACTACATGACTGTCAGCATCACTTTGAGGTTATTCGAAACTTTCACTCCATTAATGTTAGCATCATTTTGAGTTCATTAGCAATTCTTACTACATCACTGTCGCATCATTTTTGAGATCTTGAGCAATTCTTCTGACATCACATTCGCATAATTGAGGTTCGTAGCAACTCTTACTACATTACTGTCAGCATCACTTTGAGGTTGTTCGAAACGTGCACTCCATTACTGTTAGCATCATTTTGAGTTTATTAGCAATGCTGACTAAATCACTGTTGCATCATTTTGAGATCTTTAGCAATACATCTGACATCACTGTCGAAATATTTTGAGGTTCGTAGCAACTTTTTCTACATTACTGTCGCATTATTTTGAGGTTCGTAGCAACTCTTACGACATGACCGTCAGCATCACTTTGAGGTTATTCGAAACTTTCACTCCATTAATGTTCGCATCATTTTGAGTTCATTAGCAATTCTTACTACATCACTGTCGCATCATTTTGAGATCTTGAGCAATTCTTCTGACATCACATTCGCATTATTGAGGTTCGTAGCAACTCTTACTGCATGACTGTCAGCATCACTTTGAGGTTATTCGAAACTTTCACTCCATTATTGTTAGCATCATTTTGAGTTAATTAGCAATTCTTACGACATCACAGTAGCATTAAATTGAGTTCATTAGCAACTCTTACTACATGACAGTCAGCATCACTTTGAGGTTGTTAGAAACTCTTACTACATTACTGTAATTATCACTGAGTTTAATAGCAACTATCACTTCATTACTGTTAGCATCATCTTGAGTTCATTAGCAATTCTTACGACGTCACTGTCGCATCGTTTTGAGATCATTTGCAATTCTTCTGACATCACTGTCGCAATATTTTGAGGTTCGTATTAACTCTTACTACATGACTGTCAGCATCACTTTGAGGTTATTCGAAACTTTCACTCCATTACTGTTAGCATCATTTTGAGTTCATTCGCAATTCTTCCGACATCACTGTCGCAATATCTTGAGGTTCGTAGCATCTTTTACTACATTACTGTCGCATTATTTTGAGGTTCGTAGCAACTCTTTCTACATGACTGTCAGCATCACTTTGAGGTTATTCGAAACTTTCACTCCATTACTGTTAGCATCATTTTGAGTTCATTAGGAATTCTTACGACATCACAGCAGCATTAAATTGAGTTCATGAGCAACTCTTACTACATGACAGTCAGCATCACTTTGAGGTTGTTAGAAACTCTTACTTCATTACTGTAAGCATCACTGAGTTTAATAGCAACTATCACTACATTACTGTTAGCATCATCTTGAGTTCATTAGCAATTCTTACGACGTCACTGTCGCATCATTTTGAGATCATTTGAAATTCTTCTGACATCACTGTCGCAATATTTTGAGGTTCGTATTAACTCTTACTACATGACTGTCAGCCTCACTTTGAGGTTATTCGAAACTTTCACTCCATTACTGTTAGCATCATTTTGAGTTCATTAGCAACTATCACTACATTACTGTCGCATCATTTTGAGTTCATTAGCAATTCTTCCGACATCACTGTCGCAATATCTTGAGGTTCGTAGCATCTTTTACTACATTACTGTTGCATTATTTTGAGGTTTGTAACAACACTTACTACATGACTGTCAGCATCACTTTGAGGTTATTCGAAACTTTCACTCCATTAATGTTAGCATCATTTTGAGTTCATTAGCAATTCTTACTACATCACTGTCGCATCATTTTTGAGATCTTGAGAAATTCTTCTGACATCACATTCGCATAATTGAGGTTCGTAGCAACTCTTACTACATTACTGTCAGCATCACTTTGAGGTTGTTCGAAACGTGCACTCCATTACTGTTAGCATCATTTTGAGTTTATTAGCAATGCTGACTAAATCACTGTCGCATCATTTTGAGATCTTTAGCAATACATCTGACATCACTGTCGAAATATTTTGAGGTTCGTAGCATCTTTTTCTACATTACTGTCGCATTATTTTGAGGTTCGTAGCAACTCTTTCGACATGACCGTCAGCATCACTTTGAGGTTATTCGAAACTTTCACTCCATTAATGTTCGCATCATTTTGAGTTCATTAGCAATTCTTACTACATCACTGTCGCATCATTTTGAGATCTTGAGCAATTCTTCTGACATCACATTCGCAATATTGAGGTTCGTAGCAACTCTTACTGCATGACTGTCAGCATCACTTTGAGGTTATTCGAAACTTTCACTCCATTACTGTTAGCATCATTTTGAGTTAATTAGCAATTCTTACGACATCACAGTAGCATTAAATTGAGTTCATTAGCAACTCTTACTACATGACAGTCAGCATCACTTTGAGGTTGTTAGAAACTCTTACTACATTACTTTTAGCATCACTTTGAGATCATTAGCAACTATCACTACATTACTCTTAGCATCATTTTGAGTTCATTAGCAATTCTTACTCCATCACTGTCGCATCGTTTTGAGTTCATTCGCAATTCTTCCGACATCACTGTCGCATCATCTTGAGGTTCGTAGCATCTTTTACTACATTACTGTCGCATTATTTTGATGTTCGTAGCAACTCTTACTACATGACTGTCAGCATCACTTTGAGGTTATTCGAAACTTTCACTCCATTAATGTTAGCATCAATTTGAGTTCATTCGCAATTCTTACTAAATCACTGTAGCATCATTTTGAGATCATTAGCAATTCTTCTGACATCACTGTCGCATTTTTTTGAGGTTCGCAGCAACTCTTACTACATAACTGTCAGCATCACTTTGAGGTTGTTCGAAACGTTCACTCCATTACTGTTAGCATCATTTTGAGTTTATTAGCAATTCTTACTAAATCACTGTCGCATCATTTTGAGATCTTTAGCAATTCATCTGACATCACTGTCGCAATATTTTGAGGTTCGTAGCAACTTTTTCTACATTACTGTCGCATTATTTTGAGGTTCGTAGCAACTCTTACGACATGACCGTCAGCATCACTTTGAGGTTATTCGAAACTTTCACTCCATTAATGTTAGCATCATTTTGAGTTCATTAGCAATTCTTACTACATCACTGTCGCATCATTTTGAGATCATTAGCAATTCTTCCGACATCACTGTCGCAAAATTTTAGGTTCGTAGCAACTTTTACTACATTACTGTCGCATTATTTTAAGGTTCGTTGCAACACTTACTACATGACTGTCAGCATCACTTTGAGGTTATTCGAAACGTTCACTCCATTACTGTTAGCATCACTGACTTGATTAGCAACTATCACTACATTACTGTTAGCATCATTTTGAGTTCATTAGCAATTCTTACTACATCACTGTCTCATCATTTTGAGTTCATTAGCAATTCTTATGACATCACTGTCGCATTATTTTGAGGTTCATAGAAACTCTTACTACATGACTGTCAGCATCACTTTGAGGTTATTCGAAACCTTCACTCCATTACAGTTAGCATCATTTTGAGTTCATTAGCAATTCTTCTCACATCACTGTTGCATTATTTAGAGGTTTGTCGCATCTCTTACTACATGACTGTCAGCATCACTTTGAGGTTGTTTTAAAATTTCAGTCCATTACATTTAGCATCATTTTGAGTTCATTAGCAATTCTTACTACATCACTGTCGCATCATTTTGAGATCATTAGCAATTCTTCCGACATCACTGTAACATTTTTTTGAGGTTCATAGAAACTCTTACTACATGACTGTCAGCATCACTTTGAGGTTATACGAAACGTTCACTCCATTACTGTTAGCATCATTTTGAGTTCATTAGCAATTCTTACTAAATCACTGTCGCATCATTTTGAGATCTTTAGCAATTCTTCCGACATCACATTCGCATTATTTTGAGGTTCGTAGCAACTCTTACTACATGACTGTCAGCATCACTTTGAGGTTGTTCGAAACTCTTACTACATTACTGTAAGCATCACTGAGTTTAATAGCAACTATCACTACATTACTGTTAGCATCATTTTGAGTTCATTAGCAATTCTTACGACATCACTGTCGCATCATTTTGAGATCATTAGCAATGCTTCCGACATCACTGTCGCAATATTTTGAGGTTTGTATTAACTCTTACGACATGACTGTCAGCATCACTTTGAGATTATTCGAAACTTTCACTCCATTACTGTTAGCATCACTTTTAGTTCATTAGCAATTCTTACTAAATCACTGTCGCATCATTTTGAGATCTTTAGCAATTCATCTGACATCACTGTCGCAATATTTTGAGGTTCGTAGAAACTTTTTCTACATTACTGTCGCATTACTTTGAGGTTAGTAGCAACTCTTACTACATGACCGTCAGCATCACTTTGAGGTTTTTCGAAACTTTCACTCCATTACTGTTAGCATCATTTTGAGTTCATTAGCAACTATCACTACATTACTGTTAGCATCATTTTGAGTTCATTAGCAATTCTTCCGACATCACTGTCGCAATATCTCGAGGTTCGTAGCAACTTTTACTTCATTACTGTCGCATTATTTTGATTATCGTAGCAACTCTTACTACATGACTGTCAGCATCACTTTGAGGTTATTCGAAACTTTCACTCCATTAATGTTAGCATCATTTTGAGTTCATTAGCAATTCTTACTAAATCACTGTCGCATCATTTTGATATCATAAGCAATTCTTCTGACATCACTGTCGCATTATTTTGAGGTTCATAGCAACTCTTACTACATGACTGTCAGCATCACTTTGAGGTTGTTTTAAAATTTCAGTCCATTATATTTAGCATCATTTTGAGTTCATTAGCAATTCTTACTACATCACTGTCGCATCATTTTGAGATCATTAGCAATTCTTCCGACATCACTGTAACATTTTTTTGAGGTTCATTAGCAACTCTTACTACATGATTGTCAGCATCACTTTGACGTTATTCGAAACGTTCACTCCATTACTGTTAGCATCATTTTGAGTTCATTAGCAATTCTTACTAAATCACTGTCGCATCATTTTGAGATCTTTCGCAATTCTTCTGACATCACTGTCGCATTATTTTGAGGTTCGTAGCAACTCTTACTGCATGACTGTCAGCATCACTTTGTGGTTGTTCGAAACACTTAGTACATTACTGTAAGCATCACTGAGTTGATTAGCAACTATCACTACATTACTGTTAGCATCAATTTGAGTTCATTAGCAATTCTTCTGACATCACTGTCGCAATATTTTGAGGTTCGTAGCAACTTTTTCTACATTACTGTCGCATTATTTTGAGGTTCGTAGCAACTCTTACTACATTACTGTCAGCATCACTTTGAGGTTATTTGAAACTTTCACTCCATTACTGTTAGCATCATTTTGAGTTCATTAGCAATTCTTACGACATCACAGTAGCATTAAATTGAGTTCATTAGCAACTCTTACAACATGACTGTCAACATCACTTTGAAGTTGTTCGAAACACTTACTACATTACTGTTCGCATCATCTTGAGTTCATTAGCAATTCTTACGATATCACTGTTGCAATATTTTGAGGTTCGTAGAAACTCTTACTGCATGACTGTCAGCATCACTTTGAGGTTGTACGAAACGTTCACTCCATTACTGTTAGCATCATTTTGAGTTTCTTAGCAATTCTTACTAAATCACTGTCGCATCATTTTGAGATCTTTAGCAATTCTTCTGACATCACTGTCGCATTTTTTTTAGGTTCGTAGCATCTCTTACTACATTACTGTCAGCATCACTTTGAGGTTGTTCGAAACGTTCACTCCATTACTGTTAGCATCATTTTGAGTTTATTAGCAATTCTTACTAAATCACTGTCGCATCATTTTGAGATCTTTACCAATTCATCTGACATCACTGTCGCAATATTTTGAGGTTCGTAGCAACTCTTACGACATGACCGTCAGCATCACTTTGAGGTTTTTTGAAAATTTCAGTCCATTACATTTAGCATCATTTTGAGTTCATTAGCAATTCTTACTACATCACTGTCACATCATTTTGAGATCATTAGCAATTCTTCCGACATCACTGTAACATTTTTTTGAGGTTCATAGAAACTCTTTCTACATGACTGTCAGCATCACTTTGAGGTTATTCGAAACGTTCACTCCATTACTGTTAGCATCATTTTGAGTTCATTAGCAATTCTTACCACATCACTAGTGATGTGGTGAGAGTTGCGACTATCCTCAAAATGATGCGACAGTGATGTAGTGAGAGTTGCTACGATCCTCAAAATGATGCTAAAGTGATGTAATGAGAGTTGCTAAAAACCTAAGAAGTGGCGCTACAGTGATGTGGTGAGAGTTGATAGTAATTTCAAAATAATGCTAAAGCGGTGTAATGAGAGTTGCTACTTCCCTAAGAAATGATGCTACAGTGATGTAGTGAGAGTTGCTACAAACCGCAAAATGATGCTACAGTGATGTAATGAGATTTGCTACAAACCTAAGAAATGATGCTACAGTGATGTGGTGAGAGTTGAACGTAATTTCAAAATCAAGCCAAAGTGATGTCATGAGAGTTGCTACTTACCTAAGAAATGAAGCTACAGTGATGTAGTGAGAGTTGCTACAAACCTCAAAATGATGCTACAGTAATGTCGTGAGAGTTGCGACTATCCTCAATATGATGCGACAATGAAGTATGGAGAGTTGCTACGAACCTCAAAATGATGCTACAGTGATGTAGGGAGAGTTGATACTAATCTCAAAATGATGCTGACAGTGATGTGGTGAGAGTTGCTACAATCCTCAAAATGATGCTACAGTGATGTTATGACAGTTGCTACTAACCTAAGAAATTATGCTGACAGTGTTGTGGTGAGAGTTGATCGTAATTTCAAAATCATGCTAAAGTGATGTCATGAGAGTTGCTACAAATGTCCAAATGATGCTAGAGTGATGGAATGAGATTTGCTACAAACCTAAGAAATGATGCTACAGTGATGTGGTGAGAGTTGACAGTTATTTCAAAATCATGCTAAAGTGATGCAATGATAGTTGCTACTTACCTAAGAAATGATGCTACAGTGATGTGGTGAGAGTTTCTACTTACCTAAGAAATGATGCTACAGTGATGTGGTGAGAGTTGCTACGAATCTCAAAATGATGCGACAGTGATGTCGCGAGATTTGCGACTATCTTCAAAATGATGTGACAGTGATGTGGTAAGAGCTGCTACTTACCTAAGAAATGATGCTACAGTGATGTGGTGAGAGTTGCTACGAACCTCAAAATGATGCTGCAGTGATGTAATGAGAGTTGCTACGAATCTCAAAATGATGCGAACAGTGATGTGGTGAGAGTTGCTACGAACCTCAAAATGATGTTCCAGTAATGTCGTGAGAGTTGCGACTTTTCTCAAAATGATGCGACAGTGATGTAGTGAGAGTTGCTACAAATGTCCAAATGATGCTAGAGTGATGTAATGAGATTTGCTACAGACCTAAGAAATGATGCTACAGTGATGTGGTGAGAGTTGATCGTAATTTCAAAATCATGCTACAGTGATGTAATGAGAGTTGCTACTTACCTAAGAAGTGATGCCACAGTGATGTTGTGAGAGTTGATACTATCCTCAATATGATGCTACAGTGATGTTATGACAGTTGCTACTAACCTAAGAAATTATGCTGACAGTGTTGTGGTGAGAGTTGATCGTAATTTCAAAATCATGCTAAAGTGATGTCATGAGAGTTGCTACAAATGTCCAAATGATTCTAGAGTGATGGAATGAGAGTTGCTACAAACCGAAGAAATGATGCTGCAGTGATGTGGTGAGAGTTGACAGTTATTTCAAAATCATGCTAAAGTGATGCAATGATAGTTGCTACTTACCTAAGAAATGATGCTACAGTGATGTGGTGAGAGTTTCTACTTACCTAAGAAATGATGCTACAGTGATGTGGTGAGAGTTGCTACGAATCTCAAAATGATGCGACAGTGATGTCGCGAGATTTGCGACTATCTTCAAAATGATGCGACAGTGATGTGGTAAGAGCTGCTACTTACCTAAGAAATGATGCTACAGTGATGTGGTGAGAGTTGCTACGAACCTCAAAATGATGCTGCAGTGATGTAATGAGAGTTGCTACGAATCTCAAAATGATGCTAACAGTGATGTGGTGAGAGTTGCTACGAACCTCAAAATGATGTTCCAGTAATGTCGTGAGAGTTGCGACTTTCCTCAAAATGATGCGACAGTGATGTAGTGAGAGTTGCTACAAATGTCCAAATGATGCTAGAGTGATGTAATGAGATTTGCTACAGACCTAAGAAATGATGCTACAGTGATGTGGTGAGAGTTGATCGTAATTTCAAAATCATGCTACAGTGATGTAATGAGAGTTGCTACTTACCTAAGAAGTGATGCCACAGTGATGTTGTGAGAGTTGATACTATCCTCAATATGATGCTACAGTGATGTTATGACAGTTGCTACTAACCTAAGAAATTATGCTGACAGTGTTGTGGTGAGAGTTGATCGTAATTTCAAAATCATGCTAAAGTGATGTCATGAGAGTTGCTACAAATGTCCAAATGATTCTAGAGTGATGGAATGAGAGTTGCTACAAACCGAAGAAATGATGCTGCAGTGATGTGGTGAGAGTTGACAGTTATTTCAAAATCATGCTAAAGTGATGCAATGATAGTTGCTACTTACCTAAGAAATGATGCTACAGTGATGTGGTGAGAGTTGCTACGAACCTCAAAAATGATGCTACAGTGATGTAATGACATCTGATCGTCATTTCAAAATCATGCTAAAGTGATGTAATGAGAGTTGCTACTTACCTAAGAAATGATGCTACAGTGATGTGGTGAGAGTTGCTACGAACCTCAAAATGATGCTACAGTGATGTAATGAGAGTTGTTACGAATCTCAAAATGATGCGACAGTGATGTCGCGAGATTTGCGACTATCCTCAAAATGATGCGACAGTGATGTGGTAACAGCTGCTACTTACCTAAGAAATGATGCTACAGTGATGTGGTGAGAGTTGCTACGAACCTCAAAATGATGCTGCAGTGATGTAATGAGAGTTGCTACGAATCTCAAAATGATGCTAACAGTGATGTGGTGAGAGTTGCTACGAACCTCAAAATGATGTTCCAGTAATGTCGTGAGAGTTGCGACTTTCCTCAAAATGATGCGACAGTGATGTAGTGAGAGTTGCTACAAATGTCCAAATGATGCTAGAGTGATGTAATGAGATTTGCTACAGACCTAAGAAATGATGCTACAGTGATGTGGTGAGAGTTGATCGTAATTTCAAAATCATGCTACAGTGAT
The DNA here is from genome assembly GCF_037954235.1 of Aulostomus chinensis. Classification (NCBI taxonomy): domain Eukaryota; kingdom Metazoa; phylum Chordata; class Actinopteri; order Syngnathiformes; family Aulostomidae; genus Aulostomus; species Aulostomus chinensis. The sequence continues at coordinate 51,249,785 of NC_141320.1, read as the reverse complement.
GTAATGAGAGTTGCTACTTACCTAAGAAGTGATGCCACAGTGATGTTGTGAGAGTTGATACTATCCTCAATATGATGCTACAGTGATGTTATGACAGTTGCTACTAACCTAAGAAATTATGCTGACAGTGTTGTGGTGAGAGTTGATCGTAATTTCAAAATCATGCTAAAGTGATGTCATGAGAGTTGCTACAAATGTCCAAATGATTCTAGAGTGATGGAATGAGAGTTGCTACAAACCGAAGAAATGATGCTGCAGTGATGTGGTGAGAGTTGACAGTTATTTCAAAATCATGCGAAAGTGATGTAATGAGAGTTGCTACAGACCAAAGAAATGATGCAACAGTGATGTAGCGAGAGTTGCTACGAACCTCAAAATGATGCTACAGTGATGAAATGAGAGTTGCTAGGAATCTCAAAATGATGCTCCAGTAATGTCGTGAGAGTTGCGACTATCCTAAAAATGATGCTACAGTGATGTAGTGAGAGTTGCTACAAATGTCCAAATGATGCCAGAGTGATGTAATGAGAGTTGCTACAAACCTAAGAAATGATGCTACAGTGATGTAATGAGAGTTGCTACAAATGTCCAAATGATGCTACAGTGATGTGGTGAGAGTTCATAGTAATTTCAAAATCATGCTAAAGTGATGCAATGATAGTTGCTACTTACCTAAGAAATGATGCTGATAGTGATGTAATGAGAGTTGCTACTCACCTAAGAAATGATGCTACAGTGATCTAGTGAGAGTTGCTACTCATCTCAAAATGATGCTACAGTCATGTAGTGAGAGTTGCGACTATCCTTAAAATGATGCGACAGTGATGTAGTGAGAGTTGCTACGATCCTCAAAATGATGTTAAAGTGATGTAATGAGAGTTGCAAAAAACCTTAAAAGTTATGCTACAGTGATGTGGTGAGAGTTGATAGGTAAGTAGCAACTCTTATTACATCACTTTAGCGTGATTTTGAAATTACTAAGAAATGATGCTACAGTGATGTGGTGAGAGTTGATACTAATTTCAAAATAATGCTAAAGTGGTGTAGTGAGAGTTGCTACGAACCGCAAAATGATGCTACAGTGATGTAATGAGAGTTGTTACGAATCTCAAAATGATGCGACAGTGATGTCGCGAGATTTGCGACTATCCTCAAAATGATGCGACAGTGATGTGGTGAGAGCTGCTACTTACCTAAGAAATAATGCTACAGTGATGTGGTGAGAGTTGCTACTTACCTAAGAAATGATGCTACAGTGATGTGGTGAGAGTTGCTACGAACCTCAAAATGATGCTGCAGTGATGTATTGAGAGTTGCTACGAATCTCAAAATGATGCTAACAGTGATGTGGTGAGAGTTGCTACGAACCTCAAAATGATGTTCCAGAAATGTCGTGAGAGTTGCGACTTTCCTCAAAATGATGCGACAGTGATGTAGTGAGAGTTGCTACAAATGTCCAAATGATTCTAGAGTGATGGAATGAGAGTTGCTACAAACCGAAGAAATGATGCTGCAGTGATGTGGTGAGAGTTGACAGTTATTTCAAAATCATGCTAAAGTGATGCAATGATAGTTGCTACTTACCTAAGAAATGATGCTACAGTGATGTGGTGAGAGTTGCTACGAACCTCAAAAATGATGCTACAGTGATGTAATGACATCTGATCGTCATTTCAAAATCATGCTAAAGTGATGTAATGAGAGTTGCTACTTACCTAAGAAATGATGCTACAGTGATGTGGTGAGAGTTGCGACGAACCTCAAAATGATGCTACAGTGATGTAATGAGAGTTGTTACGAATCTCAAAATGATGCGACAGTGATGTCGCGAGATTTGCGACTATCCTCAAAATGATGCGACAGTGATGTGGTAACAGCTGCTACTTACCTAAGAAATGATGCTACAGTGATGTGGTGAGAGTTGCTACGAACCTCAAAATGATGCTGCAGTGATGTAATGAGAGTTGCTACGAATCTCAAAATGATGCTAACAGTGATGTGGTGAGAGTTGCTACGAACCTCAAAATGATGTTCCAGTAATGTCGTGAGAGTTGCGACTTTCCTCAAAATGATGCGACAGTGATGTAGTGAGAGTTGCTACAAATGTCCAAATGATGCTAGAGTGATGTAATGAGATTTGCTACAGACCTAAGAAATGATGCTACAGTGATGTGGTGAGAGTTGATCGTAATTTCAAAATCATGCTACAGTGATGTAATGAGAGTTGCTACTTACCTAAGAAGTGATGCCACAGTGATGTTGTGAGAGTTGATACTATCCTCAATATGATGCTACAGTGATGTTATGACAGTTGCTACTAACCTAAGAAATTATGCTGACAGTGTTGTGGTGAGAGTTGATCGTAATTTCAAAATCATGCTAAAGTGATGTCATGAGAGTTGCTACAAATGTCCAAATGATTCTAGAGTGATGGAATGAGAGTTGCTACAAACCGAAGAAATGATGCTGCAGTGATGTGGTGAGAGTTGACAGTTATTTCAAAATCATGCGAAAGTGATGTAATGAGAGTTGCTACAGACCAAAGAAATGATGCAACAGTGATGTAGCGAGAGTTGCTACGAACCTCAAAATGATGCTACAGTGATGAAATGAGAGTTGCTAGGAATCTCAAAATGATGCTCCAGTAATGTCGTGAGAGTTGCGACTATCCTAAAAATGATGCTACAGTGATGTAGTGAGAGTTGCTACAAATGTCCAAATGATGCCAGAGTGATGTAATGAGAGTTGCTACAAACCTAAGAAATGATGCTACAGTGATGTAATGAGAGTTGCTACAAATGTCCAAATGATGCTACAGTGATGTGGTGAGAGTTCATAGTAATTTCAAAATCATGCTAAAGTGATGCAATGATAGTTGCTACTTACCTAAGAAATGATGCTGATAGTGATGTAATGAGAGTTGCTACTCACCTAAGAAATGATGCTACAGTGATGTAGTGAGAGTTTCTACTCATCTCAAAATGATGCTACAGTCATGTAGTGAGAGTTGCGACTATCCTTAAAATGATGCGACAGTGATGTAGTGAGAGTTGCTACGATCCTCAAAATGATGTTAAAGTGATGTAATGAGAGTTGCAAAAAACCTTAAAAGTTATGCTACAGTGATGTGGTGAGAGTTGATAGGTAAGTAGCAACTCTTATTACATCACTTTAGCGTGATTTTGAAATTACTAAGAAATGATGCTACAGTGATGTGGTGAGAGTTGATACTAATTTCAAAATAATGCTAAAGTGGTGTAGTGAGAGTTGCTACGAACCGCAAAATGATGCTACAGTGATGTAATGAGAGTTGTTACGAATCTCAAAATGATGCGACAGTGATGTCGCGAGATTTGCGACTATCTTCAAAATGATGCGACAGTGATGTGGTGAGAGCTGCTACTTACCTAAGAAATAATGCTACAGTGATGTGGTGAGAGTTGCTACTTACCTAAGAAATGATGCTACAGTGATGTGGTGAGAGTTGCTACGAACCTCAAAATGATGCTGCAGTGATGTATTGAGAGTTGCTACGAATCTCAAAATGACGCTAACAGTGATGTGGTGAGAGTTGCTACGAACCTCAAAATGATGTTCCAGAAATGTCGTGAGAGTTGCGACTTTCCTCAAAATGATGCGACAGTGATGTAGTGAGAGTTGCTACAAATGTCCAAATGATGCTAGAGTGATGTAATGAGAGTTGCTACAAACCTAAGAAATGATGCTACAGTGATGTGGTGAGAGTTGCTAAACACCTAAAAATGATGCTGATAGTGATGTAATGAGAGTTTCCACTCACCTAAGAAATGATGCTACAGTGATGTAGTGAGAGTTGCTACTAACCTCAAAATGATGCTACAGTCCTGTAGTGAGAGTTGCTACGAACCTAAGAAATGATGCTACAGTGATGTAGTGATTGTTGCTACGAATCTCAAAATTATGCGAAAGTGCTGTAATGAGAGTTGCTACTAACCTACGAAATGATGCTACAGTAATTTCGTGAGAGTTGCTACTCATCTCAAAATGATGCTACAGTCATGTAGTGAGAGTTGCGACTATCCTTAAAATGATGCGACAGTGATGTAGTGAGAGTTGCTACGATCCTCAAAATGATGTTAAAGTGATGTAATGAGAGTTGCGAAAAACCTAAGAAGTGATGCTACAGTGATGTGGTGAGAGTTGATACTAATTTCAAAATAATGCTAAAGTGGTGTAGTGAGAGTTGCTACGAACCGCAAAATGATGCTACAGTGATGTAATGAGAGTTGCTACGAACCGCAAAATGATGCTACAGTGATGTAATGAGAGTTGATAGAAATTTCAAAATCACGCTAAAGTGATGTCATGATAGTTGCTACTTACCTAAGAAATGATGCTACAGTGATGTGGTGAGAGTTGCTACGAACCTCAAAATGATGCTACAGTGATGTGGTGAGACTTGATAGTAATTTCAAAATCACGCTAAAGTGATGTCATGATAGTTGCTACTTACCTAAGAAATGATGCTACAGTGATGTGGTGAGAGTTGCTATGAACCTCAAAATGATGCTGCAGTGATGTAATGAGAGTTGCTACGAATCTCAAAATGATGCTAACAGTTATTTGTTGAGAGTTGCTACTAATTTCAAAATGATGCTACAGTGATGTAATGAGAGTTGCTACGAATCTCAAAATGATGCTACAGTAATGTCGTGAGAGTTGCGACTATCCTCAAAATGATGCGACAGTGATGTAGTGAGAGTTGCTTCGATCCTCAAAATGATGCTAAAGTGATGTAATGAGAGTTGCGAAAAACCTAAGAAGTGATGCTACAGTGATGTGGTGAGAGTTCCTACTAATTTCAAAATTATGCGAAAGTGCTGTAATGAGAGTTGCGTCTAACCAAAGAAATGATGCTACAGTGATGTGGTAAGAGTTGCTACGAACCTCAAACTGATGCTTCCAGTAATGTAGTGAGAGTTGCTACAAACCTCAAAATGATGCTGCAGTGATGTCATGGGAGTTGCTACTAACCTACAAATGTAAAAAATGATGCGACAGTGATGCAGTGAGAGTTGCTACAAATGTCAAAATGATGCGACAGTGATGTAGTGAGAGTTGCTACGATCCTCAAAATGATGCAACAGTGATGTGGTGAGACTTGATAGTAATTTCAAAATCACGCTAAAGTGATGTCATGATAGTTGCTACATACCTAAGAAATGATGCTACAGTGATGTGGTGAGAGTTGATACTTACCTAAGAAATGATGCTACAGTGATGTGGTGAGGGTTGCTACGAACCTCAAAATGATGCTGCAGTGATGTAATGAGAGTTGCTACGAATCTCAAAATGATGCTAACAGTGATGTGGGGAGAGTTGATAGTAATTTCAAAATCACGCTAAAGTGATGTAATTGGAGTTGCCACTTACCTAAGAAATGATGCTACAGTGATGTGGTGAGAGTTGCTAAACACCTAAAAATGATGCTGATAGTGATGTAATGAGAGTTTCTACTCACCTAAGAAATGATGCTACAGTGATGTACTGAGAGTTGCTACTAACCTCAAAATGATGCTACAGTCCTGTAGTGAGAGTTGCTACGAACCGAAGAAATGATGCTACAGTGATGTAGTGATTGTTGCTACGAATCTCAAAATTATGCGAAAGTGCTGTAATGAGAGTTGCTACTAACCTACGAAATGATGCTACAGTAATATAGTGAGAGTTGCTACTCATCTCAAAATGATGCTACAGTCATGTAGTGAGAGTTGCGACTATCCTTAAAATGATGCAACAGTGATGTAGTGAGAGTTGCTACGATCCTCAAAATGATGTTAAAGTGATGTAATGAGAGTTGCGAAAAACCTAAGAAGTGATGCTACAGTGATGTGGTGAGAGTTGATACTAATTTCAAAATAATGCTAAAGTGGTGTAGTGAGAGTTGCTACGAACCGCAAAATGATGCTACAGTGATGTAATGAGAGTTGCTACGAACCGCAAAATGATGCTACAGTGATGTAATTAGAGTTGATAGAAATTTCAAAATCACGCTAAAGTGATGTCATGATAGTTGCTACTTACCTAAGAAATGATGCTACAGTGATGTGGTGAGAGTTGCTACGAACCTCAAAATGATGCTACAGTGATGTGGTGAGACTTGATAGTAATTTCAAAATCACGCTAAAGTGATGTCATGATAGTTGCTACTTACCTAAGAAATGATGCTACAGTGATGTGGTGAGAGTTGCTATGAACCTCAAAATGATGCTGCAGTGATGTAATGAGAGTTGCTACGAATCTCAAAATGATGCTAACAGTTATTTGTTGAGAGTTGCTACTAATTTCAAAATGATGCTACAGTGATGTAATGAGAGTTGCTACGAATCTCAAAATGATGCTACAGTAATGTCGTGAGAGTTGCGACTATCCTCAAAATGATGCGACAGTGATGTAGTGAGAGTTGCTACGATCCTCAAAATGATGCTAAAGTGATGTAATGAGAGTTGCGAAAAACCTAAGAAGTGATGCTACAGTGATGTGGTGAGAGTTGCTACTAATTTCAAAATTATGCGAAAGTGCTGTAATGAGAGTTGCGTCTAACCAAAGAAATGATGCTACAGTGATGTGGTAAGAGTTGCTACGAACCTCAAACTGATGCTTCCAGTAATGTAGTGAGAGTTGCTACAAACCTCAAAATGATGCTGCAGTGATGTCATGGGAGTTGCTACTAACCTACAAATGTAAAAAATGATGCGACAGTGATGCAGTGAGAGTTGCTACAAATGTCAAAATGATGCGACAGTGATGTAGTGAGAGTTGCTACGATCCTCAAAATGATGCAACAGTGATGTGGTGAGACTTGATAGTAATTTCAAAATCACGCTAAAGTGATGTCATGATAGTTGCTACATACCTAAGAAATGATGCTACAGTGATGTGGTGAGAGTTGCTACTTACCTAAGAAATGATGCTACAGTGATGTGGTGAGAGTTGCTACGAACCTCAAAATGATGCTGCAGTGATGTAATGAGAGTTGCTACGAATCTCAAAATGATGCTAACAGTGATGTGGGGAGAGTTGATAGTAATTTCTAAATCACGCTAAAGTGATGTAATTGGAGTTGCCACTTACCTAAGAAATGATGCTACAGTGATGTGGTGAGAGTTGCTACGAACCTCAAAATGATGCTACAGTTATGTAATGAGAGTTGCTACGATCCTCAAAATGATGCGACAGTGATGTAATGAGAGTTGCTAGTAATCTCAAAATGATGCTCCAGTAATGTCGTGAGAGTTGCGACTATCCTAAAAATGATGCAACAGTGATGTAAGGAGAGTTGCTACAAATGTCCAAATGATGCTAGAGTGATGTAATGAGAGTTGCTACATACCTAAGAAATGATGCTACAGCGATGTGGTGAGAGTTGCTACGATCCTTAAAATGATGCTAAAGTGATGTAATGAGAGTTGCTACAAACCTAAGAAGTGATGCGACAGTGATGTAGTGGGAGTTGATACTAATCTCAAAATGAAGCTGACAGTGATGTGGTGAGAGTTGATATTAATTTCAAAATCACGCTAAAGTGATGTCATGAGAGTTGCTACTTTCCTAAGAAATGATGCTGCAGTGATGTAGTGAGAGTTGCTACTTACCTAAGAAAGGATGCTACAGTGATGTGGTGAGAGTTGCTAAGATCCTCAAAATGATGCTACAGTAATGTAGTGAGAGTTGCTACGAATCTCAAAATGATGCTGACAGTGATGTCGTGAGAGTTGCTACGATCCTCAAAATGATGCTAAAGTGATGTAATGAGAGTTGCTACAAACCTAAGAAGTGATGCTACAGTGATGTGGTGAGAGTTGATAGTAATTTCAAAATAATGCTAAAGCAGTGTAATGAGAGTTGCTACTTCCCTAAGAAATGATGCTACAGTGATGTAGTGAGAGTTGCTATTTACCAAAGAAATGATGCTACAGTGATGTGGTGAGAGTTTCTACAAAGCTCAAAATGATACTGAGAGTAATGTAGTGTGAGTTGCTACGAATTTCAAAATGATACTAAAGTGATGTAATGAGAGTTGCTAATAACCTCAAAATGATGCTACAGTGATGTAGTAAGAGTTGCTCATGACATCAAAATGATGCTACAGTGATGTGGTGAGAGTTGATAGTAATTTCAAAATCATGCCAAAGTGATGTAATGAGAGTGGCTACTTACTTAAGAAATGATGCTACAGTGATGTGGTGAGAGTTGCTACGAACCTCAAAATGATGCTACAGTAATGTGGTGAGAGTTGCTACGAACCTCAAAATGATTCTACAGTGATGTAGTGAGAGTTGCTACGATCCTCAAAATGATGCTACAGTAATGTATTAGGTTGCTAAAAACCTCAAAATGATGCTACAGTGATGTAGTGAGAGTTGCTACGATCCTCAAAATGATGCTACAGTAATGTATTAGGTTGACTAAAAACCTCAAAATGATGCTCCAGTGATGCAGTAAGAGTTGCTTAAAACCTTAAAATGATGCCACAGTGATTAGGTGAGAGTTGCTACTAACCTAAAAAATGATGCTACAGTCATGTAGTGAGAGTTGCTAAAAACCTCAAAATGATGCTGACAGTGATGTAATGAGAGTTGCTACTAACCTAAGAAATGATGCCACAGTGATGGGGTGAGAGTTGCTACTAATCTCAAAATGATGCTAAAGTGATGCAGTAAGAGTTGCTTAAAACCTTAAAATGATGCTGACAGTCATGTAGTGAGAGTTGCTTAAAATCTCAAAATGATGCGACAGTGATGTGGTGAGAGTTGCTACTATCCTTCAAATGATGCTACAATTATGTAGTGAGAGTTGCTTAAAATCTCAAAATGATGTGACATTGATGTGGTAATAGTTTCAAAAAACTCAAAATGATGCTCCAGTGATGTAGTCAGAGTTGCTACGAACCTCAAAATGATGCTGACAGTCATGAAGTGAGATTTGCTACTATCCTCAAAATGATGCTACAGTGATGTGGTGAGAATTGCTAAAAATCTCATAATGATGCGAAAGTGATGTGATGAGAGTTGCTCAAAACCTCAAATGATGCTGTCAGTAATGTAGTGAGAGTTGCTACGAACCTCAAAATGATGCTCCAGTGATGTAGTGAGAGTTGCTACGAACCTCAAAATGATGCTACAGTAATGTAGTAGGAGTTACTAAAAATCTAAAAATGATGCTGAAGTGATGTGGGGAGAGTTGCTAAAATCCTCAAAATGATGCTACAGGATGTAGTGAGAGTTGCCACAAACCTCAAAATGATGCTACAGTAATGTAGTGAGAGTTGCTACGAAGCTCAAAATGATGCAACAGTAATGTGGTGAGAGTTGCTTAAAACCTCAAAATTATGCTACAGTGATGTAGTGAGAGTTGCTACGGACCTGAAAATGATGCTCCAGTGATGCAGTAAGAGTTGCTTAAAACCTCCAAATGATGCTACAGTGATGTGGTGAGAGTTTCTTAAAATCTCAAAATGATGCGACAGTGATGTGGTAAGAGTTGCGAAAGACCTCAAAATGATGCTGACAGTAATGTGGTGAGAGTTGCTAAAAATCTCAAAATGATGCTAAAGTGATATAGTGAGAGTTGCTACGAACCTCAAAATGATGCTCCAGTGATGTGGTGAGAGTTGGTACTATCCTCCAAATGATGCTACAGTGATGTAGTGAGACTTGCTTAAAATCTCAAATGATGCAACAGTGATGTAGTGAGAGTTGCGACGATCCTCAAAATGATGCTACAGTCATGTATTAGGTTGCTAAAACCTCAAAATGATGCTACAGTGATGTAGTGAGAGTTGCTACGAACGTCAAAATGATGCTCCAGTGATGTGGTAAGTGTTGCTAAAAATCTCAAAATGATGCTAAAGTGATGTGGTGAGAGTTGATAGTAATTTCAAAATCATGCCAAAGTGATGTAATGAGAGTGGCTACTTACTTAAGAAATGATGCTACAGTGATGTGGTGAGAGTTGCTACGAACCTCAAAATGATGCTACAGTAATGTGGTGAGAGTTGCTACGAACCTCAAAATGATTCTACAGTGATGTAGTGAGAGTTGCTACGATCCTCAAAATGATGCTACAGTAATGTATTAGGTTGCTAAAAACCTCAAAATGATGCTACAGTGATGTAGTGAGAGTTGCTACGATCCTCAAAATGATGCTACAGTCATGTATTAGGTTGACTAAAAACCTCAAAATGATGCTCCAGTGATGCAGTAAGAGTTGCTTAAAACCTTTAAAAATGATGCTGACAGTCATGTAGTGAGAGTTGCTACTATCCTCCAAATGATTCTACAGTGATGTCGTGAGAGTTGCTAAAAATCTCAAAATGATGTGACAGTGATGTGGTAATAGTTTCAAAAAACTCAAAATGATGCTCCAGTGATGTAGTAAGAGTTGCTACGAACCTCAAAATGATGCTGACAGTCATGAAGTGAGATTTGCTACTATCCTCAAAATGATGCTACAGTGATGTAGGAAGAGTTGCTAAAAACCTCAAAATGATGCTGCAGTGATGTAGTGAGAGTTGCTACTAATCTAAGAAATGATGCTAAAGTGATGTGGTGAGAGTTGCTTCAAATCTCAAAATGATGCTCCAGTGATGCAGTAAGAGTTGCTTAAAACCTTAAAATGATGCCACAGTGATGGGGTGAGAGTTGCTACTAATCTCAAAATGATGCTAAAGTGATGCAGTAAGAGTTGCTTAAAACCTTAAAATGATGCTGACAGTCATGTAGTGAGAGTTGCTTAAAATCTCAAAATGATGCGACAGTGATGTGGTGAGAGTTGCTACGGACCAGAAAATGATGCTCCAGTGATGCAGTAAGAGTTGCTTAAAACCTCAAAATGAGTCTGACAGTCATGTAGTGAGAGTTGCTAAGAACCTAAAAATGATGCTACAGTGATGTAGTGAGAGTTGCTAAAAACCTCAAAATGATGCTGACAGTAATGTAGTGAGAGTTGCTACGAATCTCAAAATGATGCTACAGTAATGTAGTAAGAGTTGCGAAAAATCTCAAAATGATGCTGAAGTGATGTGGTGAGAGTTGCTAAAATCCTAAAAATGATGCAACAGTAATGTAGTGAGAGTTGCTACAAACCTCAAAATGATGCTACAGTGATGTAGTGAGAGTTGCTACGGACCTGAAAATGATGCTCCAGTGATGTGGTAAGAGTTTCTTAAAATCTCAAAATGATGCAACAGTGATGTGGTAAGAGTTGCGAAAGACCTCAAAATGATGCTGACAGTAATGTGGTGAGAGTTGCTAAAAATCTCAAAATGATGCTAAAGTGATGTAGTGAGAGTTGCTACGATCCTCAAAATGATGCTACAGTAATGTATTAGGTTGCTAAAAACCTCAAAATGATGCTACAGTGATGTAGTGAGAGTTGCTACGATCCTCAAAATGATGCTACAGTAATGTATTAGGTTGACTAAAAACCTCAAAATGATGCTCCAGTGATGCAGTAAGAGTTACTTAAAACCTTTAAAAATGATGCTGACAGTCATGTAGTGAGAGTTGCTACTATCCTCCAAATGATGCTACAGTGATGTCGTGAGAGTTGCTAAAAATCTCAATAATGTGACAGTGATGTGGTAATAGTTTCAAAAAACTCAAAATGATGCTCCAGTGATGTAGTAAGAGTTGCAACGAACCTCAAAATGATGCTGACAGTCATGAAGTGAGATTTGCTACTATCCTCAAAATGATGCTACAGTGATGTAGGAAGAGTTGCTAAAAACCTCAAAATGATGCTGCAGTGATGTAGTGAGAGTTGCTACTAATCTAAGAAATGATGCTAAAGTGATGTGGTGAGAGTTGCTTCAAATCTCAAAATGATGCTCCAGTGATGCAGTAAGAGTTGCTTAAAACCTTAAAATGATGCCACAGTGATGGGGTGAGAGTTGCTACTAATCTCAAAATGATGCTAAAGTGATGCAGTAAGAGTTGCTTAAAACCTTAAAATGATGCTGACAGTCATGTAGTGAGAGTTGCTTAAAATCTCAAAATGATGCGACAGTGATGTGGTGAGAGTTGCTACTATCCTTCAAATGATGCTACAATGATGTAGTGAGAGTTGCTTAAAATCTCAAATGATGCTACAGTGATGTAGTGAGAGTTGCTACGGACTTCAAAATGATGCTCCAGTGATGCAGTAAGAGTTGCTTAAAACCTCAAAATGATGCTGACAGTAATGTAGTGAGAGTTGTTAAGAACCTCAAAATGATGCTACAGTGATGTGGTGAGAGTTGATAGTAATTTCAAAATCATGCCAAAGTGATGTTATGAGAGTTGCTACTTACTTAAGAAATGATGCTACAGTGATGTGGTGAGAGTTGCTACGAACCTCAAAATGATGCTACAGTAATGTGGTGAGAGTTGCTACGAACCTCAAAATGATTCTACAGTGATGTAGTGAGAGTTGCTACGATCCTCAAAATGATGCTACAGTAATGTATTAGGTTGACTAAAAACCTCAAAATGATGCTCCAGTGATGCAGTAAGAGTTGCTTAAAACCTTTAAAAATGATGCTGACAGTCATGTAGTGAGAGTTGCTACTATCCTCCAAATGATGCTACAGTGATGTCGTGAGAGTTGCTAAAAACCTCAAAATGATGCTGCAGTGATGTAGTGACAGTTGCTACTGATCTAAGAAATGATGCTAAAGTGATGTGGTGAGAGTTGCTACTAACCTAAGAAATGATGCTGCAGTGATGTGGTGAGAGTTGCTACTAACCTCAAAATGATGGTGACAGTCATGTAGTGAGACTTGCTGCTAACCTTAAAATGATGCTGACAGTGATGTCGTGAGAGTTTCTTTGAACCTCAAAATGATGCTACAGTGATGTAATGAGAGTTGCGACAAACCTAAGAAATGATGCCACAGTGATGTAGTGATAGTTGCTAAAAACCTAAAAATGAGGCTCCAGTAATGTCGTGAGAGTTGCTACTATCCTCAAAATGATGCTAAAGTAATATGGTGAGAGTTGCTACTAATCTCAAAATGATGCTGAAAGTTTTGTCGTCAGAGTTTCTATGAACCTCAAAATGATGCTACAGTAATACAGTTATGCTACAGTGATGTAAAGAGAGTTGCTACAAACCTAAGAAATGATGCCACTGTGATGTAGTGAGAGTTGTTACCGACCTCAAAATGATGCTACAGTGATGTGGTGAGAGTTGCTACTAATCTCAAAATGATGCTACAGTGATGTTGTGAAAGTTGCTATGTACCTAAGAAATGATGCTCCAATGATGTGGTGAGAGTTTTTACCGACCTCAAAATGATGCTACAGTGATGTGGTGAAAGTTGCTACTAATCTCAAAATGATGCGAAAGTAATGTAATGAGAGTTGCTACTTATTTCAAAATGAGGCTCCACTGATGTCATGAGAGTTGCTACAAACCTAAGAAATGATGCCACAGTGAGAGTTGCTACTAATCTCAAAATGATGCTAAGGTGATGTTGTGAGAGTTGCTACTAACCTAAAAATGATCCTTACAGTGATGTCGTTACAGTTGCTCCTATCCTCCAAAATGATGCTTCAGTAATGTAGTGAGAGTTGCTACTAACCTTAAAATTATGCTGACAGTGATGTCGTGAGAGTTGCAATGAACCTAAAAATGATGCTGACAGTGATGTAGTGTGAGTTGCGAAAATCCTCAAAATGATGCTAACATTGATGTCGTGAGAGTTGTTACCGACCTCAAAATGATGCTAAAGTGATGTGGTGAGAGTTGCTACTAACCTAAGAAATGATGCTCCACTGATGTAATGAGAGTTGCTACTAACCTAAGAAATGATGCTACAGTAATGTAGTGAGAGTTACTACTAAATTAAAAATGATGGTGACAGTCATGTAGTGAGACTTGCTACTAACCTTAAAATGATGCTGACAGTGATGTCGTGAGAGTTTCTACGAACCTCAAAATGATGCTACAGTGATGTAATGAGAGTTGCTACTAACCTAAAAATGAGGCTCCAGTGATGTCGTGAGAGTTGCTACTATCCTCAAAATGATGCTAAAGTAATATAGTGAGAGTTGCTACTAATCTCAAAATGATGGTAGTCATGTAATGAGAGTTGCTACTAACCTTAAAATTATACTGACAGTGATGTTGTGAGAGTTGCTACGAACCTAAAAATGATGCTACAGTGATGTAATGAGAGTTGCTACTAACCTAAAAATGATGCTACAGTGATGTAATGAGAGTTGCTACTAACCTAAGAAATGATGCTACAGTGATGTCGTGAGAGTTGCTACTATCCTCAAAATGATGCTGAAAGTGATGTAGTGAGAGTTGCTACGAACCTTAAAATGATGCTGACAGTGATGTCATGAGAGTTGCTACTTATTTCAAAATGAGGCTCCAGTGATGTCATGAGAGTTGCTACTATCCTCAAAATGATGCTAAAGTAATATAGTGAGAGTTGCTACTAATCTCAAAATGATGCTACAGTGATGTAATTACAGTTGCTATGAACCTAAGAAATGAAACCACAGTGATGTGGTGAGAGTTGCTAAAAACAACAAAATGAGGCTCCAGTGATGTAATGAGAGTTGCTCCTAACCTAAGAAATGATGCTACAGTGATGTCGTGAGAGTTTCTACAAACCTCAAAATGATGCTACAGTGATGTAATTAGAGTTGCTAGTAACATAAGAAATGATGCTCCAGTGATATGGTGAGAATTGCTAAAAACCTAAAAATGAGGCTCCAGTAATGTCGTGAGAGTTGCTACTAATCTCAAAATGATGCTACAGTGATGTAATTACAGTTGCTATGAACCTAAGAAATAATGCTAAATTGATGCAATGAGAGTTGCTACAAAACTAAGAAATGATGCTTCAATGACGTAGTTAGTTGCTACTAACCTAAGAAATGAAACCACAGTGATGTGGTGAGATTTGCTAAAAACAACAAAATGAGGCTACAGTAATATAGTGAGAGTTGCTACGGACCTCAAAATGATGCTACAGTGATGTCATGAGAGTTGCTAAAAACCTAAAAATGAGGCTCCAGTAATGTAGTGAGAGTTGCTACGAACCTAAGAAATGATGCTACTGTGATGTAGTGAGAGTTGCTCATGACATCAAAATGATGCTAACAGTCTTGTGAGCTCCATCAAGACCCAGGCCACTATTTGTGGTCATGCATCATTGTTGCTGACCAATGGTCCAACTTCATCAGTCAGTCAGTCAGAGACATTAGCATTTGTCGGCCTGGCCTGCTGCCAAAGAGTAACTCTGCTTTAGTTGATTTACCTGTGCAGCCATGTCACGCTCCTCTCGGCCACCTCCACGGTCAGACGCCAGGTTAAACCAGCCAATGGCGTAAGAATCACTCTCAGAATCTGAAGCGCTCGTAGCTGCAGGGTTTTTCCACACAGCTTCTGTTGAGAGACAAAGTCCATCGCTTGATTAACTCTCACCAACAGAAATGTGCAGTTTTCCACTCAGGACAGCTGCTGCATGCTGCTGTTTGTAAAAAGAAGGTCCAGTGGATCCGTTCAGTTCTACATTATTCAGCAGAGAGATGTCACCATTGAACAATGACCATATTTCCTACAATTATAGCTCAACCACAGAGGGACCAGGCTACTAGAATGACCTCTGTTTACTAGAAGTGCTTCTCCTATGGTGGTGAACTCCTCAGCTGTCAGTGGAGTCAAATCTGTCTTAGAGAGGCCAGAGGTTCCCACACTGGTTCCCTCTCATCATGCAGCCCTGACAGCTGTGTGTGCTGTTCCAGCGTGTTGGCACCTCACTGATGAGTTTCAGGGTTGGCCCTCCCATCTGTTGCTGCACCTGAGCCAGCTTCTCCTTGGCTGTAGTGCTGATCTGAAGGATGTGACAGTGTTCCTGGCTTTGTGTCTGATGATGGAAGTGGGGATCTGATCACAGGATTTTCTGACTCCTAGATTCAGACGATGTGCAGTGCAGACTGAGTGGTGAATTTGGAGCTGTCTAGTGGATGCTGTCATGTTTGGTGCTGCGTCGCTCACAAGACACTTGACTTTGTTGGTGATGGCCCAGTCCTCCATCAGGCCTCTTTGGACTGGGGCCAAACTGTCAGCAGGGTGACTTTGTGGAAAGTCTTGCACTCCCAACACATTCATTCTCACTAATGCAGTGACAGGTCAGAGCCAAGGGAGCCTCCATGTCCACAGATGTCCACATGGCAGCTGGACTTCCTTTTTCACTCCTTCCCGTTCCTCCTGGTACTTTTTGGCCACCGTTTGTTTGATGGTCTGAAAATGACACCCAGAGTAAATCAATACATTGAAATTCAAGATGAAATAAACTGGAGATATCAACGACTGGTTTAGATCATTTCCACACATACCTTCCTGGTTGGCAAACATATGAGGCTCAAGGACCTGAGCCAGTTCCCTGAACCCTTCCCTCTCAACAGTGCTGAGGGGCTGGCAGTCCTTCAGGATCAAATTCAGCAGAGCCTCATCCAGCATCTGCTTCCTGGAAGCTGGATGGTTAAAGATGAAGGAGAGAAGAAATGAATAGGAATTAATGATCAATGAAGCAACTGTGAGTCAGTTGGAGAGTGGCTGTATACCTGAGTTCATCCTGGTGGATCTGGGACTTCATTCTCATGCCTGGCCCCATCATGCCTCAGCACTGAAGAGGTGCTTTTGTTGAGATGAGACGCTTCTGTCCAACAAATGCCACATTCAACCTGCAGAAAAGAACATGAGTACTCAGTTTCGAATAACCTCAAAGTGATGCTGACAGTCAAGTAGTAAGACTTGCTACGAACCTCAATATAATGCGACAGTAATGCAGTAAAAGTCGCTACGAACCTAAAAATGATGCAACAGTGATGTCGGAAGAATTGCTAATGAACTCAAAATGATGCTAACAGTCATGTAGTGATAGTTGCTAATCAACTCAGTGATGCTTACAGTAATGTAGAAAGAGTTTCGAACAACCTCAAAGTGATGCTGACAGTCATTTAGGAAGAGTTGCTGATGAACTCAATTTAATGCTACAGTGATGTCGTGAGAATTGCTCCACAACTCAAAATGATGCTAACAGTAATGTAGTGATAGTTGCTAATAAACTCAAAGTGATGCTGACAGTCATGTACTAAGAGTTGCTACGAACCTCAAAATAATGCGACAGTAATGTAGTAAAAGTTGCTACGAACCTGAAAATATTGCGACAGTGATGTCGGAAGAATTACTCATGAAATTAAAATGATGCTAACAGTAATATACTGATAGTTGCTAATCAACTCAGTGATGCTTACAGTAATGTAGAAAGAGTTTCGAACAACCTCAAAGTGATGCTGACAGTCATTTAGGAAGAGTTGCTGATGAACTCAATTTAATGATACAGTGATGTCGTGAGAATTGCTCCACAACTCAAAATGATGCTAACAGTAATGTAGTGATAGTTGCTAATAAACTCAAAGTGATGCTGACAGTCATGTACTAAGAGTTGCTACGAACCTCAAAATAATGCGACAGTAATGTAGTAAAAGTTGCTACGAACCTCAAAATATTGCGAAAGTGATGTCGGAAGAATTGCTCATGAACTCAAGATGATGCTAAAAGTAATGGAGTGAAACTTTCGAATAACCTCAAAGTGATGCTGACAGTCATGTAGTAAGTGTTGCTACGAACCTCAAAATAATGCGAAAGTAATGTAGTAAAAGTTGCTACGAACCTCAAAATATTGCGAAAGTGATGTCGGAAGAACTGCTAATGAACTCAAAATGATGCTAACAGAAATGTAGTGATAGTTGCTAAGAAACTCAGTGATGCTTACAGTAATGTAGAAAGAGTTTCGAATAACCTCAAAGTGATGCTGACAGTCATTTAGGAAGAGTTGCTAATGAACTCAATTTAATGCTACAGTGATGTCGTGAGAATTGCTCAAAAACTCAAAATGATGCTGACAGTAATGTAGTGATAGTTGCTAATAAACTCAAAGTGATGCTGACAGTAATGTAGTAAGTGTTGCTACGAACCTCAAAATAATGCGACAGTAATGTAGTAAAAGTTGCTACGAACCTCAAAATATTGAGAAAGTGATGTCGGAAGAACTGCTAATGAACTCAAGATGATGCTAACAGTAATGTAGTGATAGTTGCAAATCAACTCAGTGATGCTTACAGTCATGTAGTAAGAGTTTCGAAAAACCTCAAAGTGATGCTGACAGTCATTTAGTAAGAGTTGCTACGAACCTCAAAATAATGCGACAGTAATGTAGTAAAAGTTGCTACGAACCTCAAAATATTGCGACAGTGATGTCGGAAGAATTGCTCATGAACTCAAGATGATGCTAACAGTAATGTAGTGATAGTTGCTAAGAAACTCAGTGATGCTTAAAGTAATGTAGTAAGAGTTTCGAACAACCTCAAAGTGATGCTGACAGTCATTTAGTAAGAGTTGCTAATGAATTCAATTTAATGCTACAGTGATGTCGTGAGAATTGCTCAACAACTCAAAATGATGCTAACTGTAATGTCGTGATAGTTGCTAATAAACTCAAAGTGATGCTGACCGTAATGTAGTAAGAGTTGCTACGAACCTTAAAATAATGCAACAATAATGTAGTAAGAGTTGCTACGAACCTCAAAATATTGCGACAGTGATGTAGTAAAAGTTGCTACGAACCTCAAAATATTGCGACAGTGATGTCGGAAGAATTGCGAATGAACTCAAGATGATGCTAACAGTAATGGAGTGAAACTTTCGAATAACCTCAAAGTGATGCTGACAGTCATGTAGTAAGAGTTGCTACGAACCTCAAAATAATGCGACAGTAATGTAGTAAAAGTTGCTACGAACCTCAAAATATTGCGACAGTGATGTCAGAAGAATTGCTAATGAACTCAAGATGATGCTAACAGTAATGTAGTGATAGTCGCTAAGAAACTCAAAGTGATGCTGACAGTAATGTCGTAAGAGTTGCTACGAACCTTAAAATAATGCAACAATAATGTAGTAAGAGTTGCTACGAACCTCAAAATATTGCGACAGTGATGTCGGAAGAATTGCTAATGATCTCAAAATGATGCGACAGTGATGTCGGAAGAATTGCTAATGAACTCAAAATGATGCTAACAGTAATGTAGTGATTGTTGCTAATCAACTCAGTGATGCTTACAGTAATGTAGTAAGAGTTTCGAACAACCTCAAAGTGATGCTGACAGTCAAGCAGTTAGCGTTGATAATGAACTCAATTTAATGCTACAGTGATGTCGTGAGAATTGCTCATACACTCAAAATGATGCTAACAGTAATGTAGTGATAGTTGCTAATAACCTCAAAGTGATGCTAACAGTCATGTACAAACAGTTGCTACGAACCTCAAAATAATGCGACAGTAATGTAGTAAAAGTTGCTACGAACCTCAAAATATTGCGACAGTGATGTCGGAAGAATTGCTCATGAACTCAAGATGATGCTAACAGAAATGTAGTGATAGTTGCTAAGAAACTCAAAGTGATGCTGACAGTAATGTCGTAAGAGTTGCTACGAACCTTAAAATAATGCAACAATAATGAAGTAAGAGTTGCTACGAACCTCAAAATATTGCGACAGTGATGTCGGAAGAATTGCTAATGATCTCAAAATGATGCGACAGTGATGTCGGAAGAATTGCTAATGAACTCAAAATTATGCTAAATGTAATGTAGTGATTGTTGCTAATCAACTCAGTGATGCTTACAGTAATGTAGTAAGAGTTTCGAACAACCTCAAAGTGATGCTGACAGTCATTTAGTAAGAGTTGCTCATGAACTCAATTTAATGCTACAGTGATGTCGTGAGAATTGCTCATACACTCAAAATGATGCCAACAGTAATGTAGTGATAGTTGCTAATCAACTCAGTGATGCTTAAAGTAATGTAGTAAGAGTTTTGAACAACCTCAAAGTGATGCTGACAGTCATTTAGTTAGAGTTGCTAATGAACTCAATTTAATGCTACAGTGATGTCGTGAGAATTGCTCCACAACTCAAAATGATGCCAACAGTAATGTAGTGATAGTTGCTAATAACCTCAAAGTGATGCTAACAGTCATGTACAAAAAGTTGCTACGAACCTCAAAATAATGCGACAGTAATGTAGTAAAAGTTGCTACGAACCTCAAAATATTGCGACAGTGATGTCGGAAGAATTGCTAATGAACTCAAGATGATGCCAACAGTAATGGAGTGAAACTTTCGAATAACCTCAAAGTGATGCTGACAGTCATAAAGTAAGAGTTGCTACGAACCTCAAAATAATGCGACAGTAATGTAGTAAAAGTTGCTACGAACCTCAAAATAATGCGACAGTGATGTCGGAAGAATTGCTAATGAACTCAAAATGATGCTAACAGTAATGTAGTGATATTTGCTAATCAACTCAGTGATGCTGACAGTAATGTAGTAAGTGTTTCGAATAACCTCAAAGTGATGCTGACAGTCATGTAGTAAGTGTTTCTACGAACCTCAAAATAATGCGACAGTAATGTAGTAAAAGTTGCTACGAACCTCAAAATAATGCGACAGTAATGTAGTAAAAGTTGCTACGAACCTCAAAATATTGCAACAGTGATGTCGGAAGAATTGCTAATGAACTCAAGATGATGCTAACAATAATGTAGTGATAGTTGCTAAGAAACTCAGTGATGCTTACAGTAATGTAGTAAGAGTTTCGAACAACCTCAAAGTGATTCTGACAGTCATTTAGTAAGAGTTGCTAATGAACTCAATTTAATGCTACAGTGATGTCGTGAGAATTGCTCATGATCTCAAAATGATGCTAACAGTAATGTAGTGATAGTTGCTAATAAACTCAAAGTGATGCTGACAGTAATGTAGTAAGAGTTGCTACGAACCTTAAAATAATGCAACAATAATGTAGTAAGAGTTGCTACGAACCTCAAAATATTGCGACAGTGATGTCGGAAGAACTGCTAATGATCTCAAAATGATGCTAACTGTAATGTAGTAAGAATTGCTAATGAACTTAAAATGATGCTAACAGTAATGTAGTGATAGTTGCTAAGAAACTCAGTGATGCTTACAGTAATGTAGTAAGAGTTTCGAACAACCTCAAAGTGATGCTGACAGTCATTTAGTAAGAGTTGCTAATGAACTCAATTCAATGCTACAGTGATGTCGTGAGAATTGCTCATAAACTCAAAATGATGCTAACAATAATGTAGTAAAAGTTGCTACGAACCTTTAAATAATGCAACAATAATGTAGTAAGAGTTGCTACGAACCTCAAAATAATGTGACAGTCATGTCAGAAGAATTGCTTATGATCTCAAAATGATGCGACAGTGATTTAGTAAGAATTGCTAATGAACTCAAAATGATGCTAACAGTAATGGAGTGAACGTTTCGAATAACCTCAAAGTGATGCTGACAGTCATGTACTAAGAGTTGCTACGAACCTCAAAATAATGCGACAGTAATGTAGTAAAAGTTGCTACGAACCTCAAAATATTGCGACAGTGATGTCAGAAGAAATGCTAATGAACTCAAGATGATGCTAACAGTAATGGAGTGATAGTTGCTAATAAACTCAAAGTGATGCTGACAGTAATGTAGTAAGAGTTGCTACGAACCTTAAAATAATGCAACAATAATGTAGTAAGAGTTGCTACGAACCTCAAAATATTGCGACAGTGATGTCGGAAGAATTGCTAATGATCTCAAAATGATGCGACAGTGATTTAGCAAGAATTGCTAAAGATCTCAAAATGATGCGACAGTGATGTAGTAAGAATTCCGAATGAACTCAAAATGATGCTAACAGTAATATAGTGAAAGTTTCAAATAACCTCAAAGTGATGCTGACAGTCATGTAGTAAGTGTTGCTACGAACCTCAAAATAATGCGACAGTAATGTAGTCAAACTTGCTACGAACCTCAAAATATTGCGACAGTGATGTCGGAAGAATTGCTAATGAACTCAAAATGATGCTTACAGTAATGTAGTAAGTGTTTCGAACAACCTCAAAGTGATGCTGACAGTCATGTAGTAAGAGTTGCTACGAACTTCAAAATAATGCGACAGTGGTGTCGGAAGAATTGCTAAAGATCTCAAAATGATGCGACAGTGATGTCAGAAGAATTGGTAATGATCTCAGAATGATGCTAACAGTAATGGAGTGAACGTTTCATATAACCTCAAAGTGATGCTGACAGTCATGTAGTAAGAGTTGCTACGAACCTCAAAATAATGCGACAGTGATGTAGTAAAAGATGCTACGAACCTAAAAATATTGCGACAGTGATGTCGGAAGAATTGCTAATGAACTCAAAATGATGCTAAAAGTAATGTAGTGATAGTTGCTAATCAACTCAGTGATGCTTACAGTAATGTAGTAAATGTTTCGAACAACCTCAAAGTGATGCTGACAGTCATGTAGTAAGAGTTGCTACGAACCTCAAAATAATGCGACAGTGATGTAGTAAAAGTTGCTACGAACCTCAAAATAATGCGACAGTGATGTCGGAAGAATTGCTAAAGATCTCAAAATGATGCGACAGTGATTTAGAAAGAATTGCTCATGAACTCAAAATGATGCTAACAGTAATGGAGTGATCGTTTCGAATAACCTCAAAGTGATGCTGACAGTCTTGTACTAAGAGTTGCTACGAACCTCAAAATAATGTGACAGTGATGTCGGAAGAATTGCTAATGATCTCAAAATGATGCGACAGTGATGTAGTAAGAATTGCTAATGAACTCAAAATGATGCTAACAGTAATGGAGAGAAACTTTCGAATAACCTCAAAGTGATGCTGACAATCATGTATTAAGTGTTGCTACAAACCTCAAAATAATGCGAAAGTAATGTAGTAAAAGTTGCTACGAACCTCAAAATATTGCGACAGTGATGTCGGAAGAATCGCTAATGACCTCAAGATGATGCTAACAGTAATGTAGTGAAAGTTGCTAAGAAACTCAGTGATGCTTACAGTAATGTAGAAAGAGTTTCGAACAACCTCAAAGTGATGCAGACAGTCATTTAGTAAGAGTTGCTAATGAACTCAATTCAATGCTACAGTGATGTCATGAGAATTGCTCATAAACTCAAAATGATGCGAACAGTAATGTAGTGAAATTTGTTTATAAACTCAAAGTGATGCTGACAGTAATGTTGTAAAAGTTGCTACGAACCCCAAAATATTGCGACAGTGATGTCGGAAGAATTGCTAATGAACTCAATTTAATGCTACAGTGATGTCGTGAGAATTGCTCAAAAACTCAAAATGATGCTGACAGTAATGTAGTGATAGTTGCTAATAAACTCAAAGTGATGCTGACAGTAATGTAGTAAGTGTTGCTACGAACCTCAAAATAATGCGACAGTAATGTAGTAAAAGTTGCTACGAACCTCAAAATATTGAGAAAGTGATGTCGGAAGAACTGCTAATGAACTCAAGATGATGCTAAGAGTAATGTAGTTATAGTTGCTAATCAACTCAGTGATAATTACAGTAATGTACAAAGTGTTTCGAATAACCTCAGAGTGATGGTGACAGTCATGTCGTAAGAGTTGCTACGAACCTCATAATAATGCGACAGTGATGTCGGAAGAATTGCTAAAGATCTCAAAATGATGCGACAGTGATTTAGAAAGAATTGCGAATGAACTCAAAATGATGCTAACCGTAATGGAGTGAACGTTTCGAATAACCTCAAAGTGATGCTGACAGTCTTGTACTAAGAGTTGCTACGAACCTCAAAATAATGTGACAGTGATGTCGGAAGAATTGCTAATGATCTCAAAATGATGCGACAGTGATGTAGTGAGAATTGCTCATGAACTCAAAAAGATGCTGACAGTCATGTAGTGATAGTTGCTAATCAACTCACTGATGCTTACAGTAATGTAGTAAGTGTTTCGAATAACCTCAAAGTGATGCTGACAGTCATGTAGTAAGAGTTGCTACGAACCTCAAAATAATGCAACAGTCATGTAGTAAAAGTTGCTACGAACCCCAAAATATTGCAACAGTGATGTCGGAAGAATTGCTAATGATCTCAAAATGATGCGACAGTGATGTAGTAAGAATTGCTAATGAACTCAAAATGATGCTAACAGTAATGTAGTTATAGTTGCTAATCAACTCAGTGATAATTACAGTAATGTAGTAAATGTTTCGATCAACCTCAAAGTGATGCTGACAGTCTTGTACTAAGAGTTGCTATGAACCTCAAAATAATGCGACAGTGATGTCGGAAGAATTGCTAATGATCTCAAAATGATGCGACAGTCATGTAGTAAGAATTGCTAATGAACTCAAAATGATGCTAACAGTAATGGAGTGAAACTTTCGAATAACCTCAAAATGATGCTGACAGTCATGTATTAAGTGTTGCTACAAACCTCAAAATAATGCGAAAGTAATGTAGTAAAAGTTGCTACGAACCTCAAAATATTGCGACAGTGATGTCGGAAGAATCGCTAATGACCTCAAGATGATGCTAACAGTAATGTAGTGAAAGTTGCTAAGAAACTCAGTGATGCTTACAGTCATGTAGAAAGAGTTTCGAACAACCTCAAAGTGATGCTGACAGTCATTTAGTAAGAGTTGCTAATGAACTCAATTCAATGCTACAGTGATGTCATGAGAATTGCTCATAAACTCAAAGTGATGCTGACAGTCATGTAGTAAGAGTTGCTATGAACCTCAAAATGATGCGACAGTGATGTAGTGAGAATTGCTAATGAACTCAAAATGATGCGAACAGTAATGGAGTGAAACTTTGAATAACCTCAAAGTGATGCTTACAGTCATGTAGTAAGTGTTGCTACGAACCTCAAAATAATGCGACAGTAATGTAGTAAAAGTTGCTACCAACCTCAAAATATTGCGACAGTGATGTCGGAAGAATTGCTAATGAACTCAAAATGATGCTAACAGTAATGGAGTGAAACTTTGAATAACCTCAAAGTGATGCTTACAGTCATGTAGTAAGTGTTGCTACGAACCTCAAAATAATGCGACAGTAATGTAGTAAAAGTTGCTACCAACCTCAAAATATTGCGACAGTGATGTCAGAAGAATTGCTAATGAACTCAAGAAGATGCTAACAGTAATGTAGTGATAGTTGCTAATCAAGTCAGTGATGCTTACAGTAATGTAGTAAGAGTTTCGAACAACCTCAAAGTGATGCTGACAGTCATGTAGTAAGAGTTGCCATGAACCTCAAAATATTGCGACAGTAATGTAGTAAAAGTTGCTACGAACCTAAAAATATTGCGACAGTGATGTCGGAAGAATTGCTAATGATCTCAAAATAATGCTACAGTGATGTAGTAAGAGTTGGTAGTCAACTCAAAATGATGCTAACAGTCTTGTGAGCTTCATCAAGACCCAGGCCACTATTTGTGGTCATGCATCATTGTTGCTGACCAATGGTCCAACTTCATCAGTCAGTCAGTCAGAGACATTCGCATTTGTCGGCCTGGCCTGCTGCCAAAGACTAACTCTGCTTTAGTTGATTTACCTGTGCAGCCATGTCACGCTCCTCTCGGCCACCTCCACGGTCAGACGCCAGGTTAAACCAGCCAATGGCGTAAGAATCACTCTCAGAATCTGAAGCGCTCGTAGCTGCAGGGTTTTTCCACACAGCTTCTGTTGAGAGACAAAGTCCATCGCTTGATTAACTCTCACCAACAGAAATGTGCAGTTTTCCACTCAGGACAGCTGCTGCATGCTGCTGTTTGTAAAAAGAAGGTCCAGTGGATCCGTTCAGTTCTACATTATTCAGCAGAGAGATGTCACCATTGAATAATGACCATATTTCCTAAAATTATAGCTCAACCACAGAGGGACCAGGCTACTAGAATGACCTCTGTTTACTAGAAGTGCTTCTCCTATGGTGGTGAACTCCTCAGCTGTCAGTGGAGTCAAATCTGTCTTAGAGAGGCCAGAGGTTCCCACACTGGTTCCCTCTCATCATGCAGCCCTGACAGCTGTGTGTGCTGTTCCAGCGTGTTGGCACCTCACTGATGAGTTTCAGGGTTGGCCCTCCCATCTGTTGCTGCACCTGAGCCAGCTTCTCCTTGGCTGTAGTGCTGCTCTGAAGGATGTGTCAGTGTTCCTGGCTTTGTGTCTGATGATGGAAGTGGGGGATCTGATCACAGGATTTTCTGACTCCTAGATTCAGACGATGTGCAGTGCAGACTGAGTGGTGAATTTGGAGCTGTCTAGTGGATGCTGTCATGTTTGGTGCTGCGTCGCTCACAAGACACTTGACTTTGTTGGTGATGGCCCAGTCCTCCATCAGGCCTCTTTGGACTGGGGCCAAACTGTCAGCAGGGTGACTTTGTGGAAAGTCTTGCACTCCCAACACATTCATTCTCACTAATGCAGTGACAGGTCAGAGCCAAGGGAGCCTCCATGTCCACAGATGTCCACATGGCAGCTGGACTTCCTTTTTCACTCCTTCCCGTTCCTCCTGGTACTTTTTGGCCACCGTTTGTTTGATGGTCTGAAAATGACACCCAGAGTAAATCAATACATTGAAATTCAAGATGAAATAAACTGGAGATATCAACTACTGCTTTAGATCATTTCCACACAAACCTTTCTGGTTGGCAAACATATGAGGCTCAAGGACCTGAACCAGTTCCCTGAACCCTTCCCTCTCAACAGTGCTGAGGGGCTGGCAGTCCTTCAGGATCAAATTCAGCAGAGCCTCATCCAGCATCTGCTTCCTGGAAGCTGGATGGTTAAAGATGAAGGAGAGAAGAAATGAATAGGAATTAATTCTCAATGAAGCAACTGTGAGTCAGTTGGAGAGTGGCTGTACACCTGAGTTCATCCTGGTGGATCTGGGACTTCATTCTCATGCCTGGCCCCATCATGCCTCAGCACTGAAGAGGTGCTTTTGTTGAGATGAGACGCTTCTGTCCAACAAATGCCACATTCAACCTGCAGAAAAGAACATGAGTACTCAGCTAAAAGTTCCTTTCTTCATGGTGACTGGTGTTTCTTAGTCTTAGACCACCAGGTTTCCAATGAGGTGTATCGGATACGTTGTTGTGTGCCGCTGAAATCCGTCCAATTCCAGCGTTGTTTCCTCATGAAATGTGTTTGCCTTAAAGCTCATTAAAGTGTTGAACCACAATATCGTTCACCATAAGTTAGTCAACTTCAAGATAACCTACTTCTACATTCCAGTCCCGGCTGCTCCTGTTCTGCTGCAGTCCAGAAAACAACAACCCGATACAATTGGCGCTCCTTCCCACAGCTCCGGCCCGGATCCGCATGGTTCCGCTGACTGACTGTGAGACGCGCTCCCTCCAGAGTGGCACAGCCCGATGGGGGTCCTTATCTGGCACGGGGGCGTAAAACAGGTGCGACTGGAAAGCCTGGTTTATTCTGCGTCGAGGGAACACGTTGCTCTGCAATTCACCGCCAAGCCGCTAGGGGGTGTGGCTTTGTCTTTGTGTTGTTTACGGGGCTCTTGTCGGATTCCTTGGTTTTCTTCCGGTCACAGACAACAATTGTTGGCCATTTGTCAGTCTTTGTAGTGCCGCGAGTAATCCTTTCTTCGGCTTGGTCCATTTTTTCTCGAAGCTTTCACCACAGAAACTTTGAAAATGGCGGTGTTGTTGTGCCGCGACTGAACCAGAAATTACGTTCTGAGTGGACCAATCACAGTCTTCAACGTTGACGTCACCACGCGTTGACGCGACACGGAGGCAGGATTTTGTTGGGGTTTGCGTCGACGTGACGCAGAAGCATAAATCAGGCTTAAGTGGTTTAGAATCTCACGCCAAGACAGAGAACCAGGTCCTGAATCAGTCACGTGGTCACTGCCGGTCGGCGAGGCTTTGGACGTCACTACATACGTCATCAATACGCGTTTTTCAAAACGAAATCCTGGATTACTCCACTCACCACTACCGCTGCTACCAGGTTAGCGAGTCTGGAGAGGCACAGAGAACAGAGCTTGGACTCTGCTCGTTTTGAAGAAGAAGAAGAAGAAAAGAAGCGGAAGGCCTCGGTCTTTGTCTCCTGAAGGCTGAGTGGCGTCGGTAGAACCTCAACATGTGCGCCGCGCAGCTGCTGCGGGTGTCGGTCCAGGAGCGGATCCTCACCGCCGCTGAAGACTTCCTGCTGCAGCTGGGAGAAGGAGACTCAGCGGCTGGAGTCCCGGTGCTGAGAGCGCTGCTCACCGAGCGGCTGGCGGCGGCCGCGGATCAGATCGTGGCTCTGCTGGAGGAAACCGTGGCGGAGTACGAGCGGGAGAACCGCCGGCAGAGGTTGCTGCTCGATGCCGTGCTGAAGCCCCGAGTCAGGCTGGACAGAGAAGGTGAGTCCCCCCACACTGACCAAGAGAACCGAGAGACCGCACTCCTGCCAGCAAGTGTCTCCGGTCTGGTTGTGTCCGTAATCCGGGTCATTGTGTTCAGACCGTCTGAGCAGGAGTGGAAAAACGTAGAAGTGTTTAACAGTTGACGGCTATTCGGTGTTGGTGGAGCCGTTAAACCTCCAAAGGCCCGGGACGCGCTGGGCGCCATCTTGGCTGCGTCCCGCCCAACAAGTAGGTGGCGCCGTCCGGTTTCCGGAGGTCAGATCGAACTTTGCTCAGCTCCAACCCAGACTGTCACTGTCAGGATTGTTGTGTCAGAAAGAGGTGGAGGAGAGGAATCAGTGATGGAGACTCAGGTATCGATGGAGAACCTCTTGATTCACAGCAGCCCTGCTAACAACACAGTCAGAGATGTCTTCCAACCAGACAGAACACAGCTTTATACTGAAAACAGGCTGTGTGTGTGTGTGTGTGTGTGTGTGTGTGTGTGTGTGTGTGTGTGTGTGTGTGTGTGTGTCAAGTCAAGTCAAGTCACAACAAAAGTTCTCTCATGACTCTTTACTAGTAGAGCAGGTCCAGCACCAAACTGCTTCAATGAATCTACACCAACAATTCTCCATCAGCAGCACATCCTGCAACAGTGGTGATGAAAACCACTTCCTTTTAACAGGCAGGAATGTTGAGCAGATCCAGGATCAGTGGGGACGGCCTTCTGCTTTGACCGATTGGGGGGAAACAGAGCAGGAGAGCGGGGCAGAGACAAAGAGAGGTAAGGCTCTCCTAAAACAAGGCCTGTTCAGTCAATGGTAGAGCAGAGTGGCGCAGAGGAAGCGTGCTGGGCCCAGAACCCAGAGGTCAATGGATCGAAACCATCCTCTACTAAAGGAACAAAATAAAATGAACCTGCATCTTTAGAAATGTGTGTCTGTTAAAAAGAGGTTCATAAGGATTCTTTCTTCCTCCACAATCACCAACCATTGTGAGAGTGAACAACAGTCCACTTTCTGACTGAAGCAAAAGTAGACTTCAAAAGGTTCTTCTGATTCCACATAGCAGCTAAATTTCCATTTCCATTTCCTGAACAGGACAGGTTAAAAAAAGGGAATGTCATGACTTCCTCTGTATATTAGAATATGAACGACTAAAAATGTTCATGCCCAGTTTTAAGTTAGAATTAAACTGAAAATACAAAAATCTTCCCTCTTATACCTGTCACTCAGTGTTGTAAACTGTTTCAAACAAATTCTACTGTTCAACAGTTCAAGTGTTTCTAATGAAGCTGAATGTTCTCCTCCACTTTCCTCAGTTGTGTTTCTTTCATGTCCTCCTGAGATCAAAGACAGAATTCCAGGTACAAATAAATACACTATCAAAGCCCCCTGATGACATCATCATCAATTCTGTCTTTGATCTGGAGGCTCTTGCTTTAATCTTGGCTTTGATCTGACTAATGTTTCCTGACAGGTTGCTGTTTCCACTCCAGAGCAACCAGTAGTTGATCCTATCAGACCAGTCTGATGAACAAAGCTTTTCACTGTCAGTGGAATCACTGGGAAAAGAGACTCCTCCTGTCAGATGAAGGCTTCACTGTGTTGAGGAGGGTTTGTTCAGATGATTCCAGAAGAATAAATCAAAACCTCATCATTGAACATGAACATTAATCACTGATGACTGTTTTAACTGAACCTACTGGATACTGTGGTGCCTGATGAGGAGACAACTTGGGTACAAAGTTGCAGAAGAGGGTTTTTGGAGAGGAGATTTAGATGAGATGGTTTCCAAATCAAATCGGTTGTCACAAGGGAAAAACTGCATGGAAACACACACACACACACACACACACACACACACACACACACACACACACAGAGTCCTTCTGACTAACCCATGTTTTTCTTCACTTAAACCACCACTGGAGTATTGAAAGAGATTGCATGAGACACCATCAACTTACATTAAAAACCCCTGACTGCCTTTAATTCCCTCCTGGCTGCAGGAAATTAGACAGACCAGCCCATAGCGGGGCTGCACGGTGGTGCAGTGGTTAGCACTGTGCCCTCACAGCAAGAAGGTTCCGGGTTCGAGTCCTGGCTCGGGCGTGGGATCTTTCTGTGTGGAGTTTGCATGTTCTCCCCGGGCCTGCGCGGGTTCTCTCCAGGTACTCCGGCTTCCTCCCACTGTCCAAAGACATGGACATTAGGGGACGAGGCTGATTGATACTCTAAATTGACCGTAGGCGTGAGCGTGAATGGTTGTTCGTCTCTGTGTGTTGGCCCTGCGATGGACTGGTGAGCTGTCCAGGGTGTACACCGCCTCTCGCCCATAGATGCTGGGATAGGCTCCAGCCCCCCCGCGACCCTTACTAGT
Source organism: Aulostomus chinensis (assembly GCF_037954235.1). Taxonomy (NCBI): domain Eukaryota; kingdom Metazoa; phylum Chordata; class Actinopteri; order Syngnathiformes; family Aulostomidae; genus Aulostomus; species Aulostomus chinensis. The sequence goes on along the minus strand of NC_141320.1, from coordinate 51,219,083 downwards.
AAGGAATAAGCAGAAGATGACGATGGATGGCCAATAGAGTGGAGGTGAGACCACAACCATGCTCTACAATCAATACTTACATCAAACCAGCACCATCTCAACAACTTAACCTGACTAAATATATACATGATTCCAGACTACTTCACCAACTCAATCATACATCCACATAATCATTCAATGAACCTTGTCTGTGATTGTACCCCCTCCCCCATCTGGGAGCAAAGGTTTGCACCTACAGCTCCTAAGGAGCTTCCTTGGGCCACTCTCCCCTTTTGGCTCCACCCCCTTTAAGGAAACCACCAGGAAGAGGTGAGGACTGACGTGACGACTGAAACTGCCACATTTACATAAGACAAACTAGATCAACACTAAATACCAGGCCTTGCATAGTGATTACCACTGACTGACACTGGGGTCTTCATTTTCCACAGACAGGATGGCCGGTCCCCCTGTGCTTCCCAGGTCCCTCCCTGGAACAAATGGCATAGAAAATGTTTCACATGTTTGCTGATTCAATAAACCTGACCATTAACATGTGTGTGTGCCTCTAATTTACATAAACTGTTCATACCAAGACAAATGCTACCTTCAATTAATCATTTATGTCATGGAACCCTTGGTCTCCATTACATTGGTCAACCAGAGAAGCTTCAACTGGTGACGCTCATTCAACCATGAATGAAGGTCAACCTCCATTATCTGCTATGCTTCTTAACAGAGGAATTAGCTCAAATGGTAGAGTGCTAGCTTAGCATGTGAGCGGTAGAGGGATCGATGTCCTCATTCTCCAGAATACTTTAGCTTGTTCTGTTGATCAGAGGAGCTGCTGGGTGATGAATGCTGATGTTTGTCCACTGCTGTGATAAAGTGTCCCCTGTTACTGAGATGAGGATGAACACCTGCTCAGGTCAAAGCTGCAATGAAGTCAAGTCATCACCCTGTAAAGCACCAAATAACAAAAGTTACACTTTACAAGTAGAACAGGTCCAGTTCCACACTCCTTAAATGAATTTACACCCAACAATTCTTCATGAGCAAGCACATCCTAGCTTAGGCCCAATTTTTCGTGGTGCTCTCCCAGATGCTTGGGAGCTTCTGGGGAAGCGCTAGTTGGGCCTAAGCTAGGAGCTAAGCTAAGTTGGTCTGCACCAGCTAGTGAGGGTTGGCTAGCTCTCGCAGCTTTTGGTGCAGAGCCGCTGCAGGTCCAATTCAACCTCGCTAAGCCTCACCTCCAACACAACAAAAAACTACATTTAACACACTTATCAGTATCACTACAGGAGGCAGAGGAGGAACAAAACATGTGGCACTCTGAGCAGGAGAGAGGAGAACAAGAGGGAGAAGCCATCGTTAGCTTAGCGTGTTTACAAGGCAGAAAGACTGTTGCTACCAGAATGATGGTCTTTTAAACTTCAGCCAAATAAAGCAGGAAGGTATTAATTTTTGGTGGGTAATTAGTCAATGAAATAAGGAATTAGCAGGGAGGATCACACTTTAGCGAGCACAATGAAGCAAGGCTCTACGATCAGCAACACAGAAAAAGGAGTTGAGGTCACACGCTTCCTGCAACCAAGGTCAAAAATCCAGGACGGACGAAGGGGAGGACAACAAAGACAAAGACACAAGAAACAGAGATAATAACCATAAACTCCATAACAACCATAACAAATATAACCATACAGAACATATATAACAAATATAACCATACAGAACATATATAACAAATATAACAAGAAAAGCATTAAAAAATATGTCACCTCTGGTCAAATACCCTGATTTGCATTTGTGTCTCTCAGCATTTTCATTTTCATGTTAAAGCCTCCTCCAGAATGAGGGGAGGGGTCAGGGGCAGCTTTCTGTGTTGTCTGCAAACTGAATTACAGGAAACCTGAACTTCCACTGTCAATGTATCCAACTGATGAATAATTGTTTGATCTATACATAGATAACTTGTAGTTATTGCACACACACACACACACACACACACACTGCTGTGTCTGAACACTGAAGCTGAGGAGAGAGACTAATGTGCACCATCTTTTGGGGTTTCTATCTCTTTCCACACACAAATGCAGGCTGGCTCCTGAGTGGTTTACAGCTTTTTTGAAGGCGTGTGCTTTGTTGCCATGGAGACCAGAGCTTCAACAGGGTGATGAGTTCTTGAAAGCAGAGTTGGAGTTTGTTTGTGGACTGAACAGTAAACTCCTTTCTTTTGTGGGACTTTTGAATAAAACATTGAAATGAAAATCACTCTCCTTATCGTTTTTGATGCTGCAGTTTTTATGTTCCTGTAGACGTTTGGATTCAAGGATTCAAGGATCTTGATTGTCAAACCACTCACATTTCCATGTTGGTGGTACAAAAATTGAACTCTGGTCCCGGGGTAGCAAGAGATAGCATAATAAAGAGTGGAGAACAGAAATAAGGATTTACAGATGGAAAAGATATTTACAGATGGATATATATATATATATATAGATATATAGATAGATAGATAGATAGATAGATAGATAGATAGATAGATACAGATATATATAATATAAAGAATGTATATGTACAAGGCAAGAGAGTATATGTCCAAGTATCAAGTTGAGGGATACTGCACTTAGAGGACGGGGGACCAGTTGTTGCTCTTTGGATGGGAGAGGGTGGAGACTACAGAGCAGGGCTCCAGTTCAGCAGTCTGACAGCTGCAGGGAAGAAACTGTTCCTGAGCCTGGTGGTCCGGCTCTGGATGCTCCTCAACCGCCTTCCAGAGGGGAGAGGACGCAGCAGACTGTGGGCTGGATGGGTGGAGTCCTCCATGATGCGGCGGGCCCTCCCCTTGCATCGTGAGGTGTAGAGGTCCCAGATGGAGGGAGGACTGCTCCCCACAGTTCTCTGTGCAGCCTTGACCCCCCTCTGCAGAGCCTTCCTTTCAGCAGCCCTGTAGCTCCGTGCCACACGGTGATGCAGGTGCACAGGACGCTCTCCACCACACAGCGGTAGAAGTTCCTCAGGACGGAGCTCTCCAGTCCAGCTCTCCACAGCTCCCTGAGGAAGTAGAGATGCTGCTGGGCCTTCCAGACCAGATGGGAGGTGTTGGCACTCCAGGTGAGGTCACTGGATATGTGCACACCCAGGTACCTGGAGCTGGAGACCACTTCCACAGCTGTTCCACTGATGTGCAGGGGGGGGGGGGGTGCCTGACCCTCTGAAATTCCACCTCCATCTCCTTGGTCTTCTGGACGCTGATGCAGAGGTTGTCTGCTCTGCTCCACTGCACCAGGTGTTCCACCTCCTCTCTGGATTCAGACTCATCCTTGTTGGTGATGCGTCCTACTAGAGGAGGACTCCAGTGGACTAAAGGGGACTAGAGTTGTTCTACATGTCAGACTTCATCATTGGATGGTTTCAGAGTCTGAAAAAGCACTGAGAAAACTACAGCAATGTACTGACATTAGTACTTTGTACTTTTGAATACTGAAGTATTTTTGAAAAAAAGTTCTTCGTTACTTTAACTTGAGTACAATTTTGGCCGAGCAACTTTTTTGTTGTAGTTGAGTAAGATTTGACTCTGAGTATCAATACTTTGACTCAAGTACTGGAGTTGAGTACTTTTACCACCACTGTTTAAGGAGGACATCATGACAACAAATATTCACCCTGATCCTTGTCTGAAAGGAGAACCCAGTTCATGGTCGACTTCCAAAACTTGACTTCAAAATACTTTGAATTCAGATGATTTTTTTTTACTTTTTGATCTCAGAATTTGGTCTTTGATGTTGCAGTGACAGAATGGACCAAACCTGCCTATCGCCTAAAGGAAGACCAAGCAGTCAAGAACTAGTTAAAATATGAAGCTCTGATAACTCAGAAATGTAAAAACCTCATAGCACCACAATGTTTTGAGTCATTAGAGCACATTTGAATTTTAAGTGAGCAGCACTGAAGAACTTTAACTGAGGTTTATCAGTGTACTTCAATCTTTGAACTTGTCCCAGTGCTAAAAGGACTGGAGACTCAACAAGTTCAACTGTGAGCAGAGCTTTAAACAGACAGAAACAACAGTCATCAGGACAGAATGTGGTAGCACCAGCAGGAGTGGTGAGAGAGTCACATCAATCAAACACAACTGCTAAGTGTCAGCATGAACAAATCCATTCCCACAGGCAGTGGTGACAGCAGCACAGGATCAGTTTGATGGAAGGACCCACCTTGATTTCTGCTGCTGCTCAGCTCTGGTTTCTCTTTCTTAAACTCTCCACCACCTGTGGTCTCAGTGCTACTTGTGCTTCAATCCCTCTGTGCTGTGCTACACTGAGGGGTGGTTCTCACTTCTTCTTCTCCCTCCCATCTTTAGCCTGTGGAGTCTCCACAACTGGAGGTTGATGACAGGCCACTTGGCAGCGTCTTGACGGCGAACTCCACTGATGCACAATGCCTCATCCTGACAGGTGACCCATCATCACGGAGGGCAGTGGCTGGTCAGCGGGCCCACGCCGTCTGAGGGAGACACTCAGGCTCGGAGTGGCCATCTGGAGGACCGGGAGTTTTCCTGAACGGCCGGTGCCCCCGGCGGCCGGATGGGCCGGTGTGAGCAGGCATTTCAAAATATATATTTCTGGTAAAAACGCAGAAACAGCGGTTCGTTTGTTTTTGTGTTAAAATGAGAAACAGACCCATCTAGTTGTAGTACCACCACTCAGCGGCCGCCTTGCAGTCAGAAGCCATGAAGAATGTTGCCCAGTAAGAGGAAAGAGAAAGGAGGAGCCGAAAAAGAGAGACTCCGGAGAAGAAAAGCAGCCGAGGCAACTGCAGCCAAATTTCCAAAACTCGACATGTTCTTCCCCAAGCGTGTCCAACAAGAGGGGACAGGTAAATAGTAAACTTGTCCTGCGTTAACTTAGCTAAGCTAACGTTAATGTTAGCTCAGGCTGTACTAGCAGCTATAACCGTGCAGCCTGACAAACTTTGGCTATCTGTGACTGTGTTTGGCTACTGGCTAGTCTAGCCAGTAGCTGTTAAGTGCTAACGCTAATATTACGCTGCACTGTTATTATATCATTTTTTTGGCAAACGTCAGCCACTCACTGACAGTCAAAAGTTGTCTCTTCTTAAAGTTTGGCACTCATGTGAGAAACGTTTGTCTTAGCTTCACAGCAGATGGCTGCAGCCTCTCAGCAGACCAGCAGTGCCAGTGAAGATGACGAAGACCCAGTTCATCGTTGTCCAGTTCCACACATGTCCCTGGAAAACGATGATGTTATTAACCCAGTTGCAGAGACCAGTGCACTGCTCAGGCTCATGTTAATGGTTTGATGAAGGAAAAAAAAAAAAAAGTACCAGGGTTGTAAAATGCTATTAGATAGCAAGCTCCGGTGAGTTTAGAGAGACCAGACCACTGCACTGCTCAGGTGTTTGTTTTTTTTTGTTCAATGTTTATTTATGTTGGTCCTCCCAACAGCAGAGAAATATATCAGTGTGATTACTGTTTGCACTAAATGTGGTTAACTGTTAGAACTGTTATTGAGAGAAACATAACATGTTGGCTCTCGTGGTCATTCTGTATGTCCATGTTGTACACCATCGTGTACCACAGTGTTGGAATGGATACAGTCTGTGTGTTTGAAGTTGCTGCTTTATAAATCTACATTGTGAAACAATGTATTTGCACTACATTGCATGTTAATACAAACCATATGTTGTGTGCTGAAGAGCGAACTGGTCAAAAATAATGAATCGATAATTATGGATATAATTATCGATTATTAAATAAATTACTAATTAATATTAAATATTAATTATTCGGGGCACCACCCTGATGAGTTCAGGGAAACTATAATACGACCAAACTTGTAACAGTTACCAGTCTCTAACAGAGTTTATCTACTAACAGTCAATATTCTGTAACATGAACTACCAAGGGACCGCTCTGATGTTGGAGGATGAGATCAGAGCACTGGCTATTGCTGAGACACGTGACCACAAGTTGGTACACAAAAGACACTACGACTCCTCTCTTATAATAAAAATATATTTATTAACAGTGCATCAGTCAATCAGCAACACGTTGGTATGATGGTTATCTAACCAAAAGAAACAAGTGATAATGTGTGCGTGTGTGTGTGTGTGCCTGTGTTTGTGTGTGCGTGCGTGTGTTTGTGTTTGTGTTTGTATGCAGATTTTTCCCTGGAACAACGGATTTTATTTGAAGCAAGAAAGCAAGAGCCTCCAGATCAAAGTCAGAATTGATGATGATGTCATCAGGGGGCTTTGATAGTGTATTTATTTGTACCTAGAATTCTGTCTTTGATCTCAGGAGGACATGAAAGGAACCTAATTGAGGAAAGTGGAGGAGAACATTCAGCTTCATTAGAAACACTTGAACTGTTCAACAGTAGAATTTGTTTGAAACAGTTTACAACACTCAGAATTAAATTGAAGATACAAAAACCTTCCACACTTAAATCCTGTCTCTAACTTCAAACTGGGGATGAACATTTTTATCATCAATCTGTCTCTATGTGTTGGCCCTGCCATGGACTGGTGACCTGTCCAGGATAAACCCCGCCCCTCACCTGAAGGCTGCTGGGATAGGCTCCACCCCCCACGAACCATTGCAGATCATCAATGACCAAAGCTACGAAGGAGGATTACAGAGTTTGGGAGTCAGTGACTAACAAAGGGTTAGACCTGAATGAGACAGTCACCCTTCAACATGGGGCCATGGCAGAGTGAACCAAGAACACTACAATGGGGGTGAGAGTGGAGCCATGATGGATTCACAGTTCATCACCTCCACCATCATGTGGACCACCTGATCACCTCTCCCTCAACCTATAAATAACTCGTTTCCTGACCGGGAATCGAACCCGGGCCGCGGCGCTGAGAGCGCCGAATCCTAGCCACTAGACCATCAGGGACCACACTGAGCTCTCCAACAACAGAGACTATAGACAATGACTCAAGAACACAGGACTCTGTGGTCTCAGCTTGAGATGCAGAGGGTCCACCAAGACCACCAGACACCTCAGCCCCCAAAAGAAAGTCCACCCCCAGGATCCTGCCCCCCTCTGCTCCAACTCAGCCCTCCATTCATAACGTGACTTTCGCTACATCCAAATTGCCAAGCGGAAACCTACACCTACGTCCTCCTGCTACAACCTGAACATGGCGGCACCACTCAGACACCCTAGAAGATTGGTGGTGAAGCACGACCTCTGCTGGCAGAGCACAGATACCGCAATTAGGTAGACAGCACCAACGAAAGCCCCACCTGCTGGCCTGACTGTGGTACTGCACTCCACTCTGAACGCACCCTTCACTCATTCTCTATTATTAAGCACATTAACGCACCTGTACAGGTGTGTTCACATTATATACATATTATATATTTATGCTTGGCCATTTTTGAAGAACTTGGGTGAGACTCTGGTGCAGGGATGAGGTCATGGAGCTGATCTGGGAGCAGTCCTGATGTTAAATGCTGTGATGAAGGACAGTGTGGAGGAAAAATGAGTCAAATTTAAATTGTCAATAGTTCAACGTTGTTGGCAGGACTCCAACCTGAGCAGGGAGACCCCAATGGATTTCTAGTCCATCGCCTTCACCACTCGGCCACAACGACCACATTCACACACTTTTGTAGGAGACTGAAATTAGACAATGAAAGTTCATGTCAGCACAGTCAAACATTTTTTGTCCTCTCTCAAAGACAAACTATTTGTGTGTGTGTGTGTGTGTGTGTGTGTGTGTGTGTGTGTGTGTCAGTGTTGTGACTGAGCAGTGAAGAAGACGACCTTCTGACTCCATTTTCTTTGTTGCTCTTCTATCAGTTCCTCAGTTTCACTCATCAAGTGAAGCAGCTTTGACAGGTTTACTTCTCTGTGTGTTCACAACTTTGGTCTTTAAACTCCTGACAAACTCACCACGTCACACATTTGGTGAATTAAAGCAACAAATAATGACATCATGATGATTCAGGTTCGGGGGCACGGCCTGGAGGCAGAGTGGCCGTCTAGCAGAGTTTCTGGTTCAGTTCTCACTTCAGCTGGTGACCATGTTGAGGTGTCCTTGAGCAAGACACTGAGCCCCTCATTGCTCCTGATGACCAGCATCCAAGACCAACAAGCTTCTGATTGGCTCTGATTCTCTGAGCCAAAGTCCAACACAGGAAACAGAAACTCTTGAGGTTGTCTCACATTTTTTAAAGAAACTCAGCACATGACAGTGATAGGAGGCTGGTTTCCTTGATGTGGGCTTCACCTCCACTGCTGTCCACATTTAAATGTTGGCTGATGCTGGTCCCCTGTTGAAACCTGGACCAGACCAGGGACCTTCAGACCTTCAGTCTAACGCTGTTCCAGCATTGGATGAAAGAGACTGGTGCTCTCATCTTCTTCAACATTGACTTGTTCTATCAGGACAAGAGAATCTGAGCTTGGATGTCATTTAGCAGTCAAAGGCTTGTTAAACTGGTCAACATCAGCTGGTGTTCACTCTGATGATGTAGCGATGGTCTGGATTCTTCCTTCTGGAGCACCAAGCTGCTGGGAAGAAGCCTGATGATGTCAGAGTTGTGTTCAGTGGCTCCTGCTGGGTCCATTTCTGACAACTGGGCTCCAAAGAGTTCACTGTTTCAAAGGCTCAGAGAAAGCAGCACATCATGGTGGTCAGGAGACGAGGTGGCCGAGTGGTTAAGGTGATGGACTGCTGATCCATTGAGCTCTGCAGGCGTGGGTTCCAATCCCATCCTTGTCGTAGGAGACTTTGGTTTCTGCTCCTAGATTCTGGAATGACTCTGAAGTGTGAGGCTTTTCAAGAGGAGATCCTGCAGCACCAGAGAGCTGCAGTTCCAGGGCCCCACAGCACCACCTACTGAATTGGATGATAAAATGCAGTCCTGGACTTTAGTTTTTTGGTGACAGCGGCACCTATCGAATTAGATGATAGCAAAATACTACTTTCTAACTACAGTATTAAAGGTTTATTCCACCAAAATACTACTTCCTGTCCTTTAGTTTCTAACTACTGTATAAAAGGTTTATTCCAATCCCACCAAAATACTTTCTAATTTATAGTTTTAAAGGTTCATTCCACCAAAATACCTTCTAATTTATAGTTTTAAAGGTTCGTTCCACCAAAATACTTTCTAATTTATAGTTTTAAAGGTTCGTTCCACCAAAATACTGCTTTCTGTCCAACTTCTCAGTTTTAAAGGTTCCTTCAGTTGAGGGCTCCTGGTTCTGTGTGAGGGGTTGAGGGTCGATATGGGATGATGAGGAAGATTTCATGTCCCGATGGTCCTGCTAAAGTAACTGTGAGTCATGACATCAAACAATGTCATCAAAATATGCTTGAACTCTTAAAATGGCAATAAAATCTACTGGAATCATTTCACCATGAACACTTTTATTGTGTTTTTTGTGAGCATCATTTTTCAAACATTATAACATAAACTTTAAAAAGGGTCCATTCACTAACACTCTTACTTGAAGGTAGTCACTGATATCAGTAAACAGCTGATAAAGATTTGTGTTCATGTTTTAATTCTCTGCTCTGACCTGTGCTGAGACACTGGACCAGAGAGGAAGACCTGCTCAGCCTCCTGCATGGACCAATTCTGCAGCTCAGTGATGACGACGAGGGATTCAGCATTGAGTTCATTTTAAACTTTTTGGAGGAAACACCTGTAAATTAACCAGCAGTTACTGGTGATGCTTCACAGTTTCCAAGCTCAAACGGCCTCCTGCTTGTTGGACTCACAATTTCAAAAAATGTAGACATCAAAAGTCAAATCATGGTTTTGTTTGGTTTTGTGTTGTTTTGTTTTTACTGGAGGAAAACTTCAAATTGTGATGATGTGTCTGACTTAGAAACTGAACCCCCAAAAATCAAAAAGTCTCCTTCTTCTGTGCCGTGATCTCTGAGCTGATCATGACTGATCTCATCAATAATCCTTGGCAGCCGACCAGTCACACACAGCCCCCCCCCCCCCACACACACACACTGAGACATGCAGCAGCTCACAGTAACTGCCTCAGTCACACAGCAGATAGACTCCTTTCTATAACAAGATAAGCAGTAGAAAATGGATGGAAGTGATGATGAACTGATGAACAGGTGATTTGTCCAAAAGTCAACATCAGATTCATTTCCAGTCTGTGGAAGCAGTTTCATCTTGAGGTTCCAGGTAAGAACAGCCAGCTGTGGGCTGACACACATCTCTTCAGGAGCACTTCTATGCTCCAAACTTGCCAGGTTGAATTGTGTCTGTATTCTGAGGGCAGCAGGAGGACGGAGGAGTGAGGACACACACATTTGGAACCGAGAGCAGCTGTGTGTGGGATTTCCCCAGCAAAGATAAAACCAGCTCCTTCATGCTGGCTATGAAGGCTCACAGTCACACTGACCCTGCTACAAATACTTTGATATGCAACAGACTGGTTTCTCTTCTGGTAGTTTGTTATCAACTGTTGTCACATTTATGGATCAATTTAGCTGATAAGATGAAGGCTCCAAAGGACCAGCTGGAGATGCAGAGGATTGAACCCGGGGCCTCATACATGCGAAGCATGCGCTCTACCACTGAGCTACATCCCCTCTGTCAGAGTCACTGTTTAACTGATGCAGCAACACAAACCCAGACACAACATTTTTATTCTTCATTTTAGGGAAAAAAGGAAGTCAGCCTGTGATCTCAAAGGCTCTGTGATCTCAGGAGTTTCACTGTGACTTCAGCCCTCACAACCTTAGACCACAGAGGCAAGTCAGGCTCCAGGAAGCTGAGGCTGCTCCGTTCTCAGTCCAGTCCAGAGTGAAGGTTTCCCTCTCAGAAGCTTTCCAATCCAGTCCAGATCCTCTCTGACTAGCAGGAGTCTTTGACCAGGAAATGAGAATTATATTGAACGTCTGCTCATCCTCAGAATGAAGTAAAAGTATTTGTGTTCCTAAAATAATCTCCAGATGCTAAGATCAATTATTAACATTGATTGACAGCTCTAAACTGAGCCACCATCACTATACAGTTGCAACTGAAATATTTAGAAATATTTCAAGGAAGCAGCAGGCCCTCATCCGCCCCGGTCCACCCGACTGTGTCCCCTGAGACAGATGACAGCTCACTTCTGGCAGAGGCAGTTAGGTTGAGGACCGTTGCTGATGTCATCAACCGATGTCTCCATCACCAAAGGTGACAGACAGGATGGTCATGGACATAAAACAGAGGCCTAAGAATGAGAAAGAATGGTTGTCCTGACTGAAGTTTAGCTTGAGCTTTTTAATTTGTTACTAAAGGAAGTATTGGTACAAGTAAAGGCAGGCGAACTTTCCACAAATATTCAGAATTAACTTTGACAACCAAAACATGAACCAAGACGACAAAATAGTGAACATGAAAAAGGAACCAGTCCCACCTTCTTGTGTGTTCCTGCTGAAGTAAATGTTTATGAAGATTTGTTGTGTTCTTTTTCCAAAGGTCCAGCCAGCATTGCAGGTCTCAGGAGAAGGAGCCACTTCAGCAGGATCTGTGGGACAAATCCCCCCACGGTGAGACCTGTCCAGCTCCCTGCAGCTCTGCAAGTGTTACCAACTCTTCATTCCAGCTGTTTGGTTGAATCCCATTTTTTCACCTTTGAACCCTTTGAACACTGATGAGGAGGTGAGGCTGGAGGCAAAACCACAACCTCACGTCAGCTCACAGGATGAACCAAAATGCCAGACACTTCCTGTCACTGCTCCAGCACCACCTGTCTCCCCTCCACGTCTTTACCATCTGTGCAGCTTCCTGCTGTCCCTGGACCCTCACAGGTGATCGCTCCACCTGGAGCCTCACAGATGGGTTCTAACCTCCCAATACCTGCAGCCCAGCCTCGACCCACTCAGACACAGTCACCCGTTCAAGCTGGGCCTGGTACCACACTCCAGTACAGACAGAGAGAAAGAAGACACACGGGATCCTTTGAAGAAAATGCAGTAAAGACAGGAAGCCCCCATCACATTGTCAGTGTTTCAGTGACTGGCATTGTGAAGAGACTGAGACAAAGTCAGTTATGAATGGAGGGCTGAGTTGGAGCAGAGGGGGGCAGGATCCTGGGGGTGGACTGTCTTTAGGAGGCTGAGGTGTCTGGTGGTCTTGGTGGACCCTCTGCATCTCAAGCTGAGACCACAGAGTCCTGTGTTCTTGAGTCATTGTCTATAGTCTCTGTTGTTGGAGAGCTCAGTGTGGTCCCTGATGGTCTAGTGGCTAGGATTCGGCGCTCTCACCGCCGCGGCCCGGGTTCGATTCCCGGTCAGGGAATGAGTTATTTAGAGGTTGAGGGAGAGGTGATCAGGTGGTCCACATGATGGTGGAGGTGATGAACTGTGAGTCCATCATGGCTCCACTCTCACCCCCATTGTAGTGTTCTTGGTTCACTCTGCCATGGCCCCATGTTGAAGGGTGACTGTCTCATTCAGGTTTGACTCTATTAAGTCACTGACTCCTGCAAGGACAAACTGTAATCCTCCTTCGTAGCTTTGGTTCCTTGCAGCACAGAAAGTCTGTTCATTGATGTAGGAACTGGAAAACTTAGAGCTCCGTTCCTTCGTTCCTTCCTACACTGAGCAGAACAAACACAGAACAGAGAGCAGTTCCTCCTACAGTTCTCAGAAAGTCTGAGGGCACCAAAGAAAGGAGGGAAATGCAATCAATGTTGAATTATTTTACATTTCTGATATTTGATCAAAGATAGAACTTAATAAGCGTCCATCAACCTGCAGGACAAACTCCTTCACTGTGTGGGAGGTTCAGAGTCCCTGGTTTGATTGCAGCTTTGACCTGAGCAGGTGTTCATCCTCATCTCAGTAACAGGGGACACTTTATCACAGCAGTGGACAAACATCAGCATTCATCACCCAGCAGCTCCTCTGATCAACAGACCAAGCTGAAGTATTCTGAGAAGGAGGGCATGGATCCCTCTACCTCTCACATGCTAAGCTAGCACTCTACCATTGGAGCTAAGTCCCCTTTTGAGCTTCCATTTGAGTTTTCTGTTCCCATCTCTATGGTAACGGTCAGTTTTGACCCACATCTTCAATCAGCTGTAAAATTCACTAAAAACAATTTTCTATCATCCAAGTTGTTTCCATCTCTTGGTTTCCTTGTTAGGCTTCCTTATCCATGGAAATATTGATTTGAATATTTTGTTGTGGGCCTCTGGACCTTTTTTTAGTCAGTAAACCCTCGATTTCAATTAAAAAAATGATAAAATGAACCTTTGGGTTTGGCATAAAAGTCTTTTTTTCAGCAACAGAACTTTAATATAAACACTAAATGAAAAGCAGAACAGGCCAGAACACAAACTCTGCTCTGCCGTCCTTCCTGGTTACTGGGCATGGACTGCTGGAAGGGGCATTTTCCTCAGAAAGGGACAAGACGTTCATCCACTCTCACCTCTGGCCCTGGGTTGAATGTTGGTGCAAGGAGCTGCACCCATCTTTCCCAGACATCCCCAATGGGGGCAAGCTTGTCAGTTCTTGCTCCGGTGTCTCTGTCGTCAAATCTGAGGACTCTTGATGTTCGTTGAAAGTTCTGAAGTGGCCTTGTGGCCCGGAAAATATTTCTGCCTGTCGATGCGTCCCAGAGACGATCAGTGGCCTCACTGCAGGATCTGAACACTCCAGGAAGAAGAAGAACACCAATAGAAGCATCCAGGTGTCCCTCATCAATGTCTTTCCACTTGTCACCATGGACTTTTTTTTCCTTTGAGGTTTGTCACAGCAATGCTGACTCTTTTTAGTGACAGTGGCATGAACAGAACCATCAACCATAAACAGCTCCAAACATGTCTTGATGTCAGTGCCTCTCGTCACAGCAAACCTTGTGATTCCAGGGCTCATTTTGATGACATCAGCAGCAGCTGCCCTGCCATGTACATCAGGAGACACTGAGCTCCAGCCAATGTTCCCTCTAGTTTTTCATGTGTCTGGTTATCCTCACAAGCTCCCTGAGCTCACTGAGAACCACTGTGAGCACCGTCTGAGGTAGGACCTGCATGGAGGGCAGAGAGAGAGAAGAATCAGGGACAAGGATCTGTCGGTTTGCTGCTTTATGAAAATATTGTAAATGATTATTATTCTTCATAATATTGTTTTAGTAACCTGCTTAGGAGTTGTGAATGATGCAGAGTCCATGGGAAACAGCTAATGCTGTGGTACCCCCCCCCCCAAGTTACTGTACAAACCTCAGAAACCTTTTGCCATAATAAGACAAGATGTTGTTATAGAGATGTAAAGATAAATCTATAGAGATGTACATGTATATAGATGTAGTCAAGTCAAGTCAGTTTTATTTGTATTGAACCAAATCACAACAAAGTTCTCTCATGACTCTTTACTAGTAGAGCAGGTCCAGCACCAAACTCCTTCAATGAACCTCCACCCAACAGTTCTCCACCAGCAGCACATCCTTCAACAGTGGTGACAAAAACCTTCCTTTTAACAGGCAGGAACATCGAGCAGATCCAGGATCAGTGGGGACGGCCTTCTGCTTTGACCGGTTGGGGGGAAAGAGAGCAGGAGAGCGGGGCAGAGACAAAGACAGAGAATGGAGGAAGACAGATATACAGAAGGAAAGAGAGGGACAGAGATAAAGAGAGAGAGAAGGGAAGAGACTGATGGACAGACGATGAGCAGGTGGAGCTACGGGTGGCAGCTTGAGCCTCTTCAGGTCTGCAGCCTCCTCCAGCAGCACCGACATCTGGGATGAAGGGAGAGGGAGTTAGTGACACATCTGAGTATGATTTATAAATGACAAATAAAGGAGGACAGAGAGGAGTAGAGAGAAGCCCAGTGCACCATGGGAGATCCCCCAGCAGCCTAAGCCTATAGCAGCATATCTAAGGGCCACCCTAAGCAGCCCAACTATAAGCCTGATCAAAAAGGTTGCTCTTAAAGGTCGAGAGGGTGTCTGCATCCTGGACTGAAACTGGGAGACGGTTCCACTGGAGGGGAGCCTGATAGCTGAAGGCTCTGGCTCCCAGTCTACTTTTAGAACTCTAGGAACCACCAGTAACCCTGCATCCTGGGAGCGAAGGGTTCTAGCTGGATAATAGGGGACTAGGAGCTCTGTCAGGTAGGAAGGAGCCTGACTGTTGAAGACTTTGATGGTAGAAGGACAATTTAGAATTCTATTCTGAATGTGATAGGGAGCCATGCAGAGAAGCCAGTACAGGAGTACTGTCTACTAGTTCTAGTCAACACGCGGGCCGCAGCGTTCTGGACCAGCTGGAGAGTTTTCAGGACCTACTTCTTCTTTTGGTCACAGGTTTGAAGATACCTGTGGAAGTGAAAGGAAAGGCTGTGAGAGCCACACCTCTCCAGTGACCTGGGACATGATGGCAGTGGTGGGATTTGAACCCACGCCTCCTTAGAGACTGGAGCCTTAATCCAGCGCCTTAGACCGCTCGGCCACACTACCTCACTGTGCTGCTCTCTGAGTTGGTCTGCTAAAGGCATGTTGAAGAGGAAGTAACAATGATATCAAACTTATTCTGAAGGGGGACCCCTTCCCTCCACGGTCACAGGAAGTGACAACAGCGCTGCTAGAAGCAGGAAAGAAATGGTAAAAGGACTCAATTTGTACAGAGCCTTTCTACCTCAGCAGCACTCAAGGAGCTGAACAATGTCCTCTCATTCACACACACTCACACACTGATGCTGAAGGCTGCCATGCAAGGAGCCAACCTACTCATCAGAAGTATTTAGGGGTTCAGTCTCTTACTCAAGGACACTTTGACATGGTCACTGGAGAAAGTGAGGATCAAACCAGCTACCCTTTGGTTGCCAGACGGCCACGCTACTCCTGAGTCATATGACCTGGATAAGATGGTGAACTACAGCTGATCGCCATGCTAGCAAACCCTCTTTTGTTTGGTTTGGTTGTTGTTTAGTGACTGTGGATGAATACACAGGAGAAGTTGAGCATAAATTTGTGTTCCCTGTTCACTTGAATATCTGCAGGAGTGTGAGGTGGAAATAATACTTGGAGGAGAATGAGAGTTCAGTCTCAGCGCTAAGACCTGTGCTGACACTAAAACATGTCAGCCCACAGAACAAAGATGGCAGTCCTCTGGGAAAGCAGGTACACCACACATACATGAAGAAACCCTACAGGAAACAAATATGTTGCCAGAGACTTTTACTCTGTTTTTGTTGTTTACCCAAGTACAGGATTGGAGGGAGACTGATGGTCGCTGTTTGGGTTATTGGAAAACAAGGAGGCTGTGGGTTCAAGCTGGATTCTCAGAGACTATTTCCCCAACCTCTACAATGGCATCTACACTGTCATCCAGTCACGTGACTGAAGTCATCCAGTCGCGTGACTGAAGTCATCCAGTCGCGTGACTGAAGTCATCCAGTCGCGTGACTGAAGTCATCCAGTCGCGTGACTGAAGTCATCCAGTCGCGTGACTGAAGTCATCCAGTCGCGTGACTGATGTCACTTGGCAGGACTCTCATTGCCGTCTCATTCTAGAAAAGAATCCAGACTCCACCTGTGGCTCCATGATAACTGATGGACCTCTGGTTGGAGGCTGGACGATGATGTTTGGACTGGAAGGAAAACTCCTTGTCCAAATTCCATTGTGTTCAAGTTTAAAGTCCCACAATAAGAAGTAGCTGAATCTGACAGGTGAAGGTTTGGAACTACAAGATGGTGATGTTTTCTTGACTTGATGCTCTGACTGTCAGGGTGGATGACAGCTTCTTCTGCTGCTGCATCTGAGTGGCTATGATTGGAGGTTTTACCTCCCAAGGTTGTCTGGTTCCAGGGGAAATTCTAAAATTCCAGTCCCCAACCTGGGCTGTTCTGAAACTCTTCTCCTGAATCACTCCTGAGCTGCAGCAAGAACAAATACCAGTGCCAACCAGATCAACTTCATGGCTGCTAACAGCCTCAGACACTTGACTTCCATCAATCTGGAGCCAAGAAGGCCCTCACCTGTGGTTCTCCTCCAGGAGGGTCCAGGTTCTGCCATTGTGGCTCCTGGTGCCACTGCCAGAGAGCCTCAGCTGCACACTGCAACATTTCAACAGGAGATTGACATTCCTTCAAATGTCCTGACATCTGATTCCAATGGTTCTGTTCCATATTTATATTTTAAAATAAATCACACAATGAAAGCTGCCTCAGCTGCTTTAAGAGAGAAAACAAGCTAAGAGGTCTGAAACCAGTAAAATATGCTTTTCTGTGTGCAAACTAGTGAGGGGCATGGAAGGATATTTTACCACCAATACAGAACCCAGACTTTAGTCATGTGATGAGATGGAGACTCTGATTATGAAGTTAATGGACAAAATGTGAATTGAAGGATGAACACAAATGGGTTTTTGAACCAAACACATTTCTTCAGCAGACTTTGATCCAACATTGAAGTTAGAGTTTGGTGGCTGCTCCATGTTGGAGGAAACCAGGCGATGTTGGACCATCACAGGGAAGCTCCTTTGCCTCCTCTGCTGCCAGTTCAACCACTCACTCCCATCAGTGGAGAGCAGCTTCAACTGGGTTTGGAATGTACCACTGTGGATGCATGGGAATGTGGAGAAAATGTCCTTTGTCAGAAGTGGGATTCGAACCCACGCCTCCAGGAGAGACTGCGACCTGAACGCTGCGCCTTAGACCGCTCGGCCATCCTGACAGACACTGACAGTTGCAGACTGAATTAATTCACTGACAAAGTAGAATTTTTTTCCACAGGAGCTACTGGCTCCTTAGTTGTTGCATTTATTGTTAACATTAAACACACAGTCTGTGTTCATGGCAGTAAGAAATGAACCAGAACATTAGAACCACATTGCATCTCTTGATCAGTTTGTTACATGGGACACATTCCAGACAGGAAGGTCCCACCAAGACTTGAACTGGGATCACTGGATCCAGAGTCCAGAGGGCTCACCATTCCACCATGGAACCAAACACAAGGAGGAGGTTCCTCTAAATACCACTTGACATCACCTGCAATCAACCTGTTGCTATTTGGAGGTTCATCTTGCTCTTGTTCCAGACTACATTGGCAAAAGGATCATGAACCACAAGGAAATCATGGAACTCCAGATTTATTCAGGACTTTCTAACTCCATCATATGACCTGGGAGCAAAGACTGGCCAGGCCTTCTTTAATTTATCAGTTAATTACTGCTTCAACAAACATGCCACTTAATTAAGTTACCAGAATTTCTCTCATTGAAAAACCCACCAGCCTGATTTCTTGACACGACATGAAAAATTCTCCAAGAACCCACAGTTGGGTGGAAAGATACCAGGTTAACCAGGAGGAGTCCTGTTCCTGAACCATGGATGGAACAAAGTCCACTGGAAAACTCAGCAGTTCCTGAGTGCCAGATCCATCCGGGAGCTTGGGTCTCCCCTTGACTGTGGTGATCCATGAGATCAAGGAGGACAGAGGAAAGAAGGATCCTGTTGGAGATCTCCTCCCTTCTTCCTCCACTTCACTACTACTTGGATGTCAGGAATATGAGGTACTTTACTCAAATGAGGTATTAGGAGTTTCCTGTTTGACAAGAAGGAAGTCAGAGGTTCATACCTCACTTGTTGGTGGTGCCCTCAACCTGCTGAGAGCATCACTTAGTTCTCTACAGAGAAACATGGCAGCTCTGCTGAAGGCTGCAGGAAACCTGCTGGAACTGAGACTTGGACTCAGGTCACTGGATTCAAAGTCCAGGGTGCCAACAGGTCCACCAGGGCATCTGTGCTTTACTTACCGTGTAAAAAGGACCACAGTGGTCGTCTGGTTTTAATTTAACAAACAAATACGGTTGAAAACTTTGAGACAGAGACACAGGGCTCTTATTTGAAGGACCATGGGATGGGAAATATCCCAGACCTCTGAGATCAGAGCGTTCACTTTGATCTCAGGGTCGTGACTTTGGGGGTTCTTCCTTTGGTCTTCAAATACTTGTGTTTTTATTGGCAGAACTTTCAACTTGCATGCAAAAAGAGAATCACAGTCAATGGAAACCCAGCAGACAGTGTTTATTTCTAATAAATCAGACAATCGCACAAATGAGAATGAAAGGAAAAAACAATAAAATGTTTTAAAATCCTTCTCCACTCTAAAGCTTTTTGAAGTTCATTTGAAGGTTCAAAGGTGGTGGTGAGGAGGTCACCCTGATCCTCCCTGTCGTCACTGCCGGGATTCTTTCTTCTGGTGCTGTGGTTCTTCTGATGAAGGGGGCGTGATGTTTGCTGTCTCAGGCTCCACCAAATGTCCTCTTTAGGACGCCACAATGTGGCCTCTTCACTGCTCCATCTTCCCTGCATCGGAGACACCAGGGTTCCTCCTGGTGCCGACCCCATTGTCCTTCGACCCAATGGTGCGGCCATGGATCCTCAGAGGAGGCTGGGATCCTTCTTCTCATCAGAGCCACAGTTTTTCCTGGAGGGAACAACAGGAGCTTTGTTGTAATGTTTTGCTCGGTGTTTCCTGCTCAGAGCGTCAGGATCTGTGACGCCATCTTGTGGTAGGGGGTCATCATCTTGTTGTGTGGTAGTGGATTCATTGATCTGCTGTTTCAACACATTCAAGTTCATTATCCTACAAGTCAAAGTACATTTGGTGTGGAGTTTTAGTTTCTGGCCTCAATCATAACGTGTGCCTTTCTTCTTCATGAACATTTCTCAGCTTTGTAAGTTTACCTCAAAACCTCAAAATAATGCTACAGTGATGTCGGAAGAATTGCTAATGAACTCAAAATGATGCGACAGTGATGTAGTGAAAGTTGCTAATAAACTCAAAGTGATGCTGACAGTCGTGTCGTAAGAGTTGCTACGAACCTTTAAATAATGCAACAGTAATGTAGTAAGAGTTGCTACAAACCACAAAATAATGCTACAGTGATGTCGGAAGAATTGCTAATGAACTCAAAATAATGCTAACAGTGATGTAGTGATAGTTGCTTCAAACCTCAAAATAATGCGACAGTGATGTTGGAAACATTGCCAATGATCTCAAAATGATGCGACAGTGATGGAGTAAGAATTGCTAATGAACTCAAAATGATGCTAAGAGTAATGTAGTGATAGTTGCTAATGATCTCAAAGTGATGCTAACAGTAATGTAGTAAGAGTTGCTACGAACCTCAAAATAATGCGACAGTGATGTCGGAAGAATTGCTAATGATCTCAAAATGATGCGACAGTGATGTAGTAAGAATTGCTAATGAAGTCAAAATGACGCTAACAGTGATGTACTTAAAGTTGCTAATCAACTCAGTGATGCTTAAAGTAATGCAGTACGTGTTTCGAACAACCTCAAAGTGATGCTGACAGTCATGTAGTAAGAGTTGCTACGAACCTCAAATAATGCGACAGTGATGTCAGAAGAATTTCTAAAGATCTCAAAATGATGCGTAAGTGATTTAGTAAGAATTGCTAATGAACTCAAAATGATGCTAAGAGTAATGGAGTGAACATTTCGAATAACCTCAAAGTGATGCTGACAATCATGTAGTAAGTGTTGCTACGAACCTTAAAAAATGCAACAGTAATGTAGTAAGAGTTGCTACGAACCTCAATTTAATGCTACAGTGATGTCGTAAGAATTGCTAATGAACTCAAAATGATGCTAACAGTAATGTAGTGATAGTTGGTAATAAACTCAGTGATGCTTACAATAATGTAGTAAGAGTTGCTACGAACCTCATAATAATGTGACAGTGATGTCAGAAGAATTGCTAATAAACTCAAAATGATGCTAACAGTAATGGAGTGACAGTTGCTATAAACTCAGTGATGCTTTCAGTAAAGAAGTGAAAGTTTCGAATAACCTCAAAGTGATGCTGACAGTCATGTAGTAAGAGTTGCTTTGAACCTCAAAATAATACGACAGTGATGTTGGAAGCATTGCTAATGATCTCAAAATGATGCGACAGTGATGGAGTAAGAATTGCTAATGAACTCAAAATGATGCTAAGAGTAATGTAGTGATAGTTGCTAATGATCTCAAAGTGATGCTAACAGTAATGTAGTAAGAGTTGCTACGAACCTTTAAATAATGCAACAGTAATGTAGTAAGAGTTGCTACGAACCTCAAAATAATGCGACAGTGATGTCGGAAGAATTGCTAATGATCTCAAAATGATGCGACAGTGATGTAGTAAGAATTGCTAATGAAGTCAAAATGACGCTAACAGTGATGTACTTAAAGTTGCTAATCAACTCAGTGATGCTTAAAGTAATGCAGTACGTGTTTCGAACAACCTCAAAGTGATGCTGACAGTCATGTAGTAAGAGTTGCTACAAACCTCAAATAATGCGACAGAGATGTCAGAAGAATTTCTAAAGATCTCAAAATGATGCGTAAGTGATTTAGTAAGAATTGCTAATGAACTCAAAATGATGCTAAGAGTAATGGAGTGAACGTTTCGAATAACCTCAAAGTGATGCTGACAATCATGTAGTAAGTGTTGCTACGAACCTTAAAAAATGCAACAGTAATGTAGTAAGAGTTGCTACGAACCTCAATTTAATGCTACAGTGATGTCGTAAGAATTGCTAATGAACTCAAAATGATGCTAACAGTAATGTAGTGATAGTTGGTAATAAACTCAGTGATGCTTACAATAATGTAGTAAGAGTTGCTACGAACCTCAAAATAATGTGACAGTGATGTCAGAAGAATTGCTAATGATCTCAAAATGATGCGACAGTGATGTAGTAAGAATTGCTAATGAACTCAAAATGATGCTAACAGTAATGGAGTGAAAGTTTCGAATAACCTCAAAGTGATGCTGACAGTCATGTAGTAAGTTTTGCTACGAACCACCCTTTTCCGGCTGAGGACCATGGCCTCAGACTTGGAGGTGCTGATTCTCATCCCAGCCGCTTCACATTCGGCTGCAAACTGTCCCAGCAAGAGCTGGAGGTCGTGGCCCGATGGCGCTAAGCGGACTACGTCATCCGCAAACAGCAAAGACGACATCCTCCCGCCACCAAACTCAACCCCCTCCACCACCCGGCTGCGCCTAGAAATTCTGTCCATAAAAGTTATGAACAGAACCGGTGACAAAGGGCAGCGTTGGCGGAGTCCAACCCTCACCGGGAACAAGTCCGACTTACTACCGGCCACACAGACCAGACTCTCACTCCTCCGGTAGAATGGCCGAATGGCCCTTTGTAAAGGGCCATCCACCCCGTACTCCCGGAGTACCCCCCACAGTATGCTCCTGGGAACACGGTCATAAGCCTTCTCCAAGTCCACAAAGCACATGTGGACTGGTTGGGCAAACTCCCATGCCCCCTCCAGCACCCTTGCGAGGGTGAAGAGCTGATCCATAGTTCCACGGCCAGGACGAAAACCACACTGCTCCTCCTCAATCTGAGGTTCGACTATCGCACTGACCCTCCTCTCCAGTACCCTGGCGTAGACCTTACCAGGGAGGCTGAGAAGTGTGATCCCCCGATAGTTGGAACACCCCTCTGGTCCCCTGTCTTAAAGACGGGGACCACCACCCCGGTCTGCCACTCCAAAGGCACTTCCCCCGATGTCCACGCAATGTTGCAGAGACCTGTCAGCCAAGACAGCCCCACTACATCCAGAGCCTTGAGATACCCAGGGCGGATCTCATCCACCCCCGGGGCTCTGCCACCGCGGAGTTGTTTAACTGCCTCGGCGACTTCTGCCCCTGAGATTGGACGACCCCCCCCCCAAGCATTCCCCAGACTCTGTCTCCTCCACGGAGTACGTGCTGGTGGGATTGAGGAGTTCCTCAAAGTATTCCTTCCACCGCCCAATTATCTCCCCAGTTGACGTCAGCAGCCTCCCACCCCCACTGTAAACAGTGTGGGCAAGTTGCCGCCTTCCCCCCCTGAGGCGACGGACGGTTTGCACGAACCTTTTTGGAGCCGACCGATAGTCGTTCTCCATGGCCTCACCGAACTCTTCCCATGCCCGAGTTTTTGCTTTGGCGACCGCCACAGCTGCACACCGTTTGGCCTGCCGGTAGCGGTCAGCTGCCTCTGGAGACCCACAGGCCAGCCATGCCCTGTAAGCCTCCTTCTTCAGCCTGACGGCTCCCCTCACCTCTGGTGTCCACCAGCGTGTTCGAGGATTACCCCCGCGGCCGGCCCCAGCAGCCTTGCGGCCACAGCTCACAGCAGCCGCCTTGACAATGGCAGAGCGGAACATGGCCCATTCGGACTCAATGTCCCCCACTACCCCCATGATGTGATCAAAGCTCTGCCGGAGGTGGGAGTTAAAGATCGTTCTTACTGGTTCTTCTGCCAGGCGTTCCCAACAAACCCTCACTACTCGTTTGGGCCTGCCAGGTCTGCGCGGCATCTTCCCCTGCCATCTGATCCAACTCACCACCAGGTGGTGATCAGTTGACAGCTCAGCTCCTCTCTTCACCCGAGTGTCCAGAACATGCGGTCGCAGGTCAAATGATACGACTATAACATCGATCATAGACCTGCGACCTAGGGTGTCCTGGTGCCATGTGCACCGGTGGGCATCCTTATGCTCGAACATGGTGTTCGTTATGGCCAAACTGCGACTTGCACAGAAGTTCAATAACTGAACACCACTCGGGTTCAGGTCGAGCCTGCCGTTCCTCCCAATCACACCTCTCCAGGTCATGCTGTCGTTGCCCACGTGAGCGTTGAAGTCTCCCAGTAGGACAATGGAGTCCCCAGCCGGGGCACCATCCAGTACCCTTCCCAAGGACTCCAAAAAGGGTGGGTACTCTGAACTAGTTTTCGGCGCATATGCGCAGACCACAGTCAGGACCCGTTCCCCGACCCGAAGGCGCAGGGAAGCAACCCTTTCGTCCACGGGGGTAAACCCCAACGTACAGGCAGAGAGTCGAGGGGCAACCAAAAAGCCCACCCCCACCCTCCGCCTCTCACCCGGAGCAACTCCAGCAAAAGAGAAAGTCCAACCCCTCTCAAGGACTCGGGTTCCGGACCCAGAGCTATGTGTGGAGGTGAGGCCGACTATATCTAGCCGGTAACACTCAACCTCTTCCACCAGCTACAGCTCCTTCCCCACCAGAGAGGTAACGTTCCATGTCCCAAAAGCCAGCTTCCATGTCTGTGGTTCAGACAGCCGAGACACCCGCCTGAAACTGCAACCCAAACCACATTGCACCGGACCCCTCCGGTTCCCCCGATGAGTGGTGAGTCCAAGGGAGGACGTGCCTGTGTCTCCTCTTCGGGCAGGGCCTGGCCGGGCCCCACGGACCAAGGCCCGGACACCAGGCGCTCGCCTTCGAGCCCCCACCCTGGGCCTGGCTCCAGGGCGGGGCCCCAGTGCCCCTCCGGGCAGGGTACATGTAGCACTTGCTGGATGTTCCATGAAGGGTCTGTTGAACCGTTCTTTGTCTGGCCCTTCGCCTAGGACCAGTCTGCCTAGGTTGACCCTACCAGGGGAAAAATGCCCCCGACAGCATAGCTCCTAGGGTCACTAGGGCACTCAAAATCCTCCACCACGGTAAGGTGACGGTTCCAGGAGGAGTAAGAGTTGCTACTAAACTCAATTTAATGCTACAGTGATGTCGTAAGAATTGCTAATAAACTCAAAATGATGCTAACAGTAATGGAGTGATAATTGCTAATAAACTCAAAGTGATGCTGACAGTAATGTAGTAAGAGTTGCTACGAACCTTTAAATAATGCAACAGTAATGTAGTAAGAGTTGCTACGAACCTCAAAATATTGCGAAAGTGATGTTGGAAGAATTGCTAATGAACTCAAAATGATGCGAACAGTAATGGAGTGAAAGTTTCGAATAACCTCAAGGTGATGCTGACAGTCATGTATTAAGTGTTGCTACGAACCTCAAAATAATGCGACAGTAATGTCGTAAAAGTTGCTACGAACCTCAAAATATTGCGAAAGTGATGTCGGAAGAATTGCTAATGAACTCAAAATGATGCTAACAGTAATGCAGTGATAGTTGCTAATAAACTCAGTGATGCTGACAGTAATGTAGTAAGTGTTTCGAAAAACCTCAAAGTGATTCTGACAGTCATGTAGTAAGAGTTGCTTCGAACCTCAAAATAATGCGACAGTGATGTCAGATGAATTGGTAATGATCTCAAACTGATGGGACAGTGATGTCGTAAGAATTGCTAATGAACTCAAAATGATGCTAACAGTAATGTAGTGATAGTTGCTCATTAACTCAGTGATGCTTACAGTAATGTAGTAAGTGTTTCGAACAACCTCAAAGTGATGCTGACAGTCATGTAGTAAGAGTTGCTACGAACCTTAAAATAATGCAACAGTAATGTAGTAAGAGTTGCTACGAACCTCAAAATATTGCGAAAGTGATGTTGGAAGAATTGCTAATGAACTCAAAATGATGCGAACAGTAATGGAGTGAAAGTTTCGAATAACCTCAAGGTGATGCTGACAGTCATGTATTAAGTGTTGCTACGAACCTCAAAATGATGCGACAGTGATGTCAGAAGAATTGGTAATGATCTCAAACTGATGGGACAGTGATGTCGTAAGAATTGCTAATGAACTCAACATGATGCTAACAGTAATGTAGTAAGTGTTTCGAAAAACCTCAAAGTGTTGCTGACAGTCATGTACTAAGAGTTGCTACGAACCTTAACATAATGCAACAATAATGTAGTCAGAGTTGCCACGAAACTCAATATAATGCGACAGTAATGGATTAAAGTTGCTACGAACCTAAAAATATTGCGACAGTGATTTCGGAACAATTGCTAATGAACTTAAAATGATGCTAACAGTAATGTAGTAAGTGTTTCGAAAAACCTCAAAGTGATGTTGACAGTCATGTAGTAAGAGTTGCTACGAACCTCAAAATAATGCGACAGTGATGTTAGAAGAATTGCTAAAGATCTCAAAATGATGCAACAGTGATTTAGTAAGAATTGCTAATGAACTCAAAATGATGCTCACAGTAATGGAGTGAACGTTTCGAATAACCTTAAAGTGATGCTGACAGTCATGTACTAAGAGTTGCTAAGAACCTCAAAATAATTCGACAGTGATGTAGTAAGAATTGCTTATGAACTCAAAATGATGCTAACAGTAATGTAGTAAGAGTTTCGAACAACCTCAAAGTGATGCTGACAGTCATTTAGTAAGAGTTGCTAATGAACTCAATTCAATGCTACAGTGATTTCGTGAGAATTGCTCATTAACTCAAAATGATGCTAATAGTAATGGAGTGATAGTTGCTAATAAACTCAAAGTGATGCTGACAGTCATGTAGTAAGAGTTGCTACGAACCTTAAAAAAATGCAACAATAATGTAGTAAGAGTTGCTGCGAACCTCAAAATAATGTGACAGTGATGTCAGAAGAATTGCTAATGATCTGAAAATGATGCGACAGTGATGTAGTAAGAATTGCTAATGAACTCAAAATGATGCTAAATGTAATGGAGTGAACGTTTCGAATAACCTCAAAGTGATGCTGACAGTCAAGTAGTAAGAGTTGCTGCGAACCTCAAAATATTGCGACAGTGATGTCGGAAGAATTGCTAATGAACTCAAAATGATGCAAACAGTAATGTAGTGATAGTTGCTAATCAAGTCAGTGATGCTTACAGTAATGTAGTAAGTGTTTCGAACAACCTCAAAGTGATGCTGACAGTCATGTAGTAAGAGTTGCGACGAACCTCAAAATAATCCGACAGTGATGTCAGAAGAATTGCTAAAGATCTCAAAATGATGCGACAGTGATGTCAGAAGAATTGGTAATGATCTCAAACCGATGGGACAGTGATGTCGTAAGAATTGCTAATGAACTCAACATGATGCTAACAGTAATGTAGTAAGTGTTTCGAAAAACCTCAAAGTGATGCTGACAGTCATGTACTAAGAGTTGCTACGAACCTCAAAATAATGCGACAGTGATGTCAGAAGAATTGCTAAAGATCTCAAAATGATGCGACAGTGATTTAGTAAGAATTGCTAATGAACTCAAAATGATGCTAACAGTAATGGAGTGAACGTTTCGAATAACCTCAAAGTGATGCTGACAGTCTTGTACTAAGAGTTGCTACAAACCTCAAAATAATGCAACAGTGATGTCGGAAGAATTGCTAATGATCTCAAAATTATGCGACAGTGATGTCGTAAGAATTGCTAATGAACTCAAAATGATGCTAACAGTAATGGAGTGAAACTTTCGAATAACCTCAAAGTGATGCTGACAGTCATGTCGTAAGTGTTGCTACGAACCTCAAAATATTGCGACAGTGATGTCGGAAGAATTGCAAATGAACTCAAGATGATGCTAACAGTAATGTAGTGATAGTTGCTAAGAAACTCAGTGATGCTTACAGTAATGTAGTAAGAGTTTCGAACAACCTCAAAGTGACGCTGACAGTCATTTAGTAAGAGTTGCGAATGAACACAATTCAATGCTACAGTGATGTCGTGAGAATTGCTCATGAACTCAAAATGATGCTAACAGTAATGTAGTGATAGTTGCTAATAAACACAAAGTGATGCTGACAGTAATGTAGTAAGAGTTGCTAGGAACCTTAAAATAATGCAACAATAATGTAGTAAGAGTTGCTACGAACCTCAAAATAATGTGACAGTGATGTCAGAAGAATTGCTAATGATCTCAAAATGATGCGACTGTGATTTAGTAAGAATTGCTAATGAACTCAAAATGATGCTAACAGTAATGGAGTGAAACTTTTGAATAACCTCAAAGTGATGCTGACAGTCATGTAGTAAGAGTTAATACGAACCTCAAAATAATGCGACAGTAATGTAGTAAAAGTTGCTACGAACCTCAAAATATTGCGACAGTGATGTCGGAAGAATTGCTACTGAACTCAAGATGATGCTAACAGTAATGTAGTGATAGTTGCGAAGAAACTCAGTGATGCTTACAGTAATGTAGTCAGAGTTTCGAACAACCTCAAAGTGATGCTGACAGTCATTTAGTAAGAGTTGCTAATGAACTCAATTTAATGCTACAGTGTTGTCGTGAGAATTGTTCAACAACTCAAAATGATGCTAAAAGTAATGGAGTGAACATTTCAAATAACCTCAAAGTGATGCTGACAGTCATGTACGAAGAGTTGCTACGAACCTCAAAATAATGCGAAAGGAATGTAGTAAAAGTTGCTACGAACCTCAAAATATTACGACAGTGATGTCAGAAGAATTGGTAATGACCTCAAAATGATGCTAACAGTAATGGAGTGAACGTTTCGAATAACCTCAAAGTGATGCTGACAGTCATGTACTAAGAGTTGCTACGAACCTCAAAATAATGCGACAGTAATGTAGTAAAAGTTGCTACGAACCTCAAAATATTGCGACAGTGATGTCGGAAGAATTGGTCATGATCTCAAAATGATGGTAACAGTAATGGAGTGAACGTTTCGAATAACCTCAAAGTGATGCTGACAGTCATGTAGTAAGAGTTGCTGCGAACCTCAAAATATTGCGACAGTGATGTCGGAAGAATTGCTAATGAACTCAAAATGATGCTAACAGTAATATAGTGATAGTTGCTAATCAAGTCAGTGATGCTTCCAGTCATGTAGTAAGTGTTTCGAACAACCTCAAAGTGATGTTAACACTCATGTAGTAAGAGTTGCTACGAACCTCAAAATAATGCAACAGTGATGTCAGAATAATTGCTCAAGATCTCAAAATGATGTGACAGTGATGTCAGAAGAATTGGTAATGATCTCAAAATGATGCTAACAGTAATGTAGTGATAGTTGCTAATCAAGTCAGTGATGCTTACAGTCATGTAGTAAGTGTTTCGAACAACCTCAAAGTGATGATGACAGTCATGTAGAAAGAGTTGCTTTGAACCTCAAAATAATGCGACAGTGATTTAGTAAGAATTGCTAATGAACTCAAAATGATGCTACAGTGATGTCGTGAGAATTGCTCATGAACTCAAAATGATGCTAACAGTAATGTAGTGATAGTTGCTAATAAACTCACAGTGATGCTGACAGTGATGTAGTAAGAGTTGCTACGAACCTCAAAATAATGTGACAGTGATGTAAGAAGAATTGCTAATGATCTCAAAATGATGCGACAGTGATTTAGTAAGAATTGCTAATGAACTCAAAATGATGCTAAAAGTAATGGAGTGAACGTTTCGAATAACCTCAAAGTGATGCTGACAGTCATGTAGTAAGAGTTGCTACGAACCTAAAAATAATGCTACAGTAATGTGGTAAAAATTGCTACGAACCTCAAAATATTTTGACAGTGATGTCGGAAGAATTGCTAATGAACTCAAGATGATGCTACCAGTAATTGAGTGATAGTTGCTAAGAAATTCAGTGATGCTTACAGTAATGTAATAAGAGTTTCGAACAACCTCAAACTGATGCTGACAGTCATTTAGTAAGAGTTGCTAATGAACTCAATTTAATGCTACAGTGATGTCGTGAGAATTGCTCAACAACTCAAAATGATGCTAACAGTAATGTCGTGATAGTTGCTAATAAAGTCAATGTGATGCTGAAAGTCATGTAGTAAAAGTTGCTACGAACCTCAAAATATTGCGACAGTGATGTTGGAGGAATTGCTAATGAACTCAAAATGATGCTAACAGTAATGTAGTGATAGTTACTAATCAACTCGGTGATGCTTAATGTAATGTAGTAAGTGTTTCAAATAACCTCAAAGTGATGGTGACAGTCATGTAGTAAGAGTTTCTACGAACCTCAAAATAATGCGACAGTGATGTCAGAAGAACTGCTAAAGATCTCAAAATGATGCGACAGTGATGCAGTGATAGTTGCTAATAAACTCAGTGATGCTGACAGTAATGTAGTAAGTGTTTCGAAAAACCTCAAAGTGATTCTGACAGTCATGTAGTAAGAGTTGCTATGAACCTCAAAATAATGCAACAGTAAAGTAGTAAAAGTTGCTTCGAACCTCAAAATAATGCGACAGTGATGTCAGATGAATTGGTAATGATCTCAAACTGATGGGACAGTGATGTCGTAAGAATTGCTAATGAACTCAAAATGATGCTAACAGTAATGTAGTGATAGTTGCTCATTAACTCAGTGATGCTTACAGTAATGTAGTAAGTGTTTCGAACAACCTCAAAAGTGATGCTGACAGTCATGTAGTAAGAGTTGCTACGAACCTTAAAATAATGCAACAGTAATGTAGTAAGAGTTGCTACGAACCTCAAAATATTGCGAAAGTGATGTTGGAAGAATTGCTAATGAACTCAAAATGATGCGAACAGTAATGGAGTGAAAGTTTCGAATAACCTCAAGGTGATGCTGACAGTCATGTATTAAGTGTTGCTACGAACCTCAAAATGATGCGACAGTGATGTCAGAAGAATTGGTAATGATCTCAAAATGATGCGACAGTGATTTAGTAAGAATTGCTAATGAACTCAAAATGATGCTAACAGTAATGTAGTGATAGTTGCTAATAAACTCAGTGATGCTTAGAGATATGTAGTAAGTGTTTCGAACAACCTCAAAGTGATGCTGACAGTCATGTACAAAGTGTTGCTACGAACCTCAAAATAATGCGACAGTGATGTCAGAAGAATTGCTAAAGATCTCAAAATGATGCGACAGTGATGTCAGAAGAATTGGTAATGATCTCAAAATGATGCTAACAGTAATGGAGTGAACGTTTCGAATAACCTCAAAGTGATGCTGACAGTAATGTAGTAAGAGTTGCTACGAACCTTAAAATAATGCAACAATAATGTAGTAAGAGTTGCCACGAAACTCAATATAATGCGACAGTAATGTATTAAAATTGCTACGAACATCAAAATATTGCGACAGTGATGTCGGAAGAATTGCTAATGAACTAGAGATGATGCTAAAAGTAATGTAGTGATAGTTGCTAAGAAACTCAGTGATGCTGACAGTAATGTAGTAAGAGTTTCAAACAACCTCAAAGTGATGCTGACAGTCATTTAGTAAGAGTTGCTAATGAACTCAATTCAATGCTACAGTGATGTCGTGAGAATTGCTCATGAACTCAAAATGATGCTAACAGTAATGTAGTGATAGTTGCTAATAAACTCAAAGTGATGCTGACAGTAATGTAGTAAGAGTTGCTACGAACCTTGAAATAATGCAACAATAATGTAGTAAGAGTTGCTACGAACCTCAAAATAATGTGACAGTGATGTAGTAAGAATTGCTAATGAACTCAAAATGATTCGACAGTGATTTCGTAAGAATTGCTAATGAACTCAAAATGATGCTCACAGTAATGTAGTGAACGTTTCGAATAACCTCAAAGTGATGCTGACAGTCATGTAGTAAGAGTTGCTACGAACCTCAAAATATTTCGACAGTGATGTCGGAAGAATTGCGAATGAACTCAAAATGATGCAAACAGTAATTTAGTGATAGTTGCTAATAAACTCAGTGATGCTTCGAGTAATGCAGTAAGTGTTTCGAACAACCTCAAAGTGATGCTGACAGTCATGTAGTAAGACTGGCTACGAACCTCAAAATAATGCGACAGTGATGTCAGAAGAATTGCTAAAGATCTCAAAATGATGCGACAGTGATGTCAGAAGAATTGGTAATGATCTCAAAATGATGCTAATAGTAATGGAGTGAATGCTTCGAATAACCTCAAAGTGATGCTGACAATAATGTAGTAAGAGTTGCTACGAACCTTAACATAATGCAACAATAATGTAGTCAGAGTTGCCACGAAACTCAATATAATGCGACAGTAATGGATTAAAGTTGCTACGAACCTAAAAATATTGCGACAGTGATTTCGGAACAATTGCTAATGAACTTAAAATGATGCTAACAGTAATGTAGTGAACGTTTCGAATAACCTTAAAGTGATGCTGACAGTCATGTACTAAGAGTTGCTAAGAACCTCAAAATAATTCGACAGTGATGTAGTAAGAATTGCTAATGAACTCAAAATGATGCTAACAGTAATGTAGTAAGAGTTTCGAATAACCTCAAAGTGATGCTGACAGTCATTTAGTAAGAGTTGCTAATGAACTCAATTCAATGCTACAGTGATTTCGTGAGAATTGCTCATTAACTCAAAATGATGCTAATAGTAATGTAGTGATAGTTGCTAATAAACTCAAAGTGATGCTGACAGTCATGTAGTAAGAGTTGCTACGAACCTTAAAATAATGCAACAATAATGTAGTAAGAGTTGCTGCGAACCTCAAAATAATGTGACAGTGATGTCAGAAGAATTGCTAATGATCTGAAAATGATGCGACAGTGATGTAGTAAGAATTGCTAATGAAC
Organism: Aulostomus chinensis; assembly: GCF_037954235.1. Taxonomy (NCBI): domain Eukaryota; kingdom Metazoa; phylum Chordata; class Actinopteri; order Syngnathiformes; family Aulostomidae; genus Aulostomus; species Aulostomus chinensis. Next base: position 51,186,853 of record NC_141320.1, on the reverse strand, counting down.
TCAAAATGATGCTAACAGTAATGGAGTGAAATTTTCGAATAACCTCAAAGTGATGCTGACAGTCATGTAGTAAGAGTTGCTGCGAACCTCAAAATAATGTGACAGTGATGTCAGAAGAATTGCTAATGATCTGAAAATGATGCGACAGTGATGTAGTAAGAATTGCTAATGAACTCAAAATGATGCTAAATGTAATGGAGTGAACGTTTCGAATAACCTCAAAGTGATGCTGACAGTCAAGTAGTAAGAGTTGCTGCGAACCTCAAAATATTGCGACAGTGATGTCGGAAGAATTGCTAATGAAGTCAAAATGATGCTAACAGTAATGTAGTGATAGTTGCTAATCAAGTCAGTGATGCTTACAGTAATGTAGTAAGTGTTTCGAACAACCTCAAAGTGATGCTGACAGTCATGTAGTAAGAGTTGCAACGAACCTCAAAATAATGCGACAGTGATGTCAGAAGAATTGCTAAAGATCTCAAAATGATGCGACAGTGATGTCAGAAGAATTGGTAATGATCTCAAACCGATGGGACAGTGATGTCGTAAGAATTGCTAATGAACTCAACATGATGCTAACAGTAATGTAGTAAGTGTTTCGAAAAACCTCAAAGTGATGCTGACAGTCATGTACTAAGAGTTGCTACGAACCTCAAAATAATGCGACAGTGATGTCAGAAGAATTGCTAAAGATCTCAAAATGATGCGACAGTGATTTAGTAAGAATTGCTAATGAACACAATTCAATGCTACAGTGATGTCGTGAGAATTGCTCATGAACTCAAAATGATGCTAACAGTAATGTAGTGATAGTTGCTAATAAACACAAAGTGATGCTGACAGTAATGTAGTAAGAGTTGCTAGGAACCTTAAAATAATGCAACAAGAATGTAGTAAGAGTTGCTACGAACCTCAAAATAATGTGACAGTGATGTCAGAAGAATTGCTAATGATCTCAAAATGATGCGACTGTGATTTAGTAAGAATTGCTAATGAACTCAAAATGATGCTAACAGTAATGGAGTGAAACTTTTGAATAACCTCAAAGTGATGCTGACAGTCATGTAGTAAGAGTTTCTACGAACCTCAAAATAATGCGACAGTGATGTCAGAAGAACTGCTCAAGATCTCAAAATGATGCGACAGTGATTTAGTAAGAATTGCGAATGAACTCAAAATGATGGTAACAGTAATGTAGTGATAGTTACTAATCAACTCGGTGATGCTTAATGTAATGTAGTAAGTGTTTCAAATAACCTCAAAGTGATGGTGACAGTCATGTTGTAAGAGTTGCTACGAACCTCAAAATAATGCGACAGTGATGTCGGAAGAATTGCTAATGAACTCAAAATGATGCTAACAGTAATGTAGTGATAGTTACTAATCAACTCGGTGATGCTTAATGTAATGTAGTAAGTGTTTCAAATAACCTCAAAGTGATGGTGAAAGTCATGTAGTAAGAGTTGCTACGAACCTCAAAATAATGCGACAGTGATGTCAGAAGAATTGCTAAAGATCTCAAAATGATGCTACAGTGATTTAGTAAGAATTGCTCATGAACTCAAAATGATGCTCACAGTAATGGAGTGAACGTTTCGAATTACCTCAAAGTGATGCTGACAGTCTTGTACTAAGAGTTGCTATGAACCTCAAAAAAATGCGACAGTGATGTCGGAAGAATTGCTAATGATCTCAAAATGATGCGACAGTGATGTAGTAAGAATTGCTAATGAACTCAAAATGATGCTACAGTGATGTCGTGAGAATTGCTCACAAACTCAAATAATGCAAACATTAATGTAGTAATAGTTGCTAATAAACTCAAAGTGATGCTGACAGTAATGTAGTAAGAGTAGCTACGAACCTTAAAATAATGCAACAATAATGTAGTAAGAGTTGCTCCGAACCTCAAAATAATGTGACAGTGATGTCAGAAGAAATGCTAATGATCTCAAAATGATTCGAAAGTGATTTCGTAAGAATTGCTAATGAACTGAAAATGATGCTAACAGTAATGGAGTGAACGTTTCGAATAACCTCAAAGTGATGCTGACAGTCATGTACTAAGAGTTGCTACGAATCTCAAAATAATGTGACAGTGATGTCAGAAGAATTGCTAATGATCTCAAAATGATTCGAAAGTGATTTAGTAAGAATTGCTAATGAACTCAAAATGATGCTAACAGTAATGGAGTGAACGTTTCGAATAACCTCAAAGTGATGGTGACAGTCATGTAGTAAGAGTCGATACAAACCTCAAAATAATGCGACAGTGATGTCGGAAGAATTGCTAATGAACTCAAAATGATGCTAACAGTAATGTAGTGATAGTTGCTAATCAACTCAGTGATGCTTACAGTAATGTAGTAAGTGTTTCGAATAACCTCAAACTGATGCTGACAGTCATGTAGTCAGAGTTGCTACGAACCTCAAAATAATGCGACAGTAATGTAGTAAAACTAGCTACGAACCTCAAAATATTACGACAGTGATGTCGGAAGAATTGCTAATGAACTCAAAATGATGCTAACAGTAATGGAGTGAACGTTTCGAATAACCTCAAAGTGATGGTGACAGTCATGTAGTAAGAGTTGCTACAAACCTCAAAATAATGCGACAGTGATGTCGGAAGAATTGCTAATGAACTCAAAATGATGCTAACAGTAATGTAGTGATAGTTGCTAATCAAGTCAGTGATGCTTACAGTAATGTAGTAAGTGTTCCGAATAACCTCAAAGTGATGCTGACAGTCATGTAGTAAGAGTTGCTACGAACCTGAAAATAATGCGACAGTAATGTAGTAAAAGTTGCTACGAACCTCAAAATATTGCGACAGTGATGTCGGAGGAATTGCTAATGAACGCAAAATGATGCTAACAGTAATGTAGTGATAGTTACTAATCAACTCGGTGATGCTTAATGTAATGTAGTAAGTGTTTCAAATAACCTCAAAGTGATGGTGACAGTCATGTAGTAAGAGTTTCTACGAACCTCAAAATAATGCGACAGTGATGTCAGAAGAACTGCTAAAGATCTCAAAATGATGCGACAGTGATTTAGTAAGAATTGCGAATGAACTCAAAATGATGGTAACAGTAATGTAGTGATAGTTGCTAATAAACTCAAAGTGATGCTGACAGTCATGTAGTAAGAGTTGCTACGAACCTCAAAATATTGCGACAGTGATGTCGGAGGAATTGCTAATGAACTCAAAATGATGCTAACAGTAATGTAGTGATAGTTACTAATCAACTCGGTGATGCTTAATGTAATGTAGTAAGTGTTTCAAATAACCTCATAGTGATGGTGACAGTCATGTAGTAAGAGTTGGTACGAACCTCAAAATAATGCGACAGTGATGTCAGAAGAATTGCTAAAGATCTCAAAATGATGCTACAGTGATTTAGTAAGAATTGCTCATGAACTCAAAATGATGCTAACAGTAATGGAGTGAACGTTTCGAATTACCTCAAAGTGATGCTGACAGTCTTGTACTAAGAGTTGCTATGAACCTCAAAATAATGCGACAGTGATGTAGTAAGAATTGCTCATAAACTCAAAATGATGCAAACAGTAATGTAGTGATAGTTGCTAATAAACTTAAAGTGATGCTGAAAGTAATGTAGTAAGAGTTGCTACGAACCTAAAAATAATGCAATAATAATGTAGTAAGAGTTGCTACGAACCTCAAAATAATGTGACACTGATGTCAGAAGAATTGCTAATGATCTCAAAATGATTCGAAAGTGATTTAGTAAGAATTGCTAATGAACTCAAAATGATGCTAACAGTAATGGAGTGAACGTTTCGAATAACCTCAAAGTGATGCTGACAGTCATGTACTAAGAGTTGCTACAAACCTCAAAATAATGCGACAGTAATGGAGTAAAAGATGCTACGAACCTCAAAATATTGCGACAGTGATGTCGGAGGAATTGCGAATGAACTCAAAATGATGCTAACAGTAATGTAGTGATAGTTGCTAATAAACTCAAAGTGATGCTCACAGTCACGTAGTAAGAGTTGCTACGAACCTTAAAATAATGCGACAGTAATGTAGTAAAAGTTGCTACGAACCTCAAAATATTGCAACAGTGATGTCGGAGGAATTGCTAATGAACTCAAAATGATGCTAAAAGTAATGTAGTGATAGTTGCTAATCAACTCAGTGATGCTTACAGTAATGTAGTAAGTGTTTCGAATAACCTCAAAGTGATGCTGACAGTCATGTAGTCAGAGTTGCTACGAACCTCAAAATAATGCGACAGTAATGTAGTAAAACTTGCTACGAACCTCAAAATATTGCGACAGTGATGTCGGAAGAATTGCTAATGAACTCAAAATGATGCTGACAGTAATGTAGTGATAGTTGCTAATCAAGTCAGTGATGCTTACAGTAATGTAGTAAGTGTTCCGAATAACCTCAAAGTGATGCTGACAGTCATGGAGTAAGAGTTGCTACGAACCTTAAAATAATGCGACAGTGATGTCGGAAGATTTGCTAATGAACTCAAAATGATGCTAACAGTAATGTAGTGATAGTTACTAATCAACTCGGTGATGCTTAATGTAATGTAGTAAGTGTTTCAAATAACCTCAAAGTGATGGTGACAGTCATGTAGTAAGAGTTGCTACGAACCTCCAAATAATGCGACAGTGATGTCGGAAGAATTGCTTAAGATCTCAAAATGATGCGACAGTGATTTAGTAAGAATTGCTAATGAACTCAAAATGATGCTAACAGTAATGTAGTGATAGTTGCTAATCAACTCAGTGATGCTTACAGTAATGTAGTAAGTGTTTCGAATAACCTCAAAGTGATGGTGACAGTCATGTAGTAAGAGTTGCTACGAACCTCAAAATAATGCGACAGTGATGTCAGAAGAATTGCTAAAGATATCAAAATGATGCGACAGTGATTTAGTAAGAATTGCTAATGAACTCAAACTGATGCTAGCAGTAATGGAGTGAACGTTTCGAATAACCTCAAAGTGATGCTGACAGTCATGTCCTAAGTAATGCTACGAACGTAAAAATAATGCGACATTAATGTAGCAAAAGTTGCTACGAACTTCAAAATATTGCGACAGTGATGTCGGAAGAATTGCTAATGAACTCAAAATGATGCTAACAGTAATGTAGTGGTAGTTGCTAATCAACTCAGTGATGCTTACAGTAATGTAGTAAGTGTTTCGAACAACCTCAAAGTGATGCTGACAGTCATGTAGTAAGAGTTGCTTCTAACCTCAAAATGATGCTAACAGTAATGTAGTGATAGTTGCTAATTAACTCAAAGTGATGCTGATAGTAATATAGTAAGTGTTTCGAACAACCTCAAAGTGATTCTGACAGTCATGTAGTCAGGGTTGCTACGAACCTTAAAAAATGCAACAGTAAAGTAGTAAGAGTTGCTTCGAACCTAAAAATAATGAGACACTGATGTCAGAAGAATTGGTAATGATCTCAAACTGATGGGACAGTGATGTCGGAAGAATTGCTAATGAACTCAAGATGATGTTAACAGTAATGTAGTGATAGTTGCTAATGAACTCAATGATGCTTACAGTAATGTAGTAAGAGTTTCGAACAACCTCAAAGTGATGCTGAATGTCATGTAATAAGTGTTTCGAACAACTTCAAAGTGATGCTGACAGTCATGTAGTAAGAGTTGCTAATGAACTCAATTTAATGCGACAGTGATGTCGTAAGAATTGCTAATAAACTCAAAATGATGCTAACAGTAATGTCGTGATAGTTGCTAATAAACTCAAAGTGATGCTGACAGTAATGTAGTAAGAGTTGCTACGAACCTTTAAATAATGCAACAATAATGTAGTAAGAGTTGCTACGAACCTCAAAATAATGTGACAGTGATGTCAGACGAATTGCTAATGATCTCAAAATGATGCGACAGTGATGTAGTAAGTGTTTTGAACAACCTCAAAGTGATGCTGACAGTCATGTGGTTAGAGTGGCGAGTAACCTAAAAATGATGCTGATTGTAATGTAGTAAGAGTTGCTAATAACCTCAAAACAATGCTACAGTGATGTAGTAGGAATTGCTAATGATCTCAAAATGATGCGACATTGATGTCGTAAGAATTGCTATTGAACTCAAAATGATGATAACAGTAACGTCGTGATAGTTGCTAATAAACTCAGTGATGCTTACAGTAATGTAGTAAGTGTTTCGAACAACCTCAAAGTGATGCTGACAGTCATGTAGTAAGAGTTGCTACGAACCTTAAAATAATACAACAGTAATGTAGTAAGAGTTTCGATGAACCTAAAAAATAATGCGACAGTGATGTCAGAAGAATTGCTAATGATCTCAAAATGATGCGACAGTGATGTAGTAAGAATTGCTAATGAACTCAAAATGATGCTAACTGTAATGTAGTGAAAGTTTCGAATAACCTCAAAGCGATGCTGACAGTCATGTGGTTGGAGTTGCGAGAAACCTAAAAATGATGCTGATTGTAATGTAGTAAGAGTTGCTAATAACCTCAAAATAATGCGACAGTGATGTCAGAAGAATTGCTAATGATCTCAAAATTATGCAACAGTGATGTCAGAAGAATTGCTCATGATCTCAAAATGATGCGACAGTGATGTAGAAAGAATTGCTAATGAACTCAAAATGATGCAAACAGTAATGGAGTGAAAGTTTCGAAAAACCTCAAAGTGATGCTGACAGTCATGTAGTAAGAGTTGCAACGTACCTCAAAATGATGCGACAGTTATTTCGAAATAATTGCTCATAAACTCTAAATGATGCTGACGGTAATGGAGGAAGAGTTGAAACTAACCTCAAAATGATGCTACAGTTATGTCGTAAGAATTGCTATTAAGTTCAAAGTGATGCTGACAGTAATGTAGTAACAGCTGCTACGAACCTCAAAACAATGCGACAGTGATGTCGGAAGAATTGCTAATGAACTCAAAATGATGCTAACAGTAATGTAGTGAAAGTTTCGAACAACCTCAAAGTGATGCTGACAGTCATGTAGTAAGAGTTGCAACGTACCTCAAAATGATGCGACAGTGATTGAGTAAGAATTGCTAATGAACTCAAAATGATGCTAACAGTAATGTAGTGAAAGTTTCGAACAACTTTAAAGTGATGCTGACAGTCATGTTGTAAGAGTTGCTAATGACCTCAAAATAATGCTACACTGATGTCGTAAGAATTGCTAATGATATCAAAATGATGCGACAGTGATGGAGTAAGAATTGCTAATGAACTCAAAATGATGCTAACAGTAATGTAGTGAAAGTTTCGATTAACCTCAAAGTAATGCTGACAGTCATGTGGTTAAAGTTTCGAGTAACCTAAAAATGATGCTGACAATAATGTAGTAAGAGTTGCTAATAACCTCAAAATAATGCTACAGTGATTTCGCAAGAATTGCTAATGAACTCAAAATGATGCAAACAGTAATGTAGTGAAAGTTTCAGATAACCTCAAGATGATGCTGAGAGTCATGTAGTAAGAGTTGCTACGAACCTCAAAATAATGCAACAGTGATGTCAGAAGAATTGCTAATGATCTCAAAATGATGCGACAGTGATGGAGTAAGAATTGCAAATAAACTCAAAATGATGCTAACAGTAATGGAGTGAAAGTTTCGAATAACCTAAAAGTGATGCTGACAGTCATGTGGTTTGAGTTGCGAGTAACCTAAAAATGATGCTGACAGTGATGTCGGAAGAATTGCTGATGATCTCAAAATGATGCGACAATGATGTCGTAAGAATTGCTAATGATCTCAAAATGATGCGACAGTGATGGAGTAAGAATTGCAAATAAACTCAAAATAATGCTTACAGTAATGTAGTGAAAGTTTCGAATAACCTCAAAGTGATGCTGACAGTCATGTAGTAAGAGTTGCTACGAACCTCAAAATAATGCAACAGTGATGTCGGAAGAATTGCTCATGATCTCAAAATGATTCTGACGGTAATCTAGTAAGAGCTGCTAATAACCTCAAAATGATGCGACAGCGATTTACTAAGAATTGCTAATGAACTCAAAATGATGTTGACGGTAATCTAGTAAGAGCTGCTAATAACCTCAAAATGATGCTGACAGGAATGTAGTAAGTCTGGTAATAACCTTAAAGTAATGCTAGTGATGTAGTAAGAGTTACTATGAACCTCAAAATAATGTGACAGTGATGTAGTACGAATGGCTAATGATCTGAAATGATGGGACAGTGATGGAGTAAGAGCTGCGAATGAACTCAAAATAATGCGACAGTGATGTACTAAGAATTGCTAATAACCTCAAAATAATGCTAGTGATGTCTTAAGAATTGCTAATGAACTCATTAATGAACTCAAAATGATGCTATAGTGATGTCAGAAGAATTGGTAATGATCTAAAATGATATGACAGTGATGTAATAATAATTGCTAATGAACTCAAAATGATGCTAACAGTAATGGAGTGAAAGTTGCGAGTAACCTAAAAATGATGCTGACAATAATGTAGTAAGAGTAGCTAATAACCTCAAAATAATGCTACAGTGATGTTGGAAGAATTGCTATTGATCTCAAAATGATGCTAACAGTAATCTAGTAAGAGCTGCTAAAAACCTCAATATAATGCTACAGTTATGTAGGAAGAATTGTTAATGAATTCAAAAATGATGCTGACAGTGATGTAGTCAGAATTGATAATAAAATCAAAATGATGCTGACAGTGATGTAGTAAGAATTGCTAATGATCCCAAAATCATGCTAACAGTAATGTAGTGATAGTTGCTGATGAACTCAAAATGATGCTGACAGTAATGTAGTAAGAGTTGAAACGAGAACAACAAACTGTCCTCTGATGGTTGGACAGGTTGGTTTGGTCCGTCCTCTCACTCATCATTAAAAGCCCTTATTACTCATCATTCATCCAATCTGACACTCACGTCTGCAGTGGGGAATCCCCAGCAACCCGCGGCCCACATGGAGCAGTCTCGGCCAATCACGTGGGGCCTGCAGCGGCACCGACCACCAAATGACTCGCAGGTGTCACTCTCAGCTCCAACCTCATGGCAGGCACAAGGCAGGGCGCCATTGTTGAAGAGAGCCCAAGAGACACAGCTGAGCTGAGACAGAATGGAGACCAAGGACAGGAGGGACGACAGAGAAAAAGGAAACGTTAGCGAGACATTTTAGGAAAATTAGTTTAGTGGGGAAACGGTTCTTAGCCAAACTCGCTAAATGGAAGGACAACAAAAAAACAAAGATCTTCAAAAGAAAATTTGCACAAAATGAAACCCTGCAAGAGAAAGTAAATCAAGAACTAAATATTCTTGAGGCTCAGGTCTTTAGTTCCAATGCTTGTAAATGACATCTGAATGCATTCACAACCCAAATCTGAGCAGACAGAAGCGTCCCAGTCAGGCCCAGTTTAGTTCCTCTAGAACATTCAGGGATACAGAACAGGGACCAACTCAGGCTGAGAGACACCGACTTGACATGAAAGCTGTTGAGGCCACAGTTGCTGATGAAGTGGTCAGATTTCTCCAGTGGTTCTTGGTTCAGGGAGCTGGAGCTGGAGCTGCTCTCAAGCACCACCAGGACGTAATCCTGGAGAGACAGAAGGAAGAAGTCCAGGCCTGACAGAGGAGAAGGAGGCACAGAGTAGAAACAGCAGATACGTGTGGGGAAAGGGAGAGGGTATCAGTCCAGCAGAGGAGCAGGAAACCTACCACCACAGGGCTCTGCCTGCACGAACCTGCAGGTGAGGAGGACCTGGTGGTCCGGCACATCCAGAATGATCTGGTTTTCAGACACCGGCACGTTTCGGCAGCCGTAAGCGTGGGGACAGAAGGAGGCGTTGGCGTGGCCTGAAAGACGCAAACAACCATCTCCATTTGAATGTTTCTCAAACAGCCGGAGCAGGAAAGCTAAGATGAATCAAAGATCCTCCACCCTGCCAGATCCGACCCTGGTAATGTAGACCTGCACAGGGTGGGTGGGGTGGAGCGGCTGGTGGTGGTGGAGGATGAAGACGTATCTGCCCAAAGCCTGGACACGGTGGAGTCCACCGCAGCGTTCTGAGTAGAAGGATGAGAGCGATGTTCAATGGTACATGTTTTCTTTCCTGAACCGCCGATGTTTCCAATCACGAATCTCAGTCATGAGATTTGAACATCATGGAGGAGTTCAAAAGTGTCAAACTGGGCCGGTCTCCATTTTATGAGTCCGGAGACCGAGGATAAAACTACAAGTCCCTGGTTCAGATTTGACTCGTCTGAATCCAAACACAGCAGCGTTCTTCCACCAGGCCAGATGAGTTGATCATGATAACAAGATATCTTCATGCTACTACAACACACAAACTCATCACCAGAAAAGACTTCATGGTGGAACAACAAATCTCCTCCCAATGGGAAAAACATTGAGTTGAACAATCAACTTTTCCATGATGACATGGAGAGCTTGGCAGCAGCAGCAGGCTTCCATTGGGGGCTGATATGCCAGCTCCACTTAGCCTTCTTTGGAATGGTTTCACCTGGAGTGATGCTGTTATTGAGACCTTTTATCTGGAACAACACCACCTGCATGGAGACTGAGGACTTCAACAGATGCAGATGTTGACCCAGAATAAATCTAAATATTCCAGATGTGTTAAATCAATCCAGCAGCAGTGGTGGGAGCGTCGTAAACTCACTCACTCAGCAGCCGTCAGCCTCCGTACCTGCACGGAGTCCAGCCTGATGTGGTCTCTGTTGTCTGCTCCCAGAGGTGGTCTGTCACCTCTGAACCAGGGGGCTCATCTCTCTGGTGGGAGGTCAGTGGAGGAGCTGCAGCGGGGGAGGCCAGGATGGGCTCCTGGAGGAGGAGCTCTGGCCCTCCTTCAGCACCAGCCAGTGGGAGGGAGTTTGGAAACATGAGGGGACACAGGAGGAGCTACAGGGGGAGGGAAGGTGGATCAGAACCCTTCTAACAAGAGCGCTGAGGGGACACAGGAGGAGCTACAGGGGGAGGGAAGGTGGATCAGAACCGTTCTAACAAGAGCGCTGAGGGGACACAGGAGGAGCTACAGGGGGAGGGAAGGTGGATCAGAACCCTTCTAACAAGAGCTCTGAGGGGACACAGGAGGAGCTACGGGGGAGGGAAGGTGGATCAGAACCCTTCTAACAAGACCGCTGAGGGGACACAGGAGGAGCTACAGGGGGAGGGAAGGTGGATCAGAACCGTTCTAACAAGAGCGCTGAGGGGACACAGGAGGAGCTACAGGGGGAGGGAAGGTGGATCAGAACCGTTCTAACAAGAGCGCTGAGGGGACACAGGAGGAGCTACAGGGGGAGGGAAGGTGGATCAGAACCATTCTAACAAGAGCGCTGAGGGGACACAGGAGGAGCTACAGGGGGAGGGAAGGTGGATCAGAACCGTTCTAACAAGAGCGCTGAGGGGACACAGGAGGAGCTACAGGGGGAGGGAAGGTGGATCAGAACCGTTCTAACAAGAGCGCTGTCCCACTAATGTTCCTCACCAGAATCCTCCTGTCAGGGGGGAACCGTCCATGGGTGCTGATGCAGCGGACTGAAGGTTCAACGTAGTCCATGCTGAACTGGTCTTTAGGCACCAGGTGGACTTTGTGCTAAAAACAGCAGAAAAAAAAGACAAAAAGGGGAGAATTTTAACAAAAGTATGCAAATGAGCTGAAGATCAAAATACAAAAAGTAAATCAAGGTTTTTTTTTTCAAATAATTGCCAGCTATTTAGCTAAGAGAAGGACAAATGTCAATCAAGATGTCAGAATGGAACGATCCCACTGGCTTCTGGTCAAGGGAACCATGGAGATGCTAACTTCCTGTTGGACTATCAGGGTGTCTCATTCCTGACATGCTAACTTCCTGTTGGACGATAAGCGTGTCTCATCCCTTACATGCTAACTTCCTGTTGGACGATAAGCGTGTCTCATCCCTGACATGCTAACTTCCTGTTGGACGATAAGCGTGTCTCATCCCTGACATGCTAACTTCCTGTTGGACTATAAAGCCTGATTTAAGCCTGATTTATGCTTCTGTGTCGAGTAGTATTCGTACCTACGCCGTCGACGCAGACCAGACGCTGTAGCCTGAGACGCGCCTCCAAAAAATCCTGTTTACGCATCGCGTCGACGCGTGGTGACGTCAACGTCGAGGACTGTGATTGGTCCGCTCAGAACGTTATTTCCGGTTCAGTCGCAGCACAACCCCGCCATTTTCAAAGTTTCTGTGGTGAAGGCTCCAACAAAAAATAGACCAAGCTGAAGAAAGGATTATCGAGGAGGTGCTCAAGTACGACCACCTCTACAACGCCTCTTCGCGGCACTACAAAGACTAACAAATGGCCAACAATTGTTGTCTGTGACCGGAAGAAAACCGAGGAATCCGACAAGAGCCCTGTAAACAATACAAAGACAAAGCCACACCCCCTAGCGGCTTGGCGGTGTATTGCAGAGCAACGCGTTCCCTCGACTCAGAATAAACCAGGCTTTCCAGTCGCACCTGTTTTACGCCCCCGTGCCAGATAAGGACCCCCATCGGGCTGTGCCACTCTGGAGGGAGCGCGTCTCACAGTCAGTCAGCGGAACCATGCGGATCCGGGCCGGAGCTGTGGGAAGGAGCGCCAATTGTATCGGGTTGTTGTTTTCTGGACTGCAGCAGAACAGGAGCAGCCGGGACTGGAATGTAGAAGTAGGTTATCTTGAAGTTGACTCAGTTATGGTGAACGATATTGTGGTTCAACACTTTAATGAGCTTTAAGGCAAACATATTTCATGAGGAAACAACGCCGGAATTGGACGGATTTCAGCGGCACACAACAACGTATCCGATACACCTCATTGGAAACCTGGTGGTCTAAGACTAAGAAACACCAGTCACCATGAAGAAAGGAACTTTTAGCTGAGTACTCATGTTCTTTTCTGCAGGTTGAATGTGGCATTTGTTGGACAGAAGCGTCTCATCTCAACAAAAGCACCTCTTCAGTGCTGAGGCATGATGGGGCCAGGCATGAGAATGAAGTCCCAGATCCACCAGGATGAACTCAGGTATACAGCCACTCTCCAACTGACTCACAGTTGCTTCATTGATCATTAATTCCTATTCATTTCTTCTCTCCTTCATCTTTAACCATCCAGCTTCCAGGAAGCAGATGCTGGATGAGGCTCTGCTGAATTTCATCCTGAAGGACTGCCAGCCCCTCAGCACTGTTGAGAGGGAAGGGTTCAGGGAACTGGTTCAGGTCCTTGAGCCTCATATGTTTGCCAACCAGAAAGGTTTGTGTGGAAATGATCTAAAGCAGTAGTTGATATCTCCAGTTTATTTCATCTTGAATTTCAATGTATTGATTTACTCTGGGTGTCATTTTCAGACCATCAAACAAACGGTGGCCAAAAAGTACCAGGAGGAATGGGAAGGAGTGAAAAAGGAAGTCCAGCTGCCATGTGGACATCTGTGGACATGGAGGCTCCCTTGGCTCTGACCTGTCACTGCATTAGTGAGAATGATTGTGTTGGGAGTGCAAGACTTTCCACAAAGTCACCCTGCATCATTTTGAGGTTCGTAGCAGCTCTCACTACATCACTGTCGCATCATTTCTTAGGTTAGTAGCAACTCTCACCACATCACTGTAGCATCATTTTGAGATTCGTAGCAACTCCCATGACATCACTGTAGCATCATTTTGAGGTTTGTAGCAACTCTCACTACATTACTGGAAGCTTCAGTTTGAGCATCGTAGCAACTCTGCCTATATCACTGTAGCATCATTTCTTCGGTTAGAAGCAACTCTCATGACATCACTTTAGCATGATTTTGAAATTACTATCAACTCTCACCACAACACTGTCAGCATAACTTCTTAGGTTAGTAGCAACTCTCATTACATCACTGTAGCATCATTTTGAGGTGAGTAGCAACTCTCAATACATCACTGTAATTTCATTATGAGCTTCATCGTAATTATCACATCACTGTCGCATCATTTTTAGGATAGTAGCAACTCTCACGTCATTACTGTAGCATCATTTTGAGATTCGTAGCAACTCTCACTACATCACTGCAGCATCATTTCTTCGGTTAGTAGCAACTCTCATTACATCACTGTTGCATCATTTTGAGGTTCGTAGCAACTCTCACCACATCACTGTAGCATCATTTCTTCGTTTAGTAGCAACTCTCACGACATTACTGTAGCATCATTTTGAGATTCGTAGCAACTCTCATTACATCACTGTAGCATCATTTTGAGGTTTGTAGCAACTCTCACCACATCACTGTAGCATCATTTCTTAGGTATGTAGCAACTTTCATTACATCACTTTAGCATGATTTTGAAATTACTATCAACTCTCACCACATGAATGTAGCATCATTTTGAGGATCGTAGCAACTCTCACGACATCAGTCGCACCATTTTGACATTTGTAGCAACTCTCAATTCATCACTGTAGCATCATTTCTTAGGTCAGTAGCAACTCCCATGACATCACTGTAGCATCATTTTGAGGTTTGTAGCAACTCTTACAACATTACTGGAAGCATCAGTTTGAGCATCGTAGCAACTCTGCCTACATCACTGTAGCATCATTTCTTAGGTAAATAGCAACTCTCATTACATCACTTTAGCATGATTTTGAAATTACTATCAACTCTCACCACATCACGGTAGCATCATTTCTTAGGTTTTTAGCAAATCTCATTACATCACTCTAGCATCATTTTGAGATTAGTAGCAACTCTCATTACATCACTGTAGCATTATTTTGAGGTCCGTAGCAACTCTCACCACATCACTGTAGCATCATTTCTTAGGTAAATAGCAACCCTCATTACGTCACTGTAGCATCATTTTGTGGTTCGTAGCAAACCTCACTACATCACTGTAGCATCATTTCTTAGGGAAGTAGCAACTCTCATTACACCGCTTTAGCATTATTTTGAAATTACTATCAACTCTCACTGCATCACTGTAGCATCACTTCTTAGATTTGTAGCAACTCTCATTACATCACTGTAGCATCATTTTGAGATTAGTATCAACTCTCACGACATCACTGTCAGCATCATTTTGAGATTAGTTTCAACTCCCACTACATCATTGCCAACTCATTTTGGGGATAGTAGCAACTCTCACCACATCACTGTCGCATCATTTTGAGGATGGTAGCAACTCTCACTACTTCACTGTCGCATCATTTTGAGGATAGTCGCAACTCTCGCGACATTACTGCAGCATCATTTTGAGATTCGTAGGAACTCTCATTACATCACTGTAGCATTATTTTGAGGTTCGTAGCAACTCTCACCACATCACTGTAGCATCATTTCTTAGGTAAGTAGCAACTCTCATTACATCACTGAAGCATCATTTTGAGGTTCGTAGCAACTCTCACCACATCACTGTCGCATCATTTCTCAGGTAAGTAGCAACTCTCATGACATCACTTTAGCATGATTTTGAAATTACTATCAACTCTCAGCACATGTCTGTAGCATAATTTCATAGGTTTGTAGCAACTCTCATTACATCACTCTAGCATCATTTGGTCATTTGTAGCAACTCTCATTACATCACTGTAGCATCATTTCTTAGGTTTGTAGCCACTCTCATTACATCACTTAAGCATCATTTGGACATTTGTAGCAACTCTCACTACATCACTGTTGCATCATTTCTTAGGTTAGTAGCAACTCTCATTACATCACTGTCGCATCATTTCTTAGGTTCGTAGCAACTCTCACCACATCACTGTAGCATCATTTTGAGGATCGTAGCAAATCTCACCACATCACTGCAGCATCATTTTGAGGATCGTAGCAACTCTCAATACATCATTGTCGCATCATTTTGAGGATAGTCGCAACTCTCACGGCATTACTGTAGCATCATTTCTTAGGTTTGTAGCAAATCTCGTTACATCACTCTAGCATCATTTCTGAGGTTAGGAGCAACTCCCATGACATCACTGTAGCATCATTTTGAGGTTTGTAGCAACTCTCACTACATTACTGGAAGCATCAGTTTGAGCATCGTACCAACTCTGCCTACATCACTGTAGCATCATTTCTTCGGTTAGAAGCAACTCTCATGACATCACTTTAGCATGATTTTGAAATTACTATCAACTCTCACCACAACACTGTCAGTATAATTTCTTAGGTTAGTAGCAACTGTCATAACATCACTGTAGCATCATTTTGAGGATCGTAGCAACTCTCACCACATCACTGTCGCATCATTTTGAAGATCGTAGCAACTCTCACTACATCACTGTAGCATCATTTTGAGGATAGTCGCAACTCTCGCGAAATTACTGTAGCATCATTTCTTAGGTAAGTAGCAACTCTCATTACATCACTGTAGCATCATTTTGAGGTTCGTAGCAACTCTCACCACATCACTGTAGCATCATTTCTTAGGTAAGTAGCAACTCTCATTACATCACTTTAGCATCATTTTGCGGTTCGTAGCAACTCTCACTACACCACTTTAGCATTATTTGTAAATTAGTATCAACTCTCACCACATCACTGTAGCATCACTTCTTAGGTTTGTAGCAACTCTCATTACATCACTTAAGCATCATTTTGAGGATCGTAGCAACTCTCACTACATCACTGTCGCATCATTTTGAGGATAGTCGCAACTCTCACGACATTACTGTTGCATCATTTT
The DNA here is from genome assembly GCF_037954235.1 of Aulostomus chinensis. Lineage (NCBI taxonomy): Eukaryota > Metazoa > Chordata > Actinopteri > Syngnathiformes > Aulostomidae > Aulostomus > Aulostomus chinensis. The sequence goes on along the minus strand of NC_141320.1, from coordinate 51,170,182 downwards.
GAGATTCGTAGCAACTCTCATTACTCATTGTAGCATCATTTTGAGTATAGTCGCAACTCTCGTGAACTTACTGAAGCATCATTTTGAGATTCGTAGGAACTCTCATTACATCACTGTAGCATCATTTTGAGGTTCGGAACAACTCTCACCACATCACTGTAGCATCATTTCTTAGGTAAGTAGCAACTCTCATTACATCACTGTAGCATCATTTTGAGGTTCGTAGCAACTCTCACCACATCACTGTCGCATCATTTCTGAGGTAAGTAGCAACTCTCATTACATCACTCTAGCATCATTTGGACATTTGTAGCAACTCTCATTACATCACTGTCGCATCATTTTGAGGATCGTCGCAACTCTCACAACATTACTGGAGCATCATTTTGAGATTCCTAGCAACTGTCATTACATCACTGTAGCATCATTTTGAGGTTCGTAGCAACTCTCACCACATCACTGTAGCATCATTTCTTAGGTAAGTAGCAACTCTCATTACATCACTGTAGCATCATTTTGCGGTTCGTAGCAACTCTCACTACACCACTTTAGCATTATTTTGAAATTAGTATCAACTCTCACCACATCACTGTAGCATCACTTCTTAGGTTTGTCGCAACTCTCATTACATCACTTAACATAATTTTGAGGATCGTAGCAACTCTCACCACATCACTGTAGCATCATTTCTTTGGTTAGTAGCAATTCTTATGACATCACTGTAGCATCGTTTCTTAGGTTAGTAGCAACTCTCACTACATCACTTTCAGCATCATTTTGAGGTTCGTAGCAACTCTCACGACGTTACTGTAAGCATCATTTTGAGCATCGTAGCAACTCTCACTACATCACTGTAACCATCATTTTGAGATTAGTCGCAACTCTCACTACATCACTGTCGCATCATTTCTTAGGTTAGTAGCAACTCTCACCACATCACTGTAGCATCATTTCTTAGGTAAATAGCAACCCTCATTACATCACTGTAGCATCATTTTGCGGTTCGTAGCAACTCTCACTCGCATCATTTCTTAGGTTAGTAGCAACTCTCACCACATCACTGTAGCATCATTTCTTAGGGAAGTATCAACTCTCATTACACCGCTTTAGATTTATTTTGAAATTACTATCAACTCTCACTGCATCACTGTAGCATCATTTCTTAGGTTAGTAGCAACTCCCATGACATCACTGTAGCATCATTTTGAGGTTTGTAGCAACTCTCACTACATTACTGTAGCATCATTTTGATATTCGTAGCAACTCTCATTACATCACTGTTGCATCATTTTGAGGATCGTAGCAACTCTCATGACATCACTTTAGCATGATTTTGAAATTACTATCAACTCTCACCACAACACTGTCAGTATAATTTCTTAGGTTAGTAGCAACTGTCATAACATCACTGTAGCATCATTTTGAGGATCGTAGCAACTCTCACCACATCACTGTAGCATCGTTTTGAGGATCGTAGCAACTCTCAATCCATCATTGTCGCATCATTTTGAGGATAGTCGCAACTCTCACGACATTACTGTAGCATCATTTCTTAGGTTTGTAGCAAATCTCATTACATCACTCTAGCATTATTTTGAGGATCGTAGCAACTCTCACCACATCACTGTAGCATAATTTATTAGGTAAGTAGCAACTCTCACCACATCACTTTAGCATCGTTTCTTAGGTATGTAGCAACTCTCATTACATCACTTTAGCGTGATTTTGAAATTACTATCAACTCTCACCACATCACTGTCGCATTAAATTGAGGTTAGTAGCAACTCTTACTACGTGACTGTCAGCATCACTTTGAGGTTATTCGAAACACTGACAACATTACTGGAAGCATCACTGAGTTGATTACCAACTTTCACTACATTACTTTAGCATCATTTTGCGTTCATTAGCAATTCTTACGACATCACTGTCCCATCAGTTTGAGATCATTACCAATTCTTCTGACATCACTGTCGCATCATTTTTACATCTTTAGCCATTCTTCTGACATCACTGTCGCATTATTTTTAGGTTCGTAGCAACTCTTACTACATGACTGTCAGCATCACTTTGAGTTTATTAGCAACTATCACTACATTACTGTTTGCATCATTTTGAGTTTATGAGCAATTCTCACGACATCACTGTAGCATTGAATTGAGTTCATTAGCAACTCTTACTAAATGACTGTCAGCATCACTTTGAGGTTATTCGAAACATTCACTCCATTACTGTTAACATCATTTTGAGTTCATTCGCAATTCTTACTACATCACTGTCGCATCATTTTGAGTTCATTAGCAATTCTTCTGACATCACTGTCACATTATTTTGAGGTTCGTAGCAACTCTTACTACATTATTGTTTCATTATTTTAAGGTTCGTAGCAACTCTTACTACATTATTGTTGCATTATTTTAAGGTTCCTAGCAACTATCACTACATTACTGTTAGCATCATTTTGAGTTGTTGAGCAATTCTCATGACATCACTGTAGCATTATTTTGAGGTTCGTAGCAACTCTTACTACATGACTGTCAGCATCACTTTGAGGTGTTTCGAAACACTTCCTACATTACTGTAAGCATCACTGAGTTGATTAGCAACTATCACTACATTACTGTTGGCATCATTTTGAGTTCATTAGCAATTCTTCCGACATCACTGTCGCAATATTTTGAGGTTCGTAGCAACTTTTACTACATTACTGTCGCATTATTTTGAGGTTCACAGCAACACTTACTACATGACTGTAAGCATCACTTTGAGGTTATTCGAAAGTTTCACTCCATTACTGTTAGCATCATTTTGAGTTCATTAGCAACTATCACTACATCACTGTTAGCATCATTTTGAGTTCATTAGCAATTCTTACTACATCACTGTCGCATCATTTTGAGATCTTTAGCAATTCTTGTGACATCACTGTCGCATTATTTTGAGGTTTGTAGCAACTCTTACTACATGACTGTCAGTGTCACTTTGAGGTTGTTTGAAACACTTACTTCATCACTGTCAGCATCACTGAGTTGATTAGCAACTATCACTACATTACTGTTGGCATCATTTTGAGTTCATTCGCAATTCTTCTGACATCACTGTCGCATTATTTTGAGGTTCGTAGCAACTCTTACGACATGACTGTCAGCATCTCTTTGAGGTTATTCGAAACTTTCACTCCATTACTGTTAGCATCATTTTGAGTTCATTAGCAATTCTTACTACATTACTGTTAGCATCATTTGGAGTTCATTAGCAATTCTTCCGACATCACTGTCGCAATATTTTGAGGTTCGTAGCAACTCTTACTACATGACTGTCAGCATCTCTTTGAGGGTATTCGAAACTTTCACTTCATTACTGTTAGCATCATTTTGAGTTCATTAGCAATTCTTACTCCATTACTGTTAGCATCATTTTGAGTTCATTTGCAATTCTTACTACATCACTGTCGCATCATTTTGAGATCATTAGCAATTCTTCTGACATCACTGTCACATTATTTTGAGGTTCGTAGCAACTCTTACTACATTATTGTTGCATTATTTTAAGGTTCCTAGCAAGTCTTACTACATTACTGTCAGCATCACTTTGAGTTTATTAGCAACTATCACTACATTACTGTTAGCATCATTTTGAGTTCATGAACAATTCTCACGACATCACTGTAGCATTGAATTGAGTTCATTAGCAACTCTTACTGAATGACTGTCAGCATCACTTTGAGGTTTTTGGAAACTCTTACTACATTACTATAAGCATCACTGAGTTTCTTAGCATCTATCACTACATTGCTGTTTGCATCATCTTGAGTTCATGAGCAATTCTTCCGACATCACTGTCGCAATATTTTGAGGTTCGTTGCAACTTTTACTACATTACTGTCGCATTATTTTGAGGTTCGTAGCAACTCTTAGTACATGACTGTCAGCATCACTTTGAGGTTATTCGAAAGTTTCACTCCATTACTGTTAGCATCATTTTGAGTTCATTAGCAATTCTTACTACATCACTGTCGCATCATTTTGAGATCTTTAGCAATTCTTGTGACATCACTGTCGCATTATTTTGAGGTTTGTAGCAACTCTTACTACATGACTGTCAGTGTCACTTTGAGGTTGTTCGAAACACTTACTACATCACTGTCAGCATCACTGAGTTGATTAGCAACTATCACTACATTCCTGTTGGCATCATTTTGAGTTCATTAGCAATTCTTCCGACATCACTGTCGCAATATTTTGAGGTTCGTAGCAACTTTTACTACATTACTGTCGCATTATTTTGAGGTTCGTAGCAACTCTTACTACATGACTGTCAGCATCACTTTGAGGTTTTTCGGATCTCTTATTACATTACTGTAAGCATCACTGAGTTTCTTAGCAACTATCACTACATTGCTGTTAGCATCATCTTGAGTTCATGAGCATTTCTTCCGACATCACTGTCGCAATATTTTGAGGTTCGTTGCAACTTTTACTGCATTACTGTCGCATTATTTTGAGGTTCATAGCAACTCTAAGTACATGACTGTCAGCATCACTTTGAGGTTATTCGAAAGTTTCACTCCATTACTGTTAGCATCATTTTGAGTACATTAGTAATTCTTCCGACATCACTGTTGCATCATTTTGAGATCATTGGCCATTCTTCCGACATCACTGTCGCAATATTTTGAGGTTCGTAGCAACTCTTACTACATTATTGTTGCATTATTTTAAGGTTCGTAGCAACTCTTACTACATTACTGTGAGCATCACTTTGAGGTTATTCGAAACTATCACTACATTACTGTTAGCATCATTTTGAGTTGTGGAGCAATTCTCACGACATCACTGTAGCATTAAATTGAGTTCATTAGCAACTCTTTCTAAATGACTGTCAGCATCACTTTGAGGTTGTTCGAAACTCTTACTACATTACTTTAAGCATCACTGAGTTTCTTAGCAACTATCACTACATTACTGTTAGCATCATCTTGAGTTCATTAGCAATTCTTCCGACATCACTGTCGCAATATTTTGAGCTTCGTAGCAACTTTTACTACATTACTGTCGCATTATTTTGAGGTTCTTAGCAACACTTACTACATGACTGTCAGCATCACTTCGAGGTTATTCGAAAGTTTCACTCCATTACTGTTAGCATTTTTTTGAGTTCATTAGTAATTCTTACGACATCACTGTCACATCATTTTGAGATCATTACCAATTCTTCTGACATCACTGTCGCATCATTTTCACATCTTTAGCAATTCTTCTGACATCACTGTCGCATTATTTTGAGGTTCGTAGCAACTCTTACTACATGACTGTCAGCATCACTTTGAGGTTGTTCGAAACACTTACTACATCACTGTCAGCATCACTGAGTTGATTAGCAACTATCACTACATTACTGTTAGCACCATTTTGAGTTCATTAGCAATTCTTCCGACATCACTGTCGCAATATTTTGAGGTTCGTAGCAACTTTTACTACATTACTGTCGCATTATTTTGAGGTTCGTAGCAACTCTTACTACATGACTGTCAGCATCACTTTGAGTTTATTCGAAACTTTCACTCCATTACTGTTAGCATCATTTTGAGTTCCCTAGCAATTCTTACTACTTCACTGTCGCATCATTTTGAGATAATTAGCAATTCTTCTGACATCACTGTCGCATTATTTTGAGGTTTGTAGCAACTCTTCCTACATGACTGTCAGCATCACTTTGAGGTTATTCGAAACACTTACTAAATTACTTCAAGCATCACTGATTGTACTACTAATGTAGTTAGAGATGCTTTGAACCTTAAAATAATGCGACAGTGATGTCAGAAGAATTGGTAATGATCTCAAACTGATGGGACAGTGATGTCGTAAGAATTGCTAATGAAGTCAACATGATGCTAACAGTAATGTAGTAAGTGTTTCGAACAACCTCAAAGTGATGCTGACAGTCATGTACTAAGAGTTGCTACGAACCTCAAAATAATGGGACAGTAATGTAATAAAAGTTGCTACGAACCTCAAAATATTGCGACAGTGATGTCGGAAGAATTGCGAATGAACTCAAGATGATGCTAACAGTAATGTAGTGATAGTTGCGACGAAACTCAGTGATGCTGACAGTAATGTCGTAAGAGTTGCTACGAACCTTAAAATAATGCAACAATAATGTAGTAAGAGTTGCCACGAAACTCAATATAATGCGACAGTAATGTAATGATCTCAAACTGATGGGACAGTGATGTCGTAAGAATTGCTAATGAACTCAAAATGATGCTAACAGTAATGTACAATGATGCTACAGTGATGTGGTGAGAGTTGCTTCTTTCCTCAAAATGAGGTGACAGTGATGTAGTGAGAGTTGATACTAATCTCAAAATGATGCTGACAGTGATGTAATGAGAGTTGCTACGGTCCTCAAAATGATGCTACAGTGATGTTATGACAGTTGCTACTAACCTAAGAAATTATGCTGACAGTGTTGTGGTGAGAGTTGATAGTAATTTCAAAATCATGCTAAAGTGATGTCATGAGAGTTGCTACAAATGTCAAAATGATGCGATGTAGTGAGAGTTGATACGAATCTCAAAATGAAGCGGATAGTGATGTGGTGAGAGTTGATCGTAATTTCAAAATCAGCCCAAAGTGATGTAATGAGAGTTGCTACATACCTAAGAAATGATGCTACAGTGATTTGGTGAGAGTTGCTACTTACCTAAGAAATGATGCTACAGTGATGTAGTGAGAGTTGCTACTTACCTAAGAAATGATGTTACAGTGATGTAGTGAGAGTTGCTACGAGCCTCAAAATATTGCGAGTGATGTCGGAAGAATTGCTAATGAACTCAAAATGATGCTAACAGTAATGTAGTGATAGTTGCTAATCAACTCAGTGACTTGCTAATGATCTCAAAATGATGCGACAGTGATGTAGTAAGAATTGCTAATGAACTCAAAATGATGCTAACAGTAATGGAGTGATAGGTTCGAATAACCTCAAAGTGATGCTGACAGTCATGTAGTAAGAGTTGCTACAAACCTCAAAATAATGCGACAGTAATGCAGTAAAAGTTGCTACGAACCTCAAACTATTGCGACAGTGATGTCAGAAGAATTGCTAATGAACTCAAAACGATGCTAACAGTAACGTAGAGATAGTTGCTAATAAACTCAGTGATGCTTACAGTAATGTAGTAAGAGTTTCGAACAACCTCAAAGTGATGCTTACGGTAATGTAGTAAGAGTTTCGAAGAACCTCAAAGTGATCCTGACAGTCATGTAGTAAGAGTTGCTACTAACCTCAAGTTAATGCTACAGTGATGTCTTAAGAATTGCTAATTAACTCAAAATGATGCTAACAGTAATGTAGTAAGAGTTGCTACGAACCTCAAACTCATGCGACAGTGATTTAGTAAGAATTGCTAATGAACTCAAAATGATGCTAACAGTAATGGAGTGAACGTTTCGAATAACCTCAAAGTGATGCTGACAGTCATGTAGTAAGTGTTGCTACGAACCTCAAAATAATGCGACAGTGATGTCGGAAGTATTGCTAATGATCTCAAAGTGATGCGACAGTGATGTCGTAAGAATTGCTAATGAACTCAAAATGATGCTAACAGTAATGGAGTGAAAGTTTTGAATAACCTCAAAGTGATGCTGACAGTCATGTGGTTTGAGTTGTGAGTAAATAAAAAATGATGCTGACAGTGATGTCGTAAGAATTGCTATTGAACTCAAAACGATGCTAACAGTAACGTAGTGATAGTTTCTAATCAACTCATTGATGCTTACAGTAATGTAGTAAGTGTTTCGAACTACCTCAAAGTGATGCTGACAGTCATGTAGTAAGATGTGCTACTAACCTCAAAATGATGCGAACAGTAATGTAGTGATAGTTGCTAATAAACTCAAAGTGATGCTGGCAGCAATGTAGTAAGAGTTGCTATGAACCTTTAAATAATGCAACAATAATGTAGTAAGAGTTGCTACGAACCTAAAAATAATGTGACAGTGATGTCAGACGTATTGCTAAAGATGTCAAAATGATGCGACAATGATGTAGTAAGAATTGCTAATGAACTCCATATGATGCTAACAGTAATGGAGAGAAAGTTTCGAATAACCTAAATGTGATGCTGACAGTCATGTTGTAAGTGTTGCTACGAACCTAAAAATAATGCGACATTAATGTAGTAAAAGTTGCTACGAACCTCAAAATATTGCGAGTGATGTCGGAAGAATTGCTAATGAACTCAAAATGATGCTAACAGTAATGTAGTGATAGTTGCTAATGAACTCAGTGATGCTTACAGTAATGTAGTAAGTGTTTCGAACAACCTCAAAGTGATGCTGACAGTCATGTAGTAAGAGTTGCAACGAACCTCAAAATAATGCGACAGTGATGTCGGAAGAACTGCTAATGATCTCAAAATGATGCAAAAGTGATGTAGGAAGAATTGCTAATGAACTCAAAATGATGCTAACAGTAATGTACTGATAGTTGTTATTCAACTCAGTGATGCATACGGTAATGTAGTAAGTGTTTCGAACAACCTCAAAGTGATGCTGACAGTCATGTAGTAAGAGTTGCTACGAACCTCAAAATAATGCGACAGTGATGTCAGAAGAATTGCTAAAGTTCTCAAAATGATGCTTACAGTAATGTAGTGAAAGTTTCGAATAACCTCAAAGTGATGCTGACAGTCATGTGGTTTGAGTTTTGAGTAAATAAAAAATGATGCTGACAGTGATGTCGTAAGAATTGCTATTGAACTCAAAACGATGCTAACAGTAACGTAGTGATAGTTGCTAATCAACTCATTGATGCTTACAGTAATGTAGTAAGTGTTTCGAACTACCGCAAAGTGATGCTGACAGTCATGTAGTAAGAGTTGCTACTAACCTCAAAATGATGCGAACAGTAATGTAGTGATAGTTGCTAATAAACTCAAAGTGATGCTGACAGCAAAGTAATAAGAGTTGCTATGAACCTTTAAATAATGCAACAATAATGTAGTAAGAGTTGCTACCAACCTCAAAATATTGCGACAGTGATGTCGGAAGATTTGCTAATGAACTCAAAATGATGCTAACAGTAATGTAGTGATTGTTGCAGATCAACTCAGTGATGCTCACAGTAATGTAGTAAGTGTTTCGAACAACCTCAAAATGATGCGAACAGTAATGTAGTGATAGGTGCTACGAACCTTAAAATAATGCAACAATAATGTAGTAAGAGTTGCTACGAACCTCAAAATAATGTGACAGTGATGTAAGAATTGCTAATGATCTCAAAATGATGCAACAGTAATGTAGTAAGAGTTGCGAAGAACCTCAAAATAATGCGACAGTCATGTCGCAAGAATTGCTAATGAACTCAAAATGATGCTAACACTAATGTAGTGATAATTGCTAATCAACACAGTGATGCTAAAAGTAATGTAGTAAGTGTTTCAAACAACCTCAAAATGATGGTGACAGTAATGTAGTAAGAGTTGCTACGAACCTTTAACTAATGATACAATAATGTAGTAAGAGTTGCTCCGAACCTCAAAATAATGCAACAGTGATGTCAGAAGAATTGCTAAAGATCTCAAAATGATGCAACAGTGATTAAGTAAGAATTGTTAATGAACTCAAAATGATGCTAACAGTAATGGAGGGAACGTTTCGAATAACCTCAAAGTGATGCTGACAGTCATATAGTAAGAGTTGCTACGAACCTCAAAAAAAAATGCGAAAGTGATGTCTACGAACCTCAAAATAATGCGACAGTGATGTCAGAAGAATTGCTAAAGAGCTCAAAATGATGCGACAGTGATTTAGTAAGAATTGCTAATGAACTCAAAATGATGCTAACAGTAATGGAGTGAAAGTTGCTAATAAATTCAAAGTGATGCTGACAGTCATGTACTAAGAGTTTTAACGAACCTCAAAATAATGCGACAGTCATGTCGGAAGAATTGCTATTGAACTCAAAACGATGCTAACAGTAATGTAGTGATATTTGCTATAAACTCAGTGATGAACAGTAATGTAGTAAGAGTTGCTGCGAACCTTTAAATAATGCAACAGTAATGTAGAAAGAGTTGCTACGAACATCAAAATAATGCGACAGTGATGTCAGAAAAAATTGCTAATGATCTCAAAATGATGCGACAGTGATGTAGGAAGAATTGCTAATGAACTCAAAATGGTGCTAACAGTAATGGAGTGAAAGTTTCGAATAAACTCAAAGTGATGGTGACAGTCATGGAATGAGAGTTGCTACGAACCTCAAACTAATGCTACAGTGATGTCAGAAGAATTGCTAATGTTCTCAAAATAATGCGACAGTGATGTCGTAAGAATTGCTTATGAACTCAAAACGATGCTAACAGTAATGTAGTGATAGTTGCTAATCAACTCAGTGATGCTTACAGTAATGTAGTAAGAGTTTCGAACAACCTCAAAGTGATGCTGACAGTCATGTAGTAAGAGTTTCAGACACCTTCAAAGTGATGCTGACAGTCATGTAGTAAGAGTTGCTACGAACCTTTAAATAATGCAACAATAATGTAGTAAGAGTTGCTATGAACCTCAAAATAATGCGACAGTAATGTAGTAAAAGTTGCTACGAACCTCAAAATAATGCGACAGTGATGTAGTAAGAGTTGTTACGAACCTCAAAATAATGCGACAGTGATGTCAGAAGAATTGCTAATGTTCTCAAAATAATGCGACAGTGATGTCGTAAGAATTGCTTATGAACTCAAAATGATGCTAACAGTAATGTAGTGATAGTTGCTAATAAACTCAGTGATGCTTACAGTAATGTACTAAGTGTTTCGAACAACCTCAAAGTGATGCTGACAGTCATGTAGTAAGAGTTGCTACGAACCTCAAAATGATGGGACAGTGATGTCGTAAGAATTGCTAATGATCTAAAAATGATGCGACAGTGATTTAGTAAGAAATGCTAATGAACTCTAATTGATGCTAAAATTAATGGAGTGAACGTTTCGAATAACATTAAAAGTGATGCTGACAGTCATGTACTAAGAGTTGTTACGAACCTCAAAATAATGCGACAGAGATGTCGTAAGAATTGCTAATGAACTCAAAATGATGCTAAAAGTAATGTAGTGATAGTTGCTAATGAACTTAAAATGATGCTAACAGTAATGTAGTAAGTGTTTCGAACAACCTCAAAGTGATGCTGACAGTCATGTAGTAAGAGTTGCTACGAACCTTTAAATAATGCAACAATAATGTAGTAAGAGTTGCTATGAACCTCAAAATAATGCGACAGTAATGTAGTAAAAGTTGGTACGAACCTCAAAATATTCAGACAGTGATATCAGAAGAATTGCTAAAGATCTCAAAATGAAGCGACAGTGATTTAGTAAGAATTGCTAAAGAACTCAAAATGATGCTAACAGTAATGGAGTGAACGTTTCGAATAACCTCAAAGTGATGCTGAAAGTCATGTACTAAGAGTTGCTACGAACCTCAAAATAATGCGACAGTAATGTACTAAAAGTTGCTACGAACATCAAAATAATGCGAAAGTGATGTCGGAAGCATTGCTAATGATCTCAAAATGATGCGAACAGCAAAGGAGTGAAAGTTTCGAATAACCTCAAAGTGATGCTGACAGTCATGTGGTAAGAGTTGCGACGAACCTCAAAATGATGCTACAGTGATGTAATGAGAGTTGCTAGGAATCTCAAAATGATGCTCCAGTAATGTCGTGAGAGTTGCGACTATCCTCAAAATTATGCTACAGTGATGTAATGAGAGTTGCTACAAACCTAAGAAATGATGCTACAGTGATGTAATGAGAGTTGCTACAAACCTAAGAAATGATGCTACAGTGATGTCGTGAGAGTTGCTACAAACCTCAAAATGATGCTGCAGTGATGTAGTGAGAGTTACTACGATCCTCAAAATGATGCTAAAGTGATGTCGTGAGAGTTGCTACGATCCTCAAAATGATGCTAAAGTGATGTAATGAGAGTTGCGAATAACCTAAGAAGTGATGCTACAGTGATGTGGTGAGAGTTGATACTAATTTCAAAATAATGCTAAAGTGGTGTAGTGAGAGTTACTACGAACCGCAAAATGATGTTACAGTGATATGGTGAGAGTTGCTACGAACCTCAAAATGATGCTACAGTGATGTAATGAGAGTTGCTACGAATCTCAAAATGATGCTCCAGTAATGTCGTGAGAGTTGCGACTATCCTCAAAATGATGCGACAGTGATGTAATGAGATTTGCTACAAATGTCCACATGATGCTAGAGTGATGTCAAAATGATGGTAGAGTGATGTAGTGAGAGTTGCTACGATGCTCAAAATGATGCTACAGTGATGTGGTGAGAGTTGATAGTAATTTCAAAATCATGCTAAAGTGATGTAATGAGAGTTGCTACTTACCTTGGAAATGATGGTACAGTGATGTGGTGAGAGTTGCTATGAACCTCAAAATGATGCTACAGTTATGTAATGAGAGTTGCCTCTTACCTAAGAAATGATGCTACAGTGATGTTGTGAGAGTTGCTACGAACCTCAAAATGATGCTACAGTGATGTAATGAGAATTGCCACGAATCTCAAAATGATGCTACAGTGATGTGGTGAGAGCTGCTACGATCCTAAAAATGAGGTGGCACTGATGTAGTGACAATTGATACTAATCTCAAAATGATTCTAAAGTGATGTAATGAGAGTTGCTACGAATCTCAAAATGATGCTAGAGTGATGGAATGAGATTTGCTACAAACCTAAGAAATAATGCTACAGTAATGTCGTGAGAGTTGCGACTATCCTCAAAATGATGCGACAATGATGTATTGAGAGTTGCTACGAACCTCAAAATGATGCTACAGTGATGTAATGAGAGTTGCTAGGAATCTCAAAATGATGCTCCAGTAATGTCGTGAGAGTTGCGACTATCCTCAAAATTATGCTACAGTGATGTAATGAGAGTTGCTACAAACCTAAGAAATGATGCTACAGTGATGTAATGAGAGTTGCTACAAACCTAAGAAATGATGCTACAGTGATGTGGTGAGAGTTGATAGTAATTTCAAAATCACGCTGAAGTGATGTAATGAGAGTTGCTACTTACCTAAGAAATGATGCTACAGTGATGTCGTGAGAGTTGCTACAAACCTCAAAATGATGCTGCAGTGATGTAGTGAGAGTTACTACGATCCTCAAAATGATGCTAAAGTGATGTCGTGAGAGTTGCTACGATCCTCAAAATGATGCTAAAGTGATGTAATGAGAGTTGCGAATAACCTAAGAAGTGATGCTACAGTGATGTGGTGAGAGTTGATACTAATTTCAAAATAATGCTAAAGTGGTGTAGTGAGAGTTACTACGAACCGCAAAATGATGTTACAGTGATATGGTGAGAGTTGCTACGAACCTCAAAATGATGCTACAGTGATGTAATGAGAGTTGCTACGAATCTCAAAATGATGCTCCAGTAATGTCGTGAGAGTTGCGACTATCCTCAAAATGATGCGACAGTGATGTAATGAGATTTGCTACAAATGTCCACATGATGCTAGAGTGATGTCAAAATGATGGTAGAGTGATGTAGTGAGAGTTGCTACGATGCTCAAAATGATGCTACAGTGATGTGGTGAGAGTTGATAGTAATTTCAAAATCATGCTAAAGTGATGTAATGAGAGTTGCTACTTACCTTGGAAATGATGGTACAGTGATGTGGTGAGAGTTGCTATGAACCTCAAAATGATGCTACAGTTATGTAATGAGAGTTGCCTCTTACCTAAGAAATGATGCTACAGTGATGTTGTGAGAGTTGCTACGAACCTCAAAATGATGCTACAGTGATGTAATGAGAATTGCCACGAATCTCAAAATGATGCTACAGTGATGTGGTGAGAGCTGCTCCGATCCTAAAAATGAGGTGGCACTGATGTAGTGACAATTGATACTAATCTCAAAATGATTCTAAAGTGATGTAATGAGAGTTGCTACGAATCTCAAAATGATGCTAGAGTGATGGAATGAGATTTGCTACAAACCTAAGAAATAATGCTACAGTAATGTCGTGAGAGTTGCGACTATCCTCAAAATGATGCGACAATGATGTATTGAGAGTTGCTACGATCCTCAAAATGATGCTACAGTGATGTGGTGAGAGTTGCTACGATCCTCAAAATGATGCTACAGTGATGTTATGACAGTTGCTACTAACCTAAGAAATTATACTGACAGTGTTGTGGTGAGAGTTGATAGTAATTTCAAAATAAAGCGAAAGTGGTGTAATGACGGTTGATACTTCCCTAAGAAATGATGCTACAATGATGTCGTGAGGTTTGCTACGAACCGCAAAATGATGCTAGAGTGATGTAATGAGAGTTGCTACGAATCTCAAAATGATGCTCGAGTGATGGAATGAGATTTGCTTCTAACCTAAGAAATGATGCTACAGTAATGTCGTGAGAGTTGCGACTATCCTCAAAATGATGCGACAATGATGTATTGAGAGTTGCTACGATCCTCAAAATGATGCTACAGTGATGTAGTGAGGTTTGCTACGAACCGCAAAATAATGCAACAGTGATGTAATGAGAGTTGCTACGAATCTCAAAATGATGCTAGAGTGATGTAACGAGATTTGCTCCAAACCTAAGAAATGATGCTACAGTAATGTTGTGAGAGTTGCGACTATCCTCAAAATGATGCGACAATGATGTATTGAGAGTTGCAACGATCCTCAAAATGATGCTACAGTGATGTGGTGAGAGTTGCTACGATCCTCAAAATAATGCTACAGTGATGTTATGACAATTGCTACTAACCTAAGAAATTATACTGACAGTGTTGTGGTGAGAGTTGATAGTAATTTCAAAATCATGCTCAAGTGATGTCATGAGAGTTGCTACTTACCTAAGAAATGATGCTACAGTGATGTAGGCAGAGTTGGTACGATGCTCAAACTGATGTTTCCAGTAATGTAGTGAGAGTTGCTACAAACCTCAAAATGATGCTACAGTGATGTCATGGGAGATGCTACTAACCTAAGAAATTATGCTACAGTGATGCAGTGAGAGTTGATAGTAATTTCAAAATAAAGCTAAAGCGGTGGAATGAGAGTTGATTCCTCCCTAAGAAATGATGCTACGAACCGCAAAATGATGCTACAGTGATGTAATGAGGGTTGCTATTTACCTAAGAAATGATGCTACAGTGATGTGGTGAGAGTTGCTACTAACCTAAGAAATGATGCGACAGTGATGTAGTGAGAGTTGCTACTAACCTAAGAAATGATGCGACAGTGATGTAGTTAGAGTTGCAACTAATCTCAAAATGATGGTACAGTGATGTAGTGAGAGTTGCTACGATGCTCAAAATGATGCGTACAGTCATGTTGTGAGAGTTGCGACTATCCTCAAAATAATGCTAAAGTGGTGTAGTGAGAGTTGCTACGAACCGCAAAATGATGCTACAGTGATGTAATGAGAGTTGCTACTTACCTAAGAAATGATGCAACAGTGATGTGGTGAGAGTTGCTACGAACCTCAAAATGATGGTACAGTGATGTAATGACAGTTGCTAGGAATCTCAAAATGATGCTCCAGTAATGTCGTGAGAGTTGCGACTATCCTCAAAATGATGCGACAGTGATGTAATGAGAGTTGCTCCAAATGTCCAAATGATGCTTAAGTGATGTAATGAGAGTGGCTACAAACCTAAGAAATGATGCTACAGTGATGTAATGAGAGTTGCTACAAATGACCAAATGATGCTAGAGTGATGTAATGAGAGTTGCTACAAACCTAAGAAATTATGCTACAGACATGTGCTGAGAGTTGATAGTAATTTCAAAATCACGCTGAAGTGATGTAATGAGAGTTGCTACTTACCCGAGAAATGATGCGACAGTGATGTGGTGAGAGTTGCTACGAACCTCGAAATGATGCTACAGAGATGTAATGAGAGTTGCTACTTACCTAAGAAATGATGCTACAATGATGTGGTGAGAGTTGCTACGAACCTCAAAATGATGCCACAGTGATGTAATGAGAGTTCCTACGAATCTCAAAATGATGCTGCAGTAATGTCGCGAGAGTTGCGACTATCCTCAAAATGATGCGACAGTGATGTCGTGAGAGTTGCTACGATCCTCAAAATGAGGTGGCAATGATGTAGTGAGAATATATACAAATCTCAAAATGATGCTGACAGTGATGTAGTGAGAGTTGATACTAATCTCAAAATGATGCTACAGTGATGTAAAGAGAGTTGCTACTTCCCTAAGAAATGATGCTACAGTGATGTAGTGAGGTTTGCTACGAACCGCAAAATGATGCTACAGTGATGTAATGAGGGTTGCTATTTACCTAAGAAATGATGCTACAGTGATGTGGTGAGAGTTGCTACGAACCTCAAAATAATGCTGCAGTGATGTAATGAGATTTGCTACAAACCTAAGAAATGATGCTACAGTGATGTGGTGAGAGTTGATAGTAATTTCAAAATCATGCTAAAGTGATGTAATGAGAGTTGCTACTTAGCTAAGAAATGATGCTACAGTGATGTCATGGGAGTTGCTACTGACCTAAGAAATGATGCTACAGTGATGAATTGAGAGTTGCTACAAATGTCAAAATGATGCGACTGATGTAGTGAGAGTTGCTACGATCCTCAAAATGATGCTACATTCATGTGGTGAGAGTTGATAGTAATTTCAAAATCATGCTAAAGTGATGTAATGAAAGTTGCTACATACCTAAGAAATGATGCTACAGTGATGTGGTGAGAGTTGCTACGAACCTCAAAATGATGCTACAGTGATGTAATGAGAGTTGCTACGAATCTCAAAATGATGCTACAGTAATGTCATGAGAGTTGCTACTAACCGAAGAAATGATGCTACAGTGATGTGGTGAGAGTTGCTACGAACCTCAAAATGATGCCACAGTGATGTAATGAGAGTTCCTACGAATCTCAAAATGATGCTGCAGTAATGTCGTGAGAGTTGCGACTATCCTCAAAATTATGCTACAGTGATGTAATGAGAGTTGCTACAAACCTAAGAAATGATGCTACAGTGATGTAATGAGAGTTGCTACAAACCTAAGAAATGATGCTACAGTGATGTGGTGAGAGTTGATAGTAATTTCAAAATCACGCTGAAGTGATGTAATGAGAGTTGCTACTTACCTAAGAAATGATGCTACAGTGATGTCGTGAGAGTTGCTACAAACCTCAAAATGATGCTGCAGTGATGTAGTGAGAGTTACTACGATCCTCAAAATGATGCTAAAGTGATGTCGTGAGAGTTGCTACGATCCTCAAAATGATGCTAAAGTGATGTAATGAGAGTTGCGAATAACCTAAGAAGTGATGCTACAGTGATGTGGTGAGAGTTGATACTAATTTCAAAATAATGCTAAAGTGGTGTAGTGAGAGTTACTACGAACCGCAAAATGATGTTACAGTGATATGGTGAGAGTTGCTACGAACCTCAAAATGATGCTACAGTGATGTAATGAGAGTTGCTACGAATCTCAAAATGATGCTCCAGTAATGTCGTGAGAGTTGCGACTATCCTCAAAATGATGCGACAGTGATGTAATGAGATTTGCTACAAATGTCCACATGATGCTAGAGTGATGTCAAAATGATGGTAGAGTGATGTAGTGAGAGTTGCTACGATGCTCAAAATGATGCTACAGTGATGTGGTGAGAGTTGATAGTAATTTCAAAATCATGCTAAAGTGATGTAATGAGAGTTGCTACTTACCTTGGAAATGATGGTACAGTGATGTGGTGAGAGTTGCTATGAACCTCAAAATGATGCTACAGTTATGTAATGAGAGTTGCCTCTTACCTAAGAAATGATGCTACAGTGATGTTGTGAGAGTTGCTACGAACCTCAAAATGATGCTACAGTGATGTAATGAGAATTGCCACGAATCTCAAAATGATGCTACAGTGATGTGGTGAGAGCTGCTCCGATCCTAAAAATGAGGTGGCACTGATGTAGTGACAATTGATACTAATCTCAAAATGATTCTAAAGTGATGTAATGAGAGTTGCTACGAATCTCAAAATGATGCTAGAGTGATGGAATGAGATTTGCTACAAACCTAAGAAATAATGCTACAGTAATGTCGTGAGAGTTGCGACTATCCTCAAAATGATGCGACAATGATGTATTGAGAGTTGCTACGATCCTCAAAATGATGCTACAGTGATGTGGTGAGAGTTGCTACGATCCTCAAAATGATGCTACAGTGATGTTATGACAGTTGCTACTAACCTAAGAAATTATACTGACAGTGTTGTGGTGAGAGTTGATAGTAATTTCAAAATAAAGCGAAAGTGGTGTAATGACGGTTGATACTTCCCTAAGAAATGATGCTACAATGATGTCGTGAGGTTTGCTACGAACCGCAAAATGATGCTAGAGTGATGTAATGAGAGTTGCTACGAATCTCAAAATGATGCTCGAGTGATGGAATGAGATTTGCTTCTAACCTAAGAAATGATGCTACAGTAATGTCGTGAGAGTTGCGACTATCCTCAAAATGATGCGACAATGATGTATTGAGAGTTGCTACGATCCTCAAAATGATGCTACAGTGATGTAGTGAGGTTTGCTACGAACCGCAAAATAATGCAACAGTGATGTAATGAGAGTTGCTACGAATCTCAAAATGATGCTAGAGTGATGTAACGAGATTTGCTCCAAACCTAAGAAATGATGCTACAGTAATGTTGTGAGAGTTGCGACTATCCTCAAAATGATGCGACAATGATGTATTGAGAGTTGCAACGATCCTCAAAATGATGCTACAGTGATGTGGTGAGAGTTGCTACGATCCTCAAAATAATGCTACAGTGATGTTATGACAATTGCTACTAACCTAAGAAATTATACTGACAGTGTTGTGGTGAGAGTTGATAGTAATTTCAAAATCATGCTCAAGTGATGTCATGAGAGTTGCTACTTACCTAAGAAATGATGCTACAGTGATGTAGGCAGAGTTGGTACGATGCTCAAACTGATGTTTCCAGTAATGTAGTGAGAGTTGCTACAAACCTCAAAATGATGCTACAGTGATGTCATGGGAGATGCTACTAACCTAAGAAATTATGCTACAGTGATGCAGTGAGAGTTGATAGTAATTTCAAAATAAAGCTAAAGCGGTGGAATGAGAGTTGATTCCTCCCTAAGAAATGATGCTACGAACCGCAAAATGATGCTACAGTGATGTAATGAGGGTTGCTATTTACCTAAGAAATGATGCTACAGTGATGTGGTGAGAGTTGCTACTAACCTAAGAAATGATGCGACAGTGATGTAGTGAGAGTTGCTACTAACCTAAGAAATGATGCGACAGTGATGTAGTTAGAGTTGCAACTAATCTCAAAATGATGGTACAGTGATGTAGTGAGAGTTGCTACGATGCTCAAAATGATGCGTACAGTCATGTTGTGAGAGTTGCGACTATCCTCAAAATAATGCTAAAGTGGTGTAGTGAGAGTTGCTACGAACCGCAAAATGATGCTACAGTGATGTAATGAGAGTTGCTACTTACCTAAGAAATGATGCAACAGTGATGTGGTGAGAGTTGCTACGAACCTCAAAATGATGGTACAGTGATGTAATGACAGTTGCTAGGAATCTCAAAATGATGCTCCAGTAATGTCGTGAGAGTTGCGACTATCCTCAAAATGATGCGACAGTGATGTAATGAGAGTTGCTCCAAATGTCCAAATGATGCTTAAGTGATGTAATGAGAGTGGCTACAAACCTAAGAAATGATGCTACAGTGATGTAATGAGAGTTGCTACAAATGACCAAATGATGCTAGAGTGATGTAATGAGAGTTGCTACAAACCTAAGAAATTATGCTACAGACATGTGCTGAGAGTTGATAGTAATTTCAAAATCACGCTGAAGTGATGTAATGAGAGTTGCTACTTACCCGAGAAATGATGCGACAGTGATGTGGTGAGAGTTGCTACGAACCTCGAAATGATGCTACAGAGATGTAATGAGAGTTGCTACTTACCTAAGAAATGATGCTACAATGATGTGGTGAGAGTTGCTACGAACCTCAAAATGATGCCACAGTGATGTAATGAGAGTTCCTACGAATCTCAAAATGATGCTGCAGTAATGTCGCGAGAGTTGCGACTATCCTCAAAATGATGCGACAGTGATGTCGTGAGAGTTGCTACGATCCTCAAAATGAGGTGGCAATGATGTAGTGAGAATATATACAAATCTCAAAATGATGCTGACAGTGATGTAGTGAGAGTTGATACTAATCTCAAAATGATGCTACAGTGATGTAAAGAGAGTTGCTACTTCCCTAAGAAATGATGCTACAGTGATGTAGTGAGGTTTGCTACGAACCGCAAAATGATGCTACAGTGATGTAATGAGGGTTGCTATTTACCTAAGAAATGATGCTACAGTGATGTGGTGAGAGTTGCTACGAACCTCAAAATAATGCTGCAGTGATGTAATGAGATTTGCTACAAACCTAAGAAATGATGCTACAGTGATGTGGTGAGAGTTGATAGTAATTTCAAAATCATGCTAAAGTGATGTAATGAGAGTTGCTACTTAGCTAAGAAATGATGCTACAGTGATGTCATGGGAGTTGCTACTGACCTAAGAAATGATGCTACAGTGATGAATTGAGAGTTGCTACAAATGTCAAAATGATGCGACTGATGTAGTGAGAGTTGCTACGATCCTCAAAATGATGCTACATTCATGTGGTGAGAGTTGATAGTAATTTCAAAATCATGCTAAAGTGATGTAATGAAAGTTGCTACATACCTAAGAAATGATGCTACAGTGATGTGGTGAGAGTTGCTACGAACCTCAAAATGATGCTACAGTGATGTAATGAGAGTTGCTACGAATCTCAAAATGATGCTACAGTAATGTCATGAGAGTTGCTACTAACCGAAGAAATGATGCTACAGTGATGTGGTGAGAGTTGCTACGAACCTCAAAATGATGCCACAGTGATGTAATGAGAGTTCCTACGAATCTCAAAATGATGCTGCAGTAATGTCGCGAGATTTGCGACTATCCTCAAAATGATGCGACAGTGATGTGGTGAGAGCTGCTACTTACCTAAGAAATGATGCTACAGTGATGTGGTGAGAGTTGCAACGAACCTCAAAATGATTCAACAGTGATGTAATGAGAGTTGCTACAAACCGAAGAAATGATGCTTCAGTGGTGTAGTGAGACTTGCTACGAATCTCAAAATGATGCTACAGTAATGACGTGAGAGTTGCTACTATCCTAAAAATGATGCGACAGTGATGTGATAATTTCAATGAAGCTCATAATGAAATTACAGTGATATGTTGAGAGTTGCTCCTAACCTCTCCTAACCTCAAAATGATGTTGAAAGTGATGTAGTGAGAGTGGCAAAAAACCTCAAAAACGATGCTATAGTGATGTCTTAAGAATTGCTACTAACCTAAGAAATGATGCTACAGTGATGTGGTGAGAGTTGCGACTATCCTCAAAATGATGCTACAGTGATGTAATGAGAGTTGCTACTTACCTAAGAAATGATGCTACAGTGATGTGGTGAGAGTTGCGACTATCCTCAAAATGATGCTACAGTGATGTAATGAGAGTTGCTACGAATCTCAAAATGATGCTACAGTAATGTCATGAGAGTTGCGACTATCCTCAAAATGATGCGACAGTGATGTAATGAGAGTTGCTACTAATTTCAAAATCACGCCAAAGTGATGTAATGAGAGTTGCTAAATACCTAAAAAATGATGCTACAGTGATGTGGTGAGAGTTGCTACTTACCTAAGAAATGATGCTACAGTGATGTGGTGAGAGTTGCTACTTACCTAAGAAATAATGCAACAGTGATGTGGTGAGAGTTGCTAGAAACCTCAAAATGATGTTGAAAGTGATGTAGTGAGAGTTGCTAGGAACCTCAAAATGATGCAGGGTGACTTTGTGGAAAGTCTTGCACTCCCAACACATTCATTCTCACGAATGCAGTGACAGGTCAGAGCCAAGGGAGCCTCCATGTCCACAGATGTCCACATGGCAGCTGGACTTCCTTTTTCACTCCTTCCCGTTCCTCCTGGTACTCTTTGGCCACCGTTTGTTTGATGGTCTGAAAATGACACCCAGAGTAAATCAATACATTGAAATTCAAGATGAAATAAACTGGAGATATCAACGACTGCTTTAGATCATTTCCACACAAACCTTTCTGGTTGGCAAACATATGAGGCTCAAGGACCTGAACCAGTTCCCTGAACCCTTCCCTCTCAACAGTGCTGAGGGGCTGGCAGTCCTTCAGGATCAAATTCAGCAGAGCCTCATCCAGCATCTGCTTCCTGGAAGCTGGATGGTTAAAGATGAAGGAGAGAAGAAATGAAGAGGAATTAATGATCAATGAAGCAACTGTGAGTCAGTTGGAGAGTGGCTGTATACCTGAGTTCATCCTGGTGGATCTGGGACTTCATTCTCATGCCTGGCCCCATCATGCCTCAGCACTGAAGAGGTGCTTTTGTTGAGATGAGACGCTTCTGTCCAACAAATGCCACATTCAACCTGCTGAAAAGAACATGAGTACTCAGCTAAAAGTTCCTTTCTTCATGGTGACTGGTGTTTCTTAGTCTGAGACCACCAGGTTTCCAATGAGGTGTATCGGATACGTTGTTGTGTGCCGCTGAAATCCGTCCAATTCCGGCGTTGTTTCCTCATGAAATGTGTTTGCCTTAAAGCTCATTAAAGTGTTGAACCACAATATCGTTCACCATAACTGAGTCAACTTCAAGATAACCTACTTCTACATTCCAGTCCCGGCTGCTCCTGTTCTGCTGCAGTCCAGAAAACAACAACCCGATACAATTGGCGCTCCTTCCCACAGCTGCGGCCCGGATCCGCATGGTTCCGCTGACTGACTGTGAGACGCGCTCCCTCCATAGAGGCACAGCCCGATGGGGTCCTTATCTGGCACGGGGGCGTAAAACAGGTGCGACTGAAAAGCCTGGTTTATTCTGCGTCGAGGGAACGCGTTGCTCTGCAATTCACTGCCAAGCCGCTAGGGGGTGTGGCTTTGTCTTTGTATTGTTTACGGGCTCTTGTCGGATTCCTTGGTTTTCTTCCGGTCACAGACAACAATTGTTGGCCATTTGTCAGTCTTTGTAGTGCCGCGAAGAGGCGTTGTAGACGTGGTCGTACTTGAGCACCTCCTCGATAATCCTTTCTTCAGCTTGGTCCATTTTTTCTTGGAGCCTTCACCACAGAAACTTTGAAAATGGCGGGGTTGTGCTGCGACGGAACCGGAAATAACGTTCTGAGCGGACCCATCACAGTCCTCGACGTTAACGTCACCACGCGTCGACGCGATGCGTAAGCAGGATTTTTTGGAGGCGCGTGTCAGGCTACAGCGTACGGTCTGCGTCGACGGCGTAGGTACGAATACTACTCGACACAGAAGCATAAATCAGGCTTAAATCAGGCTTTATAGTCCAACAGGAAGTTAGCATGTCAGGGATGAGACACCCTGATAGTCCAAAAGGAAGTTAGCATGTCAGGGATGAGACACCCTCATAGTCCAACAGGAAGTTAGCATGTCAGGGATGAGACACGCTTATCGTCCAACAGGAAGTTAGCATGTCAGGGATGAGACACGCTTATCGTCCAACAGGAAGTTAGCATGTAAGGGATGAGACACGCTTATCGTCCAACAGGAAGTTAGCATGTCAGGGATGAGACACGCTTATCGTCCAACAGGAAGTTAGCATGTCAGGGATGAGACACGCTTATCGTCCAACAGGAAGTTAGCATGTAAGGGATGAGACACGCTTATCGTCCAACAGGAAGTTAGCATGTCAGGGATGAGACGCGCTTATCGTCCAACAGGAAGTTAGCATGTCAGGGATGAGACACCCTGATCGTCCAACAGGAAGTTAGCATGTCAGGGATGAGACACCCTGATAGTCCAACAGGAAGTTAGCATCTCCATGGTTCCCTTGACCAGAAGCCAGTGGGATCGTTCCATTCTGACATCTTGATTGACATTTGTCCTTCTCTGAGCTAAATAGCTGGCAATTATTTGAAAAAAAACCCTTGATTTACTTTTTGTATTTTGATCTTCAGCTCATTTGCATACTTTTGTTGAAATTCTCCCCTTTTTGTCTTTTTTTTCTGCTGTTTTTAGCACAAAGTCCACCTGGTGCCTAAAGACCAGTTCAGCATGGACTACGTTGAACCTTCAGTCCGCTGCATCAGCACCCATGGACGGTTCCCCCCTGACAGGAGGATTCTGGTGAGGAACATTAGTGGGACAGCGCTCTTGTTAGAACGGTTCTGATCCACCTTCCCTCCCCCTGTAGCTCCTCCTGTGTCCCCTCAGCGCTCTTGTTAGAACGGTTCTGATCCACCTCCCCTCCCCCTGTAGCTCCTCCTGTGTCCCCTCAGCGCTCTTGTTAGAACGGTTCTGATCCACCTTCCCTCCCCCTGTAGCTCCTCCTGTGTCCCCTCAGCGCTCTTGTTAGAACGGTTCTGATCCACCTTCCCTCCCCCTGTAGCTCCTCCTGTGTCCCCTCAGCGCTCTTGTTAGAACGGTTCTGATCCACCTTCCCTCCCCCTGCAGCTCCTCCTGTGTCCCCTCAGCGCTCTTGTTAGGACGGTTCTGATCCACCTTCCTCCCCCTGTAGCTCCTCCTGTGTCCCCTCAGCGCTCTTTTTAGAACGGTTCTGATCCACCTTCCCTCCCCCTGTAGCTCCTCCTGTGTCCCCTCAGGCTCTTGTTAGAACGGTTCTGATCCACCTTCCCTCCCCCTGTAGCTCCTCCTGTGTCCCCTCAGCGCTCTTGTTAGAACGGTTCTGATCCACCTTCCCTCCCCCTGTAGCTCCTCCTGTGTCCCCTCAGCGGTCTTGTTAGAACGGTTCTGATCCACCTCCCCTCCCCCTGTAGCTCCTCCTGTGTCCCCTCAGCGCTCTTGTTAGAACGGTTTTGATCCACCTCCCCTCCCCCTGTAGCTCCTCCTGTGTCCCCTCAGCGCTCTTGTTAGAACGGTTCTGATCCACCTTCCCTCCCCCTGTAGCTCCTCCTGTGTCCCCTCAGCGCTCTTGTTAGAACGGTTCTGATCCACCTTCCCTCCCCCTGCAGCTCCTCCTGTGTCCCCTCAGCGCTCTTGTTAGGACGGTTCTGATCCACCTTCCTCCCCCTGTAGCTCCTCCTGTGTCCCCTCAGCGCTCTTTTTAGAACGGTTCTGATCCACCTTCCCTCCCCCTGTAGCTCCTCCTGTGTCCCCTCAGGCTCTTGTTAGAACGGTTCTGATCCACCTTCCCTCCCCCTGTAGCTCCTCCTGTGTCCCCTCAGCGCTCTTGTTAGAACGGTTCTGATCCACCTTCCCTCCCCCTGTAGCTCCTCCTGTGTCCCCTCAGCGGTCTTGTTAGAACGGTTCTGATCCACCTCCCCTCCCCCTGTAGCTCCTCCTGTGTCCCCTCAGCGCTCTTGTTAGAACGGTTTTGATCCACCTCCCCTCCCCCTGTAGCTCCTCCTGTGTCCCCTCACGTTGCCAAACTCCCTCCCACTGGCTGGTGCTGAAGGAGGGACAGAGCTCCTCCTACAGGAGCCCATCCTGGCCTCCCCCGCTGCAGCTCCTCCACTGACCTCCCACCAGAGAGATTAGCCCCCTGGTTCAGAGGTGACAGACCACCTCTGGGAGCAGACAACAGAGACCACATCAGGCTGGACTCCGTGCAGGTACGGAGGCTGACGGCTGCTGAGTGAGTGAGTTTACGACGCTCCCACGCTGCGGTGGACTCCACCGTGTCCAGGCTTTGGGCAGATCCGTCTTTATCCTCCACCACCACCAGCCGCTCCACCCCACCCACCCTGTGCAGGTCTACATTACCAGGGTCGGATCTGGCAGGGTGGAGGATCTTTGATTCATCTTAGCTTTCCTGCTCCGGATGTTTGAGAAACATTCAAATGGAGATGGTTGTTTGTGTCTTTCAGGCCACGCCAACGCCTCCTTCTGTCCCCACGCTTACGGCTGCCGAAACGTGCCGGTGTCTGAAAACCAGATCATTCTGGATGTGCCGGACCACCAGGTCCTCCTCACCTGCAGGTTCCTGCAGGCAGAGCCCTGTGGTGGTAGGTTTCCTGCTCCTCTGCTGGACTGATACCCTCTCCCTTTCCCCACACGTATCTGCTGTTTCTACTCTGTGCCTCCTTCTCCTCTGTCAGGCCTGGACTTCTTCCTTCTGTCTCTCCAGGATTACGTCCTGGTGGTGCCTGAGAGCAGCTCCAGCTCCAGCTCCCTGAACCAAGAACCACTGGAGAAATCTGACCACTTCATCAGCAACTGTGGCCTCAACAGCTTTCATGTCAAGTCGGTGTCTCCAAGCCTGAGTTGGTCCCTGTTCTGTATCCCTGAATGTTCTAGAGGAACTAAACTGGGCCTGACTGGGACGCTTCTGTCTGCTCAGATTTGGGTTGTGAATGCATTCAGATGTCATTTACAAGCATTGGAACTAAAGACCTGAGCCTCAAGAATATTTAGTTCTTGATTTACTTTCTCTTGCAGGGTTTCATTTTGTGCAAATTTTCTTTTGAAGATCTTTGTTTTTTTGTTGTCCTTCCATTTAGCAAGTTTGGCTAAGAACCTTTTCCCCACGAAACTAATTTTCCTAAAACGTCTCGCTAACGTTTCCTTTTTCTCTGTCGTCCCTCCTGTCCTTGGTCTCCATTCTGTCTCAGCTCAGCTGTGTCTCTTGGGCTCTCTTCAACAACGGCGCCCTGCCTTGTGCCTGCCATGAGGTTGGAGCTGAGAGTGACACCTGCGAGCCATTTGGTGGTCGGTGCCGCTGCAGGCCCCACGTGATTGTCCGAGACTGCTACATGTGGGCCGCGGCCTGCTGGGGATTCCCCACTGCAGACGTGAGTGTCAGATTGGATGAATGATGAGTAATAAGGGCTTTTAATGATGAGTGAGAGGACGGACCAAACCAACCTGTCCAACCATCAGAGGACAGTTTGTTGTTCTCGTTTCAACTCTGACTACATTACTGTTAGCATCATTTTGAGTTCATTAGCAACTATCACTACATTACTGTTAGCATCATTTTGGGATCATTAGCAGTTCTTATTACATCACTGTCAGCATCATTTTTAGGTTACTCACAACTTTCACTACATTACTGTTAGCATCATTTTGAGTTCATTAGCAATTCTTACTTAATCACTGTCATATCATTTTAGATCATTACCAATTCTTCTGACATCACTATAGCATTATTTTGAGGTTCGTAGCAACTCTTCCTACATGACTGTCAGCATCACTTTGAGGTTATTCGAAACTTTCACTCCATTACTGTTAGCATCATTTTGAGTTCATTAATGAGTTCATTAGCAATTCTTAAGGCATCACTAGCATTATTTTGAGGTTATTAGCAATTCTTAGTACATCACTGTCGCATTATTTTGAGTTCATTCGCAGCTCTTACTACATGACTGTCAGCCTCATTTTAAGTTCATTAGCAATTCTGACTACATCACTGTCCCATCATTTCAGATCATTAGCCATTGGTACTACATCACTAGCATTATTTTAAGGTTATTACCAGACTTACTACATTACTGTTAGCATCATTTTGAGTTCATTAGCAATTCTTACGACATCACTGTAGCATTATTTTGACGTTAGTAGCAACTCTTACTACATGACTGTAAGCATCACTTTGAGGTTGTTCAAAACACTTACTACATTACTGCAAGCATCATGTAGTTTATTAGCAACTATCACTACATTACTGTGAGCATCATTTTGAGTTCATTAGCAATTCTTAGTACATCACTGTCGCATCATTTTGAGGTTATTAGCAATTCTTCCGACATCACTGTCGCATTATTTTGAGGTTCGTAGCAACTTTTACTACATGACTGTCAGCATCATTTTTAGGTTACTCGCAACTCTGACCACATGACTGTCAGCATCACTTTGAGGTTGTTCAAAACACTTACTACATTACTGTAAGTATCACTGAGTTTATTAGGAACGATCTCTACATTACTGTTAGCATCATTTTGAATTTAATAGCAATTCTTACTAAATAACTGTCGCAATATTTTGAGGTTCGTAGCAACTCTTCCTACATGACTGTCAGCATCACTCTGAGGTTATTCGAAACTTTCACTACATTACTGTTCGCATCATTTTGAGTTCATTAGCAATTCTTACTACATCACTGTCGCATCATTTTGAGATCTTTAGCAATTCTTCTTACATCACTGCCGCATTATTTTGAGGTTCGTAGCAACTCTTACTACATTACTGTCAGCATCACTTTGAAGTTGTTCGAAACACTTACTACATGACTGTCAGCATCACTTTGAGGTTGTTCGAAACTCTTACTACATTACTGTATGCATCACTGAGTTCATGAGCAACTATCACTACATTATTGTTAGCATCATCTTGTGTTCATTAGCAATTCTTACGACATCACTGTCGCATTATTTTGAGGTTCGAAGCAACTCTTACTACTTTACTGTTGCATTTTTTAAGGTTCGTAGCAACCCTTACTACATGACTGTCAGAATCACTTTGAGGTTGTTCGAAACTCTTACTACATTACTGTAGGCATCACTGAGTTCATTAGCAACTATCACTACATTATTGTTAGCATCATCTTGAGTTCATTACCAATTCTTCTGACATCACTGTCGCATTATTTTGAGGTTCGAAGCAACTGTTACTACATGACTTTCAGCATCACTTTGAGGTTGTTCGAAACACTTACTACATTACTGTAAGCATCACTAAGTTCATTAGCAACTATCACTACATTACTGTTAGCATCATTTTGAGTTCATGAGCAATTCTTACTACATGACTGTCAGCATCATTTTGAGTTCATTAGCAATTCTTCCGACATCACTGTCGCATTATTTCAAGGTTCGTAGCAACTTTTACTTCATTACTGTCGCCTTATTTTGAGGTTCGTAGCAACACTTACAACATGACTTTCAGCATCACTTTCAGGTTATTCGAAACTTTCACTCCATCACTGTCGCATCATTTTGAGATCATTAGCAATTCTTCCGACATCACTGTCGCATTTTTTTTTGAGGTTCGTAGAAACTCTTACGACATGACTGTCAGCATCACTTTGAGGTGATTCGAAATGTTCACTCCATTACTGCTCGCATCATTTTGAGTTCATTAGCAATTCTTACTAAATCACTGTCGCATCATTTTGAGATCTTTAGCAATTCTTCTTACATCACTGCCGCATTATTTTGAGGATCGTAGCAACTCTTACTACATTACTGTCAGCATCACTTTGAGTTTATTGGCAACTGTCACTACATTACTGTTAGCATCATTTTGAGTTCATTAGCAATTCTTATTACATCACTGTCGCATCATTTTGAGATCATGAGCAATTCTTCCGACATCACTGTCGAATTATTTTGAGGTTCGTAGCAACTCTTACTACATGACTGTCAGCATCACTTTGAGGTTGTTTGAAACACTTACTACATTACTGTATGCATCCCTGAGTTGATTAGCAACTATCACTACATTACTATTAGCATCATTTTGAGTTCAATAGAAATCTTCCGACATCACTGTCGCAATATTTTGAGGTTCGTAGCAAGTTTTACTCCATCACTGTCGCATCATTTTGAGATCATGAGCAATTCTTCCGACATCACTGTCGCATTATTTTGAGGTTCATGGCAACTCTTACGACATGACCATCAGCATCATTTTGAGGTTATTCGAAACTTTCACTCCATTACTGTTAGCATCATTTTGAGATCATTACCAATTCTTCCGACATCACTGTCGCATTATTTTGAGGTTCGTAGCAACTTTTACTACATTACTGTTGCATTATTTAAAGGTTCGTAGCAACTCTTACTACATTACTGTCAGCATCACTTTGAGTTTATTAGCAACTATCACTACATTACTGTTAGCATCATTTTGAGTTTAATAGCAATTCATAGACATCACTGTAGCATTAAATTGAGGTTAGTAGCAACTCTTACTACATGACTGTCAGCATCATTTTGAGGTTGTTCGAAACACTTACTACATTACTTTAAGCATCACTTGAGTTTATAGCAACTATCACTACATTACTGTTAGCATCATTTTGAGTTCATTAGCAATTCTTCCGACATCACTGTCGCATTATTTTGAGGTTCGTAGCAACTTTTACTTCATTACTGTCGCCTTATTTTGAGGTTCGTAGCAACACTTACAACATGACTGTCAGCATCACTTTGAGGTTATTCGAAACTTTCACTCCATTACTGTTAGCATCATTTTGAGTTCATTAGCAATTCTTACTACATCACTGTCGCATCATTTTGAGATCATTCGCAATTTTTCCGACATCACTGTCGCATTTTTTTTTGAGGTTCGTAGAAACTCTTACGACATGACTGTGAGCATCACTTTGAGGTGATTCGAAATGTTCACTCCATTACTGCTAGCATCATTTTGAGTTCATTAGCAATTCTTACTAAATCACTGTCGCATCATTTTGAGATCTTTTGCAATTCTTCTTACATCACTGCCGCATTATTTTGAGGATCGTAGCAACTCTTACTACATTACTGTCAGCATCACTTTGAGTTTATTGGCAACTATCACTACATTACTGTTAGCATCATTTTGAGTTCATTAGCAATTCTTACTACATCACTGTCGCATCATTTTGAGATCATGAGCAATTCTTCCGACATCACTGTCGAATTATTTTGAGGTTCGTAGCAACTCTTACTACATGACTGTCAGCATCACTTTGAGGTTGTTCGAAACTCTTACTACATTACTGTATGCATCACTGAGTTGATTCGCAACTATCACTACATTACTATTAGCATCATTTTGAGTTCAATAGAAATCTTCCGACATCACTGTCGCAATATTTTGAGGTTCGTAGCAACTCTTACTACATGACCATCAGCATCATTTCGAGGTTATTCGAAACTTTCACTCCATTACTGTTAGCATCATTTTGAGATCATTACCAATTCTTCCGACATCACTGTCGCATTATTTTGAGGTTCGTAGCAACTTTTACTACATTACTGTTGGATTATTTAAAGGTTCGTAGCAACTCTTACTACATTACTTTCAGCATCACTTTGAGTTTATCAGCAACTATCACTACATTACTGTTAGCATCATTTTGAGTTTAATAGCAATTCATAGACATCACTGTAGCATTAAATTGAGGTTAGTAGCAACTCTTACTACTTTACTGTTAGCATGATTTTGAGTTCATTAGCAATTCTTACTAAATCACTGTCGCATCATTTTGAGATCATTAGCAATTCTTCTGACATCACTGTTGCATTATTTTGATGTTCGTAGCCACTCCTACTACTTTACTGTTGCATTATTTTAAGGTTTGTAGCAACCCTTACCACATGACTATCATAATCACTTTGAGGTTGTTCAAAACACTTACTACATTACTGACAGCATCACTTTGAGTTCATTAGCAACTATCACTACATTACTGTTAGCATAATTTTGAGTTCATGAGCAGTTCTTACTACATCACTGCGCATCATTTTGAGATCATTAGCAATTCTTCTGACATCACTGTTGCATTATTTTGAGGTTCGTAGCAACTCTTACTACATGACTGTCAGCATCACTTTGAGGTTGTTCGAAACACTTACTGCATTTCTGTAAGCATCACTGAGTTGATGAGCAACTATCACTAGATTACGTTCAGCATCACTTTGAGTTTATTAGCAACTATCACTACATTACTTTCAGTATCATTTTGAGTTTATTAGCAACTATCACTACATTACTGTTAGCATCATTTTGAGTTTATTAGCAATTCATAGACATCACTGTAGCATTAAATTGAGGTTAGTAGCAACTCTTACTACATGACTGTCAGCATCACTTTGAGGTTATTCGAAACACTTACTACATTACTGTCAGCATCACTTTGAGTTTATTAGCAACTATCACTACATTACTTTTAGTATCATTTTGAGTTTATTAGCAACTTTTACTCCATTACTGTTAGCATCATTTTGAGTTCATTAGCAATTCTTACTAAATCACTGTAGCATCATTTTGAGATCTTTAGCATTTCTTCTGACATCACTGTCGCATTATTTAAAGGTTCGTAGCAACTCTTACTACATGACTGTCAGCATCACTTTGAGGTTATTCGAAACACTTTCTACATTACTGTAAGCCTCACTGAGTTGATAAGCAACTATCACTACATTACTGTTAGCATCATTTTAAGTTCATTAGCAATTCTTCCGACATCACTGTCGCAATATTTTGAGGTTCGTAGCAACTTTTACTACATTACTGTCGCATTATTTTGAGGTTCGTAGCAACTCTTACTAAATGACTGTCAGCATCACTTTGAGGTTATTCAAAGTTTCATTCCATTACTGTTAGCATCATTTTAAGTTCATTAGCAATTCTTACTACATCACTGTCGCATCATTTTGAGATCTTTAGCAATTCTTCTGACATCACTGTCGCATTATTTTGAGGTTCGTAGCAACTCTTACTACATGACTGTCAGCATCACTTTGAGTTTTTTAGCAACTATCACTACATTACTGTTAGCATCATTTTGAGTTTATGAGCAATTCTCACGACATCACTGTAGCATTAAATTGAGTTCATTAGCAACTCTTACTACATGACTGTCAGCATCACTTTGAGGTTGTTTGAAACTCTTACTACGTGACTGTCAGCATCACTTTGAGGTTGTTGGAAAAACTTACTACATTATCTTAAGCATCACTGAGTTTCTAGCAACTATCACTACATTACTTTTAGCATCATTTTGAGTTCATTAGCAATTCTTACGACATCACTGTCCCATCAGTTTGAGATCATTAACAATTCTTTTGACATCACTGTCGCATTACTTTGAGGTTCGAAGCAACTCTTACTACATGACTGTCAGTATCACTTTGAGGTTGTTCGAAACACTTACTACATTACTGTCAGCATCACTTTGAGTTCATTAGCAACTATCACTACATTACTTTTAGCATCATTTTGAGGTTAGTAGCAACTCTTACTACATGACTGTCAGCGTCACTTTGAGTTTGTTCGAAACACTTCCTACATTATTGTATGCATCACTGAGTTGATTAGCAACTATCACTACATTACTTTTAGCATCATTTTGAGTTTATTAGCAACTATCACTACATTACTGTTGGCGTCATTTTGAGTTTATTAGCAATTCATCGACATCACTGTCGCATTATTTTGAGGTTCATAGCAACTCTTACTACATGACTGTCAGCATCACTTTGAGGTTATTCGAAACACTTACTACATTACTGTAAACATCACTGAGTTTATTAGCAACTATCACTACATTACTGTTAGCATCATTTTGAGGTTAGAAGCAACTGTTACTGCATGACTGACAGCATCACTTTTAGGTTGTTGGAAACACTTACTACATGACTGTCAGCATCACTTGGAGGTTATTCGAAACTTTCACTCCATTACTGTTAGCATCATTTTGAGTTCATTAGCAATTCTTACTACATCACTGTCGCATCATTTTGAGATCTTTAGCAATTCTTCTGACATCACTGTCGCATTATTTTGAGGTTCGTAGCAACTTTTACTACATTACTGTCGCATTATTTTGAGGTTCGTAGCAACTCTTACTACATGACTGTTGCATTATTTTAAGGTTCGTAACAAC
This sequence comes from Aulostomus chinensis, assembly GCF_037954235.1. Taxonomy (NCBI): domain Eukaryota; kingdom Metazoa; phylum Chordata; class Actinopteri; order Syngnathiformes; family Aulostomidae; genus Aulostomus; species Aulostomus chinensis. Next base: position 51,136,443 of record NC_141320.1, on the reverse strand, counting down.
TCTTACTACATGACTGTCAGCATCACTTTGAGTTTATTAGCAACTATCACTACATTACTGTTAGCATCATTTTAAGTTCATTAGCAATTCTTCCGACATCACTGTCGCAATATTTTGAGGTTCGTAGCAACTTTTACTACATGACTGTCAGCATCACTTTGAGGTTGTTTGAAACTCTTACTACATGACTGTCAGGATCTCTTTGAGGTTTTTGGAAACACTTACTACATTACTTTTAGCATCACTGAGTTTATAGCAACTATCACTACATTACTGTTAGCATCATTTTGCGTTGTTGAGCAATTCTCACAACATCACTGTAGCATTAAATTGAGTTCATTAGCAACTCCTAATAAATGACTGTCAGCATCACTTTGAGGTTATTCAAAGTTTCACTCCATTACTGTTAGCATCATTTTGAGTTCATTCGCAATTCTTACTTCATCACTGTCGCATCATTTTGAGATCTTTAGCAATTCTTCTGACATCACTGTCGCATTATTTTGAGGTTCGTAGCAACTCTTACTACATGACTGTCAGCATCACTTTGAGTTTATGAGCAACTATCACTACATTACTGTTAGCATCATTTTGAGTTCATGAGCAATTCTCTCGACATCACTGGAGCTTTAAATTGAGTTCTTTAGCAACTCTTACTAAATGACTGTCAGCATCACTTTGAGTTTGTTCGAAACACTTACTACATTACTGTAACCATCACTGAGTTGAATAGCAACTATCACTACGTTACTGTTAGCATCATTTTTAGTTCATTAGCAATTCTTACTACATCACTGTCGCATCATTTTGAGATCATTAGCAATTCTTCTGACATCACTGTCACATTATTTTGAGGTTCGTAGCAACTCTTACTACATTATTGTTGCATTATTTTAAGGTTCGTAGCAACTCTTACTACATTACTGTCAGCATCACTTTGAATTTATTAGCAACTATCACTCCATTACTGTTAGCATCATTTTGAGTTCATGAGCAATTCTTCCGACATCACTGTCGCATCATTTTGAGATCTTTAGCAATTCTTCTGACATCACTGTCGCATCATTTTGAGGTTCGTAGCAACTCTTACTACATGACTGTCAGCATCACTTTGAGGTTATTCGAAACTTTCACTCCATTACTGTTAGCATCATTTTGAGTTCATTAGCAATTCTTACTACATCACGGTCGCATCAGTTTGAGATCATTAGCAATTCTTCTGACATCACCGTCACATTATTTTGAGGTTCGTAGCAACTCTTACTACATGACTGTCAGCATCACTTTGAGGTTATTCGAAACACTTACTACATTACTGTAAGCATCACTGAGTTGATTAGCAACTATCACTACATTACTGTGAGCATCATTTTAAGTTCATTAGCAATTCTTCCGACATCACTGTCGCAATATTTTGAGGTTCGTAGCAACTTTTACTGCATTACTGTCGCATTATATTGAGGTTCGTAGCAACTCTTACTACATGACTGTCAGCATCACTTTGAGGTTATTCGAAACACTTACTACATTACTGTAAGCATCACTGACTTGATTAGCAACTATCACTACATTACTTTTAGCATCATTTTGAGTTCATTAGCAATTCTTCTGACATCACTGTCGCATCATTTTGAGATCTTTAGCAATTCTTTTGACATCACTGTCGCAGTATTTTGAGGTTCGTAGCAACTCTTACTACATTAGTGTCGCATTATTTTGAGGTTCGTAGCAACTCTTAGTACATGACTGTCAGCATCACTTTGAGGTTGTTTGAAACGTTCAATCCATTACTTTTAGCATCATTTTGAGATCATTACTAATTCTTCTGACATCACTGTCGCATCATTTTGAGTTCATTAGCAATTCTTCCGAGATCACTGTCGCAATATTTTGAGGTTCGTAGCAACACTTTCTACATGACTGTCAGCATCACTTTGAGGTTATTCGAAACACTTACTACATTACTGTAAGCATCACTGAGTTGATTAGCAACTATCACTACATTACTGTTAGCATCATTTTGAGTTCATTAGCAATTCTTCCGAAATCACTGTCGCAATATTTTGAGGTTCGTAGCAACTTTTACTACATTACTGTCGCATTATTTTGAGGTTCATAGCAACTCTTACTACATGACTGTCAGCATCACTTTAAGGTTATTCGAAACACATACTACATTACTGTAAGCATCACTGAGTTGATTAGCAACTATCACTACATTACTGTTAGCATCATTTTGAGTTCATTAGCAATTCTTCCGACATCACTGTCACATTATTTTGAGGTTCGTAGCAACTCTTACTACATTATTGTTGCATTATTTTAAGGTTCGTGGCAACTCTTACTACATGACTGTCAGCATCACTTTGAGGTTATTCGAAACTTTTACTCCATTACTGTTAGCATCATTTTGAGTTCATTCGAAATGCTTCCGACATCACTGTCGCAATATTTTGAGGTTCGTAGCAACACTTACTACATGACTGTCAGCATCACTTTGAGGTTATTCGAAACTTTCACTCCATTACTGTTAGCATCATTTTGAGTTCATTAGCAATTCTTACTACATCACGGTCGCATCAGTTTGAGATCATTAACAATTCTTTTGACATCACTGTAGCATTACTTTGAGGTTCGAAGCAACTCTTACTACATTACTGTTCATCATCACTTTGAGTTCATTAGCAACTATCACTACATTACTTTTAGCATCATTTTGAGGTTAGAAGCAACTCTTACTACATGACTGTCAGCGTCACTTTGAGGTGGTTCGAAACACTTACTACATGACTGTCAGCATCACTTTGAGGATATTCGAAACGTTCACTCCATTACTCTTTGCATCATTTTGAGATCATTACCAATTCTTCTGACATCACTGTCGCATCATTTTGAGATCTTTAGCAATTCTTCCAACATCACTGTCACATTATTTTGAGGTTCGTAGCAACTCTTACTACATGACTGTCAGCATCACTTTGAGGTTATTCGAAACTTTCACTCCATTACTGTAAGCATCACTGAGTTGATTAGCAACTATCACAACATTACTGTTAGCATCATTTTAAGTTCATTAGCAAATCTTCCGACATCACTGTCGCAATATTTTGAGGTTCGTAGCAACTTTTATTACATTACTGTCGCATTATTTTGAGGTTTGTAGCAACTCTTAGTACATGACTGTCAGCATCACTTTGAGGTCATTCGAAACGTTCACTCCATTACTGTGAGCATCATTTTGAGTTCATTAGCAATTCTTCTAAAATCACTGTCGCATCATTTTGAGATCTTAAGCAATTCTTCTGACATCACTGTCGCAGTATTTTGAGGTTCGTAGCAACTCTTACTACATGACTGTCAGCATCACTTTGAGGTTCTTCGAAAAACTTACTACATTACTGAAAGCATTACTGACTTGATTAGCAACTGTCACTACATTACTTTTAGCATCATTTTTAAGTTCATTCGCAATTCTTCCGACATCACTGTCGCAATATTTTGAGGTTCGTAGCAACTTTTACTACATTACTGTCGCATTATTTTGAGGTTCGTAGCAACTCTTACTACATGACTGTCAGCATCACTTTGAGGTTATTCGAAACACTCACTACATTACTGTAAGCATCACTGAGTTGATTAGCAACTATCACTACATTACTGTTAGCATCATTTTGAGTTCATTAGCAATTCTTCCGAAATCACTGTCGCAATATTTTGAGGATCGTAGCAACTTTTACTACATTACTGTCGCATTATTTTGAGGTTCGTAGCAACACTTACTACATGACTGTCAGCATCACTTTGAGGTTATTCGAAACACTTACTACATTACTGTAAGCATCACTGACTTGATTAGCAACTATCACTACATTACTGTTAGCATCATTTTGAGTTCATGAGCAATTCTTACTACATGACTGTCAGCATCATTTTGAGATCATTAGCAATTCTTTTGACATCACTGTCGCATTATTTTAAGGTTCGTCGCAACACTTACTTCATGACTGTAAGCATCACTTTGAGGTTATTTGAAACTTTCACTGCATTACTGTTAGCATCATTTTGAGTTCATTAGCAATTCTTACTACATCACTGTCGCAACATTTTGAGATCATTAGCAATTCTTCTGACATCACTGTCACATTATTTTGAGGTTCGTAGCAACTCTTAGTACATGACTGTCAGCATCACTTTGAGTTTATTAGCAACTATCACTACATTACTGTTTGCATCATTTTGAGTTTATCAGCAATTCTCACTACATCACTGTAGCATTGAATTGAGTTCATTACCAACTCTTACTAAATTACTGTCAGCATCACTTTGAGGTTGTTCGAAACTCTTACTACATTACTGTAAGCATCACTGAGTTGATTAGCAACTATCACTACATTACTGTTAGCATCATTTTAAGTTCATTAGCAATTCTTCCGACATCACTGTCGCAATATTTTGAGGTTCGTAGCAACTTTAACTACATTACTGTCGCATTATTTTGAGGTTCGTAGCAACTCTTACTACATGACTGTCAGCATTACTTTGAGGTTATTCGAAACGTTCACTCCATCACTGTTAGCATCATTTTGAGTTCATGAGCAATTCTTACTAAATCACTTTCGCATCATTTTGAGATCTTTAGCAATTCTTCTGACATCACTGTCGCATTATTTTGAGGTTCGTAGCAACTCTTCCCACATGACTGTCACCATCACTTTTGAGGTTATTCGAAACACTTACTACATTACTGTAAGCATCACTGAGTTGATTAGCAACTATCACTACATTACTGTTAGCATCATTTTAAGTTCATTAGCAATTCTTCCGACATCACTGTCGCAATATTTTGAGGTTCGTAGCATCTTTTACTACATTACTGTCGCATTATTTTGAGGTTCGTAGCAACTCTTACTACATGACTGTCAGCATCACTTTGAGGTTGTTCGAAACACTTACTACATTACTGTAAGCATCACTGACTTGATTAGGAACTATCACTACATTACGGTTAGCATCATTTTGAGTTCATGAGCAATTCTTACTAAATCACTGTCGCATCATTTTAAGACCTTTAGCAATTCTTCTGACATCACTGTCGCATTATTTTGAGGTTCGTAGCAACTCTTACTACATTATTGTTGCATTATTTTAAGGTTCGTAGCAACTCTTACTACATTACTGTCAGCATCACTTTGATTTTTATATCAATCATCACTACATTCCTGTTAGCATCATTTTGAGTTCATCAGCAATTCTCACGACATCACTGTAGCATTGAATTGAGTTCATTAGCAACTCTTACTAAATGACTGTCAGCATCACTTTGAGGTTGTTCGAAACTCTTACTACATGACTGTAAGCATCACTGAGTTTCTTAGCAACTATCACTACATTACTGTTAGCATCATCTTGAGTTCATTAGCAATTCTTCCGACATCACTGTCGCATTATTTTGAGATTCGTAGCAACTCTTAGTACATGACTGTCAGCATGACTTTGAGGTTATTCGAAACACTCACTACATTACTGTAAGCATGACTGAGTTGATTAGCAACTATCACTACATTACTGTTAGCATCATTTTGAGTTCATTAGCAATTCTTCCGACATTACTGTCGCAATATTTTGAGGTTCATAGCAACTTTTACTACATTACTGTCGCATTATTTTGAGGTTCGTAGCAACACTTACTACATGACTGTAAGCATCACTTTGAGGTTATTTGAAAGTTTCACTGCATTACTGTTAGCATCATTTTGAGTTCATGAGCAATTCTTACTACATCACTGTCGCATCATTTTGAGATCTTTAGAAATTCTTCCGACATCACTGTCGCATTAGTTTGAGGTTCGTAGCAATTCTTAGTACAAGACTGTCAGCATCACTTTGACATTATTCGACACGGTCATTCCATTACTGTTAGCATCATTTTGAGATCATTAGCAATTCATCCGACATCACTGTCGCATTATTTTGAGGTTCGTAGCAACTCTTAGTACAAGACTTTCAGCATCAGTTTCAGGTTATTCGAAACGTTCAATCCATTACTGTTTGCATCATTTTGAGTTCATGAGCAATTCTTACGACATCACTGTCGCATCATTTTGAGATCATTTGCAATTCTTCCGACATCACTGTCACATTATTTTGAGGTTCGTAGCAACTCTTCCTACAAGACTGTCAGCATCACTTTGAGGTTATTCGAAACTTTCACTCCATTACTTTTAGCATCATTTTGAGTTCATGAGCAATTCTTACTAAATCACAGTCGCACCATTTTGAGATCATTAGCAATTCTTCTGACATCACTGTCGCATTATTTTGAGGTTCGCAGCAACTCTTCCTACATGACTGTCACCATCACTTTTGAGGTTATTCGAAACACTTACTACATTACTGTAAGCATCACTGAGTTGATTAGCAACTATCACTACATTACTGTTAGCATCATTTTGAGTTCATGAGCAATTCTTACTACATCACTGTCGCATCATTTTAAGATCTTTAGCAATTCTTCTGACATCACTGTCGCATTATTTTGAGGTTCGTAGCAACTCTTACTACATTAATGTTAGCATCACTTTGAGTTTATTAGCAACTATCACTACATTACTGTTAGCATCATTTTGAGTTCATGAGCAATTCTTACTACATCACTGTCGCATCATTTTGAGATCTTTAGAAATTCTTCCGACATCACTGTCGCATTAGTTTGAGGTTCGTAGCAATTCTTTGTACAAGACTGTCAGCATCACTTTGACATTATTCGACACGGTCATTCCATTACTGTTAGCATCATTTTGAGATCATTAGCAATTCATCCGACATCACTGTCGCATTATTTTGAGGTTCGTAGCAACTCTTAGTACAAGACTTTCAGCATCAGTTTGAGGTTATTCGAAACGTTCAATCCATTACTGTTAGCATCATTTTGAGTTCATGAGCAATTCTTACGACATCACTGTCGCATCATTTTGAGATCATTTGCAATTCTTACGACATCACTGTCACATTATTTTGAGGTTCGTAGCAACTCTTACTACAAGACTGTCAGCATCACTTTGAGGTTATTCGAAACTTTCACTCCATTACTGTAAGCATCATTTTGAGTTCATGAGCAATTCTTACTAAATCACAGTCGCACCATTTTGAGATCATTAGCAATTCTTCTGACATCACTGTCGCATTATTTTGAGGTTCGCAGCAACTCTTCCTACATGACTGTCACCATCACTTTTGAGGTTATTCGAAACACTTACTACATTACTGTAAGCATCACTGAGTTGATTAGCAACTATCACTGCATTACTGTTAGCATCATTTGGAGTTCATGAGCAATTCTTACTACATCACTGTCGCATCATTTTAAGATCTTTAGCAATTCTTCTGACATCACTGTCGCATTATTTTGAGGTTCGTAGCAACTCTTACTACATTACTGTCAGCATCACTTTGAGTTTATTAGCAACTATCACTACATTACTGTTTGCATCCTTTTGAGTTAATCAGCAATTCTCACGACATCACTGTAGCATTGAATTGAGTTCATTAGCAACTCTTACTAAATGACTGTCAGCATCACTTTGAAGTTGTTCGAAACTCTTACTACATTACTGTAAGCATCACTGAGTTTCTTAGCAACTATCACTACATTACTGTTAGCATCATCTTGAGTTCATTAGCAATTCTTCCGACATCACTGTCGCAATATTTTGAGGTTCGTAGCAACTCTTACTACATGACTGTCAGCATCACTTTGAGGTTATTCGAAACACTAACTACATTACTGTTAGCATCACTGAGTTGATTAGCAAGTGTCACTACATTACTGTTAGCATCATTTGGAGTTCATTAGCAATTTTTCCGACATCACTGACGCAATATTTTTAGGTTCGTAGCAACGTTTACTACATTACTGTCGCATTATTTTGAGGTTCGTAGCAACACTTACTACATGACTTTCAGCATCACTTTGAGTTTATTAGCAACTATCACTACATTACTGTTAGCATCATTTTGAGTTCATTTGCAATTTTTACAACATCATTGTAGCATTATTTTGAGGTTATTAGCAACTCTTCCTCCATTACTGTCGCATCATTTTGAGATCATGAGCAATTCTTCCGACATCACTGTAGCATTATTTTGAGGTTTTGAGGTACCTTTGTTTGTAACCTCGTCCCCACTGATCCTGGATCTGCTCGACGTTCCTGCCTTTTCAAAGGAAGGTTTTCATCACCACTGTTGCAGGATGTGCTGCTGGTGGAGAATTGTTGGGTGGAGGTTCATTGAAGGAGTTTGGTGCTGGACCTGCTCTACTAGTAAAGAGTCAGGAGAGAACTTTGTTGTGATTTGGTGCAATACAAATAAAATTAACTTGACCAGTGTCATTTGTGGTCTTTTGTTAATTGCGTGTCACATTAAATTATTGTTGGTCACTTTTCTAGCAACAGTCTCACAGTGTCAAGATAAGAACACTTCTACTTTTGATGATGACAGTTTATTTCAACACTGAACTTCATCCAGTTCCATGTTGTCAAACACTGGAACCTCCACAGCACCTGAACAGGGACTTGAACCCTGGACCCTCACATTAAAAGTCTGATGCTCTACCGTCTGAGCTCCTCAGGCTCTTTCTACAGCATTGAGACAGGAACAGAAACACCTGTGAAGGTCAAACTGATGCTTTCTTGACTTGTTCAGTCCTCCATGTTAAAGTCCACCATGCTTTTGATTGGCTCTGATTCTCTGTGGCAAAATCCAACAAGAGGCTCCAAAAATGTCCTGAATGTCACAAGAATGCACAGGACAAGATGTTAGTTTCCTTCATGTCTGCAGTTCCTCCACTGGAAAGTAAAGTCAATGCTGCTCCTCTGCTGAAACCTGGGATCGGACCAGGGACCTTTAGATCTTCAGTGTAAGGCTCTCCCAACTGAGCTGGTTCAGTTCTGAGTGAGGGCCCTGCTTCTCTCATTTATAATCTCTTCCACTCTCACTGGACCTTAGAGAGGATTGGAGCTTCTGAAGTCCTGACACATTGAACAGTTCTCCAGGACCAAACTGAACGAACTGAAGAAGCTTCTTGGAACTCTAAACTTCTTAACTCTCTTTCTCCAAGAACTGTGCCTGGACGAAGGCCGTTTCCAGCTGTCCTTCAAGCTGACGAGGGCCAAGTTTGATGACCTGTTTGTGAGGATATCAAGGATGGACACCAACTACAGGCTCCAGGTCCGTTGACATGACTTCCCTGACACCAGGGGAATGTCAACGCTGACAGGCTCTCTGGACTCATTGTCATGAGAATTTGTCACATCAGTTGAATATCTTCACATACGTGAATTCATTGAAGGAGTGTGGTTCTGGACCTGCTCTACCTGTCAAGTGTCTAGAGAGAACTTTTGTTGTGATGTGGCACAATATAAATAACATTGACTCGACAATAAATCGACTCTTTCCCCCAACCGTTTAAAGCAAACAGCCGTTCCCACTGATCCTGGATCTGCGCAACGTCCCTGCTTTTTAAAAGGAAAATTGTCATCATTGCTTTTGCAGGATGTGCTGGCTGATGGAGAATTGTTGGCTATGAACTCACTGAACTCACTCCAAGTCAATAGTTTTGAGCAAACTCATGACTCCTGATGTTTAACTCAATTGTTTGTTAAACACAGAGATCCAGGTGTAGTCCCTCTATGTTCATCCACTAAACTAGAATAGAGTTCTCCTCTTTCCATGGTGGAACAAAGAAGGGGGAGGGTCAATAAGAATATGATCTTTGGACGTTACAGCATCTAAAGACTCAAATCCATATTTCAGGATACATATTTGAGAGGGAGGAAACAGTGATGGGAGGCTGGAGGCTTGAAGGGCTTGATTTTTAGCGGCCAGTGAAGCCACCTTTTGCTGGCTGAGTCCCAGAGACTCATGGAGGCTCTTTGTGGAGGATTTCCACGAGAGAGTCCAGCATCGGAACTTGTTAGTTTCCTGTCAATTGAGTCCAGGATGTCCCCGAGGTCCTTATTGGGTGATGAGGGTGCGCTGGACGGTCAGCTTCTTTTGGGAAGTGGGGTTGCCACGTTACCGGTCCTCCCCATGACGGGTCGGTGGCAGCACTCGTCTACGTTCTCCTGCAGACTTTCTGCGGTTCCTTCTTCCAGATTTTATTGATGAGGATTGTTGTGGATGAGAGAATTGAAAATTCTTACTGCAGTTTGAGGTTTTGATGATTCAAACTGTGTAGATTGGCGTTAAGAAGTTAGCTTGTTAGGATAAATTCAGGTGTGAGCCACCACACTGAATCAGGCACAGGTAGGACGTTCACCCTGACATGGAACATCAACAGCTTAACGTTGCTGGCAGGACTCCAACCTGAGCAGGGAGACCCCAATGGATTTCTAGTCCATCGCCTTCACCACTCAGCCACAACGACCACATTCACACACACATTTGAAGAGGATGGATATCCACAAAATGATCTTAATTTCTGTCACAAGCCCATTTGTGTGAGGTCCTATTTTCTCTTTTTCAGCATTCCTTTGTTTCCAGGTCTCTAATAAGTGCAGAATTACAAAGACAAGCAAGCTGGATCCATCCTGGGCAGGTGATAGGAGCCATTGACCACTGGCCAGAGACCCTGGCACAGACGTTGGGGGTGGTGAGAGAGAGCATTTCTACAATTATATTCTACATTTATAGAAGTCTACAATCCTACAATTTCATTGAGCAGACGCTTTTGTCCACAGCCACGTACGTACATCACATGTATAGAATATATATGTTCCTCTTTCATCGACTGATTAACCACAAAATGCAGTCAAATGCCAGTAAATTCTGAGTATTTATTCATTATTCATGATTATTTATTATTTTTGAATCCATTTTCACTGTCACTCTTCTGTTCATTTTCAGTTTGATTCATAAAAATGAACAAACTTTGACATGTTTTCTTCTCTTGTGTGTCAACAACTTTGGATTGGGAATCTCCTGACAAACAGACCACATGACCAGGAGGAAGTGATGTTGGTGAGTTTGGCCCCTGAGCTCAAGACAGTTGGGACCAATAAAGGACAGCTTCAAATGCAGCTGTGAAGCCTCTTTGTCAGCTGGGAGGAACGACAGGTGTCTCCCTCTAGTGGCTCCTCACAGCAACACCAGCCTCATTTCATACACATGCATCCACCACCTCACTACCAAAGGCCAGTTGGGCCTGGACAGACAGGAGAGTTTCAAGTGTTGGACAAAGGTCTTTAAGATGTTCTTATTAATTCTATAACATCTGAGATTAAAATCTATGGAATTACAACCAACAAGCAGTCAAACACCTGATCAGATGCTCCTTCATCAGGCTGAGAAGAATCAATCTAAACTGGGATGAAGAAAATTAACTGAGAGGAGAAACCTCCTGATTGGATGACATGGACCCACCTGATCCATGTCAGCCTTGTTGGAGCAGAAAGAGGTGGATCAGAGGAATCAGTGGATCAAGACTCAGGTGGCAGATGAAGAATCTCTTTATTCACAATGGAGTCAGAGAAATCTTCCAACGTGAGAGAACGTGACAGACCATTTTATACTGAAGACAGGCTGTGTGTGTGTGTGTGTGTGTGTGTGTGTGTGTGTGTGTGTGTGTGTGTGTGTTTGTGTGTGTGTGTGTGTGTGTGTTTATGTGCAGACTTTTCCCTGGAACAACGTTTTTTATTTGAAGCAAGAAAGCAAGAGCCTCCAGATCAAAGTCAGAATTGATGATGATGTCATCAGGGCTTTGATAGTGTATTTATTTGTACCTAGAATTCTGTCTTTGATCTCAGGAGGACATGAGAGAAACTCAACTTTAAAAAGTATATGAGAGCATTCAGCTTGGTTAGAAAACATTTTGACTGTTGAACAGTAGAGTTTGTTAGAAACAGTTTACAACACTCAGAATTAAATTGAAGATACAAAAACCTTCCACACTTAAATCCTGTCTCTAACTTCAAACTGGGGATGAACATTTTTATAATCAATCTGTCTCTATGTGTTGGCCCTGCCATGGACTGGTGACCTGTCCAGGATAAACCCCGCCCCTCACCTGAGGGCTGCTGGGATAGGCTCCACCCCCTAGGAACCATTGCAGATCATCAATGACCAAAGCTACTAAGGAGGATTACAGAGTTTGGGAGTCAGTGACTTAATAGAGTCAAACAAAGGGTTGAACCTGAATGAGACAGTCACCCTTCAACATGGGGCCATGGCAGAGTGAACCAAGAACACTACAATGGGGGTGAGAGTGGAGCCATGATGGACTCAAAGTTCATCACCTCCACCATCATGTGGACCACCTGATCACCTCTCCCTCAACCTCTAAATAACTCATTCCCTGACCGGGAATCGAACCCGGTCCGCAGCAGTGAAAGCGCAGAATCCTAGCCACTAGACCATCAGGGACCACACTGAGCTCTCCAACAACAGAGACTATAGACAATGACTCAAGAACACAGGACTCTGTGGTCTCAGCTTGAGATGCAGAGGGTCCACCAAGACCACCACACACCTCAGCCCCCTAAAGACAGTCCACCCCCAGGATCCTGCCCCCTCTGCTCCAACTCAGCCCTCCATTCATAACGTGACTTCCGCTACGTCCGAACTGCCAAGTACCAACATACGTCCTCCTGCTACGACCTAAACATGGCGGCACCACTCAGACACCCTAGAAGATTGGTGGGGAAGCACGACCTCTGCTGGCAGAGCACAGACACCGCAATTAGGTAGACAGCACCAACGAAAGCCCCACCTGCTGGCCTGACTGTGGTACTGCACTCCACTCTGAACAAACCCTTCACTCATTCTCTATCATTAAGGACATTAACGCACCTGTACAGGTGTGTTCACATTATATACATATTATATATTTATGCTTGACCGTTTTTGATGAACTTGGGCGGTACTCTGGTGCAGGGATGAGGTCATGGAGCTGATCTGGGAGCAGTCCTGATGTTAAATGCTGTGATGAAGGACAGTGTGGAGGCAAAATGGGTCAAATTTAAATTGTCAACAGTTCAACGTTGTTGGCAGGACTCCAACCTGAGCAGGGAGACCCCAATGGATTTCTAGTCCATCGCCTTCACCACTCGGCCACAACGACCACATTCACACACATTTGTAGGAGACTGAAATTAGACAATGAAAGTTCATGTCAGCACAGTCAAATATTTTTTTGTCCTCTCTCAAAGACAAACTATTTGTGTGTGTGTGTGTGTGTGTGTGTGTGTGTGTGTGTGTGTGTGTGTGTGTGTGTGTGTCAGTGTTGTGACTGAGCGGTGAAGAAGACGACCTTCTGACTCCATTTTCTTTGTTGCTCTTCTATCAGTTCCTCAGTTTCACTCATCAAGTGAAGCAGCTTTGACAGGTTTACTTCTCTGTGTGTTCACAACTTTGGTCTTTAAACTCCTGACAAACTCACCACGTCACACATTTGGTGAATTAAAGCAACAAATAATGACATCATGATGATTCAGGTTAGGGGGCACGGCCTGGAGGCAGAGTGGCCGTCTAGCAGAGTTGCTGGTTCAGTTCTCACTTCAGCTGGTGACCATGTTGAAGTGTCCTTGAGCAAGACACTGAGCCCCTCATTGCTCCTGATGACCAGCATCCAAGACCAACAAGCTTCTGATTGGCTCTGATTCTCTGAGCCAAAGTCCAACACAGGAAACAGAAAATCTTGAGGTTGTCTCAAATTTTTTAAAGAAACTCAGCACAGGACAGTGATAGGAGGCTTGTTTCCTTGATGTGGGCTTCACCTCCACTGTTGTCCACATTTAAATGCTGGCTGATGCTGGTCCCCTGTTGAAACCTGGACCAGACCAGGGACCTTCAGACCTTCAGTCTAACGCTGTTCCAGCATTGGATGAAAGAGACTGGTGCTCTTATCTTCTTCAACACTGACTTGTTCTACCAGGACAAGAGAATCTGAGCTTGGATGTCATTTAGCAGTCAAAGGCTTGTTAAACTGGTCAACATCAGCTGGTGTTCACTCTGATGATGTAGCGATGGTCTGGATTCTTCCCTCTGGAGCACCAAGCTGCTGGGAAGAAGCCTGATGATGTCAGAGTTGTGTTCAGTGGCTCCTGCTGGGTCCATTTCTGACAAATGGGCTCCAAAGAGTTCACTGTTTCAAAGGTCAGGGTTGCTGTTAGCAGACGAGGTGGCCGAGTGGTTAAGGCGATGGAGTGCTAATCCATTGTGCTCTGCATGCGTGGGTTCCAATCCCATCCTCGTCGCAAGTGTCTCTAGTTTCTGCTCCTAGATTATGGAATGACTCCGAACTGTGAGGCTTTTAACTGACACAGATACCAGTTGAGTCAACTTCCCTTTCACATCCTGACCAAAACAACTCTGACACCCAGAACTCACATGTGTCAATCACCTCTGGAGAAGGTCCCGCCCCCTTAGAGCCATAAATCCTCCCATCAGTGAAGAAAACTGAAGACGCCTCTTGGATGAGAGCTGAAGTGTCTTCTAGAAACCTGAAACAGTCCACTTGGAACGTTTAAATCATTCTACAATCCTACAGTTTCACTGAGCTTTTGTCCAAAGCCACGTGCATGTATCACATGTATATAATATATATGTGACACTCTTTCATCTACTCATTGACCAAAAATGCAGTCTAATTCCAGTAAATTTGTGCAGAAGAAAACATTATTTGTGCTGCTTCTTTATTCATTTATTTAGTTTAGTTAGTATTTTTTAATGTGTTTTCTTTCAATTCACATTTTGTCCATTAACTTCATAATCAGAGTCTCTATCTCATCACATGACTAAAGTCTGGGTTCTGTATTGGTGGTAAAATATCCTTCCATGCCCCTCACTAGTTTGCACACAGAAAAGCATATTTTACTGGTTTCAGATCTCTTAGCTTGTTCTCTCACTTAAACCTGCTGAGGCAGCTTTCATTGTGTGATTGATTTTAAAATATAAAGATGGAACAGAACCATTGGAATCAGATGTCAGGACATTTGAAGGAATGTCAATCTCCTGTTGAAATGTTGCAGTGTGCAGCTGAGGCTCTCTGGCAGTGGCACCAGGAGCCACAATGGCAGAACCTGGACCCTCCTGGAGGAGAACCACAGGTGAGGGCCTTCTTGGCTCCAGATTGATGGAAATCAAGTGTCTAAGTTCTGTTAGCAGCCATGAAGTTGATCTGGTTGGCACTGGTATTTGTTCTTGCTGCAGCTCAGGAGTGATTCAGGAGAAGAGGTTCAGAACAGCCAAGGTTGGGGACTGGAATTCTAAAATTTCCCCTGGAACCAGACAACCTTGGAGGGTAAAACCTCCAATCCTAGCCACTCAGATGCAGCAGCAGAAGAAGCTGTCATCCACCCTGACAGTCAGAGCATCCAGTCAAGAAAACATCACCATCTTGTAGTTCCAAACCTCCACCTGTCAGATTCAGCTACTTCTTATTGTGGGACTTTAAACTTGAACACAATGGAATTTGGACAAGGAGTTTTCCTTCCAGTCCAAACATCATCGTCCAGCCTCCAACCAGAGGTCCAGCAGTTATCATTGAGCCACAGGTGGAGTCTGGATTCTTTTCTAGAATGAGACGGCAATGAGAGTCCTGCCAAGTGACATCACTGACATGAATGGATGACTTCAGTCATGTGACTGGAGGACACCCAGATAGCAAAGGTCCACTCATGTGTGTCCTCACTGCTCCACAGGTCTGTCAAATGTTCTGTAAAATAGTTGGACCCAGCAGAGCTGCTAGATTAGGAGTTGATGGAGTCGTTGCAGATACCAGGGTCCAAAGTCCAGCTTGAACCTGGTTTGTGCAGTTCTTTGTCAAGCTAGCAGCCATTCTTTTCACTGCCAAGCTAAAGTGACTTCTGTCAACAAAGGTCAACATACAAAAGGATATTTCTGCTGGCAGTTCAAGATTTTGATCAAACTCCTTTTTCAGAGCTGGAACCTTCCTCTTGTGTCAGCTTTCTGTTCCCATCTCCATGGTAACGGTCAGTTTTGACCCACGTCTTCAATCAGCTGTCAAATAAACTATAACAATTTTCTATCCTCCAAGTTGTTTCCATCTCTTGGTGACCTTGTTAGGCCTCCTTATCCATGGAAATATTGGTTTGAAGATTTAGTTGTGGGCCTCTGGACCTTTTTTTAGTCACTAAACCCTGGATTTATTTTTTCAGCAACAGAACTTTAATACAAACACAAAATGAAAAGCAGAACAAGCCAGAACCCAAAATATGGATTTGCAAGGTCAACAAACAACAACCAGTCAAGCAAACCAAACCAACAGAAACCAACTACAAATTGTTTGAGTCATGACAAAGTCCAGGACCCACTTTTCACCCTACAATGTAAACCAATGGGAGGCTGTCTCCTCAGACACACATAGCCTCAAACTGACGCTTCTCTCGTCTACACTGTAACTCTCTCCACTTCACAAATAACTTCACTACATTCCTGACAAAAATGCCTACTAAAATATGTTACATTCAACTTTTGACCACAATCTGGGGATTGATGAGCATTTTTCAAACAACAAACTCTCCAAAAATCCTCTCTCCTCTCCACTCTGACAGAGAGCAGCGGGGGAGGGGCTCTTAAGAGGCTCAGCTCTGATTCTCACTTGGTGTCACACTGAGGCTTCTACCTCCTAAACTACAAGTCCCACCGCTCTCATAAAATACATCCTTGGATTCAGGACGACTCCTGCTACTGGGCTGCAGTGGACAGAAGGAGGCTCAGGCCCTAACAACACTGCCTCCAGCTTTAATTAAGACCTCAGTTTTGTTCTCTGCCTCCATGGCAGGTTAATGGACATCAACTGGTCCTGAGTCACCAGGAGACACAGACATGTCCAGCTGAGTGACATCAGCAGGACTGTGGAGGTTTATACTGAGTCTCCTGACGACAAGTGGCAGTACAGAGATATTAAAGAGGGTCTGAGCTAAAACTGAACCTTGGGGAACTTCAACCTTTGATCTCAGAGTTCTGTTTTTGATCTTAGAATTCTTTCTTTGATCTCTCCTTGATTTCTCAATGATTTCTTTGTGGACTCCAATTGTCTTTGATCTCTCAGTGAGACAAAGACAGAGCAGCTCCAACCTCAGCCTCCAGGAGGCCCTGATCCTCTAGTGGTCAGTCCTCTGTGTTGTGGCTGCAGCAACCCTGGTTTGAATCAGGGTCCCAGCAGCAACATTCCTACTGACTAGTGTTTGTTGTTCAACTGGACAGTTGGTCTGGTGAAGCTCTCTCAGACACTCCTTTCTTCATCCTCCCTTCAGGCTCAGCAGCATCAGAGTCAATGTGTCTGACTAGGATCAGAACCCTCAACCTGGAGGCTGTGGTGCAATGAGAACACATCTGACAACCAATCAGAGGAGGGTCTGTTTGACTCCTGAAAACTCCATTAAAGCTGAGAGGAACTTGTTCTTCATCTCCAAATTCCCTCCCTGCACGTTGTCTCTGCAGAAATCATTCAAGTCCAAGTTGAACCTTAGACTAAAAGCTCCCAGTAGGTGATGCAGGCTCCACCTCACTCCTGGTTCTGGAACCTCACCAGTTCTTGCTCTCTCACCACTTGGATCTCATGTTCCTGACATCTCAGAGCTTGTTTCCTATCCACCTGTCTCATGTTGATGAGGTCATCCAGCCTGATGATCTCTAGGTTCTCCTTTGAGTGGTTCCCTCTGGGAGAGTTCTCTCTCTGTAACTTGTGTGTGTTTGCTCGTATCCTGTTTCTCCTTGACAGCACTTTAGTGTTTTTACCACTGGTGTCTCATGTTGATGAGGTCATCCAGCCTGATGATCTCTAGGTTCTCCTTTGAGTGGTTCCCTCTGGGAGAGTTCTCTCTCTGTAACTTGTGTGTGTTTGCTCGTATCCTGTTTCTCCTTGACAGCACTTTAGTGTTTTTACCACTGGTGTCTCATGTTGATGAGGTCATCCAGCCTGATGATCTCTAGGTTCTCCTTTGAGTGGTTCCCTCTGGGAGAGTTCTCTCTCTGTAACTTGTGTGTGTTTGCTCGTATCCTGTTTCTCCTTGACAGCACTTTAGTGTTTTTACCACTGGTGTCTCATCTGTGGTTCACCTTTTATTTGACTTCTTTGTCAAAGATGAAGGTGTTTGTGGTCATTCATCAATCATGTGATGGCTCATGTGACTGTGAGTCTGATGAAGCGCTTGTAGCGTCTCTCACTGTGATCACTTCAGGCTATTGAAGGTACTCAGATGTAGCCTGACTAGCTCAGTCGGTAGAGCATGAGACTCTTAATCTCAGGGCCGAGGGTTCAAGCCCCACGTTGGGCGTTCATCTTGAACATCCCTGCTTGTCCTCTCACTTTCTGCAGCTGTGATTGGGAATTGAAAGAAAAATCACTGAATGAACAACACAAACACAGACTGTGTCTGAAGTTCCACACCTGCACCTGACTCAGAATGAAAAACCAGTGTGGACTCAATTGTATGTCAATACTGATTCTGGAGAAATTTCTTTGTGTGTATTGATGGACGCGAGCCAAGCAGAAATTCCCCACAATGCAATAGGGCGGCGTTTGGTCAGTGTTGAGCAGGCGTCAGTCTGACAATGATGTCATATTATTGTGTCATCACCTGACCAGACCCAAAAGTAGGCTCAGGTATCAGTTTCTTCTCAATGCTAATGTCTGCTAGCTTAGTCTGCTACTTTGATGGCTCTGCCTGCTCTAAGGTCCAGACCCCTGGATGTGGTGGTTCCTACCTGAACGTAGATTCTGTCAGCTCATGTTGTTAAATCAACTCACCAGGAACACCAGTAGATTTCAATGGACTGACAATGAGTCTCATTGAATGGGTGTCTCGTCCAACGAGAAACAATCAGTCTCAGGTTGAAGCTCATCAATGAGGTCTTGTGGATCAGTGGCTTGCATGAATGAATGAGTTGGAAGACTTCTTGGAAATTAAAGAGGATTTAATACAATTAAGAAAACCCTTAAGACAGAGTGATAATTCCAGCAGAGTAATTAAGGCCCATATTGAGTAGCAGGTATGAATTAGCCTGGATTTATCTGAGCTTCAAGTAGACGGCTAAGAGGCAGGTGGAAAGGTGTGTAGGATGAACGATAGTGACCTCCAACCAAATGAAGAGGACTGAGTGGAGGCTGACCAGCTCTACGGAGTCAGGCGGAGTTTGGCAGCGAGACAGGAGTCCAGGCCTGAATCGGTGAAAACCAACGTAACCGGCTCACGTTCTCAGCTGGATTCTCCCATCGATGTACGACGCCTCTCCAACGAACTGGTGGGAGGACGGCCTCCAAAGCCTCCACCTCGTCGACCGTGGCTCCCGCTGAGATTCGCTCGATGAAGAAGGGAAGCGCGTTGATTGGCTACCCTCTGGTCTCAGGCTGCTGGCTGCCTGGACTAAGCTGCTCTTCTCCAACACAAAGGTGGCTTCTCTCTCTTCAAGGCTCACAGGAGGTCAAGAGTGTAGCGACCGTGAGCCGAGATCGATGATGAATTACAAAAATAGAAAATCAAAAAATAAATTAGAGGAATAGAAAAGAAAAGGGGGGGGGCGGACCAGCTGCTCTAGGAGCTCACACACAAAGGGCAGAAACAAGAAGCACTGAAGAGAGCGCCAGCAGTGGATGGTGCCACCACTGTTACAGTAAACTGGTCCGCCTCAGAGCAGTGACCTTTGACCTGTGAGGGGTTGTTGGCCAATCAGCACACTTTGCTGTCTTCAGTCCTTCTCAGATATCAACAAATGAAGCTGGTTGAACAGACAGCAATCATCATCACTCAGAGACATCACCTGGAGAGGAAGACTGCTCAGAGTTCTGACAATGACAGTGAAGAGGCAAGGAGAGCTGGACAACCACAGACAGTGAAACATTCGGAACATCATGTTGATACACTGTGTGTGTGTGTGTGTGTGTGTGTGTGTCAGAATCGGAATCAGAATCTTTTATTTTCGTTGTTGGGGGGGGGGTACACTGACAATAGTTAGAGCGCTCTTCCAGAGCCACCGTGCACCACAGAATGCAGATACAAAGAAAAGATAGAAAAGATAAAAGCAAGATAAAAGACACTGTTAGAACAGAAAGATCCATCAACCCACCAACCAGAGGTGTGTCTGGTACAGATGTGGAATTATTGGCTCACACAATGTTGAGGCAACTGGAAGAAGACAAACAAAAAAGGCTGGTGTGATCCAGACCTTCATCAAAAATGGTCCTGGAGAACTGTTCAATGTGTCAGGACTTCTGTCCATTGTCTTCTGCTTATCCTGTTCAGGGTCATGAGGGGGTGGAGCCTATCCCAGCAGCTTTTGGGCGACAGGCCGTGTTCACCCTGGACAGGTCACCAGTCCATCACAGGGCCAACACATCCACAGACAAACATTCCAAGCCAGACTCAGGAGGATCTCTCCACCCTACAGACTGTAAAGGAACCATCAAAGATGGCAGTTGGAGTTCTGTGGATCTGTGCTGGATTCCTCGTGCTCACGGACCAGAAGTCTGTCTGAAATACTGCACTGATTGATGATCTTTTCATGAATCTGGAAAAGCTTCTAAAATGAAAGGAAAACAATCCTATCTTCTTCATGCCTCAAGCCAAATCAAACCAAGAGTTCTTTTATCATATTTTTTTTAACCGGACGTCTGCTTTGACTGGTTGGTTGTTGAAAGAGAGCAGGACAGGACAGACAGCAGAAGACAAATATAGAGAAGGAAAGACAAAAGACAGAGAGAAAGGAGGGAGAGAATGACAAAAAGATGGGAACAAGATGAGGGTGAAAGACAAGCAGAGAGAAAGACAGAGGGACAGGGGGATGGAAGACAGACACACAACCAACAACAGCAGCAGCAATAATAGTAAACTAGCTGCCAATGATAACGTCTCCTGGTCGCTGAAGCAATCAACTTCATAATAGGAGGATTGAAGAGCCAGGAAATAAAATATTAGCACAATACTGATGTGAATGTTCGTGCAATACTGAGAACACTGATATGAAGACGACTAGTAGGGGCGGCACGGTGGTGCAAGAAGACAAACAAAAAAGGCTGGTGTGATCCAGACATCCATCAAAAATGGTCCTGGAGAACTGTTCAATGTGTCAGGACTTCAGAAGCTCCAATCCTCTCTAAGGTCCAGTGAGAGTGGAAGAGATTATAAATGAGAGAAGCAGAGCCCTCACTCAGAACTGAACCAGCTCAGTTGGGAGAGCCTTACACTGAAGATCTAAAGGTCCCTGGTCCGATCCCAGGTTTCAGCAGAGGAGCAGCATTGACTTTACTTTCCAGTGGAGGAACTGCAGACATGAAGGAAACTAACATCTTGTCCTGTGCATTCTTGTGACATTCAGGACATTTTTGGAGCCTCTTGTTGGATTTTGCCACAGAGAATCAGAGCCAATCAAAAGCATCGTGGACTTCAACATGGAGGACTGAACAAGTCAAGAAAGCATCAGTTTGACCTTCACAGGTGTTTCTGTTCCTGTCTCAATGCTGTAGAAAGAGCCTGAGGAGCTCAGACGGTAGAGCATCAGACTTTTAATGTGAGGGTCCAGGGTTCAAGTCCCTGTTCAGGTGCTGTGGAGGTTCCAGTGTTTGACAACATGGGACTGGATGAAGTGTAGTGTTGAACAAACTGTCATCATCAAAAGTAGAAGTGTTCTTGTCTTGCCACTGTGAGACAGTTGCTAGAAAACTGACCAACAATAATTTCATGTGGCATGCAATTAACAAAACACCTACATTGATGGTCGAGGGGGGGGCTGGAGCCTATCCCAGCATCTACAGGCCAGAGGCGGGGTTCACCCTGGACAGGTCACCAGTCCATCACAGGGTCAGCATACAGAGACGAACAACCATTCACACTCACATTCATACCTACGGTCAATTTAGAGTGTCCAATCAGCCTCGTCCCCAATTACATGTCTTTGGACAGTGGGAAGGAGCCGGAGTACCAGAGAGAACCCACGCATTCATGGGGAGAACATACAGGCTCTACACAGAAAGATTCCCCACCCGAGCCTGGACTCAAACCAGAACCTTCTTGCTGTGAGGCCACAGTGCTCACCACTGCACCATCATGCTGCCAAGCTCTCTTCTACTTTCCTCAATTGTGTTTCTTTCATGTCCTCCTGAGATCAAAGACAGAATTCTAGCTACTGTCAAAGCCCTGATGACATCATCAGGAATTCTGACTTTGATCTGGAGACTCTTGCTTTAATCTGAATTTGATCCGACTAATGTATTAGTTTAGGTTGCATGATACCGACCACCTCATTTCTCCTGATGGACTGGTGACCTGTCCAGGGTGAACCCTGCCTCTTGAACAACGTCACCTGGGATCGCCCCCCCCCCATGACCCCATACCCCCTTCCCTCATGTGACTCTTTCATGCGGGCCTCTCAAAACAAAAACATGGCCGCCGCTCCTGTCATTTTCGGAGGAAAGTGCCTTCTTCCAAGATAGTTTTGATTTAATAAAGCATTCTGATGACATTTCTAGAGAGAAATATGCATTTTGTTTTCATAATCTTTGCTCAGTTCTTGTGTTTAATCTTTGGTTTGTTCGTTATTACGATGAATCTTTCACCTCTCGGAAGAGAGTCGTTACAGTGTCACATTTCTACTGTTGCTATGTTGGTTGCTAAGGACGCCATTACGGACGAGCGTCATTTCAAGATAGGTTTGATTTTTAAAAAGCATTTTAAGGACATTTCTGGCGAGAAATATCAATTTTATTTCCATAATATTCGCTGTTCAATAAAGAATAATATGAAATGGATTTTAGTGCCCCAGGAATTACAAACATCTGCTTCCGTGGAAGTCGGCCCCCGTTCTTCTGTGAGAAAATCCGGTAGTTGTCGCTCACTCCGAGGAAAAAAAACAAATATTTGTAATACTTTATCTTTTGATTAAGAAGACAATCTACAAATTCATTTAATTTCTGGATGTTTATTCTACCTACGAAGTCCATTTGTCACCATTATAGATCGACCAATCAGCATTAAGAATATAAACAATGACTCAAACTAATGGCGGTCTGCTGACGTCACATCCGTCACAGAGGCTCACTCCTGCACTCAGAGGTGGCCTTTTAGTTCCATCACTTCACGCTATATTTACAGATTTATGATTGAGGGGAACAAACCACTCTGATGTCTGGGTTCATCAAGGATATCATTAAAGAAATCCTAACTATCTGGCCAGTTAAATTGATCCTAACTGTTCTTCAGATGTTGTGCTGGTAATGTCATGTAGTTTCTTTTCAAATGTAACTTTGTTGTTATGATGTGTGTATTTTTACTGCTCCAACAAAGCTGTTCCTCTTCTGGGGAAATCAATCATTCAGGCAATCAATAACTGAGTGTCTCTGATGCTGTACTGTAGTATTGCAGTACAACAACACTCTGATCCTTCCTTTTCAAATGTTTTTATTGTGTTTCTCTTATCAGGTGTTCACAATGATGACAATAAAAATCAATAATTGATATTCAGCTTTGTTTCAACAATAATAACTGATCAGAAATGAGGCCTGATGGCTGCAATAGCAGCTTTGTGCTGTTCAGTGACTCCTGCTATAAAAAGGAGTCAAGGCGGTCTTAAAGATGTGAAAATGTTCCAAAGATCCTTCTTCATGTTGGTCCTGAACAAGATTGGTGTCAGGCCTATTTTCAAAGGAGCTCCAAAAGGCTCACTTAACCCTTTGAGGCCTGGCTGAGACACGAGGCCTGTTGACCTTTGACCCTGTTGCTCTTTTGCTCTCATTGGCCTCTCCAGTGGATACAGACCTGAAACTTTATGAAATCCTAATCTGGTGGAATAATTCTAGAACCCCCTCCCAAACAGGAAGTGGCTTCAGGAAGGAGGTGGGGCTTCAAAGTTTTAAATATTGGTTTCTGGCAGAGGTGTGAGCTCCTCCCAGAAAGCTCATCTCATTTGGAGCAACTTTGACCAGTTATGATGCTTCATTGAAAGACTTTACTGGACTTTGCCACACCCTTTATGGACAGCAGAAAGGACTTAGGGGGGTCAAACCACCACAGATGCGATCCTTCGAGAACAGAACAACACACTCAAATTTCAACTTCCTCGGTTCAAAGAGAAAAAACTATCCCCTTGTGAAACTGGGCAAAATCAGGGTCTGGGACTTCTGCACTCCGAGAGCCTTTTGGAGCAGAATTGAGGATCAAATCTGGGTTCTGGTGTTTCTACTTGGGCTACATCCACCAAACTTTACACACATAGTGTGATGCCCCAGAGTAGCATGTGCTGGGAATTTCAGCCATCTAGGTGCTAAGGGGCCCAAGCACAGTCCCGGGGCATCCACTAACCCTAAGGGGCTGCTCAAAGTCTGGCCCCTCTTCCCTGGTTTCATTTGAGCTGAAGCCACCAAAAGTCACACCAATGGTTGATGTCAGTGAGAGGACTGATTCTGACATTTTCAGCCATCCAGAAGTTACAGAGCTGAAACACAAGACCCCAAAGCCCCTTCCATGTTTGTTGCCAGAGATATCGTAGTCATGACAGTGCACCTCCTTTATGAAGAAAAACAAAACAACTACTGCTTTGGGGCTTGTGTTTAGGGTTATTATATTATATTATTATATTATATTATGTGTGTAAAGTTTGGTGGATGTAGCCGGATGGGCCGGTGTGAGCAGGCATTTCAAAATATATATTTCTGGTAAAAACGCAGAAACAGCGGTGTTTTTGTGTTAAAATGAGAAACAGACCCATCCAGTTGTAGTGCCACCACTCAGCGGCCGCCTTGCAGTCAGAAGCCATGAAGAATGTTGCCCAGTAAGAGGAAGGAGAAAGGAGGAGCCGAAAAAGAGACACTCACGAGAAGAAAAGCAGACGAATTTCCAAAACTCGACGCGTTCTTCCAGGGCTGGACTGGGAAGAAGAGACGTCAGGTGTTGGAACGTGTAGTGGAAGAAGAAGGTCTCTGTGAGTAGTGAAAGAGTATCATTCTTTTAACATGGTTACTGTCTTCCATGTAGAATACTGCACTTTATTTTAATTTTTGAAACTTCAAAATGTGCGCATACATCCTCTGGTATGGCGTGTGCTTACACATATCGTGTAAATAACCATGGAGGGCTGCCAGGGATGAAAAATGCCAGGGCCATTTTTTGGTCCCAGTCCAGCCCTGCTTCTTAACCTGCTCACGGTGTCCTGTCAGCTGTCTTCCCTCAAGGAGGTGGCCAGTCTTGCTCTGGAGCAGTTTCAAAAATAGGCCTCAGCACACTGCCTCTGTGCCATGCCTCTCTCATGCTCCTCTACTCTTTGGTGCACATGCCTCCAGTCTGTCAGGCCTCTAATGAAGACACTTGGATCACTGGGCTTGCTAAAAGCAGGGCAAACAAAACAAAACAAAGCATGACGTTGACCACAATAAGTCAGCCATTTCCACGTCGTGCTGTCCGTTCTAACGAAGAGCCTCTGGACGACAGGGTTTATGGAATCTTGTTGAGGATGAAACTTTAAAAAATCAGTCCTCTGTGTGGAAGAAGGGCGACTAAAATAGTCTCCAACTGTCTGATCTGACTCCTCCACTTCCATTGCAACAGCATGGCTTGACTAAGAGAAAGAGAGAGAGCTGAGAGATTTCATTGGACGAGCCCAATGTCCTTCAAGAAAATCAACCAATGGGCCGCGTTTCGCGTCTCCGATACCGTTACGGTCGATTAAAATCTATACACTTTTGAAAAAAAAATTATGACAGTTATGGGCCGGCCCAAAGATGTGCATCGGCCAGGTGGCCAGTCCAGCCCTGGGTTCACCCTTGATGGGTCACCAGTCCATCCCAGGACCAACACACACACACAGACAGACAACCATTCACACTCACAGTCATTTAGAGTGTCCAGGTAACCACTACCCTCTTGATGTCTGGACCGTGGGAGGAAGCTGGAGTACCAGAGAGAACCACCACAGAGACAGGGAGAACCTGCAGGAGGGGTGGAGGTCGATGAGTCCTGGAGACGTTCAATAATGTCCACAACTTTGGCACCAAGAAGACAGCAGGTGATGGCACCTGGAAGTTCAACAGACCTGATGATTGAACCACCAATCACAAGGATTTCAGCCTCCATTGTAAACAGAGAGTTTAGATGAGAGAGAACCTGCTGTCAGCCTCACCAGTCAGGGCAGTGGCAGAGGCAGCAGAGTCGAATGAAGCAGGATCACTTGGCAGGTCTCAGCTGGAGGTGATGACATCACTGGCCTCAGTCCTCACCAGTGCTCTGCCTAGCAACAGGGACGATGGAGAGAAACCAGTAGAAGCGCTCTGAGAGTTGGAGACAGCAGGAGAGAGACCACGACAGAGTCACCCATGGGAAACTGTTGGATCCACTCAGGACAAACTGGACAGACACAGATCAAAGTCAGAATTGATGATGATGTCATCAGGAGGCTTTGATGGTGTCTTTATTTGTACCTAGAATTCTGTCTTTGATGTCAGGAGGACATGAAAGAAACACAATTGAGGAAAGTAGAGGCGAACATTCAGCTTCATTAGAAACACTTGAACTGTTGAACAGTAGAATTTGTTTGAAACAGTTTACAACACTGAGTGACAGGATTGAAGAGGGAAGGTTTTTGTGTTTTCAGTTTAATTCTAACTTAAAACTGGGCATGAACATTTTTAGTCGTTCATATTCTAACATACAGAGGAAGTCATGGCATTCCCTTTTTTTTAACCTGTCCTGTTCAGGAAATGGAAATGGAAATTTAGCTGCTATGTTGAATCAGAAAAACCTTTTGAAGTCTACTTTTGCTTCAGTCAGAAAGTGGACTGTTGTTAACTCTCACAATGGTTGGTGATTGTGGAGGAAGACAAAATCCTTATGAACCTCTTTTTAACAGACACACATTTCTAAAGATGCAGGTTCATTTTATTTTGTTCTTTTAGCAGAGGATAGTTTCGATCCATCGACCTCTGGGTTCTGGGCCCAGCACACTTCCTCTGCACCACTCTGAGCTCCAGTCTGCTCTGAGGAGGCAGCAGACATCTGCACCACTCAGAGGTTTGGTTGGTGGTTTTGAAAAAATCCCAACAAACTAAAATCCTGTTGAATCAGGAAGTTCTAGTTGAACTCTCATCCACGTCACATGACCAAGAAAACCTCCTCTTTCATTCAGACCAGAACAGACAAACATAGAAACATTGTTTCAGCTTCTGATCAAACAATAACAAGATCTTGATTGTTTGTCATGTTCTATGAATCAGACTGATGATCTCTGGATGTTCTAGGAGGTGTGTCTGTTTCTGATGAAGCCTGTTTGGTCTGGGGGGGTTAAGATGGTGGGGCTGTTTCAGTTCTAGTGCTGAAGGCTTTCATTATGACAGTCAGACTCTCCTCTGTCCTTCATGGTCCCTCAAATGTGCAGTGTGGACCTCACACACTGAATTTAGCCTGAAAACTCTTCATGAAAAGCAGGAGACTCAGAGTCTCTGTGGCGCAATCGGTCAGCGCGCTCGGCTGTTAATCGAGAGGCTGGTGGTTCGAGCCCACCCAGGGACGATGAAGAGGCTCTACTGGTGCTTAGGAGTCGCTGCGTTAATGATCTGAATGTGGACGGACAGACTGACCCTCCACAGCAGACTCATGTGACAGATCTCTTGATGAGACGCTTCAGTCTTCAATTTAGTCATCGTGTGTCATGCAGTGTTGAGGAGGCCTGCTGGCTGTGGGTAAAGTGGGGGCTCAGAGTTTGTGGAGTCGGCTCTGGAGGGAAGGGGGTCACTGTTTGGTTCTCAGATGCTCCAGCTCAGGTTAGCGAGGTGGTGGAGAAACCAGTGAGAGCTCTGCCAGCTGGAGCCTCTTGGGTCCTGGGAGGCTTCACTCCTGGAGGTGGAAATGATGAGGAGTTTTAAAATCTGCTCCTCTTTCACGCTGACTTGTTTTCTAGGGTTCCCTCTTTTATTCTCCTGGAGATCAAGAGGATCCTGCCATGTTTGTCCAGGAGACCCACAGTACAACTGTCAGTGAATGGGGATGCAGGCAGACTTTTAATGGGGGTCATTTGAAGTCCCAAGTCCAGTTGGAGCAGAGGGTGGAGTTTGATTCTCCAGGAGGTTTTTGTTGTTGTTTTTTCACCAGTTTCTTTTGATTTGGAGGAAATCATTCCAGGTGTTTGAAAGAAGGTGAGAGCAACTTTGGAAAATGTTCAACTGGTGTTTTTAAATGTCTTTGCACCAACAAATGGTGGACAGGACAGCTTTTGAGACATTTTAATGCCACCGTTCAACAGTGAATCTGCTGGTTTCCTGTTTTTAGGAGCTGATGGGAGCTGCACAGAGAAGCTCTTTGAGACAGGAACCATTCAGAGCTCCACCCTGCTTCTTCCAGCAGGATCCACAGATCCACCAACACACCAGCTGTCTGATGTGTGGAGGCTTTTGACCAGGATTCCTAGACAGCACAGCTGGACTCACTCAACAGCTAACTTGTTAGCACCGACTAGACAGGAGCGCTTCTATGGTTTTACTCAGTGGTTCAATGTTTTTAAGAGATGTCCCATTCAGCCTGTGGGTTTGAGTGATCACTCTTCAGTCTCCTGTTCTGTTTTATTAATATATTCATTTAAAAGCTCCTGAGAGAGAGAGAGAGAGGGGGGGGGAGACAGAGAGAGAGAGGGAGAGGGGGGGTAGACAGAGAGAGGGGGAGAGAGGGGGGAGACAGAGGGAGAGAGAGGGGGAGAGAGGGGGGAGACAGAGGGAGAGAGGGGGGGAGACAGAGGGAGAGAGGGGGGAGGGAGAGAGAGGATCAAACTGATCTCAAACTTGACTTCAAAATTCTCAGATTATAATCATTTGTACTCCTTGATAGATTCATCACTGCAGTGTCATAGAGGGTCCATTACTATTGCAGTATATTAAAGAATATAAGAACGAGGTTACCATTCATGTAAATATAATATTTCATGTATTGCAGTATATTTTCAAAGATATAACACTTTAATTTTTTTAATAAGAGACTTTAATGTGAGACTTTAATGTCTGTCTTTGATCTCGAACTCTGACTCTGATGTCATTGGTGGTGACTGAACTCTACCCCCTGACAGACTGGGAAGGCTCCTATTGGTGATGTCATCATAAATACATGAAGGTCTTTTTTCAATGGTATAACATAAAAGCTCATCTTCGTAAAACAATCAAGTTACTAAATTCTTGAAAAAATGACTGTCACTGACTTAAATAAATCAAATCTACTTCAAAGTTCCTTGTGTTGTCATAAGTCAGCCATTTTAAGTGTACTTGTAGTTCCAGAACATTCCAAGAGGAGATGATATGAATCATTTTGTTAGATGAACTCAGTTCCTCTGCTTTGATGTTGGTGGACCGAGGGGAGTTTGCCTGAACCTGCTTGGACCTGCTGGCTCCTGCTCAGTCCCTCACTCAGCCTCACTCAGCCTCAGCAGCACCGCTCCACTGAGGACTGATTCAGGTTCCTAGCAACCAAATAGGAGGAGAGCTGAACCTTCTTGCTGGGAGGCCACAGTGCTGACCACTGCACCATTGTGTCCCCTGAAAATGACACCATGTTGTTGGGATTTTCTGTAAAAGCAAGCACACATGAACACAGCAGCTTCTTCACAGGGCTGGTGGTGCAATGGATAACGCGTCTGACTACGGATCAGAAGATTCTAGGTTCAACTCCTGGCCAGCTCGCTTTGAACTTTATACTGAGAAGATGAAGTGAGAACCACTGATCAAAGTCACTGAAGTCCTCCCAGGTTTCCTCCTTGTCTGCTGGAAACATGAACACATGAATGATCCTGCTACCTCTCATGTTAAGCTGCACTTGACAGTGACAGCAGGAGAACAAAAATCCCAGTGTGTCATCAACATTTGCTGTCAATCAATGATAGAAGCTGTTGAGTTTCTGGATCAGAACAAGGAGAAAGGAGCCCCAATGAAAGAGAGATGGTTCTTGATTCTGATTTTGTTCTTCACTCCTACACCAGAGAGTGAAAGTGTGGGCTGGCTGGGAGCAACTGCCTGCTTCAGAGTGGGAGGAGCCTCAGGACTTTCCAGTGAGAGCTGCAAACTTCCACCAGCGCCCAGTGCCAGCAGGTCTTCATGATGGAGCTGAGAAGAACACAACAACACCAGAGCACTGGAGAGGAGCACAACACTTCTTTGCTTCCTGGCCTCTCTCATGTCTGTCTGTCCATCTGGAGCTGGGGGGAGGAGCTTCACATGTTTTTCTTTTTTTAAAAAGGGAATGACATGACTTCCTCTGTATGTTAGAATATGAACCACTAAAAATGTTCATCTCCAGTTTAAAGTTAGAATTAAATTTAAAGTAGAAAAATCTTCCCTCTTTAATCCTGTCACTCAGTGTTGTAAACTGTTTCTAACAAATTCTACTGTTCAACAGTTCAAGTGTTTCTAATGAAGCTGAATGTTCTCCTCCACTTTCCTCAATTGGGTTTCTTTCATGTCCTCCTGACATCAAAGACAGAATTCTAGCTACTGTCAAAGCCCTGATGACATCATCAGGAATTCTGACCTGTCCAGGGTGAACCCTGCCTCTTGAACAATGTCACCTGGGATCGCCCCCCCCCCCCCATGACCCTTAAAGGATAAGAACAGAAAGTGGATGGAGGGATGGACTCAACACTGAAATCAGCTGATCTGATCCACATTCTAATGTTTCCTGTCCCTCTTTAGGAGTCAATGAGAATAGTAGTGTATATAATAATGTATATCCAACCTTGTAGTATCTTTCCAAAGCTTTTAGTATTTCTTCTTGTTTCTACTTGTAGTTTTAGTGTCTGGATCTTTTCTTTTGATGTCCTGCTGTCTGCTCTTTGCTTTTGGAGCTTCCTTCAACAACAACCAGGCCTCCTGGGTACTGTAGGAAACATGGTCAAGTTCTTCTGACTTCTCCAGGAACGTCCTGCTCACATTGGTCTGTCTTCATTTTGACTCCTCCCACTGCCACAATGACCAGCCTTTATACTCTTGGTGACTGGGGCCC
Source organism: Aulostomus chinensis (assembly GCF_037954235.1). Classification (NCBI taxonomy): domain Eukaryota; kingdom Metazoa; phylum Chordata; class Actinopteri; order Syngnathiformes; family Aulostomidae; genus Aulostomus; species Aulostomus chinensis. Next base: position 51,105,469 of record NC_141320.1, on the reverse strand, counting down.
TGGTTGCTGCAGGCCTCAACACCAGCCTGTGGTTGTGAGCAGGGCAGAACAGAACTGACAGTATCTCCCATGCAGGACCTGGGTCAGCACCTGGTGCCAGCTGGGGCACCGCTTTAACCTGGACCCCTAGAAGATCTTCTCCAGGAACTGGTCTTTTTCAATCGAAACAGCATGAAACTACAAGTAAAGAATTAAAATTATTTAATTCACAATGAAGCCTCTGTCATAAAACAAAGGAACAACTGACTACCTCACCATGACTTCACCCTGATCACCAGGAGGTAACCTGGTAGTCAGAGCAGCGATGCTCAGGTCTGTGGACTCAAAGGAGGGTTCTTCTTTTGGTCACAGGTTTGAAGACCTCAGCGGAAGAGAGAGGAGAGGCTGTGAGAGACCTGCCACACCTCTCCAGTGACCTGGGACATGATGGCAGTGGTGGGATTTGAACCCACGCCTCCTCAGAGACTGGAACCTTAATCCAGCGCCTTAGACCGCTCGGCCACACTACCTCACTGTGCTGCTCTCTGAGTTGGTCTGCGAAAGGCATGTTGAAGAGGAAGTAACAATGATATCAAACTTATTCTGAAGGGGGACCCCTTCCTTCCACGGTCACAGGAAGTGACGACAGCGCCGCTAGAAGCAGGAAAGAAATGGTAAAAGGACTCAGTTTGTACAGAGCCTTTCTACCTCAGCAGCACTCAAGGAGCTGAACAATGTCCTCTCATTCACACACACTCACACACTGATGCTGAAGGCTGCCATGCAAGGAGCCAACCTACTCATCAGAAGTATTTAGGGGTTCAGTCTCTTACTCAAGGACACTTTGACATGGCCACTGGAGAAAGTGAGGATCAAACCAGCCACCCTTTGGTTGCCAGACGGCCATGCTACTCCTGAGTCATGTGACCTGGATAAGATGGTGAACTACAGCTGATCGCCATGCTAGCAAACCTCTTTTGTTTGGTTTGGTTGTTGTTTAGTGACTGTGGATGAATACACAGGAGAAGTTGAGCATAAATTTGTGTTCCCTGTTCACTTGAATATCTGCAGGAGTGTGAGGTGGAAATAATAGTTGGAGGAGAATGAGAGTTCAGTCTCAGCGCTATGACCTGTGCTGACACTAAAACATGTCAGCCCACAGAACAAAGATGGCAGTCCTCTGGGAGAGCAGGTACACCACACATACATGAAGAAACCCTACAGGAAACAAATATGTTGCCAGAGACTTTTACTCTGTTTTTGTTGTTTACCCAAGTAAAGGATTGGAGGGAGACTGATGGTCGCTGTTTGGGTTTTTGGAAAACAAGGAGGCTGTGGGTTCAAGCTGGATTCTCAGAGACTATTTCCCCAACCTCTACATTGGTATCTACGCTGTCATCCAGTCACGTGACTGAAGTCATCCAGTCACGTGACTGAAGTCATCCAGTCATGTGACTGAAGTCATCCATTCATGTCAGTGATGTCACTTGGCAGGACTGTCATTGCCGTCTCATTCTAGAAAAGAATCCAGACTCCACCTGTGGCTCCATGATAACTGATGGACCTCTGGTTGGAGGCTGGACGATGATGTTTGGACTGGAAGGAAAACTCCTTGTCCAAATTCCATGGTGTTCAAGTTTAAAGTCCCACAATAAGAAGTAGCTGAATCTGACAGGTGGAGGTTTGGAACTACAAGATGGTGATGTTTTCTTGACTTGATGCTCTGACTGTCAGGGTGGATGACAGCTTCTTCTGCTGCTGCATCTGAGTGGCTATGATTGGAGCTTTTACCTCCCAAGGTTGTCTGGTTCCAGGGGACATTTTAGAATTCCAGTCCCCAACCTGGGCTGTTCTGAAACTCTTCTCCTGAATCACTCCTGAGCTGCAGCAAGAACAAATACCAGTGCCAACCAGATCAACTTCATGGCTGCTAACAGCCTCAGACACTTGACTTCCATCAATCTGGAGCCAAGAAGGCCCTCACCTGTGGTTCTCCTCCAGGAGGGTCCAGGTTCTGCCATTGTGGCTCCTGGTGCCACTGCCAGAGAGCCTCAGCTGCACACTGCAACATTTCAACAGGAGATTGACATTCCTTCAAATGTCCTGACATCTGATTCCAATGGTTCTGTTCCATATTTATATTTTAAAATCAATCACACAATGAAAGCTGCCTCAGCAGGTTTAAGAGAGAGAACAAGCTAAGAGATCTGAAACCAGTAAAATATGCTTTTCTGTGTGCAAACTAGTGAGGGGCATGGAAGGATATTTTACCACCAATACAGAACCCAGACTTTAGTCATGTGATGAGATGGAGTCTCTGATTATGAAGTTAATGGACAAAATGTGAATTGAAAGAAAACACATTCCTTCAGTAGACTTTGATCCAACATTGAAGTTAGAGTTTGGTGGCTGCTCCATGTTGGAGGAAACCAGGCGATGTTGGGACGTCACAGGGAAGCTCCTTTGCCTCCTCTGCTGCCAGTTCAACCACTCACTCCCATCAGTGGAGAGCAGCTTCAACTGGGTTTGGAGTTTACCACTGTGGATGCATAGGAATGTGGAGAAAATGTCCTTTGTCAGAAGTGGGATTCGAACCCACGCCTCCAGGAGAGGCTGCAACCTGAACGCAGCGCCTTAGACCGCTCGGCCATCCTGACAGAAACTGACAGTTGCAGACTGAATTAATTCACTGACAAAGTAGAATTTTTTAAATTGTTAACATTAAACACACAGTCTGAGTTCATGGCAGGAAGAAATGATTTTCATTTTTCTAAAGGACAAGAAATGAACCAGAACATTAGAACCACATTGCATCTCTTGATCAGTTTGTTACATGGGACACCTTCCAGACAGGAAGGTCCCACCAAGACTTGAACTGGGATCACTGGATCCAGAGTTCTCACCCTTCCATCATGGAACCAAACACAAGGAGGAGGTTCCTCTAAATACCACTTGACATCACCTGCAATCAACCTGTTGATATTTGGAGGTTCATCTTGCTCTTGTTCCAGACTACATTGGCAAAAGGATCATGAACCACAAGGAAATCATGGAACTCCAGATTGATTCAGGACTTTCTAACTCCATCGTATGACCTGGGAGCAAAGACTGGCCAGGCCTTCCTTAATTTATCAGTTAATTACTGCTTCAACAAACATGCCACTTAATTAAGTTACCAGAATTTCTCTCATTGAAAAACACACCAGCCTGATTTCTTGACATGACATGAAAAATTCTCCAAGAACCCACAGTTGGGTGGAAAGATACCAGGTTAACCAGGAGGAGTCCTGTTCCTGAACCATGGATGGAACAAAGTCCACTGGAAAACTCAGCAGTTCCTGAGTGCCAGATCCATCCAGGAGCTTGGGTCTCCACTTGACTGTGGTGATCCATGAGATCAAGGAGGACAGAGGAAAGAAGGATCCTGTTGGAGATCTCCTCCCTTCTTCCTCCACTTCACTACTACTTGGATGTCAGGAATATGAGGTACTTTACTCAAATGACGTATTAGGAGTTTCCTGTTTGACAAGAAGGAAGTCAGAGGTTCATCCCTCACTTGTTGGTGGTGCCCTCAACCTGCTGAGAGCATCACTTAGTTCTCTACAGAGAAACATGGCAGCTCTGCTGAAGGCTGCAGGAAACCTGCTGGAACTGAGACTTGGACTCAGGTCACTGGATTCAAAGTCCAGGGTGCCAACAGGTCCACCAGGGCATCTGTGCTTTACTTACCGTGTAAAAAGGACCACAGTGGTCGTCTGGTTTTAATTTAACAAACAAATACGGTTGAAAACTTTGAGACAGAGACACAGGGCTCTTATTTGAAGGGCCATGGGATGGGAAATATCCCAGACCTCTGAGATCAGAGCGTTCACTTTGATCTCAGGGTCCTGACTTTGGGGGTCCTTCCTTTGGTCTTCAAATACTTGTGTTTTTATTGGCAGAACTTTCAACTTGCATGCAAAAAGAGAATCACAGTCAATGTAAACCCAGCAGACAGTGTTTATTTCTAATAAATCAGACAATCGCACAAATGAGAATGAAAGGAAAAAAACAATAAAATGTTTAAAAATCCTTCTCCACTCTGAAGCTTTTTAAAGTTCATTTGAAGGTTCAAAGGTGGAGGTGAGGAGGTCACCCTGATCCTCCCTGTCGTCACTGCCAGGATTCTTTCTTCTGGTGCTGTGGTTCTTCTGATGAAGGGGGCGTGATGTTTGCTGTCTCAGGCTCCACCAAATGTCCTCTTCAGGACGCCACAATGTGGCCTCTTCACTGCTCCATCTTCCCTGCATCGGAGACACCAGGGTTCCTCCTGGTGCCGACCCAATCGTCCTTCTACCCAATGGTGCGGCCATGGATCCTCAGAGGAGGCTGGGATCCTTCTTCTCATCAGAGCCACAGTTTTTCCTGGAGGGAACAACAGGAGCTTTGTTGTAATGTTTTGCTCGGAGTTTCCTGCACAGAGCGTCAGGATCTGTGACGCCATCTTGTGGTAGGGGGTCACCATCTTGTTGTGTGGTAGTGGATTCATTGATCTGCTGTTTCAACACATTCAAGTTCATTACCCTACAAGTCAAAGTACATTTGGTGTGGAGTTTTAGTTTCTGGCCTCAATCATAACGTGTGCCTTTCTTCTTCATGAACATTTCTCAGCTTTGTAAGTTTATTCTAGTTTTTCTTCCTCACTTTTCTATTCCATTGTTGTTGAAGATTCTACTGCAGGTTGGAGTTCCCTGTTGACTGAAGCAGAAACAGGAACAACAAGCTGGAGGCTGTCAGAGCTCCAAGTTGGGGGCTGATATTAAAGTAGGAGATGAACACATCCAGGTTAGCATCCCTCTCAGAAGCTGCTACTTTAGCTCTTCAGGATACAGCAGCCTAGCATAGCTTCATCTGGCCAGTTAGTGGCCCACTTTGATGTCTGGGATATCAGGTTCAAGGTTCTTCACAGCTCTGAATGAAGGCTTTCTAAAGTGTTAACCAGTACTCCAGTTGTAAAAAACAATCAGGGGGGATGGTAGATTTTGATGTTTAGGAACAGATCATTTGTGCTGATGACAGCCCATCAGGTGAGAGACCAACAGTGTACCCTTACTCCTCTCAAACAACAAGCATGCCATGGATATTACCTGTCTGCTACTCCTGTCATTGATCTTGACCAAGCCCCCAGGCTGAAACTGCTACCACTGCTCCTACATAGTTAGAGTCAAATGCAGAGGACATTTTCCCACCGGGTGCAAGTGCAACTTCATACTCATGCTAGCTATAAATCTGGGAATTCATCTATATTTTGAAACAAAACATTCTCAAGTCAAGTCCATTTTAATTAAAGTGCAAGAGCAAAAGAATTAAACAAATGTACTGTGGCAGGATGGCGCTCCACTCCCCACCGTGAGGGGCAGTGTGGCCGACGATAGTGAGTGGTCACCTAGAAATAGACCTGGTCAGACCCTTCTCCGTCCTTTCCACTTCCTCTCCCTCCTTTACAGAGCTGACAGCCGTGCGTGGTGGCGTCTCGCTGGTCAGCAGATCGGTTACAAACAAAGGAACCTCAAAACCTCAAAATAATGCTACAGTGATGTCGGAAGAATTGCTAATGAACTCAAAATGATGCTAACAGTAATGGAGGAAGAGTTGCTAATAACCTCAAAATAATGCTACAATGATGTTGTAAAAATTCCTAATGATCTCAAAATGATGCGAAAGTGATGTCATAAGAATTGCTAATGAACTCAAAATTATGCTAACAGTAATGTAGTGATAGTTGCTAATAAACTCAAAGTGATGCTGACAGTCGTGTAGTAAGAGTTGCTACTAACCACAAAATAATGTTACAGTGATGTCGGAAGAATTGCTAATGAACTCAAAATGATGCTAACAGTAATGTAGTGATAGTTGCTAATAAACTCAAAGTGATGCTGACAGTCGTGTAGCAAGAGTTGCTACGAACCACAAAATAATGTGACAGTGATGTCGGAAGAATTGCTCATGATCTCAAAATGATGTGAGAGTGATGTCGTAAGAATTACGAATGAACACAAAATGATGCTAAAAGTAATGGAGTGAAACTTTCGAATAACCTCAAAGTGATGCTGACAGTCATGTACTAAGTGTTGCTACGAACTTCAAAATGATGTGACAGTAATGTAGTAAATGTTGCTACGAACCTCAAAATGATGCGACAGTAATGTAGTAAGAATTGCTAATGAACTTAAAATGATGCTAACAGTAATGTAGTGATAGTTGCTAATCAAGTCAGTGATGCTTACAGCAATGTAGTAAGTGTTTCGAACAACCTCAAAGTGATGCAAGCAGTCATGTAGTAAGAGTTGCTACGAACCTCAAAATAATGCGACAGTGATGTTGGAAAAATTGATAAAGATCTCAAAATGATGCAAATGTGATGTCAGAAGATTTGGTAATGATCTCAAAATGATGCTAACAGTAATGGAGTGAACGTTTCGAATAACCTCAAAGTGATGCTGACAGTCATGTACAAAGAGTTGCTACGAACCTCAAAAAAATGCGACAGTAATGTAGTAAAAGTTGCTACGAACCTCAAAATATTGCGACAGTGATGTCGGAAGAATTGCTAATGAACTCAAGATGATGCTAACAGTAATGGAGTGAAACTTTCGAATAACCTCAAAGTGATGCTGACAGTCATGTAGTAATTGTTGCTACGAACCTCAAAATAATGCGACAGTAATGTAGTAAAAGTTGCTACGAACCTCAAAATATTGCGACAGTGATGTCGGAAGAATTGCTAATGAACTCAAAATGATGCTAACAGTAATGTAGTGATAGTTGCTAAGAAACTCAGTGATGCTTTCAGTAATGTAGTAAGAGTTTCGAACAACCTCAAAGTGACGCTGACAGTCATTTAGTAAGAGTTGCTAATGAACTCAATTTAATGCTACAGTGATGTCGTGAGAATTGCTCAACAACTCAAAATGATGCTAACAGTTATGTAGTGATAGTTGCTAAAAAACTCAAAGTGATGCTGACAGTAATGTAGTAAGAGTTGCTATGAAGCTTCAAATAATGCAACAATAATGTAGTAAGAGTTGCTACGAACCTCAAAATATTGCGACAGTGATGTCGGAAGAATTGCTAATGAACTCAAAATGATGCAACAGTGTTGTAGGAAGAATTGGTAATGAACTCAAAATGATGCTAATAGTAATGTAGTGATAGTTGCTAATCAAGTCAGTGATGCTTATAGTAATGTAGTAAGTGTTTCGAACAACCTCAAAGTGATGCTGACAGTCATGTAGTAAGAGTTGCTACAAACCTCAAAATAATGCGACAGTGATGTCAGAAGAATTGCTAAAGATCTCAAAATGATGCGACAGTGATGTTAGAAGAATTGGTAATGATCTCAAAATGATGCTAACAGTAATGGAGTGAACGTTTCAAATAACCTCAAAGTGATGCTGACAGTCATGTAGTAAGAGTTGCTACGAACCTCAAAATATTGCGACAGTGATGTCGGAAGAATTGCTAATGATCTCAAAATGATGTGACAATGATGTAGTAAGAATTGCTAATGAACTCAAAATGATGCTAACAGTAATGGAGTGATAGTTGCTAATCAAGTCAGTGATGCTTATAGTAATGTAGTAAGTGTTTCGAACAACCTCAAAGTGATGCTGACAGTCATGTAGTAAGAGTTGCTACGAACCTCAAAAAAATGCGACAGTGATGTCAGAAGAATTGCTAAAGATCTCAAAATGATGCGACAGTGATGTTAGAAGAATTGCTAATGATCTCAAAATGATGCTAACAGTAATGGAGTGAACGTTTCAAATAACCTCAAAGTGATGCTGACAGTCATGTAGTAAGAGTTGCTACGAACCTCAAAATATTGCGACAGTGATGTCGGAAGAATTGCTAATGATCTCAAAATGATGCGACAGTGATTTTGTAAGAATTGCTAATGAACTCAAAATGATGCTAACAGTAATGGAGTGAACGTTTCGAATAACCTCAAAGTGATGCTGACAGTCATGTACTAAGAGTGGCTACGAACCTCAAAATAATGCGACAGTGATGTAGTAAGTGTTTCGAACAACCTCAAAGTGATGCTGACAGTAATGTAGTAAGAGTTGCTACGAACCTCAAAATAATGCGACAGTCATGTAGTAAAAGTTGCGACGAACCTCAAAATATTGCGACAGTGATGTCGGAAGAATTGCTAATGTACTCAAGATGATGCTAACGGTAATGGAGAGAAACTTTCGAATAACCTCAAAGTGATGCTTACAGTAATGTAGTCAGTGTTTCGAACGAACTCAAACTGATGCTAGCAGTCATGGAGTAACAGTTGCTGCGAACCTCAAAATAATGCGACAGTGATGTCGGAAGAATTGCTAAAGATCTCAAAATGATGCAACAGTGATGTCAGAAGAATTGGTAATGATCTCAAAATGATGCTAACAGTAATGGAGTGAACGTTTCGATTAACCTCAAAGTGACGCTGACAGTCATGTACTAAGAGTTGCTACGAACATCAAAATAATGCGACAGTAATGTAGTAAAAGTTGCTACGAACCTCAAAATATTGCGACAGTGATGTCAGAAGAATTGCTAAAGATCTCAAAATGATGCAACAGTGATGTAGTGATAGTTGCTAATAAACTCAAATTGATGCTGACAGTCATATAGTAAGAGTTGCTGCGGACCTTAAAATAATGCAATAATAATGTAGTAAGAGTTGCTACGAACCTCAAAATATTGCGACAGTGATGTCGGAAGAATTGCTAATGAACTTAAAATGATGCGACAGTGTTGTAGGAAGAATTGCTAATGAACTCAAAGTGATGCTAACAGTAATGTAGTAAGAGTTGCTATGAAGCTTTAAATAATGCAACAATAATGTAGTAAGAGTTGCTACGAACCTCAAAATATTGCGACAGTGATGTCGGAAGAATTGCTAATGAACTCAAAATGATGCTAACAGTAATGGAGTGAAACTTTCGAATAACCTCAAAGTGATGCTGACAGTCATGTAGTAAGTGTTGCTACGAACCTCAAAATAATGCGACAGTCATGTAGTAAAAGTTGCTACGAACCTCAAAATATTGCGACAGTGATGTCGGAAGAATTGATAAAGAACTCAAGATGATGCTAACAGTAATGTAGCGATAGTTGCGAAAAAACTCAGTGATGCTTACAGTAATGTAGTAAGAGTTTCGAACAACCTCAAAGTGATGCTTAAAGTCATTTAGTAAGAGTTGCTAATGAACTCAATTTAATGCTACAGTGATGTCGTGAGAATTGCTCAACAACTCAAAATGATGCTAACAGTTATGTAGTGATAGTTGCTAATAAACTCAAAGTGATGCTAACAGTAATGTAGTAAGAGTTGCTATGAAGCTTCAAATAATGCAACAATAATGTAGTAAGAGTTGCTACGAACCTCAAAATATTGCGACAGTGATGTCGGAAGAATTGCTAATGAACTCAAAATGATGCTAACAGTAATGGAGTGAAACTTTCGAATAACCTGAAAGTGATGCTGACAGTCATGTAGTAAGTGTTGCTACGAACCTCAAAATAATGCGACAGTAATGTCGTAAAAGTTGCTACGAACCTCAAAATATTGCGATAGTGATGTCGGAAGAATTGCTAATGAAGTCAAAATGATGCTAACAGTAATGTAGTGATAGTTGCTAATCAACTCAGTGATGCTTACAGTAATGTGGTAAGTGTTTCGAATAACCTCAAAGTGATGCTGACAGTCATGTACTAAGAGTTGCTACGAACCTCAAAATAATGCGACAGTAATGTAGTAAAAGTTGCTACGAACCTCAAAATATTGCGACAGTGATGTCGGAAGAATTGCTCATGAACTTGAAATGATGCTAACAGTAATGTAGTGATAGTTGCTAATCAAGTCAGTGATGCTTACAGTAATGTAGTAAGTGTTTCGAACAACCTCAAAGTGATGCTGACAGTCATGTAGTCAGAGTTGCTACGAACCTCAAAATAATGCGACAGTGATGTAGTAAGAATTGCTAATGATCTCAAAATGATGCTAACAGTAATGGAGTGAACGTTTCGAATAACCTCAAAGTGATGCTGAAAGTCATGTACTAATAGTTGCTACGAAACTCAAAATAATGCGACAGTAATGTAGTAAAAGTTGCTACGAACCTCAAAATATTGCGACAGTGATGTCGGAAGAATTGCGAATGAACTCAAAATGATGCTAAAAGTAATGTAGTGATAGTTGCTAATTAACTCAGTGATGCTTGCAGTAATGTAGTAAGTGTTTCGAAAAACCTCAAAGTGATGCTGACAGTCATGTAGTAAGAGTTGCTACGAACCTCAAAATAATGCGACAGTGATGTCAGAAGAATTGCTAAAGATCTCAAAATGATGCAACAGTGATGTCGGAAGAATTGCTAATGAACTCAAGATGATGCTAACAGTAATGGAGTGAAACTTTCGAATAACCTCAAAGTGATGCTGACAGTCATGTAGTAAGTGTTGCTACGAACCTCAAAATAATGCGATCGTGATGTCGGAAGAATTGCTAATGAAGTCAAAATGATGCTAACAGTAATGTAGTGATAGTTGCTAATCAACTCAGTGATGCTTACAGTAATGTAGTAAGAGTTTCGAACAATCTTAAAGTGATGCTGAAAGTCATTTAGTAAGAGTTGCTAATGAACTCAATTTAATGCTACAGTGATGTCGTGAGAATTGCTCAACAACTCAAAATGATGCTAACAGTTATGTAGTGATAGTTGCTAAAAAACTAAAAGTGATGCTGACAGTAATGTAGTAAGAGTTGCTGCGAACCTTAAAATAATGCAATAATAATGTAGTAAGAGTTGCTACGAACCTCAAAATATTGCGACAGTGATGTCGGAAGAATTGCTAATGAACTCAAAATGATGCGACAGTGTTGTAGGAAGAATTGCTAATGAACTCAAAGTGATGCTAACAGTAATGTAGTAAGAGTTGCTATGAAGCTTAAAATAATGCAACAATAATGTAGTAAGAGTTGCTACGAACCTCAAAATAATGCGACAGTAATTTAGTAAAAGTTGCTACGAACCTCAAAATATTGCGACAGTGATGTAGGAAGAATTGCTAATGAACTTAAAATGATGCTAACAGTAATGTAGTGATAGTTGCTAATCAAGTCAGTGATGCTTACAGTAATGTAGTAAGTGTTTCGAACAACCTCAAAGTGATGCTGAAAGTCATGTAGTCAGAGTTGCTACGAACCTCAAAATAATGCGACAGTGATGTCAGAAGAATTGCTAAAGATCTCAAAATGATGCGACAGTGATGTAGTAAGAATTGCTAATGATCTCAAAATGGTGCTAACAGTAATGGAGTGAAACTTTCGAATAACTTCAAAGTGATGCTGACAGTCATGTCGTAAGTGATGCTACAAATCTCAAAATAATGCGACAGTCATGCAGTAAAAGTTGCTACGAACCTCAAAATATTGCGATCGTGATGTCGGAAGAATTGCTAATGAACTCAAAATGATGCTAACAGTAATGTAGTGATAGTTGCGAATCAACTCAGTGATGCTTACAGTAATGTAGTAAGTGTTTCGAATAACCTCAAAGTGATGCTGACAGTCATGTACGAAGAGTTGCTACGAACCTCAAAATAATGCGACAGTAATGTAGTAAAAGTTGCTACGAACCTCAAAATATTGCGACAGTGATGTCGGAAGAATTGCTCATGAACTTGAAATGATGCTAACAGTAATGTAGTTATAGTTGCTAATCAAGTCAGTGATGCTTAAAGTAATGTAGTAAGTGTTTCGAACAACCTCAAAGTGATGCTGACAGTCATGTAGTAAGAGTTGCTACGAACCTCAAAATAATGCGACAGTGATGTCAGAAGAATTGCTAAAGATCTCAAGATGATGCAACAGTGATGTCAGAAGAATTGGCAATGATCTCAAAATGATGCTAACAGTAATGGAGTGAACGTTTCGAATAACCTCAAAGTGATGCTGACAGTCATTTACTAAGAGTTGCTACGAACATCAAAATAATGCGACGGTAATGTAGTAAAAGTTGCTACGAACATCAAAATAATGCGACAATAATGTAGTAAAAGTTGCTCATGAACTCAAGATGATGCGAACAGTAATGGAGTGAAACTTTCGAATAACCTCAAAGTGATGCTGACAGTCATGTACTAAGAGTTGCTACGAACCTCAAAATAATGCGACAGTAATGTAGTAAAAGTTGCTACGAAACCTCAAAATATTGCGACAGTGATGTCGGAAGAATTGCTAATGAACTCAAGATGATGCTAACAGTAATGGAGTGAAACTTTCGAATAACCTCAATGTGATGCTGACAGTCATGTAGTAAGTGTTGCTACGGACCTCAAAATAATGCGACAGTAATGTAGTAAGTGTTGCTACGAACCTCAAAATATTGCGACAGTGATGTCGAAAGAATTGCTAATGAACTCAAGATGATGCTAACAGTAATGTAGTGATAGTTGCTAAGAAACTCAGTGATGCTTACAGTAATGTAGTAAGAGTTTCGAACAACCTCAAAGTGATGCTGAAAGTCATTTAGTAAGAGTTGCTAATGAACTCACTTTAATGCTACAGTGATGTTGTGAGAATTGCTCAACAACTCAAAATGATGCTAACAGTTATGTAGTGATAGTTGCTAAAAAACTCAAAGTGATGCTGACAGTACTGCAGTAAGAGTTGCTGCGAACCTTAAAATAATGCAATAATAATGTAGTAAGAGTTGCTACGAACCTCAAAATATTGCGACAGTGATGTCGGAAGAATTGCTAATGAACTCAAAATGATGCTAACAGTAATGGAGTGAAACTTTCGAATAACCTCAAAGTGATGCTGACAGTCATGTAGTAAGTTTTGCGACGAACCTCAAAATAATGCGACAGTAATGTAGTAAAGGTTGCCACGAACCTCAAAATATTGCGACAGTGATGTCGGAAGAATTGCTAATGAACTCAAAATGATGCTAAAAGTAATGTAGTGATAGTTGCTAATCAAGTCAGTGATGCATACAGTAATGTAGTAAGTGTTTCGAACAACCTCAAAGTGATGCTGACAGTCATGTAGTAAGAGTTGCTACGAACCTCAAAATGATGCGACAGTGATGTTAGAAGAATTGCTAATGATCTCAAAATGATGCTAACAGTAATGGAGTGAACGTTTCGAATAACCTCAAAGTGATGCTGACAGTCATGTACTAATAGTTGCTACAAACCTCAAAATAATGCGACAGTAATGTAGTAAAAGTTGCTACGAACCTCAAAATATTGCGACAGTGATGTCGGAAGAATTGCTAATGAACTTAAAATGATGCTAACAGTAATGTAGTGATAGTTGCTAATCAACTCAGTGATGCTTGCAGTAATGTAGAAAGTGTTTCGAATAACCTCAAAGTGATGCTGACAGTCATGTAGTAACAGTTGCTATGAAGCTTAAAATAATGCAACAATGATGTAGTAAGAGTTGCTACGAACCTCAAAATATTGCGACAGTGATGTCGGAAGAATTGCTAATGAACTCAAAATGATGCTAACAGTAATGGAGTGAAACTTTCGAATAACCTCAAAGTGATGCTGACAGTCATGTAGTAAGTGTTGCTACGAACCTCAAAATAATGCGACAGTGATGTCGGAAGAATTGCTAATGAACTTAAAATGATGCGACAGTGTTGTAGGAAGAATTGCTAATGAACTCAAAGTGATGCTAACAGTAATGTAGTAAGAGTTGCTATGAAGCTTAAAATAATGCAACAATAATGTAGTAAGAGTTGCTACGAACCTCAAAATATTGCGACAGTGATGTCGGAAGAATTGCTAATGAACTCAAAATGATGCTAACAGTAATGGAGTGAAACTTTCGAATAACCTCAAAGTGATGCTGACAGTCATGTAGTAAGAGTTGCTACGAACCTCAAAATAATGCGACAGTGATGTCAGAAGAATTGCTAAAGATCTCAAGATGATGCAACAGTGATGTCAGAAGAATTGGCAATGATCTCAAAATGATGCTAACAGTAATGGAGTGAACGTTTCGAATAACCTCAAAGTGATGCTGACAGTCATTTACTAAGAGTTGCTACGAACATCAAAATAATGCGACGGTAATGTAGTAAAAGTTGCTACGAACATCAAAATAATGCGACAATAATGTAGTAAAAGTTGCTCATGAACTCAAGATGATGCGAACAGTAATGGAGTGAAACTTTCGAATAACCTCAAAGTGATGCTGACAGTCATGTACTAAGAGTTGCTACGAACCTCAAAATAATGCGACAGTAATGTAGTAAAAGTTGCTACGAAACCTCAAAATATTGCGACAGTGATGTCGGAAGAATTGCTAATGAACTCAAGATGATGCTAACAGTAATGGAGTGAAACTTTCGAATAACCTCAATGTGATGCTGACAGTCATGTAGTAAGTGTTGCTACGGACCTCAAAATAATGCGACAGTAATGTAGTAAGTGTTGCTACGAACCTCAAAATATTGCGACAGTGATGTCGAAAGAATTGCTAATGAACTCAAGATGATGCTAACAGTAATGTAGTGATAGTTGCTAAGAAACTCAGTGATGCTTACAGTAATGTAGTAAGAGTTTCGAACAACCTCAAAGTGATGCTGAAAGTCATTTAGTAAGAGTTGCTAATGAACTCACTTTAATGCTACAGTGATGTTGTGAGAATTGCTCAACAACTCAAAATGATGCTAACAGTTATGTAGTGATAGTTGCTAAAAAACTCAAAGTGATGCTGACAGTACTGCAGTAAGAGTTGCTGCGAACCTTAAAATAATGCAATAATAATGTAGTAAGAGTTGCTACGAACCTCAAAATATTGCGACAGTGATGTCGGAAGAATTGCTAATGAACTCAAAATGATGCTAACAGTAATGGAGTGAAACTTTCGAATAACCTCAAAGTGATGCTGACAGTCATGTAGTAAGTTTTGCGACGAACCTCAAAATAATGCGACAGTAATGTAGTAAAGGTTGCCACGAACCTCAAAATATTGCGACAGTGATGTCGGAAGAATTGCTAATGAACTCAAAATGATGCTAAAAGTAATGTAGTGATAGTTGCTAATCAAGTCAGTGATGCATACAGTAATGTAGTAAGTGTTTCGAACAACCTCAAAGTGATGCTGACAGTCATGTAGTAAGAGTTGCTACGAACCTCAAAATGATGCGACAGTGATGTTAGAAGAATTGCTAATGATCTCAAAATGATGCTAACAGTAATGGAGTGAACGTTTCGAATAACCTCAAAGTGATGCTGACAGTCATGTACTAATAGTTGCTACAAACCTCAAAATAATGCGACAGTAATGTAGTAAAAGTTGCTACGAACCTCAAAATATTGCGACAGTGATGTCGGAAGAATTGCTAATGAACTTAAAATGATGCTAACAGTAATGTAGTGATAGTTGCTAATCAACTCAGTGATGCTTGCAGTAATGTAGAAAGTGTTTCGAATAACCTCAAAGTGATGCTGACAGTCATGTAGTAACAGTTGCTATGAAGCTTAAAATAATGCAACAATGATGTAGTAAGAGTTGCTACGAACCTCAAAATATTGCGACAGTGATGTCGGAAGAATTGCTAATGAACTCAAAATGATGCTAACAGTAATGGAGTGAAACTTTCGAATAACCTCAAAGTGATGCTGACAGTCATGTAGTAAGTGTTGCTACGAACCTCAAAATAATGCGACAGTAATGTCGTAAAAGTTGCTACGAACCTCAAAATATTGCGATAGTGATGTCGGAAGAATTGCTAATGAAGTCAAAATGATGCTAACAGTAATGTAGTGATAGTTGCTAATCAACTCAGTGATGCTTACAGTAATGTAGTAAGTGTTTCGAATAACCTCAAAGTGATGCTGACAGTCATGTACTAAGAGTTGCTACGAACCTCAAAATAATGCGACAGTAATGCAGTAAAAGTTGCTACGAACCTCAAAATATTGCGACAGTGATGTCGGAAGAATTGCTCATGAACTTGAAATGATGCTAACAGTAATGTAGTGATAGTTGCTAATCAAGTCAGTGATGCTTACAGTAATGTAGTAAGTGTTTCGAATAACCTCAAAGTGATGCTGACAGTCATGTAGTAAGAGTTGCTACGAACCTCAAAATAATGCGACAGTGATGTCAGAAGAATTGCTAAAGATCTCAAAATGATGCAACAGTGATGTCGGAAGAATTGCTAATGAACTCAAGATGATGCTAACAGTAATGGAGTGAAACTTTTGAATAACCTCAAAGTGATGCTGACAGTCATGTAGTAAGTGTTGCTACGAACCTCAAAATAATGCGACAGTAATGTAGTAAAAGTTGCTACGAACCTAAAAATATTGCGACAGTGATGTCGGAAGAATTGCTAATGAACTCAAGATGATGCTAACAGTAATGTAGTGATAGTTGCTAAGAAACTCAGTGATGCTTACAGTAATGTAGTAAGAGTTTCGAACAACCTCAAAGTGATGCTGAAAGTCATTTAGTAAGAGTTGCTAATGAACTGAATTTAATGCTACAGTGATGTCGTGATAATTGCTCAACAACTCAAAATGATGCTAACAGTTATGTAGTGATAGTTGCGAAAAAACTCAAAGTGATGCTGACAGTAATGTAGTAAGAGTTGCTGCGAACCTTAAAATAATGCAATAATAATGTAGTAAGAGTTGCTACAAACCTAAAATATTGCGACAGTGATGTCGGAAGAATTGCTAATGAACTCAAAATGATGCTAACAGTAATGTAGTGATAGTTGCTAATCAAGTCAGTGATGCTTACAGTAATGTAGTAAGTGTTTCGAATAAACTCAAAGTGATGCTGACAGTCATGTAGTAACAGTTGCTATGAACCTCAAAATAATGCGACAGTGATGTCGGAAGAATTGCTAATGATCTCAAAATGATGCGACAGTGATGTAGAAAGAATTGCTAATGAACTCAAAATGATGCTAACAGTAATGGAGTGAAAGTTTCGAAAAAACCTCAAAGTGATGCTGACAGTCATGTAGTAAGTTTTGCGACGAACCTCAAAATAATGCGACAGTAATGTAGTAAAGGTTGCCACGAACCTCAAAATATTGCGACAGTGATGTCGGAAGAATTGCTAATGAACTCAAAATGATGCTAACAGTAATGGAGTGAAACTTTCGAATAACCTCAAAGTGATGCTGACAGTCATGTAGTAAGTTTTGCGACGAACCTCAAAATAATGCGACAGTAATGTAGTAAAGGTTGCCACGAACCTCAAAATATTGCGACAGTGATGTCGGAAGAATTGCTAATGAACTCAAAATGATGCTAAAAGTAATGTAGTGATAGTTGCTAATCAAGTCAGTGATGCATACAGTAATGTAGTAAGTGTTTCGAACAACCTCAAAGTGATGCTGACAGTCATGTAGTAAGAGTTGCTACGAACCTCAAAATGATGCGACAGTGATGTTAGAAGAATTGCTAATGATCTCAAAATGATGCTAACAGTAATGGAGTGAACGTTTCGAATAACCTCAAAGTGATGCTGACAGTCATGTACTAATAGTTGCTACAAACCTCAAAATAATGCGACAGTAATGTAGTAAAAGTTGCTACGAACCTCAAAATATTGCGACAGTGATGTCGGAAGAATTGCTAATGAACTTAAAATGATGCTAACAGTAATGTAGTGATAGTTGCTAATCAACTCAGTGATGCTTGCAGTAATGTAGAAAGTGTTTCGAATAACCTCAAAGTGATGCTGACAGTCATGTAGTAACAGTTGCTATGAAGCTTAAAATAATGCAACAATGATGTAGTAAGAGTTGCTACGAACCTCAAAATATTGCGACAGTGATGTCGGAAGAATTGCTAATGAACTCAAAATGATGCTAACAGTAATGGAGTGAAACTTTCGAATAACCTCAAAGTGATGCTGACAGTCATGTAGTAAGTGTTGCTACGAACCTCAAAATAATGCGACAGTAATGTCGTAAAAGTTGCTACGAACCTCAAAATATTGCGATAGTGATGTCGGAAGAATTGCTAATGAAGTCAAAATGATGCTAACAGTAATGTAGTGATAGTTGCTAATCAACTCAGTGATGCTTACAGTAATGTAGTAAGTGTTTCGAATAACCTCAAAGTGATGCTGACAGTCATGTACTAAGAGTTGCTACGAACCTCAAAATAATGCGACAGTAATGCAGTAAAAGTTGCTACGAACCTCAAAATATTGCGACAGTGATGTCGGAAGAATTGCTCATGAACTTGAAATGATGCTAACAGTAATGTAGTGATAGTTGCTAATCAAGTCAGTGATGCTTACAGTAATGTAGTAAGTGTTTCGAATAACCTCAAAGTGATGCTGACAGTCATGTAGTAAGAGTTGCTACGAACCTCAAAATAATGCGACAGTGATGTCAGAAGAATTGCTAAAGATCTCAAAATGATGCAACAGTGATGTCGGAAGAATTGCTAATGAACTCAAGATGATGCTAACAGTAATGGAGTGAAACTTTTGAATAACCTCAAAGTGATGCTGACAGTCATGTAGTAAGTGTTGCTACGAACCTCAAAATAATGCGACAGTAATGTAGTAAAAGTTGCTACGAACCTAAAAATATTGCGACAGTGATGTCGGAAGAATTGCTAATGAACTCAAGATGATGCTAACAGTAATGTAGTGATAGTTGCTAAGAAACTCAGTGATGCTTACAGTAATGTAGTAAGAGTTTCGAACAACCTCAAAGTGATGCTGAAAGTCATTTAGTAAGAGTTGCTAATGAACTGAATTTAATGCTACAGTGATGTCGTGATAATTGCTCAACAACTCAAAATGATGCTAACAGTTATGTAGTGATAGTTGCGAAAAAACTCAAAGTGATGCTGACAGTAATGTAGTAAGAGTTGCTGCGAACCTTAAAATAATGCAATAATAATGTAGTAAGAGTTGCTACAAACCTAAAATATTGCGACAGTGATGTCGGAAGAATTGCTAATGAACTCAAAATGATGCTAACAGTAATGTAGTGATAGTTGCTAATCAAGTCAGTGATGCTTACAGTAATGTAGTAAGTGTTTCGAATAAACTCAAAGTGATGCTGACAGTCATGTAGTAACAGTTGCTATGAACCTCAAAATAATGCGACAGTGATGTCGGAAGAATTGCTAATGATCTCAAAATGATGCGACAGTGATGTAGAAAGAATTGCTAATGAACTCAAAATGATGCTAACAGTAATGGAGTGAAAGTTTCGAAAAAACCTCAAAGTGATGCTGACAGTCATGTTGTAAGTGTTGCTATGAACCTCAAAATATTGCGACAGTGATGTCGGAAGAATTGCTAATGAACTCAAAATGATGCTAACAGTAATGGAGTGAAACTTTCGAATAACCTCAAAGTGATGCTGACAGTCATGCACTAAGAGTTGCTACGAACCTCAAAATAATGCGACAGTAATGTAGTAAAAGTTGCTACGAACCTCAAAATACTGCGACAGTGATGTCGGAAGAATTGCTAATGAACTCAAAATGATGTTAACAGTAATGTAGTGATAGTTGCTAATCAACTCAGTGATGCTTACAGGAATGTAGTAAGTGTTTCGAATAACCTCAAAGTGATGCTGACAGTCATGTACGAAGAGTTGCTACGAACCTCAAAATAATGCGACAGTCATGTTCGAAGAGTTGCTACGAACCTCAAAATAATGCAAAAGTAATGTAGTAAAAGGTGCAACGAACCTCAAAATATTGCGACAGTGATGTCGGAAGAATTGCGAATGAACTCAAAATGATGCTAAAAGTAATGTAGTGATAGTTGCTAATTAACTCAGTGATGCTTACAGTAATGTAGTAAGTGTTTCGAACAACCTAAAAGTGATGCTGTCAGTCATGTGGTAACAGTTGCTTCTAACCTCAAAATGATGCTAACAGTAATGTAGTGATAGTTGCTAATAAACTCAGTGATGCTTACAGTAATGTAGTAAGTTTTTCAAACAATCTCAAAGTGATGCTGACAGTCATGTAGTAAGAGTTGCTACTAACCTCAATTAGATGCGACAGTGATGTCTATGAATTGCTAATAAACTCAAAATGAAGCTAACAGTATTGTAGTGATAGTTACTAATAAACTCAAAATGATGCTAAAAGTAATGTAGTGATAGTTGCTAATAAACTCAAAATGATGCTAAAAGTAATGTAGTGATAGTTGCTAATCAAGTCAGTAATGCTTACAGTAATGTAGTAAGAGTTTCGACCAACCTCAAAGTGATGCTGAAAGTCATTTAGTAAGAGTTGCTAATGAACTGATTTTAATGCTACAGTGATGTCGTGAGAATTGCTCAACAACTCAAAATGATGCTAACAGTTATGTAGTGATAGTTGCTAATAAACTCAAAGTGATGCTGACAGTAATGTAGTAAGAGTTGCTACGAACCTCAAAATAATGTGACAGTGATGTCACAAGAATTGCTAATGATGTCAAAATGATGCGACAGTCATGTAGTAAGAATTGCTAATGAACTCAAAATGATGTTAAAAGTAATGTAGTGATAGTTGCTAATCAACTCAGTGACGCTTACAGTAATGTAGTAACTGTTTCGAACAACCTAAAAGTGATGCTGAAAGTCATGTAGTAAGAGTTGCTACGAACCTTTAAATAATGCAACAGTAATGTAGTAAGAGTTGCTACGAACCTCAAAATAATGCGACAGTGATGTCGGAAGAATTGCTAATGATCTCAAAATGATGCGACAGTGATGTAGTAAGAGTTGCTACGAACCTCAAAATAATGCGACAGTGATGTCGGAAGAATCGCTAATGAACTCAAAATGATGCTAACAGCAATGGAGTGAAAGTTTCGAATAACCTCAAAGTGATGCTGACAGTCATGTAGGAAGAGTTGCAACGAACCTCAAAATAATGCGACAGTAATGTAGTAAAAGTTGCTACGAACCTCAAAATATTTCGACAGTGATGTCGGAGGAATTTCTAATGAACTCAAGATGATGCTAACAGTGATGTAGTGATAGTTGCTAATCAACTCAGTGATGCTTACAGTAATGTAAGTGTTTCGAAGAACCTCAAAGTGATGCTGACAGTCATGTAGTAAGAGTTGCTACGAACCTCAAAATAATGTGACAGTGATGTCAGAAGAATTGCTAATGATCTCAAAATGATGCGATAGTGATTTAGTAAGAATTGCTAATGAACTCAAAATTATGCTAACATGAATGGAGTGAAAGTTTCGAATAACCTCAAAGTGATGCTGACAGTCATGTAGTAAGAGTTAATACGATCATCAAAATATTGCGACAGTGATTTCGGAAGAATTGCTAATGATCTCAAAATGATGCGACAGTGATGTCGGAAGAATTGCTAATGAACTCAAGATGATGCTAACAGCAATGTAGTGATAGTTGCTAAGAAACTCAGTGATGCTTACAGTAATGTAGTAAGAGTTTCGAACAACCTCAAAGTGATGCTGACAGTCATTTAGTAAGACTTGCTAATGAACTCAATTCAATGCTACAGTGATGTCGTGAGAATTGCTCATGAACTCAAAATGATGCTAACAGTTATGTAGTGATAGTTGCTAATGAACTCAAAGTGATGCTGACAGTAATGTAGTAAGAGTTGCTACGAACCTTAAAATAATGCAACAATAATGTAGTAAGAGTTGCTACGAACCTCAAAATGATGTGACAGTGATGTCAGAAGAATTGCTAATGATCTCAAAATGATGCGACAGTGATGTCAGAAGAATTGCTAATGATCTCAAATTGATGCGACAGTGATGTCGTAAGAATTGCTAATGAACTCAAAATGATGCTAAAAGTAATATAGTGATAGTTGCTAATCAACTCAGTGATGCTTACAGTAATGTACTAAGTGTTTCGAACAACCTCAAAGTGATGCTGACAGTCATGCAGTAAGAGTTGCTACGAACCTCAAAATAATGCGACAGTGATGTCAGAAGAATTGCTAAAGATCTCAAAATGATGCGACAGTGATTTTGTAAAAATTGCTAATGAAGTCAAAATGATGCTAACAGTAATGGAGTGAACGTTTCGAATAACCTCAAAGTGATGCTGACAGTCATGTAGAAAGAGTTTCTACGAACCTCAAAACAATGCGACAGTGATGTCAGAAGAATTGCTCATGATCTCAAAATGATGCTACAGTGATTTAGTAAGAATTGCTAATGAACTCAAAATGATGCTAACATTAATGAAATGAAAGTTTCGAATAACCTAAAAGTGATGCTGATAGAAATGTAGTAAGAGTTAATACGAACCTAAAAATATTGCGACAGTGATGTCGGAAGAATTGCTAATGATCTCAAAATGATGCGACAGTGATGTCGTAAGAATTGCTAATGAACTCAAGATGATGCAAACAGTAATGTAGCAATAGTTGCTAAAAAACTCAGTGATGCTTACAGTAATGTAGTAAGAGTTTCGAACAACCTCAAAGTGATGCTGACAGTCATGTAGTAAGTGTTTCGAAAAACTTCAAAGTGATGCTGAAAGTCATGTAGTAAGAGTTGCTACGAAACTCAAAATAATGCGACAGTGATGTCAGAAGAATTGCTAAAGATCTCAAAATGATGCGACAGTGATTTAGTAAGAATTGCTAATGAACTCAAAATGCTGCTCACAGTAATGGAGTGAAAGTTTCGAATAACCTCAAAGTGATGCTGACAGTCATGTAGTAAGAGTTGCTACGAAACTCAAAATAATGCGACAGTAATGTAGTAAAAGTTGCTACGAACCTCAAAATATTGCGACAGTGACATCGGAAGAATTGCTATTGAACTCAAAATGATGCTAACAGTAATGTAGTGATAGTTGCCAATCAACTCAGTGATGCTTACAGTAATGTAGTAAGAGTTTCGAACAACCTCAAAATGATGCTGACAGTCATGTAGTAACAGTTGCTACGACCCTCAAAATAATGCGACAGTGATGTAAGAAGAATTGCGAAAGATCTCAAAATGATGCGACAGTGATTTAGTAAGAATTGCGAATGAAATCAAAATGGTGCTAACAGTAATGTAGTAAGAGTTTCGAACAACCTCAAAGTGATGCTGAATGTCATGTAGTAAGACTTGCTACGAACCTCAAAATAATGCGACAGTGATGTCAGAAGAATTGCTAAAGATCTCAAAATGATGCGACAGTGATTTAGTAAGAATTGCTAATGAACTCAAAATGCTGCTAACAGTAATGGAGTGAACATTTCAAACAACCTCAAAGTGATGCTGACAGTCATGTAGTAAGTGTTGCTACGAACCTCAAAATATTGCAACAGTGATGTTGGTAGAATTTCTAATAAACTAAAAATAATGCGACAGTGATGTAGTAAGAATTGCGAATGAACTCAAAATGATGCTAACAGTAATGTAGTGATAGTTGCTAATAAACTCAAAGTGATGCTGAGAGTCATGCAGTAAGAGTTGCTACGAACCTTAAAATAATGCAACAATAATGTAGTAAGAGTTGCAAAGAACCTCAAAATGATGTGACAGTGATGTCGGAAGAATTGCTAATGATCTCAAAATGATGCGACAGTGATGTAGTAAGAATTGCTAATGAACTCAAAATGATGCTAACAGTAATGGAGTGAAAGTTTCGAATAACCTCAAAGTGATGCTGACAGTCATGTACTAAGAGTTGGTACGAACCTCAAAATAATGCGACAGTAAAGGAGTAAAAGTTGCTACAAACCTCAAAATATTGTGACAGTGATGTCGGAAGAATTGCTAATGATCTCAAAATGATGCTAACAGTAATGTAGTGATAGTTGCTAATCAAGTCAGTAATGCTTACAGTAATGTAGTAAGTGTTTCGAAGAACCTCAAAGTGATGCTGACAGTCATGTTGTAAGAGTTGCTCCGAACCTCAAAATAATGCGACAGTAATGTAGTAAAAGTTGCTACAAACCTCAAAATATTGCGACAGTGATGTCGGAAGAATTGCTAATGAACTCAAAATGATGCGAACAGTAATGTAGTGATAGTTGCTAATCAAGTCAGTACTGCTTACAGTAATGTAGTAAGTGTTTCGAAGAACCTCAAAGTGATGCTCACAGTCATGTAGTAAGAGTTGCTACGAACCTCAAAATAATGCGACAGTGATGTCAGAAGAATTGCTAAAGATCTCAAAATGATGCGACAGTGATGTCAGAAGAATTGGTAATGATCTCAAAATGATGCTAACAGTAATGTAGTGATAGTTGCTAATAAACTCAAAGTGATGCTGACAGTAATGTAGTAAGAGTTGCTACGAACCTTAAAATAATGCAACAATAATGGAGTAAGAGTTGCTACGAACCTCAAAATATTGCGACAGTGATGTCGGAAGAATTGCTAATGAACTCTAAATGATGCTAACAGTAATGGAGTGAAACTTTCGAATAACCTCAAAGTGATGCTGACAGTCATGTAGTAAGTGTTGCTACGAACCTCAAAATAATGCGACAGTAATGTAGTAAAAGTTGCTACGAACCCCAAATATTGCGACAGTGATGTCGGAAGAATTGCTCATGAACTCAAAATGATGCTAACAGTAATGTCGTGATAGTTGCTATAAACTCAGTGGTGCTAAAAGCAATGTAGTAAGTGTTTCGAATAACCTCAAAGTGATGCTGACAGTCATGTAGTAAAAGTTGCTACGAACCTCAAAATAATGCGACAGTGATGTCGGAAGAATTGCTAATGATCTCAAAATGATGCTAACAGTAATGGAGTGAAAGTTGCTAATAAACTCAAAGTGATGCTGAGAGTCATGCAGTAAGAGTTGCTACGAACCTTAAAATAATGCAACAATAATGTAGTAAGAGTTGCAAAGAACCTCAAAATGATGTGACAGTGATGTCGGAAGAATTGCTAATGATCTCAAAATGATGCGACAGTGATGTAGTAAGAATTGCTAATGAACTCAAAATGATGCTAACAGTAATGGAGTGAAAGTTTCGAATAACCTCAAAGTGATGCTGACAGTCATGTACTAAGAGTTGGTACGAACCTCAAAATAATGCGACAGTAAAGGAGTAAAAGTTGCTACAAACCTCAAAATATTGTGACAGTGATGTCGGAAGAATTGCTAATGATCTCAAAATGATGCTAACAGTAATGTAGTGATAGTTGCTAATCAAGTCAGTAATGCTTACAGTAATGTAGTAAGTGTTTCGAAGAACCTCAAAGTGATGCTGACAGTCATGTTGTAAGAGTTGCTCCGAACCTCAAAATAATGCGACAGTAATGTAGTAAAAGTTGCTACAAACCTCAAAATATTGCGACAGTGATGTCGGAAGAATTGCTAATGAACTCAAAATGATGCGAACAGTAATGTAGTGATAGTTGCTAATCAAGTCAGTACTGCTTACAGTAATGTAGTAAGTGTTTCGAAGAACCTCAAAGTGATGCTCACAGTCATGTAGTAAGAGTTGCTACGAACCTCAAAATAATGCGACAGTGATGTCAGAAGAATTGCTAAAGATCTCAAAATGATGCGACAGTGATGTCAGAAGAATTGGTAATGATCTCAAAATGATGCTAACAGTAATGTAGTGATAGTTGCTAATAAACTCAAAGTGATGCTGACAGTAATGTAGTAAGAGTTGCTACGAACCTTAAAATAATGCAACAATAATGGAGTAAGAGTTGCTACGAACCTCAAAATATTGCGACAGTGATGTCGGAAGAATTGCTAATGAACTCTAAATGATGCTAACAGTAATGGAGTGAAACTTTCGAATAACCTCAAAGTGATGCTGACAGTCATGTAGTAAGTGTTGCTACGAACCTCAAAATAATGCGACAGTAATGTAGTAAAAGTTGCTACGAACCCCAAATATTGCGACAGTGATGTCGGAAGAATTGCTCATGAACTCAAAATGATGCTAACAGTAATGTCGTGATAGTTGCTATAAACTCAGTGGTGCTAAAAGCAATGTAGTAAGTGTTTCGAATAACCTCAAAGTGATGCTGACAGTCATGTAGTAAAAGTTGCTACGAACCTCAAAATAATGCGACAGTGATGTCGGAAGAATTGCTAATGATCTCAAAATGATGCTAACAGTAATGGAGTGAAAGTTTCGAATAACCTCAAAGTGATGCTGACAGTCATGTAGTAAGTGTTGCTACGAACCTCAAAATATTGCGACAGTGATGTCAGAAGAATTGCTAATGAACTCAAAATGATGCTAACAGTAATGTAGTGATAGTTGCATATCAACTCAGTGATGCTGACAGTGATGTAGTAAGTGTTTCGAACAACCTCAAAGTGATGCTGACAGTCTTGTACTAAGAGTTGCTACGAACCTCAAAATAATGCGACAGTGATGTCGGAAGAATTGCTAATGAACTCAAGATGATGCTAACAGTAATTGAGTGAAACTTTCGAATAACCTCAAAGTGATGCAGACAGTCATGTAGTAAGTGTTGCTACGAACCTCAAAGTGATGCGACAGTAATGTAGTAGAAGTTGCTACGAACCTCAAAATATTGCGACAGCGATGTCGGAAGAATTGCTAATGAACTCAAGATGATGCTAACAGTCATGTAGTGATAGTTGCTAAGAAACTCAGTGATGATTACAGTAATGTAGAAAGAGTTTCGAACAACCTCAAAGTGATGCTAACAGTCATTTAGTAAGAGTTGCTAATGAACTCAATTTAATGCTAAAGTGATGTCGTGAGAATTGCTCAACAACTCAAAATGATGCTAACAGTAATGTAGTGAAAGTTGCAAATAAACTCAAAGTGATGCTGAACAGTAATGTAGTAAGAGTTGCTACAAACCTTAAAATAATGCAACAATAATGTAGTAAGAGTTGCTACGAACATCAAAATAATGTGACAGTGATGTCAGAAGAATTGCTAATGATCTCAAAATGATGCGACAGTGATGTAGTAAGAATTGCTAATGAACTCAAAACGATGCTAACAGTAATAGAGTGAAAGTTTCGAATAACCTCAAAGTGATGCTGACAGTCATGTAGTAAGAGTTGCTACGAAACTCAAAATAATGCGACAGTAATGTAGTAAAAGTTGCTGCTAACCTCAAAATATTGCGACAGTGATGTCGGAAGAATTGCAAATGAACTCAAAATGATGCTAACAGTAATGTAGTGATAGTTGCTAATCAACTCATTGATGCTGACAGTGATGTAGTAAGTGTTTCGAACAACCTCAAAGTGATGCTGACAGTCATGTAGTAAGAGTTGCTACAAACCTCAAAATATTGCGACAGTGATGTCGGAAGAATTGCTAATGAACTCAAAATGATGCTAACAGTAATGTAGTGATAGTTGCTAATAAACTCAGTGATGCTTACAGTAATGTAGTAAGTGTTTCGAAGAACTTCAAAGTGATGCTGACAGTCATGTTGTAAGAGTTGCTACGAACCTCAAAATAATGCGACAGTAATGTCGTAAAAGTTGCTACAAACCTCAAAATATTGCGACGGTGATGTCGTAAGAATTGCTAATGAACTCAAAATGATGCTAACAGCAATGGAGTGAAAGTTTCGAATAACCTCAAAGATATGCTGACAGTCATGTACTAAGAGTTGCTAAGAGCCTCAAAATAATGTGACAGTAATGTAGTAGAAGTTGCTACGAACCTCAAAATATTGCGACAGCGATGTCGGAAGAATTGCTAATGAACTCAAGATGATGCTAACAGTCATGTAGTGATAGTTGCTAAGAAACTCAGTGATGATTACAGTAATGTAGAAAGAGTTTCGAACAACCTCAAAGTGATGCTAACAGTCATTTAGTAAGAGTTGCTAATGAACTCAATTTAATGCTAAAGTGATGTCGTGAGAATTGCTCAACAACTCAAAATGATGCTAACAGTAATGTAGTGATAGTTGCTAATAAACTCAAAATGATGCTAACAGTAATGTAGTGAAAGTTGCAAATAAACTCAAAGTGATGCTGAACAGTAATGTAGTAAGAGTTGCTACAAACCTTAAAATAATGCAACAATAATGTAGTAAGAGTTGCTACGAACCTCAAAATAATGTGACAGTGATGTCAGAAGAATTGCTAATGATCTCAAAATGATGCGACAGTGATGTAGTAAGAATTGCTAATGAAGTCAAAACGATGCTAACAGTAATAGAGTAAGTGTTTCGAACAACCTCAAAGTGATGCTGACAGTCATGTAGTAAGAGTTGCTACAAACCTCAAAATATTGCGACAGTGATGTCGGAAGAATTGCTAATGAACTCAAAATGATGCTAACAGTAATGTAGTGATAGTTGCTAATCAACTCAGTGATGCTTACAGTAATGTAGTAAGTGTTTCGAAGAACTTCAAAGTGATGCTGACAGTCATGTTGTAAGAGTTGCTACGAACCTCAAAATAATGCGACAGTAATGTCGTAAAAGTTGCTACAAACCTCAAAATATTGCGACGGTGATGTCGGAAGAATTGCTAATGAACTCAAAATGATGCTAACAGTAATGTAGTCATAGTTGCTAATCAAGTCAGTAATGCTTACAGTAATGTAGTAAGTGTTTCAAAGAACCTCAAAGTGATGCTGACAGTCATGGAGTAAGAGTTGCTACGAACCTCAAAATATTGCGACAGTGATGTCAGAAGAATTGCTAATGAACTCAAAATGATGCTAACAGTAATGTAGTGATAGTTGCATATCAACTCAGTGATGCTGACAGTGATGTAGTAAGTGTTTCGAACAACCTCAAAGTGATGCTGACAGTCTTGTACTAAGAGTTGCTACGAACCTCAAAATAATGCGACAGTGATGTCGGAAGAATTGCTAATGAACTCAAGATGATGCTAACAGTAATTGAGTGAAACTTTCGAATAACCTCAAAGTGATGCAGACAGTCATGTAGTAAGTGTTGCTACGAACCTCAAAGTGATGCGACAGTAATGTAGTAGAAGTTGCTACGAACCTCAAAATATTGCGACAGCGATGTCGGAAGAATTGCTAATGAACTCAAGATGATGCTAACAGTCATGTAGTGATAGTTGCTAAGAAACTCAGTGATGATTACAGTAATGTAGAAAGAGTTTCGAACAACCTCAAAGTGATGCTAACAGTCATTTAGTAAGAGTTGCTAATGAACTCAATTTAATGCTAAAGTGATGTCGTGAGAATTGCTCAACAACTCAAAATGATGCTAACAGTAATGTAGTGATAGTTGCTAATAAACTCAAAATGATGCTAACAGTAATGTAGTGAAAGTTGCAAATAAACTCAAAGTGATGCTGAACAGTAATGTAGTAAGAGTTGCTACAAACCTTAAAATAATGCAACAATAATGTAGTAAGAGTTGCTACGAACATCAAAATAATGTGACAGTGATGTCAGAAGAATTGCTAATGATCTCAAAATGATGCGACAGTGATGTAGTAAGAATTGCTAATGAACTCAAAACGATGCTAACAGTAATAGAGTGAAAGTTTCGAATAACCTCAAAGTGATGCTGACAGTCATGTAGTAAGAGTTGCTACGAAACTCAAAATAATGCGACAGTAATGTAGTAAAAGTTGCTGCTAACCTCAAAATATTGCGACAGTGATGTCGGAAGAATTGCAAATGAACTCAAAATGATGCTAACAGTAATGTAGTGATAGTTGCTAATCAACTCATTGATGCTGACAGTGATGTAGTAAGTGTTTCGAACAACCTCAAAGTGATGCTGACAGTCATGTAGTAAGAGTTGCTACAAACCTCAAAATATTGCGACAGTGATGTCGGAAGAATTGCTAATGAACTCAAAATGATGCTAACAGTAATGTAGTGATAGTTGCTAATAAACTCAGTGATGCTTACAGTAATGTAGTAAGTGTTTCGAAGAACTTCAAAGTGATGCTGACAGTCATGTTGTAAGAGTTGCTACGAACCTCAAAATAATGCGACAGTAATGTCGTAAAAGTTGCTACAAACCTCAAAATATTGCGACGGTGATGTCGTAAGAATTGCTAATGAACTCAAAATGATGCTAACAGCAATGGAGTGAAAGTTTCGAATAACCTCAAAGATATGCTGACAGTCATGTACTAAGAGTTGCTAAGAGCCTCAAAATAATGTGACAGTAATGTAGTAGAAGTTGCTACGAACCTCAAAATATTGCGACAGCGATGTCGGAAGAATTGCTAATGAACTCAAGATGATGCTAACAGTCATGTAGTGATAGTTGCTAAGAAACTCAGTGATGATTACAGTAATGTAGAAAGAGTTTCGAACAACCTCAAAGTGATGCTAACAGTCATTTAGTAAGAGTTGCTAATGAACTCAATTTAATGCTAAAGTGATGTCGTGAGAATTGCTCAACAACTCAAAATGATGCTAACAGTAATGTAGTGATAGTTGCTAATAAACTCAAAATGATGCTAACAGTAATGTAGTGAAAGTTGTAAATAAACTCAAAGTGATGCTGACAGTAATGTAGTAAGAGTTGCTACAAACCTTAAAATAATGCAACAATAATGTAGTAAGAGTTGCTACGAACCTCAAAATAATGTGACAGTGATGTCAGAAGAATTGCTAATGATCTCAAAATGATGCGACAGTGATGTAGTAAGAATTGCTAATGAAGTCAAAACGATGCTAACAGTAATAGAGTAAGTGTTTCGAACAACCTCAAAGTGATGCTGACAGTCATGTAGTAAGAGTTGCTACAAACCTCAAAATATTGCGACAGTGATGTCGGAAGAATTGCTAATGAACTCAAAATGATGCTAACAGTAATGTAGTGATAGTTGCTAATCAACTCAGTGATGCTTACAGTAATGTAGTAAGTGTTTCGAAGAACTTCAAAGTGATGCTGACAGTCATGTTGTAAGAGTTGCTACGAACCTCAAAATAATGCGACAGTAATGTCGTAAAAGTTGCTACAAACCTCAAAATATTGCGACGGTGATGTCGGAAGAATTGCTAATGAACTCAAAATGATGCTAACAGTAATGTAGTCATAGTTGCTAATCAAGTCAGTAATGCTTACAGTAATGTAGTAAGTGTTTCAAAGAACCTCAAAGTGATGCTGACAGTCATGGAGTAAGAGTTGCTACGAACCTCAAAATATTGCGACAGTGATGTCGGAAGAATTGCTAATGAACTTAAAATGATGCTAACAGTAATGTAGTGATTGTTGCTAATCAACTCAGTGATGCTTGCAGTAATGTAGTAAGTGTTTCGAATAACCTCAAAGTGATGCTGACAGTCATGTAGCAAGAGTTGCTACGAACCTCAAAATAATGCGACAGTGATGTCAGAAGAATTGCTAAAGATCTCAAAATGATGCGACAGTGATGTCAGAAGAATTGGTCATGATCTCAAAATGATGGTAACAGTAATGGAGTGAACGTTTCGAAAAACCTCAAAGTGATGCTGACAGTCATGTAGTAAGAGTTGCTGTGAACCTAAAAAAAAATGCGACAGTGATGTCAGAAGAATTGCTAAAGATCTCAAAATGATGCGAAAGTGATGTCAGAAGAATTGCTAATGAACTCAAAATGATGCTAACAGTAATGGAGTGAACGTTTCGAATAACCTCAAAGTGATGCTGAAAGTCATGTAGTAAGTGTTGCTACAAACCTCAAGATAATGCGACAGTCATGTAGTAAAAGTTGCTCCGAACCTCAAAATATTGCGACAGTGATGTCGGAAGAATTGTTAATGAACTCAAGATGATGCCAACAGTAATGTAGCGATAGTTGCTAAGAAACTCAGTGATGCTTAAAGTAATGTAGTAAGAGTTTCGAACAACCTCAAAGTGATGCTGACAGTCATTGAGTAAGAGTTGCTAATGAACTCAATTCAATGCTACAGTGATGTCGTGAGAATTGCTCATTAACTCAAAATGATGCTAACAGTAATGTAGTGATAGTTGCTAAAAAACTCAAAGTGATGCTGACAGTCATGTAGTAAGAGTTGCTACGAACCTCAAAATAATGCGACAGTAATGTAGTAAAAGTTGCTACAAACCTCAAAATATTGCGACAGTGATGTCAGAAGAATTGCTAATGAACTCAAGATGATGCTAACAGTAATGGAGAGAAAGTTTCGAATAACCTCAAAGTGATGCTGACAGTCATGTAGTAAGTGTTGCTACAAACCTCAAAATAATGCGACAGTGATGTCACAAGAATTGCTTAAGATCTCAAAATGATGCGACAGTGATTTAGTAAGAATTGCTAATGAACTCAAAAAGATGCTAACAGTAATGGAGTGAACCTTTCGAATAACCTCAAAGTGATGCTGACAGTCATGTACTAAGAGTTGCTACGAACCTCATAATAATGCGATAGTAATGTAGTAAAAGTTGCTACGAACCTCAAAATATTGCGACAGTGATGTCGGAAGAATTGCTAATGAACTTAAAATGATGCTAAAAGTAATGTAGTGATAGTTGCTAATCAACTCAGTGATGCTGACAATAATGTGGTAAGTGTTTCGAATAACCTCAAAGTGATGCTGACAGTCATGTAGTAACAGTTGCTACGAACCTCAAAATAATGCGACAGTGATGTCAGAAGAATTGCTAATGATCTAAAAATGATGTGACAGTGATGTAGTAAGAGTTGCCATGAACCTCAAAATAATGCGACAGTGATGTCGGAAGAATTGCTAATGATCTCAAAATGATGCGACAGTGATGTAGTAAGAATTGCGAATGAACTCAAAATGATGCTAAGAGTAATGGAGTGAAAGTTTCGAATAACCTCAAAGTGATGCTGACAGTCATGTAGTAAGTGTTGCTACGAACCTCAAAATATTGCGACAGTGATGTCGGAAGAATTGCTAATGAACTCAAAATGATGCTAACAGTAATGTAGTGATAGTTGCTAATTAACTCAGTGATGCTTACAGTAATGTAGTAAGTGTTTCGAACAACCTAAAAGTGATGCTCTCAGTCATGTTGTAACAGTTGCTTCTAACCTCAAAATGAAGCTAACAGTAATGTAGTGATAATTGCGAATAAACTCAAAGTGATGCTGACAGTAATGTAGTAGGAGTTGCTACGAACCATCAAATAATGCAACAGTAATGTTGTAAGAGTTGCTACGAACATCAAAATAATGCTACAGTGATGTCAGAAGAATTGCTGATGATCTCAAAATGATGCGACAGTGATATAGTAAGAATTGCTAATGAACTCAAAATGATGCTAGCAGTAATTGAGTGAACATTTCGAATAACCTCAAAGTGATGCTGACAGTCATGTAGTAAGAGTTGCTACGAACCTCAAAATAATGCAACAGTGATGTCAGAAGAATTGCTAAAGATCTCAAAATGATGCGATAGTGATGTCAGAAGAATTGGTAATGATCTCAAAATGATGCTAACAGTAATGGAGTGAACGTTTCAAATAACCTCAAAGTGATGCTGACAGTGATGTACGAAGAGTTGCTACCAACCTCAAAATAATGCGACAGTCATGTAGTAAAAGTTGCTACGAACCTCAAAATAATGCGACAGTGATGTCAGAAGAATTGCTAATGATCTCAAAATGATGCGACAGTGACGTAGTAAGAATCGCTAATGAACTCAAAATGATGCTAACAGTAATGGAGTGAAGGTTTAGAATAACCTCAAAGTGATGCTGACAGTCATGTAGTAAGAGTTGCTACAAACCTCAAGATAATGCGACCGTCATGTAGTAAAAGTTGCTCCGAACCTCAAAATATTGCGACAGTGATGTCGGAAGAATTGTTAATGAACTCAAGATGATGCTAATAGTAATGTAGCGATAGTTGCTAAGAAACTCAGTGATGCTTAAAGTAATGTAGTAAGAGTTTCGAACAACCTCAAAGTGATGCTGACAGTCATTTAGTAAGAGTTGCTAATGAACTCAATTCAATGCTACAGTGATGTCGTGAGAATTGCTCATTAACTCAAAATGATGCTAACAGTAATGTAGTGATAGTTGCTAATCAACTCAGTGATGCTTACAGTCATGTAGTAAGAGTTGCTTCTAACCTCAAAATAATGCGACAGTAATTTAGTAAAAGTTGCTACAAACCTCAAAATATTGCGACAGTGATGTCAGAAGAATTGCTAATGAACTCAAGATGATGCTAACAGTAATGGAGTGAACGTTTCGAATAACCTCAAAGTGATGCTGACAGTCATGTCCTAAGAGTTGCTACGAACCTCATAATAATGCGACAGTAATGTAGTAAAAGTTGCTACGTACCTCAAAATATTGCGACAGTGATGTCGGAAGAATTGCGAATGAACTTAAAATGATGCTAACAGTAATGTAGTGATAGTTGCTAATCAACTCAGTGATGCTTACAGTAATGTACTTAGTGTTTCGAATAACCTCAAAGTGATGCTGACAGTCATGCAGTAACAGTTGCTACGAACCTCAAAATAATGCGACAGTGATGTCGGAAGAATTGCTAATGATCTCAAAATGATGCGACAGTGATGTAGTAAGAATTGCTAATGAACTCAAAATGATGCTAACAGTAATCTAGTGATAGTTGCTAATCAACTCAGTGATGCTTACAGTAATGTACTAAGTGTTTTGAATAACCTCAAAGTGATGCTGACAGTCATGTAGGATGAGTTGCTACGAACCTAAAAATAATGCGACATTAATGTAATAAAAGTTGCTACGAACCTTAAAATATTGCGACAGTGATGTCGGAAGAATTGCTAATGAACTCAAAATGATGCTAATAGTAATGTGGTGATAGTTGCTAATCAACTCAAAGTGATGCTGATAGTAATATAGTAAGTGTTTCGAACAACCTCAAAGTGATTCTGACAGTCATGTAGTAAGGGTTGCTACGAACCTTAAAAAATGCAACAGTAAAGCAGTAAGAGTTGCTTCGAACCTCAAAATAATGCGACAGTGATGTCAGAAGAATTGGTAATGATCTCAAGATGATGCTAACAATAATGTAGTGATAGTTGCGAATGAACTCAGTGATGCTTACAGTAATGTAGTAAGAGTTTCGAACAACCTCAAAGTGATGCTGACAGTCATGTAGTAAGTGTTTCGAACAACTTCAAAGTGATGCTGACAGTCATGTAGTAAGAGTTGCTAATGAAGTCAATTTAATGCTACAGTGATGTCATAAGAAATGCTAATAAACTCAAAATGATGCTAACAGTAATGTCGTGATAGTTGCTAATAAACTCAAAGTGATGCTGACAGTAATGTAGCAAGAGTTGCTAATAACCTCAAAATAATGCAACAGTGATGTTGGAAGAATTGCTATTGATCTCAAAATGATGTGACAGTGCTGGCGTAAGAATTGCAAATGAACTCAAAATGATGCTAACAGTAACGGAGTGACATTTTCGAATAACCTCAAAATGATGCTAACAGTAATCTAGTAAGAGCTGCTAATAACCTCAAAATGATGACAGGAATTTAGTAAGAGCTGCTAAAAACCTAAAAATAATGCTACAGTTATGTAGGAAGAATTGTAAATGAATTCAAAAATGATGCTGACAGTAATGTAGTGATAGTTGCTCATCAAGTCAGTGATGCTGACAGTCATGTAGGATGAGTTGCTACGAACCTAAAAATAATGCGATAGTTATTTCGTAAGAATTGCTAATGATCCCAAAATGATGCTAATGGTAATGTAGTGATAATTGCTAATAACTTCAAAGTGATGCGAACAGTAATGTAGTAAGAGTTGAAACTAGAACAACAAACTGTCCTCTGATGGTTGGACAGGTTGCTTTGGTCCGTCCTCTCACTCATCATTAAAAGCCCTTATTACTCATCATTCATCCAATCTGACACTCACGTCTGCAGTGGGGAATCCCCAGCAACCCACGGCCCACATGGAGAAGTCTCGGCCAATCACGTGGGGCCTGCAGCGGCACCGACCACCAAATGGCTCGCAGGTGTCACTCTCAGCTCCAACCTCATGGCAGGCACAAGGCAGGGCGCCGTTGTTGAAGAGAGCCCAAGAGACACAGCTGAGCTGAGACAGAATGGAGACCAAGGACAGGAGGGACGACAGAGAAAAAGGAAACGTTAGCGAGACATTTTAGGAAAATTAGTTTAGTGGGGAAACGGTTCTTAGCCAAACTTGCTAAATGGAAGGACAACAAAAAAACAAAGATCTTCAAAAGAAAATTAGCACAAAATGAAACCCTGCAAGAGAAAGTAAATCAAGAACTAAATATTCTTGAGGCTCAGGTCTTTAGTTCCAATGCTTGTAAATGACATCTGAATGCATTCACAACCCAAATCTGAGCAGACAGAAGCGTCCCAGTCAGGCCCAGTTTAGTTCCTCCAGAACATTCAGGGATACAGAACATGGACCAACTCAGGCTGAGAGACACCGACTTGACATGAAAGCTGTTGAGGCCACAGTTGCTGATGAAGTGGTCAGATTTCTCCAGTGGTTCTTGGTTCAGGGAGCTGGAGCTGGAGCTGCTCTCAGGCACCACCAGGACGTAATCCTGGAGAGACAGAAGGAAGAAGTCCAGGCCTGACAGAGGAGAAGGAGGCACAGAGTAGAAACAGCAGATACGTGTGGGGAAAGGGAGAGGGTATCAGTCCAGCAGAGGAGCAGGAAACCTACCACCACAGGGCTCTGCCTGCAGGAACCTGCAGGTGAGGAGGACCTGGTGGTCCGGCACATCCAGAATGATCTGGTTTTCAAACACCGGCACGTTTCGGCAGCCGTAAGCGTGGGGACAGAAGGAGGCGTTGGCGTGGCCTGAAAGACACAAACAACCATCTCCATTTGAACGTTTCTCAAACAGCCGGAGCAGGAAAGCTAAGATGAATCAAAGATCCTCCACCCTGCCAGATCCGACCCTGGTAATGTAGACCTGCACAGGGTGGGTGGGGTGGAGCGGCTGGTGGTGGTGGAGGATGAAGACGTATCTGCCCAAAGCCTGGACACGGTGGAGTCCACCGCAGCGTTCTGAGTAGAAGGATGAGAGCGATGTTCAATGGTACATGTTTTCTTTCCTGAACCGCCGATGTTTCCAATCACGAATCTCAGTCATGAGATTTGAACATCATGGAGGAGTTCAAAAGTGTCAAACTGGGCCGGTCTCCATTTTATGAGTCCGGAGACCGAGGATAAAACTACAAGTCCCTGGTTCAGATTTGACTCTTCTGAATCCAAACACAGCAGCGTTCTTCCACCAGGCCAGATGAGTTGATCATGATAACAAGATATCTTCATGCTACTACAACACACAAACTCATCACCAGAAAAGACTTCATGGTGGAACAACAAATCTCCTCCCAATGGGAAAAACATTGAGTTGAACAATCAACTTTTCCATGATGACATGGAGAGCTTGGCAGCAGCAGCAGGCTTCCATTGGGGGCTGATATGCCAGCTCCACTTAGCCTTCTTTGGAATGGTTTCACCTGGAGTGATGCTGTTATTGAGACCTTTTATCTGGAACAACACCACCTGCATGGAGACTGAGGACTTCAACAGATGCAGATGTATGATGCGGACTTTGTGCTAAAAACAGCAGAAAAAAAAAGACAAAAAGGGGAGAATTTTAACAAAAGTATGCAAATGAGCTGAAGATCAAAATACAAAAAGTAAATCAAGGTTTTTTTCAAATGATTGCCAGCTATTTAGCTAAGAGAAGGACAAATGTCAATCAAGATGTCAGAATGGAACGATCCCACTGGCTTCTGGTCAAGGGAACCATGGAGATGCTAACTTCCTGTTGGACTATCAGGGTGTCTCATCCCTGACATGCTAACTTCCTGTTGGACGATAAGCGTGTCTCATCCCTGACATGCTAACTTCCTGTTGGACGATAAGCGTGTCTCATCCCTGACATGCTAACTTCCTGTTGGACGATAAGCGGGTCTCATCCCTGACATGCTAACTTCCTGTTGGACGATAAGCGTGTCTCATCCCTGACATGCTAACTTCCTGTTGGACGATAAGCGTGTCTCATCCCTGACATGCTAACTTCCTGTTGGACGATAAGCGTGTCTCATCCCTGACATGCTAACTTCCTGTTGGACGATAAGCGTGTCTCATCCCTCACATGCTAACTTCCTGTTGGACGATAAGCGTGTCTCATCCCTCACATGCTAACTTCCTGTTGGACGATAAGCGTGTCTCATCCCTCACATGCTAACTTCCTGTTGGACGATAAGCGTGTCTCATCCCTGACATGCTAACTTCCT
This sequence comes from Aulostomus chinensis, assembly GCF_037954235.1. Lineage (NCBI taxonomy): Eukaryota > Metazoa > Chordata > Actinopteri > Syngnathiformes > Aulostomidae > Aulostomus > Aulostomus chinensis. The sequence continues at coordinate 51,067,359 of NC_141320.1, read as the reverse complement.
GTTGGACAATAAGTGTGTCTCATCCCTGACATGCTAACTTCCTGTTGGACTATGAGGGTGTCTCATCCCTGACATGCTAACTTCCTTTTGGACTATGAGGGTGTCTCATCCCTGACATGCTAACTTCCTGTTGGACTATAAAGCCTGATTTAAGCCTGATTTATGCTTCTGTGTCGAGTAGTATTCGTACCTACGCCGTCGTCGCAGACCGTACGCCGTAGCCTGAAACGCGCCTCCAAAAAATCCTGCTTACGCATCGCGTCGACGCGTGGTGACGTCAACGTCGAGGACTGTGATTGGTCCGCTCAGAACGTTATTTCCGGTTCAGTCGCAGCACAGCAACACCGCCATTTTCAAAGTTTCTGTGGTGAAAGCTCCAAGAAAAAATGGACCAAGCTGAAGAAAGGATTATCGAGGAGGTGCTCAAGTACGACCACCTCTACAACTCCTCTTCGCGGCACTACAAAGACTGACAAATGGCCAACAATTGTTGTCTGTGACCGGAAGAAAACCAAGGAATCCGACAAGAGCCCCGTAAACAATACAAAGACAAAGCCACACCCCCTAGCGGCTTGGATGTGAATTGCAGAGCAACGACGCAGAATAAACCAGGCTTTCCAGTCGCAGCTGTCTTACGCCCCCGTGCCAGATAAGGACCCCCATCGGGCTGTGCCACTCTGGAGGGAGCGCGTCTCACAGTCAGTCAGCGGAACCATGCGGATCCGGGCCGGAGCTGTGGGAAGGAGCGCCAATTGTATCGGGTTGTTGTTTTCTGGACTGCAGCAGAACAGGAGCAGCCGGGACTGGAATGTAGAAGTAGGTTATCTTGAAGTTGACTCAGTTATGGTGAACGATATTGTGGTTCAACACTTTAATGAGCTTTAAGGCAAACATATTTCATGAGGAAACAACGCCGGAATTGGACGGATTTCAGCGGCACACAACAACGTATCCGATACACCTCATTGGAAACCTGGTGGTCTAAGACTAAGAAACACCAGTCACCATGAAGAAAGGAACTTTTAGCTGAGTACTCGTGTTCTTTTCAGCAGGTTGAATGTCGCATTTGTTGGACAGAAGCGTCTCATCTCAACAAAAGCACCTCTTCAGTGCTGAGGCATGATGGGGCCAGGCATGAGAATGAAGTCCCAGATCCACCAGGATGAACTCAGGTATACAGCCACTCTCCAACTGACTCACAGTTGCTTCATTGATCATTAATTCCTCTTCATTTCTTCTCTCCTTCATCTTGAACCATCCAGCTTCCAGGAAGCAGATGCTGGATGAGGCTCTGCTGAATTTGATCCTGAAGGACTGCCAGCCCCTCAGCACTGTTGAGAGGGAAGGGTTCAGGGAACTGGTTCAGGTCCTTGAGCCTCATATGTTTGCCAACCAGAAAGGTTTGTGTGGAAATGATCTAAAGCAGTAGTTGATATCTCCAGTTTATTTCATCTCTAATTTTAATGTATTGATTTACTCTGGGTGTCATTTTCAGACCATCAAACAAACAGTGGCTAAAAAGTACCAGGAGGAACGGGAAGGAGTGAAAAAGGAAGTCCAGCTGCCATGTGGACATCTGTGGACATGGAGGCTCCCTTGGCTCTGACCTGTCACTGCATTCGTGAGAATGAATGTGTTGGGAGTGCAAGACTTTCCACAAAGTTACCCTGCATCGTTTTGAGGTTTTTAGCAACTCTCACTACATCACTTTCAACATCATTTTGAGGTTTGTCGCAACTCTCATTACATCACTGTTGCAACATTTTGAGGTTCGTAGCAACTCTCACCACATCACTGTAGCATCATTTCTTAGGTAAGTAGCAACTCTCATTACATCACTTTAGCGTGATTTTGAGATTACTATCAACTCTCACTACATCACTGTCGCATCATTTTGAGGTTCGTAGCAACTCTCACTACATCAGTCGCATCATTTTGAAATTTGTAGCAACTCTCAATTCATCACTGTAGCATCATTTCTTAGGTCAGTAGCAACTCCCATGACATCACTGTAGCATCATTTTGAGGTTTGTAGCAACTCTTACAACTTTACTGGAAGCATCAGTTTGAGCATCGTAGCAACTCTGCCTACATCACTGTAGCATCATTTCTTAGGTAAGTAGCAACTCTCATTACATCACTTTAGCATGATTTTGAAATTACTATCAACTCTCACCACATCACTGTAGCATCATTTCTTAGGTTTGTAGCAAATCTCATTACATCACTCTAGCATCATTTTGAGATTAGTAGCAACTTTCATTACATCACTGTAGCATTATTTTTAGGTTCGTAGCAACTCTCACAACATCTCTGTAGCATCATTTCTTAGGTTCGTAGCAAATCTCATTACATCACTCTAGCATCATTTTGAGATTAGGAGCAACTCTCATTACATCACTGTAGCATTATTTTGAGGTTCGTAGAAACTCTCACCACATCACTGTAGCATCATTTCTTAGGTTTGTAGCAAATCTCATTACATCACTCTAGCATCATTTATAGGTTCGTAGCAACCCTCATTACATCACTGTAGCATCATTTTGCGGTTCGTAGCAACTCTCACTACATCACTGTAGCATCATTTCTTAGGGAAGAATCAACTCTCATTACACCGCTATAGCTTTATTTTGAAATTACTATCAACTCCCATGACATCACTGTAGCATCATTTTGAGGTTTGTAGCAACTCTCACTACATTACTGGAAGCATCAGTTTGAGCATTGTACCAACTCTGCCTACATCACTGTAGCATAATTTCTTCGGTTAGAAGCAACTCTCATGAAATCACTTTAGCATGATTTTGAAATTACTATCAACTCTCACCACAACACTGTCAGTATAATTTCTTAGGTTAGTAGCAACTCTCACTACATCACTGTCGCATCATTTCTTAGGTTAGTCGCAACTCTCACTACATCACTGTCGCATCATTTCTTAGGTTCGTAGCAACTCTCACCACATCACTGTAGCATCATTTTGAGGATCGTAGCAACTATCACCACATGACTGGAGCATCATTTTGAGGATCGTAGCAACCCTCAATACATCATTGTCGCATCATTTTGAGGATAGTCGCAACTCTCACGACATTACTGTAGCATCATTTCTTAGGTTTGTAGCAAATCTCGTAACATCACTCTAGCATCATTTTGTGATTCGTAGCAACTCTCATTACATCACTCTAGCATCATTTTGAGATTCGTAGCAACTCTCATTACATCACTGTAGCATCATTTTGCGGTTCGTAGCAAACCTCACTACATCATTGTTGCATCAGTTCTCAGGGAAGTATCAACTGTCATTACACCACTTTCGCTTTATTTTGAAATTACTATCAACTCTCACCACAACACTGTCAGTATAATTTCTTAGGTTAGTAGCAACTGTCATAACATCACTGTAGCATCATTTTGAGGTAAGTAGCAACTCTCACTACATCACTGTCGCATCATTTTGAGGTAAGTAGCAACTCTCACTACATTACTGGAAGCATCATTTTGACATTCGTAGCAACTCTCATTTCATCACTGTAGCATCATTTCTTAGGTTAGTAGCAACTCCCATGACATCACTGTAGCATCATTTTGAGGTTTGTAGCAACTCTCACTACATTACTGGAAGCATCAGTTTGAGCATTGTACCAACTCTGCCTACATCACTGTAGCATAATTTCTTCGGTTAGAAGCAACTCTCATGAAATCACTTTAGCATGATTTTGAAATTACTATCAACTCTCACCACAACACTGTCAGTATAATTTCTTAGGTTAGTAGCAACTCTCACTACATCACTGTCGCATCATTTCTTAGGTTAGTCGCAACTCTCACTACATCACTGTCGCATCATTTCTTAGGTTCGTAGCAACTCTCACCACATCACTGTAGCATCATTTTGAGGATCGTAGCAACTCTCACCACATGACTGGAGCATCATTTTGAGGATCGTAGCAACCCTCAATACATCATTGTCGCATCATTTTGAGGATAGTCGCAACTCTCACGACATTACTGTAGCATCATTTCTTAGGTTTGTAGCAAATCTCGTAACATCACTCTAGCATCATTTTGTGATTCGCAGCAACTCTCATTACATCACTCTAGCATCATTTTGAGATTCGTAGCAACTCTCATTACATCACTGTAGCATCATTTTGCGGTTCGTAGCAAACCTCACTACATCATTGTTGCATCAGTTCTCAGGGAAGTATCAACTGTCATTACACCACTTTCGCTTTATTTTGAAATTACTATCAACTCTCACCACAACACTGTCAGTATAATTTCTTAGGTTAGTAGCAACTGTCATAACATCACTGTAGCATCATTTTGAGGTAAGTAGCAACTCTCACTACATCACTGTCGCATCATTTTGAGGTAAGTAGCAACTCTCACTACATTACTGGAAGCATCATTTTGACATTCGTAGCAACTCTCATTTCATCACTGTAGCATCATTTCTTAGGTTAGTAGCAACTCCCATGACATCACTGTAGCATCATTTTGAGGTTTGTAGCAACTCTCACTACATTACTGGAAGCATCATTTTGACATTTGTAGCAACTCTCATTTCATCACTGTAGCATCATTTCTTAGGTTAGTAGCAACTCCCATGACATCACTGTTGCATCATTTTGAAGTTTGTAGCAACTCTCACTACATTACTGTAGCATCATTTTGATATTCGTAGCAACTCTCATTACATCACTGTTGCATCAGTTTGAGGATCGTAGCAACTCTCATGACATCACTTTAGCATGATTTTGAAATTACTATCAACTCTCACCACAACACTGTCAGTATAATTTCTTAGGTTAGTAGCAACTGTCATAACATCACTGTAGCACCATTTTGAGGATCGTAGGAACTCTCACCACATCACTGTAGCATCATTTTGAGGATCGTAGCAACTCTCAATAAATCACTGTAGCATCATTTTGCGGTTCGTAGCAAACCTCACGACATCACTGTAGCATCATTTCTTAGGGAAGTAGCAACTCTCATTACACCGCTTCAGCATCATTTTGAAATTACTATCAACTCTCACCACATCACTGTAGCATCACTTCTTAGGTTTGTAGCAACTCTCATTACATCACTGTAGCATCATTTTGCGGTTCGTAGCAACTCTCACTACACCACTTTAGCATTATTTTGAAATTAGTATCAACTCTCACCACATCACTGTAGCATCACTTCTTAGGTTATTCGCAACTCTCACGACATCACTTTAGCGTGATTTTGAAATTACTATCAACTCTCACCACATCACTGTAGCATCATTTTGAGGATCGTAGTAACTCTCACTACATCACTGTTGCATCATTTTGACATTTGTAGCAACTCTCATTATATCACTGGAGCATCATTTCTTAGGTTAGTAGCAACTCCCATGACATCACTGCAGCATCATTTTGAGGTTTGTAGCAACTCTCACGACATCACTGTAGCATCATTTGTTTGGTTAGAAGCAACTCTCATGACATCACTTTAGCATGATTTTGAAATTACTATCAACTGTCACCACAACACTGTCAGCATAATTTCTTAGGTTAGTAGCAACTGTCATAACATCACCGTAGCATCATTTTGAGGATCGTATCAACTCTCACTACATCATTGTCGCATCATTTTGAGGATAGTCGCAACTCTCACGACATTACTGTAGCATCATTTTGAGATTCGTAGCAACTCTCACGACATTACTGTAGCATCATTTTGAGATTCGTAGCAACTCTCATTACATCACTTCAGCGTGATTTTGAAATTACTTTCAACTCTCACCACATCACTGTAGCATCATTTCTTAGGTTTGTAGTAACTCTCATGACATCACTGCAGCATCATTTCTTAGGTTTTTTCGCAACTCTCATTACATCACTCGAGTATCATTTGGACATTTGTAGCAACTCTCATTACATCACTGTAGCATAATTTTGAGGATAGTCGCAACTCTCACGACATTACTGTAGCATCATTTCTTACGTATGTAGCAACTCTCACGACATCACTGTCGCATCACTTCTTAGGTTTGTCGCAACTCTCATTACATCACTTTAGCATCATTTTGAGGATCGTAGCAACTCTCACCACATCACTGTAGCATCATTTATTAGGTAAGTAGCAACTCTCACCACATCACTTTAGCTTCATTTCTTAGGTATGAAGCAACTCTCATTACATCACTTTAGCGTGATTTTGAAATTACTATCAACTCTCACCACATCCCTGTCGCATTAAATTGAGGTTCGTAGCAACTTTTAAATAAATTGCCTTGCCTTTTACTACATTACCGTTGCATTATTTAAAGGTTCGTAGCAACTCTTACTACATTACTGTCAGCATCACTTTGAGTTTATTAGAAACTATCACTACATTACAGTTAGCATCATTTTGAGTTTATTAGCAATTCATAGACATCACTGTACCATTAAATTGAGGTAAGTAGCAACACTTACTACATGACTGTCAGCATCACTTTTAGGTTATTCGAAACGTTCACTCCATTACTGTTAGCATCATTTTGAGTTCATTAGCAATTCTTACTAAATCACTGTCGCATCATTTTGAGATCTTTAGCAATTCTTCTGACATTACTGTTGCATTATTTTGATGTTCGGAGCAACTCTTACGACATGACTTTCAGCATCACTTTGAGGTTGTTCGAAACACTTACTACATTACTGTTAGCATCATTTTGAGTTCATTAGCAATTCTTACTAAATCACTGTTGCATCATTTTGAGATCTTTAGCAATTCTTCTGACATCACTGTCGCGTTATTTTGAGGTTAGTGGCAACGCTTACTACATGACTGTCGGAATCACTTTGAGGTTTTTCGAAACACTTACTACATTACTGTAAGCATCACTGAGTTTATTAGCAACTATCACTACATTACTGTTAGCATCATTTTGAGTTCATTAGCAATTCTTCTGACATCACTGTCGCGATATTTTGAGGTTCGTAGCAACTTTTACTACATTACTGTCGCATTATTTTGAGGTTCGTAGCAACTCTTAGTACATGACTGTCAGCATCACTTTGAGGTTATTCGAAACTTTCACTCCATTACTGTTAGCATCATTTTGAGTTCATTAGCAATTCTTCTGACATCACTGTCGCATTATTTTGATGTTCATAGCAACTCTTACTACTTTACTGTTGCATTATTTTAAGGTTCGTAGCAACCCTTACTACATGACTGTCATAATCACTTTGAGGTTGTTCGAAACACTTACTACATTACTGTCAGCATCACTTTGAGTTCATTAGCAACTATCACTACATTACTGTTAGCATCATTTTGAGGTTAGTAGCAACTCTTATTACATGCCTGTCAGCATCACTTTGAGGTTGTTCGAAACACTTACTACATGACTGTCAGCATCACTTTGAGGTTATTCGAAACTTTCACTCCATTACTTTTAGCATCATTTTGAGTTCAGTAGCAATTCTTCCGACATCACTGTCGCATTATTTTGAGGTTCGTAGCAACTGTTACTACATGACTGTCAGCATCACTTTGAGGTTATTCGAAACACTGACTACATTACTGTAAGCATCACTGAGTTTATTAGCAACTATCACTACATTACTTTTAGCATCATCTTGAGTTCATTAGCAATTCTTCCGACATCACTGTCGCAATATTTTGAGGTTCGTAGCAACTTTTACTACATTACTGTCGCATTATTTTGAGGTTCGTAGCAACTTTTACTACATAACTGTCGCATTATTTTGAGGTTCGTCGCAACACTTACTCCATGACTGTCAGCATCACTTTGAGGTTATTCGAAAGTTTCACTCCATTACTGTGAGCATCATCTTGAGTTCATGAGCAATTCTTCTGACATCACTGTCGCAATATTTTGAGGTTCGTAGCAACTTTTACTACATTACTGTCGCATTATTTTGAGGTTCGTACCAACACTTACTACATGACTGTAAGCATCACTTTGAGGTTATTCGAAACTCTTCCTACATTACTGTAAGCATCACTGACTTGATTAGCAACTATCACTACATTACTGTTAGCATCATTTTGAGTTCATTTGCATTTCTTCCGACATCACTGTCGCAATATTTTGAGGTTCGTAGCAACTTTTACGACATTACTGTCGCATTATTTTGAGGTTCGTAGCAACACTTACTACATGACTGTAAGCATCACTTTGAGGTTATTTGAAAGTTTCACTCCATTACTGTTAGCATCATTTTGGGTTCATTAGCAATTCTTACTACATCACTGTCGCATCATTTTGAGATCATTAGCAGTTCTTCCGACATCACTGTCGCAATATTTTGAGGTTCGTAGCAACTTTTACTACATTACTGTCGCATTATTTTGAGGTTCGTAGCAACTCTTAGTACATGACTGTCAGCATCACTTTGAGGTTATTCGAAACGTTCACTCCATTACTGTTAGCATCATTTTAAATTCATTAGCAATTCTTACTAAATAACTGTTGCATCATTTTGAGATCATTAGCAATTCTTCTGACATCACTGTCGCATTATTTTGAGGTTCGTAGCAACTCTTACTACATTATTGTTGCATTATTTTAAGGTTCGTAGCAACTCTTACTACATTACTGTCATCATCACTTTGAGTTTATTAGCAACTATCACTACATTACTTTTAGCATCATTTTGAGTTTATGAGCAATTCTCACGACATCACTGTTCGCATCATTTTAAGTTCATTAGCAATTCTTACTACATTAATGTTAGCATCATTTTGAGATCATTAGCAGTTCTTCCGACATCACTGTCGCAATATTTTGAGGTTGTAGCAACTCTTACTACATTATTGTTGCATTATTTTAAGGTTCGTAGCAACTCTTACTACATTACTGTCAGCATCGCTTTGAGTTTATTAGCAACTATCACTACATTATTGTTAGCATCATTTTGAGTTTATGAGCCATTCTCACGACATCACTGTAGCATTGACTTGAGTTCATTAGCAACTCTTACTAAATGACTGTCAGCATCACTTTGAGGTTATTCGAAACACTTACTACATTACTGTAAGCATCACTGAGTTGATTAGCAACTATCACTACATTACTGTTCGCATCATTTTGAGTTCATTAGCAATTCTTCCGACATCACTGTCGCAATATTTTGAGGTTCGTAGCAACTTTTACTACATTACTGTCGCATTATTTTGAGATTCGTAGCAACACTTACTACATGACTGTAAGCATCACTTTGAGGTTATTCGAAAGTTTCACTCCATTACTGTTAGCATCATTTTGAGTTCATTAGCAATTCTTACTACATCACTGTCGCATCATTTTGAGATCATTAGCAATTCTTCCGACATCACTGTCGCAATATTTTGAGGTTCGTACCAACTTTTACTACATTACTGTCGCATTATTTTGAGGTTCGTAGCAACTCTTAGTACATGACTGTCAGCATCACTTTGAGGTTATTCGAAACGTTCACTCCATTACTGTCAGCATCATTTTTAGTTCATAAGCAATTCTTACTACATCACTGTCGCAACATTTTGAGATCATTAGCAATTCTTCTGACATAACTGTCACATTATTTTTAGGTTCGTAGCAACTCTTACTACATTATTGTTGCATTATTTTAAGGTTCGTAGCAACTCTTACTACATTACTGTCAGCATCACTTTGAGTTTATTAGCAACTATCACTACATTACTTTTTGCATCATTTTGAGTTTATCAGCAATTCTCACGACATCACTGTAGCATTGAATTGAGTTCATTAGCAACTCTTACTAAATGACTGTCAGCATCACTTTGAAGTTATTCGAAACTCTTACTACATTACTGTAAGCACCACTGAGTTTCTTAGCAACTATCACTACATTACTGTTAGCATCATCTTGAGTTCATTAGCAATTCTTCCGACATCACTGTCGCAATATTTTGAGGTTCGTAGCAACTTTTACTACATTACTGTCGCATTATTTTGAGGTTCGTAGCAACTCTTAGTACATGACTGTCAGCATCACTTTGAGGTTATTCGAAACGTTCACTCCATTACTGTTAGCATCATTTTGAGTTCATTAGCAATTCTTACTACATCACTGTCGCATCATTTTGAGATCATTAGCAATTCTTCTGACATCACTGTAGCAATATTTTGAGGTTCGTAGCAACTCTTACTACATTACTGTCGCATTTTTTGGAGGTTCGTAGCAACTCTTACTACATGACTGTCAGCATCACTTTGAGGTTGTTCGAAACTTTCACTTCATTACTGAAAGAATCACTGAGTTTATAGCAACTATCACTACATTACTGTTAGCATCATTTTGAGTTTATTAGCAATTCTTACTCCATCACTGTCGCATCATTTTGAGGTTCGAAGCAACTCCTACTACATCACTGTCAGCATTACTTTGAGGTTATTCGAAACTTTCACTACATTACTGTTAGCATCACTTTGAGTTCATTAGCAATTCTTCCGACATCACTGTATCATTATTTTGTGGTTAGTAGCAACTCTTACTACATGACTGTCAGCATCACTTTGAGGTTGTTCGAAACACTTTCTACATTACACTTAGCATCTTTTTTAGTTCATTAGCAATTCATACTAAATCACTGTCGCATCATTTTGAGATCATTAGCAATTCTTCTGACATCACTGTCGCATTATTTTGAGGTTGGTAGCTACTCTTACTATATTAGATTCAGCATCACTTTGAGTTTATTAGCAACTATCACTACATTACTGTTAGCATCATTTTGAGATCATTAGCAATTCTTATGACATCACTATCGCATCATTTTGAGATCATTAGGAATTCTTCCGACATCACTGTAGCAATATTTTGAGGTTCGTAGCAACTTTTACTACATTACTGTAGCATTATTTTGAGGTTAGTAGCAACTCTTACTACATGACTGTCAGCATCACTTTGAGGTTATTCGAAACTTTCACTACATTACTGTTAGCATCATTTTGAGTTCAATAGCAATTTTTACAACATCATTGTAGCATTATTTTGAGGTTATTAGCAACTCTTCTTCCATTACTGTCGCATCATTTTGAGATCATGAGCAATTCTTCCGACATCACTGTAGCATTATTTTGAGGTACCTTTGTTTTTAACCTCGTCCCCACTGATCCTGGATCTGCTCGACGTTCCTGCCTGTTAATAGGAAGGTTTTCATCACCACTGTTGCAGGATGTGCTGCTGATGGAGAATTGTTGGGTGGAGGTTCATTGAAGGAGTTTGGTGCTGGACCTGCTCTACTCGTAAAGAGTCATGAGAGAACTTTGTTGTGATTTGGTGCAATACAAATAAAATTAACTTGACCAGTGTCATTTGTGGTCTTTTGTTAATTGCATGCCACATGAAATTATTGTTGGTCACTTTTCTAGCAACAGTCTCAACGCGTCAAGACAAGAACACTACTTTTTATGATGACAGTTTGTTCAACACTAAACTTCATCCAGTACCATGTTGTCAAACAGTGGAACCTCCACAGCACCTGAACAGGGACTTGAACCCTGGACCCTCAGATTAACAGTCTGATGCTCTACCGTCTGAGCTCCTCAGGCTCTTTCTACAGCATTGAGACAGGAACAGAAACACCTGTGAAGGTCAGACTGATGCTTTCTTGACTTGTTCAGTCCTCCATGTTAAAGTCCACCATGCTTTTGATTGGCTCTGATTCTCTGTGGCAAAATCCAACAAGAGGCTCCAAAAATGTTCTGAATGTCACAAGAATGCACAGGACAAGATGTTAGTTTCCTTCATGTCTGCAGTTCCTCCACTGGAAAGTAAAGTCAATGCTGCTCCTCTGCTGAAACCTGGGATCGGACCAGGGACCTTTAGATCTTCAGTCTAAGGCTCTCCCAACTGTGCTGGTTCAGTTCTGAGGGAGGGCCCTGCTTCTGTCATTTATAATCTCTTCCACTCTCACTAGAACTTAGAGAGGATTGGAGCTTCTGAAGTCCTGACACATTGAACAGTTCTCCAGGACCAAACTGAACGAACTGAAGAAGCTTCTTGGAACTCTTAACTTCTTAACTCACTTTCTCCAAGAACTGTGCCTGGACGAAGGCCGTTTCCAGCTGTCCTTCAAGCTGACGAGGGCCAAGTTTGATGACCTGTTTGGAGGATATCAAGGATGGACACCAACTACAGGCCCCAGGTCCGTTGACATGACTTCCCTGCCACCAGGGGAATGTCAATGCTGACAGGCTCTCTGGACTCATTGTCATGAGAATTTGTCACATCAGTTGAATATCTTCACATACGTGAATTCATTGAAGGAGTGTGGTTCTGGACCTGCTCTACCTGTCAAGTGTCTTGAGATAGCTTTTGTTGTGATGTGGCACAATATAAATAACATTGACTCGACAATAAATCGACTCTTTCCCCCCAACCGTTTAAAGCAAACAGCCGTTCCCACTGATCCTGGATCTGCGCAACGTTCCTGCTTTTTAAAAGGAAAATTGTCATCATTGCTTTTGCAGGATGTGCTGGCTGATGGAGAATTGTTGGCTATAAACTCACTGAACTCAGTCCAAGTCATTAGATTTGAGCAAACTCATGACTCCTGATGTTTAACTCAATTGTTTGTTAAACACAGAGATCCAGGTGGAGTCCCTCTATGTTCATCCACTAAACTAGAATAGAGTTCTCCTCTTTCCATGGTGGAACAAAGAAGGGGGAGGGTCAATAAGAATATGATCTTTGGACGTTACAGCATCTAAAGACTCAAATCCATATTTAAGGATACATATTTGAGAGGGAGGAAACAGTGATGGGAGGCTGGAGGCTTGAAGGGCTTGATTTTTAGCGGCCAGTGAAGCCACCTTTTGCTGGCTGAGTCCCAGAGACTCATGGAGGCTCTTTGTGGAGGATTTCCACGAGAGTCCAGCATCGAAACTTGTTAGTTTCCTGTCAACTGAGTCCAGGATGTCCCCGAGGTCCTTATTGGGTGATGAGGGTGCGCTGGACGGTCGGCTTCTTTTGGGAAGTGGGGTCGCCACGTTACCGGTCCTCCCCACGACGGGTCGGTGGCAGCACTCAACTACGTTCTCCTGCAGACTTTCTGCGGTTCCTTCTTCCAGATTTTATTGATGAGGATTGTTGTGGATGAGAGAATTGAAAATTCTTACTGCAGTTTGAGGTTTTGATGATTCAAACTGTGTAGATTGGCGTTAAGAAATTAGCTAGTTTGGATAAATTCAGGTGTGAGCCACCACACTGAATCAGGCACAGGTAGGACGTTCACCCTGACATAGAACATCAACAGCTTAACGTTGTTGGCAGGACTCCAACCTGAGCAGGGACACCCCAATGGATTTCTAGTCCATCGCCTTCACCACTCGGCCACAACGACCACATTCACACACATTTGTAGGAGACTGAAATTAGACAATGAAAGTTCATGTCAGCACAGTCAAATATTTTTTTGTCCTCTCTCAAAGACAAACTATTTGTGTGTGTGTGTGTGTGTGTCAGTGTTGTGACTGAGCAGTGAAGAAGACGACCTTCTGACTCCATTTTCTTTGTTGCTCTTCTATCAGTTCCTCAGTTTCACTCATCAAGTGAAGCATCTTTGACAGGTTTACTTCTCTGTGTGTTAACAACTTTGGTCTTTAAACTCCTGACAAACTCACCACGTCACACATTTGGTGAATTAAAGCAACAAATAATGACATCATGATGATTCAGGTTAGGGGGGCACGGCCTGGAGGCAGAGTGGCCGTCTAGCAGAGTTGCTGGTTCAGTTCTCACTTCAGCTGGTGACCATGTTGAAGTGTCCTTGAGCAAGACACTGAGCCCCTCATTGCTCCTGATGACCAGCATCCAAGACCAACAAGCTTCTGATTGGCTCTGATTCTCTGAGCCAAAGTCCAACACAGGAAACAGAAACTCTTGAGTTTGTCTCACATTTTTTAAAGAAACTCAGCACAGGACAGTGATAGGAGGCTGGTTTCCTTGATGTGGGCTTCACCTCCACTGCTGTCCACATTTAAATGCTGGCTGATGCTGGTCCCCTGTTGAAACCTGGACCAGACCAGGGACCTTCAGACCTTCAGTCTGACGCTGTTCCAGCATTGGATGAAAGAGACTGGTGCTCTCATCTTCTTCAACATTGACTTGTTCTACCAGGACAAGAGAATCTGAGCTTGGATGTCATTTAGCAGTCAAAGGCTTGTTAAACTGGTCAACATCAGCTGGTGTTCACTCTGATGATGTAGCGATGGTCTGGATTCTTCCTTCTGGAGCACCAAGCTGCTGGGAAGAAGCCTGATGATGTCAGAGTTGTGTTCAGTGGCTCCTGCTGGGTCCATTTCTGACAACTGGGCTCCAAAGAGTTCACTGTTTCAAAGGCTCAGAGAAAGCAGCACATCATGGTGGTCAGGAGACGCGGTGGCCGAGTGGTTAAGGTGATGGACTGCTGATCCATTGAGCTCTGCAGGCGTGGGTTCCAATCCCATCCTCGTCGTAGGAGACTTTGGTTTCTGCTCCTAGATTCTGGAACGACTCTGAAGTGTGAGGCTTTCCAGGAGGAGATCCTGCAGCACCAGAGAGCTGCAGTTCCAGGACCCCACAGCACCCCCTACTGAATTGGATGATAACATGCATTTGTTGGACTTTTGTTTTTTGGTGACAGCGCCACCTATCAAATTAGATGATAGCAAAATACTACTTTCTAACTACAGTATTAAAGGTTTATTCCACCAAAATACTACTTCCTGTCCTTTAGTTTCTAACTATAGTATAAAAGGTTTATTCCAATCCCAACAAAATACTTTCTAATTTATAGTTTTAAAGGTTCATTCCACCAAAATACTTTCTAATTTATAGTTTTAAAGGTTCATTCCACCAAAATACTTTCTAATTTATAGTTTTAAAGGTTCGTTCCACCAAAATACTGCTTTCTGTCCAACTTCTCAGTTTTAAAGGTTCCTTCAGTTGAGGGCTCCTGGTTCTGTGTGAGGGGTTTAGGGTCGATATGGGATGATGAGGAAGATTTCATGTCCCGATGGTCCTGCTAAAGTAACTGTGAGTCATGATATCAAACAATGTCACCAAAATACGCTTGAACTCTTAAAATGGCAATAAAATCTACTGGAATCATTTTACCACAAACACTTTTATAGTGTTTTTGTGAGCATCATTTTTCAAACATTATAACATAAACTTTAAAAAGGGTCCATTCACTTACACTCTTACTTGAAGGTAGTCACTGATATCAGTAAACAGCTGATAAAGATTTGTGCTCATGTTTTAATTCTCTACTCTGACCTGTGCTGAGACACTGGACCAGAGAGGAAGACCTGCTCAGCCTCCTGCATGGACCAGTTCTGCAGCTCAGTGATGACGACGAGGGATTCAGCATTGAGTTCATTTTAAACTTTTTGGAGGAAACACCTGTAAATTAACCAGCAGTTACTGGTGATGCTTCACAGTTTCCAAGCTCAAACGGCCTCCTGCTTGTTGGACTCACAATTTCCAAAAAATGTAGACATCAAAAGTCAAATCATGTTTTTGTTTGGTTTTGTGTTGTTTTGTTTTTTACTGGAGGAAAACTTCAAATTGTGATGATGTGTCTGACTTAGAAACTGAACCCCCAAAAATCAAAAAGTCTCCTTCTTCTGTGCCGTGATCTCTGAGCTGATCATGATTGATCTCATCAATAATCCTTGGCAGCCGACCAGTCACACACAGCCCCCCCCACACACACACTGAGACATGCAGCAGCTCACAGTAACTGCCTCAGTCACACAGCAGATAGACTCCTTTCTATAACAAGATAAGCAGTAGAAAATGGATGGAAGTGATGATGAACTGATGAACAGGTGATTTGTCCAAAAGTCAACATCAGATTCATTTCCAATCTGTGGAAGCAGTTTCATCTTGAGGTTCCAGGTAAGAACAGCCAGCTGTGGGCTGACACACATCTCTTCAGGAGCACTTCTATGCTCCAAACTTGTGTGTGGGATTTCCCCAGCAAAGATGAAACCAGCTCCTTCATGCTGGCTATGAAGGCTCACAGTCACACTGACCCTGCTACAAATACTTTGATATGCAACAGACTGGTTTCTCTTCTGGTAGTTTGTTATCAACTGTTGTCACATTTATGGATCACTTGAGCTGATAAGATGAAGGCTCCAAAGGACCAGCTGGAGATGCCGGGGATTGAACCTGGGGCCTCATACAGGCAAAGCATGCGCTCTACCACTGAGCTACATCCCCTCTGGTAGAGACACTGTTTAACTGATGCACCAACACAAATGTAGAAACAACATTTTTTAATTATTATTCTTAATTTTAGGGATAAAAAGGAAGTCAGCCTGTGATCTCAAAGGCTCTGTGATCTCAGTAGTTTCACTGTGATGTCAGCCCACACAACCTTAGACCACAGAGGCAAGTCAGGCTCCAGGAAGCTGAGGCTGCTCCATTCTCAGTCCAGTCCAGAGTGAAGGTTTCCCTCTCAGAAGCTTTACAATCCAGCCCAGATCCTCTCTGACTAGCAGGAGTCTTTGACCAGGAAATGAGAATTATATTGAACGTCTGCTCATCCTCAGAATGAAGTAAAAGTATTTGTGTTCCTAAAATAATCTCCAGATGCTAAGATCAGTTATTAACATTGATTGACAGCTCTAAACTGACCCACCATCACTATACAGTTGCAACTGAAATATTTAGAAATATTTCAAGGAAGCAGCAGGCCCTCATCTGCCCCGGTCCACCCGACTGTGTCCCCTGAGACAGATGACAGCTCACTTCTGGCAGAGGCAGTTAGGTTGAGGACCGTTGCTGATGTCATCAACCGATGTCTCCATCACAAAAGGTGACAGACAGGATGGTCATAAAACAGAGGTCGAAGAATGAGAAAGAATGGTTGTCCTGACTGAAGTTTAGCTTGAGCTTTTTAATTTGTTACTGAAGAAAGTATTGGTACAAGTAAAGGCAGGCGAACTTTCCACAAATATTCAGAATTAACTTTGACAACCAAAACATGAACCAAGACGACAAAATAGTGAACATGAAAAAGGAACCAGTCCCACCTTCTTGTGTGTTCCTGCTAAAGTAAATGTTTATGAAGATTTGTTGTGTTCTTTTTCCAAAGGTCCAGCCAGCATTGCAGGTCTCAGGAGGAGGAGCCACTTCAGCAGGATCTGTGGGACAAATCCCCCCACGGTGAGACCTGTCCAGCTCCCTGCAGCTCTGCAAGTGTTACCAACTCTTCATTCCAGCTGTTTGGTTGAATCCCATTTTTTCACCTTTGAACCTTTTGAACACTGATGAGGAGGTGAGGCTGGAGGCAAAACCACAACCTCACGTCATCTCACAGGATGAACCAAAATGCCAGACACTTCCTGTCACTGCTCCAGCACCACCTGTCTCCCCTCCATGTCTTTACCATCTGTGCAGCTTCCTGCTGTCCCTGGACCCTCACAGGTGATCGCTCCACCTGGAGCCTCACAGATGGGTTCTCACCTCCCAATACCTGCAGCCTAGCCTCAACCCACTCAGACACAGTCACCCATTCAAGCTGGGCCTGGTACCACACTCCAGTACAGACAGAGAGAAAGAAGACACACGGGATCCTTTGAAGAAAATGTAATAAAGACAGGAAGCCCCCATCACATTGTCAGTGTTTCAGTGACTAGTGACTTCAGTGTCTATACTATAGACAATGACTCAAGAACACAGGACTCTGTGGTCTCAGCTTGAGATGCAGAGGGTCCACCAAGACCACCAGACACCTCAGCCTCCTAAAACCAGTGCACCCCCAGGATCCTGCCCCCCTCTGCTCCAACTCAGCCCTCCATTCATAACTGACTTTGTCTCAATCTCTTCACAATGCCAGTCACTGAAACACTGACAATGTGATGGGGCTTCCTGTCTTTACTGCATTTTCTTCAAAGGATCCCGTGTGTCTTCTTTCTCTCTGTCTGTACAGCAGTGTGGTACCAGGCCCAGCTTGAATGGGTGACTGTGTCTGAGTGGGTCAAGGATGGGTTTGGGCGCTCTCACCACCGCGGCCTGGGTTCGATTCCCGGTCAGGGAATGAGTTATTTAGAGGTTGAGGGAGAGGTGATCAGGTGGTCCACATGATGGTGGAGGTGATGAACTGTGAATCCATCATGGCTCCACTCTCACCCCCATTGTAGTGTTCTTGGTTCACTCTGCCATGGCCCCATGTTGAAGGGTGACTGTCTCATTCAGGTTCAACCCTTAGTTAGACTCTATTAAGTCACTGACTCCAGCAAGGACAAACTCTGTAATCCTCCTTAGTAGCTTTGGTTCCTTGCAGCACAGAAAGTCTGTTCACTGATGTAGGAACTGGAAAACTTAGAGCTCCGTTCCTTCCTCCATTGAGCAGAACAAACACAGAAAAGAGAGCAGTTCCTCCTACAGTTCTCAGAAAGTCTGAGGGCACCAAAGAAAGGAGGGAAATGCAATCAATGTTGAATTATTTTACATTTCTTATATTTGATCAAAGATAGAACTTAATAAGCGTCCGTGGGAATTGTTGGGTGTAAATTCATTTAGGGAGTGTTGAACTGGACCTGTTCTTCTTGTAAAGTGTAACTTTTGTTGTTATTTGGTGCTTTACAGGGTGATGACTTGACTTCATTGCAGCTTTGACCTGAGCAGGTGTTCATTCACATCTCAGTAACAGGGGACACTTTATCACAGCAGTGGACAAACATCAGCATTCATCACCCAGCAGCTCCTCTGATCAACAGAACAAGCTGAAGTATTCTGAGAAGGAGGGCATGGATCCCTCTACCTCTCACATGCTAAGCTAGCACTCTACCATTGGAGCTAAGTCCCCTTTTGAGCTTCCATTTGAGTTTTCTGTTCCCATCTCTATGGTAACGGTCAGTTTTACAGTCATGTAGTGAGTTGCTAAAAACCTCAAAATGATGCTTACATTTTTGTTGTGACAGTTGCTATGAAATTAAAAATGATGCGACAGTGATGTAGTGAGAGTTGCTACTAACCTAAGAAATGATGCTACAGTGATGTAGTGAGAGTTGCTGCTAACCTGAAAATGATGCTAAAGTGATGTAATGAGAGTTGCTACGAAGCTAAGAAATGATGCTACAGTGATGAAGTGAGAGTTGCTTCTATGCTCAAAATGATGCTGACTGTGATGTAGTGAGAGTTGCTACTAACCTCAAAATGATGCTAAAGTGATGTAATGAGAGTTGCTACTAACCTAAGAAATGATGCTACAGTGATGTAATGAGAGTTGCTACTATGCTAAAAAAGGATGCTGACACGAATGTAGTGAGAGTTGCTTAAAACCTTAAAATAATGCTGACAGTCATGTAGTGAGAGTTGCTACTATCCTCAGAATGATGCTACAGTGATGTAGTAAGAGTTGCAAAAAATCTCAAAATGATGCTACAGTGATGTAGTAAGAGTTGCTACTAACCTGAAAATGATGCTGTCAGTAATGTAGTGAGAGTTGCTACGAACCTCAAAATGATGCTACAGTAATGTAGTAAGAGTTGCTAAAAATCTCAAATTGATTCTACAGTGATGTAGTAAGAGTTGCTACGAACCTCAAAATGATGCTCCAGTGATGTGGTGAGAGTTTCTTAAAATCTCAAAATGATGCGACAGTGATGTAGTGAGAGTTGATACTAACCTAAGAAATGATGCTACAGTGATGTAGTGAGAGTTGCTACTAATCTCAAAATGATGCTGACAGTCATGTGGTTAGAGTTGCGAGTAACCTTACAGTAATGTAGTAAGTGTTTCGAACAACCTCAAAGTGATGCTGACAGTCATGTATTAAGAGTTGCTCCAAACCTTAAAATAAGGCAACAGTAATGTAGTAAGAGTTGCTACGAATATAAAAATAATGCGACAGTGATGTCAGAAGAATTGGTAATGATCTCAAAATGATGCGACAGTGATGTCGTAAGAATTGCTAATGAACTCAAAATGATGCTAACAGTAATGTAGTGATAGTTGCTATAAACTCAGAGTGATGCTGACAGTAATGTAGTAAGAGTTGATACTTACCTCCAAATTATGCAATAGTAATGTAGTAAGAGTTGCTACGAACCTCCAAATAATGCAACAGTGATGTCGGAAGAATTGTTAATGATCTCAAAATGATGCGACAGTGACGTAGTAATAATTGAAATGAACTCAAAATGATGCTAACTGTAATGTCGTGAAAGTTTCGAATAACCTCAAAGTGATGCTTACAGTAATGTAGTAAGAGCTGCTACGAACCTAAAAATAAAGTGACAGTGATGTCAGAAGAATTGCGAATGAACTCAAAATGATGCTAACAGTAATGTAGTGATAGTTGCTAATAAACTTAAAGTGATGATGACAGTAATCTAGTAAGTGTTTCGAACAACCTCAAAGTGATGCTGACAGTAATGTAGTAAGAGTTGTTACGAACCTTAAAATAATGCAACAGTAATGTAGTAAGAGTTGCTACCAACCTCAAAATAATGCGACAGTGATGTCGGAAGAATTGCTAATGATCTCAAAATGATGCGACAGTGATGTAGTAAGAATTGCTAATGAACTCAAAATGATGCCAAAAGTGATGTTGTGAAAGTTTTGAATAACCTCAAAGTGATGTTGACAGTCATGTGGTTAGAGTTGCGAGTAACCTAAAAATGATTCTGACAGTGATGTCGTAAGAATTGCTAATTAACTCAAAAAGATGCTAATAGTAATGTAGTGATAGTTGCTAATAAACTCAGTGATGCTTACAGCAATGTAGTAAGAGTTTCGAACAACCTCAAAGTGATGCTGACATTCATGTTGTAAGAGTTCCTACTGACCTCAAAACAATGCAATAGTAATGTAGTAAGAGTTGCTACAAACCTCCAAATAATGCGACAGTGATGTCCGAAGAATTGCTAATTATCTCAAAACGATGCGACAGTGATGTAGTAAGAATTGGTAATGATCTCAAAATGATGCTACAGTGATGGAGTAAGAATTGCTAATGAACTCAAAATGATGCGACAGTGATGGAGTAAGAATTGCTAATGAACTCAAAATGATGCTAACAGTAATGGAGTGAAAGTTTCGAATAACCTCAAAATGATGCTGACAGTCATGCAGTAAGAGTTGCTACGAACCTCAAAATATTGCGACAGTGATGTCTGAAGAATTGCTCATGAACTCAAAATGATGCCAAAAGTGATGTTGTGAAAGTTTCGAATAACCTCAAAGTGATGTTGACAGTCATGTGGTTCGAGTTGTGAGTAAGCTAAAAATGATGCTGACAGTAATGTAGTAAGAGTTGCTACGAACCTCAAAATAATGCGACAGTGATGTCGGAAGAATTGCTAATGATCTCAAAATGATGCTACAGTGATGGAGTAAGAATTGCTAATGAACTCAAAATGATGCTAACAGTAATGTAGTGAAAGTTTCAAATAACCTCAAAGTGATGCTGACAGTCATGTGATTAGAGTTGCGAGTAACCTTAAAATGATATTGACAGTCATGTAGTAAGAGTTGCTACGAACCTCAAAATAATGCTATGGTGATGTCGTAAGAATTGCTAATGAACTCAAAATGATGCTGACAGTGATGTAATGAGAGTTTCTACTAACCTCAAAATGATGCTTACATTTTTGTTGTGACAGTTGCTATGAAATTAAAAATGATGCGACAGTGATGTAATGAGAGTTGCTGCGAACCTGAAAATGATGCTAAAGTGATGTAATGAGAGTTGCTACGAAGCTAAGAAATGATGCTACAGTGATGTAGTGAGAGTTGCTTCGATGCTAAAAAAGGATGCTGACACTAATGTAGTGAGAGTTGCTTAAAACCTTAAAATAATGCTGACAGTCATGTAGTGAGAGTTGCTACTATCCTCAAAATGATGCTACAGTGATGTAGTAAGAGTTGCAAAAAATCTCAAAATGATGCTACAGTGATGTAGTAAGAGTTGCTACTAACCTCAAAATGATGCTGTCAGTAATGTAGTGAGAGTTGCTACGAACCTCAAAATGATGCTACAGTAATGTAGTAAGAGTTGCTAAAAATCTCAAATTGATGCTACAGTGATGTAGTAAGAGTTACTCCGAACCTTAAAATAAGGCAACAGTAACGTAGTATGAGTTGCTACGAATATCAAAATAATGCGACAGTGATGTCAAAAGAATTGGTAATGATCTCAAAATGATGCGACAGTGATGTCGTAAGAATTGCTAATAAACTCAAAATGATGCTGACTGTCATGTAGTGATAGTTGCTAATAAACTTAAAGTGATGATGACAGTAATCTAGTAAGTGTATCGAACAACCTCAAAGTGATGCTGACAGTCATGTGGTAAGAGTTGCTACGAACCTTAAAATAATGCAACAGTAATGTAGTAAGAGTTGCTACCAACCTCAAAATAATGCGAGAGTGATGTCGGAAGAATTGCTAATGATCTCAAAATGATGCGACAGTGATGTAGTAAGAATTGCTAATAAACTCAAAATGATGCCAAAAGTGATGTTGTGAAAGTTTTGAATAACCTCAAAGTGATGTTGACAGTCATGTGGTTGGAGTTGTGAGTAAATTAAAAATGATGCTGACAGTAATGTAGGAAGAGTTCCTAATAACCTCAAAATAATGCTACAGTTATGTCGTAAGAATTGCTAATGAACTCAAAATGATGACAAAAGTGATGTTGTGAAAGTTTCGAATAACCTCAAAGTGATGCTGACAGTCATGTGGCTACAGTTGCGAGTAACCTAAAAATGATGCTGACAGTGATGTCGTAAGAATTGCTAATGAACTCAAAAAGATGCTAACAGTAACGTAGTGATAGTTGCTAATAAATTCAGTGATGCTTACAGTAATGTGGTAAGTGTTTCAAACAACCTCAAAGTGATGCTGACAGTCATGTAGTAAGCGTTGCTACGAACCTTAAAATAAGGAAACAGTAATGTAGTAAGAGTTGCTACGAATATCAAAATAATGCGACAGTGATGTCAGAAGAATTGGTAATGATCTCAAAATGATGCGACAG
Source organism: Aulostomus chinensis (assembly GCF_037954235.1). Taxonomy (NCBI): domain Eukaryota; kingdom Metazoa; phylum Chordata; class Actinopteri; order Syngnathiformes; family Aulostomidae; genus Aulostomus; species Aulostomus chinensis. The sequence continues at coordinate 51,044,375 of NC_141320.1, read as the reverse complement.
TGATGTCGTAAGAATTGGTCATGAACTCAAAATGATGCTAACAGTAATGGAGTGAACGTTTCGAATAACCTCAAAGTGATGCTGACAGTCATGTACTAAGTGTTGCTATGAACCTCAAAATAACGCCACAGTAATGTAGTAAAAGTTGCTACGAACCTCAAAATATTGTGACAGTGATGTCGGAAGAATCGCTAATGAACTCAAGATGATGCTAACAGTAATGTAGTGATAGTTGCTAAGATACTCAGTGATGCTTACAGTAATGTAATAAGAGTTTCGAACAAGCTCAAAGTGATGCTGACAGTCATTTAGTAAGAGTTGCTAATGAACTCAATTTAATGCTACAGTGATGTCGTGAGAATTGCTCAACAACTCCAAATGATGCTAACAGTAATGTAGTGATAGTTGCTAATAAACTCAAAGTGATGCTGACAGCAATGTAGTAAGAGTTGCTACGAACCTTAAAATAATGCAACAATAATGTAGTAAGAGTTGCTACGAACCTCAAAATATTTCGACAGTGATGTCGGAAGAATTGCGAATGATCTCAAAATGATGCGCAGTGATGTAATAAGAATTGCTAATGAACTCAAAATGATGCTAACAGTAATGGAGTGAAACCTTTCGAATAACCTCAAAGTGATGCTGACAGTCATGTAGTAAGTGTTGCTTCGAACCTCAAAATAATGCGACAGTAATGTAGTAAACGTTGCTACGAACCTCAAAATATTGCGACAGTGATGTAGGAAGAATTGCTAATGAACTCAAAATGATGCTAACAGTAATGTAATGATACTTGCTAATCAACTCAGTGATGCTTACAGTAATGTAGTTAGTGTTTCGAATAACCTCAAAGTGATTCTGACAGTCATGTAGTAAGAGTTGCTACGAACCTCAAAATATTGCGACAGTGATGTCGGAAGAATTGCTGATGAACTCAAGATGATGCTAACAGTAATGTAGTGGTAATTGCTAATCAAGTCAGTGATGCTTACAGTAATGTAGTAAGTGTTTCAAACAACCTCAAAGTGATGCTGACAGTCATGTAGAAAGAGTTGCTACGAACCTCAAAATAATGCGACAGTGATGTCAGAAGAATTGGTAATGATCTCAAAATGATGCTAACAGTAATGGAGTGAACGTTTCGAACAATCTCAAAGTGATGCTGCCAGTCATGTAGAAAGAGTTCCTACGAATCTTAAAATAATGCAACAGTGATGTCAGAAGAATTGCTAATGATCTCAAAATGATGCGACAGTGATGTCGGAAGAATTGTTAATGAACTCAAAATGATGCTGACGGTAATCTAGTAAGTGTTTCGAACAACCTCAAAGTGACGCTGACAGTAATGTGGTAAGAGTTGCTACGAACCTTAAAATAATGCAACAGTAATGTAGTGAGAGTTGCTACGAACCTCAAAATAATGCCACAATAATGTAGTAAAAGTTGCTACGAACCTCAAAATATTGCGACAGTGATGTCGGAAGAATTGCTAATGAACTCAAGATGATGCTAAATGGAATGGAGTGAAACTTTCGAACAACCTCAAAGTGATGCTGACAGTCATGTAGTAAGAGTTGCGAAAAACCTCAAAATAATGCGACAGTAATGTAGTAAAAGTTGCTACAAACCTCAAAATATTGCGACAGTGATGTCGGAAGAATTGCTAATGAACTCAAAATGATGCTAACAGTAATGTAGTAATAGTTGCTAATCAAGTCAGTGATGCTTACAGTAATGTAGTAAGTGTTTCGAATAACCTCAAAGTGATGCTGACAGTCATGTAGTAAGAGTTGCCACGAACCTCAAAATAATGCGACAGTGATGTCAGAAGAATTGCTAAAGATCTCAAAATGATGCGACAGTGATTTAGTAAGAATTGCTCATGAACTCAAAATGATGCTAACAGTAATGTAGTGATCGTTGCTAATCAAGTCAGTGATGCTTACAGTAATGTAGTAAGTGTTTCGAATAACCTCTAAGTGATGCTGACAGTCATGTAGTCAGAGTTGCTACGAACCTCAAAATAATGCGACAGTGATGTCGGAAGAATTGCTAAAGATCTCAAAATGATGCGACAGTGATGGAGTGAAACTTTCGAATAACCTCAAAGTGATGCTGACAGTCATTTAGTAAGAGTTGCTACGAACCTTAAAATAATGCAACAGTAATGTAGTAAGAGTTGCTACGAACCTCAAAATATTGCGACAGTGATGTCGGAAGAATTGCTAATGATCTCAAAATGATGCAACAGTGATGTAGTAAGAATTGCTCATGAACTCAAAATGATGCTAACAGTAATGGAGTGAAACTTTCGAATAACCTCAAAGTGATGGTGACAGTCATGTACTAAGAGTTGCTACGAACCTCAAAATAATGCGACAGTAATGTAGTAAACGTTGCTACGAACCTCAAAATATTGCGACAGTGATGTAGGAAGAATTGCTAATGAACTCAAAATGATGCTAACAGTAATGTAATGATACTTGCTAATCAACTCAGTGATGCTTACAGGAATGTAGTTAGTGTTTCGAATAACCTCAAAGTGATTCTGACAGTCATGTAGTAAGAGTTGCTACGAACCTCAAAATATTGCGACAGTGATGTCGGAAGAATTGCTGATGAACTCAAGATGATACTAACAGTAATGTAGTGGTAATTGCTAATAAAGTCAGTGATGCTTACAGTAATGTAGTAAGTGTTTCGAACAACCTCAAAGTGATGCTGACAGTAATGTAGTAAGAGTTGCTACGAACCTCAAAATAATGCGACAGTGATGTCAGAAGAATTGGTAATGATCTCAAAATGATGCTAACAGTAATGGAGTGAACGTTTCGAACAATCTCAAAGTGATGCTGACAGTCATGTAGTAAGAGTTCCTACGAATCTTAAAATAATGCAACAGTGATGTCAGAAGAATTGCTAATGATCTCAAAATGATGCGACAGTGATGTCGGAAGAATTGTTAATGAACTCAAAATGATGCTGACGGTAATCTAGTAAGTGTTTCGAACAACCTCAAAGTGACGCTGACAGTAATGTAGTAAGAGTTGCTACGAACCTTAAAATAATGCAACAATAATGTAGTGAGAGTTGCTACGAACCTCAAAATAATACGACAGTGATGTCGTAACAATTGCTAATGATCTCAAAATGATGCTAACAGTAATGGAGTGAACGTTTCGAATAACCTCAAAGTGATGCTGACAGTCATGTAGTAAAAGTTGCTACGAACCTCAAAATATTGCGACAGTGATGTCGGAAGAATTGCTAATGAACTCAAGATGATGCTAACAGTAATGTCGTGATAGTTGCTAATAAACTCAGGGATGCTTACAGTAATGTAGTAAGTGTTTCGAACAACCTCAAAGTGATGCTGACAATCATGTAGAAAGAGTTGCTACGAACCTCAAAATATTGCGACAGTGATGTCGGAAGAATTGCTAATGAACTCAAAATGATGCTAACAGTAATGTAGTGATAGTTGCTCATCAACTCAGTGAGGCTTACAGTTATGTAGTAAGTGTTTCGAACAACCTCAAAGTGATGCTGACAGTCATGTCGTAACAGTTGTTACGATCCTTAAAATAATGCAAAAGTAAAGTAGTAAGTATTGCGAATAAACTCAAAATGATGCTAACAGTAATGTAGAGATAGTTGCGAATAAACTCAAAGTGATGCTGACAGTAAAGTAGTAAGTGTTTCGAACAACCTCAAAGTTATGCTGACAGTCATGTAGTAAGAGTTGCTACAAACCTTAAAATCATGCAGTAGTAAAGTAGTAAGAGTTGCTACTAACCTGAATTTAATGCTACAGTGATGTAAGAATTTCTATTAAACTCAAAATGATGCCAACAGTAATGTAGTGATAGTTGCTAATCAACTCAGTGATGCTTACAGTAATGTAGTAAGTGTTTCGAACAACCTCAAAGTGATGCTGACAGTCATGTAGTAAGAGTTGCTACGAACCTCAAAATAATGCGACAGTAATGTCGTAAAAGTTTCTACGAACCTCAAAATATTTCGACAGTGATGTCAGAAGAATTTCTAATGAACTCAAAATGATGCTAAGATTAATGGAGTGAAAGTTTCAAATAACCTCAAAGTGATGCTGACAGTAATTTAGTGAGAGTTGATAATCAACTCAGTGATGCTTACAGTAATGTAGTAAGAGTTGCTACGAACCTCAAAATAATGCGATGGTGATGTTGGAAGAATTGCTAATGAACTCAAGATGATGCTAACAGTAATGTAGTGGTAGTTGCTAATCAAGTCAGTGATGCTTACAGTAATGTAGTAAGTGTTTCGAACAACCTCAAAGTGATGCTGACAGTCATGTAGTAAGAGTTGCTACGAACCTCAAAATAATGCGACAGTGATGTCGGAAAAATTGCTGATAAACTCAAAATGATGCCAACAGTAATGTAGTGATAGTTGCTATGAAACTCAGTGATGCTTACATTAATGTAGTAAGAGTTTCGAACAACCTCAAAGTGATGCTGACAGTCATTTAGTCAGAATTGCGAATGAACTCAATTCAATGCTACAGTGATGTCGTGAGAATTGCTCAAAAACTCAAAATGATGCTAACAGTAATGTAGTGATAGTTGCTAATAAACTAAAAGTGATGCTGACAGTAATGTAGTAAGAGTTGCGACGAACCTCAAAATAATGCGACTAATGTAGTAAAAGTTGCTACGAACCTCAAAATATTGCGACAGTGATGTCGGAAGAATTGCTAATGAACTCAAGATGATGCTAACAGTAATGTAGTGATAGTTGCTAAGAAACTCAGTGATGCTTACAGTAATGTAGTAAGTGTTTCGAACAACCTCAAAGTGATGCTGACAGTCATGTAGTAAGAGTTGCTACGAACCTTAAAATAATACAACAGTAATGTAGTAAGAGTTGCTATGAACCTAACAAATAATGCGACAGTGATGTCAGAAGAATTGCTAATTATCTCAAAATGATGCGACAGTGATGTAGTAAGAATTGCTAATGAACTCAAACTGATGCTAACAGTAATGGAGTGAAAGTTTTGAATAACCTCAAAGTGATGCTGACTGTCATGTAGTAAGAGTTGCTGCGAACCTCAAAATATTGCGACAGTGATGTCGGAAGAATTGCTAATGAACTCAAAATGATGCTAACTGTAATGTAGTGAAAGTTTTGAATAACCTCAAAGCGATGCTGACAGTCATGTGGTTAGAGTTGCGAGTAACCTAAAAATGATGCTGATTGTAATGTAGTAAGAGTTGCTAATTACCTCAAAATAATGCTACATTGATGTCGGAAGAATTGCTAATGAACTTAAAATGATGCCAACAGTAATGTAGTGATAGTTGCTATGAAACTCAGTGATGCTTACATTAATGTAGTAAGAGTTTCGAACAACCTCAAAGTGATGCTGACAGTCATTGAGTCAGAATTGCGAATGAACTCAATTCAATGCTACAGTGATGTCGTGAGAATTGCTCAAAAACTCAAAATGATGCTAACAGTAATGTAGTGATAGTTGCTAATAAACTCAAAGTAATGCTGACAGTAATGTAGTAAGAGTTGTTACGAACCTTAAAATAATGCAACAATAATGTAGTAAGAGTTGCTACGAACCTCAAAATAATGTGACAGTGATGTCAGAAGAATTGCTAATGATCTCAAAATGATGCGACAGTGATTTAGTAAGACTTGCTAATGAACTCAAAATGATGCTAACAGTAATGGAGTGAACGTTTCGAATAACCTCAAAGTGATGCTGACAGTCATGTAGTAAGAGTTGCGACGAACCTCAAAATAATGCGACAGTGATGTCGGAAGAATTGCTAATGAACTCAAGATGATGCTAACAGTAATGTAGTGATAGTTGCTAAGAAACTCAGTGATGCTTACAGTAATGTAGTAAGAGTTTCGAACAACCTCAAAGTGATGCTGACAGTCATTTAGTAAGAGTTGCTAATGAACTCAATTCAATGCTACAGTGATGTCATGAGAATTGCTGATTAACTCAAAATGATGCAAACAGTAATGTAGTGATAGTTGCTAATAACTCAAAGTGATGCTGACAGTAATGTAGTAAGAGTTGCTACGAACCTTAAAATAATGCAACAGTAATGTAGTAAGAGTTGCTACGAACCTCAAAATATTGCGACAGTGATGTCGGAAGAATTGCTAATGATCTCAAAATGATGCGACAGTGATGTAGTAAGAATTGCTCATGAACTCAAAATGATGCTTACAGTAATGGAGTGAAACTTTCGAATAACCTCAAAGTGATGCTGACAGTCATGTCGTAAGTGTTGCTACGAACCTCAAAATAATGCGACAGTAATGTAGTAAACGTTGCTACGAACCTCAAAATATTGCGACAGTGATGTCGGAAGAATTGCTAATGAACTCTAAATGATGCTAACAGTAATGTAATGATACTTGCTAATCAACTCAGTGATGCTTACAGTCATGTAGTTAGTGTTTCGAATAACCTCAAAGTGATGCTGACAGTCATGTAGTAAGAGTTGCTACTAACCTCAAAATAATGCGACAGTGATGTCAGAAGAATTGCTAAAGATCTTAAAATGATGCGACAGTGATTTAGTAAGAATTGCTCATGAACTCAAAATGATGCTAACAGTAATGTAGTGATAGTTGCTAATCAAGTCAGTGATGCTTACAGTAATGTAGTAAGTGTTTCGAATAACCTCTAGGTGATGCTGACAGTCATGTAATAAGAGTTGCTACGAACCTCAAAATAATGCGACAGTGATGTCGGAAGAATTGCTAAAGATGTCAAAATGATGCGACAGTGAGTTCAGAAGAATTGCTAATGAACTCAAAATGATGCTAACAGTAATGGAGTGAACGTTTCGAATAACCTCAAAGCGATGCTGACAGTCATGAAGTAAGAGTTGCTACGAACCTCAAAAAAATGCGACAGTGTGTCAGAAGAATTGGTAATGAACTCAAAATGATGCTAACAGTAATATAGTGATAGTTGCTAATGAACTCAGTGATGCTTACAGTAATGTAGTAAGTGTTTCGAACAACCTCAAAGTGATGCTGACAGTCATGTAGTAAGAGTTGCTACGAACCTCAAAATAATGTGACAGTGATGTCAGAAGAATTGCAAAAGATCTCAAAATAATGTGACAGTGATGTCAGAAGAATTGCTAATGATCTCAAAATGATGCAACAGTAATGTAGTAAGAGTTGCTAAGAACCTCAAAATAATACGACAGTAATGTAGTAAAAGTTGCTACGAACCTCAAAATATTGCGACAGTCATGTCAGAAGAATTGCTAATGAACTCAAAATGATGCTCACAGTAATGTAGTGATAATTGCTAATCAACTCAGTGATGCTTACAGTAATGTAGTAAGTTTTTCGAACAACCTCAAAGTGATGCTGACAGTCATGTGGTTAGAGTTGCGAGCAACCTAAAAATGATGCTGATTGTAATGTAGTAAGAGTTGCTAATAACCTCAAAATAATGCTACAGTGATGTAGGAAGAATTGCTAATATTCTCAAAATGATGCGACATTGATGTCGTAAGAATTGCTATTGTACTCAAAATGATGCTAACAGTAATGTAGTGATAGTTGCTAATAAACTCAGTGATGCTTACAGTAATGTAGTAAGTGTTTCGAACAACCTCAAAGTGATGCTGACAGTCATGTAGTAAGTGTTTTGAACAACCTAAAAGTGATGCTGACAGTCATGTAGTAAGAGTTGCTACGAACCTTAAAATAATACAACAGTAATGTAGTAAGAGTTGCTATGAACCTAACAAATAATGCGACAGTGATGTCAGAAGAATTGCTAATTATCTCAAAATGATGCGACAGTGATGTAGTAAGAATTGCTAATGAACTCAAAGTGATGCTAACAGTAATGGAGTGAAAGTTTTGAATAACCTCAAAGTGATGCTGACTGTCATGTAGTAAGAGTTGCTGCGAACCTCAAAATATTGCGACAGTGATGTCGGAAGAATTGCTAATGAACTCAAAATGATGCTAACTGTAATGTAGTGAAAGTTTTGAATAACCTCAAAGCGATGCTGACAGTCATGTGGTTAGAGTTGCGAGTAACCTAAAAATGATGCTGATTTTAATGTAGTAAGAGTTGCTAATTACCTCAAAATAATGCTACATTGATGTCGGAAGAATTGCTAATGAACTTAAAATGATGCTAACAGTAACGTAGTGATAGTTTCTAATCAACTCAGTGATGCTTACAGTAATGTAGTAAGTGTTTTGAACAACCTCAAAGTGATGCTGACAGTCATGAAGTAAGAGTTGCTACGAACCTCAAAATAATGCAACAGTGATGTCAGAAGAATTGCTAATGAACTCAAAATGATGCTGACAGTGATGTTGAAAGAATTGCTAATAAACTAAAAATGATGCTAACAGTAACGTAGTGATAGCTGCTAAGAACTTAAAAATGATGCTACAGTGATGTAGGAAGATTTTAATAAAATCAAAAATGATTTTGACAATGATGTCTTATGAATTGCTATTGAACTCAAAATGATGCTGACAGTAATTTAGTGATAGTTGCTAATAACCTCAGTGATGCTTACAGTAATGTAATAAGTGTTTCGAACAACCTCAAAGTGATGCTGACAGTCATGTAGTAAGAGTTGCTACTAACCTCAATTTAATGCTACAGTGATGTCGTAAGAATTGCTCATAAACTCAAAATGATGCTAACAGTAATGTAGTGATAGTTGCTAATAAACTCAAAGTGACGCTGACAGTAATGTAGTAAGAGTTGCTACGAACCTTTAAATAATGCAACAGTAATGTAATAAGAGTTGCTACGAACCTCAAAACATTGCGATAGTGATGTTGGAAGAATTGCTAATGAACTCAAAATGATGCTAACAGTAATGTAGTGATAGTTGTTAATCAACTCTGTGATGCTTACAGTAATGTAGTAAGTGTTTCGAACAACCTCAAAGTGATGCTGACAGTAATGTACGAAGAGTTGCCACTAACCTCAAAATAATGCAACAGTAATGTAGTAAGAGTTGCTACGAACCTCCGAATAATGCGACAGTGATGTCGGAAGAATTGCTAATGATCTCAAAATGATGTGACAGTGATGTAGTAAGAATTGCTAATGAACTCAAAATGATGCTAACAGTAATGGAGTGAAAGTTTCGAATAACCTCAAAGTGATGCTGACGGTCATTTAGTAAGAGTTGCTACGAACCTCAAAATAATGCTACAGTGATTTAGGAAGAATTGCTCATGATGTCAAAATGACGTGACAGTGATGTCGGAAGAATTGCTAATGAAGTCAAAATGATGCGACAGTGATTTAGTAAGAATTGCAAATGATGTCAAAATGATGCGAACAGAAATGTAGTGAAAGTTGCGAGTAACCTAAAAATGATGCTGAGTCATGTAGTAAGAGTTGCTAATAACCTCGAAATGATGCTAACAGTAATGTAGTGATAGTTGCTAATAAACTCAAAGTGATGCTCACAGTAATGTAGTAAGAGTTGAAACTAGAACAACAAACTGTCCTCTGATGGTTGGACAGGTTGGTTTGGTCCGTCCTCTCACTCATCATTAAAAGCCCTTATTACTCATCATTCATCCAATCTGACACTCACGTCTGCAGTGGGGAATCCCCAGCAGCCCGCGGCCCACATGGAGCAGTCTCAGCCAATCACGTGGGGCCTGCAGCGGCACCGACCACCAAATGACTCGCAGGTGTCACTCTCAGCTCCAACCTCATGGCAGGCACAAGGCAGGGCGCCGTTGGTGAAGAGAGCCCAACAGACACAGCTGAGCTGAGACAGAATGGAGACGAAGGACAAGAGGGACGACAGAGAAAAAGGAAACGTCAGCGAGACATTTTAGGAAAATTAGTTTAGTGGGGAAAAGGTTCTTAGCCAAACTTGCTAAATGGAAGGACAACAAAAAAACAAAGATCTTCAAAAGAAAATTTGCACAAAGTGAAACCCTGCAAGAGAAAGTAAATCAAGAACTAAATATTCTTGAGGCTCAGGTCTTTAGTTCCAATGCTTGTAAATGACATCTGAATGCATTCACAACCCAAATCTGAGCAGACAGAAGCGTCCCAGTCAGGCCCAGTTTAGTTCCTCTAGAACATTCAGGGATACAGAACATGGACCAACTCAGGCTGAGAGACACCGACTTGACATGAAAGCTGTTGAGGCCACAGTTGCTGATGAAGTGGTCAGATTTCTCCAGTGGTTCTTGGTTCAGGGAGCTGGAGCTGGAGCTGCTCTCAGGCACCACCAGGACGTAATCCTGGAGAGACAGAAGGAAGAAGTCCAGGCCTGACAGAGGAGAAGGAGGCACAGAGTAGAAACAGCAGATACGTGTGGGGAAAGGGAGAGGGTATCAGTCCAGCAGAGGAGCAGGAAACCTACCACCACAGGGCTCTGCCTGCAGGAACCTGCAGGTGAGGAGGACCTGGTGGTCCGGCACATCCAGAATGATCTGGTTTTCAGACACCGGCACGTTTCGGCAGCCGTAAGCGTGGGGACAGAAGGAGGCGTTGGCGTGGCCTGAAAGACACAAACAACCATCTCCATTTGAATGTTTCTCAAACAGCCGGAGCAGGAAAGCTAAGATGAATCAAAGATCCTCCACCCTGCCAGATCCGACCCTGGTAATGTAGACCTGCACAGGGTGGGTGGGGTGGAGCGGCTGGTGGTGGTGGAGGATGAAGACGTATCTGCCCAAAGCCTGGACACGGTGGAGTCCACCGCAGCGTTCTGAGTAGAAGGATGAGAGCGATGTTCAATGGTACATGTTTTCTTTCCTGAACCGCCGATGTTTCCAATCACGAATCTCAGTCATGAGATTTGAACATCATGAAGGAGTTCAAAAGTGTCAAACTGGGCCGGTCTCCATTTTATGAGTCCGGAGACCGAGGATAAAACTACAAGTCCCTGGTTCAGATTTGACTCGTCTGAATCCAAACACAGCAGCGTTCTTCCACCAGGCCAGATGAGTTGATCATGATAACAAGATATCTTCATGCTACTACAACACACAAACTCATCACAAGAAAAGACTTCATGGTGGAACAACAAATCTCCTCCCAATGGGAAAAACATTGAGTTGAACAATCAACTTTTCCATGATGACATGGAGAGCTTGGCAGCAGCAGCAGGCTTCCATTGAGGCTGATATGCCAGCTCCACTGAGCCTTCTTTGGAATGGTTTCACCTGGAGTGATGCTGTTATTGAGACCTTTTATCTGGAACAACACCACCTGCATGGAGACTGAGGACTTCAACAGATGCAGATGTTGACCCAGAATAAATCTAAATATTCCAGATGTGTTAAATCAATCCAGCAGCAGTGGTGGGAGCGTCGTAAACTCACTCACTCAGCAGCCGTCAGCCTCTGTACCTGCACGGAGTCCAGCCTGATGTGGTCTCTGTTGTCTGCTCCCAGAGGTGGTCTGTCACCTCTGAACCAGGGGCCTCATCTCTCTGGTGGGAGGTCAGTGGAGGAGCTGCAGCGGGGGAGGCCAGGATGGGCTCCTGTAGGAGGAGCTCTGGCCCTCCTTCAGCACCAGCCAGTGGGAGGGAGTTTGGAAACGTGAGGGGACACAGGAGGAGCTACAGGGGGAGGGAAGGTGGATCAGAACCCTTCTAACAAGAGCGCTGAGGGGACACAGGAGGAGCTACAGGGGGAGGGAAGGTGGATCAGAACCGTTCTAACAAGAGCGCTGAGGGGACACAGGAGGAGCTACAGGGGGAGGGAAGGTGGATCAGAACCGTTCTAACAAGAGCGCTGAGGGGACACAGGAGGAGCTACAGGGGGAGGGAAGGTGGATCAGAACCGTTCTAACAAGAGCGCTGTCCCACTAATGTTCCTCACCAGAATCCTCCTGTCAGGGGGGAACCGTCCATGGGTGCTGATGCAGCGGACTGAAGGTTCAACGTAGTCCATGCTGAACTGGTCTTTAGGCACCAGATGGACTTTGTGCTAAAAACAGCAGAAAAAAAAGACAAAAAGGGGAGAATTTTAACAAAAGTATGCAAATGAGCTGAAGATCAAAATACAAAAAGTAAATCAAGGTTTTTTTCAAATGATTGCCAGCTATTTAGCTCAGAGAAGGACAAATGTCAATCAAGATGTCAGAATGGAACGATCCCACTGGCTTCTGGTCAATGGAACCATGGAGATGCTAACTTCCTGTTGGACTATCAGGGTGTCTCATCCCTGACATGCTAACTTCCTGTTGGACTATCAGGGTGTCTCATCCCTGACATGCTAACTTCCTGTTGGACGATCAGGGTGTCTCATCCCTGACATGCTAACTTCCTGTTGGATTCTAAGAGTGTCTCATCCTTGACATGCTAACTTCCTGTTGGACTATCAGGATGTCTCATCCCTGACATGCTAACTTCCTGTTGGACTATCAGGGTGTCTCATCCCTGACATGCTAACTTCCTGTTGGACGATAAGGGTGTCTCATCCCTGACATGCTAACTTCCTGTTGGACTATAAGGGAGTCTCATCCCTGACATGCTAACTTCCTGCTGGACGATAAGGGTGTCTCATCCCTGACATGCTAACTTCCTGTTGGACGATAAGGGTGTCTCATCCCTGACATGCTAACTACCTGTTGGACTATGAGGGTGTCTCATCCCTGACATGCTAACTTCCTGTTGGACTATAAAGCCTGAATTAAGCCTGCTTCCGCATCGCGTCGACGCGTGGTGACGTCAACGTCGAGGACTGTGATTGGTCCGCCCAAAACGTCATTTCCGGTTCAGTCGCAGTACAACACCGCCATTTTCAAAGTTTCTGTGGTGAAAGCTCCAAGAAAAAATGGACCAAGCTGAAGAAAGGATTATCGAGGAGGTGCTCAAGTACGACCACCTCTACAACGCCTCTTCGCGGCACTACAAAGACTGACAAATGGCCAACAATTGTTGTCTGTGACCGGAAGAAAACCAAGGAATCCGACAAGAGCCCCGTAAACAATACAAAGACAAAGCCACACCCCCTAGTGGCTTGGCGGTGAGTTGCAGAGCAACGCGTTCCCTCGACGCAGAATAAACCAGGCTTTCCAGTCGCACCTGTTTTACGCCCCCGTGCCAGATAAGGACCCCCATCGGGCTGTGCCACTCTGGAGGGAGCGCGTCTCACAGTCAGTCAGCGGAACCATGCGGATCCGGGCCGGAGCTGTGGGAAGGAGCGCCAATTGTATCGGGTTGTTGTTTTCTGGACTGCAGCAGAACAGGAGCAGCCGGGACTGGAATGTAGAAGTCGGTTATCTTGAAGTTGACTCAGTTATGGTGAACGATATTGTGGTTCAACACTTTAATGAGCTTTAAGGCAAACACATTTCATGAGGAAACAACGCCGGAATTGGACGGATTTCAGCGGCACACAACAACGTATCCGATACACCTCATTGGTAACCTGGTGGTCTAAGACTAAGAAACACCAGTCACCATGAAGAAAGGAACTTTTAGCTGAGTACTCGTGTTCTTTTCTGCAGGTTGAATGTGGCATTTGTTGGACAGAAGCGTCTCATCTCAACAAAAGCACCTCTTCAGTGCTGAGGCATGATGGGGCCAGGCATGAGAATGAAGTCCCAGATCCACCAGGATGAACTCAGGTATACAGCCACTCTCCAACTGACTCACAGTTGCTTCATTGATCATTAATTCCGATTCATTTCTTCTCTCCTTCATCTTTAACCATCCAGCTTCCAGGAAGCAGATGCTGGATGAGGCTCTTCTGAATTTCATCCTGAAGGACTGCCAGCCCCTCAGCACTGTTGAGAGGGAAGGGTTCAGGGAACTGGTTCAGGTCCTTGAGCCTCATATGTTTGCCAACCAGAAAGGTTTGTGTGGAAATGATCTAAAGCAGTCGTTGATATCTCCAGTTTATTTCATCTTGAATTTCAATGTATTGATTTACTCTGGGTGTCATTTTCAGACCATCAAACAAACGGTGGTCAAAAACTACCAGGAGGAACGGGAAGGAGTGAAAAAGGAAGTCCAGCTGCCATGTGGACATCTGTGGACATGGAGGCTCCCCTGGCTCTGACCTGTCACTGCATTCGTGAGAATGAATGTGTTGGGAGTGCAAGACTTTCCACAAAGTCACCCTGCATCATTTTGAGGTTCCTAGCAACTCTCACTACATCACTTTAGCATGATTTTGAAATTACTATCAACTCTCACCACAACACTGTCAGCATAATTTCTTAGGTTAGTAGCAACTGTCATAACATCACTGTAGCATCATTTTGAGGACCGTAGCAACCCTCATTCCATCACTGTAGCATCATTTTGAGATTCGTAGCAACTCTCATTACATCATTGTCGCATCATTTTGAGGATAGTCGCAACTCTCGCGACATCACTGTGGCATCATTTTGAGATTCGTAGCAACTCTCATTCCATCACTGTAGCATCATTTTGAGATTCGTAGCAACTCTCATTCCATCACTGTTGCATCATTTTGAGGATAGTCGCAACTCTCACCACATCACTGTAGCATCATTTCTTAGGTAAGAAGCAACTCTCATTACATCACTTTAGCTTGATTTTGAGATTAGTATCAACTCTCACTACATCACTGCCACCTCATTTTGAGGATCGGAGCAGTTCTCATTACATCACTGTCGCATCATTTTGAGGTTAGTAGCAACTCTCAATACATCACTGTAATTTCATGATGAGCTTCATCGTAATTATCACATCACTGTCGCATCATTTCTTCGTTTAGTAGCAACTCTCACGACATAACTGTAGCATCATTTTGAGATTCGTAGCAACTCTCATTACATCACTGTAGCATCATTTCTTAGGTCAGTAGCAACTCCCATGACATCACTGTAGCATCATTTTGAGGTTTGTAGCAACTCTTACAACATTACTGGAAGCATCAGTTTGAGCATCGTAGCAACTCTGCCTACATCACTGTAGCATCATTTCTTAGGTAAATAGCAACTCTCATTACATCACTTTAGCATGATTTTGAAATTACTATCAACTCTCACCACATCACGGTAGCATCATTTCTTAGGTTTGTAGCAAATCTCATTACATCACTCTAGCATCATTTTGAGATTAGTAGCAACTCTCATTACATCACTGTAGCACTATTTTGAGGTTCGTAGCAACTCTCACCACATCACTGTAGCATCATTTCTTAGGTAAATAGCAACCCTCATTACATCACTGTAGCATCATTTTGCAGTTCGTAGCAAACCTCACTACATCACTGTAGCATCATTTCTTCGGGAAGTAGCAACTCTCATTACACCGCTTTAGCATTATTTTGAAATTACTATCAACTCTCACTGCATCACTGTAGCATCACTTCTTAGATTTGTAGCAACTCTCATTACATCACTTTAGCATCATTTTGAGATTAGTATCAACTCTCACTACATCACTGTCAGCATCATTTTGAGATTAGTTTCAACTCTCACTACATCATTGCCAACTCATTTTGAGGATCGTAGCAACTCTCACCACATCACTGTCGCATCATTTTGAGGATCGTAGCAACTCTCACTACTTCACTGTCGCATCATTTTGAGGATAGTCGCAACTCTCGCGACATTACTGCAGCATCATTTTGAGATTCGTAGGAACTCTCATTACATCACTGTAGCATTATTTTGAGGATAGTCGCAACTCTCACCACATCACTGTAGCATCATTTCTTAGGTAAGTAGCAACTCTCATTACATCACTGTAGCATCATTTTGAGGTCCGTAGCAACTCTCACCACATCACTGTCGCATCATTTCTCAGGTAAGTAGCAACTCTCATTACATCACTTTAGCATGATTTTGAAATTACTATCAACTCTCAGCACATGTCTGTAGCATAATTTCATAGGTTTGTAGCAACTCTCATTACATCACTCTAGCATCATTTGGTCATTTGTAGCAACTCTCATTACATCACTGTAGCATCATTTCTTAGGTTTGTTGCCACTCTCATTACATCACTTAAGCATCATTTGGACATTTGTGGCAACTCTCATTACATCACTGTAGCATCATTTTGCGGTTCGTAGCAACTCTCACTACACCACTTTAGCATTATTTTGAAATTAGTATCAACTCTCACCACATCACTGTAGCATCACTTCTTAGGTTTGTCGCAACTCTCATTCCATCACTTAACATCATTTTGAGGATCGTAGCAACTCTCACTACATCACTGTCGCATCATTTTGAGGATAGATGCAACTCTCACGACATTACTGTAGCATTATTTTGAGGTTTTAAGCAACTCTCACAACATTACTGTAAGCATCATTTTGAGCATCGTAGCAACTCTCACTACATCACTGTACCATCACTTTGAGGTTATTCGAAACACTTACTACATTACGGTAAGCCTCACTGAGTTGATTAGCAACTATCACTACATTACTGTTAGCATCATTTTTATTTCATTAGCAATTGTTCCGACATCACTGTCGCAATATTTTGAGGTTCGTAGCAACTTTTACTACATTACTGTCGCATTATTTTGAGGTTCGTAGCAACTCTTACTACATGACTGTCAGCATCACTTTGAGGTTATTCGAAACACCTAGCAATTGTTCCGACATCACTGTCGCAATATTTTGAGCATCGTAGCAACTCTCACTACATCACTGTACCATCATTTTGAGATTAGTCGCAACTCTCACTACATCACTGTACCATCATTTTGAGATTAGTCGCAACTCTCACTACATCACTGTCGCATCATTTCTTAGGTTAGTAGCAACTCTCACCACATCACTGTAGCATCATTTCTTAGGTAAATAGCAACCCTCATTACATCACTGTAGCATCATTTTGCGGTTCGTAGCAACTCTCACTACATCACTGTAGCATCATTTCTTAGGGAAGAATCAACTCTCATTACACCGCTATAGCTTTATTTTGAAATTACTATCAACTCTCACTGCATCACTGTAGCATCATTTCTTAGGTTCGTAGCAACTCCCATGACATCACTGTAGCATCATTTTGAGGTTTGTAGCAACTCTCACTACATTACTGGAAGCATCAGTTTGAGCATCGTACCAACTCTGCCTACATCACTGTAGCATCATTTCTTCGGTTAGAAGCAACTCTCATGACATCACTGTAGCATCATTTCTTAGGGAAGAATCAACTCTCATTACACCGCTATAGCTTTATTTTGAAATTACTATCAACTCTCACTGCATCACTGTAGCATCATTTTGAGATTAGTATCAACTCTCACTACATAACTGCCACCTCATTTTGAGATTAGTATCAACTCTCACTACATCATTGCCACCTCATTTTGAGGATCGTAGCAACTCTCACCACATCACTGTCGCATCATTTTGAGGATCGTAGCAACTCTCACTACTTCACTGTAGCATCATTTTGAGGATAGTCGCAACTCTCGCGACATTACTGCAGCATCATTTTGAGATTTGTAGGAACTCTCATTACATCACTGTAGCATCATTTTGAGGTTCGTAGCAACTCTCACCACATCACTGTAGCATCATTTCTTAGGTAGATAGCAACTCTCACTACATCACTGTAACATCATTTCTTAGGTAAGTCGCAACTCTCATTACATCACTGTAGCATCATTTTGAGGTTCGTAGCAACTCTCACCACATCACTGTCGCATCATTTTGAGGATAGTCGCAACTCTCACGACATTACTGGAGCATCATTTTGAGATTCCTAGCAACTGTCATTACATCACTGTAGCATCATTTTGAGGATCGTAGCAACTCTCACCACATCACTGTAGCATCATTTTGAGGATCGTTGCAACTCTCAATACATCATTGTCGCATCATTTTGAGGATAGTCGCAACTCTCACGACATTACTGTAGCATCATTTCTTAGGTTTGTAGCAAATCTCATTACATCACTCTAGCATCATTTTGAGATTCGTAGCAACTCTCCCCACATCACTGTAGCATCATTTCTTCGGTTAGTAGCAACTCTCATTACACCGCTTGAGCATCATTTTGAAATTACTATCAGCTCTCACCACATCACTGTAGCATCACTTCTTAGGTTTGTAGCTACTCTCATTACATCACTGTAGCATCATTTTGAGATTAGTATCAATTGTCACTACATCACTGCCACCTCATTTTGAGGATCGTAGCAGCTCTCATCACATCACTGTCGCATCATTTTGAGAATCGTAGCAACTCACACTACATCACTGTCGTATCATTTTGAGGATAGTCGCAACTCTCGCGACATTACTGTAGCATCATTTTGAGATTCGTGGCAACTCTCATTACATCACTGTAGCATCATTTTGAGGTTCGTAGCAACTATCACCACATCACTGTAGCATCATTTCTTAGGTAAGAGGCAACTCTCATTACATAACTGTAGCATCATTTTGAGGTTCGTAGCAACTCTCATGACATCACTTTAGCATGATTTTGAAATTACTATCAACTCTCACCACAACACTGTCAGTATAATTTCTTAGGTTAGTAGCAACTGTCATAACATCACTGCAGCATCATTTTGAGGATCGTAGCAACTCTCACCACATCACTGTAGCATCATTTTGAGGATCGTAGCAACTCTCAATACATCATTTTCGCATCATTTTGAGGATAGTCGCAACTCTCACCACATCACTGTAGCATCATTTCTTCGGTTAGTAGCAACTCTCATTACACCGCTTTAGCATCATTTTGAAATTACAATCAACTCTCACCACATCACTGTAGCATCACTTCTTAGGTTTGTAGCTACTCTCATTACATCACTTTAGCATCATTTTGAGATTAGTATCAATTGTCACTACATCACTGCCACCTCATTTTGAGGATCGTAGCAGCTCTCATCACATCACTGTTGCATCATTTTGAGAATCGTAGCAACTCTCACAACATCACTGTC
The DNA here is from genome assembly GCF_037954235.1 of Aulostomus chinensis. Taxonomy (NCBI): domain Eukaryota; kingdom Metazoa; phylum Chordata; class Actinopteri; order Syngnathiformes; family Aulostomidae; genus Aulostomus; species Aulostomus chinensis. The sequence goes on along the minus strand of NC_141320.1, from coordinate 51,025,482 downwards.
GTATCATTTTGAGGATAGTCGCAACTCTCACGACATAACTGTAGCATCATTTCTTAGGTTTGTAGCAAATCTCGTTACATCACTCTAGCATCATTTCTGAGGTTAGGAGCAACTCCCATGACATCACTGTAGCATCATTTTGAGGTTTGTTGCAACTCTCACTACATTACTGGAAGCATCAGTTTGAGCATTGTACCAACTCTGCCTACATCACTGTAGCATCATTTCTTCGGTTAGAAGCAACTCTCATGACATCACTTTAGCATGATTTTGAAATTACTATCAACTCTCACCACAACACTGTCAGTATAATTTCTTAGGTTAGTAGCAACTGTCATAACATCACTGTAGCATCATTTTGAGGATAGTAGCAACTCTCACCACATCACTGTCGCATCATTTTGAAGATCGTAGCAACTCTCACTTTATCACTGTTGCATCATTTTGAGGATAGTCACAACTCTCGCGAAATTACTGTAGCATCATTTCTTAGGTAAGTAGCAACTCTCACGACACCACTTTAGCATTATTTGTAAATTAGTATCAACTCTCACCACATCACTGTCGCATCACTTCTTCGGTTTGTAGCAACTCTCATTACATCACTTAAGCATCATTTTGAGGATCGTAGCAACTCTCACTACATCACTGTCGCATCATTTTGAGGATAGTCGCAACTCTCACGACATTACTGTTGCATCATTTTGAGATTCGTAGCAACTCTCATTACTCATTGTAGCATCATTTTGAGGATCGTAGCAACTCTCACTACATCACTGTCGCATCTTTTTGAGGGAAGTAGCAACTCTCATTTCATCACTGTAGCATCATTTTGAGGATAGTCGCAACTCTCGCGAAATTACTGAAGCATCATTTTGAGATTCGTAGGAACTCTCATTACATCACTGTAGCATCATTTTGAGGTTAGTAGCAACTCTCACCACATCACTGTAGCATCATTTCTTAGGTAAGTAGCAACTCTCATTACATCACTGTAGCATCATTTTGAGGTTCGTAGCAACTCTCACCACATCACTGTCGCATCATTTCTGAGGTAAGTAGCAACTCTCATTACATCACTTTAGCATGATTTTGAAATTACTGTCAACTCTCAGCACATGACTGTCGCATCATTTCTTAGGTTTGTAGCAACTCTCATTACATCACTCTAGCATCATTTGGACATTTGCAGCAACTCTCATTACATCACTGTCGCATCATTTTGAGGATAGTCGCAACTCTCACAACATTACTGGAGCATCATTTTGAGATTCCTAGCAACTGTCATTACATCACTGTAGCATCATTTTGAGGATCGTAGCAACTCTCACCACATCACTGTAGCATCATTTTGAGGATCGTTGCAACTCTCAATACATCATTGTCGCATCATTTTGAGGATAGTCGCAACTCTCACGACATTACTGTAGCATCATTTCTTAGGTTTGTAGCAAATCTCATTACATCACTCTAGCATCATTTTGAGATTCGTAGCAACTCTCATTACATCACTGTTGCATCATTTTGAGGTTCGTAGCAACTCTCCCCACATCACTGTAGCATCATTTCTTCGGTTAGTAGCAACTCTCATTACACCGCTTGAGCATCATTTTGAAATTACTATCAGCTCTCACCACATCACTGTAGCATCACTTCTTAGGTTTGTAGCTACTCTCATTACATCACTTTAGCATCATTTTGAGATTAGTATCAATTGTCACTACATCACTGCCACCTCATTTTGAGGATCGTAGCAGCTCTCATCACATCACTGTCGCATCATTTTGAGAATCGTAGCAACTCACACTACATCACTGTCGTATCATTTTGAGGATAGTCGCAACTCTCGCGACATTACTGTAGCATCATTTTGAGATTCGTGGCAACTCTCATTACATCACTGTAGCATCATTTTGAGGTTCGTAGCAACTATCACCACATCACTGTAGCATCATTTCTTAGGTAAGAGGCAACTCTCATTACATAACTGTAGCATCATTTTGAGGTTCGTAGCAACTCTCACCACATCACTGTAGCATCATTTCTTAGGTTTGTAGCAACTCTCATTACATCACTCGAGCATCATTTCGACATTTGTAGCAACTCTCACTACATCACTGCAGCATCATTTTGAGGTTAGTAGCAACTCTCATTACATCACTCTAGCATCATTTGGACATTTGTAGCAACTCTCATTACATCACTGTAGCATCATTTTGAGGTTCGTAGCAACTCTCACCACATCACTGTAGCATCATTTCTTAGGTAAGTAGCAACTCTCATTACATCACTGTAGCATCATTTTGCGGTTCGTAGCAACTCTCACTACACCACTTAGCATTATTTTGGAATTAGTATCAACTCTCACCACATCACTTTACCATCACTTCTTAGGTTATTCGCAACTCTCATTACGTCACTTTAGCATCATTTTGAGGATCGTAGCAACTCTCACGACATCACTTTAGCGTGATTTTGAAATTACTATCAACTCTCACCACATCACTGAAGCATCATTTTGAGGATCGTAGTAACTCTCACTACATCACTATTGCATCATTTTGACATTTGTAGCAACTCTCATTATATCACTGTAGCATCATTTCTTAGGTTAGTAGCAACTCCCATGACATCACTGTAGCATCAGTTTGAGGTTCGTAGCAAATTTCACCACATCAATGTAGCATCATTTGTTTGGTTAGAAGCAACTCTCATGACATCACTTTAGCATGATTTTGAAATGACTATCAACTGTCACCACAACATTGTCAGCATAATTTCTTAGGTTAGTTGCAACTGTCATAACATCACTGTAGCATCATTTTGAGGATCGTAGCAACTCTCACTACATCATTGTCGCATCATTTTGAGGATAGTCGCAACTCTCACGACATTACTGGAGCATCATTTTGAGATTCCTAGCAACTCTCATTACATCACTGTAGCATAATTTTTAGGTTTGTAGCAACTCTCACCACATCACTGTAGCATCATTTCTTAGGTATGTAGCAACTCTCACGACATCACTTTAGCATCACTTATTAGGTTTGTCGCAACCCTCATTACATCACTTTAGCATCATTTTGAGGATCGTAGCAACTCTTACCACATCACTGTAGCATCATTTATTAGGTAAGGAGCAACTCTCACCACATCACTTTAGCATCATTTCTTAGGTATGTAGCAACTCTCATTACATCACTTTAGCGTGATTTTGAAATTACTATCAACTCTCACCACATCACTGTCGCATTAAATTGAGGTTAGTAGCAACTCTTACTACGTGACTGTCAGCATCACTTTGAGGTTATTCGAAACACTGACAACATTACTGGAAGCATCACTGAGTTTATTACCAACTTTCACTATATTACTTTAGCATCATTTTGCGTTCATTAGCAATTCTTACGACATCACTGTCCCATCAGTTTGAGATCATTACCAATTCTTCTGACATCACTGTCGCATTATTTTGATGTTCGTAGCAACTTTTAAATAAATTGCCTTGCCTTTTACTACATTACCGTTGCATTATTTAAAGGTTCGTAGCAACTCTTACTACATTACTGTCAGCATCACTTTGAGTTTATTAGAAACTATCACTACATTACAGTTAGCATCATTTTGAGTTTATTAGCAATTCATAGACATCACTGTACCATTAAATTGAGGTAAGTAGCGACACTTACTACATGACTGTCAGCATCACTTTGAGGTTATTCGAAACGTTCACTCCATTACTGTTAGCATCATTTTGAGTTCATTAGCAATTCTTACTAAATCACTGTCGCATCATTTTGAGATCTTTAGCAATTCTTCTGACATTACTGTCGCATTATTTTGATGTTCGGAGTAACTCTTACTACATGACTGTCAGCATCACTTTGAGGTTGTTCGAAACACTTACTACATTACTGTTAGCATCATTTTGAGTTCATTAGCAATTCTTACTAAATCACTGTTGCATCATTTTGAGATCTCTAGCAATTCTTCTGACATGACTGTCGCATTATTTTGAGGTTAGTGGCAACTCTTACTACATGACTGTCAGCATCACTTTGAGGTTGTTCGAAACACTTACTACATTACTGTAAGCATCACTGAGTTTATTTGCAACTATCACTACATTACTGTTCGCATCATTTTGAGTTCATTAGCAATTCTTCTTACATCACTGTCGCGATATTTTGAGGTTCGTAGCAACTTTTACTACATTACTGTCGCATTATTTTGAGGTTCGTAGCAACTCTTAGTCCATGACTGTCAGCATCACTTTGAGGTTATTCGAAACTATCACTCCATTACTGTTAGCATGATTTTGAGTTCATTAGCAATTCTTACTAAATCACTGTCGCATCATTTTGAGATCATTAGCAATTCTTCTGACATCACTGTTGCATTATTTTGAAGTTCGTAGCAACTCTTACTACTTTACTGTTGCATTATTTTAAGGTTTGTAGCAACCCTTACCACATGACTGTCATAATCACTTTGAGGTTGTTCAAAACACTTACTACATTACTGTCAGCATCACTTTGAGTTCATTAGCAACTATCACTACATTACTGTTAGCATCATTTTGAGTTTATTAGCAATTCATAGACATCACTGTACCATTAAATTGAGGTTAGTTGCAACTCTTACTACTTTACTGTTGCATTATTTTAAGGTTCGTAGCAACACTTACGACATGACTGTCAGCATCACTTTGAGGTTCTTCGAAACTTTCACACCATTACTGTGAGCATCATTTTGAGTTCATTAGCAATTCTTACAACATCACTGTTGCATCATTTTGAGATCATTAGCAGTTCTTCCGACATCACTGTCGCATTATTTTGAGGTTCGTTGCAACTCTTACTACATGACTGTCAGCATCACTTTGAGGTTGTTCGAAACACTTACTACATTACTGTAAGCATCACTGAGTTAATTAGCAACTATCACTACATTACTGTTAGCATCATTTTGAGTTCATGAGCAATTCTTCCGACATCACTGTCGCAATATTTTGAGATTCGTAGCAACTTTTACTACATCACTTTCGCATTTTTTTTGAGGTTCGTAGCAACTCTTACTATATGACTGACAGGATCACTTTTAGGTTATTCGAAATGTTCACTCCATTACTGTTAGCATCATTTTGAGTTCATTAGCAATTCTTACTAAATCACTGTCGCATCATTTTGAGATCATTAGCAATTCTTCCGACATCACTGTCGCATTATTTTGAGGTTCGTAGAAACTCTTACTACATGACTGTCAGCATCACTTTGAGGTTATTCGAAACACTTACTACATTACTGTAAGCATCACTGAGTTAATTAGCAACTATCACTCCATTACTGTTAGCATCATTTTGAGTTCATTAGCAATTCTTACTACATCACTGTCGCATCATTTTGAGATCATTAACAATTCTTTTGACATCACTGTCGCATTACTTAGAGGTTTCGAAGCAACTCTTACTACTTTACTTCAGCATTATTTTTAGGTTCGTAGCAACCCTTACTACATGACTGTCATAATCACTTTGAGGTTTTTCGAAACACTTACGACATTACTGTCAGCATCACTTTGAGGTTGTTTTAAACACTACATTACTGTAAGCATCACTGAGTTGATTAGCAATTATCACTACATGAGTGTTAGCATCATTTTGAGTTCATTAGCAATTCTTCCGACATGACTGTCGCAATATTTTGAGGTTCGTAGCCACTTTTACTACATTACTGTCGCATTATTTTGAGGTTCTTAGCAAGTCTTACTACATTACTGTTACATCATTTTGAGATCATTTGCAATCTTCTGACATCACTGTCACATTATTTTGAGGTTCGTAGCAACTCTTACTCCATTAATTTTAGCATCATTTTGAGTTTATTAGCAATTCTTACGACATCACATTAGCATTAAATTGAGTTCATTAGCAACTCTGACTACATGACTGTCAGCATCACTGAGTTTCTTAGCAACTTTCACTACATTACTGTTAGCATCATCTTGAGTTCATTAGCGATTCTTCCGACATCACTGTCGCAATATTTTGAGGTTCGTAGCAACTTTTACTTCTTTAATGTCGCATTTTTTTGAGGTTCCTAGCAAATCTTACTTCATGACTGTTAGCATCACTTTGAGGTTATTCGAAACGTTCACTCCATTACTGTTAGCATCATTTTGAGATCATGACCAATTTTTCTCTCATCACTGTCGCATCATTTTCAGATCTTTAGCAATTCTTCTGACATCACTGTCGCATTATTTTGAGGTTCGTAGCAACTCTTGCTCCATGACTTTCAGCATCACTTTGAGGTTATTTTGAAAGTTTCACTCCATTACTGTTAGCATCATTTTGAGTTCATTAGCAATTCTTACTACATCACTGTCGCATCAGTTTGAGATCATTAGCAATTCTTACTACATCACTTTAGCAATATGTTAAGGTTCGTAGCAACTCTTACTACATTACTGTCAGCATCACTTTGAGTTCATTAGCAACTATCACTACATTACTGTTAGCATCATTTTGCGTTGTTGAGCAATTCTCACGACATCACTGTAGCATTAAATTGAGTTCATTAGCAACTCTTACTAAATGACTGTCAGCATCACTTTGAGGTTGTTCGAAACTCTTACTACATTACTGTAAGCTTCACTGAGTTTCTTAGCAACTGTCACTACATTACTGCTAGCATCATTTTAGGTTCATTAGCAATTCTTCCGACATCACTGTCGCAATATTTTGAGGTTCATAGCAACACTTACTACATGACTGTCAGCATCACTTTGAGGTTATTCGAAACTTTCACTCCATTACTGTTAGCATCATTTTGAGTTCATTAGCAATTCTTACTACATCACTGTCGCATCAGTTTGAGATCATGAACAATTCTTTTGACATCACTGTCGCATTACTTTGAGGTTCAAAGCAACTCTTACTACATTACTGTAAGCATCACTGACTTGATTAGCAACTATCACTACATTACTGTCGCATCATTTTGAGATCATTAGCAATTCTTCTGACATCACTGTCGCAATATTTTTAGGTTTGTAGCAACTTTTACTACATTACTGTCACATTATTTTGAGGTTCGTAGCAACTCTTACTACATGACTGTCAGCATCACTGAGTTGATTAGCAACTATCACTACATCACTGTCACATTATTTTGAGGTTCGTAGCAACTCTTACTACATGACTTTCAGCATCACTTTGAGGTTGTTCGAAACACTTAGTACATTACTGTAAGCATCACTGAGTTGATTAGCAACTATCACTACATTACTGTTAGCATCATTTTGAGTTCATTTGCAATTCTTCCGACATCACTGTCGCAATATTTTGAGGTTCGTAGCAACTTTTACTGCATTACTGTCGCATTATTTTGAGGTTTTATAGCAACTCTTACTACATGACTGTCAGCATCACTTTGAGGTTATTCGAAACATTCACTCCATTACTGTTAGCATGATTTTGAGTTCATTAGCAATTCTGACGACATCACAGTAGCATTAAATTGAGTTCATTAGCAACTCTTACTACATGACTGTCAGCATCACTTTGAGGTTGTTCGAAACTCTTACTACATTACTGTAAGCATCACTGAGTTTATTAGCAACTATCACTACATTACTGTTTGCATCATCTTGAGTTCATTAGCAATTCTTACGACATCACTGTCGCATCATTTTGAAATCATTAGCAATTCTTCCGACATCACTGTCGCATTATTTTGAGGTTCGTATTAACTCTTACTACATGACTGTCAGCATCACTTTGAGGTTATTCGAAACTTTCACTCCATTAATGTTAACACCATTTTGAGTTCATTAGCAATTCTTTCTACATCACTGTCGCATCATTTTGAGATCATTAGCAATTCTTCCGACATCACTGTCACATTATTTTGAGGTTCGTATTAACTCTTACTACATGACTGTCAGCATCACTTTGAGGTTATTCGAAACTTTCACCCCAATACTTTTAGCATCATTTTGAGTTCATTAGCAATTCTTCTGACATCACTGTCGCATTATTTGGAGGTTCGTAGCAACTCTTACTACATGAATGTCAGCATCACTTTGAGGTTGTTCGAAACTCTTACTACATTACTTTAAGCATCACTGAGTTTCTTAGCAACTATCACTACATTACTGTTAGCATCATCTTGAGTTCATTAGCAATTCTTCCGACATCACTGTCGCAATATTTTGAGGTTCGTAGCAACACTTACGACATGACTGTCAGCATCATTTTGAGGTTATTCGAAAGTTTCACTCCATTACTATTAGCATCATTTTGAGTTCATTAGCAATTCTTCCGACATCACTGTCGCAATATTTTGAGGTTCGTTGCAACTTTTACTACATTACTGTTGCATTTTTTTGAGGTTCGTAGCAACTCTTACTAAATGACTTTCAGCATCTCTTTGAGTTTATTCGAAACTTTCACTCCATTACTGTTAGCATCATTTTGAGTTCACTAGCAATTCTTACTACATCACTGTCGCATTATTTTGAGATCATTAGCAATTCTTCCGACATCACTGTCGCAATATTTTGAGGTTCGTTGCAACTTTTACTACATTACTGTTGCATTTTTTTGAGGTTCGTAGCAACTCTTACTAAATGACTTTCAGCATCTCTTTGAGTTTATTCGAAACTTTCACTCCATTACTGTTAGCATCATTTTGAGTTCACTAGCAATTCTTACTACATCACTGTCGCATTATTTTGAGATCATTAGCAATTCTTCTGACATCACTGTCGCATTATTTTGAGGTTCGTAGCAACTCTTGCTACATGACTGTCAGCATCACTTTGAGGTTATTCGAAACACTTACTACATTACTTTAAGCATCACTGAGTTGATTAGCAACTATCACTACATTACTGTTAGCATCATTTTAAGTTCATGAGCAATTCTTCTGACATCACTGTCGCAATATTTTGAGGTTCGTCGCAACTTTTACTACATTACTGTCGCATTATTTTGAGGTTCGTAGCAACTCTTAGTACATGACTTTCAGCATCACTTTGAGGTTATTCGAAACTTTCACTCCATTACTGTTAGCATCATCTTGAGTTCATTAGCAATTCTTCCGTCATCACTGTCGCATCATTTTGAGTTCATTAGCAATTCTTACTACATTACTTTTAGCATCATTTTGAGTTCACTAGCAATTCTTACTACATAACTGTCGCATCATTTTGAGATCATGAGCAATTCTTCTGACATCACTGTCGCATTATTTTAGATTCGTAGCAACTCTTACTACATTCTTGTTACATTATTTTAAGGTTCCTAGCAACTCTTACTACATGACTGTCAGCATCACTTTGAGGTTGTTCGAAACACTTAGTACATTACTGTAAGTATCACTGAGTTGATTCGCAACTATCACTACATTGCTGTTAGCATCATTTTTTGTTCATTAGCAATTCTTACTACATCACTGTCGCATCATTTTGAGACCATTAGCAGTTCTTCCGACATCACTGTCGCATGATTTGAGGTTCGTAGCAACTTTTACTACATTACTGTCGCATTGTTTTGAGGTTCGTAGCAACTCTTCCTACATGACTGTCAGCATCACTTTGAGGTTATTCGAAACACTTACTACATTACTGTAAGCATCACTGACTTGATTAGCAACTATCACTACATTACTGTTTGCATCATTTGGAGTTCATTAGCAATTCTTCCGACATCACTGTCGCAATATTTTGAGGTTCGTAGCAACTTTTACGACATCAATGTCGCAATATTTTGAGGTTCGTAGCAACACTTACTACATGACTGTCAGCATCACTTTGAGGTTATTCGAAACTTTCACTCCATTACTGTTAGCATCATTTTGAGTTCATCAGCAATTCTTACTAAATCACTGTCGCATCATTTTGAGATCATTAGCAATTCTTCTGACATCACTGTCACATTATTTTGAGGTTCATAGCAACTCTTACGACATTATTGTTGCATTATTTTAAGGTTCCTAGCAACTCTTACTTCATGACTGTCAGCATCACTTTGAGTTTATTAGCAACTATCACTACATTACTGTTTGCATCATTTTGAGTTCATGAGCAATTCTCACGACATCACTGTAGCATTGAATTGAGTTCATTAGCAACTCTTACTAAATGACTGTCAGCATCACTTTGAGGTTATTCGAAACATTCACTCCATTACTGTTAACATCATTTTGAGTTCATTAGCAATTCTTACTACATCACTGTCGCATCATTTTGAGTTCATTAGCAATTCTTACTCCATTACTGTTAGCATCATTTTGAGTTCATTAGCAATTCTTACTACATCACTGTCGCATCATTTTGAGATCATTAGCAATTCTTCTGACATCACTGTCACATTATTTTGAGGTTCGTAGCAACTCTTACTACATTATTGTTGCATTATTTTAAGGTTCCTAGCAAGTCTTACTACATTACTGTCAGCATCACTTTGAGTTTATTAGCAACTATCACTACATTACTGTTAGCATCATTTTGAGTTCATGAACAATTCTCACGACATCACTGTAGCATTGAATTGAGTTCATTTGCAACTCTTACTGAATGACTGTCAGCATCACTTTGAGGTTTTTCGAAACTCTTACTACATTACTATAAGCATCACTGAGTTTCTTAGCAACTATCACTACATTACTGTTAGCATCATCTTGAGTTCATGAGCAATTCTTCCGACATCACTGTCGCAATATTTTGAGGTTCGTTGCAACTTTTACTACATTACTGTCGCATTATTTTGAGGTTCGTAGCAACTCTTAGTACATGACTGTCAGCATCACTTTGAGGTTATTCGAAAGTTTCACTCCATTACTGTTAGCATCATTTTGAGTTCATTAGCAATTCTTACTACATCACTGTCGCATCATTTTGAGATCTTTAGCAATTCTTGTGACATCACTGTCGCATTATTTTGAGGTTCGTAGCAACTCCTACTACATGACTGTCAGTATCACTTTGAGGTTGTTCGAAACACTTACTACATCACTGTCAGCATCACTGAGTTGATTAGCAACTATCACTACATTACTGTTGGCATCATTTTGAGTTCATTAGCAATTCTTCCGACATCACTGTCGCAATATTTTGAGGTTCATAGCGACTTTTACTACATTACTGTCGCATTATTTTGAGGTTCGTAGCAACTCTTACTACATGACTGTCAGCATCACTTTGAGGTTTTTCGGATCTCTTATTACATTACTGTAAGCATCACTGAGTTTCTTAGCAACTATCACTACATTGCTGTTAGCATCATCTTGAGTTCATGAGCATTTCTTCCGACATCACTGTCGCAATTTTTTGAGGTTGGTAGCAACTCTTACTACATTATTGTTGCATTATTTTAAGGTTCGTAGCAACTCTTACTACATGACTGTCAGCATCACTTTGAGGTTATTCGAAAGTTTCACTCCATTACTGTTAGCATCATTTTGAGTTCATTAGTAATTCTTCCGACATCACTGTCGCAATATTTTGAGGTTGGTAGCAACTCTTACTACATTATTGTTGCATTATTTTAAGGTTCGTAGCAACTCTTACTGCATTACTGTCAGCATCACTTTGAGTTTATTAGCAACTATGACTACATTACTGTTAGCATCGTTTTGAGTTGTTGAGCAATTCTCACGACATCACTGTCGCAATATTTTGAGGTTCGTAGCAACTCTTACTACATTATTGTTGCATTATTTTAAGGTTCGTAGCAACTCTTACTACATTACTGTGAGCATCACTTTGAGGTTATTCGAAACTATCACTACATTACTGTTAGCATCATTTTGAGTTGTGGAGCAATTCTCACGACATCACTGTAGCATTAAATTGAGTTCATTAGCAACTCTTTCTAAATGACTGTCAGCATCACTTTGAGGTTGTTCGAAACACTTACTACATTACTTTCAGCATCACTGAGTTTCTTAGCAACTATCACTACATTACTGTTAGCATCATCTTGAGTTCATTAGCAATTCTTCCGACATCACTGTCGCAATATTTTGAGCTTCGTAGCAACTTTTACTACATCACTGTCGCATTATTTTGAGGTTCGTAGCAACTCTTCCTACATGACTGTCAGCATCACTTTGAGGTTATTCGAAACACTTACTACATTACTTCAAGCATCACTGAGTTGATTAGCAACTATCACTACATTACTTTTAGCATCATTTAAGTTCATTAGCAATTCTTCTGACATAACTGTCGCAATATTTTGAGGTTCGTCGCAACTTTTACTACATTGCTTTCGCATTATTTTGAGGTTCGTAGCAACTCTTAGTCCATGACTTTCAGCATCACTTTGAGGTTATTCGAAACGTTCACTCCATTACTGTTCGCATCATTTTGAGTTCATTAGCAATCCTTACTAAATCACTGTCGCATCATTTTGAGATCTTTAGCAATTCTTCTGACATCACTGTCGCATTATTTCAAGGTTCGTAGCAACTCTTACGACATGACTGTCACCATCACTTTGAGGTTATTCGAAACTCTTACTACATTATTGTTGCATTATTTTAAGGTTCGTAGAAACTCTTACGACATTACTGTCAGCATCACTGAGTTTCGTCGCAACTATCACTACATTACTGTTAGCATCATCTTGAGTTCATTCGCAATTCTTCCGACATCACTGTCGCAATATTTTGAGGTTCGTAGCAACCTTTATTGCATTACTGTCCCATTATTTTGAGGTTCGTAGCAACTCTTAGTATATGACTGTCAGCATCACTTTGAGGTTGTTCGAAACACTTACTACATTACTGTCAGCATCACTTTAACTTTATTAGCAACTATCACTACATTACTGTTAGCATCATGTTGAGTTCATTGGCAATTCTTACGACATCACTGTCCCATCAGATTGAGATCATTACCAATTCTTCTGACATCACTGTCGCATTATTTTGAGGTTCAAAGCATCTCTAACTACATTACTGTCAGCATCACTGAGTTTATTAGCATCTATCACTACGTTACTGTTAGCATCATTTTGAGTTGTTGAGCAATTCTCACGATATCACTGTAGCATTAAATTGAGTTCATTAACAACTCTTACTAAATGACTGTCAGCATCACTTTGAGTTTGTTCGAAACACTTACTACATTACTGTCAGCATCACTTTAACTTTATTAGCAACTATCACTACATTACTATTAGCATCATTTTGAGGTTAGTAGCAACTCTTACTACATTACTGTAAGCATCACTGAGTTTATTAGCATCTATCACTACGTTACTTTTAGCATCATTTTGAGATCATTACCAATTCTTCTGACATCACTGTCGCATCATTTTGAGATTTTTAGCAATTCTTCTGACATCACTGTCTCATTATTTTGAGGTTCGTAGCAACTCTTACTACATGACTGTCGGCATCACTTTGAGGTTGTTCGAAACACTTACTACATTACTGTAAGCATCACTGACTTGATTAGCAACTATCACTACATTTCTGTTAGCATCATTTTGAGTTCATAAGCAATTCTTCCGACATCACTGTCGCAATATTTTGAGGTTCGTAGCAACTTTTATTACATTACTGTCCCATTATTTTGAGGTTCGTAGCAACTCTTCGTACATGACTGTCAGCATCACTTTGAGGTTGTTCGAAACACTTACTACATTACTGTTAGCATCATGTTGAGTTCATTGGCAATTCTTACGACATCACTGTCCCATTAGATTGAGATCATTTCCAATTCTTCTGACATCACTGTCGCATTATTTTGAGGTTCAAAGCATCTCTAACTACATTACTGTCAGCATCACTGAGTTTATTAGCATCTATCACTACGTTACTGTTAGCATCATTTTGAGTTGTTGAGCAATTCTCACGATATCACTGTAGCATTAAATTGAGTTCATTAACAACTCTTACTAAATGACTGTCAGCATCACTTTGAGTTTGTTCGAAACACTTACTACATTACTGTCAGCATCACTTTAACTTTATGAGCAACTATCACTACATTACTATTAGCATCATTTTGAGGTTAGTAGCAACTCTTACTACATTACTGTAAGCATCACTGAGTTTATTAGCATCTATCACTACGTTACTTTTAGCATCATTTTGAGATCATTACCAATTCTTCTGACATCACTGTCGCATCATTTTGAGATTTTTAGCAATTCTTCTGACATCACTGTCTCATTATTTTGAGGTTCGTAGCAACTCTTACTACATGACTGTCGGCATCACTTTGAGGTTGTTCGAAACACTTACTACATTACTGTAAGCATCACTGACTTGATTAGCAACTATCACTACATTTCTGTTAGCATCATTTTGAGTTCATAAGCAATTCTTCCGACATCACTGTCGCAATATTTTGAGGTTCGTAGCAACTTTTATTACATTACTGTCCCATTATTTTGAGGTTCGTAGCAACTCTTAGTACATGACTGTCAGCATCACTTTGAGGTTGTTCGAAACACTTACTACATTACTGTTAGCATCATGTTGAGTTCATTGGCAATTCTTACGACATCACTGTCCCATCAGATTGAGATCATTTCCAATTCTTCTGACATCACTGTCGCATTATTTTGAGGTTCAAAGCATCTCTAACTACATTACTGTCAGCATCACTGAGTTTATTAGCATCTATCACTACGTTACTGTTAGCATCATTTTGAGTTGTTGAGCAATTCTCACGATATCACTGTAGCATTAAATTGAGTTCATTAACAACTCTTACTAAATGACTGTCAGCATCACTTTGAGTTTGTTCGAAACACTTACTACATTACTGTCAGCATCACTTTAACTTTATGAGCAACTATCACTACATTACTATTAGCATCATTTTGAGGTTAGTAGCAACTCTTACTACATTACTGTAAGCATCACTGAGTTTATTAGCATCTATCACTACGTTACTTTTAGCATCATTTTGAGATCATTACCAATTCTTCTGACATCACTGTCGCATCATTTTGAGATTTTTAGCAATTCTTCTGACATCACTGTCTCATTATTTTGAGGTTCGTAGCAACTCTTACTACATGACTGTCGGCATCACTTTGAGGTTGTTCGAAACACTTACTACATTACTGGAAGCATCACTGACTTGATTAGCAACTATCACTACATTTCTGTTAGCATCATTTTGAGTTCATAAGCAATTCTTCCGACATCACTGTCGCAATATTTTGAGGTTCGTAACAACTCTGACTATATTACTGTCGCATTATTTTGAGGTTCGTAGCAACTCTTAGTACATGACTGTCAGCATCACTTTGAGGTTATTCGAAACTTTCACTCAATTACTGTTAGCATCATTTTGAGTTCATTAGCAATTCTTACTACATCACTGTCGCATCATTTTCAGATTATTAGCAATTCTTCTGACATCACTGTCACATTATTTTGAGGTTCGTCGCAACTCTTACTACATTATTGTTGCATTATTTTAAGGTTCGTAGCAACTCTTACTACATGACTGTCAGCATCACTTTGAGTTTATTAGCAACTATCACTACATTACTGTTAGCATCATTTTGAGTTGTTGAGCAATTCTCACGACATCACTGTAGCATTAAATTGAGTTCATTAGCAACTCTTACTAAATGACTGTCAGCATCACTTTGAGGTTGTTCGAAACACTTACTACATTACTGTAAGCATCACTGAGTTGATTAGCAACTATCACTCCATTACTGTTAGCATCATTTTGAGTTCATTAGCAATTCTTCCGACATCACTGTCGCAATTTTTTGAGGTTCGTAGCAACTTTTACTACATTACTCTTGCATTATTTTGTGGTTCGTGGCAACTCTTACTACATGACTGTCAGCATCTCTTTGAGGTTGTTCGAAACTCTTACTACATTACTTTAAGCATCACTGAGTTTCTTAGCAACTATCACTACATTACTGTTAGCATCATCTTGAGTTCATTAGCAATTCTTCCGACATCACTGTCGCAATATTTTGAGCTTCGTAGCAACTTTTACTACATTACTGTCGCATTATTTTGAGGTTCTTAGCAACACTTACTACATGACTGTAAGCATCACTTTGAGGTTATTCGAAAGTTTCACTCCATTACTGTTAGCATTTTTTTGAGTTCATTAGTAATTCTTACGACATCACTGTCACATCATTTTGAGATCATTACCAATTCTTCTGACATCACTGTCGCATCATTTTTACATCTTTAGCAATTCTTCTGACATCACTGTCGCATTATTTTGAGGTTCGTAGCAACTCTTACTACATGACTGTCAGCATCACTTTGAGGTTTTTCGAAACACTTACTACATCACTGTCAGCATCACTGAGTTGATTTAGCAACTATCACAACATTACTGTTAGCATCATTTTGAGTTCATTAGCAATTCTTCCGACATCACTGTCGCAATATTTTGAGCTTCGTAGCAACTTTTACTACATTACTGTCGCATTATTTTGAGGTTCGTAGCAACTCTTACTACATGACTATCAGCATCTCTTTGAGTTTATTCGAAACTTTCACTCCATTACTGTTAGCATCATTTTGAGTTCACGAGCAATTCTTACTACTTCACTGTCGCATCATTTTGAGATCACTAGCAATTCTTCTTACATCACTGTCGCATTATTTTGAGGTTCGTAGCAACTCTTCCTACATGACTGTCAGCATCACTTTGAGGTTATTCGAAACACTTACTACATTACTTCAAGCATCACTGAGTTGATTAGCAACTATCACTACATTACTTTTAGCATCATTTAAGTTCATTAGCAATTCTTTTGACGTAACTGTCGCAATATTTTGAGGTTCGTCGCAACTTTTACTACATTGCTGTCGCATTATTTTGAGGTTCGTAGCAACTCTTAGTACATGACTTTCAGCATCACTTTGAGATTATTCGAAACGTTCACTCCATTACTGTTAGCATCATTTTGAGTTCATTAGCAATCCTTACTAAATCACTGTCGCATCATTTTGAGATCTTTAGCAATTCTTCTGACATCACTGTCGCATTATTTCAAGGTTCGTAGCAACTCTTACGACATGACTGTCACCATCACTTTGAGGTTATTCGAAACACTTACTACATTACTGTTAGCATCATTTTAAGTTCATTAGCAATTCTTCTGACATCACTGTCGCAATATTTTGAGGTTCGTAGCAACTTTTACTACATTACTGTCGCATTATATTGAGTTTCGTGGCAACTCTTTCTACATTATTGTTGCATTATTTTAAGGTTCGTAGCAACTCTTACAACATTACTGTCAGCATCACTGAGTTTCGTCGCAACTATCACTACATTACTGTTAGCATCATCTTGAGTTCATTTGCAATTCTTCCGACATCACTGTCCCATTAGATTGAGATCATTTCCAATTCTTCTGACATCACTGTCGCATTATTTTGAGGTTCAAAGCATCTCTAACTACATTACTGTCAGCATCACTGAGTTTATTAGCATCTATCACTATGTTACTGTTAGCATCATTTTGAGTTGTTGAGCAATTCTCACCATATCACTGTAGCATTAAATTGAGTTCATCAGCAACTCTTACTAAATGACTGTCAGCATCACTTTGAGGTTATTCGAAACACTTACTACATTACTTCAAGCATCACTGAGTTGATTAGCAACTATCACTACATTACTTTTAGCATCATTTAAGTTCATTAGCAATTCTTCTGACATAACTGTCGCAATATTTTGAGGTTCGTCGCAACTTTTACTACATTGCTTTCGCATTATTTTGAGGTTCGTAGCAACTCTTAGTCCATGACTTTCAGCATCACTTTGAGGTTATTCGAAACGTTCACTCCATTACTGTTCGCATCATTTTGAGTTCATTAGCAATCCTTACTAAATCACTGTCGCATCATTTTGAGATCTTTAGCAATTCTTCTGACATCACTGTCGCATTATTTCAAGGTTCGTAGCAACTCTTACGACATGACTGTCACCATCACTTTGAGGTTATTCGAAACTCTTACTACATTATTGTTGCATTATTTTAAGGTTCGTAGAAACTCTTACGACATTACTGTCAGCATCACTGAGTTTCGTCGCAACTATCACTACATTACTGTTAGCATCATCTTGAGTTCATTCGCAATTCTTCCGACATCACTGTCGCAATATTTTGAGGTTCGTAGCAACCTTTATTGCATTACTGTCCCATTATTTTGAGGTTCGTAGCAACTCTTAGTATATGACTGTCAGCATCACTTTGAGGTTGTTCGAAACACTTACTACATTACTGTCAGCATCACTTTAACTTTATTAGCAACTATCACTACATTACTGTTAGCATCATGTTGAGTTCATTGGCAATTCTTACGACATCACTGTCCCATCAGATTGAGATCATTACCAATTCTTCTGACATCACTGTCGCATTATTTTGAGGTTCAAAGCATCTCTAACTACATTACTGTCAGCATCACTGAGTTTATTAGCATCTATCACTACGTTACTGTTAGCATCATTTTGAGTTGTTGAGCAATTCTCACGATATCACTGTAGCATTAAATTGAGTTCATTAACAACTCTTACTAAATGACTGTCAGCATCACTTTGAGTTTGTTCGAAACACTTACTACATTACTGTCAGCATCACTTTAACTTTATTAGCAACTATCACTACATTACTATTAGCATCATTTTGAGGTTAGTAGCAACTCTTACTACATTACTGTAAGCATCACTGAGTTTATTAGCATCTATCACTACGTTACTTTTAGCATCATTTTGAGATCATTACCAATTCTTCTGACATCACTGTCGCATCATTTTGAGATTTTTAGCAATTCTTCTGACATCACTGTCTCATTATTTTGAGGTTCGTAGCAACTCTTACTACATGACTGTCGGCATCACTTTGAGGTTGTTCGAAACACTTACTACATTACTGTAAGCATCACTGACTTGATTAGCAACTATCACTACATTTCTGTTAGCATCATTTTGAGTTCATAAGCAATTCTTCCGACATCACTGTCGCAATATTTTGAGGTTCGTAGCAACTTTTATTACATTACTGTCCCATTATTTTGAGGTTCGTAGCAACTCTTCGTACATGACTGTCAGCATCACTTTGAGGTTGTTCGAAACACTTACTACATTACTGTTAGCATCATGTTGAGTTCATTGGCAATTCTTACGACATCACTGTCCCATTAGATTGAGATCATTTCCAATTCTTCTGACATCACTGTCGCATTATTTTGAGGTTCAAAGCATCTCTAACTACATTACTGTCAGCATCACTGAGTTTATTAGCATCTATCACTACGTTACTGTTAGCATCATTTTGAGTTGTTGAGCAATTCTCACGATATCACTGTAGCATTAAATTGAGTTCATTAACAACTCTTACTAAATGACTGTCAGCATCACTTTGAGTTTGTTCGAAACACTTACTACATTACTGTCAGCATCACTTTAACTTTATGAGCAACTATCACTACATTACTATTAGCATCATTTTGAGGTTAGTAGCAACTCTTACTACATTACTGTAAGCATCACTGAGTTTATTAGCATCTATCACTACGTTACTTTTAGCATCATTTTGAGATCATTACCAATTCTTCTGACATCACTGTCGCATCATTTTGAGATTTTTAGCAATTCTTCTGACATCACTGTCTCATTATTTTGAGGTTCGTAGCAACTCTTACTACATGACTGTCGGCATCACTTTGAGGTTGTTCGAAACACTTACTACATTACTGTAAGCATCACTGACTTGATTAGCAACTATCACTACATTTCTGTTAGCATCATTTTGAGTTCATAAGCAATTCTTCCGACATCACTGTCGCAATATTTTGAGGTTCGTAGCAACTTTTATTACATTACTGTCCCATTATTTTGAGGTTCGTAGCAACTCTTAGTACATGACTGTCAGCATCACTTTGAGGTTGTTCGAAACACTTACTACATTACTGTTAGCATCATGTTGAGTTCATTGGCAATTCTTACGACATCACTGTCCCATCAGATTGAGATCATTTCCAATTCTTCTGACATCACTGTCGCATTATTTTGAGGTTCAAAGCATCTCTAACTACATTACTGTCAGCATCACTGAGTTTATTAGCATCTATCACTACGTTACTGTTAGCATCATTTTGAGTTGTTGAGCAATTCTCACGATATCACTGTAGCATTAAATTGAGTTCATTAACAACTCTTACTAAATGACTGTCAGCATCACTTTGAGTTTGTTCGAAACACTTACTACATTACTGTCAGCATCACTTTAACTTTATGAGCAACTATCACTACATTACTATTAGCATCATTTTGAGGTTAGTAGCAACTCTTACTACATTACTGTAAGCATCACTGAGTTTATTAGCATCTATCACTACGTTACTTTTAGCATCATTTTGAGATCATTACCAATTCTTCTGACATCACTGTCGCATCATTTTGAGATTTTTAGCAATTCTTCTGACATCACTGTCTCATTATTTTGAGGTTCGTAGCAACTCTTACTACATGACTGTCGGCATCACTTTGAGGTTGTTCGAAACACTTACTACATTACTGGAAGCATCACTGACTTGATTAGCAACTATCACTACATTTCTGTTAGCATCATTTTGAGTTCATAAGCAATTCTTCCGACATCACTGTCGCAATATTTTGAGGTTCGTAACAACTCTGACTATATTACTGTCGCATTATTTTGAGGTTCGTAGCAACTCTTAGTACATGACTGTCAGCATCACTTTGAGGTTATTCGAAACTTTCACTCAATTACTGTTAGCATCATTTTGAGTTCATTAGCAATTCTTACTACATCACTGTCGCATCATTTTCAGATTATTAGCAATTCTTCTGACATCACTGTCACATTATTTTGAGGTTCGTCGCAACTCTTACTACATTATTGTTGCATTATTTTAAGGTTCGTAGCAACTCTTACTACATGACTGTCAGCATCACTTTGAGTTTATTAGCAACTATCACTACATTACTGTTAGCATCATTTTGAGTTGTTGAGCAATTCTCACGACATCACTGTAGCATTAAATTGAGTTCATTAGCAACTCTTACTAAATGACTGTCAGCATCACTTTGAGGTTGTTCGAAACACTTACTACATTACTGTAAGCATCACTGAGTTGATTAGCAACTATCACTCCATTACTGTTAGCATCATTTTGAGTTCATTAGCAATTCTTCCGACATCACTGTCGCAATTTTTTGAGGTTCGTAGCAACTTTTACTACATTACTCTTGCATTATTTTGTGGTTCGTGGCAACTCTTACTACATGACTGTCAGCATCTCTTTGAGGTTGTTCGAAACTCTTACTACATTACTTTAAGCATCACTGAGTTTCTTAGCAACTATCACTACATTACTGTTAGCATCATCTTGAGTTCATTAGCAATTCTTCCGACATCACTGTCGCAATATTTTGAGCTTCGTAGCAACTTTTACTACATTACTGTCGCATTATTTTGAGGTTCTTAGCAACACTTACTACATGACTGTAAGCATCACTTTGAGGTTATTCGAAAGTTTCACTCCATTACTGTTAGCATTTTTTTGAGTTCATTAGTAATTCTTACGACATCACTGTCACATCATTTTGAGATCATTACCAATTCTTCTGACATCACTGTCGCATCATTTTTACATCTTTAGCAATTCTTCTGACATCACTGTCGCATTATTTTGAGGTTCGTAGCAACTCTTACTACATGACTGTCAGCATCACTTTGAGGTTTTTCGAAACACTTACTACATCACTGTCAGCATCACTGAGTTGATTTAGCAACTATCACAACATTACTGTTAGCATCATTTTGAGTTCATTAGCAATTCTTCCGACATCACTGTCGCAATATTTTGAGCTTCGTAGCAACTTTTACTACATTACTGTCGCATTATTTTGAGGTTCGTAGCAACTCTTACTACATGACTATCAGCATCTCTTTGAGTTTATTCGAAACTTTCACTCCATTACTGTTAGCATCATTTTGAGTTCACGAGCAATTCTTACTACTTCACTGTCGCATCATTTTGAGATCACTAGCAATTCTTCTTACATCACTGTCGCATTATTTTGAGGTTCGTAGCAACTCTTCCTACATGACTGTCAGCATCACTTTGAGGTTATTCGAAACACTTACTACATTACTTCAAGCATCACTGAGTTGATTAGCAACTATCACTACATTACTTTTAGCATCATTTAAGTTCATTAGCAATTCTTTTGACATAACTGTCGCAATATTTTGAGGTTCGTCGCAACTTTTACTACATTGCTGTCGCATTATTTTGAGGTTCGTAGCAACTCTTAGTACATGACTTTCAGCATCACTTTGAGATTATTCGAAACGTTCACTCCATTACTGTTAGCATCATTTTGAGTTCATTAGCAATCCTTACTAAATCACTGTCGCATCATTTTGAGATCTTTAGCAATTCTTCTGACATCACTGTCGCATTATTTCAAGGTTCGTAGCAACTCTTACGACATGACTGTCACCATCACTTTGAGGTTATTCGAAACACTTACTACATTACTGTTAGCATCATTTTAAGTTCATTAGCAATTCTTCTGACATCACTGTCGCAATATTTTGAGGTTCGTAGCAACTTTTACTACATTACTGTCGCATTATATTGAGTTTCGTGGCAACTCTTTCTACATTATTGTTGCATTATTTTAAGGTTCGTAGCAACTCTTACAACATTACTGTCAGCATCACTGAGTTTCGTCGCAACTATCACTACATTACTGTTAGCATCATCTTGAGTTCATTTGCAATTCTTCCGACATCACTGTCCCATTAGATTGAGATCATTTCCAATTCTTCTGACATCACTGTCGCATTATTTTGAGGTTCAAAGCATCTCTAACTACATTACTGTCAGCATCACTGAGTTTATTAGCATCTATCACTATGTTACTGTTAGCATCATTTTGAGTTGTTGAGCAATTCTCACCATATCACTGTAGCATTAAATTGAGTTCATCAGCAACTCTTACTAAATGACTGTCAGCATCACTTTGAGTTTGTTCGAAACACTTACTACATTACTGTCAGCATCACTTTAACTTTATTAGCAACTATCACTACATTACTATTAGCATCATTTTGAGGTTCGTAGCAACTCTTACTAAATGACTGTCAGCATCACTTTGAGGTTGTTCGAAACTCTTACTACATTACTGTAAGCATCACTGAGTTTCTTAGCAACTATCACTACATTACTGTTAGCATCATCTTGAGTTCATTAGCAATTCTTCCGACATCACTGTCGCAATATTTTGAGGTTCGTA
The DNA here is from genome assembly GCF_037954235.1 of Aulostomus chinensis. Taxonomy (NCBI): domain Eukaryota; kingdom Metazoa; phylum Chordata; class Actinopteri; order Syngnathiformes; family Aulostomidae; genus Aulostomus; species Aulostomus chinensis. Next base: position 51,002,181 of record NC_141320.1, on the reverse strand, counting down.
GCAACTTTTACGACATCACTGTCGCATTATTTTGAGGTTCGTAGCAACACTTACTACATGACTGTCAGCATCACTTTGAGGTTATTCGAAAGTTTCACTCCATTACTGTTAGCATCATTTTGAGTTCATTAGCAATTCTTACGACATCACTGTCGCATCATTTTGAGATCATTAGCAATTCTTACGACATCACTGTCGCAATATTTTGAGTTTCGCAGCAACTCTTACTACATGACTGTCAGCATCACTTTGAGGTTATTCGAAAATTTCACTCCATTACTGTTAGCATCATTTTGAGTTCAATAGCAATTCTTACTACATCACTGTCGCATCATTTTCAGATTATTAGCAATTCTTCTGAAATCACTGTCACATTATTTTGAGGTTCGTAGCAACTCTTACTACATTATTGTTGCATTATTTTAAGGTTCGTAGCAACTCTCACTACATGACTGTCAGCATCACTTTGAGGTTATTCGAAACACTTACTACATTACTGTTAGCATCATTTTAAGTTCATTAGCAATTTTTCCGACATCACTGTCACAATATTTTGAGGTTCGTAGCAACTCTTACTACATTACTGTTGCATTATTTAAAGGTTCGTAGCAACTCTTACTACATTACTGTCAGCATCACTTTGAGTTTATTAGCAACTATCACTACATTACTGTTAGCATCATTTTGAGTTTATTAGCAATTCTTACGACATCACTGTAGCATTAAATTGAGTTTAGTAGCAACTCTTACTCCTCCTGGAACCGTCACCTTACCGTGGTGGAGGAGTTTGAGTGCCCTAGTGACCCTAGGAGCAATGCTGTCGGGGGCATTTTTCCCCTGGTAGGGTCACCCAAGTCAGACTGGTCCTAGGCGAAGGGCCAGACAAAGAACGGTTCAACAGACCCTTCATGGAAAATCCAGCAAGTGCTACATGTACCCTACCCGGAGGGGCACCGGGGCCCCGCCCTTGAGCCAGGCCCAGGGTGGCGGCTCGAAGGCGAGCGCCTGGTGTCCGGGCCTTGGTCCGCGGGTCCGGCCAGGCCCAGCCCGAAGAGGAGACACAGGCACGTCCTCCCTTGGACTCACCACTCATCGGGGGAACCGGAGGGGTCCGGTGCAATGTGGTTTGGGTGGCAGTTTCAGGCGGGTGCCTCGGCTGTCTGAACCACAGACATGGAAGCTGGCTTTTGGGACATGGAACGTTACCTCTCTGGTGGGGAAGGAGCTGGAGCTGGTGGAAGAGGTTGAGTGTTACCGGCTAGATATAGTCGGCCTCACCTCGACACATAGCTCTGGGTCCGGAACCCGAGTCCTTGAGAGGGGTTGGACTTTCTCTTTTGCTGGAGTTGCTCCGGGTGAGAGGCAGAGGGCGGGGGTGGGCTTTTTGGTTGCCCCTCGACTCTCTGCCTGTACGTTGGGGTTTACCCCCGTGGATGAAAGGGTTGCTTCCCTGCGCCTTCGGGTCGGGGAACGGGTCCTGACTGTGGTCTGTGCATATGCGCCGAACACTAGTTCAGAGTACCCACCCTTTTTGGAGTCCTTGGGAAGGGTACTGGATGGTGCCCCGGCTGGGGACTCCATTGTCCTACTGGGAGACTTCAACGCTCACGTGGGCAACGACAGCGTGACCTGGAGAGGTGTGATTGGGAGGAACGGCAGGCTCGACCTGAACCCGAGTGGTGTTCAGTTATTGAACTTCTGTGCAAGTCGCAGTTTGGCCATAACGAACACCATGTTCGGGCATAAGGATGCCCACATTGCACATGGCACCAGGACACCCTAGGTCGCAGGTCTATGATCGATTTTATAGTCGTATCATTTGACCTGCGACCGCATGTTCTGGACACTCGGGTGAAGAGAGGAGCTGAGCTGTCAACTGATCACCACCTGGTGGTGAGTTGGATCAGATGGCAGGGGAAGATGCCGCGCAGACCTGGCAGGCCCAAACGAGTAGTGAGGGTTTGTTGGGAACGCCTGGCAGAAGAACCAGTCAGAACGATCTTTAACTCCCACCTCCGGCAGAGCTTTGATCACATCACGGGGGTAGTGGGGGACATTGAATCCGAATGGGCCATGTTCCGCTCTGCCATTGTTGAGGCGGCTGCTGTGAGCTGTGGCCGCAACGCTGCTGGGGCCGGCCGCGGGGGTAATCCTCGAACACGCTGGTGGACACCAGAGGTGAGGGGAGCCGTCAGGCTGAAGAAGGAGGCTTACAGGGCATGGCTGGCCTGTGGGTCTCCAGAGGCAGCTGACCGCGACCGGCAGGCCAAACGGTGTGCAGCTGTGGCGGTCGCCAAAGCAAAAACGCGGGCGTGGGAAGAGTTCGGTGAGGCCATGGAGAACGACTATCGGTCGGCTCCAAAAAGGTTCTGGCAAACCGTCCGTCGCCTCAGGGGGGGAAGGCGGCAACTTGCCCACACTGTTTACAGTGGGGGTGGGAGGCTGCTGACGTCAACTGGGGAGATAATTGGGCGGTGGAAGGAATACTTTGAGGAACTCCTCAATCCCACCAGCACGTACTCCGTGGAGGAGACAGAGTCTGGGGAGTGCTTGGGGGGGGGTCGTCCAATCTCCGGGGCAGAAGTCGCCGAGGCAGTTAAACAACTCCGCGGTGGCAGAGCCCCGGGGGGTGGATGAGATTGTTCGAAACTCTTACTACATGACTGTCAGCATCACTTTGAGGTTGTTCGAAACTCTTACTACATGACTGTCAGCATCACTTTGAGGTTGTTCGAAACACTTACTACATTTCTGTAAGCATCACTGAGTTGATTAGCAACTATCACTACATTATTGTTAACATCATTTTGAGTTCATTAGCAATTCTTCTGACATCACTGTCGCAATACTTTGAGGTTCGTAGCAACTTTTACTACATTACTGTCGCATTATTTTGAGGTTCGTAGCAACACTTACTACATGACTGTCAGCATCACTTTGAGGTTATTCGAAACTTTCACTCCATTACTGGTAGCATCAGTTTGAGTTCATTAGCAATTCTTACTACATCACTGTCGCAACATTTTGAGATCATTAGCAATTCTTCTGACATCACTGTCGCATTATTTTGAGGTTCGTAGCAACTCTTACTACATTACTGTTGCATTATTTTGAGGTTCGTAGCAACTCTTATAACATTACTGTCAGCATCACTTGGAGTTTATTAGCAACTATCACTACATTACTGTTCGCATCATTTTGAGTTTATTAGCAATTCTTACGACATCACTGTAGCATTGAATTGAGATCATTAGCAATTCTTCTGACATCACTGTCGCACTATTTTGAGGTTCGTAGCAACTCTGACTACATTACTGTTGCATTATTTAAAGATTCGTAGCAACTCTTACTACATTACTGTAAGCATCACTGAGTTTATTAGCAACTATCACTACGTTACTGTTAGCATTGTTTTGAGTTCATTAGCAATTCTTACGACATCACTGTCAGCATCATTTTTAATTTACTCGCAACTCAAACCACATGACTGTCAGCATCACTTTGAGGTCATTCGAAACTTTCACTCCATTACTGTTAGCATCATTTTGAGTTCATTAGCAATTCTTACTACATCACTGTCGCATTATTTTGAGGTCCGTAGCAACTCTTACTTCATGACTGTCAGCATCACTTTGAGGTTGTTCGAAACTCTTACTACATTACTGTAAGCATCACTGAGTTTATTAGCAACTATCACTACATTGCTGTTAGCATCATTTTCAGTTCATTAGCAATTCTTCCGACATCACTGTCGCAATATTTTGAGGTTCGTAGCAACTCTTACTACATGACTGTCAGCATCACTTTGAGGTTATTTGAAACTTTCACTCCATTACTGTTAGCATCATTTTTGGTTCATTAGCAATTCTTACTACATCACTGTTGCATCATTTTTAGATCATTAGCAATTCTTCCGACATCACTGTCGCATTATTTGGAGGTTCGTAGCAACTCTTACTACATTACTGTTGCATTATTTAAAGGTTCGTAGCAACTCTTACTACATTACTGTCAGCATCACTTTGAGTTTATTAGCAACTATCACTCCATTACTGCTAGCATCATTTTGAGTTCATTAGCAATTCTTACGACATCACTGTAGCATTAAATTGAGGTTCGTACCAACTCTTGCTACATGACTGTCAGCATCACTTTGAGGTTGTTCGAAACTCTTACTACATTACTGTAAGCATCACTGAGTTTATTAGCAACTATCACTACATTACTGTTAGCATCATTTTGAGTTCATGAGCAATTCTTACTCCATCACTGTCGCATCATTTTGAGTTCATTAGCAATTCTTACTCCATCACTGTCGCATCATTTTGAGATCATTAGCAATGCTTCCAACATCACTGTCGCATTATTTTGAGGTTACTAGCAACTCTTACTACATGACTGTTAGCATCACTTTGAGATCATTAGCAACTATCACTACATTACTCTTAGCATCATTTTGAGTTCATTAGCAATTCTTACTCCATCACTGTCGCATCATTTTGAGATCATTAGCAATGCTTCCAACATCACTGTTGCATTATTTTGAGGTTCGTAGCAACTCTTACTACATGACTGTCAGCATCACTTTGAGGTTATCCGAAACATTTACTATATTACTGAAAGCATCACTGAGTTTATTAGCAACTATCACTACATTACTCTTAGCATCATTTTGAGATCATTAGCAATTCTTCCGACATTACTTTAGCATTATTTTGCGTTCATTAGCAATTCCTACGACATCACTGTAGCATTATTTTGAGGGTAGTAGCAACTCTTACTACATGACTTTCAGCATCATTTGAAATTGTTCGAAACACGTACTACATTACTGTAAGCCTCACTGAGTTAATTAGCAGCTATCACTACATTACTGTTAGCATCATTTTGTGTTCATTAGTGATTCTTACGACATCACTGTCACATCATTTTGAGATCATTAGCAATTCTTCCGACATCACTGTCGCATTATTTGGAGGTTCGTAGCAACTCTTACTACATTACTGTTGCATTGTTTTGAGGTTAGTAGCAACTCTTAGTACATGACTGTCAGCATCACTTTGAGGTTATTCGAAAATTTCACTACATTACTGTTAGCATCACTGAGTTTATTAGCAACTATCACTACATTACTGTTAGCATCATTTTGAGTTCATTAGCAATTCTTCCGACATCACTGTAGCATTATTTTGTGGTTAGTAGCAACTCTTACTACACGACTGTCAGCATCACTTTGAGTTTATTAGCACCTATCACTACATTACTGTTAGCATCATTTTGAGTTCATTAGCAATTCTTTTGACATCACTGTCGCATCATTTTGAGATCATTAGCAATTTTTCCAACATCATTGTAGCATTATTTTGAGGTTATTAGCAACTCTTCCTCCATTACTGTTAGCATCATTTTGAGTTCATTAGCAATTCTTCCGACATCACTATAGCATTATTTTGAGGTTTTGAGGTACCTTTGTTTGTAACCGATCTGCTGACCAGCGAGACGCCACCACGCACGGCTGTCGGCTCCGTAAAGGAGGGAGAGGAAGTGGAAAGGACGGAGAAGGGTCGGACCAGGTCTACTGCTAGGTGACCACTCACTATCGTCTGCCACACTGCCCCTCATGGTGGGGAGTGTAACGCCATCCTGCCACAGTACATTTGTTTCATTCTTTTGCTCTTGCACTTTAATTAAAATGGACTTGACTTTAGAATGTTTTGTTTCAAAATATAGATGAATTCCCAGATTTATAGGTAGCATGAATATGAAGTTGCACTTGCACCCGGTGGGAAAATGTCCTCTGCATTTGACTCTAACTATGTAGGAGCAGTGTTAGCAGTGTCAGCCTGGGGGCTTGGTCAAGATCAATGACAGGAGTAGCAGACAGGTAATATCCATAGCATGCATGTTGTTTTAGAGGAGTAAGGGTACACTGTTGGTCTCTCACCTGATGCGCTGTCATCAGCACAAATGATCTGTTCCTAAACATCAAAATCTACCATCCCCCCTGATTGTTTTTTACAACTGGAGTACTGGTTAACACTTTAGAAAGCCTTCATTCAGAGCTGTGAAGAACCTTGAACCTGATATCCCAGACATCAAAGTGGGCCACTAACTGGCCAGATGAAGCTATGCTAGGCTGCTGTATTCTGAAGAGCTAAAGTAGCAGCTTCTGAGAGGGATGCTAACCTGGATGTGTTCATCTCCTACTTTGATATCAGCCCCCAACTTGGAGCTCTGACAGCCTCCAGCTTGTTGTTCCTGTTTCTGCTTCAGTCAACAGGGAACTCCAACCTGCAGTAGAATCTTCAACAACAATGGAATAAAAAAGTGAGGAAGAAAAACTAGAATAAACTTACAAAGCTGAGAAATGTTCATGAAGAAGAAAGGCACACGTTATGATTGAGGCCAGAAACTAAAACTCCACACCAAATGTACTTTGACTTGTAGGATAATGAACTTGAATGTGTTGAAACAGCAGATCAATGAATCCACTACCACACAACAAGATGATGACCCCCTACCACAAGATGGCGTCACAGATCCTGACGGTCTGTGCAGGAAACATCAAGCAAAACATTACAACAAAGCTCCTGTTGTTCCCTCCAGGAAAAACTGTGGCTCTGATGAGAAGAAGGATCCCAGCCTCCTCTGAGGATCCATGGCCGCACCATTGGGTAGAAGGACGATGGGGTCGGCACCAGGAGGAACCCTGGTGTCTCCGATGCAGGGAAGATGGAGCAGTGAAGAGGCCACATTGTGGCGTCCTAAAGAGGACATTTGGTGGAGCCTGAGACAGCAAACATCACGCCCCCTTCATCAGAAGAACCACAGCACCAGAAGAAAGAATCCTGGCAGTGACGACAGGGAGGATCAGGGTGACCTCCTCACCACCACCTTTGAACCTTCAAGTGAACTTTAAAAAGCTTTAGAGTGGAGAAGGATTTTAAAACATTTCATTGTTTTTTCCTTTCATTCTCATTTGTGCGATTGTCTGATTTATTAGAAATAAACACTGTCTGCTGGGTTTCCATCGACTGTGATTCTCTTTTTGCATGCAAGTTGAAAGTTCTGCCAATAAAAACCACAAGTATTTGAAGACCAAAGGAAGAACCCCCAAAGTCAGGACCCTGAGATCAAAGTGAGAGCTCTGATCTCAGAGGTCTGGGATATTTCCCATCCCATGGCCCTTCAAATAAGAGCCCTGTGTCACTGTCTCAAAGTTTTCAACCGTATTTGTTTGTTAAATTAAAACCAGACGACCACTGTGGTCCTTTTTACACGGTAAGTAAAGCACAGATGCCCTGGTGGACCTGTTGGCACCCTGGACTTTGAATCCAGTGACCTGAGTCCAAGTCTCCATTCCAGCAGGTTTCCTGCAGCCTTCAGCAGAGCTGCCATGTTTCTCTGTAGAGAACTAAGTGATGCTCTCAGCAGGTTGAGGGCACCACCAACACGTGAGGGATGAACCTCTGACTTCCTTCTTGTCAAACAGGAAACTCCTAATACCTCATTTGAGTAAAGTACCTCATATTCCTGACATCCAAGTAGTAGTGAAGTGGAGGAAGAGGGTAGGAGATCTCCACCAGGATCCTTCTTCCCTCTGTCCTCCTTGATCTCATGGATCACCACAGTCAAGGGGAGACCCAAGCTCCCGGATGGATCTGGCACTCAGGAACTGCTGAGTTTTCCAGTGGACTTTGTTCCATCCATGGTTCAGGAACAGGACTCCTCCTGGTTAACCTGGTATCTTTCCACCCAACTGTGGGTTCTTGGAGAATTTTTCATGTCATGTCAAGAAATCAGGCTGGCGGGTTTTTCAATGAGAGAAATTCTGGTAACTTAATTAAGTGGCATGTTTGTTGAAGCAGTAATTAACTGATAAATTAAGGAAGGCCTGGCCAGTCTTTGCTCCCAGGTCATACGATGGAGTTAGAAAGTCCTGAATCAATCTGGAGTTCCATGATTTCCTTGTGGTTCATGATCCTTTTGCCAATGTAGTCTGGAACAAGAGCAAGATGAACCTCCAAATATCAACAGGTTGATTGCAGGTGATGTCAAGTGGTATTTAGAGGAACCTCCTCTTTGTGTTTGGTTCCAGGGTGGAAGGGTGAGAACTCTGGACTCTGGATCAGTGATCAGAGTTCAAGTCTCAGAAGGACCTTCCTGTCTGGAATGTGTCCCATGTAACAAACTGATCAAAAGATGCAATGTGGTTCTAATGTTCTGGTTCATTTCTTGTCCTTTAGAAAAATGAAAATCATTTCTTCCTGCCATGAACTCAGACTGTGTGTTTAATGTTAACAATAAATGTAACAACTCAGGAGCCAGTAGCTCCTGTGGAAAAAATTCTACTTTGTCAGTGAATTAATTCAGTCTGCAACTGTCAGTGTCTGTCAGGATGGCCGAGCGGTCTAAGGCGCTGCGTTCAGGTCGCAGTCTCTCCTGGAGGCGTGGGTTCAAATCCCACTTCTGACAAAGGACATTTTCTCCACATTCCTATGCATCCACAGTGGTAAATTCCAAACCCAGTTGAAGCTGCTCTCCACTGATGGGAGTGAGTGGTTGAACTGGCAGCAGAGGAGGCAAAGGAGCTTCCCTGTGACGGTCCAACATTGCCTGGTTTCCTCCAACATGGAGCAGCCACCAAACTCTAACTTCAATGTTGGATCAAAGTCTTCTGAAGAAATGTGTTTTCTTTCAATTCACATTTTGTCCATTAACTTAATCATCAGAGTCTCCATCTCATCACATGACTAAAGTCTGGGTTCTGTAGTGGTGGTAAAATATCCTTCCATGCCCCTCACTAGTTTGCACACAGAAAAGCATATTTTACTGGTTTCAGATCTCTTAGCTTGTTCTCTCTCTTAAACCAGCTGAGGCAGCTTTCATTGTGTGATTTATTTTAAAATATAAATATGGAACAGAACCATTGGAATCAGATGTCAGGACATTTGAAGGAATGTCAATCTCCTGTTGAAATGTTGCAGTGTGCAGCTGAGGCTCTCTGGCAGTGGCACCAGGAGCCACAATGGCAGAACCTGGACCCTCCTGGAGGAGAACCACAGGTGAGGGCCTTCTTGGCTCCAGATTGATGGAAATCAAGTGTCTGAGGCTGTTAGCAGCCATGAAGTTGATCTGGTTGGCACTGGTATTTGTTCTTGCTGCAGCTCAGGAGTGATTCAGGAGAAGAGGTTCAGAACAGCCAAGGTTGGGGACTGGAATTCTAAAATTTCCCCTGGAACCAAACAACCTTGGAGGGTAAAAGCTCCAATCATAGCCACTCAGATGCAGCAGCAGAAGAAGCTGTCATCCACCCTGACAGTCAGAGCATCAAGTCAAGAAAACATCACCATCTTGTAGTTCCAAACCTCCACCTGTCAGATTCAGCTACTTCTGATTGTGGGACTTTAAATTTGAACACAATGGAATTTGGACAAGGAGTTTTCCTTCCAGTCCAAACATCATCGTCCAGCCTCCAACCAGAGGTCCATCAGTTATCATGGAGCCACAGGTGGAGTCTGGATTCTTTTCTGGAATGAGACGGCAATGACAGTCCTGCCAAGTGACATCACTGACATGAATGGATGACTTCAGTCATGTGACTGGATGACTTCAGTCATGTGACTGGATGGCAGTGTAGATGCCAATGTAGAGGTTTGGGAAATAGTCTCTGAGAATCCAACTTGAAGCCACGCCCTCCTTGTTCTTCAAAAACCCAAACAGCGACCATCAGTCTCCCACCAATCCTGTACTTGGGTTCAATGTTGCTGTTCCATTTTGCAGCATTCATCCCCTCATTCTGGAGGCTTTAACATGAAAATGAAAATGCTGAGAGACATAAATGCAAATCAGGGTATTTGACCAGAGGTGACATATCTTTTAATGCCTTTCTTGTTATATTTGTTATATATGTTCTGCATGGTTATATTTGTTATGGTTGTTATGGAGTTTATGGTTATTATCTCTGTTTCTTGTGTCTTTGTCTTTGTTGTCCTCCCCTTCGTCCGTCCTGGATTTTTGACCTTGGTTGCAGGAAGCCTGTGACCTCAACTCCTTTTCCTGTGTTGCTGAACGTAGAGCCTTGCTTCATTGTGCTCGCTAAAGTGTGATCCTCCCTGCTAATTCCTTATTTCGTTGACTAATTACCCACCAAAAATAAATACCTACTTGCTTTATTTGGCTGAAGTTTAAAAGACCATCATTCTGGTAGCAACAGTCTTTCTGTCTTGTAAACACGCTAAGCTAACGATGGCTTCTCCCTCTTGTCCTCCTCTCTCCTGCTCAGGTGCCACATGTTTTCTTCCTCCTCTGCCTCCTTTAGTGATACTGATAAGTGTGTTAAATGTAGTTTTTTGTTGTGTTGGAGGTGAGGCTTAGCGATGTTCAATTGGACCTGCAGCGGCTCTGCACCAAAAGCTGCGAGAGCTAGCCAATGCTCACTAGCTGGTGCAGACCAACTTAGCTTAGCTCCTGGCTTAGGCCCAACTAGCGCTCCCCCAGAAGCTCCCAAGCATCTGGGAGAGCGCCAAGAAAAGTTGGGCCTAAGCTAGGATGTGCTTGCTCATGAAGAATTGTTGGGTGTAAATTCATTTAAGGAGTGTGGAACTGGACCTGTTCTACTTGTAAAGTGTAACTTTTGTTATTTGGTGCTTTACAGGGTGATGACTTGCTGGGGACACTTTATCACAGCAGTGGACAAACATCAGCATTCAACACCCAGCAGCTCCTCTGATCAACAGAACAAGTTAAAGTATTCTGAGAATGAGGGCATCGATCCCTCTACTGCTCACATGCTAAGCGAGCGCTCTACCATTGGAGCTAATTCTCCTGTTAAGGAGCACAGCAGATAATGCACCTTGACCTTCATGCATGGTTTAATGAGCGTCACCAGTTGAAGCTTCTCTGGTTGACCAATGTAATGGAGACCCAGGGTTCCATGACATGAATGATGAATTGAAGGTAGCATTTGTCTTGGTATTAACAGTTTATGTAAATTAGAGGATCACACACATGTTAATGGTGAGGTTTATTGAATCAGCAAACAAGTGAAACATTTTCTATGCCATGTGTTCCAGGGAGGGACCTGGGAAGCACAGGGGGACCGGCCATCCTGCCTGTGGAAAATGAAGACCCCAGTGTCAGTCAGTGGTAATCACTGTGCAAGGCCTGGTATTTTGTGTTTGTCAAGTTTTTCTCATGTAAATGTGGCAGTTTCAGTCGTCACGGTCAGTCCTCACCTCTTCCTGGTGGTTTCCTTAAAGGGGGTGGAGCCAAAAGGGGAGAGTGGCCCAAGGAAGCTCCTTAAGAGCTGTAGGTGCAAACCTTTGCTCCCAGATGGGGGAGGGGGTACAATCACAGACAAGGTTCATTGAATGATTATGTGGATGTATGACTGAGTTGGTGTAGTAGTCTGGAATCATGTATATATTTAGTCAGGTTAAGTTGTTGAGATGGTGCTGGTTTGATGTAAATATTGATTGTAGAGCATGGTTGTGGTCTCACCTCCACTCTATGGGCCATCCATCGTCATCTTCTGCTTATTCCTTACTAGTAAGGGTCGCGGGGGGGCTGGAGCCTATCCCAGCATCTATGGGCGAGAGGCGGGGTTCACCCTGGACAGGTCGCCAGTCCATCGCAGGGCCAACACACAGAGACGAACAACCATTCACACTCATACCTACGGTCAATTTAGAGAATCCAATCAGCCTCGTCCCCAAATTGCATGTTTTTGGACTGTGGGAGGAAGCTGGAGTATCAGAGAGGACGCGCGCAGGCACGGGGAGAACATGGAGACTCCACACAGAAAGATCCCGCGCCCGAGCCAGGACTCGAACCCGGAACCTTCGTGCTGTGAGGGCACAGTGCTAACCACTGCACCACCGTGCAGGCCCGCTATGGGGGCTGGTCTGTCTAATTTCCTGCAGCCAGGAGGGAATTAAAGGCAGTCAGGGGTTTTTAATTTAAGTTGATGGTGTCTCATGCAATCTCTTTCAATACTCCAGTGGTGGTTTAAGTGAAGAAAAACATGGGTTAGTCAGTAGGACTCTGTGTTTGTGTGTGTGTGTGTGTGTGTGTGTGTGTGTGTGTGTGTTTGTGTGTGTGTGTGTGTGTGTGTGTGTTTCCATGCAGACTTTCCCTTGTGACAACCGATTTGATTTGGAAACCATCTCATCTAAATCTCCTCTCCAAAAACCCTCTTCTTCAACTTTGTACCCAAGTTGTCTCCTCACCAGGCACCACAGTATCCAGTAGGTTCAGTTAAAACAGTCATCAGTGATTAATGTTCATGTTCAATGATGAGGTTTTGATTTATTCTTCCAGAATCATCTGAACAAACCCTCCTCAACACAGTGAAGCCTTCATCTGACAGGAGGAGTTTCTTTTCCCAGTGATTCCACTGACAGTGAAAAGCTTCGTTCATCAGACTGGTCTGATAGGATCAACTACTGGTTGCTCTGGAGTGCAAACAGCAACCTGTCAGGAAACATTAGTCAGATCAAAGCCAAGATTAAAGAAAGAGCTTCCAGATCAAAGACAGAATTGATGATGATGTCATCAGGGGGCTTTGATAGTGTCTTTATTTGTACCTAGAATTCTGTCTTTGATCTCAGGAGGACATGAAAGAAACACAACTGAGGAAAGTAGAGGAGAACATTCAGCTTCATTAGAAACACTCGAACTGTTGAACAGTAGAATTTGTTTGAAACAGTTTACAACACTGAGTGACAGGATTGAAGAGGGGAGATTTGGGTATTTTCAGTTTAATTCTAACTTTAAACTGGGCATGAACATTTTTAGTCGTTCATATTCTAACATACAGAGGAAGTCATGACATTCCCTTTTTTTTAACCTGTCCTGTTCAGGAAATGGAAATGGAAATTTAGCTGCTATGTTGAATCAGAAAAACCTCTTGAAGTCTACTTTTGCTTCAGTCAGAAAGTGGACTGTTGTTAACTCTCACAATGGTTGGTGATTGTGGAGGAAGACAAAATCCTTATGAACCTCTTTTTAACAGACACACATTTCTAAAGATGCAGGTTTATTTTATTTTTTCTTTTAGCAGAGGATGGTTTCAATCCATCAACCTCTGGGTTATGGGCCCAGCACGCGTCCTCTGCGCCACCATTGACAGAACAGTCCTTGTATTAGGAGAGCATTCTCTGTGTTTGTCTCTGCCCTGCTCTCCTGCTCTCTTTCCCCTCATTTAGTCCTTGACATGATCCATGCTCTACAGCTCTGCGGGTGGAATGAAGACCTGCGTCTGCTCTGCCCGTGCCGTCCTTCGTCTCAACCTAAATTGTTTGACCCACCTTTATAATGCTGCAGACAACACAACCAAACTGGCCCCGATCAGGATTTGACAGGCCGAAACATGCCCTAAAAACACCAAGAATAATATCCACCACCTTCTGAACGGGGCCTGGTCCGTCTCCTGCATCAGGGGCCGCCGCAGTCGCGCATCAGTTGTTCATAAGCTGTTCGCCGCAACACTCAATGAGACAAAGACATCGAAGCTCAAACTGCTGTTGAGGAAGCCGTGATCGTATAGTGGTTAGTACTCTGCGTTGTGGCCGCAGCAACCCCGGTTCGAATCCGGGTCACGGCAGCATGAGATAAATTTCTTTGTGTGTATTGATGGATACAAGCCAAGCAGAAATTTCCCACAATGCAATAGGGCAGTGTTTGGTCAGTCTGAAAATGATGTCATATTATTGTGTCATCACTTGACCAGACCCAAAAGTAGGCTCAGGTATCAGTTTCTTCTCAATGCTAATGTCTGCTAGCTTAGTCTGCTACTTTGATGGCTCTGCCTGCTCAAAGGTCCAGACCCCTGGATGTGGTGGTTCCTACCTGAACGTAGATTCTGTCAGCTCATGTTGTTAAATCAACTCACCAGGAACACCAGTAGATTTCAATGGACTGACAATGAGTCTCATTGAATGGTAAACATGTCAAATATGAAGTCATCACCTGAGGAGGTCTGCTGCTGGAATGAAGCTCCAGATATTCACAAGATATTCTAGATCTTAAAATAAAGCATTTTTATATTTGATTTCTTATTCATTCAGGTCATCCAGTCATGTGACTGAAGTCATCCAGTCACGTGACTGAAGTCATCCAGTCATGTCAGTGATGTCACTTGGCAGGACTGTCATTGCCGTCTCATTCTAGAAAAGAATCCAGACTCCACATACAAGATGGTTGATGTTTTCTTAACTTGATGCTCTGACTGTCAGGGTAGATGACAGCTTCTTCTGCTGCTGCATCTGAGTGGCTAGGATTGGAGGTTTTACCTCCGAAGGTTGTTTGGTTCCAGGGGAAACTTCAAAATTCCAGTCCCCAAACTGGGCTGTTCTGAAACTCTTCTCCTGAATCACTCCTGAGTTCTTGTTAAGAGCTGGAAATGAGCTGCAGCAAGAACAAATACCAGTGCCAACCAGATCAACTTCATGGCTGTTTTTGTAGTGATTTGGTTCTAAACAAATAAAACTGACTTGACTTGATTTGGTGCCTCATGAGGAGAAAATTTGGGCACAAATGTTGGACAAGAGTGTTTGTGGAGGGGTGTTTTTTTGTTGTTGTTGCAGTGTTGTAAGTCACTGTACCTGCAGCTGAATGATTGAACTTTCTCCAAATGTCCTCAAGATGGTTTCCAATGACATCAGTTGTCACAAGAGGAAGTCTGCATGTAAACACACTCAGGTGTGCCCAGCTATTCTTATGAGAACATTCGATCAACTTCATTCTATGTGCAGCCTAACCTTAATCTTAATCTTAATCTTAACCAACTGAATCTTAATCTTTATTTGAAACTAAACTCAATCCAGACCTTCACTCTGAAAGAACTCACAAACTGCATTGCGCTGCATCAGGGCCGGTCTTTGGTCCCCATGAGGACGAGGACTCCTGATCAGTGTTGATGATGGAAATGGTCTCCAACACAATAAAACAAGAAATACACACACGTGTAAACACACACAGTGACCCCGCATGTCGTTTTTGCCCAACTTAAATTTTCATTCATTACCCAGAACCTCTCAAAAGCCCTGAAGAAAAATTGAATATTTGGAGTTTGAAAGCCATAAATCACATCCATATCATCTCGTCCATCTCAGTCTGATCTCATCTTTGTTTGTTGTTTTTTTAAAGAGGGACAAATTGGTACTTGGTTAAAAAATCACTCTGGGAAAATGATCCTGCTTTCAGGGAGGTCTTTGGTGAGTTTGCTAACAATGCAGAGAACCATGACGGAACCAAGCACAAGGCTGCTGCCCTCTGCATCACAGCTACACTTTGGAGTCTGTTTGAACTGAATGTGAAGGGTCTGACATCATCATACCAGTACGACAACAAGTGACCATGAACCAAAAGAAAACCTTCACTGATGAGTCCATGGATCTCATTGATCTGTGCCATTTCCTGATCTTCAGGTTCTGTCTTTGATTTCTTTCTTTGATCTCTAAATTCTGTGCTTTGGTTTCCTTGGTCAGTCTTTGAATTCTGGTTCATAATAAAAAAGAACTCCCAGCATATTTCTGCAGACCATAGATAGGGATTTTACCAACTGCACCATAGCAACCCTCTTGCTGTCTGCTGTTGTGCCATTGAAAAGTAAGACAGCCTGGCAGTCAACAAACTGGGCTCAACAGAAGAATGTCAACTCAAGATGGATTAAAGACCAGGAGGAAATGTAACCAACCTACAAAGATGGAGGGGAATTGAGACCCACATGTTTGCCATCCTTGATGAACTGTCCACTGGTGCAGGGGATGAGGTCATGGCCATGATCTGGGAGCCAGTCCTGGATGTTAAATGCCCTGATGATGGACAGTGCAGTGGCAAAATGTCCGGTCCACTGACTGAACTCTGCCACAAATGAGGAACAACAGTCAGCAAGGAGTAGAAACGAAGAGGAGAAATGGAGAGAACAGAAAGAATGAGAGATCATGGAGGAAAGAGGCTGATATTTGCAAGTGTCCTGACTACAACACAGCAATCTAGAGAAACCATGACCTGGATTACTGAGGACATCCACTGGCAGTTCATTTCTGTTGATCATAGGGCCATGCTGGGTGAAGCAGGAATGAATCCTGGGACTGAGGTTGTGGAGCAATGGTCACCTTTCCTGCTGAAACTGTCAATTCTTCTGCTTGGTTCTCTCCACAAAACCAGTCCCTTAACGGAGCTCAAACCCCAGTTACAGCTGTGAGAGCCCAGAATCGGACACACTGGACCATCAGGAACAGCTTTGTGCTTTCAAACAACAAAGACGACACTCAAGGACTCAGGGAACGCAGGAATCTCTGGCCTCAGCTGACATGTTGAATTTCAGCAACACTTCATGATGCTGGGTTTCGCAAACCAATGAGAAGATGAAGGAGGCCGTCAACTCCTTCAAGCTCAACATCTCCACTGCTTTACCCAGGAGGTCAGGAGGTCAAAGCAGAACCTGCACCCCCCACCTCTGATGTTTACTCCACACAGAGATGAGGGGTCTGTTCAGAAGAGTGAGCTGGAGTCTGGGCAAGTCTTTTCATTCAGTCCCTGGTTGAAACAATTGTCTCCACCAACTTCAGTATGGGTCTGGACCTGCACAGGTTACAATTCGTGTCTTGGTCCCAAGGGTTTTTTGAACCAGAGAAGCTTCAAGTGGTGACGCTCATTAAACCCTGCATGAAGGTCAACCTGCATTATCTGCTGTGCTCATTAGCAGGGACTTAGCTCCAATGGTAGAGTGCTAGCTTAGCATGTGAGAGGTAGAGGGATCCATGCCGTCCTTCTGAGAATACTTTAGCTTGTTCTGTTGATCAGAGGAGCTGCTGGGTGATGAATGCTGATGTTTGTCCACTGGTGTGATAAAGTGTCCCCTGTTACTGAGATGTGGATGAACACCTGCTCAGGTCAAAGCTGCAATCAAACCAGGGACTCTGAACCACACAGTGAAGGAGTTTGTCATCAAGATTTATGGCAGCTTTGAAACTTCCCACCATCTCCTGAATGTGGAGCAACTTGTCCTGCCAAAACTGTCCCCTCTTCCATTCTTAATAACACCTGTCCTGACTGGCAATCAAGCTAGGCTGCAGCGGTGAAAGCACTGAATGCAGCCAGGATACACAATGACTCAAGCAACACAGGAATCTGTTGACTCAGCTGGAGAAGCAGAGGGTCCACCAAGACCAGCAGACACCTTCATTCTTGATTCTTGATTTCAAGGGCAGCCCCTTGAGATGTACCATCTCATTTTGGAGGGGGTCCTGACAAATAATGACCAACAATACAACAATAATAAAAGTAGATTCTATTTTCAACACAAGGACACACACATCATACACCCAGGTACAGGCCAACAATGTTCCCCAAACCCCCCCCCCCCCCCACCATCCAGTATTATACAAAGTATGATCAGAGATCCCACTGCAGAATAAGAGTGGGCCTGTGTTCACATACTCATACATTTAAACACCCATCTAAATAAATAAATAAATACTGCTTCCATGCACCATTAAAGTACACAATGCATATTCATACACAAATATCCACATATTTACAGTACAGAGAACAAACAAGAACAAGTAGAGAGTGAATCCTGGAGAGAAAAGGGGAGGTGCATCAGAAACAAGAGCAGATGTTTGAAAATGCTTGATGATTTGAAGATGAGAAAGGAAGAGAGAGACCCAAGTGAGGAGGAAAGGTTGTTCCAATCTGATGGAGCTTTACATACAACCGGTCAAAGCAGGAGGCCATCCCCACTGATCCTGGATCTGCTCGACCTTCCTGCCTGTTAAAAGGAAGGTGTTCATCACCACTGTTGCAGGATGTGCTGCTGGTGGAGAATTGTTGGGTGTAGATTCATTGAAGCAGTTTGGTGCTGGACCTGCTCTACTAGTAAAGAGTCATGAGAGAACTTTTGTTGTGATTTGGTTCTAACAAATAAAAATGACTTGACTTGATTTGGTGCCTCATGAGGAGAAAATTTGGGCACAAAAGTTGGACAAGAGTGTTTGTGGAGGTTGTGGATCAAAGTTCTATTTATATCCAACACATAGAATCAAACAATGTGACGCAGGCTGATGAACAATAAATCAAATATAAAAATGCTATATTTTAAGATCTAGAATATCTTGTGAATATCTGGAGCTTCATTCCAGCAGCAGACCTCCTCAGGTGATGACTTCATATTTGACATGTTTACCATTCAATGAGACTCATTGTCAGTCCATTGAAATCTACTGGTGTTCCTGGTGAGTTGATTTAACAACATGAGCTGACAGAATCTACGTTCAGGTAGGAACCACCACATCCAGGGGTCTGGACCTTTGAGCAGGCAGAGCCATCAAAGTAGCAGACTAAGCTAGCAGACGTTAGCATTGAGAAGAAACTGATACCTGAGTCTACTTTTGGGTCTGGTCAAGTGATGACACAATAATATGACATCATTGTCAGACTGACACCTGCTCAACACTGACCAAACACTGCCCTATTTCATCGTGGGAAATTTCTGCGTGGCTTGTGTCCATCAATACACACAAAGAAATTTATCTCATGCTGCCGTGACCCGGATTCGAACCGGGGTTGCTGCGGCCACAACACAGAGTACTAACCACTATACAATCATGGCTTCCGCAACAGCAGTTTGAGCTTCTATGTCTTTGTCTCATTGAGTGTTGCGGCGAACAGCTGATGAACAGCTGATGGGCGACTGCGGCGGCCCCTGATGCAGGAGACGGGCCAGGACCCGTTCAGAAGGTGGTGAATATTATTCTTGGTGTTCTTAGGGCATGTTCCCACCCATCTTCACGTGGGTGACAAAAATGGATTTTTTGTAAAGATTTTGGCGCGAGTTCGGCCTGTCAAATCCTGATCGGGGCCAGTTTGGTTGTGTTGTCTGCAGCGAGAGCGCGCCTGGCACGCTCAGCGGGAGCGAGTCCGATCATTATAAAGGTGGGTCAAACAATTTAGGTTGAGACGAAGGACGGCACGAGCAGAGCAGACGCAGGTCTTCATTCCACCCGCAGAGCTGTCGAGCATGGATCATGTCAAGGACTAAATGAGGGGAAAGAGAGCAGGAGAGCAGGGCAGAGACAAAGACAGATAATGCTCTCCGAAAACAAGGACTGTTCAGTCAATGGTAGAGCAGAGTGGCGCAGAGGAAGCGTGCTGGGCCCATAACCCAGAGGTTGATGGATCGAAACCATCCTCTGCTAGAAGACGAAAAATAAAATGAACCAGTGTCTTTAGAAATGTGTGTCTGTTAAAAAGAGGTTCGTAAGGATTTTGTCTTCCTCCACAATCACCAACCATTGTGAGAGTTAACAACAGTCCACTTTCTGACTGAAGCAAAAGTAGACTTCAAAAGGTTTTTCTGATTCAACATAGCAGCTAAATTTCCATTTCCAGAACAGGACAGGTTAAAAAAAAGGGAATGTCATGACTTCCTCTGTATGTTAGAATATGAACGACTAAAAATGTTCATGCCCAGTTTAAAGTTAGAATTAAACTGAAAATACCAAAATCTCCCCTCTTCAATCCTGTCACTCAGTGTTGTAAACTGTTTCAAACAAATTCTACTGTTCAACAGTTCGAGTGTTTCTAATGAAGCTGAATGTTCTCCTCTACTTTCCTCAGTTGTGTTTTTTTCATGTCCTCCTGAGATCAAAGACAGAATTCCAGGTACAAATAAAGACACTATCAAAGCCCCCCTGATGACATCATCATCAATTCTGTCTTTGATCTGGAGGCTCTTTCTTTAATCTTGGCTTTGATCTGACTAATGTTTCCTGACAGGTTGCTGTTTCCACTCCAGAGCAACCAGTAGTTGATCCTATCAGACCAGTCTGATGAACGTAGCTTTTCACTGTCAGTGGAATCACTGGGAAAAGAAACTCCTCCTGTCAGATGAAGGCTTCACTGTGTTGAGGAGGGTTTGTTCAGATGATTCTGGAAGAATAAATCAAAACCTCATCATTGAACATGAACATTAATCACTGATGACTGTTTTAACTGAACCTACTGGATACTGTGGTGCCTGATGAGGAGACAACTTGGGTACAAAGTTGAAGAAGAGGGTTTTTGGAGAGGAGATTTAGATGAGATGGTTTCCAAATCAAATCGGTTTTCACAAGGGAAAGTCTGCATGGAAACACACACACACACACACACACACACACAGAGTCCTACTGACTAACCCATGTTTTTCTTCACTTAAACCACCACTGGAGTATTGAAAGAGATTGCATGAGACACCTTCAACTTACATTAAAAACCCCTGACTGCCTTTAATTCCCTCCTGGCTGCAGGAAATTAGACAGACCAGCCCCTAGAGCGGGGCTGCACGGTGGTGCAGTGGTCAGCACTGTGCCCTCACAGCAAGAAGTTTCCGGGTTCGGGTCCTGGCTCGGGCGTGGGATCTTTCTGTGTGGAGTTTGCATGTTCTCCCCGGGCCTGCGTGGGTTCTCTCCAGGTACTCCGGCTTCCTCCCACTGTCCAAAGACATGGACATTAGGGGACTAGGCTGATTGATACTCTAAATTGACCGTACGCGTGAGCGTGAATGGTTGTTCGTCTGTGTGTTGGACCTGCGATGGACTGGTGACCTGTCCAGGGTGAACCCCGCCTCTCGCCCGTAGATGCTGGGATAGGCTCCAGCCCCCCCCCCCGTGACCCTTACTAGTAAGGAATAAGCAGAAGATGACGATGGATGGCCCATAGAGTGGAGGTGAGACCACAACCATGCTCTACAATCAATATTTACATCAAACCAGCAACAACTTAACCTGACTAAATATATACATGATTCATGTACATGTAATTAATAAAAGATGATCAACTGTTTTTTAATATAACATTAATTGTTTAACATGAAACGACTGACTTTTTTAAGAAGAAAAAAAGAAAGAGAACCTGCATCATCACAGCCATGAAGACCTCAACAGTTGAAGAGAAAGTCTTAGGGTGGATTCTTGTGTTTTGCAGCATCCTTGATGTGTCTGCATAGAAACATTGGTGTTGTGGACCCACATCCACCAGGAGTGGAGCTCAACCAAGAAGAGCAAGAGGAGAATGTTTGTGGAGGAGCTGGGAAGTTCCCTGGTCAAGCCACACACTGAGGGAAGGGAACGGACGCCCCGAGACCCAGACGCTGCAGCCTTGCTCAGACACCTGCAGAGCTCAGCAGCACTCCATCCATGCCATCAGCAACACAGAGAGCATCCACACCAGCGTCCTCCTCAGCAGCCCTGCCTCAACACCAACCAGAACAGCCACAGCCACAACCCCCTCAGGACCTGGTTCCAGGAGAAAGAGGGTCAGGACTGCCCAAGCAGTCAGGACAGCAGGACAAACGGATGGTGCTTCAACTGCAGGAACATCTCTGCAGAGAACACACAGAAGTGTCACACATGCATCTGAACACACACACACACACACACACACATACACACACACACACACACATACACACACACACACACACACACATGCATGTTCTTACACACAGAGACTTTTCCTCTGTTTTTGTTTTTTCCTGGTTTTGAACCAGTAACTGGTTTCTGTTGGTTTGATTTGCTTGACTGGTTGTTGTTTGTTGACCTTCCAAAGCCATATTTTGGGTTCTGGCTTGTTCTGCTTTTCATTTTGTGTTTGTATCAAAGTTCTGTTGCTGAAAAAGAGACTTTTTTCTCTTTTTCTTGAAGTAAATATATGAGGGTCTAAACTGACCCATAACACCATGGATGTTCCAATAGTTAATGATATTAAAATGAATACTAAATCAAACCAGTCCATGTCAGAGATGTGTTCTAACACCCTCAGTAACGGTCAGGAAACACAACAACCTTTGGTTCATTTCTAGGATTTTCTTGAGGTTCATTTTACCATTTTTTTAACTGAAATTGAAGATTTAGTGACTAAAAAAAGGTCCAGAGGCCCACAACTAAATCTTCAAACCAATATTTCCATGGATAAGGAAGCCTAACAAGGTCACCAAGAGATGGAAACAACTTGGAGGATAGAAAATTGTTTTAGTTTATTTGACAGCTGATTGAAGACGTGGGTCAAAACTGACCGTTACCATAGAGATGGGAACAGAAAGCTGACACAAGAGGAAGGTTCCAGCTCTGAAAAAGGAGTTTGATCAAAATCTTCAACTGCCAGTAGAAATATCCTTTTGTATGTTGACCTTTGTTGACAGAAGTCACTTTAGCTTGGCAGTGAAAAGAATGGCTGCTAGCTTGACAAAGAGCTGCACAAACCAGGTTCAAGCTGGACTTTGGACCCTGGTATCTGCAACGACTCCATCAACTCCTAATCTAGCAGCTCTGCTGGGTCCAACTATTTTACAGAACATTTGACAGACCTGTGGAGCAGTGAGGACACACAAGAGTTGATCACATGATCCACTGAAGCGCCATTTTACCTGCCACTGAGGTCACCAACATGAGCTGGAGTTGGGAATCTTGAACTGAACCTGGTATCACAGCAACACCTACTGCTGCAAAATGGAACAGCAACATTGAACCAAGTACAGGATTGGAGGGAGACTGATGGTCGCTGTTTGGGTTTTTGAAGAACAAGGAGGGCGTGGCTTCAAGCTGGATTCCCAGAGACTATTTCCACAACCTCTACATTGGCATCTACACTGTCATCCAGTCATGTGACTGAAGTCATCCAGTCACATGACTGAAGTCATCCAGTCATGTGACTGAAAACTCCCCCCAAAAAATCGATCTCCTCCTAAACCGTAAATGCCAGGGCTTCCAAACTTTCACACATTACTCTCCCAACTGTGCTGATTAAAAGTTGTTCAAGGTTAATATACTACGCGCTCGGTTTGGATTTTATGAGCCGTCAAAGTGGGGGAGACACTTTTCGCCTTACAATGGAAGTCTGTGGGGAGAGCGTGTCCTCTCAGGGTACATACTCTCAAACAAATGCTTCTCACATCTACACCATACATTCCACAGCTTTTAAAAACACACCACTGTATTCCTGACAAAAATCCCTACAAAAATATGGTATTTTGTGTGACTTTTGACCAACGTAGGCCGATTTATTCACCTTTTACACACTACATTTCTCTGAATCCTCCACTCTCTCCACTCCAGCACAGATCAGACACAGTGCAGCGGGGGAGGGGTTCTTAAAGGGCCAGCTGGCAGCTCTGCTCTCAGCTCTGCTCTCAGCTCTGACAGAGATGGCAGAGAGCGAGCAGAGAAGGGAGGGGCTCTTAAAGGGCCGGCTCTCAGCTCTGCTCTCAGCTCTGCTCTCAGCTCTGACAGAGATGGCAGAGAGCCAGCAGAGAAGGGAGGGGCTCTTAAAGGGCCGGCTCTCAGCTCTGCTCTCACACTGTGCAGCGCACTGAGGCTCGTATATCCTCAACTACAAGGCCTAGGGATTTGCCGATTACACCGTTGGATTCGGGCCGGTGTCAAGGACGCGGCCACAGGCCGCGCGGGGGCTCAGGCCCTAACAACGCTGCTTGCAGCTTTAATATTTAACCCTGTGTTTTCTCCTGTTCGTCCTGGTTCCATTAAGTTTTGTGACGTTTAGTTTATGTCTGATTCGCTTTCTCCCATCGTCAGTCTCCCATCGTCCAGTCTCCCATCGTCCAGTCTCCCCGCCATAATCAATAAACCTCTTTTGTGCACTGCCCTACACTGTCTGCAATTGGGTCTCCATCATTCCCTCACCATCCTCAACCCCCAAATCCTGACAACTTCTTGCCCCAACGCCAGGGACGACACATCTGCGAATGCTGACTCCAGGACAGGGAGACGATCTCCAGAGCTCTGGATTCTTTTCTGTTGATCTGAATAAATTCTTTTGAACCAACTAGAAGGTGTCCTCTCCAGATTTAGAACAGCACAGTACAGACTCTGTGGGTCCTGATTGATTAATGATGACTTGGTGAAAAATTCCTACACGAGCAAAAATAACAGGGTCTTTGCCCCGGAGATACCCCGAGGTAGAAGTGGGACAAAGTGAGAGTGCAGAGGGGAGAGTCGAAGCTTGAAGCGCCCCTCCCCCGCTGACGTAAAGTGAGAGCACAGAGGGGAGAGTTGAGGCTTGAAGCGCCCCTCCCCCGCTGACGTAAAGAGAGAGTGCAGAGGGGAGAGTCGAGGCTTGAAGCGCCCCTCCCCCGCTGACGTAAAGAGAGAGCGCAGAGGGGAGAGTCGAGGCTTGAAGCGCCCCTCCCCCGCTGACGTAAAGTGAGAGCGCAGAGGGGAGAGTCGAGGCTTGAAGCGCCCCTCCCCCGCTGACGTGAAGTGAGAGCGCAGAGGGGAGAGTCGAGGCTCGAAGCGCCCCTCCCCCGCTGACGTAAAGTGAGAGCGCAGAGGGGAGAGTCGAGGCTCGAAGCGCCCCTCCCCCTCTGACGTAAAGTGAGAGCGCAGAGGGGAGAGTCGAGGCTCGAAGCGCCCCTCCCCCGCTGCTCCCTCCCCCTATGTCAGAGGGGAGAGTTGAGGCTTGAAGCGCCCCTCCCCCGCTGACGTAAAGTGAGAGTGCAGAGGGGAGAGTCGAGGCTTGAAGCGCCCCTCCCCCGCTGCTCCCTCCCCCTATGTCAGAGGGGAGAGTTGAGGCTTGAAGCGCCCCTCCCCCGCTGACGTAAAGTGAGAGCGCAGAGGGGAGAGTTGAGGCTTGAAGCGCCCCTCCCCCTCTGACGTAAAGTGAGAGCGCAGAGGGGAGAGTCGAGGCTTGAAGCGCCCCTCCCCCGCTGCTCCCTCCCCCTATGTCAGAGGGGAGAGTCGAGGCTTGAAGCGCCCCTCCCCCGCTGACGTAAAGTGAGAGCGCAGAGGGGAGAGTCGAGGCTTGAAGCGCCCCTCCCCCGCTGACATAAAGTGAGAGTGCAGAGGGGAGAGTCGAGGCTCGAAGCGCCCCTCCCCCGCTGCTCTCTCCCCCTGTGTCAGAGGGGAGAGCAGAGCAGGTTTTTAGAGTTTTTCATGTGAAAAAGTGTCCTAAACCCCAGATGTTGTCCAACAGTGGAATGTACCATCATCATTTTGTAGGGATTTGTGTCAGGAATTCAGTGGTGTGTTTTTTGAAGGTGTGGGAGTTTTAGTTTGGATGTGACCAGCCTGTGTTTGACAGTCTGGACCAGGAGGGGAGACAGCCTGGACCAGGAGGGGAAACAGTCTGGACCAGGAGGGGAGACAGTCTGGACCAGGAGAGGAGACAGTCTGGACCAGGAGGGGAGACAGTCTGGACCAGGAGGGGAGACAGCCTCCCCGTGCACTTCCATTGGAGCTGACAGTTCCCAGACAGCAACACTGCAGCAGATCTGCTCCAGACCGTGGATGAGATTTGGTGCAGACCGTTTGCCAGATCTGCACCGGGGTCTTTATTCACAACGGCCCAATACCGGCAACAATATAGATTACTGATCTGGAATGGACTTGGGCCGGTTGTGGCCCAGTACAGTTAAAAACTCAATGACATTTGGTTCAGATCTGGCACAGAGCCATGATTCACATCTTACATCTGGGCCAAATGTGTACTCAGACAGCACAAAGAAATGCACAAATTGTCTTCAAGAATATTTGTTCTTCAGTTCACATTGAAATCATTCACTGGTCTCTTTGTCAGCACAACATTCTTTTGGGCTTTTCAAAATAAAATCATTCAAACTTTGTTGTAAACTGTAGTCTTCAAAAATATTTAGGCTTATTCTTCTATTAACATTTGAAACACACTCTGCTCTCCTTGTCAGCACAACTGAGCTTTGATTTTGTTTTTCAAAATAAAATAATTTTAATTTTCTATTACAAAGTGCAGTTTTCAAAAAACTTTAGGCATCTTGTTTGGTTCACATTTAAAACACACACTGCTCTCTTTGTCAGCACAACTTTTTATTTTGGCTTTTCAAAACAAAATTATTCCAATTTTGTTTCAAAATACAATCTTCAAAAAATATATATATTTCTGGGACACATCATCATTGTCATAACAACCTTTGGCCTACAGTCAAAAAGATGTCCTGATCCATTCACGTGATCAGAAATCGGGGCCAACCATGTGATTTTTTGAATGATCAGAATCAGGTGAACTTGATCTGATGGGGGACCAGACGTCCTCTTTTACCTGGACATGTCTGTTGGAGTCTCAAACTTTCAGCACCGTGCGCAGTCAGGAGCGGCACCTGAGGTCACAGACAGACAGAGCACCACAGCGGCCCAATCACAGCCCTCCAGTACGCGTGATGATCTTTGGAGAGGGGGCTTGGGGGGGGGGGTTGCTGTTGAGACTCGGCAGGTACCCCTTCTCTGTCTGGAGCAGGGGAGCCGCCGCACGGAGCGCCGTCAAGAGCGTACGGGCCATGAGAGCAGCCACACGGAGCGAGGGGTCTCAGTTCAAGCGTATTTTGATGACATTGTTTGATGTCATGACTCACAGTTACTTTAGCAGGACCATCGTGACATGAAATCTTCCTCATCATCCCATATCGACCCTCAACCCCTCACACAGAACCAGGAGCCCTCAACTGAAGGAACCTTTAAAACTATAAATTAGAAAGTATTTTGGTGGAACGAACCTTTAAAACTGTGAATTAGAAAGTATTTTGGTGGAATGAACCTTTAAAACTATAAATTAGAAAGTATTTTGGTGGAACGAACCTTTAAAACTATAAATTTGAAAGTATTTGGTGGAAATGGAAGAAACCATTAATACTATAGTTAAAAATTAAAGGATAGGAAGTAGTATTTTGGTGGAATAAAATAGTTAGTCATTTTGCTATCATCTAATTTGATAGGTGGCGCTGTCACCAAAAAACAAGAGTCCAACAAATGCATTTTATCATCCAATTCAGTAGGGGGTGCTGTGGGGTCCTGGAACTGCAGCTCTCTGATGCTGCAGGATCTCCTCTTGAAAAGCCTCACACTTCAGAGTCGTTCCAGAATCTAGGAGCAGAAACCAAAGTCTCCTACGACGAGGATGGGATTGGAACCCACGCCTGCAGAGCTCAATGGATCAGCAGTCCATCACCTTAACCACTCGGCCACCTCGTCTCCTGACCACCATGATGTGCTGCTTTCTCTGAGCCTTTTAAACAGTGAACTCTTTGGAGCCCATTTGTCAGAAATGGACCCAGCAGGAGCCACTGAACACAACTCTGACATCATCAGGCTTCTTCCCAGCAGCTTGGTGCTCCAGAAGGAAGAATCCAGACCATCGCTACATCATCAGAGTGAACACCAGCTGATGTTGACCAGTTTAACAAGCCTTTGACTGCTAAATGACATCCAAGCTCAGATTCTCTTGTCCTGGTAGAACAAGTCAGTGTTGAAGAAGACGAGAGCACCAGTCTCTTTCATCCAATGCTGGAACAGCGTTAGACTGAAGGTCTGAAGGTCCCTGGTCTGGTCCAGGTTTCAACAGGGGACCAGCATCAGCCAGCATTTAAATGTGGACAGCAGTGGAGGTGAAGCCCACATCAAGGAAACCAGCCTCCTATCACTGTCCTGTGCTGAGTTTCTTTAAAAAAAAGTGAGACAACCTCAAGAGTTTCTGTTTCCTGTGTTGGACTTTGCCTCAGAGAATCAGAGCCAATCAGAAGCTTGTTGGTCTTGGATGCTGGTCATCAGGAGCAATGAGGGGCTCAGTGTCTTGCTCAAGGACACTTCAACATGGTCACCAGCTGAAGTGAGAACTGAACCAGCAACTCTGCTAGACGGCCACTCTTCCTCCAGGCCGTGCCCCCCTAACCTGAATCATCATGATGTCATTATTTGTTGCTTTAATTCACCAAATGTGTGACGTGGTGAGTTTGTCAGGAGTTTAAAGACCAAAGTTGTGAACACACAGAGAAGTAAACCTGTCAAAGCTGCTTCACTTGATGAGTGAAACTGAGGAACTGATAGAAGAGCAACAAAGAAAATGGAGTCAGAAGGTCGTCTTCTTCACCGTTCAGTCACAACACTGACACACACACACACACACACACACACACACACACACAAATAGTTTGTCTTTGAGAGAGGACAAAAAATGTTTGACTGTGCTGACATGAACTTTCATTGTCTAATTTCAGTCTCCTACAAAAGTGTGTGAATGTGGTCGTTGTGGCCGAGTGGTGAAGGCGATGGACTAGAAATCCATTGGGGTCTCCCTGCTCAGGTTGGAGTCCTGCCAACAACGTTAAACTGTTGACAATTTAAATTTGACTCATTTTTCCTCCACACTGTCCTTCATCACAGCATTTAACATCAGGACTGCTCCCAGATCAGCTCCATGACCTCATCCCTGCACCAGAGTCCCGCCCAAGTTCATCAAAAACGGCCAAGCATAAATATATAATATGTATATAATGTGAACACACCTGTACAGGTGCGTTAACGTGCTTAATAATAGAGAATGAGTGAAGGGTGCGTTCAGAGTGGAGTGCAGTACGACAGTCAGGCCAGCAGGTGGGGCTTTCATTGGTGCTGTCTACCTAATTGCGGTGTCTGTGTTCTGCCAGCAGAGGTCGTGCTTCACCACCAATCTTCTAGGGTGTCTGAGTGGTGCCGCCATGTTTAGGTTGTAGCAGGAGGACGTAGGTTGGTACTTGGCAGTTCGGACGTAGCGAAAGTCACGTTATGAATGGAGGGCTGAGTTGGAGCAGAGGGGGACAGGATCCTGGGGGTGGACTTTCTTTAGGGGGCTGAGGTGTCTGGTGGTCTTGGTGGACCCTCTGCATCTCAAACTGAGACCACAGAGTCCTGTGTTCTTGAGTCATTGTCTATAGTCTCTGTTGTTGGAGAGCTCAGTGTGGTCCCTGATGGTCTAGTGGCTAGGATTCGGCGCTTTGACCGCCGCGGCCAGGGTTCGATTCCCGGTCAGGGAATGAGTTATTTAGAGGTTGAGGGAGAGGTGATCAGGTGGTCCACATGATGGTGGAGGTGATGAACTGTGAGTCCATCATGGCTCCACTCTCACCCCCATTGTAGTGTTCTTGGTTCACTCTGCCATGGCCCCATGTTGAAGGGTGACTGTCTCATTCAGGTCCAACCCTTTGTTAGACTCTATTAAGTCACTGACTCTCAAACTCTGTAATCCTCCTTAGTAGCTTTGGTTATTGATGATCTGCAATGGTTCGTGGGGGTGGAGCCTATCCCTCAGGTGAGGGGCGGGGTTTATCCTGGACAGGTCACCAGTCCATGGCAGGGCCATCACATAGAGACAGATTGATTATAAAAATGTTCATCCCCAGTTTGAAGTTAGAGACAGGATTTAAGTGTGGAAGGTTTTTGTATCTTCAATTTAATTCTGAGTGTTGTAAACTGTTTCTAACAAACTCTACTGTTCAACAGTCAAAATGTTTTCTAACCAAGCTGAATGCTCTCATATACTTTTTAAAGTTGAGTGTCTTTCATGTCCTCCTGAGATCAAAGACAGAATTCTAGGTACAAATAAATACACTATCAAAGCCCTGATGACATCATCATCAATTCTGACTTTGATCTGGAGGCTCTTGCTTTCTTGCTTCAAATAAAAAACGTTGTTCCAGGGAAAAGTCTGCACATGAACACACACACACACACACACACACACACACACACACACACACACGCACGCACACACACACACACAGCCTGTCTTCAGTATAAAATGGTCTTTCACGTTCTCTCACGTTGGAAGATTTCTCTGACTCCATTGTGAATACAGAGACTCTTCATCTGCCACCTGAGTCTTGATCCACTGATTCCTCTGATCCACCTCTTTCTGCTCCAACAAGGCTGACATGGATCAGGTGGGTCCATGTCAGCCAATCAGGAGGTTTCTCCTCTCAGTTAATTTTCTTCATCCCAGTTTAGATTGATTCTCCTCAGCCTGATGAAGGAGCATCTGATCAGGTGTTTGGCTGCTTGTTGGTTGTAATTCCATAGATTTTAATCTCAGATGTTACAGAATTAAGAATGCAATGGCAGTCCTGCCAAGTGACATCAGTCACATGACAGGATGACCCAGTCATGTGACTGAAGGAGCTGAGAGCTTCTACACATCATTGTTGATGGTGTCTTCCACTGTAGTCAGCAGCCACAACTCCTCTATCAACACCTGTCAGAGACCTGCTGGAGGCCCCACTGAGGTTTGAACTGGGATCACTGGATTCAGGGTCCAGAGTGCTCACCATTCCACCATGGAACCATCAAAGATGAAAGGTGTGAGACAAACTATGGCACTAATCATGTATGAGGGACTGCAGTGGTTTTCTGGATCTAATTTCCACAAACAAATGATGATTTGGGGAAAGGTCTGACAAAGTCTGAAAAACCTACCCTGATTTTTTCACAAACAAATGATAACTTTTAGACAGTGAGACAGTGCTCTTATTTTGGAGGGCCATCAGGATGTGAAATATCCCAGACCTCTGAGATCAGAGTGTTCACTTTGATCTCAGGGTCCTGAATTTGGAGGTTCTTCCTTTGGTCTCCAAGTTCTAACTCCCATCTGAGTGAATCCTTTTATTAATGAACTCCTCAGACCCTGATGATGTCAGGAAGAAATCCAGACATTCAGTTCTCATCTCAGCTGTTCTGACTGAGACGTCAAGCAGTCAGGAAAAAAGTGTTACGACCCAAAGTGGGACCTTTACAGGAGCTAACAAAGTGTCTTTTTTCTAAACTACTTGAGGAACTGGTTAAACCAGTAAAATATGCATTTCTGTGTGCAGACCAGTGGGGAGCCTGGGTGAGTGGAAGGATGTTTACCACCAACACAGAACCCAGACTTTAGTCATGTGATGAGATGGAGACTCTGATGATGAAGTTAATGGACAAAATGTGACTTGAAAGAAAACACATTCCTTCAGCAGACTTTGATCCAACATTGAAGTTAGAGTTTGGTGGCTGCTCCATGTTGGAGGAAACCAGGCGATGTTGGACCATCACAGGGAAGCTCCTTTGCCTCCTCTGCTGCCAGTTCAACCACTCACTCCCCTCAGTGGAGAGCAGCTTCAACTGGGTTTGGAATTTACCACTGTGGATGCATAGGAATGTGGAGAAAATGTCCTTTGTTAGAAGTGGGATTTGAACCCACGCCTCCAGGAGAGACTGCGACCTGAACTCAGCGCCTTAGACCGCTCAGCCATCCTGACAGACACTTAGACGAAGACTGAATTAATTCACTGACAAAGTAGAATTTTTAAAATTGTTAACATTAAACACACTGTCTGAGTTCATGGCAGGAAGAAATGAACCAGAACATTTGAACCACATTGCATCTCTTGACCAGTTTGTTACATGGGACACCTTCCAGACAGGAAGGTCCTTCTGAGACTTGAACTGGGATCACTGGATCCAGAGTCCAGAGTGCTCACCATTCCACCATGGAACCAAACACAAGGAGGAGGTTCCTCTAAATACAACTTGACATCACCTGCAATACAAACTGTTGATATTTGGAGGTTCATCTTGCTCTTGTTCCAGACTACATTGGCAAAAGGATCATGAACCACAAGGAAATCATGGAACTCCAGATTGATTCAGGACTTTCTAACTCCATCGTATGACCTGGGAGCAAAGACTGGCCAGGCCTTCCTTAATTTATCAGTTAATTACTGCTTCAACAAACATGCCACTTAATTAAGTTACCAGAATTTCTCTCATTGAAAAACCCACCAGCCTGATTTCTTGACATGACATGAAAAATTCTCCAAGAACCCACAGTTGGGTGGAAAGATACCAGGTTAACCAGGAGGAGTCCTGTTCCTGAACCATGGATGGAACAAAGTCCACTGGAAAACTCAGCAGTTCCTGAGTGCCAGATCCATCCAGGAGCTTGGGTCTCCCCTTGACTGTGGTGATCCATGAGATCAAGGAGGACAGAGGAAAGAAGGATCCTGTTGGAGATCTCCTCCCTTCTTCCTCCACTTCACTACTACTTGGATGTCAGGAATATGAGGTACTTTACTCAAATGAGGTATTAGGAGTTCCCTGTTTGACAAGAAGGAAGTCAGAGGTTCATCCCTCACTTGTTGGTGGTGCCCTCAACCTGCTGAGAGCATCACTTAGTTCTCTACAGAGAAACATGGCAGCTCTGCTGAAGGCTGCAGGAAACCTGCTGGAACTGAGACTTGGACTCAGGTCACTGGATTCAAAGTCCAGGGTGCCAACAGGTCCACCAGGGCATCTGTGCTTTACTTACTGTGTAAAAAGGACCACAGTGGTCGTCTGGTTTTAATTTAACAAACAAATACGGTTTAAAACTTTGAGACAGAGACACAGGGCTCTTATTTGAAGGGCCATGGGATGGGAAATATCCCAGACCTCTGAGATCAGAGCGCTCACTTTGATCTCAGGGTCCTGACTTTGGGGGTTCTTCCTTTGGTCTTCAAATACTTGTGGTTTTTATTGGCAGAACTTTCAACTTGCATGCAAAAAGAGAATCACAGTCAATGTAAACCCAGCAGACAGTGTTTATTTCTAATAAATCAGACAATCGCACAAATGAGAATGAAAGGAAAAAACAATAAAATGTTTAAAATCTTTCTCCACTCTAAAGCTTTTTAAAGTTCACTTGAAGGTTCAAAGGTGGAGGTGAGGAGGTCACCCTGATCCTCCCTGTCGTCACTGCCGGGATTCTTTCTTCTGGTGCTGTGGTTCTTCTGATGGAAGGGGGCGTGATGTTTGCTGTCTCAGGCTCCACCAAATGTCCTCTTTAGGACGCCACAATGTGGCCTCTTCACTGCTCCATCTTCCCTGCATCGGAGACACCAGGTTCCTCCTGGTGCCGACCCCATCGTCCTTCTACCCAATGGTGCGGCCATGGATCCTCAGAGGAGGCTGGGATCCTTCTTCTCATCAGAGCCACAGTTTTTCCTGTAGGGAACAACAGGAGCTTTGTTGTAATGTTTTGCTCGGTGTTTCCTGCTCAGAGCGTCAGGATCTGTGACGCCATCTTGTGGTAGGGGGTCATCATCTTGTTGTGTGGTAGTGGATTCATTGATCTGCTGTTTCAACACATTCAAGTTCATTATCCTACAAGTCAAAGTACATTTGGTGTGGAGTTTTACTTTCTGGCCTCAATCATAACGTGTGCCTTTCTTCTTCATGAACATTTCTCAGCTTTGTAAGTTTATTCTAGTTTTTCTTCCTCTCTTTTCTATTCCATTGTTGTTGAAGATTCTACTGCAGGTTGGAGTTCCCTGTTGACTGAAGCAGAAACAGGAACAACAAGCTGGAGGCTGTCAGAGCTCCAAGTTGGGGGCTGATATTAAAGTAGGAGATGAACACATCCAGGTTAGCATCCCTCTCAGAAGCTGCTACTTTAGCTCTTCAGAATACAGCAGCCTAGCATAGCTTCATCTGGCCAGTTAGTGGCCCACTTTGATGTCTGGGATATCAGGTTCAAGGTTCTTCACAGCTCTGAATGAAGGCTTTCTAAAGTGTTAACCAGTACTCCAGTTGTAAAAAACAATCAGGGGGGATGGTAGATTTTGATGTTTAGGAACAGATCATTTGTGCTGATGACAGCGCATCAGGTGAGAGACCAACAGTGTACCCTTACTCCTCTAAAACAACATGCATGCTATGGATATTACCTGTCTGCTACTCCTGTCATTGATCTTGACCAAGCCCCCAGGCTGACACTGCTAACACTGCTCCTACATAGTTAGAGTCAAATGCAGAGGACATTTTCCCACCGGGTGCAAGTGCAACTTCATACTCATGCTACCTATAAATCTGGGAATTCATCTATATTTTGAAACAAAACATTCTCAAGTCAAGTCCATTTTAATTAAAGTGCAAGAGCAAAAGAATGAAACAAATGTACTTTGGCAGGATAGCGCTACACTCCCCACCGTGAGGGGCAGTGTGGCAGACGATAGTGAGTGGTCACCTAGCAGTAGACCTGGTCCGACCCTTCTCCGTCCTTTCCACTTCCTCTCCCTCCTTTACGGAGCCGACAGCCGTGCGTGGTGGCGTCTCGCTGGTCAGCAGATCGGTTACAAACAAAGGTATGCATGCTTGCTCTGCTCCATTATTCTGTGTCATGGGCCCCCTGTTTACTCCAGTTTTGCTCCGTCCAGCGGTGTGGTGTTACCGGGAGCTGGGCTGTCTCCCTTGGGCCGGTGTGTGCGTGGTACGCTTTCTGTGGATAAGACGCGTAGTTGTCTGCCTTTCATATCAAGCTGCCGATGGTCTGTGGTGTTCTGATTATCCTCTCCCGGCCATCGTTTGTGTAGTCTGGGCTGCGGGCTTCCTCCTCCTGCCTCGTCTGACGCCACGATTCTGCTCTCCGGTAGGAAAAGT
Source organism: Aulostomus chinensis (assembly GCF_037954235.1). Taxonomy (NCBI): domain Eukaryota; kingdom Metazoa; phylum Chordata; class Actinopteri; order Syngnathiformes; family Aulostomidae; genus Aulostomus; species Aulostomus chinensis. Next base: position 50,967,955 of record NC_141320.1, on the reverse strand, counting down.
TTATTCTTAGCTTTTGTTATTCTGTAATGTCCTTCATCCACATTTTAATTAGGTGAACTTGTTTATTTTGCAGTGCGCAGCCGTCAATTGCTGCTGTGAGCCTCGCTGCTGTTTTGGTTCTTCCTCTTCTCCTCGTCTTCAGTCTGTATTCTTGCTGATTCGGCTCATAACGGCTCTGATCCCAGTAACGGCGGTTAAAGCCGTGCACTACGGCCTTTATAAGAGCCTCAACGTGGGCCAAGAGAGGGCATCCCGACCCTCATCGGCGCTGAGCCATCCCCCTTGGAGCCTGGTTTTAATTAGAGGGGCAGACATTTCCTTAATTACTTGAGTTTATTCCTTTTCTATTTGTTATTTCTTTCTTTGAATTATTACTGTTAGTTTTTGTGGGTTACATTTGATTTATTGTTTAGAACCTTTATTATTATTATTATTATTATTATTATTGTTGCCTTTTGCTCCCCATTTTGATCATTTGGATTTAAAACAGTTTCTGTTGGGTTATTTGTGGTAGTGATATTTGGTTCGTGTGTGAGGGTTGCCTTGATTTCATGTTTTTGATGGTGTTCTTTTCTTTTCTTTGACAGGTGTTGAGGGCCCAGAGTGGCAGCGGTCCCCCTGGTGGTGGTTCCTTATTCATGTTTTTTTGGTTTGCTGTGTCACGGGTGCAGTGTAGTTTTTTTGGATCCCTCCCCTTTTCGTTACCGCTGTCGTGGTAAGCCCCAGCCCTGTCCCCTTTTCCTTTTGGTAATTCCTCTTGCACTCCTTATGATATCCATTGGTATTCATTTAGTCTGTTGCTCATTTTAAACTATTTTTCTAATAAAAGTATTTTTATAATTGGAAATCGCGGTCCTGTCCTGTTGTGTCTCTCGACCTGTGTGCCTTTGTTCAAATGGAAGCCTGGTCATTTTGAAATTTTGTTTATGTACTGGGGTGAAAGCCCCCAGGTGGCGTTGTTGGCAACTGTTCTCCACCGCTCGCCTTGCCACACTACGAACCTCAAAATAATGCTACAGTGATGGAGTAAGAGTTGCTAATGAACACAAAATAATGCTACAGTAATGTAGTAAGAGTTGCTAATAACCTCAAAATAATGCTACAGTGATGTAGTAAGAATTGCTAATGAACTCAAAATGATGCTAACAGTAATTAAGTGATAGTTGCTAATAACCTCAAATTGATGCTGACAGTCATGTAGTAAGAGTTGCTACGATCCTCAAAATGATGCGACAGTGATGTCAGAAGAATTGCTAAAGATCTCAAAATGATGCGAAAGTGATTTAGTAAGAATAGCTAATAAACTAAAAGTGATGCTGACAGTAATGTAGTAAGAGTTGCTAATAACCTCAGAATAATGCGAAAGTGATGTAGTAAGAATTGCTAATGATCTCAAAATGATGCGACACTGATGTAGTAAGAATTGCTAATGAACTCAAAATGATGCTAACAGTAATGGAGTGAAAGTTTTGAATAACCTCAAAGTGATGCTGACAGTCATTTGGTGAGAGTTGCGAGTAAATTAAAAATGATGCTGACAGTGATGTCGTAAGAATTACTATTAAACTCAAAACGATGCTAACAGTAACATAGTGATAGTTGCTAATAAACTCAGTGATGCTTACAGTAATGTAGAAAGTGTTTCGAACAACCTCAAAGTGATGCTAACAGTCAAATAAGAGTTGATACTAACCTAAAAATAATGCAACAGTAATGAAGTAAAAGTTGCTACGAAACTCCAAATAATGCGACAGTGATGTCAGGAGAATTGCTAATGAACTCAAAATGATGCTAAAAGTAATGGAGTGAAAGTTTCAAATAACCTCAAAGTTATGTTGACAGTCATGTAATAAAAGTTTCTACGAACCTTAAAATAATGCAACAATAATGTAGTAAGAGTTGCTACAAACCTCAAAATAATGCGACAGTGATGTCAGAAGAATTGCTAAAGATCTCAAAATGATGCGACAGTGATTTAGTAAGAATTGCTAATGAACTCAAAATGATGCTGACAGTGATGGAGTGAAAGTTTCGAATAACCTCAAAGTGATGCTGAAAGTCATGTAGTAAGAGTTGCTACGAACCTCAAAATAATGCGACAGTAATGTAGTAAAACTTGCTACGAACCTCAAAATATTGCGACAGTGATGTTGGAAGAATTGCTCATGAACTCAAAATGATGCTAACAGTAATGGAGTGATAGTTGCTAATCAAGTCAGTGATGCTTACAGTAATGTAGTAAGTGTTTCGAACAACCTCAAAGTGATGCTGACAGACATGTAGTAAGAGTTCCTACGAACCTCAAAATAATGCGGCGGTGATGTCAGAAGAATTGCTCAAGATCTCAAAATGATACTATAAAGATTTAGTAAGAATTGCTAATGAACTCAAAATGATGCTAACATTAATGGAGTGAAAGTTGCTAATAACCTCAAAGTGATGCTGACAGTCATGTACTAAGAGTTGCTACGAACCTCAAAATAATGCGACAGTAATGTAGTAAAAGTTGCTACGAACCTCAAAATATTGCGACAGTGATGTCGGAAGAATTGCTAATGAACTCAAAATGATGCTAACAGTAATGTAGTGATAGTTGCTAATCAAGACAGTGATGCTTACAGTAATGTAGTAAGTGTTTTGAACAACCTCAAATTGATGCTGACAGTCATGTAGTAAGAGTTGCTACGAACCTCAAAATAATGCGACAGTGATGTCAGTAGAATTTCGAAAGATCTCAAAATGATGCGACAGTGATTTAGTAAGAATTGCTAATGAACTCAAAATGATGCTAACAGTAATGGAGTGAACGTTTCGAATAACCTCAAAGTGAACCTGACAGTCATGTACTAAGAGTTGCTACGAACCTCAAAATAATGCGACAGTAATGTAGTAAGAGTTGCTACGAACCTCAAAATAATGCGACAGTGACGTAAGACGAACTGCTAATGATCTCAAAATGATGCGACAGTGATGTAGTAAGAATTGCTAATGAACTTAAAATGATGCTAACAGTAATGTTGTGATAGTTGCTAAGAAACTCAGTGATGCTTTCAGTAATGTAGTAAGAGTTTCGAACAACCTCAAAGTGATGCTGACAGTCATTTAGTAAGGGTTGCTAATGAACTCAATTCAATGCTACAGTGATGTCGTGAGAATTGCTCATAAACTCAAAATGATGTGAACAGTAATGTAGTGATAGTTGCTAGTAAACTCAAAGTGATGCTGAAAGTAATGTAGTAAGAGTTGCTAGGAACCTGAAAATAATGCAACAATAATGTAGTAAGAGTTGCTACGAACCTCAAAATAATGTGACAGTGATGTTGGAAGAATTGCTAATGAACTCAAGATGATGCTAACAGTAATGGAGTGAAACTTTCGAATAACCTCAAAGTGATGCTGACCGTCATGTAGTAAGAGTTGCTACGAACCTCAAAATAATGCGAAAGTAATGTAGTAAAAGTTGCTACGAACCTCAAAATATTGCGACAGTGATGTCGGAAGAATTGCTAATGAACTCAAAATGATGCTAACAGTAATGTAGTGATAGTTGCTAATCAACTCAGTGATGCTTACAGTAATGTAGTAAGTGTTTCGAATAACCTCCAAGTGATGCTGACAGTCATGTAGTAAGAGTTGCTACGAACTTTAAAATAATGCAAAAATAATGTAGTAAGAGTTTCGACGAACCTCAAAAAATTGCGACAGTGATTTCGGAAGAATTGCTAATGATCTCAAAATGATGCGACAGTGATGGAGTGAAAATTTCGAATAACCTCAAAGTGATGCTGACAGTCATGTAGTAAGAGTTGCTACGAACCTAAAAATAATGCGACAGTAATGTAGTAAAAGTTCCTACGAACCTCAAAATATTGCGACAATGATGTCGGAAGAATTGCTAATGAACTCAAGCTGATGCTAACAGTAATGTAGTGATAGTTGCTAAGAAACTCAAAAAGATGCTAACAGTAATGGAGTGAAACTTTCTAATAACCTCAAAGTTATGCTGACAGTCATGTACTAAGAGTTGCTACGAACCTTAAAATAATGCGACAGTAATGTAGTAAAAGTTTCTACGAACCTCAAAATATTGCGACAGTGATGTCGGAAGAATTGCGAATGATCTCAAAATGATGCGATAGTGATGTAGTAAGAATTGCTAATGAACTAAAAATGATGCTAACAGTAATGGAGTGAAACTTTCGAATAACCTCAAAGTGATGCTGACAGTCATTTAGTAAGAGTTTCTAATGAACTCAATTCAATGCTACAGTGATGTCGTGAGAATTGCTGATGAACTCAAAATGATGCTAACAGTAATGTAGTGATAGTTGCTAATAACCTCAAAGTGATGCTGACAGTCATGTAGTAAGAGTTGCTACGAACCTCAAAATAATGCGACAGTAATGTAGTAAAAGTTGCTACGAACCTCAAAATATTGCGACAGTGATGTCGGAAGAATTGCTAATGAACTCGAAATGATGCTAACAGTAATGTAGTGATAGTTTCTAATCAACTCAGTGATGCTTACAGTAATGTAGTAAGTGTTTCGAATAACCTCCAAGTGATGCTGACAGTCATGTACTAAGAGTTGCTACAAACCTCAAAATAATGCGACAGTAATGTAATAAAAGTTGCTACGAACCTCAAAATATGACGACAATGATGTCGGAAGAATTGCTAATGAACTTAAAATGATGCTAACAGTAATGTAGTGATAGATGCTAATAAACTCAGTGATGCTTGCAGTAATGTAGTAAGTGTTTCGAATAACCTCAAAGTGATGCTGACAGTCATGTAGTAAGAGTTGCTACGAACCTCAAAATAATGCGACAGTGATGTCAGGAGAATTGCTAAAGATCTCAAAATGATGCGACAGTGATGTCGTAAAAGTTGCTACGAACCTCAAAATATTGCGACAGTGATGTCGGAAGAATTGCTAATGAACTCAAGATGATGCTAACAGTAATGGAGTGAAACTTTCGAATAACCTCAAAGTTATGCTGACAGTCATGTAGTAAGTGTTGCTACTTTCCTCAAAATAATGCGACAGTAATGTAGTAAAAGTTGCTACGAACCTCAAAATATTGCGACAGTGATGACGGAAGAATTGCTAATGAACTCAGGATGATGCTAAAAGTAATGTAGTGATAGTTGCTAAGAAACTCAGTGATGCTTACAGTAATGTAGTAAGAGTTTCGAACAACCTCAAAGTGATGCTGACAGTCATTTAGTCAGAGTTGCTAATGAACTCAATTTAATGCTAAAGTGATTTCGTGAGAATTGCTAAAAACTCAAAATGATGCCAACAGTAATGTAGTGATAGTTGCTTATAAACTCAAAGTGATGCTGACAGTAATGTAGTGAGAGTTGCTACGAACTTTAAAATAATGCAACACTAATGTAGTAAGAGTTGCTACGAACCTAAAAATATTGCGACAGTGATGTCGGAAGAATTGCTAATGATCTCAAAATGATGCGACAGTGATGTAGTAAGAATTGCTAATGAACTCAAAATGATGCTAACAGTAATGGAGTGAAACTTTCGAATTACCTCAAAGTGATGCTTACAGTCATGTAGTATGTGTTGCTACGAACCTCAAAATTACGCGACAGTAATGTAGTAAAAGTTGCTACGAACCTCAAAATATTGCGACAGTGATGTCGGAAGAATTGCTAATGAACTCAAGATGATGCTAACAGTAATGTAGTGATAGTTGCTAATAAAGTCAGTGATGCTTACAGTCATGTAGTAAGTGTTTCGAATAACCTCAAAGTGAAGCTGACAGTCATGTAGTAAGAGTTGCTACGAACCTCAAAATAATGCGACAGTAATGTCGTAAAAGTTGCTACGAACCTCAAAATATTGCGACAGTGATGTCGGAAGAATTGCTAATGAACTCAAAATGATGCTAAAAATAATGTAGTGATAGTTGCTAATCAACTCAGTGATGCTTACAGGAATGTAGTAAGTGTTTCGAATAACCTCAAAGTGATGCTGACAGTCATGTAGTAAGAGTTGCTACGAACCTCAATATAATGCGACAGTGATGTCAGAAGAATTGCTAATGATCTCAAAATGATGCGACAGTGATTTAGTAAGAATTGCTAATGAACTCAAAATGATGCTAACAGTAATGGAGTGAACGTTTCGAATAACCTCAAAGTGATGCTGACAGTCATTTCGTAAGAGTTGCGAATGAACTCAATTTAATGCTACAGTGATGTCGTGAGAATTGCTCAACAACTCAAAAGGATGCAAACAGTAATGTAGTGATAGTTGCTAATAACCTCAAAGTGATGCTGACAGTCATGTAGTAAGAGTTGCTGCGAACCTCAAAATAATGCGACAGTGATGTCGTAAGAATTGTTCATGAACTCAAAATGATGCTAACAGTAATGTAGTGATAGTTCCTAATCAAGTCAGTGATGCTTACAGTAATGTAGTAAGAGTTTCGAACAACCTCAGTGATGCTGACAGTCATGTAGTAAGAGTTGCTACGAACCAAAAAATAATGCGACAGTGATGTCATAAGAATTCCTAAAGATCTCAAAATGATGCGACAGTGATGTCAGAAGAATTGCTAATGATCTCAAAATGATGCTAACAGTAATGGAGTGAACGTTTCCAATAACCTCAAAGTGATGCTGAAAGTCATGTACTAAGAGTTGCTACAAACCTCAAAATAATGCGACAGTAATGTAGTAAAAGTTGCTATATACCTCAAAATATTGCGACAGTGATGTAGTAAGAATTGCTAATGAACTTAAAATGATGCTAACAGTAATGTAGTGATAGTTGCTAATCAACTCAGTGATGCTTACAGTAATGTAGTAAGTGTTTCGAACAACCTCAAAGTGATGCTAGCAGTCATGTAGTAAGAGTTGCTACGAACCTCAAAATAATGCGACAGTGATGTCAGAAGAATTGCTAAAGATCTCAAAATGATGCGACAGTGATGTAGTAAGAATTGCTAATGAACTCAAAATGATGCTAACAGTAATGAGTGAAAGTTTCGAATAACCTCAAAGTGATGCTGACAGTCATGTAGTAAGAGTTGCTTTGAACCTCAAAATAATGCGACAGTGATGTCGTAAGAATTGCTAATGAACTCAAAATGATGCGACAGTGACGTAGTAAGAATTGCTAATGAACTCAAAATGATGCTAACAGTAATGTAGTGACAGTTGCTAATCAATTTGATTAATTAATCAATTTGATTTGATCAATTTGATGCTTACAGTAATGTAGTCAGTGTTTCGAACAACCTCAAAGTGATGCTCACAGTCATGTAGTAAGAGTTGCTACTAACCTCAAAATAATGCAACAGTAATGTAGTAAGAGTTGCTCGGAACCTCCGAATAATGCGACAGTGATGTCGGAAGAATTGCTAATGATCTCAAAATGATGTGACAGTGATGTAGTAAGAATTGCTAATGAACTTAAAATGATGCTGACATTAACGTATTGATAGTTACTAAGAACTTAAAAATGATGCTAAAGTGATGTAAGAAGAATTGCTAATGATCTCAAAATGATGCTACAGTGATGTCGTAAGAATTGCTAATGAACTCAAAATGATGCGACAGTGACGTAGTAAGAATTGCTAATGAACTCAAAATGATGCTAACAGTAATGTAGTGATAGTTGCTAATCAACTCTTTGATGCTTACAGTAATGTAGTCAGTGTTTCGAACAACCTCAAAGTGATGCTGAAAGTCATGTAGTAAGAGTTGCTACAAACCTCAAAATAATGCAACAGTAATGTAGTAAGAGTTGCTCCGAACCTCCGAATAATGCGACAGTGATGTCGGAAGAATTGCTAACGATCTCAAAATGATGTGACAGTGATGTAGTAAGAATTGCTAATGAACTCAAAATGATGCTAACAGTAATCGAGTGAAAGTTTCGAATAACCTCAGAGTGATGCTGACAGTCATGTAGGAAGAGTTTCTACGAACCTCAAAATATTGCGACAGTTATTTCGTAAGAATTGCTAATAAACTCTAAATGATGCTGACGGTAATGGAGGAAGAGTTGAAACTAACCTCAAAATGATGCTACAGTTATGTCGTAAGAATTGCTATTAAATTCAAAATGATGCTAACAGTAATGTAGAGATAGTTCCTAATAAACTCTGTGACGCTTACAGTAATGTAGTAAGTGTTTTGAACAACCTCAAAGTGATGCTGACAGTCATGTGGTCAGAGTTGCGAGTAACCTAAAATTGATGCTGACAGTAATGTTGTAAGAGTTGCTACGAACCTCAAAATAATGCGACAGTAATGTAGTAAAAGTTGCTACGAACCTCAAAATATTGCGACAGTGATGTCAGAAGAATTGCTAATGAACTCAAAATGATGCTAACAGTAATGTAGTGATACTTGCTAATCAATTCAGTGATTCTTACAGTAATGTAGTTAGTGTTTCGAATAACCTCAAAGTGATGCTGACAGTCATGTAGTAAGAGTTGCTACGAACCTTAAAATAATGCGACAATAATGTCGTAAGAGTTGCTACGAACCTCAAAATAATGTGACAGTGATGTCAGAAGAATTGCTAATGATCTCAAAATGATGCGACAGTGATGTAGTAAGAATTGTCATGAACTCAAAATGATGCTAACAGTAATGGAGTGAACGTTTCGAATAACCTCAAAGTGATGCTGACAGTCATGTACGAAGAGTTGCTACGAACCTCAAAATAATGTGACAGTAATGTAGTAAAAGTTCCTACGAACCTCAAAATATTGCGACAGTGATGTCGGAAGAATTGGAAATGAACTCAAGATGATGCTAACAGTAATGTAGTGATAGTTGCTAAGAAACTCAGTGATGCTTACAGGAATGTAGTAAGAGTTTCGAACAACCTCAAAGTGATGCTGACAGTCATTTAGTAAGAGTTGCTAATGAACTCAATTCAATGCTACAGTGATGTCGTGAGAATTGCTGATGAAATCAAAATGATGCTAACAGTAATGTAGTGATAGTTGCTAATAAACTCAAAGTGATGCTGACAGTAATGTAGTAAGAGTTGCTACGAACCTTAAAATAATGCAACAATAATGTAGTAAGAGTTGCTACAAACCTCAAAATAATGTGACAGTGATGTCAGAAGAATTGCTAATGATCTTAAAATGATGCGACAGTGATGTAGTAAGAATTGCTAATTACCTCAAAATGATGCTGACAGTAATGGAGTGAAACTTTCGAATAACCTCAAAGTGATGCTTACAGTCATGTAATAAGTGTTGCTACGAACCTCAAAATAATGCGACAGTAATGTAGTAAAAATTGCTACGAACCTCAAAATATTGCGACAGTGATGTCGGAAGAATTGCTAATGAACTCAAAATGATGCTAAGAGTAATGTAGTGATAGTTGCTAATCAACTCAGTGATGCTTACAGTAATGTAGTAAGTGTTTCGAATAATCTCAAAGTGATGCTGACAGTCATGTACTAAGAGTTGCTACGAACCTCAAAATAATGTGACAGTGATGTCAGAAGAATTGCTAATGATCTCAAAATGTTGCGACAGTGATGTCGTAAGAATTGCTAATGAACTCAAAATGATGCTAAAAGTAATGCAGTGAAACTTTCAAATAACCTCAAAGTGATGCTGACGGTCATGTAGCAAGAGTTGCTATGAACCTCAAAATAATGCGACAGTGATATCGGAAGAATTGTTAATGATCTCAAAATGATGCGACAGTGATGTAGTAAGAATTGCTAATGAACTCAAAATGATGCTAACAGTAATGGAGTGAAAGTTTCGAATAACCTCAAAGTGATGCTGACAGTCATGTAGTAAGAGTTGCTACGACCCTCAAAATAATGCGACAGTAATGTAGTAAAAGTTGCTACGAACCTCAAAATATTGCGACAGTGATGTCAGAAGAATTGCTAATGACTCAAAATGATGCTAACAGTAATGTAGTGATAGTTGCTAATCAACTCAGTGATGCTTGCAGTAATGTAGTAAGTGTTTCGAAGAACCTCAAAGTGATGCTGACAGTCATGTAGTAAGAGTTGCTACGAACCTCAAAATAATGCGACAGTGATGACGGAAGAATTGCTAAAGATCTCAAAATGATGCGAACAGTAATGTAGTGACAGTTGCTAATCAACTCATTGATACTTACAGTATTGTATTAAGTGTTTCGAATAACCTCAAAGTGATGCTGACAGTCATGTAGTAAGAGTTGCTACGAACCTCAAAATAATGCGACAGTGATGTCAGAAGAATTGCTCAAGATCTCAAAATGATGTGACAGTGATGTCAGAAGAATTGGTCATGATCTCAAAATGATGATAACAGTAATGGAGTGAACGTTTCGAATAACCTCAAAATGATGCTGACAGTCATGGACTAAGAGTTGCTACGAAACTCAAAATAATGCGACAGTGATGTCAAAAGAAATGCTAAAGATCTCAAAATGATGCGACAGTGATGTAGTAAGAATTGCTAATGAACTCAAAATGATGCTAACAGTAATGGAGTGAAACTTTCGAATAACCTCAAAGTGATGCTGACAGTCATGTAGTAAGAGTTGCTACGAACCTCAAAATATTGCGACAGTGATGTCGGAAGAATTGCTAATGAACTCAAAATGATGCTAACAGTAATGGAGTGAACATTTCGAATAACCTCAAAGTGATGCTGACAGTCATGCAGTTAGTGTTGCTCCGAACCTCAAAATAATGCGACAGTAATGTCGTAAAAGTTGCTACGAACCTCAAAATATTGCGAAGGTGATGTCAGAAGAATTGCTAATGAACTCAAAATGATGCTAACAGTAATGTAGTGATAGTTGCTAATCAACTCAGTGATGCTTACAGTAATGTAGTAAGTGTTTCGAAGAACCTCAAAGTGATGCTGACAGTCATGTTGTAAGAGTTGCTACGAACCTCAAAATAATGCGACAGTGATGACGGAAGAATTGCTAAAGATCTCAAAATGATGCTAACAGTGATGTAGTGATACTTGCTAATCAATTCAGTGATTCTTTCAGTAATGTAGTTAGTGTTTCGAATAACCTCAAAGTGATGCTGACAGTCATGTAGTAAGAGTTGCAACGAACCTTAAAATAATGCGACAATAATGTCTTAAGAGTTGCTACGAACCTCAAAATAATGTGACAGTGATGTCAGAAGAATTGCTAATGATCTCAAAATGATGCGACAGTGATGTAGTAAGAATTGTCATGAACTCAAAATGATGCTAACAGTAATAGAGTGAACGTTTCGAAGAACCTCAAAGTGATGCTGACAGTCATGTAGTTAGTGTTGCTACGAACCTCAAAATAATGCGACATTACTGTAGTAAAAGTTGCTACGAACCTCAAAATATTGCGACAGTGATGTCGGAAGAATTGCTAATGAACTCAAAATGATGCTAACAGTAATGGAGTGAACATTTCGAATAACCTCAAAGTAATGCTGACAGTCATGTAGTTAGTGTTGCTACAAACCTAAAAATAATGCGACAGTAATGTAGTACAAGTTGCTACGAACCTCAAAATATTGCGACAGTGATGTCAGAAGAATTGCTAATGAACTCAAAATGATGCTAACAGTAATGGAATGAAAATTTCGAATAACCTCAAAGTAATGCTGACAGTCATGTAGTTAGTGTTGCTACGAACCTCAAAATAATGCGACAGTAATGTAGTACAAGTTGCTACGAACCTCAAAATATTGCGACAGTGATGTCAGAAGAATTGCTAATGAACTCAAAATGATGCTAACAGTAATGTAGTGATAGTTGCTAATCAACTCAGTGATGCTTACAGTAATGTAGTAAGTGTTTCGAAGAAACTCAATGTGATGCTGACAGTCATGTAGTAAGAGTTGCTACGAACCTCAAAATAATGCGACAGTGATGACGGAAGAATTGCTAAAGATCTCAAAATGATGCTAACAGTAATGTAGTGATAGTTGCTAATCAACTCATTGATACTTACAGTATTGTAGTAAGTGTTTCGAATAACCTCAAAGTGATGCTGACAGTCATGTAGTAAGAGTTGCTACGAACCTCAAAATAATGCGACAGTGATGTCAGAAGAATTGCTCAAGATCTCAAAATGATGTGACAGTGATGTCAGAAGAGTTGGTAATGATCTCAAAATGATGATAACAGTAATGGAGTGAACGTTTCGAATAACCTCAAAGTGATGCTGACAGTCATGTACTAAGAGTTGCTACGAACCTCAAAATATTGCGTCAGTGATGTCGGAACAATTGCTAATGATCTCAAAATGATGCGACAGTGATGTAGTAAGAATTGCTAATGAACTCAAAATTATGCTAACAGTAATGGAGTGAAACTTTCGAATAACCTCAAAGTGATGCTGACAGTCATGTAGTAAGAGTTGCTACGAACCTAAAAATATTGCGACAGTGATGTCGGAAGAATTGCCAATGAACTCAAAATGATGCTAACAGTAATGTAGTGATAGTTGCTAATCAAGTCAGTGATGCTTACAGTAATGTAGTAAGTGTTTCGAATAGCCTCAAAGTGATGCTGACAGTCATGTAGTAAGAGTTGCTACGAACCACAAAATGATGCGACAGTGATGTCAGAAGAATTGGTAATGATCTCAAAATGATGCGACAGTGATGTCGTAAGAATTGCTAATGAACTCAAAATGATGCTATCAGGAATGGAGTGAAAGTTTCCAATAACCTCAAAGTGATGCTGACAGTCATGTAGTAAGAGTTGCTACGAACCTCAAAACAATGCGACAGTAATGTAGTAAAAGTTGCTACGAACCTCAAAATATTGCGACAGTGATGTCGGAAGAATTGCTAATGAACTCAAAATGATGCTAACAGTAATGTAGTGATAGTTGCTATTCAACTCAGTGATGCTTACAGTAATGTAGTAAGAGTTTCGAACAACCTCAAAGTGATGCTGACAGTCATTTAGTAAGAGTTGCTAATGAACTCAATTTAATGCTACAGTGATGTCGTGAGAATTGCTCAAAAACTCAAAATGATGCTAACAGTAATGTAGTGATAGTTGCTAAAAGACTCAATGTGATGCTGACAGTCATGTAATAAGAGATGCTACGAACCTCAAAATAATGTGACAGTGATGTCAGAAGAATTGCTAATGATCTAAAAATGATGCGACAGTGATGTAGTAAGAATTGCTAATGAACTCAAAATGATGCAAACAGTAATGGAGTGAAAGTTTCCAATAACCTCAAAGTGATGCTGACAGTCATGTAGTAAGAGTTGCTACGAACCTCAAAACAATGCGACAGTAATGTAGTAAAAGTTGCCACGAACCTCAAAATATTGCGACAGTGATGTCGGAAGAATTGCTCATGAACTCAAAATGATGCTAACAGCAATGGAGTGAACGTTTCGAATAACCTCAAAGTGATGCTGACAGTCTTGTACTAAGAGTTGCTACGAACCTCAAAATAATGCGACAGTAATGTAGTAAAAGTTGCTACGAACCTCAAAATATTGCGACAGTGATATCGGAAGAATTGCTAATGAACTCAAAATGATGCTAACAGTAATGTAGTGATAGTTGCTTTTCAACTCAGTGATGCTTACAGTAATGTAGTAAGAGTTTCGAACAACCTCAAAGTGATGCTGAAAGTCATTTAGGAAGAGTTGCTAATGAACTCAATTTAATGCTACAGTGATGTTGTGAGAATTGCTCATTAACTCAAAATGATGCTTACAGTAATGTAGTGATAGTTGCTAATAAACTCAAAGTGAAGCTGAAAGTAATGTAGTAAGAGTTGCTACGGTCCTTAAAATAATGCAACAATAATTTCGTAAGAGTTGCTACGAACCTCAAAATAATGTGACAGTAATGTCAGAAGAATTGCTCAAAAACTCAAAATGATGCCAACAGTAATGTAGTGATAGTTGCTAATAGACTCAAAGTGATTGTGACAGTCATGTAGTAAGTGTTGCTACGAACCTCAAAATAATGCGACAGTAATGTCAGAAGAATTGCTCAAAAACTCAAAATGATGCCAACAGTAATGTAGTGATAGTTGCTAATGAACTCAAAGTGATGCTGACAGTAATGTAGTAAGAGTTGCTACGAACCTTATGCAACAATAATGTAGTAAGAGTTGCTAATGAACTCAATTCAATGCTACAGTGATGTCGTGAGAATTGCTCATCAACTCAAAATGATGGGAACAGTAATGTAGTGATAGTTGCTAATAAACTCAAAGTGAGGCTGACAGTCATGTAGTAAGAGTTGCTACGAACCTCAAAATAATGTGACGGTGATGTCAGAAGAATTGCTAATGATCTCAAAATGATGCGACAGTGATGTAGTAAGAATTGCTAATGAACTCAAAATGATGCTATCAGGAATGGAGTGAAAGTTTCCAATAACCTCAAAGTGATGCTGACAGTAATGTAGTAAGAGTTGCTACGAACCTCAAAACAATGCGACAGTAATGTAGTAAAAGTTGCTACGAACCTCAAAATATTGCGACAGTGATGTCGGAAGAATTGCTAATGAACTCAAAATGATGCTAACAGTAATGTAGTGATAGTTGCTATTCAACTCAGTGATGCTTACAGTAATGTAGTAAGAGTTTCGAACAACCTCAAAGTGATGCTGACAGTCATTTAGTAAGAGTTGCTAATGAACTCAATTTAATGCTACAGTGATGTCGTGAGAATTGCTCAAAAACTCAAAATGATGCGAACAGTAATGTAGTGATAGTTGCTAAAAGACTCAATGTGATGCTGACAGTCATGTACTAAGAGATGCTACGAACCTCAAAATAATGTGACAGTGATGTAGTAAGAATTGCTAATGAACTCAAAATGATGCTAACAGTAATGGAGTGAAAGTTTCCAATAACCTCAAAGTGATGCTGACAGTCATGTAGTAAGAGTTGCTACGAACCTCAAAACAATGCGACAGTAATGTAGTAAAAGTTGCCACGAACCTCAAAATATTGCGACAGTGATGTCGGAAGAATTGCTCATGAACTCAAAATGATGCTAACAGTAATGGAGTGAACGTTTCGAATAACCTCAAAGTGATGCTGACAGTCTTCTACTAAGAGTTGCTACGAACCTCAAAATAATGCGACAGTAATGTAGTAAAAGTTGCTACGAACCTCAAAATATTGCGACAGTGATGTCGGAAGAATTGCTAATGAACTCAAAATGATGCTAACAGTAATGTAGTGATAGTTGCTTTTCAACTCAGTGATGCTTACAGTAATGTAGTAAGAGTTTCAAACAACCTCAAAGTGATGCTGAAAGTCATTTAGTAAGATTTGCTAATGAACTCAATTTAATGCTACAGTGATGTTGTGAGAATTGCTCATTAACTCAAAATGATGCTAACAGTAATGTAGTGATAGTTGCTAATAAACTCAAAGTGAAGCTGACAGTAATGTAGTAAGAGTTGCTACGGTCCTTAAAATAATGCAACAATAATGTCGTAAGAGTTGCTACGAACCTCAAAATAATGTGACAGTAATGTCAGAAGAATTGCTCAAAAACTCAAAATGATGCCAACGGTAATGTAGTGATAGTTGCTAATAGACTCAAAGTGATTGTGACAGTCATGTAGTAAGTGTTGCTACGAACCTCAAAATAATGCGACAGTAATGTCAGAAGAATTGCTCAAAAACTCAAAATGATGCCAACAGTAATGTAGTGATAGTTGCTAATGAACTCAAAGTGATGCTGACAGTAATGTAGTAAGAGTTGCTACGAACCTTATGCAACAATAATGTAGTAAGAGTTGCTAATGAACTCAATTCAATGCTACAGTGATGTCGTGAGAATTGCTCATAAACTCAAAATGATGGGAACAGTAATGTAGTGATAGTTGCTAATAAACTCAGTGATGCTTACAGTAATGTAGTAAGTGTTTCGAACAACCTCAAAGTGATGCTGACAGTCATGTAGTAAGAGTTGCTACGAACCTCAAAATATAGTGACAGTGATGTCAGAAGAATTGCTAATGATCTCAAAATGATGCGACAGTGATGTAGTAAGAATTGTCATGAACTCAAAATGATGCTAACAGTAATAGAGTGAACGTTTCGAATAACCTCAAAGTGATGCTGACAGTCATGTAGTAAGAGTTGCTACGAACCTCAAAATAATGTGACGGTGATGTCAGAAGAATTGCTAATGATCTCAAAATGATGCGACAGTGATGTCAGAAGAATTGGTAATGATCTCAAAATGATGCCAAAAGTAATGGAGTGAACGTTTCGAATAACCTCAAAGTGATGCTGACAGTCATGTAGGAAGAGTTGCTACGAACCTCAAAAAAATGCGACAGTAATGTAGTAAAAGTTGCTACGAACCTCAAAATATTGCAACAGTGATGTCGGAAGAATCGCTAATGAATTCAAGATGATGCTAACAGTAATGTAGTGAAAGTTGCTAAGAAACTCAGTGATGCTTACAGTAATGTAGTGATAGTTGCTAATTAACTCAGTGATGCTTACAGTAAAGTTGTAAGTGTTTCGAACAACCTCAAAGTGACGCTGAATGTCATGTAGTAAGAGTTGCTTCTAACCTCAAAATGATGCTAAAAGTAATGGAGTGATAGTTGCAAATGAACTCAATGTGATGCTGACAGTAATGTAGTGATAGTTGCTAATGAACTCAAAGTGATGCTGACAGTCATGTAGTAAGAGTTGCTTCGAACCTCAAAGTAATGCGACAGTGATGTCAAAAGAATTGTTCATGATCTCAAACTGATGCGACCGTGATGTAGTAAGAATTGCTAATGAACTCAAAATGATGCTAACAGTAATGGAGTGAAAGTTTCGAATAACCTCAAAGTGATGCTGACAGTCATGTAGTAAGAGTTGCTACGAACCTTAAAATAATGCAACAATAATGTAGTAAGAGTTGCTACGAACCTTTAAAATATTGCGACAGTGATGTCAGAAGAATTGCAAATGATCTCAAAATGATGCGACAGTGATGTAGTAAGAATTGCTAATGAACTCGAAATGATGCTAACAGTAATGGAGTAAAAGTTTCGAATAACCTCAAAGTGATGCTGACAGTCATGAAGTAAGAGTTGCTACGAACCTCAAAATATTGCGACAGTGATGTCAGAAGAATTGCAAATGATCTCAAAATGATGCGACAGTGATGTAGTAAGAATTGCTAATGAACTCAAAATGATGCTAACAGTAATGGAGTAAAAGTTTCGAATAACCTGAAAGTGATGCTAACAGTAATGGAGTGAACGTTTCGAATATCCTCAAAGTGATGCTGACAGTCATGTAGTAAGTGTTGCTATAAAACCTCAAAATAATGCGAAAGTAATGTCGTAAAAGTTGCTACGAACCTCAAAATATTGCGACAGTGATGTCAAAAGAATCGCTTATGAACTCAAGATGATGCTAACAGTAATGTAGTGAAAGTTGCTGAGAAACTCAGTGATGCTTACAGTAATGGAGTAAGAGTTTCGAACAACCTCAAAGTGATGCTGACAGTCATTTAGTAAGATTTGCTAATGAACTCAATTCAATGCTACAGTGATGTCGTGAGAATTGCTCATGAACTCAAAATGATGCGAACAGTAATGTAGTGATAGTTGCTAATAAACTCAAAGTGATGCTGACAGTCATGTAGTAAGAGTTGCTACGAACCTTAAAATAATGCAACAATAATGTAGTAAGAGTTGCTAATGAATTCAATTCAATGCTACAGTGATGTCGTGAGAATTGCTCAAAAACTCAAAATGATGCGAACAGTAATGTAGTGATAGTTGCTAATAAACTCAAAGTGATGCTGACAGTCATGTACTAAGAGTTGCTACGAACCTTAAAATAATGCGACGGTAATGTAGTAAAAGTTGCTACGAACCTCAAAATATTGCGACAGTGATGTCGGAAGAATTGCTACGAACTTTAAAATAATGTGACAATAATGAAGTAAAAGTTGCTACGAACCTCAAAATATTGCGACAGTGATGTCGGAAGAATTGCTAATGAACTTAAATTGATGCTAACAGTAATGTAGTGATAGTTGCTCATCAACTCAGTGATGCTTACAGTAATGTAGTAAGTGTTTCCAAGAACCTCAAAGTGATGCTGTCAGTCATGTCGTAAAAGTTGCTTAAAACCTCAAAATATTGCGACAGTTATGTCGGAAGAATTGTTAATGATCTCAAACTGATGCGACAGTGATATAGTAAGAATTGCTAATGAACTCAAAATGATGCTAACAGTAATGGAGTGAAAGTTTCGAATAACCTCAAAATGATGCTAACAGCAATGTAGTGATAGTTGCTAATAAACTCAGTGATGCTAACAGTAATTTAGTGATAGTTGCTAATAAACCCAAGATGATGCTAAAAGTAATGTAGTGAAAGTTGCTAATCAACTCAGTGATGCTTACAGTAATGTAGTAAGTGTTTCGAACAACCTCAAAGTGACGCTGACAGTCATGTAGTAAGAGTTGCTTCGAACCTCAAAATATTGCGACAGTTATGTCGGAAGAATTGTTAATGATCTCAAACTGATGCGACAGTGATATAGTAAGAATTGCTAATGAACTCAAAATGATGCTAACAGTAATGGAGTGAAAGTTTCGAATAACCTCAAAGTGATGCTGACAGTCATGTAGTAAGTGTTGCTACGAACATCAAAATATTGCGACAGTGATGTCGGAAGTATTTCTAATTAACTCAAAATGATGCTAACAGTAATGGAGTAAAAGTTTCGAATAACCTGAAAGTGATGCTAACAGTAATGGAGTGAACGTTTCGAATATCCTCAAAGTGATGCTGACAGTCATGTAGTAAGTGTTGCTATAAAACCTCAAAATAATGCGAAAGTAATGTCGTAAAAGTTGCTACGAACCTCAAAATATTGCGACAGTGATGTCAAAAGAATCGCTTATGAACTCAAGATGATGCTAACAGTAATGTAGTGAAAGTTGCTGAGAAACTCAGTGATGCTTACAGTAATGTAGTAAGAGTTTCGAACAACCTCAAAGTGATGCTGACAGTCATTTAGTAAGATTTGCTAATGAACTCAATTCAATGCTACAGTGATGTCGTGAGAATTGCTCATGAACTCAAAATGATGCGAACAGTAATGTAGTGATAGTTGCTAATAAACTCAAAGTGATGCTGACAGTCATGTAGTAAGAGTAGCTACGAACCTTAAAATAATGCAACAATAATGTAGTAAGAGTTGCTAATGAACTCAATTCAATGCTACAGTGATGTCGTGAGAATTGCTCAAAAACTCAAAATGATGCGAACAGTAATGTAGTGATAGTTGCTAATAAACTCAAAGTGATGCTGACAGTCATGTACTAAGAGTTGCTACGAACCTCAAAATAATGCGACGGTAATGTAGTAAAAGTTGCTACGAACCTCAAAATATTGCGACAGTGATGTCGGAAGAATTGCTAATGAACTTAAATTGATGCTAACAGTAATGTAGTGATAGTTGCTCATCAACTCAGTGATGCTTACAGTAATGTAGTAAGTGTTTCCAAGAACCTCAAAGTGATGCTGTCAGTCATGTCGTAAAAGTTGCTTAAAACCTCAAAATATTGCGACAGTTATGTCGGAAGAATTGTTAATGATCTCAAACTGATGCGACAGTGATATAGTAAGAATTGCTAATGAACTCAAAATGATGCTAACAGTAATGGAGTGAAAGTTTCGAATAACCTCAAAATGATGCTAACAGCAATGTAGTGATAGTTGCTAATAAACTCAGTGATGCTCACAGTAATTTAGTGATAGTTGCTAATAAACCCAAGATGATGCTAAAAGTAATGTAGTGAAAGTTGCTAATCAACTCAGTGATGCTTACAGTAATGTAGTAAGTGTTTCGAACAACCTCAAAGTGACGCTGACAGTCATGTAGTAAGAGTTGCTTCGAACCTCAAAATATTGCGACAGTTATGTCGGAAGAATTGTTAATGATCTCAAACTGATGCGACAGTGATATAGTAAGAATTGCTAATGAACTCAAAATGATGCTAACAGTAATGGAGTGAAAGTTTCGAATAACCTCAAAGTGATGCTGACAGTCATGTAGTAAGTGTTGCTACGAACATCAAAATATTGCGACAGTGATGTCGGAAGTATTTCTAATAAACTCAAAATGATGCTAACAGTAATGTAGTGATAGTTGCTAATAAACTCAAAGTGATGCTGACAGTCATGTAGTAAGAGTTGCTACGAACCTTAAAATAATGCAACAATAATGTAGTAAGAGTGGTTACGAACCTCAAAATAATGTGACAGTGATGTATTAAGAATTGCTAATGAACTCAAAATGATGCTAACAGTAATCGAGTGAAAGTTTCGAATAACCTCAAAGTGATGCTGTCAGTCATGTAGTAAGTGTTGCTACGAACCTCAAAATATTGCGACAGTGATGTCGGAAGAATTGCTAATGAACTCAAAATGATGCTAACAGTAATGTAGTGATAGTTGCTAATGAACTCAAAGTGATGCTGACAGTAATGTAGTAAGAGTTGCTTCGAACCTCAAAGTAATGCGACAGTGATGTCAAAAATATTGTTAATGATCTCAAACTGATGCGACAGTGATGTAGTAAGACTTGCTAATGAACTCAAAATGATGCAAACAGTAATGTAGTGATAGTTGCTAATCAACTCAGTGATGCTTACAGTAATGTAGTAAGTGTTTCGAATAACCTCAAAGTGATGCTGACAGTCAGGTACGAAGAGTTGCTACGAACCTCAAAATAATGCGACAGTAATGTAGTAACAGTTGCTACGAACCTCAAAATATTGCGACAGTGATGTCGGAAGAATTGCTAAAGATCTCAAAATGATGCGACAGTGATGTCAGAAGAATTGCTAATGGACTCAAAATGATGCTCACAGTAATGGAGTGAACGTTTCGAATAACCTCAAAGTGATGCTAGCAGTCATGTACTAAGAGTTGCTACAAACCTCAAAATAATGTGACAGTAATGTAATAAAAGTTGCTACGAACCTCAAAATATTGCGACAGTGATGTCGGAAGAATTGCTAATGAACTCAAAATGATGCTAACAGTAATGTAGTGATAGTTGCTAATCAAGTAAGTGATGCTTACAGTAATGTAGTAAGTGTTTCCAACAACCTAAAAGTGATGCTGTTAGTCATGTAGGAACAGTTGCTTTTAACCTCAAAATGATGCTGACAGTAATGTAGTGATAGTTGCTAATAAAGTCAGTGATGCTGACAGTAATGTAGTAAGTGTTTCAAACAACCTCAAAGTGATGCTGACAGTCATGTAGTAAGAGTTGCTACTAACCTCAATTTAATGCTACAGTGATATCTATGAATTGCTAATAAACTCAAAATGACGCTAACACTAATGTAGTGATAGTTGCTAATAAACTCAAAATGATGCTAACAGTAATGTAGTAAGAGTTGCTACGAACCTTAAAATAATGCAACAGTAATGTAGTAAGAGGTGCTACGAACCTCAAAATAATGCGACAGTGATTTTTGGAAGAATTGCTAATGATCTCAAAATGATGCGAAAGTGATGTAGTAAGAATTGCTTATGAACTCAAAATGATGCTGACAGTATGGTAGTGAAAGTTTCGAATAACCTCAAAGTGATGCTGACAGTCATGTAATAAGAGTTGCTACGAACCTCAAAATAATGCAACAGTGATGTCAGAAGAATTGCTAATGATCCCAAAAAAATGTGACAGTGATGTCGGAAGAATTGCTGATGATCTCAAAATGATGCGACAGTGATGTAATAAGAATTGCTAATGAACTCAAAATGATGCTAACAGTAATGGAGTGAAAGTTTCAAATGACCTCAAAGTGATGCTTACAGTCATGTAGTAAGAGTTGCTACGAACCTCAAAATGATGCTACAGTGATGTCAGAAGAATTGGTAATGATCTAAAATGATGCGACAGTGATGTTGTAATAATTGCTAATAACCTCAAAATAATGCTACAGTGATTTAGGAAGAATTGCTAATGATGTCAAAATGACGTGAAAGTGATGTCGGAAGAATTGCTAATGAACTCAAAATGATGTTCACAGTAATGTCGTGATAGTTGCTAATAACCTCGAAATGATGCTAACAGTCATGTAGTGAAAGTTGCGAGTAACCTAAAAATGATGCTGAGAGTCATGTAGTAAGAGTTGCTAATAACCTCGAAATGATGCTTACAGTCATGTAGGAAGAGTTGAAACTAGAACAACAAACTGTCCTCTGATGGTTGGACAGGTTGCTTTGGTCCGTCCTCTCACTCATCATTAAAAGCCCTTATTACTCATCATTCATCCAATCTGACACTCACGTCTGCAGTGGGGAATCCCCAGCGGCCCGCGGCCCACATGGAGCAGTCTCGGCCAATCACGTGGGGCCTGCAGCGGCACCGACCACCAAATGGCTCGCAGGTGTCACTCTCAGCTCCAACCTCATGGCAGGCACAAGGCAGGGCGCCGTTGTTGAAGAGAGCCCAAGAGACACAGCTTAGCTGAGACAGAATGGAGACGAAGGATAGGAGGGACGACAGAGAAAAAGGAAACGTTAGCGAGACATTTTAGGAAAATTAGTTTAGTGGGGAAAAGTTTCTTAGCCAAACTTGCTAAATGGAAGGAAAACAAAAAAACAAAGATCTTCAAAAGAAAATTAGCACAAAATGAAACCCTGCAAGAGAAAGTAAATCAAGAACTAAATATTCTTGAGGCTCAGGTCTTTAGTTCCAATGCTTGTAAATGACATCTGAATGCATTCACAACCCAAATCTGAGCAGACAGAAGCGTCCCAGTCAGGCCCAGTTTAGTTCCTCTAGAACATTCAGGGATACAGAACAGGGACCAACTCAGGCTGAGAGACACCGACTTGACATGAAAGCTGTTGAGGCCACAGTTGCTGATGAAGTGGTCAGATTTCTCCAGTGGTTCTTGGTTCAGGGAGCTGGAGCTGGAGCTGCTCTCAGGCACCACCAGGACGTAATCCTGGAGAGACAGAAGGAAGAAGTCCAGGCCTGACAGAGGAGAAGGAGGCACAGAGTAGAAACAGCAGATACATGTGGGGAAAGGGAGAGGGTATCAGTCCAGCAGAGGAGCAGGAAACCTACCACCACAGGGCTCTGCCTGCAGGAACCTGCAGGTGAGGAGGACCTGGTGGTCCGGAACATCCACAATGATCTGGTTTTCAGACACCGCCACGTTTCGGCAGCCGTAAGCGTGGGGACAGAAGGAGGCGTTGGCGTGGCCTGAAAGACACAAACAACCATCTCCATTTGAATGTTTCTCAAACAGCCGGAGCAGGAAAGCTAAGATGAATCAAAGATCCTCCACCCTGCCAGATCCGACCCTGGTAATGTAGACCTGCACAGGGTGGGTGGGGTGGAGCGGCTGGTGGTGGTGGAGGATGAAGACGTATCTGCCCAAAGCCTGGACACGGTGGAGTCCACCGCAGCGTTCCGAGTAGAAGGATGAGAGCGATGTTCAATGGTACATGTTTTCTTTCCTGAACCGCCGATGTTTCCAATCACGAATCTCAGTCATGAGATTTGAACATCATGGAGGAGTTCAAAAGTGTCAAACTGGGCCGGTCTCCATTTTATGAGTCCAGAGACCGAGGATAAAACTACAAGTCCCTGGTTCAGATTTGACTCGTCTGAATCCTAACACAGCAGCGTTCTTCCACCAGGCCGGATGAGTTGATCATGATAACAAGATATCTTCATGCTACTACAACACACAAACTCATCACCAGAAAAGACTTCATGGTGGAACAACAAATCTCCTCCCAATGGGAAAAACATTGAGTTGAACAATCAACTTTTCCATGATGACATGGAGAGCTTGGCAGCAGCAGCAGGCTTCCATTGGGGGCTGATATGCCAGCTCCACTTAGCCTTCTTTGGAATGGTTTCACCTGGAGTGATGCTGTTATTGAGACCTTTTATCTGGAACAACACCACCTGCATGGAGACTGAGGACTTCAACAGATGCAGATGTTGACCCAGAATAAATCTAAATATTCCAGATGTGTTAAATCAATCCAGCAGCAGTGGTGGGAGCGTCGTAAACTCACTCACTCAGCAGCCGTCAGCCTCCGTACCTGCACGGAGTCCAGCCTGATGTGGTCTCTGTTGTCTGCTCCCAGAGGTGGTCTGTCACCTCTGAACCAGGGGGCTCATCTCTCTGGTGGGAGGGCAGTGTAGGAGCTGCAGCGGGGGAGGCCAGGATGGGCTCCTGTAGGAGGAGCTCTGGCCCTCCTTCAGCACCAGCCAGTGGGAGGGAGTTTGGAAATGTGAGGGGACACAGGAGGAGCTACAGGGGGAGGGAAGGTGGATCAGAACCCTTCTAACAAGAGCGCTGAGGGGACACAGGAGGAGCTACAGGGGGAGGGAAGGTGGATCAGAACCCTTCTAACAAGAGCTCTGAGGGGACACAGGAGGAGCTACGGGGGAGGGAAGGTGGATCAGAACCCTTCTAACAAGACCGCTGAGGGGACACAGGAGGAGCTACAGGGGGAGGGAAGGTGGATCAGAACCGTTCTAACAAGAGCGCTGAGGGGACACAGGAGGAGCTACAGGGGGAGGGAAGGTGGATCAGAACCGTTCTAACAAGAGCTCTGAGGGGACACAGGAGGAGCTACAGGGGGAGGGAAGGTGGATCAGAACCGTTCTAACAAGAGCGCTGTCCCACTAATATTCCTCACCAGAATCCTCCTGTCAGGGGGGAACCGTCCATGGGTGCTGATGCAGCGGACTGAAGGTTCAACGTAGTCCATGCTGAACTGGTCTTTAGGCACCAGGTAGACTTTGTGCTAAAAACAGCAGAAAAAAAAGACAAAAAGGGGAGAATTTTAACAAAAGTATGCAAATGAGCTGAAGATCAAAATACAAAAAGTAAATCAAGGTTTTTTTCAAATGATTGCCAGCTATTTAGCTAAGAGAAGGACAAATGTCAATCAAGATGTCAGAATGGAACGATCCCACTGGCTTCTGGTCAAGGGAACCATGGAGATGCTAACTTCCTGTTGGACTATCAGGGTGTCTCATCCCTGACATGCTAACTTCCTGTTGGACAATAAGCGTGTCTCATCCCTGACATGCTAACCTCCTGTTGGACTATCAGGGTGTCTCATCCCTGACATGCTAACTTCCTGTTGGACGATAAGCGTGTCTCATCCCTGACATGCTAACTTCCTGTTGGACGATAAGCGTGTCTCATCCCTGACATGCTAACTTCCTGTTGGACTATCAGCGTGTCTCATCCCTGACATGCTAACTACCTTTTGGACTATCAAGGTGTCTCATCCCTGACATGCTAACTTCCTTTTGGACTATCAAGGTGTCTCATCCCTGACATGCTAACTTCCTTTTCGACTTTTCGACTATAAAGTCTGATTTAAGCCTGATTTATGCTTCTGTGTCGAGTAGTATTCGTACCTCCGCCGTAGCCTGAAACACGCGCCTCCAAAAAATCCTGTTTACGCATCGCGTCGACGCGTGGTGACGTCAACGTCGAGGACTGTGATTGGTCCGCCCAAAACGTCATTTCCGGTTCAGTCGCCGCACAACACCGCCATTTTCAATGTTTCTGTGGTGAAAGCTCCAAGAAAAAATGGACCAAGCTGAAGAAAGGATTATCGAGGAGGTGCTCAAGTACGACCACTTCTACAACTCCACTTCGCGGCACTACAAAGACTGACAAAAGGCCAACAATTGTTGTCTGTGACCGGAAAAAAACCAAGGAATCCGACAAGAGCCCCGTAAACAATACAAAGACAAAGCCACACCCCCTAGCGGCTTGGCGGGGTATTGCAGAGCAACGTGTTCCCTCGACGCAGAATAAACCAGGCTTTCCAGTCGCACCTGTTTTACGCCCCCGTGCCAGATAAGGACCCCATCGGGCTGTGCCACTCTGGAGGGAGCGCGTCTCACAGTCAGTCAGCGGAACCATGCGGATCCGGGCCGGAGCTGTGGGAAGGAGCGCCAATTGTATCGGGTTGTTGTTTTCTGGACTGCAGCAGAACAGGAGCAGCCGGGACTGGAATGTAGAAGTAGGTTATCTTGAAGTTGACTCAGTTATGGTGAACGATATTGTGGTTCAACACTTTAATGAGCTTTAAGGCAAACATATTTCATCAGGAAACAACGCCGGAATTGGACGGATTTCAGCGGCACACAACAACGTATCCGATACACCTCATTGGAAACCTGGTGGTCTAAGACTAAGAAACACCAGTCACCATGAAGAAAGGAACTTTTAGCTGAGCACTCATGTTCTTTTCAGAAGGTTGAATGTCGCATTTGTTGGACAGAAGCGTCTCATCTCAACAAAAGCACCTCTTCAGTGCTGAGGCATGATGGGGCCAGGCATGAGAATGAAGTCCCAGATCCACCAGGATGAACTCAGGTATACAGCCACTCTCCAACTGACTCACAGTTGCTTCGTTGAGAATTAATTCCTATTCATTTCTTCTCTACTTCATTTTTAACCATCCAGCTTCCAGGAAGCAGATGCTGGATGAGGCTCTGCTGAATTTCATCCTGAAGGACTGCCAGCCCCTCAGCACTGTTGAGAGGGAAGGGTTCAGGGAACTGGTTCAGGTCCTTGAGCCTCATATGTTTGCCAACCAGAAAGGTTTGTGTGGAAATGATCTAAAGTAGTTGTTGATATCTCCAGTTTATTTAATCTTTAATTTCAATGTATTGATTTACTCTGGGTGTCATTTTCAGACCATCAAACAAACGGTGGCTAAAAAGTACCAGGAGGAACGGGAAGGAGTGAAAAAGGAAGTCCAGCTGCCATGTGGACATCTGTGGACATGGAGGCTCCCTTGGCTCTGACCTGTCACTGCATTCGTGAGAATGAATGTGTTGGGAGTGCAAGACTTTCCACAAAGTCACCCTGCATCATTTCTTAGGTTAGTAGCAACTCTCACTACATTACTGTAGCATCATTTTGAGATTCGTAGCAACTCTTACAACATTACTGGAAGCATCAGTTTGAGCATCGTAGCAACTCTGCCTACATCACTGTAGCATCATTTTGAGATTCGTAGCAACTCTTACAACATTACTGGAAGCATCAGTTTGAGCATCGTAGCAACTCTGCCTACATCACTGTAGCATCATTTCTTAGGTAAATAGCAACTCTCATTACATCACTTTAGCATGATTTTGAAATTACTATCAACTCTCACCACATCACGGTAGCATCATTTCTTAGGTTTGTAGCAACTCTCACTACATCACTGTCGCATCATTTCTTAGGTTTGTAGCAACTCTCACCACATCACTGTAGTATCATTTTGAGGATAGAGGCAACTCTCACGACATTACTGTAGCATTATTTTGAGGTTTTAAGCAACTCTCACAACATTACTGGAAGCATCATTTTGAGCATCGTAGCAACTCTCACTACATCACTGTACCATCATTTTGAGCATCGTAGCAACTCTCACTACATCACTGTACCATCATTTTGAGATTAGTCGCAACTCTCAATACATCACTGTAGCATCATTTCTTAGGTAAATAGCAACCCTCATGACATCACTGTAGCATCATTTTGCGGTTCGTAGCAACTCTCACTACATCACTGTAGCATCATTTCTTAGGGAAGTATCAACTCTCATTACACCGCTATAGCTTTATTTTGAAATTACTATCAACTCTCACTGCATCACTGTAGCATCATTTCTTAGGTTAGTAGCAAATCCCATGACATCACTGTAGCATCATTTTGAGGTTCGTAGCAACTCCTATGACATCACTGTAGCATCATTTTGAGGTTTGTAGCAACTCTCACTACATTACTGGAAGCATCAGTTTGAGCATCGTACCAACTCTGCCTACATCACTGTAGCATCATTTCTTCGGTTAGAAGCAACTCTCATGACATCACTTTAGCATCATTTTGAGATTAGTATCAACTCTCAATACATCACTGTCAGCATCATTTTGAGATTAGTATCAACTCTCACTCCATCATTGCCACCTCATTTTGAGGATCGTAGCAACTCTCACCACATCACTGTCGCATCATTTTGAGGATAGTCGCAACTCTCGCGACATTACTGCAGCATCATTTTGAGATTCGTAGGAACTCTCATTACATCACTGTAGCATCATTTTGAGGTTCGTAGCAACTCTCATTACATCACTGTAGCATCATTTCTTAGGTAAGTAGCAACTCTCATTACATCACTGTAGCATCATTTTGAGGTTCGTAGCAACTCTCACCACATCACTGTCGCATCATTTTGAGGTTCGTAGCAACTCTCACCACATCACTGTCGCATCATTTCTCAGGTAAGTAGCAACTCTCATTACATCACTTTAGCATGATTTTGAAATTACTATCAACTCTCAGCACATGTCTGTAGCATAATTTCATAGGTTTGTAGCAACTCTCATTACATCACTCTAGCATCATTTGGTCATTTGTAGCAACTCTCATTACATCAATGTAGCATCATTTCTGAGGTTTGTAGCCACTCTCATTACATCACTTAAGCATCATTTGGACATTTGTAGCAACTCTCACTACATCACTGTCGCATCATTTCTTAGGTTAGTAGCAACTCTCACGACATCACTGTCGCATCATTTCTTAGGTTCGTAGCAACTCTCACCACATCACTGTAGCATCATTTTGAGGATCGTAGCAACTCTCACCACATCACTGGAGCATCATTTTGAGGATCGTAGCAACTCTCAATACATCATTGTCGCATCATTTTGAGGATAGTCGCAACTCTCACGACATTACTGAAGCATAATTTCTTAGGTTTGTAGCAAATCTCGTGACATCACTCTAGCATCATTTCTGAGGTTAGTAGCAACTCCCATGACATCACTGTAGCATCATTTTGAGGTTTGTAGCAACTCTCACTACATTACTGGAAGCATCAGTTTGAGCATCGTACCAACTCTGCCTACATCACTGTAGCATCATTTCTTCGGTTAGAAGCAACTCCCATGACATCACTTTAGCATGATTTTGAAATTACTATCAACTCTCACCACAACACTGTCAGTATAATTTCTTAGGTTAGTAGCAACTGTCATAACATCACTGTAGCATCATTTTGAGGATCGTAGCAACTCTCACCACATCACTGTCGCATCATTTTGAAGATCGTAGCAACTCTCACTATATCACTGTTGCATCATTTTGAGGATAGTCGCAACTCTCGCGAAATTACTGTAGCATCATTTCTTAGGTAAGTAGCAACTCTCACCACATCACTGTCGCATCATTTCTTATGTAAGTAGCAACTCTCATTACATCACTTTAGCATGATTTTGAAATTACTATCAACTCTCACCACATCACTGTAGCATCATTTCTTAGGTAAGTAGCAACTCTCATTACATCACTGTAGCATCATTTTGCGGTTCGTAGCAACTCTCCCTACACCACTTTAGCATTATTTTGAAATTAGTATCAACTCTCACCACATCACTGTAGCATCACTTCTTAGGCTTGTAGCAACTCTCATTACATCACTTAAGCATCATTTTGAGGATCGTAGCAACTCTCACTCCATCACTTAAGCATCATTTTGAGGATAGTCGCAACTCTCACGACATTACTGTTGCATCATTTTGAGATTCGTAGCAACTCTCATTACTCATTGTTGCATCATTTTGAGGATCGTAGCAACTCTCACTCCATCACTGTCGCATCTTTTTGAGGGAAGTAGCAACTCTCATTTCATCACTGTAGCATCATTTTGAAGATAGTCGCAACTCTCGCGAAATTACTGAAGCATCATTTTGAGATTCGTAGGAACTCTCATTACATCACTGCAGCATCATTTTGAGGTTCGTAGCAACTCTCATTACTCATTGTAGCATCATTTTGAGGATCGCAGCAACTCTCACTACATCACTGTCGCATCTTTTTGAGGGAAGTAGCAACTCTCATTTCATCACTGTAGCATCATTTTGAGGATAGTCGCAACTCTCGCGAAATTACTGAAGCATCATTTTGAGATTCGTAGGAACTCTCATTACATCACTGTAGCATCATTTTGAGGTTCGTAGCAACTCTCACCACATCACTGTAGCATCATTTCTTAGGTAAGTAGCAACTCTCATTACATCACTGTAGCATCATTTTGAGATTCGTAGCAACTCTTACAACATTACTGGAAGCATCAGTTTGAGCATCGTAGCAACTCTGCCTACATCACTGTAGCATCATTTCTTAGGTAAATAGCAACTCTCATTACATCACTTTAGCATGATTTTGAAATTACTATCAACTCTCACCACATCACGGTAGCATTATTTCTTAGGTTTGTAGCAACTCTCACTACATCACTGTCGCATCATTTCTTAGGTTTGTAGCAACTCTCACCACATCACTGTAGTATCATTTTGAGGACAGAGGCAACTCTCACGACATTACTGTAGCATTATTTTGAGGTTTTAAGCAACTCTCACAACATTACTGGAAGCATCATTTTGAGCATCGTAGCAACTCTCACTACATCACTGTACCATCATTTTGAGCATCGTAGCAACTCTCAATACATCACTGTCAGCATCATTTTGAGATTAGTATCAACTCTCACTACATCATTGCCACCTCATTTTGAGGATCGTAGCAACTCTCACCACATCACTGTCGCATCATTTTGAGGATAGTCGCAACTCTCGCGACATTACTGCAGCATCATTTTGAGATTCGTAGGAACTCTCATTACATCACTGTAGCATCATTTTGAGGTTCGTAGCAACTCTCACCACATCACTGTAGCATCATTTCTTAGGTAAGTAGCAACTCTCATTACATCACTGTAGCATCATTTTGAGGTTCGTAGCAACTCTCTCCACATCACTGTCGCATCATTTCTCAGGTAAGTAGCAACTCTCATTACATCACTTTAGCATGATTTTGAAATTACTATCAACTCTCAGCACATGTCTGTAGCATAATTTCAGAGGTTTGTAGCAACTCTCATTACATCACTCTAGCATCATTTGGTCATTTGTAGCAACTCTCATTACATCAATGTAGCATCATTTCTGAGGTTTGTAGCCACTCTCATTACATCACTTAAGCATCATTTGGACATTTGTAGCAACTCTCACTACATCACTGTCGCATCATTTCTTAGGTTAGTAGCAACTCTCACGACATCACTGTCGCATCATTTCTTAGGTTCGTAGCAACTCTCACCACATCACTGTAGCATCATTTTGAGGATCGTAGCAACTCTCACCACATCACTGGAGCATCATTTTGAGGATCGTAGCAACTCTCAATACATCATTGTCGCATCATTTTGAAGATAGTCGCAACTCTCACGACATTACTGTAGCATAATTTCTTAGGTTTGTAGCAAATCTCGTGACATCACTCTAGCATCATTTCTGAGGTTAGTAGCAACTCCCATGACATCACTGTAGCATCATTTTGAGGTTTGTAGCAACTCTCACTACATTACTGGAAGCATCAGTTTGAGCATCGTACCAACTCTGCCTACATCACTGTAGCATCATTTCTTCGGTTAGAAGCAACTCCCATGACATCACTTTAGCATGATTTTGAAATTACTATCAACTCTCACCACAACACTGTCAGTATAATTTCTTAGGTTAGTAGCAACTGTCATAACATCACTGTAGCATCATTTTGAGGATCGTAGCAACTCTCACCACATCACTGTCGCATCATTTTGAAGATCGTAGCAACTCTCACTATATCACTGTTGCATCATTTTGAGGATAGTCGCAACTCTCGCGAAATTACTGTAGCATCATTTCTTAGGTAAGTAGCAACTCTCACCACATCACTGTCGCATCATTTCTTATGTAAGTAGCAACTCTCATTACATCACTTTAGCATGATTTTGAAATTACTATCAACTCTCACCACATCACTGTAGCATCACTTCTTAGGCTTGTAGCAACTCTCATTACATCACTTAAGCATCATTTTGAGGATCGTAGCAACTCTCACTCCATCACTTAAGCATCATTTTGAGGATAGTCGCAACTCTCACGACATTACTGTTGCATCATTTTGAGATTCGTAGCAACTCTCATTACTCATTGTTGCATCATTTTGAGGATCGTAGCAACTCTCACTCCATCACTGTCGCATCTTTTTGAGGGAAGTAGCAACTCTCATTTCATCACTGTAGCATCATTTTGAAGATAGTCGCAACTCTCGCGAAATTACTGAAGCATCATTTTGAGATTCGTAGGAACTCTCATTACATCACTGCAGCATCATTTTGAGGTTCGTAGCAACTCTCATTACTCATTGTAGCATCATTTTGAGGATCGTAGCAACTCTCACTCCATCACTGTCGCATCTTTTTGAGGGAAGTAGCAACTCTCATTTCATCACTGTAGCATCATTTTGAGGATAGTCGCAACTCTCGCGAAATTACTGAAGCATCATTTTGAGATTCGTAGGAACTCTCATTACATCACTGCAGCATCATTTTGAGGTTCGTAGCAACTCTCATTACTCATTGTAGCATCATTTTGAGGATCGTAGCAGCTCTCACTACATCACTGTCGCATCTTTTTGAGGGAAGTAGCAACTCTCATTTCATCACTGTAGCATCATTTTGAGGATAGTCGCAACTCTCGCGAAATTACTGAAGCATCATTTTGAGATTCGTAGGAACTCTCATTACATCACTGTAGCATCATTTTGAGGTTCGTAGCAACTCTCACCACATCACTGTAGCATCATTTCTTAGGTAAGTAGCAACTCTCATTACATCACTGGAGCATCATTTTGAGATTCGTAGCAACTCTTACAACATTACTGGAAGCATCAGTTTGAGCATCGTAGCAACTCTGCCTACATCACTGTAGCATCATTTCTTAGGTAAATAGCAACTCTCATTACATCACTTTAGCATGATTTTGAAATTACTATCAACTCTCACCACATCACGGTAGCATTATTTCTTAGGTTTGTAGCAACTCTCACTACATCACTGTTGCATCATTTCTTAGGTTTGTAGCAACTCTCACCACATCACTGTAGTATCATTTTGAGGACAGAGGCAACTCTCACGACATTACTGTAGCATTATTTTGAGGTTTTAAGCAACTCTCACAACATTACTGGAAGCATCATTTTGAGCATCGTAGCAACTCTCACTACATCACCGTACCATCATTTTGAGCATCGTAGCAACTCTCACTACATCACTGTACCATCATTTTGAGATTAGTCGCAACTCTCAATACATCACTGTAGCATCATTTCTTAGGTAAATAGCAACCCTCATGACATCACTGTAGCATCATTTTGCGGTTCGTAGCAACTCTCACTCCATCACTGTTGCATCATTTCTTAGGGAAGTATCAACTCTCATTACACCGCTATAGCTTTATTTTGAAATTACTATCAACTCTCACTGCATCACTGTAGCATCATTTCTTAGGTTAGTAGCAAATCCCATGACATCACTGTAGCATCATTTTGAGGTTCGTAGCAACTCCCATGACATCACTGTAGCATCATTTTGAGGTTTGTAGCAACTCTCACTACATTACTGGAAGCATCAGTTTGAGCATCGTACCAACTCTGCCTACATCACTGTAGCATCATTTCTTCGGTTAGAAGCAACTCTCATGACATCACTTTAGCATCATTTTGAGATTAGTATCAACTCTCAATACATCACTGTCAGCATCATTTTGAGATTAGTATCAACTCTCACTCCATCATTGCCACCTCATTTTGAGGATCGTAGCAACTCTCACCACATCACTGTCGCATCATTTTGAGGATAGTCGCACCTCTCGCGACATTACTGCAGCATCATTTTGAGATTCGTAGGAACTCTCATTACATCACTGTAGCATCATTTTGAGGTTCGTAGCAACTCTCACCACATCACTGTAGCATCATTTCTTAGGTAAGTAGCAACTCTCATTACATCACTGTCGCATCATTTTGAGGTTCGTAGCAACTCTCACCACATCACTGTCGCATCATTTCTCAGGTAAGTAGCAACTCTCATTACATCACTTTAGCATGATTTTGAAATTACTATCAACTCTCAGCACATGTCTGTAGCATAATTTCATAGGTTTGTAGCAACTCTCATTACATCACTCTAGCATCATTTGGTCATTTGTAGCAACTCTCATTACATCAATGTAGCATCATTTCTGAGGTTTGTAGCCACTCTCATTACATCACTTAAGCATCATTTGGACATTTGTAGCAACTCTCACTACATCACTGTCGCATCATTTCTTTGGTTAGTAGCAACTCTCACGACATCACTGTCGCATCATTTTGAGGATAGTCGCAACTCTCACGACATTACTGTAGCATAATTTCTTAGGTTTGTAGCAACTCTCACGACATTACTGTAGCATCATTTCTGAGGTTAGTAGCAACTCCCATGACATCACTGTAGCATCATTTTGAGGTTTGTAGCAACTCTCACTACATTACTGGAAGCATCAGTTTGAGCATCGTACCAACTCTGCCTACATCACTGTAGCATCATTTCTTCGGTTAGAAGCAACTCCCATGACATCACTTTAGCATGATTTTGAAATTACTATCAACTCTCACCACAACACTGTCAGTATAATTTCTTAGGTTAGTAGCAACTGTCATAACATCACTGTAGCATCATTTTGAGGATCGTAGCAACTCTCACCACATCACTGTCGCATCATTTTGAAGATCGTAGCAACTCTGACTATATCACTGTTGCATCATTTTGAGGATAGTCGCAACTCTCGCGAAATTACTGTAGCATCATTTCTTAGGTAAGTAGCAACTCTCACCACATCACTGTCGCATCATTTCTTATGTAAGTAGCAACTCTCATTACATCACTTCAGCATGATTTTGAAATTACTATCAACTCTCACCACATCACTGTAGCATCATTTCTTAGGTAAGTAGCAACTCTCATTACATCACTGTAGCATCATTTTGCGGTTCGTAGCAACTCTCCCTACACCACTTTAGCATTATTTTGAAATTAGTATCAACTCTCACCACATCACTGTAGCATCACTTCTTAGGCTTGTAGCAACTCTCATTACATCACTTAAGCATCATTTTGAGCATCGTAGCAACTCTCACTACATCACTGTACCATCATTTTAAGATAAGTCGCAACTCTCACTACATCACTGTCGCATCATTTCTTAGGTTAGTAGCAACTCTCACCACATCACTGTAGCATCATTTTGCGGTTCGTAGCAACTCTCACTACATTACTGTAGCATCATTTCTTCGGGAAGTATCAACTCTCATTACACCGCTTTAGCTTTATTTTGAAATTACTATCAACTCTCACTGCATCACTGTAGCATCATTTCTTAGGTTAGTAGCAACTCCCATGACATCACTGTAGCATCATTTTGAGGTTTGTAGCAACTCTCACTACAATACTGGAAGCATCATTTTGACATTTGTAGCAACTCTCATTTCATCACTGTAGCATCATTTCTTAGGTTAGTAGCAACTCCCATGACATCACTGTAGCATCATTTTGAGGTTTGTAGCAACTCTCATTACATCGCTGTTGCATCATTTTGAGGATCGTAGCAACTCTCATGACATCACTTTAGCATGATTTTGAAATTACTATCAACTCTCACCACAACACTGTCAGTATAATTTCTTAGGTTAGTAGCAACTGTCATAACATCACTGTAGCATCATTTTGAGGATCGTAGCAACTCTCACCACATCACTGTCGCATCATTTTGAAGATCGTAGCAACTCTCACTATATCACTGTTGCATCATTTTGAGGATAGTCGCAACTCTGGCGAAATTACTGTAGCATCATTTCTTAGGTAAGTAGCAACTCTCACCACATCACTGTCGCATCATTTCTTATGTAAGTAGCAACTCTCATTACATCACTTTAGCATGATTTTGAAATTACTATCAACTCTCACCACATAACTGTAGCATCATTTCTTAGGTAAGTAGCAACTCTCATTACATCACTGTAGCATCATTTTGCGGTTCGTAGCAACTCTCCCTACACCACTTTAGCATTATTTTGAAATTAGTATCAACTCTCACCACATCACTGTAGCATCACTTCTTAGTCTTGTAGCAACTCTCATGACATCACTGTAGCATCATTTTGAGGATAGTCGCAACTCTCACGACATTACTGAAGCATCATTTTGAGATTCGTAGGAACTCTCATTACATCACTGTAGCATCATTTTGATGTTCGTAGCAACTCTCATTTCTCATTGTAGCATCATTTTGAGGATCGTAGCAACTCTCACTACATCACTGTCGCATCTTTTTGAGGGAAGTAGCAACTCTCATTTTATCACTGTCGCATCATTTTGAGGATAGTCGCAACTCTCGCGAAATTACTGAAGCATCATTTTGAGATTCGTAGGAACTCTCATTACATCACTGTAGCATCATTTTGAGGTTCGTAGCAACTCTCATTACTCATTGTAGCATCATTTTGAGGATCGTAGCAACTCTCACTACATCACTGTCGCATCTTTTTGAGGGAAGTAGCAACTCTCATTTCATCACTGTAGCATCATTTTGAGGATAGTCGCAACTCTCGCGAAATTACTGAAGCATCATTTTGAGATTCGTAGGAACTCTCATTACATCACTGTAGCATCATTTTGAGGTTCGTATCAACTCTCACCACATCACTGTAGCATCATTTCTTAGGTAAGTAGCAACTCTCATTACATCACTGTAGCATCATTTTGAGGTTCGTAGCAACTCTCATCACATCACTGTAGTATCATTTTGAGGTTCGTAGCAACTCTCACCACATCACTGTCGCATCATTTCTGAGGTAAGTAGCAACTCTCATTACATCACTTTAGCATGATTTTGAAATTACCATTAACTCTCAGCACATGACTGTCGCATCATTTCTTAGGTTTGTAGCAACTCTCATTCCATCACTCGAGCATCATTTGGACATTTGTAGCAACTCTCATTACATCACTGTCGCATCATTTTGAGGATAGTCGCAACTCTCACAACATTACTGGAGCATCATTTTGAGATTCCTAGCAACTGTCATGCCATCACTGTAGCATCATTTAGAGGTTCGTAGCAACTCTCACCACATCACTGTAGCATAATTTCTTAGGTAAGGAGCAACTCTCACTACATCACTTTAGTATCATTTTGAGGATAGTCGCAACTCTCACGACATTACTGTAGCATCATTTTGAGATTCGTAGCAACTCTCATTACATCACTGTAGCATCATTTTGAGGATCGTAGCAACTCTCACTACATCACTTTAGCATGATTTTGAAATTACTATCAACACTCACCACATCACTGTAGCATAACTTCTTAGGTTAGTAGCAACTCTCATTACATCACTGTAGCATCATTTTGAGATTCGTAGCAACTCTCACCACATCACTGTAGCATCATTTCTTTGGTCAGTAGCAATTCTTATGACATCACTGTAGCATCGTTTCTTAGGTTAGTAGCAACTCTCACTACATCACTTTCAGCATCATTTTGAGGTTCGTAGCAACTCTCACGACGTTACTGTAAGCATCATTTTGAGCATCGTAGCAACTCTCACTACATCACTGTACCATCATTTTGAGATTAGTCGCAACTCTCACTACATCACTGTCGCATCATTTCTTAGGTTAGTAGCAACTCTCACCACATCACTGCAGCATCATTTCTTAGGTAAATATCAACCCTCATAACATCACTGTAGCATCATTTTGCGGTTCGTAGCAACTCTCACTACATTACTGTAGCATCATTTCTTAGGGAAGTATCAACTCTCATTACACCGCTTTAGCTTTATTTTGAAATTACTATCAACTCTCACTGCATCACTGTAGCATCATTTCTTAGGTTAGTAGCAACTCCCATGACATCACTGTAGCATCATTTTGAGGTTTGTCGCAACTCTCACTACAATACTGGAAGCATCATTTTGACATTTGTAGCAACTCTCATTTCATCACTGTAGCATCATTTCTTAGGTTAGTAGCAACTCCCATGACATCACTGTAGCATCATTTTGAGGTTTGTAGCAACTCTCATTACATCGCTGTTGCATCATTTTGAGGATCGTAGCAACTCTCATGACATCACTTTAGCATGATTTTGAAATTACTATCAACTCTCACCACAACACTGTCAGTATAATTTCTTAGGTTAGTAGCAACTGTCATAACATCACTGTAGCATCATTTTGAGGATCGTAGGAACTCTCACCACATCGCTGTAGCATCATTTTGAGGATCGTAGCAACTCTCAATACATCATTGTCGCATCATTTTGAGGATAGTCGCAACTCTCACGACATTACTGTAGCATCATTTCTTAGGTTTGTAGCAAATCTCATTACATCACTCTAGCATCATTTTGAGATTCGTAGCAACTCTCACTACATCACTGTAGCATCATTTTGCGGTTCATAGCAAACCTCACTACATCACTGTAGCATCATTTCTTAGGGAAGTAGCAACTCTCATTACACCGCTTTTGCATCATTTTTAAATTACTATCAACTCTCATTACATCACTGTAGCATCACTTCTTAGGTTTGTAGCTACTCTCATTACATCACTTTAGCATCATTTTGAGATT
Source organism: Aulostomus chinensis (assembly GCF_037954235.1). Lineage (NCBI taxonomy): Eukaryota > Metazoa > Chordata > Actinopteri > Syngnathiformes > Aulostomidae > Aulostomus > Aulostomus chinensis. Next base: position 50,929,405 of record NC_141320.1, on the reverse strand, counting down.
AGTATCAATTGTCACTACATCACTGCCACCTCATTCTGAGGATCGTAGCAGCTCTCACCACATCACTGTCGCATCATTTTGAGAATCGTAGCAACTCTCACTACATCACTGTCGTATCATTTTGAGGATAGTCGCAACTCTCGCGACATTACTGTCGCATCATTTTGAGATTCGTGGCAACTCTCATTACATCACTGTAGCATCATTTTGAGGTTCGTAGCAATTATCACCACATTACTGTAGCATCATTTATTAGGTAAGAGGCAACTCTCATTACATAACTGTAGCATCATTTTGAGGTTCGTAGCAACTCTCACCACATCACTGTAGCATCATTTCTCAGGTAAGTAGCAACTCTCATTACATCACTCTAGCATCATTTGGACATTTGTAGCAACTCTCATTACATCACTGTCGCATCATTTTGAGGATAGTCGCAACTCTCACAACATTACTGTAGCATCATTTTGAGATTCGTAGCAACTCTCATTACATCACTGTAGCATCATTTTGAAGTTCGTAGCAACTCTCACCACATCACTGTAACATCATTTCTTAGGTAAGTAGCAACTCTCACTACACCACTTTAGCATTATTTTGAAATTAGTATCAACTCTCACCACATCACTGTAGCATCACTTCTTAGGTTATTCGCAACTCTCACTACATCACTGTAGCATCATTTTGAGCATCGTAGCAACTCTCACTACATCACTGTACCATCATTTTGAGATTAGTCGCAACTCTCAATACATCACTGTCGCATCATTTCTTAGGTTAGTAGCAACTCTCACCACATCACTGTAGCATCATTTCTTAGGTAAATAGCAACCCTCATTACATCACTGTAGCATCATTTTGCGGTTCGTAGCAACTCTCACTGCATCACTGTAGCATCATTTCTTAGGGAAGTATCAACTCTCATTACACCGCTATAGCTTTATTTTGAAATTACTATCAACTCTCACTGCATCACTGTAGCATCATTTCTTAGGTTAGTAGCAAATCCCATAACATCACTGTAGCATCATTGTGAGGTTTGTAGCAACTCTCACTACATTACTGGAAGCATCAGTTTGAGCATCGTACCAACTCTGCCTACATCACTGTAGCATCATTTCTTCGGTTAGAAGCAACTCTCATGACATCACTTTAGCATCATTTTGAGATTAGTATCAACTCTCATTACATCACTGTCAGCATCATTTTGAGATTAGTATCAACTCTCACTACATCATTGCCACCTCATTTTGAGGATCGTAGCAACTCTCACCACATCACTGTCGCATCATTTTGAGGATCGTTGCAACTCTTTCTACTTCACTGTCGCATCATTTTGAGGATAGTCGCAACTCTCGCGACATTACTGCAGCATCATTTTGAGATTCGTAGGAACTCTCATTACATCACTGAAGCATCATTTTGAGGTTCGTAGCAACTCTCACCACATCACTGTAACATCATTTCTTAGGTAAGTAGCAACTCTCATTACATCACTGTAGCATCATTTTGAGGTTCGTAGCAACTCTCACCACATCACTGTCGCATCATTTCTCAGGTAAGTAGCAACTCTCATTACATCACTTTAGCATGATTTTGAAATTACTATCAACTCTCAGCACATGTCTGTAGCATAATTTCATAGGTTTGCAGCAACTCTCATTACATCACTCTAGCATCATTTGGTCATTTGTAGCAACTCTCATTACATCACTGTAGCATCATTTCTTAGGTTTGTAGCCACTCTCATTACATCACTTAAGCATCATTTGGACATTTGTAGCAACTCTCACTATATCACTGTAGCATCATTTCTTAGGTTCGTAGCAACTCTCACCACATCACTGTAGCATCATTTTGAGGATCGTAGCAACTCTCACCACATCACTGGAGCATCATTTTGAGGATCGTAGCAACTCTCAATACATCATTGTCGCATCATTTTGAGGATAGTCGCAACTCTCACGACATTACTGTAGCATCATTTCTTAGGTTTGTAGCAAATCTCGTTACATCACTCTAGCATCATTTTGAGGATCGTAGCAACTCTCACGACATCACTTTAGCGTGATTTTGAAATTACTATCAACTCTCACCACATCACTGTTAGCATCATTTTGAGTTCATTAGCAGTTCTTCCGACATCACTGTCGCATTATTTTGAGGTTCGTTGCAACTCTTACTACATGACTGTCAGCATCACTTTGAGGTTTTTCGAAACACTTACTACATTACTGTAAGCATCACTGAGTTAATTAGCAACTATCACTACAATACTGTTAGCATCATTTTGAGTTCATTAGCAATTCTTCCAACATCACTGTCGCAATATTTTGAGGTTCTTAGCAACTTTTACTACATTAGTGTCGCATTATTTTGAGGTTCGTAGCAACACTTACAACATGACTGTCAGCATCACTTTGAGGTTATTCGAAACTTTCACTCCATTACTGTCAGCATAATTTTGAGTTCATTAACAATTCTTACTACATCACTGTCGCATTTTTTTTTAGGTTCGTAGCAACTCTTACTACATTACTGTCAGCATCACTTTGAGTTTATTAGCAACTATCACTACATTACTGTTAGCATTATTTTGAGGTTCGTAGCAACTCTTACTACATGACTTTCAGCATCACTTTGAGGTTGTTTGAAACACTTACTACATTACTGTAAGCATCACTGAGTTGATTAGCAATTATCACTACATTAGTGTTCGCATCATTTTGAGTTCATTAGCAATTCTTCCGACATGACTGTCGCAATATTTTGAGGTTCGTAGCCACTTTTACTACATTACTGTCGCATTATTTTGAGGTTCTTAGCAACTCTTACTACATTACTGTTGCATCATTTTGAGATCATCAGCAATCTTCTGACATCACTGTCACATTATTTTGAGGTTCGTAGCAACTCTTACTACATTATTGTTGCATTATTTTAAGGTTCGTAGGAACCCTTACTACATGACTGTCATAATCACTTTGAGGTTGTTTAAACACTTACTACATTCCTGTAAGCATCACTGAGTTAATTAGCAACTATCACTACATTACTGTTAGCATCATTTTGAGTTCATTAGCTATTCTTCCGACATCACTGTCGCATTATTTTGAGGTTCTTAGCAACTCTTAGGACATGACTGTCAGCATCACTTTGAGGTTATTACGAAAGTTTCACTCCATTACTTTTAGCATCATTTTGAGTTCATTAGCAATTCTTACTAAATCACTGTCGCATCATTTTGAGATCTTTAGCAATTCTTCTGACATCACTGTCGCATTATTTTGAGGTTCGTAGCAACACTTACAACATGACTGTCAGCATCACTTTGAGGTTATTCGAAACTTTCACTCCATTACTGTCAGCATAATTTTGAGTTCATTAACAACTCTTACTACATCACTGTCGCATTTTTTTTTAGGTTCGTAGCAACTCTTACTACATTACTGTCAGCATCACTTTGAGTTTATTAGCAACTATCACTACATTACTGTTAGCATTATTTTGAGGTTCGTAGCAACTCTTACTACATGACTTTCAGCATCACTTTGAGGTTGTTTGAAACACTTACTACATTACTGTAAGCATCACTGAGTTGATTAGCAATTATCACTACATTAGTGTTCGCATCATTTTGAGTTCATTAGCAATTCTTCCGACATGACTGTCGCAATATTTTGAGGTTCGTAGCCACTTTTACTACATTACTGTCGCATTATTTTGAGGTTCTTAGCAACTCTTACTACATTACTGTTGCATCATTTTGAGATCATCAGCAATCTTCTGACATCACTGTCACATTATTTTGAGGTTCGTAGCAACTCTTACTACATTATTGTTGCATTATTTTAAGGTTCGTAGGAACCCTTACTACATGACTGTCATAATCACTTTGAGGTTGTTCGAAACACTTACTACATTCCTGTAAGCATCACTGAGTTAATTAGCAACTATCACTACATTACTGTTAGCATCATTTTGAGTTCATTAGCTATTCTTCCGACATCACTGTCGCATTATTTTGAGGTTCTTAGCAACTCTTAGGACATGACTGTCAGCATCACTTTGAGGTTATTACGAAAGTTTCACTCCATTACTTTTAGCATCATTTTGAGTTCATTAGCAATTCTTACTAAATCACTGTCGCATCATTTTGAGATCTTTAGCAATTCTTCTGACATCACTGTCGCATTATTTTGAGGTTCGTAGCAACTCTTACTGCATGACTGTCAGAATCACTTTGAGGTTTTTCGAAACACTTACTACATTACTGTCAGCATCACTTTGAGTTCATTAGCAACTATCACTACATTGCTGTTAGCATCATTTTTAGGTTTGTAGCAACTCTTACTACATGACTGTCAACATCACTTTGAGGTTATTCGAAATGTTCACTCCATTACAGTTAGCATCATTTTGAGTTCATTAGCAATTCTTCCGACATCACTGTCGCAATATTTTGAGATTTGTAGCAACTTTTACTACATTACTGTCGCATTATTTTGAGGTTCGTACCAACTCTTAGTACATGACTGTCAGCATCACTTTGAGGTTGTTCGAAACTCTTGCGACATCACTGTAAGCATCACTGAGTTGATTAGCAACTATCACTACATTATTTTTAGCATCGTTTTGAGTTCAATAGCAATTCTTACGACATCACTGTCAGCATCATTTTTTATTTACTCGCAACTCAAACCACATGACTGTCAGCATCACTTTGAGGTTGTTCGAAACACTTTCTACATTACTGTAAGCATCACTGAGTTGATTAGCAACTATCACTACATTACTGTTAGCATCATCTTGAGTTCATTAGAAATTCTTCCGACATCACTGTCGCAATATTTTGAGGTTCGTAGCAACTTTTACGACATCACTGTCGCATTATTTTGAGGTTCGTAGCAACTCTTACTACATTACATTCAGCATCACCTTGAGGTTATTTGAAACGTTCACTCCATTACTGTTAGCATCATCTTGAGTTCATTTGCAATTCTTACTAAATCACTGTCGCATCATTTTGAGATCTTTAGCAATTCTTCTGACATCACTGTCGCATTATTTTGAGGTTCGAAGTAACTCTTACTGCATGACTGTCAGCATCACTTTGAGGTTGTTCGAAAAACTTAGTACATTACTGTAAGCATCACTGAGTTGATTAACAACTATCACTACATTACAGTTAGCATCATTTTGAGTTCATTTGCAATTCTTACTACATCACTGTCGCATCATTTTGAGATCATTAGCAATTCTTCCGACATCACTGTAACATTATTTTGAGGTTCGTAGCAACTCTTACTACATTACTGTCAGCATCACTTTGAGTTTGTTCGAAACGTTCACTCCATTACTGTTAGCATCATTTTGAGTTTATTAGCAATTCTTATTAAATCATTGTCGCATCATTTTGAGATCTTTAGCAATTCTTCTGACATCACTGTCGCATTATTTTGAGGTTCGTAGCAACTCTTACGACATGACTGTCAGCATCACTTTGAGGTTGTTCGAAACACTTACTACATTACTGTAAGCATCACTGAGTTGATTTGCAACTTTCAGTACTTTACTGTTAGCATCATCTTGAGTTCATTAGAAATTCTTCCGACATCACTTTCGCAATATTTTGAGGTTCGTAGCAACTTTTACGCCATTACTGTCGCATTTTTTTAAGGTTCGTTGCAACACTTACTACATGACTGTCATCATCACTTTGAGGTTCTTCGAAACTTTCACTCCATTACTGTGAGCATAATTTTGAGTTCATTAGAAATTCCTCCGACATCACTGTCGAAATATTTTGAGGTTCGTAGCAACTTTTACTACATGACTGTCAGCATCACTTTGAGGTTATTTTAAACTTTCACTCCATTACTGTTAGCATCATTTTTAGTTTATTTGCAATTCTTACTACATCACTGTCGCAATATTTTGAGATCATTAGCAATTCTTCTGACATCACTGTCGCATTATTTTGACGTTCGTAGCAACTCTTACTACATTACTCTTGCATTATTTAAAGGTTCGTAGCAACTCTTACTACATTACTGTCAGCATCACTTTGAGTTTATTCGCAACTTTCACTCCATTAATGTTAGCATCATTTCTAGTTCATTAGCAATTCTTACTAAATCACTGTAGCATCATTTTGAGATCATTCGCAATTCGTCTTACATCACTGTCGCATCAATTTTTAGGTTCGTAGCAACTCTTACTACATGACTGTCAGCATCACTTTGAGGTTGTTCGAATCTCTTACTACATTACTGTAAGCATCACTGATTTGATTAGCAACTATCACTACATTACTGTTAGCATCGTTTTGAGTTCAATAGCAATTCTTACGACATCACTGTCAGTATCATTTTTTATTTACTCGCAACTCAAACCACATGACTGTCAGCATCACTTTGAGGTTTTTCGAAACACTTACTACATTACTGTAAGCATCACTGAGTTGATCAGCAACTTTCAGTACATCACTGTTGCATCATTTCGAGATCTTTAGCAATTCTTCTTACATCACTGTCGCATTATTTTGAGGTTGTGTCGCAACTCTTACGACATGACTGTCAGCATCACTTTGAGGTTATTCGAAACTTTCACTCCATTACTGTTAGCACCCTTTTGAGTTCATGAGCAATTCTTACTACATCACTGTCGCATCATTTTGAGATCATTAGCAATTCTTCCGACATCACTGTCGCAATATTTTGAGGTTCGTATTAACTCTTACTACATGACTGTCAGTATTACTTTGAGGTTATTCGAAACTTTCACTCCATTAATGTTAGCATCATTTTTAGGTTTGTAGCAACTCTTACTACATGACTGTCAACATCACTTTGAGGTTATTCGAAATGTTCACTCCATTACAGTTAGCATCATTTTGAGTTCATTAGCAATTCTTCCGACATCACTGTCGAAATATTTTGAGATTTGTAGCAACTTTTACTACATTACTGTCGCATTATTTTGAGGTTCGTACCAACTCTTAGTACATGACTGTCAGCATCACTTTGAGGTTGTTCGAAACTCTTACTACATTACTGTAAGCATCACTGAGTTGATTAGCAACTATCACTACATTACTGTTAGCATCATCTTGAGATCATTAGCAATTCTTCCGACATCACTGTCGCAATATTTTGAGGTTCGTATTAACTCTTACTACATGACTGTCAGCATCACTTTGAGGTTATTCGAAACTTTCACTTCATTAATGTTAGCATAATTTTGAGTTCATTAGCAATTCTTACTAAATCACTGTCGCATCATTTTGAGATCATTAGCAATTCGTCTGACATCACTGTCGCATCAATTTTTAGGTTCGTAGCAACTCTTACTGCATGACTGTCAGCATCACTTTGAGGTCGTTCGAAACTCTTGCTACATTACTGTAAGCATCACTGAGTTGATTAGCAACTATCACTACATTATTGTTAGCATCGTTTTGAGTTCAATAGCAATTCTTACGACATCACTGTCAGCATCATTTTTTATTTACTCGCAACTCAAACCACATGACTGTCAGCATCACTTTGAGGTTGTTCGAAACACTTTCAACATTACTGTAAGCATCACTGAGTTGATTCGCAACTATCACTACATAACTGTTAGCATCATCTTGAGTTCATTAGAAATTCTTCCGACATCACTGTCGCAAAATTTTGAGGTTCGTAGCAACTTTTACTACATTACTGTCGCATTATTTTAAGGTTCGTTGCAACACTTACTACATGACTGTCAGAATCACTTTGAGGTTATTCGAAACTTTCACTCCATTACTGTTAGCATCATTTTGAGTTCATTAGCAATTCTTACTACATCACTGTTGCATCATTTTGAGATCATTAGCAATTCTTCCGACATCACTGTTGCATTATTTTGAGGTCCGTAGAAACTCTTACAACATGACTGTCAGCATCACTTTGAGGTTATTCGAAACGTTCACTCCATTACTGTTAGCATCATTTTGAGTTCATTAGCAATTCTTACTAAATCACTGTCGCATCATTTTGAGATCTTTAGCAATTCTTTTGACATCAGTGTCGCATTATTTTGAGGTTCGTAGCAACTCTTACTACATTACATTCAGCATCACTTTGAGTTTGTTCGAAACGTTCACTCCATTACTGTTAGCATCATTTTGAGTTTATTAGCAATTCTTATTAAATCATTGTCGCAACATTTTGAGATCTTTAGCAATTCTTCTGACATCACTGTCGCATTATTTTGAGGTTCTTAGCAACTCTTACGACATGACTGTCAGCATCACTTTGAGGTTGTTCGAAACACTTCCTACATTACTGTAAGCATCACTGAGTTGATTTGCAACTTTCAGTACATTACTGTTAGCATCAACTTGAGTTCATTAGAAATTCTTCCGACATCACTTTCGCAATATTTTGAGGTTCGTAGCAACTTTTACGACATTACTGTCGCATTATTTTAAGGTTCGTTGCAACACTTACTACATGACTGTCATCGTCACTTTGAGGTTATTTGAAACTTTCACTCCATTACTGTTAGCATCATTTTGAGTTCATTAGCAATTCTTGCTACATCACTGTAGCATCATTTTGAGATCATTAGCAATTCTTCTGACATCACTGTCGCATTATTTTTTAGGTTCGTAGCAACTCTTACTACATGACTGTCAGCATCACTTTGAGGTTATTTGAAACTTTCATTCCATTACTGTTAGCATCATTTTGATTTCATTAGCAATTCTTACTAAATCACTGTTGCATCATTTTGAGATCTTTAGCAATTCTTCTTACATCACTGTCGCATTATTTTGAGGTTCGTCGCAACTCTTACGACATGACTGTCAGCATCACTTTGAGGTTATTCGAAACTTTCACTCCATTACTGTTAGCACCCTTTTGAGTTCATGAGCAATTCTTACTACATCACTGTCGCATCATTTTGAGATCATTTGCAATTCTTCCGACATCACTGTCGCAATATTTTGAGGTTCGTATTAACTCTTACTACATGACTGTCAGCATCACTTTGAGGTTATTCGAAACTTTCACTCCATTACTGTTAGCATCATTTTTAGTTTATACGCAATTCTTACGACATCACTGTCGCAATATTTTGAGGTTCGGAGCAACTTTTTCTACATTACTGTCACCATCACTTTGAGGTTGTTCGAAACTTTCACTCCATTACTGTTAGCATCATTTTGAGTTCATTAGCAATTCTTAATACATCACTGTTGCATCATTTTGAGATCATTAGCAATTCTTCTGACATCACTGTCGCATTATTTTGACGTTCGTAGCAACTCTTACTACATTACTCTTGCATTATTTAAAGGTTCGTAGCAACTCTTACTACATTACTGTCAGCATCACTTTGAGTTTATTCGCAACTTTCACTCCATTAATGTTAGCATCATTTTGAGTTCATTAGCAATTCTTACTAAATCACTGTAGCATCATTTTGAGATCATTCGCAATTCGTCTGACATCACTGTCGCATCAATTTTCAGGTTCGTAGCAACTCTTACTACATGACTGTCAGCATCACTTTGAGGTTGTTCGAAACTCTTACTACATTACTGTAAGCATCACTGATTTGATTAGCAACTATCACTACATTACTGTTAGCATCGTTTTGAGTTCAATAGCAATTCTTACGACATCACTGTCAGCATCATTTTTTATTTACTCGCAACTCAAACCACAAAACTGTCAGCATCACTTTGAGGTTATTCAAAACTTTCACTCCATTACTGTAAGCACCCTTTTGAGTTAATTAGCAATTCTTACTACATCACTGTCGCATCATTTTGAGTTCATTAGCAATTCTTACTAAATCACTGTAGCATCATTTTGAGATCATTAGAAATTCTTCTGACATCACTGTCGCATTATTTTGGGGTTCATTGCAACTCTTACTACATTAATGTCGCATTATTTTGAGGTTCGTAGTAACTCTTACTGCATGACTGTCAGCATCACTTTGAGGTTGTTCGAAAAACTTAGTACATTACTGTAAGCATCACTGAGTTGATTAGCAACTATCACTACGTTACAGTTAGCATCATTTTGAGTTCATTTGCAATTCTTACTAAATCACTGTCGCATCATTTTGAGATCTATAGCAATTCTTCCGACATCACTGTCGCAATATTTTGAGGTTCATAGCAACTTTTACTTCATTACCGTCGCAATATTTTGAGGTTCGTTGCAACACTTACTACATGACTGTAAGCATCACTTTGAGGTTATTCGAAACTTTCACTCCATTACTGTTAGCATCATTTTGAGTTCATTAGCAATTCTTACTACATCACTGTCGAATCATTTTGAGATTATTAGCAATTCTTCCGACATCACTGTAACATTATTTTGAGGTTCGTAGATACTCTTACTACATTACTGTCAGCATCACTTTGAGTTTGTTCGAAACGTTCACTCCATTACTGTTCGCATCACTTTGAGTTTATTAGCAATTCTTATTAAATCATTGTCGCATCATTTTGAGATCTTTTGCAATTCTTCTGACATCACTGTCGCATTATTTTGAGGTTCGTAGCAACTCTTACGACATGACTGTCAGCATCACTTTGAGGTTGTTCGAAACACTTACTACATTACTGTAAGCATCACTGAGTTGATTAGCAACTTTCAGTACATTACTGTTAGCATCATCTTGAGTTCATTAGAAATTCTTCCGACATCACTTTCGCAATATTTTGAGGTTCGTAGCAACTTTTACGACATTACTTTCGCATTATTTTAAGATTCGTTGCAACACTTACTACATGACTGTCATCGTCACTTTGAGGTTATTTGAAACTTTCACTCCATTACTGTTAGCATCATTTTGAGATCATTAGCAATTCTTACTAAATCACTGTAGCATCATTTTGAGATCATTAGCAATTCTTCTGACATCACTGTCGCATTATTTTTTAGGTTCGTAGCAACTCTTACTACATGACTGTCAGCATCACTTTGAGGTTGTTCGAAATGTTCACTCCATTACTGTTAGCATCATTTTGATTTCATAAGCAATTCTTACTAAATCACTGTCGCATCATTTTGAGATCTTTAGCAATTCTTCTTACATCACTGTTGCATTATTTTGAGGTTCGTAGCAACTCTTACGACATGACTGTCAGCATCACTTTGAGGTTATTCGAAACTTTCACTCCATTACTGTTAGCACCCTTTTGAGTTCATGAGCAATTCTTACTACATCACTGTAACATTATTTTGAGGCTCGTAGCAACTTTTACTACATTACTGTCGCATTATCTTGAGGTTCGTTGCAACACTTACTACATGACTGTCAGCATCACTTTGAGGTTATTCGAAACTTTCACTCCATTAATGTTAGCATCATTTTGAGTTCATTAGCAATTCTTACTAAATCACTGTCGCATCATTTTGAGATCTTTAGCAATTCATCTGACATCACTGTCGCATTATTTTGAGGTTCGTAGTAACTCTTACTACATGACTGTCAGCATCACTTTGAGGTTGTTCGAAACGTTCACTCCATTACTGTCAGCATCGTTTTGAGTTCAATAGCAATTCCTACGACATCACTGTCAGCATCATTTTTTACTTACTCGCAACTCAAACCACATGACTGTCAGCATCACTTTGAGGTTGTTCGAAACTTTCACTCCATTACTGTTAGCATCATTTTGAGTTCATTAGCAATTCTTACTACATCACTGTCGCATCATTTTGAGATCAATAGCAATTCTTACGACATCACTGTAACATTATTTTGAGGCTCGTAGCAACTTTTACTACATTACTGTCGCATTATTTTGAGGTTCGTTGCAACACTTACTACATGACTGTCAGCATCACTTTGAGGTTATTCGAAACTTTCACTCCATTAATGTTAGCATCATTTTGAGTTCATTAGCAATTCTTACTAAATCACTGTAGCATCATTTTGAGATCATTAGCAATTCTTACTAAATCACTGTAGCATCCTTTTTAGATCATTAGCAATTCTTCTGACATCACTGTCGCATTATTTTTTAGGTTCGTAGCAACTCTTACTACATGACTGTCAGCAACACTTTGAGGTTATTCCAAACTTTCACTCCATTAATGTTAGCATCATTTTGACTTCATTAGCAATTCTTACTAAATCACTGTAGCATCATTTTGAGAACATTAGCAATTCTTCTGACATCACTGTCGCATTTTTTTGAGGTTCGTAGCAACTCCTACTACGTTACTGTCAGCATCAGTTTGGGGTTGTTCGAAACGTTCACTCCATTACTGTTAGCATCATTTTGAGTTTATTAGCAATTCTTACTAAATCACTGTCGCATCATTTTGAGATCTTTAGCAATTCATCTGACATCACTGTCGCAATATTTTGAGGTTCGTAGCAACTTTTTCTACATTATTGTCGCATTATTTTGAGGTTCGTAGCAACTCTTACTACATGACCGACAGCATCACTTTGAGGTTATTCGAAACTTTCACTCCATTACTGTTAGCATCATTTTGAGTTCATTAGCAATTCTTACTAAATCACTGTAGCATCATTTTGAAATAAGTAGCAAATCGTCTGACATCACTGTCGCATTATTTTTTAGGTTTGTAGCAACTATTACTACATGACTGTCAGCATCACTTTGAGGTTGTTCGAAACTCTTACTACATTACTGTGAGCATCACTGAGTTGATTAGCAACTAGCACTACATTACTGTTAGCATCGTTTTGAGTTCAATAGCAATTCTTACGACATCACTGTCGCAATATTTTGAGGTTCGTAGCAATTCTTCCGACATGACTGTCGCATTATTTTGAGGTTTGTAGCAACACTTACTACCTGACTGGCAGCATCACTTTGAGGTTATTTGAAACGTTCACTCCATTAATGTTAGCATCATTTTGAGTTCATTAGCAATTCTTACTACATCACTGTCGCAATATTTTGAGGTTCGTAGCAACTTTTACTACATTACTGTCGCATTATTTTGAGGTTCGTAGCAACTCTTACTACATGACTGTCAGCATCACTTTGAGGTTATTCGAAATTTTCACTCCATTACTGTTAGCATCATTTTGAGTTCATTAGCAATTCTTCTGACATCACTGTCGCATTATTTTGAGGTTTGTAGCAACTTTTACTACATTACTGTTGCATTATTTTAAGGTTCGTAGCAACCCTAACTACAAGACTGTCATAATCACTTTGAGGTTGTTCGAAATACTTACTATATTACTGTCAGTATCACTTTGACTTTATTAGCAACTATCACGACATTACTGTTAGCATCATTTTGAGGTTAGTAGCAACTCTTACTACATGACTGTCAGCATCACTTTGAGCTTGTTCGAAACTTTCACTCCATTACTGTTAGCATAATTTTGAGTTCATTAGCAATTCTGACTACATCACTGTCGCATCATTTTGAGATCATGAGCAATTCCTATTACATCACTGTCACATTATTTTGAGGTTCGTAGAAACTCTTACTACATGACTGTCAGCATCACTTTGAGGTTATTCGAAACTTTCACTCCATTACTGTTAGCATCATTTTGACTTCATTAGCAATTCTTACTAAATCACTGTAGAATCATTTTGAGATCATTAGCAATTCGTCTGACATCACTGTCGCATTAATTTTTAGGTTCGTAGCAACTCTTACTACATGACTGTCAGCATCACTTTGAGGTTGTTCGAAACTATTACTACATTACTGTAAGCATCACTGATTTGATTAGCAACTATCACTACATTACTGTTAGCATCGTTTTGAGTTCAATAGCAATTCTTACGACATCACTGTCAGCATCATTTTTTATTTACTCGCAACTCAAACCACATGACTGTCAGCATCACTTTGAGGTTGTTCGAAACTTTCACTCCATTACTGTTAGCATCATTTTGAGTTCATTAGCAATTCTTACTACATCACTGTCGCATCATTTTGAGATCATTAGCAATTCTTCTGACATCACTGTCGCATCATTTTGAGATCATTAGCAATTCTTCTGACATCACTGTCACATTATTTTGAGGTTCGTAGAAACTCTTACTACATGACTGTGAGCATCACTTTGAGGTTGTTCGAAACGTTCACTCCATTACTGTTGGCATCATTTTGAGTTCATTAGCAATTCTTACTACATCAGTGTCGCGTCATTTTGAGATCATTACCAATTCTTCTGACATCAATGTCGCATCATTTTTACATCTTTAGCAATTCTTCTGACATCACTGTCGCATTATTTTGAGGTTCGTAGCAACTCTTACTAAATGACTGTGAGCATCACTTTGAGGTTGTTCGAAACTCTTACTACATCACTGTCAGCATCACTGAGTATATTAGCAACTATCACTCCATTACTGTTGGCATCATTTTGAGTTCATTAGCAATTCTTCCGACATCACTGTCGCAATATTTTGAGGTTCGTAGCAACTTTTACTACATTACTGTCGCATTATTTTGAGGTTCGTAGCAACTCTTAGTACAAGACTGTCAGCATCTCTTTGAGGTTATTCGAAACTTTCACTCCATTACTGTTAGCATCATTTTGAGTTCATTAGCAATTCTTACTACATCACTGTCGCATCATTTTGAGATCATGAGCAATTTTTCTGACATCACTGTCGCATTATTTTGAGGTTCGCATTAACTTTTACTACATGACTGTCGCATTATTTTGAGGTTTGTAGCAACTCTTAGTATATGACTGTCAGCATCACTTTGAGGTTATTCGAAATGTTCACTCCATTACTGTTAGCATCATTTTGAGTTCATGAGCAATTCTTACTAAATCACTGTCGCAATATTTTGAGATCATTAGCATTTCTTCCGACATCACTGTCGCAATATTTTGAGGTTCGTAGCAACTTTTACTGCATTACTCTCGCATTATATTGAGGTTCGTAGCAACTCTTACTACATGACTGTCAGCATCACTTTGAGGTTTTTCGAAACACTTACTACATTACTGTAAGCATCACTGAGTTTATTAGCAACTATCACTACATTACTGTTAGCATCATTTTGAGTTCATTCGCAATTCTTCCGACATCACTGTCGCAATATTTTGAGGTTTGTAGCAACTTTTACTACATTACTGTCGCATTATTTTGAGGTTCGTAGCAACACTTACTACATGACTGTAAGCATCACTTTGAGGTTATTCGAAAGTTTCACTCCATTACTGTTAGCATCATTTTGAGTTCATTAGCAATTCTTACTACATCAATGTCGCATCATTTTGAGATCATTAGCAATTCTTCCGACGTCACTGTCGCAATATTTTGAGGTTCGTAGCAACTTTTACGACATTACTGTCGCATTATATTGAGGTCCGTAGCAACTTTTGCTACATGACTGTCAGCATCACTTTGAGGTTATTCGAAACACTTACTAAATTACTGTCAGCATCACTTTGAGGTTGTTCGAAACACTTACTACATTACTGTAAGCATCACTAAGTTGATTAGCAACTATCACTACATTACTGTTAGCATCATTTTGAGTTCATTTGCAATTCTTCCGACATCACTGTCGCAATATTTTGAGGTTCGTAGCAACTTTTACTACATTACTGTCGCATTATTTTAAGGTTCGTAGCAACTCTTACTACATTACTGTCAGCATCACTTTGATTTTATTACCAAGTATCACTAAATTACTGTAAGCATCACTGAGTTTCTTAACAACTATCACTACATTACTGTTAGCATCATCTTGAGTTCATTAGCAATTCTTCCAACATCACTGTAACATTATTTTGAGGTTCGTAGCAACTTTTACTACATTACTTTCGCATTATTTTGAGGTTTGTAGCAACACTTACTACATGACTGTCAGCATCACTTCCAGGTTATTCGAAATTTTCACTCCATTACTGTTAGCATCATTTTGAGTTCATTAGCAATTCTTATTACATCACTGTCGCATCATTTTGAGATCATTAGCAATTCTTCCGACATCACTGTCGCATTATTTTGAGGTCCGTAGCAACTCTTATTACAAGAATGTCAGCATCACTTTGAGATTATTCGAAACGTTCACTCCATTACTTTTAGCATCATTTTGAGTTCATGAGCAATTCTTACTAAATCACTGTCGCATCATTTTGAGATCTTTAGCAATTCTTCCGACATCACTGTCGCAATATTTTGAGGTTCGTAGCAACACTTACTACATTACTGTAAGCATCACTGGGTTGATTAGCAACTATCACTACATTACTGTTAGCATCATTTTGAGTTCATTAGCACTTCTTCCGACATCACTGTCGCAATATTTTGAGGTTCGTAGCAAATTTTACTACATCACTGTCGCATTATATTGAGGTTCGTAGCAACTCTTACTTCATGACTGTCAGCATCACTTTGAGGTTATTCGAAACACTTACTACATTACTGTAAGCATCACTGAGTTGATTAGCAACTATCACTACATTACTGTTCGCATCATTTTGAGTTCATTACCAATTCTTCCGACATCACTGTCGCAATATTTCAAGGTTCTTAGCAACTTTTACTACATTACTGTCGCATTATTTTGAGGTTCGTAGTAACACTTACTACATGACTGTAAGCATCACTTTGAGGTTATTCGAAAGTTTCACTCCATTACTGTTAGCATCATTTTGAGTTCATTAGCAATTCTTACTACATCACTGTCGCATCATTTTGAGATCATTAGCAATTCTTACTAAATCACTGTTGCAATATTTTGAGGTTCGTAGCAACTCTTACTATATTTCTGTTGCATTATTTTAAGGTTCGTAGCAACTCTTACTACATTACTGTCGCATTATTTTGAGGTTCGTAGCAACTCTTAGTACAAGACTGTCAGCATCTCTTTGAGGTTATTCGAAACTTTCACTCCATTACTGTTAGCATCATTTTGAGTTCATTAGCAATTCTTACTACATCACTGTCGCATCATTTTGAGATCATGAGCAATTTTTCTGACATCACTGTCGCATTATTTTGAGGTTCGCAGCAACTTTTACTCCATGACTGTCGCATTATTTTGAGGTTTGTAGCAACTCTTAGTACATGACTGTCAGCATCACTTTGAGGTTATTCGAAACGTTCACTCCATTACTGTTAGCATCATTTTGAGTTCATGAGCAATTCTTATTAAATCACTGTCGCAATATTTTGAGATCATTAGCATTTCTTCCGACATCACTGTCGCAATATTTTGAGGTTCGTAGCAACTTTTACTGCATTACTCTCGCATTATATTGAGGTTCGTAGCAACTCTTACTACATGACTGTCAGCATCACTTTGAGGTTTTTCGAAACACTTACTACATTACTGTAAGCATCACTGAGTTGATTAGCATCTATCACTACATTACCGTTAGCATCATTTTGAGTTCATTAGCAATTCTTACTACATCACTGTCGCATCATTTTGAGATCATTAGCAATTCTTCCGACATCACTGTCGCAATATTTTGAGGTTCGTAGCAACTCTTACTACATTATTGTTGCATTATTTTAAGGTTCGTAGCAACTCTTACTACATTACTGTTAGCATCACTTTGAGGTTATTCGAAAGTTTCACTCCATTACTGTTAGCATCATTTTGAGTTCATTTGCAATTCTTACGACATCACTATGGCATCATTTTGAGATCATTAGCAATTCTTCCGACATCACTGTCGCATTATTTTGAGGTTTGTAGCAACTCTTAGTACATGACTGTCAGCATCACTTTGAGGTTATTCGAAACGTTCACTCCATTACTGTTAGCATCATTTTGAGTTCATGAGCAATTCTTACTAAATCACTTTCGTATCATTTTGAGATCATTAGCATTTCTTCCGACATCACTGTCGCAATATTTTGAGGTTCGTAGCAACTTTTACTGCATTACTCTCGCATTATATTGAGGTTCGTAGCAACTCTTACTACATGACTGTCAGCATCACTTTGAGGTTTTTCGAAACACTTACGACATTACTGTAAGCATCACTGAGTTCATTAGCAACTATCACTACATTACTGTTAGCATCATTTTGAGTTCATTAGCAATTCTTCCGACATCACTGTCGCAATACTTTGAGGTTTGTAGCAACTTTTACTACATTACTGTCGCATCATTTTGAGATCTTTAGCAATTCTGCTGACATCACTGTCGCATTATTTTGAGGTTCGTAGCAACTCTTAGTACATGACTGTCAGCATCACTTTGAGGTTATTCGAAAGTTTCACTCCATTACTGTTAGCATCATTTTGAGTTCATTAGCAATTCTTACTACATCACAGTCGCATCATTTTGAGATCATTAGCAATTCTTCCGACATCACTGTTGCATTAAATTGAGTTCATTAGCAACTCTTACTAAATGACTGTCAGCATCACTTTGAGGTTGTTCGAAACTCTTACTACATTATTTTAAGCATCACTGAGTTTCTTAGCAACTATCACTACATTACTGTTAGCATCATCTTGAGTTCATTAGCAATTCTTCCGACATCACTGTCGCAATATTTTGAGGTTCGTAGCAACTCTTACTACATTATTGTTGCATTATTTTAAGGTTCGTAGCAACTCTTACTACATTACTGTTAGCATTACTTTGAGTTTATTAGCAACTATCACTACATTACTGTTAGCATCATTTTGAGTTGTTGAGCAATTCTCACGACATCACTGTCGCATTATTTTGAGGTTCGTAGCAACTCTTACTACATGACTGTCACCATCACTTTGAGGTTATTCGAAACACTTACTACATTACATTAAGCATCACCGAGTTGATTGGTAACTATCACTACATGACTGTTAGCATCATTTTGAGTTCATTAGCAATTCTTCCGACGTCACTGTCGCAATATTTTGAGGTTCGTAGCAACTTTTACGACATTACTGTCGCATTATATTGAGGTCCGTAGCAACTTTTACTACATGACTTTCAGCATCACTTTGAGGTTATTCGAAACACTTACTAAATTACTGTCAGCATCACTTTGAGGTTGTTCGAAACACTTACTACATTACTGTAAGCATCATTGAGTTGATTAGCAACTATCACTACATTACTGTTAGCATCATTTTGAGTTCATTTGCAATTCTTCCGACATCACTGTCACAATATTTCGAGGTTCGTAGCAACTTTTACTACATTACTGTCGCATTATTTTAAGGTTCGTAGCAACTCTTACTACATTACTGTCAGCATCACTTTGATTTTATTACCAAGTATCACTAAATTACTGTAAGCATCACTGAGTTTCTTAGCAACTATCACTACATTACTGTTAGCATCATCTTGAGTTCATTAGCAATTCTTCCAACATCACTGTCGCAATATTTTTAGGTCCGAAGCAACTTGTACTACATTACTGTCGCATTATTTTGAGGTTTGTCGCAACACTTACTACATGACTGTCAGCATCACTTTGAGGTTATTCGAAAGTTTAACTCCATTACTGTTAGCATCATTTTGAGTTCATGAGCAATTCTTACTAAATCACTGTTGCAATATTTTGAGGCTCGTAGCAACTCTTACTACATTACTGTCAGCATCACTTTGAGTTCATTTGCAACTATCACTACATTGCTGTTTGCATCATTTTGAGTTGTTGAGCAATTCTCACGACATCACTGTAGCATTAAATTGAGTTCATTAGCAACTCTTACTAAATGACCGTCAGCATCAATTTGAGGTTGTTCGAAACTCTTCCTACATTACTGTAAGCATCACTGAGTTTCTTAGCAATTATCACTACATTACTGTTAGCATCATCTTGAGTTCATTAGCAATTCTTCCGACATCACTGTCGCAATATTTTGAGGTTCGTAGCAACTTTTATTACATTACTGTCGTATTATTTTGAGGTTCGTAGCAACTTTTACTACATTACTGTTGCATTATTTTGAGGTTCGAAGCAACACTTACTACATGACGGTCAGCATCACTTTGAGGTTATTCGAAAGTTTCACTCCATTACTGTTAGCATCATCTTGAGTTCATGAGCAATTCTTCCGACATCACTGTCGCAATATTTTGAGGTTCGTAGCAACTCTTACTACAATATTGTTGCATTATTTTAAGGTTCGTAGTAACTCTTACTACATTACTGTCAGCATCACTTTGAGTTTATTAGCAACTATCACTTAATTACTGTTATCATCATTTTGAGTTCACTAGCAATTCTCACGACATCACTGTAGCATTAAATTGAGTTCATTAGCAACTCTTACTAAATGACTGTCAGCATCACTTTGAGGTTGTTCGAAACTCTTACTACATTACTATAAGCATCACTGAGTTTCTTAGCAACTATCACTACATTACTGTTAGCATCATCTTGAGTTCATTAGCAATTCTTCCGACATCACTGTCGCAATATTTTGAGGTTCGTAGCAACTTTTACTACATTACTGTCGCATTATTTTGAGGTTCGTAGCAACACTTACTACATGACTGTCAGCATCACTTTGAGGTTATTCGAAAGTTTCACTCCATTACTGTTAGCATCATTTTGAGTTCATTAGCAATTCTTACTACATCACTGTCGGATCATTTTGATATCAATCGCAATTCTTCTGACATCACTGTCGCATTATTTTGTGGTTCGTAGCAACTCTTAGTACAAGACTGTCAGCATCACTTTGAGGTTATTCGAAATGTTCACTCCATTACTGTTTGCATCATTTTGAGTTCATTAGCAATTCTTACTACATCACTGTCGGATCATTTTGATATCAATCGCAATTCTTCTGACATCACTGTCGCATTATATTGAGGTTCATAGCAAATCTTACTACATGACTGTCAGCATCACTTTGAGGTTATTCGAAACTCTTACTACATTACTGTTAGCATCATTTTGAGTTCATTAGCATTTCTTCCGACATCACTGTCGCAATATTTTGAGGTTCGTAGCAACTTTTACTGCATTACTCTCGCATTATATTGAGGTTCGTAGCAACTCTTACTACATGACTGTAAGCATCACTTTGAGGTTATTCGAAAGTTTCACTCCATTACTGTTAGCATCATTTTGAGTTCATTAGCAATTCTTACTACATCACTGTCGCATCATTTTGAGATCATTAGCAATTCTTCCGACATCACTGTTGCATTAAATTGAGTTCATTAGCAACTCTTACTAAATGACTGTCAGCATCACTTTGAGGTTGTTCGAAACTCTTACTACATTACTTTAAGCATCACTGAGTTTCTTTGCAACTATCACTACATTACTGTTAGCATCATCTTGAGTTCATTAGCAATTCTTCCGACATCACTGTCGCAATTTTTTGAGGTTCGTAGCAACTCTTACTACATTATTGTTGCATTATTTTAAGGTTCGTAGCAACTCTTACTACATTACTGTTAGCATCACTTTGAGTTTATTAGCAACTATCATTACATTACTGTTAGCATCATTTTGAGTTGTTGAGCAATTCTCACGACATCACTGTCGCATTATTTTGAGGTTCGTAGCAACTCTTACTACATGACTGTCACCATCACTTTGAGGTTATTCGAAACACTTACTACATTACATTAAACATCACCGAGTTGATTGGTAACTATCACTACATTACTGTTAGCATCATTTTGAGTTCATTAGCAATTCTTCCGACGTCACTGTCGCAATATTTTGAGGTTCGTAGCAACTTTTACGACATTACTGTCGCATTATTTTAAGGTTCGTAGCAACTCTTACTACATGACTGTCAGCATCACTTTGATTTTATTAGCAAGTATCACTAAATTACTGTAAGCATCACAGAGTTTCTGAGCAACTATCAACACCATTACTGTTAGCATCATCTTGAGTTCATTAGCAATTCCTCCAACATCACTGTCGCAATATTTTGAGATCTTTAGCAATTCTTCTGACATCACTGTCACTATATTTTGAGATTCGTAGCAACTCTTACTACATGACTGTCAGCATCACTTTGAGGTTGTTCGAAACACTTACTACATTACTGTAAGCATCACTGAGTTTATTAGCAACTATCACTACATTACTGTTAGCATCATTTTGTGTTGTTGAGCAATTCTCACGACATCACTGTAGCATTGAATTGAGTTCATTAGCAACTCTTACTAAATGACTGTCAGCATCACATTGAGGTTGTTCGAAACTCTTACTACATTACTGTAAGCATCACTGAGTTTCTTAGCAACTATCACTACATTACTGTTAGTATCATCTTGAGTTCATTAGCAATTCTTCCGACATCACTGTCGCAATATTTTGAGGTTCGTAGCAACTTTTACTACATTACTGTCGCATTATTTTAGGTTTGTAGCAACACTTACGACATGACTGTCAGCATCACTTTGAGGTTATTCGAAAGTTTCACTCCATTACTGTTAGCATCATTTTGAGTTCATTAGCAATTCTTACTACATCACTGTCGCATAATTTTGAGGTTCGTAGCAACTCTTACTACATGACTGTCAGCATCACTTTGAGGTTGTTCGAAACACTTACTACATTACTGCAAGCATCACTGAGTTGATTAGCAACTATCACTACATTACTGTTAGCATCATTTTGAGATCATTAGCAATTCTTGGGACATCACTGTCGCACTATTTTGAGGTTCGTAGCAACTCTTGCTACATGACTGTCAGCATCACTTTGAGGTTATTCGAAACACTTACTACATTACTGCAAGCATCACTGAGTTGATTAGCAAGTATCACTACATTACTGTTAGCATCATTTTAAGTTCAATATCAATTCTTCCGACATCAGTGTCGAAATATTTTGAGGTGATTAGCATCTTTTACTACATTACTGTCGCATTATTTTGAGGTTCATAGCAACTTTTACTCCATTACTGTCGCATTATTTTGAGGTTCGTAGCAACTCTTAGTACATGACTGTCAGCATCACTTTGAGCTTATTCGAAACGTTCACTCCATGACTGTTAGCATCATTTTGAGTTCATTAGCAATTCTTACTAAATCACTATCGAATCATTTTGAGATCATTAGCAATTCTTCTGACATCACTGTCACATTATTTTGAGGTTCGTAGCAACTCTTACTACATTATTGTTGCATTATTTTAAGGTTCATAGCAACTCTTTCTACATTACTGTCAGCATCACTGTGAGTTTATTAGCAACTATCACTACATTACTTTTAGCATCATTTAGAGTTTATGAGCAATTCTCACAACATCACTGTAGCATCATTTTGAGATCTTTAGCAATTCTTCTGACATCACTGTCGCATTATTTTGAGGTTCGTAGCAACTCTTATTACATGACTGTCAGCATCACTTTGAGGTTTTTCGAAACACTTACTACATTACTGTTAGCATCATGTTGAGTTCATTAGCAATTCTTACGACATCACTGTCCCATCAGTTTGAGATCATTACCAATTCTTCTGACATCACTGTTGCATTATTTTGAGGTTCAAAGCAACTCTTACTACATGACAGTCATCATCACTTTGAGGTTGTTCAAAACACTTACTACATTACTGTAAGCATCACTGAGTTTATTAGCAACTATCACTACATTACTGTTAGCATCATTTTGAGTTCATTAGCAATTCTTCCGACATCACTGTCACATTATTTTGAGGTTCGTAGCAACTCTTACTACATTATTGTTGCATTATTTTAAGGTTCGTAGCAACTCTTACTACATTACTGTCAGCATCACTTTGAGTTTATTAGCAACTATCACTACATTACTGTTAGCATCATTTTGAGTTCATTAGCAATTCTTCTGACATCACTGTCGCATTATTTTGAGGTTCGTAGCAACTTTTACTACATTACTGTAACCATCACTTTGAGGTTATTCGAAAAACTTAATACATTACTGTTAGCATCATTTTAAGTTCATTAGCAATTCTTCCGACATCACTGTCGAAATATTTTGAGGTTCGTAGCAACTTTTACTACATTACTGTCGCATTATTTTGAGGTTCGTAGCAACTCTTACTACATGACTGTCAGCATCACTTTGAGGTTATTCGAAACGTTCACTCCATTACTGTTAGCATCATTTTGAGTTCATCAGCAATTCTTACTATATCACTGTCGAATCATTTTGAGATCTTTAGCAATTCTTCTGACATCACTGTCACATTATTTTAAGGTTCGTAGCAACTCTTGCTACATGGCTGTCAGCATCACTTTGAGGTTATTCGAAACACTTACTACATTACTGCAAGCATCACTGAGTTGATTAGCAACTATCACTACATTACTGTTGGCATCATTTTGAGATCATTAGCAATTCTTCCGACATCACTGTCCCATTATTTTGAGGTTCAAAGCAACTCTTGCTACATGACCTTCAGCATCACTTTGAGGTTATTCGAAACTTTCACTCCATTACTGTTAGCATCATTTTGAGTTCATTAGCAATTCTTACTACATCACTGTCGCATCATTTTCAGATCATTTGCAATTCTTCTGATATCACTGTCGCATTATTTGAGGTTCGTAGCAACTCTTACTACATGACTGTCAGCATCACTTAGAGGTTATTCGAAACACTTACTACATTACGGTAAGCATCACTGAGTTGATTAGCAACTATTACTACATTACTGTTAGCATCATTTTGAGTTCATTCGCAATTCCTACGACATCACTGTCGCAATATTTTGAGGGTAGTAGCAACTCTTACTACATGACTTTCAGCATCATTTGAAATTGTTCGAAACACTTACTACATTACTGTCAGCATCACTGAGTTTATTAGCAACTATCACTACATTACTGTTAGCATAATTTTGAGTTCATTAGCAATTCTGACTCCATCACTGTCACATCATTTTGAGATCATGAGCAATTCTTCTGACATCACTGTCGCATTTTTTGGAGGTTCGTAGCAACTCTTACTACATTATTTTTGCATTATTTTAAGGTTCGTAGCAACTCTTACTACATTACTGTCAGCATCACTTTGAGTTTATTAGCAACTATCACTACATTACCTTTAGCATCATTTTGAGTTTATGAGCAATTCTCACGACATCACTGTAGCATTGAATTGAGTTCATTAGCAACTCTTACTAAATGACTGTCAGCATCACTTTGAGGTTGGTCGAAACTCTTACTACATTTCTGTAAGCATCACTGAGTTTCTTAGCAACTATCACTTCATGACTGTTAGCATCATCTTGAGTTCATTAGCAATTCTTCCGACATCACTGTCGTATTCATTTTTATGTTCGTAGCAACTTTAACTACATTACTGTCGCATTATTTTGATGTTCGTAGCAACTCTTAGTACATGACTGTCAGCATCACTTTGAGGTTATTCGAAACGTTCACTCCATTACTGTTAGCATCATTTTGAGTTCATTAGCAATTCTTACTACATCACTGTCGCATCATTTTGAGATCATTAGCAATTCTTCCGACATCACTGTCGCAATATTTTGAGGTTCGTAGCAACTCTTACTACATTACTGTTGCATTATTTTAAGGTTCGTAGCAACTCTTACTACATTACTGTCAGCATCACTTTGAGTTTATTAGCAACTATCACTACATTACTGTTAGCATCATTTTGAGTTGTTGAGCAATTCTCACGACATCACTGTAGCATTAAATTGAGTTCATTAGCAATTCTTCCGACATCACTGTAGCATTATTTTGAGGGTAGTAGCAACTCTTACTACATTACTGTCAGCATCACTGAGTTGATTAGCAACTATCACTACATTACTGTCAGCATCACTTAGTTGATTAGCAACTATCACTACATTACTGTCAGCATCACTGAGTTTATTAGCAACTCTCACTACATTACTGTTAGCATCATTTTGAGTTCATTAGCAATTCTTACGACATCACTGTCACAATATTTTGAGGTTCGTAGCAACTTTTACTACATGACTTTCAGCATCATTTGAAATTATTCGAAACACTTACTACATTACTGTAAGCCTCACTGAGCTTATTAGCAACTATCACTACATTACTGTTAGCATCATTTTGAGTTCATTAGCAATTCTGACTCCATCACTGTCACATCATTTTGAGATCATTAGCAATTCTTCCGACATCACTGTCGCATTTTTTGGAGGTTCGTAGCAACTCTTACTACATTATTGTTGCATTATTTTAAGGTTCGTAGCAACTCTTACTACATGACTGTCAGCATCACTTTGAGGTTATTCGAAACTTTCACTTCATTACTGAAAGAATCACTGAGTTTATAGCAACTATCACTACATTACTGTTAGCATCATTTTGAGTTTATTAGCAATTCTTACTCCATCACTGTCGCATCATTTTGAGATCATTGGCAATGTTTCCAACATCACTGTCGCATTATTTTGAGGTTCGAAGCAACTCTTACTACATCACTGTCAGCATTACTTTGAGGTTATTCGAAACTTTCACTACATTACTGTTAGCATCATTTTGAGTTCATCAGCAATTCTTCCAACATCACTGTATCATTATTTTGTAGTTAGTAGCAACTCTTACTGCATGACTGTCAGCATCACTTTGAGTTTATTAGCAACTATCACTACATTACTGTTAGCATCATTTTGAGTTCATTCGCAATTTTTACAACATCATTGTAGCATTATTTTTAGGTTATTAGCAACTCTTCCTCCATTACTTTCGCATCATTTTGAGATCATGAGCAATTCTTCCGACATCACTGTAGCATTATTTTGAGGTTTTGAGGTACCTTTGTTTGTAACCTCGTCCCCACTGATCCTGGATCTGCTCGACGTTCCTGCCTTTTAAAAGGAAGGTTTTCATCACCACTGTTGCAGGATGTGCTGCTGATGGAGAATTGTTGGGTGGAGGTTCATTGAAGGAGTTTGGTGCTGGACCTGCTCTACTAGTAAAGAGACATGACAGAACTTTGTTGTGATTTGGTGCAATACAAATAAAACTGACTTGACCAGTGTCATTTGTGGTCTTTTGTTAATTGCATGCCACATGAAATTATTGTTGGTCAGTTTTCTAGCGACAGTCTCACAGTGGC
The DNA here is from genome assembly GCF_037954235.1 of Aulostomus chinensis. Classification (NCBI taxonomy): domain Eukaryota; kingdom Metazoa; phylum Chordata; class Actinopteri; order Syngnathiformes; family Aulostomidae; genus Aulostomus; species Aulostomus chinensis. The sequence goes on along the minus strand of NC_141320.1, from coordinate 50,902,452 downwards.
AAGACAAGAACACTTCTACTTTTGATGATGACAGTTTGTTCAACACTAAACTTCATCCAGTACCATGTTGTCAAACACTGGAACCTCCACAGCACCTGAACAGGGACTTGAACCCTGGACCCTCACATTAAAAGTCTGATGCTCTACCGTCTGAGCTCCTCAGGCTCTTTCTACAGCATTGAGACAGGAACAGAAACACCTGTGAAGGTCAAACTGATGCTTTCTTGACTTGTTCAGTCCTCCATGTTGAAGTCCACCAGGCTTTTGATTGGCTCTGATTCTCTGTGGCAAAATCCAACAAGAGGCTCCAAAAATGTTCTGAATGTCACAAGAATGCACAGGACAAGATGTTAGTTTCCTTCATGTCTGCAGTTCCTCCACTGGAAAGTAAAGTCAATGCTGCTCCTCTGCTGAAACCTGGGATCGGACCAGGGACCTTTAGATCTTCAGTCTAAGGCTCTCCCAACTGAGCTGGTTCAGTTCTGAGGGAGGGCCCTGCTTCTCTCATTTATAATCTCTTCCACTCTCACTGGACCTTAGAGAGGATTGGAGCTTCTGAAGTCCTGACACATTGAACAGTTCTCCAGGACCAAACTGAACGAACTGAAGAAGCTTCTTGGAACTCTAAACTTCTTAACTCTCCTTCTCCAAGAACTGTGCCTGGACGAAGGCCGTTTCCAGCTGTCCTTCAAGCTGACGAGGGCCAAGTTTGATGACCTGTTTGTGAGGATATCAAGAATGGACACCAACTACAGGCTCCAGGTCCGTTGACATGACTTCCCTGCCACCAGGGGAATGTCAGTGCTGACAGGCTCTCTGGACTCATTGTCATGAGAATTTGTCACATCAGTTGAATATCTTCACATACGTGAATTCATTGAAGGAGTGTGGTTCTGGACCTGCTCTACCTGTCAAGTGTCTTGAGATAACTTTTGTTGTGATGTGGCACAATATAAATAACATACTTAACATAATTAACTTAACTTAATTAGAAAACATAATTAGTAATAAATAATTAGTAATAAATAAATAATAATAATAAATAATAATAATTAATTAGTTAATTAATTAATTAATTAATTAAGTACTAATAAATAATTAGTAATAAAAACATAATTAGTAATCCTCTTCATTAATCACTTCTTCTCCTTCATCATTTAACACACTTTTGTCCTGGTATCCTAGGTTTCCAGGTTCTAGTTCTTCTTCTAAATGCAGGGCTCCATTGAGCAGTGGGAGAGAGTGAGGCAGACAAGTTCTGCTCTCTTTTAGGAAGCTTAGACAGTTCACCAAGTGACGGAACAGGACTTTGGAGATCATCATTGGCAGCAGCAGCTGCTCAAGCAGAGGTGGAGGACTGAGTAGGTTTGCTATTGGGAGTCTGCTGCTGTAACTGGTAAAAGGTGTTCTCCTACCAGTCTACATGATCAGTGGAGTCGTTGCATCGAGTCTGTAACCTCAGGTGTTTAGGATCCCATCCTCGTCGCCATTAATTGTGGTCAAGTGGCCCGGCGTGGGGGGGTCGTCCGGCGGAGCAGTGAACAGAAAGGAGGCGGTGGTCTCTTTCTCAAACCTTACACACTTTATTCATGCATGAGAGAGAAGTTACAGCACTCATAGAGCATCAGAAGTTCTCTGGTGTTTCTGAGGAACAGTCAGCTATTTATCACCGTGGGGAGGGGACATACAGATTGGAGGTAGAGTCATGTCACATCCAAGGATTCTCAAAATCTCAAAATAGGCGCCCAGGTTGAGGTCAAATAGTTCAGATTATTAAAATTAACACATGCAAACATCAATCTGCCAACCACAAAGTAAGTTTACAACTTTGAGACCTGGAGCATGAGGGTACACACTTCAGCTCCTGTGGTTTGACCCAAATATATTTTAACGTCCATGAATAAACATCCTATTCTGCATGAATAGCACTTTTACAACATGAGCAAACATTCTCTAAGGTTTTAACAGTCTCAGCTGTGACGCTCTTCCACATTCTGCCTGACGTTTGCAGAGAAACATAGAAACCAACAGGTCATCTTCAGCTGCACAAATCCTGAGTGTCATATATTTTCATGAGCTCTTTTCTTGAGAACTCATCTGGAGGGCAGGGAGCTGTTCATTCCTCTGAGTTGGAAGCTCCTGGGTCCAGAGCTCTCTTCACTGACACCCTATTACTGGCCACTGCCTCCTCCTCATCCATCGTCACTTTGATTTTCAGCAGCCAACATCTCTTCCTTTCACCTCTAAAAACTCGTGCACATGCGCACACACACACACACACACACACACACACACACACACACACACACAGACTCTACTAATGATCACATCCCATTTTTCTCTTAGTTCAATTTCAGTTTATTTTTGCATTTTTTGTTAAATGAATTCTTCAGTTGGACTTCAACATGCAACTCTCACTCTGGTTACGGCTTCAGAGCGACATTGTGACAAATGGTTTATTTCAAGGGTGTGTTCTCATGTGTGTTTTCAGGTGTCTCTTATCTAAAAATCTTTTGCCACATACCGAGCAGGGGAATGGTTTCTCCTCAGTGTGTGTTCTTTTGTGTCTTTTCAGATCCCCCTTTTTGGTAAATCTTGTGCCACAAACTGAGCAGGGGAAAGGTTTCTTCCCTGTGTGCGTTCTTGTGTGTATTTTCAGATCCCCCTTTCTGGAAAATCTTTTGCCACAAACTGAGCAGGGGTATGGTTTCTCCCCTGTGTGCGTTCTCATGTGTCTTGTTAGTTGTCCTTTTTCTGAGAACCTTTTGCCACAGACAGGGCAGGGGACTGGTTTCTCCCCAGTGTGAATGTACGTGTGTGTTTTCAGATGTCCTTTAAGTGAGAATGTTTTGCCACAAATAGAACAGGAAAATGGTTTCTCCCCAGTATGTGTTCTCATGTGACTTTTCAGATATGCCTTTTCTGAAAATCTTTTGCCACAAACTCAGCATGAGAATGGTTTCTCCCCAGTGTGTGTTCTCATGTGTTTATCCAAACTATTTTTGTAACCTTTACTGCATGTTGAGCACCTAAAGGGACGCTCATCCTTCCTGACTTCAGTCTCAGCCTCAGAAGAGTCTGACATCTGGTCTTCAGTCTGGGGTTGTACAAGTGGATCTGGATCATACCTTGCTGGCTGGTTCTGGTCCCCCACTCTCTTCTCCATCAGCTTCTGTTTTCAGAGGATGAACTGGGCTGCTGCTCAGAGACTCTTCTTTCAAGTTCTCCTCAGTTAGACTCTGATGAAGCTGTGGGAACTGAGGTTTCTCTTCGTTCCCTTCACTCTTCACAGGGACCAGAGTGAAGGAGAACGTGGTGATATCAGCCTCCTGCTGCCCTTGAAGCTGCCCTCCCTCCTCACTGGTCCAGAGCTCCTCCCACTCCTCTTTAATGTGGGGGGGCTCTGGGTCCTGCAGCTCAGGGGGAACCTCTTCTTTAATCACCAGCAGCTGCTCCACATCTGCAGGACACAAACAGCAACATCAGAAATCTCTTCATTTGACTCTGAAACAGCGGAGCAACAGACAGAAACAGAACTCAACTACGATCTGTTATCACGTAACTTCAAACTGAACATACTTGAATGACTGCAGATGTGTATGATGGTGTCTCATTGACTAATAAAAGTAGGGCTGCATTTCAAAATAAGAGAATATTAATTAAACTGTGCATGTTCAAATCAAGTGCTCCATTTCAGAAAAATAACAAAGGAGCCAAAGCTTGAGTTTCTCTTGTCCTGTCTCACATCTTGACTCAGTCTCAATCTCACAAAGAGGAAATCCCTCAACAGGTGAACCCTTGACTTCCTTCCCCTCTTGTGTTCTGCTCCTCCACTTCTTTGCTCACTGAGAGAATTGAGCTGACAGGATTTTAAACCTGGGCCTGAATGGAGTGGAGGGGCTCATTAGTGAGCCTGGAACGATCCTTAGTTTGATGAAGAGGAGGAGGAACCTGCCTGCAGTGGTTATGAGGAGCCAAAAAGGACCAAACACAAAGATGTGATTTTTTGAGGCGGTGGTGTTACAGGTCTCAGATTGAGACTCTGTGTGCAGATGATGTTTCCTGTAAAACAGGATAATTAAGACAATCGGTGAGACGCGTCTGCTCTGTTCAGCTTCTCCGTGAAGACTGGGGAAGGAAACCGGCGTTCACCGGGAGAAGCAGCCCGCGACACTGCCCCCTGCTGGCGGAATGACAAAACTCTCCCATTTTACATGGGACAGAAATAACATTAAAAAATAATCAAAATAACATAAAATGTGACCGACATTTAATGAGCGTCACAGTGGCATAAACAGACAGACATCGCTATCGGTTGATGCTGCTGGGAGCGACACAACACCTTCTCCTGGTCAGTGTGGGGGGGACTCACCTGCTCTGTCCAGCCGGACTAGGGGCTTCACCACGGCATCGAGCAGCAACCTCTGCTGGCGGTTCTCCCGCTCGTACTCCGCCACGGTTTCCTCCAGCAGAGCCCCGATCTGCTCCGCGGCCGCCGCCAGCCGCTCGGTGAGCAGCGCTCTCAGCACCGGGACTCCAGCCGCTGAGTCTCCTTCTCCCAGCTGCAGCAGGAAGTCTTCAGCGGCAGCGAGGATCCGCTCCTGGAACGACACCCGCAGCAGCTGCGCGGCGCACATGTTGAGGTTCTACCGGCGCCACTCAGCCTTCAGGAGACAAAGACCGAGGCCTTCCGCTTCTTTTCTTCTTCTTCTTCTTCTTCTTCAAAACGAGCAGAGTCCAAGCTCTGTTCTCTGTGCCACTCCAGACTCGCTAACCTGGTAGCAGCGGTAGTGATGAGTGGAGTGATCCAGGATTTCGTTTTGAAAAACGCGTATTGATAACGTATTTAGTGACGTCCAAAGCCTCGCCGACCGGCAGTGACCACGTGACTGATTCAAACCCTGGTTCTCCGGTTTGGCGTTAGATTCTAAACCACTAAAGCCTGATTTATGCTTCTGCGTCGCGTCGACGCAGACCCCAACAAAATCCTGCCTCCGTGACACGTCGACGCGTGGTGACGACAACGTCGAGGACTGTGATTTGTCCGCTCAAAACGTCATTTCCGGTTCAGTCGCAGCACAACAACACCGCCATTTTCAAAGTTTCTGAGGTGAAAGCTCCAAGAAAAAATGGACCAAGCTGAAGAAAGGATTATTGGCGGCACTACAAAGACTGACAAATGGCCAACAATTGTTGTCTGTGACCGGAAGAAAACCAAGGAATCCGACAAGAGCCCGTAAACAATACAAAGACAAAGCCACACCCCCTAGCGGCTTGGCGGTGAATTGCAGAGCAACGCGTTCCCTCGACTCAGAATAAACCAGGCTTTCCAATCTCACCTGTTTTACGCCCCCGTGCCAGATAAGGACCCCCATCGGGCTGTGCCACTCTGGAGGGAGCGCGTCTCACAGTCAGTCAGCGGAACCATGCGGATCCGGGCCGGAGCTGTGGGAAGGAGCGCCAATTGTATCGGGTTGTTGTTTTCTGGACTGCAGCAGAACAGGAGCAGCCGGGACTGGAATGTAGAAGTAGGTTATCTTGAAGTTGACTCAGTTATGGTGAACGATATTGTGGTTCAACACTTTAATGAGCTTTAAGGCAAACATATTTCATCAGGAAACAACGCCGGAATTGGACGGATTTCAGCGGCACACAACAACGTATCCGATACACCTCATTGGAAACCTGGTGGTCTCAGACTAAGAAACACCAGTCACCATGAAGAAAGGAACTTTTAGCTGAGTACTCATGTTCTTTTCTGCAGGTTGAATGTGGCATTTGTTGGACAGAAGCGTCTCATCTCAACAAAAGCACCTCTTCAGTGCTGAGGCATGATGGGGCCAGGCATGAGAATGAAGTCCCAGATCCACCAGGATGAACTCAGGTATACAGCCACTCTCCAACTGACTCACAGTTGCTTCATTGATCATTAATTCCTATTTATTTCTTCTCTCCTTCATCTTTAACCATCCAGCTTCCAGGAAGCAGATGCTGGATGAGGCTCTGCTGAATTTGATCCTGAAGGACTGCCAGCCCCTCAGCACTGTTGAGAGGGAAGGGTTCAGGGAACTGGTTCAGGTCCTTGAGCCTCATATGTTTGCCAACCAGAAAGGTTTGTGTGGAAATGATCTAAAGCAGTAGTTGATATCTCCAGTTTATGTCATCTCTCATTTCAATGTATTGATTTACTCTGGGTGTCATTTTCAGACCATCAAACAAACGGTGGCCAAAAAGTACCAGGAGGAACGGGAAGGAGTGAAAAAGGAAGTCCAGCTGCCATGTGGACATCTATGGACATGGAGGCTCCCTTGGCTCTGACCTGTCACTGCATTCATGAGAATGAATGTGTTGGGAGTGCAAGACTTTCCACAAAGTCACCCTGCATCATTTTGAGGTTCGTAGCAACTCTCACTACATCACTGTCGCATCATTTTGAGGTTAGTAGCAACTCTCATTACATCACTGTCGCATCATTTTGAGGTTAGTAGCAACTCTCACTACATCACTGTCGCATCATTTTGAGGTTTTTAGCAACTCTTACTACATCACTGTCAGCATCATTTTGAGGTTTGTAGCAACTCTCACGACATCACTGTCACCTCATTTTGAGGATAGTAGCAACTCTCATTACATCACTGTCGCATCATTTTGACATTTGTAGCAACTCTCATTTCATCACTGTAACATCATTTCTTAGGTTAGTAGCATCTCCCATGACATCACTGTAGCATCATTTTGAGGTTTGTAGCAACTCTCACTACATTACTGGAAGCATCAGTTTGAGCATCGTACCAACTCTGCCTACATCATTGTAGCATCATTTCTTCGGTTAGAAGCAACTCTCATTACATCACTTTGGCATGATTTTGAAATTACTATCAACTCTCACCACAACACTGTCAGCATCATTTCTTAGGTTAGTAGCAACTGTCATAACATCACTGTAGCATCATTTTGAGGTTAGTATCAACTCTCACTACATCACTGTCACCTCATTTTGAGATTAGTAGCAACTCTCACCACATCACTGTAGCATCATTTCTTAGGTCAGTAGCAACTCCCATGACATCACTGTAGCATCATTTCTTAGGTTTGTAACAAATCTCATTACATCACTCTAGCATCATTTTGAGATTAGTAGCAACTCTCACTACATCACTGTCGCATCATTTTGAGGATAGTCGCAACTCTCACGACATTACTGTAGCATCATTTTAAGATTCGTTGCAACTCTCACCACATCACTGCAGCATCATTTCTTAGGTAAGTAGCAACTCTCAAGACATCACTTTAGCGTGATTTTGAAATTACTATCAACTCTCACCACATCGCTGGAGCATCATTTTGAGGATCGTAGCAACTCTCACGACATCACTTTAGCGTGATTTTGAAATTACTATCAACTCTCACTACATCACTGTTGCATCATTTTGACATTTGTAGCAACTCTCATTATATGACTGTAGCATCATTTCTTAGGTTAGTAGCAACTCTCACGACATTACTGGAAGTATCAGTTTGAGGTTCGTAGCAACTCTCACCACATCACTGTAGCATCATTTCTTAGGTAAGTAGCAACTCTCATTTCATCACTTCAGCGCGATTTTGAAATGACTATCAACTCTCACCACATCACTGTAGCATCATTTCTTAGGTTTGTAGCAACTCTCATTACATCACTCTAGCATAATTTTGAGGATAGTCGCAACTCTCACGACATCACTGTAGCATCATTTTAAGATTCGTGGCAACTCTCACCACATCACTGTAGCATCATTTCTTAGGTTTGTAGCAACTCTCATTACATCACTCTAGCATCATTTGGACATTTGTAGCAACTCTCATGACATCACTGTAGCATAATTTTGAGGATAGTCACAACTCTCACGACATTACTGGAGCATCATTTTGAGATTCCTAGCAACTCTCATTACATCACTGTAGCATCATTTTTAGGTTCGAAGCAACTCTCACCACATCACTGTAGCATCATTTCTTTGGTAAGTAGAAACTCTCACGACATTACTGTAGCATCACTTCTTAGGTTTGTCGCAACTCTCATTACATCACTTTAGCATCATTTTGAGGATCGTAGCAACTCTCACGACATTACTGTAGCATCATTTTGAGGTTCGTAGCAACTCTCACCACATCACTGTAGCATCATTTATTAGGTAAGTAGCAACTCTCACCACATAACTTTAGCATCATTTCTTAGGTATGTAGCAACTCTCATTACATCACTTTAGCGTGATTTTGAAATTACTATCAACTCTCACCACATCACTGTAGCATTAAATTGAGGTTAGTAGCAACTCTTACTACATGACTGTCAGCATCACTTTGAGGTTATTCGAAACTTTCACTCCTTTGTTGTTAGCATCATTTTGAGTTCATTAGCATTCTTACTACATCAGTGTCGCATCATTTTGAGATCATTAGCAATTCTTCTGACATCACTGTCGCATTATTTTGATATTCGAAGCAACTCTTACTTCGTTACTGTTGCATTATTTAAAGGTTCGTAGCAACTCTCACTACATTACTTTTAGCATCATTTTGAGTTTATTAGCAATTCTTCCGACATCACTGTCGCAATATTTTGAGGTTCGTAGCAACTTTTAATACATTACTGTCGCATTATTTTGAGGTTCGTAGCAATTCTTAGTACATGACTGTCAGCATCACTTTGAGGTTGTTCGAAACGTTCACTCCATTACTGTTAGCATCATTTTGAGTTCATTAGCAATTCTTACGAAATCACTGTCGCATCATTTTGAGATCTTAAGCAATTCTTCTGACATCACTGTCTCAATATTTTGAGGTTCGTAGCAACTTTTACTACATTACTGTCGCATTATTTTGAGGTTCATAGCAACTCTTACTACATTATTGTTGCATTATTTAAAGGTTCGTAGCAACTCTTACTACATTATTGTTGCATTATTTTAAGGTTCGTAGCAACTCTTACTACATTACTGTCAGCATCACTTTGAGTTTATTAGCAACTATCACTACATTACTGTTAGCATCATTTTGAGTTCATTAGCAATTCTTACGACATCACTGTAGCATTAAATTGAGGTTAGTAGCAACTCTTACTACATGACTGTCAGCATCACTTTGAGGTTGTTCGAAACACTTACTACATTACTGTAAGCATCACTGAGTTTATTAGCAACTATCACTACGTTACTGTAAGCATCGTTTTGAGTTCAATAGCAATTCTTCCGACATGTCTGTCGCATTATTTTGAGGTTCGTAACAACTCTTAGTACATGATTGTCAGCATCACTTTTAATGTTATTCGAAACGTTCACTCCATTAATTTTTGCATCATTTTGAGTTCATTAGCAATTCTTACTACATCACTGTCGCATCATTTTGAGATCTTTAGCAATTCTTCTGACATCACTGTCGCAATATTTTGAAGTTCGTAGCAACTCTTACTACATGACTTTCAGCATCACTTTGAGGTTATTCGAAACTTTCACTCCATTACTGTTAGCATCATTTTGAGATCTTTAGCAATTCTTACGACATCACTGTCGCATCATTTTGAGATCATTAGCAATTCTTACTACGTCGCTGTCGCATTATTTTGAGCTTCGTAGCAACCCTTACTACATGATTGTCAGCATTACTTTGAGGTTGTTCGAAACACTTCCTACATTACTGTCAGCATCACTTTGAGTTCATTAGCAATTCTTCCGTCATTACTTTCGCATGATTTTGAGGTTATTAGCAATTCTTACTACATGACTGTCAGCATCACTTTGAGGTTGTTCGAAACACTTACTACATTACTGTAAGCATCACTGAGTTTATAAGCAACTATCACTACGTTACTGTTAGCATTGTTTTGAGTTTATTAGCAATTCTTACGACATCACTGTCAGCATAATTTTTAATTTACTCGCAACTCAAACCACATGTGTGTCAGCATCACTTTGAGGTTATTCGAAACTTTCACTCCATTACTGTTAGCACCCTTTTGAGTTCATTTCCAATTCTTACTACATCACTGTCGAATCATTTTGAGATCATTAGCCATTCTTCCGATATCACTGTCGCATTATTTTGAGGTTCGTAGAAACTCTTACTGCATGACTGTCAGCATCACTTTGAGGTTATTCGAAACGTTCACTCCATTACTGTTAGCATCATTTTGAGTTCATTAGCAATTCTTACTAAATCACTGTGGCATCATTTTGAGATCATTAGCAATTTTTCTGACAAAACTGTCACATTATTTTGAGGTTAGTAGCAACTCTTACTAAATGACTGTCAGCATCACTTGGAGGTTGTTCGAAACACTTACGACATTACTGTTAGCATCGTTTTGAGTTCAATAGCAATTCTTAGGACATCACTGTCAGCATCATTTTTAATTTACTTGCAACTCAAACCACATGACTGTCAGCATCACTTTGAGGTTGTTCGAAATGTTCACTCCATTACTGTTAGCATCATTTTGAGTTCATTAGCAATTCTTCTGACATCACTGTCGCATTCTTTTGAGGTTCGTAGCAACTCTTACTACATTATTGTTGCATTATTTTGAGGTTCGTAGCAACTCTTACTACATGACTGTCAGCATCACTTTGAGGTTGTTCGAAACACTTACTACATTACTGTTAGCATCATTTTTCGTTCATTAGAAATTCTGACTAAATCACTGTCGCATCATTTTGAGATCTTTAGCAATTCTTCTGACATCACTGTGGCATTATTTTGAGGTTCGTAGCAACTCTTACTACATGACTGTTGCATTATTTAAAGGTTCGTAGCAACTCTTACTACATTACTGTCAGCATCACTTTGAGTTCATTAGCAACTTTCACTCCATTAATGTTAGCATCATTTTGAGTTCATTAGCAATTCTTACTTAATCACTGTAGCATCATTTTGAGATCATTCGGAATTCTTACTACATCACTGTCGCATCATTTTGAGATCATTAGCAATTCTTACTAAATCTCTTTAGCATCATTTTGAGATCATTAGCAATTCTTCTGACATCACTGTCGCATTATTTTGATGTTCGTAGCAACTCTTACTACATTACTGTTAAATTATTTAAATTTTCGTAGCAACTCTTCCTACATTACTGTCAGCATCAATTTGAGGTTGTTCAAAACTTTCACTCCATTATTGTAAGCATCACTGAGTTTATTAGCAACTATCACTACATTACTGTTAGCATCATTTTGAGTTTCATACCAATTCTTACGACATCACTGTTGCAGCATTTTTAGGTTATTTTCAACTCTTCCTCCATTACGTCAGCATCATTTTGAGTTCATTACAATGCTTACTACGTCACTGTTGCATCATTTTAAGATCATTAGCAATTCTTCCACCATCACTGTTGCATTATTTGGAGGTTCGTAGCAACTGTTACTACATGACTGTCAGCATCACTTTTAGGTTGTTCGAAACACTTACTACATTACTGGAAGCATCACTGACTTTATTAGCAACTATCTCTACATTACTGTTAGCATCATTTAGAGTTTATTAGCAATTCTTACGAAATAACTGTCGCATTATTTTGAGGTTCGTAGCAACTCTTCCTACATGACTGTCAGCATCACTCTGAGGTTTTTCGAAACTTTCACTCCATTACTGTTAGCATCATTTTGAGTTCATTAGCAATTCTTACTACATCACTGTAGCATCATTTTGAGATCATTAGCAATTCTTCCGACATCACTGTCGCATTATTCGGAGGTTCGTAGCAACTCTTACTACATTACTGTCGCATTATTTTGAGGTTCGTAGCAACTCTTTCTACATGACGGTCAGCATCACTTTGAGGTTATTCGAAACTTTCACTCCATTACTGTTAGCGTCATTTTGAGTTCATTAGCAATTCTTACTACATCACTGTCGCATCATTTTGAGATCATTAGCAATTCTTCCGACATCACTGTCGCATTATTTTGAGGTTCGTAGAAACTCTTCCTACATGACTGTCAGCATCACTTTGAGGTTGTTCGAAACACTTACTACATTACTGTAAGCATCACTGAGTTGATTAGCAACTATCACTACATTACTGTTAGCATCATTTTGAGTTCATTAGCAATTCTTCCGACATCACTGTCGCAATATTTTAAGGTTCGTAGCAACTTTTACTACATTACTGTTTCATTATTTTGAGGTTCGTAGCAACTCTTTCTACATGACTGTCAGCATCACTTTGAGGTTATTTGAAACTTTCACTCCATTACTGTTAGCGTCATTTAGAGTTCATTAGCAATTCTTACGACATCACTGTCGCATTAAATTGAGTTCAGTAGCAACTCTTACTACATGACTGTCAGCATCACTTTGAAGTTGTTCGAAACACTTACTACATTCCTGTCAGCATCACTTTGAGGTTGTTCGAAACTCTTACTACATTACTGTAAGCATTACTGAGTTTATTAGCAACTATCACTACATTACTGTTAGCATCATCTTGAGTTCATTTGCAATTCTTCTGACATCACTGTCGCATTTTTTTGAGGTTCGTAGCAACTCTTACTACATTAGTGTCAGCATCACTTTGAGGTTGTTCGAAACGTTCTCTCCATTACTGTTAGCATCATTTTGCGTTTCATACCAATTCTTACTAAATCACTGTCGCATCATTTTGAGATCTATAGCAATTCATCTGACATCACTGTCGCAATATTTTGAGTTTCGTAGCAACTTTTTCTACATTACTGTCGCATTATTTTGAGGTTCGTAGCAACTCTTAGTACATGACCGTCAGCATCACTTTGAGGTTATTCGAAAGTTTCACTCCATTACTGTTAGCATCATTTTGAGTTCATAAGCAATTCTTACTACATCACTGTCGCATCATTTTGAGATCATTAGCATTTCTTCTGGCATCACTGTCGCATTATTTTGATGTTCGTAGCAACTCTTACTACATTACTGTTGCATTATTCAAAGGTTCATAGCGACTCTGACTACATTCCTGTCAGCATCACTTTGAGTTTATTAGCAACTTTCACTCCATTAATGTTAGCATCATTTTGAGTTCATTAGCAATTCTTACTAAATCACTGTCGCATCATTTTGAGATCATTCGCAATTCTTCCGACATCACTGTCGCAATATTTGAGGTTCGTATTAACTCTTACTACATGACTGTCAGCATCACTTTGAGGTTATTCAAAACTTTCACTCCATTAATGTTAACATCATTTTGAGTTCATTAGCAATTCTTACTAAATCACTGTAGCATCATTTTGAGATCATAAGCAATTCTTCTGACCTCACTGTGGCATTTTTTTGATGTTCGTAGCAACTCTTACTACATTACTGTTGCATTATTCAAAGGTTCATAGCGACTCTGACTACATTCCTGTCAGCATCACTTTGAGTTTATTAGCAACTTTCACTCCATTAATGTTAGCATCATTTTGAGTTCATTAGCAATTCTTACTAAATCACTGTCGCATCATTTTGAGATCATTCGCAATTCTTCCGACATCACTGTCGCAATATTTGAGGTTCGTATTAACTCTTACTACATGACTGTCAGCATCACTTTGAGGTTATTCAAAACTTTCACTCCATTAATGTTAGCATCATTTTGAGTTCATTAGCAATTCTTACTAAATCACTGTAGCATCATTTTGAGATCATAAGCAATTCTTCTGACCTCACTGTGGCATTTTTTTGAGGTTCGTAGCAACTCTTACTACATTACTGTCAGCATCACTTTGAGGTTGTTCGAAATGTTCACTCCATTACTGTTAGCATCATTTTGAGTTTTTTAGCAATTCTTACTAAATCACTGTCGCATCATTTTGAGATCTTTAGCAATTCATCTGACATCACTGTCGCATTATTTTGAGGTTCGTAGAAACTCCTACTACATTACTGTCAGCATCACTTTGAGTTTTTTAGCCATTATCAAAACATTACTGTTAGCATCATTTTGAGTTTATTAGCAATACTTACGACATCACTGTAGCATTAAATTGAGGTTAGTAGCAACTCCTACTACATGACTGTCAGCATCACTTTGAGGTTATTCGAAACTTTCACTCCATTACTGTTAGCACCCTTTTGAGTTCATTAGCAATTCTTACTACATCACTGTCGCATCATTTTGAGATCATTAGCGATTCTTCCGACATCACTGTCGCATTATTTTGAGATTCATAGAAACTCTTACTACATGACTGTCAGAATCACTTTGAGGTTGTTCGAAACACTTACTACATTACTGTTAGCATCATTTTGAGCTCATTAGCAATTCCTCACTAAATCACTGTCGCATCATTTTGAGATCTTTAGCAATTCTTCTGACATCACTGTCGCATTATTTTGAGGTTCGTAGCAACTCTTACTACATGACTGTCAGCATCACTTTGAGGTTGTTCGAAACACTTACTACATTACTTTATGCATCACTGAGTTGATTAGCAACTATCACTGCATTACTGTTAGCATCATTTTGAGTTCATTAGCAATTCTTCTGACATCACTGTCGCATTATTTTGAGGTTCGCAGCAACTCTTACTACATGACTGTCAGCATCACTTTGAGGTTTTTCGAAACACTTACTACATTACTGTAAGCATCACTGAGTTGATTAGCAACTATCACTACATTACTATTAGCATCGTTTTGAGTTCAATAGCAATTCTTACGACATCACTGTCAGCATCATTTTTAATTTACTCGCAACTCAAACCACATGACTGTCAGCATCACTTTGAGGTTGTTCGAAATGTTTTCTCCATTACTGTTAACATCATTTTTAGTTCATTAGCAATTCTTACTAAATCACTGTCGCTTCATTTTGAGATCTTTAGCAATTCTTCTGACATCACTGTCGCATTATTTTGAGGTTCGTAGCAACTCTTACTACATGACTGTCAGCATCACTTTGAGGTTTTTCGAAACACTTACTACATTACTGTAAGCATCACTGAGTTGATTAGCAACTATCACTACATTACTATTAGCATCGTTTTGAGTTCAATAGCAATTCTTTCGACATCACTGTCAGCATCATTTTTAATTTACTCGCAACTCAAACCACATGACTGTCAGCATCACTTTGAGGTTGTTCGAAATGTTCACTCCATTACTGTTAGCATCATTTTGAGTTCATTAGCAATTCTTACTAAATCACTGTCGCTTCATTTTGAGATCTTTAGCAATTCTTCTGACATCACTGTCGCATTATTTTGAGGTTCGTAGCAACTCTTACTACATGACTGTCAGCATCACTTTGAGGTTATTCGAAACACTTACTACATTACTGTAAGCATCACTGACTTGATTAGCAACTATCACTACATTACTATTAGCATCGTTTTGAGTTCAATAGCAATTCTTACGACATCACTGTCAGCATCATTTTTAATTTACTCGCAACTCAAACCACATGACTGTCAGCATCACTTTGAGGTTATTCGAAACTTTCACTCCATTACTGTTAGCACCCTTTTGAGTTCATTACCAATTCTTACTACATCACTTTCGCATCATTTTGAGATCATTAGCGATTCTTCCGACATCACTGTTGCATTATTTTGAGATTCGTAGAAACTCCTACTACATGACTGTCAGCATCACTTATAGGTTATTCGAAAGTTTCGCTCCATGACTGTTAGCATCGTTTTGAGTTCATTAGCAATTCTTACTACATCACTGTCGCATCATTTTTTATTTACACGCAACTCAAACCACATGACTTTCAGCATCACTGAGTTGATTAGCAACTATCACTAAATTACTGTTAGCATCATTTTGAGTTCATTAGCAATTCTTCCAACATGACCGTCGCATTTTTTTGAGGTTCGTAGCAACTCTTACTACATGACTGTCAGCATCACTTTGAGGTTATTCGAAACGTTCACTCCATTACTGTTAGCATCATTTTGAGTTCATTAGCAATTCTTACTAAATCACTGTCGCATCATTTTGAGTTCATTTGCAATTCTTCTGACATAACTGTCGCATTATTTTGAGGTTCGTAGCAACTCTTACTACATTATTGTTGCATTATTTTAAGGTTCGTAGCAACTCTTACTACATTACTGTAAGCATCACTGAGTTTAGTAGCAACTATCACTACGTTACTGTTGTACTGTTGTACTGCTGTACATCATTTTGAGTTCAATTGCAATTCTTATGACATCACTGTCAGCATCAATTTTAATTTACTCGCAAATCAAACCACATGACTGTCAGCATCACTTTGAGGTTATTCGTAAATTTCACTCCATTACTTTTAGCATCATTTTGAGTTCATTAGCAATTCATACTAAATCACTGTCGCATCAGTTTGAGATCTTTACCAATTCTTCTGACATCACTGTAGCATTATTTTGAGGTTCGTAGCAACTCTTACTACATGACTGTCAGCATCACTTTGAGGTTGTTCGAAACACTTACTACATTACTGTAAGCATCACTGAGTTGATTAGCAACCATCACGAAATTACTGTTAGCATCATTTTGAGTTCATTAGCAATTCTTACTAAATCACTGTCGCATCATTTTGGGATCTTTAGCAATTCTTCCGACATCACTGTAGCATTATTTTGAGGTTCGTAGCAACTCTTACTACATGACTGTCAGCATCACTGAGTTTATGAGCAACTATCACTACATTACTGTTAGCATCATTTTGAGTTCATTAGCAATTCATACTAAATCACTGTCGCATCATTTTGAGATCTTTAGCAATTCTTCTGACATCACTGTCGCATTATTTTTAGGTTCGTAGCAACTCTTACTACATGACTGTCAGCATCACTTTGAGGTTATTCGAAACTTGCACTCCATTACTGTTAGCATCATTTTGAGTTTATTAGCAATTCTTAAGACATCACTGTAGCATTAAATTGAGGTTCGTAGCAACCCTTACTACATGACTGTCAGCATCACTTTGAGGTTCTTCGAAACTCTTACTACATTACTGTAAGCATCACTGAGATTATGAGCAACTATCACTACATTACTGTTAGCATCATTTTGAGTTCATTAGCAATTCTTACGACATCACTGTCCCATCAGTTTGAGATCATTACCAATCTTCTGACATCACTGTCGCATTTTTTTGAGGTTAGTAGCAACTTTTACTAAATGACTGTCAGAATCACTTTGAGGTCGTTCGAAACTCTTACTACATTACTGTAAGCATCACTGAGTTTATTAGCAACTATCACTACATTACTGTTAGCATCATTTTGAGGTTAGTGGCAACTCTTACTACATGACTGTCAGCATCACTTTGACGTTGTTCCAAACTCTTACTACATTACTGTAAACATCACTGAGTTTATTCGCAACTTTCACGACGTTACTGTTAGCATCATTTTGAGTTCAATAGCAATTCTTACGACATCACTGTCAGAATCATTTTTAATTTACTCGCAACTTAAACCACATGGCTGTCAGCATCACTTTGAGGTTATTCGAAACTTTCACTCCATTACTGTTAGCATCATTTTGAGTTCATTAACAATTCTTACTTCATCACTATCGCATTATTTTGAGGTTCGTAGCAACTCTTACTACATGACTGTCAGCATCACTTTTAGGTTGTTCGAAACACTTACTACATTACTGTAAACATCACTGAGTTTATTCGCAACTTTCACTACGTTACTGTTAGCATCATTTTGAGTTCAATAGCAATTCTTACGACATCACTGTCGCAATATTTTGAGGTTCGTAGCAACTCTTACTACATTGCTGTAAGCATCACTTGAGTTTATCGCAACTATCACAACATTACTGTTAGCATCATTTTGAGTTCATTAGCAATTCTTACAACATCACTGTCCCATCAGTTTGAGATCATTACCAATTCTTCTGACATCACTGTCGCATTATTTTGAGGTTCGAAGAAATTTCCCACAATGCAATAGGGCGGCGTTTGGTCAGTGTTGAGCAGGCGTCAGTCTGACAATGATGTCATATTATTGTGTCATCACCTGACCAGACCCAAAAGTAGGCTCAGGTATCTGTTTCTTCTCAATGCTAATGTCTGCTAGCTTAGTCTGCTACTTTGATGGCTCTGCCTGCTCAAAGGTCCAGACCCCTGGATGTGGTGGTTCCTACCTGAACGTAGATTCTGTCAGCTCATGTTGTTAAATCAACTCACCAGGAACACCAGTAGATTTCAATGGACTGACAATGAGTCTCATTGAATGGGTGTCTCGTCCAACGAGAAACAATCAGTCTCAGGTTGAAGCTCATCAATGAGGTCTTGTGGATCAGTGGCTTGCATGAATGAATGAGTTGGAAGACTTCTTGGAAATTAAAGAGGATTTAATACAATTAAGAAAACACTTAAGACAGAGTGATAATTCCAGCAGAGTAATTAAGGCCCATATTGAGTAGCAGGTATGAATTAGCCTGGATTTATCTGAGCTTCAAGTAGACGGCTAAGAGGCAGGTGGAAAGGTGTGTAGGATGAACGATGGTGACCTCCAACCAAATGAAGAGGACTGAGTGGAGGCTGACCAGCTCTACGGAGTCAGGCGGAGTTTGGCAGCGAGACAGGAGTCCAGGCCTGAATCGGTGAAAACCAACGTAACCGGCTGACGTTCTCAGCTGGATTCTCCCATCGATGTACGACGCCTCTCCAACGAACTGGTGGGAGGACGGCCTCCAAAGCCTCCACCTCGTCGACCGTGGCTCCCGCTGAGATTCGCTCGATGAAGAAGGGAAGCGCGTTGATTGGCTACCCTCTGGTCTCAGGCTGCTGGCTGCCTGGACTAAGCTGCTCTTCTCCGACACAAAGGTGGCTTCTCTCTCTTCAAGGCTCACAGGAGGTCAAGAGTGTAGCGACCGTGAGCCGAGATCGATGATGAATTATAAAAATAGAAAATCAAAAAATAAATTAGAGGAATAGAAAAGAAAAGGGGAGGAGCCGGACCAGCTGCTCTAGGAGCTCACACACAAAGGGCAGAAACAAGAAGCACTGAAGAGAGCGCCAGCAGTGGATGGTGCCACCACTGTTACAGTAAACTGGTCCGCCTCCGAGCAGTGACCTTTGACCTGTGAGGGGTTGTTGGCCAATCAGCACACTTTGCTGTCTTCAGTCCTTCTCAGATATCAACAAATGAAGCTGGTTGAACAGACAGCAATCATCATCACTCAGAGACATCACCTGGAGAGGAAGACTGCTCAGAGTTCTGACAATGACAGTGAAGAGGCAAGGAGAGATGGACAACCACAGACAGTGAAACATTCGGAACATCATGTTTCTACACGCGTGTGTGTGTGTGTGTGTGTGTGTGTGTGTGTGTGTGTGTGTGTGTGTGTGTGTGTGTGTACATGTAGACTTTCTCTTGTGACAGCTGATTTGGTTTGGAATCCATCTTAGTCAGGAAATTTGGAGAAAAGTTTGGAGAAAATTTGGAGTTTGATCAAAATCTTGAACTGACAGTAGAAATATCCTTTTGTATGTTGACCTTTGTTGACAGAAGTCACTTTAGCTTGGCAGTGAAAAGAATGGCTGCTAGCTTGACAAAGAACTGCACAAACCAGGTTCAAGCTGGACTTTGGACCCTGGTATCTGCAACGACTCCATCAACTCCTAATCTAGCAGCTCTGCTGGGTCCAACTATTTTACAGAACATTTGACAGACCTGTGGAGCAGTGAGGACACACATGAGTTGATCACATGATCCACTGAAGCGCCATATTACCTGCCACTGAGGTCACCAACATGAGCTGGAGTTGGGAATCTTGAACTGAACCTGGTATCACAGCGACCCCTACTGCTGCAAAATGGAAAAGCAACACTGAACCAAGTACAGGATTGGAGGGAGACTGATGGTCGCTGTTTGGGTTTTTGAAGAACAAGGAGGGCGTTGGTTCAAGCTGGATTCTCAGAGACTATTTCCCAAACCTCTACATTGGCATCTACGCTGTCATCCAGTCATGTGACTGAAGTCATCCAGTCACATGACTGAGGTCATCCAGTCATGTGACTGAAGTCATCCAGTCAGGTGACTGAAGTCATCCAGTCATGTCAGTGATGTCACTCTGCAGGACTGTCACTGCCATCACATTCTAGAAAAGAATCCAGACTCCACATTTCTGGGGCAGTTTTGGTCTTTAAACACTTTACAGTTCCAGGAGATTTAGTCTGGCTCAAGATCTTCAGATCAACCCAGGACAGAAGGCTATGACTCCATTGGATTGTGTAGTTGGAGCATTCAGAGATCTGGTGGATCTCAGTAGGAGCTGTATTTATCCACTGAATGATCCTGGTCAATGTGATCCTGCTCCTCCATCTCTAAGGCTGACAGAGCAGGAGGACCTGACTGAGAAGAAAGCTGCACTTGAGCAGCTTCAGTCTCTGTGTGACAACACACAGGCAGAAAACCAGAATTTGAGGAAACAAGTTTCTACTCTTGAACGTGAGAATAAAAGAGCAATCCAGGAGCTCCAGAACCTCACTGCTGTGGTGGCCAACCTCCAAACGGTCCAGGACAAGAACCAGACTCAGATAGAAGACCTGAACGCAACAGTCCACAGTCTTCAGCATGAGGGGAGGAAGGTTGATGGAGAGAACAATGAGCTCAGAAAAGAGCTGACCCACGTTCAGTCTCTGAGGGAGAGTGAACAGGTGGAGATGAAATGTCTTGAGGAAGACCTGACTGAGAGGAAAAGTGCACTTGATCAGCTTCAGTCTCTGTGTGACAAGAGATGGACAGAAAACCAGAATTTGTGGGGACAGGTTTCTAGTCTTGGACAAGAGAAGATTATTGCATATCAGCTGGTAGAGAACATGTCTGCCATGGTGGGCAACCTTGAATCTGTGAGGGAGGAGAACCAGACTCAGATCAGAGACCTGAACACACAAGTCCACAATCTTCAGCTTGAGGTGAAGATGGTTTACAAGGAGAAGTGTGACCTCAAGTGTGAGCTCAACTCCATCCAGGCAGAGAAGAACAAAATGAGAGAAGAACTCACTGAGAAGAAGACGACTCGTGAACAGCTGAGGTTCCAGAGTGAGGAGAGAGGCAGAAAATGGATGTTTGAGGAGACGAGTTTCTACTGCATCTCAGGAGACAGACACCTTCACTGCTGAGTTGGCCCACCTTGAATCAAGGAAGGACCAGGACCCCACAAAGACTGGCAGTCTGAACGGTGAAGTTCAGAGTCTTCTATGTGCAGTGAGAACACAAAAGAAGAAAAGGAGCAGTGCTCAGTGGGAAATCCTGGGAAATCTTCATGATTTAAAAAGCTGTTTGAAAGAGGAAAATCATGACCTTCAAGTGAAGGTCCAGCAAACTTCTGAAGAGCAAGCAGACTCTCCCCTACGTCCAGCCAGAGAAGAGCAAACAGACTCTCCCCTACGTCCAGCCAGAGAAGAGCAAGCAGACTCTCCCCTACGTCCAGCCAGAGGAGAGCAAGCAGACTCTCCCCTACGTCCAGCAAGAGAAGAGCAAACAGACTCTCCCCTATGTCCAGCCAGAGAAGAGCAAGCAGACTCTCCCCTACGTCCAGCCAGAGAAGAGCAAGCAGACTCTCCCCTACGTCCAGCCAGAGAAGAGCAAACAGACTCTCCCCTACGTCCAGCCAGAGAAGAGCAAACAGACTCTCCCCTACGTCCAGCCAGAGAAGAGCAAACAGACTCTCCCCTACGTCCAGCCAGAGAAGAGCAAGCAGACTCTCCCCTACGTCCAGCCAGAGAAGAGCAAACAGACTCTCCCCTACGTCCAGCCAGAGAAGAGCAAACAGACTCTCCCCTACGTCCAGCCAGAGGAGAGCAAGCAGACTCTCCCCTACGTCCAGCCAGAGAAGAGCAAGCAGACTCTCCCCTACGTCCAGCCAGAGAAGAGCAAACAGACTCTCCCCTACGTCCAGCCAGAGAAGAGCAAACAGACTCTCCCCTACGTCCAGCCAGAGAAGAGCAAACAGACTCTCCCCTACGTCCAGCCAGAGAAGAGCAAACAGACTCTCCCCTACGTCCAGCCAGAGAAGAGCAAACAGACTCTCCCCTACGTCCAGCCAGAGGAGAGCAAGCAGATGCTCTCATATGTTCTTCTGCAGAGGAGCGACGGGATTCTGCTGCATGTCCTGCAACTGAAAAGCAGAATGATGGGGGCACCCTGGAGACTGGAACCTGCTGCGGGTCAAACCAGAGGTCTACTGAGCCGTGTGACATCTGGTGTAGAAGATGCTCTGTTTATGTTCACAGTTTCTTCTTTGTGTGCTTTTCCTCAACTCTGTTTTCTTTGTTTGTTATATATGATGATACCTTGAGCACCACAGCAGTTGATCCCAGCTTGATTAGCTGAGTGCTTTGCAGTCTAAAGCACTTTAGTGATACCTGTGGGGTCCCTTATCCTCCCTGACCACAGGGATTCAGCCTCACTGAAGGAGAGTGAACCTTCCAGGTTGCAGCTCCTAGACTCTGGAACGCTCTCCCACTGGACATGAGGACACTGTGGACACCTTTAGAAAGAAGCTAAAGACCCATTTGTTTAGTAATATTATTGTTCATGATGGAATTGTCCCTCTGTACCTGCCCACACAGGTCAAGAGGTCAAATGATTCCCTGTTTAAAACAGCTCTTCATCACATGGATGTGCATCCCAACAGTCAGAGCTCACTGATGCTCCTATTCCCTCCAGTGTGAGGCACTAGGAGTGACTGATGAGGGTCAGGGGGGTCAGGTTAGTCTAGATAGTGGGTCTGTATGAGGTTGTTAGGGAGGGATAAGGTAGTGGCAGAGTTCAGGCTGTAGTTGTGCTCCAACAGTTGAGACAGGGCAGGAAAAAAAATGACCTCCTGATGGCGTTAGGAGTGATTCTTACAAGAACCAATCAATAAAAGTGGGTGGTGACCTGCTCATGTGACGCTTGTGTCGATGATTACTGGGTCTCCTCCATGCTCATTTATCATGAATGAATCCCTCTGAGTAAAACACCTGATGACTCCTGAGTTGTTTCACAAAATGTGTGTGTGTGTGTGTGGGCAATATGTGTTATGGTTGTTATGGAGTTTAAGGTTATTATCTCTGTTTCTTGTGTCTTTGTCTTTGTTGTCCTCCCATTCGTCCGTCCTGGATTTTTGACCTTGGTTGCAGGAAGCGTGTGACCTCAACTCCTTTTTCTGTGTTGCTGAACGTAGAGCCTTGCTTCATTGTGCTCGCTAAAGTGTGATCCTCCCTGCTTATTCCTTATTTCGTTGACTAATTACCCACCAAAAATTAATACCTAATTGCTTTATTTGGCTGAAGTTTAAAAGACCATCATTCTTGTAGCAACAGTCTTTCTGCCTTGTAAACACGCTAAGCTAACGATGGCTTCTCCCTCTTGTTCTCCTCTCTCCTGCTCAGGGTGCCACATGTTTTCTTCCTCCTCTGCCTCCTTTAGTGATACTGATCAGTGTGTTAAATGTAGTTTTCTTGTTGTGTTGGAGGTGAGGCTTAGCGAGGTTGAATTGGACCTGCAGCGGCTCTGCACCAAAAGCTGCAAGAGCTAGCCAGCCCTCACTAGCTGGTGCAGACCAACTTAGCTTAGCTCCTAGCTTAGGCCTAACTAGCGCTTCCCCAGCAGCTCCCATGCATCTGGGAGAGCGCCAAGAAAAGTTGGGCCTAAGCTAGGATGTGCTTGCTCATGAAGAATTGTTGGGTGTAAATTCATTTAAGGAGTGTTGAGCATTCATCACCCAGCAGCTCCTCTGATCAACAGAACAAGTTAAAGTATTCTGGAGAATGAGGGCATCGATCCCTCTACCTCTCACATGCTAAGCGAGCGCTCTACCATTTGAGCTAATGGACGTTGACCTTCATGCATGGTTGAATGAGCGTCACCAGTTGAAGCTTCTCTGGTTGACCAATGTAATGGAGACCAAGGTTTCCATGACATCAATGATTAATTGAAGGTAGCATTTGTCTTGGTATTAACAGTTTATGTAAATTAGAGGATCACACACATGTTAATGGTCAGGTTTATTGAATCAGCAAACATGTGAAACATTTTCTATGCCATGTGTTCCAGGGAGGGACCTGGGAAGCACAGGGGGACCGGCCATCCTGCCTGTGGAAAATGAAGACCCCAGTGTCAGTCAGTGGTAATCTCTGTGCAAGGCCTGGTATTTTGTGTTGATCTAGTTTGTCTCATGTAAATGTGGCAGTTTCAGTCGTCACGTCAGTCCTCACCTCTTCCTGGTGGTTTCCTTAAAGGGGGTGGAGCCAAAAGGGGAGAGTCGCCCAAGGAAGCGCCTTAAGAGCTGTAGGTGCAAACCTTTGCTCCCAGATGGGGGAGGGGGTACAATCACAGGCAAGGTTCATTGAATGATTATGCATGTGGATGTATGATTGAGTTGGTGTAGTAGTCTGTAATCATGTATATATTTAGTCAGGTTATGTTATTGAGATGGTGCTGGTTTGATGTAAATATTGATTGTAGAGCATGATTGTGGTCTCACCTCCACTCTAGGGGCTGGTCTGTCTAATTTCCTGCAGCCAGGAGGGAATTAAAGGCAGTCAGGGGTTTTTAAATATAAGTTGATGGTGTCTCATGCAACCTCTTTCAATACTCCAGTGGTGGTTTAAGTGAAGAAAAACATGGGTTAGTCAGTAGGACTCTGTGTGTGTGTGTGTGTGTGTGTGTGTGTGTGTGTGTGTGTGTGTGTGTGTGTGTGTGTGTGTGTGTGTGTGTGTGCAATAACTACGAGTTATCTATGTATACATCAAACAATTATTCATCAATTGGATACATTGACAGTGGAAGTTCAGGTTTACTGTAATTCAGTTTGCAGACAACACAGAAAACTGCCCCTGACCCCTCCCCTCATTCTGGAGGAGGCTTGGTCCTGGATTTTTGACCTTGGTTGCAGGAAGCGTGTGACCTCAACTCCTTTTTCTGTGTTGCTGAATGTAGAGCCTTGCTTCATTGTGCTAGCTAAAGTGTGATCCTCCCTGCTAATTCCTTATTTCGTTGACTAATTACCCACCAAAAATTAATACCTACTTGCTTTATTTGGCTGAAGTTTAAAAGACCATCATTCTGGAAGCAACAGTCTTTCTGCCTTGTAAACACGCTAAGCTAACGATGGCTTCTCCCTTTTGTCCTCCTCTCTCCTGCTCAGAGTGCCACATGTTTTGTTCCTCCTCTGCCTCCTTTAGTGATACTGATAAGTGTTTTAATGCAGACTTTCCTTTGTGACAACCGATTTGATTTGGAAACCATCTCATCTAAATCTCCCTCCAAAAACCCTCTTCTGCAACTTTGTACCCAAGTTGTCTCCTCATCAGGCACCACAGTATCCAGTAGGTTCAGTTAAAACAGTCATCAGTGATTAATGTTCATGTTCAATGATGAGGTTTTGATTTATTCTTCCAGAATCATCTGAACAAACCCTCCTCAACACAGTGAAACCTTCATCTGACAGGAGGAGTTTCTTTTCCCAGTGATTCCACTGGTAAAGTGAAAAGCTTCGTTCATCAGACTGGTCTGATAGGATCAACTACTGGTTGCTCTTGAGCGGAAACAGCAACCTGTCAGGAAACATTAGTCAGATCAAAGCCAAGATTAAAGCAAGAGCCTCCAGATCAAAGAGAGAATTGATGATGATGTCATCAGGGGGCTTTGATAGTGTATTTATTTGTACCTAGAATTCTGTCTTTGATCTCAGGAGGACATGAAAGAAACACAATAGAGGAAAGTATAAGAGAGCACATTCAACTTCATTAGAAACACTGTTCAACAGTAGAATTTGTTTGAAACATTTTACAACACTGAGATTTTTGTATTTTCAGTTTAATTCTAACTTTAAACTGGGCATGAACATTTTTAGTCGTTCATATTCTAATATACAGAGGAAGTCATGACATTCCCTTTTTTTTAACCTGTCCTGTTCAGGAAATGGAAATGGAAATTTAGCTGCTATGTTGAATCAGAAAAACCTTTTGAAGTCTACTTTTGCTTCAGTCAGAAAGTGGACTGTTGTTAACTCTCACAATGGTTGGTGATTGTGGAGGAAGACAAAATCCTTATGAACCTCTTTTTAACAGACACACATTTCTAAAATGCAGGTTCATTTTATTTTGTTCTTTTAGCAGAGGATGGTTTTGATCCATCGACCTCTGGGTTCTGGGCCCAGCACGCTTCCTCTGCTCCTCTCTGCTCTACCATTGACTGAACAGTCCTTTTTTTAGGAGAGCATTCTCTGTCTTTGTCTCTGCCCTGCTCTCCTGCTCTCTTTCCCCCAAACCGGTCAAAGCAGAAGGCCGTCCCCACTGATCCTGGATCTGCTCCACGTTCCTGCCTGTTAAAAGGAAGGTTTTCATCACCACTGTTGCAGGATGTGCTTGCTGGTGGAGAATTGTTGGGTGGAGGTTCATTGAAGGAGTTTGGTGCTGGACCTGCTCTACTAGTAAAGAGTCATGAGAGAACTTTTGTTGTGACTTCACACACACACACACACACACACACACACACACACACACACACACACACACACACACACACACACATTCATTTCTTCCTGCCATGAACACAGACTGTGTTTAATGTTAACAAAAATTCTACTTTGTCAGTGAATTAATTCAGTCTGCAGAACCTCCTCATTGTGTTTGGTTCCATGGTGGAATGGTGAGCACTCTGGACTCTGGATCCAGTGATCCCAGTTCAAGTCTCAGAAGGACCTTCCTGTCTGGAAGGTGTCCCATGTAACAAACTGGTCAAGAGATGCAATGTGGTTCAAATGTTCTGGTTCATTTCTTCCTGCCATGAACTCAGACAGTGTGTTTAATGTTAACAATTAAAAATTCTACTTTGTCAGTGAATTAATTCAGTCTTCGTCTAAGTGTCTGTCAGGATGGCTGAGCGGTCTAAGGCGCTGAGTTCAGGTCGCAGTCTCTCCTGGAGGCATGGGTTCAAATCCCACTTCTGACAAAGGACATTTTCTCCACATTCCTATGCATCCACAGTGGTACATTCCAAACCCAGTTGAAGCTGCTCTCCACTGATGGGAGTGAGTGGTTGAACTGGCAGCAGAGGAGGCAAAGGAGCTTCCCTGTGACGGTCCAACATCGCCAGGTTTCCTCCAACATGGAGCAGCCACCAAACTCTAACTTCAATGTTGGATCAAAGTCAACTGAAGGAATGTGTTTGGTTCAAAAACCCATTTGTGTTCATCCTTCAATTCACATTTTGTCCATTAACTTCATCATCAGAGTCTCCATCTCATCACATGACTAAAGTCTGGGTTCTGTGTTGGTGGTAAACATCCTTCCACTCACCCAGGCTCCCCACTGGTCTGCACGCAGAAATGCATATTTTACTGGTTTAACCAGTTCCTCAAGTAGTTTAGGAAAAAAGACACTTTGTTTGCTCCTGTAAAGGTCCCACTTTGGGTCGTAACACTTTTTTCCTGACTGCTTGACGTCTCAGTCAGAACAGCTGAGATGAGAACTGAATGTCTGGATTTCTTCCTGACATCATCAGGGTCTGAGGAGTTCATGAAAAAAAGGATTCAGTCAGATGGGAGTTAGAACTTGGAGACCAAAGAAGGAACCTCCAAATTCAGGACCCTGAGATCAAAGTGAACGCTCTGATCTCAGAGGTCTGGGATATTTCACATCCTGATGGCCCTCCAAAATAAGAGCCCTGTGTTACTGTCTAAAAATCGTCATTCGTTTGTGAAAAAATCAGGGTAGGTTTGTCAGACTTTGTCAGACCTTTCCCCAAATCATCATTTGTTTGTGGAAATTAGATCCAGAAAACCACTGCAGTCCCTCGTACATGCTTAGTGCCATAGTTTGTCTCACTTGTTTCATCTTTGATGGTTCCATGGTGGAATGGTGAGCACTCTGGACTCTGAATCCAGTGATCCCAGTTCAAACCTCAGTGGGGCCTCCAGCAGGTCTCTGACAGGTGTTGATAGAGGAGTTGTGGCTGCTGACTACAGTGGAAGACACCATCAACAATGATGTGTAGAAGCTCTCAGCTCCTTCAGTCACATGACTGGGTCATCCTGTCATGTCAGTGATGTCACTTGGCAGGACTGCCATTGCATTCTTAATTCTGTAACATCTGAGATTAAAATCTATGGAATTACAACCAACAAGCAGTCAAACACCTGATCAGATGCTCCTTCATCAGGCTGAGAAGAATCAATCTAAACTGGGATGAAGAAAATTAACTGAGAGGAGAAACCTCCTGATTGGATGACATGGACCCACCTGATCCATGTCAGCCTTGCTGGAGCAGAAAGAGGTGGATCAGAGGAATCAGTGGATCAAGACTCAGGTGGCAGATGAAGAATCTCTTTATTCACAATGGAGTCAGAGAAATCTTCCAACGTGAGAGAACGTGACAGACCATTTTATACCAAAGACAGGCTGTGTGTGTGTGTGTGTGTGTGTGTGTGTGTGCGTGTGTGTGCGTGTGTGTGTGTGTGTGTGTGCGTGTGTGTGTGTGTGTGTCCCTACTGACTGGAAACTGAATAATAACCAGAGTAACTTTTATCTTTGACCAAGTCTGGTTGACTCACTAAATTCATAACTGAAGTGATTATTTAATTAATAAACAGAACATGTGTCTAAAGTCATGATCAAATTAATGTAAAATCTGAGCAACGAGGGTTTGAAAATGTTCAAATGAGCCAAACCAATGTTGACAGTTAAAAGAAGCCAATGTGGGAGGATTCTTTCTGTCTCAGCAGTAAAGACCAATCCCACAGCTCACGTGAAGCATCAGGTCCTCTGTGAGAGGTGGGAATCCAACCAGGGACCTTTAGATCCACACCAGTCTTCCCTGACCTCATAGAAACTGGAACCTTTCAACAAATAAATTCAAATTCAACTCAGCAGCAACTCTAGAACAGTTGCTAACTTGCTAATTCCTGTTAGCTCCAGATCAGACAATGCAGGCTCACCTTCACGCTTGGTTGTACGACCGTCACCAGTTGAAGCTTCTCTGGTTCAACAAACTCTGGGGACTCAAGACACAAGTCAGCACCGGTGCAGGTCCAGATCCAGATGTTAGCTGAGGGGGACAATGGCTTACGGGAGCTCCAGGGAGCTGGTTTGAACTGGTCCCTCATCTCTGTGAGTAGAAACCATCTGAGGTGGAGGGTGAAGATCTGCTTTGACCTCCTGATCTCCCAGTAAAGCCAGTATAGATGTTGAGCTTGGAGGAGTTGATGGCCTCCTTCATCTTCTTGTTGGAGATGTTTGCTAAACTCAGCACCACCACAGATCAGAGGAAAGTCCACTTGTCAGCTGGACACTGGAGTTTCTTGTGACCTGCAGGATCTTAGTTGTGGTGGCAGCAGGCCTGTTCCAAGAGCTTTGCTCACATTCCTGATCAGGCTTCATCATGGTTCTGGACCACTGAGTGATAGAAGCTGATCCTGGGGGTGGACTGTCTTTAGGGGGCTGAGGTGTCTGGTGGTCTTGGTGGACCCTCTGCATCTCAAGCTGAGACCACAGAGTCCTGTGTTCTTGAGTCATTGTCTATAGTCTCTGTTGTTGGAGCGCTCGGTGTGGTCCCTGATGGTCTAGTGGCTAGGATTTGGCGCTTTCACCGCCGCGGCCCGGGTTCGATTCACGGTCAGGGAATGAGTTATTTAGAGGTTGAGGGAGAGGTGATCAAGTGGTCCACATGATGGTGGAGGTGATGAACTGTGAATCCATCATGGCTCCACTCTCACCCCCATTGTAGTGTTCTTGGTTCACTCTGCCATGGCCCCATGTTGAAGGGTGACTGTCTCATTCAGGTTCAACCCTTTGTTAGACTATTAAGTCACTGACTCCTGCAAGGACAAACTCTGTAATCTTCCTTCATAGCTTTGGTTCCTTGCAGCACAGAAAGTCCATTCACTGATGTAGGAACTGGAAAACTTAGAGCTCCAGTCCTCGGTTCCTTGCACCAAAGAAAGGAGGGAAATGCAATCAATGTTGAATTCATTTACATTTCTTATATTTGATCAAAGCTAGAACTTAAGAAGCTGCCATCGACCTTGATGATCAACTCCTTCACTGTGTAGTTCAAAGTCCCTGGTTTCATTTGTGTCAGGACTTCAGAAGCTCCAATCCTCTCTAAGTTCTCGTGAGAGTGGAAGAGATTATAAATGAGAGAAGCAGGGCCCTCACTCAGAACTGAACCAGCTCAGTTGGGAGAGCCTTAGACTGAAGATCTAAAGGTCCCTGGTCCGATCCCAGGTTTCAGCAGAGGCGCAGCATTGACTTTACTTTCCAGTGGAGGAACTGCAGACATGAAGGAAACTAACATCTTGTCCTGTGCATTCTTGTGACATTCAGGACATTTTTGGAGCCTCTTGTTGGATTTTGCCACAGAGAATCAGAGCCAATCAAAAGCATGGTGGACTTTAACATGGAGGACTGAACAAGTCAAGAAAGCATCAGTTTGACCTTCACAGGTGTTTCTGTTCCTGTCTCAATGCTGTAGAAAGAGCCTGAGGAGCTCAGACGGTAGAGCATCAGACTTTTAATGTGAGGGTCCAGGGTTCAAGTCCCTGTTCAGGTGCTGTGGAGGTTCCAGTGTTTGACAACATGGTACTGGATGAAGTTTAGTGTTGAACAAACTGTCATCATCAAAAGTAGAAGTGTTCTTGTCTTGCCACTGTGAGACAGTCGCTAGAAAAGTGACCACTAATAATTTCATGTGGCATGCAATTAACAAAAGACCTACATTGATGGTCGAGGGGGGTGGAGCCTATCCCAGCATCTACAGGCCAGAGGTGGGGTTCACCCTGGACAGGTCGCCAAAACCATTCACACTCACATCTGCAGTCAATTTAGAGTGTCCAATCAGCCTCATCCCAAATTACATGTCTTTGGACGGTGGGAAGAAGCTGGAGTACCCAGAGAGAACCCACGCATGCACGGGGAGAACATGCAGATTCTGCACCCGAGCCTGGACTCAAATCCAGAACCTTCTTGCTGTGAGGCCACATTGCTGACCACTAAACCATCATGCTGCCGTGGTCTCATATACTTTTCTAAATTGTGTTTCTTTCATGTCCTCCTGAGATCAAAGACAGAATTCTAGTTACTGTCAAAGCCCTGATGACATCATCAGGAATTCTGACTTTGATCTGGAGACTCTTGCTTTAATCTGAATTTGATCTGACTAATGTTTTAGTTTAGGTTGCATGAAACCGACCACCTGATTTCTCCTGATGGACTGGTGACCTGTCCAGGGTGAACCCTGCCTCTTGAACAATGTCACCTGGGATCACCCCCCCCCCCCCCCGTGACCCTTAAAGGATAGAACAGAAAGTGGATGGAGGGATGGACTCAACACTGAAATCAGCTGATCTGATCCACATTCTAATGTTTCCTGTCCCTCTTTAGGAGTCAATGAGAATAGTAGTGTATATAATAATGTATATCCAACCTTGTAGTATCTTTCCAAAGCTTTTAGTATTTCTTCTTGTTTCTACTTGTAGTTTTAGTGTCTGGATCTTTTCTTTTGATGTCCTGCTGTCTGCTCTTTGCTTTTGGAGCTTCCTTCAACAACTACCAGGCCTCCTGGGTACTGTAGGAAACATGGTCAAGTTCTTCTGACTTCTCCAGGAACGTCCTGCTCACATTGGTCTGTCTTCATTTTGACTCCTCCCACTGCCACAATGACCAGCCTTTATACTCTTGGTGACTGGGGCCCTGGTTGCTGCAGGCCTCAACACCAGCCTGTGGTTGTGAGCAGGGCAGAACAGAACTGACAGTATCTCCCATGCAGGACCTGGGTCAGCACCTGCTGCCAGCTGGGGCACCGCTTTAACCTGGACCCCTAGAAGATCTTCTCCAGGAACTGGCCTTTTTGGTTCCATCAAGGCCTGAGAGGATGGTGAAGAGTGATCCTCCACCAGGCAGCACAGTCAGCAGCAGCCATTTTGTTCCACTAGAATCAAGTATGATAGTGAAAGACTGGTGAGTACTTGCTAACTAACACTTCCTGTTTTTGTTGCTATTCTTCCATGAATGTGCTCATGTTGGCTGGTCCCCAACCACAGTTTCAAAGCCATGATGACATCTTTCATCAACAATCAGACTTATTTTTTCTCTATTAGGACAAATAAGGTT
This sequence comes from Aulostomus chinensis, assembly GCF_037954235.1. NCBI lineage: Eukaryota > Metazoa > Chordata > Actinopteri > Syngnathiformes > Aulostomidae > Aulostomus > Aulostomus chinensis. Next base: position 50,870,399 of record NC_141320.1, on the reverse strand, counting down.
TCAACTGACACGGCTGGCCAACGTCCTGGAGTTCATTCAGCCTGGAGAACCAGGTGCTGGTTCCTTCTTTTACCAGGCAGGAACGGGCAGCAGATCCAAGATCAGTAGGTGAAGATGTCTGCTTTGACTGGTAGGAGGAAAGAGAGCAGGAGAGCTGGTCAGAGACTCTCTGACCAGGGTCAGGGGTCAAGGGTCTCTGTTGTTGGCTCCACCCCCTTTAAGGAAACCACCAGGAGGAGGTGAGGACTGACCGTGACGACTGAAACTGCCACATTTACATGAGACAAACTTGATCAACACTAAATACCAGGCCTTGCACAGTGACTCCCACTGACTGACACTGGGGTCTTCATTTTCCACAGGTAGGATGGCCGGTCCCCCTGTGCTTCCCAGGTCCCTCCCTGGAACACATGGCATAGAAAATGTTTCACATGTTTGCTGATTCAATAAACCTGACCATTAACATGTGTGTGTGCCAATAATTTACATAAACTGTTAATACCAAGACAAATGCTACCTTCAATTCATCATTTATGTCATGGAACCCTTGGTCTCCATTACATTGGTCAACCAGAGAAGCTTCAACTGGTGACGCTCATTCAACCATGCATGAAGGTCAACCTGCATCATCTGCTGTGCTCCTTAACAGGGGAATTAGCTCAAATGGTAGAGTGCTAGCTTAGCATGTGAGAGGTAGAGGGATCGATCCCCTCATTCTCCAGAATACTTCAGCTTGTTCTGTTGATCAGAGGAGCTGCTGGGGGATGAATGCTGATGTTTGTCCACTGCTGTGATAAAGTGTCCCCCTGTTACTGAGATGTGAATGAACACCTGCTCAGGTCAAAGCTGCAATGAAGTCAAGTCATCACCCTGTAAAGCACCAAATAACAAAAGTTACACTTTACAAGTAGAACAGGTCCAGTTCAACACTCCTTAAATGAATTTACACCCAACAATTCTTCATGAGCAAGCACATCCTAGCTTAGGCCCAACTTTTCTTGGCGCTCTCCCAGATGCTTGGGAGCTGCTGGGGGAGCGCTAGTTGGGCCTAAGCTAGGCGCTAAGCTAAGGTGGTCTGCACCAGCTAGTGAGGGTTGGCTAGCTCTCGCAGCTTTGGTGCAGAGCCGCTGCAGGTCCAATTCAACATAGCTAAGCCTCACCTCCAACACAACAAAAAAACTACATTTAACACACTTATCAGTATCACTAAAGGAGGCAGAGGAGGAACAAAACATGTGGCACCCTGAGCAGGAGAGAGGAGGACAAGAGGGAGAAGCCATCGTTAGCTTAGCGTGTTTACAAGGCAGAAAGACTGTTGCTACAAGAATGATGGTCTTTTAAACTTCAGCCAAATAAAGCAGTTAGGTATTAATTTTTGGTGGGTAATTAGTCAATGAAATAAGGAATTAGCAGGGAGGATCACACTTTAGCTAGCACAATGAAGCAAGGCTCTACGTGCAGAAACACAGAAAAAGGAGTTGAGGTCACAGGCTTCCTGCAACCAAGGTCAAAAATCCAGGACGGACGAATGGGAGGACGACAAAGACAAAGACACAAGAAACAGAGATAATAACCATAAACTCCATAACAACCATAACAAATATAACCATACAGAACATATAGAACAAATATAACAAGAAAAGCATGAAAAAATATGTCACCTCTGGTCAAATACCCTGATTTGCATTTGTGTCTGTCAGCATTTTCATTTTCATGTTAAAGCCTCCAGAATGAGGGGAGGGGTCAGGGGCAGTTTTCTGTGTTGTCTGCAAACTGAATTACAGGAAACCTGAACTTCCACTGTCAGTGTATCCAATTGATGAATAATTGTTTGATCTATACATAGATAACTTGTAGTTATTGCACACACACACACACACACACACACACACACACACATATACACACACACACGCACACACACACACATTTTGTGAAACAACTCAGGAGTCATCAGGTGTTTTACTCAGAGGGATTCATTCATGATAAATGAGCATGGAGGAGACCCAGTAATCATCAACACAAGCGTCACATGAGCAGGTCACCACCCACTTTTATTGATTGGTTCTTGTAAGAATCACTCCAAACGCCATCAGGAGGTCATTTTTTGTCCTGCCCTGTCTCAACTGTTGCTTGAGTCATTGTGTATCCTGGCTGCATTCAGTGCTTTCACCGCTGCAGCCCAGCATGATTGGCTGTCAGGACAGGTGTTATTAAGAATGGTAGAGGGGACAGTTTTGGCAGGACAAGTTGCTCCACATTCAGGAGATGGTGGGAATTTTAAAGGCTGGTGACAAACTCCTTCATTGTGGGAGGTTCAGAGTCCCTGGTTTGACTGCAGCTTTGACCTGAGCAGGTGTTCATCCACATCTCAGTAACAGGGGACACTTTATCACACCAGTGGACAAACATCAGCATTCATCACCCAGCAGCTCCTCTGATCAACAGAACAAGTTAAAGTATTCTGAGAATGAGGGCATGGATCCCTCTACCTCTCACATGCTAAGCTAGCACTCTACCATTGGAGCTAAGTCCCTGCTAAGGAGCAGCAGATGATGGAGGTTGACCTTCATGCAGGGTTGGATGACCTTCACCAGTTGGAGCTTCTCTGGTTGACCAACATGTGGAATCTCTGTCAATACTCCAGTGGTGGTTTAAGTGGTGATAATATGGGTTAGTGACTGGGAGGGTGTGTGTGTGTGTGTGTGTGTGTGTGTGTGTGTGTGTGTGTGTGTGTGTGTGTGTGTCAGTGTTGTGTCAGGATGGCGCTACACTCCCCACCATGAGGGGCAGTGTGGCAGACGATAGTGAGTGGTCACCTAGCAGTAGACCTGGTCCGACCCTTCTCCGTCCTTTCCACTTCCTCTCCCTCCTTTACAGAGCTGACAGCCGTGCGTGGTGGAGTCTCGCTGGTCAGCAGATCGGTTACAAACAAAGGTATGCATGCTTGCTCTGCTCCATTATTCAGTGTCCTGGGCCCCATGTTTACTCCAGTTTTGCTCCGTCCAGCGGTGTGGTGTTACCGGGAGCTGGGCTGTCTCCCTGGGGCCGGTGTGTGCGTGGTGCGCTCTCTGGGGGTAAGACGCGTAGTTGTCTGCCTTTCATATCAAGCTGCCGATGGTCTGTGGTGTTCTGATTATCCTCTCCCGGCCATCGTTTGTGTAGTCTGGGCTGCGGGCTTCCTCCTCCTGCCTCGTCTGACACCACGATTCTGCTCTGCGGTAGGAAATGTTTATTCTTAGCTTTTGTTATTCTGTAATGTCCTTCATCCACATTTTAATTAGGTGAACTTGTTTATTTTGCAGTGCGCAGCCGTCAATTGCTGCTGTGAGCCTCGCTGCTGTTTTGGTTCTTCTTCTCTTCTCCTCGTCTTCAGTCTGTATTCTTGCTGATTCGGCTCATAACGGCTCTGATCCCAGTAACGGCGGTTAAAGCCGTGCACTACGGCCTTTATAAGAGCCTCAACGTGGGCCAAGAGAGGGCATCCCGACCCTCATCGGTGCTGAGCCATCCCCCTTGGAGACTGGTTTTAATTAGAGGGGGAGACATTTCCTTAATTACTTGAGTTTATTCCTTTTCTATTTGTTATTTCTTTCTTTGAATTATTATTGTTAGTTTTTGTGGGTTACATTTGATTTATTGTTTAGAACCCTTATTATTATTATTATTACTATTATATTATTATTATTATTATTATTGTTGCCTTTTGCTCCCCATTTTGATCATTTGGATTTAAAACAGTTTCTTTTGGGTTATTTGTGGTAGCGATATTTAGTTCGTGTGTGAGGGTTGCCTTGATTTCATGTTTTTGATGGTGTTCTTTTCTTTTCTTTGACAGGTGTTGAGGGCCCAGAGCGGCAGCGGTCCCCCTGGTGGTGGTTCCTTATTCATGTTTTTTTGGTTTGCTGTGTCACGGGTGCAGTGTAGTTTTTTTGGATCCCTCCCCTTTTCGTTACCGCTGTCGTGGTAAGCCCCAGCCCTGTCCCCTTTTCCTTTTGGTCATTCCTCTTGCACTCCTTATTATATCCATTGGTATTCATTTAGTCTGTTGCTCATTTTAAACTATTTTTCTAATAAAAGTATTTTTATAATTGGAAATCACGGTCCTGTCCTGTTGTGTCTCTCGAACTGTGTGCCTTTGTTCAAATGGAAGCCTGGTCATTTTGAAATTTTGTTTATATCCTGGGGTGAAAGCCTCCAGGTGGCGTTGTTGGCAACTGTTCCCCACCGCTCGCCTTGCCACACTACGAACCTCAAAATAATGCGACAGTGATGTTGTAAGAATTGCTAATGATCTAAAAATGATGCTTACAGTAATGTAGTAAGAGTTGCTAATAACCTCAAAATAATGCTACAGTGATGTAGTAAGAATTGCTAATGAACTCAAAATGATGCTAACAGTAATGTAGTAAGTGTTTCGAATAACCTCAACGTGATGCTGACAGTCATGTAGTAAGAGTTGCAACGAACCTCAAAATAATGCGACAGTGATATCGTAAGAATTGCTAATGATCTCAAAATGATGCGACAGTGATTTAGTAAGAATTGCTAATGAACTCAAAATGATGCTGACGGTAATGTAGTGAAAGTTTCGAATAACCTCAAAGTGATGCTGACAGTCATGTGGTTAAAGTTGCGAGTAACCTCAAAATAATGCGACAGTGATGTTGGAAGAATGGCTAATGAACTAAAATGATGCGACAGTGATGGAGTAAGAATTGCTAATGAACTGAAAATGATGCTAACAGTAATGTAGTGATAGTTGCTAATAAACTCAGTGAGGCTTACAGTAATGTAGTAAGTGTTTCGAACAACCTCAAAGTGATGCTGACAGTCATGTAGTAAGAGTTGCTACTGACCTCAAAATAATGCGACAGTGATGTCAGAAGAATTGCTCATGTACTCAAAATGATGCTAACAGTAATGTAGTGAAAGTTTCAAATAACCTTACAGTGATGCTGAAAGTCATGTAGTGAGAGTTGCTAATAACCTCAAAATAATGCAACGATGATTTTGTAAAAATCGCAAATGATCTCAAAATGATGCGACAGTAATGTACTAAGAGCTGCTAATAACCTCAAAATAATGCGACAGTGATGTTGGAAGAATTGCTAATGAACTCAAAATGATGCTAACAGTAATGGAGTGAACGTTTCGAATACCGTCAAAGTGATGTTGACAGTAATGTGGTTAGAGTTGCAAATAACATAAAAATGATGCTGACAGTAATGTAGTAATTGTTTCGAACAACTTCAAAGTGATGCTGACAGTAATGTAGTAAGAGTTGCTACTAACCTCAAAATAATGCTACACTGATGTCGGCAGAATTGCTGATGTCATCAAAATGATGCTGACAGTAATGTAGTGATAGTTGCTAATCAACTCAGTGATGCTTACAGTAATGTAGTAAGTGTTTCGAATAACCTCAAAGTGTTGCTGACAGTCATGTAGTGTGTTGCTACGAACCTCAAAATAATGCTACATTGATGTCAGAAGAATTGCTAAAGATCTCAACATGATGCGACAGTGATTTAGTAAGAATTGCTAATGAACTCAAATTGATGCTAACAGTAATGGAGTGAACGTTTGGAATAACCTCAAAGTGATGCTGACAATCATGTAGTAAGAGTTGCTACTAACCTCAATTTAATGCTACAGTAATGTCGTAAGAATTGCTAATGAACTCAAAATGATGCTAACAGTAATGGAGTGAACGTTTCGAATAACCTCAAAGTGATTCTGACAGTCATGTAGTAAGAGTTGCTACGAACCTCAAAATAATGAAACAGTGATGTCAGAAGAATTGCTCATGAACTCAAAATCATGCCAACAGTGATGTAGTAAAAGTTTCTATAACCTCAAAGTGATGTTAACAGTCATGTAATAAGAGTTTCTACGAACCTCAAAATAATGTGACATTGATGTCAGAAGAATTGCTAATGATCTCAAAATGATGCTGACAGTGATTTAGTAAGAATTGCTAATGAACTCAAAATGATGCTAAGATTAATGGAGTGAACGTTACGAATAACCTCAAAGTGATGCTGACAGTCATGTAGTAAGAGTTGCTTAAAACCTCAAAATGATGCTGACAGTGATGTCGTAAGAATTGCTAATGAACTCAAAATGATGATAACAGTAACGTAGTGATAGTTGCTAATCAACTCAGTGATGCTTACAGTAATGTAGTAAGTGGTTCGAACAACCTCAAATTGATGCTTACAGTCATGTAGTAAGAGTTGCTACTAACCTCAAAATAATGCAACAGTGATGTCAGAAGAATTGCTAATGAACTCAAACTCATGCCAACTCTTGCTAATCAACTCAGTGATGCTTACAGTAATGTAGTAAAAGTTTCTAATAACCTCAAAGTGATGTTAACAGTCATGTAGTAAGAGTTGCTACGAACCTTTAAATAATGCAACAGTAATGTAGTAAGAGTTGCTACGAACCTAAAAATAATGCGACAGTGATGTCAGAAGAATCGGTAATGATCTCAACATGATGCGACAGTGATGTCGTAAGAATCGCTAATGAACTCAAAATGATGCGACAGTGACGTAGTAAGAATTGTAACGAACTCAAAATGATGCTAACTGTAATGTAGTGAAAGTTTCGAATAACCTCAAAATGATGCTGACAGTCATGTACTAAGAGTTTCTACGAACCTCCAAATAATGCGACAGTGATTTTTGGAAGAATTGATAATGACCTCAAAATGATGCGACAGTGATGTATTAAGAATTGCTAATGAACTCAAAATGATGCGAACAGTATGGAAGTGAAAGTTTCGAACAACTTCAAAGTGATGCTGACAGTCATGTAGTAAGAGTTGCTACGAACCTTAAAATGATGCAACAGTCATGTAGTAAGAGTTGCTATGAACCTCAAAATAATGCGAGAGTGATGTCAGAAGAATCGGTAATGATCTCAACATGATTCGACAGTGACGTCGTAAGAATTGTAATGAACTCAAAATGATGCTAACTGTAATGGAGTGAAAGTTTGGAATAACCTCAAAGTGATGCTGACAGTCATGTAGGAAGAGTTGCTACGAACCATAAATAATGCAACAGTAATGTATTAAGAGTTAATACGACCTTCAAAATGATGTGACAGTGATGTAGTAAGAATTGCTTATGATCTGAAATGATGGGACAGTGATGTAATAAGAATTGCTAATGAACTCAAAATGATGCTAACAGTAATGTAGTGATAGTTGCTCATCAACTCAGTGATGCTCACAGTAATGTAGTAAAAGTTTCGAAAAACCTCAAAGTGATGCTGACAGTCATGTAGTAAGAGTTACTACGAACTTCAAAATGATGTGACAGTGATGTAGAAAGAATTGCTTATGATCTGAAATGATGGGACAGTGATGTAGAAAGAATTGCTAATGAACTTGAAATGATGCTCACAGTAATGTAGTGAAAGTTGCGAGTAACCTAAAAATGATGCTGACAGTAATGTAGTAAGAGCTGCTGATAACCTCAAAATGATGCTACAGTGTTGTCGGAAGAATTGCTAATGAACTCAAACTGATGTTGACGGTAATGTAAGAAGAGTTGAAACTAACCTCAAAATGATGTGACAGTGATGTTGTAAGAATTGCTAATGAACTCAAAATGATGCTAACAGTAATGTAGTGATAGTTTCGAATAACCTCAAAGTGATGCTGACAGTCATGTAATCAGAGTAGCTACGAACCTCAAAATAATGCTACAGTGATGTCAGAAGAATTGCTAATGATCTCAAAATGATGCGACAGTGATGGAGTAAAAAAATTGCCAATGAACTCAAAATGATGCGACAGTGATGTTGTAAGAATTGCTAATGACCTCAAAATGATGTTGATGGTAATCTAGTAAGAGCTGCTAATAACCTAAAAATGATGCTGACAGTAATCTAGTAAGTCTGCGAATAACCTCAAAATAATGCTACAGTGATGTAGGAAGAATTGTTAATGAAATCAAAAATGATGCTGACAGTGATGTCGTAAGAATTGCTAATGAACTCAAAATGATGCTAACAGTTATGTAGTGAAAGTTTTGAATAACCTAAAAGTGATGCTGACAGTCATGTGGTTAGAGTTGCGAGTAACCTAAAAATAATGCTACAGTGATGTCGTAAGAATTGCTGTTGAACTCAAAATGATGCTAACATTAACGTAGTGATAATTGCTAATAAACTCAGTGATGCTTACAATAATGTAGTGAGTGTTTCGAACAACCTCAAAGTGATGCTGACAGTCATGTAGTAAGACTTGAAACTAACCTCAAAATAATGATACAGTGATGTAGTAAGAGTTGCTACGAACCTAAAAATAATGCGACAGTGATGTCAGAAGAGTTGCTAATGAACTCAAAATGATGCTAACAGTAATGGAGTGAAAGTTTGGAATAACCTCAAAGTGATGCTGACAGTCATGTAGTAAGAGTTGCTACGAACCTTAAAATAATGCAACAGTGATGTCAGAAGAATTGCTAATGATCTCAAAATGATTCAACAGTGATGTCGTATGAACTGCTAAGGAACTCAAAATGATGCTAACAGTAATGTAGTGAAAGTTTCGAATCACCTAAAAATGATGCTGACAGTCTTGTTGTAAGAGTTGCTAATGAACTCAAAATAATGCTACAGTGATGTAATAAGAATTGCTAATGAACTCGAAATGATGCTAACAATAATTGAGTGAAAGTTTCAAATGACCTCAAAGTGATGCCGACAGTCATGTAGTAAGAGTTGCTACGAACCTCCAAATAATGCGACAGTGATTTTGGAAGAATTGCTAATGAACTCAAAATGATGCTAACAGTAATGGAGTGATAGTTGCTAATAAACTCAGTGATGCTTACAGTAATGTAGTAAGAGTTTCGAACAACCTCAAAGTGATACTGACAGTCATGTAGAAAGAGTTGCTACGAATCTCCAAATAATGCAACAGTAATGTAGTAAGAGTTGCTCCGAACCTCAAAATAATGCGACAGTGATGTCGGAAGAATTGCGAATGATCTCAAAATAATGTGACAGTAATGTAGTAAGAATTGCTAATGAACTCAATATGATGCTAACAGTAATGGAGTGAAAGTTTCGAATAACCTCAAAGTGATGCTTACAGTCATGTAGTAAGAGTTGCTTAAAACCTCAAAATAATGCTACAGTGATGTCGTAAGAATTGCTAATGACCTAAAAATGATGCTCACAGTCATGTCGTAAGAATTGCTTCGAACCTCAAAATAATGCGACAGTGATGTCAGAAGAATTGCTATTGAACCCAAAATGATGCTACAGTAATGTAGTGATAGTTGCAACTGACCTCAAAATAATGCCAAAGTGATGTCGTAAGAATTGCTAATAAACTCAAAATGATGTGAAAAGTAATGTAGTGATAGTTGCTAATAAACTCAGTGATGCAGACAGTAATGTAGTAAGAGCTGCTGGAGGCTCAAGGACCTGAACCAGTTCCCTGAACCCTTCCCTCTCAACAGGGCTGAGGGGCTGGCAGTCCTTCAGGATGAAATTCAGCAGAGCCTCATCCAGCATCTGCTTCCTGGAAGCTGGATGGTTAAAGATGAAGGAGAGAAGAAATGAAGAGGAATTAATGATCAACGAAGCAACTGTGAGTCAGTTGGAGAGTGGCTGTATACCTGAGTTCATCCTGGTGGATTTGGGACTTCATTCTCATGCCTGGCCCCATCATGCCTCAGCACTGAAGAGGTGCTTTTGTTGAGATGAGACGCTTCTGTCCAACAAATGCGACATTCAACCTGCAGAAAAGAACATGAGTACTCAGCTAAAAGTTCCTTTCTTCATGGTGACTGGTGTTTCTTAGTCTTAGACCACCAGGTTTCCAATGAGGTGTATCGGATACGTTGTTGTGTGCCGCTGAAATCCGTCCAATTCCGGCGTTGTTTCCTCATGAAATATGTTTGCCTTAAAGCTCATTAAAGTGTTGAACCACAATATCGTTCACCATAACTTAGTCAACTTCAAGATAACCTACTTCTACATTCCAGTCCCGGCTGCTCCTGTTCTGCTGCAGTCCAGAAAACAACAACCTGATACAATTGGCGCTCCTTCCCACAGCTCCGGCCCGGATCCGCATGGTTCCGCTGACTGACTGTGATACGCGCTCCCTCCAGAGTGGCACAGCCCGATGGGGGTCCTTATCTGGCACGGGGGCGTAAAACAGGTGCGACTGGAAACCCAGGTTTATTCTGCGTCGAGGGAACGCGTTGCTCTGCAATTCACCGCCAAGCCGCTAGGGGGTGTGGCTTTGTCTTTGTATTGTTTACGGGGCTCTTGTCGGATTCCTTGGTTTTCTTCCGGTCACAGACGACAATTGTTGGCCATTTGTCAGTCTTTGTAGTGCCGCCAATAATCCTTTCTTCGGCTTGGTCCATTTTTTCTTGGAGCTTTCACCACAGAAACTTTGAAAATGGCGGTGTTGTTGTGCTGCGACTGAACCGGAAATGACGTACTGAGCGGACCAATCACAGTCCTCGACGTTGACGTCACCACGCAGGATATTTTGGAAACGTGTGTCAGGCTACGGTGTAGGGGTCTGCTTCGACGGCGTAGGTACGAATACTACGCGACGCAGAAGCATAATTCAGGCTTTATAGTCGAACAGGAAGTTAGCATGTCAGGGATGAGACACCCTTATCGTCCAAAAGGAAGTTAGCATCTCCATGGTTCCCTTGACCAGAAGCCAGTGGGATCGTTCCATTCTGACATCTTGATTGACATTTGTCCTTCTCTGAGCTAAATAGCTGGCAATCATTTGAAAAAAACCTTGATTTACTTTTTCTATTTTGCTCTTCAGCTCATTTGCATGCTTTTGTTAAAATTCTCCCCCTTTTTTTTGTTTTTGTTTGTTTTTTTGCTGCTGTTTTTAGCACAAAGTCCACCTGGTGCCTAAAGACCAGTTCAGCATGGACTACGTTGAACCTTCAGTCCGCTGCATCAGCACCCATGGACGGTTCCCCCCTGATAGGTGGATTCTGGTGAGGAACATTAGTGGGACAGCGCTCTTGTTAGAACGGTTCTGATCCACCTTCCCTCCCCCTGTAGCTCCTCCTCTGTCCCCTCAGCGATCTTGTTAGAGCGGTTCTGATCCACCTTCCCTCCCCCTGTAGCTCCTCCTGTGTCCCCTCAGCGCTCTTGTTAGAACGGTTCTGATCCACCTTCCCTCCCCCTGTAGCTCCTCCTGTATCCCCTCAGCGCTCTTGTTAGAATGGTTCTGATCCACCTTCCCTCCCCCTGTAGCTCCTCCTGTGTCCCCTCACGTTTCCAAACTCCCTCCCACTGGCTGGTGCTGAAGGAGGGCCAGAGCTCCTCCTACAGGATCCCATCCTGACCTCCCCCGCTGCAGCTCCTCCACTGACCTCCCACCAGAGAGATGAGCCCCCTGGTTCAGAGTGACAGACCACCTCTGGGAGCAGACAACAGAGACCACATCAGGCTGGACTCCGTGCAGGTACGGAGGCTGACGGCTGCTGAGTGAGTGAGTTTACGACGCTCCCACCACCGCTGCTGGATTGATTTAACACATCTGGAATATTTAGATTTATTCTGGGTCAACATCTGCATCTGTTGAAGTCCTCAGTCTCCATGCAGGTGGTGTTGTTCCAGATAAAATGTCTCAATAACAGCATCACTCCAGGTGAAACCATTCCAAAGAAGGCTAAGTGGAGCTGGCATATCAGCCCCCAATGGAAGCCTGCTGCTGCTGCCAAGCTCTCCATGTCATCATGGAAAAGTTGATTGTTCAACTCAATGTTTTTCCCATTGGGAGGAGATTTGTTGTTCCACCATGAAGTCTTTTCTTGTGATGAGTTTGTGTGTTGTAGTAGCATGAAGATATCTTGTTATCATGATCAACTAATCTGGCCTGGTGGAAGAACGCTGCTGTGTTTGGATTCAGACGAGTCAAATCTGAACCAGGGAATTGTAATGAACTCAAAATGATGCTAACTTTCACTCCATTACAGTTAGCATCATTTTGAGTTCATTAGCAATTCTTCCGACATCACTGTAGCATTATTTTGAGGTTCATAGCAACTCTTACTACATGACTGTCAGCATCACTTTGAGGTTATTCGAAACTTTCACTACATTACCGTTAGCATCATTTTGAGTTCGTTACAATTCTTACTACATCACTGTCACATCATGTTGAAATCATTACCGATTCTTCTGACATCACTCTCGCATTATTTTGAGGTTCGTCGTAACTCTTACTACCTTACTGTTGCATTATTTAAAGGTTCGTCGCAACTCTTACTACATTACTGTCAGCATCACTTTGAGGTTGTTCGAAACACTTACTACATTACTGTAAGCATACTGTTCGCATCATTTTGAGTTCATTACATTTCTTACTACATCACTGTCACATCATTTTGAGTTCATTAGCAATTCTTATGACATCACTGTCGCATTATTTTTTAGGTTCATAGCAACTCTGACTATTATTATAACTATTATAACTTATTATTACTTATTATTATTATTTATTATTTACATTATTATTTATTATTTACATTATTATTTATTTATTTACACTTATTATTACTTATTACTTATTATAACTCTTATTATAACTTATTATAACTCTTATTACATGACTGTCAACAATTTGAGGTTTTTCGAAACTTTCACTACATCACTGTTGGCATGATTTTGAGTTCATGAGCAATTCTTACTACATCACTGTCGCATCATTTTGATGTCATTGGCAATTCTTACGACATCACTGTAGTATTATTTTGAGGTTATTAGCAACTCCTGCTACATTACTGTCAGCATCAATTTTAGGTTACTCGAAACTTTCACTTCATTACTGTGAGCATCATTTTGAGTTCATTAGCAATTCTTAGGACATCACTGTCAAAATCATTTTTGATTTCATTAAAATTCTTCCGACATCACTGTAGCATCATTTTTAAGTCCGTAGCAACTATCACTACGTTACTGTTAGCATCATTTTAAGTTTATTAGCAATTCTTTCAACATCACTGTCAGCATCATTTTGAGTTCATTAGCAATTCTTACGACATCACTGTTGCATTATTTTGAGGTTAGTAGCAACTCTAACCACATGACTGTCAGCATCACTTTGAGGTTATTCGAAACTTTCACTCCATTACTGTTAGCATCATTTTGAGTTCATTAGCAATTCTTCCGACATCACTGTCGCATAATTTTGAGATCATTAACAATTCTTCTGACATCACTGTCGCATTATTTTGAGGTTCGTAGCAACTCTTACTACATGACTGTCAGCATCACTTTGAGGTTTTTCGAAACTTTCACTCCATTACTGTTAGCATCATTTTGAGTTTATTAGCAATTTTTACTACATCACTAATGCATCATTTTGAGATCATTAGCAATTCTTCCGACATCACTTTCACTTTATTTTGAGGTTCGAAGCAACTCTTACTACATTACTGTCAGCATCACTTTGTTTATTAGCAACTATCACTACATTACTGTTAGCATCATTTTTCGTTCATTAGCAATTCTTAAGACATCACTGTCCCATCAGTTTGAGATCATTAACAATTCTTCTGACACCACTGTCGCATTATTTTGAGGTTCGAAGCAACTCTTACTACTTTACTGTTGCATTGTTTTAAGGTTCGTAGCAACCATTACTACATGACTGTCATAATCACTTTGAGGTTGTTCGAAACACTTAATACATTACTGTCAGCATCACTTTTAGTTTATTTGCAACTATCACTACATTACTGTTAGCATCATTCTGAGTTCATAGCAAATATCACTACATTACAGTTAGCATCATTCTGAGTTCATTAGCAATTCTTACGACATCACTGTCCCATTAGTTTGAGGTTCATAGCAACTCTTACTACATTACTGTTGCATTATTTTGGGATTATTAGAAACTCTTAGTACATGACTGTCAGCATCACTTTGAGGTTATTCAAAACACTTACTACATTACTGTAAGCATCACTTTGAGGTTATTCGAAACGTTCACTCCATTACTTTTAACATCATTTTGAGTTCATTAGCAATTCTTCCAACATCATTGTCGCAATATTTTGAGGTTCTTAGCAACTCTTAGTACATGACTGTCAGCATCACTTTGAGTTTATTAGTAATTTTTACGACATCACTGTAGCATTAAACTGAGTTCATTAGCAACTCTTACTACATGACTGTCAGCATCACTGAGTTTATTAGCAACTATCACTACATTACTGTTAGCATCATTTTGAGGTTAGAAGCAACTGTTACTACATGACTGTCAGCATCACTTTGAGGTTGTTCGAAACACTTACGACATTACTGTAAGCATCACTGAGTTAATTAGCAACGATCTCTCCATTACTGTAAGCATCATTTTGAGTTCATTAGCAATTCTTCCGACATCACTGTAGCAATATTTTGAGGTTCGTAGCAACACTTACTACATTATTGTTGCATTATTTAAAGGTTCATAGCAACTCTTACTACATTACTGTAAGCATCACTTTGAGTTTATTAGCAACTATCACTACATTACTGTTTGCATAATTTTGAGTTTATTAGCAATTCATATGACATCACTGTGGCATTGAATTGAGTTCATTAGCAACTCTTACTACATGACGGTCAGCATCACTTTGAAGTTGTTCGAAACTCTAACTACATTACTGTAAGCATCATTTTGAGTTCATTAGCAATTCTTACGACATCACTGTCCCATCAGTTTGAGATCATGACCATTCTTCTGACATCACTGTCGCATTATTTTGAGGTTCGAAGCAACTCTTACTACTTTACTATTGCAATATTTTCAGGTTCGTAGCAACCATTACTACATGACTGTCAGCATCACTTTGAGGTTGTTCGAAACTCTTACTACATTACTGTAAGCATCACTGAGTTAATTCGCAACTATCACTACATTACTGTTAGCATCATTTTGAGTTCATTCGCAATTCTTCCGACATCATTGTCGCAATATTTTGAGGTTCGGAGCAACACTTACTACATGACTGTCAGCATCACTTTGAGGTTATTCGAAACTTTCACTCCATTACTGTTAGCATCATTTTGAGTTCATTAGGAATTCTTCCGACATCACTGTCGCATTATTTTGAGGTTTGTAGCAACTCTTGCTACATTACTGTAAGCATCATTGAGTTGATTAACAACTATCACTACATGACTGTTAGCATCATTTTGAGTTCATTAGCAATTCTTCCGACATCACTGTCGCAATATTTTGAGGTTCGTAGCAACTTTTACTACATTACTGTCGCATTATTTTGAGATTCGTAGCAACTCTTAGTACATGACTTTCAGCATCACTTTGAGGTTATTCAAAACGTTTAATCCTTTACTTTTAGCATCATTTTGAGTTCATTAGCAATTCTTACTGAATCACTGTCGCATCATTTTCAGATCTTTAGCAATTCTTCTGACATCACTGTCGCATTATTTTTAGGTTCATAGCAACTCTTACTACATTACTGTCAGCATCATTTTGAGGTAAGAAGCAACTCTTACTACATGACTGTCAGCATCACTTTGAGGTTGTTCGAAACACTTACTACATTACTGCAAGCGTCACTGAGTTGATTAACATTCATCACTACATTACTGTTAGCATCATTTTGAGTTCATTAGCAATTCTTCCGACATCACTGTCGCAATATTTGAGGTTCGTAGCAACTTTTACTACATTATTGTTGCATTATTTAAAGGTTCATAGCAACTCTTACTACATTACTGTAAGCATCACTTTGAGTTTATTATCAACTATCACTACTTTAATGTTTGCATCATTTTGAGTTCATTAGCAATTCTTATGACATCACTGTGGCATTGAATTGAGTTCATTAGCAACTCTTACTACATGACTGTCAGCATCACTTTGAAGTTGTTCGAAACTCTAACTTCATTACTGTAAGCATCATTTTGAGTTCATTAGCAATTCTTACTACATCACTGTCGCATTATTTTGAGGTTCGTAGCAACTCTTACTACATGACTGTCAGCATCACTTTGAGGTTGTTCGAAACTCTTACTACATAACTCTAAGCATCACTGAGTTTATTTGCAACTTTCACTCCATTACTGTCAGCATCATCTTGAGTTCATTAGCAATTCTTACGACATCACTGTCCCATCAGTTTGAGATCATTACCAATTCTTCTGACATCACTGTCGCATTATTTTGAGGTTCGAAGCAACTCTTACTACTTTACTGTTGCATTTTTTAAGGTTCGTAGCAACTCTTACTACATGACTGTCAGCATCACTTTGAGGTTGTTCGAAACTCTTACTACATAACTCCAAGCATCACTGAGTTTATTAGCAACTTTCACTCCATTACTGTCAGCATCATCTTGAGTTCATCAGCAATTCTTGCTAAATCACTGTCGCATCATTTTCAGATCTTTAGCAATTCTTCTGACATCACTGTCGCATTATTTTTAGGTTCGTAGCAACTCTTACTACGTTACTGTCTGCATCACTTTGAGGTTGTTCGAAACACTTACTACATTACTGCAAGCATCACTGAGTTGATTAGCAACTATCACTACATTACTGTAAGCATCATTTTGAGTTCATTAGCAATTCTCCTGACATCACTGTCACATTATTTTGAGGTTCGTCGCAACTCTTACTACATTATTGTCAGCATCACTTTGAGTTTATTAGCAACTATCACTGCATTACTTTTACCATCATTTTGAGTTTATTAGCAAATCTTACGACATCACTGTAGCATTAAATTGAGTTCATTAGCAACTCTTACTACATGACTGTCAGCATCACTTTGAAGTTGTTCGAAAAACTTACTACATGACTGTCAGCATCACTTTGAGGTTGTTCGAAGCTCTTACTACATTACTGGAAAAATCACTGAGTTTATTAGCAACTATCACTACATTACTGTTAGCATTATTTTGAGGTTCGTAGCAACTCTTACTACATGACTGTCAGCATCAGTTTGAGGTCATTCGAAACTTTCACTACATTACTGTTAGCACCATTTTGAGTTCATTAGCAATTCTTAATACATCACTGTCGCATCATCTGGAGATCATAAGCAATTCTCACGAAATCACTGTAGCATTGTTTTGAGGTTCGGAGCAACTCTTACTACATTACTGTAAGCATCAGTGAGTTTATTAGCAACTATCACTACATTACTGTTAGCATCATTTTGAGTTCATGAGCAATTCTTACTACATCACTGTCACATCATTTTGAGATCATTAGCAATTCTTCCGACATCACTGTCGCATTATATTGAGGTTCGTAGTAACTCTTACTACATTACTGTTGCATTTTTTTGAAGTTCGTAGCAACTCTTTCTACATTACTGTTAGCATCATGTTGAGTTTATTAGCAATTCTTAAGACATCACTGTCGCATAATTTTGAGGTTCGTAGCAACTCATCCTACATGACTGTCAGCATCACTTTGAGGTTATTCGAAACTTTCACTACATTACTGTAAGCATCATTGAGTTGATTAGCAACTATCACTACATTACTGTTAGCATCATTTCGAGTTCATTAGCAATTCTTACTCCATCACTGTCGCATTATTTTGAGTTCATTAGAAATTCTTTTGACATCACTGTCGCATTATTTTGAGGTTCGCAGCAACTCTTACTTTATTACTGTCAGCATCAATTAGAGGTTCGAAACTTTCACTCCATTACTGTTAGCATCATTTTGGCTTCATTAGCAATTCTTACTACATCACTGTCCCATCATTTTGAGATCATTAGCAATTCTTCCGACATCACTGTCGCATTATTTTGAGGTTATTATCAATTCCTACTACATGACTGTCGCATCATTTTGAGATCATTAGCCATTCTTACTACATCACTGTCGTATTGTTTGGAGGTTCGTAGCCACTCTTACCACATTACTGTCAGCATCACTTTGAGGTTGTTCGAAACACTTACTACATTAATGTAAGCATTACTGAGTTTATTAGCATCTATCACTACATTAGTGTTCGCATCATTTGAGTTCATTAGCAATTCTTACTCCATCACTGTCACATCATTTTGAGATCATTAGCAATTCTTCCGACATCACTGTCGCATTATTTTGAGGTTCTTCGCAACTCTTACCACATGACTGTCAGCATCACTTTGAGGTTATTCGAAACTTTCACTACAGTACTGTTCGCATCATTTTGAGTTCATTAGCAATTCTTACTACATTACTGTCAGCATCATTTTGAGTTCATTAGCAATTCTTAAGACATCACTGTAACATTATTTTTACGTTATCAGCAACTCTTACTACATTACTGTCAGCATAATTTTTAGGTTACTCACAATTTTCAGTACATTACCGTTAGCATCATTTTGAGTTCATTAGTAATTCATACTACATCACTGTCACATCATTTCAGATCATTAGCAATTCTTACTACATCACTGTCACATCATTTGAAGGTTCGTAGTAGCTCTTACTACATTACTGTTGCATTATTTTAAGGTTCGTAGCAACTCTTCCTACATGACTGGAAGCATCACTTTGAGGTTATTCGAAACTTTCACTACATTACTGTTAGCATCATTTTGAGTTCATTAGCAATTCTTACGACATCACTGTAGCATTATTTTGAAGTTATTATCAACTCTTACTCCATCACTGTCGCATCATTTTGAGATCATTAGCAATTCTTCCGACATCACTGTCGCATTAATTGGAGGTTCGTAGCAACTCTTCCTACATGACTGTCAGCATCACTTTGAGGTTATCAGCAACTCTTACTACATTACTGTTAGCATCATATTGAGTTCATTAGCAATTCTTACTTAATCACTGTCACATCATTTCAGATCATTAGCAATCCTTACTACATCACTGTCACATCATTTTAAGGTTCGTAGTAACTCTTACTACATTACTGTTGCATTATTTTAAGGTTCGTAGCAACTCTTCCTACATGACTGTCAGCATCACTTTGAGGTTATTCGAAACTTTCACTACATTACTGTTAGCATTATTTTGAGTTCATTAGCATTTCTTACTCCATCACTGTTAGCATCATTTTGAGATCATTAGCAATTCTTCCGACATGACTGTCGCATTATTTTCAGGTTATTAGCAGGTCTTACTAGATTCCCGTCAGCATCATTTTGAGTTCATTAGCAATTCTTAAGACATCACTGTAGCATTATTTTGAGGTTATCAGCAACTCTTACTACATGACTGTCAGCATAATTTTTAGGTTACTCATAATTTTCACGACATTACTGTTAGCATAATTTTTAGGTTACTCATAATTTTCACGACATTACTGTTAGCATCATTTTGAGTTCATTAGCAATTTTTACTACATCACTGTCACATCATTTTGAGGTTCGTAGTAACTCTTACCACATCACTGTCAGCATCATTTTGAGGTTCGGAGCAACTCTTACTACATGAGTTTCAGCATCACTTTGAGGTTATTCGAAACTTTCATTACATTACTGTTAGCATCATTTTCAGGTTTGTAGCAACTCTCATTACATCACTCTAGCGTCATTTCTAAGGTTAGTTGCAACTCTCACTACATCACTGGAGCATCGTTTTAAGGTTATTAGAAACTCTTATTCAGTTCATTAGCAATTCTTACAACATGACTGTAGCATCATTGAGAGGTTTTTAGGAACTTACTACATTACTGTCAGAATCATTTTGAGGTTAGTAGAAACTCTCACCACATCTCTGGAGCATCATTTCTTAGGTCAGTAGCAACTCTCACTACATCACTGTAGCATCATTTTGAGGTTTTTGCAACTCTCACCACATCACTGGAACATCATTCCTTAGGTTAGTTGCAACTCTTACTCCAGGACTGCAGCATCATTTTAAGGGTTTTAAGCAACTCTCACTACATTCCTGTCAGCATCATTTTTAGCATAGTAGCAACTCTCACTACATCACTGTCGCATCATTTGTTAGCTTAGTAGCAACTCTTATTGCATCACTTTAGCATCATTTTGAGATTAGTAGCAACACTCACCACATCACTGGAGCATCATTTTGAGGTTAGTAGAATGTCTTACGACATCACTGTAGCATCACTTGTAGGTTTGTAGCAACTCTCACTCCTCTAATGTCAGCATCATTTTGAGTTCAGTAGAACTCTCACTACATTACTGGCAGCATCATTTTTAGATTTTTAGCAACTCTCTCTCCATCACTGTCAACATTATTGTAAGGTTAGTCGCAACTCTCACCACATCACTGTAGCAGCATTTCTTAGGTGAGTAGCAACTCTCATTACATCACTTTAGCATCATTTTGAGATTAGTAGCAACTCTCACGACATTACTGGAAGTATCAGTTTGAGATTAGTAGAAACTCTCACTACATCACTGTCGCATCATTTCTGAGATTAGGAGCAACTCTCATGACATCACTTTAGCATCATTTTGAGATTAGTAGAAACTCTCACTACATCACTGTCGCATCATTTCTGAGATTAGGAGCAACTCTCATGACATCACTTTAGCATCATTTTGAGGTTCGTAGCAACTCTAACGACATCATTGTGAGAATCATTTTGAGGTTAGTCGCAACTCTCACTACATTACTGTCGCATCATTTTGAGGTCATATGCAATTTTTTTTTCCATCACTGATGCTGATATTTTCAGCAATTCTTACGAAATTACTGTACCATCATTTTGAGATCATTAGCAATTCTTACTACATCTCTATAGCATTATTTTGAGATTAGTATAAACTCTTACGACATTATTCTCAGCATCATTTTGAGTTCAATGGCAATTCTTACTACATCACTGTCGCATCAGTTTTAGGTGAGTAGCAACTCTCATTACATCACTTTAGCATCATTTTGAGATTAGTAGAAACTCTCACCCCATCACTGTATTATCATTTCTGAGATTCGGAGCAACTCTCACGACATCACTTTAGCATCATTTTGAGGTTCGCAGCAACTCTCATTACATCATTGTAGCATCATTTCTAAGGTTAGTTGCAACTCTCACTACAGAACTGGAGCATCGTTTTAAGGTTGGTAGAAACTCTCATTACATTACTGGAGCATTATTTTGAGGTCATATGCAATTTTTTTTTACATCACTGATGCTGATACTGTCAGCAATTTTTACGAAATTACTGTACCATCATTTTGAGATCATTAGCAATTCTTACTACATCTCCATAGCATTATTTTGAGATTAGTATAAACTCTTACGACATTATTCTCAGCATCATTTTGAGTTCAATGGCAATTCTTACAACATCACTGTAGCATCAGTTTGAGGTTTTAAGATACTCTCACTACATTTATGTAGCATCACTTTGAGCATCGTAGCAACTCTCACCACATCACTTTCGCATCATTTCTTAGCTTAGTAGCAACTCTCATTACATCACTTTCGCATCATTTTGAGATTCGTAGCAACTGTCACCACATCACTGTAGCATCATTTTGAGGTTTTTAGCAACTTTTACTACATTACTGTCAGCATCATTTTGAGATTTGTAGCAACTCTCATTTCATCACTTTAACATCATTTCGAGGTTTTTAGCAACCCTTACCACATCACTGGAGCATCATTTGTTTGGTTAGTAGCAACTCTCACTACATCACTGGAGCATCATTTCTTAGGTTAGTAGCAATTCTTATTACATCACTGGAGCATCATTTCTCAGGTAAGTAGCAACTCTCACTACAGGACTGCAGCATCACTTTAAGGGTTTTAAGCAACTCTCACTACATCACTGTCAACAACATTTTTAGCATAGTAGCAACTCTCACCACATCACTGTAGCATCATTTCTTAGCTTTGTAGCAACTCTCATTACATCATTTTAGCATCATTTTGAGATTAGTAGCAACACTCACCACATCACTGTAGCATCATTTCATAGATTAGTAGCAACTCTCATTACATCACGGGCATCATTTTGAGATTTGTAGCAACTCTCACTACATCACTGGAGCATCATTTCAAGGTTTTTAGCAACTCTTACCACATCACTGGAGCATCATTTCTTAGGTGAGTGGCAATTCTTATTGCATCATTGGAGCATCATTTCTTAGTTTAGTTGCAACTCTTACTACATGACTGTAGCATCATTTTGAGGTTGGTAGCAACTCTCACTACATTACTGTAGCATCATTTTCAGGTTTGTAGCAACTCTCATTACATCACTCTAGCGTCATTTCTAAGGTTAGTTGCAACTCTCACTACATCACTGGAGCATCGTTTTAAGGTTATTAGAAACTCTAATTACATGACTGGAGCATTATTTTGAGGTCATATGCAATTTTTTTTACATCACTGATGCTGATACTGTCAGCAATTCTTACGAAATTACTGTACCATCATTTTGAGATCATTAGCAATTCTTACTACATCTCTATAGCATTATTTTGAGATTAGTATAAACT
Source organism: Aulostomus chinensis (assembly GCF_037954235.1). Classification (NCBI taxonomy): domain Eukaryota; kingdom Metazoa; phylum Chordata; class Actinopteri; order Syngnathiformes; family Aulostomidae; genus Aulostomus; species Aulostomus chinensis. Next base: position 50,847,981 of record NC_141320.1, on the reverse strand, counting down.
CTTACGACATTATTCTCAGCATCATTTTGAGTTCAATGGCAATTCTTACTACATCACTGTAGCATCAATTTGAGGTTTTAAGCAACTCTCACTACATTTATGTAGCATCATTTTGAGCATCGTAGCAACTCTCACCACATCAGTGTAGCAGCATTTCTTAGGTGAGTAGCAACTCTCATTACATCACTTTCGCATCATTTTGAGATTAGTAGCAACTCTCACCACATCACTGTAGCATCATTTCGTAGGTTAGTAGCAACTCTCATTACATCACTTTCGCATCATTTTGAGATTAGTAGCAACTCTCACCACATCACTGTAGCATCATTTCTTAGGTGAGTAGCAACTCTCATTACATCACTTTCGCATCATTTTGAGGTTCGTAGCAACTCTCACCACATCACTGTAGCATCATTTCGTAGGTTAGTAGCAACTCTCACTACATAACTGTAAGCATAATTTTTTAGGTTAGTCGCAACTTTCACGACATTACTGTGGCATCATTTTTGAGATTTTGAGCAACTCTCACTACATTATTGTCAGCATCATTTTGACGTTTTTAGCAACTCTCACCACATCACTGTCAGCATCATTTTGAGGTTGGTAGTGTTGTGTGCTGAAGAGCGAATTGGTCAAAAATAATGATGATTGATAATTATGAATATAATTATCGATTATTAAATAAATTACTAATTAATATTAAATATTAATTATATGGGGCACCACCCTGATGAGTTCAGGGAAACTAAAATACGACCAAACTTTTAACAGTTATCAGTCTCTAACAGAGTTTATCTACTAACAGTCAATATTCTGTAACATTAACTACCAAAGGACAGCTCTGATGTTGGAGGATGAGATCAGAGCACTGGCTATTGCTTAGACACGTGACAACATGTTGGTACACAAAAGACACTATGACTTTTCTCTCATAATAAAAATATATTGATGCTAACAGTGATGTAGTAAGAGTTGCTAAAGAACTCAAAATGATGATGAAAGTGATGTCGTAAGAGTTGCTAATGAATTCAAAATGAATGAATCAATCAGCAACACGTTGGTATGACGGTTATCTAACCAAAAGACACAAGTGATAATATGTGTGTGTGTGTGTGTGTGTGTGTGTGAGTGAATGAAGAAGGGGAGGGGGAGTATGGTTGCCTCGCAACCAGTTAGCGTCAGCAGTGCTAAAAGCTAGGCTAGTTAGCTGAGGCTAGCTAGCCGCTAGTTAGAACCGTGTAGGTAGAACTTACGGAATGTTAATAACTAAGCAGAGCGCTTAGTGAGAGAGAGAGAGAGAGAGAGAGAGAGAGAGAGAGAGAGAGAGAGAGGACAAAGGTAAACCCAAAAATGTGTGTGTTAACACACTTGTGCAGTATTAATAACAGGTAACACCTTCTTGAGAGGTCACGGTTATTAATAACTAACATCAATAAATAATATATAATGCTATGTAATTTCTGCTAATTACAGGACTTCGTCACATAAACAGAACATTCACAGACATTATACAACACACTAAGCTATTTCTCTGCCCAGAAAATGCCTAGTTCAGGGAATCCTTACTTGACCCGGTGGAGCGGTAAGGGATTCAGTTTCAGTGTTCCGGTGCGCGTTTCGGCTCGACTCGGAAGGCAGCAGAGCGGCGGCGGGGCAGCCTGCAGGGTCTGCTGGAGTTACTGGTGGGAAGGATGAAGAAGCTGGGATGGGCTTTCTTTCTCCTGGGACCAGTTCACGCGGGTTGCGTGGCTCAACGGTGGCTTCTCTGGACGAGTGAACAGGAGGGAGAGAGTTGTCCTTCTGGGGTCTCTGTCGTCGCTGCACTGTACTCGAGGTCCGAGGTGGAGAACCGGAGGGTTGAATCCTCTGAAGACTTGCAAACCACCCAAGGGAAGAAAATCCCCGAGAGGCGAAAATCACAGAGAGAGAGAATCTTCTTCGTGCTGAAGTTTTATATGTGGAGGCTGATGATGTCACTTCCTGTGGGATGATACTGGCTCTCAGCCAATAGCATTTTGACAGGTTCTTGGATGTGGTCAGTGGCCAGGTTCTCAGAGGGGGGTCAGTGGCCAGAGTCATAACCTTTTACGACCCTTTGTTCAAGAGCATGTGGTCACTTGAATTCAGGCTTTGTAAAGGGGTGTTAGGCCTCACAGGTCGAAAGCCTTCTTCAGCTGGACTGATTGTCACATCTCTGAATTAATCTCTTGGTCTGGTTGAGTTGGCACAACACTGTGCAGGTCCAGACCCATATTGAAGTTGGTGGAGACAATTGACTGAATGAAAAGATTTGCCCAGAGTCCAACTCACCCCTCTGAACTGACCCCTCATCTCTGTGTGGAGTAAACATCAGAGGTTGGGGGTGCAGGTTCTGCTTTGACCTCTGACCTCCTGGGTAAAGCAGTGGAGATGTTGAGCTTGAAGGAGTTGACGGCCTCCTTCATCTTCTCATTGGTTTGCTAAACTCAGCATCATGAAATGTTGCTGAAATTCAACATGTCAGCTGAGGCCAGAGATTCCTGCGTTCCCTGAGTCCTTGAGTGTCGTCTCTGTTGTTTGAAAGCACAAAGCTGTTCCTGATGGTCCAGTGTGTCAGATTCTGGGCTCCCACAGCTGTAACTGGGGTTTGAGCTCCGTTAAGGGACTGGTTTTGTGGAGAGAACCAAGCAGAAGAATTGACAGTTTCAGCAGGAAAGGTGACCATTGCTCCACAACCTCAGTCCCAGGATTCATTCCTGCCTCACCCAGCATGGCCCTATGATCAACAGAAATGAACTGCCAGTGGAGGTCCTCAGTAATCCAGGTCATGGTTTCTCTAGATTGCTGTGTTGTAGTCAGAACACATGCAAATATCAGCCTCTTTCCTCCATGATCTCTCATTCTTTCTGTTCTCTCCATTTCTCCTCTTCATTTCTACTCCTTGCTGCCTGCTGTTCCTCATTTGTGGCAGAGTTCAGTCAGTGGGCCAGACATTTTGCCACTACACTGTCCATCATCAGGGCATTTAACATCCAGGACTGGCTCCCAGATCATGGCCATGACCTCATCCCCTGCACCAGTGGACAGTTCATCAAGGATGGCAAACATGTGGGTCTCAATTCCCCTCCATCTTTGTAGGTTGGTTACATTTCCTCCTGGTCTTTAATCCATCTTTATTTGACATTTTTCTGTTGAGCCCAGTTTGTTGACTGCCAGGCTGTCTTACTTTTCAATGGCACAGCAGCAGACAGCAAGAGGGTTGCTATGGTGCAGTTGGTAAACTCCCTATCAATGGTCTGCAGAAATATGCTGGGAGTTCTTTTTTATTATGAACCAGAATTCAAAGACTGACCAAGGAAACCAAAGCTCAGAATTTAGAGATCAAAGAAAGAAATCAAAGACAGAACCTGAAGATCAGGAAATGGCACAGATCAATGAGATCCATGGACTCATCAGTGAAGGTTTTCTTTGGTTCACGGTCACTTGTTGTCGTACTGGTGTGATGATGTCAGACCCTTCCCATTCAGTTCAAACAGACTCCAAAGTGTAGCTGTGATGCAGAGGGCAGCAGCCTTGTGCTTGGTTCCGTCATGGTTCTCTGCATTGTTAGCAAACTCACCAAAGACCTCCCTGAAAGCAGGATCATTTTCCCAGAGTGCTTTTTTGACCAAGTACCAATTTGTCCCTCATTAAAAAACAACAAACAAAGATGAGATCAGACTGAGATGGACGAGATGATATGGATGTGATTTATGGCTTTCAAACTCCAAATATTCAATTTTTCTTCAGGGCTTTTGAGAGGTTCTGGGTCATGAATGAAAATTTAAGTTGGACAGAAACGACATGCGGGGTCACTGTGTGTGTTTACACGTGTCTGTATTTCTTGTTTTATGGTGTTGGAGACCATTTCCATCATCAACACTGATCAGGAGTCCTCGTCCTCATGGGGACCAAAGACCGGCCCTGATGCAGCGCAATGCAGTTTGTGAGTTCTTGCATGAATTTCAGAGTCAAGGTCTGGATTGAGTTTAGTTTCAAATAAAGATTAAGATTCAGTTGGTTAATATTAAGATTAAGATTAAGGTTAGGCTGCACATAGAATGAAGTTGATCGAATGTTCTCATAAGAATAGCTGGGCACACCTGAGTGTCTTTACATGCAGACTTCCTCTTGTGACAACTGATGTCATTGGAAACCATCTTGAGGACATTTTGAGAAAGTTCAATCTTTTAGCTGCAGTTACAGTGACTTACAACACTGCAACAACAACAAAAAAACACCCTCCACAAACACTCTTGTCCAACATTTGTGCCCAAATTTTCTCCTCATGAGGCATCAAATCACTACAAAAACAGCCATTAAGTTGATCTGGTTGGCACTGGTATTTGTTCTTGCTGCAGCTCAGGAGTGATTCAGGAGAAGAGTTTCAGAACAGCCAAGGTTGGGGACTGGAATTTTGAACTTTCACCATGAACCAAACAACCTTGGGAGGTAAAACCTCCAATCCTAGCCACTCAGATGCAGCAGCAGAAGAAGCTGTCATCCACCCTGACAGTCAGAGCATCAAGTCAAGAAAACATCAACCATCTTGTATGTGGAGTCTGGATTCTTTTCTAGAATGAGACGGCAATGACAGTCCTGCCAAGTGACATCACTGACATGACTGGATGACTTCAGTCATGTGACTGCATGACTTCAGTCACGTGACTGGATGACTTCAGTCACGTGACTGGATGACTTCAGTCACATGACTGGATGACCTGAATGAATAAGGAATCAAATATAAAAATGCTTTATTTTAAGATCTAGAATATCTTGTGAATATCTGGAGCTTCATTCCAGCAGCAGACCTCCTCAGGTGATGACTTCATATTTGACATGTTTACCATTCGATGAGACTCATTGTCAGTCCATTGAAATCTACTGGTGTTCCTGGTGAGTTGATTTAACAACATGAGCTGACAGAATCTACGTTCAGGTAGGAACCACCACATCCAGGGGTCTGGACCTTTGAGCAGGCAGAGCCATCAAAGTAGCAGACTAAGCTAGCAGACATTAGCATTGAGAAGAAACTGATACCTGAACCTACTTTTGGGTCTGGTCAGGTGATGACACAATAATATGACATCATTGTCAGACTGACACCTGCTCAACACTGACCAAACACTGCCCTATTGCATTGTGGGAAATTTCTGCTTGGCTTGTGTCCATCAATACACACAAAGAAATTTGTCTCATGCTGCCGTGACCCGGATTCGAACCGGGGTTGCTGCGGCCACAACGCAGAGTACTGACCACTATACGATCACGGCCTCCTCAACAGCAGCTTGAGCTTCTATGTCTTTGTCTCATTGAGTGTTAGGGCGAACAGCTGTTGAACAGCTGAGGTGCGACTGCCCCTGATGCAGGAGATGGGCCAGGCCCCGTTCAGAAGGTGGTGGATATTATTCTTGGTGTTTTTAGGGCATGTTCCCACCCATCTTGAAGTGGGTGACAAAAATGGATTTTTTGAAAAGATTTCGGCGCGAGTTCGGCCTGTCAAATCCTGATCAGGGCCAGTTTGGTTGTGTTGTCTGCAGCGCCTGGCGTGCTCAGCAGGAGCGAGTCCGATCATTATAAAGGTGGGTCAAACAATTGAGGTTGAGATGAAGGACGGCACGGGCAGAGCAGACGCAGGTCTTCATTCCACCCGCAGAGCTGTAGAGCATGGATCATGTCAAGGACTAACTGAGGGGAAAGAGAGCAGGAGAGCAGGGGAGAGACAAAGACAGATAATGCTCTCCTAAAACAAGGACTGTTCAGTCGATGGTAGAGCAGAGTGGCTCAGCGGAAGCGTGCTGGACCCACAACCCAGAGGTCGATGGATCAAAAACCATCAAAAGGATCAAAACCATCCTCTGCAAGTTAGAATTAAACTGAAAATACCAAAATCTCCCCTCTTCAATCCTGTCACTCAGTGTTGTAAACTGTTTCAAACAAATTCTACTGTTGAACAGTTCAAGTGTTTCTAATGAAGCTGAATGTTCTCCTCTGCTTTCCTCAATTGGGTTTCTTTCATGTCCTCCTGAGATCAAAGACAGAATTCTAGCTACAAATAAAGACACTATCAAAGCCCCCTGATGACATCATCATCAATTCTGACTTTGATCTGGAGGCTCTTGCTTTAATCTTGGCTTTGATCTGGCTAATGTTTCCTGACAGGTTGCTGTTTCCACTCCAGAGCAACCAGTAGTTGATCCTATCAGACCAGTCTGATGAACGAAGCTTTTCACTGTCAGTGGAATCACTGGGAAAAGAAACTCCTCCTGTCAGATGAAGGCTTCACAGTGTTGAGGAGGGTTTGTTCAGATGATTCTAGAAGAATAAATCAAAACCTCATCATTGAACATGAACATTAATCACTGATGACTGTTTTAACTGAACCTACTGGATACTGTGGTGCCTGATGAGGAGACAACTTGGGTACAAAGTTGCAGAAGAGGGTTTTTGGAGAGGAGATTTAGATGAGATGGTTTCCAAATCAAATCGGTTGTCACAAGGGAAAGTCTGCATGGAAACACACAAACACACACACACACACACACACACACACACACACACACACACACACACACACACACACACACACACACACACACACACACACACACACACACACACACACACACAGAGTCCGACTGACTAACCCATGTTTTTCTTGACTTAAACCACCACTGGAGTATTGAAAGAGATTGCATGAGACACCATCAACTTACATTAAAAACCCCTGACTGCCTTTAATTCCCTCCTGGCTGCAGGAAATTAGACAGACCAGCCCATAGCGGGGCTGCACGGTGGTGCAGTGGTCAGCACTGTGGCCTCACAGCAAGAAGGTTCCGGGTTCGAGTCCTGGCTAGGGCGCGGGATCTTTCTGTGTGGAGTCTCCATGTTCTCCCCGTGCCTGCGTGCGTCCTCTCTGATACTCCGGCTTCCGACCACAGTCCAAAGACATGCAATTTGGGGACGAGGCTGATTGGATTCTCTAAATTGACTGTAGGTGTGAGTGTGAATGGTTGTTTGTCTCTGTGTGTTGGCCCTGCGATGGACTGGCGACCTGTCCAGGGTGAACACCGCCTCTCGCCCGTAGATGCTGGGATAGGCTCCAGCCCCCCCGCAACCCTTACGAGTAAGGAATAAGCAGAAGATGACGATGGTTGGCCCATAGAGTGGAGGTGAGACCACAACCATGCTCTACGATCAATATTTACATCAAACCAGCACCATCTCAACAACTTAACCTGACTAAATATATACATGATTCCAGACTACTACACCAACTCAATAATACATCCACATGCATAATCATTCGAATGAACCTTGCCTGTGATTGTACCCCCTCCCCCATCTGGGAGCAAAGGTTTGCACCTACAGCTCTTAAGGAGCTTCCTTGGGCCACTCTCCCCTTTTGGCTCCACCCCCTTTAAGGAAACCACCAGGAAGAGGTGAGGACTGACCGTGACAACTGAAACTGCCACATTTACATGAGACAAACTAGACAAACACTAAATACCAGGCCTTGCACAGTGATTACCACTGACTGACACTGGGGTCTTCATTTTCCACAGGCAGGATGGCCGGTCCCCCTGTGCTTCCCAGGTCCCTCCCTGACACACATGACAGAGAAAATGTTTCACTTGTTTGCTGATTCAATAAACCTGACCATTAACATGTGTGTGTGCCAATAATTTACATAAACTGTTAATACCAAGACAAATGCTACCTTCAATTAATCATTCATGTCATGGAACCCTTGGTCTCCATTACATTGGTCAACCAGAGAAGCTTCAACTGGTGAAGGTCATCCAACCATGAAGGTCAACCTGCATTATCTGCTGTGCGCCTTAACAGGGGAATTAGCTCAAATGGTAGAGCGCTCGCTTAGCATGTGAGAGGTAGAGGGATCGATGCCCTCATTCTCCAGAATACTTCAGCTTGTTCTGTTGATCAGAGGAGCTGCTGGGGGATGAATGCTGATGTTTGTCCACTGCTGTGATAAAGTGTCCCCCTGTTACTGAGATGTGAATGAACACCTGCTCAGGTCAAAGCTGCAATGAAGTCAAGTCATCACCCTGTAAAGCACCAAATAACAACAAAAGTTACACTTTACAAGTAGAACAGGTCCAGTTCCACACTCCTTAAATGAATTTACACCCAACAATTCTTTATGAGCAAGCACATCCTAGCTTAGGCCCAACTTTTCTTGGCGCTCTCCCAGATGCTTGGGAGCTTCTGGGGGAGCGCTAGTGGGCCTAAGCTAGGCGCTAAGCTAAGGTGGTCTGCACCAGCCAGTGAGGGCTGGCTAGCTCTCGCAGCTTTTGGTGTAGAGCCGCTGCAGGTCCAATTCAACCTCGCTAAGCCTCACCTCCAACACAACAAAAAACTACATTTAACACACTTATCAGTATCACTAAAGGAGGCAGAGGAGGAACAAAACATGTGGCACTCTGAGCAGGAGAGAGGAGAACAAGAGGGAGAAGCCATCGTTAGCTTAGCGTGTTTACAAGGCAGAAAGACTGTTGCTACCAGAATGATGGTCTTTTAAACTTCAGCCAAATAAAGCAATTAGGTATTAATTTTTGGTGGGTAATTAGTCAATGAAATAAGGAATTAGCAGGGAGGATCACACTTTAGCGAGCACAATGAAGCAAGGCTCTACGTTCAGCAACACAGAAAAAGGAGTTGAGGTCACACGCTTCCTGCAACCAAGGTCAAAAATCCAGGACGGACGAAGGGGAGGACGACAAAGACAAAGACACAAGAAACAGAGATAATAACCTTAAACTCCATAACAACCATAACACATATTGCCCACACACACACACACACACACACACACACACACACACACACACACACACACACACACATTTTGTGAAACAACTCAGGTGTTTTACTCAGAGGGATTCATTCATGATAAATGAGCATGGAGGAGACCCAGTAATCATCAACACAAGCGTCACATGTGCAGGTCACCACCCACTTTTATTGATTGGTTCTTGTAAGAATCACTCCTAACGCCATCAGGGTGTCATTTTTTGTCCTGCCCTGTCTCAACTGTTGGAGCACAACTACAGCCTGAACTCTGCCACTACCTTATCCCTCCCTAACAACCTCATACAGACCCACTATCTGGACTAGCCTGACCCCCCTGACCCTCATCAGTCACTCCTAGTGCCTCACACTGGAGGGAATAGGAGCGTCTGTGAGCTCTGACTGTTGGGATGCACATCCATGTGATGAAGAGCTGTTTTAAACAGGGAATCATTTGACCTCTTGATCTGTGTGGGCAGGTACAGAGGGACAATTCCATCATGAACAATAATATTACTAAACAAATGGGTCTTTAGCTTCTTTCTAAAGGTGTCCACAGCGTCCTCATGTCCAGTGGGAGAGCGTTCCAGATTCTAGGAGCTGCAACCGGGAAGGTTCACTCTCCTTCAGTGAGGCTGAATCCCTGTGGTCAGGGAGGATAAGGGACCCCACAGGTATCACTAAAGTGCTTTAGACTGCAAAGCACTCAGCTAATCAAGCTGGGATCAACTGCTGTGGTGATCAAGGTCTCATCATATATAACAAACAAAGAAAACAAAGTTGAGGAAAAGCACACAAAGAAGAAACTATGAACATAAACAGAGCATCTTCTACACCAGATGTCACACGGCTCAGTAGACCTCTGGTTTGACCCGTAGCAGGTCCAGTCTCCAGGGTGCCCCCATCATTCTGCTCTTCAGTCACAGGACATGCAGCAGAATCCCGTCGCTCCTCTGCAGAAGAACATATGAGAGCGTCTGCTTGCTCTTCTCTGGCTAGACGTAGGGGAGAGTCTGCTTGCTCTTCTCTGGCTGGACGTAGGGGAGAGTCTGCTTGCTCTTCAGAAGTTTGCTGGACCTTCACTTGAAGGTCATGATTTTCCTCTTTCAAACAACTTTTTAAATCATGAAAATTTCCCAGGATTTCCCTCTGAGCACTGCTCCTTTTCTTCTTTTTTTTTCTCACTGCACATAGAAGACTCTGAACTTCACCGTTCAGACTGCCAGTCTTTGTGGGGTCCTGGTCCTTCCTTGATTCAAGGTGGGCCAACTCAGCAGTGAAGGTCTCTGTCTCCTTAGATGCAGTAGAAACTCGTCTCCTCAAACATCCATTTTCTGCCTCTCTCTCCTCACTCTGGGATCTCAGCTGTTCAAGAGTCGTCTTCTTCTCAGTGAGTTCTTGTCTCATTTTGTTCATCTCTGCCTGGATGGAGCTGAGCTCACACTTGAGGTCACACGTCTCCTTGTAAACCATCTTCACCTCAAGCTGAAGATTGTGGACTTGTGTGTTCAGGTCTCTGATCTGAGTCTGGTTCTCCTCCCTCACAGATTCAAGGTTGCCCACCATGGCAGACATGTTCTCTACCAGCTGATATGCAATAATCTTCTCTTGTCCAAGACTAGAAACCTGTCCCCACAAATTCTGGTTTTCTGTCCATCTCTTGTCACACAGAGACTGAAGCTGATCAAGTGCACTTTTCCTCTCAGTCAGGTCTTCCTCAAGACATTTCATCTCCACCTGTTCACTCTCCCTCAGAGACTGAACCTGGGTCAGTTCTTTTCTGAGCTCATTGTTCTCTCCATCAACCCTCCTCCCCTCACACTGAAGACTGTGGACTGTTGCGTTCAGATCTTCTATCTGAGTCTGGTTCTTGTCCTGGACCGTTTGGAGGTTGGCCACCACAGCAGTGAGGTTCTGGAGCTCCTGGATTGCTCTTTTATTCTCACGTTCAAGGGTAGAAACTTGTTCCCTCAAATTCTGGTTTTCTGCCTGTGTGTTGTCACACAGAGACTGAAGCTGCTCAAGGGCAGCTTTCTTCTCAGTCAGGTCCTCCTGCTCTGTCAGCCTTAGAGATGGAGGAGCAGGATCACATTGACCAGGATCATTCAGTGGATAAATACAGCTCCTACTGAGATCCACCAGATCTCTGAATGCTCCAACGATACAATCCAATGGAGTCATAGCCTTCTGTCCTGGGTTGATCTGAAGATCTTGAGCCAGACTAAATCACCTGGAACTGTGAAGTCTTTAAAGACCAAAACTGCCCCATAAATGTGGAGTCTGGGTTCTTTTCTATAATGTGATGGCAATGACAGAGTGACATCACTGACATGACTGGATGACTTCAGTCATGTGACTGATGTCTTGAGTCACATGACTGGATGACAGTGTAGATTCCAATGTAGAGGTTGGGGAAATAGTCTCTGAGAATCCAGCTTGAAGCCACGCCCTCCTTGTTTTTGAAAAACCCAAACAGAGACCATCAGTCTCCCTCAAATCCTGTACTTGGTTCAATGTTGCTGTTCCATTTTGCAGCAGCAGGTGTCGCTGTGATACCAGGTTCAGTTCAAGATTCCCAACTCCAACTCATGTTGTTGACCTCAGTGGCAGGTAAAATGGCGCTTCAGTAGATCATGTGATCAACTCATGTGTGTCCTCACTGCTCCACAGGTCTGTCAAATGTTCTGTAAAATAGTTGGACCCAGCAGAGCTGCTAGATTAGGAGTTGATGGAGTCGTTGCAGATACCAGGGTCCAAAGTCCAGCTTGAACCTGGTTTGTGCAGTTCTTTGTCAAGCTAGCAGCCGTTCTTTTCACTGCCAAGCTAAAGTGACTTCTGTCAACAAAGGTCAACAAACAAAAGGATATTTCTACTGGCAGTTCAAGATTTTGATCAAACTCCTTTTTCAGAGCTGGAACCTTCCTCTTGTGTCAGCTTTCTGTTCCCATCTCTATGTTAACGGTCAGTTTTGACCCACGTCTTCAATCAGCTGTCAAATAAACTAAAACAATTTTCTATCCTCCAAGTTGTTTCTATCTCTTGGTGACCTTGTTAGGCTTCCTTATCCATGGAAATATTGATTGATTGATTGATTGTTTGTGTTTAGATGCATGTGTGACACTTCTGAGTGTTCTTTCCAGAGATGTTTCCTGCAGTTGAAGCACAATCCATTTGTCCTGCTGTCCTGACTGCTTGGGCAGTCCTGACCCTCTTTCTTCTGGAACCAGATCCTGAGTGGGGTTGTGGCTGTGGCTGTTCTGGTTGGTGTTGAGGCAGGGCTGCTGAGGAGGATGCTGTTGCACTCTTGGTGGATGTGGGTCCACAACACAAATGCAGTCTATGCAGACACATCAAGGATGGTCTTTGTTGTGTTGTTGTGTAGGTCGATGGGAGAACGAGGCTGATGAGAGTCCCTGAAGCTCCCATGACTGGGAGAGGAGCTGCTGGCAGTGTTGCTGACAGTGCACTTCTGACTTCAGGTTTGGCTCTGATTGTTGCTTTGTCATCTTATTTTGATAACTGGGTCTAAACCAATCCTTATGATTTTATAATTCAGTGAAAAACATTTTTTCTTTTATTTTGTTGAACTAGAGGTTCCTAACAAAGTCAAAAATCCTTGATACAATAAACAAATTGATGTGGTTCTTTGATGCATTTAAATCCTAAAACAGGTCCCACAGGAGGAAGGTTAAATCATGTGACCATCATCATAACAGCTGTTGACCTTGTTGTAACTAGTTGATGGTGCTAAATATCACCAGCTTGCTAACGTTAACTAGCTAACATTGCTAGCTAGCGAATATTATTTTCTAACTTCAGGCCTAAATTTTGGATTGACTGTTAAAATTGTTCCCCTCACCTTTGTAACACCAGGTTTTGTCTTGATGATGTCATTGTAACTGCCTTTCTGATTCTAAAATATAAATGCATCCAAAATAAAAATGTCAAACTGCCCCTCCATGGAAACATCATATTTAATATCCTGCAATATTCTTTTCCAGTGTACTGCACTATATTTTTGTTTTATCAGAGAGACTTTAATGTCTGTCTTTGATCTCTAAACTCTGACTCTGATGTCATTGGTGGTGACTGAATTCTACCCCCTGACAGACTGGGAAGGCTCATATTGGTGATGTCATCATAAATATATGAAGGTCTTGTTTCAAAGTAACTTGTTATTTTGTTCTTGGTTGTCATGGTGACTCGTGGTAGCGGATTGATGATGGCATTTTGTGGTGGTTGTGCACGTGTGACACTCAAGGTGAACGTACTCACAGCTGATTGGACCAACTGAGATCAGCTGTTCTGAACCTGATACTCAGAGTTTCCATCTCAGTGTCAACTCAGGAGTGACTGAGGAGAAGAGTTTCAGAACAGCCACAGTTGGGGGACTTCCATCCAGCAGCCATTTTCTATCCCTGTAAGGAGTTAAGGGATCTGGAGCTGCTGGGTTCAGGTGGATCCAGAACACAAGATGGAGGTCAGTCAGGACCCCAGAAGGAGACCAGCATCTGGAAGGTGGAGATGCTTTAATCTGACACCGTTGTGTCAACAGTTCTGAAATCAGAACAAAAATAAACAGTTGTATTTCCACCTGCTACTCCTGCATGTATTCAAGTGAACAGGAACACAGATTCATGTTCAACTTCTCCTGTGTGTTCATCCACAGTCACTAAACAACAACCAGACTGAAGAACTCCTTCATCCCCCGAGCCATTAAACTGTTAAACTCCTCACTGGAGGGGGGGAGGGCCAACAGAAGGACTGTAGGAGAGGGCTGAGCACCATTAACTTGCCCCGATAACAACCGGACACTCGTGCAATATAAGAGACTGTACATTATTATCCATCCATCATCATCTTTCCGCTTATTCCTACACATTAAGGGTCGTGGGGGGGCTGGAGCCTATCCCAGCGTCAACGGGCGAGAGGCGGGGTTCACCCTGGACAGGTCGCCAGTCCATCGCAGGGCCAACATACAGAGACGAACAACCATTCACACTCACATTCATACCTACGGTCAATTTAGATAATCCAATTAGCCTAGTCCCCGAATGTCCATGTCTTTGGACAGTGGGAGGAAGCAGGAGTACCCGGAAAGAACCCACACAGACACAGGGAGAACATGCAAACTCCACACAGAAAGATCCCGTGCCCGAGCCGGGACTCGAACCCGGAACCTTCTTGCTGTGAGGCCACAGTGCTATCCACTGCGCCCCGTACATTATTATTCTTATTATTATTCTTATTATTATTATTATTATTTTATTTATTATTAGTATTATTATATAATTCTTGTTACTACTGCTATTATTATTATTATTATAACTATTATATATTTTATCATATTACATCATCATCATCATTATTATTGTTATAATTATTATTATTGTTATAATAACAATTAAGAACAATTAATATTATGATTATTCCTGTCACTATGCACATATACATAACCATCCAGGTACACAGAGGCACACGCACATGTATATATGCACACATATATATATATATAGTCTTTGTTTTCTCTTCTTTGCTATTTTTATTCTAATCTATGGTAACAGTGCTGTGAATGTATGTTGAGGAGAGTGCAATTTCCCTCGCAGAACGTCCAAAAGGGATTAATAAAGTAGTCTGTCTGTCTGTTTGTCTGTCTGTCTGTCTGTCCAAACCAGACAAAAGGGGGTTTGCTAGCATGGCTGCTGAGATAGGAAGGCTCTGTTTAAATTGAGTCCTTTTCCATTTCTTTCCCGGCTTCTTCAAGCGGTGCTGTCGTCACTTCCTGTGACCACGGGAGGGAAGGGGTCACCCTTCAGAATAAGTTTGAAATCATTGTTACTTCCTGTTCAACACTTCTTTAGCAGACCAACTCAGTGAACAATTCAGTGAGGTAGTGTGGCTGAGCGGTCTAAGGTGCTGGATTAAGGCTCCAGTCTCTGAGGAGGCGTGGGTTTAAATCCCACCACTGCCATCATGTCCCAGGTCACTGGAGAGGTGTGGCAGGTCTCTCCCAGCCTCTCTGTGCTGGAGGTGTTGGCTGCTTTTATCACTGTGGGAGGAAAATGTCCTGAACTTGAGGTGTTCTCCTCATCTTGAACTCTCCAAAACAACAAAGTGCAGTAACGCTGAGCTGCCTTCAAGCCAACAACATGGGCACAGTGTACCCAGAGCCACAGGCTCCTCCCAGTATATGCAGCACTGCCAGTGACCTCTGCTCCAGTGCAACAGTGACTCTCCAAACTGAAGCTGATCCAGGACCAGCTCAGGAGGAGCCATGGAGCAGACAGGCTCTCTGATTTAATGCTGCTGTCTATTGAGAGGAACATCCCAGTTGACTCCAACAAGGCTGCTGATGTCTTCAAAGCCAGGACCAGAAGAAGAACCCTCCTCTGAGTCCACAGACCTGAGCACCGCTGCTCTGACTACCAGGTTACCTCCTGGTTATCAGTGTGAAGTCATGGTGAGGTGGTCAGTTGTTCCTTGGGTTTTATTCCAGAGGCCTGGGAGTTAAACACTGAATTAAATCATTTTAATTCTTTACTTGAAGTTTCCTGCTGTTTAGCTGGAAATGTAAGACAACTTCCTCCATGCTGGTGCCCCATCACACATAACAGGTGCACTTGTCCTCTTTTCACCTCTGACCCTCAAACATTCCACCGGTGAACGTCCAGAAATTGAAGCATCAACAGTTCAGCAACAATGAATTCTTCAAATCACCTCTGAAATAAAAGATGAATCTTTACCTGCTGAGGCTTCAGAGCCAAATTGTGAACCTTCAACACTCAAATTCCTGTTCTTGTCTCAATCCTGCTCTCCTAAATCAAGACTTGTTCAATAGATGGTCAAGCAGAGAGGAGCAGAGGAAGAGAGCTGGGACCAGAACCAGAGGCTGATGGATCAAAACCATCCTCTGCTCAAAGAAAGGAGAAAAATAAACCTGTTAGTTTAGAAATGTGAATCTGATAAAAAAGGGGTGGAAAACAAATTGATCTTACTGCAGAATCACCAACCATTGTGAGTTAACAACAGTCTCCTTTCTGACTGAAGCAAAAGTTTACTTCAAAATGTTTTTCTGATTCAACATAGCAGCTAAATGTCCATTTCTATACTGATTATCTGCAGTGGTTCATGGGGGGTGGAGCCTATCACAGCTGACAATGGATGAGAGGCGGAGTTCACCCTGGACAGGTCACCAGTCCATCACAGGACAAACACATAGAGACAGACAACCATTCACTCTCACAGTCACACCTACAGTCAATTTAGAGTATCAATCACCCTCGTCCCCTCTTGATGTCTTTGGACTGTGGGAGGAAGCTGGAGTACCAGAGAGAACCCACACAGGAACAGGGAGAACATGCAAACCCAGAACCTTCTTGCTGTGAGGCAACAGCACGAACCATCGCACCATTTTGTCCCCTGAAAATGCCATCAGAATTTTTCAATTTTCTGTAAAATCAAGTACACATGAACACACTACACTGATCTCAGGGGTAGTGGCACACTGGATAATGTGTCTGACTACAAATCAGAAGCTTCTAGGTTCAACTCCTGGCCAGCTTAATTAAAACTTTACACTGAGAAGCTTTCATTTCCTGTCCTTCTTCCCAGGATGGTTCCACCTCAGTGGAAAGGTTCACTAAATACTCATCAACTTCTCTGGTCCAATCACATTTATGTTGGCACACAGAGAACAGATCCAGAGTCAGAGCTGAGACTTCAGTCTAACCACCTTAAGATGGAGGAGAAGAAGCCCTGATTTCTGGGTCTCACAGTCTTTTTACTCTCTTGGCTCCACCCACACAGGGCAGGAGAACATCCTCATAGTGAGTCAGTGTTTTTCCATGTTTAACCCAATCAGCTCTCAGTGGTTAAGAACAGGTGAGTTAGTGAGTGTGGTTCGTTCTAATCTGATGTCCAAGCTGCAGGGAACAGCAAAGCCAAACAGTACAGAAGCCTTTCAGCATTCATGCAGACTGGAAAGAGGCTGAAATGCTCCCTGCTTCTGGAAGGAGCAGAGATGGAGCCAGAAAAAACACAGAATTTACCCAGACTCTGATTTGAACTAGCAAGAGACTCAAGCTGGTCATGAAGTATGATTGGCTGCCTCTTTGTGATGTCATTCACACACACCTGTATAATCAGGATGTGAGCTGAGGGGTGGAGATCGATGAGTCCTGGAGACGTTCAATAATGTCCACAACTTTGGCACCAGGAAGACAGCAGGTGATGGCACCTGGGAGTTCAACAGACCTGATGATTGAACCACCAACCACAAGGATTTCAGCCTCCATTGTAAACAGAGAGTTTAGATGAGAGAGAACCTGCTGTCAGCCTCACCAGTCAGGGCAGTGGCAGAGGCAGCAGAGTTGAATGAAGCAGGACCACCTGGCAGGTCTCAGCTGGGGGTGATGACATCACTGGCCTCAGTCCTCACCAGTGCTCTGCCTAGCAACAGGGACGATGGAGAGAAACCAGTAGAAGCACTCTGAGAGTTGGAGACAGCAGGAGAGAGACCATGACAGAGTCACCCATGGGAAACTGTTGGATCCACTCAGGACCGGCTGGACAGACACAGATCAAAGACAGAATTGATGATGATGTCATCAGGAGGCTTTGATAGTGTCTTTATTTGTACCTAGAATTCTGTCTTTGATTTCAGGAGGACATAAAAGAAACCCAATTGAGGAACGTAGAGGAGAACATTCAGCTTCATTAGAAACACTTGAACTGTTGAACAGTAGAATTTGTTTGAAACAGTTTACAACACTGAGTGACAGGATTGAAGAGGGGAGATTTTTCTACTTCACATTTAATTCTAACTTTAAACTGGAGATGAACATTTTTAGTAGTTCATATTCTAACATACAGAGGAAGTCATGTCATTCCCTTTTTAAGAAAATGAAAAACATGTGAAGCTCCTCCCCCCAGCTCCAGATGGACAGACAGACATGAGAGTGGCCAGGAAGCAAAGAAGTGTTGTGCTCCTCTCCAGTGCTCTGGTGTTGTTGTGTTCTTCTCAGCTCCATCATGAAGACCTGCTGGCACTGGGCGCTGGTGGAAGTTTGCAGCTCTCACTGGAAAGTCCTGAGGCTCCTCCCACTCTGAAGCAGGCAGTTGCTCCCAGCCAGCCCACACTTTCACTCTCTGGTGTAGGAGTGAAGAACAAAATCAGAATCAAGAACCATCACTCTTTCATTGGGGCTCCTTTCTCCTTGTTCTGATCCAGAAACTCAACAGCTTCTATCATTGATTTGACAGGAAATGTTGATGACACACTGGGATTTTTGTTCTCCTGCTGTCACTGTCAAGTGCCAGTTCAGATGTACTTGACGTTACAGAAAATCCAGCACGGTGGTACAGTGGTCAGCACTGTGGCCTCACAGCAAGAAGGTTCCAGGTTCCAGTCCCGGCTCCAGCACAGGATCTTTCTGTGTGGAGTCTGCATGTTCTCCCTGTTCCTGCGTGGGTTCTCTCTGGTACTCCAGCTTCCTCCCACAGTCCAAAGACATCAAGAGAGGACGAGGCTGACTGATACTCTAAATTGACTGTAGGTGTGAATGGTTGTCTGTCTCTATGTGTTGGTCCTGTGATGGACTGGTGACCTGTCCAGGATGAACCCCGCCCCTTGACCAATGTCAGCTGTGATAGGCTCCACCCCCCCATGAACCTTAACAGATAATCAGTGGAGAAATGGAAATTTAGCTGCTATGTTGAATCAGAAAAACCTTTTGAAGTCTACTTTTGCTTCAGTCAGAAAGTGGACTGTTGTTAACTCACAATGGTTGGTGATTGTGGAGGAAGACAAAATCCTTATGAAGCTCTTTTTAACAGACACACATTTCTAAGACGCAGGTTCATTTTATTTTGTTCTTCTAGCAGAGGATGGTTTCGATCCATCGACCTCTGAGTTATGGGCCCAGCACGCTTCCTCTGCGCCACTCTGCTCTACCATTGATGGTGCCAGGAGGCCTAAAAACACACAAACACCATTCAATCCAGGACCTTGGAGCCTAAACTGAAGCTCCATCACACGGTGGCTCTGCTGGGGCTCCCACAGGTGAGTGAGGCTGAGCTCCAGTCTGCTCTGAGGAGGCAGCAGACATCTGCACCACTCAGAGGTTTGGTTGGTGTCTTTGACAAAATCCCAACAAACTCAAATCCTGTTGAAGCAGGAAGTTCTAGTTGAACTCTCATCCACGTCACATGACCAAGAAAACCTCCTCTTTCATTCAGACCAGAACAGACAAACATAGAAACATTGTTTCAGCTTCTGATCAAACAATAACATGTTCTTGATTGTTTGTCATGTTCTATTAATCAGACTGATGATCTCTGGATGTTCTAGGAGGTGTGTCTGTTTCTGATGAAGCCTGTTTGGTCTGGGGGGGTTAAGATGGTGGGGGCTGTTTCAGTTCTAGTGCTGAAGGCTTTCACCATGACAGTCAGACTCTCCTCTGTCCTTCATGGTCCCTCAAATGTGCAGTGGACCTCACAAACTGAATTTAGCCTGAAAACTCTTCATGAAAAGCAGGTGCCTCAGAGTCTCTGTGGCGCAATCGGTCAGCGCGCTCGGCTGTTAACCGAGAGGCTGGTGGTTCAAGCCCACCCAGGGACGATGAGCAGGCTCTACTGGTGCTTAGGAGTCGCTGTGTTAATGATCTGAATGTGGACGGACAGATTGACCCTCCACAGCAGACGCCTGTTACAGATCTCTTGATGAGACGCTTCAGTCTTCTGTTTAGTCGTCGTGTGTCATGCAGTGTTGAGGAGGCCTGCTGGCTGTGGGTAAAGTGGGGGCTCAGAGTTTGTGGAGTCGGCTCTGGAATGAAGGGGGTCACTGTTTGGTTCTCAGATGCTCCAGCTCAGGTTAGCGAGGTGGTGGAGAAATGAATGAGAGCTCTGCCAGCTGGAGCCTCTTGGGTCCCGGGAGGCTTCACTCCTGGAGGTGGAAATGGTGAGGAGTTTTAAAATCTGCTCCTCTTTCACGCTGACTTGTTTTCTTGGGTTCCCTCTTTTATTCATGTGTGATTTTAGTCTCAGCTCTCTAAACCTGAATGGAGCCAGAACCCATTCTAAAAGAGCTGCTCTTTTATTCTCCTGGAGATCAAGAGGATCCTGCCATGTTTGTCCAGGAGACCCACAGCACAACAGTCAGTGAATGGGGATGCAGGCAGGCTTTTAATGGGGGTCATTTGAAGTCCCAAGTCCAGTTGGAGCAGAGGGTGGAGTTTGATTCTCCAGGAGTTTTTGTTGTTTTTTTTTACCAGTTTCTTTTGGTTTGGAGGAAATCATTCCAGGTGTATGAAAGAAGGTGAGAGCAACTTTGGAAAATGTTCAACTGGTGTTTTTAAATGTCTTTGCACCAACAAATGGTGGACAGGACAGCTTTTGAGACATTTTAATGCCACCGTTCAACAGTGAATCTGCTGGTTTCCTGTTTTTAGGAGCTGATGGGAGCTGCACAGAGAAGCTCTTTGAGACAGGAACCATTCAGAGCTCCACCCTGCTTCTTCCAGCAGGATCCACAGATCCACCAACACACCAGCTGTTTGATGTGTGGAGGCTTTTGACCAGGATTCCTGGACAGCACAGCTGGACTCACTCAACAGCTAACTTGTTAGCACCGACTAGACAGGAGTGCTTCTATGGTTTTACTCAGTGGTTCAATATTTTTAAGAGATGTCCCATTCAGCCTGTGGGTTTGAGTGATCACTCTTCAGTCTCCTGTTCTGTTTTATTAAAATATTCATTGAAAAGCTCCTGAGAGAGAGAGAGAGAGAGAGAGAGACAGAGAGAGACAGAGAGAGACAGAGAGAGACAGAGACAGAGAGAGAGGCTCAAACTGATCTCAAAATTTACTTCAAAATTCTTTGATTATAATCATTTTTACTCCTTGATAGATTCATCACTACAGTGTCATAGAGGGTCCATTACTATTGCAGTATATTAAAGAATATAATGGGTTGGGCCTGTGGCTGTTTCCTGGGGGAGGGGTGGCTTGGGGCTCCCTGTGTTCTGGGGGTTTCTGGGTGCTCTGGTGGCCTGGTCCTGACCTGCCTGCCTATCCTGGACTGGGGGCATGTTGTCCTGGTCCCCCACATCAGCTACAGCCAGCTACCCACGGCATCCAAGACAAACCGTAGCACACACATACACATACACACATGTATACACACATACACGCATGGAGCGCACAACTGACCCATAATCACACACTCAGACATTTATCTTAAAATGATATTAAACCAAATGGTAAATCTGCACTGGAAATTCTGCAACCAATGTTTTTCTTTTTTTCTGTTGTTATTGTTTTTGTTTGTTTTTCTCCTATTGCCCCCCCCCCCTTGTCCTCCCTGTCCTGTCCCTGCTCTCTCTTCCTGTCCTCTCCTGAGTCTCAGTCCGGTAGCTTCATCAATGAACCAACACCATTCCTAATAAAGTTCAACACAGATGGGGATAGGAGGAGTTTATCAGGTTCCTCCTTAGCAGAGTAGAACTGCTTCAGTCCAACAAAGCACCAGGAACATGGATGCTGCTGCTGAACAGGACAGGTTAAAAAAAATAAAAAAATGAAAACACCAGTTGAACATTTTCCAAAGTTGCTCTCACTTTCTTTCAAACACCTGGAATGATTTCCTCCAAACCAAAAGAAACTGGTGAAAAAAACAACAACAAAAACTCCTGGAGAATCAAACTCCACCCTCTGCTCCAACTGGACTTGGGACTTCAAATGACCCCCATTAAAAGCCTGCCTGCATCCCCAGTCACTGACTGTTGTGCTGTGGGTCTCCTGGACAAACATGGCAGGATCCTCTTGATTTCCAGGAGTTTAAAAGAGCAGCTCTTTTAAAATGGGTTCTGGCTCCATTCAGGTTTAGAGAGCTGAGACTAAAATCACACATGAATAAAAGAGGGAACCCAAGAAAACAAGTCAGCGTAAAAGAGGAGCAGATTTTAAAACTCCTCACCATTTCCACCTCCAGGAGTGAAGCCTCCCGGGACCCAAGAGGCTCCAGCTGGCAGAGCTCTCACCTGCGTCTGCTGTGGAGGGTCAATCTGTCCGTCCACATTCAGATCATCGATGCAGCGACTCTGCTCGGATCAAACTACTGAGGATGAAACAGACCAATGTTGACATCAAGTAGCAACTCAGCAGCTGATCAACAGAGTCCTCAGCACCAGTAGAGCCTGGTCCTGGTCCCTGGGGGGCTCCAACCACCAGCCTCTCTGTTAACAGCCGAGCGCCACAGAGACTCTGAGTCTGTGAGGTTTGTGTCTTTCTGGTTCCACTTTTCCTGCCTCTGCTGTCTTTTTTCAGGTCTTCTTGATGGTCCGGCTTCTTCTACCTCATCAAGGGAGTGAGCAAAAGAAATTTACAATCCATACCAGGCAGAACACCAACAAAACACTTCTTTCTTCACAGTTTCAACATTTGTGATAAATTTCCACCCAACAAACAAACAACTTAACAGACAACATTCACCTATAAAGTTTTATACATTTATTAAACAATAAAAGACAACTGATTATGAAAAATATTATAAAAACACAGCTCTGACATCATCAAAATAACCTCAAAACTGTCACTGACACAAAGAGTAAAATAATCAAGAAACATTAATTTATTCAAAACAAAAACAGATTTGAAGATGAAAGAACACACAACATAATTTTAACTGAAGAGAAACAAAAAAACATTCCTCTTTTCTGCCTCCACCTCTACCACCTTCTCTTCATTCTTCTAGTATTTATAAACGTGCAATATTCTTTTCAAATATATTTCTCTATATTTTGGTTTTCTAAGAGAGGCTTTGATGTCTGCTTTGATGTCTAAACTCTGACTCTGATGTCATTGGTGCTGACTGAATTCTACCCCCTGACAGACTGGGAAGGCTCCTATTGGTGATGTCATCATAAATAAATGGAGGTCTTGTCTCAGTGTCAGGAACCAATCAGAGCAGCCTCCTCCTGACTAAACAGCTCTACTCATCAAGCCCCTGACCCCAGACTCTTCTTGGTGAACTGATCAGAGATCAGATTAGTAGAGAAGCAGTGACACAAAGGGAAACTTCCTCATTTCCTGAACGCAGCTTCATCAAACAGAGCAATGCTAACTGTTCACCTGCAGCAGTGATGTCATCAGGACAGGAAGTTGATCAGACATGGGAACTTTGACTCAGATCAACCAGGGAGGGAGGAGTTCTCAGAGTTTGATTGTGCTGATGAATCATCAGAACTCTCCATCACGCCGTGGTCTCAGCGTTGGACCTGAAGTCCCAGGCTTCAAGGGTTCTCCCCAAACTCTCAGGGTGGGTCTGACCACATCTGAAGGAAGTAATTCCACCAGTATTAAACTCAATGCCATGTCTCCCTACTACAGAGATCCCTGATTCTGAGTTGAGTCCTTGAAGGCAGCTGTCATGAAACCACTGCTTCAGAAGCCTCCTCTAGACCCTGAGGTTCTCGCCAACTCCAGACTGATAGCTAACCTCCCCTTTCTCTCTAACGTCCTGGAGAAAGCAGTTGGTAATCAGCTGAGTGACTTCCTACATGACAAGAGTTGATTTGAGGGGTTCAGTCTGGTTTTAGAGCCCAGCCCAGCACAGAGACAGCGCTGTAGAAACTACTAACTACCTTTAATTCATCAGATCATGGCTTTGTGTCTGTACTCGTCCTGTTAGACCTCAGTGCTGCCTTTGACACAATTGACCATCAAATCCTGCCACAGAGACTTGAACACTTCAACACTTCCTTTAGGTCATGTTATTCAAAAACACTCCATACATTTCCATGGTTACACAGATGATACTCAATTATATTCATCAATAAAGTTGGATGAAGGCCAACAGTTATCCAAACTACAAACATGCATTCCAGACCTGAAGGCCTGGATGACTTGTAACTTTTTACTGTTCAACTCTGATAAGACAGAAGTTCTTGTGCTTGGCCCCAAACCCTTAGAGGCCCATTTTCTAGTGATATCACTGCTCTGGATGGCATCACTATGGCCTCCAGCAGCACAGTTAAGAACTTAGGGAGTTCAATTTGGTCAGGAGTTGTACTTCAATTCCCACATTAAACAAATTTCAAGGACCGCCTTTTTTCATCAACACACTATCTCAAAAATTAGACACATTCCATCCCAAGATGATGCTAAAAAAAATAGTCCATGTATTTGTTACTTCTAAGCTGGATGGTTGTAATTCTTTATAATCAGGCTGCACTAACAAGTGGTTGAAGACTCTGCAGCTGGTCCAGAATGCAGCTGCAAGCGAACTGACAGGAACTAGGAAGAGCGACCACATCACCCAAGTCTTAGCTTTGCTGCACTGGCCTCCAGTAAAATCCAGAGTAGTGTTTAAAATCCTCCTCCCTTTGAAGCTCTTCAAGAACAGTTCTGACACAAAACAAACTGAAGGTGTGTTCTTGTATTATTATTTTGAACGATTGCAGGGATTTGTTTTTGCAGCATCAAAATGTGATCCAGTTTTGGCGCACACCGCTCATTAGCTCCCAATACACCGGTTGAACTGAAAAGTCACGTGGAATCTCATGTCTTTTGGAGGGTGGGGAAATGTTCATTCCTCCTAGTTGGAGGCACCTGGGCCCATATTTGGTTCATCATTGTGTTGTTTTTTTTTTTTGTTAAATACATTCATTATTTGGCTTTCAACCTGCATCTCCCACACTTTTGTTACAGCTTCAATGTCATGCTTTGACAAATGGTTTCTCCCCAGTGTGCGTTCTTAAGTGTCTTTTCCAATTTCCCTTGACTGAGAATCTTTTACCACAAACTGAGCAGGGGAATGGTTTTTCCCCAGTGTGCGTTCTCATGTGTTTTGTCAGATTTCCCTTTTCTGACCATTTTTTGCCACAAACTGTGCAGGTTAAGGGTTTCTCCCCAGTGTGCATTCTCATGTGTTTTGTCAGGTGTCGCTTTTCTGAGAATCTTTTGCCACAAACGGGGCAAGGGAGTGGTTTCTCCCCACTGTGCGTGCTCATATGTGATTTCAGATGTCCCTTAACAGAGAATGTTTTGCCACAAAGGGAGCAGGGGAATGGTCTCTCTCCTGTGTGTGTTCTCATGTGGTTTTTCAGATATCCATTTTCTGGAAATCTTGTGCCACACACTGAGCAAGGGAATGGTTTCTCCCCAGTATGTGTTATCATGTGTCTTTTCAGATGTCTCTTTTCTAAGAATCTTGTGCCACAAACTGAGCAGAGGAATGGTTTCTCCCCAGTGTGCGTTCTCATGTGGTTTTTCAGATATCCATTTTCTGAAAATCTTGTGCCACAAATTGAGCAGGGGAATGGTTTCTCCCCAGTGTGTGTTCTCATGTGTCTTTTCAGATGTCTCTTGTCTGAGAATCTTGTGCCACAAACTGAGCAGGGGAATGGTTTCTCTCCGGTATGTGTTCTCATGTGTGTGGTCAAATATCCCTTTGAGAATCTTTTGCCACAAATTGAGCAATGGAATGGTTTCTCCCCAGTGTGTGTTCTCATGTGTTTATCCAAACACTTTCTGTTACTAAAACCTTTACTGCATGTTGAGCACCTAAAGGGACGCTCATCCTCACTGACTTCTGTCTCAGATTCAGAAGAGTCTGACATCTGGTCTTCAGTCTGGGGTTGTACAAGTGGATCTGGATCTACCTTGCTGGCTGGTTCTGGTTCTGGTCCTCCACACTCTTCTCCATCAGCTTCTGTTTTCAGAGGATGAACTGGGCTGCTGCTCAGAGACTCTTCTTTCAAGTTCTCCTCCGTTAGACTCTGATGAAGCTGTGGGAACTGAGGTTTCTCTTCGTCCCCTTCACTCTTCACAGGGACCAGAGTGAAGGGGAACGTGGTGATATCAGCCTCCTGCTGCCCTTGAAGCTGCCCTCCCTCCTCACTGGTCCAGAGCTCCTCCCACTCCTCTTTAATGTGGGGGGGCTCTGGGTCCTGCAGCTCAGGGGGAACCTCTTCTTTAATCACCAGCAGCTGCTCCACATCTGGAGGACACAAACAGCAACATCAGAAATCTCTTCATTTGACTCTGAAACAGCGGAGCAACAGACAGAAACAGAGATCAACTCAATGAAAAGAGACGTCCTGCTACTGACGACCAGTCAGCAAACTGGGAACAGAAACGCTGGCTTCAGATGCTTGGATCAACGTTGTGTCACCCAGGTCAAAGGTCAAAGGTCCCCTCTGCTGAATGGTTTTGTCCATTCATGATCACATCTGCTAGTTGATTCATCAGTTAATGTCTGACATTTCTTGCACATTTGTCAGGCTCATCCATTTCAGATCCAGCAAACCTAAATATTTTACAAAGATAAAACACAAGGAAACACAAAATGCAGTTTTTGGTGCCAATGTCATTTAATAAGGTAAAAAACATCTGAGCCTCCGAAGGCCCATGTGAATAAGTGATTGCCCCCCTGACCCTAACAGCTGGTTGAACCACCTTTTGCAGCAATAACTGCAGTCAAGTGTTAGCGATAAGAGGCGATGAGTCTTTCACATCGCTGTGGTGGGATTTTGGCCCACTCTTCTGTGCAAAATTGAAAAGATCAATCAGATTGGATGGTTTTCCGGCATGAACAGCCTTTTTAAGGTCCTGCTACAGCATCTCAATAGGGTTCAGGTCAGGACTTTGACGAGGCCACACCAAAACCCTCATTTTGTTCTTTTTTAGTCTTTCAGATGTGGACTTGCTGGTGTGCTTCAGATCGTTGTCTTGCTGCAGAACCCAGGTACGCTTCAGCTGGAGGTCTTGAACTGATGGCCCAACATTCTTTGCCAGGATTTCTTGATAGCGAGCAGAATTCATGGTTGTTCCACAGCTGAGTCAATGCCTATGATATCATTTTACTCTTAATTTGGTGAACTTTCTAAACCTCTAATACTGTAATATTGTAGTAGTAACAGTGTGATGGCCTTTTATTTAGAATTGGAAACTCTTCTCATTGTTCTGTGCTGTTGATGAATGGTTGATGGTCTTCAAGGTTCCTGTTCATGTTGGAGCACTGGAGGTCTGAACCACTGAGACACTCAAAGAGCTGCATGAGTGACGTCACTTCAAGCTGGCAGAACGACTCCAGCCAGGGTCCTGCTGAGTGTTGTGATGCTCATGTTTAGCTGTCAAGCTAGCAGCTCTGGACTCACTGATCTGGACTGAAACTGCATTGAAATGAAACAACAGAGCTTCACTGGTGTCTGCAGGAGGTTTGCCTTTGGATTTTGTCCCCTAAAGCGACTGTAACGTTGGTTCATTCTGACGGGACTCATTTGCATATCATGTGACTTGCTGCAGGAGACAGACTGCTGACGTGTGTGTGTGTGTGTGTGCGCTGACTGTTTTGATGTTGAGGTGTTAATTGTCATGTTGTATGCATTTCTTTGGAGGTTTTAAATTAAATCAGTAACAACAGGAAATAAACCAATTGTTTCAGGTCGACTTTGTTTCCTGAGCTCCTAAAACTTCCCTTTATGTTGGTAACAATGCAGCAGGAGCCTGGTTCACATTCTGGTCCACAAGTTAGCAGCAGTTGGTGATCCAGTGTGAACGTCATTCAGGCGAGGTGTTGTTGTGGTTCAGTTCAATGGTAACACGCTGCTACTGATTGTTAAGGCAGGGCTTCTTAACAGGACCCAGGAATGAGGGGCCCAGCAGGTCCCTGCGGGGACTCACCTGCTCTGTCCAGCCTGACTCGGGGCTTCAGCACGGCATCGAGCAGCAACCTCTGCCGGCGGTTCTCCCGCTCGTACTCCGCCACGGTTTCCTCCAGCAGAGCCACGATCTGCTCCGCGGCCGCCGCCAGCCGCTCGGTGAGCAGCGCTCTCAGCACCGGGACTCCAGCCGCTGAGTCTCCTTCTCCCAGCTGCAGCAGGAAGTCTTCAGCGGCGGCGAGGATCCGCTCCTGGACCGACACCCGCAGCAGCTGCGCGGCGCACATGTTGAGGTTCTACCGGCGCCACTCAGCCTTCAGGAGACAAAGACCGAGGCCGGGGGTTCACGGACTTCTCCTTCTTTCCTTGTTGTGTTCAAAGCTTCCCGCTTCTTCTTCTCGTTTTGTGAAGCGCGTATTGATGACGTATGTGGTGACGTCCAAAGCCTCGCCAGACGGCAGTGACCACGTGACTGATTCAGGACCTGCTTCTCCGGCTTGGCCTGAGATTCTAAATGTAAAGCAGTGAAACGCCGTGGTTTCCTCCCTCTGGTTCGCGCGTCTGTTGGAGCTCCACGGCAGGAGAAATCGCTTCAAGAAACCCAACAGACTTGATTTGAAAACGTTGGAAAAACTTCTTTTTTTAATAAAAATTGTAAAATCAAAGCGTCCTCATTCCCATCAATTTCACTGAGACTTTCACATCATGGTCCCATTGTTCAAAGACATGGAACGATCCAGTATGAACGCAAAGACTTCAATGATCTCATTGTGTTCACGGGTCATCAAATCAGTGTCAGTTCAGTCGGTCAAGCCTGCAGGGAAGTTTACAGTCCAGCAGGTGTCAGTATTCAGTGACAGTAACACAGTGTCATGGCGTCCACAGGCTTCATGACGCCTCATCCACCCTTCACTCCTGTCTCGTCCTTGTGTGCTCACTCCAGCCCGTTGATGCACAGTTCCTGCCACAGCCTCTACCTTGTTAATGCAGCCGTGCCTGTCTTGTGTTCTTCAGCCTCTGAGAGTTTTTGAAAGTTTTATCCGATAGTCTAGATTTAGTGGATACGTTTGCAGCCGTTTGGTTTCTCTGCTCGGAGTACAAGAACATCAACGTCCCTTGCCGTGAACCCTGCTTCTGTCCTGAGTCTGAGCCTGGTCCTGTCAATCACAATGATCCAATTTTTGGAACTGACCATATCTTTCTTTCAAAAACAAAAGAAATCAAGAGAGCGATTCCTCCGTGATGGCATGAAAAGATCTTCCTCACAAACGTGGACGATACAAAGCTCTCTTCCTCTTCATCTCCAATTATTTGACCAAATTTGGCCGTCAAACTGGAGAGAAAACTCAGCCCTGTTGAACTCTGGCAGCTTTCCATTTACAAATAACACGTGTCCACGTGACAAAGTGTGTGAGCAGGAAGGAAGGGAGAAGGGGGGCTGAGAAAATAACAGCAGATCCCTGGATGGAGACCCCGTGCTCTTCTCTCCACCTCTCTTCCTCCCTGCTCTCTCCACCCCTCTTGAACAACACTGCAGGTGAACAGTTAGCATTGCTCTGTTTGATGAAGCTGCGTTCAGGAATGAGGAAGTTTCCCTTTGTGTCACTGCTTCTCTACTAATCTGATCTCTGATCAGTTCACCAAGAAGAGTCTGGGGTCAGGGGCTTGATGAGTAGAGCTGTTTAGTCAGGAGGAGGCTGCTCTGATTGGTTCCTGACACTGAAACAAGGCCAAAGCTCAAGTACACAGGCTCACATATTGAAGTATTCTCAGTCTTCCCACTTCAAGTATTTTCTCCCTTCAAGTATTTTCTACTCTGCACACCAAGTTACCTCTTATGTTAAGTTACTAGCTGAGAGTTGTGCAGGACACTTGGATGGAAACATAACCTTTTTCTCTAATCAGCACAACAATGTGGGCGTGTAGTGAATCAACACCATAACAGTAACGAGGAATGAATGCAGCAGCCATCTTGGAATCACCAGGTTTACAAGGCTTCCACTCGGTGAGAGCAACCCCTCGATGGAGGAGAAGAAGCCGGACCATCAAGAAGACCTGAAAGAAGACAGCAGAGGCAGGAAGAGGGACCAGAGACACACAAACAGACACAACACTGCCACCTTCTGATCTGATGACATCAGAGTTGAATGTGTGGACTGATTTGGAGGCCAAGCCTCACAATAAAAGAAGCATTTTCATGGGAATGTGTTCCATCCAGGGCTGCACGGTGGTGCAGTGGTCAGCACTGTCTCCTCACAGCAAGAAGGTTCCTGGTTCCAGTCCCGGCTCCAGCACAGGATCTCTCTGTGTGAGTCTCCATGTTCTCCTGTTCCTGTGTGGGTTCTCTCTGGTACTCCAGCTTCCTCCCACAGTCCAAAGACATCAAGAGGGGACCAGGTTAATCCAGACTCTAAATTGACTGTAGGTGTGACTGTGAGAGCGAATGGTTGTCTGTCTCTATGTGTTGGACCTGTGATGGACTGGTGACCTGTCCAGGGTGAACCCTGCCTCTCGCCTGAAGATACTGGCATAGGCTATGGACATCAGGCAGCTGGTGTGTTGGTGGATCTGTGGATCCTGCTGGAAGAAGCAGGGTGGAGCTCTGAATGGTTCCTGTCTCAAAGAGCTTCTCTGTGCAGCTCCCATCAGCTCCTAAAAACAGGAAACCAGCAGATTCACTGTTGAACAGTGGCATTAAAATGATGCCAGTGCTGGTTGTCTCTGTCTAAGGGTTTTGAGGGCATCCAGCTGCAGCCAGGAGACAAACAGGGATGCTGCTTGAGGACATCATCCAGGAGGCTGTCCATGGGGTGGAGCTGGGGTCTCAGACTGGGGACATTGGACAAGAACTTCTCAGAGGAAACTCATCATGGTGGCTCAGTGAAGAAAACTAGACCTGAGCTGCCTGCTGGAACCTAGCAGGTGAAGGACAGAGCTCCACCTCTTTGGAGACACCACCACTGTGGGCTCATGTTGGCAAAAGAAGTGGGTCAGTATTTGACACACACACACACACACACACACACACACACACACACACACACACACACACACACACACACACACATACATGCATGTTCTTACACACAGAGACTTTTCCTCTGTTTTTGTTTTTTACTGGTTTTGAACCAGTAAGTGGTTTCTGTTGGTTTGGTTTGCTTGACTGGTTGTTGTTTGTTGACCTTCCAAATCCACATTTTGAGTTCTGGCTTGTTCTGCTTTTCATTTTGTGTTTGTATTAAAGTTCTGTTGCTGAAAAAGAGACTTCTTTCTCTTTTTCTTGAAGTAAATATATGAGGGTCCAAACTGACCCATAACACCATGGATGTTCCAATAGTTAATGATATTAAAATGAATACTAAATCAAACCAATCCATGTCAGAGATGTGTTCTAACACCCTCAGTAACGGTCAGGAAACACAACAACCTTTGGTTCATTTCTAGGATTTTCTTGAGGTTCATTTTACCATTTTTTAACTGAAATCGAGGGTTTAGTGACTAAAAAAAGGTCCAGAGGCCCACAACTAAATCTTCAAACCAATATTTCCATGGATAAGGAAGCCTAACAAGGTCACCAAGAGATGGAAACAACTTGGAGGATAGAAAATTGTTTTAGTTTATTTGACAGCTGATTGAAGACGTGGGTCAAAACTGACCGTTACCATAGAGATGGGAACAGAAAGCTGACACAAGAGGAAGGTTCCAGCTCTGAAAAAGGAGTTTGATCAAAATCTTGAACTGCCAGTAGAAATATCCTTTTGTATGTTGACCTTTGTTGACAGAAGTCACTTTAGCTTGGCAGTGAAAAGAATGGCTGCTAGCTTGACAAAGAGCTGCACAAACCAGGTTCAAGCCGGACTTTGGACCCTGGTATCTGCAACGACTCCATCAACTCCTAATCTAGCAGCTCTGCTGGGTCCAACTATTTTACAGAACATTTGACAGACCTGTGGAGCAGTGAGGACAGACATGAGTTGATCACATGGTCCACTGAAGCGCCATTTTACCCTGGTACTGAGGTCACCAACATGAGCTGGAGTTGGGAATCTTGAACTGAACCTGGTATCACAGCGACACCTACTGCTGCAAAATGGAACAGCAACACTGAACCCAAGTACAGGATTGGAGGGAGACTGATGGTCGCTGTTTGGGTTTTTGAAGAACAAGGAGGGCGTGGCTTCAAGCTGGATTCTCAGAGACTATTTCCCCAACCTCTACATTGGTATCTACACTGTCCTCCAGTCATGTGACTGAGGTCATCCAGTCACGTGACTGAAGTCATCCAGTCATATCAGTGATGTCACTCTGCAGGACTGTCATTGCCGTCTCATTCTAGAAAAGAATCCAGACTCCACTTTTATGGGGCAGTTTTGGTCTTTAAAGACTTGACAGTTCCAGGAGATTTAGTCTGGCTCAAGATCTTCAGATCAACCCAGGACAGAAGGCTATGACTCCATTGGATTGTGTAGTTGGAGCATTCAGAGATCTGGTGGATCTCAGTAGGAGCTGGATTTATCCACTGAATGATCCTGGTCAATGTGATCCTGCTCCTCCATCTCTAAGGCTGACAGAGCAGGAGGACCTGACTGAGAAGAAAGCTGCCCTTGAGCAGCTTCAGTCGCTGTGTGACAACACACAGGCAGAAAACCTGAATTTGAGGGAACAAGTTTCTACTCTTGAACATGAGAATAAAAGAGCAATCCAGGAGCTCCAGAACCTCACTGCTGTGGTGGCCAACCTCCAAACGGTCCAGGACAAGAACCAGACTCAGATAGAAGATCTGAACGCAACAGTCCACAGTCTTCAGTGTGAGGGGAGGAAGGTTGATGGAGAGAACAATGAGCTCAGAAAAGAGCTGACCCAGGTTCAGTCTCTGAGGGAGAGTGAACAGGTGGAGATGAAATGTCTTGAGGAAGACCTGACAGAGAAGAAAAGTGCACTTGATCAGCTTCAGTCTCTGTGTGACAAGAGATGGACAGAAAACCAGAATTTGTGGGGACAGGTTTCTAGTCTTGGACAAGAGAAGATTATTGCATATCAGCTGGTAGAGAACATGTCTGCCATGGTGAGCAACCTTGAATCTGTGAGAGAGGAGAACCAGACTCAG
Source organism: Aulostomus chinensis (assembly GCF_037954235.1). NCBI lineage: Eukaryota > Metazoa > Chordata > Actinopteri > Syngnathiformes > Aulostomidae > Aulostomus > Aulostomus chinensis. Next base: position 50,815,388 of record NC_141320.1, on the reverse strand, counting down.
ATCAGAGACCTGAACACACAAGTCCACAGTCTTCAGCTTGAGGTGAAGATGGTTTACAAGGAGAAGTGTGACCTCAAGTGTGAGCTCAACTCCATCCAAGCAGAGAAGAAAAAAATGAGACAAGAACTCACTGAGAAGAAGGCGACTCTTGAACAGCTGAGGTCCCAGAGTGAGGAGAGACAGGCAGAAAATGGATGTTTGAGGAGACGAGTTTCTACTGCATCTCAGGAGACAGAGACCTTCACTGCAGAGTTGGCCCACCTTGAATCAAGGAAGGACCAGGACCCCACAAAGAGTGACAGTCTGAACGGTGAAGTTCAGAGTCTTCTATGTGCAGTGAGAACACAAAAGAAGAAAAGGAGCAGTGCTCAGAGGGAAATCCTGGGAAATCTTCATGATTTAAAAAGCTGTTTGAAAGAGGAAAATCATAACCTTCAAGTGAAGGTCCAGCAAACTTCTGAAGAGCAAGCAGACTCTCCCCTACGTCCAGCCAGAGAAGAGCAAGCAGACTCTCCCCTACGTCCAGCCAGAGAAGAGCAAGCAGACTCTCCCCTACGTCCAGCCAGAGAAGAGCAAACAGACTCTCCCCTACGTCCAGCCAGAGAAGAGCAAACAGACTCTCCCCTACGTCCAGCCAGAGAAGAGCAAGCAGACTCTCCCCTACGTCCAGCCAGAGAAGAGCAAGCAGACTCTCCCCTACGTCCTGCCAGAGAAGAGCAAGCAGACTCTCCCCTACGTCCAGCCAGAGAAGAGCAAGCAGACTCTCCCCTACGTCCAGCCAGAGAAGAGCAAACAGACTCTCCCCTACGTCCTGCCAGAGAAGAGCAAGCAGACTCTCCCCTACGTCCAGCCAGAGAAGAGCAAGCAGACTCTCCCCTACGTCCAGCCAGAGAAGAGCAAGCAGACGCTCTCATAAGTTCTTCTGCAGAGGAGCGACGGGATTCTGCTGCATATCCTGCAACTGAAAAGCAGAATGATGGGGGCACCCTGGAGACTGGACCTGCTAAGGGTCAAACCAGAGGTCTACTGAGCCGTGTGACATCTGGTGTAGAAGATGTTCTGTTTATGTTCATAGTTTTTTCTTTGTGTGCTTTTCCTCAACTTTGTTTTCTTTGTTTGTTCTATATGATGATACCTTGATCACCACAGCAGTTGATCCCAGCTTGATTAGCTGAGTGCTTTGCAGTCTAAAGCACTTTAGTGATACCTGTGGGGTCCCTTATCCTCCCTGACCACAGGGATTCAGCCTCACTGAAGGAGAGTGAACCTTCCAGTTTGCAGCTCCTAGACTCTGGAACGCCCTCCCACTGGACATGAGGACGCTGAGGACGCCTTCAGAAAGAAGCTAAAGACCCATTTGTTTAGTAATATTATTGTTCATGATGGAATCGTCCCTCTGTACCTGCCCACACAGGTCAAGAGGTCAAATGATTCCCTGTTTAAAACAGCTCTTCCATCACATGGATGTGCATCCCAACAGTCAGAGCTCACCGATGCTCCTATTCCCTCCGGTGGGAGGCGCTACGAGTGACTGAGGGTCAGGGGGGTCAGGCTAGTCCAGATAGTGGGTCTGTATGAGGTTGTTAGGGAGGGATAAGGTAGTGGCAGAGTTCAGGCTGTAGCTGTGCTCCAACAGTTGAGACAGGGCAGGACAAAAAATGACATCCTGATGGCGTTAGGAGTGATTCTTACAAGAACCAATCAATAAAAGTGGGTGGTGACCTGCTCATGTGACGCTTGTGTTGATGATTACTGGGTCTCCTCCATGCTCATTTATCATGAATGAATCCCTCGAAGTAAAACACCTAATGTCTCCTGAGTTGTTTCACAAAATGTGTGTGTGTGTGTGTGTGTGTGTGTGTGAGTGTGTGTGTGTGTGTGTGTGTGTGTGTGTGTGTGTGAGTGTGTGGGCAATAACTACAAGTTATCTATGTATAGATCAAAAAATTATGAATCAGTTGGATACATTGACAGTGGAAGTTCAGGTTTCCTGTAATTCAGTTTGCAGACAACACAGAAAACTGCCCCTGACCCCTCCCCTCATTCTGGAGGCTTTAACATGAAAATGAAAATGCTGAGAGACACAAATGCAAATCAGAGTATTTGACCAGAGGTGACATTTTTTAATGCTTTTCTTGTTATATTTGTTATATATGTTCTGTATGGTTATATTTGTTATGGTTGTTATGGAGTTTATGGTTATTATCTCTGTTTCTTGTGTCTTTGTCTTTGTTGTCCTCCCCTTCGTCCGTCCTGGATTTTTGACCCTGGTTGCAGGAAGCCTGTGACCTCAACTCCTTTTTCTGTGTTGCTGAACGTAGAGCTTTGCTTCATTGTGTTAGCTAAAGTGTGATCCTCCCTGCTAATTCCTTATTTCGTTGACAAATTACCCACCAAAAATTAATACCTACTTGCTTTATTTGGCTGAAGTTTAAAAGACCATCATTCTTGTAGCAACAGTCTTTCTGCCTTGTAAACACGCTAAGCTAACGATGGCTTCTCCCTCTTGTCCTCCTCTCTCCTGCTCAGAGTGCCACATGTTTTGTTCCTCCTCTGCCTCCTTTAGTGACACTGATAAGTGTGTTAAATGTAGTTTTTTGTTGTGTTGGAGGTGAGGCTTAGCGATGTTGAATTGGACCTGCAGCGGCTCTGCACCAAAAGCTGCAAGAGCTAGCCAACCCTCACTCGCTGGTGCAGACCAGCTTAGCTTAGCTCCTGGCTTAGGCCCAACTAGCGCTCCCCCAGAAGCTCCCAAGCATCTGGGAGAGCGCCAAGAAAAGTTGGGCCTAAGCTAGGATGTGCTTGCTCATGAAGAATTGTTGGATGTAAATTCATTTAAAGAGTGTGGAACTGGACCTGTTCTACTTGTAAAGTGTAACTTTTGTTATTTGGTGCTTTCCAGGGTGATGACTTGACTTCATTGCAGCTTTGACCTGAGCAGGTGTTCATCCTCATCTTACTAACAGGGGACACTTTATCACAGCAGTGGACAAACATCAGCATTCATCACCCAGCAGCTCTTCTGATCAACAGAACAAGTTAAAGTATACTGGAGAATGAGGGCATCGATCCCTCTACCTCTCACATGCTAAGCGAGCGCTCTACCATTTGAGCTAATTCCCCTGTTAAGGAGCACAGCAGATGATGCAGGTTGACCTTCATGCATGGTTGAATGAGCGTCACCAGTTGAAGCTTCTCTGGTTGACCAATGTAATGGAGACCAAGGGTTCCATGACATAAATGATGAATTGAAGGTAGCATTTGTCTTGGTATTAACAGTTTATCTAAATTAGAGGCACACACACATGTTAATGGTCAGGTTTATTGAATCAGCAAATATGTGAAACATTTGCTATGCCATGTGTTCCAGGGAGGGACCTGGGAAGCACAGGGGGACCGGCCATCCTGCCTGTGGAAAATGAAGACCCCAGTGTCAGTCAGTGGGAATCACTGTGCAAGGCCTGGTATTTAGTGTTGATCTAGTTTGTCTTATGTAAATGTGGCAGTTTCAGTCGTCACGTCAGTCCTCACCTCTTCCTGGTGGTTTCCTTAAAGGGGGTGGAGCCAAAAGGGGAGAGTGGCCCAAGGAAGCTCCTTAAGAGCTGTAGGTGCAAACCTTTGCTCCCAGATGGGAGAGGGGGTACAATCACAGGCGAGGTTCATTGAATGATTATGTGGATGTATGATTGAGTTGGTGTAGTAGTCTGGAATCATGTATATATTTAGTCAGGTTAAGTTGTTGCTGGTTTGATGTAAATATTGATTGTAGAGCATGGTTGTGGTCTCACCTCCACTCTATGGGCCATCCATCGTCATCTTCTGCTTATTCCTTACTAGTAAGGGTCACGGGGGGGGGGGGCTGGAGCCTATCCCAGCATCTACGGGCAAGAGGCGGGGTTCACCCTGGACAGGTCACCAGTCCATCGCAGGTCCAACACACAGACGAACAACCATTCACGCTCACGCCTACGGTCAATTTAGAGTATCAATCAGCCTCGTCCCCTAATGTCCATGTCTTTGGACAGTGGGAGGAAGCCGGAGTACCTGGAGAGAACCCACGCAGGCCCGGGGAGAACATGCAAACTCCACACAGAAAGATCCCACGCCCGAGCCAGGACCCGAACCCGGAACCTTCTTGCTGTGAGGGCACAGTGCTGACCACTGCACCACCGTGCAGCCCCGCTATGGGCTAGTCTGTCTAATTTCTTGCAGCCAGGAGGGAATTAAAGGCAGTCAGGGGTTTTTAATGTAAGTTGATGGTGTCTCATGCAATCTCTTTCAATACTCCAGTGGTGGTTTAAGTGAAGAAAAACATGGGTTAGTCAGTAGGACTCTGTGTGTGTGTGTGTGTGTGTGTGTGTATGTGTGTGTGTGTGTGTGTGTGTGTTTCCATGCAGACTTTCCCTTGTGACAACTGATTTGATTTGGAAACCATCTCATCTAAATCTCCTCTCCAAAAACCCTCTTCTTCAACTTTGTACCCAAGTTGTCTCCTCATCAGGCACCACAGTATCCAGTAGGTTCAGTTAAAACAGTCATCAGTGATTAATGTTCATGTTCAATGATGAGGTTTTGATTTATTCTTCCAGAATCATCTGAACAAACCCTCCTCAACACAGTGAAGCCTTCATCTGACAGGAGGAGTTTCTTTTCCCAGTGATTCCACTGACAGTGAAAAGCTACGTTCATCAGACTGGTCTGATAGGATCAACTACTGGTTGCTCTGGAGTGGAAACAGCAACCTGTCAGGAAACATTAGTCAGATCAAAGCCAAGATTAAAGCAAGAGCCTCCAGATCAAAGACAGAATTGATGATGATGTCATCAGGGGGGCTTTGATAGTGTCTTTATTTGTACCTGGAATTCTATCTTTGATCTCAGGAGGACATGAAAGAAACACAACTGAGGTAAGTAGAGGAGAACATGCAGCTTCATTTGAAACACTCGAACTGTTGAACAGTAGACTTTGTTTGAAACAGTTTACAACACTGAGTGACAGGATTGAAGAGGGGAGATTTTGGTATTTTCAGTTTAATTCTAACTTAAAACTGGGCATGAACATTTTTAGTCGTTCACATTCTAACATACAGAGGAAGTCATGACATTCCCTTTTTTTTAACCTGTCCTGTTCAGGAAATGGAAATGGAAATTTAGCTGCTATGTTGAATCAGAAAAACCTTTTGAAGTCTACTTTTGCTTCAGTCAGAAAGTGGACTGTTGTTAACTCTCACAATGGTTGGTGATTGTGGAGGAAGAAAAAATTCTTATGAACCTCTTTTTAACAGACACGCATTTCTAAAGACACTGGTTCATTTTATTTTTCTTCTTCTAGCAGAAGATGGTTTCGATCCATCGACCTCTGGGTTATGGGCCCAGCACGCTTCCTCTGCGCCACTCTGCTCTACCATTGACGGAACAGTCCTTGTTTTATGAGAGCATTCTCTGTCTTTGTCTCTGCCCTGCTCTCCTGCTCTCTTTCCCCTCATTTAGTCCTTGACATGATCCATGCTCTACAGCTCTGCGGGTGGAATGAAGACCTGCGTCTGCTCTGCCCGTGCTGTCCTTCGTCTCAACCTAAATTGTTTGACCCACCTTTATAATGATCGGACTCGCTCCCGCTGAGCGTGCCAGGCGTGCTCTCGCTGCAGACAACACAACCAAACTGGCCCCGATCAGGATTTGACAGGCCGAACTCGCGCCGAAATCTTTACAAAAAATCCATTTTTGTCACCCACGTGAAGATGGGTGGGAACATGCCCTAAAAACACCAAGAATAATATTCACCACCTTCTGAACGGGTCCTGGCCCGTCTCCTGCATCAGGGGCCGCCGCAGTCGCCCATCAGCTGTTCAACAGCTGTTCGCCGCAACACTCAATCAGACAAAGACATAGAAGCTCAAACTGCTGTTGCGGAAGCCATGATCGTATAGTGGTCAGTACTCTGTGTTGTGGCCGCAGCAACCCTGGTTTGAATCCGCGTCACGGCAGCATGAGATAAATTTCTTTGTGTGTGTTGATGGACACAAGCCAAGCAGAAATTTCCCACGATGCAATAGGGCAGTGTTTGGTCAGTGTTGAGCAGGCGTCAGTCTGACAATGATGTCATATTATTGTGTCATCACTTGACCAGACCCAAAAGTAGACTCAGGTATCAGTTTCTTCTCAATGCTAATGTCTGCTAGCTTAGTCTGCTACTTTGATGGCTCTGCCTGCTCAAAGGTCCAGACCCCTGGATGTGGTGGTTCCTACCTGAACGTAGATTCTGTCAGCTCATGTTGTTCAATCAACTCACCAGGAACACCAGTAGATTTCAATGGACTGACAATGAGTCTCATTGAATGGTAAACATGTCAAATATGAAGTCATCACCTGAGGAGGTCTGCTGCTGGAATGAAGCTCCAGATATTCACAAGATATTCTAGATCTTAAAATAAAGCATTTTTATATTTGATTTATTGTTCATTAGCCTGCTTCACATTGTTTGATTTTATGTGCTGGATATAAATAGAACTTTGATCCACAACCTCCACAAACACTCTTGTCCAACTTTTGTGCCCAAATTTTCTCCTCCTGAGGCACCAAATCAAGTCAAATCATTTTTATTTGTTTGAACCAAATCACAACAAAGTTCTCTCATGACTCTTTACTAGTAGAACAGGTCCAGCACCAAACTGCTTCAATGAATCTACACCCAACAATTCTCCATCAGCAGCACATCCTGCAACAGTGGTGATGAACACCTTCCTTTTAACAGGCAGGAACGTCGAGCAGATCCAGGATCAGTGGGGACGGCCTCCTGCTTTGACCGGTTGTATGTAAAGCTCCATCAGATTGGAACAACCTTTCCTCCTCACTTGGGTCTCTCTCTTCCTTTCTCATCTTCAAATCATCAAGCATTTTCAAACATCTGCTCTCGTTTCTGATGCACCTCCCCTTTTCTCTCCAGGATTCACTCTCTACTTGTTCTTGTTTGTTCTCTGTACTGTAAATATGTGGATATTTGTGTATGAATATTCATTGTGTACTTTAATGGTGCATGGAAGCAGTATTTATTGAGATGGGTGTTTAAATGTATGAGTATGTGAACACAGGCCCACTCTTATTCTGCAGTGGGATCTCTGATCATACTTTGTATAATACTGGATGGTGGGGGGGGGGGGGGGGGCTTTGGGGAACATTGTTGGCCTGTACCTGGGTGTATGATGTGTGTGTCCTTGTGTTGAAAATATAATCTACTTTTATTATTGTTGTATTGTTGGTCATTATTTGTCAGGACCCCCTCCAAAATGAGATGGTGCATCTCAAGGGGCTGCCCTTGAAATCAAGAATCAAGAATGAAGGTGTCTGCTGGTCTTGGTGGACCCTCTGCTCCTCCAGCTGAGTCAACAGATTCCTGTGTATCCTGAGTCATTGTGTATCCTGGCTGCATTCAGCGCTTTCACCGCTGCAGCCTAGCTTGATTGCCAGTCAGGACAGGTGTTATTAAGAATGGAAGAGGGGACAGTTTTGGCAGGACAAGTTGCTCCACATTCAGGTGATGGTGGGAAGTTTCAAAGCTGCCATAAATCTTGATGACAAACTCCTTCACTGTGTGGGAGGTTCAGAGTCCCTGGTTTGATTGCAGCTTCGACCTGAGCAGGTGTTCATCCACATCTCAGTAACAGGGGGACACTTTATCACACCAGTGGACAAACATCAGCATTCATCAACCAGCAGCTCCTCTGATCAACAGAACAAGTTAAAGTATTCTAAGAAGGACGGCATGGATCCCTCTACCTCTCACATGCTAAGCTAGCACTCTACCATTGGAGCTAAGTCCCTGCTAATGAGCAGCAGATGATGGAGGTTAACCTTCATGCAGGGTTGGATGACCTTCACCAGTTGAAGCTTCTCTGGTTCAACAAACCCTTGGGACCAAGACAGGAATTGGAACCTGTGCAGGTCCAGACCCATGTTTAAGCTGGTGGAGACAATTGTTTAAACCAGGGACTAAATGAAAAGACTTGCCCAGACTCCAGCTCGCTCTTCTGAACCGACCCCCATCTCTGTGTGGAGTAAATATCAGAGGTGGAGGGTGCAGGTTCTGCTTTGACCTCTGACCTCCTGGGTAAAGCAGTGGAGATGTTGAGCTTGAAGGAGTTGACGGCCTCCTTCATCTTCTCATTGGTTTGCTAAACTCAGCATCATGAAATGTTGCTGAAATTCAACATGTCAGCTGAGGCCAGAGATTCCTGCATTCCCTGAGTCCTTGAGTGTCGTCTCTGTTGTTTGAAAGCACAAAGCTGTTCCTGATGGTCCAGTGTGTCAGATTCTGGGCTCTCACAGCTGTAACTGGGGTTTGAGCTCTGTTAAGGGACTGGTTTTGTGGAGAGAACCAAGCAGAAGAATTGACAGTTTCAGCAGGAAAGGTGACCATTGCTCCACAACCTCAGTCCCAGGATTCATTCCTGCTTCACCCAGCATGGCCCTATGATCAACAGAAATGAGCTGCCAGTGGAGGTCCTCAGTAATCCAGGTCATGGTTTCTCTAGATTGCTGTGTTGTAGTCAGGACACTTGCAAATATCAGCCTCTTTCCTCCATGATCTCTCATTCTTTCTGTTCTCTCCATTTCTCCTCTTTGTTTCTACTCCTTGCTGACTGTTGTTCCTCATTTGTGGCACAGAGTTCAGTCAGTGGACCAGACATTTTGCCACTACACTGTCCATCATCAGGGCATTTAACATCCAGGACTGGCTCCCAGATCATGGCCATGACCTCATCCCCTGCACCAGTGGACAGTTCATCAAGGATGGCAAACATGTGGGTCTCAATTCCCCTCCATCTTTGTAGGTTGGTTACATTTCCTCCTGGTCTTTAATCCATCTTTATTTGACATTTTTCTGTTGAGCCCAGTTTGTTGGCTGCCAGGCTGTCTTACTTTTCAATGGCACAACAGCAGACAGCAAGAGGGTTGCTATGGTGCAGTTGGTAAAATCCCTATCTATGGTCTGCAGAAATATGCTGGGAGTTCTTTTTTTTATTATGAACCAGAATTCAAAGACTGACCAAGGAAACCAAAGCTCAGAATTTAGAGATCAAAGAAAGAAATCAAAGACAGAACCTGAAGATCAGGAAATGGCACAGATCAATGAGATCCATGGACTCATCAGTGAAGGTTTTCTTTTGGTTCATGGTCACTTGTTGTCGTACTGGTGTGATGATGTCAGGCCCTTCACATTCAGTTCAAACAGACTCCAAAGTGTAGCTGTGATGCAGAGGGCAGCAGCCTTGTGCTTGGTTCCGTCATGGTTCTCTGCATTGTTAGCAAACTCACCAAAGACCTCCCTGAAAGCAGGATCATTTTCCCAGAGTGCTTTTTTAACCAAGTACCAATTTGTCCCTCTTTAAAAAAACAACAAACAAAGATGAGGTCAGACTGAGATGGACGAGATGATATGGATGTGATTTATGGCTTTCAAACACCAAATATTAAATTTTTCTTCAGGGCTTTTGAGAGGTTCTGGGTAATGAATGAAAATTTAAATTGGACAGAAATGACATGCGGGGTCACTGTGTGTGTTTACACGTGTGTGTATTTCTTGTTTTATGGTGTTGGAGACCATTTCCATCATCAACACTGATCAGGAGTCCTCTTCCTCATGGGGACCAAAGACCGGCCCTGATGCAGCGCAATGCAGTTTGTGAGTTCTTGCATGAATTTCAGAGTCAAGGTCTGGATTGAGTTTAGTTTCAAATAAAGATTAAGATTCAGTTGGTTAAGATTAAGATTAAGATTAAGGTTAGGCTGCACATAGAATGAAGTTGATCGAATGTTCTCATAAGAATAGCTGGGCACACCTGAGTGTGTTTACATGCAGACTTCCTCTTGTGACAACGGATGTCATTGGAAACCATCTTGAGGACATTTGGAGAAAGTTCAATCATTCAGCTGCAGGTACAGTGACTTACAACACTGCAACAACAACAAAAACACTCCTCCACAAACACTCTTGTCCAACATTTGTGCCCAAATTTTCTCCTCATGAGGCATCAAATCACTACAAAAACAGCCATTAAGTTGATCTGGTTGGGCACTGGTATTTTTTCTTGCTGCAGCTCAGGAATGATTCAGGAGAAGAGTTTCAGAACAGCCAAGGTTGGGGACTGGAATTTTGACGTTTCACCTGGAACCAAATGACCTTGGGAGGTAAAACCTCCAATCATAGCCACTCAGATGCAGCAACAGAGGAAGCTGTCATCCACCCTGACAGTCAGAGCATCAAGTCAAGGAAACATCACCATCTTGTATGTGGAGTCTGGATTCTTTTCTAGAATGAGACGGCAATGACAGTCCTGCCAAGTGACATCACTGACATGACTGGATGACTTCAGTCACATGACTGGATGACCTGAATGAATAAGAAATCAAATATAAAAATGCTTTATTTTAAGATCTAGAATATCTTGTGAATATCTGGAGCTTCATTCCAGCAGCAGACCTCCTCAGGTGATGACTTCATATTTGACATGTTTACCATTCAATGAGACTCATTGTCAGTCCATTGAAATCTACTGGTGTTCCTGGTGAGTTGATTTAACAACATGAGCTGACAGAATCTACGTTCAGGTAGGAACCACCACATCCAGGGGTCTGGACCTTTGAGCAGGCAGAGCCATCAAAGTAGCAGACTAAGCTACAAGACGTTAGCATTGAGAAGAAACTGATACCTGAGCCTACTTTTGGGTCTGGTCAAGTGATGACACAATAATATGACATCATTGTCAGACTGACGCCTGCTCAACACTGACCAAACACTGCCCTATTGCATTGTGGGAAATTTCTGCTTGGCTTGTGTCCATCAGTGCACACAAGAAATTTGTCTCATGCTGCCGTGACCCGGATTCAAACCGGGGTTGCTGCGGCCACAACGCAGAGTACTAACCACTCTAGGATCAGGGCCTCCTCAACAGCAGTTTGAGCTTCGATGTCTTTGTCTCATTGAGTGTTAGGGCGAACAGCTGTTGAACAGCTGAGGCGCGACTGCGGCGGCCCCTGATGCAGGAGACGGGCCAGGCCCCGTTCAGAAGGTGGTGGATATTATCCTTGGTGTTTTTAGGGCATGTTTCGGCCTGTCAAATCCTGATCGGGGCCAGTTTGGTTGTGTTGTCTGCAGCGCCTGGCGCGCTCAGCGGGAGCGAGTCCGATCATTATAATGGTGGGTCAAACAATTTAGGTTGAGACAAAGGACGGCACGGGCAGAGCAGACGCAGGTCTTCATTCCACCGGCAGAGCTGTAGAGCATGGATCATGTCAAGGACTAAATGAGGGGAAAGAGAGCAGGAGAGCAGGGGAGCAGGGGACCAGGAGAGCAGGGCAGAGACAAAGACAGAGAATGCTCTCCTAAAACAAGGCCTGTTCAGTCAATGGTAGAGCAGAGTGGCACAGAGGAAGCGTGCTGGGCCCATAACCCAGAGGTCGATGGATCTCTGGCTCTCTGGCTGGACGTATGGGAGAGTCTGTTTGCTCTTCTCTGACTGGACGTAGGGGAGAGTCTGTTTGCTCTTCTCTGGCTGGACGTAGTGGAGAGTCTGTTTGCTCTTCTCTGGCTGGACGTCGGGGAGAGTCTGTTTGCTCTTCTCTGGCTGGACGTAAGGGAGAGTCTGTTTGCTCTTCTCTGGCTGGACGTAGAGGAGAGTCTGTTTGCTCTTCTCTGGCTGGACGTAGGGGAGAGTCTGTTTGCTCTTCTCTGGCTGGACGTAGGGGAGAGTCTGTTTGCTCTTCTCTGGCTGGACGTAGGGGAGAGTCTGTTTGCTCTTCTCTGGCTGGACGTAGGGGAGAGTCTGTTTGCTCTTCTCTGGCTGGACGTATGGGAGAGTCTGTTTGCTCTTCTCTGACTGGACGTAGGGGAGAGTCTGTTTGCTCTTCTCTGGCTGGACTTAGTGGAGAGTCTGTTTGCTCTTCTCTGGCTGGACGTCGGGGAGAGTCTGTTTGCTCTTCTCTGGCTGGACGTAAGGGAGAGTCTGTTTGCTCTTCTCTGGCTGGACGTAGAGGAGAGTCTGTTTGCTCTTCTCTGGCTGGACGTAGGGGAGAGTCTGTTTGCTCCTCTCTGGCTGGACGTAGGGGAGAGTCTGTTTGCTCCTCTCTGGCTGGACGTAGGGGAGAGTCTGTTTGCTCTTCTCTGGCTGGACGTCGGGGAGAGTCTGCTTGCTCTTCTCTGGCTGGACGTTGGGGAGAGTCTGTTTGCTCTTCTCTGGCTCGACGTAGGGGAGAGTCTGTTTGCTCTTCTCTGGCTGGACGTAGGGTAGAGTCTGCTAGCTCTTCTCTGGCTGGACGTAGCGGAGAGTCTGTTTGCTCTTCTCTGGCTGGACGTAGGGGAGAGTCTGCTTGCTCTTCTCTGGCTGGACGTAGGGGAGAGTCTGTTTGGTCTTCTCTGGCTGGACGTAGGGGAGAGTCTGTTTGCTCTTCAGAAGTTTGCTGGACCTTCGCTTGAAGGCCATGATTTTCCTCTTTCAAACAGCTTTTTAAATCATGAAGATTTCCGAGGATTTCCCAATGAGCACTGCTCCTTTTCTTCTTTTATGCTGTCACTGCACATAGAAGACTCTGAACTTCACCGTTCAGACTTCCAGTCTTTGTGGGGTTCTGGTCCTTCCTTGATTCAAGGTGGGCCAACTCTGCAGTGAAGGTCTCTGTCTCCTGAGATGCAGTAGAAACTCGTCTCCTCAAACATCCATTTTCTGCCTCTCTCTCCTCACTCTGGGACCTCAGCTGTTCAAGAGTCGTCTTCTTCTCAGTGAGTTCTTCTCTCATTTTGTTCTTCTCTGCCTGGATGGAGTTGAGCTCACACTTGAGGTCACACTTCTCCTTGTAAACCATCTTCACCTCAAGCTGAAGATTGTGGACTTGTGTGTTCAGGTCTCTGATCTGAGCCTGGTTCTCCTCCCTCACAGATTCAAGGTTGCCCACCATGGCAGACATGTTCTCTACCAGCTGATATGCAATAATCTTCTCTTGTCCAAGACTAGAAACCTGTCCCCACAAATTCTGGTTTTCTGTCCATCTCTTGTCACACAGAGACTGAAGCTGATCAAGTGCACTTTTCTTCTCTGTCATTTCTTCCTCAAGACATTTCATCTCCACCTGTTCACTCTCCCTCAGAGACTGAACGTGGGTCAGCTCTTTTCTGAGCTCATTGTTCTCTCCATCAACCTTCCTCCCCTCATGCTGAAGACTGTGGACTGTTGCGTTCAGATCTTCTATCTGAGTCTGGTTCTCTTCCTGGACCGTTTGGAGGTTGGCCACCACAGCAGTGAGGTTCTGTAGCTCCTGGATTGCTCTTTTATTCTCACGTTCAAGAGTAGAAACTTGTTCCCTCAAATTCTGGTTTTCTGCCTGTGTGTTGTCACTCAGAGACTGAAGCTGCTCAAGGGCAGCTTTCTTCTCAGTCAGGTCCTCCTGCTCTGTCAGCCTGAGAGATGGAGGAGCAGGATCACATTGACCAGGATCATTCAGTGGATAAATACAGCTCCTAATGAGATCCACCAGATCTCTGAATGCTCCAACGATACAATCCAATGGAGTCATAGCCTTCTGTCCTGGGTTGATCTAAAGATCTTGAGCCAGACTAAATCTCCTGGAACTGTCAAGTGTTTAAAGACCAAAACTGCCCCAGAAATGTGGAGTCTGGATTTTTTTCTAGAATGTGATGGCAATGACAGTCCTGCTGAGTGACATCACTGACATGACTGATGACTTCAGTCACATGACTGGATGACTTCAGTCATGTGACTGGATGACTTCAGTCATGTGACTGGATGACTTCAGTCATGTGACTGGATGGCAGTGCAGATTCCAATGTAGAGGTTGGGGAAATAGTCTCTGAGAATCCAGCTTGAAGCCACGCCCTCTTTGTTTTTCAAAAACCGAAACAGCGACCATCAGTCTCCCTCCAATCCTGTACTTGGGTTCAGTGTTGCTGTTCCATTTTGCAGCAGTAGGTGTCGCTGTGATACCAGGTTCAGTTCCAGATTCCCAACTCCAGCTCATGTTGGTGACCTCAGTGGCAGGTAAAATGGTGCTAAAATGGTAAAATGGTGCTTCAGTGGATCATGTGATCAACTCATGTGTGTCCTCACTGCTCCACTGTCAAATGTTCTGTAAAAAGTTGGACCCAGCAGAGCTGCTAGATTAGGAGTTGATGGAGTCGTTGCAGATACCAGGGTCCAAAGTCCAGCTTGAACCTGGTTTGTGCAGTTCTTTGTCAAGCTAGCAGCCATTCTTGTCACTGCCAAGCTAAAGTGACTTCTGTCAACAAAGGTCAACATACAAAAGGATATTTCTACTGTCAGTTCAAGATTTTGATCAAACTCCTTTTTCAGAGCTGGAACCTTCCTCTTTTGTCAGCTTTCTGTTCCCATCTCTATGGTAACGGTCAGTTTTGACCCACGTCTTCAATCAGCTGTCAAATAAACTAAAACAATTTTCTATCCTCCAAGTTGTTTCCATCTCTTGGTGACCTTGTTAGGCTTCCTTATCCATGGAAATATTGATTGATTGATTGATTGTTTGTGTTTAGATTCATGTGTGACACTTGTGTGTGTTCTCTGCAGAGATGTTTCCTGCAGTTGAAGCACAATCCGTTTGTCTTGCTGTCCTGACTGCTTGGGCAGACCTGACACCTCTTTCTTCTGGAACCAGATCCTGAGTGGGGTTGTGGCTGTGGCTGTTCTGGTTGGTGTTGAGGCAGGGCTGCTGAGGAGGATGCTGTTGCACTCTTGGTGGATGTGGGTCCACAACACAAATGCATTCTATGCAGACACATCAAGGATGGTCTTTGTTTGTTATGTTGTTGTGCAGGTCGATGGGAGAACGAGGCTGATGAGAGTCCCTGAAGCTCCCATGACTGGGAGAGGAGCTGCTGGCAGTGTTGCTGACAGTGCACTTCTGACTTCAGGTTTGGCTCTGATTGTTGCTTTATCATCTTATTTTGATAACTGGGTCTAAACCAATCCTAATGATTTTATAATTCAGTGAAAAACATTTTTTCTTTTATTTTGTTGAACTAGAGGTTCCTGACTAAGTCAGAAAGCCTTGATGCAATAAACAAATTGATGTGGTTCTTTGATGCATTTAAATCCTAAAACAGGTCCCACAGGAGGAAGGTTAAATCATGTGACCATCATCATAACAGCTGTTGACCTTGTTGTAACTAGTTGATGGTGCTAAATATCACCAGCTTGCTAACGTTAACTAGCTAACGTAGCCAGCTACCTAATATTATTTTCTAACTTCAGGCCTAAATTTTGGATTGACTGTTAAAATTGCTCACCTCACCTTTGTAACACCAGGTTTTGTCTTGATGATGTCATTGTAACTGCCTTTCTGATTCTAAAATTTAAATGCATCCAAAATAAAAATGTCAAACTGCCCCTCCATGGAAACATCATATTTAATATACTGCAATATTCTTTTCCAGTGTACTACACTATATTTTTGTTTTATCAGAGAGGCTTTAATGTCTGTCTTTGATCTCTAAACTCTGACTCTGATGTCATTGGTGCTGACTGAATTCTACCACCTGACAGACTGGGAAGGCTCATATTGGTGATGGATCCATGAAGGAATGAAGGTCTTTTTTCAAACTAACTTGTTATTTTGTTCTTGGTTTTCATGGTGACTCGTGGTATCGGGGCTCCATTGATGATGTCGTTTTGTCATGGTTGTGCACTTGTGACACTCAAGGTGAACACACTCACAGTTGATTGGACCAACTCAGATCAGCTGTTCTGAACCTGATACTCAGAGTTTCCATCTCAGTGTCAACTCAGGAGTGACTGAGGAGAAGAGTTTCAGAACAGCCACAGTTGGGGGACTTCCATCCAGCAGCCATTTTCTATCCCTGTAAGGGAGTGAAGGGATCTGGAGCTGCTGGGTTCAGGTGGATCCAGAACACAAGATGGAGGTCAGTCAGGACCCCAGAAGGAGACCAGCATCTGGAAGGTGAAGATGCTTTAATCTGACACCGTCGTGTCAACAGTTCTGAAATCAGAACAAAAATAAACAGTAGTATTTCCACCTGCTACTCCTGCATGTATTCAAGTGAACAGGAACACAGATTCATGCTCAACTTCTCCTGTGTGTTCATCCACAGTCACCAAACAACAACCAAACCAGACAAAAGGGGGTTTGCTAGCATGGCGATCAGCTGTAGTTCACCCATCTTATCCAGGTCACATGGCTCAGGGATAGCATGGCCATCTGGTAACAAAAGGGGGTTTGCTAGCTTGGTGTGCTGAGGTAGAACGGCTCTGTTTAAATTGAGTCCATTTACCATTTCTTTCCCGGCTTCTTCTAGCGGTGCTGTCATCCCTTCCTGTGACTGCAGGAGGGAAGGGGTCCCCCTTCAGAATCAGTTTGATGTCATTGTTACTTCCTCTTCAACACTCCTTTAGAAGACCAACTCACTAACTAGCTCAGTGAGGTGGTGTGGCCGAGTGGTCTAAGGTGCTGGATTAAGGCTCCAGTCTCTGAGGAGGTGTGGGTTCAAATCCCACCACTGCCATCATGTCCCAGGTCACTGGAGAGGTGTGGCAGGCCTCTCTGTGCTGGAGGTGTTGGCTGCTTTTATCACACTGGGAAGAAAATGTCCTGAACTTGAAGTGTTCTCCTCATCTTGAACTCTCCAAAACAACAATGTGCAGTAACGCTGAGCTGCCTTCAAGCCAACAACATGGGCACAGTGTACCCAGAGCCACAGGCTCCTCCCAGTATATGCAGCACTGCCAGTGACCTCTGCTTCAGTGTAACGGTGACGCTCCAAACTGAAGCTGATCCAGGACCAGCTCAGGAGGAGCCATGGAGCAGACAGGCTCTCTGATTTAATGCTGCTGTCTGTTGAGAGGAACATCCCAGTTGACTCCAACAAGGCTGCTGATGTCTTCAAACCCAGGACCAGAAGAAGAACCCTCCTCTGAGTCCACAGACCTGAGCACCGCTGCTCTGACTACCAGGTTACCTCCTGGTTATCAGGGTGAAGTCATGGTGAGGTGGTCAGTTGTTCCTGGTGTTTTATTCCAGAGGCCTGGGAGTTAAACACTGAATTAAATCATTTTAATTCTTTACTTGAAGTTTCCTGCTGTTTAGCTGGAAATGTTTGACAACTTCCTCCATGCTGGTGCCCCATCACACACAACAGGTGCACTTGTCCTCTTTTCACCTCTGACCCTCAAACATTCCACCGGTGAACGTCCAGAAATTGAAGCATCAACAGTTCAGCAACAATGAATTCTTCAAATCACCTCTGAAATAACAGATGACTCTTTACCTGCTGAGGCTTCAGAGCCAAATTGTGAACCTTCAACTCTCACATTCCTGTTCTTGTCTCAATCCTGCTCTCCTAAATCAAGGCCTGTTCAATAAATGGTAGAGCAGAGAGGAGCAGAGGAAGAGAGCTGGGACCAGAACCTCTGGTTCTGGTCCCAGGTTCTGCAGAATCACAAACCATTGTGAGTTAACAACAGTCAACAGTTAACAACAGTCTCCTTTCTGACTGAAGCAAAAGTTTACTTTACTAAATTGACTTTGAACTAATTACTAATTAACTATATTAAATTATATAATATATGTAATTATGTAATATAATTATTATTAATGTATGTAATATAATTATTATTATATATATTATTATTATAATTACATATAATATATGTAATTATGTAATATAATTATATTAAATTAACTAATTAACTTTACTAATTGATTTTGCCTCAGAGAATCAGAGCCAATCAAAAGCTTGTTGGACTTTGGTGGAGGACTGAACAAGTCATGACATCATCAGTTTTACCTTCACAGGTGCTCCATTTACTTTACTTTCAATTTTACAGAGGTAGAACCTGAAATCAAAGCTGTCTGTCCAAGGAAGTGAGAGCTTCCCAGGTTGTGATGTTCTTGTCTACAGACTCTGTCTTGTATGGAGCTTCAGTCTTTAATGAAAAGACTCCTCCATTAATAACATCACTGTGCCTCTGCAGTGAATCAGTCACTCCATCCATTTTCTGTACCACTGATTTGTTAAAGGTTATGGGGGGGGGGGGGGTGACATTTGGTGAGAGCAGGGTTCACCCTGAACAGGTCACCAGTTTAAGTGTCTTAATGGTCTTGGCCCATCTTATTTATCTGAACTGCTTTTATCATATCAACCTTCGCGGACCCTGAGGTCCTCTGGCACCGGCCTTTAAGTCGTTCCAAGAGTCAGAACTAAAACCCGTGGGGAGGCTGCATCCAGCCATTATGGCCCAAAGTTCTGGAACAGCCTGCCAGAGAACATGAGGACCGCAGAGACTGTTGATGTT
Organism: Aulostomus chinensis; assembly: GCF_037954235.1. Lineage (NCBI taxonomy): Eukaryota > Metazoa > Chordata > Actinopteri > Syngnathiformes > Aulostomidae > Aulostomus > Aulostomus chinensis. Next base: position 50,797,057 of record NC_141320.1, on the reverse strand, counting down.
TTTAAAAGGAGGCTCAAGACTCACCTTTTTAGCTTAGCTGTTAACTGACTTAGTCTCTCTTATCCTTTCATTTTATCACGATATCTTATTGTTACTTTAGTCTTTTAATTATTTTATTCTACTTTTTTATTAGCTCTTAAACTTTTAGATTTTATTTATATTTTATGTCATTCTGATATTTTAATATGATTGTAATTTCTGTTCTTTCCTATTCTACCTTCTTTGAGTCTTTTAGTTTTTAGCTCCAGTGTTTCCTGGTGGGGGCCCTCCACACTGGGAGGTGTGTCTGGTCCACCCACAGGGGCGTCGTCCTTGGGATCGTCCAGGCCCAGAGAGCTGGGGGGCTCTGCATTATATGTGGAGTGTACCCGTCTGTTCGGGTCGGGGGGTCTCGGTGGCGGCGCTCCCTGTGGTTGTGGGCTGTGGCACCTCCTGGTGAGGATGGCCCCCATAGGTGGTCTTTCCTCACTAGGATTTTCAGTGCCCTGCCATGTTCCTACTGACAGTCAGTGTGTGGTTGTGTGTATGCGTGTGTGTGTGTGGGGGGTAGTGTGTGCATGTATGTGGTCATGTGGGTTGGGAAGGCCGGGTTCTTAACATGTATTTATTGTATTGTTTTATATTTTATTGAATGTTGCCTGTTTTCTCTCAGTTCTGTGAAGCACTTTGTGTTGCAGTCTCTGGATGAAAAGTGCTGTACAAATATAAATAAAGTAAACTAAAGCAGACGGACGACTCGAGAATGAGAGAGGAAAGAGTAAACAAAGCAGACTCTTTTGAGGTTTTCTCCTTGGTCCCTTCATTTTTTGAGAAGACACTGGACTCAACTGCTGTCCATGATTCTGGATTGTGTTGATTGCGTTGTGAACGAGGATTTGGCCAGGTTTTGTAGGCGGGATCACTGGTGTGCGAACACACCTGACGCTGTGGAGAAAAGATGGCGAGCCACCCACAGGAGAGAGACAGTCGGAGTGGAAAATGGCGCTGCAAACCTCACCCACCCAGGTGACACTGACCCTGACGGTGGGATTGTGGTAGGACAGAACTGACAGGTTTCACAGAGACACCTTGAATTTCTTTTGGACTGATAACGGACTGAACGAAAAGACTGCTGATGAACGGGAGAGACTCTGATTATTGATTTGTGAGATTGAGTTGTAAATTGAAATACTTTGGCACTGAGTTTTATTTTTATAACTTTGTTTTGTTCACATTTCCTGATTGTGTGCCAAATCGGTGTTACATGAGTGGGTTGTTGAAAGGGAGTTCAAGCTTGGATAGAGCCGGTGAAACAAACCAACAGGAAGAGGGAACGTAGAACTAAAACTCATCAATAGGCTGAACCAAGATCAAATGAGAACCTAGACTGAGGAAACTCAAATAGACACCGTGAAGTAAACAAACAATCATAGAAATCCAGCCACCAAATTAAACCTCAACTCAAATAAGTCGGGTTAACTTCAAATAAGACTCAAAAGAGGTCAATAACCTGATTCTCCTGAGGTCTGGTTTCTGTCTGTTGGTTGGAGGGAGACTCCTTTATTGAATGTGTGTGGATGTAAAGGGTTTGGTACCAATAGTTTTTGTTTTTCTGACATTTTCTGTCTATAAAGAAGTCGGCAGTTTTATTCACTGACTAGTCTGTGGTCTGTTATTCTTGCATTAGAATCAACCACTCACATGAGCCTAAAATCTCTGGTCCTCCACCTGAAGTGAGACACATGGGAACTTTGACCCTCATCAACCATGCAGGGAGGAGTTCTCAGAGTTTGATTGTGCTGATGAATCATCAGAACTCTCCATCACGCCGTGACGAGGACATCTCAGTGTCAAATCTGTCATTTCCTGCTGCCAGTAGGTGGCGCTGTGGTCACTGCTGACCTGTAGATGTGTTCAGACTGGGATGTTGATCAAACCTGGAAGTTTCAAACAGATCTGACAGGTGGAGAGGATTCAGAAGAGTTGAAGCTTCATTTTAGTTGGAGCCTGAAAATGAGGTGAGACTGAGGGCTCCCAGGAGTTGCAGGTAGGTGCTGCCCCCTAGTGACTCAATGGAGAACAACATGTAATGACGTGAACGTTCTACATTTTTCCAGTTCTTGACTTCATTCATCCTCCAACTTCTTCAAGCTGGAAGAGAGTGAGATCATTTAAAGTAGAGAGTCAATAATCAGCATCTCATCACTCATTTGTTCTCTGGTGGTGACCTCACGACTCAGCAGTGTGACATCACACATTTCGCTGATGTCATCCTCAAGTGTGTCACTCAGTTCATGCAGCCTTCAGTGTTTTATTTTATTATTTCCTTTCACTTTGATCTTCACAAAGACGAAGTGCGTCTGATGGAGGCAACACTGATAGAGTGGAATGTTTCCATGTTGCCATGACAACGTGAGGCCCCTCACCTCCTCTGTTCCTTCTGCCGGTCGGCGTCAGAAGAGCAAGATGGCTGCTTCTCCATCTGGGTGGATGAGCAGCTCCTCCCATCTCAGGCAGACGCTCCCTGGCTGCATGTCAGCAGCTCCTCAAAGCTCCTTCTGGTTTCTTTGCTCTCCTGATGCTGCGCTGGTGGATTTGTCCACCTCTCATTCTCCAGGGTTCTCAGCCTCATGTTCTCTCCCTCCTGTTCCAGCTCCTCCAAGTTTCCAGTGGAAGTTTGGCTTTTGTTTGCTACTTTGTCTTTTCTCCTCTGTTGGTGCTTTGAGTTCCTTTGTTGTTCTTTGTCTTTTCATCATTCAAGCCTCCTTTTGTTGAACGCTCCTCTCCCCCGTCTGTATTTGGGTCCTGTTCTCCTCCACTTTGGCCAAGAAGGCGGCCCAACAAGAGTCACCAGTGATGTCACAGTTCCTGGATGCCCCGCCCCTTCATCTGGTGCAGGTCGTGTGATGTCACTGAATCCCACTCAGACCAAACCAGTCAGAGATCAGTGTGTTTGTGTCAGTGATGTCATCGCTGCTGACATCACAGCCCTCCATCCACACACGCCAGACTGAGGTGGAGGAGGTGATATTGGGGTTTTCAAGGTCTTCGTCAAGAGTGGGAGGGGCTGAGCTGGTGAATGATCAGCTGACCAGGTCTGGGCTCAGTTCAGATGTTGAGCCACTGCTGACTGCCGTTTGCCTGAGGAAGACCCAACGTTCCCCTCAAGAAATGGAGGGCAGTTTTTAGTGCAGCGTTGATTCTGGTTGGAGTTTTCCTTTCCTTTGCCCTGCACCTCTCTGGTGGGGAGGTGCTCCCTGTTGACCAGGACTCAGTGGAGAAGACTGGACCAGGACCTTCACTGGTTCAAGGAGCACCGAGGCAAAGGGAGGCCCAGACCAGCAGCCAGGGTGACCAGTTTGAAAAGCTGCTCCTCTTCCATGCTGACTTGTTGGTGTCTCCTCTTTTATTCCTGAGTGATTTTAATCTCAGCTCTCTGAACCTGAATGGAGCAGAACCAGGAAATCATTGCAGGAAATCATGGAGGAGAAATGAATGAATGAGACTTCCAGTCAAACTGAGACAAACGTCCAGGTTTGGTCATCAAAGATATCTGACATTCATCAGTAGACTGACAAAGATGCTCATTATTATTGCAGCAGATTAAACTAGAGAATAAAGAGGGTCTCACTTTGGAAAAAAATATTGCAGGATATTTTTGTTTTATCAGAGAGGCTTTAATGTCTGTCTTTGATGTCTAAACTCTGACTCTGATGTCATTGGTGGTGACTGAATTCTACCCCCTGACACACTGAAGGCTCATATTGGTGAGCAGGTAGGTGCTGCCCCCTAGTGACCCAATGGAGAACGACATGTAATGACATGAAGATTCTACATTTTTCCACTTGTGAGATAAAAATACCTCACAGCAAGAAGGTTCAGGGTTCCAGTCCCGGCTGGAGCACAGGATCTTTCTGTGTGGAGTCTCCATGTTCTCCTGTTCCTGTGTGGGTTCTCTCTGGTACTCCAGCTTCCTCCCACAGTCCAAAGACATCAAGAGGGGACGAGGCTGATTGATACTCTAAATTGACTGTAGGTGTGACTGTGAGTGTGAATGGTTGTCTGTCTCTATGTGTTGGTCCTGTGATGGACTGGTGACCTGTCCAGGGTGAACCCTGCCTCTCGCCTGTAGATGCTGGGATAGGCTCCACCCCCCATGACCCTAACAGGAATAAGAGGAAGACAATGGATGGATGGATGTTGGAAACGACTGCAATACAGTATATAAATATTCTAGTTCCATACATGGGAACCTGGTTCTTCTGCTCTTTAACATCCTCCAATAGGAATGGACCGTCTATGACAAAGTATCAATAAATCTATCAAGGAGGAAGAAGAATTCTGATCAAAGAACTGAAGTCAATCTGGAGATCAGTTGATCTCTGGAAGGAGGAGGAGGAGGCATCCTGTGCTTTTATCTCTCTGTTCATGTTTCCTGCTGTGTGTGTGTGTGTGTGTGTGTGTGTGTGTGTGTGTGTGTGTGTGTGTGTGTCCCAGCTGCAGCAGTCAGTTCAGGTTCCTTCAGTGTGACTGAGGGAGGTTTCTGTCCGATGGTTTCTCCCAGTGTGAACACAGCCTGACTGCTGATGCTGTGCCGACTCTGACAGTGGTTCAGTTTTTCTCAGTGGCTTTGTTGCTGCTCTCAGATCAGAATGAAAGTTCTCTCAACTCTGAGTTCAGCCTCCACAACATGGAGTCACTTGTTTCTCCTTCCTTTGATCAAATAGCGAACGCTTTTGGACGAGGAGGGAGGAAACCACGGCGTTTCACTGCTTTACATTTAGAATCTCAGGCCAAGCCGGAGAAACAGGGCCTGAATCAGTCACGTGGTCACTGCCGGCTGGCGAGGCTTCGGACGTCAACACATACGTCATCAATACGCGCTTCACAAAACGAGAAGAAGACGCGGGAGGTTTTCAAACAACAAGGAAAGAAGGAGAAGTCCGTGAACCCCCGGCCTCGGTCTTTGTCTCCTGAAGGCTGAGTGGCGCACGCACACACGCACACGCACGCACACACACGCGCGCGCGCGCGCACACACACACACACACACACACACACACACACACACACACACACACACACACACACACACACAGCCTGTCTTCAGTATAAAATGGTCTTTCACGTTCTCTCACATTGGAAGATTTCTCTGACTACATTGTGAATACAGAGATTCTTCATCTGCCACCTGAGTCTTGATCCACTGATTCCTCTGATCCACCTCTTTCTGCTCCAACAAGGCTGACATGGATCAGGTGGGTCCATGTCAGCCAATCAGGAGGTTTCTCCTCTCAGTTAATTTTCTTCATCCCAGTTTAGATTGATTCTTCTCAGCCTGATGAAGGAGCATCTGATCAGGTGTTTGGCTGCTTGTTGGTTGTAATTCCATAGATTTTAATCTCAGATGTTATAGAATTAATAAGAACATCTTAAAGACCTTTGTCCAACACTTGAAACTCTCCTGTCTGTCCAGGCCCAACTGGCCTTTGGTAGTGAGGTGGTGGATGCATGTGTTTGAAATGAGGCTGGTGTTGCTGTGAGGAGCCACTAGAGGGAGACACCTGTCGTTCCTCCCAGCTGACAATGAGGCTTCACAGCTGCATTTGAAGCTGTCCTTTATTGGTCCCAACTGTCTTGAGCTCAGGGGCCAAACTCACCAACAACACTTCCTCCTGGTCATGTGGTCTGTTTGTCAGGAGATTCCCAATCCAAAGTTGTTGACACACAAGAGAAGAAAACACGTCAAAGTTTGTTCATTTTTATGAATCAAACTGAAAATGAACAGAAGAGTGACAGTGAAAATGGATTCAAAAATAATAATCATGAATAATGAATAAATACTCAGAATTTACTGGCATTTGACTGCATTTTGTGGTTAATCAGTAGATGAAAGAGGAACATATATATTCTATACATGTGATGTACGTACGTGGCTGTGGACAAAAGCGTCTGCTCAATGAAATTGTAGGATTGTAGAATTCTATAAATGTAGAATATAATTGTAGAAATGCTCTCTCTCACCACCCCCAACGTCTGTGCCAGGGTCTCTGGCCAGTGGTCAATGGCTCATATCACCTGCCCAGGATGGATCCAGCTTGCTTGTCTTTGTAATTCTGCACTTATTAGAGACCTGGAAACAAAGGAATGCCGAAAAAGAGAAAATAGGACCTCACACAAATGGGCTTGTGACAGAAATTAAGATCATTTTGTGAATATCCATCCTCTTCAAATGTGTGTGTGAATGTGGTCGTTGTGGCTGAGTGGTGAAGGCGATGGACTAGAAATCCATTGGGGTGTCCCTGCTCAGGTTGGAGTCCTGCAGCAACGTTAAGCTGTTGATGTTCTATGTCAGGGTGAACGTCCTACCTGTGCCTGATTCAGTGTGGTGGCTCACACCTGAATTTATCCAAACTAGCGAACTTCTTAACGCCAATCTACACAGTTTGAATCATCAAAACCTCAAACTGCAGTAGGAATTTTCAATTCTCTCATCCACAACAATCCTCATCAATAAAATCTGGAAGAAGGAACCGCAGAAAGTCTGCAGGAGAACGTAGACGAGTGCTGCCACCGACCCGTCGTGGGGAGGACCGGTAACGTGGCGACCCCACTTCCCAAAAGAAGCCGACCGTCCAGCGCACCCTCATCACCCAATAAGGACCTCGGGGACATCCTGGACTCAGTTGACAGGAAACTAACAAGTTTCCATGCTGGACTCTCTCGTGGAAATCCTCAACAAAGAGCCTCCATGAGTCTCTGGGACTCAGCCAGCAAAAGGTGGCTTCACTGGCCGCTAAAAATCAAGCCCTTCAAGCCTCCAGCCTCCCATCACTGTTTCCTCCCTCTCAAATATGTATCCTGAAATATGGATTTGAGTCTTTAGATGCTGTAACGTCCAAAGATCATATTCTTATTGACCCTCCCCCTTCTTTGTTCCACCATGGAAAGAGGAGAACTCTAGTCTAGTTTAGTGGATGAACATAGAGGGACTACACCTGGATCTCTGTGTTTAACAAATAATTGTGTTAAACATCATGAGTCATGAGTTTGCTCAAAACTACTGACTTGGACTGAGTTCAGTGAGTTTATAGCCAACAATTCTCCATCAGCCAGCACATCCTGCAAAAGTAATGATGACAATTTTCCTTTTAAAAAGCAGGGACGTTGCACAGATCCAGGATCAGTGGGAACGGCTGTTTGCTTTAAATGGTTGGGGAAAGAGTCGATTTATTGTCGAGTCAATGTTATTTATATTGTGCCACATCACAACAAAAGCTATCTCAAGACACTTGACAGGTAGAGCAGGTCCAGAACCACACTCCTTCAATGAATTCACGTATGTGAAGATATTCAACTGATGTGACAAATTCTCATGACAATGAGTCCAGAGAGCCGGTCAGCATTGACATTCCCCTGGTGGCAGGGAAGTCATGTCAACGGACCTGGAGCCTGTAGTTGGTGTCCATTCTTGATATCCTCACAAACAGGTCATCAAACTTGGCCCTCGTCAGCTTGAAGGACAGCTGGAAACGGCCTTCGTCCAGGCACAGTTCTTGGAGAAGGAGAGTTAAGAAGTTTAGAGTTCCAAGAAGCTTCTTCAGTTCGTTCAGTTTGGTCCTGGAGAACTGTTCAATGTGTCAGGACTTCAGAAGCTCCAATCCTCTCTAAGGTCCAGTGAGAGTGGAAGAGATTATAAATGAGAGAAGCAGGGCCCTCCCTCAGAACTGAACCAGCTCAGTTGGGAGAGCCTTAGACTGAAGATCTAAAGGTCCCTGGTCCGATCCCAGGTTTCAGCAGAGGAGCAGCATTGACTTTACTTTCCAGTGGAGGAACTGCAGACATGAAGGAAACTAACATCTTGTCCTGTGCATTCTTGTGACATTCAGGACATTTTTGGAGCCTCTTGTTGGATTTTGCCACAGAGAATCAGAGCCAATCAAAAGCATGGTGGACTTCAACATGGAGGACTGAACAAGTCAAGAAAGCATCAGTTTGACCTTCACAGGTGTTTCTGTTCCTGTCTCAATGCTGTAGAAAGAGCCTGAGGAGCTCAGACGGTAGAGCATCAGACTTTTAATGTGAGGGTCCAGGGTTCAAGTCCCTGTTCAGGTGCTGTGGAGGTTCCAGTGTTTGACAACATGGGACTGGTTGAAGTTTAGTGTTGAACAAACTGTCATCATCAAAAGTAGAAGTGTTCTTGTCTTGACGCTGTGAGACTGTTGCTAGAAAAGTGACCAATAATAATTTCATGTGACATGCAATTAACAAAAGACCACAAATGACACTGGTCAAGTCATTTTTATTTGTATTGCACCAAATCACAACAAAGTTCTCTCATGTCTCTTTACTAGTAGAGCAGGTCCAGCACCAAACTCCTTCAATGAACCTCCACCCAACAATTCTCCATCAGCAGCACATCCTGCAACAGTGGTGATGAAAACCTTCCTTTTAAAAGGCAGGAACGTCGAGCAGATCCAGGATCAGTGGGGACGAGGTTACAAACAAAGGTACCTCAAAACCTCAAAATAATGCTACAGTGATGTCGGAAGAATTGCTCATGATCTCAAAATGATGCGAAAGTAATGGAGGAAGAGTTGCTAATAACCTAAAAATAATGCGACAATGATGTTGTAAAAATTGCGAATGAACTCAAAATGATGCTAACAGTAATGTAGTGATAGTTGCTAATAAACTCAAAGTGATGCTGACAGTAATGTAGTAAGAGTTGCTACTAACCACAAAATAATGATACAGTGATGTTGGAAGAATTGCTGATGAACTCAAAATGATGCTAACAGTAATGTAGTGATAGTTGCTATAAACTCAGTGATTCTTTCAGTAATGAAGTGAAAGTTTCGAATAACCTCAAAGTGATGCTGACAGTCATGTAGTAAGAGTTGCTACGAACCTTAAAATAATGCAACAATAATGTAGTAAGAGTTGCTACGAACCTCCAAAAAATGCGACAGTGATGTCGGAAGAATTGCTAATGATCTCAAAATGATGTGACAGTGATGGAGTCAGAATTGCTAATGATCTCAAAATGATGTGACAGTGATGGAGTCAGAATTGCTAATGAACTCAAAATGATGCTAACAGTAATGTAGTGAGAGTTGCTAATAAACTCAGTGATGCTGACAGTAATGTAGTGATAGTTGCTAATCAACTCAGTGATGCTGACAGTAATGTAGTGATAGTTGCTAATCAACTCAGTGATGCTGACAGTAATGTAGTAAGTGTTTCGAACAATTTCAAATGATGCTGAAAGTCATGTAGTAAGAGTTGCTACTACCCTCAAAATAATGCTACAGTGATGTCGGAAGAATTGCTAATGAACTCAAGATGATGCTAACAGTCATGAAGTGATAGTTGCTAAGAAACTCAGTGATGCTTACAGAAATGTAGTAAGAGTTTCGAACAACCTCAAAGTGATGCTGACAGTCATTTAGTAAGAGTTGCTAATGAACTCAATTCAATGCTACAGTAATGTCGTGAGAATTGCTCATAAACTCAAAATGATGCTAACAGTAATGTAGTGATAGTTGCTAATAAACTCAAAGTGATGCTGACAGTAATGTAGTAAGAGTTGCTACGAACCTTAAAATAATGCAAAAATAATGTAGTAAGAGTTGCTACGAACCTCAAAATAATGTGACAGTGATGTCAGAAGAATTGCAAATGATCTCAAAATGATGCGACAGTGATTTAGTAAGAATTGCTAATGAACTCAAAATGATGCTAACAGTAATGGAGTGAACGTTTCGAAAAACCTCAAAGTGATGCTGAAGGTCATGTACTAAAAGTTGCTACGAACCTCAAAATAATGCGACAGTGATGTCGGAAGAATTGCTAATGATCTCAAAATGATGCAATTGTGATGTAGTAAGAATTGCTAATGAACTCAAAATGATGCTAACAGTAATGGAGTGAAACTTTCAAATAACCTCAAAGTGATGCTTACAGTCATGTAGTAAGTGTTGCTACGAACCTCAAAATAATGCGACAGTAATGTAGTAAAAGTTGCTACGAACCTCAAAATAATGCGACAGTGATGTTGGAAACATTGCCAATGATCTCAAAATGATGCGACAGTGATGGAGTAAAAATTGCTAATAAACTCAAAATGATGCGAACAGTAATGTAGTGATAGTTGCTATAAACTCAGTGATTCTTTCAGTAATGAAGTGAAAGTTTCGAACAATTTCAAATGATGCTGAAAGTCATGTAGTAAGAGTTGCTACTACCCTCAAAATTTTGCGACAGTGATGTCGGAAGAATTGCTAATGAACTTAAAATGATGCTAACAGTAATGTAGTGATAGTTATTACGAACCTCAATATAATGTGACAGTAATGTAGTAAAAGTCGCTACGAACCTCAAAATATTGCGACAGTGATGTCGGAAGAATTGCTAATGAACTTAAAATGATGCCAACAGTAATGTAGTGATAGTTGCTAATCAACTCAGTGATGCTTACAGTAATGTAGTAAGTGTTTCGAATAACCTCAAAAGTGATGGTGACAGTCATGGAGGAAGAGTTGCTTCGAACCTCAAAATAATGCGACAGTGATGTCAGAAGAATTGCTAAAGATCTCAAAATGATGCGAAAGTGATTTCGTAAGAATTGCTCATGAACTCAAAATGATGCTAACAGTAATGGAGTGAACGTTTCGAATAACCTCAAAGTGATGCTGACAGTCTTGTAGTAAGAGTTGCTACGAACCTCAAAATAATGCGACAGTGATGTCGGAAGAATTGCTAATGATCTCAAAATGATGCGACAGTGATGTAGTAAGAATTGCTCATGAACTCAAAATGATGCTAACAGTAATGGAGTGAATGTTTCGAATAACCTCAAAGTGATGCTGACAGTCTTGTAGTAAGAGTTGCTACGAACCTCAAAATAATGCGACAGTGATGTCGGAAGAATTGCGAATGATCTCAAAATGATGCGACAGTGATGTAGTAAGAATTGCTCATGAACTCAAAATGATGCTAACAGTAATGGAGTGAATGTTTCGAATAACCTCAAAGTGATGCTGACAGTCTTGTACTAAGAGTTGCTACGAACCTCAAAATAATGCGACAGTGGTGTCGGAACAATTGCTAATGATCTCAAAATGATGCGACAGTGATGTCTATGAATTGCTAATAAACTTAAAATGATGCTAACAGTAATGTAGTGATAGTTGCTAATAAACTCAAAGTGATGCTGACAGTAATGTAGTAAGAGTTGCTACGAACCTTAAAATAATGCAACAATAATGTTGTAAGAGTTGCTACGAACCTCAAAATATTGCGACAGTGATGTCGGAAGAATGGCTAATGATCTCAAAATGATGCGACAGTGATGTCGTAATAATTGCTAATGAATTCAAAATGATGCTAACAGTAATGGAGTGAAACTTTCAAAATAACCTCAAAGTGATGCTGACAGTCATGTAGTAAGAGTTGCTACGAACCTCAAAATAATGCGACAGTAATGTAGTAAAAGTTGCTACGAACCTCAAAATATTGCGACAGTGATGTCGGAAGAATTGCTAATGAACTCAAAATGATGCTAACAGTAACGTAGTGATAGTTGCTAATCAAGTCAGTGATGCTTACAGTAATGTAGTAAGTGTTTCAAATAACCTCAAAGTAATGCTGACAGTAATTTAGTAAGAGTTGCTACGAACCTCAATATAATGCGAAAGTAATGTAGTAAAAGTCGCTACGAACCTCAAAATATTGCGACAGTGATTTAGTCAGAATTGCAAATGAACTCAAAATGATACTAACAGTAATGGAGTGAACGTTTCGAATAACCTCAAAGTGATGCTGACAGTCATGTACTAAGAGTTGCTACGAACCTCAAAATAATGCGACAGTGATGTCAGAAGAATTGCTATTGAACTCAAAATGATGCTAACAGTAATTTAGTGATAGTTGCTAATAAACTCAGTGATGCTTAGAGGAATGTAGTAAGAGTTTCGAACAACCTCAAAGTGATGCTGACAGTCATGTAGTAAGAGTTGCTACGAACCTCAAAATAATGCGACAATGATGTCAGAAGAATTGCTAAAGATGTCAAAATGATGCGACAGTGATGTCAGAAGAATTGCTAATGAACTCAAAATGATGCTAAAAGTAATGGAGTGAACGTTTCGAATAACCTCAAAGTGATGCTGAAAGTCATGTACTAAGAGTTGCTACGAACCTCAAAATAATGCGACAGTAATGTAGTAATAGTTGCTACGAATCTCAAAATATTGCGACAGTGATGTCGGAAGAATTGCAAATGAACTCAAGATGATGCTAACAGTAATGTAGTGATAGTTGCTAAGAAACTCAGTGATGCTTTCAGTAATGTAGTAAGAGTTGCTTCGAACCTTTAAATAATGCAACAATAATGTAGTAAGAGTTGCTACGAACCTCAAAATATTGCGACAGTGATGTCGTAAGAATTGCTAATGATCTCAAAATGATGTGACAGTGATGGAGTCAGAATTGCTAATGAACTCAAAATGATGCTAACAGTAATGTAGTGAGAGTTGCTAATAAACTCAGTGATGCTGACAGTAATGTAGTGATAGTTGCTAATCAACTCAGTGATGCTGACAGTAATGTAGTTATAGTTGCTAATCAACTCAGTGATGCTGACAGTAATGTAGTAAGTGTTTCGAACAATTTCAAATGATGCTGAAAGTCATGTAGTAAGAGTTGCTACTACCCTCAAAATAATGCTACAGTGATGTCGGAAGAATTGCTAATGAACTCAAGATGATGCTAACAGTCATGAAGTGATAGTTGCTAAGAAACTCAGTGATGCTTACAGAAATGTAGTAAGAGTTTCGAACAACCTCAAAGTGATGCTGACAGTCATTTAGTAAGAGTTGCTAATGAACTCAATTCAATGCTACAGTAATGTCGTGAGAATTGCTCATAAACTCAAAATGATGCTAACAGTAATGTAGTGATAGTTGCTAATAAACTCAAAGTGATGCTGACAGTAATGTAGTAAGAGTTGCTACGAACCTTAAAATAATGCAAAAATAATGTAGTAAGAGTTGCTACGAACCTCAAAATAATGTGACAGTGATGTCAGAAGAATTGCAAATGATCTCAAAATGATGCGACAGTGATTTAGTAAGAATTGCTAATGAACTCAAAATGATGCGAACAGTAATGGAGTGAACGTTTCGAAAAACCTCAAAGTGATGCTGACAGTCATGTACTAAAAGTTGCTACGAACCTCAAAATAATGCGAAAGTGATGTCGGAAGAATTGCTAATGATCTCAAAATGATGCAATTGTGATGTAGTAAGAATTGCTAATGAACTCAAAATGATGCTAACAGTAATGGAGTGAAACTTTCAAATAACCTCAAAGTGATGCTTACAGTCATGTAGTAAGTGTTGCTACGAACCTCAAAATAATGCGACAGTAATGTAGTAAAAGTTGCTACGAACCTCAAAATAATGCGACAGTGATGTTGGAAACATTGCCAATGATCTCAAAATGATGCGACAGTGATGGAGTAAAAATTGCTAATAAACTCAAAATGATGCGAACAGTAATGTAGTGATAGTTGCTATAAACTCAGTGATTCTTTCAGTAATGAAGTGAAAGTTTCGAACGACCTCAAAGTGATGCTGACAGTCATGTAGTAAGAGTTGCTACGAACCTCCAAAAAATGCGACAGTGATGTCAGAAGAATTGCTCATGATCTCAAAATGATGTGACAGTGATGGAGTCAGAATTGCTAATGAACTCAAAATGATGCTAACAGTAATGTAGTGATAGTTGCTAATAAACTCAGTGATGCTGACAGTAATGTAGTAAGTGTTTCGAACAATTTCAAATGATGCTGAAAGTCATGTAGTAAGAGTTGCTACTACCCTCAAAATTTTGCGACAGTGATGTCGGAAGAATTGCTAATGAACTTAAAATGATGCTAACAGTAATGTAGTGATAGTTGCTACGAACCTCAATATAATGTGACAGTAATGTAGTAAAAGTCGCTACGAACCTCAAAATATTGCGACAGTGATGTCGGAAGAATTGCTAATGAACTTAAAATGATGCCAACAGTAATGTAGTGATAGTTGCTAATCAACTCAGTGATGCTTACAGTAATGTAGTAAGTGTTTCGAATAACCTCAAAAGTGATGGTGACAGTCATGGAGGAAGAGTTGCTTCGAACCTCAAAATAATGCGACAGTGATGTCAGAAGAATTGCTAAAGATCTCAAAATGATGCGAAAGTGATTTCGTAAGAATTGCTCATGAACTCAAAATGATGCTAACAGTAATGGAGTGAACGTTTCGAATAACCTCAAAGTGATGCTGACAGTCTTGTAGTAAGAGTTGCTACGAACCTCAAAATAATGCGACAGTGATGTCGGAAGAATTGCTAATGATCTCAAAATGATGCGACAGTGATGTAGTAAGAATTGCTCATGAACTCAAAATGATGCTAACAGTAATGGAGTGAATGTTTCGAATAACCTCAAAGTGATGCTGACAGTCTTGTAGTAAGAGTTGCTACGAACCTCAAAATAATGCGACAGTGATGTCGGAAGAATTGCGAATGATCTCAAAATGATGCGACAGTGATGTAGTAAGAATTGCTCATGAACTCAAAATGATGCTAACAGTAATGGAGTGAATGTTTCGAATAACCTCAAAGTGATGCTGACAGTCTTGTACTAAGAGTTGCTACGAACCTCAAAATAATGCAACAGTGGTGTCGGAACAATTGCTAATGATCTCAAAATGATGCGACAGTGATGTCTATGAATTGCTAATAAACTTAAAATGATGCTAACAGTAATGTAGTGATAGTTGCTAATAAACTCAAAGTGATGCTGACAGTAATGTAGTAAGAGTTGCTACGAACCTTAAAATAATGCAACAATAATGTTGTAAGAGTTGCTACGAACCTCAAAATATTGCGACAGTGATGTCGGAAGAATGGCTAATGATCTCAAAATGATGCGACAGTGATGTCGTAATAATTGCTAATGAATTCAAAATGATGCTAACAGTAATGGAGTGAAACTTTCAAAATAACCTCAAAGTGATGCTGACAGTCATGTAGTAAGAGTTGCTACGAACCTCAAAATAATGCGACAGTAATGTAGTAAAAGTTGCTACGAACCTCAAAATATTGCGACAGTGATGTCGGAAGAATTGCTAATGAACTCAAAATGATGCTAACAGTAACGTAGTGATAGTTGCTAATCAAGTCAGTGATGCTTACAGTAATGTAGTAAGTGTTTCAAATAACCTCAAAGTAATGCTGACAGTAATTTAGTAAGAGTTGCTACGAACCTCAATATAATGCGAAAGTAATGTAGTAAAAGTCGCTACGAACCTCAAAATATTGCGACAGTGATTTAGTCAGAATTGCAAATGAACTCAAAATGATACTAACAGTAATGGAGTGAACGTTTCGAATAACCTCAAAGTGATGCTGACAGTCATGTACTAAGAGTTGCTACGAACCTCAAAATAATGCGACAGTGATGTCAGAAGAATTGCTATTGAACTCAAAATGATGCTAACAGTAATTTAGTGATAGTTGCTAATAAACTCAGTGATGCTTAGAGGAATGTAGTAAGTGTTTCGAACAACCTCAAAGTGATGCTGACAGTCATGTAGTAAGAGTTGCTACAGACCTCAAAATAATGCGACAGTGATGTCAGAAGAATTGCTAAAGATGTCAAAATGATGCGACAGTGATGTCAGAAGAATTGCTAATGAACTCAAAATGATGCTAAAAGTAATGAAGTGAACGTTTCGAATAACCTCAAAGTGATGCTGAAAGTCATGTACTAAGAGTTGCTACGAACCTCAAAATAATGCGACAGTAATGTAGTAAAAGTTGCTACGAATCTCAAAATATTGCGACAGTGATGTCGGAAGAATTGCTAATGAACTCAAGATGATGCTAACAGTAATGGAGTGAAACTTTCGAATAACCTCAAAGTGATGGTGACAGTCATGTAGTAAGAATTGCTACGAACCTCAAAATAATGCGACAGTAATGTAGTAAAAGTTGCGACGAACCTCAAAATATTGCGACAGTGATGTCGGAAGTATTGCTAATGAACTCAAGATGATGCTAACAGTAATGTAGTGATAGTTGCTAAGAAACTCAGCGATGCTTACAGTAATGTAGAGTTTCGAACAACCTCAAAGTGATGCTGACAGTCATTTAGTAAGAGTTGCTAATGAACTCAATTTAATGCTACAGTGATGTCGTGAGAATTGCTCAACAACTCAAAATTATGCTAACAGTAATGTAGTGATAGTTGCTAATAAACTCAAAGTGATGCTGACAGTAATGTAGTAAGAGTTGCTTCGAACCTTTAAATAATGCAACAATAATGTAGTAAGAGTTGCTACGAACCTCAAAATATTGCGACAGTGATGTCGTAAGAATTGCTAATGATCTCAAAATGATGCGACAGTGATGTAGTAAGAATTGCAAATGAACTCAAAATGATGCTAACAGTAATGGAGTGAAACTTTCAAATAACCTCAAAGTGATGCTTACAGTCATGTAGTAAGTGTTGCTACGAACCTCAAAATAATGCGACAGTAATGTAGTAAAAGTTGCTACGAACCTCAAAATATTGCGACAGTGATGTCGGAAGAATTGCAAATGAACTCAAAATGATGCGAACAGTAATGTAGTGATAGTTGCTAATCAACTCAGTGGTGCTTACAGTAATGTAGTAAGTGTTTCGAATAACCTCAAAGTGATGCTGACAGTCATGTAGTAAGAGTTGCTACGGACCTCAAAATAATGCGACAGTAATGTAGTAAACGTTGCTACGAACCTCAAAATATTGCGACAGTGATGTCGGAAGAATTGCTAATGAACTCAAAATGATGCTAACAGTAATGTAGTAAGAATTGCTCATGAACTTAAAATGATGCTAACAGTAATGTAGTGATAGTTGCTAATCAACTCAGTGATGCTTACAGTAATGTAGTAAGAGTTTCGAACAACCTCAAAGTGATGCTGACAGTCATGTAGTAAGAGTTGCTACGAACCTCAAAATAATGCGACAGTGATGTCAGAAGAATTGCGAAAGATGTCAAAATGATGCGACAGTGATGTCAGAAGAATTGCTAATGAACTCAAAATGATGCTAAAAGTAATGGAGTGAACGTTTCGAATAACCTCAAAGTGATGCTGAAAGTCATGTACTAAGAGTTGCTACGAACCTCAAAATAATGCGACAGTAATGTAGTAATAGTTGCTACGAATCTCAAAATATTGCGACAGTGATGTCGGAAGAATTGCTAATGAACTCAAGATGATGCTAACAGTAATGGAGTGAAACTTTCGAATAACCTCAAAGTGATGGTGACAGTCATGTAGTAAGAGTTGCTACGAACCTCAAAATAATGCAACAGTAATGTAGTAAAAGTTGCGACGAACCTCAAAATATTGCGACAGTGATGTCGGAAGAATTGCTAATGAACTCAAGATGATGCTAACAGTAATGTAGTGATAGTTGCTAAGAAACTCAGTGATGCTTTCAGTAATGTAGTAAGAGTTGCTTCGAACCTTTAAATTATGCAACAATAATGTAGTAAGAGTTGCTACGAACCTCAAAATATTGCGACAGTGATGTCGTAAGAATTGCTAATGATCTCAAAATGATGCGACAGTGATGTAGTAAGAATTGCAAATGAACTCAAAATGATGCTAACAGTAATGGAGTGAAACTTTCAAATAACCTCAAAGTGATGCTTACAGTCATGTAGTAAGTGTTGCTACGAACCTCAAAATAATGCGACAGTAATGTTGTAAAAGTTGCTACGAACCTCAAAATATTGCGACAGTGATGTCGGAAGAATTGCTAATGAACTCAAAATGATGCTAACAGTAATGTAGTGATAGTTGCGAATCAACTCAGTGGTGCTTACAGTAATGTAGTAAGTGTTTCGAATAACCTCAAAGTGATGCTGACAGTCATGTAGTAAGAGTTGCTACGGACCTCAAAATAATGCGACAGTAATGTAGTAAACGTTGCTACGAACCTCAAAATATTGCAACAGTGATGTCGGAAGAATTGCTAATGAACTCAAAATGATGCTAACAGTAATGTAGTAAGAATTGCTAATGAACTTAAAATGATGCTAACAGTAATGTAGTGATAGTTGCTAATCAACTCAGTGATGCTTACAGTAATGTAGTAAGAGTTTCGAAAAACCTCAAAGTGATGCTGACAGTCATTTATTAATAGTTGCTAATGAACTCAATTCAATGCGACAGTGATGTCGTGAGAATTGCTCAACAACTCAAAATGATGCTAACAGTAATGTAGTGATAGTTGCTAATAAACTCAAAGTGATGTTGACAGTAATGTAGTAAGAGTTGCTACGAACCTTAAAATAATGCAACAATAATGTAGTAAGAGTTGCTACGAACCTCAAAATATTGCGACAGTGATGTCAGAAGAATTGCTAATGATCTCAAAATGATGCGACAGTGATGTAGTAAGAATTGCTAATGAACTCAAAATGATGCAAACAGTAATGTAGTGATAGTTCCTAATCAACTCAGTGATGCTTACAGTAATGTAGTATGTGTTTCGAATAACCTCAAAAGTGATGGTGACAGTCATGTAGGAAGAGTTGCTACGAACCTCAAAATAATGCGACAGTGATGTTAGAAGAATTGCTAAAGATCTCAAAATGATGCGAAAGTGCTTTAGTAAGAATTGCTCATGAACTCAAAATGATGCTAACAGTAATGGAGTGAACGTTTCGAATAACCTCAAAGTGATGCTGACAGTCATGTACTAAGAGTTGCTACGAACCTAAAAATAATGCGACAGTAATGTAGTAAAAGTTGCTACAAACCTAAGAATATTGCGACAGTGATGTCGGAAGAATTGCTAATGAACTAAAGATGATGCTAACAGTAATGGAGTGAAACTTTCGAATAACCTCAAAGTGATGCTGACAGTCATGTAGTAAGTGTTGCTACAAAACTCAAAATAATGCGAAAGTAATGTAGTAAAAGTTGCTACGAACCTCAAAATATTGCGACAGTGATGTCGGAAGAATTGCTCATGAACTCAAGATGATGCTAACAGTAATGGAGTGATAGTTGCTAAGAAACTCAGTGATGCTTAAAGTAATGTAGTAAGAGTTTCGAACAACCTCAAAGTGATGCTGACAGTCATTTAGTAAGAGTTGCTAATGAACTCAATTTAATGCCACAGTGATGTTGTGAGAATTGCTCAACAACTCAAAATGATGCTAACAGTAATGTAGTGATAGTTGCTAATAAACTCAAAGTGATGCTGACAGTAATGTAGTAAGAGTTGCTACGAACCTTAAAATAATGCAACAATAATGTAGTAAGAGTTGCTACGAACCTCAAAATATTGCGACAGTGATGTCGGAAGAATTGCTCATGAAGTCAAGATGATGCTAACAGTAATGGAGTGAAACTTTCGAATAACCTCAAAGTGATGCTGACAGTCATGTAGTAAGTGTTGCTACAAACCTCAAAATAATGCGACAGTGATGTAGTAAAAGTTGCTACGAACCTCAAAATATTGCAAAAGTGATGTCGGAAGAACTGCTAATGAACTCAAGATGATACTAACAGTAATGTAGTGATAGTTGCAAAGAAACTCAGTGATGCTTACAGTAATGTAGAAAGAGTTTCGAACAACCTCAAAGTGATGCTGACAGTCATTCAGGAAGAGTTGCTAATGAACTCAATTTAATGCTACAGTGATGTCGTGAGAATTGCTCAACAACTCAAAATGATGCTAACACTAATGTAGTGATAGTTGCTAATAAACTCAAAGTGATGCTGACAGAAATGTAGTAAGAGTTGCTGCGAACCTTAAAATAATGCAACAATAATGTAGTAAGAGTTGCTACGAACCTCAAAATATTGCGACAGTGATGTCGGAATAATTGCTCATGAACTCAAGATGATGCTAACAGTAATGGAGTGAAACTTTCGAATAACCTCAAAGTGATGCTGACAGTCATGTAGTAAGAATTGCTAATGAACTTAAAATGATGCTAACAGTAATGTAGTGATAGTTGCTAAGAAACTCAGTGATGCTTACAGTAATGTAGTAAGAGTTTCGAAAAACCTCAAAGTGATGCTGACAGTCATTTAGAAAGAGTTGCTAATGAACTCAATTCAATGCGACAGTGATGTCGTGAGAATTGCTCAACAACTCAAAATGATGCTAACAGTAATGTAGTGATAGTTGCTAATGAACTCAAAGTGATATTGACAGTAATGTAGTAAGAGTTGCTACGAACCTTAAAATAATGCAACAATAATGTAGTAAGAGTTGCTACGAACCTCAAAATATTGCGTCAGTGATGTCAGAAGAATTGCTAATGATCTCAAAATGATGCGACAGTGATGTAGTAAGAATTGCTAATGAACTCAAAATGATGCTAACAGTAATGTAGTGATAGTTCCTAATCAAGTCAGTAATGCTTACAGTAATGTAGTATGTGTTTCGAATAACCTCAAAAGTGATGGTGACAGTCATGTAGGAATAGTTGCTATGAACCTCAAAATAATGCGACAGTGATGTCAGAAGAATTGCTAAAGATCTCAAAATGATGCGAAAGTGCTTTAGTAAGAATTGCTCATGAACTCTAAATGATGCTAACAGTAATGTAGTGATAGTTGCTAATGAACTCAAAGTGATATTGACAGTAATGTAGTAAGAGTTGCTACGAACCTTAAAATAATGCAACAATAATGTAGTAAGAGTTGCTACGAACCTCAAAATATTGCGACAGTGATGTCGGAATAATTGCTCATGAACTCAAGATGATGCTAACAGTAATGGAGTGAAACTTTCGAATAACCTCAAAGTGATGCTGACAGTCATGTACTAAGAGTTGCTACGAACCTAAAAATAATGCGACAGTAATGTCGTAAAAGTTGCTACAAACCTAAGAATATTGCGACAGTGATGTCGGAAGAATTGCTAATGAACTAAAGATGATGCTAACAGTAATGGAGTGAAACTTTCGAATAACCTCAAAGTGATGCTGACAGTCATGTAGTAAGTGTTGCTAAAAAACTCAAAATAATGCGAAAGTAATGCAGTAAAAGTTGCTACGAACCTCAAAATATTGCGACAGTGATGTCGGAAGAATTGCTCATGAACTCAAGATGATGCTAACAGTAATGTAGTGATAGTTGCTAATCAACTCATTGATGCTTACAGTAATGTAGTAAGTGTTTCGAATAACCTCAAAGTGATGCTGACAGTCATGTACTAAGATTTGCTACGAACCTCAAAATAATGCGACAGTAATGTAGTTAAAGTTGCTACGAACCTCAAAATATTGCGACAGTGATGTCGGAAGAATTGCTCATGAAATAAAAATGATGCTAACAGTAATGTAGTATTAGTTGCTAATCAACTCAGTGAGGCTTACAGTAATGTAGTAAGTGTTTCGAACAACCTCAAAGTGATGGTGACAGTCATGTTGTAAGAGTTGCTACGAACCTCAAAATAATGCGACAGTGATGTCGGAAGAATTGCTAATGATCTCAAAATGATGCGACACTGATGTAGTAAGAATTGCTAATGAACTCAAATTGATGCTAACAGTAATGGAGTGAAAGTTTCGAATAACCTCAAAGTGATGCTGACAGTCATGTCGTAAGAGTTGCTACGAACCTCAAAATAACGCTACAGTGATGTAGTAAGAATTGCTAATGATCTCAAAATGATGCGACAGTGATGTTGGAAGAATTGCTATTGAACTCAAAATGATGCTAACAGTAATGTAGTGATAGTTGCTAATCAACTCAATGATGCTTACAGTAACGTAGTGATAGTTGCTAATAAACTCAGTGATGCTAACAGTAATGTAGTAAGAGTTGCTACGAACCTCCAAATAATGCGACAGTGATGTCGGAAGAATTGCTAATGATCTCAAAATGATGCGACAGTGATGTAGTGAAAGTTTCGAATAACTTCAAAGTGATGCTGACAGTCATGTGGTTAGAGTTGCGAGTAACCTAAAAATGATGCTGACAGTGATGTCGCAAGAATTGCTAATGAACTCAAAATGATGCTTACAGTAATGTAGTAAGAGTTGAAACTAGAACAACAAACTGTCCTCTGATGGTTGGACAGGTTGCTTTGGTCCGTCCTCTCACTCATCATTAAAAGCCCTTATTACTCATCATTCATCCAATCTGACACTCACGTCTGCAGTGGGGAATCCCCAGCAACCCGCGGCCCACATGGAGCAGTCTCGGCCAATCACGTGGGGCCTGCAGCGGCACCGACCACCAAATGACTCGCAGGTTTCACTCTCAGCTCCAACCTCATGGCAGGCACAAGGCAGGGCGCCGTTGTTGAAGAGAGCCCAAGAGACACAGCTGAGCTGAGACAGAATGGAGACGAAGGACAGGAGGGATGACAGAGAAAAAGGAAACGTTAGCGAGACATTTTAGGAAAATTAGTTTAGTGGGGAAACGGTTCTTAGCCAAACTTGCTAAATGGAAGGACAACAAAAAACAAAGATCTTCAAAAGAAAATTAGCACAAAATGAAACCCTGCAAGAGAAAGTAAATCAAGAACTAAATATTCTTGAGGCTCAGGTCTTTAGTTCCAATGCTTGTAAATGACATCTGAATGCATTCACAACCCAAATCTGAGCAGACAGAAGCGTCCCAGTCAGGCCCAGTTTAGTTCCTCTAGAACATTCAGGGATACAGAACATGGACCAACTCAGGCTGAGAGACACCGACTTGACATGAAAGCTGTTGAGGCCACAGTTGCTGATGAAGTGGTCAGATTTCTCCAGTGGTTCTTGGTTCAGGGAGCTGGAGCTGGAGCTGCTCTCAGGCACCACCAGGACGTAATCCTGGAGAGACAGAAGGAAGAAGTCCAGGCCTGACAGAGGAGAAGGAGGCACAGAGTAGAAACAGCAGATACGTGTGGGGAAAGGGAGAGGGTATCAGTCCAGCAGAGGAGCAGGAAACCTACCACCACAGGGCTCTGCCTGCAGGAACCTGCAGGTGAGGAGGACCTGGTGGTCCGGCACATCCAGAATGATCTGGTTTTCAGACACCGGCACATTTCGGCAGCCGTAAGCGTGGGGACAGAAGGAGGCGTTGGCGTGGCCTGAAAGACACAAACAACCATCTCCATTTGAATGTTTCTCAAACAGCCGGAGCAGGAAAGCTAAGATGAATCAAAGATCCTCCACCCTGCCAGATCCGACCCTGGTAATGTAGACCTGCACAGGGTGGGTGGGGTGGAGCGGCTGGTGGTGGTGGAGGATGAAGACGTATCTGCCCAAAGCCTGGACACGGTGGAGTCCACCGCAGCGTTCTGAGTACAAGGATGAGAGCGATGTTCAATGGTACATGTTTTCTTTCCTGAACCGCCGATGTTTCCAATCACGAATCTCAGTCATGAGATTTGAACATCATGGAGGAGTTCAAAAGTGTCAAACTGGGCCGGTCTCCATTTTATGAGTCCAGAGACCGAAGATAAAACTCCAAGTCCCTGGTTCAGATTTGACTCGTCTGAATCCAAACACAGCAGCGTTCTTCCACCAGGCCAGATGAGTTGATCATGATAACAAGATATCTTCATGCTACTACAACACACAAACTCATCACCAGAAAAGACTTCATGGTGGAACAACAAATCTCCTCCCAATGGGAAAAACATTGAGTTGAACAATCAACTTTTCCATGATGACATGGAGAGCTTGGCAGCAGCAGCAGGCTTCCATTGGGGGCTGATATGCCAGCTCCACTTAGCCTTCTTTGGAATGGTTTCACCTGGAGTGATGCTGTTATTGAGACCTTTTATCTGGAACAACACCACCTGCATGGAGACTGAGGACTTCAACAGATGCAGATGTTGACCCAGAATAAATCTAAATATTCCAGATGTGTTAAATCAATCCAGCAGCAGTGGTGGGAGCGTCGTAAACTCCCTCACTCAGCAGCCGTCAGCCTCCGTACCTGCACGGAGTCCAGCCTGATGTGGTCTCTGTTGTCTGCTCCCAGAGGTGGTCTGTCGCCTCTGAACCAGGGGGCTCATCTCTCTGGTGGGAGGGCAGTGGAGGAGCTGCAGCGGGGGAGGCCAGGATGGGCTCCTGTAGGAGGAGCTCTGGCCCTCCTTCAGCACCAGCCAGTGGGAGGGAGTTTGGAAACGTGAGGGGACACAGGAGGAGCTACAGGGGGAGGGAGGGTGGATCAGAACAGTTCTAACAAGAGCGCTGAAGGGACACAGGAGGAGCTACAGGGGGAGGGACGGTGGATCAGAACCCTTCTAACAAGAGCGCTGAGGGGACACAGGAGGAGCTACAGGGGGAGGGAAGATGGATCAGAACCCTTCTAACAAGAGCGCTGAGGGGACACAGGAGGAGCTACAGGGGGAGGGAAGATGGATCAGAACCGTTCTAACAAGAGCGCTGAGGGGACACAGGAGGAGCTGCAGGGGGAGGGAAGGTGGATCAGAACCGTTCTAACAAGAGCGCTGTCCCACTAATATTCCTCACCAGAATCCTCCTGTCTGGGGGGAACCGTCCATGGGTGCTGATGCAGCGGACTGAAGGTTCAACATAGTCCATGCTGAACTGGTCTTTAGGCACCAGGTGGACTTTGTGCTAAAAACAGCAGAAAAAAAAGACAAAAAGGGGAGAATTTTAACAAAAGTATGCAAATGAGCTGAAGATCAAAATACAAAAAGTAAATCAAGGTTTTTTTCAAATGATTGCCAGCTATTTAGCTCAGAGAAGGACAAATGTCAATCAAGATGTCAGAATGGAACGATCCCACTGGCTTCTGGTCAAGGGAACCATGGAGATGCTAACTTCCTGTTGGAATATCAGGGTGTCTCATCCCTGACATGCTAACTTCCTGTTGGACTATCAGGGTGTCTCATCCCTGACATGCTAACTTCCTGTTGGACGATCAGGGTGTCTCATCCCTGACATGCTAACTTCCTGTTGGACGATAAGCGTGTCTCATCCCTGACATGCTAACTTCCTGTTGGACGATAAGCGTGTCTCATCCCTGACATGCTAACTTCCTGTTGGACGATGAGCGTGTCTCATCCCTGACATGCTAACTACCTGTTGGACTATGAGGGTGTCTCATCCCTGACATGCTAACTTCCTTTTGGACTATCAGGGTGTCTCATCCCTGACATGCTAACTTCCTGTTGGACTATAAAGCCTGATTTATGCTTCTGTGTCGAGTAGTATTCGTACCTCCGCCGTCGACGCAGACCCCTGAAGACGCTGTAGCCTGACACGCGCCTCCAAAAAATCCTGCTTATGCATCGCGTCGACGCGTGGTGACGTCAACGTCGAGGACTGTGATTGGTCCGCCCAAAACGTCATTTCCGGTTCATTCGCAGCACAACACCGCCATTTTCAAAGATTCTGTGGTGAAAGCTCCAAGAAAAAATGGACCAAGCTGAAGAAAGGATTATCGAGGAGGTGCTCAAGTACGACCACCTCTACAACGCCTCTTAGTGGCACTACAAAGAGTGACAAATGGCCAACAATTGTTGTCTGTGACCGGAAGAAAACCAAGGAATCCGACAAGAGCCCCGTAAACAATACAAAGACAAAGCCACACCCCCTAGCGGCTTGGCGGTGAATTGCAGAGCAACGCGTTCCCTCGACGCAGAATAAACCAGGCTTTCCAGTCGCAGCTGTTTTACGCCCCCGTGCCAGATAAGGACCCCCATCGGGCTGTGCCACTCTGGAGGGAGCGCGTCTCACAGTCAGTCAGCGGAACCATGCGGATCCGGGCCGGAGCTGTGGGAAGGAGCGCCAATTGTATCGGGTTGTTGTTTTCTGGACTGCAGCAGAACAGGAGCAGCCGGGACTGGAATGTAGAAGTAGGTTATCTTGAAGTTGACTAAGTTATGGTGAACGATATTGTGGTTCAACACTTTAATGAGCTTTAAGGCAAACACATTTCATGAGGAAACAACGCCGGAATTGGACGGATTTCAGCGGCACACAACAACGTATCCGATACACCTCATTGGAAACCTGGTGGTCTAAGACTAAGAAACACCAGTCACCATGAAGAAAGGAACTTTTAGCTGAGCACTCATGTTCTTTTCTGCAGGTTGAATGTGGCATTTGTTGGACAGAAGCGTCTCATCTCAACAAAAGCACCTCTTCAGTGCTGAGGCATGATGGGGCCAGGCATGAGAATGAAGTCCCAGATCCACCAGGATGAACTCAGGTATACAGACACTCTCCAACTGACTCACAGTTGCTTCATTGAGAATTAATTCCTATTCATTTCTTCTCTACTTCATTTTTAACCATCCAGCTTCCAGGAAGCAGATGCTGGATGAGGCTCTGCTGAATTTCATCCTGAAGGACTGCCAGCCCCTCAGCACTGTTGAGAGGGAAGGGTTCAGGGAACTGGTTCAGGTCCTTGAGCCTCATATGTTTGCCAACCAGAAAGGTTTGTGTGGAAATGATCTAAAGTAGTTGTTGATATCTCCAGTTTATTTAATCTTTAATTTCAATGTATTGATTTACTCTGGGTGTCATTTTCAGACCATCAAACAAACGGTGGCTAAAAAGTACCAGGAGGAACGGGAAGGAGTGAAAAAGGAAGTCCAGCTGCCATGTGGACATCTGTGGACATGGAGGCTCCCTTGGCTCTGACCTGTCACTGCATTCGTGAGAATGAATGTGTTGGGAGTGCAAGACTTTCCACAAAGTCACCCTGCATCATTTCTTAGGTTAGTAGCAACTCTCACTACATTACTGTAGCATCATTTTGAGATTCGTAGCAACTCTTACAACATTACTGGAAGCATCAGTTTGAGCATCGTAGCAACTCTGCCTACATCACTGTAGCATCATTTCTTAGGTTTGTAGCAACTCTCACCACATCACTGTAGTATCATTTTGAGGATAGAGGCAACTCTCACGACATTACTGTAGCATTATTTTGAGGTTTTAAGCAACTCTCACAACATTACTGGAAGCATCATTTTGAGCATCGTAGCAACTCTCACTACATCACTGTACCATCATTTTGAGCATCGTAGCAACTCTCACTACATCACTGTACCATCATTTTGAGATTGGTCGCAACTCTCAATACATCACTGTAGCATCATTTTGCGGTTCGTAGCAACTCTCACTACATCACTGTAGCATCATTTCTTAGGGAAGTATCAACTCTCATTACACCGCTATAGCTTTATTTTGAAATTACTATCAACTCTCACTGCATCACTGTAGCATCATTTCTTAGGTTAGTAGCAAATCCCATGACATCACTGTAGAATCATTTTGAGGTTCGTAGCAACTCCCATGACATCACTGTAGCATCATTTTGAGGTTTGTAGCAACTCTCACTACATTACTGGAAGCATCAGTTTGAGCATCGTACCAACTCTGCCTACATCACTGTAGCATCATTTCTTCGGTTAGAAGCAACTCTCATGACATCACTTTAGCATCATTTTGAGATTAGTATCAACTCTCAATACATCACTGTCAGCATCATTTTGAGATTAGTATCAACTCTCACTACATCATTGCCACCTCATTTTGAGGATCGTAGCAACTCTCACCACATCACTGTCGCATCATTTTGAGGATAGTCGCAACTCTCGTGACATTACTGCAGCATCATTTTGAGATTCGTAGGAACTCTCATTACATCACTGTAGCATCATTTTGAGGTTCGTAGCAACTCTCACCACATCACTGTAGCATCATTTCTTAGGTAAGTAGCAACTCTCATTACATCACTGTAGCATCATTTTGAGGTTCGTAGCAACTCTCACCACATCACTGTCGCATCATTTCTCAGGTAAGTAGCAACTCTCATTACATCACTTTAGCATGATTTTGAAATTACTATCAACTCTCAGCACATGTCTATAGCATAATTTCATAGGTTTGTAGCAACTCTCATTACATCACTCTAGCATCATTTGGTCATTTGTAGCAACTCTCATTACATCAATGTAGCATCATTTCTGAGGTTTGTAGCCACTCTCATTACATCACTTAAGCATCATTTGGACATTTGTAGCAACTCTCACTACATCACTGTCGCATCATTTCTTAGGTTAGTAGCAACTCTCACGACATCACTGTCGCATCATTTCTTAGGTTCGTAGCAACTCTCACCACATCACTGTAGCATCATTTTGAGGATCGTAGCAACTCTCACCACATCACTGGAGCATCATTTTGAGGATCGTAGCAACTCTCAATACATCATTGTCGCATCATTTTGAGGATAGTCGCAACTCTCACGACATTACTGTAGCATAATTTCTTAGGTTTGTAGCAAATCTCGTGACATCACTCTAGCATCATTTCTGAGGTTAGTAGCAACTGTCATAACATCACTGTAGCATCATTTTGAGGATCGTAGCAACTCTCACCACATCACTGTCGCATCATTTTGAAGATCGTAGCAACTCTCACTATATCACTGTTGCATCATTTTGAGGATAGTCGCAACTCTCGCGAAATTACTGTAGCATCATTTCTTAGGTAAGTAGCAACTCTCACCACATCACTGTCGCATCATTTCTTATGTAAGTAGCAACTCTCATTACATCACTTTAGCATGATTTTGAAATTACTATCAACTCTCACCACATCACTGTAGCATCATTTCTTAGGTAAGTAGCAACTCTCATTACATCACTGTAGCATCATTTTGCGGTTCGTAGCAACTCTCCCTACACCACTTTAGCATTATTTTGAAATTAGTATCAACTCTCACCACATCACTGTAGCATCACTTCTTAGGCTTGTAGCAACTCTCATTACATCACTTAAGCATCATTTTGAGGATAGTCGCAACTCTCACGACATTACTGTTGCATCATTTTGAGATTCGTAGCAACTCTCATTACTCATTGTAGCATCATTTTGAGGATCGTAGCAACTCTCACTCCATCACTGTCGCATCTTTTTGAGGGAAGTAGCAACTCTCATTTCATCACTGTAGCATCATTTTGAGGATAGTCGCAACTCTCGCGAAATTACTGAAGCATCATTTTGAGATTCGTAGGAACTCTCATTACATCACTGCAGCATCATTTTGAGGTTCGTAGCAACTCTCATTACTCATTGTAGCATCATTTTGAGGATCGTAGCAACTCTCACTACATCACTGTCGCATCTTTTTGAGGGAAGTAGCAACTCTCATTTCATCACTGTAGCATCATTTTGAGGATAGTCGCAACTCTCGCGAAATTACTGAAGCATCATTTTGAGATTCGTAGGAACTCTCATTACATCACTGTAGCATCATTTTGAGGTTCGTAGCAACTCTCACCACATCACTGTAGCATCATTTCTTAGGTAAGTAGCAACTCTCATTACATCACTGGAGCATCATTTTGAGATTCGTAGCAACTCTTACAACATTACTGGAAGCATCAGTTTGAGCATCGTAGCAACTCTGCCTACATCACTGTAGCATCATTTCTTAGGTAAATAGCAACTCTCATTACATCACTTTAGCATGATTTTGAAATTACTATCAACTCTCACCACATCACGGTAGCATCATTTCTTAGGTTTGTAGCAACTCTCACTACATCACTGTCGCATCATTTCTTAGATTTGTAGCAACTCTCACCACATCACTGTAGTATCATTTTGAGGATAGAGGCAACTCTCACGACATTACTGTAGCATTATTTTGAGGTTTTAAGCAACTCTCACAACATTACTGGAAGCATCATTTTGAGCATCGTAGCAACTCTCACTACATCACTGTACCATCATTTTGAGCATCGTAGCAACTCTCACTACATCACTGCACCATCATTTTGAGATTAGTCGCAACTCTCAATACATCACTGTAGCATCATTTCTTAGGTAAATAGCAACCCTCATGACATCACTGTAGCATCATTTTGCGGTTCGTAGCAACTCTCACTACATCACTGTACCATCATTTTGAGCATCGTAGCAACTCTCACTACATCACTGCACCATCATTTTGAGATTAGTCGCAACTCTCAATACATCACTGTAGCATCATTTCTTAGGTAAATAGCAACCCTCATGACATCACTGTAGCATCATTTTGAGGTTCGTAGCAACTCTCACCACATCACTGTAGCATCATTTCTTAGGTAAGTAGCAACTCTCATTACATCACTGTAGCATCATTTTGAGATTCGTAGCAACTCTTACAACATTACTGGAAGCATCAGTTTGAGCATCGTAGCAACTCTGCCTACATCACTGGAGCATCATTTTGAGATTCGTAGCAACTCTTACAACATACTGGAAGCATCAGTTTGAGCATCGTAGCAACTCTGCCTACATCACTGTAGCATCATTTCTTAGGTAAATAGCAACTCTCATTACATCACTTTAGCATGATTTTGAAATTACTATCAACTCTCACCACATCACGGTAGCATCATTTCTTAGGTTTGTAGCAACTCTCACTACATCACTGTCGCATCATTTCTTAGATTTGTAGCAACTCTCACCACATCACTGTAGTATCATTTTGAGGATAGAGGCAACTCTCACGACATTACTGTAGCATTATTTTGAGGTTTTAAGCAACTCTCACAACATTACTGGAAGCATCATTTTGAGCATCGTAGCAACTCTCACTACATCACTGTACCATCATTTTGAGCATCGTAGCAACTCTCACTACATCACTGCACCATCATTTTGAGATTAGTCGCAACTCTCAATACATCACTGTAGCATCATTTCTTAGGTAAATAGCAACCCTCATGACATCACTGTAGCATCATTTTGCGGTTCGTAGCAACTCTCACTACATCACTGTAGCATCATTTCTTAGGGAAGTATCAACTCTCATTACACCGCTATAGCTTTATTTTGAAATTACTATCAACTCTCACTGCATCACTGTAGCATCATTTCTTAGGTTAGTAGCAAATCCCATGACATCACTGTAGCATCATTTTGAGGTTCGTAGCAACTCCCATGACATCACTGTAGCATCATTTTGAGGTTTGTAGCAACTCTCACTACATTACTGGAAGCATCAGTTTGAGCATCGTACCAACTCTGCCTACATCACTGTAGCATCATTTCTTCGGTTAGAAGCAACTCTCATGACATCACTTTAGCATCATTTTGAGATTAGTATCAACTCTCAATACATCACTGTCAGCATCATTTTGAGATTAGTATCAACTCTCACTACATCATTGCCACCTCATTTTGAGGATCGTAGCAACTCTCACCACATCACTGTCGCATCATTTTGAGGATAGTCGCAACTCTCGCGACATTACTGCAGCATCATTTTGAGATTCGTAGGAACTCTCATTACATCACTGTAGCATCATTTTGAGGTTCGTAGCAACTCTCACCACATCACTGTAGCATCATTTCTTAGGTAAGTAGCAACTCTCATTACATCACTGTAGCATCATTTTGAGGTTCGTAGCAACTCTCACCACATCACTGTCGCATCATTTCTCAGGTAAGTAGCAACTCTCATTACATCACTTTAGCATGATTTTGAAATTACTATCAACTCTCAGCACATGTCTGTAGCATAATTTCATAGGTTTGTAGCAACTCTCATTACATCACTCTAGCATCATTTGGTCATTTGTAGCAACTCTCATGACATCAATGTAGCATCATTTCTGAGGTTTGTAGCCACTCTCATTACATCACTTAAGCATCATTTGGACATTTGTAGCAACTCTCACTACATCACTGTCGCATCATTTCTTAGGTTTGTAGCAACTCTCACTACATTACTGGAAGCATCAGTTTGAGCATCGTACCAACTCTGCCTACATCACTGTAGCATCATTTCTTCGGTTAGAAGCAACTCTCATGACATCACTTTAGCATCATTTTGAGATTAGTATCAACTCTCAATACATCACTGTCAGCATCATTTTGAGATTAGTATCAACTCTCACTACATCATTGCCACCTCATTTTGAGCATCGTAGCAACTCTCACCACATCACTGTCGCATCATTTTGAGGATAGTCGCAACTCTCGCGACATTACTGCAGCATCATTTTGAGATTCGTAGGAACTCTCATTACATCACTGTAGCATCATTTTGAGGTTTGTAGCAACTCTCACCACATCACTGTAGCATCATTTCTTAGGTAAGTAGCAACTCTCATTACATCACTGTAGCATCATTTTGAGGTTCGTAGCAACTCTCACCACATCACTGTCGCATCATTTCTCAGGTAAGTAGCAACTCTCATTACATCACTTTAGCATGATTTTGAAATTACTATCAACTCTCAGCACATGTCTGTAGCATAATTTCATAGGTTTGTAGCAACTCTCATTACATCACTCTAGCATCATTTGGTCATTTGTAGCAACTCTCATTACATCAATGTAGCATCATTTCTGAGGTTTGTAGCCACTCTCATTACATCACTTAAGCATCATTTGGACATTTGTAGCAACTCTCACTACATCACTGTCGCATCATTTCTTAGGTTCGTAGCAACTCTCACCACATCACTGTAGCATCATTTTGAGGATCGTAGCAACTCTCACCACATCACTGGAGCATCATTTTGAGGATCGTAGCAACTCTCAATACATCATTGTCGCATCATTTTGAGGATAGTCGCAACTCTCACGACATTACTGTAGCATAATTTCTTAGGTTTGTAGCAAATCTCGTGACATCACTCTAGCATCATTTCTGAGGTTAGTAGCAACTCCCATGACATCACTGTAGCATCATTTTGAGGTTTGTAGCAACTCTCACTACATTACTGGAAGCATCAGTTTGAGCATCGTACCAACTCTGCCTGCATTACTGTAGCATCATTTCTTCGGTTAGAAGCAACTCCCATGACATCACTTTAGCATGATTTTGAAATTACTATCAACTCTCACCACAACACTGTCAGTATAATTTCTTAGGTTAGTAGCAACTGTCATAACATCACTGAAGCATCATTTTGAGGATCGTAGCAACTCTCACCACATCACTGTCGCATCATTTTGAAGATCGTAGCAACTCTCACTATATCACTGTTGCATCATTTTGAGGATAGTCGCAACTCTCGCGAAATTACTGGAACATCATTTCTTAGGTAAGTAGCAACTCTCACCACATCACTGTCGCATCATTTCTTATGTAAGTAGCAACTCTCATTACATCACTTTAGCATGATTTTGAAATTACTATCAACTCTCACCACATCACTGTAGCATCATTTCTTAGGTAAGTAGCAACTCTCATTACATCACTGTAGCATCATTTTGCGGTTCGTAGCAACTCTCCCTACACCACTTTAGCATTATTTTGAAATTAGTATCAACTCTCACCACATCACTGTAGCATCACTTCTTAGGCTTGTAGCAACTCTCATTACATCACTTAAGCATCATTTTGAGGATCGTAGCAACTCTCACTCCATCACTTAAGCATCATTTTGAGGATAGTCGCAACTCTCACGACATTACTGTTGCATCATTTTGAGATTCGTAGCAACTCTCATTACTCATTGTAGCATCATTTTGAGGATCGTAGCAACTCTCACTCCATCACTGTCGCATCTTTTTGAGGGAAGTAGCAACTCTCATTTCATCACTGTAGCATCATTTTGAGGATAGTCGCAACTCTCGCGAAATTACTGAAGCATCATTTTGAGATTCGTAGGAACTCTCATTACATCACTGCAGCATCATTTTGAGGTTCGTAGCAACTCTCATTACTCATTGTAGCATCATTTTGAGGATCGTAGCAACTCTCACTACATCACTGTCGCATCTTTTTGAGGGAAGTAGCAACTCTCATTTCATCACTGTAGCATCATTTTGAGGATAGTCGCAACTCTCGCGAAATTACTGAAGCATCATTTTGAGATTCGTAGGAACTCTCATTACATCACTGTAGCATCATTTTGAGGTTCGTAGCAACTCTCACCACATCACTGTAGCATCATTTCTTAGGTAAGTAGCAACTCTCATTACATCACTGTAGCATCATTTTGAGGTTCGTAGCAACTCTCATCACATCACTGTAGTATCATTTTGAGGTTCGTAGCAACTCTCACCACATCACTGTCGCATCATTTCTGAGGTAAGTAGCAACTCTCATTACATCACTTTAGCATGATTTTTAAATTACTATCAACTCTCAGCACATGACTGTCGCATCATTTCTTAGGTTTGTAGCAACTCTCATGACATCACTCTAGCATCATTTGGACATTTGTAGCAACTCTCATTACATCACTGTCGCATCATTTTGAGGATAGTCGCAACTCTCACAACATTACTGGAGCATCATTTTGAGATTCCTAGCAACTGTCATGCCATCACTGTAGCATCATTTAGAGGTTCGTAGCAACTCTCACCACATCACTGTAGCATAATTTCTTAGGTAAGTAGCAACTCTCACTACATCACTTTAGTATCATTTTGAGGATAGTCGCAACTCTCACGACATTACTGTAGCATCATTTTGAGATTCGTAGCAACTCTCATTACATCACTGTAGCATCATTTTGAGGATCGTAGCAACTCTCACTACATCACTTTAGCATGATTTTGAAATTACTATCAACACTCACCACATCACTGTAGCATAACTTCTTAGGTTAGTAGCAACTCTCATTACATCACTGTAGCATCATTTTGAGATTCGTAGCAACTCTCACCACATCACTGTAGCATCATGTCTTTGGTTAGTTGCAATTCTTATGACATCACTGTAGCATCGTTTCTTAGGTTAGTAGCAACTCTCACTACATCACTTTCAGCATCATTTTGAGGTTCGTAGCAACTCTCACGACGTTACTGTAAGCATCATTTTGAGCATCGTAGCAACTCTCACTACATCACTGTACCATCATTTTAAGATAAGTCGCAACTCTCACTACATCACTGTCGCATCATTTCTTAGGTTAGTAGCAACTCTCACCACATCACTGTAGCATCATTTTGCGGTTCGTAGCAACTCTCACTACATTACTGTAGCATCATTTCTTCGGGAAGTATCAACTCTCATTACACCGCTTTAGCTTTATTTTGAAATTACTATCAACTCTCACTGCATCACTGTAGCATCATTTCTTAGGTTAGTAGCAACTCCCATGACATCACTGTAGCATCATTTTGAGGTTTGTAGCAACTCTCACTACAATACTGGAAGCATCATTTTGACATTTGTAGCAACTCTCATTTCATCACTGTAGCATCATTTCTTAGGTTAGTAGCAACTCCCAAGACATCACTGTAGCATCATTTTGAGGTTTGTAGCAACTCTCATTACATCGCTGTTGCATCATTTTGAGGATCGTAGCAACTCTCATGACATCACTTTAGCATGATTTTGAAATTACTATCAACTCTCACCACAACACTGTCAGTATAATTTCTTAGGTTAGTAGCAACTGTCATAACATCACTGTAGCATCATTTTGAGGATCGTAGCAACTCTCACCACATCACTGTCGCATCATTTTGAAGATCGTAGCAACTCTCACTATATCACTGTTGCATCATTTTGAGGATAGTCGCAACTCTCGCGAAATTACTGTAGCATCATTTCTTAGGTAAGTAGCAACTCTCACCACATCACTGTCGCATCATTTCTTATGTCAGTAGCAACTCTCATTACATCACTTTAGCATGATTTTGAAATTACGATCAACTCTCACCACATCACTGTAGCATCATTTCTTAGGTAAGTAGCAACTCTCATTACATCACTGTAGCATCATTTTGCGGTTCGTAGCAACTCTCCCTACACCACTTTAGCATTATTTTGAAATTAGTATCAACTCTCACCACATCACTGTAGCATCACTTCTTAGGCTTGTAGCAACTCTCATTACATCACTGTAGCATCATTTTGAGGATAGTCGCAACTCTCACGACATTACTGAAGCATCATTTTCAGATTCGTAGGAACTCTCATTACATCACTGTAGCATCATTTTGATGTTCGTAGCAACTCTCATTACTCATTGTAGCATCATTTTGAGGATCGTAGCAACTCTCACTACATCACTGTCGCATCTTTTTGAGGGAAGTAGCAACTCTCATTTCATCACTGTAGCATCATTTTGAGGATAGTCGCAACTCTCGCGAAATTACTGAAGCATCATTTTGAGATTCGTAGGAACTCTCATTACATCACTGTAGCATCATTTTGATGTTCGTAGCAACTCTCATTACTCATTGTAGCATCATTTTGAGGATCGTAGCAACTCTCACTACATCACTGTCGCATCTTTTTGAGGGAAGTAGCAACTCTCATTTCATCACTGTAGCATCATTTTGAGGTTCGTAGCAACTCTCATTACTCATTGTAGCATCATTTTGAGATTCGTAGGAACTCTCATTACATCACTGTAGCATCATTTTGAGGTTCGTTGCAACTCTCATCACATCACTGTAGTATCATTTTGAGGTTCGTAGCAACTCTCACCACATCACTGTCGCATCATTTCTGAGGTAAGTAGCAACTCTCATTACATCACTTTAGCATGATTTTGAAATTACCATCAACTCTCAGCACATGACTGTCGCATCATTTCTTAGGTTTGTAGCAACTCTCACTACATCACTCTAGCATCATTTGGACATTTGTAGCAACTCTCATTACATCACTGTCGCATCATTTTGAGGATAGTCGCAACTCTCACAACATTACTGGAGCATCATTTTGAGATTCCTAGCAACTGTCATGCCATCACTGTAGCATCATTTAGAGGTTCGTAGCAACTCTCACCACATCACTGTAGCATAATTTCTTAGGTAAGGAGCAACTCTCACTACATCACTTTAGTATCATTTTGAGGATAGTCGCAACTCTCACGACATTACTGTAGCATCATTTTGAGATTCGTAGCAACTCTCATTACATCACTGTAGCATCATTTTGAGGATCGTAGCAACTCTCACTACATCACTTTAGCATGATTTTGAAATTACTATCAACACTCACCACATCACTGTAGCATAACTTCTTAGGTTAGTAGCAACTCTCATTACATCACTGTAGCATCATTTTGAGATTCGTAGCAACTCTCACCACATCACTGTAGCATCATTTCTTTGGTTAGTAGCAATTCTTATGACATCACTGTAGCATCGTTTCTTAGGTTAGTAGCAACTCTCACTGCATCACTTTCAGCATCATTTTGAGGTTCGTAGCAACTCTCACGACGTTAATGTAAGCATCATTTTGAGCATCGTAGCAACTCTCACTACATCACTGTACCATCATTTTGAGATTAGTCGCAACTCTCACTACATCACTGTCGCATCATTTCTTAGGTTAGTAGCAACTCTCACCACATCACTGCAGCATCATTTCTTAGGTAAATAGCAACCCTCATTACATCACTGTAGCATCATTTTGCGGTTCGTAGCAACTCTCACTACATTACTGTAGCATCATTTCTTAGGGAAGTATCAACTCTCATTACACCGCTTTAGCTTTATTTTGAAATTACTATCAACTCTCACTGCATCACTGTAGCATCATTTCTTAGGTTAGTAGCAGCTCCCATGACATCACTGTAGCATCATTTTGAGGTTTGTCGCAACTCTCACTGCAATACTGGAAGCATCATTTTGACATTTGTAGCAACTCTCATTTCATCACTGTAGCATCATTTCTTAGGTTAGTAGCAACTCCCATGACATCACTGTAGCATCATTTTGAGGTTTGTAGCAACTCTCATTACAACGCTGTTGCATCATTTTGAGGATCGTTGCAACTCTCATGACATCACTTTAGCATGATTTTGAAATTACTATCAACTCTCACCACAACACTGTCAGTATAATTTCTTAGGTTAGTAGCAACTGTCATAACATCACTGTAGCATCATTTTGAGGATCGTAGCAACTCTCACCACATCACTGTAGCATCATTTTGAGGATCGTAGCAACTCTCAATACATCATTGTCGCATCATTTTGAGGATAGTCGCAACTCTCACGACATTACTGTAGCATCATTTCTTAGGTTTGTAGCAAATCTCATTACATCACTCTAGCATCATTTTGAGATTCGTAGCAACTCTCATTACATCACTGTAGCATCATTTTGCGGTTCATAGCAAACCTCACTACATCACTGTAGCATCATTTCTTAGGGAAGTAGCAACTCTCATTTCATCACTGTAGCATCACTTCTTGGGTTTGTAGCTACTCTCATTACATCACTTTAGCATCATTTTGAGATTAGTATCAATTGTCACTACATCACTGCCACCTCATTCTGAGGATCGTAGCAGCTCTCACCACATCACTGTCGCATCATTTTGAGAATCGTAGCAACTCTCACTACATCACTGTCGTATCATTTTGAGGATAGTCGCAACTCTCGCGACATTACTGTCGCATCATTTTGAGATTCGTGGCAACTCTCATTACATCACTGTAGCATCATTTTGAGGTTCGTAGCAACTATCACCACATTACTGTAGCATCATTTCTTAGGTAAGAGGCAACTCTCATTACATAACTGGAGCATCATTTTGAGATTCGTAGCAACTCTCATTACATCACTGTAGCATCATTTTGAGGTTCGTAGCAACTCTCACTACATCACTCTAGCATCATTTGGACATTTGTAGCAACTCTCATTACATCACTGTCGCATCATTTTGAGGATAGTCGCAACTCTCACAACATTACTGGAGCATCATTTTGAGATTCGTAGCAACTCTCATTACATCACTGTAGCATCATTTTGAGGTTCGTAGCAACTCTCACCACATCACTGTAACATCATTTCTTAGGTAAGTAGCAACTCTCACTACACCACTTTAGCATTATTTTGAAATTAGTATCAACTCTCACCACATCACTGTAGCATCACTTCTTAGGTTATTCGCAACTCTCACTACATCACTGTCGCATCATTTTGAGGATAGAGGCAACTCTCAAGACATTACTGTAGCATTATTTTGAGGTTTTAAGCAACTCTAACAACATTACTGTAAGCATCATTTTGAGCATCGTAGCAACTCTCACTACATCACTGTACCATCATTTTGAGCATCGTAGCAACTCTCACTACATCACTGTACCATCATTTTGAGATTAGTCGCAACTCTCAATACATCACTGTCGCATCATTTCTTAGGTTAGTAGCAACTCTCACCACATCACTGTAGCATCATTTCTTAGGTAAATAGCAACCCTCATTACATCACTGTAGCATCATTTTGCGTTTCGTAGCAACTCTCACTACATCACTGTAGCATCATTTCTTAGGGAAGTATCAACTCTCATTACACCGCTATAGCTTTATTTTGAAATTACTATCAACTCTCACTGCATCACTGTCGCATCATTTCTTAGGTTAGTAGCAAATCCCATAACATCACTGTAGCATCATTGTGAGGTTTGTAGCAACTCTCACTACATTACTGGAAGCATCAGTTTGAGCATCGTACCAACTCTGCCTACATTACTGTAGCATCATTTCTTCGGTTAGAAGCAACTCTCATGACATCACTTTAGCATCATTTTGAGATTAGTATCAACTCTCATTACATCACTGTCAGCATCATTTTGAGATTAGTATCAACTCTCACTACATCATTGCCACCTCATTTTGAGGATCGTAGCAACTCTCACCACATCACTGTCGCATCATTTTGAGGATCGTTGCAACTCTTTCTACTTCACTGTCGCATCATTTTGAGGATAGTCGCAACTCTCGCGACATTACTGCAGCATCATTTTGAGATTCGTAGGAACTCTCATTACATCACTGAAGCATCATTTTGAGGTTCGTAGCAACTCTCACCACATCACTGTAACATCATTTCTTAGGTAAGTAGCAACTCTCATTACATCACTGGAGCATCATTTTGAGGTTCGTAGCAACTCTCACCACATCACTGTCGCATCATTTCTCAGGTAAGTAGCAACTCTCATTACATCACTTTAGCATGATTTTGAAATTACTATCAACTCTCAGCACATGTCTGTAGCATAATTTCATAGGTTTGCAGCAACTCTCATTACATCACTCTAGCATCATTTGGTCATTTGTAGCAACTCTCATTACATCACTGTAGCATCATTTCTTAGGTTTGTAGCCACTCTCATTACATCACTTAAGCATCATTTGGACATTTGTAGCAACTCTCACTCCATCACTGTAGCATCATTTCTTAGGTTCGTAGCAACTCTCACCACATCACTGTAGCATCATTTTGAGGATCGTAGCAACTCTCACCACATCACTGGAGCATCATTTTAAGGATCGTAGCAACTCTCAATACATCATTGTCGCATCATTTTGAGGATAGTCGCAACTCTCACGACATTACTGTAGCATCATTTCTTAGGTTTGTAGCAAATCTCGTTACATCACTCTAGCATCATTTTGAGGATCGTAGCAACTCTCACGACATCACTTTAGCGTGATTTTGAAATTACTATCAACTCTCACCACATCACTGTTAGCATCATTTTGAGTTCATTAGCAATTCTTCCTACATCACTGTTGCATCATTTTGAGATCATTAGCAGTTCTTCCGACATCACTGTCGCATTATTTTGAGGTTCGCTGCAACTCTTACTACATGACTGTCAGCATCACTTTGAGGTTGTTCGAAACACTTACTACATTACTGTAAGCATCACTGAGTTAATTAGCAACTATCACTACAATACTGTTAGCATCATTTTGAGTTCATTAGCAATTCTTCCAACATCACTGTCGCAATATTTTGAGGTTCTTAGCAACTTTTACTACATTAGTGTCGCATTATTTTGAGGTTCGTAGCAACACTTACAACATGACTGTCAGCATCACTTTGAGGTTATTCGAAACTTTCACTCCATTACTGTCAGCATCATTTTGAGTTCATGAGCAATTCTTACTACATCACTGTCGCATCATTTTGAGATCATTAGCAATTCTTCCGACATCACTGTCGCATTATTTTGAGGTTCGTAGCAACTCTTACTACAAGACTGTCAGCATCACTTTGAGGTTATTCGAAACGTTCACTCCATTACTGTTAGCATCATTTTGAGTTCATGAGCAATTCTTACTACATCACTGTCGCATCATTTTGAGATCATTAGCAATTCTTCCGACATCACTGTCGCATTATTTTGAGGTTCGTAGCAACTCTTACTACAAGACTGTCAGCATCACTTTGAGGTTATTCGAAACGTTCACTCCATTACTGTTAGCATCATTTTGAGTTCATGAGCAATTCTTACTACATCACTGTCGCATCATTTTGAGATCATTAGCAATTCTTCCGACATCACTGTCGCATTATTTTGAGGTTCGTAGCAACTCTTACTACAAGACTGTCAGCATCACTTTGAGGTTATTCAAACGTTCACTCCATTACTGTTAGCATCATTTTGAGTTCATGAACAATTCTTACGAAATCACTTTCGCATCATTTTGAGATCTTTAGCAATTCTTCTGACATCACTGTCGCATTTATTTTTAGGTTCGTAGCAACTTTAACTACATTACTGTCGCATTATTTTGAGCTTCGTAGCAACTCTTACTACAAGACTGTCAGCATCACTTTGAGGTTATTCGAAACGTTCACTCCATTACTGTTAGCATCATTTTGAGTTCATGAGCAATTCTTACTACATCACTGTCGCATCATTTTGAGATCATTAGCAATTCTTCGACATCACTGTCGCATTATTTTGAGGTTCGTAGCAACTCTTACTACATGACTGTCAGCATCACTTTGAGGTTGTTCGAAACTTTCACTTCATTACTGAAAGAATCACTGAGTTTATAGCAACTATCACTACATTACTGTTAGCATCATTTTGAGTTTATTAGCAATTTTTACTCCATCACTGTCGCATCATTTTGAGATCATTGACAATGTTTCCAACATGACTGTCGCATTATTTTGAGGTTCGTAGGAACTTTTACTACATTACTGTCGCATTATTTTGAGGTTCGTAGCAACACTTACTACATGACTGTAAGCATCACTTTGAGGTTATTTGAAAGTTTCACTCCATTACTGTTAGCATCATTTTGAGTTCATTAGCAATTCTTACTACATCACAATTGCATCATTTTGAGATCATTAGCAATTCTTCCGACATCACTGTCGCATTATTTTGAGGTTCGTAGCAACTTTTAGTACATGACTGTCAGCATCACTTTGAGGTTTTTCGAAACGTTCACTCCATTACTGTTAGCATCATTTTGAGTTCATTAGCAATTCTTACTAAATCACTGTCGCATCATTTTGAGATCATTAGCAATTCTTCCGACATCACTATCGCATTATTTAGAGGTTCGTAGCAACTCTTACTACATTATTGTTGCATTATTTTAAGGTTCGTAGCAACTCTTACTACATTACTGTCAGCATCACTTTGAGTTTATTAGCAACTATCACTACATTACTGTTAGCATCATTTTGAGTTTATGAGCAATTCTCACGACATTACTGTCGCATTGAATTGAGTTCATTAGCAACTCTTACTAAATGACTGTCAGCATCACTTTGAGGTTTTTCGAAACTCTTACTACATTACTGTAAGCATCACTGAGTTTCTTTGCAACTTTCACTTCATGACTGTTAGCATCATCTTGAGTTCATTAGCAATTCTTCCGACATCACTGTCGTATTTATTTTTAGGTTCGTAGCAACTTTAACTACATTACTGTCGCATTATTTTGAGGTTCGTAGCAACTCTTACTACAAGACTGTCAGCATCACTTTGAGGTTATTCGAAACGTTCACTCCATTACTGTTAGCATCATTTTGAGTT
Organism: Aulostomus chinensis; assembly: GCF_037954235.1. Classification (NCBI taxonomy): domain Eukaryota; kingdom Metazoa; phylum Chordata; class Actinopteri; order Syngnathiformes; family Aulostomidae; genus Aulostomus; species Aulostomus chinensis. The sequence goes on along the minus strand of NC_141320.1, from coordinate 50,754,315 downwards.
CATGAGCAATTCTTACTACATCACTGTCGCATCATTTTGAGATCATTAGCAATTCTTCCGACATCACTGTCGCATTATTTTGAGGTTCGTAGCAACTCTTACTACAAGACTGTCAGCATCACGTTGAGGTTATTCGAAACGTTCACTCCATTACTGTTAGCATCATTTTGAGTTCATGAGCAATTCTTACTACATCACTGTCGCATCATTTTGAGATCCTTCGCAATTCTTCCGACATCACTGTCGCATTATTTTGAGGTTCGTAGCAACTCTTACTACAAGACTGTCAGCATCACTTTGAGGTTATTCGAAACGTTCACTCCATTACTGTTAGCATCATTTTGAGTTCATGAGCAATTCTTACTACATCACTGTCGCATCATTTTGAGATCATTAGCAATTCTTCCGACATCACTGTCGCATTATTTTGAGGTTCGTAGCAACTCTTACTACAAGACTGTCAGCATCACTTTGAGGTTATTCGAAACGTTCACTCCATTACTGTTAGCATCATTTTGAGTTCATGAGCAATTCTTACGAAATCACTTTCGCATCATTTTGAGATCTTTAGCAATTCTTCTGACATCACTGTCGCATTTATTTTTAGGTTCGTAGCAACTTTAACTACATTACTGTCGCATTATTTTGAGGTTCGTAGCAACTCTTACCACAAGACTGTCAGCATCACTTTGAGGTTATTCGAAACGTTCACTCCATTACTGTTAGCATCATTTTGAGTTCATGAGCAATTCTTACTACATCACTGTCGCATCATTTTGAGATCATTAGCAATTCTTCCGACATCACTGTCGCATTATTTTGAGGTTCGTAGCAACTCTTACTACAAGACTGTCAGCATCACTTTGAGGTTATTCGAAACGTTCACTCCATTACTGTTAGCATCATTTTGAGTTCATGAGCAATTCTTACTACATCACTGTCGCATCATTTTGAGATCATTAGCAATTCTTCCGACATCACTGTCGCATTATTTTGAGGTTCGTAGCAACTCTTAGTACAAGACTGTCAGCATCACTTTGAGGTTATTCGAAACGTTCACTCCATTACTGTTAGCATCATTTTGAGTTCATGAGCAATTCTTACGAAATCACTTTCGCATCATTTTGAGATCTTTAGCAATTCTTCTGACATCACTGTCGCACTATTTTGAGGTTCGTAGCAACTCTTCCTACATGACTGTCACCATCACTTTTGAGGTTATTCGAAACACTGACTACATTACTGTAAGCATCACTGAGTTGATTAGCAACTATCACTACATTACTGTTAGCATCATTTTAAGTTCATTAGCAATTCTTCCGACATCACTGTCGCAATATTTTGAGGTTCGTAGCGACTTTTACTACATTACTGTCGCATTATATTGAGGTTCGTAGCAACTATCACTACATTACTGTTAGCATCATTTTAAGTTCATTAGCAATTCTTCCGACATCACTGTCGCAAAATTTTGAGGTTCGTAGCGACTTTTACGACATTACTGTCGCATTATTTTGAGGTTCGTAGCAACTCTTACTACATGACTGTCAGCATCACTTAGAGGTTATTCGAAACACTTACTACATTACGGTAAGCATCACTGAGTTGATTAGCAACTATCACTACATTACTGTTAGCATCATTTTGAGTTCATTAGCAATTCCTACGACATCACTGTCGCAATATTTTGAGGGTAGTAGCAACTCTTACTACATGACTTTCAGCATCATTTGAAATTGTTCGAAACACTTACTACATTACTGTCAGCATCACTGAGTTTATTAGCAACTATCACTACATTAGTGTTAGCATAATTTTGAGTTCATTAGCAATTCTGACTCCATCACTGTCACATCATTTTGAGATCATGAGCAATTCTTCTGACATCACTGTCGCATTTTTTGGAGGTTCGTAGCAACTCTTACTACATGACTGTCAGCATCACTTTGAGGTTGTTCGAAACTTTCACTTCATTACTGAAAGAATCACTGAGTTTATAGCAACTATCACTACATTACTGTTAGCATCATTTTGAGTTTATTAGCAATTTTTACTCCATCACTGTCGCATCATTTTGAGATCATTGGCAATGTTTCCAACATGACTGTCGCATTATTTTGAGGTTCGTAGGAACTTTTACTACATTACTGTCGCATTATTTTGAGGTTCGTAGCAACACTTACTACATGACTGTAAGCATCACTTTGAGGTTATTTGAAAGTTTCACTCCATTACTGTTAGCATCATTTTGAGTTCATTAGCAATTCTTACTACATCACAATTGCATCATTTTTGAGATCATTAGCAATTCTTCCGACATCACTGTCGCATTATTTTGAGGTTCGTAGCAACTTTTAGTACATGACTGTCAGCATCACTTTGAGGTTTTTCGAAATGTTCACTCCATTACTGTTAGCATCATTTTGAGTTCATTAGCAATTCTTACTAAATCACAGTCGCATCATTTTGAGATCATTTGCAATTCTTCTGACAACACTGTCACATTATTTTGAGGTTCATAGCAACTCTTACTACATTATTTTTGCATTTTTTTAAGGTTCGTAGCAACTCTTACTACATTACTGTCAGCATCACTTTGAGTTTATTAGCAACTATCACTACATTACTGTTAGCATCATTTTGAGTTTATTAGCAATTCTTACTCCATCACTGTCGCATCATTTTGAGATCATTGGCAATGTTTCCAACATCACTGTCGCATTATTTTGAGGTTCGAAGCAACTCTTACTACATCACTGTCAGCATTACTTTGAGGTTATTCGAAACTTTCACTACATTACTGTTAGCATCATTTTGAGTTCATCAGCAATTCTTCCAACATCACTGTATCATTATTTTGTGGTTAGTAGCAACTCTTACTGCATGACTGTCAGCATCACTTTGAGTTTATTAGCAACTATCACTACATTACTGTTAGCATCATTTTGAGTTCATTCGCAATTTTTACAACATCATTGTCGCATTATTTTTAGGTTATTAGCAACTCTTCCTCCATTACTTTCGCATCATTTTGAGATCATGAGCAATTCTTCCGACATCACTGTAGCATTATTTTGAGGTTTTGAGGTACCTTTGTTTGTAACCTCGTCCCCACTGATCCTGGATCTGCTCGACGTTCCTGCCTTTTAAAAGGAAGGTTTTCATCACCACTGTTGCAGGATGTGCTGCTGATGGAGAATTGTTGGGTGGAGGTTCATTGAAGGAGTTTGGTGCTGGACCTGCTCTACTAGTAAAGAGACATGAGAGAACTTTGTTGTGATTTGGTGCAATACAAATAAAAATGACTTGACCAGTGTCATTTGTGGTCTTTTGTTAATTGCATGTCACATGAAATTATTATTGGTCACTTTTCTAGCAACAGTCTCACAGCGTCAAGACAAGAACACTTCTACTTTTGATGATGACAGTTTGTTCAACACTAAACTTCAACCAGTCCCATGTTGTCAAACACTGGAACCTCCACAGCACCTGAACAGGGACTTGAACCCTGGACCCTCACATTAAAAGTCTGATGCTCTACCGTCTGAGCTCCTCAGGCTCTTTCTACAGCATTGAGACAGGAACAGAAACACCTGTGAAGGTCAAACTGATGCTTTCTTGACTTGTTCAGTCCTCCATGTTGAAGTCCACCATGCTTTTGATTGGCTCTGATTCTCTGTGGCAAAATCCAACAAGAGGCTCCAAAAATGTCCTGAATGTCACAAGAATGCACAGGACAAGATGTTAGTTTCCTTCATGTCTGCAGTTCCTCCACTGGAAAGTAAAGTCAATGCTGCTCCTCTGCTGAAACCTGGGATCGGACCAGGGACCTTTAGATCTTCAGTCTAAGGCTCTCCCAACTGAGCTGGTTCAGTTCTGAGGGAGGGCCCTGCTTCTCTCATTTATAATCTCTTCCACTCTCACTGGACCTTAGAGAGGATTGGAGCTTCTGAAGTCCTGACACATTGAACAGTTCTCCAGGACCAAACTGAACGAACTGAAGAAGCTTCTTGGAACTCTAAACTTCTTAACTCTCCTTCTCCAAGAACTGTGCCTGGACGAAGGCCGTTTCCAGCTGTCCTTCAAGCTGACGAGGGCCAAGTTTGATGACCTGTTTGTGAGGATATCAAGAATGGACACCAACTACAGGCTCCAGGTCCGTTGACATGACTTCCCTGCCACCAGGGGAATGTCAATGCTGACCGGCTCTCTGGACTCATTGTCATGAGAATTTGTCACATCAGTTGAATATCTTCACATACGTGAATTCATTGAAGGAGTGTGGTTCTGGACCTGCTCTACCTGTCAAGTGTCTTGAGATAGCTTTTGTTGTGATGTGGCACAATATAAATAACATTGACTCGACAATAAATCGACTCTTTCCCCAACCATTTAAAGCAAACAGCCGTTCCCACTGATCCTGGATCTGCGCAACGTTCCTGCTTTTCAAAAGGAAAATTGTCATCATTGCTTTTGCAGGATGTGCTGGCTGATGGAGAATTGTTGGCTATAAACTCACTGAACTCAGTCCAAGTCAGTAGTTTTGAGCAAACTCATGACTCCTGATGTTTAACTCAATTGTTTGTTAAACACAGAGATCCAGGTGTAGTTCCTCTATGTTCATCCACTAAACTAGAATAGAGTTCTCCTCTTTCCATGGTGGAACAAAGAAGGGGGAGGGTCAATAACAATATGATCTTTGGACGTTACAGCATCTAAAGACTCAAATCCATATTTCAGGATACATATTTGAGAGGGAGGAAACAGTGATGGGAGGCTGGAGGCTTGAAGGGCTTGATTTTTAGCGGCCAGTGAAGCCACCTTTTGCTGGCTGAGTCCCAGAGACTCATGGAGGCTCTTTGTTGAGGTTTTCCACGAGAGAGTCCAGCATCGAAACTTGTTAGTTTCCTGTCAACCGAGTCCAGGATGTCCCCGAGGTCCTTATTGGGTGATGAGGGTGCGCTGGACGGTCGGCTTCTTTTGGGAAGTGGGGTCGCCACGTTACCGGTCCTCCCCACGACGGGTCGGTGGCAGCACTCGTCTACGTTCTCCTGCAGACTTTCTGCGGTTCCTTCTTCCAGATTTTATTGATGAGGATTGTTGTGGATGAGAGAATTGAAAATTCCTACTGCAGTTTGAGGTTTTGATGATTCAAACTGTGTAGATTGGCGTTAAGAAGTTCGCTAGTTTGGATAAATTCAGGTGTGAGCCACCACACTGAATCAGGCACAGGTAGGACGTTCACCCTGACATAGAACATCAACAGCTTAACGTTGCTGGCAGGACTCCAACCTGAGCAGGGAGACCCCAATGGATTTCTAGTCCATCGCCTTCACCACTCGGCCACAACGACCACATTCACACACACATTTGAAGAGGATGGATATTCACAAAATGATCTTAATTTCTGTCACAAGCCCATTTGTGTGAGGTCCTATTTTCTCTTTTTCAGCATTCCTTTGTTTCCAGGTCTCTAATAAGTGCAGAATTACAAAGACAAGCAAGCTGGATCCATCCTGGGCAGGTGATATGAGCCATTGACCACTGGCCAGAGACCCTGGCACAGACGTTGGGGGTGGTGAGAGAGAGCATTTCTACAATTATATTCTACATTTATAGAATTCTACAATCCTACAATTTCATTGAGCAGACGCTTTTGTCCACAGCCACGTACGTACATCACATGTATAGAATATATATGTTCCTCTTTCATCTACTGATTAACCACAAAATGCAGTCAAATGCCAGTAAATTCTGAGTATTTATTCATTATTCATGATTATTTATTATTTTTGAATCCATTTTCACTGTCACTCTTCTGTTCATTTTCAGTTTGATTCATAAAAATGAACAAACTTTGACGTGTTTTCTTCTCTTGTGTGTCAACAACTTTGGATTGGGAATCTCCTGACAAACAGACCACATGACCAGGAGGAAGTGTTGTTGGTGAGTTTGGCCCCTGAGCTCAAGACAGTTGGGACCAATAAAGGACAGCTTCAAATGCAGCTGTGAAGCCTCATTGTCAGCTGGGAGGAACGACAGGTGTCTCCCTCTAGTGGCTCCTCACAGCAACACCAGCCTCATTTCAAACACATGCATCCACCACCTCACTACCAAAGGCCAGTTGGGCCTGGACAGACAGGAGAGTTTCAAGTGTTGGACAAAGGTCTTTAAGATGTTCTTATTAATTCTATAACATCTGAGATTAAAATCTATGGAATTACAACCAACAAGCAGCCAAACACCTGATCAGATGCTCCTTCATCAGGCTGAGAAGAATCAATCTAAACTGGGATGAAGAAAATTAACTGAGAGGAGAAACCTCCTGATTGGCTGACATGGACCCACCTGATCCATGTCAGCCTTGTTGGAGCAGAAAGAGGTGGATCAGAGGAATCAGTGGATCAAGACTCAGGTGGCAGATGAAGAATCTCTGTATTCACAATGTAGTCAGAGAAATCTTCCAACGTGAGAGAACGTGACAGACCATTTTATACCAAAGACAGGCTGTGTGTGTGTGTGTGTGTGTGTGTGTGTGTGTGTGTGTGTGTGTGTGTGTGTGTGTGTGTGTGCAGACTTTTCCCTGGAACAACGTCTTTTATTTGAAGCAAGAAAGTAAGAGCCTCCAGATCAAAGTCAGAATTGATGATGATGTCATCAGGGCTTTGATAGTGTATTTATTTGTACCTAGAATTCTGTCTTTGATCTCAGGAGGACGTGAGAGAAACTCAACTTTAAAAAGTATATGAGAGCATTCAGCTTGGTTAGAAAACATTTTGACTGTTCAACAGTAGAGTTTGTTAGAAACAGTTTACAACACTCAGAATTAAATTGAAGATACAAAAACCTTCCACACTTAAATCCTGTCTCTAACTTCAAACTGGGGATGAACATTTTTATAATCAATCTGTCTCGATGTGTTGGCCCTGCCATGGACTGGTGACCTGTCCAGGATAAACCCCGCCCCTCACCTGAGGGCTGCTGGGATAGGCTCCACCCCCACGAACCATTGCAGATCATCAATAACCAAAGCTACTAAGGAGGATTACAGTTTGTCCTTGCAGGAGTCAGTGACTTAATAGAGTCTAACAAAGGGTTGGACCTGAATGAGACAGTCACCCTTCAACATGGGGCCATGGCAGAGTGAACCAAGAACACTACAGTGGGGGTGAAAGTGGAGCCATGATGGATTCACAGTTCATCACCTCCACCATCATGTGGACCACCTGATCACCTCTCCCTCAACCTCTAAATAACTCATTCCCTGACCGGGAATCGAACCCGGGCCGCGGCGGTGAGAGCGCCGAATCCTAGCCACTAGACCATCAGGGACCACATTGAGCTCTCCAACAACAGAGACTATAGACAATGACTCAAGAACACAGGACTCTGTGGTCTCAGCTTGAGATGCAGAGGGTCCACCAAGACCACCAGACACCTCAGCCCCCTAAAGACAGTCCACCCCCAGGATCCTGCACCCCTCTGCTCCAACTCAGCCCTTCATTCATAACGTGACTTTCGCTACGTCCGAACTGCCAAGTACCAACCTACGTCCTCCTGCTACGACCTAAACATGGCGGCACCACTCAGACACCCTAGAAGATTGGTGGTGAAGCACGACCTCTGCTGGCAGAGCACAGATACCGCAATTAGGTAGACAGCACCAACGAAAGCCCCACCTGCTGGCCTGACTGTGGTACTGCACTCCACTCTGAACGCACCCTTCACTCATTCTCTATTATTAAGCACATTAACGCACCTGTACAGGTGTGTTCACATTATATACATATTATATATTTATGCTTGGCCGTTTTTGATGAACTTGGGTGGGACTCTGGTGCAGGGATGAGGTCATGGAGCTGATCTGGGAGCAGTCCTGATGTTAAATGCTGTGATGAAGGACAGTGTGGAGGAAAAATGGGTCAAATTTAAATTGTCAACAGTTTAACGTTGTTGGCAGGACTCCAACCTGAGCAGGGAGACCCCAATGGATTTCTAGTCCATCGCCTTCACCACTCGGCCACAACGACCACATTCACACACTTTTGTAGGAGACTGAAATTAGACAATGAAAGTTCATGTCAGCACAGTCAAATATTTTTTGTCCTCTCTCAAAGACAAACTATTTGTGTGTGTGTGTGTGTGTGTGTGTGTGTGTGTGTGTGTCAGTGTTGTGACTGAGCGGTGAAGAAGACGACCTTCTGACTCCATTTTCTTTGTTGCTCTTCTATCAGTTCCTCAGTTTCACTCATCAAGTGAAGCAGCTTTGACAGGTTTACTTCTCTGTGTGTTCACAACTTTGGTCTTTAAACTCCTGACAAACTCACCACGTCACACATTTGGTGAATTAAAGCAACAAATAATGACATCATGATGATTCAGGTTAGGGGGGCACGGCCTGGAGGCAGAGTGGCCGTCTAGCAGAGTTGCTGGTTCAGTTCTCACTTCAGCTGGTGACCATGTTGAAGTGTCCTTGAGCAAGACACTGAGCCCCTCATTGCTCCTGATGACCAGCATCCAAGACCAACAAGCTTCTGATTGGCTCTGATTCTCTGAGGCAAAATCCAACACAGGAAACAGAAAATCTTGAGTTTGTCTCACATTTTTTAAAGAAACTCAGCACAGGACAGTGATAGGAGGCTGGTTTCCTTGATGTGGGCTTCACCTCCACTGCTGTCCACATTTAAATGCTGGCTGATGCTGGTCCCCTGTTGAAACCTGGACCAGACCAGGGACCTTCAGACCTTCAGTCTAACGCTGTTCCAGCATTGGATGAAAGAGACTGGTGCTCTCATCTTCTTCAACATTGACTTGTTCTATCAGGACAAGAGAATCTGAGCTTGGATGTCATTTAGCAGTCAAAGGCTTGTTCAACTGGTCAACATCAGCTGGTGTTCACTCTGATGATGTAGCGATGGTCTGGATTCTTCCTTCTGGAGCACCAAGCTGCTGGGAAGAAGCCTGATGATGTCAGAGTTGTGTTCAGTGGCTCCTGCTGGGTCCATTTCCGACAAATGGGCTCCAAAGAGTTCAGCTGTTTCAAAGGTCAGGGTTGCTGTTAGCAGAAGAGGTGGCCGAGTGGTTAAGGTGATGGACTGCTGATCCAGTCCTGCTCTGCAGGCGTGGGTTCCAATCCCATCCTCGTCGCAAGTGTCTCTAGTTTCTGCTTTTAGATTATGGAACTGTGAGGCTTTTAACTGACACAGATACCAGTTGAGTCAACTTCCCTTTCACAACCTGACCAAAACAACTCTGACACCCAGAGCTCACATGTGTCAATCACCTCTGTAGAAGGTCCCGCCCCCACAGAGCCATAAATCCTCCCATCAGTGAAGAAAACTGCAGACACCTCTTGGATGAGAGCTGAAGCGTCTTCTAGAAACCTGAAACAGTCCACTTGGAACGTTTAAATCATTCTACAATCCTACAGTTTCATTGAGCTTTTGTCCAAAGCCACGTTCATGTATCACATGTATATAATATATATGTGACACTCTTTCATCTACTCATTATCTAATTCCAGTAAATTTGTGCAGAAGAAAACGTTATTTGTGCTGCTTCTTTATTTATTTATTAAGTTTACTTAGTATTTTTTAATGTGTTTTCTTTCAATTCACATTTTGTCCATTAACTTCATAATCAGAGTCTCCATCTCATCACATGACTAAAGTCTGGGTTCTGTAGTGGTGGTAAAATATCCTTCCATGCCCCTCACTAGTTTGCACACAGAAAAGCATATTTTACTGGTTTCAGATCTCTTAGCTTGTTCTCTCTCTTAAACCTGCTGAGGCAGCTTTCATTGTGTGATTCATTTTAAAATATAAATATGGAACAGAACCATTGGAATCAGATGTCAGGACATTTGAAGGAATGTCAATCTCCTGTTGAAATGTTGCAGTGTGCAGCTGAGGCTCTCTGGCAGTGGCACCAGGAGCCCCAATGGCAGAACCTGGACCCTCCTGGAGGAGAACTACAGGTGAGGGCCTTCTTGGCTCCAGATTGATGGAAATCAAGTGTCTGAGGCTGTTAGCAGCCATGAAGTTGATCTGGTTGGCACTGGTATTTGTTCTTGCTGCAGCTCAGGAGTGATTCAGGAGAAGAGTTTCAGAACAGCCAAGGTTGGGGACTGGAATTTTAAAATTTCCCCTGGAACCAGACAAACTTGGGAGGTAAAACCTCCAATCATAGCCACTCAGATGCAGCAGCAGAAGAAGCTGTCATCCACCCTGACAGTCAGAGCATCAAGTCAAGAAAACATCACCATCTTGTAGTTCCAAACCTCCACCTGTCAGATTCAGCTACTTCTGATTGTGGGACTTTAAACTTGAACACAATGGAATTTGGACAAGGAGTTTTCCTTCCAGACCAAACATCATCGTCCAGCCTCCAACCAGAGGTCCCTCAGTTATCATGGAGCCACAGGTGGAGTCTGGATTCTTTTCTGGAATGAGACGGCAATGACAGTCCTGCCAAGTGACATCACTGACATGAATGGATGACTTCAGTCACGTGACTGGATGACTTCAGTCACATGACAGGATGACTTCAGTCACATGACTGGATGACTTCAGTCACGTGACTGGATGACTTCAGTCACGTGACTGGATGACTTCAGTCACATGACTTCAGTGCATCCAATGACCAAGTGCACCACAGTCCTTGTTGCTGTCTGCTGTTGGGTCACAGCAAAGTCAGGAAACAGCCTGACGGTCCTCAGGAGGAAATTCAACAGCCTCCAAAGATGGAGGTGAATCTAGACCTGCTCATGTTTGCTGTCCTTGATGAACTTGGGCGGTACTCTGGTGCAGGGATGAGGTCATGGAGCTGATCTGGGAGCAGTCCTGATGTCAAATGGACAAAATGTGTCAACATCAAATAAAATTGGAAACCTATTTGAAGCCTTATTTTGTGTTTGATGGACATTTTTTCAATCTCTAATGACCGTTTTAACTGAACCTGCTGGATCCTGTGGTGCCTGATGAGGAGACAACTTGAGTACAAAGTTGGAGAAGAGGGTTTTTGGAGGGGAGATGATTTTATTTGCAGTGTTGTAAATCAAAATAACTCCAACTACATGATAGAATTTTCTCCAAATGTCCTGACTAAGATGGATTCCAAACCAAATCAGCTGTCACAAGGGAAAGTCTGCATGTAAACACACACACACACACACACTCACACCAACTGACATTCCCAGGGACTAAACCATAAACCAAACCAATTCCTACTTAACCCTAAGCTCCACCTCAGTTCTAGATGAGACTGGTAGAACATGGAACCGTCCCACTTGGAACCTTCCCATCAGCTTCACCTCCACTGGAGTATCTGGTCAACACCAGAATGGTGGAGACAAGACAACATGCGACCAATCCTCTCTCTCTCCCTCATCATCAGCTGCTGCAGCCCTTGAAAGAAAACCTTTGACACATGGACCTACAGTAGGAGCAGGTGTTGTCTCCTCTGGAGCAGCAGTTCAACGTTGTTGGCAGGACTGGAACCTGAGCAGGGAGACCCCAATGGATTTCTAGTCCATCGCCTTCACCACTCGGCCACAACAACTACACTCACACTTAGTAGAGGACTGATACTCAACAATTTATATTTATTGAAGCATAGTAGGTTTTTTATCTTCTCACAAACACAAACTATTTGTGTGTGTGTGTGTGTGTGTGTGTGTGTGTGTGTGTCAGTGGTTTTGACTGAGTAGTGAAGAGGAGGATTTCTCCATTTTTGTCGTCACTCTGCAACTAATTTTCAGTTGAACTCACAAGAATGAACAAACTTTGACATGTTTCATTCTTTTGTGTGTCAACAACTTTGGCCTTGACAGCTCCTGACAAACACACCACACACACTCTACAGTTCTAATCTCTTGAGAACATGAAACGTGCGGCCCCAGTGACCCTGCAGGACATTTTTGTCCAATTTAAATTTTGATTCATGACCCAGAACCTCTCAAAACCCCAGAAAAATAAAGGTTTGGGTGCATTAAAGACATAAATAATAACATCATCATGTTTCAAGGTTTTCTTCTCTCAAATCTGAAGGTCAACCTCCATCATCTGCTGCTCCTTAGCAGGGACTTAGCTCCAATGGTAGAGTGCTAGCTTAGCATGTGAGAGGTAGAGGGATCCATGCCCTCATTCTCCAGAATACTTCAGCTTGTTCTGTTGATCAGAGGAGCTGCTGGGTGATGAATGCTGATGTTTGTCCACTGCTGTGATAAAGTGTCCCCTGTTACTGAGATGTGGATGAACACCTGCTCAGGTCAAAGCTGCAATCAAACCAGGGACTCTGAACCTCCCACACAGTGAAGGAGTTTGTCCTGCAGGTTGATGGACGCTTTGAAATTCCTTCAACATTGATTCCTTTCCTGTCTCCTGCTGAGTCAGCTTCCAGAACCTGGTCAAGAGGAGGCTGAGAGCTCAGGAGGTGATGTGACGGCTGGTTGGACAACTCAGCAGCCAGAGCTTCCAGTCTGAGACCCCAGCTCCACACCACGGAGAGCCTCCTGGATGATGTCCTCAAGCAGCGTCCCTGTTTGTCTCCTGGCTGCAGCTGGACGCCCTCTCAGCTCTGAGAGTCCAGCAGTGTTGCTCTCTGTCCATCTGATGTCCGTCCTCTCCTGTGTTCGTCCGTTGAGGAGAAGGGAGACGGATTTCTCTTCCTCTCTTCTCTCCAGACGGCCTTCTTCCTGTGTCAAACTACTTTGCTCTGCTCAAAGATCAAACTGATCCAGTGGCTCCAGGTGCCTGGACCTCTCTGGACCAGCCGGTCCTGAGTGAACACCTGCTCAGGTCAAAGCTGCAATGAAGTCAATTTATAACCCTAATTTTTTGAAGTACTGCAGTTACTACAAGATAAGCAGTACATGGATGATGAAGCCTCTTCAAAACATTCAAGCAAGTCCAGTTGCTTTTATCCTTTCAACACAAATCTGATCCAGGATCAGTGAGCTCATTGATCTGAGGACTTCACTTTGAAAAGCTCTGTTTCAGACAGGCTGTCGTCTTCCTCCTCAGATGCTGAAACTGTCAGACCTAAAAAATGTCTGGACAATCATGGATGAGATTCACCTCCAGTAGGCATTGAACAAAACACCTCTGTGTTGTTAAATGCAGTTGACATGAAAGGAGTTCAGTGGTCAGGCTTGTTTATGAAGTAGGTGTGGTTTGATGTGAGGAAACAGGGGATGTGCACCACAAGATGGCGTCACAGATCCTGACGCTCTGAGCAGGAAACACCGAGCAAAACATTACAACAAAGCTCCTGTTGTTCCCTCCAGGAAAAACTGTGGCTCTGATGAGAAGAAGGATCCCAGCGTCCTCTGAGGATCCATGGCCGCACCATTGGGTAGAAGGACGATGGGGTCGGCACCAGGAGGAACCCTGGTGTCTCCGATGCAGGGAAGATGGAGCAGTGAAGAGACCACATTGTGGCGTCCTAAAGAGGACATTTGGTGGAGCCTGAGACAGCAAACATCACGCCCCCTTCATCAGAAGAACCACAGCACCAGAAGAAAGAATCCCGGCAGTGACGACAGGGAGGATCAGGGTGACCTCCTCACCTCCACCTTTGAACCTTCAAATGAACTTTAAAAAGCTTTAGAGTGGAGAAGGATTTTAAAACCTTTCATTGTTTTTTCCTTTCATTCTCATTTGTGCGATTGTCTGATTTATTAGAAGTAAAAACTGTCTGCTGGGTTTACATTGACTGTGATTCTCTTTTTGCATGCAAGTTGAAGGTTCTGCCAATAAAAACCACGAGTATTTGAAGACCAAAGGAAGAACCCCCAAAGTCAGGACCCTGAGATCAAAGTGAGCGCTCTGATCTCAGAGGTCTGGGATATTTCCCATCCCATGGCCCTTCAAATAAGAGCCCTGTGTCTCTGTCTCAAAGTTTTCAACCGTATTTGTTTGTTAAATTAAAACCAGACGACCACTGTGGTCCTTTTTACACGGTAAGTAAAGCACAGATGCCCTGGTGGACCTGTTGGCACCCTGGACTTTGAATCCAGTGACCTGAGTCCAAGTCTCAGTTCCAGCAGGTTTCCTGCAGCCTTCAGCAGAGCTGCCATGTTTCTCTGTAGAGAACTAAGTGATGCTCTCAGCAGGTTGAGGGCACCACCAACAAGTGAGGTATGAACCTCTGACTTCCTTCTTGTCAAACAGGAAACTCCTAATAAGTCATTTGAGTAAAGTACCTCATATTCCTGACATCCAAGTAGTAGTGAAGTGGAGGAAGAAGGTAGGAGATCTCCAACAGGATCCTTCTTTCCTCTGTCCTCCTTGATCTCATGGATCACCACAGTCAAGGGGAGACCCAAGCTCCCAGGTGGATCTGGCACTCAGGAACTGCTGAGTTTTCCAGTGGACTTTGTTCCATCCATGGTTCAGGAACAGGACTCCTCCTGGTTAACCTGGTATCTTTCCACCCAACTGTGGGTTCTTGGAGAATTTTTCATGTCATGTCAAGAAATCAGGCTGGTGGGTTTTTCAATGAGAGAAATTCTGGTAACTTAATTAAGTGGCATGTTTGTTGAAGCAGTAATTAACTGATAAATTAAGGAAGGCCTGGCCAGTCTTTGCTCCCAGGTCATACGATGGAGTTAGAAAGTCCTGAATCAATCTGGAGTTTCATGATTTCCTTGTGGTTCATGTTCCTTTTGCCAATGTAGTCTGGAACAAGAGCAAGATGAACCTCCAAATAGCAACAGGTTGATTGCAGGTGATGTCAAGTGGTATTTAGAGGAACCTCCTCCTTGTGTTTGGTTCCATGGTGGAATGGTGAGCCCTCTGGACTCTGGATCCAGTGATCCCAGTTCAAGTCTTGGTGGGACCTTCCTGTCTGGAATGTGTCCCATGTAACAAACTGATCAAGAGATGCAATGTGGCTCTAATGTTCTGGTTCATTTCTTACTGCCATGAACACAGACTGTGTGTTTAATGTTAACAATAAATGCAACAACTAAGGAGCCAGTAGCTCCTGTGGAAAAAATTCTACTTTGTCAGTGAATTAATTCAGTCTGCAACTTTCAGTGTCTGTCAGGATGGCCGAGCGGTCTAAGGCGCTGCGTTCAGGTCGCAGTCTCTCCTGGAGGCGTAGGTTCGAATCCCACTTCTGACAAAGGACATTTTCTCCACATTCCTATGCATCCACAGTGGAAAATTCCAAACCCGGCTGAAGCTGCTCTCCGCTGAGGGGAGTGAGTGGTTGAACTGGCAGCAGAGGAGGCAAAGGAGCTTCCCTGTGACGTCCCAACATCGCCTGGTTTCCTCCAACATGGAGCAGCCACCAAACTCTAACTTCAATGTTGGATCAAAGTCTGCTGAAGAAATGTATTTTCTTTCAATTCACATTTTGTCCATTAACTTCATCATCAGAGTCTCCATCTCATCACATGACTAAAGTCTGGGTTCTGTATTGGTGGTGAAATATCCTTCCATGCCCCTCACTAGTTTGCACATAGAAAAGCATATTTTACTGGTTTCAGATCTCTTAGCTTGTTCTCTCTCTTAAACCAGCTGAGGCAGCTTTCATTGTGTGATTGATTTTAAAATATAAATATGGAACAGAACCATTGGAATCAGATGTCAGGACATTTGAAGGAATGTCAATCTCCTGTTGAAATGTTGCAGTGTGCAGCTGAGGCTCTCTGGCAGTGGCACCAGGAGCCACAATGGCAGAACCTGGACCCTCCTGGAGGAGAACCACAGGTGAGGGCCTTCTTGGCTCCAGATTGATGGAAATCAAGTGTCTGAGGCTGTTAGCAGCCATGAAGTTGATCTGGTTGGCACTGGTATTTGTTCTTGCTGCAGCTCAGGAGTGATTCAGGAGAAGAGTTTCAGAACAGCCAAGGTTGGGGACTGGAATTTTAAAATTTCCCCTGGAACCAAACAAACTTGGAGGGTAAAAGCTCCAATCATAGCCACTCAGATGCAGCAGCAGAAGAAGCTGTCATCCACCCTGACAGTCAGAGCATCAAGTCAAGGAAACATCACCATCTTGTAGTTCCAAACCTCCACCTGTCAGATTAAGCTACTTCTTATTGTGGGACTTTAAATTTGAACACAATGGAATTTGGACAAGGAGTTTTCCTTCCAGTCCAAACATCATCGTCCAGCCTCCAACCAGAGGTCCCTCAGTTATCATGGAGCCACAGGTGGAGTCTGGATTCTTTTCTAGAATGAGACCGCAATGACAGTCCTGCCAAGTGACATGACTGACATGACTGGATGACTTCAGTCACGTGACTGGATGACTTCAGTCACGTGACTGGATGACTTCAGTCACATGACTGGATGACAGTGTAGATGCCAATGTAGAGGTTGGGGAAATCGTCTCTGAGAATCCAGCTTGAAGCCACAGCCTCCTTGTTTTCCAAAAACCCAAACAGCGACCATCAGTCTCCCTCCAATCCTGTACTTGGGTAAACAACAAAAACAGAGTAAAAGTCTCTGGCAACATATTTGTTTCCTGTAGGGTTTCTTCATGTATGTGTGGTGTACCTGCTCTCCCAGAGGACTGCCATCTTTGTTCTGTGGGCTGACATGTTTTCGTGTCAGCACAGGTCATAGCGCTGAGACTGAACTCTCATTCTCCTCCAAGTAGTATTTCCACCTCACACTCCTGCATACATTCAAGTGAACAGGGAACACAAATTTATGCTCAACTTCTCCTGTGTATTCATCCACAGTCACTAAACAACAACCAAACCAAACAAAAGAGGTTTGCTAGCATGGCGATCAGCTGTAGTTCACCATCTTATCCAGGTCACATGACTCAGGAGTAGCGTGGCCATCTGGCAACCAAAGGGTGGCTGGTTTGATCCTCACTTTCTCCAGTGACCATGTCAAAGTGTCCTTGAGTGAGATACTGAACCCCTAAATACTTCTGATGAGTAGGTTGGCTCCTTGCATGGCAGCCTTCAGCATCAGTGTGTGAGTGTGTGAATGAGAGGACATTGTTCAGCTCCTTGAGTGCTGCTGAGGTAGAAAGGCTCTGTACAAACTGAGTCTTTTTACCATTTCTTTCCTGCCTCTAGCGGCGCTGTTGTCACTTCCTGTGACCGTGGGAGGGAAGGAGTCCCCCTTCAGAATAAGTTTGATATCATTGTTACTTCCTCTTCAACATGCCTTTAGCAGACCAACCCAGAGAACAGCTCAGTGAGGTAGTGTGGCCGAGCGGTCTAAGGCGCTGGATTTAAGCTCCAGTCTCTGAGGAGGTGTGGGTTCAAATCCCACCACTGCCATCATGTCCCAGGTCACTGGAGAGGTGTGGCAGGTCTCTAACTGCCTCTCCTCTCTCTTCCACTGAGGTCTTCAAACCTGTGACCAAAAGAAGAACCCTCCTCTGAGTCCACAGACCTGAGCATCGCTGCTCTGACTACCAGGTTACCTCCTGGTGATCAGTGTGAAGTCATGGGGAGGTAGTCAGTTGTTCCTTTGTTTTATGACAGAGGCTTCATTGTGAATTAAATAATTTTAATTCTTTACTTGAAGTTTCACGCTGTTTCGATTGAAAAAGGCCAGTTCCTGGAGAAGATCTTCTAGGGGTCCAGGTAAAAGCGGTGCCCCAGCTGGCACCAGGTGCTGACCCAGGTCCTGCATGGGAGATACTGTCAGTTCTGTTCTGCCCTGCTCACAACCACAGGCTGGTGTTGAGGCCTGCAGCAACCAGGGCCCCAGTCACCAAGAGTATAAAGGCTGGTCATTGTGGCAGTGGGAGGAGTCAAAATGAAGACAGACCAATGTGAGCAGGACGTTACTGGAGAAGTCAGAAGAACTTGACCATGTTTCCTACAGTACCCAGGAGGCCTGGTAGTTGTTGAAGGAAGCTCCAAAAGCAAAGAGCAGACAGCAGGACATCAAAAGAAAAGATCCAGACACTAAAACTACAAGTAGAAACAAGAAGAAATACTAAAAGCTTTGGAAAGATACTACAAGGTTGGATATACATTATTATATACACTACTATTCTCATTGACTCCTAAAGAGGGACAGGAAACATTAGAATGTGGATCAGATCAGCTGATTTCAGTGTTGAGTCCATCCCTCCATCCACTTTCTGTTCTTATCCTTTAAGGGTCACGGGGGGGGGGGGGGGCGATCCCAGGTGACATTGGGCAAGAGGCAGGGTTCACCCTGGACAGGTCAGAATTCCTGATGATGTCATCAGGGCTTTGACAGTAACTAGAATTCTGTGTTTGATCTCAGGAGGACATGAAAGAAACCCAATTGAGGAAAGTAGAGGAGAACATTCAGCTTCATTAGAAACACTTGAACTGCTGAACAGTAGAATTTGTTTGAAACAGTTTACAACACTGAGTGACAGGATTGAAGAGGGAAGATTTTTGTGTTTTCAGTTTAATTCTAACTTTAAACTGTGGATGAACATTTTTAGTCGTTCATATTCTAACATACAGAGGAAGTCATGTCATTCCCTTTTTAAAAAAAGAAAAAACATGTGAAGCTCCTCCCCCCAGCTCCAGATGGACAGACAGACATGAGAATGACAAGGAAGCAAAGAAGTGTTGTGCTCCTCTCCAGTGCTCTGGTGTTGTTGTGTTCTTCTCAGCTCCATCATGAAGACCTGCTGGCACTGGGCGCTGGTGGAAGTTTGCAGCTCTCACTGGAAAGTCCTGAGGCTCCTCCCACTCTGAAGCAGGCAGTTGCTCCCAGCCAGCCCACACTTTCACTCTCTGGTGTAGGAGTGAAGAACAAAATCAGAATCAAGAACCATCACTCTTTCATTGGGGCTCCTTTCTCCTTGTTCTGATCCAGAAACTCAACAGCTTCTATCATTGATTGACAGGAAATGTTGATGACACACTGGGATTTTTGTTCTCCTGCTGTCACTGTCAAGTGCAGCTTAACATGAGAGGTAGCAGGATCGTTCATGTGTTCATGTTTCCAGCAGACAAGGAGGGAACCTGGGAGGACTTCAGTGACTTTGATCACTGGTTCTCACTTCATCTTCTCAGTATAAAGTTTAAAGCGAGCTGGCCAGGAGTTGAACCTACAATCTTCTGATCCATAGTCAGACTCGTTATCCATTGCACCACCAGCCCTGTGAAGAAGCTGCTGTGTTCATGTGTGCTTGCTGTTACAGAAAATCCCAACAAGGTGGTGTCATTTTCAGGGGACACAATGGTGCAGTGGTCAGCACTGTGGCCTCCCAGCAAGAAGGTTCAGCTCTCCTCCTATTTGGTTGCTAGGAACCTGAATCAGGCCTCAGTGGAGCGGTGCTGCTGAGGCTGAGTGAGGCTGAGTGAGGGACTGAGCAGGAGCCAGCAGGTCCAAGCAGGTTCAGGCAAACTCCCCTCAGTCCACCAACATCAAAGCAGAGGAACTGAGTTCATCCAACAAAATGATTCATATCATCTCCTCTTGGAATGTTCTGGAACTACAAGTACACTTAAAATGGCTGACTTATGACAACAGAAGGAACTTTGAAGTAGATTTGATTTATTTAAGTCAGTGACAGTCATTTTTTCAAGAATTTAGTAACTTGATTGTTTTACTAAGATGAGCTTTAATGTTATACCATTGAAAAAAGACCTTCATGTATTTATGATGACATCACCAATAGGAGCCTTCAGTCTGTCAGGGGGTAGAATTCAGTCAGCACCAATGACATCAGAGTCAGAGTTAGAGATCAAAGACAGACATTAAAGTCTCACATTAAAGTCTCTCTTATTCAAAAAATTAAAGTGTTATATCTTTGAAAATATACTGCAATACATGAAATATTATATTTACATGAATGGTAACCTCGTTCTTATATTCTTTAATATACTGCAATAGTAATGGACCCTCTATGACACTGTAGTGATGAATCTATCAAGGAGTACAAATGATTAGAATCAGAGAATTTTGAAGTCAAGTTTGAGATCAGTTTGATTTTCTCTCTTTCTCCCTCTCTCTCTCTCTCCCTCTCTCTACCCCCTCTCTTTCCCCCCCTCTCTCCCTCTCTCTCTCTCTGTCTCTCTCTCCCTCTCTCTCTCTCTCTTTCTCCCTCTCTCTCTCTCTCCCTCTCTCTCCCCCCTCTCTTTCCCCCCCTCTCTCCCTCTCTCTCTCTGTCTCTCTCTCCCTCTCTCTCTCTGTCTCTCTCTCTCCCTCCCTCTATCTCTCTCTCCCTCTCTCTCTCTCTCCCTCTCTCTCTCTCCTTCTCTCTCTCTCTCCCCCCCTCTCCCCCTCTCTCTCTCCCTCCCCCTCTCTCTCCCTGTCTCCCCCCTCTCTCCCTCTCTCTCTCTGTCTCCCCCTCCCCCCCTCCCTCTCTCTCTCCCTCCCTCTATCTCTCTCCCCCCCCTCTCTCTCCCTCTCTCTCTCAGGAGCTTTTAAATGCATATTTTAATAAAACAGAACAGGAGACTGAAGAGTGATCACTCAAACCCACAGGCTGAATGGGACATCTTTTAAAAATATTGAACCACTGAGTAAAACCATAGAAGCGCTCCTGTCTAGTCGGTGCTAACAAGTTAGCTGTTGAGTGAGTCCAGCTGTGCTGTCTAGGAATCCTGGTCAAAAGCCTCCACTCATCAAACAGCTGGTGTGTTGGTGGATCAGTGGATCCTGCTGGAAGAAGCAGGGTGGAGCTCTGAATGGTTCCTGTCTCAAAGAGCTTCTCTGTGCAGCTCCCATCAGCTCCTAAAAACAGGAAACCAGCAGATTCACTGTTGAACGGTGGCATTAAAATGTCTCAAAAGCTGTCCTGTCCACCATTTGTTGGTGCAAAGACATTTAAAAACACCAGTTGAACATTTTCCAAAGCTGCTCTCACCTTCTTTCAAACACCTGGAATGATTTCCTCCAAACCAAAAGAAACTGGTAAAAAAAACAACAACAAAAACTCCTGGAGAATCAAACTCCAGCCTCTGCTCCAACTGGACTTGGGACTTCAAATGACCCCCATTAAAAGTCTGCCTGCATCCCCATTCACTGACTGTTGTGTTGTGGGTCTCCTGGACAAACATGGCAGGATCCTCTTGATCTCCAGGAGAATAAAAGAGGGAACCCAAGAAAACAAGTCAGTGTGAAAGAGGAGCAGATTTTAAAACTCCTCATCATTTCCACCTCCAGGAGTGAAGCCTCCCGGGACCCAAGAGGCTCCAACTGGCAGAGCTCTCACTCATTTCTCCACCACCTCGCTAACCTGAGCTGGAGCATCTGAGAACCAAACAGTGACCCCCTTCATTCCAGAGCCGACTCCACAAACTCTGAGCCCCCACTTTACCCACAGCCAGCAGGCCTCCTCAACACTGCATGACACACGACGACTAAATTTAACACTTCTCATCAAGAGATCAGTCACAGGTGTCTACTGTGGAGGGTCAGTCTGTCTGTCCACATTCAGATCATTAACGCAGCGACTCCTAAGCACCAGTAGAGCCTGTTCATCGTCCCTGGGTGGGCTCGAACCACCAGCCTCTCGGTTAACAGCCGAGCGCGCTGACCGATTGCGCCACAGAGACTCTGAGGCGCTGCTTTTCATGAAGAGTTTTCAGGCTAAATTCAGTGTGTGAGGTCCACACTGCACATTTGAGGGACCATGAAGGACAGAGGAGAGTCTGACTGTCATGGTGAAAGCCTTCAGCACTAGAACTGAAACAGCCCCCACCATCTTAACCCCCCCAGACCAAACAGGCTTCATCAGAAACAGACACACCTCCTAGAACATCCAGAGATCATCAGTCTGATTCATAGAACATGACAAACAATCAAGAACTTGTTATTGTTTGATCAGAAGCTGAAACAATGTTTCTATGTTTGTCTGTTCTGGTCTGAATGAAAGAGGAGGTTTTCTTGGTCATGTGACGTGGATGAGAGTTCAACTAGAACTTCCTGCTTCAACAGGATTTTAGTTTGTTGGGATTTTGTCAAAGCCACCAACCAAACCTCTGAGTGGTGCAGATGTCTGCTGCCTCCTCAGAGCAGACTGGAGCTCAGCCTCACTCACCTGTGGGAGCCCCAGCAGAGCCACCGTGTGATGGAGTTTCAGTTTAGGCTCCAAGGTCCTGGATTGAATTGGTGTTTTGTGTTTTTAGGCCTCCTGGCACCGATGAATGAATGAACCATTGTTCCAGAGGGAGCTGGTGTCAGGTCAGTCCCTGTTCCTACAAGACCTCCTGCTGCAGAGCCAAACTGGGAAACATTTGAAACTCAAAATCCTGTTCTTGTCACAATCCTGCTCTCCTAAATCAAGGACTGTTCAGTCAATGGTAGAGCAGAGAGGAGCAGAGGAAGAGAGCTGGGAACAGAACCCAGAGGTTGATGGATCAAAACCATCCTCTCCTCAAAGAAAGGAACAAAATAAACCCTTATCTTTAGGAATGTGTGTCTGTTAAAAAGGGTTTCAAAAGGAAATTTGTCTTCCTCCACAATCACCAACCATTGTGAGTTAACAACAGTCTCCTTTCTGACTGAAGCAAAAGTAGACTTCAAAAGGTTATTGTGATTCAACATAGCAGCTAAATTTCCATTTCTCCACTGATTATCTGTTAAGGTTCATGGGGGGGGTGGAGCCTATCACAGCTGACATTGGTCGAGGGGCGGGGTTCATCCTGGACAGGTCGCCAGTCCATCACAGGACCAACACATAGAGACAGACAACCATTCACTCTCACAGTCACACCTACAGTCAATTTAGAGTATCAATCAGCCTCGTTCCCTCTTGATGTCTTTGGACTGTGGGAGGAAGCTGGAGTACCAGAGAGAACCCACACAGGAACAGGGAGAACATGGAGACTCCACACAGAAAGATCCTGTGCTGGAGCCAGGACTAGAACCTGGAACCTTCTTGCTGTGAGGAGACAGTGCTGACCACTGCACCACCATGCTGGATTTTCTGTAACATCAAGTACATCTGAACTGGCACTTGACAGTGACAGCAGGAGAACAAAAATCCCAGTGTGTCAGCAACATTTCCTGTCAATCAATGATAGAAGCTGTTGAGTTTCTGGATCAGAACAAGGAGAAAGGAGCCCCAATGAAAGAGTGATGGTTCTTGATTCTGATTTTGTTCTTCACTCCTACACCAGAGAGTGAAAGTGTGGGCTGGCTGGGAGCAACTGCCTGCTTCAGAGTGGGAGGAGCCTCAGGACTTTCCAGTGAGAGCTGCAAACTTCCACCAGCACCCAGTGCCAGCAGGTCTACATGATGGAGCTGAGAAGAACACAACAACACCAGAGCACTGGAGAGGAGCACAACACTTCTTTGCTTCCTGGCCTCTCTCATGTCTGTCTGTCCATCTGGAGCTGGGGGGAGGAGCTTCACATGTTTTTCTTTTTAAAAAAAGGGAATGTCATGACTTCCTCTGTATGTTAGAATATGAACGACTAAAAATGTTCATCCACAGTTTAAAGTTAGAATTAAATTTAAAGTAGAAAACTCTTCCCTCGTCAATCCTGTCACTCAGTGTTGTAAACTGTTTCTGACAAATTCTACTGTTCAACAGTTCAAGTGTTTCTAATGAAGCTGAATGTTCTCCTCTACTTTCCTCAATTGTGTTTCTTTCATGTCCT
Organism: Aulostomus chinensis; assembly: GCF_037954235.1. Taxonomy (NCBI): domain Eukaryota; kingdom Metazoa; phylum Chordata; class Actinopteri; order Syngnathiformes; family Aulostomidae; genus Aulostomus; species Aulostomus chinensis. The sequence goes on along the minus strand of NC_141320.1, from coordinate 50,730,794 downwards.
CCTGAGATCAAAGGCAGAATTCTAGGTACAAATAAAGACACCATCAAAGCCCTGATGACATCATCATCAATTCTGACTTTGATCTGTGTCTGTCCAGCTTGTCCTGAGTGGATCCAACAGTTTCCCATGGGTGACTCTGTCGTGGTCTCTCTCCTGCTGTCTCCAACTCTCAGAGTGCTTCTACTGGTTTCTCCCCATCGTCCCTGTTGCTAGGCACAGCACTGGTGAGGACTGAGGCCAGTGATGTCATCACCTCCAGCTGAGACCTGCCAGGTGGTCCTGCTTCATTCAACTCTGCTGCCTCTGCCACTGCCCTGACTGGTGAGGCTGACAGCAGGTTCTCTCTCATCTAAACTCTCTGTTTACAATGGAGGCTGAAATCCTTGTGATTGGTGGTTCAATCATCAGGTCTGTTGAACTCCCAGGTGCCATCACCCAGCATTTTCCCTCCCTGATGACATCCACTCAGTTTTTAAAGGTGAATGTGGAGCAGACGGTGCAGTTTGGCTGCAGGTCTTGGACAAGGCTCTGAGATGCTGGCTGCTCAACAAGAGAGAAGGGCTGGAGACCAGGAACTAGAAAGCTGAGGACTGCACTGTCCACACTCCTCTGAGACCTGCTTCCTTTCTTCAAGTGTCATCAAGACGTCCCAGCCTCAGATTTTCTGATTGGAGACAATGATGACCACAAGTACAACGAAAAAAAGAGAAGACAGAACAAACGCTAAATCCATCCAAATCCATTGATTGATGCTGCAGTTCTAATGTGGAGTTTCAAACTTGGACAACAGTTGCCATAAAACACAGAAGAGGAAGAAGAGTGATTTTCTTTTCTACAGAACTTAGATTTAAAAAAAAATTGAAAAGTGAAAAACATGAAAAATGGCAAATGCTGTTTTTGTTGATTGCCTTCAATCAATCTATTGAAACTGTATTGTTGCTCTTTCCTTTAGAGAGACAGTAAATGACTAATTAGTGGCCCGGGCGTTTAAAAGAGACCAGGCGTCGATTGGTAACAGGCTTTTATTTTGGCGCTGGCCAGCACTGGGCCACTATTATTATTTTTTTAGCAATAGGTATACAAGGTATAACAATATACTGTAGTACTTTAAAGAACAGTAGTGCAAATATCAAGATTGTCCAGAGAACACTTTACACAAGAACACATTATTAGGAAGAAAAGGGGCGTGACAACTCCAGGCCCGTATCCTTCCACTTCCACGACAGTCTCATGAGGCCAAAATAGCAGATCTACACATTCACAACGACGCGTTACCACCTTATAGATTTTTTTTTCTTTTTTTGCATGGAACCGTGAGCTTGAAGATTTGCTGTCTGCGGTGCACTGACATCATGAGACATAAATTACTGGGAAGTTCAAATAAATTGCAAAATCTTACATGAAACCAAGTTAAGATAACATTGATCTCAAGTAATGGCCCCCAGGCGTTTAAACGAACCTGGCGTTTATTTGAGACAGGCGTCTACTTTACAAAATGAGGTCGGACCCTCCGCCATCAAATGAGACCCGGCGGCACTTTGACACCAGGCTGTTAATTGGTGATTTAGGGTTAATGAAGGTTGATAACATCCACTCCAAATAGTCAAACACAGGGGTGAGGATACAAGCAGAGCCTCTACATGGAAACAAAAGCACTGACAACTTTAAAACTGTACAGCGAGTTAAGAAAAATACTCTCTTTAAACCTTTTTATTAACTGTCCTCATAAACTTGTCTTTTAATAAACTTTCTATTCTTCTGTTAACTTTAAGTTCACTGTTAAGTAACTGGATGGATGACAACAACAGAGATGCCTGTTCTGAGTTTAGTCATTTGGAGGTTGATCTCATGGTGGATAAAACTGCAGGCTCACTGCTGCAGAAGCTTGCTTTTTCCTTTGTTTGGTGACGCATTTCCTTTGTTTGGGTGAAGGGAAGTAGACCCAAATGAAGAGGAGGGGAAGGAGGGTGCACAAAAGAGGTTTGTTAAAGAGACTGGAGAGACTGGAGACTGGAGACTGGAGAGACTGGAGACTGGAGAGACTGGAGACTGGAGACTGAAGGCTTGAGAGACTGGAGACTGGAGACTGAAGGCTTGAAACTGGGGAAACCTGGAGGCTTGAGACTAGCGGCTCGTGACTGTGACAACCCTTGACCTAGACTTCGACATCGCAACACAACAGTACAATAATGACCCGACATGGCACAGGGGAAACACAGAGGTTAAATACACGAGAGGCACAGGTGGTGTAATCACCCAGGAGAGACACATTAGGTAACCAAGGGAGGGAGGACAGGAAGACAGGACATGACTACAAAGTAAAACAGGAAACACAAGACAGGGATCGTGACATTATTCTGTTTAAGAGTTGTGAGTTAGCAAGTAATGAGCCACTGGTAATGTGTAGCGCCTCTGAACTGTGTAGTTCAGTAGAAATCGATAACCTGCTTTAACGATGTCAGACCTGTTAGTTTCTGGGCTTCTCCATCAAAGGTCAGGAAGGATGTTCATATGCTGAATTCATAAATGGATGTGGAAGGACAAACCACAGGTGCTAACATGTATTCCAAATGGTCTGGTTGTTAAAGTTGAAAAATGTATCTGGTGGCTTCTGGGTGACAGGTTGATGGTTGTCTCTGCTGGTTCTAGGGACTGGAACCATTTGGCTCCACCCTGACAAGCCACCTCACAAATGGCCAGGAACTCTTTTCAACCTGTGTTTGACCCCAATCTGCATTTCCCTCCCCAGTGAATGTGAAGAGATGTGTAAATACCTGACAGTTTCTCAGAACAACAGAGAACTTAGCCTCTTTTCTGGTCACTGCTCCACTGGACGATCACCTCAATCCGGGCCACACCACCACACTAACGACTCCATCACTCCTTCAAAAAGAGGATCATTCAACAACAGAGAACAGCTCTGTGGTAGAATTCCATCACCAGGCAACTAAGCAAGAGGCAGAATCGTCTTCAAATGCATAAGAAGGTCCTCAGTAAAGCCAGAGCCGCCTCAGTAAACACAGAAACTGCAGTTAAACCAGATATTTCTTTAGACCACTTTTATCAAATTAACAAGGGTCTTCTCCCTGTTCCTGCGTGGGTTCTCTGTGGGACTCCAGCTTCTTCCCACAGTCCAACGACATGCAATTGGGGACTAGGCTAAATTAATACTCTAAATTGACTGTAGGTGTGAATGGTTGTCTGTCTCTATGTGTTGGCCCTGCTATGGACTGGCAACCTGTCCAGGGTGAACCCCCCCTCTCGCCTGTAGACGCTGGGATAGGCTCCACCTCCCCACGACCCTTAACAGGAATAAGCGGAAGACAATGGCTGGATGGATGGATGGGCCTTCAACCTGTGTCTCGCTCTTTTGTTTTACTTCAAAGCCATGGCATGGCAAGGTGGTTTCTCCCCAGGAGGGGTTCTCAGGTGTCTTTTAAGACTTGCCTGAACTGAGAATTTTTTGCCACAAACTGAGCAGGAGAATTGTTTCTCCCCGGTGTGTGTTCTCATGTGTGTATTCAGATGTCCCTTAAGTGAGAATCTTTTGCCACACACTGAGCAGGGAAATGGTTTCTCCCCAGTGTGTGTTCTCATGTGTTTTTTCAGCTGTCCCTTTTCTGAAAACCTTTTTCCACAAACTGCGCAGGGAAACGGTTTGTCCCCTGTGTGTGTTCTCATGTGTGTATTCAGATGTCCCTTAAGTGAGAATCTTTTTCCACACACTGAGCAGGGAAATGGTTTCTCTCCAGTGTGTGTTCTCATGTGTGTTTTCAGATATCCCTTTTCTGCAAACCTTTTGCCACAAACTGAACAGGAGAATGGTTTCTCCCCAGTGTGTGTTCTCATGTGTTTATCCAAACTCCTTCTGTAACTAAAACCTTTACTGCATGTTGAGCACCTCAAGGGACGCTCATCCTCACTGACTTCTGTCTCAGATTCAGAAGGACCAAAAGTCACATTCCTGATTATTTCTGATTCTCTTCCAGTTTTTACTTTTTCATCTTTTGAACTGCAATGAGTCACTTCCTGTCCTGGGCTCAGTTTCTGAAGCAAATTCCTCCTTGAGCCAAAGGGTTCCTTGTGCTCAGAGGTGGCCATGTTATCAGGTCTGACCCAATCATCCTCACTGACTTCAGTCTCAGCTTCAGAAGAGTCTGACATCTGGTCTTCAGTCTGGGGTTGTACAAGTGGATCTGGATCTATGTTATTGGCTGGTTCTGGTTCTGGTCCTCCACACTCTTCTCCATCAGCTTCTGTTTTCAGAGGATGAACTGGGCTGCTGCTCAGAGACTCTTCCTTCAAGTTCTCCTCAGTCAGACTCTGATGAAGCTGTGGGAACTGAGGTTTCTCTTCGTTCCCTTCACTCTTCACAGGAACCAGAGTGAAGGGGAACGTGGTGATATCAGCCTCCTGCTGCCCTTGAAGCTGCCCTCCCTCCTCACTGGTCCAGAGCTCCTCCCACTCCTCTTTAATGTGGGGGGGCTCTGGGTCCTGCAGCTCAGGGGGAACCTCTTCTTTAATCACCAGCAGCTGCTCCACATCTGCAGGACACAAACAGCAACATCAGAAATCTCTTCATTTGACTCTGAAACAGCGGAGCAACAGACAGAAACAGAAATCAACTCAATGAAAAGAGACGTCCTGCTACTGAGGACCAGTCAGCAAACTGGGAACAGAAATGCTGGCTTCAGATGCTTGGATCAACGTTGTGTCACCCAGGTCAAAGGTCAAAGGTCCCCTCTGCTGAATGGTTTTGTCCATTCATGATCACATCTGCTAGTCAGAATGTTCATTTCTAGAATGAGACCCTGTAGGAGAATGAGAGTTCAGTCCCTAGAACCAGAGGGAACCTGTACCGATGCTAAACATGTCAGCCCACCTGCACTCACAGCCAGGGAGGTGCTGGCCACTGGGAGAAGTGGAATGATTCCCTAATGGCCGGTCCAGCCCAGGCCAGCCGGTGGGCCTGGGGTCCTCTGTCTGCCCTGTCTTTCTGTCTCTCTGTGGGCTGCCTCAGGGGTTGCTGCTCCTCTACTTTCCTGTGGGTCCTGGCATGGGTTTGGCCTGTGGTTGTTTCCTGGGGGGGTTCCTGGGGCTCCCTGTGTCCTGGGGGTTTGGTCCTGACCTGCCTGCTATCCTGGGCTGGGGTGTGTTGTTCTGGTCCCCCACATCAGCTACAGCCAGCTACCCACAGCATTCAAGACAAACCGTGTCCACACACACACACACACACACACACACACACACACACACAGTGCACAACTGATCCCTAATCACACACTCAGGCATTTATTTTTAAATTATATTAAAATAAATGGTAAACCTGCAGTGGAAATTCTGCAACCAAAGTTTCTTTTTTTTCTGTTGTTACTGTTTGTTTGTTTTTCTCCTATTGTTGTCCCCCCCTTGTCCTCCCTGTCCTGTCCCTGCTCTCTCTTCCTGTCCTCTCCTGAGTCTCAGTCCGGAAGCTTCATCAATGAACCAACACCATTCCTAATAAAGTTCAACACAGAAGGTGATAGGAGGAGTTTATCAGGTTCCTCCTTAGCAGAGTAGAACTGCTTCAGTCCAACAAAGCACCAGGAACATGGATGCTGCTGCTGAACAGGACAGGGTAAAAACTACAAAAGAAGGCTGGACAACGATCCACAGAAAAACTAGTTTACCCTTTGATTTTGACCTTTGAATTTTTACATTTTACCTTTCAGACGTTCACACACAACCCGGAAATGGCTTTTTACACCTAAAATCCCCTAAAATGCTCTCTGAGGGCGTCTGCAGCTCCACTTTCTGGACTGAATGAGGGGCCCAGCAGGTCCCTGGGGGGACTCACCTGCTCTGTCCAGCCTGACTCGGGGCTTCAGCACGGCATCGAGCAGCAACCTCTGCCGGCGGTTCTACCGCTCGTACTCCGCCACGGTTTCCTCCAGCAGAGCCCCGATCTGCTCCGCGGCCGCCGCCAGCCGCTCGGTGAGCAGCGCTCTCAGCACCGGGACTCCAGCCGCTGAGTCTCCTTCTCCCAGCTGCAGCAGGAAGTCTTCAGCGGCGGCGAGGATCCGCTCCTGGACCGACACCCGCAGCAGCTGCGCGGCGCACATGTTGAGGTTCTACCGGCGCCACTCAGCCTTCAGGAGACAAAGACCGAGGCTGGGGGTTCACGGACTTCTCCTTCTTTCCTCGTTGTGTTCAAAGCTTCCCGCGTCTTCTTCTCGTTTTGTGAAGTGCGTATTGATGACGTATGTGGTGACGTCCGAAGCCTCGCCAGCCGGCAGTGACCACGTGACTGATTCAGGACCTGCTTCTCCAGCTTGGCGTGAGATTCTAAATGTAAAGCAGTGAAACGCCGTGGTTTCCTCCCTCCTCGTCCAAAAGCGTTCGCTATTTGATCAAAGGAAGGAGAAACAAGTGACTCCATGTTGTGGAGGCTGAACTCAGAGTTGAGAGAACTTTCATTCTGATCTGAGAGCAGCAACAAAGCCACTGAGAAAAACTGAACCACTGTCAGAGTCGGCACAGCATCAGCAGTCAGGCTGTGTTCACACTGGGAGAAACCATCGGACAGAAACCTCCCTCAGTCACACTGAAGGAACCTGAACTGACTGCTGCAGCTGGGACACACTCACACACACACACACACACACTCACACACACACACACACACTCACACACACACACACACACACACACACACACACTCACACACACACACACTCACACTCACACACACACACACACACACACACACACACACACTCACACACACTCACACACACACACACACACACACACACACACACACACAGCAGGAAACATGAACAGACAGATAAAAGCACAGCACTTCCTCTTATTCCTGTTAAGGGTCATGGGGGTGGAGCCTATCCCAGCGTCTACAGGTGAGAGGCGGGGTTCATCCTGGACAGGTCACCAGTCCATCACAGGACCAACACATAGAGACAGACAACCATTCACTCTCACAGTCACACCTACAGTCAATTTAGAGTATCAATCAGCCTCGTCCCCTCTTGATGTCTTTGGACTGTGGGAGGAAGCTGGAGTACCAGAGAGAACCCACACAGGAACAGGGAGAACATGGAGACTCCACACAGAAAGATCCTGTGCTCCAGCTGGGACTCGAACCCTGAACCTTCTTGCTGTGAGGTATTTTTATCTCACAAGTGGAAAAATGTAGAATCTTCATGTCATTACATGTCGTTCTCCATTGGGTCACTAGGGGGCAGCACCTACCTGCATCACCAATATGAGCCTTCAGTCTGTCAGGGGGTAGAATTCAGTCACCACCAATGACATCAGAGTCAGAGTTTAGACATCAAAGACAGACATTAAAGCCTCTCTGATAAAACAAAAATATCCTGCAATATTTGTTTCCAAAGTGAGACCCTCTTCATTCTCTAGTTTAATCTGCTGCAATAATAATGAGCATCTTTGTCAGTCTACTGATGAATGTCAGATATCTTTGATGACCAAACCTGGACGTTTGTCTCAGTTTGACTGGAAGTCTCATTCATTCATTTCTCCTCCATGATTTCCTGCAATGATTTCCTGGTTCTGCTCCATTCAGGTTCAGAGAGCTGAGATTAAAATCACTCAGGAATAAAAGAGGAGACACCAACAAGTCAGCATGGAAGAGGAGCAGGTTTTCAAACTGGTCACCCTGGCTGCTGGTCTGGGCCTCCCTTTGCCTTGGTGCTCCTTGAACCAGTGAAGGTCCTGGTCCAGTCTTCTCCACTGAGTCCTTGTCAACAGGGAGCACCTCCCCACCAGAGAGGTGCAGGGCAAAGGAAAGGAAAACTCCAACCAGAATGAACGCTGCACTAAAAACTGCCCTCCATTTCTTGAGGGGAACGTTGGGTCTTCCTCAGGCAAACGGCAGTCAGCAGTGGCTCAACATCTGAACTGAGCCCAGACCAGGTCAGCTGATCATTCACCAGCTCAGCCCCTCCCACTCATGACGAAGACCTTGAAAACCCCAACCTCCTCACCTCCTCCACCTCAGTCTGGCGTGTGTGGATGGAGGGCTGTGATGTCAGCAGCGATGACATCACTGACACAAACACACTGATCTCTGACTGGTTTGGTCTGAGTGGGATTCAGTGACATCACACGACCTGCACCAGATGAAGGGGCGGGGCATCCAGGAGCTGTGACATCACTGGTGACTCTTGTTGGGCCGCCTTCTTGGCCAAAGTGGAGGAGAACAGGACCCAAATACAGACGGGGGAGAGGAGCGTTCAACAAAAGGAGGCTTGAATGATGAAAAGACAAAGAACAACAAAGGAACTCAAAGCACCAACAGAGGAGAAAAGACAAAGTAGCAAACAAAAGCCAAACTTCCACTGGAAACTTGGAGGAGCTGGAACAGGAGGGAGAGAACATGAGGCTGAGAACCCTGGAGAATGAGAGGTGGACAAATCCACCAGCGCAGCATCAGGAGAGCAAAGAAACCAGAAGGAGCTTTGAGGAGCTGCTGACATGCAGCCAGGGAGCGTCTGCCTGAGATGGGAGGAGCTGCTCATCCACCCAGATGGAGAAGCAGCCATCTTGCTCTTCTGACGCCGACCGGCAGAAGGAACAGAGGAGGTGAGGGGCCTCACGTTGTCATGGCAACATGGAAACATTCCACTCTATCAGTGGTGCCTCCATCAGACGCACTTTGTCTTTGTGAAGATCAAAGTGAAAGGAAATAATAAAATAAAACAATGAAGGCTGCATGAAATGAGTGACACACTTGAGGATGACATCAGCGAAATGTGTGATGTCACACTGCTGAGTCGTGAGGTCACCACCAGAGAACAAATGAGTGATGAGATGCTGATTATTTACTCTTTAAATGATCTCACTCTCTTCCAGCTTGAAGAAGTTTGAGGATGAATGAAGTCAAGAACTGGAAAAATGTAGAACGTTCATGTCATTACATGTCGTTCTCCATTGGGTCACTAGGGGGCAGCACCTACCTGCAACTCCTGGGAGCCCTCAGTCTCATCTCATTTTCAGGCTCCAACTAAAATGAAGCTTCAACTCTTCTGAATCCTCTCCACCTGTCAGATCTGTTTGAAACTTCCAGGTTTGATCAACATCCCAGTCTGAACACATCTACAGGTCAGTAGTGACCACAGCGCCACCTACTGGCAACAGGAAATGACAGATTTGACACTGAGATGTCCTCATGTAGCCTGTTCATGGTGTCCTGCTCAGATGTGGTCAGACCCACCCTGAGAGTTTGGGGAGAACCCTTGAAGCCTGGGACTTCAGGTCCAACGCTGAGACCATGGTGTGATGGAGAGTTCTGATGATTCATCAGCACAATCAGACTCTAATAACTCCTCCCTCCCTGGTTGATCTGAGTCAAAGTTCCCATGTCTGATCAACTTCCTGTCCTGATGACATCACTACTGCAGGTGACCAGTTAGCATTGCTCTGTTTGATGGAGCTGCGTTCAGGGAATGAGGAAGTTTCCCTTTGTGTCACTGCTTCTCTACTAATCTGATCTCTGATCAGTTCACCAAGAAGAGTCTGGGGTCAGGGGCTTGATGAGTAGAGCTGTTTAGTCAGGAGGAAGCTGCTCTGATTGGTTCCTGACACTGAAACAAGACCTTCATGTATTTATGATGACATCACCAATAGGAGCCTTCAGTCTGTCAGGGGGTAGAATTCAGTCAGCACCAATGACATCACAGTCAGAGTTCAGACATCAAAGTATATTGGAAAATATACTGCAGTATAATAAATATTAGATTTCCATGTATGGGAACCTCACTCTCAAAAGTAAAAAGTATTCTTTGTGCCGGTCCAGGCCAAGATGGTGGTGTATGTGAGCTGCAGGAGGAGGGTGGGTTCTGTTCCTGTGTGTGGAACTCATCAGATCCAGGATCCAGGATCCAGCTGGACTTCAGCTTTCATCAAATATCAGGAGATTTGGACTCATTTAGAAATGTGTGGTGCCACCAGAGAGTCCTGAGTCCTGTGGAAGACGACAAGCTGTTGTTGGTGAACCTGCTGAAGATAAAATGTGTGTGTGTGTGTGTGTGTGTGTGTGTGTGTGTGTGTACATATGTTCATGTCTGTGTAGGTCCATGTGTGTATCGTTCAGCATGAGTGTCTATAAACTGATCTTTTGATTGAAAGGAAGGGTGATTTTGTTGAGAATGTGATCATTCAAAGTAAACAGTGAAATGCTTTAATATATAAGAGCAGCAAATAAAACTGATTTTAAAAAATTAAAAATCTCTCTCTCTCTCACACCATTGGTCAAGGCAGACACAAAGATCATGAGAATCTGGATCTTGTGTTTGGCTTCAGTGAAACCAAACCAGATGAACCAACAAGTGTTCATTCTGGTGGTTTTTCAAACTTTCCAAAGCTGCTTTTATTTTGGCTGTTGAAACTTAGGAACGGTGAGTTCTCTCTTCTTTTTATCTTTAGTTCTGAAACCGTCTGTTGTCACGGTCCAGCAGCGATGCCTCTCGGTTGCTGTGGTTACTGAGCTCAGAGAGAAATGAGCGACCGAAGACGAGTTTCCTCCAAGTCTCCTCAGCAGAGTCGTGTGAGGACAAGCAGCAGAAGTCTCAGCCTCCTGTCCCCTTTTAGAGCTGATCAGTCTCTCTCTGCAGGGTCCAGTCGTCCCTCCCTGCTGCTGCTGCTGGTTTTTCTTGAAGTTCATTGAAAATCCAAGCAGAAGCAAAGTTGATGTGAGTGACATCATCAGAGAGAAGCTGCTAATCTGATGAAGGACCACAATCAGGATGAAGAATTGGGGATGAAGATCACAACGTCATCAGCAGAAAATCTGAATCCTAGTTCTTCTAGTTCTAGTTCTTCTCATCAAGCCTGTGTGTGTGTGTGTGTGTGTGTGTGTGTGTGTGTGTGTGTGTGTGTGTGTGTGAGTGTCAGCAGCTCCCAGCTGCAGCAGTCAGTTCAGTTTCACTTCAGTGTGACTGAGGGAGGTTTTTGTTCGATGGTTTTTCACAGTGTGAACACCCCCTGACTGTTGATGCTGTGAAAACTCTGACAGTGATAAACGGCTGCATCTTCAGCCTGAACTCCACTGATGTTTCAGAGTGAAGCCAGAGTTTGATCCACTGCCTGAAAAACGAGCTGGAATCCCTGATGCTCTCGAGGTGGCCCAGTAAATGAGAAGTTTAGGAGGTTCTCCTTCTCTCTGCTGGTACCAGGATAAACGGTTCCCACTATAAACATCCTGACTGGTTGAACATGGGAGGGAGACGGAGGCTCCTGGAGCAGATCTCACTGCTGCAGGCTGAGTCACGGTGACCTGACCTCTGGACTCTGAGGAGACACACACACAACCATCAAGCAGCTTCATCTCAGAGGACCCATGTTGTCTATCTGTTCAAGGACTCAATCTGCTACAAGTCCATTCTACCAGCAGCTGAATCAGGGAGATTGGAATGTGTGGGGTTTCTTTGTTCTTCATCTTCATGACTGAACAGAGAAGCTTTAGTTGATGGCAGTTGATGTGACGTTTTCCTCTGTAAATGTTGCCATCAGAATGTTTGCTGCTCCATTTTGATTGTTGCTCTCCAGCTTCAGCTCAATAAAAACCTCTTCATCACATCAGTCCCATGTGGAGCTGCGTTGTTCCAACAACACTGAGCTCTCAGCTCATAGCAGTTCTACAATAAAGGTTCCAACACAATGTTCCATTGATCCATGAACAAAGCAGGCAGTGAGACCATGATGATGTCACATCTGTCCACTGTCCAGATGTCAGAGCTGAAAATGATACGATGCCATGTTCCCTTCAACAACAGTCCAGCAGAAAGCCACCATGAAGACCTGAGGAGAAGCAAGGCAGCTCACCACAGTCAGGAACTCCCAGTCACTTCAACAAGGTTTCTGTCCACTCACGTTCAACCAGACCAGCAGATCACCTGCATCCCCACTGCCTCACCACCAGAGGGCAGTAGAATATCAAATCTAGAGGTTTGGTCCATTGTGTCACGATGACATCAGAGACAAAATTCTGAAATCAAAGAGTAAAAAAATTCTGGGTTCAAAGAATTCTGAAGTCAAGTTTTGGAAGTCGATCATGAACATGAACCTCCAAGTCTGAAGTTTAAACTGGTAACTGTGGTTTGACTGGTTTGTTGTTTAAGTTACCAGGTTTGTAACAACTTTCCCATTCAAGGCCTTGAATTTCAGGGGAAACCTTGAACCAAGTCATGTCCAAATAAGGGCATTTCTGGTTCCTTGAAGCTGCCTTCGATGCTCAGCCACAGGTAAATCCCTCCTCCTAGTAACAGGACAAAGTAAACATTGTCCCCATGGTAACAGCCTCTCCTCACTGGTCACTACACAGTAGGAACATTCCTAAAACATGGCTGCCGCTGATTTATGCTCATTGTTCACGGGGAAAGGAAAGTTTGTTTGAAGGTGAAAAGAACATTTCGATTATTTTTGATGGTAAAACCAGATTTTACCAGGAGTTTCTCCATTAAAACAGAAATGTTTGAGTTTCAGCTGATTTGACTTCCTCAACAACATTGGATTCCATTCTTCTTTCACTCACAAACCAAAAGCTTGAGACCAAATGAGGGCTGGACTGTAAACTGACTGGTCTCTGGCTCGCGCTAAGGAAGTTACCATGTTTGTGTTCACCACCCCTTCCTAATAAGATGTTTGGAGTGTGCAGTCAACGCTGGTCTGATCTGTTCAGATTAGCCACACCCTCATTGGGACTCAGTAAAGTGAGACAGGAAGGTTCCACTTCTAATGGAACATTTGAACGTTTGGAAGGAAGCAAGAGAGCAAACTGGCTTGCAGTGTGGTTCTGGTTCCAGTGACGTGTTCCTGGTCCTCCACCATCAATCCTCTCTAGTTCAGCTCCAACCCACCACAGAGCTCCAGGCTCCTGGAAGACTTCTCTACTTTCCTCTGAACCTCCAGCTGAAACCCAGTTTGCAGTGCTGTTTGTTCCATGCAACTTACTTGACACAAACATCAGCCACACTGCACTGTCATGTCAAAGGTTGGTTTCTATTTAATCACTGAGCAAACGGAGAGCAAACCAAACCCTCCAGGACGCTGCCTCCCAAAAACAATTCCCTGTGAATCATTCCATGACCTGGAAAACCACATCTGTCATGAACAGACTGGAATGTCCTGTGAGCAAAGAGTTCTGTGGAGGAAGAACCAGACGAGGCTTCCAAGACAGACGACGGAACACAAACATGCAGTCCACCCAGGCAACATGGACTCTGAGCAGTTGGTGCAGGGCTGCCACGTTTCATTCACTAGCAAACATTCTATGACACCCAGCAGACTACAAACTACTGGGGTGTCACCATTGACTCTACTTTAAACAACTGGACTCACATCCAGTTTGAAGGTTTCTGACTTGGATCAACTTCATATTTTTATGTAACGGCCTCAAGAAATGGAAAAATGTAGAACGTTCATGTCATTACATGTTGTTCTCCATTGGGTCACTAGGGGGCAGCACCTACCTGCAACTCCTGGGAGCTCTTAGTCTCACCTCATTTTCAGGCTCCAACTAAAATGAAGCTTCAACTCTTCTGAATCCTCTTCACCTGTCAGATCTGTTTGAAACTTCCAGGTTTGATCAACATCCCAGTCTGAACACATCTACAGGTCAGTAGTGACCACAGCACCACCTACTGGCAACAGGAAATGACAGATTTGACACTGAGATGTCCTCATGTAGCCTGTTCATGGTGTCCTGCTCAGATGTGGTCAGACCCACCCTGAGAGTTTGGGGAGAACCCTTGAAGCCTGGGACTTCAGGTCCAACGCTGAGACCACGGCGTGATGGAGAGTTCTGATGATTCATCAGCACAATCAGACTCTGAGAACTCCTCCCTCCCTGGTTGATCTGAGTCAAAGTTCCCATGTCTGATCAACTTCCTGTCCTGATGACATCACTACTGCAGGTGACCAGTTAGCATTGCTCTGTTTGATGAAGCTGCGTTCAGGGAATGAGGAAGTTTCCCTTTGTGTCACTGCTTCTCTACTAATCTGATCTCTGATCAGTTCACCAAGAAGAGTCTGGGGTCAGGGGCTTGATGAGTAGAGCTGTTTAGTCAGGAGGAGGCTGCTCTGATTGGTTCCTGACACTGAAACAAGACCTTCATATATTTATGATGACATCACCGATAGGAGCCTTCCCAGTCTGTCAGGGGGTAGAATTCAGTCAGCACCAATGACATCAGAGTCAGAGTTCAGACATCAAAGACAGACATTAAAGCCTCTCCTATAAAACAAGTAAATAGTGGAATATTTTGGAAATGACTGCAATACAGTGTATAAATATTCTAGTTCCATACATGGGAACCTGGTTCTTCTGCTCTTTAACATCCTCCAATAGGAATGGACCGTCTATGACAAAGTATCAATAAATCTATCAAGGAGGAAGAAGAATTCTGATCAAAGAACTGAAGTCAATCTGGAGATCAGTTGATCTCTGGAAGGAGTAGGAGGCATCCTGTGCTTTTATCTCTCTGTTCATGTTTCCTGCTGTGTGTGTGTGTGTGTGTGAGTGTGTGTGTGTGTGTGAGTGTGTGTGTGTGTGTGTGTGAGTGTGTCCCAGCTGCAGCAGTCAGTTCAGGTTCCTTCAGTGTGACTGAGGGAGGTTTCTGTCCGATGGTTTCTCCCAGTGTGAACACAGCCTGACTGCTGATGCTGTGTCGACTCTGACAGTGGTTCAGTTTTTCTCAGTGGCTTTGTTGCTGCTCTCACATCAGAATGAAAGTTCTCTCAACTCTGAGTTCAGCCTCCACAACATGGAGTCACTTGTTTCTCCTTCCTTTGATCAAATAGCGAACGCTTTTGGACGAGGAGGGAGGAAACCACGGCGTTTCACTGCTTTACATTTAGAATCTCACGCCAAGCCGGGGAAGCAGGTCCTGAATCAGTCACGTGGTCACTGCCGGCTGGAGAGGCTTCGGACGTCACCACATACGTCATCAATACGCGCTTCACAGAACGAGACGAAGACGCGGGACGTTTCAAACAACAAGGAAAGAAGGAGAAGTCCGTGAACCCCCGGCCTCGGTCTTTGTCTCCTGAAGGCTGAGTGGCGCCGGTAGAACCTCAACATGTGCGCCGCGCAGCTGCTGCGGGTGTCGGTTCAGGAGCGGATCCTCGCCGCCGCTGAAGACTTCCTGCTGCAGCTGGGAGAAGGAGACTCAGCGGCTGGAGTGCCGGTGCTGAGAGCGCTGCTCACCGAGCGGCTGGCGGCGGCCGCGGAGCAGATCGGGGCTCTGCTGGAGGAAACCGTGGCGGAGTACGAGCGGGAGAACCGCCGGCAGAGGTTGCTGCTCGATGCCGTGCTGAAGCTCCGAGTCAGGCTGGACAGAGCAGGTGAGTCTCCGCAGGGACCTGCTGGGCCCCGAATTCAGCCAGGAAGTGGAGCTGCAGAGACCCTCAGAGAGCATTTTAGGGGATTTTAGGTGTAAAAAGCCATTTCCGGGTTGTGTGTGAACGTCTGAAAGGTAAAATGTAAAAATTCAAAGGTCAAAATCAAAGGGTAAACTAGTTTTTCTGTGGATTGTTGTCCAGCCTTCTTTTGTAGTTTTTAACCTGTCCTGTTCAGCAGCAGCATCCATGTTCCTGGTGCCATGTTGGACTGAAGCAGTTCTACTCTGCTAAGGAGGAACCTGATAAACTCCTCCTATCACCATCTGTGTTGAACTTTATTAGGAATGGTGTTGGTTCATTGATGAAGCTACCGGACTGAGACTCAGGAGTGGACAGGAAGAGAGAGCAGGGACAGGACAGGGAGGACAAGGGGGGGGGGGGGCAACAATAGGAGAAAAACAAACAAACAAAAACAGTAGCAACAATAACAACAGAGATTTATCGAGAGTTCGATCTGAAATTCTACTGGTCACCAAGTGACAAAATATAAAAATAGACCAGAGAGAGAGAGAGTAGAGCCAACAGGTATTTATTCTCAGAATATTACAGTTCTACAACACAGAACAACAGAAGTTAGCGATGTCGAGAAAAAGCCCCCCCTCACATCTTACCAACCTGTCTTTGTAGCCAGAGAGGCGTGTATTTTGAGACCAGGTGTGTGTGTGCGCGTGTGTGTGTGTGCGTGCTACGGTTTGTCTTGGATGAGATGGGTAGCTGACTGTAGCTGATGTGGGGGACCAGAACATCACACCCCCAGTCCAGGACAGCAGGCAGGTCAGGACCAAGCCACCAGGGCACCCAGAAACCCCCTGAACACAGGGAGCCCCAGGAAGCCCCCCCCCCCACCCCCCAGGCCACAGGCCCAACCCATGCCAGGACCCGCAGGAAAGCATAGGAGCAGCAACCCCCACCCGGAGGCAGCCCACAGAGAGATGGGGCAGAGAGATGACCCTGGGCCCACCAGGCACCCCCCCCCCCCCCCCACAGCAGGTGCTGAGCCCAGGGGGATGGAGCCCCGCCAGCATCGAGGCCCACCCACACCCCACGCCAAGACGGGGCAAACCACAGCCCACTACAACGACCAGGCCCACCGCCCCCAGACAGAGCTACCCCCCAACCTTCTGACCCCAATACCCTCCACCCGTCCCCTGTTCTCCCCTTTCCCCCGGAGCAGGTCAAGCTTCAGGCTATAAGGCAACACCAGCCAGCAACCCCCCCCCCCCCCCAAAAAAGGAAAAAAGAACCCCCCACTCACCCAAGAGGCCTATGGCCACCTTCCAGGGTGAGCCGAAGGCACCCACATCCGGGACCGCCACCCCCAGACAAAAAACAATCCTATCCTCATCTTCCTCCTACAGGGGCTGAGCACTCCATCGATGCAGACGCAGTCCAGGGCACCTCAGACCCTGTAAAACCGCCAGCAAGGGATCCACCACACAACAGCAAGGCCTGCGACCAACCCCAGCCCAACCACCATACTGGGAGGCACCCATCCCAAGAACACCAGTCAGGCCCCCAGGCCAGCAGTGCAGTTAGCAAAAGGGGCAGCAATGGACTCACTCCCCGCCCCAGCTGCCCCCCCATCCCAACATGGGCGCAGGGTGTGTGTTGTGCGTGGGAGTGTAGATGTGATGGTGTGGATGACTAGAATGTAGTTAAAATTCAGGGAGGCACCCGGGGCATGGGAGCGCCGCCGGTTGCTTGTTTGTGTGCCATTTATTCTTTTTTATATATAAATATTAATATTAATATTGGTCCAGACGTTATGTGTGCCAGAGAGCTAAGTATTTCCTGTGTAGGTGTTTTTTTGTTGTTATTTTTTGATGGCGCCATGAGGATCATGAAGTGAAAGAAACAAAGACCTGACGCATCAGTGGATCTCAGGAATCATCACTCCAGGGCTGGAACCTGAGGTGTGAGTCACTGTCAATGGTCAATGTTAAGAACACTCCCATTGACAGGCATCAGAAGCATGTTACCATGCGACTGAACCAAGACAAGACCAAGCTGAGGGGACATTCACACTGTGTTGCTAACTCCTGCTAACTGAGTCGTGTGTGACAGGCTGGCCCAGCATGCTGTGCATGTTGGTGTCCTTGTGTCGTTCTTCTGTAGGCTGCTACGATGCTACCTTGTTAAAAGATGATCCTGTAGACTGGAAATTATATCAGCCCATTAAAAACAACCTTTTTTTCTCCACTGCCCGGTTGGCCTGGGCTGGACCGGCCATTTGGGAATCATTCCACTTCTCCCAGTGGCCAGCACCTCCCTGGCTGTGAGTGTAGGTGGGCTGACATGTTTAGCATCGGTACAGGTTACCTCTGGTTCTAGGGACTGAACTCTCATTCTCCTACAGGGTCTCATTCTAGAAATGAACATTCTGACTAGCAGATGTGATCATAAATGGACAAAACCATTCAGCAGAGGGGACCTATGACCTTTGACCTGGGTGACACAACGTTGATCCAAGCATCTGAAGCCAGCGTTTCTATTCCCAGTTTGCTGACTGGTCCTCAGTAGCAGGACGTCTCTTTTCATTGAGTTGATTTCTGTTTCTGTCTGTTGCTCCGCTGTTTCAGAGTCAAATGAAGAGATTTCTGATGTTGCTGTTTGTGTCCTGCAGATGTGGAGCAGCTGCTGGTGATTAAAGAAGAGGTTCCCCCTGAGCTGCAGGACCCAGAGCCCCCCCAGATTAAAGAGGAGAGGGAGGAGCTCTGGACCAGTGAGGAGGGAGGGCAGCTTCAAGGACAGGAGGAGGCTGATATCACCACGTTCCCCTTCACTCTGTTCCCTGTGAAGAGTGAAGGGGACGAAGAGAAACCTCAGTTCCCACAGCTTCATCAGAGTCTAACTGAGGAGAACTTGAAAGAAGAGTCTCTGAGCAGCAGCCCAATTCATCCTCTGAAAACAGAAGCTGATGGAGAAGAGTGTGGAGGACCAGAACCAGAACCAGCCAGCAAGGTAGATCCAGATCCACTTGTACAACCCCAGACTGAAGACCAGATGTCAGACTCTTCTGAAGCTGAGACTGAAGTGAGTAAGGATGATTGGGTCAGACCTGATAACACGGCCACCTCTAAGCACAAGGAACCCTTTGGCTCAAGGAGGAATTTGCTTCAGAATTTGAGCCCAGGACAGGAAGTGACTCATTGCAGTTCAAAAGAACAAAAACTAAAGACTGAAAGAGAATCAGAGATCATCAGGAACGTGACCTTTGGTCCTTCTGAATCTCAGACAGAAGTCAGTGAGGATGAGCGTCCCTTTAGGTGCTCAACATGCAGTAAAGGTTTTAGATGCAGGAGTGGTTTGGATACACACATGAGAACACACAATGGGGAGAAACCATTCCCATGCTCAGTTTGTGGCAAAAGTTTTTCAGTAAAGGGAAGTCTGAAAACACACTTGAGAACACACACTGGGGACAAACCATTCACCTGCTCAGTTTGTGACACAAGATTCTCAAATAAGGCAAATCTAGAATCACACATGAGAAGACACACTGGGGAGAAACCATTCCCCTGCTCAGTTTGTGGCAAAAAATTCTCAGCAAAGGTTTGTCTGAACACACACATGAGAACACACACTGGGGAGAAACCGTTTCCCTGCTCCATTTGTGGCAAAAGGTTTTCAGAAAAGGGATGTCTGAAGAAACACATGAGAACACACACTGGGGAGAAACCATTCCCCTGCTTTGTATGTGGCACAAGATTCTCACATAAGGCAAATCTAGAATCACACATGAGAAGACACACTGGGGAGAAACCATTCCCCTGCTCAGTTTGTGGCAAAAAATTCTCTGTTAAGGTTTGTCTGGACAGACACATGAGAACTCACACTGGGGAGAAACCGTTTCCCTGCTCAGTTTGTGGCAGAAGGTTTTCAGAAAAGGGAAGTCTGAAAAGACACATGAGAACACACACTGGGGACAAACCATTCCCCTGCTCAGTTTGTGACACAAGATTGTCAAATAAGGCAAATCTAGAATCACACATGAGAAGACACACTGGGGAAAAACCATTCCCCTGCTCAGTTTGTGTCAAAAAATTCTCAGTTAAGGTTTGTCTGGACAGACACATGAGAACGCACACTGGGGAGAAACCATTTCCTTGCTCAGTTTGCGGCAGAAGGTTTTCAGAAAAGGGAAGTCTGAAAAGACACATGAGAACACACACTGGGGAGAATCCATTCTCCTGCTCAGTTTGTGGCAAACAATTCTCAGTTAAGGGAAGTCTTGAAAGACACATGAGAACCCATACTGGGGAGAAAACACTTTGCCATGCTGTGGCTGTGAAGCATGACAAAAGAGCGAGGTGCAGGTAGGGCTGAATGAACAGCCCCCCACCCTCCAGATACCTGCTGCAACACAACTGCTTTCTCCAGGATTTTAGAGAGGAGGGGAGGTTAGCTATCAGTCCATAGTTGGCTAGAACCTCAGGGTCTAGAGGAGGCATCTGAAGCTGTGGTTTAATGACAGCTACCTTCAAGGACTGTGGTTCATGTCCTGTTACTACAGACAGAGGAATCAGATTGAATAAAGAGGTGCTCACTGAGGGAAGACTTCCTTAGGCAGCCTAGTAGGAAACAATCTAAGAGACAGGGTGAAGGTTTTGATGAGGCCATCATTGAATGAAGTTCTGGACTGTTAATTTGATAAAAGTGGTCTAAAGAAACATCTGGTTCAACAGCAGTTTCTGTGTTGACTGAGTTTACAGGTAAATTAGAATCTCTTGAGGACAGGAGCTGATTAATTTGATCCTAATAGTTCCTATGTTGTCATCAAAGAAGCTCCTAAAGTCGTCTCTGCTGAGAGCTGAAGGAGTCCAAGGTCTAAAGAGTCAGGACTCTGTCAGTTTAGCTCAGTGCTGGAAAGAAACCTGGACTGTTTTCTGTTCCTCTGTTAGTGATGAATAATAGGAGGCTCTTTCTGCCAGGCTAAATGTGATCCATCCTGCTGAGAGGAGCACCACATTCTTTCTGGTTGTTGTTCCTCTGGCTTTAGTTGCCAAGTGTTGAATTCTACCACAGAGCTGTTCTCTGTTGTTAATGTTCTTCTTTTCGAAGGACCGATGGAGTCGTTAGTGTGGTGGTGTTTATTGTACTGCTGTGTTGTGATGTCGAAGTCTACGTCAAGCATTGTGACAGCCGCCAGTCACGAGCCACAAGTCTCCAGTCTCCAGCATCTCCAATATCTTCAGTCTCAAGTCTCAAGCCTCCAGTTTCTGGTCTCAAGTCTCCAGTCTCCAGTCTCTCCAGTCTCTCATCTTAAGCCAAGTCTCCAGTCTCCAGTCTCCAGTCTCTTTAACAAACCTCTTTTGTGCACCCTCCTTCCCCTCCTCTTCATTTGGGTCTACTTCCCTTCACCCAAACAAAGGAAATGCGTCACCAAACAAAGGAAAAAGCAAGCTTCTGCAGCAGTGAGCCTGCAGTTTTATCCACCATGAGATCAACCTCCAAATGACTCAACTCAGAAACAGGCATCTCTGTTGTTGTCATCCATCCAGTTACTTAACAGTGAACTTAAAGTTAACAGAAGAATAGAAAGTTTATTAAAAGACAAGTTTATGAGGACAGTTAATAAAAAGGTTTAAGGAGAGTATTTTTATAGGGAAAATGCTGGAGTTCCTTGTCCTTTGCTTGGATTTGTTTGCTTTTTTATTGAGTTTGACTCGCTGGAAGAAGACTTGTTGATCCAGGAATGAAGCTGGATTCTTCTGTGCAGAGCATTCATTGAGTTGAAGTGTGGCTGTACATTCAATGATCAGTGTTAGGGTTTCCTCTCCTGTGTTCAGCTGTTGCTCATACACACACACACACACACACACACACACACACTGCTGTGTCTGAACACTGAAGCTGAGGAGAGAGACTAATTTGCACCATCTTTTGGGGTTTCTATCTCTTTCCACACACAAATGCAGGCTGGCTCCTGAGTGGTTCATAGCTTTTATGAAGGCGTGTGCTTTGTTGCCATGGAGACCAGAGCTTCAACAGGTTGATGAGTTCTTGAAAGCAGAGTTGGAGTTTGTTTGTGGACTGAACAGTAAACTCCTTTCTTTTGTGGGACTTTTGAATAAAACATTGAAATGAAAATCACTCTCCTTATCGTTTTTGATGCTACAGTTTTTATATTTCTGTAGACGTTTGGATTCAAGGATCTTGATTGTCAAACCACTCACATTTCCATGTTGGTGGTACGAAAATTGAACTCTGGTCCTGGGGTAGCAAGAGATAGCATAATAAAGAGTGGAGGACAGAAATAAGGATTTACAGACAGAAAAGATATTTAAAGAAGGATTTATACTATATCTATATATATCTATATCTATCTATCTATCTATCTATCTATCTACATATATATATATATATATATATCTATATCTATAGATAGATAGATAGATAGAATGTATATGTACAAGGCAAGAGAAGGCAAGAGAGTCTATGTCCAAGTATCAAGTTGAGGGACACTGCACTTAGAGGACGGGGGACCAGTTGTTGCTCTGTGGATGGGAGAGGGTGGAGACTACAGAGCAGGGCTCCAGTTCAGCAGTCTGACAGCTGCAGGGAAGAAACTGTTCCTGAGCCTGGTGGTCCGGCTCTGGATGCTCCTCAACCACCTTCCAGAGGGGAGAGGACGCAGCAGACTGTGGGCGGGATGGGTGGAGTCCTCCATGATGCGGAGGGCCCTCCCTTTGCATCGTGAGGTGTAGAGGTCCCAGATGGAGGGAGGACTGCTCCCCAGAGTTCTCTGTGCAGCCTTGCCCCCCTCTGCAGAGCCTATCTTTCAGCAGCCGTGTGGCTCCGTGCCACACGTGATGCAGGTGCACAGGACGCTCTCCACCACACAGCGGTAGAAGTTCCTCAGGACGGAGCTCTCCAGTCCAGCTCTCCACCACACAGCGGTAGAAGTTCCTCAGGACGGAGCTCTCCAGTCCAGCTCTCCACAGCTCCCTGAGGAAGTAGAGACGCTGCTGGGCCTTCCAGACCAGATGGGAGGTGTTGGCACTCCAGGTGAGGTCACTGGATATGTGCACACCCAGGTACCTGGAGCTGGAGACCACTTCCACAGCTGTGCCACTGATGTGCAGGGGGGGAGGGTGCCTGACCCTCTGAAAGTCCACCTCCATCTCCTTGGTCTTCTGGACGCTGATGCAGAGGTTGTCTGCTCTGCTCCACTGCACCAGGTGTTCCACCTCCTCTCTGGATTCAGACTCATCCTTGTTGGTGATGCGTCCTACTAGAGGAGGACTCCAGTGGACTAAAGTGGACTAGAGTTGTTCTACATGTCGGACTTCATCATTGGATGGTTTCAGAGTCTGAAAAAGCACTGAAAAAAACTACAGCAATGTACTGACATCGGTACTTTGTACTTTTGAATACTGAAGTATTTTTGAAAAAAAAGTTCCTGGTTACTTTAACTGGAGTAAAATTTTGGCCGAGCAACTTTTTGTTGTCGTTGAGTAAGATTTGACTCTGAGTATCAATACTTTGACTCGAGTACTGGAGTTGAGTACTTTTACCACCACTGTTTAAGGAGGACATCATGGCAACAAATATTCACCCTGATCCTTGTCTGAAAGGAGAACCCAGTTCATGGTCGACTTCCAAAACTTGACTTCAAAATACTTTGAATTCAGATGATTTTTTTAACTTTTTGATCTCAGAATTTGGTCTTTGATGTTGCAGTGACAGAATGGACCAAACCTGCTTATCGCCTACAGGAAGACCAAGCAGTCAAGAACTAGTTAAAATATGAAGCTCTGATAACTCAGAAATGTAAAAACCTCATAGCACCACAATGTTTTGAGTCATGAGAGCACTTTTGAATTTTAAGTGAACAGCACTGAAGAACTTTAACTGAGGTTTATCTGTGTACTTCAATCTTTGAACTTGTCCCAATGCTAAAAGGACTGGAGAGTCAACAGGTTCAACTGTGAGCAGAGCTTAAAACAGACAGAAACAACAGTCATCAGGACAGAATGTGGTAGCACCAGCAGCAGTGGTGAGAGAGTCACATCAATCAAACACAACTGCTAAGTGTCAGCATGAACAAATCCATTCCCACAGGCAGTGGTGACAGCTGCACAGGATCAGTTTGATGGAAGGACCCACCTTGATTTCTGCTGCTGCTCAGCTCTGGTTTCTCTTTCTTAAACTCTCCACCACCTGTGGTCTCAGTGCTACTTGTGCTTCAATCCCTCTGTGCTGTGCTACTCTAAGGGGTGGTTCTCACTTCTTCTTCTCCCTCCCATCTTTAGCCTGTGGAGTCTCCACAACTGGAGGTTGATGACAGGCCACTTGGCAGCGTCTTGACGGCGAACTCCACTGATGCACAATGCCTCATCCTGATAGGTGACCCATCATCACGGAGGGCAGTGGCTGGTCAGCGGGCCCATGCCGTCTGAGGGAGACACTCAGGCTCGGAGTGGCCATCTGGAGGACTGGGAGTTTTCTTGAACGGCCGGTGCCCCCGGCGGCCGGATGGGCCGGTGTGAGCAGGCATTTAAAAATATATATTTCTGGTAAAAACGCAGATACAGCGGTTAGTTTGTTTTTCTGTTAAAATGAGAAACAGACCCATCTAGTTGTAGTGCCACCACTCAGCGGCCGCCTTGCAGTCAGAAGCCATGAAGAATGTTGCCCAGTAAGAGGAAGGAGAAAGGAGGAGCCGAAAAAGAGAGACTCCGCAAAAGAAAAGCAGCTGAGGCAACTGCAGCCAAATTTCCAAAACTCGACACGTTCTTCCCCAAGCATGTCCAACAAGAGGGGACAGGTAAATAGTAAACTTATCCTGTGTTAACTTAGCTAAGCTAACGTTAATGTTAGCTCAGGCTGTACTAGCAGCTATAACCGTGCAGCCTGACAAACTTTGGCTATCTGTGACTGTGTTTGGCTACTGGCTAGTCTAGCCAGTAGCTGTTAAGTGCTAACGCTAATGTTACGCCGCACTGTTATTGTATCGTTTTTTGGCTAACGTCAGCCACTCACTGACAGTCAAAAGTTGTCTCTTCTTAAAAGTTTGGCACTCATGTGAGAAACTTCTGTCTTAGCTTCACAGCAGATGGCTGCAGCCTCTCAGCAGACCAGCAGTGCCAGTGAAGATTACGAAGACCCAGTTCCACATCATCGTTGTCCAGTTCCACACATGTCCCTGGAAAACGATGATGTTATTAACACAGTTGCAGAGACCAGTGCACTGCTCAGGCTCATGTTAATGGTTTGATGAAGGAAAAAAAAAAAGTGTACCAGGGTTGTAAAATGCTATTAGATAGCAAGCTCTGGTGAGTTTAGAGAGACCAGACCACTGCACTGCTCAGGTGTTGTTTTTTTTTTTTGTTCAATGTTTATTTATGTTGGTCCTCCCAACACTAGAGAAATATATCAGTGTGATTACTGTTTGCACTAAATGTGGTTAACTGTTAGAACTGTTATTGAGAGAAACATAACATGTTGGCTCTCGTGGTCATTCTGTATGTCCATGTTGTACACCATCGTGTACCACAGTGTTGGAATGGATACAGTCTGTGTGTTTGAAGTTGCTGCTTTATAAATCTACATTGTGAAACAATGTATTTGCACTACATTGCATGTTAATACAAACCATATGTTGTGTGCTGAAGAGCGAACTGGTCAAAAATAATGAATCGATAATTATGGATATAATTATCGATTATTAAATAAATTACTAATTAATATTAAATATTATTTATTCGGGGCACCACCCTGATGAGTTCAGGGAAACTAAAAAACGACCAAACTTGTAACAGTTACCAGTCTCTAACAGAGTTTATCTACTAACAGTCAATATTCTGTAACATTAACGACCAAGGGACAGCTCTGATGTTGGAGGATGAGATCAGAGCACTGGCTATTGCTGAGACACGTGACCACAAGTTGGTACACAAAAGACACTACGACTTCTCTCTTATAATAAAAATATATTTATGAACAGTGCATCCATCAATCAGCAACACGTTGGTATAACGGTTATCTAACCAAAAGAAACAAGTGATAATATGTGCGTGTGTGTGTGTTTGTGTGTGCGTGCGTGCGTGCGTGCGTGCGTGTGTTTGTGTTTGTGTTTGTATGCAGATTTTTCCCTGGAACAACGGATTTTATCTGAAGCAAGAAAGCAAGAGCCTCCAGATCAAAGTCAGAATTGATGATGATGTCATCAGGGGGCTTTGATAGTGTATTTATTTGTACCTAGAATTCTGTCTTTGATCTCAGGAGGACATGAAAGGAACCTAATTGAGGAAAGTAGAGGAGAACATTCAGCTTCATTAGAAACACTTGAACTGTTGAACAGTAGAGTTTGTTAGAAACAGTTTACAACACTCAGAATTAAATTGAAGATACAAAAACCTTCCACACTTAAATCCTGTCTCTAACTTCAAACTGGGGATGAACATTTTTATCATCAATCTGTCTCTATGTGTTGGCCCTGCCATGGACTGGTGACCTGTCCAGGATAAACCCCGCCCCTCACCTGAAGGCTGCTGGGATAGGCTCCACCCCCCACGAACCATTGCAGATCATCAATGACCAAAGCTACGAAGGAGGATTACAGAGTTTGGGAGTCAGTGACTAACAAAGGGTTAGACCTGAATGAGACAGTCACCCTTCAACATGGGGCCATGGCAGAGTGAACCAAGAACACTACAATGGGGGTGAGAGTGGAGCCATGATGGATTCGCAGTTCATCACCTCCACCATCATGTGGACCACCTGATCACCTCTCCCTCAACCTCTAAATAACTCGTTCCCTGACCGGGAATCGAACCCGGGCCGCGGCGGTGAGAGCGCCGAATCCTAGCCACTAGACCATCAGGGACCACACTGACCACTCCAACAACAGAGACTATAGACAATGACTCAAGAACACAGGACTCTGTGGTCTCAGCTTGAGATGCAGAGGGTCCACCAAGACCACCACACACCTCAGCCCCCTAAAGACAGTCCACCCCCAGGATCCTGCCCCCCTCTGCTCCAACTCAGCCCTCCATTCATAACGTGACTTTCGCTACATCCAAATTGCCAAGCGGAAACCTACACCTACGTCCTCCTGCTACAACCTGAACATGGCGGCACCACTCAGACACCCGAGAAGATTGGTGGTGAAGCACGACCTCTGCTGGCAGAGCACAGATACCGCAATTAGGTAGACAGCACCAACGAAAGCCCCACCTGCTGGCCTGACTGTGGTACTGCACTCCACTCTGAACGCACCCTTCACTCATTCTCTATTATTAAGCACATTAACACACCTGTACAGGTGTGTTCACATTATATACATATTATATATTTATGCTTGTCTGTTTCTGAAGAACTTGGGTGGGACTCTGGTGCAGGGATGAGGTCATGGAGCTGATCTGGGAGCAGTCCTGATGTTAAATGCTGTGATGAAGGACAGTGTGGAGGAAAAATGAGTCAAATTTAAATTGTCAACAGTTCAACGTTGTTGGCAGGACTCCAACCTGAGCAGGGAGACCCCAATGGATTTCTAGTCCATCGCCTTCACCACTCGGCCACAACGACCACATTCACACACTTTTGTAGGAGACTGAAATTAGACAATGAAAGTTCATGTCAGCACAGTCAAATATTTTTGTCCTCTCTCAAAGACTAACTATTTGTGTGTGTGTGTGTGTGTGTGTGTGTGTGTGTGTGTGTGCCAGTGTTGTGACTGAGCAGTGAAGAAGACGACCTTCTGACTCCATTTTCTTTGTTGCTCTTCTATCAGTTCCTCAGTTTCACTAATCAAGTGAAGCAGCTTTGACAGGTTTACTTCTCTGTGGGTTCACAACTTTGGTCTTTAAACTCCTGACAAACTCACCACGTCACACATTTGGTGAATTAAAGCAACAAATAATGACATCATGATGATTCAGGTTAGGGGGGCACGGCCTGGAGGCAGAGTGGACGTCCAGCAGAGTTGCTGGTTCAGTTCTCACTTCAGCTGGTGACCATGTTGAAGTGTCCTTGAGCAAGACACTGAGCCCCTCATTGCTCCTGATGACCAGCATCCAAGACCAACAAGCTTTTGATTGGCTCTGATTCTCTGAGGCAAAGTCCAACACAGGAAACAGAAACTCTTGAGGTTGTCTCACATTTTTTAAAGAAACTCAGCACAGGACAGTGATAGGAGGCTGGTTTCCTTGATGTGGGCTTCACCTCCACTGCTGTCCACATTTAAATGTTGGCTGATGCTGGTCCCCTGTTGAAACCTGGACCAGACCAGGGACCTTCAGACCTTCAGTCTAACGCTGTTCCAGCATTGGATGAAAGAGACTGGTGCTCTCATCTTCTTCAACATTGACTTGTTCTACCAGGACAAGAGAATCTGAGCTTGGATGTCATTTAGCAGTCAAAGGCTTGTTCAACTGGTCAACATCAGCTGGTGTTCACTCTGATGATGTAGCGATGGTCTGGATTCTTCCTTCTGGAGCACCAAGCTGCTGGGAAGAAGCCTGATGATGTCAGAGTTGTGTTCAGTGGCTCCTGCTGGGTCCATTTCTGACAACTGGGCTCCAAAGAGTTCACTGTTTCAAAGGCTCAGAGAAAGCAGCACATCATGGTGGTCAGGAGACGCGGTGGCTGAGTGTTTAAGGTGATGGACTGCTGATCCATTGAGCTCTGCAGGCGTGGGTTCCAATCCCATCCTTGTCGTAGGAGACTTTGGTTTCTGCTCCTAGATTGTGGAACGACTCTGAAGTGTGAGGCTTTTCAAGAGGAGATCCTGCAGCACCAGAGAGCTGCAGTTCCAGGACCCCACAGCACCACCTACTGTATTGGATGATAAAATGCAGTCCTGGACTTTAGTTTTTTGGTGACAGCGGCACCTATCGAATTAGATGATAGCAAAATACTACTTTCTAACTACAGTAACCACCAAAATACTACTTCCTGTCCTTTAGTTTCTAACTACTGTATAAAAGGTTTATTCCAATCCCACCAAAATACTTTCTAATTTATAGTTTTAAAGGTTCATTCCACCAAAATACCTTCTAATTTATAGTTTTAAAGTTTCGTTCCACCAAAATACTTTCTAATTTATAGTTTTAAAGGTTCGTTCCACCAAAATACTGCTTTCTGTCCAACTTCTCAGTTTTAAAGGTTCCTTCAGTTGAGGGCTCCTGGTTCTGTGTGAGGGGTTTAGGGTCGATATGGGATGATGAGAAAGATTTCATGTCCTGATGGTCCTGCTAAAGTAACTGTGAGTCATGACATCAAACAATGTCATCAAAATATGCTTGAACTCTTAAAATGGCAATAAAATCTACTGGAATCATTTCACCACAAACACTTTTATTGTGTTTTTGTGAGCATCATTTTTCAAACATTATAACATAAACTTTAAAAAGGGTCCATTCACTAACACTCTTACTTGAAGGTAGTCACTGATATCAGTAAACAGCTGATAAAGATTTGTGTTCATGTTTTAATTCTCTACTCTGACCTGTGCTGAGACACTGGACCAGAGAGGAAGACCTGCTCAGCCTCCTGCATGGACCAATTCTGCAGCTCAGTGATGACGACGAGGGATTCAGCATTGAGTTCAATTTAAACTTTTTGGAGGAAACACCTGTAAATTAACCAGCAGTTACTGGTGATGCTTCACAGTTTCCAAGCTCAAACGGCCTCCTGCTTGTTGGACTCACAATTTCAAAAAAATGTAGACATCAAAAGTCAAATCATGTTTTTGTTTGGTTTTGTGTTGTTTTGTTTTTACT
Organism: Aulostomus chinensis; assembly: GCF_037954235.1. Lineage (NCBI taxonomy): Eukaryota > Metazoa > Chordata > Actinopteri > Syngnathiformes > Aulostomidae > Aulostomus > Aulostomus chinensis. The sequence continues at coordinate 50,701,647 of NC_141320.1, read as the reverse complement.
GGAGGAAAACTTCAAATTGTGATGATGTGTCTGACTTAGAAACTGAACCCCCAAAAATCAAAAAGTCTCCTTCTTCTGTGCCGTGATCTCTGAGCTGATCATGATTGATCTCATCAATAATCCTTGGCAGCTGACCAGTCTCACACACACAGCCCCCCCCCACACACACACACTGAGACATGCAGCAGCTCACAGTAACTGCCTCAGTCACACAGCAGATAGACTCCTTTCTATAACAAGATAAGCAGTAGAAAATGGATGGAAGTGATGATGAACTGATGAACAGGTGATTTGTCCAAAAGTCAACATCAGATTCATTTCCAGTCTGTGGAAGCAGTTTCATCTTGAGGTTCCAGGTAAGAACAGACAGCTGTGGGCTGACACACATCTCTTCAGGAGCACTTCTATGCTCCAAACTTGCCAGGTTGAATTGTGTCTGTATTCTGAGGGCAGCAGGAGGACGGAGGAGTTAGGACACACACTTTTGGAACTGAGAGCAGCTGTGTGTGGGATTTCCCCAGCAAAGATGAAAACCAGCTCCTTCATGCTGGCTATGAAGGCTCACAGTCACACTGAGCCTGCTACAAATACTTTGATATGCAACAGACTGGTTTCTCTTCTGGTAGTTTGTTATCAACTGTTGTCACATTTATGGATCAATTTAGCTGATAAGATGAAGGCTCCAAAGGACCAGCTGGAGATGCAGAGGATTGAACCCAGGGCCTCATACATGCAAAGCATGCGCTCTACCACTGAGCTACATCCCCTCTGTCAGAGTCACTGTTTAACTGATGCAGCAACACAAACACAGACACAACATTTTTATTCTTCATTTTAGGGAAAAAAGGAAGTCAGCCTGTGATCTCAAAGGCTCTGTGATCTCAGGAGTTTCACTGTGACTTCAGCCCTCACAACCTTAGACCACAGAGGCAAGTCAGGCTCCAGGAAGCTGAGGCTGCTCCGTTCTCAGTCCAGTCCAGAGTGAAGGTTTCCCTCTCAGAAGCTTTCCAATCCAGTCCAGATCCTCTCTGACTAGCAGGAGTCTTTGACCAGGAAATGAGAATTATATTGAACGTCTGCTCATCCTCAGAATGAAGTAAAAGTATTTGTGTTCCTAAAATAATCTCCAGATGCTAAGATCAATTATTAACATTGATTGACAGCTCTAAACTGACCCACCATCACTATACAGTTGCAACTGAAATGTTTAGAAATATTTCAAGGAAGCAGCAGGCCCTCATCCGCCCCGGTCCACCCGACTGTGTCCCCTGAGACAGATGACAGCTCACTTCTGGCAGAGGCAGTTGGGTTGAGGACCGTTGCTGATGTCATCAACCGATGTCTCCATCACCAAAGGTGACAGACAGGATGGTCATGGACATAAAACAGAGGCCTAAGAATGAGAAAGAATGGTTGTCCTGACTGAAGTTTAGCTTGAGCTTTTTAATTTGTTACTAAAGGAAGTATTGGTACAAGTAAAGGCAGGCGAACTTTCCACAAATATTCAGAATTAACTTTGACAACCAAAACATGAACCAAGACGACAAAATAGTGAACATGAAAAAGGAACCAGTCCCACCTTCTTGTGTGTTCCTGCTGAAGTAAATGTTTATGAAGATTTGTTGTGTTCTTTTTCCAAAGGTCCAGCCAGCATTGCAGGTCTCAGGAGAAGGAGCCACTTCAGCAGGATCTGTGGGACAAATCCCCCCACGGTGAGACCTGTCCAGCTCCCTGCAGCTCTGCAAGTGTTACCAACTCTTCATTCCAGCTGTTTGGTTGAATCCCATTTTTTCACCTTTGAACCTTTTGAACACTGATGAGGAGGTGAGGCTGGAGGCAAAACCACAACCTCACGTCAGCTCACAGGATGAACCAAAATGCCAGACACTTCCTGTCACTGCTCCAGCACCACCTGTCTCCCCTCCATGTCTTTACCATCTGTGCAGCTTCCTGCTGTCCCTGGACCCTCACAGGTGATCGCTCCACCTGGAGCCTCACAGATGGGTTCTAACCTCCCAATACCTGCAGCCCAGCCTCGACCCACTCAGACACAGTCACCCGTTCAAGCTGGGTCTGGTACCACACTCCAGTACAGACAGAGAGAAAGAAGACACACGGGATCCTTTGAAGAAAATGCAGTAAAGACAGGAAACCCCCATCACATTGTCAGTGTTTCAGTGACTGGCATTGTGAAGAGACTGAGACAAAGTCAGTTATGAATGGAGGGCTGAGTTGGAGCAGAGGGGGGCAGGATCCTGGGGGTGGACTGTCTTTAGGAGGCTGAGGTGTGTGGTGGTCTTGGTGGACCCTCTGCATCTCAAGCTGAGACCACAGAGTCCTGTGTTCTTGAGTCATTGTCTATAGTCTCTTTTGTTGGAGAGCTCAGTGTGGTCCCTGATGGTCTAGTGGCTAGGATTCGGCGCTCTCACCGCCGCGGCCCGGGTTCGATTCCCGGTCAGGGAATGAGTTATTTAGAGGTTGAGGGAGAGGTGATCAGGTGGTCCACATGATGGTGGAGGTGATGAACTGTGAGTCCATCATGGCTCCACTCTCACCCCCATTGTAGTGTTCTTGGTTCACTCTGCCATGGCCCCATGTTGAAGGGTGACTGTCTCATTCAGGTTCAACCCTTTGTTTGACTCTATTAAGTCACTGACTCCTGCAAGGACAAACTGTAATCCTCCTTAGTAGCTTTGGTTCCTTGCAGCACAGAAAGTCTGTTCACTGATGTAGGAACTGGAAAACTTAGAGCTCCGTTCCTTCGTTTCTTCCTACACTGAGCAGAACAAACACAGAACAGAGAGCAGTTCCTCCTACAGTTCTCAGAAAGTCTGAGGGCACCAAAGAAAGGAGGGAAATGCAATCAATGTTGAATTATTTTACATTTCTTATATTTGATCAAAGATAGAACTTAATAAGCGTCCATCAACCTGCAGGACAAACTCCTTCACTGTGTGGGAGGTTCAGAGTCCCTGGTTTGATTGCAGCTTTGACCTGAGCAGGTGTTCATCCTCATCTCAGTAACAGGGGACACTTTATCACAGCAGTGGACAAACATCAGCATTCATCACCCAGCAGCTCCTCTGATCAACAGACCAAGCTGAAGTATTCTGAGAAGGAGGGCATGGATCCCTCTACCTCTCACATGCTAAGCTAGCACTCTACCATTGGAGCTAAGTCCCCTTTTGAGCTTCCATTTGAGTTTTCTGTTCCCATCTCTATGGTAACGGTCAGTTTTGACCCACATCTTCAATCAGCTGTAAAATTCACTAAAAACAATTTTCTATCATCCAAGTTGTTTCCATCTCTTGGTTTCCTTGGTAGGCTTCCTTATCCATGGAAATATTGATTTGAATATTTTGTTGTGGGACTCTGGACCTTTTTTTAGTCAGTAAACCCTCGATTTCAATTAAAAAAATGATAAAATGAACCTTTGGGTTTGGCATAAAAGTCTTTTTTTCAGCAACAGAACTTTAATATAAACACTAAATGAAAAGCAGTACAGGCCAGAACACAAACTCTGCTCTGCCGTCCTTCCTGGTTACTGGGCATGGACTGCTGGAAGGGGCATTTTCCTCAGAAAGGGACAAGACGTTCATCCACTCTCACCTCTGGCCCTGGGTTGAATGTTGGTGCAAGGAGCTGCACCCATCTTTCCCAGACATCCCCAATGGGGGCAAGCTTGTCAGTTCTTGCTCCGGTGTCTCTGTCGTCAAATCTGAGGACTCTTGATGTTCGTTGAAAGTTCTGAAGTGGCCTTGTGGCCCGGAAAATATTTCTGCCTGTCGATGCGTCCCAGAGACGATCAGTGGCCTCACTGCAGGATCTGAACACTCCAGGAAGAAGAAGAACACCAACAGAAGCATCCAGGTGTCCCTCATCAATGTCTTTCCACTTGTCACCATGGACTTTTTTTCCTTTGAGGTTTGTCACAGCAATGCTGACTCTTTTTAGTGACAGTGGCATGAACAGAACCATCAACCATAAACAGCTCCAAACATGTCTTGATGTCAGTGCCTCTCGTCACAGCAAACCTTGTGATTCCAGGGCTCATTTTGATGACATCAGCAGCAGCTGCCCTGCCATGTACATCAGGAGACACTGAGCTCCAGCCAATGTTCCCTCTAGTTTTTCATGTGTCTGGTTATCCTCACAAGCTCCCTGAGCTCACTGAGAACCACTGTGAGCACCGTCTGAGGTAGGACCTGCATGGAGGGCAGAGAGAGAGAAGAATCAGGGACAAGGATCTGTCGGTTTGCTGCTTTATGAAAATATTGTAAATGATTATTATTCTTCATAATATTGTTTTAGTAACCTGCTTAGGAGTTGTGAATGATGCAGAGTCCATGGGAAACAGCTAATGCTGTGGTACCCCCCCCCCCAAGTTACTGTACAAACCTCAGAAACCTTTTGCCATAATAAGACAAGATGTTGTTATAGAGATGTAAAGATAAACCTATAGAGATGTACATGTATATAGATGTAGTCAAGTCAAGTCAGTTTTATTTGTATTGAACCAAATCACAACAAAGTTCTCTCATGACTCTTTACTAGTAGAGCAGGTCCAGCACCAAACTCCTTCAATGAACCTCCACCCAACAGTTCTCTACCAGCAGCACATCCTTCAACAGTGGTGACAAAAACCTTCCTTTTAACAGGCAGGAACATCGAGCAGATCCAGGATCAGTGGGGACGGCCTTCTGCTTTGACCGGTTGGGGGGAAAGAGAGCAGGAGAGCGGGGCAGAGACAAAGACAGAGAATGGAGGAAGACAGATATACAGAAGGAAAGAGAGGGACAGAGATAAAGAGAGAGAGAAGGGAAGAGACTGATGGACAGACGATGAGCAGGTGGAGCTACGGGTGGCAGCTTGAGCCTCTTCAGGTCTGCAGCCTCCTCCAGCAGCACCGACATCTGGGATGAAGGGAGAGGGAGTTAGTGACACATCTGAGTATGATTTATAAATGACAAATAAAGGAGGACAGAGAGGAGTAGAGAGAAGCCCAGTGCACCATGGGAGATCCCCCAGCAGCCTAAGCCTATAGCAGCATATCTAAGGGCCACCCTAAGCAGCCCAACTATAAGCCTGATCAAAAAGGTTGCTCTTAAAGGTCGAGAGGGTGTCTGCATCCTGGACTGAAACTGGGAGACGGTTCCACTGGAGGGGAGCCTGATAGCTGAAGGCTCTGGCTCCCAGTCTACTTTTAGAACTCTAGGAACCACCAGTAACCCTGCATCCTGGGAGCGAAGGGTTCTAGCTGGATAATAGGGGACTAGGAGCTCTGTCAGGTAGGAAGGAGCCTGACTGTTGAAGACTTTGATGGTCGAAGGAGAATTTAGAATTCTATTCTGAATGTGATAGGGAGCCATGCAGAGAAGCCAGTACAGGAGTACTGTCTACTAGTTCTAGTCAACACGCGGGCCGCAGCGTTCTGGACCAGCTGGAGAGTTTTCAGGACCTACTTCTTCTTTTGGTCACAGGTTTGAAGATACCTGTGGAAGTGAAAGGAAAGGCTGTGAGAGCCACACCTCTCCAGTGACCTGGGACATGATGGCAGTGGTGGGATTTGAACCCACGCCTCCTTAGAGACTGGAGCCTTAATCCAGCGCCTTAGACCGCTCGGCCACACTACCTCACTGTGCTGCTCTCTGAGTTGGTCTGCTAAAGGCATGTTGAAGAGGAAGTAACAATGATATCAAACTTATTCTGAAGGGGGACCCCTTCCCTCCACGGTCACAGGAAGTGACAACAGCGCTGCTAGAAGCAGGAAAGAAATGGTAAAAGGACTCAGTTTGTACAGAGCCTTTCTACCTCAGCAGCCCTCAAGGAGCTGAACAATGTCCTCTCATTCACACACACTCACACACTGATGCTGAAGGCTGCCATGCAAGGAGCCAACCTACTCATCAGAAGTATTTAGGGGTTCAGTATCTTACTCAAGGACACTTTGACATGGTCACTGGAGAAAGTGAGGATCAAACCAGCCACCCTTTGGTTGCCAGACGGCCACGCTACTCCTGAGTCATATGACCTGGATAAGATTGTGAACTACAGCTGATCGCCATGCTAGCAAACCCTCTTTTGTTTGGTTTGGTTGTTGTTTAGTGACTGTGGATGAATACACAGGAGAAGTTGAGCATAAATTTGTGTTCCCTGTTCACTTGAATATCTGCAGGAGTGTGAGGTGGAAATAATACTTGGAGGAGAATGAGAGTTCAGTCTCAGCGCTAAGACCTGTGCTGACACTAAAACATGTCAGCCCACAGAACAAAGATGGCAGTCCTCTGGGAAAGCAGGTACACCACACATACATGAAGAAACCCTACAGGAAACAAATATGTTGCCAGAGACTTTTACTCTGTTTTTGTTGTTTACCCAAGTACAGGATTGGAGGGAGACTGATGGTTTTTGGAAAACAAGGAGGCTGTGGGTTCAAGCTGGATTCTCAGAGACTATTTCCCCAACCTCTACAATGGCATCTACACTGTCATCCAGTCACGTGACCGAAGTCATCCAGTCACGTGACTGAAGTCATCCAGTCGCGTGACTGAAGTCATCCAGTCGCGTGACTGAAGTCATCCAGTCACGTGACTGAAGTCATCCAGTCACGTGACTGATGTCACTTGGCAGGACTCTCATTGCCGTCTCATTCTAGAAAAGAATCCAGACTCCACCTGTGGCTCCATGATAACTGATGGACCTCTGGTTGGAGGCTGGACGATGATGTTTGGACTGGAAGGAAAACTCCTTGTCCAAATTCCATTGTGTTCAAGTTTAAAGTCCCACAATAAGAAGTAGCTGAATCTGACAGGTGAAGGTTTGGAACTACAAGATGGTGATGTTTTCTTGACTTGATGCTCTGACTGTCAGGGTGGATGACAGCTTCTTCTGCTGCTGCATCTGAGTGGCTATGATTGGAGGTTTTACCTCCCAAGGTTGTCTGGTTCCAGGGGAAATTCTAAAATTCCAGTCCCCAACCTGGGCTGTTCTGAAACTCTTCTCCTGAATCACTCCTGAGCTGCAGCAAGAACAAATACCAGTGCCAACCAGATCAACTTCATGGCTGCTAACAGCCTCAGACACTTGATTTCCATCAATCTGGAGCCAAGAAGGCCCTCACCTGTGGTTCTCCTCCAGGAGGGTCCAGGTTCTGCCATTGTGGCTCCTGGTGCCACTGCCAGAGAGCCTCAGCTGCACACTGCAACATTTCAACAGGAGATTGACATTCCTTCAAATGTCCTGACATCTGATTCCAATGGTTCTGTTCCATATTTATATTTTAAATCAATCACACAATGAAAGCTGCCTCAGCTGGTTTAAGTGAGAGAACAAGCTAAGAGATCTGAAACCAGTAAAATATGCTTTTCTGTGTGCAAACTAGTGAGGGGCATGGAAGGATATTTTACCACCAATACAGAACCCAGACTGTAGTCATGTGATGAGATGGAGACTCTGATTATGAAGTTAATGGACAAAATGTGAATTGAAGGATGAACACAAATGGGTTTTTGAACCAAACACATTTCTTCAGCAGACTTTGATCCAACATTGAAGTTAGAGTTTGGTGGCTGCTCCATGTTGGAGGAAACCAGGCAATGTTGGACCATCACAGGGAAGCTCCTTTGCCTCCTCTGCTGCCAGTTCAACCACTCACTCCCATCAGTGGAGAGCAGCTTCAACTGGGTTTGGAATGTACCACTGTGGATGCATGGGAATGTGGAGAAAATGTCCTTTGTCAGAAGTGGGATTCGAACCCACGCCTCCAGGAGAGACTGCGACCTGAACGCTGCGCCTTAGACCGCTCGGCCATCCTGACAGACACTGACAGTTGCAGACTGAATTAATTCACTGACAAAGTAGAATTTTTTTCCACAGGAGCTACTGGCTCCTTAGTTGTTGCATTTATTGTTAACATTAAACACACAGTCTGTGTTCATGGCAGTAAGAAATGAACCAGAACATTAGAGCCACATTGCATCTCTTGATCAGTTTGTTACATGGGACACATTCCAGACAGGAAGGTCGCACCAAGACTTGAACTGGGATCACTGGATCCAGAGTCCAGAGGGCTCACCATTCCACCATGGAACCAAACACAAGGAAGAGGTTCCTCTAAATACCACTTGACATCACCTGCAATCAACCTGTTGCTATTTGGAGGTTCATCTTGCTCTTGTTCCAGACTACATTGGCAAAAGGATCATGAACCACAAGGAAATCATGGAACTCCAGATTGATTCAGGACTTTCTAACTCCATCGTATGACCTGGGAGCAAAGACTGGCCAGGCCTTCTTTAATTTATCAGTTAATTACTGTTTCAACAAACATGCCACTTAATTAAGTTACCAGAATTTCTCTCATTGAAAAACCCACCAGCCTGATTTCTTGACACGACATGAAAAATTCTCCAAGAACCCACAGTTGGGTGGAAAGATACCAGGTTAACCAGGAGGAGTCCTGTTCCTGAACCATGGATGGAACAAAGTCCACTGGAAAACTCAGCAGTTCCTGAGTGCCAGATCCATCCGGGAGCTTGGGTCTCCCCTTGACTGTGGTGATCCATGAGATCAAGGAGGACAGAGGAAAGAAGGATCCTGTTGGAGATCTCCTCCCTTCTTCCTCCACTTCACTACTACTTGGATGTCAGGAATATGAGGTACTTTACTCAAATGAGGTATTAGGAGTTTCCTGTTTGCCAAGAAAGAAGTCAGAGGTTCACACCTCACTTGTTGGTGGTGCCCTCAACCTGCTGAGAGCATCACTTAGTTCTCTACAGAGAAACATGGCAGCTCTGCTGAAGGCTGCAGGAAACCTGCTGGAACTGAGACTTGGACTCAGGTCACTGGATTCAAAGTCCAGGGTGCCAACAGGTCCACCAGGGCATCTGTGCTTTACTTACCGTGTAAAAAGGACCACAGTGGTCGTCTGGTTTTAATTTAACAAACAAATACGGTTGAAAACTTTGAGACAGAGACACAGGGCTCTTATTTGAAGGACCATGGGATGGGAAATATCCCAGACCTCTGAGATCAGAGCGTTCACTTTGATCTCAGGGTCGTGACTTTGGGGGTTCTTCCTTTGGTCTTCAAATACTTGTGTTTTTATTGGCAGAACTTTCAACTTGCATGCAAAAAGAGAATCACAGTCAATGGAAACCCAGCAGACAGTGTTTATTTCTAATAAATCAGACAATCGCACAAATGAGAATGAAAGGAAAAAACAATAAAATGTTTTAAAATCCTTCTCCACTCTAAAGCTTTTTGAAGTTCATTTGAAGGTTCAAAGGTGGAGGTGAGGAGGTCACCCTGATCCTCCCTGTCGTCACTGCCGGGATTCTTTCTTCTGGTGCTGTGGTTCTTCTGATGAAGGGGGCGTGATGTTTGCTGTCTCAGGCTCCACCAAATGTCCTCTTTAGGACGCCACAATGTGGCCTCTTCACTGCTCCATCTTCCCTGCATCGGAGACACCAGGGTTCCTCCTGGTGCCGACCCCATCGTCCTTCTACCCAATGGTGCGGCCATGGATCCTCAGAGGACGCTGGGATCCTTCTTCTCATCAGAGCCACAGTTTTTCCTGGAGGGAACAACAGGAGCTTGGTTGTAATGTTTTGCTCGGTGTTTCCTGCTCAGAGCGTCAGGATCTGTGACGCCATCTTGTGGTAGGGGGTCATCATCTTGTTGTGTGGTAGTGGATTCATTGATCTGCTGTTTCAACACATTCAAGTTCATTATCCTACAAGTCAAAGTACATTTGGTGTGGAGTTTTAGTTTCTGGCCTCAATCATAACGTGTGCCTTTCTTCTTCATGAACATTTCTCAGCTTTGTAAGTTTACCTCAAAACCTCAAAATAATGCTACAGTGATGTCGGAAGAATTGCTAATGAACTCAAAATGATGCGACAGTGATGTAGTGAAAGTTGCTAATAAACTCAAAGTGATGCTGACAGTCGTGTCGTAAGAGTTGCTACTAACCACAAAATAATGCTACAGTGATGTCGGAAGAATTGCTAATGAACTCAAAATAATGCTAACAGTGATGTAGTGATAGTTGCTTCAAACCTCAAAATAATGCGACAGTGATGTTGGAAACATTGCCAATGATCTCAAAATGATGCGACAGTGATGGAGTAAGAATTGCTAATGATCTCAAAGTGATGCTAACAGTAATGTAGTAAGAGTTGCTACGAACCTTTAAATAATGCAACAGTAATGTAGTAAGAGTTGCTACGAACCTCAAAATAATGCGACAGTGATGTCGGAAGAATTGCTAATGATCTCAAAATGATGCGACAGTGATGTAGTAAGAATTGCTAATGAAGTCAAAATGACGCTTACAGTGATGTACTTAAAGTTGCTAATCAACTCAGTGATGCTTAAAGTAATGCAGTACGTGTTTCGAACAACCTCAAAGTGATGCTGACAGTCATGTAGTAAGAGTTGCTACGAACCTCAAATAATGCGACAGTGATGTCAGAAGAATTTCTAAAGATCTCAAAATGATGCGTAAGTGATTTAGTAAGAATTGCTAATGAACTCAAAATGATGCGAACAGTAATGTAGTGATAGTTGGTAATAAACTCAGTGATGCTTACAGTTATGTAGTAAGAGTTGCTACGAACCTTTAAATAATGCAACAATAATGTAGTAAGAGTTGCTACGAACCTCAAAATAATGTGACAGTGATGTCAGAAGAATTGCTAATGATCTCAAAATGATGCGACAGTGATGTAGTAAGAATTGCTAATGAACTCAAAATGATGCTAACAGTAATGGAGTGAAAGTTTCGAATAACCTCAAAGTGATGCTGACAGTCATGTAGTAAGTTTTGCTACGAACCTCAAAATATTGCGACAGTGATGTCGGAAGAATTGCTAATGATCTCAAAATGATGCTAACAGTAATGTAGTGATAGTTGCTAATAAACTCAGTGATGCTTACAGTAATGTAGTCAGTGTTTCGAACAACCTCAAAGTGATGCTGACACCCATGTAGTAAGTGTTTGGAACAACCTCAAAGTGATGCTGACAGTCATGTGGTAAGAGTTGCTACTAACCTCATAATGATGCTAACAGTCATGTCGTGATAGTTGCTAATGAACTCAAAGTGATGCTTACAGTAATGTAGTAAGTGTTTCGAACAACCTCAAAGTGATTCTGACAGTCATGTAGTAAGAGTTGCTTCGAACCTCAAAATAATGCGACAGTGATGTCAGAAGAATTGGTAATGATCTCAAACTGATGGGACAGTGATGTCGTAAGAATTGCTAATGAACTCAAAATGATGCTAACAGTAACGTAGTGATAGTTGCTAATGAACTCAGTGATGCTTACAGTAATGTAGTAAGAGTTTCGAAGAACCTCAAAGTGATGCTGACAGTCATGTAGTAAGTGTTTCGAACAACTTCAAAGTGATCCTGACAGTCATATCGTAAGAGTTTCGAACAACTTCAAAGTGATCCTGACAGTCATCTAGTAAGAGTTTCTTTCGTCGTCTTTCGTCGTCCTCCGCTTCATCCGGTGGGTCCGGGTCGCGAGGGCAGCAGTCTCAGCAAGGAAGTCAGACTGCCCTCTCCCCAGCCACTTCAACCAGCTCTTCCGGGAGGATCCCGAGGCGTTCCCAGGCCAGCCGAGAGATATAATCCCTCCACCGTGTCCTGGGTCGGCCTCCTCCCAGTTGGACATGCCTGGAAAACCTCCAGAGGGAGGCGCCCAGGAGGTATCCTCACCAGATGCCCGAACCACCTCAACTCGCTCCTCTCAACATGGAGGAGCAGCGGTTCTACTCTGAGTCCCTCCCGAATGACTGAGCTTCTCACCCTATCTCTAAGGGAGAGCCCAGCCACCCTGCGGAGGAAACTCATTTCGGCCGCTTGTATTCGCGATCTTGTTCTTTCGGTCATTACCCAAAGCTCATGACCATAGGTGAGGATTGGAACGTAGATTGACCGGTAAATCGAGAGCCTGGCCTTTTGGCTAAGCTCCCTCTTCACCACAACAGACTGGTTTAGCAACCGCAAGACTGCGGATGCCGCCACAATCCGCCTGTCAATCTCCTGCTCCATCTTACCCTCACTCGTGAAGAAGACCCCGAGATACTTAAACTCCTCCACCTGAGGTAAGACCTCCCCCCCGACCCGGAGTGGGCAATCCACCCTTTTCCGGCCGAGGACCATGGCCTCAGACTTGGAGGTGCTGATTCTCATCCCAGCTGCTTCACATTCGGCTGCAAACTGTCCCAGCAAGAGCTGGAGGTCGTGGCCCGATGGCGCTAAGCGGACTACGTCATCCACAAACAGCAAAGACGACATCCTCCCGCCACCAAACTCAACCCCCTCCACCACCCGGCTGCGCCTAGAAATTCTGTCCATAAAAGTTATGAACAGAACCGGTGACAAAGGGCAGCGTTGGCCAGCCATGCCCTGTAAGCCTCCTTCTTCAGCCTGACGGCTCCCCTCACCTCTGGTGTCCACCAGCGTGTTCGAGGATTACCCCCGCGGCTGGCCCCAGCAGCCTTGCGGCCACAGCTCACAGCAGCCGCCTCGACAATGGCAGAGCGGAACATGGCCCATTCGGACTCAATGTCCCCCACTACCCCCATGATGTGATCAAAGCTCTGCCGGAGGTGGGAGTTAAAGATCGTTCTGACTGGTTCTTCTGCCAGGCGTTCCCAACAAACCCTCACTACTCGTTTGGGCCTGCCAGGTCTGCGCGGCATCTTCCCCTGCCATCTGATCCAACTCACCACCAGGTGGTGATCAGTTGACAGCTCAGCTCCTCTCTTCACCCGAGTGTCCAGAACATGCGGTCGCAGGTCAAATGATACGACTATAAAATCGATCATAGACCTGCGACCTAGGGTGTCCTGGTGCCATGTGCACCGGTGGGCATCCTTATGCTCGAACATGGTGTTCGTTATGGCCAAACTGCGACTTGCACAGAAGTTCAATAACTGAACACCACTCGGGTTCAGGTCGAGCCTGCCGTTCCTCCCAATCACACCTCTCCAGGTCATGCTGTCATTGCCCACGTGAGCGTTGAAGTCTCCCAGTAGGACAATGGAGTCCCCAGCCGGGGCACCATCCAGTACCCTTCCCAAGGACTCCAAAAAGGGTGGGTACTCTGAACTAGTTTTCGGCGCATATGCGCAGACCACAGTCAGGACCCGTTCCCCGACCCGAAGGCGCAGGGAAGCAACCCTTTCGTCCACGGGGGTAAACCCCAACGTACAGGCAGAGAGTCGAGGGGCAACCAAAAAGCCCACCCCCGCCCTCCGCCTCTCACCCGGAGCAACTCCAGCAAAAGAGAAAGTCCAACCCCTCTCAAGGACTCGGGTTCCGGACCCAGAGCTATGTGTGGAGGTGAGGCCGACTATATCTAGCCGGTAACACTCAACCTCTTCCACCAGCTCCAGCTCCTTCCCCACCAGAGAGGTAACGTTCCATGTCCCAAAAGCCAGCTTCCATGTCTGTGGTTCAGACAGCCGAGACACCCGCCTGAAACTGCCACCCAAACCACATTGCACCGGACCCCTCCGGTTCCCCCGATGAGTGGTGAGTCCAAGGGAGGACGTGCCTGTGTCTCCTCTTCGGGCAGGGACTGGCCGGGCCCCACGGACCAAGGCCCGGACACCAGGCGCTCGCCTTCGAGCCCCCACCCTGGGCCTGGCTCCAGGGCGGGGCCCCAGTGCCCCTCCGGGCAGGGTACATGTAGCACTTGCTGGATTTTCCATGAAGGGTCTGTTGAACCGTTCTTTGTCTGGCCCTTCGCCTAGGACCAGTCTGCCTAGGTTGACCCTACCAGGGGAAAAATGCCCCCGACAGCATAGCTCCTAGGGTCACTAGGGCACTCAAAATCCTCCACCACGGTAAGGTGACGGTTCCAGGAGGAGTAAGAGTTGCTACTAAACTCAATTTAATGCTACAGTGATGTCGTAAGAATTGCTAATAAACTCAAAATGATGCTAACATTAATGGAGTGATAATTGCTAATGAACTCAAAGTGATGCTGACAGTAATGTAGTAAGAGTTGCTACGAACCTTTAAATAATGCAACAGTAATGTAGTAAGAGTTGCTACGAACCTCAAAATATTGCGAAAGTGATGTTGGAAGATTTGCTAATGAACTCAAAATGATGCGAACAGTAATGGAGTGAAAGTTTCGAATAACCTCAAGGTGATGCTGACAGTCATGTATTAAGTGTTGCTACGAACCTCAAAATAATGCGACAGTAATGTCGTAAAAGTTGCTACGAACCTCAAAATATTGCGAAAGTGATGTCGGAAGAATTGCTAATGAACTCAAAATGATGCTAACAGTAATGTAGTGATAGTTGCTAATAAACTCAGTGATGCTGACAGTAATGTAGTAAGTGTTTCGAACAACCTCAAAGTGATGCTGACAGTCATGTCGTAAGAGTTGCTACGAACCTTAAAATAATGCAACAGTAATGTAGTAAGAGTTGCTACGAACCTCAAAATATTGCGAAAGTGATGTTGGAAGAATTGCTAATGAACTCAAAATGATGCGAACAGTAATGGAGTGAAAGTTTCGAATAACCTCAAGGTGATGCTGACAGTCATGTAGTAAGAGTTTCTATGAACCTCAAAATGATGCGACAGTGATGTCAGAAGAATTGGTAATGATCTCAAACTGATGGGACAGTGATGTCGTAAGAATTGCTAATGAACTCAACATGATGCTAACAGTAATGTAGTAAGTGTTTCGAAAAACCTCAAAGTGATGCTGACAGTCATGTACTAAGAGTTGCTACGAACCTCAAAATAATGCGACAGTGATGTCAGAAGAATTGCTAAAGATCTCAAAATGATGCGACAGTGATTTAGTAAGAATTGCTAATGAACTCAAAATGATGCTAAAAGTAATGTAGTGATAGTTGCGAATAAACTCAGTGATGCTTAGAGTAATGTAGTAAGTGTTTCGAACAACCTCAAAGTGATGCTGACAGTCATGTACTAAGTGTTGCTACGAACCTCAAAATAATGCGACAGTGATGTCAGAAGAATTGCTAAAGATCTCAAAATGATGCGACAGTGATGTCAGAAGAATTGGTAATGATCTCAAAATGATGCGAACAGTAATGGAGTGAACGTTTCGAATAACCTCAAAGTGATGCTGACAGTAATGTAGTAAGAGTTGCTACGAACCTTAAAATAATGCAACAATGATGTAGTAAGAGTTGCCACGAAACCCAATATAATGCGACAGTAATGTATTAAAGTTGCTACGAACCTCAAAATATTGCGACAGTGATGTCGGAAGAATTGCTAATGAACTTAAAATGATGCTAACAGTAATGTAGTAAGTGTTTCGAATAACCTCAAAGTGATGGTGACAGTCATGTAGTAAGAGTTGCTACGAACCTCAAAATAATGCGACAGTGATGTCAGAAGAACTGCTAAAGATCTCAAAATGATGCGACAGTGATTTTGTAAGAAGTGCTAATGAACTCAAAATGATGCTAACAGTAATGGAGTGAACGTTTCAAATAACCTCAAAGTGATGCTGACAGTCATGTACTAAGAGTTGCTACGAACCTCAAAATAATTCGACAGTGATGTCGGAAGAATTGCTAATGATCTGAAAATGATGCGACAGTGATGTAGTAAGAATTGCTAATGAACTCAAAATGATGCTAACAGTAATGGAGTGAAAGTTTCGAATAACCTCAAAGTGATGCTGACAGTCATGTAGTAAGAGTTGCTGCGAACCTAAAAATATTGCGACAGTGATGTCGGAAGATTGCTAATGAACTCAAAATGATGCTAACAGTAATGTAGTGATAGTTGCTCATCAAGTCAGTGATGCTTACAGTAATGTATTAAGTGTTTCGAACAACCTCAAAGTGATGCTGACAGTAATGTAGTAAGAGTTGCTACGAACCTCAAAATAATGCGACAGTGATGTCAGAAGAATTGCTAAAGATCTCAAAATGATGCGACAGTCATGTCAGAAGAATTGGTAATGATCTCAAACTGATGGGACAGTGATGTCGTAAGAATTGCGAATGAACTCAACATGATGCTAACAGTAATGTAGCAAGTGTTTCGAACAACCTCAAAGTGATGCTGACAGTCATGTAGTAAGAGTTGCTACGAACCTTAAAATAATGCAACAATAATGTAGTAAGAGTTGCTACGAACCTCAAAATAATGTGACAGTGATGTCAGAAGAATTGCTAATGAACTCAAAATGATGCTAACAGTAATGTAGTGATAGTTGCTAATCAACTCAGTGATGCTTACAGTAATGTATTAAGAGTTGCTACGAACCTTAAAATAATGCAACAATAATGTAGTAAGAGTTGCTACGGACCTCAAAATAATGTGACAGTGATGTCAGAAGAATTGCTAATGATCTCAAAATGATGCGACAGTGATTTAGTAAGAATTGCTAATGAACTCAAAATGATGCTAACAGTAATGGAGTGATAGTTGCTAATCAACTCAGTGATGCTTACAGTAATGTAGTAAGTGTTTCGAATAACCTCAAAGTGATGCTGACAGTCATGTAGTAAGAGTTGCTACGAACCTCAAAATATTTCGACAGTGATGTCGGAAGAATTGCTTAAGATCTCAAAATGATGCGACAGTGATTTAGTAAGAATTGCTCATGAACTCAAAATGATGCTAACAGTAATGGAGTGAAAGTTTCGAATAACCTCAAAGTGATGCTGAAAGTCATGTCGTAAAAGTTGCTACGAACCTCAAAATATTGCGACAGTGATGTCGGAAGAATTGCTAATGAACTTAAAATGATACTAACAGTAATGTAGTTGTAGTTGCTAATCAAGTCAGTGATGCTTACAGTAATGTAGTAAGTGTTTCGAACAACCTCAAAGTGATGCTGACAGTCATGTAGTAAGAGTTGCTGCGAACCTTAAAATAATGCGACAGTGATGTTAGAAGAATTGCTAAAAGATCTCAAAATGATGCGACAGTGATGTCAGAGGTATTGGTCATGATCTCAAAATGATGCTAACAGTAATGGAGTGAACGTTTCCAATAACCTCAAAGTGATGCTGAAAGTCATGTACTAAGAGTTGCTACGAATCTAAAAATATTGCGACAGTGATGTCGGAAGAACTGCTAATGAACTCAAGATGATGCCAACAGTAATGGAGTGAACGTTTCGAATAACCTCAAAGTGATGCTGACAGTCATGTAGTAAAAGTTGCTACGAACCTCAAAATATTGCGACAGTGATGTCGGAAGAATTGCTAATGAACTCAAGATGATGCTAACAGTAATGTAGTGATAGTTGCTAATTAACTCAGTGATGCTTACAGTCATGTAGTAAGAGTTGCTAATGAACTCAATTCAGTGCTACAGTGATGTCGTGAGAATTGCTCATGAACTCAAAATGATGCTAACAGTAATGTAGTGACAGTTGCTAATAAACTCAAAGTGATGCTTACAGTCATGTAGTAAGTGTTGCTACGAACCTCAAAATAATGCGACAGTAATGTAGTAAAAGTTGCTACGAACCTCAAACTATTGCGACAGTGATGTCGGAAGAATTGCTAATGAACTCAAAATGATGCTAACAGTAATGTAGTGATAGTTGCTAATCAAGTCAGTGATGCTGACAGTCATGGAGTAAGTGTTGCTACGAACCTCAATATAATGCGACAGTAATGTAGTAAAAGTCGCTACGAACCTCAAAATAATGCGACAGTGATGTCAGAAGAATTGCTAATTAACTCAAGATTATGCTAACAGTAATGTAGTGATAGTTGCTAAGAAACTCAGTGATGCTTTCAGTAATGTAGTAAGAGTTTCGAACAACCTCAAAGTGATGCTGACAGTCATTTAGTAAGAATTGCTAATGAACTCAAAATGATGCTAACAGTAATGTACTGATAGTTGCTATTCAACTCAGTGATGCAAACAGTAATGGAGTGAACGTTTCGAATAACCTCAAAGTGATGCTGACAGTCATGTAGTAAGAGTTGCTACGAACCTCAAAATAATGCGACAGTGATGTCGGAAGAATTGCTAATGATCTCAAAATGATGTGACAGTGATGTAGTAAGAATTGCAAATGAACTCAAAATGATGCTAACAGTAATGGAGTAAAAGTTTCGAAAAACCTCAAAGTGATGCTGACAGTCATGTGGTTTGAGTTGCGAGTAAATTAAAAATGATCCTGACAGTGATGTCGTAAGAATTGCTATTGACCTCAAAACGATGCTAACAGTAACGTAATGATAGTTACGAATAAACTCAGTGATGCTAACAGTAATGTAGTAAGTGTTTTGAACAGCCTCAAAGTGATGCTGACAGTCATGTAGTAAGAGTTCCTACTAACCTCAAAATAATGCGACAGTGATGTCGTAAGAATTGCTAAAAAACTCAAAATGATGCTAACAATAATGTAGTGATAGTTGCTCATAAACTCAAAGTGATGCTGACAGTAATGTAGGAAGAGTTGCTACGAACCTTTAAATAATGCAACAATAATGTAGTAAGAGTTGCTATGAACCTCAAAATAATGCGACAGTAATGTAGTAAAAGTTGCTACGAACCTAAAAATATTGAGACAGTGATGTCAGAAGAATTGCTAAAGATCTCAAAATGATGCGACAGTGATTTAGGAAGAATTGCTAATAAACTCAAAATGATGCTAACAGTAATGTAGTGAGAGTTGCTACGAACCTTTAAATAATGCAAAAATAATGTAGTAAGAGTTGCTACGAACATCAAAATAATGCGAAAGTGATGTCGGAAGAATTGCTAATGATCTCAAAATGATGCGACACTGATGTAGTAAGAATTGCTAATGAACTCAAAATGATGCTAACAACAAAGGAGTGAAAGTTTCGAATAACCTCAAAGTGATGCTGACAGTCATGTAGTTAGAGTTGCTACTAACGTCAATTTAATGCTACAGTGATGTGGTGAGAGTTGATAGTAATTTCAAAATCACGCTAAAGTGATGTAATGAGAGTTGCTACATACCGAAGAAATGATGCTAAAGTGATGTGGTGAGAGTTGCTACTTACCTAATAAATGATGCTACAGTGATGTGGTGAGAGTTGCTACGAACCTCAAAATGATGCTACAGTAATGTCGTGAGAGTTGCTACGATCCTCAAAATGATGCT
Organism: Aulostomus chinensis; assembly: GCF_037954235.1. Lineage (NCBI taxonomy): Eukaryota > Metazoa > Chordata > Actinopteri > Syngnathiformes > Aulostomidae > Aulostomus > Aulostomus chinensis. Next base: position 50,682,526 of record NC_141320.1, on the reverse strand, counting down.
AAAGTGATGTAATGAGAGTTGCGACAAACCTAAGAAGTGATGCTACAGTGATGTCATGAGAGTTGCTACTTACCTACGAAATGATGCTACAGTGATGTGGTGAGAGTTGCTACGAACCTAAAAATGATGCTACAGTGATGTAATGAGAGTTGCTAGGAATCTCAAAATGATGCTCCAGTAATGTCGTGAGAGTTGCGACTATCCTCAAAATTATGCTAGAGTGATGTAATGAGAGTTGCTACAAATGTCCAAATGATGCTAGAGTGATGTAATGAGAGTTGCTACAAACCTAAGAAATGATGCTACAGTGATGTGGTGAGAGTTGATAGTAATTTCAAAATCACGCTGAAGTGATGTAATGAGAGTTGCTACTTACCTAAGAAATGACGCTACAGTGATGTGGTGAGAGTTGCTACGAATCTCAAAATGATGCTACAGTAATGTCGTGAGAGTTGCGACTATCCTCAAAATGATGCGACAATGATGTAGTGAGAGTTGCTACGATCCTCAAAATGATTCTACAGTGATGTGATGACAGTTGCTCCTAACCTAAGAAATGATGCTGACAGTGTTGTGGTGACAGTTGATAGTAATTTCAAAATCATGCTAAAGCGATGTCATGAGAGTTGCTTCTAACCAAACAAATGATGCTACAGTGATGTGGTGAGAGTTGCTACGAACCTCAAACTGATACTTCCAGTAATGTCGTGAGAGTTGCTACAAACCTCAAAATGATGCTGCAGTGATGTCATGGGAGTTGCTACTTACCTAAGAAATGATGCTACAGTTATATAATGAGAGTTGCTACAAATGTCAAAATGATGCAACAGTGATGTAGTGAGAGTTGATCGTAATTTCAAAATCACGCTAAAGTGATGTCGTGAGAGTTGCTACGATCCTCAAAATGATGCTCCAGCGATGTGGTGAGAGTTGATAGTAATTTCAAAATCACGCTAAAGTGATGTCTTGAGAGTTGCTACGATCCTCAAAATGATGCTAAAGTGATGTAATGAGAGTTGCTACTTACCTAAGAAATGATGTTACAGTGATGTGGTGAGAGTTGCTACGAACCTCAAAATGATGCTAAAGTGATGTAATGAGAGTTGCTCCGAATCTCAAAATGATTCTAGAGTGATGTATTGAGAGTTGCTACTTACCTAAGAAATGATGCTGCAGTGATGTGGTGAGAGTTGCCACGAATCTTAAAATGATGCTACAGTAATGTCGTGAGAGTTGCGACTATCCTCAAAATGATGCGACAGTGATGTAGTGAGAGTTGCTACGATCCTCAAAATGATGCTACAGTGATGTTATGACAGTTGCTACTAACCTAAGAAATTATACTGACAGTGTTGTGGTGAGAGTTGATAGTAATTTCAAAATCATGCTAAAGTGATGTCATGAGAGTTGCTTCTAACCGAAGAAATGATGTTACAGTGATGTAGGCAGAGTTGGTACGATGCTCAAACTGATGCTTCCAGTAATGTAGTGAGAGTTGCTACAAACCTTAAAATGATGCTACAGTGATGTCATGGGAGATGCTACGAACCTAAGAAATGATGCTACAGTGATGTAGTGAGAGTTGCTACAAACCTCAAAATGATGCTACAGTGATGTGGTGAGAGTTGCTACTAACCTAAGAAATGATGCGACAGTGATGTAATGAGAGTTGCGACAAACCTAAGAAGTGATGCTACAGTGATGTGGTGAGAGTTGATACTAATTTCAAAATAATGCTAAAGCGGTGTAATGAGAGTTGATACTTACCTAAGAAATGATTCTACAGTGATGTGGTGAGAGTTGCTACGAACCTCAAAATGATGGTACAGTGATGTCATGGGAGTTGCTAGGAATCTCAAAATGATGCTCCAGTAATGTCGTGAGAGTTGCGACTATCCTCAAAATGATGCAACAGTGATGTAATGAGAGTTGCTACAAATGTCCAAATGATGCTTAAGTGATGTAATGAGAGTGGCTACAAACCTAAGAAATGATGTTACAGTGATGTAATGAGAGTTGCTACAAATGACCAAATGATGCTAGAGTGATGTATTGAGATTTTCTACCAACCTAAGAAATTATGCTACAGACATGTGCTGAGAGTTGATAGTAATTTCGAAATCATGCTAAAGTTATGTAATGAGAGTTGCTACTTACCTGAGAAATGATGCGACAGTGATGTGGTGAGAGTTGCTACGAACCTCAAAATGATGCTACAGTGATGTAATGAGAGTTGCTACTTACCTAAGAAATGATGCTACAGTGATGTGGTGAGAGTTGCTACGAACCTCAAAATGATGCTACAGTGATGTAATGAGAGTTCCTACAAATCTCAAAATGATGCTGCAGTAATGTCGCGAGAGTTGCGACTATCCTCAAAATGATGCGACAGTGATGTAGTGAGAGTTGCTACGATCCTCAAAATGAGGTGGCAATGATGTAGTGAGAGTTGACACAAATCTCAAAATGATGCTGATAGTGATGTAGTGAGAGTTGATACTAATCTCAAAATGATGCTAAAGTGATGTAATGAGAGTTGCTACAAATCTAAGAAGTGATGCTACAGTGATGTGGTGAGAGTTGATAGTAATTTCAAAATAACGCTAAAGCGGTGTAATGAGAGTTGCTACTTCCCTCAGAAATGATGCTACAGTGATGTAATGAGAGTTGCTACTAATCTCAAAATGATGCTAGAGTGATGTAATGAGATTTGCTACAAACCTAAGAAATGATGCTACAGTGATGTGGTGAGAGTTGATAGTAATTTCAAAATCATGCTAAAGTGATGTAATGAGAGTTGCTACTTACCTAAGAAATGATGCTACAATGATGTCATGGGAGTTGCTACTGACCTAAGAAATGATGCTACAGTGATGTAGTGAGAGTTGCTACGATCCTCAAAATGATGCTACATTCATGTGGTGAGAGTTGATAGTAATTTCAAAATCATGCTAAAGTGATGTAATGAAAGTTGCTACATACCTAAGAAGTGATGCTACAGTGATGTGGTGAGAGTTGCTACGAACCTCAAAATGATTCAACAGTGATGTAATGAGAGTTACTACTAACCGAAGAAATGATGCTACAGTGATGTAGTGAGAGTTGCTACGAATCTCAAAATGATGCTACAGTAATGACGTGAGAGTTGCTACTATCCTAAAAATGATGCGACAGTGATGTGATAATTACGATGAAGCTCATAATGATATTACAGTGATGTAGTGAGAGTTGCTACTAACCTCAAAATGATGTTGAAAGTGATGTAGTGAGAGTGGCTAAAAACCTCAAAAACGATGCTATAGTGATGTCTTAAGAATTGCTACTAACCAAAGAAATGATGCTCCAGTGATGTGGTGAGAGTTGTTAATTACCTGAAAATGATGCGACAGTGATGTAATGAGAGCTGCTACGATCCTCAAAATGAGGTGGCAGTGATGTAGTGAGAGTTGATACTAATCTCAAAATGATGCTGACAGTGATGTGGTGAGAGTTGATAGTAATTTAAAAATCACGCTAAAGTGATGTAATGAGAGTTGCTACTTACCTAAGAAATGATGCTACAGTGATGTGGTGAGAGTTGCGACTATCCTCAAAATGATGCGACAGTGATGTAATGAGAGTTGCTACGATCCTCAAAATGATGCTACAGTGATGTGGTGAGAGTTGCTACTATCCTTAAAATGAGGTGACAGTGATGTAGTGAGAGTTGCTACGAATCTCAAAATGATGCTACAGTAATGTCATGGGAGTTGCTATGATCCTCAAAATGATCCTACAGTGATGTAATGAGAGTTGCTACGAATCTCAAAACGATGCTACAGTGATGTGGTGAGAGTTGCTACGAATCTCAAAACGATGCTACAGTAATGTCATGGGAGTTGCTACTATCCTCAAAATGATGCGACAGTGATGTAATGAGAGTTGCTACGATCCTCAAAATGATACTACAGTGATGTAATGAGAGTTGCTACGATCCTCAAAATGATGCTAAAGTGATGTAATGAGAGTTGCTACAAACCTAAGAAATGATGCGACAGTGATGTGGTGAGAGTTGCTAGGAACCTCAAAATGATGCAGGGTGACTTTGTGGAAAGTCTTGCACTCCCAACACATTCATTCTCACTAATGCAGTGACAGGTCAGAGCCAAGGGAGCCTCCATGTCCACAGATGTCCACATGGCAGCTGGACTTCCTTTTTCACTCCTTCCCGTTCCTCCTGGTACTTTTTGGCCACCGTTTGTTTGATGGTCTGAAAATGACGCCCAGAGTAAATCAATTCATTGAAATTAGAGATGAAATAAACTGGAGATATCAACTACTGCTTTAGATCATTTCAAGACAAACCTTTCTGGTTGGCAAACATATGAGGCTCAAGGACCTGAACCAGTTCCCTGAACCCTTCCCTCTCAACAGTGCTGAGGGGCTGGCAGTCCTTCAGGATCAAATTCAGCAGAGCCTCATCCAGCATCTGCTTCCTGGAAGCTGGATGGTTCAAGATGAAGGAGAGAAGAAATGAATAGGAATTAATTCTCAGTGAAGCAACTGTGAGTCAGTTGGAGAGTGGCTGTATACCTGAGTTCATCCTGGTGGATCTGGGACTTCATTCTCATGCCTGGCCCCATCATGCCTCAGCACTGAAGAGGTGCTTTTGTTGAGATGAGACGCTTCTGTCCAACAAATGCCACATTCAACCTGCAGAAAAGAACATGAGTACTCAGCTAAAAGTTCCTTTCTTCATGGTGACTGGTGTTTCTTAGTCTTAGACCACCAGGTTTCCAATGAGGTGTATCGGATACGTTGTTGTGTGCCGCTGAAATCCGTCCAATTCCGGCGTTGTTTCCTCATGAAATATGTTTGCCTTAAAGCTCATTAAAGTGTTGAACCACAATATCGTTCACCATAACTGAGTCAACTTCAAGATAACCTACGTCTACATTCCAGTCCCGGCTGCTCCTGTTCTGCTGCAGTCCAGAAAACAACAACCCGATACAATTGGCGCTCCTTCCCACAGCTCCGGCCCGGATCCGCATGGTTCCGCTGACTGACTGTGAGACGCGCTCCCTCCAGAGTGGCACAGCCCGATGGGGGTCCTTATCTGGCACGGGGGCGTAAAACAGGTGCGACTGAAAAGCCTGGTTTATTCTGCGTCGAGGGAACGCGTTGCTCTGCAATACACCGCCGAACCGCTAGGGGGTGTGGCTTTGTCTTTGTATTGTTTACGGGGCTCTTGTCGGATTCCTCGGTTTTCTTCCGGTCACAGACAACAATTGTTGGCCATTTGTCAGTCTTTGTAGTAACGCGAAGAGGCGTTGTAGAGGTGGTCGTACTTGAGCACCTCCTCGATAATCCTTTCTTCAGCTTGGTCCATTTTTTCTTGGAGCCTTCACCACAGAAACTTTGAAAATGGCAGTGTTGTGCTGCGACTGAACCGGAAATAACGTTCTGAGCGGACCAATCACAGTCCTCGACGTTGACGTCACCACGCGTCGACGCGATGCTTAAGCAGGATTTTTTGGAGGCGCGTTTCAGGCTACGGCGGAGGTACGAATACTACGAATGAATTGAAAGATGATTGATGAAAGTGATTGAAAGTCGAAAAGGAAGTTAGCATGTCAGGGATGAGACACCCTGATAGTCCAAAAGGAAGTTAGCATGTCAGGGATGAGACACGCTTATCATCCAACAGGAAGTTAGCATGTAAGGGATGAGACACGCTTATCGTCCAACAGGAAGTTAGCATGTCAGGGATGAGACACCCTGATCGTCCAACAGGAAGTTAGCATGTCAGGGATGAGGCACCCTGATAGACCAACAGGAAGTTAGCATCTCCATGGTTCCCTTGACCAGAAGCCAGTGGGATCGTTCCATTCTGACATCTTGATTGACATTTGTCCTTCTCTGAGCTAAATAGCTGGCAATCATTTGAAAAAAACCTTGATTTACTTTTTGTATTTTGATCTTCAGCTCATTTGCATACTTTTGTTGAAATTCTCCCCTTTTTGTCTTTTTTTTCTGCTGTTTTTAGCACAAAGTCCACCTGGTGCCTAAAGACCAGTTCAGCATGGACTACGTTGAACCTTCAGTCCGCTGCATCAGCACCCATGGACGGTTCCCCCTGACAGGAGGATTCTGGTGAGGAATATTAGTGGGACAGCGCTCTTGTTAGAACGGTTCTGATCCACCTTCCCTCCCCCTGTAGCTCCTCCTGTGTCCCCTCAGCGCTCTTGTTAGAAGGGTTCTGATCCGCCTTCCCTCCCCCTGTAGCTCCTCCTGTGTCCCCTCAGCGCTCTTGTTAGAACGGTTCTGATCCACCTTCCCTCCCCCTGTAGCTCCTCCTGTGTCCCCTCAGCGCTCTTGTTAGAACGGTTCTGATCCACCTTCCCTCCCCCTGTAGCTCCTCCTGTCCCCTCAGCGCTCTTGTTAGAAGGGTTCTGATCCACCTTCCCTCCCCCTGTAGCTCCTCTTGTGTCCCCTCAGCGCTCTTGTTAGAAGGGTTCTGATCCACCTTCCCTCCCCCTGTAGCTCCTCCTGTGTCCCCTCAGCGCTCTTGTTAGAACGGTTCTGATCCACCTTCCCTCCCCCTGTAGCTCCTCCTGTGTCCCCTCAGCGCTCTTGTTAGAAGGGTTCTGATCCACCTTCCCTCCCCCTGTAGCTCCTCCTGTGTCCCCTCAGCGCTCTTGTTAGAACGGTTCTGATCCACCTTCCCTCCCCCTGTAGCTCCTCCTGTGTCTCCTCAGGTTTCCAAACTCCCTCCCACTGGCTGGTGCTGAAGGAGGGCCAGAGCTCCTCCTACAGGAGCCCATCCTGGCCTCCCCCGCTGCAGCTCCTCCACTGCCCTCCCACCAGAGAGATGAGCCCCCTGGTTCAGAGGCGACAGACCACCTCTGGGAGCAGACAACAGAGACCACATCAGGCTGGACTCCGTGCAGGTACGGAGGCTGACGGCTGCTGAGTGAGGGAGTTTACGACGCTCCCACCACTGCTGCTGGATTGATTTAACACATCTGGAATATTTAGATTTATTCTGGGTCAACATCTGCATCTGTTGAAGTCCTCAGTTTCCATGCAGGTGGTGTTGTTCCAGATAAAAGGTCTCAATAACAGCATCACTCCAGGTGAAACCATTCCAAAGAAGGCTAAGTGGAGCTGGCATATCAGCCCCCAATGGAAGCCTGCTGCTGCTGCCAAGCTCTCCATGTCATCATGGAAAAGTTGATTGTTCAACTCAATGTTTTTCCCATTGGGAGGAGATTTGTTGTTCCAACATGAAGTCTTTTCTGGTGATGAGTTTGTGTGTTGTAGTAGCATGAAGATATCTTGTTATCATGATCAACTCATCTGGCCTGGTGGAAGAACGCTGCTGTGTTTGGATTCAGACGAGTCAAATCTGAACCAGGGACTTGGAGTTTTATCTTCGGTCTCTGGACTCATAAAATGGAGACCGGCCCAGTTTGACACTTTTGAACTCCTCCATGATGTTCAAATCTCATGACTGAGATTCTACATTATACATACAGATTTCTACATTACTGTAAGCATCACTGAGTTAATTAGCAACTATCACTACATTACTGTTAGCATCATTTTGAGTTCATTAGCTGCTGTGTTTGGATTCAGACGAGTCAAATCTGAACCAGGGAATTGTAATGAACTCAGAATGACTCAAAATTGTAATAACTCAAAAACTCAAAATGATGCTAACTTTCACTCCATTACAGTTAGCATCATTTTGAGTTAATTGGCAATTCTTACTAAATCACTGTCGCATCATTTTGAGATCATTAGCAATTCTTCTGACATCACTGTCACATTATTTTGAGGTTCGTAAGAACTTTTACTACATTACTGTTGTATTATTTAAAGGTTCGTAGCAACTGTTACTACATGACTGACAGCATCACTTTTTGGTTTTTTCGAAACACTTCCTACATTACTGTAAGCATCACTGAGTTAATTAGCAACTATCACTACATTACTGTTAGCATCATTTTGAGTTCATTAGCAATTCTTCCGACATCACTGACGCATTATTTTGAGGTTCGAAGAAACTCCTACTACATGACTGTCAGCATCACTTTGAGGTCGTCCGAAACACTTACTACATTACTGTAAGCATCACTGAGTCGATTAGCAACTATCACTACACTACTGTTAGCATCATTTTGAGTTCATTCGAAATCTTCCGACATCACTATCGCAATATTTTGAGGTTCGTAGCAACTTTTACTACATCACTGTCGCATTATTTTGAGGTTCGTCGCAACTCTTACTACATGACTGTCAGCATCACTTTGAGGTTGTTCGAAACACTTACTACATTACTGTAAGCATCACTGAGTTGATTAGCAACTATCACTACATTATTGTTAGCATCATCTTGAGTTCATTAGCAATTCTTACGACATCACTGTCCCATCAGTTTGAGATCATTACCAATTCTTCTGACATCACTGTCGCATTATTTTGAGGTTTGAAGCAACTCTTACTACTTTACTGTTGCATTTTTTAAGGTTCGTAGCAACCCTTACTACATGACTGTCAGAATCACTTTGAGGTTGTTCGAAACACTTACTACATTACTGTAAGCATCACTGAGTTGATTAGCAACTATCACTAATTTACTGTTGGCATCATTTTGAGGTTAGAAGCAACTCTTACTACATGACTGTCAGCATCACTTTGAGGTTGTTCGAAACACTTACTACATTACTGCAAGCATCACTGAGTTGATTAGCAACTATCACTCCATTACTGTTAGCATCATTTTGAGTTCATTAGCAATTCTTCCGACATCACTGTCGCATTATTTTCAGGTTCGTAGCAACTCTTAGTACATGACTGTCAGCATCACTTTGACGTTATTCGAAACGTTCACCCCATTACTGCTAGCATCATTTTGAATTCATTAGCAATTCTTACTAAATCACTGTCGCATCATTTTGAGATCTTTAGCAATTCTTCTGACGTCACTTTCGCATTATTTTGAGGTTCGCAGCAACTCTTACTACATGACTGTCAGCATCACTTTGAGGTTATTCGAAACACTTACTACATTACTGTAAGCATCACTGAGTTGATTAGCAACTATCACTACATTACTGTTAGCATCATTTTGAGTTCATTAGCAATTCTTACTACATCACTGTCGCATTATTTTGAGGTTCGTAGCAACTGTTACTACATGACTGTCAGCATCACTTTGAGGTTATTCGAAACACTTACTACATTACTGTAAGCATCACTGAGTTTATTAGCAACTATCACTACATTACTGTTAGCATCATTTTAAGTTCATTAGCAATTCTTCTGACATCACTGTCGCAATATTTTGAGGTTCGTAGCAACTTTTACTACATCACTGTCGCATTATTTTGAGGTTCGTAGCAACTCTTACTACATGACTGTCAGCATCACTTTGAGGTTGTTCGAAACACTTACCACATTACTGTAAGCATCACTGAGTTTCTTAGCAACTATCACTACATTACTGTTAGCATCATTTTGAGTTCATTAGAAATTCATCCGACATCACTGTCGCAATATTTTGAGGTTCGTATCAACTTTTACTACATCACTGTCGCATTATTTTGTGGTTCGTAGCAACTCTTACTACATGACCGTCAGCATTACTTTAAGGTTATTCAAAACTTTCACTCCATTACTGTTGGCATCATTTTGAGTTCATTAGCAATTCTTACTACATGACTGTCGCATCATTTTGAGATCATTAGCAATTCTTCCGACATCCCTTTCGCATTATTTTGAGGTTTGTAGCAACTCTTACTACATGACTTTCAGCATCACTTTGAGGTTGTTCGAAACACTTACCACATTACTGTAAGCATGACTGAGTTGATTAGCAACTCTCACTACATTACTGTTAGCATCATTTTGAGTTCATTAGAAATTCATCCGACATCACTGTCGCAATATTTTGAGGTTTGTAGCAACTTTTACTACATTACTTTTGCATTATTTTGAGGTTTTTAGCAACTCTTACTACATGACTTTCAGCATCACTTTGAGGTTATTCGAAACTTTCACTCCATTACTGTTAGCATCATTTTGAGTTCATTAGCAATTCTTACTACATCACTGTCACATCATTTTGAGATCATTAGCAATTCTTCTGACATCACTGTCACATTATTTTGAGGTTCGTAGCAACTCTTACTACATTATTGTTGCATTATTTTAAGGTTCGTAGCAACTCTTACTACATGACTGTCAGCATCACTTTGAATTTATTAGCAACTATCACTACATTACTGTTAGCATCATTTTGAGTTAATGAGCAATTCTCACGACATCACTGTAGCATTGAATTGAGTTCATTAGCAACTCTTACTAAATGACTGTCAGCATCACTTTGAGGTTGTTCGAAACTCTTCCTACAATACTTTAAGCATCACTGAGTTTCTTAGCAACTATCGCTACATTACTGTTAGCATCATCTTGAGTTCATTAGCAATTCTTCCGACATCACTGTCGCAATATTTTGAGGTTCGTAGCAACTTAAATACATGACTGTCGCATTATTTTGAGGTTTGTAGCAACTCTTACGACATGACTGTCAGCATCACTTTGAGGTTATTCGAAAGTTTCACTCCATTACTTTTAGCATCATTTTGAGTTCATTAGCGATTCTTACTACATCACTGTCGCATCATTTTGAGATCATTAGCAATTCTTCCGACATCGCTGTCGCATTATTTTGAGGTTCGTAGCAACTATCACTACATTACTTTTAGCATCATTTTGAGGTTAGAAGCAACTCTTACTACATGACTGTCAGCGTCACTTTGAGGTTGTTCGAAACACTTACTACATTACTGTAAGCATCACTGAGTTTCTTAGCAACTATCACTACATTACTGTTAGCATCATTTTGAGGTTAGAAGCAATTGTTACTACATGACTGACAGCATCACTTTTTGGTTTTTTCGAAACACTTCCTACATTACTGTCAGCATCACTGAGTTAATTAGCAACTATCACTACATTACTGTTAGCATCATTTTGAGTTCATTAGCAATTCTTCCGACATCACTGTCGCATTATTTTGAGGTTCGTAGCAACTCTTACTACATGACTGTCACCATCATTTTGAGGTTTTTCGAAACACTTACTACATTACTGTAAGCATCACTGAGTTGATTAGCAACTATCACTACATTACTGTTAGCATCATTTTGAGTTCATTAGCGATTCTTCCGACATCACTGTCGCATTATTTTGAGGTTCGAAGAAACTCCTACGACATGACTGTCAGCATCACTTTGAGGTCGTTCGAAACACTTACTACATTACTGTAAGCATCACTGAGTCGATTAGCAACTATCACTACACTACTGTTAGCATCATTTTGAGTTCATTAGAAATCTTCCGACATCACTGTCGCAATATTTTGAGGTTCGTAGCCACTTTTACTACATTACTGTAGCATTATTTTGAGGTTCGTATCAACTCGAACAACATGACCGTTTGCATCACTTTGAGGTAATTTGAAACTTTCACTCCAATACTGCTAGCATCATTTTGAGTTCATTAGCAATTCTTCCTACATCACTGTCGCATCATTTTGAGATCATTAGCAATTCTTTCGACATCACTGTCGCATTATTTTGAGGTTTGTAGCAACTCTTACTACATGACTTTCAGCATCACTTTGAGGTTGTTCGAAACACTTACTACATTATTGTAAGCATCACTGAGTTGATTAGCAACTCTCACAACATTACTGTTAGCATCATTTTGAGTTCATTAGAAATTCATCCGACATCACTGTCGCAATATTTTGAGGTTCGTATCAACTTTTACTACATCACTGTAGCATTATTTTGTGGTTCGTAGCAACTCTTACTACATGACCGTCAGCATTACTTCAAGGTTATTCAAAACTTTCACTCCATTACTGTTGGCATCATTTTGAGTTCATTAGCAATTCTTACTACATGACTGTCGCATCATTTTGAGATCATTAGCAATTCTTCCGACATCCCTTTCGCATTATTTTGAGGTTTGTAGCAACTCTTACTACATGACTGTCACCATCATTTTGAGGTTTTTCGAAACACTTACTACATTACTGTAAGCATCACTGAGTTGATTAGCAACTATCACTACATTACTGTTAGCATCATTTTGAGTTCATTAGCGATTCTTCCGACATCACTGTCGCATTATTTTGAGGTTCGAAGAAACTCCTACTACATGACTGTCAGCATCACTTTGAGGTCGTTCGAAACACTTACTACATTACTGTAAGCATCACTGAGTCGATTAGCAACTATCACTACACTACTGTTAGCATCATTTTGAGTTCATTAGCAATTCTTCCGACATCACTGACGCATTATTTTGAGGTTCGAAGAAACTCCTACTACATGACTGTCAGCATCACTTTGAGGTCGTCCGAAACACTTACTACATTACTGTAAGCATCACTGAGTCGATTAGCAACTATCACTACACTACTGTTAGCATCATTTTGAGTTCATTCGAAATCTTCCGACATCACTATCGCAATATTTTGAGGTTCGTAGCAACTTTTACTACATCACTGTCGCATTATTTTGAGGTTCGTCGCAACTCTTACTACATGACTGTCAGCATCACTTTGAGGTTGTTCGAAACACTTACTACATTACTGTAAGCATCACTGAGTTGATTAGCAACTATCACTACATTATTGTTAGCATCATCTTGAGTTCATTAGCAATTCTTACGACATCACTGTCCCATCAGTTTGAGATCATTACCAATTCTTCTGACATCACTGTCGCATTATTTTGAGGTTTGAAGCAACTCTTACTACTTTACTGTTGCATTTTTTAAGGTTCGTAGCAACCCTTACTACATGACTGTCAGAATCACTTTGAGGTTGTTCGAAACACTTACTACATTACTGTAAGCATCACTGAGTTGATAGCAACTATCACTAATTTACTGTTGGCATCATTTTGAGGTTAGAAGCAACTCTTACTACATGACTGTCAGCATCACTTTGAGGTTGTTCGAAACACTTACTACATTACTGCAAGCATCACTGAGTTGATTAGCAACTATCACTCCATTACTGTTAGCATCATTTTGAGTTCATTAGCAATTCTTCCGACATCACTGTCGCATTATTTTCAGGTTCGTAGCAACTCTTAGTACATGACTGTCAGCATCACTTTGAGGTTATTCGAAACGTTCACCCCATTACTGCTAGCATCATTTTGAATTCATTAGCAATTCTTACTAAATCACTGTCGCATCATTTTGAGATCTTTAGCAATTCTTCTGACGTCACTTTCGCATTATTTTGAGGTTCGCAGCAACTCTTACTACATGACTGTCAGCATCACTTTGAGGTTATTCGAAACACTTACTACATTACTGTAAGCATCACTGAGTTGATTAGCAACTATCACTACATTACTGTTAGCATCATTTTGAGTTCATTAGCAATTCTTACTACATCACTGTCGCATTATTTTGAGGTTCGTAGCAACTGTTACTACATGACTGTCAGCATCACTTTGAGGTTATTCGAAACACTTACTACATTACTGTAAGCATCACTGAGTTTATTAGCAACTATCACTACATTACTGTTAGCATCATTTTAAGTTCATTAGCAATTCTTCTGACATCACTGTCGCAATATTTTGAGGTTCGTAGCAACTTTTACTACATCACTGTCGCATTATTTTGAGGTTCGTAGCAACTCTTACTACATGACTGTCAGCATCACTTTGAGGTTGTTCGAAACACTTACCACATTACTGTAAGCATCACTGAGTTTCTTAGCAACTATCACTACATTACTGTTAGCATCATTTTGAGTTCATTAGAAATTCATCCGACATCACTGTCGCAATATTTTGAGGTTCGTATCAACTTTTACTACATCACTGTCGCATTATTTTGTGGTTCGTAGCAACTCTTACTACATGACCGTCAGCATTACTTTAAGGTTATTCAAAACTTTCACTCCATTACTGTTGGCATCATTTTGAGTTCATTAGCAATTCTTACTACATGACTGTCGCATCATTTTGAGATCATTAGCAATTCTTCCGACATCCCTTTCGCATTATTTTGAGGTTTGTAGCAACTCTTACTACATGACTTTCAGCATCACTTTGAGGTTGTTCGAAACACTTACCACATTACTGTAAGCATGACTGAGTTGATTAGCAACTCTCACTACATTACTGTTAGCATCATTTTGAGTTCATTAGAAATTCATCCGACATCACTGTCGCAATATTTTGAGGTTTGTAGCAACTTTTACTACATTACTTTTGCATTATTTTGAGGTTTTTAGCAACTCTTACTACATGACTTTCAGCATCACTTTGAGGTTATTCGAAACTTTCACTCCATTACTGTTAGCATCATTTTGAGTTCATTAGCAATTCTTACTACATCACTGTCACATCATTTTGAGATCATTAGCAATTCTTCTGACATCACTGTCACATTATTTTGAGGTTCGTAGCAACTCTTACTACATTATTGTTGCATTATTTTAAGGTTCGTAGCAACTCTTACTACATGACTGTCAGCATCACTTTGAATTTATTAGCAACTATCACTACATTACTGTTAGCATCATTTTGAGTTAATGAGCAATTCTCACGACATCACTGTAGCATTGAATTGAGTTCATTAGCAACTCTTACTAAATGACTGTCAGCATCACTTTGAGGTTGTTCGAAACTCTTCCTACAATACTTTAAGCATCACTGAGTTTCTTAGCAACTATCGCTACATTACTGTTAGCATCATCTTGAGTTCATTAGCAATTCTTCCGACATCACTGTCGCAATATTTTGAGGTTCGTAGCAACTTAAATACATGACTGTCGCATTATTTTGAGGTTTGTAGCAACTCTTACGACATGACTGTCAGCATCACTTTGAGGTTATTCGAAAGTTTCACTCCATTACTTTTAGCATCATTTTGAGTTCATTAGCGATTCTTACTACATCACTGTCGCATCATTTTGAGATCATTAGCAATTCTTCCGACATCGCTGTCGCATTATTTTGAGGTTCGTAGCAACTATCACTACATTACTTTTAGCATCATTTTGAGGTTAGAAGCAACTCTTACTACATGACTGTCAGCGTCACTTTGAGGTTGTTCGAAACACTTACTACATTACTGTAAGCATCACTGAGTTTCTTAGCAACTATCACTACATTACTGTTAGCATCATTTTGAGGTTAGAAGCAATTGTTACTACATGACTGACAGCATCACTTTTTGGTTTTTTCGAAACACTTCCTACATTACTGTCAGCATCACTGAGTTAATTAGCAACTATCACTACATTACTGTTAGCATCATTTTGAGTTCATTAGCAATTCTTCCGACATCACTGTCGCATTATTTTGAGGTTCGTAGCAACTCTTACTACATGACTGTCACCATCATTTTGAGGTTTTTCGAAACACTTACTACATTACTGTAAGCATCACTGAGTTGATTAGCAACTATCACTACATTACTGTTAGCATCATTTTGAGTTCATTAGCGATTCTTCCGACATCACTGTCGCATTATTTTGAGGTTCGAAGAAACTCCTACGACATGACTGTCAGCATCACTTTGAGGTCGTTCGAAACACTTACTACATTACTGTAAGCATCACTGAGTCGATTAGCAACTATCACTACACTACTGTTAGCATCATTTTGAGTTCATTAGAAATCTTCCGACATCACTGTCGCAATATTTTGAGGTTCGTAGCCACTTTTACTACATTACTGTAGCATTATTTTGAGGTTCGTATCAACTCGAACAACATGACCGTTTGCATCACTTTGAGGTAATTTGAAACTTTCACTCCAATACTGCTAGCATCATTTTGAGTTCATTAGCAATTCTTCCTACATCACTGTCGCGTCATTTTGAGATCATTAGCAATTCTTTCGACATCACTGTCGCATTATTTTGAGGTTTGTAGCAACTCTTACTACATGACTTTCAGCATCACTTTGAGGTTGTTCGAAACACTTACTACATTATTGTAAGCATCACTGAGTTGATTAGCAACTCTCACAACATTACTGTTAGCATCATTTTGAGTTCATTAGAAATTCATCCGACATCACTGTCGCAATATTTTGAGGTTCGTATCAACTTTTACTACATCACTGTAGCATTATTTTGTGGTTCGTAGCAACTCTTACTACATGACCGTCAGCATTACTTCAAGGTTATTCAAAACTTTCACTCCATTACTGTTGGCATCATTTTGAGTTCATTAGCAATTCTTACTACATGACTGTCGCATCATTTTGAGATCATTAGCAATTCTTCCGACATCCCTTTCGCATTATTTTGAGGTTTGTAGCAACTCTTACTACATGACTGTCACCATCATTTTGAGGTTTTTCGAAACACTTACTACATTACTGTAAGCATCACTGAGTTGATTAGCAACTATCACTACATTACTGTTAGCATCATTTTGAGTTCATTAGCGATTCTTCCGACATCACTGTCGCATTATTTTGAGGTTCGAAGAAACTCCTACTACATGACTGTCAGCATCACTTTGAGGTCGTTCGAAACACTTACTACATTACTGTAAGCATCACTGAGTCGATTAGCAACTATCACTACACTACTGTTAGCATCATTTTGAGTTCATTAGAAATCTTCCGACATCACTGTCGCAATATTTTGAGGTTCGTAGCAACTTTTACTACATCACTGTCGCATTATTTTGAGGTTCGTAGCAACTCTGACTACATGACCGTCAGCATCACTTTGAGGTTATTCGAAACTTTCACTCCATTACTGTTAGCATCATTTTGAGTTCATTAGCAATTCTTATTGAATCACTGTCGCATCATTTTGAGATCTTTAGCAATTCTTCTTACATCACTGCCGCATTATTTTGAGGTTCGTAGCAACTCTTACTACATTACTGTCAGCATCACTTTGAGTTTATTAGCAACTATCACTACATTACTGTTAGCATCATTTTGAGTTTATTAGCAATTCATAGACATCATTGCAGCATTAAAAGAGGTTAGTAGCAACTCGTACTACATGACTGTCAGCATCACTTTGAGGTTGTTCGAAACACTTACTACATTATTGTAAGCATCATTGAGTTGAATAGCAACTATCACTACATTTGTTAGCATCATTTTGAGTTAATTAGCAATTCTTCCGACATCACTGTCGCAATATTTTGAGGTTCGTAGCCACTTTTACTACATTACTGGAGCATTATTTTGAGGTCCGTATCAACTCGAACAACATGACCGTTTGCATCACTTTGAGGTAATTTGAAACTTTCACTCCAATACTGCTAGCATCATTTTGAGTTCATTAGCAATTCTTCCTACATCACTGTCGCATCATTTTGAGATCATTAGCAATTCTTTCGACATCACTGTCGCATTATTTTGAGGTTCGTAGCAACTCTTACTACATGACTTTCAGCATCACTTTGAGGTTGTTCGAAACACTTACTACATTACTGTAAGCATCACTGAGTTGATTAGCAACTCTCACTACATTACTGTTAGCATCATTTTGAGTTCATTAGAAATTCATCCGACATCACTGTCGCAATATTTTGAGGTTCGTATCAACTTTTACTACATCACTGTCGCATTATTTTGTGGTTCGTAGCAACACTTACTACATGACCGTCAGCATTACTTTAAGGTTATTCAAAACTTTCACTCCATTACTGTTGGCATCATTTTGAGTTCATTAGCAATTCTTACTACATGACTGTCGCATCATTTTGAGATCATTAGCAATTCTTCCGACATCCCTTTCGCATTATTTTGAGGTTTGTAGCAACTCTTACTACATGACTTTCAGCATCACTTTGAGGTTGTTCGAAACACTTACCACATTACTGTAAGCATGACTGAGTTGATTAGCAACTCTCACTACATTACTGTTAGCATCATTTTGAGTTCATTAGAAATTCATCCGACATCACTGTCGCAATATTTTGAGGTTCGTATCAACTTTTACTACATCACTGTCGCATTATTTTGTGGTTCGTAGCAACTCTTACTACATGACCGTCAGCATTACTTTAAGGTTATTCAAAACTTTCACTCCATTACTGTTAGCATCATTTTGAGTTCATTAGCAATTCTTACTACATGACTGTCACATCATTTTGAGATCATTAGCAATTCTTCTGACATCACTGTCACATTATTTTGAGGTTCGTAGCAACTCTTACTACATTATTGTTGCATTATTTAAAGCTTCGTAGCAACTCTTACTACAGTTCTGTCAGCATCACTTTGAGTTTATTAGCAACTATCACGACATTACTGTTAGCATCATTTTGAGTTTATTAGCAATTCTTCCGACATCACTGTCGCAATATTTTGAGGTTCGTCGCAACTCTTACTACATGACTGTCAGCATCACTTTGAGGTTGTTCGAAACACTTACTACATTACTGTAAGCATCACTGAGTTTATTAGCAACTATCACTACATTACTGTTAGCATCAATTTGAGGTTAGAAGCAACTGTTGCGACATGACTGACAGCATAACTTTTAGGTTGTTCGAAACACTTACTACATTACTGTAAGCATCACTGAGTTAATTAGCAACTATCACTACATTACTGTTCGCATCATTTTGAGTTCATTAGCAATTCTTCCGACGTCACTGTCGCAATATTTTGAGGTTCGTAGCAACTCTTACTACATGACCTTCAGCATCACTTTGAGGTTATTCGAAACTTTCACTCCTTTACTGTTAGCATCATTTTTTGTTCATTAGCAATTCTTACTACATAACTGTCGCATCATTTTGAGATCATGAGCAATTCTTCCGACATCATTGTCGCATTATTTTGAGGTTCGTAGCAACTGTTACTACATGACTGTCAGCATCACTTTGAGGTTATTCGAAAAACTTACTACATTACTGTAAACATCACTGAGTTCATTAGCAACTGTCACTTCATTACTGTTAGCATCATTTTAAGTTCATTAGCAATTCTTCCGACATCACTGTCGCAATATTTTGAGGTTCGTAGCAACTTTTACTACATGACTGTCGCATTATTTTGAGGTTCGTAGCAACTCTTAGTACATGACTGTCAGCATCACTTTGAGGTTATTCGAAACGTTCACTTCATTACTGTTAGCATCATTTTGAGATCATTACCAATTCTTCTGACATCACTGTCGCACCATTTTGAGACCTTAAGCAATTCTTCTGACATCACTGTCGCATTATTTTGAGGTTCGTAGCAACTCCTACTACATGACTGTCAGCATCACTTTGAGGTTTTTCAAAACACTGAATACATTACTGTAAGCATCACTGACTTAATTAGCAACTATCACTACATTACTGTCGCATCATTTTGAGATCATTAGCAATTCTTCTGACATCACTGTCGCAATATTTTGAGGTTTGTAGCAACTTTTACTACATGACTGTCAGCATCACTTTGAGTTTATTAGCAACTATCACTACATTACTGTTTGCATCATTTTGAGTTAATAAGCAATTGTCACGACATCACTGTAGCATTGAATTGAGTTCATTCGCAACTCTTAGTAAATGACTGTCAGCATCACTTTGAGGTTGTTCGAAAATTTCACTCCCTTACTGCTCGCATCATTTTGAGTTCATTAGCAATTCTTCCGACATCACTGTCGCAATATTTTGAGATTCGTAGCAACTCTTAGTACATCACTGTCAGCATCACTTTGAGGTTATTCGAAACGTTCACTCCATTACTGTTAGCATCTTTTTGAGATCATTACCAATTCTTCTGACATCACTGTCGCATCATTTTGAAATCATTACCAATTCTTCTGACATCACTGTCGCATTTTTGAGATCTTTAGCAATTCTTCTGACATCACTGTAGCATTATTTTGAGGTTTGGAGCAACTCTTACTACATGACTGTCAGCATCACTTTGAGGTTGTTCGAAACACTTACTACATTACTGTAAGCATCACTGACTTGATTAGCAACTATCACTACATTACTGCTAGCATCATTTTGAGTTCATTAGCAATTCTTCCGACATCACTGTCGCAATATTTTGAGGTTCGTAGCAACATTTACTACATTACTGTCGCATTATTTTGAGGTTCGTAGCAACTCTTACTACATGACTGTCAGCATCACTTTGAGGTTATTCGAAACACTTACTACATCACTGTCAGCATCACTGAGTTGATATGCAACTATCACTACATGACTGTTAGCATCATTTTGAGGTTAGAAGCAACTTTTACTACATGACTGACAGCATCACTTTTAGGTTGTTCGAAACACTTACTACATTACTGTAAGCATCACTGAGTTAATTAGCAACTATCACTACATTACTGTTAGCATCATTTTGAGTTCATTAGCAATTCTTCCGACATCACTGTTGCAATATTTTGAGGTTCATAGCAACACTTACTACATGACTGTCAGCATCACTTTGAAGTTATTCGAAACTTTCACTCCAATACTTTTAGCATCATTTTGAGATCATTAGCAATTCTTCCGACATCACTGTCGCATTATTTTGAGGTTCGTAGCAACTGTTACTACATGACTGTCAGCATCACTTTGAGGTTATTTGAAACACTTACTACATTACTGTAAGCATCACTGAGTTGATTAGCAACGATCACTACATTACTGTTAACATCATTTTGAGTTCATGAGCAATTCTTCCGACATCACTGTCGCAATATTTTGAGGTTCGTAGCAACTTTTACTACATTACTGTCGCATTATTTTGAGGTTCGTAGCAACTCTTACTACATGACTGTCAGCATCACTTTGAGGTTATTCGAAACTTTCACTCCATTACTGTAAGCATCATTTTGAGTTCATTTGCAATTCTTACTACATCACTGTCGCATCATTTTGGGATCATTAGCAATTCTTCTGACATCACTGTCACATTATTTTGAGGTTCGTAGCAACTCTTACTATATTATTGTTTCATTATTTTAAGGTTTGTAGCAACTCTTACTACATTACTTTCAGCATCACTTTGAGTTTATTAGCAACTTTCACTACATTACTGTTAGCATCATTTTGAGTTTATGAGCAATTCTCACGACATCACTGTAGCATTGAATTGAGTTCATTAGCAACTCTTAGTAAATGACTGTCAGCATCACTTTGAGGTTATTCGAAATGTTAACTCAATTACTGCTAGCATCATTTTGAGTTCATTAGCAATTCTTACTAAATCACTGTCGCATCATTTTGAGATCTTTAGCAATTCTTCTTACATTACTGCCGCATTATTTTGAGGTTCGTAGCAACTCTTACTACATTACTTTCAGCATCACTGAGTTGAATAGGAACTATCACTACATTACTGATAGCATCTTATGGAGTTCATTAGCAATTCTTACGACATCACTGTCCCATCAGTTTGAGATCATTAACAATTCTTTTGACATTACTGTCGCATTACTTTAAGGTTCGTAGCAACCATTACTACATCACTGTCGCATCATTTTAGGATCATTCGCAATTCTTCTGAGATCACTGTCACATTATTTTGAGGTTCGTAGCAACTCTTACGACATTATTGTTGCAATATTTTAAGGTTTGTAGCAACTCTTACTACATTACTGTCAGCATCACTTTGAGTTTATTAGCAACTTTCACTACATTACTGTTAGCATCATTTTGAGTTCATTAGCAGCTATCACTACATTACTGTTAGCATCATTTTGAGTTTATTAGCAATTCTCACGACATCACTGTAGCTTTGAATTGAGTTCATTAGCAACTCTTACTAAATGACTGTCAGCATCACTTTGAGGTTGTTCGATACTCTTACTACATTACTGTAAGCACCACTGAGTTTCTTAGCAACTATCACTACATTATTTATAGCATCATCTTGTGTTCATTAGCAATTCTTCCGACATCACTGTCGCAATATTTTGAGGTTCATAGCAACTTTTACTACATGACTGTCGAATTATTTTGAGGTTTGTAGCAACACTTACGACATGACTGTCAGCATCACTTTGAGGTTATTTGAAACGTTCACTCCATTACTGTTAGCATCATTTTGAGTTCATGAGCAATTCTTTCTAAATCACTGTCGCATCATTTTGAGATCTTTAGCAATTCTTCCGACATCACTGTCGAATTATTTTGAGGTTCATAGCAACTCTTACTACATGACTGTCAGCATCACTTTGAGGTTATTCGAAACACTTACTACATTACTGTAAGCATTACTGACTTGATTAGCAACTATCACTACATGACTGTTAGCATCATTTTGAGTTCATTAGCAATTCTTCCGACATCAATGTCGCATCATTTTGAGATCATTAGCAATTCTTCTGACATCACTGTCACATCATTTTGAGGTTCGTAGCAACTCTTACTACATTATTGTTGCATTATTTTAAGGTTCGTAGCAACTCTTCCTACGTTACTGTCAGCATCACTTTGAGATCATTAACAATTCTTCCGACATCACTCTCGCATTATTTTGAGGTTCGTAGCAACTGTTACTACATGACTGTCAGCATAACTTTGAGGTTATTTGAAACACTTACTACATGACTGTAAACATCACTGAGTTGATTAGCAACTATCACTACATTACTTTTAGCATCATTTTAAGTTCATTAGCAATTCTTCCGACATCACTGTCGCAATATTTTGAGGTTCGTAGCAACTTTTACTACATTACTGTCGCATTATTTTGAGGTTCGTAGCAAATCTTAGTACATGACTGTCAGCATCACTTCTAGGTTATTCGAAACGTTCACTACATTACTGTTAGCATCATTTTGAGATCATTACCAATTCTTCTGACATCACTGTCGCATTATTTTGAGGTTCGTAGCAACTCCTACTACATGACTGTCAGCATCACTATGAGGTTGTTCAAAACACTTACTACATTACTGTAAGCATCACTGACTTAATTATTAACTATCACTACATTACTGTCGCATCATTTTGAGATCATTAGCAATTCTTCCGACATCACTGTCGCAATATTTTGAGGTTTGTAGCAACTTTTACTACATTACTGTCGCATTTTTTAAGGTTCGTAGCAACTCTTACTACATTACTGTCAGCATCACTTTGAGGTTATTCCAAACTTTCACTCCATTACTGTTAGCATCATTTTGAGATCATTACCAATTCTTCTGACATCACTGTCGCATCATTTTTAGATCTTTAGCAATTCTTCTGATATCACTGTCGCATTATTTTGAGTTTCGTAGCAACTCTTACTACATGACTGTCACCATCACTTTGAGGTTGTTCGAAACACTTACTACATTACTGTAAGCATCACTGACTTGATTAGCAACTATCACTACATGACTGTTGGCATCATTTTGAGTTCATTAGCAATTCTTCCGACATCACTGTCGCATTATTTTGAGGTTCGTAGCAACTCTTTCTACATGACTGTCAGCATCACTTTGAGGTTATTCGAAACACTTACTACATTACTGTAAGCATCACTGAGTTGATTAGCAACTATCACTACATTACTGTTAGCATCATTTTAAGTTCATTAGCAATTCTTCCGACATCACTGTCGCAATATTTTGAGGTTCGTAGCAACTTTTACGACATTACTGTAGCATTATATTGAGGTTCGTAGCAACTCTTACTACATGACTGTCAGCATCACTTTGAGGTTATTCGAAACACTTACTACATTACTGTAAGCATCACTGACTTGATTAGCAACTATCACTACATTACTGTTAGCATCATTTTGAGTTCATTAGCAGTTCTTTCGACATCACTTTTGCAATATTTCGAGGTTCGTAGCAACTTTTACGACATTACTGTAGCATTATATTGAGGTTCGTAGCAACTCTTACTACATGACTGTCAGCATCACTTTGAGGTTATTCGAAACACTTACTACATTACTGTAAGCATCACTGACTTGATTAGCAACTATCACTACATTACTGTTAGCATCATTTTGAGTTCATTAGCAATTCTTCCGACATTACTGTTAGCATCATTTTGAGTTCATTTGCAATTCTTCCGACATCACTGTCGCAATATTTTGAGGTTTTCGTTGCAACTTTTACTATATTACTGTCGCAGTATTTTGAGGTTCGTAGCAACTCTTACTACATGACTGTCAGCATCACTTTGAGTTTATTAGCAACTATCACTATATTACTGTTAGCATCATTTTGAGTTTATTAGCAATTCTTCCGAAATCACTGTCGCAATATTTTGAGGTTCGTAGCAACTATTAGTACATGACTTTCAGCATCACTTTGAGGTTATTCGAAACATTCACTCCAATACTGTTAGCATCATTTTGAGTTCATTAGCAATTCTTACTACATCACTTTCGCATCATTTTGAGATCATTAGCAATTCTTCCGACATCACTGTCGCATTATTTTGAGGTTCATAGCAACTCTTAAGACATGACTGTCAGCATCACTTTGAGGTTATTCGAAACACTTACGACATTACTGTAAGCATCACTGAGTTGATTACCAACTATCACTACATTACTGTTAGCATCATTTTGAGTTTATTAGCAATTCTTCCGACATCACTTTCGCAACATTTTGAGGTTCGTAGCAACTTTTACTACATTACTTTAGCATTATTTTGAGGTTCGTAGCAACACTTAATACATGACTCTCAGCATCACTTTGAGGTTATTCGAAGGTTTCACTCCATTACTGTTAGCACCATTTTGAGTTGTTGAGCAATTCTCACGACATCACTGTAGCATTAAATTGAGTTCATTAGCAACTCTTACTAAATGACTGTCAGCATCACTTTGAGGTTATTCGAAAGTTTCACTCCATTACTGTTAGCATCATCTTGAGTTCATTAGCAATTCTTCAGACATCACTGTCGCAATATTTTGAGGTTCGTAGCAACTTTTACTACATTACTGTCGCATTATTTTGAGGTTCGTAGCAACTCTTAGTACAAGACTGTAAGCATCACTTTGAGGTGTTTCGAAACACTTACTACATCACTGTGAGTATCACTGAGTTGATTTGCAACTATCACTACATTACTGTTAGCATCATTTTGAGGTTAGAAGCAACTTTTACTACATGACTGACAGCATCACTTTTAGGTTGTTCGAAACACTTACTACATTACTGTAAGCATCACTGAGTTAATTAGCAACTATCACTACATTACTGTTAGCATCATTTTGAGTTCATTAGCAATTCTTCCGACATAACTGTCGCAATATTTTGAGGTTCGTAGCAACACTTACTACATGACTGTCAGCATCACTTTGAGGTTGTTCGAAACACTTACTACATTACTGTAAGCATCACTGAGTTGATTAGCAACTATCACTACATTACTTTCAGCATCATTTTGAGTTTATTACCAACTATCACTACATTACTGTTAGCGTCATTTTGAGTTTATTAGCAATTCATAGACATCAATGTAGCATTAAATTGAGGTTAGTAACAACTCTTACTACATGACTGACAGCATCACTTTTTGTTTTTTTCGAAACACTTCCTACATTACTGTAAGCATCACTGAGTTAATTAGCAACTGTCACTACATTACTTTTTGCATCATCTTGAGTTCATTAGCAGTTCTTCCGACATCACTTTCGCAATATTTTGAGGTTCGTAGCAACTTTTACTACATTACTGTCGCATTATTTTGAGGTTCGTAGCAACACTTACTACATGACTGTCAGCATCACTTTGAGGTTATTCGAAACTTTCACTCCATTACTGTTAGCATCATTTTGAGTTCATTTGCAATTCTTACTACATCACTGTCGCATCATTTTGAGATCATTAGCAATTCTTCCGACATCACTGTCGCATTATTTTGAGGTTCGTAGCAACTCTTTCTACATGACTGTCAGAATCACTTTGAGGTTATTCGAAACACTTACTACATTACTGTAAGCATCACTGAGTTGATTAGCAACTATCACTACATTACTGTTAGCATCATCTTGAGTTCATTAGCAATTCTTCCGACATCACTGTCGCAATATTTTGAGGTTCGTTGCAACTTTTTCTACATTACTGTCGCATTATTTTGAGGTTCGTAGCAACACTTACTACATGACTGTCAGCATCACTTTGAGGTTATTCGAAAGTTTCACTCCATTACTGTTAGCATCATTTTGAGTTCATTAGCAATTCTTACTACATCAGTTTCACATCTTTTTGAGATCATTAGCAGTTCTTCCGACATCACTGTCGCAATATTTTGAGGTTCGTAGCAACTCTTACTATATTATTGTTGCATTATTTTAAGGTTCGTCGCAACTCTTACTGCATGACTGTCAGCATCACTTTGAGTTTATTAGCAACTATCACTACATTACTGTTAGCATCATTTTGAGTTCATGAGCAATTCTCACGACATCACTGTCGCAATATTTTGAGGTTCATAGCAACACTTACTACATGACTGTCAGCATCACTTTGAGGTTATTTGAAACTTTCACTCCATTACTGTTAGCATCATTTTGAGTTAATTCGCAATTCTTACTACATCACTGTCGCATCATTTTGAGATCATTAGCGATTCTTCCGACATCACTGTCGCATTATTTTGAGGTTCGTAGAAACTCCTACAACATGACTGTCAGCATCACTTTGAGGTTGTTCGAAACTCTTACTACATTACTGTAAGCATCACTTTGAGTTTATTCGCAACTATCACTACACTACTGTTAGCATCATTTTGAGTTTATTAGCAATTCATAGACATCACTATAGCATTTAATTGAGGTTAGTAGAAACTCCTACAACATGACTGTCAGCATCACTTTGAGGTTGTTCGAAACTCTTACTACATTACTGTAAGCATCACTGAGTTCATTAGCAACTATCACTACATTATTGTTAGCATCATCTTGAGTTCATTAGCAATTCTTACGACATCACTGTCCCATCAGTTTGAGATCATTACCAATTCTTCTGACATCACTGTCGCATTATTTTGAGGTTCGAAGCAACTCTTACTTCTTTACTTTTGCATTTTTTTAAGGTTCATAGCAACCCTTACTACATGACTGTCAGAATCACTTTGAGTATGTTCGAAGCACTTACTATATTACTATCAGCATCACTTTGAGTTAATTAGCAACTATCACTACATTACTGTTAGCATCATTTTGAGTTCATTACCAATTCTTCTGACATCACTGTCGCATTATTTTGAGGTTAGTAGCAACTCTTACTACATGACTGTCAGCATCACTTTGAGGTTGTTCGAAACACTTACTACATGACTGTAAGCATCACTGACTTGATTAGCAACTATCACTACATTACTGCTAGCATCATTTTGAGTTCATTAGCAATTCTTCCGACATCACTGTCGCAATATTTTGAGGTTCGTATCAACTTTTACTACATTAATGTCGCATTATTTTTAGGTTCGTAGCAACACTTAGTACATGACTGTCAGCATCACTGTGAGGTTATTCGAAACGTTCACTCCATTACTGCTAGCATCATTTTGAGTTCATTAGCAATTCTTACTAAATCACTGTCGCATCATTTTGAGATCTTTAGCAATTCTTCTGACATCACTGTCGCATTATTTTGAGGTTCGTAGCAATTCTGACTACATTATTGTTGCATTATTTAAAGGTTCGTAGCAACTCTTACTACATTACTTTCAGCATCACTTTGAGTTTATTAGCAACTATCACGACATTACTGTTAGCATAATTTTGAGGTTAGCAGCAACTGTTACTACATGACTGACAGCATCACTTTTTGTTTTTTCGAAACACTTCCTACATTACTGTAAGCATCACTGAGTTAATTAGCAACTTTCACTACATTACTGTTAGCATCATTTTGAGTTCATTAGCAATTCTTCCGACATCACTGTCGCAATATTTTGAGGTTCGTAGCAACTTTTACTACATTACTGTCGCATTATTTTGAGGTTCGTAGCAACTCTTCGTACATGACTGTCAGCATCACTTTGAGGTTATTCGAAACACTTACTACATTACTGTAAGCATCACTGAGTTGATTAGCAACTATCACTACATTACTGTTAGCATCATTTTGAGTTCATTAGCAATTCTTACTACATCAGTGTCGCATCATTTTGAGATCATTAGCAATTCTTCCGACATCACTGTCACATTATTTTGAGGTTCGTAGCAACTCTTACTACATTATTGTTGCATTATTTTAAGGTTCGTAGCAACTCTTACTACATTACTGTCAGCATCACTTTGAGTTTATTCGCAACTATCACTACATTACTGTTCGCATCATTTTGAGTTCATGAGCAATTCTCACGACATCACTGTAGCATTAAATTGAGTTCATTTGCAACTCTTACTAAATGACTGTCAGCATCACTTTGAGGTTGTTCGAAACTCTTACTACATTACTATAAGCATCACTGACTTGATTAGCAACTATCACTACTAACTGTTAGCATCATCTTGAGTTCATTGGCAATTCTTCCGACATCACTGTCGCAATATTTTGAGGTTCATAGCAACTTTTACTACATTACTGTCGCATTATTTTGAGGTTCGTAGCAACACTTACTACATGACTGTAAGCATCACTTTGAGGTTATTTTGAAAGTTTCACTCCATTACTCCTCGCATCATTTTGAGATCATTAGCAATTCTTACGACATCACTGTCGCATTATTTTTTAGGTTCGTAGCAACTCTTACTACATGACGGTCAGCATCACTTTGAGGTTATTCGAAACGTTCACTCCATTACTGTTAGCATCATTTTGAGTTCATTAGCAATTCTTACTAAATCACTGTCGCATCATTTTGAGATCTTTAGCAATTCTTCTGACGTCACTGTCGCATTATTTTGAGGTTCGTAGCAACTCTTACTACATGACTGTCACCATCACTTTGAGGTTATTCGAAACACTTACTACATTACTGTAAGCCTCACTGAGTTGATTAGCAACTATCACTACATTACTGTTAGCATCATTTTTATTTCATTAGCAATTCTTCCGACATCACTGTCGCAATATCTTGAGGTTCGTAGCAACTTTAACTACATTACTGTCGCATTATTTTGAGGTTTGTTGCAACACTTACTACATGACTGTCAGCATCACTTTGAGGTTATTTTGAAAGTTTCACTCCATTACTGTTCGCATCATTTTGAGTTCATTAGCAATTCTAACTACATCACTGTCGCATCAGTTTGAGATCATTAGCAATTCTTCCGACATCACTGTCGCAATATTTTAAGGTTCGTAGCAACTCTTACTACATGACTGTCAGCATCACTTTGAGGTTATTCGAAAAGTTCACTCCATTACTGGTAGCATCATTTTGAGATCATTACCAATTCTCACGACATCACTGTAGCATTAAATTGAGTTCATGAGCAACTCTTACTAAATGACTGTCAGCATCACTTTGAGGTTGTTCGAAACTCTTACTACATTACTATTAGCATCACTGACTTGATTAGCAACTATCACTACATTACTGTTAGCATCATCTTGAGTTCATTGGCAATTCTTCCGACATCACTGTCGCAATATTTTGAGGTTCATAGCAACTTTTACTACATGACTGTCGCATTATTTTGAGGTTCGTAGCAACACTTACTACATGACTGTAAGCATCACTTTGAGGTTATTTTGAAAGTTTCACTCCATTACTCCTAGCTTCATTTTGAGTTCATTTGCAATTCTTACTACATCAGTGTCGCATCATTTTGAGATCATTAGCAATTCTTCCGACATCACTGTCGCATTATTTTGAGGTTCGTAGCAACTCTTAGTACAAGACTGTCAGCATCACTTTGAGGTTATTCGCAACGTTCACTCCATTACTGTTAGCATCATTTTGAGCTCATTAGCAATTCTTACTAAATCACTGTCGCATCATTTTGAGATCTTTAGCAATTCTTCTGACGTCACTGTCGCATTATTTTGAGGTTCGTAGCAACTCTTACTACATGACTGTAACCATCACTTTGAGGTTATTCGAAACACTTACTACATTACTGTAAGCCTCACTGAGTTGATTAGCAACTCTCACTATATTACTGTAAGCATCACTTTGAGTTTATTAGCAACTATCACTAAATTACTGTTAGCATCATTTTGAGTTTATGAGCAATTATCACGACATCACTGTCGCAATATTTTGAGGTTCATAGCAACACTTACTACATGACTGTCAGAATCACTTTGAGTTTATTAGCAACTATCACTACATTACTGTTAGCATCATTTTGAGTTCATTAGCAATTCTTACTACATCAGTGTCGCATCATTTTGAGATCATTAGCAATTCTTCCGACATCACTGTCGCATTATTTTGAGGTTCGTAGCAACTTTAACTACATTACTGTCGCATTATTTTGAGGTTCGTAGCAAATCTTTGTACATGACTGTCAGCATCACTTTGAGGTTATTCGAAACACTTACTAGATTTCTGTAAGCATCAATGAGTTGATTAGCAACTATCACTACATTACTGTTAGCATCATCTTGAGTTCATGAGCAATTCTTCCGACATCACTGTCGCAATATTTTGAGGTTCGTAGCAACTTTTACTGCATTACTTTCGCATTATTTTGAGTTTTGTAGCAACACTTACTACATGACTGTCAGCATCACTTTGAGGTTATTCGAAAGTTTCACTCCATTACTGTTAGCATCATCTTTAGTTCATGAGCAATTCTTCCGACATCACTGTCGCAATATTCTTAGGTTTGTAGCAACTTTTACGACATTACTGTCGCATTATTTTTAGGTCCGTAGCAACTCTTAGTACATGACTGTCAGCATCACTTTGAGGTTATTCGAAACGTTCACTCCATTACTGTTAGCATCATTTTGAGTTCATTAGCAATTCTTCCGACATCACTGTCGCAATATTTTGAGGTTCGTAGTAACGTTTACTACATTACTGTCGCATTATTTTGAGGTCCGTAGCAACTCTTACTACATGACTGTCAGCATCACTTTGAGGTTATTCGAAACACTTACTACATGACTGTCAGCATCACTTTGAGGTTATTTGAAAGTTTCACTCCATTACTGTTATTATCATTTTGAGTTCATTAGCAATTCTTTCTACATCAATGTCGCATCATTTTGAGATCATTAGCAATTCTTCCGACATCACTGTCGCAATATTTTGAGGTTCGTAGCAACTCTTACTACATTATTGTTGCACTATTTTAAGGTTCGCAGCAACTCTTACTACATTACTGTCAGCATCACTTTGAGTTTATTAGCAACTATCACTACATTAGTGTTAGCATCATTTTGAGTTGTTGAGCAATTCTCACGACATCACTGTAGCATTAAATTGAGTTCATTAGCAACTCTTCCTAAATGACTGTCAGCATCACTTTGAGGTTGTTCGAAACTCTTTCTACATTACTGTAAGCATCACTGAGTTTCTTTGCAACTATCACTACATTACTGTTAGTATCATCTTGAGTTCATTAGCAGTTCTTCCGACATCACTTTTGCAATATTTTGAGGTTCGTAGCAACTTTTACTACATTACTGTCGCATTATTTTGAGGTTTGTAGCAACACTTACTACATGACTGTCAGCATCACTTTGAGGTTATTCTAAAGTTTCACTCCATTACTGTTCGCATCATCTTGACTTCATGAGCAATTCTTCCGACATCACTGTCGCAATATTTTGAGGTTCGTAGCAACTCTTCCTACATGACTGTCACCATCACTTTTGAGGTTATTCGAAACACATACTACATTACTGTAAGCATCACTGACTTGATTAGGAACTATCACTACATTACTGTTTGCATCATTTTGAGTTCATTAGCAATTCTTACTACATCACTGTCGCATCATTTTGAGATCATTAGCAATTCTTCTGACATCACTGTCGCAATATTTTGAGGTTCGTAGCAACTCTTACTACATTATTGTTGCATTATTTTAAGGTTCGTAGCAACTCTTACTACATTACTGTCAACATCACTTTGAGTTCATTAGCAACTATCACTACATTACTGTTAGCATCATTTTGAGTTGTTGAGCAATTCTCACGACATCACTGTCGCATTGAATTGAGTTCATTAGCAACTATTAATAAATGACTGTCAGCATCACTTTGAGGTTTTTCGAAACTCTTACTACATTAAAGTAAGCATCACTGAGTTGATTAGCAACTATCACTACATTACTGTAAGCATCATTTTAAGTTCATTAGCAATTCTTACTACATTACTGTTAGCATCATTTTGAGTTCATTAGCAATTCTTCCGACATCACTGTCGCAATATTTTGAGGTTCGTAGCAACGTTTACTACATTACTGTCGCATTATTTTGAGGTCCGTAGCAACTCTTACTACATGACTGTCAGCATCACTTTGAGGTTATTCGAAACACTTACTACTTTACTGTAAGCACCACTGAGTTGATTAGCAACTATCACTACATTACTGTTAGCATCATTTTGAGTTCATTAGCAATTCTTCCGACATCACTGTCGCAATATTTTGAGGTTCGTAGCAACTTTTACTACATTACTGTCGCATTATTTTGAGGTTCGTAGCAACACTTACTACATGACTGTAAGCATCACTTTGAGGTTATTTGAAAGTTTCACTCCATTACTGTTAGCATCATTTTGAGTTCATTTGCAATTCTTACTACATCACTGTCGCATCATTTTGAGATCATTAGCAATTCTTACGACATCACTGTCGCAATATTTTGAGGTTCGTAGCAACTCTTACTACATTATTGTTGCATTATTTAAAGGTTCGTAGCAACTCTTACTACATTACTGTCAGCATCACTTTGAGTTTATTAGCAACTATCACTACATTACTGTTAGCATAATTTTGAGTTGTTGAGCAATTCTCACGACATCACTGTAGCATTAAATTGAGTTCATTAGCAACTCTTACTAAATGACTGTCAGCATCACTTTGAGGTTGTTCGAAACTCTACATTACTGTAAGCATCACTGAGTTTCTTAGCAACTATCACTACATTACTGTTAGCATCATCTTGAGTTCATTAGCAATTCTTCCGACATCACTGTCGCAATATTTTGAGGTTCGTCGCAACTTTTACTACATTACTGTCGCATTATTTTGAGGTTCGTAGCAACTCTTACTACATGACTGTCAGCATCACTTTGAGGTTATTCGAAAGTTTCACTCCATTACTGTTAGCATCATCTTGAGTTCATTAGCAATTCTTCCGACATCACTGTCGCAATATTTTGAGGTTCGTAGCAACTTTTACTACATTACTGTCGCATTATTTTGAGGTTCGTAGCAACTCTTAGTACATGACTTTCAGCATCACTTTGAGGTTATTCGAAACGTTCACTCCATTACTTTTAGCATCATTTTGAGTTCATTAGCAATTCTTCTGACATCACTGTCGCATCATTTTGACATCTTCAGCAATTCTTCTGACATCACTGTCGCATTATTTTGAGGTTCGTAGCAACTCTTACTACATGACTGTCAGCATCACTTTGAGGTTGTTCGAAACACTTACTACATTCCTCTAAGCATCACTGAGTTTATTAGCAACTATCACTAAATTACTGTTAGCATCATTTTGAGTTCAATAGCAATTCTTCTGACATCACTGTCGCATTATTTTGAGGTTCGTAGCAACTCTTAGTACATGACTGTCAGCATCACTTTGAGGTTATTCGAAACGTTCACTCCATTACTGTTAGTATCATTTTGAGTTCATTAGCAATTCTGACTAAATCACTGTCGCAATATTTTGAGGTTCGTAGCGACTTTTACTACATTACTTTTGCATTATATTGAGGTTCGTAGCAACTCTTACTAAATTACTCTCAGCATTACTTTGAGGTTATTTGAAACACTTACTACATTACTGTAAGCATCACTGACTTGATTAGCAACTATCACTACGTTACTGTTAGCATCATTTTGAGTTCATTAGCAATTCTTCCGACATCACTGTCGCAATATTTTGAGGTTCGGAGCAACTTTTACTTCATTACTGTCGCATTATTTTGAGGTTCGTAGCAACTCTTACTACATGACTGTCAGCATCACTTTGAGGTTATTTTGAAAGTTTCACTCCATTACTGTTAGCATCATTTTGAATTCATTAGCAATTATTACGACATCACTGTCGCATCATTTTGAGATCATTAGCCATTCTTCCGACATCACTGTCGCAATATTTTGAGGTTCGTAGCAACTCTTACTACATTATTGTTGCATTATTTTAAGGTTCGTAGCAACTCTTACTACATTACTGTCAGCATCACTTTGAGTTTATTAGCAACTATCACTACATTACTGTTAGCATCATTTTAAGTTTATTAGCAATTCATAGACATCACTGTCGCATCATTTTGAGATCATTAGCAATTGTTCCGACACCACTGTCGCATTATTTTGAGGTTCGTAGCAACTCTTAGTACAAGACTGTCAGCATCACTTTGAGGTTATTCGAAACATTCACTCCATTACTGTTAGCATCATTTTGAGTTCATGAGCAATTCTTACTACATCACTGTCGCATCTTTTTGAGATCATTAGCAATTCTTCCGACATCACTGTCGCATTATTTTGAGGTTCGTAGCAACTCTTACTACAAGACTGTCAGCATCACTTTGAGGTTATTCGAAACATTCACTCCATTACTGTTAGCATCATTTTGAGTTCATGAGCAATTCTTACTACATCACTGTCGCATCATTTTGAGATCATTAGCAATTCTTCCGACATCACTGTCGCATTATTTTGAGGTTCGTAGCAACTCTTACTACAAGACTGTCAGCATCACTTTGAGGTTATTCGAAACGTTCACTCCATTACTGTTAGCATCATTTTGAGTTCATGAGCAATTCTTACTACATCACTGTCGCATCTTTTTGAGATCATTAGCAATTCTTCCGACATCACTGTCGCATTATTTTGAGGTGCGTAGCAACTCTTACTACAAGACTGTCAGCATCACTTTGAGGTTATTCGAAACGTTCACTCCATTACTGTTAGCATCATTTTGAGTTCATGAGCAATTCTTACGAAATCACTTTCGCATCATTTTGAGATCTTTAGCAATTCTTCTGACATCACTGTCGCATTATTTTGAGGTTCGAAGCAACTCTTCCTACATGACTGTCACCATCACTTTTGAGGTTATTCGAAACACTTACTACATTACTGTAAGCATCACTGAGTTGATTAGCAACTATCACTACATTACTGTTAGCATCATTTTAAGTTCATTAGCAATTCTTCCGACATCACTGTCGCAATATTTTGAGGTTCGTAGCGACTTTTACTACATTACTGTCACATTATATTGAGGTTCGTAGCACCTATCACTACATTACTGTTAGCATCATTTTAAGTTCATTAGCAATTCTTCCGACATCACTGTCGCAAAATTTTGAAGTTCGTAGCGACTTTTACGACATTACTGTCGCATTATTTTGAGGTTCGTAGCAACTCTTACGACATGACTGTCAGCATCACTTAGAGGTTATTCGAAACACTTACTACATTCCGGTAAGCATCACTGAGTTGATTAGCAACTATCACTACATTACTGTTAGCATCATTTTGAGTTCATTAGCAATTCCTACGACATCACTGTCGCAATATTTTGAGGGTAGTAGCAACTCTTACTACATGACTTTCAGTATCATTTGAAATTGTTCGAAACACTTACTACATTACTGTCAGCATCACTGAGTTTATTAGCAACTATCACTACATTACTGTTAGCATCATTTTGAGTTCATTAGCAATTCTGACTCCATCACTGTCACATCATTTTGAGATCATGAGCAATTCTTCTGACATCACTGTCGCATTTTTTGGAGGTTCGTAGCAACTCTTACTACATGACTGTCAGCATCACTTTGAGGTCGTTCGAAACTTTCACTTCATTACTGAAAGAATCACTGAGTTGATAGCAACTATCACTACATTACTGTTAGCATCATTTTGAGTTTATTAGCAATTTTTTCTCCATCACTGTCGCATCATTTTGAGATCATTGGCAATGTTTCCAACATCACTGTCGCATTATTTTGAGGTTCGTAGCAACTTTTACTACATTACTGTCGCATTATTTTGAGGTTCGTAGCAACACTTACTACATGACTGTAAGCATCACTTTGAGGTTATTTGAAAGTTTCACTCCATTACTGTTAGCATCATTTTGAATTCATTAGCAATTCTTACTACATCACAATTGCATCATTTTGAGATCATTAGCAATTCTTCCGACATCACTGTCGCATTATTTTGAGGTTCGTAGCAACTTTTAGTACATGACTGTCAGCATCACTTTGAGGTTTTTCGAAACGTTCACTCCATTACTGTTAGCATCATTTTGAGTTCATTAGCAATTCTTACTAAATCACTGTCACATCATTTTGAGATCATTTGCAATTCTTCTGACATCACTGTCACATTATTTTGAGGTTCGTAGCAACTCTTACTACATTATTTTTGCATTATTTTAAGGTTCGTAGCAACTCTTACTACATTACTGTCAGCATCACTTTGAGTTTATTAGCAACTATCACTACATTACTGTTAGCATCATTTTGAGTTTATGAGCAATTCTCACGACATCACTGTAGCATTGAATTGAGTTCATTAGCAACTCTTACTAAATGACTGTCAGCATCACTTTGAGGTTGTTCGAAACTCTTACTACATTTCTGTAAGCATCACTGAGTTTCTTAGCAACTATCACTTCATGACTGTTAGCATCATCTTGAGTTCATTAGCAATTCTTCCGACATCACTGTCGTATTTATTTTTAGGTTCGTAGCAACTTTAACTACATTACTGTCGCATTATTTTGAGGTTCGTAGCAACTCTTAGTACATGACTGTCAGCATCACTTTGAGGTTATTCGAAACATTCACTCCATTACTGTTAGCATCATTTTGAGTTCATTAGCAATTCTTACTACATTACTGTTAGCATCATTTTGAGATCATTAGCAATTCTTCCGACATCACTGTCGCAATATTTTGAGGTTCGTAGCAACTCTTACTACATTACTGTTACATTATTTTAAGGTTCGTAGCAACTCTTACTACATTACTGTCAGCATCACTTTGAGTTTATTAGCAACTATCACTACATTACTGTTAGCATCATTTTGAGTTGTTGAGCAATTCTCACGACATCACTGTAGCATTAAATTGAGTTCATTAGCAATTCTTCCGACATCACTGTCGCATTTTTTGGAGGTTCGTAGCAACTCTTACTACATTATTGTTGCATTATTTTAAGGTTCGTAGCAACTCTTACTACATGACTGTCAGCATCACTTTGAGGTTATTCGAAACTTTCACTTCATTACTGAAAGAATCACTGAGTTTATAGCAACTATCACTACATTACTGTTAGCATCATTTTGAGTTTATTAGCAATTCTTACTCCATCACTGTCGCATCATTTTGAGATCATTGGCAATGTTTCCAACATCACTGTCGCATTATTTTGAGGTTCGAAGCAACTCTTACTACATCACTGTCAGCATTACTTTGAGGTTATTCGAAACTTTCACTACATTACTGTTAGCATCATTTTGAATTCATCAGCAATTCTTCCAACATCACTGTATCATTATTTTGTGGTTAGTAGCAACTCTTACTGCATGACTGTCAGCATCACTTTGAGTTTATTAGCAACTATCACTACATTACTGTTAGCATCATTTTGAGTTCATTCGCAATTTTTACAACATCATTGTCGCATTATTTTGAGGTTCGTAGCAACTCTTCCTCCATTACTTTCGCATCATTTTGAGATCATGAGCAATTCTTCCGACATCACTGTAGCATTATTTTGAGGTTTTGAGGTACCTTTGTTTGTAACCTCGTCCCCACTGATCCTGGATCTGCTCGACGTTCCTGCCTTTTAAAAGGAAGGTTTTCATCACCACTGTTGCAGGATGTGCTGCTGATGGAGAATTGTTGGGTGGAGGTTCATTGAAGGAGTTTGGTGCTGGACCTGCTCTACTAGTAAAGAGACATGAGAGAACTTTGTTGTGATTTGGTGCAATACAAATAAAAATGACTTGACCAGTGTCATTTGTGGTCTTTTGTTAATTGCATGTCACATGAAATTATTATTGGTCACTTTTCTAGCAACAGTCTCACAGCGTCAAGACAAGAACACTTCTACTTTTGATGATGACAGTTTGTTCAACACTAAACTTCAACCAGTCCCATGTTGTCAAACACTGGAACCTCCACAGCACCTGAACAGGGACTTGAACCCTGGACCCTCAGATTAAAAGTCTGATGCTCTACCGTCTGAGCTCCTCAGGCTCTTTCTACAGCATTGAGACAGGAACAGAAACACCTGTGAAGGTCAAACTGATGCTTTCTTGACTTGTTGAGTCCTCCATGTTGAAGTCCACCATGCTTTTGATTGGCTCTGATTCTCTGTGGAAAAATCCAACAAGAGGCTCCAAAAATGTCCTGAATGTCACAAGAATGCACAGGACAAGATTTTAGTTTCCTTCATGTCTGCAGTTCCTCCACTGGAAAGTAAAGTCAATGCTGCTCCTCTGCTGAAACCTGGGATCGGACCAGGGACCTTTAGATCTTCAGTCTAAGGCTCTCCCAACTGAGCTGGTTCAGTTCTGAGGGAGGGCCCTGCTTCTCTCATTTATAATCTCTTCCACTCTCACTGGACCTTAGAGAGGATTGGAGCTTCTGAAGTCCTGACACATTGAACAGTTCTCCAGGACCAAACTGAACGAACTGAAGAAGCTTCTTGGAACTCTAAACTTCTTAACTCTCCTTCTCCAAGAACTGTGCCTGGACGAAGGCCGTTTCCAGCTGTCCTTCAAGCTGACGAGGGCCAAGTTTGATGACCTGTTTGTGAGGATATCAAGAATGGACACCAACTACAGGCTCCAGGTCCGTTGACATGACTTCCCTGCCACCAGGGGAATGTCAGTGCTGACAGGCTCTCTGGACTCATTGTCATGAGAATTTGTCACATCAGTTGAATATCTTCACATACGTGAATTCATTGAAGGAGTGTGGTTCTGGACCTGCTCTACCTGTCAAGTGTCTTGAGATAACTTTTGTTGTGATGTGGCACAATATAAATAACATTGACTCGACAATAAATCGACTCTTTCCCCAACCATTTAAAGCAAACAGCCGTTCCCACTGATCCTGGATCTGCGCAACGTTCCTGCTTTTCAAAAGGAAAATTGTCATCATTGCTTTTGCAGGATGTGCTGGCTGATGGAGAATTGTTGGCTATAAACTCACTGAACTCAGTCCAAGTCAGTAGTTTTGAGCAAACTCATGACTCCTGATGTTTAACTCAATTGTTTGTTTAACACAGAGATCCAGGTGTA
Source organism: Aulostomus chinensis (assembly GCF_037954235.1). NCBI lineage: Eukaryota > Metazoa > Chordata > Actinopteri > Syngnathiformes > Aulostomidae > Aulostomus > Aulostomus chinensis. The sequence goes on along the minus strand of NC_141320.1, from coordinate 50,643,190 downwards.
GTTCCTCTATGTTCATCCACTAAACTAGAATAGAGTTCTCCTCTTTCCATGGTGGAACAAAGAAGGGGGAGGGTCAATAAGAATATGATCTTTGGACGTTACAGCATCTAAAGACTCAAATCCATATTTCAGGATACATATTTGAGAGGGAGGAAACAGTGATGGGAGGCTGGAGGCTTGAAGGGCTTGATTTCTAGCGGCCAGTGAAGCCACCTTTTGCTGGCTGAGTCCCAGAGACTCATGGAGGCTCTTTGTGGAGGATTTCCACGAGAGAGTCCAGCATCGAAACTTGTTAGTTTCCTGTCAATTGAGTCCAGGATGTCCCCGAGGTCCTTATTGGGTGATGAGGGTGCGCTGGACGGTCGGCTTCTTTTGGGAAGTGGGGTCGCCACGTTACCGGTCCTCCCCACGACGGGTCGGTGGCAGCACTCGTCTACGTTCCCCTGCAGACTTTCTGCGGTTCCTTCTTCCAGATTTTATTGATGAGGATTGTTGTGGATGAGAGAATTGAAAATTCTTACTGCAGTTTGAAGTTTTGATGATTCAAACTGTGTAGATTGGCGTTAAGAAGTTAGCTTGTTAGGATAAATTCAGGTGTGAGCCACCACACTGAATCAGGCACAGGTAGGACGTTCACCCTGACATGGAACATCAACAGCTTAACGTTGCTGGCAGGACTCCAACCTGAGCAGGGACACCCCAATGGATTTCTAGTCCATCGCCTTCACCACTCGGCCACAACGACCACATTCACACACACATTTGAAGAGGATGGATATTCACAAAATGATCTTAATTTCTGTCACAAGCCCATTTGTGTGAGGTCCTATTTTCTCTTTTTCAGCATTCCTTTGTTTCCAGGTCTCTAATAAGTGCAGAATTACAAAGACAAGCAAGCTGGATCCATCCTGGGCAGGTGATAGGAGCCATTGACCACTGGCCAGAGACCCTGGCACAGACGTTGGGGGTGGTGACAGAGAGCATTTCTACAATTATATTCTAGATTTATAGAATTCTACAATCCTACAATTTCATTGAGCAGACGCTTTTGTCCACAGCCACGTACGTACATCACATGTATAGAATATATATGTTCCTCTTTCATCGACTGATTAACCACAAAATGCAGTCAAATGCCAGTAAATTCTGAGCATTTATTAATTATTCATGATTATTCATTATTTTTGAATCCATTTTCACGGTCACTCTTCTGTTCATTTTCAGTTTGATTCATAAAAATGAACAAACTTTGACGTGTTTTCTTCTCTTGTGTGTCAACAACTTTGGATTGGGAATCTCCTGACAGACTGAGACCAGGAGGAAGTGTTGTTGGTGAGTTTGGCCCCTGAGCTCAAGACAGTTGGGACCAATAAAGGACAGCTTCAAATGCAGCTGTGAAGCCTCATTGTCAGCTGGGAGGAACGACAGGTGTCTCCCTCTAGTGGCTCCTCACAGCAACACCAGCCTCATTTCATTCACATGCATCCACCACCTCACTACCAAAGGCCAGTTGGGCCTGGACAGACAGGAGAGTTTCAAGTGTTGGACAAAGGTCTTTAAGATGTTCTTATTAATTCTATAACATCTGAGATTAAAATCTATGGAATTACAACCAACAAGCAGCCAAACACCTGATCAGATGCTCCTTCATCAGGCTGAGAAGAATCAATCTAAACTGGGATGAAGAAAATTAACTGAGAGGAGAAACCTCCTGATTGGCTGACATGGACCCACCTGATCCATGTCAGCCTTGCTGGAGCAGAAAGAGGTGGATCAGAGGAATCAGTGGATCAAGACTCAGGTGGCAGATGAAGAATCTCTTTATTCACAATGGAGTCAGAGAAATCTTCCAACGTGAGAGAACGTGACAGACCATTTTATACTGAAGACAGGCTGTGTGTGTGTGTGTGTGTGTGTGTGTGTGTGTGTGTGTGTGTGCGTGCGTGCGTGCGTGCGTGCGTGCGTGCGTGCGTGTGTGTGTGTGTGTGTGCAGACTTTTCCCTGGAACAACGTTTTTTTATTTGAAGCAAGAAAGCAAGAGCCTCCAGATCAAAGTCAGAATTGATGATGATGTCATCAGGGCTTTGATAGTGTATTTATTTGTACCTAGAATTCTGTCTTTGATCTCAGGAGGACATGAGAGAAACTCAACTTTAAAAAGTATATGAGAGCATTCAGCTTGGTTAGAAAACATTTTGACTGTTCAACAGTAGAGTTTGTTAGAAACAGTTTACAACACTCAGAATTAAATTGAAGATACAAAAACCTTCCACACTTAAATCCTGTCTCTAACTTCAAACTGGGGATGAACATTTTTATAATCAATCTGTCTCTATGTGATGGCCCTGCCATGGACTGGTGACCTGTCCAGGATAAACCCCGCCCCTCACCTGAGGGATAGGCTCCACCCCCACGAACCATTGCAGATCATCAATAACCAAAGCTACTAAGGAGGATTACAGAGTTTGGGAGTCAGTGACTTAATAGAGTCTAACAAAGGGTTGGACCTGAATGAGACAGTCACCCTTCAACATGGGGCCATGGCAGAGTGAACCAAGAACACTACAATGGGGGTGAGAGTGGAGCCATGATGGATTCACAGTTCATCACCTCCACCATCATGTGGACCACCTGATCACCTCTCCCTCAACCTCTAAATAACTCATTCCCTGACCAGGAATCAAACCCAGGCCGCGGCGGTGAAAGCGCTAAATCCTAGCCTCGAGACCATCAGGGACCACACTGAGCTCTCCAACAACAGAGACTATAGACAATGACTCAAGAACACAGGACTCTGTGGTCTCAGCTTGAGATGCAGAGGGTCCACCAAGACCACCAGACACCTCAGCCCCCTAAAGACAGTCCACCCCCAGGATCCTGCCCCCTCTGCTCCAACTCAGCCCTCCATTCATAACGTGACTTTCGCTACATCCGAACTGCCAAGTACCAACCTACGTCCTCCTGCTACAACCTGAACATGGCGGCACCAATCAGACACCCAAGAAGATTGGTGGGGAAGCACGACCTCTGCTGGCAGAGCACAGACACCGCAATTAGGTACACAGCACCAACGAAAGCCCCACCTGCTGGCCTGACTGTGGTACTGCACTCCACTCTGAACAAACCCTTCACTCATTCTCTATTATTAAGCACGTTAACGCACCTGTAAAGGTGTGTTCACATTATATACATATTATATATTTATGCTTGGCCGTTTTTGATGAACTTGGGCGGTACTCTGGCGCAGGGATGAGGTCATGGAGCTGATCTGGGAGCAGTCCTGATGTTAAATGCTGTGATGAAGGACAGTGTGGAGGAAAAATGAGTCAAATTTAAATTGTCAACAGTTTAACGTTGTTGGCAGGACTCCAACCTGAGCAGGGAGACCCCAATGGATTTCTAGTCCATCGCCTTCACCACTCGGCCACAACGACCACATTCACACACTTTTGTAGGAGACTGAAATTAGACAATGAAAGTTCATGTCAGCACAGTCAAATATTTTTTTGTCCTCTCTCAAAGACAAACTATTTGTGTGTGTGTGTGTGTGTGTGTGTGTGTGTGTGTGTCAGTGTTGTGACTGAGCAGTGAAGAAGACGACCTTCTGACTCCATTTTCTTTGTTGCTCTTCTATCAGTTCCTCAGTTTCTCTCATCAAGTGAAGCAGCTTTGACAGGTTTACTTCTCTGTGTGTTCACAACTTTGGTCTTTAAACTCCTGACAAACTCACCACGTCACACATTTGGTGAATTAAAGCAACAAATAATGACATCATGATGATTCAGGTTAGGGGGGCACGGCCTGGAGGCAGAGTGGCCGTCTAGCAGAGTTGCTGGTTCAGTTCTCACTTCAGCTGGTGACCATGTTGAAGTGTCCTTGAGCAAGACACTGAGCCCCTCATTGCTCCTGATGACCAGCATCCAAGACCAACAAGCTTCTGATTGGCTCTGATTCTCTGAGGCAAAGTCCAACACAGGAAACAGAAAATCTTGAGGTTGTCTCACATTTTTTAAAGAAACACAGCACAGGACAGTGATAGGAGGCTTGTTTCCTTGATGTGGGCTTCACCTCCACTGTTGTCCACATTTAAATGCTGGCTGATGCTGGTCCCCTGTTGAAACCTGGACCAGACCAGGGACCTTCAGACCTTCAGTCTAACGCTGTTCCAGCATTGGATGAAAGAGACTGGTGCTCTCATCTTCTTCAACACTGACTTGTTCTACCAGGACAAGAGAATCTGAGCTTGGATGTCATTTAGCAGTCAAAGGCTTGTTAAACTGGTCAACATCAGCTGGTGTTCACTCTGATGATGTAGCGATGGTCTGGATTCTTCCTTCTGGAGCACCAAGCTGCTGGGAAGAAGCCTGATGATGTCAGAGTTGTGTTCAGTGGCTCCTGCTGGGTCCATTTCTGACAAATGGGCTCCAAAGAGTTCAGCTGTTTCAAAGGCTCAGAGAAAGCAGCACATCATGGTGGTCAGGAGACGAGGTGGCCGAGTGGTTAAGGTGATGGACTGCTGATCCATTGAGCTCTGCAGGCGTGGGTTCCAATCCCATCCTCGTCGTAGGAGACTTTGGTTTCTGCTCCTAGATTGTGGAACGACTCTGAACTGTGAGGCTTTCCAAGAGGAGATCCTGCAGCACCAGAGAGCTGCAGTTCCTTACAACACCACCTGTTGAGTTGGGTGGCAGCAAAATACTTTCTAACTATAGTATTCAAGGTTTATTACGATTCCACAAAAATACTTTCTAATTTATAGTTTTAAAGGTTCATTCCACGAAAATACTTTCTAATTTATAGTTTTAAAGGTTCGTTCCACGAAAATACTTTCTAATTTATAGTTTTAAAGGTTCGTTCCGCCAAAATACTGCTTTCTGTCCAACTTCTCAGTTTTAAAGGTTCCTTCAGTTGAGGGATCCTGGTTCTGTGTGAGGGGTTGAGGGTCGATATGGGATGATGAGGAAGATTTCATGTCACGATGGTCCTGCTAAAGTAACTGAGAGTCATGATATCAAACAATGTCATCAAAATACGCTTGAACTCTTAAAATGGCAATAAAATCCACTGGAATCATTTTACCACAAACACTTTTATTGTGTTTTTGTGAGCATCATTTTTCAAACATTATAACATAAACTTTAAAAAGGGTCCATTCACTAACACTCTTACTTGAAGGTAGTCACTGATATCAGTAAACAGCTGATAAAGATTTGTGTTCATGTTTTAATTCTCTACTCTGACCTGTGCTGAGACACTGGACCAGAGAGGAAGACCTGCTCAGCCTCCTGCATGGACCAGTTCTGCAGCTCAGTGATGACGACGAGGGATTCAGCATTGAGTTCATTTTAAACTTTTTGGAGAAAACAACTGTAAATTAACCAGCAGTCACTGGTGATGCTTCACAGTTTCCAAGCTCAAACGGCCTCCTGCTTGTTGGACTCACAATTTCCAAAAAATGTAGACATCAAAAGTCAAATCATGTTTTTGTTTGGTTTTGTGTTGTTTTGTTTTTTACTGGAGGAAAACTTCAAATTGTGATGATGTGTCTGACTTAGAAACTGAACCCCCAAAAATCAAAAAGTCTCCTTCTTCTGTGCCGTGATCTCTGAGCTGATCATGATTGATCTCATCAATAATCCTTGGCAGCTGACCAGTCTCACACACACAGCCCCCCCCACACACACACACACACTGAGACATGCAGCAGCTCACAGTAACTGCCTCAGTCACACAGCAGATAGACTCCTTTCTATAACAAGATAAGCAGTAGAAAATGGATGGAAGTGATGATGAACTGATGAACAGGTGATTTGTCCAAAAGTCAACATCAGATTCATTTCCAGTCTGTGGAAGCAGTTTCATCTTGAGGTTCCAGGTAAGAACAGCCAGCTGTGGGCTGACACACATCTCTTCAGGAGCACTTCTATGCTCCAAACTTGCCAGGTTGAATTGTGTCTGTATTCTGAGGGCAGCAGGAGGACGGAGGAGTTAGGACACACACTTTTGGAACTGAGAGCAGCTGTGTGTGGGATTTCCCCAGCAAAGATGAAAACCAGCTCCTTCATGCTGGCTATGAAGGCTCACAGTCACACTGAGCCAGCTACAAATACTTTGATATGCAACAGACTGGTTTCTCTTCTGGTAGTTTGTTATCAACTGTTGTCACATTTATGGATCAATTTAGCTGATAAGATGAAGGCTCCAAAGGACCAGCTGGAGATGCAGAGGATTGAACCTGGGGCCTCATACATGCAAAGCATGCGCTCTACCACTGAGCTACATCCCCTCTGTCAGAGTCACTGTTTAACTGATGCAGCAACACAAACACAGACACAACATTTTTTTTAATTATTATTCTTCATTTTAGGGAAAAAAGGAAGTCAGCCTGTGATCTCAAAGGCTCTGTGATCTCAGGAGTTTCACTGTGACTTCAGCCCTCACAACCTTAGACCACAGAGGCAAGTCAGGCTCCAGGAAGCTGAGGCTGCTCCGTTCTCAGTCCAGTCCAGAGGGAAGGTTTCCCTCTCAGAAGCTTTCCAATCCAGTCCAGATCCTCTCTGACTAGCAGGAGTCTTTGACCAGGAAATGAGAATTATATTGAACGTCTGCTCATCCTCAGAATGAAGTAAAAGTATTTGTGTTCCTAAAATAATCTCCAGATGCTAAGATCAATTATTAACATTGATTGACAGCTCTAAACTGACCCACCATCACTATACAGTTGCAACTGAAATATTGAGAAATATTTCAAGGAAGCAGCAGGCCCTCATCCGCCCCGGTCCACCTGACTGTGTCCCCTGAGACAGATGACAGCTCACTTCTGGCAGAGGCAGTTGGGTTGAGGACCGTTGCTGATGTCATCAACCGATGTCTCCATCACCAAAGGTGACAGACAGGATGGTCATGGACATAAAACAGAGGCCAAAGAATGAGAAAGAATGGTTGTCCTGACTGAAGTTTAGCTTGAGCTTTTTAATTTGTTACTAAAGAAAGTATTGGTACAAGTAAAGGCAGGCGAACTTTCCACAAATATTCAGAATTAACTTTGACAACCAAAACATGAACCAAGACGACAAAATAGTGAACATGAAAAAGGAACCAGTCCCACCTTCTTGTGTGTTCCTGCTGAAGTAAATGTTTATGAAGATTTGTTGTGTTCTTTTTCCAAAGGTCCAGCCAGCATTGCAGGTCTCAGGAGAAGGAGCCACTTCAGCAGGATCTGTGGGACAAATCCCCCCACGGTGAGACCTGTCCAGCTCCCTGCAGCTCTGCAAGTGTTACCAACTCTTCATTCCAGCTGTTTGGTTGAATCCCATTTTTTCACCTTTGAACCTTTTGAACACTGATGAGGAGGTGAGGCTGGAGGCAAAACCACAACCTCACGTCATCTCACAGGATGAACCAAAATGCCAGACACTTCCTGTCACTGCTCCAGCACCACCTGTCTCCCCTCCATGTCTTTACCATCTGTGCAGCTTCCTGCTGTCCCTGGACCCTCACAGGTGATCGCTCCACCTGGAGCCTCACAGATGGGTTCTCACCTCCCAATACCTGCAGCCCAGCCTCGACCCACTCAGACACAGTCACCCGTTCAAGCTGGGCCTGGTACCACACTCCTGTACAGACAGAGAGAAAGAAGACACACGGGATCCTTTGAAGAAAATGTAATAAAGACAGGAAGCCCCATCACATTGTCAGTGTTTCAGTGACTGGCATTGGGAAGAGACTGAGACAAAGTCAGTTATGAATGGAGGGCTGAGTTGGAGCAGAGGGGGGCAGGATCCTGGGGGTGGACTGTCTTTAGGAGGCTGAGGTGTCTGGTGGTCTTGGTGGACCCTCTGCATCTCAAGCTGAGACAACAGAGTCCTGTGTTCTTGAGTCATTGTCTATAGTCTCTGTTGTTGGAGAGCTCAATGTGGTCCCTGATGGTCTAGTGGCTAGGATTCGGCGCTCTCATCGCCGCAGCCCGGGTTCGATTCCCGGTCAGGGAATGAGTTATTTAGAGGTTGAGGGAGAGGTGATCAGGTGGTCCACATGATGGTGGAGGTGATGAACTGTGAATCCATCATGGCTCCACTCTCACCCCCATTGTAGTGTTCTTGGTTCACTCTGCCATGGCCCCATGTTGAAGGGTGACTGTCTCATTCAGGTTCAACCCTTTGTTTGACTCTATTAAGTCACTGACTCCCAAACTCTGTAATCCTCCTTAGTAGCTTTGGTTCCTTGCAGCACAGAAAGTCTGTTCACTGATGTAGGAACTGGAAAACTTAGAGCTCCAGTCCTTCGTTCCTTCCTCCACTGAGCAGAAGAAACACAGAACAGAGAGCAGTTCCTCCTACAGTTCTCAGAAAGTCTGAGGGCACCAAAGAAAGGAGGGAAATGGAATCAATGTTGAATTATTTTACATTTCTTATATTTGATCAAAGATAGAACTTAATAAGCGTCCATCAACCTGCAGGACAAACTCCTTCACTGTGTGGGAGGTTCAGAGTCCCTGGTTTGATTGCAGCTTTGACCTGAGCAGGTGTTCATCCTCATCTCAGTAACAGGGGACACTTTATCACAGCAGTGGACAAACATCAGCATTCATCACCCAGCAGCTCCTCTGATCAACAGAACAAGCTGAAGTATTCTGGAGAATGAGGCCATGGATCCCTCTACCTCTCACATGCTAAGCTAGCACTCTACCATTGGAGCTAAGTCCCCTTTTGAGCTTCCATTTGAGTTTTCTGTTCCCATCTCTATGGTAACGGTCAGTTTTGACCCACATCTTCAATCAGCTGTAAAATTCACTAAAAACAATTTTCTATCATCCAAGTTGTTTCCATCTCTTGGTTTCCTTGGTAGGCTTCCTTATCCATGGAAATATTGATTTGAATATTTTTTTGTGGGCCTCTGGACCTTTTTTTAGTCAGTAAACCCTCAATTTCAATTAAAAAAATGATGAACCTTTGGGTTTGGCATAAAAGTCTTTTTTTCAGCAACAGAACTTTAATATAAACACTAAATGAAAAGCAGAACAGGCCAGAACACAAACTCTGCTCTGCCGTCCTTCCTGGTTACCGGGCATGGACTGCTGGAAGGGGCATTTTCCTCAGAAAGGGACAAGACGTTCATCCACTCTCACCTCTGGCCCTGGGTTGAATGTTGGTGCAAGGAGCTGCACCCATCTTTCCCAGACATCCCCAATGGGGGCAAGCTTGTCAGTTCTTGCTCCGGTGTCTCTGTCGTCAAATCTGAGGACTCTTGATGTTCGTTGAAAGTTCTGAAGTGGCCTTGTGGCCCGGAAAATATTTCTGTCTGTCGATGCGTCCCAGAGACGATCAGTGGCCTCACTGCAGGATCTGAACACTCCAGGAAGAAGAAGAACACCAATAGAAGCATCCAGGTGTCCCTCATCAATGTCTTTCCACTTGTCACCATGGACTTTTTTTCCTTTGAGGTTTGTCACAGCAATGCTGACTCTTTTTAGTGACAGTGGCATGAACAGAACCATCAACCATAAACAGCTCCAAACATGTCTTGATGTCAGTGCCTCTCGTCACAGCAAACCTTGTGATTCCAGGGCTCATTTTGATGACATCAGCAGCAGCTGCCCTGCCATGTACATCAGGAGACACTGAGCTCCAGCCAATGTTCCCTCTAGTTTTTCATGTGTCTGGTTATCCTCACAAGCTCCCTGAGCTCACGGAGGACCACTGTGAGCACTGAAACTGGGAGACGGTTCCACAGGAGGGGAGCCTGATAGCTGAAGGCTCTGGCTCCATTCTACTTTTAGAACTCTAGGAACCACCAGTAACCCTGCATCCTGGGAGCGAAGGGTTCTAGCTGGATAATAGGGGACTAGGAGCTCTGTCAGGTAGGAAGGAGCCTGACTGTTGAGGACTTTGATGGTAGAAGGAGAATTTAGAATTCTATTCTGAATGTGACAGGGAGCCATGCAGAGAAGCCAGTACAGGAGAGACATGGTCTCTTCTACCAGTTCTAGTCAACACACGGGCAGCAGTGTTCTGGACCAACTGGAGAGTTTTCAGGACCTACTTCTTCTTTTGGTCACAGGTTTGAAGATACCTGTGGAAGTGAAAGGAAAGGCTGCGAGAGACCTGCCACACCTCTCCAGTGACCTGGGACATGATGGCAGTGGTGGGAGTTGAACCCACACCTCCTCAGAGACTGGAGCCTTAATCCAGCACCTTAGACCGCTCGGCCACACTACCTCACTGTGCTAGTCAGTGAGTTGGTCTGCTAAAGGCATGTTGAAGAGGAAGTAACATCATGATATAAAACTTATTCTGAAGGGGGACCCCTTCCCTCCCACGGTCACAGGAAGTGACGACAGCGCCGCTAGAAGCAGGAAAGAAATGGTAAAAGGACTCAGTTTGTACAGAGCCTTTCTACCTCAGCAGCACTCAAGGAGCTGAACAATGTCCTCTCATTCACACACTCACACACTGATGCTGAAGGCTGCCATGCAAGGAGCCAACCTACTCATCAGAAGTATTTAGGGGTTCAGTATCTTACTCAAGGACACTTTGACATGGTCACTGGAGAAAGTGAGGATCAAACCAGCCACCCTTTGGTTGCCAGACGGCCACACTACTCCTGAGTCATGTGACCTGGATAAGATGGTGAACTACAGCTGATCGCCATGCTAGCAAACCCCTTTTGTTTGGTTTGGTTGTTGTTTAGTGACTGTGGATGAATACACAGGAGAAGTTGAGCATAAATTTGTGTTCCCTGTTCACTTGAATATCTGCAGGAGTGTGAGGTGGAAATAATACTTGGAGGAGAATGAGAGTTCAGTCTCAGCGCTATGACCTGTGCTGACACTAAAACATGTCAGCCCACAGAACAAAGATGGCAGTCCTCTGGGAAAGCAGGTACACCACACATACATGAAGAAACCCTACAGGAAACAAATATGTTGCCAGAGACTTTTACTCTGTTTTTGTTGTTTACCCAAGTACAGGATTGGAGGGAGACTGATGGTCGCTGTTTGGGTCATGTGACTGAAGTCATCCAGTCACGTGACTGATGTCATCCATTCATGTCAGTGATGTCACTTGGCAGGACTCTCATTACCAAATCGGCCGCTCTGCAGCACAATACACAATCATTAGCTCAGTGCTACGTGAGCCAAGAGCAGCAGGTGAGCAGACAAGCCGCGTTACCTGTCCGAAGGAAAACATCCGGCGCGGAAATGACGTCACCCGTCAGGAGCAGCGAGAGAGAGAGAGAGAGAGAGAGAGAGATGGGGCAGGGAGGGAATCGCCCCTCTTATGAGTGAGGGCGCCTCCGGTGGTTGGCTGTGCAATTGCCAATTAGGGATGACAGCTCACAGCTGTCTGTGCTGCCACACACCGATTCAGGCCTGGACTCCTGTCTCGCTGCCAAACTCCGCCTGACTCCGTAGAGCTGGTCAGCCTCCACTCAGTCCTCTTCATTTGGTTGGAGGTCACCATCGTTCATCCTACACACCTTTCCACCTGCCTCTTTGACGTCTACTTGAAGCTCAGATAAATCCAGGCTAATTCATACCTGCTACTCAATATGGGCCTTAATTACTCTGCTGGAATTATCACTCTGTCTTAAGGGTTTTCTTAATTGTATTAAATCCTCTTTAATTTCCAAGAAGTCTTCCAACTCATTCATTCATGCAAGCCACTGATCCACAAGACCTCATTGATGAGCTTCAACCTGAGACTGATTGTTTCTCGTTGGACGAGACACCCATTCAATGAGACTCATTGTCAGTCCATTGAAATCTACTGGTGTTCCTGGTGAGTTGATTTAACAACATGAGCTGACAGAATCTACGTTCAGGTAGGAACCACCACATCCAGGGGTCTGGACCTTTGAGCAGGCAGAGCCATCAAAGTAGCAGACTAAGCTAGCAGACATTAGCATTGAGAAGAAACTGATACCTGAGCCTACTTTTGGGTCTGGACCTTTGAGCAGGCAGAGCCATTAAAAGTAGCAGACTAAGCTAGCAGACATTAGCATTGAGAAGAAACTGATACCTGAGCCTACTTTTGGGTCTGGTCAGGTGATGACACAATAATATGACATCATTGTCAGACTGACGCCTGCTCAACACTGACCAAACACTATGGCATTGTGGGAAATATCTGCTTGGCTCGCGTCCATCAATACATATGAAGAAATTTGTCCAGAATCAGAATTGACAGTGGATACAATTGAGTCCACACTGGTTTTTTCATTCTGAGTCGGGTGCAGGTGTGGAACTTCAGACACAGTCTGTGTTTGTGTTGTTCATTCAGTGATTTTTCTTACAATTCCCAATCACAGCTGCAGAAAGTGAGAGGACAAGCAGGGATGTTCAAGATGAACGCCCAACGTGGGGCTTGAACCCACGACCCTGAGATTAAGAGTCTCATGCTCTACCGACTGAGCTAGTCAGGCTACACCTGAGTAGCTTCAATAGCCTGAAGTGATCAGAGTGAGAGACGCTACAAGCTCTCCATCAGACTCACAGTCACATGAGCCATCACATGATTGGTGAATGACCACAAACACCTTCATCTTTGACAAAGAAGTAAAATAAAAGGTGAACCACAGATGAGACACCAGTGGTAAAAACACTAAAGTGCTGTCAAGGAGAAACAGGATACGAGCAAACACACACACAAGTTACAGAGAGAGAACTCTCCCAGAGGGAACCACTCAAAGGAGAACCTAGAGATCATCAGGCTGGATGACCTCATCAACATGAGACAGGTGGATAGGAAACAAGCTCAGAGATGTCAGGAACATGAGATCCAAGTGGTGAGAGAGCAAGAACTGGTGAGGTTCCAGAACCAGGAGTGAGGTGAAGCCTGCATCACCTACTGGGAGCTTTTAGTCTAAGGTTCAACTTGGACTGGAATGATTTCTGGAGAGACAACGTGCAGGGAGGGAATTTGGAGATGAAGAACAAGTTCCTCTCAGCTTTAATGGAGTTTTCAGGAGTCAAACAGACCCTCCTCTGATTGGTTGTCAGATGTGTTCTCATTGGACCACAGCCTCCAGGTTGAGGGTTCTGATCCTAGTCAGACACATTGACTCTGATGCTGCTGAGCCTGAAGGGAGGATGAAGAAAGGAGTGTCTGAGAGAGCTTCACCAGACAAACTGTCCAGTTGAACAACAAACACTAGTCAGGAGGAATGTTGCTGCTGGGACCCTGATTCAAACCAGGGTTGCTGCAGCCACAACACAGAGGACTGACCACTAGAGGATCAGGGCCTCCTGGAGGCTGAGGTTGGAGCTGCTCTGTCTTTGTCTCACTGAGAGATCAGAGACAATTGGAGTCCACAAAGAAATCATTGAGAAATCAAGGAGATCAAAGAAAGAATTCTAAGATCAAACACAGAACTCTGTTCAACTTCAGTTTTAGCTCAGACCCTCTTTAATATCTCTGTACTGCCACTTGTCGTCAGGAGACTCAGTATAATCCTCCACAGTCCTGCTGATGTCACTCAGCTGGACATCGCCGTGTCTCCTGGTGACTCAGGACCAGTTGATGTCCATTGACCTGTCATGGAGGCAGAGAACAAAACTGAGGTCTTAATTAAAGCTGGAGGCAGTTTTGTTTGGGCCTGAGCCTCCTTCTGTCCACTGCAGACAAGTAGCAGGAGTCGTCCTGAATCCAAGGATGTATTTTATGAGAGCGGTGGGACTTGTAGTTTAGGAGGTAGAAGCCTCAGTGTGACACCAAGTGAGAATCAGAGCTGAGCGCTGAGCCTCTAAGAGCCCCTCCCCCGCTGCTCTCTGTCAGAGTGGAGAGGAGAGAGGATTTTTGGAGAGTTTGTTGTTTGAAAAAGGCTCATCAATCCCCAGATTGTGGTCAAAAGTTGAATGTAAACATATTTTGGTAGGCATTTTTGTCAGGAATGTAGTGAAGTTATTTGTGAAGTGGAGAGAGTTACAGTGTAGACGAGAGAAGCGTCAGTTTGAGGCTATGTGTGTCTGAGGAGACAGCCTCCCATTGGTTTACATTGTAGGGTGAAAAGTGGGTCCTGGACTTTGTCATGACTCAAACAATTTGTAGTTGGTTTCTGTTGGTTTGGTTTGCTTGACTGGTTGTTGTTTGTTGACCTTGCAAAATCCATATTTTGGGTTCTGGCTTGTTCTGCTTTTCATTTTGTGTTTGGATTAAAGTTCTGTTGCTGAAAAAATAAATCCAGGGTTTAGTGACTAAAAAAAGGTCCAGAGGCCCACAACTAAATCTTCAAACCAATATTTCCATGATAAGAAAGCCTAACAAGGTCACCAAGAGATGGAAACAACTTGGAGGATAGAAAACTGTTTTAGTTTATTTGACAGCTGATTGAAGACGTGGGTCAAAACTGACCGTTACCATGGAGATGGGAACAGAAAGCTGACACAAGAGGAAGGTTCCAGCTCTGAAAAAGGAGTTTGATCAAAATCTTGAACTGACAGCAGAAATATCCTTTTGTATGTTGACCTTTGTTGACAGAAGTCACTTTAGCTTGGCAGTGAAAAGAATGGCTGCTAGCTTGACAAAGAACTGCACAAACCAGGTTCAAGCTGGACTTTGGACCCTGGTATCTGTAACGACTCCATCAACTCCTAATCTAGCAGCTCTGCTGGGTCCAACTATTTTACAGAACATTTGACAGACCTGTGGAGCAGTGAGGACACACATGAGTGGACCTTTGCTATCTGGGTGTCCTCCAGATGTCCTCCTGACTGGTAGGCACCAGTGTGCACTGTTTGGCACTGAAGTCATGTGACTGAAGTCATCCAGTCATGTGACTGAAGTCATCCAGTCATGTCAGTGATGTCACTTGGTAGGACTGTCACTGCCGTCTCATTCTAGAAAAGAATCCAGACTCCACCTGTGGCTCCATGATAACTGATGGACCTCTGGTTGGAGGCTGGATGATGATGTTTGGACTGGAAGGAAAACTCCTTGTCCAAATTCCATTGTGTTCAAATTTAAAGTCCCACAATAAGAAGTAGCTGAATCTGACAGGTGGAGGTTTGGAACTACAAGATGGTGATGTTTCCTTGACTTGATGCTCTGACTGTCAGGGTGGATGACAGCTTCTTCTGCTGCTGCATCTGAGTGGCTATGATTGGAGGTTTTACCTCCCAAGGTTGTTTGGTTCCAGGGGAAATTTTAGAATTCCAGTCCCCATCCTTGGCTGTTCTGAAACTCTTCTCCTGAATCACTCCTGAGCTGCAGCAAGAACAAATACCAGTGCCAACCAGATCAACTTCATGGCTGCTAACAGCCTCAGACACTTGATTTCCATCAATCTGGAGCCAAGAAGGCCCTCACCTGTGGTTCTCCTCCAGGAGGGTCCAGGTTCTGCCATTGGGGCTCCTGGTGCCACTGCCAGAGAGCCTCAGCTGCACACTGCAACATTTCAACAGGAGATTGACATTCCTTCAAATGTCCTGACATCTGATTCCAATGGTTCTGTTCCATGTTTATATTTTAAAATCAATCACACAATGAAAGCTGCCTCAGCTGGTTTAAGAGAGAGAACAAGCTAAGAGATCTGAAACCAGTAAAATATGCTTTTCTGTGTGCAAACTAGTGAGGGGCATGGAAGGATATTTTACCACCAATACAGAACCCAGACTTTAGTCATGTGATGAGATGGAGACTCTGATTATGACGTTAATGGACAAAATGTGACTTGAAAGAAAACACATTAAAAAATACTAACTAAACTAAATAAATAAATAAAGAAGCAGCACAAATAACGTTTTCTTCTGCACAAATTTACTGGTATTAGACTGCATTTTTGGTCAATGAGTAGATGAAAGAGTGTCACATATATATTATATACATGTGATACATGAACGTGGCTTTGGACAAAAGCTCAATGAAACTGTAGGATTGTAGAATGATTTAAACGTTCCAAGTGGACTGTTTCAGGTTTCTGGAAGACGCTTCAGCTCTCATCCAAGAGGCGTCTTCAGTTTTCTTCACTGATGGGAGGATTTATGGCTCTAAGGGGGCGGGACCTTCTACAGAGGTGATTGACACATGTGAGCTCTGGGTGTCAGAGTTTTTTTGGTCAGGTTGTGAAAGGGAAGTTGACTCAACTGGTGTCTGTGTCAGTTAAAAGCCTCACAGTAATTCCAGAATCTAGGAGTAGAAACCAAAGTCTCCTACGACGAGGATGGGATTCGAACCCACGCGTGCAGAGCTCAATGGATCAGCAGTCCATCGCCTTAACCACTCGGCCACCTCGTCTGCTAACAGCAACCCTGACCTTTTAAACAGCTGAACTCTTTGGAGCCCATTTGTCAGAAATGGACCCAGCAGGAGCCACTGAACACAACTCTGACATCATCAGGCTTCTTCCCAGCAGCTTGGTGCTCCAGAAGGAAGAATCCAGACCATCGCTACATCATCAGAGTGAACACCAGCTGATGTTGACCAGTTTAACAAGCCTTTGACTGCTAAATGACATCCAAGCTCAGATTCTCTTGTCCTGGTAGAACAAGTCAGTGTTGAAGAAGATGAGAGCACCAGTCTCTTTCATCAAGGAAACAAGCCTCCTATCACTGTCCTATGCAGAGTTTCTTTAAAAAAAAAAGTGAGACAACCTCAAGATTTTCTGTTTCCTCTTGTAGGATTTTGCCACAGAGAATCAGAGACAATCAAAAGCTTGTTGGACTTTAATGTGGGAGGACTGAACAAGTCATGACATCATCAGTTTTGCCTTCACAGGTGCTCCATTTACTTTACTTTCAATTTTACAGAGGTAGAACCTGAAATCAAAGCTGTCTGTCCAAAGAAGTGAAAGCTTCCCAGGTTGTGATGTTCTTGTCTACAGACTCTGTCTTGTATGGAGCTTCAGTCTTTAATGAAAAGACTCCTCCATTAATAACATCACTGTGCCTCTGCAGTGAATCAGTCACTCCATCCATTTTCTATACCACTGATTTGTTAAAGGTTATGGGGGGGGGGGGGTGACATTTGGTGAGAGCAGGGTTCACCCTGAACAGGTCACCAGTCCTCAGGTCCACTGAACAGGTCCCCCATGTGGGATGATGGCGTTGAAGCAGAGGAGAAGTCCAGGAAGAAAAGGCGGACATAGGAGTTCCTGCTCTCCAGATGGGTGAGGGCTGCGTGGACCACTGGTGAAATGGCGTCATCAGTGGAGCGGTGTTGCCTGTAGGCATACTGGTGGGGGTCCACAGAGATGTCGATGGAGAGCTCTATGTGGGCCTTGACCAGCCTCTCAAAGTACTTCATGACTACTGGGGTGAGTGCAATGGGTCGGTAGTCATTTAGGCCTGTCACTGTGGAGCACTTGGGGACAGGGACAATAGTGGCAGTCTTTAGGCAGGTGGGGACAGATGACAGCGCCAGTAAGGTGTTGAAGATGTCCGCCAGCACCTCGGACAGCTGTTGTGCTCAGTCCTCACCCTGGGATGTTGTCAGGGCCTGCAGCTTTGCGAGGGTTGATTCCCTGAAAGGTCTTCCTCACGTCTGCTGTGGTCACACTGAGGGGCGTGTCGTCAGGTGGTGGTGTGAGTCTGGTGCTGGGGGGGGGGGGGGTGTCAGGGTCCTCGAAGCAGAGAAGAAACTCATTGAATGAGTGAGGCGCTGGACCTGCTCTACTTGTGAAGTGTCATGAGATAACATTTGTTGTGATTTGGCGCTGTACAAATAAAACTTACGACTTAAATGGAAATTGTCTGGGGGGGGGTGTAGCCTCCATCGGGGATGTGTTTGATGTCTGAATTCTGTCTTTGATGTCTGAATTCTGTTCATTGATCTCCTGCTTCAGTCTTTGATCTCTGAGTGATCCTAAACTCATCAAAGGATCACATCACCTTCACAATCTGTAAAGAACCTGGGTGTCATTTTGGACTCTGAGCTGAATTTCATTCCACACGTCAAGAACATAACTAAGAGAGGTTTTGATCATCTTAAGAACAGAGCCAGAGTCGCCCGTTCCTCTCAGGCCAACACGGAGGTGCTGATGCATGCTTTTATTTCCAGTCCTTCAGATTCTTGTAGTGCCCTGCTGCTCTCTGGTCTCCCCAAAACAACCATCTATAATCTACAATGACTCCAGAATTCTGCAGCACGTGTGCTGACGAGGACCAGAGGGCAGGAGCTCATTACACCGGTTTTAAAGTCGCTGCATCGGCTCCCCGTGTGCTTCAGGATCAACTTTAAGGTTCTTTTAGTAGTTTTTAAGTGTCTTAATGGTCTTGGCCCACCTTCTTTATCTGAACTGCTTTCATCATATCAACCATCGCGGACCCTGAGGTCCTCTGGCACCGGCCTTCTAGTCGTTCCAAGACTCAAAACTAAAACCCACGGGGAGGCTGCATCCAGCCATTATGGCCCAAAGTTCTGGAACAGCCTGCCAGAGAACATCAGGACCGCAGAGACTGTTGATGTTTTTAAAAGGAGGCTCAAGACTCCCCTTTTTAGCTTAGCTTTTAACTGACTTAGTCTCTCTTGTCCTTTCATTTTATCACAATATCTTATTGTTACTTTTGTCTTTCAATTATTTTATTCTACTTTTTTATTAGCTCTTAAACTTTTAGATTTTATATATATTCTATGTCATTCTGATATTTTAATATCATTGTAATTTCTGTTCTTTACTGTTCTACCTTCTTTGAGTCTTTTAGTTTTTAGCTCCAGTGTTTCCTGGTGGGGGCCCTCCACACTGGGAGGTGTGTCTGGTCCGCCCGCGGGAGCGTCGTCCTTGGGATCGTCCAGGCCCGGAGAGCTGGGGGGCTCTGCATTATATGTGGAGTGTACCCGTCTGTCCGGGTCGGGGGGGTCTGGGTGGCGGCGCTCCCTGTGGTTGTGGGCTGTGGCACCTCCTGGTGAGGATGGCCCCCCATAGGTGGTCTTTCCTCACTAGGATTTTCAGTGCCCTGCCATGTTCCTACTGACAGTCAGTGTGTGGTTGTGTGTGTGTGTGTGGGAGGGGGGGGGTGGTGTGTGCATGTATGAGGTCATGTGGGTTGGGAAGGCCGGGTTCTTAACATGTATTTATTGTATTGTTTTATATTTTATTAAACATTTTCTCTCAGTTCTGTGAAGCACTTTGTGTTGCAGTCTCTGGATGAAAAGTGCTGTACAAATATAAATAAAGTAAACTAAAGCAGACGGACGACTCGAGAATGAGAGAGGAAAGAGTAAACAAAGCAGACTCTTTTGAGGTCTTCTCCTTGGTCCCTTCATTTTTTGAGAAGACACTGGACTCAACTGCTGTCCATGATTCTGGATTGTGTTGATTGTGTTGTGAACGAGGATTTGGCCAGGTTTTGTAGGCGGGATCACTGGTGTGCAAACACACCTGACGCTGTGGAGAAAAGATGGCGAGCCACCCACAGGAGAGAGACAGTCGGAGTGGAAAATGGCGCTGCAAACCTCACCCACCCAGGTGACACTGACCCTGACGGTGGGATTGTGGTAGGACAGAACTGACAGGTTTCACAGAGACACCTTGAATTTCTTTTGGACTGATAACGGACTGAACGAAAAGACTGGTGCTGAAAGGGAGAGACTCTGATTATTGATTTGTGAGATTGAGTTGTAAATTGAAATACTTTGGCCCTGAGTTTTATTTTTATAACTTTGTTTTGTTCACGTTTCCTGATTGTGTGCCAAATCGGTGTTCCATGAGTGGGTTGTTGAAAGGGAGTTCAAGCTTGGATAGAGCCGGTGAAACAACCCAACAGGAAGAGGGAACGTAGAACTAAAACTCATCAATAGGCTGAACCAAGATCAAATGAGAACCTAGACTGAGGAAACTCAAATAGACACCGTGAAGTAAACAAACAATCATAGAAATCCAGCCACCAAATCAAACCTCAACTCAAATAAGTCGGGTTAACTTCAAATAAGACTCAAAAGAGGTCAATAACCTGATTCTCCTGAGGTCTGATTTCTGTCTGTTGGTTGGAGGGAGACTCCTTTATTGAATGTGTGTGGATGTAAAGGGTTTGGTACCACTAGTTTTTGTTTTTCTGACATTTTCTGTCTATAAAGAAGTCGGCAGTTTTATTCACTGACTAGTCTGTGGTCTGTTATTCTTACATTAGAATCAACCACTCACATGAGCCTAAAATCTCTGGTCCTCCACCTGAAGTTAGACACATGGGAACTTTGACCCTCATCAACCATGCAGGGAGGAGTTCTCAGAGTCTGATTGTGCTGATGAATCATCAGAACTCTCCATCACGCCGTGACGAGGACATCTCAGTGTCAAATCTGTCATTTCCTGCTGCCAGTAGGTGGCGCTGTGGTCACTGCTGACCTGTAGATGTGTTCAGACTGGGATGTTGATCAAACCTGGAAGTTTCAAACAGATCTGACAGGTGGAGAGGATTCAGAAGAATTGAAGCTTCATTTTAGTTGGAGCCTGAAAATGAGGTGAGACTGAGGGCTCACAGGAGTTGCAGGTAGGTGCTGCCCCCTAGTGACTCAATGGAGAACAACATGTAATGACGTGAACGTTCTACATTTTTCCAGTTCTTGACTTCATTCATCCTCCAACTTCTTCAAGCTGGAAGAGAGTGAGATCATTTAAAGTAGAGAGTCAATAATCAGCATCTCATCACTCATTTGTTCTCTGGTGGTGACCTCACGACTCTGCAGTGTGACATCACACATTTCGCTGATGTCATCCTCAAGTGTGTCACTCAGTTCATGCAGCCTTCATTGTTTTATTTTATTATTTCCTTTCACTTTGATCTTCACAAAGACGAAGTGCGTCTGATGGAGGCAACACTGATAGAGTGGAATGTTTCCATGTTGCCATGACAACGTGAGGCCCCTCACCTCCTCTGTTCCTTCTGCCGGTCGGCGTCAGAAGAGCAAGATGGCTGCTTCTCCATCTGGGTGGATGAGCAGCTCCTCCCATCTCAGGCAGACGCTCCCTGGCTGCATGTCAGCAGCTCCTCAAAGCTCCTTCTGGTTTCTTTGCTCTCCTGATGCTGCGCTGGTGGATTTGTCCACCTCTCATTCTCCAGGGTTCTCAGCCTCATGTTCTCTCCCTCCTGTTCCAGCTCCTCCAAGTTTCCAGTGGAAGTTTGGCTTTTGTTTGCTACTTTGTCTTTTCTCCTCTGTTGGTGCTTTGAGTTCCTTTGTTGTTCTTTGTCTTTTCATCATTCAAGCCTCCTTTTGTTGAACGCTCCTCTCCCCCGTCTGTATTTGGGTCCTGTTCTCCTCCACTTTGGCCAAGAAGGCGGCCCAACAAGAGTCACCAGTGATGTCACAGCTCCTGGATGCCCCGCCCCTTCACCTGGTGCAGGTCGTGTGATGTCACTGAATCCCACTCAGACCAAACCAGTCAGAGATCAGTGTGTTTGTGTCAGTGATGTCATCGCTGCTGACATCACAGCCCTCCATCCACACACGCCAGACTGAGGTGGAGGAGGTGATGTTGGGGTTTTCAAGGTCTTCGTCATGAGTGGGAGGGGCTGAGCTGGTGAATGATCAGCTGACCAGGTCTGGGCTCAGTTCAGATGTTGAGCCACTGCTGACTGCCGTTTGCCTGAGGAAGACCCAACGTTCCCCTCAAGAAATGGAGGGCAGTTTTTAGTGCAGCGTTCATTCTGGTTGGAGTTTTCCTTTCCTTTGCCCTGCACCTCTCTGGTGGGGAGGTGCTCCCTGTTGACAAGGACTCAGTGGAGAAGACTGGACCTTCACTGGTTCAAGGAGCACCGAGGCAAAGGGAGGCCCAGACCAGCAGCCAGGGTGACCAGTTTGAAAACCTGCTCCTCTTCCATGCTGACTTGTTGGTGTCTCCTCTTTTATTCCTGAGTGATTTTAATCTCAGCTCTCTGAACCTGAATGGAGCAGAACCAGGAAATCATTGCAGGAAATCATGGAGGAGAAATGAATGAATGAGACTTCCAGTCAAACTGAGACAAACGTCCAGGTTTGGTCATCAAATATATCTGACATTCATCAGTAGACTGACAAAGATGCTCATTATTATTGCAGCAGATTAAACTAGAGAATAAAGAGGGTCTCTCTTTGGAAAAAATATTGCAGGATATTTTTGTTTTATCAGAGAGGCTTTAATGTCTGTCTTTGATGTCTAAACTCTGACTCTGATGTCATTGGTGGTGACTGAATTCTACCCCCTGACACACTGAAGGCTCATATTGGTGAGCAGGTAGGTGCTGCCCCCTAGTGACCCAATGGAGAACGACATGTAATGACATGAAGATTCTACATTTTTCCACTTGTGAGATAAAAATACCTCACAGCAAGAAGGTTCAGGGTTCCAGTCCCGGCTGGAGCACAGGATCTTTCTGTGTGAGTCTGCATGTTCTCCTGTTCCTGTGTGGGTTCTCTCTGGTTCTCCAGCTTCCTCCCACAGTCCAAAGACATCAAGAGGGGACGAGGCTGATTGATACTCTAAATTGACTGTAGGTGTGACTGTGAGAGTGAATGGTTGTCTGTGTCTATGTGTTGGTCCTGTGATGGACTGGTGACCTGTCCAGGGTGAACCCCGCCTCTCACCTGTAGATGCTGGGATAGGCTCCACCCCCATGACCCTTATCAGGAATAAGAGGAAGACAACGGATGGATGGATATTGGAAACGACTGCAATACAGTATATAAATATTCTAGTTCCATACATGGGAACCTGGTTCTCCTGCTCTTTAACATCCTCCAATAGGAATGGACCGTCTATGACAAAGTATCAATAAATCTATCAAGGAGGAAGAAGAATTCTGATCAAAGAACTGAAGTCAATCTGGAGATCAGTTGATCTCTGGAAGGAGGAGGAGGAGGCATCCTGTGCTTTTATCTCTCTGTTCATGTTTCCTGCTGAGTGTGTGTGTGTGTGTGTGTGTGTGTGTGTGTGTGTGTGTGTGTCCCAGCTGCAGCAGTCAGTTCAGGTTCCTTCAGTGTGACTGAGGGAGGTTTCTGTCCGATGGTTTCTCCCAGTGTGAACACAGCCTGACTGCTGATGCTGTGCCGACTCTGACAGTGGTTCAGTTTTTCTCAGTGGCTTTGTTGCTGCTCTCAGATCAGAATGAAAGTTCTCACAACTCTGAGTTCAGCCTCCACAACATGGAGTCACTTGTTTCTCCTTCCTTTGATCAAATAGCGAACGCTTTTGGACGAGGAGGGAGGAAACCACGGCGTTTCACTGCTTTACATTTAGAATCTCACGCCAAGCCGGAGAAGCAGGTCCTGAATCAGTCACGTGGTCACTGCTGGCTGGCGAGGCTTCGGACGTCAACACATACGTCATCAATACGCGCTTCACAGAACGAGAAGAAGACGCGGGAGGTTTTCAAACAACAAGGAAAGAAGGAGAAGTCCGGGAACCCCCGGCCTCGGTCTTTGTCTCCTGAAGGCTGAGTGGCGCACGCACACACGCACACGCACGCACACACACACACAGCCTGTCTTCAGTATAAAATGGTCTGTCACGTTCTCTCACGTTGGAAGATTTCTCTCACTCCATTGTGAATACAGAGATTCTTCATCTGCCACCTGAGTCTTGATCCACTGATTCCTCTGATCCACCTCTTTCTGCTCCAACAAGGCTGACATGGATCAGGTGGGTCCATGTCATCCAATCAGGAGGTTTCTCCTCTCAGTTAATTTTCTTCATCCCAGTTTGATTGATTCTCCTCAGCCTGATGAAGGAGCATCTGATCAGGTGTTTGGCTGCTTGTTGGTTGTAATTCCATAGATTTTAATCTCAGATGTTATAGAATTAAGAATGCAATGGCAGTCCTGCCAAGTGACATCACTGACATGACAGGATGACCCAGTCATGTGACTGAAGGAGCTGAGAGCTTCTACACATCATTGTTGATGGTGTCTTCCACTGTAGTCAGCAGCCTCAACTCCTCTATCAACACCTGTCAGAGACCTGCTGGAGGCCCCACTGAGGTTTGAACTGGGATCACTGGATTCAGAGTCCAGAGTGCTCACCCTTCCACCATGGAACCATCAAAGATGAAACATGTGAGACAAACTATGGCACTAATCATGTATGAGGGACTGCAGTGGTTTTCTGGATCTAATTTCCACAAACAAATGATGATTTGGGGAAAGGTCTGACAAAGTCTGACAAACATACCCTGATTTTTTCACAAACAAATGATGATTTTTAGACAGTGACACAGGGCTCTTATTTTGGAGGGCCATCAGGATGTGAAATATCCCAGACCTCTGAGATCAGAGCGTTCACTTTGATCTCAGGGTCCTGAATTTGGAGGTTCCTTCTTTGGTCTCCAAGTTCTAACTCCCATCTGAGTGAATCCTTTTTTTAATGAGCTCCTCAGACCCTGATGATGTCAGGAAGAAATCCAGACATTCAGTTCTCATCTCAGCTGTTCTGACTGAGACGTCAAGCAGTCAGGAAAAAAGTGTTACGACCCAAAGTGGGACCTTTACAGGAGCTAACAAAGTGTCTTTTTTCCAAAACTACTTGAGGAACTGGTTAAACCAGTAAAATATGCATTTCTGTGTGCAGACCAGTGGGGAGCCTGGGTGAGTGGAAGGATGTTTACCACCAACACAGAACCCAGACTTTAGTCATGTGATGAGATGGAGACTCTGATGATGAAGTTAATGGACAAAATGTGAATTGAAGGATGAACACAAACGGGTTTTTGAACCAAACACATTTCTTCAGCAGACTTTGATCCAACATTGAAGTTAGAGTTTGGTGGCTGCTCCATGTTGGAGGAAACCAGGCGATGTTGGACCGTCACAGGGAAGCTCCTTTGCCTCCTCTGCTGCAAGTTCAACCACTCACTCCCATCAGTGGAGAGCAGCTTCAACTGGGTTTGGAATTTACCACTGTGGATGCATAGGAATGTGGAGAAAATGTCCTTTGTCAGAAGTGGGATTCAAATCCACGCCTCCAGGAGAGACTGCGACCTGAACGCAGCGCCTTAGACCGCTCGGCCATCCTGACAGAAACTTAGTTGCAGACTGAATTAATTCACTGACAAAGTAGAATTTTTTTCCACAGGAGCTACTGGCTCCTTAGTTGTTGCATTTATTGTTAACATTAAACACACAGTCTGTGTTCATGGCAGAAAGAAATGATTTTCATTTTTCTAAAGGACAAGAAATGAACCAGAACATTAGAACCACGTAACATCTCTTGATCAGTTTGTTACATGGGACACATTCCAGACAGGAAGGTCCTTCTGAGACTTGAACTGGGATCCCTGGACCCAGAGTCCAGAGTGCTCACCATTCCACCATGGAACCAAACACAAGGAGGAGGTTCCTCTAAATACCACTTGACATCACCTGCAATCAACCTGTTGCTATTCAGAGGTTCATCTTGCTCTTGTTCCAGACTAAATTGGCAAAAGGAACAAGAACCACAAGGAAATCATGGAACTCCAGATTTATTCAGGACTTTCTAACTCCATCGTATGACCTGGGAGCAAAGACTGGCCAGGCCTTCCTTAATTTATCAGTTAATTACTGCTTCAACAAACATGCCACTTAATTAAGTTACCAGAATTTCTCTCATTGAAAAACCCACCAGCCTGATTTCTTGACATGACATGAAAAATTCTCCAAGAACCCACAGTTGGGTGGAAAGATACCAGGTTAACCAGGAGGAGTCCTGTTCCTGAACCATGGATGGAACAAAGTCCACTGGAAAACTCAGCAGTTCCTGAGTGCCAGATCCATCCGGGAGCTTGGGTCTCCCCTTGACTGTGGTGATCCATGAGATCAAGGAGGACAGAGGAAAGAAGGATCCTGTTGGAGATCTCCTCCCTTCTTCCTCCACTTCACTACTACTTGGATGTCAGGAATATGAGGTACTTTACTCAAATGAGGTATTAGGAGTTTCCTGTTTGACAAGAAGGAAGTCAGAGGTTCATCCCTCACTTGTTGGTGGTGCCCTCAACCTGCTGAGAGCATCACTTAGTTCTCTACAGAGAAACATGGCAGCTCTGCTGAAGGCTGCAGGAAACCTGCTGGAACTGAGACTTGGACTCAGGTCACTGGATTCAAAGTCCAGGGTGCCAACAGGTCCACCAGGGCATCTGTGCTTTACTTACCGTGTAAAAAGGACCACAGCGGTCGTCTGGTTTTAATTTAACAAACAAATACGCTTGAAAACTTTGAGACAGAGACACAGGGCTCTTATTTGAAGGGCCATGGGATGTGAAATATCCCAGATCTCTGAGATCAGAGCGTTCACTTTGATCTCAGGGTCCTGACTTTGGGGGTTCTTCCTTTGGTCTTCAAATACTTGTGGTTTTTATTGGCATAACTTTCAATTTGCATGCAAAAAGAGAATCACAGTCAATGTAAACCCAGCAGACAGTGTTTATTTCTAATAAATCAGACAATCACACAAATGAGAATGAAAGGAAAAAACAATGAAAGGTTTTAAAATCCTTCTCCACTCTAAAGCTTTTTAAAGTTCATTTGAAGGTTCAAAGGTGGAGGTGAGGAGGTCACCCTGATCCTCCCTGTCGTCACTGCCAGGATTCTTTCTTCTGTTGCTGTGGTTCTTCTGATGAAGGGGGCGTGATGTTTGCTGTCTCAGGCTCCACCAAATGTCCTCTTCAGGACGCCACAATGTGGCCTCTTCACTGCTCCATCTTCCCTGCATCGGAGACACCAGGGTTCCTCCTGGTGCCGACCCCATCGTCCTGCTACCCAATGGTGCGGCCATGGATCCTCAGAGGAGGCTGGGATCCTTCTTCTCATCGGAACCACAGTTTTTCCTGGAGGGAACAACAGGAGCTTTGTTGTAATGTTTTGCTCGGTGTTTCCTGCTCAGAGCGTCAGGATCTGTGACGCCATCTTGTGGTAGGGGGTCATCATCTTGTTGTGTGGTAGTGGATTCATTGATCTGCTGTTTCAACACATTCAAGTTCATTATCCTACAAGTCAAAGTACATTTGGTGTGGAGTTTTAGTTTCTGGCCTCAATCATAACGTGTGCCTTTCTTCTTCATGAACATTTCTCAGCTTTGTAAGTTTATTCTAGTTTTTCTTCCTCTCTTTTCTATTCCATTGTTGAAGATTCTACTGCAGGTTGGAGTTCCCTGTTGACTGAAGCAGAAACAGGAACAACAAGCTGGAGGCTGTCAGACCTTCAAGTTGGGGGCTGATATTAAAGTAGGAGATGAACACATCCAGGTTAGCATCCCTCTCAGAAGCTGCTACTTTAGCTCTTCAGGATACAGCAGCCTAGCATAGCTTCATCTGGCCAGTTAGTGGCCCACTTTGATGTCTGGGATATCAGGTTCAAGGTTCTTCACAGCTCTGAATGAAGGCTTTCTAAAGTGTTAACCAGTACTCCAGTTGTAAAAAACAATCAGGGGGGATGGTAGATTTTGATGTTTAGGAACAGATCATTTGTGCTGATGACAGCGCATCAGGTGAGAGACCAACAGTGTACCCTTACTCCTCTCAAACAACAAGCATGCTATGGATATTACCTGTCTGCTACTCCTGTCATTGATCTTGACCAAGCCCCCAGGCTGACACTGCTACCACTGCTCCTACATAGTTAGAGTCAAATGCAGAGGACATTTTCCCACCGGGTGCAAGTGCAACTTCATACTCATGCTACCTATAAATCTGGGAATTCATCTATATTTTGAAACAAAACATTCTCAAGTCAAGTCCATTTTAATTAAAGTGCAAGAGAAAAAGAATGAAACAAATGTACTGTGGCAGGATAGCGCTACACTCCCCACCATGAGGGGCAGTGTGGCAGACGATAGTGAGTGGTCAACTAGAAATAGACCTGGTCCGACCCTTCTCCGTCCTTTCCACTTCCTCTCCCTCCTTTACGGAGCCGACAGCCGTGCGTGGTGGCGTCTCGCTGGTCAGCAGATCGGTTACAAACAAAGGTACCTCAAAACCTCAAAATAATGCTACAGTGATGTCGGAAGAATTGCGAATGATCTCAAAATGATGCTAACAGTAATGGAGGAAGAGTTGCTAATAACCTCAAAATGATGCTACAGTGATGTCGGAAGAATTGCTAATGATCTCAAAATGATGCTAACAGTAATGGAGGAAGAGTTGCTAATAACCTCAAAATGATGCTACAGTGATGTCGGAAGAATTGCTAATGATCTCAAAATGATGCTAACAGTAATGGAGGAAGAGTTGCTAATAACCTCAAAATAATGCTACAATGATGTCGGAAGAATTGCTAATGATCTCAAAATGATGCTAACAGTAATGGAGGAAGAGTTGCTAATAACCTCAAAATGATGCTACAGTGATGTCGGAAGAATTGCTAATGAACTCAAAATGATGCGACAGTGATGTAGTAAGAATTGCTAATGAACTCAAAATGATGCGAGCAGAAATGTAGTGAAAGTTTCGAATAACCTCAAAGTGATGCTGACAGTCATGTACTAAGAGTTGCTACGAACCTCAAAATAATGCGACAGTGATGTCGGAAGAATTCCTAATGAACTCAAAATGATGCTAACAGTAATGTAGTGATAGTTGCTAATAAACTCAGTGATGCTAACAGTAATGTAGTGAAAGTTTCGAATAACCTCAAAATAATGCTGACAGTCATGTAGTAAGAGTTGCTTCGAACCTCAAAATAATGCGACAGTGATGTTGGAAACATTGCCAATGATCTCAAAATGATGCGACAGTGATGTAGTGATGGTTGCTAATAAACTCAGTGAGGCTTACAGTAATGTAGTAAGTGTTTCGAACAATTTCAAATGATGCTGAAAGTCATGTAGAAAGAGTTGCTACTACCCTCAAAATAATGCTACAGTGATGTCGCAGGAATTGCTAATGAACACAAAATAATGCGAAAGTAATGTCGGAAGAATTGCTAATGATCTCAAAATGATGCTACAGTGATGTCATAAGAATTGCTAATGAACTCAAAATGATGCTAACAGGAATGTAGTGATAGTTGCGAATAAACTCAAAGTGATGCTGACAGTCATGTAGAAAGAGTTGCTACGAAGCTCAAAATGATGCGACAGTGATGTAGTAAGAATTGCTAATGATCTCAAAATGATGCGACAGTGATGTCGTAAGAATTGCTAATGATCTCAAAATGATGAGACAGTGATGGAGTAAGAATTGCTAATGAACTCAAAATGATGCTAAGAGTAATGTAGTGATAGTTGCTAATGATCTCAAAGTGATGCTAAAAGTAATGTAGTGAAAGTTTCGAACAACCTCAAAGTGATGCTGACAGTCATGTCGTAAGAGTTGCTACGAACCTTAAAATAATGCAACAGTGATGTTAGAAGAATTGCGAAAGATCTCAAAATGATGCGACAGTGATGGAGTAAGAATTGCTAATAAACTCAAAATGATGCTAACAGTAATGTAGTGATAGTTGCTAATGATCTCAAAATGATGCTTACAGTAATGTAGTAAGTGTTTCGAACAACCTCAAAGTGATGCTAACAGTCATGTCGTAAGAGTTGCTAATAAACTCAAAATGATGCTAACAGTAATGTAGGAAGAGTTGAAACTCACCTCAAAATGATGCGACAGTGATGTCGTAAGAATTGCTAATGAACTCAAAATGATGCTAAAAGTGATGTCGTAAGAATTGCTAATGAACTCAAAATGATGCAAACAGTAATGTAGTGATAGTTGCTATAAACTCAGTGATGTTTACAGAAATGTAGTAAATGTTTCGAACAACCTCAAGGTGATGCTGACAGTCGTGTAGTAAGAGTTGCTACTTACCACAAAATAATAATACAGTGATGTCGGAAGAATTGCTAATGAACTCAAAATGATACTAACAGTAATGTAGTGACAGTTGCTAATCAACTCATTGATGCTGACAGTGATGTAGTAAGTGTTTCGAAAAACCTCAAAGTGATGCTGACAGTCATGTAGTAAGAGTTGCTACTAACCTCATAGTGATGCTAACAGTAATGTAGTGAAAGTTGCTAATGAACTCAAAGTGATGCTGACAGTAATGTAGTAAGAGTTTCGAACAACTTCAAAGTGATCCTGATAGTCATGTAGTAAGAGTTGCTACTGACCTCAATTTAATGCTACAGTGATGTCGTGAGAATTGGTAATAAACTTAAAATGATGCTAATAGTAATGTAGTGATAGTTGCTAATTAACTCAGTGATGCTTACAGTAATGTAGGAAGTGTTTCGAACAACCTCAAAGTGATGCTGACAGTCATGTAGTAACAGTTGCTTCTAACCTCAAAATGATGCTAACAATAATGTAGTGATAGTTGCTAATAAACTCAGTGATGCTTAAAGTAATGCAGTAAGAGTTTCGAACAACCTAAAAGTGATTCTGACAGTCATGTAGTAATGGTTGCTACGAACCTTAAAATAATGCAACAGTGATGTCAGAAGAATTGATAATGATCTCAAACTGATGGGACATTGATGTCGTAAGAATTGCTAATGAACTCAAAATGATGCTAACAGTAATGTAGTGATAGTTGCTAATCAACTCAGTGATGCTTAGAGTAATGTAGTAAGTGTTTCGAACAACCTCAAAGTGATGCTGACAGTCATGTCGTAAGAGTTGCTACGAACCTCAAAACAATGCGACAGTGATGTCAGAAAAATTGTTAAAGAACTCAAAATGATGCGACAGTGATTTAGTAAGAATTGCTAATGAACTCAAAATGATGCTAACAGTAATGGAGTGCATGTTTCGAATAACCTCAAAGTGATGCTGACAGTCATGTAGTAAGAGTATCTTCGAACCTCAAACTGATGGGACAGTGATGTCGTCAGAATTGCTAATGAACTCAAAATGATGCGAACAGTAATGGAGTGATAGTTGCTAATCAACTCAGTGATGCTTACAGAAATGTAGTAAGTGTTTCGAACAACCTCAAAGTGATGCTGACAATCATGTAGTGACAGTTGCTTCTCACCACAAAATAATGTGACAGTGATGTCAGAAGAATTGGAAATGATCTCAAACTGATGGGACAGTGATGTCGTAAGAATTGCTAATGAACTCAAAATGATGCTAACAGTAATGTAGTGATAGTTGCTAATTAACTCAGTGATGCTTACAGTAATGTAGTAAGTGTTTTGAACAACCTCAAAGTGATGCTGACAGTCGTGTAGTAAGAGTTGCTACGAACCTTAAAATAATGCAACAATAATGTAGTAAGAATTGCTACGAACCTCAAAATAATGTGACAGTGATGTCAGAAGAATTGCTAATGATCTCAAAATGATGCGACAGTGATGTAGTAAGATTTGCTAATGAACTCAAAATGATGCTAACAGTAATGGAGTGAAAGTTTCGAATAACCTCAAAGTGATGCTGACAGTCATGTAGTAAGAGTTGCTACGAACCTCAAAATAATGCGACAGTGATGTCAGAAGAATTGCTAAAGATCTCAAAATGATGCGACAGTGATTTAGTAAGAATTGCAAATGAACTCAAAATGATGCTAACAGTAATGGAGTGAACGTTTCGAATAACCTCAAAGTGATGCTGACAGTCATGTCCTAAGAGTTGCTACGAACCTAAAAATATTGCAACAGTGATGTCGGAAGAATTGCTAATGAACTACAGATGATGCTAACAGTAATGCAGTGATAGTTGCTAAGAAACTCATTGATGCTGACAGTAATGTAGAAAGAGTTGTTACGAACCTTAAAATAATGCAACAATAATGTAGTAAGAGTTGCTACGAAACTCAATATAATGCGACAGTAATGTAGTAAAAGTTTCTACGAACCTCAAAATAATGCGACAGTGATGTCAGAAGAATTGCTAATGATCTGAAAATGATGCGACAGTGATGTAGTAAGAATTGCTAATGAAGTCAAAATGATGCTAACCGTAATGTAGTGATAGTTGCTAATGAACTCAAAGTGATGCTTACAGTCATGTAGTAAGAGTTGCTACGAACCTCAAAATAATGCGACAGTGATGTCAGAAGAATTGCTAAAGATCTCAAAATGATGCGACAGTGATTTAGTAAGAATTGCAAATGAACTCAAAATGATGCTAACAGTAATGGAGTGAACGTTTCGAATAACCTCAAAGTGATGCTGACAGTCATGTCCTAAGAGTTGCTACGAACCTAAAAATATTGCAACAGTGATGTCGGAAGAATTGCTAATGAACTACAGATGATGCTAACAGTAATGCAGTGATAGTTGCTAAGAAACTCATTGATGCTGACAGTAATGTAGTAAGAGTTGTTACAAACCTTAAAATAATGCAACAATAATGTAGTAAGAGTTGCTACGAAACTCAATATAATGCGACAGTAATGTAGTAAAAGTTTCTACGAACCTCAAAATAATGCGACAGTGATGTCAGAAGAATTGCTAATGATCTGAAAATGATGCGACAGTGATGTAGTAAGAATTGCTAATGAAGTCAAAATGATGCTAACCGTAATGTAGTGATAGTTGCTAATGAACTCAAAGTGATGCTTACAGTCATGTGGTCAGAGTTGCTACTAACCTCACAATGATGCTAACAGTAATGTGTGATAGTTGCTAAGAAACTCAGTGATGCTTACAGTAATGTAGTACGTGTTTCGAACAACCTCAATATAATGCGACAGTGATGTCAGAAGAATTGTTAATGATCTCAAAATGATGCGACAGTGATTCAGAAAGAATTGCTCATGAACTCAAAATGATACTAACAGTAATGGAGTGAACGTTTCGAATAACGTCAAAGTGATGCTGACAGTCTTGTACTAAGAGTTTCTACGAACCTCAAAATATTACGACAGTGATGTCGGAAGAATTGGTAATGAACTCAAAATGATGCGACAGTGATGTAGTAAGAATTGCTAATGAACTCAAAATGATGCTAACAGTAATGTAGTGATAGTTGCTAATCAACTCAGTGATGCTTACTGTAATCTAGTAAGAGTTTCGAATAACCTCAAAGTGATGCTGACAGTCATTTAGTAAGAGTTGCTAATGAACTCAGTTCAATGCTACAGTGATGTCGTGAGAATTGCTCAACAACTCAAAATGATGCTAACAGTAATGTAGTGATAGTTGCTAATAAACTCAAAGTGATGCTGACAGTAATGTAGTAAGAGTTGCTACGAACCTTAAAATAATGCAACAATAATGCAGTAAGAGTTGCTACGAACCTCAAAATATTGCGAAAGTGATGTCGGAAGAATTGCTAATGAACTCAAGATGATGCTAACAGTAATGTCGTGACAGTTGCTAAGAAACTCAGTGATGCTAAAAGTAATGTAGTAAGAGTTTCGAACAACCTCAAAGTGATGCTGACAGTAATTTACTAAGAGTTGCTAATGAACTCAATTTAATGCTACAGTGATGTCGTGAGAATTGCTCAACAACTCAAAATGATGCTAACAGTAATGTAGTGATAGTTGCTAATAAACTCAAAGTGATGCTGACAGTAATGTAGTTAGAGTTGCTACGAACCTTAAAATAATGCAACAATAATGTAGTAAGAGTTGCTACGAACCTCAAAATATTGCAACAGTGATGTCGGAAGAATTGCAAATGAACTCAAGATGATGCTAACAGTAATGGAGTGAAACTTTCGAATAACCTCAAAGTGATGCTGACAGTCATGTAGTAAGAGTTGCTAGTGAACTCAATTTAGTGCTACAGTGATGTCGTGAGAATTGCTCAACAACTCAAAATGATGCTAACAGTAATGTAGTGATAGCTGCTAATAAACTCAAAGTGATGCTGACAGTAATGTAGTAAGAGTTGCTACGAACCTTAAAATAATGCAACAATAATGTAGTAAGAGTTGCTACGAACCTCAAAATATTGCGACAGTCATGTCGGAAGAATTGCTAATGATCTCAAAATGATGCGACAGTGATGTAGGAAGAATTGCTAATGAACTCAAAATGATGCTAACAGTAATGGAGTGAAACTTTCGAATAACCTCAAAGTGATGCTTACAGTCATGTAGGAAGAGTTGCTACGAACCTCAAAATAATGCGTCAGTAATGTAGTAAAAGTTGCTACGAACCTCAAAATATTGCGACAGTGATGTCGGAAGAATTGCTACTGAACTCAAGATGATGCTAACAGTAATGTAGTGATAGTTGCTAAGAAACTCAGTGATGCTTACAGTAATGTAGTAAGAGTTTCGAAAAACCTCAAAGTGATGCTGACAGTCATTTAGTAAGAGTTGCTAATGAACTCAATTCAATGCTACAGTGATGTCGTGAGAATAGCTCATGAACTCAAAATGATGCTCACAGTAATGTAGTGATAGTTGTTAAAAAACTCAAAGTGATGCTGACAGTAATGTAGTAAGAGTTGCTAAGAACTTTAAAATAATGCAACAATAATGTAGTAAGAGTTGCTACAAACCTAAAAATAATGTGACAGTGATGTAAGAAGAATTGCTAATGATCTCAAAATGATCCGACAGTGATGTAGTAAGAATTGCTAATGAACTCAAAATGATGCTAACAGTAATGGAGTGAAAGTTTCGAATAACCTCAAAGTGATGCTGACAGTCATGAAGTAAGAGTTGCTATGAACCTCAAAATAATGCGACAGTCATATAGTAAGTGTTGCTACGAACCTCAAAATAATGCAACAGTAATGTAGTAAAAGTTGCTACGAACCTCAAAATATTGCGACAGTGATGTCGGAAGAATTGCTAATGAACTCAAGATGATGCTAACAGTAATGTAGTGATAGTTGCTAAGAAACTCAGTAATGCTTACAGGAATGTAGTAAGAGTTTCGAACAACCTCAAAGTGATGCTGACAGTCATGTAGTTAGAGTTGCTAATGAACTCAATTTAATGCTACAGTGATGTCATGAGAATATCTCAACAACTCAAAATGATGCTAACAGTAATGTAGTGATAGCTGCTAATAAACTCAAAGTGATGCTGACAGTAATGTAGTAAGAGTTGCTACGAACCTTAAAATAATGCAACAATAATGTAGTAAGAGTTGCTACGAACCTCAAAATGATGCGACAGTGATGTAGTAAGAATTGCTAATGAACTCAAAATGATGCTAACAGTAATGTAGTGATAGTTGCTAATCAAGTCAGTGATGCTTACAGTAATGTAGTAAGTGTTTCGAATAACCTCTAAGTGATGCTGACAGTCATGTAGGAAGAGTTGCTACGAACCTCAATATAATGCGACAGTGATGTCGGAAGAATTGCTAATGAACGCAAGATGATGCTAACAATAATGTACTGATAGTTGCTAATCAACTCAGTGATGTTTAAAGTAATGTAGTAAGTGTTTCGAATAACCTCAAAAGTGATGCTGACAGTAATGTAGTAAGAGTTGCTAGGAACCTTAAAATAATGCAACAATAATGTAGTAAGAGTTGCTACGAACCTCAAAATAATGTGACAGTGATGTCAGAAGTATTGCTAATGATCTCAAAATGATGCGACAGTGATGTAATAAGAATTGCTAATGAACTCCAAATGATGCTCACAGTAATGGAGAGAAACTTTCGAATAACCTCAAAGTGATGCTTACAGTCATGTAGTAAGTGTTGCTACGAACCTCAAAATAATGCGACAGTAATGTAGTAAAAGTTGCAACGAACCTCAAAATATTGCAACAGTGATGTCGGAAGAATTGCTAATGAACTCAAGATGATGCTAACAGTAATGGAGTGAAACTTTCGAATAACCTCAAAGTTATGCTGACAGTCATGTAGTAAGAGTTGCTAGTGAACTCAATTTAGTGCTACAGTGATGTCGTGAGAATTGCTCAACAACTCAAAATGATGCTAACAGTAATGTAGTGATAGCTGCTAATAAACTCAAAGTGATGCTGACAGTCATGTAGTAAGAGTTGCTACGAACCTCAAAATAATGCGACAGTGATGAAGTAAAAGTTGCAACGAACCTCAAAATATTGCGACAGTGATGTAGTAAAAGTTGCAACGAACCTCAAAATATTGCGACAGTGATGTCGGAAGAATTGCTAATGAACTCAAGATGATGCTAACATTTATGGAGTGAAACTTTCGAATAACCTCAAAGTGATGCTGACAATCATGTACTAAGAGTTGCTACGAACCTCAAAATAATGCGACAGTGATGTCGGAAGAATTGCTCATGAACTCAAGATGATGCTAACAGTAATGGAGTGAAACTTTCGAATAACCTCAAAGTGATGCTGACAGTCATGTAGTAAGAGTTGCTAGTGAACTCAATTTAGTGCTACAGTGATGTCGTGAGAATTGCTCAACAACTCAAAATGATGCTAACAGTAATGTAGTGATAGCTGCTAATAAACTCAAAGTGATGCTGACAGTAATGTAGTAAGAGTTGCTACGAACCTTAAAATAATGCAACAATAATGTAGTAAGAGTTGCTACGAACCTCAAAATATTGCGACAGTCATGTCGGAAGAATTGCTAATGATCTCAAAATGATGCGACAGTGATGTAGGAAGAATTGCTAATGAACTCAAAATGATGCTAACAGTAATGGAGTGAAACTTTCGAATAACCTCAAAGTGATGCTTACAGTCATGTAGGAAGAGTTGCTACGAACCTCAAAATAATGCGTCAGTAATGTAGTAAAAGTTGCTACGAACCTCAAAATATTGCGACAGTGATGTCGGAAGAATTGCTAATGAACTCAAGATGATGCTTACAGTAATGTAGTAAGAGTTTCGAAAAACCTCAAAGTGATGCTGACAGTCATTTAGTAAGAGTTGCTAATGAACTCAATTCAATGCTACAGTGATGTCGTGAGAATAGCTCATGAACTCAAAATGATGCTCACAGTAATGTAGTGATAGTTGTTAAAAAACTCAAAGTGATGCTGACAGTAATGTAGTAAGAGTTGCTAAGAACTTTAAAATAATGCAACAATAATGTAGTAAGAGTTGCTACAAACCTAAAAATAATGTGACAGTGATGTAAGAAGAATTGCTAATGATCTCAAAATGATCCGACAGTGATGTAGTAAGAATTGCTAATGAACTCAAAATGATGCTAACAGTAATGGAGTGAAAGTTTCTAATAACCTCAAAGTGATGCTGACAGTCATGAAGTAAGAGTTGCTATGAACCTCAAAATAATGCGACAGTCATATAGTAAGTGTTGCTACGAACCTCAAAATAATGCAACAGTAATGTAGTAAAAGTTGCTACGAACCTCAAAATATTGCGACAGTGATGTCGGAAGAATTGCTAATGAACTCAAGATGATGCTAACAGTAATGTAGTGATAGTTGCTAAGAAACTCAGTAATGCTTACAGGAATGTAGTAAGAGTTTCGAACAACCTCAAAGTGATGCTGACAGTCATGTAGTTAGAGTTGCTAATGAACTCAATTTAATGCTACAGTGATGTCATGAGAATATCTCAACAACTCAAAATGATGCTAACAGTAATGTAGTGATAGCTGCTAATAAACTCAAAGTGATGCTGACAGTAATGTAGTAAGAGTTGCTACGAACCTTAAAATAATGCAACAATAATGTAGTAAGAGTTGCTACGAACCTCAAAATGATGCGACAGTGATGTAGTAAGAATTGCTAATGAACTCAAAATGATGCTAACAGTAATGTAGTGATAGTTGCTAATCAAGTCAGTGATGCTTACAGTAATGTAGTAAGTGTTTCGAATAACCTCTAAGTGATGCTGACAGTCATGTAGGAAGAGTTGCTACGAACCTCAATATAATGCGACAGTGATGTCGGAAGAATTGCTAATGAACGCAAGATGATGCTAACAATAATGTACTGATAGTTGCTAATCAACTCAGTGATGTTTAAAGTAATGTAGTAAGTGTTTCGAATAACCTCAAAAGTGATGCTGACAGTAATGTAGTAAGAGTTGCTAGGAACCTTAAAATAATGCAACAATAATGTAGTAAGAGTTGCTACGAACCTCAAAATAATGTGACAGTGATGTCAGAAGTATTGCTAATGATCTCAAAATGATGCGACAGTGATGTAATAAGAATTGCTAATGAACTCCAAATGATGCTCACAGTAATGGAGAGAAACTTTCGAATAACCTCAAAGTGATGCTTACAGTCATGTAGTAAGTGTTGCTACGAACCTCAAAATAATGCGACAGTAATGTAGTAAAAGTTGCAACGAACCTCAAAATATTGCAACAGTGATGTCGGAAGAATTGCTAATGAACTCAAGATGATGCTAACAGTAATGGAGTGAAACTTTCGAATAACCTCAAAGTTATGCTGACAGTCATGTAGTAAGAGTTGCTAGTGAACTCAATTTAGTGCTACAGTGATGTCGTGAGAATTGCTCAACAACTCAAAATGATGCTAACAGTAATGTAGTGATAGCTGCTAATAAACTCAAAGTGATGCTGACAGTCATGTAGTAAGAGTTGCTACGAACCTCAAAATAATGCGACAGTGATGAAGTAAAAGTTGCAACGAACCTCAAAATATTGCGACAGTGATGTAGTAAAAGTTGCAACGAACCTCAAAATATTGCGACAGTGATGTCGGAAGAATTGCTAATGAACTCAAGATGATGCTAACATTTATGGAGTGAAACTTTCGAATAACCTCAAAGTGATGCTGACAATCATGTACTAAGAGTTGCTACGAACCTCAAAATAATGCGACAGTGATGTCGGAAGAATTGCTCATGAACTCAAGATGATGCTAACAGTAATGGAGTGAAACTTTCGAATAACCTCAAAGTGATGCTGACAGTCATGTAGTAAGAGTTGCTAGTGAACTCAATTTAGTGCTACAGTGATGTCGTGAGAATTGCTCAACAACTCAAAATGATGCTAACAGTAATGTAGTGATAGCTGCTAATAAACTCAAAGTGATGCTGACAGTAATGTAGTAAGAGTTGCTACGAACCTTAAAATAATGCAACAATAATGTAGTAAGAGTTGCTACGAACCTCAAAATATTGCGACAGTCATGTCGGAAGAATTGCTAATGATCTCAAAATGATGCGACAGTGATGTAGGAAGAATTGCTAATGAACTCAAAATGATGCTAACAGTAATGGAGTGAAACTTTCGAATAACCTCAAAGTGATGCTTACAGTCATGTAGGAAGAGTTGCTACGAACCTCAAAATAATGCGTCAGTAATGTAGTAAAAGTTGCTACGAACCTCAAAATATTGCGACAGTGATGTCGGAAGAATTGCTAATGAACTCAAGATGATGCTTACAGTAATGTAGTAAGAGTTTCGAAAAACCTCAAAGTGATGCTGACAGTCATTTAGTAAGAGTTGCTAATGAACTCAATTCAATGCTACAGTGATGTCGTGAGAATAGCTCATGAACTCAAAATGATGCTCACAGTAATGTAGTGATAGTTGTTAAAAAACTCAAAGTGATGCTGACAGTAATGTAGTAAGAGTTGCTAAGAACTTTAAAATAATGCAACAATAATGTAGTAAGAGTTGCTACAAACCTAAAAATAATGTGACAGTGATGTAAGAAGAATTGCTAATGATCTCAAAATGATCCGACAGTGATGTAGTAAGAATTGCTAATGAACTCAAAATGATGCTAACAGTAATGGAGTGAAAGTTTCTAATAACCTCAAAGTGATGCTGACAGTCATGAAGTAAGAGTTGCTATGAACCTCAAAATAATGCGACAGTCATATAGTAAGTGTTGCTACGAACCTCAAAATAATGCAACAGTAATGTAGTAAAAGTTGCTACGAACCTCAAAATATTGCGACAGTGATGTCGGAAGAATTGCTAATGAACTCAAGATGATGCTAACAGTAATGTAGTGATAGTTGCTAAGAAACTCAGTAATGCTTACAGGAATGTAGTAAGAGTTTCGAACAACCTCAAAGTGATGCTGACAGTCATGTAGGAAGAGTTGCTACGAACCTTAAAATAATGCAACAATAATGTAGTAAGAGTTGCTACGAACCTCAAAATGATGCGACAGTGATGTAGAAAGAATTGCTAATGAACTCAAAATGATGCTAACAGTAATGTAGTGATAGTTGCTCATCAAGTAAGTGATGCTTACAGTAATGTAGTAAGTGTTTCGAATAACCTCTAAGTGATGCTGACAGTCATGTAGGAAGAGTTGCTACGAACCTCAATATAATGCGACAGTGATGTCGGAAGAATTGCTAATGAACGCAAGATGATGCTAACAATAATGTACTGATAGTTGCTAATCAACTCAGTGATGTTTAAAGTAATGTAGTAAGTGTTTCGAATAACCTCAAAAGTGATGCTGACAGTAATGTAGTAAGAGTTGCTAGGAACCTTAAAATAATGCAACAATAATGTAGTAAGAGTTGCTACGAACCTCAAAATAATGTGACAGTGATGTCAGAAGTATTGCTAATGATCTCAAAATGATGCGACAGTGATGTAATAAGAATTGCTCATGAACTCCAAATGATGCTCACAGTAATGGAGTGAAACTTTCGAATAACCTCAAAGTGATGCTTACAGTCATGTAGTAAGAGTTGCTACGAACCTCAAAATAATGCGACAGTGATGAAGTAAAAGTTGCAACGAACCTCAAA
Organism: Aulostomus chinensis; assembly: GCF_037954235.1. Lineage (NCBI taxonomy): Eukaryota > Metazoa > Chordata > Actinopteri > Syngnathiformes > Aulostomidae > Aulostomus > Aulostomus chinensis. The sequence goes on along the minus strand of NC_141320.1, from coordinate 50,602,792 downwards.
ATATTGCGACAGTGATGTAGTAAAAGTTGCAACGAACCTCAAAATATTGCGACAGTGATGTCGGAAGAATTGCTAATGAACTCAAGATGATGCTAACATTTATGGAGTGAAACTTTCGAATAACCTCAAAGTGATGCTGACAATCATGTACTAAGAGTTGCTACGAACCTCAAAATAATGCGACAGTGATGTCGGAAGAATTGCTAATGATCTCAAAATGATGCGACAGTGATGGAGTAAGAATTGCTAATGAACTCAAAATGATGCTAACAGTAATGGAGTGAAACTTTCAAATAACCTCAAAGTGATGCTGACAGTCATGTACTAAGAGATGCTACAAACCTCAATATAATGCGACAGTAATGTAGTAAAAGTCGCTACGAACCTCAAAATATTGCGACAGTGATGTCGGAAGAATTGCTAATGAACTTAAAATGATGCTAACAGTAATGTAGTGATAGTTGCTAAGAAACTCAGTGATGCTTACAGTAATGTAGTAAGTGTTTCGAATAACCTCAAAAGTGATGGTGACAGTCATGTAGGAAGAGTTGCTACGAACCTCAAAATAATGCGACAGTGATGTCAGAAGAATTGCTAAAGATCTCAAAATGATGCGACAGTGATGTAGTAAGAATTGCTCATGAACTCAAAATGATGCTAACAGTAATGGAGTGAACGTTTCGAATAACCTCAAAGTGATGCTGACAGTCATGTAGTAAGTGTTGCTACAAACCTCAAAATAATGCGAAAGTAATGTAGTCAAAGTTGCTACGAACCTAAAAATATTTTGACAGTGATGTAGTAAGAATTGCTCATGAACTCAAAATGATGCTAACAGTAATGTAGTGATAGTTGCTAAGAAACTCAGTGATGCTTACAGTAATGTAGGAAGAGTTTCGAACAACCTCAAAGTGATGCTGACAGTCATTTTGTTAGAGTTGCGAATGAACTCAGTTCAATGCTACAGTTATGTCGTGAGAATTGCTCAACAACTCAAAATGATGCTAACATTCATGTAGTGAGAGTTGCTAATAAACTCAAAGTGATGCTGACAGTAATGAAGTAAGAGTTGCTAGGAACCTTAAAATAATGCAACAATAATGTAGTAAGAGTTGCTACGAACCTCAAAATATTGCGACAGTGATGTCGGAAGAATTGCGAATGATCTCAAAATGATGCGACAGTGATGTAGTAAGAATTGCTAATGAACTCAAAATGATGCTAACAGTAATGAAGTGAAACTTTCGAATAACCTCAAAGTGATGCTGACAGTCATGTAGTAAGTGTTGCTACGAACCTCAAAATAATGCGACAGTAATGTAGTAAAAGTTGCTACGAACCTCAAAATATTGCGACAGTGATGTCGGAAGAATTGCTAATGAACTCAAGGTGATGCTAACAGTAATGTAGTGATAGTTGCTAAGAAACTAAGTGATGCTTACAGTAATGTGGTAAGAGTTTCGAACAACCTCAAATTGATGCTGACAGTCATTTAGTAAGAGTTGCTAATGAACTCAATTTAATGCTACAGTGATGTTGTGAGAATTGCTCATGAACTCAAAATGATGTCACGACCCGGCTCACAGATCGTGACATCGAAGGAGGGAAACGCGGAGTCAACGTCACACACAACTAATAATTTATTATTAACAATGCAAAATCAAAACAAGGCAAACCATAATGTACAATGGAGGGTGGTTATCAGTAGTGTCAGTGGTGAGTGCGAGTGTGTGCATGAGTGTACAGGTGGTGTATGTGCACGGTATGATGGATGCAGAGAACTAAACAAGACATAACTCAAGAAACAACCATCGCTCCGACGTGGGCCAGGAGGAGTGAGCGAGAGCCCGTCGGCCAGGTTGGCCGCCTGCTTTATAGCTGGGAGACGCCCGGACCCAGGTGCTCCCAATTAGTCAGCAGCTCCGCCCCATAAAGCTCCAACCTGGGAAGGGAAGGAAGTCACAAATGATGCCACGCCCCCATGCCCATGGGGACGTGACAATGATGCTAACAGTAATGTAGTGATAGTTGCGAATAAACTTAAAGTGATGCTGACAGTAATGTAGTAAGAGTTGCTACGAACCTTAAAATAATGCAACAATAATGTAGTAAGAGTTGCTACGAACCTCAAAATAATGTGACAGTGATGTCAGAAGAATTGCTAATAATCTCAAAATGATGCGACAGTGATGTAATAAGAATTGCTAATGAACTCAAAATGATGCTAAAAGTAATGGAGTGAAAGTTTCGAATAACATCAAAGTGATGCTGACAGTCATGTAGTTAGAGTTGCTACTAACCTCAATTTAATGCTACAGTGATGTCTATGAATTGCTAATAAACTCAAAATGATGCTAACAGTAATGTAGTGATAGTTGCAAATAAACTCAAAGTGATGCTGACAGTAATGTAGTAAGAGTTGCTACGAACCTCAAAATAATGCGACAGTGATGTCGGAAGAATTGCTAATGATCTCGAAATAATGCGACAGTGATGTAGTAAGAATTGCTAATGAACTCAAAATGATGCTAACAGTAATGGAGTGAACGTTTCGAATAACCTCAAAGTGATGCTGACAGTTATGTAGTAAGAGTTGCTACGAACCTCAAAAAAATGCGACAGTGTGTCGGAAGAATTGCTAATGAACTCAAAATGATGCTAACAGTAATATAGTGATAGTTGCTAATCAACTCAGTGATGCTTACAGTAATGTAGTAAGTGTTTCGAACAACCTCAAAGTGATGCTGACAGTCATGTAGTAAGAGTTGCTACGAACCTCAAAATAATGTGACAGTGATGTCAGAAGAATTGCTAATGATCTCAAAATGATGCAACAGTAATGTAGTAAGAGTTGCTAAGAACCTCAAAATAATGCGACTGTAATGTAGTAAAAGTTGCTACGAACCTCAAAATATTGCGACAGTCATGTCAGAAGAATTGCTAATGAACTCAAAATGATGCTCACAGTAATGTAGTGATAATTGCTAATCAACTCAGTGATGCTTACAGTAATGTAGTAAGTTTTTCGAACAACCTCAAAGTGATGCTGACAGTCATGTGGTTTGAGTTGCGAGTAACCTAAAAATGATGCTGATTGTAATGTAGTAAGAGTTGCTAATAACCTAAAAAAATGCGACAGTGATGTCGTAAGAATTGCTATTGAACTCAAAATGATGCTAACAGTAACGTAGTGATAGTTGCTAATACACTCAGTGATGCTTACAGTAATGTAGTAAGTGTTTCGAACAACCTCAAAGTGATGCTGACATGTAGTAAGAGTTGATACGAACCTCAAAATAATGCAACAGTGATGTCAGAAGAAATGCTAATAAACTAAAAATGATGCTAACAGTAACGTAGTGATAGCTGCTAAGAACTTAAAAATGATGCTACAGTGATGTAGGAAGATTTTAATAAAATCAAAAATGATTTTGACAGTGATGTCTTATGAATTGCTAATGAACTCAAAATGATGCTAACAGTAATGTAGTGATAGGTGCTAATAACCTCAGTGATGCTTACAGTAATGTAATAAGTGTTTCGAACAACCTCAAAGTGATGCTGACAGTCATGTAGTAAGAGTTGCTACTAACCTCAATTTAATGCTACAGTGATGTCGTAAGAAATGCGAATGAACTCAAAATGATGCTAACAGTAATGTAGTGATAGTTGCTAATAAACTCAAAGTGATGCTGACAGTAATGTAGTAAGAGTTGCTACGAACCTTAAAATAATGCAACAATAATGTAGTAAGAGTTGCTACGAACCTCAAAATAATGTGACAGTGATGTCAGAAGAATTGCTAATAATCTCAAAATAATGCGACAGTGATGTAGTAAGAATTGCTAATGAACTCAAAATGATGCTAAAAGTAATGGAGTGAAAGTTTCGAATAACCTCAAAGTGATGCTGTCAGTCATGTAGTTAGAGTTGCTACTAACCTCAATTTAATGCTACAGTGATGTCTATGAATTGCTAATAAACTCAAAATGATGCTAACAGTAATGTAGTGATAGTTGCTAATAAACTCAAAGTGATGCTGACAGTAATGTAGTAAGAGTTGCTACGAACCTCAAAATAATGCGACAGTGATGTCGGAAGAATTGCTAATGATCTCGAAATAATGCGACAGTGATGTAGTAAGAATTGCTAATGAACTCAAAATGATGCTAACAGTAATGGAGTGAACGTTTCGAATAACCTCAAAGTGATGCTGACAGTTATGTAGTAAGAGTTGCTACGAACCTCAAAAAAATGCGACAGTGTGTCGGAAGAATTGCTAATGAACTCAAAATGATGCTAACAGTAATATAGTGATAGTTGCTAATCAACTCAGTGATGCTTACAGTAATGTAGTAAGTGTTTCGAACAACCTCAAAGTGATGCTGACAGTCATGTAGTAAGAGTTGCTACGAACCTCAAAATAATGTGACAGTGATGTCAGAAGAATTGCTAATGATCTCAAAATGATGCAACAGTAATGTAGTAAGAGTTGCTAAGAACCTCAAAATAATGCGACTGTAATGTAGTAAAAGTTGCTACGAACCTCAAAATATTGCGACAGTCATGTCAGAAGAATTGCTAATGAACTCAAAATGATGCTCACAGTAATGTAGTGATAATTGCTAATCAACTCAGTGATGCTTACAGTAATGTAGTAAGTTTTTCGAACAACCTCAAAGTGATGCTGACAGTCATGTGGTTTGAGTTGCGAGTAACCTAAAAATGATGCTGATTGTAATGTAGTAAGAATTGCTAATGATCTCAAAATGATGCGACATTGATGTCGTAAGAATTGCTATTGAACTCAAAATGATGCTAACAGTAACGTAGTGATAGTTGCTAATACACTCAGTGATGCTTACAGTAATGTAGTAAGTGTTTCGAACAACCTCAAAGTGATGCTGACAGTCATGTCGTAAGAGTTGATACGAACCTCAAAATAATGCAACAGTGATGTCAGAAGAATTGCTAATGAACTCAAAATGATGCTAACAGTGATGTTGAAAGAATTGCTAATAAACTAAAAATGATGCTAACAGTAACGTAGTGACAGCTGCTAAGAACTTAAAAATGATGCTACAGTGATGTAGGAAGATTTTAATAAAATCAAAAATGATTTTGACAGTGATGTCTTATGAATTGCTAATGAACTCAAAATGATGCTAACAGTAATGTAGTGATAGTTGCTAATAACCTCAGTGATGCTTACAGTAATGTAATAAGTGTTTCGAACAACCTCAAAGTGATGCTGACAGTCATGTAGTAAGAGTTGCTACTAACCTCAATTTAATGCTACAGTGATGTCGTAAGAATTGCGAATGAACTCAAAATGATGCTAACAATAATGTAGTGATAGATGCTAATACACTCAAAGTGATGCTGACAGTAATGTAGTAAGAGTTGCTACGAACCTTAAAATAATGCAACAATAATGTAATAAGAGTTGCTACGAACCTCAAAATATTGCGATAGTGATGTTGGAAGAATTGCTAATGAACTCAAAATGATGCTAACAGTAATGTAGTGATAGTTGCTAATCAACTCAGTGATGCTGACAGTCATGTAGTAAGTGTTTCGAACAACCTCAAAGTGATGCTGACAGTCATGTAGTAAGAGTTGCTACGAACCTCAAAATAATGCGACAGTGATGTCGTAAGAATTGCTAATCATCTAAAAATGATGCAACAGTGATGTCGCAAGAATTGCTAATGAACTCAAAATGATGCTAACAGTAATGTAGTGATAGTTGCTAATAAACTCAAAATAATGCTGACAGTAATGTAGTTAGAGTTGCTACGAACCTTAAAATAATGCAACAGTAATGTAGTAAGAGTTTCTATGAACCTCAAAATAGTGTGAGAGTGATGTCAGAAGACTCGGTAACGATGTCAACATGATGCGACAGTGATGTCGTAAGAATTGCTAATGAACTCAAAATGATGCGACAGTGACGTAGTAAGAATTGTAATGAACTCAAAATGATGCTAACTGTAATGAAGTGAAAGTTTCGAATAACCTCAAAGTGATGCTGACAGTCATGTAGGAAGAGTTGCTACGAACCTTAAAATAATGCAACACTAATGTAGTAAGAGTTACTACGAACTTCAAAATGATGTGACAGTGATGTAGTAAGAATTGCTTATGATCTGAAATGATCGGACAGTGATGTAGTAAGAATTGCAAATGAACTCAAAATGATGCAAACAGTAATATAGTGAAAGTTGCGAGTAAACTAAAAATGATGCTGACAGTAATGTAGTAAGAGCTGCTGATAACCTCAAAATAATGCTACAGTGATGTCGGAAGAATTGCTAATGATCTCAAAAGGATGCGACAGTGATGGATTAAGAATTGCAAATAAACTCAAAATGATGCTAACAGTAATGTAGTGAAAGTTTTGAATAACCTCAAAGTGATGCTGACAGTCATGTGGTTTGAGTTGCGAGTAAATTAAAAATGATGCTGACAATAATGTAGTAAGAGTTGCTACGAACCTCAAAATAATGCGACAGTGATGTCGGAAGAATTGCTAATGATCTCAAAATGATGCGACAGTGATGGAGTAAGAGTTGCTAATAACCTCGAAATGATGCTGACTGTCATGTAGTAAGAGTTGAAACTAGAACAACAAACTGTCCTCTGATGGTTGGACAGGTTGGTTTGGTCCGTCCTCTCACTCATCATTAAAAGCCCTTATTACTCATCATTCATCCAATCTGACACTCACGTCTGCAGTGGGGAATCCCCAGCAGCCCGCGGCACACATGGAGCAGTCTCGGCCAATCACATGGGGCCTGCAGCGGCACCGACCACCAAATGGCTCGCAGGTGTCACTCTCAGCTCCAACCTCATGGCAGGCACAAGGCAGGGCGCTGTTGTTGAAGAGAGCCCAAGAGACTCAGCTGAGCTGAGACAGAATGGAGACGAAGGACAAGAGGGACGAAAGAGAAAAAGGAAACGTTAGCGAGACATTTTAGGAAAATTAGTTTAGTGGGGAAAAGGTTCTTAGCCAAACTTGCTAAATGGAAGGACAACAAAAAACAAAGATCTTCAAAAGAAAATTAGCACAAAATGAAACCCTGCAAGAGAAAGTAAATCAAGAACTAAATATTCTTGAGGCTCAGGTCTTTAGTTCCAATGCTTGTAAATGACATCTGAATGCATTCACAACCCAAATCTGAGCAGACAGAAGCGTCCCAGTCAGGCCCAGTTTAGTTCCTCTAGAACATTCAGGGATACAGAACAGGGACCAACTCAGGCTTGGAGACACCGACTTGACATGAAAGCTGTTGAGGCCACAGTTGCTGATGAAGTGCACCTGCATGGAGACTGAGGACTTCAACAGATGCAGATGTTGACCCAGAATAAATCTAAATATTCCAGATGTGTTAAATCAATCCAGCAGCAGTGGTGGGAGCGTCGTAAACTCACTCACTCAGCAGCCGTCAGCCTCCGTACCTGCACGGAGTCCAGCCTGATGTGGTCTCTGTTGTCTGCTCCCAGAGGTGGTCTGTCACCTCTGAACCAGGGGGCTCATCTCTCTGGTGGGAGGGCAGTGGAGGAGCTGCAGCGGGGGAGGCCAGGATGGGATCCTGTAGGAGGAGCTCTGGCCCTCCTTCAGCACCAGCCAGTGGGAGGGAGTTTGGAAACATGAGGGGACACAGGAGGAGCTACAGGGGGAGGGAAGGTGGATCAGAACCGTTCTAACAAGAGCGCTGAGGGGACACAGGAGGAGCTACAGGGGGAGGGAAGGTGGATCACAACCGATCTAACAAGAGCGCTGAGGGGACACAGGAGGAGCTACAGGGGGAGGGAAGGTGGATCAGAACCGTTCTAACAAGAGCGCTGAGGGGACACAGGAGGAGCTACAGGGGGAGGGAAGGTGGATCAGAACCGTTATAACAAGAGCGCTGAGGGGACACAGGAGGAGCTACAGGGGGAGGGAAGGTGGATCAGAACCGTTCTAACAAGAGCGCTGAGGGGACACAGGAGGAGCTACAGGGGGAGGGAAGGTGGATCAGAACCGTTCTAACAAGAGCGCTGAGGGGACACAGGTGGAGCTACAGGGGGAGGGAAGGTGGATCAGAACCGTTCTAACAAGAGCTCTGAGGGGACACAGGAGGAGCTACAGGGGGAGGGAAGGTGGATCAGAACCGTTATAACAAGAGCGCTGAGGGGACACAGGAGGAGCTACAGGGGGAGGGAAGGTGGATCGGAACCGTTCTAACAAGAGCACTGAGGGGACACAGGAGGAGCTACAGGGGGAGGGAAGGTGGATCACAACCGTTCTAACAAGAGCGCTGAGGGGACACAGGAGGAGCTACAGGGGGAGGGAAGGTGGATCGGAACAGTTCTAACAAGAGCGCTGAGGGGACACAGGAGGAGCTACAGGGGGAGGGAAGGTGGATCGGAACCGTTCTAACAAGAGCGCTGAGGGGACACAGGAGGAGCTACAGGGGGAGGGAAGGTGGATCAGAACCGTTCTAACAAGAGCACTGTCCCACTAATGTTCCTCACCAGAATCCTCCTGTCAGGGGGGAACCGTCCATGGGTGCTGATGCAGCGGACTGAAGGTTCAACGTAGTCCATGCTGAACTGGTCTTTAGGCACCACGTGGACCTTGTGCTAAAAACAGCAGAAAAAAAGACAAAAAGGGGAGAATTTTAACAAAAGTATGCAAATGAGCTGAAGAACAAAATAGAAAAAGTAAATCAAGGTTTTTTTCAAATGATTGCCAGCTATTTAGCTCAGAGAAGGACAAATGTCAATCAAGATGTCAGAATGGAACGATCCCACTGGCTTCTGGTCAAGGGAACCATGGAGATGCTAACTTCCTGTTGGACGATAAGCGTGTCTCATCCCTGACATGCTAACTTCCTGTTGGACTATCAGGGTGTCTCATCCCTGACATGCTAACTTCCTGCTGGACGATAAGCGTGTCTCATCCCTGACATGCTAACTTCCTGTTGGACGATCAGGGTGTCTCATCCCTGACATGCTAACTTCCTGTTGGACGATAAGCGTGTCTCATCCCTGACATGCTATCTTCCTGTTGGACGATAAGCGTGTCTCATCCCTGACATGCTAACTTCCTGTTGGACGATAAGCGTGTCTCATCCCTGACATGCTAACTACCTGTTGGACTATGAGGGTGTCTCATCCCTGACATGCTAACTTCCTGTTGGACTATAAAGCCTGATTTATGCTTCTGTGTCGAGTAGTATTCATACCTCCGCCGTAGCCTGAAACGCGCCTCCAAAAAATCCTGCTTACGCATCGCGTCGACGCGTGGTGACGTCAACGTCGAGGACTGCGATTGGTCCGCTCAGAACGTTATTTCCGGTTCAGTCGCAGCACAACACCGCCATTTTCAAAGTTTCTGTGGTGAAGGCTCCAAGAAAAAATGGACCAAGCTGAAGAAAGGATTATCGAGGAGGTGCTCAAGTACGACCACCTCTACAACTCCTCTTCGCGGCACGACAAAGACTGACAAATGGCCAACAATTGTTGTCTGTGACCGGAAGAAAACCAAGGAATCCGACAAGAGCCCCGTAAACAATAAAGACAAAGCCACACCCCCTAGCGGCTTGGCGGTGAATTGCAGAGCAACGCGTTCCCTCGACGCAGAATAAACCAGGCTTTCCAGTCGCACCTGTTTTACGCCCCCGTGCCAGATAAGGACCCCCATCGGGCTGTGCCACTCTGGAGGGAGCGCGTCTCACAGTCAGTCAGCGGAACCATGCGGATCCGGGCCGGAGCTGTGGGAAGGAGCGCCAATTGTATCGGGTTGTTGTTTTCTGGACTGCAGCAGAACAGGAGCAGCCGGGACTGGAATGTAGAAGTAGGTTATCTTGAAGTTGACTAAGTTATGGTGAACGATATTGTGGTTCAACACTTTAATGAGCTTTAAGGCAAACATATTTCATCAGGAAACAACGCCGGAATTGGACGGATTTCAGCGGCACACAACAACGTATCCGATACACCTCATTGGAAACCTGGTGGTCTAAGACTAAGAAACACCAGTCACCATGAAGAAAGGAACTTTTAGCTGAGTACTCATGTTATTTTCTGCAGGTTGAATGTCGCATTTGTTGGACAGAAGCGTCTCATCTCAACAAAAGCACCTCTTCAGTGCTGAGGCATGATGGGGCCAGGCATGAGAATGAAGTCCCAGATCCACCAGGATGAACTCAGGTATACAGCCACTCTCCAACTGACTCACAGTTGCTTCATTGATCATTAATTCCTATTCATTTCTTCTCTCCTTCATCTTTAACCATCCAGCTTCCAGGAAGCAGATGCTGGATGAGGCTCTGCTGAATTTCATCCTGAAGGACTGCCAGCCCCTCAGCACTGTTGAGAGGGAAGGGTTCAGGGAACTGGTTCAGGTCCTTGAGCCTCATATATTTGCCAACCAGGAAGGTTTGTGTGGAAATGATCTAAAGCAGTAGTTGATATCTCCAGTTTATTTCATCTTTAATTTCAATGTATTGATTTACTCTGGGTGTCATTTTCAGACCATCAAACAAACGGTGGCCAAAAAGTACCAGGAGGAACGGGAAGGAGTGAAAAAGGAAGTCCAGCTGCCATGTGGACATCTGTGGACATGGAGGCTCCCTTGGCTCTGACCTGTCACTGCATTCGTGAGAATGAATGTGTTGGGAGTGCAAGATTTTCCACAAAGTCACCCTGCATCATTTTGAGGTTCGTAGCAACTCTCACTACATCACTGTAGCATCATTTTGAGGATAGTCGCAACTCTCACCACATCACTGTCAGCATCATTTTGACATTTGTAGCAACTCTCATTTCATCACTGTAACATCATTTCTTAGGTTAGTAGCAACTCTCACCACATCACTGTCGCATCATTTCTCAGGTAAGTAGCAACTCTCATTACATCACTTTAGCATCATTTGGACATTTGTAGCAACTCTCATTACATCACTGTACCATCATTTTGAGGATAGTCGCAACTCTCACCACATCACTGTAGCATCATTTCTTAGGTAAGTAGCAACTCTCATTACATCACAGTAGCATCATTTTGCGGTTTGTAGCAACTCTCACGACACCACTTTAGCATTATTTTGAAATTAGTATCAACTCTCACCACATCACTGTAGCATCACTTCTTAGGTTTGTCGCAACTCTCATTACATCACTTAACATCATTTTGAGGAGCGTAGCAACTCTCACGACATGACTGTAGCATTATTTTGAGGTTTTAAGCAACTCTCACAACATTACTGGAAGCATCATTTTGAGCATCGTAGCAACTCTCACTACATCACTGTCACATCATTTCTTAGGTTAGTAGCAACGCTCACCACATCACTGTCGCATCATTTCTTAGGTTAGTAGCAACTCTCACTACATCACTGTCGCATCATTTCTTAGGTTAGTAGCAACGCTCACCACATCACTGTAGCATCATTTCTTAGGTAAATAGCAATCCTCATTACATCACTGTAGCATCATTTCTTAGGTAAATAGCAATCCTCATTACATCACTGTAGCATAATTTTGAGGATAGTCGCAACTCTCGCGACATTACTGCGGCATCATTTTGAGATTCGTAGGAACTCTCATTACATCACTGTAGCATCATTTTGCGGTTCGTAGAAACTCTCACTACATCACTGTAGCATCATTTCTTAGGGAAGAATCAACTCTCATTACACCGCTTTAGCTTTATTTTGAAATTACGATCAACTCCCACTGCATCACTGTAGCTTCATTTCTTAGGTTAGTAGCATCTCCCATGACATAACTGTAGCATCATTTTGATGTTAGTAGCAACTCTCACAACATTACTGGAAGCATCAGTTTGAGCATCGTACCAACTCTGCCTACATCACTGTAGCATCATTTCTTCGGTTATAAGCAACTCTCATGACATCACTTTAGCATGATTTTGAAATTACTATCAACTCTCACCACAACACTGTCAGTATAATTTCTTAGGTTAGTAGCAACTGTCATAACATCACTGTAGCATCATTTTGAGGATTGTAGCAACTCTCACCACATCACTGTAGCATCATTTTGAGGATCGTAGCAACTCTCAATACATCATTGTCGCATCATTTTGAGGATAGTCGCAACTCTCATTACATCACTGTAGCATCATTTTGAGGATCGTAGCAACTCTCAATACATCATTGTCGCATCATTTTGAGGATAGTCGCAACTCTCATTACATCACTGTAGCATCATTTCTTAGGTTTGTAGCAAATCTCGTTACATCACTCGAGCATCATTTTGCGATTCGTAGCAAACCTCACTACAACACTGTAGCATCATTTTGAGGATTGTAGCAACTCTCAATACATCATTGTCGCATCATTTTGAGGACAGTCGCAACTTTCACGACATTACTGTAGCATCATTTCTTAGGTTTGTAGCAAATCTCATTACATCACTAGCATCATTTTGAGATTCGTAGCAACTCTCATTACATCACTGTAGCATCATTTTGCGGTTCGTAGCAAACCTCACTACATCACTGTAGCATAATTTCTTAGGGAAGTAGCAACTCTCATTACACAGCTTTAGCATTATTTTGAAATTACTATCAACTCTCACCACATCACTGTAGCATCACTTCTTAGGTTTGTAGCTACTCATATTACATCATTTTAGCATCATTTTGAGATTAGTATCAATTGTCACTACATCACTGCCACCTCATTTTGAGGATCGTAGCAGCTCTCACCACATCACTGTCGCATCATTTTGAGGATCGTAGCAACTCTCACTACATCACTGTCGTATCATTTTGAGGATAGTCGCAACTCTCGGGACATAACTGTAGCATCATTTTGAGATTCGTGGCAATTCTCATTACATCACTGTAGCATCATTTTGAGGTTCGTAGCAACTCTCACCACATCACTGTACCATCATTTCCAAGGTAAGTAGCAACTCTCATTACATCACTTTAGCATGATTTTGAAATTACTATCAACTCTCACCACATCACTGTAGCATCATTTCTTAGGTTTGTAGCAACTCTCATTACATCACTTAAGCATCATTTGGACATTTGTAGCAACTCTCATTACATCACTGTCGCATCATTTTGAGGATAGTCGCAACTCTCACGACATTACTGGAGCATCATTTTGAGATTCCTAGCAACTGTCATTACATCACTGTACCATCATTTTGAGGTTCGTAGCAACTCTCACCACATCACTGTAGCATCATTTCTTAGGTAAGTAGCAACTCTCATTACATCACTGTAGCATCATTTTGCGGTTCGTAGCAACTCTCACGACACCACTTTAGCATTATTTTGAAATTAGTATCAACTCTCACCACATCACTGTAGCATCACTTCTTAGGTTTGTCGCAACTCTCATTACATCACTTAACATCATTTTGATGAGCGTAGCAACTCTCACTACATCACTGTCGCATCATTTTGAGGATAGTCGCAACTCTCACGACATGACTGTAGCATTATTTTGAGGTTTTAAGCAACTCTCACAACATTACTGGAAGCATCATTTTGAGCATCGTAGCAACTCTCACTACATCACTGTCACATCATTTCTTAGGTTAGTAGCAACTCTCACTACATCACTGTCGCATCATTTCTAAGGTTAGTAGCAACTCTCATTACATCACTCTAGCATCATTTGGTCATTTGTAGCAACTCTCATTACATCACTGTCGCATCATTTCTTAGGTTTGTAGCCACTCTCATGACATCACTTAAGCATCATTTGGACATTTGTAGCAACTCTCATTACATCATTGTCGCATCATTTTGAGGATAGTCGCAACTCTCAAGACATCACTGTAGCATCATTTTGCAGTTCGTAGCAACTCTCACTACACCACTTTGGCATTATTTTGAAATTAGTATCAACTCTCACCACATCACTGTAGCATCACTTCTTAGGTTATTCGCAACTGTCATAACATCACTGTAGCATCATTTTGAGGATTGTAGCAACTCTCACCACATCACTGTAGCATCATTTTGAGGATCGTAGCAACTCTCATTACATCACTGTAGCATCATTTTGAGGATAGTCGCAACTCTCGCGACATTACTGCGGCATCATTTTGAGATTCGTAGGAACTCTCATTACATCACTGTCGCATCATTTCTTAGGTTAGTAGCAACTCTCACTACATCACTGTCGCATCATTTCTTAGGTTAGTAGCAACTCTCACCACATCACTGTAGCATCATTTCTTAGGTAAATAGCAACCCTCATTACATCACTGTAGCATCATTTTGCGGTTCGTAGCAACTCTCACTACATCACTGTAGCATCATTTCTTAGGGAAGAATCAACTGTCATTACACCGCTTTAGCTTTATTTTGAAATTACTATCAACTCTCACTGCATCACTGTAGCTTCATTTCTTAGGTTAGTAGCATCTCCCATGACATCACTGTAGCATCATTTTGAGGTTAGTAGCAACTCTCACAACATTACTGGAAGCATCAGTTTGAGCATCGTACCAACTCTGCCTACATCACTGTCGCATCATTTCTTCGGTTATAAGCAACTCTCATGACATCACTTTAGCATGAATTTGAAATTACTATCAACTCTCACCACAACACTGTGAGTATAATTTCTTAGGTTAGTAGCAACTGTCATAACATCACTGTAGCATCATTTTGAGGATTGTAGCAACTCTCACCACATCACTGTAGCATCATTTTGAGGATCGTAGCAACTCTCAATACATCACTGTAGCATCATTTTGCAGTTCGTAGCAACTCTCACTACACCACTTTGGCATTATTTTGAAATTAGTATCAACTCTCACCACATCACTGTAGCATCACTTCTTAGGTTATTCGCAACTCTCACCACATCACTGTAGCATCATTTCTTAGGTTTGTAGCAACTCTCATTACATCACTTAAGCATCATTTGGACATTTGTAGCAACTCTCATTACATCACTGTCGCATCATTTTGAGGATAGTCGCAACTCTCACGACATTACTGGAGCATCATTTTGAGATTCCTAGCAACTGTCATTACATCACTGTACCATCATTTTGAGGTTCGTAGCAACTCTCACCACATCACTGTAGCATCATTTCTTAGGTAAGTAGCAACTCTCATTACATCACTGTAGCATCATTTTGCGGTTCGTAGCAACTCTCACGACACCACTTTAGCATTATTTTGAAATTAGTATCAACTCTCACCACATCACTGTAGCATCACTTCTTAGGTTTGTCGCAACTCTCATTACATCACTTAACATCATTTTGAGGAGCGTAGCAACTCTCACTACATCACTGTCGCATCATTTTGAGGATAGTCGCAACTCTCACGACATGACTGTAGCATTATTTTGAGGTTTTAAGCAACTCTCACAACATTACGCATCATTTTGAGCATCGTAGCAACTCTCACTACATCACTGTCACATCATTTCTTAGGTTAGTAGCAACTCTCACTACATCACTGTCGCATCATTTCTAAGGTTAGTAGCAACTCTCATTACATCACTCTAGCATCATTTGGTCATTTGTAGCAACTCTCATTACATCACTGTCGCATCATTTCTTAGGTTTGTAGCCACTCTCATGACATCACTTAAGCATCATTTGGACATTTGTAGCAACTCTCATTACATCATTGTCGCATCATTTTGAGGATAGTCGCAACTCTCAAGACATCACTGTAGCATCATTTTGCAGTTCGTAGCAACTCTCACTACACCACTTTGGCATTATTTTGAAATTAGTATCAACTCTCACCACATCACTGTAGCATCACTTCTTAGGTTATTCGCAACTGTCATAACATCACTGTAGCATCATTTTGAGGATTGTAGCAACTCTCACCACATCACTGTAGCATCATTTTGAGGATCGTAGCAACTCTCATTACATCACTGTAGCATAATTTTGAGGATAGTCGCAACTCTCGCGACATTACTGCGGCATCATTTTGAGATTCGTAGGAACTCTCATTACATCACTGTCGCATCATTTCTTAGGTTAGTAGCAACTCTCACTACATCACTGTCGCATCATTTCTTAGGTTAGTAGCAACTCTCACCACATCACTGTAGAATCATTTCTTAGGTAAATAGCAACCCTCATTACATCACTGTAGCATCATTTTGCGGTTCGTAGCAACTCTCACTACATCACTGTAGCATCATTTCTTAGGGAAGAATCAACTGTCATTACACCGCTTTAGCTTTATTTTGAAATTACTATCAACTCTCACTGCATCACTGTAGCTTCATTTCTTAGGTTAGTAGCATCTCCCATGACATCACTGTAGCATCATTTTGAGGTTAGTAGCAACTCTCACAACATTACTGGAAGCATCAGTTTGAGCATCGTACCAACTATGCCTACATCACTGTCGCATCATTTCTTCGGTTATAAGCAACTCTCATGACATCACTTTAGCATGAATTTGAAATTACTATCAACTCTCACCACAACACTGTGAGTATAATTTCTTAGGTTAGTAGCAACTGTCATAACATCACTGTAGCATCATTTTGAGGATTGTAGCAACTCTCACCACATCACTGTAGCATCATTTTGAGGATCGTAGCAACTCTCAATACATCACTGTAGCATCATTTTGCAGTTCGTAGCAACTCTCACTACACCACTTTGGCATTATTTTGAAATTAGTATCAACTCTCACCACATCACTGTAGCATCACTTCTTAGGTTATTCGCAACTGTCATAACATCACTGTAGCATCATTTTGAGGATCGTAGCAACTCTCACCACATCACTGTAGCATCATTTTGAGGATCGTAGCAACTCTCATGACATCACTGTAGCATAATTTTGAGGATAGTCGCAACTCTCGCGACATTACTGCGGCATCATTTTGAGATTCGTAGGAACTCTCATTACATCACTGTAGCATCATTTTGAGGTTCGTAGCAACTCTCACCACATCACTGTCGCATCATTTCTCAGGTAAGTAGCAACTCTCATTACATCACTTTAGCATGATTTTGAAATTACTGTCAACTCTCTGCACATGTCTGTAGCATCATTTCTTAGGTTTGTAGCCACTCTCATTACATCACTTAAGCATCATTTGGACATTTGTAGCAACTCTCATTACATCACTGTCGCATCATTTTGAGGATTGTCGCAACTCTCACGACATTACTGGAGCATCATTTTGAGATTCCTAGCAACTGTCATTACATCACTGTACCATCATTTTGAGGTTCGTAGCAACTCTCACCACATCACTTTAGCATCATTTCTTAGGTAAGTAGCAACTCTCATTACATCACTGTAGCATCATTTTGCGGTTCTTAGCAACTCTCACGACACCACTTTAGCATTATTTTGAAATTAGTATCAACTCTCACCACATCACTGTAGCATCATTTCTTAGGTAAATAGCAACCCTCATTACATCACTGTAGCATCATTTTGCGGTTTGTAGCAACTCTCATAACATCACTCTAGCATCATTTGGTCATTTGTAGCAACTCTCATTACATCACTGTCGCATCATGTCTTAGGTTTGTAGCCACTCTCATGACATCACTGTCGCATCATTTGGACATTTGTAGCAACTCTCATTACATCATTGTCGCATCATTTTGAGGATAGTCGCAACTCTCAAGACATCACTGTAGCATCATTTTGAGGTTCGTAGCAACTCTCACTACATCACTGTAGCATCATTTCTTTGGGAAGAATCAACTCTCATTACACCGCTTTAGCTTTATTTTGAAATTACTATCAACTCTCACTGCATCACTGTAGCTTCATTTCTTAGGTTAGTAGCATCTCCCATGACATCAATGTAGCATCATTTTGAGGTTAGTAGCAACTCTCACAACATTACTGGAAGCATCAGTTTGAGCATCGTACCAACTCTGCCTACATCACTGTAGCATCATTTCTTCGGTTATAAGCAACTCTCATGACATCACTTTTGCATGATTTTGAAATTACTATCAACTCTCACCACAACACTGTCAGTATAATTTCTTAGGTTAGTAGCAACTCTCACCACATCACTGTAGCATCATTTTGAGGATCGTAGCAACTCTCAATACATCATTGTCGCATCATTTTGAGGATAGTCGCAACTCTCATTTCATCACTGTAGCATCAGTAAGTAGCAATTCTTACTACATCACTGTCGCATCCTTTTGAGATCATTAGCAATTCTTCCGACACCACTGTCGAAACTTTCACTCCATTACTATTAGCATCATTTTGAGATCATTACCAATTCTTCTGACATCACTGTCGCATTATTTTGAGGTTCGTAGCAACTCTTACTACATGACTGTCAGCATCACTTTGAGGTTATTCGAAACACTTACTACAATACTGTAAGCATCAATGAGTTGATTAGCAACTATCACTACATTACTGTTAGCATCATTTTGAGTTCATTAGCAATTCTTCCGACATCACTGTCGCAATATTTTGAGGTTCGTAGCAACTCTTACTACATTTCTGTTGCATTATTTTAAGGTTCGTAGCAACTCTTACTACATTACTGTCAGCATCACTTTGAATTTATGAGCAACTATCACTACATTACTGTTAGAATGATTTTGAGTTTATGAGCAATTCTCACGACATCACTGTAGCATTGAATTGAGTTCATTAGCAACTTTCTAAATGACTGTCAGCACCACTTTGAGGTTGTTCGAAACTCTAACTACATTACTGTAAGCATCACTGAGTTTCTTAGCAACTATCACTACATTACTGTTAGCATCATCTTGAGTTCATTAGCAATTCTTCCGACATCACTGTCGCAATATTTTGAGGTTCGTAGCAACTTTAACTACATTACTGTCGCATTATTTTGAGTTTCGTAGCAACTCTTACTACATGACTGTCAGCATCACTTTGAGGTTCTTCGAAAGTTTCACTCCATTACTGTTAGCATCATTTTGAGTTCATGAGCAATTCTTACTACATTAATGTTGCATCATTTTGAGATCATTAG
Source organism: Aulostomus chinensis (assembly GCF_037954235.1). Taxonomy (NCBI): domain Eukaryota; kingdom Metazoa; phylum Chordata; class Actinopteri; order Syngnathiformes; family Aulostomidae; genus Aulostomus; species Aulostomus chinensis. The sequence goes on along the minus strand of NC_141320.1, from coordinate 50,583,824 downwards.
CAATTCTTCCGACATAGCTGTCGCAATATTTTGATGTTCGTAGCAATTCTTACTATATTACTGTTGCAGTATTTTAAGGTTCGTAGCAACTCTTAGTACATGACTGTCAGCATCACTTTGAGGTTATTCGAAACGTTCACTCCATTACAGTTAGCATCATTTTGAGTTCATTCGCAATTCTTACTAAATCACTGTCGCATCATTTTGAGATCATTAGCAATTCTTCTGACATAACTGTCGCATTATATTGAGGTTCGTAGCAACTCTTAATACATTATTGTTGCATTATTTTAAGGTTCATAGCAACTCTTACTACATTACTGTCAGCATCACTTTGAGTTTATTAGCAACTGTCACTACATGACTGTAAGCATCACTGAGTTTCTTAGCAACTATCACTACATTACTGTTAGCATCATTTTAAGTTCATTAGCAATTCTTCCGACATCACTGTCGCAATATTTTGAGGTTCGTAGCGACTTTTACTACATTACTGTCGCATTATATTGAGGTCCGTAGCAACTCTTACTACATGACTGTCAGCATCAGTTTGAGGTTATTCGAAACACTTACTACATTACTGTTATCATCACTGAGTTGATTAGCAATTATCACTCCATTACTGTTAGCATCATTTTGAGTTCATTAGCAATTCTTATTAAATCACTGTCTCATCATTTTGAGATCATTAGCAATTCTTCTGACATCACTGTCACATTATTTTGAGGTTCGTAGCAACTCTATCTACATTATTGTTGCATTATTTTAAGGTTCGTAGCAACTCTTACTACATTAATGTCAGCATCACTTTGAGTTTATTAGCAGCTATCACTACATTACTGTTAGCATCATTTTGAGTGTTTGAGCAATTCTCACGACATCACTGCAGCACTAAATAGAGTTCATTAGCAACTCTTACTACATCACTGTCGGCATCACTTTGAGGTTGTTCGAAACTCTTACTACATGACTGTAAGCATTACTGAGTTTCTTAGCAACTATCACTACATTACTGTTAGCATCATCTTGAGTTCATTAGCAATTCTTCCGACATCACTGTCGCAATATTTTGAGGTTCCTAGCAACTTTTACTACATTACTGTCGCATTATTTTGAGGTTCGTAGCAACACTTACTACATTACTGTCACATTATTTTGAGGTTCCGAGCAACACTTACTACATGACTGTAAGCATCACTTTGAGGTTATTCGAAAGTTTCACTCCATTACTGTTAGCATCATTTTGAGTTCATTAGCAATTCTTCCGACATCACTGTCGCAATATTTTGAGGTTCGTAGCAACTCTTACTACATTATTGTTGCATTATTTTAAGGTTCGTAGCAACTCTTACTACATTACTTTCAGCATCACTTTGAGTTTATTAGCAACTATCACTACATTACTTTAAGCATCATTTTGAGTTGTTGACCAATTATTCCGACATCACTGTCTCAATATTTTGAGGTTCGTAGCTACTTTTATTACATTACTGTCGCATTATTTTGAGGTTCATAGCAACTTTTACTACATGACATTCAGCATCACTTTGAGGTTATTCGAAACTTTCACTCCATTACTGTTAGCATCATTTTGAGTTCATTAGCAATTCTTATTACATCACTGTTGCATTATTTTGAGGTTCGTAGCAACTCTTCCTGCATGACTGTTAGCATCACTTTGAGGTTATTCGAAACACTTACTACATTACTGTTAGCATCATTTTGAGTTCATGAGCAATTCTTACTACATCACTGTCGCATCATTTTGAGATCATTAGCAATTCTTCTTACGTCACTGTCGCATTATTTTGAGGTTCGTAGCAACTCTTACTACATTACTGTCAGCATCACTTTGAGGTTGTTCCAAACACTTACTACAATACTGTTAGCATCACTGAGTTTATTAGCAACTATCACTACATTACTGTCAGCATCACTTTGATTTCATTCGCAACTCTTACTACATTACTGTCGCATTATTTTGTGGTTCGTAGCAACTCTTACTACATTACTGTCAGCATCACTTTGAGTTTATTAGCAACTTTCACTCCATTAATGTTAGCATCATTTTGAGTTCATTAGCAATTCTTACTAAATCACTGTAGCATCATTTTGAGATCATTAGCAATTCTTCCGACATCACTGTCGCATTATTTTGAGGTTCGTCGCAACTCTTACTACATGACTTTCAGCATCACTTTGAAGTTGTTCGAAACACTTACTACATCACTGTTAGCATCGTTTTGAGTTCAATAGCAATTCTTGCGACATCACTGTCAGCATCATTTTTAATTTACTCGCAACTCAAACCACATGACTGTCAGCATCACTTTGAGGTTGTTCGAAATGTTCACTCCATTACTGTTAGCATCATTTTGAGTTCATTAGCAATTCTGACTAAATCACTGTAGCATCATTTTGAGATCATTAGGAAGTCTTACTACATCACTGTCGCATCATTTTGAGATCATTAGCAATTCTTCTGACATCACTGTCGCATTATTTTGAGGTTCGTAGCAACTCTTAGTACATGACTGTCAGCATCACTTTGAGGATGTTCGAAACGTTTACTCCCATACTGTTAGCATCATTTTGAGTTCATTAGCAATTCTTACTAAATCACTGTCGCATCATTTTGAGATCTTTTGCAATTCTTCTGGCATCACTGTTGCATTATTTTTAGGTTCGTAGCAACTCTTACTACATGACTGTCAGCATCACTTTGAGGTTATTCGAAACTTTCACTCCATTACTTTTAGCATCATTTTGAATTCATTAGCAATTCTTACGACATCACTGTCCCATCAGTTTGAGATCATTACCAATTCTTCTGACATCACTGTCTCATTATTTTGAGGTTCGAAGCAACTCTTTCTACTTTACTGTTGCATTTTTTAAAGTTCGTAGCAACTCTTACTACATGACTGTCAGCATCACTTTGAGGTTGTTCGAAACTCTTACTACATTACTGTAAGCATCACTGAGTTTCTTTGCAACGACCACTACATTACCGTGAGCATCATTTTGAGTTCATTAGCAATTCTTACGACATTACTGTCGCAATGTTTTGAGGTTCGTAGCAACACTTACTACATGACTGTCAGCATCACTTTGAGGTTATTCGAACCGTTCACTCCATTACTGTTAGCATCATTTTGAGTTCATTAGCAATTCTTACGAAATCACTGTCGCATCATTTTGAGATCTTTAGCAATTCTTCTGACATCACTGTCGCATTATTTTGATGTATGTAGCAACTCTTACTACATTACTCTAAGCATCACTGAGTTGATTAGCAACTATCACTACATTACTGTTAGCATCATTTTGAGTTCATTAGCAATTCTTACGACATCACTGTCCCATCAGTTTCAGATCATTACCAATTCTTCTGACATCACTGTTGCATTATTTTGAGGTTCGAAGCAACTCTTACTACTTTACTGTTGCATTTTTTAAGGTTCGTAGCAACTTTTATTACATTACTGTCGAATTATTTTGAGGTTCGTAGCAACTCTTACTACATGACCGTCAGCATCACTTTGAGGTTATTCGAAACTTTCACTCCATTACTTTTAGCATCATTTTGAGTTCATTAGCAATTCTTCTGACATCACTGTCGCATTATTTTAATGTTCGTAGCAACTCTAACTACATTACTGTTGCATTATTTAAAGGTTTGTAGCAACTATTACTACATTACTCTCAGCATCAGTTTGAGTTTATTAGCAACTTTCACTCCATTAATGTTAGCATCATTTTGAGTTCATTAGCAATTCTTACTAAATCACTGTTAGCATCATTTTGAGATCATTAGGAATTCTCACTCAATCACTGTCGCATCATTTTGAGATCTTTAGCAATTCTTCTGACATCACTGTCGCATTATTTTGAGGTTCGTAGCAACTCCTACTACATGACTGTCAGCATCACTTTGAGGTTTTTCGAAACACTTACTACATTACTGTAAGCATCACTGAGTTGATTAGCAACTATCACTACATTACTGTTAGCATCGTTTTGAGTTCAATAGCAAATCTTACGACATCACTTTCAGCATCATTTTTTATTTACTCGCAACTCAAACCACATGACTGTCAGCATCACTTTTAGCTTTTTCGAAATGTTCACTCCATTACTGTTAGCATCATTTTGAGTTCATTAGCAATTCTTACTAAATCACTGTCGCATCATTTTGAGATCTTTAGCAATTCTTCTGACATCACTGTCGCATTATTTTGAGGTTCGTAGCAACTCTTACTCCATGACCGTCAGCATCACTTTGAGGTTATTCGAAACTTTCACTCCATTACTTTTAGCATCATTTTGAGTTCATTAGCAATTCTTACTACATCACTGTCGCATCATTGTGAGATCATTAGCAATTGTTCTGACATCACTGACACATTATTTTGAGGTTCGTAGCAACTCTTACTACATTATTGTTGCATTATTTAAAGGTTCGTAGCAACTCTTACTACATGACTGTCAGCATCACTTTGAGGTTGTTCGAAACTCTTACTACATTACTGTAAGCATCACTGAGTTTTTTAGCAACTATCACTACATTACTGTTAGCATCATTTTGAGGTTAGAAGCAACTGTTACTACATGACTGTAAGCATCACTGAGTTGATTAGCAACGATCACTACATTACTGTGAGCATCATTTTGAGTTCATTAGCAATTCTTACGAAATCACTGTCGCATCATTTTAAGATCTTTAGCAATTCTTCTGACATCACTGTCGCATTATTTTGATGTTCGTAGCAACTTTTACTACATTACTTTCGCAATATTTTGAGGTTCGTAGCAACTTTTACTACATGACTGTCAGCATCACTTTGAGGTTATTCGAAACGTTCACTCCATTACTGTTAGCATTATTTTGAGTTCATTAGCAATTCTTACTACATCACTGTCGCATCATTTTGAGATCATTAGCAATTCTTCTTACATCACTGTCACAATATTTTGAGGTTCGTAGCTACTCTTACTACATTATTGTTGCATTATTTGAAGGTTCGTAGCAACTCTTACTACATTACTGTCAGCATCACTTTGAGGTTGTTCAAAACTCTTACTACATTACTGTAAGCATCACTGTGTTTATTAGCAACTATCACTACATTACTTTTAGCATCATCTTGAGTTCATTAGCAATTCTTATGACATCACAGTCCCAACAGTTTGAGATCATTACCAATTCTTCTGACATCACTGTCGCATTATTTTGAGGTTCGAAGTAACTCTTACTATTTTACTGTTGCATTTTTTGAGGTTCGTAGCAACCATTACTACATGACTGTCAGCATCACTTTGAGGTTGTTCGAAACACTTACTACATTAGTGTAAGCATCACTGAGTTTATTAGGAACTATCACTACATTACTGTTAGCATCATTTTGAGGTTAGAAGCAACTGTTACTACATGACTGTCAGCATCACTGAGTTGATTAGCAACTATCACTACATTACTGTAAGCATCACTGAGTTGATTAGCAACTATCACTACACATCATTTTGAGTTCATTAGCAATTCTTCCGACATCACTGTCGCAATATTTTGAGGTTCGTAGCAACACTTACTACATTACTGTCGCATTATTTTGAGGTTCGTAGCAACTCTTAGTACATGACTGTCAGCATCACTTTGAGGTTATTCGAAAACTTTAACTCCATTACTGTTAGCATCTTTTTGAATTCATTAGCAATTCTGACTACATCACTATCGAATCATTTTTAGATCATTAGCAAATCTTCTGACATCACTGTCACATTATTTTGATGTTCGTAGCAACTCTCACTACATTACTGTCAGCATCACTTTGAGTTTATTAGCAACTATCACTACATTACTGTTAGCATCATTTTGAGTTTATTAGCAACTCTTACGACATCACTGTAGCATTAAATAGAGTTCATTGGCAACTCTTACTACATGACTGTCAGCATCACTTTGAGGTTGTTCGAAACTCTTACTACATTACTGTAAGCATCACTGAGTTTATTAGCACCTATCACTACATTACTGTTAACATCATCTTGAGTTCATTTGCAATTCTTACGACATCACTGTCGCAATATTTTGAGGTTCGTAGCAACTTTTACTACATTACTGTCAGCATCACTTTGAGGTTATTCGAAACGTTCACTCCATTACTTTTAGCATCATTTTGTGTTCATTAGCAATTCTAACTACATCACTGTCGCATCATTTTGAGATCATTAGCAATTCTCTGACATCACTGTCGCATTATTTTGAGGATCGTTGCAACTCTTTCTACATTATTGTTGCATTATTTAAAGGTTCATAGCAACTCTTACTACATTACTTTCAGCATCACTTTGAGTTTATTAGCAACTATCACTACATTACTGTTAGCATCATTTTGAGTTAATTAGCAATTCTCACGACATCACTGTAGCATTAAATTTAGTTCATTAGCAACTCTTACTACATGACTGTCAGCATCACTTTGAATTTGTTCGATACACTTACTACATTACTGTAAGCATCACTGAGTTTATTAGCAACTATCACTACATTACTGTTAGCATCATCTTGAGTTCATTAGCAATTCTTACAACATCACTGTCCAATCAGTTTGAGATCATTACCAATTCTTCTGACATCACTGTTGCATTATTTTGAGGTTCGAAGCAACTCTTACTACTTTACTGTTACATTTTTTAAGGTTCGTAGCAACCATTACTACATGACAGTCAGCATCACTTTGAGGTTGTTCGAAACACTTACTACATTACTGTAAGCATCACTGAGTTTATTAGGAACTATCACTACATTACTGTTAGCATCATTTTGAGGTTAGAAGCAACTGTTACTACATGACTGTCAGCATCACTTTGAGGTTGTTCGAAACACTTACTACATTACTGTAAGCATCACTGAATTTATTAGGAACTATCACTACATTACTGTTAGCATCATTTTGAGGTTAGAAGCAACTCTTACTACATTACTGTAAGCATCACTGAGTTTATTAGCAACTATCACTACATTACTGTTTGCATCATTTTGAGTTCATTCGCAATTCTTACTACATCACTTTCACATCATTTTGAGATCATTAGCAATTCTTCCGACATCACTGTCGCATTTTTTTGAGGTTCGTAGCAACTCTTACTACATGACTGTCAGCATCACTTTGAGGTCATTCGAAACGTTCACTCCATTACTGTGAGCATCCTTTTGAGTTCATTAGCCATTCTTACTAAATCACTGTCGCATCATTTTGAGATCTTTAGCAGTTCTTCTGACATCACTGTTGCATTATTTTGAGGTTCGTAGCAACTCTTACTACATTATTGTTGCATTATTTAAAGGTTCGTAGCAACTCTTACTACATTACTGTCAGCATCACTTTGAGTTTATTAGCAACTATCACTACATCACTGTTAGCATCATTTTGAGTTCATTTGCAACTATCACTACATCACTGTTAGCATCATTTTGAGTTCATTTGCAATTCTTACGACATCACTGTAGCAATATTTTGAGGTTCTTAGCAACGTTTACTACATTACTGTCGCATTATTTCGAGGTTCGTAGCAACTCTTACTCCATGACTGTCAGCATCACTTTGAAGTTGTTCGAAACACTTACTACATGACTGTCAGCATCACTTTGAGGTTGTTCGAAACTTTTACTACATTACTGTAAGCATCACTGAGTTTATTAGCAACTATCACTACATTTCTTTTAGCATCATTTTGAGTTCATTAGCAATTCTTCCGACATCACTGTCGCAATATTTTTAGGTTCGTAGCAACTTTTACTACATTACTGTCGCATTATTATGAGGTTCCTAGCAACTCTTAGTACATGACTGTCAGCATAACTTTGAGGTTATTCGAAACGTTCACTCCATTACTGTTAGCATCATTTTGAGTTCATGAGCAATTCTTCTGACATCACTGTCGCATTATTTCGAGGTTCGTAGCAACTTTTACGTCATTACTGTTGCATTATTTTTAGGTTAGTATCAACTCTTATTTGACTGTCAGCATCACTTTGAGGTTGTTCGAAACACTTACTACATTACTGTAAGCATCACTGAGTTTAATAGCAACTATCACTATGTTACTGTTAGCATCATTTTGAGTTTAATAGCAATTCTCACGACATTACTTCCAGCATCATTTTTAATTTACTCGCAACTCTCACCAAATGACTGTCAGCATCACTTTGAGGTTATTCGAAACTTTCACTCCATTACTGTTAGCATCATTTTGAGTTCATTAGCAATTCTTCCTACATCAGTGTCGCATCATTTTGAGATCATTAGCAATTCTTACTACATCACTTTCACATTATTTTGAGGTTATTAGCAACTCTTACTACATTACTATCAGCATCACTTTTAGTTTATTAGCAATTCTTACGACATCACTGTCGCATCATTTTGAGATCATTAGCAATTCTTACTAAATCACTGTCGCATCATTTTGAGATCTTTAGCAATTCTTCTGACATCACTGTCGCATTATTTTGAGGATTGTAGCAACTCTTACTACATTACTGTTAGCATCATTTTGAGTTCATTAGCAATTCTTACTACATCACTGTAGCATTATTTTGAGGTTATTCGCAACTCTTACTACATTACTGTAGCATTATTTTGTGTTCATTAGCAATTCTTACAACATCACTGTCGCATTATTTTGAGGTTCGTAGTGTGGCAAGGCGAGCGGTGGAGAACAGTTGCCAACAATGCCACCTGGGGGCTTTCACCCCAGGATATAAACAAAATTTCAAAATGACCAGGCTTCCATTTGAACAAAGGCACACAGGTCGAGAGATACAACAGGACAGGAAAGTGATTTCCAATTATAAGAATACTTTTATTCGAAAAATATTTTAAAATGAGCAACAGACTAAATGAATACCAATGGATATAATAAGGAGTGCAAGAGGAATTACCAAAAGGAAAAGGGGACAGGGCTGGGGCTTACCACGACAGCGGTAACGAAAAGGGGAGGAATCCAAAAAAAGAATACTACACTGCACCCGTGACACAGCAAACCAAAAAAACATGAATAAGGAACCACCACCAGGGGGACCGCTGCCGCTCTGGGCCCTCAACACCTGTCAAAGAAAAGAAAAGAACACCATCAAAAAAATGAAATCAAGGCAAACCTCACACACGAACTAAATATCACTACCACAAATAACCCAACAGAAACTGTTTTAAATCCAAATGATCAAAATGGGGAGCAAAAGGCAACAACAATAATAATAATAATAATAATAATAATAATAATAATAATAAGGGTTCTAAACAATAAATCAAATGTAACCCACAAAAACTAACAATAATAATTCAAAGAAAGAAATAACAAATAGAAAAGGAATAAACTCAAGTAATTAAGGAAATGCCTGCCCCTCTAATCAAAAAACTGTCTCCAAGGGGGATGGCTCAGCGCCGATGAGGGTCGGGATGCCCTCTCTTGGCCCACGTTGAGGCTCTTATAAAGGCCGTAGTGCACGGCTTTAACCGCCGTCACTGGGAGCAGAGCCGTTATGAGCCGAATCAGCAAGAATCCAGACTGAAGAAGAGGAGAAGAGAAGAAGAAGAAGAAGCAAAACAGCAGCGAGGCTCACAGCAGCAATTGACGGCTGCGCACTGCAAAATAAACAAGTTAACCTAATTAAAATTTGGATGAAGGACATTAAAGAATAACAAAAGCTAAGAATAAACATTTCCTACCGGAGAGCAGAATCGTGGCATCAGACGAGGCAGGAGGAGGAAGCCCGCAGCCCAGACTACACAAACGATGGCCGGGAGAGGATAATCAGAACACCACAGACCATCGGCAGCTTGATATGAAAGGCAGACAACTACGCGTCTTACCCACAGAAAGCGCACCACACACACACCGGCCCCAGGGAGACAGCCCAGCTCCCGGTAACACCACACCGCTGGACGGAGCAAAACTGGAGTAAACAGGGGGCCGATGACACTGAATAATGGAGCAGAGCAAGCATGCATACCTTTGTTTGTAACCAATCTGCTGACCAGCGAGACGCCACCACGCACGGCTGTCGGCTCCGTAAAGGAGGGAGAGGAAGTGGAAAGGACGGAGAAGGGTCGGACCAGGTCTACTTCTAGGTGACCACTCACTATCGTCTGCCATACTGCCCCTCACGGTGGGGAGTGTAGCGCCATCCTGCCACAGTACATTTGTTTCATTCTTTTGCTCTTGCACTTTCATTAAAATGGACTTGACTTGAGAATGTTTTGTTTCAAAATATAGAAGAATTCCCAGATTTATAGGTAGCATGAGTATGAAGTTGCACTTGCACCCGGTGGGAAAATGTCCTCTGCATTTGACTCTAACTATGTAGGAGCAGTGGTAGCAGTGTCAGCCTGGGGGCTTGGTCAAGATCAATGACAGGAGTAGCAGACAGGTAATATCCATAGCATGCTTGTTGTTTTAGAGGAGTAAGGGTACACTGTTGGTCTCTCACCTGATGCGCTGTCATCAGCAAAAATGATCTGTTCCTAAACATCAAAATCTACCGTCCCCCTGATTGTTTTTTACAACTGGAGTACTGGTTAACACTTTAGAAAGCCTTCATTCAGAGCTGTGAAGAACCTTGAACCTGATATCCCAGACATCAAAGTGGGCCACTAACTGGCCAGATGAAGCTATGCTAGGCTGCTGTATCCTGAAGAGCTAAAGTAGCAGCTTCTGAGAGGGATGCTAACCTGGATGTGTTCATCTCCTACTTTAATATCAGCCCCCAACTTGGAGCTCTGACAGCCTCCAGCTTGTTGTTCCTGTTTCTGCTTCAGTCAACAGGGAACTCCAACCTGCAGTAGAATCTTCAACAACAATGGAATAGAAAAGTGAGGAAGAAAAACTAGAATAAACTTACAAAGCTGAGAAATGTTCATGAAGAAGAAAGGCACACGTTATGATTGAGGCCAGAAACTAAAACTCCACACCAAATGTACTTTGACTTGTAGGGTAATGAACTTGAATGTGTTGAAACAGCAGATCAATGAATCCACTACCACACAACAAGATGATGACCCCCTACCACAAGATGGCGTCACAGATCCTGACGCTCTGAGCAGGAAACACCGAGCAAAACATTACAACAAAGCTCCTGTTGTTCCCTCCAGGAAAAACTGTGGCTCTGATGAGAAGAAGGATCCCAGCGTCCTCTGAGGATCCATGGCCGCACCATTGGGTAGAAGGACGATGGGGTCGGCACCAGGAGGAACCCTGGTGTCTCCGATGCAGGGAAGATGGAGCAGTGAAGAGGCCACATTGTGGCGTCCTAAAGAGGACATTTGGTGGAGCCTGAGACAGCAAACATCACGCCCCCTTCATCAGAAGAACCACAGCACCAGAAGAAAGAATCCTGGCAGTGACGACAGGGAGGATCAGGGTGACCTCCTCACCTCCACCTTTGAACCTTCAAGTGAACTTTAAAAAGCTTTCGAGTGGAGAAGGATTTTAAAACATTTTATTGTTTTTTCCTTTCATTCTCATTTGTGCGATTGTCTGATTTATTAGAAATAAACACTGTCTGCTGGGTTTACATTGACTGTGATTCTCTTTTTGCATGCAAGTTGAAAGTTCTGCCAATAAAAACCACAAGTATTTGAAGACCAAAGGAAGAACCCCCAAAGTCAGGACCCTGAGATCAAAGTGAACGCTCTGATCTCAGAGGTCTGGGATATTTCCCATCCCATGGTCCTTCAAATAAGAGCCCTGTGTCTCTGTCTCAAAGTTTTCAACCGTATTTGTTTGTTAAATTAAAACCAGATGACCACTGTGGTCCTTTTTACACGGTAAGTAAAGCACAGATGCCCTGGTGGACCTGTTGGCACCCTGGACTTTGAATCGAGTGACCTGAGTCCAAGTCTCAGTTCCAGCAGGTTTCCTGCAGCCTTCAGCAGAGCTGCCATGTTTCTCTGTAGAGAACTAAGTGATGCTCTCAGCAGGTTGAGGGCACCACCAACAAGTGAGGTATGAACCTCTGACTTCCTTCTTGTCAAACAGGAAACTCCTAATACCTCATTTGAGTAAAGTACCTCATATTCCTGACATCCAAGTAGTAGTGAAGTGGAGGAAGAAGGGAGGAGATCTCCAACAGGATCCTTCTTCCCTCTGTCCTCCTTGATCTCATGGATCACCACAGTCAAGGGGAGACCCAAGCTCCCGGATGGATCTGGCACTCAGGAACTGCTGAGTTTTCCAGTGGACTTTGTTCCATCCATGGTTCAGGAACAGGACTCCTCCTGGTTAACCTGGTATCTTTCCACCCAACTGTGGGTTCTTGGAGAATTTTTCATGTCATGTCAAGAAATCAGGCTGGTGGGTTTTTCAATGAGAGAAATTCTGGTAACTTAATTAAGTGGCATGTTTGTTGAAGCAGTAATTAACTGATAAATTAAGGAAGGCCTGGCCAGTCTTTGCTCCCAGGTCATACGATGGAGTTAGAAAGTCCTGAATCAATCTGGAGTTCCATGATTTCCTTGTGGTTCATGATCCTTTTGCCAATGTAGTCTGGAACAAGAGCAAGATGAACCTCCAAATATCAACAGGTTGATTGCAGGTGATGTCAAGTGGTATTTAGAGGAAGCTCTTCATTGTGTTTGGTTCCAGGGTGGAATGGTGAGAACTCTGGATCAGTGATCAGAGTTTAAGTCTCAGAAGGACCTTCCTGTCTGGAATGTGTCCCATGTAACAAACTGATCAAGAGATGTTATGTGGTTCAAATGTTCTGGTTCATTTCTTCCTGCCATGAACTCAGACTGTGTGTTTAATGTTAACAATAAATGCAACAAATAAGGAGCCATTAGCTCCTGTGGAAAAAAATTCTACTTTGTCAGTGAATTAATTCAGTCTGCATCCAAGTTTCTGTCAGGATGGCAGAGCGGTCTAAGGCGCTGCGTTCAGGTCGCAGTCTCTCCTGGAGGCGTGGGTTCGAATCCCACTTCTGACAAAGGACATTTTCTCCACATTCCTATGCATCCACAATGGTACATTCCAAACCCAGTTGAAGCTGCTCTCCACTGATGGGAGTGAGTGGTTGAACTGGCAGCAGAGGAGGCAAAGGAGCTTCCCTGTGACGGTCCAACATCGCCTGGTTTCCTCCAACATGGAGCAGCCACCAAACTCTAACTTCAATGTTGGATCAAAGTCTGCTGAAGAAATGTGTTTTCTTTCAATTCACATTTTGTCCATTAACTTCATAATCAGAGTCTCCATCTCATCACATGACTAAAGTCTGGGTTCTGTATTGGTGGTAAAATATCCTTCCATGCCCCTCACTAGTTTGCACACAGAAAAGCATATTTTACTGGTTTCAGATCTCTTAGCTTGTTCTCTCTCTTTAACCTGCTGAGGCAGCTTTCATTGTGTGATTCATTTTAAAATATAAAGATGGAACAGAACCATTGGAATCAGATGTCAGGACATTTGAAGGAATGTCAATCTCCTGTTGAAATGTTGCAGTGTGCAGCTGAGGCTCTCTGGCAGTGGCACCAGGAGCCCCAATGGCAGAACCTGGACCCTCCTGGAGGAGAACCACAGGTGAGGGCCTTCTTGGCTCCAGATTGATGGAAATCAAGTGTCTGAGGCTGTTAGCAGCCATGAAGTTGATCTGGTTGGCACTGGTATTTGTTCTTGCTGCAGCTCAGGAGTGATTCAGGAGAAGAGTTTCAGAACAGCCCAGGTTGGGGACTGGAATTTTAGAATTTCCCCTGGAACCAAACAACCTTGGAGGGTAAAACCTCCAATCATAGCCACTCAGATGCAGCAACAGAAGAAGCTGTCATCCACCCTGACAGTCAGAGCATCAAGTCAAGGAAACATCACCATCTTGTAGTTCCAAACCTCCACCTGTCAGATTCAGCTACTTCTTATTGTGGGACTTTAAACTTGAACACAATGGAATTTGGACAAGGAGTTTTCCTTCCATTCCAAACATCATCGTCCAGCCTCCAACCAGAGGTCCATCAGTTATCATGGAGCCACAGGTGGAGTCTGGATTCTTTTGTAGAATGAGACGGCAATGAGAGTCCTGCAGAGTGACATCACTGACATGACAGGATGACTTCAGTCATGTGACTGGATGACTTCAGTCATGTGACTGGATGACTTCAGTCATGTGACTGGATGACTTCAGTCATGTGACTGGATGACTTCAGTCACGTGACTGGATGACTTCAGTCATGTGACTGGATGACAGTGTAGATGCCAATGTAGAGGTTGGGGAAATAGTCTCTGAGAATCCAACTTGAAGCCACGCCCTCCTTGTTCTTCAAAAACCCAAACAGCGACCATCAGTCTCCCTCCAATCCTGTACTTGGGTTCAATGTTGCTGTTCTATTTTGCAGCATTCATCCCCTCATTCTGGAGGCTTTAACATGAAAATGAAAATGCTGACAGACACAAATGCAAATCAGGGTATCTGACCAGAGGAGACATTTTTTAATGCTTTTCTTGTTATATTTGTTATATATGTTCTGTATGGTTATATTTGTTATGGTTGTTATGGAGTTTATGGTTATTATCTCTTTTTCTTGTGTCTTTGTCTTTGTCTTTGTCGTCCTCCCCTTCGTCCGTCCTGGATTTTTGACCTTGGTTTCAGGAAGCGTGTGACCTCAACTCCTTTTTCTGTGTTGCTGAACGTAGAGCCTTGCTTCATTGTGCTCGCTAAAGTGTGATCCTCCCTGCTAATTCCTTATTTCGTTGACTAATTACCCACCAAAAATTAATACCTAATTGCTTTATTTGGCTGAAGTTTTAAAGACCATCATTCTTGTAGCAACAGTCTTTCTGCCTTGTAAACACGCTAAGCTAACGATGGCTTCTCCCTCTTGTCCTCCTCTCTCCTGCTCAGGGTGCCACATGTTTTGTTCCTCCTCTGCCTCCTTTAGTGATACTGATAAGTGTGTTAAATGTAGTTTTTTGTTGTGTTGGAGGTGAGGCTTAGCGATGTTGAATTGGACCTGCAGCGGCTCTGCACCAAAAGCTGCAAGAGGTAGCCAGCCCTCATTAGCTGGTGCAGACCACCTTAGCTTAGCTCCTAGCTTAGGCCCAACTAGCGCTCCCCCAGCAGCTCCCAAGCATCTGGGAGAGCGCCAAGAAAAGTTGGGCCTAAGCTAGGATGTGCTTGCTCATGAAGAATAGTTGGGTGTAAATTCATTTAAGGAGTGTTGAACTGGACCTGTTCTACTTGTAAAGTGTAACTTTTGTTATTTGGTGCTTTACAGGGTGATGACTTGACTTCATTGCAGCTTTGACCTGAGCAGGTGTTCATCCTCATCTCAGTAACAGGGGGACACTTTATCACAGCAGTGGACAAACATCAGCATTCATCACCCAGCAGCTCTTCTGATCAACAGAACAAGCTTAAGTATTCTGGAGAATGAGGGCATCGATCCCTCTACCTCTCACATGCTAAGCTAGTGCTCTACCATTTGAGCTAATTCCCCTGTTAAGAAGCACAGCAGATAATGCAGTTTGACCTTCATCATGGTTGAATGAGCGTCACCAGTTGAAGCTTCTCTGGTTGACCAATGTAATGGAGACCAAGGGTTCCATGACATAAATGATTAATTGAAGGTAGCATTTGTCTTGGTATTAACAGTTTATGTAAATTAGAGGCACACACACATGTTAATGGTCAGGTTTATTGAATCAGCAAACAAGTGAAACATTTTCTATGCCATGTGTTCCAGGGAGGGACCTGGGAAGCACAGGGGGACCGGCCATCTTGCCTGTGGAAAATGAAGACCCCAGTGTCAGTCAGTGGTAATCACTGTGCAAGGCCTGGTATTTAGTGTTGATCTAGTTTGTCTCATGTAAATGTGGCAGTTTCAGTTGTCACGGTCAGTCCTCACCTCTTCCTGGTGGTTTCCTTAAAGGGGGTGGAGCCAAAAGGGGAGAGAAGCCCAAGGAATCTCCTTAAAAGCTGTAGGTGCAAACCTTTGCTCCCAGATGGGGGAGGGGGTACAATCACAGGCGAGGTTCATTGAATGATTATGTGGATGTATGATTGAGTTGGTGTAGTAGTCTGGAATCATGTATATATTTAGTCAGGTTAAGTTGTTGAGATGGTGCTGGTTTGATGTAAATATTGATTGTAGAGCATGGTTGTGGTCTCACCTCCACTCTATGGGCCATCCATCGTCATCTTCTGCTTATTCCTTACTAGTAAGGGTCGCGGGGGGGCTGGAGCCTATCCCAGCATCTATGGGCGAGAGGCGGTGTTCACCCTGGACAGGTCGCCAGTCCATCGCAGGGCCAACACACAGAGACGAACAACCATTCACACTCACACCTACGGTCAATTTAGAGTATCAATCAGCCTCGTCCCCAAATTGCATGTCTTTGGACTGTGGGAGGAAGCCGGAGTATCAGAGAGGACGCACGCAGGCACGGGGAGAACATGGAGACTCCACACAGAAAGATCCCGCGCCCGAGCCAGGACTCGAACCCGGAACCTTCTTGCTGTGAGGGCACAGTGCTGACCACTGCACCACCGTGCAGCCCCGCTCTAGGGGCTGGTCTGTCTAATTTCCTGCAGCCAGGAGGGAATTAAAGGCAGTCAGGGGTTTTTAATTTAAGTTGATGGTGTCTCATGCAATCTCTTTCAATACTCCAGTGGTGGTTTAAGTGAAGAAAAACATGGGTTAGTCAGTAGGACTGTGTGTGTGTGTGTGTGTGTGTGTGTTTGTGTGTGTTTCCATGCAGACTTTCCCTTGTGACAACCGATTTGATTTGGAAACCATCTCATCTAAATCTCCTCTCCAAAAACCCTCTTCTGCAACTTTGTACCCAAGTTGTCTCCTCATCAGGCACCACAGTATCCAGTAGGTTCAGGTAAAACAGTCATCAGTGATTAATGTTCATGTTCAATGATGAGGTTTTGATTTATTCTTCTAGAATCATCTGAACAAACCCTCCTCAACACTGTGAAGCCTTCATCTGACAGGAGGAGTTTCTTCTCCCAGTGATTCCACTGACAGTGAAAAGCTTCGTTCATCAGACTGGTCTGATAGGATCAACTACTGGTTGCTCTGGAGTGGAAACAGCAACCTGTCAGGAAACATTAGTCAGATCAAAGCCAAGATTAAAGCAAGAGCCTCCAGATCAAAGTCAGAATTGATGATGATGTCATCAGGGGGCTTTGATAGTATATTTATTTGTACCTAGAATTCTGTCTTTGATATCAGGAGGACATGAAAGAAAAACAATGGAGGAAAGTAGAGGAGAACATTCAGCTTCATTAGAAACACTTGAACTGTTGAACAGTAGAATTTGTTTGAAACAGTTTACAACACTGAGTGACAGGATTGAAGAGGGGAGATTTTTGTATTTTCAGTTTAATTCTAACTTTAAACTGGGCATGAACATTTTTAGTCTTTCATATTCTCACATACAGAGGAAGTCATGGCATTCCCTTTTTTTTAACCTGTCCTGTTCAGGAAATGGAAATTTAGCTGCTATGGTGAATCAGAAAAACCTTTTAAAGTCTACTTTTGCTTCAGTCAGAAAGTGGACTGTTGTTAACTCTCACAATGGTTGGTGATTGTGGAGGAAGAAAGAATCCTTATGAACCTCTTTTTAACAGACACATTTCTGAAGACACTGGTTAATTTTATATTTCTTCTTTTAGCAGAGGATGGTTTTGATCCATCGATCTCTGGGTTCTGGGCCCAGCACGCTTCCTCTGCGCCACTCTGCTCTACCATTGACTGAACAGTCCTTGTTGTAGAAGAGCATTCTCTGTCTTTGTCTCTGCCCTGCTCTCCTGCTCTCTTTCCCCTCATTTAGTCCTTGACATGATCCATGCTCTACAGCTCTGTGGGTGGAATGAAGACCTGCGTCTGCTCTGCCCGTGCCGTCCTTCGTCTAAACCTAAATTGTTTGACCCACCTTTATAATGATCGGACTCGCTCCCGCTGAGCGCTCCAGGAGCTGCAGACAACACAACCAAACTGGCCCCGATCAGGATTTGACAGGCCGAAACATGCCCTAAAAACACCAAGAATAATATCCACCACCTTCTGAACGGGGCCTGGCCCGTCTCCTGCATCAGGGGCCGCCGCAGTCGCGCCTCAGCTGTTCAACAGCTGTTCGCCCTAACACTCAATGAGACAAAGACATCGAAGCTCAAGCTGCTGTTGAGGAAGCCGTGATCGTATAGTGGTTAGTACTCTGTGTTGTGGCCGCAGCAACCCCGGTTCGAATCCGGGTCACGGCAGCATGAGACAAATTTCTTTGTGTGTATTGATGGACACAAGCCAAGCAGAAACTTCCCACAATGCAATAGGGCGGTGTTTGGTCAGTGTTGAACAGGCGTCAGTCTGACAATGATGTCATATTATTGTGTCATCACTTGACCAGACCCAAAAGTAGGCTCAGGTATCAGTTTCTTCTCAATGCTAATGTCTGCTAGCTTAGTCTGCTACTTTGATGGCTCTGCCTGCTCAAAGGTCCAGACCCAAAAGTAGACTCAGGTATCAGTTTCTTCTCAATGCTAACGTCTGCTAGCTTAGTCTGCTACTTTGATGGCTCTGCCTGCTCAAAGGTCCAGACCCCTGGATGTGGTGGTTCCTACCTGAACGTAGATTCTGTCAGCTCATGTTGTTAAATCAACTCACCAGGAACACCAGTAGATTTCAATGGACTGACAATGAGTCTCATTGAATGGTAAACATGTCAAATATGAAGTCATCACCTGAGGAGGTCTGCTGCTGGAATGAAGCTCCAGATATTCACAAGATATTCTAGACCTTAAAATAAAGCATTTTTATATTTGATTTCTTATTCATTCAAGTCATCCAGTCATGTGACTGAAGTCATCCAGTCACGTGACTGAAGTCATCCATTCATGTCAGTGATGTCACTTGGCAGGACTGTCATTGCCGTCTCATTCTAGAAAAGAATCCAGACTCCACATACAAGACTACAAGATGGTGATGTTTTCTTGACTTGATGCTCTGACTGTCAGGGTAGATGACAGCTTCTTCTTCTGCTGCATCTGAGTGGCTAGGATTGGAGGTTTTACCCCCCAAGGTTGTCTGGTTCCAGGTGAAACTTCAAAATTCCAGTCCCTAACCTTGGCTGTTCTGAAACTCTTCTCCTGAATCACTCCTGAGTTCTTGTTAAGAGCTGGAAATGAGCTGCAGCAAGAACAAATACCAGTGCCAACCAGATCAACTTCATGGCTGTTTTTGTAGTGATTTGATGCCTCATGAGGAGAAAATTTGGGCACAAATGTTGGACAAGAGTGTTTGTGGAGGGTGATTTTTTTGTTGTTGTTGCAGTGTTGTAAGTCACTGTACCTGCAGCAAAAAGATTGAACTTTCTCCAAATGTCCTCAAGATGGTTTCCAATGACATCAGTTGTCACAAGAGGAAGTCTGCATGTAAACACACTCAGGTGTGCCCAGCTATTCTTATGAGAACATTCGATCAACTTCATTCTATGTGCAGCCTAACCTTAATCTTAATCTTAATCTTAACCAACTGAATCTTAATCTTTATTTGAAACTAAACTCAATCCAGACCTTGACTCTGAAATTCATGCAAGAGCTCACAAACTGCATTGCGCTGCATCAGGGCCGGTCTTTGGTCCCCATGAGGACGGGGACTCCTGATCAGTGTTGATGATGGAAATGGTCTCCAACACCATAAAACAAGAAATACACACACGTGTAAACACACACAGTGACCCCGCATGTCGTTTTTGCCCAACTTAAATTTTCATTCATTACCCAGAACCTCTCAAAAGCCCTGAAGAAAAATTGAATATTTGGTGTTTGAAAGCCATAAATCACATCCATATCATCTCGTCCATCTCAGTCTGACCTCATGTTTGTTTGTTGTTTTTAAAGAGGGACAAATTGGTACTTGGTCAAAAAAAGCACTCTGGGAAAATGATCCTGCTTTCAGGGAGGTCTTTGGTGAGTTTGCTAACAATGCAGAGAACCATGACGGTACCAAGCACAGGGCTGCTGCCCTCTGCATCACAGCTACACTTTGGAGTCTGTTTGAACTGAATGTGAAGGGTCTGACATCATCACACCAGTACGACAACAAGTGACCATTAACCAAAAGGAAACCTTCACTGATGAGTCCATGGATCTCATTGATCTGTGCCATTTCCTGATCTTCAGGTTCTGTCTTTGATTTCTTTCTTTGATCTCTAAATTCTGAGCTTTGGTTTCCTTGGTCAGTCTTTGAATTCTGGTTTATAATAAAAAAGAACTCCCAGCATATTTCTGCAGACCATAGATAGGGATTTTACCAGCTGCACCATAGCAACCCTCTTGCTGTCTGCTGCTGTGCCATTGAAAAGTAAGACAGCCTGGCAGTCAACAAACTGGGCTCAACAGAAAAATGTCAACTAAAGATGGATTAAAGACCAGGAGGAAATGTAACCAACCTACAAAGATGGAGGGGAATTGAGACCCACATGTTTGCCATCCTTGATGAACTGTCCACTGGTGCAGGGGATGAGGTCATGGCGATGATCTGGGAGCCAGTCCTGGATGTTATATGCCCTGATGATGGACAGTGTAGTGGCAAAATGTCCGGTCCACTGACTGAACTCTGCCACAAATGAGGAACAACAGTCAGCAAGGAGTAGAAACGAAGAGGAGAAATGGAGAGAACAGAAAGAATGAGAGATCATGGAGGAAAGAGGCTGATATTTGCAAGTGTCCTGACTACAACACAGCAATCTAGAGAAACCATGACCTGGATTACTGAGGACCTCCACTGGCAGTTCATTTCTGTTGATCATAGGGCCATGCTGGGTGAAGCAGGAATGAATCCTGGGACTGAGGTTGTGGAGCAATGGTCACCTTTCCTGCTGAAACTGTCAATTCTTCTGCTTGGTTCTCTCCACAAAACCAGTCCCTTAACGGAGCTCAAACCCCAGTTACAGCTGTGAGAGCCCAGAATCGGACACACTGGACCATCAGGAACAGCTTTGTGCTTTCAAACAACAGAGACGACACTCAAGGACTCAGGGAACGCAGGAATCTCTGGCCTCAGCTGACATGCTGAATTTCAGCAACATTTCATGATGCTGAGTTTAGCAAACCAATGAGAAGATGAAGGAGGCCAACAACTCCTTCAAGCTCAACATCTCCACTGCTTTACCCAGGAGGTCAGAGGTCAAAGCAGAACCTGCACCCCCCACCTCTGATGTTTACTCCACACAGAGATGAGGGGTCTGTTCAGAAGAGTGAGCTGGAGTCTGGGCAAGTCTTTTCATTCAGTCCCTGGTTGAAACAATTGTCTCCACCAACTTCAGTATGGGTCTGGACCTGCACAGGTTCCAATTCCTGTCTTGGTCCCAAGGGTTTGTTGAACCAGAGAAGCTCCAACTGGTGACGCTCATTCAACCATGCATGAAGGTCAACCTGCATTATCTGCTGTGCTCGTTAGCAGGGACTTAGCTCCAATGGTAGAGTGCTAGCTTAGCATGTGAGAGGGAGAGGGATCCATGCCGTCCTTCTGAGAATACTTTAACTTGTTCTGTTGATCAGAGGAGCTGCTGGGTGATGAATGCTGATGTTTGTCCACTGGTGTGATAAAGTGTCCCCCTGTTACTGAGATGTGGATGAACACCTGCTCAGGTCAAAGCTGCAATGAAGTCAAGTCATAACCCTGTAAAGCACCAAATAACAAAAGTTACACTTAACAAGTAGAACAGGTCCAGTTCGACACTCCTTAAATGAATTTACACCCAACAATTCTTCATGATCAAGCACATCCTAGCTTAGGCCCAACTTTTCTTGGCGCTCTCCCAGATGCTTGGGAGCGCTAGTTGGGCCTAAGCTAGGAGCTAAGCTAAGTTGGTCTGCACCAGCTAGTGAGGGCTGGCTATCTCTTGCAGCTTTTGGTGCAGAGCCGCTGCAGGTCCAATTCAACATGGCTAAGCCTCACCTCCAACACAACAAAAAAACTACATTTTACACACTTATCAGTATCACTAAAGGAGGCAGAGGAGGAAGAAAACATGTGGCACTCTGAGCAGGAGAGACGAGAACAAGAGGGAGAAGCCATCGTTAGCTTAGCGTGTTTACAAGGCAA
Source organism: Aulostomus chinensis (assembly GCF_037954235.1). Lineage (NCBI taxonomy): Eukaryota > Metazoa > Chordata > Actinopteri > Syngnathiformes > Aulostomidae > Aulostomus > Aulostomus chinensis. The sequence goes on along the minus strand of NC_141320.1, from coordinate 50,561,724 downwards.
AAAGACTGTTGCTACCAGAATGATGGTCTTTTAAACTTCAGCCAAATAAAGCAATTAGGTATTAATTTTTGGTGGGTAATTAGTCAATGAAATAAGGAATTAGCAGGGATGATCACACTTTAGCTAGCACAATGAAGCAAGGCTCTACGTTCAGCTACACAGAAAAAGGAGTTGAGGTCACAGGCTTCCTGCAACCAAGGTCAAAAATCCAGGACGGACGAAGGGGAGGACAACAAAGACAAAGAAACAAGAAACAGAGATAATAACCATAAACTCCATAACAACCATAACAAATATAACAAATATAACAAAAGCATTAAAAGATATGTCACCTCTGGTCAGATACCCTGATTTGCATTTGTGTCTGTCAGCATTTTCATTTTCATGTTAAAGCCTCCAGAATGAGGGGAGGGGTCAGGGGCAGTTTTCTGTGTTGTCTGCAAACTGAATTACAGGAAACCTGAACTTCCACTGTCAATGTATCCAACTGATTCATCATTGTTTGATCTATACATAGACAACTCGTAGTTATTTCACACACACACACACACACACACACACACACACACACACAATCCTAAACAGGATAAGTGGACGAAAATGGATGGATGGATGTTTCCCAGTTTGGCTCTGCAGCAGGAGGTCTTGTAGAAACAGGGACTGACCTGACACCAGCTCTCTCTGGAACAATGGTTCATTCATTCATCGGTGCCAGGAGGCCTAAAAACACACAAAACACCAATTCAATCCAGGACCTTGGAGCCTAAACTGAAACTCCATCACACGGTGGCTCTGCTGGGGCTCCCACAGGTGAGTGAGGCTGAGCTCCAGTCTGCTCTGAGGAGTCAGCAGACATCTGCACCACTCAGAGGTTTGGTTGGTGGCTTTGACAAAATCCCAACAAACTAAAATCCTGTTGAAGCAGGAAGTTCTAGTTGAACTCTCATCCACGTCACATGACCAAGAAAACCTCCTCTTTCATTCAGACCAGAACAGACAAACATAGAAACATTGACACCACAGGTGGGCACCGTCAACTTAAAGCACGTTAAAATGGCAAAATATGAGGCCATGCATGCATTTATTATGCAAAATATTGAATACTTTATTGATAATAAGGATTCCAAGAAACTTTCTAAAACCAGGCCGACCTGTGCCGTGTGCTAGCCTATGGAAACAAACAGACCCAGGATCAGATATAGAGGTTCAGGTTCTGGATGGTTCTGGTTGGTTCCTGCAGTAAAAGGCATATATATCCAAGTGTGTGTGTGTGCATGCATGTGTACCGTAAATGACCAATTAGTAGCAAAATCTATGTGGACCCCGGGCGTTTAAAAGAGACCAGGCGTCTCTTGGTAACAGGCTTTTATTTTGGCGCTGGCCAGCACTGGGCCACTATTATTATTTTTTTAGCAATAGGTATACAAGGTATAACAATATACTGTCGTACTTTAAAGAGCAGTAGTGCAAATATCAAGATTGTCCAGAGAACACTTTACACAAGAACACTTTATTAGGAAGAAAAGGGGCGTGACAACTTGAGGCCCGTATCCTTCCACTTCCACGACAGTCTCATGAGGCCAAAATAGCAGATCTACATATTCACAACACGACGACGTTACCACCTTGTAGATCTTTTTTTTTGCATGGAACCGTGAGCTTGAAGATTTGCTGTTTGCGGTGCACTGACATCATGAGACATAAATTACTGGTAAGTTAAAATAAATTGAAAAATCTTACATGAAACCAAGTTAAGATAACATTGATCTCAAATAACGGCCCCCAGGCGTTTAAATGAACCTGGCGGCACTTTGACACCTGGCTGTCAATTGGTGATTTAGGGTATTTATTTTACTGACTACTTCATTGACAGGTGGTACAAATGTCTGGTGTTTCCTGAACTTAACTGAGTGCTGCTCAGTAAAGTTGCCATGACTTGAGATTCTCTTCCTGCTGGGTCCATTTCAACATTCTTATCCTTCCTAGCACTGGAGATAAAGTATCAGTCAGGGCTGTACTTGATTAGTACTGCATATAGTACACATCAGCCACTGCCATTACACAGTGGAATGGTAGTTGAAGTACTGTTTAGCAGCAAGCTGAAAACTGTTGTGGTCTTTGACAGTTCTCTTGTTTCTGAAAAAGAAAAAAAAGAAGAACCCTCTTCTGAGTCCACAGACCTGAGCATTGCTCCTCTGACTACCAGGTTACCTCCTGGTTATCAGGGTGAAGTCAAAAAAATAATTAATAATAATAATAATTGAAATAAATAATACTAAATCAAGGCCAGTTTAATAAATGGTAGAGCAGAGAGGAGCAGAGGAAGCGTGCTGGGACCAGAACCCAGAGGTTGATGGATCAAAACCATCCTCTGCTAAAAGAAAGGAGCAAAATAAACCTGGTTGTTTTGAAATGTGGATCTGTTAAAAAGAGGTGGAAATCAGAATTCAAACCATTGAGAGAGTTAATAACATTCTACTTTACCACTGAAGCAAAAGAAGACTTCAGAAGGTTTTAGTGATTCAACATAGCAGCTAAGTTTCCATTTCTATGCTTATTGTCTGCAATGGTTCGTGGGGGTGGAGCCTATCACAGCTGACATCAGGTGAGGAGGGGGTTCACCCTTGATGGGTCGCCAGTCCATCCCAGGACCAACACACACAGACAGACAACCATTCACTCTAACAGTCATTTAGAGTGTCCAGGTAACCACTACCCTCTTGATGTCTTTGGACTGTGGGAGGAAGCTGGAGTACCAGAGAGAACCCACACAGAGACAGGGAGAACCTGCAGGAGGGGTGGAGATCGATGAGTCCTGGAGACGTTCAATAATGTCCACAACTTTGGCACCAGGAAGACAGCAGGTGATGGCTCCTGGGAGTTCAACAGACCTGATGATTGAACCACCAATCACAAGGATTTCAGCCTCCATTGTAAACAGAGAGTTTAGATGAGAGAGAACCTGCTGTCAGCCTCACCAGTCAGGGCAGTGGCAGAGGCAGCAGAGTTGAATGAAGCAGGACCACCTGGCAGGTCTCAGCTGGAGGTGATGACATCACTGGCCTCAGTCCTCACCAGTGCTCTGCCTAGCAACAGGGACGATGGGGAGAAACCAGTAGAAGCACTCAGAGTTGGAGACAGCAGGAGAGAGACCACGACAGAGTCACCCATGGGAAACTGTTGGATCCATTCAGGACCGGCTGCTCCAGAGAGGTCCAGGCACCTGGAGCCACTGGGTCAGTTTGATCTTTGAGCAGAGCAAAGTAGTTTGACACAGGAAGAAGGTCATCTGGAGAGAAGAGAGGAAGAGAAATCCGTCTCCCTTCTCCTCAACGGACGAACACAGGAGAGGACGGACATCAGATGGACAGAGAGCAACACTGCTGGACTCTCACAGCTGAGAGGGCGTCCAGCTGCAGCCAGGAGACAAACAGGGACGCTGCTTGAGGACATCATCCAGGAGGCTCTCCATGGTGTGGAGCTGGGGTCTCAGACTGGAAGCTCTGGCTGCTGAGTTGTCCAACCAGCCGTCACATCACCTCCTGAGCTCTCAGCCTCCTCTTGACCAGGTTCTGGATGCTGACTCAGCAGGAGACAGGAAAGTAATCAATGTTGAAGGAATTTCAAAGCGTCCATCAACCTGCAGGACAAACTCCTTCACTGTGTGGGAGGTTCAGAGTCCCTGGTTTGATTGCAGCTTTGACCTGAGCAGGTGTTCATCCACATCTCAGTAACAGGGGGACACTTTATCACAGCAGTGGACAAACATCAGCATTCATCACCCAGCAGCTCCTCTGATCAACAGAACAAGCTGAAGTATTCTGAGAAGGAGGGCATGGATCCCTCTACCTCTCACATGCTAAGCTAGCACTCTACCATTGGAGCTAATTCCCTGCTAATGAGCAGCAGATGATGGAGGTTGACCTTCATGCAGGGTTGGATGACCTTCACCAGTTGGAGCTCCTCTGGTTGACCAACATGTGGAATCTCTTTCAATACTCCAGTGGTGGTTGAAGTGGTGACAATATGGGTTAGTGACTGGGAGTGTGTGTGTGTGTGTGTGTGTGTGTGTGTGTGTGTGTGTGTGTGTCAGTGTTGTGGCAGGATGGCGCTACACTCCCCACCATGAGGGGCAGTGTGGCAGACGATGGTGAGTGGTCACCTAGAAGTAGACCTGGTCCGACCCTTCTCCGTCCTTTCCACTTCCTCTCCCTCCTTTACAGAGAAGACAGCCGTGCGTGGTGGCGTCTCGCTGGTCAGCAGATTTGTTACAAACAAAGGTATGCATGCTTGCTCTGCTCCATTATTCAGTGTCCTGGGCCCCGTGTTTACTCCGGTTTTGCTCCGTCCAGCGGTGTGGTGTTACCGGGAGCTGGGCTGTCTCCATCAGGCCGGTGTGTGCGTGGTGCCCTTTCTGTGGGTAAGATGCGTAGTTGTCTGCCTTTCATATCAAGCTGCCGATGGTCTGTGGTGTTCTGATTATCCTCTCCCGGCCATCGTTTGTGTAGTCTGGGCTGCGGGCTTCCTCCTCCTGCCTCGTCTGACGCCACGATTCTGCTCTCCGGTAGGAAATGTTTATTCTTAGCTTTTGTTATTCTGTAATGCCCTTCATCCACATTTTAATTAGGTTAACTTGTTTATTTTGCAGTGTGCAGCCGTCAATTGCTGCTGTGAGCCTCGCTGTTGTTTTGGTTTTTCCTCTTCTTCTCTTCTTCATTCTGGATTCTTGCTGATTCGGCTCATAACAGCTCTGATCCCAGTAACGGCGGTTAAAGCCATGCACTACGGCCTTTATAAGAGCCTCAACGTGGGCCAAGAGAGGGCATCCCGACCCTCATCGGCGCTGAGCCATCCCCCTTGGAGACTGGTTTTAATTAGAGGGGCAGACATTTCCTTAATTACTTGAGTTTATTCCTTTTCTATTTGTTATTTCTTTCTTTGAATTATTATTGTTAGTTTTTGTGGGTTACATTTGATTTATTGTTTAGAACCCTTATTATTATTATTATTATTATTATTATTATTATTATATTATTGCCTTTTGCTCCCCATTTTGATCATTTGGATTTAAAACAGTCTCTGTTGGGTTATTTGGGGTAGCGATATTTAGTTCGTGTGTGAGGGTTGCCTTGATTTCATGTTTTTAATGGTGTTCTTTTCTTTTCTTTGACAGGTGTTGAGGGCCCAGAGCGGCAGCGGTCCCCCTGGTGGTGGTTCCTTATTCATGATTATTTTTTGGTTTGCTGTGTCACGGGTGCAGTGTAGTATTCCTTTTTTGGATTCCTCCCCTTTTCGTTACCGCTGTCGTGGTAAGCCCCAGCCCTGTCCCCTTTTCCTTTCGGTAATTCCTCTTGCACTTCATTTCATTGATATTCATTTAGTCTGTTGCTCATTTTAAACTATTTTTCTAATAAAAGTATTTTTATAATTGGAAATCACTGTACTGTCCTGTTGTGTCTCTCGAACTGTGTGCCTTTGTTCAAATGGAAGCCTGGTCATTTTGAAATTTTGTTTATATCCTGGGGTGAAAGCCCCCAGGTGGCGTTGTTGGCAACTGTTCCCCACTGCTCGCCTTGCCACACTACGAACCTCGAAATAATGCGACAGTGATGTCAGAAGAATTGCAAATGAACTCAAAATGATGCTAACAGTAATGTAGTGATAGCTGCGAATAAACTCAGTGATGCTTACAGTAATGGAGTAAGAGTTTCGAACTACCTCAAAGTGATGCTGACAGTCATGTAGTAAGAGTTGCTACGAACCTCAAAATAATGCAACAGTAATGTAGTAAGAGTTGCTACAAAACTCAGATTAATGTGATAGTGATGTCAGAAGAATTGCTAATGAACTCAAGATGATGCTAACAGTAATGTAGTGATAGTTGCTAATAAACTCAGTGATGCTTACAGTAATGGAGTAAGAGTTTCGAACTACCTCAAAGTGATGCTGACAGTCATGTAGTAAGAGTTGCTACGAACCTCAAAATAATGCTACAGTGATGTCGGAAGAATTGCTAAAGATCTCAAAATGATGCGACAGTGATTTAGTAAGAATTGCTAATGAACTCAAAATGATGCGAAAAGTAATGGAGTGAACGTTTCGAATAACCTCAAAGTGATGCTGACAGTAATGGAGTAAGAGTTGCTACGAACCTCCAAATAATGCGACAGTGATGTCAGAAGAATTGCTAATGATCTCAAAATGATGCGACACTGATGTAGTAAGAATTGCTAATGAACTCAAACGGGTGCTAACAGTAATGGAGTGAAAGTTTCGAATAACCTCAATGTGATGCTGACAGTAATGTAGTAAGAGTTGCTACGAACCTCAAAATATTGTGAAAGTGATGTCGGAAGAATTGCTAATGATCTAAAAATGATGCGACACTGATGTAGTAAGAATTGCTAATGAACTCAAACGGGTGCTAACAGTAATGGAGTGAAAGTTTCGAATAACCTCAAAGTGATGCTGACAGTCATGTGGTTTGAGTTGCGAGTAAATAAAAAATTATGCTGACAGTGATGTAGTAAGAGTTGCAACGAACCTCAAAATAATGCGACAGTAATGTAGTAAAAGTTGCTACGAACCTCAAAATAATGCGACAGTGATGTCGGAAGGTTTGCTAAAGATCTCAAAATGATGCGACAGTGATTTAGTAAGAACTGCTAATGAACTCAAAATGATGCTAAAAGTAATGGAGTGAACGTTTCGAAACACCTCAAAGTGATGCTGACTGTCATGTAGTAAGAGTTAATACGAACCTCAAAATAATGCTACAGTGATGTCGGAAGAATTGCTAAAGATCTCAAAATGATGCAACAGTGATTTAGTAAGAATTGCTAATGAACTCAAAATGATGCTAACAGTAATGGAGTGAACGTTTCGAATAACCTCAAAGTGATGCTGACAGTAATGGAGTAAGAGTTGCTACGAACCTCCAAATAATGCGACAGTGATGTCAGAAGAATTGCTAATGATCTCAAAATGATGCTACAGTGATTTAGTCAGAATTGCTAATGAACTCAAAATGATGCTAACATTAATGGAGTGAAAGTTTCGAATAACCTCAAAGTGATGCTGACAGTAATGTAGTAAGAGTTAATACGAACCTCAAAATATTGCGAAAGTGATGTCGGAAGAATTGCTAATGATCTAAAAATGATGCGACACTGATGTAGTAAGAATTGCTAATGAACTCAAACGGGTGCTAACAGTAATGGAGTGAAAGTTTCGAATAACCTCAAAGTGATGCTGACAGTCATGTGGTTTGAGTTGCGAGTAAATAAAAAATTATGCTGACAGTGATGTAGTAAGAGTTGCAACGAACCTCAAAATAATGCGACAGTAATGTAGTAAAAGTTGCTACGAACCTCAAAATAATGCGACAGTGATGTCGGAAGGATTGCTAAAGATCTCAAAATGATGCGACAGTGATTTAGTAAGAACTGCTAATGAACTCAAAATGATGCTAAAAGTAATGGAGTGAACGTTTCGAAACCCCTCAAAGTGATGCTGACTGTCATGTAGTAAGAGTTAATACGAACCTCAAAATATTGCGACAGTGATGTCAGAAGAATTGCTAATGATCTCAAAATGATGCGACAGTGATGTCGTAAGAATTGCTAATGAACTCAAGATGATGCTAACAGTAATGTAGTGATAGTTGCTAATAAACTCATTGATGCTTACAGTAATGTAGTAAGAGTTTCAAACAACCTCAAAGTGATGCTGACAGTCATGTAGTAAGTGTTTCAAACAACTTCAAAGTGATGCTGACAGTAATGTAGTAAGAGTTGCTACGAACCTCAAACTAATGCGACAGTGATGTCTGAAGAATTGCTAATGATCTCAAAATGATGCTACAGTGATTTAGTAAGAATTGCTAATGAACTCAAAAGGGTGCGAACAGCAATGGAGTGAAAGTTTCAAATAACCTCAAAGTGATGCTGACAGTCATGTGGTTTGAGTTGCGAGTAAATAAAAAATTATGCTGACAGTGATGTAGTAAGAGTTGCTACGAACCTAAAAAATAATGCGACAGTGATGTCAGAAGAATTGCTAAAGATCTCAAAATGATGCGACAGTGATTTAGTAAGAATTGCTCATGAACTCAAAATGATGCTAACATTAATGGAGTGAAAGTTGCTAATGAACTCAAAGTGATGCTGACAGTAATGTAGTAAGAGTTGCTACGAACCTTTAAAAAATGCAACAGTAATGTAGTAAGAGTTGCTACGAACATCAAAATAATGCAACAGTGATGTCAGAAGAATTGCTAATGATCTCAAAATGATGCAACAGTGATGTAGTAAGAATTGCTTATGAACTCAAAATGATGCTAACAGTAATGGAGTGAAAGTTTCGAATAACCTCAAAGTGATGCTGACGGTCATGTAGTAAGAGTTGCTACGAACCTCAAAATAATGCGACAGTGATGTCAGAAGAATTGCTAATGATCTCAAAATGATGCTACAGTGATTTAGTAAGAATTGCTAATGAACTCAAAATGATGCTAACAGTAATGTAGTAAAAGTTGCTAATAAACTCAAAATGATGCTGACGGTAAAGTAGTTAGAGTTGCTACGAACCTTTAAATAATGCAACAGTAATGTAAGAGTTGCTACGAACATCAAAATAATGCGACAGTGATGTGAGAAGAATTGCTAATGATCTCAAAATGATGCGACAGTGATGTAGAAAGAGTTGCTACGAACCTTTAAATAATGCAACAGTAATGTAGTAAGAGTTCCTACAAACATCAAAATATAGCGACAGTGATGTCAAAAGAATTGCTAATGATCTCAAAATGATGCGACAGTGATGTAGTAAGAATTGCTTATGAACTCAAAATGATTCTAGCAGTAATGGAGTGAAAGTTTCGAATAACCTCAAAGTGATGCTGACGGTCATGTAGTAAGAGTTGCTACGAACCTCAAAATAATGCGACAGTGATGTAAGAAGAATTGCTAATGATCTCAAAATGATGTGACAGTGATTTAGTAAGAATTGCTAATGAACTCAAAATGATGCTAACAGTAATGGAGTGAAAGTTTCTAATAACCTCAAAGTGATGCTGACAGTCATGTACGAAGAGTTGCTACGAACCTCAAAATAATGCGACAGTAATGTAGTAAAAGTTGCTACAAACCTCAAAAAAATGCGACAGTGATGTCGGAAGGATTGCTAAAGATCTCAAAATGATGCGACAGTGATGTTGAAAGAATTGCTAATGAACTCAAGATGATGCTAACAGTAATGTAGTGATAGTTGCTCATAAACTCAGTGATGCTTACAGTAATGTAGTAAGAGTTTCGAACAACCTCAAAGTGATGCTGACAGTCATGTAGTAAGAGTTGCTACGAACCTTTAAATAATGCAACAATAATGTAGTAAGAGTTGCTACGAACCTCAAAATAATGTGACAGTGATGTCAGAACAATTGCTAATGATCTCACAATGATGCGACAGTGATGTAGTAAGAATTGCTAATGAACTCAAAATGATGCTAAAAGTAATGGAGTGAAAGTTTCGAATAACCTCAAAGTGATGCTGACGGTCATGTAGTAAGAGTTGCTACGAACCTCAAAATAATGCGACAGTGATGTCAGAAGAATTGCTAAAGATCTCAAAATGATGCGACAGTGATTTAGTAAGAATTGCTAATGAACTCAAAGTGATGCTGACAGTCATGTAGTAAGTGTTTCGAACAACTTCAAAGTGATGCTGACAGTCATGTAGTAAGAGTTGCTAATGAACTCAATTTAATGCTACTGTGATGTCGTAAGAATTGCTAATGAACTCAAAATGATGCTAACAGTAATGGAGTCAAAGTTTCGAATAACCTCAAAGTGATGCTGACAGTCATGTAGTAAGTGTTTCAAACAACTTCAAAGTGATGCTGACAGTAATGTAGTAAGAGTTGCTACGAACCTCAAAATAATGCGACAGTGATGTCAGAAGAATTGCTAATGATCTCAAAATGATGCTACCGTGATTTAGTAAGAATTGCTAATGAACTCAAAATGATGGGACAGTGATGTAGTAAGAATTGCTAATGAACTCAAAAGGGTGCGAACAGCAATGGAGTGAAAGTTTCAAATAACCTCAAAGTGATGCTGACAGTCATGTGGTTTGAGTTGCGAGTAAATAAAAAATTATGCTGACAGTGATGTAGTAAGAGTTGCTACGAACCTAAAAAATAATGCTACAGTGATGTCGGAAGAATTGCTAAAGATCTCAAAATGATGCGACAGTGATTTAGTAAGAATTGCTAATGAACTCAAAATGATGCTAACAGTAATGGAGTGAACGTTTCGAATAACCTCAAAGTGATGCTGACAGTAATGGAGTAAGAGTTGCTACGAACCTCCAAATAATGCGACAGTGATGTCAGAAGAATTGCTAATGATCTCAAAATGATGCTACAGTGATTTAGTAAGAATTGCTAATGAACTCAAAATGATGCTAACATTAATGGAGTGAAAGTTTCGAATAACCTCAAAGTGATGCTGACAGTAATGTAGTAAGAGTTCATACGAACCTCAAAATATTGCGAAAGTGATGTCGGAAGAATTGTTAATGATCTAAAAATGATGCGACACTGATGTAGTAAGAATTGCTAATGAACTCAAACGGGTGCTAACAGTAATGGAGTGAAAGTTTCGAATAACCTCAAAGTGATGCTGACAGTCATGTGGTTTGAGTTGCGAGTAAATAAAAAATGATGCTGATAGTGATGTAGTAAGAGTTGCAACGAACCTCAAAATAATGCGACAGTAATGTAGTAAAAGTTGCTACGAACCTCAAAATAATGCGACAGTGATGTCGGAAGGATTGCTAAAGATCTCAAAATGATGCGACAGTGATTTAGTAAGAACTGCTAATGAACTCAAAATGATGCTAAAAGTAATGGAGTGAACGTTTCGAAACACCTCAAAGTGATGCTGAATGTCATGTAGTAAGAGTTAATACGAACCTCAAAATATTGCGACAGTGATGTCAGAAGAATTGCTAATGATCTCAAAATGATGCGACAGTGATGTCGTAAGAATTGCTAATGAACTCAAGATGATGCTAACAGTAATGTAGTGATAGTTGCTAATAAACTCATTGATGCTTACAGTAATGTAGTAAGAGTTTCAAACAACCTCAAAGTGATGCTGACAGTCATGTAGTAAATGTTTCGAACAACTTCAAAGTGATGCTAACAGTCATGTAGTAAGAGTTGCTAATGAACTCAATTTAATGCAACTGTGATGTCGTAAGAATTGCTAATGAACTCAAAATGATGCTAACAGTAATGGAGTCAAAGTTTCGAATAACCTCAAAGTGATGCTGACAGTCATGTAGAAAGAGTTGCTACGAACCTCAAAATATTGCGACAGTGATGTCGGAAGAATTGCTAATGATCTCAAAATGATGCGACAGTGATGTAGTAAAATTTGCTACGAACCTCAAAATATTGTGACAGTGATGTAGGAAGGATTGCTAAAGATCTCAAAATGATGTGACAGTGATTTAGTAAGAACTGCTAATGAACTCAAAATGATGCCAACAAGAATGTAGTGAAAGTTTTGAATAACCTCAAAGTGATGCTGACAGTCATGTAGTAAGAGTTAATACGAACCCCAAAATATTGCGACAGTGATGTCGTAAGAATTGCTAATGAACTCAAGATGATGCTAACAGTAATGTAGTGATAGTTGCTAATAAACTCAGTGATGCTTACAGTAATGTAGTAAGAGTTTCAAACAACCTCAAAGTGATGCTGACAGTCATGTAGTAAGAGTTGCAAATGAACTCAAAGTAATGCTGACAGTCATGTAGTAAGAGTTGCTATGAACCTTAAAATAATGCAACAATAATGTAGTAAAAGTTGCTACAAACCTCAAAATATTGCGACAGTGATGTCGGAAGAATTGCTCATGAACTCAAAATGATGCGACAGTGATGTAGTAAGAATTGCTAATGAACTCAAAATGATGCTAACAGTAATGGAGTGAAATTTTCGAATAACCTCGAAGTGATGTTGACAGTCATGGAGTAAGAGTTGCTACGAACCTCAATATAATGCGACAGTAATGTAGTAAAAGTTGCTACGAACCTCAAAATATTGCGAAAGTGATGTCGGAAGAATTGCTAATGAACTCAAAATGATGCTAACAGTAATGTAGTGATAGTTGCTAATTAACTCAGTGATGCTTACAGTAATGTAGTAAGTGTTTCGAATAACCTCAAAGTGATGCTGACAGTCATGGAGTAAGAGTTGCTACGAACCTCAATATAATGCGACAGTAATGTAGTAAAAGTTGCTACGAACCTCAAAATATTGCGAAAGTGATGTCGGAAGAATTGCTAATGAATTCAAGATGATGCTAACAATTATGTAGTGATAGTTGCTAAGAAACTCAGTGATGCTTACAGTAATGTAGTAAGAATTTCGAACAACCTTAAAGTGATGCTGAAAGTCATTTAGTAAGAGTTGCTAATGAACTCAATTTAATGCTACAGTGATGTCGTGAGAATTGCTCATGAACTCAAAATGATGCTAACAGTAATGTAGTGATAGTTGCTAATAAACTCAAAGTGATGCTGACAGTAATGTAGTAAGAGTTGCTACGAACCTTAAAATAATTCAACAATAATGTAGTAAGAGTTGCTACGAACCTCAAAATATTGCGACAGTGATGTCGGAAGAACTGCTAATGATCTCAAAATGATGCTAACAGTAATGTAGTAAGAATTGCAAATGAACTTAAAATGATGCTAACAGTAATGTAGTGATAGTTGCTAAGAAACTCAGTGATGCTTACAGTAATGTAGTAAGAGTTTCGAACAACCTCAAAGTGATGCTGACAGTCATTTAGTAAGAGTTGCTAATGAACTCAATTCAATGCTACAGTGATGTCGTGAGAATTGCTCATGAACTCAAAATGATGCTAAAAGTAATGTAGTGATAGTTGCTAATAAACTCAAAGTGATGCTGACAGTAATGTAGTAAGAGTTGCTACGAACCTTTAAATAATGCAACAATAATGTAGTAAGAGTTGCTACGAACCTCAAAATAATGTGACAGTGATGTCAGAAGAATTGCTAAAGATCTCAAAAAGATGCGACAGTGATTTAGTAAGAAATGCTAATGAACTCAAAATGATGCTAACAGTAATGGAGTGAACGTTTCGAATAACCTCAAAGTGATGCTGACAGTCATGTACGAAGAGTTGCTACGAACCTCAAAATAATGCGACAGTAATGTAGTAAAAGTCGCTACGAACCTGAAAATATTGCGACAGTGATGTCAGAAGAATTGCTAAAGATCTCAAAATGATGCGACAGTGATTCAGAAAGAATTGCTCATGAACTCAAAATGATGCTTACAGTAATGGAGTGAACGTTTCGAATAACCTCAAAGTGATGCTGACAGTCATGTACTAAGAGTTGCTAATGAACTCAATTCAATGCTACAGTGATGTCGTGAGAATTGCTCATGAACTCAAAATGATGCTAACAGTAATGTAGTGATAGTTGCTAATAAACTCAAAGTGATGCTGACAGTAATGTAGTAAGAGTTGCTACGAACCTTTAAATAATGCAACAATAATGTAGTAAGAGTTGCTACGAACCTCAAAATATTGCGACAGTGATGTCGGAAGAATTGCTAATGAACTCAAGATGATGCTAACAGTAATGGAGTGAAACTTTCGAATGACCTCAAAGTGATGCTGACAGTCATGTACTAAGAGTTGCTACGAACCTCAATATAATGCGACAGTAATGGAGTAAAGGTCGCTACGAACCTCAAAATATTGCGACAGTGATGTTGGAAGAATTGCTAATGAACTGAAAATGATGCTAACAGTAACGTAGTGATAGTTGCTACGAACCTCAATATAATGCAACAGTAATGTAGTAAAAGTCGCGACGAACCTCAAAAAATTGCGACAGTGATGTCGGAAGAATTGCTCATGAACTTAAAATGATGCTAACAGTAATGTAGTGATAGTTGCTAATCAAGTCAGTGATGCTTACAGTAATGTAGTAAGTGTTTCGAATAACCTCAAAAGTGATGGTGACAGTCATGTAGGAAGAGTTGCTACGAACCTCAAAATAATGCGACAGTGATGTCAGAAGAATTGCTAAAGATCTCAAAATGATGCGAAAGTGATTTAGTAAGAATTGCTCATGAACTCAAAATGATGCTAACAGTAATGGAGTGAACGTTTCGAATAAGCTCAAAGTGATGCTGACAGTCTTGTAGTAAGAGTTGCTACGAACCTCGAAATAATGCGACAGTGATGTCGGAAGAATTGCTAATGATCTCAAAATGATGCGACAGTGATTTAGTAAGAATTGCTCATGAACTCAAAATGATGCTAACAGTAATGGAGTGAACGTTTCGAATAACCTCAAAGTGATGCTGACAGTCATGTACTAAGAGTTGCTACGAACCTCAAAATAATGCGACAGTAATGTAGTAAAAGTTGCTACAAACCTCAAAATATTGCGACAGTGATGTCGGAAGGATTGCTAAAGATCTCAAAATGATGTGACAGTGATTTAGTAAGAACTGCTAATGAACTCAAAATGATGCCAACAAGAATGTAGTGAAAGTTTTGAATAACCTCAAAGTGATGCTGACAGTCATGTAGTAAGAGTTAATACGAACCTCAAAATATTGCGACAGTGATGTCAGAAGAATTGCTAATGATCTCAAAATGATGCGACAGTGATGTCGTAAGAATTGCTAATGAACTCAAGATGATGCTAACAGTAATGTAGTGATAGTTGCTAATAAACTCAGTGATGCTTACAGTAATGTAGTAAGAGTTTCAAACAACCTCAAAGTGATGCTGACAGTCATGTAGTAAGTGTTTCAAACAACTTCAAAGTGATGCTGACAGTCATGTAGTGATAGTTGCTAATAAACTCAAAGTAATGCTGACAGTCATGTAGTAAGAGTTGCTACGAACCTTAAAATATTGCGACAGTGATGTGGGAAGAATTGCTCATGAACTCAAAATGATGCGACAGTGATGTAGTAAGAATTGCTAATGAACTCAAAATGATGCTAACAGTAATGGAGTGAAATTTTCGAATAACCTCGAAGTGATGTTGACAGTCATGGAGTAAGAGTTGCTACGAACCTCAATATAATGCGACAGTAATGTAGTAAAAGTCGCTACGAACCTGAAAATATTGCGACAGTGATGTCAGAAGAATTGCTAAAGATCTCAAAATGATGCGACAGTGATTCAGAAAGAATTGCTCATGAACTCAAAATGATGCTTACAGTAATGGAGTGAACGTTTCGAATAACCTCAAAGTGATGCTGACAGTCATGTACTAAGAGTTGCTAATGAACTCAATTCAATGCTACAGTGATGTCGTGAGAATTGCTCATGAACTCAAAATGATGCTAAAAGTAATGTAGTGATAGTTGCTAATAAACTCAAAGTGATGCTGACAGTAATGTACTAAGAGTTGCTACGAACCTCAATATAATGCGACAGTAATGGAGTAATAGTCGCTACGAACCTCAAAATATTGCGACAGTGATGTTGGAAGAATTGCTAATGAACTGAAAATGATGCTAACAGTAACGTAGTGATAGTTGCTACGAACCTCAATATAATGCAACAGTAATGTAGTAAAAGTCGTGACGAACCTCAAAATATTGCGACAGTGATGTCGGAAGAATTGCTCATGAACTTAAAATGATGCTAACAGTAATGTAGTGATAGTTGCTAATCAAGTCAGTGATGCTTACAGTAATGTAGTAAGTGTTTCGAATAACCTCAAAAGTGATGGTGACAGTCATGTAGGAAGAGTTGCTACGAACCTCAAAATAATGCGACAGTGATGTCAGAAGAATTGCTAAAGATCTCAAAATGATGCGAAAGTGATTTAGTAAGAATTGCTCATGAACTCAAAATGATGCTAACAGTAATGGAGTGAACGTTTCGAATAAGCTCAAAGTGATGCTGACAGTCTTGTAGTAAGAGTTGCTACGAACCTCGAAATAATGCGACAGTGATGTCGTAAGAATTGCTAATGATCTCAAAATGATGCGACAGTGATTTAGTAAGAATTGCTCATGAACTCAAAATGATGCTAACAGTAATGGAGTGAACGTTTCGAATAACCTCAAAGTGATGCTGACAGTCATGTACTAAGAGTTGCTACGAACCTCAAAATAATGCGACAGTAATGTAGTAAAAGTTGCTACAAACCTCAAAATATTGCGACAGTGATGTCGGAAGGATTGCTAAAGATCTCAAAATGATGTGACAGTGATTTAGTAAGAACTGCTAATGAACTCAAAATGATGCCAACAAGAATGTAGTGAAAGTTTTGAATAACCTCAAAGTGATGCTGACAGTCATGTAGTAAGAGTTAATACGAACCTCAAAATATTGCGACAGTGATGTCAGAAGAATTGCTAATGATCTCAAAATGATGCGACAGTGATGTCGTAAGAATTGCTAATGAACTCAAGATGATGCTAACAGTAATGTAGTGATAGTTGCTAATAAACTCAGTGATGCTTACAGTAATGTAGTAAGAGTTTCAAACAACCTCAAAGTGATGCTGACAGTCATGTAGTAAGTGTTTCAAACAACTTCAAAGTGATGCTGACAGTAATGTAGTGATAGTTGCTAATAAACTCAAAGTAATGCTGACAGTCATGTAGTAAGAGTTGCTACGAACCTTAAAATAATGCAACAATAATGTAGTAAGAGTTGCTACGAACCTCAAAATATTGCGACAGTGATGTCGGAAGAATTGCTCATGAACTCAAAATGATGCGACAGTGATGTAGTAAGAATTGCTAATGAACTCAAAATGATGCTAACAGTAATGGAGTGAAATTTTCGAATAACCTCGAAGTGATGTTGACAGTCATGGAGTAAGAGTTGCTACGTACCTCAATATAATGCGACAGTAATGTAGTAAAAGTTGCTACGAACCTCAAAATATTGCGAAAGTGATGTCGGAAGAATTGCTAATGAACTAAAAATGATGCTAACAGTAATGTAGTGATAGTTGCTAATCAACTCAGTGATGCTTACAGTAATGTAGTAAGTGTTTCGAATAACCTCAAAGTGATGCTGACAGTCATGGAGTAAGAGTTGCTACGAACCTCAATATAATGCGACAGTAATGTAGTAAAAGTTGCTACGAACCTCAAAATATTGCGAAAGTGATGTCGGAAGAATTGCTAATGAACTCAAGATGATGCTAACAATTATGTAGTGATAGTTGCTAAGAAACTCAGTGATGCTTACAGTAATGTAGTAAGAGTTTCGAACAACCTTAAAGTGATGCTGACAGTCATTTAGTAAGAGTTGCTAATGAACTCAATTTAATGCTACAGTGATGTCATGAGAATTGCTCATGAACTCAAAATGATGCTAACAGTAATGTAGTGATAGTTGCTAATAAACTCAAAGTGATGCTGACAGTAATGTAGTAAGAGTTGCTACGAACCTTAAAATAATTCAACAATAATGTAGTAAGAGTTGCTACGAACCTCAAAATATTGCGACAGTGATGTCGGAAGAACTGCTAATGATCTCAAAATGATGCTAACAGTAATGTAGTAAGAATTGCAAATGAACTTAAAATGATGCTAACAGTAATGTAGTGATAGTTGCTAAGAAACTCAGTGATGCTTACAGTAATGTAGTAAGAGTTTCGAACAACCTCAAAGTGATGCTGACAGTCATTTAGTAAGAGTTGCTAATGAACTCAATTCAATGCTACAGTGATGTCGGAAGAATTGCTAATGAACTAAAAATGATGCTAACAGTAATGTAGTGATAGTTGCTAATCAACTCAGTGATGCTTACAGTAATGTAGTAAGTGTTTCGAATAACCTCAAAGTGATGCTGACAGTCATGTACGAAGAGTTGTTACGAACCTCAAAATAATGCGACAGTAATGTAGTAAAAGTCGCTACGAACCTGAAAATATTGCGACAGTGATGTCAGAAGAATTGCTAAAGATCTCAAAATGATGCGACAGTGATTCAGAAAGAATTGCTCATGAACTCAAAATGATGCTTACAGTAATGGAGTGAACGTTTCGAATAACCTCAAAGTGATGCTGACAGTCATGTACTAAGAGTTGCTAATGAACTCAATTCAATGCTACAGTGATGTCGTGAGAATTGCTCATGAACTCAAAATGATGCTAACAGTAATGTAGTGATAGTTGCTAATAAACTCAAAGTGATGCTGACAGTAATGTAGTAAGAGTTGCTACGAACCTTTAAATAATGCAACAATAATGTAGTAAGAGTTGCTACGAACCTCAAAATATTGCGACAGTGATGTCGTAAGAATTGCTAATGAACTCAAGATGATGCTAACAGTAATGGAGTGAAACTTTCGAATGACCTCAAAGTGATGCTGACAGTCATGTACTAAGAGTTGCTACGAACCTCAATATAATGCGACAGTAATGGAGTAATAGTCGCTACGAACCTCAAAATATTGCGACAGTGATGTTGGAAGAATTGCTAATGAACTGAAAATGATGCTAACAGTAACGTAGTGATAGTTGCTACGAACCTCAATATAATGCAACAGTAATGTAGTAAAAGTCGCGACGAACCTCAAAATATTGCGACAGTGATGTCGGAAGAATTGCTCATGAACTTAAAATGATGCTAACAGTAATGTAGTGATAGTTGCTAATCAAGTCAGTGATGCTTACAGTAATGTAGTAAGTGTTTCGAATAACCTCAAAAGTGATGGTGACAGTCATGTAGGAAGAGTTGCTACGAACCTCAAAATAATGCGACAGTGATGTCAGAAGAATTGCTAAAGTTCTCAAAATGATGCGAAAGTGATTTAGTAAGAATTGCTCATGAACTCAAAATGATGCTAACAGTAATGGAGTGAACGTTTCGAATAAGCTCAAAGTGATGCTGACAGTCTTGTAGTAAGAGTTGCTACGAACCTCGAAATAATGCGACAGTGATGTCGGAAGAATTGCTAATGATCTCAAAATGATGCGACAGTGATTTAGTAAGAATTGCTCATGAACTCAAAATGATGCTCACAGTAATGGAGTGAACGTTTCGAATAACCTCAAAGTGATGCTGACAGTCATGTACTAAGAGTTGCTACGAACCTCAAAATAATGCGACGGTAATGTAGTAAAAGTTGCTACAAACCTCAAAATATTGCGACAGTGATGTCGGAAGAACTGCTAATGATCTCAAAATGATGCTCACAGTAATGTAGTAAGAATTGCTAATGAACTTAAAATGATGCTAACAGTAATGTAGTGATAGTTGCTAAGAAACTCAGTGATGCTTACAGTAATGTAGTAAGAAATTTCGAACAACCTCAAAGTGATGCTGACAGTAATGTAGTAACAGTTGCTACGAACCTTTAAATAATACAACAATAATGTAGTAAGAGTTGCGAAGAACCTCAAAATAATGTGACAGTGATGTCAGAAGAATTGCTAAAGATCTCAAAATGATGCGACAGTGATTTAGTAAGAATTGCTAATGAACTCAAAATGATGCTAACAGTAATGTACTAAGAGTTGCTACGAACCTCAAAATAATGCGACAGTGATGTCGGAAGAATTGCTCATGAACTCACGATGATGCTAACAGTAATGTAGTGATAGTTGCTAAGAAACTCAGTGATGCTTAAAGTAATGTAGTAAGAGTTTCGAAAAACCTCAAAGTGATGCTGAAAGTCATTTAGTAAGAGTTGCTAATGAACTCAATTTAATTCGACAGTGATGTCGTGAGAATTGCTCAACAACCCAAAATGATGCTAACAGTAATGTAGTGATAGTTGCTAATAAACTCAAAGTGATGCTGACAGTAATGAAGTAAGAGTTGCTACGAACCTTAAAATAATGCAACAATAATGTAGTAAGAGTTGCTACGAACCTCAAAATGATGCTAACAGTAATGGAGTGAAATTTTCGAATAACCTCAAAGTGATGTTGACAGTCATGGAGTAAGAGTTGCTCCGAACCTCAAAATAATGCGACAGTAATCTAGTAAGAGTTGCTACGAACCTCAAAATATTGCGACAGTGATGTCGGAAGAATTGCTAATGAACTCAAAATGATGCTAACAGTAATGTAGTGATAGTTGCTAATCAACTCAGTGATGCTTACAGTAATGTAGTAAGTGTTTCGAATAACCTCAAAGTGATGCTGACAGTCATGTAGTAAGAGTTGCTACGAACCTCAAAATATTGCGACAGTGATGTCGGAAGAATTGCTAATGAACTCAAGATGATGCTAACAATAATGAAGTGATAGTTGCTAAGAAACTCAGTGATGCTTACAGTAATGTAGTAAGAGTTTCGAACAACCTCAAAGTGATGCTGACAGTAATTTAGTAAGAGTTGCTAATGAACTCAATTTAATGCTACAGTGATGTCGTGAGAATTGCTCATTAACTCAAAATGATGCTAACAGTAATGTAGTGATAGTTGCTAATAAACTCAAAGTGATGCTGACAGTAATGTAGTAAGAGTTGCTACGAACCTCAAAATATTGCAACAGTGATGTCAGAAGAACTGCTAATGATCTCAAAATGATGCTCACAGTAATGTAGTAAGAATTGCTAATGAACTCAAAATGATGCTAACAGTAATGTAGTGATATTTGCTAAGAAACTCAGTGATGCTTACAGTAATGTAGTAAGAGTTTCGAACAACCTCAATGTGATGCTGACAGTCATTTAGTAAGAGTGGCTAATGAACTCAATTCAATGCTACAGTGATGTCGTGAGAATTGCTCATGAAGTCAAAGTGATGCTGACAGTAATGTAGTAAGAGTTGCTACGAACCTTTAAATAATACAACAATAATGTAGGAAGAGTTGCTAAGAACCTCAAAATAATGTGACAGTGATGTCAGAAGAATTGCTAAAGATCTCAAAATGATGCGACAGTGATTTAGTAAGAATTGCTAATGAACTCAAAATGATGCTAACAGTAATGGAGTGAACGTTTCGAATAACCTCAAAATGATGCTGACAGTCATGTACTAAGAGTTGCTACGAACCTCAAAATAATGCGACAGTAATGTAGTAAAAGTTGCTACAAACCTCAAAATATTTCGACAGTGATGTCGGAAGAATTGCTAATGAACTCAAGATGATGCTAACAGTAATGTAGTGATAGTTGCGAAGAAACTCAGTGATGCTTACAGTAATGTAGTAAGAGTTTCGAACAACCTAAAAGTGATGCTGACAGTCATTTAGTAAGAGTTTCTAATGAACTCAATTTAATGCTACTGTGATGTCGTGAGAATTGCTAATGAACTCAAAATGATGCTAACAGTAATGGAGTGAAACTTTCAAATAACCTCAAAGTGATGCTTACAGTCATGTAGTAAGAGTTGCTACAAACCTCAAAATAATGCAACAGTAATGTAGTAAAAGTTGCTACTAAACTCAAAATATTGCGACAGTGATGTCGGAAGAATTGCTAATGAACTCAAAATGATGCTAACAGTAATGTAGTGATAGTTGCTAATCAACTCAGTGATGCTTACAGTAATGTAGTAAGTGTTTCGAATAACCTCAAAGTGATGCTGACAGTCATGTAGTAAGAGTTACTACGAACCTCAAAAAATTGCGATAGTTATGTAGTAAAAGTTGCTACGAACCTCAAAATATTGCGACAGTGATGTCGGAAGAATTGCTAATGAACTCAAAATGATGCTAACTGTAATGTAGTGATAGTTGCTAATCAAGTCAGTGATGCTTACAGTAATGTTGTAAGTGTTTCAGATAACCTCTAAGTGATGCTGACAGTCATGTAGTAAGAGTTGCTACGAACCTCAATATAATGCGACAGTGATGTCGTGAGAATTGCTCAACAACTCAAAATGATGCTAACAGTAATGTAGTGATAGTTGCTAATAAACTCAAAGTGATGCTGACAGTCATGTAGTAAGAGTTGTTACGAACCTTAAAATAATGCAACAATAATGTAGTAAGAGTTGCTACGAACCTCAAAATAATGCGACGGTAATGTAGTAAAAGTTGCTACGAACCTCAAAATATTGCGACAGTGATTTCGCAAGAAATGCTAATGAACTCAAAAAGATGCTAACAGTAATGTAGTGATAGTTGCTAATCAAGTCAGTGATGCTTACAGTAATGTAGTCAGAGTTTCGAATAACCTCAAAGTGATGCTGAAAATCATGTAGTAAGAGTTGCTAGGAACCTCAATATAATGCGACAGTAATGTCGTAAAAGTCGCAACGAACCTGAAAATATTGCGACAGTGATGTCAGAAAGAATTGCTCATGAACTCAAAATGATGCTAACAGTAATGGAGTGAAACTTTCGAATAACCTCAAAGTGATGCTGACAGTCATGTACTAAGAGTTGCTACGAACCTCAAAATAATGCACAGTAATGTAGTAAAAGTTGCTACAAACCTCAAAATATTTCGACAGTGATGTCGGAAGAATTGCTAATGAACTCAAGATGATGCTAACAGTAATGTAGTGATAGTTGCTAAGAAACTCAGTGATGCTTACAGTAATGTAGTAAGAGTTTCGAACAACCTAAAAGTGATGCTGACAGTCATTTAGTAAGAGTTGCTAATGAACTCAATTTAATGCTACAGTGATGTCGTGAGAATTGCTAGAGAACTCAAAATGATGCTAACAGTAATGGAGTTAAACTTTCAAATAACCTCAAAGTGATGCTTACAGTCATGTAAGTGTTGCTACGAACCTCAAAATAATGCGACAGTAATGTAGTAAAAGTTGCTACGAACCTCAAAATATTGCGACACTGATGTCGGAAGAATTGCTAATGAACTCAAAATGATGCTAACAGTAATGTAGTGATAGTTGCTAATCAACTCAGTGATGTTTACAGTAATGTAGTAAGTGTTTCGAATAACCTCAAAGTGATGCTGACAGTCATGTAGTAAGAGTTGCTACGAACCTCAAAAAATTGCGATAGTTATGTCGTAAAAGTTGCTACGAACCTCAAAATATTGCGACAGTGATGTCGGAAGAATTGCTAATGAACTCAAAATGATGCCAACTGTAATGTAGTGATAGTTGCTAATCAAGTCAAAGTGATGCTGACAGTCATGTAGTAAGAGTTGTTACGAACCTTAAAATAATGCAACAATAATGTAGTAAGAGTTGCTACGAACCTCAAAATAATGCGACGGTAATGTTGTAAAAGTTGCTAAGAACCTCAAAATATTGCGACAGTGATTTCGCAAGAAATGCTAATGAACTCAAAATGATGCTAACAGTAATGTAGTGATAGTTGCTAATCAAGTCAGTGATGCTTACAGTAATGTAGTCAGAGTTTCGAATAACCTCAAAGTGATGCTGACAGTCATGTAGTAAGAGTTGCTACGAACCTTAAAATAATGCTACAATAATGTAGTAAGAGTTGCTACGAACCTCAAAATATTGCGACAGTGATGTCGGAAGAATTGCTCATGAACTCAAAATGATGCGAACAGTAATGGAGTGAAATTTTCAAATAACCTCAAAGTGATGTTGACAGTCATGCAGTAGGAGTTGCTCCGAACCTCAAAATAATGCGACAGTAATGTAGAAAGAGTTGCTACGAACCTCAAAATATTGCGAAAGTGATGTCGGAAGAATTGCTAATGAACTCAAGATGATGCAAACAATAATGTAGTGATAGTTGCTAAGAAACTCAGTGATGCTTACAGTAATGTAGTAAGAGTTTCGAACAACCTTAAAGTGATGCTGACAGTCATTTAGTAAGAGTTGCTAATGAACTCAATTTAATGCTACAGTGATGTCGTGAGAATCGCTCAACAACTCAAAATGATGCTAACAGTGATGTAGTGATAGTTGCTAATAAACTCAAAGTGATGCTGACAGTAATGTAGTAAGAGTTGCTACAAACCTCAAAATATTGCGACAGTGATGTCGGAAGAATTGCTCATGATCTCAAAATGATGCGACAGTGATGTAGCAAGAATTGCTAATGAACTCAAAATGATGCTAACAGTAATGGAGTGATAGTTGCTAAGAAACTCAGTGATGCTTAAAGTAATGTAGTAAGAGTTTCGAAAAACCTCAAAGTGATGCTGACAGTCATTTAGTAAGAGTTGCTAAATGAACTCAATTTAATGCTACAGTGATGTCGTGAGAATTGCTCAACAACCCAAAATGATGCCAACGGTAATGTAGTGATAGTTGCTAATAAACTCAAAGTGATGCTGACAGTAATGTAGTAAGAGTTGCTACGAACCTTAAAATAATGCAACAATAATGTCGTAAGAGTTGCTACGAACCTCAAAATATTGCGACAGTGATGTCGGAAGAATTGCTCATGAACTCAAAATGATGCGACAGTGATGTAGTAAGAATTGCTAATGAACTCAAAATGATGCTAACAGTAATGGAGTCAAATTTTCGAATAACCTCAAAGTGATGTTGACAGTCATGGAGTAAGAGTTGCTCCGAACCTCAAAATAATGCGACAGTAATGTAGTAAGAGTTGCTACGAACCTCAAAATATTGTGACAGTGATGTCGGAAGAATTGCTAATGAACTCAAAATGATGCTAACTGTAATGTAGTGATAGTTGCTAATCAACTCAGTGATGCTTACAGTAATGTAGTAAGTGTTTCGAATAACCTCAAAGTGATGCTGACAGTCATGTAGTAAGAGTTGCTACGAACCTCAAAATATTGCGACAGTGATGTCGGAAGAATTGCTAATGAACTCAAGATGATGCTAACAATAATGTAGTGATAGTTGCTAAGAAACTCAGTGATGCTTACAGTAATGTAGTAAGAGTTTCGAACAACCTCAAAGTGATGCTGACAGTCATTTAGAAAGAGTTGCTAATGAACTCAATTTAATGCTACAGTGATGTCGTGAGAATTGCTCATGAACTCAAAATGATGCTAACAGTAATGTAGTGATAGTTGCAAATAAACTCAAAGTGATGCTGACAGTAATGTAGTAAGAGTTGCTACGAACCTTAAAATAATGCAACAATAATGTAGTAAGAGTTGCTACGAACCTCAAAATATTGCGACAGTGATGTCGGAAGAACTGCTAATGATCTCAAAATGATGCTCACAGTCATGTAGTAAGAATTGCTAATGAACTTAAAATGATGCTAACAGTAATGTAGTGATAGTTGCTAAGAAACTCAGTGATGCTTACAGTAATGTAGTAAGAGTCTCGAACAACCTCAATGTGATGCTGACAGTCATTTAGTAAGAGTTGCTAATGAACTGAATTCAAAGCTAGAATGATGTCGTGAGAATTGCTCATGATGTCAAAGTGATGCTGACAGTAATGTAGTAAGAGTTGCTACGAACCTTTAAATAATACAACAATAATGTAGTAAGAGTTGCTAAGAACCTCAAAATAATGTGACAGTGATGTCAGAAGAATTGCTGAAGATCTCAAAATGATCGGACAGTGATTTAGTAAGAATTGCTAATGAACTCAAAATGATGCTAACAGTAATGCAGTGAACGTTTCGAATAACCTCAAAGTGATGCTGACAGTCATGTACTAAGAGTTGCTGCGAACCTCAAAATATTGCGACAGTGATGTCGGAAGAATTGCTCATGAACTCAAGATGATGCTAACAGTAATGTAGTTATAGTTGTTAAGAAACTCAGTGATGCTTACAGTAATGTAGTAAGAGTTTCGAACAACCTCAAAGTGATGCTGACAGTCATTTAGTAAGAGTTGCTACGAACCTCAAAATATTGCGACAGTGATGTCGGAAGAATTGCTAATGAACTCAAGATGATGCTAACAATAATGTAGTGATAGTTGCTATGAAACTCAGTGATGCTTACAGTAATGTAGTAAGAGTTTCGAACAACCTCAAATTGATGCTGAGAGTCATTTAGTAAGAGTTGCTAATGAACTCAATTTAATGCTACAGTGATGTCGTGAGAATTGCTCATGAACTCAAAATGATGCTAACAGTAATGTAGTGATAGTTGCTAATAAACTCAAAGTGATGCTGACAGTAATGTAGTAAGAGTTGCTACGAACCTTAAAATAATGCAACAATAATGTAGTAAGAGTTGCTACGAATCTCAAAATATTGCGACAGTGATTTCGGAAGAACTGCTAATGATCTCAAAATGATGCTCACAGTAATGTAGTAAGAATTGCTAATGAACTTAAAATAATGCTAACAGTAATGTAGTGATAGTTGCTAAGAAACTCAGTGATGCTTACAGTAATGTAGTAAGAGTATCGAACAACCTCAATGTGATGCTGACAGTCATTTAGTAAGAGTTGCTAATGAACTCAATTCAATGCTAGAATGATGTCGTGAGAATTGCTCATGAAGTCAAAGTGATGCTGACAGTAATGTAGTAAGAGTTGCGACGAACCTTTAAATAATACAACAATAATGTAGTAAGAGTTGCTAAGAACCTCAAAATAATGTGACAGTGATGTCAGAAGAATTGCTAATGATCTCAAAATGATGCTAACAGTAATGCAGTGAACGTTTCGAATAACCTCAAAGTGATGCTGACAGTCATGTATTAAGAGTTGCTACGAACCTCAAAATAATGCGACAGTAATGGAGTAAAAGTTGCTACAAACCTCAAAATATTTCGACAGTGATGTCGGAAGAATTGCTAATGAACTCAAGATGATGCTAACAGTAATGTAGTGATAGTTGCTAAGAAACTCAGTCATGTTTACAGTAATGTAGTAAGAGTTTCGAAAAACCTAAAAGTGATGCTGACAGTCATTTAGTAAGAGTTGCTAATGAACTCAATTTAATGCTACAGTGATGTCGTGAGAATTGCTAATGAACTCAAAATGATGCTAACAGTAATGGAGTGAAACTTTCAAATAACCTCAAAGTGATGCTTACAGTCATGTAAGTGTTGCTACGAACCTCAAAATAATGCGACAGTAATCTAGTAAAAGTTGCTACGAACCTCAAAATATTGCGACAGTGATGTCGGAAGAATTGCTAATGAACTCAAAATGATGCTAACAGTAATGTAGTGGTAGTTTCTAATCAACTCAGTGATGCTTACAGTAATGTAGTAAGTGTTTCGAATAACCTCAAACTGATGCTGACAGTCATGTAGTAAGAGTTGCTACGAACATCAATATAATGCGACAGTGATGTCGTGAGAATTGCTCAACAACTCAAAATGATGCTAACAGTAATGTAGTGATAGTTGCTAATCAACTCAAAGTGATGCTGACAATAATGTAGTAAGAGTTGCAAGGAACCTTAAAATAATGCAACAATAATGTAGTAAGAGTTGCTACGACCCTCAAAATAATGCAACAATAATGTAGTAAGAGTTGCTACGAACCTCAAAACATTGCGACAGTGATGTCGGAAGAATTGCGAATGATCTCAAAATGATGCGCAGTGATGTAATTAGAATTGCTAATGAACTCAAAATGATGCTAACAGTAATGTAGTGATAGTAGCTAATAAACTCAGTGATGCTTACAGTAATGTAGTAAGAGTTAAGAAAAACCTCAAAGTGATGCTGACAATCATGTAGTAAGGGTTGCTACGAAGCTCAAAATAATGCGACAGTGATGTAGTAAGAATTGCTAATGATCTCAAAATGATGCGACAGTGATGTCGGAAGAATTGCTAATGAACTCAAAATGATGCGAACAGTAATGTAGTGATATTTGCTAAGAAACTCAGTGATGCTAACAGTAATGTAGTAAGAGTTTCGAACAACCTCAAAGTGATGCTGACAGTCATGTACTAAGAGTTGCTACGAACCTCAAAATGATGCAACAGTGATGTCAGAAGAATTGCTAAAGATCTCAAAATGATGCGACAGTGATGTCAGAAGAATTGGTTATGATCTCAAAATGATGCTAAAAGTAATGGAGTGAATGTTTCGAATAACCTCAAAGTGATGCTGACAGTCATGTACTAAGAGTTGCTACGAACCTCAAAATAATGCGACAGTAATGTAGTAAAAGTTGCTACGAACCTCAAAATATTGCAACAGTGATATCGGAAGAATTGCTAATGAACTTAAAATGATGCTAACAGTGATGTAGTGATAGTTGCTAATCAACTCAGTGATGCTTACAGTAATGTAGTAAGTGTTTCGAATAACCTCAAAGTGATGCTGACAGTCATGTACGAAGAGTTGCTGCGAACCTCAAAATAATGCGACAGTAATGTAGTAAAAGTTGCTACGGACCTCAAAATATTGCGACAGTGATGTCGGAAGAATTGCTAATGAACTTAAAATGATGCTCACAGTAAAGTAGTGATAGTTGCTTATCAACTCAGTGATGCTTGCAGTAATGTAGTAAGTGTTTCGAATAACCTCAAAGTAATGCTGACAGTCATGTCTTAAGAGTTGCTACGAACCTCAAAATAATGCGACAGTAATGTAGTAAAAGTTGCTACGAACCTCAATATATTGCGACAGTGATGTCAGAAGAATTGCTAATGAACTCAAGTTGATGCTAAATGTAATGTAGTGATAGTTGCTAAGAAACTCAGTGATGCTTACAGTAATGTAGTAAGAGTTGCTACGAACCTCTAAATATTGCGACAGTGATGTCGGAAGAACTGCTAATGATCTAAAAATGATGTGACAGTGATGTAGTAAGAATTGCTAATGAAATTAAAATGATGCTAACAGTAATGGAGTGATAGTTGCTAATTAACTCAGTGATGCTTACAGTAATGTAGTAAATGTTTCGAACAAACTAAAACTGTTGCTGTCAGTCATGTAGTAACAGTTGCTTCTAACCTCAAAATGATGCTAACAGTAATGTAGTGATAGTTGCTAATCAACTCAGTGATGCTGACAGTGATGTAGTAAGAGTTGCTACGAACCTCAAAATAATGCGACAGTAAAGTAGTAAAAGTTGCTACGAACCTCAAAATATTGCGACAGTGATGTCGGAAGAATTGCTAATGAACTTAAAATGATGCTAACAGTAAAGTAGTGATAGTTGCTTATCAACTCAGTGATGCTTGCAGTAATGTAGTAAGTGTTTCGAATAACCTCAAAGTGATGCTGACAGTCATGTACTAAGAGTTGCTAGGAACCTCAAAATAATGCGACAGTAATGTAGTAAAAGTTGCTAAGAACCTCAAAATATTGCGACAGTGATGTCGGAAGAATTGCTAGTGAACTTAAAATGATGCTAACAGTAAAGTAGTGATAGTTGCTTATCAACTCAGTGATGCTTGCAGTAATGTAGTAAGTGTTTCGAATAACCTCAAAGTGATGCTGACAGTCATGTACTAAGAGTTGCTAGGAACCTCAAAATAATGCGACAGTAATGTAGTAAAAGTTGCTACGAACCTCAAAACATTGCGACAGTGATGTCGGAAGAATTTCTAATGAACTTAAAATGATGCTAACAGTGATGGAGTGAAACTTTCGAATAACCTCAAAGTGATGCCGACAGTCATGCAGTAAGTGTTGCTATGGACCTCAAAATAATGCGACAGTAATGCAGTAAAAGTGGCTACGAACCTCAAAATATTGCGACAGTGATGTCAGAAGAATTGCTAATGAACTCAAGTTGATGCTAACAGTAATGTAGTGATAGTTGCTAAGAAACTCAGTGATGCTTACAGTAATGTAGTAAGAGTTTCGAACAACCTCAAAGTGATGCTGACAGTCATTTAGTAAGAGTTGCTAATAAACTCAATTCAATGCTACAGTGATGTCATGAGAATTGCTCATGAACTAAAAATGATGCTAAAAGTAATGTAGTGATAGTTGCTAATAAACTCAAAATAATGCGACAGTAATGGAGTAAAAGTTGCTACGAACCTCAAAATATTGCGACAGTGATGTCGGAAGAATTGCTAATGAACTCAAAATGATGCTAACAGTAATGTAGCGATAGTTGCTGTTCAAGTCAGTGATGCTTACAGTAATGTAGTAAGTGTTTCGAACAACCTCAAAGTGATGCTGACAGTCATGTAGTAAGAGTTGCTACGAAGCTCAAAATAATGCGACAGTGATGTCAGAAGAATTGGTAATGATCTCAAAATGATGCTAACAGTAATGGAGTGAACGTTTCGAACAACCTCAAAGTGATGCTGACAGTCATGTAGTAAGAGTTGCTACGAACCTCAAAATAATGCGACAGTAATGTAGTAAAAGTTGCTACGAACCTCAAAATATTGCGACAGTGATGTCAGAAGAATTGCTAATGAACTCAAAATAATGCAACAGTCATGTCGTAAAAGTTGCTACGAACCTCAAAATAATGCGACAGTGATGTCAGAAGAATTGCTAATGATCTCAAAATGATGCTAATTGTAATGTAGTGATAGTTGCTAATAAACTCAGGGATGCTGACAGTAATGTAGTAAGAGTTTCGAACAACCTCAAAGTGATGCTGACAGTCATGTAGTAAGAGTTGCTACGAACCTCAAAATAATGCAACAGTAAAGTAGTCAGAATTGCGAATAAACTCAAAATGATGCTAACAGTAATGTAGAGATAGTTGCTAATAAACTCAAAGTGATGCTGACAGTAATGTAGGAAGTGTTTCGAAAAACCTCAAAGTTATGCTGACAGTCATGTAGTAAGAGTTGCTACGAACCTCAATATAATGCGACAGTAATGTAGTAAAAGTTGCTACGAACCTCAAAATAATGCAACAGTAAAGTAGTAAGAGTTGCGACTAACCTGAATTTAATGCTACAGTGATGTAAGAATTTCGATTAAACTCAAAATGATGCAAACAGTAATGTAGTGATAGTTGCGAATAAACTCAAAGTGATACTGACAGTCATGTAGTAAGAGTTGCTACGGACCTTAAAATAATGCAACAATAATGTGGTAAGAGTTGCGACGAACCTCAAAGTAATGCGACAGTGATGTCAGAAGAATTGGTAATGATCTCAAACTGTTTGGAGAGTGATGTTGTAAGAGTTGCTAATGAACTCAAAATTATGCTAACAGTAATGTAGTGATAGTTGCTAATCAATTCATTGATGCTTACAGTAATGTAGTAAGAGTTGCTCATGAACTAAATTTAAGGCTCCAGTGATGTCGTGAGAATTGCTCATGAACTAAAAATTATGCTAACAGTAATGTAGTGATAGTTGCTAATAAACTCAAAATGATGCTGACAGTAAAGTAGTAAGAGTTGCTACGAACCTTAAAATAATGCAACAATTATGTGGTAAGAGTTGCTACGAACCTCAAAGTAATGCGACAGTGATGTCAGAAGAATTGCTATTGATCTCAAAATGATGCTACAGTGATTTAGTAAGAATTGCTAATGAACTCAAAATGATGCTAACATTAATGGAGTGAAAGTTTCGAATAACCTCAAAGTGATGCTGACAGTCATGTAGTCAGAGTTAATACGAACCTCAAAATATTGCGACAGTGATGTCGGAAGAATTGCTAATGATCTCAAAATGATGCGACAGTGATGGCGTAAGAGTTGCTACGAACCTTTAAATAATGCAACAGTAATGTAGTCAGAGTTGCTACGAACATCAAAATATTGCGACAGTGATGTCAGATGAATTGCTAAAGATCTCAAAATGATGCTAACATGAATGGAGTGATAGTTGCTAATAAACTCACTGATGCTTACAGTAATGTAGTAAGAGTTTCGAACAACCTCAAAGTGATGCTGAAAGTCATGTAGTAAGAGTTGCTAATTAACTCAATTTAATGCTACTGTGATGTCGTAAGAATTGCTAATGAACTCAAAACGATGCGAACATTAATGGAATGAAAATTTCGAATAACCTCAAAGTGATGCTGACAGTCATGTAGTAAGAGTTAATACGAACCTCAAAATATTGCGACAGTGATGTCGTAAGAATTGCTAATGATCTCAAAATGATGCGACAGTGATGTCGTAAGAATTGCTAATGAACTCAAAATGATGCTAACAGTAATGGAGTGAATGTTTCGAATAACCTCAAAGTGATGCTTACAGTAATGTAGTTAGAGTTTCGAACAACCTCAAAGTGATGCTGACAGTCATGTAGTAAGAGTTAATACGAACCTCAAAATATTGCGACAGTGATGTCGTAAGAATTGCTAATGATCTCAAAATGATGCGACAGTGATGTAGTAGTAATTGCTAATGAACTCAAAATGATGCTCACAGTAATGGAGTGAAAGTTTCGAATAACCTCAAAGGGATGCTGACAGTCATGTGGTTTGAGTTGCGAGTAAATGAAAAATGATGCTGACAGTAATGTAGTGATAGTTGCTAATCAACTCAGTGATGCTGACAGTAATGTAGTAAAAGTTGCTACGAACCTCAATATATTGCGACAGTGATGTCGTAAGAATTGCCATTGCACTCAAAACGATGCTAACAGTAATGTAGTGATAGTTGCTAATCAACTCAGTAATGCTTCGAGTAATGTGTTACGTGTTTCGAAATAACTAAAAGTGATGCTGACAGTCATGTAGTAAGAGTTGCTATTAACCTCAAAATAATGCGACAGTGATGTCAGAAGAATTGCTAATGATGTCAAAATGATGCGACAGTGATGTAGTAAGAATTGCTAATGAACTCAAAATGATGTTAACATTAATGGTGTGAAAGTTTCGAATAACCTCAAAGTGATGCTGACAGTCATGTACTAAGAGTTGCTACGAACCTCAAAATGATGCAACAGTGATGTCAGAAGAATTGCTAATGATCTCAAAATGATGCGACAGTGATTTAGTAAGAAGTGCTAATGAACTCAAGATGATGCTAATAGTAATGTAGTAAGAGTCTGAACAACCTCAAAGTGATGCTGACAGTCATGTAGTAAGTGTTTTGAACAACTTCAAAGTGATGCTGACAGTCATGTAGTAAGAGTTGCAAATGATCTCAAAATGATGCGACAGTGATTTAGTAAGAATTGCTAATGAACTCAAAATGATGCTAACAGTAATGGAGTGAAAGATTCGAATAACCTCAAAGTGACGCTGACAGTCATGTAGTAAGAGTTGCTACGAACCTCAAAATAATGCGACAGTAATGTAGTAAAAGTTGCTACGAACCTCAAAATATTGCGACAGTGATGTCGGAAGAATTGCTAATGAACTCAAAATGATGCTAACAGTAATGTAGTGATAGTTGCTAATCAACTCAGTGATGCTTACAGTAATGTACGAAGTGTTTCGAACCACCTCAAATGATGCTGACAGTCATGCAGTAAGAGTTGCTACGAACCTCAAAATAATGCGACAGTGATGTAAGAAGAATTGCGAAAGATCTCAAAATGATGCGACAGTGATTTCGTAAGAATTGCTAATGAACTGAAAATGATGCTAAAAGTAATGGAGTGAACGTTTCGAATAAACTCAAAGTGATGCTGACAGTCATGTAGTAAGAGTTTCTACGAACCTCAAAATAATGCAACAGTGATGTCGGAAGAATTGCTAATGATCTCAAAATGATGCGACAGTGATTTAGTTAGAATTGCTAATGAACTCAAAATGATGCTAACATTAATGGAGTGAAAGTTTCGAATAACCTCAAAGTGATGCTGACAGTCATGTAGTAAGAGTTAATACGAACCTCAAAATATTGCAAAAGTGATGTCGGAAGAATTGCTAATGATCTCAAAATGATGCGACAGTGATGTAGTAAGAATTTGCTAATGAACTCAAAAGGGTGCGAACAGTAATGGAGTGAAAGTTTCGAATAACCTCAAAGTGATGCTGACAGTCATGTGGTTTGAGTTGCGAGTAAATAAAAAATGATGCTGAAGGTGATGTCGTTAGAATTGCTATTGAACTCAAAACGATGCTAACAGTAATGTAGTGATAGTTGCTCATCAACTCAGTGATGCTGACAGTAATGTAGTAAGAGTTTCGAACAAACTCAAAGTGATGCTGACAGTAATGTAGTAAGAATTGCTACGAACCTTTAAATAATGCAACAGTAATGTAGTAAGAGTTGCTACGAACATCAAAATAACGCGACAGTGATGTCAGAAGAATTGCTAATGATCTCAAAATGATGCTAACAGTAATGTAGTGATAGTTGCGAATCAAGTCAGTGATGCTTCCAGTAATTTAGTGATACTTGCTAAAAAAATCAAAGTGATGCTGACAGTAATGTAGTAAGAGTTGCTACGAACCTTAAAATAATGCGACAGTGATGTCGGAAGAATTGCTAATGAACTCAAAATGATGCTAACAGTTATGGAGTGAAAGTTTCGAATAATCTCAAAGTGATGCTGACAGTCATGTAGTAAGAGTTGCTACGAACCTCAAAATAATGCGACAGTAATGGAGTAAAAGTTGCTACGAACCTCAAAATATTGCGACAGTGATGTCAGAAGAATTGCTAATGAACTCAAAATGGTGCTAACAGTAATGTAGTGATAGTTGCTAATCAACTCAGTGATGCTTACAGTAATGTACTAAGTATTTTGAACAACCTCAAAATGATGCTGACAGTCATGTAGTAAGAGTTGCTACGAACCTCAAAATAATGCGACAGTGATCTCGGAAGAATTGCTCATGATCTCAAAATGATGCTGACAGTGATGGAGTAAGAATTGCTAATGTACTAAAAATGATGCTTACAGTAATGTACTAAGTGTTTCGAACAACCTCAAAGTGATGCTGACAGTCATGCAGTAAGAGTTGCAACGAACCTCAAAATTATGCAACAGTAATGTAGTAAGAGTTACTACGAACCTCAAAATAATGCGACAGTGATGTCAGAAGAATTGCTAAAGATCTCAAAATGATGCGACAGTGATTTAGAAAGAATTGCTAATGAACTCAAAATGATGCTAAAATTAATGGAGTGAAAGTTGCGAATGAACTCAAAGTGATGCTGCCAGTAATGTAGTAAGAGTTGCTAAGAACCTTTAAAAAATGCAACAGTAATGTAGTCAGAGTTGCTACGAACCTCAAAATAATGCGACAGTGATGTTGGAAGAATAGCTAATGATCTCAAAGTGATGCTGACAGTCATGTAGTCAGAATTGCTAATGAACTCAAAATGATGCTAACAGTAATGTAGTGATAGTTGCTAAAAAACTCAAAGTGATGCTGACAGTCATGTCGTAAGACTCTCTTCGAACCTTAAAAATAATGGGACAGTGATGTTGGAAGAATTGATAATGATCTCAAAATGATGTGACAGTAATGGATTAAGAATTGCTAATCTCCTAAAAAAGATGCTAAAAGTAATGTAGTGATAGTTGCTAATAAACTCAGTGATGTTTACAGAAATGTAGTAAATGTTTCGAACAACCTCAAAGTGATGCTGACAGTAATGTAGTAAGTGTTTCGAACAACCTCAAAGTAATGCTGACAGTCGTGTAGTAAGAGTTGCTACTAACCACAAAATAATGCTACAGTGATGTCGGAAGAATCGCGAATGAACTCAAAATGATGCTAACACTAACGTAGTGAAAGTTTCGAATCACCTCAAAGTGATGCTGACAGTAATGTAGTAAGAGTTGCTACGAACCTCAAAATAATGCGACAGTGATGTTGGAAGCATTGCTAATGATCTCAAAATGATGCGACAGTGATGTCAGAAGAATTGGTCATGATCTCAAAATGATGGTAACAGTAATGGAGTGAACGTTTCGAATAATCTCAAAGTGATGCTGACAGTCATGTAGTGAGGGTTGCTACTAACCTCAAAACAATGCAAAAGTAATGTAGTAAGAGTTGCGAGTAACCTCAAAATAATGCGACAGTGATGTCGGAAGAATTGCTAATGATCTCAAAAAGATGCGACAGTGATGTACTAAGAGTTGCTACGAACCTCCAAATAATGCGACAGTGATGTCGGAAGAATTGCTAATGAACACAAAATGATGCTAACATCAATGTAGTGATAGTTGCTAATAAACTCAGTGAGGCTTACAGTAATGTAGTAAGTGTTTCGAACAATTTCAAATGTTGCTGAAAGTCATGTCGTGAGAGTTGCTACCAACCTCAAAATAATGCGACAGTGATGTTGGAAGAATTGCTAATGATCTCAAAATGATGTGACAGTAATGGATTAAGAATTGCTAATGTACTAAAAAAGATGCTAACAGGAATGTAGTAAGTGTTTCGAACAACCTCAAAGTAACGCTGACAGTCGTTTAGTAAGAGTTGCTACTAACCACAAAATAATGCGACAGTGATGTCGGAAGAATTGCTAATGAACTCAAAATGATGCTAACAGTAATGTAGTGAAATTTTCGAATAACCTCAAAGTGATGCTGACAGTCATGAAGTAAGAGTTGCTACGAACCTCAAAATTATGCGACAGTGATGTTGGAAGCATTGCTAATGACCTCAAAATGATGCGACAGTGATGGAGTAAGAATTGCTAATAAACTCAAAATGATGCTAACAGTAATAGAGTGAACGTTTCGAATAACCTCAAAGTGATGCTGACAATCATGTAGTAAGAGTTGCTACGAACCTCAAAATAATGCGACAGTGATGTCGGAAGAATTGCTAATGATCTCAAAATGATGCTAACCGTAATGGAGTGAAAGTTTCGAATAACCTCAAAGTGATGCTGACAGTCATGTAGTAAGTGTTGCTACGAACTTCAAAATAATGCGACAGTAATGTAGTAAAAGTTGCTACGAACCTCAAAATATTGCGACAGTGATGTCGGAAGAATTGCTAATGAACTCAAAATGATCCTAACAGTAATGTAGTGATAGTTGCTAATCAACTCAGTGATGCTTACAGTAATGTAGTAAGAGTTTCGAACAACCTCAAAGTGATTCCGACAGTCATGTAGTAAGAGTTGCTACGAACCTTAAAATATTGCGACAGTGATGTCGGAAGAATTGCTAATGAACTCAAAATGATCCTAAAAGTAATGTTGTGATAGTTGCTAATAAACTCAAAGTGATGCTGACAGTAATGTAGTAAAAGTTGCTACGAACCTCAAAATATTGCCACAGTGATGTCGGAAGAATTGCTAATGAACTCAAAATGATGCTAACAGTAATGTGGTGATAGTTGCTAATTAACTCAGTGATGCTTACAGTCATGTAGGATGAGTTGCTACGAACCTAAAAATAATGCGACAGTTATTTCGTAAGAATTACTCATGAACTCAAAATAATGCGACAGTGATGTAGTAAGAATTGCTAATGAACTCAAAATGATGCTCACAGTAATGGAGTGATAGTTGCTAATAAACTCAAAGTGATGCTGGCGGTAATGTAGAAAGAGTTGAAACTAGAACAACAAACTGTCCTCTGATGGTTGGACATGTTGGTTTGGTCTGTCCTCTCACTCATCATTAAAAGCCCTTATTACTCATCATTCATCCAATTTGACACTCACGTCTGCAGTGGGGAATCCCCAGCAACCCACGGCCCACATGGAGCAGTCTCGGCCAATCACGTGGGGCCTGCAGCGGCACCAACCACCAAATGACTCGCAGGTGTCACTCTCAGCTCCAACCTCATGGCAGGCACAAGGCAGGGCGCCGTTGTTGAAGAGAGCCCAAGAGACACAGCTGAGCTGAGACAGAATGGAGACGAAGGACAGGAGGGACGACAGAGAAAAAGGAAACGTTAGCGAGACATTTTAGGAAAATTAGTTTAGTGGGGAAACGGTTCTTAGCCAAACTTGCTAAATGGAAGGACAACAAAAAACAAAGATCTTCAAAAGAAAATTAGCACAAAATGAAACCCTGCAAGAGAAAGTAAATCAAGAACTAAATATTCTTGAGGCTCAGGTCTTTAGTTCCAATGCTTGTAAATGACATCTGAATGCATTCACAACCCAAATCTGAGCAGACAGAAGCGTCCCAGTCAGGCCCAGTTTAGTTCCTCTCGAACATTCAGGGATACAGAACATGGACCAACTCAGGCTGAGAGACACCAACTTGACATGAAAGCTGTTGAGGCCACAGTTGCTGATGAAGTGGTCAGATTTCTCCAGTGGTTCTTGGTTCAGGGAGCTGGAGCTGGAGCTGCTCTCAGGCACCACCAGGACGTGATCCTGGAGAGAAAGAAGGAAGAAGTCCAGGCCTGACAGAGGAGAAGGAGGCACACAGTAGAAACAGCAGATACGTGTCGGGAAAGGGAGAGGGTATCAGTCCAGCAGAGGAGCAGGAAACCTACCACCACATTGCTCTTTCTGCAGGAACCTGCAGGTGAGGAGGACCTGGTGGTCCGGCACATCCAGAATGATCTGGTTTTCAGACACCGGCACGTTTCGGCAGCCGTAAGCGTGGGGACAGAAGGAGGCGTTGGCGTGGCCTGAAAGACACAAACAACCATCTCCATTTGAATGTTTCTCAAACAGCCGGAGCAGGAAAGCTAAGATGAATCAAAGATCCTCCACCCTGCCAGATCCGACCCTGGTAATGTAGACCTGCACAGGGTGGGTGGGGTGGAGCGGCTGGTGGTGGTGGAGGATGAAGACGTATCTGCCCAAAGCCTGGACACGGTGGAGTCCACCGCAGCGTTCTGAGTAGAAGGATGAGAGCGATGTTCAATGGTACATGTTTTCTTTCCTGAACCGCCGATGTTTCCAATCACGAATCTCAGTCATGAGATTTGAACATCATGGAGGAGTTCAAAAGTGTCAAACTGGGCCGGTCTCCATTTTATGAGTCCAGAGACCGAGGATAAAACTACAAGTCCCTGGTTCAGATTTGACTCGTCTGAATCCAAACACAGCAGCGTTCTTCCACCAGGCCAGATGAGTTGATCATGATAACAAGATATCTTCATGCTACTACAACACACAAACTCATCACCAGAAAAGACTTCATGGTGGAACAACAAATCTCCTCCCAATGGGAAAAACATTGAGTTGAACAATCAACTTTTCCATGATGACATGGAGAGCTTGGCAGCAGCAGCAGGCTTCCATTGGGGGCTGATATGCCAGCTCCACTTAGCCTTCTTTGGAATGGTTTCACCTGGAGTGATGCTGTTATTGAGACCTTTTATCTGGAACAACACCACCTGCATGGAGACTGAGGACTTCAACAGATGCAGATGTTGACCCAGAATAAATCTAAATATTCCAGATGTGTTAAATCAATCCAGCAGCAGTGGTGGGAGCGTCGTAAACTCACTCACTCAGCAGCCGTCAGCCTCCGTACCTGCACGGAGTCCAGCCTGATGTGGTCTCTGTTGTCTGCTCCCAGAGGTGGTCTGTCACCTCTGAACCAGGGGGCTCATCTCTCTGGTGGGAGGTCAGTGGAGGAGCTGCAGCGGGGGAGGCCAGGATGGGCTCCTGTAGGAGGAGCTCTGGCCCTCCTTCAGCACCAGCCAGTGGGAGGGAGTTTGGAAACGTGAGGGGACACAGGAGGAGCTACAGGGGGAGGGAAGGTGGATCAGAACCCTTCTAACAAGAGCGCTGAGGGGACACAGGAGGAGCTACAAGGGGAGGGGAGGTGGATCAGAACCGTTCTAACAAGGGCGCTGAGGGGACACAGGAGGAGCGACAGGGGGAGGGAAGGTGGATCAGAACCCTTCTAACAAGAGCGCTGAGGGGACACAGGAGGAGCTACAGGGGGAGGGAAGGTGGATCAGAACCGTTCTAACAAGAGCACTGAGGGGACACAGGAGGAGCTACAGGGGGAGGGAAGGTGGATCAGAACCCTTCTAACAAGAGCGCTGAGGGGACACAGGAGGAGCTACAGGGGGAGGGAAGGTGGATCAGAACCGTTCTAAAAGGAGCGCTGAGGGGACACAGGAGGAGCTACGGGGGGGGGGGGGAGGTGGATCAGAACCATTCTAGCAAGAGCCTGAGGGGACACAGGAGGAGCTACAAGGGGAGGGAAGGTGGATCAGAACCGTTCTAACAAGAGCGCTGAGGGGACACAGGAGGAGCTACAGGGGGAGGGAAGTTGGATCAGAACCGTTCTAACAAGAGCACTGAGGGGACACAGGAGGAGCTACAGGGGGAGGGAAGGTGGATCAGAACCGTTCTAACAAGAGCGCTGAGGGGACACAGGAGGAGCTACAGGGGGAGGGAAGGTGGATCAGAACCCTTCTAACAAGAGCGCTGAGGGGACACAGGAGGAGCTACAAGGGGAGGGGAGGTGGATCAGAACCGTTCTAACAAGAGCGCTGAGGGGACACAGGAGGAGCTACAAGGGGAGGGGAGGTGGATCAGAACCGTTCCAACAAGAGCGCTGAGGGGACACAGGAGGAGCTACGGGGGGGGGGAGGTGGATCAGAACCGTTCTAACAAGAGCTCTGAGGGGACACAGGAGGAGCTACAGGGGGAGGGAAGGTGGATCAGAACCGTTCTAACAAGAGCGCTGAGGGGACACAGGAGGAGCTGCAGGGGGAGGGAAGGTGGATCAGAACCATTCCAACAAGAGCGCTGAGGGGACACAGGAGGAGCTATAGGGGGAGGGAAGGTGGATCACAACCGTTCTAACAAGAGCGCTGAGGGGACACAGGAGGAGCGACAGGGGGAGGGAAGGTGGATCAGAACCCTTCTAACAAGAGCGCTGAGGGGACACAGGAGGAGCTACAGGGGGAGGGAAGGTGGATCAGAACCGTTCTAACAAGAGCGCTGAGGGGACACAGGAGGAGCTACAGGGGGAGGGAAGGTGGATCAGAACCGTTCTAACAAGAGCGCTGAGGGGACACAGGAGGAGCTACAGGGGGAGGGAAGGTGGATCAGAACCGTTCTAACAAGAGCGCTGAGGGGACACAGGAGGAGCTACAGGGGGAGGGAAGGTGGATCAGAACCGTTCTGACAAGAGCGCTGAGGGGACACAGGAGGAGCTACAGGGGGAGGGAAGGTGGATCAGAACCGTTCTGACAAGAGC
This sequence comes from Aulostomus chinensis, assembly GCF_037954235.1. Taxonomy (NCBI): domain Eukaryota; kingdom Metazoa; phylum Chordata; class Actinopteri; order Syngnathiformes; family Aulostomidae; genus Aulostomus; species Aulostomus chinensis. The sequence goes on along the minus strand of NC_141320.1, from coordinate 50,520,991 downwards.
GCTGAGGGGACACAGGAGGAGCTACAGGGGGAGGGAAGCTGGATCAGAACCGTTCTAACAAGAGTGCTGAGGGGACACAGGAGGAGCTACAGGGGGAGGGAAGGTGGATCAGAACCGTTCTAACAAGAGCGCTGAGGGGACACAGGAGGAGCTACAGGGGGAGGGAAGGTGGATCAGAACCGTTCTAACAAGAGCGCTGTCCCACTAATATTCCTCACCAGAATCCTCCTGTCAGGGGGGAACCGTCCATGGGTGCTGATGCAGCGGACTGAAGGTTCAACGTAGTCCATGCTGAACTGGTCTTTAGGCACCAGGTGGACTTTGTGCGAAAAACAGCAGAAAAAAAAGACAAAAAGGGGAGAATTTTAACAAAAGTATGCAAATGAGCTGAAGATCAAAATACAAAAAGTAAATCAAGGTTTTTTTCAAATGATTGCCAACTATTTAGCTAAGAGAAGGACAAATGTCAATCAAGATGTCAGAATGGAACGATCCCACTGGCTTCTGGTCAAGGGAACCATGGAGATGCTAACTTCCTGTTGGACTAGCAGGGTGTCTCATCCCTGACATGCTAACTTCCTGTTGGACGATAAGCGTGTCTCATCCCTGACATGCTAACTTCCTGTTGGACGATAAGCGTGTCTCATCCCTGACATGCTAACTTCCTGTTGGACGATAAGCGTGTCTCATCCCTGACATGCTAACTTCCTGTTGGACGATAAGCGTGTCTCATCCCTGACATGCTAACTTCCTGTTGGACGATAAGCGTGTCTCATCCCTAACATGCTAACTACCTGTTGGACTATGGGGGTGTCTCATCCGTGACATGCTAACTTCCTTTTGGACTATCAGGGTGTCTCATCCCTGACATGCTAACTTCCTGTTGGACTATAAAGCCTGATTTAAGCCTGATTTATGCTTCTGTGTCGAGTAGTATTCGTACCTCCGCCGTAGCCTGAAACGCGCCTCCAAAAAATCCTGCATACGCATCGCGTCGACGCGTGGTGACGTCAACGTCGAGGACTGTGATTGGTCCGCCCAGAACGTCATTTCCGGTTCAGTCGCAGCACAACTCCGCCATTTTCAAAGTTTCTGTGGTAAAAGCTCCAAGAAAAAATGGACCAAGCTGAAGAAAGGATTATCGAGGAGGTGCTCAAGTACGACCACCTCTACAACGCCTCTGCGCGGCACTACAAAGACTGACAAATGGCCAACAATTGTTGTCTGTGACCGGAAGAAAACCAAGGAATCCGACATTGTTTACATCCGTAAACAATACAAAGACAAAGCCACACCCCCTAGCGGCTTGGCGGTGAATTGCAGAGCAACGCGTTCCCTCGACGCAGAATAAACCAGGCTTTCCAGTCGCACCTGTTTTACGCCCCCGTGCCAGATAAGGACCCCATCGGGCTGTGCCACTCAGGAGGGAGCGCGTCTCACAGTCAGTCAGCGGAACCATGCGGATCCGGGCCGGAGCTGTGGGAAGGAGCGCCAATTGTATCGGGTTGTTGTTTTCTGGACTGCAGCAGAACAGGAGCAGCCGGGACTGGAATGTAGAAGTAGGTGATCTTGAAGTTGACTCAGTTATGGTGAACGATATTGTGGTTCAACACTTTAATGAGCTTTAAGGCAAACATATTTCATGAGGAAACAACGCCGGAATTGGACGGATTTCAGCGCCACACAACAACGTATCCGATACACCTCATTGGAAACCTGGTGGTCTAAGACTAAGAAACACCAGTCACCATGAAGAAAGGAACTTTTAGCTGAGTACTCATGTTCTTTTCTGCAGGTTGAATGTGGCATTTGTTGGACAGAAGCGTCTCATCTCAACAAAAGCACCTCTTCAGTGCTGAGGCATGATGGGGCCAGGCATGAGAATGAAGTCCCAGATCCACCAGGATGAACTCAGGTATACAGCCACTCTCCAACTGACTCACAGTTGCTTCATTGATCATTAATTCCTATTCATTTCTTCTCTCCTTCATCTTTAACCATCCAGCTTCCAGGAAGCAGATGCTGGATGAGGCTCTGCTGAATTTCATCCTGAAGGACTGCCAGCCCCTCAGCACTGTTGAGAGGGAAGGGTTCAGGGAACTGGTTCAGGTCCTTGAGCCTCATATGTTTGCCAACCAGAAAGGTTTGTGTGGAAATGATCTAAAGCAGTAGTTGATATCTCCAGTTTATTTCATCTCTAATTTCAATGTATTGATTTACTCTGGGTGTCATTTTCAGACCATCAAACAAACGGTGGTCAAAAAGTACCAGGAGGAACGGGAAGGAGTGAAAAAGGAAGTCCAGCTGCCATGTGGACATCTGTGGACATGGAGGCTCCCTTGGCTCTGACCTGTCACTGCATTCGTGAGAATGAATGTGTTGGGAGTGCAAGACTTTCCACAAAGTCACCCTGCTGACAGTTTGGCCCCAGTCCAAAGAGGCCTGATGGAGGACTGGGCCATCACCAACAAAGTCAAGTGTCTTGTGAGCGACGCAGCACCAAACATGACAGCATCCACTAGACAGCTCCAAATTCACCACTCAGTCTGCACTGCACATCGTCTGAATCTCGGAGTCAGAAAATCCTGTGATCAGATCCCCACTTCCATCATCAGACACAAAGCCAGGAACACTGTCACATCCTTCAGATCAGCACTACAGCCAAGGAGAAGCTGGCTCAGGTGCAGCAACAGATGGGAGGGCCAACCCTGAAACTCATCAGTGAGGTGCCAACACGCTGGAACAGCACACACAGCTGTCAGGGCTGCATGATGAGAGGGAACCAGTGTGGGAACCTCTGGCCTCTCTAAGACAGATTTGACTCCACTGACAGCTGAGGAGTTCACCACCATAGGAGAAGCACTTCTAGTAAACAGAGGTCATTCTAGTAGCCTGGTCCCTCTGTGGTTGAGCTATAATTGTAGGAAATATGGTCATTATTCAATGGTGACATCTCTCTGCTGAATAATGTAGAACTGAACGGATCCACTGGACCTTCTTTTTACAAACAGCAGCATGCAGCAGCTGTCCTGAGTGGAAAACTGCACATTTCTGTTGGTGAGAGTTAATCAAGTGATGGACTTTGTCTCTCAACAGAAGCTGTGTGGAAAAACCCTGCAGCTACGAGCGCTTCAGATTCTGAGAGTGATTCTTACGCCATTGGCTGGTTTAACCTGGCGTCTGACCGTGGAGGTGGCCGAGAGGAGCGTGACATGGCTGCACAGGTAAATCAACTAAAGCAGAGTTAGTCTTTGGCAGCAGGCCAGGCCGACAAATGCTAATGTCTCTGACTGACTGACTGATGAAGTTGGACCATTGGTCAGCCACAATGATGCATGACCACAAATAGTGGCCTGTGTCTTGATGAAGCTCACAAGACTGTCAGCATCATTTTGAGGTTGTAAGCAACTCTCACTACATCACTGTCGCATCATTTCTCAGGTTAGTAGCAACTCTCATTACATCACTTTGTCATCATTTTGAAATTAGTAGCAACTCTCATTACTCTCATTACATCACTTTAGCATCATTTTGAAATTAGTAGCAACTGTTATTGCATCACTGTCAGCATCATTTTGACATTAGTAGCAACTCTCACTACATTACTGTAGCATCATTTTGACATTAGTAGCAACTCTCACTACATCACTTAAGCATCATTTTGAGATTCGTAGCAACTCTCACTACACCACTGTAATCATCATTTTGAGGTTTGTCGCAACTCTCATTACATCACTGTCAGCATCATTTTGAGATTCGTAGCAACTCCCACTACATTAATGTAGCATCATTTCTTAGGTGAGTATCAAATCTCATTACATCACTGTCAGCATCATTTTGACATTAGTAGCAACTCTCACTACATCACTGTAGCATCATTTCTTAGGTTAGTAGCATCTCTCATTGCATTACTTGATTATCATTTCTTATTTGAGAAGAAACTCTTATTACATGACAGTCGCATAATTTTTAGATGAGTAGCAACTCTCACTACATCACTGTTGCTCTATTTTCAGTTAAGCAGAAACTCTCACTACATGACTGTAAGCATCATTTTGAGGATAGTGTCAACTCTTACTTCATCACTGCAGCATCATTTTGAGGTTTGTAGTAACTCTCACTCCATGACTGTCAGCATCATTTTGAGCATCCCAGCAACTCTCACTACATCACTGTCGCATCGTTTCTTAGGTTAGTAGCAACTCTAATTACATCACTTTAGCATCATTTTGAGATTAGTAGCAACTCTCACCACATGACTGTAACATCATTTTGAGGTTAGGAGCAACTCTCACATCACGGAAGCATCATTTTGAGATTAGTTGAAACTCTCACCACATCACTGTAGCATCATTTCTTAGGTTAGTAGCGACTCTCATTACATCACTGAAGCATCACTTTGAAAATAGTTGCAACTCTCACTACATCAGTGTAAAATCATTCTTAGGTTCGTAGCAACTCTCATTGCATCACTTTAGCATCATTTTGAGATTCGTAGCGAATCTCACGACATCACTGTCGCATCATTTCTTAGGTTAATAGCAACTCTCATTACATCACGTTCGCATCATTTTGAGGTTCGTAACAACTCTCATTATATCACTGCAAGCATCATTTTGATGTTAGTCGCAGTTTCACTACATCACTGTAAGCATCATTTTGAGGTTCGTCGCAACTCTCATTACATCACTGTCAGCATCATTTTAACATTAGTAGCAACTCTCACTACATCACTGTCGCATAATTTCTTAGGTTCGTAGCAACTCTCATTACATCACTTTAGCATCATTTTTAAATTAGTAGCAACTGTCACATCACTCTAGCATCATTTTGAGGTTCGTAGAACTCTCACCACATCAGTGTAGCATCATTTTGAGGTTTTTAGCAACTCTCACCACATCACGAGAGCATCATTTCTGAGGGTAGTAGCAACTCTTACTACATCACTGGAGCATCGTTTTGAGGATAGTAGTAACTCTTACGACACCACTGTCGAATCATTTAAAGGTTCCTAGCAATTCTTACTACATTACTGTCAGCATTATTTTGAGGTGAGGAGAACTCTCACGACATTACTGTAGCATCAATCTGATGATAGTAGCAACTCTCACTACATGACTGTAGCATCATTTTGAGGTTTTTAGCAACTCTCACTACATCACTGGAGCATCATTTTAATGTTAGTCGCAACTCTCACCACATCACTGTTGCATCATTTTGAGGTTCGTAGCAACTCTCACCACATCACTGTAGCATCATTTTGAGGTTCGTAGCAACTCTCACGACATTACTGTAAGCATCATTTTTAAATTAGTAGCAACTCTCACTACATTTCTGTGGCATCATTTTGAGATTTTTAGCAACTCTTTCTACATTATTGTCAGCATGTTTGAGGTTTTTCGCAACTCTCACCACATCACAGTAGCATCATTTGTTAGGTCAATAGCAACTCTCATTGCATTACTGTAGCATCATTTTGAGGTTAGTAGCAAATCTCACTACATCACTGAAGCATCCTTTTGAGAACAGTTGAAACTCCCACTACATCACTGTAGCATTATTTTGAGGTTCGTAGCAACTCTCACGACATTACTGTAAGCATCATTTTTAAATTAGTAGCAACTCTCACTACATTTCTGTGGCATCATTTTGAGATTTTTAGCAACTCTTTCTACATTATTGTCAGCATGTTTGAGGTTTTTCGCAACTCTCACCACATCACAGTAGCATCATTTGTTAGGTCAATAGCAACTCTCATTGCATTACTGTAGCATCATTTTGAGGTTAGTAGCAAATCTCACTACATCACTGAAGCATCCTTTTGAGAACAGTTGAAACTCCCACTACATCACTGTAGCATTATTTTGAGGGTAGTAGCAACTCTTACTACAAGACTGTCAGCATCACTTTGAGGTTGTTCGAAACTCTTACTACATTACTGTAAGCATCACTGACTTTATGAGCAACTATCACTCCATTACTGTTAGCATCATTTTGAGTTCATTCGCAATTCTTAGGACATCATTGTCGCATCATTTTGAGATCATTACCAATTCATCTGACATCACTGTCGCATTATTTTAAGGTTCATAGCAACTCTTACTACATTACTGTCAGCATCACTTTGAGTTTATTCGCAACTATCTCTACATTACTGTTAGCATCATGTTGAGTTTATTAGCAATTCTTACTAAATCACTGTCGCATTATTTGGATGTTCGTAGCAACTGTTACTACATGACTGTCAGCATCACTTTGAGGTTGTTCGAAACACTTACTACATTACTGTAAGCATCACTGAGTTTATTAGCAACTATCACTAAATTACTGTTAGCATCGTTTTGATTTTAATAGCAATTCTTACGACATCACCGTCAGCATCATTTTTAGGTTACTCGCAACTCTAACCACATGACTGTCAGCATCACTTTGAGGTTATTCGAAACTTTCACTCCATTACTGTTAGCATCATTTTGAGTTCATTAGCAATTCTTACTACATCACTGTCGCATCATTTTGAGATCATTAGCATTTCTTCCGACATCACTGTAGCATTATTTGGAGGTTAGTAGCGACTCTTACTACATGACAGTCAGCATCACTTTGAGGTTGTTCGAAACACTTACTACATTTCTGTAAGCATCACTGAGTTTATTAGCAACTATCACTACATTACTGTTAGCATGATTTTGAGTTTAATAACAATTCTTACGACATCACTGTCGCATCATTTTGAGATCATTAGCAATTCTTCCGACATCACTTTCGCATTATTTTGAGGTTCGTCGCAACTCTGACTACATGACTTTCAGCATCACTTTGAGGTTGTTCGAAACACTTACAACATTACTGTAAGCATCACTGAGTTTATTAGCAACTATCACTACATTACTGTAAGCATTATTTTGAGTTCATGAGCAATTCTTCGTACATCACTGTAGCATTATTTTAAGGTTATTAGCAGACTTACTACATTCCTGTCAGACTCATTTTGAGGTTCGTAGCAACTCTTACTACATGACTGTCAGCATCACTTTGAGGTTGTTCGAAACACTTTCTACATTACAGTCAGCATTACTTTGAGTTTATTAGCAACTATATCTACATTACAGTTAGCATTATTTTGAGTTCATTAGCAATTCTTACTACATCACTGTCGCATCATTTTGAGGTTAGTTTAAACTCTTCTTACATTACTTTTAGCATCATTTTGAGTTCATTAGCAATTCTTCAACATCACTGTAGCATTATTTTGAGGTTAGTAGCAACTCTTACTAAATAACTTTCAGCATCACTTTGAGGTTATTCGAAAGTTTCACTCCATTACTGTTAGCATCATTTTGAGTTCATTAGCAATTCTTACTACATCACTGTCGCATCATTTTGAGATAATTAGCAATTCTTCTGACATTACTGTCGCATTATTTTGAGGTTCGTAGCAACTCCTAGTACATGACTGTCAGCATCACTTTGAGGTTATTCGAAACTTTCACTCCATTACTGTTAGCATCATTTTGAGTTCATTAGCAATTCTAAATAAATCACTGTCGCATCATTTTGAGATCATTTGCAATTCTTCTGACATCACTGTCACATTATTTTGAGGTTCGTAGCAACTCTTAAAACATTATTGTTGCATTATTTTAAGGTTCGTAGCAACTCTTACTACATTACTGTCAGCATCACTTTGAGTTTTTTAGCAACTATCACTACATTACTGTTCGCATCATTTTGAGTTTATGAGCAAGTCTCACGACATCACTGTAGCATTGAATTGAGTTCATTAGCAACTCTTACTAAATGACTGTCAGCATCACTTTGAGGTTGTTCGAAACTCTTACTACATTACTGTAAGCATCACTGAGTTTCTTAGCAACTATCACTACATTACTGTTAGCATCATCTTGAGTTCATTAGCAATTCTTACTACATCACTGTCGCATCATTTTGAGATCATTCGCAATTCTTCTGACATTACTGTCGCATTATTTTGAGGTTCGTAGCAACTCCTAGTACATGACTGTCAGCATCACTTTGAGGTTATTCGAAACTTTCACTCCATTACTGTTAGCATCATTTTGAGTTCATTAGCAATTCTAAATAAATCACTGTCGCATCATTTTGAGATCATTAGCAATTCTTCTGACATCGCTGTCACATTATTTTGAGGTTCGTAGCAACTCTTAAAACATTATTGTTGCATTATTTTAAGGTTCGTAGCAACTCTTACTACATTACTGTCAGCATCACTTTGAGTTTTTTAGCAACTATCACTACATTACTGTTAGCATCATTTTGAGTTTATGAGCAAGTCTCACGACATCACTGTAGCATTGAATTGAGTTCATTAGCAACTCTTACTAAATGACTGTCAGCATCACTTTGAGGTTGTTCGAAACTCTTACTACATTACTGTAAGCATCACTGAGTTTCTTAGCAACTGTCACTACATTACTGTTAGCATCATCTTGAGTTCATTAGCAATTCTTCCGACATCACTGTCGCATTATTTTGAGGTTCGTAGCAACTCTTAGTACATGACTGTCAGCATCGCTTTGAGGTTATTCGAAACCTTCACTCCATTACTGTTAGCATCATTTTGAGTTCATGAGCAATTCTTACTAAATCACTGTCGCATCATTTTGAGATCTTTAGCAATTCTTCTGACATCACTGTCGCATTATTTTGAGGTTCGTAGCAACTCTTCCTAATGACTGTCACCATCACTTTGAGGTTATTCGAAACACTTACTACATTACTGTAAGCATCACTGAGTTGATTAGCAACTATCACTACATTACTGTTAGCATCATTTCAAGTTCATTAGCAATTCTTCCGACCTCACTGTCGCAATATTTTGAGGTTCGTAGCGACTTTTACTACATTACTGTCGCATTATATTGAGTTTCGTAGCAACTCTTACTTCATGACTGTCAGCATCACTTTGAGGTTATTCGAAACACTTACTACATTACTGTAAGTATCACTGAGTTGATTAGCAAGTATCACTACATTACAGTTAGCATCATTTTGAGTTCATTAGCAATTCTTCCGACATCACTGTCGCAATATTTTGAGGTTCGGAGCAACTTTTACTACATTACTGTCGCATTATTTTAAGGTTCGTAGCAACTCTTACTACATTACTGTCAGCATCACTTTGATTTTTTTAGCAAGTATCACTAAATTACTGGAAGCATCACTGAGTTTCTTCGCAACTATCACTACATTACTGTTAGCATCATCTTGAGTTCATTAGCAATTCTTCCGACATCACTGTCGCAATATTTTGAGGTTCGAAGCAACTTGTACTACATTACTGTCGCATTATTTTGAGGTTTGTAGCAACACTTACTACATGACTGTCAGCATCACTTTGAGGTTATTCGAAAGTTTCACTCCATTACTGTTAGCATCATTTTGAGTTCATTTGCAATTCTTACTACATCACTGTCGCATCATTTTGAGATCATTAGCAATTCTTCCGACATCACTGTTGCAATATTTTGAGGTTCGTAGCAACTCATACTACATTACTGTCAGCATTACTTTGAGTTTATTAGCAACTATCACTACATTACTGTTTGCATCATTTTGAATTGTTGAGCAATTCTCACAACATCACTGTAGCATTAAATTGAGTTCATTAGCAACTCTTACTAAATGACCGTCAGCATCACTTTGAGGTTGTTCGAAACACTTACTACATTACTGTAAGCTTCACTGAGTTTCTTAGCAACTATCACTACATTACTTTTAGAAATAATCTTGAGATCATTAGCAATTCTTCCGACATCACTGTCGCATTATTTTGAGGTTCGTAGCAACTCTTACTACATGACTGTCACCATCACTTTGAGGTTATTTGAAACACTGACTACATTACATTAAGCATCACCGAGTTGATTAGTAACTATCACTACATTACTGTTAGCCTCATTTTGAGTTCATTAGCAATTCTTCCGACATCACTGTCGCAATATTTTGAGGTTCGGAGCAACTTTTACTACATTACTGTCGCATTATTTTAAGGTTCGTAGCAACTCTTACTACATTACTGTCAGCATCACTTTGATTTTTTTAGCAAGTATCACTAAATTACTGGAAGCATCACTGACTTGATTCGCAACTATCACTACATTACTGTTAGCATCATTTTGAGTTCATTAGCAATTCTTCCGACATCACTGTCGCAATATTTTGAGGTTCGTAGCAACTTTTACTACATTACTGTCGCATTATTTTGAGGTTCGTAGCAACTCTTACTATATGACTGTCAGCATCACTTTGAGGTTAATCAAAACACTTACTACATTACTGTAAGCATCACTGAGTTGATTAGCAACTATCACTACATTACTGTTAGCATCATTTTGAGTTCATTAGCAATTCTTCCGACATCACTGTCGCAATATTTTGAGGTTCGTAGCAACTTTTACTACATTACTGTCGCATTATTTTAAGGTTCGTAGCAACTCTTACTACATTACTGTCAGCATCACTTTGATTTTTTTAGCAAGTATCACTAAATTACTGGAAGCATCACTGAGTTTCTTAGCAACTATCACTACATTACTGTTAGCATCATCTTGAGTTCATTAGCAATTCTTCCGACATCACAGTCGCAATATTTTTAGGTTCGAAGCAACTTGTACTACATTACTGTCGCATTATTTTGAGGTTTGTAGCAACACTTAGTACATGACTGTCAGCATCACTTTGAGGTTATTCGAAAGTTTCACTCCATTACTGTTAGATTCGTAGTAAGAGTTTCGAACAACCTCAAAGTGATGCTGACACTCATGTAGTGACAGTGGCTTCTAACCTCAAAATGATGCTAACAGTAATGTAGTGATAGTTTCTAATAAACTCAGTGATGCTGACAGTCATGTAGTAGGAGTTGCTACGAACCTCAAAATAATGCAACAGTAAAGTAGTAAAAGTTGCTTCGAACCTCAAAATAATGCGACAGTGATGTCAGAAGAATTGGTAATGATCTCAAACTGATGGGACAGTGATGTCGTAAGAATTGCTAATGAACTCAAAAAAATGCGAACAGTAATGTAGTGATAGTTGCTAATTAACTCAGTGATGCTTACAGTAATGTCGTAAGTGTTTCGAACAACCTCAAAGTGATGCTGACAGTCATGTAGTAAGAGTTTCTACGAACCTCAAAATAATGTGACAGTGATGTCAGAAGAATTGCTAATGATCTCAAAATGATGCGACAGTGATGTAGTAAGAATTGCTAATGAACTCAAAATTATGCTAACAGTAATGGAGTGAAAGTTTCGAATAACCTCAAAGTGATGCTGACAGTCATGTAGTAAGAGTTGCTACGAACCTCAAAATAATGCGACAGTGATGTCAGAAGAATTGCTAAAGATCTCAAAATGATGCGACAGTGATTTAGTAAGAATTGCTAATGAACTCAAAAAGATGCGACAGTAATGTAATAAAAGTTGCTACGAACCTAAAAATATTGTGTCAGTGATGTCGGAAGAATTGCTAATGAACTCAAGATGATGCTAACAGTAATGTAGTGATAGTTGCTAAGAAACTCAGTGATGCTGACAGTAATGTAGTAAGAGTTGCTACGAACCTTTAAATAATGCAACAGTAATGTAGTAAGAGTTGCTACGAACCTCAAAATAGTGCGACAGTGATGTCGTAACAATTGCTAATGAACTCTAAATGATGCTAACAGTAATGTAGTGATAGTTGCTAATAAACTCAGTGATGCTTACAGTAATGTAGTAAGAGTTTCGAACAACCTCAAAGTGATGCTGAGAGTCATTAAGTAAGAGTTGCAACGAACCTCAAAATAATGCGACAGTGATGTCAGAAGAATTGCTAATGATCTCAAAATGTTGCGACACTGATGTCAGAAGAATTGCTAATGATCTCAAAATGTTGCGACACTGATGTAGTAAGAATTGCTAATGAACTCAAATTGATGCTACCAGTAATGGAGTGAAAGTTTTGAATAACCTCAAAGTGATGCTGACAGTCATGTAGTAAGTGTTGCTACGAACCTCAAAATAATGCGACAGTAATGTAGTAAAAGTTGCTACGAACCTCAAAATATTGCTACAGTGATGTCGGAAGAATTGCTAATGAACTCAAAATGATGCTAACAGTAATGTAGTGATAGTTGCTAATTAACTCAGTGATGCTTACAGTAATGTAGTAAGAGTTTCGAACAACCTCAAAGTGATGCTGACAGTCATGTAGTAAGAGTTGCTACTAACCTCAAAATGATGCTAATAGTAATGTAGTGATAGTTGCTAATAAAGTTAAAGTGATGCTGACAGTAATGTAGTAAGTGTTTCGAACAAACTCAAAGTGATGCTGACAGTCATGTCGTAAGGGTGCTACGAAACTCAAAATAATGCAACAGTAAAGTAGTAAGAGTTGCTTTGAACCTCAAAATAATGCGACAGTGATGTCAGAAGAATTGGTAATGATCTCAAACTGATGGGACAGTGATGTCGTAAGAATTGCTAATGAACTCAACATGATGCTAACAGTAATGTAGTGATAGTTGCTAATAAACTCAGTGATGCTTACAGTAATGTAGTAAGAGTTTCGAACAACCTCACAGTGATGCTGGCAGTCATTTAGTAAGAGTTGCGAATGAACTCAATTTAATGCTACAGTGATGTCGTAAGAATTGCTAATAAACTCAAAATGATGCTAACAGTAATTTAGTGATAGTTGCTAATAAACTCAAAGTGATGCTGACAGTAATGTATGTGTAGGTTCTCATTCATCCAGGTCATCGTAGATCGAAGCGAAGTAAAATCTGGTCAACTGGACGTAAGTTTATCTTGAAGACGTTTCACCTCTCATCCGAGAGGCTTCTTCAGTTCTAGTGAAGAGTGTGGAAACTCCAGCTTATAAACCTATTTGGGAGTGGTCAGTGCTATTGTGGTGGAAACGACCCTCCCGAGACTCACCTGGCCTTCCCAAACGACAGTCGTTGTGAGGTGTCAGGGAGTTTCAGGGGTGGTCGTTCGGGAGTTTCACCGACCACTCAGATGCTAATGGGCTGTGCTGGCATCAGCCGTTCCACGTAGGTCTTTCAGCTGAGCTCTTTGGGGAAGTTTTGAAAGGACTTGGTTGTAAATAGGTGAAAGGAAATGTCGCAGTCCACCTCCTCTGTTCAAAGATGGTTTCTCTATCCTGACGTGGATGGCTTCTTTAACTCCTCTTTCAAACCATCTGTCCTCTCTGTCGAGTATTTGGACATGGTCGTCCTGGAAGGAGTGGCTTTCCTCCTTGAGGTGGAGGAAAACCGCTGAGTCCTGTCCTCCAGAGTTGGCTCTTCTATGTTGGGCCATGCGCTTGTTGAGGGGCTGTTTGGTTTCCCCTATGTAGAGATCCGTGCAGGCCTCACTGCATCTGACAGCGTATAACAGATTGCTTTTCTGGCTGTGAGGGGTGGGTTTCTCCTTGTTCTGATCCAGAAATTCAACAGCTTCTATCATTGATTTGACAGGAAATGTTGATGACACACTGGGATTTTTGTTCTCCTGCTGTCACTGTCAAGTGCAGCTTAACATGAGAGGTAGCAGGATCATTCATGTGTTCATGTTTCCAGCAGACAAGGAGGAAACCTGGGAGGACTTCAGTGACTTTGATCACTGGTTCTCACTTCATCTTCTCAGTATAAAGTTCAAAGCGAGCTGGCCAGGAGTTGAACCTAGAATCTTCTGATCCGTAGTCAGACGCGTTATCCATTGCGCCACCAGCCCTGTGAAGAAGCTGCTGTGTTCATGTGTGCTTGCTGTTACAGAAAAGCCCAACAAGGTGGTGTCATTGTCAGGGGACACAATGGTGCAGTGGTCAGCACTGTGGCCTCACAGCAAGAAGGTTCAGCTCTCCTCCTATTTGGTTGCAAGGAACCTGAATCAGTCCTCAGTGGAGCCGTGCTGCTGAGGCTGAGTGAGGCTGAGTGAGGGACTGAGCAGGAGCCAGCAGGTCCAAGCAGGTTCAGGCAAACTCCCCTCAGTCCACCAACATCAAAGCAGAGGAACAGAGTTCATCTAACAACATGATTCATATCATCTCCTCTTGGAATGTTCTGGAACTACAAGTACACTTAAAATGGCCGACTTATGACAACAGAAGGAACTTTGAAGTAGATTTGATTTATTTAAGTCAGTGACAGTCATTTTTTTCAAGAACTTAGTTCAGGTAACTTGATTGTTTTACCAAGATGAGCTTTAATGTTAAAACATTGAAACAAGACCTTCATGTATTTATGATGACATCACCAATAGGAGCCTTCCCAGTCTGTCAGGGGGTAGAATTCAGTCACCACCAATGACATCAGAGTCAGAGTTCAGACATCAAAGACAGACATTAAAGCCTCTCTTATTAAAAAAAATTAAAGTGTTATATCTTTGAAAATATACTGCAATACATGAAATACTATATTTCCATGGATGGTAACCTCGTTCTTATATTCTTTAATATACTGCAATAGTAATGGACCCTCTATGACACTGTAGTGATGAATCTATCAAGGAGTAAAAATTATTATAATCAGAATTTTGAAGTCAAGTTTGAGATCAGTTTGATCCTCTCTCTCTCTCTCTCCCTCTCTCTCTCCCTCTCTCTCTCCCTCCCTCCCGCCCTCTCTCTCTCTCTCTCTCCCTCTCTCTCTCCCTCCCTCTATCTCTCTCTCTCCCTCTCTCTCTCTCCCTCCCTCTCCCTCTCTCTCTCTCAGGAGCTTTTAAATGAATATTTTAATAAAACAGAACAGGAGACTGAAGAGTGATCACTCAAACCCACAGGCTGAATGGGACATCTCTTAAAAATATTGAACCACTGAGTAAAACCATAGAAGCGCTCCTGTCTAGTCGGTGCTAACAAGTTAGCTGTTGCGTGAGTCCAGCTGTGCTGTCTAGGAATCCTGGTCAAAAGCCTCCACTCATCAAACAGCTGGTGTGTTGGTGGATCAGTGGATCCTGCTGGAAGAAGCAGGATGGAGCTCTGAATGGTTCCTGTCTCAAAGAGCTTCTCTGTGCAGCTCCCATCAGCTCCTAAAAACAGGACACCAGCAGATTCACTGTTGAACGGTGGCATTAAAATGTCTCAAAAGCTGTCCTGTCCACCATTTGTTGGTGCAAAGACATTTAAAAACACCAGTTGAACATTTTCCAAAGTTGCTCTCACCTTCTTTCAAACACCTGGAATGATTTCCTCCAAACCAAAAGAAACTGGTAAAAAAACAACAACAAAACCTCCTGGAGAATCAAACTCCAGCCTCTGCTCCAACTGGACTTGGGACTTCAAATGACCTCCATTAAAAGCCTGCCTGCATCCCCATTCACTGACTGTTGTGCTGTGGGTCTCCTGGACAAACATGGCAGGATCCTCTTGATCTCCAGGAGTTTAAAAGAGCAGCTCTTTTAAAATGGGTTCTGGCTCCATTCAGGTTTAGAGAGCTGAGACTAAAATCACACATGAATGAAAGAGGGAACCCAACAAAACAAGTCAGCGTGAAAGAGGAGCAGATTTTAAAACTCCTCATCATTTCCACCTCCAGGAGTGAAGCCTCCCAGGACCCAAGAGGCTCCAGCTGGCAGAGCTCTCACTGGTTTCTCCACCACCTCGCTAACCTGAGCTGGAGCATCTGAGAACCAAACAGTGACCCCCTTCATTCCAGAGCCGACTCCACAAACTCTGAGCCCCCACTTTACCCACAGCCAGCAGGCCTCCTCAACATTGCATGACACACGACGACTAAATTTAACACTGAAGCGTCTCATCCAGAGATCTGTGACATGAGTCTGCTGTGGAGGGTCAATCTGTCCGTCCACATTCAGATCATTAACACAGCGACTCCTAAGCACCAGTAGAGCCTGTTCATCGTCCCTGGGTGGGCTCGAACCACCAGCCTCTCGGTTAACAGCCAAGCGCACTGACCGATTGCGCCACAGAGACTCTGAGTCACTGCTTTTCATGAAGACTTTTCAGGCTAAATTTCAGTGTGTGAGGTCCACACTGCACATTTGAGGGACCATGAAGGACAGAGGAGAGTCTGACTGTCATGGTGAAAGCCTTCAGCACTAGAGCTGAAACAGCCCCCACCATCTTAACCCCCCCAGACCAAACAGGCTTCATCAGAAACAGACCCCCCTCCTAGAACATCCAGAGATCATCAGTCTGATTAATAGAACATGACAAACAATCAAGAACATGTTATTGTTTGATCAGAAGCTGAAACAATGTTTCTATGTTTGTCTGTTCTGGTCTGAATGAAAGAGGAGGTTTTCTTGGTCATGTGACGTGGATGAGAGTTCAACTAGAACTTCCTGATTCAACAGGATTTGAGTTTGTTGGGATTTTGTCAAAGCCACCAACCAAACCTCTGAGTGGTGCAGATGTCTGCTGCCTCCTCAGAGCAGACTGGAGCTCAGCCTCACTCACCTGTGGGAGCCCCAGCAGAGCCACCGTGTGATGGAGTTTCAGTTTAGGATCCAAGGTCCTGGATTGAATTGGTGTTTTGTGTTTTTAGGCCTCCTGGCACCATCAATGGTAGAGCAGAGTGGCGCAGAGGAAGCGTGCTGGGCCCATAACCCAGAGGTCGATGGATCAAAACCATCCTCTGCTAAAAGAAGAAAAATAAAATGAACCAGTGTCTTTAGAAATGTGTGTCTGTTAAAAAGAGGTTCATAAGGATTTTGTCTTCCTCCACAATCACCAACCATTGTGAGAGTTAACAACAGTCCACTTTCTGACTGAAGCAAAAGTAGACTTCAAAAGGTTTTTCTGATTCAACATAGCAGCTAAATTTCCATTTCCATTTCCTGAACAGGACAGGTTAAAAAAAAGGGAATGTCATGACTTCCTCTGTATGTTAGAATATGAACTACTAAAAATGTTCATGCCCAGTTTTAAGTTAGAATTAAACTGAAAACACAAAAACCTTCCCTCTTCAATCCTGTCACTCAGTGTTGTAAACTGTTTCAAACAAATTCTACTGTTCAACAGTTCAAGTGTTTCTAATGAAGCTGAATGTTCTCCTCTACTTTCCTCAATTGGGTTTCTTTCATGTCCTCCTGACATCAAAGACAGAATTCTAGGTACAAATAAAAACACTATCAAAGCCTCCTGATGACATCATCATCAATTCTGTCTTTGATCTGTGTCTGTCCAGCCTGTCCTGAGTGGATCCAACAATTTCCCATGGGTGACACTGTCGTGGTCTCTCTCCTGCTGTCTCCAACTCTCAGAGTGCTTCTACTGGTTTCTCTCCATCGTCCCTGTTTCTAGGCAGAGCACTGGTGAGGACTGAGGCCAGTGATGTCATCACCTCCAGCTGAGACCTGCCAGGTGGTCCTGCTTCATTCAACTCTGCTGCCTCTGCCACTGCCCTGACTGGTGAGGCTGACAGCAGGTTCTCTCTCATCTAAACTCTCTGTTTACAATGGAGGCTGAAATCCTTGTGATTGGTGGTTCAATCATCAGGTCTGTTGAACTCCCAGGTGCCATCACCTGCTGTCTTCCTGGTGCCAAAGTTGTGGACATTATTGAACGTCTCCAGGACTCATCGATCTCCACCCCTCCTGCAGGTTCTCCCTGTCTCTGTGTGGGTTCTCTCTGGTACTCCAGCTTCCTCCCACAGTCCAAAGACATCAAGAGGGTAGTGGTTACCTGGACACTCTAAATGACTGTGAGTGTGAATGGTTGTCTGTCTGTGTGTGTTGGTCCTGGGATGGACTGGTGACCCATCAAGGGTGAACCCAGGGCTGGACTGGCCACCTGGCCGATGCACATCTTTGGGCCGGCCCATAACTGTCATAATTTTTTTTTCAAAAGTGTATAGTTTTTAATCGACCGTAACGGTATCGGAGACGCGAAACGCGGCCCATTGGTTGATTTTCTTGAAGGACATTGGGCTCGTCCAATGAAATCTCTCAGCTCTCTCTCTTTCTCTTAGTCAAGCCATGCTGTTGCAATGGAAGTGGAGGAGTCAGATCAGTCAGTTGGAGACTATTTTAGTCGCCCTTCTTCCACACAGAGGACTGATTTTTTAAAGTTTCATCCTCAACAAGATTCCATAAACCCTGTCGTCCAGAGGCTCTTCGTTAGAACGGACGGCACGACGTGGAAATGGCTGACTTATTGTGGTCAACGTCATGCTTTGTTTTGTTTTGTTTGCCCTGCTTTTAGCAAGCCCAGTGATCCAAGTGTCTTCATTAGAGGCCTGACAGACTGGAGGCATGTGCACCAAAGAGTAGAGGAGCATGAGAGAGGCATGGCACAGAGGCAGTGTGCTGAGGCCTATTTTTGAAACTGCTCCAGAGCAAGAATGGCCACCTCCTTGAGGGAAGACAGCTGACAGGACACCGTGAGCAGGTTAAGAAGCAGGGCTGGACTGGGACCAAAAAATGGCCCTGGCATTTTTCATCCCTGGCAGCCCTCCATGGTTATTTACACGATATGTGTAAGCACATACCAGAGGATGTATGTGCACATTTTGAAGTTTCAAAAATTAAAATAAAGTGCAGTATTCTACATGGAAGACAGTAACCATGTTAAAAGAGTGATACTCTTTCACTACTCACAGAGACCTTCTTCTTCCACTACACGTTCCAACACCTGACGTCTCTTCTTCCCAGTCCAGCCCTGGAAGAACGCGTCGAGTTTTGGAAATTCAGCTGCTTTTCTTTTGCGGAGTCTCTCTTTTTCGGCTCCTCCTTTCTCCTTCCTCTTACTGGGCAACATTCTTCATGGCTTCTGACTGCAAGGTGGCCGCTGAGTGGTGGCACTACAACTGGATGGGTGTGTTTCTCATTTTAACACAAAAACAAACTAACCGCTGTTTCTGCGTTTTTACCAGAAATATATATTTTGAAATGCCTGCTCACACCGGCCCATCCGGCTACATCCACCAAACTTTACACACATAACATAATATAATAATATAATATAATAACCCTGAACACAAGCCCAAAGCAGTAGTTGTTTTGTTTTTCTTCATAAAGGAGGTGCACAGTCATGACTACGATATCTCTGGCAACAAACATGGAAGGGGCTTTGGGGTCTTGTGTTTCAGCTCTGTAACTTCTGGATGGCTGAAAATGTCAGAATCAGTCCTCTCACTGACATCAACCATTGGTGTGACTTTTGGTGGCTTCAGCTCAAATGAAACCAGGGAAGAGGGGCCAGACTTTGAGGAGCCCCTTAGGGTTAGTGGATGCCCCGGGACCGTGCTTGGGCCCCTTAGCACCTAGATGGCTGAAATTCCCAGCACATGCTACTCTGGGGCATCACACTATGTGTGTAAAGTTTGGTGGATGTAGCCCAAGTACAAACACCAGAACCCAGATTTGATCCTCAATTCTGCTCCAAAAGGCTCTCGGAGTGCAGAAGTCCCAGACCCTGATTTTGCCCAGTTTCACAAGGGGATAGTTTTTTCTCTTTGAACCTAGGAAGTTGAAATTTGAGTGTGTTGTTCTGTTCTCGAAGGATCGCATCTGTGGTGGTTTGACCCCCCTAAGTCCTTTCTGCTGTCCGTAAAGGGCGTGGCAAAGTCCAGTAAAGTCTTTAAATGAAGCATCATAACTGGTCAAAGTTGCTCCAAATGAGATGAGCTTTCTGGGAGGAGTTCACACCTCTGCCAGAAACCAATATTTAAAACTTTGAAGCCCCACCTCCTTCCTGAAGCCACTTCCTGTTTGGGAGGGGGTTCGAGAATTATTCCACCAGATTAGGATTTCATAAAGTTTCAGGTCTGTATCCACTGGAGAGGCCAATGAGAGCAAAAGAGCAACAGGGTCAAAGGTCAACAGGCCTCGTGTCTCAGCCAGGCCTCAAAGGGTTAAGTGAGCCTTTTGGAGCTCCTTTGAAAAAAGGCCTGACACCAATCTTGTTCAGGACCAACATGAAGAAGGATCTTTGGAACATTTTCACATCTTTAAGACCGCCTTGACTCCTTTTTATAGCAGGAGTCACTGAACAGCACAAAGCTGCTATTGCAGCCATCAGGCCTCATTTCTGATCAATTATTATTGTTGAAACAAAGCTGAATATCAATTATTGATTTTTATTGTCATCATTGTGAACACCTGATGAGAGAAACACAATAAAAACATTTGAAAAGGAAGGATCAGAGTGTTGTTGTACTGCAATACTACAGTACAGCATCAGAGACACTCAGTTATTGATTGCCTGAATGATTGATTTACCCAGAAGAGGAACAGCTTTGTTGGAGCAGTAAAAATACACACATCAGAACGACAAAGTTACATTTGAAAAGAAACTACATGACATTACCAGCACAATATCTGAAGAACAGTTAGGATCAATTTAACTGGCCAGATAGTTAGGATTTCTTTAATGATATCCTTAATGAACCCAGACATCAGAGTGGTTTGTTCCCCTCAATAATAAATCTGTAAATACAGCGTGAAGTGATGGAACTAAAAGGCCACCTCTGAGTGCAGGAGTGAGCCTCTGTGACGGATGTGACGTCAGCAGACCGCCATTAGTTTGAGTCATTGTTTATATTCTTAATGCTGATTGGTCGATCTATAATGGTGACAAATGGACTTCGTAGGTAGAATAAACATCCAGAAATTAAATGAATTTGTAGATTGTCTTATTAATCAAAAGATGAAGTATTAAAAATATTTGTTTTTTTTCCTCGGAGTGAGCGACAACTACCGGATTTTCTCACAGAAGAACGGGGCCGACTTCCACGGAAGCAGATGTTTGTAATTCCTGGGGCACTAAAATCCATTTCATATTATTCTTTATTGAACAGCGAACATTATGGAAATAAAATTTATATTTCTCGCCAGAAATGTCCTTAAAATGCTTTTTAAAAATCAAACCTATCTTGAAATGACACTCGTCCGTAATGGCGTCCTTAGCAACCAACATAGCAACAGTAGAAATGTGACACTGTAACGACTCTCTTCCGAGAGGTGAAAGATTCATCGTAATAACGAACAAACCAAAGATTAAACACAAGAACTGAGCAAAGATTATGAAAACAAAATGCATATTTCTCTCTAGAAATGTCATCAGAATGCTTTATTAAATCAAAACTATCTTGGAAGAAGGCACTTTCCTCCGAAAATGACAGGAGCGGCGGCCATGTTTTTGTTTTGAGAGGCCCGCATGAAAGAGTCACATGAGGGAAGGGGGTATGGGGTCATGGGGGGGGGGGGGGCGATCCCAGGTGACGTTGTTCAAGAGGCAGGGTTCACCCTGGACAGGTCACCAGTCCATCAGGAGAAATGAGGTGGTCGGTATCATGCAACCTAAACTAAAACATTAGTCAGGTCAAATTCAGATTAAAGCAAGAGTCTCCAGATCAAAGTCAGAATTCCTGATGATGTCATCAGGGCTTTGACAATCGCTAGAATTCTGTCTTTGATCTCAGGAGGACATGAAAGAAACACAATTGAGGAAAGTAGAAGAGAGCTTGGCAGCATGATGGTGCAGTGGTGAGCACTGTGGCCTCACAGCAAGAAGGTTCTGGGTTTGAGTCCAGGCTCGGGTGGGGAATCTTTCTGTGTAGAGCCTGCATGTTCTCCCCATGAATGCGTGGGTTCTCTCTGGTACTCCGGCTCCTTCCCACTGTCCAAAGACATGTAATTGGGGACGAGGCTGATTGGACACTCTAAATTGACCGTAGGTATGAATGTGAGTGTGAATGGTTGTTCGTCTCTGTGTGCTGACCCTGTGATGGACTGGTGACCTGTCCAGGGTGAACCCCGCCTCTGGCCTGTAGATGCTGGGATAGGCTCCAGCCCCCCTCGACCATCAATGTAGGTCTTTTGTTAATTGCATGCCACATGAAATTATTGTTGGTCAGTTTTCTAGCGACAGTCTCACAGCATCAAGACAAGAACACTTCTACTTTTAATGTTGACAGTTTGTTCAACACTAAACTTCATCCAGTACCATGTTGTCAAACACTGGAACCTCCACAGCACCTGAACAGGGACTTGAACCCTGGACCCTCACATTAAAAGTCTGATGCTCTACCGTCTGAGCTCCTCAGGCTCTTTCTACAGCATTGAGACAGGAACAGAAACACCTGTGAAGGTCAAACTGATGCTTTCTTGACTTGTTCAGTCCTCCATGTTGAAGTCCACCATGCTTTTGATTGGCTCTGATTCTCTGTGGCAAAATCCAACAAGAGGCTCCAAAAATGTCCTGAATGTCACAAGACTGCACAGGACAAGATGTTAGTTTCCTTCATGTCTGCAGTTCCTCCACTGGAAAGTAAAGTCAATGCTGCTCCTCTGCTGAAACCTGGGATCGGACCAGGGACCTTTAGATCTTCAGTCTAAGGCTCTCCCAACTGAGCTGGTTCAGTTCTGAGTGAGGGCTCTGCTTCTCTCATTTATAATCTCTTCCACTCTCACTGGACCTTAGAGAGGATTGGAGCTTCTGAAGTCCTGACACATTGAACAGTTCTCCAGGACCATTTTTGATGAAGGTCTGGATCACACCAGCCTTTTTTGTTTGTCTTCTTGCACCACCGTGCCGCCCCTACTAGTCGTCTACATATCAGTGTTCTCAGTATTGCACGAACATTCACATCAGTATTGTGCTAATATTTTATTTCCTGGCTCTTCAATCCTCCTATTATGAAGTTGATTGCTTCAGCGACCAGGAGACGTTATCATTGGCAGCTAGTTTACTATTATTGCTGCTGCTGTTGTTGGTTGTGTGTCTGTCTTCCATCCCCCTGGGCCTCTGTCTTTCTCTCTGCTTGTCTTTCACCCTCATCTTGTTCCCATCTTTTTGTCATTCCCTCCCTCCTTTCTCTCTGTCTTTTGTCTTTCCTTCTCTATATTTGTCTTCTGCTGTCTGTCCTGTCCTGCTCGCTTTCAACAACCAACCAGTCAAAGCAGACGTCCGGTTAAAAAAATATGATCAAAGAACTCTTGGTTTGATTTGGCTTGAGACATGAAGAAGATAGGATTGTTTTCCTTTCATTTTAGAAGCTTTTCCAGATTCATGAAAAGATCATCAATCAGTGCAGTATTTCAGACAGACTTCTGGTCCGTGAGGACGAGGAATCCAGCACAGATCCACAGAACTCCAACTGCCATCTTTGATGGTTCCTTTACAGTCTGTAGGGTGGAGAGATCCTCCTGAGTCTGGCTTGGAATGTTTGTCTGTGGATGTGTTGGCCCTGTGATGGACTGGTGACCTGTCCAGGGTGAACACGGCCTGTCGCCCAAAAGCTGCTGGGATAGGCTCCACCCCCTCATGACCCTGAACAGGATAAGCAGAAGACAATGGACAGAAGTCCTGACACATTGAACAGTTCTCCAGGACCATTTTTGATGAAGGTCTGGATCTCACCGGCCTTTTTTGTTTGTCTTCTTCCAGTTGCCTCAACATTGTGTGAGCCAATAATTCCACATCTGTACCAGACACACCTCTGGTTGGTGGGTTTATGGATCTTTCTGTTCTAACAGTGTCTTTTATCTTGCTTTTATCTTTTCTATCTTTTCTTTGTATCTGCATTCTGTGGTGCACGGTGGCTCTGGAAGAGCGCTCTAACTATTGTCACTGTACCCCCCCCCCTACAACGAAAATAAAAGATTCTGATTCCGATTCTGACACACACACACACACACACACACACACACGTGTATCAACATGATGTTCCGAATGTTTCACTGTCTGTGGTTGTCCAGCTCTCCTTGTCTCTTCACTGTCATTGTCAGAACTCGGAGCAGTCTTCCTCTCCAGGTGATGTCTCTGAGTGATGATGATTGCTGTCTGTTCAACCAGCTTCATTTGTTGATATCTGAGAAGGACTGAAGACAGCAAAGTGTGCTGATTGGCCAACAACCCCTCACAGGTCAAAGGTCACTGCTCTGAGGCGGACCAGTTTACTGTAACAGTGGTGGCACCATCCACTGCTGGCGCTCTCTTCAGTGCTTCTTGTTTCTGCCCTTTGTGTGTGAGCTCCTAGAGCAGCTGGTCCGCCCCCCCCCCTTTTCTTTTCTATTCCTCTAATTTATTTTTTGATTTTCTATTTTTGTAATTCATCATCGATCTCGGCTCACGGTCGCTACACTCTTGACCTCCTGTGAGCCTTGAAGAGAGAGAAGCCACCTTTGTGTTGGAGAAGAGCAGCTTAGTCCAGGCAGCCAGCAGCCTGAGACCAGAGGGTAGCCAATCAACGCGCTTCCCTTCTTCATCGAGCGAATCTCAGCGGGAGCCACGGTCGACGAGGTGGAGGCTTTGGAGGCCGTCCTCCCACCAGTTCGTTGGAGAGGCGTCGTACATCGATGGGAGAATCCAGCTGAGAACGTAAGCCGGTTACGTTGGTTTTCACCGATTCAGGCCTGGACTCCTGTCTCGCTGCCAAACTCCGCCTGACTCCGCAGAGCTGGTCAGCCTCCACTCAGTCCTCTTCATTTGGTTGGAGGTCACCATCGTTCATCCTACACACCTTTCCACCTGCCTCTTAGCCGTCTACTTGAAGCTCAGATAAATCCAGGCTAATTCATACCTGCTACTCAATATGGGCCTTAATTACTCTGCTGGAATTATCACTCTGTCTTAAGTGTTTTCTTAATTGTATTAAATCCTCTTTAATTTCCAAGAAGTCTTCCAACTCATTCATTCATGCAAGCCACTGATCCACAAGACCTCATTGATGAGCTTCAACCTGAGACTGATTGTTTCTCATTGGACGAAACACCCATTCAATGAGACTCATTGTCAGTCCATTGAAATCTACTGGTGTTCCTGGTGAGTTGATTTAACAACATGAGCTGACAGAATCTACGTTCAGGTAGGAACCACCACATCCAGGGGTCTGGACCTTTGAGCAGGCAGAGCCATCAAAGTAGCAGACTAAGCTAGCAGACATTAGCATTGAGAAGAAACTGATACCTGAGCCTACTTTTGGGTCTGGTCAAGTGATGACACAATAATATGACATCATTGTCAGACTGACGCCTGCTCAACACTGACCAAACGCCGCCCTATTGCATTGTGGGAAATTTCTGCTTGGCTCGCGTCCATCAAAACACACAAAGAAATTTCTCCAGAATTGACAGTGGATACAATTGATTCCACACTGGTTTCGGGTGCAGGTTTGGAATTTCAGACACAGTCTGTGTTTGTGTTGTTCATTCAGTGATTTTTCTTACAATTCCCAATCAAAGCCCCACATTGCTAATGAACTCAAAATGATGCTAACAGTAATGTAGTGATAGTTGCTAATAAACTAAGTGATGCTGACAGTCATGTGGTTAGAGTTTCAAGTAACCTAAAAATGATGCAGACAGTAATGTAGTAAGAGTTGCTTCGAACCTCAAAGTAATGCGTCAGTGATTTCAGAAGAATTGCTAATGATCTCAAAATGATGCGACAGTGATGTAGTGATAGTTGCTAATAAACTCAGTGATGCTGACAGTCATGTAGTAAGAGTTGCTAAAAACCACAAAATAATGCGACTGTGATGTCGGAAGAATTGCTCATGATCTCAAAATGATGCGACGGTAATCTAGTAAGAGCTGCTAATAAATTCAAAATGATGCTAACAGTAATGTAGTGAAAGTTTCGAATAACCTCAAAGTGATGCTGACAGTCATGTGGTTAGAGTTTCGAGTAACCTAAAAATGATGCGGACAGTAATGTATTAAGAGTTGCTAATAACCTCAAAATAATGCGACAGTGATTTCAGAAGAATTTCTAATGAACTCAAAATGATGCTAACAGTAACGTAGTGATAGTTGCTAATAAACTCAGTGATACTTACAATAATGTAGTAAGAGTTTCAAACTCCCTCAAAATGATGCTGACAGTCATGTAGTAAGAGTTGCTACTAAACTCAAAATAATGCGACAGTGATGTCGGAAGAGTTGCTAATGAACTCAAAATGATGCTACAGTGATGTAGTAAGAGATGCTAAAAAACTAAAAATGATGCTGACGGTAATGTCGGAAGAGTTGAAACTAACGTTAAAATGATGCTACACTGTTGTCATAAGAATTGCTAATAAACTCAAAATGATGCTAACAGTAATGTAGTAAGTGTTTCGAAATACCTCAAAGTGATGCTGACAGTCATGTAGTCAGAGTTGCTACGAACCTCAAAATAATGCGACAGTGATGTTGGAAGAATTGCTAATGGTCTCAAAATGATGCGACAGTGATGTAGCAAGAATTGCTAATGAACTCAAAATGATGCTAACTGTAATGGAATGAAAGTTTCGAATGGCCTCAAAGTGATGCTGACAGTCATGTAGTAAGAGTTGCTACAAAACTCAAAATAATGCGACAGCGATGTCGGAAGAATTGCTAATAAACTCAAAATGATGCTGACGGAAATCTAGTAAGAGCTGCTAATGATCTCAAAATGATGCTACAGTGATGTTGTAAGAATTGCTAATGATATCAAAATGATGTGACGGTCATGTAGTAAGAATTGCTAATGAACTCAAAATAATGCCAACAGTAATGTAGCGATAGTTGCTAATAAACTCAGTGATGCTTACAGTAATGTCGTAAGTGTTTCGAACTACCTCAAAGTGATGCTGACAGTCATGTAGTGATAGTTGCTAATAAACTCAGTTATGCTTACAGTAACGTAGTAAGTGTTTTGAACAACCTCAAAGTGAAGCTGACAGTCATGTAGTAAGAGTTGCTACTAACCTCAAAATAATACTACGGTGATGTCGTAAGAATTGCTAATGATATCAACATGATGTGACAGTGATGTAGTAAGAATTGCTAATGATCTCAAAATGATGCTACAGTGATGCCGGAAGAATTGCTAATGAATTCAAAAATGATGCTGACAGTAATGTAGTGATAGTTGCTAATAAACTCAAAGTGATGCTGACAGTAATTTATGAAGAGTTGCAAAAAACCTTATAATAATGACACAGTAATGTAGTAAGAGTTGCTATGAAACTAAAAATAATGCGACAGTGATGTAAGAAGAATTACTAATGATCTCAAAATGATGCGACAGTGATGTCGTCAGAATTGAGAGTCGGGGTTTTCCAAGTTGATCTCCTCCCACGCATGAATTCTCTCTGGTATCCTTCCACTTACTGCGAAGACGAGCCGTGGATGTATTGTCCTGAGCCCAGGGCTTGTCAGATACCATGACCCTCAACTAAATGTGGCAGAAACCCTGCCCTCTTCATTTAGGGCTGGAAGGTGTGAGAGACACTGGGAGCTCATCGAGGCTACGTCCTCCGCGGTCTCCTCAGGCATGCCAGCACAAGAGGAGACCGCCAACTGGCCGGGACAGGCGGTCACCGTTGTTTTTGCCGCCGCCGTGGTCGGCCTTTCTTTCTTTCTTTCCTTTTTTCACACGATCACAGGGGAGAGCGCGGACGCAGTCCCCCACTGTCAGAAATTATGCAGTTGAGATTCCCACATTTGGGGAATTCACCAGGGTCAGCACAGCCCCAGTGCAATGGCTGAGCCTCACCCGGGGAGAACCACCTTGCTGATCATGGTATCTCCCCTGCCAGGTAAGTATGACTCGCTGAGCTTAGGAACAGACATGAGCTCCAGGGACACAGCCTTCTGACTGACAGGCAGGGAGGCCGACACAGCGCCTGATCTTTCCTACCTTGTGCCAATCTGCCGCGTGCGCAGCCCCCTTTGTTTCTCACAACGATGCCGGATGTCGGATATCCCAAGCCCGGGAAGCTCAGGCACATTGAAGGTTCAGGTCTTTCAGAGTGCATTCCAAAGCCTTTTGGGAAAGGCTCCGAGAGCAGTGCCGTCAGCGGACCTCCATCCTTATCTGGAGTGCAAACGGAGCCACAACTTGACGCCCAGCGGCAGCGCGGGCGGAAATCCAGCCCCGGCCTCATGTGCAGCACTCGAGAGTTGGCCTGAAGAGCACGGGATTTGCTCCTGACAAAAGGGGAGGGGCCCGCACTGTTCCTGGAAGGCCATTGCGGCCGCAGGCTGAGGAAAAGCTGCAGTGCAGGAGGAGAACCCTGGTCCGGCTTTGGGTGGAGCAGGTGAGCGAGTGCCTGGCGGAGGCTTGTTTTATTTCCGACGAGAAATGCGGGGCATTGCACCACTCCTGGAAACACTGCAATACCAGGTTGATGCGTGGAAAGGACGGAGCAAGCTCCCGTTCCATCTCCCTGTTCCAAAAAGCAATTTAATATATGGTTCCCGGATAGGGAACGTACCAGATATTAAACTGATAAGAACAGATACTACACTTGATCTTAGCCAAAAGGCCGAGAAGCGATGCCTGTCAGCCACCCGACGTGAGAGCCAGCACCCCCGGTACAGCCAATCCCGGCCGCGGCTGTGGGCAGGAACTGCAACATTTTGGGTGGCGACACAAAATGCAGTGCCATAAACACTACATCTGGCACACTGGTTGTCCCCACTGCTATCCAAAGCAAAGGCAATCGGTGCCTTCACCCTGCTATGCTAGTGGGGCGACTCAAAGTAAAACAAAGCGGTGTTCAAAGCCACAAGCCAGCGACTCATCCTGGAGTCTGGGTTTTCCAAGTTGATCTCCTCCCACGCATGAATTCTCTGGTATCATTCCACTTACTGCGAAGACGAGCCGTGGATGTATTGTCCTGAGCCCAGGGCTTGTCAGATACCGTGACCCTCAACTAAATGTGGCAGAAACCCTGCCCTCTTCATTTAGGGCTGGAAGGTGTGAGAGATACTGGGAGCTCATCGAGGCTACGTCCTCCGCGGTCTCCTCAGGCTGGCCAGCACAAGAGGAGACCGCCAACTGGCCGGGACAGGCGGTCACCGTTGTTGCCGCCGTGGTCGGCCTTTCTTTCTTTCTTTCCTTTTTTCACACGATCACAGGGGAGAGCGCGGACGCAGTCCCCCACTGTCAGAAATTATGCAGTTGAGACTCCCACATTTGGGGAATTCACCAGGGTATC
Organism: Aulostomus chinensis; assembly: GCF_037954235.1. Taxonomy (NCBI): domain Eukaryota; kingdom Metazoa; phylum Chordata; class Actinopteri; order Syngnathiformes; family Aulostomidae; genus Aulostomus; species Aulostomus chinensis. Next base: position 50,492,094 of record NC_141320.1, on the reverse strand, counting down.
CAAAGCCCGGGAAGCTCAGCCGATGCCGTTTTCAAGGCTCACCTTGTCGCTCGGTGAACCAGCGTGGCCTCGAGCCGCATTAGAATTGCTAATGAACTCAAAATGATGCTAACAGTAATGGAGTGAAAGTTTTGAATAACCTAAAAGTGATGCTGACAGTAATGTAGTAAAAGTTGCTACGAACCTCAAAATATTGCGACAGTGATGTCGGAAGAATTGCTAATGAACTCAAAATGATGTTAACAGTAATGTAGTGATAGTTGCTAATTAACTCAGTGATGCTTAAAGTAATGTAGTCAGTGTTTCGAACAACCTCAAAGTGATGCTGACAGTCAGTTAGAAAGAGTTGCTTAAAATAATGCAACAGTAATGTAGTAAGAGTTGCTAACAACCTCAAAATAATGCGACAGTGATGTCAGAAGAATTGCTAATGAACTTAAAATGATGCTAACTTTAATGTAGTTATAGTTGCTAATCAACTCAGTGATGCTTACAGCAATGTAGTAAGTTTTTCGAATAACCTCAAAGTGATGCTGACAGTCATGTAGTAAGAGTTGCTACGAAACTCAAAATAATGCTACTGTGATGTCGTAAGAATTGCTAATAAACTCAAAATGATACTAACAGTAATGTAGTGAAAGTTTCGAATAACCTCAAAGTGATGCTGACAGTCATGTGGTTAGAGCTGCGAGTAACCTAAAAATGATGATGACAGTGATGTCGTAAGAATTGCTATTGAACTCAAAACGATGCTAACAGTCACGTGGTGATAGATGCTAATAAACTCAGTGATGCTGACAGTAATGTAGTAATAGTTGCTAATAACCTCAAAATGATGCGACAGTGATGTCGTAAGAATTGCTAATGAACTCAAAATGATGCGACAGTGATGTTGTAAGAATTGCTAATGAACTCAAAATGATGCGACAGTGATGTCAGAAGAATTGCAAATGAACTCAAAATGATGCTGACGGTAATCTAGTAAGAGTTGCTAAAAAACTCAAAGTAATGCGAAAGTGATGTCGTAAGAATTGCTAATAAACTCAAAATAATACTGACATTATTGTAGTAATAGTTGCTACGAACCTCAAAATGATGCTACCGTGATGTTCTAAGGATTTCTAACAAACTGAAAGTGATGCTGACAGTAATGTAGTGAAAGTTTCGAATAACCTCAAAGTGATGCTGACAGTCTTGTAGTAATATTTGCTACGAACCTCAAAACGATGCTACAGTGATGTAATTAAAGTTACTAATGATCTCAAAATGATGCTGAGAGTGATGTCGTAAGATTTGCGAATAACCTCAAAAAATGCTACAGTGATGTAGGAAGATTTGCTAACGACCTCAAAAACAATGCTACAGGGATGTAGGAAGAGTTGCTAATAACCTCAAAATAATGCGACAGAGATGTCGTAAGAATTGCTAATGAAATCAAAATAATGCTAACAGTAATGCAGTGAAAGATTCGAATAACCTCAATGATAATAATGAACTCAAAATGATGCTGACAGTGATGTAATGAGAGTATCTACTAATTTCAAAAAGATGCGAAAGTGATGTCATGAGAGTTGCTTCTAACCTAATAAATGATGCGAAAGTGATGTGGTGAGAGTTGCTACTATCCTCAAAATGATGCTACAGTGATGTAGTGAGAGTTTCGATGAACCTCAAAATGATGCTCCAGTGATGTACTGAGAGTTGCTGAAAACCTTAAAATGATGCTGACAGTCATGTAGTGAGAGTTGCTACTATCCTCCAAATGATGCTACAGTGATGTAGTGAGAGTTTCGATGAACCTCAAAATGATGCTCCAGTGATGTACTGAGAGTTGCTTAAAATCTCAAAATAATGCGACAGTGATGTGGTGAGAGTTGCTTCTGTCACGACCCGGCTCAGAAATCGTGACATCGAAGGAGGGAGACGCAGACTAAACGTGAAACACAACTAATAATTTATTATTAGTAACGCAAAATCAACACAAGGCAAACCATAACGTACAGTGGAGTGTGGTTATCAGTAGTGTCAGTGGTGAGTGCGAGTGTGTGCATGAGTGTACAGGGGGTGTATGTGTGCGGTGTGATGGATGCAGAGAACTAAACAAGACATAACTCAAGAAACACAACCATCGCTCCGACGTGGGCCAGGAGGAGTGAGCGAGAGACAACCGGCCAGGTTGATCGCCTGCTTTATAGCTGGGAGACGCCGGGCCCAGGTGCTCCCAATTAGTCAGCAGCTCCGCCCCATGAAGCTCGAACCTGAGAAGGGAAGGAAGTCAAAAATAATGCAACGCCCCCATGCCCGTGACCATGGGGACGTGACACTACGAACCTCAATATGATGCTCCAGTAATGTAGTGAGAGTTGCTACTAATCTAAGAAATGATGCTCCAGTGATGTAAAAAGAATTGCTACAAACCTAAGAAATGATGCAACAGTGATTTGGTGAGAGTTGCTTAAAACCTCAAAATGATGCTACAGTGATGTAGTGAGAGTTGCTACGAAGCTCAAAATGATGCTACAGTGATGTCGTAAGAGTTGCTAAAAATCTCAAAATGATGCTTCAGTGATGTTGTGAGAGTTGCTAAAAACCTCAAAATGATGCTCCAGTGATGTAGTGAGAGTTGCTTCAAACCTTAAAATGATGCTGACAGTCATGAAGTGAGAGTTGCTACTTTCCTCAAAATGATGCTACAGTGATGTAGTAAGAGTTGCTAAAAATCTCAAAATGATTCTTCAGTGATGTGGTGAGAGTTGCTAAAAACCTCAAAATGATGCTACAGTAATGTAGTGAGAGTTGCTTAAAACCTCAAAATGATGCTACAGTAATGTAGTGAGAATTGCTAAAAACCTCAAAATGATGCTGTCAGTAATGTAGTGAGAGTTGCTACGAACCTCAAAATGATGCTACAGTGATGTGGTGAGAGTTGCAAAAAACCTCAAAATGATGCTACAGTAATGTAGTGAGAGTTGCTACGAACCTCAAAATGATGCTGTCAGTAATGTAGTGAGAGTTGCTACGAACCTCAAAATGATGCTACAGTGATGTGGTGAGAGTTGCGAAAAACCTCAAAATGATGCGACAGTGATGTAGTGAGAGTTGCTACGAACCTCAAAATGATGCTAACAGTAATGTAGTGAGAGTTGCTACGAACCTCAAAATGATGCTACAGTGATGTGGTGAGAGTTGCGAAAAACCTCAAAATGATGCTACAGTAATGTAGTGAGAGTTGCGAAAAACCTCAAAATGATGCTACAGTGATGTAGTGAGAGTTGCTACTAACCTCAAAATGATGCTCCAGTGATGCAGTAAGAGTTGCTTGAAACCTTAAAATGATGCTGACAGTCATTTAGTGAGAGTTGCTACTATCCTCCAAATGATGCTACAGTGATGTAGTGAGAGTTGCTACTATCCTCCAAATGATGCTACAGTGATGTAGTGAGAGTTGCTACTATCCTCAAAATGATGCTACAGTGATGTAGTGAGAGTTGCTACCAACCTCAAAATGATGCTGATAGTGATGTAGTGAGAGTTGCTAAAAATCTCAAAATGATGCTATCAGTAATGTTGTGACAGTTGCTAAAACCTCAAACTGATGCTACAGTGATGTAGTGAGAGTTGCTACTAATCTCAAAATGATGCTGACACTCATGAAGTGGGAGTTTCAAAAATCCTCAAAATGATGCTACAGTGATGTAGTGAGAGTTGCTACTAATCTCAAAATGATGCTGACAGTGATGTCATGAGAGCTGCTACGAACCTCAAAATGATGCTAAAGTCATTTAGTGAGAGTTGCTAAAAACCTAAAAATGATACTGACAGTAATGTAGTGTGAGTTTCTGTTAACTCAAAATAATGCTACAGTGATGTAGTGAGAGTTGCTACCAACCTCAAAATGATGCTGATAGTGATGTAGTGAGAGTTGCTAAAAATCTCAAAATGATGCTATCAGTAATGTTGTGACAGGTGCTAAAACCTCAAACTGATGCTACAGTGATGTAGTGAGAGTTGCTACTAATCTCAAAATGATGCTGACACTCATGAAGTGGGAGTTTCAAAAATCCTCAAAATGATGCTACAGTGATGTAGTGAGAGTTGCTACTAATCTCAAAATGATGCTGACAGTGATGTAATGAGAGTTGCTACTAACCTAAGAAATGATGCTCCAGTGATGTGGTGAGAGTTGCTAAAAACCTCAAAATGATGATTACAGTAATGTATTGAGAGTTGCAACTCACCTAAAAATGATGCTACAGTGATGTAGTGAGAGTTGCTAAAAACCTAAGAAATGATGCTGCAGTGATGTGGTGAGAGTTGCTAAAAACCGCAAGATGATGCAACAGTAATGTCGTGAGAGTTGCTACGATGCTCAAATGATGCTACAGTGATGTAATAAGAATTGCCACTAACCAAACAAATGATGCTACAGTGATGTAGTGAGAGTTGCGAAAAACCTCAATATGATGCCACAATAATGTCGTGAGAGTTGCGACTAACCTCAAAATGATGCTGATAGTGATGTCATGAGAGTTGCTACGAACCTCAAAATGATGCTGAAGTGATGTAATGAGACTTGCTACTAACCTAAGAAAGGATGCTACAGTGATGTGGTGAGAGTTCTACGAACCTCAAAATGATGCTGACAGTAATGTAGTGAGAATTGCTACGAACCTTTAAATGATTCGACAGTGGTGTAGTAAGAGTTACTACTATCCTCAAAATGATGCTTCAGTGATGTAGTAAGAGTTGCTACTACCCTAAGAAATGATGCTCCAGTGATGTGGTGAGAGTTGCTAAAAACCTCAAAATGATGCTGACAGTAATGTAGTGAGAGTTTCTGCTAAACTCAAAATAAGGCTACAGTGATGTAGTGAGAGTTTCAACTATTCTCAAAATGATTCTTCAGTGATGTAGTGAGAGTTGCTACTAATCTCAAAATGATGTTACACTGATGTGGTGAGAGTTCTACGAACCTCAAAATGATGCTCAAGTGATGTAATGACAGTTGCTACTAATTTAAAAATGATGCAAAAGTGATGTCATGAGAGTTGCTACGAACCTCAAAATGATGCTGAAGTGATGTAATGAGACTTGCTACTAACCTAAGAAAGGATGCTACAGTGATGTGGTGAGAGTTCTACGAACCTCAAAATGATGCTGACAGTAATGTAGTGAGAATTGCTACGAACCTTTAAATGATTCGACAGTGGTGTAGTAAGAGTTACTACTATCCTCAAAATGATGCTTCAGTGATGTAGTAAGAGTTGCTACTACCCTAAGAAATGATGCTCCAGTGATGTGGTGAGAGTTGCTAAAAACCTCAAAATGATGCTGACAGTAATGTAGTGAGAGTTTCTGCTAAACTCAAAATAAGGCTACAGTGATGTAGTGAGAGTTTCAACTATTCTCAAAATGATTCTTCAGTGATGTAGTGAGAGTTGCTACTAACCTCAAAATGATGTTACACTGATGTGGTGAGAGTTCTACGAACCTCAAAATGATGCTCAAGTGATGTAATGACAGTTGCTACTAATTTAAAAATGATGCTAAAGTGATGTAATGAGAGTTGCTCCGAACCTAAGAAATGATGCGACAGTGATGTAGTGAGAGTTACTAGGAAGCTCAAATTGATGCTGACAGTAATGTAGTGAGAGTTGCTTAAAACCTAAAAATTGATGCTAAAGTCATGGAGTGAGAGTTGCTACGAACCTCAAAATGATGCAGTGATGAAGTAAGAGTTGACACTATCCTCAAATTGATGCTTACAGTAATGTAGTGAGAGTTTCTTCTTAACTGAAAATAAAGCTACAGTAATGTAGTGAGAGTTTCTTCTTAACTGAAAATAAAGCTACAGTGATGTAGTGAGAGTTTCTTCTTAACTGAAAATAAAGCTACAGTGATGTAGTGAGAGTTTCTTCTCACATAAGAAATGATAATCAAGTGATGTAATGAGAGATGCTACGAACCTAAGAAATGATGCTACAGTGTTGTAGTGAGAGTTGCAACTAATGTCAAAATGATGCTAAAGTGATGTAATGAGAGTTGCTAATAACCTCAAAATGATGCTACAGTGATGTAGTAAGAGTTGCTCATGACATCAAAATGATGCTACAGTGATGTGGTGAGAGTTGATAGTAATTTCAAAATCATGCCAAAGTGATGTAATGAGAGTGGCTACTTACTTAAGAAATGATGCTACAGTGATGTGGTGAGAGTTGCTACGAACCTAAAAAATGATGCTAAAGTGATGCAGTAAGAGTTGCTTAAAACCTTAAAATGATGCTGACAGTCATGTAGTGAGAGTTGCTTAAAATCTCAAAATGATGCGACAGTGATGTGGTGAGAGTTGCTACTATCCTTCAAATGATGCTACAATGATGTAGTGAGAGTTGCTTAAAATCTCAAAATGATGTGACAGTGATGTGGTAATAGTTTCAAAAAACTCAAAATGATGCTCCAGTGATGTAGTCAGAGTTGCTACGAACCTCAAAATGATGCTGACAGTCATGAAGTGAGATTTGCTACTATCCTCAAAATGATGCTACAGTGATGTGGTGAGAATTGCTAAAAATCTCATAATGATGCGAAAGTGATGTGATGAGAGTTGCTCAAAACCTCAAATGATGCTGTCAGTAATGTAGTGAGAGTTGCTACGAACCTCAAAATGATGCTCCAGTGATGTAGTGAGAGTTGCTACGAACCTCAAAATGATGCTACAGTAATGTAGTAGGAGTTACTAAAAATCTAAAAATGATGCTGAAGTGATGGGGGGAGAGTTGCTAAAATCCTCAAAATGATGCTACAGGATGTAGTGAGAGTTGCCACAAACCTCAAAATGATGCTACAGTAATGTAGTGAGAGTTGCTACGAAGCTCAAAATGATGCAACAGTAATGTGGTGAGAGTTGCTTAAAACCTCAAAATGATGCTACGGTAATGTGGTGAGAGTTGCTTAAAACCTCAAAATGATGCTACAGTGATGTAGTGAGAGTTGCTACGGACCTGAAAATGATGCTCCAGTGATGCAGTAAGAGTTGCTTAAAACCTCAAAATGATTCTACAGTGATGTGGTGAGAGTTTCTTAAAATCTCAAAATGATGCGACAGTGATGTGGTAAGAGTTGCGAAAGACCTCAAAATGATGCTGACAGTAATGTGGTGAGAGTTGCTAAAAATCTCAAATGATGCAACAGTGATGTAGAGAGAGTTGCTTAAAATCTCAAATGATGCAACAGTGATGTAGAGAGAGTTGCTACGATCCTCAAAATGATGCTACAGTAATGTATTAGGTTGCTAAAACCTCAAAATGATGCTACAGTGATGTAGTGAGAGTTGCTACGAACGTCAAAATGATGCTCCAGTGATGTGGTAAGAGTTGCTAAAAACCTCAAAATGATGCTAAAGTGATGTGGTGAGAGTTGCTAAAATCCTCAAAATGATGCTACAGTGATGTAGTGAGAGTTGCCACGAACCTCAAAATGATGCACCAGTAATGTAGTGAGAGTTGCTCCGAACCTAAAAATGATGCGACAGTAATGTGGTAAGAGTTGCTAAAAATCTCAAAATGATGCTAAAGTGATGTGGTGAGAGTTGAAAAAAAAAATCAAAATGATGCTGTCAGTAATGTAGTGAGAGTTGCTTCGACCCTCAAAATGATGCTACAGTGATGTAGTGAGAGTTGCTAAAAACCTCAAAATGATGCTACAGTGATACAGTGAGAGTTGCTACTCATCGAAGAAATGATGCTAAAGTGATGTAGTGAGAGTTGCTTCAAATCTCAAAATGATGCTACAGTGATGTGGTGAGAGTTTCTTAAAATCTTAAAATGATACGACAGTGATATGGTGAGAGTTGCTACTATCCTCCAAATGATGCTACAGTGATGTTGTGAGAGTTGCTTAAGATCTCAAAATGATGCGACAGTGATGTGGTGAGAGTTGCTACGATCCTCCAAATGATGCTACAGTGATGTAGTGAGAGTTGCTTAAAATCTCAAATGATGCTACAGTGATGTAGTGAGAGTTGCTACGGACCTCAAAATGATGCTCCAGTGATGCAGTAAGAGTTGCTTAAAACCTCAAAATGATGCTGACAGTAATGTAGTGAGAGTTGTTAAGAACCTCAAAATGATGCTACAGTGATGTGGTAAGAGTTGCTACGAACCTCAAAATGATTCCACAGTGATGTAGAGAGAGTTGCTATGATCCTCAAAATGATGCTACAGTAATATATTAGGTTGCTAAAAACCTCAAAATGATGCTACAGTGATGTAGTGAGAGTTGCTACGATCCTCAAAATGATGCTACAGTAATGTATTCGGTTGACTAAAAACCTCAAAATGATGCTCCAGTGATGCAGTAAGAGTTGCTTAAAACCTTTAAAAATGATGCTGACAGTCATGTAGTGACAGTTGCTACTATCCTCCAAATGATGCTACAGTGATGTCGTGACAGTTGCTAAAAATCTCAAAATGATGTGACAGTGATGTGGTAATAGTTTCAAAAAACTCAAAATGATGCTCCAGTGATGTAGTAAGAGTTGGTACGAACCTCAAAATGATGCTGACAGTCATGAAGTGAGATTTGCTACTATCCTCAAAATGATGCGACAGTGATGTAGGAAGAGTTGCTAAAAACCTCAAAATGATGCTGCAGTGATGTAGTGAGAGTTGCTACTAATCTAAGAAATGATGCTAAAGTGATGTGTTGAGAGTTGCTTCAAATCTCAAAATGATCCTCCAGTGATGCAGTAAGAGTTGCTTAAAACCTTAAAATGATGCCACAGTGATGTGGTGAGAGTTGCTACTAACCTAAAAAATGATGCTACAGTCATGTAGTGAGAGTTGCTAAAAACCTCAAAATGATGCTGACAGTGATGTAATGAGAGTTGCTACTAACCTAAGAAATTATGCCACAGTGATGGGGTGAGAGTTGCTACTAATCTCAAAATGATGCTAAAGTGATGTAATGAGAGTTGCTACTAACCTAAGAAATGATGCTACAGTGATGTAGTGATAGTTGCTAAAAACCTAAAAATGAGGCTCCAGTAATGTCGTAAGAGTTGCTACTATCCTCAAAATGATGCTAAAGTTATATGGTGAGAGTTGCTACTAATCTCAAAATGATGCTGAAAGTGATGTCGTGAGAGTTTCTACGAACCTCAAAATGATGCTACAGTGATGTGGTGAGAGTTGCTACAAACCTAAGAAATGATGCCACTGTGATGTAGTGATAGTTGCTACTAATCTCAAAATGATGCTAAAGTGATGTTGTGAGAGTTGCTATGTACCTAAGAAATGATGCTACAGTGATGTGGTGAGAATTGTTACCGACCTCAAAATGATGCTAGAGTGATGTGGTGAGAGTTGCTACTAATCTCAAAATGATGCTAAAGTGATGTTGCGAAAGTTGCTATGTACCTAAGAAATGAAGCTACAGTGATGTGGTGAGAGTTGTTACCGACCTCAAAATGATGCAAGAGTGATGTCGTGAGAGTTGCTACTAACCTAAAAATGATGCTTACAGTGATGTCGTGAGAGTTGCTACTATCCTCAAAATGATGCTGAAAGTGATGAAGTGAGAGTTGCAACAAACCTCAAAATGATGGTGACAGTCATGTAGTGAGAGTTGCTACGAACCTCAAAATGATGCTACAGTAATGTGGTGAGAGTTGCTTAAAACCTCAAAATGATGGGACAGTGATGTAGTGAGAGTTGCTACGGACCTGAAAATGATGCTCCAGTGATGCAGTAAGAGTTGCTTAAAACCTCAAAATGATGCTACAGTGATGTGGTGAGAGTTTCTTAAAATCTCAAAATGATGCGACAGTGATGTGGTAAGAGTTGCGAAAGACCTCAAAATGATGCTGACAGTAATGTGGTGAGAGTTGCTAAAAATCTCAAAATGATGCTAAAGTGATATAGTGAGAGTTGCTATGAACCTCAAAATGATGCTCCAGTGATGTGGTGAGAGTTGCTACTATCCTCCAAATGATGCTACAGTGATGTAGTGAGAGTTGCTTAAAATCTCAAATGATGCAACAGTGATGTAGTGAGAGTTGCTACGATCCTCAAAATGATGCTACAGTAATGTATTAGGTTGCTAAAACCTCAAAATGATGCTACAGTGATGTAGTGAGAGTTGCTACGAACGTCAAAATGATGCTCCAGTGATGTAGTAAGAGTTGCTTAAAACCTTAAAATGATGCTGACAGTCATGTAGTGAGAGTTGCTACTATCCTCAAAATGATGCTAAAGTGATGTGATGAGAGTTGCTAAAAATCTCAAAATGATGCTGTAAGTAATGAAGTGAGACTTGCTACGAACCTCAATAATGCTACAGTAATGTTGTAAGTGTTGCTAAAAATCTCAAAATGATGCTAAAGTGATGTGGTGAGAGTTGCTAAAATCCTCAAAATGATGCGACAGTGATGTAGTGAGAGTTGCCACGAACCTCAAAATGATGCACCAGTAATGTAGTGAGAGTTGCTCCAAACCTCAAAATGATGAGACAGTAATGTGGAAAGAGTTGCTAAAAATCTCAAAATGATGCTAAAGTGATGTGGTGAGAGTTGGAAAAAAAATCAAAATGATGCTGTCAGTAATGTAGTGAGAGTTGCTACGACCCTCAAAATGATGCTACAGTGATGTAGTGAGAGTTGCTAAAAACCTCAAAATGATGCTACAGTGATACAGTGAGAGTTGCTACTCATCGAAGAAATGATGCTAAAGTGATGTAGTGAGAGTTGCTTCATATCTCAAAATGATGCTACAGTGATGTGGTGAGAGTTTCTTAAAATCTTAAAATGATGCGACACTGATATGGTGAGAGTTTCTACTATGATCCAAATGATGCTACAGTGATGTAGTGAGAGTTGCTTAAAATCTCAAATGATGCAACAGTGATGTAGTGAGAGTTGCTACGGACCTCAAAATGATGCTCCAGTGATGCAGTAAGAGTTGCTTAAAACCTCAAAATGATGCTGACAGTCATGTAGTGAGAGTTGTTAAGAACCTCAAAATGATGCTACAGTGATGTGGTGAGAGTTGATAGTAATTTCAAAATCATGCCAAAGTGATGTAATGAGAGTTGCTACTTACTTAAGAAATGATGCTACAGTGATGTGGTGACAGTTGCTACGAACCTCAAAATGATGCTACAGTGATGTATTAGGTTGCTAAAAACCTCAAAATGATGCTACAGTGATGTAGTGAGAGTTGCTACGATCCTCAAAATGATGCTACAGTAATGTATTCGGTTGACTAAAAACCTCAAAATGATGCTCCAGTGATGCAGTAAGAGTTGCTTAAAACCTTTAAAAATGATGCTGACAGTCATGTAGTGAGAGTTGCTACTATCCTCCAAATGATGCTACAGTGATGTCGTGATAGTTGCTAAAAATCTCAAAATGATGTGACAAGGATGTGGTAATAGTTTCAAAAAACTCAAAATGATGCTCCAGTGATGTAGTAAGAGTTGCTACGAACCTCAAAATGATGCTGACAGTCATGAAGTGAGATTTGCTACTATCCTCAAAATGATGCTACAGTGATGTAGGAAGAGATGCTAAAAACCTCAAAATGATGCTGCAGTGATGTAGTGAGAGTTGCTACTAATCTAAGAAATGATGCTACAGTGATGTGGTGAGAGTTGCTACTAACCTCAAAATGATGGTGACAGTCATGTAGTGAGACTTGCTGCTAACCTTAAAATGATGCTGACAGTGATGTCGTGAGAGTTTCTTCGAACCTCAAAATGATGCTACAGTGATGTAATGAGAGTTGCTGAAAACCTAAGAAATGATGCCACTGTGATGTGGTGAGAGTTGCTACAAACCTAAGAAATGATGCCACAGTGATGTAGTGATAGTTGCTAAAAACCTAAAATTGAGGCTCCAGTAATGTCGTGAGAGTTGCTACTATCCTCAAAATGATGCTAAAGTTATATGGTGAGAGTTGCTACTAATCTCAAAATGATGCTGAAAGTGATGTCGTGAGAGTTTCTACGAACCTCAAAATGATGCTACAGTGATGTGGTGAGAGTTGCTACAAACCTAAGAAATGATGCCACTGTGATGTAGTGATAGTTGCTACTAATCTCAAAATGATGCTAAAGTGATGTTGTGAGAGTTGCTATGTACCTAAGAAATGATGCTACAGTGATGTGGTGAGAATTGTTACCGACCTCAAAATGATGCTAGAGTGATGTGGTGAGAGTTGCTACTAATCTCAAAATGATGCTAAAGTGATGTTGTGAAAGTTGCTATGTACCTAAGAAATGATGCTAGTGATGTGGTGAGAGTTGTTACCGACCTCAAAATGATGCAAGAGTGATGTCGTGAGAGTTGCTACTAACCTAAAAATGATGCTTACAGTGATGTCGTGAGAGTTGCTACTATCCTCAAAATGATGCTGAAAGTGATGAAGTGAGAGTTGCTACAAACCTCAAAATGATGGTGACAGTCATGTAGTGAGAGTTGCTACGAACCTCAAAATGATGCTACAGTAATGTGGTGAGAGTTGCTTAAAACCTCAAAATGATGCGACAGTGATGTAGTGAGAGTTGCTACGGACCTGAAAATGATGCTCCAGTGATGCAGTAAGAGTTGCTTAAAACCTCAAAATGATGCTACAGTGATGTGGTGAGAGTTTCTTAAAATCTCAAAATGATGCGACAGTGATGTGGTAAGAGTTGCGAAAGACCTCAAAATGATGCTGACAGTAATGTGGTGAGAGTTGCTAAAAATCTCAAAATGATACTAAAGTGATATAGTGAGAGTTGCTACGAACCTCAAAATGATGCTCCAGTGATGTGGTGAGAGTTGCTACTATCCTCCAAATGATGCTACAGTGATGTAGTGAGAGTTGCTTGAAATCTCAAATGATGCAACAGTGATGTAGTGAGAGTTGCTACGATCCTCAAAATGATGCTACAGTAATGTATTAGGTTGCTAAAACCTCAAAATGATGCTACAGTGATGTAGTGAGAGTTGCTACGAACGTCAAAATGATGCTCCAGTGATGTAGTAAGAGTTGCTTAAAACCTTAAAATGATGCTGACAGTCATGTAGTGAGAGTTGCTACTATCCTCAAAATGATGCTAAAGTGATGTGATGAGAGTTGCTAAAAATCTCAAAATGATGCTGTAAGTAATGAAGTGAGACTTGCTACGAACCTCAATAATGCTACAGTAATGTTGTAAGTGTTGCTAAAAATCTCAAAATGATGCTAAAGTGATGTGGTGAGAGTTGCTAAAATCCTCAAAATGATGCTACAGTGATGTAGTGAGAGTTGCCACGAACCTCAAAATGATGCACCAGTAATGTAGTGAGAGTTGCTCCAAACCTCAAAATGATGAGACAGTAATGTGGTAAGAGTTGCTAAAAATCTCAAAATGATGCTAAAGTGATGTGGTGAGAGTTGAAAAAAAAAATCAAAATGATGCTGTCAGTAATGTAGTGAGAGTTGCTTCGACCCTCAAAATGATGCTACAGTGATGTAGTGAGAGTTGCTAAAAACCTCAAAATGATGCTACAGTGATACAGTGAGAGTTGCTACTCATCGAAGAAATGATGCTAAAGTGATGTAGTGAGAGTTGCTTCATATCTCAAAATGATGCTACAGTGATGTGGTGAGAGTTTCTTAAAATCTTAAAATGATGCGACACTGATATGGTGAGAGTTTCTACTATCCTCCAAATGATGCGACAGTGATGTAGTGAGAGTTGCTTAAAATCTCAAATGATGCTACAGTGATGTAGTGAGAGTTGCTACGGACCTCAAAATGATGCTCCAGTGATACAGTAAGAGTTGCTTAAAACCTCAAAATGATGCTGACGGTCATGTAGTGAGAGTTGTTAAGAACCTCAAAATGATGCTAAAGTGATGTGGTGAGAGTTGATAGTAATTTCAAAATCATGCCAAAGTGATGTAATGAGAGTTGCTACTTACTTAAGAAATGATGCTACAGTGATGTGGTGAGAGTTGCTACGAACCTCAAAATGATGCTAAAGTAATGTGGTGAGAGTTGCTACGAACCTCAAAATGATTCTACAGTGATGTAGTGAGAGTTGCTACGATCCTCAAAATGATGCAACAGTAATGTATTAGGTTGCTAAAAACCTCAAAATGATGCTACAGTGATGTAGTGAGAGTTGCTACGATCCTCAAAATGATGCTACAGTAATGTATTCGGTTGACTAAAAACCTCAAAATGATGCTCCAGTGATGCAGTAAGAGTTGCTTAAAACCTTTAAAAATGATGCTGACAGTCATGTAGTGAGAGTTGCTACTATCCTCCAAATGATGCTACAGTGATGTCGTGAGAGTTGCTAAAAATCTCAAAATGATGTGACAAGGATGTGGTAATAGTTTCAAAAAACTCAAAATGATGCTCCAGTGATGTAGTAAGAGTTGCTACGAACCTCAAAATGATGCTGACAGTCATGAAGTGAGATTTGCTACTATCCTCAAAATGATGCTACAGTGATGTAATGAGAGTTGCTAAAAACCTCAAAATGATGCTGCAGTGATGTAATGAGAGTTGCTAAAAACCTAAGAAATGATGCCACTGTGATGTAGTGAGAGTATCTACTAATCTCAAAATGATGCTAAAGTGATGTTGTGACAGTTGCTATGTACCTAAGAAATGATGCTACAGTGATGTGGTGAGAGTTGTTACCGACCTCAAAATGATGCTAGAGTGATGTGGTGAGAGTTGCTACGAATCTCAAAATTATGCTAAAGTGATGTTGTGAAAGTTGCTATGTACCTAAGAAATGATGCTACAGTGATGTGGTGAGAGTTGTTACCGACCTCAAAATGATGCTAGAGCGATGTCGTGAGAGTTGCTACTAACCTAAAAATGATGCTTACAGTGATGTCGTGAGAGTTGCTACTATCCTCAAAATGATGCTGAAAGTGATGAAGTGAGAGTTGCTACAAACCTCAAAATGATGGTGACAGTCATGTAGTGAGAGTTGCTTAAAACCTCAAAATGATGCTCCAGTGATGCAGTAAGAGTTGCTTAAAACCTCAAAATAATGCTACAGTGATGTGGTGAGAGTTTCTTAAAATCTCAAAATGATGCGACAGTGATGTGGTAAGAGTTGCGAAAGACCTCAAAATGATGCTCCAGTGATGTAGTAAGAGTTGCTACGAACCTCAAAATGATGCTGACAGTCATGAAGTGAGATTTGCTACTATCCTCAAAATGATGCTACAGTGATGTAGGAAGAGTTGCTAAAAACCTCAAAATGATGCTGCAGTGATGTAGTGAGAGTTGCTACTAATCTAAGAAATGATGGTAAAGTGATGTGGTGAGAGTTGCTTCAAATCTCAAAATGATGCTCCAGTGATGCAGTAAGAGTTGCTTAAAACCTTAAAATGATGCCACAGTGATGTGGTGAGAGTTGCTATTAACCTAAAAAATGATGCTACAGTCATGTAGTGAGAGTTGCTAAAAACCTCAAAATGATACTGACAGTGATGTAATGAGAGTTGCTACTAACCTAAGAAATGATGCCACAGTGATGGGGTGAGAGTTGCTACTAATCTCAAAATGATGCTAAAGTGATGTAATGAGAGTTGCTACTAACCTAAGAAATGATGCTACAGTGATGTGGTGAGAGTTGCTACTAACCTCAAAATGATGGTGACAGTCATGTAGTGAGACTTGCTGCTAACCTTAAAATGATGCTGACAGTCATGTAGTGAGAGTTTCTTCGAACCTCAAAATGATGCTACAGTGATGTAATGAGAGTTGCTAAAAACCTAAGAAATGATGCCACTGTGATGTAGTGAGAGTTGCTACTAATCTCAAAATGATGCTAAAGTGATGTTGTGACAGTTGCTATGTACCTAAGAAATGATGCTACAGTGATGTGGTGAGAGTTGTTACCGACCTCAAAATGATGCTAGAGTGATGTGGTGAGAGTTGCTACGAATCTCAAAATTATGCTAAAGTGATGTTGTGAAAGTTGCTATGTACCTAAGAAATGATGCTACAGTGATGTGGTGAGAGTTGTTACCGACCTCAAAATGATGCTAGAGCGATGTCGTGAGAGTTGCTACTAACCTAAAAATGATGCTTACAGTGATGTCGTGAGAGTTGCTACTATCCTCAAAATGATGCTGAAAGTGATGAAGTGAGAGTTGCTACAAACCTCAAAATGATGGTGACAGTCATGTAGTGAGAGTTGCTTAAAACCTCAAAATGATGCTCCAGTGATGCAGTAAGAGTTGCTTAAAACCTCAAAATAATGCTACAGTGATGTGGTGAGAGTTTCTTAAAATCTCAAAATGATGCGACAGTGATGTGGTAAGAGTTGCGAAAGACCTCAAAATGATGCTCCAGTGATGTAGTAAGAGTTGCTACGAACCTCAAAATGATGCTGACAGTCATGAAGTGAGATTTGCTACTATCCTCAAAATGATGCTACAGTGATGTAGGAAGAGTTGCTAAAAACCTCAAAATGATGCTGCAGTGATGTAGTGAGAGTTGCTACTAATCTAAGAAATGATGGTAAAGTGATGTGGTGAGAGTTGCTTCAAATCTCAAAATGATGCTCCAGTGATGCAGTAAGAGTTGCTTAAAACCTTAAAATGATGCCACAGTGATGTGGTGAGAGTTGCTATTAACCTAAAAAATGATGCTACAGTCATGTAGTGAGAGTTGCTAAAAACCTCAAAATGATACTGACAGTGATGTAATGAGAGTTGCTACTAACCTAAGAAATGATGCCACAGTGATGGGGTGAGAGTTGCTACTAATCTCAAAATGATGCTAAAGTGATGTAATGAGAGTTGCTACTAACCTAAGAAATGATGCTACAGTGATGTGGTGAGAGTTGCTACTAACCTCAAAATGATGGTGACAGTCATATAGTGAGACTTGCTGCTAACCTTAAAATGATGCTGACAGTCATGTAGTGAGAGTTTCTTCGAACCTCAAAATGATGCTACAGTGATGTAATGAGAGTTGCTACAAACCTAAGAATTGATGCCACAGTGATGTAGTGATAGTTGCTAAAAACCTAAAAATGAGGCTCCAGTAATGTCGTGAGAGTTGCTACTATCCTCAAAATGATGCTAAAGTAATATGGTTAGAGTTGCTACTAATCTCAAAATGATGCTGAATGTGATGTCGTGAGAGTTTCTACGAACCTCAAAATGATGCTACAGTGATGTAATGAGAGTTGCTACAAACCTAAGAAATGATGCCACTGTGATGTCGTGAGAGTTGCTACTAATCTCAAAATGATGCTAAAGTGATGTGGTGAGAGTTGTTACCGACCTCAAAATGATGCTACAGTGATGTAGTGAGAGTTGCTACGGACCTGAAAATGATGCTCCAGTGATGCAGTAAGAGTTGCTTAAAACCTCAAAATGATGCTACAGTGATGTGGTGAGAGTTTCTTAAAATCTCAAAATGATGCGACAGTGATGTGGTAAGAGTTGCGAAAGACCTCAAAATGATGCTGACAGTAATGTGGTGAGAGTTGCTAAAAATCTCAAAATGATGCTAAAGTGATATAGTGAGAGTTGCTTCGAACCTCAAAATGATGCTCCAGTGATGTGGTGAGAGTTGCTACTATCCTCCAAATGATGCGACAGTAATGTGGTAAGAGTTGCTAAAAATCTCAAAATGATGCTAAAGTGATGTGGTGAGAGTTGAAAAAAAAAATCAAAATGATGCTGTCAGTAATGTAGTGAGAGTTGCTACGACCCTCAAAATGATGCTACAGTGATGTAGTGAGAGTTGCTAAAAACCTCAAAATGATGCTACAGTGATACAAAGAGAGTTGCTACTCATCTAAGAAATGATGCTACAGTGATGTAGTGAGAGTTGCTTCAAATCTCAAAATGATGCTACAGTGATGTAGTGAGAGTTGCTTAAAATCTCAAATGATGCTACAGTGATGTAGTGAGAGTTGCTACGGACCTCAAAATGATGCTCCAGTGATGCAGTAAGAGTTGCTTAAAACCTCAAAATGATGCTGACAGTAATGTAGTGAGAGTTGTTAAGAACCTCAAAATGATGCTACAATGATGTGGTGAGAGTTGATAGTAATTTCAAAATCATGCCAAAGTGATGTAATGAGAGTTGCTACTTACTTAAGAAATGATGCTACAGTGATGTAGTGAGAGTTGCTACGAACCTCAAAATGATGCTAAAGTAATGTGGTGAGAGTTGCTACGAACCTCAAAATGATTCTACAGTGATGTTGTGAGAGTTGCTACGATCCTCAAAATGATGCTACAGTAATGTATTAGGTTGCTAAAAACCTCAAAATGATGCTCCAGTGATGCAGTAAGAGTTGCTTAAAACCTTTAAAAATGATGCTGACAGTCATGTCGTGAGAGTTGCTACTATCCTCCAAATGATGCTACAGTGATGTCGTGAGAGTTGCTAAAAATCTCAAAATGATGTGACAGTGATGTAGGAAGAGTTGCTAAAAACCTCAAAATGATGCTGCAGTGATGTAGGAAGAGTTGCTAAAAACCTCAAAATGATGCTGCAGTGATGTAGTGACAGTAGCTTCTAATCTCAGAAATGATGCTAAAGTGATGTGGTGAGAGTTGCTTCAAATCTCAAAATGATGCTCCAGTGATGCAGTAAGAGTTGCTTAAAACCTTAAAATGATGCCACAGTGATGTGGTGAGAGTTGCTAAAAACCTCAAAATGATGCTACAGTGCTACAGTGATGTAATGAGAGTTGCTACAAACCTAAGAAATGATGCTACAGTGATGTGGTGAGAGTTGCTACTAATCTCAAAATGATGCTAAAGTGATGTTGTGAAAGTCGCTATGTACCTAAGAAATGATGCTCCAGTGATGTGGTGAGAGTTGTTACCGACCTCAAAATGATGCTAGAGTGATGTCGTGAGAGTTGCTACTAACCTAAAAATGATGCTTACAGTGATGTCGTTAGAGTTGCTACTATCCTCCAAAATGATGCTTCAGTAATGTAGTGAGAGTTGCTACTATCCTCAAAATGATGCTGAAAGTGATGAAGTGAGAGTTGCTACAAACCTCAAAAGGATGCTGACAGTGATGTAGTGAGAGTTGCTAAAAACCTGAAAATGATGCTACAGTGATGTGGTGAAAGTTGCTACTAATCTCAAAATGATGCGAAAGTAATGTAATGAGAGTTGCTACTAACCTAAGAAATGATGCTACAGTAATGTAGTGAGTGTTACTACTAAATTAAAAATGATGGTGACAGTCATGTAGTGAGACTTGCTACTAACCTTAAAATGATGCTGACAGTGATGTCGTGAGAGTTTCTACGAACCTCAAAATGATGCTACAGTGATGTAATGAGAGTTGCTACTAACCTAAAAATGAGGCTCCAGTGATGTCGTGAGAGTTGCTACTATCCTCAAAATGATGCTAAAGTAATATAGTGAGAGTTGCTACGAACCTAAAAATGATGCTACAGTGATGTAATGAGAGTTGCTACTAACCTAAGAAATGATGCTACAGTGATGTCGTGAGAGTTGCTACTAACCTGAAAATGATGCTACAGTGATGTCGTGAGAGTTGCTCCAAACCTAAAAAATGATGGTGACCGTCATGTAGTGAGAGTTGCTAAAAACCTCAAAAGGATACTGACAGTAATGTAGTATCCTTGCTAAAAACCTGAAAATGATGCTGACAGTGATGTAATGAGAGTTTCTATGAACCTAAGAAATGATGCTACAGTGATGTAGTGAGAGTTGCTACTATCCTCCAAATGATGCTGACAGTCATGTGAGCTTCATCAAGACCCAGGCCACTATTTGTGGTCATGCATCATTGTAGCTGACCAATGGTCCAACTTCATCAGTCAGTCAGTCAGAGACATTAGCATTTGTCGGCCTGGCCTGCTGCCAAAGACTAACACTGCTTTAGTTGATTTACCTGTGCAGCCATGTCACACTCCTCTCGGCCACCTCCACGGTCAGACGCCAGGTTAAACCAGCCAATGGCGTAAGAATCACTCTCAGAATCTGAAGCGCTCGTAGCTGCAGGGTTTTTCCACACAGCTTCTGTTGAGAGACAAAGTCCATCACTTGATTAACTCTCACCAACAGAAATGTGCAGTTTTCCACTCAGGACAGCTGCTGCATGCTGCTGTTTGTAAAAAGAAGGTCCAGTGGATCCGTTCAGTTCTACATTATTCAGCAGAGAGATGTCACCATTGAATAATGACCATATTTCCTAAAATTATAGCTCAACCACAGAGGGACCAGGCTACTAGAATGACCTCTGTTTACTAGAAGTGCTTCTCCTATGGTGGTGAACTCCTCAGCTGTCAGTGGAGTCAAATCTGTCTTAGAGAGGCCAGAGGTTCCCACACTGGTTCCCTCTCATCATGCAGCCCTGACAGCTGTGTGTGCTGTTCCAGCGTGTTGGCACCTCACTGATGAGTTTCAGGGTTGGCCCTCCCATCTGTTGCTACACCTGAGCCAGCTTCTCCTTGGCTGTAGTGCTGATCTGAAGGATGTGACAGTGTTCCTGGCTTTGTGTCTGATGATGGAAGTGGGGATCTGATCACAGGATTTTCTGACTCCTACATTCAGACGATGTGCAGTGCAGACTGAGTGGTGAATTTGGAGCTGTCTAGTGGATGCTGTCATGTTTGGTGCTGCGTCGCTCACAAGACACTTGACTTTGTTGGTGATGGCCCAGTCCTCCATCAGGCCTCTTTGGACTGGGGCCAAACTGTCAGCAGGGTGACTTTGTGGAAAGTCTTGCACTCCCAACACATTCATTCTCACGAATGCAGTGACAGGTCAGAGCCAAGGGAGCCTCCATGTCCACAGATGTCCACATGGCAGCTGGACTTCCTTTTTCACTCCTTCCCGTTCCTCCTGGTACTTTTTGGCCACCGTTTGTTTGATGGTCTGAAAATGACACCCAGAGTAAATCAATACATTGAAATTAGAGATGAAATAAACTGGAGATATCAACTACTGCTTTAGATCATTTCCACACAAACCTTTCTGGTTGGCAAACATATGAGGCTCAAGGACCTGAACCAGTTCCCTGAACCCTTCCCTCTCAACAGTGCTGAGGGGCTGGCAGTCCTTCAGGATGAAATTCAGCAGAGCCTCATCCAGCATCTGCTTCCTGGAAGCTGGATGGTTAAAGATGAAGGAGAGAAGAAATGAATAGGAATTAATGATCAATGAAGCAACTGTGAGTCAGTTGGAGAGTGGCTGTATACCTGAGTTCATCCTGGTGGATCAGGGACTTCATTCTCATGCCTGGCCCCATCATGCCTCAGCACTGAAGAGGTGCTTTTGTTGAGATGAGACGCTTCTGTCCAACAAATGCGACATTCAACCTGCAGAAAAGAACATGAGTACTCAGCTAAAAGTTCCTTTCTTCATGGTGACTGGTGTTTCTTAGTCTTAGACCACCAGGTTTCCAATGAGGTGTATCGGATACGTTGTTGTGTGCCGCTGAAATCCGTCCAATTCCGGCGTTGTTTCCTCATGAAATATGTTTGCCTTAAAGCTCATTAAAGTGTTGAACCACAATATCGTTCACCATAACTGAGTCAACTTCAAGATAACCTACTTCTACATTCCAGTCCCGGCTGCTCCTGTTCTGCTGCAGTCCAGAAAACAACAACCCGATACAATTGGCGCTCCTTCCCACAGCTCCGGCCCGGATCCGCATGGTTCCGCTGACTGACTGTGAGACGCGCTCCCTCCAGAGTGGCACAGCCCGATGGGGGTCCTTATCTGGCACGGGGGCGTAAAACAGGTGCGACTGGAAAACCTGGTTTATTCTGCGTCGAGGGAACGCGTTGCTCTGCAATTCGCCGCCAAGCCGCTAGGGGGTGTGGCTTTGTCTTTATTGTTTACGGGGCTCTTGTCGGATTCCTTGGTTTTCTTCCGGTCACAGACAACAATTGTTGGCCATTTGTCAGTCTTTGTAGTGCCGCCAATAATCCTTTATTCGTCTTGGTCCATTTTTTCTTGAAGCTTTCACCACAGAAACTTTGAAAATGGCGGTGTTGTTGTGCTGCGACTGAACCGGAAATGACGTTCTGAGCAAACCAATCACAGTCCTCGACGTTGACGTCACCACGCGTTGACGCGACACGGAGGCAGGATTTTGTTGGGGTTTGCTTCGACGCGACGCAGAAGCATCAATCAGGCTTTCGTGGTTTAGAATCTCACGCCAAGCCGGAGAACCAGGTCTTGAATCAGTCACGTGGTCACTGCCGGTCGGCGAGGCTTTGGACGTCACTAAATACGTCATCGATAACCGTTTTTCAAAACGAAATCCTGGATCACTCCACTCATCACTACCGCTGCTACCAGGTTAGCGAGTCTGGAGTGGCACAGAGAACAGAGCTTGGACTCTGCTCGTTTTGAAGAAGAAGAAGAAGAAAAGAAGCGGAAGGCCTCGGTCTTTGTCTCCTGAAGGCTGAGTGGCGCCGGTAGAACCTCAACATGTGCGCCACGCAGCTGCTGCGGGTGTCGGTCCAGGAGCGGATCCTCGCCGCCGCTGAAGACTTCCTGCTGCAGCTGGGAGAAGGAGACTCAGCGGCTGGAGTCCCGGTGCTGAGAGCGCTGCTCACCGAGCGGCTGGCGGCGGCCGCGGAGCAGATCGTGGCTCTGCTGGAGGAAACCGTGGCGGAGTACGAGCGGGAGAACCGCCGGCAGAGGTTGCTGCTCGATGCCGTGGTGAAGCCCCGAGTCAGGCTGGACAGAGCAGGTGAGTCCCCCCACACTGACCAGGAGAACCGAGAGACCGCAGTCCTGCCAGCAAGTGTCTCCGGTCTGGTTGTGTCCTTAATCCGGGTCATTGTGCTCAGACCGTCTGAGCAGGAGTGGAACAACGGAGAAGTGTTTCGTAGTTGACGGCTATTCGGTGTTGGTGGAGCCTTAAAACCTCACCTGGCTCGGGACACGCTGGGCGCCATCTTGGCTGCTTCCTGACCAACAAGTAGATGGCGCTGTTTGGTTTCCAGGCTGCGTCCTTCCCGCCGTAGTTCTACTGCTTTTTGTATTTGTTTGGAAGAAAAAAACAAAACTAAGAAACACGGAGAAACATCTCATAGGTTACACGTTACAAATTTTGTCCCAGCCAGAGTTTTCCTCAATTACTGGAAAGGAAAGGGACATTTCCTGATTATTTTTAATAAACTAATCTTCGACCTTGGCTGACTGCATGTTGCTGTGTTTGGGTGGACTGACATGTTTAGCATCAGTACAGGTTCCCTCTGGTTCTAGGGACTGAACTCTCATTCTCCTACAGGGTCTCATTCTAGAAATGAACATTCTGACTAGCAGATGTGATCATGAATGGACAAAACCATTCAGCAGAGGGGACCAGTGACCTTTGACCTGGGTGACACAACGTTGATCCAAGCATCTGAAGCCAGCGTTTCTGTTCCCAGTTTGCTGACTGGTCGTCAGTAGCAGGACGTCTCTTTTCATTGAGTTGATTTCTGTTTCTGTCTGTTGCTCCACTGTTTCAGAGTCAAATGAAGAGATTTCTGATGTTGCTGTTTGTGTCCTGCAGATGCGGAGCAGCTGCTGGTGATTAAAGAAGAGGTTCCCCCTGAGCTGCAGGACCCAGAGCCCCCCCACATTAAAGAGGAGTGGGAGGAGCTCTGGACCAGTGAGGAGGGAGGGCAGCTTCAAGGGCAGGAGGAGGCTGATATCACCACGTTCCCCTTCACTCTGGTTCCTGTGAAGAGTGAAGGGAACGAAGAGAAACCTCAGTTCCCACATCTTCATCAGAGTCTAACTGAGGAGAACTTGAAAGAAGAGTCTCTGAGCAGCAGCCCAGTTCATCCTCTGAAAACAGAAGCTGATGAAGAAGAGTGTGGAGGACCAGAACCAGAACCAGCCAGCAAGGTAGATCCAGATCCACTTGTACAACCCCAGACTGAAGACCAGATGTCAGACTCTTCTGAAGCTGAGACTGAAGTCAGTGAGGATGATTGGGTCAGACCTGATAACACGGCCACTTCTGAGCACAAGGAACCCTTTGGCTCAAGGAGGAATATGCTTCAGAAATTGAGCCCAGGACAGGAAGCGAGTCATTGCAGCTCAAAAGTACAAAAACTAAAGACTGGAAGAGAATCAGAGATCATCAGGAACGTGACCTTTGGTCCTTTTGAATCTGAGACAGAAGTCAGTGAGGATGAGCGTCCCTTTAGGTGCTCAAAGTGCAGTAAAGGTTTTAGTTACAGAAGGAATTTGGATGTACACATGAAAACACACACTGGAGAAAAACCATACCCCTGCTCAGTTTGCGGCACAGGGTTTTCAGAAAATGGATATCTAAAAAGACACATGAAGAGAACACATACTGGAGAGAAACCATTCCCATGCTCAGTTTGTGGCACCACATTTGCAGAAAAGGCAAGTGTGAAAAGACACATTAGGAGAGCCAATACTGGAGAGAAACCATTCCCATGCGCAGTTTGCAGCACAAGATTTTCAGAAAGGGATTGTCTGAAAAGACACATTAGGAGAGCCCATACTGGAGAGAAACCATTCCCCTGCTCAGTTTGCGGCACAAGATTTTCAGAAAGGGGTTGTCTGAATAGACATATGAGAAGACATACTGGAGAGAAACCATTCGGCTGCTCAGTGTGTGGCAAAACATTCTCAGAACAGGGACATCTGAAAAGGCACCTGAACGTGCACACTGGGGAGAAACCATTTCCCTGTGCACTTTGTGGCAAAAGATTCTCACAAAAGGGAAATCTGGGAAAGCACATGAAAACGCACACTGGGGAGAAACCATTCCCCTGTGCATTTTGTTGCAAAAGATTTTCAGAAAAAGGATGTCTGAAAAGACACATGAGGAGAACACACACTTGAGAGACATTTGTCTTGCTGAATTAGTTGCAAAAACTTCCTAGATGAGGAAAACATGAAACAGCACAACAGAAAAATGTCCTTTGTCCATTCTGTGTTGGTGTGACTCAAACTGAGTAGATAATGCAATTTATCATGGTCGTTCAGACCCAACTTGGAGGTTCTGGTTTTAGAAAGCGTTTTTCAGATAATGCAGCAGGAAATGAACTCAGTTAACCTGACATAATGGAGCCATCATTGGATATGACGGTGAGAGGGCTGATCTTATTTTCTCTGAGGTCACCATGGAAAGATCCACCTGGTACCACTTACTGATCTTTATATTGACGTATTGATCACTGATCAAACACTGAATTATCTTTGAGTGTCTTCAGACTATCTTACATGAGTGTATGTTATTGTTACGATGGTTTCTCTTCCTGGTTCCTGTCAATACATGTGCAGCTGTCAAGTCTTTAATCACTTGTTGGTGCAGCCTGATAATAAAGAATTACAAAAGTCCAGCCTAGATGGAACTCATACATGGAGTTTTAGACAACTGCTGGCCTTCATCCAGCTTTATTGATAAATATAATTGAGTATCATCTGTGTAACAATGGAAATTTATGGACTGTTTCCCAATAATATGACCTAAAGGAAGCATACATAAAGTGAAGAGTATTGGCCCCAGCACTGAACCTTGAGGAACACCGTGTTTAACTTTGGTTTGTATAGAAGATTTATCATGAACGTCTACAAACTGAAATCAACCTGATGAATACGATTGAAACCACTTTAATGTTCCCTGAATGCACAGTTTAATCGTAATAATGGTACACTTCAGAATTAACGACAGCACATATACATTTGTTGTGTATGTACGCTGAACTTGAACAGTCCGTTGTCCCAATGGAGGCAAGTGAGAGTGAGGCCTGCAGCCAGACTACAAGGTCGGCGCTGCCACCCCAAGGGAGGTGGAGAGGGCAGAGGCAGGGGTCAGGAACACACGGGGGAAGGGGAGGGGAGGATAGTACGCGCCATTTACGTCACCAAGGCAGAAGGAGTTCTCCTGGAGGATAAACAATGGGGCAGCCGATAAGGAAGCTGTGGGTTTGGGCGGAGGAGCACACATTCCAATCTGTCTTCTCTTTCAGTCCAATCCAAATTGTAAAGTTAAATTTCTGGGCTTCAACATCACTCTCCTCTTTGCAGAGCGGCCAACTGCTCCGAGATGGTTTCCATCCTGGGTTTCAGTTCAAGAGTCTGTTGTTGCCCCGCTCTGCCAACCTCAGTCATTGCGTTGTCAATGACTGAGGTTGTGTGAGCTGCACATCACATCAAGTGTTGATGCCCACCAAGGGGTGTCTTTTCAAAAAGAGGAATATTACGCCTCCATTTCACACAGACGAGACGGCAAATTTGGCACATTTTCTGTCTAAAAAGGGCTGGAGAGAGATGGAGGTGAGGGAGGAGAGGAGACAGAGAGGTGGGGAAGAGAAGAGAGAGAGACCAGACATTATGTTTGCTGCTCCATTTTGATTGTTGCTCTCCAGCTTCAGCTCAATAAAAACCTCTTCATCACATCAGTCCCATGTGGAGCTGCGTTGTTCCAACAACACTGAGCTCTCAGCTCATAGCAGTTCTACAATAAAGGTTCCAACACAACGTTCCATTGATCCATGAACAAAGCAGGCAGTGAGACCATGATGATGTCACATCTGTCCACTGTCCAGATGTCAGAGCTGAAAATGATAGGATGCCATGTTCCCTTCAACAACAGTCCAGCAGAAAGCCACCATGAAGACCTGAGGAGGAGCATGGCAGCTCACCACAGTCAGGAACTCCCAGTCACCTCAACAAGGTTTCTGTCCTCCACTGAGAAACGCTCAGTCTCAGGTTCCAGCTTGTCAGTGAGTTCTTTGAGGGTCAGAGACTTACATACAAATATAAAAACCAGTTGAAACACTTCCTGGAATTTTAAGAGGATTGAATACAAACAAGGAAGCGTGTAAGACAGAGTAATAATACCAGTAAAGCAATGAAGGCACATGGAGGATCAGACATGAATCATAAGATTTATCTGAGACTCAAGTGGACGGCAAAGGTAGCAGGTGAGAAGGTGTTCAGGATGAAGGGTCAGTGACCTCCAAACAAAGAAAACTACTGAATGGAGGTTGAGCAGAGTCTGAGGAGTCAGGTGGAGCTGGCAGTGAGACAGGAGTTGAGGCCTGAACAGATGCAGCACTGGTCTTTGTTACTGTGACAGCACGACAACCAACAGGACCTGCTCACGTTCTCAGCTGGATTGTTCTCATCAATGTACGGAACCTCTCCAACGACCTGGTGGGGGGACGGCCTACCAAGCCTCCATCTCAACGACCGTGGCTCCCACTGGGATTCGTGATGCTCTTCTCAGGCACAAAGTGGCTTCTCTCCGCTGGTCAGGATGGAGATTCAAGGCTCACGGGAGGTCAACAGTATTGTGACCGTGAAAAGGGGGAGAGGAGAAGTTCTGTTTAAAGTTAAAGAACAAAGAAACAAAAAAGTAAGCAGAAGAGAAAGAAAAGAGGAGAGACGGACCAGCAGCTGGAGGAGCTCATGGAAAAATAAGAAGCGCTGAAGAGCCTGAACCCAACCCAACTGTAACGGATGGTGTCATGACTATTATAATAAACTGGTCCGCCGTGGGGGTGACCTTTGACCTGTGTGGGGCTGCTGGCCAATCAGCACCCTTTGCCGTCCTCAGTACTTCTCAGATATTCCTGTATTAAACAGGTAAACAGAGGGCAGTCATGCATCCCTCAGATCCTCTAGAGCAGGGGTTTTCAGTTAAAATTCTCCTGGGTCCAGTTTTCAAACCTCTTCAAGCTTGGGTCTGGAGGCCGAGCACAGTTTTTCATGACTACTGATTTCAGTGATGGGCCCACGCCTGCATGTTTGCCAGCAGTCGAGCTGTGCTTTATGATCCAGGGGCATCTTTAGCCGATGGAGGTAGACTTTAAGGCTGTTGTATCAGTGTCTGTTTGGTCAACAATGAACTTTCAGATCGAATGAAGTCACCGACATTTCAATAATAGTCGCATTTATTGTCTGCTTTTTTTCCACATGAACCTGAAACCTATTGTCCAGCAGGGGGCAACATAAAGAGAAGAGTGTATATGACTATGTGAGTGTGTGTGTGTGTGTGTGTGTGTGTGTGTGTGTGTGTGTGTGTGTGTGTGTGTGTTTTGAAGACGACTTCTTGACTCCATTTTTGTTGTCACTCTTCTCTTAATTTTCAGTTTCACTCATTAAAATGAAGCAGCTTTGACGTGTTTACTTCTCTTGTACGTCAACAACTTTGGTCTTTAAGCTCCTGACAAACACACCACACGTCACTCACTCTATAGATTAAATCTGCTGATAACACAAAACACGTGACCCTGTGACCCTGCATGACGTTTTGCTCCAACTTTCCAGAACTAATAGGAGGAACAGCATGGATCGTTCTGAGCAAGAACTCTGACATCACCATCGTCATGAACAAGAAGGATGTCGGACTCAACTTCAACAAATCTGAAATGTCCCCTTAAGCTCCTGCTACTTTGAACTGATGCCTAAACCTTCAGTTTCCATTCATCACCCAGAACCTCTCACAACCTCAGAAGAACAAGCAAAGGTTTGGAGCAGTAAAGCCTTCAATAATGACATCATCATGTTTGAGGGTTTTCTTCCCTCAAACTGTTTCTACCAACACGACAGAATCCTGGAAATATTTCAGGTGTTGACCTCCCAGCAGCCTGAAGGTCAACCTGCATTATCTGTTATGTTGCTGAGCAGAGGAGGGAGCTCAATGGTAGAGCGCTAGCTTAGCATGTGAGAGGTGGTGGGATCGGTGCCCTCGTTCTCCAGAAGACTTCAGCTTGTTCTGTTGTTGAGCTCTGATGAAACCACTGACTTTGAACCACACACAAAGTGAAGGAGTGACTTAAGATTGATGGCACCTGAGGAACTTCTAGGTTTCCTAAAATCAACTGGAAATTCATTCACCAGTTAAACAGTGACTCTACCAGAGGGGGTGTAGCTCAGTGGTAGAGCGCATGCTGAGCATGTGTGAGGCCCTGGGTTCAATCCCTGGCATCTCCAGCTGGTCCTTTGTAGCCTTCATCTTGTCAGCTAAAGTGATCCTTAAATGTGACAACAGTCGATTCACTATCAGAAGACATCTTCTCCATGTTCAAGGTGGGCGAAATTTCCACAAATGTTCAAAATTACTTTTGAAAATGAAAACATAGATCAAACCTGCCCTGTCAATCACCCACAATGGGCGGATCGTCCCACTCCCTATCAGGTTCCCCACTCCGCGACCCAGGAGGCTCCCTCTCCCTATCAGGACTAGAAATCCATTGGGGTCTCCCTGCTCAGGTAGGAGTCCTGCCCACAACGTTAAGCTGTTGATGTTCAAGAGGAGACAACATCTGATCTTTGTTAGATCCACCAGTCAAAGGGTTTCTTTATGGGCTGTAGCAGCTGAGAATGAGGAATTAATAACCATCTTAGTGAGGACATTTTGAAACATGATGACATTTTATTGACTTGTAGCACTGCAAAAATCATCTCCCCTCCAAAAACCCTCTTCTCCAACTCTGTACTCAAGTTGTCTCCTCATCAGGCACCACAGGATCCAGGACGTTCAGTCAAAAAATCATTAGTGATTTTAAAAATGGCCATCAGACACAAAATAAGACTTCAAACAGGTTTACAACTTTATTTGATGTTGACACATTTTGTCCATTTTGCCTCCACACTGTCCTTCATCCCATCATTTAACATCAGGACTGCTCCCAGATCAGCTCCATGACCTCATCCCTGCACCAGAGCACCGCCCAAGTTCATCAAGGACAGCCAACATGAGCAGGTCTAGATTCACCTCCATCTTTGGAGGCTGTTGAATTTCCTCCTGAGGACCGTCAGGCTGTTTCCTTACTTTGCTGTGACCCAACAGCAGACAGCAACAAGGACTATGGTGCACTTGGTAAAACCACCATCTGGAGTCTGGAGCAAGATGCTGATGTGATCCTTTGATGAGTTTAGAATCAGTCAGAGATCAAACACTGAAGCAGGAGATCAATGCTCAGAACCCAGAGATCAAACACAGAATTCCGACATCACACATAGAATTCAGACATCAAACACAGAATTCAGAGATCAAAGACAGAATTCAACGATCAATCAATGTGAGGAACCAGCGTCTCATGTGAAGATGCTTCTGAACTCATGAAGTGAAATCCTACCACATAGAGATGAATGAGTCCAACTGGACCTGAACAGGAGAGAAATAAAGGAGTTATTGTTATGTAATTGTTATTTATTTCCAGGCCAGGTGAGGGTTGGATTTTATTGGTTCATGTTGAAGTGAACTGACAGTGGGACTGAGGACCTGGGCTGAAGTCCAGCTCACTGCTGGTTTAATAAAACCACCTGATTGTTTTTCCTATCAGCTCTGATCTGATGGAAGAAACAAAAAGCCAAACTTCATTCGTCCGTGTCCAAACTCCAAGTCTGTTGATGTGCAGCACTCCAGTTATTTGTTTCTTTCCAGACAGAAGCAGGTTGGTGGAGGAATAAAACCTCAACAGTGAACAAACAGCAATGAGAGAAGTGAATCCTGCACTCAGAGAAGTTGTGTCTGCACTCGCCAACCAGGAAACGCGTCTATCTTCTGTGTGACTGAGGCAGCTGCTGAGAGCTGCGTTTCTCAGCTGTGTGGGGGCGGGACTCTGTGTGTGATTGACAGGTCAACTGTCTGCCAGACAATGTTGTGGGGCACAAACACAAAATGCGAGGTGCCATTTCCATTCTGGGTCAATCAGCTCTGGGACCGTTTTGTCTTTTGAATGCGGGTAGCAGCTTGTAAAAATGCCCCGGCTCAACCACCAGACCTCTGTGTACACTGTCAAGAAAAAAAACTAGAAAAAAAACAGTAAAAAGTCAGTCAGCAGAGTTTCCAGACGAATACCGTCAAATTACAGTAATGAACTGTTCCACAAAATTACATGGAATAAACTGTAAAAATACACAGCAGGTTTCACAGGCCGGACTCATTAAATTACAGTCCATTTAGTATTGATAAATGTGCATTCAACTGCAGGAAAACAGGCCCATCACGTAAAAACACATGAAGAACAAGGACCTTTCAGGTTCTTCTCTAAGTTCAGGGCTCTTACTGGTTCATTTATGAAACAAACCAGTCTATGAGCAGGAATTTCCCATTAAAAAGTTCATTTGACAGTGGAAAAGCAAGCATAGTCCATCAAAATAGCCAAGTTTAAGGTCAATCGCTGTCAATTGAAGCTATTTAGTTGTTACTTTATGAAACTGAGCCAACTTTCTACAGTGATTTCCTGTTAGATTCTGATTTCTCCAAGTATAAAAACTACAACAATGTATAAACACAGAATCTGTACTTTGAACAATAGAGAATTTCTACATATTTACAATATCAGTCCATCACTTTAGAGGATTGGAATGTAAAATAATCATTGGACAATGGAAATCATTTATCCTTGAACAAAACAACTTCAGTGCAGAGTTGATAACTGCACTTCAAACTTTGAACTGGTGTCCACATCAATGTGGAATTTGAGGAGGCCACAGCCACCAAATTTCCCAGAGTTCTTGACTATTTGCAGTCTCTTCCCTTGGAGAAGTCAAGTGGAACTACAAGACAAGGAGCAGAAGTCCAAGCTGCTGGTGGACCACGTGGTGCTGTGTTGATGCTACTTTCCCACTCAAAGGGGATCGTGCAGGAATGTTCCACACGGTTGACCAAACTTCCATTGCAGAAGAGATTCAGGCAGTTCCACCCACGCCATGCATCCTTGTATGC
The DNA here is from genome assembly GCF_037954235.1 of Aulostomus chinensis. Classification (NCBI taxonomy): domain Eukaryota; kingdom Metazoa; phylum Chordata; class Actinopteri; order Syngnathiformes; family Aulostomidae; genus Aulostomus; species Aulostomus chinensis. The sequence goes on along the minus strand of NC_141320.1, from coordinate 50,460,415 downwards.
TGTAAGTGTGAGGCAATACAATACAGTATGTTTCAGTGACATACATTGAGACAGAAGACCTGGTTTATTGGGTGATGTTTATTGACATGCCAATTGGATTGTGGTGCCAATATGGCTGACTTGGTCGGTGTAAATCTTATCATCAATAAACAAAGTACACACAAATGTTCATATTACTTTTCTAGACTTTAGTCCCCAAAGGAATTTCAGGCACCTGAAAGTGACTTTCATAAATCTGTGTGTGTGTGTACAGTACATGTCCCCAAAATGGACAATAAAATTATTGGTCCCCAATCTCAAGGATAAAATGATGCTCCAGTGATGTAGTGAGAGTTGCTACAAAACTCAAAATGATGCTGTCAATAATACAGTAAGACTTGCGACTAAGATCAAAATGATGCTAAAGTGATGAAATGAGAGTTTCTTCTCAACTAAGAAATGATGCTCCAGTGATGTAGTGAGAGTTGCTAAAGACCTCAAAATGATGCTACAGTGATGTAATGAGAGTTGCTACGATCCTAAAAATGATGCTGTCAGTGATGTAGTGAGAGTTGCGACTAACCTCAAAATGATGCTAAAGTGATGTAATGAGAGTTGCTACTAATCTCAAAATGATGCTACATTGATGTAGTGATAGTTGCTAAAAATCTCAAAATAAGGCTACAGTGATGTGGTTAGAGTTGCTAAAAACCTAAGAAATGATGCTACAGTGATGTGGTGAGAGTTGCTACTAATCTCAAAATTATGCTAAAGTGATGTGGTGAGAGTTGCTACTAATCTCAAAATGATGCGACAGTGATGTAGTGAGAGTTGCTACGTACCTCAAAATGATGCTACAGTGATGTGGTGAGAGTTGCTACTAATCTCAAAATGATGCGACAGTGATGTAGTGAGAGTTGCTACGTACCTCAAAATGATGCTACAGTGATGTGGTGAGAGTTGCTACTATCCTCAAAATGATGCTACAGTGATGGAGTGAGAGTTGCTTAAAATCTCAAAATGATGCTACAGTGATGTAGTGAGAGTTGCTACGGACCTAAGAAATGATACAACAGTAATGTGGTGAGAGTTGCTACGAACCTCAAAATGATGCTGACTATGATGTAATTACAGTTGCTACTAACCTCAAAATGATGCTTAGAGTGATGTAATGACAGTTGCTAAAAACCTAAGAAATGATGCTGACAGTGATGTAGTGAGAGTTGCGACTAACCTCAAAATGATGCTTATAGTGATGTCGTGAGAGTTGCTAAAAACCTCAAAATGATGCTCCAGTGATGTGGTGAGTTGCTAAAAACCTCAAAATGATGCTCCAGTGATGTAGTGAGTTGCTTAAAACCTCAAAATGATGATACAGTGATGGAGTGAGAGTTGCTAAAAATCTAAAAATGATGCTGACAGTAATGTAGCGAGAGTTGCGACTAACCTCAAAATGATGCTTATAGTGATGTCGTGAGAGTTGCTATTAAACTAAAAATGATGCTAAAGTGATGTAATGAGGGTTGCTAAAAACCTAAAAATGATGCTCCAGTGATGTAGTGAGCTGCTTAAAACCTCAAAATGATGCTACAGTGATGTAGTGAGAGTTGCTAGAAACCTGTAAATGATGCTACAGTGATGTTGTGAGAGTTGCTACTAATCTCAAAATGATGCTTCAGTGCATTCATGAGAGTTGCTACATATTTCAAAATGATGCTAAAGTGATGTAATGACAGTTGCTAAAAACCTAAGAAATTATGCTACAGTGATGTAGTGAGAGTTGCTACTAATCTCAAAATGATGCGACAGTGATGTAGTGAGAGTTGCTACGTACCTCAAAATGATGCTACAGTGATGTGGTGAGAGTTGCTACTATCCTCAAAATGATGCTACAGTGATGGAGTGAGAGTTGCTTAAAATCTCAAAATGATGCTACAGTGATGTAGTGAGAGTTGCTACGGACCTAAGAAATGATACAACAGTAATGTGGTGAGAGTTGCTACGAACCTCAAAATGATGCTGACTATGATGTAATTACAGTTGCTACTAACCTCAAAATGATGCTTAGAGTGATGTAATGACAGTTGCTAAAAACCTAAGAAATGATGCTGACAGTGATGTAGTGAGAGTTGCGACTAACCTCAAAATGATGCTTATAGTGATGTCGTGAGAGTTGCTAAAAACCTCAAAATGATGCTCCAGTGATGTGGTGAGTTGCTAAAAACCTCAAAATGATGCTCCAGTGATGTAGTGAGTTGCTTAAAACCTCAAAATGATGATACAGTGATGGAGTGAGAGTTGCTAAAAATCTAAAAATGATGCTGACAGTAATGTAGCGAGAGTTGCGACTAACCTCAAAATGATGCTTATAGTGATGTCGTGAGAGTTGCTATTAAACTAAAAATGATGCTAAAGTGATGTAATGAGGGTTGCTAAAAACCTAAAAATGATGCTCCAGTGATGTAGTGAGCTGCTTAAAACCTCAAAATGATGCTACAGTGATGTAGTGAGAGTTGCTAGAAACCTGTAAATGATGCTACAGTGATGTTGTGAGAGTTGCTACTAATCTCAAAATGATGCTTCAGTGCTGTCATGAGAGTTGCTACATATTTCAAAATGATGCTAAAGTGATGTAATGACAGTTGCTAAAAACCTAAGAAATTATGCTACAGTGATGTAGTGAGAGTTGCTACTATGCTAAAAATGATGCTGACAGTGATGTAGTGAGAGTTGCTACGAACCTCAAAATGATGCTCCAGTGATGTAGTGAGAGTTGCTTAAAATCTCAAAATGATGCGACAGTGATGTGGTGAGAGTTTCTTTACAAACTCAAAATGATGCGACAGTGATGTGGTGAGAGTTGCTACTATCCTCAAAATGATGCTACAGTGATGGAGTGAGAGTTGCTTAAAATCTCAAAATGATGCGACAGTGATGTAGTGAGAGTTGCTACGGACCTGAAAATGATGCTCCAGTGATGTAGTGAGAGTTGCTAAAAACCTCAAAATGATGCTGACAGTAATGTAGTGAGAGTTGCTACGAATCACAAAATGATGCTGCAGTGATGTAATGAGAGTTGCTACTAATCTAAGAAATGATGCTCCAGTGATGTAATAAGAATTGCTACAAACCTAAGAAATGATGCTACAGTATTGTAGTGAGAGTTTCTACGAACCTCAAAATGATGCTACAGTAATAGAGTAGGAGTTGCTAAAAATGTCAAAATGATGCTAAAGTGATGTGGTGAGAGTTGATAAAATCCTAAAAAAAATTATGTGACACTAATGTGGTGAGTTGCTACGAACCTCAAAATGATGCTACAGTGATGTAGTGAGAGTTGCTACGATCGTCAAAATGATGCTACAGTGATGAAGTGAGAGTTGCTACGAACCTAAAAATGATGCTGACAGTCATGAAGTGAGATTTGCTACTATCCTCAAAATGATGCTACAGTGATGTAGGAAGAGTTGCTAAAAATCTCAAAATGATGCTTCAAGTGATGTGGTGAGAGTTGCTAAAAACCTCAAAATGATGCGAAAGTGATGAATTGAGAGTTGCTACGAACCTAAAAATGATGCTGACAGTCATGAAGTGAGATTTGCTACTATCCTCAAAATAATGCTACAGTAATGTAGTAAAAGTTGCTAAAAATCTCAAAATGATGCTGACAGTAATGTAGTTAGAGTTGTTACGAACCTCAAAATGATGCTCCAGTAATGTATTAAGTTGCTAAAAACCTAAAAATGATGCTACAGTGATGTAGTAAGAGTTGCAAAAAACCTCAAAATGATGCTCCAGTGATGTAGTGAGAGTTGCTACGAACCTCAAAATGATGCTACAGTAATGAAGTAGGAGTTGCTAAAAATCTAAAAATGATGCTGTAAGTAATGTAGTGAGAGTTGCTACGAACCTCAATAATGCTACAGTAATGTTGTAAGTGTTGCTAAAAATCTCAAAATGATGCTAAAGTGATGTGGTGAGAGTTGCTTAAATCTTCAAAATGATGCTACATTGATGTAGTGAGAGTTGCCACGAACCTCAAAATGATGTGACAGAAATGTGGTGAGAGTGACTAAGAACCTCAAAATGATGCTACAGTAATGTAGTGAGAGTTGCTACGATCCTCAAAATGATGCTACAGTTATGTAGTGAGAGTTGCTATGAACCTCAAAATGATGCTACAGTAATGTAGTAAGAGTTGCTAAAAATCTCAAAATGATGCTAAAGTGATGTGGTGAGAGTTTCTACTAATCTAAGAAATGATGCTAAAGTGATGTAGTAAGAGTTGCTAAAAATCTCAAAATGATGCTATAGTGATGTGGTGAGACTTGCTAAAAACCTCAAAATGATGCTACAGTAATGTATTAAGTTGCTAAAAACCTCAAAATGATGCTACAGTGATGTGGTGAGAGTTTCTTAAAATCTTAAAAAGATGCGACAGTGATGTGGTGAGAGTTGCTACTATCCTCCAAATGATGCTACAGTGAAGTAGTGAAAGTTGCTAAAAACCTCAAAATGCTGCTACAGTGATGTCAGAAGAGTTGCTAAAAATCTCAAAATGATGGTAAAGTGATGTGGCGAGAGTTGCTAAAATCCTCACAATGATGCTGTCAGTAATGTAGTGAGAGTTGCAACGAACCTAACAATGATGCTCCAGTGATGTAGTGAGAGTTGCTAAAAACCTCAAAATGATGCTCCAGTAATGTAGTGAGAGTTGCTAAAAATCTCAAAATGATGCTAAAGTGATGTGATGAGAGTTGCTAAAAATCTCAAAATGATGCTGTCAGTCATGTAGTGAGAGTTGCTACGAACCTCAAAATGATGCTCCAGTGATGTAGTGAGAGTTGCTACGAACCTCAAAATGATGCTAAAGTAATGTGATGAGAGTTGCTAAAAATCTAAAAATGATGCAGTAAGTAATGTAGTGAGACTTGCTACGAACCTCAATAATGCTACAGTAATGTTGTAAGTGTTGCTAAAAATCTCAAAATGTTGCTAAAGTGATGTGGTGAGAGTTGCCACAAACCTCAAAATGATGCTCAAGTGATGTGGTGAAAGTTGCAAAAAAATTAAAAATGATGCTGTCAGTAATGTAGTGAGAGTTGCTACAACCTCAAAATGACGCTCACAGTAATGTAGTAAGAGTTGCTACTATCCTCCAAATGATGCTAAAGTGATGCAGTAAGAGTTGCTAAAAATCTCAAAATGATTCTCCAGTGATATCGTGAGATTTGCTACGAACCTCAAAATGAAGCTCCAGTGATGCAGTAAGAGTTGCTTAAAACCTTTAAAAATGATGCTACAGTGATGTAGTGAGAGTTGCTACTATCCTCCAAATGATGCTACAGTGATGTAGTGAGAGTTGCTACTATCCTCCAAATGATGCTACAGTGATGTAGTGAGAGTTGCTTAAAATCTCAAAATGATGTGACAGTGATGTGGTAATAGTTGCAACAAACCTCAAAATGATGCTGACAGTAATGAAGTGAGATTTGCTACTATCCTAAAAATGATGCTACAGTGATGGAGGAAGAGTTGCTAAAAATCTCAAAACGATGCTGTCAGTGATGTGGTGAGAGTTGCTAAAAACCTCAAAATGATGCAAAAGTGATGAATTGAGAGTTGCTACGAACCTAAAAATGATGCTCCAGTAATGAAGTGAGAGTTGCTACGAACCTATAAATGATGCTAGAGTGATGTGGTAAGAGTTGCGTTAAACCTCAAAATGATTTCCACAGTAATGTAGTGAGAGTTGCTTTAAACCTCAAAATGATTCCACAGTCATGGAGTGAGAGTTGCTTAAAACGTTAAAATGATGCTGACAGTTATGAAGTGAGAGTTGCTACTAACCTCAAAATGATGCTCTTGTGATGGATTTAGAGTTGCTAGAAACCTAAAAAATGATGTTCCAGTAATATTGTAAGAGTTTCTACGAACCTCAAAATGATGCTACAGTAATGTATTAAGTTGCTAAAAACCTCAAAATGATGCTAAAGTGATGTGGTGAGAGTTGCTTAAAATCTCAAAATGATGCTACAGTGATGTGGTGAGAGTTTCTTAAAATCTTAAAATGATGCTCCAGTAATGTAGTGAGAGTTGCTCAAAACCTCAAAATGATGCTCCAGTAATGTAGTGAGAGTTGCTATGAACCTCAAAATGATGCCCCAGTGATGTTGTGAGAGTTGCTAGGAACCTCAAAATGATGCTACAGTAATGTCGTGAGAGTTGCTACGAAGCTCGAAATGATGCGACAGTAATGTGGCGTGAGTTGCTAGGAACCTAAAAAATGATGCTACAGTAATGTAGTGAGAGTTGCTAAAAACCTCAAAATGATGCTACAGTGATGTAGTGAGAGTTGCTACGAACCTCAAAATGATGCTACAGTTATGTAGTGAGAGTTGCTACGAACCTCAATAATGCTACAGTAATGTTGTAAGTGTTGCTAAAAATCTCAAAATGATGCTAAAGTGATGTGGTGAGAGTTAGTAAAATCTTCAAAATGATGCTACATTGATGTAGTGAGAGTTGCCACGAACCTCAAAATGATGTGACAGAAATGTGGTGAGAGTGACTAAGAACCTCAAAATGATGCTACAGTAATGTAGTGAGAGTTGCTACGATCCTCAAAATGATGCTACAGTTATGTAGTGAGAGTTGCTATGAACCTCAAAATGATGCTACAGTAATGTAGTAAGAGTTGCTAAAAATCTCAAAATGATGCTAAAGTGATGTGGTGAGAGTTTCTACTAATCTAAGAAATGATGCTAAAGTGATGTAGTAAGAGTTGCTAAAAATCTCAAAATGATGCTATAGTGATGTGGTGAGACTTGCTAAAAACCTCAAAATGATGCTACAGTCATGTATTAAGTTGCTAAAAACCTCAAAATGATGCTACAGTGATGTGGTGAGAGTTTCTTAAAATCTTAAAAAGATGCGACAGTGATGTGGTGAGAGTTGCTACTATCCTCCAAATGATGCTACAGTGAAGTAGTGAAAGTTGCTAAAAACCTCAAAATGCTGCTAGAGTGATGTCAGAAGAGTTGCTAAAAATCTCAAAATGATGGTAAAGTGATGTGGCGAGAGTTGCTAAAATCCTCACAATGATGCTGTCAGTAATGTAGTGAGAGTTGCAACGAACCTAAAAATGATGCTCCAGTAATGTATTAAGTTGCTAAAAACCTCAAAATGATGCTACAGTGATGTAGTGAGAGTTGCTACGAACCTCAAAATGATGCTACAGTTATGTAGTGAGAGTTGCTACGATCCTCAAAATGATGCTACAGTTATGTAGTGAGAGTTGCTACGAACCTCAAAATGAAGCTCCAGTGATGCAGTAAGAGTTGCTTAAAACCTTTAAAAATGATGCCACAGTGATGTAGTGAGAGTTGCTACTATCCTCCAAATGATGCTACAGTGATGTAGTGAGAGTTGCTTAAAATCTCAAAATGATGTGACAGTGATGTGGTAATAGTTGCTACGAACCTCAAAATGATGCTGACAGTCATGAAGTGAGATTTGCTACTATCCTAAAAATGATGCTACAGTGATGGAGGAAGAGTTGCTAAAAATCTCAAAATGATGCTGTCAGTGATGTGGTGAGAGTTGCTAAAAACCTCAAAATGATGCAAAAGTGATGAATTGAGAGTTGCTACGAACCTAAAAATGATGCTCCAGTAATGAAGTGAGAGTTGCTACGAACCTATAAATGATGCTAGAGTGATGTGGTAAGAGTTGCTTTAAACCTCAAAATGATTCCACAGTCATGTAGTGAGAGTTGCTTAAAACGTTAAAATGATGCTGACAGTTATGAAGTGAGAGTTGCTACTAACCTCAAAATGATGCTCTTGTGATGGATTTAGAGTTGCTAGAAACCTAAAAAATGATGTTAGAGTAGTATTGTAAGAGTTTCTACGAACCTCAAAATGATGCTACAGTAATGTATTAAGTTGCTAAAAACCTCAAAATGATGCTAAAGTGATGTGGTGAGAGTTGCTTAAAATCTCAAAATGATGCTACAGTGATGTGGTGAGAGTTTCTTAAAATCTTAAAATGATGCTACAGTAATGTAGTGAGAGTTGCTCAAAACCTAAAAAATGATGCTCCAGTAATGTAGTGAGAGTTGCTATGAACCTCAAAATGATGCCCCAGTGATGTTGTGAGAGTTGCTAGGAACCTCAAAATGATGCTACAGTAATGTCGTGAGAGTTGCTACGAAGCTCGAAATGATGCGACAGTAATGTGGCGTGAGTTGCTAGGAACCTCAAAATGATGCTACAGTAATGTAGTGAGAGTTGCTACGATCCTAAAAATGATGCTCCAGTAATGTATTAAGTTGCTAAAAACCTCAAAATGATGCTAAAGTGATGTGGTGAGAGTTGCTTAAAATCTCAAAATGATGCTACAGTGATGTGGTGAGAGTTTCTTAAAATCTTAAAATGATGCTACAGTAATGTAGTGAGAGTTGCTCAAAACCTAAAAAATGATGCTCCAGTAATGTAGTGAGAGTTGCTATGAACCTCAAAATGATGCCCCAGTGATGTTGTGAGAGTTGCTAGGAACCTCAAAATGATGCTACAGTAATGTCGTGAGAGTTGCTACGAAGCTCGAAATGATGCGACAGTAATGTGGCGTGAGTTGCTAGGAACCTCAAAATGATGCTACAGTAATGTAGTGAGAGTTGCTACGATCCTAAAAATGATGCTCCAGTAATGTATTAAGTTGCTAAAAACCTCAAAATGATGCTAAGGTGATGTAGTGAGAGTTGCTAAAAACCTCAAAATGATGCTACAGTGATGTAGTGAGAGTTGCTTCGAACCTCAAAATGATGCTACAGTGATGTGGTGAGAGTTGCTACGAACCTCAATAATGCTACAGTAATGTTGTAAGTGTTGCTAAAAATCTCAAAATGATGCTAAAGTGATGTGGTGAGAGTTGCTAAAATCTTCAAAATGATGCTACATTGATGTAGTGAGAGTTGCCACGAACCTCAAAATGATGTGACAGAAATGTGGTGAGAGTGACTAAGAACCTCAAAATGATGCTACAGTAATGTAGTGAGAGTTGCTACGATCCTCAAAATGATGCTACAGTTATGTAGTGAGAGTTGCTATGAACCTCAAAATGATGCTAAAGTAATGTAGTAAGAGTTGCTAAAAATCTCAAAATGATGCTCAAGTGATGTGGTGAGAGTTTCTACTAATCTAAGAAATGATGCTAAAGTGATGTAGTAAGAGTTGCTAAAAATCTCAAAATGATGCTATAGTGATGTGGTGAGACTTGCTAAAAACCTCAAAATGATGCTACAGTCATGTATTAAGTTGCTAAAAACCTCAAAATGATGCTACAGTGATGTGGTGAGAGTTTCTTAAAATCTTTAAAAAATGCGACAGTGATGTGGTGAGAGTTGCTACTATCCTCCAAATGATGCTACAGTGAAGTAGTGAAAGTTGCTAAAAAACTCAAAATGCTGCTACAGTGATGTCAGAAGAGTTGCTAAAAATCTCAAAATGATGGTAAAGTGATGTGGCGAGAGTTGCAAAAATCCTCACAATGATGCTGTCAGTAATGTAGTGAGAGTTGCAACGAACCTAAAAATGATGCTCCAGTGATGTAGTGAGAGTTGCTACTAATCTAAGAAATGATGCTCCAGTGATGTGGTGAGAGTTGCTAAAAACCTCAAAATGATGCTCCAGTGATGTAGTGAGAGTTGCTAAAAATCTCAAAATGATGCTTCAGTGATGTGGTGAGAGTTGCTAAAAATCTCAAAATGATGCTAAAGTGATGTGATGAGAGTTGCTAAAAATCTCAAAATGATGCTGTAAGTCATGTAGTGAGAGTTGCTTCGAACCTCAAAATGATGCTCCAGTGATGTAGTGAGAGTTGCTACGAACCTCAAAATTATGCTAAAGTAATGTGATGAGAGTTGCTAAAAATCTAAAAATGATGCTGTCAGTAATGTAGTGAGACTTGCTACGAACCTCAATAATGCTACAGTAATGTTGTAAGTGTTGCTAAAAATCTCAAAATGTTGCTAAAGTGATGTGGTGAGAGTTGCCACAAACCTCAAAATGATGCTACAGTAATGTGGTGAGAGTTTCTGTGATCCTAAAAATGATGCTCCAGTAATGTATTAAGTTGCTAAAAACCTCAAAATGATGCTACAGTTATGTAGTGAGAGTTGCTACGAACCTCAATAATGCTACAGTAATGTTGTAAGTGTTGCTAAAAATCTCAAAATGATGCTAAAGTGATGTGGTGAGAGTTGCTAAAATCTTCAAAATGATGCTACATTGATGTAGTGAGAGTTGCCACGAACCTCAAAATGATGTGACAGAAATGTGGTGAGAGTGACTAAGAACCTCAAAATGATGCTACAGTAATGTAGTGAGAGTTGCTACGATCCTCAAAATGATGCTACAGTTATGTAGTGAGAGTTGCTATGAACCTCAAAATGATGCTAAAGTAATGTAGTAAGAGTTGCTAAAAATCTCAAAATGATGCTCAAGTGATGTGGTGAGAGTTTCTACTAATCTAAGAAATGATGCTAAAGTGATGTAGTAAGAGTTGCTAAAAATCTCAAAATGATGCTATAGTGATGTGGTGAGACTTGCTAAAAACCTCAAAATGATGCTACAGTCATGTATTAAGTTGCTAAAAACCTCAAAATGATGCTACAGTGATGTGGTGAGAGTTTCTTAAAATCTTAAAAAGATGCGACAGTGATGTGGTGAGAGTTGCTACTATCCTCCAAATGATGCTACAGTGAAGTAGTGAAAGTTGCTAAAAAACTCAAAATGCTGCTACAGTGATGTCAGAAGAGTTGCTAAAAATCTCAAAATGATGGTAAAGTGATGTGGCGAGAGTTGCAAAAATCCTCACAATGATGCTGTCAGTAATGTAGTGAGAGTTGCAACGAACCTAAAAATGATGCTCCAGTGATGTAGTGAGAGTTGCTACTAATCTAAGAAATGATGCTCCAGTGATGTAGGGAGAGTTGCTAAAAACCTCAAAATGATGCTCCAGTGATGTAGTGAGAGTTGCTAAAAATCTCAAAATGATGCTTCAGTGATGTGGTGAGAGTTGCTAAAAATCTCAAAATGATGCTAAAGTGATGTGATGAGAGTTGCTAAAAATCTCAAAATGATGCTGTAAGTCATGTAGTGAGAGTTGCTACGAACATCAAAATGATGCTCCAGTGATGTAGTGAGAGTTGCTACGAACCTCAAAATGATGCTAAAGTAATGTGATGAGAGTTGCTAAAAATCTAAAAATGATGCTGTCAGTAATGTAGTGAGACTTGCTACGAACCTCAATAATGCTACAGTAATGTTGTAAGTGTTGCTAAAAATCTCAAAATGTTGCTAAAGTGATGTGGTGAGAGTTGCCACAAACCTCAAAATGATGCTACAGTAATGTGGTGAGAGTTTCTGTGATCCTAAAAATGATGCTCCAGTAATGTATTAAGTTGCTAAAAACCTCAAAATGATGCTACAGTGATGTAGTGAGAGTTGCTACGAACCTCAAAATGATGCTACAGTTATGTAGTGAGAGTTGCTACGAACCTCAAAATGATGCTACAGTAATGTAGTAAGAGTTGCTAAAAATCTCAAAATGATGCTCAAGTGATGTGGTGAAAGTTGCAAAAAAATTAAAAATGATGCTGTCAGTAATGTAGTGAGAGTTGCTAAAAATCTCAAAATGATGCTAAAGTGATGTATTTAGTGTTGGTAAAAACCTCAAAATGATGCTCCAGTGGTGTAGTGAGAGTTGCTACTATCCTCCAAATGATGCTAAAGTGATGTAGTAAGAGTTGCTAAAAATCTCAAAATGATGCTCCAGTGATATCGTGAGAGTTGCTACGAACCTCAAAATGAAGCTCCAGTGATGCAGTAAGAGTTGCTTAAAACCTTAAAATGATGCTGACATTCATGTAGTGAGAGTTGCTAAAAATCTAAAAATGATGCTGTAAGTAATGTACTGAGACTTGCTACGAACCTCAATAATGCTACAGTAATGTTGTAAGTGTTGCTAAAAATGTCCAAATGATGCTATAGTAATGTAGTGAGAGTTGCTACGAACATCAAAATGATGCGACAGTAATGTGGTGAGAGTTGCTAAGAACCTCAAAATTATGCTACAGTAATGTAGTAAGAGTTGCTACGATCCTAAAAATGATGCTCAAGTAATGTATTAAGTTGCTAAAACCTCAAAATGATGCTACAGTGATGTAGTGAGAGTTGCTACGATCCTAAAAATTATGCTCCAGTAATGTATTAAGTTGCTAAAAACCTCAAAATGATGCTACAGTGATGTAGTGAGAGTTGCTACGAAACTCAAAATGATGCTACAGTCATGTATTAAGTTGCGAAAAACCTCAAAATGATGCTGCAGTGATGTAGTGAGAATTGCTACTAATCGAAGAAATGATGCCAAAGTGATTTAGTGAGAGTTGCTTCAAATCTCAAAATGATGCTACAGTGATGTGGTGAGAGTTTCTTAAAATCTTAAAATGATGCGACAGTGATGTGGTGAGAGTTGCTACTATCCTCCAAATGATGCTACAGTGATGTAGTGAGAGTTGCTTAAAATCTCAAAATGATGCGACAGTGATGTGGTGAGAGTTGCTAAAAACCTCAAAATGATAGTGTCAGTAATGTAGTAAGAGTTGGTAAAAATCTCAAAATGATGCTGAAGTGATATAGTGAGAGTTGCTACGAACCTCAAAATGATGCTACAGTAATGTAGTAGGAGTTGCTAAAAATCTAAAAATGATGCTGTAAGTAATGTAGTGAGACTTGCTACGAACCTCAATAATGCTACAGTAATGTTGTAAGTGTTGCTAAAAATCTCAAAATGATGCTACAATGATGTAGTGAGAGTTGCCACGAACCTCAAAATGATGCTACAGTAATGTAGTGAGAGTTGCTATGATCCTAAAAATGATGCTACAGTCATGTAGTAAGAGTTGCTAAAAATCTAAAAATGATGCTAAAGTGATGTGTTGAGAGTTAAAAAAAAAAAAGTCAAAATGATGCTGTCAGTAATGTAGTGAGAGTTACTACGAACCTCAAAATGATGCTACAGTCATGTAGTGAGAGTTGCTACGAACCTCAAAATGATGCTACAGTGATGTAGTAAGTGTTGGTAAAAACCTCAAAATGATGCTCCAGTGATATAGTGAGAGTTGCTACTCATCTAAGAAATGATGCTAAAGTGATGTAGTGAGAGTTGCTTCAAATTTCAAAATGATGCGACAGTGATGTGGTGAGAGTTGCTACTATCCTCCAAATGATGCTACAGTGATGTTGTGAGAGTTGCTTAAAATCTCCAAATGATGCTACAGTCATGTAGTGAGAGTTGCTACGGACCTCAAAATGATGCTACAGTGATGTAGTGAGAGTTGCTACGAACCTCAAAATGATGCTACAGTGATGTTGTGAGAGTTGCTTAAAATCTAAAAATGATGCAACAGTGATGTGGTGAGAGTTTCTCAAAAAACTCAAAATGATGCAACAGTGATGTAGTAAGTGTTGGTAAAAACCTCAAAATGATGCTCCAGTGATATAGTGAGAGTTGCTACTCATCTAAGAAATGATGCTAAAGTGATGTAGTGAGAGTTGCTTCAAATTTCAAAATGATGCGACAGTGATGTGGTGAGAGTTGCTACTATCCTCCAAATGATGCTACAGTGATGTTGTGAGAGTTGCTTAAAACCTCAAAATGATGCTGACAGTAATGTAGTGAGAGTTGTTAAGAACCTCAAAATGATGCTACAGTGATGTAGTGAGAGTTGCTACGAACCTCAAAATGATGCTACAGTGATGTTGTGAGAGTTGCTTAAAATCTAAAAATGATGCAACAGTGATGTGGTGAGAGTTTCTCAAAAAACTCAAAATGATGCAACAGTGATGTGGTGAGAGTTTCTCAAAAAACTCAAAATGATGCGACAGTGATGTGGTGAGAGTTGCGACTATCCTCCAAATGATGCTACAGTGATGTAGTGAGAGTTGCTACGGACCTCAAAATGATGCTACAGTGATGTAGTGAGAGTTGCTACGATCCTCAAAATGATGCTACAGTAATGTATTAGGTTGCTAAAAACCTCAAAATGATGCTACAGTGATGTAGTGAGAGTTGCTACGATCCTGAAAATGATGCTACAGTAAAGTATTTGGTTGCTAAAAACCTCAAAATGATGCTACAGTGATGTAGTGAGAGTTGCTACTAACCTCAAAATGATGCTCTTGTGATGTATTTAGAGTTGCTAGAAACCTCAAAATGATGCTACAGTAATGTATTAAGTTGCTAAAAACCTCAAAATGATGCTACAGTGATGTGGTGAGAGTTGCTACTATCCTCCAAATGATGCTATAGTAATGTAGTGAGAGTTGCTAAAAACCTCAAAATGCTGCGACAGTGATGTCGGAAGAGTTGCTAAAAATCTCAAAATGATGCTAAAGTGATGTGGTGAGAGTTGCTTAAAATCTCACAATGTTGCTAAAGTGATGTGATGAGAGTTGCTCAAAACCTCAAAATGATGCTGTCTGTAATGTAGTGAGAGTTGCTACGAACCTCAAAATGATGCTCCAGTGATGTCGTGAGAGTTGCTACGAACCTCAAAATGATGCTACAGTAATGTAGTAGGAGTTGCTAAAAATCTAAAAATGATGCTGAAGTGATGTGGTGAGAGTTGCTAAAATCCTCAAAATGATGCTACAGGATGTAGTGAGAGTTGCCACGAACCTCAAAATGATGCTACAGTAATGTAGTAAGAGTTGCTATTAAACTAAAATGATGCTAACAGTAAAGTAGTGATAGTTGCTAATAAACTCAGTGATGCTTACAGTAATGTAGTAAGAGTTGCTATTAAACTCAAAATGATGCTAACAGTAATGTAGTGATAGTTGCAAATAAACTCAGTGATGCTTACAGTAATGTAGTAAGTTTTTCGAACAACCTCAAAATAATGCAACAGTAGTGTAGTAAGAGTTGCTACGAACCTCAAAATAATGCGACAGTGATGTCGGAAGAATTGCTAATGATCTCAAAATGATGCGACAGTGATGTAGTGAGAAGTGCTAATGAACTCAAAATGATGCTAACAGTAATGTAGTGAAAGTTTTAAATAACCTCAAAGTGATGCTGACAGTCATGTAGTAAGAGTTGCTACGAACCTTAAAATAATGCAACAGTAATGCAGAGAAAGTTGCTACGAACCTCAAAATAATGCGACAGTGATGTAGTAAGAATTGCTATTAAACTCAAAATGATGCTTACGGTAATGTCGTGAAGGTTTCAAATAACCTCAAAGTGATGCTGACAGTCATGTAGTAAGAGGTGCTCCGACCCTCAAAATAATGCGACAGTGATGTCGGAAGAATTTCTAATGATGTCAAAATGATGCGACAGTGATGGAGTAAGAATTGCTAATGAACTCAAAATGATGCTAACAGTAATGTAGTGAAAGTTTCAATAAACTCAAAGTGATGCTGACAGTCATATGGTTAGAGTTGCGGATAACCTAAAAATGATGCTGACAGTAATGTAGTAAGAGTTGCTAAAAACCACAAAATAATGCTACAGTGATGTCGGAAGAATTGCTAATGAACTCAAAATGATGGTAACAGTAATGGAGTGAAAGTTTCAAAAAACCTCAAAGTGATGCTGACAGTCATGTAGTAAGTGTTGCTACGAACCTCAAAATATTGCAACAGTGATGTCGTAAGAATTGCTAATGATCTCAAAATGATGCGACAGTGATGTCGTAAGAATTGCTAATGAACTCAAAATGATGCTAACAGTAATGTAGTGATAGTTGCTAATCAACTCAGTGATGCTAACAGTAATGTAGTAAGAGTTTCGAATAACCTCAAAGTGATGCTGACAGTCATGTACTAAGAGTTGCTACGAACGTCAAAATAATGCGACAGTAATGGAGTAAAAATTGCTACGAACCTCAAAATATTGCGACAGTGATGTCGGAAGAATTGCTAATGAACTTAAAATGATGCTAACCGTAATGTAGTGATAGTTGCTAATCAAGTCAGTGATGCTTACAGTAATGTAGTTAGTGTTTCGAACAACCTCAAAGTGATTGTGACAGTCATGTAGTAAGAGTTGCTACGAACCTCAAAATAATGTGACAGTGATGTCAGAAGAATTGCTAATGATCTCAAAATGATGCGACAGTGATGTAGTAAGAATTGCTAATGAACTTAAAATGATGCTAACAGTAATGTAGTGAAACTTTCGAATAACCTCAAAGTGATGCTTACAGTCATGTAGTAAGTGTTGCTTCGAACCTCAAAATAATGCGACAGTAATGTCGTAAAAGTTGCTACGAACCTCAAAATATTGCGACAGTGATGTCAGAAGAATTGCAAATGAACTCAAAATGATTCTAACAGTGATGTAGTGATAGTTGCTAAGAAACTCAGTGATGCTAACAGTAATGTAGTAAGAGTTTCGAACAACCTCAAAGTGATGCTGACAGTCATTTAGTAAGAGTTGCTAATGAACTCAATTCAATGCTACAGTGATGTCGTGAGAATTGCTCATGAACTCAAAATGATGCTGACAGTCATGTAGTAAGAGTTGCTACAAACCTTAAAATAATGCGACAGTAATGTAGTAAAAGTTGCTACGAACCTCAAAATATTCCGACAATGATGTCGGAAGAATTACTTATGAACTCAAGATGATGCTAACAGTAATGGAGTGAAACTTTCGAATAACCTCAAGGTGATGCTGACAGTCATGTAGTAAGAGTTGCTACGAACCTCAAAATAATGCGACAGTAATGTAGTAAAAGTTTCAACGAACCTCAAAACATGCGACAGTGATGTCGGAAGAATTGCTAATGAACTAAAAATGATGCTAACAGTAATTTAGTGATAGTTGCTAATCAACTCAGTCATGCTTACAGTAATGTAGTAAGTGTTTCGAATAACCTCAAAGTGATGCTGACAGTCATGTACTAAGAGTCGCTACGAACCTCAAAATAATCTGACAGTGATGTCAGAAGAATTGCTAATGATCTCAAAATGTTGCGACAGTGATGTAGTAAGAATTGCTAATGAACTCAAAATGATGCTAACAGTATTGCAGTGAAACTTTCAAATAACCTCAAAGTGATGCTTACAGTCATGTAGCAAGTGTTGCTACGAACCTCAAAATAATGCGACAGTAATGTAGTAAAAGTTGCTAAGAACCTCAAAATATTCCGACAGTGATGTCGGAAGAATTGCGAATGAACTCAAAGTGATGCTGACAGTCATGTAGAAAGAGTTGCTATGAACCTCAAAATAATGTGACAATAATGTAGTAAAAGTTTCAACGAACCTCAAAACATGCGACAGTGATGTCGGAAGAATTGCTAATGAACTCAAGATGATGCTAACAGTAATGGAGTGAAACTTTCGAATAACCTCAAAGTGATGCTGACAGTCATGTAGTAAGAGTTGCTACGAACCTCAAAATAATGCGACAGTAATGTAGTAAAAGTTTCTACGAACCTCAAAATATTCCGACAGTGATGTCGGAAGAATTTGCTAATAAACTCAAAGTGATGCTGACAGTCATGTAGTAAGAGTTGCTACGAACCTCAAAATAATGCGACAGTAATGTAGTAAAAGTTGCTACGAACCTCAAAATATTGCGAAGGTGATGTCGGAAGAATTGCTAATGAACTCAAAATGATGCTAACAGTAATGGAGTGAAACTTTCGAATAACCTCAAAGTGATGCTGACAGTCATGTAGTAAGAGTTGCTACGAACCTGAAAATAATGCGACAGTAATGTAGTAAAAGTTGCTACGAACCTCAAAATATTGCGACAGTAATGTCGGAAGAATTGCTAATGAACTCAAAATGATGCTAACAGTAATTTAGTGATAGTTGCTAATCAACTCAGTCATGCTTACAGTAATGTAGTAAGTGTTTCGAATAACCTCAAAGTGATGCTGACAGTCATGTCCTAAGAGTTGCTACGAACCTAAAAAATATTGTGACAGTGATGTCAGAAGAATTGCTAATGATCTCAAAATGTTGCGACAGTGATGTAGTAAGAATTGCAAATGAACTCAAAATGATGCTAACAGTATTGCAGTGAAACTTTCAAATAACCTCAAAGTGATGCTTACAGTCATGTAGTAAGTGTTGCTACGAACCTCAAAATAATGCGACAGTAATGTAGTAAAAGTTGCTAAGAACCTCAAAATATTGCGACAGTGATGTCGGAAGAATTGCGAATGAACTCAAAGTGATGCTGACAGTCATGTAGTAAGAGGTGCTACGAACCTCAAAATAATGCGACAGTAATGTAGTAAAAGTTGCTACGAACCTCAAAATATTCCGACAGTGATGTCGGAAGAATTGCTAATGAACTCAAGATGATGCTAACAGTAATGGAGTGAAACTTTCGAATAACCTCAAAGTGATGCTGACAGTCATGTAGAAAGAGTTGCTACGAACCTCAAAATAATGCGACAGTAATGTAGTAAAAGTTTCTACGAACCTCAAAATATTCCGACAGTGATGTCGGAAGAATTGCTAATGAACTCAAAGTGATGCTGACAGTTATGTAGTAAGAGTTGCTACGAACCTCAAAATAATGCGACAGTAATGTAGTAAAAGTTGCTACGAACCTCAAAATATTGCGACAGTGATGTCGGAAGAATTGCTAATGAACTCAAGATGATGCTAACAGTAATGGAGTGAAACTTTCGATTAACTTCAAAGTGATGCTGACAGTCATGTAGTAAGAGTTGCTACGAACCTCAAAATAATGCGACAGTGATGTAGTAAAAGTTGCTACGAACCTCGAAATATTGCGACAGTGATGTCGGAAGAATTGCTAATGAACCCAAGATGATGCTAACAGTAATGTAGTGATAGTTGCTAAGAAACTCAGTGATGCTTAAAGTAATGTAGTAAGAGTTTCGAACAACCTCAAAGTGATGCTGACAGTAATTTAGTAAGAGTTGCTAATGAACTCAATTTAATGCTACAGTGATGTCGTGAGAATTGCTCAACAACTCAAAATGATGCTAACAGTAATGTAGTGATAGTTGCTAATAAACTCAAAGTGATGCTGACAGTGATGTAGTAAGAGTTGCTACGAACCTTAAAATAATGCAACAATAATGTAGTAAGACTTGCTACGAACCTCAAAATATTGTGACAGTGATGTCAGAATAATTGCTAATGATCTCAAAATGATGCGACAGTGATGGAGTAAGAATTGCGAATGAACTCAAAATGATGCTAACAGTAATGGAGTGAAACTTTCGAATAACCTCAAAGTGATGCTGACAGTCATGTAGTAAGTGTTGCTACGAACCTCAAAATAATGCGACAGTAATGTAGTAAAAGTTGCTACGAACCTCAAAATATTGCGACAGTGATGTCAGAAGAATTGCAAATGATCTAAAAATGATGCGACAGTGATGTAGTAAGAATTGCGAATGAACTCAAAATGATGCTAACAGTAATGGAGTGAAACTTTCGAATAACCTCAAAGTGATGCTGACAGTCATGTAGTAAGTGTTGCTACGAACCTCAAAATAATGCGACAGTAATGTAGTAAAAGTTGCTACGAACCTCAAAATATTGCGACAGTGATGTCAGAAGAATTGCAAATGATCTAAAAATGATGCGACAGTGATGTAGTAAGAATTGCTAATGAACTCAAAATGATGCTAACAGTAATGGAGTAAAAGATTCGAATAACCTCAAAGTGATGCTGACAGTCATGTAGGAAGTGTTTCGAATAACCTCAAAGTGATGCTGAAAGTCATGTACTAAGAGTTGCTACGAACCTCAAAATAATGCGACAGTAATGTAGTAAAAGTTGCTACGAACCTCAAAATATTGCGACAGTGATGTCGGAAGAATTGCTAATGAACTCAAAATGATGCTAACAGTAATGAAGTGATAGTTGCTAATCAACTCAGTGGTGCTTACAGTAATGTAGTTAGTGTTTCGAATAACCTCAAAGTGATGCTGACAGTCATGTAGTAAAAGTTGCTAGGAACCTCAAAATAATGCGACAGTGATGTAGTAAGAATTGCGAATGAACTCAAAATGATGATAACAGTAATGGAGTGAAACTTTCTTATAACATCAAAATGATGCCAACAGTAATGTAGTGATAGTTGCTAATAAACTCAAAGGGATGCTGACAGTAATGTACTAAGAGTTGCTATGAACCTCAAAATAATGCGACAGTAATGTAGTAAAAGTTGCTACGAACCTCAAAATATTGCGACAGTGATGTCGGAAGAATCGCTAATGATCTCAAGATGATGCTAACAGTAATGTAGTGATAGTTGAGTTCACTTTGAGTTTATTAGCAACTTTCACTACATTACTGTTAGTGAAAGTTGCAAAGAAACTCAGTGATGCTGACAGTAATGTAGTAAGAGTTTCGAACAACCTCAAAGTGATGCTGACAGTCATTTAGTAAGAGTTGCTAATGAACTCAATTTAATGCTACAGTGATGTCGTGAGAATTGCTCAACAACTCAAAATGATGCTAACAGTAATGTAGTGATAGTTGCTAATAAACTCAAAGTGATGCTGACAGTGATGTAGTAAGAGTTGCTACGAACCTTAAAATAATGCAACAATAATGTAGTAAGACTTGCTACGAACCTCAAAATATTGTGACAGTGATGTCAGAATAATTGCTAATGATCTCAAAATGATGCGACAGTGATGGAGTAAGAATTGCGAATGAACTCAAAATGATGCTAACAGTAATGGAGTGAAACTTTCGAATAACCTCAAAGTGATGCTGACAGTCATGAAGTAAGTGTTGCTACGAACCTCAAAATAATGCGACAGTAATTTAGTAAGAGTTGCTACGAACCTTAAAATAATGCAACAATAATGTAAGAAGAGTTGCTAATGAACTCAATTCAATGCTACAATGATGTCGTGAGAATTGCTCATGAACTAAAAATGATGCGAACAGTAATGTAGTGATAGTTGCTAATAACCTCAAAGTGATGCTGACAGTCATGTAGTAAGTGTTGCTACGAACCTCAAAATATTGCGACAGTGATGTCGGAAGCATTTCGAATAAACTCAAAATGATGCTAACAGTAATGTAGTGAAAGTTGCTAATAAACTCAAAGTGATGCTGACAGTCATGTAGTAAGTGTTTCGAATAACCTAAAATGATGCTAACAGTAATGGAGTAAAAGTTTCGAATAACCTCAAAGTGATGCTGACAGTCATGTACTAAGAGTTGCTACGAACCTCAAAATAATGTGACAGTAATGTAGTAAAAGTTGCTACGAACCTCAAAATATTGCGACAGTGATGTCGGAAGAATTGCTAATGAACTCAAAATGATGCTAACAGTAATGTAGTGATAGTTGCTAATCAACTCAGTGGTGCTTACAGTAATGTAGTAAGTGTTTCGAAAAACCTCAAAGTGATGCTGACAGTCATGTAATAAGAGTTGCTACGAACCTCAAAATAATGCGACAGTGATGTAGTAAGAATCGCGAATGAACTCAAAATGATGATAACAGTATTGGAGTGAAACTTTCGAATAACCTAAAGGTGATGCTGACAGTCATGTAGTAAGAGTTGCTACGAACCTTAAAATAATGCAAAAATAATGTAGTAAGAGTTGCTACGAACCTCAAAATATATCGACAGTGATGTCGGAAGAATTGCTAATGAACTCAAAATGATGCTAACAGTAATGTAGTGATAGTTGCTAATCAACTCAGTGATGCTTACAGTAATGTAGGAAGTGTTTTGAATAACCTCAAAGTGATGCTGACAGTCACGTACTAAGAGTTGTTACGAACCTCAAAATAATGCGACAGTGATGTCAGAAGAATTGCTAAAGATCTAAAAATGATGCGACAGTGATGTAGTAAGAGTTGCTAATGAACTCAATTTAATGCTACAGTGATGTCGTGAGAATTGCTCAACAACTCAAAATGATGCTAACAGTAATGTAGTGATAGTTGCTAATAAACTCAAAGTGATGCTGACAGTAATGTAGTAAGAGTTCCTAGGAACCTTAAAATAATGCAACAATAATGTAGTAAGAGTTGCTACGAACCTCAAAATATTGCGACAGTGATGTCGGAAGAATTGCTCATGAACTCAAGATGATGCTAAAAGTAATGTAGTGATAATTGCTAATCAACTCAGTGATGCTTGCAGTAATGTAGTAAGTGTTTCGAATAACCTCAAAGTGATGCTGACAGTCATGTAGTAAGAGTTGCTAATGAACTCAATTCAATTGCTACAGTGATGTCGTGAGAATTGCTCATGAACTCAAATTGATGCTAACAGTAATGTAGTGACAGTTGCTAATAAACTTAAAGTGATGCTGACAGTAATGTCATAAGAGTTGCTACGAACCTTAAAAAAATGCAACAATAATGTAGTAAGAGTTGCTACGAACCTCAAAATAATGTGACAGTGATGTCAGAAGAATTGCTAATGATCTCAAAATGATGCGACAGTGATTTAGTAAGAATTACTAATGAACTCAAAATGATGCTAACAGTAATGGAGTGAACGTTTTGAATAACCTCAAAGTGATGCTGACAGTCATGTACTAAGAGTTGCTACGGACCTCAAAATAATGCGACAGTAATGTAGTAAAAGTTGCTACGAACCTCAAAATATTGCGACAGTGATGTCAGAAGAATTGCTAATGAACTCAAGATGATGCTAACAGTTATGGAGTGAAACTTTCGAATAACCTCAAAGTGATGCTGACCGTCATGTAGGAAGAGTTGCTACGAACCTCAAAATAATGCGACAGTAATGTAGTAAAAGTTGCGACGAACCTCAAAATATTGCGACAGTGATGTCGGAAGAATTGCTAATGAACTCAAAATGATGCTAAAAGTAATGTAGTGATAGTTGCTCATCATTTCAGTGATGCTAACAGTAATGGAGTGAAAGTTTCGAATAACCTCAAAGTGATGCTGACAGTAATGTACTAAGAGTTGCTACGAACCTCAAAATAATGCGACAGTGATGTCAGAAGAATTGCTAAAGATCTCAAAATGATGCGACAGTGATTTAGTAAGAATTGCTAATGAACTCAAAATGATGCTAACAGTAATGGAGTGAAACTTTCGAAAAACCTCAAAGTGATGCTGACAGTCATGTAGAAAGTGTTGCTACAAACCTCAAAATAATGCGAAAGTAATGCAGTAAAAGTTGCTACGAACCTCAAAATATTGCGACAGTGATGTCAAAAGAATTGCGAATGAACTCAAGATGATGCTAACAGTAATGTAGTGATAGTTGCTAAGAAACTCAGTGATGCTTACAGTAATGTAGTAAGAGTTTCGAACAACCTCAAAGTGATGCTGACAGTCATTTAGTAAGAGTTGCTAATGAACTCAATTCAGTGCTACAGTGATGTCGTCAGAATTGCTCATAAACTAAAAATGATGCTAACAGTAATGTAGTGATAGTTGCTAATAAACTCAAAGTGATGCTGACAGTTATGTAGTAAGAGTTGCTAGGAACCTTAAAATAATGCAACAATAATGTAGTAAGAGTTGCTACGAACCTCAAAATAATGTGACAGTGATGTCAGAAGAATTGCTAATGAACTCAAGATGATGCTAACAGTAATGGAGTGAAACTTTCGAATAACCTCAAAGTTATGCTGACAGCCATGTAGGAAGAGTTGCTACGACCCTTAAAATAATGCAACAATAATGTAGTAAGAGTTGCTACGAACCTCAAAATAATGCGACAGTGATGTCAGAAGAATTGCTAATGATCTCAAAATGATGCGACAGTGATTTAGTAAGAATTGCTAATGATCTCAAAATGATGCGACAGTGATTTAGTAAGAATTGCTAATGAACTCAAAATGATGCTAACAGTAATGGAGTGAACGTTTCGAATAACCTCAAAGTGATGCTGACAGTCATGTACTAAGAGTTGCTACGAACCTAAAAATAATGCGACAGTAATGTAGTAAAAGTTGCTACGAACCTCAAAATATTGCGACTGTGATGTCGGAAGAATTGCTAATGAACTCAAGATTATGCGACAGTGATTTAGTAAGAATTGCTAATGAACTTAAAATGATGCTAACAGTAATGTAGTGATAGTTGCTAATCAAGTTTGTGATGCTTACAGTAATGTAGTAAGTGTTTCGAATAACCTCAAAGTGATGCTGACAGTCATGTAGTAAGAGTTGCTACGAACCTCAATATAATGCGACAGTGATGTCAGAAGAATTGCTAATGATCTCAAAATGATGCGACAGTGATTTAGTAAGAATTGCTAATGAACTCAAAATGATGCTAAAAGTAATTTAGTGAAAGTTTAGAATAACCTCAAAGTGATGCTGACAGTCATGTAGTCAGAGTTGCTACTAACCTCAAAATAATGCAAACGTAATGTAGTAAGATTTGCTAATGAACTCAAAATAATGCTACAGTGATGTCCAAAGACTTGATAATGATATCAAAATTATGCGACAGTGATGTAGTAAGAATTGCTCATGAACTCAAAATGATAGTAACAGTAATGTAGTGAAAGTTGCCAATAAACTCAAAGTGATGCTGACAGTCATGTAGTAAGAGTTGCTACGAACCTCCAAATAATGCGACAGTGATGTCAGAAGAATTGCTAATGATCTAAAAATGATGCGACAGTGATGTCGTAAGAATTGCGAATAAACTAAAAATGATGCTAACGGTAATGTAGGAAGAGTTGAAACTAACCTCAAAATGATGCTCCAGTGATGTCGTAAGAATTGCTAATGATCCCAAAATGATATGACAGTGATGTCGTAAGAATTGCTAATGAACTCAAAATGATGCTAACAGTAATGTAGTGATAGTTGCTAATCAACTCTGTGATGCTTACAGTAATGTAGGAAGAGTTGCTACGAACCTCAAAATAATGCGACAGTCATTTTGTGTTTCGAACAACCTCAAAGTGATGCTGACAGTCATGTAGTAAGAGTTCCTACTAACCTCAAAATAATGCAACAGTAATGTAGAAAGAGTTGCTCCGAAGCTCCGAATAATGCGACAGTGATGTCGGAAGAATTGCTAATGATCTCAAAATGATGTGACAGTGATGTAGTAAGAATTGCTAATGAACTCAAAATGATGCTAACAGTAATGGAGTGAAAGTTTCGAATAACCTCAGTGATGCTGACAGTCATGTAGGAAGAGTTGCTACGAACCTCAAAATAATGCGACAGTCATTTCGTAAGAATTGCTAATAAACTCTAAATGATGCTGACGGTAATGGAGGAAGAGTTGAAACTAACCTCAAAATGATGCTACAGTGATGTCGTAAGAATTGCTATTAAATTCAAAATGATGCTAACAGTAATGTAGCGATAGTTCCTAATAAACTCAGTGATGCTTACAGTAATGTAGTAAGTGTTTTGAACAACCTCAAAGTGATGCTGACAGTCATGTGGTCAGAGTTGCGAGTAACCTAAAAATGATGCTGACAGTAATGTAGTAAGAGTTGCTACGAACCTCAAAATAATGCTACAGTGATGTCGTAAGAATTGCTAATCATCTAAAAATGATGCGACAGTGATGTCGTAAGAATTGCTAAGGAACTCAAAATGATGGTAACAGTAATGTAGTGAAAGTTGCCAATGAACTCAAAGTGATGCTGACAGTAATGTAGTAAGAGTTGCTACGAACCTTAAAATAATGCAACAGTAATGTAGTAAGAGTTGCTACGAACCTCAAAATAATGCGACAGTGATTTTTGGAAGAATTGCTAATGATCTCAAAATGATGCGACAGTGATGTAGTAAGAATTGCTAATGAACTCAAAATGATGCTAACAGTATGGAAGTGAAAGTTTCGAATAACCTCAACGTGATGCTGACAGTAATGTAGTAAGAGTTGCTACGAACCTAAAAATAATGCAACAGTAATGTAGTAAGAGTTTCTATGAACCTCAAAATAAAGCGAGAGTGATTTCAGAAGACTCGGTAATGATGTCAACATGATGCGACAGTGATGTCGTAAGAATTGCTAATGAACTCAAAATGATGCGACAGTGACGTATTAAGAATTGTAATGAACTCAAAATGATGCTAACTGTAATGTAGTGAAAGTTTCGAATAACCTCAAAGTGATGCTGACAGTCATGTAGGAAGAGTTGCTACGAACCTTAAAATAATGCAACACTAATGTAGTAAGTGTTACTATGAACTTCAAAATAATGTGACAGTGATGTAGTAAGAATTGCTTATGATATGAAATGATGGGACAGTGATGTAGTAAGAATTGCAAATGAACTCAAAATGATGCTAACAGTAATGGAGTGAAAGTTTCGAACAACCTCAAAGTGATGCTGACAGTCATGTTGTAAGAGTTGCAAAAAAACTCAAAATGATGCGACAGTGATGGAGTAAGAATTGCTAATGAACTCAAAATAATGCTAACAGTAATGTAGTGAAAGTTGCCAATAAACTCAAAATGTGCTGACAGTCATGTACGAAGAGTTGCTACAAACCTTAAAATAATGCAACAGTAATGTAGTAAGAGTTACTACGAACTTCAAAATGATGTGACAGTGATGTAGTAAGAATTGCTTATGATCTGAAATGATGGGACAGTGATGTAGTAAGAATTGCTAATGAACTTGAAACGATGCTAACAGTAATGTAGTGAAAGTTGCGAGGAACCTAAAAATGATGCTGACAGTGATGTCGGAAGAATTGCTAATGAACTCAAAATGATGCTAACAGTAATGTAGTGAAAGTTTATAATAACCACAAGTGATGCTGACAGTCATTTAGTTAGAGTTGCTACAAACCTCAAAATAATGCGAAAGTGATGTCGGAAGAATTGCTCATGATCTCAAAATGATGCGACAGTGATGTAGTAAGAATTGCTGATGAACTCAAAATGATGCTGACAGTATGGTAGTGAAAGTTTCGAATAACCTCAAAGTGATGCTGACAGTCATGTTATAAGAGTTGCTACGAACCTCAAAATAATGCGACAGTAATGTAGTAAAAGTTGCTACGAACCTCAAAATAATGCAACAGTGATGTCGGAAGAATTGCAAATGATCTCAAAATGATGCGACAGTGATGTACTAAGAATTGCTAATAACCTCAAATAATGCTAGTGATGTTGAAGAATTGCTAATGAACTCATTAATGAACTCAAAATGATGCTAACAGTAATGTAGGGAAAGTTGCGAGTAACCTAAAAATTATGCTGACAGTAATGTAGTAAGAGTTGCTAATAACCTCAAAATAATGCTACAGTGATGTCGTAAGAATTGCAAATGAAATAAAAATGATGCGACAGTGATGTCGTAAGAATTGCTGATGATCCCAAAAAAATGTGACAGTGATGTCGGAAGAATTGCTAATGATCTCAAAATGATGCGACAGTGATGTACTAAGAATTGCTAATAACCTAGAACTTAATAAGCTGCCATCAACCTTGATGACCAACTCCTTCACTGTGTGGTTCAGAGTCCCTGGTTTGATTTGTTTCAGGACTTCAGAAGCTCCAATCCTCTCTAAGTTCTAGTGAGAGTGGAAGAGATTATAAATGAGAGAAGCAGGGCCCTCACTCAGAACTGAACCAGCTCAGTTGGGAGAGCGTTAGACTGAAGATCTAAAGGTCCCTGGTCTGATCCCAGGTTTCAGCAGAGGAGCAGCATTGACTTTACTTTCCAGTGGAGGAACTGCAGACATGAAGGAAACTAACATCTTGTCCTGTGCATTCTTGTGACATTCAGGACATTTTTGGAGCCTCTTGTTGGATTTTGCCACAGAGAATCAGAGCCAATCAAAAGCATGGTGGACTTCAACATGGAGGACTGAACAAGTCAAGAAAGCATCAGTTTGACCTTCACAGGTGTTTCTGTTCCTGTCTCAATGCTGTAGAAAGAGCCTGAGGAGCTCAGACGGTAGAGCATCAGACTTTTAATGTGAGGGTCCAGGGTTCAAGTCCCTGTTCAGGTGCTGTGGAGGTTCCAGTGTTTGACAACATGGTACTGGATGAAGTTTAGTGTTGAACAAACTGTCAACATTAAAAGTAGAAGTGTTCTTGTCTTGCCACTGTGAGACAGTCGCTAGAAAACTGACCAACAATAATTTCATGTGGCATGCAATTAACAAAAGACCTACATTGATGGTCGAGGGGAGGCTGGAGCCTATCCCAGCATCTACGGGCCAGAGGCGGGGTTCACCCTGGACAGGTCACCAGTCCATCACAGGGTCAGCATACAGAGACGAACAACCATTCACACTCACATTCATACCTACGGTCAATTTAGAGTGTCCAATCAGCCTCGTCCCCAATTACATGTCTTTGGACAGTGGGAAGGAGCCGGAGTACCAGAGAGAACCCATGCATTCATGGGGAGAACATGCAGGCTCTACACAGAAAGATTCCCCACCCGAGCCTGGACTCAAACCCAGAACCTTCTTGCTGTGAGGCCACAGTGCTCACCACTGCACCATCATGCTGCCATGCTCTCTTCTACTTTCCTCAATTGTCTTTCTTTCATGTCCTCCTGAGATCAAAGACAGAATTCTAGCTACTGTCAAAGCCCTGATGACATCATCAGGAATTCTGACTTTGATCTGGAGACTCTTGCTTTAATCTGAATTTGACCTGACTAATGTTTTAGTTTAGGTTGCATGATACCGACCACCTCATTTCTCCTGATGGACTGGTGACCTGCCCAGGGTGAACACTGCCTCTTGAACAACGTCACCTGGGATCGCCCCCCCCCCCCCCATGACCCCATACCCCCTTCCCTCATGTGACTCTTTCATGCGGGCCTCTCTACTTGGGCTACATCCACCAAACTTTACACACATAGTGTGATGCCCCAGAGTAGCATGTGCTGGGAATTTCAGCCATCTAGGTGCTAAGGGGCCCAAGCACGGTCCCGGGGCATCCACTAACCCTAAGGGGCTCCTCAAAGTCTGGCCCCTCTTCCCTGGTTTCATTTGAGCTGAAGCCACCAAAAGTCACACCAATGGTTGATGTCAGTGAGAGGACTGATTCTGACATTTTCAGCCATCCAGAAGTTACAGAGCTGAAACACAAGACCCCAAAGCCCCTTCCATGTTTGTTGCCAGAGATATCGTAGTAATGACTGTGCACCTCCTTTATGAAGAAAAACAAAACAACTACTGCTTTGGGGCTTGTGTTTAGGGGTATTATATTATTAGTATTATATTATATTATGTGTGTAAAGTTTGGTGGATGTAGCCGGATGGGCCGGTGTGAGCAGGCATTTCAAAATATATATTTCTGGTAAAAACGCAGAAACAGCGGTTAGTTTGTTTTTGTGTTAAAATGAGAAACAGACCCATCCAGTTGTAGTGCCACCACTCAGCGGCCGCCTTGCAGTCAGAAGCCATGAAGAATTTTGCCCAGTAAGAGGAAGGAGAAAGGAGGAGCCGAAAAAGAGACACTCCCGAGAAGAAAAGCAGCCGAATTTCCAAAACTCGACGCGTTCTTCCAGGGCTGGACTGGGAAGAAGAGACGTCAGGTGTTGGAACGTGTAGTGGAAGAAGAAGGTCTCTGTGAGTAGTGAAAGAGTATCACTCTTTTAACATGGTTACTGTCTTCCATGTAGAATACTGCACTTTATTTTAATTTTTGAAACTTCAAAATGTGCGCATACATCCTCTGGTATGGCGTGTGCTTACACATATCGTGTAAATAACCATGGAGGGCTGCCAGGGATGAAAAATGCCAGGGCCATTTTTTGGTCCCAGTCCAGCCCTGCTTCTTAACCTGCTCACGGTGTCCTGTCAGCTGTCTTCCCTCAAGGTGGTGGCCAGTCTTGCTCTGGAGCAGTTTCAAAAATAGGCCTCAGCACACTGCCTCTGTGCCATGCCTCTCTCATGCTCCTCTACTCTTTGGTGCACATGCCTCCAGTCTGTCAGGCCTCTAATGAAGACACTTGGATCACTGGGCTTGCTAAAAGCAGGGCAAACAAAACAAAACAAAGCATGACGTTGACCACAATAAGTCAGCCATTTCCACGTCGTGCCGTCCGTTCTAACGAAGAGCCTCTGGACGACAGGGTTTATGGAATCTTGTTGAGGATGAAACTTTAAAAAATCAGTCCTCTGTGTGGAAGAAGGGCGACTAAAATAGTCTCCAACTGACTGATCTGACTCCTCCACTTCCATTGCAACAGCATGGCTTGACTAAGAGAAAGAGAGAGAGCTGAGAGATTTCATTGGACGAGCCCAATGTCCTTCAAGAAAATCAACCAATGGGCCGCGTTTCGCGTATCCGATACCGTTACGGTCGATTAAAAACTATACACTTTTGAAAAAAAAATTATGACAGTTATGGGCCGGCCCAAAGATGTGCATCGGCCAGATGGCCAGTCCAGCCCTGGGTTCACCCTTGATGGGTCACCAGTCCATCCCAGGACCAACACACACAGACAGACAACCATTCACACTCACAGTCATTTAGAGTGTTCAGGTAACCACTACCCTCTTGATGTCTTTGGACTGTGGGAGGAAGCTGGAGTACCAGAGAGAACCACCACAGAGACAGGGAGAACCTGCAGGAGGGGTGGAGATCGATGAGTCCTGGAGACGTTCAATAATGTCCACAACTTTGGCACCAGGAAGACAGCAGGTGATGGCACCTGGGAGTTCAACAGACCTGATGATTGAACCACCAATCACAAGGATTTCAGCCTCCATTGTAACCAGAGAGTTTAGATGAGAGAGAACCTGCTGTCAGCCTCACCAGTCAGGGCAGTGGCAGAGGCAGCAGAGTTGAATGAAGCAGGACCACCTGGCAGGTCTCAGCTGGAGGTGATGACATCACTGGCCTCAGTCCTCACCAGTGCTCTGCCTAGCAACAGGGACAATGGGGAGAAACCAGTAGAAGCACTCTGAGAGTTGGAGACAGCAGGAGAGAGACCATGACAGTGTCACCCATGGGAAACTGTTGGATCCACTCAGGACAAGCTGGACAGACACAGATCAAAGACAGAATTGATGATGATGTCATCAGGGGGCTTTGATAGTGTCTTTATTTGTACCCAGAATTCTGTCTTTGATGTCAGGAGGACATGAAAGAAACCCAATAGCGGAAAGTAGAGGAGAACATTCAGCTTCATTAGAAACACTTGAACTGTTGAACAGTAGAATTTGTTAGAAACAGTTTACAACACTGAGTGACAGGATTGAAGAGGGGAGATTTTTGTATTTTCAGTTTAATTCTAACTTAAAACTGGGCATGAACATTTTTAGTCGTTCATATTCTAACATACAGAGGAAGTCATGACATTCCCTTTTTTTTAACCTGTCCTGTTCAGGAAATGGAAATGGAAATTTAGCTGCTATGTTGAATCAGAAAAACCTTTTGAAGTCTACTTTTGCTTCAGTCAGAAAGTGGACTGTTGTTAACTCTCACAATGGTTGGTGATTGTGGAGGAAGACAAAATCCTTATGAACCTCTTTTTAACAGACACACATTTCTAAAGATGCAGGTTCATTTTATTTTTCTTCTTCTAGCAGAGGATGGTTTTGATCCATCAACCTCTGGGTTACGGGCCCAGCACGCTTCCTCTGAGCCACTCTGCTCTACCATTGATGGTGCCAGGAGGCCTAAAAACACACAAAACACCAATTCAATCCAGGACCTTGTAGCCTGAACTGAAACTCCATCACACGGTGGCTCTGCTGGGGCTCCCACAGGTGAGTGAGGCTGAGCTCCAGTCTGCTCTGAGGAGGCAGCAGACATCTGCACCACTCAGAGGTTTGGTTGGTGTCTTTGACAAAGTCCCAACAAACTAAAATCCTGTTGAAGCAGGAAGTTCTAGTTGAACTCTCATCCACATCACATGACCAAGAAAACCTCCTCTTTCATTCAGACCAGAACAGACAAACATAGAAACATTGACACGACAGGTGGGCACCGTCAACTTAAAGCACGTTAAAATGGCAAAATATTAGGCCATGCATGCGTTTATTATGCAAAATATTTGATACTTTATTGATAATAAGGATTCCAAGAAACTTTTGGAAACCAGGCCGACCTGTGCCGTGTGCTAGCCTATGGAAACAAACAGACCCAGAATCAGATATAGAGGTTCAGGTTCTGGATGGTTCTGGTTGGTTCCTGCAGTAATTGAAGCAGTTAAAGGCATATATATCCAAGTGTGTGTGTGTGTGTGTGTGTGTGTGTGTGTGTGTGTGTGTGTGTCAAAAACTGACCCACTTTTTTTGCCAACATGAGCCCACAGTGGTGGTGTCTCTAAAGAGGTGGAGCTCTGTCCTTCACCTGCTAGGTTCCAGCAGGCAGCTCAGGTCTAGTTTTCTTCACTGAGCCTCCATGATGAGTTTCCTCTGAGAAGTTCTTGTCCAAGGTCCCAGCTGGTAAAACCATTGTCACCAGTGATACTGGGACCCTGCAGTCCAGTGGTCTTTTCAGGACCACACTGGACCTGCCGTCTTTGTTTGTTGTGTTGTTGTGCAATGTGAGAGAATGTGACAGACCATTTTATACCAAAGAAAGGCTGCGTGTGTGTGTGTGTGTGTAACCATGTTAAACTCTTTAAATAAATGTTTCAACCTGCTATTATTTGGATGCTGTATGATTCCTGCAACCCCAGACTAACTCAGGTGTTCGTACTGCAACCTAAAGTATGGTGATGAGGAGAATGATGAACAATCCACAAGGTGATCAGAAAATAAGAAATGGATTCAGGAACAACAAACCCATCTCTGAACATGTGATTGAAACATGTGAGTGGGACTGGCAGAACCTGGCTTTACCTCAAAGTGTCTCATCCAGAGATCTGTGACAGGCGTCTGCTGTGGAGGGTCAATCTGTCCGTCCACATTCAGATCATCGATGCAGCGACTCTGCTAGGATCAAACTACTCAGGATGAAACAGACCAATGTTGACATCAAGTAGCAACTCAGCAGCTGATCAATAGAGTCCTCAGCACCAGTAGAGCCTGGTCCTGGTCCCTGGGGGGCTCCAACCACCAGCCTCTCTGTTAACAGCCAAGCGCCACAGAGACTCTGAGTCTCCTGCTGTTCATGAAGAGTTTTCAGGCTAAATTCAGTGTGTGAGGTCCACACTGCACATTTGAGGGACCATGAAGGACAGAGGAGAGTCTGACTGTCATGGTGAAAGCCTTCAGCACTAGAACTGAAACAGCCCCACCATCTTAACCCCCCCAGACCAAACATCATCGTCCAGCCTCCAACCAGAGGTCCATCAGTTATCATGGAGCCACAGGTGGAGTCTGGATTCTTTTCTAGAATGAGACAGCAGTGACAGTCCTGCAGAGTGACATCACTGACATGACTGGATGACTTCAGTCACATGACTGGATGACTTCAGTCACGTGACTTCAGTGCCAAACAGTGCACACTGGTGCCTACCAGTCAAAACCACCTCAGACTGTATCATTCTATATGCTTGGCTGTAGTGTGTGTGTGTGTGTGTGTGTGTTTTTAAAAAAGGCAAAAAAGTCTTTTTTTCAGCAACAGAACTTTAATACAAACACAAAATGAAAAGCAGAACAAGCCAGAACCCAAAATATGGATTTACAGAGGAAGCGTGCTGGGCCCAGAACCCAGAGGTGGATGGATCAAAACCATCCTCTGCTAAAAGAAGGGAACAAAATAAACCTGGTTGTTTTGAAATGTGAATCTGTTGAAGAAGGTGGAAATGGTGAGGGAGTCAGTTGTTCCTTTTGTTTTATGACAGAGACCTCATTGTTAACTAAATCATTTTAATTCTTTACTTGAAGATTCACGCTTTTTCGCTCAAAATGTTGGATAACTTCCTCCATGCTGGTGCCCCATCACACACAACAGGTGCACTTGTCCTCTTTTCTCCTCTGACCCTCAAACATTCACAGTCTCCCAGTGAACGTCCAATTGTCCTCTGAAAGAAGAGATGAATCTTTCCCTGCTGAGACTCCTGATCTCTGACTGTCACTAGCATGTGCTAGCAGAATACAGCACTCCTTCTTCATGATCTGTCTTTGTCTCTGACCAGCTCTCCTGCTCTCTTTCCTCCTACCAGTCAAAGCAGACATCTTCACCTACTGATCCTGGATCTGCTGCCCGTTCCTGCCTGGTAAAAGAAGGAACCAGCACCTGGTTCTCCAGGCTGAATGAACTCCAGGACGTTGGCCAGCCGTGTCAGTTGAAACCTTTTTTGTCCAAATAGAGAAAAAATAAGTCTGATTGTTGATGAAAGATGTCATCATGGCTTTGAAACTGTGGTTGGGGACCAGCCAACATGAGCACATTCATGGAAGAATAGCAGTAAAAACAGGAAGTGTCAGTTAGCAAGTACTCACCAGTCTGTCACTATCATACTTGATTCTAGTGGAACAAAATGGCTGCTGCTGACTGTGCTGCCTGGTGGAGGATCACTCCTCACCATCCTCTCAGGCCTTGATGGAACCAAAAAGGCCAGTTCCTGGAGAAGATCTTCTAGGGGTCCAGGTTAAAGCGGTGCCCCAGCTGGCACCAGGCGCTGACCCAGGTCCTGCATGGGAGATACTGTCAGTTCTGTTCTGCCCTGCTCTCAACCACAGGCTGGTGTTGAGGCCTGCAGCAACCAGGGCCCCAGTCACCAAGAGTATAAAGGCTGGTCATTGTGGCAGTGGGTGGAGTCAAAATGAAGACAGACCAATGTGAGCAGGACGTTCCTGGAGAAGTCAGAAGAACTTGACCATGTTTCCTACAGTACCCAGGAGGCCTGGTAGTTGTTGAAGGAAGCTCCAAAAGCAAAGAGCAGACAGCAGGATATCAAAAGAAAAGATCCAGACACTAAAACTACAAGTAGAAACAAGAAGAAATACTAAAAGCCTTGGAAAGATACTACAAGGTTGGATATACATTATTATATACACTACTATTCTCACTGACTCCTAAAGAGGGACAGGAAACATTAGAATGTGGATCAGATCAGCTGATTTCACTGTTGAGTCCATCCCTCCATCCACTTTCTATGCTTGTCCTTTAAGGGTCATGGGGGGGGGGGAGGGGGGGGGCGATCCCAGGTGACATTGTTCAAGAGGCAGGGTTCACCCTGGACAGGTCACCAGTCCATCAGGAGAAATGAGGTGGTCGGTATCATGCAACCTAAACTAAAACATTCGTCAGATCAAATTCAGATTAAAGCAAGAGTCTCCAGATCAAAGTCAGAATTCCTGATGATGTCATCAGGCCTTTGACAGTAGCTAGAATTCTGTCTTTGATCTCAGGAGGACATGAAAGAAACACAACTGAGGAAAGTAGAGGAGAACATTCAGCTTCATTACAAACACTTGAACTGTTGAACAGTAGAATTTGTTTGAAACAGTTTACAACACTGAGTGACAGGTTTGAAGAGGGAAGGTTTTCTGCTTTAAAATTAATTCTAACCTAAAAGTCAAGTCAAGTCACCAAATCACAACAGAAGTTATTTCATGACACAGTTTTGTCAGAGTTCAATAAAAGGAAATTAAGGGTCATCCAAGTTTTTATCTCCTTTAGACAGGCCTCCAGTTTAGTCAGCTCATTTATTTCATGTGGATGCATTGATAAGTACAGCTGTGTGTCGTCAGCATAGCAGTGAAAATTAATTGAGTGTTTCTTAATAATGTGACCGAGAGGAAGCAGATAAAGGGTGAAGAGGATTGGTCCAAGCACAGAGCCTTGAGGAACACAATAAGTGACTGCAGTGGTTTCCGAGGGTTTATCATTAGTCAGTACAAACTGAGATCGACCTAGTAAATAGGACCTGAACCAGTTAAGTGCAGTTCCTTCAATGCCAATGACAGGTTCCAGTCGCCGTAGAAGGATATGGTGATCAATGGTATCAAAAGCTGCACTAAGATCAAATCAGACCAGCACAGAGACCAGTCCCTCATCTGATGCTAGTAGGAGGTCATTGGTAACTCTGACGAGTGCAGTTTCTGTGCTATGATGAATCCTGAACCCTGACTGGAAATCCTCTAATAGGCTGTTGCTATGGAGAAGTCACAGAGCTGTTTAGCAACTGCTTTCTACAGAATTTTGGAGAGAAAAGGAAGATTTGATGTTGGTCTGAAGTTGGCCAAAACTTCTGGATCCAGGGTTGCTTTTTGAGGAGGGGTCTAATTACTGCCACTTTAAAGGACTGTGGGACGTAACCAGATACCAGACACATTGATCATATCTAAGAGGGAGGTGCTAACGAGGGGTAGAGAGTCCTTAAGTAGCTTGGTTGGGATGGGGTCTAGAAGACAGGTGGATGGTTTAGAGGAGGAAATGACTGAACTGAACTCATAAAGGCTAACGGTAGAAAAACTGTCCAAGTGTACGTCTGGTCCTCCAGCAGCCTCTAAGGCTTCTGAGGCTATAGGTGCCATGTTGTCAGCTGATGGCAGGAGGAGGTGAATTTTCTCTCTCATAAGGACAATTTTGTCATTAAAGAAGTCCATGAAAGAAGAGGAACCTGGGTTGTTCTTGTGTTCCTCTATTAGTGCTGAGTAGTTGGCTGCTCTCGGTATACGAAGGGCTTTCTTGTAACTTTTAAGGCTGTCTTGCCAGACTAAATGAGACTCCTCCAGTTGGGGCAGCGCCATATTCTCTTGAACTTCTGGGTTTTTTGTTGAAGCTGTCTGGTTTCTGAATTGTACCAAGGTGCTTGTTTCCTTGGATTTATAGATTTAGTTTTTAGTGGGGCAAATGAGTCCAGAGTTGATCCTAAGGTGCCTGTTGCACTATCGATGAAACTATCAATTTGGGAGGGACTAAGGTGGACAACAGTGTCCTCTGTAACAATGGGACACGACACTGATTAAGCGCCACTGGAATCGCTTCCTTAAATCCAGG
The DNA here is from genome assembly GCF_037954235.1 of Aulostomus chinensis. Lineage (NCBI taxonomy): Eukaryota > Metazoa > Chordata > Actinopteri > Syngnathiformes > Aulostomidae > Aulostomus > Aulostomus chinensis. The sequence continues at coordinate 50,423,604 of NC_141320.1, read as the reverse complement.
TGTGGCCTGATCAGACAAACATCTGGAAACCACAGTTTTCCTGAGTGGAGTGTAGTTGATTAGTCCAAATTCCAAAGTGATTGATTGGCTGTCTGATAAAAGCGTTCTGTGGAAACACAACTAGATGTTCAGCTTCAGTTCCACATGTTAGGAGGAGGTGGAGGTGTGGTTGTGACAGTGAGGGCGTTCATGGACAGACTGATGGACACCAGTTGAGTCTAGAAGAGAGAGAAATGCAGCACCAGACTGTTGACACTCTTCTGAGACCTGCTTCCTTTCTTCAAGCGTCATCAAGACGTCCCAGCCTCAGATTTTCTGATTGGAGACAATGATGACCACAAGTACAAGGAATAAAAGAGAAGACAAAACAAACGCAAAATACATCCAAATCCATTGATTGACTGATTGATTGCTGCAGTTCTAATGTGGAGTTTCAAACTTAGAGAACAGCTGCCGTAAAACACAGAAGAGGAAGAAGGATTTTTATCCATAACTGAGATAAAAATTGAAAAGTTCAAAATAACATGAAAAATGGCAAATAATGTGTTGTTGTTTGTTGCCTTCAATCATTGCAGGAACAACATGAGATGGAAAAACAAGTCTTTAATCTATTTAAAGTAGAAAGATGTCTGTAGACAACATCCACTCCAAATAGTCGAACACAAGGGTGGTGATCAAGTAGAGCCTCTACATGGAAACAAAAGCACTGACAACTTTAAAAGAGGACAGAAAGTTTATTAAAAGACAAGTTTATAAGGACAGTTAAAGGTGTGTAGACGGCTGTTTACACTTTAATTCAGCTGTAGAAGAAGAAGACCTTCACTGTGAAAACTCATCCTGTGTTACAGTCGCCCCTCCAGGACGGTCAGGGACCAACTTCAGTCCTGGTCCTGATCCACCGGAAATCCAACCAATCCCTCACATAGGAACCATGTATTTGTTAAAGCAGCGCTCGCTGTGTCTGTGTAGGAGCCGGTACTGAGCGTATACTGCATGTGTACTACTACTAAAGGTACTTCACCGGAGGCTCCAGCTGATGTCCCATATTTCTCCATCAGCTGGATGACATCACTGATATCAGAGACTCCGCCCACTCATTTATTTTCACACATCTCAAAGACAATTCAGTGTTTGATCAGGGATCAATACATCATTATAAAGATCAGTACTTGGTGCCAAGTGGATCTTTGATGGTGACCTCAGAGAAATCAGATCAGCCCTCACACCCTCCTGTCCAATGGTGGCTCCATGATTTCAGCTTCATCCTGTCTCTTTCCTGCTGTGTTTTCTCCTCTCTTTGTCTCTGTTCCTGCTGTCACACTGGATATTTCCTGTGTGAAGGGGACCAACAATGTGGTGGTGGACGCGTTGTCCAGAGTTCCTTCAGTGTGGAAATTGACAGTGAACTGTTTTCCTCTCTCTGGTTCTCCTCTTGTCTTTTCCTAGCCTCCTACATCATTGCTTTCTGGGTGCACCGGTCAATGCGGTATCTTGCAACAAGAAATGCTGGACCACCGGAGCAGCCACTGGTTCACCTCCTGATAGGTTTACCTCATCTGTACAGAACAATGGGTGATGTACATGGTTTGAGGGGGTTTGGTTAATCATCATTTTGGCTTTTTATTTAAACAAATACATTTAAGGTACTTTGGTGACCCCTTTCTTGTGTGTGTGTGTGTGTGGGGGGGGTATAAAGGTCCCGTGGCTGGTGCCTTTCATGCTGTTTCTGGTGTTGCAGCAGGTATCTGGAAGGTGGGGGGCTGTTCGTTCCTCCTAGTTGAAGCTCCTGGGCCCGGTGCTCTCTACATACAGAACCCGCCTTGCTGGCCAGGAGCCTCTCTTCCTCCTCATCCATTGTCACTTTGATTTTCAGCAGACAACATCTCTTCCTTCCACCTCCCTTACACACATGCACACATGAACCCACACCACTGACTCTACTGACACACATCACATTGTTGTCTGAGTTCAGTTTTGGTTTATCGTTGTTCTTTTCACTAAATAAATTCATTATTTGGCCTTCAACCTGCGTCCCCCACTCTTGTCATGCTTCAAAGCCACTTCTTGCAAAGGTGGTTTCTTCCCAGTGTGCGTTCTCATGTGTCTTTTCAGATCTCCCTTAACTGAGAATCTTTTACCACAAACTGAGCAGGGATATGGTTTCTCCCCAGTGTGCGTTCTCATGTGTCTTTTCAGATTCCCCTTTTCTGAAAATCTTGTGCTACAAACTGAGCACGGGAATGGTTTCTCCCCAGTGTGTGTTCTCATGTGTCTATTCAGATATCCCTTTTCTGAAAACCTTCCGCCGCAAACTGAGCAGGGAAACGGTTTCTCCCCAGTGTGCGTTCTCATGTGTGTTTTCAGATCTCCCTTAACTGAGAATCTTTTGCCACAAACTGAGCAGGGATGTGGTTTCTCCCCAGTGTGCATTCTCATGTGTGATTCTAAATGTGCCTTAATTGAGAATCTTGTGCCACAAACTGAGCATGGGAATGGTTTCTCCCCAGTATGCATTCTCATGTGTCTTTTCAGATGCCCCTTTTCTGAAAATCTTGTGCCACAAACTGAGCACGGGAATGGTTTCTCCCCAGTGTGTGTTCTCATGTGTCTATGCAGATATCCCTTTTCTGAAAACCTTCCACCACAAACTGAGCAGGGGAACGGTTTCTCCCCAGTGTGTGTTCTCATGTGTGTTTTCAAATGTTCCCTGACAGAGAATCTTTTTCCACAAACTGAGCATGAGAATGGTTTCTCCCCAGTGTGTGTTCTCATGTGTATATCCAAACCACCTCTGTAATTAAAACCTTTACTGCATGTTGAGCACCTAAAGGGACGCTCATCCTCACTGACTTCTGTCTCAGATTCAGAAGGACCAAAGGTCACGTCCCTAATGATCTCTGATCCTCTTTCAGTCTTTACTTTTTGCTCTTTTGAGCTGCAATGACTCACTTCCTGTCCTGGGCTCAGTTTCTGAAGCAAATTCCTCCTTGAGCCAAAGGGTTCCTTGTGCTCAGAGGTAGTCGTGTTATCAGGTCTGACCCAATCATCCTCACTGACTTCAGTCTCAGCTTCAGAAGAGTCTGACATCTGGTCTTCAGTCTGGGGTTGTACAAGTGGATCTGGATCTACCTTGCTGGCTGGTTCTGGTTCTGGTCCTCCACACTCTTCTCCAACAGCTTCTGTTTTCAGATGATGAATTGGGCTGCTGGTCAGAGACTCTTCTTTCAAGTTCTCCTCAGTTAGACTCTGATGAAGCTGTGGGAAATGAGGTTTCTCTTCGTTCCCTTCACTCTTCACAGGGACCAGAGTGAAGGGGAACGTGGTGATATCAGCCTCCTCCTGCCCTTGAAGCTGCCCTCCCTCCTCACTGGTCCAGAGCTCCTCCCACTCCTCTTTAATGTGGGGGGGCTCTGGGTCCTGCAGCTCAGGGGGAACCTCTTCTTTAATCACCAGCAGCTGCTCCACATCTGCAGGACACAAACAGCAACATCAGAAATCTCTTCATTTGACTCTGAAACAGCGGAGCAACAGACAGAAACAGAAATCAACTCAATGAACAGAGACGTCCTGCTACTGACGACCAGTCAGCAAACTGGGAACAGAAACGCTGGCTTCAGATGCTTGGATCAACGTTGTGTCACCCAGGTCAAAGGTCAAAGGTCCCCTCTGCTGAATGGTTTTGTCCATTCATGATCACATCTGCTAGTCAGAATGTTCATTTCTAGAATGAGACCCTGTAGGAGAATGAGAGTTCAGTCCCTAGAACCAGAGGGAACCTGTACCGATGCTAAACATGGGCTGATATAATTTCCAGTCTACAGGATCATCTTTTAACAAGGTAGCACCGTAGCAGCCTACAGAAGAACGACACAAGGACACCAACATGCACAGCATGCTGGGCCAGCCTGTCACACACGACTCAGTTAGCAGGAGTTAGCAACACAGTGTGAATGTCCCCTCAGCTTGGTCTTGTCTTGGTTCAGTTCAATGGTAACATGCTTCTGATGCCTGTCAATGGGAGTGTTCTTAACATTGACCATTGACAGTGACTCACACCTCAGGTTCCAGCCCTGGAATGACGATTCCTGAGATCCACTGATGCGTCAGGTCTTTGTTTCTTTCACTTCATGATCCTCATGGCGCCATCAAAAAATAACAACACAAAAAACACCGACACAGGAAATACTTAGCTCTCTGGCACACATAACGTCTGGGCCAATATTAATATTAATATTTATATATAAAAAAGAATAAATGGCACACAAACAAGCAACCGGTGGCGCTCCCACGCCCCGGGTGCCTCCCTGAATTTTAACTACATTCTAGTCATCCACACCATCACATCTACACTCCCACGCACAACACACACCCTGCACCCATGTTGGGATGGGGGGGCAGCTGGGGCAGGGAGTGAGTCCATTGCTGCCCCTTTTGCTAACTGCACCAGCGCGGGCATGGGCTGGGCCTGTGGCCTGGGGGGTGGGGTTCCTGGGGCTCCCTGTGTTCAGGGGGTTTCTGGGTGCCCTGGTGGTTTGGTCCTGACCTGCCTGCTATCCTGGACTGGGGGTGTGATGTTCTGGTCCCCCACATCAGCTACAGTCAGCTACCCACTGCATTCAAGACAAACCGTAGCACACACACACACACACACACACACACACACACACACACACACACACACACACACCTGGTCTCAAAATACACGCCTCTCTGGCTACAAAGACAGGTCAGTGAGAGTTTTTCTCGACTGATAACTTCTGTTGTTCTGTGTTGTAGAACTGTAATACTCTGAGAAGAAATACCTGCTGGCTCTACTCTCTCTCTCTCTCTCTCTCTGGTCTATTTTTATAGTTTGTCTCTTGGTGACCAGTAGAATTTCCGATCGAACTCTCGATAAATCTCTGTTGTTATTGTTGTTACGGGTTTTGTTTGTTTGTTTTTCTCCAATTGTTGCCCCCCCCTTGTCCTCCCTGTCCTGTCCCTGCTCTCTCTTCCTGTCCTGTCCCTGCTCTCTCTTCCTGTCCTGTCCCTGCTCTCTCTTCCTGTCCTGTCCCTGCTCTCTCTTCCTGTCCTCTCCTGAGCCTCAGTCCGGTAGCTTCATCAATGAACCAACACCATTCCTAATAAAGTTCAACACAGAAGGTGATAGGAGGAGTTTATCAGGTTCCTCCTTAGCAGAGTAGAACTGCTTCAGTCCAACAAAGCACCAGGAACATGGATGCTGCTGCTGAACAGGACAGGTTAAAAACTACAAAAGAAGGCTGGACAACAATCCACAGAAAAACTAGTTTACCCTTTGATTTTGACCTTTGAATTTTTACATTTTACCTTTCAGACGTTCACACACAACCCGGAAATGGCTTTTTACACCTAAAATCCCCTAAAATGCTCTCTGAGGGCCTCTGCAGCTCCACTTCCTGGACTGAATTCGGGGCCCAGCAGGTCCCTGGGGGACTCACCTGCTCTGTCCAGCCTGACTCGGGGCTTCAGCACGGCATCGAGCAGCAACCTCTGCCGGCGGTTCTCCCGCTCGTACTCCGCCACGGTTTCCTCCAGCAGAGCCACGATCTGCTCCGCGGCCGCCGCCAGCCGCTCGGTGAGCAGCGCTCTCAGCACCGGTACTCCAGCCGCTGAGTCTCCTTCTCCCAGCTGCAGCAGGAAGTCTTCAGCGGCGGCGAGGATCCGCTCCTGGACCGACACCCGCAGCAGCTGCGCGGCGCACATGTTGAGGTTCTACCGGCGCCACTCAGCCTTCAGGAGACAAAGACCGAGGCCGGGGGTTCACGGACTTCTCCTTCTTTCCTTGTTGTTTGAAACGTCCCGCGTCTTCGTCTCGTTCTGTGAAGCGCGTATTGATGACGTATTGATGACGTTCGAAGCCTCGCCAGCCGGCAGTGACCACGTGACTGATTCAGGACCTGCTTCTCCGGCTTGGCGTGAGATTCTAAATGTAAAGCAGTGAAACGCAGTGGTTTCCTCCCTCCTCGTCCAAAAGCGTTCGCTATTTGATCAAAGGAAGGAGAAACAAGTGACTCGATGTTGTGGAGGCTGAACTCAGAGTTGAGAGAACTTTCATTCTGATCTGAGAGCAGCAACAAAGCCACTGAGAAAAACTGAACCACTGTCAGAGTCGGCACAGCATCAGCAGTCAGGCTGTGTTCACACTGGGAGAAACCATCGGACAGAAACCTCCCTCAGTCACACTGAAGGAACCTGAACTGACTGCTGCAGCTGGGACACACACACACACACACACACACACACACACACACACACACACACACACACACACACACACACACAGCAGGAAACATGAACAGAGACATAAAAGCACGGGATGCCTCCTCCTCCTCCTTCCAGAGATCAACTGATCTCCAGATTGACTTCAGTTCTTTGATCAGAATTCTTCTTCCTCCTTGATAGATTTATTGATACTTTGTCATAGACGGTCCATTCCTATTGGAGGATGTTAAAGAGCAGGAGAACCAGGTTCCCATGTATGGAACTAGAATATTTATATACTGTATTGCAGTCATTTCCAATATCCATCCATCCATTGTCTTCCTCTTATTCCTATTATTAAGGGTCATGGGGGGTGGAGCCTATCCCAGCGTCTACAGGTGAGAGGCAGGGTTCACCCTGGACAGGTCACCAGTCCATCACAGGACCAACACATATAGACAGACAACCATTCACTCTCACAGTCACACCTACGGTCAATTTAGAGTATCAATCAGCCTCGTCCCCTCTTGATGTCTTTGGATTGTGGAGGAAGCTGGAGTACCAGAGAGAACCCACACAGGAACAGGGAGAACATGGAGACTCACACAGAAAGATCTTGTGCTCCAGCCAGGACTGGAACCCTGAACCTTCTTACTGTGAGGTATTTTTATCTCACAAGTGGAAAAATGGAGAACGTTCATGTCATTACATGTCGTTCTCCATTGGGTCACTAGGGGGCAGCACCTACCTGCATCACCAATATGAGCCTTCCGTCTGTCAGGGGGTAGAATTCAGTCACCACCAATGACATCAGAGTTAGAGTTTAGACATCAAAGACAGACATTAAAGCCTCTCTGATAAAACAAAAATATACTGCAATATTTTTTTTCCAAAGTGAGACCCTCTTTATTCTCTAGTTTAATCTGCTGCAATAATAATGAGCATCTTTGTCAGTCTACTGATGAATGTCAGATATCTTTGATGACCAAACCTGGACGTTTGTCTCAGTTTGACTGGAAGTCTCATTCATTCATTTCTCCTCCATGATTTCCTGCAATGATTTCCTGGTTCTGCTCCATTCAGGTTCAGAGAGCTGAGATTAAAATCACTCAGGAATAAAAGAGGAGACACCAACAAGTCAGCATGGAAGAGGAGCAGCTTTTCAAACTGGTCACCCTGGCTGCTGGTCTGGGCCTCCCTTTGCCTCGGTGCTCCTTGAACCAGTAAAGGTCCTGGTCCAGTCTTCTCCACTGAGTCCTTGTCAACAGGGAGCACCTCCCCACCAGAGAGGTGCAGGGCAAAGGAAAGGAAAACTCCAACCAGAATGAACGCTGCACTAAAAACTGCCCTCCATTTCTTGAGGGGAACGTTGGGTCTTCCTCAGACAAATGGCAGTCAGCAGTGGCTCAACATCTGAACTGAGCCCAGACCTGGTCAGCTGATCATTCACCAGCTCAGCCCCTCCCACTCATGACGAAGACCTTGAAAACCCCAACATCACCTCCTCCACCTCAGTCTGGCGTGTGTGGATGGAGGGCTGTGACGTCAGCAGCGATGACATCACTGACACAAACACACTGATCTCTGACTGGTTTGGTCTGAGTGGGATTCAGTGACATCACACGACCTGCACCAGATGAAGGGGCAGGGCATCCAGGAGCTGTGACATCACTGGTGACTCTTGTTGGGCCGCCTTCTTGGCCAAAGTGGAGGAGAACAGGACCCAAATACAGACGGGGGAGAGGAGCGTTCAACAAAAGGAGGCTTGATTGATGAAAAGACAAAGAACAACAAAGGAACTCAAAGCACCAACAGAGGAGAAAAGACAAAGTAGCAAACAAAAGCCAAACTTCCACTGGAAACTTGGAGGAGCTGGAACAGGAGGGAGAGAACATGAGGCTGAGAACCCTGGAGAATGAGAGGTGGACAAATCCACCAGCGCAGCATCAGGAGAGCAAAGAAACCAGAAGGAGCTTTGAGGAGCTGCTGACATGCAGCCAGGGAGCGTCTGCCTGAGATGGGAGGAGCTGCTCATCCACCCAGATGGAGAAGCAGCCATCTTGCTCTTCTGACGCCGACCGGCAGAAGGAACAGACGAGGTGAGGGGCCTCACGTTGTCATGGCAACATGGAAACATTCCACTCTATCAGTGGTGCCTCCATCAGACGCACTTTGTCTTTGTGAAAATCAAAGTGAAAGGAAATAATAAAATAAAACAATGAAGGCTGCATGAACTGAGTGACACACTTGAGGATGACATCAGCGAAATGTGTGATGTCACACTGCTGAGTCGTGAGGTCACCACCAGAGAACAAATGAGTGATGAGATGCTGATTATTGACTCTCTACTTTAAATGATCTCACTCTCTTCCAGCTTGAAGAAGTTGGAGGATGAATGAAGTCAAGAACTGGAAAAATGTAGAACGTTCATGTCATTACATGTTGTTCTCCATTGGGTCACTAGGGGGCAGCACCTACCTGCAACTCCTGGGAGCCCTCAGTCGCTCCTCATTTTCAGGCTCCAACTACAATGAAGCTTCAACTCTTCTGAATCCTCTCCACCTGTCAGATCTGTTTGAAACTTCCAGGTTTGATCAACATCCCAGTCTGAACACATCTACAGGTCAGTAGTGACCACAGCGCCACCTACTGGCAGCAGGAAATGACAGATTTGACACTGAGATGTCCTCATGTAGCCTGTTCATGGTGTCCTGCTCAGATGTGGTCAGACCCACCCTGAGAGTTTGGGGAGAACCCTTGAAGCCTGGGACTTCAGGTCCAACGCTGAGACCACGGTGTGATGGAGAGTTCTGATGATTCATCAGCACAATCAGACTCTGATAACTCCTCCCTCCCTGGTTGATCTGAGTCAAAGTTCCCATGTCTGATCAACTTCCTGTCCTGATGACATCACTACTGCAGGTGAACAGTTAGCATTGCTCTGTTTGATGAAGCTGCGTTCAGGGAATGAGGAAGTTTCCCTTTGTGTCACTGCTTCTCTACTAATCTGATCTCTGATCAGTTCACCAAGAAGAGTCTGGGGTCAGGGGCTTGATGAGTAGAGCTGTTTAGTCAGGAGGAGGCTGCTCTGATTGGTTCCTGACACTGAAACAAGGCCTCCATATATTCATGATGACATCACCAATAGGAGCCTTCAGTCTGTCAGGGGGTAGAATTCAGTCAGCACCAATGACATCACAGTCAGAGTTCAGACATCAAAGTATATTGGAAAATATACTGCAGTATAATAAATATTAGATTTCCATGTATGGGAACCTCACTCTCAAAAGTAAAAAGTATTCTTTGTGCCGGTCCAGGCCAAGATGGTGGTGTATGTGAGCTGAAGGAGGAGGGTGGGTTCTGTTCCTGTGTGTGGAACTCATCAGATCCAGGATCCAGGATCCAGCTGGACTTCAGCTTTCATCAAATATCAGGAGATTTGGACTCATTTAGAAATGTGTGGTGCCACCAGAGAGTCCTGAGTCCTGTGGAAGACAACAAGCTGTTGTTGGTGAACCTGCTGAAGATAAAATGTGTGTGTGTGTGTGTGTGTGTGTGTGTGTGTGTGTGTGTGTGTGTGTGTGTGCATGTACACTGTAATAAATGATTTTTGAGAGTAGTAATTATAATCCATGAAAATCGTCTAAAATTTACTCGATTATTCTAGTCAGCAAGAAAATAAATAAAAATAGGGTAAACTATCCCCAACTGCTAACAGCATTAAGTGTTACATCGAAAAATTTAATAAAATATACCCAGAAGCCATCAGTCCTATGCAGCAAATTGCGCATGTGCCAGACTGCGACTGGATTTGAACCTGATTCTAACCGAAGGCTGCAGATCGTCGGAGTACCGTTACTGGACTGAAGGTAAATTAAGACGACTCTTTTACATTTTGCTCTTTATATAATCACGAATGTAAATGTTGATTTATGAAATGATAGATACTTCACGAGTTGTGGTCTCCTGCTTGATTCTGAATACTTGAACCAAATGTTTCAATCAGTGACAGGTGGCAGCTCTTTATTCAGTAATGTTATGTTAAATTATGTTAAATTTATTCAGTAATGTTATGCTTACGTGCACAGTCCAGCTTGTTTGTGAATCATAACATGTAGTGAAGTTGTTTTATTGCCCAGTTATGTCGTCTCCGCTGCATTATGATACAATATTCGCTCTTTTAACTCCTTAATAATGGACCATTAGTGGCTTTGCGCGCAATTCGCGCGCGGGAGTTCACATACCTCGGTGGTGGTAGCATGCGTACATGTACGTTATAACTCTACATTGTTTACATATCGTATTTAGGGATGTGAACGACTTGTTATTTTGCGAGTCGATTTTTCAGACATAGTTGGAGCAATTTTTGGTAGGTTGCCCCTTGATTCTTCCCGTTAGCAGGTGGCGCTATATGCTATCGCTAAGTTAGCAAAGTTGCTAGCAATAGCATATAGCGCCACCAGCTAACGGGCAGAATCAAGCGGCAACCTACCAAAAATTGCAATTCATTAAATGCCGACTATACCAGGGATCCAAAACAGAGCAAAACCGAGAGAATTCCCTGTGAGCACCATGTTAAATCCCCTCAACTTCACAGAATAATTCAACCCATTTAAAGCCTGTTTAAGCTTTTGCCTCCTGACAACTGTGTGTGGTTTTTTTGTTTTTTTTTAGTCGTCTGGACATTAGCGTCGATTAGCATGCTAACTCCATAGCCGGTACTGTCCTCATAGACTGCATAAAGAGTGACTGGAACCGACTGAACTCGTGTTCGCCGTGGAGTTGTTACTGCCGTGGCAGGCGTTGGCTCGCCCCAATCGAGCAAGCTGATGCTAATGTCCAGACTACCAGAGAGGCATGTGGCTGCAGACCTCCACTGTCACTACGGGAAATCACGTGATACATTTCAAAATAAAATCGTGAGGGCACTTCCGTTAGCGTCGCTTTTCTCACCAATGCATTCATTAGTAATCAATATAACGTAAAATATTTTAATTACTTGTCAATAGTATATCTTTTTTTTTGTTACTAAACTTTTTTAAAAAATTTCGTTAAGTGCTTTTGTTTTATGTTGGCATGAGTGTGGATATTTTATTTTGAATGAACTGTATGCCGAATGGAGGCTGCCTGAGAGCGGAGGCTGCCTGAGAGGAGCGACCTCACAGTGGAGGTGTGCAGACTAACAGTACAGTGTTCTCATTAATGATTGCCGTCTATACAATCTAAGATTATACACTGTACTGTTAGTCTGCACACCTCCTCTGTGAGGTCGCTCCTCCCACAGGCTCCTCTCAGGCAGCCTCCGCTCAGGATATAGTTCATTCAAAATAAAATACCCACATTCATGTTCAACTTAAAACAAAAGCACAGAAAGACACTTGGGTACATGGAGAGCAAGATCAGTGAACACCGTTATAGGTTTCAAGAAGTGTTCCCAGAGGAGACATTGAAACCAAAACACCACTTCCTTGAACATTATCCATGGCTTACGACTGTTTTTGGGCCACTTGTGAATTTCTGGACAATGCGGTTTTGAAGCCAAACATCGATTTTTCAAAAGGATTGTGAGGCAGACTGTGTCTTTTAGAAACATTGTCATGACACTGGCAAAAAAACACCAGTCAATGATTGCATATCATACACCTGATTGCAACAATCAGAGGTCAACACTGTCGGTGTCCCGGATGACTCAAGTGGCAGTCGATGTTCTAAATGACAGCATTAAGGAGTCATTTGCAAGGGAGTTCCCCAGGGCAGAGGTTGTAAACATGACAAGCAAGGTAACCATTTTAGGCACAGACTACAAAGTTGGAATGCTGCTGCCCTTTGGATCGACAGGAGGCTTGCCTGACTTTGGAGAAATACTGCAAATAATAATTGTGCATGAAACCCCAGTCTTGGGCCTGAAATTGCTGAGTGGATGGTGAACACATGAGGAGCTTTAAGGTGGAGCCAACAGGAGAGAGAAAAATCCTCCAGCATTCAAAACTCAAGGATACATACCCCCTGGCTGCATACAGTACAGCAGATGGTCGGATGGTGTGCCTTAAACACTTCATTGGCACATTTGAGGAAGTAGACTTGGGTTGAGTAATTGTCATATCAATTGTGTGCACACTTTGCCAGTTGAAAGAAAACAAGAACTTGGTGTCTTAAAACAAAATACATGAGTTTAAAGGGCTGTCCACACTAACAAATATAAGAATAAAACTACTCTCAATCCTGTACTCACCACATGGTACTAAACTAGGGTGTGTAAAGTCTGGAAATGTTCAAATGAAAATGAAATGAACCTGTGCAAGTAAACATATCTATCAACTGTCTAAATTTCTTTAGGTTATCTGTCAATACAGCTGAGGACAACACTTCCCAACAACAATGGCGGTCCGGTTACGAGTCCTAATAGAAGAACAAAACATACAGAAGCTGATGCTTCCGGCAGGAATGCCTAATACAGTGGAAGACCTTGTTTCAGTTGTTGGTAAAACTTTCCAGTTACATGGGGAATTTGGACTATTATATGAAGACGAAGACTTTGGGAACCATTTTTTTACTCTTACCTCAACTGCGGATCTGCACCACAAGGCCACTGTGAAAGTGGTAAGAAAAGAACCACTGATCACCCTTGACCTACACCCACTACCACTGGATGAATCAGGACTGTCCTCAACGGTGAGCTCACTGGACACCACTCATGAGAGTAAAAGTGAATTTGACACCCATCCGGGAGATCCTGATCCATCCTCTCAAGTGTCTGTGCATCGTCCAGCTCAAAGACACCATCATTCTCCCTGGTTCATGCTGCTCTGCTCCATGGCCAGTGCCATTTAAAATTCCACAGTTTTCCCGTGATGTTGAGCTTATCCTTGCAGATGCAAACAAGTCTTATCAAGACACTGGAATACACTTCCGAGATGCAAGTGTGAAATCAGCAATAATGCATGACCTTTCAAAAGTAATTTTCTCTGTCACTGCATACCCCACAAATGAGCAAACAACCTCAGTGTCTGAAGCCCTTGTTCAGAAGTTTCCATGCCTTCAGGAGCCGGGATCGTTTGCTGGGTTATACGGCTGGCAGCAGCGCATCAAGTACCAAATGCACAATTACCGTGCCAAGCTAGAGTCACCAAAATATGCCTATCCTGAAGTAGAAGTCAACACATTAAGGAGGAAGCATCCAGACGGTAAAGGTCCCGCTAAAAATGTGAAAAAGCCAAAGAAAGCCGAGGTAAATGATCTCCCTCCGCATCCTGCTGGAGAAGATGAAGACCCGTTGGAGAATGAGAGACTTGAATTGATCAGTGAAATAAAAAAGAAGAATAATGCAAAGACAATCGCAGAAAAAATGTCCAAAACCTTTTCAAGTCGAAGAGTCGAAGTGGTGACCCTCAGCCCATCCATCAGTGTCTTCAAAGAAAGGTGGCCCGCATTATTCAGTGAGGCTCAGGTGAGAATGTTTGATCATCTTTCTCTCCACCAAGAAACATTCATTTGTTTACTTTAACTTTGATGTCTGGTGTCTGCCATTGAACGTTTCGTACACTGTTCATTGACTCGTTCACCACATCAAAGAAGAGTTCCGTCGTATGACGACAATGTCCTTGGAGGGGACATTCATGCTTAAACTTGATGGGTACACACCCCGTCTTCTGCAGCTGATGCGTGCAAAAGGAGGAGCTACTGGTTCCAAGATGCGTCCTCTGCTGGACTCTATAAATGAGGTATGTTTGCTTTGAGGAATGAGCAAGATGTGATTGAAGTGAAATAGAAGTGAGATCATTTGAAACATTTGCATTGTCATCCATGAAGTGAAAGCTCTAACCAAGAGTTCATCATAAAATCGGTGAAGTGTCAAATACTGTGTGTGAAAAAGTGCCTTCAGTGTAAGGGCATGTAAATGTGTATTTAATAAATGGATCTCCTCACAGTCTCAGAGCATTTACCAGAAGAGGGATGGAGTTCTCCGCTGCCTCATCAGTCATCTTGGGGACAGGCAAGAAGAGCTCTTCCAAGACTGTCAGGTATGTTGGGAAGTGACTGATGGCTGACTGGCCTCCTTTACCTGCTTTCCCTCCTCCCCTACCTCCTCTCCTCTGTTATCTTTTCTCCTCTCATCTCTCCCCTCCTCTCTCCTCTTCTCTCATCTCTGCTCTGCTCTCTCCTCTTCTCTCATCTCTGCTCTCCTCTCTCCTCTTCTCCCATCTCTGCTCTCTCCTCTTCTCTCATCTCTGCTCTCCTCTTCTCTCATCTCCTCTCATCTCTGCTCTCCTCTTCTCTCCTCTCTCCTCTTCTCTCATCTCTGCTCTCCTCTCTCCTCTTCTCCCATCTCTCCCCTCCTCTCCTCTTCTCTCGTCTCTCCTCTCTCCTCTTCTCTCATCTCTGCTCTCCTCTCTCCTCTTCTCCCATCTCTCCTCTGCTCTCTCCTCTTCTCCCATCTCTGCTCTCCTCTCTCCTCCCATCTCTCCTCTTCTCTCATCTCTGCTCTCCTCTCTCCTCTTCTCCCATCTCTCCCCTCCTCTCTCCTCTTCTCTCATCTCTCCTCTCTCCTCTTCTCTCATCTCTGCTCTCCTCTCTCCTCTTCTCCCATCTCTCCTCTGCTCTCTCCTCTTCTCCCATCTCTGCTCTCCTCTCTCCTCTCCTCCCATCTCTCCTCTTCTCTCATCTCTGCTCTGCTCTCTCCTCTTCTCTCATCTCTCCTCTTCTCCCATCTCTCCCCTCCTTTCACCTCTTCTCTCATCTCTCCTCTTCTCTCATCTCTGCTCTCCTCTCTCCTCTTCTCTCATCTCTGCTCTCCTCTCTCCTCTTCTCCCATCTCTGCTCTCCTCTCTCCTCTTCTCCCATCTCTCCTCTCCTCTCTCTTCTCTCCTCTTCTCTCATCTCTGCTCTCCTCTTCTCTCATCTCTGCTCTCCTCTTCTCTCATCTCTGCTCTCCTCTCTCCTCTTCTCCCATCTCTCCTCTGCTCTCTCCTCTTCTCCCATCTCTGCTCTCCTCTCTCCTCTCCTCCCATCTCTCCTCTTCTCTCATCTCTGCTCTCCTCTCTCCTCTTCTCCCATCTCTCCCCTCCTCTCTCCTCTTCTCTCATCTCTCCTCTCTCCTCTTCTCTCATCTCTGCTCTCCTCTCTCCTCTTCTCCCATCTCTCCTCTGCTCTCTCCTCTTCTCCCATCTCTGCTCTCCTCTCTCCTCTCCTCCCATCTCTCCTCTTCTCTCATCTCTGCTCTGCTCTCTCCTCTTCTCTCATCTCTCCTCTTCTCCCATCTCTCCCCTCCTCTCTCCTCTTCTCTCATCTCTCCTCTTCTCTCATCTCTGCTCTCCTCTCTCCTCTTCTCTCATCTCTGCTCTCCTCTCTCCTCTTCTCCCATCTCTGCTCTCCTCTCTCCTCTTCTCCCATCTCTCCTCTCCTCTCTCTTCTCTCATCTCTCCTCTTCTCTCATCTCTGCTCTCCTCTTCTCTCATCTCTGCTCTCCTCTTCTCCCATCTCTCCTCTCCTCTCTCTTCTCTCATCTCTGCTCTCCTCTCTCCTCTTCTCCCATCTCTCCTCTCTCCTCTTCTCTCATCTCTGCTCTCTCCTCTTCTCCCATCTCTCCTCTCTCCTCTTCTCCCATCTCTCCTCTCTCCTCTTCTCCCATCTCTCCTCTCTCCTCTTCTCCCATCTCTCCTCTCTCCTCTTCTCCCATCTCTCCTCTCTCCTCTTCTCTCATCTCTGCTCTCTCCTCTTCTCCCATCTCTCCTCTCTCCTCCCATATATATATACACCCTTAAATTAAAAAATCACATGCTTTTTCTTATTCCTTTTTAACATGGAGGACTCATGTGAGGACCACAGAACAAACGATGAAGGTGATCCTGGTCCATAATGTCATGGCTGAGGAGGATCCCGCAGAAGTGTCAGTTGTGATTGAGGGCAACCAAGTTCTGGCTGGGTGTGGAAACCCAACCAACGCCTGCATGCTGTTGATGGGCTTGATCTGTGCCCTGAACCTTGAGTATCCCAAAACACTCCAAAATACCTTCCAAGTATTCCAGAAACTCTTCTTGGAGCTTGATGGAGCAAAGCTGTTCAAGAAGGTCAACACCCTCAAAACCAAGCTAATGGAATGAACTATTTACATCAGGGGTCCCCATCATGTGCCATGGGGGGCTGAGAGAATGGAGCTTTTTTGGTTTCTTTTTCAAGCAATCCCCCCCCCCCCCAAAAAAATCAAGCCATCAAAAACAAAAAAAATTGCAAACAGATACAATATTTAAAAAAAGACTCCAACAGATTTGCCTTTTTTCTTTTCCTTGTTTTCTTTTCTTTCTTTCTTTTTTCTAATTAGTTCTCTTGGTCTCTGGTCGATGGTGTCGCGAGTGGTTGGAATGAAAACCTGCACACTCGGCCCTCCATGGGACATGATTGGGGACTCCTGCTTTAACACTCTAAAAGCAGCTTCTCCATCGTTGAACCACTCTTCCTCTCAGCAGATTTCTATTCCCTCTCTCTTCTCGTCTCTTTACTCTCTCCGTTACACTGAGGTGACGGTGGGCTTCGTTTGTTCAGCTGGAAAACATGAGCTGTTCCTTTAGTTAAAGAAGCATCAATCACACGGCCGCTTCCATGCACCAGTTTCTACCTTAAAGACTGATCATCTGCTGATGTTTGATGCTTTATAGTTCTCCACTATGTTGTCTGTTGCATCTGAGAGAAATGCCCGCTATGACATAGTTTCCTTCACATTTATGACTGAAAATGGTCGACTGTAAAATGTATTTAGGAGCATGTTTGAAGATAAAGACCAGGATGAAGTGAAGTCACAGCAGCCTCTGAACCAGTGTTTGTCACCGTTCATGATTTCAGTTCGATGATTTCAAGAATAAAGCCGATAGCTTCTGAATGTTCACAGTCTATTTTATGTCATCTCCTGTCCTTCCACATCAGTGCTCTGTGATGCAGGACCACACACCTTTTGGAAATATGGACAAAGGCTCCCTTTATGTTGTGTCTGCTTTTAAACTTTTTGTTCATTAAAAACATTGACATTTTCACCTGTTTGTCTGAAGCAAGTTTTTTGAGGTCAATCTTACCTTCCTTGAATAATTAATGTTTATTTACTCATAATAATCAATTTTGAATAATAATTATTAAGTAACTAGTGTAGTAGTACTAACAATCAAGAGTAAATACTACCCAATTTCATTGAGTAATTAGTAGTTGAATGTACAGCGGAATGTGAGGTGAACTTTACTCAATTTATTTTAGTATGTCATAGCTTTTTATTTGAGGTACTTTATACCTAAAATATGTCATTAAATCTACCTAAATAAAGAGTGCAATTGTACCTCAGATTTATTGGGTAAATACTATAGGTGGTTTTTTACAGTGTACATATGTTCATGTCTGTGTAGGTCCATGTGTGTATCGTTCAGCATGAGTGTCTATAAACTGATCTTTTGATTGAAAGGAAGGGTGATTTTGTTGAGAATGTGATCATTCAAAGTACACAGTGAAATGCTTTAATATATAAGAGCAGCAAATAAAATGGATTTTAAAAAATTAAAAATCTCTCTCTCTCTCACACCATTGGTCAAGGCAGACACAAAGATCACGAGAATCTGGATCTTGTGTTTGGCTTCAGTGAAACCAAACCAGATGAACCAACAAGTGTTCATTCTGGTGGTTTTTCAAACTTTCCAAAGCTGCTTTTATTTTGGCTGTTGAAACTTAGGAACGGTGAGTTCTCTCTTCTTCTTATCTTTAGTTCTGAAACCGTCTGTTGTCACGGTCCAGCAGCGATGCCTCTCGGTTGCTATGGTTACTGAGCTCAGAGAGAAATGAGAGACCGAAGACAAGTTTCCTCCAAGTCTCCTCAGCAGAGTCGTGTGAGGACAAGCAGCAGAAGTCTCAGCCTCCTGTCCCTTTTAGAGCTGATCAGTCTCTCTCTGCAGGGTCCAGTCGTCCCTCCCTGCTGCTGCTGCTGGTTTTTCTTGAAGTTCATTGAAAATCCAAGCAGAAGCACAGTTGATGTGAGTGACATCATCAGAGAGAAGCTGCTAATCTGATGAAGGACCACAATCAGGATGAAGAATTGGTGATGAAGATCACAACGTCATCAGCAGAAAATCTGAATCCTAGTTCTTCTAGTTCTAGTTCTTCTCATCAAGCCTGTGTGCGTGTGTGTGTGTGAGTGTGTGTGTGTGTGTGTGTGTGTGTGTGTGTGTGTGTGTGTGTGTGTGTCAGCAGCTCCCAGCTGCAGCAGTCAGTTCAGTTTCACTTCAGTGTGACTGAGGGAGGTTTTTGTACGATGGTTTTTCACAGTGTGAACACCCCCTGACTGTTGATGCTGTGATAACTCTGACAGTAATAAACGGCTGCATCTTCAGCCTGAACTCCACTGATGGTCAGAGTGAAGCCAGAGTTTGATCCACTGCCTGAAAAACGAGCTGGAGTCCCTGATGCTCTCGAGGTGGCCCAGTAAATGAGAAGTTTAGGAGGTTCTCCTTCTCTCTGCTGGTACCAGGATAAATAGTTCCCACTATAAACATCCTGACTGGTTGAACATGGGAGGGAGACGGAGGCTCCTGGAGCAGATCTCACTGCTGCAGGCTGAGTCACGGTGACCTGACCTCTGGACTCTGAGGAGACACACACACAACCATCAAGCAGCTTCATCTCAGAGGACCCATGTTGATGGAGGACAGCAGCTGGACCCTCTGGACTTTACCTGTCAAGCAGCAGCAGAGGAGCGTCCAGACGAGGGCGGAGGTCAACGCCATGTTTCTGATGAGCAGATTTCTGTGGCTTCTGTTGTGGTGACGGACAGCTGTCAGTCATCCAGGGTTCAAGTCTCAGGACTATAAAGTGTCCCGGAGCACTGGAGCATGGTGCTGCTGATGCAAAGTGTCTCTCTATGGAAATGTTCAGAGGGACTCAGCAGAGACGTGGACGCTCTGATGCTGCTGCTGCATCCGTCAATCAATCAATCACCTGATCAGAGTATTGATCAGGATGTGTCAGAGCTCCTTTTTAGCTGCTCTGACCTTCATGTGATGAGTACGGAGCCCTGGAGAGGCCAGAGAGACAGAAAACACATGTTGGAGCCAGATGTTGCTCCCACAATGGGATTCAATTGATTTTTTTGATTTTTTAATGATGAACCTCGTTCATTTGTGGTCATCAAATAGAACCGGTTCCAAGTTCTGCATCAGAGGGAACAGGTTCTATCTCCTGGCCATGGATTGATGAACTGAGGGAACTTGTTCAAGTCTCGCTTTGGCCGCTCTGGGGCTCCGTAGCTTCCATGACTTCTCTTCATGTTCAGGTCTAATCTCTTGATTCATGACCATCTAGAACATGGAAGCAGACTTGTTGACCTGCTGCTGTGCTGGCAGGGTTCAAAGCAGCTCAGACGTTTGACTGCTGGCTTCTGACTCAAGTGGGTGTGTGTTTCCCAGTCAGAGAGTCGTGTCTCTACAGTCAGAGGTTTTTGTACGGCGCCTCAATGAGTTTGTGTCACTGTGGTGGACGTTCGGTGGAGGAACCAGACTGGATGTTGGACGTAAGTTTCTGCTCAAACTCTGAGGAAAATGTTGTCCAGTTTGGTTGGAAATTCCATCTGGGAACATTTGCAGCAGAGTTTTTGTGTGTTTTGAACAGTTTGTGTGTTGATGTGTTGAGTTCTCCTGCTTTAACGTGGAGAACAACTCCAAGAAGGTTTCTGTCCAAATTCCTGTCAGACTGAAATTGAACTCCTTGAAGTGTAGAAATGATCCAATGGGTTTCCCTTCAGTTTGAAGTGTTTGATGAGTGAGGACTGAAGTCCACATCAAGAAGAACGGACGCTTCCATTTGAAAATGGCCCAGTTTTACATGGTGAATGGAACAGATTTCATTTCATTTCAATGTAATTTTCTAATTTGCCGTTTGCTTGTCACTCATTTGCAGTGTTTGATGAGTGCAGGTTGAAAATCCCCTGTAGAATCATTGGTGCTGGTTGCTTCACTCTGCTTGGAGACTGTCAGCCTCAGTGAGGTGAACCCCTCTGTTCAAGGACTCAATCTGCTACAAGTCCATTCTACCAGCAGCTGAATCAGGGAGATTGGAATGTGTGGGGTTTCTTTGTTCTTCATCTTCATGACTGAACAGAGAAGCTTTAGTTGATGGCAGTTTTCAAAGTGGAGCTGCTGCCAAAGGGGCTTTCCTCCATTGTCAGGGTCCTGCTTCTATTTGGGCGGTGAGGACTCTTTCTGAGCCGCTTCTTGAAGGGAAGTGAAACAATGTGTGAGTGAGTGACTGCTGGAGCAGAGAAACATCTGACAGAAACTCCTTCAAGAGGAAATCTGCTCTCACAGTCCTGGTGTCCAAGCAGCAGGGTTTGATTGACAGCTGCCCCGTCCTCTAACCTGAGCGGTGTCTTCTAGGTGATGTCCCTCCCTCCCTGACGGTGCTGCCCCCCTCCAGCCAGGAGCTGCAGCAGGAGAGGGTCACGCTGGTGTGTCTGGCCAACAAGGGCTTCCCTTCAGACTGGAGTCTGGCCTGGAAGGTGGACGGCAGCAGCAGCAGCGGCGGCGGGGAGGAGAGCAGGAGCCCCGGGGTGCTGGAGAAGGACGGGCTCTACAGCTGGAGCAGCACCCTGAGGCTCCCCGCAGACCAGTGGAGGAAGGTGGGCTCGGTGAGCTGTGAGGCCACCCAGGGCTCCCAGACTCCAGTGTCAGAGGTGCTGAGGAGAGACCAGTGTTCCCAGTCCTGACCTGACTCACTGGGACTCTGAACTCTGCAACAGTTTTCCTCTGTAAACGTTGCCATCAGAATGTTTGCTGCTCCATTTTGATTGTTGCTCTCCAGCTTCAGCTCAATAAAAACCTCTTCATCACATCAGTCCCATGTGGAGCTGCGTTGTTCCAACAACACTGAGCTCTCAGCTCATAGCAGTTCTACAATAAAGGTTCCAACACAACGTTCCATTGATCCATGAACAAAGCAGGCAGTGAGACCATGATGATGTCACATCTGTCCACTGTCCAGATGTCAGAGCTGAAAATGATAGGATGCCATGTTCCCTTCAACAACAGTCCAGCAGAAAGCCACCATGAAGACCTGAGGAGGAGCAAGGCAGCTCACCACAGTCAGGAACTCCCAGTCACCTCAACAAGGTTTCTGTCCACTCACGTTCAACCAGACCAGCAGATCACCTGCATCCCCACTGCCTCACCACCAGAGGGCAGTAGAATATCAAATCTAGAGGTTCGGTCCATTGTGTCACGATGACATCAAAGACAAAATTCTGAAATCAAAGAGTAAAAAAATATCCTGGGTTCAAAGATTTCTGAAGTCAAGTTTTGGAAGTCGATCATGAACATGAACCTCCAAGTCTGAAGTTTAAACTGGTAGCTGTGGTTTGACTGGTTTGTTGTTTAAGTTACCAGGTTTGTAAATACTTTCCCATTCAGGGCCTTGAATTTCAGGGGAATCCTTCAACCAAGTCATGTCAAAATAAGGGCATTTCTGGTTCCTTGAAGCTGCCTTCGATGCTCAGCCACAGGTAAATCCCTCCTCCTAGTAACAGGACAAAGTAAACATTGTCCCCATGGTAACAGCCTCTCCTCACTGGTCACTACACAGTAGGAACATTCCTAAAACATGGCTGCAGCTGATTTATGCTCATTGTTCACGGGGAAAGGAAAGTTTGTTTGAAGGTGAAAAGAACATTTAGATTATTTTTGATGGTAAAACCAGATTTTACCAGGAGTTTCTCCATTAAAACAGAAATGTTTGAGTTTCAGCTGATTTGACTTCCTCAACAACATTGGATTCCATTCTTCTTTCACTCACAAACCAAAAGCTTGAGACCAAATGAGGGCTGGACTGTAAACTGACTGGTCTCTGGCTCGCGCTAAGGAAGTTAGCATGTTTGTGTTCACCACCCCTTCCTAATAAGATGTTTGGAGTGTGCAGTCAACGCTGGTCTGATCTGTTCAGATTAGCCACACCCTCATTGGGACTCAGTAAAGTGAGACAGGAAGGTTCCACTTCTAATGGAACATTTGAACGTTTGGAAGGAAGCAAGAGAGCAAACTGGCTTGCAGTGTGGCTCTGGTTCCAGTGACGTGTTCCTGGTCCTCCACCATCAATCCTCTCTAGTTCAGCTCCAACCCACCACAGAGCTCCAGGCTCCTGGAAGACTTCTCTACTTTCCTCTGAACCTCCAGCTGAAACCCAGTTTGCAGTGCTGTTTGTTCCATGCAACTTACCTGACACAAACATCAGCCACACTGCACTGTCATGTCAAAGGTTGGTTTCTATTTAATCACTGAGCAAACGGAGAGCAAACCAAACCCTCCAGGATGCTGCCTCCCAAAAACAATTCCCTATGAATCATTCCATGACCTGGAAAACCACATCTGTCATGAACAGACTGGAATGTCCTGTGAGCAAAGAGTTCTGTGGAGGAAGAACCAGACGAGGCTTCCAAGACAGACGACGGAACACAAACATGCAGTCCACCCAGGCAACATGGACTCTGAGCAGTTGGTGCAGGGCTGCCATGTTTCATTCACTAGCAAACATTCTATGATACCCAGCAGACTACAAACTACTGAGGTGTCACCATTGACTCTACTTTAAACAACTGGAGTCACATCCAGTTTGAAGGTTTCTGACTTGGATCAACTTCATATTTTTATGTAACGGCCTCAAGAAATGGAAAATGTAGAACGTTCATGTCATTACATGTCATTCTCCATTGGGTCACTAGGGGGCAGCACCTACCTGCAACTCCTGTGAGCCCTCAGTCTTACCTCATTTTCAGGCTCCAACTAAAATGAAGCTTCAACTCTTCTGAATCCTCTCCACCTGTCAGATCTGTTTGAAACTTCCAGGTTTGATCAACATCCCAGTCTGAACACATCTACAGGTCAGTAGTGACCACAGCGCCACCTACTGGCAACAGGAAATGACAGATTTGACACTGAGATGTCCTCATTTAGCCTGTTCATGGTGTCCTGCTCAGATGTGGTCAGACCCACCCTGAGAGTTTAGGGAGAACCCTTGGATGACCCTTAATTTCCTTTTATTAAACTTTTATTAAACTCCAATAAAACTGAAGTCATCGTCCTGGGCCCAAAACATCTTTGAGACACCCTATCTAATGAGACAGGTACCCTGGAAGGTATTACCTTGGCCCCCAGCACCACCCTAAGGAACCTAGGAGTTCTCTTTGATCAGGATCTGTCCTTTCATGCCCACATTCAGCAAATTTCTAGGACTGCTTTCTTTCATTTGTGAAACATTGCTGAGATCAGACACATCCTGTCTCAAAAAGATGCAGGAAAACTAGTCCATGCTTTTGTCACTTCCAGGCTGGATTACTGCAATTCCCTCCTATCAGGCTGCACCAGGAGGTCCCTAAAGACTCTCCAGCTGGTCCAGAACGCTGCTGCCTGACTAGAACTAGTAGAAGAGACCATGTCTCTCCTGTACTGGCCTCTCTGCATGGCTCCCTATCACACTCAGAATAGAATTCTAAATTCTCCTTCTGACATCAAAGTCCTCAACAATCAGGCTCCTTCCTACCTGACAGAGCTCCTAGTCCCCTATTATCCAGCTAGAACCCTTCACTCCCAGGATGCAGGGTTACTGGTGGTTCCTGGAGTTCTAAAAGTAGAATGGAGCCAGAGCCTTCAGCTATCAGGCTCCCCTCCTGTGGAACCGTCTCCCAGTTTCAGTCCAGGGTGCAGACACCCTCTCGACCTTTAAGAGCAACCTTTTTGATCAGGCTTATAGTTGGGCTGCTTAGGCTGGCCCTTAGATATGCTGCTATTGGCTTAGGCTGCTGGGGGATCTCCCATGGTGCACTGGGCTTCTCTCTCCTCCTCTCTGTCCTCCTGTACTCAAACATATTACTAACTCATCTTCTTCTCCCCTCATCCCAGATCCTGGTGCTGCTGGAGGAGGCTGCAGACCTGAAGAGGCTCAAGCTGCCACCCGTAGCTCCACCTGCTCATCGTCTGTTCATCAGTCTCTTCCCTTCTCTCTCTCTTTATCTCTGTCCCACTCTTTCCTTCTGCATATCTGTCTTCCTCCATTATCTGTCTTTGTCTCTGCCCCGCTCTCCTGCTCTCTTTCCCCCCAACTGGTCAAAGCAGAAGGCCGTCCCCACTGATCCTGGATCTGCTCCACGTTCCTGCCTGTTAAAAGGAAGGTTTTCATCACCACTGTTGCAGGATGTGCTGCTGATGGAGAATTGTTGGTGTAGATTCATTGAAGGAGTTTGGTTCTAGACCTGCTCTACTAGTAAAGAGTCATGAGAGAACTTTTGTTGTGATTTGGCGCTATACAAATAAAATTGACAAAATTGACTTGAAGCCTGGGAACAGTTTCAATCAAACTCTGATTGAAACTCCCTGGTTGATCTGAGTCAAAGTTCCCATGTCTGATCAACTTCCTGTCCTGATGACATCACTGCTGCAGGTGAACAGTTAGCATTGCTCTGTTTGATGAAGCTGCGTTCAGGGAATGAGGAAGTTTCCCTTTGTGTCACTGCTTCTCTACTAATCTGATCTCTGATCAGTTCACCAAGAAGAGTCTGGGGTCAGGGGCTTGATGAGTAGAGCTGTTTAGTCAGGAGGAGGCTGCTCTGATTGGTTCCTGACACTGAAACAAGACCTTCATGTATTTATGATGACATCACCAATAGGAGCCTTCCCAGTGTGTCAGGGGGTAGAATTCAGTCAGCACCAATGACATCAGAATCAGAGTTCAGACATCAAAGACAGACATTAAAGCCTCTCCTACAAAATGAGAAAATAGTGGAATATATTGGAAACTCTACTACAATTAATGGTGGGAATCTTTGGACACCTCACGATTCGATTATTAAAATTCAGGGGCTACGATTCAGTCACAAAATGATTATTGATGCATCTCTAATTTATGTTTATTGATGCACTTTTTCACATTTTTGCAACAATTTTCTAAAAACAATATATTTGGAATAAAAACAAGAGTTGAACTCATTTCTATTATATTTTATTTTGCTGTTGAAAAAAAACACATTGGTACCTTTTGGGAAGCCTGGAAATAAGAGGAAAACGTAGCTCTTTTCCACCCCACCAGTCAAGAGGGTCCCCAGAGACGGAGAGGTGGAGAACTACAGTACTTCTTAACTTCTTCCTGAGCCCTGGCACAGGCAGACCTTCTGGGTTGTTGCACTTGAGCATCAGTAAAGTTCTGCCCCAGCAGGCTCTCCAGCCGAGATGATGACAAAGTCCTTCTTTTGGGAGCTCGGTGGTCCTCCTCCCTCAAAGCAGGGTTTGTTCCTGGTCCTCTTGCTCATCTTGCTGTGGGTAAATACACAATGAGAGGAATTGTAGTTCTTTATGATCAGGCTGCACTGACAAGTGGTGAAAGACTCTGCAGCTGCTCCAGGATGCAGCTGCACACATATTGACAGGAAATAGGAAGAGAGACCATACCACCCAGTCTGAGCTTCACTGCACCGGCTTCCAATAAAATCCATCTTTTCTAGCTCTTAAAGGAAAATTCAGGCACAAAATGAACCTAAGGTGTGTTCTTGTATCATTATTATTATTATTATTATTATTATTGTTATTATTATTGACAATTGCAGGGATTTTGTTTTACAGCAAACTGGTTTTCGGTACATACCGCTAATTATCTCCTAATGCAGGTTGTGGGGGCAGCAGATAAACAGACAAATCAACAATAACATACACTTAAAGCAGCATAAAGCCTCAGTAGAGATAAAGAAGAGCCTTGATGTGGAAACAAAATCACTGAGAACTTTAAGTGTACAGAACGTTTAATAAAAGACAAGTCTATAAAGAACAGGTAAAAAGGAGTGTGGATGGCTGTTTACACTTTAATTCAGCTGTAGAAGAAGAAGAAGAAGAACTTCACTGTAAAAATTCATCCTGTATGTTACAGCCGGCCCTCCCGGACATCGGAAGTCCAACTAGTCCGTTGCATAGCAACCGTGTATTTGCTTCAGTGGTGCCCAGCAGCACAGCAGTCTGCCTGAGCAGGACCACTCTGTCTGTGTAGGAGCAGGCATGGGCAGAATGGGCAAAGGACATTTTTCCATTGTGTCTTCTCAAGTTTCCTGAGCTGAGGAGCTTTAGCAACTAACTCAGCAAAATTAATGTCTCTACAATGTGTGTTTTCATGTGTGTTCTCATAATTATTTGCTGTGTAAACACATTGTCTACACAGACCATAATCCACTCACTTTCCTTCAGGGTTGAGTGCCAGGTCGTGACAAATGGTTTCTCTCAAGTGTGCAATTTCAGAACTTATATAGAAGTTAGGACAACCAAACGGTTAAAATAATCCTGTACAGCAGTTTTGTTTTTTTTTTTCTCCTCCTCGCTCTAAAGTTGTGGTGTGATTCATTCTCAACGGCTCCGAAACCAGCAAAACAGGCTCAAAAACCTGCAAAAACGGACTCCACACCTGATCATGTACTGCAAGCTAACAGCGTGGCTATGGCTAGCGAAGAAACAACAGGTGCTAGCCTGATAGCAAGCCAAGACCAAGTCCTGACCGCTATCCAAGCAATGAAAGAAGATTTCACGACAAGATTTGACGGACTACTGAACGCAATACAAAGTGTGAAAAGCTAATTGAACGAGGTCATTATGCGGGTCACGGAAGCGGAGGACAGAATCAGCTCCAATGACGATGATATCGCATCTCTGCTAGCTCAAAATGCTACCATGAAAACGACCGTGGAGAAGCTGGCGCTTAAAGTTGACGACCTGGAAAACCGCAGCCGCCGCTCCAACCTTCGTCTGCTGGGCCTCCCCGAAAAGAAAGAGGGGTCTGACTCGTGCACATTTCTGGAGAAATGGTTAACCGATGTGCTCGGAGCGGACAACTTTCCGGGGCCACTCGTGATCGAGAGAGCACACAGAATCGGCCAAATCAACGTAACTGACCAACAATCAACAGGGCGACCCAGAGTAGTGATAAAGAAGTTCCTTAACTACGCGGACAAGACCCGGGTAATGAAGGCTGCCAGGACGAAGGGCCCGCTGTTACTCGACAATCAGAGGATCATGCTCCTTCCCGACGTTTCCGCCGACTTGCTTAGACGGAGGAAAATCTTCGACCAAGTGAAGAAGGACTTGGCTTCTCTCAGCATTCCAGATCTACGGTTTGGGATTATTCACCTGGCTAAACTCCTGGTTACCCTCCAAGGGAAACGGCACGTATTCGACACCTCGGCAGCGGCAGAGAAATTTATATTGGGACTACAATGAGCAGGCTGTGGGTAAATACTAATATCGCCTTATTGACACTAACACAGCTTGGTCTGCTGTATTTTTTTTTCTTCTCTATCTTTTTGGCATAATAGGTAACGAGCAGAACTGTGCAAAAACTAATATGCCTTTATAACACTACTGCTCGGCTTATGTTGGTTTATGTTTGGCCTCTAAATATACAGTGGACTGTAACCTTGTGAAGCTGCTTGCAGGCTAATAACTGATTTATAATGTTTGGTTGTCTTAGCTTTTCAATATTTTTGCTTACATTTTTTTTTCCTGGAGGGCTTGGCCTATTGTGTTAGGCATGCTGTTCCTCGACACGCTGACGGCTGGTGTGGACCAGCAAAGCGCCATGGTTGGGCCCCGTTACGGGCTCCTCGGGATTCACATATTGTGGGGTGGGGGGGTGTTTTTCAGTTGGGGAAATTCACCCAGTTATTGTTCAAATGTTCTTTCTCTGTTTGTTGTAGTTGCGCATCTCTGTAGTCCCCCCCCCCTTTCTTTGTGTTTTGGTGTAGTTCCTGTTAGCAGCCAACTTAACTTTATCCAAGAACGAGAAGAAACAATTTATGACGTCTGAACTTCAGTTTACCTCTTGGAATGTAAGAGGTCTAAATAGCCTTGTCAAGCTAAAACAAGTCATGGGTAGGATACGACATTTAAAAGCTAAGATAGTCTTCCTCCAGGAGACCCTTTTAATCTCGGAGGAAATTGTCAGGGTGAGAAGGAGATGGCATGGTCAGGTGTTTTCAGCATCCTTCAGCTCTCACTCACGGGGAGTAATCACCCTTATACATAAATCATTACCTTTTCAACTTATCAATGTTACTCAAGATAAATTTGGCAGATATCTTATTATCCAATGCCAAATTTTCTCAATCAGACTAAACCTGGTTAATGTATATGGGACAAATAATGACGACCCCACCTTTTTCAGAAATCTTTTCTTATCACAAGCCACTTTATCTGGTCACCTTGTCATTGGTGGGGATTTCAACTGTGTACTTCAACCAGAACTGGATAGGTCTACTGGGGTAGACACCTCACACAGTCAAACAAGGAAAGAGTTATTTCTGTGTATGAAGGATTTGAACTTGATTGATGTGTGGAGAAATATGTATCCCAACAAACAAAATTACTCCTACTACTCTAGTACCTACCAGACCTTCTCGAGAACTGACTATTTTCTAATCTCAGCCGAATTAAGACCCCAAATTACAAAATCCTGGTATGACAGTATCTTAATTTCAGATCAGGCCTCAACCTCATTTATATTCAGACTGCCTGGCAGGTTACACCACTCTTTAAGATGGCGCCCGCAAACAAGCTGGCTGAGAGACCCTGAATTTATAAAATTTATTGGTACAAAAATTGATCTGTTTTTTGAATACAACACTGACCAAACATCCGCGTCTGTAAGGTGGGAAGCTTTTAAAGCCTTCTTAAGAGGCCAAATGATAAGCTTTACAAGCTTTAAGTACAAATCCCAAAGACTAGAAATGGAACAACTTGAAAAAAAATAAAAGAAATTGAAAACCAAATTTACCAGAATCCTAACCATCATCAAACTATGGAGCTCCATAAACTGAGGGCGAGGTATAATGCTTTATCCACAAATAAGGCTACAAGGAGCCTGTTGAAACTAAAACAATCCTTTTTAAACCTTAAAATATTGTCTAAAATACTGGCTATGAAGTTGGAACGTATTTTACCCAAATTGATCCACTCGGACCAGAATGGATTTATACAGGGAAGGCAGGGCTTTCATAATATAAGGAGAGTACTTAATATTCTCTTTGAGAGGTCTGGGATCCCTGGCTACGCTGTCCTGTCGTTGGACGCAGAGAAGGCCTTCTATAGGATAGAGTGGTCGTATTTGTTTGAAGTCCTACAGAGGTTTGGTATTAAGGAAAATTTCCTGAGGTGGATTCGCCTTCTCTACTCTAACTCTCAAGCTGAAACTTTGACCAATGGCCTGGCTTCTAACTCTTTCAACCTTAATCGAGGCACAAGACAGGGTTGCCCCTTATCTCCCCTGTTATTTACCCTTGCTATCGAGCCCCTGGCCATGGCAATTTGTAATCATGACATTATAAAGGGAATAACAGTTGGTGGTACTGAACACCGCATAGCCCTTTATGCGGATGATGTTATTCTATTCTGCTCCGATTTAAAACAAACCTTGCCAGCCTTGCTAAATTTGGCACAGGCTTTTGGGCTCTTCTCAGGTTATAAAATAAATCATAGTAAATCTGTAATAATGTTTTTGACAGAAAGAGAGAGACTCAGCCCTCCAGTTTCGACTCCATTTGTAATATCAAAAGAAGGATTTAATTATCTAGGAGTTAAAATCACGCCAGATGTTAATGAAATGATCTCAGCGAACTATAACCCCCTTACAGATGCTGTTACACAGCTTATAAATAGGTGGACAAAATTACCTATTTCTTTGATTGGACGCATTAATATCTTAAAAATGACAGTTTTGCCCAAATACTTATACCTCTTCCAAACGATCCCACTCTCTCCTCCTCTCTCTCTCTTCCAATCTTTGAAGAAAATATTTTCAAACTTCATATGGAACAATAAGCGACCAAGACTTAGGCTTTCCTTGCTCTATCTTCCATACGACAGAGGTGGGTTGAAGCTACCAAATTTCTTGTGGTATTACTGGGCTGCTCAGATTAGGGCAAGCATGTTTTATTTTGGTGAGGATCACCCCCCAGTGTGGGTAACGATTGAATCTCACTCGATTTCACTTCCTTTAAATCTTTACATATACTCGGCAGAGGTAAAAAGATTGATCAAAAGGACAAAAAATCCCTTTCTGAAGAATTCAATAACGATTTGGCATAAGGTTTTAGCATATACTGATGTAACACAACAACTATCACGATTTTCTCCTATTTTTGGCAATGACAACTTCCAACCAGGCAGGGCAGACTCAGGCTTTAAACTTTGGTCCACTAAAGGTACATCTAAGGTGGCTGATCTTTACATTGGCAGTAAATTTATGTCATTTGAAGAACTCAAAGCCACATACGATATTCCCACAAAACACTTTTTCAAATATCTCCAATTACGAAGTTTTATAATGTCTAAACAGGGTAGTAGTTTGGAGCTTCCCCCTTTCTCTTCATTGGAAGAAATAATTTTAAAACACTGTCAAGGTAGGGGACAAGTGACCGTATTATATGACCTATTCATCAGCAAGTGCAAAGAATCTTCTAACAATATCTTCCAAGCATGGAGGATGGACTTACAGAGAATATAACACAGGAGGAATGGACACAGGCTTGCTCATTAGTTCAAACTCAAACTGCAAACACACACTCCAAATTACTACAATATAAGTGGTTAAGCAGGCAGTATATTACTCCAGCTAGGCTACACCACTTTAACCCTAATATTCCTGACACGTGTATTAAATGCAATCACCAGAAAGGGTCATTGATTCATTGTATGTGGGAATGCCCCCAAATTTCTTGTTTTTGGGGAAAGGTTGTGGATCTAGTCAGTCGCATTATTGGTAAAGAGGTTCCATGTAACCCTAAAACATGCATTCTAAATATTTACCCGGATGATTTTGTCGCTTCAAAAAGCCTAAGATCCCTCCTGAATATTTGTTTTCTTGAAGCTAAAAGGTGTATTGCCCGTTCTTGGAAGGATCAAACTATCAGTGGAATTTCTCAGTGGTTGAAAGGAATGTCCTTTAATTTTGCCCTTGAAAAGATAAGTTATTTCACTAAAAAAAAATTTGAAAAAAATTCTGGAAGATTTGGCATATTTTTTACAACTATCTGGAACAGAATGAGATACAAACTGAGGCTTAGATTGGAAAACTGAATTGATTGTAAACGGCATTTTTTTTCTCCTGTGTCCCTTTCTACCTTTGTATCCTAATTTATACATTTGTTTATTGTTATTTGCCCATTCTGTTTGTCATGTCCTTGTATTTGTTTATCCCAAAATATAATAAAGAGATGTTTGAAAAAAAAAAAGAACTGCACAAACCAGGTTCAAGCTGGACTTTGGACCCTGGTATCTGCAACGACTCCATCAACTCCTAATCTAGCAGCTCTGCTGGGTCCAACTATTTTACAGAACATTTGACAGACCTGTGGAGCAGTGAGGACACACATGAGTTGATCACATGATCCACTGAAGCGCCATTTTACCTGCCACTGAGGTCACCAACATGAGCTGGAGTTGGGAATCTTGAACTGAACCTGGTATCACAGCGACCCCTACTGCTGCAAAATGGAACAGCAACATTGAACCCAAGTACAGGATTGGAGGGAGACTGATGGTCACTGTTTGGGTTTTGAAGAACAAGGAGGGCGTGGCTTCAAGCTGGATTCTCAGAGACTATTTCCCCAACCTCTACATTGGAATCTACACTGTCATCCAGTCATGTGACTGAAGTCATCCAGTCACATGACTGAAGTCATCCAGTCACATGACTGAAGTCATCCAGTCACATGACTGAAGTCATCCAGTCACATGACTGAAGTCATCCAGTCATGTCTGTAAACACTTGACAGTTCCAGGAGATTTAGTCTGGCTCAAGATCTTCAGATCAACCCAGGACAGAAGGCTATGACTCCATTGGATTGTATCGTTGGAGCATTCAGAGATCTGGTGGATCTCAGTAGGAGCTGTATTTATCCACTGAATGATCCTGGTCAATGTGATCCTGCTCCTCCATCTCTCAGGCTGACAGAGCAGGAGGACCTGACTGAGAAGAAAGCTGCCCTTGAGCAGCTTCAGTCTCTGAGTGACAACACACAAGCAGAAAACCAGAATTTGAGGGAACAAGTTTCTACTCTTGAACGTGAGAATAAAAGAGCAATCCAGGAGCTACAGAACCTCACTGCTGTGGTGGCCAACCTCCAAACGGTCCAGGACAAGAACCAGACTCAGATAGAAGATCTGAACGCAACAGTCCACAGTCTTCAGTGTGAGGGGAGGAGGGTTGATGGAGAGAACAATGAGCTCAGAAAAGAGCTGACCCACGTTCAGTCTCTGAGGGAGAGTGAACAGGTGGAGATGAAATGTCTTGAGGAAGACCTGACAGAGAAGAAAAGTGCACTTGATCAGCTTCAGTCTCTGTGTGACAAGAGATGGACAGAAAACCAGAATTTGTGGGGACAGGTTTCTAGTCTTGGACAAGAGAAGATCATTGCATATCAGCTGGAAGAGAACATGTCTGCCATGGTGGGCAACCTTGAATCTGTGAGGGAGGAGAACCAGGCTCAGATCAGAGACCTGAACACACAAGTCCACAATCTTCAGCTTGAGGTGAAGATGGTTTACAAGGAGAAGTGTGACCTCAAGTGTGAGCTCAACTCCATCCAGGCAGAGAAGAACAAAATGAGAGAAGAACTCACTGAGAAGAAGACGACTCTTGAACAGCTGAGGTCCCAGAGTGAGGAGAGAGAGGCAGAAAATGGATGTTTGAGGATACGAGTTTCTACTGCATCTCAGGAGACAGAGACCTTCACTGCTGAGTTGGCCCACCTTGAATCAAGGAAGGACCAGGACCCCACAAAGACTGACAGTCTGAACGGTGAAGTTCAGAGTCTTCTATGTGCAGTGAGAACACAAAAGAAGAAAAGGAACAGTGCTCAGAGGGAAATCCTGGGAAATCTTCATGATTTAAAAAGCTGTTTGAAAGAGGAAAATCATGACCTTCAAGTGAAGGTCCAGCAAACTTCTGAAGAGCAAGCAGACTCTCCCCTATGTCCAGCCAGAGAAGAGCAAGCAGACTCTCCCCTATGTCCAGCAAACTTCTGAAGAGCAAACAGACTCTCCCCTACGTCCAGCCAGAGAAGAGCAAGCAGACTCTCCCCTACGTCCAGCCAGAGAAGAGCAAGCAGACTCTCCCCTACGTCCAGCCAGAGAAGAGCAAGCAGACTCTCCCCTACGTCCAGCCAGAGAAGAGCAAGCAGACTCTCCCCTACGTCCAGCCAGAGAAGAGCAAGCAGACTCTCCCCTACGTCCAGCCAGAGAAGAGGAAGCAGACTCTCCCCTACGTCCAGCCAGAGAAGAGCAAACAGACTCTCCCCTACGTCCAGCCAGAGAAGAGCAAGCAGACTCTCCCCTACGTCCAGCCAGAGAAGAGGAAGCAGACTCTCCCCTACGTCCAGCCAGAGAAGAGCAAACAGACTCTCCTCTACGTCCAGCCAGAGAAGAGCAAGCAGACGCTCTCATATGTTCTTCTGCAGAGGAGCGACGGCATTCTGCTGCATGTCCTGCAACTGAAAAGCAGAATGATGGGGGCACCCTGGAGACTGGACCTGCTAGGGGTCAAACCAGAGGTCTACTGAGCCGTGTGACATCTGGTGTAGAAGATGCTCTGTTCATGTTCATAGTTTCTTCTTTGTGTGCTTTTCCTCAACTTTGTTTTCTTTGTTTGTTATATATGATGATACCTTGATCACCACAGCAGTTGATCCCAGCTTGATTAGCTGAGTCCTTTGCAGTCTAAAGCACTTTAGTGATATCTGTGGGGTCCCTTATCCTCCCTGACCACAGGGATTCAGCCTCACTGAAGGAGAGTGAACCTTCCAGGTTGCAGCTCCTAGACTCTGGAACGCTCTCCCACTGGACATGAGGACGCTGTGGACACCTAAGAAGCTAAAGACCCATTTGTTTAGTAATATTATTGTTCATGATGGAATCGTCCCTCTGTACCTGCCCACACAGGTCAAGAGGTCAAATGATTCCCTGTTTAAAACAGCTCTTCCATCACATGGATGTGCATCCCAACAGTCAGAGCTCACAGACGCTCCTATTCCCTCCAGTGGGAGGCACTACGAGTGACTGATGAGGGTCAGGGGGGTCAGGCTAGTCCAGATAGTGGGTCTGTATGAGGTTGTTAGGGAGGGATAAGGTAGTGGCAGAGTTCAGGCTGTAGTTGTGCTCCAACAGTTGAGACAGGGCAGGACAAAAAATGACATCCTGATGGCGTTAGGAGTGATTCTTACAAGAACCAATCAGTGACAGTGGGTGGTGACCTGCTCATGTGACGCTTGTGTTGATGATTACTGGGTCTCCTCCATGCTCATTTATCATGAATGAATCCCTCGAAGTAAAACACCTAATGTCTCCTGAGTTGTTTCACAAAATGTGTGTGTGTGTGTGTGTGTGTGTGTGTGTGGGCAATAACTACGAGTTATCTATGTATAGATCAAACAATTATTCATCAGTTGGATACACCCTGGAACCCCTTGGAACCCCTCCCCTCATTCTGGAGGCTTTAACATGAAAATGAAAATGCTGACAGACACAAATGCAAATCAGGGTATTTGACCAGAGGTGACATATTTTTTTAATGCTTTTCTTGTTATATTTGTTGTATCTGTTCTGTATGGTTATATTTGTTATGGTTGTTATGGAGTTTATGGTTATTATCTCTGTTTCTTGTGTCTTTGTCTTTGTCGTCTTCCCATTCGTCCGTCCTGGATTTTTGACCCTGGTTGCAGGAAGCCTGTGACCTCAACTCCTTTTTCTGTGTTGCTGAATGTAGAGCCTTGCTTCATTGTGCTCGCTAAAGTGTGATCCTCCCTGCTAATTCCTTATTTCATTGACTAATTACCCACCAAAAATTAATACCTACTTGCTTTATTTGGCTGAAGTTTAAAAGACCATCATTCTGGTAGCAACAGTCTTTCTGCCTTGTAAACACGCTAAGCTAACAATGGCTTCTCCCTCTTGTTCTCCTCTCTCCTGCTCAGAGTGCCACATGTTTTGTTCCTCCTCTGCCTCCTTTAGTGATACTGATAAGTGTGTTAAATGTAGTTTTTTTGTTGTGTTGGAGGTGAGGCTTAGCGAGGTTGAATTGGACCTGCAGCGGCTCTGCACCAAAAGCTGCGAGAGCTAGCCAACCCTCAATAGCTGGTGCAGACCAACTTAGCTTAGCTCCTAGCTTAGGCCCAACTAGCGCTCCCCCAGCAGCTCCCTAGCATCTGGGAGAGCGCCACGAAAAGTTGGGCCTAAGCTAGGATGTGCTTGCTCATGAAGAATTGTTGGGTGGAAATTCATTTAAGGAGTGTTGAACTGGACCTGTTCTACTTGTAAAGTGTAACTTTTGTTGTAATTTGGTGCTTTACAGGGTTATGACTTGACTTCATTGCAGCTTTGACCTGAGCAGGTGTTCATCCACATCTCAGTAA
The DNA here is from genome assembly GCF_037954235.1 of Aulostomus chinensis. Classification (NCBI taxonomy): domain Eukaryota; kingdom Metazoa; phylum Chordata; class Actinopteri; order Syngnathiformes; family Aulostomidae; genus Aulostomus; species Aulostomus chinensis. Next base: position 50,387,945 of record NC_141320.1, on the reverse strand, counting down.
CAGGGGACACTTTATCACACCAGTGGACAAACATCAGCATTCATCACCCAGCAGCTCCTCTGATCAACAGAACAAGTTAAAGTATTCTGGAGAATGAGGGCATCGATCCCTCTACCTCTCACATGCTAAGCTAGCACTCTACCATTTGAGCTAATTCCTCTGTTAAGGAGCACAGCAGATAATGGAGCTTGACCTTCATGCATCGTTGAATGAGCGTCACCAGTTGATGCTTCTCTGGTTGACCAATGTAATGGAGACCAAGGGTTCCATGACATCAATGATTAATTGAAGGTAGCATTTGTCTTGGTATTAACAGTTTATGTAAATTAGAGGCACACACACGTTTCCACTCCAGAGCAACCAGTAGTGTTTGCTGATTCAATAAACCTCACCATTAACATTTGCTATGCCATGTGTTCCAGGGAGGGACCTGGGAAGCACAGGGGGACCGGCCATCCTGCCTGTGGAAAATGAAGACCCCAGTGTCAGTTAGTGGGAATCACTGTGCAAGGCCTGGTATTTAGTGTTGATCTAGTTTGTCTCATGTAAATGTGGCAGTTTCAGTCGTCACGGTCAGTCCTCACCTCTTCCTGGTGGTTTCCTTAAAGGGGGTGGAGCCAAAAGGGGAGAGCGGCCCAAGGAAGCTCCTTAGGAGCTGTAGGTGCAAACCTTTGCTCCCAGATGGGGGAGGGGGTCACAGACAAGGTTCATTGAATGATTATGCATGTGGATGTATTATTGAGTTGGTGTAGTAGTCTGGAATCATGTATATATTTAGTCAGATTAAGTTGTTGACATGGTGCTGGTTTGATGTAAATATTGATTGTAGAGCATGGTTGTGGTCTCACCTCCACTCTATGGGCTGGTCTGTCTAATTTCCTGCAGCCAGGAGGGGATAAAAGGCAGTCAGGGGTTTTTAATGTAAGTTGATGGTGTCTCATGCAATCTCTTTCAATACTCCAGTGGTGGTTTAAGTGAAGAAAAACATGGGTTAGTCAGAATGACTCTGTGTGTGTGTGTGTGTGTGTGTGTGTGTGTGTGTGTGTGCAATAACTACAAGTTATCTATTTCTAGATCAAACAATTATTCATCAATTGGATACATTGACAGTGGAAGTTCAGGTTTCCTGTAATTCAGTTTGCAGACAACACAGAAAACTGCCCCTGACCCCTCGCCTCATTCTGGAGGAGGCTTGGTCCTGGATTTTTGACCTTAGTTGCAAGAAGTGTGTGACCTCAACTCCTTTTTCTGTGTTACTGAACGTAGAGCCTTGCTTCATTGTGCGAGCTAAAGTGTGATCCTCCCTGCTAATTCCTTATCTCGTTGACTAATTACCCACCAAAAATAAATACCGAATTGCTTTATTTGGCTGAAGTTTCAAAGACCATCATTCTGGTAGCAACAGTCTTTCTGCCTTGTAAACACGCTAAGCTAACGATGGCTTCTCCCTCTTGTTCTCCTCTCTCCTGCTCAGAGTGCCACATGTTTTCTTCCTCCTCTGCCTCCTTTAGTGATACTGATAAGTGTTTTAATGCAGACTTTCCTTTGTGACAACCGATTTGATTTGGAAACCATCTCATCTAAATCTCCTTCTAAAAACCCTCTTCTTCAACTTTGTACCCAAGTTGTCTCCTCATCAGGCACCACAGTATCGAGTAGGTTCAGTTAAAACAGTCATCAGTGATTAATGTTCATGTTCAATGATGAGGTTTTGATTTGTTCTTCTAGAATCATCTGAACAAACCCTCCTCAACACAGTGAAGCCTTCATCTGACAGGAGGAGTTTCTTTTCCCAGTGATTCCACTGACAGTGAAAAGCTTCGTTCATCAGACTGGTCTGATAGGATCAACTACTGGTTGCTCTGGAGTGGAAACAGCAACCTGTCAGGAAACATTAGTCAGATCAAAGCCAAGATTAAAGCAAGAGCCTCCAGATCAAAGACAGAATTGATGATGATGTCATCAGGGGGGCTTTGATAGTGTCTTTATTTGTACCTGGAATTCTGTCTTTGATCTCAGGAGGACATGAAAGAAACACAACTGAGGAAAGTAGAGGAGAACATTCAGCTTCATTAGAAACACTTGAACTGTTGAACAGTAGAATTTGTTTGAAACAGTTTACAACACTGAGTGACAGGATTGAAGAGGGGAGATTTTGGTATTTTCAGTTTAATTCTAACTTTAAACTGGGCATGAACATTTTTAGTAGTTCATATTCTAATATACAGAGGAAGTCATGTCATTCCCTTTTTTTTAACCTGTCCTGTTCAGGAAATGGAAATGGAAATTTAGCTGCTATGTTGAATCAGAAAAACCTTTTGAAGTCTACTTTTGCTTCAGTCAGAAAGTAGACTGTTGTTAACTCTCACAATGGTTGGTGATTGTGGAGGAAGAAAAAATCCTGATGAACCTCTTTTTAACAGACACACATTTCTGAAGACACTGGTTCATTTTATATTTCTTCTTTTAGCAGAGGATGGTTTCGATCCATCGACCTCTGGGTTCTGGGCCCAGCACGCTTCCGCTGCGCCACTCTGCTCTACCATTGACTGAACAGTCCTTGTTTTATGAGAGCATTCTCTGTCTTTGTCTCTGCCCTGCTCTCCTGCTCTCTTTCCCCACATTTAGTCCTTGACATGATCCATGCTCTACAGCTCTGCGGGTGGAATGAAGACCTGCGTCTGCTCTGCCCGTGCCGTCCTTCGTCTCAACCTAAATTGTTTGACCCACCTTTATAATGATCGGACTCGCTCCCGCTGAGCGTGCCAGGCGCTGCAGACAACACAACCAAACTGGCCCCGATTAGGATTTGACAGGCCGAACTCGCGCCGAAATCTTTACAAGAAATCCATTTTTGTCACCCACGTGAAGATGGGTGGGAACATGCCCTAAAAACACCAAGAATAATATTCACCACCTTCTGAACGGGTCCTGGCCCGTCTCTTGCATCAGGGGCCGCCGCAGTCGCCCATCAGCTGTTCAACAGCTGTTCGCCACAACACTCAATGAGACAAAGACATAGAGTACTAACCACTATACGATCATGGCTTCCGCAACAGCAACTTGAGCTTCTGTGTTGTGGCCGCAGCAACCCCGCTTTGAATCCGGGTCACGGCAGCATGAGATAAATTTCTTTGTGTGTGTTGATGGACACAAGCCAAGCAGAAATTTCCCACGATGCAATAGGGCAGTGTTTGGTCAGTGTTGAGCAGGTGTCAGTCTGACAATGATGTCATATTATTGTGTCATCACTTGACCAGACCCAAAAGTAGACTCAGGTATCAGTTTCTTCTCAATGCTAACGTCTGCTAGCTTAGTCTGCTACTTTGATGGCTCTTCCTGCTCAAAGGTCCAGACCCCTGGATGTGGTGGTTCCTACCTGAACGTAGGTTCTGTCAGCTCATGTTGTTAAATCAACTCACCAGGAACACCAGTAGATTTCAATGGACTGACAATGAGTCTCATTGAATGGTAAACATGTCAAATATGAAGTCATCACCTGAGGAGGTCTGCTGCTGGAATGAAGCTCCAGATATTCACAAGATATTCTAGATCTTAAAATAAAGCATTTTTATATTTGATTTATTGTTCATTAGCCTGCTTCACATTGTTTGATTTTATGTGTTGTATATCAATACAACTTTGATCCAAAACCTCCACAAACACTCTTGTCCAACTTTTGTGCCCAAATTTTCTCCTCCTGAGGCACCAAATCAAGTCAAATCATTTTTATTTGTTTGGGGTAGCCCTTTGGGGAACATTGTTGGCCTGTACCTGGGTGTATGATGTGTGTGTCCTTGTGTTGAAAATAGAATCTACTTTTATTATTGTTGTATTGTTGGTCATTATTCGTCAGGACCCCCTCCAAAATGAGATGGTGCATCTCAAGGGGCTGCCCTTGAAATCAAGAATCAAGAATGAAGGTGTCTGCTGGTCTTGGTGGACCCTCTGCTTCTCCAGCTGAGTCAACAGATTCCTGTGTATCCTGAGTCATTGTGTATCCTGGCTGCATTCAGTGCTTTCACCGCTGCAGCCCAGCGTGATTGCCAGTCAGGACAGGTGTTATTAAGAATGGAAGAGGGGACAGTTTTGGCAGGACAAGTTGCTCCACATTCAGGAGATGGTGGGAAGTTTCAAAGCTGCCATAAATCTTGATGACAAACTCCTTCACTGTGTGGTTCAAAGTCCCTGGTTTGATTGCAGCTTTGACCTGAGCAGGTGTTCATTCACATCTCAGTAACAGGGGACACTTTATCACACCAGTGGACAAACATCAGCATTCATCACCCAGCAGCTCCTCTGATCAACAGAACAAGTTCAAGTATTCTCAGAAGGACGGCATGGATCCCTCTACCTCTCACATGCTAAGCTAGCACTCTACCATTGGAGCTAAGTCCCTGCTAATGAGCACAGCAGATAATGCAGGTTGACCTTCATGCATGGTTTAATGAGTGTCACCAGTTGGAGCTTCTCTGGTTCAACAAACCCTTGGGACCAAGACAGGAATTGGAACCTGTGCAGGTCCAGACCCATACTGAAGTTGGTGGAGACAATTGTTTCAACCAGGGACTGAATGAAAAGACTTTCCCAGACTCCAGCTCACTCTTCTGAACAGACCCCTCATCTCTGTGTGGAGTAAACATCAGAGGTGGGGGGTGCAGTTTCTGCTTTGACCTCCTGACCTCCTGGGTAAAGCAGTGGAGATGTTGAGCTTGAAGGAGTTGACGGCCTCCTTCATCTTCTCATTGGTTTGCGAAACTCAGCATCATGAAGTGTTGCTGAAATTCAACATGTCAGCTGAGGCCAGAGATTCCTGCGTTCCCTGAGTCCTTCAGTGTCGTCTCTGTTGTTTGAAAGCACAAAGCTGTTCCTGATGGTCCAGTGTGTCCGATTCTTGGCTCTCACAGCTGTAACTGGGGTTTGAGCTCCGTTAAGGGACTGGTTTTGTGGAGAGAACCAAGCAGAAGAATTGACAGTTTCAGCAGGAAAGGTGACCATTGCTCCACAACCTCAGTCCCAGGATTCATTCCTGCTTCACCCAGCATGGCCCTATGATCAACAGAAATGAACTGCCAGTGGAGGTCCTCAGTAATCCAGGTCATGGTTTCTCTAGATTGCTGTGTTGTAGTCAGGACACTTGCAAATATCAGCCTCTTTCCTCCATGATCTCTCATTCTTTCTGTTCTCTCCATTTCTCCTCTTCATTTCTACTCCTTGCTGACTGTTGTTCCTCATTTGTGGCAGAGTTCAGTCAGTGGACCAGACATTTTGCCAATGCACTGTCCATCATCAGGGCATTTAACATCCAGGACTGGCTCCCAGATCATGGCCATGACCTCATCCCCTGCACCAGTGGACAGTTCATCAAGGATGGCAAACATGTGGGTCTCAATTCCCCTCCATCTTTGTAGGTTGGTTACATTTCCTCCTGGTCTTTAATCCATCTTTAGTTGACATTTTTCTGTTGAGCCCAGTTTGTTGACTGCCAGGCTGTCTTACTTTTCAATGGCACAACAGCAGACAGCAAGAGGGTTGCTATGGTGCAGTTGGTAAAATCCCTATCTATGGTCTGCAGAAATATGCTGGGTGTTCTTTTTTATTATGAACCAGAATTCAAAGACTGACCAAGGAAACCAAAGCACAGAATTTAGAGATCAAAGAAAGAAATCAAAGACAGAACCTGAAGATCAGGAAATGGCACAGATCAATGAGATCCATGGACTCATCAGTGAAGGTTTTCTTTTGGTTCATGGTCACTTGTTGTTGTACTGGTGTGATGATGTCAGACCCTTCACATTCAGTTCAAACAGACTCCAAAGTGTAGCTGTGATGCAGAGGGCAGCAGCCTTGTGCTTGGTTCCGTCATGGTTCTCTGCATTGTTAGCAAACTCACCAAAGACCTCCCTGAAAGCAGGATCATTTTCCCACAGTGCTTTTTTAACCAAGTACCAATTTGTCCCTCTTTAAAAAAACAACAAACAAAGATGAGATCAGACTGAGATGGACGAGATGATATGGATGTGATTTATGGCTTTCAAACTCCAAATATTACATTTTTCTTCAGGGCTTTTGAGAGGTTCTGGGTAATGAATGAAAATTTAAGTTGGGCAAAAACGACATGCGGGGTCACTGTGTGTGTTTACATGTGTGTGTATTTCTTGTTTTATGGTGTTGGAGACCATTTCCATCATCAACACTGATCAGGAGTCCTCGTCCTCATGGGGACCAAAGACCGGCCCTGATGCAGCGCAATGCAGTTTGTGAGCTCTTTCAGAGTGAAGGTCTGGATTGAGTTTAGTTTCAAATAAAGATTAAGATTCAGTTGGTTAAGATTAAGATTAAGATTAAGGTTAGGCTGCACATAGAATGAAGTTGATCGAATGTTCTCATAAGAATAGCTGGGCACACCTGAGTGTGTTTACATGCAGACTTCCTCTTGTGACAACTGATGTCATTGGAAACCATCTTGAGGACATTTGGAGAAAGTTCAATCATTCAGCTGCAGGTCCAGTGACTTACAACACTGCAACAACAACAAAAAAACACCCCTCCACAAACACTCTTGTCCAACATTTGTGCCCAAATTTTCTCCTCATGAGGCATCAAATCACTACAAAAACAGCCATGAAGTTGATCTGGTTGGCACTGGTATTTTTTCTTGCTGCATTTCCAGCTCTTAACAAGAACTCAGGAGTGATTCAGGAGAAGAGTTTCAGAACAGCCAAGGTTGGGGACTGGAATTTTGAAGTTTCCCCTGGAACCAAACAACCTTGGGAGGTAAAATCTCCAATCCTAGCCACTCAGATGCAGCAGCAGAAGAAACTGTCATCTACCCTGACAGTCAGAGCATCAAGTCAAGAAAACATCAACCATCTTGTATGTGGAGTCTGGATTCTTTTCAAGAATGAGACGGCAATGACAGTCCTGCCAAGTGACATCACTGACATGACTGGATGACTTCAGTCACGTGACTGGATGACTTCAGTCACGTGACTGGATGACTTCAGTCACATGACTGGATGACCTGAATGAATAAGAAATCAAATATAAAAATGCTTTATCTTAAGATCTAGAATATCTTGTGAATATCTGGAGCTTCATTCCAGCAGCAGACCTCCTCAGGTGATGACTTCATGCTGAAAGTCATGTAGTAGGAGTTGCTATGAACCTCAAAATAATGCGACAGTGATGTCGGAAGAATTGCTAATGAACTCAAAATGATGCTCACAGTAATGTAGTGATAGTAGCTCATTAACTCGGTGATGCTTACAGTAATGTAGTAACTGTTTCGAACAACCTCAAAGTGATGCTGACAGTCATGGAGTAAGAGTTGCTACGAACCTTAAAATAATGCAACAATAATGTAGTAAGAGTTGCTACGAACCTCAAAATAATGTGACAGTGATGTCAGAAGAATTGCTAATGATCTCAAAATGATGCGACAGTGATGTAGTAAGAATTGCTAATGAACTCAAAATTATGCTAACAGTAATGGAGTGAAAGTTTCGAATAACCTCAAAGTGATGCTGACAGTCATGTAGTAAGAGTTGCTATGAACCTCAAAATATTGCGACAGTGATGTTGGAAGAATTGCTAATGAACTCAAAATGATGCGAACAGTAATGGAGTGAACGTTTCGAATAACCTCAAAGTGATGCTGACAGTCATGTACTAAGAGTTGCTACGAACCTCAAAATAATGCGACAGTAATGTAATAAAAGTTGCTACGAACCTAAAAATATTGCGACAGTGATGTCGGAAGAACTGCTAATGAACTCAAAATGATGCTAACAGTAATGTAGTGATAGTTGCTAAGAAACTCAGTGATGCTGACAGTAATGTAGTAAGAGTTGCTACGAACCTCAAAATATTGCGACAGTGATGTCGGAAGAATTGCTAATGAACTTAAAATGATGCTAACAGTAATGTAGTAAGTGTTTCGAATAACCGCAAAGTGATGGTGACAGTCATGTAGTAAGAGTTGCTATGAACCTCAAAATAATGCGACAGTGATCTGGTAAGAATTGCAAATGAACTCAAAATGATGCTAACAGTAATGGAGTGAAAGTTTCTAATAAACTCAAAGTGATGCTGACAGTAATGTAGTAAGAGTTGCGACGAACCTCAAAATATTGCGACAGTGATGTTGGAAGAATTGCTAATGATCTCAAAATGATGCGACAGTGATGTAGTAAGAATTGCTAATGAACTCAAGATGATGCTAACAGTAATGTAGTGATAGTTGCTAATAAACTCAAAGTGATGCTGACAGTAATGTAGTAAGAGTTGCTACGAACCTTAAAATAATGCAACAATAATGTAGTACGAGTTGCTACGAACCTCAAAATATTGCGACAGTGATGTCGGAAGAATTGCTAATGAACACAACATGATGCTAAAAGTAATGGAGTGAAACTTTCGAATAACCTCAAAGTGATGCTGACAGTCATGTAGTAAGTGTTGCTACGAACCTCAAAATAATGCGACAGTAATGTAGTAAAAGTTGCTACGAACCTCAAAATATTGCGACAGTGATGTCAGAAGAATTGCTAATGATCTCAAAATGATGCGACAGTGATTTAGTAAGAATTGCTAATGAACTGAAAATGATGCTAACAGTAATGGAGTGAAACTTTCGAATAACCTCAAAGTGATGCTGACAGTCATGTAGTAAGTGTTTCGAACAACCTCAAAGTGATGCTGACAGTCATGTAGTAAGAGTTGCTACGAACCTCAATATAATGCGACAGTAATGTAGTAAGAGTTGTTACAACCTGAAAATATTGCGACAGTGATGTCGGAAGAATTGCTAATGAACTCAAGATGATGCTAACAGTAATGTAGTGATAGTTGCTAAGAAACTCAGTGATGCTTACAGTAATGTAGTAAGAGTTTCGAACAACCTCAAAGTGATGCTGACAGTCATTTAGGAAGAGTTGCTAATGAACTCAATTTAATGCTACAGTGATGTCGTGAGAATTGCTCAAAAACTCAAAATGATGCTAACAGTAATGTAGTGATAGTTGCTAATAAACTCAAAGTGATGCTGACAGTAATGTAGTAAGAGTTGCTATGAACCTTAAAATGATGCAACAATAATGTAGTAAGAGTTGCTACGAACCTCAAAATATTGCGACAGTGATGTCGGAAGAATTGCGAATGAACTCAAGATGATGCTAACAGTAATGGAGTGAAACTTTCGAATAACCTCAAAGTGATGCTGACAGTCATGCAGTAAGTGTTGCTACGAACCTCAAAATAATGCGACAGTAATGTAGTAAAAGTTGCTACGAACCTCAAAATATTGCGACAGTGATGTCGGAAGAACTGCTAATGATCTCAAAATGATGCTAACAGTAATGTAGTAAGAATTGCTAATGAACTTAAAATGATGGAAACAGTAATGTAGTGATAGTTGCTAATCAACTCAGTGATGCTTACAGTAATGTAGTAAGTGTTTCGAACAACCTCAAAGTGATGCTGACAGTCATGTAGTAAGAGTTGCTACGAACCTCAATATAATGCGACAGTGATGTCGGAAGAATTGCTAATGAAGTCAAGATGATGCTAACAGTAATGGAGTGAAACTTTCGAATAACCTCAAAGTGATGCTGACAGTCATGTAGTAAGTGTTGCTACGAACCTCAAAATAATGCGACAGTAATGTAGTAAATGTTGCTACGAACCTCAAAATATTGCGACAGTGATGTCGGAAGAATTGCTAATGAACTAAAAATGATGCTAACAGTAATGTGGTGATAGTTGCTAAGAAACTCAGTGATGCTTAAAGTAATGTAGTAAGAGATTCGAACAACCTCAAAGTGATGCTGACAGTCATTTAGTAAGAGTTGCTAATGAACTCAATTTAATGCTACAGTGATGTCTTGAGAATTGCTCAATTACTCAAAATAATGCTAACAGTAATGTAGTGAGAGTTGCTAATAAACTCAAAGTGATGCTGACAGTCATGTAGTAAGTGTTGCTACGAACCTCAAAATAATGCGACAGTAATGTAGTAAAAGTTGCTACGAACCTCAAAATATTGCGACAGTGATGTCGGAAGAATTGCTAATGATCTCAAAACGATGCGATAGTGATGTAGTCAGAATTGCTAATGAACTCAAAATGATGCTAACAGTAATGGAGTGAAACTTTCGAATAACCTCAAAGTGATGCTGACAGTCATGTAGTAAGAGTTGCTACGAACCTCAAAATAATGTGACAGTAATGTAGTAAAAGTTGCTACGAACCTCAAAATATTGCGACAGTGATGTCGGAAGAAATGCTAATGAACTCAAAATGATGCAACAGAAATGTAGTGATAGTTGCTAATCAAGTCAGTGATGCTTACAGTAATGTAGTAAGAGTTTCGAATAACCTCAAAGTGATGCTGACAGTCATGTAGTAAGAGTTGCTACGAACCTCTATATAATGCGACAGTAATGTAGTAAAAGTCGCTACGAACCTGAAAATATTGCGACAGTGATGTCAGAAGAATTGCTAAAGATCTCAAAATGATGCGACAGTGATGTAGTAAGAATTGCTCTACAACTCAAAATGATGCTAACAGTAATGGAGTGATAGTTGCTAAGAAACTCAAAGTGATGCTGAATGTAATGTAGTAAGAGTTGCTACGAACCTTAAAATAATGCAACAATAATGTAGTAAGAGTTGCTACGAACCTCAAAATATTGCGACAATGATGTCGGAAGAATTGCTAATGAACTCAAAATGATGCTAACAGTAATGGAGTGAAACTTTCGAATAACCTCAGAGTGATGCTGACAGTCATGTAGTAAGTGTTGCTACGAACCTCAAAATAATGCGACAGTCATGTAGTAAGAGTTGCTACGAACCTCAATATAATGCGACAGTGATGTAGTAAGAATTGCTAATGAACTCAAAATGATGCTCACAGTAATGGAGTGAAAGTATCGAATAACCTCAAAGTGATGCTGACAGTCATGTAGTAAGAGTTGCTACAAACCTCAAAATAATGCGACAGTAATGTAAAAGTTGCTATGAACCTCAAAATATTGCGACAGTGATTTCGGAAGAATTGCGAATGAACTCAAAATGATGCTAACAGTAATGTAGTGATAGTTGCTAATAAACTCAGTGATGCTTACAGTAATGTAGTAAGAGTTTCGAACAACCTCAAAGTGATGCTTAAGGTCATTTAGGAAGAATTGCGAATGATCTCAAAATGATGCGACAGTGATGTAGTAAGAATTGCTAATGAACTCAAAATGATGCCAACAGTAATGTAGTGATTGTTGCTAATCAACTCAGTGATGCTTACAGAAATGTAGTGAGTGTTTCGAATAACCTCAAAGTGATGCTGACAGTCATGTAGTAAGAGTTGCTACGAACCTCAACATAATGCGACAGTGATGTCGGAAGAATTGCTAATGATCTGAAAATGATGCGACAGTGATGTAGTAAGAATTGCTAATGAACTCAAGATGATGCTAACAGTAATGGAGTGAAACATTCGAATAACCTCAAAGTGATGCTGACAGTCATGTAGTAAGAGTTGCTCATGAACTCAATTTAATGCTACAGTGATGTCGTGAGAATTGCTCATGAACTCAAAATGATGCTAACAGTAATGTAGTGATAGTTGCTAATAAACTCAAAGTGATGCTGACAGTAATGTAGTAAGAGTTGCTACGAACCTCAAAATAATGTGACGGTGATGTCAGAAGAATTGCTAATGATCTCAAAATGATGTGACAGTGATTTAGTAAGAATTGCTAATGAAATCAAAATGATGCTAACAGTAATGGAGTGAACGTTTCGAATAACCTCAAAGTGATGCTGACAGTCATGTAGTAAGTGTTGCTACGAACCTCAAAATATTGCGACAGTGATGTCGGAAGAATTGCTAATGAACTCAAAATGATGCTAACAGTAATGTAGTGATAGTTGCTAATTAACTCAGTGATGCTTACAGTAATGTAGTAAGTGTTTCGAACAACCTCAAAGTGATGCTGAAAGTCATTTAGTAAGAGTTGCTAATGAACTCAATTCAATGCTACAGTGATGTCGTGAGAATTGCTCATAAACTCAAAATGATGCTAACAGTAATGTAGTGATAGTTGCTAATCAACTCAGTGATGCTTCCAGTAATGTAGTAAGTGTTTCGAACAACCTCAAAGTGACGCTGACAGTCATGTAGTAAGAGTTGCTTCTAACCTCAACATGATGCTAAAAGTAATGTAGTGATAGTTGCTCATGAAATCAAAGTGATGCTGACAGTAATGTAGTAAGAGTTGCTTCGATCCTCAAAATATTGCGACAGTGATGTCAGAAGAATTGCTGATGAACTCAAGATGATGCTAACAGTAATGTAGTGATAGTTGCTAATCAACTCAGTGATGCTTACAGGAATGTAGTAAGTGTTTCGAACAACCTCAAAGTGATGCTGACAGTCATGTAGTAAGAGTTGCTACGAACCTCAAAATAATGCGACAGTGATGTCGGAAGAATTGCTAAAGATCTTAAAATGATGCGACAGTGATGTCAGAAGAATTGGTCATGATCTCAAAATGATGCTAACAGTAATGGAGTGAACGTTTCGAATAACCTGAAAGTGATGCTGACAGTCATGTACTAAGAGTTGCTACGAATCTCAAAATAATGCGACAGTAATGTAGTAAAAGTTGCTACAACCTCAAAATATCGCGACAGTGATGTCCGAAGAATTGCTAATGAACTCAAGATAATGCTAAATGTAATGGAGTGAAACTTTCGAATAACCTCAAAGTGATGCTGACAGTCATGTAGTAAGTTTTGCTACGAACCTCAAAATAATGCGACAGTAATGTAGTAAAAGTTGCTATGAACCTCAAAATATTGCGAAAGTGATGTCGGAAGAATTGCTAATGAACTCAAGATGATGCGACAGTGATGTAGTGATAGTTGCTAAGAAACTCAGTGATGCTTACAGTAATGTAGTAAGTGTTTCGAACAACCTCAAAGTGATGCTGAGGGTCATTTAGTAAGAGTTGCGAATGAACTCAATTTAATGCTACAGTGATGTCGTGAGAATTGCTCATAAACTCAAAATGATTCTAACAGTAATATAGTGATAGTTGCTAAAAAACTCAAAGTGATGCTGAAAGTAATGTTTTAAGAGTTGCTACGAACTTTAAAAAAAATGCAACAATAATGTAGTAAGAGTTGCTACGAACCTCAAAATAATGTGACAGTGACGTAAGAAGAATTGCTAATGATCTCAAAATGATGCGACAGTGATGTAGTAAGAATTGCTCATGAACTAAAAATGATGCTAACAGTAATGTAGTAAGTGTTTCGAACAACCTCAAAGTGATGCTGACAGTCATTTAGTAAGAGTTGCGAATGAACTATATTTAATACTACAGTGATGTCGTGAGAATTGCTCATTAACTCAAAATGATGCTAACAGTAATGTAGTGATAGATGCTAAAAAACTCAAAGTGATGCTGAAAGTAATGTAGTAAGAGTTGCTACGAACTTTAAAATAATGCAACAATAATGTAGTAAGAGTTGCTACGAACCTCAAAATAATGTGACAGTGACGTAAGAAGAATTGCTAATGATCTCAAAATGATGCGACAGTGATGTGGTAAGAATTGCTCATGAACTCAAAATGATGCTAACAGTAATGTAGTGATAGTTGCTAATCAACTCAGTGATGCTTACAGTAATGTAGTAAGTGTTTCGAATAGCCTCAAAGTGATGCTGACAGTCATGTAGTAAGAGTTGCTACGAATCTCAAAATAATGCGACAGTGATGTCAGAAGAATTGCTAAAGATGTAAAAATGATGCGACAGTGATGTCAGAAGAATTGGTAATGATCTCAAAATGATGCGACAGTGATGTCGTAAGAATTGCTAATGATCTCAAAATGATGCGACAGTGATGTAGTAAGAATTGCTAATGAACTCAAAATGATGCTAATAGTAATGGAGTGAAAGTTTCCAATAACCTCAAAGTGATGCTGACAGTCATGTAGTAAGAGTTGCTACGAACCTTTAAAAAAAGCAACAGTAATGTAGTTACAGTTGCTATTCAACTCAGTGATGCTTACAGTAATGTAGTAAGTGTTTCGAATAACCTCAACGTGATGCTGACAGTCATATAGTAAGAGTTGCTACGAACCTCAAAATAATGCGACAGTGATGTCAGAAGAATTGCGAAAGATCTTAAAATGATGCGACAGTGATTTAGTAAGAATTGCTCATGAACTCAAAATGATGCTAACAGTAATGGAGTGAACGTTTCGAATAACCTCAAAGTGATGCTGACAGTCTTGTACTAAGAGTTGCTACGAACCTCAAAATAATGCGACAGTGATGTCGTAAGAATTGCGAATGAACTCAAAATGATGCTAACAGTAATGTAGTGATAGTTGCAAATCAAGTCAGTGATGCTTACAGTCATGTAGTAAGTGTTTCGAATAACCTCAAAGTGATGCTGACATTCATGTAGTAAGAGTTGCTCCGAACCTCAAAATAATGCGACAGTGATGTCAGAAGAATTGCTAAAGATCTTAAAATGATGCGACAGTGATTTAGTAAGAATTGCTAATGATCTCAAAATGATGCGACAGTGATGTAGTAAGAATTGCTAATGAACTCAAAATGATGCTAATAGTAATGGAGTGAAAGTTTCCAATAACCTCAAAGTGATGCTGACAGTCATGTAGTGAGAGTTGCTACGAACCTCAAAATAATGCGACAGTAATGTAGTAAAAGTTGCTACGAACCTCAAAATATTGCGACAGTGATGTCGGAAGAATTGCTAATGAACTTAAAATGATGCTAACAGTAATGTAGTGATAGTTGCTTAGAATCTCAGTCATGCTTACAGTAATGTAGTAAGAGTTTCGAAAAACCTCAAAGTGATGCTGACAGTCACGTAGTTAGAGTTGCTAATGAACTGAATTTAATGCTACAGTGATGTCATGGGAATATCTCAACAACTCAAAATGATGCTAACAGTAATGTAGTGATAGCTGCTAATAAACTCAAAGTGATGCTGACAGTAATGTAGTAAGACTTGCTACGAACCTTAAAATAATGCGACAGTGATGTCAGAAGAATTGCTAAAGATCTTAAAATGATGCGACAGTGATTTAGTAAGAATTGCTAATGATCTCAAAATGATGCGACAGTGATGTAGTAAGAATTGCTAATGAACTCAAAATGATGCTAATAGTAATGGAGTGAAAGTTTCCAATAACCTCAAAGTGATGCTGACAGTCATGTAGTAAGAGTTGCTACGAACCTCAAAACAAGGCGACAGTAATGTAGTAAAAGTTGCGACGAACCTCAAAATATTGCGACAGTGATGTCGGAAGAATTGCTAATGAACTCAAGATGATGCTAACAGTAATGTAGTGATAGTTGCTAATAAACTCAGTGATGCTTACAGTAATGTAGTAAGAGATTCGAACAACCTCAAAGTGATGCTGACAGTCATTTAGTAAGAGTTGCTACGAACCTCAAAATAATGCGACAGTAATGTAGTAAAAGTTGCTACGAACCTCAAAATATTGCGACAGTGATGTCGGAAGAATTGCTAATGATCTCAAGATGATGCTAACAGTAATGGTGTGATAGTTGCTAAGAAATTCAGTGATGCTTAAAGTAATGTAGAAAGAGTTTCGAACAACCTCAAAGTGATGCTGACAGTCATTTAGTAAGAGTTGCGAATGAACTCAATTTAATGCTACAGTGATGTCGTGAGAATTGCTCAACAACTCAAAATGATGCTAACAGTAATGTAGTGATAGTTGCTAATAAACTCAAAGTGATGCTGACAGTTATGTAGTAAGAGTTGCTACGAACCTAAAAACATTGCGACAGTGATGTCGGAAGAATTGCTAATGATCTCAAAATGATGCGACAGTGATGTAGTAAGAATTGCTAATGAACTCAAAATGATTCTAACAGTAATGGAGTGAAACTTTCGAATAACCTCAAAGTGATGCTTACAGTCATGTCGTAAGTGTTGCTACGAACCTCAAAATAATGCGACGGTAATGTAGTAAAAGTTGCTACGAACCTCAAAATATTGCGACAGTGATGTCGGAAGAATTGCTAATGAACTCAAAATGATGCTAACAGTAATGTAGTGATAGTTGCTAATCAAGTCAGTGATGCTTACAGTAATGTAGTAAGTGTTTCGAATAGCCTCAAAGTGATGCTGACAGTCATGTAGTAAGAGTTGCTACGAACCTCAAAATAATGCGACAGTGATGTCAGAAGAATTGCTAAAGATGTCAAAATGATGCGACAGTGATGTCAGAAGAATTGGTAATGATCTCAAAATGATGCTAATAGTAATGGAGTGAAAGTTTCGACAGTGGTGTCGGAAGAATTGCTAATGATCTCAAAAGGATGCGACAGTGATGTAGTAAGAATTGCTACTTACTGATGCTACAGTGATGAAATGAGAGTTGCAACTATCCTCAAAATGATGCGACAATGATGTATTGAGAGTTGCTACGATCCTCAAAATGATGCTACAGTGATGTGGTGAGAGTTGCTACAATCCTCAAAATCACGCTAAAGTGATGTAATAAGAGTTACTACATACCTAAGAAGTGATGCTACAGTGATGTGGTGAGAGTTGATACTAATTTCAAAATAATGCTAAAGTGGTGTCGTGAGAGTTGCTACGAACCGCAAAATGATGCTACAGTGATGTAATGAGAGTTGCTACTTACCTAAGAAATGATGCTACAGTGATGTGGTGAGAGTTGCTACGAACCTCAAAATGATGGTACAGTGATGTAATGACAGTTGCTAGGAATCTCAAAATGATGCTCCAGTAATGTCGTGAGAGTTGCGACTATCCTCAAAATGATGCGACAGTGATGTAATGAGAGTTGCTACAAATGTCCGAATGATGCTTAAGTGATGTAATGAGAGTGGCTACAAACCTAAGAAATGATGCTACAGACATGTGCTGAGAGTTGACAGTAATTTCAAAATCATGCTAAAGTGATGTAATGAGAGTTGCTACTTACCTGAGAATTGATGCGACAGTGATGTGGTGAGAGTTGCTACGAACCTCAAAATGATGCTACAGTGATGTAATGAGAGTTCCTACGAATCTCAAAATGATGCCGCAGTAATGTCGCGAGAGTTGCGACTATCCTCAAAATGATGCTACAGTGATATAATGAGAGTTGCTACGATCCTCAAAATGATGCTACAGTGATGTGGTGAGAGTTGCTACGATCCTCAAAATGATGCTACAGTGATGTTATGACAGTTGCGAATAACCTAAGAAGTGATGCTACAGTGATGTGGTGAGAGTTGATACTAATTTCAAAATAATGCCAAAGTGGTGTAGTGAGAGTTGCTACGAACTGCAAAATGATGCTACAGTGATGTCTTGAGAGTTGCGACTATCCTCAAAATGATGCGACAATGATGTAATGAGAGTTGCTACAAATGTCCAAATGATGCTTAAGTGATGTCATGAGAGTGGCTACAAACCTAAGAAATGATGCGACAGTGATGTAATGAGAGTTGCTACAAATGACCAAATGATGCTAGAGTGATGTAATGAGAGTTGCTACAAACCTAAGAAATGATGCTACAGTGATGTGGTGAGAGTTGATAGTAATTTCAAAATCATGCTAAAGTGATGTAATGAGAGTTGCTACTTACCTTGGAAATGATGGCACAGTGATGTGGTGAGAGTTGCTACGAACCTCAAAATGATGCTACAGTGATGTAATGAGAATTGCCACGAATCTCAAAATGATGCTACAGTTATGTCCCGAGAGTTGCGACTATCCTCAAAATGATACGACAGTGATGTAGTGAGAGTTGCTACGATCCTCAAAATGATGCGACATTGATGTGGTGAGAGCTGCTACGATCCTCAAAATGAGGTGGCAGTGATGTAGTGACAATTGACACTAATCTCAAAATGATGCTAAAATGATGTAATGAGAGTAGCTACAAACCTAAGAAGTGATGCTACAGTGATGTGGTGAGAGTTGATAGTAATTTCAAAATAATGCTAAAGCGGTGTAATGAGAGTTGCTACTTCCCTAAGAAATTATGCTACAGTGATGTAGTGAGGTTTGCTACGAACCGCAAAATGATGCTACAGTGATGTAATGAGAGTTGCTACGAATCTCAAAATGATGTTAGTGATGTAATGAGATTTGCTACAAACCTAAGAAATGATGCTACAGGAATGTCGTGAAAGTTGCGACTATCCTCAAAATGATGCGACAATGATGTATTGAGAGTTGCTACAATCCTCAAAATGATGCTACAGTGTTGTAGTGAGGTTTGCTACGAATCGCAAAATGATGCTACAGTGATGTAATGAGAGTTGCTACGAATCTCAAAATGATGCTAGAGTGATGTAACGAGATTTGCTACAAACCTAAGAAATGATGCTACAGTGATGTAATGAGAGTTGCGACTATCCTCAAAATGATGCGACAATGATGTATTGAGAGTTGCTACGATCCTCAAAATGATGCTACAGTGATGTAATGAGAGTTGCGACTATCCTGAAAATGATGCGACAATGATGTATTGAGAGTTGCTACGATCCTCAAAATGATGCTACAGTGATGTGGTGAGAGTTGCTACAATCCTCAAAATGATGCTACAGTGATGTTATGACAGTTGCTACTAACCTAAGAAATTATACTGACAGTGTTGTGGTGAGAGTTGATAGTAATTTCAAAATCATGCTAAAGTGATGTCATGAGAGTTGCTTATAACCGAAGAAATGATGCTACAGTGATGTAGGCAGAGTTGGTACGATGCTCAAACTGATGCTTCCAGTAATGTTGTGAGAGTCGCTACTAACCTCAAAATGATGCTACAGTGATGTCATGGGAGATGCTACTAACCTAAGAAATGAAGCTACAGTGATGCAGTGAGAGTTGATAGTAATTTCAAAATAAAGCTAAAGCGGTGTAATGAGAGTTGATTCTTCCCTAAGAAATGATGCTACAGTGATGTAGTGAGGATTGCTATTTACCTAAGAAATGATGCTACAGTGATGTGGTGAGGATTGCTATTTACCTAAGAAATGATGCTACAGTGATGTAATGAGGATTGCTATTTACCTAAGAAATGATGCTACAGTGATGTGGTGAGCGTTGCTACTAACCTAAGAAATGATGCGACAGTGATGTAGTGAGAGTTGCTACTAACCTAAGAAATGATGCGACAGTGATGTAGTGAGAGTTGCTACGATGCTCAAAATGATGCTTCCAGTAATGTTGTGAGAGTTGCTTAAAACCTCAAAATAATGCTACAGTCATGTCGTGAGAGTTGCGACTATCCTCAAAATGATGCGACAGTGATGTAGTGAGAGTTGCAACGCTCCTCAAAATGATGTTAAGTGATGTAATGAGAGTTGCGACAAACCTAAGAAGTGATGCTACAGTGATGTGGTGAGAGTTGATACTAATTTCAAAATAATGCTAAAGTGGTGTCGTGAGAGTTGCTACGAACTGCAAAATGATGCTACAGTGATGTAATGAGAGTTGCTACGTACCTAAGAAATGATGCCACAGTGATGTGGTGAGGATTGCTATTTATCTAAGAAATGATGCTACAGTGATGTAATGAGGATTGCTATTTACCTAAGAAATGATGCTACAGTGATGTAATGAGGGTTGCTATTTACCTAAGAAATGATGCTACAGTGATGTGGTGAGCGTTGCTACTAACCTAAGAAATCATGCGACAGTGATGTAGTGAGAGTTGCTACTAACCTAAGAAATGATGCGACAGTGATGTAGTGAGAGTTGCTACGATGCTCAAAATGATGCTTCCAGTAATGTTGTGAGAGTTGCTTAAAACCTCAAAATAATGCTACAGTCATGTCGTGAGAGTTGCGACTATCCTCAAAATGATGCGACAGTGATGTAGTGAGAGTTGCTACGCTCCTCAAAATGATGTTAAGTGATGTAATGAGAGTTGCGACAAACCTAAGAAGTGATGCTACAGTGATGTGGTGAGAGTTGATACTAATTTCAAAATAATGCGAAAGTGGTGTCGTGAGAGTTGCTACGAACCTCAAAATGATGGTGCAGTGATGTAATGACAGTTGCTAGGAATCTCAAAATGATGCTCCAGTAATGTCGTGAGAGTTGCGACTATCCTCAAAATGATGCTTAAGTGATGTAATGAGAGTGGCTACAAACCTAAGAAATGATGCTACAGACATGTGCTGAGAGTTGACAGTAATTTCAAAATCATGCTAAAGTGATGTAATGAGAGTTGCTACTTACCTGAGAAATGATGCGACAGTGATGTGGTGAGAGTTGCTACGAACCTCAAAATGATGCTACAGTGATGTAATGAGAGTTCCTACGAATGTCAAAATGATGCCGCAGTAATGTCGCGAGAGTTGCGACTATCCTCAAAATGATGCTGAAGTGATGTCATGAGAGTTGCTACGATGCTCAAACTGATGCTTCCAGTAATGTAGTGAGAGTTGCTACAAACCTCAAAATGATGCTACAGTGATGAAATGAGAGTTGCTACAAATGTCAAAATGATGCTGACAGTGATGTAGTGAGAGTTGATCGTAATTTCAAAATCACGCCAAAGTGATGTAGTGAGAGTTGCTACGATCCTCAAAATGATGCTAAAGTGATGTAATGAGAGATGCTACTTACCTAAGAAATGATGCTACAGTGATGTGGTGAGAGTTGCTCCGAACCTCAAAATGTTGCAACAGTGATGTAATGAGAGTTGCTACTAACAGAAGAAATGATGCTACACTGATGTGATAATTGCGATGAAGCTCATAATGAAACTACAGTGATGTATTGAGAGTTGCTACGAACCTCAAAATGATGCAGGGTGACTTTGTGGAAAGTCTTGCACTCCCAACACAATCATTCTCACGAATGCAGTGACAGGTCAGAGCCAAGGGAGCCTCCATGTCCACAGATGTCCACATGGCAGCTGGACTTCCTTTTTCACTCCTTCTCGTTCCTCCTGGTACTTTTTGGCCACCGTTTGTTTGATGGTCTGAAAATGACACCCAGAGTAAATCAATACATTGAAATTAGAGATGAAATAAACTGGAGATATCAACGACTGCTTTAGATCATTTCCACACAAACCTTTCTGGTTGGCAAACATATGAGGCTCAAGGACCTGAACCAGTTCCCTGAACCCTTCCCTCTCAACAGTGCTGAGGGGCTGGCAGTCCTTCAGGATGAAATTCAGCAGAGCCTCATCCAGCATCTGCTTCCTGGAAGCTGGATGGTTAAAGATGAAGGAGAGAAGAAATGAATAGGAATTAATGATCAATGAAGCAACTGTGAGTCAGTTGGAGAGTGGCTGTATACCTGAGTTCATCCTGGTGGATCTGGGACTTCATTCTCATGCCTGGCCCCATCATGCCTCAGCACTGAAGAGGTGCTTTTGTTGAGATGAGACGCTTCTGTCCAACAAATGCCACATTCAACCTGCAGAAAAGAACATGAGTACTCAGCTAAAAGTTCCTTTCTTCATGGTGACTGGTGTTTCTTAGTCTTAGACCACCAGGTTTCCAATGAGGTGTATCGGATACGTTGTTGTGTGCCGCTGAAATCCGTCCAATTCCGGCGTTGTTTCCTCATGAAATATGTTTGCCTTAAAGCTCATTAAAGTGTTGAACCACAATATCGTTCACCATAACTTAGTCAACTTCAAGATAACCTACTTCTACATTCCAGTCCCGGCTGCTCCTGTTCTGCTGCAGTCCAGAAAACAACAACCCGATACAATTGGCGCTCCTTCCCACAGCTCCGGCCCGGATCCGCATGGTTCCGCTGACCGACTGTGAGACGCGCTCCCTCCAGAGAGGCACAGCCCGATGGGGGTCCTTATCTGGCACGGGGGCGTAAAACAGGTGCGACTGGAAAGCCTGGTTTATTCTGCGTCGAGGGAACGCGTTGCTCTGCAATTCACCGCCAAGCCGCTAGGGGGTGTGGCTTTGTCTTTGTATTGTTTACGGTGCTCTTGTCGGATTCCTCGGTTTTCTTCCGGTCACAGACAACAATTGTTGGCCATTTGTCAGTCTTTGTAGTGCCGCGAAGAGGCGTTGTAGAGGTGGTCGTACTTGAGCACCTCCTCGATAATCCTTTCTTCAGCTTGGTCCATTTTTTCTTGGAGCCTTCACCACAGAAACTTTGAAAATGGCGGGGTTGTGCTGCGACTGAACCGGAAATAACGTTCTGAGCGGACCAATCGCAGTCCTCGACGTTGACGTCACCACGCGTCGACGCGATGCGTCAGCAGGATTTTTTGGAGGCGCGTCTCAGGCTACGGCGTCTGGTCTGCGTCGACGGCGTAGGTACGAATACTACTCGACACAGAAGCATAAATCAGGCTTTAATCAGGCTTTATAGTCCAACAGGAAGTTAGCATGTCAGGGATGAGACACCCTGATAGTCCAAAAGGAAGTTAGCATGTCAGGGATGAGACACCCTCATAGTCCAACAGGAAGTTAGCATGTCAGGGATGAGACACGCTTATCGTCCAACAGGAGGTTAGCATGTAAGGGATGAGACACGCTTATCATCCAACAGGAAGTTAGCATGTCAGGGATGAGACACCCTGATCGTCCAACAGGAAGTTAGCATGTCAGGGATGAGACACCCTGATAGTCCAACAGGAAGTTAGCATCTCCATTGTTCCCTTGACCAGAAGCCAGTGGGATCGTTCCATTCTGACATCTTGATTGACATTTGTCCTTCTCTTAGCTAAATAGCTGGCAATTATTTGAAAAAAACCCTTGATTTACTTTTTGTATTTTGATCTTCAGCTCATTTGCATACTTTTGTTGAAATTCTCCCCTTTTTGTCTTTTTTTCTGCTGTTTTTAGCACAAAGTCCACCTGGTGCCTAAAGACCAGTTCAGCATGGACTACGTTGAACCTTCAGTCCGCTGCATCAGCACCCATGGACGGTTCCCCCCTGACAGGTGGATTCTGGTGAGGAACATTAGTGGGACAGCGCTCTTGTTAGAAGGGTTCTGATCCACCTTCCCTCCCCCTGTAGCTCCTCCTGTGTCCCCTCAGCGCTCTTGTTAGAAAGGTTCTGATCCACCTCCCCTCCCCCTGTAGCTCCTCCTGTGTCCCCTCAGCGCTCTTGTTAGAACGGTTCTGATCCACCTTCCCTCCCCCTGTAGCTCCTCCTGTGTCCCCTCAGCACTCTTGTTAGAATGGTTCTGATCCACCTTCCCTCCCCCTGTAGCTCCTCCTGTGTCCCCTCAGCGCTCTTGTTAGAAGGGTTCTGATCCACCTTCCCTCCCCCTGTAGCTCCTCCTGTGTCCCCTCACGTTTCCAAACTCCCTCCCACTGGCTGGTGCTGAAGGAGGGCCAGAGCTCCTCCTACAGGAGCCCATCCTGGCCTCCCCCGCTGCAGCTCCTCCACTGACCTCCCACCAGAGAGATGAGCCCCCTGGTTCAGAGGTGACAGACCACCTCTGGGAGCAGACAACAGAGACCACATCAGGCTGGACTCCGTGCAGGTACGGAGGCTGACGGCTGCTGAGTGAGTGAGTTTACGACGCTCCCACCACTGCTGCTGGATTGATTTAACACATCTGGAATATTTAGATTTATTCTGGGTCAACATCTGCATCTGTTGAAGTCCTCAGTTCCCATGCAGGTGGTGTTGTTCCAGATAAAAGGTCTCAATAACAGCATCACTCCAGGTGAAACCATTCCAAAGAAGGCTAAGTGGAGCTGGCATATCAGCCCCCAATGGAAGCCTGCTGCTGCTGCCAAGCTCTCCATGTCATCATGGAAAAGTTGATTGTTCAACTCAATGTTTTTCCCATTGGGAGGAGATTTGTTGTTCCACCATGAAGTCTTTTCTGGTGATGAGTTTGTGTGTTGTAGTAGCATGAAGATATCTTGTTATCATGATCAACTCATCTGGCCTGGTGGAAGAACGCTGCTGTGTTTGGATTCAGACGAGTCAAATCTGAACCAGGGACTTGTAGTTTTATCCTCGGTCTCTGGACTCATAAAATGGAGACCGGCCCAGTTTGACACTTTTGAAC
Organism: Aulostomus chinensis; assembly: GCF_037954235.1. Taxonomy (NCBI): domain Eukaryota; kingdom Metazoa; phylum Chordata; class Actinopteri; order Syngnathiformes; family Aulostomidae; genus Aulostomus; species Aulostomus chinensis. Next base: position 50,363,894 of record NC_141320.1, on the reverse strand, counting down.
TCCTTCATGATGTTCAAATCTCATGACTGAGATTCGTGATTGGAAACATCGGCGGTTCAGGAAAGAAAACATGTAGCATTGAACATCGCTCTCATCCTTCTACTCAGAACGCTGCGGTGGACTCCACCGTGTCCAGGCTTTGGGCAGATACGTCTTCATCCTCCACCACCACCAGCCGCTCCACCCCACCCACCCTGTGCAGGTCTACATTACCAGGGTCGGATCTGGCAGGGTGGAGGATCTTTGATTCATCTTAGCTTTCCTGCTCCGGCTGTTTGAGAAACATTAAAATGGAGATGGTTGTTTGTGTCTTTCCGGCCACGCCAACGCATCCTTCTGTCCCCACGCTTACGGCTGCCGAAACGTGCCGGTGTCTGAAAACCAGGTCATTGTGGATTTGCCGGACCACCAGGTCCTCCTCACCTGCAGGTTCCTGCAGGCAGAGCCCTGTGGTGGTAGGTTTCCTGCTCCTCTGCTGGACTGATACCCTCTCCCTTTCCCCACACGTATCTGCTGTTTCGACTCTGTGCCTCCTTCTCCTCTGTCAGGCCTGGACTTCTTCCTTCTGTCTCTCCAGGATTACGTCCTGGTGGTGCCTGAGAGCAGCTCCAGCTCCAGCTCCCTGAACCAAGAACCACTGGAGAAATCTGACCACTTCATCAGCAACTGTGGCCTCAACAGCTTTCATGTCAAGTCGGTGTCTCTCAGCCTGAGTTGGTCCCTGTTCTGTATCCCTGAATGTTCTAGAGGAACTAAACTGGGCCTGACTGGGACGCTTCTGTCTGCTCAGATTTGGGTTGTGAATGCATTCAGATGTAATTTACAAGCATTGGAACTGAAGACCTGAGCCTCAAGAAGATTTAGTTCTTGATTTACTTTCTCTTGCAGGGTTTCATTTTGTGCTAATTTTCTTGTTAAGATCTTTGTTTTTTTGTTGTCCTTCCATTTAGCAAGTTTGGCTAAGAACCTTTTCCCCACTAAACTAATTTTCCTAAAATGTCTCGCTAACGTTTCCTTTTTCTCTGTCGTCCCTCCTGTCCTTCATCTCCATTCTGTCTCAGCTCAGCTGTGTCTCTTTGGCTCTCTTCACCAACGGCGCCCTGCCTTGTGCCTGCCATGAGGTTGGAGCTGAGAGTGACACCTGCGAGCCATTTGGTGGTCGTGCAGGCCCCACGTGATTGGCCGAGACTGCTCCATTTGGGCCGCGGGCTGCTGGGGATTCCCCACTGCAGACGTGAGTGTCAGATTGGATGAATGATGAGTAATAAGGGCTTTTAATGATGAGTGAGAGGACGGACCAAAGCAACCTGTCCAACCATCAGAGGACAGTTTGTTGTTCTAGTTTCAACTCTTACTCCATTTCTGTAAGCATCATTTTGAGTTCATTAGCAATTCTTCCGACATCACTGTTAGCATCATTTTGAGTTTATTAGCAAGTCTTACTACATCACTGTCACATTATTTTGAGTTCATGAGTAATTCTTACGAAATAACTGTCGCATTATTTTTAGGTTCGTAGCAACTCTTACTACATTACTGTCAGCATCATTTTGAGGTTATTAGCAGCTCTTACTAGATTACTGTTAGCATCATTTTGAGTTCATTAGCAATTCTTACGACATGACTGTAGCATTATTTTGAGGTTAGTAGTAACTCTTACGACATGACTGTCAGCATCACTTTGAGGTTGTTCGAAACACTTACTACATTGCTGTAAGCATTACTGAGTTTATTAGCAACTATCACTACATTACTGTTAGCATCATTTTGAGTTTATTAGCAATTCTTCCGACATCACTGTCGCAATATTTTGAGGTTCGTAGCAACTTTTACTACATGACTGTCAGCATCATTTTTAATTTACTCGCAACTCAAACCACATGACTGTCAGCATCACTTTGAGGTTATTCGAAACTTTCACTCAATTACTGTTAGCATCGTTTTGAGTTCATTAGCAATTCTTACTACATCACTGTCGCCTCATTTTGAGATCATTAGCTAGTCTTCCGACATCACTGTCGCATTATTTTGAGGTTCGTAGCAACTCTTACTACATGACTGTCAGCATCACTTTGAGGTTATTCGAAAGTTTCACTCCATTACTGTAAACATCATCTTGAGTTCATGAGCAATTCTTCCGACATTACTGTCGCATTATTTTGAGGTTCGTAGCAAGTCTTACTACATGACTGTCAGCATCACTTTGAGGTTGTTCGAAACACTTACTACATTACTGTAAGCATCACTGACTTGATTAGCAACTACCACTACATTACTGTTAGCATCATCTTGAGTTCATTAGCAATTCTTCCGACATCACTGTCGCAATATTTTGAGGTTCGTGGCAACTTTTACTACATTACTGTCGCATTATTTTAAGGTTCGTAGCAACTCTTACTACATGACTGTCAGCATCACTTTGAGGTTATTCGGAACACTTACTACATTACTGTAAGCATCACTGACTTAATTAGCAACTATCACTACATTACTGTTAGCATCATTTTGAGTTCAGTAGCAATTCTGCCGACATCACTGTCGCAATATTTTGAGGTTCGTAGCAACTTTTACTACATTACTGTCGCATTATTTTGAGGTTCGTAGCAACTCTTACTACATTACTGTCAGCATCACTTTGATTTTATTAGAAAGTATCACTAAATTACTGGAAGCATCACTGAGTTTCTTAGCAACTATCACTACATTACTGTTAGCATCATCTTGAGTTCATGAGCAATTCTTACTACATCACTGTCGCATCATTTTGAGATCATTAGCAATTCTTCTGACATTACTGTCGCATTATTTTGAGGTTCGTAGCAACTCTTAGTACATGACTGTCAGCATCACTTTGAGGATATTCGAAACGTTCACTCCATTACTGTTAGCATCATTTTGAGTTCATTAGCAATTCTTCCGACATCACTGTCGCAATATTTTGAGGTTCGTAGCAACTTTTACTACATTACTGTCGCATTATTTTAAGGTTCGTAGCAACTCTTACTACATTACTGTCAGCATCACTTTGATTTTATTAGCAAGTATCACTAAATTACTGGAAGCATCACTGAGTTTCTTAGCAACTATCACTCCATTACTGTTAGCATCTTTTTGAGATCATTACCAATTCTTCTGACATCACTGTCGCATTATTTTGAGGTTCGTAGCAACTCTTACTACATGACTGTCATCATCACTTTGAGGTTGTTCGAAACACTTACTACATTACTGTAAGCATCACTAAGTTTATTAGCAACTATCACTACATTACTGTTAGCATCATTTTGAGTTCATTAGCAATTCTTCCGACATCACTGTCGCATCATTTACAGATCATTCACAATTCTTCTGACATCACTGTCGCAATATTTTGAGGTTCGTAGCAACTTTTACTATATTACTGTCGCGTTATTTTAAGGTTCGTAGCAACTCTTACTACATTACTGTCAGCATCACTTTGAGGTTATTCGAAACACTTACTACAATACTGTAAGCATGACTGAGTTGATTCGCAACTATCACTACATTACTGTTAGCATCATTTTGAGTTCATTAGCAATTCTTCCAACATCACTGTCGCAATATTTTGAGGTTCGTAGCAACTCTTACTACATGACGGTCAGCATCACTTTGAGGTTATTCGAAAGTTTCACTCCATTACTGTTAGCATCATTTTGAGTTCATTAGCAATTCTTACTACATCACTGTCGCATCATTTTGAGATCATTAGCTAGTCTTCCGAAATCACTGTCGCATTATTTTGAGGTTCGTAGCAACTCTTACTACATGACTGTCAGCATCACTTTGAGGTTATTCGAAAGTTTCACTCCATTACTGTTAGCATCATTTTGAGTTCATTAGCAATTCTTACTACATCACTGTCGCATCATTTTGAGATCATTATCAATTCTTCCGACATCACTGTCGCAATATTTTGAGGATCCTAGCATCTTTTACTGCATTACTGTCGCATTATTTTGAGGTTCCTAGCAACTCTTAGTACATGACTGTCAGCATCACTTTCAGGTTATTCGAAACGTTCACTCCATTACTGTTAGCATCATTATGAGTTCATTAGCAATTCTTACTACATCACTGTCGCCTCATTTTGAGATCATTAGCTAGTCTTCCGACATCACTGTCGCATTATTTTGAGGTTAGTAGCAACTCTTACTACATGACTGTCAGCATCACTTTGAGGTTATTCGAAAGTTTCACTCCATTACTGTAAACATCATCTTGAGTTCATGAGCAATTCTTCCGACATTACTGTCGCATTATTTTGAGGTTCGTAGCAAGTCTTACTACATGACTGTCAGCATCACTTTGAGGTTGTTCGAAACACTTACTACATTACTGTAAGCATCACTGACTTGATTAGCAACTACCACTAAATTACTGTTAGCATCATCTTGAGTTCATTAGCAATTCTTCCGACATCACTGTCGCAATATTTTGAGGTTCGTAGCAACTTTTCCTACATTACTGTCGCATTATTTTAAGGTTCGTAGGAACTCTTACTACATGACTGTCAGCATCACTTTGAGGTTATTCGGAACACTTACTACATTACTGTAAGCATCACTGACTTAATTAGCAACTATCACTACATTACTGTTAGCATCATTTTGAGTTCAGTAGCAATTCTGCCGACATCACTGTCGCAATATTTTGAGGTTCGTAGCAACTTTTACTACATTACTGTCGCATTATTTTGAGGTTCGTAGCAACTCTTACTACATTACTGTCAGCATCACTTTGATTTTATTAGAAAGTATCACTAAATTACTGGAAGCATCACTGAGTTTCTTAGCAACTATCACTACATTACTGTTAGCATCATCTTGAGTTCATGAGCAATTCTTACTACATCACTGTCGCATCATTTTGAGATCATTAGCAATTCTTCTGACATTACTGTCGCATTATTTTGAGGTTCGTAGCAACTCTTAGTACATGACTGTCAGCATCACTTTGAGGATATTCGAAACGTTCACTCCATTACTGTTAGCATCATTTTGAGTTCATTAGCAATTCTTCCGACATCACTGTCGCAATATTTTGAGGTTCGTAGCAACTTTTACTACATTACTGTCGCATTATTTTAAGGTTCGTAGCAACTCTTACTACATTACTGTCAGCATCACTTTGATTTTATTAGCAAGTATCACTAAATTACTGGAAGCATCACTGAGTTTCTTAGCAACTATCACTCCATTACTGTTAGCATCTTTTTGAGATCATTACCAATTCTTGTGACATCACTGTCGCATCATTTTGAGATCTTTAGCAATTCTTCTGACATCACTGTCGCATTATTTTGAGGTTCGTAGCAACTCTTACTACATGACTGTCATCATCACTTTGAGGTTGTTCGAAACACTTACTACATTACTGTAAGCATCACTAAGTTTATTAGCAACTATCACTACATTACTGTTAGCATCATTTTGAGTTCATTAGCAATTCTTCCGACATCACTGTCTCAATATTTTGAGGTTTGCAGCAACTCTTACTACATGACTGTCAGCATCACTTTGAGGTTATTCGAAACTTTCACTCCATTACTGTTAGCATCACTTTGAGTTCATTAGCAATTCTTACTACATCACTGTCGCATCATTTTGAGTTCATGAGCAATTCTTCCGACATCACTGTCGCAATATTTAAAGGTTCGTAGCAACTCTTACTACATGATTGTTTCATTATTTTAAGGTTCGTAGCAACTCTTCCTACATTACTGTCAGCATCACTTTGAGTTTCTTAGCAACTATCACTCCATTACTGTTAGCATGATTTTGAGTTCATTAGCAATTCTTACGACATCACAGTAGCATTAAATTGAGTTCATTAGCAACTCTTACTACATGACATTCAGCATCACTTTGAGGTTGTTCAAAACTCATACTACATTACTGTAAGCATCACTGAGTTGATTAGCAACTATCACTACATTACTGTTAGCATCGTTTTGAGTTCAATAGCAGTTCTTACGACATCACTGTCAGCATAATTTTTTATTTACTCGCAACTCAAACCACATGACTGTCAGCATCACTTTGAGGTTATTCGAAACGTTCACTCCATTATTGTTAGCATCATTTTGAGTTCATTAGAAATTCTTACTAAATCACTTTCGCATCATTTTGAGATCTTTAGCAATTCTTCTGACATCACTGTCGCATTATTTTGAGGTTCGTAGCAACTCTTACTACATTACTGTTAGCATCATTTTGAGTTGTTGAGCAACTCTTACTAAATGACTGTCAGCATCACTTTGAGGTTGTTCGAAACTCTTACTACATTACTGTACGCATCAATGATTTTATTAGCAACTATCACAAAATTACTGTTAGCATCATTTTGAGTTTATGAGCAATTCTCACGACATCACTGTAGCATCATTTTGAGTTCATTAGCAATTCTTACTAAATCACTGTCGCATCATTTTGAGATCTTTAGCAATTCTTCTGACATCACTGTCGCATTATTTTGAGGTTCGTAGCAACTCTTAGTACATGACTGTCAGCATCACTTTGAGGTTTTTCGAAACACTTACTACATTACTGTTAGCATCATGTTGAGTTCATTAGCAATTCTTACGACATCACTGTCCCATCAGTTTGAGATCATTACCAAGTCTTCTGACATCACTGTCGCATTATTTTGAGGTTCAAAGCAACTCTTACTACATGACTGTCATCATCACTTTGAGGTTGTTCGAAACACTTACTACATTACTGTAAGCATCACTGAGTTTATTAGCATCTATCACTACGTTACTGTTAGCATCATTTTGAGATCATTACCAATTCTTCTGACATCACTGTCGCATCATTTTGAGATCTTTAGCAATTCTTCTGACATCACTGTCGCATTATTTTGAGGTTCGTAGCAACTCTTACTACATTACTGTAAGCATCACTGAGTTTATTAGCAACTATCACTCCATTACTTTTAGCATCATTTTGAGTTCATGAGCAATTCTCACGACATCACTGTAGCATTGAATTGAGTTCATTAGCAACTCTTACTACATGATTGTCAGCATCACTTTGAGGTTGTACGAAACACTTACTACATTACTGTAAGCATCACTGAGTTAATTAGCAACTATCACTACATTACTGTTAGCATCATTTTGAGTTCATTAGCAATTCTTACGACATCACTTTCCCATCAGTTTGAGATCATTACCAATTCTTCTGACATCACTGTCGCATTATTTTGAGGTTCGAAGCAACTTTTACTACTTTACTGTTGCATTATTTTGAGGTTCATAGCAACTCCTACTACATGACTTTCAGCATCACTTTAGGTTGTTCGAAACTCTTACTACATTACTGTCAGCATCACTGAGTTTATTAGAAACTATCACTACATTACTGTTAGCATCATCTTGAGGTTAGAAGCAACTGTCACGACATGAGTGTCAGCATCACTTTGAGGTTGTTCGAAACTCTTACTACATGACTGTAAGCATCACTGAGTTAATTAGCAACTATCACTACATTACTGTTAGCATCATTTTGAGTTCATTAGCAATTCTTCCGACATCACTTTCGCAATATTTTGAGGTTCGTAGCAACTTTTACTACATTACTGTCGCATTATTTTGAGGTTCGTAGCAACACTTAATACATGACTGTCAGCATCACTTTGAGGTTATTCGAAACTTTCACTCCATTACTGTTAGCATCATTTTGAGTTCATTAGCAATTCTTCCAACATCACTTTCGCAATATTTTGAGGTTCGTAGCAACTCTTACTACATTACTTTTGCATTATTTAAAGGTTCGTAGCAACTCTTACTACATGACTTTCAGCATCACTTTGAGGTTGTTCGAAACTCTTACTACATTACTGTCAGCATCACTGAGTTTATTAGCAACTATCACTACATTACTGTTAGCATCATTTTGTGGTTAGAAGCAACTGTCACTACATGAGTGTCAGCATCACTTTGAGGTTGTTCGAAACACTTACTACATTACTGTAAGCATCACTGAGTTTATTAGCAAGTATCACTACATTACTGTTAGCATCATTTTGAGTTTCTTAGCAATTCTTACGACATCACTGTAGCATTAAATTGAGTTTAGTAGCAACTCTTACTCCTCCTGGAACCGTCACCTTACCGTGGTGGAGGAGTTTGAGTGCCCTAGTGACCCTAGGAGCAATGCTGTCGGGGGCATTTTTCCCCTGGTAGGGTCACCCAAGGCAGACTGGTTCTCGGCGAAGGGCCAGACAAAGAACGGTTCAACAGACCCTTCATGGAAAATCCAGCAAGTGCTACATGTACCCTGCCCGGAGGGGCACTAGGGCCCCGCCCTGGAGCCAGGCCCAGGGTGGCGGCTCGATAGCGAGCGCCTGGTGTCCGGGCCTTGGTCCGTGGGGCCCGGCCAGGCCCAGCCCGAAGAGGAGACACAGGCACGTCCTCCCTTGGACTCACCACTCATCGGGGGAACCGGAGGGGTCCGGTGTAATGTGGTTTGGGTGGCAGTTTCAGGCGGGTGCCTCGGCTGTCTGAACCACAGACATGGAAGCTGGCTTTTGGGACATGGAACGTTACCTCTCTGGTGGGGAAGGAGCTGGAGCTGGTGGAAGAGGTTGAGTGTTACCGGCTAGATATAGTCGGCCTCACCTCGACACATAGCTCTGGGTCCGGAACCCGAGTCCTTGAGAGGGGTTGGACTTTCTCTTTTGCCTGAGTTGCTCCGGGTGAGAGGCGGAGGGCGGGGGTGGGCTTTTTGGTTGCCCCTCGACTCTCCGCCTGTACGTTGGGGTTTACCCCCATGGACGAAAGGGTTGCTTCCCTGCGCCTTACATTACTTACATTACTGTTGCATTTTTTAAGGTTCGTAGCAACTCTTACTACATGACTGTCAGCATCACTTTGAGGTTGTTCGAAACTCTTACTTCATGACTGTCAGCATCACTTTGAGGTTGTTCGAAACACTTCCTACATTACTGTAAGCATCACTGAGTTAATTAGCAACTATAACTACATTACTGTTAGCATCATTTTGAGTTTATTAGCAATTCTTACAACATCACTGTGGCATTAAATTGAGGTTCGTAGCAATTCTTACTACATCACTGTCAGCATCATTTTTAATTTACTCGCAACTCAAACCACATGACTGTCAGCATCACTTTGAGGTCATTCGAAACTTTCACTCCATTACTGTTAGCATCATTTTGAGTTCATTAGCAATTCTTACTACATCACTGTCGCATCATTTTGAGATTATTAGCTATTCTTCCGACATCACTGTCGCATTATTTTGAGGTTGTTCGAAACACTTACTACATGACTGTCAGCATCACTTTGAGGTTGTTCGAAACTCTTACTACATTACTGTAAGCATCACTGAGTTTCTTAGCAACTATCACCACACTACTGTTCGCATCATTTTGAGGTTAGAAGCAACTCTTACTAAATAACTGTTGCATTATTTAAAAGTTCGTAGCAACTCTTATTACATTACTGTCAGCATCACTTTGAGTTTATTAGCAACTATCACTACATTACTGTTAGCATCATTTTGAGTTCATTAGCAATTCTTCTGACATCACTGTCGCATTATTTTGAGGTTTGTAGCAACTCTAACTACATTACTGTTGCATTTTTTTAAGGTTCGTAGCAACTCTTACTACATGACTGTCAGCATCACTTTGAGGTTGTTCGAAACACTTCCTACATTACTGTAAGCATCACTGAGTTAATTAGCAACTATAACTACATTACTGTTAGCATCATTTTGAGTTCATTAGCAATTCTTCCGACATCACTGTCGCAATATTTTGAGGTTCGTAGCAACTTTTACTACATTACTGTCGCATTATTTTGAGGTTCGGAGCAACTCTTACTACATGACTGTCAGCATCACTTTGAGTTCATTAGAAACTATCACCACATTACTGTTAGCATCATTATGAGGTTAGTAGCAACTCTTACCACATGACTGTCAGCATCACTTTGAGGTTGTTCCAAACACTTACTACATTACCGTAAGCATCACTGAGTTAATTAGCAACTATCACTACATTACTGTTAGGATCATTTTGAGTTCATTAGCAATTCTTCCGACATCACTGTCGCAATATTTTGAGGTTCGTAGCAAAACTTACTACATTATTGTCAGCGTCACTTTGAGGTTGTTCGAAACACGTACTGCATTACTTTAAGCATCACTGAGTTGATTAGCAACTTTAAGTACATCACTGTTAGCGTCATTTTGACTTCATTAGCAATTCTTACTACATCACTGTCGCATGATTTTGAGATCATTAGCAATTCTTCCGACATCACTGTCGCATTATTTTGAGGTTCGTAGCAACTTTTACTACATTATTTTTGCATTATTTTAAGGTTCGTAGCAACTCTTACTACATTACTGTCAGCATCACTTTGAGTTTATTCGCAACTATCACTACATTGCTGTTAGCATCATTTTCAGTTCATTAGCAATACTTCCGACATCACTGTCGCATCATTTTGAGTTTATTAGCAACTATCACTACATTACTGTTAGCATCATTTTCAGTTCATTAGCAATTCTTCCGACATCACTGTCGCATTATTTTGACGTTCGGAGCAACTCTTACTACATTACTGTTGCATTATTTAAATGTTTGTAGCAACTCTTACTACATTACTGTCAGCATCACTTTGAGTTTATTAGCAACTATCACTACATTACTGCTAGCATCATTTTGAGATCATTAGCAATTCTTCTGAAATCACTGTCGCATTATTTGAGGTTCGTAGCACCTCTTACTACATGACTGTTAGCATCACTTTGAGGTTGTTAGAAACTCTTACTACAGTACTGTTAGCATCACTTTGAGATCATTAGCAACTATCACTACATTACTCTTAGCATCATTTTGAGTTCATTAGCACATCTTACTCCATCACTGTCGCATTATTTTGAGGTTACTAGCAACTCTCACGAAATGACTGTCAGCATCACTTTGAGGTTATTCGAAACTTTCACTACATTACTGTTAGCATCACTTTGAGATCATTAGCAACTATCACTACATTACTCTCAGCATCATTTTGAGTTCATTAGCAATTCTTACTCCATCACTGTCGCATCATTTTGAGATCATTAGCAATTCTTCTGACATCACTGTCGCATTATTTTGACGTTCGGAGCAACTCTTACTACATTACTGTTGCATTATTTAAATGTTTGTAGCAACTCTTACTACATTACTGCTAGCATCACTTTGAGTTTATTAGCAACTATCACTGCATTACTGCTAGCATCATTTTGAGATCATTAGCAACTATCACTACATTACTCTTAGCATCATTTTGAGTTCATTAGCACATCTTACTCCATCACTGTCGCATCATTTTGAGATCATTAGCAATGCTTCCAACATCACTGTCGCATTATTTTGAGGTTACTAGCAACTCTCACTAAATGACTGTCAGCATCACTTTGAGGTTATTCGAAACTTTCACTACATTACTGTTAGCATCACTTTGAGATCATTAGCAACTATCACTACATTACTCTCAGCATCATTTTGAGTTCATTAGCAATTCTTACTCCATCACTGTCGCATCATTTTGAGATCATTAGCAATGCTTCCAACATCACTGTCACATTATTTTGAGGTTAGTAGCAACTCTCACTACATTACTGTTAGCATCACTGAGTTTATTAGCAAGTATCACTACATTACTGTTAGCATCATTTTGAGTTCATTAGCAATTCTTCTGACATCACTGTAGCATTATTTTGTGGTTTGTAGCAACTCTTACTACATTACTGTTAGCATCACTGAGTTTATTAGCAACTATCACTACATTACTGTTAGCATAATTTTGAGTTCATTAGCAATTCTTATGACATCACTGTAGCATTGAATTGAGTTCATTAGCAACTGTTACTACATCACTGTCGCAATATTTTGAGGTTCGTAGCAACTCTTCCTACATCACTGTAGCATTATTTTAAGGTTCGTAGCAACTCTTACTACATGACTGTCAGCATCACTTTGAGGTTGTTCGAAACTCTTACTACATTACTGTAAGCATCACTGAGTTAATTAGCAACTATCACTACATTACTGTTAGCATCATTTTGAGTTCATTAGCAATTCTTACGACATCACTGTCCCATCAGTTTGAGATCATTACCAATTCTTCTGACATCACTGTCGCATTATTTTGAGGTTCGAAGCAACTTTTACTACTTCACTGTTGCATTATTTTGAGGTTCATAGCAACTCCTACTACATGACTTTCAGCATCACTTTAGGTTGTTCGAAACTCTTACTACATTACTGTCAGCATCACTGAGTTTATTAGAAACTATCACTACATTACTGTTAGCATCATTTTGAGTTTATGAGCAATTCTCACGACATCACTGTAGCATTGAACTGAGTTCATTAGCAACTCTTACTAAATGACTGTCAGCATCACTTTGAGGTTGTTCGAAACTCTTACTACATTACTGTAAGCATCACTGACTTGATGAGCAACTATCACTACATTACTGTTAGCATCATTTTGAGTTCATTAGCAATTCTTCCGACATCACTGTCCCATTATTTTGAGTTTCGTAGCAACTCTTACTACATGACTGTCAGCATCACTTTGAGGTTGTTCGAAACTCTTACTACATTACTGTAAGCATCACTGACTTGATTAGCAACTACCACTACATTACTGTTAGCATCATTTTGAGTTCATTAGCAATTCTTCCGACATCACTGTCGCAATATTTTGAGGTTCGTAGCAACTCTTACTACATGACTGTCAGCATCACTTTGAGGTTATTCGAAACGTTCACTCCATTACTGTGAGCATCATTTTGAGTTCATTAGCAATTCTTACTAAATCACTGTCGCATCATTTTGAGATCATTAGCAATTCTTCTGACATCACTGTCACATTATTTTGAGGTTCGTAGCAACTTTTACTACATTATTTTTGCATTATTTTAAGGTTCGTAGCAACCGTCACTACATTACTGTTAGCATCATTTTGAGTTTATTAGCAACTATCACTACATTACTGTTAGCATCATTTTGAGTTTATGAGCAATTCTCACGACATCACTGTAGCATTGAACTGAGTTCATTAGCAACTCTTACTTAATGACTGTCAGCATCACTTTGAGGTTGTTCGAAACTCTTACTACATTACTGTAAGCATCACTGAGTTTCTTAGCAACTATCACTACATGACTGTGAGCATCATCTTGAGTTCATTAGCAATTCTTCCGACATCACTGTCGCAATATTTTGAGTTTCGTAGCAACTGTTACTACATTACTGTAGCATTTTTTTGAGGTTCGTCGCAACTCTTCGTACATGACTGTCAGCATCACTTTGAAGTTATTCGAAACGTTCACTCCATTACTGTCAGCATCATTTTTAGATCATTACCAATTCTTCTGAACTCACTGTCGCATCATTTTGAGATCTTTAGCAATTCTTCCGACATCACTGTCGCATTATTTTGAGGTTTGTAGCAACTCTTCCTACATGACTGTCACCATCACTTTTGAGGTTATTCGAAACACTTACTACATTACTGTAAGCATCACTGAGTTGATTAGCAACTATCACTACATTACTTTTAGCATCATTTTAAGTTAATTAGCAATTCTTCCGACATCACTGTCGCAATATTTTGAGGTTCGTAGCAACTTTTACTACATTACTGTCGCATTATTTTGAGGTTCGTAGCAACTCTTACTACATGACTGTCAGCATCACTTTGAGGTTTTTCGAAACACTTACTACATTACTGTTAGCATCATTTTGAGTTCATTAGCAATTCTTACTAAATCACTGTCGCATCATTTTGAGACCATGAGCAATTCTTCTGACATCACTGTCACATTATTTTGAGGTTCGTAGCAACTCTTAGTACATGACTGTCAGCATCACTTTGAGGTTATTAGCAACTATCACTACATTACTGTTAGCATCATTTTGAGTTTATGAGCAATTCTCACGACATCACTGTAGCATTGAATTGAGTTCATTAGCAACTCTTACTAAATGACTGTCAGCATCACTTTGAGGTTGTTCGAAACTCTTACTACATTACTGTATGCATCACTGAGTTTCTTAGCAACTATCACTGCATTACTGTTAGCATCATTTTGAGTTTATTAGCAATTCTTCCGACATCACTGTCCCATTATTTTGAGGTTAGTAGCAACTCTTACTACATGACTGTCAGCATCACTTTGAGGTTGTTCGAAACTCTTACTACATTACTGTTAGCATCATCTTGAGTTCAATAGCAATTCTTCCGACATCACTGTCGCAATATTTTGAGGTTCGTAGCAACTTTTACCACATTACTGTCGCATTATTTTGAGGTTCGTAGCAACACTTACTACATGACTGTCAGCATCACTTTGAGTTTATTAGCAACTATCACTACATTACTGTTAGCATCATTTTGAGTTGTTGAGCAATTCTCACGACATAACTGTAGCATTGAACTGAGTTCATTAGCAACTCTTACTAAATGACTGTCAGCATCACTTTGAGGTTATTCGAAACGTTCACTCCATTACTGTTAGCATCATTTTGAGATCATTACCAATTCTTCTGAACTCACTGTCGCATCATTTTGAGATCTTTCGCAATTCTTCCGACATCACTGTCGCATTATTTTGAGGTTCGTAGCAACTCTTAGTACAAGACTTTCAGCATCACTTGGAGGTTATTCGAAACGTTCACTCCATTACTGTTTGCATCATTTTGAGTTCATTAGCAATTCTTACGACATCACTGTCGCATCATTTTGAGATCATTACCAATTCTTCCCTCATCACTGTCGCATTATTTTGAGGATCGTAGTAACTCTTACTACATGACTGTCAGCATCACTTTGAGGTTATTCGAAAGTTTCACTCCATTACTGTTAGCATCATTTTGAGTTCATGAGCAATTCTTACGACATCACTGTCGCATCATTTTGAGATCATTACCAAATCTTCCGACATCACTGTCGCATTATTTTGAGGTTCGTAGTAACTCTTACTACATGACTGTCAGCATCACTTTGAGGTTATTCGAAAGTTTCACTCCATTACTGTTAGCATCATTTTGAGTTCATTAGCAATTCTTACTACATCACTGTCGCATCATTTTGAGATCGTTAGCAATTCTTACGACATCACTGTGGCATTATTTTGAGGTTATTAGCAACTCTTACTACATTACTGTTAGCATCATTTTGAGTTCATTAGCAGTTCGTACGACATCACTGTCGCATTATTTTGAGGTTCGAAGCAACCCTTACTACATGACTGTCAGAATCACTTTGAGGTTGTTCGAAACACTTACTACATTACTTTCAGCATCAGTTTGAGTTCATTAGCAACTATCACTACATTACTGTTAGCATCATTTTGAGTTTATTAGCAATTCTTACTACATCACTGTCAGCATCATTTTTGAATTCATTAACAATTCTACCTACATAACTGTAGCATTATTTTGAGGTTATTAGCAGCTCTTACTCGATTACTGTTAGCATCATTTTGAGTTCATGAGCAATTCTTACGACATCACTGTTAGCATCATTTTAAGTTCGTTAGCAATTCTTACGACATCACTGTTAGCATCATTTTGAGTTCATTAGCAATTCTTACTCCATCACTGTCGCATCATTTTGAGATCGTTAGCAATTCTTACAACATCACTGTGGCATTATTTTGAGGTTATTAGCAACTCTTACTACATTACTGTCAGCATCATTTTTAGGTTATTCGAAACTTTCACTACATTACTGTTAGCATCATTTTGAGTTCATTAGCAGTTCGTACGACATCACTGTCGCATCATTTTGAGATCATTAGCAATTCTTCTGACATCACTGTTGCATGATTTTAAGGTTCGTAGCTACTCTTATTACATGACTGTCAGCATCACTTCGAGGTTGTTCGAAAGTTTCACTCCATGACTGTTAGCATCATTTTGAGTTCATTAGCAATTCTTACTACATCACTTACGCATCATTTTGAGATCATGAGCAACTCTTCCGACATCACTGTCGCAATACTTTGAGGTTCGTAGCAACTCTTACTACATGACTGTTAACATCACTTTGAGGTTATTAGAAACTTTCACTACATTACTGTTAGCATCATTTTCAGTTCATTAGCAATTCTTAGGACATCACTGTCAAAATCATTCTTGATTTCATTAAAATTCTTCCTACATCACTCGTTTCATTTTTAAGTTTGTAGCAACTATCACTACGTTACTGTTAGCATCATTTTCAGTTCATTAGCAATTCTTCCAACATCTGTCGCAATATTTTGAGGTTCGTAGCAACTCTTATTACATTGAGGTTCGTAGCAACTCTTACTACATTACTGTAAGCATCACTGAGTTGATTAGCAACTATCACTATGTTATGTCAGGAAGACGGGAAAAATGGGACACAGTCGCGGACCCGGAAGTCCTAAAGTTAACCCAGAGGGTTAACCACTAAGGTCACTAGTTGACTACCAAATGGGAAAAATAAACCACCGCTGCCAAGCAGCTGAAACCCCAAGTAGACTCCCAAAACAAAGAGGACTGTAGCTTCCCAGCTACAGCTACTTGCCCAAAGACGACAAAACCAAAAAGACCTACAAGGCCACTCCACAAAAGGCAGAACCAAAACAAAACCCCAGAAGACAGTGGAATCACACAGAGAGGTTCAATGTGGAGCTCCTGTGGATTCCCCTGTTTCTAACACCTATAGAAGATTGAACAGTGCTTTCTCCTTCACTCTCAGTGGGACAATGAGTCAGCACCGAGCAGAGGAGCCAAGGGCTAGATATAGGTTAGCCACACCTGGGCCACATCAAGGGCAATTATGTCTCACACCTGACACTGCTCAGGTAATCAGCCAGTGGAGCCCAATGTGTGGCCTGTGTGAGGAAACCCTCACAGAACCCCCCCCCCCACGGGACGGCACCTGACGTCCCCGCCAAGCCTCTGGGGCGGCGCTGGCGAAAATCTTGGATAAGCCCTGGGTCCAAGATGTTTCTGGCTGGGACCCAGGTGCGTTCCTCTGGACCGTACCCCTTCCAGTCCACCAGTTATTGAACCCCGCGTCCCACACGACGACTGTTCAGAATCCGCCTAACCGTGTAGGCCGGTTGCCCCCCAATCAGTCGAGGGGGAGGAGGAGGCTTCTTGGCCGGTGCCAGAGGGCTCGAGACCACAGGGTTCAGGCGCGAAACGTGGAACGTAGGGTGAATCCTCATCGAGCGTGGGAGCTGAAGCCTAACCTTGACCGGGTTAATCTTTCGGACGATTCTGAAGGGGCCAACGAAGCGTGGGCTTAACTTGTGAGACTCCACCCGCAAGGGGAGATCGCGAGTGGAGAGCCACACCTGCTGACCGATGCGATAGGGGGGAGCCGGATGTCGACGACGATCTGCATAAATCTTTTGGCGGGCAGAGGTCCGCTGTAGAGATGTCCGCACCCGGTTCCAGGTGGCACGGCATCTCTGGATGAAGCGAGCCGCTGAAGGTACTGTCGCAGCTCCCTCCTGATCAGGAAATAGTGGTGGCTGATACCCGTACTGACACTGAAATGGGGAGAGGCCAGTGGAAGCATTCTGTAAGGTGTTGTAGGCGTACTCTGCCCAGATAAGTTGATCACTCCAGGTGGTAGGGTTGGAGGAGACCAGACACCGGAGGGTTCTTTCCAGAGTCTGGTTAGTACGCTCTGTCTGGCCATTCGTCTCAGGATGGAACCCTGATGACAGGCTGGCCGATGCGCCCACCAGGGTGCAGAACGCCTTCCAGAAACGTGAGGAGAACTGAGGCCCACGGTCCGATACTATGTCCTGGGGTAAACCATGGCGGCAAAATACATGCTGGACCACAAGCTGAGCAGTGTCCAGCGCGGAGGGGAGCTTGGGGAGGGGGACGAAGTGAGCTGCCTTAGAAAAGCGATCCACTACCACCATAATAGCAGTGGATCCATTAGATGGAGGCAGCCCTGTAATAAAATCCAGTGCTACGTGTGACCAGGGGCGATGGGGAATAGGCAGAGGCCGAAGGAGCCCAGCGGGGGGGCTTTGAGAAGTTTTGTTCCGGGCGCAAACCCTGCAAGCTGCCACAAACTCTTGCACATCATTCTCCATCTTGGGCCACCAGAACTGCCTTTTAAGGAAGTCCAGGGTGCGGCGGACCCCAGGGTGACCTACTAGGCGGGATGAGTGCCCCCACTGAAGCACCTGGGAGTGCACTTCCGTGGGGACAAAATGTTTACCTGGTGGTCCCCCCCCTGGGTCCGGCTCTCACTGCTGAGCCCCCCGAACTATTGTCTCTATACCCCACGTGATTGGTGCCAAGATCCGAGCAGGTGGAATGATGGTCTCAGGTGGACCCACCCTGTCCGATCGATCAAACTGACAGGAAAGTGCGTCTGGTTTGAGATTCTTAGACCCTGGGTGGTACGAAAGCGTAAAATTGGACCTATTAAAAAAAGAGAGCCCACCGCGCTTGCCGAGGGTTCAGGCGCTTGGCTTCCTGAATGTACGCCAGGTTTTTGTGGTCCGTCCAGACCACAAACGGATGCTCGGACCCCTCCAACCAATGACGCCACGTTTCTAAGGCTAGCTTCACCACCAGAAGTTCTTTGTCCCCAACGTCATAATTCTTCTCAGCAGGCAGAAGCCGCCGCGAGAAGAAGGCGCAAGGGTGAAGCTTCTGGTCCCGCCTAGGACGTTGGGACAAGACCGCCCCGACTCCCACGTCCGAGGCGTCAACTTCGACCATGAAAGGCAGTGAGGGGTCAGGATGAACGAGGATGGGTGCCATGGTGAACCTTCGTTTCAGCTCCGAGAAGGCCTTCTCGGCTTGCTCCGACCAGCTGAAACGAGAGGTGGTGCCTTTAGTTAGAGCGGTGAGGGGAGCGGCAACGGAGCTGAATCCCCTGATGAACCTTCTGTAAAAGTTGGCGAACCCCAAAAATTGCTGAACCTGTTTGACCGAACCCGGTCGAGGCCAGTCAAGTACAGCCTTGACCTTGCTGGGGTCCATCTTCATACTACCCTGTGAGACAATGTACCCCAAGAAGCTCACTGGAGGCGTGAAATACACACTTCTCCGGCTTGACATAAAGCTGGTGTTCCAGCAATCTCCGCAGTACTTTCTTGACGTGGATCACATGCTCCTGATAAGTTTTAGAGAAGATCAGGATGTCGTCTAGGTATACGTAGACGAATATTTCGAGCATGTCCCTGAGCACATCATTAACTAGGGCCTGGAAGACCGCAGGGGAGTTTGAAAGCCCGAATGGCATGACCCGATACTCATAGTGACCCCTAGGGGTGATAAATGCGGTCTTCCACTCATCCCCCTCTCGTATGCGGACCAGGTTGTAGGCGTTTCTAAGATCCAGTTTTGTAAAAACGGATGCGCCCTGCAGGTGCTCAAATGCAGTGGACATAAGGGGGAGAGGGTATCGGTTCTTGACTGAAATTATTTAGGCCCCGATAGTCAATGCAGGGTCTAAGCCCCCCGTCTTTCTTCCCCACAAAGAAAAACCCTGCCCCTGCAGGGGATGTGGAGGGCCGAATAAAACCTGCGGCCAGAGCGTCATCAAGATAGCTTTTCATGGCTGCAGTTTCAGGACCCGACAACGAAAACAACCGGCCACGGGGGGGTGTGGTGCCTGGGAGGAGGTCTATGGCACAATCATAGGGTCTATGGGGAGGCAGAACGGAAGCCTTGTGTTTGCTGAACACTTCGCTAAGTTCTCTATATTCCGAAGGGACCCCTAGAGGAGTGGTGCGGCCCACAGAACTAAGGGGAGCAGGAGCGGGGACCCTGAGAGCCGAGGAGCTAACATGAACCGCCTTAGTCTCCGTGCAGCGAGATGTACATTTGGGGCCCCAACGTAGCACCGTCCCCAGACTCCAATTAATGTGAGGGTTGTGTTTTGCCAGCCATGGGTGTCCCAGAATGAGTGGCAGTTCGGGAGAGTCAATAAGGAAGAATTGCATCCTTTCCAGGTGTTTGTCAACACAAACTTTGATTTGTTCCGTGATTTGTTTGATCTCTCCTGAACCTAGCGGTCGCCCATCCAATGCTGTGATCTCTAGTGGATAGGAGAGGGAAGACAGCCGCAGCCCAAGATTTCTGGCAAAGGTATGGTCAATAAAGCAACCAGCTGCACCCGAATCAACAAAGGCAGGGAGATTGTGTTTATTGATACCCCAAGAAAGCTCCACTGAAAGGAAGGTGCGGTTGTTGGTTGCTGAGGAGAGATTGTTCAGACTCGGCAGATCCTCCCCATAATCTGACGAGTCTACAAGTTTCCCTGATCCCTCCTTCCCCGCAAGACTGGACATTTACGGACATAGTGTCCTGCCTTCCCACAGTATAGGCAGGCCCCACTGGTTTGGCGCTTATGTTTTTCTGTGGGGGATAACTGGGTGCGCCCCAATTGCATGGGTTCCTCACAGCCCGACATGGCATGAGGTGAATCTGGCCTCATGTGAGGGATGGCGAGCTCCACCCCCGAACTGAAGTGAGTTTGTGGGTTTGCTCGCTCTCTGTCGCGTTCGCGGATGCGGTTATCAATGCGAATGGCTAATGATATAAGATCCTCCAGTGAGTCGGGAATGTCACGGGAGGCTAATTCATCCTTGACCCTTTCTGACACAGCGTGGATAAAAGTGGCCGTCAGAGCCTCCTTATTCCACCCCGACTCCGCAGCTAAAGTTCGGAATTGGATGGAGAATTCCGCCACACTAATAGAACCCTGACATAACCCGATCAGCCGTTTGGCTGCTTCCTGGCCACTGACATTGTGGTCAAAAACCCTCCTAATTTCAGCTATGAAGAGAGCAGAATCAGAGCAAACTAGGGCCTCTTTTTCCCACAAGGCTGTAGCCCAAGAAAGGGCTTTATCAGAGAGGAGGGATATTATGTATGCTACCCGAGCTCGTTCAGAGGAGAACATGGAGGGCTGTAATTAAAAAACCAAGCAGCATTGGGTAATAAACCCTTTGCACTGTCCTGGATGACCATCATAGCGGATAGGGGTTGGCATTTTGGGTTCCCGGTCAGTGAGTGGGGGAACCGGAGGTGCTTGGTGAACTATTGGAGGACTTGTGTCGGGCTTCTGTAAGTGGGTGAGTATTTGTTTTAACATGGCGTCGTATGAGACCTGTTGGTCCACAATGGCACGGAGCATCTGATTGTGAGAACTTAACAGCCCTCCGTGTGCGGAGATGGCCTGCCCATGTGCTGCTAACTGGGCACTGAGCACGGGTGGCTGGCCCGGATCAGCGGAGGGGGCCGCTGCGTCCGATGTTGGCTGACTCATTCTGTCAGGAAGACGGGAAAAATGGGACACAGTCGCGGACCCGGAAGTCCTAAAGTTAACCCAGAGGGTTAACCACTAAGGTCACTAGTGGACTACCAAATGGGAAAAATAAACCACCGCTGCCAAGCAGCTGAAACCCCAAGTAGACTCCCAAAACAAAGAGGACTGTAGCTTACCAGCTACAGCTACTTGCCCAAAGACGACAAAACCAAAAAGACCTACAAGGCCACTCCACAAAATGCAGAACCAAAACAAAACCCCAGAAGACAGTGGAATCACACAGAGAGGTTCAATGTGGAGCTCCTGTGGATTCCCCTGTTTCTAACACCTATAGAAGACTGAACAGTGCTTTCTCCTTCACTCTCAGTGAGACGATGAGTCAGCACTGAGCAGAGGAGCCAAGGACTAGATATAGGTTAGCCACACCTGGGCCACATCAAGGGCAATTATGTCTCACACCTGACACTGCTCAGGTAATCAGCCAGTGGAGCCCAATGTGTGGCCTGTGTGAGGAAACCCTCACACGTTACTGTTATCATCATTTTGAGTTCAATAGCAATTCTTACGACATCAATGTCGCATCATTTTGAGATCATTAGCAATTCTTACTACATCACTGTAGCATTATTTGGAGGTTATTAGCAACTCTTACTACATTACAATCAGCATCATTTTTAGGTTACTCGCAACTCTAACCACATGACTGTCAGCATCGCTTTGAGGTTATTCGAAACTTTCACTCCATTACTGTTAGCATCATTTTGAGTTCATTAGCAATTCTTACTACATCACTGTCGCATTATTTTGAGGTTCGTAGCAACCCTTACTACATGACTGTCAGCATCACTTTGAGGTTATTCGAAACGTTCACTCCATTACTGTTAGCATCATTTTGAGTTCATTCGCAATTCTTACTACATCACTGTCACATCATTTTGAGATCTTCAGCAATTCTTCTGACATCACTGGCGCATTATTTTGAGGTTCGTAGCAACTCCTACTACATTACTGTTGCATTATTTAAAGGTTCGTAGCAACTCTTACTACATTACTGTCAGCATCACTTTGAGTTTATTAGCAACTATCACTACATTACTGTTAGCATCATTTTGAGGTTAGTAGCAACTCTTACTACATGACTGTCAGAATCACTTTGAGGTTGTTCGAAACACTTACTAGATTACTGTAAGCATCACTGAGTTTATTAGCAACTATCACTACATTACTGTCAGCATCACTTTTAGTTTATTAGCAACTATCACTACATTACTGTTAGCATCATTTTGAGGTTAGAAGCAAGTGTTTCTACATGACTGTCAGCATCACTTTGAAGTTGTTCGAAACACTTACTACATGACTGTCAGCATCACTTTGAGGTTGTTCGAAACTCTTACTACATTACTGTAAGCATCAATGAGTTTATTAGCAACTATCACTACATTACTGTTAGCATCATTTTGAGTTCATTAGCAATTCTTCTGACATCACTGTCCCATCAGTTTGAGATCATTAGCAATTCTTCCGACATCACTGTCGCAATATTTTGAGGTTCGTAACAACTTCTACAACATTACTGTCGCATTATTTTGAGGTTCGTAGCAACACTTACTACATGACTGTCAGCATCACTTTGAGGTTATTCGAAACGTTCACTCCATTACTGTTAGCATCATTTTGAGTTCATTAGCAATTCTTACGAAATCACTGTCGCATCATTTTGAGATCTTTAGCAATTCGTCTGAGATCACTGTAGCATTATTTTGAGGTTTGTAGCAACTCTTACTACATGACTGTCAGCATCACTTTGAGGTTGTTCGAAACACTTACTACATTACTGTCAGCATCACTGAGTTTATTAGCATCTATCACTACGTTACTGTTAGCATCATTTTGAGATCATTTGCAATTTTCCGACATCACTGTCGCAATGTTTTGAGGTTCGTAGCAACTTTTACTACATTACTGTCGCATTATTTTGAGATTCGTAGCAACTCTTACTACATTACTGTCAGCATCACTTTGAGGTTATTCGAAACGTTCACTCCATTACTTTTAGCATCATTTGGAGATCATTCCCAATTCTTCTGACATCACTGTCGCATCATTTTGAGATCTTTAGCAATTCTTCTGACATCACTGTCGCAATATTTTGAGGTTCGTAGCAACTCTTACTACATTATTGTTGCATTATTTTAAGGTTCGTAGCAACTCTTACTACATTACTGTCAGCATCACTTTGAGTTTATTAGCAACTATCACTACATTACTGTTAGCATCATTTTGAGTTCATTAGCAATTCTTACTAAATGACTGTCAGCATCACTTTGAGGTTGTTCAAAACACTTACTACATTACTGTAAGCATCACTGAGTTGATGAGCAACTATCACTACATTACTGTTAGCATCACTTTGAGTTTGTTAGCAATTATCACTACATTACTGTTCGCATCATTTTGAGTTCATGAGCAATTCTTACGACATCACTGTAGCATTGAATTGAGTTCATAAGCAACTCTTACTACATGACTGTCAGCATCACTTTGAGGTTATTCGAAACACTTACTACATTACTGTAAGCATCACTGAATTGATTAGCAACTATCACTACATTACTGTTAGCATCATTTTGAGTTCATTAGCAATTCTTCCGACATCACTTTCGCAATATTTTGAGGTTCGTAGCAACTTTAACTACATTACTGTCACATTATTTTGAGGTTCGTAGCAACTCTTACTACATTACTGTCAGCTTCACTTTGAGTTTATTAGCAACTATCACTACATTACTGTTAGCATCATTTGGAGATCATTCCCAATTCTTCTGACATCACTGTCGCATCATTTGGAGATCTTTAGCAATTCTTCTGACATCACTGTCGCAATATTTTGAGGTTCGTAGCAACTCTTACTAAATGACTGTCAGCATCACTTTGAGGTTATTCGAAAACACTTACGACATTACTGCAAGCATCACTGAGTTGATTAGCAACTATCACTACATTACTGTTAGCATCATTTTAAGTTCATTAGCAATTCTAAGGACATCACTGTCGCAATATTTTGACGTTCGTAGCAACTTTTACTACATTACTGTCGCATTATTTTGAGGTTCGTAGCAACTCTTAGTACATGACTGTCAGCATCACTTTGAGGTTATTCGAAACGTTAACTCCATTACTGTTAGCATCATTTTGATTTCATTTGCAATTCTTACTAAATCACTGTCGCATCATTTTGAGATCATTAGCAATTCTTCTGACATCACCGTCACATTATTTTGAGGTTCGTAGCAACTCTTACTACATTATTGTTGCATTATTTTAAGGTTCCTCGCAACTCTTACTACATTACTGTCAGCATCACTTTGAGTTTATTAGCAACTATCACTACATTACTGTTAGCATCATTTTGAGTTCATTAGCAATTCTTAATAAATCACTGTCGCATCTTTTTGAGATCTTTAGCAATTCTACTGACATCACTGTCGCATTATTTTGAGGTTCGTAGCAACTCTTACTATATGACTATCAGCATCACTTTGAGGTTGTTCGAAACACTTGCTACATTACTGTAAGCATCACTGAGTTGATTAGCTAGCAATTCTTCCGAAATCACTGTCGCAATATTTTTAGGTTCGTAGCAACTCTTACTATATGACTGTCAGCATCACATTGAGGTTATTCGATACTTTCACTCCATTACTGTGAGCATCATTTTGAGTTCATTAGCAATTCTTACTAAATGACTGTCAGCATCACTTTGAGGTTGTTCAAAACACTTACTACATTACTGTAAGCATCACTGAGTTGATGAGCAACTATCACTACATTACTGTTAGCATCACTTTGAGTTTGTTAGCAACTATCACTACATTACTGTTCGAATCATTTTGAGTTCATGAGCAATTCTTACGACATCACTGTAGCATTGAATTGAGTTCATTAGCAACTCTTACTACATGACTGTCAGCATCACTTTGAGGTTATTCGAAACACTTACTACATTACTGTAAGCATCACTGAATTGATTAGCAACTATCACTACATTACTGTTAGCATCATTTTGAGTTCATTAGCAATTCTTCCGACATCAATTTCGCAATATTTTGAGGTTCGTAGCAACTTTAACTACATTACTGTCACATTATTTTGAGGTTCGTAGCAACTCTTACTACATTACTGTCAGCTTCACTTTGAGTTTATTAGCAACTATCACTACATTACTGTTAGCATCATTTGGAGATCATTCCCAATTCTTCTGACATCACTGTCGCATCATTTTGAGATCTTTAGCAATTCTTCTGACATCACTGTCGCAATATTTTGAGGTTCGTAGCAACTCTTACTAAATGACTGTCAGCATCACTTTGAGGTTATTCGAAAACACTTACGACATTACTGCAAGCATCACTGAGTTGATTAGCAACTATCACTACATTACTGTTAGCATCATTTTAAGTTCATTAGCAATTCTAAGGACATCACTGTCGCAATATTTTGACGTTCGTAGCAACTTTTACTACATTACTGTCGCATTATTTTGAGGTTCGTAGCAACTCTTAGTACATGACTGTCAGCATCACTTTGAGGTTATTCGAAACGTTAACTCCATTACTGTTAGCATCATTTTGATTTCATTTGCAATTCTTACTAAATCACTGTCGCATCATTTTGAGATCATTAGCAATTCTTCTGACATCACCGTCACATTATTTTGAGGTTCGTAGCAACTCTTACTACATTATTGTTGCATTATTTTAAGGTTCCTCGCAACTCTTACTACATTACTGTCAGCATGACTTTGAGTTTATTAGCAACTATCACTACATTACTGTGAGCATCATTTTGAGTTTATGAGCAATTCTCACGACATCACTGTAGCATTGAATTGAGTTCAATAGCAACTCTTACTAAATGACTGTCAGCATCACTTTGAGGTTGTTCGAAACTCTTACGACATTACTGTAAGCATCACTGAGTTTCTTAGCAACTATCACTACATTACTGTTAGCATCATTTTAAGTTCATTAGCAATTCTTACTACATCACTGTCGTATCATTTTGAGATCATTAGCAATTCTTCTTACGTCACTGTCGCATTATTTTGAGGTTCGTAGCAACTTTTACTACATTACTGTCGCATTATTTTGAGGTTCGTAGCAACTCTTAGTACATGACTGTCAGCATCACTTTGAGGTTATTCGAAACATTCACTCCATTACTTTTAGCATCATTTTGAGTTCATTAGCAATTCTTACTAAATTACTGTCGCATCATTTTGAGATCATTAGCAATTCTTCTGACATCACTGTCGCATTATATTGAGGTTCATAGCAACTCTTACTACATGACTGTCAGCATCACTTTGAGGTTATTCGAAACACTTTCTACATTACTGTAAGCATCACTGCCTTGATTAGCAACTATCACTACATTACTGTTAGCATCATTTTGAGTTCATTAGCAATTCTTCCGACATCACTGTCGCAATATTTTGAGGTTCGTAGCAACTTTTACTACATTACTGTCGCATTATTTTGAGGTTCGGAGCAACTCTTAGTACATGACTGTCAGCATCACTTTGAGGTTATTCGAAACACTTACTACATTACTGTAAGCATCACTGAGTTGATTAGCAACTATCACTACATTACTGTTAGCATCATTTTGAGTTCATTAGCAATTCTTCCGACATCACTGTCGCAATATTTTGAGGTTCGTAGCAACTTTTACTACATTACTTTCGCATTATTTTGAGGTTCGTAGCAACCCTTACTACATGACTGTCAGCATCACTTTGAGGTTATTCGAAAGTTTCACTCCATTACTGTTAGCATCATCTTGAGTTCATTAGCAATTCTTCCGACATCACTGTCGCAATATTTTGACGTTCGTAGCAACTTTTACTACATTTCTGTCGCATTATTTTGAGGTCCGTAGCAACTCTTAGTACATGACTGTCAGCATCACTTTGAGGTTATTCGAAACGTTCACTCCATTCCTGTTAGCATCATTTTGAGTTCATTAGCAATTCTTACTAAATCACTGTTGCATCATTTTGAGATCATTAGCAATTCTTCTGACATCACTGTCACATTATTTTGAGGTTCGTAGCAACTCTTACTACATTATTGTTGCATTATTTTAAGGTTCGTAACAACATTACTACATTACTGTCAGCATCACTTTGAGTTTTTTAGCAACTATCACTACATTACTGTTAACATCATTTTGAGTTCATGAGCAATTCTCACGACATCACTGTAGCATTAAATTGAGTTCATTAGCAACTCTTACTAAATGACATTCAGCCTCACTTTGAGGTTGTTCGAAACACATACTAGATTACTGTAAGCATCACTGAGTTTCTTCGCAACTATCACTACATTACTGTTAGCATCATCTTGAGTTCAGTCGCAATTCTTCCGACATCACTGTCGCAATATTTTGAGGTTCGTAGCAACACTTACTACATGACTGTCAGCATCACTTTGAGGTTATTCGAAACACTTACTACATTACTGCAAGCATCACTGAGTTGATTAGCAACTATCACTACATTACTGTTAGCATCATTTTAAGTTCATTAGCAATTCTTCCGACATCACTGTCGCAATATTTTGAGGTTCGTAGCAACTTTTATTACATTACTGTCGCATTATTTTGAGGTTTGTAGCAACTCTTAGTACATGAATGTCAGCATCAGTTTGAGGTTATTCGAAACGTTCACTCCATTACTGTGAGCATCATTTTGAGTTCATTCGCAATTCTTCTGACATCACTGTTGCATCATTTTGAGATCTTTGGCAATTCTTCTGACATCACTGTCGCATTATTTTGAGGTTCGTAGCAACTTTTACTACATTACTGTCGCATTATTTTGAGGTTCGTAGCAACTCTTCGTACATGACTGTCAGCATCACTTTGAGGTTATTCGAAACATTCACTCCATTACTTTTAGCATCATTTTGAGTTCATTAGCAATTCTTACTAAATCACTGTCGCATCATTTTGAGATCATTAGCAATTCTTCTGACATCACTGTCGCATTATATTGAGGTTCGTAGCAACTCTTACTACATGACTGTCAGCATCACTTTGAGGTTATTCGAAACACTTTCTACATTACTGTAAGCATCACTGCCTTGATTAGCAACTATCACTACATTACTGTTAGCATCATTTTGAGTTCATTAGCAATTCTTCCGACATCACTGTCGCAATATTTTGAGGTTCGTAGCAACTTTTACTACATTACTGTCGCATTATTTTGAGGTTCGTAGCAACTCTTAGTACATGACTGTCAGCATCACTTTGAGGTTATTCGAAACACTTACTACATTACTGTAAGCATCACTGAGTTGATTAGCAACTATCACTACATTACTGTTAGCATCATTTTGAGTTCATTAGCAATTCTTCCGACATCACTGTCGCAATATTTTGAGGTTCGTAGCAACTTTTACTACATTACTTTCGCATTATTTTGAGGTTCGTAGCAACTCTTACTACATGACTGTCAGCATCACTTTGAGGTTATTCGAAAGTTTCACTCCATTACTGTTAGCATCATCTTGAGTTCATTAGCAATTCTTCCGACATCACTGTCGCAATATTTTGAGGTTCGTAGCAACTCTTACTACATGACTGTCAGCATCACTTTGAGGTTATTCGAAACACTAACTACATTACTGTAAGCATCACTGAGTTTCTTAGCATGTATCACTACATTACTATTAGCATCATTTTGAGTTCATTAGCAATTCTTCCGACATCACTGACGCAATATTTTTAGGTTCGTAGCAACGTTTACTACATTACTTTCGCATTATTTTAAGGTTCGTAGCAACTCTTACTACATGACTGTCAGCATCACTTTGAGGTTATTCGAAACACTAACTACATTACTGTAAGCATCACTGAGTTTCTTAGCAAGTATCACTACATTACTGTTAGCATCATTTTGAGTTCATTAGCAATTCTTCCGACATCACTGTCGCAATATTTTGAGGTTCGTAGCAACTCTTACTACATGACTTTCAGCATCACTTTGAGGTTATTCGAAAGTTTAACTCCATTACTGTTAGCATCATTTTGAGTTCATTAGCAATTCTTACGACATCACTGTCGCATCATTTTGAGATCATTAGCAGTTCTTCTGACATCACTGTCTCAATATTTTGAGGTTCGTAGCAACTCTTACTACATTTTTGTTGCATTATTTTAAGGTTCATAGCAACTCTTACTACATTACTGTCAGCATCACTTTGAGTTTATTAGCAGCTATCACTACATTACTGTTAGCATCATTTTGAGTTGTTGAGCAATTCTCACGACATCACTGTTGCACTAAAATGAGTTCATTCGCAACTCTTACTACATGACTGTCAACATCACTTTGAGGTTGTTCGAAACTCTTACTACATTACTTGATGCATCACTGAGTTTCTTAGCAACTATCACTACATTACTGTTAGCATCCTTTTGAGTTCATTAGCAATTCTTCCGACATCACTGTCAGCATCACTTTGAGTTTATTAGCAGCTATCACTACATTACTGTTAGCATCATTTGGAGTTGTTGAGCAATTCTCACGACACAACTGTAGCATTGAACTGAGTTCATTAGCAACTCTTACTAAATGACTGTCAGCATCACTTTGAGGTTGTTCGAAACTCTTACTACATTACTGTAAGCATCACTGAGTTTCTTAGCAACTATCACTACATGACTGTTAGCATCATCTTGAGTTCATTAGCAATTCTTCCGACATCACTGTCGCAATATTTTGAGGTTCGTAGCAAATTTTACTACATTACTGTCGCATTATTTTGAGGTTTGTAGCAACACTTACTACATTACTGTAAGCATCACTGAGTTTCTTAGCAACTATCACTTCATGACTGTTAGCATCATCTTGAGTTCATTAGCAATTCTTCCGACATCACTGTCGTATTTATTTTTAGGTTCGTAGCAACTTTAACTACATTACTGTCGCATTATTTTGAGGTTCGTATCAACTCTTAGTACATGACTGTCAGCATCACTTTGAGGTTATTCGAAACGTTCACTCCATTACTGTTAGCATCATTTTGAGTTCTTTTCGCAATTCTTCCGACATCACTGTCGCAATATTTTGAGGTTCGTAGCAACTCTTACTACATGACTGTCAGCATCACTTTGAGGTTATTCGAAACACTAACTACATTACTGTAAGCATCACTGAGTTTCTTAGCAAGTATCACTACATTACTGTTAGCATCATTTTGAGTTCATTAGCAATTCTTCCGACATCACTGACGCAATATTTTTAGGTTCGTAGCAACGTTTACTACATTACTGTCGCATTATTTTGAGGTTGATAGCAACACTTACTACATGACTGTCAGCATCACTTTGAGGTTATTCGAAAGTTTCACTCCATTACTGTTAGCATCATTTTGAGTTCATTAGCAATTCTTACTACATCACTGTCGCATCATTTTGAGATCATTAGCAATTCTTCCGACATCACTGTCGCAATATTTTGAGGTTCGTAGCAACTCTTACTACATTATTGTTGCATTATTTTAAGGTTCGTAGCAACTCTTACTACATTACTGTCAGCATCACTTTGAGTTTATTAGCAACTATCACTACATTACTGTTAGCATCATTTTGAGTTGTTGAGCAATTCTCACGACATCACTGTAGCATTAAATTGAGTTCATTAGCAATTCTTCCGACATCACTGTCGCAATATTTTTAGGTTCGTAGCAACTTTTACTACATTACTGTCGCATTATTTTGAGGTTCGTAGCAACTCTTACTACATTTCTGTCAGCATCACTTTGAGATCATGAGCAACTATCAATACATTACTGTGAGCATCATTTTGAGTTTATTAGCAATTCTTACTCCATCACTGTCGCAACATTTTGAGATCATTAGCAATTCTTCCAACATCACTGTCGCATTATTTTGAGGTTCGTAGCAACTCTTACTACATGACTGTCAGCATCACTTTGAGATTATTCTAAACTTTCACTTCATTACTGAAAGCATCACTGATTTTATGAGCAACTATCACTACATTACTGTTAGCATCATTTTGAGTTCATTAGCAATTCCTACGACATCACTGTAGCATTATTTTGAGGGTAGTAGCAACTCTTACTACATGACTTTTAGCATCATTTGAAATTGTTCGAAACACTTACTACATTACTGTCAGCATCACTGAGTTTATTTGCAACTATCACTCCATTACTGTTAGCATCATTTTGAGTTAATGAGCAATTCTGACTCCATCACTGTCACATCATTTTGAGACC
Organism: Aulostomus chinensis; assembly: GCF_037954235.1. Classification (NCBI taxonomy): domain Eukaryota; kingdom Metazoa; phylum Chordata; class Actinopteri; order Syngnathiformes; family Aulostomidae; genus Aulostomus; species Aulostomus chinensis. The sequence continues at coordinate 50,332,241 of NC_141320.1, read as the reverse complement.
ATTAGCAATTCTTCCGACATCACTGTCGCATTTTTTGGAGGTTTGTAGCAACTCTTCCTCCATTACTGTCGCATCATTTTGAGATCATGAGCAATTCTTCCGACATCACTGTAGCATTATTTTGAGGTTTTGAGGTACCTTTGTTTGTAACCTCATCCCCACTGATCCTGGATCTGCTCGACGTTCCTGCCTGTTAAAAGGAAGGTTTTCATCACCACTGTTGCAGGATGTGCTGCTGATGGAGAATTGTTGGGTGGAGGTTCATTGAAGGAGTTTGGTGCTGGACCTGCTCTACTAGTAAAGAGTCAGGAGAGAACTTTGTTGTGATTTGGTGCAATACAAATAAAATTAACTTGACCAGTGTTATTTGTGTTCTTTTTTTAATTGCATGCCACATGAAATTATTATTGGTCAGTTTTCTAGCGACTGTCTCACAGTGGTAAGACAAGAACACTTCTACTTTTGATGATGACAGTTTGTTCAACACTAAGCTTCATCCAGTACCATGTTGTCAAACACTGGAACCTCCACAGCACCTGAACAGGGACTTGAACCCTGGACCCTCACATTAAAAGTCTGATGCTCTACCGTCTGAGCTCCTCAGGCTCTTTCTACAGCATTGAGACAGGAACAGAAACACCCGTGAAGGTCAAACTGATGCTTTCTTGACTTGTTCAGTCCTCCATGTTGAAGTCCACCATGCTTTTGATTGACTCTGATTCTCTGTGGCAAAATCCAACAAGAGGCTCCAAAAATGTCCTGAATGTCACAAGAATGCACAGGACAAGATGTTCGTTTCCTTCATGTCTGCAGTTCCTCCACTGGAAAGTAAAGTCAATGCTGCTCCTCTGCTGAAACCTGGGATCGGACCAGGGACCTTTAGATCTTCAGTCTAAGGCTCTCCCAACTGAGCTGGTTTAGTTCTCAGTGAGGGCCCTGCTTCTCTCATTTATAATCTCTTCCACTCTCACTGGACCTTAGAGAGGATTGGAGCTTCTGAAGTCCTGACACATTGAACAGTTCTCTAGGACCAAACTGAACGAACTGAAGAAGCTTCTTGGAACTCTAATTTCTTAACTCTCTTTCTCCAAGAACTGTGCCTGGACGAAGGCCGTTTCCAGCTGTCCTTCAAGCTGACGAGGGCCAAGTTTGATGACCTGTTTGTGAGGATATCAAGAATGGACACCAACTACAGGCTCCAGGTCCGTTGACATGACTTCCCTGCCACCAGGGGAATGTCAGTGCTGACAGGTTCTCTGGACTCATTGTCATGAGAATTTGTCACATCAGTTGAATATCTTCACATACGTGAATTCATTGAAGGAGTGTGGTTCTGGACCTGCTCTACCTGTCAAGTGTCTTGAGAGAACTTTTGTTGTGATGTGGCACAATATAAATAACATTGACTCTACAATAAATCGACTCTTTCCCCCCAACCGTTGAAAGCAAACAGCCGTTCCCACTGATCCTGGATCTGCGCAACGTCCCTGCTTTTTAAAAGGAAAATTGTCATCATTGCTTTTGCAGGATGTGCTGGCTGATGGAGAATTGTTGGCTATGAACTCACTGAACTCAGTCCAAGTCATTAGTTTTGAGCAAACTCATGACTCCTGATGTTTAACTCAATTGTTTGTTAAACACAGACCTACAGGTGTAGTCCCTCTGTTCATCCACTAAACTAGAATAAAGTTCTCCTCTTTCCATGGTGGAACAAAGAAGGGGGAGGGTCAATAAGAATATGATCTTTGGAGGTTACAGCATCTAAAGACTCAAATCCATATTTAAGGATACATATTTGAGAGGGAGGAAACAGTGATGGGAGGCTGGAGGCTTGAAGGGCTTGATTTCTAGCGGCCAGTGAAGCCACCTTTTGCTGGCTGAGTCCCAGAGACTCATGGAGGCTCTTTGTGGAGGATTTCCACGAGAGAGTCAAGCATTGGAACTTGTTAGTTTCCTGTCAACTGAGTCCAGGATGTCCCCGAGGTCCTTATTGGGTGATGAGGGTGCGCTGGACGGTCGGCTTCTTTTGGGAAGTGGGGTCGCCACGTTACCGGTCCTCCCCACGACGGGTCGGTGGCAGCACTCGTCTACGTTCTCCTGCAGACTTTCTGCGGTTCCTTCTTCCAGATTTTATTGATGAGGATTGTTGTGGATGAGAGAACTGAAAATTGTTACTGCAGTTTGAGGTTTTGATGATTCAAACTGTGTAGATTGGCGTTAAGAAGTTAGCTTGTTAGGATAAATTCAGGTGTGAGCCACCACACTGAATCAGGCACAGGTAGGACATTCACCCTGACATAGAACATCAACAGTTTAACGTTGCTGCAGGACTCCAACCTGAGCAGGGACACCCCAATGGATTTCTAGTCCATCGCCTTCACCACTCAGCCACAACGACCACATTCACACACACATTTGAAGAGGATGGATATTCACAAAATGATCTTAATTTCTGTCACAAGCCCATTTGTGTGAGGTCCTATTTTCTCTTTTTCAGCATTCCTTTGTTTCCAGGTCTCTAATAAGTGCAGAATTACAAAGACAAGCAAGCTTGATCCATCCTGGGCAGGTGATAGGAGCCATTGACCACTGGCCAGAGACCCTGGCACAGACGTTGGGGGTGGTGAGAAAGAGCATTTCTACAATTATATTCTACATTTATAGAAGTCTACAGTCCTACAATTTCATTGAGCAGACGCTTTTGTCCACAGCCACGTACGTACATCACATGTATAGAATATATATGTTCCTCTTTCATCTACTGATTAACCACAAAATGCAGTCAAATGCCAGTAAATTCTGAGTATTTATTCATTATTCATGATTATTCATTATTTTTGAATCCATTTTCACTGTCACTCTTCTGTTCATTTTCAGTTTGATTCATAAAAATGAACAAACTTTGACGTGTTTTCTTCTCTTGTGTGTCAACAACTTTGGATTGGGAATCTCCTGACAAACAGACCACATGACCAGGAGGAAGTGTTGTTGGTGAGTTTGGCCCCTGAGCTCAAGACAGTTGGGACCAATAAAGGACAGCTTCAAATGCAGCTGTGAAGCCTCATTGTCAGCTGGGAGGAACGACAGGTGTCTCCCTCTAGTGGCTCCTCACAGCAACACCAGCCTCATTTCATTCACATGCATCCACCACCTCACTACCAAAGGCCAGTTGGGCCTGGACAGACAGGAGAGTTTCAAGTGTTGGACAAAGGTCTTTAAGATGTTCTTATTAATTCTATAACATCTGAGATTAAAATCTATGGAATTACAACCAACAAGCAGCCAAACACCTGATCAGATGCTCCTTCATCAGGCTGAGAAGAATCAATCTAAACTGGGATGAAGAAAATTAACTGAGAGGAGAAACCTCCTGATTGGCTGACATGGACCCACCTGATCCATGTCAGCCTTGTTGGAGCAGAAAGAGGTGGATCAGAGGAATCAGTGGATCAAGACTCAGGTGGCAGATGAAGAGTCTCTTTATTCACAATGGAGTCAGAGAAATCTTCCAACGTGAGAGAACGTGACAGACCATTTTATACTGAAGACAGGCTGTGTGTGTGTGTGTGTGTGCGTGTGCGTGTGTGTGTGTGTGTGTGTTTATGTGCAGACTTTTCCCTGGAACAACGTTTTTTATTTGAAGCAAGAAAGCAAGAGCCTCCAGATCAAAGTCAGAATTGATGATGATGTCATCAGGGCTTTGATAGTGTATTTATTTGTACCTAGAATTCTGTCTTTGATCTCAGGAGGACATGAAAGGAACTCAACTTTAAAAAGTATATGAGAGCATTCAGCTTGGTTAGAAAACATTTTGACTGTTTAACAGTAGAGTTTGTTAGAAACAGTTTACAACCCTCAGAATTAAATTGAAGACAAAAACCTTCCACACTTAAATCCTGTCTCTAACTTCAAACTGGGGATGAACATTTTTATAATCAATCTGTCTCTATGTGTTGGCCCTGCCATGGACTGGTGACCTGTCCAGGATAAACCCCGCCCCTCACCTGAGGGCTGCTGGGATAGGCTCCACCCCCACGAACCATTGCAGATCATCAATAACCAAAGCTACTAAGGAGGATTACAGAGTTTGGGAGTCAGTGACTTAATAGAGTCTAACAAAGGGTTGAACCTGAATGAGACAGTCACCCTTCAACATGGGGCCATGGCAGAGTGAACCAAGAACACTACAATGGGGGTGAGAGTGGAGCCATGATGGATTCACAGTTCATCACCTCCACCATCATGTGGACCACCTGACCACCTCTCCCTCAACCTCTAAATAACTCATTCCCTGACCGGGAATCGAACCCGGTCCGCAGCAGTGAGAGCGCCGAATCCTAGCCACTAGACCATCAGGGACCACACTGAGCTCTCCAACAACAGAGACTATACACGATGACTCAAGAACACAGGACTCTGTGGTCTCAGCTTGAGATGCAGAGGGTCCACCAAGACCACCAGACACCTCAGCCCCCTAAAGACAGTCCACCCCCAGGATCCTGCCCCCTCTGCTCCAACTCAGCCCTCCATTCATAACATGACTTTCGCTACGTCCGAACTGCCAAGTACCAACCTACGTCCTCCTGCTACGACCTACACATGGCGGCACCACTCAGACACCCTAGAAGATTGGTGGTGAAGCACGACCTCTGCTGGCAGAGCACAGACACCGCAATTAGGTAGACAGCACCAAAGAAAGCCCCACCTGCTGGCCTGACTGTGGTACTGCACTCCACTCTGAACGCACCCTTCATTCATTCTCTATTATTAAGCACGTTAACGCACCTGTACAGGTGTGTTCACATTATATACATATTATATATTTATGCTTGGCCGTTTTTGATGAACTTGGGCGGTACTCTGGTGCAGGGATGAGGTCATGGAGCTGATCTGGGAGCAGTCCTGATGTTAAATGCTGTGATGAAGGACAGTGTGGAGGAAAAATGAGTCAAATTTAAATTGTCAACAGTTTAACGTTGTTGGCAGGACTCCAACCTGAGCAGGGAGACCCCAATGGATTTCTAGTCCATCGCCTTCACCACTCGGCCACAACGACCACATTCACACACTTTTGTAGGAGACTGAAATTAGACAATGAAAGTTCATGTCAGCACAGTCAAACATTTTTTGGCCTCTCTCAAAGACAAACTATTTGTGTGTGTGTGTGTGTGTGTGTGTGTGTGTGTGTGTGTGTGTGTGTGTGTGTCAGTGTTGTGACTGAGCGGTGAAGAAGACGACCTTCTGACTCCATTTTCTTTGTTGCTCTTCTATCAGTTCCTCAGTTTCACTCATCAAGTGAAGCAGCTTTGACAGGTTTACTTCTCTGTGTGCTCACAACTTTGGTCTTTAAACTCCTGACAAACTCACCACGTCACACATTTGGTGAATTAAAACAACAAATAATGACATCATGATGATTCAGGTTAGGGGGGCACGGCCTGGAGGCAGAGTGGCCGTCTAGCAGAGTTGCTGGTTCAGTTCTCACTTCAGCTGGTGACCATGTTGAAGTGTCCTTGAGCAAGACACTGAGCCCCTCATTGCTCCTGATGACCAGCATCCAAGACCAACAAGCTTCTGATTGGCTCTGATTCTCTGAGCCAAAGTCCAACACAGGAAACAGAAACTCTTGAGGTTGTCTCACTTTTTTTTAAAGAAACTCAGCACAGGACAGTGATAGGAGGCTTGTTTCCTTGATGTGGGCTTCACCTCCACTGTTGTCCACATTTAAATGCTGGCTGATGCTGGTCCCCTGTTGAAACCTGGACCAGACCAGGGACCTTCAGACCTTCAGTCTAACGCTGTTCCAGCATTGGATGAAAGAGACTGGTGCTCTCATCTTCTTCAACACTGACTTGTTCTACCAGGACAAGAGAATCTGAGCTTGGATGTCATTTAGCAGTCAAAGGCTTGTTAAACTGGTCAACATCAGCTGGTGTTCACTCTGATGATGTAGCGATGGTCTGGATTCTTCCTTCTGGAGCACCAAGCTGCTGGGAAGAAGCCTGATGATGTCAGAGTTGTGTTCAGTGGCTCCTGCTGGGTCCATTTCTGACAAATGGGCTCCAAAGAGTTCAGCTGTTTCAAAGGCTCAGAGAAAGCAGCACATCATGGTGGTCAGGAGACGAGGTGGCCGAGTGGTTAAGGTGATGGACTGCTGATCCATTGAGCTCTGCAGGCGTGGGTTCCAATCCCATCCTCGTCGTAGGAGACTTTGGTTTCTGCTCCCAGATTCTGGAACGACTCTGAACTGTGAGGCTTTTCAAGAGGAGATCCTGCAGCACCAGAGAGCTGCAGTTCCAGGACCCCACAGCAGCACCAGAGAGCTGCAGTTCCAGGACCCCACAGCACCCCCTACTGAATTGGATGATAAAATGCATTTGTTGGACTTTTGTTTTTTGGTGACAGCGCCACCTATCGAATTAGATGATAGCAAATGACTCCTTTCTCACTGTAGTATTAAAGGTTTATTCCACCAAAATACTACCTCCTGTCCTTTAATTTCTGACAACTGTATAAAAGGTTTATTCCAATTCCTCCTAAATACTTTTTTTTATAGTTTTAAAGGTTCATTCCGCCAAAATACTTTCTAATTTATAGTTTTAAAGGTTCGTTCCACCAAAATACTTTCTAATTTATAGTTTTAAAGGTTCGTTCCACCAAAATACTTTCTAATTTATAGTTTTAAAGGTTCATTCCACCAAAATACTTTCTAATTTATAGTTTTAAAGGTTCATTCCACCAAAATACTGCTTCCTGTCCAACTTCTCAGTTTTAAAGGTTCCTTCAGTTGAGGGATCCTGGTTCTGTGTGAGGGGTTGAGGGTCGATATGGGATGATGAGGAAGATTTCATGTCACGATGGTCCTGCTAAAGTAACTGTGAGTCATGATATCAAACAATGTCATCAAAATATGCTTGAACTCTTAAAATGGCAATAAAATCTACTGGAATCATTTTACCACAAACACTTTTATTGTGATTTTGTGAGCATCATTTTTCAAACATTATAACATAAACTTTAAAAGGGTCCATTCACTAACACTCTTACTTGAAGGTAGTCACTGATGTCAGTAAATAGCTGATAAAGATTTGTGTTCATGTTTTAGTTCTCTACTCTGACCTGTGCTGAGACACTGGACCAGAGAGGAAGACCTGCTCAGCCTCCTGCATGGACCAGTTCTGCAGCTCAGTGATGACGACGAGGGATTCAGCATTGAGTTCATTTTAAACTTTTTGGAGAAAACAACTGTAAATTAACCAGCAGTTACTGGTGATGCTTCACAGTTTCCAAGCTCAAACGGCCTCCTGCTTGTTGGACTCACAATTTCCAAAAAATGTAGACATCAAAAGTCAAATCATGTTTTTGTTTGGTTTTGTGTTGTTTTGTTTTTTACTGGAGGAAAACTTCAAATTGTGATGATGTGTCTGACTTAGAAACTGAACCCCCAAAAATCAAAAAGTCTCCTTCTTCTGTGCCGTGATCTCTGAGCTGATCATGATTGATCTCATCAATAATCCTTGGCAGCCGACCAGTCACACACAGCCCCCCCCCACACACAAACACACACTGAGACATGCAGCAGCTCACAGTAACTGCCTCAGTCACACAGCAGATAGACTCCTTTCTATAACAAGATAAGCAGTAGAAATGGATGGAAGTGATGATGAACTGATGAACAGGTGATTTGTCCAAAAGTCAACATCAGATTCATTTCCAATCTGTGGAAGCAGTTTCATCTTGAGGTTCCAGGTAAGAACAGCCAGCTGTGGGCTGACACACATCTCTTCAGGAGCACTTCTATGCTCCAAACTTGACAGGTTGAATTGTGTCTGTATTCTGAGGGCAGCAGGAGGACGGAGGAGTGAGGACACACACTTTTGGAACTGAGAGCAGCTGTGTGTGGGATTTCCCCAGCAAAGATAAAACCAGCTCCTTCATGCTGGCTATGAAGGCTCACAGTCACACTGACCCTGCTCCAAATACTTTGATATGCAACAGACTGGTTTCTCTTCTGGTAGTTTGTTTTCAACTTTTGTCACATTTATGGATCACTTGAGCTGATAAGATGAAGGCTCCAAAGTACCAGCTGGAGATGCCGGGGATTGAACCCGGGGCCTCATACATGCAAAGCATGCGCTCTACCACTGAGCTTCATCCCCTCTGGTAGAGACACTGTTTAACTGATGCACCAACACAAATGTAGAAACAACATTTTTTAATTATTATTCTTAATTTTAGGGATAAAAAGGAAGTCAGCCTGTGATCTCAAAGGCTCTGTGATCTCAGTAGTTTCACTGTGATGTCAGCCCACACAACCTTAGACCACAGAGGCAAGTCAGGCTCCAGGAAGCTGAGGCTGCTCCGTTCTCAGTCCAGTCCAGAGTGAAGGTTTCCCTCTCAGAAGCTTTCCAATCCAGCCCAGATCCTCTCTGACTAGCAGGAGTCTTTGACCAGGAAATGAGAATTATATTGAACGTCTGCTCATCCTCAGAATGAAGTAAAAGTATTTGTGTTCCTAAAATAATCTCCAGATGCTAAGATCAATTATTAACATTGATTGACAGCTCTAAACTGACCCAACTGAAGTTTAGCTTGAGCTTTTTAATTCGTTACAAAAGGAAGTATTGGTACAAGTAAAGGCAGGCGAACTTTCCACAAATATTCAGAATTAACTTTGACAACCAAAACATGAACCAAGACGACAAAATAGTGAACATGAAAAAGGAACCAGTCCCACCTTCTTGTGTGTTCCTGCTGAAGTAAATATTTATGAAGATTTGTTGTGTTCTTTTTCCAAAGGTCCAGCCAGCATTGCAGGTCTCAGGAGGAGGAGCCACTTCAGCAGGATCTGTGGGACAAATCCCCCCACGGTGAGACCTGTCCAACTCCCTGCAGCTCTGCAAGTGTTACCAACTCTTCATTCCAGCTGTTTGGTTGAATCCCATTTTTTCACCTTTGAACCTTTTGAACACTGATGAGGAGGTGAGGCTGGAGGCAAAACCACAACCTCACGTCAGCTCACAGGATGAACCAAAATGCCAGACACTTCCTGTCACTGCTCCAGCACCACCTGTCTCCCCTCCATGTCTTTACCATCTGTGCAGCTTCCTGCTGTCCCTGGACCCTCACAGGTGATCGCTCCACCTGGAGCCTCACAGATGGGTTCTAACCTCCCAATACCTGCAGCCCAGCCTCGACCCACTCAGACACAGTCACCCGTTCAAGCTGGGCCTGGTACCACACTCCAGTACAGACAGAGAGAAAGAAGACACACGGGATCCTTTGAAGAAAATGTAATAAAGACAGGAAGCCCCATCACATTGTCAGTGTTTCAGTGACTAGTGACTTCAGTGTCTATACTATAGACAATGACTCAAGAACACATTGTCTATACTATAGACAATGTGTTCTTGAGTCATTGTCTATACTAAAGACAATGACTCAAGAACACAGGACTCTGTGGTCTCAGCTTGAGATGCAGAGGGTCCACCAAGACCACCAGACACCTCAGCCTCCTAAAACCAGTGCACCCCCAGGATCCTGCCCCCCTCTGCTCCAACTCAGCCCTCCATTCATAACTGACTTTGTCTCAGTCTCTTCACAATGCCAGTCACTGAAACACTGACAATGTGATGGGGCTTCCTGTCTTTAATGCATTTTCTTCAAAGGATCCCGTGTGTCTTCTTTCTCTCTGTCTGTACAGCAGTGTGGTACCAGGCCCAGCTTGAATGGGTGACTGTGTCTGAGTGGGTCAAGGATGGGTTTGGGCGCTCTCACCGCCGCGGCCTGGGTTCGATTCCCGGTCAGGGAATGAGTTATTTAGAGGTTGAGGGAGAGGTGATCAGGTGGTCCACATGATGGTGGAGGTGATGAACTGTGAATCCATCATGGCTCCACTCTCACCCCCATTGTAGTGTTCTTGGTTCACTCTGCCATGGCCCCATGTTGAAGGGTGACTGTCTCATTCAGGTTCAACCCTTAGTTAGACTCTATTAAGTCACTGACTCCTGCAAGGACAAACTCTGTAATCCTCCTTAGTAGCTTTGGCTCCTTGCAGCACAGAAAGTCCATTCACTGATGTAGGAACTGGAAAACTTAGAGCTCCGTTCCTTCCTCCATTGAGCAGAACAAACACAGAAAAGAGAGCAGTTCTTCCTACAGTTCTCAGAAAGTCTGAGGGCACCAAAGAAAGGAGGGAAATGCAATCAATGTTGAATTATTTTACATTTCTTATATTTGATCAAAGATAGAACTTAATAAGCGTCCGTGGGAATTGTTGGGTGTAAATTCATTTAGGGAGTGTTGAACTGGACCTGTTCTTCTTGTAAAGTGTAACTTTTGTTGTTATTTGGTGCTTTACAGGGTGATGACTTGACTTCATTGCAGCTTTGACCTGAGCAGGTGTTCATCCACATCTCAGTAACAGGGGACACTTTATCACAGCAGTGGACAAACATCAGCATTCATCACCCAACAGCTCCTCTGATCAACAGAACAAGCTGAAGTATTCTGAGAAGGAGGGCATGGATCCCTCTACCTCTCACATGCTAAGCTAGCACTCTACCATTGGAGCTAAGTCCCCTTTTGAGCTTCCATTTGAGTTTTCTGTTCCCATCTCTATGGTAACGGTCAGTTTTACAGTCATGTAGTGAGTTGCTAAAAACCTCAAAATGATGCTTACATTTTTGTTGTGACAGTTGCTATGAAATCAAAAATGATACGACAGTGATGTAGTGAGAGTTGCTACTAACCTAAGAAATGATGCTACAGTGATGTAGTGAGAGTTGCTGCTAACCTGAAAATGATGCTAAAGTGATGTAATGAGAGTTGCTACTAACCTGAGAAATGATGCTACAGTGATGTAATGAGAGTTGCTACTATGCTAAAAAATAATGCTGACAGTCATGTAGTGAGAGTTGCTACTATCCTCAGAATGATGCTACAGTGATGTAGTAAGAGTTGCAAAAAATCTCAAAATGATGCTACAGTGATGTAGTAAGAGTTGCTACTAACCTGAAAATGAAGCTGTCAGTAATGTAGTGAGAGTTGCTACGAACCTCAAAATTATGCTACAGTACTGTAGTAAGAGTTACTAAAAATCTCAAATTGATGCTACAGTGATGTAGTAAGAGTTGCTACGAACCTCAAAATGATGCTCCAGTGATGTGGTGAGAGTTTCTTAAAATCTCAAAATGATGCGACAGTGATGTAGTGAGAGTTGATACTAATCTCAAAAAGATGCTGACAGTCATGTGGTTAGAGTTGCGAGTAACCTTACAGTAATGTAGTAAGTGTTTCGAACAACCTCAAAGTGATGCTGACAGTCATGTATTAAGAGTTGCTCCGAACCTTAAAATAAGGCAACAGTAATGTAGTAAGAGTTGCTACGAATATAAAAATAATGCGACAGTGATGTCAGAAGAATTGCTAATAAACTCAAATGATGCTAACAGTAATGTCATGATAGTTGCTATAAACTCAGAGTGATGCTGACAGTAATGTAGTAAGAGTTGATACTTACCTCCAAATTATGCAATAGTAATGTAGTAAGAGTTGCTACGAACCTCCAAATAATGCAACAGTGATGTCGGAAGAATTGCTAATGATCTCAAAATGATGCGACAGTGACGTAGTAATAATTGAAATGGACTCAAAATGATGCTAACTGTAATGTAGTGAAAGTTTCGAATAACCCCAAAGTGATGCTTACAGTAATGTAGTAAGAGCTGCTACGAACCTAAAAATAAAGTGACAGTGATGTCAGAAGAATTGCTAATGAACTCAAAATGATGCTAACAGTAATGTAGTGATAGTTGCTAATAAACTTAAAGTGATGATGACAGTAATCTAGTAAGTGTTTCGAACAAACTCAAAGTGATGCTGACAGTAATGTAGTCAGAGTTGTTACGAACCTTCAAATAATGCAACAGTAATGTAGTAAGAGTTGCTACCAACCTCAAAATAATGCGACAGTGATGTCGGAAGAATTGCTAATGATCTCAAAATGATGCGACAGTGATGTAGTAAGAATTGCTAATGAACTCAAAAAGATGCTAATAGTAATGTAGTGATAGTTGCTAATAAACTCAGTGATGCTTACAGCAATGTAGTAAGAGTTTCGAACAACCTCAAAGTGATGCTGACATTCATGTAGTAAGAGTTCCTACTGACCTCAAAACAATGTAATAGTAATGTAGTAAGAGTTGCTACAAACCTCTAAATAATGCGACACTGATGTCCGAAGAATTGCTAATTATCTCAAAACAATGCGACAGTGATGTAGTAAGAATTGGTAATGATCTCAAAATGATGCTACAGTGATGGAGTAAGAATTGCTAATGAACTCAAAATGATGCGACAGTGATGGAGTAAGAATTGCTAATGAACTCAAAATGATGCTAACAGTAATGGAGTGAAAGTTTCGAATAACCTCAAAATGATGCTGACAGTCATGCAGTAAGAGCTGCTAGTAACCTCAAAATAATGCAACAGTAATGTAGTAAGAGTTGCTACGAATATCAAAATAATGCGACAGTGATGTCTGAAGAATTGCTCATGAACTCAAAATGATGCCAAAAGTGATGTTGTGAAAGTTTCGAATAACCTCAAAGTGATGTTGACAGTCATGTGGTTCGAGTTGTGAGTAAGCTAAAAATGATGCTGACAGTAATGTAGTAAGAGTTGCTACGAACCTCAAAATAATGCGACAGTGATGTCGGAAGAATTGCTAATGATCTCAAAATGATGCTACAGTGATGGAGTAAGAATTGCTAATAAACTCAAAATGATGCGACAGTGATGGAGTAAGAATTGCTAATGAACTCAAAATGATGCTAACAGTAATGTAGTGAAAGTTTCGAATAACCTCAAAGTGATGCTGACAGTCATGTGGCTACAGTTGCGAGTAACCTAAAAATGATGCTGACAGTGATGTCGTAAGAATTGCTAATGAACTCAAAAAGATGCTAACAGTAACGTAGTGATAGTTGCTAATAAATTCAGTGATGCTTACAGTAATGTGGTAACTGTTTCAAACAACCTCAAAGTGATGCTGACAGTCATGTACTAAGTGTTGCTACGAACCTCAAAATAACGCGACAGTAATGTAGTAAAAGTTGCTACGAACCTCAAAATATTGTGACAGTGATTTCGGAAGAATCGCTAATGAACTCAAGATGATGCTAACAGTAATGTAGTGATAGTTGCTAAGAAACTCAGTGATGCTTACAGTAATGTAGTAAGAGTTTCGAACAAGCTCAAAGTGATGCTGACAGTCATTTAGTAAGAGTTGCTCATGAACTCAATTTAATGCTACAGTGATGTCGTGAGAATTGCTCAACAACTCAAAATGATGCGAACAGTAATGGAGTGAACGTTTCGAATAACCTCATAGTGATGCTGACAGTCATGTACTAAGAGTTGCTACGAACCTCAAAATAATGCTACAGTGATGTTGTAAGAATTGCGACGAACCTCAAAATAATGCTACAGTGATGTCGTGAGAATTGCTCATGAACTCAAAATGATGCTAACAGTAATGTAGTGATAGTTGCAAATAAACTCAAAGTTAAGCTGACAATAATGTAGTAAGAGTTGCTACGAACCTTAAAATAATGCAACAATAATGTAGTAAGAGTTGCTACGAACCTCAAAATATTGCGACAGTTATGTCGGAAGAACTGCTAATGATCTCAAAATGATGTGACAGTGATGAAGTAAGAATTGCTAATGAACTCAAAATGATGCTAACAGTAATGTAGTGATAGTTGCTAATCAAGTCAGTGATGCTTACAGTAATGTAGTAAGTGTTTCGAATAACCTCAAAGTGATGCTGACAGTCATGTAGCAAGAGTTGCTACGAACCTCAAAATAATAAGACAGTGATGTCGGAAGAATTGCAAATGATCTCAAAATGATGCGACAGTGATGTAGTAAGAATTGCTAATGAACTCAAAATGATGCGAACAGTAATGAAGTGAAACTTTCGAATAACCTCAAAGTGATGCTGACAGTCATGTCGTAAGTGTTGCTACAAACCTCAAAATAATGCGACAGTAATGTAGTAAAAGTTGCTACGAACCTCAAAATATTGCGACAGTGATGTCGGAAGAATTGCTAATGAATTCAAAATGATGCTAACAGTAATGTAGTGATAGTTGCTAATCAAGTCAGTGATGCTTACAGTAATGTAGTAAGTGTTTCGAACAACCTCAAAGTGATGCTGACAGTCATGTAGTAAGAGTTGCTACGAACCTCAAAATAATGCGACAGTGATGTCAGAAGAATTGCTAAAGATCTCAAAATGATGCGACAGTGATTTAGTAAGAATTGCTAATAAACTCAAAATGATGCTAACAGTAATGGAATGAAAGTTTCGAATAACCTCAAAGTGATGCTGACAGTCATGTAGTAAGAGTTTCTACGAACCTCATAATAATGCGACAGTGATGTCGGAAAAATTGCTAATGATCTCAAAATGATGCGACAGTGATGTAGTAAGAATTGCTAATGAACTCAAAAGGGTGCTAACAGTAATGGAGTGAAAGTTTCGAATAACGTCAAAGTGATGCTGAAAGTCATGTGGTTTGTGTTGCGAGGAAATAAAAAATGATGCTGACAGTGATGTCGTAAGAATTGCTATTGAACTCAAAACGATGCTAACAGTAATGTAGTGAAAGTTGCTAATCAACTCAGTGATGCTTACAGTAATGTAGTAAGAGTTTCGAACAACCTCAAAGTGATGCTGACAGTCATGTAGTAAGTGTTGCAACGAACCTTAAAATTATGCGACAGTAATATAATAAAAGGTGCTACGAACCTCAAAATATTGCGACAGTGATGTCGGAAGAATTGCTAATGATCTCAAAATGATGCGACAGTGATTTAGTAAGAATTGCCAATGAACTCAAAATGATGCTAACATTAATGGAGTGAAAGTTTCGAATAACCTCAAAGAGATGCTGACGGTCATGTCGTAAGAGTTGCTACGGACCTCAAAATAATGCGACAGTAATGTAGAAAAAGTTGCTACGAACCTCAAAAAAATGCGACAGTGATGTCAGAAGAATTGCTAATGATCTCAAATTGATGCTACTGTGATTTAGTAAGAAATGCTAATGAACTCAAAATGATGCTAACAGTAATGGAGTGAAAGTTTCGAGTAACCTCAAAGTGATGCTGAAAGTCATGTGGTTTGTGTTGCGAGGAAATAAAAAATGATGCTGACAGTGATGTCATAAGAATTGCTATTGAACTCAAAACGATGCTAACAGTAATGTAGTGATAGTTGCTAATCAACTCAGTGATGCTTACAGTAATGTAGTAAGAGTTTCGAACAACCTCAAAGTGATGCTGACAGTCATGTTGTAAGAGTTGCTACGAACCTAAAAAATAATGCGACAGTGATGTCAGAAGAATTGCTACGAACATCAAAATAATGCGACAGTGATGTCAGAAGAATTGCTAATGATCTCAAAATGATGCGACAGTGATGTAGTAAGAATTGCTTATGAACTCAAAATGATGCTAACAGTAATGGAGTGAAAGTTTCGAAGAACCTCAAAGTGATGCTGACAGTCATGTAGTAAGAGTTGCTACGAACCTCAAAATAATGCGACAGTGATGTCGGAAGAATTGCTAATGAACTCAAGATGATGCTAACCGTAATGTAGTGATAGTTGCTAATCAACTCAGTGATGCTAACAGTAATGTAGTAAGTGTTTCGAACACCTCAAAGTGATGCTGACAGTCATGCAGTAAGAGTTGCTATGAACCTCAAAATAATGCGACAGTGATGTCAGAAGAATTGCTAAAGATCTCAAAATGATGCGACAGTGATGTAGTAAGAATTGCAAATGAACTCAAAATGATGCTAACAGTAATGGAGTGAAAGTTTCGAATAACCTCAAAGTGATGCTGACGATCATGTGGTAGGAGTTGCTACGAACCTCAAAATAATGCGACAGTAATGTAGAAAAAGTTGCTAAGAAACCTAAAAATATTGCGACAGTGATGTCCGATGAATTGCTAAAGATCTCAAAATGATGCGACAGTGATTTAGTAAGAATTACTAATAAACTCAAAATGATGCTAACAGTAATGGAGTGAATGTTTCGAATAACCTCAAAGTGATGCTGACAGTCATGTAGTAAGAGTTAATACGAAACTCAAATATTGCGACAGTGATGTCGGAAGAATTGCTCATGAACTCAAAATGATGCTAACAGTAATGGAGTGAAAGTTTCGAATAACCTCAAAGTGATGCTGACAGTCATGTAGTAAGAGTTGCTACGAACCTCAAAATAACGCGACAGTAATGTAGTAAAAGTTGCTAGGAACCTCAAAATATTGTGACAGTGATGTCGGAAGAATCGCTAATGAACTCAAGATGATGCTAACAGTAATGGAGTGATAGTTGCTAAGAAACTCAGTGATGCTTACAGTAATGTAGTAAGAGTTTCGAACAAGCTCAAAGTGATGCTGACAGTCATTTAGTAAGAGTTGCTAATGAACTCAATTTAATGCTACAGTGATGTCGTGAGAATTGCTCAACAACTCAAAATGATGCGAACAGTAATGGAGTGAACGTTTCGAATAACCTCATAGTGATGCTGACAGTCATGTACTAAGAGTTGCTACGAACCTCAAAATAATGCTACAGTGATGTTGTAAGAATTGCGACGAACCTCAAAATAATGCTACAGTGATGTCGTGAGAATTGCTCATGAACTCAAAATGATGCTAACAGTAATGTAGTGATAGTTGCTAATAAACTCAAAGTTAAGCTGACAATAATGTAGTAAGAATTGCTACGAACCTTAAAATAATGCAACAATAATGTAGTAAGAGTTGCTACGAACCTCAAAATATTGCGACAGTTATGTCGGAAGAACTGCTAATGATCTCAAAATGATGTGACAGTGATGAAGTAAGAATTGCTAATGAACTCAAAATGATGCTAACAGTAATGTAGTGATAGTTGCTAATCAACTCAGTGATGCTTGCAGTAATGTAGTAAGTGTTTCGAATAACCTCAAAGTGATGCTGACAGTCATGTAGCAAGAGTTGCTACGAACCTCAAAATAATAAGACAGTGATGTCAGAAGGATTGCAAATGATCTCAAAATGATGCGACAGTGATGTAGTAAGAATTGCTAATGAACTCAAAATGATGCTAACAGTAATGAAGTGAAACTTTCGAATAACCTCAAAGTGATGCTGACAGTCATGTCGTAAGTGTTGCTACAAACCTCAAAATAATGTGACAGTAATGTAGTAAAAGTTGCTACGAACCTCAAAATATTGCGACAGTGATGTCGGAAGAATTGCTGATGAATTCAAAATGATGCTAACAGTAATGTAGTGATAGTTGCTAATCAAGTCAGTGATGCTAACAGTAATGTAGTAAGTGTTTCGAACAACCTCAAAGTGATGCTGTCAGTCATGTAGTAAGAGTTGCTACGAACATCAAAATAATGCGACAGTGATGTCAGAAGAATTGGTAATGATCTCAAAATGATGCTAACAGTAATGGAGTGAACGTTTCGAACAATCTCAAAGTGATGCTGAGAGTCATGTAGTAAGAGTTCCTACGAATCTTAAAATAATGCAACAGTGATGTCAGAAGAATTGCTAATGATCTCAAAATGATGCGAAAGTGATGTCGGAAGAATTGCTAATGAACTCAAAATGATGCTAAGATTAATGTAGTGAAAGTTTCGAATAACCTCAAAGTGATGCTGACAGTCATGTAGTAAGAGTTGCTACAAACCTTAAAATCATGCAGTAGTAAAGTAGTAAGAGTTGCTACTAACCTGAATTTAATGCGACAGTGATGTAAGAATTTCTATTAAACTCAAAATGATGCCAACAGTAATGTAGTGATAGTTGCTAATCAACTCAGTGATGCTTACAGTAATGTAGTAAGAGTTTCAAACAACCTCAAAGTGATGCTGACAGTAATTTAGTGATAGTTGAGAATCAACTCAGTGATGCTTACAGTAATGTAGTAAGAGTTGCTACGAACCTCAAAATAATGCGATGGTGATGTCGGAAGAATTGCTAATGAACTCAAGATGATGCTAACAGTAATGTAGTGGTAGTTGCTAATCAAGTCAGTGATGCTTACAGTAATGTAGTAAGTGTTTCGAACAATCTCAAAGTGATGCTGACAGTCATGTAGTAAGAGTTGCTAATGAACTCAATTGAATGCTACTGTGATGTCGTAAGAATTGCTAATGAACTCAAAATGATGCGACAGTGATGTGGTTTGAGTTGCGAGTAAATAAAAAATGAAGCTGACAGTGATGTCGTAAGAATTGATATTGAACTCAAAACGATGCTAACAGTAATGTAGTGATAGTTGCTAATCAACTCAGTGATGCTTTCAGTAATATAGCAAGAGTTTCGAACAACCTCAAAGTGATGCTGACAGTCATGTAGTAAGAGTTGCTACGAACCTCAAAATAATGCGACAGTGATGTCAGTAAGAATTGGTAATGAACTCAAAATGATGCTAACTGTAATGTAGTGATAGTTGCTAATCAACTCAGTGATGCTTACAGTAATGTATTAAGTGTTTCGAACAACCTCAAAGTGATGCTGACGGTCATGCAGTAAGAGTTACTACGAACCTCAAAATAATGCGACAGTGATGTCAAAAGAATTGCTTAAGATCTCAAAATGATGCGACAGTGATTTAGTAAGAATTGCTAATGAACTCAAAATGATGCTAACAGTAATGGAGTGAACGTTTCGAATAACCTCAAAGTGATGCTGACAGTCATGTAGTAAGAGTTTCTACGAACCTTGAAATAATGCAACAGTGATGTCAGAAGAATTGCTTATGATCTCAAAATGATGCGACAGTGATGTAGTAAGAGTTGCTAATGAACTCAATTGAATGCTACTGTGATGTCGTAAGAATTGCTAATGAACTCAAAATGATGCTAACAGTTATGTTAGTTAAGTTTCGAATAACCTCAAAGTGATGCAGACAGTCATGTAGTGATAGTTGCTAATAAACTCAAAGTGATTCTGACAGTAATGTAGTAAGAGTTGCTACGAACCTTTAAATAATGCAACAGTAATGTAGTAAGAGTTGCTACGAACATCAAAATATTGCGACAGTGATGTCAGATAAATTGCTAAAGATCTCAAAATGATGCGACAGTGATTTAGTAAGAATTGCTAATCAACTCAAAATGATGCTAACAGTAATGGAGTGAACGTTTCGAAAAACCTCAAAGTGATGCTGACAGTCATGTAGTAAGAGTTAATACGAACCTCAAAATATTGCGACAGTGATGTCGGAAGAATTGCTAATGATCTCAAAATGATGCGACAGTGATGTCGTAAGAATTGCTAATGAACTCAAGATGATGCTAACAGTAATGTAGTGATAATTGCTAATAAACTCAGTGATGCTTACAGTAATGTAGTAAGAGTTGCTACGAACCTCAAAATAATGCGACAGTAATGTAGTAAAAGTTGCTACGAACCTCAAAATATTGCGAAAGTGATGTCGGAAGAATTTCTAATGAACTCAAGATTATGCTAACAGTAATGTAGTGATAGTTGCTAATCAACACAGTGATGCTTACAGTAATGTAGTAAGTGTTTCGAACAACCTCAAAGTGATGCTGACAGTCATGTAGTAAGAGTTGCTACGAACCTAAAAAATAATGCGACAGTGATGTCAGAAGAATTGCTAATGATCTCAAAATGATGCAACAGTGATTTAGTAAGAATTGCTAATGAACTAAAAATGATGCTAACATTAATGGAGTGAAAGTTTCGAATAACCTCAAAGTGATGCTGACAGTCATGTGGTTTGAGTTGCGAGTAAATAAAAAATTATGCTGACAGTGATGTCGTAAGAACTGCTATTGAACTCAAAACGATGCTAACAGTAATGTAGTGATAGTTGCTAATCAACTCAGTGATGCTTACAGTAATGTAGTATGAGTTTTGAACAACCTCAAAGTGATGCTGAATGTCATGTAGTAAGAGTTGCTAATGAACTCAATTTAATGCTACTGTGATGTCGTAAGAATTGCTAATGAACTCAAAATCATGCTAACAGTAATGGAGTGAAAGTTTCGAATAATCTCAAACTGATGCTGACAGTCATGTAGTAAGAGTTGCTACGAACCTCAAAATAATGCGTCAGTAATGTAGTAAAAGTTTCTACGAACCTCAAAATATTGCGACAGTGATGTCGGAAGAATTTCTAATGAACTCAAGATGATGCAAACAGTAATGTAGTGATAGTTGCTAATCAACTCAATGATGCTTACAGTAATGTAGTAAGAGTTGCTACGAACCTCAAAATAATGCGACGGTTATGTCAGAAGAATTGCAAAAGATCTCAAAATGATGCTAACAGTAATGGAGTGAACGTTTCGAATAAACTCAAAGTGATGCTGACAGTCATGTAGTAAGAGTTTCTACGAACCTCAAAATAATGCAACAGTGATGTCGGAAGAATTGCTAATGATCTCAAAATGATGCGACAGTGATGTAGTCAGAATTGCTAATGAACTCAAAATGATGCTAACAGTAATGGAGTGAAAGTTTCGAATAACCTCAAAGTGATGCTGACAGTCATGTGGTTTGAGTTGCGAGTAAATAAAAAATTATGCTGACAGTGATGTCGTAAGAATTGCTATTGAACTCAAAACGATGCTAACACTAATGTAGTGATAGCTGCTAAACAACTCAGTGATGCTTACAGTAATGTAATAAGAGTTTCGAACAACCTCAAAATGATGCTAACAGTAATGAAGTGAAAGTTGCTAATAAACTCAAAGTGATGCTGACAGTAATGTAGTAAGAGTTGCTACGAACATTAAAATAATGCGACAGTGATGTCAGAAGAACTGCTACTGATCTCAAAATGATGCGACAGTGATGTAGTAAGAATTGCTAATGAACTCAAAATGATGCTAACAGTAATGGAGTGAAAGTTTCGAATAACCTCAAAGTGATGCTGACAGTCATGTAGTAAGTGTTGCAACGAACCTCAAAATAATGCGTCAGTAATGTAGTAAGAGTTGCTACGAATCTCAAAATAATGCGAAAGTGATGTCAGAAGAATTGCTAATGATCTCAAAATGATGCGACAGTGATGTAGTAAGAATTGCTAATGAACTCAAAATGATGCTCACAGTAATGGAGTGAAAGTTTCGAATAACCTCAAAGTGATGCTGACAGTCATGTAGTAAGTGTTGCAACGAACCTCAAAATAATGCGTCAGTAATGTAGTAAAAGTTGCTACGAACCTCAAAATATTGCGACAGTGATGTCGGAAGAATTTCTAATGAACTCAAGATGATGCTAACAGTAATGTAGTGATAGTTGCTAATCAACTCAGTGATGCTTACAGTAATGTAGTAAGTGTTTCGAATAACCTCAAAGTGATGCTGACAGTCATGTAGTAAGAGTTGCTACGAACCTAAAAAATAATGCGACAGTGATGTCAGAAGAATTGCTAATGATCTCAAAATGATGCGACAGTGATGTAGTAAAAATTGCTAATGAACTCAAAATGATGCTAACAGTAATGGAGTGAAAGTTTCGAATAACCTCAAAGTGATGCTGACAGTCATGTGGTTTGAGTTGCGAGTAAATAAAAAATTATGCTGACAGTGATGTCGTAAGAATTGCTATTGAACTCAAAACGATGCTAACACTAATGTAGTGATAGCTGCTAATCAACTCAGTGATGCTTACAGTAATGTAGTAAGAGTTTCGAACAACCTCAAAGTGATGCTGACAGTCATGTAGTAAGAGTTGCTACAAACCTCAAAATAATGCGACAGTGATGTCAGAAGAATTGCTAAAGATCTCAAAATGATGCGACAGTGATTTAGTAAGAATTGCTAATGAACTCAAAATGATGCTAACAGTAATGAAGTGAAAGTTGCTAATAAACTCAAAGTGATGCTGACAGTAATGTAGTAAGAGTTGCTACGAACATTAAAATAATGCGACAGTGATGTCAGAAGAACTGCTACTGATCTCAAAATGATGCGACAGTGATGTAGTAAGAATTGCTAATGAACTCAAAATGATGCTAACAGTAATGGAGTGAAAGTTTCGAATCACCTCAAAGTGATGCTGACGGTCATGTAGTAAGAGTTACTATGAACCTCAAAAAAATGCGACAGTGATGTCAGAAGAATTGCTAATGATCTCAAAATGATGCTACAGTGATTTAGTAAGAATTGCTATAAACTCAAGATGATGCGAACAGTCATGTAGTGATAGTTGCTAATAAACTCAGTAATGCTTACAGTAATGTTGTAAGAGTTTCGAACAACCTCAAAGTGACGCTGACAGTCATGTAGTAAGTGTTTCGAACAACTTCAAAGTGATGCTGACAGTCATGTACTAAGAGTTGCAAATGAACTCAATTTAATGCTACTGTGATGTCGTAAGAATTGCTAATTAACTCAAAATGATGCTAACAGTAATGTACTCAGTGTTTCGAACAACCTCAAAGTGATGCTGACAGTCATGCAGTAAGAGTTGCTACGAACCTCAAAATAATGCTAAAGTGATGTCAGAAGAATTGCTAAAGATCTCAAAATGATGCGACAGTGATTTTGTAAGAATTGCTAATGAACTCAAAATGATGCTAACAGTAATGGAGTGAACATTTCGAACAACCTCAAAGTGATGCTGACAGTCATGTAGTAAGAGTTGCTACGAACCTAAAAAATAATGCGACAGTGATGTCAGAAGAATTGCTAATGATCTCAAAATGATGCTACAGTGATTTAGTAAGAATTGCAAATGAACTCAAAATGATGCTAACAGTAATGGAGTGAAAGTTTTGAATAACCTCAAAGTGATACTGACGGTCATGTAGTAAGAGTTGCTACGAACCTCAAAATTATGCGACAGTAATGTAGATAAAGTTGCTACGAACCTCAAAATATTGCGACAGTGATGTCAGATGAATTGCTAAAGATCTCAAAATGATGCGACAGTGATTTAGTAAGAATTGCTAATAACCTCAAAATGATGCTAACAGTAATGGAGCGAACGTTTCGAAGAACCTCAAAGTGATGCTGACAGTAATGTAGTAAGAGTTGCTACGAACCTCAAAAAAATGCAACAGTGATGTCAGAAGAATTGCTTATGATCTCAAAATGATGCTACAATGATTTAGTAAGAATTGCTAATGAACTCAAAATGATGCTAACATTAATGGAGTGAAAGTTTTGAATAACCTCAAAGTGATGCTGACAGTCATGTAGTAAGAGTTAATACGAAACTCAAATATTGCGACAGTGATGTCGGAAGAATTGCTAATGATCTCAAAATGATGCGACAGTGATTTAGTAAGAATTGCTAATGAACTCAAAATGATGCTAACATTAATGGAGTGAAAGTTGCTAATAAACTCGAAGTGATGCTGACAGGAATGCAGTCAGAGTTGCTACGAACCTTTAAATAATGCAACAGTAATGTAGTAAGAGTTGCTACGAACATCAAAATAATGCGACAGTGATGCCAGAAGAATTACTAATGACCTCAAAATGATGCAACAGTGATGTAGTAAGAATTGCTTATGAACTCAAAATGATGCTAACAGTAATGGAGTGAAAGTTTCGAATGACCTCAAAGTGATGCTGACGGTCATGTACTAAGAGTTGCTACGAACCTAAAAATAATGCGACAGTAATGTAGAAAAAGTTGCTACGAACCTCAAAATATTGCGACAGTGATGTCAGATGAATTGCTAATGATCTCAAAATGATGCGACAGTGATTTAGTAAGAATTGCTAATAAACGCAAAATGATGCTAACAGTAATGGAGTGAACGTTTGGAACAACCTCAAAGTGATGCTGACACTAATGTAGTAAGATTTGCTACGAACCTCAAAAAAATGCGACAGTGATGTCAGAAGAATTGCTAATGATCTCAAAATGATGCTACAGTGATGTCGTAAGAATTGCACATGAACTCAAGATGATGCTAACAGTAATGTAGTGAAAGTTGCTAATAAACTCAGTGATGCTTACAGTAATGTAGTAAGAGTTTCGAACAACCTCAAAGTGATGCTGACAGTCATGTAGTAAGTGTTTCGAACAACTTCAAAGTGATGCTGAAAGTCATGTAGTAAGAGTTGCTACTGAACTCAATTTAATGTGACTGTGATGTCGTAAGAATTGCTAATGAACTCAAAATTATGCTAACAGTAATGGAGTGAAAGTTGCTAATAAACTCAAAGTGATGCTGACAGTAATGTAGTAAGTGTTTCGAACAAACTCAAAGTGATGCTGACAGACATGTTGTAAGAGTTGCAACGAACCGCAAAATGATGCGACAGTGATGGAGTAAGAATTGCAAATAAACTCAAAATGATGCTAACAGTAATGTAGTGAAAGTTTCAAATAACCTCAAAGTGATGCTGACAGTCATGTGGTTTGAGTTGCGAGCAACCTAAAAATGATGCTGACCGTGATGTCGGAAGAATTGCTCATGATCTCAAAATGATGCGACAATGATGTCGTAAGAATTGCTAATGAACTCAAAATGATGGTAACAGTAATGTAGTGAAAGTTGCCAATAAACTCAAAGTGTACTGACAGTCATGTAGGAAGAGTTGCTACGAACCTTAAAACAATGCAACAGTAATGTAGTAAGAGTTACTACGAACTTCAAAATGATGTGACAGTGATGTAGTAAGAATTGCTAATGATCTCAAATTGATGCGACAGTGATGGAGTAAGAATTGCTAATGAACTCAAAATGATGCCAAAAGTGATGTTGTGAAAGTTTCGAATAACCTCAAATTTATGGTGACAGTCATGTAGAAGGAATTGCTATTAAACTCAAAATGATGCTAAAAGTAACGTAGTGATAATTGCTCATAAACTCAAAATGATGCTAACAGTAATGGAGTGAGTGTTTCGAACAACCTCAAAGTGATGCTGACAGTCATGTAGAAAGAGTTTCTACGAACCTCAAAATAATGCAACAGTGATGTCAGAAGAATTGCTCATGATCTCAAAATGATGCGACAGTGATATAGTAAGAATTGCTAATGAACTCAAAATGATGCTAACAGTAATGGAGTGAAAGTTTCGAACAACCTCAAAGTGATGCTGACAGTCATGTAGTAAGAGTTGCTACGAACCTCAAAATAATGCGACAGTGATGTCGGAAGAATTGCTCATGATCTCAAAATGATGCGACAGTGATGTAGTAAGAATTGCTAATGAACTCAAAATGATGCTAACAGTAATGGAGTGAAAGTTTCGAATAACCTCAAAGTGATGCTGACAGTAATGTAGTAAGAGTTGCTACTAACCTCAAAATAATGCAACAGTAATGTAGTAAGAGTTGCTACGAACCTCCGAATAATGCGACAGTGATGTCGGAAGAATTACTAATGATCTCAAAATGATGCGACAGTGATGTAGTAAGAATTGCTAATGAACTCAAAATGATGCTAACAGTAATGGAGTGAAAGTTTCGAATAACCTCAGAGTGATGCTGACAGTCATGTAGGAAGAGTTGCTACGAACCTCAAAATAATGCGACAGTTATTTCGGAAGAATTGCTAATAAACTCTAAATGATGCTGACGGTATTGGAGGAAGAGTTGAAACTAACCTCAAAATGATGCTAAAGTTATGTCGTAAGAATTGCTATTAAACTCAAAATGATGCGAACATTCATGGAGTCAAAGTTGCTAATAACCTCAAAGTGATGCTGACAGTCATGTGGTTAGAGATGCGAGTAACCTAAAAATGGTGCTGACGGTAATGTAGTAAGAGTTGCTAATAACCTCAAAATAATGCTACAGTGATGTCGTAAGAATTGCTAATGATCTCAAAATGATGCGACAGTGATGGAGTAAGAATTGCTAATGAACTCAAAATGATGCCAAAAGTGATGTTGTGAAAGTTCCGAATAACCTCAAAGTGATGCTGACAGTCATGTGGTAAGAATTGCTATTAAACTCAAAATGATGCTAACAGTAATGTAGTGATAATTGCTCATAAACTCAGTGATGTTCACAGTAATGGAGTGAAAGTTTCGAATAACCTCAAAGTGATGCTGACAGTCATGTAGTAAGTGTAGCTACGAACCTCAAAATAATGCGACAGTGATGTCAGAAGAATTGCTAAAGATCTCAAAATGATGCGACAGTGATTTAGTAAGAATTGCTAATGAACTCAAAATGATGCTAACAATAATGTAGTGAAAGTTTCAAACAACCTCAAAGTGATGCCGACAGTCATGTAGTAAGAGTTGCTACGAACCTCCAAATAATGCGACAGTGATGTCGTAAGAATTGCTAATGATCCCAAAATGATGCTAACAGTAATGTAGTGATAGTTGCAAATAAACTAAAAGTGATGCTGACAGTCATGTAGTAAGAGTTGCTACGAACCTCCAAATAATGCGACAGTGATGTCGGAAGAATTTCTAATGAACTCAAAATGATGCTGACGGTGATGTAGTGATAATTGCGAGTAACCTAAAAATGATGCTAACAGTAATCTACTAAGAGCTGCTAATAACCTCGAAATGATGCTTACAGAAATGTAGTACGAGTTGAAACTAGAACAACAAACTGTCCTCTGATGGTTGGACAGGTTGGTTTTGTCCGTCCTCTCACTCATCATTAAAAGCCCTTATTACTCATCATTCATCCAATCTGACACTCACGTCTGCAGTGAGGAATCCCCAGCAACCCGCGGCCCACATGGAGCAATCTTGGCCAATCACGTGGGGCCTGCAGCGGCACCGACCACCAAATGACTCGCAGGTGTCACTCTCAGCTCCAACCTCATGGCAGGCACAAGGCAGGGCGCCGTTGTTGAAGAGAGCCCAAGAGACACAGCTGAGCTGAGACAGAATGGAGACCAAGGACAGGAGGGACGACAGAGAAAAAGGAAACGTTAGCGAGACATTTTAGGAAAATTAGTTTAGTGGGGAAACGGTTCTTAGCCAAACTTGCTAAATGGAAGGAAAACAAAAAACAAAGATCTGAAAAAGAAAATTTGCACAAAGTGAAACCCTGCAAGAGAAAGTAAATCAAGAACTAAATATTCTTGAGGCTCAGGTCTTTAGTTCCAATGCTTGTAAATGACATCTGAATGCATTCACAACCCAAATCTGAGCAGACAGAAGCGTCCCAGTCAGGCCCAGTTTAGTTCCTCTAGAACATTCAGGGATACAGAACATGGACCAACTCAGGCTGAGAGACACCGACTTGACATGAAAGCTGTTGAGGCCACAGTTGCTGATGAAGTGGTCAGATTTCTCCAGTGGTTCTTGGTTCAGGGAGCTGGAGCTGGAGCTGCTCTCAGGCACCACCAGGACGTAATCCTGGAGAGACAGAAGGAAGAAGTCCAGGCCTGACAGAGGAGAAGGAGGCACAGAGTAGTAACAGCAGATACGTGTGGGGAAAGGGAGAGGGTATCAGTCCAGCAGAGGAGCAGGAAACCTACCACCACAGGGCTCTGCCTGCAGGAACCTGCAGGTGAGGAGGACCTGAGCCCCCTTAATTGTTAATGAACTCAAAATGATGCTAACAGTGATAATAGTGAAAGAATTGTCGGAAGAATTGTTAATGAATTCAAAAATGAATGAAGGATGAGAGCGATGTTCAATGGTACATGTTTTCTTTCCTGAACCGCCGATGTTTCCAATCACGAATCTCAGTCATGAGATTTGAACATCATGGAGGAGTTCAAAAGTGTCAAACTGGGCCGGTCTCCATTTTATGAGTCCGGAGACCGAGGATAAAACTACAAGTCCCTGGTTCAGATTTGACTCGTCTGAATCCAAACACAGCAGCGTTCTTCCACCAGGCCAGATGAGTTGATCATGATAACAAGATATCTTCATGCTACTACAACACACAAACTCATCACCAGAAAAGACTTCATGGTGGAACAACAAATCTCCTCCCAATGGGAAAAACATTGAGTTGAACAATCAACTTCTCCATGATGACATGGAGAGCTTGGCAGCAGCAGCAGGCTTCCATTGGGGGCTGATATGCCAGCTCCACTTAGCCTTCTTTGGAATGGTTTCACCTGGAGTGATGCTGTTATTGAGACCTTTTATCTGGAACAACACCACCTGCATGGAGACTGAGGACTTCAACAGATGCAGATGTTGACCCAGAATAAATCTAAATATTCCAGATGTGTTAAATCAATCCAGCAGCAGTGGTGGGAGCGTCGTAAACTCACTCACTCAGCAGCCGTCAGCCTCCGTACCTGCACGGAGTCCAGCCTGATGTGGTCTCTGTTGTCTGCTCCCAGAGGTGGTCTGTCACCTCTGAACCAGGGGGCTCATCTCTCTGGTGGGAGGTCAGTGGAGGAGCTGCAGCGGGGGAGGCCAGGATGGGCTCCTGTAGGAGGAGCTCTGGCCCTCCTTCAGCACCAGCCAGTGGGAGGGAGTTTGGAAACGTGAGGGGACACAGGAGGAGCTACAGGGGGAGGGAAGGTGGATCAGAACCATTCTCAAAAGAGCGCTGAGGGGACACAGGAGGAGCTACAGGGGGAGGGAAGGTGGATCAGAACCCTTCTAACAAGAGCGCTGAGGGGACACAGGAGGAGCTACAGGGGGAGGGAAGGTGGATCAGAACCCTTCTAACAAGAGCGCTGAGGGGACACAGGAGGAGCTACAGGGGGAGGGAAGGTGGATCAGAACCCTTCTAACAAGAGCGCTGAGGGGACACAGGAGGAGCTACAGGGGGAGGGAAGGTGGATCAGAACCGTTCTGACAAGAACGCTGAGGGGACACAGGAGGAGCTACAGGAGGATGGAAGGTGGATCAGAACCGTTCTAACAAGAGCGCTGAGGGGACACAGGAGGAGCTACAGGGGGAGGGAAGGTGGATCAGAACCCTTCTAACAAGAGCGCTGAGGGGACACAGGAGGAGCTACAGGGGGGAGGGAAGGTGGATCAGAACCGTTCTAACAAGAGCCTGAGGGGACACAGGAGGAGCTACAGGGGGAGGGAAGGTGGATCAGAACCATTCTAACAAGAGCGCTGAGGGGACACAGGAGGAGCTACAGGGGGAGGGAAGGTGGATCAGAACGGTTCTTACAAGAGCGCTGTCCCACTAATGTTCCTCACCAGAATCCTCCTGTCAGGGGGGAACCGTCCATGGGTGCTGATGCAGCGGACTGAAGGTTCAACGTAGTCCATGCTGAACTGGTCTTTAGGCACCAGGTGGACTTTGTGCTAAAAACAGCAGAAAAAAAAGACAAAAGGGGAGAATTTTAACAAAAGTATGCAAATGAGCTGAAGATCAAAATACAAAAAGTAAATCAAGGTTTTTTTCAAATGATTGCCAGCTATTTAGCTAAGAGAAGGACAAATGTCAATCAAGATGTCAGAATGGAACGATCCCACTGGCTTCTGGTCAAGGGAACCATGGAGATGCTAACTTCCTGTTGGACTATCAGGGTGTCTCATCCCTGACATGCTAACTTCCTGTTGGACGATAAGCGTGTCTCATCCCTGACATGCTAACTTCCTGTTGGACGATAAGCGTGTCTCATCCCTGACATGCTAACTTCCTGTTGGACGATAAGCGTGTCTCATCCCTGACATGCTAACTTCCTGTTGGACGATAAGGGTGTCTCATCCCTGACATGCTAACTTCCTTTTGGACTATGAGGGTGTCTCATCCCTGACATGCTAACTTCCTGTTGGACTATGAGGGTGTCTCATCCCTGACATGCTAACTTCCTGTTGGACTATAAAGGTGTCTCATCCCTGACATGCTAACTTCCTGTTGGACTATAAAGCCTGATTTAAGCCTGATTTATGCTTCTGTGTCGAGTAGTATTCGTACCTACGCCGTCGACGCAGACCGTACGCCGTAGCCTGAAACGCGCCTCCAAAAAATCCTGCTTACTCATCGCGTCGACGCGTGGTGACGTCACCGTCGAGGGCTGTGATTGGTCCGCTCAGAACGTTTTTTCCGGTTCAGTCGCAGCACAACACCGCCATTTTCAAAGTTTCTGTGGTAAAAGCTCCAAGAAAAAAAAGACCAAGCCGAAGAGAGGATTATCGAGGAGGTGCTCAAGTACGACCACCTCTACAACTCCTCTTCGCGGCACTACAAAGACTGACAAATGGCCAACAATTGTTGTCTGTGACCGGAGGAAAACCAAGGAATCCGACAAGAGCCCCGTAAACAATACAAAGACAAAGCCACACCCCCTAGCGGCTTGGCGGTGAATTGCAGAGCAACGCGTTCCCTCGACGCAGAATAAACCAGGCTTTTCAGTCGCACCTGTTTTACGCCCCCATGCCAGATAAGGACCCCCATCGGGCTGTGCCACCCTGGAGGGAGCGCGTCTCACAGTCAGTCAGCGGAACCATGCGGATCCGGGCCGGAGCTGTGGGAAGGAGCGCCAATTGTATCGGGTTGTTGTTTTCTGGACTGCAGCAGAACAGGAGCAGCCGGGACTGGAATGTAGAAGTAGGTTATCTTGAAGTTGACTCAGTTATGGTGAACGATATTGTGGTGCAACACTTTAATGAGCTTTAAGGCAAACATATTTCATGAGGAAACAACGCCGGAATTGGACGGATTTCAGCGGCACACAACAACGTATCCGATACACCTCATTGGAAACCTGGTGGTCTAAGACTAAGAAACACCAGTCACCATGAAGAAAGGAACTTTTAGCTGAGTACTCATGTTCTTTTCTGCAGGTTGAATGTCGCACTTGTTGGACAGAAGCGTCTCATCTCAACAAAAGCACCTCTTCAGTGCTGAGGCATGATGGGGCCAGGCATGAGAATGAAGTCCCAGATCCACCAGGATGAACTCAGGTATACAGCCACTCTCCAACTGACTCACAGTTGCTTCATTGATCATTAATTCCTATTCATTTCTTCTCTCCTTCATCTTTAACCATCCAGCTTCCAGGAAGCAGATGCTGGATTAGGCTCTGCTGAATTTCATCCTGAAGGACTGCCAGCCCCTCAGCACTGTTGAGAGGGAAGGGTTCAGGGAACTGGTTCAGGTCCTTGAGCCTCATATGTTTGGAACCAGAAAGGTTTGTGTGGAAATGATCTAAAGCAGTCGTTGATATCTCCAGTTTATTTCATCTTTAATTTCAATGTATTGATTTACTCTGGGTGTCATTTTCAGACCATCAAACAAACGGTGGCCAAAAAGTACCAGGAGGAACGGGAAGGAGTGAAAAAGGAAGTCCAGCTGCCATGTGGACATCTGTGGACATGGAGGCTCCCTTGGCTCTGACCTGTCACTGCATTAGTGAGAATGAATGTGTTGGGAGTGCAAGACTTTCCACAAAGTCACACTGCATCATTTTGAGGTTCGTAGCAACTCTTACTGCATCACTGTAGCTTCATTTTGAGGTCAACAGAAAGTCTTACTACATTACTGTCAACATCATTTTTAGGTTAGTAGCAACTCTCATTACATCACTTTAGAATCATTTTGACATTAGTAGCAACTCTCATTACATCACTTTAGCATTTTTTGAAATTAATACCAACTCTCACCACATCACTTTAGCATCATTTCGTAGGTTACTAGAAACTCTCATTACATCATCTTAGCATCATTTTGAGATGATTAGCAACTCTCATCACATCACTGTAGCATCATTTCTTAGGTTAGTAGCAACTCTCACGACATCACTGTCAACATCATTTTGAGGTCAGTCGCAACTCTCACTACATCACTGTGAGGAGCAACTCTCACCACATTACTTTCGCATTATTTTAAGGTTTTTAGGAACTCTCATTATATCACTTTTAGCATCATTTTGAGGTTTTTAGCAACTCTCACCACATCACTGTAGCATCATTTTGTAATTAATAGCAACTCTCATTACATCACTGTAGCATCATTTCTTGGGTTAGGAGCAACTCTTATTAAGTCACTGTAGCATCATTTTAAGATGATGAGCAACTCTCATCACATAAATGAAGAATAATTTCTTAGGTTAGTAGAAACTCTCATTGCATCACTTCAGCATCGTTTTGAGATGATTAGCAACTCATCACATCACTGCAGTACCCTTTCTTAGGTAAGTAGCAACTCTCACTACATCACTGTAGCATCATTTCTTAGGTTAGAAGAAACTCTCATTACATCACTGGCATCATTCTGAGATTGGATTGCAACTCTCATTACATCACTTTAGCATCATTTTGACATTAGTAGCAACTCTCACTACATCAATTCAGCATTATTTTGAGGTTCGTAGCAACTCTCACGACATGACTAGCATCATTTTGAGGTTTTAATCAACTCTCATGACATCACTTTAGCATCATTTTGAGATTAGTAGCAAGTCTCACTACATCACTGTAGCATCATTTCTTAGGTTCGTAGCAACTGTCATTACATCACTTTAGGATCATTTTTAGATTAGTAGCAACTCTCACCACATCACTGTAGCATCATTTCTTAGGTTAGTAGCAACTCTCATGAAGTCACTGTAGCATCATTTTGAGGTTCGTAGCAACTCTCACTACATCACTTTAGCATCATTTTTAGATTAGTAGCAACTCTCACGACATCACTGTAGCATCATTTCTTTGGTTAGTAGCAACTCTCATGAAGTCACTGTAGCATCATTTTGAGGTTCGTAGCAACTCCCACTACATAACTTTAGCATCATTTTTAGATTAGTAGCAACTCTCACTACATCACTGTAGCATCATTTCTTTGGTTAGTAGCAACTCTCATTACATCACTTTAGGATCATTTTGAGATTAGTAGCAACTCTCACCACATCACTGTAGTATCATTTCTTTGTTTAGTCGCAACTCTCACTGCATCACTGTAGCATCATTTCTTAGGTTCGTAGCAATTGTCATTACATTACTGTAGCATCATTTCTTAGGTTAGTAGCAACTCTCATTACATCACTGTGGCATCATTTTGAGGTTAGTATCAACTCTTACTACCAGACTGTAGCATCATTTTTAGGTTAGTAGCAATTTATTACATCACTGTAGCATCATTTCTTAGGTTAGGAGCAACTCTCATTAAGTCACTGTGGCATCATTTTGAGGTTCGTAGCATCTCTCACCACATCACTGTAGCATCATTTCTTAGGTTTGAAGCAACTCTCATGACATCACTTTAGCATAATTTTGAAATTCTTAGCAACTCTCATTACATCACTTTAGCATCATTTTGAGATGATTAGCAACTCTCATTACATCACTTTAGCATAATTTTGAAATTCTTAACAACTCTCATTACATCACTTTAGCATCATTTTGAGATGATTAGCAACTCTCATCACATAACTGTAGCATCCTTTCTTAGGTTAGTAGCAACCCTCACTACATCACTGTCAACATCATTTTGAGGTCAGTAGCAACTCTCACTACATCACTGTAGCATCATTTCTTCGGTTCGTAGCAACTCTCATTACATCACTTCAGCATCATTATGAGGTTCGTAGCAACTCTCACTACATCACTGTAGCATCATTTCTTAGGTTAGTAGCAACTCTCATTTCATCACTGTAGCATCATTTCTTTGTTTAGTAGCAACTCTCACTACATCACTGGAGCATCATTTCTTAGATTCGTAGCAACTGTCATTACATTACTGTAGCATCATTTATTAGGTTCTTCGCAACTCTCACTCCATCACTGTCGCATTATTTTGAGAGTTTTAGCAAATCTTACTACATGACTGTCAGCATCATTTTGAGCATCATAGTAACTCTCACTACATTACTGTAGCATCATTTCTTAGGTTAGTAGCAACTCTCATGACATCACTTAAGCATCGTTTTGAGATGAGTAGCAACTCTCACTACATCACTGTAGCATCATTTCTTTGGTGAGTAGCAACTCTCACTACATGACTGTAGCATCATTTCTTAGGTTCGTAGCAACTGTCATTACATGACTTTCGCATCATTTCTTTGGTTAGTAGCAACTCTCACTACATCACTGTAGCATCATTTCTTAGGTTAGTAGCAACTCTCATTACATCACTTTAGCATCATTTTGAGATGAGTAGAACTCTCACTACATCACTGTCAGCATCATTTTGAGGTTTTAAGTAACTCACTGCATTACTGTCAGCATCATTTTGAGCATAGTGGCAACTCTCACCACATCACTGTAGCATCATTTCTTAGGTTAGTAGCAACTCTCAATACATCACCTTAGCATCATTTTGAGATGAGTAGCAACTCTCACTTCATCACTGTAGCATCATTATGAGGTTAGTAGCAACTCTCATTACATCACTTCAGCATCATTATGAGGTTCGTAGCAACTCTCACTACATTACTATAGCATCATTTCTTCGGTTCGTAGCAACTCTCACGACATCACTGTAGCATCATTTTCTGAGGTTAGGAGCAACTCTCATGAAGTCACTGTAGCATCATTTTGAGGTTCGTAGCAACTCTCACTACATCACTTTAGCATCATTTTTAGATTAGTAGCAACTCTCACTACATCACTGTCGCATCATTTCTTTGGTTAGTAGCAACTCTCATTACATCACTTTAGGATCATTTTTAGATTAGTAGCAACTCTCACCACATCACTGTAGTATCATTTCTTAGGTTAGTAGCAACTCTCATTACATCACTGTAGCATCATTTTGAGTTTTTAAGTAACTCTCACTGCATTACTGTCAGCATCATTTTTAGCATAGTGGCAACTCTCACCACATCACTTTAGCATCATTTCTTAGGTTAGTAGCAACTCTCATTACATCACCTTAGCATCATTTTGAGATGAGTAGCAACTCTCACTACATCACTGTAGCATCATTTCTTTGTTTAGTGGCAACTCTCACTGCATCACTGTAGCATCATTTCTTAGGTTCGTAGCAACTGTCATTACATTACTGTAGCATCATTTCTTAGGTTAGTAGCAACTCTCATTACATCACTGTGGCATCATTTTGAGATGAGTAGCAACTCTCACGACATCACTGCAGCCTTATTTTGAGGTAAGCAGAAATTCTCAGTACATTACTGTTAGCATCATTTTGAGGTTAGTAGCAACTCTCACTACATGACTGTAGCATCATTTTTAGGTTAGTAGCAATTTATTACATCACTGTAGCATCATTTCTTAGGTTAGGAGCAACTCTAATTAAGTCACTGTGGCATCATTTTGAGGTTCGTAGCATCTCTCACCACATCACTGTAGCATCATTTCTTAGGTTTGAAGCAACTCTCATTACATCACTTTAGCATAATTTTGAAATTCTTAACAACTCTCATTACATCACTTTAGCATCATTTTGAGATGATTAGCAACTCTCATCACATCACTGTAGCATCCTGTCTTAGGTTAGTAGCAACCCTCACTACATCACTGTCAACATCATTTTGAGGTCAGTAGCAACTCTCACTACATCACTGTCAGCATCATTTTGAGGTTTTAAGTAACTCACTGCATTACTGTCAGCATCATTTTGAGCATAGTGGCAACTCTCACCACATCACTGTAGCATCATTTCTTAGGTTAGTAGCAACTCTCAATACATCACCTTAGCATCATTTTGAGATGAGTAGCAACTCTCACTTCATCACT
The DNA here is from genome assembly GCF_037954235.1 of Aulostomus chinensis. NCBI lineage: Eukaryota > Metazoa > Chordata > Actinopteri > Syngnathiformes > Aulostomidae > Aulostomus > Aulostomus chinensis. The sequence continues at coordinate 50,296,683 of NC_141320.1, read as the reverse complement.
GTAGCATCATTTCTTAGGTTAGTAGCAACCCTCACTACATCACTGTCAACATCATTTTGAGGTCAGTAGCAACTCTCACTACATCACTGTAGCATCATTTCTTCGGTTCGTAGCAACTCTCATTACATCACTCTAGCATCATTATGAGGTTAGTAGCAACTCTCATTACATCACTTCAGCATCATTATGAGGTTCGTAGCAACTCTCACTACATTACTATAGCATCATTTCTTCGGTTCGTAGCAACTCTCACGACATCACTGTAGCATCATTTTCTGAGGTTAGGAGCAACTCTCATGAAGTCACTGTAGCATCATTTTGAGGTTCGTAGCAACTCTCACTACATCACTTTAGCATCATTTTTAGATTAGTAGCAACTCTCACTACATCACTGTCGCATCATTTCTTTGGTTAGTAGCAACTCTCATTACATCACTTTAGGATCATTTTTAGATTAGTAGCAACTCTCACCACATCACTGTAGTATCATTTCTTAGGTTAGTAGCAACTCTCATTACATCACTGTAGCATCATTTTGAGTTTTTAAGTAACTCTCACTGCATTACTGTCAGCATCATTTTTAGCATAGTGGCAACTCTCACCACATCACTTTAGCATCATTTCTTAGGTTAGTAGCAACTCTCATTACATCACCTTAGCATCATTTTGAGATGAGTAGCAACTCTCACTACATCACTGTAGCATCATTTCTTTGTTTAGTGGCAACTCTCACTGCATCACTGTAGCATCATTTCTTAGGTTCGTAGCAACTGTCATTACATTACTGTAGCATCATTTCTTAGGTTAGCAGCAACTCTCATTACATCACTGTGGCATCATTTTGAGATGAGTAGCAACTCTCACGACATCACTGCAGCCTTATTTTGAGGTAAGCAGAAATTCTCAGTACATTACTGTTAGCATCATTTTGAGGTTAGTAGCAACTCTCACTACATGACTGTAGCATCATTTTTAGGTTAGTAGCAATTTATTACATCACTGTAGCATCATTTCTTAGGTTAGGAGTAACTCTAATTAAGTCACTGTGGCATCATTTTGAGGTTCGTAGCATCTCTCACCACATCACTGTAGCATCATTTCTTAGGTTTGAAGCAACTCTCATTACATCACTTTAGCATATTTTGAAATTCTTAACAACTCTCATTACATCACTTTAGCATCATTTTGAGATGATTAGCAACTCTCATCACATCACTGTAGCATCCTTTCTTAGGTTAGTAGCAACTCTCACTACATCACTGTAGCATCATTTCTTCGGTTCGTAGCAACTCTCATTACATCACTTCAGCATCATTATGAGGTTCGTAGCAACTCTCACTACATTACTGTAGCATCATTTCTTAGGTTCCTAGCAACTCTCACTACATCACTGTAGCATCATTTCTGAGGTTAGTCGCAACTCTCATTACATCACTGTAGCATCATTTCTTTGTTTAGTAGCAACTCTCACTACATCACTGGAGCATCATTTCTTAGGTTCGTAGCAACTGTCATTACATTACTGTAGCATCATTTATTAGGTTCGTAGCAACTCTCACTCCATCACTGTCGCATTATTTTGAGAGTTTTAGCAAATCTTACTACATTACTGTCAGCATCATTTTGAGCATCATAGTAACTCTCACTACATTACTGTAGCATCATTTCTTAGGTTAGTAGCAACTCTCATTACATCACTTAAGCATCGTTTTGAGATGAGTAGCAACTCTCACTACATCACTGTAGTATCATTTCTTTGGTTAGTAGCAACTCTCACTACATGACTGTAGCATCATTTCTTAGGTTCGTAGCAACTGTCATTACATTACTTTAGCATTATTTCTTTGGTTAGTAGCAACTCTCACTACATCACTGTAGCATCATTTCTTAGGTTAGTAGCAACTCTCACTACATCACTGTAGCATCATTTCTTAGGTTAGTAGCAACTCTCATTACATCACTTTAGCATCATTTTGAGATGAGTAGAACTCTCACTACATCACTGTCAGCATCATTTTGAGGTTTTAAGTAACTCTCACTGCATTACTGTCAGCATCATTTTGAGCATAGTGGCAACTCTCACCACATCACTGTAGCATCATTTCTTAGGTTAGTAGCAACTCTCATTACATCACCTTAGCATCATTTTGAGATCAGTAGCAACTCTCACTTCATCACTGTAGCATCATTTCTTTGTTTAGTAGCAACTCTCACTACATCACTGTAGCATCATTTCTTAGGTTCGTAGCAACTGTCATTCCATTACTGCAGCATCATTTCTTAGGTTCGTAGCAACTCTCACTCCATCACTGTAGCATTATTTTGAGAGTTTTAGCAAATCTTACTACATTACTGTGAGCATCATTTTGAGCATCATAGTAACTCTCACTACATCACTGTAGCATCATTTCTTAGTTTAGTAGCAACTCTCATGACATCACTTTAGCATCATTTCTTTGTTTAGTCGCAACTCTCACTACATCACTGTAGCATCATTTCTTAGGTTCGTAGCAACTGTCATTACATTACTGTAGCATCATTTCTTAGGTTCGTAGCAACTCTCACTACATCACTGTAGCATTATTTTGAGAGTTTTAGCAAATCTTACTACATTACTGTCAGCATCATTTTGAGCATCATAGTAACTCTCACTACATCACTTTAGCATCATTTCTTAGGTTAGTGGCAACTCTCATTACATCACTTAAGCATCGTTTTGAGATGAGTAGCAACTCTCACTACATGACTGTAGCATCATTTCTTAGGTTCGTAGCAACTCTCATTACATCACTTTAGCATCATTTTGAGATGAGTAGAACTCTCACTACATCACTGTCAGCATCATTTTGAGGTTAGTAGCAATTCTCACTACATGACTGTAGCATCATTTTTAGGTTAGTAGCAATTTATTACATCACTGTAGCATCATTTCTTAGGTTAGTAGCAACTCTCATTACATCACTTTAGCATCATTTTGAGATGAGTAGCAACTCTCACTACATCACTGTAGCATCATTTCTTTGTTTAGTAGCAACTCTCACTCCATCACTGTAGCATTACTTTGAGAGTTTTAGCAAATCTTACTACATTACTGTCAGCATCATTTTGAGCATCATAGCAACTCTCACTACATCACTGTAGCATCATTTCTTAGATTAGTAGAAACTCTCATTATATCACTTAAGCATCGTTTTGAGATTTTTAGCAAATCTTGCTGGATTACTCTCAGCGTCATTTTGAGGAAAGGAGCAACTCTCACCACATTACTATCGCATTATTTTAAGTTTTTTTCGAAACTCATTATATCACTTTTAGCATCATTTTGGGATGATTAGCAACTCTCATCACATCACTGTAGCATCCTTTCTTAGGTTAGTAGCAACTCTCACTACATCACTGTAACATCCTTTCTTAGGTTAGTAGCAACCCTCACTACATCACTGTCAACATCATTTTGAGGTCAGTAGCAACTCTCACTAAATCACTGGAGCATCATTTCTTCGGTTCGTAGCATCTCTCACTACATTACTGACAGCATCATTGTGAGGTTTTTAGCAACTCTCGCCACATCACTTTAGCATCATTTTGAGATTTTTAGCAACTCTTCCGACATCACTGTAGCAGCATTTTTAGGTTTTTAGCAACTTTCACTACTTCACTGTAGCAGCATTTGGAGGATAGTAGCAACTCTCACCACATCACTGTCCCATGTTTTTAAGATTTTAAGAAACTCTCACCACATCACTGTAGCATCATTTCTTAGATTAGTAGCAACTCTCACTACATCACTGGAGCATCATTGTGAGGTTTTAAGCAACTGTTACTACATCACTGTAGCAGCATTTTGAGGTTTTTACGAACTTAATACGTTACTGTAGCATCATTTTGAGGTTTTTAGCAACTTAATACATTACTGTAGCATTATTTTGAGGTTCGTAGCAACTCTTACAACATTACTGTCGCATCATTTTGAGGTTTTAAGCAACTCTCACTACATGACTGTGGAATCATTTTGAGGTTTTAAGCAACTCCTACCACATCACTGGAGCATCATTTTGAGATTTTTACCAACACTTAATACATCACTGCAGCATGATTTTGAGGTTTTTAGCAACTCTCCCCACATCACTGTAGCATCATTTCTTAGATTAGTAGCAACTCTCACTACATTACTGTAGCATCATTTTGAGGATAGTAGCAAATCTCACTTCACGACTGTCAGCATCATTTTGAGGTTCGTAGCAACTCTTACTACATCACTGTCACATCATTTTGAGATTTTAAGCAACTCTCACTACATCACTGTAGCATCATTTGGAGGATAGTAGCAACTCTCACTACATGACTGTCAGCATCATTTTTAAAGGTTTTAAGCAACTCTTACTGCATCACTGGAGCATCATTTTGAGGTTTTTAGTCAACCTAATACATTACTGTAGCATCATTTTGAGGATCGTAGTAACTCTCACTACATCACTGTAGCATCATTTTGAGGTTTTTAGCAACCTAATACATTACTGTAGCATCATTTTGAGGATCGTAGCAACTCTCACTACATCACTGTAGCATCATTTTGAGGTTCGTAGCAACTCTCACTACATTTCTGTAGCATCATTTTTAGGTTCGTAGCAACTCTCACTACATTACTGTGGCATAATTTTTAAGATTTTAGCAACTCTCACCACATCACTTCAGCATCATTTTGAGATTTTTAGCAACTCTTACTACATTACTGTAGCATCATTTTGAAGTTCGTAGCAACTCTCACAACATTACTGTCAGCATCATTTTGAGGTTTTTAGCAACTCTCACTACATCACTGTAGCATCATTTTGAGGTTCTTTACAACTCTCACAACATTACTGTCAGCATCATTTTGAGGTTTTAAGCAACTCTTACTGCATCACTGGAGCATCATTTTGAGGTCCGTAGCAACTCTCACTATATCACTGGAGCATCATTTTGAGGTTTTTACCAACACTTACTACATCACTGCAGCATCATTTTGAGGTTTTTAGCAACTCTCACTACATGAGTGTAGCATCATTTTGAGGTTCGTAGCAACTCTCACTACATCACTGTAGCATCATTTTGAGGGTCGTAGCATCTCTCACTACATTACTTACAGCATCATTTTGATTTTTTTTTTCAACTCTCACCACATCACTTTAGCATCATTTTGATATTTTTAGCAACTCTTACCACATCACTAGAGCATCATTTTGAGGTTCGTAGCAACCCTCACTACAAAACTGTAGCATCATTTTGAGGTTCGGAGCAACTCTCACTACATCACTGTAGCATCATTTTGAGGTTTTTAGCAACTCAATACATTACTGGAGCATCATTTTTAGGATCCTAGCAACTCTCACTACATTACTGTAGCATCTTTTTGAGGTTCTTAGCAACTCTCACCACATTACTGTCGCATCATTTTGATGTTCTGAGCAACTCTCACTACATTACTGGAGCATCATTTTGAGGATTTTAGCAACTCTCACTACATCACTGTAGCATGATTTTGAGATTTTTAGCAACACTTACAACATTACTGTCAGCATCATTTTAAGGTTTTAAGAAACTCTTATTGCATCACTGAAGCATCATTTTGAGATTTTTAGCAACTCTCACCACATCACTGAAGCATCATTTTGAGATTTTTAGCAACTCTTCCTACATCACTGTAGCATCATTTCTTAGATTAGTAGCAACTCTCACTACATCATTGGAGCATCATTTTGAGGTTCGTAGCAACTCTCACTACATTACTGTAGCATCATTTTGAGGTTCGTAGCATCTCTCACTACATTACTAACAGCATCATTGTGAGGTTTTAAGCAACTCTCGCCACATCACTTTTGCATCATTTTGAGATTTTTAGCAACTCTTCCGACATCACTGTAGCAGCATTATGAGGTTTTTAGCAACTTTCACTACTTCACTGGAGCATCATTTTGAGGTTTTAAGCAACTCGTACTACATCACTGTAGCATCATTTTGAGGTTCGTAGCAACTCTCACTACATCACTGTAGCATCATTTTGAGGGTCGTAGCATCTCTCACTACATTACTTACAGCATCATTTTGATTTTTTTTTTCAACTCTCACCACATCACTTTAGCATCATTTTGATATTTTTAGCAACTCTTCCTACATTACTGTATCATCATTTTGAGGTTCGTAGCAACCCTCACTACAAAACTGTAGCATCATTTTGAGGTTCGGAGCAACTCTCACTACATCACTGTAGCATCATTTTGAGGTTTTTAGCAACTCAATACATTACTGGAGCATCATTTTTAGGATCCTAGCAACTCTCACTACATTACTGTAGCATCTTTTTGAGGTTCTTAGCAACTCTCACCACATTACTGTCGCATCATTTTGATGTTCTGAGCAACTCTCACTACATTACTGGAGCATCATTTTGAGGATTTTAGCAACTCTCACTACATCACTGTAGCATGATTTTGAGATTTTTAGCAACACTTACAACATTACTGTCAGCATCATTTTAAGGTTTTAAGAAACTCTTATTGCATCACTGAAGCATCATTTTGAGATTTTTAGCAACTCTCACCACATCACTGAAGCATCATTTTGAGATTTTTAGCAACTCTTCCTACATCACTGTAGCATCATTTCTTAGATTAGTAGCAACTCTCACTACATCATTGGAGCATCATTTTGAGGTTCGTAGCAACTCTCACTACATTACTGTAGCATCATTTTGAGGTTCGTAGCATCTCTCACTACATTACTAACAGCATCATTGTGAGGTTTTAAGCAACTCTCGCCACATCACTTTTGCATCATTTTGAGATTTTTAGCAACTCTTCCGACATCACTGTAGCAGCATTATGAGGTTTTTAGCAACTTTCACTACTTCACTGGAGCATCATTTTGAGGTTTTAAGCAACTCGTACTACATCACTGTAGCAACATTTTGAGGTTTTTAGCAACTTAATACATTACTGTAGCATCATTTTGAGGTTTTTAGCAACTTAATACATTACTGTAGCATCATTTTGAGGTTCGTAGCAACTCTTACAACATTACTGTAGCATCATTTTGAGGTTTTAAGCAACTCTCACTACATGACTGTGGAATCATTTTGAGGTTTTCAGCAACTCCTACCACATCACTGTAGCATCATTTATAGGTTCGTAGCAACTCTCACTACATCACTGTAGCATCATTTTGAGGATAGTAGCAAATCTCACTTCACGACTGTCAGCATCATTTTGAGGTTCGTCGCAACTCTTACTACATCACTGGAGCATCATTTTGAGTTTTTTGAAACTATTACCACATCACTGTGGTAATAATTTTGAGATTTTAAGCAACTCTCACTACATCACTGTAGCATCAGTTGGAGGATAGTAGCAACTCTCACTACATGACTGTCAGCATCATTTTTAAAGGTTTTAAGCAACTCTTACTGCATCACTGGAGCATCATTTTGAGGTTTTTAGTCAACCTAATACATTACTGTAGCATCATTTTGAGGATCGTAGTAACTCTCACTACATCACTGTAGCATAATTTTGAGGTTTTTAGCAACCTAATACATTACTGTAGCATCATTTTGAGGATCGTAGCAACTCTCACTACATCACTGTAGCATCATTTTGAGGTTTGTAGCAACTCTCACTACATTTCTGTAGCATCATTTTTAGGTTCGTAGCAACTCTCACTACATTCTGTGGCATAATTTTTAAGATTTTAGCAACTCTCACCACATCACTTCAGCATCATTTTGAGATTTTTAGCAACTCTTACTACATTACTGTAGCATCATTTTGAAGTTCATAGCAACTCTCACAACATTACTGTCAGCATCATTTTGAGGTTTTAAGCAACTCTTACTGCATCACTGGAGCATCATTTTGAGGTCCGTAGCAACTCTCACTATATCACTGGAGCATCATTTTGAGGTTTTTACCAACACTTACTACATCACTGCAGCATCATTTTGAGGTTTTTAGCAACTCTCACTACATGAGTGTAGCATCATTTTGAGGTTTGTAGAAACTCTCACTACATCACTGTAGCATCATTTTGAGGGTCGTAGCATCTCTCACTACATTACTTACAGCATCATTTTGATTTTTTTTTTCAACTCTCACCACATCACTTTAGCATCATTTTGATATTTTTAGCAACTCTTCCTACATTACTGTAGCATCATTTTGAGGTTCGTAGCAACCCTCACTACAAAACTGTAGCATCATTTTGAGGTTCGGAGCAACTCTCACTACATCACTGTAGCATCATTTTGAGGTTTTTAGCAACTGAATACATTACTGGAGCATCATTTTTAGGATCCTAGCAACTCTCACTACATTACTGTAGCATCTTTTTGAGGTTCTTAGCAACTCTCACCACATTACTGTCGCATCATTTTGATGTTCTGAGCAACTCTCACTACATTACTGGAGCATCATTTTGAGGTTCGTGGCAACTCTCACTACATCACTGTAGCATCATTTTGAGGATTTTAGCAACTCTCACTACATCACTGTAGCATCATTTTGAGATTTTTAGCAACACTTACAACATTACTGTCAGCATCATTTTAAGGTTTTAAGAAACTCTTATTGCATCACTGAAGCATCATTTTGAGATTTTTAGCAACTCTCACCACATCACTGAAGCATCATTTTGAGATTTTTAGCAACTCTTCCTACATCACTGTAGCATCATTTCTTAGATTAGTAGCAACTCTCACTACATCACTGGAGCATCATTTTGAGGTTCGTAGCAACTCTCACTACATTACTGTAGCATCATTTTGAGGTTCGTAGCATCTCTCACTACATTACTAACAGCATCATTGTGAGGTTTTAAGCAACTCTCGCCACATCACTTTTGCATCATTTTGAGATTTTTAGCAACTCTTCCGACATCACTGTAGCAGCATTATGAGGTTTTTAGCAACTTTCACTACTTCACTGTAGCAACATTTTGAGGTTTTTAGCAACTTAATACATTACTGTAGCATCATTTTGAGATTTTTAGCAACTTAATACATTACTGTAGCATCATTTTGAGGTTCGTAGCAACTCTTACAACATTACTGTAGCATCATTTTGAGGTTTTAAGCAACTCTCACTACATGACTGTGGAATCATTTTGAGGTTTTAAGCAACTCCTACCACATCACTGTAGCATCATTTATAGGTTCGTAGCAACTTTTATTTCATGACTGGAGCATCATTTATATGTTCGTAGCAACTCTCACTTCATTACTGGAGCATCATTTATAGGTTCGTAGCAACTCTCACTACATTACTGTGGAATCATTTTGAGATTTTTAGCAACTCTTACTACATTACTGTAGCATCATTTTGAGGTTCGTAGCAACTCTCACTACATTACTGTAGCATCATGTTGAGGTTCGCAGCATCTCTCACTACATTACTGACAGCATCATTGTGAGGTTTTTAGCAACTCTTGCCACATCACTTTAGCATCATTTTGAGATTTTTAGCAACTCTTCCGACATCACTGTAGCAGCATTTTGAGGTTTTTAGCAACTTTCACTACTTCACTGTAGCAGCATTTGGAGGATAGTAGCAACTCTCACCACATCACTGTCGCATGTTTTTAAGATTTTAAGAAACTCTCACCACATCACTGTAGCATCATTTCTTAGATTAGTCGCAACTCTCACTTCATCACTGGAGCATCATTTTGAGGTTTTAAGCAACTCTCACTACATCACTGTAGCATCATTTTGAGATTTTAAGCAACTCTCACTACATCACTTTAGCATCATTTGGAGGATAGTAGCAACTCTCACCACATCACTGTCGCATCATTTTGAGATTTTAAGCAACTCTCACTACATGACTGTAAGCATCATTTTAAGGTTTTAAGCAACTCTTTCTGTATCACTGGAGCATCATTTTGAGATTTGAAGCAACTCTCACTACATCACTTGAGCATCATTTTCTAGATTAGTAGCAACTCTCACTACATCACTGGAGCATCATTTGAGGTTTTTACCAACACTTAATACATCACTGCAGCATCATTTTGAGGTTTTTAGCAACTCTCACCACATTACTGTCAGCATCATTTTGAGGTTCGTAGCAACTCTCGCCACATCACTGTCGCATCATTTTGAGATTTTAAGCAACTCTCACTACATCACTGTAGCATCATTTGGAGGATAGTAGCAAGTCTCACCACATCACTTTAGCATCATTTCTTAGATTAGTAGCAACTCTCACTACATCACTGTAGCATCATTTTTAGGAAAGTAGCAAATCTCACTTCACGACTGTCAGCATCATTTTGAGGTTCGTAGCAACTCTTACTACATCACTGGAGCATCATTTTGAATTTTTTGAAACTATTACCACATCACTGTCACATCATTTTGAGATTTAAAGCAACTCTCACTACATCACTGTAGCATCATTTGGAGGATTGTAGCAACTCTCATTACATCACTGTAGCATCATTTTGAGGTTTTTTGCAACACTTACATTACTGTAGCATTATTGAGGTTCGTAGCAAGTCTCACTACATTACTTACAGCATCATTTTTAGATTTTTAGCAACTCCTACTACATTACTGTAGCATCATTTTGAGGTTCGTAGCAACTTAATCCATTACTGTAGCATCATTTTGAGGTTAGTAGCAACTCTTACAACATTACTGTAGCATCATTTTGAGGTTTTAAGCAACTCCTACCACATCACTGTAGCATCATTTATAGGTTGGTAGCAACTCTCACTTCATCACTGGAGCATCATTTATAGGTTCGTAGCAACTCTCACTACATTACTGTAGAATCATTTTGAGATTTTTAGCAAGTCTAACCACATCACTGTAGCATCATTTTGAGATTTTTAGCAACTCTTACTACATTACTGTAGCATCATTTTGAGATTCGTAGCAACTCTCACTACATCACTGAAAGCATTATTTTGAGGTTTTTAGCAACTCTTCCTACATCACTGCAGCATCATTTTGAGGATAGTGGCAACTCTCACTTCATAACTCTCAGCATCATTTTGAGGTTCGTAGCAACACTCAGTACATCAGTGGAGCATCATTTTGAGGATCGTAGCAACTCTCACTACATTACTGTAGCATCATTTTGAGGTTCGTAGCAACTCTCACTACATTACTGTAGCATCATGTTGAGGTTCGTAGCATCTCTCACTACATTACTGACAGCATCATTGTGAGGTTTTTAGCAACTCTCGCCACATCACTTTCGCATCATTTTGAGATTTTTACCAACTCTTCCGACATCACTGTAGCAGCATTTTGAGGTTTTTAGCAACTTTCACTACTTCACTGTAGCATCATTTGGAGGATAGTCGCAACTCTCACCACATCACTGTCACATCTTTTTAAGATTTTAAGAAACTCTCACCACATCACTGTAGCATCATTTCTTAGATTAGTAGCAACTCTCACGACATCACTGGAGCATCATTTTGAGGTTTTAAGCAACTCTTACTACATCACTGTAGCAACATTTTGAGGTTTTTAGCAACTTAATACATTACTGTAGCATCATTTTGAGGTTTTAAGCAACTCTCACTACATGACTGTGGAATCATTTTGAGGTTTTAAGCAACTCCTACCACATCACTGTAGCATCATTTATAGGTTCGTAGCAACTCTCACTTCATTACTGGAGCATTATTTATAGGTTCGTAGCAACTCTCACTACATTACTGTTGAATCATTTTGAGATTTTTAGCAAGTCTCAACACATCACTGAAGCATCATTTTGAGATTTTTAGCAACTCTTCCTACATCACTGTAGCATCATTTCTTAGATAAGTAGCACCTCTCACTACATCACTGGAGCATCATTTTGAGGTTTTAAGCAACTCTTACAACATCACTGTAGCAACATTTTGAGGTTTTTAGCAACTTAATACATTACTGTAGCATCATTTTGAGGTTTTAAGCAACTCTCACTACATGACTGTGGAATCATTTTGAGGTTTTAAGCAACTCCTACCACATCACTGTAGCATCATTTATAGGTTCGTAGCAACTCTCACTTCATTACTGGAGCATCATTTATAGGTTCGTAGCAACTCTCACTTCATTACTGGAGCATCATTTATAGGTTCGTAGCAACTCTCACTACATTACTGTGGAATCATTTTGAGATTTTTAGCAACTCTTACTAAATTACTGTAGCATCATTTTGAGGTTCGTAGCAACTCTCACTACATTACTGTAGCATCATGTTGAGGTTCGCAGCATCTCTCACTACATTACTGACAGCATCATTGTGAGGTTTTTAGCAACTCTTGCCACATCACTTTAGCATCATTTTGAGATTTTTAGCAACTCTTCCGACATCACTGTAGCAGCATTTTGAGGTTTTTAGCAACTTTCACTACTTCACTGTAGCAGCATTTGGAGGATAGTAGCAACTCTCACCACATCACTGTCGCATGTTTTTAAGATTTTAAGAAACTCTCACCACATCACTGTAGCATCATTTCTTAGATTAGTAGCAACTCTCACTTCATCACTGGAGCATCATTTTGAGGTTTTAAGCAACTCTCACTACATCACTGTAGCATCATTTTGAGATTTTAAGCAACTCTCACTACATCACTTTAGCATCATTTGGAGGATAGTAGCAACTCTCACCACATCACTGTCGCATCATTTTGAGATTTTAAGCAACTCTCACTACATGACTGTAAGCATCATTTTAAGGTTTTAAGCAACTCTTTCTGTATCACTGGAGCATCATTTTGAGATTTGAAGCAACTCTCACTACATCACTTGAGCATCATTTTCTAGATTAGTAGCAACTCTCACTACATCACTGGAGCATCATTTGAGGTTTTTACCAACACTTAATACATCACTGCAGCATCATTTTGAGGTTTTTAGCAACTCTCACCACATTACTGTCAGCATCATTTTGAGGTTCGTAGCAACTCTCGCCACATCACTGTCGCATCATTTTGAGATTTTAAGCAACTCTCACTACATCACTGTAGCATCATTTGGAGGATAGCAGCAAGTCTCACTACATCACTGTAGCATCATTTTTAGGAAAGTAGCAAATCTCACTTCACGACTGTCAGCATCATTTTGAGGTTCGTAGCAACTCTTACTACATCACTGGAGCATCATTTTGAATTTTTTGAAACTATTACCACATCACTGTCACATCATTTTGAGATTTAAAGCAACTCTCACTACATCACTGTAGCATCATTTGGAGGATTGTAGCAACTCTCATTACATCACTGTAGCATCATTTTGAGGTTTTTTGCAACACTTACATTACTGTAGCATTATTGAGGTTCGTAGCAAGTCTCACTACATTACTTACAGCATCATTTTTAGATTTTTAGCAACTCCTACTACATTACTGTAGCATCATTTTGAGGTTCGTAGCAACTTAATCCATTACTGTAGCATCATTTTGAGGTTCGTAGCAACTCTTACAACATTACTGTAGCATCATTTTGAGGTTTTAAGCAACTCCTACCACATCACTGTAGCATCATTTATAGGTTGGTAGCAACTCTCACTTCATCACTGGAGCATCATTTATAGGTTCGTAGCAACTCTCACTACATTACTGTAGAATCATTTTGAGATTTTTAGCAAGTCTAACCACATCACTGTAGCATCATTTTGAGATTGTTAGCAACTCTTACTACATTACTGTAGCATCATTTTGAGATTCGTAGCAACTCTCACTACATCACTGAAAGCATTATTTTGAGGTTTTTAGCAACTCTTCCTACATCACTGCAGCATCATTTTGAGGATAGTGGCAACTCTCACTTCATAACTCTCAGCATCATTTTGAGGTTCGTAGCAACACTCACTACATCAGTGGAGCATCATTTTGAGGATCGTAGCAACTCTCACTACATTACTGTAGCATCATTTTGAGGTTCGTAGCAACTCTCACTACATTACTGTAGCATCATGTTGAGGTTCGTAGCATCTCTCACTACATTACTGACAGCATCATTGTGAGGTTTTTAGCAACTCTCGCCACATCACTTTAGCATCATTTTGAGATTTTTACCAACTCTTCCGACATCACTGTAGCAGCATTTTGAGGTTTTTAGCAACTTTCACTACTTCACTGTAGCATCATTTGGAGGATAGTCGCAACTCTCACCACATCACTGTCGCATCATTTTGAGGTTTTAAGCAACTCCTACCACATCACTGTAGCATCATTTATAGGTTCGTAGCAACTCTCACTTCATTACTGGAGCATTATTTATAGGTTCGTAGCAACTCTCACTACATTACTGTGGAATCATTTTGAGATTTTTAGCAAGTCTCAACACATCACTGAAGCATCATTTTGAGATTTTTTAGCAACTCTTCCAACATCACTGTAGCATCATTTCTTAGATAAGTAGCACCTCTCACTACATCACTGGAGCATCATTTTGAGGTTTTAAGCAACTCTTACAACATCACTGTAGCAACATTTTGAGGTTTTTAGCAACTTAATACATTACTGTAGCATCATTTTGAGGTTTTAAGCAACTGTCACTACATGACTGTGGAATCATTTTGAGGTTTTAAGCAACTCCTACCACATCACTGTAGCATCATTTATAGGTTCGTAGCAACTCTCACTTCATTACTGGAGCATCATTTATTGGTTCGTAGCAACTCTCACTACATTACTGTGGAATCATTTTGAGATTTTTAGCAAGTCTCACCACATCACTGAAGCATCATTTTGAGATTTTTAGCAACTCTTCCTACATCACTGTAGCATCATTTCTTAGATAAGTAGCAACTCTCACTACATCACTGGAGCATCATTTTGAGGTTCGTAGCAACTCTCACTACATTACTGTAGCATCATTTTGAGGTTCGTAGCATCTCTCACTACATTACTGACAGCATCATTGTGAGGTTTTTAGCAACTCTTACTACATTACTGTCAGCATCATTTTAAGGTTTTCAGCAACTCTTATTGCATCACTGAAGCATCATTTTGAGATTTTTAGCAACTCTCACCACATCACTGAAGCATCATTTTGAGATTTTTAGCAACTCTTCCTACATCACTGTAGCATCATTTCTTAGATTAGTAGCAACTCTCACTACATCACTGGAGCATCATTTTGAGATTAGTAGCAACTCTCACTACATCACTGTAGCAAAATTTTGAGGTTTTTAGCAACTTAATACATTACAGTAGCATCATTTTGAGGTTTTTAGCAACTTAATACATTACTGTAGCATCATTTTGAGGTTCGTAGCAACTCTTACAACATTACTGTAGCATCATTTTAAGGTTTTAAGCAACTCTCACTCCATGACTGTGGAACCATTTTGAGGTTTTAAGCAACTCCTACCACATCACTGTAGCATCATTTATAGGTTCGTAGCAACTCTCACTTCATTACTGGAGCATCATTTATAGGTTCGTAGCAACTCTCACTACATTACTGTGGAATCATTTTGAGATTTTTAGCAAGTCTAACCACATCCCTGTAGCATCATTTTGAGATTTTTAGGAACTCTTCCTACATCACTGTAGCATCATTTTGAGATTCGTAGCAACTCTCACTACATCACTGACAGCATTATTTTGAGGTTTTTAGCAACTCTCACCACATCACCGAACCATCATTTTGAGATTTTTAGCAACTCTTCCGACATCACTGCAGCATCATTTTGAGGATAGTAGCAACTCTCACTTCATGACTCTCAGCATCATTTTGAGGTTCGTAGCAACGCTCACTACATCAGTGGAGCATCATTTTGAGATTTTAAGCAACTTAATACATTACTGTACCATCATTATGAGGATCGTAGCAACTCTCACTACATTACTGTAGCATCATTTTGAGGATCGTAGCAACTCTCACTACATTACTGTAGCATCATTTTTAGGTTCGTAGCAACTCTCACTACATTACTGTAGCATCATGTTGAGGTTCGTAGCATCTCTCACTACATTACTGACAGCATCATTGTGAGGTTTTTAGCAACTCTCGCCACATCACTTTAGCATCATTTTGAGATTTTTAGCAACTCTTCGGACATCACTGTAGCAGCATTTTGAGGTTTTTAGCAACTTAATACATTACTGTAGCATCATTTTGAGGTTCGTAGCAACTCTTACAACATTACTGTAGCATCATTTTGAGGTTTTAAGCAACTCTCACTACATGACTGTGGAATCATTTTGAGGTTTTAAGCAACTCCTACCACATCACTGTAGCATCATTTATAGGTTCGTAGCAACTCTCACTTCATTACTGGAGCATCATTTATAGGTTCGTAGCAACTCTCACTACATTACTGTGGAATCATTTTGAGATTTTTAGCAAGTCTAACCACATCACTGTAGCATCATTTTGAGATTTTTAGCAACTCTTACTACATTACTGTAGCATCATTTTGAGGTTCGTAGCAACTCTCACTACATTACTGTAGCATCATGTTGAGGTTCGCAGCATCTCTCACTACATTACTGACAGCATCATTGTGAGGTTTTTAGCAACTCTTGCCACATCACTTTAGCATCATTTTGAGATTTTTAGCAACTCTTCCGACATCACTGTAGCAGCATTTTGAGGTTTTTAGCAACTTTCACTACTTCACTGTAGCAGTATTTGGAGGATAGTAGCAACTCTCACCACATCACTGTCGCATGTTTTTAAGATTTTAAGAAACTCTCACCACATCACTGTAACATCATTTCTTAGATTAGTAGCAACTCTCACTTCATCACTGGAGCATCATTTTGAGGTTTTAAGCAACTCTCACTACATCACTGTAGCATCATTTTGAGATTTTAAGCAACTCTCACTACATCACTGTAGCATCATTTGGAGGATAGTAGCAACTCTCACCACATCACTGTCGCATCATTTTGAGATTTTAAGCAACTCTCACTACATGACTGTAAGCATCATTTTCTAGATTAGTAGCAACTCTCACTACATCACTGGAGCATCATTTTGAGGTTTTTACCAACACTTAATACATCACTGCAGCATCATTTTGAGGTTTTTAGCAACTCTCACCACATTACTGTCAGCATCATTTTGAGGTTCGTAGCAACTCTCACCACATCACTGTC
Source organism: Aulostomus chinensis (assembly GCF_037954235.1). Taxonomy (NCBI): domain Eukaryota; kingdom Metazoa; phylum Chordata; class Actinopteri; order Syngnathiformes; family Aulostomidae; genus Aulostomus; species Aulostomus chinensis. Next base: position 50,279,596 of record NC_141320.1, on the reverse strand, counting down.
GCATCATTTTGAGATTTTAAGCAATTTTCACTACATCACTGTAGCATCATTTGGAGGATAGTAGCAAGTCTCACCACATCACTTTAGCATCATTTCTTAGATTAGTAGCAACTCTCACTACATCACTGTAGCATCATTTTGAGGATAGTAGCAAATCTCACTTCACGACTGTCAGCATCATTTTGAGGTTCGTAGCAAATCTTACTACATCACTGGAGCATCATTTCGAGTTTTTTGAAACTATTACCACATCACTGTCACATCATTTTGAGATTTTAAGAAACTCTCACTACATCACTGTAGGATCATTTGGAGGATAGTAGCAACTCTCACTACATGACTCAGCATCATTTTTAAAGGTTTTAAGCAACTCTTACTGGATCAATGGAGCTTCATTATGAGGTTTTTAGTCAACCTAATACATTACTGTAGCATCATTTTGAGGATCGTAGCAACTCTCACCACATCACTGTAGCATCATTTTGAGGTTTTTTGCAACACTTACAACATTACTGTAGCATTACTGAGGTTCGTAGCAAGTCTCACTACATTACTTACAGCATCATTTTTAGATTTTTAGCAACTCCTACTACATTACTGTAGCATCATTTTGAGGTTCGTAGCAACTCTCACTACATTACTGTAGCATCATTTTGAGGTTTTAAGCAACTCTCACTACATGACTGTGGAATCATTTTGAGGTTTTAAGCAACTCCTACCACATCACTGTAGCATCATTTATAGGTTCATAGCAACTCTCACTTCATTACTGGAGCATCATTTATAGGTTCGTAGCAACTCTCACTACATTACTGTGGAATCATTTTGAGACTTTTAGCAAGTCTAACCACATCACTGTAGCATCATTTTGAGATTTTTAGCAACTCTTACTACATTACTGTAGCATCATTTTGAGGTTCGTAGCAACTCTCACTACATCACTGACAGCATTATTTTGAGGTTTTTAGCAACTCTCACCACATCACCGAAGCATCATTTTGAGATTTTTAGCAACTCTTCCTACATCACTGCAGCATCTTTTTGAGGATAGTACCAACTCTCACTTCATGACTCTCAGCATCATTTTGAGGTTCGTAGCAACTTAATACATTACTGTAGAATCATTTTGAGGATCGTAACAACTCTCACTACATTACTGTAGCATCATTTTGAGGTTGGTAGCAACTCTCACTACATCACTGTAGCATCATTTTGAGGTTTTTTGCAACACTTACAACATTACTGTAGCATTATTGAGGTTCGTAGCAAGTCTCACTACATTACTTACAACATCATTTTTAGATTTTTAGCAACTGCTACTACATTACTGTAGCATCATTTTGTGGTTCGTAGCAACTTAATACATCACTGCAGCATCATTTTGAGGTTCGTAGCAACTCTTACAACATTGCTGTAGCATCATTTTGAGGTTTTAAGCAACTCTCACTACATGACTGTGGAATCATTTTGAGGTTTTAAGCAACTCCTACCACATCACTGTAGCATCATTTATAGGTTCGTAGCAACTCTCACTTCATTACTGGAGCATCATTTATAGGTTCGTAGCAACTCTCACTACATGACTGTGGAATCATTTTGAGGTTTTAAGCAACTCCTACCACATCACTGTAGCATCATTTTGAGGATCGTAACAACTCTCACTACATTACTGTAGCATCATTTTGAGGTTGGTAGTAACTCTCACTACATTACTGTAGCATCATGTTGAGGTTCGTAGCATCTCTCACTACATTACTGACAGCATCATTGTGAGGTTTTTAGTAACTCTCGCCACATCACTTTAGCATCATTTTGAGGTTTTTAGCAACTTTCACTACTTCACTGTAGCATCATTTGGAGGATAGTAGCAACTCTAACCACATCACTGTCGCATCATTTCTTAGATTAGTAGCAACTCTCACTACATCACTGGAGCATCATTTTGAGGTTTTAAGCAACTCTCACTACATCACTGTAGCATCATTTTGAGATTTTAAGCAACTCTCACTACATGACTGTAAGCATCATTTTAAGGTTTTAAGCAACTCTTTCTGTATCACAGGAGCATCATTTTTAGATTTGAAGCAACTCTAACTACATCACTTTAGCATCATTTTCTAGATTAGTAGCAACTCTCACTACATCACTGGAGCATCATTTTGAGGTTTTTCCCAACACTTAATACATCACTGCAGCATTATTTTGAGGTTTTTAGCAACTCTCACCACATTACTGTCAGCATCATTTTGAGGTTCGTAGCAACTCTCACCACATCACTGTAGCAGCATTTTGAGGTTTTTAGCAACTTTCACTACTTCACTGTCGCATCATTTGGAGGATAGTAGCAACTCTCACCACATCACTGTCGCATCATTTCTTAGATTAGTAGCAACTCTCACTACATCACTGGAGCATCATTTTGAGGTTTTAAGCAACTCTCACCACATCACAATCGCATCATTTTGAGATTTTAAGCAACTCTCACCACATTACTGTCAGCATCATTTTGAGGTTCGTAGCAACTCTCACCACATCACTGTAGCATCATTTTGAGATTTTAAGCAACTCTCACTACATCACTGCAGCATCATTTGGAGGATAGTAGCAAGTCTCACCACATCACTTTAGCATCATTTCTTAGATTAGTCGCAACTCTCACTACATCATTGTAGCATCATGTTGAGGATAGTAGCAAATCTCACTTCACGACTGTCAGCATCATTTTGAGGTTCGTAGCAACTCTTACTACATCACTGGAGCATCATTTTGAGTTTTTTGAAACTATTACCACATCACTGTCACATCATTTTGAGATTTTAAGCAACTCTCACTTCATCACTGTAGCATCATTTGGAGGATAGTAGCAACTCTCACTACATGACTGTCAGCATCATTTTTAAAGGTTTTAAGCAACTCTTATTGGATCACTGGAGCATCATTTTGAGGTTTTTAGTCAACCTAATACATTACTGTAGCATCATTTTGAGGATCGTAGCAACTCTCACTACATCACTGTCGCATCATTTTGAGGTTTTTTGCAACCTAATACATTACTGTAGCATCATTTTGAGGATCGTAGCAACTCTCACTACATCACTGTAGCATCATGTTGAGGATAGTAGCAAATCTCACTTCACGACTGTCAGCATCATTTTGAGGTTCGTAGCAACTCTTACTACATCACTGGAGCATCATTTTGAGTTTTTTGAAACTATTACCACATCACTGTCACATCATTTTGAGATTTTAAGCAACTCTCACTACATCACTGTAGCATCATTTGGAGGATAGTAGCAACTCTCACTACATGACTGTCAGCATCATTTTTAAAGGTTTTAAGCAACTCTTATTTCATCACTGGAGCATCATTTTGAGGTCCGTAGCAACTCTCACTACATTACTGACAGCATCATTGTGAGGTTTTTAGCACCTCTCATCACATCACTTTAGCATCATTTTGAGATTTTTAGCAACTCTCACCACATCACTGAAGCATCATTTTTAGATTTTTAGCAACTCTTCCTACATTACTGTAGCATCATTTTGAGGTTTTAAGCAACTCTTACTACATCACTGTAGCAACATTTTGAGGTTTTTAGCAACTTAATACATTACTGTAGCATCATTTTGAGGTTTTAAGCAACTCTCACTACATGACTGTGGAATCATTGTGAGGTTTTAAGCAACTCCTACCACATCACTGTAGCATCATTTATAGGTTCGTAGCATCTCTCACTACATTACTGACAGCATCATTGTGAGGTGTTTAGCAACTCTCGCCACATCATTGGAGCATCATTTTGAGATTTTTAGCAACTCTTCCGACATCACTGTAGCAGCATTTTGAGGATAGGAGCAACTCTCACTTCATGACTGTCAGCATCATTTTGAGGTTCGTAGCAACGCTCACTACATCAGTGGAGCATCATTTTTAGATTTTAAGCAAGTTAATACATTACTGTACCATCATTATGAGGATCGTAGCAACTCTCACTACATTACTGTAGCATCATTTTGAGGTTCGTAGCAACTCTCACTACGTTACTGTAGCATCATTTATAGGTTCGTAGCAACTCTCACTTCATTTCTGGAGCATCATTTATAGGTTCGTAGCAACTCTCACTACATTACTGACAGCATCATTGTGAGGTTTTTCGCAACTCTCGCCACATCACTTTAGCATCATTTTGAGATTTTTTAGCAACACTTCCGACATCACTGTAGCAGCATTTTGAGGTTTTTAGCAACTCTTCCGACATCACTGTAGCAGCATTTTGAGGTTTTTAGCAACTTTCACTACTTCACTGGAGCATCATTTTGAGGTTTTAAGCAACTCTTACTACATCACTGTAGCAACATTTTGAGGTTTTTAGTAACTTAATACATTACTGTAGCATCATTTTGAGGTTTTTAGCAACTTAATACATTAGTTTAGCATCATTTTGAGGTTCGTAGCAACTCTTACAACATTACTGTAGCATCATTTATAGGTTCGTAGCAACTCTCACGACATTACTGTGGAATCATTTTGAGATTTTTAGCAAGTCTCACCACATCACTGAAGGATCACTTTGAGATTTTTTCAGCAACTCTTCCTACATCACTGTAGCATCATTTCTTAGATTAGTAGCAACTCTCACTACATTACTGACAGCATCATTGTGAGGTTTTTAGCAACTCTCGCCACATCACTTTAGCATCATTTTGAGATTTTTAGCAACTCTTCCGACATCACTGTAGCAGCATTTTGAGGTTTTTAGCAACTCTTCCGACATCACTGTAGCAGCATTTTGATGTTTTTAGCAACTTTCACTACTTAACTGGAGCATCATTTTGAGGTTTTAAGCAACTCTTACTACATCACTGTAGCAACATTTTGAGGTTTTTAGCAACTTAATACATTACTGTAGCATCATTTTGAGGTTTTTAGCAACTTAATACATTACTGTAGCATCATTTTGAGGTTCGTAGCAACTCTTAGAACATTACTGTAGCATCATTTTGAGGTTTTAAGCAACTCTCACTACATTACTGTGGAATCATTTGGAGGATAGTAGCAAGTCTCACCACATCACTTTAGCATCATTTCTTAGATTAGTAGCAACTCTCACTACATCACTGTAGCATCATTTTGAGGATAGTAGCAAATCTCACTTCACGACTGTCAGCATCATTTTGAGGTTCGTAGCAACTCTTACTACATCACTGGAGCATCATTTTGAGTTTTTTGAAACTATTACCACATCACTGTCACATCATTTTGAGATTTTAAGCAACTCTCACTACATCACTGTAGCATCATTTGGAGGATAGTAGCAACTCTCACTACATGACTGTCAGCATCATTTTTAAATTTTTTAAACAACTCTCACTACATCACTGTAGCATCATTTTTAGGTTTTTCGCAACTTAATACATTACTGTAGCATCATTTTGAGGATCGTGAAACTCTCACCACATCACTGTAGCATCATGTTGAGGTTCGTGGCAACTCTCACTACGTCACTGTAGCATCATTTTGAAGATTTTAGCAACTCTCACCACATCACTTGAGCATCATTTTGAGATTTTTAGCAACACTTACAACATTACTGTAGCATTATTGAGGTTCGTAGCAACTCTCACTACATTACTGTAGCATCATTTTGAGGTTCGTAGCAACTCTCACCACATCACAGTCGCATCATTTTGAGTTTTATAAGAAACTCTCACTACATTACTGTAGCATCATTTTGAGGTGCGTAGCAACTCTCACTACATGACTGTCAGCATCATTTTAAGATTTTAAGCAACTCTTACTGCATCACTGGAGCATCATTTTGAGGTTCGTAGCAACTCTCACTATATCACTGTAGCATCATTTTGAGATTTTTAGCAACTCTTACTACATTACTGTCAGCATAATTTTGAGCATAGTAGCAACTCTCACTACATCACTGTAGCATCATTTCTTAGGTTAGTAGCAACTCCCATTACATCACTGGAGCATCATTTTGAGATTAGTAGCAACTCTCGGCACATCACTGAAGCATCATTTTGAGATTAGTAGCAACTCTCACCACATCACTGTCGCATCATTTCTTAGGTTCATAGCAACTCTCATTACATCACTGTAGCATCATTTTGAGGTTTTAAGCAACTCACTACATCACTGGAGCATAATTTTGAGATTTTAAGCAACACTTACAACATTACTGTAGCATTATTGAGGTTCGTAGCAAGTCTCACTACATTTCTTACAGCATCATTTTTAGATTTTTAGCAACTCCTACTACATTACTGTAGCATCATTTTGATTTTGGTTGCAATTCTCACTACATTACTGTTGCATCATTTTGAGGTTCGTAGCAACTCTCACTACATTACTGTAGCATCATGTTGAGGTTCGTAGCATCTCTCACTACATTACTGACAGCATTATTGTGAGGTTTTTAGCAAGTCTCGCCACATCACTTTAGCATCATTTTGAGATTTTTAGCAACTCTTCCGACATCACTGTAGCAGCATTTTAAGGTTTTTAGCAACTTTCACTACTTCACTGGAGCATCATTTTGAGGTTTGAAGCAACTCTGACTACATCACTGTAGCAACATTTTTAGGTGTTTAGCAACTTAATACATTACTGTAGCATCATTTTGAGGTTTTTAGCAACTTAATACATTACTGTAGCATCATTTTGAGGTTCGTAGCAACTCTTACAACATTACTGTAGCATCATTTTGAGGTTTTAAGCAACTCTCACTACATGACTGTGGAATCATTTTGAGGTTTTAAGCAACTCCTACCACATCACTGTAGCATCATTTATAGGTTCGTAGCAACTCTCACTACATCACTGTAGCATCATTTTGAGGTTCTTAGCAACTCTCACTACATTACTGTAGCATCATGTTGAGGTTCGTAGCATCTCTCACTACATTACTGACAGCATCATTGTGAGGTTTTTAGCAACTCTCGCCACATCACTTTAGCATCATTTTGAGATTTTTACCAACTCTTCGGACATCACTGTAGCAGCATTTTGAGGTTTTTAGCAACTTTCACTACTTCACTGTAGCATCATTTGGAGGATAGTTGCAACTCTCACCACATCACTGTCGCATCTTTTTAAGATTTTAAGAAACTCTCACCACATCACTGTAGCATCATTTCTTAGATTAGTTGCAACTCTCACTACATCACTGGAGCATCATTTTGAGGTTTTAAGCAACTCTTACTACATCACTGTAGCAACATTTTGAGGTTTTTAGCCACTTAATACATTACTGTAGCATCATTTTGAGGTTTTTAGCAACTTAATACATTACTGTAGCATTATTTTGAGGTTCGTAGCAACTCTTACAACATTACTGTAGCATCATTTTGAGGTTCGTAGCAACTCTCACCACATCACAGTCGCATCATTTTGAGTTTTATAAGAAACTCTCACTACATTACTGTAGCATCATTTTGAGGTGCGTAGCAACTCTCACTACATGACTGTCAGCATCATTTTAAGATTTTAAGCAACTCTTACTGCATCACTGGAGCATCATTTTGAGGTTCGTAGCAACTCTCACTATATCACTGTAGCATCATTTTGAGATTTTTAGCAACTCTTACTACATTACTGTCAGCATAATTTTGAGCATAGTAGCAACTCTCACTACATCACTGTCAGCATCATTTTTAGCATAGTAGCAACTCTCACTACATCACTGTAGCATCATTTCTTAGGTTAGTAGCAACTCCCATTACATCACTGGAGCATCATTTTGAGATCAGTAGCAACTCTCAGCACATCACTGAAGCATCATTTTGAGATTAGTAGCAACTCTCACTACATCACTGTCGCATCATTTCTTAGGTTCATAGCAACTCTCATTACATCACTGTAGCAACATTTTGAGGTTTTTAGCAACTTAATACATTACTGTAGCATTATTTTGAGGTTCGTAGCAACTCTTACAACATTACTGTAGCATCATTTTGAGGTTTTAAGCAACTCTCACCACATGACTGTGGAATCATTTTGAGGTTTTAAGCAACTCTCACTACATCACTGTAGCATCATTTATAGGTTCGTAGCAACTCTCACTTCATTACTGGAGCATCATTTTGAGATTTTTAGCAACACTTACAACATTACTGTAGCATTACTGAGGTTCGTAGCAAGTCTCACTACATTACTTACAGCATCATTTTTAGATTTTTTGCAACTCTCACTACATTACTGTAGAATCATTTGAAGGATAGTAGCAACTCTCACCACATCACTGTTGCATCATTTTTTGTTTTTTGAGAAACTCTCACCGCATCACTGTGGCATCATTTTGAGATTTTAAGCAACTCTCACTACATGAATGTCAGCATCATTTTAAGGTTTTTACCCACACTAAATACATCACTGTAGCATCATTTTGAGGTTCGTAGCATCTCTAACTACATTACTGACAGTATCATTTTTAATTTTTTTGCAACTCTCACCACATCACTTTAGCATCATTTTGAGGTTCGTGGCAACTCTCACTACATCACTGGAGCATCATTTTGAGGTTTTTAGCAACTTAATACATTACTGGAGCATCATTTTTAGGATCATAGCAACTCTCACTACATCACTGTAGCATCATTTTGAGGTTCGTTGCAACTCTCACTACATCACTTTAGCATCATTTTGAGATTTTCAGCAACACTTACAACATTACTGTAGCATTATTGAGGTTGGTAGCAAGTCTCACTACATTACTTACAGCATCATTTTTAGATTTTTAGCAACTCCTACTACATTACTGTAGCATCATTTCGATTTTGGTAGCAATTCTCACTACATTACTGTAGCATCATTTTGAGGTTCGTAGCAACTCTCACTACATTACTGTACCATCATGTTGAGGTTCGTAGCATCTCTCACTACATTACTGACAGCATTATTGTGAGGTTTTTAGCAAGTCTCGCCACATCACTTTAGCATCATTTTGAGATTTTTAGCAACTCTTCCGACATCACTGTAGCATCATTTTGAGATTTTTAGCAACTCTTCCGACATCACTGTAGCAGCATTTTGAGGTTTTTAGCAACTTTCACTACTTCACTGTAGCATCATTAGGAGGATAGTAGCAACTCTCACCACATCACTGTCGCATCTTTTTAAGATTTTAAGAAACTCTCACCACATCACTGTAGCATCATTTCTTAGATTAGTAGCAACTCTCACGACACCGCTGGAGCATCATTTTGAGGTTTTAAGCAACTCTTACTACATCACTGTAGCAACATTTTGAGGTTTTTAGCAACTTAATACATTACTGTAGCATCATTTTGAGGTTTTTAGCAACTTAATACATTACTGTAGCATCATTTTGAGGTTTTAAGCTACTCTCACTACATGACTGTGGAATCATTTTGAGGTTTTAAGCAACTCCTACCACATCACTGTAGCATCATTTATAGGTTCGTAGCAACTCTCACGACATTACTGTGGAATCATTTTGAGATTTATAGCAAGTCTCACCACATCACTGAAGCATCATTTTGAGGTTCGTAGCAACTCTCACTACATTACTGTGGAATCATTTTGAGATTTTTAGCAACTCTCACGACATCAGTGGAGCATCATTTTGAGGTTTTTGCAACTTTCAACACATCACAGTCGCATCATTTTGAGTTTTTAAGCAACTCTCACGACATCACTGTGGTATCATTTTGAGGTTCGTAACAACTCTCACTACATCACTGTAGCATCATTTTTAGGTTTTTAGCAACTTAATACATCACTGTAGCATCATTTTGAGGTTCGTGGCAACTCTCACTACATCACTGTAGCATCATTTTGAAGATTTTAGCAACTCTCACCACATCACTTTAGCATCATTTTGAGATTTTTAGCAACACTTAAAACATTACTGTAGCATTATTGAGGTTCGTTGCAACTCTCACTACATTACTGTAGCATCATTTTGAGGTTCGTAGCAACTCTCACCACATCACAGTCGCATCATTTTGAGTTTTATAAGAAACTCTCACTACATTACTGTAGCATCATTTTGAGGTGCGTAGCAACTCTCACTACATGACTGTCAGCATCATTTTAAGATTTTAAGCAACTCTTACTGCATCACTGGAGCATCATTTTGAGGTTTAGTAGCAACTCTCACTATATCACTGTAGCATCATTTTGAGATTTTTAGCAACTCTTACTACATTACTGTCAGCATAATTTTGAGCATAGTAGCAACTCTCACTACATCACTGTCAGCATCATTTTTAGCATAGTAGCAACTCTCACTACATCACTGTAGCATCATTTCTTAGGTTAGTAGCAACTCCCATTACATCACTGGAGCATCATTTTGAGATTAGTAGCAACTCTCAGCACATCACTGAAGCATCATTTTGAGATTAGTAGCAACTCTCACCACATCACTGTCGCATCATTTCTTAGGTTCATAGCAACTCTCATTACATCACTGAAGCATCATTTTGAGGTTTCTAGCAACTCTTACTACATCACTGTAGCATCATTTTGAGGTTTTAAGCAACTCACTACATCACTGGAGCATCATTTTGAGGTTTTTAGCAACTCTCATTGCATCACTTTAGCATCATTTTGAGTTTAATAGCAACTCTCACGTCATCACTATAAGCATCATTTTGAGGTTTGTAGCAACTGTAATTACATCATAGTCAGCATAATTTTGAGGTACGTCGCAACTCTCACCACATTACTGGTGTATCATTTCTTAGGTTAGTAGCAACTCTCACTACATCACTGTCGCTTCATTTCTTAGGTTAGTAGAAACATTCATTGCATCACTGTAGCATAATTTTGAGGTACATAGCAACTCTCACTACATCACTGTCAGCATCATTTTGAGGATAGTTGCAACTCTCACTACATCACTTTCGCATCATTTTCAGATTAGTAGCAACTCTCACCACATCACTTTAGCATCATTTTCAGATTAGTAGCATCTCTCACCACATCACTGTAGCATCATTTCTTAGGTTTTTAGCAACTCTAACCACATCACTGTAGCCTTATTTTGAGATTTTTAGCAACTATCACTACATCAATGTAGCATCATTTTGAGATTAGTAGCAACTCTCATTACATCACTTTAGCATCATTTTGAGGTTAGTAGCAACTCTCACTACATGACCGACAGCATCATTTTTAGGATCGGAGCAACTCTCACTACATGACTGTAGCATCATTTTGAGGTCTTTAGCAACTCTCACTACATCACTGGAGCATCATTTTGAAGTTTGAAGCAACTCTCAATACATCACTGGAGCATCATTTTGGGATTATTAGCAACTCTCATTTCATCACTTTAGCATCATTTTGAGGTCTTTAGCAACTCTCACTACATCACTGGAGCATCATTATGAGGATAGTAGCAACTCTCACTACATCACTGCAGCATCATTTTGAGATTAGTAGCAACTTTTACTACATGACTTTAGCATCATTTATTAGGTTAGTAGCAACTCTCACCCCATCACTGTAGCATCATTTCTTAGTTGAGAAGAAACTCTCATTTCATCACTTTAGCATCATTTTGATCTTAGTCGCAAGTCTTACTGTATTATTGACAGCATCATTTTGAGTTTTGTAGCAACTCTCACTACATCACTGGAGCATCATTTTATCCTTGAGATTGGGGACCAATAATTTTATTGTCCATTTTGGGGACATGTACTGTACACACACACACAGATTTATGAAAGTCACTTTCAGGTGCCTGAAATTCCTTTGGGGACTAAAGTCTAGAAAAGTAATTTCAACATTTGTGTGTACTTTGTTTATTGATGATAAGATTTACACCGACCAAGTCAGCCATATTGGCACCACAATCCAATTGGCATGTCAATAAGCATCACCCAATAAACCAGGTCTTCTGTCTAAATGTATGTCAGTGAAACATACTGTATTGTATTGCCTCACACTTACAGCATACAAGGATGCATGGCGTGCGTGGAACTGCCTGAATCTCTTCTGCAATGGAAGTTTGGTCAACCGTGTGGAACATTCCTGCACGATCCCCTTTGAGTGGGAAAGTAGCATCAACACAGCACCACGTGGTCCACCAGCAGCTTGGATTTCTGGTCCTTGTCTTGTAGTTCCACTTGACTTCTCCAAGGGAAGAGACTGCAAATAGTCAAGAACTCTGGGAAATTTGGTGGCTGTGGCCTCCTCAAATTCCACATTGATGTGGACACCAGTTCAAAGTTTGAAGTGCAGTTATCAACTCTGCACTGAAGTTGTTTTGTTAAAGGATAAATGATTTCCATTGTCCAATGATTTTTTTACATTCCAATCCTCTAAAGTGATGGACTGATACTGTAAATATGTAGAAATTCTCTATTGTTCAAAGTACAGATTCTGTGTTTATACATTGTTGTAGTTTTTATACTTGGAGAAAAAAGAATCTAACAGGAAATCACTGTAGAAAGTTGGCTCAGTTTCATAAAGTAACAACTAAATAGCTTCAATTGACAGTGATTGACCTTAAACTTGGCTATTTTAATGCACTATGCTTGCTTTTCCACTGTCAAATGAACTTTTTAATGGGAAATTCCTGCTCATAGACTGGTTTGTTTCATAAATGAACCAGTAAGAGCCCTGAACTTAGAGAAGAACCTGAAAGGTCCTTGTTCTTCATGTGTTTTTCCATGATGGGCCTGTTTTCCTGCAGTTGAATGCACATTTATCAACACTAAATGGACTGTAATTTAATGAGTTGGGACTGTGAAACCTGCTGTGTATTTTTAGTTTATTCCATGTAATTTTGTGGAACAGTTCATTACTGTAATTTGACGGTATTCATCTGGAAACTCTGCTGACTGACTTTTTACTGTTTTTTAATAGTTTTTTTTCTTGACAGTGTACACAGAGGTCTGGTGGTTGAGCCGGGGCATTTTTACAAGCTGCTACCTGAAATTAATGCATTTCTTCATTCAAAAGACAAAACGGTCCCAGAGCTGATCGACCCAGAATGGAAATGGCACCTCGCATTTTGTGTTTGTGTCCCACAACATTGTCTGGCAGACAGTTGACCTGTCAATCACACACAGAGTCCCGCCCCCACACAGCTGAGAAACGCAGCTCTCAGCAGCTGCCCCAGTCACACAGAAGATAGACGCGTTTCCTGGTTGGCGAGTGCAGACACAACTTCTCTGAGTGCAGGATTCACTTCTCTCATTGCTGTTTGTTCACTGTTGAGGTTTTATTCCTCCACCAACCTGCTTCTGTCTGGAAAGAAACAAATAACTGGAGTGCTGTACATCAAAAGACGTGGAGTTTGGACACGGACGAATGAAGTTTGGCTTTTTGTTTCTTCCATCAGATCAGAGCTGATAGGAAAAACAATCAGGTGGTTTCATTAAACCAGCAGTGAGCTGGACTTCAGCCCAGGTCCACAGTCCCACTGTCAGTTCACTTCAACATGAATGAACAAAATCCAACCCTCACCTGGCCTGGAAATAAATAACAATTGCATAACAATAACTCCTTTATTTCTCTCCTGTTCAGGTCCAGTTGGACTCACTCATCTCTATTTGGTAGGATTTCACTTCATGAGTTCAGAAGCATCTTCACATGAGACGCTGGTTCCTCACATTGATTGATCGTTGAATTCTGTCTTTGATCTCTGAATTCTGTGTTTGATGTCTGAATTCTGTGTTTGATCTCTGAATTCTGTGTTTGATGTCTGAATTCTATGTGTGATGTCTGAATTCTGTCTATGATCTCTGGGTTCTGTGCATTGATCTCCTGCTTCAGTCTTTGATCTCTGACTGATTCTAAACTCATCAAAGGATCACATCAGCATCTTGCTCCAGACTCCAGATGGTGGTTTTACCAAGTGCACCACAGTCCTTGTTGCTGTCTGCTGTTGGGTCACAGCAAAGTAAGGAAACAGCCTGACGGTCCTCAGGAGGAAATTCATCAGCCTCCAAAGATGGAGGTGAATCTCGACCTGCTCATGTTGGCCATCCTTGATGAACTTGGGCGGTACTCTGGTGCAGGGATGAGGTCATGGAGCTGATCTGGGAGCAGTCCTGATATTAAATGGACAAAATGTGTCAACATAAAATAAAATTGTAAACCTGTTTGAAGTCTTATTTTGTGTCTGATGGCCATTTTTGAAATCACTAATGATTTTTTTGACTGAACGTCCTGGATCCTGTGGTGCCAGATGAGGAGACAACTTGAGTACAAAGTTGAAGAGGAGGGTTTTTGGAGGGGAGATGATTTTTGCAGTGTTCCAAGTCAATAAAATGTCATCATGTTTCAAAATGTCCTCACTAAGATGGTTATTAATCCCTCATTCTCAGCTGCTACAGCCTTTAAAGAAAACCTTTGACTGGTGGATCTAACAAAGATCAGATGTTGTCTCCTCTAGAACATCAACAGCTTAACGTTGTGGGCAGGACTCCTACCTGAGCAGGGAGACCCCAATGGATTTCTAGTCCTGATAGGGAGAGGGAGCCTCCTGGGTCACGGAGTGGGGAACCTGATAGGGAGTGGGACGACCCGCCCATTGTGGGTGATTGACAGGGCAGGTTTGATCTATGTTTTCATTTTCAAAAGTAATTTTGAACATTTGTGGAAAGTTCGCCCACCTTGAACATGTAGAAGATGTCTTCTGATAGTGAATCGACTGTTGTCACATTTAAGGATCACTTGAGCTGATAAGATGAAGGCTACACAGGTCCAGCTGGAGATGCCGGGGATTGAACCCAGGGCCTCACACATGCTCAGCATGCGCTCTACCACTGAGCTACATCCCCTGTGGTAGAGTCACTGTTTAACTGGTGAATGAATTTCCAGTTGATTTTAGGAAACCTAGAAGTTCCTCAGGTGCCATCAATCTTAAGTCACTCCTTCACTTTGTGTGTGGTTCAAAGTCAGTGGTTTCATCAGAGCTCAACAACAGAACAAGCTGAAGTCTTCTGGAGAACGAGGGCACCGATCCCACCACCTCTCACATGCTAAGCTAGCGCTCTACCATTGAGCTCCTTCCTCTGCTCAGCAACATAACAGATAATGCAGGTTGACCTTCAGGCTGCTGGGAGGTCAACACCTGAAATATTTCCAGGATTCTGTCGTGTTGGTAGAAACAGTTTGAGGGAAGAAAACCCTCAAACATGATGATGTCATTATTGAAGGCTTTACTGCTCCAAACCTTTGCTTGTTCTTCTGGGGTTGTGAGAGGTTCTGAGTGATGCATGGAAACTGATGGTTTAGGCATCAGTTCAAAGTAGCAGGAGCTTAAGGGGACATTTCAGATTTGTTGAAGTTGAGTCCGACTGCCTTCTTGTTCATGATGATGGTGATGTCAGAGTTCTTGCTCAGAACGATCCATGCTGTTCCTCCTATTAGTTCTGGAAAGTTGGAGCAAAACGTCATGCAGGGTCACAAGGTCACGTGTTTTGTGTAATCAGCAGATTTAATCTATAGAGTGAGTGACGTGTGGTGTGTTTGTCAGGAGCTTAAAGACCAAAGTTGTTGATGCACAAGAGAAGTACACACGTCAAAGCTGCTTCATTTTAATGAGTGAAACTGAAAATTGAGAAGAGTGACAACAAAAATGGAGACAAGAAGTCTTCTTCAAAACACACACACACACACACACACTCACACACTCACATAGTCATATACGTGCAGTCAAATGCCAGTAAATTCTGAGTATTTTTGAATCCATTTTCATTTCATTCTTTTCTTTATGTTGCCCCCTGCTGGACAATAGGTTTAAGGTTAATGTGGAAAAAAAGCAGACAATAAATACGACTGAACTATTATTGAAATGCCGGCGACTTCATTCGATCTGAAAGTTCATTGTTGACCAAACAGACACTGATACAACAGGCTTAAAGTCTACCTCCATCGGCTAAAGATGCCCCTGGATCATAAAGCACAGCTCGACTGCTGGCTAACATGCAGGCGTGGGCCTATCACTGAAATCAGCAGTCATGAAAAACTGTGCTAGGCCTCCAGACCCAAGCTTGAAGAGGTTTGAAAACTGGACCCAGGAGAATTTTAACTGAAAACCCCTGCTCTGGAGGATCTGAGGGATGCATGACTGCCCTCTGTTGACCTGTTTAATACAGGAATATCTGAGAAGTACTGAGGACGGCAAAGGGTGCTGATTGGCCAGCAGCCCCACACAGGTCAAAGGTCACCCCCACGGCGGACCAGTTTATTATAATAGTCACGACACCATCCGTTACAGTTGGGTTGGGTTCAGGCTCTTCAGCGCTTCTTATTTTTCCGTGAGCTCCTCCAGCTGCTGGTCCGTCTCTCCCCTTTTCTTTCTCTTCTGCTTACTTTTTTGTTTCTTTGTTCTTTAACTTTAAACAGAACTTCTCCTCTCCCCCTTTTCACGGTCACAATACTGTTGACCTCCCGTGAGCCTTGAATCTCCATCCTGACCAGTGGAGAGAAACCACCTTGTGCCTGAGAAGAGCATCGCGGATCCCAGTGGGAGCCACGGTCGTTGAGATGGAGGCTTGGTAGGCCGTCCCCCCACCAGTTCGTTGGAGAGGTTCCGTACATTGATGGGAACAATCCAGCTGAGAACGTAAGCAGGTCCTGTTGGTTGTCGTGCTGTCACAGTAACAAAGACCAGTGCTGCATCTGTTCAGGCCTCAACTCCTGTCTCACTGCCAGCTCCACCTGACTCCTCAGACTCTGCTCAACCTCCATTCAGGAGTTTTCTTTGTTTGGAGGTCACTGACCCTTCATCCTGAACACCTTCTCACCTGCTACCTTTGCCGTCCACTTGAGTCTCAGATAAATCTTATGATTCATGTCTGATCCTCCATGTGCCTTCATTGCTTTACTGGTATTATTCCTCTGTCTTACGTGCTTCCTTGTTTGTATTCAATCCTCTTAAAATTCCAGGAAGTGTTTCAACTGGTTTTTATATTTGTATGTAAGCCTCTGACCCTCAAAGAACTCACTGACAAGCTGGAACCTGAGACTGAGCGTTTCTCATTGGACTCTAAATCACAACCAGCGGTGCCCTGAGTAACAACTGTGTTAGCATCCTAAAGCTACATCATCACCACCAGCTGATCAAGTCACTACTCTGTACACAAGTCACTGTAACCTAGCAAAGTTGAACCTAGAGGAAAAGTACAGTTGAAGCCAGATGCAAACAGATGTTGATGTTTACTCTGTAGTCCTGGCAGCAAGTGTCCTTGGAGACGTCACTCCAGACACTCGCAGAGCTGACAGAGATGGTTTGACACAACTCATGATGTTACTGCACTGCAACAGTAACGGACCATCGATGGCATCGCGGTGATGGAGGAGGACAAAGAATTCTGTCATCAAGTTTTGTTCATGTTTTGTAAATGTTCTTCTTGATCTCAGAATTTAGTCTTTGATGTCACAGTGCCAGAACGGACCAAACCTGCCTGTGTCAGAGGAAGCAGAATGACATCAGCATCAGGACATTCAGAGCCTTCAGAAACGTGGTGATGGTTTCACCAAAGAGGGACCAGTTCAGTAAATGTGGTCAGGCTTCTGAGAGTCTGGGTTCAAGATGGAGTTCGGGGTTTTAGCGACTCAGAAAAACTGTTTGTGGCTCAGAAAGCAGAGGAGGGCTGATGAAGAGACCTCACAATGAGTGTCATCAAGGAGGAGGAGGTAGTAGACATCACATGGGGGGGGGTAGAGCAGCAAGAAGAGAGAGAGGAGGAACAACTTGATTGAATAAAACAAAGACAAACAATCAAAGAGAGTCAGAGCAGAGGGAGCGGCCCTGAGTCACAGTGAATGGTGGAGTTTGATGATCCATCATTCATCTCCTTTAAATGCTGTCAGGGAGGGAGAGCGGTCTGCTGGTGGTGGTGTTCATTCCTCAGTGGGAGCCTCTATAGTTGATGTTCTACTACCCTCTGGTGGTGAGGCAGTGGGGATGCAGGTGATCTGCTGGTC
The DNA here is from genome assembly GCF_037954235.1 of Aulostomus chinensis. NCBI lineage: Eukaryota > Metazoa > Chordata > Actinopteri > Syngnathiformes > Aulostomidae > Aulostomus > Aulostomus chinensis. The sequence goes on along the minus strand of NC_141320.1, from coordinate 50,261,667 downwards.
TGGTTGAACGTGAGTGGACAGAAATCTTGTTGAGGTGACTGGGAGTTCCTGACTGTGGTGAGCTGCCTTGCTCCTCCTCAGGTCTTCATGGTGGCTTTCTGCTGGACTGTTGTTGAAGGGAACATGGCATCCTATCATTTTCAGCTCTGACATCTGGACAGTGGACAGATGTGACATCATCATGGTCTCACTGCCTGCTTTGTTCATGGATCAATGGAACGTTGTGTTGGAACCTTTATTGTAGAACTGCTATGAGCTGAGAGCTCAGTGTTGTTGGAACAACGCAGCTCCACATGGGACTGATGTGATGAAGAGGTTTTTATTGAGCTGAAGCTGGAGAGCAACAATCAAAATGGAGCAGCAAACATAATGTCTGGTCTCTCTCTCTTCTCTTCCCCACCTCTCTGTCTCCTCTCCTCCCTCACCTCCATCTCTCTCCAGCCCTTTTTAGACAGAAAATGTGCCAAATTTGCCGTCTCGTCTGTGTGAAATGGAGGCGTAATATTCCTCTTTTTGAAAAGACACCCCTTGGTGGGCATCAACACTTGATGTGATGTGCAGCTCACACAACCTCAGTCATTGACAACGCAATGACTGAGGTTGGCAGAGCGGGGCAACAACAGACTCTTGAACTGAAACCCAGGATGGAAACCATCTCGGAGCAGTTGGCCGCTCTGCAAAGAGGAGAGTGATGTTGAAGACCAGAAATTTAACTTTACAATTTGGATTGGACTGAAAGAGAAGACAGATTGGAATGTGTGCTCCTCCGCCCAAACCCACAGCTTCCTTATCGGCTGCCCCATTGTTTATCCTCCAGGAGAACTCCTTCTTGTAGCCGACCTTGTAGTCTGGCTGCAGGCCTCACTCTCACTTGCCTCCATTGGGACAACGGACTGTTCAAGTTCAGCGTACATACACAACAAATGTATATGTGCTGTCGTTAATTCTGAAGTGTACCATTATTACGATTAAACTGTGCATTCAGGGAACATTAAAGTGGTTTCAATCGTATTCATCAGGTTGATTTCAGTTTGTAGACGTTAATGATAAATCTTCTATACAAACCAAAGTTAAACACGGTGTTCCTCAAGGTTCAGTGCTGGGGCCAATACTCTTCACTTTATGTATGCTTCCTTTAGGTCATATTATTGGGAAACAGTCCATAAATTTCCATTGTTACACAGATGATACTCAATTATATTTATCAATAAAGCTGGATGAAGGCCAGCAGTTGTCTAAAACTCCATGTATGAGTTCCATCTAGGCTGGACTTTTGTAATTCTTTATTATCAGGCTGCACCAACAAGTGATTAAAGACTTGACAGCTGCACATGTATTGACAGGAACCAGGAAGAGAAACCATCGTAACAATAACATACACTCATGTAAGATAGTCTGAAGACACTCAAAGATAATTCAGTGTTTGATCAGTGATCAATACGTCAATATAAAGATCAGTAAGTGGTACCAGGTGGATCTTTCCATGGTGACCTCAGAGAAAATAAGATCAGCCCTCTCACCGTCATATCCAATGATGGCTCCATTATGTCAGGTTAACTGAGTTCATTTCCTGCTGCATTATCTGAAAAACGCTTTCTAAAACCAGAACCTCCAAGTTGGGTCTGAACGACCATGATAAATTGCATTATCTACTCAGTTTGAGTCACACCAACACAGAATGGACAAAGGACATTTTTCTGTTGTGTTGTTTCAAGTTTTCCTCATCTAGGAAGTTTTTGCAACTAATTCAGCAAGACAAATGTCTCTCAAGTGTGTGTTCTCCTCATGTGTCTTTTCAGACATCCTTTTTCTGAAAATCTTTTGCAACAAAATGCACAGGGGAATGGTTTCTCCCCAGTGTGCGTTTTCATGTGCTTTCCCAGATTTCCCTTTTGTGAGAATCTTTTGCCACAAAGTGCACAGGGAAATGGTTTCTCCCCAGTGTGCACGTTCAGGTGCCTTTTCAGATGTCCCTGTTCTGAGAATGTTTTGCCACACACTGAGCAGCCGAATGGTTTCTCTCCAGTATGTCTTCTCATATGTCTATTCAGACAACCCCTTTCTGAAAATCTTGTGCCACAAACTGAGCAGGGGAATGGTTTCTCTCCAGTATGGGCTCTCCTAATGTGTCTTTTCAGACAATCCCTTTCTGAAAATCTTGTGCTGCAAACTGCGCATGGGAATGGTTTCTCTCCAGTATTGGCTCTCCTAATGTGTCTTTTCACACTTGACTTTTCTGCAAATGTGGTGCCACAAACTGAGCATGGGAATGGTTTCTCTCCAGTATGTGTTCTCTTCATGTGTCTTTTTAGATATCCATTTTCTGAAAACCCTGTGCCGCAAACTGAGCAGGGGTATGGTTTTTCTCCAGTGTGTGTTTTCATGTGTACATCCAAATTCCTTCTGTAACTAAAACCTTTACTGCACTTTGAGCACCTAAAGGGACGCTCATCCTCACTGACTTCTGTCTCAGATTCAGAAGGACCAAAGGTCACGTTCCTGATGATCTCTGATTCTCTTCCAGTCTTTAGTTTTTGTTCTTTTGAGCTGCAATGACTCGCTTCCTGTCCTGGGCTCAATTTCTGAAGCATATTCCTCCTTGAGCCAAAGGGTTCCTTGTGCTCAGAAGTGGCCGTGTTATCAGGTCTGACCCAATCATCCTCACTGACTTCAGTCTCAGCTTCAGAAGAGTCTGACATCTGGTCTTCAGTCTGGGGTTGTACAAGTGGATCTGGATCTACCTTGCTGGCTGGTTCTGGTTCAGGTTCTGGTCCTCCACACTCTTCTCCATCAGCTTCTGTTTTCAGAGGATGAATTGGGTTGCTGCTCAGAGACTCTTCTTTCAAGTTCTCCTCAGTTAGACTCTGATGAAGATGTGGGAACTGAGGTTTCTCTTCGTCCCCTTCACTCTTCACAGGAACCAGAGTGAAGGGGAACGTGGTGATATCAGCCTCCTCCTGCCCTTGAAGCTGCCCTCCCTCCTCACTGGTCCACAGCTCCTCCCACTCCTCTTTAATGTGGGGGGGCTCTGGGTCCTGCAGCTCAGGGGGAACCTCTTCTTTAATCACCAGCAGCTGCTCCACATCTGCAGGACACAAACAGCAACATCAGAAATCTCTTCATTTGACTCTGAAACAGCGGAGCAACAGACAGAAACAGAAATCAACTCAATGAAAAGAGACGTCCTGCTACTGAGGACCAGTCAGCAAACTGGGAACAGAAACGCTGGCTTCAGATGCTTGGATCAACGTTGTGTCACCCAGGTCAAAGGTCATAGGTCCTCTGCTGAATGGTTTTGTCCATTCATGATCACATCTGCTAGTCAGAATGTTCATTTCTAGAATGAGACCCTGTAGGAGAATGAGAGTTCAGTCCCTAGAACCAGAGGGAACCTGTACTGATGCTAAACATGTCAGTCCACCCAAACACAGCAACATGCAGTCAGCCAAGGTCGAAGATTAGTTTATTAAAAATAATCAGGAAATGTCCCTTTCCTTTCCAGTAATTGAGGAAAACTCTGGCTGGGACAAAATTTGTAACGTGTAACCTATGAGATGTTTCTCCGTGTTTCTTAGTTTTGTTTTTTTCTTCCAAACAAATACAAAAAGCAGTAGAACTACGGCGGGAAGGACGCAGCCTGGAAACCAAACAGCGCCATCTACTTGTTGGTCAGGAAGCAGCCAAGATGGCGCCCAGCGTGTCCCGAGCCAGGTGAGGTTTTAAGGCTCCACCAACACCGAATAGCCGTCAACTACGAAACACTTCTACGTTGTTCCACTCCTGCTCAGACGGTCTGAGCACAATGACCCGGATTACGGACACAACCAGACCGGAGACACTTGCTGGCAGGACTGCGGTCTCTCGGTTCTCCTGGTCAGTGTGGGGGGACTCACCTGCTCTGTCCAGCCTGACTCGGGGCTTCAGCACGGCATCGAGCAGCAACCTCTGCCGGTGGTTCTCCCGCTCGTACTCCGCCACGGTTTCCTCCAGCAGAGCCACGATCTGCTCCGCGGCCGCCGCCAGCCGCTCGGTGAGCAGCGCTCTCAGCACCGGGACTCCAGCCGCTGAGTCTCCTTCTCCCAGCTGCAGCAGGAAGTCTTCAGCGGCGGCGAGGATCCGCTCCTGGACCGACACCCGCAGCAGCTGCGTGGCGCACATGTTGAGGTTCTACCGGCGCCACTCAGCCTTCAGGAGACAAAGACCGAGGCCTTCCGCTTCTTTTCTTCTTCTTCTTCTTCAAAACGAGCAGAGTCCAATCTCTGTTCTCTGTGCCACTCCAGACTCGCTAACCTGGTAGCAGCGGTAGTGATGAGTGGAGTGATCCAGGATTTCGTTTTGAAAAACGGTTATCGATGACGTATTTAGTGACGTCCAAAGCCTCGCCGACCGGCAGTGACCACGTGACTGATTCAAGACCTGGTTCTCCGGCTTGGCGTGAGATTCTAAACCACGAAAGCCTGATTTATGCTTCTGCGTCGCGTCGACGCAAACCCCAACAAAATCCTGCCTCCGTGTCGCGTAAACGCGTGGTGACGTCAACGTCGAGGACTGTAATTGGTCCGCTCAGAACGTCATTTCCGGTTCAGTCGCAGCACAACAACACCGCCATTTTCAAAGTTTCTGTGGTGAAAGCGTCAAGAAAAAATGGACCAAGCCGAAGAAAGGATTATTGGCGGCACTACAAAGACTGACAAATGGCCAACAATTGTTGTCTGTGACCGGAAGAAAACCAAGGAATCCGACAAGAGCCCCGTAAACAATACAAAGACAAAGCCACACCCCCTAGCGGCTTGGCGGTGAATTGCAGAGCAACGCGTTCCCTCGACGCAGAATAAACCAGGCTTTCCAGTCGCACCTGTTTTACGCCCCCGTGCCAGATAAGGACCCCCATCGGGCTGTGCCACTCTGGAGGGAGCGCGTCTCACAGTCAGTCAGCGGAACCATGCGGATCCGGGCCGGAGCTGTGGGAAGGAGCGCCAATTGTATCGGGTTGTTGTTTTCTGGACTGCAGCAGAACAGGAGCAGCCGGGACTGGAATGTAGAAGTAGGTTATCTTGAAGTTGACTAAGTTATGGTGAACGATATTGTGGTTCAACACTTTAATGAGCTTTAAGGCAAACATATTTCATGAGGAAACAACGCCGGAATTGGACGGATTTCAGCGGCACACAACAACGTATCCGATACACCTCATTGGAAACCTGGTGGTCTAAGACTAAGAAACACCAGTCACCATGAAGAAAGGAACTTTTAGCTGAGTACTCATGTTCTTTTCTGCAGGTTGAATGTGGCATTTGTTGGACAGAAGCGTCTCATCTCAACAAAAGCACCTCTTCAGTGCTGAGGCATGATGGGGCCAGGCATGAGAATGAAGTCCCAGATCCACCAGGATGAACTCAGGTATACAGCCACTCTCCAACTGACTCACAGTTGCTTCATTGATCATTAATTCCTCTTCATTTCTTCTCTCCTTCATCTTTAACCATCCAGCTTCCAGGAAGCAGATGCTGGATGAGGCTCTGCTGAATTTCATCCTGAAGGACTGCCAGCCCCTCAGCACTGTTGAGAGGGAAGGGTTCAGGGAACTGGTTCAGGTCCTTGAGCCTCATATGTTTGCCAACCAGAAAGGTTTGTGTGGAAATGATCTAAAGCAGTCGTTGATATCTCCAGTTTATTTCATCTCTAATTTCAATGTATTGATTTACTCTGGGTGTCATTTTCAGACCATCAAACAAACGGTGGCCAAAAAGTACCAGGAGGAACGGGAAGGAGTGAAAAAGGAAGTCCAGCTGCCATGTGGACATCTGTGGACATGGAGGCTCCCTTGGCTCTGACCTGTCACTGCATTAGTGAGAATGAATGTGTTGGGAGTGCAAGACTTTCCACAAAGTCACCCTGCTGACAGTTTGGCCCCAGTCCAAAGAGGCCTGATGGAGGACTGGGCCATCACCAACAAAGTCAAGTGTCTTGTGAGCGACGCAGCACCAAACATGACAGCATCCACTAGACAGCTCCAAATTCACCACTCAGTCTGCACTGCACATCGTCTGAATCTAGGAGTCAGAAAATCCTGTGATCAGATCCCCACTTCCATCATCAGACACAAAGCCAGGAACACTGTCACATCCTTCAGATCAGCACTACAGCCAAGGAGAAGCTGGCTCAGGTGCAGCAACAGATGGGAGGGCCAACCCTGAAACTCATCAGTGAGGTGCCAACACGCTGGAACAGCACACACAGCTGTCAGGGCTGCATGATGAGAGGGAACCAGTGTGGGAACCTCTGGCCTCTCTAAGACAGATTTGACTCCACTGACAGCTGAGGAGTTCACCACCATAGGAGAAGCACTTCTAGTAAACAGAGGTCATTCTAGTAGCCTGGTCCCTCTGTGGTTGAGCTATAATTTTAGGAAATATGGTCATTATTCAATGGTGACATCTCTCTGCTGAATAATGTAGAACTGAACGGATCCACTGGACCTTCTTTTTACAAACAGCAGCATGCAGCAGCTGTCCTGAGTGGAAAACTGCACATTTCTGTTGGTGAGAGTTAATCAAGTGATGGACTTTGTCTCTCAACAGAAGCTGTGTGGAAAAACCCTGCAGCTACGAGCGCTTCAGATTCTGAGAGTGATTCTTCCGCCATTGGCTGGTTTAACCTGACGTCTGACCTTGGAGGTGGCCGAGAGGAGTGTGACATGGCTGCACAGGTAAATCAACTAAAGCAGTGTTAGTCTTTGGCAGCAGGCCAGGCCGACAAATGCTAATGTCTCTGACTGACTGACTGATGAAGTTGGACCATTGGTCAGCCACAATGATGCATGACCACAAATAGAGGCCTGGGTCTTGATGAAGCTCACATGACTGTCAGCATCATTTGGAGGATAGTAGCAACTCTCACCACATCACTGTAGCATCATTTCTTAGGTTCATAGCAACTCTCATTACATCCCTGTCAGCATCATTTTCAGGTTTTTAGCAAGGATACTACATTACTGTCAGTATCCTTTTGAGGTTTTTAGCAACTCTCACTACATGACGGTCACCATCATTTTCAGGTTAGTAGCAACTCTCACGACATCACTGTAGCATCATTTCTTAGGTTAGTAGCAACTCTCATTACATCACTGTAGCATCATTTTTAGGTTCGTAGCAACTCTCACTATATTACTTTAGCATCATTTTGAGGATAGTAGCAACTCTCACGACATCACTGGAGCCTCATTTTTAGGTTACTAGCAACTCTCATTACATCACTGTAGCATCATTTTGAGGTTCGTAGAAACTCTCACGACATCACTGTCAGCATCATTTTAAGGTTAGGAGCAAGTCTCACTACATGACTGTCACCATTATTTTTAATTTAGTAGTAACTCTCATTACATTACTGTCGCATCATTTCTTAGGTTAGTAGCAACTCTCATTACATCAGTGGAGCCTCATTTTGAAATAAGTAGCAACTCTCATTACATTACTGTAGCATCATTTTGAGATTAGTAGCAACTTGCACCACATCACTGTAGAATCATTTTCAGGTTTTTAGCAACTCTCACTACATCACTGTCAGCATCCTTTTGAGGTTTGTAGCAACTCTCACTTCATCACTTTCAGCATCATTTTGAGGATAGTAGCAACTCTCACTACATTACTGAAGCATCATTTTGGAGGATAGTAGCAACTCTAACGACATCACTGTAAGCATCATTTTTAGGTTAGGAGCAACTCTCACGACATCACTGTAGCATCATTTTGAGGTTCGTAGAAACTCTCACGACATCACTTTCAGCATCATTTTGAGATTAGTAGCAACTCTCACCATATAACTTTAGCATCATTTTGAGGATAGTAGCAACTCTCACGACATTACTGGAGCCTCATTTTGAGGTTTTTAGCAACTATCACTACATCACTGTGGCATCATTTCTTAGGTTTGTCGCAACTCTCATTACATCACTGTAGCATCATTTTGAGGTTCAAAGAAACTCTCACGACATCACTGTCAGCATCATTTTAAGGTTAGCAGCAAGTCTCACTACATGACTGTCACCATCATTTTGAGGTTAGTAGCAACTCTCACCACATCACTGTAGAATCATTTCTTAGGTTAGTAGCAACTCTCATTACATCACTTTAGCATCATTTTGAGATTAGTAGCAACTCTCACCCCATCACTGTGGCATCATTTCTTAGGTTAGTAGCAACTCTCATTACATCACTGTCAGCATCATTTTGAGGTTTTTAGCAACTCTCACCACATCACTGTGGCATCATTTTAAGGTTTTAAGCAACTCTCACTGCATCACTGGAGCATCATTTTGAGATTTTTAGCAACTCTCACCACATCACTTTAGCATCATTTCTGAGATTAGAAGCAACTGTCACTACATCACTGCAGCATCATTTTGAGGTTTTTAGCAACTCTTCCTACATCACTGCAGCATCATTTTGAGGTTTTTAGCAACTCTTCCTACATCACTGTCACATCATTTTGAGATTTTTAGCAACTCTCACGACATCACTGTAGCATCATTTGGAGGATAGTAGCAACTCTCACGACATGACTGTCAGCATCATTTTTAAAGGTTTTAAGCAACTCTTACTGCATCACTGGAGCATCATTTTGAGGTTTTTAGCAACCTAATACATTACTGTAGCATCATTTTGAGGATCGTAGCAACTCTCACAACATCACTGTAGAATCATTTTGAGGTTCGTAGCAACTCTCACCACATTACTTTAGCATCATTTTGAGGTTCGTAGCAACTCTCACCACATCACTGTAGCATCATTTCTTAAGTAAGTAGCAACTCTCATTACATCACTTTGGCATGATTTTGAAATTACTATCAACTCTCACCACATCACTGTAGCATCATTTTGAGGTTCTTAACAACTCTCACTACATTACTGTCAGCATCATTTTGAGGTTTTAAGCAACTCTTACTGCATCACTGGAGCATCATTTTGAGGTCCGTAGCAACTCTCACTACATCACTGTAGCATCATTTGAGATTTTAAGCAACTCTCACTACATCACTGTAGCATCATTTTGAGATTTGAAGCAACTCTCACTACATCACTTTAGCATCATTTCTTAGATGAGTAGCAACTCTCACTGTATCACTGTAGCATCATTTTGAGGTTTTTAGCAACTCTCACTACATCACTGCAGCATCATTTTGAGGGTCGTAGCAACTCTCACTACATTACTGACAGCATCATTTTGATTTTTTTTTTCAACTCTCACCACATCACTTTAGCATCATTTTGAGTTTTTTAGCAACTCTTACCACATTACTGTCGCATCATTTGGAGGATATTAGCAACTCTCACGACATCACTCTAGCATCATTTTGAGGTCGGTAACAACTCTCACCACATCACTGGAGCATCATTTCTTAGGTACATAGCGACTTTCACAACATCACTTTTGCATCATTTTGAGATTAGTAGCAACTCTCACCACATCACTGTAGCATCATTTCTTAGGTTTGTAACAACTCTCACCACATCACTGTCGCATCATTTTGAGGTTCGTAGAAACTCTCACGACATCACTTTCAGCATCATTTTGAGATTAGTAGCAACTCTCACCATATAACTTTAGCATCATTTTGAGGATAGTAGCAACTCTCACGACATTACTGGAGCCTCATTTTGAGGTTTTTAGCAACTATCACTACATCACTGTGGCATCATTTCTTAGGTTTGTCGCAACTCTCATTACATCACTGTAGCATCATTTTGAGGTTCAAAGAAACTCTCACGACATCACTGTCAGCATCATTTTAAGGTTAGCAGCAAGTCTCACTACATGACTGTCACCATCATTTTGAGGTTAGTAGCAACTCTCACCACATCACTGTAGCATCATTTCTTAGGTTAGTAGCAACTCTCATTACATCACTTTAGCATCATTTTGAGATTAGTAGCAACTCTCACCCCATCACTGTGGCATCATTTCTTAGGTTAGTAGCAACTCTCATTACATCACTGTCAGCATCATTTTGAGGTTTTTAGCAACTCTCACTACATGACTGTAGCATCATTTTTTAGGTTAATAGCAACTCTCACCACATCACTGTGGCATCATATTAAGGTTTTAAGCAACTCTTACTGCATCACTGGAGCATCATTTTGAGATTTGAAGCAACTCTCACCACATCACTTTACCATCATTTCTTAGATTAGTAGCAACTCTCACTACATCACTGCAGCATCATTTTGAGGTTTTTAGCAACTCTTCCTACATCACTGTAGCATCATTTTGAGGATAGTAGCAAATCTCACTTCATGACTGTCAGCATCATTTTGAGGTTCGTAGCAACTCTTACTACATCACTGGAGCATCATTTTGAGGTTCGTAGCAACTCTCACCACATTACTGGAGCATCATTTTGAGGTTCGTAGCAACTCTCACCACATCACTGTAGAATCATTTCTTAGGTTAGTAGCAACTCTCACTATATCACTTTAGCATCATTTTGAGATTTTTAGCAACTCTCACCACATCACTGTCGCATCATTTTGAGATTTTAAGAAACTCTCACCACATCACTGTAGCATCATTTTGAGGTTTTAAGCAACTCTTACTGCATCACTGGAGCATCATTTTGAGGTTTTAAGCAACTCTCACCACATTACTGTAGCATCATTTTGAGGTTCGTAGCAACTCTCACTACATGACTGTCACCATCATTTTGAGGTTTGTAGCAACTCTCACTTCATCACTTTCAGCATCATTTTGAGGATAGTAGCAACTCTCACGACATCACTGTAAGCATCATTTTTAGGTTAGTAGCAACTCTCACGACATCACTCTAGCATCATTTTGAGGTCGGTAACAACTCTCACCACATCACTGTAGCATCATTTCTTAGGTACATAGCAACTTTCACAACATCACTTTAGCATAATTTTGAGATTCGTAGCAACTCTCACCACATCACTCTAGCATCATTTTGAGGTCGGTAACAACTCTCACCACATCACTGTAGCATCATTTCTTAGGTACATAGCAACTGTCACAACATCACTTTAGCATCATTTTGAGATTAGTAGCAACTATCACTACATCACAGTGGCATCATTTCTTAGGTTTTTAGCAACTCTCATTACATCACTGTAGCATCATTTTGAGGTTCGAAGAAACTCTCACGACATCACTGTCAGCATCATTTTAAGGTTAGTAGCAACTCTCACGACATCACTGTAGCATCATTTCTTAGGTTAGTAGCAACTCTCATTACATCACTGTAGCATCATTTTTAGGTTTGTAGCAACTCTCACTATATTACTTTAGCATCATTTTGAGGATAGTAGCAACTCTCACGACATCACTGGAGCCTCATTTTTAGGTTAGTAGCAACTCTCATTACATCACTGTAGCATCATTTTGAGGTTCGTAGAAACTCTCACGACATCACTGTCAGCATCATTTTAAGGTTAGTAGCAAGTCTCACTACATGACTGTCACCATCATTTTTAATTTAGTAGTAACTCTCACTACATTACTGTAGCATCATTTCTTAGGTTAGTAGCAACTCTCATTACATCAGTGGAGCCTCATTTTGAAATAAGTAGCAACTCTCATTACATTATTTTCGCGTCATTTTGAGATTAGTAGCAACTTGCACCACATCACCGTAGCATCATTTTCAGGTTTTTAGCAACTCTCACTACATCACTGTCAGCATCCTTTTGAGGTTTGTAGCAACTCTCACTTCATCACTTTCAGCATCATTTTGAGGATAGTAGCAACTCTCACTACATTACTGAAGCATCATTTTGGAGGATAGTAGCAACTCTAACGACATCACTGTAAGCATCATTTTTAGGTTAGTAGCAACTCTCACGACATCACTCTAGCATCATTTTGAGGTCGGTAAAAACTCTCACCACATCACTGGAGCATCATTTCTTAGGTACATAGCTACTTTCACAACATCACTTTAGCATCATTTTGAGATTAGTAGCAACTCTCACCACATCACTGTATCATCATTTCTTAGGTTTGTAACAACTCTCATTACATCACTGTAGCATCATTTTGAGGTTCGTAGAAACTCTCACGACATCACTTTCAGCATCATTTTGAGATTAGAAGCAACTCTCACCATATAACTTTAGCATCATTTTGAGGATAGTAGCAACTCTCACGACATTACTGGAGCCTCATTTTGAGGTTTTTAGCAACTATCACTACATCACTGTGGCATCATTTCTTAGGTTTGTCGCAACTCTCATTACATCACTGTAGCATCATTTTGAGGTTCAAAGAAACTCTCACGACATCACTGTCAGCATCATTTTAAGGTTAGCAGCAAGTCTCACTACATGACTGTCACCATCATTTTGAGGTTAGTAGCAACTCTCACCACATCACTGTAGAATCATTTCTTAGGTTAGTAGCAACTCTCATTACATCACTTTAGCATCATTTTGAGATTAGTAGCAACTCTCACCCCATCACTGTGGCATCATTTCTTAGGTTTTTAGCAACTCTCATTACATCACTGTAGCATCATTTTGAGGTTTTTAGCAACTCTCACGACATCACTGTCAGCATCATTTTAAGGTGAGTAGCAACTCTCACCACATCACTGTAGCATCATTTCTTAGATTAGTAGCAACTCTCACGACATCACTGCAGCATCATTTTGAGATTTTTAGCAACTCTCACGACATCACTGTAGCATCATTTGGAGGATAGTAGCAACTCTCACTACATGACTGTCAGCATCATTTTTAAAGGTTTTAAGCAACTCTTACTGCATCACTGGAGCATCATTTTGAGGTTTTTAGAAAACCGAATACATTACTGTAGCATCATTTTGAGGATCGTAGCAACTCTCACTACATCACTGTAGCATCATTTTGAGGTTTTTAGCAACCTAATACATTACTGTAGCATCATTTTGAGGGTCGTAGCAACTCTCACTACATTACTGACAGCATCATTTTGATTTTTTTTTTCAACTCTCACCACATCACTTTAGCTTCATTTTGAGATTTTTAGCAACTCTTACCACATCACTGTCGCATCATTTTTAGGTTCGGAGCAACTCTCACTACATTACTGGTGCATCATTTTGAGGTTCGTGGCAAATCTCACTACATCACTGTAGCATCATTTTGAGGATTTTAGCAACTCTCACCACATCACTTTAGCATCATTTTGAGATTTTTAGCAACACTTACAACATTACTGTAGCATTATTGAGGTTCGTAGCAAGTCTCACTTCATTACTTACAGCATCATTTTGAGATTTTTAGCCACTCTCATCACATCACTTTAGCATCATTTTGAGGATAGTAGCAACTCTCACTACATGACTGTCAGCATCATTTTAAGGTTTTAAGCAACTCTTACTACATCACTGGAGCATCATTTTGACGTTCGTAGCAACTCTCACTACATCACTGTAGCATCATTTTGAGGTTTTAGCAACCTAATACATTACTGTAGCATCATTTTGAGGATCGTAGCAACTCTCACTACATCACTGTTGCATCATTTGAGATTTTAAGCAACTCTCACTACATCACTGTAACATCATTTGGAGGATAGTAGCAACTCTCACCACATCACTGGAGCATCATTTTGAGGTTCGTAGCAACTCTCACTATATCACTTTAGCATCATTTTGAGATTTTTAGCAACTCTCACCACATTACTGTCAGCATCATTTTGAGGTCTTTCGCAACTCTTACCACATCACTGTCGCATCATTTTGAGATTTTAAGAAACTCTCACCACATCACTGTAGCATCATTTTGAGGTTTTAAGCAACTCTCACCACATTACTGTAGCATCATTTTGAGGTTCCTAGCAACTCTCACTACATGACTGTCACCATCATTTTGAGGTTTGTAGCAACTCTCACTTCATCATTTTCAGCATCATTTTGAGGATAGTAGCAACTCTCACGACATCACTGTAAGCATCATTTTGAGATTAGTAGCAACTCTCACTACATCACTCTAGCATCATTTTGAGGTCGGTAACAATTCTCACCACATCACAGTAGCATCATTTCTTAGGTACATAGCAACTCTCACAACATCACTTTAGCATCATTTTGAGATTAGTAGCAAGTATCACTACATCACAGTGGCATCATTTCTTAGGTTTGTAGCAACTCTCACCACATCACTGTAGCATCATTTTGAGGTTCGTAGAAACTCTCACGACATCACTTTCAGCATCATTTTGAGATTAGTAGCAACTCTCACCATATTACTTTAGCATCATTTTGAGGATAGTAGCAACTCTCACCACATTACTGGAGCCTCATTTTTAGGTTTTTAGCAACTATCACTACATCACTGTGGCATCAGTTCTTAGGTTTGTAGCAACTCTCACCACATCACTGTAGCATCATTTCTTAGGTTAGTAGCAACTCTCATTACATCACTTTAGCATCATTTTGAGATTAGTAGCAACTCTCACCCCATCACTGTGGCATCATTTCTTAGGTTAGTAGCAACTCTCATTACATCACTGTCAGCATCATTTTGAGGTTTTTAGCAACTCTCACTACATGACTGTAGCATCATTTTTTAGGTTAGTAGCAACTCTCAGCACATCACTGTGGCATCATTTTAAGGTTTTAAGCAACTCTTACTGCATCACTGGAGGATCATTTTGAGATTTGAAGCAACTCTCAACACATCACTTTAGCATCATTTCTTAGATTAGTAGCAACTCTCACTACATCACTGCAGCATCATTTTGAGGTTTTTAGCAACTCTTCCTACATCACTGTAGCATCATTTTGAGGATAGTAGCAAATCTCACTTCATGACTGTCAGCATCATTTTGAGGTTCGTAGCAACTCTTACTACATCACTGGAGCATCATTTTGAGTTTTTTGAAACTATTACCACATCACTGTCACATCATTTTGAGATTTTTAGCAACTGTCACGACATCACTGTAGCATCATTTGGAGGATAGTAGCAACTGTCACTACATGACTGTCAGCATCATTTTTAAAGGTTTTAAGCAACTCTTACTGCATCACTGGAGCATCATTTTGAGGTTTTTAGTCAACCGAATACATTACTGTAGCATCATTTTGAGGATCGTAGCAACTCTCACTACATCACTGTAGCATCATTTTGAGGTTTTTAGCAACCTAATACATTACTGTAGCATCATTTTGAGGATCATAGCAACTCTCTCTACATCACTGTAGAATCATTTTGAGGTTCGTAGCAACTCTCACCACATCACTGTAGCATCATTTTGAGGTTCTTAACAACTCTCACTACATTACTATCAGCATCATTTTGAGGTTTTAAGCAACTCTTACTGCATCACTGGAGCATCATTTTGAGGTCCGTAGCAACTCTCACTACATCACTGTAGCATCATTTGAGATTTTAAGCAACTCTCACTACATCACTGTAGCATCATTTGGAGGATAGAAGCAACTCTCACCACATCACTGGAGCATCATTTTGAGGTTCGTAGCAACTCTCACAACATCACTGTAGCATCATTTGGAGGATAGTAGCAACTCTCACCATATCACTGTCGCATCATTTTAAGATTTTAAGAAACTCTCACCACATCACTGTAGCATCATTTTGAGATTTGAAGCAACTCTCACTACATCACTTTAGCATCATTTCTTCGATGAGTAGCAACTCTCACTGTATCACTGTAGCATCATTTTGAGGTTTTTAGCAACTCTCACTACATCACTGTAGCATCATTTTGAGGGTCGTAGCAACTCTCACTACATTACTGACAGCATCATTTTGATTTTTTTTTTCAACTCTCACCACATCACTTTAGCATCATTTTGAGATTTTTAGCAACTCTTACCACATTACTGTCGCATCATTTTTAGGTTCGGAGCAACTCTCACTACATTACTGGTGCATCATTTTGAGGTTCGTGGCAACTCTCACTACATCACTGTAGCATCATTTTGAGGATTTTAGCAACTCTCACCACATCACTTTAGCATCATTTTGAGATTTTTAGCAACTCTTACCACATCACTAGAGCATCATTTTGACGTTCGTAGCAACTCTCACTACATCACTGTAGCATCATTTTGAGGTTTTAGCAACCTAATACATTACTGTAGCATCATTTTGAGGATCGTAGCAACTCTCTCTACATCACTGTTGCATCATTTGAGATTTTAAGCAACTCTCACTACATCACTGTCGCATCATTTGGAGGATAGTAACAACTCTCACCACATCACTGGAGCATCATTTTGAGGTTCGTAGCAACTCTCACTACATCACTGTAGCATCATTTGGAGGATAGTAGCAACTCTCACTACATGACTGTCAGCATCATTTTTAAAGGTTTTAAGCAACTCTTACTGCATCACTGGAGCATCATTTTGAGGTTTTTAGAAAACCGAATACATTACTGTAGCATCATTTTGAGGATCGTAGCAACTCTCACTACATCACTGTAGCATCATTTTGAGGTTTTTAGCAACCTAATACATTACTGTAGCATCATTTTGAGGGTCGTAGCAACTCTCACTACATTACTGACAGCATCATTTTGATTTTTTTTTTCAACTCTCACCACATCACTTTAGCTTCATTTTGAGATTTTTAGCAACTCTTACCACATCACTGTCGCATCATTTTTAGGTTCGGAGCAACTCTCACTACATTACTGGTGCATCATTTTGAGGTTCGTGGCAAATCTCACTACATCACTGTAGCATCATTTTGAGGATTTTAGCAACTCTCACCACATCACTTTAGCATCATTTTGAGATTTTTAGCAACACTTACAACATTACTGTAGCATTATTGAGGTTCGTAGCAAGTCTCACTTCATTACTTACAGCATCATTTTGAGATTTTTAGCCACTCTCATCACATCACTTTAGCATCATTTTGAGGATAGTAGCAACTCTCACTACATGACTGTCAGCATCATTTTAAGGTTTTAAGCAACTCTTACTACATCACTGGAGCATCATTTTGACGTTCGTAGCAACTCTCACTACATAACTGTAGCATCATTTTGAGGTTTTAGCAACCTAATACATTACTGTAGCATCATTTTGAGGATCGTAGCAACTCTCACTACATCACTGTTGCATCATTTGAGATTTTAAGCAACTCTCACTACATCACTGTAGCATCATTTGGAGGATAGTAGCAACTCTCACCACATCACTGGAGCATCATTTTGAGGTTCGTAGCAACTCTCACTATATCACTTTAGCATCATTTTGAGATTTTTAGCAACTCTCACCACATTACTGTCAGCATCATTTTGAGGTCTTTCGCAACTCTTACCACATCACTGTCGCATCATTTTGAGATTTTAAGAAACTCTCACCACATCACTGTAGCATCATTTTGAGGTTTTAAGCAACTCTCACCACATTACTGTAGCATCATTTTGAGGTTCCTAGCAACTCTCACTACATGACTGTCACCATCATTTTGAGGTTTGTAGCAACTCTCACTTCATCATTTTCAGCATCATTTTGAGGATAGTAGCAACTCTCACCACATCACTGGAGCATCATTTTGAGGTTCGTAGCAACTCTCACAACATCACTGTAGCATCATTTGGAGGATAGTAGCAACTCTCACCATATCACTGTCGCATCATTTTAAGATTTTAAGAAACTCTCACCACATCACTGTAGCATCATTTTGAGATTTGAAGCAACTCTCACTACATCACTTTAGCATCATTTCTTCGATGAGTAGCAACTCTCACTGTATCACTGTAGCATCATTTTGAGGTTTTTAGCAACTCTCACTACATCACTGTAGCATCATTTTGAGGGTCGTAGCAACTCTCACTACATTACTGACAGCATCATTTTGATTTTTTTTTTCAACTCTCACCACATCACTTTAGCATCATTTTGAGATTTTTAGCAACTCTTACCACATTACTGTCGCATCATTTTTAGGTTCGGAGCAACTCTCACTACATTACTGGTGCATCATTTTGAGGTTCGTGGCAACTCTCACTACATCACTGTAGCATCATTTTGAGGATTTTAGCAACTCTCACCACATCACTTTAGCATCATTTTGAGATTTTTAGCAACTCTTACCACATCACTAGAGCATCATTTTGACGTTCGTAGCAACTCTCACTACATCACTGTAGCATCATTTTGAGGTTTTAGCAACCTAATACATTACTGTAGCATCATTTTGAGGATCGTAGCAACTCTCTCTACATCACTGTTGCATCATTTGAGATTTTAAGCAACTCTCACTACATCACTGTCGCATCATTTGGAGGATAGTAACAACTCTCACCACATCACTGGAGCATCATTTTGAGGTTCGTAGCAACTCTCACTACATCACTGTAGCATCATTTGGAGGATAGTAGCAACTCTCACTACATGACTGTCAGCATCATTTTTAAAGGTTTTAAGCAACTCTTACTGCATCACTGGAGCATCATTTTGAGGTTTTTAGAAAACCGAATACATCACTGTAGCATCATTTTGAGGTTTTTAGCAACCTAATACATTACTGTAGCATCATTTTGAGGGTCGTAGCAACTCTCACTACATTACTGACAGCATCATTTTGATTTTTTTTTTCAACTCTCACCACATCACTTTAGCTTCATTTTGAGATTTTTAGCAACTCTTACCACATCACTGTCGCATCATTTTTAGGTTCGGAGCAACTCTCACTACATTACTGGTGCATCATTTTGAGGTTCGTGGCAAATCTCACTACATCACTGTAGCATCATTTTGAGGATTTTAGCAACTCTCACCACATCACTTTAGCATCATTTTGAGATTTTTAGCAACACTTACAACATTACTGTAGCATTATTGAGGTTCGTAGCAAGTCTCACTTCATTACTTACAGCATCATTTTGAGATTTTTAGCCACTCTCATCACATCACTTTAGCATCATTTTGAGGATAGTAGCAACTCTCACTACATGACTGTCAGCATCATTTTAAGGTTTTAAGCAACTCTTACTACATCACTGGAGCATCATTTTGACGTTCGTAGCAACTCTCACTACATAACTGTAGCATCATTTTGAGGTTTTAGCAACCTAATACATTACTGTAGCATCATTTTGAGGATCGTAGCAACTCTCACTACATCACTGTTGCATCATTTGAGATTTTAAGCAACTCTCACTACATCACTGTAGCATCATTTGGAGGATAGTAGCAACTCTCACCACATCACTGGAGCATCATTTTGAGGTTCGTAGCAACTCTCACTATATCACTTTAGCATCATTTTGAGATTTTTAGCAACTCTCACCACATTACTGTCAGCATCATTTTGAGGTCTTTCGCAACTCTTACCACATCACTGTCGCATCATTTTGAGATTTTAAGAAACTCTCACCACATCACTGTAGCATCATTTTGAGGTTTTAAGCAACTCTCACCACATTACTGTAGCATCATTTTGAGGTTCCTAGCAACTCTCACTACATGACTGTCACCATCATTTTGAGGTTTGTAGCAACTCTCACTTCATCATTTTCAGCATCATTTTGAGGATAGTAGCAACTCTCACGACATCACTGTAAGCATCATTTTGAGATTAGTAGCAACTCTCACTACATCACTCTAGCATCATTTTGAGGTCGGTAACAATTCTCACCACATCACAGTAGCATCATTTCTTAGGTACATAGCAACTCTCACAACATCACTTTAGCATCATTTTGAGATTAGTAGCAAGTATCACTACATCACAGTGGCATCATTTCTTAGGTTTGTAGCAACTCTCACCACATCACTGTAGCATCATTTTGAGGTTCGTAGAAACTCTCACGACATCACTTTCAGCATCATTTTGAGATTAGTAGCAACTCTCACCATATAACTTTAGCATCATTTTGAGGATAGTAGCAACTCTCACCACATTACTGGAGCCTCATTTTTAGGTTTTTAGCAACTATCACTACATCACTGTGGCATCAGTTCTTAGGTTTGTAGCAACTCTCACCACATCACTGTAGCATCATTTCTTAGGTTAGTAGCAACTCTCATTACATCACTTTAGCATCATTTTGAGATTAGTAGCAACTCTCACCCCATCACTGTGGCATCATTTCTTAGGTTAGTAGCAACTCTCATTACATCACTGTCAGCATCATTTTGAGGTTTTTAGCAACTCTCACTACATGACTGTAGCATCATTTTTTAGGTTAGTAGCAACTCTCAGCACATCACTGTGGCATCATTTTAAGGTTTTAAGCAACTCTTACTGCATCACTGGAGGATCATTTTGAGATTTGAAGCAACTCTCAACACATCACTTTAGCATCATTTCTTAGATTAGTAGCAACTCTCACTACATCACTGCAGCATCATTTTGAGGTTTTTAGCAACTCTTCCTACATCACTGTAGCATCATTTTGAGGATAGTAGCAAATCTCACTTCATGACTGTCAGCATCATTTTGAGGTTCGTAGCAACTCTTACTACATCACTGGAGCATCATTTTGAGTTTTTTGAAACTATTACCACATCACTGTCACATCATTTTGAGATTTTTAGCAACTGTCACGACATCACTGTAGCATCATTTGGAGGATAGTAGCAACTGTCACTACATGACTGTCAGCATCATTTTTAAAGGTTTTAAGCAACTCTTACTGCATCACTGGAGCATCATTTTGAGGTTTTTAGTCAACCGAATACATTACTGTAGCATCATTTTGAGGATCGTAGCAACTCTCACTACATCACTGTAGCATCATTTTGAGGTTTTTAGCAACCTAATACATTACTGTAGCATCATTTTGAGGATCATAGCAACTCTCTCTACATCACTGTAGAATCATTTTGAGGTTCGTAGCAACTCTCACCACATCACTGTAGCATCATTTTGAGGTTCTTAACAACTCTCACTACATTACTATCAGCATCATTTTGAGGTTTTAAGCAACTCTTACTGCATCACTGGAGCATCATTTTGAGGTCCGTAGCAACTCTCACTACATCACTGTAGCATCATTTGAGATTTTAAGCAACTCTCACTACATCACTGTAGCATCATTTGGAGGATAGAAGCAACTCTCACCACATCACTGGAGCATCATTTTGAGGTTCGTAGCAACTCTCACAACATCACTGTAGCATCATTTGGAGGATAGTAGCAACTCTCACCATATCACTGTCGCATCATTTTAAGATTTTAAGAAACTCTCACCACATCACTGTAGCATCATTTTGAGATTTGAAGCAACTCTCACTACATCACTTTAGCATCATTTCTTCGATGAGTAGCAACTCTCACTGTATCACTGTAGCATCATTTTGAGGTTTTTAGCAACTCTCACTACATCACTGTAGCATCATTTTGAGGGTCGTAGCAACTCTCACTACATTACTGACAGCATCATTTTGATTTTTTTTTTCAACTCTCACCACATCACTTTAGCATCATTTTGAGATTTTTAGCAACTCTTACCACATTACTGTCGCATCATTTTTAGGTTCGGAGCAACTCTCACTACATTACTGGTGCATCATTTTGAGGTTCGTGGCAACTCTCACTACATCACTGTAGCATCATTTTGAGGATTTTAGCAACTCTCACCACATCACTTTAGCATCATTTTGAGATTTTTAGCAACTCTTACCACATCACTAGAGCATCATTTTGACGTTCGTAGCAACTCTCACTACATCACTGTAGCATCATTTTGAGGTTTTAGCAACCTAATACATTACTGTAGCATCATTTTGAGGATCGTAGCAACTCTCTCTACATCACTGTTGCATCATTTGAGATTTTAAGCAACTCTCACTACATCACTGTCGCATCATTTGGAGGATAGTAACAACTCTCACCACATCACTGGAGCATCATTTTGAGGTTCGTAGCAACTCTCACTATATCACTTTAGCATCATTTTGAGATTTTTAGCAACTCTCACCACATTACTGTCAGCATCATTTTGAGGTCTTTCGCAACTCTTACCACATCACTGTCGCATCATTTAGAGATTTTAAGAAACTCTCACCACATCACTGTAGAATCATTTTGAGGTTTTAAGCAACTCTTACTGCATCACTGGAGCATCATTTTCAGGTCCGTAGCAACTCTCACTACATCACTGTAGCATCATTTTGAGGTTTTAAGCAACTCTCACCACATTACTGTAGCATCATTTTGAGGTTTTAAGCAACTCTCACCACATTACTGTTGCATCATTTTGAGCTTCGTAGCAACTCTCACTACATTACTGTAGCATCATTTTGAGGTTCGTGGCAACTCTCACTACATCCTGTAGCATCATTTTGAGGATTTTAGCAACTCTCCCCTCATCACTTCAGCATCATTTTTAGATTTTTAGTAACTCCTACTACATTACTGTAGCATCATTTTGAGGTTCGTAGCAACTCTCACTACATCACTGGAGCATCATTTTGAGGTTCGTAGCAACTCTCACTACATTACTGACAGCATCATTTGAGGTTTTGAGCAACTCTCATCACATCACTTTCGCATCATTATGAGATTTTTAGCAATTCTCACCACATCACTGTAGCATCATTTTGAGGATAGTAGCAAATCTCACTTCATGACTGTCAGCATCATTTTGAGGTTCGTAGCAACTCTGACTACATCACTGGAGCATCATTTTGAGTTTTTTGAAACTATTACCACATCACTGTCACATCATTTTGAGATTTTAAGCAACTCTCACTACATCATTGTAGCATCATTTGAAGGATAGTAGCAACTCTCACCACATCACTGTCGCATCATTTTGAGATTTTAAGCAACTCTCACAACATCACTGTAGCATCATTTGGAGGATAGTAGCAACTCTCACCATATCACTGTCGCATCATTTTAAGATTTTAAGAAACTCTCACCACATCACTGTAGCATCATTTTGAGATTTGAAGCAACTCTCACTACATCACTGTAGCATCATTTTGAGGTTTTTAGCAACTCTCACTACATCACTGGAGCATCATTTTGAGGGTCGTAGCAACTCTCACTACATTACTGACAGCATCATTTTGATTTTTTTTTTCAACTCTCGCCACATCACTTTAGCTTCATTTTGAGATTTTTAGCAACTCTTACCACATCACTGTCGCATCATTTTTAGGTTCGGAGCAACTCTCACTACATCACTGTAGCATCATTTTGAGATTTTTAGCAACTCTTACCACATCACTGGAGCATCATTTTGACGTTCGTAGCAACTCTCACTACATCACTGTAGCATCATTTTGAGGTTTTAGCAACCTAATACATTACTGTAGCATCATTTTGAGGATCGTAGCAACTCTCTCTACATCACTGTTGCATCATTTGAGATTTTAAGCAACTCTCACTACATCACTGTAGCATAATTTGGAGGATAGTTGCAACTCTCACCACATCACTGGAGCATCATTTTGAGGTTCGTAGCAACTCTCACTATATCACTTTAGCATCATTTTGAGATTTTTAGCAACTCTCACCACATTACTGTCAGCATCATTTTGAGGTCTTTCGCAACTCTTACCACATCACTGTAGCATCATTTGGAGATTTTAAGAAACTCTCACCACATCACTGTAGAATCATTTTGAGGTTTTAAGCAACTCTTACTGCATCACTGGAGCATCATTTTCAGGTCCGTAGCAACTCTCACGACATCACTGTAGCATCATTTTGAGGTTTTAAGCAACTCTCACCACATTACTGTAGCATCATTTTGAGGTTTTAAGCAACTCTCACCACATTACTGTTGCATCATTTTGAGCTTCGTAGCAACTCTCACTACATCCTGTAGCATCATTTTGAGGATTTTAGCAACTCTCCCCCCATCACTTCAGCATCATCTTTAGATTTTTTGTAACTCCTACTACATTACTGTAGCATCATTTTGAGGTTCGTAGCAACTCTCACTACATCACTGGAGCATCATTTTGAGGTTCGTAGCAACTCTCACTACATTACTGACAGCATCATTTGAGGTTTTGAGCAACTCTCATCACATCACTTTCGCATCATTATGAGATTTTTAGCAATTCTCACCACATCACTGTAGCATCATTTTGAGGATAGTAGCAAATCTCACTTCATGACTGTCAGCATCATTTTGAGGTTCGTAGCAACTCTGACTACATCACTGGAGCATCATTTTGAGTTTTTTGAAACTATTACCACATCACTGTCACATCATTTTGAGATTTTAAGCAACTCTCACTACATCACTGTAGCATCATTTGGAGGATAGTAGCAACTCTCACCATATCACTGTCGCATCATTTTAAGATTTTAAGAAACTCTCACCACATCACTGTCGCATCATTTTGAGATTTGAAGCAACTCTCACTACATCACTTTAGCATCATTTCTTCGATGAGTAGCAACTCTCACTGTATCACTGTAGCATCATTTTGATGTTTTTAGCAACTCTCACTACATCACTGTAGCATCATTTTGAGGTTCGTAGCAACTCTCACTACATCACTGTAGCATCATTTTGAGGGTCGTAGCAACTCTCACTACATTACTGACAGCATCATTTTGATTTTTTTTTTCAACTCTCACCACATCACTTTCGCATCATTTTGAGATTTTTAGCAACTCTTACCACATTACTGTCGCATCATTTTTAGGTTCGGAGCAACTCTCACTACATTACTGGTGCATCATTTTGAGGTTCGTGGCAACTCTCACTACATCACTGTAGCATCATTTTGAGATTTTTAGCAACTCTTACCACATCACTGGAGCATCATTTTGACGTTCGTAGCAACTCTCACTACATCACTGTAGCATCATTTTGAGGTTTTAGCAGCCTAATACATTACTGTAGCATCATTTTGAGGATCGTAGCAACTCTCTCTACATCACTGTTGCATCATTTGAGGTTTTAAGCAACTCTCACTACATCACTGTAGCATCATTTGGAGGATAGTAGCAACTCTCACCACACCACTGGAGCATCATTTTGAGGTTCGTAGCAACTCTCACTATATCACTTTAGCATCATTTTGAGATTTTTAGCAACTCTCACCACATTACTGTCAGCATCATTTTGAGGTCTTTCGCAACTCTTACCACATCACTGTCTCATCATTTTGAGATTTTAAGAAACTCTCACCACATCACTGTAGAATCATTTTGAGGTTTTAAGCAACTCTTACTGCATCACTGGAGCATCATTTTCAGGTCCGTAGCAACTCTCACTACATCACTGTAGCATCATTTTGAGGTTTTAAGCAACTCTCACCACATTACTGTAGCATCATTTTGAGGTTTTAAGCAACTCTCACCACATTACTGTTGCATCATTTTGAGCTTCGTAGCAACTCTCACTACATTACTGTAGCATCATTTTGAGGTTCGTGGCAACTCTCACTACATCCTGTAGCATCATTTTGAGGATTTTAGAAACTCTCCCCCCATCACTTCAGCATCATTTTTAGATTTTTAGTAACTCCTACTACATTACTGTAGCATCATTTTGAGGTTCGTAGCAACTCTCACTACATCACTGGAGCATCATTTTGAGGTTCGTAGCAACTCTCACTACATCACTGACAGCATCATTTGAGGTTTTGAGCAACTCTCATCACATCACTTTCGCATCATTTTGAGATTTTTAGCAATTCTCACCACATCACTGTAGCATCATTTTGAGGATAGTAGCAAATCTCACTTCATGACTGTCAGCATCATTTTGAGGTTCGTAGCAACTCTGACTACATCACTGGAGCATCATTTTGAGTTTTTTGAAACTATTACCACATCACTGTCACATCATTTTGAGATTTTAAGCAACTCTCACTACATCATTGTAGCATCATTTGAAGGATAGTAGCAACTCTCACCACATCACTGTCGCATCATTTTGAGATTTTAAGCAACTCTCACTACATGACTGTCAGCATCATTTTAAGGTTTTAAGCAACTCTTACTGCATCACTTTAGCATCATTTTGAGATTAGTCGCAACTCTCACCCCATCACTGTGGCATCATTTCTTAGGTTAGTAGCAACTCTCATTACATCACTGTCAGCATCATTTTGAGGTTTTTAGCAACTCTCACTACATGACTGTAGCATCATTTTTTAGGTTCGTAGCAACTCTCACCACATCACTGTAGCATCATTTCTTAAGTAAGTAGCCACTCTCATTACATCACTTTGGCATGATTTTGAAATTACTATCAACTCTCACCACATCACTGTAGCATCATTTTGATGTCATGAGCAACTCTTACTACATCACTGTAGCATCATTTTGAGGTTATTAGCAACTCTCATTACATCACTTTAGCATCATTTTGACATTAGTTGCAACTCTCACTACAACACTGTAGCATCATTTCTTAGGTTCGTAGCATCTCTCATTACATCACTTGGTTATCATTTCTTATGTGAGAAGAAACTCTCACTACATCACTGTAGCTTTATTTTCAGTTAAGAAGAAACTCTCACGACATCACTGTAGCTTTATTTTCAGTTAAGAAGAAACTCTCACTACATTACTGTAGCTTTATTTTCAGTTAAGAAGAAACTCTCACTACATTACTGTAAGCATCAATTTGAGGATAGTGTCAACTCTTACTTCATCACTGCATCATTTTGAGGTTCGTAGCAACTCTCACTCCATGACTTTAGCATCAATTTTTAGGTTTTAATCAACTCTCACTACATTACTGTCAGCATCAATTTGAGCTTCCTAGTGACTCTCACTACATCACTGTCGCATCATTTCTTAGGTTCGGAGCAACTCTCATTACATCACTTTAGCATCATTTTTAAATTAGTAGCAACTGTCATGACATCACTTGAGCATCATTTTGAGGTTCGTAGAACTCTCACCACATCAGTGTAACATCATTTTGAGGTTAGTAGCAACTCTCACTACATCACTGAAGAATCATTTTGAGAATAGTTGAAACTCTCACTACATCACTGTAGCCTTATTTTGAGTTTAGCAGAAACTCTCACTACATTACTCTCAGCATCATTTTGAGGTTTTTAGCAACTCTCACCACATCACTGGAGCATCATTTCTTAGGGTAGTAGCAACTCTTACTACATCACTGAAGCATCATTTTGAGGATAGTAGTAACTCTTACTACACCACTGTCGAATCATTTAAAGGTTCGTAGCAATTCTCACTACATTACTGTCAGCATCATTTTGAGGTTCGTAGAACTCTCACCACATCACTGTAGCATCCTTTCTTAGGTTAGTAGCAAGTCTCATTACATCACTTCAGCATCATTTTGAGGTTCGTAGCAACTCTCATGACATCACTTTAGCATCATTTTTAAATTAGTAGCAACTGTCATTACATCACTTGAGCATCATTTTGAGGTTCGTAGAACTCTCACCACATCAGTGTAACATCATTTTGAGGTTAGTAGCAACTCTCACTACATCACTGAAGAATCATTTTGAGAATAGTTGAAACTCTCACTACATCACTGTAGCCTTATTTTGAGTTTAGCAGAAACTCTCACTACATTACTGTCAGCATCATTTTGAGGTTTTTAGCAACTCTCACCACATCACTGGAGCATCATTTCTTAGGGTAGTAGCAACTCTTACTACATCACTGAAGCATCATTTTGAGGATAGTAGTAACTCTTACTACACCACTGTCGAATCATTTAAAGGTTCGTAGCAATTCTCACTACATTACTGTCAGCATCATTTTGAGGTTCGTAGAACTCTCACCACATCACTGTAGCATCCTTTCTTAGGTTAGTAGCAAGTCTCATTACATCACTTCAGCATCATTTTGAGGTTCGTAGCAACTCTCATGACATCACTATCAGCATCATTTTGAGGTTAGTCGCAACTCTCACTACATTATTGTGGCATCATTTTGAGGTTTTTCGCAACTCTCACTACATCACTGTAGCATCATTTGTTTGGTTAGTGGCAATTCTTATTACATCACTGTAGCATCATTTGAGCATCGTAGCAACTCTCACTACATCACTGTAGCATCAGTTTGAGGTTTTTAGCAACTGTTACAACATTACTGATAGCATCATTTTGAGATTTTTAGCAACTCTCACTACATCACTATCAGCATCATTTTGAGGTTGGTAGCAACTCTCACTACATCACTGTAGCATTATTTTGAGTTAACAGAAACTCACACTACATTACTGTCAGTATCATTTTTAGGTTTTTAGCAACTCTCACTAAATGACTTTAGCATCATTTTGAGGTTCGTAGCAGCTCTCATGACATCACTTTGGCATCATTTTGAGGTTTGTAGCAACTCTCACTACATTACTGTAGCTTCATTTTGAGTTAAGCAGAAACTGTCACTACACTACTGTCAGTATCATTTTTAGGGTTTTAGCAACTCTCACTACATCACTGTAGCATTATTTTGAGATAAGTAGCAACTCTCACTACATCACTGAAGCATCATTTTGAGATTTTTAGCAACTCTCACTACATAACTGTAGCATCATTTTGAGGATAGTAGCAACTCTCACTACATCACTGTAGCATCATTTGGAGGATAGTAGCAACTCTCACTAAATGACTGTCAGCATCATTTTAAGGTTTCAAGCAACTCTCACCACATCACTGTAGCATCATTCATAGATTTTAAGCAACTCTCACTACATAACTGTAGCATCATTTTGAGGTTAGTAGCAACTCCCACTACATCACTGTAGCATCATTTTGAGGTTTTTAGCAACTCTCACTTCATTACTGTAGCATCATTTTGAGGTTTTTCGCAACTCTCACCACATCACTGTAGCATCATTTTGAGGTTCGTAGCAACTCTCACTACATTACTGTTAGCACCATTTTGAGGTTCGTAGCAACTCTCACTACATTACTGTAGCATCATTTTGAGGTTTTTCGCAACTCTCACCACATCACTGTAGCATCATTTTGAGGTTCGTAGCAACTCTCACTACATTACTGACAGCATCATTTTGAGGTTTTAAGCAACTCTCACTACATCACTGGAGCATCATTTTGAGGTTTTTAGCAACTCTCACAACATCACTGAAGCATCATTTTGAGATTTTTAGCAACTCTTACGACATCACTGTAGCATCATTTTGAGCTTCGTAGCAACTCTCACTACATCACTGTAGCATCATTTTGAGGTTTTAAGCAACTCTCACTAAATCACTGTTGCATCATTTCTTAGGTTTGTAGCAATTCTTTTTACATCACTGGAGCATCATTTCTTAGATTAGTAGCAACTCTCACTACATTACTGGAGCATCATATTGAGGTTTGTAGTGTCACGTCCCCATGGTCACGGGCATGGGGGCGTTGCATTATTTTTGACTTCCTTCCCTTCTCAGGTTCGAGCTTCATGGGGCGGAGCTGCTGACTAATTGGGAGCACCTGGGCCCGGCGTCTCCCAGCTATAAAGCAGGCGATCAACCTGGCCGGTTGTCTCTCGCTCACTCCTCCTGGCCCACGTCGGAGCGATGGTTGTGTTTCTTGAGTTATGTCTTGTTTAGTTCTCTGCATCCATCACACCGCACACATACACCCCCTGTACACTCATGCACACACTCGCACTCACCACTGACACTACTGATAACCACACTCCACTGTACGTTATGGTTTGCCTTGTGTTGATTTTGCGTTACTAATAATAAATTATTAGTTGTGTTTCACGTTTAGTCTGCGTCTCCCTCCTTCGATGTCACGATTTCTGAGCCGGGTCGTGACAGAAGCAACTCTCACCACATCACTGTCGCATTATTTTGAGATTTTAAGCAACTCTCAGTACATCACTGGAGCATCATTTTGAGGTTCATCGAAACTCTCACTACATCACTGTAGCATCATTTGGAGGATAGTAGCAACTCTCACTACATGACTGTCAGCATCATTTTAAGGTTTTCAGCAACTCTCAGTACATCACTGGAGCATCATTTTGAGGTTCATCGAAACTCTCACTACATCACTGTAGCATCATTTTGAGGATAGTAGCAACTCTCACCATATCACTTTCGCATCATTTATTAGGTTAGAAGCAACTCTCATGACATCACTTTCGCATCTTTTTGAAATTAGTAGATACCCTCATTACATCACTGTCAGCATCATTTTGAGTTCATTATTATCATTGAGGTTATTCGAATCTTTCACTGCATTACTGTTAGCATTATTTTGATTTCATTAGCAATTCTTACGAAATCTCTGTCGCATTATTTTGAGGTTATTAGCAACTCTTCCTACATCCCTGTAGCATTGTTTTTGAGGTCGTTAGCAACTCTTCCTACATCACTGTAGCATTTTTTGAGGTTATTCGCAAATCTTACGACATCACTCTCAGCATCATTTTGAGATCATTAGTAACTTTAATTACATCACTGTAGCATCGTTTTGAGGTTCGTAGCAAATATTACTACAAGACTGTCAGCATCACTTTGAGGTTATTCGAAACTTTCACTACATTACTGTCAGCATCACTTTCAGTTTGTTAGCAATCCTTAGAACATCACGGTAGCATCATTTTGAGGTTCGTAGCAACTATTACTACAATAATGTCAGTATTATTTTGAGTTTATTAGCAATTCTTACGACATCACTTTCGCATTATTTTGAGTTTTTTAGCAACTCTTACTAGATTACCGTCAGCATCATTTTGAGTTCATTAGCAATTCTTACAACATCACTGTCGCATCATTTTGAGTTCATTAGCAATTCTTACGACATCACTGTCGCATCATTTTGAGGTTATTAGCAACTATTACTACATTACTGTCAGCATCACTGAGTTTATTAGCATCCATCACCACGTGACTGTTAGCATCGTTTTGAGTTCAATAGCAATTCTTACGACATCACTGTCATCATCATTTTTAGGTTACTCGCAGCTCTAACCACATGACTGTCAGCATCACTTTGAGGTTATTCGAAACTTTCACTACATTACTGTTAGTATCATTTTGAGTTTATTAGCAATTCTTACGACATCACAGTAGCATTATTTTGAGTTTCGTAGCAACTCTTACTACATGACTGTCAGCATCACTTTGAGGTTATTCGAAACACTTACTACATTGCTGTAAGCATCACTGAGTTGATTAGCAACTATCACTACATTACAGTTAGCATCATTTTAAGTTCATTAGCAATTCTTCCGACATCACTTTCAGCATCATTTTGAGGTTATTACCAATTCTTCTGACATCACTGTCGCATTATTTTGAGGTTGTTAGCAACTCTTACTACATTACTGTTGCATTATTTTAAGCAACTCTTTCTAACTGACTGTCAGCATCACTTTGAGGTTGTTCAAAACACTGACTAATTACTTTAAGCATCACTGAGTTAATTAGCAACTATCACTACATTACTGTTAACATCATTTTGAGTTCATTAGCAATTCTTCCGACATCACTGTCGCAATATTTTTAGGTTCGTAGCAACTTTTACTACATTACTGTCAGCATCACTTTTAGGTTATTCAAAACTTTCACTCCATTACTGTTAGCATCATTTTGAGTTCATTAGCAATTCTTACTACATCACTGTCGCATCATTTTGAGATCATTAGCAATTCTTCCGACATCACTATCGCATTATTTTGAGGTTCGTAGCAACTCTTTCTACTTTACTGTTGCATTATTTTGACGTTATTAGCAGCTCTCACTACATTACTGTCAGAATCATTTTGAGGTTATTAGCAATTCTTACTACATTACTGTTGCATTATTTTGAGGTTAGTAGCAACTCTTACTACATGACTGTCAGCATCACTTTGAGGTTGTTTGAAACACTTACTACATTACTGTAAGCATCACTGAGTTTATTAGCAACTATCACTACATTACTGTTAGCATCATTTTGAGTTTATTAGCAATTCTTACGACATCACTGTATTATCAATTTGAGGTTAGTTTCAACTTTTCCAAAATTACCGTCAGCATCATTTTGAGTTCATTAGCATTTCTTCCGACATCACTGTCGCATTATTTTGAGATTATTAGCAATTCTTCCGACATCATTGTCGCATTATTTTGAAGTTCATAGAAACTCTTACTACATGACTGTAAGCATTACTTTGAGGTTATTCGAAACTTTCACAACATTACTTTTAGCATCATTTTTAGTTCATTAGCAATTCTAATGCGGCTCGAGGCCACGCTGGTTCACCGAGCGACAAGGTGAGCCTTGAAAACGGCATCGGTCGAGCTTCCCGGGCTTGGGATATCCGACATCCGGCATCGTTGTGAGAAACAAAGGGGGCTGCGCACGCGGCAGATTGGCACAAGGTAGGAAAGATCAGGCGCTGTGTCGGCCTCCCTGCCTGTCAGTCAGAAGGCTGTGTCCCTGGAGCTCATGTCTGTTCCTAAGCTCAGCGAGTCATACTTACCTGGCAGGGGAGATACCATGATCAGCAAGGTGGTTCTCCCCGGGTGAGGCTCAGCCGTTGCACTGGGGCTGTGCTGACCCTGGTGAATTCCCCAAATGTGGGAATCTCAACTGCATAATTTCTGACAGTGGGGGACTGCGTCCGCGCTCTCCCCTGTGATCGTGTGAAAAAAGGAAAGAAAGAAAGGCCAACCACGGCGGCAACAACAACAACGGTGACCGCCTGTCCCGGCCAGTTGGCGGTCTCCTCTTGTGCTGGCCAGCCTGAGGAGACCGCGGAGGACGTAGCCTCGATGAGCTCCCAGTATCTCTCACACCTTCCAGCCCTAAATGAAGAGGGCAGGGTTTCTGCCACATTTAGTTGAGGGTCATGGTATCTGACAAGCCCTGAGCTCAGGAATATACATCCACGGCTCGTCTTCGCAGTAAGTGGAATGATACCAGAGAATTCATGCGTGGGAGGAGATCAACTTGGAAAACCCCGACTCCAGGATGAGTCGCTGGCTTGTGGCTTTGAACACCGCTTTGTTTTACTTTGAGTCGCCCCACTAGCATAGCAGGGTGAAGGCACCGATTGCCTTTGCTTTGGATAGCAGTGGGGACAACCAGTGTGCCAGATGTAGTGTTTATGGCACTGCATTTTGTGTCGCCACCCAAAATGTTGCAGTTCCTGCCCACAGCCGCGGCCGGGATTGGCTGTACCGGGGGTGCTGGCTCTAACGTCGGGTGGCTGACAGGCATCGCTTCTCGGCCTTTTGGCTAAGATCAAGTGTAGTATTTGTTCTTATCAGTTTAATATCTGGTACGTTCCCTATCCGGGAACCATATATTAAATTGCTTTTTGGAACAGGGAGATGGAACGGGAGCTTGCTCCGTCCTTTCCACGCATCAACCTGGTATTGCAGTGTTTCCAGGAGTGGTGCAATGCCCCGCATTTCTCGTCGGAAATAAAACAAGCCTCCGCCAGGCACTCGCTCACCTGCTCCACCCAAAGCCGGACCAGGGTTCTCCTCCTGCACTGCAGCTTTTCCTCAGCCTGCGGCCGCAATGGCCTTCCAGGAACAGTGCGGGCCCCTCCCCTTTTGTCAGGAGCAAATCCCGTGCTCTTCAGGCCAACTCTCGAGTGCTGCACATGAGGCCGGGGCTGGATTTCCGCCCGCGCTGCCGCTGGGCGTCAAGTTGTGGCTCCGTTTGCACTCCAGATAAGGATGGAGGTCCGCTGACGGCACTGCTCTCGGAGCCTTTCCCAAAAGGCTTTGGAATGCACTCTGAAAGACCTGAACCTTCAATGTGCCTGAGCTTCCCGGGCTTGGGATATCCGACATCCGGCATCGTTGTGAGAAACAAAGGGGGCTGCGCACGCGGCAGATTGGCACAAGGTAGGAAAGATCAGGCGCTGTGTCGGCCTCCCTGCCTGTCAGTCAGAAGGCTGTGTCCCTGGAGCTCATGTCTGTTCCTAAGCTCAGCGAGTCATACTTACCTGGCAGGGGAGATACCATGATCAGCAAGGTGGTTCTCCCCGGGTGAGGCTCAGCCATTGCACTGGGGCTGTGCTGACCCTGGTGAATTCCCCAAATGTGGGAATCTCAACTGCATAATTTCTGACAGTGGGGGACTGCGTCCGCGCTCTCCCCTGTGATCGTGTGAAAAAAGGAAAGAAAGAAAGAAAGGCCGACCACGGCGGCAACAACAACAACGGTGACCGCCTGTCCCGGCCAGTTGGCGGTCTCCTCTTGTGCTGGCCAGCCTGAGGAGACCGCGGAGGACGTAGCCTCGATGAGCTCCCAGTATCTCTCACACCTTCCAGCCCTAAATGAAGAGGGCAGGGTTTCTGCCACATTTAGTTGAGGGTCATGGTATCTGACAAGCCCTGAGCTCAGGACAATACATCCACGGCTCGTCTTCGCAGTAAGTGGAATGATACCAGAGAATTCATGCGTGGGAGGAGATCAACTTGGAAAACCCCGACTCCAGGATGAGTCGCTGGCTTGTGGCTTTGAACACCGCTTTGTTTTACTTTGAGTCGCCCCACTAGCATAGCAGGGTGAAGGCACCGATTGCCTTTGCTTTGGATAGCAGTGGGGACAACCAGTGTGCCAGATGTAGTGTTTATGGCACTGCATTTTGTGTCGCCACCCAAAATGTTGCAGTTCCTGCCCACAGCCGCGGCCGGGATTGGCTGTACCGGGGGTGCTGGCTCTCACGTCGGGTGGCTGACAGGCATCGCTTCTCGGCCTTTTGGCTAAGATCAAGTGTAGTATCTGTTCTTATCAGTTTAATATCTGGTACGTTCCCTATCCGGGAACCATATATTAAATTGCTTTTTGGAACAGGGAGATGGAACGGGAGCTTGCTCCGTCCTTTCCACGCATCAACCTGGTATTGCAGTGTTTCCAGGAGTGGTGCAATGCCCCGCATTTCTCGTCGGAAATAAAACAAGCCTCCGCCAGGCACTCGCTCACCTGCTCCACCCAAAGCCGGACCAGGGTTCTCCTCCTGCACTGCAGCTTTTCCTCAGCCTGCGGCCGCAATGGCCTTCCAGGAACAGTGCGGGCCCCTCCCCTTTTGTCAGGAGCAAATCCCGTGCTCTTCAGGCCAACTCTCGAGTGCTGCACATGAGGCCGGGGCTGGATTTCCGCCCGCGCTGCCGCTGGGCGTCAAGTTGTGGCTCCGTTTGCACTCCAGATAAGGATGGAGGTCCGCTGACGGCACTGCTCTCGGAGCCTTTCCCAAAAGGCTTTGGAATGCACTCTGAAAGACCTGAACCTTCAATGTGCCTGAGCTTCCCGGGCTTGGGATATCCGACATCCGGCATCGTTGTGAGAAACAAAGGGGGCTGCGCACGCGGCAGATTGGCACAAGGTAGGAAAGATCAGGCGCTGTGTCGGCCTCCCTGCCTGTCAGTCAGAAGGCTGTGTCCCTGGAGCTCATGTCTGTTCCTAAGCTCAGCGAGTCATACTTACCTGGCAGGGGAGATACCATGATCAGCAAGGTGGTTCTCCCCGGGTGAGGCTCAGCCATTGCACTGGGGCTGTGCTGACCCTGGTGAATTCCCCAAATGTGGGAATCTCAACTGCATAATTTCTGACAGTGGGGGACTGCGTCCGCGCTCTCCCCTGTGATCGTGTGAAAAAAGGAAAGAAAGAAAGAAAGGCCGACCACGGCGGCAACAACAACAACGGTGACCGCCTGTCCCGGCCAGTTGGCGGTCTCCTCTTGTGCTGGCCAGCCTGAGGAGACCGCGGAGGACGTAGCCTCGATGAGCTCCCAGTATCTCTCACACCTTCCAGCCCTAAATGAAGAGGGCAGGGTTTCTGCCACATTTAGTTGAGGGTCATGGTATCTGACAAGCCCTGAGCTCAGGACAATACATCCACGGCTCGTCTTCGCAGTAAGTGGAATGATACCAGAGAATTCATGCGTGGGAGGAGATCAACTTGGAAAACCCCGACTCCAGGATGAGTCGCTGGCTTGTGGCTTTGAACACCGCTTTGTTTTACTTTGAGTCGCCCCACTAGCATAGCAGGGTGAAGGCACCGATTGCCTTTGCTTTGGATAGCAGTGGGGACAACCAGTGTGCCAGATGTAGTGTTTATGGCACTGCATTTTGTGTCGCCACCCAAAATGTTGCAGTTCCTGCCCACAGCCGCGGCCGGGATTGGCTGTACCGGGGGTGCTGGCTCTCACGTCGGGTGGCTGACAGGCATCGCTTCTCGGCCTTTTGGCTAAGATCAAGTGTAGTATCTGTTCTTATCAGTTTAATATCTGGTACGTTCCCTATCCGGGAACCATATATTAAATTGCTTTTTGGAACAGAGAGATGGAACGGGAGCTTGCTCCGTCCTTTCCACGCATCAACCTGGTATTGCAGTGTTTCCAGGAGTGGTGCAATGCCCCGCCTTTCTCGTCGGAAATAAAACAAGCCTCCGCCAGGCACTCGCTCACCTGCTCCACCCAAAGCCGGACCAGGGTTCTCCTCCTGCACTGCAGCTTTTCCTCAGCCTGCGGCCGCAATGGCCTTCCAGGAACAGTGCGGGCCCCTCCCCTTTTGTCAGGAGCAAATCCCGTGCTCTTCAGGCCAACTCTCGAGTGCTGCACATGAGGCCGGGGCTGGATTTCCGCCTGCGCTGCCGCTGGGCGTCAAGTTGTGGCTCCGTTTGCACTCCAGATAAGGATGGAGGTCCGCTGACGGCACTGCTCTCGGAGCCTTTCCCAAAAGGCTTTGGAATGCACTCTGAAAGACCTGAACCTTCAATGTGCCTGAGCTTCCCGGGCTTGGGATATCCGACATCCGGCATCGTTGTGAGAAACAAAGGGGGCTGCGCACGCGGCAGATTGGCACAAGGTAGGAAAGATCAGGCGCTGTGTCGGCCTCCCTGCCTGTCAGTCAGAAGGCTGTGTCGCTGGAGCTCATGTCTGTTCCTAAGCTCAGCGAGTCATACTTACCTGGCAGGGGAGATACCATGATCAGCAAGGTGGTTCTCCCCGGGTGAGGCTCAGCCATTGCACTGGGGCTGTGCTGACCCTGGTGAATTCCCCAAATGTGGGAATCTCAACTGCATAATTTCTGACAGTGGGGGACTGCGTCCGCGCTCTCCCCTGTGATCGTGTGAAAAAAGGAAAGAAAGAAAGAAAGGCCGACCACGGCGGCAACAACAACAACGGTGACCGCCTGTCCCGGCCAGTTGGCGGTCTCCTCTTGTGCTGGCCAGCCTGAGGAGACCGCGGAGGACGTAGCCTCGATGAGCTCCCAGTATCTCTCACACCTTCCAGCCCTAAATGAAGAGGGCAGGGTTTCTGCCACATATAGTTGAGGGTCATGGTATCTGACAAGCCCTGAGCTCAGGACAATACATCCACGGCTCGTCTTCGCAGTAAGTGGAATGATACCAGAGAATTCAT
The DNA here is from genome assembly GCF_037954235.1 of Aulostomus chinensis. Taxonomy (NCBI): domain Eukaryota; kingdom Metazoa; phylum Chordata; class Actinopteri; order Syngnathiformes; family Aulostomidae; genus Aulostomus; species Aulostomus chinensis. Next base: position 50,224,448 of record NC_141320.1, on the reverse strand, counting down.
GCGTGGGAGGAGATCAACTTGGAAAACCCCGACTCCAGGATGAGTCGCTGGCTTGTGGCTTTGAACACCGCTTTGTTTTACTTTGAGTCGCCCCACTAGCATAGCAGGGTGAAGGCACCGATTGCCTTTGCTTTGGATAGCAGTGGGGACAACCAGTGTGCCAGATGTAGTGTTTATGGCACTGCATTTTGTGTCGCCACCCAAAATGTTGCAGTTCCTGCCCACAGCCGCGGCCGGGATTGGCTGTACCGGGGGTGCTGGCTCTCACGTCGGGTGGCTGACAGGCATCGCTTCTCGGCCTTTTGGCTAAGATCAAGTGTAGTATCTGTTCTTATCAGTTTAATATCTGGTACGTTCCCTATCCGGGAACCATATATTAAATTGCTTTTTGGAACAGGGAGATGGAACGGGAGCTTGCTCCGTCCTTTCCACGCATCAACCTGGTATTGCAGTGTTTCCAGGAGTGGTGCAATGCCCCGCATTTCTCGTCGGAAATAAAACAAGCCTCCGCCAGGCACTCGCTCACCTGCTCCACCCAAAGCCGGAGCAGGGTTCTCCTCCTGCATGCAGCTTTTCCTCAGCCTGCGGCCGCAATGGCCTTCCAGGAACAGTGCGGGCCCCTCCCCTTTTGTCAGGAGCAAATCCCGTGCTCTTCAGGCCAACTCTCGAGTGCTGCACATGAGGCCGGGGCTGGATTTCCGCCCGCGCTGCCGCTGGGCGTCAAGTTGTGGCTCCGTTTGCACTCCAGATAAGGATGGAGGTCCGCTGACGGCACTGCTCTCGGAGCCTTTCCCAAAAGGCTTTGGAATGCACTCTGAAAGACCTGAACCTTCAATGTGCCTGAGCATCCCGGGCTTGGGATATCCGACATCCGGCATCGTTGTGAGAAACAAAGGGGGCTGCGCACGCGGCAGATTGGCACAAGGTAGGAAAGATCAGGCGCTGTGTCGGCCTCCCTGCCTGTCAGTCAGAAGGCTGTGTCCCTGGAGCTCATGTCTGTTCCTAAGCTCAGCGAGTCATACTTACCTGGCAGGGGAGATACCATGATCAGCAAGGTGGTTCTCCCCGGGTGAGGCTCAGCCATTGCACTGGGACTGTGCTGACCCTGGTGAATTCCCCAAATGTGGGAATCTCAACTGCATAATTTCTGACAGTGGGGGACTGCGTCCGCGCTCTCCCCTGTGATCGTGTGAAAAAAGGAAAGAAAGAAAGAAAGGCCGACCACGGCGGCAACAACAACAACGGTGACCGCCTGTCCCGGCCAGTTGGCGGTCTCCTCTTGTGCTGGCCAGCCTGAGGAGACCGCGGAGGACGTAGCCTCGATGAGCTCCCAGTATCTCTCACACCTTCCAGCCCTAAATGAAGAGGGCAGGGTTTCTGCCACATTTAGTTGAGGGTCATGGTATCTGACAAGCCCTGAGCTCAGGACAATACATCCACGGCTCGTCTTCGCAGTAAGTGGAATGATACCAGAGAATTCATGCGTGGGAGGAGATCAACTTGGAAAACCCCGACTCCAGGATGAGTCGCTGGCTTGTGGCTTTGAACACCGCTTTGTTTTACTTTGAGTCGCCCCACTAGCATAGCAGGGTGAAGGCACCGATTGCCTTTGCTTTGGATAGCAGTGGGGACAACCAGTGTGCCAGATGTAGTGTTTATGGCACTGCATTTTGTGTCGCCACCCAAAATGTTGCAGTTCCTGCCCACAGCCGCGGCCGGGATTGGCTGTACCGGGGGTGCTGGCTCTCACGTCGGGTGGCTGACAGGCATCGCTTCTCGGCCTTTTGGCTAAGATCAAATGTAGTATCTGTTCTTATCAGTTTAATATCTGGTACGTTCCCTATCCGGGAACCATATATTAAATTGCTTTTTGGAACAGGGAGATGGAACGGGAGCTTGCTCCGTCCTTTCCACGCATCAACCTGGTATTGCAGTGTTTCCAGGAGTGGTGCAATGCCCCGCATTTCTCGTCGGAAATAAAACAAGCCTCCGCCAGGCACTCGCTCACCTGCTCCACCCAAAGCTGGAGCAGGGTTCTCCTCCTGCACTGCAGCTTTTCCTCAGCCTGCGGCCGCAATGGCCTTCCAGGAACAGTGCGGGCCCCTCCCCTTTTGTCAGGAGCAAATCCCGTGCTCTTCAGGCCAACTCTCGAGTGCTGCACATGAGGCCGGGGCTGGATTTCCGCCCGCGCTGCCGCTGGGCGTCAAGTTGTGGCTCCGTTTGCACTCCAGATAAGGATGGAGGTCCGCTGACGGCACTGCTCTCGGAGCCTTTCCCAAAAGGCTTTGGAATGCACTCTGAAAGACCTGAACCTTCAATGTGCCTGAGCTTCCCGGGCTTGGGATAATCGACATCCGGCATCGTTGTGAGAAACAAAGGGGGCTGCGCACGCGGCAGATTGGCACAAGGTAGGAAAGATCAGGCGCTGTGTCGGCCTCCCTGCCTGTCAGTCAGAAGGCTGTGTCCCTGGAGCTCATGTCTGTTCCTAAGCTCAGCGAGTCATACTTACCTGGCAGGGGAGATACCATGATCAGCAAGGTGGTTCTCCCCGGGTGAGGCTCAGCCATTGCACTGGGGCTGTGCTGACCCTGGTGAATTCCCCAAATGTGGGAATCTCAACTGCATAATTTCTGACAGTGGGGGACTGCGTCCGCGCTCTCCCCTGTGATCGTGTGAAAAAAGGAAAGAAAGAAAGAAAGGCCGACCACGGCGGCAACAACAACAACGGTGACCGCCTGTCCCGGCCAGTTGGCGGTCTCCTCTTGTGCTGGCCAGCCTGAGGAGACCGCGGAGGACGTAGCCTCGATGAGCTCCCAGTATCTCTCACACCTTCCAGCCCTAAATGAAGAGGGCAGGGTTTCTGCCACATTTAGTTGAGGGTCATGGTATCTGACAAGCCCTGAGCTCAGGACAATACATCCACGGCTCGTCTTCGCAGTAAGTGGAATGATACCAGAGAATTCATGCGTGGGAGGAGATCAACTTGGAAAACCCCGACTCCAGGATGAGTCGCTGGCTTGTGGCTTTGAACACCGCTTTGTTTTACTTTGAGTCGCCCCACTAGCATAGCAGGGTGAAGGCACCGATTGCCTTTGCTTTGGATAGCAGTGGGGACAACCAGTGTGCCAGATGTAGTGTTTATGGCACTGCATTTTGTGTCGCCACCCAAAATGTTGCAGTTCCTGCCCACAGCCGCGGCCGGGATTGGCTGTACCGGGGGTGCTGGCTCTCACGTCGGGTGGCTGAGAGGCATCGCTTCTCGGCCTTTTGGCTAAGATCAAGTGTAGTATCTGTTCTTATCAGTTTAATATCTGGTACGTTCCCTATCCGGGAACCATATATTAAATTGCTTTTTGGAACAGGGAGATGGAACGGGAGCTTGCTCCGTCCTTTCCACGCATCAACCTGGTATTGCAGTGTTTCCAGGAGTGGTGCAATGCCCCGCATTTCTCGTCGGAAATAAAACAAGCCTCCGCCAGGCACTCGCTCACCTGCTCCACCCAAAGCCGGACCAGGGTTCTCCTCCTGCACTGCAGCTTTTCCTCAGCCTGCGGCCGCAATGGCCTTCCAGGAACAGTGCGGGCCCCTCCCCTTTTGTCAGGAGCAAATCCCGTGCTCTTCAGGCCAACTCTCGAGTGCTGCACATGAGGCCGGGGCTGGATTTCCGCCCGCGCTGCCGCTGGGCGTCAAGTTGTGGCTCCGTTTGCACTCCAGATAAGGATGGAGGTCCGCTGACGGCACTGCTCTCTGAGCCTTTCCCAAAAGGCTTTGGAATGCACTCTGAAAGACCTGAACCTTCAATGTGCCTGAGCTTCCCGGGCTTGGGATAATCGACATCCGGCATCGTTGTGAGAAACAAAGGGGGCTGCGCACGCGGCAGATTGGCACAAGGTAGGAAAGATCAGGCGCTGTGTCGGCCTCCCTGCCTGTCAGTCAGAAGGCTGTGTCCCTGGAGCTCATGTCTGTTCCTAAGCTCAGCGAGTCATACTTACCTGGCAGGGGAGATACCATGATCAGCAAGGTGGTTCTCCCCGGGTGAGGCTCAGCCATTGCACTGGGGCTGTGCTGACCCTGGTGAATTCCCCAAATGTGGGAATCTCAACTGCATAATTTCTGACAGTGGGGGACTGCGTCCGCGCTCTCCCCTGTGATCGTGTGAAAAAAGGAAAGAAAGAAAGAAAGGCCGACCACGGCGGCAACAACAACAACGGTGACCGCCTGTCCCGGCCAGTTGGCGGTCTCCACTTGTGCTGGCCAGCCTAGGGAGACCGCGGAGGACGTAGCCTCGATGAGCTCCCAGTATCTCTCACACCTTCCAGCCCTAAATGAAGAGGGCAGGGTTTCTGCCACATTTAGTTGAGGGTCATGGTATCTGACAAGCCCTGAGCTCAGGACAATACATCCACGGCTCGTCTTCGCAGTAAGTGGAATGATACCAGAGAATTCATGCGTGGGAGGAGATCAACTTGGAAAACCCCGACTCCAGGATGAGTCGCTGGCTTGTGGCTTTGAACACCGCTTTGTTTTACTTTGAGTCGCCCCACTAGCATAGCAGGGTGAAGGCACCGATTGCCTTTGCTTTGGATAGCAGTGGGGACAACCAGTGTGCCAGATGTAGTGTTTATGGCACTGCATTTTGTGTCGCCACCCAAAATGTTGCAGTTCCTGCCCACAGCCGCGGCCGGGATTGGCTGTACCGGGGGTGCTGGCTCTCACGTCGGGTGGCTGAGAGGCATCGCTTCTCGGCCTTTTGGCTAAGATCAAGTGTAGTATCTGTTCTTATCAGTTTAATATCTGGTACGTTCCCTATCCGGGAACCATATATTAAATTGCTTTTTGGAACAGGGAGATGGAACGGGAGCTTGCTCCGTCCTTTCCACGCATCAACCTGGTATTGCAGTGTTTCCAGGAGTGGTGCAATGCCCCGCATTTCTCGTCGGAAATAAAACAAGCCTCCGCCAGGCACTCGCTCACCTGCTCCACCCAAAGCCGGACCAGGGTTCTCCTCCTGCACTGCAGCTTTTCCTCAGCCTGCGGCCGCAATGGCCTTCCAGGAACAGTGCGGGCCCCTCCCCTTTTGTCAGGAGCAAATCCCGTGCTCTTCAGGCCAACTCTCGAGTGCTGCACATGAGGCCGGGGCTGGATTTCCGCCCGCGCTGCCGCTGGGCGTCAAGTTGTGGCTCCGTTTGCACTCCAGATAAGGATGGAGGTCCGCTGACGGCACTGCTCTCGGAGCCTTTCCCAAAAGGCTTTGGAATGCACTCTGAAAGACCTGAACCTTCAATGTGCCTGAGCTTCCCGGGCTTGGGATATCCGACATCCGGCATCGTTGTGAGAAACAAAGGGGGCTGCGCACGCGGCAGATTGGCACAAGGTAGGAAAGATCAGGCGCTGTGTCGGCCTCCCTGCCTGTCAGTCAGAAGGCTGTGTCCCTGGAGCTCATGTCTGTTCCTAAGCTCAGCGAGTCATACTTACCTGGCAGGGGAGATACCATGATCAGCAAGGTGGTTCTCCCCGGGTGAGGCTCAGCCATTGCACTGGGGCTGTGCTGACCCTGGTGAATTCCCCAAATGTGGGAATCTCAACTGCATAATTTCTGACAGTGGGGGACTGCGTCCGCGCTCTCCCCTGTGATCGTGTGAAAAAAGGAAAGAAAGAAAGAAAGGCCGACCACGGCGGCAACAACAACAACGGTGACCGCCTGTCCCGGCCAGTTGGCGGTCTCCTCTTGTGCTGGCCAGCCTGAGGAGACCGCGGAGGACGTAGCCTCGATGAGCTCCCAGTATCTCTCACACCTTCCAGCCCTAAATGAAGAGGGCAGGGTTTCTGCCACATTTAGTTGAGGGTCATGGTATCTGACAAGCCCTGAGCTCAGGACAATACATCCACGGCTCGTCTTCGCAGTAAGTGGAATGATACCAGAGAATTCATGCGTGGGAGGAGATCAACTTGGAAAACCCCGACTCCAGGATGAGTCGCTGGCTTGTGGCTTTGAACACCGCTTTGTTTTACTTTGAGTCGCCCCACTAGCATAGCAGGGTGAAGGCACCGATTGCCTTTGCTTTGGATAGCAGTGGGGACAACCAGTGTGCCAGATGTAGTGTTTATGGCACTGCATTTTGTGTCGCCACCCAAAATGTTGCAGTTCCTGCCCACAGCCGCGGCCGGGATTGGCTGTACCGGGGGTGCTGGCTCTCACGTCGGGTGGCTGACAGGCATCGCTTCTCGGCCTTTTGGCTAAGATCAAGTGTAGTATCTGTTCTTATCAGTTTAATATCTGGTACGTTCCCTATCCGGGAACCATATATTAAATTGCTTTTTGGAACAGAGAGATGGAACGGTAGCTTGCTCCGTCCTTTCCACGCATCAACCTGGTATTGCAGTGTTTCCAGGAGTGGTGCAATGCCCCGCATTTCTCGTCGGAAATAAAACAAGCCTCCGCCAGGCACTCGCTCACCTGCTCCACCCAAAGCTGGACCAGGGTTCTCCTCCTGCACTGCAGCTTTTCCTCAGCCTGCGGCCGCAATGGCCTTCCAGGAACAGTGCGGGCCCCTCCCCTTTTGTCAGGAGCAAATCCCGTGCTCTTCAGGCCAACTCTCGAGTGCTGCACATGAGGCCCGGGCTGGATTTCCGCCCGCGCTGCCGCTGGGCGTCAAGTTGTGGCTCCGTTTGCACTCCAGATAAGGATGGAGGTCCGCTGACGGCACTGCTCTCGGAGCCTTTCCCAAAAGGCTTTGGAATGCACTCTGAAAGACCTGAACCTTCAATGTGCCTGAGCTTCCCGGGCTTGGGATATCCGACATCCGGCATCGTTGTGAGAAACAAAGGGGGCTGCGCACGCGGCAGATTGGCACAAGGTAGGAAAGATCAGGCGCTGTGTCGGCCTCCCTGCCTGTCAGTCAGAAGGCTGTGTCCCTGGAGCTCATGTCTGTTCCTAAGCTCAGCGAGTCATACTTACCTGGCAGGGGAGATACCATGATCAGCAAGGTGGTTCTCCCCGGGTGAGGCTCAGCCATTGCACTGGGGCTGTGCTGACCCTGGTGAATTCCCCAAATGTGGGAATCTCAACTGCATAATTTCTGACAGTGGGGGACTGCGTCCGCGCTCTCCCCTGTGATCGTGTGAAAAAAGGAAAGAAAGAAAGAAAGGCCGACCACGGCGGCAACAACAACAACGGTGACCGCCTGTCCCGGCCAGTTGGCGGTCTCCTCTTGTGCTGGCCAGCCTGAGGAGACCGCGGAGGACGTAGCCTCGATGAGCTCCCAGTATCTCTCACACCTTCCAGCCCTAAATGAAGAGGGCAGGGTTTCTGCCACATATAGTTGAGGGTCATGGTATCTGACAAGCCCTGAGCTCAGGACAATACATCCACGGCTCGTCTTCGCAGTAAGTGGAATGATACCAGAGAATTCATGCGTGGGAGGAGATCAACTTGGAAAACCCCGACTCCAGGATGAGTCGCTGGCTTGTGGCTTTGAACACCGCTTTGTTTTACTTTGAGTCGCCCCACTAGCATAGCAGGGTGAAGGCACCGATTGCCTTTGCTTTGGATAGCAGTGGGGACAACCAGTGTGCCAGATGTAGTGTTTATGGCACTGCATTTTGTGTCGCCACCCAAAATGTTGCAGTTCCTGCCCACAGCCGCGGCCGGGATTGGCTGTACCGGGGGTGCTGGCTCTCACGTCGGGTGGCTGACAGGCATCGCTTCTCGGCCTTTTGGCTAAGATCAAGTGTAGTATCTGTTCTTATCAGTTTAATATCTGGTACGTTCCCTATCCGGGAACCATATATTAAATTGCTTTTTGGAACAGGGAGATGGAACGGGAGCTTGCTCCGTCCTTTCCACGCATCAACCTGGTATTGCAGTGTTTCCAGGAGTGGTGCAATGCCCCGCATTTCTCGTCGGAAATAAAACAAGCCTCCGCCAGGCACTCGCTCACCTGCTCCACCCAAAGCCGGACCAGGGTTCTCCTCCTGCACTGCAGCTTTTCCTCAGCCTGCGGCCGCAATGGCCTTCCAGGAACAGTGCGGGCCCCTCCCCTTTTGTCAGGAGCAAATCCCGTGCTCTTCAGGCCAACTCTCGAGTGCTGCACATGAGGCCGGGGCTGGATTTCCGCCCGCGCTGCCGCTGGGCGTCAAGTTGTGGCTCCGTTTGCACTCCAGATAAGGATGGAGGTCCGCTGACGGCACTGCTCTCGGAGCCTTTCCCAAAAGGCTTTGGAATGCACTCTGAAAGACCTGAACCTTCAATGTGCCTGAGCATCCCGGGCTTGGGATATCCGACATCCGGCATCGTTGTGAGAAACAAAGGGGGCTGCGCACGCGGCAGATTGGCACAAGGTAGGAAAGATCAGGCGCTGTGTCGGCCTCCCTGCCTGTCAGTCAGAAGGCTGTGTCGCTGGAGCTCATGTCTGTTCCTAAGCTCAGCGAGTCATACTTACCTGGCAGGGGAGATACCATGATCAGCAAGGTGGTTCTCCCCGGGTGAGGCTCAGCCATTGCACTGGGGCTGTGCTGACCCTGGTGAATTCCCCAAATGTGGGAATCTCAACTGCATAATTTCTGACAGTGGGGGACTGCGTCCGCGCTCTCCCCTGTGATCGTGTGAAAAAAGGAAAGAAAGAAAGAAAGGCCGACCACGGCGGCAACAACAACAACGGTGACCGCCTTTCCTGGCCAGTTGGCGGTCTCCTCTTGTGCTGGCCAGCCTGAGGAGACCGCGGAGGACGTAGCCTCGATGAGCTCCCAGTATCTCTCACACCTTCCAGCCCTAAATGAAGAGGGCAGGGTTTCTGCCACATTTAGTTGAGGGTCATGGTATCTGACAAGCCCTGAGCTCAGGACAATACATCCACGGCTCGTCTTCGCAGTAAGTGGAATGATACCAGAGAATTCATGCGTGGGAGGAGATCAACTTGGAAAACCCCGACTCCAGGATGAGTCGCTGGCTTGTGGCTTTGAACACCGCTTTGTTTTACTTTGAGTCGCCCCACTAGCATAGCAGGGTGAAGGCACCGATTGCCTTTGCTTTGGATAGCAGTGGGGACAACCAGTGTGCCAGATGTAGTGTTTATGGCACTGCATTTTGTGTCGCCACCCAAAATGTTGCAGTTCCTGCCCACAGCCGCGGCCGGGATTGGCTGTACCGGGGGTGCTGGCTCTCACGTCGGGTGGCTGACAGGCATCGCTTCTCGGCCTTTTGGCTAAGATCAAGTGTAGTATCTGTTCTTATCATTTTAATATCTGGTACGTTCCCTATCCGGGAACCATATATTAAATTGCTTTTTGGAACAGGGAGATGGAACGGGAGCTTGCTCCGTCCTTTCCACGCATCAACCTGGTATTGCAGTGTTTCCAGGAGTGGTGCAATGCCCCGCATTTCTCGTCGGAAAGAAAACAAGCCTCCGCCAGGCACTCGCTCACCTGCTCCACCCAAAGCCGGACCAGGGTTCTCCTCCTGCACTGCAGCTTTTCCTCAGCCTGCGGCCGCAATAGCCTTCCAGGAACAGTGCGGGCCCCTCCCCTTTTGTCAGGAGCAAATCCCGTGCTCTTCAGGCCAACTCTCGAGTGCTGCACATGAGGCCGGGGCTGGATTTCCGCCCGCGCTGCCGCTGGGCGTCAAGTTGTGGCTCCGTTTGCACTCCAGATAAGGATGGAGGTCCGCTGACGGCACTGCTCTCTGAGCCTTTCCCAAAAGGCTTTGGAATGCACTCTGAAAGACCTGAACCTTCAATGTGCCTGAGCTTCCCGGGCTTGGGATAATCGACATCCGGCATTGTTGTGAGAAACAAAGGGGGCTGCGCACGCGGCAGATTGGCACAAGGTAGGAAAGATCAGGCGCTGTGTCGGCCTCCCTGCCTGTCAGTCAGAAGGCTGTGTCCCTGGAGCTCATGTCTGTTCCTAAGCTCAGCGAGTCATACTTACCCGGCAGGGGAGATACCATGATCAGCAAGGTGGTTCTCCCCGGGTGATGCTCAGCCATTGCACTGGGGCTGTGCTGACCCTGGTGAATTCCCCAAATGTGGGAATCTCAACTGCATAATTTCTGACAGTGGGGGACTGCGTCCGCGCTCTCCCCTGTGATCGTGTGAAAAAAGGAAAGAAAGAAAGAAAGGCCGACCACGGCGGCAACAACAACAACGGTGACCGCCTTTCCTGGCCAGTTGGCGGTCTCCTCTTGTGCTGGCCAGCCTGAGGAGACCGCGGAGGACGTAGCCTCGATGAGCTCCCAGTATCTCTCACACCTTCCAGCCCTAAATGAAGAGGGCAGGGTTTCTGCCACATTTAGTTGAGGGTCATGGTATCTGACAAGCCCTGGGCTCAGGACAATACATCCACGGCTCGTCTTCGCAGTAAGTGGAAGGATACCAGAGAGAATTCATGCATGGGAGGAGATCAACTTGGAAAACCCTGACTCTCATCTCAGATCATTAGCAATTCTTCTTACATCACTGTCGCATTATTTTTAGTTTCATAGCAACTCTTACTACATTACTGTGTCATTATTTTAAGGTTTTTAGCAACTCTTCATAAATTACTGTCAGCATCACTTTGAGTTTATTAGCAACTATCACTACATTACTGTCAGCATCATTCTTGAATTCATTAGCAATTCTTCCGGCATCACTGTAGCATCATTTTGAGATCATTAGCAATTCTTACGACATCACCGTAGTATAATTTTGAGGTTAGTAGCAACTCTTACTACATGACTGTCAGCTTCACTTTGAGGTTGTTCAAAACACTTACTACGTTACTGTAAGCATAACTGAGTTTATTAGCAACTATCACTACATGACTGTCAGCATCACTTTGAGTTCATTAACGATTCTTCCGACATCACTGTAGCATTATTTTGAGGTTATTAGCAACTCTTACTACATTACTCTCAGCATCATTTTTAGGTTACTCGCAACTCTAACCAGGTGACTGTCAGCATCACTTTGAGGTTATTCGAAACTTTCACTACATCACTGTCGCATCATTTTGAGATCATTAGCAATTCTTCTGACATCACTGTCGCATTATTTTGAGGTTCGTAGCAACTCTTACTGCATGACTGTCAGCATCACTTTGAGGTTATTCGAAACTTTCACGACATTACAGTTAGCATCATTTTGAGTTCCTTAGCAGTTCTTCCGACATCACTGTCGCATTATTTTGAGGTTCGTAGCAACTCTTACTACATGACTGTCAGCATCACTTTGAGGTAGTTCGAAACACTTACGACATTACTGTAAGCATCACTGAGTTTATTAGCAACTATCGCTACATTACTGTTGGCATTATTTTGAGTTCATTAGCAATTCTTACTACATGACCGTCACATCATTTTGATATCATTAGCAATTCTTACAACATCACTGTAGCATCAGTTTGAGATCATTAGCAGCTCTTACTAGATTTCCGTCAGCATCATTTTGAGTTTATTAGCAATTCTTCCGACATCGCTGTCGCATTATTTTGAGTTTTGTAGCAACTCTTACTATATGACTGTCAGCATCACTTTGAGGCCATTCGAAACTTTCATTCCATTACAGTTAGCATCATTTTGAGTTCATTAGCAATTCTTGCTACATCACTGTCGCATCATTTTGAGACCATTAGCAATTCTTCCAACATCACTGTCGCATTATTTTGAGGTTCGTAGCAACTCTGACTACATGACTGTCAGCATCACTTTGAGGTAGTTCGAAACACTTACTACATTACTGTAAGCATCATTTTGAGTGTATTAGCAATTCTTATGACAACAGTGTAGCATAATTTTAACGTTAGTTTCAACTCTTCCTACATTACCGTCAGCATCATTTTTAGTTTTTTAGCATCTCTTACTACATCACTGTAGCATCATTTTGAGTTCATTAGCAACTCTTCCGACATCACTGTCGCATTATTTTGAGTTTAGTAGCAACTCTTACTACATGACTGTCAGCATCATTTTGAGGGAGTTTGAAACTCTTACTACATTATTGTAAGTATCACTGAGTTTATTAGCAACTATCACTACGTTACTGTTAGCATCATTTTGAGTTCATAAGAAATTTTTCTGAAATCACTGTCGCATTATTTTGAGGTTATTAGCAACTCTTAATACATTACTGTCCGCATCATTTTTAGGTTACTCGAAACTCTAACCACATGACTGTCAGCATCACTTTGAGGTTATTCGAAAGTTTCACTCCATTACTGTTAGCATCATTTTGAGTTCACTAGCAATTCTTACTACATCACTGTCGCATCATTTTCAGATCATTAACAATTCTTCTGACATCACTGTCACATTATTTTGAGGTTCGTAGCAACTCTTACTACATGACTGTCAGCATCACTTTGAGGTTATTCGAAACACTTACTACATTACTGTAAGCATCACTGACTTGATTAGCAACTATCACTACATTACTTTTAGCATCATTTTGAGTTCATTAGCAATTCTTCCGACATAACTGTCGCAATATTTTGAGGTTCGTAGCAACTTTTACAACATTACTGTCGCATTATTTTGAGGTTCGTAGCAACTCTTACTACATGACTGTCAGCATCACTTTGAGGTTGTTCGAAACACTTAATACAATACTGTCAGCATCACTGAGTTGATTAGCAACTATCACTTCATTACTGTTCGCATCGTTTTGAGTTCATTAGCAGTTCTTCCGACATCACTGTCGCAATATTTTGAGGTTCGTATTAACTTTTACTACATGACTGTCGCAATATTTTGAGGTTCGTAGCAACTTTTACTACATTATTGTTGCATTATTTTGAGGTTCGTAGCAACTTTTACTACATTATTGTCAGCATCACTTTGAGTTTTTTAGCAACTATCACTACATTACTGTTAGCATCATTTTGAGTTGTTGAGCAATTCTCACGACATCACTGTAGCATTAAATTGAGTTCATTAGCAACTCTTACTAAATTACTGTCAGCATAACTTTGAGGTGGTTAGAAACTCTTTCTACATTACTTCAAGCATCACTGAGTTTCTTAGCAACTATCACTACATTACTGTTAGCATCATTTTGAGTTCATTAGCAATTCTTCCGACATCACTGTCGCAATATTTTGAGGTTCGTAGCAACTTTTACTACATTACTGTCGCATTATTTTGAGGTTCGTAGCAACACTTACTACATGACTGTCAGCATCACTTTGAGGTTATTCGAAAGTTTCACTCCATTACTGTTAGCATCATCTTGAGTTCATTAGCAATTCTTCCGACATCACTGTCGCAATATTTTGAGGTTCGTAGCAACTTTTACTACATTCCCGTGCAATATTTTGAGGTTCTTAGCAACTCTTACTACATGACTGTCAGCATCACTTTGAGGTTCTTCGAAACACTTACTACATTACTGTAAGCATCACTGACTTGATTAGCAACTATCACTACATTACTGTTAGCATCATTTTAAGTTCATTAGCAATTCTTCCGACATCACTGTCGCAATATTTTGAGGTTCGTAGCAACTTTTACTACATGACTGTCGCATTATTTTAGGTTCGAAGCAACTCTTACTACATGACTGTCAGCATCTCTTTGAGGTTATTCGAAACTTTCACTCCATTACTGTTAGCATCATTTTAAGTTGTTGAGCAATTCTCACGACATCACTGTAGCATTAAATTGAGTTCATTAGCAACTCTTACTAAATGACTGTCAGCATCACTTTGAGGTTGTTAGAAACTCTTTCTACATTACTTTAAGCATCACTGAGTTTCTTAGCAACTATCACTACTTTACTGTTAGCATCATTTTGAGTTCATTAGCAATTCTTCCGACATCACTGTCGCAATATTTTGAGGTTCGTAGCAACTTTTACTACATTACTGTCGCATTATTTTGAGGTTCGTAGCAACACTTACTACATGACTGTCAGCATCACTTTGAGGTTATTCGAAAGTTTCACTCCATTACTGTTAGCATCATCTTGAGTTCATTAGCAATTCTTCCGACATCACTGTCGCAATATTTTGAGGTTTGTAGCAACTTTTACTACATTCCCGTGCAATATTTTGAGGTTCTTAGCAACTCTTACTACATGACTGTCAGCATCACTTTGAGGTTCTTCGAAACACTTACTACATTACTGAAAGCATTACTGACTTGATTCGCAACTATCACTACATTACTTTTAGCATCATTTTGAGTTCATTAGCAATTCTTCCGACATCACTGTCGCAATATTTTGAGGTTCGTAGCAACTTTTACTACATTACTGTCGCATTATTTTAGGTTCGAAGCAACTCTTACTACATGACTGTCAGCATCTCTTTGAGGTTATTCGAAACTTTCACTCCATTACTGTTAGCATTATTTTGAGTTGTTGAGCAATTCTCACGACATCACTGTAGCATTAAATGGAGTTCATTAGGAACTCTTACTAAATGACTGTCAGCATCACTTTGAGGTTGTTCGAAACTCTTTCTACATTATTTTAAGCATCACTGAGTTTCTTAGCAACTATCACTACATTACTGTTAGCATCATTTTGAGTTCATTAGCAATTCTTCCGACATCACTGTCGCAATATTTTGAGGTTCGTAGCAACTTTTACTACATTACTGTCGCATTATTTTGAGGTTCGTAGCAACACTTACTACATGACTGTCAGCATCACTTTGAGGTTATTCGAAAGTTTCACTCCATTACTGTTAGCATCATCTTGAGTTCATTAGCATTTCTTACTACGTCACTGTCGCATCATTTTGAGATCATTAGCAATTCTTCCGACATCACTGTCGCATTATTTTGAGGTTCGTAGCAACTCTTACTACATGACTGTCACCATCACTTTGAGGTTATTCGAAACACTTACTACATTACTGTAAGCATCACTGAGTTGATGAGCAACTATCACTACATTACTGTTAGCATCATTTTAAGTTCATTAGCAATTCTTCCGACATCACTGTCGCAATATTTTGAGGTTCGTAGCAACTTTTACTCCATTACTGTGGCATTATATTGAGTTCATTAGCAACTCTTACTACATGACTGTCAGCATCACTTTGAGGTTATTCGAAACACTTACTACATTACTGTAAGCATCACTGACTTGATTAGCAACTATCACTACATTACTGTTAGCATCATTTTAAGTTCATTAGCAACTCTTACTACATGACTGTCAGCATCACTTTGAGGTTATTCGAAACACTTACTACATTACTGTAAGCATCACTGACTTGATTAGCAACTATCACTACATTACTGTTAGCATCATTTTAAGTTCATTAGCAATTCTTCCGACATCACTGTCGCAATATTTTGAGATTCGTAGCAACTTTTACTACATTCCCGTGCAATATTTTGAGGTTCTTAGCAACTCTTACTACATGACTGTCAGCATCACTTTGAGGTTCTTCGAAACACTTACTACATTACTGTAAGCATCACTGACTTGATTAGCAACTATCACTACATTACTTTTAGCATCATCTTGAGTTCATTAGCAATTCTTCCGACATCACTGTCGCAATATTTTGAGGTTCGTAGCAACTTTTACTACATTCCCGTGCAATATTTTGAGGTTCTTTGCAACTCTTACTACATGACTGTCAGCATCACTTTGAGGTTCTTCGAAACACTTACTACATTACTGAAAGCATTACTGACTTGATTCGCAACTATCACTACATTACTTTTAGCATCATTTTGAGTTCATTAGCAATTCTTCCGACATCACTGTCGCAATATTTTGAGGTTCGTAGCAACTTTTACTACATTACTGTCGCATTATTTTAGGTTCGAAGCAACTCTTACTACATGACTGTCAGCATCTCTTTGAGGTTATTCGAAACTTTCACTCCATTACTGTTAGCATCATTTTAAGTTGTTGAGCAATTCTCACGACATCACTGTAGCATTAAATTGAGTTCATTAGCAACTCTTACTAAATGACTGTCAGCATCACTTTGAGGTTGTTAGAAACTCTTTCTACATTATTTTAAGCATCACTGAGTTTCTTAGCAACTATCACTACATTACTGTTAGCATCATTTTGAGTTCATTAGCAATTCTTCCGACATCACTGTCGCAATATTTTGAGGTTCGTAGACACTTTTACTACATTACTGTCGCATTATTTTGAGGTTCGTAGCAACACTTACTACATGACTGTCAGCATCACTTTGAGGTTATTCGAAAGTTTCACTCCATTACTGTTAGCATCATCTTGAGTTCATTAGCATTTCTTACTACGTCACTGTCGCATCATTTTGAGATCATTAGCAATTCTTCCGACATCACTGTCGCATTATTTTGAGGTTCGTAGCAACTCTTACTACATGACTGTCACCATCACTTTGAGGTTATTCGAAACACTTACTACATTACTGTAAGCATCACTGAGTTGATGAGCAACTATCACTACATTACTGTTAGCATCATTTTAAGTTCATTAGCAATTCTTCCGACATCACTGTCGCAATATTTTGAGGTTCGTAGCAACTCTTACTACATGACTGTCGGCATCACTTTGAGGTTATTCGAAACTTTCACTCCATTACTGTTAGCATCATTTTGAGTTCATTAGCAATTCTTACTACATCACTGTCGCAATATTTTGAGGTTCGTAGCAACTTTTACTACATTCCCGTGTAATATTTTGAGGTTCTTAGCAACTCTTACTACATGACTGTCAGCATCACTTTGAGGTTCTTCGAAACACTTACTACATTACTGAAAGCATTACTGACTTGATTAGCAACTATCACTACATTACTTTTAGCATCATTTTGAGTTCATTAGCAATTCTTCTAACATCACTGTCGCAATATTTTGAGGTTCCTAGCAACTTTTACTACATTACTGTCGCATTATTTTGAGGTTCGAAGCAACTCTTACTACATGACTGTCAGCATCTCTTTGAGGTTATTCGAAACTTTCACTCCATTACTGTTAGCATTATTTTGAGTTCACTAGCAATTCTTACTACATCACTGTCGCATCATTTTCAGATCATTAACAATTCTTCTGACATCACTGTCACATTATTTTGAGGTTCGTAGCAACTCTTACTACATGACTGTCAGCATCACTTTGAGGTTGTTCGAAACACTTACTACATTACTGTCAGCATCACTGAGTTGATTAGCAACTATCACTACATTACTGTTAGCATCGTTTTGAGTTCATTAGCAGTTCTTCCGACATCACTGTCGCAATATTTTGAGGTTCGTATTAACTTTTACTACATGACTGTCGCAATATTTTGAGGTTCGTAGCAACTTTTACTACATTATTGTTGCATTATTTTGAGGTTCGTAGCAACTTTTACTACATTATTGTCAGCATCACTTTGAGTTTTTTAGCAACTATCACTACATTACTGTGAGCATCATTTTGAGTTGTTGAGCAATTCTCACGACATCACTGTAGCATTAAATTGAGTTCATTAGCAACTCTTACTAAATGACTGTCAGCATCACTTTGAGGTTGTTAGAAACTCTTTCTACATTACTTTAAGCATCACTGAGTTTCTTAGCAACTATCACTACATTACTGTTAGCATCATTTTGAGTTCATTAGCAATTCTTCCGACATCACTGTCGCAATATTTTGAGGTTCGTAGCAACTTTTACTACATTACTGTCGCATTATTTTGAGGTTCGTAGCAACACTTACTACATGACTGTCAGCATCACTTTGTGGTTATTCGAAAGTTTCACTCCATTACTGTTAGCATCATCTTGAGTTCATTTGCAATTCTTCCGACATCACTGTCGCAATATTTTGAGGTTCGTTGCAACTTTTACTACATTACTGTCGCATTATTTTGAGGTTCGTAGCAACTCTTAGTACATGACTGTCAGCATCACTTTGAGGTTATTCGAAACGTTCACTCCATTACTGTTAGCATCATTTTGAGTTCATTAGCAATTCTGACTAAATCACTGTCGCATCATTTTTACATCTTTAGGATTTCTTCTGACATCACTGTCGCATTATTTTGAGGTTCGTAGCAACTCTTACTACATGACTGTCAGCATCACTTTGAGGTTGTTCGAAACACTTAATACATTACTGTCAGCATCACTGAGTTGATTAGCAACTATCACTTCATTACTGTTAGCATCATTTTGAGTTCATTAGCAGTTCTTCCGACATCACTGTCGCAATATTTTGAGGTTCGTATTAACTTTTACGACATGACTGTCGCAATATTTTGAGGTTCGTAGCAACTTTTACTACATTATTGTTGCATTATTTTGAGGTTCGTAGCAACTTTTACTACATTATTGTCAGCATCACTTTGAGTTTTTTAGCAACTATCACTACATCACTGTTATTATCATTTTGAGTTCATTAGCAATTCTTACTACATCACTGTCGCATCATTTTCAGATCATTAACAATTCTGATGACATCACTGTCGCATCATTTTGAGATCATTAGCAATTCTTCTGACATCACCGTCACATTATTTTAAGGTTCGTAGCAACTCTTACTACATGACTGTCAGCATCACTTTGAGTTTATTAGCAACTATCACTACATTACTGTTCGCATCATTTTGAGTTTATGAGCAATTCTCACGACATCACTGTAGCATTAAATTGAGTTCATTAGCAACTCTTACTAAAAGGCTGTCAGCATCACTTTGAGGTTATTCGAAAGTTTCACTCCATTACTGTTAGCATCATCTTGAGTTCATTAGCAATTCTTTCGACATCACTGTCGTATTTATTTTTAGGTTCGTAGCAACTTTAACTACATTAATGTCGCATTATTTTGAGGTTCGTAGCAACTCTTAGTACATGACTGTCAGCATCACTTTGAGGTTATTCGAAACGTTCACTCCATTACTGTTAGCATCATTTTGAGTTCATTAGCAATTCTTACTAAATCACTGTCGCATCATTTTGAGATCATTAGCAATTCTTCCGACATCACTGTAGTATTATTTTGTGGTAAGTAGCAACTCTTACTACATGACTGTCAGCATCACTTTGAGGTTGTTCGAAACACTTACTACATTTCTGTCAGCATCACTTTGAGATCATGAGCAACTATCACTACATTACTTTTAGCATCATTTTGAGTTTATTAGAAATTCTTACTCCATCACTGTCGCAACATTTTGAGATCATTAGCAATTCTTCCAACATCACTGTCGCATTATTTACGTTCGAAGCAACTCTCACTACATGACTGTCAGCATCACTGATTTTATTAGCAACTATCACTACATTACTCTTAGCATCATTTTGAGTTCATTAGCAATTCTTATGACATCACTGCAGCATCATTTTGAGATCATTAGCAATTCTTCCGACATTACTTTCGCATTATTTTGAGTTCATTAGCAATTCCTACGACATCACTGTAGCATTATTTTGAGGTTATTAGTAACTCTTACTACATTACTGTCAGCATCACTGAGTTTATTAGCAACTCTCACTACATTACTGTTAGCATCATTTTGAGTTCATCAGCAATTCTTCCGACATCACTGTCGCAATATTTTGAGGTTCGTAGCAACACTTACTACATGACTGTCAGCATCACTTTGAGGTTATTCGAAAGTTTCACTCCATTACTGTTAGCATCATTTTGAGTTCATTAGCAATTCTTACTACATCACTGTCGCATCATTTTGAGACCATTAGCAATTCTTCCGACATCACTGTCGCAATATTTTGAGGTTCGTAGCAACTCTTACTACATTACTGTTGCATTATTTTGAGGTTCGTAGCAACTCTTACTACATTACTGTCAGCATCACTGTGAGTTTATTAGCAACTATCACTACATTACTGTTAGCATCATTTTGAGTTGTTGAGAAATTCTCACGACATCACTGTAGCATTAAATTGAGTTCATTAGCAACTCTTACTAAAAGGCTGTCAGCATCACTTTGAGGTTATTCGAAAGTTTCACTCCATTACTGTTAGCATCATCTTGAGTTCATTAGCAATTCTTCCGACATCACTGTCGCAATATTTTGAGGTTCGTAGCAACTTTTACTACATTACTGTCGCATTATTTTTAGATTCGTAGCAACTCTTAGTACATGACTGTCAGCATGACTTTGAGGTTATTCGAAACTTTCACTCCATCACTGTCGCATCATCTTGAGTTCATTAGCAATTCTTTCGACATCACTGTCGTATTTATTTTTAGGTTCGTAGCAACTTTAACTACATTACTGTCGCATTATTTTTCGGTTCGTAGCAACTCTTAGTACATGACTGTCAGCATCACTTTGAGGTTATTCGAAACGTTCACTCCATTACTGTTAGCATCATTTTGAGTTCATTAGCAATTCTTACTAAATCACTGTCGCATCATTTTGAGATCATTCGCAATTCTTCTGACATCACTGTCACATTATTTTGAGGTTCGTAGCAACTCTTACTACATTACTGTTGCATTATTTTAAGGTTCGTAGCAACTCTTACTACATTACTGTAAGCATCACTGAGTTTCTTAGCAACTATCACTACATGACTGTTAGCATCATCTTGAGTTCATTAGCAATTCTTCCGACATCACTGTCGTATTTATTTTTAGGTTCGTAGCAACTTTAACTACATTACTGTCTTATTATTTTGAGGTTCGTAGCAACTCTTAGTACATGACTGTCAGCATCACTTTGAGGTTGTTCGAAACTCTTACTACATTACTGTAAGCATCACTGAGTTTCTTAGCAACTATCACTACCTTACTGTTAGCATCATCTTGAGTTCATTAGCAATTCTTCCGACATCACTGTCGCAATATTTTGAGGTTCGTAGCAACTCCTACTACATGACTGTCAGCATCACTTTGAGGTTATTCGAAACACTCACTACATTACTGTAAGCATCACTGAGTTGATTAGCAAGTATCACTACATTACTGTTAGCATCATTTTGAGTTCATTAGCAATTCTTCCGACATCACTGTCGCAATATTTTGAGGTTCGTCGCAACACTTACTACATGACTGTCAGCATCACTTTGAGGTTATTCGAAAGTTTCACTCCATTACTGTTAGCATCATTTTGAGTTCATTAGCAATTCTTTCTACATCACTGTCGCATCATTTTGAGACCATTAGCAATTCTTCCGACATCACTGTCGCAATATTTTGAGGTTCGTAGCAACTCTTACTACATTACTGTTGCATTATTTTGAGGTTCGTAGCAACTCTTACTACATTACTGTTGCATTATTTTGAGGTTCGTAGCAACTCTTACTACATTACTGTCAGCATCACTTTGAGTTTATTAGCAACTATCACTACATTACTGTTAGCATCATTTTGAGTTGTTGAGAAATTCTCACGACATCACTGTAGCATTAAATTGAGTTCATTAGCAACTCTTACTAAAAGGCTGTCAGCATCACTTTGAGGTTATTCGAAAGTTTCACTCCATTACTGTTAGCATCATCTTGAGTTCATTAGCAATTCTTCCGACATCACTGTCGCAATATTTTGAGGTTCGTAGCAACTTTTCCTACATTACTGTCGCATTATTTTTAGATTCGTAGCAACTCTTAGTACATGACTGTCAGCATGACTTTGAGGTTATTCGAAACTTTCACTCCATCACTGTCGCATCATTTTGAGATCTTTAGCAATTCTTCCGACATCACTGTAGTATTATTTTGTGGTAAGTTGCAACTCTTACTACATGACTGTCAGCATCACTTTGAGGTTGTTCGAAACACTTACTACATTTCTGTCAGCATCACTTTGAGATCATGAGCAACTATCACTACATTACTGTTAGCATCATTTTGAGTTTATTAGCAATTCTTACTCCATCACTGTCGCAACATTTTGAGATCATTAGCAATTCTTCTGACATCACTGTCGCATTATTTACGTTCGAAGCAACTCTCACTACATGACTGTCAGCATCACTGATTTTATTAGCAACTATCACTACATTACCTTTAGCATCATTTTGAGTTCATTAGCAATTCTTATGACATCACTGTAGCATCATTTTGAGATCATTAGCAATTCTTCCGACATTACTTTCGCATTATTTTGAGTTCATTCGCAATTCCTACGACATCACTGTAGCATTATTTTGAGGTTATTAGTAACTCTTACTACATTACTGTCAGCATCACTGAGTTTATTAGCAACTCTCACTACATTACTGTTAGCATCATTTTGAGTTCATTAGCAATTCTTCCGACATCACTGTCGCAATATTTTGAGGTTCGTAGCAACACTTACTACATGACTGTCAGCATCACTTTGAGGTTATTCGAAAGTTTCACTCCATTACTGTTAGCATCATTTTGAGTTCATTAGCAATTCTTTCTACATCACTGTCGCATCATTTTGAGACCATTAGCAATTCTTCCGACATCACTGTCGCAATATTTTGAGGTTCGTAGCAACTCTTACTACATTACTGTTGCATTATTTTGAGGTTCGTAGCAACTCTTACTACATTACTGTCAGCATCACTTTGAGTTTATTAGCAACTATCACTACATTACTGTTAGCATCATTTTGAGTTGTTGAGAAATTCTCACGACATCACTGTAGCATCATTTTGAGATCATTAGCAATTCTTCCGACATTACTTTCGCATTATTTTGAGTTCATTAGCAATTCCTACGACATCACTGTAGCATTATTTTGAGGTTATTAGTAACTCTTACTACATTACTGTCAGCATCACTGAGTTTATTAGCAACTCTCACTACATTACTGTTAGCATCATTTTGAGTTCATTAGCAATTCTTCCGACATCACTGTCGCAATATTTTGAGTTTCGTAGCAACACTTACTACATGACTGTCAACATCACTTTGAGGTATTCGAAAGTTTCACTCCATTACTGTTAGCATCATTTTGAGTTCATTAGCAATTCTTACTACATCACTGTCGCATCATTTTGAGATCATTAGCAATTCTTCCGACATCACTGTCGCAATATTTTGAGGTTCGTAGCAACTCTTACTACATTACTGTCAGCATCACTTTGAGTTTATTAGCAACTATCACTACATTACTGTTAGCATAATTTTGAGTTGTTGAGCAATTCTCACAACATCACTGTAGCATTAAATTGAGTTCATTAGCAACTCTTACTAAATGACTGTCGCATTTTTTGGAGGTTCGTAGCAACTGTTACTACATCACTGTCAGCATTACTTTGAGGTTATTCGAAACTTTCACTACATTACTGTTCGCATCATTTTGAGTTCATTAGCAATTCTTCCGACATCACTGTATCATTATTTTGTGGTTAGTAGCAACTCTTACCACATGACTGTCAGCATCACTTTGAGGTTGTTCGAAACTTTCACTTCATTACTGAAAGAATCACTGAGTTTATTAGCAACTATCACTACATTACTGTTAGCATCATTTTGAGTTCATTAGTAATTCTTACTACATCACTGTCGCATCATTTTGAGATCATTGGCAATGTTTCCAACATCACTGTCGCATTATTTTGAGGTTCGTAGCAACTCTTACTACATCACTGTCAGCATTACTTTGAGGTTATTCGAAACTTTCACTACATTACTGTTAGCATCATTTTGAGTTCATTAGCAATTTTTACAACATCATTGTAGCATTATTTTGAGTTCATTAGCAACTCTTTCTCCATTACTGTCGCATCATTTTGAGATCATGAGCAATTCTTCCGACATCACTTTTTTGAGGTTTTGAGGTACCTTTGTTTGTAACCTCGTCCCCACTGATCCTGGATCTGCTCGAGGTTCCTGCCTGTTAAAAGGAAGGTTTTTATCACCACTGTTGCAGGATGTGCTGCTGATGGAGAATTGTTGGCTATAAACTCATTGAACTCACTCCAAGTCAATAGTTTTGAGCAAACTCACGACTCCTGATGTTTAACTCAATTGTTTGTTAAACACAGAGATCCAGGTGTAGTCCCTCTATGTTCATCCACTAAACTAGAATAGAGTTCTCCTCTTTCCATGGTGGAACAAAGAAGGGGGAGGGTCAATAAGAATATGATCTTTGGACGTTACAGCATCTAAAGACTCAAATCCATATTTCAGGATACATATTTGAGAGGGAGGAAACAGTGATGGGAGGCTGGAGGCTTGAAGGGCTTGATTTTTAGCGGCCAGTGAAGCCACCTTTTGCTGGCTGAGTTCCAGAGACTCATGGAGGCTCTTTGTGGAGGATTTCCACGAGAGAGTCCAGCATCGAAACTTGTTAGTTTCCTGTCAACTGAGTCCAGGATGTCCCCGAGGTCCTTATTGGGTGATGAGGGTGCGCTGGACGGTCGGCTTCTTTTGGGAAGTGGGGTCACCACGTTACCGGTCCTCCCCATGACGGGTCGGTGGCAGCACTCGTCTACGTTCTCCTGCAGACTTTCTGCGGTTCCTTCTTCCAGATTTTATTGATGAGGATTGTTGTGGATGAGAGAATTGAAAATTCTTACTGCAGTTTGAGGTTTTGATGATTCAAACTGTGTAGATTGGCGTTAAGAAGTTAGCTAGTTTGGATAAATTCAGGTGTGAGCCACCACACTGAATCAGGCACAGGTAGGACGTTCACCCTGACATAGAACATCAACAGTTTAACGTTGCTGGCAGGACTCCAACCTGAGCAGGGACACCCCAATGGATTTCTAGTCCATCGCCTTCACCACTCAGCCACAACGACCACATTCACACACACATTTGAAGAGGATGGATATTCACAAAATGATCTTAATTTCTGTCACAAGCCCATTTGTGTGAGGTCCTATTTTCTCTTTTTCAGCATTCCTTTGTTTCCAGGTCTCTAATAAGTGCAGAATTACAAAGACAAGCAAGCTGGATCCATCCTGGGCAGGTGATATGAGCCATTGACCACTGGCCAGAGACCCTGGCACAGACGTTGGGGGTGGTGAGAGAGAGCATTTCTACAATTATATTCTACATTTATAGAAGTCTACAATCCTACAATTTCATTGAGCAGACGCTTTTGTCCACAGCCACGTACGTACATCACATGTATAGAATATATATGTTCCTCTTTCATCTACTGATTAACCACTAAATGCAGTCAAATGCCAGTAAATTCTGAGCATTTATTCATTATTCATGATTATTCATTATTTTTGAATCCATTTTCACTGTCACTCTTCTGTTCATTTTCAGTTTGATTCATAAAAATGAACAAACTTTGACGTGTTTTCTTCTCTTGTGTGTCAACAACTTTGGATTGAATCTCCTGACAAACAGACCACATGACCAGGAGGAAGTGTTGTTGGTGAGTTTGGCCCCTGAGCTCAAGACAGTTGGGACCAATAAAGGACAGCTTCCAATGCAGCTGTGAAGCCTCGTTGTCAGCTGGGAGGAACGACAGGTGTCTCCCTCTAGTGGCTCCTCACAGCAACACCAGCCTCATTTCATTCACATGCATCCACCACCTCACTACCAAAGGCCAGTTGGGCCTCCACAGACAGGAGAGTTTCAAGTGTTGGACAAAGGTCTTTAAGATGTTCTTATTAATTCTATAACATCTGAGATTAAAATCTATGGAATTACAACCAACAAGCAGCCAAACACCTGATCAGATGCTCCTTCATGAGGCTGAGAAGAATCAATCTAAACTGGGATGAAGAAAATTAACTGAGAGGAGAAACCTCCTGATTGGATGACATGGACCCACCTGATCCATGTCAGCCTTGTTGGAGCAGAAAGAGGTGGATCAGAGGAATCAGTGGATCAAGACTCAGGTGGCAGATGAAGAATCTCTTTATTCACAATGGAGTCAGAGAAATCTTCCAACGTGAGAGAACGTGACAGACCATTTTATACTGAAGACAGGCTGTGTGTGTGTGTGTGTGTGTGCGTGTGTGTGCGTGTGTGTGTGTGTGTGTGTGTGTGTGTGTGTGTGTGTGTGTGTTTATGTGCAGACTTTTCCCTGGAACAACGTTTTTTATTTGAAGCAAGAAAGCAAGAGCCTCCAGATCAAAGTCAGAATTGATGATGATGTCATCAGGGCTTTGATAGTGTATTTATTTGTACCTAGAATTCTGTCTTTGATCTCAGGAGGATGTGAGAGAAACTCAACTTTAAAAAGTATATGAGAGCATTCAGCTTGGTTAGAAAACATTTTGACTGTTCAACAGTAGAGTTTGTTAGAAACAGTTTACAACACTCAGAATTAAATTGAAGATACAAAAACCTTCCACACTTAAATCCTGTCTCTAAATTCAAACTGGGGATGAACATTTTTATAATCAATCTGTCTCTATGTGATGGCCCTGCCATGGACTGGTGACCTGTCCAGGATAAACCCCGCCCCTCACCTGAGGGATAGGCTCCACCCCCACGAACCATTGCAGATCATCAATAACCAAAGCTACTAAGGAGGATTACAGTTTGTCCTTGCAGGAGTCAGTGACTTAATAGAGTCTAACAAAGGGTTGGACCTGAATGAGACAGTCACCCTTCAACATGGGGCCATGGCAGAGTGAACCAAGAACACTACAATGGGGGTGAGAGTGGAGCCATGATGGACTCACAGTTCATCACCTCCACCATCATGTGGACCACCTGATCACCTCTCCCTCAACCTCTAAATAACTCATTCCCTGACTGGGAATCGAACCCGGGCCGCGGCGGTGAAAGCGCCGAATCCTAGCCACTAGACCATCAGGGACCACACTGAGCTCTCCAACAACAGAGACTATAGACAATGACTCAAGAACACAGGACTCTGTGGTCTCAGCTTGAGATGCAGAAGGTCCACCAAGACCACCAGACACCTCAGCCCCCTAAAGACAGTCCACCCCCAGGATCCTGCCCCCTCTGCTCCAACTCAGCCCTCCATTCATAACGTGACTTTCGCTACGTCCGAACTGCCAAGTACCAACCTACGTCCTCCTGCTATGACCTGAACATGGCGGCACCACTCAGACACCCGAGAAGATTGGTGGGGAAGCACGACCTCTGCTGGCAGAGCACAGACACCGCAATTAGGTAGACAGCACCAACGAAAGCCCCACCTGCTGGCCTGACTGTGGTACTGCACTCCACTCTGAACGCACCCTTCACTCATTCTCTATTATTAAGCACGTTAACGCACCTGTACAGGTGTGTTCACATTATATACATATTATATATTTATGCTTGGCCGTTTTTGATGAACTTGGGCGGTACTCTGGTGCAAAGATGAGGTCATGGAGCTGATCTGGGAGCAGTCCTGATGTTAAATGCTGTGATGAAGGACAGTGTAGAGGAAAAATGCGTCAAATTTAAATTTTAAACAGTTTAACGTTGTTGGCAGGACTCCAACCTGAGCAGGGAGACCCCAATGGATTTCTAGTCCATCGCCTTCACCACTCGGCCACAACGACCACATTCACACACTTTTGTAGGAGACTGAAATTAGACAATGAAAGTTCATGTCAGCACAGTCAAACATTTTTTGTCCTCTCTCAAAGACAAACTATTTGTGTGTGTGTGTGTGTGTGTGTGTGTGTGTGTGTGTGTGTGTGTGTGTGTGTGTGTGTGTGTGTGTGTCAGTGTTGTGACTGAGCGGTGAAGAAGACGACCTTCTGACTCCATTTTCTTTGTTGCTCTTCTATCAGTTCCTCAGTTTCTCTCATCAAGTGAAGCAGCTTTGACAGGTTTACTTCTCTGTGTGTTCACAACTTTGGTCTTTAAACTCCTGACAAACTCACCACGTCACACATTTGGTGAATTAAAGCAACAAATAATGACATCATGATGATTCAGGTTCGGGGGGCACGGCCTGGAGGAAGAGTGGCCGTCTAGCAGAGTTGCTGGTTCAGTTCTCACTTCAGCTGGTGACCATGTTGAAGTGTCCTTGAGCAAGACACTGAGCCCCTCATTGCCCCTGATGACCAGCATCCAAGACCAACAAGCTTCTGATTGGCTCTGATTCTCTGAGCCAAAATCCAACACAGGAAACAGAAACTCTTGAGGTTGTCTCACATTTTTTAAAGAAACTCAGCACAGGACAGTGATAGGAGGCTGGTTTCCTTGATGTGGGCTTCACCTCCACTGCTGTCCACATTTAAATGCTGGCTGATGCTGGTCCCCTGTTGAAACCTGGACCAGACCAGGGACCTTCAGACCTTCAGTCTAACGCTGTTCCAGCATTGGATGAAAAAGTCTGGTCCTCTCATCTTCTTCAACATTGACTTGTTCTACCAGGACAAGAGAATCTGAGCTTGGATGTCATTTAGCAGTCAAAGGCTTGTTAAACTGGTCAACATCAGCTGGTGTTCACTCTGATGATGTAGCGATGGTCTGGATTCTTCCTTCTGGAGCACCAAGCTGCTGGGAAGAAGCCTGATGATGTCAGAGTTGTGTTCAGTGGCTCCTGCTGGGTCCATTTCTGACAAATGGGCTCCAAAGAGTTCAGCTGTTTCAAAGGCTAAGAGAAAGCAGCACATCATGGCGGTCAGGAGACGAGGTGGCCGAGTGGTTAAGGTGATGGACTGCTGATCCATTGAGCTCTGCAGGCGTGGGTTCCAATCCCATCCTCGTCGTAGGAGACTTTGGTTTCTGCTCCTAGATTCTGGAACGACTCTGAACTGTGAGGCTTTGCAAGAGGAGATTCTGCAGCACCTGAGAGCTGCAGTTCCAGGACCCCACAGCACCACCTACTGAATTGGATGATAAAATGCATTTGTTGGACTTTTGTTTTTTGGTGACAGTGCCACCTATCAAATTAGATGATAGCAAAATACTACTTTCTAACTGTAGTATTAAAGGTTTATTCATTCATTTTAAACTTTTTGGAGGAAACAACTGTAAATTAACCAGCAGTTACTGGTGATGCTTCACAGTTTCCAAGCTCAAACGGCCTCCTGCTTGTTGGACTCACAATTTCCAAAAAATGTAGACATCAAAAGTCAAATCATGTTTTTGTTTGGTTTTGTGTTGTTTTGTTTTTTACTGGAGGAAAACTTCAAATTGTGATGATGTGTCTGACTTAGAAACTGAACCCCCAAAAATCAAAAAGTCTCCTTCTTCTGTGCCGTGATCTCTGAGCTGATCATGATTGATCTCATCAATAATCCTTGGCAGCCGACCAGTCACACACAGCCCCCCCCCCACACACACACACTGAGACATGCAGCAGCTCACAGTAACTGCCTCAGTCACACAGCAGATAGACTCCTTTCTATAACAAGATAAGCAGTAGAAAATGGATGGAAGTGATGATGAACTGATGAACAGGTGATTTGTCCAAAAGTCAACATCAGATTCATTTCCAATCTGTGGAAGCAGTTTCATCTTGAGGTTCCAGGTAAGAACAGCCAGCTGTGGGCTGACACACATCTCTTCAGGAGCACTTCTATGCTCCAAACTTGCCAGGTTGAATTGTGTCTGTATTCTGAGGGCAGCAGGAGGACGGAGGAGTGAGGACACACACATTTGGAACTGAGAGCAGCTGTGTGTGGGATTTCCCCAGCAAAGATAAAACCAGCTCCTTCATGCTGGCTATGAAGGCTCACAGTCACACTGACCCAGCTACAAATACTTTGATATGCAACAGACTGGTTTCTCTTCTGGTAGTTTGTTATCAACTGTTGTCACATTTATGGATCAATTTAGCTGGTAAGATGAAGGCTCCAAAGGACCAGCTGGAGATGCCGGGGATTGAACCCGGGGCCTCATACATGCGAAGCATGCCCTCTACCACTGAGCTACATCCCCTCTGTCAGAGTCACTGTTTAACTGATGCAGCAACACAAACACAGACACAACATTTTTCTCCTTCATTTTAGGGATAAAAAGGAAGTCAGCCTGTGATCTCAAAGGCTCTGTGATCTCAGTAGTTTCACTGTGATGTCAGCCCACACAGCCTTAGACCACAGAGGCAAGTAAGGCTCCAGGAAGCTGAGGCTGCTCCGTTCTCAGTCCAGTCCAGAGTGAAGGTTTTCCTCTCTGAAGCTTTCCAATCCAGCCCAGATCCTCTCTGACTAGCAGGAGTCTTTGACCAGGAAATGAGAATTATATTGAACGTCTGCTCATCCTCAGAATGAAGTAAAAGTATTTGTGTTCCTAAAATAATCTTCAGATGTTAAGATCAATTATTAACATTGATTGACAGCTCTAAACTGACCCATCATCACTATACAGTTGCAAACTGAGGACTGGAATATTTAGAAATCCACAGTTGCTCATAACAACTGGTAGTACAAGTACACAGTAGAGACGACTGTAGGAAGTAGCAGTTGTGAGCCTTGAAAAAAATGCAGTAAAGACAGGAAGCCCCCATCACATTGTCAGTGTTTCAGTGACTGGCATTGTGAAGAGACTGAGACAAAGTCACGTTATGAATGGAGGGCTGAGTTGGAGCAGAGGGGGACAGGATCCTGGGGGTGGACTGTCTTTAGGGGGCTGAGGTGTCTGGTGGTCTTGGTGGACCCTCTGCATCTCAAGCTGAGACCACAGAGTCCTGTGTTCTTGAGTCATTGTTTATAGTCTCTGTTGTTGGAGAGCTCAGTGTGGTCCCTGATGGTCTAGTGGTTAGGATTCGGCGCTCTCACCGCCGCGGCCCGGGTTCGATTCCCGGTCAGGGAATGAGTTATTTAGAGGTTGAGGGAGAGGTGATCAGGTGGTCCACATGATGGTGGAGGTGATGAACTGTGAGTCCATCATGGCTCCACTCTCACCCCCATTGTAGTGTTCTTGGTTCACTCTGCCATGGCCCCACGTTGAAGGGAAACTGTCTCATTCAGGTTCAACCCTTTGTTAGACTCTATTAAGTCACTGACTCCTGCAAGGACAAACTCTGGTCAGTGTGGTCCCTGATGGTCTAGTGGCTAGAATTGGTGCTCTCACTGCCACAGCCTAGGGTTCAAGTCCTGGTCAGGGAAGCTGTGGATACCCTGAGGTTCTAGCCAACTATGGACTGATAGCTGACCTCCCCTCCTCTCTAAAATCCTGGAGAAAGCAGCTGCTAATCAGCTGAGTGACTTCCTCCATAACAAGAGTTGATTTGAGGGTTTCAGTCTGGTTTTAGAGCCCAGCACAGAGACAGCACTGGTAGAAGTCACTGGATATATAAATATATATTATAGATAAATATCGGCCGACTCATCAATGGCTGAGGAATACATTCAGTCAGTAGCATAACAGTCCTCTGAAGCTGTAACGTGAGCCCACTTCTACCGACTAGAGGAGAGGTAAAATTACACCTGAAATCTGAGGTTTGTCCCTCAAAAAGAACCGCGATGTACTAAAAGTTTCCTCCCCAGAATGATTCTATCAACAAACACTTTAAATTGATATTCTGGAGTTTTATTTCAGTCGCCTGGAATTTGCTGTGGAGTGAGTAAGATGGTATTTAAATGGCAGGCCTATCCACTCGCGCTAGCACGAGCATTGCAGATGGCGTCAGCACGACCAGACCCAATGGGTCCAGAACTGTCTCCAGTTGCTGGGAGTACCCTGGTGAGCTGGGAAGGCCAAAGGTCCAGAAAAGTGAACCTCCACTTCAAGACTGCAGCTGCTCCAGAAAGCAGCTGCAGTCTTGAAGTGGAGGAAGAAGTGCATGGACAGGAACTAGGAGGAGAGACCACATCACCAATCCAGAACAGAGTTTAAAATCCTTCTCCTCAGTCTTAAAGCTCTGAAAGGAACATTCCAGCTAAAAAGGAACCTCAGATGTGTTCTTGTGTTTTTATTATTTCGAACGATGGCAGGGATTTGGTTTGAGAGCATCCATGTCTAACTAGGTTTTGGTGCATACTGCTAATTAGCTCCCACCGCAGGTCGTGGGGGCAGCAGATAAACAGACAAATCATAACAAGAACATCCACTCCAAATAGTCAAACACCAGGGTGGTGATCAAGTAGAGCCTCTGCATGTCAACAAAAGCACTGACAACTTTAAAAGAGAACAGAAAGTTTATTAAAAGACAAGTTTATAAGGACAGTTAAAGGTGTGTAGACGGCTGTTTACACTTTAATTCAGCTGTAGAAGAAGAAGACCTTCACTGTGAAAACTCATCCTGTGTTACAGCCGCCCCTCCAGGACGGTCAGGGACCAACTTCAGTCCTGGTCCTGATACACCGGAAATCCAACCAATCCCTCCCATAGGAACCATGTATTTGTTAAAGCAGCGCTCGCTGTGTCTGTGTAGGAGCCGGTACTGAGCGTATACTGCATGTGTACTACTACTAAAGGTACTTCACCGGAGGCTCCAGCTGATGTCACATATTTCTCCATCAGCTGGATGACATCACTGATATCAGAGACTCCGCCCACTCATTTATTTTCACACATCTCAAAGACAATTCAGTGTTTGATCAGGGATCAATACATCAATATAAAGATCAGTACTTGGTGTCAAGTGGATCTTTGATGGTGACCTAAGAGAAATCAGATCAGCCCTCACACCCTCCTGTCCAATGGTGGCTCCATGATTTCAGCTTCATCCTGTCTCTTTCCTGATGTGTTTTCCCTTCTGCTTTCAAAAACTCTTTACACCCACAACCTTCATGTCTGGCCTCCACCACCATGATTAGTTTCAGTTTCTCCTCAGCTTCAGTCACACAACACAGGATGGACAAAGGAAGTTTCTCTGTTGCGTCGTCTCAAGTTTTCCTGACCTGAGGAGCTTTGTTAACTAACTCAGCAAGACTGATGTCTCTCAGCTGTGTGTTCTCATCATTGTTCTCCATGTAGACACGTTGTCTCCACTGACCATAATCCACTCACCTTCCTTCATTCGTTGCAGTGTCCCAACCAGAGACCAGTCAGGTGGTCTCTGTTCCTGCAGTCATACTGGATATTCGCTATGTGAAGGGGACCAACAAAGTGGTGGTGGACGTGTTGTCTAGAGTTCCTCAGTGTGGTATTTGATTGTGACCGGTTTTCCTCTCTCTGGTTCTCCTCTTGTCTTTTCCTAGCCTCTTAAATTGCAACAAGAGATGCTGGACCACCGGAGCAGGCCACTGGTTCCCCTCCTGATAGTTTGACCTTATCTGAGCAGTCCAATGGGGGACGTATATGGTTTTTAGAGGTTTAGTGAATTATCATTTTGGGATTCAAGAAAAATTACATTCATGGTATTTTGGTAGCGGGATTCCCTTCAGGACCCTGTTCTTGTAGGGGGGTGTGATGGTCCCTTGGCTGATGTCTTTCATGATGTTTCTTGTGTTGCAGCAGGGAGCTGGAGAGTGGGGAGCTGTTCATTCCTCCTAGTTGGTTAGTTGCTCTCTTCATAAAGAACCCGCCTTGCCGGCCAGGAGCCGCTCTTCCTCCTCATCCATTGTCACTTTCATTTTCAGCAGCCAACATCTCTTCCTTACAGCTCCCTTACACTCATGCAACCATAACATTGACTCCATTGCCTGTCAAATCCCATGGCTCTTTTTGTTCTATTTTGTTTTGTTGTTGTTTTCTTGGTTAAAAAAAACATTATTTGGCTTCCTACCCACATCTCCCACTGTTTTGCCATTGCTTCAGAGCCAAGTCGTGAGAAATGGTTTCTCCCCAGTGTGGGTTCTCATGTGACTTTTCAGATGTCCCTATTCTGAGAATTTTTTACCACAAACTGAGCAGGGGAAGGGTTCTCCTCAGTGTGCATTCTCGTGTGTCTTTTCAGACATCCCTTTTCTGAGAATCTTTTGCCACACACAGTGCAGGGGAATGGTTTCTCCCCAGTGTGCATTTTCATATGTCTTTTCAGATGTCCCTTTTCTGGGAATCTTTTATGACATACTGAGCAAGGGAATGGTTTCTCCCCAGTGTGCACTTTCATGTGTCTTTTCAGACATCCCCTTTCTGAAAATCTTTTGCAACAAACTGAGCAGGGGAATGGTTTCTCCCCAGTGTGCATTCTCATGTGTCTTTTCAGATGTCCCTTTTCTGAGAATCTTTTACTACACACTGAGCAGGGGAATGGTTTCTCCCCAGTGTGTGCTCTCATGTGTGATTCTAGATGTGCCTTCACTGAGAATCTTGTGCCACAAACTGAGCAAGGGAATGGTTTCTCCCCAGTATGTGTTCTCATGTGTCTTTTCACACATCCCTTATCTGAAAATTTTATGCCACAAACAGAGCAGGGGAATGGTTTCTCCCCAGTGTGCGTTCTCATGTGTCTTTTCAGACATCCCTTTTCTGAAAATTTTTTGATACAAAGTAAGCATGGAAAAGGTTTCTCTCCAGTGTGTGTTCTCATGTGTCTTTTCAGACATCCCTTTTCTGAAAACGTTCTGCCACAAACTGAGCAGGGGAATGGTTTCTCCAAAGTGTGTGTTCTCATGTGTGATTTCAGATTCCCCGTTGAGAATCTTTTACCACAAACTGGGCATGGGAATGGTTTCACTCCAGTATGTGTTCTCATGTGTCTATTCAGACATCCCTTTACAGAAAATCTTTTGCCGCAAACTGAGCAGGGGAATGGTTTTTCTCCAGTATGTGTTCTCATGTGCGTTTTAAGATGTCGCTTTTCTGAGAATCTTTTGCCACACACTGAGCATGGGAATGGTTTCACACCAGAGTGTGTTCTCATGTGAGTATCCAAACTACTTCTGTAACGAAAACCTTTACTGCATGTTGAGCACCTAAATGGACGCTCATCCTCACTGACTTCTGTCTCAGATTCAGAAGGACCAAAGGTCACGTTCCTGATGATTTCTGATTCTCTTCCAGTTTTTAGTTTTTGCTCTTTTGAGCTGCAATGACTCACTTCCTGTCCTGGGCTCAGTTTCTGAAGCAAATTCCTCCTTGAGCCAAAGGGTTCCTTGTGCTCAGAGGTGGCCGTGTTATCAGGTCTGACCCAATCATCCTCACTGACTTCAGTCTCAGCTTCAGAAGAGTCTGACATCTGGTCTTCAGTCTTAGGTTGTACAAGTGTATCTGGATCTACCTTGCTGGCTGGTTCTGGTTCTGGTCCTCCACTCTCTTCTCCATCAGCTTCTGTTTTCAGAGGATGAATTGGGCTCCTGCTCAGAGACTCTTCTTTCAAGTTCTCCTCAGTTAGACTCTGATGAAGCTGTGGGAACTGAGGTTTCTCTTCGTCCCCTTCACTCTTCACAGGGACCAGAGTGAAGGGGAACGTGGTGATATCAGCCTCCTCCTGCCCTTGAAGCTGCGCTCCCTCCTCACTGGTCCAGAGCTCCTCCCACTCCTCTTTAATGTGGGGGGGCTCTGGGTCCTGCAGCTCAGGGGGAACCTCTTCTTTAATCACCAGCAGCTGCTCCACATCTGCAGGACACAAACAGCAACATCAGAAATCTCTTCATTTGACTCTGAAACAGCGGAGCAACAGACAGAAACAGAAATCAACTCAATGAAAAGAGACGTCCTGCTACTGAGGACCAGTCAGCAAACTGGGAACAGAAACGCTGGCTTCAGATGCTTGGATCAACGTTGTGTCACCCAGGTCAAAGGTCATAGGTCCCCTCTGCTGAATGCCTTTGTCCATTCATAATCACATTCACTCGTTGGAATGTTAGTGTCTATAATGGGACAAATGGACAATTCTTGAACGGCCAGTCCAACCCAAGGTCGCCAAGAAAAATCTTTCTTTTTTTAAAGTAGGCCTTTATAATATCCGTGTCAGCCTACATCTTAATGTCAAAAAAGAAGCAACATGCACAGCATCCTGGGCCAGCCTGACACACACACACGACACGGCAAGGCTGAGTGAAGCAGTCCTAGTCCCCTATTATCCAGCTAGAACCCTTCGCTCCCAGGATGGAGGGTTACTGGTGGTTCCTAGAGTTCTAAAAGTAGAATGGGAGCCAGAGCCTTCAGCTATCAGGCTCCCCTCCTGTGGAACGGTTTGAGTCCGGGATGCCCCCCCCCCCCCAAGACCTTCCTTTTTGATCAAACTTATAGTTAGGACAGCTTAAACCGGCCCTTCGATATTTTGCTGTAGGCTTCAACCTGGTTTATGCTTCTGCATGGCATCAACGCCGTACCTACACTGTCGACGCAGACCTACATGGACCCTACGCCGCAGCAGACGTGCACCTCCAAAATGTCCTGACTATTCATTGTGTCGACACGTCGTGACGTGAACATCAAGGACTGTGATTGGTCCGTTCAGAGGAGTCGCCGAATGCATTTAGAGGTGGAAGAACCTCCACGACAAAATGTGCGTCTCCGGAAGAAAATGGCCACAAGTCGTGTTTTTCATGTTCAAGGTTTTAAGTTTGATTCATGAAAACAAAGTCGTTCAAAGAGAAGCACTGGACTTTCTGTTGGAAATAGTTTTGTTTTGGAATCTGACAAGAGCCCCCGAAACCATAGAAAGACACAGCCACACCCCCTAGCAGCTTGGAGGTGAGCTGCAGAGCAACGCATTCCCTCAACACAGAACTGGGCACTGGGCTTCTCTCTCCTCCTCTCTGTCCTCCTATATGTGTCATACATAAATCACACACATTACTAACTCCTCTTCTCCCCTCATCCCAGATCCTGGTGCTGCTGAGGAGGCTGCAGACCTGAAGAGGCTCAAGCTGCCACCCGTAGCTCCACCTGCTCACGTCCCCGTCTGTCCATCAGTCTCTTCCTTTCTCTCTCTCTTTATCTCTGTCCCTCTCTTTCCTTCTGCATATCTGTCTTCCTCCATTCTCTGTCTTTGTCTCTGCCCTGCTCTCCTGCTCTCTTTCCCCCCAACCAGTCAAAGCAGAAGGCCGTCCCCACTGATCCTGGATCTGCTCCACGTTCCTGCCTGTTAAAAGGAAGGTTTTCATCACCACTGTTGCAGGATGTGCTGCTGATGGAGAATTGTTGGGTGGAGGTTCATTGAAGGAGTTTGGTGCTGGACCTGCTCTACTAGTAAAGAGTCATGAGAGAACTTTGTTGTGATTTGGTTCAAACAAATAAAATTGACTTGACTTGAACGTGATGATAGTGTGGAAAAACTGTCAAAAAGAATGAAGACAGGTGAGAAAGAAAAGGGAGGATTAAAAAGAAGAGATTAAAGAAAAGCTATGGTCCTGCTGAGTGTTGTGATGCTCATGTTTAGCTGTCAAGCTAGCAGCTCTGGACTCACTGATCTGGACTGAAACTGCATTGAAATGAAACAACAGAGCTTCACTGGTGTCTGCAGGAGGTTTGCCTTTGGATTTTGTCCCCTAAATCGACTGTAACATTGGTTCATTCTGACGGGACTCATTTGGATATCATGTGACTTGCTGGAGACAGAGAGACTGCTGACACGTGTGTGTGTGTGTGTGTGTGTGTGTGTGTGTGTGTGCTGACTGAGTCCCACCAACATTGTGCTGCCTGCTCTTTGACTTTGTCTCAGGGGTTTTTCCAGCTGGTCTGGACCACTTGGTCTGATGAAGCTCCAGCTAGAATTCCTAGACTTTGTTTCCTGAGCTACTAAAACCTCCCTTTATGTTGGGAACAATGCAGCAGGTCCCTGGGGGACTCACCTGCTCTGTCCAGCCTGACTCGGGGCTTCAGCACGGCATCGAGCAGCAACCTCTGCCGGCGGTTCTCCCGCTCGTACTCCGCCACGGTTTCCTCCAGCAGAGCCACGATCTGCTCCGCGGCCGCCGCCAGCCGCTCGGTGAGCAGCGCTCTCAGCACCGGTACTCCAGCCGCTGAGTCTCCTTCTCCCAGCTGCAGCAGGAAGTCTTCAGCGGCGGCGAGGATCCGCTCCTGGACCGACACCCGCAGCAGCTGCGCGGCGCACATGTTGAGGTTCTACCGGCGCCACTCAGCCTTCAGGAGACAAAGACCGAGGCCGGGGGTTCACGGACTTCTCCTTCTTTCCTTGTTGTTTGAAAACCTCCCGCGTCTTCGTCTCGTTCTGTGAAGCGCGTTTTGATGACGTATGTGGTGACGTCCGAAGCCTCTTCAGCCGGCAGTGACCACGTGACTGATTCAGGACCTGCTTCTCCGGCTTGGCGTGAGATTCTAAATGTAAAGCAGTGAAACGCCGTGGTTTCCTCCCTCCTCGTCCAAAAGCGTTCGCTATTTGATCAAAGGAAGGAGAAACAAGTGACTCGATGTTGTGGAGGCTGAACTCAGAGTTGAGAGAACTTTCATTCTGATCTGAGAGCAGCAACAAAGCCACTGAGAAAAACTGAACCACTGTCAGAGTCGGCACAGCATCAGCAGTCAGGCTGTGTTCACACTGGGAGAAACCATCGGACAGAAACCTCCCTCAGTCACACTGAAGGAACCTGAACTGACTGCTGCAGCTGGGACACACACACACACACACACACACACACACACACACACACACACTCAGCAGGAAACATGAACAGAGAGATAAAAGCACAGGATGCCTCCTCCTCCTCCTTCCAGAGATCAACTGATCTCCAGATTGACTTCAGTTCTTTGATCAGAATTCTTCTTCCTCCTTGATAGATTTATTGATACTTTGTCATAGACGGTCCATTCCTATTGCAGGATGTTAAAGAGCAGAAGAACCAGGTTCCCATGTATGGAACTAGAATATTTATACACTGTATTGCAGTCGTTTCCAACATCCATCCATCCATTGTCTTCCACTTATTCCTGTTAAGGGTCATGGGGGTGGAGCCTATCGCAGAGTCTACAGGTGAGAGGC
Organism: Aulostomus chinensis; assembly: GCF_037954235.1. Lineage (NCBI taxonomy): Eukaryota > Metazoa > Chordata > Actinopteri > Syngnathiformes > Aulostomidae > Aulostomus > Aulostomus chinensis. The sequence continues at coordinate 50,185,987 of NC_141320.1, read as the reverse complement.
GGGGTTCACCCTGGACAGGTCACCAGTCCATCACAGGACCAACACATAGAGACAGACAACCATTCACTCTCACAGTCACACCTACAGTCAATTTAGAGTATCAATCAGCCTCGTCCCCTCTTGATGTCTTTGGACTGTGGGAGGAAGCTGGAGTACCAGAGAGAACCCACACAGGAACAGGAGAACATGCAGACTCACACAGAAAGATCCTGTGCTCCAGCCGGGACTGGAACCCTGAACCTTCTTGCTGTGAGGTATTTTTATCTCACAAGTGGAAAAATGTAGAATCTTCACGTCATTACATGTCGTTCTCCATTGGGTCACTAGGGGGCAGCACCTACCTGCATCACCAATATGAGCCTTCAGTCTGTCAGGGGGTAGAATTCAGTCACCACCAATGACATCAGAGTCAGAGTTTAGACATCAAAGACAGACATTAAAGCCTCTCTGATAAAACAAAAATATACTGCAATATTTTTTCCAAAGTGAGACCCTCTTTATTCTCTAGTTTAATCTGCTGCAATAATAATGAGCATCTTTGTCAGTCTACTGATGAATGTCAGATATCTTTGATGACCAAACCTGGACGTTTGTCTCAGTTTGACTGGAAGTCTCATTCATTCATTTCTCCTCCATGATTTCCTGCAATGATTTCCTGGTTCTGCTCCATTCAGGTTCAGAGAGCTGAGATTAAAATCACTCAGGAATAAAAGAGGAGACACCAACAAGTCAGCATGGAAGAGGAGCAGCTTTTCAAACTGGTCACCCTGGCTGCTGGTCTGGGCCTCCCTTTGCCTCGGTGCTCCTTGAACCAGTGAAGGTCCTGGTCCAGTCTTCTCCACTGAGTCCTCGTCAACAGGGAGCACCTCCCCACCAGAGAGGTGCAGGGCAAAGGAAAGGAAAACTCCAACCAGAATGAACGCTGCACTAAAAACTGCCCTCCATTTCTTGAGGGGAACGTTGGGTCTTCCTCAGGCAAACGGCAGTCAGCAGTGGCTCAACATCTGAACTGAGCCCAGACCAGGTCAGCTGATCATTCACCAGCTCAGCCCCTCCCACTCATGACGAAGACCTTGAAAACCCCAACATCACCTCCTCCACCTCAGTCTGGCGTGTGTGGATGGAGGGCTGTGATGTCAGCGGCGATGACATCACTGACACAAACACACTGATCTCTGACTGGTTTGGTCTGAGTGGGATTCAGTGACATCACACAACCTGCACCAGATGAAGGGGCGGGGCATCCAGGAGCTGTGACATCACTGGTGACTCTTGTTGGGCCGCCTTCTTGGCCAAAGTGGAGGAGAACAGGACCCAAATACAGACGGGGGAGAGGAGCGTTCAACAAAAGGAGGCTTGAATGATGAAAAGACAAAGAACAACAAAGGAACTCAAAGCACCAACAGAGGAGAAAAGACAAAGTAGCAAACAAAAGCCAAACTTCCACTGGAAACTTGGAGGAGCTGGAACAGGAGGGAGAGAACATGAGGCTGAGAACCCTGGAGAATGAGAGGTGGACAAATCCACCAGCGCAGCATCAGGAGAGCAAAGAAACCAGAAGGAGCTTTGAGGAGCTGCTGACATGCAGCCAGGGAGCGTCTGCCTGAGATGGGAGGAGCTGCTCATCCACCCAGATGGAGAAGCAGCCATCTTGCTCTTCTGACGCCGACCGGCAGAAGGAACAGAGGAGGTGAGGGGCCTCACGTTGTCATGGCAACATGGAAACATTCCACTCTGTCAGCGATGCCTCCATCAGACGCACTTTGTCTTTGTGAAGATCAAAGTGAAAGGAAATAATAAAATAAAACAATGAAGGCTGCATGAACTGAGTGACACACTTGAGGATGACATCAGCGAAATGTGTGATGTCACACTGCTGAGTCGTGAGGTCACCACCAGAGAACAAATGAGTGATGAGATGCTGATTATTTACTCTCTACTTTAAATGATCTCACTCTCTTCCAGCTTGAAGAAGTTTGAGGATGAATGAAGTCAAGAACTGGAAAAATGTAGAACGTTCATGTCATTACATGTTGTTCTCCATTGAGTCACTAGGGGGCAGCACCTACCTGCAACTCCTGGGAGCCCTCAGTCTCACCTCATTTTCAGGCTCCAACTAAAATGAAGCTTCAACTCTTCTGAATCCTCTCCACCTGTCAGATCTGTTTGAAACTTCCAGGTTTGATCAACATCCCAGTCTGAACACATCTACAGGTCAGCAGTGACCACAGCGCCACCTACTGGCAGCAGGAAATGACAGATTTGACACTGAGATGTCCTCGTCACGGCGTGATGGAGAGTTCTGATGATTCATCAGCACAATCAGACTCTGAGAACTCCTCCCTGCATGGTTGATGAGGGTCAAAGTTCCCATGTGTCTCACTTCAGGTGGAGGACCAGAGATTTTAGGCTCATGTGAGTGGTTGATTCTAATGTAAGAATAACAGACCACAGACTAGTCAGTGAATAAAACTGCCGACTTCTTTATAGACAGAAAATGTCAGAAAAACAAAAACTAGTGGTACCAAACCCTTTACATCCACACACATTCAATAAAGGAGTCTCCCTCCAACCAACAGACAGAAACCAGACCTCAGGAGAATCAGGTTATTGACCTCTTTTGAGTCTTATTTGAAGTTAAGCCGACTTATTTGAGTTGAGGTTAAATTTGGTGGCTGGATTTCTATGATTGTTTGTTTACTTCACGGTGTCTATTTGAGTTTCCTCAGTCTAGGTTCTCATTTGATCTTGGTTCAGCCTATTTATGAGTTTTAGTTCTACGTTCCCTCTTCCTGTTGGTTTGTTTCACCGGCTCTATCCAAGCTTGAACTCCCTTTCAACAACCCACTCATGGAACACCGATTTGGCACACAATCAGGAAACGTGAACAAAACAAAGTTATAAAAATAAAACTCAGGGCCAAAGTATTTCAATTTACAACTCAATCTCACAAATCAATAATCAGAGTCTCTCCCTTTCAGCACCAGTCTTTTCGTTCAGTCCGTTATCAGTCCAAAAGAAATTCAAGGTGTCTCTGTGAAACCTGTCAGTTCTGTCCTACCACAATCCCACCGTCAGGGTCAGTGTCACCTGGGTGGGTGAGGTTTGCAGCGCCATTTTCCACTCCGACTCTCTCTCTCCTGTGGGTGGCTCGCCATCTTTTCTCCACAGCGTCAGGTGTGTTTGCACACCAGTGATCCCGCCTACAAAACCTGGCCAAATCCTCGTTCACAACACAATCAACACAATCCAGAATCATGGACAGCAGTTGAGTCCAGTGTCTTCTCAAAAAATGAAGGGACCAAGGAGAAGACCTCAAAAGAGTCTGCTTTGTTTACTCTTTCCTCTCTCATTCTCGAGTCGTCCGTCTGCTTTAGTTTACTTTATTTATATTTGTACAGCACTTTTCATCCAGAGACTGCAACACAAAGTGCTTCACAGAACTGAGAGAAAACAGGCAACATTCAATAAAATATAAAACAATACAATAAATACATGTTAAGAACCCGGCCTTCCCAACCCACATGACCTCATACATGCACACACCACCCCCCCCACACACACAAATACACACACAAATACACACATACACACACTGACTGTCAGTAGGAACATGGCAGGGCACTGAAAATCCTAGTGAGGAAAGACCACCTATGGGGGCCATCCTCACCAGGAGGTGCCACAGCCCACAACCACAGGGAGCGCCGCCACCCAGACCCCCCGACCCGGACAGACCGGGTACACTCCACATATAATGCAGAGCCCCCCAGCTCTCCGGGCCTGGACGATCCCAAGGACGACGCCCCTGTGGGCGGACCAGACACACCTCCCAGTGTGGAGGGCCCCCACCAGGACACACTGGAGCTAAAAACTAAAAGACTCAAAGAAGGTAGAGTAGGAAAGAACAGAAATTACAATGATATTAAAGTATCAGAATGACATAAAATATATATAAAATCTAAAAGTTTTAAGAACTAATAAAAAAGTAGAATAAAATAATTAAAAGACTAAAGTAACAATAAGATATCGTGATAAAATGAAAGGATAAGAGAGACTAAGTCAGTTAAAAGCTAAGCTAAAAAGGGGAGTCTTGAGCCTCCTTTTAAAAACATCAACAGTCTCGCGGTCCTTCAAGACCTCACTGGCGCTGTCACCTGTCCCCACCTGCCTAAAGACTGCCACTATTGTCCCTGTCCCCAAGTGCTCCACAGTGACAGGCCTAAATGACTACCGACCCATTGCACTCACCCTAGTAGTCATGAAGTACTTGGAGAGGCTGGTCAAGGCCCACATAGAGGCCTCCATCGACGTCTCTGTGGACCCCCACCAGTACGCCTACAGGCAACACCGCTCCACTGATGACGCCATTTCACCAGTGGTCCACACAGCCCTCACCCATCTGGAGAGCAGGAACTCCTATGTCCACCTTCTCTTCCTGGACTTCTCCTCTGCCTTCAACACCATCATCCCACATGGGGGACCTGTTCAGTGGACCTGAGGACTGGTGACCTGTTCAGGGTGAACCCTGCTCTCACCAAATGTCACCCCCCCCCCCCATAACCTTTAACAAATCAGTGGTACAGAAAATGGATGGAGTGACTGATTCACTGCAGAGGCACAGTGATGTTATTAATGGAGGAGTCTTTTCATTAAAGACTGAAGCTCCATACAAGACAGAGTCTGTAGACCAGAACATCACAACCTGGGAAGCTTTCACTTCTTTGGACAGACAGCTTTGATTTCAGGTTCTACCTCTGTAAAATTGAAAGTAAAGTAAATGGAGCACCTGTGAAGGTAAAACTGATGATGTCATGACTTGTTCAGTCCTGCAACGTTAAAGTCCAACACGCTTTTGATTGTCTCTGATTCTCTGTGGCAAAATCCTACAAGAGGAAACAGAAAATCTTGAGGTTGTCTCACTTTTTTTTTAAAGAAACTCTGCATAGGACAGTGATAGGAGGCTTGTTTCCTTGATGAAAGAGACTGGTGCTCTCATCTTCTTCAACATTGACTTGTTCTACCAGGACAAGAGAATCTGAGCTTGGATGTCATTTAGCAGTCAAAGGCTTGTTAAACTGGTCAACATCAGCTGGTGTTCACTCTGATGATGTAGCGATGGTCTGGATTCTTCCTTCTGGAGCACCAAGCTGCTGGGAAGAAGCCTGATGATGTCAGAGTTGTGTTCAGTGGCTCCTGCTGGGTCCATTTCTGACAAATGGGCTCCAAAGAGTTCAGCTGTTTCAAAGGCTCAGAGAAAGCAGCACCTCATGGTGGTCAGGAGACGAGGTGGCCGAGTGGTTAAGGTGATGGACTGCTGATCCATTGAGCTCTGCAGGCGTGGGTTCCAATCCCATCCTCGTCGTAGGAGACTTTGGTTTCTGCTCCCAGATTATGGAATTACTGTGAGGCTTTTAACTGACAGACACCAGTTGAGTCAACTTCCCTTTCACAACCTGACCAAAACAACTCTGACACCCAGAGCTCACATGTGTCAATCACCTCTGGAGAAGGTCCCGCCCCCACAGAGCAAAAATCCTCCCATCAGTGAAGAAAACTGCAGACACCTCTTGGATGAGAGCTGAAGTGTCTTCTAGAAACCTGAAACAGTCCACTTGGAACGTTTAAATAATTCTACAATCCTACAGTTTCATTGAGCATTTGTCCAAAGCCACGTGCATGTCTCACATGTATATAATATATATGTGACACTCTTTCATCTACTCATTGACCAAAAATGCAGTCTAATACCAGTAAATTTGTGCAGAAGAAAACGTTATTTGTGCTGCTTCTTTATTTATTTATTTAGTTTAGTTAGTATTTTTTAATGTATTTTCTTTCAAGTCACATTTTGTCCATTAACTTCATAATCAGAGTCACCATCTCATCACATGACTAAAGTCTGGGTTCTGTATTGGTGGTAAAATATCCTTCCATGCCCCTCACTAGTTTGCACACAGAAAAGCATATTTTACTGGTTTCAGATCTCTTAGCTTGTTCTCTCTCTTAAACCTGCTGAGGCAGCTTTCATTGTGTGATTGATTTTAAAATATAAATATGGAACAGAACCATTGGAATCAGATGTCAGGACATTTGAAGGAATGTCAATCTCCTGTTGAAATGTTGCAGTGTGCAGCTGAGGCTCTCTGGCAGTGGCACCAGGAGCCACAATGGCAGAACCTGGACCCTCCTGGAGGAGAACCACAGGTGAGGGCCTTCTTGGCTCCAGATTGATGGAAATCAAGTGTCTGAGGCTGTTAGCAGCCATGAAGTTGATCTGGTTGGCACTGGTATTTGTTCTTGCTGCAGCTCAGGAGTGATTCAGGAGAAGAGGTTCAGAACAGCCAAGGTTGGGGACTGGAATTCTAAAATTTCCCCTGGAACCAAACAACCTTGGAGGGTAAAAGCTCCAATCATAGCCACTCAGATGCAGCAGCAGAAGAAGCTGTCATCCACCCTGACAGTCAGAGCATCAAGTCAAGGAAACATCACCATCTTGTAGTTCCAAACCTCCACCTGTCAGATTCAGCTACTTCTTATTGTGGGACTTTAAACTTGAACACAATGGAATTTGGACAAGGAGTTTTCCTTCCAGTCCAAACATCATCGTCCAGCCTCCAACCAGAGGTCCATCAGTTATCATGGAGCCACAGGTGGAGTCTGGATTCTTTTCTAGAATGAGACGGCAATGAGAGTCCTGCCAAGTGACATCACTGACATGAATGGATGACTTCAGTCACGTGACTGGAGGACACCCAGATAGCAAAGGTCCACTCATGTGTGTCCTCACTGCTCCACAGGTCTGTCAAATGTTCTGTAAAATAGTTGGACCCAGCAGAGCTGCTAGATTAGGAGTTGATGGAGTCATTGCAGATACCAGGGTCCAAAGTCCAGCTTGAACCTGGTTTGTGCAGTTCTTTGTCAAGCTAGCAGCCATTCTTTTCACTGCCAAGCTAAAGTGACTTCTGTCAGCAAAGGTCAACATACAAAAGGATATTTCTACTGTCAGTTCAAGATTTTGATCAAACTCCTTTTTCAGAGCTGGAACCTTCCTCTTGTGTCAGCTTTCTGTTCCCATCTCCATGGTAACGGTCAGTTTTGACCCACGTCTTCAATCAGCTGTCAAATAAACTAAAACAGTTTTCTATCCTCCAAGTTGTTTCCATCTCTTGGTGACCTTGTTAGGCTTCCTTATCCATGGAAATATTGGTTTGAAGATTTAGTTGTGGGCCTCTGGACCTTTTTTTAGTCACTAAACCCTGGATTTATTTTTTCAGCAACAGAACTTTAATACAAACACAAAATGAAAAGCAGAACAAGCCAGAACCCTAAATATGGATTTGCAAGGTCAACAAACAACAACCAGTCAAGCAAACCAAACCAACAGAAACCAACTACAAACTGTTTGAGTCATGACAAAGTCCAGGACCCACTTTTCACCCTACAATGTAAACCAATGGGAGGCTGTCTCCTCAGACACACATAGCCTCAAACTGACGCTTCTCTCGTCTACACTGTAACTCTCTCCACTTCACAAATAACTTCACTACATTCCTGACAAAAATGCCGACGAAAATATGTTACATTCAACTTTTGACCACAATCTGGGGATTGATGAGCCTTTTTCAAACAACAAACTCTCCAAAAATCCTCTCTCCTCTCCACTCTGACAGAGAGCAGCGGGGGAGGGGCTCTTAAGAGGCTCAGCTCTGATTCTCACTTGGTGTCACACTGAGGCTTCTACCTCCTAAACTACAAGTCCCACCGCTCTCATAAAATACATCCTTGGATTCAGGACGACTCCTGCTACTTTTCTGCAGTGGACAGAAGGAGGCTCAGGCCCTAACAACACTGCCTCCAGCTTTAATTAAGACCTCAGTTTTGTTCTCTGCCTCCATGACAGGTTAATGGACATCAACTGGTCCTGAGTCACCGGGAGACACGGCGATGTCCAGCTGAGTGACATCAGCAGGACTGTGGAGGTTTATACTGAGTCTCCTGACGACAAGTGGCAGTACAGAGATATTAAAGAGGGTCTGAGCTAAAACTGAACCTTGGGGAACTTCAACCTTTGATCTCAGAGTTCTATTTTTAATCTTAGAATTCTTTCTTTGATCTCTCCTTGATTTCTCAATGATTTCTTTGTGGACTCCAATTGTCTCTGATCTCTCAGTGAGACAAAGACAGAGCAGCTCCAACCTCAGCCTCCAGGAGGCCCTGATCCTCTAGTGGTCAGTCCTCTGTGTTGTGGCTGCAGCAACCCTGGTTTGAATCAGGGTCCCAGCAGCAACATTCCTACTGACTAGTGTTTGTTGTTCAACTGGACAGTTTGTCTGGTGAAGCTCTCTCAGACACTCCTTTCTTCATCCTCCCTTCAGGCTCAGCAGCATCAGAGTCAATGTGTCTGACTCAGACCAGAACCCTCAACCTGGAGGCTGTGGTGCAATGAGAACACATCTGACAACCAATCAGAGGAGGGTCTGTTTGACCCCTGAAAACTCCATTAAAGCCTGAGAGGAACTTGTTCTTCATCTCCAAATTCCCTCCCTGCACGTTGTCTCTCCAGAAATCATTCCAGTCCAAGTTGAACCTTAGACTAAAAGCTCCCAGTAGGTGATGCAGGCTTCACCTCACTCCTGGTTCTGGAACCTCACCAGTTCTTGCTCTCTCACCACTTGGATCTCATGTTCCTGACATCTCTGAGCTTGTTTCCTATCCACCTGTCTCATGTTGATGAGGTCATCCAGCCTGATGATCTCCATGGTTCTCCTTTGAGTGGTTCCCTCTGGGAGAGTTCTCTCTCTGTAACTTGTGTGTTTGCTCGTATCCTGTTTCTCCTTGACAGCACTTTAGTGTTTTTACCACTGGTGTCTCATCTGTGGTTCACCTTTTATTTTACTTCTTTGTCAAAGATGAAGGTGTTTGTGGTCATTCATCAATCATGTGATGGCTCATGTGACTGTGAGTCTGATGGAGAGCTTGTAGCGTCTCTCACTCTGATCACTTCAGGCTATTGAAGCTACTCAGATGTAGCCTGACTAGCTCAGTCGGTAGAGCATGAGACTCTTAATCTCAGGGTCGTGGGTTCAAGCCCCACGTTGGGCGTTCATCTTGAACATCCCTGCTTGTCCTCTCACTTCTGCAGCTGTGGGGCTTTGATTGGAATTGAAAGAAAAATCGCTGAATGAACAACACAAACACAGGCTGTGTCTGAAGGTCCACACCTGCACCCGACTCAGAATGAAAAAACCAGTGTGGACTCAATTGTGTCCACTGTCAATTCTGATTCTGGAGAAATTTCTTCATATGTATTGATGGGCGCGAGCCAAGCAGAAATTTCCCACAATGCCGTAGTGTTTGGTCAGTGTTGAGCAGGCGTCAGTCTGACAATGATCTCATATTATTGTGTCATCACCTGACCAGACCCAAAAGTAGGCTCAGGTATCAGTTTCTTCTCAATGCTAATGTCTGCTAGCTTAGTCTGCTACTTTGATGGCTCTGCCTGCTCAAAGGTCCAGACCCAAAAGTAGGCTCAGGTATCAGTTTCTTCTCAATGCTAATGTCTGCTAGCTTAGTCTGCTACTTTGATGGCTCTGCCTGCTCAAAGGTCCAGACCCCTGGATGTGGTGGTTCCTACCTGAACGTAGATTCTGTCAGCTCATGTTGTTAAATCAACTCACCAGGAACACCAGTAGATTTCAATGGACTGACAATGAGTCTCATTGAATGGGTGTCTCGTCCAACGAGAAACAATCAGTCTCAGGTTGAAGCTCATCAATGAGGTCTTGTGGATCAGTGGCTTGCATGAATGAATGAGTTGGAAGACTTCTTGGAAATTAAAGTGGATTTAATACAATGAAGAAAACCCTTAAGACAGAGTGATAATTCCAGCAGAGTAATTAAGGCCCATATTGAGTAGCAGGTATGAATTAGCCTGGATTTATCTGAGCTTGAACATGAATGGATGACTTCAGTCACGTGACTGGATGACTTCAGTCACATGACCCAAACAGCGACCATCAGTCTCCTTCCAATCCTGTACTTTGGTAAACAACAAAAACAGAGTAAAAGTCTCTGGCAACATATTTGTTTCCTGTAGGGTTTCTTCATGTATGTGTGGTGTACTTGCTCTCCCAGAGGACTGCCATCTTTGTTCTGTGGGCTGACATGTTTTAGTGTCAGCACAGGTCATAGCGCTGAGACTTAACTCTCATTCTCCTCCAAGTATTATTTCCACCTCACACTCCTGCATATATTCAAGTGAACAGGGAACACAAATTCATGCTCAACTTCTCCTGTGTATTCATCCACAGTCACTAAACAACAACCAAACCAAACAAAAGAGGTTTGCTAGCATGGCGATCAGCTGTAGTTCACCATCATCTGGGTTCAAATCCCACCACTGCCATCATGTCCCAGGTCACAGGAGAGGTATGGCAGGTCTCTCACAGCCTTTCCTTTCACTTCCACAGGTATCTTCAAACCTGTGACCAAAAGAAGAAGTAGGTCCTGAAAACTCTCCAGCTGGTCCAGAACACTGCTGCCCGTGTGTTGACTAGAACTAGTAGAAGAGACCATGTCTCTCCTGTACTGGCTTCTCTGCATGGCTCCCTGTCACATTCAGAATAGAATTCTAAATTCTCCTTCTACCATCAAAGTCCTCAACAGTCAGGCTCCCTCCTACCTGACAGAGCTCCTAGTCCCCTATTATCCAGCTAGAACCCTTCGCTCCCAGGATGCAGGGTTACTGTTGGTTCCTAGAGTTCTAGAAGTAGAATGGAGCCAGAGCCTTCAGCTATCAGGCTCCCCTCCTGTGGAACCGTCTCCCAGTTTCAGTGCTCACAGTGGTCCTCAGTGAGCTCAGGGAGCTTGTGAGGATAACCAGACACATGAAAAACTACAGGGAACATTGGCTGGAGCTCAGTATCTCCTGATGTACATGGCAGGGAAGCTGCTGCTGATGTCATCAAAATGAGCCCTGGAATCACAAGGTTTGCTGTGACGAGAGGCACTGACATCAAGACATGTTTGGAGCTGTTTATGGTTGATGGTTCTGTTCATTCCACTGTCACTAAAAAGAGTCAGCATTGCTGTGACAAACCTCAAAGGAAAAAAAGTCCATGGTGACAAGTGGAAAGACATTGATGAGGGACACCTGGATGCTTCTGTTGGTGTTCTTCTTCTTCCTGGAGTGTTCAGATCCTGCAGTGAGGCCACTGATCGTCTCTGGGACGCATCGACAGGCAGAAATATTTTCCGGGCCACAAGGCCACTTCAGAACTTTCAACGAACATCAAGAGTCCTCAGATTTGACGACAGAGACACCGGAGCAAGAACTGACAAGCTTGCCCCCATTGGGGATGTCTGGGAAAGATGGGTGCAGCTCCTTGCACCAACATTCATCCCAGGGCCAGAGGTGAGAGTGGATGAACGTCTTGTCCCTTTCTGAGGAAAATGCCCCTTCCAGCAGTCCATGCCCAGTAACCAGGAAGGACGGCAGAACAGAGTTTGTGTTCTGGCTTGTTCTGCTTTTCATTTAGTGTTTATATTAAAGTTCTGTTGCTGAAAAAAAGACTTTTATGCCAAACCCAAAGGTTCATTTTATCACTTTTTTAATTGAAATCAAGGGTTTACTGACTAAAAAAAGGTCCAGAGGCCCACAACAAAATATTCAAATCAATATTTCCATGGATAAGGAAGCCTAACAAGGAAACCAAGAGATGGAAACAACTTGGATGATAGAAAATTGTTTTTAGTGAATTTTACAGCTGATTGAAGATGTGGGTCAAAACTGACCGTTACCATAGAGATGGGAACAGAAAACTCAAATGGAAGCTCAAAAGGGGACTTAGCTCCAATGGTAGAGTGCTAGCTTAGCATGTGGGAGGTAGAGGGATCCATGCCCTCATTCTCCAGAATACTTCAGCTTGTTCTGTTGATCAGAGGAGCTGCTGGGTGATGAATGCTGATGTTTGTCCACTGCTGTGATAAAGTGTCCCCTGTTACTGAGATGAGAATGAACACCTGCTCAGGTCAACGCTGCAATCAAACCAGGGACTCTGAACCTCCCACACAGTGAAGGAGTTTGTCCTGCAGGTTGATGGACGCTTATTAAGTTCTATCTTTGATCAAATATAAGAAATGTAAAATAATTCAACATTGATTGCATTTCCCTCCTTTCTTTGGTGCCCTCAGACTTTCTGAGAACTGTAGGAGGAACTGCTCTCTGTTTTGTGTTTGTTCTGCTCAGTGTAGGAAGGAACGAAAGACCGGAGCTCTAAGTTTTCCAGTTCCTACATCAGTGAACAGACTTTCTGTGCTGCGAGGAGCCAAAGCTACTAAGGAGGATTACAGAGTTTGGGAGTCAGTGACTTAATAGAGTCTAACAAAGGGTTGAACCTGAATGAGACAGTCACCCTTCAACATGGGGCCATGGCAGAGTGAACCAAGAACACTACAATGGGGGTGAGAGTGGAGGCATGATGGATTCACAGTTCATCACCTCCACCATCATGTGGACCACCTGATCACCTCTCCCTCAACCTCTAAATAACTCGTTCCCTGACTGGGAATCGAACCCAGGCCGCGGCGGTGAGAGCGCCGAATCCTAGCCACGAGACCATCAGGGACCACATTGAGCTCTCCAACAACAGAGACTATAGACAATGACTCAAGAACACAGGACTCTGTGGTCTCAGCTTGAGATGCAGAGGGTCCACCAAGACCACCACACACCTCACCCTCCTAAAGACAGTCCACCCCAAGGATCCTGTCCCCCTCTGCTCCAACTCAGCCCTCCATTCATAACTGACTTTGTCTCAGTCTCTTCACAATGCCAGTCACTGAAACACTGACAATGTGATGGGGCTTCCTGTCTTTATTACATTTTCTTCAAAGGATCCCGTGTGTCTTCTTTCTCTCTGTCTGTACTTGAGTGTGGTACCAGGCCCAGCTTGAACGGGTGACTGTGTCTGAGTGGGTCGAGGCTGGGCTGCAGGTATTGGGAGGTTAGAACCCATCTGTGAGGCTCCAGGTGGAGCGATCACCTGTGAGGGTCCAGGGACAGCAGGAAGCTGCACAGATGGTAAAGACATGGAGGGGAGACAGGTGGTGCTAGAGCAGTAACAGGAAGTGTCTGGCATTTTGGTTCATCCTGTGAGATGACGTGAGGTTGTGGTTTTGCCTCCAGCCTCACCTCCTCATCAGTGTTCAAAAGGTTCAAAGGTGAAAAAATGGGATTCAACCAAACAGCTGGAATGAAGAGTTGGTAACACTTGCAGAGCTGCAGGGAGCTGGACAGGTCTCACCATGGGGGGATTTGTCCCACAGATCCTGCTGAAGTGGCTCCTCCTCCTGAGACCTGCAATGCTGGCTGGACCTTTGGAAAAAGAACACAACAAATCTTCATAAACATTTACTTCAGCAGGAACACACAAGAAGGTGGGACTGGTTCCTTTTTCATGTTCACTATTTTGTCGTCTTGGTTCATGTTTTGGTTGTCAAAGTTAATTCTGAATATTTGTGGAAAGTTCGCCTGCCTTTACTTGTACCAGTACTTCCTTTAGTAACAAATTAAAAAGCTCAAGCTAAACTTCAGTCAGGACAACCATTCTTTCTCATTCTTCGACCTCTGTTTTATGTCCATGACCATCCTGTCTGTCACCTTTGGTGATGGAGACATCAGTTGATGACATCAGCAACGGTCCTCAACCTAACTGCCTCTGCCAGAAGCGAGCTGTCATCTGTCTCAGGGGACACAGTCAAGTGGACCGGGGCGGATGAGGGCCTGCTGCTTCCTTGAAATATTTCTCAATATTTCAGTTGCAACTGTATAGTGATGGTGGCTCAGTTTAGAGCTGTCAATCAATGTTAATAATTGATCTTAGCATCTGGAGATTATTTTAGGAACACAAATACTTTTACTTCATTCTGAGGATGAGCAGACATTCAATATAATGATTATTTATTAGTCAAAGACTCCTGCTGGTCAGAGAGGATCTGGGCTGGATTGGAAAGCTTCAGAGAGGGAAACCTTCACTCTGGATTGGACTGAGAACGGAGCAGCCTCAGCTTCCTGGAGCCTGACTTGCCTCTGTGGTCTAAGGTTGTGTGGGCTGACATCACAGTGAAACTACCTAGATCACAGAGCCTTTGAGATCACAGGCTGACTTCCTTTTTTCCCTAAAATGAAGAATAATAATTTAAAAAATGTTGTGTCTGTGTTTGTGTTGCTGCATCAGTTAAACAGTGACTCTGACAGAGGGGATGTAGCTCAGTGGTAGAGCGCATGCTTTGCATGTATGAGGCCCCGGGTTCAATCCCCGCCATCTCCAGCTGGTCCTTTGGAGCCTTCATCTTATCAGCTAAATTGATCCATAAATGTGACAACAGTTGATAACAAACTACCAGAAGAGAAACCAGTCTGTTGCATATCAAAGTATTTGTAGCTGCGTCAGTGTGACTGTGAGCCTTCATTTGTTTCCTCCAAAAAGTTTAAAATGAACTCAATGCTGAATCCCTCGTCGTCATCACTGAGCTGCAGAATTGGTCCATGCAGGAGGCTGAGCAGGTCTTCCTCTCTGGTCCAGTGTCTCAGCACAGGTCAGAGTAGAGAATTAAAACATGAACACAAAACTTTATCAGCTGTTTACTGATATCAGTGACTACCTTCAAGTAAGAGTGTTCGTGAATGGACCCTTTTTAAAGTTTATGTTATAATGTTTGAAAAATGATGCTCACAAAATCAATATAAAAGTGTTTGTGCTAAAATGATTCCAGTAGATTTTATTGCCATTTTAAGAGTTCAAGCGTAATTTGATGACATTGTTTGATGTCATGACTCTCAGTTACTTTAGCAGGACCATCGTGACATGAAATCTTCCTCATCATCCCATATCGACCCTCAACCCCTCACACAGAACCAGGAGCCCTCAACTGAAGGAACCTTTAAAACTGAGAAGTTGGACAGAAAGCAGTATTTTGGTGGAACGAACCTTTAAAACTATAAATTAGAAAGTATTTTGTTGGAATGAACCTTAAAAACTATAAATTAGAAAGTATTTTGGTGGAACGAACCTTTAAAACTATAAATTAGTACGTATTTTGGTGGAATGAACCTTTAAAACTATAAATTAGAAAGTATTTGGTGGAGTGAACCTTTAAAACTATAAATTAGAAAGTATTTTGGTGGAATGAACCTTTAAAACTATAAATTAGAAAGTATTTTGGTGGAACGAACCTTTAAAACTATAAATTAGAAAGTATTTTGTTGGAACGAACCTTTAAAACTATAAATTGTAAGAGTTGCTAATGAACTCAAAATGATGCTAACAGTAATGTAGTGATAGTTGCTAATCAACTCAGTGATGCTTACCGTAATGTAGTAAGTGTTTCGAATAACCTCTAAGTGATGCTGACAGTCATGTAGTAAGAGTTGCTACGAACCTCAAAATAATGCGACAGTAATGTAGTAAAAGTTGCTACGAACCTCAAAATTTTGCGACAGTGATGTCGGAAGAATTGCTAATGAACTTAAAATGATGCTAACAGTAGTGTAGTGATAGTTGCGAATCAACTCAGTGATACTTACAGTAATGTAGTAAGTGTTTCGAATAACCTCAAAAGTGATGGTGACAGTCATGTAGGAAGAGTTGCTACGAACCTCAAAATAATGCGACAGTGATGTAGTAAAAGTTGCTAGGAACCTCAAAATTATGCGACAGTGATGTCAGAAGAATTGCTAAAGATCTCAAAATGATGCGAAAGTGATTTCGTAAGAATTGCTCATGAACTCAAAATGATGCTAACAGTAATGGAGTTAACGTTTCGAATAACCTCAAAGTGATGCTGACAGTCTTGTAGTAAGAGTTGCTACGAACCTCAAAATAATGCGACAGTGATGTCGGAAGAATTGCTAATGATCTCAAAATGATGCGACAGTGATGTAGTAAGAATTGCTCATGAATTCAAAATGATGCTAACAGTAATGGAGTGAACGTTTCAAATAACCTCAAAGTGATGCTGACAGTAATGTAGTAAGAGTTGCTACGAACCTCAAAATAATGCGACAGTGATGTCGGAAGAATTGCTGATGATCTCAAAATGATGCGACAGTGATGTCGGAAGAATTGCTAATGAACTCAAAATGATGCTGACAGTAACGTAGTGATAGTTGCTAATCAAGTCAGTGATGCTTACAGTAATGTAGTAAGTGTTTCGAATAACCTCAAAGTGATGCTGACAGTAATATAGTAAGAGTTGCTACGAACCTCAATATAATGCGAAAGTAATGCAGTAAAAGTCGCTACGAACCTCAAAATATTGCGACAGTGATTTAGTCCGAATTGCTAATGAACTCAAAATGATAGTAACAGTAATGGAGTGAACGTTTCGAATAACCTCTAAGTGATGCTGACAGTCATGTACTAAGAGTTGCTACGAACCTCAAAATAATGCGACAGTGATGTCAGAAGAATTGCTATTGAACTCAAAATGATGCTAACAGTAATTTAGTGATAGTTGCTAATAAACTCAGTGATGCTTAGAGGAATGTAGTAAGTGTTTCGAACAACCTCAAAGTGATGCTGACAGTCATTTAGTAAGAGTTGCTAATGAACTCAATTTAATGCTACAGTGATGTCGTGAGAATTGCTCAACAACTCAAAATTATGCTAACAGTAATGTAGTGATAGTTGCTAATAAACTCAAAGTGATGCTGACAGTAATGTAGTAAGAGTTGCTACGAACCTTTAAATAATGCAACAATAATGTAGTAAGAGTTGCTACGAACCTCAAAATATTGCGACAGTGATGTCGTAAGAATTGCTAATGATCTCAAAATGATGCGACAGTGATGTAGTAAGAATTGCTAATGAACTCAAAATGATGCTAACAGTAATGGAGTGAAACTTTCAAATAACCTCAAAGTTATGCTGACAGTAATGTAGTAAGAGTTGCTACGAACCTTTAAATAATGCAACAGTATTGTAGTAAGAGTTGCTACGAACCTCAAAATAATGCGACAGTGATGTCGGAAGAATTGCTTATGATCTCGAAATAATGCGACAGTGATGTAGTAAGAATTGCTAATGAACTCAAAATGATGCTAACAGTAATGGAGTGAACGTTTCGAATAACCTCAAAGTGATGCTGACAGTCATGTAGTAAGAGTTGCTACGAACCTCAAAAAAATGCGACAGTGAGTCGGAAGAATTGCTAATGAACTCAAAATGATGCTAACAGTAATATAGTGATCGTTGCTAATCAACTCATTGATGCTGACAGTGATGTAGTAAGTGTTTCGAACAACCTCAAAGTGATGGTGACAGTCATGTAGTAAGAGTTGCTACGAACCTCAAAATAATGCGACAGTGATGTCAGAAGAATTGCTAAAGATCTAAAAATGATGCGACAGTGATGTCAGAAGAATTGGCAATGATCTCAAAATGATGCTAACAGTAATGGAGTGAAAGTTTGGAATAACCTCAAAGTGATGCTGACAGTCATGTAGTAAGAGTTGCTACGAACCTCAAAATAATGTGACAGTAATGTAGTAAAAGTTGCTATAAACCTCAAAATATTGCGACAGTGATGTCGGAAGAATTGCTAATGATCTCAAAATGATGCGACAGTAATGTAGTGATAGTTGCTAATTAAGTCAGTGATGCTAACAGCAATGTAGTAAGTGTTTTGAACAACCTCAAAGTGATGCTGAAAGTCATGTAGTAGGAGTTGCTACGAACCTCAAAATAATGCGACAGTGATGTCAGAAGAATTGGTAATGATCTCAAAATGATGCTAACAGTAATGGAGTGAAAGTTTCGAATAACCTAGAAGTGATGTTGACAGTCATGTACTAAGAGTTGCTACGAACCTCAAAATAATGCGACAGTAATGTAGTAAAAGTTGCTACGAACCTCAAAATATTGCGACAGTGATGTCGGAAGAATTGCTAATGAACTTAAAATGATGCTCACAGTAATGTAGTGATAGTTGCTAATCAACTCAGTGATGTTTACAGTCATGTAGTAAGTGTTTCGAATAACCTCAAAGTGATGCTGACAGTCATGTAGTAACAGTTGCTACGAACCTCAAAATAATGCGAGAGTGATGTCGGAAGAATTGCTAATGATCTCAAAGTGATGCTGACAGTAATGTAGGAAGAGTTGCTACGAACCTTAAAATAATGCAACAATAATGTAGTAAGAGTTGCTATGAACCTCAAAATGATGTGACAGTGATGTCAGAAGAATTGCTAATGATCTCAAAATGATGCGACAGTGATGTCGGAAGAATTGCTAATAAACTCAAAATGATGCTAACAGTAATGTAGTGATAGTTGCTAATCAAGTCAGTAATGCTTACAGTAATGTAGGAAGTGTTTCGAATAACCTCAAAGTGATGCTGACAGTCATGTAGTAAGAGTTGCTACGAACCTCAATATAATGCGACAGTAATGTAGTAAAAGTTGCTACGAACCTCAAAATATTGCGACAGTGATGTCGGAAGAATTGCTAATGAACTTAAAATGATGCTAACAGTAATGTAGTGATAGTTGCTAATCAACTCAGTGATGCTTACAGTAATGTAGAAAGTGTTTCGAATAACCTCAAAGTGATGGTGACAGTCATGTAGTAAGAGTTGCTATGAACCTCAAAATAATGCGACAGTGATGTCGGAAGAATTGCTAAAGATCTCAAAATGATGCGACAGTGATTTAGAAAGAATTGCTCATGAACTCAAAATGATGCTAACAGTAATGGAGTGAACATTTCGAATAACCTCAAAGTGATGCTGACAGTCATGTCGTAAGTGTTGCTACAAACCTCAAAATAATGCGACAGTAATGTAGTAAAAGTTGCTACGAACCTCAAAATATTGCTACAGTGATGTCGGAAGAATTGCTGATTAACACAAGATGATGCTATGAGTAATGTAGTGATAGTTGCTAAGAAACTCAGTGATGCTTACAGTAATGTAGTAAGAGTTTCGAACAACCTCAAAGTGATGCTGACAGTCATTTAGTAAGAGTTGCTAATGAACTCAATTCAAAGCTACAGTGATGTCGTGAGAATTGCTCATGAACTCAAAATGATGCTAACAGTAATGTAGTGATAGATGCTAATGAACTAAAAATGATGCTAACAGTAATGTAGTGAAAGTTGCTAAGAAACTCAAAGTGATGCTGACAGTAATGTAGTAAGAGTTGCTACAAACCTTAAAATAATGCAACAATAATGTAGTAAGAGTTGCTACGAACCTCAAAATAATGTGACAGTGATGTCAGAAGAATTGCTAATGATCCCAAAATGATGCGACAGTGATGTAGTAAGAATTGCTAATGAACTAAAAATGATGCTAACAGTAATGGAGTGAAAGTTTCGAATAACCTCAAAGTGATGCTGACAGTCATGTAGTAAGAGTTGCGACGAACATCAAAATAATGCCACAGTAATGTAGTAAAAGTTGCTACGAACCTCAAAATATTGCGACAGTGATGTCGGAAGAATTGCTAATGAACTCAAAATGATGCTGACAGTCATGTACTAAGAGTTGCTACGAACCTCAAAATAATGCGACAGTCATGTAGTAAAAGTTGCTACGAACCTCAAAATATTGCGACAGTGATGTCGGAAGAATTGCTAATGAACTTAAAATGATGCTAACAGTAATGTAGTGACAGTTGCTAATCAACTCAGTGATGCTTACAGTAATGTAGTAAGTGTTTCGAATAACCTCAAAGTGATGCTGACAGTCATGTAGTAACAGTTGCTACGAACCTCAAAATAATGCGACAGTGATGTCGGAAGAATTGCTAATTATCTCAAAATGATGCGACAGTTATGTAGTAAGAATTGCTAATGAACAAAAAATGATGCTAACAGTAAAGGAGTGAAAGTTTCGAATAACCTCAAAGTGATGCTGACAGTCATGTAGTAAGAGTTGCTACGAACCTCAAAATATTGCGACAGTGACGTCGGAAGAATTGCTAATGAACTCAAAATGATGCTAACAGTAATGTAGTGATAGTTGCTAATTAACTCAGTGATGCTTACAGTAATGTAGTAAGTGTTTCGAACAACCTAAAAGTGATGCTGTCAGTCATGTCGCAACAGTTGCTTCTAACCTCAAATTGATGCTAACAGTAATGTAGTGATAGTTGCTAATAAACTCAGTGATGCTTACAGTAATGTAGTAAGTGTTTCAAACAACCTCAAAGTGATGCTGACAGTCATGTAGTAAGAGTTTCGAACAACCTCAAAGTGATGCTGACAGTCATGTAGTAAGAGTTGCTACGAACCTCAAAATAATGTGACAGTAATGTAGTAAAAGTTGCTATAAACCTCAAAATATTGCGACAGTGATGTCGGAAGAATTGCTAATGATCTCAAAATGATGCGACAGTAATGTAGTGATAGTTGCTAATTAAGTCAGTGATGCTAACAGCAATGTAGTAAGTGTTTTGAACAACCTCAAAGTGATGCTGAAAGTCATGTAGTAGGAGTTGCTACGAACCTCAAAATAATGCGACAGTGATGTCAGAAGAATTGGTAATGATCTCAAAATGATGCTAACAGTAATGGAGTGAAAGTTTCGAATAACCTAGAAGTGATGTTGACAGTCATGTACTAAGAGTTGCTACGAACCTCAAAATAATGCGACAGTAATGTAGTAAAAGTTGCTACGAACCTCAAAATATTGCGACAGTGATGTCGGAAGAATTGCTAATGAACTTAAAATGATGCTCACAGTAATGTAGTGATAGTTGCTAATCAACTCAGTGATGTTTACAGTCATGTAGTAAGTGTTTCGAATAACCTCAAAGTGATGCTGACAGTCATGTAGTAACAGTTGCTACGAACCTCAAAATAATGCGAGAGTGATGTCGGAAGAATTGCTAATGATCTCAAAGTGATGCTGACAGTAATGTAGGAAGAGTTGCTACGAACCTTAAAATAATGCAACAATAATGTAGTAAGAGTTGCTATGAACCTCAAAATGATGTGACAGTGATGTCAGAAGAATTGCTAATGATCTCAAAATGATGCGACAGTGATGTCGGAAGAATTGCTAATAAACTCAAAATGATGCTAACAGTAATGTAGTGATAGTTGCTAATCAAGTCAGTAATGCTTACAGTAATGTAGGAAGTGTTTCGAATAACCTCAAAGTGATGCTGACAGTCATGTAGTAAGAGTTGCTACGAACCTCAATATAATGCGACAGTAATGTAGTAAAAGTTGCTACGAACCTCAAAATATTGCGACAGTGATGTCGGAAGAATTGCTAATGAACTTAAAATGATGCTAACAGTAATGTAGTGATAGTTGCTAATCAACTCAGTGATGCTTACAGTAATGTAGAAAGTGTTTCGAATAACCTCAAAGTGATGGTGACAGTCATGTAGTAAGAGTTGCTATGAACCTCAAAATAATGCGACAGTGATGTCGGAAGAATTGCTAAAGATCTCAAAATGATGCGACAGTGATTTAGAAAGAATTGCTCATGAACTCAAAATGATGCTAACAGTAATGGAGTGAACATTTCGAATAACCTCAAAGTGATGCTGACAGTCATGTCGTAAGTGTTGCTACAAACCTCAAAATAATGCGACAGTAATGTAGTAAAAGTTGCTACGAACCTCAAAATATTGCTACAGTGATGTCGGAAGAATTGCTGATTAACACAAGATGATGCTATGAGTAATGTAGTGATAGTTGCTAAGAAACTCAGTGATGCTTACAGTAATGTAGTAAGAGTTTCGAACAACCTCAAAGTGATGCTGACAGTCATTTAGTAAGAGTTGCTAATGAACTCAATTCAAAGCTACAGTGATGTCGTGAGAATTGCTCATGAACTCAAAATGATGCTAACAGTAATGTAGTGATAGATGCTAATGAACTAAAAATGATGCTAACAGTAATGTAGTGAAAGTTGCTAAGAAACTCAAAGTGATGCTGACAGTAATGTAGTAAGAGTTGCTACAAACCTTAAAATAATGCAACAATAATGTAGTAAGAGTTGCTACGAACCTCAAAATAATGTGACAGTGATGTCAGAAGAATTGCTAATGATCCCAAAATGATGCGACAGTGATGTAGTAAGAATTGCTAATGAACTAAAAATGATGCTAACAGTAATGGAGTGAAAGTTTCGAATAACCTCAAAGTGATGCTGACAGTCATGTAGTAAGAGTTGCGACGAACATCAAAATAATGCCACAGTAATGTAGTAAAAGTTGCTACGAACCTCAAAATATTGCGACAGTGATGTCGGAAGAATTGCTAATGAACTCAAAATGATGCTGACAGTCATGTACTAAGAGTTGCTACGAACCTCAAAATAATGCGACAGTCATGTAGTAAAAGTTGCTACGAACCTCAAAATATTGCGACAGTGATGTCGGAAGAATTGCTAATGAACTTAAAATGATGCTAACAGTAATGTAGTGACAGTTGCTAATCAACTCAGTGATGCTTACAGTAATGTAGTAAGTGTTTCGAATAACCTCAAAGTGATGCTGACAGTCATGTAGTAACAGTTGCTACGAACCTCAAAATAATGCGACAGTGATGTCGGAAGAATTGCTAATTATCTCAAAATGATGCGACAGTTATGTAGTAAGAATTGCTAATGAACAAAAAATGATGCTAACAGTAAAGGAGTGAAAGTTTCGAATAACCTCAAAGTGATGCTGACAGTCATGTAGTAAGAGTTGCTACGAACCTCAAAATATTGCGACAGTGACGTCGGAAGAATTGCTAATGAACTCAAAATGATGCTAACAGTAATGTAGTGATAGTTGCTAATTAACTCAGTGATGCTTACAGTAATGTAGTAAGTGTTTCGAACAACCTAAAAGTGATGCTGTCAGTCATGTCGCAACAGTTGCTTCTAACCTCAAATTGATGCTAACAGTAATGTAGTGATAGTTGCTAATAAACTCAGTGATGCTTACAGTAATGTAGTAAGTGTTTCAAACAACCTCAAAGTGATGCTGACAGTCATGTAGTAAGAGTTTCGAACAACCTCAAAGTGATGCTGACAGTCATGTAGTAAGAGTTGCGACGAACCTCAAAATATTGCGACAGTGATGTCGGAAGAATTGCTAATAAACTCAAAATGATGCTAACAGTAATGTAGTAAGTGTTTCGAACAACCTCAAAGTGATGCTGACAGAACTGTAGTAAGAGTTGCTACGAACCTTTAAATAATGCAACAATAATGTAGTAAGAGTTGCTACGAACCTCAAAATAATGTGACAGTGATGTCAGAAGAATTGCTAATGATCTCAAAATGATGCGACAGTGATGTAGTAAGTGTTTCGAACAACCTCAAAGTGATGCTGAAAGTCATGTAGTAAGAGTTGCTACAAACCTCAAAATAATGCGAAAGGGATGTCGGAAGAATCGCTAATGATCTCAAAATGATGCGACAGTCATGTAGTAAGAATTGCTAATGAACTCAAAATGATGCTAACAGTAATGGAGTGAAAGTTTTGAATAACCTTAAAGTAATGCTGACGGTCATGTAGTAAGAGTTGCTATGAACCTCAAAATAATGCGACAGTGATGTAGTAAAAGTTGATACGAACCTCAAAATATTGCGACAGTGATGTCGTTTGAATTTCTAATGAACTCAAAATGATGCTAACAGTAATGTAGTGAGAGTTGCGAATCAACTCAGTGATGCTTACAGTAATGTAGTAAGTGTTTCGAACAACCTCAAAGTGATGCTGAAAGTCATGTAGTAAGAGTTGCTACGAACCTCAAAATAATGCGACAGTGATGTCGAAAGAATTGCTAATGATCTCAAAATGATGCGACAGTGATGTAGGAAGAATTGCTAATGAACTCAAAATGATGCGAGCAGTATTGGAGTGAAAGTTTCAAATTACCTCAAAGTGATGCTGACAGTCATGTTGTAAGAGTTGCTACGAACCTCAAAATAATGCTACAGTAATGTAGTAAAAGTGGCTACGAACCTCAAAATATTGCGACAGTGATGTCGGAAGAATTGCTAATTAACTCAAAATGATGCTAACAAATGTAGTGATAGTTGCTATTCAACTCAATGATGCTTACAATAATGTAGTAAGTGTTTCGAACAACCTCAAAGTGATGCTGACAGTCATGTAGTACGAGTTGCTACTAACCTCTTTTAATGCTGCAATGATGTCTATGAATTGCTAATAAACTCAAAATGATGCTAACAGTAATGTAGTGATAGTTGCTAATAAACTCAAAGTGATGCTGACAGTAATGTAGTAAGAGTTGCTACGAACCTCAAAATAATGCGGCAGTGATGTAAGAAGAATTGCTAAAGATCTCAAAATGATGCGACAGTGATTCAGTAAGAATTGCTAATGAACTCAAAATGATGCTAACAGTAATGGAGTGAAAGTTTCGAATAACCTCAAAGTGATGCTGACGGTCATGTAGTCAGAGTTGCTACGAACCTCAACATAATGCGACAGTCATGTAGTAACAGTTGCTACGAACCTTTAAATAATACAACAGTAATGTAGTAAAAGTTCTTACGAACCTCAAAATAGTGTGACAGTGATGTCAGAAGAATTGCTAATGATCTCAAAATGATGCGACAGTGATTTAGTAAGAATTGCTAATTAACTCAAAATGATGCTAACTGTAATGGAGTGAAAGTTAGCATCATTTTGAGTTCATTACAATTCCCTGGTTCAGATTTGACTCGTCTGAATCCAAACACAGCAGCTAATGAACTCAAAATGATGCTAACAGTAATGTAGTGATAGTTGCTAATTAACTCAGTGATGCTTACAGTAATGTAGGAAGTGTTTCGAAAAAACCAAAAAGTGGTGCTGACAGTCATGTAGTAAGAGTTGCTACGAACCTTTAAATAATGCAACAGTAATGTAGTAAAAGTTCTTACGAACCTCAAAATAATGTGACAGTGATGTCAGAAGAATTGCTAATGATCTCAAAATGATGCGACAGTGATTTAGTAAGAATTGCTAATTAACTCAAAATGATGCTAAGAGTAATGGAGTGAACGTTAGCATCATTTTGAGTTCATTACAATTCCCTGGTTCAGATTTGACTCGTCTGAATCCAAACACAGCAGTGTTCTTCCACCAGGCCAGATGAGTTGATCATGATAACAAGATATCTTCATGCTACTACAACACACAAACTCATCACAAGAAAAGACTTCATGGTGGAACAACAAATCTCTTCCCAATGGGAAAAACACTGAGTTGAACAATCAACTTTTCCATGATGACATGGAGACCTTGGCAGCAGCAGCAGGCTTCCATTGGGGGCTGATATGCCAGCTCCACTTAGCCTTCTTTGGAATGGTTTCACCTGGAGTGATGCTGTTATTGAGACCTTTTATCTGGAACAACACCACCTGCATGGAGACTGAGGACTTCAACAGATGCAGATGTTGACCCAGAATAAATCTAAATATTCCAGATGTGTTAAATCAATCCAGCAGCAGTGGCGGGAGCGTCGTAAACTCACTCACTCAGCAGCCGTCAGCCTCCGTACCTGCACGGAGTCCAGCCTGATGTGGTCTCTGTTG
The DNA here is from genome assembly GCF_037954235.1 of Aulostomus chinensis. Taxonomy (NCBI): domain Eukaryota; kingdom Metazoa; phylum Chordata; class Actinopteri; order Syngnathiformes; family Aulostomidae; genus Aulostomus; species Aulostomus chinensis. Next base: position 50,160,427 of record NC_141320.1, on the reverse strand, counting down.
TCTGCTCCCAGAGGTGGTCTGTCACTCTGAACCAGGGGGCTCATCTCTCTGGTGGGAGGTTAGTGGAGGAGCTGCAGCGGGGGAGGCCAGGATGGGCTCCTGTAGGAGGAGCTCTGGCCCTCCTTCAGCACCAGCCAGTGGGAGGGAGTTTGGAAACCTGAGGAGACACAGGAGGAGCTACAGGGGGAGGGAAGGTGGATCAGAACCGTTCTAACAAGAGCGCTGAGGGGACACAGGAGGAGCTACAGGGGGAGGGAAGGTGGATCAGAACCGTTCTAACAAGAGCGCTGAGGGGACACAGGAGGAGCTACAGGGGGAGGGAAGGTGGATCAGAACCGTTCTAACGAGCGCTGAAGGGACACAGGAGGAGCTTCAGGGGGAGGGAAGGTGGATCAGAACCGTTCTAACAAGAGCGCTGAGGGGACACAGGAGGAGCTACAGGGGGAGGGAAGGTGGATCAGAACCGTTCTAACAAGAGCGCCGAGGGGACACAGGAGGAGCTACAGGGGGAGGGAAGGTGGATCAGAACCGTTCTAACAAGAGCGCTGAGGGGACACAGGAGGAGCTACAGGGGGAGGGAAGGTGGATCAGAACCGTTCTAACAAGAGCGCTGTCCCACTAATGTTCCTCACCAGAATCCTCCTGTCAGGGGGGAACTGTCCATGGGTGCTGATGCAGCGGACTGAAGGTTCAACGTAGTCCATGCTGAACTGGTCTTTAGGCACCAGGTGGACTTTGTGCTAAAAACAGCAGAAAAAAAAGAAAAAAAGGGGAGAATTTCAACAAAAGTATGCAAATGAGCTGAAGATCAAAATACAAAAAGTAAATCAAGGTTTTTTCAAATGATTGCCAGCTATTTAGCTAAGAGAAGGACAAATGTCAATCAAGATGTCAGAATGGAACGATCCCACTGGCTTCTGGTCAAGGGAACCATGGAGATGCTAACTTCCTGTTGGACTATCAGGGTGTCTCATCCCTGACATGCTAACTTCCTGTTGGACGATCAGGGTGTCTCATCCCTGACATGCTAACTTCCTGTTGGACGATAAGCGCGTCTCATCCCTGACATGCTAACTTCCTGTTGGACGATAAGCGTGTCTCATCCCTTACATGCTAACTTCCTGTTGGACGATAAGCGTGTCTCATCCCTGACATGCTAACTTCCTTTTGGACTATCAGGGTGTCTCATCCCTGACATGCTAACTTCCTTTTCGACTTTCAATCACTTTCATCAATCATCTTTCAATTCATTCGTAGTATTCGTACCTCCGCCGTAGCCTGAAACGCGCCTCCAAAAAATCCTGCTTAAGCATCGCGTCGACGCGTGGTGACGTCAACGTCGAGGACTGTGATTGGTCCGCTCAGAACGTTATTTCCGGTTCAGTCGCAGCACAACACCGCCATTTTCAAAGTTTCTGTGGTGAAGGCTCCAAGAAAAAATGGACCAAGCTGAAGAAAGGATTATCGAGGAGGTGCTCAAGTACGACCACCTCTACAACTCCTCTTCGCGGCACTACAAAGACTGACAAATGGCCAACAATTGTTGTCTGTGACCGGAAGAAAACCAAGGAATCTGACAAGAGCCCCGTAAACAATACAAAGACAAAGCCACACCCCCTAGCGGTTCGGCGGTGTATTGCAGAGCAACGCGTTCCCTCGACGCAGAATAAACCAGGCTTTCCAGTCGCACCTGTTTTACGCCCCCGTGCCAGATAAGGACCCCCATCGGGCTGTGCCACTCTGGAGGGAGCGCGTCTCACAGTCAGTCAGCGGAACCATGCGGATCCGGGCCTGAGCTGTGGGAAGGAGCGCCAATTGTATCGGGTTGTTGTTTTCTGGACTGCAGCAGAACAGGAGCAGCCGGGACTGGAATGTAGACGTAGGTTATCTTGAAGTTGACTCAGTTATGGTGAACGATATTGTGGTTCAACACTTTAATGAGCTTTAAGGCAAACATATTTCATGAGGAAACAACGCCGGAATTGGACGGATTTCAGCGGCACACAACAACGTATCCGATACACCTCATTGGAAACCTGGTGGTCTAAGACTAAGAAACACCAGTCACCATGAAGAAAGGAACTTTTAGCTGAGTACTCATGTTCTTTTCTGCAGGTTGAATGTGGCATTTGTTGGACAGAAGCGTCTCATCTCAACAAAAGCACCTCTTCAGTGCTGAGGCATGATGGGGCCAGGCATGAGAATGAAGTCCCAGATCCACCAGGATGAACTCAGGTATACAGCCACTCTCCAACTGACTCACAGTTGCTTCATTGATCATTAATTCCTATTCATTTCTTCTCTCCTTCATCTTTAACCATCCAGCTTCCAGGAAGCAGATGCTGGATGAGGCTCTGCTGAATTTGATCCTGAAGGACTGCCAGCCCCTCAGCATTGTTGAGAGGGAAGGGTTCAGGGAACTGGTTCAGGTCCTTGAGCCTCATATGTTTGCCAACCAGAAAGGTTTGTGTGGAAATGATCTAAAGCAGTCGTTGATATCTCCAGTTTATTTCATCTCTAATTTCAATGTATTGATTTACTCTGGGCGTCATTTTCAGACCATCAAACAAACGGTGGCCAAAAAGTACCAGGAGGAACGGGAAGGAGTGAAAAAGGAAGTCCAGCTGCCATGTGGACATCTGTGGACATGGAGGCTCCCTTGGCTCTGACCTGTCACTGCATTCATGAGAATGAATGTGTTGGGAGTGCAAGACTTTCCACAAAGTCACCCTGCATCATTTTGAGGTTCCTAGCAACTCTCACCACATCACTGTCGCATCATTTCTTAGGTTAGTTGCAACTCTCATTACATCACTGTAGCATCGTTTTGAGATTCGTAGCAAGTCTCACCACATCACTGTAGCATCATTTTGAGGATCGTAGCAACTCTCACTACATCACTGTCGCATCATTTTGAGGATAGTCGCAACTCTCACGACATTACTGTAGCATCGTTTTGAGATTCGTAGCAACTCTCATTCCATCACTGTAGTATCATTTTGAGGATCTTAGCAACTCTCACTACATCACTGTCGCATCATTTTGAGGATAGTAGCAACTCTCACCACATCACTGTAGCATCGTTTTGAGATTCGTAGCAACTCTCATTACATCACTGTAGTATCATTTTGAGGATCGTAGCAACTCCCATGACATTACTGTAGCATCATTTTGAGATTCGTAGCAACTCTCACTACATCACTGTCACCTCATTTTGAGGATAGTAGCAACTCTCATTACATCACTGTCGCATCATTTTCAGGTAATTAACAACTCTCACCACATCACTGGAGCATCATTTCTTTGGTTAGTAGCAATTCTTAAGACATCACTATAGCATCGTTTTTGAGGTTTTTAGCCACTCTCACTACATCACTTTCAACATCATTTTGAGGTTAGTAGCAACTCTCACTACATCACTGTAATTTCATTATGAGCTTCATCGTAATTATCACATCACTGTCGCATCATTTTTAGAATTGTAGCAACTCTAACGTCATTACTGTAGCATCATTTTGAGATTCGTAGCAACTCTCACTACATCACTGTAGCATCATTTCTTCGGTAAGTAGCAACTCTCATTACATCACTATCAGCATCATTTTGAGATCTGTGTCAACTCTCACTACATCATTGCCACCTCATTTTGAGGATCGTAGCAACTCTCACCACATAACTGTCGCATCATTTTGAGGATCGTAGCAACTCTCACTACATCACTGTCGCATCATTTTGAGGATAGTCGCAACTCTCGCGACATTACTGCAGCATCATTTTGAGATTCGTAGGAACTCTCATTACATCACTGTAGCATCATTTTGAGGTTCGTAGCAACTCTCACCACATCACTGTAGCATCATTTCTTAGGTAAGTAGCAACTCTCATTACATCACTGTAGCATCATTTTGAGGTTCGTAGCAACTCTCACCACATCACTGTCGCATCATTTCTCAGGTAAGTAGCAACTCTCATTACATCACTTTAGCATGATTTTGAAATTACAATCAACTCTCAGCACATGTCTGTAGCATGATTTCTTAGGTTGGTAGCAAATCTCATTACATCACTCTAGCATCATTTGGTCATTTGTAGCAACTCTCATTACATCACTGTAACATCATTTCTTAGGTTTGTAGCCACTCTCATTACATCACTTAAGCATCATTTGGACATTTGTAGCAACTCTCATTACATCACTGTTGCATCATTTTGAGGATAGTCGCAACTCTCACGACATTACTGGAGCATCATTTTGAGATTCTTAGCAACTGTCATTACATCACTGTACCATCATTTTGAGGTTCGTAGCAACTCTCACCACATCACTGTAGAATCATTTCTTAGGTAAGTATCAACTCTCATTACACCGCTTTAGCATTATTTTGAAATAGTATCAACTCTCACCACATCACTGTAGCATCACTTCTTAGGTTTGTTGCAACTCTCATTACATCACTGTCGCATCATTTCTTAGGTTAGTAGCAACTCTCACCACATCACTGTAGCATCATTTTGAGGTTTGTAGCAACTCTCACTACATCACTGTAGCATCATTTCTTAGGTTCGTAGCATCTCCCATGACATCACTGTAGCATCATTTTGAGGTTTGTAGCAACTCTCACTACATTACTGGAAGCATCAGTTTGAGCATCGTACCAACTCTGCCTACATCACTGTAGCATCATTTCTTCGGTTAGAAGAAACTCTCATGACATCACTTTAGCATGATTTTGAAATTACTATCAACTCTCACCACAACACTGTCAGTATAATTTCTTAGGTTAGTAGCAACTGTCATAACATCACTGTAGCATCATTTTGAGGATCGTAGCAACTCTCACTACATCACTGTCGCATCATTTTGAGGATAGTCGCAACTCTCACCACATCACTGTAGCATCGTTTTGAGATTCGTAGCAACTCTCATTACATCACTGTAGTATCATTTTGAGGATCGTAGCAACTCCCATGACATTACTGTAGCATCATTTTGAGATTCGTAGCAACTCTCACTACATCACTGTCACCTCATTTTGAGGATAGTAGCAACTCTCACCACATCACTGTAGCATCATTTTGAGGATCGTAGCAACTCTCATTACATCACTGTCAGCATCATTTTGAGGTTCGTGGCAACTCTCACCACATCACTGTAGCATCATTTCTTAGGTAAGTAGCAACTCTCATTACATCACTTTAGCGTGATTTTTAAATTACTATCAACTCTCACTACATCACTGCCACCTCATTTTGAGGATCGTAGCAGCTCTCATTACATCACTGTCGCATCATTTTCAGGTAATTAACAACTCTCACCACATCACTGGAGCATCATTTCTTTGGTTAGTAGCAATTCTCAAGACATCACTGTAGCATCGTTTTTGAGGTTTTTAGCCACTCTCACTACATCACTTTCAACATCATTTTGAGGTTAGTAGCAACTCTCACTACATCACTGTAATTTCATTATGAGCTTCATCGTAATTATCACATCACTGTCGCATCATTTTTAGGATAGTAGCAACTCTCACGTCATTACTGTAGCATCATTTTGAGATTCGTAGCAACTCTCACTACATCACTGTAGCATCATTTCTTCGGTTAGTAGCAACTCTCATTACATCACTGTTGAATCATTTTGAGGTTCGTAGCAACTCTCACCACATCACTGTAGCATCATTTCTTAGGTATGTAGCAACTTTCATTACATCACTTTAGCATGATTTTGAAATTACTATCAACTCTCACCACATGAATGTAGCATCATTTTGAGGATCGTAGCAACTCTCACTACATCAGTCGCATCATTTTGACATTTGAAGCAACTCTCAATTCATCACTGTAGCATCATTTCTTAGGTCAGTAGCAACTCCCATGACATGACTGTAGCATCATTTCTTAGGTAAGTAGCAACTCTCATTACATCACTTTAGCATGATTTTGAAATTACTATCAACTCTCACCACATCACTGTAGCATCATTTCTTAGGTTTGTAGCAAATCTCATTACATCACTCTAGCATCATTTTGAGATTAGTAGCAACTCTCATTACATCACTGTAGCATCATTTCTTAGGGAAGTAGCAACTCTCATTACACCGCTTTAGCGTTATTTTGAAATTACTATCAACTCTCACCACATCACTGTAGCATCACTTCTTAGATTTGTAGCAACTCTCATTACATCACTTTAGCATCATTTTGAGATTAGTATCAACTCTCACTACATCACTATCAGCATCATTTTGAGATTTGTGTCAACTCTCACTACATCATTGCCACCTCATTTTGAGGATCGTAGCACCTCTCACCACATCACTGTCGCATCATTTTGAGGATCGCAGCAACTCTCACTACATCACTGTCGCATCATTTTGAGGATAGTCGCAACTCTCGCGACATTACTGTAGCATCATTTTGAGATTCGTAGCAACTCTCACTACATCACTGTCACCTCATTTTGAGGATAGTAGCAACTCTCATTACATCACTGTCGCATCATTTTCAGGTAATTAACAACTCTCACCACATCACTGGAGCATCATTTCTTTGGTTAGTAGCAATTCTTAAGACATCACTATAGCATCGTTTTTGAGGTTTTTAGCCACTCTCACTACATCACTTTCAACATCATTTTGAGGTTAGTAGCAACTCTCATTACATCACTGTAATTTCATTATGAGCTTCATCGTAATTATCACATCACTGTCGCATCATTTTTAGAATAGTAGCAACTCTAACGTCATTACTGTAGCATCATTTTGAGATTCGTAGCAACTCTCACTACATCACTGTAGCATCATTTCTTCGGTTAGTAGCAACTCTCATTACATCACTATCAGCATCATTTTGAGATCTGTGTCAACTCTCACTACATCATTGCCACCTCATTTTGAGGATCGTAGCAACTCTCACCACATCACTGTCGCATCATTTTGAGGATCGTAGCAACTCTCACTACATCACTGTCGCATCATTTTGAGGATAGTCGCAACTCTCGCGACATTACTGCAGCATCATTTTGAGATTCGTAGGAACTCTCATTACATCACTGTAGCATCATTTTGAGGTTCGTAGCAACTCTCACCACATCACTGTAGCATCATTTCTTAGGTAAGTAGCAACTCTCATTACATCACTGTAGCATCATTTTGAGGTTCGTAGCAACTCTCACCACATCACTGTAGCATCATTTCTTAGGTATGTAGCAACTTTCATTACATCACTTTAGCATGATTTTGAAATTACAATCAACTCTCAGCACATGTCTGTAGCATGATTTCTTAGGTTGGTAGCAAATCTCATTACATCACTCTAGCATCATTTGGTCATTTGTAGCAACTCTCATTACATCACTGTAACATCATTTCTTAGGTTTGTAGCCACTCTCATTACATCACTTAAGCATCATTTGGACATTTGTAGCAACTCTCATTACATCACTGTTGCATCATTTTGAGGATAGTCGCAACTCTCACGACATTACTGGAGCATCATTTTGAGATTCTTAGCAACTGTCATTACATCACTGTACCATCATTTTGAGGTTCGTAGCAACTCTCACCATATCACTGTAGAATCATTTCTTAGGTAAGTATCAACTCTCATTACACCGCTTTAGCATTATTTTGAAATTAGTATCAACTCTCACCACATCACTGTAGCATCACTTCTTAGGTTTGTTGCAACTCTCATTACATCACTGTCGCATCATTTCTTAGGTTAGTAGCAACTCTCACCACATCACTGTAGCATCATTTTGAGGTTTGTAGCAACTCTCACTACATCACTGTAGCATCATTTCTTAGGTTCGTAGCATCTCCCATGACATCACTGTAGCATCATTTTGAGGTTTGTAGCAACTCTCACTACATTACTGGAAGCATCAGTTTGAGCATCGTACCAACTCTGCCTACATCACTGTAGCATCATTTCTTCGGTTAGAAGAAACTCTCATGACATCACTTTAGCATGATTTTGAAATTACTATCAACTCTCACCACAACACTGTCAGTATAATTTCTTAGGTTAGTAGCAACTGTCATAACATCACTGTAGCATCATTTTGAGGATCGTAGCAACTCTCACTACATCACTGTCGCATCATTTTGAGGATAGTCGCAACTCTCACCACATCACTGTAGCATCGTTTTGAGATTCGTAGCAACTCTCATTACATCACTGTAGTATCATTTTGAGGATCGTAGCAACTCCCATGACATTACTGTAGCATCATTTTGAGATTCGTAGCAACTCTCACTACATCACTGTCACCTCATTTTGAGGATAGTAGCAACTCTCACCACATCACTGTAGCATCATTTTGAGGATCGTAGCAACTCTCATTACATCACTGTCAGCATCATTTTGAGGTTCGTGGCAACTCTCACCACATCACTGTAGCATCATTTCTTAGGTAAGTAGCAACTCTCATTACATCACTTTAGCGTGATTTTTAAATTACTATCAACTCTCACTACATCACTGCCACCTCATTTTGAGGATCGTAGCAGCTCTCATTACATCACTGTCGCATCATTTTCAGGTAATTAACAACTCTCACCACATCACTGGAGCATCATTTCTTTGGTTAGTAGCAATTCTTAAGACATCACTATAGCATCGTTTTTGAGGTTTTTAGCCACTCTCACTACATCACTTTCAACATCATTTTGAGGTTAGTAGCAACTCTCACTACATCACTGTAATTTCATTATGAGCTTCATCGTAATTATCACATCACTGTCGCATCATTTTTAGGATAGTAGCAACTCTCACGTCATTACTGTAGCATCATTTTGAGATTCGTAGCAACTCTCACTACATCACTGTAGCATCATTTCTTCGGTTAGTAGCAACTCTCATTACATCACTGTTGAATCATTTTGAGGTTCGTAGCAACTCTCACCACATCACTGTAGCATCATTTCTTAGGTATGTAGCAACTTTCATTACATCACTTTAGCATGATTTTGAAATTACTATCAACTCTCACCACATGAATGTAGCATCATTTTGAGGATCGTAGCAACTCTCACTACATCAGTCGCATCATTTTGACATTTGAAGCAACTCTCAATTCATCACTGTAGCATCATTTCTTAGGTCAGTAGCAACTCCCATGACATGACTGTAGCATCATTTCTTAGGTAAGTAGCAACTCTCATTACATCACTTTAGCATGATTTTGAAATTACTATCAACTCTCACCACATCACTGTAGCATCATTTCTTAGGTTTGTAGCAAATCTCATTACATCACTCTAGCATCATTTTGAGATTAGTAGCAACTCTCATTACATCACTGTAGCATCATTTCTTAGGGAAGTAGCAACTCTCATTACACCGCTTTAGCGTTATTTTGAAATTACTATCAACTCTCACCACATCACTGTAGAATCACTTCTTAGATTTGTAGCAACTCTCATTACATCACTTTAGCATCATTTTGAGATTAGTATCAACTCTCACTACATCACTATCAGCATCATTTTGAGATTTGTGTCAACTCTCACTACATCATTGCCACCTCATTTTGAGGATCGTAGCACCTCTCACCACATCACTGTCGCATCATTTTGAGGATCGCAGCAACTCTCACTACATCACTGTCGCATCATTTTGAGGATAGTCGCAACTCTCGCGACATTACTGTAGCATCATTTTGAGATTCGTAGGAACTCTCATTACATCACTGTAGCATCATTTTGAGGTTCGTAGCAACTCTCACCACATCACTGTCGCATCATTTCTCAGGTAAGTAGCAACTCTCATTACATCACTTTAGCATGATTTTGAAATTACTATCAACTCTCAGCACATGTCTGTAGCATAATTTCTTAGGTTGGTCGCAAATCTCATTACATCACTCTAGCATCATTTGGTCATTTGTAGCAACTCTCATTACATCACTGTAACATCATTTCTTAGGTTTGTAGCCACTCTCATTACATCACTTAAGCATCATTTGGACATTTGTAGCAACTCTCATTACATCACTGTTGCATCATTTTGAGGATAGTCGCAACTCTCACGACATTACTGGAGCATCATTTTGAGATTCCTAGCAACTGTCATTACATCACTGTACCATCATTTTGAGGTTCGTAGCAACTCTCACCACATCACTGTAGAATCATTTCTTAGGTAAGTATCAACTCTCATTACACCGCTTTAGCATTATTTTGAAATTAGTATCAACTCTCACCACATCACTGTAGCATCACTTCTTAGGTTTGTTGCAACTCTCATTACATCACTGTCGCATCATTTCTTAGGTTAGTAGCAACTCTCACCACATCACTGTAGCATCATTTTGAGGTTTGTAGCAACTCTCACTACATCACTGTAGCATCATTTCTTAGGTTCGTAGCATCTCCCATGACATCACTGTAGCATCATTTTGAGGTTTGTAGCAACTCTCACTACATTACTGGAAGCATCAGTTTGAGCATCGTACCAACTCTGCCTACATCACTGTAGCATCATTTCTTCGGTTAAAAGAAACTCTCATGACATCACTTTAGCATGATTTTGAAATTACTATCAACTCTCACCACAACACTGTCAGTATAATTTCTTAGGTTAGTAGCAACTGTCATAACATCACTGTAGCATCATTTTGAGGATCGTAGCAACTCTCACTACATCACTGTCGCATCATTTTGAGGATAGTCGCAACTCTCACCACATCACTGTAGCATCGTTTTGAGATTCGTAGCAACTCTCATTACATCACTGTAGTATCATTTTGAGGATCGTAGCAACTCCCATGACATTACTGTAGCATCATTTTGAGATTCGTAGCAACTCTCACTACATCACTGTCACCTCATTTTGAGGATAGTAGCAACTCTCACCACATCACTGTAGCATCATTTTGAGGATCGTAGCAACTCTCATTACATCACTGTCAGCATCATTTTGAGGTTCGTAGCAACTCTCACCACATCACTGTAGAATCATTTCTTAGGTAAGTATCAACTCTCATTACACCGCTTTAGCATTATTTTGAAATTAGTATCAACTCTCACCACATCACTGTAGCATCACTTCTTAGGTTTGTTGCAACTCTCATTACATCACTGTCGCATCATTTCTTAGGTTAGTAGCAACTCTCACCACATCACTGTAGCATCATTTTGAGGTTTGTAGCAACTCTCACTACATCACTGTAGCATCATTTCTTAGGTTCGTAGCATCTCCCATGACATCACTGTAGCATCATTTTGAGGTTTGTAGCAACTCTCACTACATTACTGGAAGCATCAGTTTGAGCATCGTACCAACTCTGCCTACATCACTGTAGCATCATTTCTTCGGTTAGAAGAAACTCTCATGACATCACTTTAGCATGATTTTGAAATTACTATCAACTCTCACCACAACACTGTCAGTATAATTTCTTAGGTTAGTAGCAACTGTCATAACATCACTGTAGCATCATTTTGAGGATCGTAGCAACTCTCACTACATCACTGTCGCATCATTTTGAGGATAGTCGCAACTCTCACCACATCACTGTAGCATCGTTTTGAGATTCGTAGCAACTCTCATTACATCACTGTAGTATCATTTTGAGGATCGTAGCAACTCCCATGACATTACTGTAGCATCATTTTGAGATTCGTAGCAACTCTCACTACATCACTGTCACCTCATTTTGAGGATAGTAGCAACTCTCACCACATCACTGTAGCATCATTTTGAGGATCGTAGCAACTCTCATTACATCACTGTCAGCATCATTTTGAGGTTCGTGGCAACTCTCACCACATCACTGTAGCATCATTTCTTAGGTAAGTAGCAACTCTCATTACATCACTTTAGCGTGATTTTTAAATTACTATCAACTCTCACTACATCACTGCCACCTCATTTTGAGGATCGTAGCAGCTCTCATTACATCACTGTCGCATCATTTTCAGGTAATTAACAACTCTCACCACATCACTGGAGCATCATTTCTTTGGTTAGTAGCAATTCTTAAGACATCACTATAGCATCGTTTTTGAGGTTTTTAGCCACTCTCACTACATCACTTTCAACATCATTTTGAGGTTAGTAGCAACTCTCACTACATCACTGTAATTTCATTATGAGCTTCATCGTAATTATCACATCACTGTCGCATCATTTTTAGGATAGTAGCAACTCTCACGTCATTACTGTAGCATCATTTTGAGATTCGTAGCAACTCTCACTACATCACTGTAGCATCATTTCTTCGGTTAGTAGCAACTCTCATTACATCACTGTTGAATCATTTTGAGGTTCGTAGCAACTCTCACCACATCACTGTAGCATCATTTCTTAGGTATGTAGCAACTTTCATTACATCACTTTAGCATGATTTTGAAATTACTATCAACTCTCACCACATGAATGTAGCATCATTTTGAGGATCGTAGCAACTCTCACTACATCAGTCGCATCATTTTGACATTTGAAGCAACTCTCAATTCATCACTGTAGCATCATTTCTTAGGTCAGTAGCAACTCCCATGACATGACTGTAGCATCATTTCTTAGGTAAGTAGCAACTCTCATTACATCACTTTAGCATGATTTTGAAATTACTATCAACTCTCACCACATCACTGTAGCATCATTTCTTAGGTTTGTAGCAAATCTCATTACATCACTCTAGCATCATTTTGAGATTAGTAGCAACTCTCATTACATCACTGTAGCATCATTTCTTAGGGAAGTAGCAACTCTCATTACACCGCTTTAGCGTTATTTTGAAATTACTATCAACTCTCACCACATCACTGTAGCATCACTTCTTAGATTTGTAGCAACTCTCATTACATCACTTTAGCATCATTTTGAGATTAGTATCAACTCTCACTACATCACTATCAGCATCATTTTGAGATTTGTGTCAACTCTCACTACATCATTGCCACCTCATTTTGAGGATCGTAGCACCTCTCACCACATCACTGTCGCATCATTTTGAGGATCGCAGCAACTCTCACTACATCACTGTCGCATCATTTTGAGGATAGTCGCAACTCTCGCGACATTACTGTAGCATCATTTTGAGATTCGTAGGAACTCTCATTACATCACTGTAGCATCATTTTGAGGTTCGTAGCAACTCTCACCACATCACTGTCGCATCATTTCTCAGGTAAGTAGCAACTCTCATTACATCACTTTAGCATGATTTTGAAATTACTATCAACTCTCAGCACATGTCTGTAGCATAATTTCTTAGGTTGGTCGCAAATCTCATTACATCACTCTAGCATCATTTGGTCATTTGTAGCAACTCTCATTACATCACTGTAACATCATTTCTTAGGTTTGTAGCCACTCTCATTACATCACTTAAGCATCATTTGGACATTTGTAGCAACTCTCATTACATCACTGTTGCATCATTTTGAGGATAGTCGCAACTCTCACGACATTACTGGAGCATCATTTTGAGCTTCCTAGCAACTGTCATTACATCACTGTACCATCATTTTGAGGTTCGTAGCAACTCTCACCACATCACTGTAGAATCATTTCTTAGGTAAGTATCAACTCTCATTACACCGCTTTAGCATTATTTTGAAATTAGTATCAACTCTCACCACATCACTGTAGCATCACTTCTTAGGTTTGTTGCAACTCTCATTACATCACTGTCGCATCATTTCTTAGGTTAGTAGCAACTCTCACCACATCACTGTAGCATCATTTTGAGGTTTGTAGCAACTCTCACTACATCACTGTAGCATCATTTCTTAGGTTCGTAGCATCTCCCATGACATCACTGTAGCATCATTTTGAGGTTTGTAGCAACTCTCACTACATTACTGGAAGCATCAGTTTGAGCATCGTACCAACTCTGCCTACATCACTGTAGCATCATTTCTTCGGTTAGAAGAAACTCTCATGACATCACTTTAGCATGATTTTGAAATTACTATCAACTCTCACCACAACACTGTCAGTATAATTTCTTAGGTTAGTAGCAACTGTCATAACATCACTGTAGCATCATTTTGAGGATCGTAGCAACTCTCACTACATCACTGTCGCATCATTTTGAGGATAGTCGCAACTCTCACCACATCACTGTAGCATCGTTTTGAGATTCGTAGCAACTCTCATTACATCACTGTAGTATCATTTTGAGGATCGTAGCAACTCCCATGACATTACTGTAGCATCATTTTGAGATTCGTAGCAACTCTCACTACATCACTGTCACCTCATTTTGAGGATAGTAGCAACTCTCACCACATCACTGTAGCATCATTTTGAGGATCGTAGCAACTCTCATTACATCACTGTCAGCATCATTTTGAGGTTCGTAGCAACTCTCACCACATCACTGTAGCATCATTTCTTAGGTAAGTAGCAACTCTCATTACATCACTTTAGCGTGATTTTTAAATTACTATCAACTCTCACTACATCACTGCCACCTCATTTTGAGGATCGTAGCAGCTCTCATTACATCACTGTCGCATCATTTTCAGGTAATTAACAACTCTCACCACATCACTGGAGCATCATTTCTTTGGTTAGTAGCAATTCTTAAGACATCACTATAGCATCGTTTTTGAGGTTTTTAGCCACTCTCACTACATCACTTTCAACATCATTTTGAGGTTAGTAGCAACTCTCACTACATCACTGTAATTTCATTATGAGCTTCATCGTAATTATCACATCACTGTCGCATCATTTTTAGGATAGTAGCAACTCTCACGTCATTACTGTAGCATCATTTTGAGATTCGTAGCAACTCTCACTACATCACTGTAGCATCATTTCTTCGGTTAGTAGCAACTCTCATTACATCACTGTTGAATCATTTTGAGGTTCGTAGCAACTCTCACCACATCACTGTAGCATCATTTCTTAGGTATGTAGCAACTTTCATTACATCACTTTAGCATGATTTTGAAATTACTATCAACTCTCACCACATGAATGTAGCATCATTTTGAGGATCGTAGCAACTCTCACTACATCAGTCGCATCATTTTGACATTTGAAGCAACTCTCAATTCATCACTGTAGCATCATTTCTTAGGTCAGTAGCAACTCCCATGACATGACTGTAGCATCATTTCTTAGGTAAGTAGCAACTCTCATTACATCACTTTAGCATGATTTTGAAATTACTATCAACTCTCACCACATCACTGTAGCATCATTTCTTAGGTTTGTAGCAAATCTCATTACATCACTCTAGCATCATTTTGAGATTAGTAGCAACTCTCATTACATCACTGTAGCATCATTTCTTAGGGAAGTAGCAACTCTCATTACACCGCTTTAGCGTTATTTTGAAATTACTATCAACTCTCACCACATCACTGTAGCATCACTTCTTAGATTTGTAGCAACTCTCATTACATCACTTTAGCATCATTTTGAGATTAGTATCAACTCTCACTACATCACTATCAGCATCATTTTGAGATTTGTGTCAACTCTCACTACATCATTGCCACCTCATTTTGAGGATCGTAGCACCTCTCACCACATCACTGTCGCATCATTTTGAGGATCGCAGCAACTCTCACTACATCACTGTCGCATCATTTTGAGGATAGTCGCAACTCTCGCGACATTACTGTAGCATCATTTTGAGATTCGTAGGAACTCTCATTACATCACTGTAGCATCATTTTGAGGTTCGTAGCAACTCTCACCACATCACTGTCGCATCATTTCTCAGGTAAGTAGCAACTCTCATTACATCACTTTAGCATGATTTTGAAATTACTATCAACTCTCAGCACATGTCTGTAGCATAATTTCTTAGGTTGGTCGCAAATCTCATTACATCACTCTAGCATCATTTGGTCATTTGTAGCAACTCTCATTACATCACTGTAACATCATTTCTTAGGTTTGTAGCCACTCTCATTACATCACTTAAGCATCATTTGGACATTTGTAGCAACTCTCATTACATCACTGTTGCATCATTTTGAGGATAGTCGCAACTCTCACGACATTACTGGAGCATCATTTTGAGATTCCTAGCAACTGTCATTACATCACTGTACCATCATTTTGAGGTTCGTAGCAACTCTCACCACATCACTGTAGAATCATTTCTTAGGTAAGTATCAACTCTCATTACACCGCTTTAGCATTATTTTGAAATTAGTATCAACTCTCACCACATCACTGTAGCATCACTTCTTAGGTTTGTTGCAACTCTCATTACATCACTGTCGCATCATTTCTTAGGTTAGTAGCAACTCTCACCACATCACTGTAGCATCATTTTGAGGTTTGTAGCAACTCTCACTACATCACTGTAGCATCATTTCTTAGGTTCGTAGCATCTCCCATGACATCACTGTAGCATCATTTTGAGGTTTGTAGCAACTCTCACTACATTACTGGAAGCATCAGTTTGAGCATCGTACCAACTCTGCCTACATCACTGTAGCATCATTTCTTCGGTTAGAAGAAACTCTCATGACATCACTTTAGCATGATTTTGAAATTACTATCAACTCTCACCACAACACTGTCAGTATAATTTCTTAGGTTAGTAGCAACTGTCATAACATCACTGTAGCATCATTTTGAGGATCGTAGCAACTCTCACTACATCACTGTCGCATCATTTTGAGGATAGTCGCAACTCTCACCACATCACTGTAGCATCGTTTTGAGATTCGTAGCAACTCTCATTACATCACTGTAGTATCATTTTGAGGATCGTAGCAACTCCCATGACATTACTGTAGCATCATTTTGAGATTCGTAGCAACTCTCACTACATCACTGTCACCTCATTTTGAGGATAGTAGCAACTCTCACCACATCACTGTAGCATCATTTTGAGGATCGTAGCAACTCTCATTACATCACTGTCAGCATCATTTTGAGGTTCGTAGCAACTCTCACCACATCACTGTAGCATCATTTCTTAGGTAAGTAGCAACTCTCATTACATCACTTTAGCGTGATTTTTAAATTACTATCAACTCTCACTACATCACTGCCACCTCATTTTGAGGATCGTAGCAGCTCTCATTACATCACTGTCGCATCATTTTCAGGTAATTAACAACTCTCACCACATCACTGGAGCATCATTTCTTTGGTTAGTAGCAATTCTTAAGACATCACTATAGCATCGTTTTTGAGGTTTTTAGCCACTCTCACTACATCACTTTCAACATCATTTTGAGGTTAGTAGCAACTCTCACTACATCACTGTAATTTCATTATGAGCTTCATCGTAATTATCACATCACTGTCGCATCATTTTTAGGATAGTAGCAACTCTCACGTCATTACTGTAGCATCATTTTGAGATTCGTAGCAACTCTCACTACATCACTGTAGCATCATTTCTTCGGTTAGTAGCAACTCTCATTACATCACTGTTGAATCATTTTGAGGTTCGTAGCAACTCTCACCACATCACTGTAGCATCATTTCTTAGGTATGTAGCAACTTTCATTACATCACTTTAGCATGATTTTGAAATTACTATCAACTCTCACCACATGAATGTAGCATCATTTTGAGGATCGTAGCAACTCTCACTACATCAGTCGCATCATTTTGACATTTGAAGCAACTCTCAATTCATCACTGTAGCATCATTTCTTAGGTCAGTAGCAACTCCCATGACATGACTGTAGCATCATTTCTTAGGTAAGTAGCAACTCTCATTACATCACTTTAGCATGATTTTGAAATTACTATCAACTCTCACCACATCACTGTAGCATCATTTCTTAGGTTTGTAGCAAATCTCATTACATCACTCTAGCATCATTTTGAGATTAGTAGCAACTCTCATTACATCACTGTAGCATCATTTCTTAGGGAAGTAGCAACTCTCATTACACCGCTTTAGCGTTATTTTGAAATTACTATCAACTCTCACCACATCACTGTAGCATCACTTCTTAGATTTGTAGCAACTCTCATTACATCACTTTAGCATCATTTTGAGATTAGTATCAACTCTCACTACATCACTATCAGCATCATTTTGAGATTTGTGTCAACTCTCACTACATCATTGCCACCTCATTTTGAGGATCGTAGCACCTCTCACCACATCACTGTCGCATCATTTTGAGGATCGCAGCAACTCTCACTACATCACTGTCGCATCATTTTGAGGATAGTCGCAACTCTCGCGACATTACTGTAGCATCATTTTGAGATTCGTAGGAACTCTCATTACATCACTGTAGCATCATTTTGAGGTTCGTAGCAACTCTCACCACATCACTGTCGCATCATTTCTCAGGTAAGTAGCAACTCTCATTACATCACTTTAGCATGATTTTGAAATTACTATCAACTCTCAGCACATGTCTGTAGCATAATTTCTTAGGTTGGTCGCAAATCTCATTACATCACTCTAGCATCATTTGGTCATTTGTAGCAACTCTCATTACATCACTGTAACATCATTTCTTAGGTTTGTAGCCACTCTCATTACATCACTTAAGCATCATTTGGACATTTGTAGCAACTCTCATTACATCACTGTTGCATCATTTTGAGGATAGTCGCAACTCTCACGACATTACTGGAGCATCATTTTGAGATTCCTAGCAACTGTCATTACATCACTGTACCATCATTTTGAGGTTCGTAGCAACTCTCACCACATCACTGTAGAATCATTTCTTAGGTAAGTATCAACTCTCATTACACCGCTTTAGCATTATTTTGAAATTAGTATCAACTCTCACCACATCACTGTAGCATCACTTCTTAGGTTTGTTGCAACTCTCATTACATCACTGTCGCATCATTTCTTAGGTTAGTAGCAACTCTCACCACATCACTGTAGCATCATTTTGAGGTTTGTAGCAACTCTCACTACATCACTGTAGCATCATTTCTTAGGTTCGTAGCATCTCCCATGACATCACTGTAGCATCATTTTGAGGTTTGTAGCAACTCTCACTACATTACTGGAAGCATCAGTTTGAGCATCGTACCAACTCTGCCTACATCACTGTAGCATCATTTCTTCGGTTAGAAGAAACTCTCATGACATCACTTTAGCATGATTTTGAAATTACTATCAACTCTCACCACAACACTGTCAGTATAATTTCTTAGGTTAGTAGCAACTGTCATAACATCACTGTAGCATCATTTTGAGGATCGTAGCAACTCTCACTACATCACTGTCGCATCATTTTGAGGATAGTCGCAACTCTCACCACATCACTGTAGCATCGTTTTGAGATTCGTAGCAACTCTCATTACATCACTGTAGTATCATTTTGAGGATCGTAGCAACTCCCATGACATTACTGTAGCATCATTTTGAGATTCGTAGCAACTCTCACTACATCACTGTCACCTCATTTTGAGGATAGTAGCAACTCTCACCACATCACTGTAGCATCATTTTGAGGATCGTAGCAACTCTCATTACATCACTGTCAGCATCATTTTGAGGTTCGTAGCAACTCTCACCACATCACTGTAGCATCATTTCTTAGGTAAGTAGCAACTCTCATTACATCACTTTAGCGTGATTTTTAAATTACTATCAACTCTCACTACATCACTGCCACCTCATTTTGAGGATCGTAGCAGCTCTCATTACATCACTGTCGCATCATTTTCAGGTAATTAACAACTCTCACCACATCACTGGAGCATCATTTCTTTGGTTAGTAGCAATTCTTAAGACATCACTATAGCATCGTTTTTGAGGTTTTTAGCCACTCTCACTACATCACTTTCAACATCATTTTGAGGTTAGTAGCAACTCTCACTACATCACTGTAATTTCATTATGAGCTTCATCGTAATTATCACATCACTGTCGCATCATTTTTAGGATAGTAGCAACTCTCACGTCATTACTGTAGCATCATTTTGAGATTCGTAGCAACTCTCACTACATCACTGTAGCATCATTTCTTCGGTTAGTAGCAACTCTCATTACATCACTGTTGAATCATTTTGAGGTTCGTAGCAACTCTCACCACATCACTGTAGCATCATTTCTTAGGTATGTAGCAACTTTCATTACATCACTTTAGCATGATTTTGAAATTACTATCAACTCTCACCACATGAATGTAGCATCATTTTGAGGATCGTAGCAACTCTCACTACATCAGTCGCATCATTTTGACATTTGAAGCAACTCTCAATTCATCACTGTAGCATCATTTCTTAGGTCAGTAGCAACTCCCATGACATGACTGTAGCATCATTTCTTAGGTAAGTAGCAACTCTCATTACATCACTTTAGCATGATTTTGAAATTACTATCAACTCTCACCACATCACTGTAGCATCATTTCTTAGGTTTGTAGCAAATCTCATTACATCACTCTAGCATCATTTTGAGATTAGTAGCAACTCTCATTACATCACTGTAGCATCATTTCTTAGGGAAGTAGCAACTCTCATTACACCGCTTTAGCGTTATTTTGAAATTACTATCAACTCTCACCACATCACTGTAGCATCACTTCTTAGATTTGTAGCAACTCTCATTACATCACTTTAGCATCATTTTGAGATTAGTATCAACTCTCACTACATCACTATCAGCATCATTTTGAGATTTGTGTCAACTCTCACTACATCATTGCCACCTCATTTTGAGGATCGTAGCACCTCTCACCACATCACTGTCGCATCATTTTGAGGATCGCAGCAACTCTCACTACATCACTGTCGCATCATTTTGAGGATAGTCGCAACTCTCGCGACATTACTGTAGCATCATTTTGAGATTCGTAGGAACTCTCATTACATCACTGTAGCATCATTTTGAGGTTCGTAGCAACTCTCACCACATCACTGTCGCATCATTTCTCAGGTAAGTAGCAACTCTCATTACATCACTTTAGCATGATTTTGAAATTACTATCAACTCTCAGCACATGTCTGTAGCATAATTTCTTAGGTTGGTCGCAAATCTCATTACATCACTCTAGCATCATTTGGTCATTTGTAGCAACTCTCATTACATCACTGTAACATCATTTCTTAGGTTTGTAGCCACTCTCATTACATCACTTAAGCATCATTTGGACATTTGTAGCAACTCTCATTACATCACTGTTGCATCATTTTGAGGATAGTCGCAACTCTCACGACATTACTGGAGCATCATTTTGAGATTCCTAGCAACTGTCATTACATCACTGTACCATCATTTTGAGGTTCGTAGCAACTCTCACCACATCACTGTAGAATCATTTCTTAGGTAAGTATCAACTCTCATTACACCGCTTTAGCATTATTTTGAAATTAGTATCAACTCTCACCACATCACTGTAGCATCACTTCTTAGGTTTGTTGCAACTCTCATTACATCACTGTCGCATCATTTCTTAGGTTAGTAGCAACTCTCACCACATCACTGTAGCATCATTTTGAGGTTTGTAGCAACTCTCACTACATCACTGTAGCATCATTTCTTAGGTTCGTAGCATCTCCCATGACATCACTGTAGCATCATTTTGAGGTTTGTAGCAACTCTCACTACATTACTGGAAGCATCAGTTTGAGCATCGTACCAACTCTGCCTACATCACTGTAGCATCATTTCTTCGGTTAGAAGAAACTCTCATGACATCACTTTAGCATGATTTTGAAATTACTATCAACTCTCACCACAACACTGTCAGTATAATTTCTTAGGTTAGTAGCAACTGTCATAACATCACTGTAGCATCATTTTGAGGATCGTAGCAACTCTCACTACATCACTGTCGCGTCATTTTGAGGATAGTCGCAACTCTCACCACATCACTGTAGCATCGTTTTGAGATTCGTAGCAACTCTCATTACATCACTGTAGTATCATTTTGAGGATCGTAGCAACTCCCATGACATTACTGTAGCATCATTTTGAGATTCGTAGCAACTCTCACTACATCACTGTCACCTCATTTTGAGGATAGTAGCAACTCTCACCACATCACTGTAGCATCATTTTGAGGATCGTAGCAACTCTCATTACATCACTGTCAGCATCATTTTGAGGTTCGTAGCAACTCTCACCACATCACTGTAGCATCATTTCTTAGGTAAGTAGCAACTCTCATTACATCACTTTAGCGTGATTTTTAAATTACTATCAACTCTCACTACATCACTGCCACCTCATTTTGAGGATCGTAGCAGCTCTCATTACATCACTGTCGCATCATTTTCAGGTAATTAACAACTCTCACCACATCACTGGAGCATCATTTCTTTGGTTAGTAGCAATTCTTAAGACATCACTATAGCATCGTTTTTGAGGTTTTTAGCCACTCTCACTACATCACTTTCAACATCATTTTGAGGTTAGTAGCAACTCTCACTACATCACTGTAATTTCATTATGAGCTTCATCGTAATTATCACATCACTGTCGCATCATTTTTAGGATAGTAGCAACTCTCACGTCATTACTGTAGCATCATTTTGAGATTCGTAGCAACTCTCACTACATCACTGTAGCATCATTTCTTCGGTTAGTAGCAACTCTCATTACATCACTGTTGAATCATTTTGAGGTTCGTAGCAACTCTCACCACATCACTGTAGCATCATTTCTTAGGTATGTAGCAACTTTCATTACATCACTTTAGCATGATTTTGAAATTACTATCAACTCTCACCACATGAATGTAGCATCATTTTGAGGATCGTAGCAACTCTCACTACATCAGTCGCATCATTTTGACATTTGAAGCAACTCTCAATTCATCACTGTAGCATCATTTCTTAGGTCAGTAGCAACTCCCATGACATGACTGTAGCATCATTTCTTAGGTAAGTAGCAACTCTCATTACATCACTTTAGCATGATTTTGAAATTACTATCAACTCTCACCACATCACTGTAGCATCATTTCTTAGGTTTGTAGCAAATCTCATTACATCACTCTAGCATCATTTTGAGATTAGTAGCAACTCTCATTACATCACTGTAGCATCATTTCTTAGGGAAGTAGCAACTCTCATTACACCGCTTTAGCGTTATTTTGAAATTACTATCAACTCTCACCACATCACTGTAGCATCACTTCTTAGATTTGTAGCAACTCTCATTACATCACTTTAGCATCATTTTGAGATTAGTATCAACTCTCACTACATCACTATCAGCATCATTTTGAGATTTGTGTCAACTCTCACTACATCATTGCCACCTCATTTTGAGGATCGTAGCACCTCTCACCACATCACTGTCGCATCATTTTGAGGATCGCAGCAACTCTCACTACATCACTGTCGCATCATTTTGAGGATAGTCGCAACTCTCGCGACATTACTGTAGCATCATTTTGAGATTCGTAGGAACTCTCATTACATCACTGTAGCATCATTTTGAGGTTCGTAGCAACTCTCACCACATCACTGTCGCATCATTTCTCAGGTAAGTAGCAACTCTCATTACATCACTTTAGCATGATTTTGAAATTACTATCAACTCTCAGCACATGTCTGTAGCATAATTTCTTAGGTTGGTCGCAAATCTCATTACATCACTCTAGCATCATTTGGTCATTTGTAGCAACTCTCATTACATCACTGTAACATCATTTCTTAGGTTTGTAGCCACTCTCATTACATCACTTAAGCATCATTTGGACATTTGTAGCAACTCTCATTACATCACTGTTGCATCATTTTGAGGATAGTCGCAACTCTCACGACATTACTGGAGCATCATTTTGAGATTCCTAGCAACTGTCATTACATCACTGTAGCTTCATTTTGAGGTTCGTAGCAACTCTCACCACATCACTGTAGAATCATTTCTTAGGTAAGTATCAACTCTCATTACACCGCTTTAGCATTATTTTGAAATTAGTATCAACTCTCACCACATCACTGTAGCATCACTTCTTAGGTTTGTTGCAACTCTCATTACATCACTGTCGCATCATTTCTTAGGTTAGTAGCAACTCTCACCACATCACTGTAGCATCATTTTGAGGTTTGTAGCAACTCTCACTACATCACTGTAGCATCATTTCTTAGGTTCGTAGCATCTCCCATGACATCACTGTAGCATCATTTTGAGGTTTGTAGCAACTCTCACTACATTACTGGAAGCATCATTTTGAGGTTCGTACCAACTCTGCCTACATCACTGTAGCATCATTTCTTCGGTTAGAAGAAACTCTCATGACATCACTTTAGCATGATTTTGAAATTACTATCAACTCTCACCACAACACTGTCAGTATAATTTCTTAGGTTAGTAGCAACTGTCATAACATCACTGTAGCATCATTTTGAGGATCGTAGCAACTCTCACTACATCACTGTCGCATCATTTTGAGGATAGTCGCAACTCTCACCACATCACTGTAGCATCGTTTTGAGATTCGTAGCAACTCTCATTACATCACTGTAGTATCATTTTGAGGATCGTAGCAACTCCCATGACATTACTGTAGCATCATTTTGAGATTCGTAGCAACTCTCACTACATCACTGTCACCTCATTTTGAGGATAGTAGCAACTCTCACCACATCACTGTAGCATCATTTTGAGGATCGTAGCAACTCTCATTACATCACTGTCAGCATCATTTTGAGGTTCGTAGCAACTCTCACCACATCACTGTAGCATCATTTCTTAGGTAAGTAGCAACTCTCATTACATCACTTTAGCGTGATTTTTAAATTACTATCAACTCTCACTACATCACTGCCACCTCATTTTGAGGATCGTAGCAGCTCTCATTACATCACTGTCGCATCATTTTCAGGTAATTAACAACTCTCACCACATCACTGGAGCATCATTTCTTTGGTTAGTAGCAATTCTTAAGACATCACTATAGCATCGTTTTTGAGGTTTTTAGCCACTCTCACTACATCACTTTCAGCATCACTTTGAGTTTATTAGCAACTATCACTACATTACTGTTAGCATAATTTTGAGTTTTTTAGCAATTCTTACGACATCACTGTCGCATTATTTTGAGGTTAGTAGGAACTCTTACTACATGACTGTCAGCATCACTTTGAGGCTGTTCAAAACTATTACTACATTACTGTTAGCATCACTGAGTTTCTTAGTAACTATCATTACGTTACTGTTAGCATCGTTTTGAGGTCAATAGCAATTCTTACGACATCACTGTCAGGATCATTTTTAATTTACTCGCAACTCAAACCACATGACTGTCAGCATCACTTTGAGGTTTTTCAAAACTTTCACTCCATTACTGTTAGCATCATTTTGAGTTCATTTGCAATTCTTACTACATCACTGTCACATCATTTTGAGATCATTAGCAATTCTTCCGACATCACTGTCGCATTATTTTGCGGTTCGTAGCAACTCTTACTACATGACTTTCAGCATCACTTTGAGGTTATTCGAAACGTTCACTCCATTACTGTTAGCATCACTGAGTTGAATAGCAACTATCAGTACATTACTGTTAGCATCATTTTGAGTTCATTAGCAATTCTTACTAAATGACTGTCAGCATCACTTTGAGGTTGTTCGAAACTCTTTCTACATTACTGAAAGCATCACTGAGTTTCTTAGCAACTATCACTACATTACTGTTAGCATAATCTTGAGTTAATTAGCAATTCTTCCGACATCACTGTCGCAATATTTTGAGGTTCGTAGCAACTCTTACTACATTATTGTTGCATTATTTTGAGGTTCGTAGCAACACTTACTACATGACTGTCAGCATCACTTTGAGGTTATTCGAAAGTTTCACTCCATTACTGTTAGCATCATCTTGAGTTCATTAGCAATTCTTGCTACCTCACTGTCGCATCATTTTGAGATCATTAGCAATTATTCCGACATCACTGTCACATTATTTTGAGGTTCGGAGCAACTCTTAGTACAAGACTGTCAGCATCACTTTGAGGTTATTCGAAACGTTCACTCCATTACTGTTAGCATCATTTTGAGTTCATGAGCAATTCTTTCTAAATCACAGTCGCATCATTTTGAGATCTTTAGCAATTCTTCTGACATCACTGTCGCATTATTTTGAGGTTCGTAGCGACTTTTACTACATTACTGTCGCATTATATTGAGGTTCTTAGCAACACTTACTCCATGACTGTCAGCATCACTGACTTGATTAGCAACTATCACTACATTACTGTTAGCATCATTTTGAGTTCATTAGCAATTCTTCCGACATCACTGTCGCAATATTTTGAGGTTCGTAGCAACTTTTACTACATTACTGTCGCATTATTTTGAGGTTCGTAGCAACACTTACTACATGACTGTAAGCATCACTTTGAGTTTATTAGCAACTGTCACTACATTACTGTTAGCATCATTTTGAGTTCATTAGCAATTCTTCCGACATCACTGTCGCAATATTTTGAGGTTCGTAGCAACTTTTACTACATTACTGTCGCATTATTTTGAGGTTCGTAGCAACTCTTACTACATTACTGTCAGCATCACTTTGAGTTTATTAGCAACTATCACTACATTACTGTTAGCATCATTTTGAGTTTATGAGCAATTCTCACGACATCACTGTAGCATTGAATTGAGTTCATTAGCAACTCTTACTAAATGACTGTCAGCATCACTTTGAGGTTGTTCGAAACTCTGACTACATTACTGTAAGCATCACTGAGTTTCTTAGCAACTATCACTACATTACTGTTAGCATCATCTTGAGTTCATTAGCAATTCTTCCGACATCACTGTCGCAATATTTTGAGGTTGGTAGCAACTTTTACTACATGACTGTCAGCATCACTTTGAGGTTATTCGAAACGTTCACTCCATGACTGTTAGCATCATCTTGAGTTCATTAGCAATTCTTCCGACATCACTGTCGCAATATTTTTAGATTCGTAGCAACTCTTAGTACATGACTGTCAGCATCACTTTGAGGTTATTGGAAACGTTCACTCCATTACTGTTAGCATCATTTTGAGATCATTACCAATACCTCTGACATCACTGTCGCATCATTTTGAGATCTTTTAGCAATTTTTCCAACATCACTGTCGCATTATTTTAAGTTTCGCAGCAACTCTTACTACATGACTGTCAGCATCACTTTGAGGTTGTTCGAAACACTTACTACATTACTGTAAGCATCACTGACTTGATTAGCAACTACAACTACATTACTGTTAGTATCATTTTAAGTTCATTAGCAATTCTTCCGACATCACTGTCGCAATATTTTGAGGTTCGTAGCAACTTTTACTACATGACTGTCAGCATCACTTTGAGGTTATTCGAAACGTTCACTCCATTACTGTTAGCATCATTTTGAGTTCATGAGCAATTCTTACTAAATCACTGTCGCATCATTTTGAGATCTTAAGTAATTCTTCCGACATCACTGTCGAAATATTTTGAGGTTCGTAGTGACTTTTACTACATTACTGTCGCATTATATTGAGGTCCGTAGCAACTCTTACTACATGACTTTCAGCATCACTTTGAGGTTATTCGAAACACTTACTACATTACTGTAAGCATCACTGAGTTGATTAGCAACTATCACTCCATTACTGTTAGCATCATTTTGAGTTCATTAGCAATTCTTACTAAATCACTGTCGCATCATTTTGAGATCATTAGCAATTCTTCTGACATCACTGTCACATTATTTTGAGGTCCGTAGCAACTCTTACTACATTATTGTTGCATTATTTTAAGGTTCGTAGCAACTCTTACTACATTACTGTAAGCATCACTGAGTTGATTAGCAACTATCACTACATTACTGTTAGCATCATTTTGAGTTCATTAGCAATTCTTCTGACATCACTGTCACATTATTTTGAGGTTCGTAGCAACTCTTACTACATTATTGTTGCATTATTTTAAGGTTCGTAGCAACTCTTACTACATGACTGTCAGCATCACTTTGAGGTTGTTCGAAACTCGTACTACATTACTGTAAGCATCACTGAGTTTCTTAGCAACTATCACTACATTACTGTTAGCATCATGTTGAGTTCATTCGCAATTCTTACGACATCACTGTCCCATCAGTTTGAGATCATTACCAATTCTTCTGACATCACTGTCGCATCATTTTGAGATCTTTAGCAATTCTTCTGACATCACTGTCGCATTATTTTGAGGTTCGTAGCAACTCTTACTACATGACTGTCAGCATCACTTTGAGGTTATTCGAAACTTTCACTCCATTACTGTGAGCATCATTTTGAGTTCATTAGCAATTCTTACTACATCACTGTCGCATCATTTTCAGATCATTAGCAATTCTTCTGACATCACTGTGACATTATTTTGAGGTTCGTAGCAACTCTTACTACATTATTGTTGCATTATTTTAAGGTTCGTAGCAACTCTTACTACATTACTTTCAGCATCACTGAGTTTATTAGCAACTTTCACTACATTACTGTTAGCATCATTTTGAGTTTATGAGCAATTCTCACGACATCACTGTAGCATCGAATTGAGTTCATTAGCAACTCTTACTAAATGACTGTCAGCATCACTTTGAGGTTGTTCGAAACCCCTTCTACATTACTGTACGCATCACTGAGTTTCTTAGGAACTATCACTACATTACTGTTAGCATCATCTTGAGTTCATTCGCAATTCTTCCGACATCACTGTCGCAATATTTTGAGGTTCGTAGCAACTTTTACAACATTACTTTCGCATTATTTTGAGGTTTGTAGCAACACTTACTACATGACTGTCAGCATCACTTTGAGGTTATTCGAAAGTTTCACTCCATTACTGTTAGCATCATTTTGAGTTCATTAGCAATTCTTACTACATCACTGTCGCATCATTTTCAGATCATTAGAAATTCTTCCGACATCACTGTCGAATTATTTTGAGGTTCGTAGCAACTCTTAGTACATGACTGTCAGCATCACTTTGAGGTTATTTGAAACGTTCACTCCATTACTGTTAGCATCATTTTGAGTTCATTAGCACTTCTTTCAAAATCACTGTCGCATCATTTTGAGATCTTTAGCAGTTCTTCTGACATCACTGTCGCATTATTTTGAGGTTCGTAGCAACTCTTACTACATGACTGTCACCATCACTTTGAGGTTATTCGAAACACTTACTACATTACTGTTAGCATCATTTTAAGTTCATTAGCAATTCTTCCGACATCACTGTCGCAATATTTTGAGGTTCGTAGCAACTTTAATACATTACTGTCGCATCATATTGAGTTTCGTGGCAACTCTTACTACATCATTGTTGCATTATTTTAAGGTTCGTAGCAACTCTTACTACATTACTGTCAGCATCACTTTGAGG
This sequence comes from Aulostomus chinensis, assembly GCF_037954235.1. NCBI lineage: Eukaryota > Metazoa > Chordata > Actinopteri > Syngnathiformes > Aulostomidae > Aulostomus > Aulostomus chinensis. The sequence goes on along the minus strand of NC_141320.1, from coordinate 50,131,209 downwards.
TTATTCGAAACGTTCACTCCATTACTGTTAGCATCATTTTGAGATCATTACCAATTCTTCTGACATCACTGTCGCATCATTTTGAGATCTTTAGCAATTCTTCTGACATCACTGTCGCATTATTTTGAGGTTCGTAGCAACACTTAGTACATGACTGTCAGCATCACTTTGAGGTTGTTCGAAACACTTACTACATTACTCTAAGCATCACTGAGTTTATTAGCAACTATCACTACATTACTTTTAGCATCATTTTGAGTTCATTAGCAATTCTTACTGAATCACTGTCGCATCATTTTGAGATCTTTAGCAATTCTTCTGACATCACTGTCGCATTATTTTGAGGTTCGTAGCAACTCTTAGTACATGACTGTCAGCATCACTTTGAGGTTTTTCGAAACACTTACTACATTACTTTTAGCATCATGTTGAGTTCATTAGCAATTCTTACGACATCACTGTCCCATCAGTTTGAGATCATTACCAATTCTTCTGACATCACTGTCGCATCATTTTGAGGTTCGTAGCAACACTTAATACATGACTGTCAGCATCACCTTGAGGTTATTCGAAACTTTCACTCCATTACTGTTCGCATCATTTTGAGTTCATTAGCAATTCTTCCAACATCACTTTCGCAATATTTTGAGGTTCGTAGCAACTCTTACTACATTACTGTTGCATTATTTTAAGGTTCGTAGCAACTCTTACTACATGACTGTCAGCATCACTTTGAGGTTGTTCGAAACACTTACTACATTACTGTCAGCATCACTTTGAGTTCATTAGCAATTCTTCCGACATCACTTTCGCAATATTTTGAGGTTCGTAGCAACTTTTACCACATTACTGTCGCATTATTTTGAGGTTCGTAGCAACACTTAATACATGACTTTCAGCATCACCTTGAGGTTATTCGAAACTTTCACTCCATTACTGTTCGCATCATTTTGAGTTCATTTGCAATTCTTCCAACATCACTTTCGCAATATTTTGAGGTTCGTAGCAACTCTTACTACATTACTGTTGCATTATTTAAAGGTTCGTAGCAACTCTTACTACATTACTGTCAGCATCACTTTGAGTTTATTAGCAATTATCACTCCATTACTGTTAGCATCATTTTGAGTTTATTAGCAATTCTTACGACATCACTGTAGCATTAAATTGAGTTTAGTAGCAACTCTTACTCTTCCTGGAACCGTCACCTTACCGTGGTGGAGGATTTTGAGTGCCCTAGTGACCCTAGGAGTTATGCTGTCGGGGGCATTTTTCCCCTGGTAGGGTCAACCTAGGCAGACTGGTCCTAGGCGAAGGGCCAGACAAAGAACGGTTCAACAGACCCTTCATGGAAAATCCAGCAAGTGCTACATGTACCCTGCCCGGAGGGGCACTGGGGCCCCGCCCTGGAGCCAGGCCCAGGGTGGGGGCTCGAAGGCGAGCGCCTGGTGTCCGGGCCTTGGTCCGTGGGGCCCGGCCAGGCCCTGCCCGAAGAGGAGACACAGGCACGTCCTCCCTTGGACTCACCACTCATCGGGGGAACCGGAGGGGTCCGGTGCAATGTGGTTTGGGTGGCAGTTTCAGGCGGGTGTCTCGGCTGTCTGAACCACAGACATGGAAGCTGGCTTTTGGGACATGGAACGTTACCTCTCTGGTGGGGAAGGAGCTGGAGCTGGTGGAAGAGGTTGAGTGTTACCGGCTAGATATAGTCGGCCTCACCTCCACACATAGCTCTGGGTCCGGAACCCGAGTCCTTGAGAGGGGTTGGACTTTCTCTTTTGCTGGAGTTGCTCCGGGTGAGAGGCGGAGGGCGGGGGTGGGCTTTTTGGTTGCCCCTCGACTCTCTGCCTGTACGTTGGGGTTTACCCCCGTGGACGAAAGGGTTGCTTCCCTGCGCCTTCGGGTCGGGGAACGGGTCCTGACTGTGGTCTGCGCATATGCGCCGAAAACTAGTTCAGAGTACCCACCCTTTTTGGAGTCCTTGGGAAGGGTACTGGATGGTGCCCCGGCTGGGGACTCCATTGTCCTACTGGGAGACTTCAACGCTCACGTGGGCAACGACAGCATGACCTGGAGAGGTGTGATTGGGAGGAACGGCAGGCTCGACCTGAACCCGAGTGGTGTTCAGTTATTGAACTTCTGTGCAAGTCGCAGTTTGGCCATAACGAACACCATGTTCGAGCATAAGGATGCCCACCGGTGCACATGGCACCAGGACACCCTAGGTCGCAGGTCTATGATCGATTTTATAGTCGTATCATTTGACCTGCGACCGCATGTTCTGGACACTCGGGTGAAGAGAGGAGCTGAGCTGTCAACTGATCACCACCTGGTGGTGAGTTGGATCAGATGGCAGGGGAAGATGCTGCGCAGACCTGGCAGGCCCAAACGAGTAGTGAGGGTTTGTTGGGAACGCCTGGCAGAAGAACCAGTCAGAACGATCTTTAACTCCCACCTCCGGCAGAGCTTTGATCACATCATGGGGGTAGTGGGGGACATTGAGTCCGAATGGGCCATGTTCCGCTCTGCCATTGTCGAGGCGGCTGCTGTGAGCTGTGGCCGCAAGGCTGCTGGGGCCGGCCGCGGGGGTAATCCTCGAACACGCTGGTGGACACCAGAGGTGAGGGGAGCCGTCAGGCTGAAGAAGGAGGCTTACAGGGCACGGCTGGCCTGTGGGTCTCCAGAGGCAGCTGACCGCTACCGGCAGGCCAAACGGTGTGCAGCTGTGGCGGTCGCCAAAGCAAAAACTCGGGCATGGGAAGAGTTCGGTGAGGCCATGGAGAACGACTATCGGTCGGCTCCAAAAAGGTTCTGGCAAACCGTCCGTCGCCTCAGGGGGGGAAGGCGGCAACTTGCCCACACTGTTTACAGTGGGGGTGGGAGGCTGCTGACGTCAACTGGGGAGATAATTGGGCGGTGGAAGGAATACTTTGAGGAACTCCTCAATCCCACCAGCACGTACTCCGTGGAGGAGACAGAGTCTGGGGAGTGCTTGGGGGGGGGGTCGTCCAATCTCAGGGGCAGAAGTCGCCGAGGCAGTTAAACAACTCCGCGGTGGCAGAGCCCCGGGGGTGGATGAGATCCGCCCCGGGTATCTCAAGGCTCTGGATGTAGTGGGGCTGTCTTGGCTGACAGGTCTCTGCAACATTGCGTGGACATCGGGGGAAGTGCCTTTGGAGTGGCAGACCGGGGTGGTGGTCCCCGTCTTTAAGACAGGGGACCAGAGGGGTGTTCCAACTATCGGGGGATCACACTTCTCAGCCTCCCTGGTAAGGTCTACGCCAGGGTACTGGAGAGGAGGGTCAGGGCGATAGTCGAACCTCAGATTGAGGAGGAGCAGTGTGGTTTTCGTCCTGGCCGTGGAACCATGGATCAGCTCTTCACCCTCGCAAGGGTGCTGGAGGGGGCATGGGAGTTTGCCCAACCAGTCCACATGTGCTTTGTGGACTTGGAGAAGGCTTATGACCGTGTTCCCAGGAGCATACTGTGGGGGGTACTCCGGGAGTACGGGGTGGATGGCCCTTTACAAAGGGCCATTCGGCCATTCTACCGGAGGAGTGAGAGTCTGGTCCGTGTGGCCGGTAGTAAGTCGGACTTGTTCCCGGTGAGGGTTGGACTCCGCCAACGCTGCCCTTTGTCACCGGTTCTGTTCATAACTTTTATGGACAGAATTTCTAGGCGCAGCCGGGTGGTGGAGGGGGTTGAGTTTGGTGGCGGGAGGATGTCGTCTTTGCTGTTTGCGGATGACGTAGTCCGCTTAGCGCCATCGGGCCACGACCTCCAGCTCTTGCTGGGACAGTTTGCAGCCGAATGTGAAGCAGCTGGGATGAGAATCAGCACCTCCAAGTCTGAGGCCATGGTCCTCAGCCAGAAAAGGGTGGTTTGCCCACTCCGGGTCGGGGGGGAGGTCTTACCTCAGGTGGAGGAGTTTAAGTATCTCGGGGTCTTCTTCACGAGTGAGGGTAAGATGGAGCAGGAGATTGACAGGCGGATTGGGGCGGCATCCGCAGTCTTGCGGTTGCTAAACCAGTCTGTTGTGGTGAAGAGGGAGCTTAGCCAAAAGGCCAGGCTCTCGATTTACCGGTCAATCTACGTTCCAATCCTCACCTATGGTCATGAGCTTTGGGTAATGACCGAAAGAACAAGATCGCGAATACAAGCGGCCGAAATGAGTTTCCTCCGCAGGGTGGCTGGGCTCTCCCTTAGAGATAGGGTGAGAAGCTCAGTCATTCGGGAGGGACTCAGAGTAGAACCGCTGCTCCTCCATGTCGAGAGGAGCGAGTTGAGGTGGTTCGGGCATCTGGTGAGGATACCTCCTGGGCGCCTCCCTCTGGAGGTTTTCCAGGCATGTCCAACTGGGAGGAGGCCGACCCAGGACACGGTGGAGGGATGATATCTCTCGGCTGGCCTGGGAACGCCTCGGGATCCTCCCGGAAGAGCTGGTTGAAGTGGCTGGGGAGAGGGCAGTCTGACTTCCTTGCTGAGACTGCTGCCCTCGCTACCCGGACCCACCGGATGAAGCGGAGGACGACGAAAGACGACGAAAGAAACTCTTACTACATGACTGTCAGGATCACTTTGAAGTTGTTCGAAACTCTTACGATATGACTGTCAGCATCACTTTGAGGTTGTTCCAAACACTTACTACATGGGTGTCAGCATCACTTTGAGGTTGTTCGAAACACTGACTACATTACTGTAAGCATCACTGAGTTTATTAGCAACTATCACTACATTACTGTTAGCATCATTTTGAGATCATTAGCAATTCTTCCGACATCACTGTCGCAATATTTTGAGGTTCGTAGCAAAACTTACTACATGACTGTCAGCATCACTTTGAGGTTATTCGAAACTTTCACTCCATTACTGTTAGCATCATTTTGAGTTCATTAGCAATTCTTACTACATCACTGTCGCATCATTTTGAGATCATTAGCAATTCTTCTGACATCACTGTCACATTATTTTGAGGTTCGTAGCAACTCTTACTACATTATTGTTGCATTATTTAAAGGTTCGTAGCAACTCTTACTACATTACTGTAAGCATCACTGAGTTTATTACCAACTATCACTACATTACTGTTAGCATCATTTTGAGTTCATTAGCAATTCTTACTAAATCACTTACGCATCATTTTGAGATCTTTAGAAATTCTTCTGACATCACTGTCGCATTATTTGAGGTTCGTAGCAACTCTTACTACATGACTGTCAGCATCACTTTGAGGTTGTTCGAAACACGTACTGCATTACTTTAAGCATCACTGAGTTGATTAGCAACTTTAAGTACATCACTGTTAGCGTCATTTTGACTTCATTAGCAATTCTTACTACATCACTGTCGCATCATTTTGAGATCATTAGCAATTCTTCCGACATCACTGTCGCATTATTTTGAGGTTCGTAGCAACTCTTACTACATTACTGTTGCATTATTTAAAGGTTCGTAGCAACTCTTACTACATTACTGTTAGCATCACTTTGAGATCATTAGCAATTCTTACTCCATCACTGTCGCATCATTTTGAGATCATTGGCAATGTTTCCAACATCACTGTCGCATTATTTTGAGGTTTGAAGCAACTATCACTACATCACTGTTAGCATTATTTTGAGTTCATTAGCAATTCTTCCGACATCACTGTAGCACTATTTTGAGGTTTTGAGGTAAACTTACAAAGCTGAGAAATGTTCATGAAGAAGAAAGGCACACGTTATGATTGAGGCCAGAAACTAAAACTCCACACCAAATGTACTTTGACTTGTAGGATAATGAACTTGAATGTGTTGAAACAGCAGATCAATGAATCCACTACCACACAACAAGATGATGACCCCCTACCACAAGATGGCGTCACAGATCCTGACGCTCTGAGCAGGAAACACCGAGCAAAACATTACAACAAAGCTCCTGTTGTTCCCTCCAGGAAAAACTGTGGCTCTGATGAGAAGAAGGATCCCAGCGTCCTCTGAGGATCCATGGCCGCACCATTGGGTAGAAGGACGATGGGGTCGGCACCAGGAGGAACCCTGGTGTCTCCGATGCAGGGAAGATGGAGCAGTGAAGAGGCCACATTGTGGCGTCCTAAAGAGGACATTTGGTGGAGCCTGAGACAGCAAACATCACGCCCCCTTCATCAGAAGAACCACAGCACCAGAAGAAAGAATCCCGGCAGTGACGACAGGGAGGATCAGGGTGACCTCCTCACCTCCACCTTTGAACCTTCAAATGAACTTCAAAAAGCTTTAGAGTGGAGAAGGATTTTAAAACATTTTATTGTTTTTTCCTTTCATTCTCATTTGTGCGATTGTCTGATTTATTAGAAATAAACACTGTCTGCTGGGTTTCCATTGACTGTGATTCTCTTTTTGCATGCAAGTTGAAAGTTCTGCCAATAAAAACACAAGTATTTGAAGACCAAAGGAAGAACCCCCAAAGTCACGACCCTGAGATCAAAGTGAACGCTCTGATCTCAGAGGTCTGGGATATTTCCCATCCCATGGTCCTTCAAATAAGAGCCCTGTGCCTCTGTCTCAAAGTTTTCAACCGTATTTGTTTGTTAAATTAAAACCAGACGACCACTGTGGTCCTTTTTACACGGTAAGTAAAGCACAGATGCCCTGGTGGACCTGTTGGCACCCTGGACTTTGAATCCAGTGACCTGAGTCCAAGTCTCAGTTCAAGCAGTTTTCCTGCAGCCTTCAGCAGAGCTGCCATGTTTCTCTGTAGAGAACTTAGTGATGCTCTCAGCAGGTTGAGGGCACCACCAACAAGTGAGGTATGAACCTCTGACTTCCTTCTTGGCAAACAGGAAACTCCTAATACCTCATTTGAGTAAAGTACCTCATATTCCTGACATCCAAGTAGTAGTGAAGTGGAGGAAGAAGGGAGGAGATCTCCAACAGGATCCTTCTTTCCTCTGTCCTCCTTGATCTCATGGATCACCACAGTCAAGGGGAGACCCAAGCTCCCGGATGGATCTGGCACTCAGGAACTGCTGAGTTTTCCAGTGGACTTTGTTCCATCCATGGTTCAGGAACAGGACTCCTCCTGGTTAACCTGGTATCTTTCCACCCGACTGTGGGTTCTTGGAGAATTTTTCATGTCGTGTCAAGAAATCAGGCTGGTGGGTTTTTCAATGAGAGAAATTCTGGTAACTTAATTAAGTGGCATGTTTGTTGAAGCAGTAATTAACTGATAAATTAAAGAAGGCCTGGCCAGTCTTTGCTCCCAGGTCATACGATGGAGTTAGAAAGTCCTGAATCAATCTGGAGTTCCATGATTTCCTTGTGGTTCATGATCCTTTTGCCAATGTAGTCTGGAACAAGAGCAAGATGAACCTCCAAATAGCAACAGGTTGATTGCAGGTGATGTCAAGTGGTATTTAGAGGAACCTCCTCCTTGTATTTGGTTCCATGGTGGAATGGTGAGCCCTCTGGACTCTGGATCCAGTGATCCCAGTTCAAGTCTTGGTGGGACCTTCCTGTCTGGAATGTGTCCCATGTAACAAACTGATCAAGAGATGCAATGTGGCTCTAATGTTCTGGTTCATTTCTTACTGCCATGAACACAGACTGTGTGTTTAATGTTAACAATAAATGCAACAACTAAGGAGCCAGTAGCTCCTGTGGAAAAAAATTCTACTTTGTCAGTGAATTAATTCAGTCTGCAACTGTCAGTGTCTGTCAGGATGGCCGAGCGGTCTAAGGCGCAGCGTTCAGGTCGCAGTCTCTCCTGGAGGCGTGGGTTCGAATCCCACTTCTGACAAAGGACATTTTCTCCACATTCCCATGCATCCACAGTGGTACATTCCAAACCCAGTTGAAGCTGCTCTCCACTGATGGGAGTGAGTGGTTAAACTGGCAGCAGAGGAGGCAAAGGAGCTTCCCTGTGATGGTCCAACATTGCCTGGTTTCCTCCAACATGGAGCAGCCACCAAACTCTAACTTCGATGTTGGATTAAAGTCTGCTGAAGAAATGTGTTTGGTTCAAAAACCCATTTGTGTTCATCCTTCAATTCACATTTTGTCCATTAACTTCATCATCAGAGTCTCCATCTCATCACATGACTAAAGTCTGGGTTCTGTATTGGTGGTAAAATATCCTTCCATGCCCCTCACTAGTTTGCACACAGAAAAGCATATTTTACTGGTTTCAGATCTCTTAGCTTGTTCTCTCACTTAAACCAGCTGAGGCAGCTTTCATTGTGTGATTGATTTAAAATATAAATATGGAACAGAACCATTGGAATCAGATGTCAGGACATTTGAAGGAATGTCAATCTCCTGTTGAAATGTTGCAGTGTGCAGCTGAGGCTCTCTGGCAGTGGCACCAGGAGCCCCAATGGCAGAACCTGGACCCTCCTGGAGGAGAACCACAGGTGAGGGCCTTCTTGGCTCCAGATTGATGGAAATCAAGTGTCTGAGGCTGTTAGCAGCCATGAAGTTGATCTGGTTGGCACTGGTATTTGTTCTTGCTGCAGCTCAGGAGTGATTCAGGAGAAGAGTTTCAGAACAGCCCAGGTTGGGGACTGGAATTTTAGAATTTCCCCTGGAACCAGACAACCTTGGGAGGTAAAACCTCCAATCATAGCCACTCAGATGCAGCAGCAGAAGAAGCTGTCATCCACCCTGACAGTCAGAGCATCAAGTCAAGGAAACATCACCATCTTGTAGTTCCAAACCTCCACCTGTCAGATTCAGCTACTTCTGATTGTGGGACTTTAAACTTGAACACAATGGAATTTGGACAAGGAGTTTTCCTTCCAGTCCAAACATCATCGTCCAGCCTCCAACCAGAGGTCCATCAGTTATCATGGAGCCACAGGTGGAGTCTGGATTCTTTTCTTGAATGAGACGGCAATGAGAGTCCTGCCAAGTGACATCAGTCACACGACTGCATGACTTCAGTCACGCGACTGGATGACTTCAGTCACGCGACTGGATGAATTCAGTCACGTGACTGGATGACTTCAGTTACGTGACTGGATGACAGTGTAGATGCCATTGTAGAGGTTGGGGAAATAGTCTCTGAGAATCCAGCTTGAACCCACAGCCTCCTTGTTTTCCAAAAACCCAAACAGCAACCATCAGTCTCCCTCCAATCCTGTACTTGGGTAAACAACAAAAACAGAGTAAAAGTCTCTGGCAACATATTTGTTTCCTGTAGGGTTTCTTCATGTATGTGTGGTGTACCTGCTTTCCCAGAGGACTGCCATCTTTGTTCTGTGGGCTGACATGTTTTAGTGTCAGCACAGGTCTTTGCGCTGAGACTGAACTCTCATTCTCCTCCAAGTATTATTTCCACCTCACACTCCTGCAGATATTCAAGTGAACAGGGAACACAAATTTATGCTCAACTTCTCCTGTGTATTCATCCACAGTCACTAAACAACAACCAAACCAAACAAAAGAGGGTTTGCTAGCATGGCGATCAGCTGTAGTTCACCATCTTATCCAGGTCATATGACTCAGGAGTAGCGTGGCCGTCTGGCAACCAAAGGGTGGCTGGTTTGATCCTCACTTTCTCCAGTGACCATGTCAAAGTGTCCTTGAGTAAGAGACTGAACCCCTAAATACTTCTGATGAGTAGGTTGGCTCCTTGCATGGCAGCCTTCAGCATCAGTGTGTGAGTGTGTGTGAATGAGAGGACATTGTTCAGCTCCTTGAGGGCTGCTGAGGTAGAAAGGCTCTGTACAAACTGAGTCCTTTTACCATTTCTTTCCTGCTTCTAGCAGCGCTGTTGTCACTTCCTGTGACCGTGGAGGAAAGGGGTCCCCCTTCAGAATAAGTTTGATATCATTGTTACTTCCTCTTCAACATGCCTTTAGCAGACCAACTCAGAGAGCAGCACAGTGAGGTAGTGTGGCCAAGCGGTCTAAGGCGCTGGATTAAGGCTCCAGTCTCTAAGGAGGCATGGGTTCAAATCCCACCACTGCCATCATGTCCCAGGTCACTGGAGAGGTGTGGCTCTCACAGCCTTTCCTTTCACTTCCACAGGTATCTTCAAACCTGTGACCAAAAGAAGAAGTAGGTCCTGAAAACTCTCCAGCTGGTCCAGAACGCTGCGGCCCGCGTGTTGACTAGAACTAGTAGACAGTACTCCTGTACTGGCTTCTCTGCATGGCTCCCTATCACATTCAGAATAGAATTCTAAATTCTCCTTCTACCATCAAAGTCTTCAACAGTCAGGCTCCTTCCTACCTGACAGAGCTCCGAGTCCCCTATTATCCAGCTAGAACCCTTCGCTCCCAGGATGCAGGGTTACTGGTGGTTCCTAGAGTTCTAAAAGTAGACTGGGAGCCAGAGCCTTCAGCTATCAGGCTCCCCTCCAGTGGAACCGTCTCCCAGTTTCAGTCCAGGATGCAGACACCCTCTCGACCTTTAAGAGCAACCTTTTTGATCAGGCTTATAGTTGGGCTGCTTAGGGTGGCCCTTAGATATGCTGCTATAGGCTTAGGCTGCTGGGGGATCTCCCATGGTGCACTGGGCTTCTCTCTACTCCTCTCTGTCCTCCTTTATTTGTCATTTATAAATCATACTCAGATGTGTCACTAACTCCCTCTCCCTTCATCCCAGATGTCGGTGCTGCTGGAGGAGGCTGCAGACCTGAAGAGGCTCAAGCTGCCACCCGTAGCTCCACCTGCTCATCGTCTGTCCATCAGTCTCTTCCCTTCTCTCTCTCTTTATCTCTGTCCCTCTCTTTCCTTCTGTATATCTGTCTTCCTCCATTCTCTGTCTTTGTCTCTGCCCCGCTCTCCTGCTCTCTTTCCCCCCAACCGGTCAAAGCAGAAGGCCGTCCCCACTGATCCTGGATCTGCTCGATGTTCCTGCCTGTTAAAAGGAAGGTTTTTGTCACCACTGTTGAAGGATGTGCTGCTGGTGGAGAACTGTTGGGTGGAGGTTCATTGAAGGAGTTTGGTGCTGGACCTGCTCTACTAGTAAAGAGTCATGAGAGAACTTTGTTGTGATTTGGTTCAATACAAATAAAACTGACTTGACTTGACTACATCTATATACATGTACATCTCTATAGGTTTATCTTTACATCTCTATAACAACATCTTGTCTTATTATGGCAAAAGGTTTCTGAGGTTTGTACAGTAACTTGGGGGGGGGGGGGGTACCACAGCATTAGCTGTTTCCCATGGACTCTGCATCATTCACAACTCCTAAGCAGGTTACTAAAACAATATTATGAAGAATAATAATCATTTACAATATTTTCATAAAGCAGCAAACCGACAGATCCTTGTCCCTGATTCTTCTCTCTCTCTGCCCTCCATGCAGGTCCTACCTCAGACGGTGCTCACAGTGGTCCTCAGTGAGCTCAGGGAGCTTGTGAGGATAACCAGACACATGAAAAACTAGAGGGAACATTGGCTGGAGCTCAGTGTCTCCTGATGTACATGGCAGGGAAGCTGCTGCTGATGTCATCAAAATGAGCCCTGGAATCACAAGGTTTGCTGTGACAAGAGGCACTGACATCAAGACATGTTTGGAGCTGTTTATGGTTGATGGTTCTGTTCATGCCACTGTCACTAAAAAGAGTCAGCATTGCTGTGACAAACCTCAAAGGAAAAAAAGTCCATGGTGACAAGTGGAAAGACATTGATGAGGGACACCTGGATGCTTCTGTTGGTGTTCTTCTTCTTCCTGGAGTGTTCAGATCCTGCAGTGAGGCCACTGATCGTCTCTGGGACGCATCGACAGGCAGAAATATGTTCCGGGCCACAAGGCCACTTCAGAACTTTCAACGAACATCAAGAGTCCTCAGATTTGACGACAGAGACACCGGAGCAAGAACTGACAAGCTTGCCCCCATTGGGGATGTCTGGGAAAGATGGGTGCAGCTCCTTGCACCAACATTCAACCCAGGGCCAGCGGTGAGAGTGGATGAACGTCTTGTCCCTTTCTGAGGAAAATGCCCCTTCCAGCAGTCCATGCCCAGTAACCAGGAAGGACGGCAGAGCAGAGTTTGTGTTCTGGCCTGTTCTGCTTTTCATTTAGTGTTTATATTAAAGTTCTGTTGCTGAAAAAAATACTTTTATGCCAAACCCAAAGGTTCATTTTATCATTTTTTTAATTGAAATCGAGGGTTTACTGACTAAAAAAAGGTCCAGAGGCCCACAACAAAATATTCAAATCAATATTTCCATGGATAAGGAAGCCTAACAAGGAAACCAAGAGATGGAAACAACTTGGATGATAGAAAATTGTTTTTAGTGAATTTTACAGCTGATTGAAGATGTGGGTCAAAACTGACCGTTACCATAGAGATGGGAACAGAAAACTCAAATGGAAGCTCAAAAGGGGACTTAGCTCCAATGGTAGAGTGCTAGCTTAGCATGTGAGAGGTAGAGGGATCCATGCCCTCCTTCTCAGAATACTTCAGCTTGGTCTGTTGATCAGAGGAGCTGCTGGGTGATGAATGCTGATGTTTGTCCACTGCTGTGATAAAGTGTCCCCTGTTACTGAGATGAGGATGAACACCTGCTCAGGTCAAAGCTGCAATCAAACCAGGGACTCTGAACCTCCCACACAGTGAAGGAGTTTGTCCTGCAGGTTGATGGACGCTTATTAAGTTCTATCTTTGATCAAATATAAGAAATGTAAAATAATTCAACATTGATTGCATTTCCCTCCTTTCTTTGGTGCCCTCAGACTTTCTGAGAACTGTAGGAGGAACTGCTCTCTGTTCTGTGTTTGTTCTGCTCAGTGTAGGAAGGAACGAAGGAACGGAGCTCTAAGTTTTCCAGTTCCTACATCAGTGAACAGACTTTCTGTGCTGCAAGGAACCAAAGCTACTAAGGAGGATTACAGTTTGTCCTTGCAGGAGTCAGTGACTTAATAGAGTCAAACAAAGGGTTGAACCTGAATGAGACATTCACCCTTCAACATGGGGCCATGGCAGAGTGAACCAAGAACACTACAATGGGGGTGAGAGTGGAGCCATGATGGACTCACAGTTCATCACCTCCACCATCATGTGGACCACCTGATCACCTCTCCCTCAACCTCTAAATAACTCATTCCCTGACCGGGAATCGAACCCCGGCCGCGGCGGTGAGAGCGCCGAATCCTAGCCACTAGACCATCAGGGACCACACTGAGCTCTCCAACAACAGAGACTATAGACAATGACTCAAGAACACAGGACTCTGTGGTCTCAGCTTGAGATGCAGAGGGTCCACCAAGACCACCAGACACCTCAGCCTCCTAAAGACAGTCCACCCCCAGGATCCTGCCCCCCTCTGCTCCAACTCAGCCCTCCATTCATAACTGACTTTGTCTCAGTCTCTTCACAATGCCAGTCACTGAAACACTGACAATGTAATGGGGGCTTCCTGTCTTTACTGCATTTTCTTTAAAGGATCCCGTGTGTCTTCTTTCTCTCTGTCTGTACTGGAGTGTGGTACCAGGCCCAGCTTGAACGGGTGACTGTGTCTGAGTGGGTCGAGGCTGGGCTGCAGGTATTGGGAGGTTAGAACCCATCTGTGAGGCTCCAGGTGGAGCGATCACCTGTGAGGGTCCAGGGACAGCAGGAAGCTGCACAGATGGTAAAGACATGGAGGGGAGACAGGTGGTGCTGGAGCAGTGACAGGAAGTGTCTGGCATTTTGGTTCATCCTGTGAGATGACGTGAGGTTGTGGTTTTGCCTCCAGCCTCACCTCCTCATCAGTGTTCAAAAGGTTCAAAGGTGAAAAAATGGGATTCAACCAAACAGCTGGAATGAAGAGTTGGTAACACTTGCAGAGCTGCAGGGAGCTGGACAGGTCTCACCATGGGGGGATTTGTCCCACAAATCCTGCTGAAGTGGCTCCTCCTCCTGAGACCTGCAATGCTGGCTGGACCTTTGGAAAAAGAACACAACAAATCTTCATAAACATTTACTTCAGCAGGAACACACAAGAAGGTGGGACTGGTTCCTTTTTCATGTTCACTATTTTGTCGTCTTGGTTCATGTTTTGGTTGTCAAAGTTAATTCTGAATATTTGTGGAAAGTTCGCCTGCCTTTACTTGTACCAATACTTTCTTTAGTAACAAATTAAAAAGCTCAAGCTAAACTTCAGTCAGGACAACCATTCTTTCTCATTCTTTGGCCTCTGTTTTATGTCCATGACCATCCTGTCTGTCACCTTTGGTGATGGAGACATCGGTTGATGACATCAGCAACGGTCCTCAACCCAACTGCCTCTGCCAGAAGTGAGCTGTCATCTGTCTCAGGGGACACAGTCAGGTGGACCGGGGCGGATGAGGGCCTGCTGCTTCCTTGAAATATTTCTCAATATTTCAGTTGCAACTGTATAGTGATGGTGGGTCAGTTTAGAGCTGTCAATCAATGTTAATAATTGATCTTAGCATCTGGAGATTATTTTAGGAACACAAATACTTTTACTTCATTCTGAGGATGAGCAGACGTTCAATATAATTCTCATTTCCTGGTCAAAGACTCCTGCTAGTCAGAGAGGATCTGGACTGGATTGGAAAGCTTCTGAGAGGGAAACCTTCCCTCTGGACTGGACTGAGAACGGAGCAGCCTCAGCTTCCTGGAGCCTGACTTGCCTCTGTGGTCTAAGGTTGTGAGGGCTGAAGTCACAGTGAAACTCCTGAGATCACAGAGCCTTTGAGATCACAGGCTGACTTCCTTTTTTCCCTAAAATGAAGAATAATAATTTAAAAAATGTTGTGTCTGTGTTTGTGTTGCTGCATCAGTTAAACAGTGACTCTGACAGAGGGGATGTAGCTCAGTGGTAGAGCGCATGCTTTGCATGTATGAGGCCCCAGGTTCAATCCCCGGCATCTCCAGCTGGTCCTTTGGAGCCTTCATCTTATCAGCTAAATTGATCCATAAATGTGACAACAGTTGATAACAAACTACCAGAAGAAAAACCTGTCTGTTGCATATCAAAGTATTTATAGCAGGCTCAGTGTGACTGTGAGCCTTCATAGCCAGCATGAAGGAGCTGGTTTTCATCTTTGCTGGGGAAATCCCACACACAGCTGCTCTCAGTTCCAAAAGTGTGTGTCCTAACTCCTCCGTCCTCCTGCTGCCCTCAGAATACAGACACAATTCAACCTGGCAAGTTTGGAGCATAGAAGTGCTCCTGAAGAGATGTGTGTCAGCCCACAGCTGGCTGTTCTTACCTGGAACCTCAAGATGAAACTGCTTCCACAGACTGGAAATGAATCTGATGTTGACTTTTGGACAAATCACCTGTTCATCAGTTCATCATCACTTCCATCCATTTCTACTGCTTATCTTGTTATAGAAAGGAGTCTATCTGCTGTGTGACTGAGGCAGTTACTGTGAGCTGCTGCATGTCTCAGTGTGTGTGTGTGTGGGGGGGGGGCTGTGTGTGACTGGTCGGCTGCCAAGGATTATTGATGAGATCAATCATGATCAGCTCAGAGATCACGGCACAGAAGAAGGAGACTTTTTGATTTTTGGGGGTTCAGTTTCTAAGTCAGACACATCATCACAATTTGAAGTTTTCCTCCAGTAAAAAACAAAACAACACAAAACCAAACAAAAACATGATTTGACTTTTGATGTCTACCTTTTTTGGAAATTGTGAGTCCAACAAGCAGGAGGCCGTTTGAGCTTGGAAACTGTGAAGCATCACCAGTAACTGCTGGTTAATTTACAGTTGTTTTCTCCAAAAAGTTTAAAATGAACTCAATGCTGAATCCCTCGTCGTCATCACTGAGCTGCAGAATTGGTCCATGCAGGAGGCTGAGCAGGTCTTCCTCTCTGGTCCAGTGTCTCAGCACAGGTCAGAGTAGAGAACTAAAACATGAACACAAATCTTTATCAGCTGTTTACTGATATCAGTGACTACCTTCAAGTAAGAGTGTTAGTGAATGGACCCTTTTTAAAGTTTATGTTATAATGTTTGAAAAATGATGCTCACAAAAAACACAATAAAAGTGTTTGTGGTAAAATGATTCCAGTAGATTTTATTGCCATTTTAAGAGTTCAAGCATATTTTGATGACATTGTTTGATGTCATGACTCACAGTTACTTTAGCAGGACCATCGTGACATGAAATCTTCCTCATCATCCCATATCGACCCTCAACCCCTCACACAGGACCAGGAGCCCTCAACTGAAGGAACCTTTAAAACTGAGAAGTTGGACAGAAAGCAGTATTTTGGTGGAATGAACCTTTAAAACTATAAATTAGAAAGTATTTTGGTGGAATGAACCTTTAAAACTATAAATTAGAAAGTATTTTGGTGGAATGAACCTTTAAAACTATAAATTAGAAAGTATTTTGGTGGAACGAACCTTTAAAACTATAAATTAGAAAGTATTTGGTGGAATGAACCTTTAAAACTATAAATTAGAAAGTATTTTGGTGGAACGAACCTTTAAAACTATAAATTAGAAAGTATTTTGGTGGAACGAACCTTTAAAACTATAAATTAGAAGGTATTTTGGTGGAATGAACCTTTAAAACTATAAATTAGAAAGTATTTTGGTGGGATTGGAATAAACCTTTTATACAGTAGTTAGAAACTAAAGGACAGGAAGTAGTATTTTGGTGGAATAAACCTTTAATACTGTAGTTAGAAAGTAGTATTTTGCTATCATCTAATTCGATAGGTGCTGCTGTCACCAAAAAACTAAAGTCCAGGACTGCATTTTATCATCCAATTCAGTAGGTGGTGCTGTGGGGCCCTGGAACTGCAGCTCTCTGGTGCTGCAGGATCTCCTCTTGAAAAGCCTCACACTTCAGAGTCGTTCCAGAATCTAGGAGCAGAAACCAAAGTCTCCTACGACGAGGATGGGATTGGAACCCACACCTGCAGAGCTCAATGGATCAGCAGTCCATCACCTTAACCACTCGGCCACCGCGTCTCCTGACCACCATGATGTGCTGCGTTCTCTGAGCCTTTGAAACAGTGAACTCTTTGGAGCCCATTTGTCAGAAATGGACCCAGCAGGAGCCACTGAACACAACTCTGACATCATCAGGCTTCTTCCCAGCAGCTTGGTGCTCCAGAAGGAAGAATCCAGACCATCGCTACATCATCAGAGTGAACACCAGCTGATGTTGACCAGTTTAACAAGCCTTTGACTGCTAAATGACATCCAAGCTCAGATTCTCTTGTCCTGGTAGAACAAGTCAATGTTGAAGAAGATGAGGGCACCAGTCTCTTTCATCCAATGCTGGAACAGCGTTAGACTGAAGGTCTGAAGGTCCCTGGTCTGGTCCAGGTTTCAACAGGGGACCAGCATCAGCCAGCATTTAAATGTGGACAGCAGTGGAGGTGAAGCCCACATCAAGGAAACCAGCCTCCTATCACTGTCCTGTGCTGAGTTTCTTTAAAAAATGTGAGACAACCTCAAGAGTTTCTGTTTCCTGTGTTGGACTTTGGCTCAGAGAATCAGAGCCAATCAGAAGCTTGTTGGTCTTGGATGCTGGTCATCAGGAGCAATGAGGGGCTCAGTGTCTTGCTCAAGGACACTTCAACATGGTCACCAGCTGAAGTGAGAACTGAACCAGCAACTCTGCTAGACGGCCACTCTGCCTCCAGGCCGTGCCCCCCGAACCTGAATCATCATGATGTCATTATTTGTTGCTTTAATTCACCAAATGTGTGACGTGGTGAGTTTGTCAGGAGTTTAAAGACCAAAGTTGTGAACACACAGAGAAGTAAACCTGTCAAAGCTGCTACACTTGATGAGTGAAACTGAGGAACTGATAGAAGAGCAACAAAGAAAATGGAGTCAGAAGGTCGTCTTCTTCACTGCTCAGTCACAACACTGACACACACACACACACACACACACACACAAATAGTTTGTCTTTGAGAGAGGACAAAAAAATATTTGACTGTGCTGACATGAACTTTCATTGTCTAATTTCAGTCTCCTACAAATGTGTGTGAATGTGGTCGTTGTGGCCGAGTGGTGAAGGCGATGGACTAGAAATCCATTGGGGTCTCCCTGCTCAGGTTGGAGTCCTGCCAACAACGTTAAACTGTTGACAATTTAAAATTGACTCATTTTTCCTCCACGCTGTCCTTCATCACAGCATTTAACATCAGGACTGCTCCCAGATCAGCTCCATGACCTCATCCCTGCACCAGAGTCCCGCCCAAGTTCATCAAAAACGGCCAAGCATAAACATATAATATGTATATAATGTGAACACACCTGTACAGGTGCGTTAACGTGCTTAATAATAGAGAATGAGTGAAGGGTTTGTTCAGAGTGGAGTGCAGTACCACAGTCAGGCCAGCAGGTGGGGCTTTCGTTGGTGCTGTCTACCTAATTGCGGTGTCTGTGCTCTGCCAGCAGAGGTCGTGCTTCCCCACCAATCTTCTAGGGTGTCTGAGTGGTGCCGCCATGTTCAGGTTGTAGCAGGAGGACGTAGCTGTAGGTCGTAGCAGGAGGACGTAGGTTTCCGCTTGGCAATTTGGATGTAGCGAAAGTCACGTTATGAATGGAGGGCTGAGTTGGAGCAGAGGGGGCAGGATCCTGGGGGTGGACTGTCTTTAGGGGGCTGAGGTGTCTGGTGGTCTTGGTGGACCCTCTGCATCTCAAGCTGAGACCACAGAGTCCTGTGTTCTTGAGTCATTGTCTATAGTCTCTGTTGTTGGAGAGGTCAGTGTGGTCCCTGATGGTCTAGTGGCTAGGATTCGGTGCTCTCACCGCCGCGGCCGGGGTTTGATTCCCGGTCAGGGAATGAGTTATTTAGAGGTTGAGGGAGAGGTGATCAGGTGGTCCACATGATGGTGGAGGTGATGAACTGTGAATCCATCATGGCTCCACTCTCACCCCCATTGTAGTGTTCTTGGTTCACTCTGCCATGGCCCCATGTTGAAGGGTGACTGTCTCATTCAGGTTCAACCCTTTGTTAGACTCTATTAAGTCACTGACTCCTGCAAGGACAAACTGTAATCCTCCTTAGTAGCTTTGGTTATTGATGATCTGCAATGGTTCGTGGGGGTGGAGCCTATCCCAGCAGCCCTCAGGTGAGGGGCGGGGTTTATCCTGGACAGGTCACCAGTCCATGGCAGGGCCAACACATAGAGACAGATTGATTATAAAAATGTTCATCCCCAGTTTGAAGTTAGAGACAGGATTTAAGTGTGGAAGGTTTTTGTATCTTCAATTTAATTCTGAGTGTTGTAAACGGTTTCTAACAAACTCTACTGTTCAACAGTCAAAATGTTTTCTAACCAAGCTGAATGCTCTCATATACTTTTTAAAGTTGAGTTTCTTTCATATCCTCCTGAGATCAAAGACAGAATTCTAGGTACAAATAAATACACTATCAAAGCCCTGATGACATCATCATCAATTCTGACTTTGATCTGGAGGCTCTTGCTTTCTTGCTTCAAATAAAAAACGTTGTTCCAGGGAAAAGTCTGCACATAAACACACACACACACACACACACACACACACACACACACACGCACACACACACACACGCACAGCCTGTCTTCAGTATAAAATGGTCTGTCACGTTCTCTCACGTTGGAAGATTTCTCTGACTCCATTGTGAATACAGAGATTCTTCATCTGCCACCTGAGTCTTGATCCACTGATTCCTCTGATCCACCTCTTTCTGCTCCAACAAGGCTGACATGGATCAGGTGGGTCCATGTCAGCCAATCAGGAGGTTTCTCCTCTCAGTTAATTTTCTTCATCCCAGTTTAGATTGATTCTTCTCAGTCTGATGAAGGAGCATCTGATCAGGTGTTTGGCTGCTTGTTGGTTGTAATTCCATAGATTTTCATCTCAGATGTTATAGAATTAATAAGAACATCTTAAAGACCTTTGTCCAACACTTGAAACTCTCCTGTCTGTCCAGGCCCAACTGGCCTTTGGTAGTGAGGTGGTGGATGCATGTGTTTGAAATGAGGCTGGTGTTGCTGTGAGGAGCCACTAGAGGGAGACACCTGTCGTTCCTCCCAGCTGAAAATGAGGCTTCACAGCTGCATTTGAAGCTGTCCTTTATTGGTCCCAACTGTCTTGAGCTCAGGGGCCAAACTCACCAACAACACTTCCTCCTGGTCATGTGGTCTGTTTGTCAGGAGATTCCCAATCCAAAGTTGTTGACACACAAGAGAAGAAAACACGCCAAAGTTTGTTCATTTTTATGAATCAAACTGAAAATGAACAGAAGAGTGACAGTGAAAATGGATTCAAAAATAAATAATCATGAATAATGAATAAATACTCAGAATTTACTGGCATTTGACTGCATTTAGTGGTTAATCAGTAGATGAAAGAGGAACATATATATTCTATACATGTGATGTACGTACGTGGCTGTGGACAAAAGCGTCTGCTCAATGAAATTGTAGGATTGTAGACTTCTATAAATGTAGAATATAATTGTAGAAATGCTCTTTCTCACCACCCCCAACGTCTGTGCCAGGGTCTCTGGCCAGTGGTCAATGGGCTCCTATCACCTGCCCAGGATGGATCCAGCTTGCTTGTCTTTGTAATTCTGCACTTATTAGAGACCTGGAAACAAAGGGATGCTGAAAAAGAGAAAATAGGACCTCACACAAATGGGCTTGTGACAGAAATTAAGATCATTTTGTGGATATCCATCCTCTTCAAATGTGTGTGTGAATGTGGTCGTTGTGGCTGAGTGGTGAAGGCGATGGACTAGAAATCCATTGGGGTCTCCCTGCTCAGGTTGGAGTCCTGCCAGCAACGTTAAGCTGTTGATGTTCTATGTCAGGGTGAACGTCCTACCTGTGCCTGATTCAGTGTGGTGGCTCACACCTGAATTTATCCTAACTAGCTAACTTCTTAACGCCAATCTACACAGTTTGAATCATCAAAACCTCAAACTGCAGTCAGAATTTTCAATTCTCTCATCCACAACAATCCTCATCAATAAAATCTGGAAGAAGGAACCGCAGAAAGTCTGCAGGAGAACGTAGACGAGTGCTGCCACCGACCCGTCGTGGGGAGGACCGGTAACGTGGCGACCCCACTTCCCAAAAGAAGCCGACCGTCCAGCGCACCCTCATCACCCAATAAGGACCTCGGGGACATCCTGGACTCAGTTGACAGGAAACTAACAAGTTTCGATGCTGGACTCTCTCGTGGAAATCCTCCACGAAGAGCCTCCATGAGTCTCTGGGACTCAGCCAGCAAAAGGTGGCTTCACTGGCCGCTAAAAATCAAGCCCTTCAAGCCTCCAGCCTCCCATCACTGTTTCCTCCCTCTCAAATATGTATCCTGAAATATGGATTTGAGTCTTTAGATGCTGTAACGTCCAAAGATCATATTCTTATTGACCCTCCCCCTTCTTTGTTCCACCATGGAAAGAGGAGAACTCTATTCTAGTTTAGTGGATGAACATAGAGGGACTACACCTGGATCTCTGTGTTTAACAAACAATTGAGTTAAACATCAGGAGTCATGAGTTTGCTCAAAACTAATGACTTGGAGTGAGTTCAATGAGTTTATAGCCAACAATTCTCCATCAGCCAGCACATCCTGCAAAAGCAATGATGACAATTTTCCTTTTGAAAAGCAGGAACGTTGCGCAGATCCAGGATCAGTGGGAACGGCTGTTTGCTTTAAATGGTTGGGGAAAGAGTCGATTTATTGTCGAGTCAATGTTATTTATATTGTGCCACATCACAACAAAAGTTCTCTCAAGACACTTGACAGGTAGAGCAGGTCCAGAACCACACTCCTTCAATGAATTCACGTATGTGAAGATATTCAACTGATGTGACAAATTCTCATGACAATGAGTCCAGAGAACCTGTCAGCATTGACATTCCCCTGGTGTCATGGAAGTCATGTCAATGGACCTGGGGCCTGTAGTTGGTGTCCATCCTTGATATCCTCACAAACAGGTCATCAAACTTGGCCCTCGTCAGCTTGAAGGACAGCTGGAAACGGCCTTCGTCCAGGCACAGTTCTTGGAGAAAGAGAGTTAAGAAGTTTAGAGTTCCAAGAAGCTTCTTCAGTTCGTTCAGTTTGGTCCTGGAGAACTGTTCAATGTGTCAGGACTTCAGAAGCTCCAATCCTCTCTAAGGTCCAGTGAGAGTGGAAGAGATTATAAATGAGAGAAGCAGGGCCCTCCCTCAGAACTGAACCAGCTCAGTTGGGAGAGCGTTAGACTGAAGATCTAAAGGTCCCTGGTCCGATCCCAGGTTTCAGCAGAGGAGCAGCATTGACTTTACTTTCCAGTGGAGGAACTGCAGACATGAAGGAAACTAACATCTTGTCCTGTGCATTCTTGTGACATTCAGGACATTTTTGGAGCCTTTTGTTGGATTTTGCCACAGAGAATCAGAGCCAATCAAAAGCCTGGTGGACTTTAACATGGAGGACTGAACAAGTCAAGAAAGCATCAGTTTGACCTTCACAGGTGTTTCTGTTCCTGACTCAATGCTGTAGAAAGAGCCTGAGGAGCTCAGACGGTAGAGCATCAGACTTTTAATCTGAGGGTCCAGGGTTCAAGTCCCTGTTCAGGTGCTGTGGAGGTTCCACTGTTTGACAACATGGTACTGGATGAAGTTCAGTGTTGAACAAACTGTCATCATCAAAAGTAGAAGTGTTCTTGTCTTGATGCTGTGAGACAGTCGCTAGAAAAGTGACCAACAATAATTTCATGTGGTATGCAATTAACAAAAGACCATAAATGAAACTGGTCAAGTTAATTTTATTTGTATTGCACCAAATCACAACAAAGTTCTCTCCTGACTCTTTACTAGTAGAGCAGGTCCAGCACCAAACTCCTTCAATGAACCTCCACCCAACAATTCTCCATCAGCAGCACATCCTGCAACAGTGGTGATAAAAACCTTCCTTTTAAAAGGCAGGAACGTCGAGCAGATCCAGGATCAGTGGGGACGAGGTTACAAACAAAGGTACATCAAAACCTCAAAATAATGCTACAGTGATGTCAGAAGAATTGCTAATGATCTCAAAATGATGCAACAGTGATGTCATAAGAATTGCTAATGAACTCAAAATGATGCTCACAGTAATGTAGTGATAGTTGCAAATAAACTCAAAGTGATGCTGACACTAATGTCGTAAGAGTAGCTACCAACCTCAAAATAATGCGACAGTGATGTCAGAAGAATTGCTAATGATCTCAAAATGATGCTAACAGTAATGTAGTGATAGTTGCTATAAACTCAGTGATTCTTTCAGTAATGAAGTGAAAGTTTCGAACAACCTCAAAGTGATGCTGACAGTCATGTAGTAAGTGTTGCTACTAACCTCAAAACAATGCAATTGTAATGTAGTAAGAGTTGCTACGAACCTCCAAAAAATGCGACAGTGATGTCGGAAGAATTGCTAATGATCTCAAAATGATGTGACAGTGATGGAGTCAGAATTGCTAATGAACTCAAAATGATGCTAACAGTAATGTAGTGATAGTTGCTAATAAACTCAGTGATGCTTACAGTAATGTCGTAAGTGTTTCGAACAATTTCAAATGATGCTGAAAGTCATGCAGTAAAAGTTGCTACGAACCTCAAAATATTGTGACAGTGATGTCGTGAGAATTGCTCATAAACTCAAAATGATGCTAACAGTAATGTAGTGAGAGTTGCTAATAAACTCAGTGATGCTGAGAGTAATGTAGTAAGAGTTACTAATAACCTCAAAATAATGCTACAGTGATGTCATAAGAATTGCTAATGAACTCAAAATGATGCTAACAGTAATGTAGTGATAGTTGCTAATAAAATCAGTGATGCTTTCAGTAATGAAGTGAAAGTTTTGAATAACCTCAAATTGATGCTGACAGTCATGTAGTGAGAGTTGCTACTAACCTCAAAATAATGCGACAGTGATGTTGGAAGAATTGCTAATGATCTCAAAATGTTGCGACAGTGATGGAGTAAGAATTGCTAAAAAACTCAAAATGATGCTAACAGTAATGTAGTGATAGTTGCTCATGATCTCAAAGTGATGCTGACAGAAATGTAGTAAGAGTTGCTAATAAACTCAAAATGATGCTAACAGTAATGTAGGAAGAGTTGAAACTCACCTCAAAATGATGCGACAGTGATGTAGTAAGAATTGCTAATGATCTCAAAATGATGCGACAGTGATGTCGTAAGAATTGCGAATGAACTCAAAATGATGCTAACAGTAATGAAGTGAAAGTGGCTATGAACTCAGCGATGTTTACAGAAATGTAGTAAATGTTTCGAACAACCTCAAAGTGATGCTGACAGTCGTGTAGTAAGAGTTGTGACTTACCACAAAATAACACGACAGTGATGTCGGAAGAATTGCTAATGAACTCAAGATGATGCTAACAGTAATGTAGTGATAGTTGCTAAGAAACTCAGTGATGCTTACAGTAATGTAGTAAGAGTTTCGAACAACCTCAAAGTGATGCTGACAGTCATTTAGTAAGAGTTGCTAATGAACTTAATTTAATGCTACAGTGATGTCGTGAGAATTGCTCAACAACTCAAAATGATGCTAACAGTAATGTAGTGATAGTTGCTAATAAACTCAAAGTGATGCTGACAGTAATGTAGTAAGAGTTGCTACGAACCTCAAAATATTGCGACAGTGATGTCGGAAGAATTGCTAATGATCTCAAAATGATGCGACAGTGATGTAGTAAGAATTGCTAATGAACTCAAAATGATGCTAACAGTAATGGAGTGAAACTTTCGAAGAACCTAAAAGTGATGCTGACAGTCATGTAGTAAGTGTTGCTACGAACCTCAAAATATTGCGACAGTGATGTCGGAAGAATTGCTAATGAACTCAAGATGATGCTAACAGTAATGTAGTGATAGTTGCTAAGAAACTCAGTGATGCTTACAGTAATGTAGTAAGAGTTGCTACGAACCTTAAAATAATGCAACAATAATGTAGTAAGAGTTGCTACAAACCTTAAAATAATGCAACAATAATGTAGTAAGAGTTGCTACGAACCTCAAAATAATGTGACAGTGATGTCAGAAGAATTGCTAATGATCTCAAAATGATGCGACAGTGATTTAGTAAGAATTGCTAATGAACTCTAAATGATGCTAACAGTAATGGAGTGAACGTTTGAATAACCTCAAAGTGATGCTGACAGTCATGTACTAAGAGTTGCTACGAACCTCAAAATAATGCGACAGTGATGTAGTAAAAGTTGCTACGAGCCTCAAAATATTGCGACAGTGATGTCGGAAGAATTGCTAATGAACTCAAGATGATGCTAACAGTAATGTAGTGATAGTTGCTAAGAAACTCAGTGGTGCTTACAGTAATGTAGTAAGAGTTTCGAATAACCTCAAAGTGATGCTGACAGTCATTTAGTAAGAGTTGCTAATGAACTCAATTCAATGCTACAGTGATGTCGTGAGAATTGCTGATAAACTCAAAAGGATGCAAACAGTAATGTAGTGATAGTTGCTAATCAACTCAGTGATGCTTACAGTA
Source organism: Aulostomus chinensis (assembly GCF_037954235.1). Classification (NCBI taxonomy): domain Eukaryota; kingdom Metazoa; phylum Chordata; class Actinopteri; order Syngnathiformes; family Aulostomidae; genus Aulostomus; species Aulostomus chinensis. Next base: position 50,105,795 of record NC_141320.1, on the reverse strand, counting down.
ATGTAGTAAGTGTTTCGAATAACCTCAAAGTGATGCTGACAGTCATGTAGTAAGACTTGCTACGAACCTCAAAATAATGTGACAGTGATGTCAGAAGAATTGCTAATGATCTCAAAATGATGCGACAGTGATTTAGTAAGAATTGCGAATGAACTCAAAATGATGCTAACAGTAATGGAGTGAACGTTTCGAATAACCTCAAAGTGATGCTGACAGTCATGTACTAAGAGTTCCTACGAACCTCAAAATAATGCGACAGTAATGTAGTTAAAGTTGCAACGAACCTAAAAATAAATACGACAGTGATGTCGGAAGAATTGCTAATGAACTCAAGATGATGCTAACAGTCATGTAGTGATAGTTGCGAAGAAACTCAGTGATGCTTACAGTAATGTAGTAAGTGTTTCGAACAACCTCAAAGTGATGCTGACAGTCATGTAGTAAGAGTTGCTAATGAACTCAATTCAATGCTACAGTGATGTCGTGAGAATTGCTCCTAAACTCAAAATGATGCTAACAGTAATGTAGTGATAGTTGCGAATAAACTCAAAGTGATGCTGACAGTAATGTAGTAAGAGTTTCTACCAACCTCAAAATAATGCGACAGTGATGTCAGAAGAATTGCTAATGATCTCAAAATGATGCGACAGTGATTTAGTAAGAATTGCTAATGAACTCAAAATGATGCTAACAGTAATGGAGTGAACGTTTCGAATAACCTCAAAGTGATGCTGACAGTCATGTACTAAGAGTTGCTACGAACCTCAAAATAATGTGACAGTGATGTCAGAAGAATTGCTAATGATCTCAAAATGATGCAACAGTGGTGTAGTAAGAATTGGTAATGAACTAAAAATGATGCTAAAAGTAATGGAGTGAAACTTTCGAATAACCTCAAAGTGATGCTTACAGTCATGTAGTAAGTGTTGCTACGAACCTCAAAATAATGCGATAGTAATGTCGTAAAAGTTGCTACGAACCTAAAAATATTGCGACAGTGATGTAGTAAAAGTTGCTACGAAACTCAAAATATTGCGACAGTGATGTCGAAAGAATTGCTAATGAACTCAAAATATGCTAACAGTAATGTAGTGATAGTTGCGAATCAACTCAGTGATGCTTACAGTAATGTAGTAATTGTTGCTACGAACCTCAAAATAATGCGACAGTAATGTCGGAAGAATTGCTAATGAACTCAAAATGATGCTAAAAGTAATGCAGTGAAACTTTCAAATAACCTCAAAGTGATGCTTACAGTCATGTAGTAAGTGTTGCTACGAACCTCAAAATAATGCGACAGTAAAATAGTAAAAGTTGCTACGAACCTCAGAATATTGTGACAGTGATGTCGGAAGAATTGCTAATGAACTCAAAATGATGCTAACAGTAATGTAGTGATAGTTGCTAATCAACTTAGTCATGCTTACAGTAATGTCGTAAGTGTTTCGAATAACTTCAAAGTGATGCTGACAGTAATGTAGTAAAAGTTGCTACGAACCTCAAAATACTGCGACAGTGATGTCAGAAGAATTGCTAATGAACTCAAGATGATGCTAACAGTCATGTAGTGATAGTTGCGAAGAAACTCAGTGATGCTTACAGTAATGTAGTAAGTGTTTCGAACAACCTCAAAGTGATGCTGACAGTCATTTAGTAAGAGTTGCTAATGAACTCAATTCAATGCTACAGTGATGTCGTGAGAATTGCTCCTAAACTCAAAATGATGCTAACAGTAATGTAGTGATAGTTGCGAATAAACTCAAAGTGATGCTGACAGTAATGTAGTAAGAGTAGCTACCAACCTCAAAATAATGCGACAGTGATGTCAGAAGAATTGCTAATGATCTCAAAATGATGCGACAGTGATTTAGTAAGAATTGCTAATGAACTCAAAATGATGCTAACAGTAATGGAGTGAACGTTTCGAATAACCTCAAAGTGATGCTGACAGTCATGTACTAAGAGTTGCTACGAACCTCAAAATAATGTGACAGTGATGTCAGAAGAATTGCTAATGATCTCAAAATGATGCGACAGTGATTTAGTAAGAATTGCGAATGAACTCAAAATGATGCTAACAGTAATGGAGTGAACGTTTCGAATAACCTCAAAGTGATGCTGACAGTCATGTACTAAGAGTTCCTATGAACCTCAAAATAATGCGACAGTAATGTAGTTAAAGTTGCTACGAACCTAAAAATAAATACGACAGTGATGTCGGAAGAATTGCTAATGAACTCAAGATGATGCTAACAGTCATGTAGTGATAGTTGCGAAGAAACTCAGTGATGCTTACAGTAATGTAGTAAGAGTTGCTAATGAACTCAATTCAATGCGACAGTGATGTAGTAAGAATTGCTAATGAACTCAAAATGATGCTAACAGTAATGCAGTGAAACTTTCAAATAACCTCAAAGTGATGCTTACAGTCATGTAGTAAGTGTTGCTACGAACCTCAAAATAATGCGACAGTGATGTCGGAAGAATTGCTAATGAACTCAAAATGATGCTAACAGTAATGTAGTGATAGTTGCTAATCAACTCAGTGATGCTTACAGTAATGTAGGAAGAGTTTCGAACAACCTCAAAGTGATGCTGACAGTCATTTAGTAAGAGTTGCTAATGAACTCAATTCAATGCTACAGTGATGTCGTGAGAATTGCTGATAAACTCAAAAGGATGCAACAATAATGTAGTGACAGTTGCTAATGAACTCAAAGTGATGATGACAGTAATGTAGTAAGAGTTGCCAGGAAACTTAAAATAATGCAACAATAATGTAGTAAGAGTTGCTATGAACCTCAAAATAATGTGACACTGATGTCAGAAGAATTGCTAATGATCTCAAAATGTTGCGACAGTGATTTAGTAAGAATTGCTAATGAACTCAAAATGATGCTAACAGTAATGGAGTGAACGTTTCGAATGACCTCAAAGTGATGCTGACAGTCATGTACTAAGAGTTGCTCCGAACCTCAAAATAATGCGACAGTAATGTAGTTAAAGTTGCTACGAACCTAAAAATAAATACGACAGTGATGTCAGAAGAAATGCTAATGAACTCAAGATGATGCAAACAGTAATGTAGTGATAGTTGCGAAGAAACTCAGTGATGCTAACAGTAATGTAGTAAGAGTTTCGAACAACCTCAAAGTGATGCTGACAGTCATTTAGTAAGAGTTGCTAATGAACTCAATTCAATGCTACAGTGATGTCGTGAGAATTGCTCCTAAACTCAAAATGATGCTAACAGTAATGTAGTGATAGTTGCTAATAAACTCAAAGTTATGCTGACAGTAATGTAGTAAGAGTTGCTACGAACCTTAAAATAATGCAAAAATAATGTCGTATGAGTTGCTACGAACCTCAAAATAATGTGACAGTGATGTCAGAAGAATTGCAAATGATCTCAAAATGATGCGACAGTGATTTAGTAAGAATTGCTAATGAACTCAAAATGATGCTAACAGTAATGGAGTAAACGTTTCGAATAACCTCAAAGTGATGCTTACAGTCATGTAGAAAGTGTTGCTACAAACCTCAAAATAATGCGACAGTAATGTAGTAAAAGTTGCTACGAACCTCAAAATATTGCGACAGTGATGTCGGAAGAATTGCTAATGAACTCAAAATGATGCTAACAGTAACGTAGTGATAGTTGCTAATCAAGTCAGTCATGCTTACAGTAATGTAGTAAGTGTTTCGAACAACCTCAAAGTGATGCTGACAGTCATTTCGTCAGAGTTGCTAATGAACTCAATTCAATGCTACAGTGATGTCGTGAGAATTGCTCATAAACTCAAAATGATGCTAACAGTAATGTAGTGATAGTTGCTAATAAACTCAAAGTAATGCTGACAGTAATGTTTTAAGAGTTGCTACGAACCTTTAAATAAAGAAACAGTAATGTAGTTAGAGTTGCTACGAACCTCAATATAATGCGACAGTGATTTCAGAAGAATTGCTAATGAACTCAAGATGATGCTAACAGTAATGTAGTGGTAGTTGCTAATCAAGTCAGTGATGCTTACAGTAATGTAGTAAGAGTTTCGAACAACCTCAAAGTGATGCTGACAGTCATGTAGTAAGAGTTGCTACGAACCTTAAAATAATGGGACAGTGATGTCGGATGTATTGCTAATAAACTCAAAATGATGCTAACAGTAATGTAGTGATAGTTGCTAAGAAACTCAGTGATGCTTACAGTAATGTAGTCAGAGTTTCGAACAACCTCAAAGTGATGCTGACAGTCATTTAGTCAGATTTGGTAATGAACTCAATTCAATGCTCCAGTGATGGCGTGAGAATTGCTCATAAACTCAAAATGATGCTAACAGTAATGTAGTGATAGTTGCTAATAAACTCAAAGTAATGCTGACAGTAATGTAGTAAGAGTTGCTACGAACCTTTAAATAAAGCAACAGTAATGTAGTTAGAGTTGCTACGAACCTCAAAATAATGTGACAGTCATGTCAGAAGAATTGCTAATGATCTCAAAATGATGCGACAGTGATGTAGTAAGAATTGCTAATGAACTCAAAATGATGCTAACAGTAATGTAGTGATACTTGCTAATCAACTCAGTGATGCTGACAGTAATGTAGTTAGTGTTTCGAATAACCTCAAAGTGATGCTGACAGTCATGTAGTGATAGTTGATAAGAAACTCAGTGATGCTTACAGTAATGTAGTAAGAGTTTCGAACAACCTCAAAGTCATGCTGACAGTCATTTAGTCAGATTTGGTAATGAACTCAATTCAATGCTCCAGTGATGTCGTGAGAATTGCTCATAAACTCAAAATGATGCTAACAGTAATGTAGTGATAGTTGCTATAAAAATCAAAGTGATGCTGACAGTAATGTAGTAAGAGTTGCTAAGAAACTTAAAATAATGCAACAATAATGTAGTAAGAGTTGCTACGAACCTCAAAATAATGTGACAGTGATGTCGGAAGAATTGCTAATGATCTCAAAATGATGCGACAGTGATTTAGTAAGAATTGCTAATAAACTCAAAATGATGCTCACAGTAATGGAGTGAACGTTTCGAAAAACCTTAAAGTGATGCTGACAGTCATGTAGCAAGAGTTGCTACGAACCTCAAAATAATGCGACAGTAATGTAGTAAAAGTTGGTAAGAACCTCAAAATATTGCGACAGTGATGTCGGAAGAATTGCTAATGAACTCAAGATGATGCTAACAGTAATGGAGTGATAGTTGCTAATAAACTCAGTGATGCTTACAGTAATGTAGTAAGAGTTTCGAACAACCTCAAAGTGATGCTGACAGTCATTTAGTAAGAGTTGCTAATGAACTCAATTCAATGCTACAGTGATTTAGTAAGAATTGCTAATGAACTCAAAATGATGCTAACAGTAATGGAGTGAACGTTTTGAATAACCTCAAAATAATGCGACAGTAATGTAGTAAAAGTTGCTACGAACCTTAAAATAATGCAACAATAATGTAGTAAGAGTTGCTACGAACCTCAAAATATTGCGACAGTGATGTCGGAAGAATTGCTAATGAACTCAAACTGATGCTAACAGTAATGTAGTGATAGTTGCTAAGAAACTCAGTGATGCTTACAGTAATGTAGTAAGAGTTTCGAACAACCTCAAAGTGATGCTGACAGTCATTTAGTAAGAGTTGCTAATGAACTCAATTTAATGCTACAGTGATGTCGTGAGAATTGCTCAACAACTCAAAATGATGCTAACAGTAATGTAGTGATAGTTGCTAATAAATTCAAAGTGATGCTGACAGTAATGTAGTAGGAGTTGCTACGAACCTTAAAATAATGCAACAATAATGTAGTAAGAGTTGCTACGAACCTCAAAATAATGTGACAGTTATGTCAGAAGAATTGCTAATGATCTCAAAATGTTGCGACAGTGATGTAGTAAGAATTGCTAATGAACTCAAAATGATGCTAACAGTAATGCAGTGAAACTTTCAAATAACCTCAAAGTGATGCTTACAGTCATGTAGTAAGTGTTGCTACGAACCTCAAAATAATGCGACAGTAATGTCGTAAAAGTTGCTACGAACCTCAAAATATTGCGACAGTGATGTCGGAAGAATTGCTAATGAACTCAAAATGATGCTAACAGTAATGTAGTGATAGTTGCTAAGAAACTCAGTCATGCTTACAGTAATGTAGTAAGTGTTTTGAAAAACCTCAAAGTGATGCTGACAGTCATGTAGTAAGAGTTGCTACGAACCTCAAAATAATGCGAAAGTAATGTAGTAAAAGTTGCTACGAACCTCAAAATATTGCGACAGTGATGTCGGAAGAATTGCTAATGAACTCAAGATGATGCTAACATTAATGTAGTGGTAGTTGCTAATCAAGTCAGTGATGCTTACAGTAATGTAGTAAGAGTTGCTACGAACCTCAAAATAATGCGACAGTTATGTCAGAAGAATTGCTAAAGATCTTAAAATGATGCGACAGTGATGTAGTAAGAATTGCTCATGAACTTAAAATGATGCTAACAGTAATGTAGTGATAGTTGCTAATCAAGTCAGTGATGCTTACAGTAATGTAGTAAGTGTTTCGAATAACCTCTAAGTGATGCTGACAGTCATGAAGTAAGAGTTGCTACGAACCTCAAAATAATGCAACAGTAATATAGTAAAAGTTGGTCCGAACCTCAAAATATTGCGACAGTGATGTCGGAAGAATTGCTAATGAACTTAAAATGATGCTAACAGTAATGTCGTGATAGTTGCTAATCAACTCAGTGATGCTTACAGTAATGTAGTAAGTGTTTCGAATAACCTCAAAGTGATGGTGACAGTCATGTAGGAAGAGTTGCTACGAACCTCAAAATAATGCGACAGTGATGTCAGAAGAATTGCTGATGATCTCAAAATGATGCGACAGTGATGTCGGAAGAATTGCTAATGAACTCAAGATGATGCTAACAGTAATGGAGTGAAACTTTCGAATAACCTCAAAGTGATACTGACAGTCATGTAGTAAGTGTTGCTACGAACCTCAAAATAATGCGACAGTAGTGTAGTAAAAGTTGCTACGAACCTCAAAATATTGCGACAGTGATGTCGGAAGAATTGCTCAACAACTCAAAATGATGCTAACAATAATGTAGTGATAGTTGCTAATAAACTCAAAGTGATGCTGACAGTAATGTAGTAGGAGTTGCTACGAACCTTAAAATAATGCAATAGTAATGTAGCAAGAGTTGCTACGAACCTCAAAATATTGCGACAGTGATGTAGGAAGAATTGCTAATGAACTTAAAATGATGCTAACAGTAATGTAGTGATAGTTGCTAATCAACTCAGTGATGCTTACAGTAATGTAGTAAGTGTTTTGAATAACCTCAAAGTGATGGTGACAGTCATTAGGAAGAGTTGCTAAGAACCTCAAAATAATGTGACAGTGATGTCAGAAGATTTGCTAATGATCTCAAAATGATGCGACAGTGATTTAGTAAGAATTGCTAATGAACTCAAAATGATGCTAACAGTAATGGAGTGAACGTTTCGAATAACCTCAAAGTGATGCTTACAGTCATGTAGGAAGTGTTGCTACGAACCTCAAAATAATGCGACAGTAATGTAGTAAAAGTTGCTACGAACCTCAAAATACTGCGACAGTGATGTCGGAAGAATTGCTAATGAACTCAAAATGATGCTAACAGTAATGTAGTGATAGTTGCTAATCAACTCAGTGATGCTTACAGTAATGTAGTAAGTGTTTCGAATAACCTCAAAGTGATGCTGACAGTCATGTACTAAGAGTTGCTATGAACCTCAAAATAATGTGACAGTTATGTCATAAGAATTGCTAATGATCTCAAAATGTTGCGACAGTGATGTAGTAAGAATTGCTAATGAACTCAAAATGATGCTAACAGTAATGCAGTGAAACTTTCAAATAACCTCAAAGTGATGCTTACAGTCATGTAGTAAGTGTTGCTACGAACCTCAAAATAATGCGACAGTAATGTCGTAAAAGTTGCTACGAACCTCAGAATATTGCGACAGTGATGTCGGAAGAATTGCTAATGAACTCAAAATGATGCTAACAGTAATGTAGTGATAGTTGCTAAGAAACTCAGTCATGCTTACAGTAATGTAGTAAGTGTTTTGAATAACCTCAAAGTGATGCTGACAGTCATGTAGTAAGAGTTGGTACGAACCTCAAAATAATGCGAAAGTAATGTAGTAAAAGTTGCTACGAACCTCATAATATTGCGACAGTGATGTCGGAAGAATTGCTAATGAACTCAAGATGATGCTAACAGTAATGTAGTGGTAGTTGCTAATCAAGTCAGTGATGCTTACAGTAATGTAGTAAGAGTTGCTACGAACCTCAAAATAATGCGACAGTTATGTCAGAAGAATTGCTAAAGATCTTAAAATGATGCGACAGTGATGTAGTAAGAATTGCTCATGAACTTAAAATGATGCTAACAGTAATGTCGTGATAGTTGCTAATCAACTCAGTGATGCTTACAGTAATGTAGTAAGTGTTTCGAATAACCTCAAAGTGATGGTGACAGTCATGTAGGAAGAGTTGCTACGAACCTCAAAATAATGCGACAGTGATGAAAGAAGAATTGCTGATGATCTCAAAATGATGCGACAGTGATGTCGGAAGAATTGCTAATGAACTCAAGATGATGCTAACAGTAATGGAGTGAAACTTTCGAATAACCTCAAAGTGATACTGACAGTCATGTAGTAAGTGTTGCTACGAACTTCAAAATAATGCGACAGTAGTGTAGTAAAAGTTGCTACGAACCTCAAAATATTGCGACAGTGATGTCGGAAGAATTGCTCAACAACTCAAAATGATGCTCACAATAATGGAGTGATAGTTGCTAATAAACTCAAAGTGATGCTGACAGTAATGTAGTAGGAGTTGCTACGAACCTTAAAATAATGCAATAGTAATGTAGCAAGAGTTGCTACGAACCTCAAAATATTGCGACAGTGATGTAGGAAGAAATGCTAATGAACTCAAAATGATGCTAACAGTAATGTAGTGATAGTTGCTAATCAACTCAGTGATGCTTACAGTAATGTAGTAAGTGTTTCGAATAACCTCAAAGTGATGGTGACAGTCATGTAGGAAGAGTTGCTACGAACCTCAAAATAATGCGACAGTGATGTCGGAAGAATTGCTAATGATCTCAAAATGTTGCGACAGTGATTTAGTAAGAATTGCTGATGAACTGAAAATGATGCTAACAGTAATGCAGTGAAACTTTCAAATAACCTCAAAGTGATGCTTACAGTCATGTAGTAAGTGTTGCTACGAACCTCAAAATATTGCGACAGTGATGTCGGAAGAATTGCTAATGAACTCAAAATGATGCTAACAGTAATGTAGTGATAGTTGCTTAGAAACTCAGTCATGCTTACAGTAATGGAGTAAGTGTTTTGAATAACCTCAAAGTGATGCTGACAGTCATGTAGTAAGAGTTGCTACGAACCTCAAAATAATGCGAAAGTAATGTAGTAAAAGTTGCTACGAACCTCAAAATATTGCGACAGTGATGTCGGAAGAATTGCTAATGAACTCAAGATGATGCTAACAGTAATGTAGTGGTAGTTGCTAATCAAGTCAGTGATGCTTACAGTAATGTAGTAAGAGTTGCTACGAACCTCAAAATATTGCGACAGTAATGTCGGAAGAATTGCTAATGATCTCAAAATGATGTGACAGTGATGTAGTAAGAATTGCTAATGCACTCAAAATGATGCTAACAGTAATGGAGTGAAACTTTCGAATAACCTCAAAATGATGCTGACAGTCATGTAGTAAGTGTTGCTAAGAACCTCAAAAGAATGCGACAGTAATGTAGTAAACGTTGCTACGAACCTGAAAATATTGCGACAGTGATGTCGGAAGAATTGCTCATGAACTCAAAATGATGCTAACAGTAATGTAGTGATACTTGCTAATCAACTCAGTGATGCTTACAGTAATGTAGTTAGTGTTTCGAATAATCTCAAAGTGATGCTGACAGTCATGTAGAAAGAGTTGCTACGAACCTCAAAATATTGCGACAGTGATGTAGGAAGAATTGCTAATGAACTCAAGATGATGCTAAAAGTAATGTAGTGATAGTTGCTAAGAAACTCAGTGATGCTTACAGTAATGTAGTAAGAGTTTCGAACAACCTCAAAGTGATGCTGACAGTCATTTAGTAAGAGTTGCTAATGAACTCAATTCAATGCTACAGTGATGTTGTGAGAATTGCTGATAAACTCAAAATGATGCAAACAGTAATGTAGTGATAGTTGCTAATAAACTCAAAGTGATGCTGAAAGTAATGTAGTAAGAGTTGCTATGAACCTTAAAATAATGCAACAATAATGCAGTAAGAGTTGCTACGAACCTCAAAATAATGTGACAGTGATGTCAGAAGAATTGCTAATGATCTCAAAATGATGCGACAGTGATTTAGTAAGAATTGCTAATGAACTCAAAATGATGCTAACAGTAATGGAGTGAACGTTTCGAATAACCTCAAAGTGATGCTGACAGTCATGTACTAAGAGTTGCTACGAACCTCAAAATAATGTGACAGTGATGTCAGAAGAATTGCTAATGATCTCAAAATGATGCTAACAGTAATGGAGTGAATGTTTTGAATAACCTCAAAGTGATGCTGACAGTCATGTAGTAAGAGTTGCTAATGAACTCAATTTAATGCTACAGTGATGTCGTGAGAATTGCTCAACAACTCAAAATGATGCTAACAGTAATGTAGTGATAGTTGCTAATAAACTCAAAGTGACGCTGACAGTAATGTAGTAGGAGTTGCTACGAACCTTAAAATAATGCAACAGTAATGTACTAAGAGTTGCTACGAACCTCAAAATAATGTGACAGTTATGTCAGAAGAATTGCTAATGATCTCAAAATGTTGCGACAGTGATGAGGTAAGAATTGCTAATGAACTCAAAATGATGCTAACAGTCATGCAGTGAAACTTTCAAATAACCTCAAAGTGATGCTTACAGTCATGTAGTAAGTGTTGCTACGAACCTCAAAATAATGCGACAGTAATGTAGTAAAAGTTGCTACGAACCTCAAAATATTGCGACAGTGATGTCGGAAGAACTGCTAATGAACTTAAAATGATGCTAACAGTAATGTCGTGATAGTTGCTAATCAACTCAGTGATGCTTACAGTAATGTAGTAACAGTTTCGAATAACCTCAAAGTGATGGTGACAGTCATGTAGGAAGAGTTGCTACGAACCTCAAAATAATGCGACAGTAATGTCGGAAGAATTGCTGATGATCTCAAAATGATGCGACAGTGTTGTCGGAAGAATTGCTAATGAACTCAAGATGATGCTAACAGTAATGGAGTGAAACTTTCGAATAACCTCAAAGTGATGCTGACAGTCATGTAGTAAGTGTTGCTATGAACCTCAAAATAATGCGACAGTAGTGTAGTAAAAGTTGCTACGAACCTCAAAATATTGCGACAGTGATGTCGGAAGAATTGCTAATGAACTCAAAATGATGCTAACAGTAATGTAGTGATAGTTGCTAAGAAACTCAGTCATGCTTACAGTAATGTAGTAAGAGTTTCGAACAACCTCAAAGTGATGCTGACAGTCATTTAGTAAGAGTTGCTACGAACCTCAAAATAATGCGAAAGTAATGTAGTAAAAGTTGCTACGAACCTCAAAATATTGCGACAGTGATGTCGGAAGAATTGCTAATGAACTCAAGATGATGCTAACAGTAATGTAGTGGTAGTTGCTAATCAAGTCAGTGATGCTTACAGTAATGTAGTAAGAGTTGCTACGAACCTCAAAATAATAACGACAGTGATGTCAGAAGAATTGCTAAAGATCTTAAAATGATGCGACAGTGATGTATTAAGAATTGCTCTTGAACTTAAAATGATGCTAACAGTAATGTAGTGATAGTTGCTAATCAAGTCAGTGATGCTTACAGTAATGTAGTAAGTGTTTCGAATAACCTCTAAGTGATGCTGACAGTCATGTAGTAAGAGTTGCTACGAACCTCAAAATAATGCGACAGTAATATAGTAAAAGTTGCTACGAACCTCAAAATATTGCGACAGTGATGTCAAAAGAATTGCTAATGAACTTAAAATGATGCTAACAGTAATGTAGTGATAGTTGCTAATCAACTCAGTGATGCTTACAGTAATGTAGTAAGTGTTTTGAATAACCTCAAAGTGATGCTGACAGTCATGTAGTAAGAGTTGCTACGAACCTCAAAATAATGCGAAAGTAATGTAGTAAAAGTTGCTACGAACCTCAAAATATTGCGACAGTGATGTCGGAAGAATTGCTAATGAACTCAAGATGATGCTAACAGTAATGTAGTGGTAGTTGCTAATCAAGTCAGTGATGCTTACAGTAATGTAGTAAGAGTTGCTACGAACCTCAAAATATTGCGACAGTAATGTCGGAAGAATTGCTAATGATCTCAAAATGATGTGACAGTGATGTAGTAAGAATTGCTAATGCACTCAAAATGATGCTAACAGTAATGGAGTGAAACTTTCGAATAACCTCAAAGTGATGCTGACAGTCATGTAGTAAGTGTTGCAAAGAACCTCAAAAGAATGCGACAGTAATGTAGTAAACGTTGCTACGAACCTGAAAATATTGCGACAGTGATGTCGGAAGAATTGCTAATGAACTCAAAATGATGCTAACAGTAATGTAGTGATACTTGCTAATCAACTCAGTGATGCTGACAGTAATGTAGTTAGTGTTTCGAATAATCTCAAAGTGATGCTGACAGTCATGTAGTAAGAGTTGCTACGAACCTCAAAATATTGCGACAGTGATGTCGGAAGAATTGCTAATGATCTCAAAATGATGTGACAGTGATGTAGTAAGAATTGCTAATGAACTCAAAATGATGCCAACAGTAATGGAGTGAAACTTTCGAATAACCTCAAAGTGATGCTTACAGTCATGTAGGAAGTGTTGCTACGAACCTCAAAATAATGCGACAGTTATGTAGTAAAAGTTGCTACAAACCTCAAAATATTGCGACAGTGATGTCGGAAGAATTTCTCATGAACTTAAAATGATGCTAACAGTAATGTAGTGGTAGTTGCTAATCAAGTCAGTGATGCTTACAGTAATGTAGTAAGTGTTTCGAAAAACCTCAAAGTGATGCTGACAGTCATGTAGTAAGAGTTGCTACGAACCTCAAAATAATGTGACAGTGATGTCAGAAGAATTGCTAATGATCTCAAAATGATGCGACAGTGATTTAGTAAGAATTGCAAATGAACTCAAAATGATGCTAACAGTAATGGAGTGAACGTTTCGAATAACCTCAAAGTGATGCTGACAGTCATGTACTAAGAGTTGCTACGAACCTCAAAGTAATGCGACAGTAATGTAGTAAAAGTTGCTACGAACCTCAAAATATTGCGACAGTGATGTCGGAAGAATTGCTCATGAACTCAAAATCATGCTAACAGTAATGTAGTGATAGTTGCTCATCAACTCAGTGATGTTTACAGTAATGTAGTAAGTGTTTCGAATAACCTCAAAGTGATGCTGACAGTCATGTAGTAAGAGTTGCTACGAACCTCAATATAATGCGACAGTAATGTAGTAAAAATTGCTCCGAACCTCAAAATATTGCGACAGTGATGTCGGAAGAATTGCTAATGAACTCAAGATGATGCGAACAATAATGTAGTGATAGTTGCTAATGAACTTAAAATGATGCGAACAGTAATGTAGTGATAGTTGCAATCAAGTCAGTGATGCTTACAGTAATGTAGTAAGAGTTTCGAACAACCTCAAAGTGATGCTGACAGTCATTTAGTAAGAGTTGCTAATGAACTCAATTTAATGCTACAGTGATGTCGTGAGAATTGCTCAACAACTCAAAATGATGCTAACAGTAATGTAGTGTTAGTTGCAAATAAACTCAAAGTGATGCTGACAGTAATGTAGTAAGAGTTGCTACGAACCTTAAAATAATGCAACAGTAATGTAGTAAGAGTTGCTACGAACCTCAAAATATTGCGACAGTGATGTCGGAAGAATTGCTAATGAACTCAAGCTGATGCTAACAGTAATGTAGTGATAGTTGCTTAGAAACTCAGTGATGCTTACAGTAATGTAGTCAGAGTTTCGAACAACCTCAAAGTGATACTGACAGTCATTTAGTAAGAGTTGCTAATGAACTCAATTTAATGCTACAGTGATGTCGTGAGAATTGCTCAACAACTCAAAATGATGCTTACAGTAATGTAGTGATAGTTGCTAATAAACTCAAAGTGATGCCGACAGTAATGTAGTAAGAGTTGCTACGAACCTCAAAATAATGTGACAGTGATGTCAGAAGAATTGCTAATGATCTCAAAATGATGCTAACAGTCATGGAGTGAACGTTTCGAATAACCCAAAAGTGATGCTGAAACTCATGTTCTAAGAGTTGCTACGAACCTCAAAATATTGCGACAGTGATGTCGGAAGAATTGCTAATGAACTCAAGATGATGCTAACAGTAATGTAGTGAGAGTTGCTAATCAACTCAGTGATGCTTACAGTAATGTAGTAAGAGTTTCGAACAACCTCAAAGTGATGCTGACAGTCATTTAGTGAGAGTTGCTAATGAACTCAATTTAATGCTACAGTGATGTCGTGAGAATTGCTCAACAACTCAAAATGATGCTAACAGTAATGTAGTAAGAGTTGCTACGAACCTTAAAATAATGCAACAGTAATGTAGTAAGAGTTGCTACGAACCTCAAAATATTGCGACAGTGATGTCGGAAGAATTGCTAATGAACTCAAGATGATGCTAACAGTAATGTAGTGATAGTTGCTAAGAAACTCAGTGATGCTGACAGTAATGTAGTCAGAGTTTCGAACAACCTCAAAGTGATACTGACGGTCATTTAGTAAGAGTTGCTAATGAACTCAATTTAATGCTCCAGTGATGTCGTGAGAATTGCTCAACAACTCAAAATGATGCTGACAGTAATGTAGTGATAGTTGCTAATAAACTCAAAGTGATGCCGACAGTAATGTAGTAAGAGTTGCAACGAACCTTAAAATAATGCAACAGAAATGTAGTAAGAGTTGCTACGAACCTCAAAATATTGCAAATGTGATGTCGGAGGAATTGCTAATAATCACAAACTGATGCGACAGTGATGTAGTAAGAATTGCTAATGAACTCAAAATGATGCTACAGTAATGGAGTCAAACTTTCGAATAACCTCAAAGTGATGCTTACAGTCATGTAGTAAGTGTTGCTACGAATCTCAAAATAATGCGACAGTAATGTAGTAAAAGTTGCTACGAACCTCAAAGTATTGCGACAGTGATGTCGGAAGAATTGCTAATGAACTCAAAATGATGCGAACAGTAATGTAGTGATAGTTGCTAATCAACTCAGTGATGCTTACAGTAATGTAGTAAGTGTTTCGAATAACCTCAAAGTGATGCTGACAGTCATTTAGTAAGAGTTGCTAATGAACTCAATTCAATGCTACAGTGATGTCGTGAGAATGGCTCATAAACTCAAAATGATGCTAACAGTAATGTAGTGATAGTTGCGAATAAACTCAAAGTGATGCTGACAGTCATGTACTAAGAGTTGCTACGAACCTCAAAATAATGCGACAGTAATGTAGTAAAAGTTGGTACGAACCTCAAAATATTGCGACAGTGATGTCGGAAGAATTGCTAATGATCTCAAAATGATGCGACAGTGATGTAGTAAGAATTGCTAATGAACTCAAAATGATGCTAACAGTAATGGAGTGAAACTTTCAAATAACCTCAAAGTGATGCTTACAGTCATGTAGTAAGTGTTGCTACGAACCTAAAAAATAATGCGACAGTAATGTAGTAAAAGTTGCTACGAACCTCAAAATATTGCGACAGTGATGTCGGAAGAAATGCAAATGAACTCAAAATGATGCTAACAGTAATGTAGTGATAGTTGCTAATCAAGTCAGTGATGCTTACAGTAATGTAGGAAGAGTTTCGAATAACCTCAAAGTGATGCTGACAGTAATGTAGTAAGAGTTGCTACGAACCTCAATATAATGCGACAGTAATGTAGTAAAAGTCGCTACGAACCTGAAAATATTGCGACAGTGATGTCAGAAGAATTGCTAAAGATCTCAAAATGATGCGACAGTGATTCAGAAAGAATTGCTCATGAACTCAAAATGATGCTAACAGTAATGGAGTGAACGTTTCGAATAACCTCAAAGTGATGCTGACAGTCTTGTACTAAGAGTTGCTACGAACATCAAAATAATGCGACAGTGATGTCAGAAGAATTGCTAATGATCTCAAAATGATGCGACAGTGATGTAGTAAGAATTGCTAATGAACTCAAAATGATGCTAACAGTAATGGAGTGAAACTTTCGAATAACCTCAAAGTGATGCTTACAGTCATGTAGTAAGTGTTGCGACGAACCTCAAAATAATGCGACAGTAATGTAGTAAAAGTTGCTACGAACCTCAAAATATTGCGACAGTGATGTCGGAAGAATTGCTCATGAACTCAAGATGATGCTAACAGTAATGGAGTGAAACTTTCGAATAACCTCAAAGTGATGCTTACAGTCATGTAGTAAGTGTTGCTACAAACTCAAAATAATGCGAAAGTAATGTAGTAAAAGTTGCTACGAACCTCAAAATATTGCGACAGTGATGTCGGAAGAATTGCTAATGAACTCAAGATGATGCTAACAGTAATGTAGTGATAATTGCTAAGAAACTCAGTGATGCTTACAGTAATGTAGTAAGAGTTTCGAACAACCTCAAAGTGATGCTGACAGTAATGTAG
Source organism: Aulostomus chinensis (assembly GCF_037954235.1). Lineage (NCBI taxonomy): Eukaryota > Metazoa > Chordata > Actinopteri > Syngnathiformes > Aulostomidae > Aulostomus > Aulostomus chinensis. Next base: position 50,088,974 of record NC_141320.1, on the reverse strand, counting down.
TAAGATTTGCTACAAACCTTAAAATAATGCAACAATAATGTAGTAAGAGTTGCTACGAACCTCAAAATATTGCGACAGTGATGTCGGAAGAATTGCTAATGATCTCAAAATGATGCGACAGTGATGTTGTAAGAATTGCTAAAGAACTCAAAATGATGCTAACAGTAATGTAGTGATAGTTGCTAATTAACTCAGTGATGCTTACAGTAATGTAGTAAGTGTTTCGAAAAAACCAAAAAGTGATGCTGTCAGTCATGTAGTAACAGTTGCTTCTAACCTCAAAATGATGCTAACAGTAATGTAGTGATAGTTGCTAAGAAACTCAGTGATGCTTACAGTAATGTAGTAAGTGTTACAAACAACCTCAAAGTGATGCTGACAGTCATGTAGTAAGAGTTGCTACTAACCTCAATTTAATGCTACAGTGATGTCTATGAATTGCTAATAAACTCAAAATGACGCTAACAGTAATGTAGTGATAGTTGCTAATACACTCAAAATGATGCTAAAAGTAATGTAGTGATAGTTGCTAATCAACTCAGTGATGCTGACAGTAATGTAGTAAGAGTTGCTTCGAACCTCAAAATAATGTGAAAGTGATGTCAGAAGAATTGCAAATGATCTCAAAATGATGCGACAGTGATGTAGTAAGAATTGCTAATGAACTCAAAATGATGCTCAAAGTAATGGAGTGAAAGTATCGAATAACCTCAAAGTGATGCTGACAGTCATGTAGTAAGAGTTGCTACAAACCTCAAAATAATGCGACAGTAATGTAAAAGTTGCTATGAACCTCAAAATATTGCGACAGTGATTTTGGAAGAATTGCTAATGAACTCAAAATGATGCTAACAGTAATGTAGTGATAGTTGCTAATCAACTCAGTGATGCTTACAGAAATGTAGTGAGTGTTTCGAATAACCTCAAAGTGATGCTGACAGTCATGTAGTAAGAGTTGCTACGAACCTCAAAATAATGCGACAGTGATGTCGGAAGAATTGCTAATGATCTCAAAATGATGCGACAGTGATGTAGTAAGAATTGCTAATGAACTCAAGATGATGCTAACAGTAATGGAGTGAAACTTTCGAATAACCTCAAAGTGATGCTGACAGTCATGTTGTAAGAGTTGCTCATGAACTCAATTTAATGCTACAGTGATGTCGTGAGAATTGCTCATGAACTCAAAATGATGCTAACAGTAATGTAGTGATAGTTGCTAATAAACTCAAAGTGATGCTGACAGTAATGTAGTAAGAGTTGCTACGAACCTTAAAATAATGCGACAGTGATATCAGAAGAATTGCTAATGATCTCAAAATGATGCTAACAGTAATGTAGCGATAGTTCCTAATCAACTCAGTGATGCTTACAGTAATGTAGTAAGAGTTTCGAACAACCTCAAAGTGATGCTGACAGTCATTTAGTAAGAGTTGCTAATGAACTCAATTTAATGCTACAGTGATGTCTTGAGAATTGCTCATGAACTCAAAATGATGCTAACAGTAATGTAGTGATAGTTGCTAATAAACTCAAAGTGATACTGACAGTAATGTAGTAAGAGTTGCTACGAACCTTAAAATAATGCAACAATAATGTAGTAAGAGTTGCTACGAACCTCAAAATAATGTGACGGTGATGTCAGAAGAATTGCTAATGATCTCAAAATGATGCGACAGTGATTTAGTAAGAATTGCTAATGAAATCAAAATGATGCTAACAGTAATGGAGTGAACGTTTCGAATAACCTCAAAGTGATGCTGACAGTCATGTACCAAGAGTTGCTACGAACCTCAAAATAATGAGAGAGTAATGTAGTAAAAGTTGCTACGAACCTCAAAATATTGCGACAGTGATGTCGGAAGAATTGCTCAACAATTCAAAATGATGCGAAAAGTAATGTAGTGATAGTTGCTAATCAAGTAAGTAATGCTTTCAGTAATGTAGTAAGTGTTTCGAAGAACCTCAAAGTGATGCTGACAGTCATGTAGTAAGAGTTGCTACGAACCTCAAAATACTGCGACAGTGATGTCAGAAGAATTGCTAAAGATCTCAAAATGATGCGACAGTGATGTAGTAAGAATTGCTAATGAACTCAAAATGATGCTAACAGTAATGGAGTGAAACTTTCAAATAACCTCAAAGTGATGCTTACAGTCATGTAGTAAGTGTTGCTACGAACCTCAAAATAATGCGACAGTAATGTAGTAAAAGTTGCTACGAACCTCAAAATATTGCGACAGTGATGTCGGAAGAAATGCAAATGAACTCAAAATGATGCTAACAGTAATGTAGTGATAGTTGCTAATCAAGTCAGTGATGCTTACAGTAATGTAGGAAGAGTTTCGAATAACCTCAAAGTGATGCTGACAGTAATGTAGTAAGAGTTGCTACGAACCTCAATATAATGCGACAGTAATGTAGTAAAAGTCGCTACGAACCTGAAAATATTGCGACAGTGATGTCAGAAGAATTGCTAATGATCTCAAAATGATGCGACAGTGATTCAGAAAGAATTGCTAATGAACTCAAGATGATGCTAACAGTAATGGAGTGAAACTTTCGAATAACCTCAAAGTGATGCTGACAGTCATGTTGTAAGAGTTGCTCATGAACTCAATTTAATGCTACAGTGATGTCGTGAGAATTGCTCATGAACTCAAAATGATGCTAACAGTAATGTAGTGATAGTTGCTAATAAACTCAAAGTGATGCTGACAGTAATGTAGTAAGAGTTGCTACGAACCTTAAAATAATGCGACAGTGATATCAGAAGAATTGCTAATGATCTCAAAATGATGCTAACAGTAATGTAGCGATAGTTCCTAATCAACTCAGTGATGCTTACAGTAATGTAGTAAGAGTTTCGAACAACCTCAAAGTGATGCTGACAGTCATTTAGTAAGAGTTGCTAATGAACTCAATTTAATGCTACAGTGATGTCTTGAGAATTGCTCATGAACTCAAAATGATGCTAACAGTAATGTAGTGATAGTTGCTAATAAACTCAAAGTGATACTGACAGTCATGTAGTAAGAGTTGCTACGAACCTTAAAATAATGCAACAATAATGTAGTAAGAGTTGCTACGAACCTCAAAATAATGCGACAGTGATGTCAGAAGAATTGCTAAAGATCTCAAAATGATGCGACAGTGATGTCAGAAGAATTGCTAATGAACTCAAGATGATGCTAACAGTAATGTAGCGATAGTTGCTCAGAAACTCAGTGATGTTTAAAGTAATGTAGTAAGAGTTTCGAACAACCTCAAAGTGATGCTGACAGTCATTTAGTAAGAGTTGCTAATGAACTCAATTTAATGCTACAGTGAATTCGTGAGAATTGCTCATGAACTAGAAATGATGCTAACAGTAATGTAGTGATAGTTGCTACGAACCTTAAAATAATGCAACAATAATGTAGTAAGAGTTGCTATGAACCTCAAAATATTGCGACAGTGATGTCAGAAGAATTGCAAATGATCTCAAAATGATGCCACAGTAATGTAGTGATAGTTGCTAATCAAGTCAGTGATGCTTACAGTAATGTAGTAAACGTTTCGAACAACCTAAAAGTGATGCTGTCAGTCATGTAGTAACAGTTGCTTCTAACCTCAAAATGATGCTAACAGTAATGTAGTGATAGTTGCTAATAAACTAAGTGATGCTTACAGTAATGTAGTAAGTGTTTCAAAGAACCTCAACGTCATGCTGACAGTCATGTAGTAAGAGTTGCTACGAACCTCAAAATGATGCTAAAAGTAATGTAGTGATAGTTGCTAATGAAATCAAAGTGATGCTGACAGTAATGTAGTAAGAGTTGCTTCGATCCTCAAAGTAATGTGACAGTGATGTCTATGAATTGCTAATCAACTCAAAATGACGCTAACAGTAATGTAGTGATAGTTGCTAATACACTCAAAATGATGCTAAAAGTGATGTAGTGATAGTTGCTAATCAACTCAGTGATGCTTACAGTAATGTAGTAAGTGTTTCGAACAACTTCAAAGTGATGCTGACAGTAATGTAGTAAGAGTTGCTTCGAACCTCAAAATAATGTGAAAGTGATGTCAGAAGAACTGCAAATGATCTCAAAATGATGCGACAGTGATGTAGCAAGAATTGCTAATGAACTCAAAATGATGCTCACAGTAATGGAGTGAAAGTATCGAAAAACCTCAAAGTGATGCTGACAGCCATGTACTAAGAGATGCTACAAACCTCAAAATAATGCGACAGTAATGTAAAAGTTGCTATGAACCTCAAAATATTGCGACAGTGATGTCGGAAGAATTGCTAATGAACTCAAAATGATGCTAACAGTAATGTAGTGATAGTTGCTAATCAACTCAGTGATGCTTACAGTAATGTAGTAAATGTTTCAAACAACCTCAAAGTGATGCTGATAGTCATATAGTAAGACTTGCTACGAACCTCAAAATGATGCTAACAGTAATGTAGTGATAGTTGCTAATAAACTCAAAGTGATGCTGACAGTAATGTAGTAAGAGTTGCGACAAACCTCAAAATATTGCGACAGTGATGTCGGAAGAATTGCTCATGAACTGAAAATGATGCTAACAGTAATGTAGTGATAGTTGCTAATCAACTCAGTGATGCTAACAGTAATGTAGTAAGTGTTTCGAACAACCTCAAAGTGATGCTGACAGTCATGTAGTAAGTGTTGCTACGAACCTCAAAATAATGCGACAGTGATGTCAGAAGAATTGGTCATGATCTAAACCTGATGCGACAGTGATGTCATAAGAATTGCTAATGAACTCAAAATGATGCTAACAGTAATGTAGTGATAGTTGCTAATAAACTCAGTGATGCTTACAGTAATGTAGTAAGAGTTTTGAACAACCTCAAAGTGATGCTTACAGTAATGTAGTTAGAGTTTCGAAGAACCTCAAAGTGATGCTGACATTCATGTAGTAAGTGTTTTGAACAACTTCAAAGTGATCCTGACAGTCATGTAGTAAGAGTTGCTACTAACCTCAATTTAATGCTACAGTGATGTCTTAAGAATTGCTAATTAACTCAAAATGATGCTAACAGTAATGTAGTAAGAGTTGCTACGAACCTTTAAATAATGCACTGGTAATGTTGTAAGAGTTGCAACGAACCTCAAACTAATGCGACAGTGATGTCGGAAGTATTGCTAATGATCTCAAAATGATGCGACAGTGATGTCGTAAGAATTGCTAATGAACTCAAAATGATGCTAACAGTAACGTAATGATAGTTGCCAATAAACTCAGTGATGCTTACAGTAATGTAGTAAGTGTTTGGAACAACCTCAAAGTGATGCTGAAAGTCATGTAGTAAGAGTTGCTACTAACCTCAAAATGATGCTAACCGTAATGTAGTGATAGTTGCAAATGAACTCAAGATGATGTGACAGTGATGTCAGAAGAATTGCTAAAGATCTCAAAATGATGCGACAGTGATTTAGTAAGAATTGCTAATGAATTCAAAATGATGCTAACAGTAATGGAGTGATAGTTGCTAATAAAGTCAAAATGATGCTCACAGTAATGTAGTAAGTGTTTCGAACAACCTCAAAGTGATTATGACAGTCATGTAGTAAGGGTTGCTACGAACCTTAAAATAACGCAACAGTAAAGTAGTAAGAGTTGCTTCGAACCTCAAAATAATGCGACAGTGATGTCAAAAGAATTGTTAATGATCTCAAACTGATGGGACAGTGATGTTGTAAGAATTGCAAATGAACTCAAAATGATGCTAACAGTAATGGAGTGAAAGTTTCGAATAAACTCAAAGTGATGCTGACGGTCATATAGTAAGAGTTTCTACGAACCTCAAAATAATGCTACAGTGATGTCAGAATAATTGCTAAAGATGTCAAAATGATGCTAACAGTAATGTCGTGATAGTTGCTACTAAACTCAAAGTGATGCTGACAGTCATGTAGTAAGAGTTGCTACGAACCTCAAAATAATGCGACATTGATGTCGGAAGAATTGCTAATGATCTCAAAATGATGTGACAGTGATGTAGCAAGAATTGCTAATGATCTCAAAATGATGCTAACAGTAATGGAGTGAAAGTTTCGAAAAACCTCAAAGTGATGCTGACAGTCATGTGGTTTGAGTTGCGAGTAAATTAAAAATGATGCTGACAGTGATGTCGGAAGAATTGCTATTGACCTCAAAACGATGCTAACAGTAACGTAGTGATAGTTACTAATAAACTCAGTGATGCTTACAGTAATGTAGTAAGTGTTTCGAACAACCTCAAATTGATGCTGACAGTCTTGGAGTAATGGTTGCTACGAACCTTAAAATAATGCAACAGTAATGTACTAAGAGTTGATACGAACCTCAAAATAATGCGACAGTGATGTCAGAAGAACTGCTAATGATCTCAAAATAATGCGACAGTGATGTCGTAAGAATTGCTAATGAACTCTAAATGATGCTAACAGTAATGTAGTGATTGTTGCTAATCAACTCAGTGATGCTTACAGTAATGTAGTAAGTGTTTCGAACAACCTCAAAGTGATGCTGACAGTCATGTAGTAAGTGTTTCGAACAACCTCAAAGTGATGCTGACAGTCATGTAGAAAGAGTTGCTACGAACATCAAAATAATGTGACAGTGTTGTCAGAAGAATTGCTAATGATCTCAAAATGATGCGACAGTTATGTAGTAAGAATTGCTCATGAACTCAAAATGATGCTAACAGTAATGTACTGATAGTTGCTATTCAACTCAGTGATGCTAACAGTAATGGAGTGAACGTTTCGAATAACCTCAAAGTGATGCTGAAAGTCATGTAGTAAGAGTTGCTACGAACCTCAAAATAATGCGACAGTGATGTAGTAAGAATTGGTAATGAACTCAAAATGATGCTAACAGTAATGGAGAGAAAGTTTCGAAAAACCTCAAAGTGATGCTGACAGTCATGTGGTTTGAGTTGCGAGTAAATTAAAAATGATCCTGACAGTGATGTCGTAAGAATTGCTATTGACCTCAAAACGATGCTAACAGTAATGTAGTGATAGTTGCTAATAAACTCAGTGATGCTTACAGTAATGTAGTAAGTGTTTTGAACAACCTCAAAGTGATGCTGACAATCATGTAGTAAGAGTTCCTACTAACCTCAAAATAATGCGACAGTGATGTCGTAAGAATTGCTAAAAAACTCAAAATGATGCTAACAGTAATGTAGTGATAGTTGCTAATAAACTCAAAGTGATACTGACAGTAATGAAGTAAGACTTGCTACGAACCTTTAAATAATGCAACAATAATGTAGTAAGAGTTGCTATGAACCTCAAAATAATGCGACAGTAATGTAGTAAAAGTTGCTACGAACCTCAAAATATTGAGACAGTGATGTCGGAAGAATTGCTAATGATCTCAAAATAATGTGACAGTGATGTCAGAAGAATTGCTAAAGATCTCAAAATGATGCGACAGTGATTTAGTAAGAATTGCTAATGAACTCAAAATGATGCTAACAGTAATGGAGTGAAAGTTTCGAATAACCTCAAAGTGATGCTGAAAGTCATGTACTAAGAGTTGCTACGAACCTCAAAATAATGCAAAAATAATGTAGTAAGAGTTGCTACGAACATCAAAATAATGCGAAAGTGATGTCGGAAGAATTGCTAATGATCTCAAAATGATGCTACACTGATGTAGTAAGAATTGCTAATGAACTCAAAATGATGCTAACAACAAAGGAGTGAAAGTTTCGAATAACCTCAAAGTGATGCTGACAGTCATGTAGTTAGAGTTGCTACTAACCTCAATTTAATGCCACAGTGATGTGGTGAGAGTTGATAGTAATTTCAAAATCACGCTAAAGTGATGTAATGAGAGTTGCTACACACCTAAGAAATGATGCTACAGTGATGTAATGAGAGTTGCTACAAACCTAAGAAATGATGCTACAGTGATGTAATGAGAGTTGCTACAAACCTAAGAAATGATGCTACAGTGATGTGGTGAGAGTTGCTACGAATCTCAAAATGATGCTACAGTGATGTTATGACATTTGCTACTAACCTAAGAAATTATGCTGAGTGTTGTGGTGGCAGTTGATAGTAATTTCAAAATCATGCAAAAGCGATGTCATGAGAGTTGCTTCTAACCAAACAAATGATGCTACAGTGATGTGGTGAGAGTTGCTACGAACCTCAAACTGATTCTTCCAGTAATGTCGTGAGAGTTGCTACAAACCTCAAAATGATGATGCAGTGATGTCATGGGAGTTGCTACTAACCTAAGAAATGATGCTACAGTGATGTAGTGAGAGTTGATAGTAATTTCAAAATCACGCTAAAGTGATGTCGTGAGAGTTGCTACGATCCTCAAAATGATGCTCCAGCGATGTGTTGAGAGTTGATAGTAATTTCAATATCACGCGAAAGTAATGTCTTGAGAGTTGCTACTTACCTAAGAAATGATGTTACAGTGATGTGGTGAGAGTTGCTACTTACCTAAGAAATGATGTTACAGTGATGTAGTGAGAGTTGCTATGATCCTCAAAATGATGCAGGGTGACTTTGTGGAAAGTCTTGCACTCCCAACACATTCATTCTCACGAATGCAGTGACAGGTCAGAGCCAAGGGAGCCTCCATGTCCACAGATGTCCACATGGCAGCTGGACTTCCTTTTTCACTCCTTCCCGTTCCTCATGGTACTTTTTGGCCACCGTTTGTTTGATGGTCTGAAAATGACACCCAGAGTAAATCAATACATTGAAATTCAAGATGAAATAAACTGGAGATATCAAGGACTGCTTTAGATCATTTCCACACAAACCTTTCTGGTTGGCAAACATATGAGGCTCAAGGACCTGAACCAGTTCCCTGAACCCTTCCCTCTCAACAGTGCTGAGGGGCTGGCAGTCCTTCAGGATGAAATTCAGCAGAGCCTCATCCAGCATCTGCTTCCTGGAAGCTGGATGGTTAAAGATGAAGGAGAGAAGAAATTAATAGGAATTAATGATCAATGAAGCAACTGTGAGTCAGTTGGAGAGTGGCTGTATACCTGAGTTCATCCTGGTGGATCTGGGACTTCATTCTCATGCCTGGCCCCATCATGCCTCAGCACTGAAGAGGTGCTTTTGTTGAGATGAGACGCTTCTGTCCAACAAATGCCACATTCAACCTGCAGAAAAGAACATGAGTACTCAGCTAAAAGTTCCTTTCTTCATGGTGACTGGTGTTTCTTAGTCTTAGACCACCAGGTTTCCAATGAGGTGTATCGGATACGTTGTTGTGTGCCGCTGAAATCCGTCCAATTCCAGCGTTGTTTCCTCATGAAATATGTTTGCCTTAAAGCTCATTAAAGTGTTGAACCACAATATCGTTCACCATAACTGAGTCAACTTCAAGATAACCTACTTCTACATTCCAGTCCCGGCTGCTCCTGTTCTGCTGCAGTCCAGAAAACAACAACCCGATACAATTGGCGCTCCTTCCCACAGCTCCGGCCCGGATCCGCATGGTTCCGCTGACTGACTGTGAGACGCGCTCCCTCCAGAGTGGCACAGCCCGATGGGGTCCTTATCTGGCACGGGGGCGTAAAACAGGTGCGACTGGAAAGCCTGGTTTATTCTGCGTCGAGGGAACGGGTTGCTCTGCAACTCACCGCCAAGCCGCTAGGGGGTGTGGCTTTGTCTTTGTATTGTTTACGGGGCTCTTGTCGGATTCCTTGGTTTTCTTCCGGTCACAGACAACAATTGTTGGCCATTTGTCAGTCTTTGTAGTGCCGCCAATAATCATTTCTTCGGCTTGGTCCATTTTTTCTTGGAGCTTTCACCACAGAAACTTTGAAAATGGCGGTGTTTTTGTGCTGCAACTGAACCGGAAATGACGTTCTGAGCAAACCAATCACAGTCCTCGGCGATGACGTCACCACGCGTCGACGCGACACGGAGTCAGGATTTTGTTGGGGTTTGCTTCGACGCGACGCAGAAGCATAAATCAGGCTTTAGTGGTTTAGAATCTCACGCCAAACCGGAGAACCAGGGTTTGAATCCGTCACGTGGTCACTGCCGGTCGGCGAGGCTTTGGACGTCACTAAATACGTCATCAATACACGTTTTTCAAACCGAAATCCTGGATCACTCCACTCATCACTACCGCTGCTACCAGGTTAGCGAGTCTGGAGTGGCACAGAGAACAGAGCTTGGACTCTGCTCGTTTTGAAGAAGACGAAGAAGAAAAGAAGCGGGACGTTTTCGAACAACAAGGAAAGAAGGAGAAGTCCGTGAACCCCCGGCCTCGGTCTTTGTCTCCTGGAGGCTGAGTGGCGCCGGTAGAACCTCAACATGTGCGCCGCGCAGTTGCTGCGGGTGTCGGTCCAGGAGCGGATCCTCGCCGCCGCTGAAGACTTCCTGCTGCAGCTGGGAGAAGGAGACTCAGCGGCTGGAGTCCCGGTGCTGAGAGCGCTGCTCACCGAGCGGCTGGCGGCGGCCGCGGAGCAGATCGTGGCTCTGCTGAAGGAAACCGTGGCGGAGTACGAGCGGGAGAACCGCCGGCAGAGGTTGCTGCTCGATGCCGTGCTGAAGCCCCGAGTCAGGCTGGACAGAGCAGGTGAGTCCCCCCACACTGACCAGGAGAACTGAGAGACCGCAGTCCTGCCAGCAAGTGTCTCCGGTCTGGTTGTGTCCGTAATCCGGGTCATTGTGTTCAGACCGTCTGAGCAGGAGTGGAACAACGTAGAAGTGTTTCGTAGTTGACGGCTTTTCGGTGTTGGTGGAGCCTTAAAACCTCACCTGGCTCGGGACACGCTGGGCGCCATCTTGGCTGCCTCCTGACCAACAAGTAGATGGCGCTGTTTGGTTTCCAGGCTGCGTCCTTGCCGCCGTAGTTCTACTGCTTTTTGTATTCATATGGAAGAAAAAAATAAAACTAAGAAACACGGAGAAACATCTCATCGGTTACACGTTACAAATTTTGTCCCAGCCAGAGTTTTCCTCAATTACTGGAAAGGAAAGACACATTTCCTGATTATTATTAATAAACTAATCTTAGACCTTGGCTGACTGCATATTGCTGTGTTTGGGTGGACTGACATGTTTAGCATCGGTACAGGTTCCCTCTGGTTCTAGGGACTGAACTCTCATTCTCCTACAGGGTCTCATTCTAGAAATGAACATTCTGACTAGCAGATGTGATCATGAATGGACAAAACCATTCAGCAGAGGGGACCTATGACCTTTGACCTGGGTGACCCAACGTTGATCCAAGCATCTGAAGCCAGCGTTTCTGTTCCCAGTTTGCTGACTGGTCCTCAGTAGCAGGACGTCTCTGTTCATTGAGTTGATTTCTGTTTCTGTCTGTTGCTCCACTGTTTCAGAGTCAAATGAAGAGATTTCTGATGTTGCTGTTTGTGTCCTGCAGATGTGGAGCAGCTGCTGGTGATTAAAGAAGAGGTTCCCCCTGAGCTGCAGGACCCAGAGCCCCCGCACATTAAAGAGGAGAGGGAGGAGCTCTGGACCAGTGAGGAGGGAGGGCAGCTTCAAGGGCAGGAGGAGGCTGATATCACCACGTTCCCCTTCACTCTGGTCCCTGTGAAGAGTGAAGGGAACGAAGAGAAACCTCAGTTCCCACAGCTTCTTCAGAGTCTAACTGAGGAGAACTTGAAAGAAGAGTCTCTGAGCAGCAGCCCAATTCATCCTCTGAAAACAGAAGCTGATGGAGAAGAGTGTGGAGGACCAGAACCAGAACCAGCCAGCAAGGTAGATCCAGATCCACTTGTACAACCTAAGACTGATGACCAGATGTCAGACTCTTCTGAAGCTGAGACTGAAGTCAGTGAGGATGATTGGGTCAGACCTAATAACACGGCCACCTCTGAGCACAAGGAACCCTTTGGCTCAAGGAGGAATTTGCTTCAGAAACTGAGCCCAGGACAGGAAGTGACTCATTGCAGCTCAAAAGAGCAAAAATTAAAGACTGGAAGAGAATCAGAAATCATCAGGAACGTGACCTCTGGTCCTTCTGAATCTGAGACAGAAGTCAGTGAGGATGAGCGTCCCTTTAGGTGCTCAACATGCAGTAAAGGTTTTAGTTACAGAAGGAGTTTGGATGTACACATGAGAACACACACTGGAGAAAAACCATACCCCTGCTCAGTTTGTGGCACAGGGTTTTCAGAAAATGGATGTCTAAAAAGACACATGAAGAGAACACATACTGGAGAGAAACCATTCCCATGCTCAGTTTGCGGCACAAGATTTTCAGAAAGGGGTTGTCTGAAAAGACACATTAGGAGAGCCCATACTGGAGAGAAACCATTCCCATGCTCAGTTTGCGGCACAAGATTTTCAGAAAGGGGTTGTCTGAATAGACATATGAGAAGACATACTGGAGAGAAACCATTCGGCTGCTCAGTGTGTGGCAAAACATTCTCAGAACAGGGACATCTGAAAAGGCACCTGAACGTGCACACTGGGGAGAAACCATTTCCCTGTGCACTTTGTGGCAAAAGATTCTCACAAAAGGGAAATCTGGGAAAGCACATAAAAACGCACACTGGGGAGAAACCATTCCCCTGTGCATTTTGTTGCAAAAGATTTTCAGAAAAAGGATGTCTGAAAAGACACATGAGGAGAACACACACTTGAGAGACATTTGTCTTGCAAAAGCTTCCCAGATCAGGAAAACATGAAACAACACAACAGAAAAATGTCCTTTGTCCATTCTGTGTTGGTGTGACTCAAACTGAGTAGATAATGCAATTTATCATGGTCGTTCAGACCCAACTTGGAGGTTCTGGTTTAAGAAAGCGTTTTTGAGATAATGCAGCAGGAAATAAACTCAGTTAACCTGACATAATGGAGCCATCATTGGATATGACGGTGAGAGGGCTGATCTTATTTTCTCTGAGGTCACCATGGAAAGATCCACCTGGGACCACTTACTGATCTTTGTATTGACGTATTGATCACTGATCAAACACTGAATTATCTTTGAGTGTCTTCAGACTATCTTACATGAGTGTATGTTATTGTTACGATTGTTTCTCTTCCTGGTTCCTGTCAATACATGTGCAGCTGTCAAGTCTTTAATCACTTGTTGGTGCAGCCTGATAATAAAGAACTACTAAAGTCCAGCCTAGAAGGAACTCATACATGGAGTTTTAGACAACTGTTGGCATTCATCCAGCTTTATTGATAAATATAATTGAGTATCATCTGTGTAACAATGGAAATGTATGGAGTGTTTCCCAGTAATATGACCTAAAGGAAGCATACATAAAGTGAAGAGTATTGGCCCCAGCACTGAACCTTGAGGAACACCGTGTTTAACTTTGGTTTGTATAGAAGATTTATCATTAACGTCTACAAACTGAAATCAACCTGATGAATATGATTGAAACCACTTTAATGTTCCCTGAATGCCAACTGAGAGTTCAAGTCTGTGTAGCAGGATTTGATGGTCAGCTGTGTCACAGGCAGCACTGAGGTCTAACAGGACCAGTACAGACTCAAAGCCATCATCTGATGAATTAAAGGTGTTAGTCATTTCTACAGTGCTGTCTCTGTGCTGGGCTGGGCTCTAAAACCAGACTGAAACCCTCAAATCAACTCTTGTTATGGAGGAAGTCACTCATCTGATTAGCAGCTGCTTTCTCCAGGATTTTAGAGAGGAGGGGAGGTTAGCTATCAGTCCATAGTTGGCTAGAACCTCAGGGTCTAGAGGAGGCTTCTGAAGCAGTGGTTTAATGACAGCTCCCTTCAAGGACTGTGGTTCATATCCTGTTACTACAGACAGAGGAATCAGATTGAATAAAGATAGACAGATAGATAGATTGATACAAAATTAATCCCCAAGGGGAAATTCCACTTCCACACTCAAATGCCTGATACAGCGATCACAACAGTCACAATTATTACAGGTCAATCGTAATAATGGTACACTTCAGAATTAACAGCAGCACATATACATTTGTTGTGTATGTACGCTAAACTTGAACAGTCCGTTGTCCCAATGGAGGCAAGTGAGAGTGAGGCCTGCAGCCAGACTACAAGGTCTGCGCTGCCACCCCGAGGGAGGTGGAGAGGGCAGAGGCAGGGGTCAGGAACACATGGGGGAGGGGAGGATAGTACGCGCCATTTACGTCACCAAGGCAGAAGGAGTTCTCCTGGAGGATAAACAATGGGGCAGCCGATAAGGAAGCTGTGGGTTTGGGCGGAGGAGCACACATTCCAATCCGTCTTCTCTTTCAGTCCAATCCAAATTGTAAAGTTAAATTTCTGGTCTTCAACATCACTCTCCTCTTTGCAGAGCGGCCAACTGCTCCGAGATGGTTTCCATCTTGGGTTTCAGTTCAAGAGTCTGTTGTTGCCCCGCTCTGCCAACCTCAGTCATTGCGTTGTCAATGACTGAGGTTGTGTGAGCTGCACATCACATCAAGTGTTGATGCCCACCAAGGGGTGTCTTTTCAAAAAGAGGAATATTACGCCTCCATTTCACACAGACAAGACGGCAAATTTGGCACATTTTCTGTCTAAAAAGGGCTGGAGAGAGATGGAGGTGAGGGAGGAGAGGAGACAGAGAGGTGGGGAAGAGAAGAGAGAGAGACCAGACATTATGTTTGCTGCTCCATTTTGATTGTTGCTCTCCAGCTTCAGCTCAATAAAAACCTCTTCATCACATCAGTCCCATGTGGAGCTGCGTTGTTCCAACAACACTGAGCTCTCAGCTCATAGCAGTTCTACAATAAAGGTTCCAACACAACGTTCCATTGATCCATGAACAAAGCAGGCAGTGAGACCATGATGATGTCACATCTGTCCACTGTCCAGATGTCAGAGCTGAAAATGATAGGATGCCATGTTCCCTTCAACAACAGTCCAGCAGAAAGCCACCATCAAGACCTGAGGAGGAGCATGGCAGCTCACCACAGTCAGGAACTCCCAGTCACCTCAACAAGGTTTCTGTCCACTCACGTTCAACCAGACCAGCAGATCACCTGCATCCCCACTGCCTCACCACCAGAGGGCAGTAGAATATTAACCATAGAGGCTCCCACTGAGGAATGAACACCACCACCAGCAGACGGCTCTCCCTCCCTGACAGCATTTAAAGGAGATGAATGATGGATCATCAAACTCCACCATTAACTGTTCCTCAGGGCCGCTCCCTCTGCTCTGACTCTCTTTGATTGTTTGTCTTTGTTTTATTCAATCAAGTTGTTCCTCCTCCTCTCTCTTCTTGCTGCTCTACCCCCCCCCCCCCCATGTGATGTCTACTACCTCCTCCTCCTTGATGACACTCATTGTGAAGTCAGGCTGAGGTCTCTTCATCAGCCCTCCTCTGCTTTCTGAACCATAAACAGTTTTTCTGAGTCGCTAAAACCCTGAACTCCATCTTGAACCCAGACTCTCAGAAGCCTGACCACATTTACTGAACTGGTCCCTCTTTGGTGAAACCATCACCACGTTTCTGAAGGCTCTGAATGTCCTGATGCTGATGTCATTCTGCTTCCTCTGACACAGGCAGGTTTGGTCCGTTCTGGCACTGTGACATCAAAGACTAAATTCTGAGATCAAGAAGAACATTTACAAAACATGAACAAAACTTGATGACAGAATTCTTTGTCCTCCTCCATCACCACGATGCCATCGATGGTCCGTTACTGTTGCAGTGCAGTAACATCATGAGTTGTGTCAAACCATCTCTGTCAGCTCTGCGAGTGTCTGGAGTGACGTCTCCAAGGACACTTGCTGCCAGGACTACAGAGTAAACATCAACATCTGTTTGCATCTGGCTTCAACTGTACTTTTCCTCTAGGTTCAACTTTGCTAGGTTACAGTGACTTGTGTACAGAGTAGTGACTTGATCAGCTGGTGGTGATGATGTAGCTTTAGGATGCTAACACAGTTGTTACTCAGGGCACCGCTGGTTGTGATTTAGAGTCCAATGAGAAACGCTCAGTCTCAGGTTCCAGCTTATCAGTGGGTTCTTTGAGGGTCAGAGGCTTACATACAAATATAGTAACCAGTTGAAACACTTCCTGGAATTTTAAGAGGATTGAATACAAACAAGGAAGCACGTAAGACAGAGTAATAATACCAGTAAAGCAATGAAGGCACATGGAGGATCAGACATGAATCATAAGATTTATCTGAGACTCAAGTGGACGGCAAAGGTAGCAGGTGAGAAGGTGTTCAGGATGAAGGGTCAGTGACCTCCAAACAAAGAAAACTACTGAATGGAGGTTGAGCAGAGTCTGAGGAGTCAGGTGGAGCTGGCAGTGAGACAGGAGTTGAGGCCTGAACAGATGCAGCACTGGTCTTTGTTACTGTGACAGCACGACAACCAACAGGACCTGCTCACGTTCTCAGCTGGATTGTTCTCATCAATGTACGGAACCTCTCCAACGACCTGGTGGGGGGACGGCCTACCAAGCCTCCACCTCAACGACCGTGGCTCCCACTGGGATCCGCGATGCTTTTCTCAGGCACAAGGTGGTTTCTCTCCGCTGGTCAGGATGGAGATTCAAGGCTCACGGGAGGTCAACAGTATTGTGACCGTGAAAAGGGGGAGAGGAGAAGTTCTGTTTAAAGTTAAAGAACAAAGAAACAAAAAAGTAAGCAGAAGAGAAAGAAAAGAGGAGAGACGGACCAGCAGCTGGAGGAGCTCACGGAAAAATAAGAAGCGCTGAAGAGCCTGAACCCAACCCAACTGTAACGGATGGTGTCGTGACTATTATAATAAACTGGTCCGCCGTGGGGGGTGACCTTTGACCTGTGTGGGGCTGCTGGCCAATCAGCACCCTTTGCCGTCCTCAGTACTTCTCAGATATTCCTGTATTAAACAGGTCAACAGAGGGCAGTCATGCATCCCTCAGATCCTCTAGAGCAGGGGTTTTCAGTTAAAATTCTCCTGGGTCCAGTTTTCAAACCTCTTCAAGCTTGGGTCTGGAGGCCTAGCACAGTTTTTCATGACTGCTGATTTCAGTGATGGGCCCACGCCTGCATGTTAGCCAGCAGTCGAGCTGTGCTTTATGATCCAGGGGCATCTTTAGCCGATGGAGGTAGACTTTAAGGCTGTTGTATCAGTGTCTGTTTGGTCAACAATGAACTTTCAGATCGAATGAAGTCGCCGACATTTCAATAATAGTCGTATTTATTGTCTGCTTTTTTTCCACATGAACCTTAAACCTGTTGTCCAGCAGGGGGCAACATAAAGAGAAGAGTGTATATGACTATGTGAGTGTGTGTGTGTGTGTGTGTGTGTGTGTGTGTGTGTGTGTGTGTGTGTGTGTGTGTGTGTGTGTGTGTGTGTGTGTGTGTGTTTTGAAGACGACTTCTTGACTCCATTTTTGTTGTCACTCTTCTCTTAATTTTCAGTTTCACTCATTAAAATGAAGCAGCTTTGACGTGTGTACTTCTCTTGTGCATCAACAACTTTGGTCTTTAAGCTGACAAACACACCACACGTCACTCACTCTATAGATTAAATCTGCTGATAACACAAAACACGTGACCTTGTGACCCTGCATGACGTTTTGCTCCAACTTTCCAGAACTAATAGGAGGAACAGCATGGATCGTTCTGAGCAAGAACTCTGACATCACCATCGTCATGAACAAGAAGGCAGTAGGACTCAACTTCAACAAATCTGAAATGTCCCCTTAAGCTCCTGCTACTTTGAACTGATGCCTAAACCTTCAGTTTCCATTCATCACTCAGAACCTCTCACAACCCCAGAAGAACAAGCAAAGGTTTGGAGCAGTAAAGCCTTCAATAATGACATCATCATGTTTGAGGGTTTTCTTTCCTCAAACTGTTTCTACCAACACGACAGAATCCTGGAAATATTTCAGGTGTTGACCTCCCAGCAGCCTGAAGGTCAACCTGCATTATCTGTTATGTTGCTGAGCAGAGGAAGGAGCTCAATGGTAGAGCGCTAGCTTAGCATGTGAGAGGTGGTGGGATCGGTGCCCTCGTTCTCCAGAAGACTTCAGCTTGTTCTGTTGTTGAGCTCTGATGAAACCACTGACTTTGAACCACACACAAAGTGAAGGAGTGACTTAAGATTGATGGCACCTGAGGAACTTCTAGGTTTCCTAAAATCAACTGGAAATTCATTCACCAGTTAAACAGTGACTCTACCAGAGGGGGTGTAGCTCAGTGGTAGAGCGCATGCTGAGCATGTATGAGGCCCTGGGTTCAATCCCTGGCATCTCCAGCTGGTCCTTTGTAGCCTTCACCTTGTCAGCTAAAGTGATCCTTAAATGTGACAACAGTCGATTCACTATCAGAAGACATCTTCTACATGTTCAAGGTGGGCGAACTGTCCACGAATGTTCAAAATTACTTTTGAAAATGAAAACATAGATCAAACCTGCCCTGTCAATCACCCACAATGGGCGGGTCATCCCACTCCCTATCAGGTTCCCCACTCCATGACCCAGGAGGCTCCCTCTCCCTATCAGGACTAGAAATCCATTGGGGTCTCCCTGCTCAGGTAGGAGTCCTGCCCACAACGTGAAGCTGTTGATGTTCTAGAGGAGACAACATCTGATCTTTGTTAGATCCACCAGTCAAAGGGTTTCTTTAAAGGCTGTAGCAGCTGAGAATGAGGGATTAATAACCATCTTAGTGAGGACATTTTGAAACATGATGACATTTTGCCACAGTTATTATTGACTTGTAGCACTGCAAAAATCATCTCCCCTCCAAAAACCCTCTTCTCCAACTCTGTACTCAAGTTGTCTCCTCATCAGGCACCACAGGATCCAGGACGTTCAGTCAAAAAATCATTAGTGATTTTAAAAATGGCCATCAGACACAAAATAAGACTTCAAACAGGTTTACAACTTTATTTGATGTTGACACATTTTGTCCATTTTGCCTCCACACTGTCCTTCATCCCATCATTTAACATCAGGACTGCTCCCAGATCAGCTCCATGACCTCATCCCTGCACCAGAGCACCGCCCAAGTTCATCAAGGACAGCCAACATGAGCAGGTCTAGATTCACCTCCATCTTTGGAGGCTGTTGAATTTCCTCCTGAGGACCGTCAGGCTGTTTCCTTACTTTGCTGTGACCCAACAGCAGACAGCAACAAGGACTTTGGTGCACTTGGTAAAACCACCATCTGGAGTCTGGACCAAGATGCTGATGTGATCCTTTGATGAGTTTAGAATCAGTCAGAGATCAAAGACTGGAGCAGGAGATCAATGCTCAGAACCCAGAGATCAAACACAGAATTCCGACATCACACATAGAATTCAGACATCAAACACAGAATTCAGACATCAAACACAGAATTCAGAGATCAAACACAGAATTCAACGATCAATCAATGTGAGGAACCAGCGTCTCATGTGAAGATGCTTCTGAACTCATGAAGTGAAATCCTACCACATAGAGATGAGTGAGTCCAACTGGACCTGAACAGGAGAGAAATAAAGGAGTTATTGTTATGTAATTGTTATTTATTTCCAGGCCAGGTGAGGGTTGGATTTTGTTCATTCATGTTGAAGTGAACTGACAGTGGGACTGAGGACCTGGGCTGAAGTCCAGCTCACTGCTGGTTTAATAAAACCACCTGATTGTTTTTCCTATCAGCTCTGATCTGATGGAAGAAACAAAAAGCCAAACTTCATTCGTCCGTGTCCAAACTCCAAGTCTGTTGATGTGCAGCACTCCAGTTATTTGTTTCTTTCCAGACAGAAGCAGGTTGGTGGAGGAATAAAACCTCAACAGTGAACAAACAGCAATGAGAGAAGTGAATCCTGCACTCACAGAAGTTGTGTCTGCACTCGCCAACCAGGAAACGCGTCTATCTTCTGTGTGACTGAGGCAGCTGCTGAGAGCTGCGTTTCTCAGCTGTGTGGGGGCGGGACTCTGTGTGTGATTGACAGGTCAACTGTCTGCCAGACAATGTTGTGGGGCACAAACACAAAATGCGAGGTGCCATTTCCATTCTGGGTCAATCAGCTCTGGGACCGTTTTGTCTTTTGAATGCGGGTAGCAGCTTGTAAAAATGCCCCGGCTCAACCACCAGACCTCTGTGTACACTGTCAAGAAAAAAAACTAGAAAAAAAACAGTAAAAAGTCAGTCAGCAGAGTTTCCAGACGAATACCGTCAAATTACAGTAATGAACTGTTCCACAAAATTACATGGAATAAACTGTAAAAATACACAGCAGGTTTCACAGGCCGGACTCATTAAATTACAGTCCATTTAGTGTTGATAAATGTGCATTCAACTGCAGGAAAACAGGCCCATCATGGAAAAACACATGAAGAACAAGGACCTTTCAGGTTCTTCTCTAAGTTCAGGGCACTTACTGGTTCATTTATGAAACAAACCAGTCTATGAGCAGGAATTTCCCATTAAAAAGTTCATTTGACAGTGGAAAAGCAAGCATAGTCCATCAAAATAGCCAAGTTTAAGGTCAATCACTGTCAATTGAAGCTATTTAGTTGTTACTTTATGAAACTGAGCCAACTTTCTACAGTGATTTCCTGTTAGATTCTGGTTTCTCCAAGTATAAAAACTACAACAATGTATAAACACAGAATCTGTACTTGGAACAATAGAGAATTTCTGCATATTTCCAGTATCAGTCCATCACTTTAGAGGATTGGAATGTAAAATAATCATTGGACAATGGAAATCATTTATCCTTTAACGAAACAACTTCAGTGCAGAGTTGATAACTGCACTTCAAACTTTGAACTGGTGTCCACATCAATGTGGAATTTGAGGAGGCCACAGCCACCAAATTTCCCAGAGTTCTTGACTATTTGCAGTCTCTTCCCTTGGAGAAGTCAAGTGGAACTACAAGACAAGGAGCAGAAATCCAAGCTGCTGGTGGACCACGTGGTGCTGTGTTGATGCTACTTTCCCACTCAAAGGGGATCGTGCAGGAATGTTCCACACGGTTGACCAAACTTCCATTGCAGAAGAGATTCAGGCAGTTCCACCCACGCCATGCATCCTTGTATGCTGTAAGTGTGAGGCAATACAATACAGTATGTTTCAGTGACATACATTTAGACAGAAGACCTTGGTTTATTGGGTGATGTTTACTGACATGCCAATTGGATTGTGGTGCCAATATGGCTGACTTGGTCGGTGTAAATCTTATCATCAATAAACAAAGTACACACAAATGTTAAAATTACTTTTCTAGACTTTAGTCCCCAAAGGAATTTCAGGCACCTGAAAGTGACTTTCATAAATCTGTGTGTGTGTGTACAGTACATGTCCCCAAAATGGACATTAAAATTATTGGTCCCCAATCTAAAGGATAAAATGATGCTCCAGTGATGTAGTGAGAGTTGCTACAAAACTCAAAATGATGCTGTCAATAATACAGTAAGACTTGCGACTAAGATCAAAATGATGCTAAAGTGATGTCATGAGAGTTTCTCTCAACTAAGAAATGATGCTGTCAGTGATGTAGTGAGAGTTGCGACTAACCTCAAAATGATGCTAAAGTGATGTAATGAGAGTTGCGACTAATCTCAAAATGATGCTACATTGATGTAGTGATAGTTGCTAAAAATCTCAAAATAAGGCGACAGTGATGTGGTTAGAGTTGCTAAAAACCTAAGAAATGATGCTACAGTGATGTGGTGAGAGTTGCTACTAATCTCAAAATGATGCTAAAGTGATGTGGTGAGAGTTGCTACTAATCTCAAAATGATGCTAAAGTGATGTAGTGAGAGTTGCTACGTACCTCAAAATGATGCTACAGTGATGCAATGACAGTTTCGAATAACCTAAGAAATGAAGCGACAGTGATGTAGTGAGAGTTGCTACTAACCTAAGAAATGATACAACAGTAATGTGGTGAGAGTTGCTACGAACCTCAAAATGATGCTGACTATGATGTAATTACAGTTGCTACTAACCTCAAAATGATGCTTAGAGTGATGCAATGACAGTTGCTAAAAACCTAAGAAATGATGCTGACAGTGATGTAGTGAGAGTTGCGACTAACCTCAAAATGATGCTTATAGTGATGTCGTGAGAGTTGCTAAAAACCTCAAAATGATGCTCCAGTGATGTGGTGAGTTGCTAAAAACCTCAAAATGATGCTCCAGTGATGTAGTGAGTTGCTTAAAACCTCAAAATGATGATACAGTGAGGGAGTGAGAGTTGCTAAAAATCTAAAAATGATGCTGACAGTAATGTAGCGAGAGTTGCGACTAACCTCAAAATGATGCTTATAGTGATGTCGTGACAGTTGCTATTAAACTAAAAATGATGCTAAAGTGATGTAATGAGGGTTGCTAAAAACCTAAAAATGATGCTCCAGTGATGTAGTGAGCTGCTTAAAACCTCAAAATGATGCTACAGTGATGTAGTGAGAGTTGCTAGAAACCTCTAAATGATGCTACAGTGATGTTGTGAGAGTTGCTACTAATCTCAAAATGATGCTACAGTGATGTCATGAGAGTTGCTACATATTTCAAAATGATGCTAAAGTGATGTAATGACAGTTGCTAAAAACCTAAGATATTATGCTACAGTGATGTAGTGAGAGTTGCTACTATGCTAAAAATGATGCTGACAGTGATGTAGTGAGAGTTGCTACGAACCTCAAAATGATGCTCCAGTGATGTAGTGAGAGTTGCTTAAAATCTCAAAATGATGCGACAGTGATGTGGTGAGAGTTTCTGAAAAAACTCAAAATGATGCGACAGTGATGTAGTGAGAGTTGCTAAAAACCTCAAAATGATGCTGACAGTAATGTAGTGAGAGTTGTGAAGAACCTCAAAATGATGCTACAGTGATGTAGGAAGAGTTGCTAAAAACATCAAAATGATGCTGACAGTAATGTAGTGAGAGTTGCTACGAATCACAAAATGATGCTGCAGTGATGTAATGAGAGTTGCTACTAATCTAAGAAATGATGCTCCAGTGATGTAATAAGAATTGCTACAAACCTAAGAAATGATGCTACAGTATTGTAGTGAGAGTTTCTACGAACCTCAAAATGATGCTACAGTAATAGAGTAGGAGTTGCTAAAAATGTCAAAATGATGCTAAAGTGATGTGGTGAGAGTTGATAAAATCCTAAAAAAATTATGTGACACTAATGTGGTGAGTTGCTACGAACCTCAAAATGATGCTACAGTGATGTAGTGAGAGTTGCTACGATCCTCAAAATGATGCTACAGTAATGTATTAGGTTTCTAAAAACATCAAAATGATGCTGACAGTAATGTAGTGAGAGTTGCTACGAATCACAAAATGATGCTGCAGTGATGTAATGAGAGTTGCTACTAATCTAAGAAATGATGCTCCAGTGATGTAATAAGAATTGCTACAAACCTAAGAAATGATGCTACAGTATTGTAGTGAGAGTTTCTACGAACCTCAAAATGATGCTACAGTAATAGAGTCGGAGTTGCTAAAAATGTCAAAATGATGCTAAAGTGATGTGGTGAGAGTTGATAAAATCCTAAAAATTATGCTACACTAATGTGGTGAGAGTTACTATGAACCTCAAAATGATGCTACAGTGATGTAGTGAGAGTTGCTACGAACCTAAAAATGATGCTGACAGTCATGAAGTGAGATTTGCTACTATCCTCAAAATGATGCGACAGTGATGTAGGAAGAGTTGCTAAAAATCTCAAAATGATGCTTCAAGTGATGTGGTGAGAGTTGCTAAAAACCTCAAAATGATGCGAAAGTGATGAATTGAGAGTTGCTACGAACCTAAAAATGATGCTGACAGTCATGAAGTGAGATTTGCTACTATCCTCAAAATGATGCTACAGTAATGTAGTAAAAGTTGCTAAAAATCTCAAAATGATGCTGTAAGTAATGTAGTGAGACTTGCTACGAACCTCAATAATGCTACAGTAATGTTGTAAGTGTTGCTAAAAATCTCAAAATGATGCTAAAGTGATGTGGTGAGAGTTGCTAAAATCTTCAAAATGATGCTACATTGATGTAGTGAGAGTTGCCACGAACCTCAAAATGATGTGACAGAAATGTGGTGAGAGTGACTAAGAACCTCAAAATGATGCTACAGTAATGTAGTGAGAGTTGCTACGATCCTCAAAATGATGCTACAGTTATGTAGTGAGAGTTGCTATGAACCTCAAAATGATGCTACAGTTATGTAGTAAGAGTTGCCAAAAATCTCAAAATGATGTTAAAGTGATGTGGTGAGAGTTTCTACTAATCTAAGAAATGATGCTAAAGTGATGTAGTAAGAGTTGCTAAAAATCTCAAAATGATGCTATAGTGATGCGGTGAGACTTGCTAAAAACCTCAAAATGATGCTACAGTAATGTATTAAGTTGCTAAAAACCTCAAAATGATGCTACAGTGATGTGGTGAGAGTTTCTTAAAATCTTAAAAAGATGCGACAGTGATGTGGTGAGAGTTGCTACTATCCTCCAAATGATGCTACAGTGAAGTAGTGAAAGTTGCTAAAAACCTCAAAATGCTGCTACAGTGATGTCAGAAGAATTGCTAAAAATCTCAAAATGATGGTAAAGTGATGTGGCGAGAGTTGCTAAAATCCTCACAATGATGCTGTCAGTAATGTAGTGAGAGTTGCAACGAAACTAAAAATGATGCTCCAGTGATGTAGTGAGAGTTGCGACTAATCTAAGAAATGATGCTACAGTGATGTAGGGAGAGTTGCTAAAAACCTCAAAATGATGCTCCAGTCATGTAGTGAGAGTTGCTACGAACCTCAAAATGATGCTACAGTGATGTAGTGAGAGTTGCTACGAACCTCAAAATGATGCTAAAGTAATGTGATGAGAGTTGCTAAAAATCTAAAAATGATGCTGTAAGTAATGTAGTGAGACTTGCTACGAACCTCAATAATGCTACAGTAATGTTGTAAGTGTTGCCACAAACCTCAAAATGATGCTACAGTAATGTGGTGAGAGTTTCTGTGATCCTAAAAATGATGCTCCAGTAATGTATTAAGTTGCTAAAAACCTCAAAATGATGCTACAGTGATGTAGTGAGAGTTGCTACGAACCTCAAAATGATGCTACAGTTATGTAGTGAGAGTTGCTACGAACCTCAAAATGATGCTACAGTAATGTAGTGAGAGTTGCTATGAACCTAAAAATGATGCTACAGTTATGTAGTGAGAGTTGCTATGAACCTCAAAATGATGCTACAGTAATGTAGTAAGAGTTGCTAAAAATCTCAAAATGATGCTAAAGTGATGTATTTAGTGTTGGTAAAAACCTCAAAATGATGCTCCAGTGATGTAGTGAGAGTTGCTACTATCCTCCAAATGATGCTAAAGTGATGTAGTAAGAGTTGCTACGATCCTAAAAATGATGCTCCAGTAATGTATTAAGTTGCTAAAAACCTCAAAATGATGCTACAGTGATGTAGTGAGAGTTGCTAAAAACCTCAAAATGATGCTGACAGTAATGTAGTGAGAGTTGTGAAGAACCTCAAAATGATGCTACAGTGATGTAGGAAGAGTTGCTAAAAACATCAAAATGATGCTGACAGTAATGTAGTGAGAGTTGCTACGAATCACAAAATGATGCTGCAGTGATGTAATGAGAGTTGCTACTAATCTAAGAAATGATGCTCCAGTGATGTAATAAGAATTGCTACAAACCTAAGAAATGATGCTACAGTATTGTAGTGAGAGTTTCTACGAACCTCAAAATGATGCTACAGTAATAGAGTAGGAGTTGCTAAAAATGTCAAAATGATGCTAAAGTGATGTGGTGAGAGTTGATAAAATCCTAAAAAAATTATGTGACACTAATGTGGTGAGTTGCTACGAACCTCAAAATGATGCTACAGTGATGTAGTGAGAGTTGCTACGATCCTCAAAATGATGCTACAGTAATGTATTAGGTTTCTAAAAACATCAAAATGATGCTGACAGTAATGTAGTGAGAGTTGCTACGAATCACAAAATGATGCTGCAGTGATGTAATGAGAGTTGCTACTAATCTAAGAAATGATGCTCCAGTGATGTAATAAGAATTGCTACAAACCTAAGAAATGATGCTACAGTATTGTAGTGAGAGTTTCTACGAACCTCAAAATGATGCTACAGTAATAGAGTCGGAGTTGCTAAAAATGTCAAAATGATGCTAAAGTGATGTGGTGAGAGTTGATAAAATCCTAAAAATTATGCTACACTAATGTGGTGAGAGTTACTATGAACCTCAAAATGATGCTACAGTGATGTAGTGAGAGTTGCTACGAACCTAAAAATGATGCTGACAGTCATGAAGTGAGATTTGCTACTATCCTCAAAATGATGCGACAGTGATGTAGGAAGAGTTGCTAAAAATCTCAAAATGATGCTTCAAGTGATGTGGTGAGAGTTGCTAAAAACCTCAAAATGATGCGAAAGTGATGAATTGAGAGTTGCTACGAACCTAAAAATGATGCTGACAGTCATGAAGTGAGATTTGCTACTATCCTCAAAATGATGCTACAGTAATGTAGTAAAAGTTGCTAAAAATCTCAAAATGATGCTGTAAGTAATGTAGTGAGACTTGCTACGAACCTCAATAATGCTACAGTAATGTTGTAAGTGTTGCTAAAAATCTCAAAATGATGCTAAAGTGATGTGGTGAGAGTTGCTAAAATCTTCAAAATGATGCTACATTGATGTAGTGAGAGTTGCCACGAACCTCAAAATGATGTGACAGAAATGTGGTGAGAGTGACTAAGAACCTCAAAATGATGCTACAGTAATGTAGTGAGAGTTGCTACGATCCTCAAAATGATGCTACAGTTATGTAGTGAGAGTTGCTATGAACCTCAAAATGATGCTACAGTTATGTAGTAAGAGTTGCCAAAAATCTCAAAATGATGTTAAAGTGATGTGGTGAGAGTTTCTACTAATCTAAGAAATGATGCTAAAGTGATGTAGTAAGAGTTGCTAAAAATCTCAAAATGATGCTATAGTGATGCGGTGAGACTTGCTAAAAACCTCAAAATGATGCTACAGTAATGTATTAAGTTGCTAAAAACCTCAAAATGATGCTACAGTGATGTGGTGAGAGTTTCTTAAAATCTTAAAAAGATGCGACAGTGATGTGGTGAGAGTTGCTACTATCCTCCAAATGATGCTACAGTGAAGTAGTGAAAGTTGCTAAAAACCTCAAAATGCTGCTACAGTGATGTCAGAAGAATTGCTAAAAATCTCAAAATGATGGTAAAGTGATGTGGCGAGAGTTGCTAAAATCCTCACAATGATGCTGTCAGTAATGTAGTGAGAGTTGCAACGAAACTAAAAATGATGCTCCAGTGATGTAGTGAGAGTTGCGACTAATCTAAGAAATGATGCTACAGTGATGTAGGGAGAGTTGCTAAAAACCTCAAAATGATGCTCCAGTCATGTAGTGAGAGTTGCTACGAACCTCAAAATGATGCTACAGTGATGTAGTGAGAGTTGCTACGAACCTCAAAATGATGCTAAAGTAATGTGATGAGAGTTGCTAAAAATCTAAAAATGATGCTGTAAGTAATGTAGTGAGACTTGCTACGAACCTCAATAATGCTACAGTAATGTTGTAAGTGTTGCCACAAACCTCAAAATGATGCTACAGTAATGTGGTGAGAGTTTCTGTGATCCTAAAAATGATGCTCCAGTAATGTATTAAGTTGCTAAAAACCTCAAAATGATGCTACAGTGATGTAGTGAGAGTTGCTACGAACCTCAAAATGATGCTACAGTTATGTAGTGAGAGTTGCTACGAACCTCAAAATGATGCTACAGTAATGTAGTGAGAGTTGCTATGAACCTAAAAATGATGCTACAGTTATGTAGTGAGAGTTGCTATGAACCTCAAAATGATGCTACAGTAATGTAGTAAGAGTTGCTAAAAATCTCAAAATGATGCTAAAGTGATGTATTTAGTGTTGGTAAAAACCTCAAAATGATGCTCCAGTGATGTAGTGAGAGTTGCTACTATCCTCCAAATGATGCTAAAGTGATGTAGTAAGAGTTGCTACGATCCTAAAAATGATGCTCCAGTAATGTATTAAGTTGCTAAAAACCTCAAAATGATGCTACAGTGATGTAGTGAGAGTTGCTACGAACCTCAAAATGATGCTACAGTTATGTAGTGAGAGTTGCTACGAACCTCAAAATGATGCTACAGTAATGTAGTAAGAGTTGCTAAAAATCTCAAAATGATGCTCAAGTGATGTGGTGAAAGTTGCAAAAAAATTAAAAATGATGCTGTCAGTAATGTAGTGAGAGTTGCTACAACCTCAAAATGATGCTGCAGTAATGTAGTGAGAGTTGCTACTATCCTCCAAATGATGCTAAAGTGATGTAGTAAGAGTTGCTAAAAATCTCAAAATGATTCTCCAGTGATATCGTGAGAGTTGCTTCGAACCTCAAAATGAAGCTCCAGTAATGTATTAAGTTGCTAAAAACCTCAAAATGATGCTACAGTGATGTAGTAAGAGTTGCAAAAAACCTCAAAATGATGCTCCAGTGATGTAGTGAGAGTTGCTACGAACCTCAAAATGATGCTACAGTAATGAAGTAGGAGTTGCTAAAAATCTAAAAATGATGCTGTAAGTAATGTAGTGAGACTTGCTACGAACCTCAATAATGCTACAGTAATGTTGTAAGTGTTGCTAAAAATCTCAAAATGATGCTAAAGTGATGTGGTGAGAGTTGCTAAAATCTTCAAAATGATGCTACACTGATGTAGTGAGAGTTGCCACGAACCTCAAAATGATGTGACAGAAATGTGGTGAGAGTGACTAAGAACCTCAAAATGATGCTACAGTAATGTAGTGAGAGTTGCTACGATCCTCAAAATGATGCTACAGTTATGTAGTGAGAATTGCTATGAACCTCAAAATGATGCTACAGTAATGTGGTAAGAGTTGCTAAAAATCTCAAAATGATGCTAAAGTGATGTGGTGAGAGTTTCTACTAATCTAAGAAATGATGCTAAAGTGATGTAGTAAGAGTTGCTAAAAATCTCAAAATGATGCTATAGTGATGTGGTGAGACTTGCTAAAAACCTCAAAATGATGCTACAGTAATGTATTAAGTTGCTAAAAACCTCAAAATGATGCTACAGTGATGTGGTGAGAGTTTCTTAAAATCTTAAAAAGATGCGACAGTGATGTGGTGAGAGATGCTACTATCCTCCAAATGATGCTACAGTGAAGTAGTGAAAGTTGCTAAAAACCTCAAAATGCTGCTACAGTGATGTCAGAAGAGTTGCTAAAAATCTCAAAATGATGGTAAAGTGATGTGGCGAGAGTTGCTAAAATCCTCACAATGATGCTGTCAGTAATGTAGAGAGAGTTGCAACGAACCTAAAAATGATGCTCCAGTGATGTAGTGAGAGTTGCTACTAATCTAAGAAATGATGCTACAGTGATGTAGGGAGAGTTGCTAAAAACCTCAAAATGATGCTCCAGTGATGTAGTGAGAGTTGCTAAAAATCTCAAAATGATGCTTCAGTGATGTGGTGAGAGTTGCTAAAAATCTCAAAATGATGCTAAAGTGATGTGATGAGAGTTGCTAAAAATCTCAAAATGATGCTGTCAGTCATGTAGTGAGAGTTGCTACGAACCTCAGAATGATGCTACAGTAATGTATTAAGTTGCTAAAAACCTCAAAATGATGCTACAGTGATGTAGTGAGAGTTGCTAAAAACCTCAAAATGATGCTACAGTGATGTAGTGAGAGTTGCTACGAACCTCAAAATGATGCTGCAGTAATGTAGTGAGAGTTGCTACTATCCTCCAAATGATGCTAAAGTGATGTAGTAAGAGTTGCTAAAAATCTCAAAATGATTCTCCAGTGATATCGTGAGAGTTGCTACGAACCTCAAAATGAAGCTCCAGTGATGCAGTAAGAGTTGCTTAAAACCTTTAAAAATGATGCTAAAGTGATGTAGTGAGAGTTGCTACTATCCTCCAAATGATGCTACAGTGATGTAGTGAGAGTTGCTTAAAATCTCAAAATGATGTGACAGTGATGTGGTAATAGTTGCTACGAACCTCAAAATGATGCTGACAGTCATGAAGTGAGATTTGCTACTATCCTAAAAATGATGCTACAGTGATGGAGGAAGAGTTGCTAAAAATCTCAAAATGATGCAAAAGTGATGAATTGAGAGTTGCTACGAACCTAAAAATGATGCTCCAGTAATGAAGTGAGAGTTGCTACGAACCTATAAATGATGCTAGAGTGATGTGGTAAGAGTTGCTTTAAACCTCAAAATGATTCCACAGTCATGTAGTGAGAGTTGCTTAAAAAGTTAAAATGATGCTGACAGTTATGAAGTGAGAGTTGCTACTAACCTCAAAATGATGCTCTTGTGATGGATTTAGAGTTGCTAGAAACCTAAAAAATGATGTTACAGTAATATTGTAAGAGTTGCTACGAACCTCAAAATGATGCTACAGTAATGTATTAAGTTGCTAAAAACCTCAAAATGATGCTAAAGTGATGTGGTGAGAGTTGCTTAAAATCTCAAAATGATGCTACAGTGATGTGGTGAGAGTTTCTTAAAATCTTAAAATGATGCTACAGTAATGTGGTGAGAGTTGCTCAAAACCTCAAAATGATGCTCCAGTAATGTAGTGAGAGTTGCTACGAAGCTCAAAATGATGCGACAGTAATGTTGCGTGAGTTGCTAGGAACCTCAAAATGATGCTACAGTAATGTAGTGAGAGTTGCTACGATCCTAAAAATGATGCTCCAGTAATGTATTAAGTTGCTAAAAACCTCAAAATGATGCTACAGTGATGTAGTGAGAGTTGCTACGAACCTCAAAATGATGCTACAGTTATGCAGTGAGAGTTGCTACGAACCTCAAAATGATGCTACATTAATGTAGTGAGAGTTGCTATGAACCTCAAAATGATGCTACAGTAATGTAGTGAGAGTTGCTATGAACCTAAAAATGATGCTACAGTTATATAGTGAGAGTTGCTATGAACCTCAAAATGATGCTACAGTAATGTAGTAAGAGTTGCTAAAAATCTCAAAATAATGCTAAAGTGATGTATTTAGTGTTGGTAAAAACCTCAAAATGATGCTCCAGTGATGTAGTGAGAGTTGCTACTATCCTCCAAATGATGCTAAAGTGATGTTGTAAGAGTTGCTAAAAATCTCAAAATGATGCTCCAGTGATATTGTGAGAGTTGCTACGAACCTCAAAATGAAGCTCCAGTGATGCAGTAAGAGTTGCTTAAAACCTTAAAATGATGCTGACATTCATGTAGTGAGAGTTGCTAAAAATCTAAAAATGATGCTGTAAGTAATGTACTGAGACTTGCTACGAACCTCAATCATGCTACAGTAATGTTGTAAGTGTTGCTAAAAATCTCCAAATGATGCTACAGTAATGTAGTGAGAGTTGCTACGATCCTCAAAATGATGCTACAGTAATGTGGTGAGAGTTGCTGCGAACCTCAAAATTATGCTACAGTAATGTAGTAAGAGTTGCTACGATCCTAAAAATGATGCTCCAGTAATGTATTAAGTTGCTAAAAACCTCAAAATGATGCTACAGTGATGTAGTGAGAGTTGCTACGATCCTAAAAATTATGCTCCAGTAATGTATTAAGTTGCTAAAAACCTCAAAATGATGCTACAGTGATGTAGTGAGAGTTGCTACGAAACGCAAAATGATGCTACAGTCATGTATTAAGTTGCGAAAAACCTCAAAATGATGCTGCAGTGATGTAGTGAGAGTTGCTACTCATCTAAGAAATGATGCTAAAGTGATGTAGTGAGAGTTGCTTCAAATCTCAAAATGATGCTACAGTGATGTGGTGAGAGTTTCTTAAAATCTCAAAATGATGCGACAGTGATGTGGTGAGAGTTGCTAAAAACCTCAAAATGATAGTGTCAGTAATGTAGTAAGAGTTGGTAAAAATCTCAAAATGATGCTACAGTGATGTAGTGAGAGTTGCCACGAACCTCAAAATGATGCTACAGTGATGTAGTGAGACTTGCTACGAACCTCAATAATGCTACAGTAATGTTGTAAGTGTTGCTAAAAATCTCAAAATGATGCTACAGTGATGTAGTGAGAGTTGCCACGAACCTCAAAATGATGCTACAGTAATGTAGTGAGAGTTGCTATGATCCTAAAAATGATGCTACAGTCATGTAGTAAGAGTTGCTAAAAATGATGCTAAAGTGATGTGTTGAGAGTTAAAAAAAAAAAAAGTCAAAATGATGCTGTCAGTAATGTAGTAAGTGTTGGTAAAAACCTCAAAATGATGCTCCAGTGATATAGTGAGAGTTGCTCCTCATCTAAGAAATGATGCTAAAGTGATGTAGTGAGAGTTGCTTCAAATTTCAAAATGATGCGACAGTGATGTGGTGAGAGTTGCTACTATCCTCCAAATGATGCTACAGTGATGTTGTGAGAGTTGCTTAAAATCTCCAAATGATGCTACAGTCATGTAGTGAGAGTTGCTACGGACCTCAAAATGATGCTCCAGTAATGCAATCAGACTTGCTTAAAACCTCAAAATGATGCTGACAGTAATGTAGTGAGAGTTGTTAAGAACCTCAAAATGATGCTACAGTGATGTAGTGAGAGTTGCTACGAACCTCAAAATGATGCTACAGTGATGTTGTGAGAGTTGCTTAAAATCTCAAAATGATGCAACAGTGATGTGGTGAGAGTTTCTCAAAAAACTCAAAATGATGCAACAGTGATGTGGTGAGAGTTTCTCAAAAAACTCAAAATGATGCGACAGTGATGTGGTGAGAGTTGCTACTATCCTCCAAATGATGCTACAGTGATGTAGTGAGAGTTGCTATGGACCTCAAAATGATGCTCCAGTGATGCAGTAAGAGTTGCTTAAAACCTCAAAATGATGCTGACAGTAATGTAGTGAGAGTTGTTAAGATCCTCAAAATGATTCTACAGTGATGTAGTGAGAGTTGCTACGATCCTAAAAATTATGCTCCAGTAATGTATTAAGTTGCTAAAAACCTCAAAATGATGCTACAGTGATGTAGTGAGAGTTGCTACGAAACTCAAAATGATGCTACAGTCATGTATTAAGTTGCGAAAAACCTCAAAATGATGCTGCAGTGATGTAGTGAGAGTTGCTACTAATCTAAGAAATGATGCTAAAGTGATGTCGTGAGAGTTGCTTCAAATCTCAAAATGATGCTACAGTGATGTGGTGAGAGTTTCTTAAAATCTTAAAATGATGCGACAGTGATGTGGTGAGAGTTGCTACTATCCTCCAAATGATGCTACAGTGATGTAGTGAGAGTTGCTTAAAATCTCAAAATGATGCGACAGTGATGTGGTGAGAGTTGCTAAAAACCTCAAAATGACAGTGTCAGTAATGTAGTAAGAGTTGGTAAAAATCTCAAAATGATGCTAAAGTGATATAGTGAGAGTTGCTACAAACCTCAAAATGATGCTACAGTAATGTAGTAGGAGTTGCTAAAAATCTAAAAATGATGCTGTAAGTAATGTAGTGAGACTTGCTACGAACCTCAATAATGCTACAGTAATGTTGTAAGTGTTGCTAAAAATCTCAAAATGATGCTACAGTAATGTAGTGAGAGTGGCTATGATCCTAAAAATGATGCTACAGTCATGTAGGAAGAGTTGCTAAAAATCTAAAAATGATGCTAAAGTGATGTGTTGAGAGTTAAAAAAAAAAAAGTCAAAATGATGCTGTCAGTAATGTAGTGAGAGTTGCTACGAACCTCAAAATGATGCTGCAGTCATTTAGTGAGAGTTGCTACGAACCTCAAAATGATGCTACAGTGATGTAGTAAGTGTTGGTAAAAACTTCAAAATGATGCTCCAGTGATATAGTGAGAGTTGCTACTCATCTAAGAAATGATGCTAAAGTGATGTAGTGAGAGTTGCTTCAAATTTCAAAATGATGCGAATGTGATGTGGTGAGAGTTTCTACTATCCTCCAAATGATGCTACAGTGATGTTGTGAGAGTTGCTTAAAATCTCCAAATGATGCTACAGTCATGTAGTGAGAGTTGCTACGGACCTCAAAATGATGCTCCAGTGATGCAGTCAGAGTTGCTTAAAACCTCAAAATGATGCTGACAGTAATGTAGTGAGAGTTGTTAAGAACCTCAAAATGATGCTACAGTGATGTAGTGAGAGTTGCTACGAACCTCAAAATGATGCTACAGTGATGTTGTGAGAGTTGCTTAAAATCTCAAAATGATGCAACAGTGATGTGGTGAGAGTTTCTCAAAAAACTCAAAATGATGCAACAGTGATGTGGTGAGAGTTTCTCAAAAAACTCAAAATGATGCGACAGTGATGTGGTGAGAGTTGCTACTATCCTCCAAATGATGCTACAGTGATGTCGTTAGAGTTGCTATGGACCTCAAAATGATGCTCCAGTGATGCAGTAAGAGTTGCTTAAAACCTCAAAATGATGCTGACAGTAATGTAGTGAGAGTTGTTAAGATCCTCAAAATGATTCTACCGTGATGTAGTGAGAGTTGCTACGATACTCAAAATGATGCTACAGAAATGTAGTGAGAGTTGTTACTATCCTCAAAATGATGCGACAGTAATGTGGTGAGAGTTGCTACGAACCTCAAAATGATGCTACAGTGATGTAGTGAGAGTTGCTACGATCCTCAAAATGATGCTACAGTAATGTATTAGGTTGCTAAAAACCTCAAAATGATGCTACAGTGATGTAGTGAGAGTTGCTACGATCCTGAAAATGATGCTACAGTAAAGTATTTGGTTGCAAAAAACCTCAAAATGATGCTATAGTGATGTAGTGAGAGTTGCTACTAACCTCAAAATGATGCTCTTGTGATGTATTTAGAGTTGCTAGAAACCTCAAAATGATGCTACAGTAATGTATTAAGTTGCTAAAAACCTCAAAATGATGCTACAGTAATGTGGTGAGAGTTGCTACTATCCTCCAAATGATGCTCCAGTGATGTCGTGAGAGTTGCTACGAACCTCAAAATGATGCTACAGTAATGTAGTAGGAGTTGCTAAAAATCTAAAAATGATGCTGAAGTGATGTGGTGAGAGTTGCTAAAATCCTCAAAATGATGCGACAGGATGTAGTGAGAGTTGCCACGAACCTCAAAATGATGCTACAGTAATGTAGTAAGAGTTGCTATTAAACTAAAATGATGCTAACAGTAAAGTAGTGATAGTTGCTAATAAACTCAGTGATGCTTACAGTAATGTAGTAAGTTTTTCGAACAACCTCAAAATAATGCAACAGTAGTGTAGTAAGAGTTGCTACGAACCTCAAAATAATGCGACAGTGATGTCGGAAGAATTGCTAATGAACTCAAAATGATGCTAACAGTAATGAAGTGAAAGTTTCAATAACCTCAAAGTGATGCTGACAGTCATGTAGTAAGAATTGCTAATGAACTCAAAATGATGCTAACAGTAACGTAGTGATAGTTGCTAATAAAGTCAGTGATGCTTACAGTAATTTGGTAAGTGTTTCGAACAACTTTAAAAGTGATGCTGACAGTCATGTAGTAAGAGTTGCTGCGAACCTCAAAATAATGCGACAATGATGTCAAAGAATTGCTAATGATCTCAAAATGATGCTAACAGTAATGGAGTGATAGTTGCTAATAAACAAAGTGATGCTGACAGTAATGTAGAAAGAGTTGCTACGAACCTTAAAATAATGCAACAATAATGTAGTAAGAGTTGCTACGAACCTCAAAATATTGCGACAGTGATGTCGGAAGAATTGCTAATGATCTCAAAATGATGCGACAGTTATGTAGTAAGAATTGCTAATGAACTCAAAATGATGCTAACAGTAATGGTGTGAACAATTCGAATAACCTCAAAGTGATGCTTACAGTCATGTAGTAAGTGTTGCTACGACCCTCAAAATAATGCAACAGTAATGTAGTAAAAGTTGCTACGTACCTCAAAATATTGCGACAGTGATGTCGGAAGAATTGCTAATAAACTCAGTGATGCTTACAGTAATGTAGTAAGTTTTTCGAACAACCTCAAAATAATGCAACAGTAGTGTAGTAAGAGTTGCTACGAACCTCAAAATAATGCGACAGTGATGTCGGAAGAATTGCTAATGAACTCAAAATGATGCTAACAGTAATGTAGTGAAAGTTTCAATAACCTCAAAGTGATGCTGAAGGTCATGTAGTAAGTGTTGCTACGAACCTCAAAATATTGCAACAGTGATGTCGTAAGAATTGCTAATGATCTCAAAATGATGCGACAGTGATGTCGTAAGAATTGCTAGAGATCTCAAAATGATGCGACAGTGATGTCATAAGAATTGCTAATGAATTCAAAATGATGCTAAATGTAATGGAGTGAAAGTTTCAAATAATCTAAAAATGATGCTGAAAGTCATGTAGTAAGAGTTGCTACGAACCTTAAAATAATGCGACAATGATGTCGGAAGAATTGCTAATGAACTCAAAATGATGCTAACAGTAATGTAGTGAAAGTTTCAATAACCTCAAAGTGATGCTGACAGTCATGTGGTTAGAGTTGCAAGTTACCTAAAAATTATGCTGACAGTAATGTAGTAAGAGTTGCTAATAACCTCAAAATGATGCTAACAGTAACGTAGTGGTAGTTGCTAATAAACTCAGTGATGCTTACAGTAATGTAGTAAGAGTTGCTACGAACCTCAAAATAATGCGACAGTGATGTCGGAAGAATTGCTAATGATCTCAAAATGATGCGACAGTGATGTAGTAAGAATTGCTAATGAACTCAAAATGATGCTAACAGTAATGGAGTGAAAGTTACAAATAACCTCAAAGCGATGCTGACAGTCATGTAGGAAGAGTTGCTACGAACCTTAAAATAATGCAACAGTAATGCAGAGAAAGTTGCTACGAACCTCAAAATAATGCGACAGTGATGTCGGAAGAATTGCTATTAAACTCAAAATGATGCTAACAGTAATGGAGTGAAAGTTTCAAATAACCTCAAAGTGATGCTGACAGTCATGTAGTAAGAGTTGCTCCGACCCTCAAAATAATGCGACAGTGATGTCGGAAGAATTGCTACGAACCTCAAAATATTGCGACAGTGATGTCGGAAGAATTGCTCAACAACTCAAAATGATGCTAACAGTGATGTAGTGATAGTTGCTAAGAAACTCAGTGATGCTTACACTAATGTAGTAAGATTTTCGAACAACCTCAAAGTGATGCTGACAGTCATGTAGTAAGAGTTGCTACGAACCTCAAAATAATGCGACAGTAATGTAGTAAAAGTTGCTACGAACCTCAAAATAATGTGACAGTGATGTCAGAAGAATTGCTAATGATCTCAAAATGATGTGACAGTGATTTATTAAGAATTGCTAATGAACTCAAAATGATGCTAACAGTAATGGAGGGAACGTTTAGAATAACCTCAAAGTCATGCTGACAGTCATGTACTTAGAGTTGCTACGAACCTCAAAATAATGCGACAGTAATGTAGTAAAAGTTGCTACGAACCTCAAAATATTGCGACAGTGATGTCGGAAGAATTGCTCAACAACTCAAAATGATGCTAACAGTAATATAGTGATAGTTGCTAATCCAGTCAGTGATGCTTACATTAATGTAGTAAGTGTTTCGAACAACCTCAAAGTGATGCTGACAGTCATGTACTCAGAGTTGCTACGAATCTCAAAATAATGCAACAGTAATGTAGTAAAAGTTGCCACGAACCTCAAAATATTGCGACAGTGATGTTGGAAGAATTGCTAATGAACTCAAGATGATGCTAACAGTAATGGAGTGAAACTTTCGAATGACCTCAAAGTGATGCTGACAGTCATGTACTAAGAGTTGCTACGAACCTCAAAATAATGCGACAGTAATGTCGTAAAAGTTGCTACGAACCTCAAAAAATTGCGACAGTGATGTCGGAAGAATTGCTAATGAACTTAAAATGATGCTAACAGTAATGTAGTGATAGTTGCTAATCCAGTCAGTGATGCTTACAGTAATGTAGTAAGTGTTTCGAACAACCTCAAAGTGATGCTGACAGTCATGTACTAAGAGTTGCTACGAATCTCAAAATAATGCAACAGTAATGTAGTAAAAGTTGCCACGAACCTCAAAATATTGCGACAGTGATGTCAGAAGAATTGCTAATGAACTCAAGATGATGCTAACAGTAATGGAGTGAAACTTTCGAATGACCTCAAAGTGATGCTGACAGTCATGTAGTAAGTGTTGCTAATGAACTCAATTTAATGCTACAGTGATGTCGTGAGAATTGCTCAACAACTCAAGATGATGCGACAGTAATGTAGTGATAGTTGCTAATAAACTCAAAGTGATGCTGACAGTAATGTAGTAAGAGTTGCGACGAACCTTAAAATAATGCAAAAATAATGTAGTAAGAGTTGCTACGAACCTCAAAATAATGTGACAGTGATGTCAGAAGAAATGCTAAAGATCTCAAAATGATGCGACAATGATGTCAGAAGAATTGCTAATGATCTCAAATGATTCTAACAGTAATGGAGTGAACGTTTCGAATAACCTCAAAGTGATGCGGAAAGTCATGTACTAAGAGTTGCTACGAACCTAAAAATAATGCGACAGTAATGTAATAAAAGTTTCTACGAACCTCAAAATATTGCGACAGTGATGTCAGAAGAATTGCTAATGAACTCAAAATGATGCTAACAGTAATGTAGTGATAGTTGCGAATCAACTCAGTGATGCTTACAGTAATGTAGTAAGTGTTTCGAATAACCTCAAAGTGATGCTGACAGTCATGTACTAAGAGTTGCTACGAACCTCAAAATAATGTGACAGTAATGTAGTAAAAGTTGCTACGAACCTCAAAATAATGCGACAGTAATGTAGTAAAAGTTGCTACGAACCTCAAAATAATGTGACAGTGATGTCAGAAGAATTGCTAATGAACTCAAAATGATGCTAACAGTAATGGAGTGAAAGTTTCGAATAACCTCAAAGTGATGCTGACAGTCATGTAGTAAGTGTTTCGAATAACCTCAAAGTGATGTTGACAGTCATGTACTAAGAGTTGCTACGAACCTCAAAATAATGCGACAGTAATGTCGTAAAAGTTGCTACGAACCTCAAAAAATTGCGACAGTGATGTCGGAAGAATTGCTAATGAACTTAAAATGATGCTAACAGTAATGTAGTGATAGTTGCTAATCCAGTCAGTGATGCTTACAGTAATGTAGTAAGTGTTTCGAACAACCTCAAAGTGATGCTGACAGTCATGTACTAAGAGTTGCTACGAATCTCAAAATAATGCAACAGTAATGTAGTAAAAGTTGCCACGAACCTCAAAATATTGCGACAGTGATGTCAGAAGAATTGCTAATGAACTCAAGATGATGCTAACAGTAATGGAGTGAAACTTTCGAATGACCTCAAAGTGATGCTGACAGTCATGTAGTAAGTGTTGCTAATGAACTCAATTTAATGCTACAGTGATGTCGTGAGAATTGCTCAACAACTCAAGATGATGCGACAGTAATGTAGTGATAGTTGCTAATAAACTCAAAGTGATGCTGACAGTAATGTAGTAAGAGTTGCGACGAACCTTAAAATAATGCAAAAATAATGTAGTAAGAGTTGCTACGAACCTCAAAATAATGTGACAGTGATGTCAGAAGAAATGCTAAAGATCTCAAAATGATGCGACAATGATGTCAGAAGAATTGCTAATGATCTCAAATGATTCTAACAGTAATGGAGTGAACGTTTCGAATAACCTCAAAGTGATGCGGAAAGTCATGTACTAAGAGTTGCTACGAACCTAAAAATAATGCGACAGTAATGTAATAAAAGTTTCTACGAACCTCAAAATATTGCGACAGTGATGTCAGAAGAATTGCTAATGAACTCAAAATGATGCTAACAGTAATGTAGTGATAGTTGCGAATCAACTCAGTGATGCTTACAGTAATGTAGTAAGTGTTTCGAATAACCTCAAAGTGATGCTGACAGTCATGTACTAAGAGTTGCTACGAACCTCAAAATAATGTGACAGTAATGTAGTAAAAGTTGCTACGAACCTCAAAATAATGCGACAGTAATGTAGTAAAAGTTGCTACGAACCTCAAAATAATGTGACAGTGATGTCAGAAGAATTGCTAATGAACTCAAAATGATGCTAACAGTAATGGAGTGAAAGTTTCGAATAACCTCAAAGTGATGCTGACAGTCATGTAGTAAGTGTTTCGAATAACCTCAAAGTGATGTTGACAGTCATGTACTAAGAGTTGCTACGAACCTCAAAATAATGCGACAGTAATGTAGTAAAAGTTGCTACGAACCTCAAAAAATTGCGACAGTGATGTCGGAAGAATTGCTAATGAACTTAAAATGATGCTAACAGTAATGTAGTGATAGTTGCTAATCCAGTCAGTGATGCTTACAGTAATGTAGTAAGTGTTTCGAACAACCTCAAAGTGATGCTGACAGTCATGTACTAAGAGTTGCTACGAATCTCAAAATAATGCAACAGTAATGTAGTAAAAGTTGACACGAACCTCAAAATATTGCGACAGTGATGTTGGAAGAATTGCTAATGAACTCAAGATGATGCTAACAGTAATGGAGTGAAACTTTCGAATGACCTCAAAGTGATGCTGACAGTCATGTACTAAGAGTTGCTACGAACCTCAAAATAATGCGACAGTAATGTCGTAAAAGTTGCTACGAACCTCAAAAAATTGCGACAGTGATGTCGGAAGAATTGCTAATGAACTTAAAATGATGCTAACAGTAATGTAGTGATAGTTGCTAATCCAGTCAGTGATGCTTACAGTAATGTAGTAAGTGTTTCGAACAACCTCAAAGTGATGCTGACAGTCATGTACTAAGAGTTGCTACGAATCTCAAAATAATGCAACAGTAATGTAGTAAAAGTTGCCACGAACCTCAAAATATTGCGACAGTGATGTTGGAAGAATTGCTAATGAACTCAAGATGATGCTAACAGTAATGGAGTGAAACTTTTGAATGACCTCAAAGTGATGCTGACAGTCATGTACTAAGAGTGGCTAATGAACTCGATTCAATGCTACAGTGATGTCGTGAGAATTGTTCATAAACTCAAAATGATGCTAATAGTAATGTAGTGATAGTTGCTAATAAACTCAAAGTGATGCTGACAGTAATGTAGTAAGAGTTGCTACGAACCTTAAAATAATGCAAAAATAATGTAGTAAGAGTTCCTACGAACCTCAAAATAATGTGACTGTTATGTCAGAAGAATTGCTAGTGATCTCAAAATGATGCGACAGTGATTTAGTAAGAATTGCTAATGAACTCAAAATGATGCTAACAGTAATGGAGTGAACGTTTAGAATAACCTCAAAGTCATGCTGACAGTCATGTACTAAGAGTTGCTACGAACCTCAAAATAATGCGACAGTAATGTAGTAAAAGTTGCTACGAACCTCAAAATATTGCGACAGTGATGTCGGAAGAATTGCTCAACAACTCAAAATGATGCTAACAGTAATATAGTGATAGTTGCTAATCCAGTCAGTGATGCTGACAGTAATGTAGTAAGTGTTTCGAACAACCTCAAAGTGATGCTGACAGTCATGTACTAAGAGTTGCTACGAATCTCAAAATAATGCAACAGTAATATAGTAAAAGTTGCCATGAACCTCAAAATATTGCGACAGTGATGTCGGAAGAATTGCTAATGAACTTAAAATGATGCTAACAGTAATGTAGTGATAGTTGCTAATCCAGTCAGTGATGCTTACAGTAATGTAGTAAGTGTTTCGAACAACCTCAAAGTGATGCTGACAGTCATGTACTAAGAGTTGCTACGAATCTCAAAATAATGCAACAGTAATGTAGTAAAAGTTGCCACGAA
The DNA here is from genome assembly GCF_037954235.1 of Aulostomus chinensis. Lineage (NCBI taxonomy): Eukaryota > Metazoa > Chordata > Actinopteri > Syngnathiformes > Aulostomidae > Aulostomus > Aulostomus chinensis. The sequence continues at coordinate 50,047,189 of NC_141320.1, read as the reverse complement.
CCTCAAAATATTGCGACAGTGATGTCAGAAGAATTGCTAATGAACTCAAGATGATGCTAAAAGTAATGGAGTGAAACTTTCGAATGACCTCAAAGTGATGCTGACAGTCATGTAGTAAGTGTTGCTACGAACCTCAAAATAATGCGAAAGTAATGTAGTAAAAGTTGCTACGAACCTCAAAATATTGCGACAGTGATGTCGGAAGAATTGCTAATGAACTCAAGATGATGCTAACAGTAATGTAGTGATAGTTGCTAATCAACTCAGTGATGCTTACAGTAATGTAGAAAGAGTTTCGAACAACCTCAAAGTGATGCTGACAGTCATTTAGTAAGAGTTGCTAATGAACTCAATTTAATGCTACAGTGATGTCGTGAGAATTGCTCAACAACTCAAGATGATGCGACAGTAATGTAGTGATAGTTGCTAATAAACTCAAAGTGATGCTGACAGTAATGTAGTAAGAGTTGCGACGAACCTTAAAATAATGCAACAATAATGTAGTAAGAGTTGCTACGAACCTCAAAATAATGTGACAGTGATGTCAGAAGAATTGCGAAAGATCTCAAAATGATGCGACAGTGATGTCAGAACAATTGCTAATGATCTCAAATGATTCTAACAGTAATGGAGTGAACGTTTCGAATAACCTCAAAGTGATGCGGAAAGTCATGTACTAAGAGTTGCTACGAACCTAAAAATAATGCGACAGTAATGTAATAAAAGTTTCTACGAACCTCAAAATATTGCGACAGTGATGTCAGAAGAATTGCTAATGAACTCAAAATGATGCTAACAGTAATGTAGTGATAGTTGCGAATCAACTCAGTGATGCTTACAGTAATGTAGAAAGTGTTTCGAATAACCTCAAAGTGATGCTGACAGTCATGTCGTAAGAGTTGCTATGAACCTTAAAATAATCAAACAATAATGTAGTAAGAGTTGCTACGAACCTCAAAATAATGTGACAGTGAAGTCAGAAGAATTGGTAATGATCTCAAAATGATGCTAAAAGTAATGTAGTAAGAATTGCTAATGAACTCAAAATGATGCGACAGTGATGACGGAAGAATTGCAAATGAACTCAAGATGATGCTTACAGTAATGGAGTGAAAGTTTCGAATAACCTCAAAGTGATGCTGACAGTCATTTAGTAAGAGTTGCTACGAACCTAAAAATAATGCGACAGTGATGTCAGAAGAATGGCTAAAGATGTAAAAATGATGCGACAGTGATGTCAGAAGAATTGGTAATGATCTCAAAATGATGCGACAGTTATGTCGTAAGAATTGCTAATGAACTCAAAATGATGCTAACAGTAATGGAGTGAAACTTTCGAATAACCTCAAAGTGATGCTTACAGTCATGTAGTAAGTGTTGCTACGAACCTCAAAATATTGCGACAGTGATGTCGGAAGAATTGCTAGTGAACTCAAGATGATGCTAACAGTAATGTAGTGATAGCTGCTAAGAAACTCAGTGATGCTTAAAGTAATGTAGTAAGAGTTTCGAACAACCTCAAAGTGATGCTGACAGTCATTTAGTAAGAGTTGCTAATGAACTCAATTTAATGCTACAGTGATGTCTTGAGAATTGCTCCACAACTCAAAATGATGCTAACAGTAATGTAGTGATAGTTGCTAATAAACTCAAAGTGATGCTGACAGTAATGTAGTAAGAGTTGCTTCGAACCTTAAAATAATGCAACAATAATGTAGTAAGAGTTGCTACGAACCTCAAAATAATGCGACAGTGATGTCGGAAGAATTGCTAATGATCTCAAAATGATGCGACAGTGATGTCGTAAGAATTGCTTATGAACTCAAGATGATGCTAACAGTAATGTAGTGATAGTTGCTAATAAACTCAGTGATGCTTACAGTAATGTAGTAAGAGTTTCGAACAACCTCAAAGTGATGCTGACAGTCATGTAGTAAGAGTTGCTAATGAACTCAAAATGATGCTAACAGTAATGGAGTGAAAGTTTCGAATAACCTCAAAGTGATGCTGACAGTCATGTAGTAAGTGTTGCTATGAACCTCAAAATATTGCGACAGTGATGTCGGAAGAATTCCTAATGAACCTAAAATGATGCTAGCAGTCATGTAGTGACAGTTGCGAAGAAACTCAGTGATGCTTACAGTAATGTAGTAAGAGTTTCGAACAACCTCAAAGTGATGCTGACAGTCATTTAGTAAGAGTTGCTAATGAACTCAATTTAATGCTACAGTGATGTCGTGAGAATTGCTCAACAACGCAAAATGATGCTAACAGTAATGTAGTGATAGTTGCTAATGAACTCAAAGTGATGCTGACAGTAATGTAGTAAGAGTTGCGACGAACCTTAAAATATTGCGAAAGTAATGTCGGAAGAATTGCTAATGATCTCAAACTGATGCGACAGTGATGTAGTAAGAATTGCTAATGAACTCAAAATGATGCTAACAGTAATGGAGTGAAACTTTCAAAATAACCTCAAAGTGATGCTGAAAGTCATGGAGCAAGAGTTGCTACGAACCTCAAAATAATGCGACAGTGATGTCAGAAGAATTGCTAAAGATCTCAAAATGATGCGACAGTGATGTCAGAAAAATTGGTCATGATCTCAAAATGATGCTAACAGTAATGGAGTGAACGTTTCGAATAACCTCAAAGTGATGCTGACAGTCATGTAGTAAGAGTTGCTAGGAACCTCAAAAAAATGCGACAGTAAAGAAGTAAAAGTTGCTACGAACCTCAAAATATTGCGACAGTGATGTCGGAAGAATCGCTAATGAACTCAAGATGATGCTAACAGTAATGTAGTGAAAGTTGCTAAGAAACTCAGTGATGCTGACAGTCATGTAGTCAGAGTTGCTAATGAACTCAATTTAATGCTACAGTGATGTCGTAAGAATTGCTAATAAACTCAAAATGATGCTAACATTAATGTAGTAAGAGTTGCTACGAACCTTAAAATAATGCAACAATAATGCAGTAAGAGTTGCTACGAACCTCAAAATAATGTGACAGTGATGTCAGAAGATTGCAAATGATCTCAAAATGATGTAACAGTAATGTAGTAAGACTTGCTAAGAACCTCAAAATAATGCGACAGTAATGTAGTAAAAGTGGCTACGAACCTCAAAATATTGCGACAGTCATGTCGGAAGAATTGCTAATGAACTCAAAATGATGCTAACACTAATGTAGTGATAATTGCTAATCAACTCAGTGATGCTTACAGTAATGTAGTAAGTGTTTAAAACGACCTCAAAGTGATTCTGACAGTAATGTCGTAAGTGTTTCGAAAAACCTCAAAGTGATTATGACAGTCATGTAGTAAGGGTTGCTACGAACCTAAAAATAATGCTGAAGTAAAGTAGTAAGAGTTGCTTCGAACCTCTAAGTAATGCGACAGTGATGTCAAAAGAATTGTTAATGATCTCAAAATGATGCGACAGTGATGTAGTAAGAATTGCTAATGAACTCAAAATGATGCTAACAGTAATGGAGTGATAGTTGCTAATTAACTCAGTGATGCTTACAGTAATGTAGTAAGTGTTTCGAATAACCTCAAAGTGATGCTGACAGTCATGCAGTAAGAGTAGCTACGAACCTCAAAATAATGCGACAGTGATGTCGGAAGAATTGCTAATGTTCTCAAAATGATGCGACAGTGATTTAGTAAGAATTGCTAATGAACTCAAAATGAAGCTAACAGTAATGGAGTGAACATTTCGAATAACCTCAAAGTGATCCTGTCAGTCATATAGTAAGAGTTGCTACGAACCTCAAAAAAAATGCGAAAGTGATGTAGTAAAAGTTGCTACGAATCTCAAAATATTGCGACAGTGATGTCGGAAGAATTGCTCATGAACTCAAAATGATGCTAACAGTAATGTAGTGAAAGTTGCTAATTAACTCAGTGATGCTTACAGTAATGTAGTCAGTGTTTCGAACAACCTCAAAGTGATGCTGACAGTCATGTAGTAAGAGTTGCAACGAACCTCAAAATAATGCGACAGTGATGTCGGAAGAACTGCTAATGATCTCAAAATGTTGCAACAGTGATGTAGGAATAATTGCTAATGAACTCAAAATGATGCTAACAGTAATGGAGTGAAAGTTTCGAATAACCTCAAAGTGATGCTGACAGTAATGTAGTTAGAGTTGCTACGAATATCAAAGTAATGCGACAGTGATGTCAGAAGAATTGCTAATGATCTCAAAATGTTGCGACAGTGATGTAGTAAGAATTGCTAATGAACTCAAAATTATGCTAACAGTAATGGAGTGAAAGTTTCGAAGAACCTCAAAGTGATGCTGACAGTCATGTAGTAAGTGTTGCTACTTACCTCAATTTAATGGTACAGTGATGTCTATGAATTGCTAATAAACTCAAAATGATGCTAACAGTAATGTAGTGATAGTTGCTAATGAACTCAAAGTGATGCTGACAGTAATGTAGTAAGTGTTTTGAACAACCTCAAAGTGATTATGACAGTCATGTGGTAAGGGTTGCTACAAACCTTAAAATAATGCAACAGTAAAGTAGTAGGAGTTGCTACGAACATCAAAATAATGCAACAGTGATGTCAGAAGAATTGCTAATGATCTCAAAATGATGCGACAGTGATTTAGTCAGAATTGCTAATGAACTCAAAATCATGCTAACAGTAATGGAGTGAAAGTCTCGAATAATCTCAAAGTGATGCTGACAGTCATGGACTAAGAGTTGCTACGAACCTCAAAATAATGCGACAGTAATGTAGTAAAAGTTGCTACGAACCTAAAAATATCGCGACAGTGATGTCAGAAGAATTGCTAATGAACTCAAAATGATGCTAACAGTAATGTAGTGATAGTTGCAAATAAACTCAGTGATGCTTACAGTAATGTAGTAAGAGTTGCTACGAACCTCAAAATGATGCGACAGTGATTTAGTAAGAATTGCTAATGAACTCAAAATGATGCTAACAGTAATGGAGTGAACGTTTCGAATAACCTCAAAGTGATGCTGACAGTCATGTAGTAAGTGTCGCTACTTACCTCAATTTAATGGTACAGTGATGTCTATGAATTGCTAATAAACTCAAAGTGATGCTGACAGTAATGTAGTAAGAGTTGCTACGAAACTTTAAATAATGCAACGGTAATGTAGTAAAAGGCAAGGCAATTTATTTAAAAGTTGCTACGAACATCAAAATAATGCGACAGTGATGTCAGAAGAATTGGAAATGATCTCAAACTGATGGGACAGTGATGTCGTAAGAATTGCTAATGAACGCAAAATGATGCTAAAGTAATGTAGTGAAAATTGGTAATAAACTCAGTGATGCTTCCAGTAATGTTGTCAGTGTTTCGAATAACCTCAAAGTGATGCTGACAGTCACGTAGTAAGAATTGCTACTAACCTCAATTTAATGCGACAGTGATGTGGTGAGAGTTGATAGTAATTTCAAAATCACGCTAAAGTGATGTAATGAGAGTTGCTACATACCTAAGAAATGATGCTAAAGTGATGTGGTGAGAGTTGCTACTTACCTAATAAATGATGCTACAGTGATGTGGTGAGAGTTGCTACGATCCTCAAAATGATGCTAAAGTGATGTAATGAGGGTTGCGACAAACCTAAGAAGTGATGCTACAGTGATGTCGTGAGAGTTGCTACATGCCTAAGAAATGATGCTACAGTGATGTGGTGAGAGTTGCTACAAACCTAAAAATTATGCTACAGTGATGTAATGAGAGTTGCTAGGAATCTCAAAATGATGCTCCAGTAATGTCGTGAGAGTTGCGACTATCCTCAAAATGATGCGACAATGATGTAGTGAGAGTTGCTACGATCCTCAAAATGATGCTACAGTGATGTTATGACAGTTGCTACTAACCTAAGAAATTATGCTGACAATGTTGTGGTGACAGTTGATAGTCATTTCAAAATCATGCTAAAGTGATGTCATGAGAGTTGCTACGATCCTCAAAATGATGCTAAAGTGACGTAATGAGAGTTGCGAATAACCTAAGAAGTGATTCTACAGTGATGTGGTGAGAGTTGATACTAATTTCAAAATAATGCTAAAGTGGTGTAGTGAGAGTTGCTACGAACCGCAAAATGATGCTACAGTGATGTAATGAGAGTTGCTACTTATCTAAGAAATGATGTTACAGTGATGTGGTGAGAGTTGCTACGAACCTCAAAATGATGCTACAGTGATGTAATGAGAGTTGCTACAAATGTCCAAATGATGCTAGAGTGATGTAATGAGAGTTGCTACAAACCTAAGAAATGATGCTACAGTGATGTAATGAGAGTTGCTACAAATGTCCAAATGATGCTAGAGTGATGTAATGAGAGTTGCTACAAACCTAAGAAATGATGCTACAGTGATGTGGTGAGAGTTGATAGTAATTTCAAAATCATGCTAAAGTGATGTAATGAGAGTTGCTACTAACCTTAGAAATGATGGTACAGTGATGTGGTGAGAGTTGCTACGAACCTCAAAATGATGCTACAGTTATGTAATGAGAGTTGCCTCTTACCTAAGAAATGATGCTACAGTGATGTCGCGAGAGTTGCGACTGTCCTCAAAATGATACGACAGTAATGTAGTGAGAGTTGCTACGATTCTCAAAATGATGCAACAGTGATGTGATGAGAGCTGCTACGATCCTCAAAATGAGGTGGCAGTGATGTAGTGACAATTGATACTAATCTCAAAATGATGCAAAAGTGATGTAATGAGAGTAGCTACAAACCTAAGAAGTGATGCTACAGTGATGTGGTGAGAGTTGATAGTAATTTCAAAATGATGCTAAAGCGGTGTAATGAGAGTTGCTACTAACCGAAGAAATGATGCTACAGTGATGTGGTGAGAGTTGCTACGAACCTCAAAATGATGCAACAGTGATGTAATGAGAGTTGCTACGAATCTCAAAATGATGCTACAGTGATGTGGTGAGAGTTGCTGCGATCCTCAAAATGATGCTACAGTGATGTTATGACAGTTGCTACTAACCTAAGAAATTATACTGACAGTGTTGTGGTGAGAGTTGATAGTAATTTCAAAATCATGCTAAAGTGATGTCATGAGAGTTGCTACGATCCTCAAAATGATGCAACAGTGATGTAATGAGAGTTGCTACGAATATCAAAATGATGCTACAGTAATGTAGTGAGAGCTGCTACAAACCTCAAAATGATGCTACAGTGATGTCATGGGAGTTGCTACTAACCTAAGAAATGATGCTACAGTGATGCAGTGAGAGTTGATAGTAAATTCAAAATAAAGCTAAAGCGGTGTAATGAGAGTTGATACTTCCCTAAGAAATGATGCTACAGTGATGTAGTGAGAGTTGCTACGAACCGCAAAATGATGCTACAGTGATGTAATGAGGGTTGCTATTTACCTAAGAAATGATGCTACAGTGATGTGGTGAGAGTTGCTACTAACCTAAGAAATGATGCGACAGTGATGTAGTGAGAGTTGCGACTAATCTCAAAATGATGGTTACAGTGATGTAGTGAGAGTTGCTACGATGCTCAAAATGATGCTTACAGTAACGTCGTGAGAGTTGCTACGAACCTCAAAATGATGCTGAAAGTGATGCAGTGAGAGTTGCTACTGACCTAAGAAACGATGCTACAGTGATGTCATAAGAATTGCTACTAACCAAAGAAATGATGCTACAGTGATGTGGTGAGAGTTGCTACGATCCTTAAAATGATGTTAAGTGATGTAATGAGAGTTGCGACAAACCAAAGAAGTGATGCTACAGTGATGTGGTGAGAGTTGATACTAATTTCAAAATAATGCTAAAGGTGTGTAGTGAGAGTTGCTACGAACCGCAAAATGATGCAACAGTGATGTAATGAGAGTTGCTGCTTACCTAAGAAATGATGCTACAGTGATGTGGTGAGAGTTGCTACGAACCTCAAAATGATGCTACAGTGATGTAATGACTGTTGCTAGGAATCTCAAAATGATGCTCCAGTAATGTTGTGAGAGTTGCGATTATCCTCAAAATGATGCGACAGTGATGTAATGAGAGTTGCTACAAATGTCCAAATGATGCTAGAGTGATGTAATGAGAGTTGCTACAAACCTAAGAAATGATGCGACAGTCATGTGCTGAGAGTTGATCGTAATTTCAAAATCATGCTAAAGTGATGTAATGAGAGTTGCTACTTACCTCAGAAATGATGCGACTGTGATGTGGTGAGAGTTGCTACGAATCTCAAAATGATGCTACAGTGATGTAATGAGAGTTGCTACGAATCTCAAAATGATGCAACAGTAATGTCGTGAGAGTTGCGACTATCCTCAAAATGATGCGACAGTGATGTAGTGAGAGTTGCTACGATCCTCAAAATGATGCTTAAGTGATGTAATGAGAGTTGCTACAAACCTAAGAAGTGATGCTACAGTGATGTGGTGAGAGTTGATAGTAATTTACAAATAATGCTAGGGTGGTGTAGTGAGAGTTGCTACGAACCGCAAAATGATGCTACAGTGATGTAATGAGAGTTGCTACTTACCTAAGAAATGATGCTACAGTGATGTGGTGAGAGTTGCTACGAACCTCAAAATGATGCTACAGTGATGTAATGAGAGTTGCTACTTACCTAAGAAATGATGCTACAGTAATTTCACGAGAGTTGCGACTATCCTCAAAATGATGCTACAGTGATGTGGTGAGAGTTGCTACGATCCTAAAAATGATGCTACAGTGATGTTATGACAGTTGCTACTAACCTAAGAAATTATACTGACAGTGTTGTGGTGAGAGTTGATAGTAATTTCAAATTCATGCTAAAGTGATGTCATGAGAGTTGCTTCTAACCGAAGAAATGATGCCACAGTGATGTAGGCAGAGTTGGTACGATGCTCAAACTGATGCTTCCAGTAATGTAGTGAGAGTTGCTACAAACCTCAAAATGATGCTACAGTGATGTCATGGGAGTTGCTCCTAACCTCAGAAATGATGCTAGAGTGATGTAACGAGATTTGCTACAAACCTAAGAAATGATGCTACAGTAATGTCGTGAGAGTTGCGACTATCCTCAAAATGATGCGACAATGATGTATTGAGAGTTGCTACGATCCTCAAAATGATGCTGCAGTGATGTGGTGAGATTTGCTACGATCCTCAAAATGATGCTACAGTGATGTGGTGAGAGTTGCTACGAATCTCAAAACGATGCTACAGTAATGTCGTGAGAGTTGCGACTATCCTCAAAATGATGCGACAGTGATGTAGTGAGAGTTGCTCCTAACCTAAGAAATGATGCAACAGTGATGTAGTGAGAGTTGCTACAAATGTCCAAATGATGCTTAAGTGATGTAATGAGAGTGGCTACAAACCTAAGAAATGATGCTACAGTGATGTAATGAGAGTTGCTACAAATGACCAAATGATGCTAGAGTGATGTAATGAGAGTTGCTACAAACCTATGAAATTATGCTACAGACATGTGCTGAGAGTTGATAGTAATTTCAAAATCATGCTAAAGTGATGTAATGAGAGTTGCTACTTACCTGAGAAATGATGCGACAGTGATGTGGTGAGAGTTGCTACGAACCTCAAAATGATGCTACAGTGATGTAATGAGAGTTGCGACTTACCTAAGAAATGATGTTACAGTGATGTGGTGAGAGTTGCTACGAACCTCAAAATGATGCTACAGTGATGTAATGAGAGTTCCTACAAATCTCAAAATGATGCTGCAGTAATGTCGCGAGAGTTGCGACTATCCTCAAAATGATGCGACAGTGAAGTAGTGAGAGTTGCTAGGATACTCAAAATGATGCGACAGTGATGTGGTGAGAGTTGCTACGATCCTCAAAATGAGGTGGCAATGATGTAGTGAGAGTTGATACTAATCTCCAAAATGATGCTGACAGTGATGTAGTGAGAGTTGATAGTAATTTCAAAATAAAGCTATAGCGGTGTAATGAGAGTTGATTCTTCCCTAAGAAATGATGCTACAGTGATGTCATGAGAGTTGCTTCTAACCGAAGAAATGATGCTACAGTGATGTAGGCAGAGTTGGTACGATGCTCAAACTGATGCTTCCAGTAATGTAGTGAGAGTTGCTACAAACCTCAAAATGATGCTACAGTGATGTCATGGGAGTTGCGACTAACCTAAGAAATTATGCTACAGTGATGCAGTGAGAGTTGATAGTAATTTCAAAATAAAGCTATAGCGGTGTAATGAGAGTTGATTCTTCCCTAAGAAATGATGCAACAGTGATGTAGTGAGAGTTGCTACGAACCGCAAAATGATGCTACAGTGATGTAATGAGGGTTGCTATTTACCTAAGAAATGATGCTACAGTGATGTGGTGAGAGTTGCTACGAACCTAAGAAATGATGCTACAGTGATGTAGTGAGAGTTTCGACTAATCTCAAAATGATGGTACAGTGATGTAGTGAGAGTTGCTACGATGCTCAAAATGATGGTACAGTGATGTAGTGAGAGTTGCTACGATGCTCAAAATTATGCTTACAGTAATGTTGTGAGAGTTGCTTAAAACCTCAAAATAATGCTACAGTAATGTCGTGAGAGTTGCCTCTATCCTCAAAATGATGCGACAGTGATGTAGTGAGAGTTGCTACGATCCTCAAAATGATGTTAAGTGATGTAATGAGAGTTGCGACAAACCTAAGAAGTGATGCTACAGTGATGTGGTGAGAGTTGATACTAATTTCAAAATAATGCTAAAGTGGTGTAGTGAGAGTTGCTACGAACCGCAAAATGATGCTACAGTGATGTAATGAGAGTTGCCACAAATGTCCAAATGATGCTTAAGTGATGTAATGAGAGTGGCTACAAACCTAAGAAATGATGCTACAGTGATGTAATGAGAGTTGCTACAAATGACCAAATGATGCTTGAGTGATGTAATGAGAGTTGCTACAAACCTATGAAATTATGCTACAGACATGTGCTGAGAGTTGATAGTAATTTCAAAATCATGCTAAAGTGATGTAATGAGAGTTGCTACTTACCTGAGAAATGATGCGACAGTGATGTGGTGAGAGTTGCTACGGACCTCAAAATGATGCTACAGTGATGTAATGAGAGTTGCTACTTACCTAAGAAATGATGCTCCAGTGATGTGGTGAGAGTTGCTACGAACCTCAAAATAATGCTACAGTGATGTAATGAGAGTTCCTACGAATCTCAAAATGATGCTGCAGTAATGTCGCGAGAGTTGCGACTATCCTCAAAATGATGCGACAGTGAAGTAGTGAGAGTTGAAACTAATCTCAAAATGATGCTGACAGTGATGTAGTGAGAGTTCATACTAATCTCAAAATGATGCTAAAGTGATGTAATGAGAGTTGCTACAAATCTAAGAAGTGATGCTACAGTGATGCAGTGAGAGTTGATAGTAATTTCAAAATAATGCTAAAGCGGTGGAATGAGAGTTGCTACTTCCCAAAGAAATGATGCTACAGTGATGTAGTGAGGTTTGCTACGAACCGCAAAATGATGCTACAGTGATGTAATGAGGGTTGCTATTTACCTAAGAAATGATGCTACAGTGATGTGGTGAGAGTTGCTACGAACCTCAAAATAATGCTACAGTGATGTAATGAGAGTTGCTACTAATCTCAAAATGATGCTAGAGTGATGTAATGAGATTTGCTAAAAACCTAAGAAATGATGCTACCGTGATGTGGTGAGAGTTGATAGTAATTTCAAAATCATGCTAAAGTGATGTAATGAGAGTTGCTATTTACCTAAGAAATGATGCTACAGTGATGTAGGCAGAGTTGCTACGATGCTCAAACTGATGCTTCCAGTAATGTTGTAAGAGTTGCTACAAACCTCAAAATGATGCTACAGTGATGTCATGGGAGTTGCTACTGACCGAAGAAATGATGCTACAGTGATGAATTGAGAGTTGCTACAAATGTCAAAATGGTGCGACTGATGTCGTGAGAGTTGCTACGATCCTCAAAATGATGCTACATTCATGTGGTGAGAGTTGATAGTAATTTCAAAATCATGCTAAAGTGATGTAATGAAAGTTGCTACATACCTAAGAAATGATGCTACAGTGATGTGGTGAGAGTTGCTACGAACCTCAAAATGATGCTACAGTGATGTAATGAGAGTTGCTACGAATCTCAAAATGATGCTACAGTAATGTCGTGAGAGTTGCTACTAAACGAAGAAATGATGCTACAGTGATGTGGTGAGAGTTGCTACGAACCTCAAAATTATGCAACAGTGATGTAATGAGAGTTGCTACTAACCGAAGAAATGATGCTGCAGTGATGTAGTGAGAGTTGCTACGAATCTCAAAATGATGCTACAGTAATGACGTGAGAGTTGCTCCTATCCTCAAAATGATGCGACAGTGATGTGATAATTACGACGAAGCTCATAATGAAATTACAGTGATGTATTGAGAGTTGCTACTAACCTCAAAATGATGCGACAGTGATGTAATGAGAGCTGCTCCGATCCTCAAAATGAGGTGGCAGTGATGTGGTGAGATTTGCTACGATCCTCAAAATGATGCTACAGTGATGTTATGACAGTTGCTACTACTACTACTACTACTACTCATCTCAAAATCAAGCTAAAGTGATGTAATGAGAGTTGCTTCTTACCTAAGAAATGATGCTACAGTGATGTGGTGAGAGTTGCGACTATCCTCAAAATGATGCTACAGTGATGGAATGAGAGTTGCTACGAATCTCAACATGATGCTACAGTAATGTCGTGAGAGTTGCGACTATCCTCAAAATGATGCGACAATGATGTATTGAGAGTTGCTACGGTCCTCAAAATGATGCTACAGTGATGTTATGACAGTTGCTACTAACCTAAGAAATTATGCTGACAGTGTTGTGGTGAGAGTTGACAGTAATTTCAAAATCATGCTAAAGTGATGTCATGAGAGTTGCTTCTAACCGAAGAAATGATGCTACAGTGATGTAGGCAGAGTTGCTACGATGCTCAAACTGAAGCTTCCAGTAATGTAGTGAGAGTTGCTACGAATCTCAAAATGATGCTACAGTGATGTGGTGAGAGTTGCTACGAACCTAAGAAGTGATGCTACAGTGATGTAGTGAGAGTTGCTACGAATCTCAAAATGATGCTACAGTGATGTGGTGAGAGTTGCTACGAACCTAAGAAATGATGCTACAGTGATGTAGTGAGAGTTGCTACGAACCTCAAAATGATGCAGGGTGACTTTGTGGAAAGTCTTGCACTCCCAACACAATCATTGTCACTAATGTAGTGACAGGTCAGAGCAAAGGGAGCCTCCATGTCCACAGATGTCCACATGGCAGCTGGACTTCCTTTTTCACTCCTTCCCGTTCCTCCTGGTACTTTTTGGCCACCGTTTGTTTGATGGTCTGAAAATGACACCCAGAGTAAATCAATACATTGAAATTCAAGATGAAATAAACTGGAGATATCAACTACTGCTTTAGATCATTTCCACACAAACCTTTCTGGTTGGCAAACATATGAGGCTCAAGGACCTGAACCAGTTCCCTGAACCCTTCCCTCTCAACAGTGCTGAGGGGCTGGCAGTCCTTCAGGATGAAATTCAGCAGAGCCTCATCCAGCATCTGCTTCCTGGAAGCTGGATGGTTAAAGATGAAGGAGAGAAGAAATGAAGAGGAATTAATGATCAATGAAGCAACTGTGAGTCAGTTGGAGAGTGGCTGTATACCTGAGTTCATCCTGGTGGATCTGGGACTTCATTCTCATGCCTGGCCCCATCATGCCTCAGCACTGAAGAGGTGCTTTTGTTGAGATGAGACGCTTCTGTCCAACAAATGCCACATTCAACCTGCAGAAAAGAACATGAGTACTCAGCTAAAAGTTCCTTTCTTCATGGTGACTGGTGTTTCTTAGTCTTAGACCACCAGGTTTCCAATGAGGTGTATCGGATACGTTGTTGTGCGCCGCTGAAATCCGTCCAATTCCGGCGTTGTTTCCTGATGAAATATGTTTGCCTTAAAGCTCATTAAAGTGTTGAACCACAATATCGTTCACCATAACTGAGTCAACTTCAAGATAACCTACTTCTACATTCCAGTCCCGGCTGCTCCTGTTCTGCTGCAGTCCAGAAAACAACAACCCGATACAATTGGCGCTCCTTCCCACAGCTCCGGCCCGGATCCGCATGGTTCCGCTGACTGACTGTGAGACGCGCTCCCTCCAGAGTGGCACAGCCCGATGGGGGTCCTTATCTGGCACGGGGGCGTAAAACAGGTGCGACTGAAAAGCCTGGTTTATTCTGCGTCGAGGGAACGCGTTGCTCTGCAATACACCGCCGAACCGCTAGGGGGTGTGGCTTTGTCTTTGTATTGTTTACGGGACTCTTGTCGGATTCCTCGGTTTTCTTCCGGTCACAGACAAAAATTGTTGGCCATTTGTCAGTCTTTGTAGTGCCGCGAAGAGGCGTTGTAGAGGTGGTCGTACTTGAGCACCTCCTCGATAATCCTTTCTTCAGCTTGGTCTATTTTTTGTTGGAGCCTTCACCACAGAAACTTTGAAAATGGCGGGGTTGTGCTGCGACTGAACCGGAAATAACGTTCTGAGCGGACCAATCACAGTCCTCGACGTTGACGTCACCACGCGTCGACGCGATGCGTAAACAGGATTTTTTGGAGGCGCGTCTCAGGCTACAGCGTCTGGTCTGCGTCGACGGCGTAGGTACGAATACTACTCGACACAGAAGCATAAATCAGGCTTAAATCAGGCTTTATAGTCCAACAGGAAGTTAGCATGTCAGGGATGAGACACCCTGATAGTTCAAAAGGAAGTTAGCATGTCAGGGATGAGACACCCTCATAGTCCAACAGGAAGTTAGCATGTCAGGGATGAGACGCGCTTATCGTCCAACAGGAAGTTAGCATGTCAGGGATGAGACACCCTGATCGTCCAACAGGAAGTTAGCATGTCAGGGATGAGACACCCTGATAGTCCAACAGGAAGTTAGCATCTCCATGGTTCCCTTGACCAGAAGCCAGTGGGATCGTTCCATTCTGACATCTTGATTGACATTTGTCCTTCTCTTAGCTAAATAGCTGGCAATTTTTTGAAAAAAAAACGTGATTTACTTTTTGTATTTTGATCTTCAGCTCATTTGCATACTTTTGTTGAAATTCTCCCCTTTTTGTCTTTTTTTTCTGCTGTTTTTAGCACAAAGTCCACCTGGTGCCTAAAGACCAGTTCAGCATGGACTACGTTGAACCTTCAGTCTGCTGCATCAGCACCCATGGACGGTTCCCCCCTGACAGGAGGATTCTGGGTGAGGAACATTAGTGGAACAGCGCTCTTGTTAGAACGGTTCTGATCCACCTTCCCTCCCCCTGTAGCTCCTCCTGTGTCCCCTCAGTGCTCTTGTTAGAACGGTTCTGATCCACCTTCCCTCCCCCTGTAGCTCCTCCTGTGTCCCCTCAGTGCTCTTGTTAGAAGGGTTCTGATCCACCTTCCCTCCCCCTGTAGCTCCTCCTGTGTCCCCTCAGCGCTCTTGTGAGAACGGTTCTGATCCACCTTCCCTCCCCCTGTAGCTCCTCCTGTGTCCCTTCAGCGCTCTTGTTAGAACGGTTCTGATCCACCTCCCCTCCCCCTGTAGCTCCTCCTGTGTCCCCTCACGTTTCCAAACTCCCTGAACCAGGAGCCCATCCTGGCCCCCTGGTTCAAAGGTGACAGACCACCTCTGGGAGCAGACAACAGAGACCACATCAGGCTGGACTCCGTGCAGGTACGGAGGCTGACGGCTGCTGAGTGAGTGAGTTTACGACGCTCCCACCACTGCTGCTGGATTGATTTAACACATCTGGAATATTTAGATTTATTCTGGGTCAACATCTGCATCTGTTGAAGTCCTCAGTCTCCATGCAGGTGGTGTTGTTCCAGATAAAAGGTCTCAATAACAGCATCACTCCAGGTGAAACCTTTCCAAAGAAGGCTAAGTGGAGCTGGCATATCAGCCCCCAATGGAAGCCTGCTGCTGCTGCCAAGGTCTCCATGTCATCATGGAAAAGTTGATTGTTCAACTCAGTGTTTTTCCCATTGGGAGGAGATTTGTTGTTCCACCATGAAGTCTTTTCTGGTGATGAGTTTGTGTGTTGTAGTAGCATGAAGATATCTTGTTATCATGATCAACTCATCTGGCCTGGTGGAAGAACGCTGCTGTGTTTGGATTCAGACGAGTCAAATCTGAACCAGGGACTTGTAGTTTTATCCTCGGTCTCTGGACTCATAAAATGGAGACCGGCCCAGTTTGACACTTTTGAACTCCTCCATGATGTTCAAATCTCATGACTGAGATTCGTGATTGGAAACATCGGCGGTTCAGGAAAGAAAACATGTACCATTGAACATCGCTCTCATCCTTCTACTCAGAACGCTGCGGTGGACTCCACCGTGTCCAGGCTTTGGGCAGATACGTCTTCATCCTCCACCACCACCAGCCGCTCCACCCCACCCACCCTGTGCAGGTCTACATTACCAGGGTCGGATCTGGCAGGGTGGAGGATCTTTGATTCATCTTAGCTTTCCTGCTCCGGCTGTTTGAGAAACATTCAAATGGAGATGGTTGTTTGTGTCTTTCAGGCCACGCCAACGCCTCCTTCTGTCCCCACGCTTACGGCTGCCGAAACGTGCCGGTGTCTGAAAACCAGATCATTCTGGATGTGCCGGACCACCAGGTCCTCCTCACCTGCAGGTTCCTGCAGGCAGAGCCCTGTGGTGGTAGGTTTCCTGCTCCTCTGCTGGACTGATACCCTCTCCCTTTCCCCACACGTATCTGCTGTTTCTACTCTGTGCCTCCTTCTCCTCTGTCAGGCCTGGACTTCTTCCTTCTTTCTCTCCAGGATCACGTCCTGGTGGTGCCTGAGAGCAGCTCCAGCTCCAGCTCCCTGAACCAAGAACCACTGGAGAAATCTGACCACTTCATCAGCAACTGTGGCCTCAACAGCTTTCATGTCAAGTCGGTGTCTCTCAGCCTGAGTTGGTCCCTGTTCTGTATCCCTGAATGTTCAAGAGGAACTAAACTGGGCCTGATTGGGACGCTTCTGTCTGCTCAGATTTGGGTTGTGAATGCATTCAGATGTCATTTACAAGCATTGGAACTAAAGACCTGAGCCTCAAGAATATTTAGTTCTTGATTTACTTTCTCTTGCAGGGTTTCACTTTGTGCAAATTTTCTTTTTAAGATCTTTGTTTTTTGTTGTCCTTCCATTTAGCAAGTTTGGCTAAGAACCGTTTCCCCACTAAACTAATTTTCCTAAAATGTCTCGCTAACGTTTCCTTTTTCTCTGTCGTCCCTCCTGTCCTTGGTCTCCATTCTGTCTCAGCTCAGCTGTGTCTCTTGGGCTCTCTTCAACAACGGCGCCCTGCCTTGTGCCTGCCATGAGGTTGGAGCTGAGAGTGACACCTGCGAGTCATTTGGTGGTCGGTGCCGCTGCAGGCCCCACGTGATTGGCCGAGACTGCTCCATGTGGGCCGCGGGTTGCTGGGGATTCCCCACTGCAGACGTGAGTGTCAGATTGGATGAATGATGAGTAATAAGGGCTTTTAATGATGAGTGAGAGGACGGACCAAACCAACCTGTCCAACCATCAGAGGACAGTTTGTTGTTCTAGTTTCAACTCTTACGACATTACTGTTAGCATCATTTTGGGATCATTAGCAATTCTTACTACATCACTGTCAGCATCATTTTTGAATTCATTAACAATTCTTCCTACATAACTGTAGCATTATTTTGAGGTTTTTAGCAGCTCTTACTAGATTACTGTTAGCATCATTTTGAGATCAATAGCAATTCTTCCAACATCACTGTAGCATTATTTTGAGGTTATTCGCAACTCTTACTACATGACTCTCAGCATCATTTTTAGGTTACTCGCAACTTTCACTCCATTACTGTTAGCATCATTTTGAGTTCATTAGCAATTATTATTACATCACTGTCATATCATTTTAGATCATTACCAATTCTTCTGACATCACTATAGCATTATTTTGAGGTTCAGAGCAACTCTTCCTACATGACTGCCAGCATCACTTTGAGGTTATTCGAAACTTTCACTCCGTTACTGTTGGCATCATTTTGAGTTCATTAATGAGTTCATTAGCAATTCTTAAGACATCACTAGCATTATTTTGAGGTTATTAGCAATTCTTAGTACATCACTGTCGCATTATTTTGAGTTCATTCGCAGCTCTTACTACATCACTGTCCCATCATTTCAGATCATTAGCCATTCGTACTACATCACTGTCACATTATTTTGAGGTTCATAGTAACTCTTACTACATCACTAGCATTACTTTAAGGTTATTACCAGACTTACTACATTCCTGTCAGCATCATTTTGAGGTTATTAGCAGCTCTTACTAGATTACCGTCAACATCATTTTGAGTTCATTAGCAATTCTCAGTAAATCGCTGTCGCATCATTTTGAGGTTATTAGCAGCTCTTACTAGATTACCGTCAGCATCATTTTGAGATCATTAGCAATTCTTCCGACATCACTGTTGCATTATTTTGAGGTTCGTAGCAACTCTTACTACATGACTGTCAGCATCACTTTGAGGTTATTCGAAACTTTCACTACATTACTGAAAGCATCATTTTGAGATCATTAGCAATTCTTACGACATCACTGTAGCATTATTTTGAGGTTATTAGCAACTCTTCCTACATGACTGTCAGCATCACTTTGAGTTTATTGGCAACTTTCACTACATTACTGTCGCATCATTTTGAGATCATTAGCAATTCTTACGACATCATTGTCGCATCATTTTGAGATCATTAGCAATTCTTCTGACATCACTGTCACATTTTTTTGGATCATTAGCAATTCTTCTGACATCACTGTCGCATTGTTTTGAGGTTCGTAGCAACTCTTACTACATTGCTGTTGCATTATTTTGAGGTTAGGGTTAGGGTTACATTATTAACGCATCATTTTGAGATCATTGGCAATTCTTACGACATCACTGTCAGCATCATTTTTAGGTTACTCGCAACTCAAACCACATGACTGTCAGCATCACTTTTAGGTTATTCGAAACTTTCACTCCATTACTGTTCGCATCATTTTGAGTTTATTTGCAATTCTTACTCCATCACTGTCGCATCATTTTGAGATCATTAGCAATTCTTGCGAAATCACTGTAGCATTATTTTGAGGTTATTAGCAACTCTTACTACATTATTGTCAGCATCATTTTTAGGTTACTCGCAACTCTAACCACATGACTGTCAGCATCACTTTAAAGTTGTTCGAAACTTTCACTACATTACTGTTAGCATCATTTTGAGATCATTAGCAATTCTTCTGACATCACTGTCGCATTATTTTTTAGGTTCATAGAAACTCTTACTACATTACTGTTGTATTATTTTAAGGTTCGTAGCAACTCTTACTACATGACTGTCAGCATCACTTTGAGGTTGTTCAAAACACTGACTACATGACTGTCAGCATCACTTTGAGGTTGTTCGAAACACTTACTACATTACTGTAAGCATCACTGAGTTTATTAGCAACTATCACGACGTTACTGTTATCATCATTTTGAGTTCAATAGCAATTCTTACGACATCAATGTCGCATCATTTTGAGATCATTAGCAATTCTTACTACATCACTGTAGCATTGTTTTGAGGTTATTTGCAACTCTTACTACATTACAATCAGCATCATTTTTAGGTTACTCGCCACTCAAAACACATGACTGTCAGCATCACTTTGAGGTTGTTTGAAACACTTACTACATTACTGTAAGCATCACTGAGTTGATGAGCAACTATCACTACATTACTGTTATCATCATTTTGAGTTCATTTGCAATTCTTCCGACATCACTGTCGCAATATTTTGAGGTTCGTAGCAACTTTTACCACATTACTGTCGCATTATTTTGAGGTTCGTAGCAACACTTACTACATGACTGTAAGCATCACTTTGAGGTTATTCGAAAGTTTCACTCCATTACTGTTAGCATCATTTTGAGTTCATTAGCAATTCTTACTACATCACTGTCGCATCATTTTGAGATCATTAGCAATTCTTCTGACATTACTGTCGCATTATTTTGAGGTTCGTAGCAACTCTTAGTACATGACTGTCAGCATCACTTTGAGGTTATTCGAAACGTTCACTCCATTACTGTTAGCATCATTTTGAGTTCATTAGCAATTCTTACTAAATCACTGTCGCATCATTTTGAGATCATTAGCAATTCTTCTGACATCACTGTCACATTATTTTGAGGTTCGTAGCAACTCTTACTACATTAATGTCAGCATCACTTTGAGTTTTTTAGCAACTATCACTACATTACTGTTAGCATCATTTTGAGTTCATGAGCAATTCTCACGACATCACTGTAGCATTGAATTGAGTTCATTAGCAACTCTTACTAAATGACTGTCAGCATCACTTTGAGGGTGTTCGAAACTCTTACTACATTACTGTTAGCATCATCTTGAGTTCATTAGCAATTCTTCCGACATCACTGTCGCATTATATTGAGTTCATTAGCAACTCTTACTACATGACTGTCAACATCACTTTGAGGTTATTCGAAACTCTTACTGCATTACTGTAAGCATCACTGACTTGATTAGCAACTATCACTACATTACTGTTAGCATCATTTTGAGTTCATTAGCAATTCTTCCGACATCACTGTCGCAATATTTTGAGGTTCGTAGCAACTTTTACTACATTACTTTCGCATTATTTTGAGGTTTGTAGCAACTCTTACTACATTATTGTTGCATTATTTTGAGGTTTGTAGCAACACTTACTACATGACTGTCAGCATCACTTTGAGGTTATTCGAAACGTTCACTCCATTACTGTTAGCATCATTTTGAGTTCATTAGCAATTCTTACTAAATCACTGTCGCATCATTTTGAGATCATTAGCAATTCTTCCGACATCACTGTCGCATTATTTTGAGGTTCGTACCAACTCTTCCTACATGACTGTCAGCATCACTTTGAGGTTGTTCGAAATACTTACTACATTACTGTAAGTATCACTGAGTTGATTAGCAACTATCACTACATTACTGTTAGCATCATTTTAAGTTCATTAGCAATTCTTCCGACATCACTGTCGCAATCTTTTGAGGTTCGTAGCATCTTTTACTACATTACTGTTGCATTATATTGAGGTTCGTAGCAACTCTTACTACATGACTGTCAGCATCACTTTGAGGTTATTCGAAAGTTTCACTCCATTACTGTTAGCATCATCTTGAGTTCATTAGCAATTCTTCGGACATCACTGTCGCAATATTTTGAGGTTCGTAGCAACTTTTACTACATTACTGTCGCATTATTTTGAGGTTCGTAGCACCTCTTAGTACATGACTGTCAGCATGACTTAGAGGTTATTTGAAATGTTCACTCCATTACTGTTAGCATCATTTTGAGTTCATTAGCAATTCTTACTAAATCACTGTCGCATCATTTTGAGATCATTAGCAATTCTTCTGACATCACTGTTGCATTATTTTGAGGTTCGTAGCAACACTTACCACATTACTTTCGCATTATTTTGAGGTTCGTAGCAACTCTTCCTACATGACTGTCACCATCACTTTGAGGTTATTCGAAACACTTACTACATTACTGTAAGCATCACTGACTTGATTAGCAACTACCACTACATTACTGTTAGCATCATTTTAAGTTCATTAGCATTTCTGCCGACATCACTGTCGCATCATTTTGAGTTCATTAGCAATTCTTCCGACATCACTGTCGCATTATTTTGAGGTTCGTAGCAAGTCTTACTTCATGACTGTCACCATCACTTTTGAGGTTATTCGAAACACTTACTACATTACTGTAAGCATCACTGACTTGATTAGCAACTACCACTACATTACTGTCGCATCATTTTAAGTTCATGAGGAATTCTTCCGACATCACTGTCGCAATATTTTGAGGTTTCGTAGCAACTTTTACTACATTACTGTCGCATTATTTTGAGGTTCGGAGCAACTCTTAGTACATGACTGTCAGCATCACTTTGAGGTTATTCGAAACACTTACTACATTACTGTAAGCATCACTGAGTTGATTAGCAACTATCACTACATGACTGTTAGCATCATTTTGAGTTCATTAGCAATTCTTCCGACATCACTGTCGCAATATTTTGAGGTTCGTGGCAAATTTTACTACATTACTGTCGCATTATTTTGAGGTTCGTAGCAACACTTACTACATGACTGTAAGCATCACTTTGAGGTTATTCAAAAGTTTCACTCCATTACTGTTAGCATCATTTTGAGTTCATTCGCAATTCTTACTACATCACTGTCGCATCATTTTGAGATCATTAGCAATTCTTCTGACATCACTGTCACATTATTTTGAGGTTCGTAGCAACTCTTACTACATTACTGTCAGCATCACTTTGAGTTTTTTAGCAACTATCACTACATTACTGTTAGCATCATTTTGAGTTTATGAGCAATTCTCACGACATCACTGAAGCATTGAATTGAGTTCATGAGCAACTCTTACTAAATGACTGTCAGCATCACTTTGAGGGCGTTCGAAACTCTTACTACATTCCTGTTTGCATCATCTTGAGTTCATTAGCAATTCTTCCGACATCACTGTCGCATTATTTTGAGGTTCGTAGCAACTCTTACTACATGACTTTCAGCATCACTTATAGGTTGTTCAAAACACTTACTACATTACTGTAAGCATCACTGACTTGATTAGCAACTACCACTACATTACTGTTAGCATCATCTTGAGTTCATTAGCAATTCTTCCGACATCACTGTCGCAATATTTTGAGGTTCGTAGCAACTTTTACTACATTACTTTCGCATTTTTTTGAGGTTTGTAGCAACTCTTACGACATAACTGTTGCATTATTTTAAGGTTCGGAGCAACACTTCCTACATGACTGTCAGCATCACTTTGAGGTTATTAGAAACTTTCACTCCATTACTGTTAGCATCTTTTTGAGTTCATGAGCAATTCTTATTACATCACTGTTGCATCATTTTGAGATCATTAGCAATTCTTCCGACATCACTGTCGCATCATTTTGAGATCATTAGCAATTCTTCTGACATTACTGTCGCATTATTTTGAGGTTCGTAGCAACTCTTAGTACATGACTGTCAGCATCACTTTGAGGTTATTCGAAACGTTCACTCCATCACTGTCGCATCATTTTGAGATCATTAGCAATTCTTCTGACATCACTGTCACATTATTTTGAGGTTCATAGCAACTTTTACTACATGACTGTCAGCATCACTTTGAGTTTTTTAGCAAATATCACTACATTTCTGTTAGCATCATTTTGAGTTTATGAGCAATTCTCACGACATCACTGTAGCATTGAATTGAGTTCATTAGCAACTCTTACTAAATGACTGTCAGCATCACTTTGAGGGTGTTCGAAACTCTTACTACATTACTGTTAGCATCATCTTGAGTTCATTAGCAATTCTTCCGACATCACTGTCACATTATTTTGAGGTTCGTAGCAACTCTTACTACATTACTGTCGCATTATTTTGAGGTTCGTCGCAACTCTTCCTACATGACTTTCACCATCACTTTGAGGTTATTCGAAACACGTACTACATGACTGTAAGCATCACTGACTTGATTAGCAACTACCACTACATGACTGTTAGCATCATTTTAAGTTCATTCGCATTTCTGCCTACATCACTGTCGCATCATTTTGAGATCTTTAGCAATTTTTCTGACATCACTGTCGCATTATTTTGAGGTTCGTACCAACTCTTCCTACATGACTGTCAGCATCACTTTGAGGTTGTTCGAAATACTTACTACATTACTGTAAGTATCAGCAACTATCACTACATTACTGTTAGCATCATTTTGAGTTCATGAGGAATTCTTCCGACATCACTGTCGCAATATTTTGAGGTTCGTAGCAACTTTTACTACATTACTGTCGCATTATTTTGAGGTTCGTAGCAACTCTTCGTACATGACTGTCAGCATCACTTTGAGGTTATTCGAAACACTTACTACATTACTGTAAGCATCACTGAGTTGATTAGCAACTATCACTACATGACTGTTAGCATCATTTTGAGTTCATTAGTAATTCTTCCGACATCACTGTCGCAATATTTAAAGGTTCGTAGCAACTTTTTCTACATTACTGTCGCATTATTTTGAGGTTCGTAGCAACACTTACTACATGACTGTAAGCATCACTTTGAGGTTATTCAAAAGTTTCACTCCATTACTGTTAGCATCATTTTGAGTTCATTAGCAATTCTTACTACATCACTGTCGCATCATTTTGAGATCATTAGCAATTCTTCTGACATTACTGTCGCATTATTTTGAGGTTCGTAGCAACTCTTAGTACATGACTGTCAGCATCACTTTGAGGTTATTCGAAACGTTCACTCCATCACTGTCGCATCATTTTGAGATCATTAGCAATTCTTCTGACATCACTGTCACATTATTTTGAGGTTCCTTGCAACTCTTACTACATTACTGTCAGCATCACTTTGAGTTTTTTAGCAACTATCACTACATTACTGTTAGCATCATTTTGAGTTTATGAGCAATTCTCACGATATCACTGTAGCATTGAATTGAGTTCATTAGCAACTCTTACTAAATGACTGTCAGCATCACTTTGAGGGTGTTCGAAACTCTTACTACATTACTGTTAGCATCATCTTGAGTTCATTAGCAATTCTTCCGACATCACTGTCGCATTATTTTGAGGTTCGTAGCAAGTCTTACTTCATGACTGTCAGCATCACTTTGAGGTTGATCGAAACACTTACTACATTACTGTAAGCATCACTGACTTGATTAGCAACTACCACTACATTACTGTAAGCATCATCTTGTGTTCATGAGCAATTCTTCCGACATCAGTGTCGCAATATTTTGAGGTTCGTAGCAACTTTTACTACATTACTGTCGCATTATTTTGAGGTTTGTAGCAACTCTTAGTACATGACTGTCAGCATCACTTTGAGGTTATTCGAAACACTTACTACATTACTGTAAGCATCACTGAGTTGATTAGCAACTATCACTACATGACTGTTAGCATCATTTTGAGTTCATTAGCAATTCTTCCGACATCACTGTCGCAATATTTTGAGGTTCGTAGCAACTTTTACCACATTACTGTCGCATTATTTTGAGGTTCGTAGCAACACTTACTACAT
The DNA here is from genome assembly GCF_037954235.1 of Aulostomus chinensis. Lineage (NCBI taxonomy): Eukaryota > Metazoa > Chordata > Actinopteri > Syngnathiformes > Aulostomidae > Aulostomus > Aulostomus chinensis. Next base: position 50,021,969 of record NC_141320.1, on the reverse strand, counting down.
GACTGTAAGCATCACTTTGAGGTTATTCGAAAGTTTCACTCCATTACTGTTAGCATCATTTTGAGTTCATTAGCAATTCTTACTACATCACTGTCGCATCATTTTGAGATCATTAGCAATTCTTCTGACATCACTGTCACATTATTTTAAGGTTCGTATCAACTCTTAGTACATGACTGTCAGCATCACTTTGAGGTTATTCGAAACGTTCACTCCATTATTGTTAGCATCATTTTGAGTTCATTAGCAATTCTTACTAAATCACTGTCGCATCATTTTGAGATCATTAGCAATTCTTCTGACATCACTGTCACATTATTTTGAGGTTCGTAGCAACTCTTACTACATTAATGTCAGCATAACTTTGAGGTTATTCGAAACGTTCACTCCATTACTGTTAGCATCATTTTGAGTTCATGAGCAATTCTTACTAAATCACTGTCGCATCATTTTGAGATCTTTAGCAATTCTTCTGACATCACTGTCGCATTATTTTGAGGTTCGTAGCAACTCTTACTACATTACTGTCGCATTATTTTGAGGTTTGTAGCAACTCTTCCTACATGACTGTCACCATCACTTTGAGGCTATTCGAAACACTTACTACATTACTGTAAGCATCACTGAGTTGATTAGCAACTATCACTACATGACTGTTAGCATCATTTTGAGTTCATTAGCAATTCTTCCGACATCACTGTCGCAATATTTTGAGGTTCGTGGCAAATTTTACTACATTACTGTCGCATTATTTTGAGGTTCGTAGCAACTCTTAGTACATGACTGTCAGCATCACTTTGAGGTTATTCTAAACACTTACTACATTACTGTAAGCATCACTGAGTTGATTAGCAACTATCACTACATGACTGTTAGCATCATTTTGAGTTCATTAGCAATTCTTCCGACATCACTGTCGCAATATTTTGAGGTTCGTAGCAACTTTTACTACATTACTGTCGCATTATTTTGAGGTTCGTAGCAACACTTACTACATGACTGTAAGCATCACTTTGAGGTTATTCAAAAGTTTCACTCCATTACTGTTAGCATCATTTTGAGTTCATTAGCAATTCTTACTACATCACTGTCGCATCATTTTGAGATTATTAGCAATTCTTCTGACATTACTGTCGCATTATTTTGAGGTTCGTAGCAACTCTTAGTACATGACTGTCAGCATCACTTTGAGGTTATTCGAAACGTTCACTCCATCACTGTCGCATCATTTTGAGATCATTAGCAATTCTTCTGACATCACTGTCACATTATTTTGAGTTTCCTTGCAACTCTTACTACATCACTGTCAGCATCACTTTGAGTTTATTAGCAACTATCACTACATTACTGTTAGCATCATTTTGAGTTTATGAGCAATTCTCACGATATCACTGTAGCATTGAATTGAGTTCATTAGCAACTCTTACTAAATGACTGTCAGTATCACTTTGAGGGTGTTCGAAACTCTTACTACATTACTGTTAGCATCATCTTGAGTTCATTAGCAATTCTTCCGACATCACTGTCGCATTATTTTGAGGTTCGTAGCAAGTCTTACTTCATGACTGTCAGCATCATTTTGAGGTTGTTCGAAACACTTACTACATTACTGTAAGCATCACTGACTTGATTAGCAACTACCACTACATTACTCTAAGCATCATCTTGTGTTCATGAGCAATTCTTCCGACATCAGTGTCGCAATATTTTGAGGTTCGTAGCAACTTTTACTACATTACTGTCGCATTATTTTGAGGTTTGTAGCAACTCTTAGTACATGACTGTCAGCATCACTTTGAGGTTATTCGAAACGTTCACTCCATTACTGTTAGCATCATTTTGAGTTCATTAGCAATTCTTACTAAATCACTGTCGCATCATTTTGAGATCATTAGCAATTCTTCTGACATCACTGTCACATTATTTTGAGGTTCGTAGCAACTCTTACTACATTACTGTCAGCATCACTTTGAGTTTTTTAGCAACTATCACTACATTACTGTTCGCATCATTTTGAGTTTATGAGCAATTCTCACGATATCACTGTAGCATTGAATTGAGTTCATTAGCAACTCTCACTAAATTACTGTCAGCATCACTTTGAGGGTGTTCGAAACTCTTACTACATTACTGTTAGCATCATCTTGAGTTCATTAGCAATTCTTCCGACATCACTGTCGCATTATTTTGAGGTTCGTAGCAAGTCTTACTTCATGACTGTCAGCATCACTTTGAGGTTGTTCGAAACACTTACTACATTACTGTAAGCATCACTGACTTGATTAGCAACTACCACTACATTACTGTCGCATCATTTTAAGTTCATGAGGAATTCTTCCGACATCACTGTCGCAATATTTTGAGGTTCGTAGCAACTTTTACTACATTACTGTCGCATTATTTTGAGGTTCGTAGCAACTCTTAGTACATGACTGTCAGCATCACTTTGAGGTTATTCGAACCACTTACTACATTACTGTAAGCATCACTGAGTTGATTAGCAACTATCACTACATGACTGTTAGCATCATTTTGAGTTCATTAGCAATTCTTCCGACATCACTGTCGCAATATTTTGAGGTTCGTAGCAACTTTTACTACATTACTGTCGCATTATTTTGAGGTTCGTAGCAACACTTACTACATGACTGTAAGCATCACTTTGAGGTTATTCAAAAGTTTCACTCCATTACTGTTAGCATCATTTTGAGTTCATTAGCAATTCTTACTACATCACTGTCGCATTATTTTGAGGTTCGTAGCAAGGCTTACTTCATGACTGTCAGCATCACTTTGAGGTTGTTCGAAACACTTACTACATTACTGTAAGCATCATCTTGAGTTCATGAGCAATTCTTCCGACATCAGTGTCGCAATATTTTGAGGTTCGTAGCTACTTTTACTACATTACTGTCGCATTATTTTGAGGTTTGTAGCAACTCTTAGTACATGACTGTCAGCATCACTTTGAGGTTATTCGAAACGTTCACTCCATTACTGTTAGCATCATTTTGAGTTCATTAGCAATTCTTACTAAATCACTGTCGCATCATTTTGAGATCATTAGCAATTCTTCTGACATCACTGTCACATTATTTTGAGGTTCGTAGCAACTCTTACTACATTACTGTCAGCATCACTGAGTTTTTTAGCAACTATCACTACATCACTGTTAGCATCATTTTGAGTTCATGAACAATTCTCACGACATAACTGAAGCATTGAATTGAGTTCATTAGCAACTCTTACTAAAATACTGTCAGCATCACTTTGAGGGTGTTCGAAACTCTTACTACATTCCTGTTAGCATCATCTTGAGTTCATTAGCAATTCTTCCGACATCACTGTCGCATTATTTTGAGGTTCGTAGCAACTCTTACTACATGACTTTCAGCATCACTTATAGGTTATTCAAAACACTTACTACATTACTGTAAGCATCACTGACTTGATTAGCAACTACCACTACGTTACTGTTAGCATCATCTTGAGTTCATTAGCAATTCTTCCAACATCACTGTCGCAATATTTTGAGGTTCGTAGCAACTTTTACTACATTACTTTCGCATTTTTTTGAGGTTTGTAGCAACTCTTACGACATAACTGTTGCATTATTTTAAGGTTCGGAGCAACACTTACTACATGACTGTCAGCATCACTTTGAGGTTATTCGAAACGTTCACTCCATCACTGTCGCATCATTTTGAGATCATTAGCAATTCTTCTGACATCACTGTCACATTATTTTGAGGTTCGTAGCAACTCTTACTACATTACTGTCAGCATCACTTTGAGTTTTTTAGCAACTGTCACTACATTACTGTTCGCATCATTTTGAGTTTATGAGCAATTCTCACGACATCACTGTAGCATTGAATTGAGTTCATTAGCAACTCTTACTAAATGACTGTCAGCATCACTTTGAGGGTGTTCGAAACTCTTACTACATTACTGTTAGCATCATCTTGAGTTCATTAGCAATTCTTCCGACATCACTGTCACATTATTTTGAGGTTCGTAGCAACTCTTACTACATTACTGTCGCATTATTTTGAGGTTCGTCGCAACTCTTCCTACATGACTTTCACCTTTACTTTGAGGCTATTCGAAACACGTACTACATGACTGTAAGCATCACTGACTTGATTAGCAACTACCACTACATTACTGTTAGCATCATTTTAAGTTCATTAGCATTTCTGCCTACATCACTGTCGCATCATTTTGAGATCTTTAGCAATTCTTCTGACATCACTGTCGCGTTATTTTGAGGTTCGTACCAACTCTTCCTACATGACTGTCAGCATCACTTTGAGGTTGTTTGAAATACTTCCTACATTACTGTAAGTATCACTGAGTTGATTAGCAACTATCACTACATTACTGTTAGCATCATTTTAAGTTCATTAGCAATTCTTCCGACATCACTGTCGCAATATTTTGAGGTTCGTAGCATCTTTTACTACATTACTGTTGCATTATATTGAGGTTTGTAGCAACTCTTACTACATGACTGTCAGCATCACTTTGAGGTTATTCGAAAGTTTCACTCCATTACTGTTAGCATCATCTTGAGTTCATTAGCAATTCTTCCGACATCACTGTCGCAATATTTTGAGGTTCGTAGCAACTTTTACTACATTACTGTCGCATTATTTTGTGGTTCGTAGCACCTCCTAGTACATGACTGTCAGCATGACTTTGAGGTTATTTGAAATGTTCACTCCATTACTGTTAGCATCATTTTGAGTTCATTAGCAATTCTTACTAAATCACTGTCGCATCATTTTGAGATCATTAGCAATTCTTCTTACATCACTGTTGCATTATTTTGAGGTTCGTAGCAACTCTTACTACATTACTGTCGCATTATTTTGAGGTTCGTAGCAACTCTTAGTACATGACTGTCAGCATCACTTTGAGGGTGTTCGAAACTCTTACTACATTACTGTAAGCATCACTGACTTGATTAGCAACTATCACTACATTACTGTTAGCATCATTTTGAGTTCATTAGCAATTCTTCCTACATCACTGTCGCTATATTTTGAGGTTCGTAGCAACTTTTACTACATTACTTTCGCATTATTTTGAGGTTTGTAGCAACTCTTACTACATTATTGTTGCATTATTTTGAGGTTCGTAGCAACACTTACTACATGACTGTCAGCATCACTTTGAGGTTATTCGAAAGTTTCACTCCATTACTGTTAGCATCTTTTTGAGTTCATTAGCAATTCTTATTACATCACTGTCGCATCATTTTGAGATCATTAGCAATTCTTCCGACATCACTGTCGCATTATTTTGAGGTCCGTAGCAACTCTTAGTACAAGACTTTCAGCATCACTTTGAGGTTATTCGAAACGTTCACTCCATTACTGTTAGCATCATTTTGAGTTCATTAGCAATTCTTACTAAATCACTGTCGCATCATTTTGAGATCATTAGCAATTCTTCTGACATCACTGTCACATTATTTTGAGGTTCGTAGCAACTCTTACCACATTAATGTCAGCATCACTTTGAGTTTTTTAGCAACTGTCACTACATTACTGTTAGCATCATTTTGAGTTTATGAGCAATTCTCACGACATCACTGTAGCATTGAATTGAGTTCATTAGCAACTCTTACTACATGACTGTCAGCATCACTTTGAGGTTGTTCGAAACACTTACTACATTACTGTAAGCATCACTGACTTGATTAGCAACTACCACTACATTACTGTTAGCATCATCTTGAGTTCATTAGCAATTCTTCCAACATCACTGTCGCATTATTTTGAGGTTTGTAGCAACTCTTACTACATTATTGTTGCATTATTTTGAGGTTCGTAGCAACACTTACTACATGACTGTCAGCATCACTTTGAGGTTATTCGAAACTTTCACTCCATTACTGTTAGCATCTTTTTGAGTTCATTAGCAATTCTTATTACATCACTGTCGCATCATTTTGAGATCATTAGCAATTCTTCCGACATCACTGTCGCATTATTTTGAGGTCCGTAGCAACTCTTAGTACAAGACTGTCAGCATCACTTTGAGGTTATTCGAAACGTTCACTCCATTACTGTTAGCATCATTTTGAGTTCATGAGCAATTCTTACTAAATCACTGTCGCATCATTTTGAGATCTTTAGCAATTCTTCTGACATCACTGTTGCATTATTTTGAGGTTCGTAGCAACTCTTACTACATTACTGTCGCATTATTTTGAGGTTCGTAGCAACTCTTTCTACATGACTGTCACCATCACTTTGAGGTTATTCGAAACACTTACTACATTACTGTAAGCATCACTGACTTGATTAGCAACTACCACTACATTACTGTTAGCATCATTTTAAGTTCATTAGCATTTCTGCCGACATCACTGTCGCATCATTTTGAGATCTTAAGCAATTCTTCCGACATCACTGTCGCATTATTTCGAGGTTCGTAGCAGCTCTTACTATATGACTGTCACCATCACTTTTGAGGTTATTCGAAACACTTACTACATTACTGTAAGCATCACTGACTTGATTAGCAACTACCACTACATTACTGTCGCATCATTTTAAGTTCATGAGGAATTCTTCCGACATCACTGTCGAATTATTTTGAGGTTCGTAGCAACACTTACTACATGACTGTAAGCATCACTTTGAGGTTATTCAAAAGTTTCACTCCATTACTGTTAGCATCATTTTGAGTTCATTAGCAATTCTTACTACATCACTGTCGCATCATTTTGAGATCATTAGCAATTCTTCTGACATCACTGTCACATTATTTTGAGGTTCGTAGCAACTCTTACTACATTACTGTCAGCATCACTTTGAGTTTTTTAGCAACTATCACTACATTACTGTTAGCATCATTTTGAGTTTATGAGCAATTCTCACGACATCACTGAAGCATTGAATTGAGTTCATGAGCAACTCTTACTAAATGACTGTCAACATCACTTTGAGGGTGTTCGAAACTCTAACTACATTACTGTTACCATCATCTTGAGTTCATTAGCAATTCTTCCGACATCACTGTCGCATTATTTTGAGGTTCGTAGCAACACTTACTACATGACTTTCAGCATCACTTATAGGTTTTTCGAAACACTTACTACATTACTGTAAGCATCACTGACTTGATTAGCAACTACCACTACATTACTGTTAGCATCATCTTGAGTTCATTAGCAATTCTTCAGACATCACTGTCGCAATATTTTGAGGTTCGTAGCAACTTTTTCTACATTACTTTCGCATTTTTTTGAGGTTTATAGCAACTCTTACGACATAACTGTTGCATTATTTTAAGGTTCGTAGCAACACTTACTACATGACTGTCAGCATCACTTTGAGGTTATTCGAAACTTTCACTCCATTACTGTTAGCATCTTTTTGAGTTCATTAGCAATTCTTATTACATCACTGTTGCATCATTTTGAGATCATTAGCAATTCTTCCGACATCACTGTCGCATCATTTTGAGATCATTAGCAATTCTTCTGACATTACTGTCGCATTATTTTGAGGTTCGTAGAAACTTTTACTACATTACTGTCGCATTATTTTGAGGTTTGTAGCAACTCTTCCAACATGACTGTCAGCATCACTTTGAGGTTATTCGAAACACTTACTACATTACTGTAAGCATCACTGACTTGATTAGCAACTACCACTACATTACTGTTAGCATCATTTTAAGTTCATGAGCAATTCTTCCGACATCACTGTCGCAATATTTTGAGGTTCGTAGCAACTTTTACTACATTACTGTCGCATTATTTTGAGGTTCGTAGCGACTCTTAGTACATGACTGTCAGCATCACTTTGAGGTTATTCGAAAGTTTCACTCCATTACTGTTAGCATCATTTTGAGTTCATTAGCAATTCTTCTGACATTACTGTCGCATTACTTTGAGGTTCGTAGCAACTCTTAGTACATGACTGTCAGCATCACTTTTAGGTTATTCGAAACGTTCACTCCATTACTGTTAGCATCATTTTGAGTTCATGAGCAATTCTTACTAAATCACTGTCGCATCATTTTGAGATCATTAGCAATTCTTCTGACATCACTGTCACATTATTTTGAGGTACGTAGCAACTCTTACTACATTACTGTCAGCATCACTTTGAGTTTTTTAGCAACTATCACTACATTACTGTTAGCATCACTTTGAGTTTATGAGCAATTCTCACGATATCACTGTAGCATTGAATTGAGTTCATTAGCAACTCTTACTAAATGACTGTCAGCATCACTTTGAGGGTGTTCGAAACTCTTACTACATTACTGTTAGCATCATCTTGAGTTCATTAGCAATTCTTCCGACATCACTGTCGCATTATTTTGAGGTTCGTAGCAAGTCTTACTACATGACTGTCAGCATCACTTTGAGGTTGTTCGAAACACTTACTACATTACTGTAAGCATCACTGACTTCATTAGCAACTACCACTACATTCCTGTAAGCATCATCTTGAGTTCATGAGCAATTCTTCCGACATCACTGTCGCAATATTTTGAGGTTCGTAGCAACTTTTACTACATTACTTTCGCATTATTTTGAGGTTTTTAGCAACTCTTACTACATTATTGTTGCATTATTTTAAGGTTCGTAGCAACACTTACTACATGACTGTCAGCATCACTTTGAGGTTATTCGAAACTTTCACTCCATTACTGTTAGCATCTTTTTGAGTTCATTAGCAATTCTTATTACATCACTGTCGCATCATTTTGAGATCATTAGCAATTCTTCCGACATCACTGTCGCATTATTTTGAGGTTCGTAGCAACTCTTCCTAATGACTGTCACCATCACTTTGAGGTTATTTGAAACACTTACTACATTACTGTAAGCATCACTGACTTGATTAGCAACTACCACTACATTACTGTTAGCATCATTTTAAGTTCATTAGCATTTCTGCCGACATCACTGTCGCATTATTTTGAGGTTCGTAGCAACTCTTCCTACATGACTGTCGCCATCACTTTGAGGTTATTCGAAACACTTACTACATCACTGTTAGCATCACTGACTTGATTAGCAACTACCACTACATTACTGTTAGCATCATTTTAAGTTCATTAGCATTTCTGCCGACATCACTGTCGCATCATTTTGAGATCTTAAGCAGTCCTTCCGACATCACTGTCGCAATATTTTGAGGTTCATAGCAACTTTTACTACATTACTTTCGCATTATTTTGAGGTTTGTAGCAACTCTTACTACATTATTGTTGCATTATTTTAAGGTTCGTAGCAACACTTACTACATGACTGTCAGCATCACTTTGCGGTTATTCGAAACTTTCACTCCATTACTGTTAGCATCTTTTTGAGTTCATTAGCAATTCTTATTACATCACTGTTGCATCATTTTGAGATCATTAGCAATTCTTCCGACATCACTGTCGCATTATTTTGAGGTTCGTAGCAACTCTTACTACATTACCGTCGCATTATTTTAAGGTTCGTAGCAACTCTTACTACATTACTGTCAGCATCACTTTGAGTTTATTAGCAACTATCACTACATTACTGTTAGCATCATTTTGAGTTCATGAGCAATTCTCACGACATCACTGTAGCATTGAATTGAGTTCATTAGCAACTCTTACTAAATGACTGTCAGCATCACTTTGAGGTTGTTCGAAACTCTTACTACATTACTGTAATCATCACTGAGTTTCTTAGCAACTATCACTACATTACTGTTAGCATCATCTTGAGTTCATTAGCAATTCTTCCGACATCACTGTCGCAATATTTTGAGGTTTGTAGCAACTTTTACTACATTACTTTCGCATTATTTTGAGGTTTGTAGCTACACTTACTACATGACTGTCAGCATCACTTTGAGGTTATTCGAAAGTTTCACTCCATTACTGTTAGCATCTTTTTGAGTTCATTAGCAATTCTTATTACATCACTGTCGCATCATTTTGAGATCTTAAGCAATTCTTCCGACATCACTGTCGCATTATTTTGAGGTTCGTAGCAACTCTTACTATATGACTGTCAGCATCACTTTGAGGTTGTTCGAAACACTTACTACATTACTGTAAGCATCACTGACTTGATTAGCAACTACCACTACATTACTGTTAGCATCATTTTAAGTTCATGAGCAATTCTTCTGACATCACTGTCGCAATATTTTGAGGTTCGTAGCAACTTTTACTACATTACTGTCGCATTATTTTGAGGTTCGTAGCAACTCTTAGTACATGACTGTCAGCATCACTTTGAGGTTATTCGAAACACTTACTACATTACTGTAAGCATTACTGAGTTGATTAGCAACTATCACTACATTACTGTTAGCATCATTTTGAGTTCATTAGCAATTCTTCCGACATCACTGTCGCAATATTTTGAGGTTCGTAGCAACTTTTACGACATTATTGTTGCATTATTTTAAGGTTCATAGCAACTCTTACTACATTACTGTCAGCATCACTTTGAGTTTATTAGCAACTATCACTACATTACTGTTAGCATCATTTTGAGTTTATGAGCAAGTCTCATGACATCACTGTAGCATTGAATTGAGTTCATTAGCAACTCTTACTAAATGACTGTCAGCATCACTTTGAGGTTGTTCGAAACTCTTACTACATTACCTTAAGCATCACTGAGTTTCTTAGCAACTGTCACTACATGACTGTTAGCATCATCTTGAGTTCATTAGCAATTCTTCCGACATCACTGTCGCATGATTTTGAGGTTCGTAGCAACTCTTAGTACATGACTGTCAGCATCGCTTTGAGGTTATTCGAAACCTTCACTACATTACTGTTAGCATCATTTTGAGTTCATGAGCAATTCTTACTAAATCACTGTCGCATCATTTTGAGATCTTTAGCAATTCTTCTGACATCACTGTCGCATTATTTTGAGGTTCGTAGCAACTCTTCCTAATGACTGTCAGCATCACTTTGAGGTTATTCGAAACACTTACTACATTACTGTCAGCATCACTGAGTTGATTCGCAACTATCACTACATTACTGTTAGCATCATTTGAGTTCATTAGCAATTCTTACTACATCACTGTCGCATCATTTTGAGATCATTAGCAATTCTTCCGACATCACTGTTGCAATATTTTGAGGTTCGTAGCAACTCTTACATTTCTGTTGCATTATTTTAAGGTTCGTAGCAACTCTTACTACATTACTGTCAGCATCACTTCGAGTTTATTAGCAACTATCACTACATTACTGTTAGCATCATTTTGAGTTGTTGAGCAATTCTCAGAACATCACTGTAGCATTAAATTGAGTTCATTGGCATTCTTACTAAATGACCGTCAGCATCACTTTGAGGTTGTTCGAAACTCTTACTGCATTACTGTAAGCATCACTGAGTTTCTTAGCAACTATCACGACATTACTGTTAGAAATAATCTTGAGTTCATTAGCAATTCTTCCGACATCACTGTCGCAATATTTTGAGGTTCGTAGCAACTTTTACTACATTACTGTCGCATTATTTTGAGGTTCGTAGCAACTCTTACCACATGACTGTGAGCATCACTTTGAGGTTATTCGAAACACTTACTACATTACTGTAAGCATCACTGACTTGATTAGCAACTATCACTACATTTCTGTTAGCATCATTTTGATTTCATTAGCAATTCTTCCGACATCACTGTCGCAATATTTTTAGGTTCGTAGCAACTTTTACTACATTACTGTCGCATTATTTTGAGGTTCGTAGCAACTCTTACTACATTACTGTCAGCATCACTTTGAGGTTATTCGAAACTTTCACTCCATTACTGTTAGCATCATTTTGAGTTCATTAGCAATTCTTACTACATCACTGTCGCATCATTTTGAGATCATTAGCAATTCTTCTGACATCACTGTCACATTATTTTGAGGTTCATAGCAACTCTTACTACATTACTGTCAGCATCACTTTGAGTTTTTTAGCAACTATCACTACATTACTGTTAGCATCATTTTGAGTTTATTAGCAATTCTTACTACATCACTGTCGCATCATTTTGAGATCAATAGCAATTCTTCTGACATCACTGTCACATTATTTTGAGGTTCGTAGCAACTCTTACTACATTACTGTCAGCATCACTTTGAGTTTTTTAGCAACAATTTCTACATTACTCTTAGCATCATTTTGGGTTTATGAGCAATTCTCACGACATCACTGTAGCATTGAATTTCTGTTCATTAGCAACTCTTACTAAATGACTGTCAGCATCACTTTGAGGTTGTTTGAAACTCTGACTACATTACTGTAAGCATCACTGAGTTTCTTAGCAACTATCACTACATTATTGTTAGCATCATCTTGAGTTCATTAGCAATTCTTCCGACATCACTGTCGCAATATTTTGAGGTTCGTAGCAACACTTACTACATGACTGTCAGCATCACTTTGAGGTTATTCGAAAGTTTCACTCCATTACTGTTAGCATCATTTGAAGTTCATTATCAATTCTTCCGACATCACTGTTGAAATATTTTGAGGTTCGTAGCAAATTTTACTACATTACTGTCGCATTATTTTGAGGTTCGTAGCAACTCTTAGTATATGACTGTCAGCATCACTTTGAGGTTATTCGAAACGTTCACTCCATTACTGTTAGCATCATTTTGAGATCATTACCAATACTTCTGACATCACTGTCGCATCATTTTTACATCTTTAGCAATTCTTCTGACATCACTGTCGCATTATTTTGAGGTTCGTAGCAACTCTTACGACATGACTTTCAGCATCACTTTGAGGTTGTTCGAAACACTTACTACAACACTGTAAGCATCACTGAGTTGATTAGCAACTATCACTACATTACATTTAGCATCATTTTGAGTTCATTAGCAATTCTTCCGACATCACTGTCGCAATATTTTGAGGTTCGTAGCAACTTTTACTACATTACTGTCGCATTATTTTGAGGTTCGTAGCAACACTTACTACATGACTGTCAGCATCACTTTGAGGTTATTTTGAAAGTTTTACTCCATTACTCCTAGCATCATTTTGAATTCATAAGCAATTCTTACTACATCACTGTCGCATCATTTTGAGATCATTAGCAATTCTTTTGACATCACTGTCACATCATTTTGAGGTTCGTAGCAACTCTTACTACATTATTGTTGCATTATTTTAAAGTTCCTAGCAACTCTTACTACATTACTGTCATCATCACTTTGAGTTTATTAGCAACTATCGCTACATTAATGTTAGCATCATCTTGAGTTCAATAGCAATTCTTCCGACATCACTGTTGAAATATTTTGAGGTTCGAAGCAACTTTTACTATATTACTGTCGCATGATATTGAGGTTCGTAGCAACTCTTACCACATGACTGTGAGCATCACTTTGAGGTTATTCGAAACACTTACTACATTACTGTAAGCATCACTGACTTGATTAGCAACTATCACTCCATTACTGTTAGCATCATTTTGATTTCATTAGCAATTCTTCCGACATCACTGTCGCAATATTTTTAGGTTCGTAGCAACTTTTACTACATTACTATCGCATTATTTTGAGGTTCGTAGCAACTCTTACTACATTACTGTCAGCATCACTTTGAGGTTATTCGAAACTTTCACTCCATTACTGTTAGCATCATCTTGAGTTCATTAGCAATTCTTACTACATCACTGTCGCATCATTTTGAGATCATTAGCAATTCTTCTGACATCACTGTCACATTATTTTGAGGTTCGTAGCAACTCTTACTACATTACTGTCAGCATCACTTTGAGTTTTTTAGCAACTATCACTACATTACTGTTAGCATCATTTTGAGTTGTTGAGCAATTCTCACGACATCACTGTAGCATTAAATTGAGTTCATTAGCAACTCTTACTAAATGACTGTCAGCATCACTTCTAGGTTGTTCGAAACTCTTTCTACATTACTGTAAGCATCACTGAGTTTCTTAGCAACTATCACTACATTACTGTTAGCATCATCTTGAGTTCATTAGCAATTCTTCCGACATCACTGTCGCAATATTTTGAGGTTCGTAGCATCTTTTACTCCATTACTGTCGCATTATTTTGAGATTTGTAGCAACTCTTAGTACATGACTGTAAGCATCACTTTGAGGTTATTCGAAACGTTCACTCCATTACTGTTAGCATCATTTTGAGTTCATTAGCAATTCTTCCGACATCACTGTCGCATCATTTTGAGTTTATTAGCAACTATCACTACATTACTGTTAGCATCATTTTCAGTTCATTAGCAATTCTTCCGACATCACTGTCGCATCATTTTGAGATCATTAGCAATTCTTCTGACATCACTGTCGCATTATTTTGACGTTCGGAGCAACTCTTACTACATTACTGTTGCATTATTTAAATGTTTGGAGCAACTCTTACTACATGACTGTCAGAATCACTTTGAGTTTATTAGCAACTATCACTACATTACTGCTAGCATCATTTTGAGTTTATTAGCAATTCTTACGACATCACTGTAGCATTAAATTGAGGTTCGTAGCAACTCTTGCTACATGACTGTCAGCATCACTTTGAGGTTGTTCGAAACTCTGACTACATTACTGTAAGCATCACTGAGTTTATTAGCAACTATTACTACATTACTGTTAGCATTATTTTGAGTTCATTAGCAATTCTTACTCCATCACTTACGCATCAGTTTGAGATCATTAGCAATTCTTCTGAAATCACTGTCGCATTATTTTGAGGTTCGAAGCAACTCTTACTACATGACTGTCAGCATCACTTTGAGGTTATTCGAAACTTTCACGACATTACTGTTAGCATCACTTTGAGATCATTAGCAACTATCACTACATTACTCTTAGTATCATTTTGAGTTAATTAGCAATGCTTCCAACATCACTGTCGCATTATTTTGAGGTTAGTAGCAACTCTTACTACATGACTGTCAGCATCACTTTGAGGTTATTCGAAACTTTCACTACATTACTGTTAGCATCATTTTGAGTTCATTAGCAAGTCTTCCGACATCACTGTAGTATTATTTTGTGGTAAGTAGCAACTCTTACTACACGACTGTTAGCATCACTTTGAGGTTGTTCGAAACACTTAATACATTACTGTCAGCATCACTTTGAGATCATTAGCAACTATCACTACATTACTGTTAGTATCATTTTGAGTTCATTGGCAATTCTTACGACATCACTCTCGCATCATTTTGAGATCTTTAGCGATTCTTCCGACATCACTGTAGCATTATTTTGAGGGTAGTAGCAACTCTTACTACATGACTTTCAGCATCATTTAAAATTGTTCGAAACACTTACTACATTACTGTAAGCCTCACTGAGTTTATTAGCAACTATCACTACATTACTTTTAGCATTATTTTGTGTTCATTAGTAATTCTTACGACATCACTGTCACATCATTTTGAGATCATTAGCAATTCTTCCGACATCACTTTCGCATTATT
Source organism: Aulostomus chinensis (assembly GCF_037954235.1). Lineage (NCBI taxonomy): Eukaryota > Metazoa > Chordata > Actinopteri > Syngnathiformes > Aulostomidae > Aulostomus > Aulostomus chinensis. The sequence continues at coordinate 50,006,515 of NC_141320.1, read as the reverse complement.
TGGAGGTTCGTAGCAGCTCTTACTACATTACTGTTGCATTGTTTTGAGGTTAGTAGCAACTCTTAGTACATGACTGTCAGCATCACTTTGAGGTTGTTCTAAACTTTCACTTCATTACTGAAAGCATCACTGAGTTTATAGCAACTATCACTCCATCACTGTCGCATCATTTTGAGATCATTGGCAATGTTTCCAACATCACTGTCGCATTATTTTGAGGTTCGAAGCAACTCTTACTACATCACTTTCAGCATTACTTTGAGGTTATTCGAAACTTTCACTCCATTACTGTTAGCATCATTTTGAGTTCATTAGCAATTCTTCCGACATCACTGTAGCATTATTTTGTGGTTTGTAGCAACTCTTACTACATTACTGTTAGCATCACTGAGTTTATTAGCAACTATCACTACATTACTGTTAGCATAATTTTGAGTTCATTAGCAATTCTTACGACATCACTCTCACATCATTTTGAGATCATTAGTAATTTTTACAACATCACTGTAGCATTATTTTGAGGTTATTAGCAACTCTTCCTCCATTACTGTTAGCATCATTTTGAGTTCATTCGCAATTCTTCCGACATCACTGTAGCATTATTTTGAGGTTTTGAGGTACCTTTGTTTGTAACCGATCTGCTGACCAGCGAGACGCCACCACGCACGGCTGTCGGCTCCGTAAAGGAGGGAGAGGAAGTGGAAAGGACGGAGAAGGGTCGGACCAGGTCTACTGCTAGGTGACCACTCACTATCGTCTGCCACACTGCCCCTCACGGTGGGGAGTGTAGCGCCATCCTGCCACAGTACATTTGTTTCATTCTTTTGCTCTTGCACTTTCATTAAAATGGACTTGACTTGAGAACGTTTTGTTTCAAAATATAGAAGAATTCCCAGATGTATAGGTAGCATGAGTATGAAGTTGCACTTGCACCCGGTGGGAAAATGTCCTCTGCATTTGACTCTAACTATGTAGGAGCAGTGTTAGCAGTGTCACCCTGGGGGCTTGGTCAAGATCAATGACAGGAGTAGCAGACAGGTAATATCCATAGCATGCATGTTGTTTTAGAGGAGTAAGGGTACACTGTTGGTCTCTCACCTGATGCGCTGTCATCAGCACAAATGATCTGTTCCTAAACATCAAAATCTACCATCCCCCTGATTGTTTTTTACAACTGGAGTACTGGTTAACTCTTTAGAAAGCCTTCATTCAGAGCTGTGAAGAACCTTTAACCTGATATCCCAGACATCAAAGTGGGCCACTAACTGGCCAGATGAAGCTATGCTAGGCTGCTGTATCCTGAAGAGCTAAAGTAGCAGCTTCTGAGAGGGATGCTAACCTGGATGTGTTCATCTCCTACTTTAATATCAGCCCCCAACTTGGAGCTCTGACAGCCTCCAGCTTGTTGTTCCTGTTTCTGCTTCAGTCAACAGGGAACTCCAACCTGCAGTAGAATCTTCAACAACAATGGAATAGAAAAGTGAGGAAGAAAAACTAGAATAAACTTACAAAGCTGAGAAATGTTCATGAAGAAGAAAGGCACACGTTATGATTGAGGCCAGAAACTAAAACTCCACACCAAATGTACTTTGACTTGTAGGATAATGAACTTGAATGTGTTGAAACAGCAGATCAATGAATCCACTACCACACAACAAGATGATGACCCCCTACCACAAGATGGCGTCACAGATCCTGACGCTCTGAGCAGGAAACACAGAGCAAAACATTACAACAAAGCTCCTGTTGTTCCCTCCAGGAAAAACTGTGGCTCTGATGAGAAGAAGGATCCCAGCCTCTTCTGAGGATCCATGGCCGCACCATTGGGTAGCAGGACGATGGGGTCGGCACCAGGAGGAACCCTGGTGTCTCCGATGCAGGGAAGATGGAGCAGTGAAGAGACCACATTGTGGCGTCCTAAAGAGGACATTTGGTGGAGCCTGAGACAGCAAACATCACGCCCCCTTCATCAGAAGAACCACAGCACCAGAAGAAAGAATCCTGGCAGTGACGACAGGGAGGATCAGGGTGACCTCCTCACCACCACCTTTGAACCTTCAAATGAACTTTAAAAAGCTTTAGAGTGGAGAAGGATTTTAAACATTTTATTGTTTTTTCCTTTCATTCTCATTTGTGCGATTGTCTGATTTATTAGAAATAAACACTGTCTGCTGGGTTTACATTGACTGTGATTCTCTTTTTGCATGCAAGTTGAAAGTTCTGCCAATAAAAACCACAAGTATTTGAAGACCAAAGGAAGAACCCCCAAAGTCAGGACCCTGAGATCAAAGTGAGCGCTCTGATCTCAGAGGTCTGGGATATTTCCCATCCCATGGCCCTTCAAATAAGAGCCCTGTGTCTCTGTCTCAAAGTTTTCAACCGTATTTGTTTGTTAAATTAAAACCAGACGACCACTGTGGTCCTTTTTACACGGTAAGTAAAGCACAGATGCCCTGGTGGACCTGTTGGCACCCTGGACTTTGAATCCAGTGACCTGAGTCCAAGTCTCAGTTCCAGCAGGTTTCCTGCAGCCTTCAGCAGAGCTGCCATGTTTCTCTGTAGAGAACTAAGTGATGCTCTCAGCAGGTTGAGGGCACCACCAACAAGTGAGGGATGAACCTCTGACTTCCTTCTTGTCAAACAGGAAACTCCTAATACCTCATTTGAGTAAAGTACCTCATATTCCTGACATCCAAGTAGTAGTGAAGTGGAGGAAGAAGGTAGGAGATCTCCAACAGGATCCTTCTTTCCTCTGTCCTCCTTGATCTCATGGATCACCACAGTCAAGGGGAGACCCAAGCTCCTGGATGGATCTGGCACTCAGGAACTGCTGAGTTTTCCAGTGGACTTTGTTCCATCCATGGTTCAGGAACAGGACTCCTCCTGGTTAACCTGGTATCTTTCCACCCAACTGTGGGTTCTTGGAGAATTTTTCATGTCGTGTCAAGAAATCAGGCTGGTGGGTTTTTCAATGAGAGAAATTCTGGTAACTTAATTAAGTGGCATGTTTGTTGAAGCAGTAATTAACTGATAAATTAAGGAAGGCCTGGCCAGTCTTTGCTCTCAGGTCATACGATGGAGTTAGAAAGTCCTGAATCAATCTGGAGTTCCATGATTTCCTTGTGGTTCATGATCCTTTTGCCAATGTAGTCTGGAACAAGAGCAAGATGAACCTCCAAATATCAACAGGTTGATTGCAGGTGATGTCAAGTGGTATTTAGAGGAACCTCCTCCTTGTGTTTGGTTACATGGTGGAAGGGTGAGAACTCTGGATCCAGTGATCCCAGTTCAAGTCTCAGAAGGACCTTCCTGTCTGGAATGTGTCCCATGTAACAAACTGATCAAGAGATGCAATGTGGTTCTAATGTTCTGGTTCATTTCTTGTCCTTTAGAAAAATGAAAATCATTTCTTACTGCCATGAACTCAGACTGTGTGTTTAATGTTAACAATAAATAAACCAACTAAGGAGCCAGTAGCTCCTGTGGAAAAAATTCTACTTTGTCAATGAATTAATTCAGTCTGCATCCAAGTTTCTGTCAGGATGGCCGAGCGGTCTAAGGCGCTGCGTTCAGGTCGCAGTCTCTCCTGGAGGCGTGGGTTCAAATCCCACTTCTGACAAAGGACATTTTCTCCACATTCCTATGCATCCACAGTGGTACATTCCAAACCCAGTTGAAGCTGCTCTCCACTGATGGGAGTGAGTGGTTGAACTGGCAGCAGAGGAGGCAAAGGAGCTTCCCTGTGACGTCCCAACATCGCCTGGTTTCCTCCAACATGGAGGAGCCTCCAAAACTGATCTTCAAATGTTGGATCAAAGTCTACTGATCCACCTGTCTCATGTTGATGAGGTCATCCAGCCTGATGATCTCGAGGTTCTCCTTTGAGTGTTTCCCTCTGGGAGAGTTCTCTCTCTGTAACTTGTGTGTGTGTTTGCTCGTATCCTGTTTCTCCTTGACAGCACTTTAGTGTTTTTACCACTGGTGTCTCATCTGTGGTTCACCTTTTATTTTACTTCTTTGTCAAAGATGAAGGTGTTTGTGGTCATTCATCAATCATGTGATGGCTCATGTGACTGTGAGTCTGATGAAGAGCTTGTAGCGTCTCTCACTCTGATCACTTCAGGCTATTGAAGCTACTCAGATGTAGCCTGACTAGCTCAGTCGGTAGAGCATGAGACTCTTAATCTCAGGGTCGTGGGTTCAAGCCCCACGTTGGGCGTTCATCTTGAACATCCCTGCTTGTCCTCTCACTTTCTGCAGCTGTGATTGGGAATTGTAAGAAAAATCACTGAATGAACAACACAAACACAGACTGTGTCTGAAGTTCCACACCTGCACCCGACTCAGAATGAAAAACCAGTTTGGAATCAATTGTATCCACTGTCAATCCTGATTCTGGAGAAATTTCTTCATATGTATTGATGGACGCGAGCCAAGCAGAAATTTCCCACAATGCCATAGTGTTTGGTCAGTGTTGAGCAGGCGTCAGTCTGACAATGATGTCATATTATTGTGTCATCACCTGACCAGACCCAAAAGTAGGCTCAGGTATCAGTTTCTTCTCAATGCTAATGTCTGCTAGCTTAGTCTGCTACTTTGATGGCTCTGCCTGCTCAAAGGTCCAGACCCCTGGATGTGGTGGTTCCTACCTGAACGTAGATTCTGTCAGCTCATGTTGTTAAATCAACTCACCTGGAACACCAGTAGATTTCAATGGACTGACAATGAGTCTCATTGAATGGGTGTCTCGTCCAACGAGAAACACTCAGGTCTCAGGTTGAAGCTCATCAATGAGGTCTTGTGGATCAGTGGCTTGCATGAATGAATGAGTTGGAAGACTTCTTGGAAATTAAAGAGGATTTAATACAATTAAGAAAACCCTTAAGACAGAGTGATAATTCCAGCAGAGTAATTAAGGCCCATATTGAGTAGCAGGTATGAATTAGCCTGGATTTATCTGAGCTTCAAGTAGACGTCAAAGAGGCAGGTGGAAAGGTGTGTAGGATGAACGATGGTGACCTCCAACCAAATGAAGAGGACTGAGTGGAGGCTGACCAGCTCTACGGAGTCAGGCGGAGTTTGGCAGCGAGACAGGAGTCCAGGCCTGAATCGGTGTGTGGCAGCACAGACAGCTGTGAGCTGTCATGCCTAATTGGCAATTGCACAGCCAACCACCGGAGGCGCCCTCACTCATAAGAGGGGCGATTCCCTCCCTGCCCCATCTCTCTCTCTCTCTCTCTCTCGCTGCTCCTGACGGGTGACGTCATTTCCGCGCCGGATGTTTTGCTTCGGACAGGTAACGCGGCTTGTCTGCTCACCTGCTGCTCTTGGCTCACGTAGCACTGAGCTAATGATTGTGTATTGTGCTGCAGAGCGGCCGATTTGGTAATGAGAGTCCTGCCAAGTGAAATCCCTGACATGAATGGGTGACTTCAGTCACATGACCCAAACAGCGACCATCAGTCTCCCTCCAATCCTGTACTTGGGTAAACAACAAAAACAGAGTAAAAGTCTCTGGCAACATATTTGTTTCCTGTAGGGTTTCTTCATGTATGTGTGGTGTACCTGCTTTCCCAGAGGACTGCCATCTTTGTTCTGTGGGCTGACATGTTTTAGTGTCAGCACAGGTCATAGCGCTGAGACTGAACTCTCATTCTCCTCCAAGTAGTATTTCCACCTCACACTCCTACAGATATTCAAGTGAACAGGGAACACAAATTTATGCTCAACTTCTCCTGTGTATTCATCCACAGTCACTAAACAACAACCAAACCAAACAAAAGAGGTTTGCTAGCATGGCGATCAGCTGTAGTTCACCATCTTATCCAGGTCACATGACTCAGGAGTAGCGTGGCCGTCTGGCAACCAAAGGGTGGCTGGTTTGATCCTCACTTTCTCCAGTGACCATGTCAAAGTGTCCTTGAGTAAGATACTGAACCCCTAAATACTTCTGATGAGTAGGTTGGCTCCTTGCATGGCAGCCTTCAGCATCAGTGTGTGAGTGTGTGTGAATGAGAGGACATTGTTCAGCTCCTTGAGGGCTGCTGAGGTAGAAAGGCTCTGTACAAACTGAGTCCTTTTACCATTTCTTTCCTGCTTCTAGCAGCGCTGTCGTCACTTCCTGTGACCGTGGGAGGAAAGGGGTCCCCCTTCAGAATAAGTTTTATATCATTATGTTACTTCCTCTTCAACATGCCTTTAGCAGACCAACTCAGAGAACAGCTCAGTGAGGTAGTGTGGCCGAGCGGTCTAAGGCGCTGGATTAAGGCTCCAGTCTCTGAGGAGGTGTGGGTTCAAATCCCACCACTGCCATCATGTCACTGGAGAGGTGTGGCAGGTCTCTCGCAGCCTTTCCTTTCACTTCCACAGGTATCTTCAAACCTGTGACCAAAAGAAGAAGTGGGTCCTGAAAACTCTCCAGCTGGTCCAGAACGCTGCTGCCTGACTAGAACTAGTAGAAGAGACCATGTCTCTCCTGTACTGGCTTCTCTGCATGGCTCCCTGTCACATTCAGAATAGAATTCTAAATTATCCTTCTACCATCAAAGTCCTCAACAGTCAGGCTCCTTCCTACCTGACAGAGCTCCTAGTCCCCTATTATCCAGCTAGAACCCTTCGCTCCCAGGATGCAGGGTTACTGGTGGTTCCTAGAGTTCTAAAAGTAGAATGGAGCCAGAGGCTTCAGCTATCAGGCTCCCCTCCTGTGGAACCGTCTCCCAGTTTCAGTGCTCACAGTGGTCCTCAGTGAGCTCAGGGAGCTTGTGAGGATAACCAGACACATGAAAAACTAGAGGGAACATTGGCTGGAGCTCAGTGTCTCCTGATGTACATGGCAGGGCAGCTGCTGCTGATGTCATCAAAATGAGCCCTGGAATCACAAGGTTTGCTGTGACGAGAGGCAGTGACATCAAGACATGTTTGGAGCTGTTTATGGTTGATGGTTCTGTTCATGCCACTGTCACTAAAAAGAGTCAGCATTGCTGTGACAAACCTCAAAGGAAAAAAAGTCCATGGTGACAAGTGGAAAGACATTGATGAGGGACACCTGGATGCTTCTATTGGTGTTCTTCTTCTTCCTGGAGTGTTCAGATCCTGCAGTGAGGCCACTGATCGTCTCTGGGACGCATCGACAGGCAGAAATATTTTCCGGGCCACAAGGCCACTTCAGAACTTTCAACGAACATCAAGAGTCCTCAGATTTGACGACAGAGACACCGGAGCAAGAACTGACAAGCTTGCCCCCATTGGGGATGTCTGGGAAAGATGGGTGCAGCTCCTTGCACCAACATTCAACCCAGGGCCAGAGGTGAGAGTGGATGAACGTCTTGTCCCTTTCTGAGGAAAATGCCCCTTCCAGCAGTCCATGCCCGGTAACCAGGAAGGACGGCAGAGCAGAGTTTGTGTTCTGGCCTGTTCTGCTTTTCATTTAGTGTTTATATTAAAGTTCTGTTGCTGAAAAAAAGACTTTTATGCCAAACCCAAAGGTTCATTTTATCATTTTTTTAATTGAAATCAAGGGTTTACTGACTAAAAAAAGGTCCAGAGGCCCACAACAAAATATTCAAATCAATATTTCCATGGATAAGGAAGCCTAACAAGGAAACCAAGAGATGGAAACAACTTGGATGATAGAAAATTGTTTTTAGTGAATTTTACAGCTGATTGAAGATGTGGGTCAAAACTGACCGTTACCATAGAGATGGGAACAGAAAACTCAAATGGAAGCTCAAAAGGGGACTTAGCTCCAATGGTAGAGTGCTAGCTTAGCATGTGAGAGGTAGAGGGATCCATGCCCTCCTTGTCAGAATACTTCAGCTTGTTCTGTTGATCAGAGGAGCTGCTGGGTGATGAATGCTGATGTTTGTCCACTGGTGTGATAAAGTGTCCCCTGTTACTGAGATGAGGATGAACACCTGCTCAGGTCAAAGCTGCAATCAAACCAGGGACTCTGAACCTCCCACACAGTGAAGGAGTTTGTCCTGCAGGTTGATGGACGCTTATTAAGTTCTATCTTTGATCAAATATAAGAAATGTAAAATAATTCAACATTGATTGCATTTCCCTCCTTTCTTTGGTGCCCTCAGACTTTCTGAGAACTGTAGGAGGAACTGCTCTCTGTTCTGTGTTTGTTCTGCTCAATGTAGGAAGGAACGAAGGAACGGAGCTCTAAGATTTTCAGTTCCTACATCAGTGAACAGACTTTCTGTGCTGCAAGGAACCAAAGCTACTAAGGAGGATTACAGTTTGTCCTTGCAGGAGTCAGTGACTTAATAGAGTCTAACAAAGGGTTGGACCTGAATGAGACAGTCACCCTTCAACATGGGGCCATGGCAGAGTGAACCAAGAACACTACAATGGGGGTGAGAGTGGAGCCATGATGGATTCACAGTTCATCACCTCCACCATCATGTGGACCACCTGATCACCTCTCCCTCAACCTCTAAATAACTCATTCCCTGACCGGGAATCGAACGCGGGCTGCGCGAAGCGCCGAATCCTAGCCACTAGACCACCAAGGACCACACTGACCTCGCCAACAACAGAGACTATACACAATGACTCAAGAACACAGGACTCTGTGGTCTCAGCTTGAGATGCAGAGGGTCCACCAAGACCACCAGACACCTCAGCCTCCTAAAGACAGTCCACCCCCAGGATCCTGCCCCCCTCTGCTCCAACTCAGCCCTCCATTCATAACGTGACTTTGTCTCAGTCTCTTCCCAATGCCAGTCACTGAAACACTGACAATGTGATGGGGGCTTCCTGTCTTTATTACATTTTCTTCAAAGGATCCCGTGTGTCTTCTTTCTCTCTGTCTGTACTGGAGTGTGGTACCAGGCCCAGCTTGAACGGGTGACTGTGTCTGAGTGGGTCGAGGCTGGGCTGCAGGTATTGGGAGGTTTGAACCCATCTGTGAGGCTCCAGGTGGAGCGATCACCTGTGAGGGTCCAGGGACAGCAGGAAGCTGCACAGATGGTAAAGACATGGAGGGGAGACAGGTGGTGCTGGAGCAGTGACAGGAAGTGTCTGGCATTTTGGTTCATCCTGTGAGATGACGTGAGGTTGTGGTTTTGCCTCCAGCCTCACCTCCTCATCAGTGTTCAAAAGGTTCAAAGGTGAAAAAATGGGATTCAACCAAACAGCTGGAATGAAGAGTTGGTAACACTTGCAGAGCTGCAGGGAGCTGGACAGGTCTCACCGTGGGGGGATTTGTCCCACAGATCCTGCTGAAGTGGCTCCTTCTCCTGAGACCTGCAATGCTGGCTGGACCTTTGGAAAAAGAACACAACAAATCTTCATAAACATTTACTTAAGCAGGAACACACAAGAAGGTGGGACTGGTTCCTTTTTCATGTTCACTATTTTGTCGTCTTGGTTCATGTTTTGGTTGTCAAAGTTAATTCTGAATATTTGTGGAAAGTTCGCCTGCCTTTACTTGTACCAGTACTTCCTTTAGTAACAAATTAAAAAGCTCAAGCTAAACTTCAGTCAGGACAACCATTCTTTCTCATTCTTCGACCTCTGTTTTATGTCCATGACCATCCTGTCTGTCACCTTTTGTGATGGAGACATCGGTTGATGACATCAGCAACGGTCCTCAACCTAACTGCCTCTGCCAGAAGCGAGCTGTCATCTGTCTCAGGGGACACAGTCGGGTGGACCGGGGCGGATGAGGGCCTGCTGCTTCCTTGAAATATTTCTAAATATTTCAGTTGCAACTGTATAGTGATGGTGGCTCAGTTTAGAGCTGTCAATCAATGTTAATAACTGATCTTAGCATCTGGAGATTATTTTAGGAACACAAATACTTTTACTTCATTCTGAGGATGAGCAGACGTTCAATATAATTCTCATTTCCTGGTCAAAGACTCCTGCTAGTCAGAGAGGATCTGGGCTGGATTGGAAAGCTTCTGAGAGGAAAACCTTCACTCTGGACTGGACTGAGAACGGAGCAGCCTCAGCTTCCTGGAGCCTGACTTGCCTCTGTGGTCTAAGGCTGTGTGGGCTGACATCACAGTGAAACTACTGAGATCACAGAGCCTTTGAGATCACAGGCTGACTTCCTTCTTATCCCTAAAATGAAGAATAAAAATGTTGTGTCTGTGTTTGTGTTGCTGCATCAGTTAAACAGTGACTCTGACAGAGGGGATGTAGCTCAGTGGTAGAGCGCATGCTTCGCATGTATGAGGCCCCGGGTTCAATCCCCGGCATCTCCAGCTGGTCCTTTGGAGCCTTCATCTTATCAGCTAAATTGATCCATAAATGTGACAACAGTTGATAACAAACTACCAGAAGAGAAACCAGTCTGTTGCATACCAAAGTATTTGTAGCAGGGTCAGTGTGACTGTGAGCCTTCATAGCCAGCATGAAGGAGCTGGTTTTATCTTTGCTGGGGAAATCCCACACACAGCTGCTCTCAGTTCCAAAAGTGTGTGTCCTCACTCCTCCGTCCTCCTGCTGCCCTCAGAATACAGACACAATTCAACCTGGCAAGTTTGGAGCATAGAAGTGCTCCTGAAGAGATGTGTGTCAGCCCACAGCTGGCTGTTCTTACCTGGAACCTCAAGATGAAACTGCTTCCACAGATTGGAAATGAATCTGATGTTGACTTTTGGACAAATCACCTGTTCATCAGTTCATCATCACTTCCATCCATTTCTACTGCTTATCTTGTTATAGAAAGGAGTCTATCTGCTGTGTGACGGAGGCAGTTACTGTGAGCTGCTGCATGTCTCAGTGTGTGTGTGTGTGTGGGGGGGGGGCTGTGTGTGACTGGTCGGCTGCCAAGGATTATTGATGAGATCAATCATGATCAGCTCAGAGATCACGGCACAGAAGAAGGAGACTTTTTGATTTTTGGGGGTTCAGTTTCTAAGTCAGACACATCATCACAATTTGAAGTTTTCCTCCAGTAAAAAACAAAACAACACAAAACCAAACAAAAACATGATTTGACTTTTGATGTCTACCTTTTTTGGAAATTGTGAGTCCAACAAGCAGGAGGCCGTTTGAGCTTGGAAACTGTGAAGCATCACCAGTAACTGCTGGTTAATTTACAGGTGTTTCCTCCAAAAAGTTTAAAATGAACTCAATGCTGAATCCCTCGTCGTCATCACTGAGCTGCAGAACTGGTCCATGCAGGAGGCTGAGCAGGTCTTCCTCTCTGGTCCAGTGTCTCAGCACAGGTCAGAGTAGAGAATTAAAACATGAACACAAATCTTTATCAGCTGTTTACTGATATCAGTGACTACCTTCAAGTAAGAGTGTTAGTGAATGGACCCTTTTTAAAGTTTATGTTATAATGTTTGAAAAATGATGCTCACAAAAACACAATAAAAGTGTTTGTGCTAAAATGAGTCAGTAGATTTTATTGCCATTTTAAGAGTTCAAGCATATTTTGATGACATTGTTTGATGTCATGACTCACAGTTACTTTAGCAGGACCATCGTGACATGAAATCTTCCTCATCATCCCATATCGACCCTCAACCCCTCACACAGAACCAGGATCCCTCAACTGAAGGAACCTTTAAAACTATAAATTAGAAAGTATTTTGGTGGAACGAACCTTTAAAACTATAAATTAGAAAGTATTTTGGTGGAACGAACCTTTAAAACTATAAATTAGAAAGTATTTTGGTGGAACGAACCTTTAAAACTATAAATTAGAAAGTATTTTGGTGGAATAAACCTTTAATACTACAGTGAGAAAGGAGTCATTTGCTATCATCTAATTCTATCATCTAATTCGATAGGTGGCGCTGTCACCAAAAAACAAAAGTCCAATAAATGCATTTTATCATCCAATTCAGTAGGTGGTGCTGTGGGGTCCTGGAACTGCAGCTCTCTGGTGCTGCTGTGGGGTCCTGGAACTGCAGCTCTCTGGTGCTGCTGTGGGGTCCTGGAACTGCAGCTCTCTGGTGCTGCAGGATCTCCTCTTGAAAAGCCTCACAGTTCAGAGTCGTTCCAGAATCTAGGAGCAGAAACCAAAGTCTCCTACGACGAGGATGGGATTGGAACCCACGCCTGCAGAGCTCAATGGATCAGCAGTCCATCACCTTAACCACTCGGCCACCTCGTCTCCTGACCACCATGATGTGCTGCTTTCTCTGAGCCTTTTAAACAGCTGAACTCTTTGGAGCCCATTTGTCAGAAATGGACCCAGCAGGAGCCACTGAACACAACTCTGACATCATCAGGCTTCCTCCCAGCAGCTTGGTGCTCCAGAAGGAAGAATCCAGACCATCGCTACATCATCAGAGTGAACACCAGCTGATGTTGACCAGTTTAACAAGCCTTTGACTGCTAAATGACATCCAAGCTCAGATTCTCTTGTCCTGGTAGAACAAGTCAATGTTGAAGAAGATGAGAGCACCAGTCTCTTTCATCCAATGCTGGAACAGCGTTAGACTGAAGGTCTGAAGGTCCCTGGTCTGGTCCAGGTTTCAACAGGGGACCAGCATCAGCCAGCAGTTAAATGTGGACAGCAGTGGAGGTGAAGCCCACATCAAGGAAACCAGCCTCCTATCACTGTCCTGTGCTGAGTTTCTTTAAAAAAAAAAAGTGAGACAACCTCAAGAGTTTCTGTTTCCTGTGTTGGACTTTGGCTCAGAGAATCAGAGCCAATCAGAAGCTTGTTGGTCTTGGATGCTGGTCATCAGGGGCAATGAGGGGCTCAGTGTCTTGCTCAAGGACACTTCAACATGGTCACCAGCTGAAGTGAGAACTGAACCAGCAACTCTGCTAGACGGCCACTCTTCCTCCAGGCCGTGCCCCCTAACCTGAATCATCATGATGTCATTATTTGTTGCTTTAATTCACCAAATGTGTGACGTGGTGAGTTTGTCAGGAGTTTAAAGACCAAAGTTGTGAACACACAGAGAAGCAAACCTGTCAAAGCTGCTTCACTTGATGAGAGAAACTGAGGAACTGATAGAAGAGCAACAAAGAAAATGGAGTCAGAAGGTCGTCTTCTTCACTGCTCAGTCACAACACTGACACACACTGACACACACACACACACACACACACACACACACAAATAGTTTGTCTTTGAGAGAGGACAAAAATGTTTGACTGTGCTGACATGAACTTTCATTGTCTAATTTCAGTCTCCTACAAAAGTGTGTGACTGTGGTCGTTGTGGCCGAGTGGTGAAGGCGATGGACTAGAAATCCATTGGGGTCTCCCTGCTCAGGTTGGAGTCCTGCCAACAACGTTAAACTGTTGACAATTTAAATTTGACCCATTTTTCCTCCACACTGTCCTTCATCACAGCATTTAACATCAGGACTGCTCCCAGATCAGCTCCATGACCTCATCCCTGCACCAGAGTACCGCCCAAGTTCATCAAAAACGGCCAAGCATAAATATATAATATGTATATAATGTGAACACACCTGTACAGGTGCGTTAACGTGCTTAATAATAGAGAATGAATGAAGGGTGCGTTCAGAGTGGAGTGCAGTACCACAGTCAGGCCAGCAGGTGGGGCTTTCTTTGGTGCTGTCTACCTAATTGCGGTGTCTGTGCTCTGCCAGCAGAGGTCGTGCTTCACCACCAATCTTCTAGGGTGTCTGAGTGGTGCCGCCATGTTTAGGTCGTAGCAGGAGGACGTAGGTTTCCACTTGGCAATTTGGATGTAGCGAAAGTCACGTTATGAATGGAGGGCTGAGTTGGAGCAGAGGGGGCAGGATCCTGGGGGTGGACTGTCTTTAGGGGACTGAGGTGTCTGGTGGTCTTGGTGGACCCTCTGCATCTCAAGCTGAGACCACAGAGTCCTGTGTTCTTGAGTCATTGTCTATAGTCTCTGTTGTTGGAGAGCTCAGTGTGGTCCCTGATGGTCTAGTGGCTAGGATTCGGCGCTCTCACCGCTGCGGACCGGGTTCGATTCCCGGTCAGGGAATGAGTTATTTAGAGGTTGAGGGAGAGGTGATCAGGTGGTCCACATGATGGTGGAGGTGATGAACTGTGAATCCATCATGGCTCCACTCTCACCCCCATTGTAGTGTTCTTGGTTCACTCTGCCATGGCCCCATGTTGAAGGGTGACTGTCTCATTCAGGTTCAACCCTTTGTTAGACTCTATTAAGTCACTGACTCCCAAACTCTGTAATCCTCCTTAGTAGCTTTGGTCATTGATGATCTGCAATGGTTCGTGGGGGTGGAGCCTATCCCAGCAGCCCTCAGGTGAGGGGCGGGGTTTATCCTGGACAGGTCACCAGTCCATGGCAGGGCCAACACATCGACACAGATTGATTATAAAAATGTTCATCCCCAGTTTGAAGTTAGAGACAGGATTTAAGTGTGGAAGGTTTTTTTGTCTTCAATTTAATTCAAAGTGTTGGAAACTGTTTCTAACAAACTCTGCTGTTCAACAGTCAAAATGTTTTCTAACCAAGCTGAATGCTCTCATATACTTTTTAAAGTTGAGTTCCTTTCATGTCCTCCTGAGATCAAAGACAGAATTCTAGGTACAAATAAATACACTATCAAAGCCCCCTGATGACATCATCATCAATTCTGACTTTGATCTGGAGGCTCTTGCTTTCTTGCTTCAAATAAAAAACGTTGTTCCAGGGAAAAGTCTGCACATAAACACACACACACACACACACACACACACACACACGCACACGCACACACACACACACACACACAGCCTGTCTTCAGTATAAAATGGTCTGTCACGTTCTCTCACGTTGGAAGATTTCTCTGACTCCATTGTGAATACAGAGATTCTTCATCTGCCACCTGAGTCTTGATCCACTGATTCCTCTGATCCACCTCTTTCTGCTCCAACAAGGCTGACATGGATCAGGTGGGTCCATGTCAGCCAATCAGGAGGTTTCTCCTCTCAGTTAATTTTCTTCATCCCAGTTTAGATCGATTCTTCTCAGCCTGATGAAGGAGCATCTGATCAGGTGTTTGGCTGCTTGTTGGTTGTAATTCCATAGATTTTCATCTCAGATGTTATAGAATTAATAAGAACATCTTAAAGACCTTTGTCCAACACTTGAAACTCTCCTGTCTGTCCAGGCCCAACTGGCCTTTGGTAGTGAGGTGGTGGATGCATGTGTTTGAAATGAGGCTGGTGTTGCTGTGAGGAGCCACTAGAGGGAGACACCTGTCGTTCCTCCCAGCTGACAATGAGGCTTCACAGCTGCATTTGAAGCTGTCCTTTATTGGTCCCAACTGTCTTGAGCTCAGGGGCCAAACTCACCAACAACACTTCCTCCTGGTCATGTGGTCTGTTTGTCAGGAGATTCCCAATCCAAAGTTGTTGACACACAAGAGAAGAAAACACGTCAAAGTTTGTTCATTTTTATGAATCAAACTGAAAATGAACAGAAGAGTGACAGTGAAAATGGATTCAAAAATAATGAATAATCATGAATAATGAATAAATACTCAGAATTTACTGGCATTTGACTGCATTTTGTGGTTAATCAGTCGATGAAAGAGGAACATATATATTCTATACATGTGATGTACGTACGTGGCTGTGGACAAAAGCATCTGCTCAATGAAATTGTAGGATTGTAGACTTCTATAAATGTAGAATATAATTGTAGAAATGCTCTCTCTCACCACCCCCAACGTCTGTGCCAGGGTCTCTGGCCAGTGGTCAATGGCTCATATCACCTGCCCAGGATGGATCCAGCTTGCTTGTCTTTGTAATTCTGCACTTATTAGAGACCTGGAAACAAAGGGATGCTGAAAAAGAGAAAATAGGACCTCACACAAATGGGCTTGTGACAGAAATTAAGATCATTTTGTGAATATCCATCCTCTTCAAATGTGTGTGTGAATGTGGTCGTTGTGGCCGAGTGGTGAAGGCGATGGACTAAAAATCCATTGGGGTGTCCCTGCTCAGGTTGGAGTCCTGCCAGCAACGTTAAGCTGTTGATGTTCTATGTCAGGGTGAACGTCCTACCTGTGCCTGATTCAGTGTGGTGGCTCACACCTGAATTTATCCAAACTAGCTAACTTCTTAACGCCAATCTACACAGTTTGAATCATCAAAACCTCAAACTGCAGTAAGAATTTTCAATTCTCTCATCCACAACAATCCTCATCAATAAAATCTGGAAGAAGGAACCGCAGAAAGTCTGCAGGAGAACGTAGACGAGTGCTGCCACCGACCCGTCGTGGGGAGGACCGGTAACGTGGCGACCCCACTTCCCAAAAGAAGCCGACCGTCCAGCGCACCCTCATCACCCAATAAGGACCTCGGGGACATCCTGGACTCAATTGACAGGAAACTAACAAGTTTCCATGCTGGACTCTCTCGTGGAAATCCTCCACAAAGAGCCTCCATGAGTCTCTGGGACTCAGCCAGCAAAAGGTGGCTTCACTGGCCGCTAAAAATCAAGCCCTTCAAGCCTCCAGCCTCCCATCACTGTTTCCTCCCTCTCAAATATGTATCCTGAAATATGGATTTGAGTCTTTAGATGCTGTAACGTCCAAAGATCATATTCTTATTGACCCTCCCCCTTCTTTGTTCCACCATGGAAAGAGGAGAACTCTATTCTAGTTTAGTGGATGAACATAGAGGGACTACACCTGGATCTCTGTGTTTAACAAACAATTGAGTTAAACATCAGGAGTCATGAGTTTGCTCAAAACTAATGACTTGGACTGAGTTCAATGAGTTCATAGCCAACAATTCTCCATCAGCCAGCACATCCTGCAAAAGCAATGATGACAATTTTCCTTTTGAAAAGCAGGGACGTTGCGCAGATCCAGGATCAGTGGGAACGGCTGTTTGCTTTAAACGGTTGGGGGGAAAGAGTCGATTTATTGTCGAGTCAATGTTATTTATATTGTGCCACATCACAACAAAAGTTCTCTCAAGACACTTGACAGGTAGAGCAGGTCCAGAACCACACTCCTTCAATGAATTCACGTATGTGAAGATATTCAACTGATGTGACAAATTCTCATGACAATGAGTCCAGAGAGCCTGTCAGCACTGACATTCCCCTGGTGTCAGGGAAGTCATGTCAACGGACCTGGGGCCTGTAGTTGGTGTCCATCCTTGATATCCTCACAAACAGGTCATCAAACTTGGCCCTCGTCAGCTTGAAGGACAGCTGGAAACGGCCTTCGTCCAGGCACAGTTCTTGGAGAAAGTGAGTTAAGAAGTTTAGAGTTCCAAGAAGCTTCTTCAGTTCGTTCAGTTTGGTCCTGGAGAACTGTTCAATGTGTCAGGACTTCAGAAGCTCCAATCCTCTCTAAGGTCCAGTGAGAGTGGAAGAGATTATAAATGAGAGAAGCAGGGCCCTCCCTCAGAACTGAACCAGCTCAGTTGGGAGAGCCTTAGACTGAAGATCTAAAGGTCCCTGGTCCGATCCCAGGTTTCAGCAGAGGAGCAGCATTGACTTTACTTTCCAGTGGAGGAACTGCAGACATGAAGGAAACTAACATCTTGTCCTGTGCATTCTTGTGACATTCAGGACATTTTTGGAGCCTCTTGTTGGATTTTGCCACAGAGAATCAGAGCCAATCAAAAGCCTGGTGGACTTCAACATGGAGGATTGAACAAGTCAAGAAAGCATCAGTTTGACCTTCACAGGTGTTTCTGTTCCTGTCTCAATGCTGTAGAAAGAGCCTGAGGAGCTCAGACGGTAGAGCATCAGACTTTTAATCTGAGGGTCCAGGGTTCAAGTCCCTGTTCAGGTGCTGTGGAGGTTCCACTGTTTGACAACATGGTACTGGATGAAGTTTAGTGTTGAACAAACTGTCATCATCAAAAGTAGAAGTGTTCTTGTCTTGACGCTGTGAGACTGTTGCTAGAAAAGTGACCAACAATAATTTCATGTGGCATGCAATTAACAAAAGACCATAAATGAAACTGGTCAAGTTAATTGTATTTGTATTGCACCAAATCACAACAAAGTTCTCTCGTGACTCTTTACTAGTAGAGCAGGTCCAGCACCAAACTCCTTCAATGAACCTCCACCCAACAATTCTCCATCAGCAGCACATCCTGCAACAGTGGTGATGAAAACCTTCCTATTAACAGGCAGGAACGTCGAGCAGATCCAGGATCAGTAGGGACGAGGTTACAAACAAAGGTACCTCAAAACCTCAAAATAATGCTACAGTGATGTCGGAAGAATTGCTCATGATCTCAAAATGATGCGACAGTAATGGAAGAAGAGTTGCTAATAACCTCAAAATAATGCTACAATGATGTTGTAAAAATTGCTATTGAACTCAAAATGATGCTAACAGTAATGTAGTGAAAGTTTCGAATAACCTCAAAGTGATGCTGACAGTAATGTAGTAAGAGTTGCTACGAACCTTAAAATAATGCAAAAATAATGTAGTCAGAGTTGCTACGAACCTCAAAATAATGTGACAGTGATGTCAGAAGAATTGCTAATGATCTCAAAATGATGCGACAGTGATTTAGTAAGAATTGCTAATGAACTCAAAATGATGCTAACAGTAATGGAGTGAACGTTTCGAATAACCTCAAAGTGATGCTGACAGTCATGTACTAAGAGTTGCTACGGACCTCAAAATAATGTGACAGTGATGTCAGAAGAATTGCTAATGATCTCAAAATGATGCAACAGTGATGTAGTAAGAATTGCTAATGAACTAAAAATGATGCTAACAGTAATGGAGTGAAACTTTCGAATAACCTCAAAGTGATGCTTACAGTCATGTAGTAAGTGTTGCTACGAACCTCAAAATATTGCGACAGTGATGTCGGAAGAATTGCTATTGAACTCAAAATGATGCTAACAGTAATGTAGTGATAGTTGCTAATCAACTCAGTCATGTTACAGTAATGGCGTAAGTGTTTCGAATAACCTCAAAGTGATGCTGACAGTCATGTAGTAAGAGTTGCTACGAACCTCAAAATAATGCGAAAGTAATGCAGTAAAAGTTGCTACGAACCTCAAAATATTGCGACAGTGATGTCGGAAGAATTGCTAATGAACTCAAGATGATGCTAACAGTAATGTAGTGATAGTTGCTAAGAAACTCAGTGATGCTTACAGTAATGTAGTAAGAGTTTCAAACAACCTCAAAGTGATGCTGACAGTCATTTAGTAAGATTTGCTAATGAACTCAATTTAATGCTACAGTGATGTCGTGAGAATTGCTCAACAACTCAAAATGATGCTAACAGTAATGTAGTGATAGTTGTTAAAAAACTCAAAGTGATGCTGACAGTAATGTAGTAGGAGTTGCTACGAACCTTAAAATAATGCAAAAGTAATGTACTAAGAGTTGCTACGAACCTCAAAATAATGTGACAGTTATGTCAGAAGAATTGCTAATGATCTCAAAATGTTGCGACAGAGATGTAGTAAGAATTGCTAATGAACTCAAAATTATGCTAACAGTAATGGAGTGAAACTTTCAAATAACCTCAAAGTGATGCTTACAGTCATGTAGTAAGTGTTGCTACGAACCTCAAAATAATGCGACAGTAATTTAGTAAAAGTTGCTACGAACCTCAAAATATTCCGACAGTGATGTCCGAAGAATTGCTAATGAACTCAAAATGATGCTAACAGTAATGTAGTGATAGTTGCTAAGAAACTCAGTCATGCTTACAGTAATGTAGTAAGTGTTTTGAATAACCTCAAAGTGATGCTGACAGTCATGTAGTAAGAGTTGCTACGAACCTCAAAATAATGCGAAAGTAATGTAGTAAAAGTTGCTACGAACCTCAAAATATTGCGACAGTGATGTAGTAAGAATTGCTAATGAACTTAAGATGATGCTAACAGTAATGTAGTGGTAGTTGCTACGAACCTCAAAATAATGCGACAGTGATGTCAGAAGAATTGCTAAAGATCTTAAAATGATGCGACAGTGATGTAGTAAGAATTGCTCATGAACTTAAAATGATGCTAACAGTAATGTAGTGATAGTTGCTAATAAACTCAAAGTGATGCTGACAGTAATGTAGTAGGAGTTGCTACGAACCTTAAAATAATGCAACAGTAATGTACTAAGAGTTGCTACGAACCTCAAAATATTGCGACAGTGATGTAGGAAGAATTGCTAATGAACTTAAAATGATGCTAACAGTAATGTAGTGATAATTGCTAATCAACTCAGTGATGCTTACAGTAATGTAGTAAGTGTTTTGAATAACCTCAAAGTGATGGTGACAGTCATTAGGAAGAGTTGCTAAGAACCTCAAAATAATGTGACAGTGATGTCAGAAGAATTGCTAATGATCTCAAAATGATGCTACCGTGATTTAGTAAGAATTGCTAATGAACTCAAAATGATGCTAACAGTAATGGAGTGAACGTTTCGAATAACCTCAAAGTGATGCTGACAGTCATGTACTAAGAGTTGCTACGAACATAAAATATTGCGAAGGTAATGTCGGAAGAATTGCTAATGAACTCAAGATGATGCTAACAGTCATGTAGTGATAGTTGCTCAGAAACTCAGTGATGCTTCCAGTCATGTAGTAAGAGTTTCGAAGAACCTCAAAGTGATGCTGACAGTCATTTAGTAAGAGTTGCTAATGAACTCAATTCAATGCTACAGTGATGTCGTGAGAATTGCTGATAAACTGAAAAAGATGCTAACAGTAATGTAGTGATAGTTGCTAATAAACTCAAAGTGATGCTGACAGTCATGTAGTAAGAGTTGCTACGAAACTTAAAATAATGAAACAATAATGTAGTAAGAGTTGCTACGAACCTCAAAATAATGTGACAGTGATGTCAGAAGAATTGCTAATGATCTCAAAATGATGCGACAGTGATTTAGTAAGAATTGCTAATGAATTCAAAATGATGCTGACAGTAATGGAGTGAACGTTTCGAATAACCTCAAAGTGATGCTGACAGTCATGTACTAAGAGTTGCTATGAACCTCAAAATAATGCGACAGTAATGTAGTTAAAGTTGCTACGAACCTAAAAACATTGCGACAGTGATATCGGAAGAATTGCTAATGAACTCAAGATGATGCTAACAGTCATGTAGTGATAGTTGCTAAGAAACTCAGTGATGCTTACAGTAATGTAGTAAGAGTTTCGAACAACCTCAAAGTGATGCTGACAGTCATTTAGTAAGAGTTGCTAATGAACTCAATTCAATGCGACAGTGATGTCGTGAGAATTGCTCATGAACTTAAAATGATGCTAACAGTAATGTAGTGATAGTTGCTAATCAACTCAGTGATGCTTACAGTAATGTAGTAAGTGTTTTGAATAACCTCAAAGTGATGGTGACAGTCATTAGGAAGAGTTACAACGAACCTCAAAATAATGCGACAGTGATGTCAGAAGAATTGCTAATGAACTCAAAATGATGCTAACAGTAATGGAGTGAAACTTTCGAATAACCTCAAACTGATGCTGACAGTCATGTAGTAAGTGTTACTACGAACCTCAAAATAATGCGACAGTAATGTAGTAAATGTTGCTACGAACCTCAAAATATTGCGACAGTGATGTCGGAAGAATAGCTAATGAACTCAAAATGATGCTAACAGTAATGTAGTGATACTTACTAACCAACTCGGTGATGCTTACAGTAATGTAGTTAGTGTTTCGAATAACCTCAAAGTGATGCTGACAGTCATGTAGTAAGAGTAGCTACGAACCTCAAAATGTTGCGACAGTGATGTAGGAAGAATTGCTCATGAACTTAAAATGATGCTAACAGTAATGTAGTGATAGTTGCTAATCAACTCAGTGATGCTTACAGTAATGTAGTAAGTGTTTTGAATAACCTCAAAGTGATGGTGACAGTCATTAGGAAGAGTTACAACGAACCTCAAAATAATGCGACAGTGATGTCAGAAGAATTGCTCAAGATCTCAAAATGATGCGACAGTGAATTAGTAAGAATTGTCATGAACTCAAAATGATGCTAACAGTAATGGAGTGAACGTTTCGAATAACCTCAAAGTGATGCTGACAGTCATGTACTAAGAGTTGCTACGAACCTCAAAATATTGCGACAGTGATGTCGGAAGAATTGCTAATGAACTCAAGATGATGCTAACCGTAATGTAGTGATAGTTGCTAATCAAGTCAGTGATGCTTACAGTAATGTAGTAAGTGTTTCGAATAACCTCTAAGTGATGCTGACAGTCATGTAGTAAGAGTTGCTACTAACCTCAAAATAATGCGACAGTGATGTCGTGAGAATTGCTCAACAACTCAAAATGATGCTAACAGTAATGTAGTGATAGTTGCTAATAAACTCAAAGTGATGCTGACAGTAATGTAGTAAGAGTTGCTACGAACCTTAAAATAATGCAACAATAATGTAGTAAGAGTTGCTACGAACCTCAAAATAATGCGACGGTAATGTAGTGAAAGTTGCTACGAACCTCAAAATATTGCGACAGTGATTTCGCAAGAAATGCTAATGAACTCAAAATGATGCTAACAGTAATGTAGTGATAGTTGCTAATCAAGTCAGTGATGCTTACAGTAATGTAGTAAGAGTTTCGAACAACCTCAAAGTGATGCTGACAGTCATTTAGTAAGAGTTGCTAATGAACTCAATTGAATGCTACAGTGATGTCGTGAGCATTGCTCAACAACTCAAAATGATGCGAACAGTAATGGAGTGAACGTTTCGAATAACCTCAAAGTGATGCTGACAGTCTTGTACAAAGAGTTGCTACGAACCTCAAAATAATGCGACAGTGATGTCGGAAGAATTGCTAATGATCTCAAAATGATGCAACAGTGATGTAGTAAGAATTGCTAATGAACTCAAAATGATGCTAACAGTAATGGAGTGAACGTTTCGAATATCCTCAAAGTGATGCTGACAGTCATGTAGTAAGTGTTGCTATAAAACCTCAAAATAATGCGAAAGTAATGTCGTAAAAGTTGCTACGAACCTCAAAATATTGCGACAGTGATGTCGGAAGAATCGCTAATGAACTCAAGATGATGCTAACAGTAATGTAGTGAAAGTTGCGAAGAAACTCAGTGATGCTTACAGTAATGTAGTAAGAGTTTCGAACAACCTCAAAGTGATGCTGACAGTCATTTAGTAAGATTTGCTAATGAACTCAATTCAATGCTACAGTGATGTCGTGAGAATTGCTCATGAACTCAAAATGATGCGAACAGTAATGTAGTGATAGTTGCTAATAACCTCAAAGTGATGCTGACAGTCATGTAGTAAGAGTTGCTACGAACCTCAAAATAATGCAACAGTGATGTCAGAAGAATTGCTAATGATCCCAAAAAAATGTGACAGTGATGTCGTAAGAATTGCTGATGATCTCAAAATGATGCGACAGTAATGGAGTGAAACTTTCGAAGAACTTCAAATTGATCCTGACAGTCATGTAGTAACAGTTGCTACGAACCTTAAAATAATGCAACAATAATGTAGACAGAGTTGCTACGAACCTCAAAATATTGCGACAGTGATGTCGGAAGAATTGCTAATGAACTCAAAATGATGCTAACAGTAATGTAGTGATAGTTGCTAATCAACTCAGTGATGCTTACAGTAATGTAGTAAGTGTTTCGAATAACCTCAAAGTGATGCTGACAGTCACGTACTAAGAGTTGCTACGAACCTCAAAATACTGCGACAGTAATGTAGTAAAAGTTGCTACGAACCTCAAAATATTGCGACAGTGATGTCAGAAGAATTGCTAATGATCTCAAAATGATGCGACAGTGATTTAGTAAGAATTGCTAATGAAATCAAAATGATGCTAACAGTAATGGAGTGAACGTTTCGAATAACCTCAAAGTGATGCTGACAGTCATGTACTAAGAGTTGCTACGAACCTCAAAATATTGCGACAGTGATGTCAGAAGAATTGCAAATGATCTCAAAATGATGCGACAGTGATGTAGTAAGAATCGCTAATGAACTCAAAATGATGTTAACAGTAATGGAGTAAAAGTTTCGAATAACCTGAAAGTGATGCTGACAGTAATGTAGTAAGTGTTTCGAATAACCTCAAAGTGATGCTGACAGTCATGTAGTAAGAGTTGCTACGAACCTCAAAATAATGCAACAGTGATGTCAGAAGAATTGCTAATGATCCCAAAAAAATGTGACAGTGATGTCGTAAGAATTGCTGATGATCTCAAAATGATGCGACAGTAATGGAGTGAAACTTTCGAAGAACTTCAAATTGATCCTGACAGTCATGTAGTAACAGTTGCTACGAACCTTAAAATAATGCAACAATAATGTAGACAGAGTTGCTACGAACCTCAAAATATTGCGACAGTGATGTCGGAAGAATTGCTAATGAACTCAAAATGATGCTAACAGTAATGTAGTGATAGTTGCTAATCAACTCAGTGATGCTTACAGTAATGTAGTAAGTGTTTCGAATAACCTCAAAGTGATGCTGACAGTCACGTACTAAGAGTTGCTACGAACCTCAAAATACTGCGACAGTAATGTAGTAAAAGTTGCTACGAACCTCAAAATATTGCGACAGTGATGTCGGAAGAATCGCTAATGAACTCAAGATGATGCTAACAGTAATGTAGTGAAAGTTGCGAAGAAACTCAGTGATGCTGATAGTAATGTAGTAAGAGTTTCGAACAACCTCAAAGTGATGCTGAGAGTCATTTAGTAAGAGTTGCTAATGAACTCAATTTAATGCTACAGTGATGTCGTGAGAATTGCTGAACAACTCAAAATGATGCTAACAGTAATGTAGTGATAGTTGCAAATAAACTCAAAGTGATGCTGAAAGTAATGTATAAGAGTTGCTACCAACCTCAAAATAATGCAACAATAATGTAGTAAGAGTTGCTACGAACCTCAAAATATTGTGACAGTGATGTCAGAAGAATTGCTAATGATCTCAAAATGATGCGACAGTGATGTAGTCAGAATTGCTAATGAACTCAAAATGATGCTAACAGTAATGGAGTGAAACTTTCGAATAACCTCAAAGTGATGCTGACAGTCATGTAGTAAGTGTTCCTACGAACCTCAACATAATGCGACAGTAATGTAGTAAAAGTTGCTACGAACCTCAAAATATTGTGACAGTAATGTCGGAAGAATTGCTAATGAACTTCAAAATGATGCTAACAGTAATGTAGTGATAGTTGCTAATCAAGTCAGTGATGCTTACAGTAATGTAGTAAGTGTTTCGAATAACCTCAAAGTGATGCTGACAGTCATGTAGTAAGAGTTGCTACGAACCTCAATATAATGCGACAGTAATGTAGTAAAAGTTGCTACGAACCTCAAAATATTGTGACAGTGATGTCGGAAGAATTGCTAATGGACTTAAAATGATGCTAACAGTAATGTAGTGATCGTTGCTCATCAACTCAGTGATGCTTACAGTAATGTAGTAAGTGTTTCGAATAACCTCAAAGTGATGCTGACAGTCATGTAGTAAGAGTTGCTACGAACCTTAAAATAATGCGACAGTGATGTCGGAAGAATTGCTAATGAACTCAAAATGATGCTAACAGTAATGGAGTGGAAGTTTCGAATAACCTCAAAGTGATGCTGACAGTCATGTAGTAAGTGTTGCTACGAATCTCAAAATATTGCGACAGTGATGTCGGAAGAATTGCTAATGAACTCAAAATGATGCTAACAGTAATGTAGTGATAATTGCTAATTAACTCAGTGATGCTTACAGTCATGTAGTAAGTGTTTCGAACAACCTCAAAGTGATGCTGACAGTCATTTAGTAAGAGTTGCGAATGAACTCAATTCAATGCTACAGTGATGTTGTGAGAATTGCTCATTAACTCAAAATGATGCAAAAAGTAATGTAGTGATAGTTGCTAATAAACTCAAAGTGATGCTGACAGTGATGTAGTAAGAGTTGCTACGAACCTTAAAATAATGCAAAAATAATGTAGTAAGAGTTGCTACGAACCTCAAAATGATGCGACAGTGATGTAGTAAGAATTGCTAATGAACTCAAAATGATGCTAACAGTAATGGAGTGAAAGTTTCGAATAACCTCAAAGTGATGCTGACAGTCATGTAGTAAGTGTTGCTACGAACCTCAAAATATTGCGACAGTGATGTCGTAAGATTTGCTAATGAACACAAGATGATGCTAACAATAATGTGGTGATAGTTGCTAATGAACTCAGTGATGCTGACAGTAATGTAGTAAGAGTTGCTACGAACCTCAAAATAATGCAACAGTAATGTAGTAAGAGTTGCTACAAACCTCCGAATAATGCGACAGTGATGTCGGAAGAATTGCTAATGATCCCAAAATGATGTGACAGTGATGTAGTAAGAATTGCTAATGAACTCAAAATGATGCTAACAGTAATGGAGTGAAAGTTTCGAATAACCTCAGAGTGATGCTGACAGTCATGTAGTAAGTGTTGCTACGAACCTCAAAATAATGCGACAGTTATTTCGTAAGAATTGCTAATAAACTCTAAATGATGCTGACGGTAATGGAGGAAGAGTTGAAACTAACCTCAAAATGATGCTACAGTGATGTAGAGATAGTTCCTAATAAACTCAGTGATGCTTACAGTAATGTAGTAAGTGTTTTGAACAACCTCAAAGTGATGCTGACAGTCATGTGGTCAGAGTTGCGAGTAACCTTAAAATGATGCTGACAATAATGTAGTAAGAGTTGCTACGAACATCAAAATAATGCTACAGTGATGTCGTAAGAATTGCTAATGAACTCAAAATGATGCTAACAGTAATGTAGTGAAAGTTGCCAATGAACTCAAAGTGATGCTGACAGTAATGTAGTAAGTGTTTCGAACAACCTCAAAGTGATGCTGACAGTAATGTAGTAAGAGTTGCTACGAACCTTAAAATAATGCAACAGTAATGTAGTAAGAGTTGCTACGAACCTCAAAATAATGCGACAGTGATTTTTGGAAGAATTGCTAATGATCTCAAAATGATGCGACAGTGATGTAGTAAGAATTGCTTATGAACTCAAAATGATGCTGACAGTCATGTAGTAAGAGTTGCTACGAACCTCAAAATAATGCAACAGTGATGTCAGAAGAATTGCTAATGATCCCAAAAAAATGTGACAGTGATGTCGTAAGAATTGCTGATGATCTCAAAATGATGCGACAGTAATGGAGTGAAAGTTTCAAATGACCTCAAAGTGATGCTGACAGTCATGTAGTAAGAGTTGCTACGAACCTCCAAATAATGCGACAGTGATGTTGTAATAATTGCTAATGAACTCAAAATGATGCTAACAGTAATGTCGTGAAAGTTGCGAGTAACCTAAAAATGATGCTGAGAGTCATGTAGTAAGAGTTGCTAATAACCTCAAAATAATGCTACAGTGATGTCGGAAGAATTGCTAATGAACTCAAAATGATGCTCACAGTAATGTCGTGATAGTTGCTAATAACCTCGAAATGATGCTAACAGTAATGTAGTAAGAGTTGCTAATAACCTCGAAATGATGCTTACAGTGATGTAGTAAGAGTTGAAACTAGAACAACAAACTGTCCTCTGATGGTTGGACAGGTTGGTTTGGTCCGTCCTCTCACTCATCATTAAAAGCCCTTATTCCTCATCATTCATCCAATCTGACACTCACGTCTGCAGTGGGGAATCCCCAGCAACCCGCGGCCCACATGGAGCAGTCTCGGCCAATCACGTGGGGCCTGCAGCGGCACCGACCAGCAAATGACTCGCAGGTGTCACTCTCAGCTCCAACCTCATGGCAGGCACAAGGCAGGGCGCCGTTGTTGAAGAGAGCCCAAGAGACACAGCTAAGCTGAGACAGAATGGAGACGAAGGACAGGAGGGACGACAGAGAAAAAGGAAACGTTAGCGAGACATTTTAGGAAAATTAGTTTAGTGGGGAAAAGGTTCTTAGCCAAACTTGCTAAATGGAAGGACAACAAAAAAACAAAGATCTTCAAAAGAAAATTAGCACAAAATGAAACCCTGCAAGAGAAAGTAAATCAAGAACTAAATATTCTTGAGGCTCAGGTCTTTAGTTCCAATGCTTGTAAATGACATCTGAATGCATTCACAACCCAAATCTGAGCAGACAGAAGCGTCCCAGTCAGGCCCAGTTTAGTTCCTCTAGAACATTCAGGGATACAGAACAGGGACCAACTCAGGCTGAGAGACACCGACTTGACATGAAAGCTGTTGAGGCCACAGTTGCTGATGAAGTGGTCAGATTTCTCCAGTGGTTCTTGGTTCAGGGAGCTGGAGCTGGAGCTGCTCTCAGGCACCACCAGGACGTAATCCTGGAGAGACAGAAGGAAGAAGTCCAGGCCTGACAGAGGAGAAGGAGGCACAGAGTAGAAACAGCAGATACGTGTGGGGAAAGGGAGAGGGTATCAGTCCAGCAGAGGAGCAGGAAACCTACCACCACAGGGCTCTGCCTGCAGGAACCTGCAGGTGAGGAGGACCTGGTGGTCCGGCACATCCAGAATGATCTGGTTTTCAGACACCGGCACGTTTCGGCAGCCGTAAGCGTGGGGACAGAAGGAGGCGTTGGCGTGGCCTGAAAGACACAAACAACCATCTCCATTTGAATGTTTCTCAAACAGCCGGAGCAGGAAAGCTAAGATGAATCAAAGATCCTCCACCCTGCCAGATCCGACCCTGGTAATGTAGACCTGCACAGGGTGGGTGGGGTGGAGCAGCTGGTGGTGGTGGAGGATGAAGACGTATCTGCCCAAAGCCTGGACACGGTGGAGTCCACCGCAGCGTTCTGAGTAGAATGATGAGAGCGATGTTCAATGGTACATGTTTTCTTTCCTGAACCGCCGATGTTTCCAATCACGAATCTCAGTCATGAGATTTGAACATCATGGAGGAGTTCAAAAGTGTCAAACTGGGCCGGTCTCCATTTTATGAGTCCGGAGACAGAGGATAAAACTACAAGTCCCTGGTTCAGATTTGACTCGTCTGAATCCAAACACAGCAGCGTTCTTCCACCAGGCCAGATGAGTTGATCATGATAACAAGATATCTTCATGCTACTACAACACACAAACTCATCACAAGAAAAGACTTCATGGTGGAACAACAAATCTCCTCCCAATGGGAAAAACATTGAGTTGAACAATCAACTTTTCCATGATGACATGGAGAGCTTGGCAGCAGCAGCAGGCTTCCATTGGGGGCTGATATGCCAGCTCCACTTAGCCTTCTTTGGAATGGTTTCATCTGGAGTGATGCTGTCATTGAGACCTTTTATCTGGAACAACACCACCTGCATGGAGACTGAGGACTTCAACAGATGCAGATGTTGACCCAGAATAAATCTAAATATTCCAGATGTGTTAAATCAATCCAGCAGCGGTGGTGGGAGCGTCGTAAACTCACTCACTCAGCAGCCGTCAGCCTCCGTACCTGCACGGAGTCCAGCCTGATGTGGTCTCTGTTGTCTGCTCCCAGAGGTGGTCTGTCACCTCTGAACCAGGGGGCTCATCTCTCTGGTGGGAGGGCAGTGGAGGAGCTGCAGCGGGGGAGG
This sequence comes from Aulostomus chinensis, assembly GCF_037954235.1. Taxonomy (NCBI): domain Eukaryota; kingdom Metazoa; phylum Chordata; class Actinopteri; order Syngnathiformes; family Aulostomidae; genus Aulostomus; species Aulostomus chinensis. The sequence continues at coordinate 49,977,101 of NC_141320.1, read as the reverse complement.
CCAGGATGGGCTCCTGTAGGAGGAGCTCTGGCCCTCCTTCAGCACCAGCCAGTGGGAGGGAGTTTGGAAACGTGAGGGGACACAGGAGGAGCTACAGGGGGAGGGAAGGTGGATCAGAACCGTTCTAACAAGAGCGCTGAGGGGACACAGGAGGAGCTACAGGGGGAGGGAAGGTGGATCAGAACCCTTCTAACAAGAGCGCTGAGGGGACACAGGAGGAGCTACAGGGGGAGGGAAGGTGGATCAGAACCCTTCTAACAAGAGCGCTGAGGGGACACAGGAGGAGCTACAGGGGGAGGGAAGGTGGATCAGAACCGTTCTAACAAGAGCGCTGAGGGGACACAGGAGGAGCTACAGGGGGAGGGAAGGTGGATCAGAACCGTTCTAACAAGAGCGCTGAGGGGACACAGGAGGAGCTGCAGGGGAGGGAAGGTGGATCAGAACCGTTCTAACAAGAGCGCTGAGGGGGCACAGGAGGAGCTACAGGGGGAGGGAAGGTGGATCAGAACCGTTCCAACAAGAGCGCTGAGGGGACAGGGGAGGAGCTACAGGGGGAGGGAAGGTGGATCAGAACCGTTCTAACAAGAGCGCTGTCCCACGAATGTTCCTCACCAGAATCCTCCTGTCAGGGGGGAACCGTCCATGGGTGCTGATGCAGCGGACTGAAGGTTCAACGTAGTCCATGCTGAACTGGTCTTTAGGCACTAGGTGGACTTTGTGCTAAAAACAGCAGAATTAAAAATAAAAATAAAAAAAATAAACACAAAAAGGGGAGAATTTTAACAAAAGTATGCAAATGAGCTGAAGATCAAAATACAAAAAGTAAATCAAGGTTTTTTTCAAATGATTGCCAGCTATTTAGCTAAGAGAAGGACAAATGTCAATCAAGATGTCAGAATGGAACGATCCCACTGGCTTCTGGTCAAGGGAACCATGGAGATGCTAACTTCCTGTTGGACTATCAGGGTGTCTCATCCCTGACATGCTAACTTCCTGTTGGACTATCAGGGTGTCTCATCCCTGACATGCTAACTTCCTGTTGGACTATCAGGGTGTCTCATCCCTGACATGCTACCTTCCTGTTGGACGATATGGGTGTCTTATCCCTGACATGCTAACTTCCTATTGGACTATCCGGCTGTCTCATCCCTGACATGCTAACTTGCTGTTGGACGATAAGGGTGTCTCATCCCTGACATGCTAACTTCCTGTTGGACGATAAGGGTGTCTCATCCCTGACATGCTAACTTCCTGTTGGACGATCAGGGTGTCTCATCCCTGACATGCTAACTTCCTGTTGGACGATAAGGGTGTCTCATCCCTGACATGCTAACTTCCTGTTGGACGATAAGGGTGTCTCATCCCTGACATGCTAACTTCCTGTTGGACGATAAGGGTGTCTTATCCCTGACATGCTAACTTCCTATTGGACTATCCGGGTGTCTCATCCGTGACATGCTAACTTCCTGTTGGACTATCAGGGTGTCTCATCCCTGACATGCTAACTTGCTGTTGGACGAGAAGGGTGTCTCATCCCTGACATGCTAACTTCCTGTTGGACTATAAAGCCTGATTTAAGCCTGATTTATGCTTCTGTGTAGCGTAGTATTCGTACCTACGCCTTCGACGCAGACCGTACGCCGTAGCCTGAAACGCGCCTCCAAAATATCCTGCCTCCGCATCGCGTCGCCGCGGGGTGACGTCATCGTCGAGGACTGTCATTGGTCCGCTCAAAACGTCATTTCCGGTTCAGTCGCAGCAAAACAACACCGCCATTTTCAAAGTTTCTGAGGTGAAAGCGTCAAGAAAAAATGGACCAAGACGAAGAAAGGAGTATTCGCGGCACTACAAAGACTGACAAATGGCCAACAATTGTTGTCTGTGACCGGAAGAAAACCAAGGAATCCGACAAGAGCCCCGTAAACAATAAAGACAAAGCCACACCCCCTAGCGGCTTGGCGGTGTATTGCAGAGCAACGCGTTCCCTCGACGCAGAATAAACCAGGCTTTTCAGTCGCACCTGTTTTACGCCCCCGTGCCAGATAAGGACCCCCATCGGGCTGTGCCACTCTGGAGGGAGCGCGTCTCACAGTCAGTTAGCGGAACCATGCGGATCCGGGCCGGAGCTGTGGGAAGGAGCGCCAATTGTATCGGGTTGTTGTTTTCTGGACTGCAGCAGAACAGGAGCAGCCGGGACTGGAATGTAGAAGTAGGTTATCTTGAAGTTGACTCAGTTATGGTGAACGATATTGTGGTTCAACACTTTGATGAGCTTTAAGGCAAACATATTTCATGAGGAAACAACGCCGGAATTGGACGGATTTCAGCGGCACACAACAACGTATCCGATACACCTCATTGGAAACCTGGTGGTCTAAGACTAAGAAACACCAGTCACCATGAAGAAAGGAACTTTTAGCTGATCACTCATGTTCTTTTCTGCAGGTTGAATGTCGCATTTGTTGGACAGAAGCGTCTCATCTCAACAAAAGCACCTCTTCAGTGCTGAGGCATGATGGGGCCAGGCATGAGAATGAAGTCCCAGATCCACCAGGATGAACTCAGGTATACAGCCACTCTCCAACTGACTCACAGTTGCTTCATTGATCATTAATTCCTATTCATTTCTTCTCTCCTTCATCTTTAACCATCCAGCTTCCAGGAAGCAGATGCTGGATGAGGCTCTGCTGAATTTGATCCTGAAGGACTGCCAGCCCCTCAGCACTGTTGAGAGGGAAGGGTTCAGGGAACTGGTTCAGGTCCTTGAGCCTCCAGCAGCTCTTACTACATTACTGTAAGCATCACTGAGTTGATTAGCAACTATCACTACATGACTGTTAGCATCAATTTGAGTTCATTAGAAATTCTTCCGACATCACTGTCGCAATATTTTGAGGTTCGTAGCAACTTTTACTACATCACTGTCGCATTATTTTGAGGTTCGTAGCAACTCTTCGTACATGACTGTTAGCATCACTTTGAGGTTATTCGAAACTTTCACTCCATTACTGTTAGCATCACTGAGTTTATTAGCAATTCTTCTGACATCACTGTCGCATTATTTAAAGGTTCGTAGCAACTTTTACAACATTACTGTCAGCATCACTTTGAGTTTATTAGCAACTATCACTACATTACTGTTAGCATCATTTTGAGTTCATTAGCAATTCTTACTACATCACTGTCGCATTATTTTGAGGTTAGTAGCAACTCTTACTACATGACTGTCAGCATCACTTTGAGGTTGTTTGAAACACTTACTACATTACTGTATGCATCACTGAGTTTATTAGCAACTATCACTACATTACTGTTAGCATCATTTTGAGTTCATTAGCAATTCTTACGACATCACTGTACCATCATTTTGAGATCATTAGCAATTCTTCCTCCATCACTGTCGCATTATTTTAAGGTTCGTAGAAATTCTTACTACATGACTGTCAGCATCACTTGGAGGTAGTTTGAAACACTTACTCCATTACTGTAAGCATCACATAGTTTATTAGCAACTGTCACTACATTACTGTTAGCATCATTTTAATTCATTAGCAATTCTTCAGACATCACTGTAGCATTATTTTGAGGTTCGTAGCAACTTTTACTACATCACTGTCGCATTATTTTTAGGTTCGTAGCAACTCTTACTACATGACTGTCAGCATCACTTTGAAGTTATTCAAAACTTTCACTACATTACATTTAGCATCAATTTGAGTACATTCGCACTTCTTACTCCATTACTGTTAGCATCATGTTGAGTTCATTGGCAATTCTTCCGAAATCACTGTCGCAATATTTTTAGGTTCGTAGCAACTCTTACTACATGACTGTCAGCATCACTTTGAAGTTATTCAAAACTTTCACTACATTACATTTAGCATCAATTTGAGTACATTCGCACTTCTTACTCCATTACTGTTAGCATCATGTTGAGTTCATTGGCAATTCTTCCGAAATCACTGTCGCATTATTTTGAGGTTTTTCGAAACACTTACTACATTACTGTAAGCATCAATGAGTTGATTAGCAACTATCACTCCATTACTGTTACCATCATTCTGAGGTTCGAAGCAACTCTTAGTACATGACTGTCGCATTATTTTGAGGTTTTTCGAAACACTTACTACATTACTGTAAGCATCAATGAGTTGATTAGCAACTATCACTACATTACTGTTAGCATCATTTTGAGTTCATTAGCAAGTATCACTACATTACTTTTAGCATCATTTTGAGTTTGTTAGCAATTCTTACGACATCACTGTAGCATTAAATTGAGTTCATTAGCAACTCTTACTACATGACTGTCAGCATCACTTTGAGGTTGTTCGAAACTCTTACTACATTACTGTAAGCATCAATGAGTTGATTAGCAACTATCACTACATTACTTTTAGCATCATTTTAAGTTCATTAGCAATTCTTACGACATCACTGTCCCATCAGTTTGAGATCATTACCAATTCTTCTGACATCACTTTCGCATTATTTTGAGGTTCGTAGCAACTCTAACCACATGACTGTCAGCATCGCTTCGAGGTTATTCGAAACTTTCACTACATTACTATTAGCATCATTTTGAGTACATTAGCAATTCTTACTCCATTACTGTCGCATCATTTTGAGATCATTAGCAATTCTTCCGACATCACTGTCGCATTATTTTTAGGTTCGGAGCAACTCTTACTGCATTACTGTTGCATTATTTTAAGGTTCGTACCAACTCTTAGTACATGACTGTCAGCATCACTTTGAGGTTATTCGAAACTTTCACTCCATTACTGTTAGCATCATTTTGAGTTCATTAGCAATTCTTACTACATCACTGTCGCATCACTTTGAGATCATTAGCAATTCTTCCGACATCACTGTCGTATTATTTTGAGGTTCGTAGAAACTCTTACTACATGACTGTCAGCATCACTTTGAGTTTATTAGCAACTATCACTACATTACTGTTAGCATCATTTTGAGTTCATGAGCAATTCTTCCGACATCACTGTCGCATTATTTTGAGGTTAGTAGCAACTCTTACTACATGACTGTCAGCATCACTTTGAGGTTGTTCGAAACTCTTACTACATTACTGTAAGCATCACTGAGTTTATTAGCAACTATCACTACATTACTTTTAGCATCATCTTGAGTTCATTAGCTATTCTTACGACATCACTGTCCCATCAGTTTGAGATCATTACCAATTCTTCTGACATCACTGTCGCATTATTTTGAGGTTCGTAGCAACTCTTACTACATGACTGTCAGCATCACTTTGAGGTTGTTCGAAACACTTACTACATTACTGTAAGCATCACTGAGTTAATTAGCAACTGTCACTACATTACTGTTAGCATCATTTTGAGTTCATTAGCAATTCTTCTGACATCACTGTCGCAATATTTTGAGGTTCGTAGCAACACTTACTCCATCACTGTCGCATCATTTTGATATCATTAGCAACTATCACTACATTACTGTTAGCATCATTTTGAGTTGTTGAGCAATTCTCACGACATCACTGTCAGCATCATTTTTAGGTTACTCGCACCTCTAACCACATGACTGTCAGCATCACTTTGAGGTTATTCGAAACTTTCACTCCATTACTGTTAGCATTATTTTGAGTTCATTAGCAATTCTTACTCATTCACTGTCGCATCATTTTGATATCATTAGCAATTCTTACGACACCACTGTTGCATTATTTTGAGGTTCGTAGCAACTCTTACTACATTACTGTCAGCATCACTTTGAAGTTATTCGAAACTTTCACTCCATTACTGTTAGCATTATTTTGAGTTCATCAGCAATTCTTACTCCATCACTGTCGCATCATTTTGAGGTTCGTTGCAACTCTAACTAAATGACTGTCAGCATCACTTGTGGTTATTCGAAACTTTCACTACATTACTGTTAGAATCATTTTGAGTTCATTCGCAATTCTTACTCATTCACTGTTGCATCATTTTGAGGTTCGTAGCAACTCTTACTACATGACTGTCAGCATCACTTTGAGGTTGTTCGAAACTTTCACTACATTACTGTTAGCATCATTTTGAGTTGATTAGCAACTATCACTACATTACTGTTAGAATCATTTTGAGTTCATTCGCAATTCTTACTCATTCACTGTTGCATCATTTTGAGGTTCGTTGCAACTCTTACTACATGACTGTCAGCATCACTTTGAGGTTGTTCGAAACTTTCACTACATTACTGTTAGCATCATTTTGAGTTGATTAGCAACTATCACTACATTACTGTTAGCATCATTTTGAGTTCATTAGCAATTCTTACTACATCACTGTCGCATCATTTTGAGATCATTTGCAATTCTTCCGACATCACTGTCGCAATATTTTGAGGTTCGTAGCAACTTTTACTACATGACTGTCAGCATCACTTTGAGGTTATTCGAAACGTTCACTCCATTACTGTTAGCATCATTTTGAGTTCATTAGCAATTCTTACTAAATCACTGTCGCATCTTTTTGAGATCTTTAGCAATTCTACTGACATCACTGTCGGATTATTTTGAGGTTCGTAGCAACTCTTACTAAATGACTGTCAGCATCACTTTGAGGTTGTTCGAAACACTTACTACATTACTGTAAGCATCACTGAGTTGATTAGCAACTATCACTCCATTACTGTTAGCATCATTTTGAGTTTATTAGAAATTCTTCCGACATCACTGTCGCAATATTTTGAGGTTCGTAGCAACATTTACTACATGACTGTCAGCATCACTTTGAGGTTATTCGAAACTTTCACTCCATTACTGTTAGCATCATTTTGAGTTCATTAGCAATTCTTACGACATCACTGTCGCACCAGTTTGAGATCATTAACAATTCTTTTGACATCACCGTCGCATTACTTTGAGGTTCAAAGCAACTCTTACTACATTACTGTCAGCATCACTTTGAGTTCATTAGCAACTATCACTACATTACTGTCAGCATCACTTTGAGTTCATTAGCAACTATCACTACATTACTTTTAGCATCATTTTGAGGTTAGAAGCAACTCTTACGACATGACTGTCAGCGTCACTTTGAGGTTGTTCGAAACACTTACTACATTACTGTAAGCATCACTGAATTGATTAGCAACTATCACTACATTACTGTTAGCTTCATTTTGAGTTAATTAGCAATTCTTCCGATACACTGTCGCAATATTTTGAGGTTCGTAGCAACTTTTACTACATCACCGTTGTTTTATTTTGAGGTTCGAAGCAACTCTTACTACTTTACTGTTTGCATAATTTTGAGTCTATTAGCAATTCTTAAGACATCACTGTCGCATTAAATTGAGTTCATTAGCAACTCTTACTACAAGACTGTCAGCATCACTTTGAAGTTGTTCAAAACACTTACTACATGACTGTCAGCATCACTTTGAGGTTGTTGGAAACTCTTACTACATTACTGTAAGCATCACTGAGTTGATTAGCAACTATCACTACATAACTGTTAGCATCATTTTGAGTTTATTAGCAATTACTCCGACATCACTGTCGCAATATTTTGAGGTTCGTGGCAACTTTTACTACATTACTGTCACTTTATTTTGAGGTTCGTAGCAACTCTTACTACATTACTGCAAGCATCACTGACTTGATTAGCAACTATCACTACATTACTGTCAGCATCATTTTGAGTTCATTAGCAATTCTTACTACATCCCTGTCGCATCATTTTGAGATCATTAGCAATTCTTCTGAAATCACTGTCGCATTACTTTGAGGTTATTAGCAACTCTTACTACATTACTGTCTGCATCATTTTTAGGTTACTTGAAACTCTAACCACATGAGTGTCAGCATCACTTAGTTTATTAGCAACTATCACTACATTACTGTTCGCATCATTTTGAGTTCATTAGCAATGTGGGGCTTTGATTGGGAATTGTAAGAAAAATCACTGAATGAACAACACAAACACAGACTTTGTCTGAAATTCCACACCTGCACCCGACTCAGAATGAAAAACCAGTGTGGAATCAATTGTATCCACTGTCAATCCTGATTCTGGAGAAATTTCTTTGTGTGTTTTGATGGACGCGAGCCAAGTAGAAATTTCCCACAATGCAATAGGGCGGCGTTTGGTCAGTGTTGAGCAGGCGTCAGTCTGACAATGATGTCATTTTATTGTGTCATCACCTGACCAGACCCAAAAGTAGGCTCAGGTATCAGTTTCTTCTCAATGCTAATGTCTGCTAGCTTAGTCTGCTACTTTGATGGCTCTGCCTGCTCAAAGGTCCAGACCCAAAAGTAGGCTCAGGTATCAGTTTCTTCTCAATGCTAACGTCTGCTAGCTTAGTCTGCTACTTTGATAGCTCTGCCTGCTCAAAGGTCCAGACCCCTGGATGTGGTGGTTCCTACCTGAATGTAGATTCTGTCAGCTCATGTTGTTAAATCAACTCACCAGGAACACCAGTAGATTTCAATGGACTGACAATGAGTCTCATTGAATGGGTGTCTCGTCCAACGAGAAACAATCAGTCTCAGGTTGAAGCTCATCAATGAGGTCTTGTGGATCAGTGGCTTGCATGAATGAATGAGTTGGAAGACTTCTTGGAAATTAAAGAGGATTTAATACAATTAAGAAAACCCTTAAGACAGAGTGATAATTCCAGCAGAGTAATTAAGGCCCATATTGAGTAGCAGGTATGAATTAGCCTGGATTTATCTGAGCTTCAAGTAGACGGCTAAGAGGCAGGTGGAAAGGTGTGTAGGATGAACGATGGTGACCTCCAACCAAATGAAGAGGACTGAGTGGAGGCTGACCAGCTCTACGGAGTCAGGCGGAGTTTGGCAGCGAGACAGGAGTCCAGGCCTGAATCGGTGAAAACCAACGTAACCGGCTTACGTTCTCAGCTGGATTCTCCCATCGATGTACGACGCCTCTCCAACGAACTGGTGGGAGGACGGCCTCCAAAGCCTCCACCTCGTCGACCGTGGCTCCCGCTGAGATTCGCTCGATGAAGAAGGGAAGCGCGTTGATTGGCTACCCTCTGGTCTCAGGCTGCTGGCTGCCTGGACTAAGCTGCTCTTCTCCGACACAAAGGTGGCTTCTCTCTCTTCAAGGCTCACAGGAGGTCAAGAGTGTAGCGACCGTGAGCCGAGATCGATGATGAATTACAAAAATAGAAAATCAAAAAAATAAATTAGAGGAATAGAAAAGAAAAGGGGGGGGGCGGACCAGCTGCTCTAGGAGCTCACACACAAAGGGCAGAAACAAGAAGCACTGAAGAGAGCGCCAGCAGTGGATGGTGCCACCACTGTGACAGTAAACTGGTCCGCCTCAGAGCAGTGACCTTTGACCTGTGAGGGGTTGTTGGCCAATCAGCACACTTTGCTGTCTTCAGTCCTTCTCAGATATCAACAAATGAAGCTGGTTGAACAGATAGCAATCATCATCACTCAGAGACATCACCTGGAGAGGAAGACTGCTCAGAGTTCTGACAATGACAGTGAAGAGGCAAGGAGAGCTGGACAACCACAGACAGTGAAACATTCGGAACATCATGTTGATACACGTGTGTGTGTGTGTGTGTGTGTCAGAATCGGAATCAGAATCTTTTATTTTCGTTGTGGGGGGGGGGGTACAGTGACAATAGTTAGAGCGCTCTTCCAGAGCCACCGTGCACCACAGAATGCAGATACAAAGAAAAGATAGAAAAGATAAAAGCAAGATAAAAGACACTGTTAGAACAGAAAGATCCATCAACCCACCAACCAGAGGTGTGTCTGGTACAGATGTGGAATTATTGGCTCACACAATGTTGAGGCAACTGGAAGAAGACAAACAAAAAAGGCTGGTGAGATCCAGACCTTCATCAAAAATGGTCCTGGAGAACTGTTCAATGTGTCAGGACTTCTGTCCATTGTCTTCTGCTTATCCTGTTCAGGGTCATGAGGGGGTGGAGCCTATCCCAGCAGCTTTTGGGCGACAGGCCGTGTTCACCCTGGACAGGTCACCAGTCCATCACAGGGCCAACACATCCACAGACAAACATTCCAAGCCAGACTCAGGAGGATCTCTCCACCCTACAGACTGTAAAGGAACCATCAAAGATGGCAGTTGGAGTTCTGTGGATCTGTGCTGGATTCCTCATGCTCACGGACCAGAAGTCTGTCTGAAATACTGCACTGATTGATGATCTTTTCATGAATCTGGAAAAGCTTCTAAAATGAAAGGAAAACATTCCTATCTTCTTCATGTCTCAAGCCAAATCAAACCAAGAGTTCTTTTATCATATTTTTTTAACCGGACGTCTGCTTTGACTGGTTGGTTGTTGAAAGAGAGCAGGACAGGACAGACAGCAGAAGACAAATATAGAGAAGGAAAGACAAAAGACAGAGAGAAAGGAGGGAGAGAATGACAAAAAGATGGGAACAAGATGAGGGTGAAAGACAAGCAGAGAGAAAGACAGAGGGACAGGGGGATGGAAGACAGACACACAACCAACAACAGCAGCAGCAATAATAGCAAACTAGCTGCCAATGATAACGTCTCCTGGTCGCTGAAGCAATCAACTTCATAATAGGAGGATTGAAGAGCCAGGAAATAAAATATTAGCACAATACTGATGTGAATGTTCGTGCAATACTGAGAACACTGATATGTAGACGACTAGTAGGGGCGGCACGGTGGTGCAAGAAGACAAACAAAAAAGGCTGGTGTGATCCAGACCTTCATCAAAAATGGTCCTGGAGAACTGTTCAATGTGTCAGGACTTCAGAAGCTCCAATCCTCTCTAAGGTCCAGTGAGAGTGGAAGAGATTATAAATGAGAGAAGCAGGGCCCTCACTCAGAACTGAACCAGCTCAGTTGGGAGAGCCTTAGACTGAAGATCTAAAGGTCCCTGGTCTGATCCCAGGTTTCAGCAGAGGAGCAGCATTGACTTTACTTTCCAGTGGAGGAACTGCAGACATGAAGGAAACTAACATCTTGTCCTGTGCATTCTTGTGACATTCAGGACATTTTTGGAGCCTCTTGATGGATTTTGCCACAGAGAATCAGAGCCAATCAAAAGCCTGGTGGACTTTAACATGGAGGACTGAACAAGTCAAGAAAGCATCAGTTTGACCTTCACAGGTGTTTCTGTTCCTGTCTCAATGCTGTAGAAAGAGCCTGAGGAGCTCAGACGGTAGAGCATCAGACTTTTAATGTGAGGGTCCAGGGTTCAAGTCCCTGTTCAGGTGCTGTGGAGGTTCCAGTGTTTGACAACATGGTACTGGATGAAGTTTAGTGTTGAACAAACTGTCAACATTAAAAGTAGAAGTGTTCTTGTCTTGCCACTGTGAGACAGTCGCTAGAAAACTGACCAACAATAATTTCATGTGGCATGCAATTAACAAAAGACCTACATTGATGGTCGAGGGGGGGGCTGGAGCCTATCCCAGCATCTACAGGCCAGAGGCGGGGTTCACCCTGGACAGGTCACCAGTCCATCACAGGGTCAGCACACAGAGACGAACAACCATTCACACTCACATTCATACCTACGGTCAATTTAGAGTGTCCAATCAGCCTCGTCCCCAATTACATGTCTTTGGACAGTGGGAAGGAGCCGGAGTACCAGAGAGAACCCACGCATTCATGGGGAGAACATGCAGGCTCTACACAGAAAGATTCCCCACCCGAGCCTGGACTCAAACCCAGAACCTTCTTGCTGTGAGGCCACAGTGCTCACCACTGCACCATCATGCTGCCAAGCTCTCTTCTACTTTCCTCAATTGTGTTTCTTTCATGTCCTCCTGAGATCAAAGACAGAATTCTAGCGATTGTCAAAGCCCTGATGACATCATCAGGAATTCTGACTTTGATCTGGAGACTCTTGCTTTAATCTGAATTTGACCTGACTAATGTTTTAGTTTAGGTTGCATGATACCAACCACCTCATTTCTCCTGATGGACTGGTGACCTGTCCAGGGTGAACCCTGCCTCTTGAACAACGTCACCTGGGATCGCCCCCCCCCCCCCCCATGACCCCATACCCCCTTCCCTCATGTGACTCTTTCATGCGGGCCTCTCAAAACAAAAACATGGCCGCCGCTCCTGTCATTTTCGGAGGAAAGTGCCTTCTTCCAAGATAGTTTTGATTTAATAAAGCATTCTGATGACATTTCTAGAGAGAAATATGCATTTTGTTTTCATAATCTTTGCTCAGTTCTTGTGTTTAATCTTTGGTTTGTTCGTTATTACGATGAATCTTTCACCTCTCGGAAGAGAGTCGTTACAGTGTCACATTTCTACTGTTGCTATGGTGGTTGCTAAGGACGCCATTACGGACGAGTGTCATTTCAAGATAGGTTTGATTTTTAAAAAGCATTTTAAGGACATTTCTGGCGAGAAATATAAATTTTATTTCCATAATATTCGCTGTTCAATAAAGAATAATATGAAATGGATTTTAGTGCCCCAGGAATGTCAAACATCTGCTTCCGGGGAAGTCGGCCCCGTTCTTCTGTGAGAAAATCCGGTAGTTGTCGCTCACTCCGAGGAAAAAAAACAAATATTTTTAATACTTCATCTTTTGATTAATAAGACAATCTACAAATTCATTTAATTTCTGGATGTTTATTCTACCTACGAAGTCCATTTGTCACCATTATAGATCGACCAATCAGCATTAAGAATATAAACAATGACTCAAACTAATGGCGGTCTGCTGACGTCACATCCGTCACAGAGGCTCACTCCTGCACTCAGAGGTGGCCTTTTAGTTCCATCACTTCACGCTGTATTTACAGATTTATGATTGAGGGGAACAAACCACTCTGATGTCTGGGTTCATCAAGGATATCATTAAAGAAATCCTAACTATCTGGCCAGTTAAATTGATCCTAACTGTTCTTCAGATGTTGTGCTGGTAATGTCATGTAGTTTCTTTTCCAATGTAACTTTGTCGTTCTGATGTGTGTATTTTTACTGCTCCAACAAAGCTGTTCCTCTTCTGGGTAAATCAATCATTCAGGCAATCAATAACTGAGTGTCTCTGATGCTGTACTGTAGTATTGCAGTACAACAACACTCTGATCCTTCCTTTTCAAATGTTTTTATTGTGTTTCTCTCATCAGGTGTTCAAAATGATGACAATAAAAATCAATAATTGATATTCAGCTTTGTTTCAACAATAATAACTGATCAGAAATGAGGCCTGATGGCTGCAATAGCAGCTTTGTGCTGTTCAGTGACTCCTGCTATAAAAAGGAGTCAAGGCGGTCTTAAAGATGTGAAAATGTTCCAAAGATCCTTCTTCATGTTGGTCCTGAACAAGATTGGTGTCAGGCCTTTTTTCAAAGGAGCTCCAAAAGGCTCACTTAACCCTTTGAGGCCTGGCTGAGACACGAGGCCTGTTGACCTTTGACCCTGTTGCTCTTTTGCTCTCATTGGCCTCTCCAGTGTATACAGACCTGAAACTTTATGAAATCCTAATCTGGTGGAATAATTCTCGAACCCCCTCCCAAACAGGAAGTGGCTTCAGGAAGGAGGTGGGGCTTCAAAGTTTTAAATATTGGTTTCTGGCAGAGGTGTGAACTCCTCCCAGAAAGCTCATCTCATTTGGAGCAACTTTGACCAGTTATGATGCTTCATTTAAAGACTTTACTGGACTTTGCCACGCCCTTTACGGACAGCAGAAAGGACTTAGGGGGGTCAAACCAGCACAGATGCGATCCTTCGAGAACAGAACAACACACTCAAATTTCAACTTCCTAGGTTCAAAGAGAAAAAACTATCCCCTTGTGAAACTGGGCAAAATCAGGGTCTGGGACTTCTGCACTCCGAGAGCCTTTTGGAGCAGAATTGAGGATCAAATCTGGGTTCTGGTGTTTGTACTTGGGCTACATCCACCAAACTTTACACACATAGTGTGATGCCCCAGAGTAGCATGTGCTGGGAATTTCAGCCATCTAGGTGCTAAGGGGCCCAAGCACGGTCCCGGGGCATCCACTAACCCTAAGGGGCTCCTCAAAGTCTGGCCCCCCTTCCCTGGTTTCATTTGAGCTGAAGCCACCAAAAGTCACACCAATGGTTGATGTCAGTGAGAGGACTGATTCTGACATTTTCAGCCATCCAGAACTTACAGAGCTGAAACACAAGACCCCAAAGCCCCTTCCATGTTTGTTGCCAGAGATATCGTAGTCATGACTGTGCACCTCCTTTATGGAGAAAAACAAAACAACTACTGCTTTGGGGCTTGTGTTCAGGGTTATTATATTATATTATTATATTATGTTATGTGTGTAAAGTTTGGTGGATGTAGCCGGATGGGCCGGTGTGAGCAGGCATTTCAAAATATACAGTATATTTCTGGTAAACATGCAGAAACAGCGGTTAGTTTGTTTTTGTGTTAAAATGAGAAACAGACCCATCCAGTTGTAGTGCCACCACTCAGCGGCCGCCTTGCAGTCAGAAGCCATGAAGAATGTTGCCCAGTAAGAGGAAGGAGAAAGGAGGAGCCGAAAAAGAGACACTCCCGAGAAGAAAAGCAGCCGAATTTCCAAAACTCGACGCGTTCTTCCAGGGCTGGACTGGGAAGAAGAGACGTCAGGTGTTGGAACGTGTAGTGGAAGAAGAAGGTCTCTGAGTAGTGAAAGAGTATCACTCTTTTAACATGGTTACTGTCTTCCATGTAGAATACTGCACTTTATTTTAATTTTTGAAACTTCAAAATGTGCGCATACATCCTCTGGTATGGCGTGTGCTTACACATATCGTGTAAATAACCATGGAGGGCTGCCAGGGATGAAAAATGCCAGGGCCATTTTTTGGTCCCAGTCCAGCCCTGCTTCTTAACCTGCTCACGGTGTCCTGTCAGCTGTCTTCCCTCAAGGAGGTGGCCAGTCTTGCTCTGGAGCAGTTTCAAAAATAGGCCTCAGCACACTGCCTCTGTGCCATGCCTCTCTCATGCTCCTCTACTCTTTGGTGCACATGCCTCCAGTCTGTCAGGCCTCTAATGAAGACACTTGGATCACTGGGCTTGCTAAAAGCAGGGCAAACAAAACAAAACAAAGCATGACGTTGACCACAATAAGTCAGCCATTTCCACGTCGTGCCGTCCGTTCTAACGAAGAGCCTCTGGACAACAGGGTTTATGGAATCTTGTTGAGGATGAAACTTTAAAAAATCAGTCCTCTGTGTGGAAGAAGGGCGACTAAAATAGTCTCCAACTGACTGATCTGACTCCTCCACTTCCATTGCAACAGCATGGCTTGACTAAGAGAAAGAGAGAGAGCTGAGAGATTTCATTGGACGAGCCCAATGTCCTTCAAGAAAATCAACCAATGGGCCGCGTTTCGCGTCTCCGATACCGTTACGGTCGATTAAAAACTATACACTTTTGAAAAAAAAATTATGACAGTTATGGGCCGGCCCAAAGATGTGCATCGGCCAGATGGCCAGTCCAGCCCTGGGTTCACCCTTGATGGGTCACCAGTCCATCCCAGGACCAACACACACAGACAGACAACCATTCACACTCACAGTCATTTAGAGTGTCCAGGTAACCACTACCCTCTTGATGTCTTTGGACTGTGGGAGGAAGCTGGAGTACCAGAGAGAACCACCACAGAGACAGGGAGAACCTGCAGGAGGGGTGGAGGTCGATGAGTCCTGGAGACGTTCAATAATGTCCACAACTTTGGCACCAGGAAGACAGCAGGTGATGGCACCTGGGAGTTCAACAGACCTGATGATTGAACCACCAATCACAAGGATTTCAGCCTCCATTGTAAACAGAGAGTTTAGATGAGAGAGAACCTGCTGTCAGCCTCACCAGTCAGGGCAGTGGCAGAGGCAGCAGAGTTGAATGAAGCAGGACCACCTGGCAGGTCTCAGCTGGAGGTGATGACATCACTGGCCTCAGTCCTCACCAGTGCTCTGCCTAGCAACAGGGACGATGGGGAGAAACCAGTAGAAGCACTCTGAGAGTTGGAGACAGCAGGAGAGAGACCACGACAGAGTCACCCATGGGAAACTGTTGGATCCACTCAGGACAGGCTGGACAGACACAGATCAAAGACAGAATTGATGATGATGTCATCAGGAGGCTTTGGTAGTGTTTTTATTTGTACCTAGAATTCTGTCTTTGATCTCAGGAGGACATGAAAGAAACCCAATTGAGGAAAGTAGAGGAGAACATTCAGCTTCATTAGAAACACTTGAACTGTTGAACAGTAGAATTTGTTTGAAACAGTTTACAACACTGAGTGACAGGATTGAAGAGGGAAGAGTTTTGTATTTTCAGTTTAATTCTAACTTTAAACTGGGCATGAACATTTTTAGTCGTTCATATTCTAACATACAGAGGAAGTCATGTCATTCCCTTTTTTTTAACCTGTCCTGTTCAGGAAATGGAAATGGAAATTTAGCTGCTATGTTGAATCAGAAAAACCTTTTGAAGTCTACTTTTGCTTCAGTCAGAAAGTGGACTGTTGTTAACTCTCACAATGGTTGGTGATTGTGGAGGAAGACAAAATCCTTATGAACCTCTTTTTAACAGACACACATTTCTAAAGACACTGGTTCATTTTATTTTTCTTCTTCTAGCAGAGGATGGTTTCGATCCATCGACCTCTGGGTTCTGGGTCCAGCACGCTTCCTCTGCACCACTCTGCTCTACCATTGATGGTGCCAGGAGGCCTAAAAACACAAAACACCAATTCAATCCAGGACCTTGGATCCTAAACTGAAACTCCATCACACGGTGGCTCTGCTGGGGCTCCCACAGGTGAGTGAGGCTGAGCTCCAGTCTGCTCTGAGGAGGCAGCAGACATCTGCACCACTCAGAGGTTTGGTTGGTGGCTTTGACAAAATCCCTACAAACTAAAATCCTGTTGAATCAGGAAGTTCTAGTTGAACTCTCATCCACGTCACATGACCAAGAAAACCTCCTCTTTCATTCAGACCAGAACAGACAAACATAGAAACATTGTTTCAGCTTCTGATCAAACAATAACATGTTCTTGATTGTTTGTCATGTTCTATTAATCAGACTGATGATCTCTGGATGTTCTAGGAGGGGGGTCTGTTTCTGATGAAGCCTGTTTGGTCTGGGGGGGTTAAGATGGTGGGGCTGTTTCAGTTCTAGTGCTGAAGGCTTTCACCATGACAGTCAGACTCTCCTCTGTCCTTCATGGTCCCTCAAATGTGCAGTGTGGACCTCACACACTGAATTTAGCCTGAAAACTCTTCATGAAAAGCAGGAGACTCAGAGTCTCTGTGGCGCAATCGGTCAGCGCGCTCGGCTGTTAACCGAGAGGCTGGTGGTTCGAGCCCACCCAGGGACGATGACCAGGCTCTACTGGTGCTTAGGAGTCGCTGCGTTAATGATCTGAATGTGGACGGACAGACTGACCCTCCACATTACACACCTGTGACAGATCTCTGGATGAGAAGTGTTAAATTTAGTCGTCGTGTGTCATGCAGTGTTGAGGAGGCCTGCTGGCTGTGGGTAAAGTGGGGGCTCAGAGTTTGTGGAGTCAGCTCTGGAGTGAAGGGGGTCACTGTTTGGTTCTCAGATGCTCCAGCTCAGGTTAGCGAGGTGGTGGAGAAACCAGTGAGAGCTCTGCCAGCTGGAGCCTCTTGGGTCCCGGGAGGCTTCACTCCTGGAGGTGGAAATGATGAGGAGTTTTAAAATCTGCTCCTCTTTCACGCTGACTTGTTTTCTAGGGTTCCCTCTTTTATTCTCCTGGAGATCAAGAGGATCCTGCCATGTTTGTCCAGGAGACCCACAGCACAACAGTCAGTGAATGGGGATGCAGGCAGGCTTTTAATGGGGGTCATTTGAAGTCCCAAGTCCAGTTGGAGCAGAGGCTGGAGTTTGATTCTCCAGGAGTTTTTGTTGTTGTTTTTTTCACCAGTTTCTTTTGGTTTGGAGGAAATCATTCCAGGTGTTTGAAAGAAGGTGAGAGCAACTTTGGAAAATGTTCAACTGGTGTTTTTAAATGTCTTTGCACCAACAAATGGTGGACAGGACAGCTTTTGAGACATTTTAATGCCACCGTTCAACAGTGAATCTGCTGGTTTCCTGTTTTTAGGAGCTGATGGGAGCTGCACAGAGAAGCTCTTTGAGACAGGAACCATTCAGAGCTCCACCCTGCTTCTTCCAGCAGGATCCACAGATCCACCAACACACCAGCTGTTTGATGAGTGGAGGCTTTTGACCAGGATTCCTAGACAGCACAGCTGGACTCACTCAACAGCTAACTTGTTAGCACCAACTAGACAGGAGCGCTTCTATGGTTTTACTCAGTGGTTCAATGTTTTTAAGAGATGTCCCATTCAGCCTGTGGGTTTGAGTGATCACTCTTCAGTCTCCTGTTCTGTTTTATTAAAATTTTCCTTTAAAAGCTCCTGAGAGAGAGAGGGGGGGGGGAGATAGAGGGAGGGGGGGAGACAGAGAGAGAGAGAGGGAGAGGGGGGGTAGACGGAGAGAGGGGGGAGACAGAGAGAGAGGGAGAGAGGGGGGAGACAGGGAGAGAGGGCGGGAGGGAGGGAGAGAGAGGGGGGAGGGAGAGAGAGGATCAAACTGATCTCAAACTTGACTTCAAAATTCTCAGATTATAATCATTTTTACTCCTTGATAGATTCATCACTACAGTGTCATAGAGGGTCCATTACTATTGCAGTATATTAAAGAATATAAGAACGAGGTTACCATTCATGTAAATATAATATTTCATGTATTGCAGTATATTTTCAAAGATATGACACTTTAATTTTTTTAATAAGAGAGACTTTAATGTGAGACTTTAATGTCTGTCTTTGATCTCTAAACTCTGACTCTGATGTCATTGGTGGTGACTGAACTCTACCCCCTGACAGACTGAAGGCTCCTATTGGTGATGTCATCATAAATACATGAAGGTCTTTTTTCAATGGTATAACATTAAAGCTCATCTTAGTAAAACAATCAAGTTACCTGAACTAAATTCTTGAAAAAATGACTGTCACTGACTTAAATGAATCAAATCTACTTCAAAGTTCCTTCTGTTGTCATAAGTCAGCCATTTTAAGTGTACTTGTAGTTCCAGAACATTCCAAGAGGAGATGATATGAATCATTTTGTTAGATGAACTCAGTTCCTCTGCTTTGATGTTGGTGGACCGAGGGGAGTTTGCCTGAACCTGCTTGGACCTGCTGGCTCCTGCTCAGTCCCTCACTCAGCCTCACTCAGCCTCAGCAGCACCGCTCCACTGAGGCCTGATTCAGGTTCCTAGCAACCAAATAGGAGGAGAGCTGAACCTTCTTGCTGGGAGGCCACAGTGCTGACCACTGCACCATTGTGTCCCCTGAAAATGCCACCACCTTGTTTGGATTTTCTGTAACAGCAAGGACACATGAACACAGCCGCTTCTTCACAGGGCTGGTGGTGCAATGGATAACGCGTCTGACTACGGATCAGAAGATTCTAGGTTCAACTCCTGGCCAGCTCGCTTTGAACTTTATACTGAGAAGATGAAGTGAGAACCACTGATCAAAGTCACTGAAGTCCTCCCAGGTTTCCTCCTTGTCTGCTGGAAACATGAACACATGAATGATCCTGCTGTCTCTCATGTTAAGCTGCACTTGACAGTGACAGCAGGAGAACAAAAATCCCAGTGTGTCATCAACATTTCCTGTCAATCAATGATAGAAGCTGTTGAATTTCAAAATGAGAAAAAATGAACACCAGAGCACTGGAGAGGAGCACAACACTTCTTTGCTTCCTGGCCACTCTCATGTCTGTCTGTCCATCTGGAGCTGGGGGGAGGAGCTTCACATGTTTTTTCTTTTTTTAAAAAGGGAATGTCATGACTTCCTCTGTATGTTAGAATATGAACTACTAAAAATGTTCATCCACAGTTTAAAGTTAGAATTCAATTTAAAGTAGAAAACTCTTCCCTCTTCAATCCTGTCACTCAGTGTTGTAAACTGTTTCTAACAAATTCTACTGTTCAACAGTTCAAGTGTTTCTAATGAAGCTGAATGTTCTCCTCTACTTTCCTCAATTGTGTTTCTTTCATGTCCTCCTGAGATCAAAGACAGAATTCTAGCTACTGTCAAAGCCCTGATGACATCATCAGGAATTCTGACCTGTCCAGGGTGAACCCTGCCTCTTGGAAACATGGTCAAGTTCTTCTGACTTCTCCAGGAGCGTCCTGCTCACATTGGTCTGTCTTCATTTTGACTCCTCCCACTGCCACAATGACCAGCCTTTATACTCTTGGTGACTGGGGCCCTGGTTGCTGCAGGCCTCAACACCAGCCTGTGGTTGTGAGCAGGGCAGAACAGAACTGACAGTATCTCCCATGCAGGACCTGGGTCAGCACCTGGTGCCAGCTGGGGCACCGCTTGAACCTGGACCCCTGGAAGATCTTCTCCAGGAACTCGCCTTTTTCAATCGAAACAGCGTGAAACTTCAAGTAAAGAATTAAAATTATTTAATTCACAATGAAGCCTCTGTCAAAAAACAAAGGAACAACTGACCACCTCACCATGACTTCACTCTGATCACCAGGAGGTAACCTGGTAGTCAGAGCAGCAATGCTCAGGTCTGTGGACTCAGAGGAGGGTTCTTCTTTTGGTCACAGGTTTGAAGACCTCAGTGGAAGAGAGAGGAGAGACTGTGAGAGACCTGCCACACCTCTCCAGTGACCTGGGACATGATGGCAGTGGTGGGATTTGAACCCACGCCTCCTCAGAGACTGGAGCTTAAATCCAGCGCCTTAGACCGCTCGGCCACACTACCTCACTGAGCTAGTCAGTGAGTTGGTCTGCTAAAGGCATGTTGAAGAGGAAGTAACATAATGATATCAAACTGATTCTGAAGGGGGACTCCTTCCCTCCACGGTCACAGGAAGTGACAACAGCGCTGCTAGAAGCAGGAAAGAAATGGTAAAAGGACTCAGTTTGTACAGAGCCTTTCTACCTCAGCAGCACTCAAAGAGCTGAACAATGTCCTCTCATTCACACACACTCACACACTGATGCTGAAGGCTGCCATGCAAGGAGCCAACCTACTCATCAGAAGTATTTAGGGGTTCAGTCTCTCACTCAAGGACACTTTGACATGGTCACTGGAGAAAGTGAGGATCAAACCAGCCACCCTTTGGTTGCCAGACGGCCACGCTACTCCTGAGTCATGTGACCTGGATAAGATGGTGAACTACAGCTGATTGCCATGCTAGCAAACCCCCTTTTGTTTGGTTTGGTTGTTGTTTAGTGACTGTGGATGAATACACAGGAGAAGTTGAGCATAAATTTGTGTTCCCTGTTCACTTGAATATCTGCAGGAGTGTGAGGTGGAAATAATACTTGGAGGAGAATGAGAGTTCAGTCTCAGCGCTATGACCTGTGCTGACACTAAAACATGTCAGCCCACAGAACAAAGATGGCAGTCCTCTGGGAAAGCAGGTACACCACACATACATGAAGAAACCCTACAGGAAACAAATATGTTGCCAGAGACTTTTACTCTGTTTTTGTTGTTTACCAAAGTACAGGATTGGAGGGAGACTGATGGTCGCTGTTTGGGTTTTTGGAAAACAAGGAGGCTGTGGGTTCAAGCTGGATTCTCAGAGACGATTTCCCCAACCTCTACATTGGCATCTCCACTGTCATCCAGTCACGTGACTGAAGTCATCCAGTCACGTGACAGAAGTCATCCAGTCACGTGACTGAAGTCATCCAGTCACGTGACTGAAGTCATCCAGTCACATGACTGAAGTCATCCGGTCACGTGACTGAAGTCATTCATTCATGTCAGTGATGTCACTTGGCAGGACTCTCATTGCCGTCTCATTCCAGAAAAGAATCCAGACTCCACCTGTGGCTCCATGATAACTGATGGACCTCTGGTTGGAGGCTGGACGATGATGTTTGGACTGGAAGGAAACTCCTTGTCCAAATTCCATTGTGTTCAAGTTTAAAGTACCACAATCAGAAGTAGCTGAATCTGACAGGTGGAGGTTTGGAACTACAAGATGGTGATGTTTTCTTGACTTGATGCTCTGACTGTCAGGGTGGATGACAGCTTCTTCTGCTGCTGCATCTGAGTGGCTATGATTGGAGGTTTTACCCTCCAAGGTTGTTTGGTTCCAGGGGACATTTTAAAATTCCAGTCCCCAACCTGGGCTGTTCTGAAACTCTTCTCCTGAATCACTCCTGAGCTGCAGCAAGAACAAATACCAGTGCCAACCAGATCAACTTAATGGCTGCTAACAGCCTCAGACACTTGATTTCCATCAATCTGGAGCCAAGAAGGCCCTCACCTGTGGTTCTCCTCCAGGAGGGTCCAGGTTCTGCCATTGTGGCTCCTGGTGCCACTGCCAGAGAGCCTCAGCTGCACACTGCAACATTTCAACAGGAGATTGACATTCCTTCAAATGTCCTGACATCTGATTCCAATGGTTCTGTTCCATCTTTATATTTTAAAATCAATCACACAATGAAAGCTGCCTCAGCTGCTTTAAGAGAGAGAACAAGCTAAGAGATCTGAAACCAGTAAAATATGCTTTTCTGTGTGCAAACTAGTGAGGGGCATGGAAGGATATTTTACCACCAATACAGAACCCAGACTTTAGTCATGTGATGAGATGGAGACTCTGATTATGAAGTTCATGGACAAAATGTGACTTGAAAGAAAATACATTAAAAAATACTAACTAAACTAAATAAATGAATAAAGAAGCAGCACAAACAACGTTTTCTTCTGCACAAATTTACTGGTATTAGACTGTATTTTTGGTCAATGAGTAGATGAAAGAGTGTCACATATATATTATATACATGTGATACATGAACATGGCTTTGGACAAAAGCTCAATGAAACTGTAGGATTGTAGAATGATTTAAACGTTCCAAGTGGACGGTTTCAGGTTTCTAGAAGACACTTCAGCTCTCATCCAAGAGGTGTCTTCAGTTTTCTTCACTGATGGGAGGATTTATGGCTCTAAGGGGGCGGGACCTTCTCCAGAGGTGATTGACACATGTGAGCTCTGGGTGTCAGAGTTGTTTTGGTCAGGTTGTGAAAGGGAAGTTGACTCAACTGGTGTCTGTCAGTTAAAAGCCTCACAGTAATTCCGTAATCTAGGAGTAGAAACCAAAGTCTCCTGCGACGAGGATGGGATTGGAACCCACGCCTGCAGAGCTCAATGGATCAGCAGTCCATCACCTTAACCACTCGGCCACCTCGTCTCCTGACCACCATGATGTGCTGCTTTCTCTGAGCCTTTTAAACAGCTGAACTCTTTGGAGCCCATTTGTCAGAAATGGACCCAGCAGGAGCCACTGAACACAACTCTGACATCATCAGGCTTCTTCCCAGCAGCTTGGTGCTCCAGAAGGAAGAATCCAGACCATCGCTACATCATCAGAGTGAACACCAGCTGATGTTGACCAGTTTAACAAGCCTTTGACTGCTAAATGACATCCAAGCTCAGATTCTCTTGTCCTGGTAGAACAAGTCAATGTTGAAGAAGATGAGAGGACCAGACTTTTTCATCAAGGAAACAAGCATCCTATCACTGTCCTATGCAGAGTTTCTTTAAAAAAAAGTGAGACAACCTCAAGATTTTCTGTTTCCTCTTGTTGGATTTTGCCACAGAGAATCAGAGCCAATCAAAAGCTTGTTGGACTGTAACGTTGGACACTGAACAAGTCATGACATCATCAGTTTTACCTTCACAGGTGCTCCATTTACTTTACTTTCAATTTTACAGAGGTAGAACCTGAAATCAAAGCTGTCTGTCCAAAGAAGTGAAAGCTTCCCAGGTTGTGATGTTCTTGTCTACAGACTCTGTCTTGTATGGAGCTTCAGTCTTTAATGAAAAGACTCCTCCATTAATAACATCACTGTGCCTCTGCAGTGAATCAGTCACTCCATCCATTTTCGATACCACTGATTTGTTAAAGGTTATGGGGGGGGGTGACATTTGGTGAGAGCAGGGTTCACCCTGAACAGGTCACCAGTCCTCAGGTCCACTGAACAGGTCCCCCATGTGGGATGATGGTGTTGAAGGCAGAGGAGAAGTCCAGGAAGAGAAGGCGGACATAGGAGTTCCTGCTCTCCAGATGGGTGAGGGCTGTGTGGACCACTGGTGAAATGGCGTCATCAGTGGAGTGGTGTTGCCTGTAGGCGTACTGGTGGGGGTCCACAGAGACATTGATGGAGGCCTCTATGTGGGCCTTGACCAGCCTCTCAAAGTACTGCATGACTACTGGGGTGAGTGCAATGGGTCGGTAGTCATTTAGGCCTGTCACTGTGGAGCACTTGGGGACAGGGACAATAGTGGCAGTCTTTAGGCAGGTGGGGACAGGTGACAGCGCCAGTGAGGTGTTGAAGGACCGCGAGACTGTTGATGTTTTTAAAAGGAGGCTCAAGACTCCCCTTTTTAGCTTAGCTTTTAACTGACTTAGTCTCTAATATCCTTTCATTTTATCACGATATCTTATTGTTACTTTAGTCTTTTAATTATTTTATTCTACTTTTTTATTAGCTCTTACACTTTTAGATTTTATATATATTTTATGTCATTCTGATACTTTAATATGATTGTAATTTCTGTTCTTTCCTATTCTACCTTCTTTTAGTCTTTTAGTTTTTAGCTCCAGTGTTTCTTGGTGGGGGCCCTCCACACTGGGAGGTGTGTCTGGTCCGCCCACAGGGGCGTCGTCCTTGGGATCGTCCAGGCCTGGAGAGCTGGGGGGCTCTGCATTATATGTGGAGTGTACCCGGTCTGTCCGGGTCGGGGGGGTCTGGGTGGCGGCGCTCCCTGTGGTTGTGGGCTGTGGCACCTCCTGGTGAGGATGGCTCCCATAGGTGGTCTTTCCTCACTAGGATTTTCAGTGCCCTGCCATGTTCCTACTGACAGTCAGTGTGTGGTTGTGTGTATGCGTGTGTGTATGTATGTGTGTGTGGGGGGTTGGTGTGTGCATGTATGAGGTCATGTGGGTTGGGAAGGCCGGGTTCTTAACATGTATTTATTGTATTGTTTTATATTTTATTGAATGTTGCCTGTTTTCTCTTAGTTCTGTGAAGCACTTTGTGTTGCAGTCTCTGGATGAAAAGCGCTGTACAAATATAAATAAAGTAAACTAAAGCAGACGGACGACTCGAGAATGAGAGAGGAAAGAGTAAACAAAGCAGACTCTTTTGAGGTTTTCTCCTTGGTCCCTTCATTTTTTGAGAAGACACTGGACTCAACTGCTGTCCATGATTCTGGATTGTGTTGATTGTGTTGTGAACGAGGATTTGACCAGGTTTTGTAGGCGGGATCACTGGTGTGCAAACACACCTGATGCTGTGGAGAAAAGATGGCGAGCCACCCACAGGAGAGAGAGAGTCAGAGTGGAAAATGGCGCCGCAAACCTCACCCACCCAGGTGACACTGACCCTGACGGTGGGATTGTGGTAGGACAGAACTGACAGGTTTCACAGAGACACCTTGAATTTCTTTTGGACTGATAACGGACTGAACGAAAAGACTGGTGATGAACGGGAGAGACTCTGATTATTGATTTGTGAGATTGAGTTGTAAATTGAAATACTTTGGCCCTGAGTTTTATTTTTATAACTTTGTTTTGTTCACGTTTCCTGATTGTGTGCCAAATCGGTGTTACATGAGTGGGTTGTTGAAAGGGAGTTCAAGCTTGGATAGAGCCGGTGAAACAAACCAACAGGAAGAGGGAACGTAGAACTAAAACTCATACATAGGCTGAACCAAGATCAAATGAGAACCTAGACTGAGGAAACTCAAATAGACACCGTGAAGTAAACAAACAATCATAGAAATCCAGCCACCAAATTAAACCTCAACTCAAATAAGTCGGGTTAACTTCAAATAAGACTCAAAAGAGGTCAATAACCTGATTCTCCTGAGGTCTGGTTTCTGTCTGTTGGTTGGAGGGAGACTCCTTTATTGAATGTGTGTGGATGTAAAGGGTTTGGAACCACTTGTTTTTGTTTTTCTGACATTTTCTGTCTATAAAGAAGTCGGCAGTTTTATTCACTGACTAGTCTGTGGTCTGTTATTCTTGCATTAGAATCAACCACTCACATGAGCCTAAAATCTCTGGTCCTCCACCTGAAGTGAGACACATGGGAACTTTGACCCTCATCAACCATGCAGGGAGGAGTTCTCAGAGTTTGATTGTGCTGATGAATCATCAGAACTCTCCATCACGCCGTGATGAGGACATCTCAGTGTCAAATCTGTCATTTCCTGCTGCCAGTAGGTGGCGCTGTGGTCACTACTGACCTGTAGATGTGTTCAGACTGGGATGTTGATCAAACCTGGAAGTTTCAAACAGATCTGACAGGTGGAGAGGATTCAGAAGAATTGAAGCTTCATTTTAGTTGGAGCCTGAAAATGAGGTGAGACTGAGGGCTCCCAGGAGTTGCAGGTAGGTGCTGCCCCCTAGTGACCCAGTGGAGAACAACATGTAATGACATGAACGTTCTCCATTTTTCCAGTTCTTGACTTCATTCATCCTCAAACTTCTTCAAGCTGGAAGAGAGTGAGATCATTTAAAGTAGAGAGTCAATAATCAGCATCTCATCACTCATTTGTTCTCTGGTGGTGACCTCACGACTCAGCAGTGTGACATCACACATTTCGCTGATGTCATCCTCAAGTGTGTCACTCAGTTCATGCAGCCTTCACTGTTTTATTTTATTATTTCCTTTCACTTTGATCTTCACAAAGACAAAGTGCGTCTGATGGAGGCACCACTGACAGAGTGGAATGTTTCCATGTTGCCATGACAACGTGAGGCCCCTCACCTCCTCTGTTCCTTCTGCCGGTCGGCGTCAGAAGAGCAAGATGGCTGCTTCTCCATCTGGGTGGATGAGCAGCTCCTCCCATCTCAGGCAGACGCTCCCTGGCTGCATGTCAGCAGCTCCTCAAAGCTCCTTCTGGTTTCTTTGCTCTCCTGATGCTGCGCTGGTGGATTTGTCCACCTCTCATTCTCCAGGGTTCTCAGCCTCATGTTCTCTCCCTCCTGTTCCAGCTCCTCCAAGTTTCCAGTGGAAGTTTGGCTTTTGTTTGCTACTTTGTCTTTTCTCCTCTGTTGGTGCTTTGAGTTCCTTTGTTGTTCTTTGTCTTTTCATCATTCAAGCCTCCTTTTGTTGAACGCTCCTCTCCCCCGTCTGTATTTGGGTCCTGTTCTCCTCCACTTTGGCCAAGAAGGCGGCCCAACAAGAGTCACCAGTGATGTCACAGCTCCTGGATGCCCCGCCCCTTCATCTGGTGCAGGTGGTGTGATGTCACTGAATCCCACTCAGACCAAACCAGTCAGAGATCAGTGTGTTTGTGTCAGTGATGTCATCGCTGCTGACATCACAGCCCTCCATCCACACACGCCAGACTGAGGTGGAGCAGGTGATGTTGGGGTTTTCAAGGTCTTCGTCATGAGTGGGAGGGGCTGAGCTGGTGAATGATCAGCTGACCAGGTCTGGGCTCAGTTCAGATGTTGAGCCACTGCTGACTGCCATTTGCCTGAGGAAGACCCAACGTTCCCCTCAAGAAATGGAGGGCAGTTTTTAGTGCAGCGTTCATTCTGGTTGGAGTTTTCCTTTCCTTTGCCCTGCACCTCTCTGGTGGGGAGGTGCTCCCTGTTGACAAGGACTCAGTGGAGAAGACTGGACCAGGACCTTCACTGGTTCAAGGAGCACCGAGGCAAAGGGAGGCCCAGACCAGCAGCCAGGGTGACCAGTTTGAAAACCTGCTCCTCTTCCATGCTGACTTGTTGGTGTCTCCTCTTTTATTCCTGAGTGATTTTGATCTCAGCTCTCTGAACCTGAATGGAGCAGAACCAGGAAATCATTGCAGGAAATCATGGAGGAGAAATGAATGAATGAGACTTCCAGTCAAACTGAGACTAACGTCCAGGTTTGGTCATCAAAGATATCTGACATTCATCAGTAGACTGACAAAGATGCTCATTATTACTGCAGCAGATTAAACTAGAGAATAAAGAGGGTCTCACTTTTGAAAAACAATATTGCAGTATATTTTTGTTTTATCAGAGAGGCTTTAATGTCTGTCTTTGATGTCTAAACTCTGACTCTGATGTCATTGGTGGTGACTGAATTCTACCCCCTGACAGACTGAAGGCTCATATTGGCGATGCAGGTAGGTGCTGCCCCCTAGTGACCCAATGGAGAACGACATGTAATGACATGAAGATTCTACATTTTTCCACTTGTGAGATAAAAATACCTCACAGCAAGAAGGTTCAGGGTTCCAGTCCCGGCTGGAGCACAGGATCTTTCTGTGTGAGTCTGCATGTTCTCCCTGTTCCTGTGTGGGTTCTCTCTGGTACTCCAGCTTCCTCCACAGTCCAAAGACATCAAGAGGGGACGAGGCTGATTGATACTCTAAATTGACTGTAGGTGTGACTGTGAGAGTGAATGGTTGTCTGTCTCTGTGTGTTGGCCCTGTGATGGACAGGTGACCTGTCCAGGGTGAACCCCGCCTCTCACCTGTAGACGCTGGGATAGGCTCCACCCACCCCATGACCCTTAACAGGAATAAGAGGAAGACAATGGATGGATGGATGGACTCGCTCGTACTCCGCCACGGTTTCCTCCAGCAGAGCCACGATCTGCTCCGCGGCCGCCGCCAGCCGCTCGGTGAGCAGCGCTCTCAGCACCGGGACTCCAGCCGCTGAGTCTCCTTCTCCCAGCTGCAGCAGGAAGTCTTCAGCGGCGGCGAGGATCCGCTCCTGGACCGACACCCGCAGCAGCTGCGCGGCGCACATGTTGAGGTTCAACCGGCGCCACTCAGCCTTCAGGAGACAAAGACCAAGGCCGGGGCTTCACGGACTTCTCCTTCTTTCCTTGTTGTGTTCAAAACCTCCCGCGTCTTCGTCTCGTTTTGTGAAGCGCGTATTGATGACGTATGTGGTGACGTCCAAAGCCTCTCCAGCTGGCAGTGACCACGTGACTGATTCGGACCTGCTTCTCCGGCTTGGCCTGAGATTCTAAATGTAAAGCAGTGAAACGCCGTGGTTTCCTCCCTCCTCGTCCAAAAGCGTTCGCTATTTGATCAAAGGAAGGAGAAACAAGTGACTCCATGTTGTGGAGGCTGAACTCAGAGTTGAGAGAACTTTCATTCTGATCTGAGAGCAGCAACAAAGCCACTGAGAAAAACTGAACCACTGTCAGAGTCGGCACAGCATCAGCAGTCAGGCTGTGTTCACACTGGGAGAAACCATCGGACAGAAACCTCCCTCAGTCACACTGAAGGAACCTGAACTGACTGCTGCAGCTGGGACACACACACACACACACACACACACACACACACAAATAGTTTGTCTTTGAGTGAGGACAAAAAAATATTTGACTGTGCTGACATGAACTTTCATTGTCTAATTTCAGTCTCCTACAAATGTGTGTGAATGTGGTCGTTGTGGCCGAGTGGTGAAGGCGATGGACTAGAAATCCATTGGGGTCTCCCTGCTCAGGTTGGAGTCCTGCCAACAACGTTAAACTGTTGACAATTTAAATTTGACTCATTTTTCCTCCACACTGTCCTTCATCACAGCATTTAACATCAGGACTGCTCCCAGATCAGCTCCATGACCTCATCCCTGCACCAGAGTACCGCCCAAGTTCATCAAAAATGGCCAAGCTCATTTTTCCTCCACACTGTCCTTCATCACAGCATTTAACATCAGGACTGCTCCCAGATCAGCTCCATGACCTCATCCCTGCACCAGAGTACCGCCCAAGTTCATCAAAAACGGCCAAGCATAAATATATAATATGTATATAATGTGAACACACCTGTACAGGTGCGTTAACGTGCTTAATAATAGAGAATGAGTGAAGGGTTTGTTCAGAGTGGAGTGCAGTACGACAGTCAGGCCAGCAGGTGGAGCTTTCGTTGGTGCTGTCTACCTAATTGCGGTATCTGTGCTCTGCCAGCAGAGGTCGTGCTTCCCCACCAATCTTCTAGGGTGTCTGAGTGGTGCCGCCATGTTTAGGTCGTAGCAGGAGGACGTAGGTTGGTACTTGGCAGTTCGGACGTAGCGAAAGTCACGTTATGAATGGAGGGCTGAGTTGGAGCAGAGGGGGGCAGGATCCTGAGGGTGGACTGTCTTTAGGGGGCTGAGGTGTCTGGTGGTCTTGGTGGACCCTCTGCATCTCAAGCTGAGACCACAGAGTCCTGTGTTCTTGAGTCATTGTCTATAGTCTCTGTTGTTGGAGAGCTCAGCTTGGTCCCTGATGGTCTAGTGGCTAGGATTCGGTGCTTTCACCGCCGTGGCCCGGGTTCAATTCCCGGTCAGGGAATGAGTTATTTAGAGGTTGAGGGAGAGGTGATCAGGTGGTCCACATGATGGTGGAGGTGATGAACTGTGAATCCATCATGGCTCCACTCTCACCCCCATTGTAGTGTTCTTGGTTCACTCTGCCATGGCCCCATGTTGAAGGGTGACTGTCTCATTCAGGTTCAACCCTTTGTTAGACTCTATTAAGTCACTGACTCCCAAACTCTGTAATCCTCCTTAGTAGCTTTGGTTATTGATGATCTGCAATGGTTCGTGGGGGTGGAGCCTATCCCAGCAGCCCTCAGGTGGGGGGCGGGGTTTATCCTGGACAGGTCACCAGTCCATGGCAGGGCCAACACATAGAGACAGATTGATTATAAAAATGTTCATCCCCAGTTTGAAGTTAGAGACAGGATTTAAGTGTGGAAGGTTTTTGTCTTCAATTTAATTCTGAGTGTTGTAAACTGTTTCTAACAAATTCTACTGTTCAACAGTCAAAATGTTTTCTAACCAAGCTGAATGCTCTCATATAGTTTTTAAAGTTGAGTTTCTCTCACGTCCTCCTGAGATCAAAGACAGAATTCTAGGTACAAATAAATAAACAATAAAAGCCCTGATGACATCATCATCAATTCTGACTTTGATCTGGAGGCTCTTGCTTTCTTGCTTCAAATAAAAACCGTTGTTCCATGGAAAGATTTGCATATAAACAAACACACACACACACACACACACACACACACACACACACACACACACACACACACACTCCCAGTCACTAACCCATATTGTCATCACTTAAACACCACTGGAGTATTGACAGAGATTCCACATGTTGGTCAACCAGAGAAGCTCCAACTGGTGAAGGTCATTCAACCCTGCATGAAGGTCAACCTTCATCATCTGCTGCTCATTAGCAGGGACTTAGCTCCAATGGTAGAGTGCTCGCTTAGCATGTGAGAGGTAGAGGGATCCATGCCCTCCTTCTCAGAATACTTCAGCTTGTTCTGTTGATCAGAGGAGCTGCTGGGTGATGAATGCTGATGTTTGTCCACTGCTGTGATAAAGTGTCCCCTGTTACTGAGATGAGGATGAACACCTGCTCAGGTGAAAGCTGCAATCAAACCAGGGACTCTGAACCACACACAGTGAAGGAGTTTGTCCTGCAGGTTGATGGACGCTTTGAAATTCCTTCAACATTGATTACTTTCCTGTCTCCTGCTGAGTCAGCATCCAGAACCTGGTCAAGAGGAGGCTGAGAGCTCAGGAGGTGATGTGACGGCTGGTTGGACAACTCAGCAGCCAGAGCTTCCAGTCTGAGACCCCAGCTCCACACCATGGAGAGCCTCCTGGATGATGTCCTGAAGCAGCGTCCCTGTTTGTCTCCTTGCTGCAGCTGGACGCCCCTCCCAGCTCTGAGAGTCCAGCAGTGTTGCTCTCTGTCCATCTGATGTCCGTCCTCTCCTGTGTTCGTCCGTTGAGGAGAAGGGAGACGGATTTCTCTTCCTCTCTTCTCTCCAGACGACCTTCTTCCTGTGTCAAACTACTTTGTGCTGCTCAAAGATCAAACTGATCCAGTGGCTCCAGGTGCCTGGACCTCTCTGGACCAGCCGGTCCTGAGTGAACACCTGCTCAGGTCAAAGCTGCAATGAAGTCAATTCATAACCCTAATTTTTTGAAGTACTGCAGTTACTGCAAGATAAGAAGTACATGGATGATGAAGCCTCTTCAAAACATTCAAGCTAGTCCAGTTGCTTTTATCCTTTCAACACAAATCTGATCCAGGATCAGTGAGCTCATTGATCTGAGGACTTCACTTTGAAAACCTCTGTTTCAGACAGGCTGTCGTCTTCCTCCTCAGATGCTGAAACTGTCAGACCTAAAAAATGTCTGGACAATCATGGATGAGATTCACCTCCAGTGGGCATTGAACAAAACACCTCTGTGTTGTTAAATGCAGTTGACATGAAAGGAGTTCAGTGGTCAGGCTTGTTTATGAAGTAGGTGTGGTTTGATGTGAGGGAACAGGGGATGAGCACTGGTTACCTGATAACCACTGGTTACCTGATAACCACTGGTTACCTGATAACCACTGGTTACCTGATAACCACTGGTTACCTGATAACCACTGGTTACCCGATAACCACTGGTTACTTCAAAAAATTGTGGCAACAAAGTGACACGCGAAATAATTGAATAGATTTGAAGTACTACAATTTTAATTAAAAAGTATTGAAAACATGAACTAAACTTAAACAAAAAAATAAGTACATGCTCATAAAAACAACAGTTAAAATGTGTTGGATTTAGTAATCACATGCCAAATGATGATTTATATCACCAAAGATTATTGAGTAAATCCTAGTCAATCTCACAAGATGAGCTGATTAATATTTACTAAGTATCTGAAGTATTTAAGATTAACTAAATATCAGGGGAACTGATTCATATTTACTGATAATCTAGGTGGAATTGACTTATATTTATTAATTATCTGGGTGAAATTGAAATAAGCTGACTAAATATCTGAATAAAAATGATTTGGACTCACTAAAATAAAAGAAGTCATATCAACTCATATTCAAGTACATTGCGACTTAAATTCAACACATTTACACTGTTCTTCATATTTATCTTTACCTCAACTCATTTAGTAATTTGGGGTTTTAATTTGTATCAAAGGACTTAAAATCTATTCAATAATATTGAATGTCACTTTGTTGCCACAATTTTGTTGTATCCATCCATCCATCGTCGTCTTCCGCTTATTCCTACACATTAAGGGTCACGTGGGGGGGCTGGAGCCTATCCCAGCATCTACGGGCGAGAGGCGGGGTTCACCCTGGACAGGTCACCAGTCCATCACAGGACCAACACATAGAGACGAACAACCATTCACA
The DNA here is from genome assembly GCF_037954235.1 of Aulostomus chinensis. NCBI lineage: Eukaryota > Metazoa > Chordata > Actinopteri > Syngnathiformes > Aulostomidae > Aulostomus > Aulostomus chinensis. Next base: position 49,943,923 of record NC_141320.1, on the reverse strand, counting down.
CTCACAGTCACACCTACGGTCAATTTAGAGTATCAATCAGCCTCGTCCTCTCTTGATGTCTTTGGACTGTGGGAGGAAGCCGGAGTACCAGAGAGGACCCACGCAGACACGGGTTTTTTTGTGTCCAATTTACCCAATATTGTGACAAAACGTATGTACATGTTTGAACAAGCATGAACGTAAAAGTTGACTATAAAGCACCTCAGCCATTCTCCATGACCCACATGGCACGACCACTTCTGTTGTCTTTGTTTCATTGTGATGCCGCATCATGTCAATGAATATTGACTCCCTGAGACACTTCTTTTCATATTTTAATAACATGAAAGACAGAATGTATAATAGATCCTAACTCTTCAGTCGTGCAGTTGGCATGAACAACAAAAAGTCACAGTTACACAAGGGTCATGTGACAGGTCTCTGAAGATGCAAAAGCCGTGTAAAAGGCTACATCACCACAAATGACAACAACTGGATCTGTCCTTGGAAAGGGGGGCTCTTGGACAGTGCCATCCCATGGCACAGAAGCATTCACAACCTTGTATTGTCAACACAGACAAAAAACAACGTATTAACAGTTATTATGCACTGCAAGAAAAAATACGCTGCGGAAATTCAAACTTTTGACATTTTACCTTAATGACTACCTTCACTGAAACTCCAGCATTGAGCAAAGTCTTGTTGATCAGTTTTGACAGTAAGAGTGAGAGTCCTTTGTTGACCTGCAATGGTCCTTCTTGTTAAGCCAGTAGCTTACTCCTGAGGCGGTCCACTTTTGGGGACAGCTTTGAACTATCCAGCTCGAGGAGAAGCTTCTGGAATACTTCAAACGTGTACCTGAGCTCCTTTGGATAGGCAAGATTCACAGCAAATGCCAACCCAACGAGCAGGGAACAAGCCCTTGGAAAGTTACCCAGATCAGTCAGAACTCTCACACCCTCGACCACAATACCGATGTCCTCAGGACCCTCGGACATATTGGTCTTGAGGTTGTAGATCTTCAGGCTTTTAACAGCAAGGTCCAGCGACACAGTGTCACCATCAGCATCCTGTCATCGAGACAGCATTGTGTATATCGGACAGTACAGCCAAAGGAGAAGGTCCCATCTCACAAATTGCCTCCAGCAGTTCGGTTTGTCATGGCTGTTGCTTGTGATGCACCCTATTTACATAAAATAAATCTGAGATAATGTACTTACAAAACGTGCATAAAAAATACACCAGGTAAGTTGAATAGGATCCAATCAGTTCACCAACAAATCAAAACAATTCACTAACACCAGAAACTATGGTTACAGTTGTAAATATTTGTCAATGATATCAATCCATTGCTACATCATTTCTGCCAGGCACTGTACAGATGAATATCTTATTCTACCTTCGCTAGCACAGGCTGGTCACCTGACAACCAATCTCTATGTGTCACTGAAAGTTCATTCCTGAAGCTTGAAGTCATCCACAGCAACTGGTTCAACTCTACTTTCCATGACTTATTTAAGAAGTTGCCCGAATCTACGTAAAAATGTCTGTGTATTCACAAAGCAGCTCTTTGGCCTGTTTTAAAACTGTTTTCAAATACAGGGCACACCGCATTATAAGAGCATAGAATATCAACGACTGTCGTGGCTGGGGATGCGTTATGCATCCACTAGATGGAGCTGTGCTCAAGGGAATGTCAACAAAACAGTCAGCTAAGTCAGTCAGTCAAACTTTATTAATAGAATACAAAGCAACGTTCTGACAACACTGTTCACTCCCAAAACAAGTCAGTGCATTCACAACACGGTACCGTGCGTACCGGTAGCTGCTGACTGACAGCCTTGAGTTTGAACTCTGCGTCGTAAGCGCGTCTCTTGAAAGGTGCCATTTTGGGGTTTTTATACACACACAAGTGGTGTGAGACCAGAATTCTCCTGTACTGTTTTTACCACTGTTACTTCGGCCACGCCCCCTGACTACGGTATCCATAATTAACCAATGTTGATCCATATATAAGACGCGTCGGATAATAAGGCGCACTGTCGGTTTTTGAGAAAATTAAGGGCTTTTAGGTGCGCCTTATAGTGCGGAAAATACGGTACTCTAAGCAGCTGGCCAATCACAGAAGAGTGGGCTTCTCAGCGAATGTTAGTTAATGCATCGTGAATACATCAATATTAAACTGGGAAAGGAACATAATATGACCCTTTTAATTAAATGTTTTGGTTAGCATACTGTAATCTTCAGTGTTCCTCTACTATTTACATTTTTCCAAGTAATACATTAAAAAATATTTTATTCATTTCAAAATTTGATCTTGAAAATGTAATTTAGAAAATAGATGACAGTAATGCAACGTACATTTTGTATCCAAGAGCCAAAAGCAGAACCACAAGTGCAATCCTTCACGATGGGCAAGGAATATTTCTGATTAGCATGCACTTGTAACTCACTTGAGGTGGCTCAAATAGAGCCCGCCATCTGGCTTCGATGTCCTCTATGCTGGGTGACAGGTTGATGATTTCATTTCTTCTGTGTGCAAATGCTTTGGCCATTTTTTCTTTTACCAATGCGTTATTGTCCTTTTTCTTTACTTCAGTAAGCAACTGAATCCTCTCTTGCCCTTGGCTTTCTTCATCTTCTCCGGCTGGGTAAGGAGGGAGGTAGTTAGCCTCTGCCTTTCGAGGCTTTTTTACATTTTTTGCAGACTTCTGGTCTGCAGGAGCCTTGCGTTTCTGTGCACTGCACAACACCTCAGGAACACCATAGCCTCGGAGTTTGGTGCGATAATTTGCCATCTTATATTTGATGCTTTGTTGCCAGCCACAGTAACCTCCAAAGGAGCCAGGTTCCTTGAGACAAGGATATTTCTTAACAAGTGCTTCAGCAACATCCCCTATGTGTGACCCTGATGGATAGGCTGTATATCTATAGACAGTTTCAGCCAGCTTCTCAATTGTGTCAGACTTGATCTTCGAGGTAGTCAGAAGTGTTCCATCCTTCTTGAAGACTTCAGTGGCTCTTTCAAGGTACATCTCAGTTTCGTACGCAAACTGTGGAATGGGCAACTGTTTTGGCCATGGTTGACAACGTTCTGGTGTACTTCGCCCTGACAGTTGACAGGCTAATGGTGTCCTGTGAAGATGATGTTCCAGGAGATGACACTGCATCAGCTGCAGTTGACTCTGCATAGCATGCAGACTCAGAGTCAGTTAACTGCTGAACAAAGGAACTGTTCAAACTTTCCTCAACTGGAAGCAAGTTCAGAACAAGGGGGGCAGTGTGAACAACCTTTATGGTGTCTTTGTGTTTAATCTGACCACTGTTATGGAGAGTAAAGTAATCTTCAAATTCCAAGTCCAAATACTGAAGACTGAAAGGTCTCCTTCACAATAGTTTGCAGCTCATTCACAGTGGGTGGGATTCCTGATGGAAGGACCAACTTCTCAGTTCGATCATTGATGATTACTCAGAGCTTTGCCTCCATCTCTGCCGTCCTGACAATAATAGACAAAAGTTCAGTGGCATTCCAAGCAGAAGCTTATACAGTGGATGAACCCAAACATAGAGTGAACTATGTCATGAAGAACCTAGAGAGTTCCACCAGAATAAATAGAGTTCAAAACATTTAAATAATTGATGCCAAGAGAATTGTAGTGGTAAATAATTTAGAATTGATTTTCAAATTATTAGATATTTTCTATTCTCTTTTTAATTTGTAATTAAAAATTATAATTACATCTTTTATATAATCACTTTAAATGTATCTCTAACTTTACTTTTAATCATTTATGCTCATCATATTCAGTGTCACAATGCATTTGTTTCCTGTAATACACTGGTTTTCCATTATGATTAATGAGATTTAAAGACAACTCCCTTGAATGAAAGGTTGTCAGCAGGACGCCAAAAGGAAGTCCAGCCACCAATGAGGAAAAACTGTCGACCTTTCGTGTTGCCGTAAATGTTGAGTCGTGTGTCCAATCAGAATTCATACTGCTACAGTGTGTGTTGGACCGATTTAAGCCACCAACGGCCATATTTTCCTAATATTCTACCTCTAGAACAATGAATCTTAAGATTTTTCTCACAGTTGCTCCTGTTATGTAGAAGATCTCTGTCCCCACATCTGAGCAGCAGCATCCAATGGAAGTAGTGGTTCTACCACTGTTTAATGTATTTACATCTCAAACCACAGACAACAGCAAACAGTTACTCAAATATGCAACCAGGTGTTTGTTTAGCTGGAGGAGGCAGACATCTTGGAGAAATGAGTAAAAATAACCGCAGTGTAGTTTGATAGTCTTGAGGTGTGTTCAAGTACCAGAAAAGGCTCCGCCAAAAACATGTTCCTGCTAGATGTCGAAGTCCACGGACATTTGTTCTTACGAAGAAGTCCTTTCTTATCAAACTTTGAAAGAAAAAATGTTTGTTGCACAGCCTTTTCTGGTAGCGTTTTCACGCACTGTGTATGTGCACTTGAACGCACCTCAAGACTATCAAGATATGTTGCCGTTATTTTTATCCATTTCCCCAAGATTTCCACCTCCTACAGGTAAACAAACACCTCTTTGCATGTTTGAAAAACTATTTGCTGTTGTCTCTGTAAACATAATCTGGGTTTATGAAATGTAAATACATTAAACAGTGGTAGAACCACGACTTCCATTGGATGCTGCTGCTCAGATGTGGGGACAGAGATCTTCTACATAACAGGAGCAACTGTGAGAAAAATCTTAAGATTCATCATCCTAGAGGTAGAATATTAGGAAAATATGGCCGTTGGTTGTTTTTGCTCAAAATTGTCATTTAAGCAGGAAACAAATAAGATGTGAGAATGTAATCAATTTGTAAAAATTAATCAAATAATAAATTAATTAATGTAATCAATGTATAATGAGCAGAAACCTGGAAATGAATTAAAGTTATATTAAAATATAAAAGTGATATCTGTTTTTACAATGATAAAAAGACAAATGAGGAAATCACGTTCGACAACCAACAGTTTTTGTCATTTTATGACTTTCAACTAATGAATTAATCAAGGAAATAATTTGTAGATTCATAGATAATGAAAATAATTGTGTCAGGATGGCGCTACACTCCCCACCATGAGGGGCAGTGTGGCAGACGATAGTGAGTGGTCACCTAGCAGTAGACCTGGTCCGACCCTTCTCCGTCCTTTCCACTTCCTCTCCCTCCTTTACGGAGCTGACAGCCGTGCGTGGTGGCGTCTCGCTGGTCAGCAGATCGGTTACAAACAAAGGTATGCATGCTTGCTCTGCTCCATTATTCAGTGTCCTGGGCCCCCTGTTTACTCCAGTTTTGCTCCGTCCAGCGGTGTGGTGTTACCGGGAGCTGGGCTGTCTCCCTTGGTGTGTGCGTGGTGCACCGGTGTGTGCGTGGTGCGCTTTCTGTGGGTAAGACGCGTAGTTGTCTGCCTTTCATATCAAGCTGCCGATGGTCTGTGGTGTTCTGATTATCCTCTCCCGGCCATCGTTTGTGTAGTCTGGGCTGCGGGCTTCCTCCTCCTGCCTCGTCTGACACCATGATTCTGCCCTCCGGTAGGAAATGTTTATTCTTAGCTTTTGTTATTCTGTAATGCCCTTCATCCACATTTTAATTAGGTTAACTTGTTTATTTTGCAGTGCGCGGCCGTCAATTGCTGCTGTGAGCCTCGCTGCTGTTTTGGTTCTTCCTCTTCTTCTCTTCTCCTCTTCTTCATTCTGGATTCTTGCTGATTCGGCTCATAACGGCTCTGATCCCAGTAACGGCGGTTAAAGCCGTGCACTACGGCCTTTATAAGAGCCTCAACGTGGGCCAAGAGAGGGCATCCCGACCCTCATCGGCGCTGAGCCATCCCCCTTGGAGCCTGGTTTTAATTAGAGGGGCAGACATTTCCTTAATTACTTGAGTTTATTCCTTTTCTATTTGTTATTTCTTTATTTGAATTATGACTGTTAGTTTTTGTGGGTTACATTTGATTTATTGTTTAGAACCCTTATTATTATTATTATTATTATTATTATTATCATAGCCTTTTGCTCCCCATTTTGATCATTTGGATTTAAAACAGTTTCTGTTGGGTTATTTGTGGTAGTGATATTTGGTTCGTGTGTGAGGGTTGCCTTGATTTCATGTTTTTGATGGTGTTCTTTTCTTCTCTTTGACAGGTGTTGAGGGCCCAGAGCGGCAGCGGTCCCCCTGGTGGTGGTTCCTTATTCATGTTTTTTTGGTTTGCTGTGTCACGGGTGCAGTGTAGTTTTTTTGGATCCCTCCCCTTTTCGTTACCGCTGTCGTGGTAAGCCCCAGCCCTGTCCCCTTTTCCTTTCGGTAATTCCTCTTGCACTCCTTATTATATCCATTGGTATTCATTTAGTCTGTTGCTCATTTTAAACTATTTTTCTAATAAAAGTATTTTTATAATTGGAAATCACTGTACTGTCCTGTTGTGTCTCTCGACCTGTGTGCCTTTGTTCAAATGGAAGCCTGGTCATTTTGAAATTTTGTTTATATCCTGGGGTGAAAGCCCCCAGGTGGCGTTGTTGGCAACTGTTCTCCACCGCTCGCCTTGCCACACTACGAACCTCAAAATAATGCGACAGTGATGTCAGAAGAATTGCTAATGAACTCAAAATGATGCTAACAGTAATGGAGTGAAAGTTTCGAATAACCTCAAAGTGATGTTGACAGTCGTGGTTTGAGTTGCGAGTGAATTAAAAATGATGCTGAAAGTGATATAAGAATTGCTATTGAACTCAAAACGATGCTAACAGTAATGTAGTGATAGCTGCTAATCAACTCAGTGATGCTTACAGTAATGTCGTAAGTGTTTAGAAAAACCTCAAAGTGATGCTGACAGTAATGTAGTAAGAGTTGCTACGAACCTCAAAATAATGCAACAGTGATGTCAGAAGAATTGCTAAAGATCTCAAAATGATGCGACACTGATTTAGTCAGAATTGCTAATGAACTCAAAATGATGCTAAAAGTAATGGAGTGAACATTTCGAATAACCTCAAAGTGATGCTGACAGTCATGTGGTTTGAGTTGCGAGTAAATAAAAAATGATGCTGACAGTGATGTCGTAAGAATTGCTATTGAACTCAAAACGATGCTAACAGTAATGTAGTGATAGTTGCTAATAAACTCAGTGATGCTTACAGTAATGTAGTAAGTGTTTCGAAAAACCTCAAAGTAATGCTGACAGTCATGTAGCAAGACTTGCTACGAACCTCAAAATAATGCGACAGTGATGTCAGAAGAATTGCTAATGAACTCAAAATGATAGTAACATTAATGGAGTGAAAGTTGCTAATAAACTCAAAGCGATGCTGACAGTAATGTAGTAAGAGTTTCTACGAACCTTCAAATAATGCAACAGTAATGTAGTAAGAGTTGCTACGAACATCAAAATAATGCGACAGTGATGTCAGAAGAATTGCTAATGATCTCAAAATGATGCGACAGTGATGTAGTAAGAATTGCTAATGAACTCAAAATGATGCTAACAGTAATGGAGTGAAAGTTTCGAATAACCTCAAAGTGATGCTGACAGTCATGTAGTAAGAGTTGCTACGAACCTCAAAATAATGCGACAGTAATGTCGTAAAAGTTGCTACGAACCTCAAAATATTGCGACAGTGATGTCAGAAGAATTACTAATAAACTCAAAATGATGCTAACAGTAATGTAGTGATAGCTGCTAATCAACTCAGTGATGCTTACAGTAATGTAGTAAGTGTTTCGAACAACCTCAAAGTGATGCTGACAGTCATGTAGTAAGAGTTGCTAATGAACTCAATTTAATGCTACAGTGATGTCGTAAGAGTTGCTAATAAACTCAAAATGATGCTAACAGTAATGTAGTGATAGTTGCTAATAAACTCAAAGTGATGCTGACAGTCATGTAGTAAGAGTTGCTATGAACCTTTAAATAATGCAACAATAATGTAGAAAGAGTTGCTACGAACCTCAAAATAATGTGACAGTAATGTAGAAAGAGTTGCTACGAACCTCAAAATAATGTGACAGTAATGTAGTAAGAGTTGCTACGAACCTCAAAATAATGCGACAGTGATGTCAGAGAATTGCTAATGATTTCAAAATGATGCGACAGTGATGTAGTAAGAATTGCTAATGAACTCAAAATGATGCTAAAATTAATGGAGTGAATGTTTCGAATAACCTCAAAGTGATGCTGACAGTCATGTACTAAGAGTTGCTACGAACCTAAAATAATGCGACAGTAATGTAGTAAAAGTTGCTACGAACCTCAAACTATTGCAACACTGATGTCAGAAGAATTGGGAATGATCTCAAACTGATGGGACAGTGATGTCGTAAGAATTGCTAATGAACTAAAGATAATGATAACTGTAATGTAGTGATAGTTGCTAATAAACTCAGTGATGCTTACAGTAATGTAGTAAGAGTTTCGAACAACCTCAAAGTGATGCTGACAGTCATGTAGTAAGTGTTGCTACGAACCTCAAAACATTGCGACAGTGATGTCGGAAGAATTGCTAATGAACTCAAAATGATGCTCACAGTAATGTAGTGATCGTTGCTAATTAACTCAAAGTGATGCTGACAGTAATGTAGGAAGAGTTGCTACGAACCACAAAATAATGCGACAGTAATGTAGTAAGAGTTGCTACGAACCTCAAAATAATGCGACAGTGATGTCAGAAGAATTGCTCAAGATCTCAAAATGATGCGAAAGTGATTTAGTAAGAATTGCTAATGAACTCAAAATGATGCTAACAGTAATGTAGTAAGTGTTTCGAACAACCTCAAAGTGATGCTGACAGTCATGTAGTAAGAGTTGCTACGAACCTCAAAATAATACGACAGTGATGTCAGAAGAATTGCTAAAGATGTCAAAATGATGCGACAGTGATTTAGTAAGAATTGCTAATGAAAGCAAAATGATGCTAAAAGTAATGGAGTGAACGTTTCGAATAACCTCAAAGTGATGCTGACAGTCATTTAGTAAGAGTTTCGACGAATCTCAAAATAATGCGACAGTGATTTCGGAAGAATTGCTCAAGATCTCAAAATGATGCGACAGTGATTTAGTAAGAATTGCTAATGAACTCAAAATGATGCTAACAGTAATGGAGTGAAAGTTTCGAATAACCTCAAAGTGATGTTGACAGTCGTGGTTTGAGTTGCGAGTGAATTAAAAATGATGCTGAAAGTGATATAAGAATTGCTATTGAACTCAAAACGATGCTAACAGTAATGTAGTGATAGCTGCTAATCAACTCAGTGATGCTTACAGTAATGTCGTAAGTGTTTAGAAAAACCTCAAAGTGATGCTGACAGTCATGTAGTAAGAGTTGCTACGAACCTCAAAATAATGCAACAGTGATGTCAGAAGAATTGCTAAAGATCTCAAAATGATGCGACACTGATTTAGTCAGAATTGCTAATGAACTCAAAATGATGCTAACAGTAATGGAGTGACCATTTCGAACAACCTCAAAGTGATGCTGACAGTCATGTAGTAAGAGTTGCTATGAACCTCAAAATATTGCGACAGTGATGTCAGAAGAATTGCTAATGATCTCAAAATGATGCTACAGTGATTTAGTAAGAATTGCTAATGAACTCAAAATGATGCTAACAGTAATGGAGTGAACATTTCGAAGAACCTCAAAGTGATGCTGACAGTCATGTGGTTTGAGTTGCGAGTAAATAAAAAATGATGCTGACAGTGATGTCGTAAGAATTGCTATTGAACTCAAAACGATGCTAACAGTAATGTAGTGATAGTTGCTAATAAACTCAGTGATGCTTACAGTAATGTAGTAAGTGTTTCGAAAAACCTCAAAGTAATGCTGACAGTCATGTAGCAAGAGTTGCTACGAACCTCAAAATAATGCGACAGTGATGTCAGAAGAATTGCTAATGAACTCAAAATGATAGTAACATTAATGGAGTGAAAGTTGCTAATAAACTCAAAGCGATGCTGACAGTAATGTAGTAAGAGTTTCTACGAACCTTCAAATAATGCAACAGTCATGTAGTAAGAGTTGCTACGAACCTCAAAATAATGTGACAGTGATGTCAGAAGAATTGCTAAAGATCTCAAAATGATGCGACAGTGATTTAGTAAGAATTGCGAATGAACTCAAAATGATGCTAACAGTAATGTAGGAAGTGTTTCGAACAACCTCAAAGTGATGCTGACAGTCATGTAGTAAGAGTTGCTACGAACATCAAAATAATGCGACAGTGATGTCAGAAGAATTGCTAAAGATCTCAAAATAATGCAACAGTGATTTAGTAAGAATTGCTTAAGATCTCAAAATGATGCGACAGTGATTTAGTAAGAATTGCTAATGATAACGAAATGATGCAAACAGTAATGTAGTAAGTGTTTCGAACAACCTCAAAGTGATGCTGAAAGTCATGTGGTTTGAGTTGCGAGTAAATTAAAAATGATGCCGACAGTGATTTCGTAAGAATTGCTATTGAACTCAAAACGATGCTAACAGTAATGTTGTGATAGTTGCTAATCAACTCAGTGATGCTTACAGTAATATAGTTAGTGTTTCGAACAATCTCAAAGTGATGCTGACAGTCATGTCGTAAGAGTTGCTACGAACCTCAAAATAATGCGACATTGATGTCAGAAGAATTGCTAAAGATCTCAAAATGATGCGACAGTTATTTAGTAAGAATTGCTAATGAACTCAAAATGATGCTAACAGTAATCGAGTGAACGATTCGAACAACCTCAAAGTGATGCTGACAGTCATGTAGTAACAGTTGCTACGAACCTCAAAATAATGCGACAGTGATGTCAGAAGAATTGCTAATGATCTCAAAATGATGCTACAGTGATGTAGTAAGAATTGCTAATGAACTCAAAATGATGCTTACATTAATGGAGTGAAAGTTGCTAATAAACTCAAAGTGATGCTGACAGTAATGTAGTAAGAGTTGCTACGGACCTTTAAATAATGCAACAGTAATGTAGTAAGAGTTTGCTACGAACATCAAAATAATGCAAGAGTGATGTCAGAAGAATTGCTAATGATCTCAAAATGATGCCACAGTGATGTAGTAAGAATTGCTAATGAACTTAAATGATGCTAACAGTAATGGAGTGAAAGTTTCGAATAACCTCAAAGTGATGCTGACGGTCATGTAGTAAGAGTTGCTACGAACCTCAAAATAATGCGACAGTAATGTAGTAAAAGTTGCTACGAACCTCAAAATATTGCGACAGTGATGTCAGAAGAATTGCTAAAGATCTCAAAATGATGCGACAGTGATGTAGTAAGAATTGCTAATGAACTCAAAATGATGCTAACAGTAATGGAGTGAACGTTTCGAACAACCTCAAAGTGATGCTGACAGTCATGTAGTAACAGTTGCTACGAACCTCAAAATAATGCGACAGTAATGTAGTAAAAGTTGCTACGAACCTCAAAATATTGCGACAGTGATGTCAGAAGAATTGCTAAAGATCTCAAAATGATGCGACAGTGATGTAGTAAGAATTGCTAATGAACTCAAAATGATGCTAACAGTAATGGAGTGAACGTTTCGAACAACCTCAAAGTGATGCTGACAGTCATGTAGTAACAGTTGCTACGAACCTCAAAATAATGCGACAGTGATATCAGAAGAATTGCTAAAGATCTCAAAATGATGCGACAGTGATTTAGTAAGAATTGCTAATGAACTCAAAATGATGCTAACATTAATGGAGTGAAAGTTGCTAATAAACTCAAAGTGATGCTGACAGTAATGTCGTAAGAGTTGCTACGAACCTTTAAATAATGCAACAATAATGTAGTAAGAGTTGCTACGAACCTCAAAATAATGTGACAGTGATGTCAGAAGAATTGCTAATGATCTCAAAATGATGCGACAGTGATTTAGTAAGAATTGCTAATGAACTCAAAATGATGCTAACAGTAATGGAGTGATAGTTGCTAATCAACTCAAAGTGATGCTTACAGTAATGTAGTAAGTGTTTCGAAAAACCTCAAAGTGATGCTGACAGTCATGTAGTAAGAGTTGCTACGGACCTCAATATAATGCGACAGTAATGTAGTAAAAGTCGCTACGAACCTCAAAATATTGCGACAGTGATGTCGGAAGAATTGCTAATGAACTTAAAATGATGCTAACAGTAATGTAGTGATAGTTGCTAATCAACTCAGTGATGCTTACAGTAATGTAAGTGTTTCGAATAACCTCAAAGTGATAGTGACAGTCATGTAGGAAGAGTTGCTACGAACCTCAAAATAATGCGACAGTGATGTCGGAAGAATTGCTAATGATCTCAAAATGATGCGACAGTGATGTAATAAGAATTGCTAATGAACTCAAAATGATGCTAACAGTAATGGAGTGAAACTTTCGAATAACCTCAAAGTGATGCTGAAAGTCATGTACTAAGAGTTGCTACGAACCTCAAAATAATGCGACAGTAATGTTGTAAAAGTTGCTACGAACCTCAAAATATTGCGACAGTGATGTCGGAAAAAATTGCTAATGAACTAAAAATGATGCTAACAGTAATGTAGTAAGAGTTGCTACGAACCTTTAAATAATGCAAAAATAATGTAGTCAGAGTTTCTACGAACATCAAAATAATGCGAAAGTGATGTCGGAAGAATTGCTAATGATCTCAAAATGATGCGACACTGATGTAGTAAGAATTGCGAATGAACTCAAAATGATGCTAACAACAAAGGAGTGAAAGTTTCGAATAACCTCAAAGTGATGCTGACAGTCATGTGGTAAGAGCTGCTACTATCCTCAATTTAATGCCACAGTGATGTGGTGAGAGTTGATAGTAATTTCAAAAGCACGCTAAAGTGATGTAATGAGAGTTGCTACATACCTAAGAAATGATGCTAAAGCGATGTGGTGAGAGTTGCTACTTACCTGATAAATGATGCTACAGTGATGTGGTGAGAGTTGCTACGAACCTCAAAATGATGCTACAGTAATGTCGTGAGAGTTGCTACGATCCTCAAAATGATGCTAAAGTGATGTCATGAGAGTTGCGACAAACCTAAGAAGTTATGCTACAGTGATGTCGTGAGAGTTGCTACTTACCTAAGAAATGATGCTACAGTGATGTGGTGAGAGTTGCTACGAACCTAAAAATGATGCTACAGTGATGTAATGAGAGTTGCTAGGAATCTCAAAATGATGCTCTAGTAACTTCGTGAGAGTTGCGACTATCCTCAAAATTATGCTACAGTGATGTAATGAGAGTTGCTACAAATGTCCAAATGATGCTAGAGTGATGTAATGAGAGTTGCTACAAACCTAAGAAATGATGCTACAGTGATGTGGTGAGAGTTGATAGTAATTTCAAAATCACGCTGAAGTGATGTCATGAGAGTTGCTACAAACCTAAGAAATGATGCTACAGTGATGTGGTGAGACTTGCTACGAATCTCAAAATGATGCTACAGTAATGTCGTGAGAGTTGCGACTATCCTCAAAATGATGCGACAATGATGTAGTGAGAGTTGCTACGATCCTCAAAATGATTCTACAGTGATGTTATGACAGTTGCTACTAACCTAAGAAATTATGCTGACAGTGTTGTGGTGACAGTTGATAGTAATTTCAAAATCATGCTAAAGCGATGTCATGAGAGTTGCTTCTAACCAAACAAATGATACTTCCAGTAATGTCGTGAGAGTTGCTACAAACCTCAAAATGATGCTGCAGTGATGTCATGGGAGTTGCTACTAACCTAAGAAATGATGCTACAGTTATTTCATGAGACTTGCTACAAATGTCAAAATGATGCAACAGTGATGTAGTGAGAGTTGATAGTAATTTCAAAATCACGCTAAAGTGATGTCGTGAGAGTTGCTACGATCCTCAAAATAATGCCAAAGTGATGTAATGAGAGTTGCTACTTACCTAAGAAATGATGTTACAGTGATGTGGTGAGAGTTGCTACGAACTTCAAAATGATGCTAAAGTGATGTAATGAGAGTTGCTCCGAATCTCAAAATGATTCTAGAGTGATGTATTGAGAGTTGCTACTTACCTAAGAAATGATGCTGCAGTGATGTGGTGAGAGTTGCCACGAAATTTAAAATGATGCTACAGTAATGTCGTGAGAGTTGCGACTATCCTCAAAATGATGCTGCAGTGATGTTATGACAGTTGCTACTAACCTAAGAAATAATACTGACAGTGTTGTGGTGAGAGTTGATAGTAATTTCAAAATCATGCTAAAGTGATGTCATGAGAGTTGCTTCTAACCGAAGAAATGATGCTACAGTGATGTAGGCAGAGTTGGTACGATGCTCAAACTGATGCTTCCAGTAATGTAGTGAGAGTTGCTACAAACCTCAAAATGATGCTACAGTGATGTCATGGGAGATGCTACTAACCAAAGAAATGATGCTACAGTGATGTAGTGAGAGTTGCTACGAACCGCAAAATGATGCAACAGTGATGTAATGAGGGTTGCTATTTACCTAAGAAATGATGCCACAGTGATGTGGTGAGAGTTGCTACTAACCTAAGAAATGATGCGACAGTGATGTAGTGAGAGTTGCTACTAACCTAAGAAATGATGCGACAGTGATGTAGTGAGAGTTGCGACTAATCTCAAAATGATGGTACAGTGATGTAGTGAGAGTTGCTACGATGCTCAAAATGATGCTTACAGTAATGTTGTGAGAGTTGCTTAAAACCTCAAAATGATGCGATAGTGATGTAGTGAGAGTTGCTACGATCCTCAAAATGATGCTACAGTAATGTCGTGAGAGTTGCTACTTACCTAAGAAATGCTGCTACAGTGATGTGGTGAGAGTTGATACTAATTTCAAAATAATGCTAAAGTGGTGTCGTGAGAGTTGCTACGAACTGCAAAATGATGCTACAGTGATGTCATGAGAGTTGCTACTTACCTAAGAAATGATGCTACAGTGATGTGGTGAGAGTTGCTACGAACCTCAAAATGATGGTACAGTGATGTAATGACAGTTGCTAGGAATCTCAAAATGATGCTCCAGTAATGTCGTGAGAGTTGCGACTATCCTCAAAATGATGCGACAGTGATGTAATGAGAGTTGCTACAAATGTCCAAATGATGCTTCAGTGATGTAATGAGAGTGGCTACAAACCTAAGAAATGACACTACAGTGATGTGGTGAGAGTTGATAGTAATTTCAAAATCATGCTAAAGTGATGTAATGAGAGTTGCTACTTACCTAAGAAATGACGCTACAGTGATGTCATGGGAGTTGCTACTGACCTAAGAAATGATGCTACAGTGATGAATTGAGAGTTGCTACAAATGTCAAAATGATGCGACTGATGTAGTGAGAGTTGCTACTAACCTCAAAATGATGTTGAAAGTGATGTAGTGAGAGTGGCTAAAAACCTCAAAAACGATGCTATAGTGATGTCTTAAGAATTGCTACTAACCAAAGAAATGATGCTCCAGTGATGTGGTGAGAGTTGTTAATTACCTGAAAATGATGCGACAGTGATGTAATGAGAGCTGCTACGATCCTCAAAATGAGGTGGCAGTGATGTAGTGAGAGTTGATACGAATCTCAAAATGATGCTGACAGTGATGTGGTGAGAGTTGATAGTAATTTAAAAATCACGCTAAAGTGATGTAATGAGAGTTGCTACTTACCTAAGAAATGATGCCACAGTGATGTAATGAGAGTTGCTACGAATCTCAAAATGATGCTACAGTAATGTCATGAGAGTTGCGACTATCCTCAAAATGATGCGACAGTGATGTAATGAGAGTTGCTACGATCCTCAAAATGATGCTACAGTGATGTGGTGAGAGTTGCTACGATCCTCAAAATGATGCTACAGTGATGTAGGGAGAGTTGATACTAATCTCAAAATGAGGTGACAGTGATGTAGTGAGAGTTGATACTAACCTCAAAATGATGCTACAGTGATGTAATGAGGGTTGCTACGATCCTCAAAATGATGCTACAGTGATGTTATGACAGTTGCTACTAACCTCAGAAATTATGCTGACAGTGTTGTGGTGAGAGTTGATCGTAATTTCAAAATCATGCCAAAGTGATATCATGAGAGTTGCTTCTAACCGAAGAAATGATGCTACAGTGATGTAGGCCGAGTTGCTACTAACCTAAGAAATGATGCTACAGTGATGTAGTGAGAGTTGCTACGAACCCCAAAATGATGCTACAGTGATGAAATGAGAGTTGCTACGAATCTCAAAACGATGCCACAGTAATGTCGTGAGAGTTGCGACTATCCTCAAAATGATGCGACAGTGATGTAGTGAGAGTTGCTACGATCCTCAAAATGATGCTAAAGTGATGTTATGACAGTTGCTACTAACCTAAGAAATTATGCTGACAGTGTTGTGGTGAGAGTTGATAGTAATTTCAAAATCATGCCAAAGTGATGTCATGAGAGTTGCTTCTAACCGAAGAAATGATGCTACAGTGATGTAGGCAGAGTTGGTACGATGCTCAAACTGATGCTTCCAGTAATGTTGTGAGAGTTGCTACAAACCTCAAAATGATGCTCCAGTGATGTCATGGGAGTTGCTACTAACCTAAGAAATGATGCTACAGTGATGTCATGGGAGTTGCTACTAACCTAAGAAATGATGTTACAGTGATGAAATGAGAGTTGCTACGAATCTAAAAACGATGCTACAGTAATGTCGTGAGAGTTGCGACTATCCCAAAAATGATGCGACAGTGATGCGATAATTGCGATGAAGCTCATAATGAAACTACAGTGAGGTATTAAGAGTTGCTTAAAACCTCAAAATGATGCAAAAGTGATGTAATGAGAGTTGCTACTAACCTAAGAAATGATGCGACAGTGATGTGGTGAGAGTTGCTAGGAACCTCAAAATGATGCAGGGTGACTTTGTGGAAAGTCTTGCACTCCCAACACATTCATTCTCACTAATGCAGTGACAGGTCAGAGCCAAGGGAGCCTCCATGTCCACAGATGTCCACATGGCAGCTGGACTTCCTTTTTCACTCCTTCCCGTTCCTCCTGGTACTTTTTGGCCACCGTTTGTTTGATGGTCTGAAAATGACACCCAGAGTAAATCAATACATTGAAATTAGAGATGAAATAAACTGGAGATATCAACGACTGCTTTAGATCATTTCCACACAAACCTTTCTGGTTGGCAAACATATGAGGCTCAAGGACCTGAACCAGTTCCCTGAACCCTTCCCTCTCAACAGTGCTGAGGGGCTGGCAGTCCTTCAGGATCAAATTCAGCAGAGCCTCATCCAGCATCTGCTTCCTGGAAGCTGGATGGTTAAAGATGAAGTAGAGAAGAAATGAATAGGAATTAATGATCAATGAAGCAACTGTGAGTCAGTTGGAGAGTGGCTGTGTACCTGAGTTCATCCTGGTGGATCTGGGACTTCATTCTCATGCCTGGCCCCATCATGCCTCAGCACTGAAGAGGTGCTTTTGTTGAGATGAGACGCTTCTGTCCAACAAATGCGACATTCAACCTGCAGAAAAGAACATGAGTACTCAGCTAAAAGTTCCTTTCTTCATGGTGACTGGTGTTTCTTAGTCTGAGACCACCAGGTTTCCAATGAGGTGTATCGGATACGTTGTTGTGTGCCGCTGAAATCCGTCCAATTCCGGCGTTGTTTCCTCATGAAATATGTTTGCCTTAAAGCTCATTAAAGTGTTGAACCACAATATCGTTCACCATAACTGAGTCAACTTCAAGATAACCTACTTCTACATTCCAGTCCCGGCTGCTCCTGTTCTGCTGCAGTCCAGAAAACAACAACCCGATACAATTGGCGCTCCTTCCCACAGCTCCGGCCCGGATCCGCATGGTTCCGCTGACTGACTGTGAGACGCGCTCCCTCCAGAGTGGCACAGCCCGATGGGGGTCCTTATCTGGCACGGGGGCGTAAAACAGGTGCGACTGCAAAGCCTGGTTTATTCTGCGTCGAGGGAACGCGTTGCTCTGCAATACACCGCCAAGCCGCTAGGGGGTGTGGCTTTGTCTTTGTATTGTTTACGGGGCTCTTGTCGGATTCCTTGGTTTTCTTCCGGTCACAGACAACAATTGTTGGCCATTTGTCAGTCTTTGTAGTGCCGCGAAGAGGCGTTGTAGAGGTGGTCGTACTTGAGCACCTCCTCGATAATCCTTTCTTCAGCTTGGTCCATTTTTTCTTGGAGCCTTCACCACAGAAACTTTGAAAATGGCGGTGTTGCTCTGCGACTGAACCGGAAATGACGTTTTGGGCGGACCAATCACAGTCCTCGACGTTGACGTCACCACGCGTCGACGCGATGCGTAAACAGGATTTTTTGGAGGCGCGTGTCAGGCTACGGCGGAGGTATGAATACTACTCGACACAGAAGCATAAATCAGGCTTAAATCAGGCTTTATAGTCCAACAGGAAGTTAGCATGTCAGGGATGAGACACCCTGATAGTCCAAAAGGAAGTTAGCATGTCAGGGATGAGACACCTTGATAGTCCAAAAGGAAGTTAGCATGTCAGGGATGAGACACCCTCATAGTCCAACAGGTAGTTAGCATGTCAGGGATGAGACACCCTGATAGTCCAACAGGTAGTTAGCATGTCAGGGATGAGACACGCTTATCGTCCAACAGGAAGTGACACGCTTATCGTCCAACAGGAAGTTAGCATGTCAGGGATGAGACACCCTGATCGTCCAACAGGAAGTTAGCATGTCAGGGATGAGACACCCTGATAGTCCAACAGGAAGTTAGCATGTCAGGGATGAGACACCCTGATAGTCCAACAGGAAGTTAGCATGTCAGGGATGAGACACCTTTATAGTCCAACAGGAAGTTAGCATGTCAGGGATGAGACACCCTGATAGTCCAACAGGAAGTTAGCATGTCAGGGATGAGACACCCTGATAGTCCAACAGGAAGTTAGCATCTCCATGGTTCCCTTGACCAGAAGCCAGTGGGATCGTTCCATTCTGACATCTTGATTGACATTTGTCCTTCTCTGAGCTAAATAGCTGGCAATCATTTGAAAAAAACCTTGATTTACTTTTTGTATTTTGATCTTCAGCTCATTTGCATACTTTTGTTAAAATTCTCCCCTTTTTGTCTTTTTTTCTGCTGTTTTTAGCACAAAGTACACCTGGTGACTAAAGACCAGTTCAGCATGGACTACGTTGAACCTTCAGTCCGCTGCATCAGCACCCATGGACGGTTCCCCCTTGACAGGTGGGTTCTTGTGAGGAATATTAGTGGGACAGCACTCTTGTTAGAACGGTTCTGATCCACCTTCCCTCCCCCTGTAGCTCCTCCTGTGTCCCCTCAGCGGTCTTGTTAGAACGGTTCTGATCCACCTTCCCTCCCACTGTAGCTCCTCCTGTGTCCCCTCAGCGCTCTTGTTAGAAGGGTTCTGATCCACCTTCCCTCCCCCTGTAGCTCCTCCTGTGTCCCCTCAGCGCTCTTGTTAGAACGGTTCTGATCCACCTTCCCTCCCCCTGTAGCTCCTCCTGTGTCCCCTCAGCGCTCTTGTGAGAACGGTTCTGATCCACCTTCCCTCCCCCTGTAGCTCCTCCTGTGTCCCCTCAGCGGTCTTGTTTGAACGGTTCTGATCCACCTTCCCTCCCGCTGTAGCTCCTCCTGTGTCCCCTCAGCGCTCTTGTTAGAAGGGTTCTGATCCACCTTCCCTCCCCCTGTAGCTCCTCCTGTGTCCCCTCAGCGCTCTTGTTAGAACGGTTCTGATCCACCTTCCCTCCCCCTGTAGCTCCTCCTGTGTCCCCTCAGCGCTCTTGTTAGAACGGTTCTGATCCACCTTCCCTCCCCCTGTAGCTCCTCCTGTGTCCCCTCAGGCTCTTGTTAGAACGGTTCTGATCCACCTTCCCTCCCCCGTAGCTCCTCCTGTGTCCCCTCAGCGCTCTTGTTAGAACGGTTCTGATCCACCTTTCCTCCCCCTGTAGCTCCTCCTGTGTCCCCTCAGCGCTCTTGTTCGAACCGTTCTGATCCACCTTCCCTCCCCCTGTAGCTCCTCCTGTGTCCCCTCAGCGCTCTTGTTAGAACGGTTCTGATCCACCTTCCCTCCCCCTGAAGCTCCTCCTGTGTCCCCTCAGCGCTCTTGTTAGAACGGTTCTGATCCACCTTCCCTCCCCCTTTAGCTCCTCCTGTGTCCCCTCAGCGGTCTTGTTAGAACGGTTCTGATCCACCTTTCCTCCCCCTGTAGCTCCTCCTGTGTCCCCTCAGAGCTCTTGTTAGAACGGTTCTGATCCACCTTCCCTCCCCCTGTAGCTCCTCCTGTGTCCCCTCAGCGCTCTTGTTAGAACCGTTCTGATCCACCTTCCCTCCCCCTGTAGCTCCTCCTGTGTCCCCTCAGCGCTCTTGTGAGAACGGTTCTGATCCACCTTCCCTCCCCCTGTAGCTCCTCCTGTGTCCCCTCAGCGCTCTTGTTAGAACGGTTCTGATCCACCTTCCCTCCCCCTGTAGCTCCTCCTGTGTCCCCTCAGCGCTCTTGTTAGAACGGTTCTGATCCACCTTCCCTCCCCCTGTAGCTCCTCCTGTGTCCCCTCAGCGCTCTTGTTAGAACGGTTCTGATCCACCTTCCCTCCCCCTGTAGCTCCTCCTGTGTCCCCTCAGCGCTCTTGTTAGAACGGTTCTGATCCACCTTCCCTCCCCCGTAGCTCCTCCTGTGTCCCCTCAGCGCTCTTGTTAGAACGGTTCTGATCCACCTTTCCTCCCCCTGTAGCTCCTCCTGTGTCCCCTCAGCGCTCTTGTTCGAACCGTTCTGATCCACCTTCCCTCCCCCTGTAGCTCCTCCTGTGTCCCCTCAGCGCTCTTGTTAGAACGGTTCTGATCCACCTTCCCTCCCCCTGAAGCTCCTCCTGTGTCCCCTCAGCGCTCTTGTTAGAACGGTTCTGATCCACCTTCCCTCCCCCTTTAGCTCCTCCTGTGTCCCCTCAGCGGTCTTGTTAGAACGGTTCTGATCCACCTTTCCTCCCCCTGTAGCTCCTCCTGTGTCCCCTCAGAGCTCTTGTTAGAACGGTTCTGATCCACCTTCCCTCCCCCTGTAGCTCCTCCTGTGTCCCCTCAGCGCTCTTGTTAGAACCGTTCTGATCCACCTTCCCTCCCCCTGTAGCTCCTCCTGTGTCCCCTCAGCGCTCTTGTGAGAACGGTTCTGATCCACCTTCCCTCCCCCTGTAGCTCCTCCTGTGTCCCCTCAGCGCTCTTGTTAGAACGGTTCTGATCCACCTTCCCTCCCCCTGTAGCTCCTCCTGTGTCCCCTCAGCGCTCTTGTTAGAACGGTTCTGATCCACCTTCCCTCCCCCTGTAGCTCCTCCTGTGTCCCCTCAGCGCTCTTGTTAGAACGGTTCTGATCCACCTTCCCTCCCCCTGTAGCTCCTCCTGTGTCCCCTCAGCGCTCTTGTTAGAACGGTTCTGATCCACCTTCCCTCCCCCTGTAGCTCCTCCTGTGTCCCCTCACGTTTCCAAACTCCCTCCCACTGGCTGGTGCTGAAGGAGGGCCAGAGCTCCTCCTACAGGAGCCCATCCTGGCCTCCCCCGCTGCAGCTCCTCCACTGACCTCCCACCAGAGAGATGAGCCCCCTGGTTCAGAGGTGACAGACCACCTCTGGGAGCAGACAACAGAGACCACATCAGGCTGGAGTCCGTGCAGGTACGGAGGCTGACGGCTGCTGAGTGAGTGAGTTTACGACGCTCCCACCACTGCTGCTGGATTGATTTAACACATCTGGAATATTGAGATTTATTCTGGGTCAACATCTGCATCTGTTGAAGTCCTCAGTCTCCATGCAGGTGGTGTTGTTCCAGATAAAAGGTCTCAATAACAGCATCACTCCAGGTGAAACCATTCCAAAGAAGGCTAAGTGGAGCTGGCATATCAGCCCCCAATGGAAGCCTGCTGCTGCTGCCAAGCTCTCCATGTCATCATGGAAAAGTTGATTGTTCAACTCCATGTTTTTCCCATTGGGAGGAGATTTGTTGTGCAGGTTCCTGCAGGCAGAGCCCTGTGGTGGTAGGTTTCCTGCTCCTCTGCTGGACTGATACCCTCTCCCTTTCCTGACACGTATCTGCTGTTTCTACTCTGTGCCTCCTTCTCCTCTGTCAGGCCTGGACTTCTTCCTTCTGTCTCTCCAGGATCACGTCCTGGTGGTGCCTGAGAGCAGCTCCAGCTCCAGCTCCCTGAACCAAGAACCACTGGAGAAATCTGACCACTTCATCAGCAACTGTGGCCTCAACAGCTTTCATGTCAAGTCGGTGTCTCTCAGCCTGAGTTGGTCCATGTTCTGTATCCCTGAATGTTCTAGAGGAACTAAACTGGGCCTGACTGGGACGCTTCTGTCTGCTCAGATTTGGGTTGTGAATGCATTCAGATGTCATTTACAAGCATTGGAACTAAAGACCTGAGCCTCAAGAATATTTAGTTCTTGATTTACTTTCTCTTGCAGGGTTTCATTTTGTGCTAATTTTCTTTTGAAGATCTTTGTTTTTTGTTGTCCTTCCATTTAGCAAGTTTGGCTAATAACCTTTTCCCCACTAAACAAATTTTCCTAAAATGTCTCGCTAACGTTTCCTTTTTCTCTGTTGTCCCTCCTGTCCTTCGTCTCCATTCTGTCTCAGCTCAGCTGTGTCTCTTGGGCTCTCTTCAACAACGGCGCCCTGCCTTGTGCCTGCCATGAGGTTGGAGCTGAGAGTGACACCTGCGAGTCATTTGGCGGTCGGTGCCGCTGCAGGCCCCACGTGATTGGCCGAGACTGCTCCATGTGGGCCGCGGGCTGCTGGTGATTCCCCACTGCAGACGTGAGTGTCAGATTGGATGAATGATGAGTAATAAGGGCTTTTAATGATGAGTGAGAGGACGGACCAGACCAACCTGTCCAACCATCAGAGGACAGTTTGTTGTTCTAGTTTCAACTCTTACTACATTACTGTTAGCATCATTTCGAGGTTATTAGCAACTATCACTACATTACTGTGAGCATTATTTTGAGGTTATTAGCAACTCTTCCTACATGACTCTCAGCATCATTTTTAGGTTACTCGCAACTTTCACTACATTACTGTTAGCATCATTTTGATTTCATTAGCTATTATTACAACATCACTGTCGCATCATTTTAGATCTTTACCAATTCTTCTGACATCATTGTCAGCATCATTTTTAGGTTACTCGCAACTCTAACCACATGACTGTCAGCATCACTTTGAGGTTATTCGAAAGTTTCACTCCATTAATGTTAGCATCATTTTGAGTTCATTAGCAATTCTTACTAAATCACTGTCGCATCATTTTGAGGTTCGTTGCAACTCTTACTACATGACTGTCAGCATCACTTTGAGGTTGTTCGAAACGTTCACTCCATTACTGTTAGCATCATTTTGAGTTCATTGGCAATTTTTACTCCATCAGTGTCGCATCATTTAGAGTTTATTAGCAATTCTTACGAAATAACTGTCGCATTATTTTTAGGTTCGTAGCAACTCTTCCGACATGACTGTCAGCATCACTCTGAGGTTATTCGAAACTTTCACTCCATTACTGTTAGCATCATTTTGAGTTCATTAGAAATTCTTACTACATCACTGTCACATCATTTTGAGATCATTAGCAATTCTTACGAAATAACTGTCGCATTATTCGGAGGTTCGTAGCAACTCTTACTACATTACTGTTGCATTATTTTGAGGTTAGTAGCAACTCTTACTACATGACTTTCAGCATCACTTTGAGGTTGTTCGAAACACTTACTACATTACTGTAAGCATCACAGAGTTGATTAGCAACTATCACTACATTACTGTTAGCATCATTTTGAGATCATGAGCAATTCTTCCGACATCACTGTCGCATCATTTTGAGGTTCGTTGCAACTTTTACTACATTACTGTCGCATTATTTTGAGGTTCGTAGCAACTCTTACTACATGACTGTAAGCATCACTTTGAGGTCATTTGAAATTTTCACTCAATTATTGTTAGCATCATTTCGAGTTCATTAGCAATTCTTATTACATCACTGTCGCATCATTTTGAGATCATCAGCAATTCTTACGACATCACTGTCGCATTATTTTGAGATCATTAGCAATTCTTACTCCATCACTTTCACATCATTTTGAGGTTCGTTGCAACTCTTACTACATGACTGTCAGCATCACTTTGAGGTTATTCTAAACGTTCACTCCATTACTGTTAGCATCATTTTGAGTTCATTGGCAATTTTTACTCCATCAGTGTCGCATCATTTAGAGTTTATTAGCAATTCTTACGAAATAACTGTCGCATTATTTTGAGGTTCATAGCAACTCTTCCTACATGACTGTCAGCATCACTCTGAGGTTATTCGAAACTTTCACTCCATTACTGTTAGCATCATTTTGAGTTCATTAGCAATTCTTACTACATCACTGTCACATCATTTTGAGATCATTAGCAATTCTTCCGACATCACTGTCGCATTATTCGGAGGTTCGTAGCAACTCTTACTACATTACTGTTGCATTATTTTGAGGTTAGTAGCAACTCTTACTACATGACTTTCAGCATCACTTTGAGGTTGTTCGAAACACTTACTACATTACTGTAAGCATCACAGAGTTGATTTGCAACTATCACGCCATTACTGTTAGCATTATTTTGAGTTCATTAGCAATTCTTACGACATCACTGTCATATCATTTTGGGATCATTAGCAATTCTTACGACATCACTGTCGCATCATTTTGATATCATTATCAAGTTTTTGGACATCACTGTAGCATTATTTTTAGTTCATTCGCAATTCTTCTGACATCACTGTTGCATTATTTTGAGGTTCGTAGCAACTCTTACTTCATGACTGTCAGCATCACTTTGAGGTTGTTCAAAACACTTACTACATTACTGTAAGCATCACTGAGTTGATTAGCAACTATCACGACGTTACTGATATCATTATTTTGAGTTCAATAGCAATTCTTACCACATCAATGTCGCATCATTTTGAGATCATTAGCAATTCTTACTACATCACTGTAGCATTAGTTTGAGGTAATTAGCAACTCTTACTACATTACAATCAGCATCATTTTTAGGTTACTCGCAACCCTAACCACATGACTGTCAGCATCGCTTTGAGGTTATTCGAAACTTTCACTACATTACAGTTGGCATCATTTTGAGTTCATTACATTTCTTACGACATCACTGTCGCATCATTTTGAGATCATTAGCAAATCTTCTGATATCACTGTCGCATTATTTTTTAGGTTCATAGCAACTCTTACTACATTACTGTTGTATTATTTTAAGGCTCGTAGCAACTCTTACTACATGACTGTCAGCATCACTTTTAGGTTGTTCAAAACACTTACGACGTGACTGTCAGCATCACTTTGAGGTTGTTCGAAACACTTACTACATTACTGTAAGCATCACTGAGTTTATTAGCAACTATCACTACGTTACTGTTATAATCATTTTGAGTTCAATAGCAATTCTTACGACATCAATGTCGCATCATTTTGAGAATATTTGCAATTCTTCCTACATCACTGTAGCATTATTTTGCGGTTATTAGCAACTCTTACTACATTACAATCAGCATCATTTTTAGGTTACTCGCAACTCTAACCACATGACTGTCAGCATCACTTTGAGGTTGTTCGAAACACTTATTACATTACTGTAAGCATCACTGAGGTTATTAGCAACTATCACTACATTACTGTTAGCATCATTTTGAGTTCATTAGCAATTCATAAGACATCACTGTCAAAATCATTTTTGATTTTATTAAAATCTTCCTACATCACTGTAGCATCATTTTTAAGTTCTTAGCAGCTATCACTACGTTACTGTTAGCATCATTTTTAGTTTATTAGCAATTCTTTCAACAACACTGTCAGCATCATTTTTAGTTCATTAGCAATTCTTCTGATATCA
The DNA here is from genome assembly GCF_037954235.1 of Aulostomus chinensis. NCBI lineage: Eukaryota > Metazoa > Chordata > Actinopteri > Syngnathiformes > Aulostomidae > Aulostomus > Aulostomus chinensis. Next base: position 49,918,032 of record NC_141320.1, on the reverse strand, counting down.
CTGTTGCATTAAATTGAGGTTAGTAGCAACTCTTACTTCATGACTGTCAGCATCACTTTGAGGTTGTTCAAAACACTTACTACATTACTGTAAGCATCACTGAGTTGATTAGCAACTATCACTACGTTACTGTTATCATTATTTTGAGTTCAATAGCAATTCTTACCACATCAATGTCGCATCATTTTGAGATCATTAGCAATTCTTACTACATCACTGTAGCATTAGTTTGAGGTAATTAGCAACTCTTACTACATTACAATCAGCATCATTTTTAGGTTACTCGCAACTCTAACCACATGACTGTCAGCATCGCTTTGAGGTTATTCGAAACTTTCACTACATTACAGTTAGCATCATTTTTAGTTCATTACATTTCTTACGACATCACTGTCGCATCATTTTGAGATCATTAGCAATTCTTCTGACATCACTGTCGCATTATTTTTTAGGTTCATAGCAACTCTTACTACATTACTGTTCTATTATTTTAAGGTTCGTAGCAACTCTTACTACATGACTGTCAGCATCACTTTGAGGTTGTTCGAAACACTTACTACATTACTGTAAGCATCACTGAGTTTATTAGCAACTATCACTACGTTACTGTTATAATCATTTTGAGTTCAATAGCAATTCTTACGACATCAATGTCGCATCATTTTGAGAATATTTGCAATTCTTCCTACATCACTGTAGCATTATTTTGCGGTTATTAGCAACTCTTACTACATTACAATCAGCATCATTTTTAGGTTACTCGCAACTCTAACCACATGACTGTCAGCATCACTTTGAGGTTGTTCGAAAAACTTACTACATTACTGTAAGCATCACTGAGTTGATTAGCAATTATCACTACATTACTGTGAGCATCATTTTGAGTTCATTAGCAATTCTTCTGACATGACTGTCGCAATATTTTGAGGTTCGTAGCAACTTTTACTACATTACTGTCGTATTATTTTGAGGTTCTTAGCAACTCTTACTACATTACTGTTGCATTATTTTGAGATCTTTAGCAATTCTTCTGACATCACTGTCACATTATTTTGAGGTTCGTAGCAACTCTTACTGCATGACTGTCAGCATCACTTTGAGGTTGTTCGAAACACTTACTACATTACTGTAAGCATCACTGAGTTGATTAGCAACTATCACTATATTACTGTTAGCATCATTTTGAGTTCATTAGCAATTCTTCCGACACACTGTCGCATTTTTTTGAGGTTCGTAGCAACTCTTACTACATGACTGTCAGCATCACTTTGAGGTTATTCAAAACGTTCACTCCATTACTGTTAGCATCATTTTGAGTTCATTAGCAATTCTTACTACATCACTGTCGCATTATTTCGAGATCATTAGCAATTCTTCCGACATCACTGTCGCATTATTTTGAGGTTCGTAGCAACTCTTACTACATTACTGTTGCATTATTTAAAGGTTCGTCGCAACTCTTACTACATTACTGTCAGCATCACTTTGAGTTTATTAGCAACTATCACTACATTACTGTCAGCATCATTTTGAGTTTATTAGCAATTCATGGACATCACTGTAGCATTAAATTGAGGTTAGTAGCAACTCTTACTACATGACTGTCAGCATCACTTTGACGTTGTTCGAAACTCTTACTACATTACTGTAAGCATCACTGAGTTTATTAGCAACTATCACTACATTATTGTTAGCATCATCTTGAGTTCACTAGCGATTCTTACGACATCACTGTCCCATCAGTTTGAGATCATTACCAATTCTTCATACATCACTGTCGCATGATTTTGAGGTTTGAAGCAACTCTTACTTCTTTACTGTTGCATTTTTAAGGTTCGTAGCAACCCTTACTATATGACTGTCAGAATCACTTTGAGGTTGTTCGAAACACTTACTATATTACTATCAGCATCACTTTGAGTTAATTAGCAACTATCACTACATTATTGTTAGCATCATTTTGAGGTTAGAAGCAACTCTTACTACATGACTGTCATCATCACTTTGATGTTGTTTGAAACACTTACTACATTACTGTAAGCATCACTGAGTTGATTCGCAACTATCACTACATTACTGTTAGCATCATTTTGAGTTTATTAGCAACTATCACTACATTACTGTTAGCTTCATTTTGAGTTTATTAGCAATTCATAGACATCACTGTAGCATTAAATTGAGGTTAGTAGCAACTCTTACTACATGACTGTCAGCATCACTTTGAGGTTGTTTGCAACACTTACTACATTACTGTATGCATCACTGAGTTAATTAGCAACTATCACTACATTACTGTTAGCATCATTTTGAGTTAATGAGCAATTCTCACGACATCACTGTAGCATTGAATTGAGTTCATTAGCAACTCTTACTAAATGACTGTCAGCATCACTTTGAGGTTGTTCGAAACTCTAACTACATTACTTTAAACATCACTGACTTTCTTAGCAACTATCGCTACATTACTGTTAGCATCATCTTGAGTTCATTAGCAATTCTTCCGACATCACTGTCGCAATATTTTGAGGTTCGTAGCAACTTTTACTACATGACTGTCACATTATTTTGAGGTTTGTAGCAACACTTACGACATGACTGTCAGCATCACTTTGAGGTTATTCGAAAGTTTCACTCCATTTCTGTTAGCATCATTTTGAGTTCATTAGCGATTCTTACTACATCACTGTCGCATCATTTTGGGATCATTAGCAATTCTTCCGACATCACTGTCGCATTATTTTGAGGTTCGTAGCAACTCTTGCTACATGACTGTCAGCATCACTTTGAGGTTATTCGAAACACTTTCTACATTACTGCAAGCATCACTGAGTTGATTAGCAACTATCACTACATTACTGCAAGCATCATTTTAAGTTCATTAGCAATTCTTCCGACATCACTGTCGCATTATTTTGAGGTTCGTAGCAACTATTAGTACATTACTGTCAGCATCACTTTGAGGTTATTCGAAACGTTCACTCCATTACTGTTAGCATCATTTGTAAATCATTAGCAATTCTTCTAACATCACTGTTGCATCATTTAGAGATCTTTAGCAATTCTTCAGACATCACTGTCGCATTATTTTGAGGTTCGTAGCAACTCTTACTACATTACTGTCGCATTATTTTGAGGTTCATAGCAACACTTACTACATGACTGTCAGCATCACTTTGAGGTTATTCGAAAGTTTCACTCCATTACTGTTAGCATCATTTTGAGATCATTAGCAATTCTTACTAAATCACTGTTAGCATCATTTTGAGTTCATTAGCAATTCTTCCGACATCACTGTCGCAATATTTTGAGGTTCGTAGCAACTTTTACTACATTACTGTCGCATTATTTTGAGGTTCGTAGCAACTCTTAGTACAAGACTGTCAGCATCACTTTGAGGTTGTTCGAAACACTAACTACATCACTGTCAGCATCACTGAGTTGATTAGCCAGTATCACTACATTACTTTTAGCATCATTTTGAGGTTAGAAGCAACTTTTACTACATGACTGACAGCATCACTTTTAGGTTGTTCGAAACACTTACTACATTACTGTAAGCATCACTGAGTTAATTAGCAACTATCACTACATTGCTCTTAGCATCATTTTGAGTTCATTAGCAATTCTTCCGACATCACTGTCGCAATATTTTGAGGTTCATAGCAACACTTACTACATGACTGTCAGCATCACTATGAGGTTATTTCGAAACTTTCACTCCATTACTGTTAGCATCATTTTGAGTTCATTAGCAATTCTTACTACATCACTGTCGCATCATTTTGAGATCATTAGCAATTCTTCCGACATCACTGTCGCATTATTTTGAGGTCCGTAGCAACTGTTACTACATGACTTTCAGCATCACTTTGAGGTTATTCGAAACACTTACTACATTACTGTCAGCATCACTTAGTTGATTAGCAACTATCACTCCATTACTGTTAGCATCATTTTGAGTTCATTAGCAATTCTTACGACATCACTGTTGCATCAGTTTGAGATCATTAACAATTCTTTTGACATCACTGTCGCATTACTTTGAGGTTCGAAGCAACTCTTACTAAATTACTGTCAGCATCACTTTGAGTTCATTAGCAACTATCACTACATTACTTTTAGCATCATTTTGAGGTTAGAAGCAACTCTTCCGACATGACTGTCAGCGTCACTTTGAGGTTGTTCGAAACACTTACTACATTACTGTAAGCATCACTGAGTTGATTAGCAACTATCACTACATTACTTTTAGCATCATTTTGAGTTTATTAGCAACTATCACTACATTATTGTTAGCTTCATTTTGAGTTTATTAGCAATTCATAGACATCACTGTAGCATTAAATTGAGGTTAGTAGCAACTCTTACTACATGACTGTCAGCATCACTTTGAGGTTGTTTGAAACACTTACAACATTACTGTAAGCATCACTGAGTTTATTAGCAACTATCACTACATTACTTTTAGCATCATTTTGAGTTTAATAGCAACTATCACTACATTATTGTTAGCTTCATTTTGAGTTTATTAGCAATTCATAGACATCACTGTAGCATTAAATTGAGGTTAGTAGCAACTCTTACTACATGACTGTCAGCATCACTTTGAGGTTGTTTGAAACACTTACTACATTACTGTAAGCATCACTGAGTTTATTAGCAACTATCACTACATTACTGTTAGCATCATTTTGAGGTTAGAAGCAACTGTTACTACATGACTGACAGCATCACTTTTAGGTTGTTCGAAACACTTACTACATTACTGTAAGCATCACTGAGTTAATTAGCAACTATCACTACATTACTGTTAGCATCATTTTGAGTTCATTAGCAATTCTTCCGACATCACTGTCGCATTATTTTGAGGTTTGTAGCAACTCTTAGTACATGACTGACAGCATCACTTTGAGGTTGTTCGAAACATTTACGACATTACTGTAAGCATCACTGACTTGATTAGCAACTATCACTACATTACTGTCGCATTATTTTGAGGTTCGTAGCAACTCTTACTACATGACTGTCAGCATCACTTTGAGGTTATTCAAAAGTTTCACTCCATTAGTGTTAGCATCATCTTGAGTTCATTAGCAATTCTTCCGACATCACTGTCGCATTATTTTGAGGTTTGTAGCAACTCTTAGTACATGACTGACAGCATCACTTTGAGGTTGTTCGAAACATTTACTACATTACTGTAAGCAGCACTGACTAGATTAGCAACTATCACTACATTACTGTCGCATTATTTTGAGGTTCGTAGCAACACTTACTACATGACTGTCAGCATCACTTTGAGGTTATTCGAAAGTTTCACTCCATTACTGTTAGCATCATCTTTAGTTCATTAGCAATTCTTCTGACATCACTGTCGCAATATTTTGAGGTTCGTAGCAACTTTTACTACATTACTGTCGCATTATTTTGATGTTCGTAGCAACTCTTAGTACATGACTGTCAGCATCACTTTGAGGTTATTCGAAAGTTTCACTCCATTACTGTTAGCATCATCTTGAGTTCATTAGCAATTCTTCCGACATCACTGTCGCAATATTTTGAGGTTCGTAGCAACTTTTACTACATTACTGTCACATTATTTTGATGTTCGTAGCAACTCTTAGTACATGACTGTCAGCATCACTTTGAGGTTATTCGAAACGTTCACTCCATTACTGTTAGCATCATTTTGAGATCATTACCAATTCTTCTGACATCACTGTTGCATCATTTTGAGATCTTTAGCAATTCTTCTGACATCACTGTCGCATTATTTTGAGGTTCGTAGCAACTGTTACTACATGACTGTCAGCATCACTTTGAGGTTATTCGAAACACTTACTACATTACTGTAAGCATCACTGAGTTGATTAGCAACTATCACTACATTACTGTTAGCATCATTTTGACTTCATTAGCAATTCTTCCGACATCACTGTCGCAATATTTTGAGGTTCGTAGCAACTCTTACTACATTATTGTTGCATTATTTTAAGCTTCATAGTAACTCTTACTACATTACTGTTAGCATCACTTTGAGTTTATTAGCAACTATCACTACATAACTGTTAGCATCATTTTGAGTTGTTGAGCAATTCTCACGACATCACTGTAGCATGAAATTGAGTTCATTAGCAACTCTTCCTAAATGACTTTCAGCATCACTTTGAGGTTGTTCGAAACTCTTACTACATTACTGTAAGCATCACTGAGTTTCTTAGCAACTATCACTACATTACTGTTAGCATCATTTTGAGGTTAGAAGCAACTGTTACTACATGACTGACAGCATCACTTTTAGGTTATTCGAAACGTTCACTCCATTAGTGTTAGCATCATTTTGAGATCATTACCAATTCTTCTGACATCACTGTTGCATCATTTTGAGATCTTTAGCAATGCTTCCGACATCACTGTCGCATTATTTTGAGGTTCTTAGCAACTCTTACTCCATGACTGCTAGCATCATTTTGAGGTTATTCAAAACACTTACTACATTACTGTAAGCTTCACTGACTTGATTAGCAACTATCACTACATTACTTTTAGCATCATTTTGAGGTTAGAAGCAACTGTTACTACATGACTGACAGCATCACTTTTAGGTTGTTCGAAACACTTACTACATTACTGTAAGCATCACTGAGTTAATTAGCAACTATCACTACATTACTTTTAGCATCATTTTGAGTTCATTAGCAATTCTTCCGACATCACTGTCGCATTATTTTGAGGTTTGTAGCAACTCTTAGTACATGACTGACAGCATCACTTTGAGGTTGTTCGAAACATTTACTACATTACTGTAAGCAGCACTGACTAGATTAGCAACTATCACTACATTACTGTCGCATTATTTTGAGGTTCGTAGCAACACTTCCTACATGACTGTCAGCATCACTTTGAGGTTATTCGAAAGTTTCACTCCATTACTGTTAGCATCATCTTTAGTTCATTAGCAATTCTTCTGACATCACTGTCGCAATATTTTGAGGTTCGTAGCAACTTTTACTACATTACTGTCGCATTATTTTGATGTTCGTAGCAACTCTTAGTACATGACTGTCAGCATCACTTTGAGGTTATTCGAAAGTTTCACTCCATTACTGTTAGCATCATCTTGAGTTCATTAGCAATTCTTCCGACATCACTGTCGCAATATTTTGAGGTTCGTAGCAACTTTTACTACATTACTGTCACATTATTTTGATGTTCGTAGCAACTCTTAGTACATGACTGTCAGCATCACTTTGAGGTTATTCGAAACGTTCACTCCATTACTGTTAGCATCATTTTGAGATCATTACCAATTCTTCTGACATCACTGTTGCATCATTTTGAGATCTTTAGCAATTCTTCCGACATCACTGTCGCATTATTTTGAGGTTTTTTAGCAACTCTTACTACATGACTGTCAGCATCACTTTGAGGTTATTCGAAACACTTACTACATTACTGTAAGCATCACTGAGTTGATTAGCAACTATCACTACATTACTGTTAGCATCATTTTGACTTCATTAGCAATTCTTCCGACATCACTGTCGCAATATTTTGAGTTTCGTAGCAACTCTTACTACATTATTGTTGCATTATTTTAAGCTTCATAGTAACTCTTCCTACATTACTGTTAGCATCACTTTGAGTTTATTAGCAACTATCACTACATAACTGTTAGCATCATTTTGAGTTGTTGAGCAATTCTTACGACATCACTGTAGCATGAAATTGAGTTCATTAGCAACTCTTCCTAAATGACTTTCAGCATCACTTTGAGGTTGTTCGAAACTCTTACTACATTACTGTAAGCATCACTGAGTTTCTTAGCAACTATCACTACATTACTGTTAGCATCATTTTGAGGTTAGAAGCAACTGTGACTACATGACTGACAGCATCACTTTTAGGTTATTCGAAACGTTCACTCCATTACTGTTAGCATCATTTTGAGATCATTACCAATTCTTCTGACATCACTGTTGCATCATTTTGAGATCTTTAGCAATGCTTCCGACATCACTGTCGCATTATTTTGAGGTTCTTAGCAACTCTTACTCCATGACTGCTAGCATCATTTTGAGGTTATTCGAAACACTTACTACATTACTGTAAGCTTCACTGACTTGATTAGCAACTATCACTACATTACTTTTAGCATCATTTTGAGGTTAGAAGCAACTGTTACTACATGACTGACAGCATCACTTTTAGGTTGTTCGAAACACTTACTACATTACTGTAAGCATCCCTGAGTTAATTAGCAACTATCACTACATTACTTTTAGCATCATTTTGAGTTCATTAGCAATTCTTCCGACATCACTGTCGCATTATTTTGAGGTTTGTAGCAACTCTTAGTACATGACTGACAGCATCACTTTGAGGTTGTTCGAAACATTTACTACATTACTGTAAGCAGCACTGACTAGATTAGCAACTATCACTACATTACTGTCGCATTATTTTGAGGTTCGTAGCAACACTTACTACATGACTGTCAGCATCACTTTGAGGTTATTCGAAAGTTTCACTCCATTACTGTTAGCATCATCTTTAGTTCATTAGCAATTCTTCTGACATCACTGTCGCAATATTTTGAGGTTCGTAGCAACTTTTACTACATTACTGTCGCATTATTTTGATGTTCGTAGCAACTCTTAGTACATGACTGTCAGCATCACTTTGAGGTTATTCGAAAGTTTCACTCCATTACTGTTAGCATCATCTTGAGTTCATTAGCAATTCTTCCGACATCACTGTCGCAATATTTTGAGGTTCGTAGCAACTTTTACTACATTACTGTCACATTATTTTGATGTTCGTAGCAACTCTTAGTACATGACTGTCAGCATCACTTTGAGGTTATTCGAAACGTTCACTCCATTACTGTTAGCATCATTTTGAGATCATTACCAATTCTTCTGACATCACTGTTGCATCATTTTGAGATCTTTAGCAATTCTTCCGACATCACTGTCGCATTATTTTGAGGTTTTTTAGCAACTCTTACTACATGACTATCAGCATCACTTTGAGGTTATTCGAAACACTTACTACATTACTGTAAGCATCACTGAGTTGATTAGCAACTATCACTACATTACTGTTAGCATCATTTTGACTTCATTAGCAATTCTTCCGACATCACTGTCGCAATATTTTGAGTTTCGTAGCAACTCTTACTACATTATTGTTGCATTATTTTAAGCTTCATAGTAACTCTTCCTACATTACTGTTAGCATCACTTTGAGTTTATTAGCAACTATCACTACATAACTGTTAGCATCATTTTGAGTTGTTGAGCAATTCTTACGACATCACTGTAGCATGAAATTGAGTTCATTAGCAACTCTTCCTAAATGACTTTCAGCATCACTTTGAGGTTGTTCGAAACTCTTACTACATTACTGGAAGCATCACTGAGTTTCTTAGCAACTATCACTCCATTACTGTTAGCATCATTTTGAGATCATTACCAACTCTTCTGACGTCACTGTTGCATCATTTTGAGATCTTTAGCAATTCTTCCGACATCACTGTCGCATTATTTTGAGGTTCGTAGCAACTGTTACTACATGACTGTCAGCATCACTTTGAGGTTATTCGAAACACTTACTACATTACTGTAAGCATCACTGAGTTGATTCGCAACTATCACTACATTACTGTTAGCATCATTTTGACTTCATTAGCAATTCTTCCGACATCACTGTCGCAATATTTTGAGGTTCGTAGCAACTCTTACTACATTATTGTTGCATTATTTTAAGCTTCATAGTAACTCTTACTACATTACTGTTAGCATCACTTTGAGTTTATTAGCAACTATCACTACATAACTGTTAGCATCATTTTGAGTTGTTGAGCAATTCTCACGACATCACTGTAGCATGAACTTGAGTTCATTAGCAACTCTTCCTAAATGACTTTCAGCATCACTTTGAGGCCGTTCGAAACGTTCACTCCATTACTGTTAGCATCATTTTGATTTCATTGGCAATTCTTACTAAATCACTGTCGCATCATTTTGAGATCATTAGCATTTCTTCTGACATCACTGTCACATTATTTTGAGGTTCGTAGCAACTCTTACGACATTATTGTTGCATTTTTTTAAGGTTCGTAGCAACTCTTACTACATTACTGTAAGCACCACTGAGTTGATTAGCAACTATCACTACATAACTGTTAGCATCATTTTGAGTTCATTAGCAATTCTTCCGACATCACTGTCGCAATATTTTGAGGTTCGTAGAAATTGTTACTACATTACTGTCAGCATCACTGAGTTTCTTAGCAACTATCACTACATTACTGTAAGCATCATTTTGAGGTCATTAGCAATTCTTCCGACATCATTGTCGCAATATTTTGAGGTTCGTAGCAACTTTTACTACATTACTGTCGCATTATTTTGAGGTTCGTAGAAACTATCACTACATTACTGTTAGAATCATTTTAAGTTGTTGAGCAATTCTCACGACATCACTGTAGCATTAAATTGAGTTCATTAGCAACTCTTACTAAATGACTGTCAGCATCACTTTGATGTTGTTCGAAACTCTTACTACATGACTGTAAGCATCACTGAGTTTCTTAGCAACTATCACAACATTACTGTTAGCATCATCTTGAGTTCATTCGCAATTCTTCCGTCATCACTGTCGCAATATTTTGAGGTTCGTAGCAACTTTTCCTACATTACTGTCGCATTATTTTGAGGTTCGTAGCAACTCTTACTACATGACTTTCAGCATCACTTTGAGGTTATTCGAAAGTTTCACTCCATTACTGTTAGCATCATCTTGAGTTCATTAGCAATTCTTCCGACATCACTGTCACATTATTTTGAGGTTCGTAGCAACTCTTACTAAATTATTGTTGCATTATTTTAAGGTTCCTAGCAACTCTTACTACATTACTGTCAGAATCACTTTGAGTTTATTAGCAACTATCACGACATTACTGTTAGCATCATTTTGAATTAATGAGCAATTCTCACGACATCAATGTAGCATTGAATTGAGTTCATTAGCAATTCTTCCGACATCACTGTCGCAATATTTTGAGTTTCGTGGCAACTTTTACTACATTACTGTAGCATTATTTTGAGGTCCGTAGCAACTCTTAATACATGACTGTCAGCATCACTTTGAGGTTATTCGAAACGTTCACTCCATTACTGTTAGCATCATTTTGAGATCATTAGAAATTCTTACTACATCACTGTCGCATCATTTTGAGATCATTAGCAATTCTTCCGACATCACTGTCGCAATATTTTGAGGTTCGTCACAACTCTTACTACATTACTGTCAGCATCACTTTGAGTTTATTAGCAACTATCACTACATTACTGTTAGCATCATTTTGAGTTTTTGAGCAATTGTCATGACATCACTGTAGCATTGAATTGAGTTCATTAGCAACTCTTACTAAATGACTGTCAGCATCACTTTGAGGTTATTCGAAAGTTTCACTCCATTACTGTGAGCATCATTTTGAGTTCATTAGCAATTCTTACTACATCACTGTCGCATCATTTTGAGATCATTAGCAATTCTTCCGACATCACTGTCGCATTATTTTGAGGTTCGTAGCAACTCTTAGTACAAGACTGTCAGCATCACTTTGAGGTTATTCGAAACGTTCACTCCATTACTGTTAGCATCATTTTGAGTTCATGAGCAATTCTTTCTAAATCACTGTCGCATCATTTTGAGATCTTTAGCAATTCTTCTGACATCACTGTCGCATTATTTTGAGGTTCGTAGCAACTCTTCCTACGTGACCGTCAGCATCACTTTGAGGTTGTTTGAAACACTTACTACATTACTGTAAGCATCACTGAGTTGATGAGCAACTATCACTACATTACTGTTAGCATCATTTTAAGTTCATTAGCAATTCTTCCGACATCACTGTCGCAATATTTTGAGGTTCGTATTAACTCTTACTACATTATTGTTGCATTATTTTAAGGACTGTAGCAACTCTTACTACATTACTGTCAGCATCACTTTGAGTTTTTTAGCAACTATCACTACATAACTGTTAGCATCATTTTGAGTTGTTGAGCAATTCTCACGACATCACTGTAGCATTAAATTGAGTTCATTAGCAACTCTTCCTAAATGACCTACAGCATCACTTTGAGGTTGTTCGAAACTCTTTCTACATTACTTGAAGAATCACTGAGTTTCTTAGCAACTATCACTACATTACTGTTAGCATCATCTTGAGTTCATTTGCAATACTTCCGACATCCCTGTCGCAATATTTTGAGGTTCGTAGCAACTTTTACTACATTACTGTCGCATTATTTTGAGGTTTGTAGCAACACTTACAACATGACTGTCAGCATCACTTTGCGGTTATTCGAAAGTTTCACTCCATTACTGTTAGCATAATCTTGAGTTCATTAGCAATTCTTCTGACATCACTGTCGCAATATTTTGAGGTTCGTAGCAACTTTTACTACATTACTGTCGCATTATTTTGAGATCCGTAGCAACTCTTAGTACATGACTGTCAGCATCACTTTGAGGTTATTCGAAACGTTCACTCCATTACTTTTCGCATCATTTTGAGATCATTACCAATTCTTCTGACATCACTGTCGCATCATTTTGAGATCTTTCGCAATTCTTCCGACATTACTGTCGCATTATTTTGAGGTTCGAAGCAACTCTTACTACATGACTGTCAGCATCACTTTGAGGTTATTCGAAAGTTTCACTCCATTACTGTTAGCTTCATTTTGAGTTCAACACTTTCTACATTACTGTAAGCATCACTGAGTTGATTAGCAACTATCACTAAATTACTGTTAGCATCATTTTGAGATCATTAGCAATTCTTCCGACATCACTGTCGCAATATTTTGAGGTTCGTAGCGACTTTTACAACATTACTGTCGCATTATATTGAGGTCCGTAGCAACTCTTACTGCATGACTGTCAGCATCACTTTGAGTTTATAAGCAACTATCACTACATTACTGTTGGCATCATTTTGAGTTTATTAGCAATTCTTACAACATCACTGTCAGCATCATTTTTAATTTACTCGCAACTCAAACCACATGACTGTCAGCATCACTTTGAGGTTTTTCGAAACGTTCACTCCATTACTGTTAGCATTATTTCGAGATCATTACCAATTCTTCTGACATTACTGTCGCATTATTTTGAGGTTCGTAGCAACTCTTACTACATGACTGACAGCATCACTTTGAGGTTGTTCGAAACACTTACTACATTCCTGTAAGCATCACTGACTTGATTAGCAACTACCACTACATTACTTTTAGCATCATTTTAAGTTCATTAGCAATTCTTCCGACATCACTGTCGCAATATTTTGAGGTTCGTAGCAACTTTTACTGCATGACTGTCACCATCACTTTGAGGTTATTAGCAACTATCACTACATTACTGTTAGCATCATTTTGAGTTTATGAGCAATTCTCACGACATCACTGTAGCACTGAATTGAGTTCATTAGCAACTCTTACTAAATGACTGTCAGCATCACTTTGAAGTTGTTCGAAACACTTACTCCATGACTGTCAGCATCACTTTGGAGTTGTTCGAAACTCTTCCTACATTACTGTAAGCATCACTGAGTTGATTAGCAACTATCACTACATGACTGTCAGCATCACTTTGAGGTTATTCGAAAGTTTCACTCCATTACTGTTAGCTTCATTTTGAGTTCATTAGCAATTCTTACTACATCACTGTCGCATCATTTTGAGATCATTAGCAATTCTTCCGACATCACTGTCGCAATATTTTGAGGTTCGTCGCAACTCTTACTACATTACTGTTGCATTATTTCAAGGTTCGTAGCAACTCTTACTACATGACTGTAAGCATCACTTTGAGTTTATTAGCAACTATCACTACATTACTGTTGGCATCATTTTGAGTTTTTGAGCAATTGTCATGACATCAATGTAGCATTAAATTGAGTTCATTAGCAACTCTTACTAAATGACTGTCAGCATCACTTTGAGGTTATTCGAAAGTTTCACTCCATTACTGTTAGCATCATTTTGAGTTCATTAGCAATTCTTCCGACATCACTGTCGCAATATTTTGAGCTTCGTAGCAACTTTTACTACATTACTGTCGCATTATTTTGAGGTTCGGAGCAACTTTTACTCCATCACAGTCGCAATATTTTGAGGTTCGTAGCAACTTTTACTACATTACTGTCGCATTATTTTGAGGTTCGTAGCAACTCTTAGTACATGACTGTCAGCATCACTTTGAGGTTATTCGAAACGTTCACTCCATTACTGTTAGCATCATTTTGAGATCATTACCAATTCTTCTGACATCACTGTTGCATCATTTTGAGATCTTGATCAATTCTTCCGACATCACTGTCGCATTATTTTGAGGTTCGTAGCAACTCTTACTACATGACTGCTTGCATCACTTTGAGGTTGTTTGAAACACTTATTACATTACTCTAAGCATCACTGACAGGATTAGCAACTATCACTACATTACAGTTAGCATCATTTTAAGTTCATTAGCAATTCTTACTACATTACTGTCGCATTATTTTGAGGTTCGTTGCAACATTTACTACATTACTGTCACATTATTTTGAGGTTCGTAGCAACTCTTAGTACATGACTGTCAGCATCACTTTGAGGTTATTCGAAACACTTACTACATTACTGTAAGCATCACTGAGTTGATTAGCAACTATCACTAAATTACTGTTAGCATCATTTTGAGTTCATTAGCAATTCTTCCGACATCATTGTCGCAATATTTTGAGGTTTGTAGCAACTTTTACATTACTGTCGCATCATTTTGAGGTTTGTAGCAACTCTTACTACATGACTGTCAGCATCACTTTGAGGTTATTCGAAAGTTTCACTCCATTACTGTTAGCTTCATTTTGAGTTCATTAGCAATTCTTACTACATCACTGTCGCATCATTTTGAGATCATTAGCAATTCTTCCGACATCACTGTCGCAATATTTTGAGGTTCGTCGCAACTCTTACTACATTACTGTTGCATTATTTTAAGGTTCGTAGCAACTCTTACTACATGACTGTCAGCATCACTTTGAGTTTATGAGCAACTATCACTACATTACTGTTGGCATCATTTTGAGTTTATGAGCAATTCTTAGAACATCACTGTCAGCATCATTTTTAATTTACTCGCAACTCAAACCACATGACTGTCAGCATCACTTTGAGGTTATTCGAAACGTTCACTCCATTACTGTTAGCATCATTTTGAGTTCATGAGCAATTCTTTCTAAATCACTGTCGCATCATTTTGAGATCTTTAGCAATTCTTCTGACATCACTGTCGCATTATTTTGAGGTTCGTAGCAACTCTTCCTACGTGACCGTCAGCATCACTTTGAGGTTGTTTGAAACACTTACTACATTACTGTAAGCATCACTGAGTTGATGAGCAACTATCACTACATTACTGTTAGCATCATTTTAAGTTCATTAGCAATTCTTCCGACATCACTGTCGCAATATTTTGAGGTTCGTATTAACTCTTACTACATTATTGTTGCATTATTTTAAGGACTGTAGCAACTCTTACTACATTACTGTCAGCATCACTTTGAGTTTTTTAGCAACTATCACTACATAACTGTTAGCATCATTTTGAGTTGTTGAGCAATTCTCACGACATCACTGTAGCATTAAATTGAGTTCATTAGCAACTCTTCCTAAATGACCTACAGCATCACTTTGAGGTTGTTCGAAACTCTTTCTACATTACTTGAAGAATCACTGAGTTTCTTAGCAACTATCACTACATTACTGTTAGCATCATCTTGAGTTCATTTGCAATACTTCCGACATCCCTGTCGCAATATTTTGAGGTTCGTAGCAACTTTTACTACATTACTGTCGCATTATTTTGAGGTTTGTAGCAACACTTACAACATGACTGTCAGCATCACTTTGCGGTTATTCGAAAGTTTCACTCCATTACTGTTAGCATAATCTTGAGTTCATTAGCAATTCTTCTGACATCACTGTCGCAATATTTTGAGGTTCGTAGCAACTTTTACTACATTACTGTCGCATTATTTTGAGATCCGTAGCAACTCTTAGTACATGACTGTCAGCATCACTTTGAGGTTATTCGAAACGTTCACTCCATTACTTTTCGCATCATTTTGAGATCATTACCAATTCTTCTGACATCACTGTCGCATCATTTTGAGATCTTTCGCAATTCTTCCGACATTACTGTCGCATTATTTTGAGGTTCGAAGCAACTCTTACTACATGACTGTCAGCATCACTTTGAGGTTATTCGAAAGTTTCACTCCATTACTGTTAGCTTCATTTTGAGTTCAACACTTTCTACATTACTGTAAGCATCACTGAGTTGATTAGCAACTATCACTACATGACTGTCAGCATCACTTTGAGGTTATTCGAAAGTTTCACTCCATTACTGTTAGCTTCATTTTGAGTTCATTAGCAATTCTTACTACATCACTGTCGCATCATTTTGAGATCATTAGCAATTCTTCCGACATCACTGTCGCAATATTTTGAGGTTCGTCGCAACTCTTACTACATTACTGTTGCATTATTTCAAGGTTCGTAGCAACTCTTACTACATGACTGTAAGCATCACTTTGAGTTTATTAGCAACTATCACTACATTACTGTTGGCATCATTTTGAGTTTTTGAGCAATTGTCATGACATCAATGTAGCATTAAATTGAGTTCATTAGCAACTCTTACTAAATGACTGTCAGCATCACTTTGAGGTTATTCGAAAGTTTCACTCCATTACTGTTAGCATCATTTTGAGTTCATTAGCAATTCTTCCGACATCACTGTCGCAATATTTTGAGCTTCGTAGCAACTTTTACTACATTACTGTCGCATTATTTTGAGGTTCGGAGCAACTTTTACTCCATCACAGTCGCAATATTTTGAGGTTCGTAGCAACTTTTACTACATTACTGTCGCATTATTTTGAGGTTCGTAGCAACTCTTAGTACATGACTGTCAGCATCACTTTGAGGTTATTCGAAACGTTCACTCCATTACTGTTAGCATCATTTTGAGATCATTACCAATTCTTCTGACATCACTGTTGCATCATTTTGAGATCTTTATCAATTCTTCCGACATCACTGTCGCATTATTTTGAGGTTCGTAGCAACTCTTACTACATGACTGCTTGCATCACTTTGAGGTTGTTTGAAACACTTATTACATTACTCTAAGCATCACTGACAGGATTAGCAACTATCACTACATTACAGTTAGCATCATTTTAAGTTCATTAGCAATTCTTACTACATTACTGTCGCATTATTTTGAGGTTCGTTGCAACATTTACTACATTACTGTCACATTATTTTGAGGTTCGTAGCAACTCTTAGTACATGACTGTCAGCATCACTTTGAGGTTATTCGAAACACTTACTACATTACTGTAAGCATCACTGAGTTGATTAGCAACTATCACTAAATTACTGTTAGCATCATTTTGAGTTCATTAGCAATTCTTCCGACATCATTGTCGCAATATTTTGAGGTTTGTAGCAACTTTTACATTACTGTCGCATCATTTTGAGGTTTGTAGCAACTCTTACTACATGACTGTCAGCATCACTTTGAGGTTATTCGAAAGTTTCACTCCATTACTGTTAGCTTCATTTTGAGTTCATTAGCAATTCTTACTACATCACTGTCGCATCATTTTGAGATCATTAGCAATTCTTCCGACATCACTGTCGCAATATTTTGAGGTTCGTCGCAACTCTTACTACATTACTGTTGCATTATTTTAAGGTTCGTAGCAACTCTTACTACATGACTGTCAGCATCACTTTGAGTTTATGAGCAACTATCACTACATTACTGTTGGCATCATTTTGAGTTTATGAGCAATTCTTAGAACATCACTGTCAGCATCATTTTTAATTTACTCGCAACTCAAACCACATGACTGTCAGCATCACTTTGAGGTTTTTCGAAACGTTCACTCCATTGCTGTTAGCATTATTTCGAGATCATTACCAATTCTTCTGACATTACTGTCGCATTATTTTGAGGTTCGTAGCAATTCTTACTACATGACTGACAGCATCACTTTGAGGTCGTTCGAAACACTTACTACATTCCTGTAAGCATCACTGACTTGATTAGCAACTATCACTACATTACTTTTAGCATCATTTTAAGTTCATTAGCAATTCTTCCGACATCACTGTCGCAATATTTTGAGGTTCGTAGCAACTTTTACTGCATGACTGTCAGCATCACTTTGAGGTTATTCGAAAGTTTCACTTCATTACTGTTAGCATCATCTTGAGTTCATTAGCAATTCTTCCGACATCACAGTCGCAATATTTTGAGGTTCGTAGCAACTTTTACTACATCACAGTCGCAATATTTTGAGGTTCGTTGCAACTTTTACTACATTACTGTCGCATTATTTTGAGGTTCGTAGCAACTCTTAGTACATGACTGTCAGCATCACTTTGAGGTTATTCGAAACGTTCACTCCATTACTGTTAGCATCATTTTGAGATCATTACCAATTCTTCTGACATCACTGTTGCATCATTTTGAGATCTTTATCAATTCTTCCGACATCACTGTCGCGTTATTTTGAGGTTCGTAGCAACTCTTACTACATGACTGCTTGCATCACTTTGAGGTTGTTTGAAACACTTACTACATTACTCTAAGCATCACTGACAGGATTAGCAACTATCACTACATTACTGTTAGCATCATTTTAAGTGCATTAGCAATTCTTTCTACATTACTGTCGCATTATTTTGAGGTTCATAGCAACATTTACTACATTACTGTCACATTATTTTGAGGTTCGTAGCAACTCTTACTACATGACTGTCAGCATCACTTTGAGGTTATTCGAAACACTTACTACATTACTGTAAGCATCACTGAGTTGATTAGCAACTATCACTAAATTACTGTTAGCATCATTTTGAGTTCATGAGCAATTCTTTCTAAATCACTGTCGCAACATTTTGAGATCTTGAGCAATTCTTCTGACATCACTGTCGTATTATTTTAAGGTTCCTAGCAACTCTTCCTAAGGACTGTCACCATCACTTTGAGGTTATTAGCAACTATCACTACATTACTGTTAGCATCATTTTGAGTTTATGAGCAATTCTCACGACATCACTGTAGCATTGAATTGAGTTCATTAGCAACTCTTACTAAATGACTGTCAGCATCACTTTGAAGTTGTTCGAAACACTTACTCCATGACTGTCAGCATCACTTTGGAGTTGTTCGAAACTCTTCCTACATTACTGTAAGCATCACTGAGTTGATTAGCAACTATCACTACATGACTGTCAGCATCACTTTGAG
Organism: Aulostomus chinensis; assembly: GCF_037954235.1. Classification (NCBI taxonomy): domain Eukaryota; kingdom Metazoa; phylum Chordata; class Actinopteri; order Syngnathiformes; family Aulostomidae; genus Aulostomus; species Aulostomus chinensis. The sequence continues at coordinate 49,898,643 of NC_141320.1, read as the reverse complement.
GTTATTCGAAAGTTTCACTCCATTACTGTTAGCTTCATTTTGAGTTCATTAGCAATTCTTACTACATCACTGTCGCATCATTTTGAGATCATTAGCAATTCTTCCGACATCACTGTCGCAATATTTTGAGGTTCGTCGCAACTCTTACTACATTACTGTTGCATTATTTTAAGGTTCGTAGCAACTCTTACTACATGACTGTCAGCATCACTTTGAGTTTATTAGCAACTATCACTACATTACTGTTAGCATCATTTTGAGTTTTTGAGCAATTGTCATGACATCACTGTAGCATTAAATTGAGTTCATTAGCAACTCTTACTAAATGACTGTCAGCATCACTTTGAGGTTATTCGAAAGTTTCACTCCATTACTGTTAGCATCATTTTGAGTTCATGAGCAATTCTTCCGACATCACATTCGCAATATTTTGAGGTTCGTAGTGTCACGACCCGGCTCACAGATCGTGACATCGAAGGAGGGAAACGCGGAGTCAACGTCACACACAACTAATAATTTATTATTAACAATGCAAAATCAAAACAAGGAAAACCATAACGTACAGTGGAGTGTGGTTATCAGTAGTGTCAGTGGCGAGTGTGTGCATGAGTGTACAGGGGGTGTATGTGTGCGGTGTGATGGATGCAGAGAACTAAACAAGACATAACTCAAGAAACACAACCATCGCTCCGACGTGGGCCAGGAGGAGTGAGCGAGAGCCTGTCGGCCAGGTTGGCCGCCTGCTTTATAGCTGGGAGACGCCCGGGCCCAGGTGCTCCCAATTAGTCAGCAGCTCCGCCCCGTAAAGCTCCAACCTGGGAAGGGAAGGAAGTCACAAATGATGCCACGCCCCCATGCCCATGACCATGGGGACGTGACACCCCCCCCCCACAAAAACGGGGTCCCAAAAGGAACCCCGACAACAGAGCAAAAAACAAAAACAACTAAAGTGCGCGCCCACAAGCCAGCACGTGTGCCACTACAACTGAACACCAAGGAAAGAGAACAAATCCACCGACAGAAGGACCAAGAGAGACCCACATAACCAACCAGCCAGAAGATAACCACCACCGATTGTTCTGGAAGCTTGACAAATCCCGAACCAACAGCCTTCCCCAGCAACCGGTGCACCTGGGAAGCAAATTAAGAGGCAGGAGGAGGCCAGGAGAGAACAGCAAACAGAACACATGAAGACTCTGGAAAGAATCAGGGAACCCTGGACAACGCGTCTGCCACCACGTTATCCGACCCTTTCACATGCCGAATGTCCAAGCAGTACGACTGCAGGAAGAGGGACCACCTAATCAGGCGCTGGTTTGGACACTGCAGTGAATGAAGGAAAGTCAGGGGGTTATGATCTGTAAAAACAACCAGCGGAGTGCTGCCGCCTACATAAACATCAAAGTGCTTCAAGGCTAAAATCAGAGCTAGCGCCTCCTTCTCAATAACCGAGTAGTTCATTTGGCATGGAGTAAACTTTTTGGAAAAAAAACTGACAGGCCTCTCTACTCCCAGGTCATCAACCTGCATAAGCACAGCTCCTGCTCCGACGTGACTGGCGTCAACAGACAGCTGGAACGGTCGGTCCAGCCGTGGTGCCGCCAGGACTGGAGCCCTGCAAAGGAGTGTTTTAACCTGTTCAAATGCGTTGTGGCAGGCTGGCGTCCAGACATACTTGGCTTTCTCCTTAAGTAGGTCAGTGAGAGGTGCCACCACTGTGGAGAAATTCCTGCAGAAACTTCTATAATAACCCACAAGGCCAAGGAACCGCATCAGCTCCTTCTTTGACGTTGGAACTGAATATTTCGACACAGCCTCAACCTTCGCACCCACCGGACGCACCTCACCCTGCCCAACCACTCTGCCAAGGTAGGTCACAGTTGCCCTTGCAAACTCACACTTTGCAAGATTAACTGTGAGCCTAGCCTCTGCTAACCGGCTGAACAACTCACGGACGCGGCCCATGTGAGCTTCCCAGGTGTCAGAGAACACCACAACATCATCTAAATATACGGTGCATCCCTGCATATCACCCACCACACGGTTCATCAAACGTTGAAATGTAGCTGGAGCGTTCCGCAGCCCAAACGGCATTACCGTGTATGAGTATAAACCTGTTGGAGTGATAAACGCTGCAATCTCCCGTGCTCGCGGGGAAAGGGGAATTTGCCAATAACCCTTCAGGAGGTCAAACTTGCTGACAAACTTTGCCGCGCCAACCTGGTCAACACAGTCATCCATCCTAGGAAGGGGAAAGGAGTCCGGCTTAGTCACGGAGTTCACCTTTCTAAAATCAGAGCAAAAACGCAGGGTGTTATCTGACTTTGGTACGAGCAGGCATGGAGAGGACCAGCTAGATGAGCAAGGCTCTGCAATACTATTCTCCAGCATATACTTAACCTCGTGTTCAAGTCGATTGCGTTTTTCAAGGTTAACCCGATAAAACCTCTGCCGGATCGGTTTGGCATCCCCCACATCAATATCATGCTCGGCCAGGTGAGTGCGGCTAGGAGTGTCGCCAAACAAAGAAGGGAAACCCTGGATCAGCTGGGTTAGCTCTATCTGGCGTGACTTAGGCAAGTGTGCCAGCAGCCCCCCTAGGTTGCAGAGGGTCTCAGAATTTCTCAATCGGCTGTGCATTAGAGCTTCATCTATGACATCAGTCTCCGCGTTCCCCTCAACTAACGGCCCGGGAGGAGGCACCCCCGACACGGGACCAACCACGCAAACTGACCGCACCACTGGACCCAATCCTGCCACCACTGGGACCGCCCCAGAGTCACGCGCATGGTAGGGCTTCAACAGGTTGACATGGCACAGTTGGGTTGGCCTGCGGCGCTGCGGTGTTGAAATTATATAGTTCTGGTCAGAGATCTTCTTAAGCACCGTATGTGGGCCGGAGAATTTTGCCTGAAATGGAGAAGAAACCAAAGGAAGAAGGGCCAAAACCTGATCACCCGGGGTTAAGACGCGACGCTCTGTCAGACGATCATACAGACCCTTCATCTTACCCTGGGCCGAGGCCAACTTACTTCTTGCCAGCTCACCAGCAGCATACAGCCTGTGTCTGAACCCATTCACATAATCAAGCAAGTTCTCCGGCGGCTCAGAGTCCCTCCAGCCACTAGACACCGCAGCCAACGGGCCCCTCACCGTGTGCGAGAAAACCAGTTCGTTTGGACTGAACCCAGTACTTTCCTGCGTGGCCTCTCTCGCCGCCAGCATCAACCATGGCAGACCGTCCTCCCAGTCCCTACCCAGCTCTGTGCAATAGGCACGTAGGGCTGACTTCAGCGTCTGATGGAAGCGCTCCAAAGCCCCCTGACTTTGAGCATGGTAGGCAGAGCTCTGATTATGTTGTATTCGGAGCTGCTTTAAAACCTGAGAAAACAGGCGAGACGAGAAATTAGAACCCTGATCCGACTGCACAACCCTTGGGATACCAAACACGGAGATGAACTGGGAAAGGGCCCGAACAACAGCCCGGGTCGTAATTGTACGCAGAGGATAAGCGGCTGGGTAACGGGTACTCTGACACATGACCGTCAAAAGGTATGCTGCCCCCGACTTTGAGCGTGGCAGGGGGCCCACACAATCCACTAGTAGATGTTCAAAGGGCTGACTGATGGCTGGGATGGGACATAATGGCACTGGTTTTAAAACCTGATTTGGCTTATCAGTCAACTGACAGGTATGACAGGTCTTTACAAAAGCAGCCACATCCTTCTTCAACCGAGGCCAGAAGAAATGTCTCAGTAACCTGTCGTATGTTTTCCTTACCCCGGCGTGACCTGACTCGTCATGGGCTACCTTCAGCACCGACTGCCTGAGAGTCACCGGCACCACAATCTGCCACACAGGGTCGCCTGGTGAACTCCCATCATGCCGCATCCACTTCCTGACCAGCAGTGAATCCTCCAAGAAATACCCACACACACAGTCATCGCGCTCACTCGTGGGCCGGACCTTCTCAAATAAACCCGTCAAGGACAGGTCCCCCTGCTGCTGTGCCACCAAATCACTGCGCGTTACTGACCCTGGAAAATCAGCCAAAGGAATAGCGAACTTTTCAGAAATTTCTGCCCCATCCACCTGGCCACCAGTGCTAGCCTTGGCCATGGCTCGTGTCACCGCACAGGCGGAAAAGACATCTGGGAAGTCACGCTCCACATTATCAGGTGTTGACCTCAGCAGCGGCACGGACGCCACGACCGGTGGGGGAATGTCAGGCCACACCTGGGCGCCAACCAAATTGTTCCCCAGGACAACAGACACCCCTGGGATCGGCAATGCCGGTCGCACGGCCAATTCAGCAAAGCCCTGGAACAGGTCACACTCCAACCACACCTTGTGCAGTGGAACCCACAACACATTGAGGTCCATCCCCCTAACAGGTACAGAACAACCTGTATCCGTCTCCTCTGAGAGTGGCAGAACCCCAGCCTGAATGAATGAGTCAACCGCCCCCGTGTCTCTCAACACCCGCACTGAAGTTTTGTGGTCACTCTCTGACAGTGAAACAAAACCGTCACCAATGAATGGTTTGTAAGCTGCCAACTCAGGGGGGTAAGAACACGCCTCCCGCAGGGAAACATTGGGCATCGCTCTAGGTGCTGGTGAAACTGGCACAGCAAGGCCAGCCCCCTTCGGCTTACCCAACACAGCAGTCTTAGGTCTGCCATGAAGCACCGGACAGTCCTGCTTCCAATGTCCCTGTTTTCGGCAGTAATGGCAGGTTGTTTCTCTTTCACCGCCACTGCTCACACGCTTACCAGGGCCAGCAACCGGCAGAGTTTTATCTCGTTGACAAAAATAATTTGCACCACCGGCACCACCCCAATTACCTTGACCCCCCAGCGGGAACTCACCAAACCCGCACCTGTGGGTTAGCACATAATCATCCGCCAGAGCGGCAGCCTCTGCCGCAGTCTCTGCCTTCTGTTCACTGATATATGTCGCAACCCGCGTAGGAACAGAGTTTTTTAATTGCTCCAAGACCACCAGGTTACACAACCCGTCAAAGTCACTCACGTTGGAAGCGGAGCACCAGCGGTTAAAATGACACGTCAACTCACGTGCAAACTCCAAGTGACTTTGCTTAACCCCGCGCTTCCAAGATCTGAACCGCAGCCGGTAAGCCTCGGGAACCAGTTCGTAGGCTTTGAGGACTGCCGACTTCACCGATGCGTAACTACGGGAGTCCGCGTCACTCAGCGATGAATACGCCTCCTGGGCTCTTCCCGTTAACACACACTGCAGCATCAGCGTGCGCGCGGAATCGGGCCAGTTGCGCGCCTCAGCCACCCGCTCAAAAAGCGAAAAGAAAAGCTCCGGATCATGCTCCGAAAATTTTGGCAAAAGCCGCAGGTTGCTCAGCACGTCAAAATCATCCGGAGACTCGAAAAGGTAACCGGACGTCCTAGGGCTAGCCTCGGCGGCACGGAGCTTACCCTCGCCAACCAGCGCCAGTCTCACCCGCTCAACCTCCAGCCGGGCCTGCTCGCCCTGCTGGCGCAACCTCTCCTTTTCGAGCTTGAACTTCTCCTGTTCTAACTGCAGTAGGAGAAGTTCCTTCTGCTGCTCGTACGATAAACTCGACGCCGACGGGTTCAACGGCGACTCAACTTCCGGCAGAACACCCTTGTCCTGCAAACTCGCTCTTAACACGGCCTTCACTCGCTGTTTCTGGCCCCGATCATCAACTTCTACATTATAATGCTCAGCAATCCTACACAGCTGCTCCTTGGTGAACAAATCAAGCAAGTCCCCCGAGGGGCAAGCAAAAAAGTCGTCCACTGACGCCATCTTACTGCGAACCTAAGAACGAAGCGCACAAGTGAAGCCCCAACCGGTGCACTGACTGCCGCAGCGCAAGTGAGCAAGCGAACCCCACTAGCTCACTGCCTAGCCGTGTCTACCTACCTAACTCAACCCTGGTCTTCGTGCAGGTACAGGTGGCGGGTAATTACGCACAGTAAACCAGCGGACGAGTAGAGCAACCAGAAACTGGCGACCCACTCGGACCCACGGACGTGCTCCCGAGCATGAAGCTCTAACCACTTTCTCCGCAACACTAAAAGAAAACAACAACCAGGCGAAACCCAAAGGAGCAACGCCTCTTTACCTGGCAGGGGAACACTCGCTCTCCACAAAAGCGCACACAGCCAACACCAGGAGCATTCACTTACCTATAGCCGAGCCATCATGCCCGCGAACAGGACTCCGCGCCCTCCAACACGACGCGGCCACAGCTGGCACTGCGGCCACCGTAGCTCCAGCGACGTCACAAGTGAAACGCACCCGGAAGAGCGCCGAACACTGCCCGACCACCAGGCAGGACAGACGGACGAGCCACAACCAACAGAACTACAAGGATCCCGGACGAGCCCCCATATGTCACGACCCGGCTCACAGATCGTGACATCGAAGGAGGGAAACGCGGAGTCAACGTCACACACAACTAATAATTTATTATTAACAATGCAAAATCAAAACAAGGAAAACCATAACGTACAGTGGAGTGTGGTTATCAGTAGTGTCAGTGGCGAGTGTGTGCATGAGTGTACAGGGGGTGTATGTGTGCGGTGTGATGGATGCAGAGAACTAAACAAGACATAACTCAAGAAACACAACCATCGCTCCGACGTGGGCCAGGAGGAGTGAGCGAGAGCCTGTCGGCCAGGTTGGCCGCCTGCTTTATAGCTGGGAGACGCCCGGGCCCAGGTGCTCCCAATTAGTCAGCAGCTCCGCCCCGTAAAGCTCCAACCTGGGAAGGGAAGGAAGTCACAAATGATGCCACGCCCCCATGCCCATGACCATGGGGACGTGACAGTAGCAACTTTTACTACATTACTGTCGCATTATTTTGAGGTTCGTAGCAACACTTACTACATGACTGTCAGCATCACTTTGAGGTTATTCGAAAGTTTCACTCCATTACTGTTAGCATCATTTTGAGTTCATTAGCAATTCTTACTACATCACAGTCGCAATATTTTGAGGTTCGTAGCAACTTTTACTACATTACTGTTGCATTATTTTGAGGTTCGTAGCAACTCTTAGTACATGACTGTCAGCATCACTTTGAGGTTATTCGAAACGTTCACTCCATTACTGTTAGCATCATTTTGAGATCATTACCAATTCTTCTGACATCACTGTTGCATCATTTTGAGATCTTGATCAATTCTTCCGACATCACTGTCGCATTATTTTGAGGTTCGTAGCAACTCTTACTACATGACTGCTTGCATCACTTTGAGGTTGTTTGAAACACTTACTACATTACTCTAAGCATCACTGACATGATTAGCAACTATCACTACATTACTGTTAGCATCATTTTAAGTTCATTAGCAATTCTTACTACATTACTGTCGCATTATTTTGAGGTTCGTAGCAACATTTACTACATTACTGTCACATTATTTTGAGGTTCGTAGCAACTCTTACTACATGACTGTCACCATCACTTTGAGGTTATTCGAAACACTTACTACATTACTGGAAGCATCACTGAGTTGATTAGCAACTATCACTAAATTACTGTTAGCATCATTTTGAGTTCATTAGCAATTCTTCCGACATCACTGTCGCAATATTTTGAGGTTTGTAGCAACTTTTACATTACTGTCGCATCATTTTGAGGTTTGTAGCAACTCTTACTACATGACTGTCAGCATCACTTTGAGGTTATTCGATACTTTCACTCCATTACTGTGAGCATCATTTTGAGTTCATTAGCAATTCTTCTGACATCACTTTCACATTATTTTGAGGTTCGAAGCAACTCTTACGACATGACTGTCAGCATCACTTTGAGGTTGTTCGAAACACTACATTACTGTAAGCATAAACGAGTTGATTAGCAACTATCACTACATGACATTTAGCATCATTTTGAGTTCATTAGCAATTCTTACTGCATCACTGTAGCATTATTTTGAGGTTAGTAGCAACTCTTACTACACCACTGTCAGCATTACTTTGAGATTGTTCGATACACTTACTACATTACTCGAAGCATCACTGAGTTTATTAGCAACTATCACTACATTACTGTTAGCATTATTTTGCGTTCATTAGCAATTCCTACGACATCACTGTAGCATTATTTTGAGGTTAGTAGCAACTCTTACAACACGAATGTCAGCATCACTTTGAGGTTGTTCGAAATACTTACTACATTACTTTAAGCCTCACTGAGTTTATTAGCAACTCTCACCACATCACTGTAGCATCATTTTGAGATTCGTGGCAATTCTCACCACATCACTGTAGCATCATTTCTTAGGTAAGTAGCAACTCTCACCACATCACTGTCGCATCATTTCTCAGGCAAGTAGCAACTCTCATTACATCACTTTAGCATGATTCTGAAATTACTATCAACTCTAAGCACATGTCTGTCGCATAATTTCTTAGGTTTGTAGCAACTCTCATTACATCACTCTAGCATCATTTGGTCATTTGTAGCAACTCTCATTACATCACTGTCGCATCATTTCTTAGGTTTGTAACCACTCTCATTACATCACTTAAGCATCATTTGGACATTTGTAGCAACTCTCATTACATCATTGTCGCATCATTTTGAGGATATTCGCAACTCTCAAGACATCACTGTAGTATCATTTTGCAGTTCGTAGCAACTCTCACTACACCACTTTAGCATTATTTTGAAATTAGTATCAACTCTCACCACATCACTGTAGCATCACTTCTTAGGTTATTCGCAACTCTCATTACATCACTTTAGCATCATTTTGAGGATCGTAGCAACTCTCACGACATCACTTTAGCGTGATTTTGAAATTACTATCAACTCTCACCACATCACTGTAGCATCATTTTGAGGATCGTAGTCACTCTCACTACATCACTGTACTATCATTTCTGAGGTTAGTAGCAACTCCCATGACATCACTGCAGCATCATTTTGAGGTTTGTAGCAAGTCTCACGAAATTACTGGAAGTATCAGTTTGAGGTTCGTAGCAACTCTCACCACATCACTGTAGCATCATTTCTTAGGTAAGTAGCAACTCTCATGACATCACTTCAGCGTGATTTTGAAATTACTATCAACTCTCACGACATCACTGTAGAATCATTTCTTAGGTTTGTAGCAACTCTCATTACATCACTCTAGCATCATTTGGACATTTGTAGCAACTCTCATTACATCACTGTAGCATAATTTTGAGGATAGTCGCAACTCTCACGACATTCCTGGAGCATCATTTTGAGATTCCTAGCAACTCTCATTACATCACTGTAGCATCATTTTTAGGTTCGTATTAACTCTCACCACATCACTGGAGCATCATTTTGAGGTTCCTAGCAACTCTCACCACATCACTGTAGCATCATTTTGAGATTCGTAGCAACTCTCATTACATCACTGTTGCAACATTTTGAGGTTCGTAGCAACTCTCACCACATCACTGTAGCATCATTTCTTAGGTAAGTAGCAACTCTCATTACATCACTTTAGCATCATTTTGAGGATCGTAGCAACTCTCACTACATCACTGCAGCATCATTTTGAGATTCGTAGCAACTCTCATTACATCACTGTAGCATCATTTTGAGATTCGTAGCAACTCTCATTACATCACTGTAGCATTATTTCTTAGGTCAGTAGCAACTCTCAAGACATCACTGTAGCATCACTTCTTAGGTTTGTCGCAACTCTCATTACATCACTTTAGCATCATTTTGAGGATCGTCGCAACTCTCACGACATTACTGTAGCATCATTTTGAGGTTCATAGCTACTCTCACCACATCACTGTAGCATCATTTTCTAGGTAAGTAGCAACTCTCACCACATCACTTTAGCATCATTTCTTAGGTATGTAGCAACTCTCATGTAATCACTTTAGCGTGATTTTGAAATTACGATCAACTCTCACCACATCACTGTAGCATTAAATTGAGGTTAGTAGCAACTCTTACTACATGACTGTCAGCATCACTTTGAGGTTATTCGAAACTTTCACTCCTTTGCTGTTAGCATCATTTTGAGTTCATTAGCAATTCTGACTACATCAGTGTCGCGTCATTTTGAGATCATTAGCAATTCTTCCGACATCACTTTCGCATTATTTTGATGTTCGTAGCAACTCTTACTACATTATTTTTGCATTATTTAAAGGTTCGTAGCAACTCTCACTACATTACTGTTAGCATCATTTTGAGTTTATTAGCAATTCTTCCGACATCACTGTCGCAATATTTTGAGGTTCGTAGCAACTTTTAATACATTACTGTCGCATTATTTTGAGGTTCGTAGCAACTCTTACTACATTATTGTTGCATTATTTAAAGGTTCGGAGCAACTCTTACTACATTACTGTCAGCATCACTTTGAGTTTATTAGCAACTATCACTACATTACTGTTAGCATCATTTTGAGTTTTTTAGCAATTCTTACGACATCACTGTCGCATTTAATTGAGTTCATTAGCAACTCTTACTACATGACTGTTAGCATCATTTTGAGGTTAGTAGCAACTCTTACTACATGACTGTCAGCATCACTTTGAGGTTGTTTGAAACACTTACTACATTACTGTAAGCATCACTGAGTTTATTAGCAACTATCACTACGTTACTGTTAGCATCGTTTTGAGTTCAATAGCAATTCTTCCGACATGACTGTCGCATTATTTTGAGGTTCGTAGCAACACTTACTACATGACTGTCAGCATCACTTTTAATGTTATTCGAAACGTTCACTCCATTAATTTTTGCATCAATTTGAGTTCATTAGCAATTCTTACGACATCACTGTCGCATTATTTTGAGATCATTAGCAATTCTTCTGACATCACTGTCGCATTATTTTGAGGTTCGTAGCAACTCTTACTACATCACTGTGGCATTATTTTGAGGTTCGTAGCAACTCTTACTACATTACTGTTGCATTATTTTAAGGTTCGTAGCAACTTTTACTACATTACTGTCGCATTATTGTGAGGTTCATAGCAACTCTTACTACATTATTGATGCATTATTTAAAGGTTAGAAGCAACTCTTACGACATGTCTGAAACACTTACTACATGACTGTCAGCATCACTTTGAGGTTGTTCAAAACTCTTACTACATTACTGTAAGCATCACTGAGTCTATTAGCAACTATCACTACATTACTGTTAGCATCATTTTGAGTTCATTAGCAATTCTTCCGACATCACTGTCGCAATATTTTGAGGTTCGTAGCAACACTTACTAAATGATTGTCAGCATCACTTTGAGGATATTCGAAACTTTCACTCCATTGCTGTTAGCATCATTTTGAATTCATTAGCAATTCTTACTAAATCACTGTCGCATCATTTTGAGGTTCGTAGCAACTCTTAGTACATGACTGTCAGCATCACTTTGAGGTTATTCGAAACTTTCACTCCATTACTGTTAGCATCATTTTGAGTTCATTAGCAATTCTTCCGACATCACTGTCGCAATCTTTTGAGGTTCGTGGCAACTTTACTACATTACTGTCGCATTATTTTGGGGTTCGTAGCAACACTTACTAAATGACTGTCAGCATCACTTTGAGGTTATTTGAAACTTTCACTCCATTACTGTTAGCATCATTTGAGTTCATTAGCAATTCTTACTCCATCCATGTCGCATCATTTTGAGATCATTAGCAATTCTTCTGACATCACTGTCGCATTATTTTGAGGTTCGTAGCAACTCTTACTACATGACTGTAAGCATCACTTTGAGGTTGTTCGAAACGTTCACTCCATAACTGTTAGCATCATTTTGAGTTCATTAGCAATTCTTACTAAATCAGTGTCGCATCATTTTGAGACCTTTAGCAATTCTTCTCACATCACTGTCGCATTATTTTGAGGTTCGTAGCAACACTTACTACATGACTGTCAGCATCACTTTGAGGTTGTTCGAAACACTTACTACATTACTGTAAGCATCACTGATTTGTTTAGAAATTATCACTCCATTACTGTTAGCATCTTTTTGAGTTCATTCGGTATTCTTCCGACATCACTGTCGCAATATTTTGCGGTTCGTGGCAACTTTTACTACATTACTGTCGCATTATTTTGAGGTTCGTAGCAACACTTACTACATGATTGTCAGCATCACTTTGAGGTTATTCGAACCTTTCACTCAATTGCTGTTAGCATCATTTTGAGTTCATTAGCAATTCTTACTAAATCACTGTCGCATCATTTTGAGATCATTAGCAATTCTTCTGACATCACAGTCACATTATTTTTAGGTTCGTAGCAACTCTTACTACATTATTGTTGCATTTTTTAAGGTTAGTAGCAACCATGACTACATGACTGTCAGCATCACTTTGAGGTTGTTCGAAACTCTTACTATATTACTGTAAGCATCTCTGAGGTAATTCGCAACAATCACTGCATTACTGTTAGCATCATTTTGAGATCATTACCAATTCTTCCGACATCACTGTCGCAATATTTTGAGGTTCGTAGCAACTTTTACTACATTACTGTTCGCATTGTTTTGAGGTTTGTAGCAACACTTACTACATGACTGTCAGCATCACTTTGAGGTTCTTCGAAAGTTTCACTCCATTACTGTTAGCATCATTTTGAGTTCATTAGCAATTCTTACTACATCACTGTCGCATTATTTTGAGATTCGTAGCAACTCTTCCTACATGACTGTCAGCATCACTTTGAGGTTCTTCGAAAGTTTCACTCCATTACTGTTAGCATCATTTTGAGTTCATTAGCAATTCTTCTGACATCACTGTCGCATTATTTTGAGATTCGTAGCAACTTTTCCTACATGACTGTCACCATCACTTTGAGGTTATTCGAAAGTTTCACTCCATTACTGTTAGCATCATCTTGAGTTCATTAGCAATTCTTCCGACATCACTGTCACAATATTTTGAGGTTCGTAGCAACTTTTAATACATTACTGTCGCATTATTTTGAGGTTCGTAGCAACTGTTTGTTCATGACTGTCAGCATCAATTTGAGGTTATTCTAAACGTTCACTCCATTACTGTTAGCATCATTTTGAGTTCATTAGCAATTCTTACTAAATCACTGTTGCATCATCTTGAGTTCATGAGCAATTCTTCCGACATCACTGTCGCAATATTTTGAGGTTCGTAGCAACTTTTAAGACATTACTGTCGCATTATTTTGAGGTTCGTAGCAACTGTTTGTACATGACTGTCACCATCAATTTGAGGTTATTCTAAATGTTCACTCCATTACTGTTAGCATCATTTTGAGTTCATTAGCAATTCTTACTAAATCACTGTCGCATCATTTTGAGATCACTAGCAATTCTTCTGACATCACTGTCGCAATATTTTGAGGTTCGTAGCAACTTTTACTACATTACTGTCGCATTATTTTGAGGTTCGTAGCAACACTTACTACATGACTGTCAGTATCACTTTGAGGTTATTCGAAAGTTTCATTCCATTACTGTTAGCATAATTTTGAGTTCATGAGCAATTCTTACTAAATCACAGTCGCATCATTTTGAGATCATTAGCAATTCTTCTGACATCACTGTCACATTATTTTGAGGTCCGTAGCAACTCTTACTACATTACTGTTGCATCATTTTAAGGTTCCTAGCAACTCTTACTACATTACTGTCAGCATCACTTTGAGTTTATTAGCAACTATCACTACATTACTTTTAGCATCATTTTGAGTTCATGAGCAATTCTCACGACATCACTGTAGCATTGAATTGAGTTCATTAGCAATTCTTACTACATGACTGTCAGCATCACTTTGAGTTTATTAGCAACTATCACTACATTACTTTTAGCATCATTTTGAGATCATTAGCAATTCTTCTGACATCACTGTCACATTATTTTGAGGTCCGTAGCAACTCTTACTACATTACTGTTGCATCATTTTAAGGTTCCTAGCAACTCTTACTACATTACTGTCAGCATCACTTTGAGTTTATTAGCAACTATCACTACATTACTTTTAGCATCATTTTGAGTTCATGAGCAATTCTCACGACATCACTGTAGCATTGAATTGAGTTCATTAGCAATTCTTACTACATGACTGTCAGCATCACTTTGAGTTTATTAGCAACTATCACTACATTACTTTTAGCATCATTTTGAGTTCATGAGCAATTCTCACGACATCACTGTAGCATTGAATTGAGTTCATTTGCAACTCTTACTACATTACTGTCAGCATCACTTTGAGTTTATTAGCAACTATCACTACATTACTTTTAGCATCATTTTGAGTTCATGAGCAATTCTCACGACATCACTGTAGCATTGAATTGAGTTCATTTGCAACTCTTACTAAATGACTGTCAGCATCACTTTGAGGTTGTTCGAAACTCTTACTACATTACTGTAAGCATCACTGAGTTTCTTAGCAACTATCACTACATTACTGTTAGCATCATTTTGAGTTCATTAGCAATTCTTACTACATCACTGTCGCATCATTTTGAGATCATTAGCAATTCTTCCGACATCACTGTCGCATTATTTTGAGGTTCGTAGCAACTCTTAGTACAAGACTGTCAGCATCACTTTGAGTTTTTTAGTAACTATCACTACATTACTGTTAGCATCATTTTGAGTTGTTGAGCAATACTCACGACATCACTGTAGTATTAAATTCAGTTCATTAGCAACACTTACTAAATGACTGTCAGCATCACTTTGAGGTTGTTCGAAACTCTTACTACATTACTGTAAGCATCAATGAGTTTCTTAGCAACTATCACTACATTACTGTTAGCATCATCTTGAGTTCATTTGCAATTCTTCCGTCATCACTGTCACAATATTTTGAGGTTCGTAGCAACTTTTACTACATTACTGTTGCATTATATTGACGTTCATAGCAACTCTTACGACATGACTGTCAGCATCACTTTGAGGTAATTGGAAACGTTCAATCCATTACTGTTAGCATCATTTTGATTTCATGAGCAATTCTTACTAAATCACTGTCGCATCATTTTGAGATCTTTAGCAATTCTTCTGACATTACTGTCGCATTATATTAAGGTTTGTAGCAACCGTTACTACATGACTGTCAGCATCACTTTGAGGTTATTCGGAACACTTACTACATTTCTGTAAGCATCAATGACTTGATTAGCAACTATCACTACATTACTGTTAGCATCATTTTGAGTTCATTAGCAATTCTTCCGACATCACTGTCGCATTATTTTGAGGTTCGGAGCAACTCTTACTACATGACTGTTAGCATCACTTTGAGGTTATTTGAAACTTTCACTCCATTACTGTTAGCATCATTTGAGTTCATTAGCAATTCTTACTCCATCCATGTCGCATCATTTTGAGATCATTAGCAATTCTTCTGACATCACTGTCGCATTATTTTGAGGTTCGTAGCAACTCTTACTACATGACTGTCAGCATCACTTTGAGGTTGTTCGAAACACTTACTACATTACTGTAAGCATCACTGATTTGTTTAGAAATTATCACTCCATTACTGTTAGCATCTTTTTGAGTTCATTCGGTATTCTTCCGACATCACTGTCGCAATATTTTGCGGTTCGTGGCAACTTTTACTACATTACTGTCGCATTATTTTGAGGTTCGTAGCAACACTTACTACATGATTGTCAGCATCACTTTGAGGTTATTCGAACCTTTCACTCAATTGCTGTTAGCATCATTTTGAGTTCATTAGCAATTCTTACTAAATCACTGTCGCATCATTTTGAGATCATTAGCAATTCTTCTGACATCACAGTCACATTATTTTTAGGTTCGTAGCAACTCTTACTACATTATTGTTGCATTTTTTAAGGTTAGTAGCAACCATGACTACATGACTGTCAGCATCACTTTGAGGTTGTTCGAAACTCTTACTATATTACTGTAAGCATCTCTGAGGTAATTCGCAACAATCACTGCATTACTGTTAGCATCATTTTTAGATCATTACCAATTCTTCCGACATCACTGTCGCAATATTTTGAGGTTCGTAGCAACTTTTACTACATTACTGTTCGCATTGTTTTGAGGTTTGTAGCAACACTTACTACATGACTGTCAGCATCACTTTGAGGTTCTTCGAAAGTTTCACTCCATTACTGTTAGCATCATTTTGAGTTCATTAGCAATTCTTCTGACATCACTGTCGCATTATTTTGAGATTCGTAGCAACTCTTCCTACATGACTGTCAGCATCACTTTGAGGTTCTTCGAAAGTTTCACTCCATTACTGTTAGCATCATTTTGAGTTCATTAGCAATTCTTCTGACATCACTGTCGCATTATTTTGAGATTCGTAGCAACTTTTCCTACATGACTGTCACCATCACTTTGAGGTTATTCGAAAGTTTCACTCCATTACTGTTAGCATCATCTTGAGTTCATTAGCAATTCTTCCGACATCACTGTCACAATATTTTGAGGTTCGTAGCAACTTTTAATACATTACTGTCGCATTATTTTGAGGTTCGTAGCAACTGTTTGTACATGACTGTCAGCATCAATTTGAGGTTATTCTAAACGTTCACTCCATTACTGTTAGCATCATTTTGAGTTCATTAGCAATTCTTACTAAATCACTGTTGCATCATCTTGAGTTCATGAGCAATTCTTCCGACATCACTGTCGCAATATTTTGAGGTTCGTAGCAACTTTTAATACATTACTGTCGCATTATTTTGAGGTTCGTAGCAACTGTTTGTACATGACTGTCACCATCAATTTGAGGTTATTCTAAATGTTCACTCCATTACTGTTAGCATCATTTTGAGTTCATTAGCAATTCTTACTAAATCACTGTCGCATCATTTTGAGATCACTAGCAATTCTTCTGACATCACTGTTGCAATATTTTGAGGTTCGTAGCAACTTTTACTACATTACTGTCGCATTATTTTGAGGTTCGTAGCAACACTTACTACATGACTGTCAGTATCACTTTGAGGTTATTCGAAAGTTTCATTCCATTACTGTTAGCATAATTTTGAGTTCATGAGCAATTCTTACTAAATCACAGTCGCATCATTTTGAGATCATTAGCAATTCTTCTGACATCACTGTCACATTATTTTGAGGTCCGTAGCAACTCTTACTACATTACTGTTGCATCATTTTAAGGTTCCTAGCAACTCTTACGACATTACTGTCAGCATCACTTTGAGTTTATTAGCAACTATCACTACATTACTTTTAGCATCATTTTGAGTTCATGAGCAATTCTCACGACATCACTGTAGCATTGAATTGAGTTCATTTGCAACTCTTACTACATTACTGTCAGCATCACTTTGAGTTTATTAGCAACTATCACTACATTACTTTTAGCATCATTTTGAGTTCATGAGCAATTCTCACGACATCACTGTAGCATTGAATTGAGTTCATTAGCAACTCTTACTAAATGACTGTCAGCATCACTTTGAGGTTGTTCGAAACTCTTACTACATTACTGAAAGCATCATTTTGAGTTCATGAGCAATTCTCACGACATCACTGTAGCATTGAATTGAGTTCATTAGCAACTCTTACTAAATGACTGTCAGCATCACTTTGAGGTTGTTCGAAACTCTTACTACATTACTGAAAGCATCACTTAGTTTCTTAGCAACTATCACTCCATTCCTGTTAGCATCATTTTGAGTTCATTAGCAATTCTTACTACATCACTGTCGCATCATTTTGAGATCATTAGCAATTCTTCCGACATCACTGTCGCATTATTTTGAGGTTCGTAGCAACTCTTAGTACAAGACTGTCAGCATCACTTTGAGTTTTTTAGTAACTATCACTACATTACTGTTAGCATCATTTTGAGTTGTTGAGCAATACTCACGACATCACTGTAGTATTAAATTCAGTTCATTAGCAACACTTACTAAATGACTGTCAGCATCACTTTGAGGTTGTTGGAAACTCTTCCTACATTACTGTAAGCATCACTGAGTTTCTTAGCAACTATCACTACATTACTGTTAGCATCATCTTGAGTTCATTTGCAATTCTTCCGTCATCACTGTCACAATATTTTGAGGTTCGTAGCAACTTTTACTACATTACTGTTGCATTATATTGACGTTCATAGCAACTCTTACGACATGACTGTCAGCATCACTTTGAGGTAATTGGAAACGTTCAATCCATTACTGTTAGCATCATTTTGATTTCATGAGCAATTCTTACTAAATCACTGTCGCATCATTTTGAGATCTTTAGCAATTCTTCTGACATTACTGTCGCATTATATTAAGGTTTGTAGCAACCGTTACTACATGACTGTCAGCATCACTTTGAGGTTATTCGGAACACTTACTACATTACTGTAAGCATCACTGAGTTGATTAGCAACTATCACTCCATTACTGTAAGCATCAATGACTTGATTAGCAACTATCACTACATTACTGTTAGCATCATTTTGAGTTCATTAGCAATTCTTCCGACATCACTGTCGCAATATTTTGAGGTTCGTAGCAACTTTTACTACATTACTGTCGCATTATTTTGAGGTTCGTAGCAACACTTACTACATGACTGTCAGCATCACTTTGAGGTTATTCGAAACGTTCACTCCATTACTGTTAGCATCATTTTGAGATCATTACCAATTCTTCTGACATCACTGTCGCATCATTTTGAGATCTTTAGCAATTCTTCCGACATCACTGTCGCATTATTTTGAGGTTCGTAGCAACTCTTACTACATGACTGTCAGCATCACTTTGAGGTTGTTCGAAACACTTACTACATTACTGTAAGCATCACTGAGTTGATTAGCAACTACAACTACATTAGTGTTAGCATCATTTTAAGTTCATTAGCAATTCTTCCGACATCACTGTCGCAATATTTTGAGGTTCGTAGCAACTCTTACTACATGACTGTCAAAATCACTTTGAGGTTATTCGAAACGTTCACTCCATTACTGTTAGCATCATTTTGAGTTCATGAGCAATTCTTCCTAAATCACTGTCGCATCATTTTGAGATCTTTAGCACTTCTTCCGACATCACTGTCGCATTATTTTAAGGTTCGTAGCAACTCTTACTACATGACTGTCAGCATCACTTTGAGGTTGTTCGAAACACTTACTACATTACTGTAAGCATCACTGACTTGATTAGCAACTACCACTACATTATTGTTAGCATCATTTTAAGTTCATTAGCAATTCTTCCGACATCACTGTCGCAATATTTTGAGGTTCGTAGCAACTTGTACTACATTACTGTCGCATTATTTTGAGATTCGTAGCAACTCTAAGTACAAGACTTTCAGCATCACTTTGAGGTTATTAGAAACTTTCACTCCATTGCTGTTAGCATCATTTTGAGTTCATTAGCAATTCTTACGAAATCACTGTCGCATCATTTTGAGATCATTAGCAATTCTTTCGACAACACTGTCGCATTATTTTGAGGTTCGTAGCAACTCTTACTACATGACTGTCAACATCACTTTAGGTTATTCGAAACACTTACTACATTACTGTAAGCATCACTGAGTTGATTAGCAACTATCACTACATTACTGTTAGCATCATTTTGAGTTCATTCGCAATTCTTCCGACATCACTGTCGCAATATTTTGCGGTTCGTAGCAACTTTTTCTACATTACTGTTGCATTATTTTGAGGTTCGTAGCAACACTTACTACATGATTGTCAGCATCACTTTGAGGTTATTCGAAACTTTCACTCCATTGCTTTTAGCATCATTTTGAGTTCATTAGCAATTCTTACTAAATCACTGTCGCATCATTTTGAGATCATTAGCAGTTCTTCTGACATCACAGTCACATTATTTTTAGGTTCGTAGCAACTCTTACTACATTAGTGTTGCATTTTTTAAGGTTCGTAGCAACTCTTCCTAATGACTGTCACCATCACTTTGAGGTTATTCGAAACACTTACTACATTACTGTAAGCATCACTGAGTTGATTAGCAACTATCACTACATTACTGTTAGCATCATTTTAAGTTCATTAGCAATTCTTCCGACATCACTGTCGCAATATTTTGAGGTTCGTAGCGACTTTTACTACATTACTGTCACATTATATTGAGGTCCGTAGCAACTCTTACTACATGACTGTCAGCATCACTTTGAGGTTATTCGAAACACTTACTGCATTACTGTAAGCATCACTGAGTTGATTAGCAACTATCACTACATTACTGTTGGCATCATTTTGCGTTCATTAGCAATTCTTCCGACATCACTGTCGCATCATTTTGAGATCATTAGCAATTCTTCTGACATCACTGTCACAATATTTTGAGGTTCGTAGCAACTTTTACTACATTACTGTTGCATTATTTTAAGGTTCGTAGCAACTCTTACCACATTACTGTCAGCATGACTTTGAGTTTATTACCAACTATCACTCCATTACTGTTAGCATCATTTTGAGTTCATTAGCAATTCTTACTACATCACTGTCGCATCATTTTGAGATAATTAGCAATTCTTCCGACATCACTGTCGCATTATTTTGAGGTTCGTAGCAACTTTTACTACATTATTGTTGCATTATTTTAAAGTTCGGAGCAACTCTTACTACATTACTTTCAGCATCACTTTGAGTTTTTTAGCAACTATCACTACATTACTGTTAGCATCATTTTGAGTTTATGAGCAATTCTCACGACATCACTGTAGTAGTAAATATAGTTCATTCGCAACTCTTACTAATTGACTGTCAGCATCACTTTGAGGTTTTTCGAAACACTAACTACATTACTGTAAGCATCACTGACTTGATTAGCAACTACCACTACATTACTGTTAGCATCATCTTGAGTTCATTAGCATTTCTTCCGACATCACTGTCGCAATATTTTGAGGTTCGTAGCAACTCTTACTACATGACTGTCAGCATCACTTTGAGGTTATTCGAAACACTAACTTCATTACTGTAAGCATCACTGAGTTGACTAGCAAGTATCACTACATTACTGTTAGCATCATCTTGAGTTCATTAGCAATTCTTCGGACATCACTGTCGCAATATTTTGAGGTTCGTAGCAACTTTTACTACATTACTGTCGCATTATTTTGAGGTTCGTAGCAACACTTACGACATGACTGTCAGCATCACTTTGAGGTTATTCGAAACTTTCACTACATTTCTGTTCGCATCATTTTGAGTTCATTAGCAATTTTTACAACATCATTGTAGCATTATTTTGACGTTATTAGCAACTCTTCCTCCATTACTGTCGCATCATTTTGAGATCATGAGCAATTCTTCCAACATCACTGTAGCATTATTTTGAGGTTTTGAGGTACCTTTGTTTGTAACCGATCTGCTGACCAGCGAGACGCCACCACGCACGGCTGTCGGCTCTGTAAAGGAGGGAGAGGAAGTGGAAAGGACGGAGAAGGGTCGGACCAGGTCTACTGCTAGGTGACCACTCACTATCGTCTGCCACACTGCCCCTCACGGTGGGGAGTGTAGCGCCATCCTGCCACAGTACATTTGTTTCATTCTTTTGCTCTTGCACTTTCATTAAAATGGACTTGACTTGAGAATGTTTTGTTTCAAAATATAGAAGAATTCCCAGATTTATAGGTAGCATGAGTATGAAGTTGCACTTGCACCCGGTGGGAAAATGTCCTCTGCATTTGACTGTAACTATGTAGGAGCAGTGGTAGCAGTGTCAGCCTGGGGGCTTGGTCAAGATCAATGACAGGAGTAGCAGACAGGTAATATCCATAGCATGCTTGTTGTTTGAGAGGAGTAAGGGTACACTGTTGGTCTCTCACCTGATGCGCTGTCATCAGCACAAATGATCTGTTCCTAAACATCAAAATCTACCATCCCCCTGATTGTTTTTTACAACTGGAGTACTGGTTAACACTTTAGAAAGCCTTCATTCAGAGCTGTGAAGAACCCTGAACCTGATATCCCAGACAAAGTGGGCCACTAACTGGCCAGATGAAGCTATGCTAGGCTGCTGTATTCTGAAGAGCTAAAGTAGCAGCTTCTGAGAGGGATGCTAACCTGGATGTGTTCATCTCCTACTTTAATATCAGCCCCCAACTTGGAGCTCTGACAGCCTCCAGCTTGTTGTTCCTGTTTCTGCTTCAGTCAACAGGGAACTCCAACCTGCAGTAGAATCTTCAACAACAATGGAATAGAAAAGTGAGGAAGAAAAACTAGAATAAACTTACAAAGCTGAGAAATGTTCATGAAGAAGAAAGGCACACGTTATGATTGAGGCCAGAAACTAAAACTCCACACCAAATGTACTTTGACTTGTAGGATAATGAACTTGAATGTGTTGAAACAGCAGATCAATGAATCCACTACCACACAACAAGATGATGATCCACTACCACAAGATGGCGTCACAGATCCTGACACTCTAAGCAGGAAACACAGAGCAAAACATTACAACAAAGCTCCTGTTGTTCCCTCCAGGAAAAACTGTGGCTCTGATGAGAAAAGGATCCCAGCCTCTTCTGAGGATCCATGGCCGCACCATTGGGTAGAAGGACGATGGGGTCGGCACCAGGAGGAACGCTGGTGTCTCCGATGCAGGGAAGATGGAGCAGTGAAGAGACCACATTGTGGCGTCCTAAAGAGGACATTTGGTGGAGACTGAGACAGCAAACATCCCGCCCCCTTCATCAGAAGAACCACAGCACCAGAAGAAAGAATCCTGGCAGTGACGACAGGGAGGATCAGGGTGACCTCCTCACCACCACCTTTGAACCTTCAAATGAACTTTAAAAAGCTTTAGAGTGGAGAAGGATTTTAAACATTTTATTGTTTTTTCCTTTCATTCTCATTTGTGCGATTGTCTGATTTATTAGAAATAAACACTGTCTGCTGGGTTTACATTGACTGTGATTCTCTTTTTGCATGCAAGTTGAAAGTTCTGCCAATAAAAACCACAAGTATTTGAAGACCAAAGGAAGAACCCCCAAAGTCAGGACCCTGAGATCAAAGTGAGCGCTCTGATCTCAGAGGTCTGGGATATTTCCCATCCCATGGCCCTTCAAATAAGAGCCCTGTGTCTCTGTCTCAAAGTTTTCAACCGTATTTGTTTGTTAA
Organism: Aulostomus chinensis; assembly: GCF_037954235.1. Taxonomy (NCBI): domain Eukaryota; kingdom Metazoa; phylum Chordata; class Actinopteri; order Syngnathiformes; family Aulostomidae; genus Aulostomus; species Aulostomus chinensis. Next base: position 49,875,580 of record NC_141320.1, on the reverse strand, counting down.
ATTAAAACCAGACGACCACTGTGGTCCTTTTTACACGGTAAGTAAAGCACAGATGCCCTGGTGGACCTGTTGGCACCCTGGACTTTGAATCCAGTGACCTGAGTCCAAGTCTCAGTTCCAGCAGGTTTCCTGCAGCCTTCAGCAGAGCTGCCATGTTTCTCTGTAGAGAACTAAGTGATGCTCTCAGCAGGTTGAGGGCACCACCAACAAGTGAGGTATGAACCTCTGACTTCCTTCTTGTCAAACAGGAAACTCCTAATACCTCATTTGAGTAAAGTACCTCATATTCCTGACATCCAAGTAGTAGTGAAGTGGAGGAAGAAGGGAGGAGATCTCCAACAGGATCCTTCTTTCCTCTGTCCTCCTTGATCTCATGGATCACCACAGTCAAGGGGAGACCCAAGCTCCCGGATGGATCTGGCACTCAGGAACTGCTGAGTTTTCCAGTGGACTTTGTTCCATCCATGGTTCAGGAACAGGACTCCTCCTGGTTAACCTGGTATCTTTCCACCCAACTGTGGGTTCTTGGAGAATTTTTCATGTCATGTCAAGAAATCAGGCTGGTGGGTTTTTCAATGAGAGAAATTCTGGTAACTTAATTAAGTGGCATGTTTGTTGAAGCAGTAATTAACTGATAAATTAAGGAAGGCCTGGCCAGTCTTTGCTCCCAGGTCATACGATGGAGTTAGAAAGTCCTGAATAAATCTGGAGTTCCATGATTTCCTTGTGGTTCATGATCCTTTTGCCAATGTAGTCTGGAACAAGAGCAAGATGAACCTCCAAATATCAACAGTTTGTATTGCAGGTGATGTCAAGTGGTATTTAGAGGAACCTCCTCCTTGTGTTTGGTTCCATGGTGGAAGGGTGAGCCCTCTGGACTCTGGATCCAGTGATCAGAGTTCAAGTCTCAGAAGGACCTTCCTGTCTGGAATGTGTCCCATGTAACAAACTGATCAAGAGATGTTACGTGGTTCAAATGTTCTGGTTCATTTCTTACTGGCATGAACTCAGACTGTGTGTTTAATGTTAACAATAAATGTAACAACTAAGGAGCCAGTAGCTCCTGTGGAAAAAAATTCTACTTTGTCAGTGAATGAATTCATTTGATATTGAAGTCTGCAACTTTCAGTGTCTGTCAGGATGGCCGAGCGGTCTAAGGTGCTGCGTTCAGGTTGCAGTCTCTCCTGGAGGCGTGGGTTCGAATCCCACTTCTGACAAAGGACATTTTCTCCACATTCCTATGCATCCACAATGGTAAATTCCAAACCCAGTTGAAGCTGCTCTCCACTGATGGGAGTGAGTGGTTGAACTGGCAGCAGAGGATGCAAAGGAGCTTCCCTGTGACGGTCCAACATCGCCTGGTTTCCTCCAACATGGAGCAGCCACCAAACTCTAACTTCAATGTTGGATCAAAGTCTGCTGAAGGAATGTGTTTTCTTTCAATTCACATTTTGTCCATTAACTTCATAATCAGAGTCGCCATCTCATCACATGACTAAAGTCTGGGTTCTGTATTGGTGGTAAAACATCCTTCCATGCCCCTCACTAGTTTGCACACAGAAAAGCATATTTTACTGGTTTCAGATCTCTTAGCTTGTTCTCTCTCTTAAACCAGCTGAGGCAGCTTTCATTGTGTGATTCATTTTAAAATATAAAGATGGAACAGAGCCATTGGAATCAGATGTCAGGACATTTGAAGGAATGTCAATCTCCTGTTGAAATGTTGCAGTGTGCAGCTGAGGCTCTCTGGCAGTGGCACCAGGAGCCACAATGGCAGAACCTGGACCCTCCTGGAGGAGAACCACAGGTGAGGGCCTTCTTGGCTCCAGATTGATGGAAATCAAGTGTCTGAGGCTGTTAGCAGCCATTAAGTTGATCTGGTTGGCACTGGTATTTGTTCTTGCTGCAGCTCAGGAGTGATTCAGGAGAAGAGTTTCAGAACAGCCCAGGTTGGGGACTGGAATTTTAAAATGTCCCCTGGAACCAAACAACCTTGGAGGGTAAAACCTCCAATCATAGCCACTCAGATGCAGCAGCAGAAGAAGCTGACATCCACCCTGACAGTCAGAGCATCAAGTCAAGAAAACATCACCATCTTGTAGTTCCAAACCTCCACCTGTCAGATTCAGCTACTTCTGATTGTGGTACTTTAAACTTGAACACAATGGAATTTGGACAAGGAGTTTCCTTCCAGTCCAAACATCATCGTCCAGCCTCCAACCAGAGGTCCATCAGTTATCATGGAGCCACAGGTGGAGTCTGGATTCTTTTCTGGAATGAGACGGCAATGAGAGTCCTGCCAAGTGACATCACTGACATGAATGAATGACTTCAGTCACGTGACCGGATGACTTCAGTCATGTGACTGGATGACTTCAGTCACGTGACTGGATGACTTCAGTCACGTGACTGGATGACTTCTGTCACGTGACTGGATGACTTCAGTCACGTGACTGGATGACAGTGGAGATGCCAATGTAGAGGTTGGGGAAATCGTCTCTGAGAATCCAGCTTGAACCCACAGCCTCCTTGTTTTCCAAAAACCCAAACAGCGACCATCAGTCTCCCTCCAATCCTGTACTTTGGTAAACAACAAAAACAGAGTAAAAGTCTCTGGCAACATATTTGTTTCCTGTAGGGTTTCTTCATGTATGTGTGGTGTACCTGCTTTCCCAGAGGACTGCCATCTTTGTTCTGTGGGCTGACATGTTTTAGTGTCAGCACAGGTCATAGCGCTGAGACTGAACTCTCATTCTCCTCCAAGTATTATTTCCACCTCACACTCCTGCAGATATTCAAGTGAACAGGGAACACAAATTTATGCTCAACTTCTCCTGTGTATTCATCCACAGTCACTAAACAACAACCAAACCAAACAAAAGGGGGTTTGCTAGCATGGCAATCAGCTGTAGTTCACCATCTTATCCAGGTCACATGACTCAGGAGTAGCGTGGCCGTCTGGCAACCAAAGGGTGGCTGGTTTGATCCTCACTTTCTCCAGTGACCATGTCAAAGTGTCCTTGAGTGAGAGACTGAACCCCTAAATACTTCTGATGAGTAGGTTGGCTCCTTGCATGGCAGCCTTCAGCATCAGTGTGTGAGTGTGTGTGAATGAGAGGACATTGTTCAGCTCCTTGAGTGCTGCTGAGGTAGAAAGGCTCTGTACAAACTGAGTCCTTTTACCATTTCTTTCCTGCTTCTAGCAGCGCTGTTGTCACTTCCTGTGACCGTGGAGGGAAGGAGTCCCCCTTCAGAATCAGTTTGATATCATTATGTTACTTCCTCTTCAACATGCCTTTAGCAGACCAACTCACTGACTAGCTCAGTGAGGTAGTGTGGCCGAGCGGTCTAAGGCGCTGGATTTAAGCTCCAGTCTCTGAGGAGGCGTGGGTTCAAATCCCACCACTGCCATCATGTCCCAGGTCACTGGAGAGGTGTGGCAGGTCTCTCACAGTCTCTCCTCTCTCTTCCACTGAGGTCTTCAAACCTGTGACCAAAAGAAGAACCCTCCTCTGAGTCCACAGACCTGAGCATTGCTGCTCTGACTACCAGGTTACCTCCTGGTGATCAGAGTGAAGTCATGGTGAGGTGGTCAGTTGTTCCTTTGTTTTTTGACAGAGGCTTCATTGTGAATTAAATAATTTTAATTCTTTACTTGAAGTTTCACGCTGTTTCGATTGAAAAAGGCGAGTTCCTGGAGAAGATCTTCCAGGGGTCCAGGTTCAAGCGGTACCCCAGCTGGCACCAGGTGCTGACCCAGGTCCTGCATGGGAGATACTGTCAGTTCTGTTCTGCCCTGCTCACAACCACAGGCTGGTGTTGAGGCCTGCAGCAACCAGGGCCCCAGTCACCAAGAGTATAAAGGCTGGTCATTGTGGCAGTGGGAGGAGTCAAAATGAAGACAGACCAATGTGAGCAGGACGCTCCTGGAGAAGTCAGAAGAACTTGACCATGTTTCCAAGAGGCAGGGTTCACCCTGGACAGGTCAGAATTCCTGATGATGTCATCAGGGCTTTGACAGTAGCTAGAATTCTGTCTTTGATCTCAGGAGGACATGAAAGAAACACAATTGAGGAAAGTAGAGGAGAACATTCAGCTTCATTAGAAACACTTGAACTGTTGAACAGTAGAATTTGTTAGAAACAGTTTACAACACTGAGTGACAGGATTGAAGAGGGAAGAGTTTTCTACTTTAAATTGAATTCTAACTTTAAACTGTGGATGAACATTTTTAGTAGTTCATATTCTAACATACAGAGGAAGTCATGACATTCCCTTTTTAAAAAAAGAAAAAACATGTGAAGCTCCTCCCCCCAGCTCCAGATGGACAGACAGACATGAGAGTGGCCAGGAAGCAAAGAAGTGTTGTGCTCCTCTCCAGTGCTCTGGTGTTCATTTTTTCTCATTTTGAAATTCAACAGCTTCTATCATTGATTGACAGGAAATGTTGATGACACACTGGGATTTTTGTTCTCCTGCTGTCACTGTCAAGTGCAGCTTAACATGAGAGACAGCAGGATCATTCATGTGTTCATGTTTCCAGCAGACAAGGAGGAAACCTGGGAGGACTTCAGTGACTTTGATCAGTGGTTCTCACTTCATCTTCTCAGTATAAAGTTCAAAGCGAGCTGGCCAGGAGTTGAACCTAGAATCTTCTGATCCGTAGTCAGACGCGTTATCCATTGCACCACCAGCCCTGTGAAGAAGCGGCTGTGTTCATGTGTCCTTGCTGTTACAGAAAATCCAAACAAGGTGGTGGCATTTTCAGGGGACACAATGGTGCAGTGGTCAGCACTGTGGCCTCCCAGCAAGAAGGTTCAGCTCTCCTCCTATTTGGTTGCTAGGAACCTGAATCAGGCCTCAGTGGAGCGGTGCTGCTGAGGCTGAGTGAGGCTGAGTGAGGGACTGAGCAGGAGCCAGCAGGTCCAAGCAGGTTCAGGCAAACTCCCCTCGGTCCACCAACATCAAAGCAGAGGAACTGAGTTCATCTAACAAAATGATTCATATCATCTCCTCTTGGAATGTTCTGGAACTACAAGTACACTTAAAATGGCTGACTTATGACAACAGAAGGAACTTTGAAGTAGATTTGATTCATTTAAGTCAGTGACAGTCATTTTTTCAAGAATTTAGTTCAGGTAACTTGATTGTTTTACTAAGATGAGCTTTAATGTTATACCATTGAAAAAAGACCTTCATGTATTTATGATGACATCACCAATAGGAGCCTTCAGTCTGTCAGGGGGTAGAGTTCAGTCACCACCAATGACATCAGAGTCAGAGTTTAGAGATCAAAGACAGACATTAAAGTCTCACATTAAAGTCTCTCTTATTAAAAAAATTAAAGTGTCATATCTTTGAAAATATACTGCAATACATGAAATATTATATTTACATGAATGGTAACCTCGTTCTTATATTCTTTAATATACTGCAATAGTAATGGACCCTCTATGACACTGTAGTGATGAATCTATCAAGGAGTAAAAATGATTATAATCTGAGAATTTTGAAGTCAAGTTTGAGATCAGTTTGATCCTCTCTCTCCCTCCCCCCTCTCTCTCCCTCCCTCCCGCCCTCTCTCCCTGTCTCCCCCCTCTCTCCCTCTCTCTCTGTCTCCCCCCTCTCTCCGTCTACCCCCCCTCTCCCTCTCTCTCTCTCTGTCTCCCCCCCTCCCTCTATCTCCCCCCCCCTCTCTCTCTCAGGAGCTTTTAAAGGAAAATTTTAATAAAACAGAACAGGAGACTGAAGAGTGATCACTCAAACCCACAGGCTGAATGGGACATCTCTTAAAAACATTGAACCACTGAGTAAAACCATAGAAGCGCTCCTGTCTAGTTGGTGCTAACAAGTTAGCTGTTGAGTGAGTCCAGCTGTGCTGTCTAGGAATCCTGGTCAAAAGCCTCCACTCATCAAACAGCTGGTGTGTTGGTGGATCTGTGGATCCTGCTGGAAGAAGCAGGGTGGAGCTCTGAATGGTTCCTGTCTCAAAGAGCTTCTCTGTGCAGCTCCCATCAGCTCCTAAAAACAGGAAACCAGCAGATTCACTGTTGAACGGTGGCATTAAAATGTCTCAAAAGCTGTCCTGTCCACCATTTGTTGGTGCAAAGACATTTAAAAACACCAGTTGAACATTTTCCAAAGTTGCTCTCACCTTCTTTCAAACACCTGGAATGATTTCCTCCAAACCAAAAGAAACTGGTGAAAAAAACAACAACAAAAACTCCTGGAGAATCAAACTCCAGCCTCTGCTCCAACTGGACTTGGGACTTCAAATGACCCCCATTAAAAGCCTGCCTGCATCCCCATTCACTGACTGTTGTGCTGTGGGTCTCCTGGACAAACATGGCAGGATCCTCTTGATCTCCAGGAGAATAAAAGAGGGAACCCTAGAAAACAAGTCAGCGTGAAAGAGGAGCAGATTTTAAAACTCCTCATCATTTCCACCTCCAGGAGTGAAGCCTCCCGGGACCCAAGAGGCTCCAGCTGGCAGAGCTCTCACTGGTTTCTCCACCACCTCGCTAACCTGAGCTGGAGCATCTGAGAACCAAACAGTGACCCCCTTCACTCCAGAGCTGACTCCACAAACTCTGAGCCCCCACTTTACCCACAGCCAGCAGGCCTCCTCAACACTGCATGACACACGACGACTAAATTTAACACTTCTCATCCAGAGATCTGTCACAGGTGTGTAATGTGGAGGGTCAGTCTGTCCGTCCACATTCAGATCATTAACGCAGCGACTCCTAAGCACCAGTAGAGCCTGGTCATCGTCCCTGGGTGGGCTCGAACCACCAGCCTCTCGGTTAACAGCCGAGCGCGCTGACCGATTGCGCCACAGAGACTCTGAGTCTCCTGCTTTTCATGAAGAGTTTTCAGGCTAAATTCAGTGTGTGAGGTCCACACTGCACATTTGAGGGACCATGAAGGACAGAGGAGAGTCTGACTGTCATGGTGAAAGCCTTCAGCACTAGAACTGAAACAGCCCCACCATCTTAACCCCCCCAGACCAAACAGGCTTCATCAGAAACAGACCCCCCTCCTAGAACATCCAGAGATCATCAGTCTGATTAATAGAACATGACAAACAATCAAGAACATGTTATTGTTTGATCAGAAGCTGAAACAATGTTTCTATGTTTGTCTGTTCTGGTCTGAATGAAAGAGGAGGTTTTCTTGGTCATGTGACGTGGATGAGAGTTCAACTAGAACTTCCTGATTCAACAGGATTTTAGTTTGTAGGGATTTTGTCAAAGCCACCAACCAAACCTCTGAGTGGTGCAGATGTCTGCTGCCTCCTCAGAGCAGACTGGAGCTCAGCCTCACTCACCTGTGGGAGCCCCAGCAGAGCCACCGTGTGATGGAGTTTCAGTTTAGGATCCAAGGTCCTGGATTGAATTGGTGTTTTGTGTTTTTAGGCCTCCTGGCACCATCAATGGTAGAGCAGAGTGGTGCAGAGGAAGCGTGCTGGACCCAGAACCCAGAGGTCGATGGATCGAAACCATCCTCTGCTAGAAGAAGAAAAATAAAATGAACCAGTGTCTTTAGAAATGTGTGTCTGTTAAAAAGAGGTTCATAAGGATTTTGTCTTCCTCCACAATCACCAACCATTGTGAGAGTTAACAACAGTCCACTTTCTGACTGAAGCAAAAGTAGACTTCAAAAGGTTTTTCTGATTCAACATAGCAGCTAAATTTCCATTTCCATTTCCTGAACAGGACAGGTTAAAAAAAAGGGAATGACATGACTTCCTCTGTATGTTAGAATATGAACGACTAAAAATGTTCATGCCCAGTTTAAAGTTAGAATTAAACTGAAAATACAAAACTCTTCCCTCTTCAATCCTGTCACTCAGTGTTGTAAACTGTTTCAAACAAATTCTACTGTTCAACAGTTCAAGTGTTTCTAATGAAGCTGAATGTTCTCCTCTACTTTCCTCAATTGGGTTTCTTTCATGTCCTCCTGAGATCAAAGACAGAATTCTAGGTACAAATAAAAACACTACCAAAGCCTCCTGATGACATCATCATCAATTCTGTCTTTGATCTGTGTCTGTCCAGCCTGTCCTGAGTGGATCCAACAGTTTCCCATGGGTGACTCTGTCGTGGTCTCTCTCCTGCTGTCTCCAACTCTCAGAGTGCTTCTACTGGTTTCTCCCCATCGTCCCTGTTGCTAGGCAGAGCACTGGTGAGGACTGAGGCCAGTGATGTCATCACCTCCAGCTGAGACCTGCCAGGTGGTCCTGCTTCATTCAACTCTGCTGCCTCTGCCACTGCCCTGACTGGTGAGGCTGACAGCAGGTTCTCTCTCATCTAAACTCTCTGTTTACAATGGAGGCTGAAATCCTTGTGATTGGTGGTTCAATCATCAGGTCTGTTGAACTCCCAGGTGCCATCACCTGCTGTCTTCCTGGTGCCAAAGTTGTGGACATTATTGAACGTCTCCAGGACTCATCGACCTCCACCCCTCCTGCAGGTTCTCCCTGTCTCTGTGGTGGTTCTCTCTGGTACTCCAGCTTCCTCCCACAGTCCAAAGACATCAAGAGGGTAGTGGTTACCTGGACACTCTAAATGACTGTGAGTGTGAATGGTTGTCTGTCTGTGTGTGTTGGTCCTGGGATGGACTGGTGACCCATCAAGGGTGAACCCAGGGCTGGACTGGCCATCTGGCCGATGCACATCTTTGGGCCGGCCCATAACTGTCATAATTTTTTTTTCAAAAGTGTATAGTTTTTAATCGACCGTAACGGTATCGGAGACGCGAAACGCGGCCCATTGGTTGATTTTCTTGAAGGACATTGGGCTCGTCCAATGAAATCTCTCAGCTCTCTCTCTTTCTCTTAGTCAAGCCATGCTGTTGCAATGGAAGTGGAGGAGTCAGATCAGTCAGTTGGAGACTATTTTAGTCGCCCTTCTTCCACACAGAGGACTGATTTTTTAAAGTTTCATCCTCAACAAGATTCCATAAACCCTGTTGTCCAGAGGCTCTTCGTTAGAACGGACGGCACGACGTGGAAATGGCTGACTTATTGTGGTCAACGTCATGCTTTGTTTTGTTTTGTTTGCCCTGCTTTTAGCAAGCCCAGTGATCCAAGTGTCTTCATTAGAGGCCTGACAGACTGGAGGCATGTGCACCAAAGAGTAGAGGAGCATGAGAGAGGCATGGCACAGAGGCAGTGTGCTGAGGCCTATTTTTGAAACTGCTCCAGAGCAAGACTGGCCACCTCCTTGAGGGAAGACAGCTGACAGGACACCGTGAGCAGGTGAAGAAGCAGGGCTGGACTGGGACCAAAAAATGGCCCTGGCATTTTTCATCCCTGGCAGCCCTCCATGGTTATTTACACGATATGTGTAAGCACACGCCATACCAGAGGATGTATGCGCACATTTTGAAGTTTCAAAAATTAAAATAAAGTGCAGTATTCTACATGGAAGACAGTAACCATGTTAAAAGAGTGATACTCTTTCACTACTCAGAGACCTTCTTCTTCCACTACACGTTCCAACACCTGACGTCTCTTCTTCCCAGTCCAGCCCTGGAAGAACGCGTCGAGTTTTGGAAATTCGGCTGCTTTTCTTCTCGGGAGTGTCTCTTTTTCGGCTCCTCCTTTCTCCTTCCTCTTACTGGGCAACATTCTTCATGGCTTCTGACTGCAAGGCGGCCGCTGAGTGGTGGCACTACAACTGGATGGGTCTGTTTCTCATTTTAACACAAAAACAAACTAACCGCTGTTTCTGCATGTTTACCAGAAATATACTGTATATTTTGAAATGCCTGCTCACACCGGCCCATCCGGCTACATCCACCAAACTTTACACACATAACATAATATAATAATATAATATAATAACCCTGAACACAAGCCCCAAAGCAGTAGTTGTTTTGTTTTTCTCCATAAAGGAGGTGCACAGTCATGACTACGATATCTCTGGCAACAAACATGGAAGGGGCTTTGGGGTCTTGTGTTTCAGCTCTGTAAGTTCTGGATGGCTGAAAATGTCAGAATCAGTCCTCTCACTGACATCAACCATTGGTGTGACTTTTGGTGGCTTCAGCTCAAATGAAACCAGGGAAGGGGGGCCAGACTTTGAGGAGCCCCTTAGGGTTAGTGGATGCCCCGGGACCGTGCTTGGGCCCCTTAGCACCTAGATGGCTGAAATTCCCAGCACATGCTACTCTGGGGCATCACACTATGTGTGTAAAGTTTGGTGGATGTAGCCCAAGTAGAAACACCAGAACCCAGATTTGATCCTCAATTCTGCTCCAAAAGGCTCTCGGAGTGCAGAAGTCCCAGACCCTGATTTTGCCCAGTTTCACAAGGGGATAGTTTTTTCTCTTTGAACCTAGGAAGTTGAAATTTTAGTGTGTTGTTCTGTTCTCGAAGGATCACATCTGTGCTGGTTTGACCCCCCTCAGTCCTTTCTGCTGTCCGTAAAGGGCGTGGCAAAGTCCAGTAAAGTCTTTAAATGAAGCATCATAACTGGTCAAAGTTGCTCCAAATGAGATGAGATTTCTGGGAGGAGTTCACACCTCTGCCAGAAACCAATATTTAAAATTTTGAAGCCCCACCTCCTTCCTGAAGCCACTTCCTGTTTGGGAGGGGGTTCTAGAATTATTCCACCAGATTAGGATTTCATAAAGTTTCAGGTCTGTATCCACTGTAGAGGCCAATGAGAACAAAAGAGCAACAGGGTCAAAGGTCAACAGGCCTCGTGTCTCAGCCAGGCCTCAAAGGGTTAAGTGAGCCTTTTGGAGCTCCTTTGAAAAAAGGCCTGACACCAATCTTGTTCAGGACCAACATGAAGAAGGATCTTTGGAACATTTTCACATCTTTAAGACCGCCTTGACTCCTTTTTATAGCAGGAGTCACTGAACAGCACAAAGCTGCTATTGCAGCCATCAGGCCTCATTTCTGATCAGTTATTATTGTTGAAACAAAGCTGAATATCAATTATTGATTTTTATTGTCATCATTGTGAACACCTGATGAGAGAAACACAATAAAAACATTTGAAAAGGAAGGATCAGAGTGTTGTTGTACTGCAATACTACAGTACAGCATCAGAGACACTCAGTTATTGATTGCCTGAATGATTGATTTCCCCAGAAGAGGAACAGCTTTGTTGGAGCAGTAAAAATACACACATCAGAACGACAAAGTTACATTGGAAAAGAAACTACATGACATTACCAGCACAATATCTGAAGAACAGTTAGGATCAATTTAACTGGTCAGATAGTTAGGACTTCTTTAATGATATCCTTGATGAACCCAGACATCAGAGTGGTTTGTTCCCCTCAATCATAAATCTGTAAATACAGCGTGAAGTGATGGAACTAAAAGGCCACCTCTGAGTGCAGGAGTGAGCCTCTGTGACGGATGTGACGTCAGCAGACCGCCATTCGTTTGAGTCATTGTTTATATTCTTAATGCTGATTGGTCGATCTATAATGGTGACAAATGGACTTCGTAGGTAGAATAAACATCCAGAAATTAAATGAATTTGTAGATTGTCTTATTAATCAAAAGATAAAGTATTAAAAATATTTGTTTTTTTTCCCCGGAGTGAGCGACAACTACCGGATTTTCTCACAGAAGAACGGGGCCGACTTCCACGGAAGCAGATGTTTGTAATTCCTGGGGCACTAAAATCCATTTCATATTATTCTTTATTGAACAGCGAATATTATGGAAATAAAATTTATATTTCTCGCCAGAAATGTCCTGAAAATGCTTTTTAAAAATCAAACCTATCTTGAAATGACACTCGTCCGTAATGGCGTCCTTAGCAACCAACATAGCAACAGTAGAAATGTGACACTGTAACGACTCTCTTCCGAGAGGTGAAAGATTCATCGTAATAACGAACAAACCAAAGATTAAACACAAGAACTGAGCAAAGATTATGAAAACAAAATGCATATTTCTCTCTAGAAATGTCATCAGAATGCTTTATTAAATCAAAACTATCTTGGAAGAAGGCACTTTCCTCCGAAAATGACAGGAGCGGCGGCCATGTTTTTGTTTTGAGAGGCCCGCATGAAAGAGTCACATGAGGGAAGGGGGTATGGGGTCATGGGGGGGGGGGGGGGCGATCCCAGGTGACGTTGTTCAAGAGGCAGGGTTCACCCTGGACAGGTCACCAGTCCATCAGGAGAAATGAGGTGGTCGGTATCATGCAACCTAAACTAAAACATTAGTCAGGTCAAATTCAGATTAAAGCAAGAGTCTCTAGATCAAAGTCAGAATTCCTGATGATGTCATCAGGGCTTCGACAGTAGCTAGAATTCTGTCTTTGATCTCAGGAGGACATGAAAGAAAGACAATTGAGGAAAGTAGAAGAGAGCTTGGCAGCATGATGGTGCAGTGGTGAGCACTGTGGCCTCACAGCAAGAAGGTTCTGGTTTGAGTCCAGGCTCGGGTGGGGAATCTTTCTGTGTAGAGCCTGTATGTTCTCCCCATGAATGCGTGGGTTCTCTCTGGTACTCCGGCTCCTTCCCACTGTCCAAAGACATGTAATTGGGGACGAGGCTGATTGATACTCTAAATTGACCGTAGGTATGAATGTGAGTGTGAATGGTTGTTCGTCTTTGTATGCTGACCCTGTGATGGACTGGTGACCTGTCCAGGGTGAACCCCACCTCTGGCCTGTAGATGCTGGGATAGGCTCCAGCCCCCCCCCCCCCCCCCTCGACCATCAATGTAGGTCTTTTGTTAATTGCATGCCACATGAAATTATTGTTGGTCAGTTTTCTAGCGACTGTCTCACAGTGTCAAGACAAGAACACTTCTACTTTTGATGTTGACAGTTTGTTCAACACTAAACTTCATCCAGTACCATGTTGTCAAACACTGGAACCTCCACAGCACCTGAACAGGGACTTGAACCCTGGACCCTCACATTAAAAGTCTGATGCTCTACCATCTGAGCTCCTCAGGCTCTTTCTACAGCATTGAGACAGGAACAGAAACACCCGTGAAGGTCAAACTGATGCTTTCTTGACTTGTTCAGTCCTCCATGTTAAAGTCCTCCAGGCTTTTGATTGGCTCTGATTCTCTGTGGCAAAATCCAACAAGAGGCTCCAAAATGTCCTGAATGTCACAAGAATGCACAGGACAAGATGTTAGTTTCCTTCATGTCTGCAGTTCCTCCACTGGAAAGTAAAGTCAATGCTGCTCCTCTGCTGAAACCTGGGATCAGACCAGGGACCTTTAGATCTTCAGTCTAAGGCTCTCCCAACTGAGCTGGTTCAGTTCTGAGTGAGGGCCCTGCTTCTCTCATTTATAATCTCTTCCACTCTCACTGGACCTTAGAGAAGATTGGAGCTTCTGAAGTCCTGACACATTGAACAGTTCTCCAGGACCATTTTTGATGAAGGTCTGGATCACACCAGCCTTTTTTGTTTGTCTTCTTGCACCACGGTGCCGCCCCTACTAGTCGTCTACATATCAGTGTTCTCAGTATTGCACGAACATTCACATCAGTATTGTGCTAATATTTTATTTCCTGGCTCTTCAATCCTCCTATTATGAAGTTGATTGCTTCAGCGACCAGGAGACGTTATCATTGGCAGCTAGTTTACTATTATTGCTGCTGCTGTTGTTGGTTGTGTGTCTGTCTTCCATCCCCCTGTCCCTCTGTCTTTCTCTCTGCTTGTCTTTCACCCTCATCTTGTTCCCATCTTTTTGTCATTCTCTCCCTCCTTTCTCTCTGTCTTTTGTCTTTCCTTCTCTATATTTGTCTTCTGCTGTCTGTCCTGTCCTGCTCTCTTTCAACAACCAACCAGTCAAAGCAGACGTCCGGTTAAAAAAATATGATAAAAGAACTCTTGGTTTGATTTGGCTTGAGGCATGAAGAAGATAGGATTGTTTTCCTTTCATTTTAGAAGCTTTTCCAGATTCATGAAAAGATCATCAATCAGTGCAGTATTTCAGACAGACTTCTGGTCCGTGAGGATGAGGAATCCAGCACAGATCCACAGAACTCCAACTGCCATCTTTGATGGTTCCTTTACAGTCTGTAGGGTGGAGAGATCCTCCTGAGTCTGGCTTGGAATGTTTGTCTGTGGATGTGTTGGCCCTGTGATGGACTGGTGACCTGTCCAGGGTGAACACGGCCTGTCGCCCAAGAGCTGCTGGGATAGGCTCCACCCCCTCCATGACCCTGAACAGGATAAGCAGAAGACAATGGACAGAAGTCCTGACACATTGAACAGTTCTCCAGGACCATTTTTGATGAAGGTCTGGATCACACCAGCCTTTTTTGTTTGTCTTCTTCCAGTTGCCTCAACATTGTGTGAGCCAATAATTCCACATCTGTACCAGACACACCTCTGGTTGGTGGGTTGATGGATCTTTCTGTTCTAACAGTGTCTTTTATCTTGCTTTTATCTTTTCTATCTTTTCTTTGTATCTGCATTCTGTGGTGCACGGTGGCTCTGGAAGAGCGCTCTAACTATTGTCACTGTACCCCCCCCCCACAACGAAAATAAAAGATTCTGATTCCGATTCTGACACACACACACACACACACACACACACACACACACACACACACACACACGTGTAGAAACATGATGTTCCGAATGTTTCACTGTCTGTGGTTGTCCAGCTCTCTTTGCCTCTTCACTGTCATTGTCAGAACTCGGAGCAGTCTTCCTCTCCAGGTGATGTCTCTGAGTGATGATGATTGCTGTCTGTTCAACCAGCTTCATTTGTTGATATCTGAGAAGGACTGAAGACAGCAAAGTGTGCTGATTGGCCAACAACCCCTCACAGGTCAAAGGTCACTGCTCTGAGGCGGACCAGTTTACTGTAACAGTGGTGGCACCATCCACTGCTGGCGCTCTCTTCAGTGCTTCTTGTTTCTGCCCTTTGTGTGTGAGCTCCTAGAGCAGCTGGTCCGGCTCCTCCCCCTTTTCTTTTCTATTCCTCTAATTTATTTTTTGATTTTCTATTTTTGTAATTCATCATCGATCTCGGCTCACGGTCGCTACACTCTTGACCTCCTGTGAGCCTTGAAGAGAGAGAAACCACCTTTGTGTTGGAGAAGAGCAGCTTAGTCCAGGCAGCCAGCAGCCTGAGACCAGAGGGTAGCCAATCAACGCGCTTCCCTTCTTCATCGAGCGAATCTCAGCGGGAGCCACGGTCGACGAGGTGGAGGCTTTGGAGGCCGTCCTCCCACCAGTTCGTTGGAGAGGCGTCGTACATCGATGGGAGAATCCAGCTGAGAACGTAAGCCGGTTACGTTGGTTTTCACCGATTCAGGCCTGGACTCCTGTCTCGCTGCCAAACTCCGCCTGACTCCGTAGAGCTGGTCAGCCTCCACTCAGTCCTCTTCATTTGGTTGGAGGTCACTATCATTCATCCTACACACCTTTCCACCTGCCTCTTAGCCGTCTACTTGAAGCTCAGATAAATCCAGGCTAATTCATACCTGCTACTCAATATGGGCCTTAATTACTCTGCTGGAATTATCACTCTGTCTTAAGTGTTTTCTTAATTGTATTAAATCCTCTTTATTTTCCAAGAAGTCTTCCAACTCATTCATTCATGCAAGCCACTGATCCACAAGACCTCATTGATGAGCTTCAACCTGAGACTGATTGTTTCTCATTGGACGAGACACCCATTCAATGAGACTCATTGTCAGTCCATTGAAATCTACTGGTGTTCCTGGTGAGTTGATTTAACAACATGAGCTGACAGAATCTACGTTCAGGTAGGAACCACCACATCCAGGGGTCTGGACCTTTGAGCAGGCAGAGCCATCAAAGTAGCAGACTAAGCTAGCAGACATTAGCATTGAGAAGAAACTGATACCTGAGCCTACTTTTGGGTCTGGTCAAGTGATGACACAATAATATGACATCATTGTCAGACTGACGCCTGCTCAACACTGACCAAACGCCGCCCTATTGCATTGTGGGAAATTTCTGCTTGGCTCGCGTCCATCAAAACACACAAAGAAATTTCTCCAGAATCAGGATTGACAGTGGATACAATTGATTCCACACTGGTTTCGGGTGCAGGTGTGGAATTTCAGACACAGTCTGTGTTTGTGTTGTTCATTCAGTGATTTTTCTTACAATTCCCAATCAAAGCCCCACATTGCTAATGAACTCAAAATGATGCTAACAGTAATGTAGTGATAGTTGCTAATAAACTAAGTGATGCTGACAGTCATGTGGTAAGAGTTGCTTCGAACCTCAAAGTAATGCGACTGTGATGTCGGAAGAATTGCTCATGATCTCAAAATGATGCGACGGTAATCTAGTAAGAGCTGCTAATAAATTCAAAATGATGCTAACAGTAATGTAGTGAAAGTTTCGAATAACCTCAAAGTGATGCGGACAGTAATGTAGTAAGAGTTGCTACTAAACTCAAAATAATGCGACAGTGATTTCAGAAGAATTTCTAATGAACTCAAAATGATGCTAACAGTAACGTAGTGATAGTTGCTAATAAACTCAGTGATACTTACAATAATGTAGTAAGAGTTTCAAACTCCATCAAAATGATGCTGACAGTCATGTAGTAAGAGTTGCTACTAACCTCAATTTAATGCTACAGTGATGTCGTAAGTATTGCTAATAAACTCAAAATGATGCTAACAGTAATGTAGTGAAAGTTTCGAATAACCTCAAAGTGATGCGGACAGTAATGTAGTAAGAGTTGCTACTAAACTCAAAATAATGCGGCAGTGATGTAAGAAGAATTGCTAAAGATCTCAAAATGATGCTACAGTGATGTAGTAAGAGATGCTAAAAAACTAAAAATGATGCTGACGGTAATGTAGGAAGAGTTGAAACTAACGTTAAAATGATGCTACACTGTTGTCATAAGAATTGCAAATAAACTCAAAATGATGCTAACAGTAATGTAGTGAAAGTTTCGAATAACCTCAAAGTGATGCTGACAGTCATGTAGTAAGAGTTGCTACAAAACTCAAAATAATGCGACAGCGATGTCGGAAGAATTGCTAATAAACTCAAAATGATGCTGACGGAAATCTAGTAAGAGCTGCTAATGATCTCAAAATGATGCTACAGTGATGTTGTAAAAATTGCTAATGATATCAAAATGATGTGACGGTCATGTAGTAAGAATTGCTAATGAACTCAAAATAATGCCAACAGTAATGTCGTGATAGTTGCTAATAAACTCAGTGATGCTTTCAGTAATGTCGTAAGTGTTTCGAACAACCTCAAAGTGATGCTGACAGTCATGTAGTAAGAGTTGCTACGAACCTCAAAATAATGCGACAGTGATGTCAGAAGAATTGCTAATGATCTCAAAATGATGCGACAGTGATGTAGTGAAAGTTTCGAATAACCTCAAAGTGATGCTGACAGTCACCTGGTTAGAGTTGCGAGTAACCTAAAAATGATGCTGAGAGTAATGTAGTAAGAGTTGCTAATAACCTCAAAATAATGCTACAGTGATGTCGGAAGAATTGTTAATGAACTCAAAGTGATGCTGACAGTCATGTAGTGATAGTTGCTAATAAACTCAGTTATGCTTACAGTAACGTAGTAAGTGTTTTGAACAACCTCAAAGTGAAGCTGACAGTCATGTAGTAAGAGTTGCTACTAACCTCAAAATAATACTACGGTGATGTCGTAAGAATTGCTAATGATATCAACATGATGTGACAGTGATGTAGTAAGAATTGCTAATGATCTGAAAATGATGCTGCAGTGATGTAGTAAGAGATGCTAAAAAACTAAAAATGATGCTGACGGTAATGTAGGAAGAGTTGAAACTAACGTTAAAATGATGCTACACTGTTGTCATAAGAATTGCAAATAAACTCAAAATGATGCTAACAGTAATGTAGTGAAAGTTTCGAATAACCTCAAAGTGATGCTGACAGTCATGTCGTAAGAGTTGCTACAAAACTCAAAATAATGCGACAGCGATGTCGGAAGAATTGCTAATAAACTCAAAATGATGCTGACGGAAATCTAGTAAGAGCTGCTAATGATCTCAAAATGATGCTACAGTGATGTTGTAAAAATTGCTAATGATATCAAAATGATGTGACGGTCATGTAGTAAGAATTGCTAATGAACTCAAAATAATGCCAACAGTAATGTCGTGATAGTTGCTAATAAACTCAGTGATGCTTTCAGTAATGTCGTAAGTGTTTCGAACAACCTCAAAGTGATGCTGACAGTCATGTAGTAAGAGTTGCTACGAACCTCAAAATAATGCGACAGTGATGTCAGAAGAATTGCTAATGATCTCAAAATGATGCGACAGTGATGTAGTGAAAGTTTCGAATAACCTCAAAGTGATGCTGACAGTCACCTGGTTAGAGTTGCGAGTAACCTAAAAATGATGCTGAGAGTAATGTAGTAAGAGTTGCTAATAACCTCAAAATAATGCTACAGTGATGTCGGAAGAATTGTTAATGAACTCAAAGTGATGCTGACAGTCATGTAGTGATAGTTGCTAATAAACTCAGTTATGCTTACAGTAACGTAGTAAGTGTTTTGAACAACCTCAAAGTGAAGCTGACAGTCATGTAGTAAGAGTTGCTACTAACCTCAAAATAATACTACGGTGATGTCGTAAGAATTGCTAATGATATCAACATGATGTGACAGTGATGTAGTAAGAATTGCTAATGATCTCAAAATGATGCTACAGTGATGCCGGAAGAATTGCTAATGAATTCAAGAATGATGCTGACAGTAATGTAGTGATAGTTGCTAATAAACTCAAACTGATGCTGACAGTAATTTATGAAGAGTTGCTAAAAACCTTAAAATAATGACACAGTAATGAAGTAAGAGTTGCTATGAAACTAAAAATAATGCGACAGTGATGTAAGAAGAATTGCTAATGATCTCAAAATGATGCGACAGTGATGTCGTCAGAATTGAGAGTCGGGGTTTTCCAAGTTGATCTCCTCCCACGCATGAATTCTCTGGTATCATTCCACTTACTGCGAAGACGAGCCGTGGATGTATTGTCCTGAGCCCAGGGCTTGTCAGATACCATGACCCTCAACTAAATGTGGCAGAAACCCTGCCCTCTTCATTTAGGGCTGGAAGGTGTGAGAGACACTGGGAGCTCATCGAGGCTACGTCCTCCGCGGTCTCCTCAGGCTGGCCAGCACAAGAGGAGACCGCCAACTGGCCGGGACAGGCGGTCACCGTTGTTGTTGTTGCCGCCGTGGTCGGCCTTTCTTTCTTTCTTTCCTTTTTTCACACGATCACAGGGGAGAGCGCGGACGCAGTCCCCCACTGTCAGAAATTATGCAGTTGAGATTCCCACATTTGGGGAATTCACCAGGGTCAGCACAGCCCCAGTGCAATGGCTGAGCCTCACCCGGGGAGAACCACCTTGCTGATCATGGTATCTCCCCTGCAAGGTAAGTATGACTCGCTGAGCTTAGGAACAGACATGATCTCCAGGGACACAGCCTTCTGACTGACAGGCAGGGAGGCCGACACAGCGCCTGATCTTTCCTACCTTGTGCCAATCTGCCGCGTGCGCAGCCCCCTTTGTTTCTCACAAAGATGCCGGATGTCGGATATCCCAAGCCCGGGAAGCTCAGGCACATTGAAGGTTCAGGTCTTTCAGAGTGCATTCCAAAGCCTTTTGGGAAAGGCTCCGAGAGCAGTGCCGTCAGCGGACCTCCATCCTTATCTGGAGTGCAAACGGAGCCACAACTTGACGCCCAGCGGCAGCGCGGGCGGAAATCCAGCCCCGGCCTCATGTGCAGCACTCGAGAGTTGGCCTGAAGAGCACGGGATTTGCTCCTGACAAAAGGGGAGGGGCCCGCACTGTTCCCGGAAGGCCATTGCGGCCGCAGGCTGAGGAAAAGCTGCAGTGCAGGAGGAGAACCCTGGTCCGGCTTTGGGTGGAGCAGGTGAGCGAGTGCCTGGCGGAGGCTTGTTTTATTTCCGACGAGAAATGCGGGGCATTGCACCACTCCTGGAAACACTGCAATACCAGGTTGATGCGTGGAAAGGACGGAGCAAGCTCCCGTTCCGTCTCCCTGTTCCAAAAAGCAATTTAATATATGGTTCCCGGATAGGGAACGTACCAGATATTAAACTGATAAGAACAGATACTACACTTGATCTTAGCCAAAAGGCCGAGAAGCGATGCCTGTCAGCCACCCGACGTGAGAGCCAGCACCCCCGGTACAGCCAATCCCGGCCGCGGCTGTGGGCAGGAACTGCAACATTTTGGGTGGCGACACAAAATGCAGTGCCATAAACACTACATCTGGCACACTGGTTGTCCCCACTGCTATCCAAAGCAAAGGCAATCGGTGCCTTCACCCTGCTATGCTAGTGGGGCGACTCAAAGTAAAACAAAGCGGTGTTCAAAGCCACAAGCCAGCGACTCATCCTGGAGTCGGGGTTTTCCAAGTTGATCTCCTCCCACGCATGAATTCTCTGGTATCATTCCACTTACTGCGAAGACGAGCCGTGGATGTATTGTCCTGAGCCCAGGGCTTGTCAGATACCATGACCCTCAACTAAATGTGGCAGAAACCCTGCCCTCTTCATTTAGGGCTGGAAGGTGTGAGAGATACTGGGAGCTCATCGAGGCTACGTCCTCCGCGGTCTCCTCAGGCTGGCCAGCACAAGAGGAGACCGCCAACTGGCCGGGACAGGCGGTCACCGTTGTTGCCGCCGTCGTCGGCCTTTCTTTCTTTCTTTCCTTTTTTCACATGATCACAGGGGAGAGCGCGGACGCAGTCCCCCACTGTCAGAAATTATGCAGTTGAGACTCCCACATTTGGGGAATTCACCAGGGTATCCAAAGCCCGGGAAGCTCGGCCGATGCCGTTTTCAAGGCTCACCTTGTCGCTCGGTGAACCAGCGTGGCCTCGAGCCGCATTAGAATTGCTAATGAACTCAAAATGATGCTAAAAGTAATGTTGTGAAAGTTTCGAATAACCTCAAAGTAATGCTGACAGTCATGTAGTAAGAGTTTCTATGAACTTCAAAATAATGCGACAATGATGTCGGAAGAATTGCTAATAATCTCAAAATAATGCGACAGTGATGTCGGAAGAATTGCGAATGAACTCAAAATGATGCTGACGGTAATTTTGTAAAAGTTGAAACTAACCTCAAATTGATAATACAGTGATGTCGTAAGAATTGCTAATAAACTCAAAATGATGCTAACAGTAATTTAGTGATAGTTGCTAATAAACTCAGTGATGCTTACAGTAATGTAGTAAGTGTTTCGAACAACCTCAAAGTGATGCTGACAGTCATGTAGTAAGAGTTGCTACTAACCTCAAAATAATGCAACAGTAATGTAGTAAGAATTGCTAATGAACTCAAAATGATGCTGACAGTAATCTAGTGAGAGCTGCTAATAACCTCAAAATGATTCTGACAGTAATGTAGTAAGAGTTGCTACGAACCTCAAAATAATGCGATAGTGATGTCGGAAGAATTGCTAATGATCTCAAAATGATGCGACAGTGATGTAGTAAGAATTGCTAATGAACTCAAAATGATGCTAACAGTAATGGAGTGAAAGTTTTGAATAACCTAAAAGTGATGCTGACAGTAATGTAGTAAAAGTTGCTACGAACCTCAAAATATTGCGACAGTGATGTCGGAAGAATTGCGAATGAACTCAAAATGATGCTAACAGTAATGTAGTGATAGTTGCTAATTAACTCATTGATGCTTCAAGTAATGTAGTAAGTGTTTCGAACAACCTCAAAGTGATGCTGACAGTCAGTTAGAAAGAGTTGCTTAAAATAATGCAACAGTAATGTAGTAAGAGTTGCTAACAACCTCAAAATAATGCGACAGTGATGTCAGAAGAATTGGTAATAACCTCAAAATGATGCTGAAAGTGATGTCGTCAGAATTGCTCATGAACTCAAGATGATGCTAACAGTAATGTAGTGATAGTTGCTAATAAACTCACTGGTGCTTAAAGTAATGTCGTCAGTGTTTTTAACAACCTCAAAGTGATGCTGACAGTCATGTAGTAAGAGTTGCTACGAAACTCAAAATAATGCTACTGTGATGTCGTAAGAATTGCTAATAAACTCAAAATGATACTAACAGTAATGTAGTGAAAGTTTCGAATAACCTCGAAGTGATGCTGACAGTCATGTGGTTAGAGCTGCGAGTAACCTAAAAATGATGATGACAGTGATGTCGTAAGAATTGCTATTGAACTCAAAACGATGCTAACAGTCACGTGGTGATAGATGCTAATAAACTCAGTGATGCTGACAGTAATGTAGTAATAGTTGCTAATAACCTCAAAATGATGCGACAGTGATGTCGCAAGAATTGCTAATGAACTCAAAATGATGCGACAGTGATGTCAGAAGAATTGCAAATGAACTCAAAATGATGCTGACGGTGATGTAGTAAGAGTTGCTAAAAAACTCAAAATAATGCGAAAGTGATGTCGTAAGAATTGCTAATAAACTCAAAATAATACTGACATTATTGTAGTAATAGTTGCTACGAACCTCTAAATGATGCTACAGTGAGGTCGTAAAGATTGCTAATAAACTCAAAATGATGCTACAGTGATGTAGGAAGAATTGTTAATGAATTAAAGAATGATGCTGATTGTAATGATGTGAGAGTTGCGAAAAACCTCAATATGATGATGACAATAATGTCGTAAGAATTCCTATTGAACTCAAAATGATGCTACAGTGATGTTCTAAGGATTGCTAACAAACTCAAAGTGATGCTGACAGTAATGTAGTGAAAGTTTCGAATAACCTCAAAGTGATGCTGACAGTCTTGTAGTAATATTTGCTACGAACCTCAAAACGATGCTACAGTGATGTAATTAAAGTTACTAATGATCTCAAAATGATGCTGAGAGTGATGTCGTAAGATTTGCGAATAACCTCAAAAAATGCTACAGTGATGTAGGAAGAGTTGCTAATAACCTCAAAATAATGCGACAGAGATGTCGTAAGAATTGCTAATGAAATCAAAATAATGCTAACAGTAATGCAGTGAAAGATTCGAATAACCTCAATGATAATAATGAACTCAAAATGATGCTGACAGTGATGTAATGAGAGTATCTACTAATTTCAAAAAGATGCGAAAGTGATGTCATGAGAGTTGCTTCTAACCTAATAAATGATGCGAAAGTGATGTGGTGAGAGTTTCGATGAACCTCAAAATGATGCTCCAGTGATGTACTGAGAGTTGCTTAAAACCTTAAAATGATGCTGACAGTCATGTAGTGAGAGTTGCTTAAAACCTCAAAATGATGCTACAGTGATGTAGTGAGAGTTGCTACGAAGCTCAAAATGATGCTACAGTGATGTCGTAAGAGTTGCTAAAAATCTCAAAATGATGCTTCAGTGATGTTGTGAGAGTTGCTAAAAACCTCAAAATGATGCTCCAGTGATGTAGTGAGAGTTGCTTCAAACCTTAAAATGATGCTGACAGTCATGAAGTGAGAGTTGCTACTTTCCTCAAAATGATGCTACAGTGATGTGGTGAGAGTTGCGAAAAACCTCAAAATGATGCTACAGTAATGTAGTGAGAGTTGCTACGAACCTCAAAATGATGCTACAGTGATGTGGTGAGAGTTGCGAAAAACCTCAAAATGATGCTACAGTAATGTAGTGAGAGTTGCTACTATCCTCCAAATGATGCTACAGTGATGTAATGAGAGTTGCTACGAACCTCAAAATGATGCTAACAGTAATGTCGTGAGAGTTGCTACGAACCTCAAAATGATGCTACAGTAATGTAGTGAGAGTTGCTACGAACCTCAAAATGATGCTACAGTGATGTAGTGAGAGTTGCTAAAAACCTCAAAAAGATGCTACAGTGATGTAGTGAGAGTTGCTACGAACCTCAAAATCATGCTCCAGTGATGCAGTAAGAGTTGCTTGAAACCTTAAAATGATGCTGACAGTCATTTAGTGAGAGTTGCTACTATCCTCCAAATGATGCTACAGTGATGTAGTGAGAGTTGCTACTATCCTCCAAATGATGCTCCAGTGATGTAGTGAGAGTTGCTACTATCCTCAAAATGATGCTACAGTTATGTAGTGAGAGTTGCTTAAAATCTATGAATGATGCTACAGTGATGTAGTGAGAGTTGCTACGAACGTCAAAATGATGCTCCAGTGATGTGGTAAGAGTTGCTAAAAATCTCAAAATGATGCTGTAAGTAATGAAGTGAGACTTGCTAAAACCCTAAAAATGATACTGACAGTAGTGTAGTGACAGTTTCTGCTTAACTCAAAATAAAGCTACAGTAATGTAGTGAGAGTTGCTACAAACCTCAAAATGATGCCAAAGTGATGGAATGAGACTTGCTACTAACCTAAGAAATGATGCCACAGTGATGTGGTGAGAGTTGCAACTAATCTCAAAATGATGCTAAAGTGATGTCATGAGAGCTGCTACGAACCTCAAAATGATGCTAAAGTCATTTAGTGAGAGTTGCTAAAAACCTAAAAATGATACTGACAGTAATGTAGTGTGAGTTTCTGTTAACTCAAAATAATGCTACAGTGATGTAGTGAGAGTTGCTACCAACCTCAAAATGATGCTGACAGTGATGTAATGAGAGTTGCTAAAAATCTCAAAATGATGCTATCAGTAATGTTGTGACAGTTGCTAAAAACCTCAAACTGATGCTACAGTGATGTAGTGAGAGTTGCTAAAAACCGCAAGATGATGCAACAGTAATGTCGTGAGAGTTGCTACGATGCTCAAATGATGCTACAGTGATGTAATAAGAATTGCCACTAACCAAACAAATGATGCTACAGTGATGTAGTGAGAGTTTCGATGAACCTCAAAATGATGCTCCAGTGATGTAGTGAGAGTTGCTTAAAACCTTAAAATGATGCTGACAGTCATGTAGTGAGAGTTGCTACTATCCTCCAAATGATGCTACAGTGATGTAGTGAGAGTTGCTAATAACCTAAGAAATGATGCTAAAGTGATGTGGTGAGAGTTGCTTAAAATCTCAAAATAATGCGACAGTGATGTGGTGAGATTTGCTTCTGTCACGACCCGGCTCAGAAATCGTGACATCGAAGGAGGGAGACGCAGACTAAACGTGACACACAACTCATAATTTATTATTAGTAACGCAAAATCAACACAAGGCAAACCATAACGTACAGTGGAGTGTGGTTATCAGTAGTGTCAGTGGTGAGTGCGAGTGTGTGCATGAGTGTACAGGGGGTGTATGTGTGCGGTGTGATGGATGCAGAGAACTAAACAAGACATAACTCAAGAAACACAACCATCGCTCCGACGTGGGCCAGGAGGAGTGAGCGAGAGACAACCGGCCAGGTTGATCGCCTGCTTTATAGCTGGGAGACGCCGGGCCCAGGTGCTCCCAATTAGTCAGCAGCTCCGCCCCATGAAGCTCGAACCTGAGAAGGGAAGGAAGTCAAAAATAATGCAACGCCCCCATGCCCGTGACCATGGGGACGTGACACTACGAACCTCAATATGATGCTCCAGTAATGTAGTGAGAGTTGCTACTAATCTAAGAAATGATGCTCCAGTGATGTAAAAAGAATTGCTACAAACCTAAGAAATGATGCAACAGTGATTTAGTGAGAGTTGCTTAAAACCTCAAAATGATGCTACAGTGATGTAGTGAGAGTTGCTACGAAGCTCAAAATGATGCTACAGTGATGTCGTAAGAGTTGCTAAAAATCTCAAAATGATGCTTCAGTGATGTTGTGAGAGTTGCTAAAAACCTCAAAATGATGCTACAGTGATGTCGTAAGAGTTGCTAAAAACCTCAAAATGATGCTACAGTAATGTAGTGAGAGTTGCTACGAACCTCAAAATGATGCTCCAGTGATGCAGTAAGAGTTGCTTGAAACCTTAAAATGATGCTGACAGTCATTTAGTGAGAGTTGCTACTATCCTCCAAATGATGCTACAGTGATGTAGTGAGAGTTGCGAAAAACCTCAAAATGATGCTACAGTAATGTAGTGAGAGTTGCTACGAATCTCAAAATGATGCTGCAGTGATGTGGTGAGAGTTGCGAAAAACCTCAAAATGATGCTACAGTGATGTAGTGAGAGTTGCTAAAAACCTCAAAATGATGCTACAGTGATGTAGTGAGAGTTGCTACGAACCTCAAAATCATGCTCCAGTGATGCAGTAAGAGTTGCTTGAAACCTTAAAATGATGCTGACAGTCATTTAGTGAGAGTTGCTACTATCCTCCAAATGATGCTACAGTGATGTAGTGAGAGTTGCTACTATCCTCCAAATGATGCTACAGTGATGTAGTGAGAGTTGCTACTATCCTCAAAATGATGCTACAGTGATGTAGTGAGAGTTGCTTAAAATCTATGAATGATGCTACAGTGATGTAGTGAGAGTTGCTACGAACGTCAAAATGATGCTCCAGTGATGTGGTAAGAGTTGCTAAAAATCTCAAAATGATGCTGTAAGTAATGAAGTGAGACTTGCTAAAACCCTAAAAATGATACTGACAGTAGTGTAGTGACAGTTTCTGCTTAACTCAAAATAAAGCTACAGTAATGTAGTGAGAGTTGCTACAAACCTCAAAATGATGCCAAAGTGATGGAATGAGAGTTGCTACTAACCTAAGAAATGATGCCACAGTGATGTGGTGAGAGTTGCAACTAATCTCAAAATGATGCCAAAGTGATGTCATGAGAGCTGCTACGAACCTCAAAATGATGCTAAAGTCATTTAGTGAGAGTTGCTAAAAACCTAAAAATGATACTGACAGTAATGTAGTGTGAGTTTCTGTTAACTCAAAATAATGCTACAGTGATGTAGTGAGAGTTGCTACCAACCTCAAAATGATGCTGACAGTGATGTAATGAGAGTTGCTAAAAATCTCAAAATGATGCTATCAGTAATGTTGTGACAGTTGCTAAAAACCTCAAACTGATGCTACAGTGATGTAGTGAGAGTTGCTACTAATCTCAAAATGATGCTGACACTCATGAAGTGGGAGTTTCAAAAATCCTCAAAATGATGCTGACAGTGATGTAGTGAGAGTTGCTAAAAACCTAAGAAATGGTGCTGCAGTGATGTGGTGAGAGTTCTACGAACCTCAAAATGATGCTGACAGTAATGTAGTGAGAATTGCTACGAACCTTTAAATGATTCGACAGTGGTGTAGTAAGAGTTACTACTATCCTCAAAATGATGCTTCAGTGATGTAGTAAGAGTTGCTACTACCCTAAGAAATGATGCTCCAGTGATGTGGTGAGAGTTGCTACTAACCTCAAAATGATGTTACACTGATGTGGTGAGAGTTCTACGAACCTCAAAATGATGCTCAAGTGATGTAATGACAGTTGCTACTAATTTAAAAATGATGCTAAAGTGATGTAATGAGAGTTGCTCCGAACCTAAGAAATGATGCGACAGTGATGTAGTGAGAGTTACTAGGATGCTCAAAATGATGCTGACAGTAATGTAGTGAGAGTTGCTTAAAACCTAAAAATTGATGCTAAAGTCATGGAGTGAGAGTTGCTACTAATCTCAAAATGATGCTGAAAGTGATGTCGTGAGAGTTGCTACTAATCTCAAAATGATGCTAAAGTGATGTTGTGAAAGTTGCTATGTACCTAAGAAATGATGCTCCAGTGATGTGGTGAGAGTTGTTACCGACCTCAAAATGATGCTAGAGTGATGTAGTGAGAGTTGCTAAAAACCTGAAAATGATGCTGACAGTGATGTAATGAGAGTTGCTACTTATTTCAAAATGAGGCTCCACTGATGTAATGAGAGTTGCTACTAACCTAAAAATGAGGCTCCAGTGATGTCGTGAGAGTTGCTACTATCCTCAAAATGATGCTAAAGTAATATAGTGAGAGTTGCTACTAATCTCAAAATGATGGTACAGTCATGTGAGCTTCATCAAGACCCAGGCCACTATTGGGGGTCATGCATCATTGTTGCTGACCAATGGTCCAACTTCATCAGTCAGTCAGTCAGAGACATTAGCATTTGTCGGCCTGGCCTGCTGCCAAAGACTAACACTGCTTTAGTTGATTTACCTGTGCAGCCATGTCACGCTCCTCTCGGCCACCTCCACGGTCAGACGCCAGGTTAAACCAGCCAATGGCGTAAGAATCACTCTCAGAATCTGAAGCGCTCGTAGCTGCAGGGTTTTTCCACACAGCTTCTGTTGAGAGACAAAGTCCATCGCTTGATTAACTCTCACCAACAGAAATGTGCAGTTTTCCACTCAGGACAGCTGCTGCATGCTGCTGTTTGTAAAAAGAAGGTCCAGTGGATCCGTTCAGTTCTACATTATTCAGCAGAGAGATGTCACCATTGAATAATGACCATATTTCCTACAATTATAGCTCAACCACAGAGGGACCAGGCTACTAGAATGACCTCTGTTTACTAGAAGTGCTTCTCCTATGGTGGTGAACTCCTCAGCTGTCAGTGGAGTCAAATCTGTCTTAGAGAGGCCAGAGGTTCCCACACTGGTTCCCTCTCATCATGCAGCCCTGACAGCTGTGTGTGCTGTTCCAGCGTGTTGGCACCTCACTGATGAGTTTCAGGGTTGGCCCTCCCATCTGTTGCTGCACCTGAGCCAGCTTCTCCTTGGCTGTAGTGCTGATCTGAAGGATGTGACAGTGTTCCTGGCTTTGTGTCTGATGATGGAAGTGGGGATCTGATCACAGGATTTTCTGACTCCTAGATTCAGACGATGTGCAGTGCAGACTGAGTGGTGAATTTGGAGCTGTCTAGTGGATGCTGTCATGTTTGGTGCTGCGTCGCTCACAAGACACTTGACTTTGTTGGTGATGGCCCAGTCCTCCATCAGGCCTCTTTGGACTGGGGCCAAACTGTCAGCAGGGTGACTTTGTGGAAAGTCTTGCACTCCCAACACATTCATTCTCACGAATGCAGTGACAGGTCAGAGCCAAGGGAGCCTCCATGTCCACAGATGTCCACATGGCAGCTGGACTTCCTTTTTCACTCCTTCCCGTTCCTCCTGGTACTTTTTGGCCACCGTTTGTTTGATGGTCTGAAAATGACACCCAGAGTAAATCAATACATTGAAATTAGAGATGAAATAACCTGGAGATTTCAACGACTGCTTTAGATCATTTCCACACAAACCTTTCTGGTTGGCAAACATATGAGGCTCAAGGACCTGAACCAGTTCCCTGAACCCTTCCCTCTCAACAGTGCTGAGGGGCTGGCAGTCCTTCAGGATGAAATTCAGCAGAGCCTCATCCAGCATCTGCTTCCTGGAAGCTGGATGGTTAAAGATGAAGGAGAGAAGAAATGAAGAGGAATTAATGATCAATGAAGCAACTGTGAGTCAGTTGGAGAGTGGCTGTATACCTGAGTTCATCCTGGTGGATCTGGGACTTCATTCTCATGCCTGGCCCCATCATGCCTCAGCACTGAAGAGGTGCTTTTGTTGAGATGAGACGCTTCTGTCCAACAAATGCCACATTCAACCTGCAGAAAAGAACATGAGTACTCAGCTAAAAGTTCCTTTCTTCATGGTGACTGGTGTTTCTTAGTCTTAGACCACCAGGTTTCCAATGAGGTGTATCGGATACGTTGTTGTGTGCCGCTGAAATCCGTCCAATTCCGGCGTTGTTTCCTCATGAAATATGTTTGCCTTAAAGCTCATTAAAGTGTTGAACCACAATATCGTTCACCATAACTGAGTCAACTTCAAGATAACCTACTTCTACATTCCAGTCCCGGCTGCTCCTGTTCTGCTGCAGTCCAGAAAACAACAACCCGATACAATTGGCGCTCCTTCCCACAGCTCCGGCCCGGATCCGCATGGTTCCGCTGACTGACTGTGAGACGCGCTCCCTCCAGAGTGGCACAGCCCGATGGGGGTCCTTATCTGGCACGGGGGCGTAAAACAGGTGCGACTGGAAAGCCTGGTTTATTCTGCGTCGAGGGAACGCGTTGCTCTGCAACTCACCGCCAAGCCGCTAGGGGGTGTGGCTTTGTCTTTGTATTGTTTACGGGGCTCTTGTCGGATTCCTTGGTTTTCTTCCGGTCACAGACAACAATTGTTGGCCATTTGTCAGTCTTTGTAGTGCCGCGAATAATCCTTTCTTCGGCTTGGTCCATTTTTTCTTGACGCTTTCACCACAGAAACTTTGAAAATGGCGGTGTTGTTGTGCTGCGACTGAACCGGAAATGACGTTCTGAGCGGACCATTTACAGTCCTCGACGTTGACGTCACCATGCGTTTACGCGACACGGAGGCAGGATTTTGTTGGGGTTTGCGTCGACGCGACGCAGAAGCATAAATCAGGCTTTCGTGGTTTAGAATCTCACGCCAAGCCGGAGAACCAGGTCTTGAATCAGTCACGTGGTCACTGCCGGTCGGCGAGGCTTTGGACGTCACTAAATACGTCATCGATAACCGTTTTTCAAAACGAAATCCTGGATCACTCCACTCATCACTACCGCTGCTACCAGGTTAGCGAGTCTGGAGTGGCACAGAGAACAGAGCTTGGACTCTGCTCGTTTTGAAGAAGACGAAGAAGAAAAGAAGCGGAAGGCCTCGGTCTTTGTCTCCTGAAGGCTGAGTGGCGCCGGTAGAACCTCAACATGTGCGCCGCGCAGCTGCTGCGGGTGTCGGTCCAGGAGCGGATCCTCGCCGCCGCTGAAGACTTCCTGCTGCAGCTGGGAGAAGGAGACTCAGCGGCTGGAGTCCCGGTGCTGAGAGCGCTGCTCACCGAGCGGCTGGCGGCGGCCGCGGAGCAGATCGTGGCTCTGCTGGAGGAAACCGTGGCGGAGTACGAGCGGGAGAACCGCCGGCAGAGGTTGCTGCTCGATGCCGTGGTGAAGCCCCGAGTCAGGCTGGACAGAGCAGGTGAGTCCCCCCACACTGACCAGGAGAACCGAGAGACCGCAGTCCTGCCAGCAAGTGTCTCTGGTCTGGTTGTGTCCGTAATCCGGGTCATTGTGCTCAGACCGTCTGAGAAGGAGTGGAACAACGTAGAAGTGTTTCGTAGTTGACGGCTATTCGGTGTTGGTGGAGCCTTAAAACCTCACCTGGCTCGGGACACGCTGGGCGCCATCTTGGCTGCTTCCTGACCAACAAGTAGATGGCGCTGTTTGGTTTCCAGGCTGCGTCCTTCCCGCCGTAGTTCTACTGCTTTTTGTATTTGTATGGAAGAAAAAAACAAAACTAAGAAACACGGAGAAACATCTCATAGGTTACACGTTACAAATTTTGTCCCAGCCAGAGTTTTCCTCAATTACTGGAAAGGAAAGGGACATTTCCTGATTGTTATTAATAAAGTAATCTTAGACCTTGTCTGACTGCATGTTGCTGTGTTTGGGTGGGCTGACATGTTTAGCATCGGTACAGGTTCCCTCTGGTTCTAGGGACTGAACTCTCATTCTCCTACAGGGTCTCATTCTAGAAATGAACATTCTGACTAGCAGATGTGATCATGAATGGACAAAACCATTCAGCAGAGGGGACCTATGACCTTTGACCTGGGTGACCCAACGTTGATCCAAGCATCTGAAGCCAGTGTTTCTGTTCCCAGTTTGCTGACTGATCGTCAGTAGCAGGACGTCTCTTTTCATTGAGTTGATTTCTGTTTCTGTCGGTTGCTCCACTGTTTCAGAGTCAAATGAAGAGATTTCTGATGTTGCTGTTTGTGTCCTGCAGATGTGGAGCAGCTGCTGGTGATTAAAGAAGAGGTTCCCCCTGAGCTGCAGGACCCAGAGCCCCCCCACATTAAAGAGGAGTGGGAGGAGCTCTGGACCAGTGAGGAGGGAGGGCAGCTTCAAGGGCAGGAGGAGGCTGATATCACCACGTTCCCCTTCACTCTGGTTCCTGTGAAGAGTGAAGGGAACGAAGAGAAACCTCAGTTCCCACAGCTTCATCAGAGTCTAACTGAGGAGAACTTGAAAGAAGAGTCTCTGAGCAGCAGCCCAGTTCATCCTCTGAAAACAGAAGCTGATGGAGAAGAGAGTGGAGAACCAGAACCAGAACCAGCCAGCAAGGTAGATCCAGATCCACTTGTACAACCCCAGACTGAAGACCAGATGTCAGACTCTTCTGAAGCTGAGCCTGAAGTCAGTGAGGATGATTGGGTCAGACCTGATAACACGGCCACTTCTGAGCACAAGGAACCCTTCGGCTCAAGGAGGAATATGCTTCAGAAATTGAGCCCAGGACAGGAAGCGAGTCATTGCAGCTCAAAAGAACAAAAACTAAAGACTGGAAGAGAATCAGAGATCATCAGGAACGTGACCTTTGGTCCTTCTGAATCTGAGACAGAAGTCAGTGAGGATGAGCGTCCCTTTAGGTGCTCAAAGTGCAGTAAAGGTTTTAGTTACAGACGGAATTTGGATGTACACATGAAAACACACACTGGAGAAAAACCATACCCCTGCTCAGTTTGCGGCACAGGGTTTTCAGAAAATGGATATCTAAAAAGACACATGAAGAGAACACATACTGGAGAGAAACCATTCCCATGCTCAGTTTGTGGCACCACATTTGCAGAAAAGGCAAGTGTGAAAAGACACATTAGGAGAGCCCATACTGGAGAGAAACCATTCCCATGCGCAGTTTGCAGCACAAGATTTTCAGAAAGGAATTGTCTGAAAAGACACATTAGGAGAGCCCATACTGGAGAGAAACCATTCCCCTGCTCAGTTTGCGGCACAAGATTTTCAGAAAGGGGTTGTCTGAATAGACATATGAGAAGACATACTGGAGAGAAACCATTCGGCTGCTCAGTGTGTGGCAAAACATTCTCAGAACAGGGACATCTGAAAAGGCACCTGAACGTGCACACTGGGGAGAAACCATTTCCCTGTGCACTTTGTGGCAAAAGATTCTCACAAAAGGGAAATCTGGGAAAGCACATGAAAACGCACACTGGGGAGAAACCATTCCCCTGTGCATTTTGTTGCAAAAGATTTTCAGAAAAAGGATGTCTGAAAAGACACATGAGGAGAACACACACTTGAGAGACATTTGTCTTGCTGAATTAGTTGCAAAAACTTCCTAGATGAGGAAAACATGAAACAACACAACAGAAAAATGTCCTTTGTCCATTCTGTGTTGGTGTGACTCAAACTGAGTAGATAATGCAATTTATCATGGTCGTTCAGACCCAACTTGGAGGTTCTGGTTTAAGAAAGCGTTTTTGAGATAATGCAGCAGGAAATGAACTCAGTTAACCTGACATAATGGAGCCATCATTGGATATGACGGTGAGAGGGCTGATCTTATTTTCTCTGAGGTCACCATGGAAAGATCCACCTGGTACCACTTACTGATCTTTATATTGACGTATTGATCACTGATCAAACACTGAATTATCTTTGAGTGTCTTCAGACTATCTTACATGAGTGTATGTTATTGTTACGATGGTTTCTCTTCCTGGTTCCTGTCAATACATGTGCAGCTGTCAAGTCTTTGATCACTTGTTGGTGCAGCCTGATAATAAAGAACTACTAAAGTCCAGCCTAGATGGAACTCATACATGGAGTTTTAGACAACTGTTGGCCTTCATCCAGCTTTATTGATAAATATAATTGAGTATCATCTGTGTAACAATGGAAATTTATGGACTGTTTCCCAATAATATGACCTAAAGGAAGCATACATAAAGTGAAGAGTATTGGCCCCAGCACTGAACCTTGAGGAACACCGTGTTTAACTTTGGTTTGTATAGAAGATTTATCATTAACGTCTACAAACTGAAATCAACCTGATGAATACGATTGAAACCACTTTAATGTTCCCTGAATGCACAGTTTAATCGTAATAATGGTACACTTCAGAATTAACAGCAGCACATATACATTTGTTGTGTATGCACGCTGAACTTGAACAGTCCGTTGTCCCAATGGAGGCAAGTGAGAGTGAGGCCTGCAGCCAGACTACAAGGTCGGCGCTGCCACCCCAAGGGAGGTGGAGAGGGCAGAGGCAGGGGTCAGGAACACACGGGGGAAGGGGAGGGGAGGATAGTACACGCCATTTACGTCACCAAGGCAGAAGGAGTTCTCCTGGAGGATAAACAATGGGGCAGCCGATAAGGAAGCTGTGGGTTTGGGCGGAGGAGCACACATTCCAATCTGTCTTCTCTTTCAGTCCAATCCAAATTGTAAAGTTAAATTTCTGGTCTTCAACATCACTCTCCTCTTTGCAGAGAGGCCAACTGCTCCGAGATGGTTTCCATCCTGGGTTTCAGTTGAAGAGTCTGTTGTTGCCCCGCTCTGCCAACCTCAGTCATTGCGTTGTCAATGACTGAGGTTGTGTGAGCTGCACATCACATCAAGTGTTGATGCCCACACAAGGGTGTCTTTTTAAAAAGAGGAATATTACGCCTCCATTTCACACAGACAAGACGGCAAATTTGGCACATTTTCTGTCTAAAAAGGGCTGGAGAGAGATGGAGGTGAGGGAGGAGAGGAGACAGAGAGGTGGGGAAGAGAAGAGAGAGAGACCAGACATTATGTTTGCTGCTCCATTTTGATTGTTGCTCTCCAGCTTCAGCTCAATAAAAACCTCTTCATCACATCAGTCCCATGTGGAGCTGCGTTGTTCCAACAACACTGAGCTCTCAGCTCATAGCAGTTCTACAATAAAGGTTCCAACACAACGTTCCACTGATCCATGAACAAAGCAGGCAGTGAGACCTTGATGATGTCACATCTGTCCACTGTCCAGATGTCAGAGCTGAAAATGATAGGATGCCATGTTCCCTTCAACAACAGTCCAGCAGAAAGCCACCATGAAGACCTGAGGAGAAGCAAGGCAGCTCACCACAGTCAGGAACTCCCAGTCACCTCAACAAGGTTTCTGTCCACTCACGTTCAACCAGACCAGCAGATCACCTGCATCCCCACTGCCTCACCACCAGAGGGCAGTAGAACATCAACCATAGAGGCTCCCACTGAGGAATGAACACCACCAGCAGCAGACAGCTCTCCCTCCCTGACAGCATTTAAAGGAGATGAATGATGGATCATCAAACTCCACCATTCACTGTAACTCAGGGCCGCTCCCTCTGCTCTGACTCTCTTTGATTGTTTGTCTTTGTTTTATTCAATCAAGTTGTTCCTCCTCTCTCTCTTCTTGCTGCTCTACCCCCCCCCCATGTGATGTCTACTACCTCCTCCTCCTTGATGACACTCATTGTGGGGTCTCTTCATCAGCCCTCCTCTGCTTTCTGAGCCACAAACAGTTTTTCTGAGTCGCTAAAACCCTGAACTCCATCTTGAACCCAGACTCTCAGAAGCCTGACCACATTTACTGAACTGGTCCCTCTTTGGTGAAACCATCACCACGTTTCTGAAGGCTCTGAATGTCCTGATGCTGATGTCATTCTGCTTCCTCTGACACAGGCAGCTTTGGTCCGTTCTGGCACTGTGACATCAAAGACTAAATGCTGAGATCAAGAAGAACATTTACAAAACATGAACAAAACTTGATGACAGAATTCTTTGTCCTCCTCCATCACCGCGATGCCATCGATGGTCCGTTACTGTTGCAGTGCAGTAACATCATGAGTTGTGTCAAACCATCTCTGTCAGCTCTGCGAGTGTCTGGAGTGACGTCTCCAAGGACACTTGCTGCCAGGACTACAGAGTAAACATCAACATCTGTTTGCATCTGGCTTCAACTGTACTTTTCCTCTAGGTTCAACTTTGCTAGGTTACAGTGACTTGTGTACAGAGTAGTGACTTGATCAGCTGGTGGTGATGATGTAGCTTTAGGATGCTAACACAGTTGTTACTCAGGGCACCGCTGGTTGTAATTTAGAGTCCAATGAGAAACGCTCAGTCTCAGGTTCCAGCTTGTCAGTGAGTTCTTTGAGGGTCAGAGGCTTACATACAAATATAAAAACCAGTTGAAACACTTCCTGGAATTTTAAGAGGATTGAATACAAACAAGGAAGCGTGTAAGACAGAGGAATAATACCAGTAAAGCAATGAAGGCACATGGAGGATCAGACATGAATCATAAGATTTATCTGAGACTCAAGTGGACGGCAAAGGTAGCAGGTGAGAAGGTGTTCAGGATGAAGGGTCAGTGACCTCCAAACAAAGAAAACTACTGAATGGAGGTTGAGCAGAGTCTGAGGAGTCAGGTGGAGCTGGCAGTGAGACAGGAGTTGAGGCCTGAACAGATGCAGCACTGGTCTTTGTTACTGTGACAGCACGACAACCAACAGGACCTGCTTACGTTCTCAGCTGGATTGTTCTCATCAATGTACGGAACCTCTCCAACGAACTGGTGGGGGGACGGCCTACCAAGCCTCCATCTCAACGACCGTGGCTCCCACTGGGATCCGCGATGCTCTTCTCAGGCACAAGGGGGCTTCTCTCCGCTGGTCAGGATGGAGATTCAAGGCTCACGGGAGGTCAACAGTATTGTGACCGTGAAAAGGGGGAGAGGAGAAGTTCTGTTTAAAGTTAAAGAACAAAGAAACAAAAAAGTAAGCAGAAGAGAAAGAAAAGAGGAGAGACGGACCAGCAGCTGGAGGAGCTCACGGAAAAATAAGAAGCGCTGAAGAGCCTGAACCCAACCCAACTGTAACGGATGGTGTCGTGACTATTATAATAAACTGGTCCGCCGTGGGGGTGACCTTTGACCTGTGTGGGGCTGCTGGCCAATCAGCACCCTTTGCCGTCCTCAGTACTTCTCAGATATTCCTGTATTAAACGGGTCAACAGAGGGCAGTCATGCATCCCTCAGATCCTCCAGAGCAGGGGTTTTCAGTTAAAATTCTCCTGGGTCCAGTTTTCAAACCTCTTCAAGCTTGGGTCTGGAGGCCTAGCACAGTTTTTCATGACTGCTGATTTCAGTGATGGGCCCACGCCTGCATGTTAGCCAGCAGTCGAGCTGTGCTTTATGATCCAGGGGCATCTTTAGCCGATGGAGGTAGACTTTAAGGCTGTTGTATCAGTGTCTGTTTGGTCAACAATGAACTTTCAGATCGAATGAAGTCGCCGACATTTCAATAATAGTTCAGTCGTTTTTATTGTCTGCTTTTTTTCCACATGAACCTTAAACCTATTGTCCAGCAGGGGGCAACATAAAGAGAAGAGTGTATATGACTATGTGAGTGTGTGTGTGTGAGTGTGTGTGTGTGTGTGTGTGTGAGTGTGTGTGTGTGTGTGTGTGTTTTGAAGACGACTTCTTGACTCCATTTTTGTTGTCACTCTTCTCTTAATGTTCAGTTTCACTCATTAAAATGAAGCAGCTTTGACGTGTTTACTTCTCTTGTACGTCAACAACTTTGGTCTTTAAGCTCCTGACAAACACACCACACGTCACTCACTCTGTAGATTAAATCTGCTGATAACACAAAACACGTGACCCTGTGACCCTGCATGACGTTTTGCTCCAACTTTCCAGAACTAATAGGAGGAACAGCATGGATCGTTCTGAGCAAGAACTCTGACATCACCATCGTCATGAACAAGAAGGCAGTAGGACTCAACTTCAACAAATCTGAAATGTCCCCTTAAGCTCCTGCTACTTTGAACTGATGCCTAAACCATCAGTTTCCATTCATCACTCAGAACCTCTCACAACCCCAGAAGAACAAGCAAAGGTTTGGAGCAGTAAAGCCTTTAATAATGACATCATCATGTTTGAGGGTTTCCTTCCCTCAAACTGTTTCTACCAACACAACAGAATCCTGGAAATATTTCAGGTGTTGACCTCCCAGCAGCCTGAAGGTCAACCTGCATGATCTGTAATGTTGCTGAGCAGAGGAAGGAGCTCAATGGTAGAGCGCTAGCTTAGCATGTGAGAGGTGGTGGGATCGGTGCCCTCGTTCTCCAGAAGACTTCAGCTTGTTCTGTTGTTGAGCTCTGATGAAACCACTGACTTTGAACCACACACAAAGTGAAGGAGTGACTTAAGATTGATGGCACCTGAGGAACTTCTAGGTTTCCTAAAATCAACTGGAAATTCATTCACCAGTTAAACAGTGACTCTACCAGAGGGGGTGTAGCTCAGTGGTAGAGCGCATGCTGAGCATGTGTGAGGCCCTGGGTTCAATCCCTGGCATCTCCAGCTGGTCCTTTGTAGCCTTCATCTTGTCAGCTAAAGTGATCCTTAAATGTGACAACAGTCGATTCACTATCAGAAGACATCTTCTACATGTTCAAGGTGGGCGAACTGTCCACAAATGTTCAAAATTACTTTTGAAAATGAAAACATAGATCAAACCTGCCCTGTCAATCACCCACAATGGGCGGATCGTCCCACTCCCTATCAGGTTCCCCTCTCCGCGACCCAGGAGGCTCCCTCTCCCTATCAGGACTAGAAGTCCATTGGGGTCTCCCTGCTCAGGTAGGAGTCCTGCCCACAACGTGAAGCTGTTGATGTTCTAGAGGAGACAACATGTGATCTTTGTTAGATCCACCAGTCAAAGGGTTTCTTTAAAGGCTGTAGCAGCTGAGAATGAGGGATTAATAACCATCTTAGTGAGGACATTTTGAAACATGATGACATTTTATTGACTTGTAGCACTGCAAAAATCATCTCCCCGCCAAAAACCCTCTTCTCCAACTCTGTACTCAAGTTGTCTCCTCATCAGGCACCACAGGATCCAGGACGTTCAGTCAAAAAAATCATTAGTGATTTTAAAAATGGCCATCAGACACAAAATAAGACTTCAAACAGGTTTACAATTTTATTTTATGTTAACACATTTTGTCCATTTTGCCTCCACACTGTCCTTCATCACAGCATTTAACATCAGGACTGCTCCCAGATACGCTCCATGACCTCATCCCTGCACCAGAGTACCGCCCAAGTTCATCAAGGACAGCAAACATGAGAGGGTCTAGATTCACCTCCATCTTTGGAGGCTGTTGAATTTCCTCCTGAGGACCGTCAGGCTGTTTCCTTACTTTGCTGTGACCCAACAGCAGACAGCAACAAGGACTGTGGTGCACTTGGTAAAACCACCATCTGGAGTCTGGACCAAGATGCTGATGTGATCCTTTGATGAGTTTAGAATCAGTCAAAGATCAAAGACTGAAGCAGGAGATCAATGCTCAGAGCCCAGAGATCAAAGACAGAATTCAGAGATCAAAGACAGAATTCCAACATCAAAGACAGAATTCCGACATCAAACACAGAATTCAACTATCAATCAATGTGAGGAACCAGCGTCTCATGTGAAGATGCTTCTGAACTCATGAAGTGAAATCCTACCATTTAGAGATGAATGAGTCCAACTGGGACTGGCGACCTGTCCAGGGTGTACCCCGCCTCTTGCCCGTAGATGCTGGGATAGGCTCCAGCCCCCCCGCGACCCTTAATAGTAAGGAATAAGCGGAAGATGACGATGGATGGAGTCCAACTGGACCTGAACAGGAGAGAAATAAAGGAGTTATGTAATTGTTATTTATTTCCAGGCCAGGTGAGGGTTGGATTTTGTTCGTTCATGTTGAAGTGAACTGACAGTGGGACTGTGGACCTGGGCTGAAGTCCAGCTCACTGCTGGTTTAATAAACCACCTGATTGTTTTTCCTATCAGCTCTGATCTGATGGAAGAAACAAAAAGCCAAACTTCATTCGTCCGTGTCCAAACTCCACGTCTGTTGATGTACAGCACTCCAGTTATTTGTTTCTTTCCAGACAGAAGCAGGTTGGTGGAGGAATAAAACCTCAAGAGTGAACAAACAGCAATGAGAGAAGTGAATCCTGCACTCAGAGAAGTTGTGTCTGCACTCGCCAACCAGGAAACGCGTCTATCTTCTGTGTGACTGAGGCAGCTGCTCAGAGCTGCGTTTCTCAGCTGTGTGGGGGCGGGACTCTGTGTGTGATTGACAGGTCAACTGTCTGCCAGACAATGTTGTGGGGCACAAACACAAAATGCGAGGTGCCATTTCCATTCTGGGTCGATCAGCTCTGGGGCCGTTTTGTCTTTTGAATGAAGAAATGCGTTCATTTTGGGTAGCAGCTTGTAAAAATGCCCCGGCTCAACCACCAGACCTCTGTGTACACTGTCAAGAAAAAAAAACTATAAAAAAAACAGTAAAAAGTCTGGCAGCAGAGTTTCCAGACGAATACCGTCAAATTACAGTAATGAACTGTTCCACAAAATTACATGGAATAAACTGTAAAAATACACAGCAGGTTTCACAGGCCGGACTCATTAAATTACAGTCCATTTAGTGTTGATAAATGTGCATTCAACTGCAGGAAAACAGGCCCATCATGGAAAAACACATGAAGAACAAGGACCTTTCAGGTTCTTCTGTAAGTTCAGGGCTCTTACTGGTTCATTTATGAAACAAACCAGTCTATGAGCAGGAATTTCCCATTAAAAAGTTCATTTGACAGTGGAAAAGCAAGCATAGTCCATCAAAATAGCCAAGTTTAAGGTCAATCACTGTCAATTGAAGCTATTTAGTTGTTACTTTATGAAACTGAGCCAACTTTCTACAGTGATTTCCTGTTAGATTCTGGTTTCTCCAAGTATAAAAACTACAACAATGTATAGACACAGAATCTGTACTTTGAACAATAGAGAATTTCTACATATTTACAGTATCAGTCCATCACTTTAGAGGATTGGAATGTAAAATAATCATTGGACAATGGAAATCATTTATCCTTTAACAAAGCAACTTCAGTGCAGAGTTGATAACTGCACTTCAAACTTTGAACTGGTGTCCACATCAATGTGGAATTTGAGGAGGCCACAGCCACCAAATTTCCCAGAGTTCTTGACTATTTGCAGTCTCTTCCCTTGGAGAAGTCAAGTGGAACTACAAGACAAGGAGCAGAAATCCAAGCTGCTGGTGGACCACGTGGTGCTGTGTTGATGCTACTTTCCCACTCAAAGGGGATCGTGCAGGAATGTTCCACACGGTTGACCAAACTTCCATTGCAGAAGAGATTCAGGCAGTTCCACCCACGCCATGCATCCTTGTATGCTGTAAGTGTGAGGCAATACAATACAGTATGTTTCAGTGACATACATTTAGACAGAAGACCTGGGTTTATTGGGTGATGTTTACTGACATGCCAATTGGATTGTGGTGCCAATATGGCTGACTTGGTCGGTGTAAATCTTATCATCACAAAACAAAGTACACACAAATGTTCAAATTACTTTTCTAGACTTTAGTCCCCAAAGGAATTTCAGGCACCTGAAAGAGACTTTCATAAATCTGTGTGTGTGTGGACAGTACATGTCCCCAAAATGGACATGAAAATTATTGGTCCCCAATCTCAAGAATAAAATGATGCTCCAGTGATGTAGTGAGAGTTGCTACAAACCTCAAAATGATGCTGTCAATAATACAGTAAGACTTGCGACTAAGATCAAAATGATGCTAAAGTGATGTAATGAGAGTTTCTTCTCAACTAAGAAATGATGCTACAGTAATGTAGTGAGAGTTGCTACGATCCTAAAAATGATGCTGTCAGTGATGTAGTGAGAGTTGCTTAAAACCTCAAAATGATGCTCCAGTGATGTAGTGAGAGTTGCTTAAAACCTCAAAATGATGCTACAGTGATGTAGTGAGAGTTGCTAAAGACCTCAAAATGATGCTAAAGTGATGAAATGAGAGTTGCTAATAATCCCAAAATGATGCTCCAGTGATGTATTGAGAGTTGCTTCAAACTTCAAAATGATGCTAAAGTGATGTAGTAAGAGTTGCTTAAAATCTCAAAATGATGCTGCGGTGATGTGGTGAGAGTTGCTAAAAACCTCAAAATAATGCTGTCAGTGATGTAGTGAGAGTTGCTAAAAATCTCAAAATGATTCCACAGTAATGTAGTGAGAGTTGCTACGAACCTCAACATGATGCTACAGTGATGTGGTGAGAGTTGCTACGAACCTCAACATGATGCTACAGTGATGTGGTGAGAGTTGCTACGAACCTCAAAATGATGCTACAGTAATGTATTAAGTTGCTAAAAACCTCAAAATGATGCTACAGTAATGTATTAAGTTGCTAAAAACCTCAAAATGATGCTACAGTGATGTCGGAAGAGTTGCTAAAAATCTCAAAATGATGCTAAAGTGATGTGGCGAGAGTTGCTAAAAACCTCACAATGATGCTGTCAGTAATGTAGTGAGAGATGCTCCGAACCTCAACATGATGCTACAGTGATGTGGTGAGAGTTGCTACGAACCTCAAAATGATGCTACAGTAATGTATTAAGTTGCTTAAAACCTCAAAATGATGCTACAGTAATGTATTAAGTTGCTAAAAACCTCAAAATGTTGCTACAGTGATGTAGTAAGAGTTGCTAAAAATCTCAAAATGAAGCTAAAGTGCTGTGGCGAGAGTTGTTAAAAATCTCATAATGATGCTAAAGTGATGTGGCGAGAGTTGCTAAAAACCTCACAATGATGCTGTCAGTAATGTAGTGAGAGATGCTACGAACCTCAAAATGATGCTACAGTAATGTAGTGAGAGTTGCAAAAAACCTCAAAATGATGCTCCAGTGATGTAGCGAGAGTTGCTACTAATCTAAGAAATGATGCTACAGTGAAGTAGTGAAAGTTGCTAAAAACCTCAAAATGCTGCTACAGTGATGTCGGAAGAGTTGCTAAAAATCTCAAAATGATGCGAAAGTGATGTGGCGACAGTTGCTAAAAACCTCACAATGATGCTGTCAGTGATGTAGTGAGAGATGCTCCGAACCTCAACATGATGCTACAGTAATGTGGTGAGAGTTGCTACGAACCTCAAAATGATGCTACAGTAATGTAGTGAGAGTTGCTACGATCCTCAAAATGATGCTACAGTGATGTATTAAGTTGCTAAAAACCTCAAAATGATGCTACAGTAATGTATTAAGTTGCTAAAAACCTCAAAATGTTGCTACAGTGATGTAGTAAGAGTTGCTTAAAACCTCAAAATGATGCTCCAGTGAAGTAGTGAAAGTTGCTAAAAACCTTAAAATGCTGCTATAGTGATGTCGGAAGAGTTCCTAAAAATCTCAAAATGATGCTAAAGTGATGTGGCGAGAGTTGCTAAAAATCTCAAAATGATGCTAAAGTGATGTGGCGAGAGTTGCTAAAAACCTCACAATGATGCTGTCAGTAATGTAGTGAGAGATGCTACGAACCTCAAATTGATGCTACAGTAATGTAGTGAGAGTTGCTAAAGACCTCAAAATGATGCTAAAGTGATGAAATGAGAGTTGCTAATAATCCCAAAATGATGCTCCAGTGATGTATTGAGAGTTGCTTCAAACTTCAAAATGATGCTAAAGTGATGTAGTAAGAGTTGCTTAAAATCTCAAAATGATGCTGCGGTGATGTGGTGAGAGTTGCTAAAAACCTCAAAATAATGCTGTCAGTGGTGTAGTGAGAGTTGCTAAAAATCTCAAAATGATTCCACAGTAATGTAGTGAGAGTTGCTACGAACCTATAAATGATGCTGACAGTAATGTGGTGAGAGTTGCTACGAACCTCAACATGATGCTACAGTGATGTGGTGAGAGTTGCTACGAACCTCAAAATGATGCTACAGTAATGTATTAAGTTGCTAAAAACCTCAAAATGATGCTACAGTGATGTCGGAAGAGTTGCTAAAAATCTCAAAATGATGCTAAAGTGATGTGGCGAGAGTTGCTAAAAACCTCACAATGATGCTGTCAGTAATGTAGTGAGAGATGCTCCGAACCTCAACATGATGCTACAGTGATGTGGTGAGAGTTGCTACGAACCTCAAAATGATGCTACAGTAATGTATTAAGTTGCTAAAAACCTCAAAATGATGCTACAGTAATGTATTAAGTTGCTAAAAACCTCAAAATGTTGCTACAGTAATGTAGTGAGAGTTGCTAAAAACCTTAAAATGCTGCTACAGTGATGTCGGAAGA
Organism: Aulostomus chinensis; assembly: GCF_037954235.1. Taxonomy (NCBI): domain Eukaryota; kingdom Metazoa; phylum Chordata; class Actinopteri; order Syngnathiformes; family Aulostomidae; genus Aulostomus; species Aulostomus chinensis. Next base: position 49,831,772 of record NC_141320.1, on the reverse strand, counting down.
GTTGCTAAAAATCTCAAAATGAAGCTAAAGTGCTGTGGCGAGAGTTGTTAAAAATCTCATAATGATGCTAAAGTGATGTGGCGAGAGTTGCTAAAAACCTCACAATGATGCTGTCAGTAATGTAGTGAGAGATGCTACGAACCTCAAAATGATGCTACAGTAATGTAGTGAGAGTTGCAAAAAACCTCAAAATGATGCTCCAGTGATGTAGCGAGAGTTGCTACTAATCTAAGAAATGATGCTACAGTGAAGTAGTGAAAGTTGCTAAAAACCTCAAAATGCTGCTACAGTGATGTCGGAAGAGTTGCTAAAAATCTCAAAATGATGCGAAAGTGATGTGGCGACAGTTGCTAAAAACCTCACAATGATGCTGTCAGTGATGTAGTGAGAGATGCTCCGAACCTCAACATGATGCTACAGTAATGTGGTGAGAGTTGCTACAAACCTCAAAATGATGCTACAGTAATGTAGTGAGGGTTGCTACGATCCTCAAAATGATGCTACAGTGATGTATTACGTTGCTAAAAACCTCAAAATGATGCTACAGTAATGTATTAAGTTGCTAAAAACCTCAAAATGTTGCTACAGTGATGTAGTAAGAGTTGCTTAAAACCTCAAAATGATGCTCCAGTGAAGTAGTGAAAGTTGCTAAAAACCTTAAAATGCTGCTATAGTGATGTCGGAAGAGTTCCTAAAAATCTCAAAATGATGCTAAAGTGATGTGGCGAGAGTTGCTAAAAATCTCAAAATGATGCTAAAGTGATGTGGCGAGAGTTGCTAAAAACCTCACAATGATGCTGTCAGTAATGTAGTGAGAGATGCTACGAACCTCAAATTGATGCTACAGTAATGTAGTGAGAGTTGCTACGGACCTCAAAATGATGCTCCAGTGATGTAGAGAGAGTTGCTACTAATCTAAGAAATGATGCAACAGTGATGTAGGAAGAGTTGCTAAAAATCTCAAAATGATGCTTCAGTGATGTGGTGAGACTTGCTAAAAATCTCAAAATGATTCCACAGTAATGTAGTGAGAGTTGCTACGAACCTATAAATGATGCTACAGTGATGTGGTAGGAGTTGCTTAAAACCTCAAAATGATTCCACAGTCATGTAGTGAGAGTTGCTTAAAACCTCAAAATGATGCTACAGTAATGTATTAAGTTGCTAAAAACCTCAAAATGTTGCTACAGTGATGTAGTAAGAGTTGCTTAAAACCTCAAAATGATGCTCCAGTGATGTAGTGAGAGTTGCTACTCATCTAAGAAATGATGCTACAGTGATGTGGTGAGAGTTTCTTAAAATCTTAAAAAGATGCGACAGTGATGTGGTGAGAGTTGCGACTATCCTCCAAATGATGCTACAGTGAAGTAGTGAAAGTTGCTAAAAACCTCAAAATGCTGCTACGGTGATGTCGGAAGAGTTGCTAAAAATCTCAAAATGATGCTAAAGTGATGTGGCGAGAGTTGCTAAAAACCTCAAAATGATGCTAAAGTGATGTGGCGAGAGTTGCTAAAAACCTCACAATGATGCTGTCAGTAATGTAGTGAGAGATGCTACGAACCTCAAATTGATGCTACAGTAATGTAGTGAGAGTTGCTAAAGACCTCAAAATGATGCTAAAGTGATGAAATGAGAGTTGCTAATAATCCCAAAATGATGCTCCAGTGATGTATTGAGAGTTGCTTCAAACTTCAAAATGATGCTAAAGTGATGTAGTAAGAGTTGCTTAAAATCTCAAAATGATGCTGCGGTGATGTGGTGAGAGTTGCTAAAAACCTCAAAATAATGCTGTCAGTGGTGTAGTGAGAGTTGCTAAAAATCTCAAAATGATTCCACAGTAATGTAGTGAGAGTTGCTACGAACCTATAAATGATGCTGACAGTAATGTGGTGAGAGTTGCTACGAACCTCAACATGATGCTACAGTGATGTGGTGAGAGTTGCTACGAACCTCAAAATGATGCTACAGTAATGTATTAAGTTGCTAAAAACCTCAAAATGATGCTACAGTAATGTATTAAGTTGCTAAAAACCTCAAAATGATGCTACAGTGATGTCGGAAGAGTTGCTAAAAATCTCAAAATGATGCTAAAGTGATGTGGCGAGAGTTGCTAAAAACCTCACAATGATGCTGTCAGTAATGTAGTGAGAGATGCTCCGAACCTCAACATGATGCTACAGTGATGTGGTGAGAGTTGCTACGAACCTCAAAATGATGCTACAGTAATGTATTAAGTTGCTAAAAACCTCAAAATGATGCTACAGTAATGTATTAAGTTGCTAAAAACCTCAAAATGTTGCTACAGTAATGTAGTGAGAGTTGCTAAAAACCTTAAAATGCTGCTACAGTGATGTCGGAAGAGTTGCTAAAAATCTCAAAATGAAGCTAAAGTGCTGTGGCGAGAGTTGTTAAAAATCTCATAATGATGCTAAAGTGATGTGGCGAGAGTTGCTAAAAACCTCACAATGATGCTACAGTGATGTAGTGAGAGATGCTACGAACCTCAAAATGATGCTACAGTAATGTAGTGAGAGTTGCAAAAAACCTCAAAATGATGCTCCAGTGATGTAGCGAGAGTTGCTACTAATCTAAGAAATGATGCTACAGTGAAGTAGTGAAAGTTGCTAAAAACCTCAAAATGCTGCTACAGTGATGTCGGAAGAGTTGCTAAAAATCTCAAAATGATGCGAAAGTGATGTGGCGACAGTTGCTAAAAACCTCACAATGATGCTGTCAGTGATGTAGTGAGAGATGCTCCGAACCTCAACATGATGCTACAGTAATGTGGTGAGAGTTGCTACAAACCTCAAAATGATGCTACAGTAATGTAGTGAGAGTTGCTACGATCCTCAAAATGATGCTACAGTGATGTATTAAGTTGCTAAAAACCTCAAAATGATGCTACAGTAATGTATTAAGTTGCTAAAAACCTCAAAATGTTGCTACAGTGATGTAGTAAGAGTTGCTTAAAACCTCAAAATGATGCTCCAGTGAAGTAGTGAAAGTTGCTAAAAACCTTAAAATGCTGCTATAGTGATGTCGGAAGAGTTCCTAAAAATCTCAAAATGATGCTAAAGTGATGTGGCGAGAGTTGCTAAAAATCTCAAAATGATGCTAAAGTGATGTGGCGAGAGTTGCTAAAAACCTCACAATGATGCTGTCAGTAATGTAGTGAGAGATGCTACGAACCTCAAATTGATGCTACAGTAATGTAGTGAGAGTTGCTACGGACCTCAAAATGATGCTCCAGTGATGTAGAGAGAGTTGCTACTAATCTAAGAAATGATGCAACAGTGATGTAGGAAGAGTTGCTAAAAATCTCAAAATGATGCTTCAGTGATGTGGTGAGACTTGCTAAAAATCTCAAAATGATTCCACAGTAATGTAGTGAGAGTTGCTACGAACCTATAAATGATGCTACAGTGATGTGGTAGGAGTTGCTTAAAACCTCAAAATGATTCCACAGTCATGTAGTGAGAGTTGCTTAAAACCTCAAAATGATGCTACAGTAATGTATTAAGTTGCTAAAAACCTCAAAATGTTGCTACAGTGATGTAGTAAGAGTTGCTTAAAACCTCAAAATGATGCTCCAGTGATGTAGTGAGAGTTGCTACTCATCTAAGAAATGATGCTACAGTGATGTGGTGAGAGTTTCTTAAAATCTTAAAAAGATGCGACAGTGATGTGGTGAGAGTTGCGACTATCCTCCAAATGATGCTACAGTGAAGTAGTGAAAGTTGCTAAAAACCTCAAAATGCTGCTACGGTGATGTCGGAAGAGTTGCTAAAAATCTCAAAATGATGCTAAAGTGATGTGGCGAGAGTTGCTAAAAACCTCACAATGATGCTGTCAGTAATGTAGTGAGAGATGCTACGAACCTCCACATGATGCTGCAGTAATGCAGTGAGAGTTGCTACGAACCTCAAAATGATGCTACAGTAATGTAGTGAGAGTTGCTACGATCCTCAAAATGATGCTACAGTAATGTATTAAGTTGCTTAAAATCTCAAAATGATGCTCCACTTATGTAGTGATCGTTGCTACGAACCTCAAAATGATGCTGACAGTCATGAAGTGAGAGTTGCTACTATCCTCAAAATGATGCTGCAGTGATGTAGGAAGAGTTGCTAAAAACCTCAAAATAATGCTGTCAGTGATGTCGTGAGAGTTGCTACGAATCTTAAAATGATGCTACAGTAATGTAGTGAGAGTTGCTACGAACCTATAAATGATGCTCCAGTAATGAAGTGAGAGTTGCTACGAACCTATAAATGATGCTAAAGTGATGTGGTAGGAGTTGCTTAAAACCTCAGAATGATTCCACAGTCATGTAGTGAGAGTTGCTTAAAACCTCAAAATGATGCTACAGTAATGTTGTAAGAGTTGCTACGAACCTCAAAATGATGCTACAGTAATGTATTAAGTTGCTAAAACCCTCAAAATGATGCTACAGTGATGTGGTGAGAGTTGCTACTATCCTCCAAATGATGCTAGAGTGATGTAGTGAGAGTTGCTTAAAACCTCAAAATGATGCTCCAGTGATGTAGTGAGAGTTGCTACAAATCTAAGAAATGATGCGACAGTGATGTGGTGAGAGTTGCTACTATCCTCCAAATGATGCTACAGTGAAGTAGTGAAAGTTGCTAAAAACCTCAAAATGCTGCTACAGTGATGTCGGAAGAGTTGCTAAAAATCTCAAAATGATGCTGACAGTAATGTGGTGAGAGTTGCTAAAAACCTCAAAATGATGCTGCAGTGATGTGGTAAGTGTTGGTAAAAACCTCAAAATGATGCTCCAGTGATGTAGTGAGAGTTGCGACTAATCTAGAAAATGATGCTAAGGTGATGTAGTGAGAGTTGCTTCAAATCTCAAAATGATGTTCCAGTGATACAGAAAGAGTTGCTTAAAACCTTAAAATGATGCTTACAGTCATGTAGTGAGAGTTGCTTAAAATCTCAAAATGATGCCACAGTGATGTGGTGAGAGTTGCGACTATCCTCCAAATGATGCTACAGTGATGTAGTGAGAGTTGCTTAAAATCTCAAAATGATGCTCCAGTGATGTAGTGAGAGTTGCTTAAAACCTCAAAATGATGCTCCAGTGATGTAGTGAGAGTTGCTACTAATCTAAGAAATGATGCGACAGTGATGTGGTGAGAGTTGCTACTATCCTCCAAATGATGCTACATTGAAGTAGTGAAAGTTGCTAAAAACCTCAAAATGCTGCTACAGTGATGTCGGAAGAGTTGCTAAAAATCTCAAAATGATGCTAAAGTGATGTGGCGAGAGTTGCTAAAAACCTCACAATGATGCTGTCAGTAATGTAGTGAGAGTTGCTACGAACCTCAACATGATGCTACAGTAATGTAGTGAGAGTTGCTACGTACCTCAAAATGATGCTACAGTAATGTAGTAAGAGTTGCTAAAAATCTCAAAATGATGCTACAGTGATGTGGTTAGACTTGCTAAAAATGTCAAAATGATTCCACAGTAATGTAGTGAGAGTTGCTACGAACCTATAAATGATGCTCCAGTAATGAAGTGAGAGTTGCTACGAACCTATAAATGATGCTACAGTGATGTGGTAGGAGTTGCTTAAAACCTCAAAATGATTCCACAGTCATGTAGTGAGAGTTGCTTAAAACCTCAAAATGATGCTACAGTAATGTATTAAGTTGCTAAAAACCTCAAAATGATGCTACAGTAATGTATTAAGTTGCTAAAAACCTCAAAATGATGCTCCAGTGATGTAGTGAGAGTTGCTACAAATCTAAGAAATGATGCGACAGTGATGTGGTGAGAGTTGCTTAAAATCTCAAAATGATGCGACAGTGATGTGGTGAGAGTTGCTACTATCCTCCAAATGATGCTACAGTGAAGTAGTGAAAGTTGCTAAAAACCTCAAAATGCTGCTACAGTAATGTAGTGAGAGTTGCTACGAACCTCAAAATGATGCTGACAGTAATGTGGTGAGAGTTGCTAAAAACCTCAAAATGATGCTGCAGTGATGTTTTAAGTGTTGGTAAAAACCTCAAAATGATGCTCCAGTAATGTAGTGAGAGTTGCTACTAATCTAGAAAATGATGCTAAGGTGATGCAGTGAGAGTTGCTTCAAATCTCAAAATGATGCTCCAGTGATACAGAAAGAGTTGCTTAAAACCTTAAAATGATGCTTACAGTCATGTAGTGAGAGTTGCTTAAAATCTCAAAATGATGCCACAGTGATGTGGTGAGAGTTGCTACTATCCTCCAAATGATGCTACAGTGATGTAGTGAGAGTTGCTTAAAATCTCAAAATGATGCTCCAGTGATGTAGTGAGAGTTGCTTAAAACCTCAAAATGATGCTCCAGTGATGTAGTGAGAGTTGCTACAAATCTAAGAAATGATGCGACAGTGATGTGGTGAGAGTTGCTACTATCCTCCAAATGATGCTACAGTGAAGTAGTGAAAGTTGCTAAAAACCTCAAAATGCTGCTACAGTGATGTCTAAAGAGTAGCTAAAAATCTCAAAATGATGCTAAAGTGATGTGGCGAGAGTTGCTAAAAACCTCACAATGATGCTGTCAGTAATGTAGTGAGAGTTGCTACGAACCTCAACATGATGCTACAGTAATGTAGTGAGAGTTGCTACGTACCTCAAAATGATGCTACAGTAATGTAGTAAGAGTTGCTAAAAATCTCAAAATGATGCTACAGTGATGTGGTTAGACTTGCTAAAAATGTCAAAATGATTCCACAGTAATGTAGTGAAAGTTGCTACAAACCTATAAATGATGCTCCAGTAATGAAGTGAGAGTTGCTACGAACCTATAAATGATGCTACAGTGATGTGGTAGGAGTTGCATAAAACCTCAAAATGATTCCACAGTCATGTAGTGAGAGTTGCTTAAAACCTCAAAATGATGCTACAGTAATGTATTAAGTTGCTAAAAACCTCAAAATGTTGCTACAGTGATGTAGTAAGAGTTGCTTAAAACCTCAAAATGATGCTCCAGTGATGTAGTGAGAGTTGCTACTAATCTAAGAAATGATGCTACAGTGATGTGGTGAGAGTTTCTTAAAATCTTAAAAAGATGCGACAGTGATGTGGTGAGAGTTGCTACTATCCTCCAAATGATGCTACAGTGAAGTAGTGAAAGTTGCTAAAAACCTCAAAATGCTGCTACAGTGATGTCTAAAGAGTAGCTAAAAATCTCAAAATGATGCTAAAGTGATGTGGCGAGAGTTGCTAAAAACCTCACAATGATGCTGTCAGTAATGTAGTGAGAGATGCTACGAACCTCAACATGATGCTACAGTAATGTCGTGAGAGTTGCTTAAAATCTCAAAATGATGCTCCAGTGATGTGGTGAGAGTTGCTACTATCCTCCAAATGATGCTACAGTGATGTAGTGAGAGTTGCTTAAAATCTCAAAATGATGCTACAGTGATGTAGTGAGAGTTGCTTAAAACCTCAAAATGATGCTCCAGTGATGTTGTGAGAGTTGCTACAAATCTAAGAAATGATGCGACAGTGATGTGGTGAGAGTTGCTTAAAATCTCAAAATGATGCTACAGTGATGTGGTGAGAGTTGCTACTATCCTCCAAATGATGCTACAGTGAAGTAGTGAAAGTTGCTAAAAACCTCAAAATGCTGCTACAGTAATGTAGTGAGAGTTGCTACGAACCTCAAAATGATGCTGACAGTAATGTGGTGAGAGTTGCTAAAAACCTCAAAATGATGCTGCAGTGATGTTTTAAGTGTTGGTAAAAACCTCAAAATGATGCTCCAGTAATGTAGTGAGAGTTGCTACTAATCTAGAAAATGATGCTAAGGTGATGCAGTGAGAGTTGCTTCAAATCTCAAAATGATGCTCCAGTGATACAGAAAGAGTTGCTTAAAACCTTAAAATGATGCTTACAGTCATGTAGTGAGAGTTGCTTAAAATCTCAAAATGATGCGACAGTGATGTGGTGAGAGTTGCTACTATCCTCAAAATGATGCTGCAGTGATGTAGTAAGAGTTGCTTAAAATCTCAAAATGATGCTCCACTGATGTAGTGAGCGTTGCTACGAACCTCAAAATGATGCTGAGAGTCATGAAGTGAGAATTGCTACTATCCTCAAAATGATGCTGCAGTGATGTAGGAAGAGTTGCTAAAAATCTCAAAATGATGCTTCGGTGATGTGGTGAGAGTTGCTAAAAACCTCAAAATAATGCTGTCAGTAATGTAGTGAGAGTTGCTACGAATCTCAAAATGATGCTACAGTGATGTAGTGAGAGTTGCTTAAAATCTCAAAATGATGCGACAGTGATGTGGTGAGAGTTGCTACGAACCTCAAAATGATGCTGACAGTAATGTGGTGAGAGTTGCTAAAAACCTCAAAATGATGCTGCAGTGATGTAGTTAGAGTTGCTTCAAATCTCAAAATGTTGCTACAGTGATGTAGTAAGAGTTGCTAAAAACCTCAAAATGATGCTCAAGTGAAGTAGTGAAAGTTGCAAAAAAACCTCAAAATGCTGCTACAGTGATGTCGGAAGATTTGCTAAAAATCTCAAAATGATGCTAAAGTGATGTGGCGAGAGTTGCTAAAAACCTCACAATGATGCTGTCAGTAATGTAGTGAGAGATACTACGAACCTCAAAATGATGCTACAGTAATGTAGTGAGAGTTGCTACGAACCTCAAAATAATGCTCCAGTGATGTAGTGAGAGTTGCTACTAATCTAAGAAATGATGCTACAGTGATGTAGGAAGAGTTGCTAAAAATCTCAAAATGATGCTTCAGTGATGTGGTGAGAGTTGCTAAAAATCTCAAAATGATTCCACAGTAATGTAGTGAGAGTTGCTACGAACCTCAAAATGATGCTGAGAGTCATGAAGTGAGAGTTGCTACTCTCCTCAAAATGATGCTGCAGTGATGTAGGAAGAGTTGCTAAAAACCTCAAAATGATGCTTCGGTGATGTGGTGAGAGTTGCTAAAAACCTCAAAATAATGCTGTCAGTGATGTAGTGAGAGTTGCTCCGAACCTCAAAATGATGCGACAGTAATGTGGTGAGAGTTGCTATGAACCTCAAAATGATGCTACAGTAATGTAGTGAGAGTTGCTAGGATCCTAAAAATGATGCTCCAGTAATGTATTAAGTTGCTAAAAACCTCAAAATGATGCTACAGTGATGTAGTGAGAGTTGCTACGAACCTCAAAATCATGCTACAGTTTTGTAGTGAGAGTTGCTACGAACCTCAAAATGATGCTACAGCAATGTGGTTCGACTTGCTAAAAATCTCAAAATGATTCCAAAGTAATGTAGTGAGAGTTGCTACGAACCTATAAATGATGCTCCAGTAATGAAGTGCGAGTTGCTACGAACCTATATATGATGCTACAGTGATGTGGTAGGAGTTGCTTAAAACCTCAAAATGATTCCACAGGCATGTAGTGAGAGTTGCTTAAAACCTCAAAATGATGCTACAGTAATGTTGTAAGAGTTGCTATGAACCTCAGAATGATGCTACAGTAATGTATTAAGTTGCTAAAAACCTCAAAATGATGCTACAGTAATGTATTAAGTTGCTAAAAACCTCAAAATGTTGCTACAGTGATGTAGTAAGAGTTGCTAAAAACCTCAAAATGATGCTCAAGTGAAGTAGTGAAAGTTGCAAAAAAACCTCAAAATGCTGCTACAGTGATGTCGGAAGAGTTGCTAAAAATCTCAAAATGATTCCACAGTAATGTAGTGAGAGTTGCTACGAACCTCAAAATGATGCTGAGAGTCATGAAGTGAGAGTTGCTACTCTCCTCAAAATGATGCTGCAGTGATGTAGGAAGAGTTGCTAAAAATCTCAAAATGATGCTTCGGTGATGTGGTGAGAGTTGCTAAAAACCTCAAAATAATGCTGTCAGTGATGTAGTGAGAGTTGCTCCGAACCTCAAAATGATGCGACAGTAATGTGGTGAGAGTTGCTATGAACCTCAAAATGATGCTACAGTAATGTAGTGAGAGTTGCTAGGATCCTAAAAATGATGCTCCAGTAATGTATTAAGTTGCTACGAACCTCAAAATGATGCTACAGTGATGTAGTGAGAGTTGCTATGAACCTCAAAATCATGCTACAGTTTTGTAGTGAGAGTTGCTACGAACCTCAAAATGATGCTACAGTCATGTCGTAAGAGTTGCTAAAAATCTCAAAATGATGCTAAAGTGATGTGGTGAGAGTTGAAAAAAAAAATCAAAATGATGCTGTCCGTAATGTAGTGAGAGATGCTACGACCCTCAAAATGATGCTACAGTGATGTAGTGAGAGTTGCTACGAACCTCAAAATGATGCTACAGTCATGTAGTGAGAGTTGTTAAGAACCTCAAAATGATGCTACAGTGATGTAGTGAGAGTTGCTAAAAACCTCAAAATGATGCTGACAGTAATGTTGTGAGAGTTGCTACGAACTTCAAAATGATGCTACAGTAATGTAGTAAGAGTTGCTAAAAATCTCAAAATGATGCTGAAGTGATGTGGTGAGAGTTGCTAAAATCCTAAAAATGATGCTACAGTGATGTAGTGAGTTGCTACGAACCTAAAAATGATGCTACAGAAATGTAGTGAGAGTTGCTACGAACCTCAAAAAAATGCTACAGTTATGTGGTGAGAGTTGCTACGAACCTCAAAATGATGCTACAGTGATGTAGTGAGAGTTGCTACGATCCTCAAAATGATGCTACAGTAATGTATTAGGTTGCTAAAAACCTCAAAATGATGCTACAGTGATGTAGTGAGAGTTGCTACGATCCTCAAAATGATGCTACAGTAATGTATTAGGTTGACTAAAAACCTCAAAATGATGCTCCAGTGATGCAGTAAGAGTTGCTTAAAACCTTTAAAAATGATGCTGACAGTCATGTAGTGAGAGTTGCTACTATCCTCCAAATGATGCTCCAGTGATGTAGTAAGAGTTGCAACGAACCTCAAAATGATGCTGACAGTCGTGAAGTGAGATTTGCTACTATCCTCAAAATGATGCTACAGTGATGTAGTGAGAGTTCCTACTAATCTAAGAAATGATGCTAAAGTGATGTGGTGAGACTTGCTACTATCCTCCAAATGATGCTACAGTGATGTAGTGAGAGTTGCTTAAAATCTCAAAATGATGCGACAGTGATGTGGTGAGAGTTGCTACGAACCTCAAAATGATGCTGACAGTAATGTGGTGAGAGTTGCTAAAAACCTCAAAATGATGCTGCAGTGATGTAGTGAGAGTTGCTACTAATCTAGAAAATGATGCTAAAGTGATGTAGTTAGAGTTGCTTCAAATCTCAAAATGATGCTCCAGTGATGCAGTAAGAGTTGCTTAAAACCTTGAAATGATGCTTACAGTCATGTAGTGAGAGTTGCTTAAAATCTCAAAATGATGCGACAGTGATGTGGTGAGAGTTGCTACTATCCTCCAAATGATGCGACAGTGATGTAGTGAGAGTTGCTTCAAATCTCAAAATGATTCTACAGTGATGTAGTGAGAGTTGCGACGGAACTGAAAATGATGCTCCAGTGATGCAGTAAGAGTTGCTTCAAACCTCAAAATGAGTCTGACAGTCATGTAGTGAGAGTTGCTAAGAACCTCAAAATGATGCTACAGTGATGTAGTGAGAGTTGCTAAAAACCTCAAAATGATGCTGACAGTAATGTAGTAAGAGTTGCTAAAAAACTCAAAATGATGCGACAGTGATGTGGTGAGAGTTGCTACGAACCTTAAAATGATGCTGCAGTGATGTATTTAGTGTTTGTAAAAACCTTAAAATGATGCTGACATTCATGTAGTGAGAGTTGTTTAAAATCTCCAAATGATGCTACAGTAATGTGGTGAGAGTTGCTAAAAATCTAAAAATGATGCTGTAAGTAATGTAGTGAGACTTGCTACGAACCTCAATAATGCTACAGTAATGTTGTAAGTGTTGCTAAAAATCTCAAAATGATGCTAAATTGATGTGGTGAGAGTTGCTACTATCCTTCAAATGATTCTACAGTGATGTAGTGAGAGTTGCTTAAAATCTCCAAATGATGCTACAGTAATGTAGTGAGAGTTGCTACGGACCTCAAAATGATGCTCCAGCGATGCAATAAGAGTTGCTTAAAACCTTAAAATGATGCTGACAGTAATGTAGTGAGAGTTGCTAAAAATCTAAAAATGATGCTGTAAGTAATGTAGTGAGACTTGCTACGAACCTCAATAATGCTACAGTAATGTTGTATGTGTTGCTAAAAATCTAAAAATGATGCTAAAGTGATGTGGTGAGAGTTGCTAAAATCCTCAACATGATGCTACAGTAATGTAGTGAGAGTTGCTACGAACCTCAAAATGATGCTACAGTAATGTAGTGAGAGTTGCTAAAAACCTCAAAATGATGCTACAGTGATGTAGGAAGAGTTGCTAAAAACCTAAAAATGATGCTAGAGTGATGTAGTGAGAGTTGTTACGAACCTCAAAATGATGCTCCAGTGATGTAGTGAGAGTTGCTTAAAAATTCAAAATGATGCGACTGTGATGTGTTGAAAGTTGCAAAAACCTAAAAATGATGCTCCACTGATTTAGTGAGAGTTGCTACTATCCTCAAAATGATGCTGCAGTGATGTCGGAAGAGTTGCTAAAAATCTCAAAATGATGCTTCGGTGATGTGGTGAGAGTTGCTAAAAACCTCAAAATGATGCTGTCAGTGATGTAGTGAGAGTTGCTACGAATCTAAAAATGATGCAACAGTAATGTAGTAAGAGTTGCTAAAAATCTCAAAATGATGCTACAGTGATGTGGTGATACTTGCTAAAAATCTCAAAATGATTCCACAGTGATGTAGTGAGAGTTGCTACGAACCTATAAATGATGCTACAGTGATGTGGTAGGAGTTGCTTAAAACCTCAAAATGATTCCACAGTCATGTAGTGAGAGTTGCTTAAAACCTCAAAATGATGCTACAGTAATGTATTAAGTTGCTAAAAACCTCAAAATGTTGCCACAGTGATGTCGTAAGAGTTGCTTAAAACCTCAAAATGATGCTCCAGTGATGTAGTGAGAGTTGCTACTAATCTAAGAAATGATGCTACAGTAATGTAATGACAGTTGCTACGAACCTAAGAAATGATGCTACAGTGATGTAGTGAGAGTTGCTACTGACCTCAAAATGATGTTGACAGTTATGTAGTGAGGGTTGCTTAAAACCTCAAAATGATGCTACAGTGATGTATGAGAGTTGCTACTAACCTAAGAAATGATACTACAGTGATGCGGTGAGAGTTGCTACGAACCTAAGAAATGATGCTCAAGTGATGTAATGAGAGTTGCTACTAACCAAAGAAATGATGCTACAGTGATGTAGTGAGAGTTGCTACGAACGTCAAAATGATGCCACAGTGACTTCATGAGAGTTGCTCCTAACCTAAGAAATGATGCTACAGTGATGTAGTGAGAGTTGCTCCTAACAAAAGAAATGATGCTACAGTGATGTAGTGAGAGTTGCTACTAAACTAAGAAATGATGCTACAGTGATGTAGTGAGAGTTACTATGATGCTCAAAATGATGTTCACAGTAATGTAGTAAGATTTGCTAAAACTCTCAAAATAATGCTACAGTGATGGAGTGAGAGTTGCTACGAACCTAAGAAATGATGCTACAGTAATTTGGTGAGAGTTGCTACGAACCTCATAATGATGCTGAAGTGATGTAATGAGAGTTGCTACGAACCGAAGAAATGATGCTACAGTGATGGAGTGAGAGTTGCTACTGACCTCAAAATGATGTTGACAGTGATGTAGTGAGGGTTGCTACTAACCTAAGAAAGGATGCTACAGTGATGTGATGAGAGTTGCTAATCATCTCAAAATGATGCTAAAGTGATGTGGCGAGAGTTGCTAAAAACCTCACAATGATGCTGTAAGTAATGTAGTGAGAGATGCTACGAACCTCAACATGATGCTACAGTAATGTAGTGAGAGTTGCTACGAACCTCAACATGATGCTACAGTAATGTAGTGAGAGGTGCTATGATGCTCAAAATGATGTTGACAGTAATGCAGTAAGATTTGCTAAAACTCTCAAAAAAATGCTACAGTGATGGAGTGAGAGTTGCTACGAACCTAAGAAATGATGCGAAAGTGTTGTAATGAGAGTTGCTACTAACCAAAGAAATGATGCTACAGTGATGTAGTGAGAGTTCCTACTCATCTCAAAGTGATGCTACAGTTATGTAATGAGAGTTGCTATTAATTTCAAAAAATGCTGAAGTGATGTAATGAGAGTTGCTACTAACCTCAGAAATGATGCTACAGTGATTTCGTGAGAGTTGCTACTGACCTCAAAATGATGTTGACAGTGATGTAGTGAGGGTTGCTACTAACCTAAGAAAGGATGCTACAGTGATGTGATGAGAGTTGCTAATCATCTCAAAATGATGCTAAAATGATGTAATGACAGTTGCTAAGAATTTCAAAATTATGCTAAAGTGATGTAATGAGAGTTGCTAAAAAACCTAAGAAATGATGCTACAGTGATGTGGTGAGAGTTGCTACGAACCTCAAAATGATGCTACAGTGACTTAAAGAGAGTTGCTCCTAACCTAAGAAATGATGCTACAGTGATGTAATAAATTGCTACTAACCTAAAAATGATGCTACAGTCATGTAGTAAGAGTTGCTACAAACCTCAAAATGATGCTGACAGTAATGTACTGAGAATTTCTGCTTACCTCTGAATAAGGCTGCAGTGATGTAGTGAGAGTATCTACTCATCTCAAAATGATACTACAGTGATGTAATGAGAGTTGCTACAAATTTCAAAATGATGCTGAATAGATGTAATGACAGTTGCTGCTAACCTAAGAAATTATGCGACAGTGATGCAGTGAGACTTGCTACTAATCTCAAAATGATGCTAATGTGATGTCATGAGAGTTGATTAAAACCTCAAAATGATGCTACAGTCATGTCGTGAGACTTGCTACTAACCTTAAAATGATGCTGACAGTGATGTAGTGAGAGTTGCTACGAACCTCAAAATGATGTTACAGTGACTTCATGAGAGTTGCTCCTAACCTAAGAAATGATGCTACAGTGGTGTGATGAGAGTTGCTACTCATCTCAAAATGATGCTAAAGTGATGTAATGAGAGTTCCTACTAATTTAAAAATGATGCTAAAATGATGAAGTGAGACTTGCTTCTAACTTTAAAATGATGCTGACAGTGATGTAGTGAGAGTTGCTACGTACCTCAAAATGATGCTACAGTGACTTAATGAGAGTTGCTCCTAAACTAAGAAATGATGCTACAGTGATGTAATAAATTGCTACTAACCTAAAAATGATGCTGCAGTCATGTACTGAGAGTTGCTACTCATCTCAAAATGATGCTACAGTGATGTGGTTAGAGCTGCTACTCATCTCAAAATGATACTACAGTGATGTGGTGAGAGCTGCTACTATGCTAAAATGATGCTCACAGTAATCTTGTGAGAGTCGCTTAGATTCAAGATTGCTTTATTGTCATTAACCATGGTGGAAATGTCAACGAAATTTTCTTTGCATTTTTTAAAAACCTCAAACTGATGCTACAGTGATGTCGTGAGAGTTGCTACTAACCTCATAATGATGCTTACAGTAATGTCATGAGAGTTAAAACAAACCTCATAATGGTGCTAACAGTAATGTCATGAGAGTTGCTACTAACCCAAGAAATGATGCTCCAGTGATGTGTAGAGAGTTGCTAAAAACCTCAAAATGATGCTAAAAGTGATATAATGAGTTTCGAAAAAAACTTAAAATAATGCGATAGTAATGTGGTGAGAGTTGCTCCTTTCCTCAAAATGATGCTGAGAGTAATGTAGCAAGATTTGCAAAAAATCTAAAAATAATGCTACAGTGATGTAGTGAGAGTTGCTCAAAACCTAAAAATGATGCTGTCAGTAATGTAGTGAGAGTTAATACACATCTCAAAATGATGATAAAGTGATGAAATGACAGTTACTACTCACCTAAGAAATGATGCTACAGTGATGTAGTGAGAGTTGCTATTAACCAAAGAAATGATGCTACAGTGATGTAGTGAGAGTTGCTACTAACCTAAGAAATGATGCTACAGTGATGTGGTGAGACTTGCCACTATGCTCAAAATGATGCTGACAGTAATGCAGTGAGAGTTACTTAAAACCTCAAAATGATGCTACAGTGATGTAATGAGAGTTGCTACTAACCTAAGAAATGATACAACAGTGATGTGGTGAGAGTTGCTCCTAACCTAAGAAATGATGCTACAGTGATTTAGTGAGAGTTGCTACTAACAAAAGAAATGATGCTACAGTGATGTAGTGAGAGTTGCTACTCATCTCAAATCGATGCTTAAGTGATGTCATGAGAGTTGCTACTAAACTAAGAAATGATGCTACAGTGATGGAGTGAGAGTTACTATGATGCTCAAAATGATGTTCACAGTAATGTAGTAAGATTTGCTAAAACTCTCAAAATAATGCTACAGTGATGGAGTGAGAGTTGCTACGAACCTAAGAAATGATGCTACAGTAATGTAGTGAGAGTTGCTACGAACCTCATAATGATGCTGAAGTGATGTAATGAGAGTTGCTACGAACCGAAGAAATGATGCTACAGTGATGTAGTGAGAGTTGCTACTGACCTCAAAATGATGTTGACAGTGATGTAGTGAGGGTTGCTACTAACCTAAGAAAGGATGCTACAGTGATGTGATGAGAGTTGCTAATCATCTCAAAATGATGCTAAAGTGATGTGGCGAGAGTTGCTAAAAACCTCACAATGATGCTGTCAGTAATGTAGTGAGAGATGCTACGAACCTCAACATGATGCTACAGTAATGTAGTGAGAGTTGCTACGAACCTCAACATGATACTCCAGTAATGTAGTGAGAGTTGCTATGATGCTCAAAATGATGTTGACAGTAATGCAGTAAGATTTGCTAAAACTCTCAAAAAAATGCTACAGTGATGGATTGAGAGTTGCTACGAACCTAAGAAATGATGCTACAGTGATGTAGTGAGAGTTGCTACTAAACAAAGAAATGATGCTACAGTGATGTAGTGAGAGTTCCTACTCATCTCAAAGTGATGCTACAGTTATGTAGTGACAGTTGTGACGAACCTCAAAATGATGCTAAAGTGTTGTAATGAGAGTTGCTACTAACCAAAGAAATGATGCTACAGTGATGTAGTGACAATTGCTACTAATCTAAAAATGATGCTAAAGTGATGTAATGAGAGTTGTTATTAATTTCAAAAAATGCTGAAGTGATGTAGTGAGAGTTGCTACTAACCTCAGAAATGATGCTACAGTGATTTCGTGAGAGTTGCTACTGACCTCAAAATGATGTTGACAGTGATGTAGTGAGGGTTGCTACTAACCTAAGAAAGGATGCTACAGTGATGTGATGACAGTTGCTAATCATCTCAAAATGATGCTAAAGTGATGTAATGAGAGTTGCTAAGAATTTCAAAATTATGCTAAAGTGATGTAATAAGAGTTGCTACAAACCTAAGAAATGATGCTACAGTGATGTGGTGAGAGTTGCTACGAACCTCAAAATGATGCTACAGTGACTTCATGAGAGTTGCTCCTAACCTAAGAAATGATGCTACAGTGATGTAATAAATTGCTACTAACCTGAAAAGGATGCTACAGTCATGTAGTGAGAGTTGCTACAAACCTCAAAATGATGCTGACAGTAATGTACTGAGAATTTCTGCTTACCTAAAAATAAGGCTGCAGTGATGTAGTGAGAGTTGCTACTCATCTCAAAATGATACTACAGTGATGTAATGAGACTTGCTACTAATCTCAAAATGATGCTAATGTGATGTCATGAGAGTTGATTAAAACCTCAAAATGATGCTACAGTCATGTCGTGAGACTTGCTACTAACCTTAAAATGATGCTGACAGTGATGTAGTGAGAGTTGCTACGAACCTCAAAATGATGTTACAGTGACTTCATGAGAGTTGCTCCTAACCTAAGAAATGATGCTACAGTGGTGTGATGAGAGTTGCTACTCATCTCAAAATGATGCTAAAGTGATGTAATGAGAGTTCCTACTAATTTAAAAATGATGCTAAAATGATAAAGTGAGACTTGCTTCTAACTTTAAAATGATGCTGACAGTGATGTAGTGAGAGTTGCTACGTACCTCAAAATGATACTACAGTGACTTAATGAGAGTTGCTCCTAAACTAAGAAATGATGCTACAGTGATGTAATAAATTAATACTAACCTAAGAAATGATGCTACAGTGATGTGATGAGAGTTGCTAATCATCTCAAAATTATGCTAAAGTGATGTACTGAGAGTTGCTAATCATCTCAAAATGATGATAAAGTGATGTAATGAGAGTTGCTAAGATTTTCAAAATTATGCTAAAGTGATGTAATGAGAGTTGCTACAAACCTAAGAAATGATGCTACAGTGATGTAGTGAGAGTTGCTACTAAACAAAGAAATGATGCTACAGTGATGTAGTGAGAGTTGCTACTGATCTAAAAATGATGCTAAAGTGATGTCGTGAGAGTTGCTACGAACCTCAAAATGATGCTACAGTGACTTCATGAGAGTTGCTCCTAACCTCAGAAATGATGCTACAGTGATGTAGTGAGAGTTGCTACGAACCTAAGAAATGATGCTACAGTAATGTAGTGAGAGTTGCTACGAACCTCATAATGATGCTGAAGTGATGTAATGAGAGTTGCTACGAACCGAAGAAATGATGCTACAGTGATGTGATGAGAGTTGCGAAGAATTTCAAAATTATGCTAAAGTGATGTAATGAGAGTTGCTACAAACCTAAGAAATGATGCTACAGTGATGTGGTGAGAGATGCTACGAACCTCAAAATGATGCCACAGTGACTTAATGAGAGTTGCTCCTAACCTAAGAAATGATGCTACAGTGATGTAATAAATTGCTCCTAACCTAAAAATGATGCTGACAGTAATGTACTGAAAATTTCTGCTTACCTCAAAATAAGGCTGCAGTGATGTAGTGAGAGTTGCTACTCATCTCAAAATGATACTACAGTGATGTAATGAGAGTTGCTACTAATTTCAAAATGATGCTGAATAGATGTAATGACAGTTGCTGCTAACCTAAGAAATTATGCGACAGTGATGCAGTGAGACTTGCTACTAATCTCAAAATGATGCTAATGTGATGTCATGAGAGTTGATTAAAACCTCAAAATGATGCTACAGTCATGTAGTGAGAGTTGCTACTAACCTCAAAATGATGTTGACAGTGATGTAGTGAGAGTTCTACTCATCTCAAAATGATGCTACAGTGACTTCATGAGAGTTGCTACGAACCTAAGAAATGATGCTACAGTGATGTAGTGAGAGTTGCTACTCATCTCAAAACGATGCTTAAGTGATGTAATGAGAGTTAATACAAACCTAAGAAGTGATGCTACAGTGATGTGGTGAGAATTGATCCTAATTTCAAAATAATGCTAAAGTGGTGTAGTGAGAGTTGCTACGATCCTCAAAATGATGCTGAAAGTGATGTAGTGAGAGTTGCTACGAACCTAAGAAATGATGCGACAGTGATGTAGTGAGAGTTGCTACTAACCTAAGAAATGATGCGACAGTGATGTAGTGAGAGTTGCTACAAATGTCCAAATGATGCTTAAGTGATGTAATGAGAGTTGCTACTAACCTAAGAAGTTATGCTACAGTGATGTGGTGAGTGTTGATAGTAATTTAAAAATCATGCTAAAGTGATGTAGTGAGAGTTGCTACGATCCTCAAAATGATGCTACAGTGATGTTATGAGAGTTGCTACGAATCTCAAAATGATGCGACAGTAATGTCGTGAGAGTTGCGACTATCCTCAAAATGATACTAAAGTGATGTAGTGAGAGTTGCTACGATCCTCAAAATGATGCTACAGTGATGGAATGAGAGTTGCTACGAATCTCAAAATGATGCTACAGTAATGTCGTGAGAGTTTCGACTATCCTCAAAATGATGCGACAGTGATGTAGTGAGAGTTGCTACGATCCTCAAAATGATGTTAAAGTGATGTAATGAGAGTTGCGACAAACCTAAGAAGTGATGCTACAGTGATGTGGTGAGAATTGATCCTAATTTCAAAATAATGCTAAAGTGGTGGAGTGAGAGTTGCTATGAACCGCAAAATGATGCTACAGTGATGTAATGAGAGTTGCTACTTACCTAAGAAATGATGCTACTGTGATGTGGTGAGAGTTGCTACGAACCTCAAAATGATGCTACAGTGATGTAGTGAGAGTTGCTACTTACCTAAGAAATGATGCTACAGTGATGTAATGAGAGTTGCTACTTACCTAAGAAATGATGCTACAGTGATGTAATGACAGTTGCTAGGAATCTCAAAATGATGCTCCAGTAATGTTGTGAGAGTTGCGACTATCCTCAAAATGATGCTACAGTGATGTTATGACAGTTGCTACTAACCTAAGAAATTATACTGACAGTGTTGTGGTGAGAGTTGATAGTAATTTCAAAATCATGCTGAAGTGATGTCATGAGAGTTGCTTCTAACCGAAGAAATGATGCTACAGTGATGTAGGCAGAGTTGGTACGATGCTCAAACTGATGCTTCCAGTAATGTAGTGAGAGTTGCTACAAACGTCAAAAATGATGCTACAGTGATGTCATGGGAGTTGCTCCTAACCTCAGAAATGATGCTAGAGTGATGTAACGAGATTTGCTACAAACCTAAGAAATGATGCTACAGTAATGTCGTGAGAGTTGCGACTATCCTCAAAATGATGCGACAATGATGTATTGAGAGTTGCTACGATCCTAAAAATGATGCTGCAGTGATGTGGTGAGAGTTGCTACGATCCTCAAAATGATGCTACAGTGATGTGGTGAGAGTTGCTACGAACCTAAGAAATGATGCTACTGTGATGTGGTGAGAGTTGCTACGAACCTCAAAATGATGCTACAGTGATGTAGTGAGAGTTGCTACTTACCTAAGAAATGATGCTACAGTGATGTAATGACAGTTGCTAGGAATCTCAAAATGATGCTCCAGTAATGTTGTGAGAGTTGCGACTATCCTCAAAATGATGCTACAGTGATGTTATGACAGTTGCTACTAACCTAAGAAATTATACTGACAGTGTTGTGGTGAGAGTTGATAGTAATTTCAAAATCATGCTGAAGTGATGTCATGAGAGTTGCTTCTAACCGAAGAAATGATGCTACAGTGATGTAGGCAGAGTTGGTACGATGCTCAAACTGATGCTTCCAGTAATGTAGTGAGAGTTGCTACAAACGTCAAAAATGATGCTACAGTGATGTCATGGGAGTTGCTCCTAACCTCAGAAATGATGCTAGAGTGATGTAAGGAGATTTGCTACAAACCTAAGAAATGATGCTACAGTAATGTCGTGAGAGTTGCGACTATCCTCAAAATGATGCGACAATGATGTATTGAGAGTTGCTACGATCCTAAAAATGATGCTGCAGTGATGTGGTGAGAGTTGCTACGAACCTAAGAAATGATGCGACAGTGATGTAGTGAGAGTTGCTACAAATGTCCAAATGATGCTTAAGTGATGTAATGAGAGTGGCTACAAACCTAAGAAATGATGCTACAGTGATGTAATGAGAGTTGTGACTTACCTAAGAAATGATGTTACAGTGATGTGGTGAGAGTTGCTACGAACCTCAAAATGATGCTACAGTGATGTAATGAGAGTTCCTACAAATCTCAAAATGATGCTGCAGTAATGTCGCGAGAGTTGCGACTATCCTCAAAATAATGCGACAGTGAAGTAGTGAGAGTTGCTACGATCCTCAAAATGATGCGACAGTGATGTGGTGAGAGTTGCTCCGATCCTCAAAATGAGGTGGCAATGATGTAGTGAGAGTTGATACTAATCTCAAAATGATGCTGACAGTGATGTAGTGAGAGTTGATACTAATCTCAAAATGATGCTACAGTGATGCAGTGAGAGTTGATAGTAATTTCAAAATAAAGCTATAGCGGTGTAATGAGAGTTGATTCTTCCCTAAGAAATGATGATACAGTGATGTCATGAGAGTTGCTTCTAACCGAAGAAATGATGCTACAGTGATGTAGGCAGAGTTGGTACGATGCTCAAACTGATGCTTCCAGTAATGTAGTGAGAGTTGCTACGAACCTCAAAATGATAATACAGTGATGTCATGGGAGTTGCTACTAACCTAAGAAATGATGCTACAGTGATGCAGTGAGAGTTGATCGTAATTACAAAATAAAGCTATAGCAGTGTAATGAGAGTTGATTCTTCCCTAAGAAATGATGCTACAGTGATGTAGTGACAGTTGCTATGAACCGCAAAATGATGCTACAGTGATGTAATGAGGGTTGCTATTTACCTAAGAAATGATGCTACAGTGATGTGGTGAGAGTTGCTACTAACCTAAGAAATGATGCGACAGTGATGTAGTGAGAGTTGCGACTAATCTCAAAATGATGGTACAGTGATGTAGTGAGAGTTGCTACGATGCTCAAAATGATGGTACAGTGATGTAGTGAGAGTTGCTACGATGCTCAAAATGATGCTTACAGTAATGTTGTGAGAGTTGCTTAAAACCTCAAAATAATGCTACAGTAATGTCGTGACAGTTGCCTCTATCCTCAAAATGATGCGACAGTGATGTAGTGAGAGTTGCTACGATCCTCAAAATGATGTTAAGTGATGTAATGAGAGTTGCGACAAACCTAAGAAGTGATGCTACAGTGATGTGGTGAGAGTTGATACTAATTTCAAAATAATGCTAAAGTGGTGTAGTGAGAGTTGCTACGAACCGCAAAATGATGCTACAGTGATGTAATGAGAGTTGCTACAAATGACCAAATGATGCTAGAGTGATGTAATGAGAGTTGCTACAAACCTATGAAATTATGCTACAGACATGTGCTGAGAGTTGATAGTAATTTCAAAATCATGCTAAAGTGATGTAATGAGAGTTGCTACTTACCTGAGCAATGATGCGACAGTGATGTAATGAGAGTTCCTACGAATCTCAAAATGATGCTGCAGTAATGTCGCGAGAGTTGCGACTATCCTCAAAATGATGCGACAGTGAAGTAGTGAGAGTTGCTACGATCCTCAAAATGATGCGACAGTGATGTGGTGAGAGTTGCTACGATCCTCAAAATGAGTTGGCAATGATGTAGTGAGAGTTGAAACTAATCTCAAAATGATGCTGACAGTGATGTAGTGAGAGTTGATACTAATCTCAAAATGATGCTAAAGTAATGTAATGAGAGTTGCTACAAATCTAAGAAGTGATGCTACAGTGATGCAGTGAGAGTTGATAGTAATTTCAAAATAATGCTAAAGCGGTGTAATGAGAGTTGCTACTTCCCTAAGAAATGATGCTACAGTGATGTAGTGAGGTTTGCTACGAACCTCAAAATAATGCTACAGTGATGTAATGAGAGTTGCTACTTCCCTAAGAAATGATGCTACAGTGATGTAGTGAGAGTTGCTACGAACCTCAAAATAATGCTACAGTGATGTAATGAGAGTTGCTACTAATCTCAAAATGATGCTAGAGTGATGTAATGAGATTTGCTACAAACCTAAGAAATGATGCTACCGTGATGTGGTGAGAGTTGACAGTAATTTCAAAATCATGCTAAAGTGATGTAATGAGAGTTGTTATTTACCTAAGAAATGATGCTACAGTGATGTAGGCAGAGTTGCTGCGATGCTCAAACTGATGCTTCCAGTCATGTTGGAAGAGTTGCTACAAACCTCAAAATGATGCTACAGTGATGTCATGGGAGTTGCTACTGACCTAAGAAATGATGCTACAGTGATGAATTGAGAGTTGCTACAAATGTCAAAATGGTGTGACTGATGTAGTGAGAGTTGCTACGAACCTCAAAATGATGCTACAGTGATGTAATGAGAGTTGCTACGAATCTCAAAATGATGCTACAGCAATGTCGTGAGAGTTGCTACTAAACGAAGAAATGATGCTACAGTGATGTGGTGAGAGTTGCTACGAACCTCAAAATGATGCAACAGTGATGTAATGAGAGTTGCTACTAACCGAAGAAATGATTCTACAGTGATGTAGTGAGAGTTGCTACGAATCTCAAAATGATGCTACAGTAATGACGTGAGAGTTGCTACTATCCTAAAAATGATGCGACAGTGATGTGATAATTACGATGAAGCTCATAATGAAATTACAGTGATGTATTGAGAGTTGCTACTAACCTCAAAATGATGCGACAGTGATGTAATGAGAGCTGCTCCGATACTCAAAATGAGGTGGCAGTGATGTAGTGAGAGTTGATACTAATCTCAAAATCAAGCTAAAGTGATGTAATGAGAGTTGCTTCTTACCTAAGAAATGATGCTACAGTGATGTGGTGAGAGTTGCGACTAACCTCAAAATGATGCTACAGTGATGGAATGAGAGTTGCTACGAATCTCAAAATGATGCTACAGTAATGTCGTGAGAGTTGCGACTATCCTCAAAATGATGCGACAATGATGTATTGAGAGTTGCTACGATCCTCAAAATGATGCTGACAGTGATGTAATGAGAGTTGCTACGGTCCTCGAAATGATGCTACAGTGATGTTATGACAGTTGCTACTAACCTAAAAATGATGCGACAGTGATGCGATAATTGCGATGAAGCTCATAATGAAAGTACAGTGATGTATTGAGAGTTGCTTCTAACCGAAGAAATGATGCTACAGTGATGTAGGCAGAGTTGCTACGATGCTCAAACTGATGCTTCCAGTAATGTAGTGAGAGTTGCTACAAACCTCAAAATGATGCTACAGTGATGTCATGGGAGTTGCGACGAACCTCAAAATGTTGCAACAGTGATGTAATGAGAGTTGCTACTAACCGAAGAAATGATGCTACAGCAATGTTGTGAGAGTTGCTACTATCCTAAAAATGATGCGACAGTGATGCGATAATTGCGATGAAGCTCATAATGAAACTACAGTGATGTATTGAGAGTTGCTTAAAACCTCAAAATGATGTTGAAAGTGATGTAGTGAGAGTTGCTAAAAACCTCAAAACGATGCTACAGTGATGTCTTAAGAATTGCTACTCACCAAAGAAATGATGCTACAGTGATGTAGTGAGAGTTGTTACGAACCTCAAAATGATGCAGGGTGACTTTGTGGAAAGTCTTGCACTCCCAACACATTCATTCTCACTAATGCAGTGACAGGTCAGAGTAAAGGGAGCCTCCATGTCCACAGATGTCCACATGCCAGCTGGACTTCCTTTTTCACTCCTTCCCGTTCCTCCTGGTACTTTTTAGCCACCGTTTGTTTGATGGTCTGAAAATGACACCCAGTGTAAATCAATACATTGAAATTAAAGATGAAATAAACTGGAGATATCAACGACTGCTTTAGATCATTTCCACACAAACCTTTCTGGTTGGCAAACATATGAGGCTCAAGGACCTGAACCAGTTCCCTGAACCCTTCCCTCTCAACAGTGCTGAGGGGCTGGCAGTCCTTCAGGATGAAATTCAGCAGAGCCTCATCCAGCATCTGCTTCCTGGAAGCTGGATGGTTAAAGATGAAGGAGAGAAGAAATGAATAGGAATTAATGATCAATGAAGCAACTGTGAGTCAGTTGGAGAGTGGCTGTATACCTGAGTTCATCCTGGTGGATCTGGGACTTCATTCTCATGCCTGGCCCCATCATGCCTCAGCACTGAAGAGGTGCTTTTGTTGAGATGAGACGCTTCTGTCCAACAAATGCCACATTCAACCTGCAGAAAAGAACATGAGTACTCAGCTAAAAGTTCCTTTCTTCATGGTGACTGGTGTTTCTTAGTCTTAGACCACCAGGTTTCCAATGAGGTGTATCGGATACGTTGTTGTGTGCCGCTGAAATCCGTCCAATTCCGGCGTTGTTTCCTCATGAAATATGTTTGCCTTAAAGCTCATTAAAGTGTTGAACCACAATATCGTTCACCATAACTGAGTCAACTTCAAGATAACCTACTTCTACATTCCAGTCCCGGCTGCTCCTGTTCTGCTGCAGTCCAGAAAACAACAACCCGATACAATTGGCGCTCCTTCCCACAGCTCCGGCCCGGATCCGCATGGTTCCGCTGACTGACTGTGAGACGCGCTCCCTCCAGAGTGGCACAGCCCGATGGGGTCCTTATCTGGCACGGGGGCGTAAAACAGGTGCGACTGGAAAGCCTGGTTTATTCTGCGTCGAGGGAACGCGTTGCTCTGCAATACACCGCCAAGCCGCTACGGGGTGTGGCTTTGTCTTTGTATTGTTTACGGGGCTCTTGTCGGATTCCTTGGATTTCTTCCGGTCACAGACAACAATTGTTGGCCATTTGTCAGTCTTTGTAGTGCCGCGAAGAGGCGTTGTAGAGGTGGTCGTACTTGAGCACCTCCTCGATAATCCTTTCTTCAGCTTGGTCTTTTTTTTTCTTGGAGCTTTCACCACAGAAACTTTGAAAATGGCGGTGTTGCTGTGCTGCGACTGAACCGGAAATAACGTTCTGAGCGGACCAATCACAGTCCTCGACGGTGACGTCACCACGCGTCGACGCGAAGCGAAAGCAGGATTTTTTGGAGGCGCGTTTCAGGCTACAGCGTCTTCAGGGGTCTGCGTCGACGGCGTAGGTACGAATACTACTCGACACAGAAGCATAACTCAGGCTTAAATCAGGCTTTATAGTCCAACAGGAAGTTAGCATGTCAGGGATGAGACACCTTTATAGTCCAACAGGAAGTTAGCATGTCAGGGATGAGACACCCTGATAGTCCAAAAGGAAGTTAGCATGTCAGGGATGAGACACCCTCATAGTCCAAAAGGAAGTTAGCATGTCAGGGATGAGACACCCTCATAGTCCAACAGGAAGTTAGCATGTCAGGGATGAGACACCCTCATAGTCCAAAAGGAAGTTAGCATGTCAGGGATGAGACACCCTCATAGTCCAACAGGAAGTTAGCATGTCAGGGATGAGACACGCTTATCGTCCAACAGGAAGTTAGCATGTCAGGGATGAGACACGCTTATCGTCCAACAGGAAGTTAGCATGTCAGGGATGAGACACGCTTATCGTCCAACAGGAAGTTAGCATGTCAGGGATGAGACACGCTTATCGTCCAACAGGAAGTTAGCATGTCAGGGATGAGACACGCTTATCATCCAACAGGAAGTTAGCATGTCAGGGATGAGACACCCTGATAGTCCAACAGGAAATTAGCATGTCAGGGATGAGACAGCCTTGTAGTCCAACAGGAAGTTAGCATGTCAGGGGTGAGACACCCTGATAGTCCAACAGGAAGTTAGCATGTCAGGGATGAGACACCCTGATAGTCCAACAGGAAGTTAGCATCTCCATGGTTCCCTTGACCAGAAGCCAGTGGGATCGTTCCATTCTGACATCTTGATTGACATTTGTCCTTCTCTTCGCTAAATAGCTGGCAATTATTTGAAGAAAACCTTGATTTACTTTTTGTATTTTGATCTTCAGCTCATTTGCATACTTTTGTTAAAATTCTCCCCTTTTTGTCTTTTTTTTCTGCTGTTTTTAGCACAAAGTCCACCTGGTGCCGAAAGACCAGTTCAGCATGGACTACGTTGAACCTTCAGTCCGCTGCATCAGCACCCATGGACGGTTCCCCCCTGACAGGTGGATTCTGGTGAGGAACATTAGTGGGACAGCGCTCTTGTTAGAACGGTTCTGATCCACCTTCCCTCCCCCTGTAGCTCCTCCTGTGTCCCCTCAGGCTCTTGTTAGAAGGGTTCTGATCCACCTTCCCTCCCCTTGTAGCTCCTCCTGTGTCCCCTCAGCGCTCTTGTTAGAACGGTTCTGATCCACCTTCCCTCCCCCTGTAGCTCCTCCTGTGTCCCCTCAGCGCTCTTGTTAGAACGGTTCTGATCCACCTTCCTCCCCCTGTAGCTCCTCCTGTGTCCCCTCAGCGCTCTTGTAAGAACGGTTCTGATCCACCTTCCCTCCCCCTGTAGCTCCTCCTGTGTCCCCTCAGCGCTCTTGTTAGAACGGTTCTGATCCACCTTCCCTCCCCCTGTAGCTCCTCCTGTGTCCCCTCAGCGCTCTTGTTAGAAGGGTTCTGATCCACCTTCCCTCCCCCTGTAGCTCCTCCTGTGTCCCCTCAGCGCTCTTGTTAGAAGGGTTCTGATCCACCTTCCCTCCCCCTGTAGCTCCTCCTGTGTCCCCTCAGCGCTCTTGTTAGAATGGTTCTGATCCACCTTCCCTCCCCCTGTAGCTCCTCCTGTGTCCCCTCAGCGCTCTTGTTAGAACGGTTCTGATCCACCTTCCCTCCCCCTGTAGCTCCTCCTGTGTCCCCTCAGCGCTCTTGTTAGAACGGTTCTGATCCACCTTCCCTCCCCCTGTAGCTCCTCCTGTGTCCCCTCAGCGCTCTTGTTAGAACGGTTCTGATCCACCTTCCCTCCCCCTGTAGCTCCTCCTGTGTCCCCTCAGCGTTCTTGTTAGAACGGTTCTGATCCACCTTCCCTCCCCCTGTAGCTCCTCCTGTGTCCCCTCAGCGCTCTTGTTAGAACGGTTCTGATCCACTTTCCCTCCCCCTGTAGCTCCTCCTGTGTCCCCTCAGCGCTCTTGTTAGAAGGGTTCTGATCCACCTTCCCTCCTCCTGTAGCTCCTCCTGTGTCCCCTCAGCGCTCTTGTTGGAACGGTTCTGATCCACCTTCCCTCCCCCTGTAGCTCCTCCTGTGTCCCCTCAGCGCTCTTGTTAGAACGGTTCTGATCCACCTTCCCTCCCCCTGTAGCTCCTCCTGTGTCCCCTCAGCGCTCTTGTTAGAACGGTTCTGATCCACCTTCCCTCCCCCTGAAGCTCCTCCTGTGTCCCCTCAGCGCTCTTGTTAGAACGGTTCTGATCCACCTTCCCTCCCCCTGTAGCTCCTCCTGTGTCCCCTCAGCACTCTTGTTAGAACGGTTCTGATCCACCTTCCCTCCCCCTGTAGCTCCGCCTGTGTCCCCTCAGGTTTCCAAACTCCCTCCCACTGGCTGGTGCTGAAGGAGGGCCAGAGCTCCTCCTACAGGAGCCCATCCTGGCCTCCACCGCTGCAGCTCCTCCACTGCCCTCCCACCAGAGAGATGAGCCCCCTGGTTCAGAGGTGACAGACCACCTCTGGGAGCAGACAACAGAGACCACATCAGGCTGGACTCCGTGCAGGTACGGAGGCTGACGGCTGCTGAGTGAGTGAGTTTACGACGCTCCCACCACTGCTGCTGGATTGATTTAACACATCTGGAATATTGAGATTTATTCTGGGTCAACATCTGCATCTGTTGAAGTCCTCAGTCTCCATGCAGGTGGTGTTGTTCCAGATAAAAGGTCTCAATAACAGCATCACTCCAGGTGAAACCATTCCAAAGAAGGCTAAGTGGAGCTGGCATATCAGCCCCCAATGGAAGCCTGCTGCTGCTGCCAAGCTCTCCATGTCATCATGGAAAAGTTGATTGTTCAACTCAATGTTTTTCCCATTGGGAGGAGATTTGTTGTTCCACCATGAAGTCTTTTCTGGTGATGAGTTTGTGTGTTGTAGTAGCATGAAGATATCTTGTTATCATGATCAACTCATCTGGCCTGGTGGAAGAACGCTGCTGTGTTTGGATTCAGACGAGTCAAATCTGAACCAGGGACTTGTAGTTTTATCCTCGGTCTCTGGACTCATAAAATGGAGACCGGCCCAGTTTGACACTTTTGAACTCCTCCATGATGTTCAAATCTCATGACTGAGATTCGTGATTGGAAACATCGGCGGTTCAGGAAAGAAAACATGTACCATTGAACATCGCTCTCATCCTTCTACTCAGAACGCTGCGGTGGACTCCACCTTGTCCAGGCTTTGGGCAGATACGTCTTCATCCTCCACCACCACCAGCCGCTCCACCCCACCCACCCTTTGCAGGTCTACATTACCAGGGTCGGATCTGGCAGGGTGGAGGATCTTTGATTCATCTTTGCTTTCCTGCTCCGGCTGTTTGAGAAACATTCAAATGGAGATGGTTGTTTGTGTCTTTCAGGCCACGCCAACGCCTCCTTCTGTCCCCACGCTTACGGCTGCTGAAACGTGCCGGTGTCTGAAAACCAGATCATTCTGGATGTGCCGGACCACCAGGTCCTCCTCACCTGCAGGTTCCTGCAGGCAGAGCCCTGTGGTGGTAGGTTTCCTGCTCCTCTGCTGGACTGATACCCTCTCCCTTTCCCGACACGTATCTGCTGTTTCTACTCTGTGCCTCCTTCTCCTCTGTCAGGCCTGGACTTCTTCCTTCTGTCTCTCCAGGATCACGTCCTGGTGGTGCCTGAGAGCAGCTCCAGCTCCAGCTCCCTGAACCAAGAACCACTGGAGAAATCTGACCACTTCATCAGCAACTGTGGCCTCAACAGCTTTCATGTCAAGTCGGTGTCTCTCAGCCTGAGTTGGTCCATGTTCTGTATCCCTGAATGTTCTAGAGGAACTAAACTGGGCCTGACTGGGACGCTTCTGTCTGCTCAGATTTGGGTTGTGAATGCATTCAGATGTCATTTACAAGCATTGGAACTAAAGACCTGAGCCTCAAGAATATTTAGTTCTTGATTTACTTTCTCTTGCAGGGTTTCATTTTGTGCTAATTTTCTTTTGAAGATCTTTGTTTTTTTGTTGTCCTTCCATTTAGCAAGTTTGGCTAAGAACCTTTTCCCCACTAAACTAATTTTCCTAAAATGTCTCGCTAACGTTTCCTTTTTCTCTGTCGTCCCTCCTGTCCTTCGTCTCCATTCTGTCTCAGCTCAGCTGTGTCTCTTGGGCTCTCTTCAACAACGGCGCCCTGCCTTGTGCCTGCCATGAGGTTGGAGCTGAGAGTGACACCTGCGAGTCATTTGTTGGTCGGTGCAGCTGCAGGCCCCACGTGATTGGCCGAGACTGCTCCATGTGGGCCGCGGGTTGCTGGGGATTCCCCTCTGCAGACGTGAGTGTCAGATTGGATGAATGATGAGTAATAAGGGCTTTTAATGATGAGAGGACGGACCAAACCAACCTGTCCAACCATCAGAGGACAGTTTGTTGTTCTCGTTTCAACTCTTATACATCACTGTCAGCATCATTTTGGGATCTTTAGCAATTCTTACTACATAACTGTCAGCATCATTTTTGAATTCATTAACAATTCTTCCTATATAACTGTAGCATTATTTTGAGGTTTTTAGCAGCTCTTACTAGATTACTGTTAGCATCATTTTGAGGTTATTCGAAAATTTCACTCCATTACTGTTAGCATCATTTTGAGTTCATTAGCAATTATTACTACATTTCTGTCATATCATTTTAGATCATTACCAATTCTTCTGACATCACGATACCATTATTTTGAGGTTCGTAGCAACTCTTACTACATGACTGTCAGCATCACTTTGAGGTTGTTCGAAACACTTACTACATCACTGTCGCATCATTTTGAGATCATTAGCAATTCTTCTGACATCACTGTCCCATCAGTTTGAGATCATTAGCAATTCTTCCGACATCACTGTCGCAATATTTTGAGGTACGTAGCAACTTTTACTACATTACTGTCGCATTATTATGAGGTTCGTAGCAACTCTTAGTACAAGACTGTCAGCATCACTTTGAGATTATTCGAAAGGTTCGCTCCATTACTGTTAGCATCTTTTTGAGTTCATTAGCAATTCTTACTAAATCACTGTCGCATCATTTTGAGATCATTAGCAATTCTTCTGACATCACTGTCGCAATATTTTAAGGTTTGGAGCAACTCTTACTACATTACTGTCAGCATCACTTTGAGTTTATTAGCAACTATCACGATATTACTGTTGGCATCATTTTGCGTTGTTGAGCAATTCTCACGACATCACTGTAGCATTAAATTGAGTTCATTAGCAACTCTTACTAAATGACTGTCAGCATGACTTTGAGGTTGTTCGAAACTCTTACTACATTACTGTAAGCATCACTGAGTTTCTTAGCAACTATCACTGCATTACTGTTAGCATCATTTTAAATTCATTAGCAATTCTTCCGACATCACTTGTGCAATATTTTGAGGTTCGTAGCAACACTTACTACATGACTGTCAGCATCACTTTGAGGTTATTCGAAACTTTCACTCCATTACTGTTAGCATCATTTTGAGTTCATTAGCAATTCTTACTACATCACTGTCGCATCAGTTTGAGATCATTAACAATTCTTTTGACATCACTGTCGCATTACTTTGAGGTTCGAAGCAACTCTTACTACATTACTGTAAGCATCACTTTGAGTTCATTAGCAATTCTTCCGACATCACTGTCGCAATATTTTGAGGTTCGTAGCAACTTTTACTACATTACTGTCGCATTATTTTGAGGTTCGTAGCAACTCTTCGTACATGACTGTCAGCATCACTTTGAGGTTATTCGAAACACTTACTACATTACTATAAGCATCACTGAGTTGATTAGCAACTTTCACTCCGTTACTGTTAGCATCATTTTGAGTTCATTAGCAATTCTTCCGACATCACTGTCGCAATATTTTGAGGTTCGTAGCAACTTTTACTACATTACTGTCGCATCACTTTGAGGTTCTTAGCAACACTTACTACATGACTGTCTCCATCACTTTGAGGTTATTCGAAAGTTTCACTCCATTACTGTTAGCATCATCTTGAGTTCATTAGCAATTCTTCAGACATCACTTTCGCAATATTTTGAGGTTCGTAGCAACTTTTACGACATTACTGTCGCATTATTTTGAGGTTCGTAGCAACTCTTAGTACAAGACTGTCAGCATCACTTTGAGGTTGTTCGAAACACTTACTACATCACTGTCAGCATCACTGAGTTGATATGCAACTATCACTACATTACTGTTAGCATCATTTTGAGTTCATTAGCAATTCTTACTCCATCACTGTCGCATCATTTTGGGATCATTAGCAATTCTTCTGACATCCCTGTCACATTATTTTGAGGTTCGTAGCAACTCTTACTACATTATTGTTTCATTATTTCAAGGTTTGTAGCAACTCTTACTACATGACTGTCAGCATCACTTTGAGTTTATTAGCACCTTTCACTACATTACTGTTAGCATCATTTTGAGTTCATGAGCAATTCTCACGACATCACTGTAGCATTGAATTGAGTTCATTAGCAACTCTTACTAAATGACTGTCAGCATCACTTTGAGGTTGTTCGAAAACTCTTACTACATTACTGTAAGCATCACTGAGTTTCTTAGCAACTATCACTACATTACTGTTAGCATCATTTTGAGTTCATTAGCAATTCTTCCGACATCACTGTCGCAATATTTTGAGGTTCATAGCAACTTTTACTACATTACTGTCGCATTATTTTGAGGTTCGTAGCAACTCTTAGTACATTGTTGTTGCATTATTTTAAGGTTCGTAGCAACGTTTACTACATGACTGTCAGCATCACTTTGAGTTTATTAGCAACTATCACTACATTACTGTTAGCATCATTTTGAGTTCATTCGCAATTCTTACTACATCACTGTCGCATCATTTTGAGTTTATTAGAAATTCTACCGACATCACTGTCGCAACATTTTGAGGTTCGTAGCAACACTTACTACATGACTGTCAGCATCACTTTGAGGTTAATCGAAACTTTCACTCCATTACTGTTAGCATCATTTTGAGTTCATTAGCAATTCTTACTACATCACTGT
The DNA here is from genome assembly GCF_037954235.1 of Aulostomus chinensis. Taxonomy (NCBI): domain Eukaryota; kingdom Metazoa; phylum Chordata; class Actinopteri; order Syngnathiformes; family Aulostomidae; genus Aulostomus; species Aulostomus chinensis. The sequence goes on along the minus strand of NC_141320.1, from coordinate 49,798,075 downwards.
CGCATCATTTTGAGATCATTAGCAATTCTTCCGACATCACTGTCGCATTATTTTTAGGTTCGTAGCAACTCTTTCTACATGACTTTCAGCATCACTTTGAGGTTATTCGAAACGTTCACTCCATTACTGTTAGCATCATTTTGAGATCATTACCAATTCTTCTGACATCAGTGTCGCATCATTTTGAGGTTCGTAGCAACTCTTACTAAATGACTGTCAGCATCACTTTGAGGTTGTTCGAAACACTTATTACATTACTGTAAGCATCACTGACTTGATTAGCAACTATCACTACATTACTTTTAGCATCATTTTGAGTTCATTAGCAATTCTTCCGACATCACTCGAAATATTTTGAGGTTCGTAGCAACATTTACTACTTTACTGTCGCATTATTTTGAGGTTCGCTGCAACTCTTACTACATGACTGTCATCATCACTTTGAGGTTATTTGAAACTTTCACTCCATCACTGTTAGCATCATTTTGAGTTTATTCGCAATTCTTACTAAATCACTGTCGCATAATTTTGAAATCTTTAGCAATTCATCTGACATCACTGTCGCAATATTTTTAGGTTCGTAGCAACTTTTTCTACATTACTGTCAGCATCACTTTGAGGTTGTTCGAAACTTTCACTCCATTACTGTCAGCATCATTTTGAGTTCATTAGCAATTCTTACGACATCACTGTCGCATCATTTCGAGATCATTAGCAATTCTTCTGACATCACTGTCGCATTATTTTAATGTTCGTAGCAACTCTCACTACATTACTCTTGCATTATTTAAAGGTTCGTAGCAACTCTTACTACATTACTGTCAGCATCACTTTGAGTTTATTAGCAACTTTCACTCCATTAATGTTAGCATCATTTTGAGTTCATTAGCAATTCTTACTAAATCACTGTAGCATCATTTTGAGATCATTAGCAATTCTTCTGACATCACTGTCGCATTATTTTGAGGTTCGTAGCAACTCTGACTGCATGACTGTCAGCATCACTTTGAGGTTGTTCGAAACACTTAGTACATTACTGTTAGCATCACTTAGTTGATTAGCAACTATCACTACATTACTGTTAGCATCATTTTGAGTTCAATAGCAATTCTTCCGACATCACTGTCGCAATATTTTGAGGTTCGTAGCAACTTTTACTACATTACTGTCGCATTATTTTGAGTTTCCTAGCAACTCTTACTACATGACTGTCAGCATCACTTTGAGGTTATTCGAAAGTTTCACTCCGTTACTGTTAGCATCATTTTGAGTTCATTAGCAATTCGTACGACATCACAGTAGCATTAAATTGAGTTCATTAGCAACTCTTACTACATGACTTTCAGCATCACTTTGAAGTTGTTCGAAACACTTACTACATGACTGTCAGCATCACTTTGAGGTTGTTCGAAACTCTTACTACATTACTGTAAGCATCACTGAGTTTTTTAGCAACTATCGCTACATTACTGTTAGCATCATCTTGAGTTCATTTGCAATTCTTACGACATCACTGTCGCATCATTTTGAGATCATTAGCAATTCTTCCGACATCACTGTCGCAATATTTTTAGGTTCGTATTAACTCTTACTACATGTCTTTCAGCATCACTTTGAGGTTATTCGAAACTTTCACTCCATTAATGTTAGCATCATTTTGAGTTCATCAGCAATTCTTACTAAATCACTGTAGCATCATTTTGAGATCATTAGCAATTCTTCTGACATCACTGTCGCATTATTTTTTAGGTTCGTAGCAATTCTTACTACATGACTGTCAGCATCACTTTGAGGTTGTTTGAAATGTTCACTCCATTACTGTTAGCATCATTTTGACTTCATTAGCAATTCTTACTAAATCACTGTCGCATCATTTTGAGATCTTTAACAATTCTTCTGACAACACTGTCGCATTATTTTGAGGTTCGTAGCAACTCTTACTCCATTACTGTCAGCATCACTTTGAGATTGTTCGAAACGTTCACTCCATTACTGTTAGCATCATTTTGAGTTCATTAGCAATTCTTACTACATCACTGTCGCATCATTTTGAGTTCATTAGCAATTCTTCCGACATCACATTCGCAATATTTTGAGGTTCGTAGCAACTTTTAGTTCATCACTGTCGCATCATTTTGACATCATTAGCAATTCTTCCGACATCACTGTCGCAATATTTTGAGGTTCGTAGCAACTCTTACTACATTATTTTTGCATTATTTTAAGGTTCGTAGCAACTCTTACTACATTACTGTAAGCATCACTGTGTTTCTTAGCAACTATCACTACATGACTGTTAGCATCATTTTAAGTTCATTAGCAATTCTTACTACATCACTGTCACATCATTTTGAGATCATTAGCAGTTCTTCCGACATCACTGTTGCAATATTTTGAGGTTCGTAGCAACTCTTACTACATCACTGTCGCATCATTTTGACATCATGAGCAATTCTTCTGACATCACTGTCACATTGTTTTGAGGTTCGTAGCAACTCTTACTACATTATTGTTGCATTATTTTAAGGTTCGTAGCAACTCTTACTAAATGACTGTCAGCATCACTTTGAGGTTGTTCGAAACTCTTACTACATTACTGTAAGCATCACTGAGTTTCTTAGCAACTATCACTACATTACTGTTAGCATCATCTTGAGTTCATTAGCAATTCTTCCGACATCACTGTCGCATTATTTTGAGGTTCGTAGCAACTCTTACTGCATGACTGTCAGCATCACTTTGAGGTTGTTCGAAACACTTAGTACATTACTGTAAGTATCACTGAGTTGATTAGCAACTATCACTCCATTACTGTTAGCATCATTTTGAGTTCATTAGCAATTCTTCCGACATCACTGTCGCAATATTTTGAGGTTCGTAGCAAATCTTTCTACATTACTGTCGCATTATTTTGAGGTTCATAGTAACTCTTACTACATGACTGTCAGCATCACTTTGAGGTTATTCGAAACGTTCACTCCATTACTGTTAGCATCATTTTGAGTTAATTAGCAATTCTTACTAAATCACTGTCGCATCATTTTGAGATCTTTTGCAATTCTTCTGACATCACTGTCGCATTATTTTGAGGTTCGTAGTAACTCTTACTACATGACTGTCAGCATCACTTTGAGGTTGTTCGAAATGTTCACTCCATTACTGTTAGCATGATTTTGAGTTCATTAGCAATTCTTACTAAATCACTGTCGCATCATTTTGAGATCTTTTGCAATTCTTCTGACATCACTGTCGCATTATTTTGAGGTTCGTAGCAACTCTTACTACATGACTGTCAGCATCACTTTGAGGTTGTTCGAAACTCTTACTACATTACTGTAAGCATCACTGAGTTGATTAGCTACTATCACTACATTACTGTTAGCATCGTTTTGAGATCAATAGCAATTCTTACGACATCACTGTCAGCATCATTTTTTATTTACTCGCAACTCAAAACACATGACTGTCAGCATCACTTTGAGGTTATTCGAAACTTTCACTCCATGACTGTTAGCATCATTTTGAGTTCATAAGCAATTCTTACGACATCACTGTCGCATCATTTTGAGATCATTAGCAATTCTTCCGACATCACTGTCACATTATTTTGAGGTTCGTCGCAAATCTTACTACATGACTGTCAGCATCACTTTGAGGTTATTCGAAACGTTCACTCCATTACTGTTAGCATCATTTTGAGTTCATTAGCAATTCTTACTAAATCACTGTAGCATCATTTTGAGATCATTAGCAATTCTTACTAAATCACTGTCGCATTATTTTGAGGTTCGTAGCATCTCTTACTACATGACTGTCAGCATCACTTTGAGGTTATTCGAAACTTTCACTCCATTACTGTTTGCATCATTTTGAGTTCATTAGCAATTCTTACGACATCACAGTAGCATTAAATTGAGTTCATTAGCAACTCTTACTAAATCACTGTAGCATCATTTTGAGTTCATTAGCAATTCTTACTAAATCACTGTAGCATCATTTTGAGATCATTAGCAATTCTTACTAAATCACTGTCGCATCATTTTGAGATCTTTTGCAATTCTTCTGACATCACTGTCGCATTATTTTGAGGTTCGTAGCAACTCTTACTACATGACTGTCAGCATCACTTTGAAGTTGTTCGAAACTCTTACTACATGACTGTCAGCATCACTTTGAAGTTGTTCGAAACTCTTACTACATTACTTTAAGCATCACTGAGTTTATTCGCAACTATCACTACATTACTGTTAGCATCATTTTGAGTTCATTAGCAATTCTTACTAAAACACTGTCGCATCATTTTGAGATCTTTAGCAATTCTTCTGACATCACTGTCGCATTATTTTGAGGTTCGTAGCAACTCTTACTACATGACTGTCAGCATCACTTTGAAGTTGTTCGAAACTCTTACTACATGACTGTCAGCATCACTTTGAGTTTGTTCGAAACACTAAGTACATTACTGTTAGCATCACTGAGTTGATTCGCAACTATCACTACATTGCTGTTAGCATCATTTTCAGTTCATTAGCAATTCTTCCGACATCACTGTAGCATTATTTTGTGGTTAGTCGCAACTCTTACTACACGACTATCAGCATTACTTTGAGGTTGTTAAAAACTTTCACTCCATTAATTTTAGCATCATTCGGAGTTCATTAGCAATTCTTACTAAATCACTGTAGCATCATTTTGAGATCATTAGCAATTCTTACTAAATCACTGTAGCATCATTTTGACATCATTCGCAATTCTTCTGACATCACTGTCGCATTATTTTTTAGTTTCGTAGCAACTCTTACTACATGACTGTCAGCATCACTTTGAGGTTATTCGAAACGTTCACTCCATTAATGTTAGCATCATTTTGAGATCATTAGCAATTCTTACTAAATCACTGTCGCATCATTTTGAGATCTTTAACAATTCTTCTGACAACACTGTCGCATTATTTTGAGGTTCGTAGCAACTCTTAGTACATGACTGTCAGCATCACTTTGAGGTTGTTCGAAATGTTCACTCCATTACTGTTAGCATCATTTTGAGTTCATTTGCAATTCTTACTAAATCACTGTCGCATCATTTTGAGATCTTTTGCAATTCTTTTTACATCACTGTCGCATTATTTTGAGGTTCGTAGCAACACTTACTACATTACTGTCAGCATCACTTTGAGGTTATTCGAAACGTTCACTCCATTACTGTTAGCATCATTTTGAGTTCATTAGCAATTCTTATTAAATCGCTGTCGCATCATTTTGAGATCATTAGCAATTCTTACTAAATCACTGTCGCATCATTTTGAGATCTTTAGCAATTTTTCCGACATCACTGTCGCAATATTTTGAGGTTCGTATTAACTCTTACTACATGACTGTCAGTATCACTTTGAGGTTATTCAAAACTTTCACTCAATTACTGATAGCATCATTTTTAGTTTATTAGCAATTCTTACGACATCACTTTCACATCATTTTGAGATCATTAGCAATTCTTCCGACATCACTGTCGCATCATTTTGAGGTTACTCGCAACTCTTCCTACATTACTGTTGCATTGTTTTGAGGTTAGTAGCAACTCTTACGACATGATTGTCAGCATCACTTTGAGGTTATTCGAAGCGTTCACTCCATTACTGTTAGAATCATTTTGAGTTCATTAGCAATTATTACTAAATCACTGTCGCATCATTTTGAGATCTTTAGCAATTCTTCTTACATCATTGTCGCATCATTTTGAGGTTCGTAGCAACTCTTACTACACGACTGTCAGCATTACTTTGAGGTTATTCGAAACTTTCACTTCATTACTGACAGCATCACTGAGTTTATTAGCAACTATCACTACATTACTGTTCGCATCATTTTGAGTTCATTGGCAACTATCACTACATTACTGTTAGCATCATTTTCAGTTCATTAGCAATTCTTCCGACATCACTGTAGCATTATTTTGTGGTTAGTAGCAACTCTTACTACACGACTGTCAGCATTACTTTGAGGTTGTTCGAAACTTTCACTCCATTAATTTTAGCATCATTTTGAGTTCATTAGCAATTCTTACAAAATCACTGTAGCATCATTTTGAGATCATTAGCAATTCTTACTAAATCACTGTAGCATCATTTTGAGATCATTAGCAATTCTTCTGACATCACTGTCGCATTATTTTTTAGTTTCGTAGCAACTCTTACTACATGACTGTCAGCATCACTTTGAGGTTATTCGAAACGTTCACTCCATTAATGTTAGCATCATTTTGAGATCATTAGCAATTCTTCTGACATCACTGTCGCATTATTTTGAGGTTCGTAGCAACTCTTACTGCATGACTGTCAGCATCACTTTGAGGTTGTTCGAAACACTTAGTACATTACTGTAAGCATCACTGAGTTGATTAGCAACTATCACTACATTACTGTTAGCATCATTTTGAGTTCATTAGCAATTCTTACTAAATCACTGTAGCATCATTTTGAGATCATTAGCAATTCTTACTAAATCACTGTAGCATCATTTTGACATCATTAGCAATTCTTCTGACATCACTGTCGCATTATTTTTTAGGTTCGTAGCAACTCTTACTACATGACTGTCAGCATCACTTTGAGGTTGTTCGAAACTCTTACTACATTATTGTAAGCATCACTGAGTTTATTAGCAACTATCACTACATTACTGTTAGCATCATTTTGAGTTCATTAGCAATTCTTCCGACATCACTGTATCATTATTTTGTGGTTAGTAGCAACTCTTACTACATGACTGTCAGCATCACTTTGAGGTTGTTCGAAACTTTCACTTCATTACTGAAAGAATCACTGAGTTTATAGCAACTATCACTACATTACTGTTAGCATCATTTTGAGTTTATTAGCAATTCTTACTCCATCACTGTCGCATCATTTTGAGATCATTGGCAATGTTTCCAACATCACTGTCGCATTATTTTGAGGTTCGAAGCAACTCTTACTACATCACTGTCAGCATTACTTTGAGGTTATTCGAAACTTTCTCTACATTACTGTTAGCATCATTTTGAGTTCATTAGCAATTTTTACAACATCATTGTCGCATCATTTTGAGATCGAAGCGAAGTAAAATCTGGTCAACTGGACGTAAGTTTATCTTGAAGACGTTTCACCTCTCATCCGAGAGGCTTCTTCAGTTCTAGTGAAGAGTGTGGAAACTCCAGCTTATAAACCTATGTGGGAGTGGTCAGTGCTATTGTGGTGGAAACGACCCTCCCGAGACTCACCTGGCCTCCCCAAACGACAGTCGTTGTGAGGTGTCAGGGAGTTTCAGGGGTGGTCGTTAGGGAGTTTCACCGACCACTCAGATGCTAATGGGATGTGCTGGCATCAGCCGTTCCACATGGGTCTTTCAGCTGAACTCTTTGGGGAAGCTTTGAAAGGACTTGGTTGTAAATAGGTGAAAGGAAATGTCGCAGTCCACCTCCTCTGTTCAAAGATGGTTTCTCTATCCTGACGTGGATGGCTTCTTTAACTCCTCTTTCAAACCATCTGTCCTCTCTGTCGAGTATTTGGACATGGTCGTCCTGGAAGGAGTGGCTTTCCTCCTTGAGGTGGAGGAAAACCGCTGAGTCCTGTCCTCCAGAGTTGGCTCTTCTATGTTGGGCCATGCGCTTGTTGAGGGGCTGTTTGGTTTCCCCTATGTAGAGATCCGTGCAGGCCTCACTGCATCTGACAGCGTATACCAGATTGCTTTTCTGGCTGTGAGGGGTGGGATCTTTGGGGTGAACCAGTCTTTGTCTCAGAGTGTTGTCTGGTTTAAAAGACACAGGGATGCGGTGCTTATTATAGATTCTCCTTAATTTCTCAGAAACCCCTGCCACATAGGGGATCGCTATGTTTTTTCTCCTGCCTTCTTCATCTTCCCTCCTCCTGGAGCTCTCCTCCTTTCTGGACCTGGAAGAGGATTTTACAAAGGTCCAGTCTGGGAAGCCACAAGTTTTAAGTGCTCTTTTCAGATGCTGCTGTTCTTTTTTCCGGCCTTGGACGCTGGTGGGGATGGTCTCCGCTCGGTGTTGCAGCGTCCTGATGACACCTAACTTGTGCTCCAGAGGATGGTGAGAGTCAAAAAGCAAGTATTGGTCAGTGTGGGTGGGTTTCCTGTACACATCCACCCTCAGGCTCCTGTCCTCAAGCTGGACCCAGATGAGACCATGGTGTCCTACGATGTGACCTCCTTGTTCACCTGCGTCCCTACCGTGGAGGCTGTGGAAACAGTGAAGAAACGCCTACAGCTACACCCTCAGGCTCCTGTCCTCTTGAATGTAGACGTCGCAGTCCAAAAAGGGCAGATGGTTGTCTTTCACATCCTCTCTGGTGAACTTGATGTTGACGTCTACCGAGTTGATGTGTGCTGTAAACGGTTGTACCTCCTGAACCTTGATCTTCACCCAGGTGTCATCAACGTATCGGAACCAGTGGGTGGGGGGGGGTCCACTGAAGGAAGTCAGGGCCCTCTGTTCCACCTCTTCCATGTATAGGTTGGCCACGATAGGAGATACGGGAGAACCCATGGCACAGCCGTGTTTTTGCCTGAAAAACTTCCCTCTGTACTGGAAGTAGGTTGTGTTCAGGCAAAGGTCCAGAAGTTGGCAGATTTGGTCCGGATTGAGGTTGGTCCTGTTGCTGAGGGTGTTGTCCAGCTGTAGGCGTTTCTTCACTGTTTCCACAGCCTCCACGGTAGGGACGCAGGTGAACAAGGAGGTCACATCGTAGGACACCATGGTCTCATCTGGGTCCAGCTTGAGGACAGGAGCCTGAGGGTGGATGTGTACAGGAAACCCACCCACACTGACCAATACTTGCTTTTTGACTCTCACCATCCTCTGGAGCACAAGTTAGGTGTCATCAGGACGCTGCAACACCGAGCGGAGACCATCCCCACCAGCGTCCAAGGCCGGAAAAAAGAACAGCAGCATCTGAAAAGAGCACTTAAAACTTGTGGCTTCCCAGACTGGACCTTTGTAAAATCCTCTTCCAGGTCCAGAAAGGAGGAGAGCTCCAGGAGGAGGGAAGATGAAGAAGGCAGGAGAAAAAACATAGCGATCCCCTATGTGGCAGGGGTTTCTGAGAAATTAAGGAGAATCTATAATAAGCACCGCATCCCTGTGTCTTTTAAACCAGACAACACTCTGAGACAAAGACTGGTTCACCCCAAAGATCCCACCCCTCACAGCCAGAAAAGCAATCTGGTATACGCTGTCAGCTGCAGTGAGGCCTGCACGGATCTCTACATAGGGGAAACCAAACAGCCCCTCAACAAGCGCATGGCCCAACATAGAAGAGCCAACTCTGGAGGACAGGACTCAGCGGTTTTCCTCCACCTCAAGGAGGAAAGCCACTCCTTCCAGGACGACCATGTCCAAATACTCGACAGAGAGGACAGATGGTTTGAAAGAGGAGTTAAAGAAGCCATCCACGTCAGGATAGAGAAACCATCTTTGAACAGAGGAGGTGGACTGCGACATTTCCTTTCACCTATTTACAACCAAGTCCTTTCAAAGCTTCCCCAAAGAGCTCAGCTGAAAGACCCATGTGGAACGGCTGATGCCAGCACAGCCCATTAGCATCTGAGTGGTCGGTGAAACTCCCTAACGACCACCCCTGAAACTCCCTGACACCTCACAACGACTGTCGTTTGGGGAGGCCAGGTGAGTCTCGGGAGGGTCGTTTCCACCACAATAGCACTGACCACTCCCACATAGGTTTATAAGCTGGAGCTTCCACACTCTTCACTAGAACTGAAGAAGCCTCTCGGATGAGAGGTGAAACGTCTTCAAGATAAACTTACGTCCAGTTGACCAGATTTTACTTCGCTTCGATCTACGATGACCTGGATGAATGAGAACCTACACAGACATCATTTTGAGATCATGAGCAATTCTTCTGACATCACTGTAGCATTATTTTGAGGTTTTGAGGTACCTTTGTTTGTAACCTCGTCCCCACTGATCCTGGATCTGCTCGACGTTCCTGCCTGTTAAAAGGAAGGTTTTTATCACCACTGTTGCAGGATGTGCTGCTGATGGAGAATTGTTGGGTGGAGGTTCATTGAAGGAGTTTGGTTCTGGACCTGCTCTACTAGTAAAGAGTCAGGAGAGAACTTTGTTGTGATTTGGTGCAATACAAATAAAATTAACTTGACCAGTGTCATTTGTGGTCTTTTGTTAATTGCATGCCACATGAAATTATTATTGGTCAGTTTTCTAGCAACAGTCTCACAGCGTCAAGACAAGAACACTTCTACTTTTGATGTTGACAGTTTGTTCAACACTAAACTTCATCCAGTACCATGTTGTCAAACACTGGAACCTCCACAGCACCTGAACAGGGACTTGAACCCTGGACCTCAGATTAAAAGTCTGATGCTCTACCATCTGAGCTCCTCAGGCTCTTTCAACAGCATTGAGACAGGAACAGAAACACCTGTGAAGGTCAAACTGATGCTTTCTTGACTTGTTCAGTCCTCCATGTTGAAGTCCACCATGCTTTTGATTGGCTCTGATTCTCTGTGGCAAAATCCAACAAGAGGCTCCAAAAATGTCCTGAATGTCACAAGAATGCACAGGACAAGATGTTAGTTTCCTTCATGTCTGCAGTTCCTCCACTGGAAAGTAAAGTCAATGCTGCTCCTCTGCTGAAACCTGGGATCGGACCAGGGACCTTTAGATCTTCAGTCTAAGGCTCTCCCAACTGAGCTGGTTCAGTTCTGAGTGAGGGCCCTGCTTCTCTCATTTATAATCTCTTCCACTCTCACTAGAACTTAGAGAGGATTGGAGCTTCTGAAGTCCTGACACATTGAACAGTTCTCCAGGACCAAACTGAACGAACTGAAGAAGCTTCTTGGAACTCTAATTTCTTAACTCACTTTCTCCAAGAACTGTGCCTGGACGAAGGCCGTTTCCAGCTGTCCTTCAAGCTGACGAGGGCCAAGTTTGATGACCTGTTTGTGAGGATATCAAGGATGGACACCAACTACAGGCCCCAGGTCCGTTGACATGACTTCCCTGCCACCAGGGGAATGTCAGTGCTGACAGGCTCTCTGGACTCATTGTCATGAGAATTTGTCACATCAGTTGAATATCTTCACATACGTGAATTCATTGAAGGAGTGTGGTTCTGGACCTGCTCTACCTGTCAAGTGTCTTGAGATAACTTTTGTTGTGATGTGGCACAATATAAATAACATTGACTCGACAATAAATCGACTCTTTCCCCCCAACCGTTTAAAGCAAACAGCCGTTCCCACTGATCCTGGATCTGCGCAACGTCCCTGCTTTTTAAAAGGAAAATTGTCATCATTGCTTTTGCAGGATGTGCTGGCTGATGGAGAATTGTTGGCTATAAACTCATTGAACTCACTCCAAGTCATTAGTTTTGAGCAAACTCATGACTCCTGATGTTTAACTCAATTGTTTGTTAAACACAGAGATCCAGGTGTAGTCCCTCTATGTTCATCCACTAAACTAGAATAGAGTTCTCCTCTTTCCATGGTGGAACAAAGAAGGGGGAGGGTCAATAAGAATATGATCTTTGGACGTTACAGCATCTAAAGACTCAAATCCATATTTCAGGATACATATTTGAGAGGGAGGAAACAGTGATGGGAGGCTGGAGGCTTGAAGGGCTTGATTTTTAGCGGCCAGTGAAGCCACCTTTTGCTGGCTGAGTCCCAGAGACTCATGGAGGCTCTTTGTGGAGGATTTCCACGAGAGTCCAGCATCGGAACTTGTTAGTTTCCTGTCAACTGAGTCCAGGATGTCCCCGAGGTCCTTATTGGGTGATGAGGGTGCGCTGGACGGTCAGCTTCTTTTGGGAAGTGGGGTCGCCACGTTACCGGTCCTCCCCACGACGGGTCGGTGGCAGCACTCGTCAACGTTCCCCTGCAGACTTTCTGCGGTTCCTTCTTCCAGATTTTATTGATGAGGATTGTTGTGGATGAGAGAATTGAAAATTCTTACTTCAGTTTGAGGTTTTGATTATTCAAACTGTGTAGATTGGCGTTAAGAAGTTAGCTTGTTTGGATAAATTCAGGTGTGAGCCACCACACTGAATCAGGCACAGGTAGGACGTTCACCCTGACATGGAACATCAACAGTTTAACGTTGCTGGCAGGACTCCAACCTGAGCAGGGACACCCCAATGGATTTCTAGTCCATCGCCTTCACCACTCAGCCACAACGACCACATTCACACACACACTTGAAGAGGATGGATATTCACAAAATGATCTTAATTTCTGTCACAAGCCCATTTGTGTGAGGTCCTATTTTCTCTTTTTCAGCATTCCTTTGTTTCCAGGTCTCTAATAAGTGCAGAATTACAAAGACAAGCAAGCTGGATCCATCCTGGGCAGGTGATAGGAGCCACTGACCACTGGCCAGAGACCCTGGCACAGACGTTGGGGGTGGTGAGAGAGAGCATTTCTACAATTATATTCTACATTTATAGAAGTCTACAATCCTACAATTTCATTGAGCAGACGCTTTTGTCCACAGCCACGTACGTACATCACATGTATAGAATATATATGTTCCTCTTTCATCTACTGATTAACCACAAAATGCCGTTAAATGCCAGTAAATTCTGAGTATTTATTCATTATTCATGATTATTCATTATTTTTGAATCCATTTTCACTGTCACTCTTCTGTTCATTTTCAGTTTGATTCATAAAAATGAACAAACTTTGGCGTGTTTTCTTCTCTTGTGTGTCAACAACTTTGGATTGGGAATCTCCTGACAAACAGACCACATGACCAGGAGGAAGTGTTGTTGGTGAGTTTGGCCCCTGAGCTCAAGACAGTTGGGACCAATAAAGGACAGCTTCAAATGCAGCTGTGAAGCCTCATTGTCAGCTGGGAGGAACGACAGGTGTCTCCCTCTAGTGGCTCCTCACAGCAACACCAGCCTCATTTCAAACACATGCATCCACCACCTCACTACCAAAGGCCAGTTGGGCCTGGACAGACAGGTGAGTTTCAAGTGTTGGACAAAGGTCTTTAAGATGTTCTTATTAATTCTATAACATCTGAGATTAAAATCTATGGAATTACAACCAACAAGCAGCCAAACACCTGATCAGATGCTCCTTCATGAGGCTGAGAAGAATCAATCTAAACTGGGATGAAGAAAATTAACTGAGAGGAGAAACCTCCTGATTGGATGACATGGACCCACCTGATCCATGTCAGCCTTGTTGGAGCAGAAAGAGGTGGATCAGAGGAATCAGTGGATCAAGACTCAGGTGGCAGATGAAGAGTCTCTGTATTCACAGTGGAGTCAGAGAAATCTTCCAACGTGAGAGAACGTGACAGACCATTTTATACTGAAGACAGGCTGTGTGTGTGTGTGTGTGTGTTTATGTGCAGACTTTTCCCTGGAACAACGTCTTTTATTTGAAGCAAGAAAGCAAGAGCCTCCAGATCAAAGTCAGAATTGATGATGTCATCAGGGCTTTGATAGTGTATTTATTTGTACCTAGAATTCTGTCTTTGATCTCAGGAGGACGTGAGAGAAACTCAACTTTAAAAAGTATATGAGAGCATTCAGCTTGGTTAGAAAACATTTTGACTGTTCAACAGTAGAATTTGTTAGAAACAGTTTACAACACTTAGAATTAAATTGAAGATACAAAAACCTTCCACACTTAAATCCTGTCTCTAACTTCAAACTGGGGATGAACATTTTTATAATCAATCTGTCTCTATGTGATGGCCCTGCCATGGACTGGTGACCTGTCCAGGATAAACCCCGCCCCTCACCTGAGGGCTGCTGGGATAGGCTCCACCCCCACGAACCATTGCAGATCATCAATAACCAAAGCTACTAAGGAGGATTACAGAGTTTGGGAGTCAGTGACTTAATAGAGTCTAACAAAGGGTTGAACCTGAATGAGACAGTCACCCTTCAACATGGGGCCATGGCAGAGTGAACCAAGAACACTACAATGGGGGTGAGAGTGGAGCCATGATGGACTCACAGTTCATCACCTCCACCATCATGTGGACCACCTGATCACCTCTCCCTCAACCACTAAATAACTCATTCCCTGACCGGGAATCGAACCCAGGCCGCGGCAGTGAGAGCGCCGAATCCTAGCCACTAGACCATCAGGGACCACACTGAGCTCTCCAACAACAGAGACTATAGACAATGACTCAAGAACACAGGACTCTGTGGTCTCAGCTTGAGATGCAGAGGGTCCACCAAGACCACCAGACACCTCAGCCCCCTAAAGACAGTCCACCCCCAGGATCCTGCCCCCTCTGCTCCAACTCAGCCCTCCATTCATAACGTGACTTTCGCTACGTCCGAACTGCCAAGTACCAACCTACGTCCTCCTGCTACGACCTGAACATGGCGGCACCACTCAGACACCCTAGAAGATTGGTGGGGAAGCACGACCTCTGCTGGCAGAGCACAGACACCGCAATTAGGTCGACAGCACCAACGAAAGCCCCACCTGCTGGCCTGACTGTGGTACTGCACTCCACTCTGAACAAACCTTTCACTCATTCTCTATTATTAAGCACGTTAACGCACCTGTACAGGTGTGTTCACATTATATACATATTATATATTTATGCTTGGCCGTTTTTGATGAACTTGGGCGGTACTCTGGTGCAGGGATGAGGTCATGGAGCTGATCTGGGAGCAGTCCTGATGTTAAATGCTGTGATGAAGGACAGTGTGGAGGAAAAATGAGTCAATTTTAAATTGTCAACAGTTTAACGTTGTTGGCAGGACTCCAACCTGAGCAGGGAGACCCCAATGGATTTCTAGTCCATCGCCTTCACCACTCGGCCACAACGACCACATTCACACACTTTTGTAGGAGACTGAAATTAGACAATGAAAGTTCATGTCAGCACAGTCAAACATTTTTTGTCCTCTCTCAAAGACAAACTATTTGTGTGTGTGTGTGTGTGTGTGTGTGTGTGTCAGTGTTGTGACTGAGCAGTGAAGAAGACGACCTTCTGACTCCATTTTCTTTGTTGCTCTTCTATCAGTTCCTCAGTTTCACTCATCAAGTGAAGCAGCTTTGACAGGTTTACTTCTCTGTGTGCTCACAACTTTGGTCTTTAAACTCCTGACAAACTCACCACGTCACACATTTGGTGAATTAAAGCAACAAATAATGACATCATGATGATTCAGGTTAGGGGGGCACGGCCTGGAGGAAGAGTGGCCGTCTAGCAGAGTTGCTGGTTCAGTTCTCACTTCAGCTGGTGACCATGTTGAAGTGTCCTTGAGCAAGACACTGAGCCCCTCATTGCTCCTGATGACCAGCATCCAAGACCAACAAGCTTCTGATTGGCTCTGATTCTCTGAGCCAAAATCCAACACAGGAAACAGAAAATCTTGAGGTTGTCTCACTTTTTTTTTAAAGAAACTCAGCTCAGGACAGTGATAGGAGGCTTGTTTCCTTGATGTGGGCTTCACCTCCACTGCTGTCCACATTTAACTGCTGGCTGATGCTGGTCCCCTGTTGAAACCTGGACCAGACCAGGGACCTTCAGACCTTCAGTCTAACGCTGTTCCAGCATTGGATGAAAGAGACTGGTGCTCTCATCTTCTTCAACACTGACTTGTTCTACCAGGACAAGAGAATCTGAGCTTGGATGTCATTTAGAAGTCAAAGGCTTGTTAAACTGGTCAACATCAGCTGGTGTTCACTCTGATGATGTAGCGATGGTCTGGATTCTTCCTTCTGGAGCACCAAGCTGCTGGGAAGAAGCCTGATGATGTCAGAGTTGTGTTCAGTGGCTCCTGCTGGGTCCATTTCTGACAAATGGGCTCCAAAGAGTTCAGCTGTTTGAAAGGTCAGGGTTGCTGTTAGCAGACGAGGTGGCCGAGTGGTTAAGGCGATGGACTGCTGATCCATTGTGCTCTGCACGCGTGGGTTCGAATCCCATCCTCGTCGCAAGTGTCTCTAGTTTCTGCTCCTAGATTATGGAATTACTGTGAGGCTTTTAACTGACACAGACACCAGCTGACTCAATTTCTCTTTCACAACCTGACCAAAACAACTCTGACACCCAGAGCTCACATGTGTCAATCACCTCTGGAGAAGGTCCCGCCCCCTTTGAGCCATAAATCCTCCCATCAGTGAAGAAAACTGAAGACGCCTCTTGGATGAGAGCTGAAGCATCTTCAAGAAACCTGAAACAGTCCACTTGGAACGTTTAAATAATTCTACAATCCTACAGTTTCACTGAGCTTTTGTCCAAAGCCACGTTCATGTCTCACATGTATATAAAATATATGTGACACTCTTTCATCTACTCATTAACCAAAAATGCAGTCTAATACCAGTAAATTTGTGCAGAGGAAAACGTTATTTGTGCTGCTTCTTTATTTATTTATTTAGTTTAGTTAGTATTTTTTAATGTGTTTTCTTTCAAGTCACATTTTGTCCATTAACTTCATAATCAGAGTCTCCATCTCATCACATGACTAAAGTCTGGGTTCTGTATTGGTGGTAAAATATCCTTCCATGCCCCTCACTAGTTTGCACACAGAAAAGCATATTTTACTGGTTTCAGATCTCTTAGCTTGTTCTCTCTCTTAAACCAGCTGAGGCAGCTTTCATTGTGTGATCGTTGTGGTCGTCTTCCACTTACTCCTTACTAGTAAGGGTCACGGGGGGGCTGGAGCCTATCCCAGCATCTACGGGCGAGAGGTGGGGTTCAACCTGGACAGGTCACCAGTCCATCGCAGGGCCAACATACAGAGACGAACAACCATTCACACTCACAGTCACACCTACGGCCAATTTAGAGAATCAATCAGCCTCGTCCCCAAATTGCATGTCTTCGGACGGTGGGAGAAAGCTGGAGTACCCGGAGAGAACCCACACAGGAACAGGGAGAACATGGAGACTCACACAGAAAGGTACTGCGCCCGAGCCAGGACCAGACTGATGGAAATCAAGTGTCTGAGGCTGTTAGCAGCCATGAAGTTGATCTGGTTGGCACTGGTATTTGTTCTTGCTGCAGCTCAGGAGTGATTCAGGAGAAGAGTTTCAGAACAGCCAAGGTTGGGGACTGGAATTCTAAAATTTCACCTGGAACCAAACAACCTTGGAGGGTAAAACCTCCAATCCTAGCCACTCAGATGCAGCAGCAGAAGAAGCTGTCATCCACCCTGACAGTCAGAGCATCAAGTCAAGAAAACATCACCATCTTGTAGTTCCAAACCTCCACCTGTCAGATTCAGCTACTTCTTATTGTGGGACTTTAAACTTGAACACAATGGAATTTGGACAAGGAGTTTTCCTTCCAGTCCAAACATCATCGTCCAGCCTCCAACCAGAGGTCCATCAGTTATCATGGAGCCACAGGTGGAGTCTGGATTCTTTTCAGGAATGAGACGGCAATGACAGTCCTGCCAAGTGACATCACTGACATGAATGGATGACTTCAGTCACGCGACTGGATGACTTCAGTCACGCGACTGGATGACTTCAGTCACGCGACTGGATGACTTCAGTCACGCGACTGGATGACTTCAGTCACGCGACTGGATGACTTCAGTCACGCGACTGGATGACTTCAGTCACGCGACTGGATGACAGTGTAGATGCCAATGTAGAGGTTGGGGAAATCGTCTCTGAGAATCCAGCTTGAACCCACAGCCTCCTTGTTTTCCAAAAACCCAAACAGCGACCATCAGTCTCCCTCCAATCCTGTACTTGGGTAAACAACAAAAACAGAGTAAAAGTCTCTGGCAACATATTTGTTTCCTGTAGGGTTTCTTCATGTATGTGTGGTGTACCTGCTTTCCCAGAGGACTGCCATCTTTGTTCTGTGGGCTGACATGTTTTAGTGTCAGCACAGGTCATAGCGCTGAGACTGAACTCTCATTCTCCTCCAAGTATTATTTCCACCTCACACTCCTGCAGATATTCAAGTGAACAGGGAACACAAATTTATGCTCAACTTCTCCTGTGTATTCATCCACAGTCACTAAACAACAACCAAACCAAACAAAAGGGGTTTGCTAGCATGGCGATCAGCTGTAGTTCACCATCTTATCCAGGTCACATGACTCAGGAGTGGCGTGGCCGTCTGGCAACCAAAAGGTGGCTGGTTTGATCCTCACTTTCTCCAGTGACCATGTCAAAGTGTCCTTGAGTAAGAAACTGAACCCCTAAATACTTCTGATGAGTAGGTTGGCTCCTTGCATGGCAGCCTTCAGCATCAGTGTGTGAGTGTGTGAATGAGAGGACATTGTTCAGCTCCTTGAGGGCTGCTGAGGTAGAAAGGCTCTGTACAAACTGAGTCCTTTTACCATTTCTTTCCTGCTTCTAGCAGCGCTGTTGTCACTTCCTGTGACCGTGGAGGAAAGGAGTCCCCCTTCAGAATAAGTTTGATATCATTGTTACTTCCTCTTCAACATGCCTTTAGCAGACCAACTCACAGAACAACGCAGTGAGGTAGTGTGTCCGAGCGGTCTAAGGTGCTCGATTAAGGTTCCAGTTTCTGAAGAGGCGTGGGTTCAAATCCCACCACTGCCATCATGTCCCAGGTCACTGGAGAGGTGTGGCAGGTCTCTAACTGCCTCTCCTCTCTCTTCCACTTCAAACCTGTGACCAAAAGAAGAATCCTCCTGTGAGTCCACAGACCTGAGCATCGCTGCTCTGACTACCAGGTTACCTCCTGGTTATCAAGGTGAAGTCAATGGGGAGGTAGTCAGTTGTTCCTTTGTTTTATGACAGAGGCTTCATTGTGAATTAAATAATTTTAATTCTTTACTTGAGGTTTCATGCTGTTTTGATTGAAAAAGGCGAGTTCCTGGAGAAGATCTTCTAGGGGTCCAGGTTAAAGCGGTGCCCCAGCTGGCAGCAGGTGCTGACCCAGGTCCTGCATGGGAGATACTGTCAGTTCTGTTCTGCCCTGCTCACAACCACAGGCTGGTGTTGAGGCCTGCAGCAACCAGGGCCCCAGTCACCAAGAGTATAAAGGCTGGTCATTGTGGCAGTGGGAGGAGTCAAAATGAAGACAGACCAATGTGAGCAGGACGTTCCTGGAGAAGTCAGAAGAACTTGACCATGTTTCCTACAGTACCCAGGAGGCCTGGTAGTTGTTGAAGGAAGCTCCAAAAGCAAAGAGCAGACAGCAGGATATCAAAAGAAAAGATCCAGACACTAAAACTACAAGTAGAAACAAGAAGAAATACTAAAAGCCTTGGAAAGATACTACAAGGTTGGATATACATTATTATATACACTACTATTCTCACTGACTCCTAAAGAGGGACAGGAAACATTAGAATGTGGATCAGATCAGCTGATTTCAGTGTTGAGTCCATCCCTCCATCCACTTTCTGTTCTATCCTTTAAGGGTCACGGGGGGGGGGGGGGGCGATCCCAGGTGACATTGTTCAAGAGGCAGGGTTCACCCTGGACAGGTCACCAGTCCATCAGGAGAAATGAGGTGGTCGGTGTCATGCAACCTAAACTAAAACATTAGTCAGATCAAATTCAGATTAAAGCAAGAGTCTCCAGATCAAAGTCAGAATTCCTGATGATGTCATCAGGGCTTTGACAGTAGCTAGAATTCTGTCTTTGATCTCAGGAGGACATGAAAGAAACCCAATTGAGGAAAGTAGAGGAGAACATTCAGCTTCATTTGAAACACTTTAACTGTTGAACAGTAGAATTTGTTTGAAACAGTTTACAACGCTGAGTGACAGGATTGAAGAGGGAAGAGTTTTCTACTTTAAATTAATTCTAACTTCAAAGTCAAGTCAAGTCAATTTTATTTATTTATTAATTTTATATTACACAGCACCTGAACAGGGACTTGAACCCTGGACCCTCACATTAAAAGTCTGATGCTCTACCGTCTGAGCTCCTCAGGCTCTTTCTACAGCATTGAGACAGGAACAGAAACACCTGTGAAGGTCAAACTGATGCTTTCTTGACTTGTTCAGTCCTCCATGTTAAAGTCCACCATGCTTTTGATTGGCTCTGATTCTCTGTGGCAAAATCCAACAAGAGGCTCCAAAAATGTCCTGAATGTCACAAGAATGCACAGGACAAGATGTTAGTTTCCTTCATGTCTGCAGTTCCTCCACTGGAAAGTAAAGTCAATGCTGCTCCTCTGCTGAAACCTGGGATCGGACCAGGGACCTTTAGATCTTCAGTCTAAGGCTCTCCCAACTGAGCTGGTTCAGTTCTGACTGAGGGCCCTGCTTCTCTCATTTATAATCTCTTCCACTCTCACTGGACCTTAGAGAGGATTGGAGCTTCTGAAGTCCTGACACAAATCAAACCAGGGACTCTGAACCACACAGTGAAGGAGTTGGTCATCAAGGTTGATGGCAGCTTATTAAGTTCTATCTTTGATCAAATATAAGAAATGTAAATGAATTCAACATTGATTGCATTTCCCTCCTTTCTTTGGTGCCCTCAGACTTTCTGAGAACTGTAGGAGGAACTGCTCTCTGTTCTGTGTTTGTTCTGCTCAATGGAGGAAGGAACCGAGGACCGAAGCTCTTAAGTTTTCCAGTTCCTACATCAGTGAATGGACTTTCTGTGCTGAGGAGGAACCAAAGCTACTAAGGAGGATTACAGTTTGTCCTTGCAGGAGTCAGTGACTTAATAGTGTCTAACAAAGGGTTGAACCTGAATGAGACAGTCACCCTTCAACATGGGGCCATGGCAGAGTGAACCAAGAACACTACAATGGGGGTGAGAGTGGAACCATGATGGATTCACAGTTCATCACCTCCACCATCATGTGGACCACCTGATCACCTCTCCCTCAACCTCTAAATAACTCATTCCCTGACCAGGAATCGAACCTGGGTCGCGGCGGTGAGAGCGCCGAATCCTAGCCACTAGACCATCAGGGACCACACTGAGCTCTCCAACAACAGAGACTATACACAATGACTCAAGAACACAGGACTCTGTGGTCTCAGCTTGAGATGCAGAGGGTCCACCAAGACCACCAGACACCTCAGCCCCCTAAAGACAGTCCACCCCAGGATCAGCTTCTACCACTCAGTGGTCCAGAACCATTATGAAGCCTGATCAGGAATGTGAGCAAAGCTCTTGGAACAGGCCTGCTGCCACCACAACTAAGATCCTGCAGGTCACTAGAAACTCCAGTGTCCAGCTGACAAGTGGACTTTCCTCTGATCTGTGGTGGTGCTGAGTTTAGCAAACACCTCCAACAAGAAGATGAAGGAGGCCATCAACTCCTCCAAGCTCAACATCTATACTGGCTTTACTGGGAGATCAGGAGGTCAAAGCAGATCATCACCCTCCACCTCAGATGGTTTCTACTCACAGAGATGAGGGACCAGTTCAAACCAGCTACCTGGAGCTCCCTTAAGCCATTGTCCCCATCAGCTAACATCTGGATCTGGACCTGCACCGGTGCTGACTTGTGTCTTGAGTCCCCAGAGTTTGTTGAACCAGAGAAGCTTCAACTGGTGGCGGTCGTACAACCAAGCGTGAAGGTGAGCCTGCATTGTCTGATCTGGAGCTAACAGGAATTAGCAAGTTAGCAACTGTTCTAGAGTTGCTGCTGAGTTGAATTTTAATTTATTTGTTAAAAGGTTCCAGTTTCTATGAGGTCAGGGAAGATTGGTGTGGATCCAAAGGTCCCTGGTTGGATTCCCACCTCTCACAGAGGACCTGATGCTTCACGTGAGCTGTGGGATTGGTCTTTACTGCTGAGACAGAAAGAATCCTCCCACATTGGCTTCTTTTAACTGTCAACATTGGTTTGGCTCATTGGAACATTTTCAAACCCTCGTTGCTCAGATTTTCCATTAATTTGATCATGACTTTAGACACATGTTCTGTTTATTGATTAAATAATCACTTGAGTTATGAATTTAGTGAGTCAACCAGACTTGGTCAATGACAAAAGTTAGTCTGGTTATTATTCAGTCACACACACACACGCACACATGCACACACACGCACACACACACAGCCTGTCTTCAGTATAAAATGGTCTGTCACGTTCTCTCACATTGGAAGATTTCTCTGACTCCATTGTGAATACAGAGACTCTTCATCTGCCACCTGAGTCTTGATCCACTGATTCCTCTGATCCACCTCTTTCTGCTCCAACAAGGCTGACATGGATCAGGTGGGTCCATGTCATCCAATCAGGAGGTTTCTCCTCTCAGTTAATTTTCTACATCCCAGTTTAGATTGATTCTTCTCAGCCTGATGAAGGAGCATCTGATCAGGTGTTTGGCTGCTTGTTGGTTGTAATTCCATAGATTTTAATCTCAGATGTTATAGAATTAAGAATGCAATGGCAGTCCTGCCAAGTGACATCACTGACATGACAGGATGACCCAGTCATGTGACTGAAGGAGCTGAGAGCTAAACATCATTGTTGATGGTGTCTTCCACTGTAGTCAGCAGCCACAACTCCTCTATCAACACCTGTCAGAGACCTGCTGGAGGCCCCACTGAGGTTTGAACTGGGATCACTGGATTCAGAGTCCAGAGTGCTCACCATTCCACCATGGAACCATCAAAGATGAAAGGTGTGAGACAAACTATGGCACTAATCATGTATGAGGGACTGCAGTGGTTTTCTGGATCTAATTTCCACAAACAAATGATGATTTGGGGAAAGGTCTGACAAAGTCTGACAAACATACCCTGATTTTTTCACAAACAAATGATGATTTTTAGACAGTGAGACAGTGCTCTTATTTTGGAGGGCCATCAGGATGTGAAATATCCCAGACCTCTGAGATCAGAGTGTTCACTTTGATCTCAGGGTCCTGAATTTAGAGGGTTCCTTCTTTGGTCTCCAAGTTCTAACTCCCATCTGAGTGAATCCTTTTTTCAATGAACTCCTCAGACCCTGATGATGTCAGGAAGAAATCCAGACATTCAGTTCTCATCTCAGCTGTTCTGACTGAGACGTCAAGCAGTCAGGAAAAAAGTGTTACGACCCAAAGTGGGACCTTTACAGGAGCTAACAAAGTGTCTTTTTTCCTAAACTACTTGAGGAACTGGTTAAACCAGTAAAATATGCATTTCTGTGTGCAGACCAGTGAGGAGCCTGGGTGAGTGGAAGGATGTTTACCACCAACACAGAACCCAGACTTTAGTCATGTGATGAGATGGAGACTCTGATGATGAAGTTAATGGACAAAATGTGACTTGAAAGAAAACACATTTCTTCAGCAGACTTTGATCCAACATTGAAGTTAGAGTTTGGTGGCTGCTCCATGTTGGAGGAAACCAGGCGATGTTGGACCGTCACAGGGAAGCTCTTTTGCCTCCTCTGCTGCCAGTTCAACCACTCACTCCCATCAGTGGAGAGCAGCTTCAACTGGGTTTGGAATGTACCATTGTGGATACATAGGAATGTGGAGAAAATGTCCTTTGTCAGAAGTGGGATTTGAACCCACACCTCCAGGAAAGACTGTGGCCTGAACGCAGCGCCTTAGACCGCTCGGCCATCCTGACAGACACTGAAAGTTGGAGACTGTAATATGAAATGAATTAATTCACTGACAAAGTAGAATTTTTGTTAACATTAAACACACAGTCTGTGTTCATGGCAGGAAGAAATGAATGTGTGTGTGTGTGTGTGTGTGTGTGTGTCAAGTCACAACAAAAGTTATCTCATGACACTTTACTAGTAGAGCAGGTCCAGCACCAAACTCCTTCAATGAATCTACACCAACAATTCTCCACCAGCAGCACATCCTGCAACAGTGGTGATGAAAACCTTCCTTTTAACAGGCAGGAACGTCGAGCAGATCCAGGATCAGTGGGGACGGCCTTCTGCTTTGACCGATTGGGGGGAAAGAGAGCAGGAGAGCAGGGCAGAGACAAAGACAGATAATGCTCTTCTACAACAAGGACTGTTCAGTCAATGGTAGAGCAGAGTGGCGCAGAGGAAGCGTGCTGGGCCCAGAACCCAGAGGTCGATGGATCAAAACGATCCTCTGCTAGAAGAAGAAAAATAAAATGAACCAGTGTCTTTAGAAATGTGTGTCTGTTAAAAAGAGGTTCATAAGGATTTTGTCTTCCTCCACAATCACCAACCATTGTGAGAGTTAACAACAGTCCACTTTCTGACTGAAGCAAAAGTAGACTTCAAAAGGTTTTTCTGATTCAACATAGCAGCTAAATTTCCATTTCCATTTCCTGAACAGGACAGGTTAAAAAAAAAGGGAATGTCATGACTTCCTCTGTATGTTAGAATATGAACGACTAAAAATGTTCATGCCCAGTTTTAAGTTAGAATTAAACTGAAAATACAAAACTCTCCCCTCCTCAATCCTGTCACTCAGTGTTGTAAACTGTTTCAAACAAATTCTACTGTTGAACAGTTCAAGTGTTTCTAATGAAACTGAATGTTCTCCTCTACTTTCCTCAGTTGTGTTTCTCTCATGTCCTCCTGAGATCAAAGACAGAATTCTGGGTACAAATAAAGACACTATCAAAGCCCCCTGATGACATCATCATCAATTCTGACTTTGATCTGGAGTCTCTTGCTTTAATCTTGGCTTTGATCTGGCTAATGTTTCCTGACAGGTTGCTGTTTCCACTCCAGAGCAACCAGTAGTTGATCCTATCAGACCAGTCTGATGAACGAAGCTTTTCACTGTCAGTGGAATCACTGGGAAAAAAAACTCCTCCTGTCAGATGAAGGCTTCACAGTGTTGAGGAGGGTTTGTTCAGATGATTCTGGAAGAATAAATCAAAACCTCATCATTGAACATGAACATTAATCACTGATGACTGTTTTAACTGAACCTACTGGATACTGTGGTGCCTGGTGAGGAGACAACTTGGGTACAAAGTTGCAGAAGAGGGTTTTTGGAGAGGAGATGTAGATGAGATGGTTTCCAAATCAAATCGGTTGTCACAAAGGAAAGTCTGCATGGAAACACACAAACACACACACACACACACACACACACACACACACACACACACACACACACACACACACACACACACACACACACACACACACAGAGTCCTACTGACTAACCCATGTTTTTCTTCACTTAAACCACCACTGGAGTATTGAAAGAGATTGCATGAGACACCATCAACTTACATTAAAAACCCCTGACTGCCTTTTATCCCCTCCTGGCTGCAGGAAATTAGACAGACCAGCCCATAGCGGGGCTGCACGGTGGTGCAGTGGTCAGCACTGTGCCCTCACAGCAAGAAGGTCCCGGCTCGGGCGTTGGATCTTTCTGTGTGGAGTTTGCATGTTCTCCCTGTTCCTGCGTGGGTTCTCTCCAGGTACTCCGGCTTCCTCCCACGGTCCAAAGACATGCAATTAGGGGACTAGGCTGATTGATACTCTAAATTGACTGTAGGTGTGACTGTGAGAGTGAATGGTTGTTCGTCTCTCTATGTTGGCCCTGCGATGGACTGGCGACCTGTCCAGGGTGAACCCTGCCTCTCGCCCGTAGATGCTGGGATAGGCTCCAGCCCCCCCGTGACCCTTACTAGTAAGGAATAAGCAGAAGATGACGATGGATGGCCCATAGAGTGGAGGTGAGACCACAACCATGCTCCACAATCAATATTTACATCAAACCAGCACCATCTCAATAACATAACCTGACTAAATATATACATGATTCCAGACTACTACACCAATTCAATAATACATCCACATGCATTATCATTCAATGAACCTTGCCTGTGATTGTACCCCCTCCCCCATCTGGGAGCAAAGGTTTGCACCTACAGCTCTTAAGGAGCTTCCTTGGGCCACTCTCCCCTTTTGGCTCCACCCCCTTTAAGGAAACCACCAGGAAGAGGTGAGGACTGACCGTGACGACTGAAACTGCCACATTTACATGAGACAAACTTGATCAACACTAAATACCAGGCCTTGCACAGTGATTCCCACTGACTGACACTGGGGTCTTCATTTTCCACAGGCAGGATGGCCGGTCCCCCTGTGCTTCCCAGGTCCCTCCCTGGAACACATGGCATAGAAAATGTTTCACTTGTTTGCTGATTCAATAAACCTGACCATTAACATGTGTGTGTGCCTCTAATTTACATAAACTGTTAATACCAAGACAAATGCTACCTTCAATTAATCATTGATGTCATGGAACCCTTGGTCTCCATGACATTGGTCAACCAGAGAAGCTTCAACTGGTGATGCTCATTCAACCATGCATGAAGGTCAAGCTCCATCATCTGCTGTGCTTCTTAACAGGGCAATTAGCTCAAATGGTAGAGCGCTCGCTTAGCATGTGAGAGGTAGAGGGATCGATTCCCTCATTCTCCAGAATACTTTAACTTTTTCTGTTGATCAGAGGAGCTGCTGGGTGATGAATGCTGATGTTTGTCCACTGGTGTGATAAAGTGTCACCCTGTTACTGAGATGTGAATGAACACCTGCTCAGGTCAAAGCTGCAATGAAGTCAAGTCATCACCCTGTAAGGCACCAAATAACAACTAAAGTTACACTTTACAAGTAGAACAGGTCCAGTTCAACACTCCTTAAATGAATTTACACCCAACAAATCTTCATAAGCAAGCACATCCGAGCTTAGGCCCAACTTTTCTTGGCGCTCTCCCAGATGCTTGGGAGCGCTAGTTGGGCCTAAGCTAGGAGCTAAGCTAAGGTGGTCTGCACCAGCTAGTGAGGGCTGGCTAGCTCTCGCAGCTTTTGGTGCAGAGCCGCTGCAGGTCCAATTCAACATGGCTAAGCCTCACCTCCAACACAACAAAAAAACTACATTTAACACACTTATCAGTTTCACTAAAGGAGGCAGAGGAGGAACAAAACATGTGGCACCCTGAGCAGGAGAGAGGAGAACAAGAGGGAGAAGCCATCGTTAGCTTAGCGTGTTTACAAGGCAGAAAGACTGTTGCTACCAGAATGATGGTCTTTTAAACTTCAGCCAAATAAAGCAAGTAGGTATTAATTTTTGGTGGGTAATTAGTCAACGAAATAAGGAATTAGCAGGGAGGATCACACTTTAGCGAGCACAATGAAGCAAGGCTCTACGTGCAGCAACACAGAAAAAGGAGTTGAGGTCACAGGCTTCCTGAAACCAAGGTCAAAAATCCAGAACGGACAAAGGGGAGGACGACAAAGACAAAGACACAAGAAAAAGAGATAATAACCATGAACTCCATAACAACCATAACAAATATAACCATACAGAACAGATAGAACAAATATAACAAGAAAAGCATTAAAAAATATGTCACCTCTGGTCAAATACCCTGATTCGCATTTGTGTCTCTCAGCATTTTCATTTTCATGTTAAAGCCTCCAGAATGAGGGGAGGGGTCAGGGGCAGTTTACTGTGTTGTCTGCAAACTGAATTACAGGAAACCTGAACTTCCACTGTCAATGTATCCAATTGATGAATAACTTGTAGTGATTGCCCACACACACACACATACACACACACACACACATTTTGTGAAACAACTCAGGAGTCATCAGGTGTTTTACTCAGAGGGATTCATTCATGATAAATGAGCATGGAGGAGACCCAGTAATCATCAACACAAGCGTCACATGAGCAGGTCACCACCCACTTTTATTGATTGGTTCTTGTAAGAATCACTCCTAACGCCATCAGGAGGTCATTTTTTGTCCTGCCCTGTCTCAACTGTTGGAGCACAACTACAGCCTGAACTCTGCCACTACCTTATCCCTCCCTACCAACGTCATACAGACCCACTATCTGGACTAGCCTGACCCCCCCTGACCCTCATCAGTCACTCGTAGTGCCTCCCACTGGAAGGAATAGGAGCGTCTGTGAGCTCTGACTGTTGGGATGCACATCCATGTGATGGAAGAGCTGTTTTAAACAGGGAATCATTTGACCTCTTGACCTGTGTGGGCAGGTAAGGAGGCACGATTCCATCATGAACAATAATATTACTAAACAAATGGGTCTTTAGCTTCTTTCTGAAGGTGTCCACAGCGTCCTCATGTCCAGTGGGAGAGCGTTCCAGAGTCTAGGAGCTGCAACCTGGAAGGTTCACTCTCCTTCAGTGAGGCTGAATCCCTTTGGTCAGGGAGGATAAGGGACCCCACAGGTATCACTAAAGTGCTTTAGACTGCAAAGGACTCAGCTAATCAAGCTGGGATCAACTGCTGTGGTGATCAAGGTATCATCATATATAACAAACAAAGAAAACAGAGTTGAGGAAAAGCACACAAAGAAGAAGCTATGAACATTAACAGAGCATCTTCTACACCAGATGTCACACGGCTCAGTAGACCTCTGGTTTGACCCCGAGCAGGTCCAGTCTCCAGGGTGCCCCCATCATTCTGCTTTTCAGTTGCAGGACATGCAGCAGAATCCCATCGCTCCTCTGCAGAAGAACATATGAGAGCGTCTGCTTGCTCTTCTCTGGCTGGACGTAGGGGAGAGTCTGCTTGCTCTTCTGTGGCAGGACGTAGGGGAGAGTTTGCTTGCTCTTCTGTGGCAGGACGTAGGGGAGAGTCTGCTTGTTCTTCTCTGGCTGGACGTAGGAGAGAGTCTGTTTGCTCTTCTCTGGCTGGACATAGGGGAGAGTCTGTTTGCTCTTCTCTGGCTGGACGTAGGAGAGAGTCTGTATGCTCTTCTCTGGCTGGACGTAGGGGAGAGTCTGTTTGCTCCTCTCTGGCTGGACGTAGGGGAGAGTCTGTTTGCTCTTCTCTGGCTGGATGTAGGGGAGAGTCTTTTTGCTCTTCTCTGGCTGGATGTAGGGGAGAGTCTGTTTGCTCTTCTCTCGCTCTACGTAGGGGACAGTCTGTTTGCTCTTCTCTGGCTGGACGTAGGGGAGAGTCTGCTTGCTCTTCTCTGGCTGGACGTAGGGGAGAGTCTGCTTGCTCTTCTCTGGCTGGACATAGGGGAGAGTCTGTTCTCTCTTCTCTGGCTGGACGTAGGGGAGAGTCTGCTTGCTCTTCTCTGGCTGGACATAGGGGAGAGTCTGTTCTCTCTTCTCTGGCTGGACGTAGGGGAGAGTCTGCTTGCTCTTCTCTGGCTGGACGTAGGGGAGAGTCTGCTTGCTCTTCTCTGGCTGGACGTAGGGGAGAGTCTGCTTGCTCTTCAGAAGTTTGCTGAACCTTCACTTGAAGGTCATGATTTTCCTCTTTCAAACAGCTTTTTAAATCATGAAGATTTCCCAGGATTTCCCACTGAGCACTGCTCCTTTTCTTCTTTTATGCTGTCACTGCACATAGAAGACTCTGAACTTCACCGTTCAGACTGCCAGTCTTTGTGGGGTCCTGGTCCTTCCTTGATTCAAGGTGGGCCAACTCAGCAGTGAAGGTCTCTGTCTCCTGAGATGCAGTAGAAACTCGTCTCCTCAAACATCCATTTTCTGCCTGTCTCTCCTCACTCTGGGACCTCAGCTGTTCAAGAGTCGTCTTCTTCTCAGTGAGTTCTTCTCTCATTTTGTTCTTCTCTGCCTGGATGGAGTTGAGCTCACACTTGAGGTCACACTTCTCCTTGTAAACCATCTTCACCTCAAGCTGAAGATTGTGGACTTGTGTGTTCAGGTCTCTGATCTGAGTCTGGTTCTCCTCCCTCACAGATTCAAGGTTGCCCACCATGGCAGACATGTTCTCTACCAGCTGATATGCAATGATCTTCTCTTGTCCAAGACTAGAAACCTGTCCCCACAAATTCTGGTTTTCTGTCCATCTCTTGTCACACAGAGACTGAAGCTGATCAAGTGCACTTTTCTTCTCAGTCAGGTCTTCCTCAAGACATTTCATCTCCACCTGTTCACTCTCCCTCAGAGACTGAACGTGGGTCAGCTCTTTTCTGAGCTCATTGTTCTCTCCATCAACCTTCCTCCCCTCACACTGAAGACTGTGGACTGTTGCGTTCAGATCTTCTATCTGAGTCTGGTTCTTGTCCTGGACCATTTTGAGGTTGGCCACCACAGCAGTGAGGTTCTGTAACTCCTGGATTGCTCTTTTATTCTCACGTTCAAGAGTAGAAACTTGTTCCCTCAAATTCTGGTTTTCTGCCTGTGTGTTGTCACTCAGAGACTGAAGCTGCTCAAGTGCAGCTTTCTTCTCAGTCAGGTCCTCCTGCTCTGTCAGCCTTAGAGATGGAGAAGCAGGATCACATTGACCAGGATCATTCAGTGGATAAATACAGCTCCTACTGAGATCCACCAGATCTCTGAATGCTCCAACGATACAATCCAATGGAGTCATATCCTTCTGTCCTGGGTTGATCTGAAGATCTTGAGCCAGACTAAATCTCCTGGAACTGTCAAGTGTTTAAAGACCAAAACTGCCCCATAAATGTGGAGTCTGGGTTCTTTTCTATAATGTGATGGCAGTGACTGTCCTGCAGAGTGACATCACTGACATGACTGGATGACTTCAGTCACGTGACTGAAGTCATCCAGTCACATGACTGAAGTCATCCAGTCATGTCAGTGATGTCACTCTGCAGGACTGTCACTGTAAAATAGTTGGACCCAGCAGAGCTGCCAGATTAGGAGTTGATGGAGTCGTTGCAGATACCAGGGTCCAAAGTCCAGCTTGAACCTGGTTTGTGCAGTTCTTTTTTTTTTTCAAACATCTCTTTATTATATTTTGGGATAAACAAATACAAGGACATGACAAACAGAATGGGCAAATAACAATAAACAAATGTATAAATTAGGATACAAAGGTAGAAAGGGACACAGGAGAAAAAAAAATCCGTTTACAATCAATTCAGTTTTCCAATCTAAGCCTCAGTTTGTATGTCATTCTGTTCCAAATAGTTGTAAAAAATATGCCAAATCTTCCAGAATTTTTCCAATTTATTTTTAGTGAAATAACTTAAATTTTCAAGGGCAAAATTAAAGGACATTCCTTTCAACCACTGAGAAATTCCACTGATAGATTGATCCTTCCAAGAACGGGCAATACACCTTTTAGCTTCAAGAAAACAAATATTCAGGAGGGATCTTAGGCTTTTTGAAGCGACAAAATCATCCGGGTAAATATTTAGAATGCATGTTTTAGGGTTACATGGAACCTCTTTACCAATAATGCGACTGACTCGATCCACAACCTTTCCCCAAAAACAAGAAATTTGGGGGCATTCCCACATACAATGAATCAATGACCCTTTCTGGTGATTGCATTTAATACACGTGTCAGGAATATTAGGGTTAAAGTGGTGTAGCCTAGCTGGAGTAATATACTGCCTGCTTAACCACTTATATTGTAGTAATTTGGAGTGTGTGTTTGCAGTTTGAGTTTGAACTAATGAGCAAGCCTGTGTCCATTCCTCCTGTGTTATATTCTCTGTAAGTCCATCCTCCATGCTTGGAAGATATTGTTAGAAGATTCTTTGCACTTGCTGATGAATAGGTCATATAATATGGTCACTTGTCCCCTACCTTGACAGTGTTTTAAAATTATTTCTTCCAATGAAGAGAAAGGGGGGAGCTCCAAACTACTACCCTGTTTAGACATTATAAAACTTTGTAATTGGAGATATTTGAAAAAGTGTTTTGTGCGAATATCGTATGTGGCTTTGAGTTCTTCAAATGACATAAATTTACTGCCAATGTAAAGATCAGCCACCTTAGATATACCTTTAGTGGACCAAAGTTTAAAGCCTGAGTCTGCCCTGCCTGGTTGGAAGTTGTCATTGCCAAAAATAGGAGAAAATCGTGATAGTTGTTGTGTTACATCAGTATATGCTAAAACCTTATGCCAAATCGTTATTGAATTCTTCAGAAAGGGATTTTTTGTCCTTTTGATCAGTCTTTTTACCTCTGCCGAGTATATATAAAGATTTAAAGGAAGTGAAATCGAGTGAGATTCAATCGTTACCCACACTGGGGGGTGATCCTCAACAAAATAAAACATGCTTGCCCTAATCTGAGCTGCCCAGTAATACCACAAGAAATTTGGTAGCTTCAACCCACCTCTGTCGTATGGAAGATAGAGCAAAGAAAGCCTAAGTCTTGGTCGCTTATTGTTCCATATGAAGTTTGAAAATATTTTCTTCAAAGATTGGAAGAGAGAGAGAGGAGGAGAGAGTGGGATTGTTTGGAAGAGGTATAAGTATTTGGGCAAAACTGTCATTTTTAGGATATTAATGCGTCCAATCAAAGAAATAGGTAATTTTGTCCACCTATTTATAAGCTGTGTAACAGCATCTGTAAGGGGGTTATAGTTCGCTGAGATAATTTCATTAACATCTGGCATGATTTTAACTCCTAGATAATTAAATCCTTCTTTTGATATTACAAATGGAGTTGAAACTGGAGGGCTGAGTCTCTCTCTTTCTGTCAAAAACATTATTACAGATTTACTATGATTTATTTTATAACCTGAGAAGAGCCCAAAAGCCTGTGCCAAATTTAGCAAGGCTGGCAAGGTTTGTTTTAAATCGGAGCAGAATAGAATAACATCATCCGCATAAAGGGCTATGCGGTGTTCAGTACCACCAACTGTTATTCCCTTTATAATGTCATGATTACAAATTGCCATGGCCAGGGGCTCGATAGCAAGGGTAAATAACAGGGGAGATAAGGGGCAACCCTGTCTTGTGCCTCGATTAAGGTTGAAAGAGTTAGAAGCCAGGCCATTGGTCAAAGTTTCAGCTTGCGGGTTAGAGTAGAGAAGGCGAATCCACCTCAGGAAATTTTCCTTAATACCAAACCTCTGTAGGACTTCAAACAAATACGACCACTCTATCCTATCGAAGGCCTTCTCTGCGTCCAGCGACAGGACAGCGTAGCCAGGGATCCCAGACCTCTCAAAGAGAATATTAAGTACTCTCCTTAAATTATGAAAGCCCTGCCTTCCCTGTATAAATCCATTCTGGTCCGAGTGGATCAATTTGGGTAAAATACGTTCCAACTTCATAGCCAGTATTTTAGACAATATTTTAAGGTCATAATTGATGAGGGATATTGGCCTGTAAGATCCGCATTGGTCCGGTGACTTCCCAGGTTTCATAGTAATGTAATTGTTGCCATATTAAGAGAGAGAGGAAGGACTCCATTATTGAATGATTCTTAACACATTTCAAGTAGTGGTGGTATCAGTTTAGATTCAAATATTTTATATATTTCAACTGGTATCCCATCTGGCCCAGGAGTCTTTCCTCCTTTCAAATTGGATATAGCCTCGGACAAATCCCTGGCACCAAGATTAAATTCCAGAGAGCCCACAGAGTCCTCATCCAAGGGGACAAAATCTAGAGAGTCTAGAAAGTTCTTTTGGTGGTTTGTAGCTAAATCTGAGTATTCAGATTGATATAATCTATGATAGAAATTTAGAAATGTGTTGTTAATTTCAACTGGGTCAGAAGTTAACTCCCCTTTGTCTGTTTGAACAGAGTTTATTGTTCTTTCTGTTTGCATCTGTTTAATGCGCCATGCCAACAATTTGCTGGCCTTTTCACCTTGCTCATAAAAGGATTGTTTTAGTTTTAACAGGCTCCTTGTAGCCTTATTTGTGGATAAAGCATTATACCTCGCCCTCAGTTTATGGAGCTCCATAGTTTGATGATGGTTAGGATTCTGGTAAATTTGGTTTTCAATTTCTTTTTTTTTTTTTCAAGGTGTTCCATTTCTAGTCTTTGGGATTTGTACTTAAAGCTTGTAAAGCTTATCATTTGGCCTCTTAAAAAGGCTTTAAAAGCTTCCCACCTTACAGACGCGGATGTTTGGTCAGTGTTGTATTCAAGAAACAGATCAATTTGTGTACCAATAAATTTTATAAATTCAGGGTCTGTCAGCCAGCTTGTTTGTGGGCGCCATCTTAAAGAGTGGTGTAACCTGCCGTGCAGTCTGAATATAAATGAGGTTGAGGCATGATCTGAAATTAAGATACTGTCATACCAGGATTTTGTAATTTGGGGTCTTAATTCAGCTGAGATTAGAAAATAGTCAATTCTCGAGAAGGTCTGGTAGGTACTAGAGTAGTAGGAGTAATTTTGTTTGTTGGGATACATATTTCTCCACACATCAATCAAGTTCAAATCCTTCATACACAGAAATAACTCTTTCCTTGTTTGACTGTGTGAGGTGTTTACCCCAGTAGACCTATCCAGTTCTGGTTGAAGTACACAGTTGAAATCCCCACCAATGACAAGGTGACCAGATAAAGTGGCTTGTGCTAAGAAAAGATTTCTGAAAAAGGTGGGGTCATCATTATTTGTCCCATATACATTAACCAGGTTTAGTCTGATTGAGAAAATTTGGCATTGGATAATCTGCCAAATTTATCTTGAGTAACATTGATAAGTTGAAAAGGTAATGATTTATGTATAAGGGTGGTTACTCCCCGTGAGTGAGAGCTGAAGGATGCTGAAAACACCTGACCATGCCATCTCCTTCTCACCCTGACAATTTCCTCCGAGATTAAAAGGGTCTCCTGGAGGAAGACTATCTTAGCTTTTAAATGTCGTATCCTACCCATGACTTGTTTTAGCTTGACAAGGCTATTTAGACCTCTTACATTCCAAGAGGTAAACTGAAGTTCAGACGTCATAAATTGTTTCTTCTCGTTCTTGGATAAAGTTAAGTTGGCTGCTAACAGGAACTACACCAAAACACAAAGAAAGGGGGGGGGGGGACTACAGAGATGCGCAACTACAACAAACAGAGAAAGAACATTTGAACAATTACTGGGTGAATTTCCCCAACTGAAAAACACCCCCCCACCCCACAATATGTGAATCCCGAGGAGCCCGTAACGGGGCCCAACCATGGCGCTTTGCTGGTCCACACCAGCCGTCAGCGTGGCGAGGAACAGCATGCCTAACACAATAGGCCAAGCCCTCCAGGAAAAAAAAAAATGTAAGCAAAAATATTGAAAAGCTAAGACAACCAAACATTATAAATCAGTTATTAGCCTGCAAGCAGCTTCACAAGGTTACAGTCCACTGTATACTTAGAGGCCAAACATAAACCAACATAAGCCGAGCAGTAGTGTTATAAAGGCATATTAGAGTTTTTGCACAGTTCTGCTCGTTACCTATTATGCCAAAAAGATAGAGAAGAAAAAAAAAATACAGCAGACCAAGCTGTGTTAGTGTCAATAAGGCGATATTAGTATTTACCCACGGCCTGCTCGTTGTAGTCCCAATATAAATTTCTCTGCCGCTGCCGAGGTGTCGAATACGTGCCGTTTCCCTTGGAGGGTAACCAGGAGTTTAGCCGTGTGAATAATCCCAAACCGTAGATCTGGAATGCTGAGAGAAGCCAAATCCTTCTTCACTTGGTCGAAGATTTTCCTCCGTCTAAGCAAGTCGGTGGAAACGTCGGGAAGGAGCATGATCCTCTGATTGTCGAGTAACAGCGGGCCCTTCGTCCTGGCAGCCTTCATTACCCGGGTCTTGTCCGCGTAGTTAAGGAACTTCATTATCACTGCTCTGGGTCGCCCCGTTGATTGTTGGTCAGTTACGTTGATTTGGCCGATTCTGTGTGCTCTCTCGATCACGAGCGGCCCCGGAAAGTTGTCCGCTCCGAGCACATCGGTTAACCATTTCTCCAGAAATGTGCACAAGTCAGACCCCTCTTTCTTTTCGGGGAGGCCCAGCAGACGAAGGTTGGAGCGGCGGCTGCGGTTTTCCAGGTCGTCAACTTTAAGCGCCAGCTTCTCCACGGTCGTTTTCATGGTAGCATTTTGAGCTAGCAGAGATGCGATATCATCGTCATTGGAGCTGATTCTGTCCTCCGCTTCCGTGACCCGCATAATGACCTCGTTCAATTCGCTTTTCACACTTTGTATTGCGTTCAATAGTCCGTCAAATCTTGTCGTGAAATCTTCTTTCATTGCTTGGATAGCGGTCAGGACTTGGTCTTGGCTTGTTATCAGGCTAGCACCTGTTGTTTCTTCGCTAGCCATAGCCACGCTGTTAGCTTGCAGTACATGATCAGGTGTGGAGTCCGTTTTCGCAGGTTTTTGAGCCTGTTTTGCTGGTTTCGGAGCCATTGAGAATGAATCACACCACAACTTTAGAGCGAGGAGGAGAAAAAAAACAAAAAACTGCTGTACAGGATTATTTTAACCGTTTGGTTGTCCTAACTTCTATATAAGTTCTGAAATTGCACACTTGAGAGAAACCATTTGTCACGACCTGGCACTCAACCCTGAAGGAAAGTGAGTGGATTGTGGTCTGTGTAGACAATGTGTTTACACAGCAAATAATTATGAGAACACACATGAAAACACACATTGTAGAGACATTAATTTTGCTGAGTTAGTTGCTAAAGCTCCTCAGCTCAGGAAACTTGAGACGACACAATGGAAAAACGTCCTTTGCCCATTCTGCCTATGCCTGCTCCTACACAGACAGAGTGGTCCTGCTCAGGCAGGCTGCTGTGCTGCTGGGCACCACTGAAGCAAATACACGGTTGCTATGCAACGGACTAGTTGGACTTCCGATGTCCGGGAGGGCCGGCTGTAACATACAGGATGAATTTTTACAGTGAGGTTCTTCTTCTTCTTCTTCTACAGCTGAATTAAAGTGTAAACAGCCATCCACACTCCTTTTAACTGTTCTTTATAGACTTGTCTTTTATTAAACGTTCTGTACACTTAAAGTTCTCAGTGATTTTGTTTCCACATCAAGGCTCTTCTTTATCTCTACTGAGGCTTTATGCTGCTTTAAGTGTATGTTATTGTTGATTTGTCTGTTTATCTGCTGCCCCCACAACCTGCATTAGGAGATAATTAGCGGTATGTACCGAAAACCAGTTTGCTGTAAAACAAAATCCCTGCAATTGTCAATAATAATAACAATAATAATAATAATAATAATAATAATGATACAAGAACACACCTTAGGTTCATTTTGTGCCTGAATTTTCCTTTAAGAGCTAGAAAAGATGGATTTTATTGGAAGCCAGTGCAGTGAAGCTCAGACTGGGTGATATG
Organism: Aulostomus chinensis; assembly: GCF_037954235.1. NCBI lineage: Eukaryota > Metazoa > Chordata > Actinopteri > Syngnathiformes > Aulostomidae > Aulostomus > Aulostomus chinensis. Next base: position 49,761,193 of record NC_141320.1, on the reverse strand, counting down.
GTCTCTCTTCCTATTTCCTGTCAATATGTGTGCAGCTGCATCCTGGAGCAGCTGCAGAGTCTTTCACCACTTGTCAGTGCAGCCTGATCATAAAGAACTACAATTCCTCTCATTGTGTATTTACCCACAGCAAGATGAGCAAGAGGACCAGGAACAAACCCTGCTTTGAGGGAGGAGGACCACCGAGCTCCCAAAAGAAGGACTTTGTCATCATCTCGACTGGAGAGCCTGCTGGGGCAGAACTTTACTGATGCTCAAGTGCAACAGCCCAGCAGGTCTGCCTGAGCCAGGGCTCAGGAAGAAGTTAAGAAGTACTGTAGTTCTCCACCTCTCCGTCTCTGGGGACCCTCTTGACTGGTGGGGTGGGAATGAGCTACGTTTTGCTCTTATTTCCAGGCTTCCCAAAAGGTACCAATGTGTTTTTTTTCAACAGCAAAATAAAATATAATAGAAATGAGTTCAACTCTTGTTTTTATTCCAAATATATTGTTTTTAGAAAATTGTTGCAAAAATGTGAAAAAGTGCATCCATAAACATAAATTAGAGATGCATCAATAATCATTTTGTGACTGAATCGGAGCCCCTGAATTTTAATAATCGAATTGTGAGGTGTCCAAAGATTCCCACCATTAATTGCAGTAGAGTTTCCAATATATTCCACTATTTTCTCGTTTTGTAGGAGAGGCTTTAATGTCTGTCTTTGATGTCTGAACTCTGACTCTGATGTCATTGGTGCTGACTGAATTCTACCCCCTGACAGACTGGGAAGGCTCCTATTGGTGATGTCATCATAAATATATGAAGGCCTTGTTTCAGTGTCAGGAACCAATCAGAGCAGCCTCCTCCTGACTAAACAGCTCTACTCATCAAGCCCCTGACCCCAGACTCTTCTTGGTGAACTGATCAGAGATCAGATTAGTAGAGAAGCAGTGACACAAAGGGAAACTTCCTCATTCCCTGAACGCAGCTTCATCAAACAGAGCAATGCTAACTGTTCACCTGCAGTAGTGATGTCATCAGGACAGGAAGTTGATCAGACATGGGAACTTTGACTCAGATCAACCAGGGAGGGAGGAGTTATCAGAGTCTGATTGTGCTGATGAATCATCAGAACTCTCCATCACGCCGTGGTCTCAGCGTTGACCTGAAGTCCCAGGCTTCAAGTCAATTTTTTCAGTTTTATTTGTATAATGTGAGCAGGTGGAGCTACAGGTGGCAGCTTGAGCCTCTTCAGGTCTGCAGCCTCCTCCAGCAGCACCCGGATCTGGGATGAGGGGAGAAGAAGACGAGTTAGTAATGAGTGACACATATAGGAGGAAAGAGATGAGGAGAGAGAAGCCCAGTGCACCATGGGAGATCCCCCAGCAGCCTAAGCCTATAGCAGCAGATCTAAGGGCCAGCCTAAGCAGCCCAACTATAAGCCTGATCAAAAAGGAAGGTCTTTAGTCTGCTCTTAAAGGTCGAGAGGGTGTCTGCATTCTGGACTGAAACTGGGAAACGGTTCCACAGGAGGGGAGCCTGATAGCTGAAGGCTCTGGCTCCCAGTCTACTTTTAGAACTCTAGGAACCACCAATAACCCTGCATCCTGGGAGCGAAGGGTTCTAGCTGGATAATAGGGGACTAGGAGCTCTGTCAAATATGAAGGTGCCTGACTGTTGAGGACTTTGTATGTTAGAAGGAGAATTTAGAATTCTATTCTGAATTTGACAGGGAGCCATGCAGAGAGGCCAGTACAGGAGAGACATGGTCTCTTCTACTAGTTCTAGTCAACACGCGGGCAGCAGCGTTCTGGACCAGCTGGAGAGTCTTTAGGGACATGAAAGACAGAACAGCGACCTGTCACACCTCTTCAGTGACCTGGGACATGATGGCAGTGGTGGGATTTGAACCAACGCCTCCTCAGAGACTGGAGCCTAAATCCAGCGCCTTAGACTGCTCGGCCACACTACCTCACTGTGCTGTTCTCTGAGTTGGTCTGCTAAAGCCATGTTGAAGAGGAAGTAACATCATGATATCAAACTTATTCTGAAGGGGGACCCCTTTCCTTCCACGGTCACAGGAAGTGACAACAGCGCTGCTAGAAGCAGGAAAGAAATGGTAAAAGGACTCAGTTTGTACAGAGCCTTTCTACCTCAGCAGCACTCAAGGAGCTGAACAATGTCCTCTCATTCACACACACTCTCACACTGATGCTGAAGGCTGCCATGCAAGGAGCCAACCTACTCATCAGAAGTATTTAGGGGTTCAGTCTCTTACTCAAGGACACTTTGACATGGTGACCGGGGGTAGTGAGGATGGAACTGGACACTGGTATCTGCAACGACTCCATCAACTCCTAATCTAGCAGCTCTGCTGGGTCCAACTATTTTACAGAACATTTGACAGACCTGTGGAGCAGTGAGGACACACATGAGTTGATCACATGATCCACTGAAGCACCATTTTACCTGCCACTGAGGTCACCAACATGAACTGGAGTTGGGAATCTTGAACTGAACCTGGTATCACAGCGACACCTGCTGCTGCAAAATGGAACAGCAACATTGAACCAAGTACAGGATTGGAGGGAGACTGATGGTCGCTGTTTGGGTTTTTGAAGAACAAGGAGGGCGTGGGTTCAAGCTGGATTCTCAGAGACGATTTCCCCAACCTCTACATTGGAATCTGCACTGCCATCCAGTCATGTGACTGAAGTCATCCAGTCACGTGACTGAAGTCATCCATTCATGTCAGTGATGTCACTTGGCAGGACTGTCATTGCCGTCTCATTCTAGAAAAGAATCCAGACTCCACCTGTGGCTCCATGATAACTGATGGACCTCTGGTTGGAGGCTGGACGATGATGTTTGGACTGGAAGGAAAACTCCTTGTCCAAATTCCATTGTGTTCAAGTTTAAAGTCCCACAATAAGAAGTAGCTGAATCTGACAGATTTCGTTTCACTTTGATCTTCACAAAGACAAAGTGCGTCTGATGGAGGCACCTCTGACAGAGTGGAATGTTTCCATGTTGCCATGACAACGTGAGGCCCCTCACCTCATCTGTTCCTTCTGCCGGTCGGCGTCAAGAGAGCAAGATGGCTGCTTCTCCATCTGGGTGGATGAGCAGCTCCTCCCTCTCTGAACCTGAATGGAGCAGAACCATGAAATCATTGCAGGAAATCATGGAGGAGAAATGAATGAATGAGACTTCCAGTCAAACTGAGACAAACGTCCAGGTTTGGTTATCAAAGATATCTGACATTCATCAGTAGACTGACAAAGATGCTCATTATTATTGCAGCAGATTAAACTAGAGAATAAAGAGGGTCTCATTTTTGGAAAAAATATTTAATATTTCATTACATTTTCCAAAATCCATCCATCGTCATCTTCCGCTTATTCCTTACTAGTAAGGGTCGCGGGGGGACTGGAGCCTATCCCAGCGTCTTCAGGCCAGAGGCAGGGTTCACCCTGGACAGGTCACCAGTCCATCACAGGACCAACACATAGAGACAAACAACCATTCACTCTCACAGTCACACCTACAGTCAATTTAGAGTATCAATCAGCCTCATCCCCTCTTGATGTCTTTGGACTGTGGGAGGAAGCTGGAGTACCAGAGAGAACCCACGCAGGAAAGGGGAGTCTCACAAAGAAAGATCCCGCGCCCGAGCCGGGACTCGAACCCGGAACCTTATTGCTGTTAGGCCACAGTGCTAACCATTGCACCACCATGTAGCACATTTTCCAAAATATGACAGTATATTTTGGTTTTATAGGAGAGCCTTTAATATCTGTCTTTATTATCGGTTTATTATCTGTTATTAGCAATTCTTCTGACATCACTGTCGCATTATTTTGAGGTTCGTAGCAACTCTTACTAAATGACTGTCAGCATCACTTTGAGGTTGTTCGAAACACTTACTACATGACTGTCAGCATCACTGAGTTTATTAACAACTATCACTAAATTACTGTTAGCATCATCTTGAGTTCATTAGCAATTCTTCCGACATCACTGTCACATCACAATTCCGACATCACTGTCACATCACTGTCACTAGATTACCGTCAGAATCATTTTGAGTTCAATAGCAATTCTTAAGACATTCCTGTAGCATCAATTTGAGGTTCGTAGCAACTCTTAATACATGACTGTCAGCATCACTTTGGGTTTATTAGCAACTATCACTACGTTACTGTCGCATCATTTTGAGTTCATTAGCAATTCTTCTGACATCACTGTCGCATTATTCTTAGGTTCGTAGAAACTCTTACTACATTATTGTTGCATTATTTTAAGGTTCGTAGAAACTCTTACTACATGACTGTCAGCATCACTTTGAGTTTATGAGCAACTATCACTACATTACTGTGAGCATAATTTTGAGTTCATTAGCAATTCTTACTCCATCACTGTCGCATCATTTTGAGATCATTAGCAATTCTTCCGACATCACTGTCGCAATATTTTGAGGTTCGTAGCAACTTTTACTACATTACTGTCTCATTATTTTAAGGTTCGTAGAAACTCTTACGACATGACTGTCAGCATCACTTTGAGGTTATTCGAAACTTTCACTCCATTAATGTTAGCATCATTTTGAGTTCATTCGCAATTCTTACTACATCGCTGTCGCATCATTTTGAGATAATTTCCAATTCTTCTGACATCACTGTCGCATTATTTTGAGTTCATTCGCAGCTCTTACTACATTACTGTCAGCATCACTTTGAGTTTATGAGCAACTATCACTACATTACCGTCAGCATCATTTTGAGTTTATGAGCAATTCTTCCGTCATCACTGTCGCATTATTTTGAGGTTCGTAGCAACTCTTACTACATGACTGTCAGCATCACTTTGAGGTTATTCGAAACGTTCACTCCATTACTGTTAGCATCATTTTGAGTTCATTAGCACTTCTTACTACATCACTGTCCCATCATTTCAGATCATAAGCAATTCAGATCATAAGCAATTCTTACTACATCACAGTCACATCATTTTGAAGTTCGTAGCAACTCTTACTACATTACTGTTGCATTATTTTGAGGTTTGTAGCAACTCTTACTACATGATTGTCAGCATCACTTTGAGGTTATTCGAAACGTTCACTCCATTACTGTTAGCATCATCTTGAGTTTATGAGCAATTCTTACTCCATCACTGTCGCATCATTTTGAGATAATTAGCAATTCTTACGACCTCACTTAAACATTATTATGAGGATATTAACAACTATTACTACATTACTGTCAGCATCACTTTGAGGTTATTCGAAACTTTCACTCCATTACTGTTCGCATCATTTTGAGTTCATTACAATTATTACTACATCACTGTCGCATCATTTTGAGTTCATTACCAATTCTTACGACATCACTGTCCAAACAGTTTGAGATCATGAACAATTCTTCTGACATCACTGTCGCAATATTTTGAGGTTCGTAGCAACACTTACTACATGACTTTCAGCATCACTTTGAGGTTTTTCCAAACACTTACTACATTACTGTAAGCATCATTGAGTTTATTAGAAACTATCACTACGTTACTGTTAGCATCATTTTGAGTTTAATAGCAATTCTTCCGACATCACTGTCGCATTATTTTGAGGTTAGTCGCAACTCTTACTACATTACTGTCAGCATCACTTTGAGTTTATTGGCAACTATCACTACGTTACTGTTAGCATTATTTTGAGTTTAATAGCAATTCTTACGACATCACTGTCAGCATCATTTTAAGGTTACTCGCAACTCTAACCACATGACTGTCATCATCACTTTGAGGTTATTCGAAACTTTCACTCCATTACTGTAAGCATCTTTTTGAATTCATTAGCAATTCTTACGACATCACTGTCGCATAATTTTGAGATCATTAGCAATTCTTCTGACATCACTGTCGCATTATTTTGATGTTCGTAGCAACTCTTACTACATCACTGTCGCATAATTTTGAGATCATTAGCAATTCTTCTGACATCACTGTCGCAATATTTTGAGGTTCGTAGCAACTCTTACTACATTATTGTTGCATTATTTTAAGGTTCGTAGCAACTCTTAATACATTACTGTCAGCATCACTTTGAGTTTATTTGCAACTATCACTACATTACTGTTAGCATCATTTTGAGTTCATCAGCAATTCTCACGACATCACTGTAGCATTTAATTGAGTTCATTACCAACTCTTACTAAATGACTGTCAGCATCACTTTGAGTTTATCAGCAACTTTCACTGAATTACTGTTGCCATCATTTTGAGTTCATTAGCAATTCTTACTAAATCACTCTCGCATCATTTTTAGATCTCTGGCAATTCTTCTGACATCACTATCGCATTAATTTGAGGTTCGTAGCAACTCTTACTACATTACAGTTGCGTCATTTTAAGGTTCATAGCAATTCTTATTACATGACTGTAATAATCACTTTGAGGTTGTTCGAAACAATTACTACATTACTGTAAGCATCACTGAGTTTATTAGCAACTATCACTACATTACTGTTAGCATCATCTAGAGTTCATTAGCAATTCTTCTGACATCACTGTCGCATTATTTTGAGGTTCGTAGCAACTCTTACTACATTACTGTTGCATTATTTAAAGGTTTGTAGAAACTCTGACTACATGACTGTCAGCATCACTTTGAGGTTCTTCGAAACACTGACAACATCACTGTAAGAATCACTGACTTTATTAGCAACTATCACTACATTACTGTTAGCATCATTTTCAGTTCATTAGCAATTGTTACGACATCACTGTCCCATCAGTTTGAGATCATTACCAATTCTTCTGACATCACTGTCGCATTATTTTGAGGTTCGAAGAAACTCTTACTACTTCACTGTTGCATTTTTTTAAAGATCGTAGTAACCCTTACTACATGACTGTCAGAATCACTTCCGAGGTTGTTCAAAACAGTTACAACATTTCTGACAGTATCACTTTGAGTCCATTAGCAACTATCACTACATTACTGTTAGCATCATTTTGAGGTTAGAAGCAACTCTTACTACACGACTATCGGCATCACTTTGAGGTTGTTCGAAACACTTACTTCATTACTGTCAGCATCACTGAGTTTATTAGCAACTATCACTACGTTGCTGTTAACATCATTTTGAGTTCAATAGCAATTCTTACGACATCAATGTCAGCATCATTTTTAGGTTATTCGCAACTCTAACCACATGACTGTCAGCATCACTTTGAGGTTATTCGAAACTCTCACTCCATTACTGTTAGTATCATTTTGAGTTCATTAGCAATTCTTACGACATCACTGTCGCATCATTTTGAGATCATGAGCAATTCTTCTGACATCACTGTAGCATTATTTTAAGGTTAGTAGCAACTCTTACTACATTATTGTTGCATTATTTTGAGGTTCGTAGCAACTCTTACGACATGACTGTCAGCATCACTTTGAGGTTGTTCGAAACACTTACAACATTACTTTAAGCATCACTGAGTTCATCAGCAACTATCACTACATTATTGTTAGCATCATTTTGAGTTCATTAGAAATTCTTCCGACATCACTGTCGCAGTATTTTGAGGTTCGTGGCAACTCTTACTACATGACTGTCAGCATCACTTTGAGGTTATTCGAAACTTTCAATCCATTACTGTTAGCATCATTTTGATTTCATTAGCAATTCTTACTACATTACTGTTAGCATCATTTTGAGATCATTAGCAATTCTTACTACATCACTTTCGCATCATTTTGAGATCATTAGCAATTCTTATAGCAATAAATTACTGTTTGCATAATTTTGAGTTTATTGCCAATTCTTACGACATCACTGTAGCATTAAATTGAGGTTAGTAGAAACTCTTACTACATGACTGTCAGCATAACTTTGAGGTTGTTCGAAACTCTGCATTATTTTAAGGTTAAAATAAAAAGAGTTGCTCCGAAACAAAAAATTATGCGACAGTGATGTAGTAAGAAGTGCTAATGAACTCAAAATGATGCTAACAGTAATGGAGTGAACGTTTCGAATAACCTCAAAGTGATGCTGACAGTCATGTAGTAAGAGTTGCTACGAACCTCAAAATAATGCGACAGTGATGTCAGAAGAATTGCTAATGATCTGAAATTATGCCACAGTGATAGAGTAAGAATTGCTAATGAACTCAAAATGATGCTAACAGTAATGGAGTGAACGTTTCGAATAACCTCAAAGTGATGCTAACAGTCATGTGGTTAGAGTTGCAAGTAACCTAAAAATGATGCTGACAGTAATGTAGCAAGAGTTGCTAATAACCTCAAAACAATGCTACAGTGATGTCGTAATAATTGCTAATGATCTAAAAAATGATGCGACAGTGATGTCATAAGAATTGCTATGGACCTCAAAATGATGCGACAGTGATGCAGTAAGAATTGCTACTGAACTCAAAATGATGCTAACAGTAATGTAGTGATAGTTGCTAATAAACTCGGTGATGCTTCCAGTAATGTAGTAAGTGTTTCGAACAACCTCAAAGTGATGCTGACAGTCATGTATTAACAGTTGCTTCTAACATCAAAATGATGCAAACAGTAATGTAGTGGAAGTTGCTAATAAACTCAGTGATGCTTACAGTAATGTAGTAAGAGTTTCGAACAACCTCAAAGTGATGCTGACAGTCATGTAGTAATGTTTGCTACGAACCTTAAAAAATGCAACAGTAAAGTAGTAAGAGTTGCTACGAACCTTAAAATAATGCAACAATAATGTAGTAAGAGTTGCTTCGAACCTCAAAATAATTTGACAGTGATGTCAGAAGAATTGCTAAAGATCTCAAAATGATGCCACAGTGATGTAGTAAGAATTGCTAATGAACTCAAAATGATGCTAACAGTAATGGAGTGAAAGTTTGGAATAACCTGAAAGTGATGCTGACAGTCATGTAGTAAGAGTTGCTACGAACCTCAAAATAATGCGACAGTAATGTAGTAAAAGTTGCTACGAACCTCAAAATATTACGACAGTGATGTCGGAAGAATTGCTCATGAACTCAAAATGATGCTAACAGTAATGTAGTGATAGTTGCTAATAAACTCAGTGATGCTGACAGTCATGTAGTAAGTGTTGCTACGAACCTCAAAATATTACGACAGTGATGTCGGAAGAATTGCTCCTAACCTAAAAAAAAAGATGCTAACAGTAATGTAGTGATAGTTGCTAATAAACTCAGTGACGCTTACAGTAATGTACTAAGTGTTTCGAACAACCTCAAAGTGATGCTGACAGTCATGTAGTAATGGTTGCTACGAACCTTAAAAAATGCAACAAGAAAGTAGTAAGAGTTGCTTCCAACCTCAAAATAATGCGACAGTGATGTCAGAAGAATTGGTAATGATCTCAAACCTTTGGACAGTGATGTCGTAAGAATTGCTACAAAACTCAAATTAATGCGACAGTGATGTCGTAAGATCTGATAATAAACTCAAAATGATGCCAACAGTAATGTAGTGATAGTTGCTAATAAACTCAAAGTGATGCTGACAATAATGTAATAAGAGTTGCTATGATCCTCAAAATAATGCGACAGTGACATCGGAAGAATTTGTCACGATCTCAAAATGATGTGACAGTAATGGAGTAAGAATTGCTAATGTACTCAAAATGATGCTAACAGTAATGGAGTGAAAGTTTCGAATAACCTCATAGTGATGCTGAAAGTCATGTGGTGAGAGTTGCGAGTAACCTAAAAATGATGCTGACAGTAATGTAGTAAGAGTTGCTAATAACCTCAAAATAATGCTACAATGATGTTGTAAAAATTGCTAATGATCTCAAAATGATGCTAAGAGTAATGTAGTGATAGTTGCTAATGAACTCAGAGTGATGCTGACAGTAATGTAGTAAGAGTTTCTTCGAACCACAAAATAATGCCATAGTGATGTCAGAAGAATTGGTAATGATCTCAAACTGATGCGACAGTGATGTAGTAAGAATTGCTAATTAACTCAGTGATGCTTACAGTAATGTAGTCAGTGTTTCGAAAAACCTCAAAATGATTCTGACAGTCATGTAGTAAAAGTTGCTACGAACCTCAAAATAATGCGTCAGTACTGTCGTAAAAGTTGCTACGAACCTCAAAATATTGCGACAGTGATGTCGGAAGAATTGCTAATGAACTCAAAATGATGCTAACAGTGATGTAGTGATAGTTGCTAATCAACTCAGTGATGCTTACAGTAATGTAGTGATAGTTGCTAATAAACTCAGTGATGCTTACAGTCATGTAGTCAGAGTTGCTACGAACCTCAAAATAAGGCGACAGTTATGTCGGAAGACTTGCTAATGATCTCAAAATGATGCGACAGTGATGTCATAAGAATTGCTAATGAACTCAAGATGATGCTAACAGTAATGTAGTGATAGTTGCTAATCAACTCAGTGATGCTTCCAGTAATTTAGTGATACTTGCTAATAAAATCAAAGTGATGCTGACAGTAATGTAGTAAGAGTTGCTACGAACCTTAAAATAATGCGACAGTAATGTAGTAAAAGTTGCTACGAACCTCAAAATATTGCGACAGTGATGTCGGAAGAATTGCTAATGAACTCAAGATGATGCTAACAGTAATGTAGTGATAGTTGCTAATCAACTCAGTGATGCTTACAGTAATGTAGTAAGTGTTTCGAATAACCTCAAAGTGATGCTGACAGTCATGTAGTAAGAGTTGCTACGAACCTCAAAATAATGCGAAAGTAATGCAGTAAAAGTTGCTACGAACCTCAAAATATTGCGACAGTGATGTCGGAGCAATTGCGAATGAACTCAAAATGATGCTAACAGTAATGTAGTGATAGTTGCTAATAAACTCAAAGTGATGCTGAAAGTCATGTAGTTAGAGTTGCTCCGAACCTCAAAATATTGCGACAGTGATGTCGGAAGAATTGCTAATGATCTCAAAATGATGCGACAGTGATGTAGTAAGAATTGCTAATGAACTCAAAATGATGCTAACAGTAATGAAGTGAAACTTTCGAATAACCTCAAAGTGATGCTGACAGTCATGTAGTTAGTGTTGCTACGAACCTCAAAATAATGCGACAGTAATGTAGTAAAGGTTGCTACGAACCTCAAAATATTGCGACAGTGATGTCGGAAGAATTGCTAATGAACTCAAAATGATGCTAAATGTAATGTAGTGATAGTTGCTGATCAACTCAGTGATGCTTACAGTGTTGTAGTAAGTGTTTCGAATAACCTCAAAGTGATGCTGACAGTCATGTAGTAAGAGTTGCTACGAACCTCAAAATAATGCGACATTGATGTCAGAAGAATTGCTAAAGATGTCAAAATGATGTGACAGTGATGTCAGAAGAATTGGTAATGAACTCAAAATGATGCTAACAGTAATGGAGTGAACGTTTCGAATAACCTCAAAGTGATGCTGACAGTCATGTAGTAAGAGTTGCTACGAACCTCAAAATAATGCGACAGTGATTTCGGAAGAATTGCTTAAAATCTCAAAATGATGTGACAGTGATGTCGGAAGACTTGCTAATGAACTCAAGATGATGGTAAATGTAATGGAGTGAAACTTTCGAATAACCTCAAAGTGATGCTGACAGTCATGTAGTAAGTGTTGCTACGAACCTCAAAATAATGCGACAGTAATGTAGTAAAAGTTGCTACGAACCTCAAAATATTGCGACAGTGATGTCGGAAGAATTGCTAATGAACTCAAGATGATCCTAACAGTAATGTAGTAATAGTTGCTAAGAAACTCAGTGATGCTTACAGTAATGTAGTAAGAGTTTCGAACAACCTCAAAGTGATGCTGACAGTCATTTAGTAAGAGTTGCTAATGAACTCAATTTAATGCTACAGTGATGTCGTGAGAATTGCTCAAATACTCAAAATGATGCTAACAGTAATGTAGTGATAGTTGCTAATAAACTTAAAGTGATGCTGACAGTAATGTAGAAAGAGTTGCTACGAACCTCAAAATAATGCGACAGTAATGTAGTAAAAGTTGCTACGAACCTCAAAATATTGCGACAGTGATGTCGGAAGAATTGCTAATGAACTCAAAATGATGCTAACAGTAATGTAGTGATAGTTGCTAATCAACTCAGTGATGCTTACAGTAATGTAGTAAGTGTTTCGAATAACCTCAAAGTGATGCTGACAGTCATTTAGTAAGAGTTGCTACGAAACTCAAAATAATGCGACAGTAATGTAGTAAGAGTTGCTACGAACCTCAAAATAATGCGACAGTGATGTCAGACGAATTGCTAAAGATCTCAAAATGATGCGACAGTGATTTAGTAAGAATTGCTAATGAACTCAAAATGATGCTAACAGTAATGGAGTGAAACTTTCGAATAACCTCAAAGTGATGCTTACAGTCATGTAGTAAGTGTTGCTACGAACCTCAAAATAATGCGACAGTAATGTAGTAAAAGTTGCTACGAACCTCAAAATATTGCGACAGTGATGTCGGAAGAATTGCTAATGAAATCAAAATGATGCTAACAGTAATGTAGTGATAGTTGCTAATCAACTCAGTGATGCTTACAGTAATGTAGTAAGTGTTTCGAATAACCTCAAAGTGATGCTGACAGTCATGTCGTAAGAGTTGCTACGAACCTCAAAATATTGCGACAGTGATGTCGGAAGAATTGCTAATGAACTCAAAATGATGCTAACAGTAATGTAGTGATAGTTGCTAATCAACTCAGTGATGCTTACAGTAATGTAGTAAGTGTTTCGAATAACCTCAAAGTGATGCTGACAGTCATGTAGTAAGAGTTGCTACGAAACTCAAAATAATGCGACAGTAATGTAGTAAGAGTTGCTACGAACCTCAAAATAATTCGACAGTGATGTCAGAAGAATTGCTAAAGATCTCAAAATGATGCGACAGTGATGTCGTGAGAATTGCTCAACAACTCAAAATGATGCTAACAGTAATGTAGTGATAGTTGCTAATAAACTTAAAGTGATGCTGACAGTAATGTAGAAAGAGTTGCTACGAACCTCAAAATAATGCGACAGTAATGTAGTAAGAGTTGCTACGAACCTCAAAATAATGTGACAGTGATGTCAGAAGAATTGCTAATGATCTCAAAATGATGCGACAGTGATTTAGTAAGAATTGCTAATGAACTCAAAATGATGCTAACAGTCATGGAGTGAACGTTTCGAATAACCTCAAAGTGATGCTGACAGTCATGTACTAAGAGTTGCTACGAACCTCAAAATAATGCGACAGTAATGTCAGAAGAATTGGTAATGATCTCAAAATGATGCGACAGTGATGTAGTAAGAATTGCTAATGAACTCAAAATGATGCTAACAGTAATGGAGTGAAACTTTCGAATAACCTCAAAGTGATGCTGACAGTCATGTAGTAAGAGTTACTACGAACCTCAAAATAATGCGACAGTGATGTCAGAAGAATTGGTAATGATCTCAAAATGATGCTAACAGTGATGTCAGAAGAATTGCTAATGAACTCAAAATGATGCGACAGTGATGTAGTGATAGTTGCTAATCAACTCAGTGATGCTTACAGTAATGTAGTAAGAGTTTCGAATAACCTCAAAATGATGCTGACAGTCATGTACTAAGAGTTTCTACGAACCTCAAAATATTGCGACAGTAATGTAGTAAAAGTTGCTACGAACCTCAAAATATTGCGACAGTGATATCGGAAGAATTGCTAATGAACTCAAGATGATGCTAACAGTAATGTAGTGATAGTTGCTAAGAAACTCAGTGATGCTTACAGTAATGTAGTAAGAGTTTCGAATAACCTCAAAGTGATGCTGACAGTCATTTAGTAAGAGTTGCTAATGAACTCAATTTAATGCTACAGTGATGTCGTGAGAATTGCTCAACAACTCAAAATGATGCTAACAGTAATGTAGTGATAGTTGCAAATAAACTCAAAGTGATGCTGACAGTAATGTAGGAAGAGTTGCGACGAACCTTAAAATAATGCAACAATAATTTAGTAAGAGTTGCTACGAACCTCAAAATATTGCAACAGTGATGTCGGAAGAATTGCTAATGATCTCAAAATGATGCGACAGTGATGTAGTAAGAATTGCTAATGAACTAACAATGATGCTAACAGTAATGGAGTGAAACTTTCGAATAACCTCAAAGTGATGCTTACGGTCATGTAGTAAGTGTTGCTAAGAACCTCAAAATAATGCGACAGTAATGTAGTAAAAGTTGCTACGAACCTCAAAATAATGCGACAGTGATGTCAGAAGAATTGGTAATGAACTAAAAATGATGCTAACAGTAATGTAGTGATAGTTGCTAATCAACTCAGTGATGCTTACAGTAATGTAGTAAGTGTTTCGAATAACCTCAAAGTGATGCTGACAGTAATGTAGTAAGAGTTGCTACGAACCTCAAAATAATGCGACAGTAATGTCGGAAGAATTGCTAATGAACTTAAAATGATGCTAACAGTAATGTAGTGGTAGTTGCTAATCAAGTCAGTGATGCCTACAGTAATGTAGTAAGTGTTTCGAATAACCTCAAAGTGATGGTGAAAGTCATGTAGGAAGAGTTGCTACGAACCTCAAAATAATGCGACAGTGATGTAGGAAGAGTTGCTATGAACCTCAAAATAATGCGACGGTGATGTCAGAAGAATTGCTAAAGATCTCAAAATGATGCGACAGTGATTTAGTAAGAATTGCTCATGAACTCAAGATGATGCTAACAGTAATGGAGTGAAACTTTCGAATAACCTCATAGTGATGCTGACAGTCATGTAGTAAGTGTTGCTACGAACCTCAAAATAATGCGACAGTAATGTAGTAAAAGTTGCTACGAACCTCAAAATATTGCAACAGTGATGTCGGAAAAATTGCTAATGATCTCAAAATGATGCGACAGTGATGTAGTAAGAATTGCTAATGAACTCAAAATGATGCTAACAGTAATGGAGTGAAACTTTCGAATAACCTCAAAGTGATGCTTACAGTCATGTAGTAAGTGTTGCTACGAACCTCAAAATAATGCGACAGAAATGTAGTAAAAGTTGCTACGAACCTCAAAATATTGCGACAGTGATGTCGGTAGAATTGATAAAGAACTAAAAATGATGCTAACAGTAATGTAGTGATTGTTGCTAATCAACTCAGTGATGCTTACAGTAATGTAGTCAGTGTTTCGAATAACCTCAAAGTGATGCTGACAGTCATGTAGTAAGAGTTGCTACGAACCTCAAAATAATGCGACAGTGATGTCGGAAGAAATGCTAATGAACTTAAAATGATGCTAACAGTAATGTAGTGGTAGTTGCTTATCAAGTCAGTGATGCTTAAAGTAATGTAGTAAGTGTTTCGAATAACCTCAAAGTGATGGTGAAAGTCATGTAGGAAGAGTTGCTACGAACCTCAAAATAATGCGACAGTAATGTAGTAAGAGTTGCTATGAACCTCAAAATAATGCGACGGTGATGTCAGAAGAATTGCTAAAGATCTCAAAATGATGCGACAGTGATTTAGTAAGAATTGCTCATGAACTCAAAATGATGCTAAGAGTAATGGAGTGAACGTTTCGAATAACCTCAAAGTGATGCTGACAGTGTTGTACTAAGAGTTGCTACGGACCTCAAAATAATGCGACAGTGATGTCGGAAGAATTGCTAATGATCTCAAAATATTGCGACAGTGATGTCGGAAGAATTGCTAATGAACTTAAAATGATGCTAACAGTAATGTAGTGATAGTTGCTCATCAACTCGGTGATGCTTACAGTAATGTAGTAATAGTTGCAAATAACCTCAAAGTGATGGTGACAGTCATTAGGAAGAGTTGCTACGAACCTCAAAATAATGCGACAGTGATGTCAGAAGAATTGCTAAAGATCTCAAAATGATGCGACAGTGATTTAGTAAGAATTGCTCATGAACTCAAAATGATGCTAACAGTAATGGAGTGAACGTTTCGAATAACCTCAAAGCGATGCTGACAGTCATGTACTAAGAGTTGCTACGAACCTCAAAATAATGCGACAGTGATGTCGGAAGAATTGCTAAAGATCTCAAAATGATGCGACAGTGATGTCAGAAGAAGTGGTAATGATCTCAAAATGATGCTAACAGTAATGGAGTGAAACTTTCGAATAACCTCAAAGTGATGCTGACAGTCATGTAGTAAGTGTTGCTACAAACCTCAAAATAATGCGAAAGTAATGTAGTCAAAGTTGCTACGAACCTCAAAATATTGCGACAGTGATGTCGGAAGAATTGCTAATGAACTCAAGATGATGCTAACAGTAATGGAGTGAAACTTTCGAATAACCTCAAAGTGATGCTTACAGTAATGTAGTAAGAGTTTCGAACAACCTCAAAGTGATGCTGACAGTCATTTAGTAAGAGTTGCTAATGAACTCAATTCAATGCTACAGTGATGTCGTGAGAATTTCTCATGAACTCAAAATGATGCTAACAGTAATGTAGTGATAGTTGCTAATAAACTCAAAGTGATGCTGACAGTAATGTAGTAAGAGTTGCTACGAACCTTAAAATAATGCAACAATAATGTAGTAAGAGTTGCTACGAACCTCAAAATAATGCGAAAGTAATGTAGTAAAAGTTGCAACGAACCTCAAAATATTGCGACAGTGATGTAGTAAAAGTTGCTACGAACCTCAAAATATTGCGACAGTGATGTCGGAAGAATTGCTAATGATCTCAAAATGATGCAACAGTGATGTAATAAAAAT
Source organism: Aulostomus chinensis (assembly GCF_037954235.1). Classification (NCBI taxonomy): domain Eukaryota; kingdom Metazoa; phylum Chordata; class Actinopteri; order Syngnathiformes; family Aulostomidae; genus Aulostomus; species Aulostomus chinensis. The sequence goes on along the minus strand of NC_141320.1, from coordinate 49,744,486 downwards.
TGCTAATGAACTCAAAAAGATCCTAACAGTAATGGAGTGAATGTTTCGAATAACCTCAAAGTGATGCTGACAGTCATGTAGTAAGTGTTGCTACGAACCTCAAAAAAATGGGACAGTAATGTAGTAAAAGTTGCTACGAACCTCAAAATATTGCGACAGTGATGTCGGAAGAATTGCTAATGAACTCAAGATGATGCAAACAGTAATGTAGTGGTAGTTGCTAATCAAGTCAGTGATGCTTACAGTAATGTAGTAAGAGTTTCGAACACCCTCAAAGTGATGCTGACAGTCATTTAGTAAGAGTTGCTAATGAACTCAATTCAATGCTACAGTGATGTCGTTAGAATTGCTCATAAACTCAAAATGATGCTAACAGTAATGTAGTGATAGTTGCTCAAAAACTCAGAGTGATGCTGACAGTAATGTAGTAAGAGTTGCTACGAACCTCAAAATAATGTGACAGTGATGTCAGAAGAATTGCTAATGATCTCAAAATGATGCGACAGTGATTTAGTAAGAATTGCTAATGAACTCAAAATGATGCTAACAGTAATGGAGTGAACGTTTCGAATAACCTCAAAGTGATGCTGACAGTCATGTAGTAAGTGTTTCGAATAACCTCAAAGTGATGCTGACAGTCATGTACTAAGAGTTGCTACGAACCTCAAAATAATGCGACAGTAATGTAGTAAAAGTTGCTACGAACCTCAAAATATTGCGACTGATGTCGGAAGAATTGCTCATGAACTTAAAATGAAGCTAACAGTAATGTAGTGGTAGTTGCTAATCAAGTCAGTGATGCTTACAGTAATGTAGTAAGTGTTTCGAATAACCTCAAAGTGATGGCGACAGTCATGTAGGAAGAGTTGCTCATGAACTGAAAATAATGCGACAGTAATGTAGTAAGAGTTGCTACGAATCTCAATTCAATGCTACAGTGATGGCGTGAGAATTGCTCATAAACTCAAAATGATGCTAAAAGTAATGTAGTGATAGTTGCTAAAAAACTCAAAGTGATGCTGACAGTAATATAGTAAGAGTTGCTCCGAACCTCAAAATAATGTGACAGTGATGTCAGAAGAATTGCTAATCATCTCAAAATGATGCGACAGTGATTTAGTAAGAATTGCTAATGAACTCAAAATGATGCTAACAGTAATGGAGTGAAACTTTCCAATAACCTCAAAGTGATGCTGACAGTCATGTACTAAGAGTTGCTACGAACCTAAAATAATGCGACAGTGATGACGGAAAAATTGCTAAAGATCTCAAAATGATGCTAACAGTAATGTAGTGATACTTGCTAATATATTCAGTGATTCTTACAGTAATGTAGTTAGTGTTTCGAATAACCTCAAAGTGATGCTGACATTCATGTAGTAAGAGTTGCTACGAACCTTAAAATAATGCGACAATAATGTCGTAAGAGTTGCTACGAACCTCAAAATAATGTGACAGTGATGTCAGAAGAATTGCTAATGATCTCAAAATGATGTGACAGTGATGTAGTAAGAATTGTCATGAACTCAAAATGATGCTAACAGTAATGGAGTGAACGTTTCGAATAACCTCAAAGTGATGCTGACAGTCATGTACGAAGAGTTGCTACGAACCTCAAAATAATGCGACAGTAATGTAGTAAAAGTTGCTACGAACCTCAAAATATTGCGACAGTGATGTCGGAAGAAATGGTAATGAACTCAAGATGATGCTAACAGTAATGTAGTGATAGTTGCTAAGAAACTCAGTGATGCTTACAGGAATGTAGTAAGAGTTTCGAACAACCTCAAAGTGATGCTGACAGTCATTTAGTAAGAGTTGCTAATGAACTCAATTCAATGCTACAGTGATGTCGTGAGAATTGCTGATAAACTCAAAATGATGCTAAAAGTAATGTAGTGATAGTTGCTAATAAACTCAAAGTGATGCTGACAGTTATGTAGTAAGAGTTGCTACGAACCTTAAAATAATGCAACAATAATGTAGTAAGAGTTGCTACAAACCTCAAAATAATGTGACAGTGATGTCAGAAGAATTGCTAATGATCTCAAAATGATGTGACAGTGATTTAGTAAGAATTTCTAATGAACTCAAAATGATGCTAACAGTAATGGAGTGAACGTTTCGAATAACCTCAAAGTGATGCTGACAGTCATGTAGCAAGAGTTGCTACGAACCTCAAAATAATGCGACAGTGATGTCAGAAGAATTGCTAATGATCTCAAAATGTTGCGACAGTGATGTAGTAAGAATTGCTAATGAACTCAAAATGATGCTAAAAGTAATGCAGTGAAACTTTCAAATAACCTCAAAGTGATGCTGACAGTCATGTAGCAAGAGTTGCTACGAACCTCAAAATAATGCGACAGTGATATCGGAAGAATTGCTAATGATCTCAAAATGATGCGACAGTGATGTAGTAAGAATTGCTAATGAACTCAAAATTATGCGAACAGTAATGGAGTGAACGTTTCGAATAACCTCAAAGTGATGCTGACAGTCATGTTGTAAGTGTTGCTACGAACCTCAAAATAATGCGACAGTGATGACGGAAGAATTGCTAAAGATCTCAAAATGATGCTAACAGTAATGTAGTGATAGTTGCTAATCAACTCATTGATACTTACAGTATTGTAGTAAGTGTTTCGAATAACCTCAAAGTGATGCTGACAGTCATGTCGTAAGAGTTGCTACGAACCTCAAAATAATGCGACAGTGATGTCAGAAGAATTGCTCAAGATCTCAAAATGATGTGACAGTGATGTCAGAAGAATTGGTAATGATCTCAAAATGATGATAACAGTAATGGAGTGAACGTTTCGAATAACCTTAAAGTGATGCTGACAGTCATGTACTAAGAGTTGCTACGAACCTTTAAATAATGCGACAGGAATGTAGTAAGAGTTGCTACGAACCCCAAAATAATGTGACAGTAATGTAGTAAAAGTTGCTACGAACCTCTAAATATTGTGACAGTGATGTCGGAAGAATTGCTCATGAACTCAAAATGATGCTAACAGTAATGTAGTGATAGTTGCTAATAAACTCAAAATGATGCTGACAGTAATGTAGTAAGGGTTGCTACGAACCTCAAAATAATGCGACAGTAACGTAGTAAAAGTTGCTACAAACCTCAAAATACTGCGACAGTGATGTCGGAAGAATTGCTAATGAACTCAAGATGATGCTCACAGTAATGTAGTGATAGTTGCTAAGAAACTAGGTGATGCTTACAGTAATGTAATAAGTGTTTCGAATAACCTCAAAGTGATGGTGACAGTCATGTAGTAAGAGTTGCTACGAACCTCAAAATAATGCGACAGTGATGTCGGAAGAATTGCTAATGATCTCAAAATGATGCGACAGTGACGTAGTAAGAATTGCTAATGAACTCAAAACGATGCTAACAGTAATGGAGTGAAAGTTTCGAATAACCTCAAAGTGATGCTGACAGTCATGTAGTAAGTGTTGCTACGAACCTCAAAATAATGCGACAGTAATGTACTAAAAGTTAATTGGAACCTCAAAATATTGCGACAGTGATGTCGGAAGAACTGCTAATGATCTCAAAATGATGCAACAGTAATGGAGTGAAACTTTCGAATAACCTCAAAGTGATGCTGACAGTCATGTAGTAAGTGTTGCTACGAACCTCAAAATAATGCGACAGTGATGTAGTAAAAGTTGCAACGAACCTCAAAATATTGCGACAGTGATGTCAGAAGAATTGCAAATGAACTCAAGATGATGCTAACAGTAATGGAGTGAAACTTTCGAATAACCTCAAAGTGATGCTGACAGTCATGTAGTAAGTGTTGCTACGAACCTCAAAATAATGCGACAGTGATGTCGGAAGAATTGCTAATGAACTCAAAATGATGCTAACAGTAATGTAGTGATAGTTGCTAATCAACTCATTGATGCTGACAGTGATGTAGTAAGTGTTTCGAAAAACCTCAAAGTGATGCTGACAGTCATGTAGTAAGAGTTGCTACGAACCTCAAAATAATGCAACAGTGATGTCAGAAGAAATCCTAAAGATCTCAAAATGATGCGACAGTGATTTAGTAAGAATTGCTAATGAACTCAAAATGATGCTAACAGTAATGGAGTGAACGTTTCGAATAACCTCAAAGTGATGCTGACAGTCATGTACTAAGAGTTGCTACGAACCTCAAAATAATGCGACAGTAATGTAGTAAAAGTTGCAACGTACCTCAAAATATTGCGACAGTGATGTCGGAAGAATTGCTAATGAACTCAAAATGATGCTAACAGTAATGCAGTAAAAGTTGCTACGAACCTCAAAATAATGCAACAATAATGTAGTAAAAGTTGCTACGAACCTCAAAATATTGCGACAGTCATGTCGGAAGAATTGCTAATGAACTCAAAATGATGCTAACAGTAATGTAGTGATAGTTGCTAATCAACTCAGTGATGCTTACAGTAATGTAGTAAGTGTTTCGAATAACCTCAAAGTGATGCTGACAGTCATTTAGTAAGAGTTGCTAATGAACTCAATTCAGTGCTACAGTGATGTTGTGAGAATTGCTCATTAACTCAAAATGATGCTAACAGTAATATAGAGATAGTTGCTAATAAACTCAAAGTGAAGCTGACAATAATGTAGTAAGAGTTGCTACGAACCTCAAAATAATGTGATAGTAATGCAGTAAAAGTTGCTACGAACCTCAAAATATTGCGACAGTGTTGTCGGAAGAATTGCTGATGAACTCAAAATGATGCTAACAGTAATGTAGTGATAGTTGCTAATCAAGTCAGTGATGCTTACAGTAATGTAGTAAGTGTTTCGAACAACCTCAACGTGATGGTGACAGTCATGTACTAAGAGTTGCTACGAACCTCAAAATGAAGCGACAGTAATGTAGTAAAAGTTAATACGAACCTCAAAATAATGTAACAGTGATGTCAGAAGAATTGCTAATGATCTCAAAATGATGCGACAGTGATGTAGTAAGAATTGCTAGTGAACTCAAAATGATGCTAACAGTAATGGACTGAAAGTTTCGAATAACCTCAAAGAGATGCTGACAGTCATGTAGTAACAGTTGCTACGAACCTCAAAATAATGCGACAGTAATGTAGTAAAAGTTGTTACGAACCTCAAAATATTGCGACAGTGATGTCGGAAGAATTGAGAATGAACTCAAAATGATGCTAACAGTAATGTAGTGATAGTTGCTAATCAATTCATTGATGCTGACAGTGATGTAGTAAGTGTTTCGAACAACCTCAAAGTGATGCTGACAGTCATGTAGTAAGAGTTGCTACGAACCTCAAAATAATGCGACAGTGATGTCAGAAGAAATCCTAAAGATCTCAAAATGATGCGACAGTGATTTAGTAAGAATTGCTAATGAATTCAAAATGATGCTAACAGTAATGGAGTGAACGTTTCGAATAACCTCAAAGTTATGCTGACAGTCATGTACTAAGAGTTGCTACGAACCTCAAAATAATGCATCAGTAATGTAGTAAAAGCTGCAACGAACCTCAAAATATTGCGACAGTGATGTCGGAAGAATTGCAAAAAAACTCAAGATGATGCTAACAGTAATGGAGTGAAACTTTCGAATAACCTCAAAGTGATGCTGACAGTCTTGTTGTAAGTGTTGCTACGAACCTCAAAATAATGCGACAGTAATGTAGTAAAAGTTGCTACGAACCTCAAAATATTGCGACAGTGATGTCGGAAGAATCGCTAATGAACTCAAGATGATGCTAAAAGTAATGTAGTGAAAGTTGCTAAGAAACTCAGTGATGCTTACAGTAATGTAGTATGAGTTTCGAACAACCTCAAAGTGATGCTGAAAGTCATTTAGTAAGAGTTGCTACGAACCTCAAAATAATGTGACGGTGATGTCAGAAGAATTGCAAATGATCTCAAAATGATGCGACAGTGATGTCAGAAGAATTGGTAATGATCTCAAAATGATGCTTAATGTAATGGAGTGAAACTTTCGAATAACCTCAAAGTGATGCTGAAAGTCATGTAGTAAGTGTTGCTACGAACCTCAAAATAATGCGACAGTAATGTAGTAAAAGTTGCTACGAACCTCAAAATATTGCGACAGTGATGTCGGAAGAATCGCTAATGAACTCAAGATGATGCTAAAAGTAATGTAGTGAAAGTTGCTAAGAAACTCAGTGATGCTTACAGTAATGTAGTAAGAGTTTCGAACAACCTCAAAGTGATGCTGAAAGTCATTTAGTTAGAGTTGCTAATGAACTCAATTCAATGCTACAGTGATGTTGTGAGAATTGCTCATTAACTCAAAATGATGCTAACAGTAATGTAGTGATAGTTGCTAATAAACTCAAAGTGAAGCTGACAGTAATGTAGTAAGAGTTGCTACGGTCCTTAAAATAATGCAACAATAATGTAGTAAGAGTTGCTACGAACCTCAAAAAAATGTGACAGTAATGTCAGAAGAATTGCTCAAAAACTCAAAATGATGCCAACAGTGATGTAGTGATAGTTGCTAATAGACTCAAAGTGATTGTCACAGTCATGTAGTAAGAGTTGCTACGGTCCTTAAAATAATGCAACAATAATGTAGTAAGAGTTGCTACGAACCTCAAAAAAATGTGACAGTAATGTCAGAAGAATTGCTCAAAAACTCAAAATGATGCCAACAGTAATGTAGTGATAGTTGCTAATAAACTCAAAGTGATGCTGACAGTCATGTAGTAAGAGTTGCTACGAACCTCAAAATAATGTGACGGTGATGTCAGAAGAATTGCTGATGATCTCAAAATGATGCGACAGTGATGTCAGAAGAATTGGTAATGATCTCAAAATGATGCTAAAAGTAATGGAGTGAACGTTTCGAATAACCTCAAAGTGATGCTGACAGTCATGTAGGAAGAGTTGCTACGAACCTCAAAAAAAAGCGACAGTAATGTAGTAAAAGTTGTAACGAACCTCAAAATATTGCAACAGTGATGTCGGAAGAATCGCTAATGAACTCAAGATGATGCTAACAGTAATGTAGTGAAAGTTGCTAAGAAACTCAGTGATGCTTACAGTAATGTAGTGATAGTTGCTAATTAACTCAGTGATGCTTACAGTAATGTTGTAAGTGTTTCGAACAACCTCAAAGTGACGCTGACAGTCATGTAGTAAGAGTTGCTTCTAACCTCAAAATGATGCTAAAAGTAATGTAGTGATAGTTGCTAATAAACTCAAAGTGAAGCTGACAGTAATGTAGTAAGAGTTGCTACGAACCTCAAAATAATGCGACAGTAATGTCAGAAGAATTGCTCAAAAACTCAAAATGATGCCAACAGTAATGTAGTGATAGTTGCTAATAAACTCAGAGTGATGCTGACAGTCATGTAGTAAGAGTTGCTAATGAACTCAATTCAATGCTACAGTGATGTCGTGAGAATTGCTCATAAACTCAAAATGATGGGAACAGTAATGTAGTGATAGTTGCTAATAAACTCAAAGTGATGCTGACAGTCATGTAGTAAGAGTTGCTACGAACCTCAAAATAATGTGACGGTGATGTCAGAAGAATTGCTAATGATCTCAATATAATGCGACAGTGATGTAGTAAGAATTGCTAATGAAATCAAAATGATGCTAACAGTAATGGAGTGAACGTTTCGAATAACCTCAAAGTGATGCTGACAGTCATGTACTAAGAGTTGCTACGAACCTCAAAATAATGCGACAGTAATGTAGTAAAAGTTGCTACGAACCTCAAAATATTGCGACAGTGATGTCAGAAGAATTGCAAATGAACTCAAGATGATGCTAACAGTAATGGAGTGAAACTTTCGAATAACCTCAAAGTGATGCTGACAGTCATGTAGTAAGTGTTGCTACGAACCTCAAAATAATGCGACAGTGATGTCGGAAGAATTGCTAATGAACTCAAAATGACACTAACAGTAATGTAGTGACAGTTGCTAATCAACTCATTGATGCTGACAGTGATGTAGTAAGTGTTTCGAAAAACCTCAAAGTGATGCTGACAGTCATGTAGTAAGAGTTGCTACGAACCTCAAAATAATGCAACAGTGATGTCAGAAGAAATCCTAAAGATCTCAAAATGATGCGACAGTGATTTAGTAAGAATTGCTAATGAACTCAAAATGATGCTAACAGTAATGGAGTGAACGTTTCGAATAACCTCAAAGTGATGCTGACAGTCATGTACTAAGAGTTGCTACGAACCTCAAAATAATGCGACACTAATGTAGTAAAAGTTGCAACGAACCTCAAAATATTGCGACAGTGATGTCGGAAGAATTGCAAATGAACTCAAGATGATGCTAACAGTAATGGAGTGAAACTTTCGAAAAACCTCAAAGTGATGCTGACAGTCATGTAGTGATAGTAGCTAAGAAACTCAGTGATGCTTAAAGTAATGTAGAAAGAGTTTCTAATAACAACCTCAAAGTGATGCTGACAGTCATTTAGTAAGAGTTGCTAATGAACTCAATTTAATGCTACAGTGATGTCGTGAGAATTGCTCAACAACTCAAAATGATGATAACAGTAATGTAGTGATAGTTGCTAAAAAACTCAAAGTGATGCTGACAATAATGCAGTAAAAGTTGCTACGAACCTCAAAATAATGCAACAATAATGTAGTAAAAGTTGCTACGAACCTCAAAATATTGCGACAGTCATGTCGGAAGAATTGCTAATGAACTCAAAATGATGCTAACAGTAATGTAGTGATAGTTGCTAAGAAACTCAGTGATGCTTACAGTAATGTAGTAAGAGTTTCGAACAACCTCAAGTGATGCTGACAGTCATGTAGTAAGAGTTGCTACGAACCTCAAAATAATGCGACAGTGATGTCAGAAGAATTGCTAAAGATCTCAAAATGATGCGACAGTAAAGTCAGAAGAATTGGTAATGATCTCAAAATGATGCTTAAAGTAATGGAGTGAAAGTTTTGAATAACCTCAGAGTGATGCTGACAGTCATGTAGTAAGTGTTGCTACGAACCTCAAAAAAATGGGACAGTAATGTAGTAAAAGTTGCTACGAACCTCAAAATATTGCGACAGTGATGTCGGAAGAATCGCTAATGAACTCAAGATGATGCTAAAAGTAATGTAGTGAAAGTTGCTAAGAAACTCAGTGATGCTTACAGTAATGTAGTAAGAGTTTCGAACAACCTCAAAGTGATGCTGACAGTCATTTAGTAAGAGTTGCTAATGAACTCAATTCAGTGCTACAGTGATGTTGTGAGAATTGCTCATTAACTCAAAATGATGCTAACAGTAATGTAGTGATAGTTGCTAATAAACTCAAAGTGAAGCTGACAATAATGTAGTAAGAGTTGCTACGAACCTCAAAATAATGTGATAGTAATGTAGTAAAAGTTGCTACGAACCTCAAAATATTGCGACAGTGATGTCAGAAGAATTGCAAATGATCTCAAAATGATGCGACAGTGATGTAGTAAGAATTGCTAATGAACTCAAAATGATGCTAACAGTAATGGAGTAAAAGTTTCGAATAACCTCAAAGTGATGCTGACAGTCATGTAGTAAGTGTTGCTATAAAACCTCAAAATAATGAGAAAGTAATGTCGTAAAAGTTGCTACGAACCTCAAAATATTGCGACAGTGATGTCAAAAGAATCGCTTATGAACTCAAGATGATGCTATCAGTAATGTAGTGAAAGTTGCTAAGAAACTCAGTGATGCTTACAGTAATGTAGTAAGAGTTTCGAACAACCTCAAAGTGATGCTGACAGTCATTTAGTAAGATTTGCTAATGAACTCAATTCAATGCTACAGTGATGTCGTGAGAATTGCTCATAAACTCAAAATGATGCTAACAGTAATGTAGTGATAGTTGCTAATAAACTCAAAGTGATGCTGACAGTAATGTAGTAAGAGTTGCTACGAACCTTAAAATAATGCAACAATAATGTAGTAAGAGTTGCTAATGAACTCAATTCAATGCTACAGTGATGTCGTGAGAATTGCTCATGAACTCAAAATGATGCGAACAGTAATGTAGTGATAGTTGCTAATAACCTCAAAGTGATGCTGACAGTCATGTAGTAAGAGTTGCTACGAACCTCAAAATAATGTGACGGTGATGTCAGAAGAATTGCTAATGATCTCAAAATGATGTGACAGTGATTTAGTAAGAATTGCTAATGAACTCAAGATGATGCTATCAGTAATGTAGTGAAAGTTGCTAAGAAACTCAGTGATGCTTACAGTAATGTAGTAAGAGTTTCGAACAACCTCAAAGTGATGCTGACAGTAATGTAGTAAGAGTTGCTACGAACCTTAAAATAATGCAACAGTAATGTAGTAAGAGTTGCTACGAACCTCAAAATAATGCGACAGTGATTTTTGGAAGAATTGCTGATGATCTCAAAATGATGCAAAAGTGATGTAGTAAGAATTGCTTATGAACTCAAAATGATGCTGACAGTATGGTTGTGAAAGTTTCGAATAACCTCAAAGTGATGCTGACAGTCATGTAATAAGAGTTGCTACGAACCTCAAAATTATGCAACAGTGATGTCAGAAGAATTGCTAATGATCCCAAAAAAATGTGACAGTGATGTCGAAAGAATTGCTGATGATTTCAAAATGATGCGACAGTGATGTAATAAGAATTGCTAATGAACTCAAAATGATGCTAACAGTAATGTAGTGAAAGTTTCAAATGACCTCAAAGTGATGCTTACAGTCATGTAGTAAGAGTTGCTACTAACCTCTAAATAATGCAACAGTAATGTAGTAAGAGCTGCTACGAACCTCAAAATGATGCTACAGTGATGTCAGAAGAATTGGTAATGATCTAAAATGATGCGACAGTGATGTTGTAATAATTGCTAATAACCTCAAAATAATGCGACAGTGATTTAGGAAGAATTGCTAATGATGTCAAAATGACGTGAAAGTGATGTCGGAAGAATTGCTAATGAACTCAAAATGATGCTCACAGTAATGTCGTGATAGTTGCTAATAACCTCGAAATGACGCTAACAGTCATGTAGTAAGAGTTGCTAAAAACCTCGAAATGATGTTGAAACTAGAACAACAAACTGTCCTCTGATGGTTGGACAGGTTGCTTTGGTCCGTCCTCTCACTCATCATTAAAAGCCCTTATTACTAATCATTCATCCAATCTGACACTCACGTCTGCAGTGGGGAATCCCCAGCAACCCGCGGCCCACATGGAGCAGTCTCGGCCAATCACGTGGGGCCTGCAGCGGCACCGACCACCAAATGGCTCGCAGGTGTCACTCTCAGCTCCAACCTCATGGCAGGCACAAGGCAGGGCGCCGTTGTTGAAGAGAGCCCAAGAGACACAGCTGAGCTGAGAATGAATGGAGACGAAGGACAGGAGGGATGACAGAGAAAAAGGAAATGTTAGCGAGACATTTTAGGAAAATTAGTTTAGTGGGGAAAAGGTTCTTAGCCAAACTTGCTAAATGGAAGGACAACAAAAAACAAAGATCTTCAAAAGAAAATTAGCACAAAATGAAACCCTGCAAGAGAAAGTAAATCAAGAACTAAATATTCTTGAGGCTCAGGTCTTTAGTTCCAATGCTTGTAAATGACATCTGAATGCATTCACAACCCAAATCTGAGCAGACAGAAGCGTCCCAGTCAGGCCCAGTTTAGTTCCTCTAGAACATTCAGGGATACAGAACAGGGACCAACTCAGGCTGAGAGACACCGACTTGACATGAAAGCTGTTGAGGCCACAGTTGCTGATGAAGTGGTCAGATTTCTCCAGTGGTTCTTGGTTCAGGGAGCTGGAGCTGGAGCTGCTCTCAGGCACCACCAGGACGTAATCCTGGAGAGACAGAAGGAAGAAGTCCAGGCCTGACAGAGGAGAAGGAGGCACAGAGTAGAAACAGCAGATACGTGTGGGGAAAGGGAGAGGGTATCAGTCCAGCAGAGGAGCAGGAAACCTACCACCACAGGGCTCTGCCTGCAGGAACCTGCAGGTGAGGAGGACCTGGTGGTCCGGCACATCCAGAATGATCTGGTTTTCAGACACCGCCACGTTTCGGCAGCCGTAAGCGTGGGGACAGAAGGAGGCGTTGGCGTGGCCTGAAAGACACAAACAACCATCTCCATTTGAATGTTTCTCAAACAGCCGGAGCAGGAAAGCTAAGATGAATCAAAGATCCTCCACCCTGCCAGATCCGACCCTGGTAATGTAGACCTGCACAGGGTGGGTGGGGTGGAGCAGCTGGTGGTGGTGGAGGATGAAGACGTATCTGCCCAAAGCCTGGACACGGTGGAGTCCACCGCAGCGTTCTGAGTAGAAGGATGAGAGCGATGTTCAATGGTACATGTTTTCTTTCCTGAACCGCCGATGTTTCCAATCACGAATCTCAGTCATGAGATTTGAACATCATGAAGGAGTTCAAAAGTGTCAAACTGGGCCGGTCTCCATTTTATGAGTCCAGAGACCGAAGATAAAACTCCAAGTCCCTGGTTCAGATTTGACTCGTCTGAATCCAAACACAGCAGCGTTCTTCCACCAGGCCAGATGAGTTGATCATGATAACAAGATATCTTCATGCTACTACAACACACAAACTCATCACCAGAAAAGACTTCATGGTGGAACAACAAATCTCCTCCCAATGGGAAAAACATTGAGTTGAACAATCAACTTTTCCATGATGACATGGAGAGCTTGGCAGCAGCAGCAGGCTTCCATTGGGGGCTGATATGCCAGCTCCACTTAGCCTTCTTTGGAATGGTTTCACCTGGAGTGATGCTGTTATTGAGACCTTTTATCTGGAACAACACCACCTGCATGGAGACTGAGGACTTCAACAGATGCAGATGTTGACCCAGAATAAATCTAAATATTCCAGATGTGTTAAATCAATCCAGCAGCAGTGGTGGGAGCGTCGTAAACTCACTCACTCAGCAGCCGTCAGCCTCCGTACCTGCACGGAGTCCAGCCTGATGTGGTCTCTGTTGTCTGCTCCCAGAGGTGGTCTGTCACCTCTGAACCAGGGGGCTCATCTCTCTGGTGGGAGGTCAGTGGAGGAGCTGCAGCGGGGGAGGCCAGGATGGGCTCCTGTAGGAGGAGCTCTGGCCCTCCTTCAGCACCAGCCAGTGGGAGGGAGTTTGGAAACATGAGGGGACACAGGAGGAGCTACAGGGGGAGGGAAGGTGGATCAGAACCGTTCTAACAAGAGCGCTGAGGGGACACAGGAGGAGCTACAGGGGGAGGGAAGGTGGATCAGAACCCTTCTAACAAGAGCGCTGAGGGGACACAGGAGGAGCTACAGGGGGAGGGAAGGTGGATCAGAACCCTTCTAACAAGAGCGCTGAGGGGACACAGGAGGAGCTACAGGGGGAGGGAAGGTGGATCAGAACCCTTCTAACAAGAGCGCTGAGGGGACACAGGAGGAGCTACAGGGGGAGGGAAGGTGGATCAGAACCCTTCTAACAAGAGCGCTGAGGGGACACAGGAGGAGCTACAGGGGGAGGGAAGGTGGATCAGAACCGTTCTAACAAGAGCGCTGAGGGGACACAGGAGGAGCTACAGGGGGAGGGAAGGTGGATCAGAACCGATCTAACAAGAGCGCTGAGGGGACACAGGAGGAGCTACAGGGGGAGGGAAGGTGGATCAGAACCGTTCTAACAAGAGCGCTGAGGGGACACAGGAGGAGCTACAGGGGGAGGGAAGGTGGATAAGAACCGTTCTAACAAGAGCGCTGAGGGGACACAGGAGGAGCTACAGGGGGAGGGAAGGTGGATCAGAACCGTTCTAACAAGAGCTCTGAGGGGACACAGGAGGAGCTACAGGGGGAGGGAAGGTGGATCAGAACCGTTCTAACAAGAGCGCTGTCCCACTAATATTCCTCACCAGAATCCTCCTGTCAGGGGGGAACCGTCCATGGGTGCTGATGCAGCGGACTGAAGGTTCAACGTAGTCCATGCTGAACTGGTCTTTAGGCACCAGGTGGACTTTGTGCTAAAAACAGCAGAAAAAAAAGACAAAAAGGGGAGAATTTTAACAAAAGTATGCAAATGAGCTGAAGATCAAAATACAAAAAGTAAATCAAGGTTTTTTTCAAATGATTGCCAGCTATTTAGCTCAGAGAAGGACAAATGTCAATCAAGATGTCAGAATGGAACGATCCCACTGGCTTCTGGTCAAGGGAACCATGGAGATGCTAACTTCCTGTTGGACTATCAGGGTGTCTCATCCCTGACATGCTAACTTCCTGTTGGACTATCAGGGTGTCTCATCCCTGACATGCTAACTTCCTGCTGGACGATAAGCGTGTCTCATCCCTGACATGCTAACTTCCTGTTGGACGATCAGGGTGTCTCATCCCTGACATGCTAACTTCCTGTTGGACGATAAGCGTGTCTCATCCCTGACATGCTAACTTCCTGTTGGACGATAAGCGTGTCTCATCCCTGACATGCTAACTTCCTGTTGGACGATAAGCGTGTCTCATCCCTGACATGCTAACTACCTGTTGGACTATGAGGGTGTCTCATCCCTGACATGCTAACTTCCTGTTGGACTATAAAGCCTGATTTATGCTTCTGTGTCGAGTAGTATTCATACCTCCGCCGTAGCCTGAAACGCGCCTCCAAAAAATCCTGCTTACGCATCGCGTCGACGCGTGGTGACGTCAACGTCGAGGACTGCGATTGGTCCGCTCAGAACGTTATTTAAGGTTCAGTCGCAGCACAACACCGCCATTTTCAAAGTTTCTGTGGTGAAAGCTCCAAGAAAAAATGGACCAAGCTGAAGAAAGGATTATCGAGGAGGTGCTCAAGTACGACCACCTCTACAACTCCTCTTCGCGGCACGACAAAGACTGACAAATGGCCAACAATTGTTGTCTGTGACCGGAAGAAAACCAAGGAATCCGACAAGAGCCCCGTAAACAATACAAAGACAAAGCCACACCCCCTAGCGGCTTGGCGGTGTATTGCAGAGCAACGCGTTCCCTCGACGCAGAATAAACCAGGCTTTCCAGTCGCACCTGTTTTACGCCCCCGTGCCAGATAAGGACCCCCATCGGGCTGTGCCACTCTGGAGGGAGCGCGTCTCACAGTCAGTCAGCGGAACCATGCGGATCCGGGCCGGAGCTGTGGGAAGGAGCGCCAATTGTATCGGGTTGTTGTTTTCTGGACTGCAGCAGAACAGGAGCAGCCGGGACTGGAATGTAGAAGTAGGTTATCTTGAAGTTGACTCAGTTATGGTGAACGATATTGTGGTTCAACACTTTAATGAGCTTTAAGGCAAACATATTTCATGAGGAAACAACGCCGGAATTGGACGGATTTCAGCGGCACACAACAACGTATCCGATACACCTCATTGGAAACCTGGTGGTCTAAGACTAAGAAACACCAGTCACCATGAAGAAAGGAACTTTTAGCTGAGTACTCATGTTCTTTTCTGCAGGTTGAATGTGGCATTTGTTGGACAGAAGCGTCTCATCTCAACAAAAGCACCTCTTCAGTGCTGAGGCATGATGGGGCCAGGCATGAGAATGAAGTCCCAGATCCACCAGATCCACCACGGATCTCTACATAGGGGAAACCAAACAGCCCCTCAACAAGCGCATGGCCCAACATAGAAGAGCCAACTCTGGAGGACAGGACTCAGCGGTTTTCCTCCACCTCAAGGAGGAAAGCCACTCCTTCCAGGACGACCATGTCCAAATTCTCGACAGAGAGGACAGATGGTTTGAAAGAGGAGTTAAAGAAGCCATCCACGTCAGGATAGAGAAACCATCTTTGAACAGAGGAGGTGGACTGCGACATTTCCTTTCACCTATTTACAACCAAGTCCTTTCAAAGCTTCCCCAAAGAGTTCAGCTGAAAGACCCACGTGGAACGGCTGATGCCAGCACATCCCATTAGCATCTGAGTGGTCGGTGAAACCCCCTAACGACCACCCCTGAAACTCCCTGACACCGCACAATGACTGTCGTTTGGAGAGGCCAGGTGAGTCTCGGGAGGGTCGTTTCCACCACAATAGCACTGACCACTCCCACATAGGTTTATAAGCTGGAGTTTCCACACTCTTCACGAGAACTGAAGAAGCCTCTCGGATGAGAGGTGAAACGTCTTCAAGATAAACTTACGTCCAGTTGACCAGATTTTACTTCGCTTCGATCATTTTGAGTTCATTAGCAATTCTTACGACATCACTGTCGCGTTATTTTGAGGTTCGTAGCAACTTTCTCTGCATTACTGTTGCATTATTTTAAGGTTCGTAGCAACTCTTACTACATTACTGTAAGCATCACTGAGTTTATTAGCAACTACCACTACGTTACTGTTAGCATCATTTTGAGGTTATTAGCAACTCTTACTACATTACTGTCAGCATCACTTTGAAGTTATTGAAACTTTCACTCCATTACTGTTAGCATCATTTTCAGTTCATTAGCAATTCTTGCTCCATCACTGTCGCATCATTTTGAGGTTTTTAGCAACTCTTACTACATTACTGTCAGCATCATTTTTAGGTTATCCGCAACTCTAAACATATGACTGTCAGCATCATTTTGAGGTTATTGAAACTTTCACTACATTACTGTTAGCATCATTTTGAGTTCATTAGCAATTCTTAGTCCATCACTGTCGCATCATTTTGACATCATTAGCAATTCTTCCGACATCACTGTCGCATCATTTTGAGGGTCGGAGCAACTCTTACTACATGACTGTCAGCATCATTTTGAGGTCATTTGAAACCTTCACGACATTACTGTTAGCATCATTTTGAGATCATTAGCAATTCTTACTAAATCACTGTCGAATCATTTTGAGATCATTAGCAATTCTTCCGACATCACTGTTGCATTATTTGGAGGTTCGTAGCAACTCTTACTACATGACTGTCAGCATCATTTTTAGGTTACTCGCAACTCTAACCACATGACTGTCAGCATCACTTAGAGGTTATTCGAAACTTTCACCACATTACTGTTAGCATCATTTTGAGATCATTAGCAATTCTTACGACATCACTTTCGCATCATTTTGAGATCATTAGCAATTCTTCTGACATCACTGTCGCATTATTTTGAAGTCCATAGCAACACTTACTACATGACTGTCAGCATCACTTTGAGGTAATTTGAAACCTTCACGACATTACTGTTAGCATCATTTTGAGTTCATTAGCAATTCTTACTACATCACTGTCGCATCATTTTGAGATCATTAGCAATTCTTCCGACATCACTGTCGCATTATTTTGAGGTTCGTAGCAACTTTCTCTGCATTACTTTTGCATTATTTTGAGGTTGGTAGCAACTCTAACCACATGACTGTCAGCATCACTTTGAAGTTATTGAAACTTTCACTACATTACTGTTAGCATCATTTTGAGTTCATTAGCAATTCTTCCGACATCACTGTCGCATCATTTTGAGGTTATTAGCAACTCTTAATACATTACTGTCAGCCTCATTTTTAGGTTACTCGCAACTTTCACTACATTACTGTGAGCATCATTTTGAGTTTGTTAGCAATTCTTCCGACGTCGCTGTCGCATTATTTTGAAGTTCATAGCAACTCTTACTACATTACTGTCAGCATCACTTTGAGGTCATTTGAAACCTTCATGACATTACTGTTAGTATCATTTTGAGTTTAATTGCAATTCTTACGACATCACTGTCGCATCATTTTGGGATCATTAGCAATTCTTATGACAACACTGTCGCATTATTTTTAGGTTATTAGCAACTCTTACTACATTACTGTCAGCATCATTTTTAGGTTACTCGCAACTCTAACCACATGACTGTCAGCATCACTATGAGGTTATTCGAAACTTTCACGACATTTCTGTTAGCATCATTTTGAGTTCATTAGCAATTCTTACTCCATCACTGTCGCATCATTTCTAGATCATTAGCAATTCTTCCGACATCACTGTAGCATTTTTTTGAGGTTATTTGCAACTCTTACTACTTGACTGTGATCATCACTTTGAGGTTATTTGAAACTTTCACTCCATTACTGTTAGCATCATTTTGAGTTCATTAGCAATTCTTCCAACATCACTGTCGCATCATTTTGAGGTTAGTAGCAACTCTTACTACATTACTGTAAGCATCACTGAGTTTATTAGCAACTACCACTACGTTACTGTTAGCATCATTTTGAGGTTATTAGCAAGTCTTACTACATTACTGTCAGCATCATTTTTAGGTTACTTGCAACTCTAACCACATGACTGTCAGCATCACTTTGAAGTTATTGAAACTTTCACTAAATTACTGTTAGCATCATTTTGAGTTCATTAGCAATTCTTCTGACATCACTGTCGCATTATTTTGAGGTTCGTAGCAACTCTTACTACATTACTGTCAGCATCACTTTGAGGTCATTTGAAACCTTCACGACATTACTGTTAGCATCATTTTGAGTTCATTAGCAATTCTTACTCCATCACTGTCGCATCATTTCTAGATCATTAGCAATTCTTCCGACATCACTGTAGCATTTTTTTGAGGTTATTTGCAACTCTTACTACTTGACTGTGATCATCACTTTGAGGTTATTTGAAACTTTCACTCCATTACTTTTAGCATCATTTTGAGTTCATTAGCAATTCTTCTGACATCACTGTCGCATTATTTTAAGGTTCGTAGCAACTCTTACTACATGACTTTCAGCATCATTTTTAGATTATCTGAAACTTTCACTCCATTACATTTAGCATCATTTTGAATTCATTAGCAATTCTTCTGACATCACTGTCGCATCATTTTGAGATCATTAGCAATTCTTCTGACATCACTGTCACATTATTTTGAGGTTCGAAGCAACTCTTAGTACATGACTGTCAGCATCACTTTGAGGTCATTTGAAACTTTCACTCCATTATTGTTAGCATCATTTTGAGTTCATTAGCAATTCTTCTGACATCACTGTCACATTATTTTGAGGTTCGTAGCAACTCTTACTACATGACTGTCAGCATCACTTTGAGGTCATTTGAAACTTTCACTCCATTACTGTTAGCCATTTTGGGTTCATTTGCAATTCTTACGACATCACTGTCGCATCATTTTGAGATCATTAGCAATTCTTCTGACATCACTGTCGCATTATTTTGAGGTTCGTAGCAACTTTCATTGCATTACTGTTGCATTATTTTAAGGTTCACAGCAACTCTTACGACATGACTTTCAGCATCACTTTGAGGTTATTCGAAAGTTTCACTCCATTACTGTTAGCATCATTTTGAGTTCATTAGCAATTCTTCCGACATCACTGTCGCATCATTTTGAGGTTATTAGCAACTCTTAATACATTACTCTCAGCATCATTTTTAGGTTACTCGCAACTTTCACTACATTACTGTTAGCATCATTTTGAGTTTGTTAGCAATTCTTTCGACATCACTGTCGCATCATTTTGAGATCATTAGCAATTCTACCGACATCGCTGTCGCATTATTTTGAAGTTCATAGCAACACTTACTACATAACTGTCAGCATCACTTTGAGGTCATTTGAAACCTTCACGACATTACTGTTAGTAGCGTTTTGAGTTTAATTACAATTCTTACGACATCACTGTCGCATCATTTTGGGATCATTCGCAATTCTTATGACAACACTGTCACATTATTTTAAGGTTCATAGCAACTCTAACCACATGACTGTCAGCAATACTTTGAGGTTATTCGGAACTTTCACTACATTACTGTTAGCATCATTTTGAGTTCATTGGCAATTCTTACTCCATCACTGTCACATCATTTTGAGATGATTAGCAATTCTTCTGACATCACTGTCGCATTATTTTGAGGGTCGTAGCAACTCTTACTACACTACTGTTGCATTATTTTGAGGTTATTTGAAACTTTCACTCCATTACTTTTAGCATCATTTTGAGTTCATGAGCAATTCTTACGACATCACTGTCGCATCATTTTGAGGTTAGTAGTAACTCTTACTCCATTACTGTAAGCATCACTTTTAAGGTTGTTCGAAACACTTACTACATTACTGTAAGCATCACTGAGTTTATTTGCAACTATCACTACGTTACTCTTAGCATCATTTTGAGTTTAATAGCAACTCTTACTACATTACTGTAAGCATCACTGAGTTTATTAGCAACTATCACTACGTTACTGTTAGCATCATTTTGAGTTTAATAGCAACTCTTACTACATTACTGTAGCATCATTTGGAGATTTTAAGCAACTCTCACAACATCACTGTAGCATCATTTGGAGGATAGTAGCAACTCTCACCACATCACTGTCGCATCATTTTGAAATTTGAAGCAACTCTCACTACATCACCTTAGCATCATTTCTTAGATGAGTAGCAACTCTCACTACATCACTGGAGCATCATTTTGAGGTTTTTACCAACACTTACTACATCACTGTAGCATCATTTTGAGGTTCGTAGCAACTCTCACTACATGACTGTAGCATCATTTTGAGGTTCGTAGCAACTCTCACTACATTACTGACAGCATCATTTTGACTTTATTTTTTTAACTCTCACCACATCACTTTAGCATCATTTTTAGATTTTTAGCAACTCTTACTACATGACTGTAGCATCATTTTTAGGATCGTAGCAACTCTCACTCCATTACTGTAGCATCATTTTGAGGTTCTTAGCAACTCTCACCACATTACTGTAGCATCATTTTGAGGTTCGTGGCAACTCTCACTACATCACTGTAGCATCATTTTGAGATTTTTAACAACACTGACAACATTACTGTAGCATTATTGAGGTTCATAGCAAGTCTCACTACATTACTTACAGCATCATTTTTAGATTTTTAGCAACTCCTACTACATTACTGTAGCATCATTTTGAGGTTCGTAGCAACTCTCACTACATCACTGGAGCATCATTTGGAGGATAGTAGCAACTCTCACCAAATCACTGTCGCATCATTTTGAAATTTGAAGCAACTCTCACTACATCACCTTAGCATCATTTCTTAGATGAGTAGCAACCCTCACTACATCACTGGAGCATCATTTTGAGGTTTTTACCAACACTTACAACATCACTGTAGCATCATTTTGAGGTTCGTAGCAACTCTCACTACATGACTGTAGCATCATTTTGAGGTTCGTAGCAACTCTCACTACATTACTGACAGCATCATTTTGACTTTATTTTTTTAACTCTCACCACATCACTTTAGCATCATTTTTAGATTTTTAGCAACTCTTACTACATGACTGTAGCATCATTTTTAGGATCGTAGCAACTCTCACTCCATTACTGTAGCATCATTTTGAGGTTCTTAGCAACTCTCACCACATTACTGTAGCATCATTTTGAGGTTCGTGGCAACTCTCACTACATCACTGTAGCATCATTTTGAGATTTTTAACAACACTGACAACATTACTGTAGCATTATTGAGGTTCATAGCAAGTCTCACTACATTACTTACAGCATCATTTTTAGATTTTTAGCAACTCCTACTACATTACTGTAGCATCATTTTGAGGTTCGTAGCAACTCTCACTACATCACTGGAGCATCATTTTGAGGTTCGTAGCAACTCTCACTACATCACTGTAGCATCATTTTGAAGTTTTTAGCAACTCTCACCACATCACTGTCGCATCATTTTGAGATTTTAAGCAACTCTCACCACATCACTGTAGCATCATTTTGAGATTTGAAGCAACTCTCATGACATCACTGTAGCATCATTTTGAGATTTGAAGCAACTCTCATGACATCACTGTAGCATCATTTGGAGGATAGCAGCAACTCTCACCACATCACTGTCACATCATTTTAAGATTTTAAGAAACTCTCACCACATCACTGTAGCATCATTTTTAGGTTCGTAGCAACTCTCACTACATCACTGCAGCATCATTTTGAGGTTTTTCGCAACTTAATACATTACTGGAGCATAATTTTTAGGATCGTAGCAACTCTTACTACATCACTGTAGCATCATTTTGAGGTTTTTAGCAACTTAATACATCACTGGAGCATCATTTTTAGGATCGTAGCAACTCTTACTACATTACTGTAGCATAATTTTGAGGTTCTTAGCAACTCTCACCACATTACTGTCGCATCATTTTGATGTTCGTAGCAACTCTCACTACATTCCTGTAGCATCATTTGGAGATTTTTAGCAACACTTACAACATTACTGTAGCATTATTGAGGTTCGTAGCAAGTCTCAGTACATTACTAACAGCATCATTTTTAGATTTTTAGCAACTCTCACTACATGAATGTCAGCATCATTTTAAGGTTTTAAGCAACTCTTACTGCATCACTGGAGCTTCATTTTGAGGTTCGTAGCAACTCTCACGATATCACTGGAGCATCATTTTGAGATTTTTAGCAACTCTTACTACATCACTTTAGCATCATTTGGAGGATAGTAGCAACTCTCACTACATCACTGGAGCATCATTTTGAGGTTTTTACCAACACTAAATACATCACTTTAGCATCATTTTGAGATTTTTAGCAACTCTTACTACATTACTGTAGCATCATTTTGAGGTTCATAGCAACTCTCACTACATAACTGTAGCATCATTTTGAGGTTCATAGCAACTCTCACTACATTACTGTAGCATCATTTTGAGGTTCGTAGCAACTCTCACTACATAACTGTAGCATCATTTTGAGGTTCGTAGCAACTCTCACTACATCACTGTAGCATCATTTTGAGGTTTTTAGCAACTTAATACATTACTGGAGCATCATTTTGAGGTTCGTAGCAACTCTTACAATATTACTGTAACATCATTTTGAGGTTTCTTGCAACTCTAAATCCATCACAAGAGCATCATTTTGAGGTTAGTAGCAACTCTCACTTCATAACTGTCAGCATCATTTTAACGTTTTAAGCAACTCTCACTACATGACTGTGGAATCATTTTGAGGTTTAAAGCAACTCTTACCACATCACTGTAGCATCATTTATAGGTTCGTAGCAACTCTCACTTCATTACTGGAGCATCATTTTTAGGTTCGTAGCAACTCTCAATTCATCACTTTTGCATCATTTTGAGGTTTTTAGCAACTCTCACCACATCACTGACAGCATCATTTTGAGATTTTTAGCAACTCTTCCTACATCACTGTAGCATCATTTTGAGGATAGTAGCAAATCTCATTTCATGACTGTCAGCATCATTTTGAGGTTCGTAGCAACTCTCACTACATCACTGTAGCATCATTTGGAGGATAGTAGCAACTCTCACTACATCACTGCAGCATCATTTTGAGGTTGTAGCAACTCTCACTACATTACTGACAGCATCATTTTGAGGTTTTTAGCAACTCTTACTACATTACTGTAGCATCATTTTGAGGTTCGTAGCAACTCTCACTACATAACTGTAGCATCAGTTTGAGGTTCGTAGCAACTCTCACTACATCACTGTAGCATCATTTTGAGGTTTTTAGCAACTTAATACATTACTGGAGCATCATTTTTAGGATCATAGAAACTCTCACCACATTACTGTCAGCATCATTTTGATGTTCGTAGCAACTCTCACTACATCACTGTAGCATCATTTTGAGGTTCGGAGCAACTCACCACATCACTGTAGCATCATTTTGAGGTTTTTAGCAACTCCTACTCTATTACTGTAGCATCATTTTGAGGTTCGTAGCAACTCTCACTACATCACTGTCAGCATCATTTTTAGCATAGTAGCAACTCTCACTACATCACTGTAGCATAATTTCTTAGGTTTTGAGCAACTGTCATTACATCACTTTAGCATCATTTTGAAATATGTAGCAACTCTCATGACATCACTGAAGCATCATTTTGAGATTAGTAGCAACTCTCACCACATCACTGTCGCATCATTTCTTAGGTTCATAGCAACTCTCATTACATCACTGTAGCATCATTTAGAGGTTTCTAGCAACTCTCACTACATCACTGTAGCATCATTTTGAGGTTTTAAGCAGCTCACTACATCACTTTTGCATCATTTTGAGGTTTTTAGCAACCCTCATTACATCACTTTTGCATCATTTTGAGTTTAATAGCAACTCTCACGACATCACTATAAGCATCATTTTGAGGTTAGTCGCAACTCTCACTACATCACTGTCGCTTCATTTCTTAGGTTATTAGAAACTGTCATTGCATCACTGTAGCATCATTTTGAGGTACGTAGCAACTCTCACCACATCACTTTAGCATCATTTTGAGATTAGTAGCAACTCTCACCACATCACTGTAGCATCATTTCTTAGGTTTTTAGCAACTCTAACCACATCACTGTAGCCTTATTTTGAGATTTTTAGCAACTATCACTACATCACTGTAGCATCATTTTGAGATTAGTAGCAACTCTCATTACATCACTGCAGCATCATTTTGAGGTTAGTAGCAACTCTCACTACATCACTGACAGCATCATTTTTAGGATCGTAGCAACTCTCACTACATCACTGGAGCATCATTTCTTAGTTGAGAAGAAACTCTCATTACATCACTTTAGCATCATTTTGATCTTAGTCGCAAGTCTTACTTTATTATTGACAGCATCATTTTGAGGTTTGTAGCAACTCTCACTACATCACTGGAGCATCATTTTATCCTTGAGATTGGGGACCAATAATTTTATTGTCCATTTTGGGGACATGTACTGTACACACACACACACACACACACACAGATTTATGAAAGTCACTTTCAGGTGCCTGAAATTCCTTTGGGGACTAAAGTCTAGAAAAGTAATTTCAACATTTGTGTGTACTTTGTTTATTGATGATAAGATTTACACCGACCAAGTCAGCCATATTGGCACCACAATCCAATTGGCATGTCAATAAACATCACCCAATAAACCAGGTCTTCTGTCTCAATGTATGTCACTGAAACATACTGTATTGTATTGCCTCACACTTACAGCATACAAGGATGCATGGCGTGGGTGGAACTGTCTGAATCTCTTCTGCAATGGAAGTTTGGTCAACCGTGTGGAACATTCCTGCACGATCCCCTTTGAGTGGGAAAGTAGCATCAA
This sequence comes from Aulostomus chinensis, assembly GCF_037954235.1. Lineage (NCBI taxonomy): Eukaryota > Metazoa > Chordata > Actinopteri > Syngnathiformes > Aulostomidae > Aulostomus > Aulostomus chinensis. The sequence continues at coordinate 49,719,472 of NC_141320.1, read as the reverse complement.
CACAGCACCACGTGGTCCACCAGCAGCTTGGATTTCTGCTCCTTGTCTTGTAGTTCCACTTGACTTCTCCAAGGGAAGAGACTGCAAATAGTCAAGAACTCTGGGAAATTTGGTGGCTGTGGCCTCCTCAAATTCCACATTGATGTGGACACCAGTTCAAAGTTTGAAGTGCAGTTATCAACTCTGCACTGAAGTTGTTTTGTTAAAGGATAAATGATTTCCATTGTCCAGTGATTATTTTACATTCCAATCCTCTAAAGTGATGGACTGATACTGTAAATATGTAGAAATTCTCTATTGTTCAAAGTACAGATTCTGTGTTTATACATTGTTGTAGTTTTTATACTTGGAGAAACCAGAATCTAACAGGAAATCACTGTAGAAAGTTGGCTCAGTTTCATAAAGTAACAACTAAATAGCTTCAATTGACAGCGATTGACCTTAAACTTGGCTATTTTGATGGACTATGCTTGCTTTTCCACTGTCAAATGAACTTTTTAATGGGAAATTCCTGCTCATAGACTGGTTTGTTTCATAAATGAACCAGTAAGAGCCCTGAACTTAGAGAAGAACCTGAAAGGTCCTTGTTCTTCATGTGTTTTTACGTGATGGGCCTGTTTTCCTGCAGTTGAATGCACATTTATCAACACTAAATGGACTGTAATTTAATGAGTTGGGACTGTGAAACCTGCTGTGTATTTTTACAGTTTATTCCATGTAATTTTGTGGAACAGTTCATTACTGTAATTTGACGGTATTCGTCTGGAAACTCTGCTGACTGACTTTTTACTGTTTTTTTTCTAGTTTTTTTTTTTACAGTGTACACAGAGGTCTGGTGGTTGAGCCGGGGCATTTTTACAAGCTGCTACCCGCATTCAAAAGACAAAACGGTCCCAGAGCTGATTGACCCAGAATGGAAATGGCACCTCGCATTTTGTGTTTGTGCCCCACAACATTGTCTGGCAGACAGTTGACCTGTCAATCACACACAGAGTCCCGCCCCCACACAGCTGAGAAACGCAGCTCTGAGCAGCTGCCCCAGTCACACAGAAGATAGACGCGTCTCCTGGTTGGCGAGTGCAGACACAACTTCTCTGAGTGCAGGATTCACTTCTCTCATTGCTGTTTGTTCACTGTTGAGGTTTTATTCCTCCACCAACCTGCTTCTGTCTGGAAAGAAACAAATAACTGGAGTGCTGCACATCAACACACTTGGAGTTTGGACACGGACGAATGAAGTTTGGCTTTTTGTTTCTTCCATCAGATCAGAGCTGATAGGAAAAACAATCAGGTGGTTTTATTAAACCAGCAGTGAGCTGGACTTCAGCCCAGGTCCTCAGTCCCACTGTCAGTTCACTTCAACATGGACGAACAAAATCCAACCCTCACCTGGCCTGGAAATAAATAACAATTACATAACAACTCCTTTATTTCTCTCCTGTTCAGGTCCAGTTGGACTCCATCTATCATCCATCGTCATCTTCCGCTTATTCCTTACTATTAAGGGTCGCGGGGGGGCTGGAGCCTATCCCAGCATCTACGGGCAAGAGGCGGGGTTCACCCTGGACAGGTCGCCAGTCCCAGTTGGACTCATTCATCTCTATTTGTTAGGATTTCACTTCATGAGTTCAGAAGCATCTTCACATGAGATGCTGGTTCCTCAAATTGATTGATTGTTGAATTCTGTGTTTGATGTCTGAATTCTGTGTTTGATGTCTGAATTCTGTCTTTGATCTCTGGGTTCTGTGCATTGAATTCCTGCTCCAGTCTTTGATCTCTGACTGATTCTAAACTCATCAAAGGATCACATCAGCATCTTGGTCCAGACTCCAGATGGTGATTTTACCAAGTGCACCACAGTCCTTGTTGCTGTCTGCTGTTGGGTCACAGCAAAGTAAGGAAACAGCCTGACGGTCCTCAGGAGGAAATCCAACAACCTCCAAAGATGGAGGTGAATCTAGACCCTCTCATGTTGGCCATCCTTGATGAACTTGGGCGGTACTCTGGTGCAGGGATGAGGTCATGGAGCTGATCTGGGAGCAGTCCTGATGTTAAATGCTGTGATGAAGGACAGTGTGGAGGCAAAATGGACAAAATGTGTCAACATCAAATAAAGTTGTAAACCTGTTTGAAGTCTTATTTTGTGTTTGATGGACATTTTTAAAATCACTAATGATTTTTTGACTGAACGTCCTGGATCCTGTGGTGCCTGATGAGGAGACAACTTGAGTACAGAGTTGGAGAAGAGGGTTTTTGGAGGGGAGATGATTTTTGCAGTGCTACAAGTCAATAAAATGTCATCATTTTTCAAAATGTCCTCACTAAGATGGTTATTAATTCCTCATTCTCAGCTGCTACAGCCCATAAAGAAAACCTTTGACTGGTGGATCTAACAAAGATCAGATGTTGTCTCCTCTAGTACATCAACAGCTTCACGTTGTGGGCAGGACTCCTACCTGAGCAGGGAGACCCCAATGGATTTCTAGTCCTGATAGGGAGAGGGAGCCTCCTGGGTCGCAGAGTGGGGAACCTGATAGGGAGTGGGACGATCCGCCCATTGTGGGTGATTGATAGGGCAGGTTTGATCTATGTTTTCATTTTCAAAAGTAATTTTGAACATTTGTGGAAAGTTCGCCCACCTTGAACATGTAGAAGATGTCTTCTGATAGTGAATCGACTGTTGTCACATTTAAGGATCACTTTAGCTGACAAGATGAAGGCTCCAAAGGACCAGCTGGAGATACCGGGGATTGAACCCAGGGCCTCACACATGCTCAGCATGCGCTCTACCACTGAGCTACACCCCCTCTGGTAGAGTCACTGTTTAACTGATTCAGCAACACAAACACAGACACAACATTTATTTTCTTCATTTTAGGGATGTCTGTGTAGGTTCTCATTCATCCAGGTCATCGTAGATTGAAGCGAAGTAAAATCTGGTCAACTGGACGTAAGTTTATCTTGAAGACGTTTCACCTCTCATCCGAGAAGTTTCTTCAGTTCTAGTGAAGAGTGTGGAAGCTCCAGCTTATAAACCTATGTGGGAGTGGTCAGTGCTATTGTGGTGGAAACGACCCCCCCCGAGACTCACCTGGCCTCCCCAAACGACAGTCGTTGTGCGGTGTCAGGGAGTTTCAGGGGTGGTCGTTAGGGAGTTTCACCGACCACTCAGATGGTAATGGGCTGTGCTGGCAGCAGCAACTCAGTCGCGTTTTAAGGTCTCATATGTGTGAATGTCACTGAGAAGAGAACTAATCTTGTCCTGGTAGTCAGTTGTGTCAAGGACCACCGTGCATCTTCCTTTGTCAGCCGAAAGGATGGTGATGTTCTCATCTTTGCTCAGTGCATTCAAGGCCTTCCTTTCCTGGACCGAGAGGTTGGCAGAGGGGACCTTCGCTTCGGAGAGGGCCGCTGTGACCTTGAGTCGTAGTTCATCTGCTTTTGTGGTGGAGAGGTTGTTCTTCTTGATGGCGGATTCTGTGGCAGTGATGAGGTCCACCGTCGGGAGATGTTTCGGGGTGACAGCAAAGTTCATTCCTTTGGCAAGGACGCGTTTCTCAGGACTGGTGAGCTCCCTGTTGGATAAGTTCCTTATCCACCTGTCCTGTGAGTCCGCTGGGGTTGGGCCTTCTGCTTCTCGTTCCCGGTCGAGGCGAGACTGGAGGCGAGCGAATTTCCTTTTCTGTCTCTCCTTGCTCTTCTGATGTTGAGATAGTTGGGCTGTCCCAATGAAGGAGGTGACCTTGTCCAAGATGGCGGGTGGCAAAAATGGCGATAACTCTTGATTAAGGTGATCTAGCTTGGTCTTTAGTCCCTCGATGGTGAAATGGACCTGTCTCACTCTATCGTTGAGAAGCTGATTTTGGGCCCGTTCCAAAATCTTGCTGGCCCTGTGGCCCCTCACGGTGGATCCTAGTAGTAGGCTAGTGGGAATGAGGTTGTGTTGGCGCCATCGGAGGTTGAAACGTAGATGGTTCCTGTAGTCTGCGATTTTCCTTGCAGTCCATTCGCATTCCCGCACCACACTAAGGATGTCCTTCCCATAGTGTTTGGCAAGATGTCTGTGTAGGTTCTCATTCATCCAGGTCATCGTAGATCGAAGCGAAGTAAAATCTGGTCAACTGGACGTAACTGAGCCTGTGATCTCAAAGGTTCTGTGATCTCTGTCATTTCACTGTGATGTCAGCCCTCACAGTCTGAAGGCGTGTTCACATCAATCGTGACACAAATTTTCGTGCAACAAGTTCACATGTAAAGTCCATGTAGAGAGCTGAACTGGTGTGTGTACTCGCCGGCAACGTGAGTGACGCGTATTCATGCATTTGAAAGTATTCAACTTTTGTGACAAATTCTCATGACAAGGAGTCCAGAGAGCCTGTCAGCGTTGAGATTCCCCTGGCGTCAGGGAAGTCATGTCAACGGTCCTGGAGCCTGGAGTTGGTGTTGGACCTTGATATCCTGGCACCGATCCTCACAAACAGGTCATCGAACAGGAACCTCGTCAGCCTGAAGTAGCGCTGGAAACGGCCGTCGTCCAGGCGCAGTTCTTGGAGAAAGAGAGTTAAGAAGTTTAGAGGTCCAAGAAGCTTCTTCAGTTCAAAACTTGCCTTTAACCTTCAGTCTAACGCTGTTCCAGCATTGGATGAAAGAGACTGGTGCTCTCATCTTCTTCAACACTGACTTGTTCTACCAGGACAAGAGAATCTGAGCTTGGATGTCATTTAGCAGTCAAAGGCTTGTTAAACTGGTCAACATCAGCTGATGTTCACTCTGATGATGTAGCGATGGTCTGGATTCTTCCTTCTGGAGCACCAAGCTGCTGGGAAGAAGCCTGATGATGTCAGAGTTGTGTTCAGTGGCTCCTGCTGGTTCCACCACCTACTGAATTGGATGATAAAATGCATTTGTTGGACTTTTGGTTTTTGGTGACAGCGCCACCTATCGAATTAGATTATAGCAAAATACTACTTTCTAACTGTAGTATTAAAGGTTTATTCCACCAAAATACTACTTCCTGTCCTTTAATTTCTAACTACTGTATAAAAGGTTTATTCCAATTCCTCCAAAATACTTTCTAATTTATAGTTTTAAAGGTTCATTCCACCAAAATACTTTCTAATTTATAGTTTTAAAGGTTCGTTCCACCAAAATACTTTCTAATTTATAGTTTTAAAGGTTCATTCAGTTGAGGGCTCCTGGTTCTGTGTGAGGGGTTGAGGGTCGATATGGGATGATGAGGAAGATTTCATGTCACGATGGTCCTGCTAAAGTAACTGTGAGTCATGAAATCAAACAATGTCATCAAAATACGCTTGAACTCTGAAAATGGCAATAAAATCTACTGGAATCACTTTACCACAAACACTTTTATTGTGTTTTTGTGAGCATCATTTTTCAAACATTATAACATAAACTTTAAAAAGGGTCCATTCACTAACACTCTTACTTGAAGGTAGTCACTGATATCAGTAAACAGCTGATAAAGATTTGTGTTCATGTTTTAATTCTCTACTCTGACCTGTGCTGAGACACTGGACCAGAGAGGAAGACCTGCTCAGCCTCCTGCATGGACCAATTCTGCAGCTCAGTGATGACGACGAGGGATTCAGCATTGAGTTCATTTTAAACTTTTTGGAGGAAACACCTGTAAATTAACCAGCAGTTACTGGTGATGCTTCACAGTTTCCAAGCTCAAACGGCCTCCTGCTTGTTGGACTCACAATTTCCAAAAAATGTAGACATCAAAAGTCAAATCATGTTTTTGTTTGGTTTTGTGTTGTTTTGTTTTTTACTGGAGGAAAACTTCAAATTGTGATGATGTGTCTGACTTAGAAACTGAACCCCCAAAAATCAAAAAGTCTCCTTCTTCTGTGCCGTGATCTCTGAGCTGATCATGATTGATCTCATCAATAATCCTTGGCAGCCGACCAGTCACACACAGCCCCCCCCCCCCCCCACACACACACACTGAGACATGCAGCAGCTCACAGTAACTGCCTCAGTCACACAGCAGATAGACTCCTTTCTATAACAAGATAAGCAGTAGAAATGGATGGAAGTGATGATGAACTGATGAACAGGTGATTTGTCCAAAAGTCAACATCAGATTCATTTCCAGTCTGTGGAAGCAGTTTCATCTTGAGGTTCCAGGTAAGAACAGCCAGCTGTGGGCTGACACACATCTCTTCAGGAGCACTTCTATGCTCCAAACTTGCCAGGTTGAATTGTGTCTGTATTCTGAGGGCAGCAGGAGGACGGAGGAGTGAGGACACGCACATTTGGAACTGAGAGCAGCTGTGTGTGGGATTTCCCCAGCAAAGATAAACCCAGCTCCTTCATGCTGGCTATGAAGGCTCACAGTCACACTGACCCAGCTACAAATACTTTGATATGCAACAGACTGGTTTCTCTTCTGGTAGTTTGTAATCAACTGTTGTCACATTTAAGGATCAATTTAGCTGATAAGATGAAGGCTACACAGGACCAGCTGGAGATGCCGGAGATTGAACCCGGGGCCTCACACATGCAAAGCATGCGCTCTACCACTGAGCTACACCCCCTCTGTCAGAGTCACTGTTTAACTGATGCAGCAACACAAACACAGACACAACATTTTTATTCTTCATTTTAGGGATAAAAAGGAAGTCAGCCTGTGATCTCAAAGGCTCTTTGATCTCAGTAGTTTCACTGTGATGTCAGCCCACACAACCTTAGACCACAGAGGCAAGTCAGGCTCCAGGAAGCTGAGGCTGCTCCGTTCTCAGTCCAGTCCAGAGTGAAGGTTTCCCTCTCAGAAGCTTTCCAATCCAGCCCAGATCCTCTCTGACTAGCAGGAGTCTTTGACCAGGAAATGAGAATCATATTGAACGTCTGCTCATCCTCAGAATGAAGTAAAAGTATTTGTGTTCCTAAAATAATCTCCAGATGCTAAGATCAATTATTAACATTGATTGACAGGTCTAAACTGAGCCACCATCACTATACAGTTGCAACTGAAATATTGAGAAATATTTCAAGGAAGCAGCAGGCCCTCATCCGCCCCGGTCCACCCGACTGTGTCCCCTGAGACAGATGACAGCTCACTTCTGGCAGAGGCAGTTAGGTTGAGGACCGTTGCTGATGTCATCAACTGATGTCTCCATCACCAAAGGTGACAGACAGGATGGTCATGGACATAAAACAGAGGCCGAAGAATGAGAAAGAATGGTTGTCCTGACTGAAGTTTAGCTTGAGCTTTTTAATTTGTTACTAAAGGAAGTATTGGTACAAGTAAAGGCAGGCGAACTTTCCACAAATATTCAGAATTAACTTTGACAACCAAAACATGAACCAAGACGACAAAATAGTGAACATGAAAAAGGAACCAGTCCCACCTTCTTGTGTGTTCCTGCTGAAGTAAATGTTTATGAAGATTTGTTGTGTTCTTTTTCCAAAGGTCCAGCCAGCATTGCAGGTCTCAGGAGGAGGAGCCACTTCAGCAGGATCTGTGGGACAAATCCCCCCATGGTGAGACCTGTCCAGCTCCCTGCAGCTCTGCAAGTGTTACCAACTCTTCATTCCAGCTGTTTGGTTGAATCCCATTTTTTCACCTTTGAACCTTTTGAACACTGATGAGGAGGTGAGGCTGGAGGCAAAACCACAACCTCACGTCATCTCACAGGATGAACCAAAATGCCAGACACTTCCTGTTACTGCTCTAGCACCACCTGTCTCCCCTCCATGTCTTTACCATCTGTGCAGCTTCCTGCTGTCCCTGGACCCTCACAGGTGATCGCTCCACCTGGAGCCTCACAGATGGGTTCTAACCTCCCAATACCTGCAGCCCAGCCTCGACCCACTCAGACACAGTCACCCGTTCAAGCTGGGCCTGGTACCACACTCCTGTACAGACAGAGAGAAAGAAGACACACGGGATCCTTTGAAGAAAATGTAATAAAGACAGGAAGCCCCATCACATTGTCAGTGTTTCAGTGACTGGCATTGGGAAGAGACTGAGACAAAGTCAGTTATGAATGGAGGGCTGAGTTGGAGCAGAGGGGGGCAGGATCCTGGGGGTGGACTGTCTTTAGGAGGCTGAGGTGTCTGGTGGTCTTGGTGGACCCTCTGCATCTCAAGCTGAGACAACAGAGTCCTGTGTTCTTGAGTCATTGTCTATAGTCTCTGTTGTTGGAGAGCTCAATGTGGTCCCTGATGGTCTAGTGGCTAGGATTCGGCGCTCTCATCGCCGCAGCCCGGGTTCGATTCCCGGTCAGGGAATGAGTTATTTAGAGGTTGAGGGAGAGGTGATCAGGTGGTCCACATGATGGTGGAGGTGATGAACTGTGAATCCATCATGGCTCCACTCTCACCCCCATTGTAGTGTTCTTGGTTCACTCTGCCATGGCCCCATGTTGAAGGGTGACTGTCTCATTCAGGTTCAACCCTTTGTTTGACTCTATTAAGTCACTGACTCCCAAACTCTGTAATCCTCCTTAGTAGCTTTGGTTCCTTGCAGCACAGAAAGTCTGTTCACTGATGTAGGAACTGGAAAACTTAGAGCTCCAGTCCTTCGTTCCTTCCTCCACTGAGCAGAAGAAACACAGAACAGAGAGCAGTTCCTCCTACAGTTCTCAGAAAGTCTGAGGGCACCAAAGAAAGGAGGGAAATGCAATCAATGTTGAATTATTTTACATTTCTTATATTTGATCAAAGATAGAACTTAATAAGCGTCCATCAACCTGCAGGACAAACTCCTTCACTGTGTGGGAGGTTCAGAGTCCCTGGTTTGATTGCAGCTTTGACCTGAGCAGGTGTTCATCCTCATCTCAGTAACAGGGGACACTTTATCACAGCAGTGGACAAACATCAGCATTCATCACCCAGCAGCTCCTCTGATCAACAGAACAAGCTGAAGTATTCTGGAGAATGAGGCCATGGATCCCTCTACCTCTCACATGCTAAGCTAGCACTCTACCATTGGAGCTAAGTCCCCTTTTGAGCTTCCATTTGAGTTTTCTGTTCCCATCTCTATGGTAACGGTCAGTTTTGACCCACATCTTCAATCAGCTGTAAAATTCACTAAAAACAATTTTCTATCATCCAAGTTGTTTCCATCTCTTGGTTTCCTTGGTAGGCTTCCTTATCCATGGAAATATTGATTTGAATATTTTGTTGTGGGCCTCTGGACCTTTTTTTAGTCAGTAAACCCTCAATTTCAATTAAAAAAATGATGAACCTTTGGGTTTGGCATAAAAGTCTTTTTTTCAGCAACAGAACTTTAATATAAACACTAAATGAAAAGCAGAACAGGCCAGAACACAAACTCTGCTCTGCCGTCCTTCCTGGTTACCGGGCATGGACTGCTGGAAGGGGCATTTTCCTCAGAAAGGGACAAGACGTTCATCCACTCTCACCTCTGGCCCTGGGTTGAATGTTGGTGCAAGGAGCTGCACCCATCTTTCCCAGACATCCCCAATGGGGGCAAGCTTGTCAGTTCTTGCTCCGGTGTCTCTGTCGTCAAATCTGAGGACTCTTGATGTTCGTTGAAAGTTCTGAAGTGGCCTTGTGGCCCGGAAAATATTTCTGTCTGTCGATGCGTCCCAGAGACGATCAGTGGCCTCACTGCAGGATCTGAACACTCCAGGAAGAAGAAGAACACCAATAGAAGCATCCAGGTGTCCCTCATCAATGTCTTTCCACTTGTCACCATGGACTTTTTTTCCTTTGAGGTTTGTCACAGCAATGCTGACTCTTTTTAGTGACAGTGGCATGAACAGAACCATCAACCATAAACAGCTCCAAACATGTCTTGATGTCAGTGCCTCTCGTCACAGCAAACCTTGTGATTCCAGGGCTCATTTTGATGACATCAGCAGCAGCTGCCCTGCCATGTACATCAGGAGACACTGAGCTCCAGCCAATGTTCCCTCTAGTTTTTCATGTGTCTGGTTATCCTCACAAGCTCCCTGAGCTCACTGAGGACCACTGTGAGCACTGAAACTGGGAGACGGTTCCACAGGAGGGGAGCCTGATAGCTGAAGGCTCTGGCTCCATTCTACTTTTAGAACTCTAGGAACCACCAGTAACCCTGCATCCTGGGAGCGAAGGGTTCTAGCTGGATAATAGGGGACTAGGAGCTCTGTCAGGTAGGAAGGAGCCTGACTGTTGAGGACTTTGATGGTAGAAGGAGAATTTAGAATTCTATTCTGAATGTGACAGGGAGCCATGCAGAGAAGCCAGTACAGGAGAGACATGGTCTCTTCTACCAGTTCTAGTCAACACACGGGCAGCAGTGTTCTGGACCAACTGGAGAGTTTTCAGGACCTACTTCTTCTTTTGGTCACAGGTTTGAAGATACCTGTGGAAGTGAAAGGAAAGGCTGCGAGAGACCTGCCACACCTCTCCAGTGACCTGGGACATGATGGCAGTGGTGGGAGTTGAACCCACACCTCCTCAGAGACTGGAGCCTTAATCCAGCACCTTAGACCGCTCGGCCACACTACCTCACTGTGCTAGTCAGTGAGTTGGTCTGCTAAAGGCATGTTGAAGAGGAAGTAACATCATGATATAAAACTTATTCTGAAGGGGGACCCCTTTCCTCCACGGTCACAGGAAGTGACAACAGCGCTGCTAGAAGCAGGAAAGAAATGGTAAAAGGACTCAGTTTGTACAGAGCCTTTCTACCTCAGCAGCACTCAAGGAGCTGAACAATGTCCTCTCATTCACACACACTCACACACTGATGCTGAAGGCTGCCATGCAAGGAGCCAACCTACTCATCAGAAGTATTTAGGGGTTCAGTATCTTACTCAAGGACACTTTGACATGGTCACTGGAGAAAGTGAGGATCAAACCAGCCACCCTTTGGTTGCCAGACAGCCACGCTACTCCTGAGTCATGTGACCTGGATAAGATGGTGAACTACAGCTGATCGCCATGCTAGCAAACCCCTTTTGTTTGGTTTGGTTGTTGTTTAGTGACTGTGGATGAATACACAGGAGAAGTTGAGCATAAATTTGTGTTCCCTGTTCACTTGAATGTATGCAGGAGTGTGAGGTGGAAATAATACTTGGAGGAGAATGAGAGTTCAGTCTCAGCGCTATGACCTGTGCTGACACTAAAACATGTCAGCCCACAGAACAAAGATGGCAGTCCTCTGGGAAAGCAGGTACACCACACATACATGAAGAAACCCTACAGGAAACAAATATGTTGCCAGAGACTTTTACTCTGTTTTTGTTGTTTACCCAAGTACAGGATTGGAGGGAGACTGATGGTCGCTGTTTGGGTCATGTGACTGAAGTCATCCAGTCACGTGACTGATGTCATCCATTCATGTCAGTGATGTCACTTGGCAGGACTCTCATTACCAAATCGGCCGCTCTGCAGCACAATACACAATCATTAGCTCAGTGCTACGTGAGCCAAGAGCAGCAGGTGAGCAGACAAGCCGCGTTACCTGTCCGAAGGAAAACATCCGGCGCGGAAATGACGTCACCCATCAGGAGCAGCGAGAGAGAGAGAGAGAGAGGGAGAGAGAGAGATGGGGCAGGGAGGGAATCGCCCCTCTTATGAGTGAGGGCGCCTCCGGTGGTTGGCTGTGCAATTGCCAATTAGGGATGACAGCTCACAGCTGTCTGTGCTGCCACACACCGATTCAGGCCTGGACTCCTGTCTCGCTGCCAAACTCCGCCTGACTCCGTAGAGCTGGTCAGCCTCCACTCAGTCCTCTTCATTTGGTTGGAGGTCACCATCGTTCATCCTACACACCTTTCCACCTGCCTCTTTGACGTCTACTTGAAGCTCAGATAAATCCAGGCTAATTCATACCTGCTACTCAATATGGGCCTTAATTACTCTGCTGGAATTATCACTCTGTCTTAAGGGTTTTCTTAATTGTATTAAATCCTCTTTAATTTCCAAGAAGTCTTCCAACTCATTCATTCATGCAAGCCACTGATCCACAAGACCTCATTGATGAGCTTCAACCTGAGACTGATTGTTTCTCGTTGGACGAGACACCCATTCAATGAGACTCATTGTCAGTCCATTGAAATCTACTGGTGTTCCTGGTGAGTTGATTTAACAACATGAGCTGACAGAATCTACGTTCAGGTAGGAACCACCACATCCAGGGGTCTGGACCTTTGAGCAGGCAGAGCCATCAAAGTAGCAGACTAAGCTAGCAGACATTAGCATTGAGAAGAAACTGATACCTGAGCCTACTTTTGGGTCTGGACCTTTGAGCAGGCAGAGCCATTAAAAGTAGCAGACTAAGCTAGCAGACATTAGCATTGAGAAGAAACTGATACCTGAGCCTACTTTTGGGTCTGGTCAGGTGATGACACAATAATATGACATCATTGTCAGACTGACGCCTGCTCAACACTGACCAAACACTATGGCATTGTGGGAAATTTCTGCTTGGCTCGCGTCCATCAATACATATGAAGAAATTTGTCCAGAATCAGAATTGACAGTGGATACAATTGAGTCCACACTGGTTTTTTCATTCTGAGTCGGGTGCAGGTGTGGAACTTCAGACACAGTCTGTGTTTGTGTTGTTCATTCAGTGATTTTTCTTACAATTCCCAATCACAGCTGCAGAAAGTGAGAGGACAAGCAGGGATGTTCAAGATGAACGCCCAACATGGGGCTTGAACCCACGACCCTGAGATTAAGAGTCTCATGCTCTACCGACTGAGCTAGTCAGGCTACACCTGAGTAGCTTCAATAGCCTGAAGTGATCAGAGTGAGAGACGCTACAAGCTCTCCATCAGACTCACAGTCACATGAGCCATCACATGATTGGTGAATGACCACAAACACCTTCATCTTTGACAAAGAAGTCAAATAAAAGGTGAACCACAGATGAGACACCAGTGGTAAAAACACTAAAGTGCTGTCAAGGAGAAACAGGATACGAGCAAACACACACACAAGTTACAGAGAGAGAACTCTCCCAGAGGGAACCACTCAAAGGAGAACCTAGAGATCATCAGGCTGGATGACCTCATCAACATGAGACAGGTGGATAGGAAACAAGCTCAGAGATGTCAGGAACATGAGATCCAAGTGGTGAGAGAGCAAGAACTGGTGAGGTTCCAGAACCAGGAGTGAGGTGAAGCCTGCATCACCTACTGGGAGCTTTTAGTCTAAGGTTCAACTTGGACTGGAATGATTTCTGGAGAGACAACATGCAGGGAGGGAATTTGGAGATGAAGAACAAGTTCCTCTCAGCTTTAATGGAGTTTTCAGGAGTCAAACAGACCCTCCTCTGATTGGTTGTCAGATGTGTTCTCATTGGACCACAGCCTCCAGGTTGAGGGTTCTGATCCTAGTCAGACACATTGACTCTGATGCTGCTGAGCCTGAAGGGAGGATGAAGAAAGGAGTGTCTGAGAGAGCTTCACCAGACCAACTGTCCAGTTGAACAACAAACACTAGTCAGTAGGAATGTTGCTGCTGGGACCCTGATTCAAACCAGGGTTGCTGCAGCCACAACACAGAGGACTGACCACTAGAGGATCAGGGCCTCCTGGAGGCTGAGGTTGGAGCTGCTCTGTCTTTGTCTCACTGAGAGATCAGAGACAATTGGAGTCCACAAAGAAATCATTGAGAAATCAAGGAGATCAAAGAAAGAATTCTAAGATCAAACACAGAACTCTGTTCAACTTCAGTTTTAGCTCAGACCCTCTTTGATATCTCTGTACTGCCACTTGTCGTCAGGAGACTCAGTATAAACCTCCACAGTCCTGCTGATGTCACTCAGCTGGACATCGCCGTGTCTCCTGGTGACTCAGGACCAGTTGATGTCCATTAACCTGTCATGGAGGCAGAGAACAAAACTGAGGTCTTAATTAAAGCTGGAGGCAGTTTTGTTTGGGCCTGAGCCTCCTTCTGTCCACTGCAGACAAGTAGCAGGAGTCGTCCTGAATCCAAGGATGTATTTTATGAGAGCGGTGGGACTTGTAGTTTAGGAGGTAGAAGCCTCAGTGTGACACCAAGTGAGAATCAGAGCTGAGCGCTGAGCCTCTAAGAGCCCCTCCCCCGCTGCTCTCTGTCAGAGTGGAGAGGAGAGAGGATTTTTGGAGAGTTTGTTGTTTGAAAAAGGCTCATCAATCCCCAGATTGTGGTCAAAAGTTGAATGTAAACATTTTAGTAGGCATTTTTGTCAGGAATGTAGTGAAGTTATTTGTGAAGTGGAGAGAGTTACAGTGTAGATGAGAGAAGCGTCAGTTTGAGGCTATGTGTGTCTGAGGAGACAGCCTCCCATTGGTTTACATTGTAGGGTGAAAAGTGGGTCCTGGACTTTGTCATGACTCAAACAATTTGTAGTTGGTTTCTGTTGGTTTGGTTTGCTTGACTGGTTGTTGTTTGTTGACCTTGCAAAATCCATATTTTGGGTTCTGGCTTGTTCTGCTTTTCATTTTGTGTTTGTATTAAAGTTCTGTTGCTGAAAAAATAAATCCAGGGTTTAGTGACTAAAAAAAGGTCCAGAGGCCCACAACTAAATCTTCAAACCAATATTTCCATGATAAGGAAGCCTAACAAGGTCACCAAGAGATGGAAACAACTTGGAGGATAGAAAACTGTTTTAGTTTATTTGACAGCTGATTGAAGACGTGGGTCAAAACTGACCGTTACCATGGAGATGGGAACAGAAAGCTGACACAAGAGGAAGGTTCCAGCTCTGAAAAAGGAGTTTGATCAAAATCTTGAACTGACAGCAGAAATATCCTTTTGTATGTTGACCTTTGTTGACAGAAGTCACTTTAGCTTGGCAGTGAAAAGAATGGCTGCTAGCTTGACAAAGAACTGCACAAACCAGGGTCAAGCTGGACTTTGGACCCTGGTATCTGTAACGACTCCATCAACTCCTAATCTAGCAGCTCTGCTGGGTCCAACTATTTTACAGAACATTTGACAGACCTGTGGAGCAGTGAGGACACACATGAGTGGACCTTTGCTATCTGGGTGTCCTCCAGATGTCCTCCTGACTGGTAGGCACCAGTGTGCACTGTTTGGCACTGAAGTCATGTGACTGAAGTCATCCAGTCATGTGACTGAAGTCATCCAGTCATGTGACTGAAGTCATCCAGTCATGTCAGTGATGTCACTTGGCAGGACTGTCATTGCCGTCTCATTCTAGAAAAGAATCCAGACTCCACCTGTGGCTCCATGATAACTGATGGACCTCTGGTTGGAGGCTGGACGATGATGTTTGGACTGGAAGGAAAACTCCTTGTCCAAATTCCATTGTGTTCAAATTTAAAGTCCCACAATAAGAAGTAGCTGAATCTGACAGGTGGAGGTTTGGAACTACAAGATGGTGATGTTTTCTTGACTTGATGCTCTGACTGTCAGGGTGGATGACAGCTTCTTCTGCTGCTGCATCTGAGTGGCTAGGATTGGAGGTTTTACCTCCAAAGGTTGTTTGGTTCCAGGGGAAATTTTAGAATTCCAGTCCCCAACCTTGGCTGTTCTGAAACTCTTCTCCTGAATCACTCCTGAGCTGCAGCAAGAACAAATACCAGTGCCAACCAGATCAACTTAATGGCTGCTAACAGCCTCAGACACTTGATTTCCATCAATCTGGAGCCAAGAAGGCCCTCACCTGTGGTTCTCCTCCAGGAGGGTCCAGGTTCTGCCATTGGGGCTCCTGGTGCCACTGCCAGAGAGCCTCAGCTGCACACTGCAACATTTCAACAGGAGATTGACATTCCTTCAAATGTCCTGACATCTGATTCCAATGGTTCTGTTCCATCTTTATATTTTAAAATCAATCACACAATGAAAGCTGCCTCAGCTGGTTTAAGAGAGAGAACAAGCTAAGAGATCTGAAACCAGTAAAATATGCTTTTCTGTGTGCAAACTAGTGAGGGGCATGGAAGGATATTTTACCACCAATACAGAACCCAGACTTTAGTCATGTGATGAGATGGAGACTCTGATTATGAAGTTAATGGACAAAATGTGACTTGAAAGAAAACACATTAAAAAATACGAACTAAACTAAATAAATAAATAAAGAAGCAGCACAAATAACGTTTTCTTCTGCACAAATTTACTGGTATGAGACTGTATTTTTGGTTAATGAGTAGATGAAAGAGTGTCACATATATATTATATACATGTGATACATGCACGTGGCTTTGGACAAAAGCTCAATGAAACTGTAGGATTGTAGAATTATTTAAACGTTCCAAGTGGACTGTTTCAGGTTTCTGGAAGACGCTTCAGCTCTCATCCAAGAGGCGTCTTCAGTTTTCTTCACTGATGGGAGGATTTATGGCTCTAAGGGGGCGGGACCTTCTACAGAGGTGATTGACACATGTGAGCTCTGGGTGTCAGAGTTGTTTTGGTCAGGTTGTGAAAGGGAAGTTGACTCAACTGGTGTCTGTGTCAGTTAAAAGCCTCACAGTAATTCCAGAATCTAGGAGTAGAAACCAAAGTCTCCTACGACGAGGATGGGATTGGAACCCACGCGTGCAGAGCTCAATGGATCAGCAGTCCATCACCTTAACCACTCGGCCACCTCGTCTGCTAACAGCAACCCTGACCTTTTAAACAGCTGAACTCTTTGGAGCCCATTTGTCAGAAATGGACCCAGCAGGAGCCACTGAACACAACTCTGACATCATCAGGCTTCTTCCCAGCAGCTTGGTGCTCCAGAAGGAAGAATCCAGACCATCGCTACATCATCAGAGTGAACACCAGCTGATGTTGACCAGTTTAACAAGCCTTTGACTGCTAAATGACATCCAAGCTCAGATTCTCTTGTCCTGATAGAACAAGTCAATGTTGAAGAAGATGAGAGCACCAGTCTCTTTCATCAAGGAAACAAGCATCCTATCACTGTCCTATGCAGAGTTTCTTTAAAAAAAAAAGTGAGACAACCTCAAGATTTTCTGTTTCCTCTTGTAGGATTTTGCCACAGAGAATCAGAGACAATCAAAAGCTTGTTGGACTTTAATGTGGGAGGACTGAACAAGTCATGACATCATCAGTTTTACCTTCACAGGTGCTCCATTTGCTTTACTTTCAATTTTACAGAGGTAGAAGATGAAATCAAAGCTGTCTGTCCAAAGAAGTGAGAGCTTCCCAGGTTGTGATGTTCTGGTCTACAGACTCTGTCTTGTATGGAGCTTCAGTCTTTAATGAAAAGACTCCTCCATTAATAACATCACTGTGCCTCTGCAGTGAATCAGTCACTCCATCCATTTTCTGTACCACTGATTTGTTAAAGGTTATGGGGGGGGTGACATTTGGTGAGAGCAGGGTTCACCCTGAACAGGTCACCAGTCCTCAGGTCCACTGAACAGGTCCCCCATGTGGGATGATGGCGTTGAAGCAGAGGAGAAGTCCAGGAAGAAAAGGCGGACATAGGAGTTCCTGCTCTCCAGATGGGTGAGGGCTGCGTGGACCACTGGTGAAATGGCGTCATCAGTGGAGCGGTGTTGCCTGTAGGCGTACTGGTGGGGGTCCACAGAGATGTCGATGGAGAGCTCTATGTGGGCCTTGACCAGCCTCTCAAAGTACTTCATGACTACTGGGGTGAGTGCAATGGGTCGGTAGTCATTTAGGCCTGTCACTGTGGAGCACTTGGGGACAGGGACAATAGTGGCAGTCTTTAGGCAGGTGGGGACAGATGACAGCGCCAGTAAGGTGTTGAAGATGTCCGCCAGCACCTCGGACAGCTGTTGTGCTCAGTCCTCACCCTGGGATGTTGTCAGGGCCTGCAGCTTTGCGAGGGTTGATTCCCTGAAAGGTCTTCCTCACGTCTGCTGTGGTCACACTGAGGGGCGTGTCGTCAGGTGGTGGTGTGAGTCTGGTGCTGGGGGGGGGGGGGTGTCAGGGTCCTCGAAGCAGAGAAGAAACTCATTGAATGAGTGAGGCGCTGGACCTGCTCTACTTGTGAAGTGTCATGAGATAACATTTGTTGTGATTTGGCGCTGTACAAATAAAACTTACGACTTAAATGGAAATTGTCTGGGGGGGGGTGTAGCCTCCATCGGGGATGTGTTTGATGTCTGAATTCTGTCTTTGATGTCTGAATTCTGTTCATTGATCTCCTGCTTCAGTCTTTGATCTCTGAGTGATCCTAAACTCATCAAAGGATCACATCACCTTCACAATCTGTAAAGAACCTGGGTGTCATTTTGGACTCTGAGCTGAATTTCATTCCACACGTCAAGAACATAACTAAGAGAGGTTTTGATCATCTTAAGAACAGAGCCAGAGTCGCCCGTTCCTCTCAGGCCAACACGGAGGTGCTGATGCATGCTTTTATTTCCAGTCCTTCAGATTCTTGTGGTACCCTGCTGCTCTCTGGTCTCCCCAAAACAACCATCTACAATCTACAATGACTCCAGAATTCTGCAGCACGTGTGCTGACGAGGACCAGAGGGCGGGAGCTCATTACACCGGTTTTAAAGTCGCTGCATCGGCTCCCCGTGTGCTTCAGGATCAACTTTAAGGTTCTTTTAGTAGTTTTTAAGTGTCTTAATGGTCTTGGCCCACCTTCTTTATCTGAACTGCTTTCATCATATCAACCATCGCGGACCCTGAGGTCCTCTGGCACCGGCCTTTTAGTCGTTCCAAGAGTCAGAACTAAAACCCACGGGGAGGCTGCATCCAGCCGTTATGGCCCAAAGTTCTGGAACAGCCAGCCAGAGAACATCAGGACAGCAGAGACTGTTGATGTTTTTAAAAGGAGGCTCAAGACTTCCCTTTTTAGCTTAGCTTTTAACTGACTTAGTCTCTCTTGTCCTTTCATTTTATCACAATATCTTATTGTTACTTTTGTCTTTCAATTATTTTATTCTACTTTTTTATTAGCTCTTAAACTTTTAGATTTTATATATATTTTATGTCATTCTGATATTTTAATATCATTGTAATTTCTGTTCTTTACTGTTCTACCTTCTTTGAGTCTTTTAGTTTTTAGCTCCAGTGTTTCCTGGTGGGGGCCCTCCACACTGGGAGGTGTGTCTGGTCCGCCCGCGGGAGCGTCGTCCTTGGGATCGTCCAGGCCCGGAGAGCTGGGGGGCTCTGCATTATATGTGGAGTGTACCCGTCTGTCCGGGTCGGGGGGGTCTGGGTGGCGGCGCTCCCTGTGGTTGTGGGCTGTGGCACCTCCTGGTGAGGATGGCCCCCCATAGGTGGTCTTTCCTCACTAGGATTTTCAGTGCCCTGCCATGTTCCTACTGACAGTCAGTGTGTGGTTGTGTGTGTGTGTGTGGGAGGGGGGGGGTGGTGTGTGCATGTATGAGGTCATGTGGGTTGGGAAGGCCGGGTTCTTAACATGTATTTATTGTATTGTTTTATATTTTATTAAACATTTTCTCTCAGTTCTGTGAAGCACTTTGTGTTGCAGTCTCTGGATGAAAAGTGCTGTACAAATATAAATAAAGTAAACTAAAGCAGACGGACGACTCGAGAATGAGAGAGGAAAGAGTAAACAAAGCAGACTCTTTTGAGGTTTTCTCCTTGGTCCCTTCATTTTTTGAGAAGACACTGGACTCAACTGCTGTCCATGATTCTGGATTTTGTTGATTGCGTTGTGAACGAGGATTTGGCCAGGTTTTGTAGGCGGGATCACTGGTGTGCAAACACACCTGACGCTGTGGAGAAAAGATGGCGAGCCACCCACAGGAGAGAGAGAGTCGGAGTGGAAAATGGCGCTGCAAACCTCACCCACCCAGGTGACACTGACCCTGACGGTGGGATTGTGGTAGGACAGAACTGACAGGTTTCACAGAGACACCTTGAATTTCTTTTGGACTGATAACGGACTGAACGAAAAGACTGGTGATGAACGGGAGAGACTCTGATCATTGATTTGTGAGATTGAGTTGTAAATTGAAATACTTTGGCACTGAGTTTTATTTTTATAACTTTGTTTTGTTCACGTTTCCTGATTGTGTGCCAAATCGGTGTTACATGAGTGGGTTGTTGAAAGGGAGTTCAAGCTTGGATAGAGCCGGTGAAACAACCCAACAGGAAGAGGGAACGTAGAACTAAAACTCATAAATAGGCTGAACCAAGATCAAATGAGAACCTAGACTGAGGAAACTCAAATAGACACCGTGAAGTAAACAAACAATCATAGAAATCCAGCCACCAAATCAAACCTCAACTCAAATAAGTCGGGTTAACTTCAAATAAGACTCAAAAGAGGTCAATAACCTGATTCTCCTGAGGTCTGGTTTCTGTCTGTTGGTTGGAGGGAGACTCCTTTATTGAATGTGTGTGGATGTAAAGGGTTTGGTACCAATAGTTTTTGTTTTTCTGACATTTTCTGTCTATAAAGAAGTCGGCAGTTTTATTCACTGACTAGTCTGTGGTCTGTTATTCTTACATTAGAATCAACCACTCACGTGAGCCTAAAATCTCTGGTCCTCCACCTGAAGTGAGACACATGGGAACTTTGACCCTCATCAACCATGCAGGGAGGAGTTCTCAGAGTCTGATTGTGCTGATGAATCATCAGAACTCTCCATCACGCCGTGACGAGGACATCTCAGTGTCAAATCTGTCATTTCCTGCTGCCAGTAGGTGGCGCTGTGGTCACTGCTGACCTGTAGATGTGTTCAGACTGGGATGTTGATCAAACCTGGAAGTTTCAAACAGATCTGACAGGTGGAGAGGATTCAGAAGAATTGAAGCTTCATTTTAGTTGGAGCCTGAAAATGAGGTGAGACTGAGGGCTCACAGGAGTTGCAGGTAGGTGCTGCCCCCTAGTGACTCAATGGAGAACAACATGTAATGACATGAACGTTCTCCATTTTTCCAGTTCTTGACTTCATTCATCCTCAAACTTCTTCAAGCTGGAAGAGAGTGAGATCATTTAAAGTAGAGAGTCAATAATCAGCATCTCATCACTCATTTGTTCTCTGGTGGTGACCTCACGACTCAGCAGTGTGACATCACACATTTCGCTGATGTCATCCTCAAGTGTGTCACTCAGTTCATGCAGCCTTCATTGTTTTATTTTATTTTTTCCTTTCACTTTGATCTTCACAAAGACAAAGTGCGCCTGATGGAGGCACCACTGACAGAGTGGAATGTTTCCATGTTGCCATGACAACGTGAGGCCCCTCACCTCCTCTGTTCCTTCTGCCGGTCGGCGTCAGAAGAGCAAGATGGCTGCTTCTCCATCTGGGTGGATGAGCAGCTCCTCCCATCTCAGGCAGACGCTCCCTGGCTGCATGTCAGCAGCTCCTCAAAGCTCCTTCTGGTTTCTTTGCTCTCCTGATGCTGCGCTGGTGGATTTGTCCACCTCTCATTCTCCAGGGTTCTCAGCCTCATGTTCTCTCCCTCCTGTTCCAGCTCCTCCAAGTTTCCAGTGGAAGTTTGGCTTTTGTTTGCTACTTTGTCTTTTCTCCTCTGTTGGTGCTTTGAGTTCCTTTGTTGTTCTTTGTCTTTTCATCATTCAAGCCTCCTTTTGTTGAACGCTCCTCTCCCCCGTCTGTATTTGGGTCCTGTTCTCCTCCACTTTGGCCGAGAAGGCGGCCCAACAAGAGTCACCAGTGATGTCACAGCTCCTGGATGCCCCGCCCCTTCATCTGGTGCAGGTTGTGTGATGTCACTGAATCCCACTCAGACCAAACCAGTCAGAGATCAGTGTGTTTGTGTCAGTGATGTCATCGCTGCTGACATCACAGCCCTCCATCCACACACGCCAGACTGAGGTGGAGGAGGTGATGTTGGGGTTTTCAAGGTCTTCGTCATGAGTGGGAGGGGCTGAGCTGGTGAATGATCAGCTGACCAGGTCTGGGCTCAGTTCAGATGTTGAGCCACTGCTGACTGCCGTTTGCCTGAGGAAGACCCAACGTTCCCCTCAAGAAATGGAGGGCAGTTTTTAGTGCAGCGTTCATTCTGGTTGGAGTTTTCCTTTCCTTTGCCCTGCACCTCTCTGGTGGGGAGGTGCTCCCTGTTGACGAGGACTCAGTGGAGAAGACTGGACCAGGACCTTCACTGGTTCAAGGAGCACCGAGGCAAAGGGAGGCCCAGACCAGCAGCCAGGGTGACCAGTTTGAAAAGCTGCTCCTCTTCCATGCTGACTTGTTGGTGTCTCCTCTTTTATTCCTGAGTGATTTTAATCTCAGCTCTCTGAACCTGAATGGAGCAGAACCAGGAAATCATTGCAGGAAATCATGGAGGAGAAATGAATGAATGAGACTTCCAGTCAAACTGAGACAAACGTCCAGGTTTGGTCATCAAAGATATCTGACATTCATCAGTAGACTGACAAAGATGCTCATTATTATTGCAGCAGATTAAACTAGAGAATAAAGAGGGTCTCACTTTGGAAAAAATATTGCAGGATATTTTTGTTTTATCAGAGAGGCTTTAATGTCTGTCTTTGATGTCTAAACTCTGACTCTGATGTCATTGGTGGTGACTGAATTCTACCCCCTGACACACTGAAGGCTCATATTGGTGAGCAGGTAGGTGCTGCCCCCTAGTGACCCAATGGAGAACGACATGTAATGACATGAAGATTCTACATTTTTCCACTTGTGAGATAAAAATACCTCACAGCAAGAAGGTTCAGGGTTCCAGTCCCGGCTGGAGCACAGGATCTTTCTGTGTGAGTCTGCATGTTCTCCTGTTCCTGTGTGGGTTCTCTCTGGTTCTCCAGCTTCCTCCCACAGTCCAAAGACATCAAGAGGGGACGAGGCTGATTGATACTCTAAATTGACTGTAGGTGTGACTGTGAGAGTGAATGGTTGTCTGTCTCTATGTGTTGGTCCTGTGATGGACTGGTGACCTGTCCAGGGTGAACCCTGCCTCTCACCTGTAGATGCTGGGATAGGCTCCACCCCCATGACCCTTAACAGGAATAAGTGGAAGACAATGGATGGATGGATATTGGAAACGACTGCAATACAGTATATAAATATTCTAGTTCCATACATGGGAACCTGGTTCTCCTGCTCTTTAACATCCTCCAATAGGAATGGACCGTCTATGACAAAGTATCAATAAATCTATCAAGGAGGAAGAAGAATTCTGATCAAAGAACTGAAGTCAATCTGGAGATCAGTTGATCTCTGGAAGGAGGAGG
The DNA here is from genome assembly GCF_037954235.1 of Aulostomus chinensis. NCBI lineage: Eukaryota > Metazoa > Chordata > Actinopteri > Syngnathiformes > Aulostomidae > Aulostomus > Aulostomus chinensis. Next base: position 49,696,419 of record NC_141320.1, on the reverse strand, counting down.
AGGAGGCATCCCGTGCTTTTATCTCTCTGTTCATGTTTCCTGCTGAGTGTGTGTGTGTGTGTGTGTGTGTGTGTGTGTGTGTGTGTCCCAGCTGCAGCAGTCAGTTCAGGTTCCTTCAGTGTGACTGAGGGAGGTTTCTGTCCGATGGTTTCTCCCAGTGTGAACACAGCCTGACTGCTGATGCTGTGCCGACTCTGACAGTGGTTCAGTTTTTCTCAGTGGCTTTGTTGCTGCTCTCAGATCAGAATGAAAGTTCTCTCAACTCTGAGTTCAGCCTCCACAACATGGAGTCACTTGTTTCTCCTTCCTTTGATCAAATAGCGAACGCTTTTGGACGAGGAGGGAGGAAACCACGGCGTTTCACTGCTTTACATTTAGAATCTCACGCCAAGCCGGAGAAGCAGGTCCTGAATCAGTCACGTGGTCACTGCTGGCTGGCGAGGCTTCGGACGTCACCACATACGTCATCAATACGCGCTTCACAAAACGAGACGAAGACGCGGGAGGTTTTCAAACAACAAGGAAAGAAGGAGAAGTCCGGGAACCCCCGGCCTCGGTCTTTGTCTCCTGAAGGCTGAGTGGCGCACGCACACACGCACACGCACACACACACACACACAGCCTGTCTTCAGTATAAAATGGTCTGTCACGTTCTCTCACGTTGGAAGATTTCTCTGACTCCATTGTGAATACAGAGATTCTTCATCTGCCACCTGAGTCTTGATCCACTGATTCCTCTGATCCACCTCTTTCTGCTCCAACAAGGCTGACATGGATCAGGTGGGTCCATGTCATCCAATCAGGAGGTTTCTCCTCTCAGTTAATTTTCTTCATCCCAGTTTAGATTGATTCTCCTCAGCCTGATGAAGGAGCATCTGATCAGGTGTTTGACTGCTTGTTGGTTGTAATTCCATAGATTTTAATCTCAGATGTTATAGAATTAAGAATGCAATGGCAGTCCTGCCAAGTGACATCACTGACATGACAGGATGACCCAGTCATGTGACTGAAGGAGCTGAGAGCTTCTACACATCATTGTTGATGGTGTCTTCCACTGTAGTCAGCAGCCACAACTCCTCTATCAACACCTGTCAGAGACCTGCTGGAGGCACCACTGAGGTTTGAACTGGGATCACTGGATTCAGAGTCCAGAGTGCTCACCATTCCACCATGGAACCATCAAAGATGAAAGGTGTGAGACAAACTATGGCACTAATCATGTATGAGGGACTGCAGTGGTTTTCTGGATCTAATTTCCACAAACAAATGATGATTTAGGGAAAGGTCTGACAAAGTCTGACAAACATACCCTGATTTTTTCACAAACAAATGATGATTTTTAGACAGTGACACAGGGCTCTTATTTTGGAGGGCCATCAGGATGTGAAATATCCCAGACCTCTGAGATCAGAGCGTTCACTTTGATCTCAGGGTCCTGAATTTGGAGGTTCCTTCTTTGGTCTCCAAGTTCTAACTCCCATCTGAGTGAATCCTTTTTTTAATGAGCTCCTCAGACCCTGATGATGTCAGGAAGAAATCCAGACATTCAGTTCTCATCTCAGCTGTTCTGACTGAGACGTCAAGCAGTCAGGAAAAAAGTGTTACGACCCAAAGTGGGACCTTTACAGGAGCTAACAAAGTGTCTTTTTCCTAAACTACTTGAGGAACTGGTTAAACCAGTAAAATATGCATTTCTGTGTGCAGACCAGTGGGGAGCCTGGGTGAGTGGAAGGATGTTTACCACCAACACAGAACCCAGACTTTAGTCATGTGATGAGATGGAGACTCTGATGATGAAGTTAATGGACAAAATGTGAATTGAAGGATGAACACAAACGGGTTTTTGAACCAAACACATTTCTTCAGCAGACTTTGATCCAACATTGAAGTTAGAGTTTGGTGGCTGCTCCATGTTGGAGGAAACCAGGCGATGTTGGACCGTCACAGGGAAGCTCCTTTGCCTCCTCTGCTGCCAGTTCAACCACTCACTCCCATCAGTGGAGAGCAGCTTCAACTGGGTTTGGAATGTACCACTGTGGATGCATAGGAATGTGGAGAAAATGTCCTTTGTCAGAAGTGGGATTCAAATCCACGCCTCCAGGAGAGACTGCGACCTGAACGCAGCGCCTTAGACCGCTCGGCCATCCTGACAGAAACTTAGTTGCAGACTGAATTAATTCACTGACAAAGTAGAATTTTTTTCCACAGGAGCTACTGGCTCCTTAGTTGTTGCATTTATTGTTAACATTAAACACACAGTCTGAGTTCATGGCAGTAAGAAATGAACCAGAACATTAGAACCACGTAACATCTCTTGATCAGTTTGTTACATGGGACACATTCCAGACAGGAAGGTCCTTCTGAGACTTGAACTGGGATCCCTGGACCCAGAGTCCAGAGTGCTCACCATTCCACCATGGAACCAAACACAAGGAGGAGGTTCCTCTAAATACCACTTGACATCACCTGCAATCAACCTGTTGCTATTCAGAGGTTCATCTTGCTCTTGTTCCAGACTACATTGGCAAAAGGAACAAGAACCACAAGGAAATCATGGAACTCCAGATTGATTCAGGACTTTCTAACTCCATCGTATGACCTGGGAGCAAAGACTGGCCAGGCCTTCCTTAATTTATCAGTTAATTACTGCTTCAACAAACATGCCACTTAATTAAGTTACCAGAATTTCTCTCATTGAAAAACCCACCAGCCTGATTTCTTGACATGACATGAAAAATTCTCCAAGAACCCACAGTTGGGTGGAAAGATACCAGGTTAACCAGGAGGAGTCCTGTTCCTGAACCATGGATGGAACAAAGTCCACTGGAAAACTCAGCAGTTCCTGAGTGCCAGATCCATCCGGGAGCTTGGGTCTCCCCTTGACTGTGGTGATCCATGAGATCAAGGAGGACAGAGGAAAGAAGGATCCTGTTGGAGATCTCCTCCCTTCTTCCTCCACTTCACTACTACTTGGATGTCAGGAATATGAGGTACTTTACTCAAATGAGGTATTAGGAGTTTCCTGTTTGACAAGAAGGAAGTCAGAGGTTCATACCTCACTTGTTGGTGGCGCCCTCAACCTGCTGAGAGCATCACTTAGTTCTCTACAGAGAAACATGGCAGCTCTGCTGAAGGCTGCAGGAAACCTGCTGGAACTGAGACTTGGACTCAGGTCACTGGATTCAAAGTCCAGGGTGCCAACAGGTCCACCAGGGCATCTGTGCTTTACTTACCGTGTAAAAAGGACCACAGCGGTCGTCTGGTTTTAATTTAACAAACAAATACGCTTGAAAACTTTGAGACAGAGACACAGGGCTCTTATTTGAAGGGCCATGGGATGGGAAATATCCCAGATCTCTGAGATCAGAGCGTTCACTTTGATCTCAGGGTCCTGACTTTGGGGGTTCTTCCTTTGGTCTTCAAATACTTGTGGTTTTTATTGGCATAACTTTCAACTTGCATGCAAAAAGAGAATCACAGTCAATGTAAACCCAGCAGACAGTGTTTATTTCTAATAAATCAGACAATCGCACAAATGAGAATGAAAGGAAAAAACAATGAAAGGTTTTAAAATCCTTCTCCACTCTAAAGCTTTTTAAAGTTCATTTGAAGGTTCAAAGGTGGAGGTGAGGAGGTCACCCTGATCCTCCCTGTCGTCACTGCCAGGATTCTTTCTTCTGGTGCTGTGGTTCTTCTGATGAAGGGGGCGTGATGTTTGCTGTCTCAGGCTCCACCAAATGTCCTCTTTAGGATGCCACAATGTGGCCTCTTCACTGCTCCATCTTCCCTGCATCGGAGACACCAGGGTTCCTCCTGGTGCCGACCCCATCGTCCTTCTACCCAATGGTGCGGCCATGGATCCTCAGAGGAGGCTGGGATCCTTCTTCTCATCGGAACCACAGTTTTTCCTGGAGGGAACAACAGGAGCTTTGTTGTAATGTTTTGCTCTGTGTTTCCTGCACAGAGCGTCAGGATCTGTGACGCCATCTTGTGGTAGGGGGTCATCATCTTATTGTGTGGTAGTGGATTCATTGATCTGCTGTTTCAACACATTCAAGTTCATTATCCTACAAGTCAAAGTACATTTGGTGTGGAGTTTTAGTTTCTGGCCTCAATCATAACGTGTGCCTTTCTTCTTCATGAACATTTCTCAGCTTTGTAAGTTTATTCTAGTTTTTCTTCCTCACTTTTCTATTCCATTGTTGATGAAGATTCTACTGCAGGTTGGAGTTCCCTGTTGACTGAAGCAGAAACAGGAACAACAAGCTGGAGGCTGTCAGAGCTCCAAGTTGGGGGCTGATATTAAAGCAGGAGATGAACACATCCAGGTTAGCATCCCTCTCAGAAGCTGCTACTTTAGCTCTTCAGAATACAGCAGCCTAGCATAGCTTCATCTGGCCAGTTAGTGGCCCACTTTGATGTCTGGGATATCAGGTTCAAGGTTCTTCACAGCTCTGAATGAAGGCTTTCTAAAGTGTTAACCAGTACTCCAGTTGTAAAAAACAATCAGGGGGGATGGTAGATTTTGATGTTTAGGAACAGATCATTTGTGCTGATGACAGCGCATCAGGTGAGAGACCAACAGTGTACCCTTACTCCTCTAAAACAACATGCATGCTATGGATATTACCTGTCTGCTACTCCTGTCATTGATCTTGACCAAGCCCCCAGGCTGACACTGCTACCACTGCTCCTACATAGTTAGAGTCAAATGCAGAGGACATTTTCCCACCGGGTGCAAGTGCAACTTCATACTCATGCTACCTATAAATCTGGGAATTCATCTATATTTTGAAACAAAACATTCTCAAGTCAAGTCCATTTTAATTAAAGTGCAAGAGCAAAAGAATGAAACAAATGTACTGTGGCAGGATGGCGCTACACTCCCCACCGTGAGGGGCAGTGTGGCAGACGATAGTGAGTGGTCACCTAGCAGTAGACCTGGTCCGACCCTTCTCCGTCCTTTCCACTTCCTCTCCCTCCTTCACGGAGCCGACAGCCGTGCGTGGTGGCGTCTCGCTGGTCAGCAGATCGGTTACAAACAAAGGTATGCATGCTTGCTCTGCTCGATTTATTCAGTGTCCTGGGCCCCATGTTTACTCTGGTTTTGCTCCGTCCAGCGGTGTGGTGTTACCAGGAGCTGGGCTGTCTCCCTTGGGCCGGTGTGTGCGTGGTGCGCTTTCTGTGGGTAAGACGCGTAGTTGTCTGCCTTTCATATCAAGCTGCCGATGGTCTGTGGTGTTCTGATTATCCTCTCCCGGCCATCGTTTGTGTAGTCTGGGCTGCGGGCTTCCTCCTCCTGCCTCGTCTGACGCCACGATTCTGCTCTCCGGTAGGAAATGTTTATTCTTAGCTTTTGTTATTCTGTAATGCCCTTCATCCACATTTTAATTAGGTTAACTTGTTTATTTTGCAGTGCGCAGCCGTCAATTGCTGCTGTGAGCCTCGCTGCTGTTTTGGTTCTTCTTCTTCTTCTCTTCTCCTCGTCTTCAGTCTGGATTCTTGCTGATTCGGCTCATAACGGCTCTGATCCCAGTAACGGCGGTTAAAGCCGTGCACTACGGCCTTTATAAGAGCCTCAACGTGGGCCAAGAGAGGGCATCCCGACCCTCATCGGCGCTGAGCCATCCCCCTTGGAGCCTGGTTTTTATAAGAGGGGCAGACATTTCCTTAATTACTTGAGTTTATTCCTTTTCTATTTGTTATTTCTTTCTTTGAATTATTACTGTTAGTTTTTGTGGGTTACATTTGATTTATTGTTTAGAACCCTTATTATTATTATTATTATTATTATTATTATTATTATTATTATTATTATTATTATTATTATTGCCTTCTGCTCCCCATTTTGATCATTTGGATTTAAAACAGTTTCTGTTGGGGTATTTGTGGTAGTGATATTTAGTTCGTGTGTGAGGGTTGCCTTGATTTCATGTTTTTGATGGTGTTCTTTTCTTTTCTTTGACAGGTGTTGAGGGCCCAGAGCGGCAGCGGTACCCCTGGTGGTGGTTCCTTATTCATGATTATTTTTTGGTTTGCTGTGTCACGGGCGCAGTGTAGTTTTTTTGGATCCCTCCCCTTTTCGTTACCGCTGTCGTGGTAAGCCCCAGCCCTGTCCCCTTTTCCTTTCGGTAATTCCTCTTGCACTCCTTATTTTATCCATTGGTATTCATTTAGTCTGTTGCTCATTTTAAACTATTTTTCTAATAAAAGTATTTTTATAATTGGAAATCACGGTCCTGTCCTGTTGTGTCTCTCGACCTGTGTGCCTTTGTTCAAAAGGAAGCCTGGTCATTTTGAAATTTTGTTTATATCCTGGGGTGAAAGCCCCCAGGTGGCGTTGTTGGCAACTGTTCCCCACCGCTCGCCTTGCCACACTACGAAACACAAAATAATGCGACAGTGATGTTGTAAGAATTGCTAATGAACACAAACTAATGCTACAGTAATGTAGTAAGAGTTGCTAATGAACTCAAAGTGATGCTGACAGTCATGTAGTAAGAGTTGCTACGATCCTCAAAATAATGCGACAGTGATGTCAGAAGAATTGCGAAAGATCTCAAAATGATGCGACAGTGATTTAGTAAGAATTGCTAATGATCTCAAAATGATGCGACAGTGATGTCGTAAGAATTGCTAATGAACTCAAAATGATGCTAACAGTAATGGAGTGAAAGTTTCGAACAACCTCAAAGTGATGCTGACAGTCAAATAAGAGTTGATACGAACCTAAAAATAATGTAACAGTAATGAAGTAAAAGTTGGTACGAAACGACAAATAATGCGACAGTGATGTCAGAGGAATTGCTAATGAACTCAAAATGATGCTAACAGTAATGGAGTGAACGTTTCGAATAACCTCAAAGTGATGCTGACAGTCATGTACTAAGAGTTGCTAGGAACCTCAAAATAATGCGACAGTAATGTAGTAAAAGTTGCTACGAACCTCAAAATATTGCTACAGTGATGTCATAAGAATTGCTAATGAACTCAAAACGATGCAAACAGTAATGTAGTGATAGTTGCTAATCAACTCAGTGATGCTTACAGTAATGTAGTAAGTGTTTCGAACAACCTAAAAGTGATGCTGACAGTCATGTACTAAGAGTTGCTACGAACCTCAAAATAATTCGACAGTAATGTAGTAAAAGTTGCTACGAACATCAAAATAATGCAACAGTGATGTCAGAAGAATTTAAGATCTCAAAATGATGCGACAGTGATTTCGTAAGAATTGCTAATGAACTCAAAATGATGCTAACAGTAATGGAGTGAACATTTCGAATAACCTCAAAGTGATGCTGACAGTCATGTAGTAAGTGTTGCTACGAACCTCAAAATAATGCGACAGTGATGTCAGAAGAATTGCTAATGATCTCAAAATGATGCGACAGTGATTTAGTAAGAATTGCTAATGAACTCAAAATGATGCTAACTGTAATGGAGTGAACGTTTCGAATAACCTCAAAGTGATGCTGACAGTCATGCAGTAAGAGTTTCTACGAACCTCAAAATAATGCGACAGTGATGTCGGAAGAATTGCTAATTAACTCAAAATGATGCTAAAAGTAATGTAGTGATAGTTGCTAATCAACTCAGTGATGCTTACAGTAATGTACTAAGTGTTTCGAACAACCTCAAAATGATGCTGACAGTCATGCAGTAAGAGTTGCTACGAACCTCAAAATAATGCGACAGTGACGTCGTAAGAATTGCTAATGATCTCAAGATGATGCTAACAGTAATGTAGTGATAGTTGCTATTAAACTCAGTGATGCTTACAGTAATGTAGTAAGAGTTTCTAACAACCTCAAAGTGATGCTGACAGTCATGTAGTAAGAGTTGCTACGAACCTCATAAAAATGCGACAGTGATGTCAGAAGAATTGCTAATGATCTCAAAATGATGCTACAGTGATGAAGTAAGAAGTGCTAATGAAACTCAAATTGATGCTTACAGTAATGGAGTGAAAGTTTCGAATAACCTCAAAGTGATGCTGACAGTCATGTAGTAAGAGTTGCTACGAACCTCAAAATAATGCGACAGTGATGTCAGAAGAATTGCTGAAGATCTCAAAATGATGCTAACAGTAATAAAGTGAACGTTTCGAATAACCTCAAAGTGATGCTGACAGTCATGTAGTAAGAGTTTCTATGAACCTCAAAAAAATGCGACAGTGATGTCAGAAGAATTGCTAATGATCTCAAAATGATGCTAAAAGTAATGTAGTGATAGTTGCTAATCAACTCAGTGATGCTGACAGTAATGTACTAAGTGTTTCGAACAACCTCAAAATGATGCTGACAGTCATGCAGTAAGAGTTGCTACGAACCTCAAAATAATGCGACAGTGATGTAGTAAGAATTGCGAATGAACTCAAAATGATGCTAACAGTAATGGAGTGAAAGTTTCGAATAACCTCAAAGTGATGCTGACAGTCATGTAGTAAGTGTTGCAACGAACCTTAAAATAATGCGACAGTAATGTAGTAAAAGTTGCTACGAACCTCAAAATATTGCGACAGTGATGTCGGAAGAATTGCTAATGATCTCAAAATGATGCTACAGTGATTAAGTAAGAAGTGCTAATGAACTCAAATTGATGCTAACATTAATGGAGTGAAAGTTTCGAATAATCTCAAAGTGATGCTGACAGTCATGTAGTAAGAGTTGCTACGAACATCAAAATAATGCGACAGTAATGTAGTAAAAGATGCTACGAACCTCAAGATATTGCGACAGTGATGTCGGAAGAATTGCTAATGAACTCAAAATGATGCCACAGTAATGTAGTGATAGTTGCTAATGAACTCAAAATGATGCTAACAGTAATGGAGTGAAAGTTTCGAATAACCTCAAAGTGATGCTGACAGTCATGTAGTAAGAGTTAATACGAACCTCAAAATATTGCGACAGTGATGTCAGAAGAATTGCAAATGATCTCAAAATGATGCGACAGTGACGTCGTAAGAATTGCTAATGAACTCAAGATGATGCTAACAGTAATGTAGTGATAGTTGCTATTAAACTCAGTGATGCTTACAGTAATGTAGTAAGAGTTTCTAACAACTTCAAAGTGATGCTGACTGTCATGTAGTAAGAGTTGCTAATGAACTCAATTTAATGCTTCAGTGATGTCGTAAGAATTGCTAATGAACTCAAAATGATGCTAACAGTAATGGAGTGAAAGTTTCGAATAACCTCAAAGTGATGCTGACAGTCATGTAGTAAGAGTTGCTACGAACATCAAAATAATGCGACAGTAATGTAGTAAAAGTTGCTCCGAACCTCAAGATATTGCGACAGTGATGTCGGAAGAATTGCCAATGAACTCAAAATTATGCTAACAGTAATGAAGTGATAGTTGCTAATGAACTCAAAATGCTGCTAACAGTAATGGAGTGAAAGTTTCGAATAACCTCAAAGTGATGCTGACGGTCATGTAGTAAGAGTTGCTACGAACCTCAAAATAATGCGACAGTAATGTAGAAAAAGTTGCTACGAACCTCAAAATATTGCGACAGTGATGTCAGATGAATTGCTAAAGATCTCAAAATGATGCGACAGTGATATCGTAAGAATTTCTAATAAACTCAAAATTATGCTAACAGCAATGGAGTGAACGTTTCGAACAACCTCAAAGTGATGCTGACAGTAATGTAGTAAGAGTTGCTACGAACCTCAAAATATTGCGACAGTGATGTCGGAAGAATGGCTAATGATCTCAAAATGATGCGACAGTGATGTCGGAAGAATTGCTAATGATCTCAAAATGATGCGACAGTGATTTAGTAAGAATTGCTAATAAACTCAAAATGGTGCTAACAGTAATGGAGTGAACGTTTCAAACAACCTCAAAGTGATGCTGACACTAATGTAGGAAGAGTTGCTACGAACCTCAAAATAATGCGACAGTGATGTCAGAAGAATTGCTAAAGATCTCAAAATGATGCTACAGTGATGGAGTGAAAGTTTTGAATAACCTCAAAGTGATGCTGACAGTCATGCAGTAAGTGTTGCTACGAACCTCCGAATAATGCGACAGTGATGTCGGAAGAATTGCTAATAAACTCTAAATGATGCTGACGGTATTGGAGGAAGAGTTGAAACTAACCTCAAAATGATGCTAAAGTTATGTCGTAAGAATTGCTATTAAACTCAAAATGATGCTCACAGCAATGTAGTGATAGTTGTTAATAAACCTCAAAATATTGCGACAGTGATGTCGGAAGAATTGCTAATGATCTCAAAATGATGCTACAGTGATTAAGTAAGAAGTGCTAATGAACTCAAATTGATGCTAACATTAATGGAGTGAAAGTTTCGAATAATCTCAAAGTGATGCTGACAGTCATGTAGTAAGAGTTGCTACGAACATCAAAATAATGCGACAGTAATGTAGTAAAAGATGCTACGAACCTCAAGATATTGCGACAGTGATGTCGGAAGAATTGCTAATGAACTCAAAATGATGCCACAGTAATGTAGTGATAGTTGCTAATGAACTCAAAATGATGCTAACAGTAATGGAGTGAAAGTTTCGAATAACCTCAAAGTGATGCTGACAGTCATGTAGTAAGAGTTAATACGAACCTCAAAATATTGCGACAGTGATGTCAGAAGAATTGCAAATGATCTCAAAATGATGCGACAGTGACGTCGTAAGAATTGCTAATGAACTCAAGATGATGCTAACAGTAATGTAGTGATAGTTGCTATTAAACTCAGTGATGCTTACAGTAATGTAGTAAGAGTTTCTAACAACTTCAAAGTGATGCTGACTGTCATGTAGTAAGAGTTGCTAATGAACTCAATTTAATGCTTCAGTGATGTCGTAAGAATTGCTAATGAACTCAAAATGATGCTAACAGTAATGGAGTGAAAGTTTCGAATAACCTCAAAGTGATGCTGACAGTCATGTAGTAAGAGTTGCTACGAACATCAAAATAATGCGACAGTAATGTAGTAAAAGTTGCTCCGAACCTCAAGATATTGCGACAGTGATGTCGGAAGAATTGCCAATGAACTCAAAATTATGCTAACAGTAATGAAGTGATAGTTGCTAATGAACTCAAAATGATGCTAACAGTAATGGAGTGAAAGTTTTGAACAACCTCAAAGTGATGCTGACAATCATGTGGTCAGAGTTTCAAGTAACCTAAAAATGATGCTGAAAGTAATGTAGTAAGAGTTGCTACGAACCTCAAAATAATGCTACAGTGATGTCGTAAGAATTGTTAATGAACTCAAAATGATGGTAACAGTAATGGAGTGATAGTTGCTCATAAACTAAAAGTGATGCTTACAGTAATGTAGTAAGAGTTGCTACGAACCTTAAAATAATGCAACAATAATGTAGTAAGAGTTGCTACGAACCTCAAAATAATGTGACAGTGATGTCAGAAGAATTGCTAATGATCTCAAAATGATTCGACAGTGATTTTGTAAGAATCGCTAATGATCTCAAAATGATGCTAACAGTAATGGAGTGAAAGTTTCGAATAATCTCAAAGTGATGCTGACAGTCATGTAGTAAGATTTGCAACGAACCTCAAAATAATGTGACAGTAATGTAGTAAAAGTTGCTACGAACCTTTAAATATTGCGACAGTGATGTCGGAAGAATTGCTAATGAAATAAAGATGATGCTAACAGTAATGGAGTGAAACTTTCGAATAACCTCAAAGTGATGCTGACAGTCATGTAGAAAGTGTTGCTACGAACCTCAAAATAATGCGACAGTAATGTAGTAAAAGTTGCTACGAACCTCAAAATATTGCGACAGTGATGTCGGAAGAACTGCTTATGATCTCAAAATGATGCGACAGTGATGTAGTAAGAATTGCTAATGAACTCAAAATGATGCTAACAGTAATGGGGTGAAACTTTCAAATAACCTCAAAGTGATGCTGACAGTCATGTAGTAAGTGTTGCTACGAACCTCAAAATAATGCGACAGTAATGTAGTAAAAGTTGCTACAAACCTCAAAATACTGCGACAGTGATGTCGGAAGAATTGCGAATGAACTCAAGATGATGCTCACAGTAATGTACTGATAGTTGCTAATCAACTCAGTGATGCTTACAGTAATGTAGTAAGACTTTCGAACAACCTCAAAGTGATGCTGACAGTAATGTAGTAAGAGTTGCTACGAACCTTAAAATAATGCAACAATAATGTAGTAAGAGTTCCTGCGAACCTTTAAATATTGCGACAGTGATGTCGGAAGAATTGCTCATGAACTCAAGATGATGCTAACAGTAATGGAGTGAAACTTTCGAATAACCTAAAAAGTGATGCTGACAGTCATGTAGTAAGTGTTGCTACGAACCTCAAAATAATGCGACAGTAATGTAGTAAAAGTTGCTACGAACCTCAAAATATTGCGAAAGTGATGTCGAAAGAATTGCTAAAGAACTCAAAATGATGCTAACAGTAATGGAGTGAAACTTTCGAATAACCTCAAAGTGATGCTGACAGTCATGTAGTAAGTGTTGCTACGAACCTCAAAATAATGCGACAGTAATGTAGTAAAAGTTGCTTCGAACCTCAAAACATTTCGACAGTGATGTCGGAAGAATTGCTAATGAACACAAAATGATGCTAACAGTAATGTAGTGATAGTTGTTAATCAACTCAGTGATGCTTACAGTAATGTTTAAGTGTTTCGAACAACCTCAAAGTGATGCTGACAGTCATGTAGCAAGAGTTGCTACGAACCTCAAAATAATGCGACAGTGATGTCGGAAGAATTGCTAATGATCTCAAAATGATGCTAACAGTAATGGAGTGAATGTTTTGAATAACCTCAAAGTGATGCTGACAGTCATGTACTATGAGTTGCTACGAAACTCAATATAATGCGACAGTAATGTAGTAAAAGTTGCTACAAACCTCAAAATATTGCGACAGTGATGTCGGAAGAATTGCTAATGAACTAAAGATGATGCTAACAGTAATGGAGTGAAACTTTCGAATAACCTCAAAGTGATGCTGACAGTCATGTAGTAAGAGTTGCTACGAACCTCAAAATAATGCGACAGTAATGTAGTAAATTTTGCTACGAACCTCAAAATATTGCGACAGTGATGTCGGAAGAATTGCTCATGAACTCAAGATGATGCTGACAGTAATGTAGTGATAGTTGCTAATTAACTCAGTGATGCTTACAGTAATGTAGTAAGAGTTTCGAACAACCTCAAAGTGATGCTGACAGTCATGTAGTAACAGTTGCTTCTAACCTCAAAATGATGCTAACAGTAATGTAGTGATAGTTGCTAAGAAACTCAGTGATGCTTACAGTAATGTAGTAAGAGTTTCCAACAACCTCAAAGTGATGCTGACAGTCATTTAGTAAGAATTGCTAATGAACTCAATTTAATGCTACAGTGATGTCGTGAGAATTGCTCAACAACTCAAAATGATGCTAACAGTAATGTAGTGATAGTTGCTAATAAACTCAAAGTGATGCTGACAGTAATGTAGTCAGAGTTGCTACGAACCTTAAAATAATGCAACAATAATGTAGTAAGAGTTGCTACGAACCTCAATATAATGCGACAGTAATGTAGTACAAGTTGCTATGAACCTCAAAATAATGCGACAGTGATGTCGGAAGAATTGCTAATGAACTCAAAATGATGCTAACAGTAATGTACTGATAGTTGCTAATCAACTCAGTGATGCTTACAGTAATGTACTAAGTGTTTCGAACAACCTCAAAGTGATGTTGACAGTCATGCAGTAAGAGTTGCTACGAACCTCAATATAATGCGACAGTGATGTCAGAAGAATTGCTCAAGATCTGAAAATGATGCGACAGTGATTTCGTAAGAATTGCTAAGGAACTAAAAATGATGCTAACAGTAATGGAGTGAATGTTTCGAATAACCTCAAAGTGATGCTGACAGTCATGTAGTAAGAGTTTCTACGAACCTCAATATAATGCGACAGTGATGTCAGAAGAATTGCTAAAGATCTGAAAATGATGCGACAGTGATGTAGTAAGAATTGCTAATGAACTCAAAATGATGCTAACAGTAATGGAGTGAATGTTTCGAATAACCTCAAAGTGATGCTGACAGTCATGTAGTAAGAGTTTCTACGAACCTCAAAATAATGCGACAGCGATGTCGGAAGAATTGCTAATGATCTCAAAATGATGCGACAGTGATGTAGTAAGAATTGCTAATGAACTCAAAATGATGCAAACAGTAATGGAGTGAAAGTTTTGAATAACCTCAAAGTGATGCTGACAGTAATGTAGTAAGAGTTGCTACTAACCTCAAAATAATGCAACAATAATGTAGTAAGAGTTGCTACGAACCTCAAAATATTGCGAAAGTGATGTCGAAAGAATTGCGAAAGAACTCAAAATGATGCTAACAGTAATGGAGTGAAACTTTCGAATAACCTCAAAGTGATGCTGACAGTCATGTAGTAAGTGTTGCTACGAACCTCAAAATAATGCGACAGTAATGTAGTAAAAGTTGCTTCGAACCTCAAAACATTTCGACAGTGATGTCGGAAGAATTGCTAATGAACACAAAATGATGCTAACAGTAATGTAGTGATAGTTGCTAATCAACTCAGTGATGCTTGCAGTAATGTAGTAAGTGTTTCGAACAACCTCAAAGTGATGCTGACAGTCATGTAGCAAGAGTTGCTACGAACCTCAAAATAATGCGACAGTGATGTCGGAAGAATTGCTAATGATCTCAAAATGATGCGATAGTGATGTAATCAGAATTGCTAATGAATTCAAAATGATGCTAACAGTAATGGAGTGAATGTTTTGAATAACCTCAAAGTGATGCTGACAGTCATGTACTATGAGTTGCTACGAAACTCAATATAATGCGACAGTAATGTAGTAAAAGTTGCTACAAACCTCAAAATATTGCGACAGTGATGTCGGAAGAATTGCTAATGAACTCAAAATGATGCTAACAGTAATGGAGTGAAACTTTCGAATAACCTCAAAGTGATGCTGACAGTCATGTAGTAAGAGTTGCTACGAACCTCAAAATAATGCGACAGTAATGTAGTAAATTTTGCTACGAACCTCAAAATATTGCGACAGTGATGTCGGAAGAATTGCTCATGAACTCAAGATGATGCTAACAGTAATGTAGTGATAGTTGCTAAGAAACTCAGTGATGCTTACAGTAATGTAGTAAGAGTTTCCAACAACCTCAAAGTGATGCTGACAGTCATTTAGTAAGAATTGCTAATGAACTCAATTTAATGCTACAGTGATGTCGTGAGAATTGCTCAACAACTCAAAATGATGCAAACAGTAATGTAGTGATAGTTGCTCATAAACTCAAAGTGATGCTGACAGTAATGTAGTCAGAGTTGCTACGAACCTTAAAATAATGCAACAATAATGTAGTAAGAGTTGCTACGAACCTCAATATAATGCGACAGTAATGTAGTACAAGTTGCTACGAACCTCAAAATAATGCGACAGTGATGTCGGAAGAATTGCTAATGAACTCAAAATGATGCTAACAGTAATGTAGTGATAGTTGCTAATCAACTCAGTGATGCTTACAGTAATGTACTAAGTGTTTCGAACAACCTCAAAGGGATGCTGACAGTCATGTACTAAGAGTTGCTACGAACCTCAATATAATGCGACAGTGATGTCAGAAGAATTGCTCAAGATCTGAAAATGATGCGACAGTGATTTCGTAAGAATTGCTAAGGAACTAAAAATGATGCTAACAGTAATGGAGTGAATGTTTCGAATAACCTCAAAGTGATGCTGACAGTCATGTAGTAAGAGTTGCTACGAACCTCAATATAATGCGACAGTGATGTCAGAAGAATTGCTAAAGATCTGAAAATGATGCGACAGTGATGTAGTAAGAATTGCTAATGAACTCAAAATGATGCTAACAGTAATGGAGTGAATGTTTCGAATAACCTCAAAGTGATGCTGACAGTCATGTAGTAAGAGTTTCTACGAACCTCAAAATAATGCGACAGCGATGTCGGAAGAATTGCTAATGATCTCAAAATGATGCGACAGTGATGTAGTAAGAATTGCTAATGAACTCAAAATGATGCAAACAGTAATGGAGTGAAAGTTTAGAATAACCTCAAAGTGATGCTGACAGTAATGTAGTAAGAGTTGCTACTAACCTCAAAATAATGCAACAATAATGTAGTAAGAGTTGCTACGAACCTCAAAATATTGCGAAAGTGATGTCGAAAGAATTGCTAAAGAACTCAAAATGATGCTAACAGTAATGGAGTGAAACTTTCGAATAACCTCAAAGTGATGCTGACAGTCATGTAGTAAGTGTTGCTACGAACCTCAAAATAATGCGACAGTAATGTAGTAAAAGTTGCTTCGAACCTCAAAACATTTCGACAGTGATGTCGGAAGAATTGCTAATGAACACAAAATGATGCTAACAGTAATGTAGTGATAGTTGCTAATCAACTCAGTGATGCTTGCAGTAATGTAGTAAGTGTTTCGAACAACCTCAAAGTGATGCTGACAGTCATGTAGCAAGAGTTGCTACGAACCTCAAAATAATGCGACAGTGATGTCGGAAGAATTGCTAATGATCTCAAAATGATGCGATAGTGATGTAATCAGAATTGCTAATGAATTCAAAATGATGCTAACAGTAATGGAGTGAATGTTTTGAATAACCTCAAAGTGATGCTGACAGTCATGTACTATGAGTTGCTACGAAACTCAATATAATGCGACAGTAATGTAGTAAAAGTTGCTACAAACCTCAAAATATTGCGACAGTGATGTCGGAAGAATTGCTAATGAACTAAAGATGATGCTAACAGTAATGGAGTGAAACTTTCGAATAACCTCAAAGTGATGCTGACAGTCATGTAGTAAGAGTTGCTACGAACCTCAAAATAATGCGACAGTAATGTAGTAAATTTTGCTACGAACCTCAAAATATTGCGACAGTGATGTCGGAAGAATTGCTCATGAACTCAAGATGATGCTAACAGTAATGTAGTGATAGTTGCTAAGAAACTCAGTGATGCTTACAGTAATGTAGTAAGAGTTTCCAACAACCTCAAAGTGATGCTGACAGTCATTTAGTAAGAATTGCTAATGAACTCAATTTAATGCTACAGTGATGTCGTGAGAATTGCTCAACAACTCAAAATGATGCAAACAGTAATGTAGTGATAGTTGCTAATAAACTCAAAGTGATGCTGACAGTAATGTAGTCAGAGTTGCTACGAACCTTAAAATAATGCAACAATAATGTAGTAAGAGTTGCTACGAACCTCAATATAATGCGACAGTAATGTAGTACAAGTTGCTACGAACCTCAAAATAATGCGACAGTGATGTCGGAAGAATTGCTAATGAACTCAAAATGATGCTAACAGTAATGTAGTGATAGTTGCTAATCAACTCAGTGATGCTTACAGTAATGTACTAAGTGTTTCGAACAACCTCAAAGGGATGTTGACAGTCATGCAGTAAGAGTTGCTACGAACCTCAATATAATGCGACAGTGATGTCAGAAGAATTGCTCAAGATCTGAAAATGATGCGACAGTGATTTCGTAAGAATTGCTAAGGAACTAAAAATGATGCTAACAGTAATGGAGTGAATGTTTCGAATAACCTCAAAGTGATGCTGACAGTCATGTAGTAAGAGTTTCTACGAACCTCAATATAATGCGACAGTGATGTCAGAAGAATTGCTAAAGATCTGAAAATGATGCGACAGTGATGTAGTAAGAATTGCTAATGAACTCAAAATGATGCTAACAGTAATGGAGTGAATGTTTCGAATAACCTCAAAGTGATGCTGACAGTCATGTAGTAAGAGTTTCTACGAACCTCAAAATAATGTGACAGCGATGTCGGAAGAATTGCTAATGATCTCAAAATGATGCGACAGTGATGTAGTAAGAATTGCTAATGAACTCAAAATGATGCAAACAGTAATGGAGTGAAAGTTTTGAATAACCTCAAAGTGATGCTGACAGTAATGTAGTAAGAGTTGCTACTAACCTCAAAATAATGCAACAATAATGTAGTAAGAGTTGCTACGAACCTCCGAATAATGCGACAGTGATGTCGGAAGAATTGCTAATAAACTCTAAATGATGCTGACGGTATTGGAGGAAGAGTTGAAACTAACCTCAAAATGATGCTAAAGTTATGTCGTAAGAATTGCTATTAAACTCAAAATGATGCTCATAGCAATGTGGAGATAGTTGCTAATAAACTCAGTGATGCTTACAGTAATGTAGTAAGTGTTTCGAACAACCTCAAAGTGATGCTGACAGTCATGTAGTAACAGTTGCTATGAACATCCAAATAATGCAACAGTGATGTTGGAAGAATTGCTAATGATCTTAAAATGATGCAACAGTGACGTAGTAAGCATTGTAATGAACTCAAAATGATGCTGACGTAATGGAGGAAGAGTTGAAAATAACCTAAAAATGCTGCTACAGTGATGTCGTAAGAATTGGTATGAAACTCAAAATGATGGTAACAGTAATGTAGTGATAGTTGCTAATAAACTCAGTGATGCTTACAGTAATGGAGTGAAAGTTTTGAACAACCTCAAAGTGATGCTGACAATTATGTGGTCAGAGTTTCGAGTAACCTAAAAATGATGCTGAAAGTAATGTAGTAAGAGTTGCTACGAACCTCAAAATAATGCTACAGTGATGTCGTAAGAATTGTTAATGAACTCAAAATAATGGTAACAGTAATGGAGTGAAAGTTGCTAATAAACTCAAAGTGATGCTGAAAGTAATGTAGTAAGTGTTTCGAACAACCTCAAAGTGATGCTGACAGTCATGTACTAAGAGTTGCTACGAACCTCAAAATATTGCGACAGTGATGTCGGAGAAATTGCGAATGAACTCAAAATGATGCTAACAGTAATGTAGTGATAGTTGCTCATAAACTCAAAGTGATGCTGACAGTAATGTAGTAAGAGTTGCTACGAACCTCAAAATAATGTGACAGTGATGTCAGAAGAATTGCTAATGATCTCAAAATGATTCGACAGTGATTTAGTAAGAAACGCTAATGATCTCAAAATGATGCTAACAGTAATGGAGTGAAAGTTTCGAATAACCTCAAAGTGATGCTGACAGTCATGTAGTAAGAGTTGCTACGAACCTCAAAAAAATGCGACAGTAATGTAGTGAAAGTTGCTACGAACCTCAAAATATTGCGAAAGTGATGTCGTGAGAATTGCTCATGAACTCAAAATGATGCTAACAGTAATGGAGTGAAACTTTCGAATAACCTCAAAGTGATGTTGACAGTCATGCAGTAAGAGTTGCTACGAACCTCAAAATAATGCGACAGTAATGTAGTAAAAGTTGCTACCAACCTCAAAATATTGCGACAGTGATGTCGGAAGAATTGCTCATGAACTCAAAATGATGCTAACAGTAATGTAGTGATAGTTGCTAATCAAGTCAGTGATGCTGACAGTAATGTAGTAAGAGTTTCGAACAACCTCAAAGTGATGCTGACAGTCATTTAGTAAGAGTTGCTAATGAACTCAATTTAATGCTACAGTGATGTCGTGAGAATTGCTCATGAACTAAAAATGATGCTAACAGTAATGTAGTGATAGTTGCTAATAAACTCAAAGTGATGCTGACAGAAAAGTAGTAAGAGTTGCTACGAACCTTAAAATAATGCAACAATAATGTAGTAAGAGTTGCTACGAACCTCAAAATAATGTGACAGTGATGTCAGAAGAATTGCTAATGATCTCAAAATGATGTGACAGTGATGTAGTAAGAATTGCTAATGAACTCAAAATGATGCTAACAGTAATGTGGTGATAGTTGCTAATCAACTCAGTGATGCTTACAGTAATGTAGTAAGTGTTTCGAATAACCTCAAAGTGATGCTGACAGTCATGTACTAAGAGTTGCTACGAACCTCAAAATAATGCGACAGTAATGTCGTAAAAGTTGCTACGAACCTCAAAATATTGCGACAGTGATGTCGGAAGAATTGCTAACGATCTCAAAATGATGCGACAATGATGTAGTAAGAATTGCTAATGAACTCAAAATGATGCGAACAGTAATGGAGTGAAAGTTTCGAAGAACCTCAAAGTGATGCTGACAGTCATGTAGTAAGTGTTGCTACGAACCTCAAAATAATGCGACAGTGATGTCGGAAGAATTGCTAATGAACTCAAAATGATGCTAACAGTAATGTAGTGATAGTTGCTAATAAACTCAGTGATGCTTACAGTAATGTAGTAAGTGTTTCGAACAACCTCAAAGTGATGCTGACAGTCATGTAGTAAGAGTTGCTACGAACCACAAAATAATGCGACAGTGATGTCAGAAGAATTGCTAAAGATCTCAAAATGATGCGACAGTGATGTCACAAGAATTGGTAATGATCTCAAAAAGATGCTAACAGTAATGGAGTGAACGTTTCAAAATAACCTCAAAGTGATGCTGACAGTCATGTAGTAAGTGTTGCTACGAACCTCAAAATAATGCGACAGTAATGTAGTAAAAGTTGCTACGAACCTCAAAATATTGCGACAGTGATGTCGGAAGAATTGCTAATGAACTCAAGATGATGCTAACAGTAATGTAGTGATAGTTGCTAATCAAGTCAGTGATGCTGACAGTAATGTAGTAAGAGTTTCGAACAACCTCAAAGTGATGCTGACAGTCATTTAGTAAGAGTTGCTAATGAACTCAATTTAATGCTGCAGTGATGTCGTGAGAATTGCTCATGAACTAAAAATGATGCTAACCGTAATGTAGTGATAGTTGCTAATAAACTCAAAGTGATGCTGACAGTAAAGTAGTAAGAGTTGCTACGAACCTTAAAATAATGCAACAATAATGTAGTAAGAGTTGCTACGAACCTCAAAATAATGTGACAGTGATGTCAGAAGAATTGCTAATGATCTCAAAATGATGCGACAGTGATGTAGTAAGAATTGCGAATGAACTAAAAATGATGCTAACAGTAATGTAGTGATAGTTGCTAATCAACACAGTGATGCTTACAGTAATGTAGTAAGTGTTTCGAATAACCTCAAAGAGATGCTGACAGTCATGTACTAAGAGTTGCTACGAACCTCAAAATAATGCGACAGTAATGTAGTAAAAGTCACTACGAACCTCAAAATAATGCGAAAGTGATGTCGGAAGAATTGCGAATGAACTCAAGATGATGCTCACAGTAATGTAGTGATAGTTGCTAATCAACTCAGTGATGCTTACAGTAATGTAGGAAGACTTTCGAACAACCTCAAAGTGATGCTGTCAGTCATGTAGTAAGAGTTGCTAATGAACTCAATTTAATGCTACAGTGAAGTCGTGAGAATTGCTCAACAACTCAAAATGATGCGACAGTCATGTAGTAAGAGTTGCTACGAACCTCAATATAATGCGACAGTAATGTAGTAAAAGTTGCTACAAACCTCAAAATATTGCGACAGTGATGTCGGAAGAATTGCTAATGAACTAAAGATGATGCTAACAGTAATGAAGTGAAACTTTCGAATAACCTCAAAGTGATGCTGACAGTCATGTAGGAAGTGTTGCTACGAACCTCAAAATAATGCGACAGTAATGTAGTAAATTTTGCTACGAACCTCAAAATATTGCGACAGTGATGTTGGAAGAATTGCTAATGATCTTAAAATGATGCAACAGTGACGTAGAAAGCATTGTAATGAACTCAAAATGATGCTGACGTAATGGAGGAAGAGTTGAAAATAACCTAAAAATAATGCTACAGTGATGTCGTAAGAATTGGTATGAAACTCAAAATGATGGGAACAGTAATGTAGTGATAGTTGCTAATAAACTCAGTGATGCTTACAGTAATGGAGTGAAAGTTTTGAACAACCTCAAAGTGATGCTGACAATCATGTGGTCAGAGTTTCGAGTAACCTAAAAATGATGCTGAAAGTAATGTAGTAAGAGTTGCTACGAACCTCAAAATAATGCTACAGTGATGTCGTAAGAATTGCTAATCATCTAAAAATGATGCGACAGTGATGTCGTAAGAATTGTTAATGAACTCAAAATGATGGTAAAAGTAATGGAGTGAAAGTTGCTAATAAACTCAAAGTGATGCTGAAAGTAATGTAGTAAGTGTTTCGAACAACCTCAAAGTGATGCTGACAGTCATGTATTAAGACTTGCTACGAACCTCAAAATAATGCGACCGTGATGTCGGAGGAATTGCGAATGAACTCAAAATGATGCTAACAGTAATGTAGTGATAGTTGCTCATAAACTCAAAGTGATGCTGACAGTAATGTGGTAAGAGTTGCTACGAACCTTTAAATAATGCAACGGTAATGTCGTAAAAGTTGCTACGAACATCAAAATAATGCGACAGTGATGTCAGAGGAATCGGTAATGATCTCAAACTGAAGGGAGAGTGATGTCGTAAGAATTGCTAATGAACTCAAAATAATGCTAAAAGTAATGTAGTGATAGTTGGTAATAAACTCAGTGATGCTTACAGTAATGTAGTAAGTGTTTCGAACAACCTCAAAGTGATGCTGATAGTCATGTAGTAGGAGTTCCTACGAACCTCAAAATAATGCGAAAGTGATGTCAGAAGAATTGCTAAAGATCTCAAAATGATGCGACAGTGATTTAGGAAGAATTGCTAATGAACTCAAAATGATGCTAACAGTAATGGAGTAAGTGTTTCGAACAACCTCAAAGTGATGGTGATAGTCATGTAGTAAGAGTTGCTACGAACCTCAAAATAATGCCACAGTGATGTCAGAAAAATTGCAAAAGATCTCAAAATGATGCGACAGTGATGTAGTAAGAATTGCTACTGAACTCAAAATGATGCTAACAGTAATGGAGTGAAAGTTGCTAATAAATTCAAAGTGATGCTCACAGTAATATACTAAGAGTTGTTACGAACCTCAAAATAATGCGACAGTCATGTCGGAAGAATTGCTATTGAACTCAAAACGATGCTAACAGTCATGTAGTGATAGTTGCTAATAAAGTCAAAATGATGCTGACAGAAATGTAGGAAGTGTTTCGAAAAACCTCAAAGTGATTATGACAGTCATGTAGTAAGGGTTGCTACGAACCTTAAAATAATGCAACAGTAAAGTAGTAAGAGTTGCTTCGAACCTCAAAATTATGCGACAGTGATGTCAAAAGAATTGTAAATGATCTTAAACTGATGGGACAGTGATGTCGTAAGAATTGCTAATGAACTCAAAATGATGCTAACAGTAATGTAGTGATATTTGCTATAAACACAGTGATGCTAACAGTAATGTAGTGAGAGTTGCTACGAACCTTTAAATAATGCAACAGTAATGTAGTAAGAGTTGCTACGAACATCAAAATAATGCGACAGTGATGTCAGAAGAATTGCTAATGAACTAAAAATGGTGCTAACAGTAATGGAGTGAAAGTTTCGAATAACCTCAAAGTGATGCTTACAGTAATGTAGTAAGAGTTGCTACGAACCTCAAAATAATGCGACAGTGATGTCACAAGAATTGCTAAAGATCTCAAAATGATGCGACAGTGATTTAGTAAGAATTGCTAATGAACTCAAAATGATGCTAACAGTAATGGAGTGAACGTTTCGAATAACCTCAAAGTGATGCTGACAGTTATGTAGTAAGAGTTGCTACTAATCTCAAAATGATGCTAGAGTGATGTAATGAGATTTGCTACAAACCTAAGAAATGATGCTACAGTTATGTGGTGAGAGTTGATAGTAATTTCAAAATGATGCTACAGTGATGTCATGGGAGTTGCTACTTACTCAAGAAATGATGCTACAGTGATGTAATGCGAGTTGCTACGAACCTCAAAATGATGGTACAGTGATGTAATGACAGTTGCTAGGAATCTCAAAATGATGCTCCAGTAATGTCGTGAGAGTTGCGACTATCCTCAAAATGATGCGACAGTGATGTAATGGGAGTGGCTACAAACTTAAGAAATTATGCTACAGTGATGTGGTGAGAGTTTATAGTAATTTCAAAATCATGCTAAAGTGATGTAATGAGAGTTGCTACGAATCTCAAAATGATGCCACAGTGATGCGATAATTGCGATGAAGCTCATAATGAAACTACAGTGATGTATTAAGAGTTGCTTAAAACCTCAAAATGATGCTACAGTCATTTTGGGAGAGTTGCTACTAACAACTACAACTACTACTACTACTACAACTACTACAGTGATGTAATGAGAGTTGCTACTAACCTAAGAAATGATGCTACAGTGATGTGGTGAGAGTTGCTAGGAACCTCAAAATGATGCAGGGTGACTTCGTGGAAAGTCTTGCACTCCCAACACATTCATTCTCACTAATGCAGTGACAGGTCAGAGCCAAGGGAGCCTCCATGTCCACAGATGTCCACATGGCAGCTGGACTTCCTTTTTCACTCCTTCCCGTTCGTCCTGGTACTTTTTGGCCACCGTTTGTTTGATGGTCTGAAAATGACACCCAGAGTAAATCAATATAAATATAAATATAAAATAATAAATAAAATAATACAGTATATATATATAATATAATATAATTATTATATATATAATATTATATATATATATATTATATATTATTATTATTATATTATATTATATATATATATATATTATATATATTATTATATATATATATATATAATATAAATAAAATAATACAATAAAAAAATAATAAAATATATATATAAATATAAATCAATACATTGAAATTAGAGATTAAATAAACTGGAGATATCAACGACTGCTTTAGATCATTTCCACACAAACCTTTCTGGTTGGCAAACATATGAGGCTCAAGGACCTGAACCAGTTCCCTGAACCCTTCCCTCTCAACAGTGCTGAGGGGCTGGCAGTCCTTCAGGATGAAATTCAGCAGAGCCTCATCCAGCATCTGCTTCCTGGAAGCTGGATGGTTAAAGATGAAGGAGAGAAGAAATGAAGAGGAATTAATGATCAATGAAGCAACTGTGAGTCAGTTGGAGAGTGGCTGTATACCTGAGTTCATCCTGGTGGATCTGGGACTTCATTCTCATGCCTGGCCCCATCAGGCCTCAGCACTGAAGAGGTGCTTTTGTTGAGATGAGACGCTTCTGTCCAACAAATGCCACATTCAACCTGCAGAAAAGAACATGAGTGCTCAGCTAAAAGTTCCTTTCTTCATGGTGACTGGTGTTTCTTAGTCTTAGACCACCAGGTTTCCAATGAGGTGTATCGGATACGTTGTTGTGTGCCGCTGAAATCCGTCCAATTCCGGCGTTGTTTCCTCATGAAATATGTTTGCCTTAAAGCTCATTAAAGTGTTGAACCACAATATCGTTCACCATAACTGAGTCAACTTCAAGATAACCTACTTCTACATTCCAGTCCCGGCTGCTCCTGTTCTGCTGCAGTCCAGAAAACAACAACCCGATACAATTGGCGCTCCTTCCCACAGCTCCGGCCCGGATCCGCATGGTTCCGCTGACTGACTGTGAGACGCGCTCCCTCCAGAGTGGCACAGCCCGATGGGGGTCCTTATCTGGCACGGGGGCGTAAAACAGGTGCGACTGAAAAGCCTGGTTTATTCTGCGTCGAGGGAACGCGTTGCTCTGCAATTCACCGCCAAGCCGCTAGGGGGTGTGGCTTTGTCTTTGTATTGTTTACGGGGCTCTTGTCGGATTCCTTGGTTTTCTTCCGGTCACAGACAACAATTGTTGGCCATTTGTCAGTCTTTGTAGTGCCGCCAATAATCCTTTCTTCGGCTTGGTCCATTTTTTCTTGGAGCTTTCACCACAGAAACTTTGAAAATGGCGGTGTTGTTGTGCTGCGAACGGTTCTGATCCACCTTCCCTCCCCCTGTAGCTCCTCCTGTGTCCCCTCAGCGCTCTTGTTAGAACGGTTCTGATCCATCTTCCCTCCCCCCGTAGCTCCTCCTGTGTCCCCTCAGCGCTCTTGTTAGAACGGTTCTGATCCACCTTCCCTCCCCCCGTAGCTCCTCCTGTGTCCCCTCAGCGCTCTTGTTAGAACGGTTCTGATCCACCTTCCCTCCCCCTGTTGCTCCTCCTGTGTCCCCTCAGCGCTCTTGTTAGAACAGTTCTGATCCACCTTCCCTCCCCCTGTAGCTCCTCCTGTGTCCCCTCAGCGCTCTTGTTAGAACGGTTCTTATCCACCTTCCCTCCCCCTGTAGCTCCTCCTGTGTCCCCTCAGGTTTCCAAACTCCCTCCCACTGGCTGGTGCTGAAGGAGGGCCAGAGCTCCTCCTACAGGAGCCCATCCTGGCCTCCCCTGCTGCAGCTCCTCCACTGACCTCCCACCAGAGAGATGAGTCCCCTGGTTCAGAGGTGACAGACCACCTCTGGGAGCAGACAACAGAGACCACATCAGGCTGGACTCCTTGCAGGTACGGAGGCTGACGGCTGCTGAGTGAGTGAGTTTACGACGCTCCCACCACTGCTGCTGGATTGATTTAACACATCTGGAATATTTAGATTCATTCTGGGTCAACATCTGCATCTGTTGAAGTCCTCAGTCTCCATGCAGGTGGTGTTGTTCCAGATAAAAGGTCTCAATAACAGCATCACTCCAGATGAAACCATTCCAAAGAAGGCTAAGTGGAGCTGGCATATCAGCCCCCAATGGAAGCCTGCTGCTGCTGCCAAGCTCTCCATGTCATCATGGAAAAGTTGATTGTTCAACTCAATGTTTTTCCCATTGGGAGGAGATTTGTTGTTCCACCATGAAGTCTTTTCTGGTGATGAGTTTGTGTGTTGTAGTAGCATGAAGATATCTTGTTATCATGATCAACTCATCTGGCCTGGTGGAAGAACGCTGCTGTGGATTCAGACGAGTCAAATCTGAACCAGGGACTTGTAGTTTTTTCCTCGGTCTCTGGACTCATAAAATGGAGACCGGCCCAGTTTGACACTTTTGAACTCCTCCATGAGGTTCAAATCTCATGACTGAGATTCATGATTGGAAACATCGGCGGTTCAGGAAAGAAAACATGTACCATTGAACATCGCTCTCATCCTTCTACTCAGAACGCTGCGGTGGACTCCACCGTGTCCAGGCTTTGGGCAGATACGTCTTCATCCTCCACCGCCACCAGCCGCTCCACCCCACCCACCCTGTGCAGGTCTACATTACCAGGGTCGGATCTGGCAGGGTGGAGGATCTTTGATTCATCTTAGCTTTCCTGCTCCAGCTGTTTGAGAAACATTCAAATGGAGATGGTTGTTTGTGTCTTTCAGGCCACGCCAACGCCTCCTTCTGTCCCCACGCTTACGGCTGCCGAAAAGTGCCGGTGTCTGAAAACCAGATCATTCTGGATGTGCCGGACCACCAGGTCCTCCTCACCTGCAGGTTCCTGCAGGCAGAGCACTGTGGTGGTAGGTTTCCTGCTCCTCTGCTGGACTGATACCCTCTCCCTTTCCCCACACGTATCTGCTGTTTCTACTCTGTGCCTCCTTCTCCTCTGTCAGGCCTGGACTTCTTCCTTCTGTCTCTCCAGGATCACGTCCTGGTGGTGCCTGAGAGCAGCTCCAGCTCCAGCTCCCTGAACCAAGAACCACTGGAGAAATCTGACCACTTCATCAGCAACTGTGGCCTCAACAGCTTTCATGTCAAGTCGGTGTCTCTCAGCCTGAGTTGGTCCCTGTTCTGTATCCCTGAATGTTCTAGAGGAACTAAACTGGGCCTGACTGGGACGCTTCTGTCTGCTCAGATTTGGGTTGTGAATGCATTCAGATGTTATTTACAAGCATTGGAACTGAAGACCTGAGCCTCAAGAATATTTAGTTCTTGATTTACTTTCTCTTGCAGGGTTTCATTTTGTGCTAATTTTCTTTTGAAGATCTTTGTTTTTTGTTGTCCTTCCATTTCGCAAGTTTGGCTAAGAACCTTTTCCCCACTAAACTAATTTTCCTAAAATGTCTCGCTAACGTTTCCTTTTTCTCTGTCGTCCCTCCTGTCCTTCGTCTCCATTCTGTCTCAGCTCAGCTGTGTCTCTTGGGCTCTCTTCAACAAGGGCGCCCTGCCTTGTGCCTGCCATGAGGTTGGAGCTGAGAGTGACACCTGCGAGCCATTTGGTGGTCGGTGCCGCTGCAGGCCCCACGTGATTGGCCGAGACTGCTCCATGTGGGCCGCGGGTTGCTGGGGATTCCCTACTGCAGACGTGAGTGTCAGATTGGATGAATGATGAGTAATAAGGGCTTTAAATGATGAGTGAGAGGACGGACCAAACCAACCTGTCCAACCATCAGAGGAAAGTTTGTTGTTCTAGTTTCAACTATCACTACATTACTGTCAGCATCATTTTGAGTTCATTAGCAATTCTTACGACATCACTGTTAGCATCATTTTGACATCATTAGCAATTCTTCCTAAATCACTGTAGCATTATTTTGAGGTGATTAGCAACTCTTACTACATCACTGTCAGCATCACTTTGAGGTTATTCGAAACTTTCACTCCATTAATGTTAGCATCATTTTAGTTCATTAGCAATTCTTACTTAATCACTGTCGCATCATTTTGATATCATTTGCAATTCTTCTGACATTACTGTCGCATTATTTTGAGGTTCATAGCAACTCTTACTACATGACTGTCAGCATCACTTTGAGGTTGTTCGAAACACTTACTACATCACTGTAAGCATCACTGAGTTGATTAGCAACTATCACTACATTACTGTTAGCATCATTTTGAGTTCATCAGCAATTCTTCCAACATCACTATCGCAATATTTTGAGGTTCGTAGCAACTCTTATTACATTACTGTTGCATTATTTAAAGGTTCGAAGCAACTCTTACTAAATTACTGTCAGCATCGCTTTGAGTTTATTAGCAACTATCACTACATTACTGTTAGCATCATTTTGAGTTCATTAGCAATTCTTACGACATCACTGTAGCATTAAATTGAGGTTCGTAGCAACTCTTACTACATGACTGTCAGCATCACTTTGAGGTTGTTCGAAACACTTATTACATTACTGTAAGCATCACTGAGTTTATTAGCAACTATCACTACATTACTGTTAGCATCATCTTGAGTTCATTAGCAATTCATAAGACATCACTGTCAAAATCATTTTTGATTTTATTAAAATCTTCCTACATCACTGAAGCATCATTTTTAAGTTCTTAGCAGCTATCACAACGTTACTGTGAGCATCATTTTTAGTTTATTAGCAATTCTTTCAACATCACTGTCGCATCATTTTGAGTTCATTAGCAATTCTTCTGACATCACTGTCGCATTATTTTGAGGTTCATAGCAACTCTTACTACATGACTGTCAGAATCACTTTGAGGTTCTTCGAAACACTTACTACATTACTGTAAGCATCACTGAGTTGATTAGCAATTATCACTACATTACTGTAAGCATCACTGAGTTTCTTAGCAACTATCACTACATTACTGTTAGCATCATCTTGAGTTCATTAGCAATTCTTCCGACATCACTGTCGCAATATTTTGAGGTTCGTAGAAACTTTGACTACATTACTGTAGCATTATTTTGAGGTTCGTAGCAACTCTTACTACATGACCATCAGCATCATTTTGAGGTTATTCGAAACTTTCACTCCATTACTTTTAGCATCATTTTGAGTTCATTAGCAATTCTTCCAACATCACTATCGCAATATTTTGAGGTTCGGAGTAAATCTTATTACATTACTGTTGCATTATTTAATGGTTCGTAGCAACTGTTACTACATTACTGTCAGCATCACTTTGAGTTTATTAGCAACTATCACTACATTACTGTTAGCATCATTTTGAGTTCATTAGCAATTCATAAGACATCACTGTCAAAATCATTTTTGATTTTATTAAAATCTTCCTACATCACTGTAGCATCATTTTTAAGTTCTTAGCAGATATCACTACGTTACTGTGAGCATCATTTTTAGTTTATTAGCAATTCTTTCAACATCACTGTCAACATCATTTTGAGTTCATTAGCAATTCTTCTGACATCACTGTCGCATCATTTTTAAGTTCTTAGTAACTATCACTACGTTACTGTCAGCATCACTTTAAGTTCATTAGCAATTCTTTCAACATCACTGTCAGCATTATTTTGAGTTCATTAGCAATTCTTCTGACATCACTGTTGCATTATTTTGAGGTTCGTAGCAACTCTTACTACATGACTGTCAGCATCACTTTGAGGTTGTTCGAAACACTTACTACATTACTGTAAGCATCACTGAGTTGATTAGCAACTATCACTACGTTACTGTTAGCATCATTTTGAGTTCATTAGCAATTCTTACTACATCACTGCGCATCATTTTGAGATCATTAGCAATTCTTCTGACATCACTGTCGCATTATTTTGAGGTTTGTAGCAACTCTTAGTACATGACTGTCAGCATCACTTTGAGGTTATTCGAAACGTTCACTCCATTACTGTTAGCATCATTTTGAGTTCATTAGCAATTCTTACTAAATCACTGTCGCATCATTTTGAGATCTTTTGCAATTCTTCTGACATCACTGTCGCATTATTTTGAGGTTCGTAGCAACTCTTACTACATGACTGTCAGCATCACTTTGAGGTTTTTCGAAACACTTACTACATTACTGGAAGCATCACTGAGTTGATTAGCAACTATCACTACATTACTGTTACTATCATTTTGAGTTCATTAGAAATTCATCCGACATCACTGTCGCAATATTTTGAGGTTCGTAGCAACTTTTACTACATCACTGTCGCATTATTTTGAGGTTCGTAGCAACTCTTACTACATGACCGTCAGCATTACTTTGAGGTTATTCAAAACTTTCACTCCATGACTCTTAGCATCATTTTGAGTTCATTAGCAATTCTTACTAAATGACTGTCGCATCATTTTGAGATCATTAGCAATTCTTCCGACATCCCTTTCGCATCATTTTGAGGTTCGTAGCAACTCTTACTACATGACTGTCAGCATCACTTTGAGTTTATTAGCAACTATCACGACATTACTGTTAGCATCATTTTGAGTTTATTAGTAATTCTTACGACATCACTGTAGCATTAAATTGAGTTCATTAGCAACTCTGACTACATGACTGTCAGCATCACTTTGAAGTTCTTCGAAACACTTACTACATGACTGTCAGCATCACTTTGAGGTTGTTCGAAACTCCTACTACATTATTGTAAGCATAACTGAGTTCATTAGCAACTATCACTACATTATTGTTAGCATCATCTTGTGTTCATTAGCAATTCTTACGACATCACTGTCGCATTATTTTGAGGTTTGAAGCAACTCTTACTACTGTACTTTTTGCATCATTTTGAGGTTAGAAGCAACTCTTAATACATGACTGTTAGCATCACTTTGTGGTAATTCGAAACTTTCACTGCATTACTATTAGCATCATTTTGAGTTCATTAGCATTTCTTACTACATCACTGCGCATCATTTTGAGATCATTAGCAATTCTTCCGACATCACTGTCGCATTATTTTTAGGTTCGTAGCAACTCTTAGTACATGACTGTCAGCATCACTTTGAGGTTATTCGAAACGTTCACTCCATTACTGTTAGCATCATTTTGAGTTCATTAGCAATTCTTACTAAATCACTGTCGCATCATTTTGAGATCTTTTGCAATTCTTCTGACATCACTGTCGCATTATTTTGAGGTTCGTAGCAACTCTTACTACATGACTGTCAGCATCACTTTGAGGTTATTCGAAACACTGACTACATTACTGTAAGCCTCACTGAGTTGATAAGCAACTATCACTACATTACTGTTAGCATCATTTTAAGTTCATTAGCAATTCTTCCGACATCACTGTCGCAATATTTTGAGGTTCGTAGCATCTTTTACTACATTACTGTCGCATTATTTTGAGGTTCGTAGCAACTCTTAATACATGACTGTCAGCATCACTTTGAGGTTATTCGAAACACTTACTACATTACTGTAAGCATCACTGAGTTGATTAGCAACTATCACTCCATTACTGTTAGCATCATTTTGAGTTCATTATGAATTCTTCCGACATCACTGTCGCAATATTTTGAGGTTCGTAGCAACTTTTACTACATTACTGTCACATTATTTTGAGGTTCGTAGCAACTCTTAGTACATGACTGTCAGCATCATTTTGAGGTTATTCAAAGTTTCACTCCATTATTGTTAGCATCATTTTGAGTTCATTAGCAATTCTTACTACATCACTGTCGCATCATTTTGAGATCATTAGCAATTCTTCCGACATCACTGTCGCAATATTTTGAGGTTCGTAGCAACTCTGACTACATTATTTTTGCATTATTTTAAGGTTCGTAGCAACTCTTACTACATTATTGTTGCATTATTTTAAGGTTTGTAGCAACTCTTACTGCATTACTGTCAGCATCACTTTGAGTTTATTCGCAACTATCATACATTACTGTTAGCATCATTTTGCGTTGTTGAGCAATTCTCACAACATCACTGTAGCATTAAATTGAGTTCATTAGCAACTCTTACTAAATGACTGTCAGCATCACATTGAGGTTATTCAAAGTTTCACTCCATTACTTTTAGCATCATTTTGAGTTCATTAGCAATTCTTACGACATCACTGTCGCATCACTTTGAGGTTGTTTGAAACTCTGACTACATGACTGTCAGCATCACTTTGAGGTTGTTGGAAACACTTACTACATTAATTTAAGCATCACTGAGTTAATAGCAACTATCACTACATTACTTTTAGCATCATTTTGAGTTCATTAGCAATTCTTACGACATCACTGTCCCATCATTTTGAGTTCATTAGCAATTCTTACTACATCACTGTCGCATCATTTTGAGTTCATTAGCAATTCTTACTACATCACTGTCGCATCATTTTGAGATCATTAGCAATTCTTCCGACATCACTGTCGCAATATTTTGAGGTTCGTAGCAACTCTTACTACATTATTGTTGCATTTTTTTAAGGTTTGTAGCAACTCTTACTACATTACTGTCAGCATCACTTTGAGTTTATTAGCAACTATCACTACATTACTGTGAGCATCATTTTGAGTTTATGAGCAATTCTCACGACATCACTGTAGCATTAAATTGAGTTCATTAGCAACTCTTACTAAATGACTGTCAGCATCACTTTGAGGTTGTTCGAAACTCTTACTACATTACTGTAAGCATCACTGAGTTTCTTAGCAACTATCACTACATTACTGTTAGCATCACTTTGAGTTCATTAGCAATTCTTCCGACATCACTGTCGCAATATTTTGAGGTTCGTAGCAACTCTTACTACATTATTGTTGCATTATTTTAAGGTTTGTAGCAACTCTTACTACATTACTGTCAGCATCACTGAGTTGATTAGCAACTATCACTACGTTACAGTTAGCATCATTTTGAGTTCAATAGCAATTCTTACTACATCACTGTCGCATTATTTTGAGATCATTAGCAATTCTTACTACATCACTGTAGCATTATTTTGAGGTTTGTAGCAACTCTTACTACATGACTGTCAGCATCACTTTGAGGTTATTCGAAACTTTCACTCCATTAATCTTAGCATCATTTTGAGTTCATTAGCAATTCTTACGAAATCACTGTCGCATCATTTTGAGATCATTAGCAATTCTTCCGACATCACTGTCGCAATATTTTGAGGTTCGTAGCAACTCTTACTACATTATTGTTGCATTATTTAAAGGTTCGTAGCAACTCTTACTACATTACTGTCAGCATCACTTTGAGTTTATTAGCAACTATCACGACATTACTGTTAGCATCATTTTGAGTTCATTAGCAATTCTTACGACATCACTGTCGCATTATTTTGAGTTCATGAGCAACTCTTACTACATGACTGTCAGCATCACTTTGAAGTTGTTCGAAACACTTACTACATGACTGTCAGCATCACTTTGCGGTTGTTCGAAACTCCTACTACATTACTGTAAGCATCACTGAGTTCATTAGCAACCATCATTACATTATTGTTAGCATCATCTTGTGTTTATTAGAAATTCTTACGACATCACTGTCGCATTATTTTGAGGTTCGAAGGACTCTTACTACTTTACTGTTTGCATCATTTTGAGGTTAGAAGCAACTCTTAATACATGACTGTCAGCATCACTTTGAGGTTGTTCGAAACACTTACTACATTACTGTCAGCATCAATGAGTTTATTAGCAACTATCACTACATTACTGTTAGCATCATTTTGAGTTCATTAGAAATTCTTCCGACATCACTGTCGCAATATTTTGAGGTTCGTAGCAACTTTTACTACATTACTGTAGCATTATTTTGAGGTTTGTCGCAACTCTTACTACATGACCGTTAGCATCACTTTGAGGTTATTCGAAACGTTCACTCCATTACTGTTAGCATCATTTTGAGTTCATTAGCAATTCTTACTAAATCACTGTCGCATCATTTTGAGATCTTTTGCAATTCTTCTGACATCACTGTCGCATTATTTTGAGGTTCGTAGCAACTCTTACTACATGACTGTCAGCATCACTTTGAGGTTATTCGAAACACTGACTACATTACTTTAAGCCTCACTGAGTTGAGAAACAACTATCACTACATTACTGTTAGCATCATTTTAAGTTCATTAGCAATTCTTCCGACATCACTGTCGCAATATTTTGAGGTTCGTAGCATCTTTTACTACATTACTGTCGCATTATTTTGAGGTTCGTAGCAACTCTTTGTACATGACTGTCAGCATCACTTTGAGGTTATTCGAAACACTTACTACATTACTGTAAGCATCACTGAGTTGATTAGCAACTATCACTACATTACTGTTAGCATCATTTTGAGTTCATTAGCAATTCTTACTACATCACTGTCGCATCATTTTGAGATCATTCGCAATTCTTCCGACATCACTGTCGCAATATTTTGAGGTTCGTAGCAACTCTTACTACATTATTGTTGCATTATTTTAAGGTTCGTAGCAACTCTTAGTACATGACTGTCAGCATCACTTTGAGGTTATTCAAAGTTTCACTCCATTACTGTTAGCATCATTTTGAGTTCATTAGCAATTCTTCCGACATCACTGTCGCAATATTTTGAGGTTCGTAGCAACTCTTACCACATTATTGTTGCATTATTTTAAGGTTTGTAGCAACTCTTACTACATTACTGTCAGCATCACTTTGAGTTTATTAGCAACTATCACTACATTACTGTTAGCATCATTTTGCGTTGTTGAGCAATTCTCACAACATCACTGTAGCATTAAATTGAGTTCATTAGCAACTCTTACTAAATGACTGTCAGCATCACTTTGAGGTTATTCAAAGTTTCACTCCATTACTTTTAGCATCATTTTGAGTTCATTAGCAATTCTTACTACATCACTGTCGCATCACTTTGAGGTTGTTTGAAACTCTTACTACATGACTGTCAGCATCACTTTGAGGTTGTTGGAAACACTTACTACATTAATTTAAGCATCACTGAGTTAATAGCAACTATCACGACATTACTTTTAGCATCATTTTGAGTTCATTAGCAATTCTTACGACATCACTGTCCCATCATTTTGAGTTCATTAGCAATTCTTACTACATCACTGTCGCATCATTTTGAGTTCATTAGCAATTCTTACTACATCACTGTCGCATCATTTTGAGATCATTAGCAATTCTTCCGACATCACTGTCGCAATATTTTGAGGTTCGAAGCAACTCTTACTACATTATTGTTGCATTATTTTAAGGTTCGTAGCAACTCTTACTACATGACTATCAGCATCACTTTGAGTTTATTAGCAACTATCACTACATTACTGTTAGCATCATTTTGAGTTTATGAGCAATTCTCACGACATCACTGTAGCATTAAATTGAGTTCATTCGCAACTCTTACTAAATGACTGTCAGCATCACTTTGAGGTTGTTCGAAACTCTTACTACATTACTATAAGCATCACTGAGTTTCTTAGCAACTATCACTACATTACTGTTAGCATCATCTTGAGTTCATTAGCAATTCTTCCGACATCACTGTCGCAATATTTTGAGGTTCGTAGCAACTCTTACTACATTATTGTTGCATTATTTTAAGGTTTGTAGCAACTCTTACTACATTACTGTCAGCATCACTTTGAGTTTATTGGCAACCATCACTAAATTACTATTAGCATCATTTTGCGTTGTTTAGCAATTCTCACAACATCACTGTAGCATTAAATTGAGTTCATTAGCAACTCTTACTAAATGACTGTCAGCATCACTTTGAGGTTATTCAAAGTTTCACTCCATTACTTTTAGCATCATTTTGAGTTCATTAGCAATTCTTACTACATCACTGTCGCATCACTTTGAGGTTCTTTGAAACTCTTACTACATGACTGTCAGCATCACTTTGAGGTTTTTGGAAACACTTACTACATTAATTTAAGCATCACTGAGTTAATAGCAACTATCACTACATTACTTTTAGCATCATTTTGAGTTCATTAGCAATTCTTACGACATCACTGTCGCATCATTTTGAGATCATTAGCAATTCTTCCGACATCACTGTCGCAATATTTTGAGGTTCGTAGCAACTCTTACTACATTATTGTTGCATTATTTTAAGGTTCGTAGCAACTCTTAGTTCATGACTGTCAGCATCACTTTGAGGTTGTTCAAAACACTTACTACATGACTGTCAGCATCACTGAGTTGATTAGCAACTATCACTACGTTACTCTTAGCATCATTTTGAGTTCAACAGCAATTCTTCCGACATCACTGTCGCAATATTTTGAGGTTCGTAGCAACTCTTACTACATTATTGTTGCATTATTTTAAAGTTCGTAGCAACTCTTAATACATTACTGTCGCATCACTTTGAGTTTATTAGCAACAATCACTACATTAGTGTTGGCATCATTTTGAGTTTTTGCGCAATTCTCACGAAATCACTGTAGCATTAAATTGAGTTCATTAGCAACTCTTACTACATGACTGTCAGCATCACTTTGAGGTTGTTCGAAACTCTTACTACATTACTGTAAGCATCACTGAGTTTCTTAGCAACTATCACTACATTACTGTGAGCATCATCTTGAGTTCATTAGCATTTCTTCCGACATTACTGTCGCAATATTTTGAGGTTCGTAGCGACTTTTACTACATTACTGTCGCATTATTTTGAGGTTTGTAGCAAAACTTACTACCTGACTGTCAGCATCACTTTGAGGTTATTCGAAAGTTTCACTCCATTACTGTTAGCATCATCTTGAGTTCATTAGCAATTCTTCCGACATCACTGTTGCATTATTTTGAGGTTCGTAGCAACTCTTAGTACATGACTGCCAGCATCACTTTGAGGTTATTCGAAACTTTCACTCCATTACTTTTAGCATCATTTTCAGTTCATTAGCAATTCTTACTACATCACTGTAGCATTATTTTGAGGTTCGTAGCAACTCTTACTACATGACTGTCAGCATCACTTTGAGGTTATTCGAAACTTTCACTCCATTAATCTTAGCATCATTTTGAGTTCATTAGCAATTCTTACGAAATCACTGTCGCATCATTTTGAGATCATTAGCAATTCTTCCGACATCACTGTCGCAATATTTTGAGGTTCGTAGCAACTCTTACTACATTATTGTTGCATTATTTAAAGGTTCGTAGCAACTCTTACTACATTACTGTCAGCATCACTTTGAGTTTATTAGCAACTATCACGACATTACTGTTAGCATCATTTTGAGTTTATTAGCAATTCTTACGACATCACTGTCGCATTATTTTGAGGTTCGAAGAAACTCTTACTACTTTACTGTTTGCATCATTTTGAGGTTAGAAGCAACTCTTACTACATTACTGTCAGCATCACTTTGAGGTTTTTAGAAACACTACATTACTGTAAGCATCACTTGAGTTTTTAGCAACTATCACTACATTACTGTTAGCATCATTTTGAGTTCATTAGCAATTCTTCCGACATCACTGTCGCAATATTTTGAGATTCGGAGCAACCTTTACTACATTACTGTAGCATTATTTTGAGGTTCGTAGCAACTCTTACTACAGGACCGTTAGCATCACTTTGAGGTAATTCGAAACTTTCACTCCATTACTGTTAGCATCATTTTGAGTTCATTAGCCATTCTTACTACATCACTGCGCATCATTTTGAGATCATTAGCAATTCTTCTGACATCACTGTCGCATTATTTTGAGGTTCGTAGCAACTTTTACTACATGACTGTCAGCATCACTTTGAGGTTATTCGAAACGTTCACTCCATTACTGTTAGCATCATTTTGAGTTCATTAGCAATTCTTACTAAATCACTGTCGTATCATTTTGAGATCTTTTGCAATTCTTCTGACATCACTGTCGCATTATTTTGAGGTTCGTAGCAACTCTTACTACATGACTGTCAGCATCACTTTGAGGTTATTCGAAACTCTTACTACATTACTGTAAGCCTCACTGAGTTGATAAGCAACCATCACTACATTACTATTAGCATCATTTTAAGTTCATTAGCAATTCTTCCGAAATCACTGTCGCAATATTTTGAGGTTCGTAGCATCTTTTACTACATTACTGTCGCATTATTTTGAGGTTCGTAGCAACTCTTACTACATTACTGTCAGCATCACTTTGAGGTTATTCGAAACACTTACTACATTACTGTCAGCATCACTGAGTTGATTAGCAGCTATCACTATATTACTGTTTGCATCATTTTGAGTTCATTAGGAATTCTTCCGACATCACTGTCGCAATATTTTGAGGTTCGTAGCAACTTTCATTACATTACTTTCACATTGTTTTGAGGTTCGTAGCAACTCTTAGTACATGACTTTCAGCATCACTTTGAGGCTATTCAAAGTTTCACTCCATTACTGTTACATCATTTTGAGTTCATTAGCAATTCATAAGACATCACTGTCAAAATCATTTTTGATTTTATTAAAATCTTCCTACATCACTGTAGCATCATTTTTAAGTTCCTAGCAGCTATCACTACGTTCCTGTGAGCATCATTTTTAGTTTATTAGCAGTTCTTTCAACATCACTGTCAGCATCATTTTGAGTTCATTAGCAATTCTTCTGACATCACTGTTGCATTATTTTGAGGATCGTAGCAACTCTTAATACATGACTGTCAGCATCACTTTAAGGTTGTTCAAAACACTTACTACATGACTGTCAGCATCACTTTGAGGTTGTTCGAAACACTTACTACATTACTGTCAGCATCACTGACTTGATTAGCAACTATCACTACGTTACTGTTAGCATCATTTTGAGTTCAATAGCAATTCATACTACATCACTGTAGCATTATTTTGAGATCATTAGCAATTCTTACTACATCACTGGAGCATTATTTCGAGGTTCGTAGCAACTCTTACGACATGACTGTCAGCATCACTTTGAGGTTTTTCGAAACACTTACTACATTACTGGAAGCATCACTGAGTTGATTAGCAACTATCACTACATTACTGTTACTATCATTTTGATATCATTAGCAATTCTTCTGACATCACTGTCGCAATATTTTGAGGTTCGTAGCAACTTTTACTACATCACTGTCGCATTATTTTGAGGTCCGTAGCAACTCTTACTACATGACCGTCAGCATTACTTTGAGGTTATTCAAAACTTTCACTCCATTACTGTTAGCATCATTTTGAGTTCATTAGCAATTCTTACTAAATGACTGTCGCATCATTTTGAGATCATTAGCAATTCTTTCGACATCCCTTTCGCATTATTTTGTGGTTCGTAGCAACTCTTACTACATGACTGTCAGCATCACTTTGAGGTTGTTCGAAACACTTACTACATCACTGTCGCATCATTTTGAGATCATTAGCAATTCTTCTACAATCACTGTCGCATTATTTTGAGGTTCGTAGCAACTCTTACTACATTATTGTTGCATTATTTAAAGGTTCGTAGAAACTCTTACTACATTACTGTCAGCATCACTTTGAGTTTATTAGCAACTATCACGACATTACTGTTAGCATCATTTTGAGTTTATTAGCAATTCTTACGACATCACTGTAGCATTAAATTGAGTTCATTAGCAACTCTTACTACATGACTGTCAGCATCACTTTGAGGTTATTCGAAACTTTCACTCCATTACTGTTAGCATCATTTTGAGTTCATTAGCAAATCTTACTACATCACTGTCGCATCATTTTTAGATCATTAGCAATTCTTCCGACATCACTGTCGCATTAGTTTGAGGTTCGTAGCAACTGTTACTACATGACTGTCAGCATCACTTTGAGGTTATTCGAAACACTTACTACATTACTGTAAGCATCACTGAGTTGATTAGCAACTATCAGTACATTACTGTTAGCATCATTTTGAGTTCATTAGCAATTCTTCCGACATCACTGTCGCAATATTTTGAGGTTCGTAACAACTCTAACTACATTATTGTTGCATTATTTCAAGGTTCGTAGCAACTCTTACTACATTATTGTTGCATTATTTTAAGGTTCGTAGCAACTCTTACTACATTACTGTCAGCATCACTTTAAGTTTATTAGCAACTATCACTACATTACTGTTAGCATCATTTTGAGTTCATGAGCAATTCTCAAGACATCACTGTAGTATTAAATTGAGTTCATTAGCAACTCTTATTAAATGACTGTCAGCATCACTTTGAGGTTATTTTGAAAAATTCACTCCATTTCTGTTAGCATCATTTTGAGTTCATTAGCAATTCTTACTACATCACTGTCGCATCATTTTGAGATCATTAGCAATTCTTCCGACATCACTGTCGCATCATTTTGAGATCATTAGCAATTTTTCGAGATCACTGTCACATTATTTTGAGGTTCGTAGCAACTCTTAGTACATGACTGTCAGCATCACTTTGAGGTTATTCGAAACACTTACTACATTACTGTAAGCCTCACTGAGTTGATAAGCAACTATCAGTACATTACTGTTACCATCATTTTAAGTTCATTCGCAATTCTTCCGACATCACTGGCGCAATATTTTGAGGTTCGTAGGAACTCTTACTCCATTATTGTTGCATTATTTTAAGGTTCGTAGCAACTCTTAGTACATGACTGTCAGCATCACTTTGAGGTTATTCAAAGTTTCACTCCATTACTGTTAGCATCATTTTGAGTTCATTAGCAATTCTTACTACATCACTGTCGCATCATTTTGAGATCATTAGCAATTCTTCCGACATCACTGTCGCAATATTTTGAGGTTCGTAGCAACTTATACTACATTATTGTTGCATTATTTTAAGGTTCATAGCAACTCTTACTACATTACTGTCAGCGTCACTTTGAGTTTATTAGCAACTATCACTACATTACTGTTCGCATCATTTTGCGTTGTTGAGCAATTCTCACAACATCACTGTAGCATTAAATTGAGTTCATTCGCAACTCTTACTAAATGACTGTCAGCATCACTTTGAGGTTATTCAAAGTTTCACTCCATTACTGTTAGCA
Source organism: Aulostomus chinensis (assembly GCF_037954235.1). NCBI lineage: Eukaryota > Metazoa > Chordata > Actinopteri > Syngnathiformes > Aulostomidae > Aulostomus > Aulostomus chinensis. The sequence goes on along the minus strand of NC_141320.1, from coordinate 49,654,954 downwards.
TCATTTTGAGTTCATTAGCAATTCTTACTACATCACTGTCGCATCACTTTGAGGTTGTTTGAAACTCTTACTACATGACTGTCAGCATCACTTTGAGGTTGTTGGAAACACTTACTACATTACTTTAAGCATCACTGAGTTAATAGCAACTATCACTACATTACTTTTAGCATCATTTTGAGTTCCTTAGCAATTCTTACTACATCACTGTCGCATCATTTTGAGATCATTAGCAATTCTTCCGACATCACTGTCGCAATATTTTGAGGTTCGTAGCAACTCTTACTACATGACTGTCAGCATCACTTTGAGTTTATTAGCAACTATACCTACATTACTGTCAGCATCACTTTAAGTTTATTAGCAACTATCACTACATTACTGTTAGCATCATTTTGAGTTCATGAGCAATTCTCACGACATCACTGTAGCATTAAATTGAGTTCATTAGCAACTCTTACTAAATGACTGTCAGCATCACTTTGAGTTTATTAGCAACTATCACTACATTACTGTTAGCATCACTGAGTTAATAGCAACTATCACTACATTACTTTTAGCATCATTTTGAGTTCATTTGCAATTCTTACGACATCACTGTCCCATCATTTTGAGATCATTAGCAATTCTTCCAACATCACTGTCGCAATATTTTGAGGTTCGTAGAAACTCTTACTACATTATTGTTGCATTATTTTAAGGTTCGTAGCAAGTCTTACTACATGACTGTCAGCATCACTTTGAGTTTATTAGCAACTATACCTACATTACTTTCAGCATCACTTTAAGTTTCTTCGCAACTATCACTACATTACTGTGAGCATCATTTTGAGTTCATGAGAAATTCTCACGACATCACTGTAGCATTAAATTGAGTTCATTAGCAACTCTTACTAAATGACTGTCAGCATCACTTTGAGTTTATTAGCAACTATCACTACATTACTGTTAGCATCACTGAGTTGATTAGCAACTATCACTACATTACTGTTAGCATCATATTGAGTTCATTAGCAATTCTTCCGACATCACTGTCACAATATTTTGAGGTTCGTAGCAACTTTTACTACATTACTGTCGCATTATTTTGAGGTTCGTAGCAACACTTACTACATGACTTTCAGCATCACTTTGAGGTTATTTTGAAAATTTCACTCCATTTCTGTTAGCATCATTTTGAGTTCATTAGCAATTCTTACTACATCACTGTCGCATCATTTTGAGATAATTAGCAATTCTTCCGACATCACTGTCGCAATATTTTGAGGTTCGTAGCAACTCTTAGTACATGACTGTCAGCATCACTTTGAGGTTATTCGAAACGTTCACTCCATGACTGTGAGCATCATTTTGAGTTCATTAAAAATTCTTTCTAAAGCGACATCACATCTTTAGCAATTCTTCCGACATCACTGTCGCAATATTTTGAGGTTCGTAGCAACTCTTACTAAATTATTGTTGCATTATTTTAAGGTTCGTAGCAACTCTTACTACATGACTGTCAGCATCACTTTGAGTTTATGAGCCACTATACCTACATTACTGTCAGCATCACTTTATGTTTATTAGCAACTATCACTACATTACTGTTCGCATCATTTTGAGTTTATGAGCAATTCTCACGACATCACTGTAGCATTAAATTGAGTTCATTAGCAACTCTTACTAAATGACTGTCAGCATCACTTTGAGTTTATTAGCAACTTTCACTACATTACTTTTAGCATCATTTTGAGTTCATTAGCAATTCTTACGACATCACTGTCCCATCATTTTGAGTTCTTTAGCAATTCTTACTACATCACTGTCGCATCATTTTGAGTTCATTAGCAATTCTTACTACATCACTGTCGCATCATTTTGAGATCATTAGCAATTCTTCCGACATCACTGTCGCAATATTTTGAGGTTCGTAGCAACTCTTACTACATTATTGTTGCATTATTTTAAGGTTCGTAGCAACTCTTACTACATGACTGTCAGCATCACTTTGAGTTTATTAGCAACTATACCTACATTACTGTCAGCATCACTTTAAGTTTATTAGCAACTATCACTACATTACTGTTAGCATCATTTTGAGTTCATTAGCAATTCTTACGACATCACGGTCGCATCATTTTGAGTTCATTAGCAATTCTTACTACATCACTGTCGCATCATTTTGAGATCATTAGCAATTCTTACTACATCACTGTCGCATCATTTTGAGATCATTAGCAATTCTTCTGACATCAATGTCACATTATTTTGAGGTTCGTTGCAACTCTTACTACATTATTGTTGCATTATTTTAAGGTTCCTAGCAACTCTTACTACATGACTGTCAGCATCACTTTGAGTTTATTAGCAACTATCACTACATTACTGTTAGCATCATTTTGAGTTTATGAGCAATTCTCACGACATCACTGTAGCATTAAATTGAGTTCATTAGCAACTCTTACTAAATGACTGTCAGCATCACTTTGAGGTTGTTCGAAACTCTTTCTACATTACTTTAAGCATCACTGAGTTTCTTAGCAACTATCACTACATTACTGTTAGCATCATCTTGAGTTCATTAGCAATTCTTCCAACATCACTGTCGCAATATTTTGAGGTTCGTAGCAACTTTTCCTACATTACTGTCGCATTATTTTGAGGTTCGTAGCAACTCTTACTAAATGACTGTCAGCATCACTTTGAGGTTATTCAAAGTTTCACTCCATTACTGTTAGCATCATTTTGAGTTCATTAGCAATTCTTACTACATCACTGTCGCATCACTTTGAGGTTGTTTGAAACTCTTACTACATTACTTTAAGCATCACTGAGTTAATAGCAACTATCACTACATTACTTTTAGCATCATTTTGAGTTCCTTAGCAATTCTTACTACATCACTGTCGCATCATTTTGAGTTCATTAGCAATTCTTACTACATCACTGTCGCATCATTTTGAGATCATTAGCAATTCTTCCGACATCACTGTCGCAATATTTTGAGGTTCGTAGCAACTCTTACTACATTATTGTTGCATTATTGTAAGGTTCGTAGCAACTCTTACTACATGACTGTCAGCATCACTTTGAGTTTATTAGCAACTATACCTACATTACTGTCAGCATCACTTTAAGTTTATTAGCAACTATCACTACATTACTGTTAGCATCATTTTGAGTTCATGAGCAATTCTCACGACATCACTGTAGCATTAAATTGAGTTCATTAGCAACTCTTACTAAATGACTGTCAGCATCACTTTGAGTTTATTAGCAACTATCACTACATTACTGTTAGCATCACTGAGTTAATAGCAACTATCACTACATTACTTTTAGCATCATTTTGAGTTCATTTGCAATTGTTACGACATCACTGTCCCATCATTTTGAGTTCATTAGCAATTCTTAATACATCACTGTCGCATCATTTTGAGTTCATTAGCAATTCTTACTACATCACTGTCGCATCATTTTGAGATCATTAGCAATTCTTCCAACATCACTGTCGCAATATTTTGAGGTTCGTAGCAACTCTTACTACATTATTGTTGCATTATTTTAAGGTTCGTAGCAAGTCTTACTACATGACTGTCAGCATCACTTTGAGTTTATTAGCAACTATACCTACATTACTGTCAGCATCACTTTAAGTTTCTTCGCAACTATCACTACATTACTGTGAGCATCATTTTGAGTTCATGAGAAATTCTCACGACATCACTGTAGCATTAAATTGAGTTCATTAGCAACTCTTACTAAATGACTGTCAGCATCACTTTGAGTTTATTAGCAACTATCACTACATTACTGTTAGCATCACTGAGTTGATTAGCAACTATCACTACATTACTGTTAGCATCATATTGAGTTCATTAGCAATTCTTCCGACATCACTGTCACAATATTTTGAGGTTCGTAGCAACTTTTACTACATTACTGTCGCATTATTTTGAGGTTCGTAGCAACACTTACTACATGACTTTCAGCATCACTTTGAGGTTATTTTGAAAATTTCACTCCATTACTGTTAGCATCATTTTGAGTTCATTAGCAATTCTTACTACATCACTGTCGCATCATTTTGAGATAATTAGCAATTCTTCCGACATCACTGTCGCAATATTTTGAGGTTCGTAGCAACTCTTAGTACATGACTGTCAGCATCACTTTGAGGTTATTCGAAACGTTCACTCCATGACTGTTAGCATCATTTTGAGTTCATTAAAAATTCTTTCTAAAGCGACATCACATCTTTCGCAATTCTTCCGACATCACTGTCGCAATATTTTGAGGTTCGTAGCAACTCTTACTACATGACTGTCAGCATCACTTTGAGTTTATGAGCAACTATACCTACATTACTGTCAGCATCACTTTAAGTTTATTAGCAACTATCACTACATTACTGTTCGCATCATTTTGAGTTTATGAGCAATTCTCACGACATCACTGTAGCATTAAATTGAGTTCATTAGCAACTCTTACTAAATGACTGTCAGCATCACTTTGAGTTTATTAGCAACTTTCACTACATTACTTTTAGCATCATTTTGAGTTCATTAGCAATTCTTACGACATCACTGTCCCATCATTTTGAGTTCTTTAGCAATTCTTACTACATCACTGTCGCATCATTTTGAGTCCATTAGAAATTCTTACTACATCACTGTCGCATCATTTTGAGATCATTAGCAATTCTTCCGACATCACTGTCGCAATATTTTGAGGTTCGTAGCAACTCTTACTACATTATTGTTGCATTATTTTAAGGTTCGTAGCAACTCTTACTACATGACTGTCAGCATCACTTTGAGTTTATTAGCAACTATACCTACATTACTGTCAGCATCACTTTAAGTTTATTAGCAACTATCACTACATTACTGTTAGCATCATTTTGAGTTCATGAGCAATTCTCACGACATCACTGTAGCATTAAATTGAGTTCATTAGCAACTCTTACTAAATGACTGTCAGCATCACTTTGAGTTTATTAGCAACTATCACTACATTACTTTTAGCATCATTTTGAGTTCATTAGCAATTCTTACGACATCACTGTCCCATCATTTTGAGTTCATTAGCAATTCTTACTACATCACTGTCGCATCATTTTGAGTTCATTAGCAATTCTTACTACATCACTGTCGCATCATTTTGAGATCATTAGCAATTCTTCCGACATCACTGTCGCAATATTTTGAGGTTCGTAGCATCTCTTACTACATTATTGTTGCATTATTTTAAGGTTCGTAGCAACTCTTACTACATGACTGTCAGCATCACTTTGAGTTTATTAGCAACTATACCTACATTACTGTCAGCATCACTTTAAGTTTATTAGCAACTATCACTACATTACTGTTCGCATCATTTTGAGCTCATGAGCAATTCTCACGACATCACTGTAGCATTAAATTGAGTTCATTAGCAACTCTTACTAAATGACTGTCAGCATCACTTTGAGTTTATTAGCAACTATCACTACATTACTTTTAGCATCATTTTGAGTTCATTAGCAATTCTTACGACATCACTGTACCATCATTTTGAGTTCATTAGCATTTCTTACTACATCACTGTCGCATCATTTTGAGTTCATTAGCAATTCTTACTACATCACTGTCGCATCATTTTGAGATCATTAGCAATTCTTCCGACATCACTGTCGCAATATTTTGAGGTTCGTAGCATCTCTTACTACATTATTGTTGCATTATTTTAAGGTTCGTAGCAACTCTTACTCCATGACTGTCAGCATCACTTTGAGTTTATTAGCAACTATACCTACATTACTGTCAGCATCACTTTAAGTTTATTAGCAACTATCACTACATTACTGTTCGCATCATTTTGAGTTCATGATCAATTCTCACGACATCACTGTAGCATTAAATTGAGTTCATTAGCAACTCTTACTAAATGACTGTCAGCATCACTTTGAGTTTATTAGCAACTATCACTACATTACTGTTAGCATCACTGAGTTGATTAGCAACTATCACTACATTACTGTTAGCATCATCTTGAGTTCATTAGCAATTCTTCCGACATCACTGTCGCAATATTTTGAGGTTCGTAGCAACTCTGACTACATTATTGTTGCATTATTTTAAGGTCCGTAGCAACTCTTAGTACATGACTGTCAGCATCACTTTGAGGTTATTTTGAAAATTTCACTCCATTTCTGTTAGCATCATTTTGAGTTCATTAGCAATTCTTACTACATCACTGTCGCATCATTTTGAGATCATTAGCAATTCTTCCGACATCACTGTCGCATTATTTTGAGGTTCGTAGCAACTCTTAGTACATGACTGTCAGCATCACTTTGAGGTTATTCGAAACACTTACTACATTACTGTAAGCATCACTGAGTTGATTAGCAATTCTTACTAAACCACCGTCTCATCATTTTGAGATCTTTAGCAATTCTTCTGACATCACTGTCGCATTATTTTGAGGTTCGTAGCAATTCTTAATACATGACTGTCACCATCACTTTGAGGTTATTCGAAACACTGACTACATTACTGTAAGCCTCACTGAGTTGATAAGCAACTATCACTACATTACTGTTAGCATCATTTTAAGTTCATTAGCAATTCTTCCGACATCACTGTCGCAATATTTTGAGGTTCGTAGCAACTTTTACTACATTACTGTCGCATTATTTTGAGGTTCGTAGCAACTCTTTTTACATGACTATCAGCATCACTTTGAGGTTATTCGAAACACTTACTACATTACTGTAAGCATCACTGAGTTGATTAGCAACTATCACTACATTAGTGTTCGCATCATTTTGAGTTCATTAGGAATTCTTCCGACATCACTGTCGCAATATTTTGAGGTTCGTCGCAACTTTTACTACATTACTGTCACATTATTTTGAGGTTTGTAGCAACTCTTAGTACATGACTTTCAGCATCACTTTGAGGTTATTCAAAGTTTCAATCCATTACTGTTAGCATCATTTTGAGTTCATTAGCAATTCTTACTACATCACTGTCGCATCATTTTGAGATCATTAGCAATTCTTCCGACATCACTGTCGCAATATTTTGAGGTTCGTAGCAACTCTTACTACATTATTGTTGCATTATTTTAAGGTTCGTAGCAACTCTTACTACATTACTGTCAGCATCACTTTGAGTTTATTAGCAACTATCACTACATTACTGTTAGCATCATTTTGCGTTGTTGAGCAATTCTCAGAACATCACTGGAGCATTAAATTGAGTTCATTAGCAACTCTTACTAAATGACTGTCAGCATCACTTTGAGGTTATTCAAAGTTTCACTCCATTACTGTTAGCATCATTTTGAGTTCATTTGCAATTCTTACTCCATCACTGTCGCATCACTTTGAGGTTCGTAGCAACTCTTACTACATGACTGTCACCATCACTTTGAGGTTATTCGAAACACGTACTACATTACTGTAAGCCTCACTGAGTTGATAAGCAACTATCACTACATTACTGTTAGCATCATTTTGAGTTCATTAGCAATTCTTACGACATCACGGTCGCATCATTTTGAGTTCATTAGCAATTCTTACTACATCACTGTCGCATCATTTTGAGATCATTAGCAATTCTTACTACATCACTGTCGCATCATTTTGAGATCATTAGCAATTCTTCTGACATCAATGTCACATTATTTTGAGGTTCGTTGCAACTCTTACTACATTATTGTTGCATTATTTTAAGGTTCCTAGCAACTCTTACTACATGACTGTCAGCATCACTTTGAGTTTATTAGCAACTATCACTACATTACTGTTAGCATCATCTTGAGTTCATTAGCAATTCATCCGACTTCACTGTCGCAATATTTTGAGGTTCGCAGCAACTATCACTACATTACTGTTAGCATCACTTTTAGGTTGTTGGAAACACTTACTACATTACTTTAAGCATCACTGAGTTTCTTAGCAACTATCGCTACATTACTGTTAGCATCATCTTGACTTCATTATCAATTCTTCCGACATCACTGTCGCAATATTTTGAGGTTCGTAGCAACTTTTACTACATTACTGTCGCATTATTTTGACGTTCGTAGCAACTCTTAGTACATGACTGTCAGCATCACTTTGAGGTTATTCGAAAGTTTCACTCCATTACTGTTAGCATCATTTTGAGTTCATTAGCAATTCCAACTACATCACTGTCGCATCATTTTGAGATCATTCGCAATTCTCCCGACATCACTGTCGCATTATATTGAGGTTCGTAGCAACTCTTGCTACATGACTGTCAGCATCAATTTGAGGTTATTCGAAACACTTACTACATTACTGCAAGCATCACTGAGTTGATTAGCAACTATCACTACATTACTTTTAGCATCATTTTAAGTTCATTAGCAATTCTTCCGACATCACTGTCGCAATATTTTGAGGTTTGTAGCAACTTTTACTACATTACTGTCGCATTATTTTGAGGTTCGTAGCAACTATTAGTACATGACTGTCAGCATCACTTTGAGGTTATTTGAAACTTTCACTCCATTACTGTTAGCATCATTTTGAGTTCATTCGCAATTCTTACTTCATCACTGTCGCATCATTTTGAGATCATTTGCAATTCTTCTGACATCACTGTCACGCTATTTTGAGGTTCGTAGCAACTCTGACTACATTATTGTTGCATTATTTTGAGGTTTGTAGCAACACTTACGACATGACTTTCAGCATCACTTTGAGGTTATTCGAAAGTTTCACTCCATTACTGTTAACATCATTTTGAGTTCATTAGCGATTCTTACTACATAACTGTCGCATCATTTTGAGATCATTAGCAATTCTTCCGACATCACTGTCGCATTATTTAAAGGTTCGTAGCAACTCTTACTACATGACTGTCAGCATCACTTTGAGGTTATTCGAAACACTTACGACATTACTGCAAGCATCACTGAGTTGATTAGCAACTATCACTACATTACTTTTAACATCATTTTAAGTTCATTAGCAATTCTTCCGACATCACTGTCGCAATATTTTGAGGTTCGTAGCAACTTTTACTACATTACTGTTGCATTATTTTGAGGTTCGTAGCAACTCTTAGTACATGACTGTCAGCATCACTTTGAGGTTTTTCGAAACTCTTCCTACATTACTTTAAGCATCACTGATTTTCTTAGCAACTATCGCTAAATTACTGTTAGCATCATCTTGACTTCATTATCAATTCTTCCGACATCACTGTTGCAATATTTTGAGGTTCGTAGCAACTTTTACTACATCACTGTCGCATAATTTTGAGATTTTTTAGCAACACTTACGACATGACTGTCAGCATCACTTTGAGGTTATTCGAAAGTTTCACTCCATTACTGTTACCATCATTTTGAGTTCATTAGCGATTGTTACTACATCACTGTCGCATCATTTTGAGATCATTAGCAATTCTCCCGACATCACTGTCGCATTACTTTGAGGTTCGTAGCAACTCTTGCTACATGACTGTCAGCATCACTTTGAGGTTGTTCGAAACACTTACTACATTACTGCAAGCATCACTGAGTTGATTAGCAACTATCACTACATTACTTTTAGCATCATTTTAAGTTCATTAGCAATTCTTCCGACATCACTGTCGCAATATTTTGAGGTTTGTAGCAACTTTTACTACATTACTGTCGCATTATTTTGAGGTTCGTAGCAACTATTAGTACATGACTGTCAGCATCACTTTGAGGTTATTCGAAACGTTCACTCCATTACTGTTAGCATCATTTTGTGATCATTAGCAATTCTTCTAACATCACTATCGCATCATTTTGAGATCTTTAGCAATTCTTCTGACATCACTGTTGCATCATTTTGAGGTTCGTTGCAACACTTACTACATGACTATCAGCATCACTTTGAGGTTATTCGAAAGTTTCACTCCATTACTGTTAGCATCATCTTGAGTTAATTAGCAATTCTTCCGACATCACTGTCGCAATATTTTGAGGTTCGTAGCAACTTTTACTACATTACTTTTAGCATCATTTTGAGGTTCGTAGCAACTCTTACTACATGACTGTCGCATTATTTTGAGGTTCGTAGCAACTCTTACTACATGACTGTCAGCATCACTTTGAGGTTATTCGAAACGTTCACTCCATTACTGTTAGCATCATTTTGATTTCATTAGCAATTCTTACTACATCACTGTCGCATCATTTTGAGATCATTAGCAATTCTTCTGACATCACTGTCACATTATTTTGAGGTTCGTAGCAACTCTTACTACATTATTGTTGCATTATTTTAAGGTTCGTAGCAACTCTTACTACATTACTGTCAGCATCACTTTGAGTTTTTTAGCAACTATCACTACATTACTGTTAGCATCATTTTGAGTTGTTGAGCAATTCTCACGACATCACTGTAGCATTCATACCTTCACGACGGAGGACGTGGTGAGAGCCCTCAGGAGGACCAGGGAAAGGAGCTCACCCGGCCCCGACAACATCAGAAGCAGAGTCCTGAGGCACTGTGCGGGGCAACTAGGCATCGTTTTCCGGACTCTATTTCAACACTCCATGGACAGTCACACAGTTCCCCAGCTGTGGAAACACTCCACAGTCATCCCCATCCCCAAAAAAACCAACCCAAAGTCTCTGAACGATCTCCGCCCCGTGGCCTTCACCTCCCTGGTGATGAAGGCCATGGAGAAGATCATAAAACAGCACATCATCAGAGCAACCGACCCCCTGATGGACCCACTCCAGTTTTCTTATCGCGCACGCAGAGGCGTTGAGGATGCAAAAATCTTCATCTTGGACTCCATCCACAAGCACCTGGAGCTTCCTAACTCCTCCGCCAGACTTCTGTTCGCTGATTTCTCATCAGCATTTAACACACTGCAGCCCCACATCCTGGCCACCAAACTCTCCTCCTGCTTCCATCTGGACGACCAGCTTATACTGTGGATTCTGGACTTTCTGACCAACAGGACTCAGAAAGTTCGGGTCAACAACTCCCTTTCGGACCTCCGCTTCACCTCAACTGGCTCCTCCCAGGGCTGTGTGCTCTCCCCCCTGCTCTTCCTCCTCTACACAGATGACTGCCGATCCACACAGCCCAACTGCCACCTGGTGAAATATGCTGACGACACAGTTCTCCTGTCACTGCTGTCAGGCCCAGCACGACATCATGGACCCGCTCTTCAGGAGTTTGTAGAGTGGTGTGACAGCTCCAAACTAGAACTGAACGTCAGCAAGACCAAAGAGATGGTGGTGACCTTCTCCAGCAAGCAGAGGGATCTGGCTTCTGCTGTCATCACCACCATCCACGGGAAGCCAGTGGAAGTGGTGGAAGAGTACAAATACCTGGGCACAATCTTTGACAACCTCCTGAACTTTTCTGCCAACACAGAGGAGATTCTCAGGAGGTGTCGCCAACGACTGTTCCTCCTCAGGAAACTCAATTCCTTTGGAGTCAGCGCACCCATAATGATGACTTTCTACTACGCCTTTGTGGAAAGCATCATCACATCCTCCATAACCTGCTGGTTCCACTCCCTCAGCCTCCAGAACCGGAACAGACTGCAGCGCACTGCATCAGTGTGCTCCAAAATCATCGGCCTGCCTGTCAGAACTCTTTCACACGTTTACAGGCAACAGGCCCTGAGACAGGCAGCCAAGAACATCAAAGACCCCTCACACATACTCCACTCTGCATTTGAATGGCTCCCCTCTGGGCGACGCCTCCGCTGTGTGGCCTGCAGAACTGAGAGGAGGAAAGCCACCATTGTCCCCAAAGCCATTCTTCTCTTTAACTCCAGCTGCTAACACCTTCCCCACACAAACACCCGACACACACACACCTACATACTCTCCCCGGACTACTCAATATCCTGTCTTCACTGTTACACTGTTTATACTGTTTACATTGTCTGCACTTTATTCACTCACTCCAGTCACCTTACTCTTCATTCTACATTGTGTACATACTGTATGTAGTATATTTATTGTATTTTTATCTTTAATCTTATTTTTATTCTCTTATTTATTCCCACTGTCATGTCCGTTTTTTTTTTTCTTTGTTTTGTTTTTTAATGTCATGCTGCTCAGTTGTACCGTATTTTAATTGCCCCTCGGGGATAAATAAAGTCATCTGAATCTGAATCTGAATCTGAATCTGAATTTGAATGAATCTGAAGCATTAAATTGAGTTCATTAGCAACTCTTACTAAATAACTGTCAGCATCACTTTGAGGTTATTCGAAACTCTTACTACATTACTGTAAGCATCACTGACTTGATTAGCAACTATCACTACATTACTGTTAGCATCATCTTGAGTTCATTAGCAATTCTTCCGACATCACTGTCGCAATATTTTGAGGTTCGTAGCAACTTTCAGTACATTACTGTCGCATTATTTTGAGGTTCGTAGCAACACTTACTACATGACTGTAAGCATCACTTTGAGGTTATTCGAAAGTTTCACTCCATTACTGTTAGCATCATTTTGAGTTCATTAGCAATTCCAACTACATCACTGTCGCATCATTTTGAGATCATTAGCAATTCTTCCGACATCACTGTCGCATTATTTTGAGGTTCGTAGCAACTCTTAGTACAAGACTGTCAGCATCACTTTGAGGTTATTCGAAACGTTCACTCCATTACTGTTAGCATCATATTGAGTTCATTAGCAATTCTTACCACATCACTGTCGCATCATTTTGAGATCATGAGCAATTCTTCTTACGTCACGGTCGCATTATTTTGAGGTGCGTAGCAACTTTTACTACATGACTGTCAGCATCACTTTGAGGTTATTCAAAAAACTTACTACATCACTGTTAGCATCATTTTGAGTTCATTAGCAATTCTTACTGAATCACTGTCACATTATTTTGAGGTTCGTAGCAACTCTTACTACATTATTGTTGCATTATTTTAAAGTTCGTAGCAACTCTTACTACATTACTGTCAGCATCATTTTGAGTTCATTAGCAATTCTTACTAAATAACTGTCGCATCATTTTGAGATCATTAGCAATTCTTCTAACACCACTGTCGCATTATATTGAGGTTCGTAGCAACTCTTACTACATGACTGTCAGCATCACTTTGAGGTTGTTCGAAACACTTACTACATTCCTGTAAGCATCACTGAGTTGATTAGCAACTATCACTACATTACTGTCAGCATCATTTTGAGTTCATTAGCATTTCTTCCGACATCATTGTCGCAATATTTTGAGGTTCGTAGCAACTTTTACTACATTACTGTCGCATTATTTTGAGGGTCGTAGCAACACTTACTACATGACTGTAAGCATCACTTTGAGGTTATTTGAAAGTTTCACTCCATTACTGTTAGCATCATTTTGAGTTCATTAGCAATTTTTACTACATCACTGTCGCATCATTTTGAGATCATTAGCAATTCTTCCGACATCACTGTCGCAATGTTTTGAGGTCCGTAGCAACTCTTACTACATTATTGTTGCATTATTTTAAGGTTCGTAGCAACTCTTTCTACATTACTGTCAGTTTCACTTTGAGTTTATTCGCACCTATCACTACATTACTGTTTGCATCATTTTGAGTTGTTGAGCAATTCTCACGACATCACTGTGGCATTAAATTGAGTTCATAAGCAACTCTTCCTAAATGACTGTCAGCATCACTTTGAGGTTGTTCGAAACTCTTACTGCATTACTGTAAGCATCACTGAGTTTCTGAGCAACTATCACTACATTACTGTTAGTATCATCTTGAGTTCATTAGCAATTCTTCCGACATCACTGTTGCAATATTTTGAGGTTCGTAGCAACTTTTACTACATTACTGTCGCATTATTTTGACGTTCGTAGCAACTCTTAGTACATGACTGTCAGCATCACTTTGAGGTTATTCGAAACGTTCACTCCACTACTGTTAGCATCATTTTGAGTTCATTAGCAATTCTTACTACATCACTGTCGCATCATTTTGAGATCATTAGCAATTCTTCTGACATCACTGTCACATTATTTTGAGGTTCGTAGCAACTCTTACTACATTATTGTTGCATTATTTTAAAATTCGTAGCAACTCTTACTACATTACTGTCGCATCACTTTGAGTTTATTAGCAACTATCACTACATTAGTGTTGGCATCATTTTGAGTTTTTGCGCAAATCTCACGAAATCACTGTAGCATTAAATTGAGTTCATTAGCAACTCTTACTACATGACTGTCAGCATCACTTTGAGGTTGTTCGAAACTCTTACTACATTACTGTAAGCATCACTGAGTTTCTTAGCAACTATCACTACATTACTGTTAGCATCATCTTGAGTTCATTAGCAATTCTTCCGACATCACTTTCGCAATATTTTGAGGTTCGTAGCAACTCTTGACATCACTGTAGCATTAAATTGAGTTCATTAGCAACTCTTACTAAATGCTACGAAATGCTACTAAAGTGTACTCGACAACTCGACATCACTGTAGCATTACATTGAGTTCATTGGCAACTCTTACTAAATGACTGTCAGCATCACTTTGAGGTTGTTCGAAACTCTTACTACATTACTGTAAGCATCACTGAGTTTCTGAGCAACTATCACTACATTACTGTTCGCATCATCTTGAATTCATTAGCAATTCTTCCGACATCACTGTCGCAATATTTTGAGGTTCGTAGCAACTTTTACTACATTACTGTCGCATTATTTTGAGGTTCGTAGCAACACTTACTACATGACTGTCAGCATCACTTTGAGGTTATTCGAAACACTTACTACATTACTGTAAGCATCACTGAGTTTCTGAGCAACTATCACTACATTACTGTTCGCATCATCTTGAATTCATTAGCAATTCTTCCGACATCACTGTCGCAATATTTTGAGGTTCGTAGCAACTTTTACTACATTACTGTCGCATTATTTTGAGGTTCGTAGCAACACTTACTACATGACTGTCAGCATCACTTTGAGGTTATTCGAAACACTTACTACATTACTGTAAGCATCACTGACTTGATTAGCAACTATCACTACATTACTGTTAGCATCATCTTGAGTTCATTAGCAATACTTCCGACATCACTGTCGCAATATTTTGAGGTTCGTAGCAACTTTTACTACATTACTGTCGCATTATTTTGAGGTTTCGGAGGAACTCTTAGTACATGAGTGTCAGCATCACTTTGAGGTTATTCGAAACGTTCACTCCATAACTGTTCGCATCACTTTGAGTTCATTAGCAATTCTTACTAAATCACTGTCGCATCATTTTGAGATCATTAGCAATTCTTCTGACATCACTGTCACATTATTTTGAGGTTCGTAGCAACTCTTACTACATTATTGTTGCATTATTTTAAGGTTCGTAGCAACTCTTACTACATTACTGTCAGCATCACTTTGAGTTTATGAGCAACTATCACTACATTACTGTTAACATCATTTTGAGTTATTGAGCAATTCTCACAACATCACTGTAGCATTAAATTGAGTTCATTAGCAACTCTTCCTAAATGACCTTCAGCATCACTTTGAGGTTGTTCGAAACTCTTTCTACATTACTTTAAGCATCACTGAGTTTCTTAGCAACTATCACTACATTACTGTTAGCATCATCTTGAGTTCATTAGCAATACTTCCGACATCACTGTCGCAATATTTTGAGGTTCGTAGCAACTTTTACTACATTACTGTCGCATTATTTTGAGGTTTCGGAGGAACTCTTAGTACATGACTGTCAGCATCACTTTGAGGTTATTCGAAACGTTCACTCCATAACTGTTAGCATCACTTTGAGTTCATTAGCAATTCTTACTAAATCACTGTCGCATCATTTTGAGATCATTAGCAATTCTTCTGACATCACTGTCACATTATTTTGAGGTTCGTAGCAACTCTTACTACATTATTGTTGCATTATTTTAAGGTTCGTAGCAAGTCTTACTACATTACTGTCAGCATCACTTTGAGTTTATGAGCAACTATCACTACATTACTGTTAACATCATTTTGAGTTATTGAGCAATTCTCACAACATCACTGTAGCATTAAATTGAGTTCATTAGCAACTCTTCCTAAATGACCTTCAGCATCACTTTGAGGTTGTTCGAAACTCTTTCTACATTACTTTAAGCATCACTGAGTTTCTTAGCAACTATCACTACATTACTGTTAGCATCATCTTGAGTTCATTAGCAATACTTCCGACATCACTGTCGCAATATATGAGGTTCGTAGCAACTTTTACTACATTACTGTCGCATTATTTTGAGGTTCGTAGCAACTCTTACTACATGACTGTCAGCATCACTTTGAGGTTATTCGATACGTTCACTCCATTACTGTTAGCATCATTTTTAGTTCATTAGCAATTCTTACTCAATCACTGTCGCATCATTTTGAGATCATGAGCAATTCTTCTGACATCACTGTCACATTATTTTGAGGTTCGTAGCAACTCTTACTACATTACTGTCAGCATCACTTTGAGTTTATTAGCAACTATCACTCCATTACTTTTAGCATCATTTTGAGTTCATGACCAATTCTCACGACATCACTTTAGCATTGAATTGAGTTCATTAGCAACTCTTTCTAAATGACTGTCAGCATCACTTTGAGGTTATTCGAAAGTTTCACTTCATTACTGTTAGCATCATTTTAAGTTCATTAGCAATTCTTACTACATCACTGTCGCAATATTTTGAGGTTTGTCGCAACTTTTACTACATTACTTTCGCATTATTTTGAGGTTCGTAGCAACTCTTAGTACATGACTGTCAGCATCACTGAGTTTCTTAGCAACTATCACTACATTACTTTTAGCATCATCTTGAGTTCATTAGCAATTCTTCCGACATCACTGTCGCAATATTTTGAGGTTCGTAGCAACTTTTACTACATTACTGTCGCATTATTTAAAGATTCGTAGCAACTCTTAGTACATAACTGTCAGCATCACTTTGAGGTTGTTCGAAACACTTACTACATTACTATAAGCATCACTGACTTGATTAGCAACTATCACTACATTACTGTTAGCATCATTTTAAGTTCATTAGCAATTCTTCCGACATCACTGTCGCAATATTTTGAGGTTCGTAGCAACTTTTACTACATTACTGTCTTATTATTTTGAGGTTCGTAGCAACTCTTAGTACATGACTGTCAGCATCACTTTGAGGTTATTCGAAACACTTACTACATTACTGTAAGCATCACTGAGTTGATAAGCAACTATCACTACATTACTGTTAGCATCATTTTGAGTTCATTAGCAATTCTTCCGACATCACTGTCGCAATATTTTGAGGTTCGTAGCAACTTTTACTACATTACTGTCGCATTATTTTGAGGGTCGTAGCAACACTTACTACATGACTGTAAGCATCACTTTGAGGTTATTTGAAAGTTTCACTCCATTACTGTTAGCATCATTTTGAGTTCATTAGCAATTCTTCCGACATCACTGTCACATTATTTTGAGGTCCGTAGCAACTCTTACTACATTATTGTTGCATTATTTTAAGGTTCGTAGCAACTCTTTCTACATTACTGTCAGTTTCACTTTGAGTTTATTAGCAACTATCACTACATTACTGTTAGCATCATTTTGAGTTGTTGAGAAATTCTCACGACATCACATTAGCATTGAATTGAGTTCATTAGCAACTCTTTCTAAATGACTGTCAGCATCACTTTGAGGTTGTTCGAAAGTCTTACTACATTACTGTAAGTATCACTGAGTTTCTTAGCAACTATCACTACATTACTGTTAGCATCATCTTGAGTTCATTAGCAATTCTTCCGACATCACTGTCGCAATATTTTGAGGTTCGTAGCAACTTTTACTACATTACTGTCGCATTATTTTGAGGTTCGTAGCAACACTTACTACATGACTGTAAGCATCACTTTGAGGTTATTCGAAACTTTCACTCCATTACTGTTAGCATCATTTTGAGTTCATGAGCAATTCTTACTACATCACTGTCGCATCATTTTGAGATCATTAGCAATTCTTCCGACATCACTGTCGCAATATTTTAAGGTTCATAGCAACTCTTACTACATTACTGTCAGCATCACTTTGAGTTTATTAGCAACTATCACTACATTACTGTTAGCATCATTTTGAGTTCATGAGCAATTCTCACGACATCACATTAGCATTGAATTGAGTTCATTAGCAACTCTTTCTAAATGACTGTCAGCATCACTTTGAGGTTGTTCGAAAGTCTTACTACATTACTGTAAGTATCACTGAGTTTCTTAGCAACTATCACTACATTACTGTTAGCATCATCTTGAGTTCATTAGCAATTCTTCCGACATCACTGTCGCAATATTTTGAGGTTCGTAGCAACTTTTACTACATTACTGTCGCATTATTTTGAGGTTCGTAGCAACACTTACTACATGACTGTAAGCATCACTTTGAGGTTATTCGAAACTTTCACTCCATTACTGTTAGCATCATTTTGAGTTCATGAGCAATTCTTACTACATCACTGTCGCATCATTTTGAGATCATTGGCAATTCTTCCGACATCACTGTCGCAATATTTTAAGGTTCATAGCAACTCTTACTACATTACTGTCAGCATCACTTTGAGTTTATTAGCAACTATCACTACATTACTGTTAGCATCATTTTGAGTTGATGAGCAATTCTCACGACATCACTGTAGCATTGAATTGAGTTCATTAGCAACTCTTTCTAAATGACTGTCAGCATCACTTTGAGGTTGTTCGAAACTCTTACATTACTGTAAGCATCACTGAGTTTCTTTGCAACTATCACTACATTACTGTTAGCATCATCTTGAGTTCATTAGCAATTCTTCCGACATCACTGTCGCAATATTTTGAGGTTCGTAGCAACTTTTACGACATTACTGTCGCATTATTTAGAGATTCGTAGCAACTCTTCGTACATAACTGTCAGCATCACTTTGAGGTTGTTCGAAACACTTACTACATTATTATAAGCATCACTGACTTGATTAGCAAATATCACTACATTACTGTTAGCATCATTTTAAGTTCATTAGCAATTCTTCCGACATCACTTTCGCAATATTTTGAGGTTCGTAGCAACTTTTACTACATTACTGTCTTATTATTTTGAGGTTCGTAGCAACTCTTAATACATGACTGTCAGCATCACTTTGAGGTTATTCGAAAGACTTACTACATTACTGTAAGCATCACTGAGTTGATTAGCAACTATCACTACATTACTGTTAGCATCATTTTGAGTTCATTAGCAATTCTTCAGACATCACTGTCGCAATATTTTGAGGTTCGTAGCAACTTTTACTACATTACTGTGACATTATTTTGAGGTTCGTAGCAACTCTTAGTACATGACTGTCAGCATCACTTTGAGGTTATTCGAAACGTTCACTCCATTACTGTTAGCATCATTTTGAGTTCATTAGCAATTCTTACTAAATCACTGTCGCATCATTTTGAGATCATTAGCAATTCTTCTGACATCACTGTCACATTATTTTGAGGTTCGTAGCAACTCTTACTACATTATTGTTGCATTATTTTAAGGTTCGTAGCAACTCTTACTACATTACTGTCAGCATCACTTTGAGTTTATTAGCAACTATCACTCCATTACTTTTAGCATCATTTTGAGTTCATGACCAATTCTCACGACATCACTTTAGCATTGAATTGAGTTCATTAGCAACTCTTATTAAATGCCTGTCAGCATCACTTTGAGGTTGTTCGAAACTCTTACTACATTACTGTAAGCATCACTGAGTTTTTTAGCAACTATCACTACATTACTGTTAGCATCATTTTGAGTTTATGAGCAATTGTCACGACATCACTGTAGCATTGAATTGTGTTCATTAGCAACTCTTCCTAAATGACTGTCAGCATCACTTTGAAGTTTTTCGAAACACTTACTCCATGACTGTCAGCATCACTGAGTTGATTAGCAACTATCACTACATTACTGTTAGCATCATTTTGAGTTCATCAGCAATTCTTCCGACATCACTGTCGCAATATTTTGAGGTTCGTAGCAACTTTCACTACATTACTGTCGCATTATTTTGAGGTTCGTAGCAACACTTACTACATGACTGTCAGCATCACTTTGAAGTTTTTCGAAACACTTCCTCCATGACTGTCAGCATCACTGAGTTGATTAGCAACTACCACTACATTACTGTTAGCATCATTTTGAGTTAATTAGCAATTCTTCCGACATCACTGTCGCAATATTTTGAGGTTCGTAGCAACTTTTACTACATTACTGTCGCATTATTTTGAGGTTCGTAGCAACACTTACTACATGACTTTAAGCATCACTTTGAGGTTATTCGAAAGTTTCACTCCATTACTGTTAGCATCATTTTGAGTTCATTAGCAATTCTTACTACATCACTGTCTCATCATTTTGAGATCATTCGCAATTCTTCCGACATCAATGTCGCAATATTTTGAGGTTCGTAGCGACTCTTACTACATTATTGTTGCATTATTTTAAGGTTCGTAGCAACTCTTACTACATTACTCTCAGCATCACTTTGAGTTTATTAGCAGCTATCACTACATTACTGTTAGCATCATTTTGAGTTGTTGAGCAATTCTCACGACATCACTGTAGCATTAAATTGAGTTCATTAGCAACTCTTACTAAATGACTGTCAGCATCACTTTGAGGTAGTTCGAAACTCTTACTACATTACTGTAAGCATTACTGAGTTTCTTAGCAACTATCACTACATTACTGTTAGCATCATCTTGAGTTCATTAGCAATTCTTCCGACATCACTGTCGCATTATTTTGAGGTTCGTAGCAACTCTAACTACATTATTGTTTCATTATTTTAAGGTTCGTAGCAACTCTTACTACATTACTGTCAGCATCACTTTGAGTTTATTAGCAACTATCACTACATTACTGTTAGCATCATTTTGAGTTGTTGAGCAATTCTCACGACATCACTGTAGCACTAAATTGAGTTCATTAGCAACTCTTACTACATGACTGTCAGCATCACTTTGAGGTAGTTCGAAACTCTTACTACATTACTGTAAGCATTACTGAGTTTCTTAGCAACTATCACTACATTGCTGTTAGCATCATCTTGATTTCATTAGCAATTCCTACGACATCACTGTCGCAATATTTTGAGGTTTGTAGCAACTTTTACTACATGACTTTCAGCATCATTTGAAATTGTTCGAAACACTTACGACATTACTGTAAGCCTCACTGAGTTTATTCGCAACTATCACTACATTACTGTTAGCATCATTTTGAGTTCATTAGCAATTCTGACTCCATCACTGTCACATCATTTTGGGATCATAAGCAATTCTTCCGACATCACTGTCGCATTTTTTGGAGGTTCGTAGCAACTCTTACTACATTACAATTGCATTGTTTTGAGGTTAGTAGCAACTCTTACTACATGACTGTCAGCATCACTTTGAGGTTGTTCGAAACTTTGACTTCATTACTGAAAGAATCACTGAGTTTATAGCAACTATCACTACATTACTGTTGGCATCATTTTGAGTTTATGAGCAATTCTTACTCCATCACTGTCGCATCATTTTGAGATCATTGGCAATGTTTCCAACATCACTGTTGCATTATTTTGAGGTTCGAAGCAACTCTTACTACACGACTGTCAGCATTACTTTGAGGTTGTTCAAAACACTTTCTACATTACATTTAGCATCTTTTTTAGTTCATTAGCAATTCTTAATCCATTACTGTCACATCACTTTGAGATCATTAGCAATTCTTCAAACATCACTGTCGCATTATTTTGAGGTTGGGAGCAACTCTTACTACATTCGTGTCAGCATCACTTTGAGTTTATTAGCAACTATCACTACATTACTGTTAGCATCATTTTGAGATCATTAGCAATTCTTCCGACATCACTGTAGCATTATTTTGAGGTTTTGAGGTACCTTTGTTTGTAACCGATCTGCTGACCAGCGAGACGCCACCACGCACGGCTGTCGGCTCCGTAAAGGAGGGAGAGGAAGTGGAAAGGACGGAGAAGGGTCGGACCAGGTCTACTGCAAGGTGACCACTCACTATCGTCTGCCACACTGCCCCTCATGGTGGGGAGTGTAGCGCCATCCTGCCACAGTACATTTGTTTCATTCTTTTGCTCTTGCACTTTCATTAAAATGGACTTGACTTGAGAATGTTTTGTTTCAAAATATAGAAGAATTCCCAGATTTATAGGTAGCATGAGTATGAAGTTGCACTTGCACCCGGTGGGAAAATGTCCTCTGCATTTGACTCTCACTATGTAGGAGCAGTGGTAGCAGTGTCACCCTGGGGGCTTGGTCAAGATCAATGACAGGAGTAGCAGACAGGTAATATCCATAGCATGCATGTTGTTTGAGAGGAGTAAGGGTACACTGTTGGTCTCTGACCTGATGCGCTGTCATCAGCACAAATGATCTGTTCCTAAACATCAAAATCTACCATCCCCCCTGATTGTTTTTTACAACTGGAGTACTGGTTAACACTTTAGAAAGCCTTCATTCAGAGCTGTGAAGAACCTTGAACCTGATATCCCAGACAAAGTGGGCCACTAACTGGCCAGATGAAGCTATGCTAGGCTGCTGTACTCTGAAGAGCTAAAGTAGCAGCTTCTGAGAGGGATGCTAACCTGGATGTGTTCATCTCCTACTTTAATATCAGCCCCCAACTTGGAGCTCTGACAGCCTCCAGCTTTTTGTTCCTGTTTCTGCTTCAGTCAACAGGGAACTCCAACCTGCAGTCGAATCTTCAACAACAATGGAATAGAAAAGTGAGGAAGAAAAACTAGAATAAACTTACAAAGCTGAGAAATGTTCATGAAGAAGAAAGGCACACGTTATGATTGAGGCCAGAAACTAAAACTCCACACCAAATGTACTTTGACTTGTAGGATAATGAACTTGAATGTGTTGAAACAGAAGATCAATGAATCCACTACCACACAACAAGATGATGACCCCCTACCACAAGATGGCGTCACAGATCCTGACGCTCTGAGCAGGAAACACCAAGCAAAACATTACAACAAAGCTCCTGTTGTTCCCTACAGGAAAAACTGTGGCTCTGATGAGAAGAAGGATCCCAGCCTCCTCTGAGGATCCATGGCCGCACCATTGGGTAGAAGGACGATGGGGTCGGCACCAGGAGGAACCCTGGTGTCTCCGATGCAGGGGAGATGGAGCAGTGAAGAGGCCACATTGTGGCGTCCTAAAGAGGACATTTGGTGGAGCCTGAGACAGCAAACATCACGCCCCCTTCATCAGAAGAACCACAGCACCAGAAGAAAGAATCCTGGCAGTGACGACAGGGAGGATCAGGGTGACCTCCTCTCCTCCACCTTTGAACCTTCAAATGAACTTTAAAAAGCTTTAGAGTGGAGAAGGATTTTAAAACATTTTATTGTTTTTTCCTTTCATTCTCATTTGTGCGATTGTCTGATTTATTAGAAATAAACACTGTCTGCTGGGTTTCCATTGACTGTGATTCTCTTTGCATGCAAGTTGAAAGTTCTGCCAATAAAAACCACAAGTATTTGAAGACCAAAGGAAGGACCCCCAAAGTCAGGACCCTGAGATCAAAGTGAGCGCTCTGATCTCAGAGGTCTGGGATGTTTCCCATCCCATGGCCCTTCAAATAAGAGCCCTGTGTCTCTGTCTCAAAGTTTTCAACCGTATTTGTTTGTTAAATTAAAACCAGACGACCACTGTGGTCCTTTTTACACGGTAAGTAAAGCACAGATGCCCTGGTGGACCTGTTGGCACCCTGGACTTTGAATCCAGTGATCTGAGTCCAAGTCTCAGTTCCAGCAGGTTTCCTGCAGCCTTCAGCAGAGCTGCCATGTTTCTCTGTAGAGAACTAAGTGATGCTCTCAGCAGGTTGAGGGCACCACCAACAAGTGAGGTATGAACCTCTGACTTCCTTCTTGTCAAACAGGAAACTCCTAATACCTCATTTGAGTAAAGTACCTCATTTTCCTGACATCCAAGTAGTAGTGAAGTGGAGGAAGAAGGGAGGAGATCTCCAACAGGATCCTTCTTTCCTCTGTCCTCCTTGATCTCATGGATCACCACAGTCAAGGGGAGACCCAAGCTCCCGGATGGATCTGGCACTCAGGAACTGCTGAGTTTTCCAGTGGACTTTGTTCCATCCATGGTTCAGGAACAGGACTCCTCCTGGTTAACCTGGTATCTTTCCACCCAACTGTGGGTTCTTGGAGAATTTTTCATGTCATGTCAAGAAATCAGGCTGGTGGGTTTTTCAATGAGAGAAATTCTGGTAACTTAATTAAGTGGCATGTTTGTTGAAGCAGTAATTAACTGATAAATTAAGGAAGGCCTGGCCAGTCTTTGCTCCCAGGTCATACGATGGAGTTAGAAAGTCCTGAATCAATCTGGAGTTCCATGATTTCCTTGTGGTTCATGATCCTTTTGCCAATGTAGTCTGGAACAAGAGCAAGATGAACCTCCAAATATCAACAGGTTGATTGCAGGTGATGTCAAGTGGTATTTAGAGGAACCTCCTCTTTGTGTTTGGTTCCATGGTGGAAGGGTGAGAACTCTGGATCCAGTGATCCCAGTTCAAGTCTCAGAAGGACCTTCCTGTCTGGAATGTGTCCCATGTAACAAACTGATCAAGAGATGTTACGTGGTTCAAATGTTCTGGTTCATTTCTTACTGCCATGAACTCAGACTGTGTGTTTAATGTTAACAATAAATGTAACAACTAAGGAGCCAGTAGCTCCTGTGGAAAAAATTCTACTTTGTCAGTGAATGAATTCATTTGATATTGAAGTCTGCAACTGTCACTGTCTGTCAGGATGGCCGAGCGGTCTAAGGCGCTGCGTTCAGGTCGCAGTCTCTCCTGCAGGCGTGGGTTCAAATCCCACTTCTGACAAAGGACATTTTCTCCACATTCCTATGCATCCACAGTGGTAAATTCCAAACCCAGTTGAAGCTGCTCTCCACTGATGGGAGTGAGTGGTTGAACTGGCAGCAGAGGAGGCAAAGGAGCTTCCCTGTGATGGTCCAACATCGCCTGGTTTCCTC
This sequence comes from Aulostomus chinensis, assembly GCF_037954235.1. Taxonomy (NCBI): domain Eukaryota; kingdom Metazoa; phylum Chordata; class Actinopteri; order Syngnathiformes; family Aulostomidae; genus Aulostomus; species Aulostomus chinensis. Next base: position 49,629,897 of record NC_141320.1, on the reverse strand, counting down.
CAACATGGAGCAGCCACTAAACTCTAACTTCAATGTTGGATCAAAGTCTACTGAAGAAATGTGTTTTCTTTCAAGTCACATTTTGTCCATTAACTTCATAATCAGAGACTCCATCTCATCACATGACTAAAGTCTGGGTTCTGTATTGGTGGTAAAATATCCTTCCATGCCCCTCACTAGTTTGCACACAGAAAAGCATATTTTACTGGTTTCAAATCTCTTAGCTTGTTCTCTCTCTTAAAGCAGCTGAGGCAGCTTTCATTGTGTGATTTATTTTAAAATATAAATATGGAACAGAACCATTGGAATCAGATGTCAGGACATTTGAAGGAATGTCAATCTCCTGTTGAAATGTTGCAGTGTGCAGCTGAGGCTCTCTGGCAGTGGCACCAGGAGCCCCAATGGCAGAACCTGGACCCTCCTGGAGGAGAACCACAGGTGAGGGCCTTCTTGGCTCCAGATTGATGGAAATCAAGTGTCTGAGGCTGTTAGCAGCCATTAAGTTGATCTGGTTGGCACTGGTATTTGTTCTTGCTGCAGCTCAGGAGTGATTCAGGAGAAGAGTTTCAGAACAGCCCAGGTTGGGGACTGGAATTCTAAAATTTCCCCTGGAACCAAACAACCTTGGGAGGTAAAACCTCCAATCATAGCCACTCAGATGCAGCAGCAGAAGAAGCTGTCATCCACCCTGACAGTCAGAGCATCAAGTCAAGAAAACATCACCATCTTGTAGTTCCAAACCTCCACCTGTCAGATTCAGCTACTTCTGATTGTGGGACTTTAAACTTGAACACAATGGAATTTGGACAAGGAGTTTTCCTTCCAGTCCAAACATCATCATCCAGCCTCCAACCAGAGGTCCATCAGTTATCATGGAGCCACAGGTGGAGTCTGGATTCTTTTCTGGAATGAGACAGCAATGACAGTCCTGCCAAGTGACATCACTGACATGACAGGATGACTTCAGTCATGTGACTGGATGACTTCAGTCATGTGACTGGATGGCAGTGCAGATTCCAATGTAGAGGTTGGGGAAATAGTCTCTGAGAATCCAACTTGAAGCCATGCCCTCCTTGTTCTTCAAAAACCCAAACAGCGACCATCAGTCTCCCACCAATCCTGTACTTGGGTTCAATGTTGCTGTTCCATTTTGCAGCATTCATCCCCTCATTCTAGAGGCTTTAACATGAAAATGAAAATGCTGAGAGACACAAATGCAAATCAGGGTATTTGACCAGAGGTGACACATCTTTTAATACTTTTCTTGTTATATTTGTTATATATGTTCTGTATGGTTATATTTGTTATGGTTGTTATGGAGTTTATGGTTATTATCTCTGTTTCTTGTGTCTTTGTCTTTGTTGTCCTCCCCTTCGTCCGTCCTGGATTTTTGACCTTGGTTGCAGGAAGCGTGTGACCTCAAGTCCTTTTTCTGTGTTGCTGAACGTAGAGCCTTGCTTCATTGTGCTCGCTAAAGTGTGATCCTCCCTGCTAATTCCTTATTTCGTTGACTAATTGACAACCAAAAATTAATACCTACTTGCTTTATTTGGCTGAAGTTTAAAAGACCATCATTCTGGTAGCAACAGTCTTTCTGCCTTGTAAACACGCTAAGCTAACGATGGCTTCTCCCTCTTGTCCTCCTCTCTCCTGCTCAGAGTGCCACATGTTTTCTTCCTCCTCTGCCTCCTTTCGTGATACTGATAAGTGTGTTAAATGTAGTTTTTTTGTTGTGTTGGAGGTGAGGCTTAGCGATGTTGAATTGGACCAGCAGCGGCTCTGCACCAAAAGCTGCGAGAGCTAGCCAACCCTCACTAGCTGGTGCAGACCATCTTAGCTTAGCTCCTGGCTTAGGCCCAACTAGCGCTCCCCCAGAAGCTCCCAAGCATCTGGGAGAGCGCCAAGAAAAGTTGGGCCTAAGCTAGGATGTGCTTGCTCATGAAGAATTGTTGGGTGTAAATTCATTTAAGGAGTGTTGAACTGGACCTGTTCTACTTGTAAAGTGTAACTTTTGTTATTTGGTGCTTTACAGGGTGATGACTTGCTGGGGACACTTTATCACAGCAGTGGACAAACATCAGCATTCAACACCCAGCAGCTCCTCTGATCAACAGAACAAGTTAAAGTATTCTGAGAAGGAGGGCATCGATCCCTCTACTGCTCACATGCTAAGCTAGCGCTCTACCATTGGAGCTAATTCCCCTGTTAAGGAGCGCAGCAGATAATGCACCTTGACCTTCATGCATGGTTTAATGAGCGTCACCAGTTGAAGCTTCTCTGGTTGACCAATGTAATGGAGACCAAGGGTTCCATGACATCAATGATTAATTGAAGGTAGCATTTGTCTTGGTATTAACAGTTTATGTAAATTAGAGGCACACACACATGTTAATGGTCAGGTTTATTGAATCAGCAAACAAGTGAAACTTTTTCTCTGCCATGTGTTCCAGGGAGGGACCTGGGAAGCACAGGGGGACCGGCCATCCTGCCTGTGGAAAATGAAGACCCCAGTGTCAGTCAGTGGGAATCACTGTGCAAGGCCTGGTATTTAGTGTTGATCTAGTTTGTGTCATGTAAATGTGGCAGTTTCAGTCGTCACGGTCAGTCCTCACCTCTTCCTGGTGGTTTCCTTAAAGGGGGTGGAGCCAAAAGGGGAGAGTGGCCCAAGGAAGCTCCTTAAGAGCTGTAGGTGCAAACCTTTGCTCCCAGATGGGGGAGGGGGTACAATCACAGACAAGGTTCATTGAATGATTATGTGGATGTATGACTGAGTTGGTGTAGTAGTCTGGAATCATGTATATATTTAGTCAGGTTAAGTTGTTGAGATGGTGCTGGTTTGATGTAAATATTGATTGTAGAGCATGGTTGTGGTCTCACCTCCACTCTATGGGCCATCCATCGTCATCTTCTGCTTATTCCTTACTAGTAAGGGTCGCGGGGGGGCTGGAGCCTATCCCAGCATCTATGGGCGAGAGGCGGGGTTCACCCTGGACAGGTCGCCAGTCCATCGCAGGGCCAACACACAGAGACAAACAACCATTCACACTCATACCTACGGTCAATTTAGAGAATCCAATCAGCCTCGTCCCCAAATTGCATGTTTTTGGACTGTGGGAGGAAGCTGGAGTATCAGAGAGGACGCACGCCGGCACGGGGAGAACATGGAGACTCCACACAGAAAGATCCCGCGCCCGAGCCAAAACTCGAACCTGGAACCTTCTTGCTGTGAGGGCACAGTGCTAACCACTGCACCACCGTGCAGCCCCGCTATGGGCTGGTCTGTCTAATTTCCTTTAGCCAGGAGGGAATTAAAGGCAGTCAGGGGTTTTTAATTTAAGTTGATGGTGTCTCATGCAATCTCTTTCAATACTCCAGTGGTGGTTTAAGTGAAGAAAAACATGGGTTAGTCAGTAGGACTCTGTGTGTGTGTGTGTGTGTGTGTGTGTGTGTGTGTGTGTGTGTGTGTTTGTGTGTGTGTTTGTGTGTGTGTTTCCATGCAGACTTTCCCTTGTAACAACCGATTTGATTTGGAAACCATCTCATCTAAATCTCCTCTCCAAAAACCCTCTTCTGCAACTTTGTACCCAAGTTGTCTCCTCATCAGGCACCACAGTATCCAGTAGGTTCAGTTAAAACAGTCATCAGTGATTAATGTTCATGTTCAATGATGAGGTTTTGATTTATTCTTCTAGAATCATCTGAAGAAACCCTCCTCAACACTGTGAAGCCTTCATCTGACAGGAGGAGTTTCTTTTCCCAGTGATTCCACTGACAGTGAAAAGCTTTGTTCATCATACTGGTCTGATAGGATCAACTACTGGTTGCTCTGGAGTGCAAACAGCAACCTGTCAGGAAACATTAGTCAGATCAAAGCCAAGATTAAAGAAAGGGCCTCCAGATCAAAGACAGAATTGATGATGATGTCATCAGGGGGCTTTGATAGTATATTTATTTGTACCTGGAATTCTGTCTTTGATCTCAGGAGGACATGAAAGAAACCCAATTGAGGAAAGCAGAGGAGAACATTCAGCTTCATTAGAAACACTTGAACTGTTGAACAGTAGAATTTGTTTGAAACAGTTTACAACACTGAGTGACAGGACTGAAGAGGGGAGATTTTGGTATTTTCAGTTTAATTCTAACTTAAAACTGGGCATGAACATTTTTAGTCGTTCATATTCTAACATACAGAGGAAGTCATGACATTCCCTTTTTTTAACCTGTCCTGTTCAGGAAATGGAAATGGAAATTTAGCTGCTATGTTGAATCAGAAAAACCTTTTGAAGTCTACTTTTGCTTCAGTCAGAAAGTGGACTGTTGTTAACTCTCACAATGGTTGGTGATTGTGGAGGAAGAAAATATCCTTATGAACCTCTTTTTAACAGACACATATTTCTAAAGATGCAGGTTTATTTTATTTTTCTTCTTTTAGCAGAGGATGGTTTCGATCCATCCACCTCTGGGTTCTGGGCCCAGCACGCTTCCTCTGCGCCACTCTGCTCTACCATTGACAGAACAGTCCTTGTTTTAGGAGAGCATTCTCTGTGTTTGTCTCTGCCCTGCTCTCCTGCTCTCTTTCCCCTCATTTAGTCCTTGACATGATCCATGCTCTACAGCTCTGCGGGTGGAATGAAGACCTGCGTCTGCTCTGCCCGTGCCGTCCTTCGTCTCAACCTAAATTGTTTGACCCACCTTTATAATGCTGCAGACAACACAACCAAACTGGCCCCGATCAGGATTTGACAGGCCGAAACATGCCCTAAAAACACCAAGAATAATATCCACCACCTTCTGAACGGGGCCTGGCCCGTCTCCTGCATCAGGGGCCGCCGCAGTCGCCCATCAGCTGTTCAACAGCTGTTCGCCGCAACACTCAATGAGACAAAGACATCGAAGCTCAAACTGCTGTTGAGGAAGCCGTGATCGTATAGTGGTTAGTACTCTGCGTTGTGGCCGCAGCAACCCAGGTTCGAATCCGGGTCACGGCAGCATGAGATAAATTTCTTTGTGTGTATTGATGGACACAAGCCAAGCAGAAATTTCCCACAATGCAATAGGGCAGTGTTTGGTCAGTGTTGAGCATGTTGATGTCATATTATTGTGTCATCACTTGACCAGACCCAAAAGTAGGCTCAGGTATCAGTTTCTTCTCAATGCTAACGTCTGCTAGCTTAGTCTGCTACTTTGATGGCTCTGCCTGCTCAAAGGTCCAGACCCCTGGATGTGGTGGTTCCTACCTGAACGTAGATTCTGTCAGCTCATGTTGTTAAATCAACTCACCAGGAACACCAGTAGATTTCAATGGACTGACAATGAGTCTCATTGAATGGTCAACATGTCAAATATGAAGTCATCACCTGAGGAGGTCTGCTGCTGGAATGAAGCTCCAGATATTCACAAGATATTCTAGATCTTAAAATAAAGCATTTTTATATTTGATTTCTTATTCATTCAGGTCATCCAGTCATGTGACTGAAGTCATCCAGTCACGTGACTGAAGTCATCCAGTCATGTCAGTGTTGTCACTTGGCAGGACTGTCACTGCCGTCTCATTCTAGAAAAGAATCCAGACTCCACATACAAGATGGTTGATGTTTCCTTGACTTGATGCTCTGACTGTCAGGGTAGATGACAGCTTATTCTTTTGCTGCATCTGAGTGGCTAGGATTGGAGGTTTTACCTCCCAAGGTTGTTTGGTTTTAGGGGAAACTTCAAAATTCCAGTCCCCAAACTGGGCTGTTCTGAAACTCTTCTCCTGAATCACTCCTGAGTTCTTGTTAAGAGCTGGAAATGAGCTGCAGCAAGAACAAATACCAGTGCCAACCAGATCAACTTCATGGCTGTTTTTGTAGTGATTTGGTTCTAAACAAATAAAACTGACTTGACTTGGTTTGGTGCCTCATGAGGAGAAAATTTGGGCACAAATGTTGGACAAGAGTGTTTGTGGAGGGTGTTTTTTTGTTGTTGTTGCAGTGTTGTAAGTCACTGTAACTGCAGCTGAATGATTGAACTTTCTCCAAATGTCCTCAAGATGGTTTCCAATGACATCAGTTGTCACAAGAGGAAGTCTGCATGTAAACACACTCAGGTGTGCCCAGCTATTCTTATGAGAACATTCGATCAACTTCATTCTATGTGCAGCCTAACCTTAATCTTAATCTTAATCTTAACCAACTGAATCTTAATCTTTATTTGAAACTAAACTCAATCCAGACCTTCACTCTGAAAGAACTCACAAACTGCATTGCGCTGCATCAGGGCCGGTCTTTGGTCCCCATGAGGACGAGGACTCCTGATCAGTGTTGATGATGGAAATGGTCTCCAACACCATAAAACAAGAAATACACACACGTGTAAACACACACAGTGACCCCGCATGTCGTTTTTGCCCAACTTAAATTTTCATTCATTACCCAGAACCTCTCAAAAGCCCTGAAGAAAAATTGAATATTTGGAGTTTGAAAGCCATAAATCACATCCATATCATCTCGTCCATCTCAGTCTGATCTCATCTTTGTTGTTTTTTTTAAAGAGGGACAAATTGGTACTTGGTTAAAAAAGCACTGTGGGAAAATGATCCTGCTTTCAGGGAGGTCTTTGGTGAGTTTGCTAACAATGCAGAGAACCATGACGGTACCAAGCACAAGGCTGCTGCCCTCTGCATCACAGCTACACTTTGGAGTCTGTTTGAACTGAATGGGAAGGGTCTGACATCATCATACCAGTACAACAACAAGTGACCATGAACCAAAAGAAAACCTTCACTGATGAGTCCATGGATCTCATTGATCTGTGCCATTTCCTGATCTTCAGGTTCTGTCTTTGATTTCTTTCTTTGATCTCTAAATTCTGTGCTTTGGTTTCCTTGGTCAGTCTTTGAATTCTGGTTCATAATAAAAAAGAACTCCCAGCATATTTCTGCAGACCATAGATAGGGATTTTTACCAACTGCACCATAGCAACCCTCTTGCTGTCTGTTGTTGTACCATTGAAAAGTAAGACAGCCTGGCAGTCAACAAACTGGGCTCAACAGAAGAATGTCAACTAAAGATGGATTAAAGACCAGGAGGAAATGTAACCAACCTACAAAGATGGAGGGGAATTGAGACCCACATGTTTGCCATCCTTGATGAACTGTCCACTGGTGCAGGGGATGAGGTCATGGCCATGATCTGGGAGCCAGTCCTGGATGTTAAATGCCCTGATGATGGACAGTGCAGTGGCAAAATGTCCGGTCCACTGACTGAACTCTGCCACAAATGAGGAACAACAGTCAGCAAGGAGTAGAAACGAAGAGGAGAAATGGAGAGAACAGAAAGAATGAGAGATCATGGAGGAAAGAGGCTGATATTTGCAAGTGTCCTGAGTACAACACAGCAATCTAGAGAAACCATGACCTGGATTACTGAGGACCTCCACTGGCAGTTCATTTCTGTTGATCATAGGGCCATGCTGGGTGAAGCAGGACTGAATCCTGGGACTGAGGTTGTGGAGCAATGGTCACCTTTCCTGCTGAAACTGTCAATTCTTCTGCTTGGTTCTCTCCACAAAACCAGTCCCTTAACGGAGCTCAAACCCCAGTTACAGCTGTGAGAGCCCAGAATCGGACACACTGGACCATCAGGAACAGCTTTGTGCTTTCAAACAACAGAGACGACACTCAAGGACTCAGGGAACGCAGGAATCTCTGGCCTCAGCTGACATGTTGAATTTCAGCAACACTTCATGATGCTGAGTTTAGCAAACCAATGAGAAGATGAAGGAGGCCGTCAACTCCTTCAAGCTCAACATCTCCACTGCTTTACCTCAGGAGGTCAGAGGTCAAAGCAGAACCTGCACCCCCCACCTCTGATGTTTACTCCACACAGAGATGAGGGGTCGGTTCAGAAGAGTGAGCTGGAGTCTGGGCAAGTCTTTTCATTCAGTCCCTGGTTTAAACAATTGTCTCCACCAACTTCAGTATGGGTCTGGACCTGCACAGGTTCCAATTCCTGTCTTGGTCCCAAGGGTTTGTTGAACCAGAGAAGCTCCAACTGGTGACGCTCATCCAACCATGCATGAAGGTCAACCTGCATTATCTGCTGTGCTCATTAGCAGGGACTTAGCTCCAATGGTAGAGTGCTAGCTTAGCATGTGAGAGGGAGAGGGATCCATACCCTCGTTCTCCAGAATACTTTAACTTGTTCTGTTTATCAGAGGAGCTGCTGGGCGATGAATGCTGATGTTTGTCCACTGCTGTGATAAAGTGTCCCCTGTTACTGAGATGAGGATGAACACCTGCTCAGGTCAAAGCTGCAATCAAACCAGGGACTTTGAACCACACAGGTAGTGAAGGAGTTTGTCACCAGGCTTTAAACTTCCCACCATCTCCTGAATGTGGAGCAACTTGTCCTGCCAAAACTGTCCCCTCTTCCATCCTTAATAACACCTGTCCTGACAGCCGCTCAGGCTGCAGCAGTGAAAGCGCTGAATGCAGCCAGGATACACAATGACTCAACACAGGAATCTGTTGACTCAGCTGGAGAAGCAGAGGGTCCACCAAGACCAGCAGACACCTTCATTCTTGATTCTTGATTCAAGGGCAGCCCCTTGAGATGCACCATCTAATTTTGGAGGGGGTCCTGACAAATAATGACCAACAATACAACAATAATAAAAGTAGATTCTATTTTCAACACAAGGACACACACATCATACACCCAGGTACAGGCCAACAATGTTCCCCAAAGCCCCCCCCCCCCCCCCCATCCAGTATTATACAAAGTATGATCAGAGATCCCACTACAGAATAAGAGTGGGCCTGTGTTCACATACTCATACATTTAAACACCCATCTAAATAAATACTGCTTCCATGCACCATTAAAGTACACAATGCATATTCATACACAAATATCCACATATTTACAGTACAGAGAACAAACAAGAACAAGTAGAGAGTGAATCCTGGAGAGAAAAGGGGAGGTGCATCAGAAACAAGAGCAGATGTTTGAAAATGCTTGATGATTTGAAGATGAGAAAGGAAGTGAGAGACCCAAGTGAGGAGGAAAGGTTGTTCCAATCTGATGGAGCTTTAAATACAATCGGTCAAAGCAGGAGGCCGTCCCCACTGATCCTGGATCTGCTCGACCTTCCTGCCTGTTAAAAGGAAGGTTTTCATCACCACTGTTGCAGGATGTGCTGCTGGTGGAGAATTGTTGGGTGTAGATTCATTGAAGCAGTTTGGTGCTAGACCTGCTCTACTAGTAAAGAGTCATGAGAGAACTTTGTTGTGATTTGGTTCTAACAAATAAAATGACTTGACTTGATTTGGTGCCTCATGAGGAGAAAATTTGGGCACAAAAGTTGGACAAGAGTGTTTGTGGAGGTTGTGGATCAAAGTTCTATTGATATACAACACAGAAAATCAAACAATGTGAAGCAGGCTAATGAACAATAAATCAAATATAAAAATGCTTTATTTTAAGATCTAGAATATCTTGTGAATATCTGGAGCTTCATTCCAGCAGCAGACCTCCTCAGGTGATGACTTCATATTTGACATGTTTACCATTCAATGAGACTCATTGTCAGTCCATTGAAATCTACTGGTGTTCCTGGTGAGTTGATTTAACAACATGAGCTGACAGAATCTACGTTCAGGTAGGAACCACCACATCCAGGGGTCTGGACCTTTGAGCAGGCAGAGCCATCAAAGTAGCAGACTAAGCTAGCAGACATTAGCATTGAGAAGAAACTGATACCTGAGCCTACTTTTGGGTCTGGTCAAGTGATGACACAATAATATGACATCATTGTCAGACTGACGCCTGCTCAGCACTTACCAAACACTGCCCTATTGCATCGTGGGAAATTTCTGCTTGGCTTGTGTCCACACATAAAGAAATTTATCTCATGCTGTCGTGACCCGGATTCTAGCCTGACCCCCCTGACCCTCATCAGTCACTCGTAGTGCCTCCCACTGGAGGGAATAGGAGCATCTGTGAGCTCTGACTGTTGGGATGGACATCCATGTGATGGAAGAGCTGTTTTAAACAAGGAATCATTTGACCTCTTGACCTGTGTGGGCAGGTACAGAGGGACGATTCCATCATGAACAATAATATTACTAAACAAATGGGTCTTTAGCTTCTTTCTGAAGGCGTCCTCAGCGTCCTCATGTCCAGTGGGAGAGCGTTCCAGATTCTAGGAGCTGCAACCTGGAAGGTTCCCTCTCCTTCAGTGAGGCTGAATCCCTGTGGTCAGGGAGGATAAGGGACCCCACAGGTATCACTAAAGTGCTTTAGACTGCAAAGCACTCAGCTAATCAAGCTGGGATCAACTGCTGTGGTGATCAAGGTATCATCATATATAACAAACAAAGAAAACAAAGTTGAGGAAAAGCACACAAAGAAAAAACTATGAACATAAACAGAGCATCTTCTACACCAGATGTCACACGGCTCAGTAGACCTCTGGTCTGACCCGCAGCAGGTCCAGTCTCCAGGGTGCCCCCATCATTCTGCTCTTCAGTCACAGGACATGCAGCAGAATCCCATCGCTCCTCTGCAGAAGAACATATGAGAGCGTCTGCTTGCTCTTCTCTGGCAGGACGTAGGGGAGAGTCTGTTTGCTCTTCTCTTGCTGGACGTAGGGGAGAGTCTGTTTGCTCTTCTCTGGCTGGACGTAGGGGAGAGTCTGCTTGCTCTTCTCTGGCTGGACGTAGGGGAGAGTCTGCTTGCTCTTCAGAAGTTTGCTGGACCTTCGCTTGAAGGCCTTGATTTTCCTCTTTCAAACAGCTTTTTAAATCATGAAGATTTCCCAGGATTTCCCCCTGAGCACTGCTCCTTTTCTTCTTTTGTGTTCTCACTGCACATAGAAGACTCTGAACTTCACCGTTCAGACTGCCAGTCTTTGTGGGGTCCTGGTCCTTCCTTGATTCGAGGTGGGCCAACTCTGCAGTGAAGGTCTCTGTCTCCTGAGATGCAGTAGAAACTCGTCTCCTCAAACATCCATTTTCTGCCTCTCTCTCCTCACTCTCACCCACTCACTCAGCTGTTCAAGAGTCGTCTTCTTCTCAGTGAGTTCTTCTCTCATTTTGTTCTTCTCTGCCTGGATGGAGTTGAGCTCACACTTGAGGTCACATTTCTCCTTGTAAACCATCTTCACCTCAAGCTGAAGATTGTGGACTTGTGTGTTCAGGTCTCTGATCTGAGTCTGGTTCTCCTCCCTCACAGATTCAAGGTTGCCCACCATGGCAGACATGTTCTCTACCAGCTGATATGCAATAATCTTCTCTTGTCCAAGACTAGAAACCTGTCCCCACAAATTCTGGTTTTCTGTCCATCTCTTGTCACACAGAGACTGAAGCTGATCAAGAGCACTTTTCTTCTCAGTCAGGTCTTCCTCAAGACATTTCATCTCCACCTGTTCTCTCTCCCTCAGAGACTGAACGTGGGTCAGCTCTTTTCTGAGCTCATTGTTCTCCCCATCAACCTTCCTCCCCTCACACTGAAGACTGTGGACTGTTGCGTTCAGATCTTCTATCTGAGTCTGGTTCTTGTCCTGGACTGTTTGGAGGTTGGCCACCACAGCAGTGAGGTTCTGGAGCTCCTGGATTGCTCTTTTATTCTCACGTTCAAGAGTAGAAACTTGTTCCCTCAAATTCTGGTTTTCTGCCTGTGTGTTGTCACACAGAGACTGAAGCTGCTCAAGGGCAGCTTTCTTCTCAGTCAGGTTCTCCTGCTCTGTCAGCCTGAGAGATGGAGGAGCAGGATCACATTGACCAGGATCATTCAGTGGATAAATACAGCTCCTACTGAGATCCACCAGATCTCTGAATGCTCCAACTATACAATCCAATGGAGTCATAGCCTTCTGTCCTGGGTTGATCTGAAGATCTTGAGCCAGACTAAATCTCCTGGAACTGTCAAGTGTTTAAAGACCAAAACTGCCCCAGAAATGTGGAGTCTGGATTCTTTTCTAGAATGAGACGGCAATGACAGTCCTGCAGAGTGACATCACTGACATGACTGATGACTTCAGTCACATGACTGATGACTTCAGTAACGTGACTGGATGACTTCAGTCACATGACTGGATGACAGTGTAGATTCCAATGTAGAGGTTGGGGAAATAGTCTCTGAGAATCCAGCTTGAACCCATGCCCTCCTTGTTCTTCAAAAACCCAAACAGCGACCATCAGTCTCCCTCCAATCCTGTACTTGGTTCAATGTTGCTGTTCCATTTTGCAGCAGCAGGTGTCGCTGTGATACCAGGTTCAGTTCAAGATTCCCAACTCCAGCTCATGTTGGTGACCTCAGTGGCAGGTAAAATGGCGCTTCAGTGGATCATGTGATCAACTCATGTGTGTCCTCAGTGCTCCACAGGTCTGTCAAATGTTCTGTAAAATAGTTGGACCCAGCAGAGCTGCTAGATCAGGAGTTGATGGAGTCGTTGCAGATACCAGGGTCCAAAGTCCAGCTTGAACCTGGTTTGTGCTGTTCTTTGTCAAGCTAGCAGCCATTCTTGTCACTGCCAAGCTAAAGTGACTTCTGTCAACAAAGGTCAACATACAAAAGGATATTTCTACTGGCAGTTCAAGATTTTGATCAAACTCCTTTTTCAGAGCTGGAACCTTCCTCTTGTGTCAGCTTCCTGTTCCCATCTCTATGGTAACGGTCAGTTTTGACCCACGTCTTCAATCAGCTGTCAAATAAACTAAAAACAATTTTCTCACAGCAAGAAGGTTCCAGGTTTGAGCCCAGGCTCTGGCACAGGATCTTTCTGTGTGGGGTTTGCATGTTCTCCCCATGCCTGTGTGGGTTCTCCCCAGGTACTCTGGCCTCTTCCCACCATCCAAAGACATGCAATTGGGGACTAGGCTAATTGGATGCTCTAAATTGACTGTAGGTATGAATGTGAGTGTGAATGGTTGTTTGTCTCAAGGTGTTGGCCCTGAGATGAACTGGTGACCTTTCCGGGGTGTACCTCTCGCCAGTTGACACTGGGCTGGGCTCCAGCCCCACTGCAACCATTAACAGGAATGAGCGGAAGACAATGGATAAATGCATGGATGGGTGTTTGTGAAAATTAAAACCAGACAACCACTGTACTCCCGCCTACATGATAAGCGCCATAATTTTTCTCACTCATGTCTTTTTTTTTTGGACTGGTTCCATGGTGTAATGGTTAGCACTCTGGACTTTGAATCCAGTGATCCGAGTTCAAATCTCGGTGGAGCCTCCAGCAGGTCTCTGACGGACTCTGAAAGAGGAATTGCTTTTTTCTATGGCCAACTCCTGCTCCTTGGCTGTGGCTGGTTGGGAGGAGGCTCAGGCCCTAACAACGCTGCCACCACCTTCAATTAAGACCTCAGTTTTGTCCTGTTTGAGCTGGAGAAAGTTCTCTGTCACCATGACAGATAAATGGACATCAACTGGTCCTGAGTCATCAGGAGACAGCGATGTGAAAAGAAAAGAATTGCTGCTAGCTTGACAAAGAACTGCACAAACTTGGTCCAAGCTGGACTTTGGACCCTGGTATCTGCAACAACTCCCATCAACTCCTAATCTAGCATCTCTGCTGAGGGTCCAACTATTTCACAGAACATTTGAGCATCACAACACTTAGCAGGACCGTCAAGTTGGATTCTCAGAGACTATTTCCCCAATCACTACATTGGCATCTACACTGCCCAGATAGCAGGAGTCTTTGGGCCAGATCCGTTTGAAAGCTTCCTGATCCGCCTGTGGTGCACACATGACAGTTGTGGCCCACAAATGAAATACAGGTTTTAACGAAAGCTCTAAAATCCAAGGTGAAATGAAAATGTGTGGAACTAACCGGATTCGGTCCGAACATCCGAAGGTGCCAAATACTGAAGTAAAATCAGAACTGGACCAATCCTGGGTCTGGTGTGGTGCTGATCTGCAATTGGGATGCGGGCCGTTTTTGGGCCATCGTGCGTCTAGACACTGTTTGTGTTCAAATTTAAAGTCCCACAATAAGAAGTAGCTGAATCTGACAGGTGAAGGTTTGGAACTACAAGATGGTGATGTTTCCTTGACTTGATGCTCTGACTGTCAGGGTAGATGACAGCTTCTTCTGCTGCTGCATCTGAGTGGCTATGATTGGAGGTTTTACCCTCCAAGGTTGTTTGGTTCCAGGTGAAACTTTAAAATTCCAGTCCCCAACCTTGGCTGTTCTGAAACTCTTCTCCTGAATCACTCCTGAGCTGCAGCAAGAACAAATACCAGTGCCAACCAGATCAACTTCATGGCTGCTAACAGCCTCAGACACTTGATTTCCATCAATCTGGAGCCAAGAAGGCCCTCACCTGTGGTTCTCCTCCAGGAGGGTCCAGGTTCTGCCATTGGGGCTCCTGGTGCCACTGCCAGAGAGCCTCAGCTGCACACTGCAACATTTCAACAGGAGATTGACATTCCTTCAAATGTCCTGACATCTGATTACAATGGTTCTGTTCCATATTTATATTTTAAAATAAATCACATGATGAAAGCTGCCACAGCTGCTTTAAGAGAGAGAACACGCTAAGAGATTAAGATTAATGCCCAACATGGGGCTTCAACCCACCACCCTGAGATTAAGAGTCTCCTGCTCTACTGACTGAGGTCGTCAGGCCAGGGCGTCCATGTTCTACAGCATGAAGTCATCAGAGGGAGAGACGTTTGCTGCTCACAAGCTCTTCATCAGACTGAGGAAGAAAAGAACAGCGCCATCTTAAAAACAAGAGATCATTCTAGTCAGACACATTGACTCTGATGCTGCTGAGCCTGAAGGGAGGATGAAGAAAGGAGTGTCTGAGAGAGCTTCACCAGACAAACTGTCCAGTTTACCAATGTTGTGCGCTGATGAGCGCATTGGTCAAAATTAATGATAATCGATAATTATGGATATAATTATTGATAATTAAATAAGTTAATAATTATATTTAATATTCATTATTCGGGGCATATAAAATGGATGTCTTTTGTTGGGGTGCACATGTCCAGGTTTGGAATGAGACAGAGCGTTGGGTCGTCATCATGGTATGCGAGTGTGGGTGGTGTCTTAAGTTGTACACGAGTGTTGCCTCTCCAAAATCCAACATTTAGGACCGTTTTCAGCCTATAAATGTTTTGTTGCTCTGTGATGGGTACACTGAGCATGAATCCTATTTCTAGATTCTGGGGATCTACAAAAATAGGGATTGCGCTGCCAAGACTATACGCCAGGTGGAGTTGGGAGGATTGCACCACAGTCGTCGTAGCGGACTGGAGAATCTCTTCTACCAGTTCTGAGGAGACCAGATACGAGGGGATCATGCCACCGCTCAGGCTATTAACCGAGGAGCTAACTTCTCTGAGAAGATCCTGCATTAAGTCTCTGACTATTCGCACAGAGGTGATGTCCTCCTTGACGACCTGCAATAACGTCGATAAGGCACGCAACATGTTATTTAGGAGTATCGAGTGCAAATTCACGGTGACTATAGTACCCTGCAGGGTTTTGCCAATTCCCTGAAGTTGTTGTTGTTGCTGGGGAAGCCTCTGTTGAATCTCTGGCATCTCTCCATCAAGTTCATCCATGTGTTTCTGTAATGAGCGAATGCTAACGGTATTGGCTGCGGATAACCCGACAGAAAACAGCGATCTGATAGCTGATGAGGCAGTGAGCAGCCCACCCAGAAATCGTTTTGGTCGTTTCTGGCCACCCAGGTCTCTCTGTAACCAGAAACTTTTGCAACTGCTCGAGCTTGTAAATAGTGGTGTGCCTAGTAAATTCGATTGCGTCTTGGGTCTGTGTACGGCTCAGTCTTCCTTCGGTTAGCCGTGGAGGGAGGTGGTTGTGCTTACGGTACACGCCCCAAGGGTCTAAGTGAACGTAGATTCTCTGGGTGTACGGGTTACAGTGGGTGATAAGGAGTCCCGGTGTCTCCTGTAGGACGATGACGGAGGGAAGTCCAGTTTGGATTACCTCGTCGTTTCTGATAACTTGGACGTAGAGGAGGATGCCGGAGATCCAGCGGAGGTTCCTGGGGTCAGACCAGAGTCCACGAACCATTGCAGATAATCAGTATAGAAATGAAAATTTATCTGCTATGTTGAATCACAAAAAAATCTTATGAAGTCAACTTTTGCTTCCATCAGTTCACTTTCAATTCCACCCCTTTGTATCAGAAAAAAACCTCATTATATTTAATAATCAGGCTATTTTTTGTTCTTTTCATTTAGCAGAGGATGGTTTTGATCCATAAACCTCTGGGTTATGGGCCCAGCACGCTTCCTCTGCTCTACCATTTGTTGAACAGGCCTTGATTTAGGAGAGCAGGATTGTGACAAGAACAGGATTTTGAGTTTCAAATGTTTCCCAGTTTGGCTCTGCAGCAGGAGGTCTTGTAGAAACAGAGACTGACCTGACACCAGCTCCCTCTGGAACAATGGTTCATTCATTCATCGGTGCCAGGAGGCCTAAAAACACACAAAACACCAATTCAATCCAGGACCTTGGATCCTAAAATGAAACTCCATCCCACGGTGGCTCTGCTGGGGCTCCCACAGGTGAGTGAGGCTGAGCTCCAGTCTGCTCTGAGGAGGCAGCAGACATCTGCACCACTCAGAGGTTTGGTTGGTGTCTTTGACAAAATCCCAACAAACTCAAATCCTGTTGAATCAGGAAGTTCTAGTTGAACGCTCATCCACGTCACATGACCAAGAAAACCTCCTCTTTCATTCAGACCAGAACAGACAAACATAGAAACATTGTTTCAGCTTCTGATCAAACAATAACATGTTCTTGTTTGTTTGCCATGTTCTATTAATCAGACTGATGATCTCTGGATGTTCTAGGAGGTGGGTATGTTTCTGATGAAGCCTGTTTGGTCTGGGGGGGTTAAGATGGTGGGGCTGTTTCAGTTCTAGTGCTGAAGGCTTTCACCATGACAGTCAGACTCTCCTCTGTCCTTCATGGTCCCTCAAATGTGCAGTGTGGACCTCACACACTGAATTTAGCCTGAAAACTCTTCATGAAAAGCAGGAGACTCAGAGTCTCTGTGGCGCAATCGGTCAGCGCGCTCGGCTGTTAACAGAGAGGCTGGTGGTTCGAGCCCACCCAGGGACGATGAACAGGCTCTACTGGTGCTGAGGAGTCGCTGTGTTAATGATCTGAATGTGGACGGACAGATTGACCCTCCACAGCAGACACATGTGACAGATCTCTGGATGAGACACTTCAGTGTTAAATTTAGTCGTCGTGTGTCATGCAGTGTTGAGGAGACCTGCTGGCTGTGGGTAAAGTGGGGGCTCAGAGTTTGTGGAGTCGGCTCTGGAATGAATGGGGTCACTGTTTGGTTCTCAGATGCTCCAGCTCAGGTTAGCGAGGTGGTGGAGAAACCAGTGAGAGCTCTGCCAGCTGGAGCCTCTTGGGTCCCAGGAGGCTTCACTCCTGGAGGTGGAAATGATGAGGAGTTTTAAAATCTGCTCCTCTTTCACGCTGACTTGTTTTCTTGGGTTCCCTCTTTCATTCATGTGTGATTTTAGTCTCAGCTCTCTAAACCTGAACGGAGCCAGAACCCATTTTAAAAGAGCTGCTCTTTTAAACTCCTGGAGATCAAGAGGATCCCTGCCATGTTTGTCCAGGAGACCCACAACACAACAGTCAGTGAATGGGGATGCAGGCAGACTTTTAATGGGGGTCATTTGAAGTCCCAAGTCCAGTTGGAGCAGAGGGTGGAGTTTGATTCTCCAGGAGGTTTTTGTTGTTGTTTTTTTTACCAGTTTCTTTTGGTTTGGAAGGAAATCATTCCAGGTGTTTGAAAGACGGTGACAGCAGCTTTGGAAAATGTTCAACTGGTGTTTTTAAATGTCTTTGCACCAACAAATGGTGGACAGGACAGCTTTTGAGACATTTTAATGCCACCGTTCAACAGTGAATCTGCTGGTTTCCTGTTTTTAGGAGCTGATGGGAGCTGCACCGAGAAGCTCTTTGAGACAGGAACCGGGTTTGAGTGATCACTCTTCAGTCTCCTGTTCTGTTTTATTAAAATATTCATTTAAAAGCTCCTGAGAGAGAGAGGGGGGGGGGACAGAGAGGGGGGGGGAGAGGGGGGGAGACAGAGAGAGAGAGGGAGAGAGGGGGGAGACAGAGAGAGAGAGGGAGAGGGGGGAGACAGAGAGAGAGGGGGGTAGACAGAGAGAGAGAGGGAGAGAGGGGGGAGACAGAGAGAGAGAGGGAGGAGACAGAGAGGATCAAACTGATCTCAAACTTGACTTCAAAATTCTCTGATTATAATCATTTGTACTCCTTGATAGATTCATCACTACAGTGTCATTGAGGGTCCATTACTATTGCAGTATATTAAAGAATATAAGAACGAGGTTACCATTCATGGAAATATAATATTTAATGTATTGCAGTATATTTTCAAAGATATAACACTTTAATTTTTTTAATAAGAGAGACTTTAATGTGAGACTTTAATGTCTGTCTTTGATCTCTAACTCTGACTCTGATGTCATTGGTGGTGACTGAATTCTACCACCTGACAGACTGGGAAGGCTCCTATTGGTGATGTCATCATAAATATATGAAGGTCTTGTTTCAATGGTATAACATTAAAGCTCATCTTAGTAAAACAATCAAGTTACCTGAACTAAGTTCTTTAAAAAAAAAGACTGTCACTGACTTAAATGAATCAAATCTACTTCAAAGTTCCTTCTGTGGTCATAAGTCAGCCATTTTAAGTGTACTTGTAGTTCCAGAACATTCCAAGAGGAGATGATATGAATCATTTTGTTAGATGAACTCTGTTCCTCTGCTTTGATGTTGGTGGACTGAGGGGAGTTTGCCTGAACCTGCTTGGACCTGCTGGCTCCTGCTCAGTCCCTCACTCAGCCTCACTCAGCCTCAGCAGCACCGCTCCACTGAGGCCTGATTCAGGTTCCTAGCAACCAAATAGGAGGAGAGCTGAACCTTCTTGCTGGGAGGCCACAGTGCTGACCACTGCACCATTGTGTCCCCTGAAAATGCCACCATGTTGTTGGGATTTTCTGTAACAGCAAGTACACATGAACATAGCAGCTTCTTCACAGGGCTGGTGGCGCAATGGATAACGCGTCTGACTACGGATCAGAAGATTCTAGGTTCAACTCCTGGCCAGCTCGCTTTGAACTTTATACTGAGAAGATGAAGTGAGAACCAGTGATCAAAGTCACTGAAGTCCTCCCAGGTTTCCTCCTTGTCTGCTGGAAACATGAACACATGAATGATCCTGCTGTCTCTCATGTTAAGCTGCACTTGACAGTGACAGCAGGAGAACAAAAATCCCAGTGTGTCATCAACATTTCCTGTCAATCAATGATAGAAGCTGTTGAATTTCTGGATCAGAACAAGGAGAAAGGAGCCCCAATGAAAGAGTGATGGTTCTTGATTCTGATTTTGTTCTTCACTCCTACACCAGAGAGTGAAAGTGTGGGCTGGCTGGGAGCAACTGCCTGCTTCAGAGTGGGAGGAGCCTCAGGACTTTCCAGTGAGAGCTGCAAACTTCCACCAGCGCCCAGTGCCAGCAAGTCTTCATGATGGAGCTGAGAAGAACACAACAACACCAGAGCACTGGAGAGGAGCACAACACTTCTTTGCTTCCTGGCCACTCTCATGTCTGTCTGTCCATCTGGAGCTGGGGGGAGGAGCTTCACATGTTTGTTTGTTTTTTTAAAAAGGGAATGACATCACTTCCTCTTTATGTTAGAATATGAACTACTAAAAATGTTCATCCACAGTTTTAAGTTAGAATTAATTCAAAGTAGAAAACTCTTCCCTCTTCAATCCTGTCACTCAGTGTTGTAAACTGTTTCAAACAAATTCTACTGTTCAACAGTTCAAGTGTTTCTAATGAAGCTGAATGTGCTCTCTTCTACTTTCCTCAATTGGGTTTCTTTCATGTCCTCCTGAGATCAAAGAAAGAATTCTAGCTACTGTCAAAGCCCTGATGACATCATCAGGAATTCTGACTTTGATCTGGAGACTCTTGCTTTAATCTGAATTTGACCTGACTAATGTTTTAGTTTAGGTTGCATGATACCGACCACCTCATTTCTCCTGATGGACTGGTGACCTGTCCAGGGTGAACCCTGCCTCTTGAACAATGTCAC
Source organism: Aulostomus chinensis (assembly GCF_037954235.1). Classification (NCBI taxonomy): domain Eukaryota; kingdom Metazoa; phylum Chordata; class Actinopteri; order Syngnathiformes; family Aulostomidae; genus Aulostomus; species Aulostomus chinensis. Next base: position 49,609,769 of record NC_141320.1, on the reverse strand, counting down.
CTGGGATCGCCCCCCCCCCCCCTCCGTGACCCTTAAAGGATAAGAACAGAAAGTGGATGGAGGGATGGACTCAACACTGAAATCAGCTGATCTGATCCACATTCTAATGTTTCCTGTCCCTCTTTAGGAGTCAATGAGAATAGTAGTGTATATAATAATGTATATCCAACCTTGTAGTATCTTTCCAAAGCTTTTAGTATTTCTTCTTGTTTCTACTTGTAGTTTTAGTGTCTGGATCTTTTCTTTTGATATCCTGCTGTCTGCTCTTTGCTTTTGGAGCTTCCTTCAACAACTACCAGGCCTCCTGGGTACTGTAGGAAACATGGTCAAGTTCTTCTGACTTCTCCAGGAACGTCCTGCTCACATTGGTCTGTCTTCATTTTGACTCCTCCCACTGCTACAATGACCAGCCTTTATACTCTTGGTGACTGGGGCCCTGGTTGCTGCAGGCCTCAACACCAGCCTGTGGTTGAGAGCAGGGCAGAACAGAACTGACAGTATCTCCCATGCAGGACCTGGGTCAGCGCCTGGTGCCAGCTTGGGCACCGCTTTAACCTGGACCCCTAGAAGATCTTCTCCAGGAACTCGCCTTTTTCAATCGAAACAGCGTGAAACTTCAAGTAAAGAATTAAAATTATTTAATTCACAATGAAGCCTCTGTCATAAAACAAAATGAACAACTGACTACCTCCCCATGACTTCACACTGATACACAGGAGGTAACCTGGTAGTCAGAGCAGCGATGCTCAGGTCTGTGGACTCAGAGGAGGGTTCTTCTTTTGGTCACAGGTTTGAAGTGGAAGAGAGAGGAGAGACTGTGAGAGACCTGCCACACCTCTCCAGTGACCTGAGACATGATGGCAGTGGTGGGATTTGAACCCATGCCTCTTCAGAGACTGGAACCTTAATCCAGCACCTTAGACCGCTCGGCTACACTACCTCACTGCGCTGTTCTGTGAGTTGGTCTGCTAAAGGCATGTTGAACAGGAAGTAACATAATGATATCAAACTTATTCTGAAGGGGGACCCCTTTCCTCCCACGGTCACAGGAAGTGACGACAGCGCTGCTAGAAGCAGGAAAGAAATGGTAAAAGGACTCAGTTTGTACAGAGCCTTTCTACCTCAGCAGCACTCAAGGAGCTGAACAATGTCCTCTCATTCACACACTCACACACTGATGCTGAAGGCTGCCATGCAAGGAGCCAACCTACTCATCAGAAGTATTTAGGGGTTCAGTGTCTTACTCAAGGACACTTTGACATGGTCACTGGAGAAAGTGAGGATCAAACCAGCCACCCTTTGGTTGCCAGACGGCCACGCTACTCCTGAGTCATGTGACCTGGATAAGATGGTGAACTACAGCTGATCGCCATTCTAGCAAACCCTCTTTTGTTTGGTTTGGTTGTTGTTTAGTGACTGTGGATGAATACACAGGAGAAGTTGAGCATAAATTTGTGTTCCCTGTTCACTTGAATATATGCAGGAGTGTGAGGTGGAAATAACACTTGGAGGAGAATGAGAGTTCAGTCTCAGCGCTATGACCTGTGCTGACACTAAAACATGTCAGCCACAGAACAAAGATGGCAGTCCTCTGGGAAAGCAGGTACACCACACATACATGAAGAAACCCTACAGGAAACAAATATGTTGCCAGAGACTTTTACTCTGTTTTTGTTGTTTACCCAAGAACAGGATTGGAGGGAGACAGATGGTCGCTGTTTGGGTTTTTGGAAAACAAGGAGGCTGTGGGTTCAAGCTGGATTCTCAGAGACTATTTCCCCAACCTGTACATTGGCATCTACACTGTCATCCAGTCACGTGACTGAAGTCATCCAGTCACGTGACTGAAGTCATCCAGTCACGTGACTGAAGTCATCCAGTCACGTGACTGAAGTCATCCAGTCACGTGACTGAAGTCATCCAGTCACGTGACTGAAGTCATCCAGTCACGTGACTGAAGTCATCCAGTCACGTGACTGAAGTCATCCAGTCACGTGACTGAAGCCATCCATTCATGTCAGTGATGTCACTTGGCAGGACTCTCATTGCCGTCTCATTCTAGAAAAGAATCCAGACTCCACCTGTGGCTCCATGATAACTGATGGACCTCTGGTTGGAGGCTGGACGATGATGTTTGGACTGGAAGGAAAACTCCTTGTCCAAATTCCATTGTGTTCAAGTTTAAAGTCCCACAATAAGAAGTAGCTGAATCTGACAGGTGGAGGTTTGGAACTACAAGATGGTGATGTTTTCTTGACTTGATGCTCTGACTGTCAGGGTGGATGACAGCTTCTTCTGCTGCTGCATCTGAGTGGCTATGATTGGAGGTTTTACCTCCCAAGGTTGTCTGGTTCCAGGGGAAATTCTAAAATTCCAGTCCCCAACCTTGGCTGTTCTGAAACTCTTCTCCTGAATCACTCCTGAGCTGCAGCAAGAACAAATACCAGTGCCAACCAGATCAACTTCATGGCTGCTAACAGAACTTAGACACTTGATTTCCATCAATCTGGTCCCGGCTCGGGCGCAGTACCTTTCTGTGTGAGTCTCCATGTTCTCCCTGTTCCTGTGTGGGTTCTCTCTGGTACTCCAGCTTCCTCCCACCGTCCGAAGACATGCAATTTGGGGACGAGGCTGATTGATACTCTAAATTGACCGTAGGTATGAATGTGAGTGTGAATGGTTGTTCGTCTCTGTGTGTTGGCCCTGCGATGGACTGGCGACCTGTCCAGGTTGAACCCCACCTCTCGCCCGTAGATGCTGGGATAGGCTCCAGCCCCCCCGCGACCCTTACTAGTAAGGAGTAAGTGGAAGACGATGACAACGATCACACAATGAAAGCTGCCACAGCTGCTTTAAGAGAGAGAACAAGCTAAGAGATCTGAAACCAGTAAAATATGCTTTTCTGTGTGCAAACTAGTGAGGGGCATGGAAGGATATTTTACCACCAATACAGAACCCAGACTTTAGTCATGTGATGAGATGGTGACTCTGATTATGAAGTTCATGGACAAAATGTGACTTGAAAGAAAATACATTAAAAAATACTAACTAAACTAAATAAATAAATAAAGAAGCAGCACAAACAACGTTTTCTTCTGCACAAATTTACTGGTATTAGACTGTATTTTTGGTCAATGAGTAGATGAAAGAGTGTCACATATATATTATATACATGTGATACATGCACGTGGCTTTGGACAAAAGCTCAGTGAAACTGTAGGATTGTAGAATTATTTAAACGTTCCAAGTGGACTATTTCAGGTTTCTAGAAGACACTTCAGCTCTCATCCAAGAGGTGTCTTCAGTTTTCTTCACTGATGGGAGAATTTGTGGCTCTAAGGGGGCGGGACCTTCTCCAGAGGTGATTGACACATGCGAGCTCTGGGTGTCAGAGTTGTTTTGGTCAGGATGTGAAAGGGAAGTTGACTCAACTGGTATCTGTGTCAGTTAAAAGCCTCACAGTCATTCCGTAATCTAGGAGCAGAAACCAAAGTCTCCTACGACGAGGATGGGATTGGAACCCACGCCTGCAGAGCTCAATGGATCAGCAGTCCATCACCTTAACCACTCGGCCACCTCGTCTCCTGACCACCTTGATGTGCTGCTTTCTCTGAGCCTTTTAAACAGCTGAACTCTTTGGAGCCCATTTGTCAGAAATGGACCCAGCAGGAGCCACTGAACACAACTCTGACATCATCAGGCTTCTTCCCAGCAGCTTGGTGCTCCAGAAGGAAGAATCCAGACCATCGCTACATCATCAGAGTGAACACCAGCTGATGTTGACCAGTTTAACAAGCCTTTGACTGCTAAATGACATCCAAGCTCAGATTCTCTTGTCCTGGTAGAACAAGTCAATGTTGAAGAAGACGAGAGCACCAGTCTCTTTCATCAAGGAAACAAGCCTCCTATCACTGTCCTATGCAGATTTTCTTTAAAAAAAGTGAGACAACCTCAAGATTTTCTGTTTCCTCTTGTTGGATTTTGCCACAGAGAATCAGAGACAATCAAAACTTGTTGGACTTTAACGTTGGAGGACTGAACAAGTCATGACATCATCAGTTTTACCTTCACAGGTGCTTCATTTACTTTACTTTCAATTTTACAGAGGTAGAAGCTGAAATCAAAGCTGTCTGTCCAAAGAAGTGAAAGCTTCCCAGGTTGTGATGTTCTTGTCTACAGACTCTGTCTTGTATGGAGCTTCAATCTTTAATGAAAAGACTCCTCCATTAATAACATCGCTGTGCCTCTGCAGTGAATCAGTCACTCCATCCATTTTCTGTACCACTGATTTGTTAAAGGTTATGGGGGGGGGGGTGACATTTGGTGAGAGCAGGGTTCACTCTGAACAGGTCACCAGTCCTCAGGTCCACTGAACAGGTCCCCCATGTGGGATGATGGCGTTGAAGGCAGAGGAGAAGTCCAGGAAGAGAAGGTGGACATAGGAGTTCCTGCTCTCCAGATGGGTGAGGGCTGTGTGGACCACTGGTGAAATGGCGTCATCAGTGGAGCGGTGTTGCCTGTAGGCATACTGGTGGGGGTCCACAGAGACGTCGATGGAGGTCTCTATGTGGGCCTTGACCAGCCTCTCAAAGTACTTCATGACTACTGGGGTGAGTGCAATGGGTCGGTAGTCATTTAGGCCTGTCACTCTGGAGCACTTGGGGACAGGGACAATAGTGGCAGTCTTTAGGCAGGTGGGGACAGATGGCAGCGCCAGTGAGGTGTTGAAGATGTCCACCAGCACCTCGGACAGCTGTTGTGCACAGTCCTTCAGTCCTCACCCTGGGATGTTGTCTGGCAAGGCAAGGCAAGGCAATTTTCTTTGTAGAGCCCGTTTTCACCAACAGTTTGTCTCAAAGGGCTTCACATGGCATCATAACAACATCCTCTGCCCTTAGACCCTCACATCGACTGAGGAAAAACTCCATAGAAACCCTTTTAACAGGGAAAAATCTGAGAAACCTCAGGGTGAGCAACAGAGGAGGATCCCTCACCCAGGACGGACAGACGTGCAGGAGATGTTGTTACAGACAAGAAAACAGTTTACAATACAAAATGTGAGAAACATGGAAATGTTAATGACAGTTGAAGAAGGAAGCTTCTGGTAGGGGAGGCAGGGAGAGTAAGCCAGCTTGATGGGGGACTGGATGGTAGACTGGATGGTAGACTGGTTCATGGAAGGGGAGGCAGGGAGAGCAAGCCAGCTTGATGGGGGACTGGATGGCAGACTGGTTCATGGAAGGGGAGCGATGGCCAGTGTGACAGTAGGGAATAAGAGGGGGGGGGGGGGCGATGCAGGCGGCGGTTGGGGCTCTGGTGGATCTGTGGAAACACAGAGAGACTGCGAGACACCAAGGCCAAACTACAAAGTGCAACAAGTAGTGGTAGTGACAGTTCCAAAAATGTGCAGGGAGGAGAGGAGGAGAGAGGGGGAGAGGAGAGGAGAGGAGAGGAGGGGAGGGGAGAGGAGAGGAGAGGAGGGCTCCATGTAACCTGATGTGTCCCCCAGCAGTCTAAGCCTGTAGCAGCATAGCTATCAATGGTTCAGAGCTACCTGAACCAGTCCTAACTGAAGGCTCTGTCATAGAGGAAAGTCTTAAGCCTGGACTTAAACGTAGTTAAAGTGTCTGCCTCTCTGACCCATGGAGAGATGCTGGTTCCACAGTAGAGGAGCCCGGTAACTAAAGGCTCTACCTCCCAGTCTGTTTTTATTGATACTGGGAATCACTAAAAGACCTGCATTCTGGGAGCGGAGTGCTCTGGTGGGACAGTAGGGACTAATGAGCTCTTTCAAATAGGATGGAGCTTTATCATTGAGAGCCTTAGAAGTTAGCAGAAGGACTTTGAAGTGGATTCTAGATCCTACTGGAAGCCAGTGGAGAGAAGCTAAAGTGGAGAGATGTGTTCTCTCTTCTTAACTCCAGTCAAAACCCTCGCTGCAGCGTTCTGGACCAGCTGGAGACTGTTTAGAGAGTATTTAGGACATCCTGACAGGAGAGAGTTGCAGTAGTCTGGGCCTGCAGCTTTGCGAGGGTTGATTCCCTGAAAGGTCTTCTTCATGTCTGCTGTGGTCACACTGAGGGGCGTGTCGTCAGGTGGTGGTGTGAGTCTGGTGCTGGGGGGGGGGGGTGTCAGGGTCCTCGAAGCGGAGAAGAAACTCATTGAAGGAGTGAGGCGCTGGACCTGCTCTACTTGTGAAGTGTCATGAGATAACATTTGTTGTGATTTGGCGCTTTACAAATAAAACTTACGACTTAAATGGAAACTGTCTGGGGGGGGGGTGTAGCCTCCATCAGGGATGTGTTTGATGTCTGAATTCTGTCTTTGATGTCTGAATTCTGTTCATTGATCTCCTGCTTCAGTCTTTGATCTCTGACTGATCCTAAACTCATCAAAGGATCACATCACCTTCACAATCTGTAAAGAACCTGGGTGTCATTTTGGACTCTGAGCTGAATTTCATTCCACAGGTCAAGAACATAACTAAGAGAGGTTTTTATCATCTTAAGAACAGAGCCAGAGTCGCCCGTTCCTCTCAGGCCAACACGGAGGTGCTGATGCATGCTTTTATTTCCAGTCGTTCAGATTCTTGTGGTACCCTGCTGCTCTCTGGTCTCCCCAAAACAACCATCTACAATCTACAATGACTCCAGAATTCTGCAGCACGTGTGCTGACGAGGACCAGAGGGCGGGAGCTCATTACACCAGTTTTAAAGTCGCTGCATCGGCTCCCCGTGTGCTTCAGGATCAATTTTTAGGTTCTTTTAGTAGTTTTTAAGTGTCTTAATGGTCTTGGCCCACCTTATTTATCTGAACTGCTTTTATCATATCAACCTTCGCGGACCCTGAGGTCCTCTGGCACCGGCCTTTTTGTCGTTCCAAGAGTCAGAACTAAAACCCACGGGGAGGCTGCATCCAGCCATTATGGCCCAAAGTTCTGGAACAGCCTGCCAGAGAACATGAGGACCGCAGAGACTGTTGATGTTTTTAAAAGGAGGCTCAAGACTCCCCTTTTTAGCTTAGCTTTTAACTGACTTAGTCTCTCTTGTCCTTTCATTTTATCACGATATCTTATTGTTACTTTAGTCTTTTAATTATGTTATTCTACTTTTTTATTAGCTCTTAAAACTTTTAGATTTTATTTATATTTTATGTCATTCTGATATTTTAATATCATTGTAATTTCTGTTCTTTCCTATTCTACCTTCTTTTAGTCTTTTAGTTTTTAGTCTTTTAGTTTTTAGCTCCAGTGTGTCCTGGTGGGGGCCCTCCACACTGGGAGGTGTGTCTGGTCAGGGGCACAGGGGCATCGTCCTTGGGATTGTCCAGGCCCGGAGAGCTGGGGGGCTCTGCATTATATGTGGAGTGTACCTGGTCTGTCCTGGTCGGGGGGTCTCGGTGGCGGCGCTCCCTGTGGTTGTGGGCTGTGGCACCTCCTGGTGAGGATGGCCCCCATAGGTGGTCTTTCCTCACTAGGATTTTCAGTGCCCTGCCATGTTCCTACTGACAGTCAGTGTGTGGTTGTGTGTATGCGTGTGTGTGTGTGGGGAGGGGGGGGTGGTGGTGTGTGCATGTATGTGGTCATGTGGGTTGGGAAGGCCGGGTTCTTAACATGTATTTAATGTATTGTTTTATATTTTATTAAACGTTTTCTCTTAGTTCTGTGAAGCACTTTGTGTTGCAGTCTCTGGATGAAAAGTGCTGTACAAATATAAATAAACTAAACTAAACTATTATTGCTGCTGTTGTTGGTTGTGTGTCTGTCTTCCATCCCCCTGTCCCTCTGTCTTTCTCTCTGCTTGTCTTTCACCCTCATCTTGTTCCCATCTTTTTGTCATTCTCTCCCTCCTTTCTCTCTGTCTTTTGTCTTTCCTTCTCTATATTTGTCTTCTGCTGTTTGTCCTGTCCTGCTCTCTTTCAACAACCAACCAGTCAAAGCAGACGTCCGGTTAAAAAAATATGATAAAAGAACTCTTGGTTTGATTTGGCTTGAGACATGAAGAAGATAGGATTGTTTTCCTTTCATTTTAGAAGCTTTTCCAGATTCATGAAAAGATCATCAATCAGTGCAGTATTTCAGACAGACTTCTGGTCCGTGAGGACGAGGAATCCAGCACAGATCCACAGAACTCCAACTGCCATCTTTGATGGTTCCTTTACAGTCTGTAGGGTGGAGAGATCCTCCTGAGTCTGGCTTGGAATGTTTGTCTGTGGATGTGTTGGCCCTGTGATGGACTGGTGACCTGTCCAGGGTGAACACGGCCTGTCGCCCAAAAGCTGCTGGGATAGGCTCCACCCCCTCATGACCCTGAACAGGATAAGCAGAAGACAATGGACAGAAGTCCTGACACATTGAACAGTTCTCCAGGACCATTTTTGATGAAGGTCTGGATCTCACCAGCCTTTTTTGTTTGTCTTCTTCCAGTGTCCTCAACATTGTGTGAGCCAATAATTCCACATCTGTACCAGACACACCTCTGGTTGGTGGGTTGATGGATCTTTCTGTTCTAACAGTGTCTTTTATCTTGCTTTTATCTTTTCTTTGTATCTGCATTCTGTGGTGCACGGTGGCTCTGGAAGAGCGCTCTAACTATTGTCACTGTACCCCCCCCCCACAACGAAAATAAAAGATTCTGATTCCGATTCTGACACACACACACACACACACACACACACACACACACACACACACACACACACACACACACACACACACACGTGTATCAACATGATGTTCTGAATGTTTCACTGTCTGTGGTTGTCCAGCTCTCCTTGCCTCTTCACTGTCATTGTCAGAACTCGGAGCAGTCTTCCTCTCCAGGTGATGTCTCTGAGTGATGATGATTGCCGTCTGTTCAACCAGCTTCATTTGTTGATATCTGAGAAGGACTGAAGACAGCAAAGTGTGCTGATTGGCCAACAACCCCTCACAGGTCAAAGGTCACTGCTCTGAGGCGGACCAGTTTACTGTAACAGTGGTGGCACCATCCACTGCTGGCGCTCTCTTCAGTGCTTCTTGTTTCTGCCCTTTGTGTGTGAGCTCCTAGAGCAGCTGGTCCGCCCCCCCCCCTTTTCTTTTCTATTCCACAAATTTATTTTTTTGATTTTCTGTTTTTGTAATTCATCATCGATCTCGGCTCACGGTCGCTACACTCTTGACCTCCTGTGAGCCTTGAAGAGAGAGAAGCCACCTTTGTGTCGGAGAAGAGCAGCTTAGTCCAGGCAGCCAGCAGCCTGAGACCAGAGGGTAGCCCATCAACGCGCTTCCCTTCTTCATCGAGCGAATCTCAGCGGGAGCCACGGTCGACGAGGTGGAGGCTTTGGAGGCCGTCCTCCCACCAGTTCGTTGGAGAGGCGTCGTACATCGATGGGAGAATCCAGCTGAGAACGTAAGCCGGTTACGTTGGTTTTCACCGATTCAGGCCTGGACTCCTGTCTCGCTGCCAAACTCCGCCTGACTCCGTAGAGCTGGTCAGCCTCCACTCAGTCCTCTTCATTTGGTTGGAGGTCACCATCGTTCATCCTACACACCTTTCCACCTGCCTCTTAGCCGTCTACTTGAAGCTCAGATAAATCCAGGCTAATTCATACCTGCTACTCAATATGGGCCTTAATTACTCTGCTGGAATTATCTCTCTGTCTTAAGGGTTTTCTTAATTGTATTAAATCCTCTTTAATTTCCAAGAAGTCTTCCAACTCATTCATTCATGCAAGCCACTGATCCACAAGACCTCATTGATGAGCTTCAACCTGAGACTGAGTGTTTCTCGTTGGACGAGACACCCATTCAATGAGACTCATTGTCAGTCCATTGAAATCTACTGGTGTTCCTGGTGAGTTGATTTAACAACATGAGCTGACAGAATCTACGTTCAGGTAGGAACCACCACATCCAGGGGTCTGGACCTTTGAGCAGGCAGAGCCATCAAAGTAGCAGACTAAGCTAGCAGACATTAGCATTGAGAAGAAACTGATACCTGAGCCTACTTTTGGGTCTGGTCAGGTGATGACACAATAATATGACATCATTGTCAGACTGATGCCTGCTCAACACTGACCAAACGCCACCCTATTGCATTGTGGGAAATTTCTGCTTGGCTCGCGTCCATCAAAACACACAAAGAAATTTCTCCAGAATCAGGATTGACAGTGGATACAATTGAGTCCACACTGGTTTTTCATTCTGAGTCGGGTGCAGGTGTGGAACTTCAGACACAGTCTGTGTTTGTGTTGTTTATTCAGTGATTTTTCTTACAATTCCCAATCACAGCTGCAGAAAGTGAGAGGACAAGCAGGGATGTTCAAGATGAACGCCCAACGTGGGGCTTGAACCCACGACCCTGAGATTAAGAGTCTCATGCTCTACCGACTGAGCTAGTCAGGCTACACCTGAGTAGCTTCAATAGCCTGAAGTGATCAGAGTGAGAGACGCTACAAGCTCTTCATCAGACTCACAGTCACATGAGCCATCACATGATTGATGAATGACCACAAACACCTTCATCTTTGACAAAGAAGTAAAATAAAAGATGAACCACAGATGAGACACCAGTGGTAAAAACACTAAAGTGCTGTCAAGGAGAAACAGGATACGAGCAAACACACACACAAGTTACAGAGAGAGAACTCTCCCAGAGGGAACCACTCAAAGGAGAACCTAGAGATCATCAGGCTGGATGACCTCATCAACATGAGACAGGTGGATCAGTAGACTTTGATCCAACATTTGAAGTTCAGTTTTGGTGGCTGCTCCATGTTGGAGGAAACCAGGCGATGTTGGGACGTCACAGGGAAGCTCCTTTGCCTCCTCTGCTGCCAGTTCAACCACTCACTCCCATCAGTGGAGAGCAGCTTCAACTGGGTTTGAAATGTACCATTGTGGATGCATAGGAATGTGGAGAAAATGTCCTTTGTCAGAAGTGGGATTTGAACCCACGCCTCCAGGAGAGACTGCGACCTGAACGCAGCGCCTTAGACCGCTCGGCCATCCTGACAGAAACTTGGATGCAGACTGAATTAATTCACTGACAAAGTAGAATTTTTTCCACAGGCGCTACTGGCTCCTTAGTTGGTTTATTTATTGTTAACATTAAACACACAGTCTGAGTTCATGGCAGTAAGAAATGATTTTCATTTTTCTAAAGGACAAGAAATGAACCAGAACATTAGAACCACATTGCATCTCTTGATCAGTTTGTTACATGGGACACATTCCAGACAGGAAGGTCCTTCTGAGACTTGAACTGGGATCACTGGATCCAGAGTCCAGAGGGCTCACCATTCCACCATGGAACCAAACACAAGGAGGAGGTTCCTCTAAATACCACTTGACATCACCTGCAATCAACCTGTTGATATTTGGAGGTTCATCTTGCTCTTGTTCCAGACTACATTGGCAAAAGGATCATGAACCACAAGGAAATCATGGAACTCCAGATTGATTCAGGACTTTCTAACTCCATCGTATGACCTGAGAGCAAAGACTGGCCAGGCCTTCCTTAATTTATCAGTTAATTACTGCTTCAACAAACATGCCACTTAATTAAGTTACCAGAATTTCTCTCATTGAAAAACCCACCAGCCTGATTTCTTGACATGACATGAAAAATTCTCCAAGAACCCACAGTTGGGTGGAAAGATACCAGGTTAACCAGGAGGAGTCCTGCTCCTGAACCATGGATGGAACAAAGTCCACTGGAAAACTCAGCAGTTCCTGAGTGCCAGATCCATCCAGGAGCTTGGGTCTCCCCTTGACTGTGGTGATCCATGAGATCAAGGAGGACAGAGGAAAGAAGGATCCTGTTGGAGATCTCCTCCCTTCTTCCTCCACTTCACTACTACTTGGATGTCAGGAATATGAGGTACTTTACTCAAATGAGGTATTAGGAGTTTCCTGTTTGACAAGAAGGAAGTCAGAGGTTCATACCTCACTTGTTGGTGGTGCCCTCAACCTGCTGAGAGCATCACTTAGTTCTCTACAGAGAAACATGGCAGCTCTGCTGAAGGCTGCAGGAAACCTGCTGGAACGGAGACTTGGACTCAGGTCACTGGATTCAAAGTCCAGGGTGCCAACAGGTCCACCAGGGCATCTGTGCTTTACTTACCGTGTAAAAAGGACCACAGTGGTCGTCTGGTTTTAATTTAACAAACAAATACGGTTGAAAACTTTGAGACAGAGACACAGGGCTCTTATTTGAAGGGCCATGGGATGGGAAATATCCCAGACCTCTGAGATCAGAGCGCTCACTTTGATCTCAGGGTCCTGACTTTGGGGGTTCTTCCTTTGGTCTTCAAATACTTGTGGTTTTTATTGGCAGAACTTTCAACTTGCATGCAAAAAGAGAATCACAGTCAATGTAAACCCAGCAGACAGTGTTTATTTCTAATAAATCAGACAATCGCACAAATGAGAATGAAAGGAAAAAACAATAAAATGTTTTAAAATCCTTCTCCACTCTAAAGCTTTTTAAAGTTCATTTGAAGGTTCAAAGGTGGTGGTGAGGAGGTCACCCTGATCCTCCCTGTCGTCACTGCCAGGATTCTTTCTTCTGGTGCTGTGGTTCTTCTGATGAAGGGGGCGTGATGTTTGCTGTCTCAGGCTCCACCAAATGTCCTCTTTAGGACGCCACAATGTGGCCTCTTCACTGCTCCATCTTCCCTGCATCGGAGACACCAGGGTTCCTCCTGGTGCCGACCCCATCGTCCTTCTACCCAATGGTGCGGCCATGGATCCTCAGAAGAGGCTGGGATCCTTCTTCTCATCAGAGCCACAGTTTTTCCTGGAGGGAACAACAGGAGCTTTGTTGTAATGTTTTGCTCTGTGTTTCCTGCTCAGAGCGTCAGGATCTGTGACGCCATCTTGTGGTAGGGGGTCATCATCTTGTTGTGTGGTAGTGGATTCATTGATCTGCTGTTTCAACACATTCAAGTTCATTATCCTACAAGTCAAAGTACATTTGGTGTGGAGTTTTAGTTTCTGGCCTCAATCATAACGTGTGCCTTTCTTCTTCATGAACATTTCTCAGCTTTGTAAGTTTATTCTAGTTTTTCTTCCTCACTTTTCTATTCCATTGTTGTTGAAGATTCTACTGCAGGTTGGAGTTCCCTGTTGACTGAAGCAGAAACAGGAACAACAAGCTGGAGGCTGTCAGAGCTCCAAGTTGGGGGCTGATATTAAAGTAGGAGATGAACACATCCAGGTTAGCATCCCTCTCAGAAGCTGCTACTTTAGCTCTTCAGGATACAGCAGCCTAGCATAGCTTCATCTGGCCAGTTAGTGGCCCACTTTGATGTCTGGGATATCAGGTTCAAGGTTCTTCACAGCTCTGAATGAAGGCTTTCTAAAGTGTTAACCAGTACTCCAGTTGTAAAAAACAATCAGGGGGGATGGTAGATTTTGATGTTTAGGAACAGATCATTTGTGCTGATGACAGCCCATCAGGTGAGAGACCAACAGTGTACCCTTACTCCTCTGAAACAACATGCATGCTATGGATATTACCTGTCTGCTACTCCTGTCATTGATCTTGACCAAGCCCCCAGGGTGACACTGCTAACACTGCTCCTACATAGTTAGAGTCAAATGCAGAGGACATTTTCCCACCGGGTGCAAGTGCAACTTCATACTCATGCTACCTATAAATCTGGGAATTCATCTATATTTTGAAACAAAACATTCTCAAGTCAAGTCCATTTTAATGAAAGTGCAAGAGCAAAAGAATGAAACAAATGTACTGTGGCAGGATGGCGCTACACTCCCCACCATGAGGGACAGTGTGGCAGACGATAGTGAGTGGTCACCTAGAAATAGACCTGGTCCGACCCTTCTCCGTCCTTTCCACTTCCTCTCCCTCCTTTACGGAGCCGACAGCCGTGCGTGGTGGCGTCTCGCTGGTCAGCAGATCGGTTACAAACAAAGGTACCTCAAAACCTCAAAATAATGCTACAGTGATGTCGGAAGACTTGCTAATGAACTCAAAATGATGCTAACAGTAATGTAGTGAAAGTTTCGAATAACCTCAAAGTGATGCTGACAGTCATGTAGTAAGAGTTGCTACTAACCTCAAAATAATGCGACAGTGATGTTGGAAGCATTGCTAATGAACTCAAAATGATACTAAGAGTAATGTAGTGATAGTTGCTAATGATCTCAAAGTGATGCTAACAGTAATGTCGTGAAAGTTTCGAATAACCTCAAAGTGATGCTGACAGTAATGTCGTAAGAGTTTCGAACAACCTCAAAGTGATGCTGACAGTCATGTAGTAAGAGTTGCTTCGAACCTCAAAATAATGCGACAGTGATTTCAGAAGAATTGCTAATGATCTCAAACTGATGCGACAGTGATGGAGTAAGAATTGCTAATGAACTCAAAATAATGCTAACAGTAATGTAGTAATAGTTGCCAATAAACTCAGTGATGCTTACAGTAATGTAGTCAGAGTTTCGAACAACCTCAAAGTGATGCTGAAAGTCATGTAGCAAGAGTTGCTACGAACCTCAATTTAATGCTACAGTGATGTCGTAAGAATTGCTAATAAACTCAAAATGATGCTAGCAGTAATGTAGTGATACTTGCTAATAAACTCAAAGTGATGCTGACAGTCATGTAGTAAGAGTTGCTACAAACATTTAAATAATGCAACAGTAATGTAGTAAGAGTTGCTCCGAACGTCAAAATAATGCGACAGTGATGTCAGAAGAATTGCTAATGATCTCAAAATGATGCGACAGTGATGTCGGAAGAATTGCTAATGAACTGAAAATGATGCTAACAGTAATGTAGTGATAGTTGCTAATAAACTCAAAATGATGCGACAGTGATGTCGGAAGAATTGCTAATGAACTCAAAATGATGCTAACAGTAATGGAGTGAACGTTTCGAATAACCTCAAAGTGATGCTTACAGTCATGTAGTAAGTGTTGCTACGAACCTCAAAATAATGCAACAGTAATGTAGTCAAAGTTGCTATGAACCTCAAAATATTGCGACAGTGATGTCGGAAGAATTGCCAATGAACTCAAATTGATGCTAACAGTAATGTAGTGATAGTTGCTAATAAACTCAGTGATGCTTACAGTAATGTAGTAAGAGTTTCGAACAACCTCAAAGTGATGCTGACAGTCATGAAGTAAGAGTTGCTACGAACCTCAATTTAATGCTACAGTGATGTCGTAAGAATTGCGAATAAACTCAAAATGATGCTAACAGTAATGTAGTGATAGTTGAGAATGAACTCAAAGTGATGGTAACAGTAATGTAGTAAGAGTTGCTACGAACCTTAAAATAATGCAACAGTAATGTAGTAAGAGTTTCTACGAACCTCAAAATAATGCGACAGTGATGTCGGAACAATTCCTAATGATCTCAAAATGATGCGACAGTGATGTATTAATAATTGCTAATGAAGTCAAAATGACGCAAACTGTGATGTACTTAAAGTTGCTAATCAACTTAGTGATGCTTAAAGTAATGCAGTACGTGTTTCGAACAACCTCAAAGTGATGCTGACAATCATGTAGTAAGTGTTGCTACGAACCTCAAAATATTGCGACAGTGATGTCGGAAGAATATCTAATGAACTCAAAATGATGCTAACAGTAATGTAGTCATAGTTGCTAATTAACTCAGTGATGCTTACGGTAATGTAGTAAGTGTTTCGAACAACCTCAAAGTGATGCTGACAGTCATGTAGTAAGAGTTGCAACTAACCTCAATTTAATGCTCCAGTGATGTCGTAAGAATTGCTAATAAACTCAAAATGATGCGAACAGTGATGTAGTGATAGTTGCAAATAAACTCAAAGTGATGCTGACAGTAATGTAGTAAGAGTTGCTACGAACCTTTAAATAATGCAACAGTAATGTAGTAAGAGTTTCGAACAACCTCAAAGTGATGCTGACAGTCATGTAGCAAGTGTTGCTACGAACCTCAAAATAATGCGAAAGTAATGTAGTAAAAGTTGCTACGAACCTCAAAATATTGCGACAGTGATGTCGGAAGAATTGCTAATGAACTCAAGATGATGCTAACAGTAATGTAGTGATAGTTGCTAAGAAACTCAGTGATGCTTACAGTAATGTAGTAAGAGTTGCTACGAACCTCAAAATAATGCGACAGTAATGTAGTAAGAATTGCTACGAACCTCAAAATAATGTGACAGTGATGTCAGAAGAATTGCAAATGATCTCAAAATGATTCGAAAGTGATTTAGTAAGAATTGCTAATGAACTCAAAATGATGCTAACAGTAATGGAGTGAACGTTTCGAATAACCTCAAAGTGATGCTTATAGTCATGTACTAAGAGTTGCTACAAATCTCAAAATAATGCGACAGTAATGGAGTAAAAGATGCTACGAACCTCAAAATATTGCGACAGTGATGTCGGAAGAATTGCTAATGAACTCAAGATGATGCTAACAGTAATGTAGTGATAGTTGCTAAGAAACTCAGTGATGCTTACAGTAATGGAGAAAGAGTTTCGAACAACCTCAAAGTGATGCTGATAGTCATTTAGTAAGAGTTGCTAATGAACTCAATTTAATGCTACAGTGATGTCGTGAGAATTGCTCAACAACTCAAAATGATGCCAACAGTAATGTAGTGATAGTTGCTAAAAAACTCAAAGTGATGCTGACAGTAATGTAGTAAGAGTTGCTACGAACCTCAAAATAATGTGACAGTGATGTCAGAAGAATTGCTAATGATCTCAAAATGATGCGACAGTGATGTAGTAAGAATTGCTAATGAACTCAAAATGATGCTAACAACAATGGAGTGAAACTTTCGAATAACCTCAAAGTGATGCTGACAGTCATGTAGTAAGTGTTGCTACAAACCTCAAAATAATGCGAAAGTAATGCAGTAAAAGCTGCTACGAACCTCAAAATATTGCGACAGTGATGTCGGAGGAATTGCGAATGAACTCAAAATGATGCTAACAGTAATGTAGTGATAGTTGCTAATAAACTCAAAGTGATGCTGACAGTAATGTAGTAAGAGTTGCTACTTACCTTAAAATAATGCAACAATAATGTCGTAAGAGTTCCTGCGAACCTCAAAATATTGCGACAGTGATGTCGGAAGAATTGGTCATGAACTCAAGATGATGCTAACAGTAATGGAGTGAAACTTTCGAATAACCTCAAAATGATGCTAACAGTAATGTAGTGATAGTTGCTAATAAACTCAAAGTGATGCTGACAGTCATGTAGTAAGTGTTGCTACGAACCTCAAAATAATGCGACAGTAATGTAGTAAAAGTTGCTACGAACCTCAAAATATTGCGAAAGTGATGTCGGAAGAATTGCTAATGAACTCAAGATGATGCGACAGAGATGTAGTAAGAAGTGCTAATGAACTCAAAATGATGCTAACAGTTATGTAGTAAGAGTTGCTACGAACCTCAAAATAATGGGACAGTAATGTAGTAAAAGTTGCTACGAACCTCAAAATAATGTGACAGTGATGTCAGAAGAATTGCTATTGATCTCAAAATGATGCGACAGTGATGTAGTAAGAATTGCTAATAAACTCAAAATGATGCTAACAGTAATGTAGTGATAGTTGCTAAAAAACTCAAAGTGATGCTGACAGTAATGTAGTAGGAGTTGCTATGAACCTCAAAATAATGTGACAGTGATGTCAGAAGAATTGCTAATGATCTCAAAATGATGCGACAGTGATGTAGTAAGAATTGCTAATGAACTCAAAATGATGCTAACAGTAATGGAGTGAAAGTTTCGAATAACCTCAAAGTGATGCTGACAGTAATGTAGTAAGAGTTGCTACGAACCTCAAAATAATGCGATAGTAATGTAGTAAAAGTTGCTACGAACCTAAAAATATTGCGACAGTGA
The DNA here is from genome assembly GCF_037954235.1 of Aulostomus chinensis. NCBI lineage: Eukaryota > Metazoa > Chordata > Actinopteri > Syngnathiformes > Aulostomidae > Aulostomus > Aulostomus chinensis. The sequence goes on along the minus strand of NC_141320.1, from coordinate 49,591,911 downwards.
TGTCGGAAGAATTGCTAATGAAATCAAAATGATGCTAACAGTAATGGAGTGATAGTTGCTAATCAAGTCAGTGATGCTTACAGTAATGTAGTAAGTGTTTCGAATAACCTCAAAGTGATGCTCACAGTCATGTGGTAAGAGTTGCTACGAACCTCAATATCATGCGACAGTAATATAGTAAAAGTTGCTTCGAACCTCAAAATATTTCAACAGTGATGTCGGAAGAATTGCTATTGAACTCAAGATGATGCTAACATTAATGTAGCGATAGTTGCTAATAAACTCAAAGTGATGATGACAGTAATGTAGTAAGAGTTGCTAGGAACTTTAAAATAATGCAACAATAATGTAGTAAGAGTTGCTACGAACCTCAAAATGATGTGACAGTGATGTCAAAAGAATTGCTAATGATCTCAAAATGATGCGACAGTGATGTAGTAAGAATTGCTTATGAATTCAAAATGATGCTAGGAGTAATGGAGTGAAACTTTCAAAATAACCTCAAAGTGATGCTGACAGTCATGTAGTAAGTGTTGCTACGAACCTCAAAATAATGCGACAGTAATGTAGTAAAAGTTGCTACGAACCTCAAAATATTGCGACAGTGATGTCGGAAGAATTGCTAATGAACTCAAAATGATGCTAAATGTAATGTAGTGATAGTTGCTAATCAACTCAGTGATGCTTACAGTGTTGTAGTAAGTGTTTCGAACAACCTCAAAGTGATGCTGAAAGTCATGTCGTAAGAGTTGCTACGAACCTCAAAATAATGCGACAGTGATGTCAGAAGAATTGCTAAAGATGTAAAAATGATGCGACAGTGATGTCAGAAGTATTGGTAATGATCTCAAAATGATGCTAACAGTAATGGAGTGAACGTTTCGAATAACCTCAAAGTGATGCTGACAGTCATATACTAAGAGTTGCTACGAACCTCAAAATAATGCGACAGTAATGTAGTAAAATTTGCTACGAACCTCAAAATATTTCAACAGTGATGTCGGAAGAATTGCTAATGAACTCAAAATGATGCTAACAGTAATGGAGTGAAAGTTTCGAATAACCTCAAAGTGATGCTGACAGTAATGTAGTAAGAGTTGCTACGAACCTCAAAATAATGCGACAGTAATGTAGTAAAAGTTGCTACGAACCTAAAAATATTGCGACAGTGATGTCGGAAGAATTGCTAATGAAATCAAAATGATGCTAACAGAAATGTAGTGATAGTTGCTAATCAAGTCAGTGATGCTTACAGTAATGTAGTAAGTGTTTCGAATAACCTCAAAGTGATGCTCACAGTCATGTGGTAAGAGTTGCTACGAACCTCAAAATAATGCGAAAGTAATGTAGTAAAAGTTGCTACGAACCTCAAAATATTGCGACAGTGATGTCGGAAGAATTGCTAATGAACTCAAGTTTATTTCTAACAGTAATGTCGTGATAGTTGCTAAGAAACTCAGTGATGCTTACAGTAATGCAGTAAGAGTTTCGAACAACCTCAAAGTGATGCTGACGGTCATTTAGTAAGAATGCCAATGAACTCAATTTAATGCTACAGTGATGTTCTGAGAATTGCTCAACAACTCAAAATGATGCTAACAGTAATGTAGTAAGTGTTTCGAACAACCTCAAAGTGATGCTGACAGTCATATAGTAAGAGTTGCTACGAACCTCAAAATAATGCGACAGTGATGTCGGAAGAATTGCTTAAGATCTCAAAATGATGCGACAGTGATGTAATAAGAATTGCTAATGAACTCAAAAAGATGCTAACAGTAATGGAGTGAAACTTTCGAATAACCTCAAAGTGATGCTGACAGTCATGTAGTAAGTGTTGCTACAAACCTCAAAATAATGCGAAAGTAATGTAGTAAAAGTTGCTACGAACCTCAAAATATTGCGACAGTGATGTCGGAAGAATTGCTAATGAACTCAAGATGATGCTAACAGTAATGTAGTGATAGTTGCTAAGAAACTCAGTGATGCTTACAGTAATGTAGTAAGAGTTTCGAACAACCTCAAAGTGATGCTGACAGTCATTTAGTAAGAGTTGCTAATGAACTCAATTCAATGCTACAGTGATGTCGTGAGAATTGCTCATGAACTCAAAATGATGCTAACAGTAATGTAGTGATAGTTGCTAATAAACTCAAAGTGATGCTGACAGTAATGTAGTAAGAGTTGCTACGAACCTCAAAATAATGCGACAGTGATGTCAGAAGAATTGCTAAAGATCTCAAAATGATGCGACAGTGATTTAGTAAGAATTGCTCATGAACTCAAAATGATGCTAACAGTAATGGAGTGAACGTTTCGAATAACCTCAAAGTGATGCTGACAGTCATGTCCTAAGAGTTGCTACGGACCTCAAAATAATGCGACAGTGATGTCGGAAGAATTGCTAATGATCTCAAAATGATGCAACAGTGATGTAATAAGAATTGCTAATGAACTCAAAAAGATGTTAAAAGTAATGGAGTGAAAGTTTCGAATAACCGCAAAGTGATGCTGACAGTCATGTAGTAAGTGTTGCTACGAACCTTAAAATAATGCAACAATAATGTAGTAAGAGTTGCTACAAACCTCAAAATAATGCGAAAGTAATGTAGTAAAAGTTGCTATGAACCTCAAAATATTGCGACAGTGATGTCGGAAGGACTGCTTAAGATCTCAAAATGATGCGACAGTGATGTCGGCAGAAATGCTAATGAACTTAAAATGATGCTAACAGTAATGTAGTGGTAGTTGCTAATCAAGTCAGTGATGCTAACAGTGATGTAGTAAGTGTTTCGAATAACCTCAAAGTGATGGCGACAGTCATGTAGGAAGAGTTGCTACGAACCTCAAAATAATGCGACAGTGATGTCGGCAGAAATGCTAATGAACTTAAAATGATGCTAACAGTAATGTAGTGGTAGTTGCTAATCAAGTCAGTGATGCTTACAGTAATGTAGTAAGTGTTTCAAATAACCTCAAAGTGATGGTGACAGTCATTAGGAAGAGTTGCTTCGAACCTCAAAATAATGCGACAGTGATGTCGGAAGAATTGCTAATGATCTCAAAATGATGCGACAGTGATGTAATAAGAATTGCTAATGAACTCAAAAAGATGCTAACAGTAATGGAGTGAAAGTTTCGAATAACCTCAAAGTGATGCTGACAGTCATGTAGTAAGTGTTGCTACGAACCTTAAAATAATGCAACAATAATGTAGTAAGAGTTGCTAAAAACCTCAAAATAATGCGAAAGTAATGTACTAAAAGTTGCGACGAACCTCAAAATATTGCGACAGTGATGTCGGAAGAATTGCTCATGAACTTAAAATGATGCTAACAGTAATGTAGTGGTAGTTGCTAATCAAGTTTGTGATGCTTACAGTAATGTAGTAAGTGTTTCGAATAACCTCAAAGTGATGCTGACAGTCATGTAGGAAGAGTTGCTACAAACCTCAAAATAATGCGACAGTAATGTAGTAAAAGTTTCTACGAACCTCAAAATAATGCGACAGTAATGTCAGAAGAATTGCTAATGATCTCAAAATGATGCGACAGTGATGTCGGAAGAATTGCTAATGATCTCAAAATGATGCAACAGTGATGTAATAAGAATTGCTAATGAACTCAAAAAGATGCTAACAGTAATGGAGTGAAAGTTTCGAATAACCTCAAAGTGATGCTGACAGTCATGTAGTAAGTGTTGCTACGAACCTCAAAAAAATGCGAAAGTAATGTAGTAAAAGTTGCTACGAACCTCAAAATATTGCGACAGTGATGTCTGAAGAATTGCTAATGAACTCAAGATGATGCTAACAGTAATGTAGTGGTAGTTGCTAATCAAGTCAGTGATGCTTACAGTAATGTAGTAAGTGTTTCGAACAACCTATAAGTGATGCTGAAAGTCATGTAGTAAGTGTTGCTACGAACCTCAAAATAATGCGACAGTGATGTCGGAAGAATTGCTAATGAACTCAAGATGATGGTAACAGTAATGTAGTTAGAGTTTCGAACACCCTCAAAGTGATGTTGACAGTCATTTAGTAAGAGTTGCTCATGAACTCAATTCAATGCTTCAGTGATGTCGTGAGAATTGCTCATAAACTCAAAATGATGCTAACAGTAATGTAGTGATAGTTGCTAAAAAACTCAAAGTGATGCTGACAGTAATGTAGTAAGAGTTGCTACGAACCTCAAAATAATGCAACAATAATGTAGTAAGAGTTGCTACGAACCTCAAAATAATGCGACAGTAATGTCAGAAGAATTGCTAATGATCTCAAAATGATGCGACAGTGATGTAGTAAGAATTGCTAATGAACTCAAAATGATGCTAACAGTAATGGAGTGAAACTTTTGAATAACCTCAAAGTGATGCTTACAGTCATGTAGTAAGTGTTGCTACGAACCTCAAAATAATTCGACAGTGATGTCGGAAGAATTCCTCATGAACTTAAAATGATGCGACAGTAATGTAGTGGTAGTTGCTAATCAAGTCAGTGATGCTTACAGTAATGTAGTAAGTGTTTCGAATAACCTCAAAAGTGATGGTGACAGTCATATAGTAAGAGCTGCTACGAACCTCAAAATAATGCGACAGTGATGTCGGAAGAATTGCTTAAGATCTCAAAATGATGCGACAGTGATGTCGGCAGAAATGCTAATGAACTTAAAATGATGCTAACAGTAATGTAGTGGTAGTTGCTAATCAAGTCAGTGATGCTTACAGTAATGTAGTAAGTGTTTCGAATAACCTCAAAGTGATGGTGACAGTCATGTAGAAAGAGTTGCTACGAACCTCAAAATAATGCGACAGTAATGTAGTAAGAGTTGCTACGAACCTCAAAATAATGCGACAGTGATGTCAGAAGAATTGCTAAAGATCTCAAAATGATGCGACAGTGATTTAGTAAGAATTGCTCATGAACTCAAAATGATGCTAACAGTAATGGAGTGAAAGTTTCGAATAACCTCAAAGTGATGCTGACAGTCATGTAGTAAGTGTTGCTACGAACCTCAAAATAATGCAACAATAATGTAGTAAGAGTTGCTACAAACCTCAAAATAATGCGAAAGTAATGTCGTCAAAGTTGCTACGAACCTCAAAATATTGCGACAGTGATGTCGGAAGAATTGCTAATGAACTCAAGATGATGCTAACAGTAATGTAGTGGTAGTTGCTAATCAAGTCAGTGATGCTTACAGTAATGTAGTAAGTGTTTCGAACAACCTCAAAGTGATGCTGACAGTCATGTAGTAAGAGTTGCTAATGAACTCAATTCAATGCTACAGTGATGTCGTGAGAATTGCTCATAAACTCAAAATGATGCTAACAGTAATGTAGTGATAGTTGCTAAAAAACTCAAAGTGATGCTGATCAAAATAATGTGACAGTGATGTCAGAAGAATTGCTAATGATCTCAAAATGATGCGACAGTGATTTAGTAAGAATTGCTAATGAACTCAAAATGATGCTAACAGTAATGGAGTGAACGTTTCGAATAACCTCAAAGTGATGCTGAAAGTCTTGTACTAAGAGTTGCTACGGACCTCAAAATAATGCGACAGTGATGTCGGAAGAATTGCTAATGATCTCAAAATGATGCGACAGTGATGTAATAAGAATTGCTAATGAACTCAAAAAGATGCTAACAGTAATGGAGTGAAAGTTTCGAATAACCTCAAAGTGATGCTGACAGTCATGTAGTAAGTGTTGCTACGAACCTCAAAATAATGCAACAATAATGTAGTAAGAGTTGCTACAAACCTCAAAATAATGCGACAGTAATGTAGTAAGAGTTGCTACGAACCTCAAAATAATGCAACAGTGATGTCAGAAGAATTGCTAATGATCTCAAAATGATGCGACAGTGATTTAGTAAGAATTGCTAATGAACTCAAAATGATGCTAACAGTAATGGAGTGAAAATTTCAAATAACCTCAAAGTCATGCTGACAGTCATGTACTAGGAGGTGCTACGAACCACAAAATAATGCGACAGTAATGTAGTAAAAGTTGCTACGAACCTCAAAATATTGCGACAGTGATGTCGGAAGAATTGCTAATGAACTCAAGATGATGCTAACAGTAATGGAGTGAAACTTTCGAATAACCTCAAAGTGATGCTGACAGTCATGGAGTAAGAGTTGCTACAAACCTCAATATAATGCAACAGTAATGTAGTAAAAGATGCTACGAACCTCAAAATATTGAGACAGTGATGTCGGAAGAATTGCTAATGAACTTAAAATGATGCTAACAGTAATGTAGTGATAGTTGCTAATCAACTCAGTGATACTTACAGTAATGTAGGAAGTATTTCAAACAACCTCAAAGTGATGCTGACAGTCATGTAGTAAGAGTTGCTACGAACCTCAAAATAATGTGACAGTGATGTCGGAAGAATTGCTAATGAACTCAAGATGATGCTAACAGTAATGTAGTAAGAGTTTCGAACACCCTCAAAGTGATGCTGACAGTCATTTAGTAAGAGTTGCTAATGAACTCAATTCAATGCTACAGTGATGTCGTGAGAATTGCTCATGAACTCAAAATGATGCGAACAGTAATGTAGTGACAGTTGCTAAAAACTCAAAGTGATGCTGACAGTAATGTAGTAAGAGTTGCTACGAACCTCAAAATAATGTGACAGTGATGTCAGAAGAATTGCTAATGATCTCAAAATGATGCGACAGTGATGGAGTGAACGTTTCGAATAACCTCAAAGTGATGCTGACAGTCATGTACTAAGAGTTGCTACGAACCTCAAAATAATGCGACAGTAATGTCAGAAGAATTGCTAATGATCTCAAAATGATGCGACAGTGATGTCGGAAGAATTGCTAATGATCTCAAAATGATGCAACAGTGATGTAATAAGAATTGCTAATGAACTCAAAAAGATGCTAAAAGTAATGGAGTGAAAGTTTGGAATAACCTCAAAGTGATGCTGACAGTCATGTAGTAAGTGTTGCTCCGAACCTTAAAATAATGCAACAGTTATGTCGTAAGAGTTGCTACAAACCTCAAAAAAATGCGAAAGTAATGTAGTAAAAGTTGCTACGAACCTCAAAATATTGCGACAGTGATGTTGGAAGAATTGCTAATGAACTCAAGATGATGCTAACAGTAATGTAGTGGTAGTTGCTAATCAAGTCAGTGATGCTTACAGTAATGTAGTAAGTGTTTTGAACAACCTATAAGTGATGCTGAAAGTCATGTAGTAAGAGTTGCTACGAACCTCAAAATAATGCGACAGTGATGTCGGAAGAATTGCTAATGAACTCAAGATGATGCTAACAGGAATGTAGTAAGAGTTTCGAACACCCTCAAAGTGATGCTGACAGTCATTTAGTAAGAGTTGCTAATGAACTCAATTCAATGCTTCAGTGATGTCGTGAGAATTGTTCATGAACTCAAAATGATGCTAACAGTAATGGAGTGATAGTTGCTAAAAAACTCAGTGATGCTGACAGTAATGTAGTAAGAGTTGCTACGAACCTCAAAATAATGTGACAGTGATGTCAGAAGAATTGCTAATGATCTCAAAATGATGCGACAGTGATTTAGTAAGAATTGCTAATGAACTCAAAATGATGCTAACAGTAATGGAGTGAACGTTTCAAATAACCTCAAAGTAATGCTGACAGTCATGTACTAAGAGTTGCTACAAACCTCAAAATAATGCGACAGTAATGTAGTAAAAGTTGCTACGAACCTCAAAATATTGCGACACTGATGTCGGAAGAATTGCTCATGAACTCAAGATGATGCTTACAGTAATGTAGTGGTAGTTGCTAATCAAGTCAGTGATGCTTACAGTAATGTAGTAAGTGTTTCGAACAACCTCAAAGTGATGCCTACAGTCATGAAGTAAGCCTTGCTACGAACCTCAAAATAATGCGACAGTGATGTCGGAAGAATTGCTAATGAACTCAAGATGATGCTAACAGTAATGTAGTAAGAGTTTCGAACACCCTCAAAGTGATGCTGACAGTCATTTAGTGAGAGTTGCTAATGAACTCAATTCAATGCTACAGTGATATCGTGAGAATTGCTCATAAACTCAAAATGATGCGAACAGTAATGTAGTGATAGTTGCTAAAAGACTCAAAGTGATGCTGACAGTAATGTAGTAAGAGTTGCTACGAACCTCAAAATAATGTGATAGTGATGTCAGAAGAATTGCTAATGATCTCAAAATGATGCGACAGTGATTTAGTAAGAATTGCTAATGAACTCAAAATGATGCTAACAGTAATGGAGTGAACGTTTCGAATAACCTCAAAGTGATGCTGACAGTCATGTACTAAGAGTTGCTACGAACCTCAAAATAATGCGACAGTGATGTGCTAAAAGTTGCTACGAACCTCAAAATATTGCGACAGTGATGTCGGAAGAATTGCTAATGAACTCAAAATGATGCTAACAGTCATGTAGTGATAGTTGCTAATCAACTCAGTGATGCTTACAGTAATGTAGTAAGTGGTTCGAATAACCTCAAAGTGATGCTGACAGTCATGTACTAAGAGTTGCTACGAACCTCAAAATAATGCGACAGTAATGTAGTAAAAGTTGCTACGAACCTCAAAATATTGCGACAGTGATGTCGGAAGAATTCCTCATGAACTTAAAATGATGCGACAGTAATGTAGTGGTAGTTGCTAATCAAGTCAGTGATGCTTACAGTAATGTAGTAAGTGTTTCGAACAACCTCAAAGTGATGCTGACAGTCATATAGTAAGAGTTGCTACGAACCTCAAAATAATGCGACAGTGATGTCGGAAGAATTGCTAATGAACTCAAGATGATGCTTACAGTAATGTAGTGGTAGTTGCTAATCAAGTCAGTGATGCTTACAGTAATGTAGTAAGTGTTTCGAACAACCTCAAAGTGATGCTGACAGTCATGAAGTAAGACTTGCTACGAACCTCAAAATAATGCGACAGTGATGTCGGAAGAATTGCTAATGAACTCAAGATGATGCTAACAGTAATGTAGTAAGAGTTTCGAACACCCTCAAAGTGATGCTGACAGTCATTTAGTGAGAGTTGCTAATGAACTCAATTCAATGCTACAGTGATATCGTGAGAATTGCTCATAAACTCAAAATGATGCGAACAGTAATGTAGTGATAGTTGCTAAAAAACTCAAAGTGATGCTGACAGTAATGTAGTAAGAGTTGCTACGAACCTCAAAATAATGTGACAGTGATGTCAGAAGAATTGCTAATGATCTCAAAATGATGCGACAGTGATTTAGTAAGAATTGCTAATGAACTCAAAATGATGCTAACAGTAATGGAGTGAACGTTTCGAATAACCTCAAAGTGATGCTGACAGTCGTGTACTAAGAGTTGCTACAAACCTCAAAATAATGCGACAGTAATGTAGTAAAAGTTGCTACGAACCTCAAAATATTGCGACACTGATGTCGGAAGAATTGCTCATGAACACAAGATGATGCTTACAGTAATGTAGTGGTAGTTGCTAATCAAGTCAGTGATGCTTACAGTAATGTAGTAAGTGTTTCGAACAACCTCAAAATGATGCTGACAGTCATGAAGTAAGACTTGCTACGAACCTCAAAATAATGCGACAGTGATGTCGGAAGAATTGCTAATGAACTCAAGATGATGCGACAGTGATGGAGTGAACGTTTCGAATAACCTCAAAGTGATGCTGACAGTCATGTACTAAGAGTTGCTACGAACCTCAAAATAATGTGACAGTGATGTCAGAAGAATTGCTAATGATCTCAAAATGATGCGACAGTGATGGAGTGAACGTTTCGAATAACCTCAAAGTGATGCTGACAGTCATGTACTAAGAGTTGCTACGAACCTCAAAATAATGCGACAGTAATGTCAGAAGAATTGCTAATAATCTCAAAATGATGCGACAGTGATGTAGTAAGAATTGCTAATGAACTCAAAATGATGCTAACAGTAATGGAGTGAAACTTTTGAATAACCTCAAAGTGATGCTTACAGTCATGTAGTAAGTGTTGCTACGAACCTCAAAATAATGCGACAGTAATGTAGTAAAAGTTGCTACGAACCTCAAAATATTGCGACAGTGATGTCGGAAGAATTGCTAATGAACTCAAAATGATGCTAACAGTCATGTAGTGATAGTTGCTAATCAACTCAGTGATGCTTACAGTAATGTAGTAAGTGTTTAGAATAACCTCAAAGTGATGCTGACAGTCATGTACTAAGAGTTGCTACGAACCTCAAAATAATGCGACAGTAATGTAGTAAAATTTGCCACGAACCTCAAAATATTGCGACAGTGATGTCGGAAGAATTGCTAATGAACTCAAAATGATGCTAACAGTCATGTAGTGATAGTTGCTAATCAACTCAGTGATGCTTACAGTAATGTAGTAAGTGTTTCGAATAACCTCAAAGTGATGGTGACAGTCATGTAGGAAGAGTTGCTACAAACCTCAAAATAATGCGACAGTAATGTAGTAAGAGTTGCTACGAACCTCAAAATAATGCGACAGTGATGTCAGAAGAATTGCTAAAGATCTCAAAATGATGCGACAGTGATTTAGTAAGAATTGCTAATGAACTCAAAATGATGCTAACAGTAATGGAGTGAACGTTTCAAATAACCTCAAAGTGATGCTGACAGTCATGTACTAAGAGTTGCTACGAACCTCAAAATAATGTGACAGTGATGTCAGAAGAATTGCTAATGATCTCAAAATGATGCGACAGTGATTTAGTAAGAATTGCTAATGAACTCAAAATGATGCTAACAGTAATGGAGTGAACGTTTCAAATAACCTCAAAGTAATGCTGACAGTCATGTACTAAGAGTTGCTACAAACCTCAAAATAATGCGACAGTAATGTAGTAAAAGTTGCTACGAACCTCAAAATATTGCGACACTGATGTCGGAAGAATTGCTCATGAACTCAAGATGATGCTTACAGTAATGTAGTGGTAGTTGCTAATCAAGTCAGTGATGCTTACAGTAATGTAGTAAGTGTTTCGAACAACCTCAAAGTGATGCCTACAGTCATGAAGTAAGCCTTGCTACGAACCTCAAAATAATGCGACAGTGATGTCGGAAGAATTGCTAATGAACTCAAGATGATGCTAACAGTAATGTAGTAAGAGTTTCGAACACCCTCAAAGTGATGCTGACAGTCATTTAGTGAGAGTTGCTAATGAACTCAATTCAATGCTACAGTGATATCGTGAGAATTGCTCATAAACTCAAAATGATGCGAACAGTAATGTAGTGATAGTTGCTAAAAGACTCAAAGTGATGCTGACAGTAATGTAGTAAGAGTTGCTACGAACCTCAAAATAATGTGATAGTGATGTCAGAAGAATTGCTAATGATCTCAAAATGATGCGACAGTGATTTAGTAAGAATTGCTAATGAACTCAAAATGATGCTAACAGTAATGGAGTGAACGTTTCGAATAACCTCAAAGTGATGCTGACAGTCATGTACTAAGAGTTGCTACGAACCTCAAAATAATGCGACAGTGATGTGGTAAAAGTTGCTACGAACCTCAAAATATTGCGACAGTGATGTCGGAAGAATTGCTAATGAACTCAAAATGATGCTAACAGTCATGTAGTGATAGTTGCTAATCAACTCAGTGATGCTTACAGTAATGTAGTAAGTGGTTCGAATAACCTCAAAGTGATGCTGACAGTCATGTACTAAGAGTTGCTACGAACCTCAAAATAATGCGACAGTAATGTAGTAAAAGTTGCTACGAACCTCAAAATATTGCGACAGTGATGTCGGAAGAATTCCTCATGAACTTAAAATGATGCGACAGTAATGTAGTGGTAGTTGCTAATCAAGTCAGTGATGCTTACAGTAATGTAGTAAGTGTTTCGAACAACCTCAAAGTGATGCTGACAGTCATATAGTAAGAGTTGCTACGAACCTCAAAATAATGCGACAGTGATGTCGGAAGAATTGCTAATGAACTCAAGATGATGCTTACAGTAATGTAGTGGTAGTTGCTAATCAAGTCAGTGATGCTTACAGTAATGTAGTAAGTGTTTCGAACAACCTCAAAGTGATGCTGACAGTCATGAAGTAAGACTTGCTACGAACCTCAAAATAATGCGACAGTGATGTCGGAAGAATTGCTAATGAACTCAAGATGATGCTAACAGTAATGTAGTAAGAGTTTCGAACACCCTCAAAGTGATGCTGACAGTCATTTAGTGAGAGTTGCTAATGAACTCAATTCAATGCTACAGTGATATCGTGAGAATTGCTCATAAACTCAAAATGATGCGAACAGTAATGTAGTGATAGTTGCTAAAAAACTCAAAGTGATGCTGACAGTAATGTAGTAAGAGTTGCTACGAACCTCAAAATAATGTGACAGTGATGTCAGAAGAATTGCTAATGATCTCAAAATGATGCGACAGTGATTTAGTAAGAATTGCTAATGAACTCAAAATGATGCTAACAGTAATGGAGTGAACGTTTCGAATAACCTCAAAGTGATGCTGACAGTCGTGTACTAAGAGTTGCTACAAACCTCAAAATAATGCGACAGTAATGTAGTAAAAGTTGCTACGAACCTCAAAATATTGCGACACTGATGTCGGAAGAATTGCTCATGAACACAAGATGATGCTTACAGTAATGTAGTGGTAGTTGCTAATCAAGTCAGTGATGCTTACAGTAATGTAGTAAGTGTTTCGAACAACCTCAAAATGATGCTGACAGTCATGAAGTAAGACTTGCTACGAACCTCAAAATAATGCGACAGTGATGTCGGAAGAATTGCTAATGAACTCAAGATGATGCGACAGTGATGGAGTGAACGTTTCGAATAACCTCAAAGTGATGCTGACAGTCATGTACTAAGAGTTGCTACGAACCTCAAAATAATGTGACAGTGATGTCAGAAGAATTGCTAATGATCTCAAAATGATGCGACAGTGATGGAGTGAACGTTTCGAATAACCTCAAAGTGATGCTGACAGTCATGTACTAAGAGTTGCTACGAACCTCAAAATAATGCGACAGTAATGTCAGAAGAATTGCTAATAATCTCAAAATGATGCGACAGTGATGTAGTAAGAATTGCTAATGAACTCAAAATGATGCTAACAGTAATGGAGTGAAACTTTTGAATAACCTCAAAGTGATGCTTACAGTCATGTAGTAAGTGTTGCTACGAACCTCAAAATAATGCGACAGTAATGTAGTAAAAGTTGCTACGAACCTCAAAATATTGCGACAGTGATGTCGGAAGAATTGCTAATGAACTCAAAATGATGCTAACAGTCATGTAGTGATAGTTGCTAATCAACTCAGTGATGCTTACAGTAATGTAGTAAGTGTTTAGAATAACCTCAAAGTGATGCTGACAGTCATGTACTAAGAGTTGCTACGAACCTCAAAATAATGCGACAGTAATGTAGTAAAATTTGCCACGAACCTCAAAATATTGCGACAGTGATGTCGGAAGAATTGCTAATGAACTCAAAATGATGCTAACAGTCATGTAGTGATAGTTGCTAATCAACTCAGTGATGCTTACAGTAATGTAGTAAGTGTTTCGAATAACCTCAAAGTGATGGTGACAGTCATGTAGGAAGAGTTGCTACAAACCTCAAAATAATGCGACAGTAATGTAGTAAGAGTTGCTACGAACCTCAAAATAATGCGACAGTGATGTCAGAAGAATTGCTAAAGATCTCAAAATGATGCGACAGTGATTTAGTAAGAATTGCTAATGAACTCAAAATGATGCTAACAGTAATGGAGTGAACGTTTCAAATAACCTCAAAGTGATGCTGACAGTCATGTACTAAGAGTTGCTACGAACCTCAAAATAATGTGACAGTGATGTCAGAAGAATTGCTAATGATCTCAAAATGATGCGACAGTGATTTAGTAAGAATTGCTAATGAACTCAAAATGATGCTAACAGTAATGGAGTGAACGTTTCGAATAACCTCAAAGTGATGCTGACAGTCATGTACTAAGAGTTGCTACGAACCTTAAAATAATGTGACAGTGATGTCAGAAGAATTGCTAATGATCTCAAAATGATGCGACAGTGATGTAGTAAGAATTGCTAATGAACTCAAAATGATGCTAACAGTAATGGAGTGAAACTTTCGAATAACCTCAAAGTGATGCTTACAGTCATGTAGTAAGTGTTGCTACGAACCTCAAAATAATGCGACAGTAATGTAGTAAAAGTTGCTACGAACCTCAAAATATTGCGACACTGATGTCGGAAGAATTGCTCATGAACACAAGATGATGCTTACAGTAATGTAGTGGTAGTTGCTAATCAAGTCAGTGATGCTTACAGTAATGTAGTAAGTGTTTCGAACAACCTCAAAGTGATGCTGACAGTCATGAAGTAAGACTTGCTACGAACCTCAAAATAATGCGACAGTGATGTCGGAAGAATTGCTAATGAACTCAAGATGATGCTAACAGTAATGTAGTCAGAGTTTCGAACACCCTCAAAGTGATGCTGACAGTCATTTAGTAAGAGTTGCGAATGAACTCAATTCAATGCTACAGTGATATCGTGAGAATTGCTCATAAACTCAAAATGATGCTAACAGTAATGTAGTGATAGTTGCTAATAAACTCAGTGATGCTTACAGTAATGTAGTAAGTGTTTCGAATAACCTCAAAGTGATGCTGACAGTCATGTACGAAGAGTTGCTACGAACCTCAAAATAATGCGACAGTAATGTAGTAAAAGTTGCTACGAACCTCAAAATATTGCGACAGTGATGTCGGAAGAATTCCTCATGAACTCAAAATGATGCTAACAGTAATGTAGTGGTAGTTGCTAATCAAGTCAGTGATGCTTACAGTAATGTAGTAAGTGTTTCGAATAACCTCAAAAGTGATGGTGACAGTCATATAGTAAGAGTTGCTACGAACCTCAAAATAATGCGACAGTGATGTCGGAAGAATTGCTTAAGATCTCAAAATGATGCGACAGTGATGTCGGCAGAAATGCTAATGAACTTAAAATGATGCTAACAGTAATGTAGTGGTAGTTGCTAATCAAGTCAGTGATGCTTACTGTAATGTAGTAAGTGTTTCGAATAACCTCAAAGTGATGCTGATAGTCATGTACTAAGAGTTGCTACGAACCTCAAAATAATGCGACAGTAATGTAGTAAAAGTTGCTACGAACCTCAAAATATTGCGACAGTGATGTCGGAAGAATTGCTAATGTACTCAAAATGATGCTAACAGTAATGTAGTGATAGTTGCTAATCAACTCAGTGATGCCTACAGCAATGTAGTAAGTGTTTCGAATAACCTCAAAGTGATGCTGACAGTCATGTACTAAGAGTTGCTACGAACCTCAAAATAATGCGACAGTAATGTAGTAAGAGTTGCTACGAACCTCAAAATAATGCAACAGTGATGTCAGAAGAATTGCTAATGATCTCAAAATGATGCGACAGTGATTTAGTAAGAATTGCTAATGAACTCAAAATGATGCTAACAGTAATGGAGTGAACATTTCAAATAACCTCAAAGTCATGCTGACAGTCATGTACTAAGAGGTGCTACGAACCTCAAAATAATGCGACAGTAATGTAGTTAAAGTTGCTACGAACCTCAAAATATTGCGACAGTGATGTCCGAAGAATTGCTAATGAACTCAAGATGATGCTAACAGTAATGGAGTGAAACTTTCGAATAACCTCAAAGTGATGCTGACAGTCATGTAGTAAGAGTTGCTACAAACCTCAATATACTGCAACAGTAATGTAGTAAAAGATGCTACGAACCTCAAAATATTGCGACAGTGATGTCGGAAGAATTGCTAATGAACTTAAAATGATGCTAACAGTAATGTAGTGATAGTTGCTAATCAACTCAGTGATACTTACAGTAATGTAGTAAGTATTTCGAACAACCTCAAAGTGATGCTGACAGTCATGTAGGAAGAGTTGGTACGAACCTCAAAATAATGCGACAGTGATGTCAGAAAAATTGCTAAAGATCTCAAAATGATGCGACTGTGATGTAGGCAGAAATGCGAATGAACTTAAAATGATGCTAACAGTCATGTAGTGGTAGTTGCTAATCAAGTCAGTGATGCTTACAGTCATGTAGTACGTGTTTCGAATAACCTCAAAGTGATGGTGAAAGTCATGTAGGAAGAGTTGCGACGAACCTCAAAATAATGCGACAGTAATGTAGTAAGAGTTGCTACGAACCTCAAAATAATGTGACAGTGATGTCGGAAGAATTGCTAATGAACTCAAGATGATGCTAACAGTAATGTAGTAAGAGTTTCGAACACCCTCAAAGTGATGCTGACAGTCATTAAGTAAGAGTTGCTAATGAACTCAATTCAATGCTACAGTGATGTCGTGAGAATTGCTCATAAACTCAAAATGATGCTAACAGAAATGTAGTGATATTTGCTAAAAAACTCAAAGTGATGCTGACAGTCATGTAGTAAAAGTTGCTATGAACCTCAAAATAATGTGACAGTGATGTCAGAAGAATTGCTAATGATCTCAAAATGATGCGACAGTGATGGAGTGAACGTTTCGAATAACCTCAAAGTGATGCTGACAGTCATGTACTAAGAGTTGCTACGAACCTCAAAATAATGCGACAGTAATGTCAGAAGAATTGCTAATGATCTCAAAATGATGCGACAGTGATGTCGGAAGAATTGCTAATGATCTCAAAATGATGCAACAGTGATGTAATAAGAATTGCTCATGAACTCAAAAAGATGCTAACAGTAATGGAGTGAAAGTTTCTAATAACCTCAAAGTGATGCTGACAGTCATGTAGGAAGTGTTGCTCCGAACCTTAAAATAATGCAACAGTTATGTCGTAAGAGTTGCTACAAACCTCAAAAAATGAGAAAGTAATGTAGTAAAATTTGCTACGAACCTCAAAATATTGCGACAGTGATGTCGGAAGAATTGCTAATGAACTCAAGATGATGCTAACAGTAATGTAGTGGTAGTTGCTAATCAAGTCAGTGATGCTTACAGTAATGTAGTAAGTGTTTTGAACAACCTATAAGTGATGCTGAAAGTCATGTAGTAAGAGTTGCTACGAACCTCAAAATAATGCGACAGTGATGTCGGAAGAATTGCTAATGAACTCAAGATGATGCTAACAGTCATGTAGTGATAGTTGCTAATCAACTCAGTGATGCTTACAGTAATGTAGTAAGTGTTTAGAATAACCTCAAAGTGATGCTGACAGTCATGTACTAAGAGTTGCTACGAACCTCAAAATAATGCGACAGTAATGTAGTAAAATTTGCCACGAACCTCAAAATATTGCGACAGTGATGTCGGAAGAATTGCTAATGAACTTAAAATGATGCTAACAGTAATGTAGTGATAGTTGCTAATCAACTCAGTGATACTTACAGTAATGTAGTAAGTATTTCGAACAACCTCAAAGTGATGCTGACAGTCATGTAGGAAGAGTTGGTACGAACCTCAAAATAATGCGACAGTGATGTCAGAAAAATTGCTAAAGATCTCAAAATGATGCGACTGTGATGTAGGCAGAAATGCGAATGAACTTAAAATGATGCTAACAGTCATGTAGTGGTAGTTGCTAATCAAGTCAGTGATGCTTACAGTCATGTAGTACGTGTTTCGAATAACCTCAAAGTGATGGTGAAAGTCATGTAGGAAGAGTTGCGACGAACCTCAAAATAATGCGACAGTAATGTAGTAAGAGTTGCTACGAACCTCAAAATAATGTGACAGTGATGTCGGAAGAATTGCTAATGAACTCAAGATGATGCTAACAGTAATGTAGTAAGAGTTTCGAACACCCTCAAAGTGATGCTGACAGTCATTAAGTAAGAGTTGCTAATGAACTCAATTCAATGCTACAGTGATGTCGTGAGAATTGCTCATAAACTCAAAATGATGCTAACAGAAATGTAGTGATATTTGCTAAAAAACTCAAAGTGATGCTGACAGTCATGTAGTAAAAGTTGCTATGAACCTCAAAATAATGTGACAGTGATGTCAGAAGAATTGCTAATGATCTCAAAATGATGCGACAGTGATGGAGTGAACGTTTCGAATAACCTCAAAGTGATGCTGACAGTCATGTACTAAGAGTTGCTACGAACCTCAAAATAATGCGACAGTAATGTCAGAAGAATTGCTAATGATCTCAAAATGATGCGACAGTGATGTCGGAAGAATTGCTAATGATCTCAAAATGATGCAACAGTGATGTAATAAGAATTGCTCATGAACTCAAAAAGATGCTAACAGTAATGGAGTGAAAGTTTCTAATAACCTCAAAGTGATGCTGACAGTCATGTAGGAAGTGTTGCTCCGAACCTTAAAATAATGCAACAGTTATGTCGTAAGAGTTGCTACAAACCTCAAAAAATGAGAAAGTAATGTAGTAAAATTTGCTACGAACCTCAAAATATTGCGACAGTGATGTCGGAAGAATTGCTAATGAACTCAAGATGATGCTAACAGTAATGTAGTGGTAGTTGCTAATCAAGTCAGTGATGCTTACAGTAATGTAGTAAGTGTTTTGAACAACCTATAAGTGATGCTGAAAGTCATGTAGTAAGAGTTGCTACGAACCTCAAAATAATGCGACAGTGATGTCGGAAGAATTGCTAATGAACTCAAGATGATGCTAACAGTCATGTAGTGATAGTTGCTAATCAACTCAGTGATGCTTACAGTAATGTAGTAAGTGTTTAGAATAACCTCAAAGTGATGCTGACAGTCATGTACTAAGAGTTGCTACGAACCTCAAAATAATGCGACAGTAATGTAGTAAAATTTGCCACGAACCTCAAAATATTGCGACAGTGATGTCGGAAGAATTGCTAATGAACTCAAAATGATGCTAACAGTCATGTAGTGATAGTTGCTAATCAACTCAGTGATGCTTACAGTAATGTAGTAAGTGTTTCGAATAACCTCAAAGTGATGGTGACAGTCATGTAGGAAGAGTTGCTACAAACCTCAAAATAATGCGACAGTAATGTAGTAAGAGTTGCTACGAACCTCAAAATAATGCGACAGTGATGTCAGAAGAATTGCTAAAGATCTCAAAATGATGCGACAGTGATTTAGTAAGAATTGCTAATGAACTCAAAATGATGCTAACAGTAATGGAGTGAACGTTTCAAATAACCTCAAAGTGATGCTGACAGTCATGTACTAAGAGTAGCTACGAACCTCAAAATAATGTGACAGTGATGTCAGAAGAATTGCTAATGATCTCAAAATGATGCGACAGTGATTTAGTAAGAATTGCTAATGAACTCAAAATGATGCTAACAGTAATGGAGTGAACGTTTCGAATAACCTCAAAGTGATGCTGACAGTCATGTACTAAGAGTTGCTACGAACCTTAAAATAATGTGACAGTGATGTCAGAAGAATTGCTAATGATCTCAAAATGATGCGACAGTGATGTAGTAAGAATTGCTAATGAACTCAAAATGATGCTAACAGTAATGGAGTGAAACTTTCGAATAACCTCAAAGTGATGCTGACAGTAATGTAGTAAGAGTTGCTACGAACCTCAAAATAATGCGACAGTAATGTCAGAAGAATTGCTAATGATCTCAAAATGATGCGACAGTGATGTAGTAAGAATTGCTAATGAACTCAAAATGATGCTAACAGTAATGGAGTGAAACTTTCGAATAACCTCAAAGTGATGCTTACAGTCATGTAGTAAGTGTTGCTACGAACCTCAAAATAATGCGACAGTAATGTGGTAAAAGTTGCTACGAACCTCAAAATATTGCGACAGTGATGTCGGAAGAATTGCTAATGAACTCAAAATGATGCTAACAGTCATGTAGTGATAGTTGCTAATCAACTCAGTGATGCTTACAGTAATGTAGTAAGTGTTTCGAATAACCTCAAAGTGATGCTGACAGTCATGTACTAAGAGTTGGTACGAACCTCAAAATAATGCGACAGTAATGTAGTAAAAGTTGCTACGAACCTCAAAATATTGCGACACTGATGTCGGAAGAATTGCTCATGAACACAAGATGATGCTTACAGTAATGTAGTGGTAGTTGCTAATCAAGTCAGTGATGCTTACAGTAATGTAGTAAGTGTTTCGAACAACCTCAAAGTGATGCTGACAGTCATGAAGTAAGACTTGCTACGAACCTCAAAATAATGCGACAGTGATGTCGGAAGAATTGCTAATGAACTCAAGATGATGCTAACAGTAATGTAGTAAGAGTTTCGAACACCCTCAAAGTGATGCTGACAGTCATTTAGTAAGAGTTGCGAATGAACTCAATTCAATGCTACAGTGATATCGTGAGAATTGCTCATAAACTCAAAATGATGCTAACAGTAATGTAGTGATAGTTGCTAAAAAACTCAAAGTGATGCTGACAGTAATGTAGTAAGAGTTGCAAGGAACCTCAAAATAATATGACAGTGATGTCAGAAGAATTGCTAATGATCTCAAAATGATGCGACAGTGATGGAGTGAACGTTTCGAATAACCTCAAAGTGATGCTGACAGTCATGTACTAAGGGTTGCTACGAACCTCAAAATAATGCGACAGTAATGTCAGAAGAATTGCTAATGATCTCAAAATGATGCGACAGTGATGTAGTAAGAATTGCTAATGAACTCAAAATGATGCTAACAGTAATGGAGTGAAACTTTTGAATAACCTCAAAGTGATGCTTACAGTCATGTAGTAAGTGTTGCTACGAACCTCAAAATAATGCGACAGTAATGTAGAAAAAGTTGCTACGAACCTTTAAATATTGCGACAGTGATGTCGGAAGAATTACTAATGAACTCAAAATGATGCTAACAGTCATGTAGTGATAGTTGCTAATCAACTCAGTGATGCTTACAGTAATGTAGTAAGTGTTTCGAATAACCTCAAAGTGATGCTGACAGTCATGTACGAAGAGTTGCTACGAACCTCAAAATAATGCGACAGTAATGTAGTAAAAGTTGCTACGAACCTCAAAATATTGCGACAGTGATGTCGGAAGAATTCCTCATGAACTCAAAATGATGCTAACAGTAATGTAGTGGTAGTTGCTAATCAAGTCAGTGATGCTTACAGTAATGTAGTAAGTGTTTCGAATAACCTCAAAAGTGATGGTGACAGTCATATAGTAAGAGTTGCTACGAACCTCAAAATAATGCGACAGTGATGTCGGAAGAATTGCTTAAGATCTCAAAATGATGCGACAGTGATGTCGGCAGAAATGCTAATGAACTTAAAATGATGCTAACAGTAATGTAGTGGTAGTTGCTAATCAAGTCAGTGATGCTTACAGTAATGTAGTAAGTGTTTCGAATAACCTCAAAGTGATGGTGACAGTCATGTAGGAAGAGTTGCTACGAACCTCAAAATAATGCGACAGTAATGTAATAAGAGTTGCTACGAACCTCAAAATAATGCGACAGTGATGTCAGAAGAATTGCTAAAGATCTAAAAATGATGCGACAGTGATTTAGTAAGAATTGCTCATGAACTCAAAATGATGCTAACAGTAATGGAGTGAACGTTTCGAATAACCTCAAAGTGATGCTGACATTAATGTAGTAAGAGTTGCTACGAACCTCAAAATAATGTGACAGTGATGTCAGAAGAATTGCTAATGATCTCAAAATGATGCGACAGTGATGTAGTAAGAATTGCGAATGAACTCAAAATGATGCTAACAGTAATGGAGTGAAACTTTTGAATAACCTCAAAGTGATGCTTACAGTCATGTAGTAAGTGTTGCTACGAACCTCAAAATAATGCGACAGTAATGTAGTAAAATTTGCCACGAACCTCAAAATATTGCGACAGTGATGTCGGAAGAATTGCTAATGAACTCAAAATGATGCTAACAGTCATGTAGTGATAGTTGCTAATCAAGTCAGTGATGCTTACAGTAATGTAGTAAGTGTTTCGAATAACCTCAAAGTGATGCTGATAGTCATGTACTAAGAGTTGCTACAAACCTCAAAATAATGCGACAGTAATGTAGTAAAAGTTGCTACGAACCTCAAAATATTGCGACAGTGATGTCGGAAGAATTGCTAATGTACTCAAAATGATGCTAAAAGTAATGTAGTGATAGTTGCTAATCAACTCAGTGATGCCTACAGCAATGTAGTAAGTGTTTCGAATAACCTCAAAGTGATGCTGACAGTCATGTACTAAGAGTTGCTACGAACCTCAAAATAATGCGACAGTAATGGAGTAAGAGTTGCTACGAACCTCAAAATAATGCAACAGTGATGTCAGAAGAATTGCTAATGATCTCAAAATGATGCGAAAGTGATTTAGTAAGAATTGCTAATGAACTCAAAATGATGCTAACAGTAATGGAGTGAACATTTCAAATAACCTCAAAGTCATGCTGACAGTCATGTACTAAGAGGTGCTACGAACCTCAAAATAATGCGACAGTAATGTAGTTAAAGTTGCTACGAACCTCAAAATATTGCGACAGTGATGTCCGAAGAATTGCTAATGAACTCAAGATGATGCTAACAGTAATGGAGTGAAACTTTCGAATAACCTCAAAGTGATGCTGACAGTCATTTAGTAAGAGTTGCTCATGAACTCAATTCAATGCTTCAGTGATGTCGTGAGAATTGCTCATAAACTCAAAATGATGCTAACAGTAATGTAGTGATAGTTGCTAAAAAACTCAAAGTGATGCTGACAGTAATGTAGTAAGAGTTGCTACGAACCTCAAAATAATGTGACAGTGATGTCAGAAGAATTGCTAATGATCTCAAAATGATGCGACAGTGATGTAGTAAGAATTGCGAATGAACTCAAAATGATGCTAACAGTAATGGAGTGAAACTTTTGAATAACCTCAAAGTGATGCTGACAGTCATGTACGAAGAGTTGCTACGAACCTCAAAATAATGCGACAGTAATGTAATAAGAGTTGCTACGAACCTCAAAATAATGCGACAGTGATGTCAGAAGAATTGCTAAAGATCTAAAAATGATGCGACAGTGATTTAGTAAGAATTGCTCATGAACTCAAAATGATGCTAACAGTAATGGAGTGAACGTTTCGAATAACCTCAAAGTGATGCTGACATTAATGTAGTAAGAGTTGCTACGAACCTCAAAATAATGTGACAGTGATGTCAGAAGAATTGCTAATGATCTCAAAATGATGCGACAGTGATGTAGTAAGAATTGCGAATGAACTCAAAATGATGCTAACAGTAATGGAGTGAAACTTTTGAATAACCTCAAAGTGATGCTTACAGTCATGTAGTAAGTGTTGCTACGAACCTCAAAATAATGCGACAGTAATGTAGTAAAATTTGCCACGAACCTCAAAATATTGCGACAGTGATGTCGGAAGAATTGCTAATGAACTCAAAATGATGCTAACAGTCATGTAGTGATAGTTGCTAATCAAGTCAGTGATGCTTACAGTAATGTAGTCAGTGTTTCGAATAACCTCAAAGTGATGCTGATAGTCATGTACTAAGAGTTGCTACAAACCTCAAAATAATGCGACAGTAATGTAGTAAAAGTTGCTACGAACCTCAAAATATTGCGACAGTGATGTCGGAAGAATTGCTAATGTACTCAAAATGATGCTAAAAGTAATGTAGTGATAGTTGCTAATCAACTCAGTGATGCCTACAGCAATGTAGTAAGTGTTTCGAATAACCTCAAAGTGATGCTGACAGTCATGTACTAAGAGTTGCTACGAACCTCAAAATAATGCGACAGTAATGTAGTAAGAGTTGCTACGAACCTCAAAATAATGCAACAGTGATGTCAGAAGAATTGCTAATGATCTCAAAATGATGCGACAGTGATTTAGTAAGAATTGCTAATGAACTCAAAATGATGCTAACAGTAATGGAGTGAACATTTCAAATAACCTCAAAGTCATGCTGACAGTCATGTACTAAGAGGTGCTACGAACCTCAAAATAATGCGACAGTAATGTAGTTAAAGTTGCTACGAACCTCAAAATATTGCGACAGTGATGTCCGAAGAATTGCTAATGAACTCAAGATGATGCTAACAGTAATGGAGTGAAACTTTCGAATAACCTCAAAGTGATGCTGACAGTCATGTAGTAAGAGTTGCTACAAACCTCAATATAATGCAACAGTAATGTAGTAAAAGATGCTACGAACCTCAAAATATTGCGACAGTGATGTCGGAAGAATTGCTAATGAACTTAAAATGATGCTAACAGTAATGTAGTGATAGTTGCTAATCAACTCAGTGATACTTACAGTAATGTAGTAAGTATTTCGAACAACCTCAAAGTGATGCTGACAGTCATGTAGGAAGAGTTGGTACGAACCTCAAAATAATGCGACAGTGATGTCAGAAAAATTGCTAAAGATCTCAAAATGATGCGACAGTGATGTAGGCAGAAATGCGAATGAATTTAAAATGATGCTAACAGTCATGTAGTGGTAGTTGCTAATCAAGTCAGTGATGCTTACAGTCATGTAGTACGTGTTTCGAATAACCTCAAAGTGATGGTGAAAGTCATGTAGGAAGAGTTGCGACGAACCTCAAAATAATGCGACAGTAATGTAGTAAGAGTTGCTACGAACCTCAAAATAATGTGACAGTGATGTCGGAAGAATTGCTAATGAACTCAAGATGATGCTAACAGTAATGTAGTAAGAGTTTCGAACACCCTCAAAGTGATGCTGACAGTCATTAAGTAAGAGTTGCTAATGAACTCAATTCAATGCTACAGTGATGTCGTGAGAATTGCTCATAAACTCAAAATGATGCTAACAGAAATGTAGTGATATTTGCTAAAAAACTCAAAGTGATGCTGACAGTCATGTAGTAAAAGTTGCTATGAACCTCAAAATAATGTGACAGTGATGTCAGAAGAATTGCTAATGATCTCAAAATGATGCGACAGTGATGGAGTGAACGTTTCGAATAACCTCAAAGTGATGCTGACAGTCATGTAGTAAGAGTTGCTACGAACCTCAAAATAATGCGACAGTAATGTCAGAAGAATTGCTAATGATCTCAAAATGATGCGACAGTGATGTCGGAAGAATTGCTAATGATCTCAAAATGATGCAACAGTGATGTAATAAGAATTGCTCATGAACTCAAAAAGATGCTAACAGTAATGGAGTGAAAGTTTCTAATAACCTCAAAGTGATGCTGACAGTCATGTAGGAAGTGTTGCTCCGAACCTTAAAATAATGCAACAGTTATGTCGTAAGAGTTGCTACAAACCTCAAAAAAATGCGAAAGTAATGTAGTAAAAGTTGCTACGAACCTCAAAATATTGCGACAGTGATGTCGGAAGAATTGCTAATGAACTCAAGATGATGCTAACAGTAATGTAGTGGTAGTTGCTAATCAAGTCAGTGATGCTTACAGTAATGTAGTAAGTGTTTTGAACAACCTATAAGTGATGCTGAAAGTCATGTAGTAAGAGTTGCTACGAAACTCAAAATAATGCGACAGTGATGTCGGAAGAATTGCTAATGAACTCAAGATGATGCTAACAGGAATGTAGTAAGAGTTTCGAACGCCCTCAAAGTGATGCTGACAGTCATTTAGTAAGAGTTGCTCATGAACTCAATTCAATGCTTCAGTGATGTCGTGAGAATTGCTCATAAACTCAAAATGATGCTAACAGTAATGTAGTGATAGTTGCTAAAAAACTCAAAGTGATGCTGACAGTAATGTAGTAAGAGTTGCTACGAACCTCAAAATAATGTGACAGTGATGTCAGAAGAATTGCTAATGATCTCAAAATGATGCGACAGTGATGTAGTAAGAATTGCGAATGAACTCAAAATGATGCTAACAGTAATGGAGTGAAACTTTTGAATAACCTCAAAGTGATGCTGACAGTCATGTACGAAGAGTTGCTACGAACCACAAAATAATGCGACAGTAATGTAGTAAAAGTTGCTACGAACCTCAAAATATTGCGACAGTGATGTCGGAAGAATTCCTCATGAACTCAAAATGATGCTAACAGTAATGTAGTGGTAGTAGCTAATCAAGTCAGTGATGCTTACAGTAATGTAGTAAGTGTTTCGAATAACCTCAAAAGTGATGGTGACAGTCATATAGTAAGAGTTGCTACGAACCTCAAAATAATGCGACAGTGATGTCGGAAGAATTGCTTAAGATCTCAAAATGATGCGACAGTGATGTCGGCAGAAATGCTAATGAACTTAAAATGATGCTAACAGTAATGTAGTGGTAGTTGCTCATCAAGTCAGTGATGCTTACAGTAATGTAGTAAGTGTTTCGAATAACCTCAAAGTGATGGTGACAGTCATGTAGGAAGAGTTGCTACGAACCTCAAAATAATGCGACAGTAATGTAATAAGAGTTGCTACGAACCTCAAAATAATGCGACAGTGATGTCAGAAGAATTGCTAAAGATCTAAAAATGATGCGACAGTGATTTAGTAAGAATTGCTCATGAACTCAAAATGATGCTAACAGTAATGGAGTGAACGTTTCGAATAACCTCAAAGTGATGCTGACATTAATGTAGTAAGAGTTGCTACGAACCTCAAAATAATGTGACAGTGATGTCAGAAGAATTGCTAATGATCTCAAAATGATGCGACAGTGATGTAGTAAGAATTGCGAATGAACTCAAAATGATGCTAACAGTAATGGAGTGAAACTTTTGAATAACCTCAAAGTGATGCTTACAGTCATGTAGTAAGTGTTGCTACGAACCTCAAAATAATGCGACAGTAATGTAGTAAAATTTGCCACGAACCTCAAAATATTGCGACAGTGATGTCGGAAGAATTGCTAATGAACTCAAAATGATGCTAACAGTCATGTAGTGATAGTTGCTAATCAAGTCAGTGATGCTTACAGTAATGTAGTAAGTGTTTCGAATAACCTCAAAGTGATGCTGATAGTCATGTACTAAGAGTTGCTACAAACCTCAAAATAATGCGACAGTAATGTAGTAAAAGTTGCTACGAACCTCAAAATATTGCGACAGTGATGTCGGAAGAATTGCTAATGTACCCAAAATGATGCTAAAAGTAATGTAGTGATAGTTGCTAATCAACTCAGTGATGCCTACAGCAATGTAGTAAGTGTTTCGAATAACCTCAAAGTGATGCTGACAGTCATGTACTAAGAGTTGCTACGAACCTCAAAATAATGCGACAGTAATGGAGTAAGAGTTGCTACGAACCTCAAAATAATGCAACAGTGATGTCAGAAGAATTGCTAATGATCTCAAAATGATGCGAAAGTGATTTAGTAAGAATTGCTAATGAACTCAAAATGATGCTAACAGTAATGGAGTGAACATTTCAAATAACCTCAAAGTCATGCTGACAGTCATGTAGTAAGAGTTGCTACGAACCTCAAAATAATGCGACAGTAATGTCAGAAGAATTGCTAATGATCTCAAAATGATGCGACAGTGATGTCGGAAGAATTGCTAATGATCTCAAAATGATGCAACAGTGATGTAATAAGAATTGCTCATGAACTCAAAAAGATGCTAACAGTAATGGAGTGAAAGTTTCTAATAACCTCAAAGTGATGCTGACAGTCATGTAGGAAGTGTTGCTCCGAACCTTAAAATAATGCAACAGTTATGTCGTAAGAGTTGCTACAAACCTCAAAAAAATGCGAAAGTAATGTAGTAAAAGTTGCTACGAACCTCAAAATATTGCGACAGTGATGTCGGAAGAATTGCTAATGAACTCAAGATGATGCTAACAGTAATGTAGTGGTAGTTGCTAATCAAGTCAGTGATGCTTACAGTAATGTAGTAAGTGTTTTGAACAACCTATAAGTGATGCTGAAAGTCATGTAGTAAGAGTTGCTACGAACCTCAAATAATGCGACAGTGATGTCGGAAGAATTGCTAATGAACTCAAGATGATGCTAACAGGAATGTAGTAAGAGTTTCGAATGCCCTCAAAGTGATGCTGACAGTCATTTAGTAAGAGTTGCTCATGAACTCAATTCAATGCTTCAGTGATGTCGTGAGAATTGCTCATAAACTCAAAATGATGCTAACAGTAATGTAGTGATAGTTGCTAAAAAACTCAAAGTGATGCTGACAGTAATGTAGTAAGAGTTGCTACGAACCTCAAAATAATTTGACAGTGATGTCAGAAGAATTGCTAATGATCTCAAAATGATGCGACAGTGATGTAGTAAGAATTGCGAATGAACTCAAAATGATGCTAACAGTAATGGAGTGAAACTTTTGAATAACCTCAAAGTGATGCTTACAGTCATGTAGTAAGTGTTGCTACGAACCTCAAAATAATGCGACAGTAATGTAGTAAAATTTGCCACGAACCTCAAAATATTGCGACAGTGATGTCGGAAGAATTGCTAATGAACTCAAAATGATGCTAACAGTCATGTAGTGATAGTTGCTAATCAAGTCAGTGATGCTTACAGTAATGTAGTAAGTGTTTCGAATAACCTCAAAAGTGATGGTGACAGTCATATAGTAAGAGTTGCTACGAACCTCAAAATAATGCGACAGTGATGTCGGAAGAATTGCTTAAGATCTCAAAATGATGCGACAGTGATGTCGGCAGAAATGCTAATGAACTTAAAATGATGCTAACAGTAATGTAGTGGTAGTTGCTAATCAAGTCAGTGATGCTTACAGTAATGTAGTAAGTGTTTCGAATAACCTCAAAGTGATAGTGACAGTCATGTAGGAAGAGTTGCTACGAACCTCAAAATAATGCGAAAGTAATGTGGTAAGTGTTGCTACGAACCTCAAAATAATGCAACAGTGATGTCAGAAGAATTGCTAATGATCTCAAAATGATGCGACAGTGATTTAGTAAGAATTGCTAATGAACTCAAAATGATGCTAACAGTAATGGAGTGAACATTTCAAATAACCTCAAAGTCACGCTGACAGTCATGTACTAAGAGGTGCGACGAACCCCAAAATAATGCGACAGTAATGTAGTAAAAGTTGCTACGAACCTCAAAATATTGCGACAGTGATGTCCGAAGAATTGCTAATGAACTCAAGATGATGCTAACAGTAATGGAGTGAAACTTTCGAATAACCTCAAAGTGATGCTGACAGTCATGTAGTAAGAGTTGCTACGAACCTCAATATAATGCAACAGTAATGTAGTAAAAGATGCTACGAACCTCAAAATATTGCGACAGTGATGTCGGAAGAATTGCTAATGAACTTAAAATGATGCTAACAGTAATGTAGTGATAGTTGCGAATCAACTCAGTGATACTTACAGTAATGTAGTAAGTATTTCGAACAACCTCAAAGTGATGCTGACAGTCATGTAGGAAGAGTTGGTACGAACCTCAAAATAATGCGACAGTGAGGTCGGAAGAATTGCTAATGATCTCAAAATGATGCGACAGTGATTTAGTAAGAATTGCTAATGAACTCAAAATGATGCTAACAGTAATGGAGTGAACGTTTCGAATAACCTCAAAGTGATGCTGACAGTCATGTAGTAAGTGTTGCTACAAACCTCAAAATAATGCAACAATAATGTAGTAAGAGTTGCTACAAACCTCAAAATAATGCGAAAGTAATGTAGTAAAAGTTGCTACGAACCTCAAAATATTGCGACAGTGATGTCGGAAGAATTGCTAATGAACTCAAAATGATGCTAACAGTAATGTAGTGATAGTTGCTAATCAAGTCAGTGATGCTTACAGTAATGTAGTAAGAGTTTCGAATAACCTCAAAGTGATGTTGACAGTCATGTAGTAAGAGTTGCTAATGAACTCAATATAATGCGACAGTGATGTCGGAAGAATTGCTAATGAACTCAAGATGATGCTAACAGTAATGTAGTAAGAGTTTCGAACACCCTCAAAGTGATGCTGACAGTCATTTAGTAAGAGTTGCTAATGAACTCAATTCAATGCTACAGTGATGTCGTGAGAATTGCTCATGAACTCAAAATGATGCTAACAGTAATGTAGTGATAGTTGCTAAAAAACTCAAAGTGATGCTGACATTAATGTAGTAAGAGTTGCTACGAACCTCAAAATAATGTGACAGTGATGTCAGAAGAATTGCTAATGATCTCAAAATGATGCGACAGTGATTTAGTAAGAATTGCTAATGAACTCAAAATGATGCTAACAGTAATGGAGTGAACGTTTCGAATAACCTCAAAGTGATGCTGACAGTCATGTACTAAGAGTTGCTACGAACCTCAAAATAATGCGACAGTAATGTCAGAAGAATTGCTAATGATCTCAAAATGATGCGACAGTGATGTAGTAAGAATTGCTAATGAACTCAAAATGATGCTAACAGTAATGGAGTGAAACTTTCGAATAACCTCAAAGTGATGCTTACAGTCATGTAGTAAGTGTTACTACGAACCTCAAAATAATGCGACAGTAATGTGGTAAAAGTTGCTACGAACCTCAAAATATTGCGACAGTGATGTCGGAAGAATTGCAAATGAACTCAAAATGATGCTAACAGTAATGTAGTGATAGTTGCTAATAAACTCAAAGTGATGCTGACAGTAATGTAGTCAGAGTTGCTACGAACCTCAAAATGATGTGACAGTGATGTCAGAAGAATTGCTAATGATCTCAAAATGATGCGACAGTGATGTCGGAAGAATTGCTAATGAACTCAAAATGATGCTAACAGTAATGGAGTGAAAGTTTCGAATAACTTCAAAGTGATGCTGACAGTCATGTAGGAAGTGTTGCTACGAACCTCAAAATATTGCGACAGTGATGTCGGAAGAATTGCTAATGAACTCAAAATGATGCTAACAGTAATGTAGTGATAGTTGCTAATTAACTCTGTGATGCTTACAGTAATGTAGTAAGTGTTTGGAACAACCTAAAAGTGATGCTGTCAGTCATGTAGTAAAAGTTGCTTCTTACATCAAAATGATGCTAACAGTAATGTAGTGATAGTTGCATATCAACTCAGTGATGCTGACAGTGATGTAGTAAGAGTTTCGAACAACCTCAAAGTGATGCTGACAGTCTTGTACTAAGAGTAACTACGAACCTCAAAATAATGCGACAGTAATGTAGTAAAAGTTGCTACGAACCTCAAAATATTGCGACAGTGATGTCGGAAGAATTGATAATGAACTCAAGATGATGCTAACAGTAATGGAGTGAAAATTTCGAATAACCTCAAAGTGATGCAGACAGTCATGTAGTAAGTGTTGCTACGAACGTCAAAGTGATGCGACAGTAATGTAGTAAAAGTTGCTACGAACCTCAAAATATTGCGACAGTGATGTCGGAAGAATTGCTAATGAACTCAAGATGATGCTAACAGTAATGTAGTGATAGTTGCTAAGAAACTCAGTGATGCTTACAGTAATGTAGAAAGAGTTTCGAACAACCTCAAAGTGATGCTGACAGTCATTTAGTAAGAGTTGCTAATGAACTCAATTTAATGCTACAGTGATGTCGTGAGAATTGCTCAACAACTCAAAATGATGCTAAAAGTAATGTAGTGATAGTTGCTAATAAACTCAAAGTGATGATGACAGTGATGTAGTAAGAGTTGCGACGAACCTTTAAATAATGCAACAATAATGTAGTAAGAGTTGCTACCAACCTCAAAATAATGTGACAGTGATGTCGGAAGAATTGCTAATGAACTCAAAATGATGCTAACAGTAATTTAGTGATAGTTGCTAATAAACTCAGTAATGCTTAGCGTAATGTAGTAAGTGTTTCGAACAACCTCAAAGTGATGCTGACAGTCATGTAGTAAAAGTTGCTTCGAACCTCAAAATAATGCGACCGTGATGTCAGAAGAATTGCGAAAGATCTCAAAATGATGCGACAGTGATGTCAGAAGAATTAGTAATGATCTCAAAATGATGCTAACAGTAATGTAATAATAGTTGCTAAAAAACTCAAAGTGATGCCGACAGTAATGTAGTAAGAGTTGCTACGAACCTTAAAATAATGCAACAATAATGTAGTAAGAGTTGCTAAGAACCTCAAAATAATGTGACAGTGATGTCAGAAGAATTGCTAATGATCTCAAAATGATGCGACAGTGATGTAGTAAGAATTGCTAATGAACTCAAAATGATGCTAACAGGAATGGAGTGAAGGTTTCGAATAACCTAAAGTGATGCTGAAAGTCATGTAGTAAGAGTTGCTACGAACCTCAAAATAATGCGACAGTAATGTAGTAAGAGTTGCTACGAACCTCAAAATATTGCGACAGTGATGTCGGAAGAATTGCTAATGAACTCAAAATGATGCTAACAGTAATGTAGAGATAGTTGCTAATCAAGTCAGTGATGCTTACAGTCATGTAGTAAGTGTTCCGAATAACCTCAAAGTGATGCTGACAGTCATGTAGTAAGAGTTGCTACGAACCTCAATATAATGCGACAGTAATGTCGTAAAAGTTGCTACGAACCTCAAAATATTGCGACAGTGATGTAGTAAGAGTTGCTACGAACCTCAAAATATTGCGACAGTGATGTCGGAAGAATTGCTAATTAACTCAAAATGATGCTAACAGTAATGTGGTGATAGTTGCTCATCAAGTCAGTGATGCTTACAGTAATGTAGTAAGTGTTTCGAATAACCTCAAAGTGATGTTGACAGTCATGTAGTAAGAGTTGCTACGTACCTCAAAATAATGCGACAGTGATGTCAGAAGAATTGCTAAAGATCTCAAAATGATGCGACAGTGATTTAGTAAGAATTGCTCATGAACTCAAAATGATGCTAACAGTAATGGAGTGAATGTTTCGAATAACCTCAAAGTGATGCTGACAGTCTTGTACTAAGAGTTGCAATGAACCTCAAAATAATGCGACAGTGATGTCGGAAGAATTGCTAATGAACTCAAAATTATGCTACATTGATGTCGTGAGAATTGCTCATGAACTCAAATAATGCAAATCTAATGTAGTGATAGTTGCTAAGAAACTCAGTGATGCTTACAGTAATGTAGTAAGAGTTTCGAACAACCTCAAAGTGATGCTGACAGTCATTTAGTAAGAGTTGCTAATGAACTCAATTCAATGCTACAGTGATGTTGTGAGAATTGCTCATGAACTCAAAATGATGCTAACAGTAATGTAGTGATAGTTGCTAATAAACTCAAAGTGATGCTGACAGTAATGTAGTCAGAGTTGCTACGAACCTTTAAATAATGCAACAATAATGTAGTAAGAGTTGCTACCAACCTCAAAATAATGTGACAGTGATGTCAGAAGAATTGCTAATGATCTCAAAATGATGCGACAGTGATTTAGTAAGAATTGCTAATGAACTCAAAATGATGCTAACAGTAATGGAGTGAACGTTTTGAATAACCTCAAAGTGATGCTGACAGTCATGTAGTAAGTGTTGCTACGAACCTCAATATAATGCGACAGTAATGTAGTAAAAGTTGCTACGAACCTCAAAATATTGCGACAGTGATGTCGGAAGAATTGCTAATGAACTCAAGACGATGCTAACAGTAATGGAGTGAAAATTTCGAATAACCTCAAAGTGATGCAGACAGTCATGTAGTAAGTGTTGCTACGAACGTCAAAGTGATGCGACAGTAATGTAGTAAAAGTTGCTACGAACCTCAAAATATTGGGACAGTGATGTCGGAAGAATTGCTAATGAACTCAAGATGATGCTAACAGTAACGTAGTGATAGTTGCGAAGAAAATCAGTGATGCTTACAGTAATGTAGTTAGAGTTTCGAACAACCTCAAAGTGATGCTGACAGTCATTTAGTAAGAGTTGCTCATGAACTCAATTTAATGCTACAGTGATGTCGTGAGAATTGCTCAACAACTCAAAATGATGCTAAAAGTAATGTAGTGATAGTTGCTAATAAACTCAAAGTGATGCTGACAGTAATGTAGGAAGAGTTGCTACGAACCTTAAAATAATGCAACAATAATGTAGTAAGAGTTGCTACGAACCTCAAAATATTGTGACAGTGATGTCAGAAGAATTGCGAATGATCTATAAATGATGTGACAGTGATGTAGTAAGAATTGCTAATGAACTCAAAATGATGCTAACAGTAATGGAGTGAAACTTTCAAATAACCTCAAAGTGATGCTTACAGTCATGTAGTAAGTGTTGCTACGAACCTCAAAATAATGCAACAATAATGTAGTAAGAGTTGCTACGAACGTCAAAATAATGCGACAGTAATGTAGTAAAAGTTGCTACGAACCTCAAAATATTGCGACAGTGATGTCGGAAGAATTGCTAATGAACTCAAAATGATGCTAACAGTAATGTAGTGATAGTTGCTAATCAAGTCAGTGATGCTTCCAGTAATGTAATAAGTGTTTCGAATAACCTTTAAGTGATACTGACAGTCATGTAGTAAGAGTTGCTACGAACCTCAATATAATGCGACAGTAATGTAGTAAAAGTCGCTACGAACCTCAAAATAATGCGACAGTGATGTCAGAAGAATTGCTAAAGATCTCAAAATGATGCGAAAGTGATTTAGTAAGAATTGCTCATGAACTCAAAATGATGCTAACAGTAATGGAGTGAACGTTTCGAATAAGCTCAAAGTGATGCTGACAGTCTTGTAGTAAGAGTTGCTACGAACCTCAAAATAATGCGACAGTGATGTCAGAAGAATTGCTAATGATCTCAAAATGATGCGACAGTGATGTAGTAAGAATTGCTAATGAACTCAAAATGATGCTAACAGTAATGGAGTGATAGTTGCTAATCAAGTCAGTGATGCTTCCAGTAATGTAATAAGTGTTTCGAATAACCTTTAAGTGATGCTGACAGTCATGTAGTAAGAGTTGCTACGAACCTCAAAATAATGCGACAGTAATGTAGTAAAAGTTGCTACGAACCTCAAAATATTGCGACAGTGATGTCGGAAGAATTGCTAATTAACTCAAAATGATGCTAACAGTAATGTGGTGATAGTTGCTCATCAAGTCAGTGATGCTTACAGTAATGTAGTAAGTGTTTCGAATAACCTCAAAGTGATGTTGACAGTCATGTAGTAAGAGTTGCTACGTACCTCAAAATAATGCGACAGTGATGTCAGAAGAATTGCTAAAGATCTCAAAATGATGCGACAGTGATTTAGTAAGAATTGCTCATGAACTCAAAATGATGCTAACAGTAATGGAGTGAATGTTTCGAATAACCTCAAAGTGATGCTGACAGTCTTGTACTAAGAGTTGCAATGAACCTCAAAATAATGCGACAGTGATGTCGGAAGAATTGCTAATGAACTCAAAATGATGCTACATTGATGTCGTGAGAATTGCTCATGAACTCAAATAATGCAAAAACTAATGTAGTGATAGTTGCTAAGAAACTCAGTGATGCTTACAGTAATGTAGTAAGAGTTTCGAACAACCTCAAAGTGATGCTGACAGTCATTTAGTAAGAGTTGCTAATGAACTCAATTCAATGCTACAGTGATGTTGTGAGAATTGCTCATGAACTCAAAATGATGCTAACAGTAATGTAGTGATAGTTGCTACGAACCTTTAAATAATGCAACAATAATGTAGTAAGAGTTGCTACCAACCTCAAAATAATGTGACAGTGATGTCAGAAGAATTGCTAATGATCTCAAAATGATGCGACAGTGATTTAGTAAGAATTGCTAATGAACTCAAAATGATGCTAACAGTAATGGAGTGAACGTTTCGAATAACCTCAAAGTGATGCTGACAGTCATGTAGTAAGTGTTGCTACGAACCTCAATATAATGCGACAGTAATGTAGTAAAAGTTGCTACGAACCTCAAAATATTGCGACAGTGATGTCGGAAGAATTGCTAATGAACTCAAGACGATGCTAACAGTAATGGAGTGAAAATTTCGAATAACCTCAAAGTGATGCAGACAGTCATGTAGTAAGTGTTGCTACGAACGTCAAAGTGATGCGACAGTAATGTAGTAAAAGTTGCTACGAACCTCAAAATATTGGGACAGTGATGTCGGAAGAATTGCTAATGAACTCAAGATGATGCTAACAGTAACGTAGTGATAGTTGCGAAGAAAATCAGTGATGCTTACAGTAATGTAGTTAGAGTTTCGAACAACCTCAAAGTGATGCTGACAGTCATTTAGTAAGAGTTGCTCATGAACTCAATTTAATGCTACAGTGATGTCGTGAGAATTGCTCAACAACTCAAAATGATGCTAAAAGTAATGTAGTGATAGTTGCTAATAAACTCAAAGTGATGCTGACAGTAATGTAGGAAGAGTTGCTACGAACCTTAAAATAATGCAACAATAATGTAGTAAGAGTTGCTACGAACCTCAAAATATTGTGACAGTG
Source organism: Aulostomus chinensis (assembly GCF_037954235.1). Classification (NCBI taxonomy): domain Eukaryota; kingdom Metazoa; phylum Chordata; class Actinopteri; order Syngnathiformes; family Aulostomidae; genus Aulostomus; species Aulostomus chinensis. Next base: position 49,555,656 of record NC_141320.1, on the reverse strand, counting down.
ATGTCAGAAGAATTGCGAATGATCTATAAATGATGTGACAGTGATGTAGTAAGAATTGCTAATGAACTCAAAATGATGCTAACAGTAATGGAGTGAAACTTTCAAATAACCTCAAAGTGATGCTTACAGTCATGTAGTAAGTGTTGCTACGAACCTTAAAATAATGCAACAATAATGTAGTAAGAGTTGCTACGAACGTCAAAATAATGCGACAGTAATGTAGTAAAAGTTGCTACGAACCTCAAAATATTGCGACAGTGATGTCGGAAGAATTGCTAATGAACTCAAAATGATGCTAACAGTAATGTAGTGATAGTTGCTAATCAAGTCAGTGATGCTTCCAGTAATGTAATAAGTGTTTCGAATAACCTTTAAGTGATACTGACAGTCATGTAGTAAGAGTTGCTACGAACCTCAATATAATGCGACAGTAATGTAGTAAAAGTCGCTACGAACCTCAAAATAATGCGACAGTGATGTCAGAAGAATTGCTAAAGATCTCAAAATGATGCGAAAGTGATTTAGTAAGAATTGCTCATGAACTCAAAATGATGCTAACAGTAATGGAGTGAACGTTTCGAATAAGCTCAAAGTGATGCTGACAGTCTTGTAGTAAGAGTTGCTACGAACCTCAAAATAATGCGACAGTGATGTCAGAAGAATTGCTAATGATCTCAAAATGATGCGACAGTGATGTAGTAAGAATTGCTAATGAACTCAAAATGATGCTAACAGTAATGGAGTGATAGTTGCTAATCAAGTCAGTGATGCTTCCAGTAATGTAATAAGTGTTTCGAATAACCTTTAAGTGATGCTGACAGTCATGTAGTAAGAGTTGCTACGAACCTCAAAATAATGCGACAGTAATGTAGTAAAAGTTGCTACGAACCTCAAAATATTGCGACAGTGATGTCGGAAGAATTGCTAATGAACTCAAAATGATGCTAACAGTAATGTAGAGATAGTTGCTAATCAAGTCAGTGATGCTTACAGTCATGTAGTAAGTGTTCCGAATAACCTCAAAGTGATGCTGACAGTCATGTAGTAAGAGTTGCTACGAACCTCAATATAATGCGACAGTAATGTCGTAAAAGTTGCTACGAACCTCAAAATATTGCGACAGTGATGTCGGAAGAATTGCTAATGAACTCAAGATGATGCAAACAGTAATGGAGTGAAACTTTCGAATAACCTCAAAGTGATGCTGACAGTCATGTAGTAAGAGTTGCTACGAACCTCAAAATAATGCAACAGTAATGTAGTAAAAGTTGCTACGAACCTCAAAATATTGGGACAGTGATGTCGGAAGAATTGCTAATGAACTCAAGATGATGCTAAAAGTAACGTAGTGATAGTTGCGAAGAAACTCAGTGATGCTTACAGTAATGTAGTTAGAGTTTCGAACAACCTCAAAGTGATGCTGACAGTCATTTAGTAAGAGTTGCTCATGAACTCAATTTAATGCTACAGTGATGTCGTGAGAATTGCTCATGAACTCAAAATGATGCTAAAAGTAATTTAGTGATAGTTGCTAATAAACTCAAAGTGATGCTGACAGTAATGTAGTAAGAGTTGCTACGAACCTTAAAATAATGCAACAATAATGTAGTAAGAGTTGCTACGAACCTCAAAATGATGTGACAGTGATGTCAGAAGAATTGCGAATGATCTCAAAATGATGCGACAGTGATGTAGTAAGAATTGCTAATGAACTCAAAATGATGCTAACAGTAATGGAGTGAAACTTTCAAATAACCTCAAAGTGATGCTTACAGTCATGTAGTAAGTGTTGCTACGAACCTCAAAATAATGCGACAGTAATGTAGTAAAAGTTGCTACGAACCTCAAAATATTGCGACAGTGATGTCGGAAGAATTGCGAATGAACTCAAAATGATGCTAACAGTAATGTAGTGATATTTGCTAATCAACTCAGTGATGCTTACAGTAATATAGTAAGTTTTTCGAATAACCTCAAAGTGATGCTAAAAGTCATGTAGTAAGAGTTGCTACGAACCTCAAAATAATGCGACAGTAATGTCGTAAAAGTTGCTACGAACCTCAAAATATTGCGACAGTGATGTCGGAAGAATTGCTAATGAACTCAAAATGATGCTAACAGTAATGTAGTGATAGTTGCTAATCAAGTCAGTGATGCTTACAGTAATGTAATAAGTGTTTCGAATAACCTTTAAGTGATGCTGACAGTCATGTAGTAAGAGTTGCTACGAACCTCAATATAAGGCGACAGTAATGTAGTAAAAGTCGCTACGTACCTCAAAATATTGCGACAGTGATGTCGGAAGAATTGCTAATGAACTTAAAATGATGCTAACAGTAATGTAGTGATAGTTGCTAATCAAGTCAGTGATGCTTACAGTCATGTAGTAAGTGTTGCTACGAACCTCAATATAATTACGACAGTAATGTAGTAAAAGTTGCTACGAACCTCAAAATATTGCGACAGTGATGTCGGAAGAATTGCTAATGAACTCAAGATGATGCTAACAATAATGTAGTGATAGTTGCTAAGACACTCAGTGATGCTTACAGTAATGTAGTACGAGTTTCGAACAACCTCAAAGTGATGCTGACAGTCATTTAGTAAGAGTTGCTGATGAACTCAATTCAATGCTACAGTGATGTCGTGAGAATTGCTCATAAACTCAAAATGATGCTAACAGTAATGTAGTTATAGTTGCTCATAAACTCAAAGTGATGCTGACAGTAATGTAGTAAGAGTTGCGACGAACCTTTAAATAATGCAACAATAATGTAGTAAGAGTTGCTACCAACCTCAAAATAATGTGACAGTGATGTCAGAAGAATTGCTAATGATCTCAAAATGATGCGACAGTGATTTAGTAAGAATTGCAAATGAACTCAAAATGATGCTAACAGTAATGGAGTGAACGTTTCGAATAACCTCAAAGTGATGCTGACAGTCATGTACTAAGAGTTGCTACGAAACTCAAAATAATGCGACAGTTATGTAGTAAAAGTTGCTACGAACCTCAAAATATTGCGACAGTGATGTCGGAAGAATTGCTAATGAACTCATAATGATGCTAACAGTAATGGAGTGATAGTTGCTAAGAAACTCAGTGATGCTTACAGTAATGTAGTTAGAGTTTGGAACAACCTCAAAGTGATGCTGACAGTCATTTAGTAAGAGTTGCTAATGAACTCAATTTAATGCTACAGTGATGTCGTGAGAATTGCTCAACAACTCAAAATGATGCGAACAGTAATGTAGTGATAGTTGCAAATAAACTCAAAGTGATGCTGACAGTAATGTAGTAAGAGTTGCTACGAACCTTTAAATAATGCAACAATAATGTAGTAAGAGTTGCTACGAACCTCAAAATATTGTCGGAAGAATTGCTAATGATCTCAAAATGATGCGACAGTGATGTAGTAAGAATTGCTAATGAACTCAAAATGATGCTAACAGTAATGGAGTGAAACTTTCAAATAACCTCAAAGTGATAATTACAGTCATGTAGTAAGTGTTGCTACGAACCTCAAAATAATGCGACAGTCATGCAGTAAAAGTTGCTACGAACCTCAAAATATTGCGACAGTGATGTCGGAAGAAATGCTAATGAACTCAAAATGATGCTAACAGTAATGTAGTGATAGTTGCTAATCAAGTCAGTGCTGCTTCCAGTAATGTAGTAAGTGTTTCGAATAACCTCTAAGTGATGCTGACAGTCATTTAGTAAGAGTTGCTCATGAACTCAATTTAATGCTACAGTGATGTCGTGAGAATTGCTCAACAACTCAAAATGATGCTAAAAGTAATGTAGTGATAGTTGCTAATAAACTCAAAGTGATGCTGACAGTAATGTAGGAAGAGTTGCTACGAACCTTAAAATAATGCAACAATAATGTAGTAAGAGTTGCTACGAACCTCAAAATATTGTGACAGTGATGTCAGAAGAATTGCGAATGATCTATAAATGATGTGACAGTGATGTAGTAAGAATTGCTAATGAACTCAAAATGATGCTAACAGTAATGGAGTGAAACTTTCAAATAACCTCAAAGTGATGCTTACAGTCATGTAGTAAGTGTTGCTACGAACCTTAAAATAATGCAACAATAATGTAGTAAGAGTTGCTACGAACGTCAAAATAATGCGACAGTAATGTAGTAAAAGTTGCTACGAACCTCAAAATATTGCGACAGTGATGTCGGAAGAATTGCTAATGAACTCAAAATGATGCTAACAGTAATGTAGTGATAGTTGCTAATCAAGTCAGTGATGCTTCCAGTAATGTAATAAGTGTTTCGAATAACCTTTAAGTGATACTGACAGTCATGTAGTAAGAGTTGCTACGAACCTCAATATAATGCGACAGTAATGTAGTAAAAGTCGCTACGAACCTCAAAATAATGCGACAGTGATGTCAGAAGAATTGCTAAAGATCTCAAAATGATGCGAAAGTGATTTAGTAAGAATTGCTCATGAACTCAAAATGATGCTAACAGTAATGGAGTGAACGTTTCGAATAAGCTCAAAGTGATGCTGACAGTCTTGTAGTAAGAGTTGCTACGAACCTCAAAATAATGCGACAGTGATGTCAGAAGAATTGCTAATGATCTCAAAATGATGCGACAGTGATGTAGTAAGAATTGCTAATGAACTCAAAATGATGCTAACAGTAATGGAGTGATAGTTGCTAATCAAGTCAGTGATGCTTCCAGTAATGTAATAAGTGTTTCGAATAACCTTTAAGTGATGCTGACAGTCATGTAGTAAGAGTTGCTACGAACCTCAAAATAATGCGACAGTAATGTAGTAAAAGTTGCTACGAACCTCAAAATATTGCGACAGTGATGTCGGAAGAATTGCTAATGAACTCAAAATGATGCTAACAGTAATGTAGAGATAGTTGCTAATCAAGTCAGTGATGCTTACAGTCATGTAGTAAGTGTTCCGAATAACCTCAAAGTGATGCTGACAGTCATGTAGTAAGAGTTGCTACGAACCTCAATATAATGCGACAGTAATGTCGTAAAAGTTGCTACGAACCTCAAAATATTGCGACAGTGATGTCGGAAGAATTGCTAATGAACTCAAGATGATGCAAACAGTAATGGAGTGAAACTTTCGAATAACCTCAAAGTGATGCTGACAGTCATGTAGTAAGAGTTGCTACGAACCTCAAAATAATGCAACAGTAATGTAGTAAAAGTTGCTACGAACCTCAAAATATTGGGACAGTGATGTCGGAAGAATTGCTAATGAACTCAAGATGATGCTAAAAGTAACGTAGTGATAGTTGCGAAGAAACTCAGTGATGCTTACAGTAATGTAGTTAGAGTTTCGAACAACCTCAAAGTGATGCTGACAGTCATTTAGTAAGAGTTGCTCATGAACTCAATTTAATGCTACAGTGATGTCGTGAGAATTGCTCATGAACTCAAAATGATGCTAAAAGTAATTTAGTGATAGTTGCTAATAAACTCAAAGTGATGCTGACAGTAATGTAGTAAGAGTTGCTACGAACCTTAAAATAATGCAACAATAATGTAGTAAGAGTTGCTACGAACCTCAAAATGATGTGACAGTGATGTCAGAAGAATTGCGAATGATCTCAAAATGATGCGACAGTGATGTAGTAAGAATTGCTAATGAACTCAAAATGATGCTAACAGTAATGGAGTGAAACTTTCAAATAACCTCAAAGTGATGCTTACAGTCATGTAGTAAGTGTTGCTACGAACCTCAAAATAATGCGACAGTAATGTAGTAAAAGTTGCTACGAACCTCAAAATATTGCGACAGTGATGTCGGAAGAATTGCGAATGAACTCAAAATGATGCTAACAGTAATGTAGTGATATTTGCTAATCAACTCAGTGATGCTTACAGTAATATAGTAAGTTTTTCGAATAACCTCAAAGTGATGCTAAAAGTCATGTAGTAAGAGTTGCTACGAACCTCAAAATAATGCGACAGTAATGTCGTAAAAGTTGCTACGAACCTCAAAATATTGCGACAGTGATGTCGGAAGAATTGCTAATGAACTCAAAATGATGCTAACAGTAATGTAGTGATAGTTGCTAATCAAGTCAGTGATGCTTACAGTAATGTAATAAGTGTTTCGAATAACCTTTAAGTGATGCTGACAGTCATGTAGTAAGAGTTGCTACGAACCTCAATATAAGGCGACAGTAATGTAGTAAAAGTCGCTACGTACCTCAAAATATTGCGACAGTGATGTCGGAAGAATTGCTAATGAACTTAAAATGATGCTAACAGTAATGTAGTGATAGTTGCTAATCAAGTCAGTGATGCTTACAGTAATGTAGTAAGTGTTTCGAATAACCTCAAAGTGATGCTGACAGTCATGTAGTAAGTGTTGCTACGAACCTCAATATAATTACGACAGTAATGTAGTAAAAGTTGCTACGAACCTCAAAATATTGCGACAGTGATGTCGGAAGAATTGCTAATGAACTCAAGATGATGCTAACAATAATGTAGTGATAGTTGCTAAGACACTCAGTGATGCTTACAGTAATGTAGTAAGAGTTTCGAACAACCTCAAAGTGATGCTGACAGTCATTTAGTAAGAGTTGCTGATGAACTCAATTCAATGCTACAGTGATGTCGTGAGAATTGCTCATAAACTCAAAATGATGCTAACAGTAATGTAGTTATAGTTGCTCATAAACTCAAAGTGATGCTGACAGTAATGTAGTAAGAGTTGCGACGAACCTTTAAATAATGCAACAATAATGTAGTAAGAGTTGCTACCAACCTCAAAATAATGTGACAGTGATGTCAGAAGAATTGCTAATGATCTCAAAATGATGCGACAGTGATTTAGTAAGAATTGCAAATGAACTCAAAATGATGCTAACAGTAATGGAGTGAACGTTTCGAATAACCTCAAAGTGATGCTGACAGTCATGTACTAAGAGTTGCTACGAAACTCAAAATAATGCGACAGTTATGTAGTAAAAGTTGCTACGAACCTCAAAATATTGCGACAGTGATGTCGGAAGAATTGCTAATGAACTCATAATGATGCTAACAGTAATGGAGTGATAGTTGCTAAGAAACTCAGTGATGCTTACAGTAATGTAGTTAGAGTTTGGAACAACCTCAAAGTGATGCTGACAGTCATTTAGTAAGAGTTGCTAATGAACTCAATTTAATGCTACAGTGATGTCGTGAGAATTGCTCAACAACTCAAAATGATGCGAACAGTAATGTAGTGATAGTTGCAAATAAACTCAAAGTGATGCTGACAGTAATGTAGTAAGAGTTGCTACGAACCTTTAAATAATGCAACAATAATGTAGTAAGAGTTGCTACGAACCTCAAAATATTGTCGGAAGAATTGCTAATGATCTCAAAATGATGCGACAGTGATGTAGTAAGAATTGCTAATGAACTCAAAATGATGCTAACAGTAATGGAGTGAAACTTTCAAATAACCTCAAAGTGATAATTACAGTCATGTAGTAAGTGTTGCTACGAACCTCAAAATAATGCGACAGTCATGCAGTAAAAGTTGCTACGAACCTCAAAATATTGCGACAGTGATGTCGGAAGAAATGCTAATGAACTCAAAATGATGCTAACAGTAATGTAGTGATAGTTGCTAATCAAGTCAGTGCTGCTTCCAGTAATGTAGTAAGTGTTTCGAATAACCTCTAAGTGATGCTGACAGTCATGTAGTAAGAGTTGCTACGAACCTCAATATAATGCGACAGTAATGTAGTAAACGTCGCTACGAACCTCAAAATATTGCGACAGTGATGTCGGAAGAATTGCTCATGAACTCAAGATGATGCTAACAGTAATGGAGTGAAACTTTCGAATAACCTCAAAGTGATGCTGACAGTCGTGTAGTAAGTGTTGCTACGAACCTCAAAATAATGCGACAGTAATGTAGTAAAAGTTGCTACGAACCTCAAAATATTGCGAAAGTGATGTCGGAAGAATTGCTAATGAACTCAAGATGATGCGACAGTGATTTAGTAAGAACCGTAATGAACTCAAAATGAGGCTAACAGTAATGTAGTGATAGTTGCTAATCAACTCAGTGATGCTTACAGTAATATAGTAAGTGTTTCGAATAACCTCAAAGTGATGCTGACAGTAATGTAGTAAGAGTTGCGACGAACCTTTAAATAATGCAACAATAATGTCGTAAGAGTTGCTACCAACCTCAAAATAATGTGACAGTGATGTCAGAAGAATTGCTAATGATCTCAAAATGATGCGACAGTGATTAAGTAAGAATTGCTCATGAACTCAAAATGATGCTAACAGTAATGGAGTGAACATTTCGAATAACCTCAAAGTGATGCTGACAGTCATGTACTAAGAGTTGCTACGAACCTCAAAATAATGCGACAGTAATGTCGTAAAAGTTGCTACGAACCTCAAAATATTGCGACAGTGATGTCGGAAGAATTGCTAATGAACTCAAAATGATGCTAACAGTAATGGAGTGATAGTTGCTAAGAAACTCAGTGATGCTTACAGTAATGTACTAAGAGTTTCGAACAACCTCAAAGTGATGCTGACAGTCATTTAGTAAGAGTCGTAATGAACTCAATTTAATGCTACAGTGATGTCGTGAGAATTGCTCAACAACTCAAAATGATGCTAACAGTAATGTCGTGATAGTTGCTAATAAACTCTAAGTGATGCTGACATTAATGTAGTAAGAGTTGCAATGAACCTTAAAATAATGCAACAATAATGAAGTAAGAGTTGCTACGAACCTCAAAATAATGCGACAGTGATGTCGGAAGAATTGCTAATGAACTCAAGATGATGCTAACAGTAATGTAGTGATAGTTGCTAATCAAGTCAGTGATGCTTAAAGTAATGTAATAAGTGTTTCGAATAACCTTTATGTGATGCTGACAGTCATGTAGTAAGAGTTGCTACGAACCTCAATATAATGCGACATTAATGTAGTAAAAGTCGCTACATACCTCAAAATATTGCGACAGTGATGTCGGAGGAATTGCTCATGAACTTAAAATGATGCTAACAGTAATGTAGTGATAGTTGCTAATCAAGTCAGTGATGCTTACAGTAATGTAGTAAGTGTTTCGAATAACCTCAAAGTGATGCTGACAGTCATGTAGTAAGTGTTGCTACGAACCTCAATATAATGCGACAGTAATGTAGTAAAAGTTGCTACGAACCTCAAAATATTGCGACAGTGATGTCGGAAGAATTGCTAATGAACTCAAGATGATGCTAACAATAATGTAGTGATAGTTGCGAAGACACTCAGTGATGCTTACAGTAATGTAGTAAGAGTTTCGAACAACCTCAAAGTGATGCTGACAGTCATTTAGTAAGAGTTGCTAATGAACTCAATTCAATGCTACAGTGATGTCGTGAGAATTGCTCATAAACTCAAAATGATGCTAACAGTAATGTAGTGATAGTTGCTCATAAACTCAAAGTGATGCTGACAGTAATGTAGTAAGAGTTGCGACGAACCTCAAAATAATGCAACAATAATGTAGTAAGAGTTGCTACGAACCTCAAAATAATGCGACAGTGATGTCGGAAGAATTGCTAATGAACTCAAGATGATGCTAACAATAATGTAGTGATAGTTGCGAAGACACTCAGTGATGCTTACAGTAATGTAGTAAGAGTTTCGAACAACCTCAAAGTGATGCTGACAGTCATTTAGTAAGAGTTGCTAATGAACTCAATTTAATGCTACAGTGATGTCGTGAGAATTGCTCAACAACTCAAAATGATGCTAACAGTAATGTAGTGATAGTTGCTAAGAAACTCAGTGATGCTTACAGTAATGTAGTAAGAGTTGCTACGAACAACCTCAAAGTGATGCTGAAAGTCATGTAGTAAGAGTTGCTAATGATCTCAAAATGATGCGAAAGTGATGTAGTAAGAATTGCTAATGAACTCAAGATGATGCTAACAGTAATGGAGTGAATCTTTCGAATAAACTCAAAGTGATGCTGACAGTAATGTAGTAAGAGTTGCTACGAACCTTAAAATAATGCAACAATAATGTAGTAAGAGTTGCTACGAACCTCAAAATATTGCGACAGTGATGTCGGAAGAATTGCTAATGATCTCAAAATGATGCTAACAGTAATGTAGTGATAGTTGCTAAGAAACTCAGTGATGCTTACAGTAATGTAGTAAGAGTTTCTAACAACCTCAAAGTGATGCTGACAGTCATTTAGTAAGAGTTTCTAATGAACTCAATTTAATGCAACAGTGATGTCGGAAGAATTGCTAATGATCTCAAAATGATGCGACAGTGATGTAGTAAGAATTGCTAATGAACTCAAAATGATGCTAACAGTAATGGAGTGAAACTTTCGAATAACCTAAAAGTGATGCTTACAGTCATGTAGTAAGTGTTGCTACGAACCTCAAAATAATGCGACAGTAATGTAGTAAAAGTTGCTCCGAACCTCAAAATATTGCGACAGTGATGTCGGAAGAATTGCTAATGAACTCAAAATGATGCTAACAGTAATGTAGTGATAGTTGCTAATCAAGACAGTGATGCTTACAGTAATGTAGTAAGAGTTTCGAATAACCTCAAAGTGATGCTGACAGTCATGTAGTAAGAGTTGCTACGAACCTCAATATAATGCGACAGTAATGTAGTAAAAGTCGCTACGAACCTGAAAATATTGCGACAGTGATGTCAGAAGAATTGCTAAAGATCTCAAAATGATGCGACAGTGATTCAGAAAGAATTGCTCATGAAGTCAAAATGATGCTAACAGTAATGGAGTGAACGTTTCGAATAACCTCAAAGTGATGCTGACAGTCTTGTACTAAGAGTTGCTACGAATCTCAAAATAATGCGACAGTGATGTCAGAAGAATTGCTAATGATCTCAAAATGATGCGACAGTGATGTAGTAAGAATTGCTAATGAACTAAAAATGATGCGAACAGTAATGGAGTGAAACTTTCGAATAACCTCAAAGTGATGGTGACAGTCATGTACTAAGAGTTGCTACGAACCTCAAAATAATGCGACAGTGATGTCAGAAGAATTGCTAAAGATCTCAAAATGATGCGACAGTGATTTAGTAAGAATTGCTAATGAACTCAAAATGATGCTTACATTAATGGAGTGAACGTTTCAAATAACCTCAAAGTGATGCTGACAGTCATGTACTAAGAGTTGCTACGAACCTTAAAATAATGCAACAATAATGTATTAAGAGTTGCTACGAACCTCAAAATAATGTGACAGTAATGTAGTAAGAGTTGCTACGAACCTCAAAATATTGCGACAGTGATGTCGGAAGAATTGCTCATGAACTCAAGATGATGCTAACAGTAATGGAGTGAAACTTTCGAATAACCTCAAAGTGATGCTGACAGTCATGTAGTAAGTGTTACTACGAACCTCAAAATAATGCGACAGTAATGTAGTAAAAGTTGCAACGAACCTCAAAATAATGCGACAGTCATGTAGTAAGTGTTGCTAGGAACCTCAAAATAATGCGACAGTAATGTAGTAAAAGTTGCTACGAACCTCAAAATATTGCGACAGTGATGTCGGAAGAATTGCTAATGAACTCAAGATGATGCTAACAGTAATGTAGTGATAGTTGCTAAGAAACTCAGTGATGCTTACAGTAATGTAGTAAGAGTTTCGAACAACCTCAAAGTGATGCTGAAAGTCATTTAGTAAGAGTTTCTAATGAACTCAATTTAATGCAACAGTGATGTCGGAAGAATTGCTAATGATCTCAAAATGATGCGACAGTGATGTAGTAAGAATTGCTAATGAACTCAAAATGATGCTAACAGTAATGGAGTGAAACTTTCGAATAACCTCAAAGTGATGCTGACAGTCATGTACTAAGAGTTGCTACGAATCTCAAAATAATGCGACAGTAATGTAGTAAAAGTTGCTACAACCTCAAAATATTGCGACAGTGATGTCAGAAGAATTGCTAATGATCTCAAAATGATGCGACAGTGATTTAGTAAGAATTGCTAATAAACTCAAGATGATGCTAAATGTGATGGAGTGAAACTTTCGAATAACCTCAAAGTGATGCTGACAGTCATGTACTAAGAGTTGCTACGAACCTCAAAGTAATGCGACAGTAATGTAGTAAAAGTTGCTACGAACCTCAAAATATTGCGACAGTGATGTCGGAAGAATTGCTAATGAACTCAAGATGATGCTAACAGTAATGGAGTGAAACTTTCGAATAATCTCAAAGTGATGCTGACAGTCATGTAGTAAGTGTTGCTACGAACCTCAGAATAATGTGACAGTAATGTAGTAAAAGTTGCTACGAACCTCAAAATAATGCGACAGTAATGTAGTAAAAGTTGCTACGAACCTCAAAATATTGCGACAGTGATGTCGGAAGAATTGCTAATTAACTAAAGATGATGCTAACAGTAATGTAGTGATAGTTGCTCAGAAACTCAGTGATGCTTACAGTAATGTAGTAAGAGTTTCGAACAACCTCAAAGTGATGCTGACGGTCATTTAGTAAGAGTTGCTAATGAACTCAATTCAATGCTACAGTGATGTCGTGAGAATTGCTCAACAACTCAAAATGATGCTAACAGTAATGTAGTGACAGTTGCAAATAAACTCAAAGTGATGCTGACAGTAATGTAGTAAGAGTTGCTACGAACCTTAAAATAATGCAACAGAAATGTAGTAAGAGTTGCTACGAACCTTAACATAATGCAACAATAATGTAGTAAGAGTTGCCAAGAAACTCAATATAATGCGACAATAATGTATTAAAGTTGCTACGAATCTCAAAATAATGCGACAGTGATGTCAGGAGAATTGCTAAAGATCTCAAAATGATGCGACAGTGATTTAGTAAGAATTGCTAATGAACTCAAAATGATGCTAACAGTAATGGAGTGAAACTTTCGAATACCTCAAAGTGATGCTGACAGTCATGTACTAAGAGTTGCTACGAACCTCAAAATAATACGACAGTGATGTCGGAAGAATTTCTAATGATCTGAAAATGATGCGACAGTGATGTAGTAAGAATTGCTCATGAACTCAAAATGATGCTAACAGTAATGCAGTGAAACTTTCGAATAACCTCAAAGTGATGCTGACAGTCATGTAGTAAGTGTTGCTACAAACCTCAAAATAATGCGAAAGTAACGTAGTAAAAGTTGCTACGAACCTCAAAATATTGCGACAGTGATGTCGGAAGAATTGCTAATGAACTCAAGATGATGCTAACAGTAATGTCGTGATAGTTGCGAAGAAACTCAGTCATGCTTAAAGTAATGTAGTAAGAGTTTCGAACAACCTCAAAGTGATGCTGACTGTCATGTAGTAAGAGTTGCTACGAACCTCAAAATAATGTGACAGTGATGTCAGAAGAATTGCTAATGAACTCAAGATGATGCTAACAGTAATGTCGTGATAGTTGCGAAGAAACTCAGTCATGCTTAAAGTAATGTAGTAAGAGTTTCGAACAACCTCAAAGTGATGCTGACAGTCATTTAGTAAGAGTTGCTAATGAACTCAATTTAATGTTACAGTGATGTCGTGAGAACTGCTCATCAACTCAAAATGATGCTAACCGTAATGGAGTGAAAGATTCGAATAACCTCAAAGTGATGCTGACAGTCATGTAGTACGAGTTGCTACGAACCTCAAAATAATGCGACAGTAATGTAGTAAAAGTTGCTACAAACCTCAAAATATTGCGACAGTGATGTCAGAAGAATTGCTAATGAACTCAAAATGATGCGACAGTAATGTAGTGATAGTTGCTAATAATCTCAGTGATGTTTACAGTAATGTAGTGAGTGTTTCGAACAACCTCAAAGTGATGCTGACAGTCATGGAGTAAGAGTTGCTACAAACCTAAAAATAATGCTACAGTGATGTCAGAAGAGTTGCTAATGAACTCAAAATGATGCTAACAGTAATCTAGTAAGAGCTGCTAATAACCTCAAAATGATGACAGTAATTTAGTAAGAGCTGCTAAAAACCTCAAAATAATGCTACAGTTATGTAGGAAGAATTGTTAATGAATTCAAAAATGATGCTGACAGTAATGTAGTAAGAATTGCTAATGATCCCAAAATGATGCTAACAGTAATGTAGTAAGAATTGCTAAGGAACTCAAAATGATGCTCACAGTAATGTAGTAAGAGTTGCTAATGAACTCAAAGTGATGCTAACAGTAATGTAGTAAGAGTTGAAACGAGAACAACAAACTGTCCTTTGATGGTTGGACAGGTTGGTTTGGTCCGTCCTCTCACTCATCATTAAAAGCCCTTATTACTAATCATTCATCCAATCTGACACTCACGTCTGCAGTGGGGAATCCCCAGCAACCCGCGGCCCACATGGAGCAGTCTCGGCCAATCACGTGGGGCCTGCAGCGGCACCGACCACCAAATGACTCGCAGGTGTCACTCTCAGCTCCAACCTCATGGCAGGCACAAGGCAGGGCGCCGTTGTTGAAGAGAGCCCAAGAGACACAGCTGAGCTGAGACAGAATGGAGACGAAGGACAAGAGGGACGACAGAGAAAAAGGAAATGTTAGCGAGACATTTTAGGGAAATTAGTTTAGTGGGGAAACGGTTCTTAGCCAAACTTGCTAAATGGAAGGACAACAAAAAAACAAAGATCTTCAAAAGAAAATTAGCACAAAATGAAACCCTGCAAGAGAAAGTAAATCAAGAACTAAATATTCTTGAGGCTCAGGTCTTTAGTTCCAATGCTTGTCAATGACATCTGAATGCATTCACAACCCAAATCTGAGCAGACAGAAGCGTCCCAGTCAGGCCCAGTTTAGTTCCTCTAGAACATTCAGGCATACAGAACATGGACCAACTCAGGCTGAGAGACACCGACTTGACATGAAAGCTGTTGAGGCCACAGTTGCTGATGAAGTGGTCAGATTTCTCCAGTGGTTCTTGGTTCAGGGAGCTGGAGCTGGAGCTGCTCTCAGGCACCACCAGGACGTAATCCTGGAGAGACAGAAGGAAGAAGTCCAGGCCTGACAGAGGAGAAGGAGGCACAGAGTAGAAACAGCAGATACGTGTGGGGAAAGGGAGAGGGTATCAGTCCAGCAGAGGAGCAGGAAACCTACCACCACAGGGCTCTGCCTGCAGGAACCTGCAGGTGAGGAGGACCTGGTGGTCCGGCACATCCAGAATGATCTGGTTTTCAGACACCGGCACGTTTCGGCAGCCGTAAGCGTGGGGACAGAAGGAGGCGTTGGCGTGGCCTGAAAGACACAAACAACCATCTCCATTTGAATGTTTCTCAAACAGCCGGAGCAGGAAAGCTAAGATGAATCAAAGATCCTCCACCCTGCCAGATCCGACCCTGGTAATGTAGACCTGCACAGGGTGGGTGGGGTGGAGCGGCTGGTGGTGGTGGAGGATGAAGACGTATCTGCCCAAAGCCTGGACACGGTGGAGTCCACCGCAGCGTTCTGAGTAGAAGGATGAGAGCGATGTTCAATGGTACATGTTTTCTTTCCTGAACCGCCGATGTTTCCAATCACGAATCTCAGTCATGAGATTTGAACATCATGAAGGAGTTCAAAAGTGTCAAACTGGGCCGGTCTCCATTTTATGAGTCCAGAGACCGAGGATAAAACTACAAGTCCCTGGTTCAGATTTGACTCGTCTGAATCCAAACACAGCAGCGTTCTTCCACCAGGCCAGATGAGTTGATCATGATAACAAGATATCTTCATGCTACTACAACACACAAACTCATCACAAGAAAAGACTTCATGGTGGAACAACAAATCTCCTCCCAATGGGAAAAACATTGAGTTGAACAATCAACTTTTCCATGATGACATGGAGAGCTTGGCAGCAGCAGCAGGCTTCCATTGGGGGCTGATATGCCAGCTCCACTTAGCCTTCTTTGGAATGGTTTCACCTGGAGTGATGCTGTTATTGAGACCTTTTATCTGGAACAACACCACCTGCATGGAGACTGAGGACTTCAACAGATGCAGATGTTGACCCAGAATGAATCTAAATATTCCAGATGTGTTGAATCAATCCAGCAGCAGTGGTGGGAGCGTCGTAAACTCACTCACTCAGCAGCCGTCAGCTTCCACCTTCCCTCCCCCTGTAGCTCCTCCTGTGTCCCCTCAGCGCTCTTGTTATAATGGTTCGCTGAGAGGACACAGGAGGAGCTAAAGGGGGGGGGAAGGTGGATCAGAACCGTTCTAACAAGAGCGCTGAGGGGACACAGGAGGAGCTACAGGGGGAGGGAAGGTGGATCAGAACCCTTCTAACAAGAGCGCTGAGGGGACACAGGAGGAGCTACAGGGGGAGGGAAGGTGGATCAGAACCCTTCTAACAAGAGCCTGAGGGGACACAGGAGGAGCTACAGGGGGAGGGAAGGTGGATCAGAACCGTTCTAACAAGAGCGCTGAGGGGACACAGGAGGAGCTACAGGGGGAGGGAAGGTGGATCAGAACCGTTCTAACAAGAGCGCTGAGGGGACACAGGAGGAGCTACAGGGGGAGGGAAGGTGGATCAGAACCGTTCTAACAAGAGAGCTGAGGGGACACAGGAGGAGCTACAAGGGGAGGGAAGGTGGATCAGAACCATTCTAACAAGAGCGCTGTCCCACTAATGTTCCTCACCAGAATCCTCCTGTCAGGGGGGAACCGTCTATGGGTGCTGATGCAGCAGACTGAAGGTTCAACGTAGTCCATGCTGAACTGGTCTTTAGGCACCAGGTGGACTTTGTGCTAAAAACAGCAGCAAAAAACAAACAAACAAAAAAGGGGAGAATTTTAACAAAAGTATGCAAATGAGCTGAAGATCAAAATAGAAAAAGTAAATCAAGGTTTTTTTCAAATGATTGCCAGCTATTTAGCTAAGAGAAGGACAAATGTCAATCAAGATGTCAGAATGGAACGATCCCACTGGCTTCTGGTCAAGGGAACCATGGAGATGCTAACTTCCTGTTGGACTATCAGGGTGTCTCATCCATGACATGCTAACTTCCTGTTGGACTATCAGGGTGTCTCATCCATGACATGCTAACTTCCTGTTGGACTATCAGGGTGTCTCATCCCTGACATGCTAACTTCCTGTTGGACGATAAGCGTGTCTCATCCCTGACATGCTAACTTCCTGTTGGACTATATGGGTGTCTCATCCCTGACATGCTAACTTCCTGTTGGACGATGAGGGTGTCTCATCCCTGACATGCTAACTTCCTTTTCGACTGTAAAGCCTGATTTATGCTTCTGAGTCGCGTAGTCGCCGTACCTACGCCGTCCACGCGAACCTTACGCCGTAGCCGGACGCGCCTCTAAAATATCCTGGCTACGCGTCGCGTCGACGCGTGGTGACGTCAACGTCGAGGACTGTGATTAGGCCGCTCAAAACGTCATTTCCGGTTCAGTCGCAGCACAACAACACCGCCATTTTCAAAGTTTCTGTGGTGAAAGCTCCAAGAAAAAATGGACCAAGACGAAGAAAGGATTATTCGCGGCACTACAAAGACTGACAAATGGCCAACAATTGTTGTCTGTGACCGGAAGAAAACCAAGGAATCCGACAAGAGCCCCGTAAACAATACAAAGACAAACCCCACCCCCTAGCGGCTTGGCGGTGTATTGCAGAGCAACGCGTTCCCTCGACGCAGAATAAACCAGGCTTTCCAGTCGCACCTGTTTTACGCCCCCGTGCCAGATAAGGACCTCCATCGGGCTGTGCCACCCTGGAGGGAGCGCGTCTCACAGTCAGTCAGCGGAACCATGCGGATCCGGGCCGGAGCTGTGGGAAGGAGCGCCAATTGTATCGGGTTGTTGTTTTCTGGACTGCAGCAGAACAGGAGCAGCCGGGGCTGGAATGTAGAAGTAGGTTATCTTGAAGTTGACTAAGTTATGGTGAACGATATTGTGGTTCAACACTTTAATGAGCTTTAAGGCAAACACATTTCATGAGGAAACAACGCCGGAATTGGACGGATTTCAGCGGCACACAACAACGTATCCGATACACCTCATTGGAAACCTGGTCGTCTAAGACTAAGAAACACCAGTCACCATGAAGAAAGGAACTTTTAGCTGAGTACTCATGTTCTTTTCTGCAGGTTGAATGTCTCATTTGTTGGACAGAAGCGTCTCATCTCAACAAAAGCACCTCTTCAGTGCTGAGGCATGATGGGGCCAGGCATGAGAATGAAGTCCCAGATCCACCAGGATGAACTCAGGTATACAGCCACTCTCCAACTGACTCACAGTTGCTTCATTGAGAATTAATTCCTATTCATTTCTTCTCTCCTTCATCTTTAACCATCCAGCTTCCAGGAAGCAGATGCTGGATGAGGCTCTGCTGAATTTGATCCTGAAGGACTGCCAGCCCCTCAGCACTGTTGAGAGGGAAGGGTTCAGGGAACTGGTTCAGGTCCTTGAGCCTCATATGTTTGCCAACCAGAAAGGTTTGTGTGGAAATGATCTAAAGCAGTCGTTGATATCTCCAGTTTATTTCATCTCTAATTTCAATGTATTGATTTACTCTGGGTGTCATTTTCAGACCATCAAACAAACGGTGGCCAAAAAGTACCAGGAGGAACGGGAAGGAGTGAAAAAGGAAGTCCAGCTGCCATGTGGACATCTGTGGACATGGAGGCTCCCTTGGCTCTGACCTGTCACTGCATTCGTGAGAATGAATGTGTTGGGAGTGCAAGACTTTCCACAAAGTCACCCTGCATCATTTTGAGGTTCGTAGCAACTCTCACTACATCACTGTAGCATCATTTTGAGGTTCGTAGCAACTCTCACCACATCACTGTCGCATCATTTTGAGGATAGTCGCAACTCTCGCGACATTACTGGAGCATCATTTTGAGATTCGTAGCAACTCTCACCACATCACTGTAGCATCATTTTGAGGATAGTCGCAACTCTCGCGACATCATTGTAGCATCATTTCTTAGGGAAGTAGCAACTCTCATTCCATCCCCTTTAGCATTATTTTGAAATTACTATCAACTCTCACAACATCACTGTAGCATCACTTCTTAGGTTTGTAGCAACTCTCAGTACATCACTTTAGCGTGATATGGAAATTACTATCAACTCTCACCACATCACAGTCGCATCATTTTGAGGATCGTAGCAACCCTCATTACATCACTGTAGCATCATTTTGAAGTTCGTAGCAACTCTCACCACATCACTGTAGCATTATTTCTTAGGTAAATAGCAACCCTCATTATATCACTGTAACATCATTTTGCGGTTCGTAGCAACTCTGACTACATCACTGTTGCATCATTTCTTAGGGAAGTAGCAACTCTCATTACACCCCTTTAGCATGATTTTGAAATTACTATCAACTCTCACGACATCACTGTCAGCATCATTTTGAAATTAGTATCAACTCACTACATCACTGCCACCTCATTTTAAGGATCGTAGCAACTCTCACTACATCACTGTCGCATCATTTTGAGGATCGTAGCAACTCTCACTACATAACTGTCGCATCATTTTGAGGATAGTCGCAACTCTCGCGACATTACTGTGGCATCATTTTGAGATTCGTAGCAACTCTCACCACATCACTGTAGCATCATTTTGAGGATCGTAGCAACTCTTACTACATCACTGTCGCATCATTTTGAGGATAGTCGCAACTCTCGCGACATTACTGTGGCATCATTTTGAGATTCGTAGCAACTCTCACTACATCACTGTAGCATCATTTCTTAGGTAAATAGCAACCCTCATTACATCACTGTAGCATCATTTTGAGATTCGTAGCAACTCTCACCACATCACTGTAGCATCATTTCTTAGGTAAATAGCAACCCTCATTACATCACTGTAGCATCATTTTGAGGTTCTTAGCAACTCTCACCACATCACTGTCGCATCATTTTGAGGATCGTAGCAACCCTCATTACATCACTGTAGCATCATTTTGAAGTTCGTAGCAACTCTCACCACATCACTGTAGCATCATTTCTTAGGTAAATAGCAACCCTCATTATATCACTGTAGCATCATTTTGCGGTTCGTAGCAACTCTCACCACATCACTGTAGTATTATTTCTTCGGTAAATAGCAACCCTCATTATATCACTGTAGCATCATTTTGCGGTTCGTAGCAACTGTCACTACATCACTGTAGCATCGTTTTGAAATTACTATCAACTCCCACCACATCACTGTAGCATCACTTCTTAGGTTTGTAGCAACTCTCATTACATCACTTTAGCGTGATTTTGAAATTACTATCAACTCTCACGACATCACTGTCAGCATCATTTTGAGATTAGTATCAACTCTCACTACATCACTGCCACCTCATTTTAAGGATCGTAGCAACTCTCACCACATCAATGTCGCATCATTTTGAGGATCGAAGCAACTCTCACTACATAACTGTCGCATCATTTTGAGGATAGTCGCAACTCTCGCGACATTACTGTGGCATCATTTTGAGATTCGTAGCAACTCTCATTACATCACTGTAGCATCATTTTGAGGATAGTCGCAACTCTCGCGACATCATTGTAGCATCATTTCTTAGGGAAGTAGCAACTCTCATTATATCACTGTAGCATCATTTTGAAATTACTATCAACTCTCACCACATCACTGTAGCATCATTTCTTATGTAAATAGCAACCCTCATTATATCACTGGTGCATCATTTTGCGGTTCGTAGCAACTGTCACTACATCACTGTAGCATCACTTATTAGGTTTGTCGCAACTCTCATTACATCACTTTAGCATCATTTTGAGGATCGTAGCAACTCTCACTACATCACTGTCGCATCATTTTGAGATTCGTAGCAACTCTCACCACATCACTGTAGCATCATTTCTTAGGTAAAGAGCAACCCTCATTACATCACTGTAGCATCATTTTGAGATTCGTAGCAACTCTCACCACATCACTGTAGCATCATTTCTTAGGTAAATAGCAACCCTCATTATATCACTGTAGCATCATTTTGAGGTTCGTAGCAACTCTCACCACATCACTGTAGCATCATTTCTTAGGTAAATAGCAACCCTCATTATATCACTGTAGCATCATTTTGCGGTTCGTAGCAACTCTCACCACATCACTGTAGCATCATTTTGCGGTTCGTAGCAACTCTCACCACATCACTGTAGCATCATTTTGAGGTTCGTAGAAACTGTCACCACATCACTGTAGCATCATTTCTTAGGGAAGTAGCAACGCTCATTATATCACTGTAGCATCATTTTGCGGCTCGTAGCAACTCTCACTACATCATTGTAGTATCATTTCTTAGGGAAGTAGCAACTCTCATTACACCGCTTCAGCATTATTTTGAAATTACTATCAACTCTCACCACATCACTGTAGCATCACTTCTTAGGTTTGTAGCAAGTCTCATTACATCACTTTAGCATCATTTTGAGGATCGTAGCAACTCTCACTACATCACTGTCGCATCATTTTGAGGATAGTCGCAACTCTCACCACATCACTGTAGCATAATTTTGAGGATCGTAGCAACTCTCACTACATCACTGTCGCATCATTTTGAGATTAGTATCAACTCTCACTACATCACTGCCACCTCATTTTAAGGATCGTAGTAACTCTCACCACATCACTGTCGCATCATTTTGAGGATCGTAGCAACTCTCACTACATAACTGTCGCATCATTTTGAGGATAGTCGCAACTCTCGCGACATTACTGTGGCATCATTTTGAGGATCGTAGCAACTCTCACTACATAACTGTCGCATCATTTTGAGGATAGTCGCAACTCTCGCGACATCACTGTAGCATCATTTTGAGGATCGTAGCAACTCTCACTACATCACTGTCGCATCATTTTGAGATTCGTAGCAACTCTCACCACATCACTGTAGCATCATTTCTTAGGTAAATAGCAACCCTCATTACAACACTGTCGCATCATTTTGAGATCATTAGCAATTCTTCTGACATCACTGTCGCATTATTTGGAGGTTCATAGCTCTTACTACAATACTGTCAGCATCACTTTGAGGTTGTTCGAAACACTTACTACATTACTGTAGGCATCACGAAGTTTATTAGCAACTATCACCACATCACTGTCGCATCATTTTGAGATCATTACCAATTCTTCTGAAATCACTGTGGCATTATTTTGATATTCGTAGCAACAATTACTACTTTACTGTTGCATTAGTATATGGTTCGTAGCAACTCTTACTACATGACTGTCAGCATAACTTTGAGGTTGTTCCAAACACTTACTACATGACTGTCAGCCTCACTTTGAGGTTGTTCGAAAATTTCACTCCATTACTGTTAGCATCATTTTGAGTTCATTAGCAATTCTTCCGACATTACTGTCGCATTATTTTGGGGCTTAGTTGCAACTTTTACTACATTACTGTTGCATTATTTTAAGGTTCGTAGCAACTCTTATTACATGACTTTCAACATCACTTTGAGATTATTCGAAACTTTCACTCCATTACTGTTAGCATCATTTTGACTTCATTACCAATTCTTGCTGCATCACTGTCACATTATTTTGAGATCATTAGCAATTCTTACTACATCACTGTCGCATCATTTTGAGATAATTAGCAATTCTTACGACATCACTGTAGCATTAAATTGAGTTCATTTGCAACTCTTACTACATGACTGTCAGCATCACTTTGAAGTTTTATGAAACTCTTACTACATGACTGTAAGCATCACTGAGTTGATTAGCAACTATCACTACATTACTGTTAGCATCATTTTGAGTTCATTAGCAATTCTTACGACATCACTGTAGCATTAAATTGAGTTCATTAGCCATTCTTACTTAATCACTGTCGCATCATTTTGAGATCTTTAGCAATTCTTCTGACATCACTGTCGCATTATTTTGAGGTTCGTAGCAACTCTTGCGACATGACTCTCAGCATCACTTTGAGGTTGTTCGAAACACTTACTACATTACTGTAAGCATCACTGAGTTGATTAGCAACTATCACTACATTACTGTTAGCATCATTTTGAGTTCATTAGCAATTCTTACGACATCACTGTACCGTAAAATTGGGTTCATTTGCAACTCTTACTACATGACTGTCAGCATCACTTTGAGGTTGTTCGAAACACTTACTACATTACTGTAAGCATCACTGAGTTGATTAGCTACTATCACTACATTACTGTTAGCATCATTTTGAGTTCATTCGCAATTCTTCCGACAACACTGTCGCAATATTTTGAGGTTCGTAGCAACTTTTACTACATTACTGTCGCATCATTTTGAGATCATTAGCAATTCTTCTGACATCACTGTCGCATTATTTCGAGGTTCGTAGAAACTCTTACTACATTACTGTAAGCATGACTGAGTTGATTAACAACTATCACTACATTACTGTTAGCATCGTTTTGAGTTCAATAGCAATTCTTACGACATCACTGTCAGCATCATTTTTTATTTACTCGCAACTCAAACCACATGACTGTCAGCATCGCTTTGAGGTTATTCGAAACTTTCACTCCATTACTTTTAGCACCCTTTTGAGTTCATTAGCAATTCTTACTACGTCACTGTCGCATCATTTTGAGATCATTAGCAATTCTTCTGACATCACTGTCGCAATATTTTGAGTTTCGTATTAACTCTTACTACATGACTGTTGCATTATTTAAAGGTTCGTAGCAACTCTTACCACATGACTTTCAGCATCACTTTGAGGTTATTCGAAACTTTCACTCCATTAATGTTAGCATCATTTTGAGTTTATTAGCAATTCTGACTAAATCACTGTCGCATCATTTTGAGATCTTTAGCAATTCTTCTGACATCACTGTCACATTATTTTGAGGTTTGTAGCAACTCTTACTACATGACTGTCAGCATCACTCTGAGGTTGTTCGAAACACTTACTACATTACTGTAAGCATCACTGAGTTGATTAGCAACTATCACTACATTACTGTTAGCATCATCTTGAGTTCATTAGCAATTCTTACGACATCACGGTCGCATCATTTTGAGATCATTAGCAATTCTTCCGACATCACTGTCGCAATATTTTGAGGTTTGTATTAACTCTTGCTACATGACTGTTGCATTATTTAAAGGTTCGTAGCAACTCTTACTACATTACTGTCAGCATCACTTTGAGTTTATTAGCAACTTTCACTCCATTAATGTTAGCATCATTTTGAGTTCATTAGCAATTCTTACTAAATCACTGTAGCATCATTTTGAGATCATTAGCAATTCTTCCGACATCACTGTCGCATTATTTTTTAGGTTCACAGCAACTCTTACGACATGACTGTCAGCATCACTTTGAGGTTATTTGAAACTTTCACTCCATTACTGTTAGCATCATTTTGAGTTCATTAGCAATTCTTACTAAATCACTGTCGCATCATTTTGAGATCTTTAGCAATTCTTCTGACATCACTGTAGCATTATTTTGAGGTTCGTAGCAACTCTTACTACATGACTGTCAGCATCATTTTGAGTTCATTAGCAATTCTTCTGACATCACTGTCGCAATATTTTGAGGTTCGTAGCAACTTTTACTACATTACTGTGGCATTATTTTGAGGTTCGTAGCAACTCTTACTACATGACTGTAAGCATCACTGAGTTGATTAGAAACTATCACTACATTACTGTCAGCATCACTTTGAGGTTATTCAAAACTTTCACTCCATTACTGTTGGCATCATTTTGAGTTCATTAGCAATTCTTACTAAATCACTGTAGCATCATTTTGAGATCTTTAGCAATTCTTCTGACATAACTGTCGCATGATTTTGAGGTTCGTAGCAACTCTTACTACATTACTGTCAGCATCACTTTTAGGTTATTCAAAACTTTCACTCCATTACTGTTAGCATCATTTTGAGTTCCTTAGCAATTCTTACTACATCACTGTTGCATCATTTTGAGTTCATTAGCAATTCTTATGACATCACTGTAGCATTAAATTTAGTTCATTAGCAACTCTTACTACATGACTGTCAGTATCACTTTGAGGCTGTTCGAAACACTTACTACATTACTTTACGCATCACTGAGTTGATTAGCAACTATCACTACATTACTGTTAGCATCATCTTGAGTTCATTAGCAATTCTTACTTAATCACTGTTGCATCATTGTGAGATCTTTAGCAATTCTTCTGACATCACTGTCGCATTATTTTGAGGTTCGTAGCAACTCTTACTACATTACTGTCAGCATCACTTTGAGTTTATTTGCAACTATCACTACATTACTGTTCGCATCATTTTGAGTTATTTTGCAATTCTTACGACATCACTGTCGCATTTTTTTGAGGTTCTTAGCAACTCTTACTACATGACTTTCAGCATCACTTTGAGGTTATTCGAAACGTTCACTCCATTACTGGAAGCATCATTTTGAGTTCATTCGCAATTCTTACTTAATCACTGTTGCATCATTGTGAGATCTTTAGCAATTCTTCTGACATCACTGTCGCATTATTTTGAGGTTCGTAGCAACTCTTACTACATTACTGTCAGCATCACTTTGAGTTTATTAGCAACTGTCACTACATTACTGTTCGCATCATTTTGAGTTAATTAGCAATTCTTACGACATCGCTGTTGCATTAAATTGAGGTTAGTAGCAACTCTTACGACATGACTGTCAGCATCACTTTGAGGTTGTTCGAAACACTTCCTACATTACTGTAAGCATCAGTGAGTTGAATAGCAACTATCACTACATTACTGTTAGCATCATTTTGAGTTCATTAGCATTTCTTCCGACAACACTGTTGCAATATTTTGAGGTTCGTAGCAACTTTTACTACATTACTGTCGCATTATTTTTAGGTTCGTAGCAACTCTTACTACATTACTGTCAGCATCACTTTTAGGTTATTCAAAACTTTCACTCCATTACTGTTAGCATCATTTTGAGTTCCTTAGCAATTCTTACTACATCACTGTTGCATCATTTTGAGATCATTAGCAATTCATCTGACATCACTGTCACATTATTTTGAGGATCGTATCTACTCTTACTACATTATTGTTGCATTATTTAAAGGTTCGTAGCAACTCTTACTACATTACTGTCAGTATCACTTTGAGTTTATTAGCAACTATCACTACATTACTGTTAGCATCATCTTGAGTTCATTAGCAATTCTTACTTAATCACTGTTGCATCATTGTGAGATCTTTAGCAATTCTTCTGACATCACTGTCGCATTATTTTGAGGTTCGTAGCAACTCTTACTACATTACTGTCAGCATCACTTTGAGTTTATTAGCAACTGTCACTACATTACTGTCCGCATCATTTTGAGTTAATTAGCAATTCTTACGACATCGCTGTTGCATTAAATTTAGGTTAGTAGCAACTCTTACGACATGACTGTCAGCATCACTTTGAGGTTGTTCGAAACACTTCCTACATTACTGTAAGCATCAGTGAGTTGAATAGCAACTATCACTACATTACTGTTAGCATCATTTTGAGTTCATTAGCATTTCTTCCGACAACACTGTCGCAATATTTTGAGGTTCGTAGCAACTTTTACTACATTACTGTCGCATTATTTTTAGGTTCGTAGCAACTCTTACTACATGACTGTCAGCATCACTTTGAGGTTATTCAAAACTTTCACTCCATTACTGTTAGCATCATTTTGAGTTCATTAGCAATTCTTACTACATCACTGTCGCATCATTTTGAGATCATTAGCAATTCTTCTGACATCACTGTCGCATTATTTTGATGTTCGTAGCAACTCTTACTACATGACTGTCAGCATCACTTTGAGGTTGTTCGAAACACTTACTACATTACTGCAAGCATCACTGAGTTGATTAGCAACTATCACTACATTACTGTAAGCATCACTGAGTTGATTAGCAACTATCACTGCATTACTGTTAGCATCATTTTGAGTTCATTAGCAATTCTTCCGACATCACTGTCGCAATATTTTGAGGTTCGTAGCAACTTTTACTACACTACTGTCGCATTATTTTTAGTTTCGTTGCTACTTTTACTACATGACTGTCAGCATCACTCTGAGGTTGTTCGAAACACTTACTACATTACTGTAAGCATCACTGAGTTAATTAGCAATTCTTACTACATCACTGTCGCATCATTTTGAGATCATTAGCAATTCTTCTGACATCACTGTCGCATTATTTTGAGGTTCGAAGCAACTCTTACTACATGATTGTCAGCATCACTTTGAGGTTATTTGAAACTCTTACTACATTACTGTAAGCCTCACTGAATTTATTAGCAACTATCACTACATTACATTTAGCATCAGTTTGAGATCATTACCAATTCTTCTGACATCACTGTCGCATTATTTTAAGGTTCGTAGCAACTCTTACTACATGACTGTCAGCATCACTTTGAAGTATTTCGAAACACTTACTACATTACTGTCAGCATCACTTTGAGTTCATTAGCAACTA
The DNA here is from genome assembly GCF_037954235.1 of Aulostomus chinensis. Classification (NCBI taxonomy): domain Eukaryota; kingdom Metazoa; phylum Chordata; class Actinopteri; order Syngnathiformes; family Aulostomidae; genus Aulostomus; species Aulostomus chinensis. The sequence goes on along the minus strand of NC_141320.1, from coordinate 49,528,219 downwards.
TCACTACATTACTGTTAGCATCATTTTGAGTTTATTTGCAATTCTTATGACATCACTATAGCATTAAATTGAGGTTAGTAGCAACACTTACTACATTACTGTAAGCGTCACTGAGTTTATTAGCAACTATCACTACATTGCTGTTAGCATCGTTTTGAGTTCATTACCAATTCTTACTACATCACTGTAGCATTATTTTGAGGTTATTAGCAACTCTTACTACATCACTGTCGCATTATTTTAAGGTTCGTAGTGTGGCAAGGCGAGCGGTGGGGAACAGTTGCCAACAACGCCACCTGGGGGCTTTCACCCCAGGATATAAACAAAATTTCAAAATGACCGGGCTTCCACTTGAACAAAGGCACACAGTTCAAGAGACACAACAGGAAAGGGTCGTGATTTCCAATTATAAAATACTTTTATTCGAAAAATAGTTTAAAATGAGCAACAGACTAAATGAATACCAATGGATATAATAAGGAGTGCAAGAGGAATTACCAAAAGGAAAAGGGGACAGGGCTGGGGCTTACCACGACAGCGATGACGAAAAGGGGAGGGATCCAAAAAAACTACACTGCACCCGTGACACAGCAAACCAAAAAAACATGAATAAGGAACCACCACCAGGGGGACCGCTGCCGCTCTGGGCCCTCAACACCTGTCAAAGAAAAGAAAAGAACACCATCAAAAACATGAAATCAAGGCAACCCTCACACACGAACTAAATATCACTACCACAAATAACCCAACAGAAACTGTTTTAAATCCAAATGATCAAAATGGGGAGCAGAAGGCTATAATAATAATAATAATAATAATAATTATAATAATAATAACAATAATAATAATAAGGGTTTTAAACAATAAATCAAATGTAACCCACAAAAACTAACAGTAATAATTCAAAGAAAGAAATAACAAATAGAAAAGGAATAAACTCAAGTAATTAAGGAAATGTCTGCCCCTCTAATTAAAACCAGGCTCCAAGGGGGATGGCTCAGCGCCGATGAGGGTCGGGATGCCCTCTCTTGGCCCACGTTGAGGCTCTTATAAAGGCCGTAGTGCACGGCTTTAACCGCCGTCACTGGGAGCAGAGCCGTTATGAGCCGAATCAGCAAGAATCCAGACTGAAGACGAGGAGAAGAGGAAGAACCAAAACAGCAGCGAGGCTCACAGCAGCAATTGACGGCTGCGCACTGCAAAATAAACAAGTTAACCTAATTAAAATGTGGATGAAGGGCATTACAGAATAACAAAAGCTAAGAATAAACATTTCCTACCGGAGAGCAGAATCGTGGCGTCAGACGAGGCAGGAGGAGGAAGCCCACAGCCCAGACTACACAAACGATGGCCGGGAGAGGATAATCAGAACACCACAGACCATCGGCAGCTTGATATGAAAGGCAGACAACTACGCGTCTTACCCACAGAAAGGGCACCACGCACACGCCTGATGGAGACAGCCCAGCTCCCGGTAACACCACACCGCTGGACGGAGCAAAACCGGAGTAAACACGGGGCCCAGGACACTGAATAAATCGAGCAGAGCAAGCATGGAGCAGAGCAAGCATGCATACCTTTGTTTGTAACAAATCACAATGAGAGACACCAACCAAACCTCTGAGTGGTGCAGATGTCTGCTGCCTCCTCAGAGCAGACTGGAGCTCAGCCTCACTCACCTGTGGGAGCCCCAGCAGAGCCACGGTGTGATGGAGTTTCAGTTCAGGCTCCAAGGTCCTGGATTGAATTGGTGTTTTGTGTTTTTAGGCCTCCTGGCACCATCAATGGTAGAGCAGAGTGGAGCAGAGGAAGCGTGCTGGGCCCAGAGGTCGATGGATCGAAACCATCCTCTGCTAAAAGAACAAAATAAAATGAACCAGTGTCTTTAGAAATGTGTGTCTGTTAAAAAGAGGTTCATAAGGATTTTGTCTTCCTCCACAATCACCAACCATTGTGAGAGTTAACAACAGTCCACTTTCTGACTGAAGCAAAAGTAGACTTCAAAAGGTTTTTCTGATTCAACATAGCAGCTAAATTTCCAATTCCATTTCCTGAACAGGACAGGTTAAAAAAAAGGGAATGTCATGACTTCCTCTGTATGTTAGAATATGAACGACTAAAAATGTTCATGCCCAGTTTTAAGTTAGAATTAAATTTAAAGTAGAAAAACCTTCCCTCTTCAATCCTGTCACTCAGTGTTGTAAACTGTTTCAAACAAATTCTACTGTTCAACAGTTCAAGTGTTTCTAATGAAGCTGAATGTTCTCCTCTACTTTCCTCAATTGGGTTTCTTTCATGTCCTCCTGAGATCAAAGACAGAATTCTAGGTACAAATAAAGACACTATCAAAGCCTCCTGATGACATCATCATCAATTCTGTCTTTGATCTGTGTCTGTCCAGCCTGTCCTGAGTGGATCCAACAGTTTCCCATGGGTGACTCTGTCGTGATCTCTCTCCTGCTGTCTCCAACTCTCAGAGTGCTTCTACTGGTTTCTCCCCATCGTCCCTGTTGCTAGGCAGAGCACTGGTGAGGACTGAGGCCAGTGATGTCATCACCTCCAGCTGAGACCTGCCAGGTGGTCCTGCTTCATTCAACTCTGCTGCCTCTGCCACTGCCCTGACTGGTGAGGCTGACAGCAGGTTCTCTCTCATCTAAACTCTCTGTTTACAATGGAGGCTGAAATCCTTGTGATTGGTGGTTCAATCATCAGGTCTGTTGAACTCCCAGGTGCCATCACCTGCTGTCTTCCTGGTGCCAAAGTTGTGGACATTATTGAACGTCTCCAGGACTCATCGACCTCCACCCCTCCTGCAGGTTCTCCCTGTTCCTGTGTGGGTTCTCTCTGGTACTCCAGCTTCCTCCCACAGTCCAAAGACATCAAGAGGGTAGTGGTTACCTGGACACTCTAAATGACTGTGAGTGTGAATGGTTGTCTGTCTGTGTGTGTTGGTCCTGGGATGGACTGGTGACCCATCAAGGGTGAACCCAGGGCTGGACTGGCCATCTGGCCGATGCACATCTTTGGGCCGGCCCATAACTGTCATAATTTTTTTTTAAAAGTGTATAGTTTTTAATCGACCGTAACGGTATCGGAGACGCGAAACGCGGCCCATTGGTTGATTTTCTTGAAGGAGATTGGGCTCGTCCAATGAAATCTCTCCGCTCTCTCTCTTTCTCTTAGTCAAGCCATGCTGTTGCAATGGAAGTGGAGGAGTCAGATCAGACAGTTGGAGACTATTTTAGTCGCCCTTCTTCCACACAGAGGACTGATTTTTTAAAGTTTCATCCTCAACAAGATTCCATAAACCCTGTCGTCCAGAGGCTCTTCGTTAGAACGGACGGCACGACGTGGAAATGGCTGACTTATTGTGGTCAACGTCATGCTTTGTTTTGTTTTGTTTGCCCTGCTTTTAGCAAGCCCAGTGATCCAAGTGTCTTCATTAGAGGCCTGGCAGACTGGAGGCATGTGCACCAAAGAGTAGAGGAGCATGAGAGAGGCATGGCACAGAGGCAGTGTGCTGAGGCCTATTTTTGAAACTGCTCCAGAGCAAGACTGGCCACCTCCTTGAGGGAAGACAGCTGACAGGACACCGTGAGCAGGTTAAGAAGCAGGGCTGGACTGGGACCAAAAAATGGCCCTGGCATTTTTCATCCCTGGCAGCCCTCCATGGTTATTTACACGATATGTGTAAGCACACGCCATACCAGAGGATGTATGCGCACATTTTGAAGTTTCAAAAATTAAAATAAAGTGCAGTATTCTACATGGAAGACAGTAACCATGTTAAAAGAGTGATACTCTTTCACTACTCACAGAGACCTTCTTCTTCCACTACACGTTCCAACACCTGACGTCTCTTCTTCCCAGTCCAGCCCTGGAAGAACGCGTCGAGTTTTGGAAATTCGGCTGCTTTTCTTCTCGGGAGTGTCTCTTTTTCGGCTCCTCCTTTCTCCTTCCTCTTACTGGGCAACATTCTTCATGGCTTCTGACTGCAAGGTGGCCGCTGAGTGGTGGCACTACAACTGGATGGGTCTGTTTCTCATTTTAACACAAAACAAACTAACCGCTGTTTCTGCGTTTTTACCAGAAATATATATTTTGAAATGCCTGCTCACACCGGCCCATCCGGCTACATCCACCAAACTTTACACACATAATATAATATAATAATATAATATAATAACGCTGAACACAAGCCCCAAAGCAGTAGTTGTTTTGTTTTTCTTCATAAAGGAGGTGCACAGTCATGACTACGATATCTCTGGCAACAAACATGGAAGGGGCTTTGGGGTCTTGTGTTTCAGCTCTGTAAGTTCTGGATGGCTGAAAATGTCAGAATCAGTCCTCTCACTGACATCAACCATTGGTGTGACTTTTGGTGGCTTCAGCTCAAATGAAACCAGGGAAGAGGGGCCAGACTTTGAGGAGCCCCTTAGGGTTAGTGGATGCCCCGGGACCGTGCTTGGGCCCCTTAGCACCTAGATGGCTGAAATTCCCAGCACATGCTACTCTGGAGCATCACACTATGTGTGTAAAGTTTGGTGGATGTAGCCCAAGTACAAACACCAGAACCCAGAGTTGATCCTCAATTCTGCTCCAAAAGGCTCTCGGAGTGCAGAAGTCCCAGACCCTGATTTTGCCCAGTTTCACAAAGGGATAGTTTTTTCTCTTTGAACCGAGGAAGTTGAAATTTGAGTGTGTTGTTCTGTTCTCGAAGGATCGCATCTGTGCTGGTTTGACCCCCCTAAGTCCTTTCTGCTGTCCGTAAAGGGCGTGGCAAAGTCCAGTAAAGTCTTTCAATGAAGCATCATAACTGGTCAAAGTTGCTCCAAATGAGATGAGCTTTCTGGGAGGAGCTCACACCTCTGCCAGAAACCAATATTTAAAACTTTGAAGCCCCACCTCCTTCCTGAAGCTACTTCCTGTTTGGGAGGGGGTTCTAGAATTATTCCACCAGATTAGGATTTCATAAAGTTTCAGGTCTGTATCCACTGTAGAGGCCAATGAGAACAAAAGAGCAACAGGGTCAAAGGTCAACAGGCCTCGTGTCTCAGCCAGGCCTCAAAGGGTTAAGTGAGCCTTTTGGAGCTCCTTTGAAAAAAGGCCTGACACCAATCTTGTTCAGGACCAACATGAAGAAGGATCTTTGGAACATTTTCACATCTTTAAGACGGCCTTGACTCCTTTTTATAGCAGGAGTCACTGAACAGCACAAAGCTGCTATTGCAGCCATCAGGCCTCATTTCTGATCAGTTATTATTGTTGAAACAAAGCTGAATATCAATTATTGATTTTTATTGTCATCATTTTGAACACCTGATGAGAGAAACACAATAAAAACATTTGAAAAGGAAGGATCAGAGTGTTGTTGTACTGCAATACTACAGTACAGCATCAGAGACACTCAGTTATTGATTGCCTGAATGATTGATTTCCCCAGAAGAGGAACAGCTTTGTTGGAGCAGTAAAAATACACACATCAGAACGACAAAGTTACATTGGAAAAGAAACTACATGACATTACCAGCACAAAATCTGAAGAACAGTTAGGATCAATTTAACTGGCCAGATAGTTAGGATTTCTTTAATGATATCCTTGATGAACCCAGACATCAGAGTGGTTTGTTCCCCTCAATAATAAATCTGTAAATATAGCGTGAAGTGATGGAACTAAAAGGCCACCTCTGAGTGCAGGAGTGAGCCTCTGTGACGGATGTGACGTCAGCAGACCGCCATTAGTTTGAGTCATTGTTTATATTCTTAATGCTGATTGGTCGATCTATAATGGTGACAAATGGACTTTGTAGGTAGAATAAACATCCAGAAATTAAATGAATTTGTAGATTGTCTTATTAATCAAAAGATGAAGTATTAAAAATATTTGTTTTTTTTCCTCGGAGTGAGCGACAACTACCGGATTTTCTCACAGAAGACAAACCAAACAAACAAACAAACCAAAGATTAAACACAAGAACTGAGCGAAGATTATGAAAACAAAATGCATATTTCTCTCTAGAAATGTCATCAGAATGCTTTATTAAATCAAAACTATCTTGGAAGAAGGCACTTTCCTCCGAAAATGACAGGAGCGGCGGCCATGTTTTTGTTTTGAGAGGCCCGCATGAAAGAGTCACATGAGGGAAGGGGGTATGGGGTCATGGGGGGGGGGGGGGGGGGCGATCCCAGGTGACGTTGTTCAAGAGGCAGGGTTCACCCTGGACAGGTCACCAGTCCATCAGGAGAAATGAGGTGGTCGGTATCATGCAACCTAAACTAAAACATTAGTCAGATCAAATTCAGATTAAAGCAAGAGTCTCCAGATCAAAGTCAGAATTCCTGATGATGTCATCAGGGCTTTGACAGTAGCTAGAATTCTGTCTTTGATCTCAGGAGGACATGAAAGAAACACAATTTAGAAAAGTATATGAGACCACGGCAGCATGATGGTTTAGGGGTCAGCACTGTGGCCTCACAGCAAGAAGGTTCTGGGTTTGAGTCCAGGCTCGGGTGCAGAATCTTTCTGTGTAGAGTCTGCATGTTCTCCCCTCCTCTATGCTGCTACAGGCTTAGACTGCTGGGAGACACATCAGGTTACATGGAGCCCTTCCCTCCTCTCCTCTCCTCTCCTCTCCCCCTCTCTCCTCCTCTCCTCCCCACACATTTTTGGAACTGTCACGACCACTACTTGTTGCACTTTGTAGTTTGGCCTTGGTGTCTCGCAGTCTCTCTGTGTTTCCACAGATCCACCTGAGCCCCAACCGCCGCCTGCATCGCCCCCCCCCCCTTATTCCCTACTGTTACACCGGCCTGCGCTCCCTTTCCATGAACCAGTCTGCCATCCAGTCCCCCATCAAGCTGGCTTGCTCTCCCTGCCTCCCCTACCAGAAGCTTCCTTCTTCAGCTGTTATTAACATTTCCGTGTTTCCAACATTTTGTATTGTAAACTGTTTTCTTGTCTGTAACAACATCTACTGCACGTCTGTCCGTCCTGGTGAGGGATCCCTCCTCTGTTGCTCACCCTGAGGTTTCTCAGATTTTTCCCTGTTAAAAGGGTTTTCGATGGAGTTTTTCCTCAGTCGATGTGAGGGTCTAAGGACAGAGGATGTTGTTATGATGCCATGTGAAGCCCTTTGAGACAAACTGTTGGTGAAAACGGGCTCTACAAAGAAAATTGCCTTGCCTCCCCGTCCATGTGTGGGTTCTCTCTGGTACTCCGGCTTCTTCCCACTGTCCAAAGACATGTAATTTGGGACGAGGCTGATTGATACTCTAAATTGACTGTAGGTATGAATGTGAGTGTGAATGTGAGTCTCTGTGGCGCTCGGCTGTTAACAGAGAGGCTGGTGGTTGGAGCCCCCCAGGGACCAGGACCAGGCTCTACTGGTGCTGAGGACTCTGTTGATCAGCTGCTGAGTTGCTACTTGATGTCAACATTGGTCTGTTTCATCCTGAGTAGTTTGATCCTAGCAGAGTCGCTGCATCGATGATCTGAATGTGGACGGACAGACTGACCCTCCACAGCAGACGCCTGTCACAGATCTCTAGATGAGACGCTTCAGTCTTCAGTTTTAGTAGCAGTGTGGAGGAGGCCGGCCGGCTGTGGTTAAAGTGGTGGGAGCTCTGGAATGAAGGGGGTCACTGTTTGGTTCTCAGATGCTCCAGCTCAGGTTAGCGAGGTGGTGGAGAAATGAGTGAGAGCTCTGCCAGCTGGAGCCTCTTGGGTCCCGGGAGGCTTCACTCCTGGGGGTGGAAATGATGAGGAGTTTGTTGAAGCCCCTCCCCTCTGTAGGGCTGGTGGCGCAATGGATAACGCGTCTGACTTCGGATCAGAAGATTCTAGGTTCAACTCCTGGCCAGCTCAGTTCAAACTTCATAAACAAAAGCTTTCACACCTGAAGTGAGTGAACTGACCAACAATAATTTCATGCCACATGAAATTATTGTTGGTCAGTTTTCTAGCGACTGTCTCATAGTGGCAAGACAAGAACACTTCTACTTTTGATGTTGACAGTTTGTTCAACACTAAACTTCATCTAGTACCATGTTGTCAAACACTGGAACCTCCACAGCACCTGAACAGGGACTTGAACCCTGGACCCTCACATTAAAAGTCTGATGCTCTACCGTCTGAGCTCCTCAGGCTCTTTCTACAGCATTGAGACAGGAACAGAAACACCTGTGAAGGTCAAACTGATGCTTTCTTGACTTGTTCAGTCCTCCATGTTGAAGTCCACCAGGCTTTTGATTGGCTCTGATTCTCTGTGGCAAAATCCAACAAGAGGCTCCAAAAATGTCCTGAATGTCACAAGAATGCACAGGACAAGATGTTAGTTTCCTTCATGTCTGCAGTTCCTCCACTGGAAAGTAAAGTCAATGCTGCTCCTCTGCTGAAACCTGGGATCGGACCAGGGACCTTTAGATCTTCAGTCTAACGCTCTCCCAACTGAGCTGGTTCAGTTCTGAGTGAGGGCCCTGCTTCTCTCATTTATAATCTCTTCCACTCTCACTGGACCTTAGAGAGGATTGGAGCTTCTGAAGTCCTGACACATTGAACAGTTCTCCAGGACCATTTTTGATGAAGGTCTGGATCACACCAGCCTTTTTTGTTTGTCTTCTTCCAGTGTCCTCAACATTGTGTGAGCCAATAATTCCACATCTGTACCAGACACACCTCTGGTTGGTGGGTTGATGGATCTTTCTGTTCTAACAGTGTCTTTTATCTTGCTTTTATCTTTTCTATCTTTTCTTTGTATCTGCATTCTGTGGTGCACGGTGGCTCTGGAAGAGCGCTCTAACTATTGTCAGTGTACCCCCCCCCCCCCCGTACAACGAAAATAAAAGATTCTGATTCCGATTCTGACACACACACACACACACACACACACACACACACACACACACACACACACACACACACACACACGTGTAGAAACATGATGTTCCGAATGTTTCACTGTCTGTGGTTGTCCAGCTCTCCTTGCCTCTTCACTGTCATTGTCAGAACTCGGAGCAGTCTTCCTCTCCAGGTGATGTCTCTGAGTGATGATGATTGCTGTCTGTTCAACCAGCTTCATTTGTTGATATCTGAGAAGGACTGAAGACAGCAAAGTGTGCTGATTGGCCAACAACCCCTCACAGGTCAAAGGTCACTGCTCTGAGGCGGACCAGTTTACTGTAACAGTGGTGGCACCATCCACTGCTGGCGCTCTCTTCAGTGCTTCTTGTTTCTGCCCTTTGTGTGTGAGCTCCTAGAGCAGCTGGTCCGGCTCCTCCCCTTTTCTTTTCTATTCCTCTAATTTATTTTTTGATTTTCTATTTTTGTAATTCATCATCGATCTCGGCTCACGGTCGCTACACTCTTGACCTCCTGTGAGCCTTGAAGAGAGAGAAGCCACCTTTGTGTCGGAGAAGAGCAGCTTAGTCCAGGCAGCCAGCAGCCTGAGACCAGAGGGTAGCCAATCAACGCGCTTCCCTTCTTCATCGAGCGAATCTCAGCGGGAGCCACGGTCGACGAGGTGGAGGCTTTGGAGGCCGTCCTCCCACCAGTTCGTTGGAGAGGCGTCGTACATCGATGGGAGAATCCAGCTGAGAACGGCAGCCGGTTACGTTGGTTTTCACCGATTCAGGCCTGGACTCCTGTCTCGCTGCCAAACTCCGCCTGACTCCGTAGAGCTGGTCAGCCTCCACTCAGTCCTCTTCATTTGGTTGGAGGTCACCATCGTTCATCCTACACACCTTTCCACCTGCCTCTTAGCCGTCTACTTGAAGCTCAGATAAATCCAGGCTAATTCATACCTGCTACTCAATATGGGCCTTAATTACTCTGCTGGAATTATCTCTCTGTCTTAAGGGTTTTCTTAATTGTATTAAATCCTCTTTAATTTCCAAGAAGTCTTCCAACTCATTCATTCATGCAAGCCACTGATCCACAAGACCTCATTGATGAGCTTCAACCTGAGACTGAGTGTTTCTCGTTGGACGAGACACCCATTCAATGAGACTCATTGTCAGTCCATTGAAATCTACTGGTGTTCCTGGTGAGTTGATTTAACAACATGAGCTGACAGAATCAACGTTCAGGTAGGAACCACCACATCCAGGGTTCTGGACCTTTGAGCAGGCAGAGCCATCAAAGTAGCAGACTAAGCTAGCAGACGTTAGCATTGAGAAGAAACTGATACCTGAGCCTACTTTTGGGTCTGGACCTTTGAGCAGGCAGAGCCATCAAAGTAGCAGACTAAGCTAGCAGACATTAGCATTGAGAAGAAACTGATACCTGAGCCTACTTTTGGGTCTGGACCTTTGAGCAGGCAGAGCCATCAAAGTAGCAGACTAAGCTAGCAGACATTAGCATTGAGAAGAAACTGATACCTGAGCCTACTTTTGGGTCTGGTCAAGTTATGACACAATAATATGACATCATTGTCAGACTGACGCCTGCTCAACACTGACCAAACGCCACCCTATTGCATTGTGGGAAATTTCTGCTTGGCTCGCGTCCATCAAAACACACAAAGACATTTCTGCAGAATCAGGATTGACAGTGGATACAATTGAGTCCACACTGGTTTTACATTCTGAGTCGGGTGCAGGTGTGGAACTTCAGACACAGTCTGTGGTTGTGTTGTTCATTCAGTGATTTTTCTTACAATTCCCAATCACAGCTGCAGAAAGTGAGAGGACAAGCAGGGATGTTCAAGATGAACGCCCAACGTGGGGCTCGAACCCACGACCCTGAGATTAAGAGTCTCATGCTCTACCGACTGAGCTAGTCAGGCTACATCAGAGTAGCTTCAATAGCCTGAAGTGATCAGATTGAGAGACGCTACAAGCTCTCCATCAGACTCACAGTCACATGAGCCATCACATGATTGATGAATGACCACAAACACCTTCATCTTTGACAAAGAAGTCAAATAAAAGGTGAACCACAGATGACACACCAGTGGTAAAAACACTAAAGTGCTGTCAAGGAGAAACAGGATACGAGCAAACACACACACAAGTTACAGAGGGAGAACTCTCCCAGAGGGAACCACTCAAAGGAGAACCTAGAGATCATCAGGCTGGATGACCTCATCAACATGAGACAGGTGGATCAGTAGACTTTGATCCAACATTTGAAGATCAGTTTTGGTGGCTGCTCCATGTTGGAGGAAACCAGGCGATGTTGGACCGTCACAGGGAAGCTCCTTTGCCTCCTCTGCTGCCAGTTCAACCACTCACTCCCATCAGTGGAGAGCAGCTTCAACTGGGTTTGGAATGTACCATTGTGGATGCATAGGAATGTGGAGAAAATGTCCTTTGTCAGAAGTGGGATTTGAACCCACGCCTCCAGGAGAGACTGCGACCTGAACGCAGCGCCTTAGACCGCTCGGCCATCCTGACAGACACTGAAAGTTGCAGACTTCAATATGAAATCAATTAATTCACTGACAAAGTAGAATTTTTCCCACAGGAGCTACTGGCTCCTTCGTTGTTGCATTTATTGTTAACATTAAACACACAGTCTGAGTTCATGGCAGGAAGAAATGAACCAGAACATTAGAACCACATTGCATCTCTTGATCAGTTTGTTACATGGGACACATTCCAGACAGGAAAGTCCTTCTGAGACTTGAACTCTGATCACTGATCCAGAGTCCAGAGTTCTCACCATTCCACCATGGAACCAAACACAAAGAGGAGGTTCCTCTAAATACCACTTGACATCACCTGCAATCAACATGTTGATATTTGGAGGTTCATCTTGCTCTTGTTCCAGACTGCATTGGCAAAAGGATCATGAACCACAAGGAAATCAAGGAACTCCAGATTGATTCAGGACTTTCTAACTCCATCGTATGACCTGGGAGCAAAGACTGGCCAGGCCTTCCTTAATTTATCAGTTAATTACTGCTTCAACAAACATGCCACTTAATTAAGTTACCAGAATTTCTCTCATTGAAAAACACACCAGCCTGATTTCTTGACATGACATGAAAAATTCTCCAAGAACCCACAGTTGGGTGGAAAGATACCAGGTTAACCAGGAGGAGTCCTGCTCCTGAACCATGGATGGAACAAAGTCCACTGGAAAACTCAGCAATTCCTGAGTGCCAGATCCATCCGGGAGCTTGGGTCTCCCCTTGACTGTGGTGATCCATGAGATCAAGGAGGACAGAGGAAAGAAGGATCCTGTTGGAGATCACCTCCCTTCTTCCTCCACTTCACTACTACTTGGATGTCAGGAATATGAGGTACTTTACTCAAATGAGGTATTAGGAGTTTCCTGTTTGACAAGAAGGAAGTCAGAGGTTCATACCTCACTTGTTGGTGGTGCCCTCAACCTGCTGAGAGCATCACTTAGTTCTCTACAGAGAAACATGGCAGCTCTGCTGAAGGCTGCAGGAAACCTGCTGGAACGGAGACTTGGACTCAGGTCACTGGATTCAAAGTCCAGGGTGCCAACAGGTCCACCAGGGCATCTGTGCTTTACTTACCGTGTAAAAAGGACCACAGTGGTCGTCTGGTTTTAATTTAACAAACAAATACGGTTGAAAACTTTGAGACAGAGACACAGGGCTCTTATTTGAAGGGCCATGGGATGGGAAATATCCCAGACCTCTGAGATCAGAGCGCTCACTTTGATCTCAGGGTCCTGACTTTGGGGGTTCTTCCTTTGGTCTTCAAATACTTGTGGTTTTTATTGGCAGAACTTTCAACTTGCATGCAAAAAGAGAATCACAGTCGATGGAAACCCAGCAGACAGTGTTTATTTCTAATAAATCAGACAATCGCACAAATGAGAATGAAAGGAAAAAACAATAAAATGTTTTAAAATCCTTCTCCACTCTAAAGCTTTTTAAAGTTCATTTGAAGGTTCAAAGGTGGAGGTGAGGAGGTCACCCTGATCCTCCCTGTCGTCACTGCCAGGATTCTTTCTTCTGGTGCTGTGGTTCTTCTGATGAAGGGGGCGTGATGTTTGCTGTCTCAGGCTCCACCAAATGTCCTCTTTAGGACGCCACAATGTGGCCTCTTCACTGCTCCATCTTCCCTGCATCGGAGACACCAGGGTTCCTCCTGGTGCCGACCCCATCGTCCTTCTACCCAATGGTGCGGCCATGGATCCTCAGAGGACGCTGGGATCCTTCTTCTCATCAGAGCCACAGTTTTTCCTGGAGGGAACAACAGGAGCTTTGTTGTAATGTTTTGCTCGGTGTTTCCTGTTCAGAGCGTCAGGATCTGTGACGCCATCTTGTGGTAGGGGGTCATCATCTTGTTGTGTGGTAGTGGATTCATTGATCTGCTGTTTCAACACATTCAAGTTCATTATCCTACAAGTCAAAGTACATTTGGTGTGGAGTTTTAGTTTCTGGCCTCAATCATAACGTGTGCCTTTCTTCTTCATGAACATTTCTCAGCTTTGTAAGTTTATTCTAGTTTTTCTTCCTCACTTTTCTATTCCATTGTTGTTGAAGATTCTACTGCAGGTTGGAGTTCCCTGTTGACTGAAGCAGAAACAGGAACAACAAGCTGGAGGCTGTCAGAGCTCCAAGTTGGGGGCTGATATTAAAGTAGGAGATGAACACATCCAGGTTAGCATCCCTCTCAGAAGCTGCTACTTTAGCTCTTCAGAGTACAGCAGCCTAGCATAGCTTCATCTGGCCAGTTAGTGGCCCACTTTGATGTCTGGGATATCAGGTTCAAGGTTCTTCACAGCTCTGAATGAAGGCTTTCTAAAGTGTTAACCAGTACTCCAGTTGTAAAAAACAATCAGGGGGGATGGTAGATTTTGATGTTTAGGAACAGATCATTTGTGCTGATGACAGCCCATCAGGTGAGAGACCAACAGTGTACCCTTACTCCTCTAAAACAACATGCATGCTATGGATATTACCTGTCTGCTACTCCTGTCATTGATCTTGACCAAGCCCCCAGGCTGACACTGCTACCACTGCTCCTACATAGTTAGAGTCAAATGCAGAGGACATTTTCCCACCGGGTGCAAGTGCAACTTCATACTCATGCTACCTATAAATCTGGGAATTCTTCTATATTTTGAAACAAAACATTCTCAAGTCAAGTCCATTTTAATTAAAGTGCAAGAGCAAAAGAATGAAACAAATGTACTGTGGCAGGATGGCGCTACACTCCCCACCATGAGGGGCAGTGTGGCAGACGATAGTGAGTGGTCACCTAGCAGTAGACCTGGTCCGACCCTTCTCCGTCCTTTCCACTTCCTCTCCCTCCTTCACGGAGCCGACAGCCGTGCGTGGTGGCGTCTCGCTGGTCAGCAGATCGGTTACAAACAAAGGTATGCATGCTTGCTCTGCTCGATTTATTCAGTGTCCTGGGCCCCATGTTTACTCTGGTTTTGCTCCGTCCAGCGGTGTGGTGTTACCGGGAGCTGGGCTGTCTCCCTGGGGCCGGTGTGTGCGTGGTGCGCTCTCTGGGGGTAAGACGCGTAGTTGTCTGCCTTTCATATCAAGCTGCCGATGGTCTGTGGTGTTCTGATTATCCTCTCCCGGCCATCGTTTGTGTAGTCTGGGCTGCGGGCTTCCTCCTCCTGCCTCGTCTGACGCCACGATTCTGCTCTCCGGTAGGAAATGTTTATTCTTAGCTTTTGTTATTCTGTAATGCCCTTCATCCACATTTTAATTAGGTTAACTTGTTTATTTTGCAGTGCGTAGCCGTCAATTGCTGCTGTGAGCCTCGCTGCTGTTTTGGTTCTTCTTCTTCTTCTCTTCTCCTCGTCTTCAGTCTGGATTCTTGCTGATTCGGCTCATAACGGCTCTGCTCCCAGTGACGGCGGTTAAAGCCGTGCACTACGGCCTTTATAAGAGCCTCAACGTGGGCCAAGAGAGGGCATCCCGACCCTCATCGGCGCTGAGCCATCCCCCTTGGAGCCTGGTTTTAATTAGAGGGGCAGACATTTCCTTAATTACTTGAGTTTATTCCTTTTCTATTTGTTATTTCTTTCTTTGAATTATTACTGTTAGTTTTTGTGGGTTACATTTGATTTATTGTTTAGAACCCTTATTATTATATTATTATTATTATTATTATTATTATTGCCTTCTGCTCCCCATTTTGATCATTTGGATTTAAAACAGTTTCTGTTGGGTTATTTGTGGTAGTGATATTTAGTTCGTGTGTGAGGGTTGCCTTGATTTCATGTTTTTGATGGTGTTCTTTTCTTTTCTTTGACAGGTGTTGAGGGCCCAGAGCGGCAGCGGTCCCCCTGGTGGTGGTTCCTTATTCATGTTTTTTTGGTTTGCTGTGTCACGGGCGCAGTGTAGTTTTTTTGGATCCCTCCCCTTTTCGTTACCGCTGTCGTGGTAAGCCCCAGCCCTGTCCCCTTTTCTTTACGGTAATTCCTCTTGCACTCCTTATTTTATCCATTGGTATTCATTTAGTCTGTTGCTCATTTTAAACTATTTTTCTAATAAAAGTATTTTTATAATTGGAAATCACGGTCCTGTCCTGTTGTGTCTCTCGACCTGTGTGCCTTTGTTCAAATGGAAGCCTGGTCATTTTGAAATTTTGTTTATATCCTGGGGTGAAAGCCCCCAGGTGGCGTTGTTGGCAACTGTTCCCCACCGCTCGCCTTGCCACACTACGAAACACAAAATAATGCGACAGTGATGTTGTAAGAATTGCTAATGAACACAAACTAATGCTACAGTAATGTAGTAAGAGTTGCTAATAACCTCAAAATAATGCTACAGTGATGTAGTAAGAATTGCTAATGAACTCAAAGTGATGCTGACAGTAATGTAGTAAGAGTTGCTACGATCCTCAAAATAATGCGACAGTGATGTCAGAAGAATTGCTTAAGATCTCAAAATGATGCGACAGTGATTTAGTAAGAATTGCTAATAAACTAAAAGTGATGCTGACAGTAATGTAGTAAGAGTTGCTAATAACCTCAAAATAATGCGAAAGTGATCGAGTAAGAATTGCTAATGATCTCAAAATGATGCAACACTGATGTCGTAAGAATTGCTAATGAACTCAAAATGATGCTAACAGTAATGGAGTGAAAGTTTCGAATAACCTCAAAGTGATGCTGACAGTCATTTGGTTAGAGTGG
Source organism: Aulostomus chinensis (assembly GCF_037954235.1). Lineage (NCBI taxonomy): Eukaryota > Metazoa > Chordata > Actinopteri > Syngnathiformes > Aulostomidae > Aulostomus > Aulostomus chinensis. The sequence continues at coordinate 49,512,141 of NC_141320.1, read as the reverse complement.
CGAGTAAATTAAAAATGATGCTGGCAGTAATGTCGTAAGAATTGCTATTAAACTCAAAACGATGCTAACAGTAACATAGTGATAGTTGCTAATAAACTCAGTGATGCTTCCAGTAATGTAGTAAGTGTTTCGAACAACCTCAAAGTGATGCTGACAGTCAAATAAGAGTTGATACGAACCTAAAAATAATGTAACAGTAATGAAGTAAAAGTTGGTACGAAACGACAAATAATGCGACAGTGATGTCAGAGGAATTGCTAATGAACTCAAAATGATGCTAACAGTAATGGAGTGAACGTTTCGAATAACCTCAAAGTGATGCTGACAGTCATGTACTAAGAGTTGCTAGGAACCTCAAAATAATGCGACAGTAATGTAGTAAAAGTTGCTACGAACCTCAAAATATTGCTACAGTGATGTCGTAAGAATTGCTAATGAACTCAAAATGATGCTAACAGTAATGTAGTGATAGTTGCTAATAAACTCAAAGTGATGCTGACAGTAATGTAGTAAGAGTTGCTACGAACCTTTAAATAATGCAACAATAATGTAGTAAGAGTTGCTACGAACCTCAAAATAATGTGACAGTGATGTCAGAAGAATTGCTAATGATCTCAAAATGATGCGACAGTGATGTCAGAAGAATTGCGAATGAACTCAAAATGATGCTAACAGTAATGGAGTGAATGTTTCGAATGACCTCAAAGTGATGCTGACAGTCATGTTCAAAGAGTTGCTACAAACCTCAAAATAATGCGACAGTAATGTAGTAAATGTTGCTACGAACCTCAAAATATTGCGACAGTGATGTCGGAAGAATTGCTAATGAACTCAAAATGATGCTAACAGTAATGTAGTGATAGTTGCTAATCAACTCAGTGATTCTTACAGTAATGTAGTAAGTGTTTCCAACAACCTCAAAGTGATGCTGATAGTCATGAAGTAAGAGTTGCTCCGAACATCAAAATAATGCGACAGTGATGTCAGAAGAATTGCTAATGATCTCAAAATGATGCGACAGTTATGTAGTAAGAATTGCTAATGAACTCAAAATGATGCTAACAGTAGTGGAGTGAAAGTTTCGAATAACCTCAAAGTGATGCTGACGGTCATGTCGTAAGAGTTGCTACGAACCTTTAAATAATGCAACAGTAATGTAGTGAGAGTTGCTACGAACATCAAAATAATGCGACAGTGATGTCAGAAGAATTGCTAATGATCTCAAAATGATGCGACAGTGATGTAGTAAGAATTGCTAATGATCTCAAAATGATGCGACAGTGATGTAGTAAGAGTTGCTAATGAACTCAATTTAATTCTACAGTGATGTCGTAAGAGTTGCTAATAAACTCAAAATGATGCTGACAGTAATGTAGTGATAGTTGCTAATCAACTCAGTAATGCTTACAGTAATGTAGTAAGTGTTTCGAACAACCTCAAAGTGAAGCTGACAGTCATGTAGTTAGAGTTGCTACGAACCTCAAAATATTGCGACAGTAATGTAGTAAAAGTTGCTACGAACCTCAAAATATTGCGACAGTGATGTCGGAAGAATTGCTAATGAACTCAAAATGATGCTAACAGTAATGTAGTGATAGTTGCTAATCAACTCAGTGATGCTGACAGTAATGTAGTTAGTGTTTCGAATAACCTCAAAGTAATGCTGACAGTCATGTAGTAAGAGTTGCTACGAACCTCAAAATAATGCGACAGTGATGTCGGAAGAATTGCTAATGAACTCAAAATGATGCTAACAGTAATGTATTGATAGTTGCTAATTAACTCAGTGATGCTTACAGTAATGTAGTTAGTGTTTCGAATAACCTCAAAGTAATGCTGACAGTCATGTAGTAAGAGTTGCTACGAACCTCAAAATAATGCGACAGTGATGTCAGAAGAATTGCTAAAGATCTCAAAATGATGCGACAGTGATTTAGTAAGAATTGCTAATGAACTCAAAATGATGCTAACAGTAATGGAGTGAACATTTCGAACAACCTCAAAGTGATGCTGACAGTCATGTGGTTTGAGTTGCGAGTAAATTAAAAATGATGCTGACAGTGATGTCGTAAGAATTGCTATTGAACTCAAAACGATGCAAACAGTAATGTAGTGATAGTTGCTAATCAACTCAGTGATGCTTACAGTAATGCAGTAAGTGTTTCGAACAACCTAAAAGTGATGCTGACAGTCATGTAGTAAGAGTTGCTACAAACCTCAAAATAATTCGACAGTAATGTAGTAAAAGTTGCTACGAACCTCAAAAAAATGCGACAGTGATGCCAGAAGAATTGCTAAAGATCTCAAAATGATGTGACAGTGATGTCGGAAGAACTGCTAATGATCTCAAAATGATGCTCCAGTGATTAAGTAAGAATTGCTAATGAACTCAAAATGATGCTAACAGTAATGTAGTGATAGTTGCTAATCAACTCAGTGATGCTTACAGTAATGTAGTAAGTGTTTCGAACAACCTCAAAGTGATGCTGACAGTCATGTAGTAAGAGTTGCTACGAACCTCAAAAAAATGCGACAGTGATGTCAGAAGAATTGCTAAAGATCTCAAAATGATGCGACAGTGATTTAGTAAGATTTGCTAATGAACTCAAAATGATGCTAACAGTAATGTAGTGATAGTTGCTAATCAACTCAGTGATGCTTAGAGTAATGTAGTAAGAGTTGCTACGAACATCAAAATAATGCAACAGTGATGTCAGAAGAATTTAAGATCTCAAAATGATGCGACTGATTTCGTAAGAATTGCTAATGAACTCAAAATGATGCTAACAGGAATGGAGTGAACGTTTCGAATAACCTCAAAGTGATGCTGACAGTCATGTAGTAAGTGTTGCTACGAACCTCAAAATAATGCGACAGTGATGTCAGAAGAATTGCTAATGATCTCAAAATGATGCGACAGTGATATAGTAAGAATTGCTAATGAACTCAAAATGATGCTAACTGTAATGGAGTGAACGTTTCGAATAACCTCAAAGTGATGCTGACAGTCATGCAGTAAGAGTTTCTACGAACCTCAAAATAATGCGACAGTGATGTCGTAAGAATTGCTATTGAACTCAAAACGATGCTACAGTGATTTAGTAAGAATTGCTGATGAACTCAAAAGGGTGCTAACAGTAATGGAGTGAAAGTTTCGAATAACCTCAAAGTGATGCTGACAGGAATGTAGTCAGAGTTGCTACGAACGTTTAAATAATGCAACAGTAATGTAGCAAGAGTTGCTACAAACATCAAAATAATGCGACAGTGATGCCAGAAGAATTGCTAAAAAACTCAAAATGATGCTAACAGTAATGGAGTGAGAATTGCTAATGATCTCAAAATGATGCTAACAGTAATGGAGTGAACGTTTCGAATAACCTCAAAGTGATGCTGACAGTCATGTAGAAAGAGTTGCTACGAACCTCAAAATAATGCGACAGTGATGTCAGAAGAATTGCTAAAGATCTCAAAATGATGCGACAGTGATTTAGTAAGAATTGCTAATCAACTCAAAATGACGCTAACATTAATGGAGTGAAAGTTGCTAATAAACTCAAAGTGATGCTGACAGGAATGTAGTCAGAGTTGCTACGAACGTTTAAATAATGCAACAGTAATGTAGCAAGAGTTGCTACAAACATCAAAATAATGCGACAGTGATGCCAGAAGAATTGCTAAAAAACTCAAAATGATGCTAACAGTAATGGAGTGAACGTTTCGAACAACCTCAAAGTGATGCTGACAGTAATGTAGTAAGAGTTGCTCCGAACCTCAAAATAATGCGACAGTGATGTCAGAAGAATTGCTAAAGATCTCAAAATGATGCGACAGTGATTTAGTAAGAATTGCTAATCAACTCAAAATGATGCTAACATTAATGGAGTGAAAGTTGCTAATAAACTCAAAGTGATGCTGACAGGAATGTAGTCAGAGTTGCTACGAACGTTTAAATAATGCAACAGTAATGTAGTAAGAGTTGCTACAAACATCAAAATAATGCGACAGTGATGCCAGAAGAATTGCTAATGATCTCAAAATGATGCGACAGTGATGTAGTAAGAATTGCTTATGAACTCAAAATGATGCTAACAGTAATGGAGTTAAAGTTTCAAACAACCTCAAAGTGATGCTGACACTAATGTAGGAAGAGTTGCTACGAACCTCAAAAAAATGCGACAGTGATGTCAGAAGAATTGCTAATTATCTCAAAATGATGCTACAGTGATGTCGTAAGAATTGCAAATGAACTCAAGATGATGCTAACAGTAATGTAGTGATAGTTGCTAATAAAGTCAGTGATTCTTACAGTAATGTAGTAAGAGTTTCGAACAACCTCAAAGTGATGCTGACAGTCATGTAGTAAGAGTTGCTACTGAACTCAATTTAATGCGACTGTGATGTCGTAAGTATTGCTAATGAACTCAATTTAATGCTACTGTGATGTCGTAAGAATTGCTAATGAACTCAAAATGATGCTGACAGTAATGGAGTGAAAGTTTCGAATAACCTCAAAGTGATGCTGACAGTCATGTAGTAAGAGTTGCGACGAACCTCAATATAATGCGACAGTAATGTAGTAAAAGTTCCTACGAACCTCAAAATAATGAGACAGTGATGTCGGAAGAATTGCTAATGAACTCAAAATGATGCTAACAGTAATGTAGTGATAGTTGCTAATCAACTCAGTGATGCTTACAGTAATGTACTAAGTGTTTCGAACAACCTCAAAGTGATGTTGAAAGTCATGCAGTAAGAGTTGCTACGAACCTCAATATAATGCGACAGTGATGTCAGAAGAATTGCTCAAGATCTGAAAATGATGCGACAGTGATTTCGTAAGAATTGCTAAGGAACTAAAAATGATGCTCACAGTAATGGAGTGAATGTTTCGAATAACCTCAAAGTGATGCTGACAGTCATGTAGTAAGAGTTGCTACGAACCTCAAAATGATGCGACAGTGATGTCGGAAGAATTGCTAATGATCTCAAAATGATGCGACAGTGATGTAGTAAGAATTGGTATGAAACTCAAAATGATGCTAACAGTAATGTAGTGATAGTTGTTAATAAACTCAGTGATGCTTACAGGAATGGAGTGAAAGTTTTGAACAACCTCAAAGTGATGCTGACAATCATGTGGTAAGAGTTGCAACGAACCTCAAAATAATGTGACAGTAATGTAGTAAAAGTTGCTACGAACCTTTAAATATTGCGACAGTGATGTCGGAAGAACTGCTTATGATCTCAAAATGATGCGACAGTGATGTCGGAAGAATTGCTAATGAACTAAAGATGATGCTAACAGTAATGGAGTGAAACTTTCGAATAACCTCAAAGTGATGCTGACAGTCATGTAGTAAGTGTTGCTACGAACCTCAAAATAATGCGACAGTGATGTCGGAAGAATTGCTAATGATCTCAAAATGATGCGACAGTGATGTAATCAGAATTGCTAATGAATTCAAAATGATGCTAACAGTAATGGAGTGAATGTTTTGAATAACCTCAAAGTGATGCTGACAGTCATGTACTATGAGTTGCTACGAACCTCAATATAATGCGACAGTAATGTAGTAAAAGTTGCTACAAACCTCAAAATATTGCGACAGTGATGTCGGAAGAATTGCTAATGAACTAAAGATGATGCTAACAGTTATGGAGTGAAACTTTCGAATAACCTCAAAGTGATGCTGACAGTCATGTAGTAAGTGTTGCTACGAACCTGAAAATAATGCGACAGTAATGTAGTAAATTTTGCTACGAACCTCAAAATATTGCGACAGTGATGTCGTAAGAATTGCTCATGAACTCAAGATGATGCTAACAGTAATGTAGTGATAGTTGCTAAGAAACTCAGTGATGCTTACAGTAATGTAGTAAGAGTTTCCAACAACCTCAAAGTGATGCTGACAGTCATTTAGTAAGAGTTGCTCATGAACTCAATTTAATGCTACAGTGATGTCGTGAGAATTGCTCAACAACTCAAAATGATGCTAACAGTAATGTAGTGATAGTTGCTAATAAACTCAAAGTAATGCTGACAGTAATGTAGTCAGAGTTGCTATGAACCTTAAAATAATGCAACAATAATGTAGTAAGAGTTGCTACGAACCTCAATATAATGCGACAGTAATGTAGTAAAAGTTGCTACGAACTTCAAAATAATGCGACAGTGATGTCGGAAGAATTGCTAATGAACTCAAAATGATGCTAACAGTAATGTAGTGATAGTTGCTAATCAACTCAGTGATGCTTACAGTAATGTACAAAGTGTTTCGAACAACCTCAAAGTGATGTTGACAGTCATGCAGTAAGAGTTGCTACGAACCTCAATATAATGCGACAGTGATGTCAGAAGAATTGCTCAAGATCTGAAAATGATGCGACAGTGATTTCGTAAGAATTGCTAAGGAACTTAAAATGATGCTAACAGTAATGGAGTGAATGTTTCGAATAACCTCAAAGTGATGCTGACAGTCATGTAGTAAGAGTTTCTACGAACCTCAATATAATGCGACAGTGATGTCAGAAGAATTGCTAAAGATCTGAAAATGATGCGACAGTGATGTAGTAAGAATTGCTAATGAACTCAAAATGATGCTAACAGTAATGGAGTGAATGTTTCGAAAAACCTCAAAGTGATGCTGACAGTCATGTAGTAAGAGTTTCTACGAACCTCAAAATAATGCGACAGCGATGTCGGAAGAATTGCTAATGAACTCAAAATGATGCTGACGGTACTAGAGGAAGAGTTGAAACTAACCTCAAAATGATGCTAAAGTTATGTCGTAAGAATTGCTATTAAACTCAAAATGATGCTCATAGCAATGTAGAGATAGTTGCTAATAAACTCAGTGATGCTTACAGTAATGTAGTAAGTTTTTCGAACAACCTCAAAGTGATGCTGACAGTCATGTAGTAACAGTTGCTATGAACCTCCAAATAATGCAACAGTGATGTTGGAAGAATTGCTAATGATCTTAAAATGATGCAACAGTGACGTAGTAAGCATTGTAATGAACTCAAAATGATGCTGACGTAATGGAGGAAGAGTTGAAAATAACCTAAAAATGCTGCTACAGTGATGTCGTAAAAATTGGTATGAAACTCAAAATGATGGTAACAGTAATGTAGTGATAGTTGCTAATAAACTCAGTGATGCTTACAGTAATGGAGTGAAACTTTGAATCACCTCAAAGTGATGCTGACAGTCATGTACTAAGAGTTGCTACGAACCTCAAAATAATGCGACAGTAATGGAGTAAAAGTTGCTACGAACCTCAAAATATTGCAACAGTGATGTCGGAAGAATTCCTAATGAACTCAAAATGATGCTAACACTAATGTAGTGATAGTTGCTAATCAACTCAGTGATGCTTACAGTAATGTAGTAAGTGTTTCAAATAACCTCAAAGTGATGGTGACAGTCATGTTGTAAGAGTTGCTACGAACCTCAAAATAATGCGACAGTGATGTCAAAAGAATTGCTAAAGATCTCAAAATGATGCGACAGTGATTTAGTAAGAATTGCTAATGAACTCAAAATGATGCTAACAGTAATGGAGTGAACGTTTCGAATTACCTCAAAGTGATGCTGACAGTCATGTACTAAGAGTTGCTACGAACCTCAAAATAATGCGACAGTGATGTCGGAAGAATTACTAATGATCTCAAAATGATGCGACAGTGATGTAGTAAGAATTGCTAATGAACTCAAAATGATGGTAGGAGTAATGGAGTGAAAATTTCAAAATAACCTCAAAGTGATGCTGACAGTCATGTAGTAAGTGTTGCTACGAACCTCAAAATAATGCGACAGTAATGTTGTAAGTTGCTACGAACCTCAAAATATTGCGACAGTGATGTCGGAAGAATTGCTAATGAACTCAAGATGATGCTAACAGTAATGTAGTGATAGTTGCTAATCAAGTCAGTGATGCTGACAGTAATGTAGTAAGAGTTTCGAACAACCTCAAAGTGATGCTGACAGTCATTTAGTAAGAGTTGCTAATGAACTCAATTTAATGCTGCAGTGATGTCGTGAGAATTGCTCATGAACTAAAAATGATGCTAACCGTAATGTAGTGATAGTTGCTAATAAACTCAAAGTGATGCTGACAGTAAAGTAGTAAGAGTTGCTACGAACCTTAAAATAATGCAACAATAATGTAGTAAGAGTTGCTACGAACCTCAAAATAATGTGACAGTGATGTCAGAAGAATTTCTAATGATCTCAAAATGATGCGACAGTGATGTAGTAAGAATTGCGAATGAACTAAAAATGATGCTAACAGTAATGTAGTGATAGTTGCAAATCAACTCAGTGATGCTTACAGTAATGTAGTAAGTGTTTCGAATAACCTCAAAGTGATGCTGACAGTCATGTACTAAGAGTTGCTACGAACCTCAAAATAATGCGACAGTAATGTAGTAAAAGTTGCTACGAACCTCAAAATAATGCGACAGTAATGTCGGAAGAATTGCTAATGAACTCAAAATGATGCTAACAGTAATGTAGTAATAGTTGCTAATCAACTCAGTGATGCTTACAGTAATGTAGTAAGTGTTTCGAATAACCTCAAAGGGATGCTGACAGTCATGTAGAAAGAGTTGCTACTAACCTCAAAATAATGCGACAGTGATGTCGGAAGAATTGCGAATGAACTCAAGATGATGCTCACAGTAATGTAGTGATAGTTGCTAATCAACTCAGTGATGCTTACAGTAATGTAGTAAGACTTTCGAACAACCTCAAAGTGATGCTGACAGTCATTTAGTAAGAGTTGCTAATGAACTCAATTTAATGCTACAGTGAAGTTGTGAGAATTGCTCAACAACTCAAAATGATGCTTACAGTAATGTAGTGATAGTTGCTAATAAACTCAAAGTGATGCTGACAGTAATGTAGTAAGAGTTCCTACGAACCTTAAAATAAGGCAACAATAATGTAGTAAGAGTTCCTGCGAACCTTTAAATATTGCGACAGTGATGTCGGAAGAATTGCTCATGAACTCAAGATGATGCTAACAGTAATGGAGTGAAACTTTCGAATAACCTCAAAGTGATGCTGACAGTCATGTAGTAAGTGTTGCTACGAACCTCAAAATAATGCGACAGTAATGTAGTAAAAGTTGCTACGAACCTCAAAATATTGCGAAAGTGATGTCGGAAGAATTGCTAATGAACTCAAAATGATGCTAACAGTAATGGAGTGAAACTTTCGAATAACCTCAAAGTGATGCTGACAGTCATGTAGTAAGTGTTGCTACGAACCTCAAAATAATGCGACAGTAATGTAGTAAAAGTTGCTTCGAACCTCAAAAAATTTAGACAGTGATGTCGGAAGAATTGCTAATGAACACAAAATGATGCTAACAGTAATGTAGTGATAGTTGCTAATCAACTAAGTGATGCTTGCAGTAATGTGGTAAGTGTTTCGAACAACCTCAAAGTGATGCTGACAGTCATGTAGCAAGAGTTGCTACGAACCTCAAAATAATGCGACAGTAATGTAGTAAATTTTGCTACGAACCTCAAAATATTGCGACAGTGATGTCGGAAGAATTGCTAATGAACTCAAAATGATGCGACAGTTATGTAGTGATAGTTGCTAATGAACTCAAAATGATGCTAACAGTCATGGAGTGAACGTTTGGAACAACCTCAAAGGGATGCTGACAGTCATGCAGTAAGAGTTGCTACGAACCTCAAAATAATGCGACAGTGATGTCGAAAGAATTGCTAATGAACTCAAAATGATGCTAACAGTAATGTAGTGATAGTTGCTAATCAACTCAGTGATGCTTACAGTAATGTACTAAGTGTTTCGAACAACCTCAAAGTGATGGTGTCAGTCATGTAGTAAGAGTTGCTACGAACCTTTAAATAATGCAACAGTAATGTAGTAAAAGTTGCTACGAACCTCAATATAATGCGACAGTGATGTCAGAAGAATTGCTCAAGATCTGAAAATGATGCGACAGTGATTTCGTAAGAATTGCTAAGGAACTAAAAATGATGCTAACAGTAATGGAGTGAATGTTTCGAATAACCTCAAAGTGATGCTGACAGTCATGTAGTAAGAGTTTCTATGAACCTCAATATAATGCGAAAGTGATGTCAGAAGAATTGCTAAAGATCTGAAAATGATGCGACAGTGATGTAGTAAGAATTGCTCATGAACTCAAAATGATGCTAACAGTAATGGAGTAATAGTTGCTAATCAACTCAGTGATGCTTACAGTAATGTAGTAAGTGTTTCGAATAACCTCAAAGGGATGCTGACAGTCATGTAGAAAGAGTTGCTACGAACCTCAAAATAATGCGACAGTGATGTCGGAAGAATTGCTAATGATCTCAAAATGATGCGACAATGATGTAGTAAGAATTGCTAATGAACTCAAAATGATGCTAACAGTAATGGAGTGAAAGTTTCGAATAACCTCAAAGGGATGCTGACAGTCATGTAGTAAGTGTTGCAACAAACCTCAAAATAATGCGACAGTGATGTCGGAAGAATTGCTAATGAACTCAAAATGATGCTAACAGTAATGTAGTGATAGTTGCTAATAAACTCAAAATGATGCTAAAAGTAATGTTGTGATAGTTGCTAATCAACTCAGTGAGGCTTACAGTAATGTAGTGTTTCGAACAACCTCAAAGTGACGCTGACAGTCATGTAGTAAGAGTTGCTTCTAACCTCAAAATGATGCTAAAAGTAATGTAGTGATAGTTGCTAATGAACTCAAAGTGATGCTGAAAGTAATGTAGTAAGAGTTGCTTCGAACCTCAAAGTAATGCGACAGTGATGTCAAAAGAATTGTTAATGATCTCAAACTGATGCGTCAGTGATGTAGTAAGAATTGTGAATGAACTGAAAATGATGCTAACAGTAATGGAGTGAAACTTTCGAAATAACCTCAAAGTGATGCTGACAGTCATGTAGTAAGTGTTGCTACGAACCTCAAAATAATGCGACAGTAATGTAGTAAAATTTGCTACGAACCTCAAAATATTGCGACAGTGATGTCGGAAGAATTGCTAATGAACTCAAGATGATGCTAACAGTAATGGAGTAATAGTTGCTAAGAAACTCAGTGATGCTTACAGTAATATAGTAAGAGTTTCGAACAACCTCAAAGTGATGCTGACGGTCATTTAGTAAGAGTTGCTAATGAACTCAATTCAATGCTACAGTGATGTCGTGAGAATTGCTCATGAACTCAAAATGATGCTAACAGTAATGTAGTGATAGTTGCTAATGAACTCAGTGATGCTTACAGTAATGTAGTAAGAGTTTCTAACAACCTCAAAGTGATGCTGATAGTCATTCAGTAAGAGTTGCTAATGAACTCCATTTAATGCTACAGTGATGTCGTGAGAATTGCTCATGAACTCAAAATGATGCTAACAGTAATGTAGTGATAGTTGCTAATAAACTCAAAGTGATGCTGTGAGTAATGTAGAAAGAGTTGCTACGAACCTTAAAATAATGCAACAGAAATGTAATAAGAGTTGCTACGAACCTCAAAATTCTGCAACAGTGATGTAGTAAGAATTGCTAATGAACTCAAAATGATGCTAACAGTAATGTCGTGATACTTCCTAATCAAGTCAGTAATGCTTTCAGTAATGTAGTAAGAGTTTCGAACAACGTCAAAGTGATGCTGACAGTCATTTAGTAAGAGTTGCTAATGAACTCAATTCAATGCGACAGTGATGTCGTGAGAATTGCTCATGAACTCAAAATGTTGTAACAGTAATGTAGTGATAGTTGCTAATAAACTCAGTGATGCTTACAGTAATGTAGTAAGTGTTTCGAATAACCTCAAAGTGATGCTGACAGTCATTTAGTAAGAGTTGCAAATGAACTCAATTTAATGCTACAGTGAAGTCGTGAGAATTGCTAAACAACTCAAAATGATGCTTACAGTAATGTAGTGATAGTTGCTAATAAACTCAAAGTGATGCTGAAAGTAATGTAGTAAGAGTTGCTACGAACCTTAAAATAATGCAACAATAATGTAGTAAGAGTTCCTGCGAACCTTTAAATATTGCGACAGTGATGTCGGAAGAATTGCTCATGAACTCAAGATGATGCTAACAGTAATGGAGTGAAACTTTCGAATAACCTCAAAGTGATGCTGACAGTCATGTAGTAAGTGTTGCTACGAACCTCAAAATAATGCGACAGTAATGTAGTAAAAGTTGCTACGAACCTCAAAATATTGCGAAAGTGATGTCGGAAGAATTGCTAATGAACTCAAAATGATGCTAACAGTAATGGAGTGAAACTTTCGAATAACCTCAAAGTGATGCTGACAGTCATGTAGTAAGTGTTGCTACGAACCTCAAAATAATGCGACAGTAATGTAGTAAAAGTTGCTTCGAACCTCAAAACATTTCGACAGTGATGTCGGAAGAATTGCTAATGAACACAAAATGATGCTAACAGTAATGTAGTGATAGTTGCTAATCAACTCAGTGATGCTTGCAGTAATGTAGTAAGTGTTTCGAACAACCTCAAAGTGATGCTGACAGTCATGTAGCAAGAGTTGCTACGAACCTCAAAATAATACGACAGTGATGTCGGAAGAATTGCTAATGATCTCAAAATGATGCGACAGTGATGTAATCAGAATTGCTAATGAATTCAAAATGATGCTAACAGTAATGGAGTGAATGTTTTGAATAACCTCAAAGTGATGCTGACAGTCATGTACTATGAGTTGCTACGAACCTCAATATAATGCGACAGTAATGTAGTAAAAGTTGCTACAAACCTCAAAATATTGCGACAGTGATGTCGGAAGAATTGCTAATGAACTAAAGATGATGCTAACAGTAATGGAGTGAAACTTTCGAATAACCTCAAAGTGATGCTGACAGTCATGTAGTAAGTGTTGCTACGAACCTCAAAATAATGCGACAGTAATGTAGTAAATTTTGCTACGAACCTCAAAATATTGCGACAGTGATGTCGGAAGAATTGCTCATGAACTCAAGATGACGCTAACAGTAATGTAGTGATAGTTGCTAAGAAATTCAGTGATGCTTACAGTAATGTAGTAAGAGTTTCCAACAACCTCAAAGTGATTCTGACAGTCATTTAGTAAGAGTTGCTAATGAACTCAATTTAATGCTACAGTGATGTCGTGAGAATTGCTCAACAACTCAAAATGATACTAACAGTAATGTAGTGATAGTTGCTACTAAACTCAAAGTGATGCTGACAGTAATGTAGTCAGAGTTGCTACGAACCTTAAAATAATGCAACAATAATGTAGTAAGAGTTGCTACGAACCTCAATATAATGCGACAGTAATGTAGTAAAAGTTGCTACAAACCTCAAAATAATGCGAAAGTAATGTAGTAAATTTTGCTACGAACCTCAATATAATGCGACAGTGATGTCAGAAGAATTGCTAAAGATCTCAAAATGATTTGACAGTGATTTAGGAAGAATTGCTAATGAACTCAAAATGATGCTAACAGTAATGTAGTGAACGTTTCGAATAACCTCAAAGTTATGCTGACAGTCATGTAGTAAGTGTTGCTACGAACCTCAAAATAATGCGACAGTAATGTTGTAAGTTGCTACGAACCTCAAAATATTGCGACAGTGATGTCGGAAGAATTGCTCATGAACTCAAGATGATGCTAACAGTAATGTAGTGATAGTTGCTAATCAAGTCAGTGATGCTGACAGTAATGTAGTAAGAGTTTCGAACAACCTCAAAGTGATGCTGACAGTCATTTAGTAAGAGTTGCTAATGAACTCAATTTAATGCTACAGTGATGTCGTGAGAATTGCTCATGAACTAAAAATGATGCTAACGGTAATGTAGTGATAGTTGCTAATAAACTCAAAGTGATGCTGACAGTAAAGTAGTAAGAGTTCCTACGAACCTTAAAATAATGCAACAATAATGTAGTAAGAGTTGCTACGAACCTCAAAATAATGTGACAGTGATGTCAGAAGAATTGCTAATGAACTAAAAATGATGCTAACAGTAATGGAGAAAAACTTTGAATCACCTCAAAGTGATGCTGACAGTCATGTACTAAGAGTTGCTACGAACCTCAAAATAATGCGACAGTAATGGAGTAAAAGTTGCTACGAACCTCAAAATATTGCAACAGTGATGTCGGAAGAATTCCTAATGAACTCAAAATGATGCTAACAGTAATGTAGTGATAGTTGCTAATCAACTCAGTGATGCTTACAGTAATGTAGTAAGTGTTTCGAACAACCTCAAAGTGATGCTGACAGTCATGTAGTAAGAGTTGCTACAAACATCAAAATAATGCGACAGTGATGCCAGAAGAATTGCTAATGATCTCAAAATGATGCGACAGTGATGTAGTAAGAATTGCTAATGAACTCAAAATGATGCTTACAGTAATGGAGTGAAAGTTTCGAATAACCTCAAAGTGATGCTGACAGTCATGTAGTCAGAGTTGCTACGAACCTTAAAATAATGCAACAATAATGTAGTAAGAGTTGCTACGAACCTCAATATAATGCGACAGTAATGTAGTAAAAGTTGCTTCAAACCTTAAAATAATGCGACAGTGATGTCGGAAGAATTGCTAATGAACTCAAAATGATGCTAACAGTAATGTAGTGATAGTTGCTAATCAACTCAGTGATGCTTACAGTAATGTACTAAGTGTTTCGAACAACCTCAAAGTGATGTTGACAGTCATGCAGTAAGAGTTGCTACGAACCTCAAAATAATGCGACAGTGATGTCGGAAGAATTGCTAATGAACTCAAAATGATGCTAACAGTAATGTAGTGATAGTTGCTAATAAACTCAAAATGATGCTAAAAGTAATGTTGTGATAGTTGCTAATCAACTCAGTGATGCTTACAGTAATGTAGTAAGTGTTTCGAACAACCTCAAAGTGACGCTGACAGTCATGTAGTAAGAGTTGCTTCTAACCTCAAAATGATGCTAAAAGTAATGTAGTGATAGTTGCTAATGAACTCAAAGTGATGCTGAAAGTAATGTAGTAAGAGTTGCTTCGAACCTCAAAGTAATGCGACAGTGATGTCAAAAGAATTGTTAATGATCTCAAACTGATGCGTCAGTTATGTAGTAAGTATTGTGAATGAACTCAAAATGATGCTAACAGTAATGGAGTGAAACTTTCGAAATAACCTCAAAGTGATGCTGACAGTCATGTAGTAAGTGTTGCTCTGAACCTCAAAATAATGCGACAGTAATGTAGTAAAATTTGCTACGAACCTCAAAATATTGCGACAGTGATGTCGGAAGAATTGCTAATGAACTCAAGATGATGCTAACAGTAATGGAGTGATAGTTGCTAAGAAACTCAGTGATGCTTACAGTAATATAGTAAGAGTTTCGAACAACCTCAAAGTGATGCTGACGGTCATTTAGTAAGAGTTGCTAATGAACTCAATTCAATGCTACAGTGATGTCGTGAGAATTGCTCATGAACTCAAAATGATGCTAACAGTAATGTAGTGATAGTTGCTAATAAACTCAGTGATGCTTACAGTAATGTAGTAAGAGTTTCTAACAACCTCAAAGTAATGCTGATAGTCGTTCAGTAAGAGTTGCTAATGAACTCCATTTAATGCTACAGTGATGTCGTGAGAATTGCTCATGAACTCAAAATGATGCTAACAGTAATGTAGTGATAGTTGCGAATAAACTCAAAGTGATGCTGACAGTAATGTAGTAAGAGTTGCTACGAACCTTAAAATAATGCAACAGAAATGTAGTAAGAGTTGCTACGAACCTCAAAATTCTGCAACAGTGATGTCGGAAGAATTGTTCATGAACTCAAAATGATGTTAACAGTATTGTCGTGATACTTCCTAATCAAGTCAGTAATGCTTACAGTAATGTAGTAAGAGTTTCGAACAACGTCAAAGTGATGCTGACGGTCATTTAGTAAGAGTTGCTAATGAACTCAATTCAATGCTACAGTGATGTCGTGAGAATTGCTCATGAACTCAAAATGATGCTAACAGTAATGTAGTGATAGTTGCTAATCAACTCAGTGAGGCTTACAGTAATGTAGTAAGTGTTTCGAATAACCTCAGAGTGATGGTGACAGTCATGCAGAAAGTGTTGCTACGAACCTCAAAATAATGCGACAGTGATGTCGGAAGAATTGCTAAAGATCTCAAAATGATGCGACAATGATTTAGAAAGAATTGTTCATGAACTCAAAATGATGCTAACAGTAATGGAGTGAACGTTTCGAATAACCTCAAAGTTATGCTGACAGTTTTGTACTAAGAGTTGCTACGAACCTCAAAATAATGCGACAGTGATGTCGGAAGAATTGCTAATGATCTCAAAATGATGCGACAGTGATGTAGTAAGAATTGCGAATGAACTAAAAATGATGCTAACAGTAATGTAGTGATAGTTGCTAATCAACTCAGTGATGCTTACAGTAATGTAGTAACTGTTTCGAATAACCTCAAAGTGATGCTGACAGTCATGTACTAAGAGTTGCTACGAACCTCAAAATAATGCGACAGTAATGTAGTAAAAGTTGCTACGAACCTCAAAATATTGCGACAGTGATGTCGGAAGAATTGCTAATGAACTCAAAATGATGCTAACAGTAATGTAGTAATAGTTGCTAATCAACTCAGTGATGCTTACAGTAATGTAGTAAGTGTTTCGAATAACCTCAAAGGGATGCTGACAGTCATGTAGAAAGAGTTGCTTCGAACCTCAAAATAATGCGACAGTGATGTCGGAAGAATTGCGAATGAACTCAAGATGATGCTCACAGTAATGTAGTGATAGTTGCTAATCAACTCAGTGATGCTTACAGTAATGTAGTAAGACTTTCGAACAACCTCAAAGTGATGCTGACAGTCATTTAGTAAGAGTTGCTAATGAACTCAATTTAATGCTACAGTGAAGTCGTGAGAATTGCTAATGAACTCAAAATGATGCTTACAGTAATGTAGTGATAGTTGCTAATAAACTCAAAGTGATGCTGACAGTTATGTAGTAAGAGTTGCTACGAACCTTAAAATAATGCAACAATAATGTAGTAAGAGTTCCTGCGAACCTTTAAATATTGCGAAAGTGATGTCGGAAGAATTGCTAATGAACTCAAAATGATGCTAACAGTAATGGAGTGAAACTTTCGAATATCCTCAAAGTGATGCTGACAGTCATGTAGTAAGTGTTGCTACGAACCTCAAAATAATGCGACAGTAATGTAGTAAAAGTTGCTTCGAACCTCAAAACATTTCGACAGTGATGTCGGAAGAATTGCTAATGAACACAAAATGATGCTAACAGTAATGTAGTGATAGTTGCTAATCAACTAAGTGATGCTTGCAGTAATGTAGTAAGTGTTTCGAACAACCTCAAAGTGATGCTGACAGTCATGTAGCAAGAGTTGCTACGAACCTCAAAATA
Source organism: Aulostomus chinensis (assembly GCF_037954235.1). Taxonomy (NCBI): domain Eukaryota; kingdom Metazoa; phylum Chordata; class Actinopteri; order Syngnathiformes; family Aulostomidae; genus Aulostomus; species Aulostomus chinensis. Next base: position 49,494,710 of record NC_141320.1, on the reverse strand, counting down.
ATGCGACAGTGATGTCGGAAGAATTGCTAATGATCTCAAAATGATGCGACAGTGATGTAATCAGAATTGCTAATGAACTCAAAATGATGCTAACAGTAATGTAGTGATAGTTGCTAAGAAACTCAGTGATGCTGACAGTAATGTAGTAAGAGTTTCGAACAACCTCAAAGTGATGCTGACAGTCATTTAGTAAGAGTTGCTAATGAACTCAATTTAATGCTACAGTAATGTCGTGAGAATTGCTCATGAACTAAAAATGATGCTAACAGTAATGTAGTGATAGTTGCTAATAAACTCAAAGTGATGCTGACAGAAAAGTAGTAAGAGTTGCTACGAACCTTAAAATAATGCAACAATAATGTAGTAAGAGTTGCTACGAACCTCAAAATAATGTGACAGTGATGTCAGAAGAATTGCTAATGATCTCAAAATGATGCGACGGTGATGTAGTAAGAATTGCTAATGAACTCAAAATGATGCTAACAGTAATGTAGTGATAGTTGCTAATCAACTCAGTGATGCTTACAGTAATGTAGTAAGTGCTTCGAATAACCTCAAAGTGATGCTGACAGTCATGTACTAAGAGTTGCTACGAACCTCAAAATAATGCGACAGTAATGTTGTAAAAGTTGCTACGAACCTCAAAATATTGCGACAGTGATGTCGGAAGAATTGCTAATGAACACAAAATGATGCTAACAGTAATGTAGTGATAGTTGCTAATCAACTCAGTGATGCTTACAGTAATGTAGTAAGTGTTTCGAATAACCTCAAAGTGATGCTGACAGTCATGTAGAAAGAGTTGCTACGAACCTCAAAATAATGCGACAGTGATGTCGGAAGAATTGCTAACGATCTCAAAATGATGCGACAATGATGTAGTAAGAATTGCTAATGAACTCAAAATGATGCTAACAGTAATGGAGTGAAAGTTTCGAAGAACCTCAAAGTGATGCTGACAGTCATGTAGTAAGTGTTGCTACGAACCTCAAAATAATGCGACAGTGATGTCGGAAGAATTGCTAATGAACTCAAAATGATGCTTACAGTAATGTAGTGATAGTTGCTAATAAACTCAGTGATGCTTACAGTAATGTAGTAAGTGTTTCAAACAACCTCAAAGTGATGCTGACAGTCATGTAGTAAGAGTTGCTACTAACCTCAATTTAATGCTACAGTGATGTCTATGAATTGCTAATAAACTCAAAATGACGCGAACAGTAATGTAGTGATAGTTGCTAATAAACTCAAAATGATGCTAAAAGTAATGTAGTGATAGTTGCTAATCAACTCAGTGATGCCAGCAGTAATGTAGTAAGTGTTTCGAACAACCTCAAAGTGACGCTGACAGTCATGTAGTGAGAGTTGCTTCTAACCTCAAAATGATGCTAAAAGTAATGCAGTGATAGTTGCTAATGAACTCAAAGTGATGCTGACAGTAATGTAGTAAGAGTTGCTTCGAACCTCAAAGTAATGCGACAGTGATGTCAAAAGAATTGTTAATGATCTCAAACTGATGCGACAGTGATGTAGTTAGAATTGCTAATGAACTCAAAATGATGCTAACAGTAATGGAGTGAAAGTTTCGAATAACCTCAAAGTGATGCTGACAGTCATGTAGGAAGAGTTGCTACGAACCTCAAAAAAATGCGACAGTAATGTAGTAAAAGTTGCTACGAACCTCAAAATATTGCGACAGTGATGTCGGAAGAATTGCTAATGAACTCAAGATGATGCAAACAGTAATGTAGTGAAAGTTGCTAAGAAACTCAGTGATGCTTACAGTAATATAGTAAGAGTTTCGAACAACCTCAAAGTGATGCTGACGGTCATTTAGTAAGAGTTGCTAATGAACTCAATTCAATGCTACAGTGATGTCGTGAGAATTGCTCATGAACTCAAAATGATGCTAACAGTAATGTAGTGATAGTTGCTAATCAAGTCAGTGATGCTTACAGTAATGTAGTAAGTGTTTCGAATAACCTCAGAGTGATGGTGACAGTCATGCAGTAAGTGTTGCTACGAACCTCAAAATAATGCGACAGTGATGTCGGAAGAATTGCTAAAGATCTCAAAATGATGTGACAATGATTTAGAAAGAATTGCTCATGAACTCAAAATGATGCTAACAGTAATGGAGTGAACGTTTCGAATAACCTCAAAGTGATGCTGACAGTTTTGTACTAAGAGTTGCTACGAACCTCAAAATAATGCGACAGTGATGTCGGAAGAATTGCTAATGATCTCAAAATGATGCGTCAGTGATGTAGTAAGAATTGCTAATGAACTCAAAATGATGCTAACAGTAATGGAGTGATAGTTGGTAAGTAACTCAGTGATGCTTACAGTAATGTAGTAAGAGTTTCGAACAACCTCAAAGTGATGCTGACAGTCATGTAGTAAGAGTTGCTAATGAACTCAATTTAATGCTACAGTGATGTCGTGAGAATTGCTCATGAACTCAAAATGATGCTAACAGTAATGTAGTGATAGTTGCTTATAAACTCAAAGTGATGCTGACAGTAATGTCGGAAGAGTTGCTACGAACCTTAAAATAATGCAACAATAATATAATAAGAGTTGCTACGAACCTCAAAATATTGCGATAGTGATGTCGGAAGAAGTGCTAATGATCTCAAAAAGATGTGAAAGTGATGTAGTAAGAATTGCTAATGAACTCAAAATGATGCTAACAGTAATGGAGTGAAAGTTTCGAATAACCTCAAAGTGATGCTGACAGTCATTTAGTAAGAGTTGCTAATGAACTCAATTTAATGCTACAGTGATGTCATGAGAATTGCTAATAAACTCAAAATGATGCTAACAGTGATGGAGTGAACGTTTCGAATAACCTCAAAGTGATGCTGACAGTCATGTACTAAGAGTTGCTACGAACCTCAAAATAATGCGACAGTAGTGGAATAAAAGTTGCTACGAACCTCAAAATATTGCGACAGTGATGTCGGAAGAATTGCTAATGAACTTAAAATGATGCGACAGTAATGTAGTGATAGTTGCTAATCAACTTAGTGATGCTTGCAGTAATGTAGTAAGTGTTTCGAATAGCCTCAAAGTGATGTTGACAGTCATGTAGCAAGAGTTGCTACGAACCTCAAAATAATGCGACAGTGATGTCAGAAGAATTGTTAAAGATCTCAAAATGATGCGACAGTGATGTCAGAAGAATTGGTCATGATCTCAAAATGATGCTAACAGTAATGGAGTGAACGTTTCGAATAACCTCAAAGTGATGATGACAGTCATGTAATAAGAGTTGCTAAGAACCTCAAAAAATGCGACAGTAATATAGTAAAAGTTGCTACGAACCTCAAAATATTGCGACAGTGATGTCGGAAGAATCGCTAATGAACTCAAGATGATGCTAACAGCAATGTAGTCATAGTTGCTAATCAACTCAAAGTGATGCTGACAGTAATGTAGTAAGAGTTGCTACGAACCTTAAAATAATGTAACAATAATGTAGTAAGAGTTGCTTCGAACCTCAAAATGATGTGACAGTGATGTCAGAAGAATTGCTAATGAACTCAAAATGATGCTAACTGTAATGTAGTGATAGTTGCTAATAAAGTCAGTGATGCTAACAGTAATGTAGTAAGTGTTTTGAATAACCTCAAAGTGATGGTGACAGTCATGCAGTAAGAGTTGCTACGAACCTCAAAATAATGCGACAGTTATGTTGGAAGAATTGCTAAAGATCTCAAAATGATGCAACAGTGATTAGGAAAGAATTGCTCATGAACTCAAATTGATGCTAACAGTAATGGAGTGAAAGTTGCTCATAACCTCAAAGTGATGCTGACAGTAATGTAGTAAGAGTTGCTACGAACCTCAATATAATGCGACAGTAATGTAGTAAAATTTGCTACGAACCTCAAAATATTGCGACAGTGATGTCGGAAGAATTGCTAATGAACTTTAAATGATGCTAACAGTAATGTAGTGATAGTTGCTATTCAACTCAGTGATGCTTACAGTAATGTGGTAAGTGTTTCGAATAACCTCAAAGTGATGGTGACAGTCATGTAATAAGAGTTGCTACGAACCTCAAAATAATGCGACAGTGATGTCGGAAGAATTGCTCATACACTCAAAATGATGCCAACAGTAATGGAGTGAACGTTTCGAACAACCTCAAAGTGATGCTGACAGTCATTTAGTAAGAGTTGCTAATGAACTCAATTCAATGCTACAGTGATGTCGTGAGAATTGCTCATAAACTCAAAATGATGCTAACAGTAATGGAGTGAAAGTTGCTAATAAACTCAAAGTGATGCTGACAGTAATGTAGTAAGAGTTGCTGAAAACCTTAAAATAATGCAACAGTAAAGTAGGAAGAGTTGCTAATGATCTCAAAAAGATGTGAAAGTGATGTAGTAAGAATTGCTAATGAACTCAAAATGATGCTAACAATAATGGAGTGAAAGTTTCGAATAACCTCAAAGTGATGCTGACAGTCATTTAGTAAGAGTTGCTAATGAACTCAATTTAATGCTACAGTGATGTCATGAGAATTGCTAATAAACTCAAAATGATGCTAACAGTGATGGAGTGAACGTTTCGAATAACCTCAAAGTGATGCTGACAGTCATGTACTAAGAGTTGCTACGAACCTCAAAATAATGCGACAGTAGTGGAATAAAAGTTGCTACGAACCTCAAAATATTGCGACAGTGATGTCGGAAGAATTGCTAATGAACTTAAAATGATGCGACAGTAATGTAGTGATAGTTGCTAATCAACTTAGTGATGCTTGCAGTAATGTAGTAAGTGTTTCGAATAGCCTCAAAGTGATGTTGACAGTCATGTAGCAAGAGTTGCTACGAACCTCAAAATAATGCGACAGTGATGTCAGAAGAATTGTTAAAGATCTCAAAATGATGCGACAGTGATGTCAGAAGAATTGGTCATGATCTCAAAATGATGCTAACAGTAATGGAGTGAACGTTTCGAATAACCTCAAAGTGATGATGACAGTCATGTAATAAGAGTTGCTAAGAACCTCAAAAAATGCGACAGTAATATAGTAAAAGTTGCTACGAACCTCAAAATATTGCGACAGTGATGTCGGAAGAATCGCTAATGAACTCAAGATGATGCTAACAGCAATGTAGTCATAGTTGCTAATCAACTCAAAGTGATGCTGACAGTAATGTAGTAAGAGTTGCTACGAACCTTAAAATAATGTAACAATAATGTAGTAAGAGTTGCTTCGAACCTCAAAATGATGTGACAGTGATGTCAGAAGAATTGCTAATGAACTCAAAATGATGCTAACTGTAATGTAGTGATAGTTGCTAATAAAGTCAGTGATGCTAACAGTAATGTAGTAAGTGTTTTGAATAACCTCAAAGTGATGGTGACAGTCATGCAGTAAGAGTTGCTACGAACCTCAAAATAATGCGACAGTTATGTTGGAAGAATTGCTAAAGATCTCAAAATGATGCAACAGTGATTAGGAAAGAATTGCTCATGAACTCAAATTGATGCTAACAGTAATGGAGTGAAAGTTGCTAATAACCTCAAAGTGATGCTGACAGTAATGTAGTAAGAGTTGCTACGAACCTCAATATAATGCGACAGTAATGTAGTAAAATTTGCTACGAACCTCAAAATATTGCGACAGTGATGTCGGAAGAATTGCTAATGAACTTTAAATGATGCTAACAGTAATGTAGTGATAGTTGCTATTCAACTCAGTGATGCTTACAGTAATGTGGTAAGTGTTTCGAATAACCTCAAAGTGATGGTGACAGTCATGTAATAAGAGTTGCTACGAACCTCAAAATAATGCGACAGTGATGTCGGAAGAATTGCTCATACACTCAAAATGATGCCAACAGTAATGGAGTGAACGTTTCGAACAACCTCAAAGTGATGCTGACAGTCATTTAGTAAGAGTTGCTAATGAACTCAATTCAATGCTACAGTGATGTCGTGAGAATTGCTCATAAACTCAAAATGATGCTAACAGTAATGGAGTGAAAGTTGCTAATAAACTCAAAGTGATGCTGACAGTAATGTAGTAAGAGTTGCTGAAAACCTTAAAATAATGCAACAGTAAAGTAGGAAGAGTTGCTAATGATCTCAAAAAGATGTGAAAGTGATGTAGTAAGAATTGCTAATGAACTCAAAATGATGCTAACAATAATGGAGTGAAAGTTTCGAATAACCTCAAAGTGATGCTGACAGTCATTTAGTAAGAGTTGCTAATGAACTCAATTTAATGCTACAGTGATGTCATGAGAATTGCTAATAAACTCAAAATGATGCTAACAGTGATGGAGTGAACGTTTCGAATAACCTCAAAGTGATGCTGACAGTCATGTACTAAGAGTTGCTACGAACCTCAAAATAATGCGACAGTAGTGGAATAAAAGTTGCTACGAACCTCAAAATATTGCGACAGTGATGTCGGAAGAATTGCTAATGAACTTAAAATGATGCGACAGTAATGTAGTGATAGTTGCTAATCAACTTAGTGATGCTTGCAGTAATGTAGTAAGTGTTTCGAATAGCCTCAAAGTGATGTTGACAGTCATGTAGCAAGAGTTGCTACGAACCTCAAAATAATGCGACAGTGATGTCAGAAGAATTGTTAAAGATCTCAAAATGATGCGACAGTGATGTCAGAAGAATTGGTCATGATCTCAAAATGATGCTAACAGTAATGGAGTGAACGTTTCGAATAACCTCAAAGTGATGATGACAGTCATGTAATAAGAGTTGCTAAGAACCTCAAAAAATGCGACAGTAATATAGTAAAAGTTGCTACGAACCTCAAAATATTGCGACAGTGATGTCGGAAGAATCGCTAATGAACTCAAGATGATGCTAACAGCAATGTAGTCATAGTTGCTAATCAACTCAAAGTGATGCTGACAGTAATGTAGTAAGAGTTGCTACGAACCTTAAAATAATGTAACAATAATGTAGTAAGAGTTGCTTCGAACCTCAAAATGATGTGACAGTGATGTCAGAAGAATTGCTAATGAACTCAAAATGATGCTAACTGTAATGTAGTGATAGTTGCTAATAAAGTCAGTGATGCTAACAGTAATGTAGTAAGTGTTTTGAATAACCTCAAAGTGATGGTGACAGTCATGCAGTAAGAGTTGCTACGAACCTCAAAATAATGCGACAGTTATGTTGGAAGAATTGCTAAAGATCTCAAAATGATGCAACAGTGATTAGGAAAGAATTGCTCATGAACTCAAATTGATGCTAACAGTAATGGAGTGAAAGTTGCTAATAACCTCAAAGTGATGCTGACAGTAATGTAGTAAGAGTTGCTACGAACCTCAATATAATGCGACAGTAATGTAGTAAAATTTGCTACGAACCTCAAAATATTGCGACAGTGATGTCGGAAGAATTGCTAATGAACTTTAAATGATGCTAACAGTAATGTAGTGATAGTTGCTATTCAACTCAGTGATGCTTACAGTAATGTGGTAAGTGTTTCGAATAACCTCAAAGTGATGGTGACAGTCATGTAATAAGAGTTGCTACGAACCTCAAAATAATGCGACAGTGATGTCGGAAGAATTGCTCATACACTCAAAATGATGCCAACAGTAATGGAGTGAACGTTTCGAACAACCTCAAAGTGATGCTGACAGTCATTTAGTAAGAGTTGCTAATGAACTCAATTCAATGCTACAGTGATGTCGTGAGAATTGCTCATAAACTCAAAATGATGCTAACAGTAATGGAGTGAAAGTTGCTAATAAACTCAAAGTGATGCTGACAGTAATGTAGTAAGAGTTGCTGAAAACCTTAAAATAATGCAACAGTAAAGTAGGAAGAGTTGCTACGAACCTCAAAATAATGCGACAGTAATGGAATAAAAGTTGCTACGAACCTCAAAATATTGCGACAGTGATGTCGGAAGAATTGCTAATGAACTTAAAATGATGCGACAGTAATGTAGTGATAGTTGCTAATCAACTTAGTGATGCTTGCAGTAATGTAGTAAGTGTTTCGAAGAACCTCAAAGTGATGCTGACAGTCATGTAGTAAGAGTTGCTACTAACCTCAATTTAATGCTACAGTGATGTCTTAAGAATTGCTAATTAACTCAAAATGATGCTAACAGTAATGTAGTAAGAGTTGCTATGAACCTTTAAATAATGCACTGGTAATGTAGTAAGTGATGTAATGAGAGTTGCTACGAACCGCCAAATGATGCTACAGTGATGTAATGAGGGTTGCTATTTACCTAAGAAATGATGCTACAGTGATGTGGTGAGAGTTGCTACTAACCTAAGAAATGATGCGACAGTGATGTCGTGAGAGTTGCTACTAACCTAAGAAATGATGCGACAGTGATGTAGTGAGAGTTGCGACTAATCTCAAAATGATGGTACAGTGATGTAGTGAGAGTTGCTACGATGCTCAAAATGATGCTTACAGTAATGTTGTGAGAGTTGCTTCAAACCTCAAAATAATGCTACAGTCATGTCGTGAGAGTTGCGACTATCCTCAAAATGATGTTAAGTGATGTAATGAGAGTTGCGACAAACCTAAGAAGTGATGCTACAGTGATGTGGTGAGAGTTGATACTAATTTCAAAATAATGCTAAAGTGGTGTAGTGAGAGTTGCTACTTACTTAAGAAATGATGCTACAGTGATGTGGTGAGAGTTGCTACGAACCTCAAAATGATGGTACAGTGATGTAATGACAGTTGCTAGGAATCTCAAAACGATGCTCCAGTAATGTCGTGAGAGTTGTGACTATCCTCAAAATGATGCGACAGTGATGTAATGAGAGTTGCTACAAATGTCCAAATGATGCTTTAGTGATGTAATGAGAGTGGCTACAAACCTAAGAAATGATGCTACAGTGATGTAATGAGAGTTGCTACAAATGATCAAATGATGCTAGAGTGATGTAATGAGAGTTGCTACAAACCTAAGAAATTATGCTACAGACATGTGCTGAGAGTTGATAGTAATTTCAAAATCATGCTAAAGTGATGTAATGAGAGTTGCTACAAACCTAAGAAATTATGCTACAGACATGTGCTGAGAGTTGATAGTAATTTCAAAATCACGCTGAAGTGATGTAATGAGAGTTGCTACTAATCTCAAAATGATGCTACAGTGATGTGGTGAGAGTTGCTACTAATCTCAAAATGATGCTACAGTGATGTAATGAGAGTTGCTAGGAATCTCAAAATGATGCTACAGTAATGTCGTGAAAGTTGCGACTATCCTCAAAATGATGCGACAATGATGTAGTGAGAGTTGCTACGATCCTCAAAATGATTCTACAGTGATGTGATGACAGTTGCTACTAACCTAAGAAATTATGCTGACAGTGTTGTGGTGAGAGTTGATAGTAATTTCAAAATCATGCTAAAGCGATGTCATAAGAGTTGCTTCTAACCAAACAAATGATGCTACAGTGATGTGGTGAAAGTTGCTACTAACCTAAGAAATGATGCTACAGTTATATAACAAGAGTTGCTACAAATGTCAAAATGATGCAACAGTGATGTAGTGAGAGTTGATAGTAATTTCAAAATCACGCTAAAGTGATGTAATGAGAGTTGCTACTTACCGAAGAAATGATGCTACAGTGATGTAGTGAGAGTTGCTACGAATCTCAAAATGATGCTACAGTAATGTCGTGAGAGTTGCTACTATCCTAAAAATGATGCGACAGTGATGTAGTGAGAGTTGCTACTAACCTAAGAAATGATGCAACAGTGATGTGGTGAGAGTTGCTAGGAATCTCAAAATGATGCAGGGTGACTTTGTGGAAAGTCTTGCACTCCCAACACATTCATTCTCATGAATGCAGTGACAGGTCAGAGCCAAGGGAGCCTCCATGTCCACAGATGTCCACATGGCAGCTGGACTTCCTTTTTCACTCCTTCCCGTTCCTCCTGGTACTTTTTGGCCACCGTTTGTTTGATGTTCTGAAAATGACACCCAGAGTAAATCAATACATTGAAATTAGAGATGAAATAAACTGGAGATATCAAGGACTGCTTTAGATCATTTCCACACAAACCTTTCTGGTTGGCAAACAAATGAGGCTCAAGGACCTGAACCAGTTCCCTGAACCCTTCCCTCTCAACAGTGCTGAGGGGCTGGCAGTCCTTCAGGATGAAATTCAGCAGAGCCTCATCCAGCATCTGCTTCCTGGAAGCTGGATGGTTAAAGATGAAGGAGAGCAGAAATGAAGAGGAATTAATGATCAATGAAGCAACTGTGAGTCAGTTGGAGAGTGGCTGTATACCTGAGTTCATCCTGGTGGATCTGGGACTTCATTCTCATGCCTGGCCCCATCATGCCTCAGCACTGAAGAGGTGCTTTTGTTGAGATGAGACGCTTCTGTCCAACAAATGCGACATTCAACCTGCAGTAAAGAACATGAGTACTCAGCTTAAAGTTCCTTTCTTCATGGTGACTGGTGTTTCTTAGTCTTAGACCACCAGGTTTCCAATGAGGTGTATCGGATACGTTGTTGTGTGCCGCTGAAATCCGTCCAATTCCGGCGTTGTTTCCTCATGAAATATGTTTGCCTTAAAGCTCATTAAAGTGTTGAACCACAATATCGTTCACCATAACTGAGTCAACTTCAAGATAACCTACTTCTACATTCCAGTCCCGGCTGCTCCTGTTCTGCTGCAGTCCAGAAAACAACAACCCGATACAATTGGCGCTCCTTCCCACAGCTCCGGCCCGGATCCGCATGGTTCCGCTGACTGACTGTGAGACCGCTCCCTCCAGGGTGGCACAGCCCGATGGGGGTCCTTATCTGGCACGGGGGCGTAAAACAGGTGCGACTGGAAAGCCTGGTTTATTCTGCGTCGAGGGAACGCGTTGCTCTGCAATACACCGCCAAGCCGCTAGGGGGTGTGGCTTTGTCTTTGTATTGTTTACGGGGCTCTTGTCGGATTCCTTGGTTTTCTTCCGGTCACAGACAACAATTGTTGGCCATTTGTCAGTCTTTGTAGTGCCGCGAAGAGGCGTTGTAGAGATGGTCGTACTTGAGCACCTCCTCGATAATCCTTTCTTCAGCTTGGTCCATTTTTTCTTGGAGCCTTCACCACAGAAACTTTGAAAATGGCGGTGTTGCTGTGCCGCGACTGAAACGGAAATAACGTTCTGAGCGGACCAATCACAGTACTCGACGATGACGTCACCACGCGTCGACGCTATGCGTAAGAAGGATTTTTTGGAGGCGCGTTTCAGGCTACGGCGGAGGTACTATTAAGTTAGCATGTCAGGGATGAGACACGCTTATCGTCCAACAGGAAGTTAGCATGTCAGGGATGAGACACGCTTATCGTCCAACAGGAAGTTAACATGTCAGGGATGAGACATGCTTATCGTCCAACAGGAAGTTAGCATGTCAGGGATGAGACACGCTTATCGTCCAACAGGAAGTTAGCATTTCAGGGATGAGACACGCTTATCGTCCAACAGGAAGTTAGCATGTCAGGGATGAGACACCCTGATAGTCCAACAGGAAGTTAGCATCTCCATGGTTCCTTTGACCAGAAGCCAGTGGGATCGTTCCATTCTGACATCTTGATTGACATTTGTCCTTCTCTGAGCTAAATAGCTGGCAATCATTTGAAAAAAACCTTGATTTACTTTTTGTATTTTGATCTTCAGCTCATTTGCATACTTTTGTTAAAATTCTCCCCTTTTTGTCTTTTTTTTCTGCTGTTTTGAGCACAAAGTCCACCTGGTGCCTAAAGACCAGTTCAGCATGGACTACGTTGAACCTTCAGTCCGCTGCATCAGCACCCATGGATGGTTCCCCCCTGACAGGAGGATTCTGGTGAGGAACATTAGTGGGACAGCACTCTTGTTAGAACGGTTCTGATCCACCTTCCCTCCCCCTGTAGCTCCTCCTGTGTCCCCTCAGCGCTCTTGTTAGAACGGTTCTGATCCACCTTCCCTCCCCCTGTAGCTCCTCCTGTGTCCCCTCAGGCTCTTGTTAGAACGGTTCTGATCCACCTTCCCTCCCCCTGTAGCTCCTCCTGTGTCCCCTCAGCGCTCTTGTTAGAATGGTTCTGATCCACCTTCCCTCCCCCTGTAGCTCCTCCTGTGTCCCCTCAGCGCTCTTGTTAGAACGGTTCTGATCCACCTTCCCTCCCCCTGTAGCTCCTCCTGTGTCCCCTCAGTGCTCTTGTTAGAAGGGTTCTGATCCACCTTCCCTCCCCCTGTAGCTCCTCCTGTGTCCCCTCAGCGCTCTTGTTAGAAGGGTTCTGATCCACCTCCCCTCCCCCTGTAGCTCCTCCTGTGTCCCCTCAGCGCTCTTGTTAGAAGGGTTCTGATCCACCTTCCTCCCTCTGTAGCTCCTCCTGTGTCCTCTCAGCGCTCTCGTTAGAACGGTTCTGATCCACCTCCCCTCCCCCTGTAGCTCCTCCTGTGTCCCCTCAGCGCTCTTGTTAGAACGGTTCTGATCCACCTTCCCTCCCCCTGTAGCTCCTCCTGTGTCCCCTCAGCGCTCTCGTTAGAACGGTTCTGATCCACCTTCCCTCCCCCTGTAGCTCCTCCTGTGTCCCCTCAGCGCTCTTGTTAGAAGGGTTCTGATCCACCTTCCCTCCCCCTGTAGCTCCTCCTGTGTCCCCTCAGCGCTCTTGTTAGAAGGGTTCTGATCCACCTTCCCTCCCCCTGTAGCTCCTCCTGTGTCCCCTCAGCGCTCTTGTTAGAAGGGTTCTGATCCACCTTCCCTCCCCCTGTAGCTCCTCCTGTGTCCCCTCACGTTTCCAAACTCCCTCCCACTGGCTGGTGCTGAAGGAGGGCCAGAGCTCCTCCTACAGGAGCCCATCCTGGCCTCCCCCGCTGCAGCTCCTCCACTGACCTCCCACCAGAGAGATGAGCCCCCTGGTTCAGAGGTGACAGACCACCTCTGGGAGCAGACAACAGAGACCACATCAGGCTGGACTCCTTGCAGGTAAGGAGGCTGACGGCTGCTGAGTGAGTGAGTTTACGACGCTCCCACCACTGCTGCTGGATTGATTTAACACATCTGGAATATTTAGATTTATTCTGGGTCAACATCTGCATCTGTTGAAGTCCTCAGTCTCCATGCAGGTGGTGTTGTTCCAGATAAAAGGTCTCAATAACAGCATCACTCCAGGTGAAACCATTCCAAAGAAGGCTAAGTGGAGCTGGCATATCAGCCCCCAATGGAAGCCTGCTGCTGCTGCCAAGCTCTCCATGTCATCATGGAAAAGTTGATTGTTCAACTCAATGTTTTTCCCATTGGGAGGAGATTTGTTGTTCCACCATGAAGTCTTTTCTGGTGATGAGTTTGTGTGTTGTAGTAGCATGAAGATATCTTGTTATCATGATCAACTCATCTGGCCTGGTGGAAGAACGCTGCTGTGTTTGGATTCAGACGAGTCAAATCTGAACCAGGGACTTGTAGTTTTATCCTCGGTCTCCGGACTCATAAAATGGAGACCGGCCCAGTTTGACACTTTTGAACTCCTCCATGATGTTCAAATCTCATGACTGAGATTCGTGATTGGAAACATCGGCGGTTCAGGAAAGAAAACATGTACCATTGAACATCGCTCTCATCCTTCTACTCAGAACGCTGCGGTGGACTCCACCGTGTCCAGGCTTTGGGCAGATACGTCTTCATCCTCCACCACCACCAGCCGCTCCACCCCACCCACCCTGTGCAGGTCTACATTACCAGGGTCGGATCTGGCAGGGTGGAGGATCTTTGATTCATCTTAGCTTTCCTGCTCCGGCTGTTTGAGAAACATTCAAATGGAGATGGTTGTTTGTGTCTTTCAGGCCACGCCAACGCCTCCTTCTGTCCCCACGCTTACGGCTGCCGAAACGTGCCGGTGTCTGAAAACCAGATCATTCTGGATGTGCCGGACCACCAGGTCCTCCTCACCTGCAGGTTCCTGCAGGCAGAGCCCTGTGGTGGTAGGTTTCCTGCTCCTCTGCTGGACTGATACCCTCTCCCTTTCCCCACACGTATCTGCTGTTTCGACTCTGTGCCTCCTTCTCCTCTGTCAGGCCTGGACTTCTTCCTTCTGTCTCTCCAGGATTACGTCCTGGTGGTGCCTGAGAGCAGCTCCAGCTCCAGCTCCCTGAACCAAGAACCACTGGAGAAATCTGACCACTTCATCAGCAACTGTGGCCTCAACAGCTTTCATGTCAAGTCGGTGTCTCTCAGCCTGAGTTGGTCCCTGTTCTGTATCCCTGAATGTTCTAGAGGAACTAAACTGGGCCTGACTGGGACGCTTCTGTCTGCTCAGATTTGGGTTGTGAATGCATTCAGATGTCATTTACAAGCATTGGAACTAAAGACCTGAGCCTCAAGAATATTTAGTTCTTGATTTACTTTCTCTTGCAGGGTTTCATTTTGTGCTAATTTTCTTTTGAAGATCTTTGTTTTTTTGTTGTCCTTCCATTTAGCGAGTTTGGCTAAGAACCTTTTCCCCACTAAACTAATTTTCCTAAAATGTCTCGCTAACGTTTCCTTTTTCTCTGTCGTCCCTCCTGTCCTTGGTCTCCATTCTGTCTCAGCTCAGCTGTGTCTCTTGGGCTCTCTTCAACAACGGCGCCCTGCCTTGTGCCTGCCATGAGGTTGGAGCTGAGAGTGACACCTGCGAGCCATTTGGTGGTCGGTGCCGCTGCAGGCCCCACGTGATTGGCCGAGACTGCTCCATGTGGGCCGTGGGTTGCTGGGGATTCCCCACTGCAGACGTGAGTGTCAGATTGGATGAATGATGAGTAATAAGGGCTTTTAATGATGAGTGAGAGGACGGACCAAAGCAACCTGTCCAACCATCAGAGGACAGTTTGTTGTTCTAGTTTCAACTCTTACTACATTACTGTAAGCATCACTTTGAGTTCATTAGCAACTATCACTACATTACTATTAGCATCATTTTGGGATCATTAGCAATTCTTACGAAATAACTATCGCATTATTTTTAGGTTCGTAGCAACACTTACTACATGACTGTCAGCATCACTTTGAGGTTATTCGAAACTTTCACTCCATTACTGTTAGCATCATTTTGAGTTCATTAGCAAGTCTGACATCACTGTCACATCATTTTGAGATCAATAGCAATTCTTCCAACATCACTGTTGCATTATTTTGAGGTTAGTAGCAACTCTTACTACATGACTGTCAGCATCACTTTGAGGTTGTTCGAAACACTTACTACATTACTGTTAGCATCATTTTGAGTTCATTAGCAATTCTTACTACATCACTGTCGCATCATTTTGAGATCATTAGCAATTCTTCTGACATCACTGTCAAATTATTTTGAGGTTCGTAGCAACTCCTACTACATTATTGTTGCATTATTTAAAGGTTCGTAGCAACTCTTACTACATTACTGTCAGCATCACTTTGAGTTTATTAGCAACTTTCACTACATTACTGTTAGCATCATTTTGAGTTTATTAGCATTTCTTATGACATCACTGTAGCATGAAATTGACTTCATTAGCAACTCTTACTAAATGACTGTCAGCATCACTTTGAGGTTGTTCGAAACTCTTACCACATTACTGTAAGCATCACTGAGTTCATTAGCAACTATCACTACATTATTGTTCGCATCATCTTGAGATCATTACCAATTCTTCTGACATCACTGTCGCATTATTTTGAGGTTCGAAGCAACTCTTACTGCTTTACTGTTGCATTTTTTAAGGTTCGTAGGAACCCTTACTACATGACTGTCAGAATCACTTTGAGGTTGTTCGAAACACTTACTATATTACGATCAGCATCACTTTGAGTTAATTAGCAACTATCACTACATTACTGTTAGCATCATTTTGAGGTTAGAAGCAACTCTTACTACATGACTGTAAGCATCACTGAGTTGATTAGCAACTATCACTACATTACTATTAGCATCATTTTGAGTTCATTAGCAATTCTTCCGACATCACTGTCGCAATATTTTGAGGTTCGTAGCAACTTTCATTACATTAATGTCCCATTATTTTTAGGTTCGTAGCAACTCATCCTACATGACTGTCAGCATCACTTTGAGGTTATTCGAAACACTTAGTACATTACTGTAAGCATCACTGAGTTGATTAGGAACTATCACTACATTACTGTTAGCATCATCTTGAGTTCATTAGCAATTCTTCCGACATCACTGTCGCAATATTTTGAGGTTCGTAGCAACTTTCATTACATTAATGTCCCATTATTTTTAGGTTCGTAGCAACTCATCCTACATGACTGTCAGCATCACTTTGAGGTTATTCGAAACACTTAGTACATTACTGTAAGCATCACTGAGTTGATTAGGAACTATCACTAGATTACTGTTAGCATCATTTTGAGTTCATTAGCAATTCTTACTACATCACTGTCGCATCATTTTGAGATCATTAGCAATTCTTCCGACATCACTGTCGCATTATTTTGAGGTTCGTAGCAACTGTTACTACATGACTGTCAGCATCACTTTGAGGTTATTCGAAACACTTAGTACATTACTGTAAGCATCACTGAGTTGATTAGCAACTATCACTACATTACTGTTAGCATCATTTTAAGTTCATTCGCAATTCTTCCGACATCACTGTCGCAATATTTTGAGGTACGTAGCAACTTTTACTACATGACTGT
This sequence comes from Aulostomus chinensis, assembly GCF_037954235.1. Classification (NCBI taxonomy): domain Eukaryota; kingdom Metazoa; phylum Chordata; class Actinopteri; order Syngnathiformes; family Aulostomidae; genus Aulostomus; species Aulostomus chinensis. The sequence goes on along the minus strand of NC_141320.1, from coordinate 49,478,082 downwards.
CGCATTATTATGAGGTTCGTAGCAACTCTTAGGACATGACTGTCAGCATCACTTTGAGTTTTTTAGCAACTATCACTACATTACTGTTAGCATCATTTTGAGTTAATGAGCAATTCTCACGACATCACTGTAGCATTGAATTGAGTTCATTAGCAACTCTTACTAAATGACTGTCAGCATCACTTTGAGGTTGTTCGAAACTCTTACTACATTACTTTAAGCATCACTGAGTTTCTTAGCAACTATCGCTACATTACTGTTAGCATCATCTTGAGTTCATTAACAATTCTCACGACATCACTGTCGCAATATTTTGAGGTTCGGAGCAACTTTTACTACATGACTGTCGCATTATCTTGAGGTTTGTAGCAACACTTACTACATGACTGTCAGCATCACTTTGAGGTTATTCGAAACTTTCACTCCATTACTGTTAGCATCATTTTGAGTTCATTAGCGATTCTTACTACGTCACTGTCGCATCATTTTGAGATCATTAGCAATTCTTCTGACATCACTGTCACATTATTTTGAGGTTCGTAGCAACTTTTACTACATTACTGTCGCATTATTTTAAGGTTCGTAGCAACTCTTAGTACATGACTGTCAGCATCACTTTGAGGTTGTTCGAAACTCTTACTACATTACTGTAAGCATCACTGAGTTGATTAGCAACTATCACGACATTACTGTTCGCATCATTTTGAGTTCATTAGCAATTCTTCCGACATCACTGTCGCAATATTTTGAGGTTCGTAGCAACTTTTCCTACATTACTGTCGCATTATTTTGAGGTTCATAGCAACTCTTAGTACATGACTGTCAGCATCACTTTGAGGTTCTTCAAAGTTTCACTCCATTACTGTTCGCATCATTTTGAGTTCATTAGCAATTCTTCTGACATCACTGTCACATCATTTTGAGGTTCGTAGCAACTCTTACTACATTATTGTTGCATTATTTTGAGGTTCGTAGCAACTCTTACTACATTACTGTCAGCATCATTTTGAGTTTATTAGCAACTATCACTACATTACTGTCAGCATCACTTTGAGGTTGTTCGAAACTCTTACTACATTTCTTTAAGCATCACTGAGTTTATTAGCAACTATCACTACATTACTGTTAGCATCATTTTGAGTTCATTAGCAATTCTTCCGACATCACTGTCGCAATATTTTGAGGTTCGTAGCAACTCTTACTACATTATTGTTGCATTATTTTGAGGTTCGTAGCAACTCTTACTAAATGACTGTCAGCATCACTTTGAGGTTGTTCGAAACTCTTACTACATTTCTTTAAGCATCACTGAGTTTATTAGCAACTATCACTACATTACTGTTAGCATCATCTTGAGTTCATTTGCAATTCTTCCGACATCACTGTCGCAATATTTTGAGGTTCGTAGCAACTTAAATACATGACTGTCGCATTATTTTAAGGTTCGTAGCAACTCTTACTACATTATTGTTGCATTATTTTAAGGTTCGTAGCAACTCTGACTACATTACTGTCATCATCACTTTGAGTTTATTAGCAACTGTCACTACATTACTGTTAGCATCATTTTGAGGTTAGAAGCAACTCTTACTACATGACTGACAGCATCACTTTTAGGTTGTTCGAAACACTTACTACATTACTGTAAGTATCACTGAGTTTTTTAGGGCCTGAGCCAGTCCCTGGCGAAGACCCTATTATGTTTCGAAGTCACACTCGCCACTTCAAAAGTAAATTTGACCCCCTAAACATGCATGAAAACTCACCAAATTTGGTAAGCACATCGGGTGCGGCGAAAAATTCGATAATTAAAAAAAAAAGAGGCGCTCTACTCAATAGCGCCACCTACATACACAAAAAACCACGCCCCAGACTGTAGGAATGTCCTACAGACATGGGACAAACACCATTGAACTCGTCTCATCAAGACGGATAAATCATACACTCACACCCCTGACCTAACTGTAACAGGATGTCCACAATTTGGACACAAATGTCTAATTTTGGACAATTTTGCTCCCCGAACAAAATCTATCTCCTCCTAAACCGTAAATGCCAGGGCTTCCAAACTTTCACACATTACTCTCCCAACTGTGCTGATTAAAAGTTGTTCAAGGTTAATATACTACGCGCTCGGTTTGGATTTTATGAGCCGTCAAATTGGGGGAGACACTTTTCGCCTTACAATGGAAGTCTATGGGGAGAGCGTGTCCTCTCAGGGTACATACTCTCAAACAAATGCTTCTCACATCTACACCATACATTCCACAGCTTTTAAAAACACACCACTGTATTCCTGACAAAAATCCCTACAAAAATATGGTATTTTGTGTGACTTTTGACCAACGTATGCCGACTTATTCACCTTTTACACACTACATTTCTCTGAATCCTCCACTCTCTCCACTCCAGCACAGATCAGACACAGTGCAGCGGGGGAAGGGTTCTTAATGGGCCAGCTGGCAGCTCTGCTCTCAGCTCTGCTCTCAGCTCTGACAGAGATGGCAGAGAGCGAGCAGAGAAGGGAGGGGCTCTTAAAGGGCCGGGTCTCAGCTCTGCTCTCAGCTCTGCTCTCAGCTCTGACAGAGATGGCAGAGAGCGAGCAGAGAAGGGAGGGGCTCTTAAAGGGCCGGCTCTCAGCTCTGCTCTCACACTGTGCAGCGCACTGAGGCTCGTATCTCCTAAACTACAAGGCCTAGGGATTTGCCAATTACACCGTTGGATTCGGGCCGGCGATCCGGCCGCGGTTAGGCGGGGGCTCAGGCCCTAACAACGCTGCTTGCAGCTTTAATTAGCAACTATCACTTCATTAGTGTTAGCATCATTTTGAGTTCATTAGCAATTCTTCCGACATCACTGTCGCAATATTTTGAGGTTCGGAGCAACTTTTAGTACATGACTGTCAGCATCACTTTGAGGTTATTCGAAACTCTTACTACATGACTGTCAGCATCACTTTGAGCTTATTCGAAAGTTTAAATCCATTGCTGTTAGCATCTTTTTGAGTTCATTAGCAATTCTTACTACATCACTGTCGCATCATTTTGAGATCATTAGCAATTCTTCCGACATCACTGTCGCATTATTTTGAGGTTCGTAGCAACTCTTACTACATGACTGTCAGCATCACTTTGAGGTTATTCGAAACGTTCACTCCATTACTGTTAGAATCATTTTGAGTTCATTAGCAATTCTTACTAAATCACTGTCGCATCATTTTGAGATCTTTAGCAATTCTTCTGACATCACTGTCGCATTATTTTGAGGTTCGTAGCAACTCTTAGTACATGACTGTCAGCATCACTTTGAGGTTGTTCGAAACTCTTACTACATTACTGTAAGCATCACTGAGTTTCTTAGGAACTATCACTACATTACTGTTAGCATCATTTTGAGTTCATTAGCAATTCTCACGACATCACTGTACCATTAAATTGAGTTCATTAGCAACTCTTACTAAATGACTGTCAGCATCACTTTGAGGTTGTTCGAAACTCTTACTACATGACTGTAAGCATCACTGAGTTTATTAGCAACTATCTCTACATTACTGTTAACATCATCTTGAGTTCATTAGCAATTCTTCCGACATCACTGTCGCAGTATTTTGAGGTTCGTAGCAACTTTAACTACATTACTGTCGCATTATTTTGAGGTTTGTAGCAACACTTACTACATGACTGTCAGCATCACTTTGAGCGTATTCGAAAGTTTCACTCCATTACTGTTAGCATCATTTTGAGTTCATTAGCAATTCTTACTAAATCACTGTCGCATCATTTTGAGATCATTAGCAATTCTTCCGACATCACTGTCGCAATATTTTGAGGTTCGTAGCAACTCTTACTACATGACTGTCAGCATCACTTTGAGTTTATTAGCAACTATCACTACATTACTGTTCGCATCATTTTGAGTTCATGAGCAATTTTCACGACATCACTGTAGCATTAAATTGAGTTCATTAGCAACTCTTACTAAATGACTGTCAGCATCACTTTGAGGTTGTTCGAAACACTTACTACATTACTGTCAGCATCACTGACTTGATTAGCAACTATCACTACATTACTGTTAGCATCATTTTGAGTTCATTAGCAATTCTTACGACATCACTGTCGCATCATTTTGAGATCATTAGGAATTCTTCCGACATTACTTTCGCATTATTTGTAGTTCATTAGCAATTCCTACGACATCACTGTAGCATTATTTTGAGGGTAGTAGCAACTCTTACTACATGACTTTCAGCATCATTTGAAATTGTTCGAAACACTTACTACATTACTGTAAGCCTCACTGAGTTTATTAGCAACTATCACTACATTACTTTTGGCATTATTTTGTGTTCATTAGTAATTCTTACAACATCACTGTCACATCATTTTGAGATCATTAGCAATTCTTCCGACATCACTTTCGCATTATTTGGAGGTTCGTAGCAACTCTTACTACATTACTGTTGCATTGTTATGAGGTTAGTAGCAACTCTTAGTACATGACTGTCAGCATCACTTTGAGGTTGTTCTAAACTTTCACTTCATTACTGAAAGCATCACTGAGTTTATAGCAACTATCACTACATTACTGTTAGCATCATTTTGAGTTCATTAGCAATTCTTCCGACATCACTGTAGCGTTATTTTGTGGTTTGTAGCAACTGTTACTACATTACTGTTAGCATCACTGAGTTTATTAGCAACTATCACTACATTACTGTTAGCATAATTTTGAGTTCATTAGCAATTCTTATGACATCACTGTCGCATCATTTTGAGATCATTAGGAATTCTTCCGACATCACTGTCGCATTATTTTGAGGTTCGTAGCAACTCTTACTACATGACTGTCAGCATCACTTTGAGGTTATTAGAAACTTTCACTACATTTCTTTTCGCATCATTTTGAGATCATTTGGAATTTTTCCAACATCATTGTAGCATTATTTTGAGGTTATTAGTAACTCTTCCTCCATTACTGTTAGCATCATTTTGAGTTCATTAGCAATTCTTCCGACATCACTGTAGCATTATTTTGAGGTTTTTGTGGTACCTTTGTTTGTAACCGATCTGCTGACCAGCGAGACGCCACCACGCACGGCTGTCGGCTCCGTAAAGGAGGGAGAGGAAGTGGAAAGGACGGAGAAGGGTCGGACCAGGTCTATTTCTAGGTGACCACTCACTATCGTCTTCCACACTGCCCCTCATGGTGGGGAGTGTAGCGCCATCCTGCCACAGTACATTTGTTTCATTCTTTTGCTCTTGCACTTTCATTAAAATGGACTTGACTTGAGAACGTTTTGTTTCAAAATATAGAAGAATTCCCAGATTTATAGGTAGCATGAGTATGAAGTTGCCCTTGCACCCGGTGGGAAAATGTCCTCTGCATTTGACTCTCACTATGTAGGAGCAGTGGTAGCAGTGTCAGCCTGGGGGCTTGGTCAAGATCAATGACAGGAGTAGCAGACAGGTAATATCCATAGCATGCTTGTTGTTTTAGAGGAGTAAGGGTACACTGTTGGTCTCTCACCTGATGCGCTGTCATCAGCACAAATGATCTGTTCCTAAACATCAAAATCTACCATCCCCCCTGATTGTTTTTTACAACTGGAGTACTGGTTAACACTTTAGAAAGCCTTCATTCAGAGCTGTGAAGAACCTTGAACCTGATATCCCAGACATCAAAGTGGGCCACTAACTGGCCAGATGAAGCTATGCTAGGCTGCTGTATCCTGAAGAGCTAAAGTAGCAGCTTCTGAGAGGGATGCTAACCTGGATGTGTTCATCTCCTACTTTAATATCAGCCCCCAACTTGGAGCTCTGACAGCCTCCAGCTTGTTGTTCCTGTTTCTGCTTCAGTCAGCAGGGAACTCCAACCTGCAGTCGAATCTTCAACAACAATGGAATAGAAAAGTGAGGAAGAAAAACTAGAATAAACTTACAAAGCTGAGAAATGTTCATGAAGAAGAAAGGCACACGTTATGATTGAGGCCAGAAACTAAAACTCCACACCAAATGTACTTTGACTTGTAGGATAATGAACTTGAATGTGTTGAAACAGCAGATCAATGAATCCACTACCACACAACAAGATGATGACCCCCTACCACAAGATGGCGTCACAGATCCTGACGCTCTGAGCAGGAAACACAGAGCAAAACATTACAACAAAGCTCCTGTTGTTCCCTCCAGGAAAAACTGTGGCTCTGATGAGAAGAAGGATCCCAGCCTCTTCTGAGGATCCATGGCCGCACCATTGGGTAGAAGGACGAGGGGGTCGGCACCAGGAGGAACCCTGGTGTCTCCGATGCAGGGAAGATGGAGCAGTGAAGAGACCACATTGTGGCGTCCTAAAGAGGACATTTGGTGGAGCCTGAGACAGCAAACATCACGCCCCCTTCATCAGAAGAACCACAGCACCAGAAGAAAGAATCCTGGCAGTGACGACAGGGAGGATCAGGGTGACCTCCTCACCACCACCTTTGAACCTTCAAATGAACTTTAAAAAGCTTTAGAGTGGAGAAGGATTTTAAACATTTTATTGTTTTTTCCTTTCATTCTCATTTGTGCGATTGTCTGATTTATTAGAAATAAACACTGTCTGCTGGGTTTACATTGACTGTGATTCTCTTTTTGCATGCAAGTTGAAAGTTCTGCCAATAAAAACCACAAGTATTTGAAGACCAAAGGAAGAACCCCCAAAGTCAGGACCCTGAGATCAAAGTGAGCGCTCTGATCTCAGAGGTCTGGGATATTTCCCATCCCATGGCCCTTCAAATAAGAGCCCTGTGTCTCTGTCTCAAAGTTTTCAACCGTATTTGTTTGTTAAATTAAAACCAGACGACCACTGTGGTCCTTTTTACATGGTAAGTAAAGCACAGATGCCCTGGTGGACCTGTTGGCACCCTGGACTTTGAATCCAGTGACCTGAGTCCAAGTCTCAGTTCCAGCAGGTTTCCTGCAGCCTTCAGCAGAGCTGCCATGTTTCTCTGTAGAGAACTAAGTGATGCTCTCAGCAGGTTGAGGGCACCACCAACAAGTGAGGGATGAACCTCTGACTTCCTACTTGTCAAACAGGAAACTCCTAATACCTCATTTGAGTAAAGTACCTCATATTCCTGACATCCAAGTAGTAGTGAAGTGGAGGAAGAAGGGAGGAGATCTCCAACAGGATCCTTCTTTCCTCTGTCCTCCTTGATCTCATGGATCACCACAGTCAAGGGGAGACCCAAGCTCCCGGATGGATCTGGCACTCAGGAACTGCTGAGTTTTCCAGTGGACTTTGTTCCATCCATGGTTCAGGAACAGGACTCCTCCTGGTTAACCTGGTATCTTTCCACCCAACTGTGGGTTCTTGGAGAATTTTTCATGTCATGTCAAGAAATCAGGCTGGTGGGTTTTTCAATGAGAGAAATTCTGGTAACTTAATTAAGTGGCATGTTTGTTGAAGCAGTAATTAACTGATAAATTAAGGAAGGCCTGGCCAGTCTTTGCTCCCAGGTCATACAATGGAGTTAGAAAGTCCTGAATAAATCTGGAGTTCCATGATTTCCTTGTGGTTCATGATCCTTTTGCCAATGTAGTCTGGAACAAGAGCAAGATGAACCTCCAAATATCAACAGGTTGATTGCAGGTGATGTCAAGTGGTATTTAGAGGAACGTCCTCCTTGTGTTTGGTTCCATGGTGGAAGGGTGAGCCCTCTGGACTCTGGATCCAGTGATCAGAGTTCAAGTCTCAGAAGGACCTTCCTGTCTGGAATGTGTCCCATGTAACAAACTGATCAAGAGATGTTACGTGGTTCAAATGTTCTGGTTCATTTCTTACTGCCATGAACTCAGACTGTGTGTTTAATGTTAACAATAAATGTAACGACTAAGGAGCCAGTAGCTCCTGTGGAAAAAAATTCTACTTTGTCAGTGAATGAATTCATTTGATATTGAAGTCTGCAACTTTCAGTGTCTGTCAGGATGGCTGAGCGGTCTAAGGCGCTGCGTTCAGGTCGCAGTCTCTCCTGGAGGCGTGAGTTCAAATCCCACTTCTGACAAAGGACATTTTCTCCACATTCCTATGCATCCACAATGGTAAACTCCAAACCCAGTTGAAGCTGCTCTCCACTGATGGGAGTGAGTGGTTGAACTGGCAGCAGAGGAGGCAAAGGAGCTTCCCTGTGACGTCCCAACATTGCCTGGTTTCCTCCAACATGGAGCAGCCACCAAACTCTAACTTCAATGTTGGATCAAAGTCTACTGAAGGAATGTGTTTTCTCTCAATTCACATTTTGTCCATTAACTTCATAATCAGAGTCACCATCTCATCACATGACTAAAGTCTGGGTTCTGTATTGGTGGTAAAATATCCTTCCATGCCCCTCACTAGTTTGCACACAGAAAAGCATATTTTACTGGTTTCAGATCTCTTAGCTTGTTCTCTCTCTTAAACCAGCTGAGGCAGCTTTCATTGTGTGATTGATTTTAAAATATAAATATGGAACAGAACCATTGGAATCAGATGTCAGGACATTTGAAGGAATGTCAATCTCCTGTTGAAATGTTGCAGTGTGCAGCTGAGGCTCTCTGGCAGTGGCACCAGGAGCCCCAATGGCAGAACCTGGACCCTCCTGGAGGAGAACCACAGGTGAGGGCCTTCTTGGCTCCAGATTGATGGAAATCAAGTGTCTGAGGCTGTTAGCAGCCATGAAGTTGATCTGGTTGGCACTGGTATTTGTTCTTGCTGCAGCTCAGGAGTGATTCAGGAGAAGAGTTTCAGAACAGCCCAGGTTGGGGACTGGAATTCTAAAATTTCCCCTGGAACCAAACAACCTTGGAGGGTAAAACCTCCAATCCTAGCCACTCAGATGCAGCAGCAGAAGAAGCTGACATCCACCCTGACAGTCAGAGCATCAAGTCAAGAAAACATCACCATCTTGTAGTTCCAAACCTCCACCTGTCAGATTCAGCTACTTCTGATTGTGGGACTTTAAACTTGAACACAATGGAATTTGGACAAGGAGTTTTCCTTCCAGTCCAAACATCATCGTCCAGCCTCCAACCAGAGGTCCCTCAGTTATCATGGAGCCACAGGTGGAGTCTGGATTCTTTTCTGGAATGAGACGGCAATGAGAGTCCTGCCAAGTGACATCACTGACATGACTGGATGACTTCAGTCACGTGACTGGATGACTTCTGTCACATGACTGGATGACAGTGTAGATGCCAATGTAGAGGTTGGGGAAATCGTCTCTGAGAATCCAGCTTGAACCCACAGCCTCCTTGTTTTCCAAAAACCCAAACAGCGACCATCTGACATGTTTTAGTGTCAGCACAGGTCATAGCGCTGAGACTGAACTCTCATTCTCCTCCAACTATTATTTCCACCTCACACTCCTGCAGATATTCAAGTGAACAGGGAACACAAATTTATGCTCAACTTCTCCTGTGTATTCATCCACAGTCACTAAACAACAACCAAACCAAACAAAAGGGGGTTTGCTAGCATGGCAATCAGCTGTAGTTCACCATCTTATCCAGGTCACATGACTCAGGAGTAGCGTGGCCGTCTGGCAACCAAAGGGTGGCTGGTTTGATCCTCACTTTCTCCAGTGACCATGTCAAAGTGTCCTTGAGTGAGATACTGAACCCCCAAATACTTCTGATGAGTAGGTTGGCTCCTTGCATGGCAGCCTTCAGCATCAGTGTGTGAGTGTGTGAATGAGAGGACATTGTTCAGCTCCTTGAGTGCTGCTGAGGTAGAAAGGCTCTGTACAAACTGAGTCCTTTTACCATTTCTTTCCTGCCTCTAGCGGCGCTGTTGTCACTTCCTGTGACCGTGGGAGGGAAGGGGTCCCCCTTCAGAATAAGTTTGATATCAGTGTTACTTCCTCTTCAACACGCCTTTAGCAGACCAACTCACAGAACAGCTCAGTGAGGTAGTGTGGCCGAGCGGTCTAAGGCGCTGGGTTTAAGCTCCAGTCTCTGAGGAGGCGTGGGTTCAAATCCCACCACTGCCATCATGTCCCAGGTCACTGGAGAGGTGTGGCAGGTCTCTCACAGCCTCTTCTCTCTCTTCCACTGAGGTCTTCAAACCTGTGACCAAAAGAAGAACCCTCCTCTGAGTCCACAGACCTGAGCATTGCTGCTCTGACTACCAGGTTACCTCCTGGTGATCATGGTGAGGTAGTCAGTTGTTCCTTTGTTTTTTGACAGAGGCTTCATTGTGAATTAAATAATTTTAATTCTTTACTTGAAGTTTCACGCTGTTTCGATTGAAAAAGGCCAGTTCCTGGAGAAGATCTTCTAGGGGTCCAGGTTAAAGCGGTGCCCCAGCTGGCACCAGGCGCTGACCCAGGTCCTGCATGGGAGATACTGTCAGTTCTGTTCTGCCCTGCTCACAACCACAGGCTGGTGTTGAGGCCTGCAGCAACCAGGGCCCCAGTCACCAAGAGTATAAAGGCTGGTCATTGTGGCAGTGGGAGGAGTCAAAATGAAGACAGACCAATGTGAGCAGGACGTTCCTGGAGAAGTCAGAAGAACTTGACCATGTTTCCTACAGTACCCAGGAGGCCTGGTAGTTGTTGAAGGAAGCTCCAAAAGCAAAGAGCAGACAGCAGGACATCAAAAGAAAAGATCCAGACACTAAAACTACAAGTAGAAACAAGAAGAAATACTAAAAGCTTTGGAAAGATACTACAAGGTTGGATATACATTATTATATACACTACTATTCTCATTGACTCCTAAAGAGGGACAGGAAACATTAGAATGTGGATCAGATCAGCTGATTTCAGTGTTGAGTCCATCCCTCCATCCACTTTCTGTTCTTATCCTTTAAGGGTCATGGGGGGGGGGGGGGGGGGGCGATCCCAGGTGACATTGCGCAAAAGGCAGGGTTCACCCTGGACAGGTCAGAATTCCTGATGATGTCATCAGGGCTTTGACAGTAGCTAGAATTCTGTCTTTGATCTCAGGAGGACATGAAAGAAACACAATAGAGGAAAGTAGAGGAGAACATTCAGCTTCATTAGAAACACTTGAACTGTTGAACAGTAGAATTTGTTTGAAACAGTTTACAACACTGAGTGACAGGATTGAAGAGGGAAGAGTTTTCTACTTTAAATTTAATTCTAACTTTAAACTGTGGATGAACATTTTTAGTCGTTCATATTCTAACATACAGAGGAAGTCATGACATTCCCTTTTTAAAAAAAGAAAAAACATGTGAAGCTCCTCCCCCCAACTCCAGATGGACAGACAGACATGAGAATGACAAGGAAGCAACAAGTGTTGTGCTCCTGTAACGAAGTTAAGAGTTGTGATCCCACTTGCCATTTAAAACACATTCACAAAACACGGGAACTGGGGTTTCCTACTGCAATTAAAGGCAGCACCCCCTGTGGTTTAGGGTCGTGCACCCCGGGGGGTAGCAACAGTCGGACCTCGCTGCCTCCGGGGTAGGTGTATGACTTATGAGCTCTGTCTTTGTTTTATATTAATTACTTTATTTTAATATGAAGGAGTGGTTTAAGTTATATTTTGAATCATAAAGCTCCCGTACAGTCGAGCCTGTCCTTTTTTTTTATAAAAAGCTGACTGTGTTTTTCTTTTATTTTTGTTTACAAATGGCTAGAGTTACACGTGTTAGCTAACCTGCACTTTTTTTCATTTTACTTCTTGCAGCCGTGTATGTGTGTGTGTGAACGGGCGAACTGGACTGACTGTGTGTTAAATCTCCATGCCAGGTACGCATTGTTATTTTATGTTCATTTGTGGATTGTATGAACAGTCGGACCTCGCTGCCTCCGGGCCGTGTATGTGTGTGTGTGAACGGGCGAACTGGACTGACTGTGTGTTAAATCTCCATGCCAGACGAGAAATAAACGGCGAGTGTGCCAACGGTGAAACAGACTACCTCGTCCTTAAATACACAACGCAAGTGAAGTACAAGAACCGCTACACTCCTCTCCAGTGCTCTGGTGTTCATTTTTTCTCATTTTGAAATTCAACAGCTTCTATCATTGATTTGACAGGAAATGTTGATGACACACTGGGATTTTTGTTCTCCTGCTGTCACTGTCAAGTGCAGCTTAACATGAGCTTAGCAGGATCATTCATGTGTTCATGTTTCCAGCAGACAAGGAGGGAACCTGGGAGGACTTCAGTGACTTTGATCACTGGTTCTCACTTCATCTTCTCAGTATAAAGTTCAAAGCGAGCTGGCCAGGAGTTGAACCTAGAATCTTCTGATCCGTAGTCAGACGCGTCATCCATTGCATCACCAGCCCTGTGAAGAAGCTGCTATGTTCATGTGTGCTTGCTGTTACAGAAAAGCCCAACAACATGGTGTCATTTTCAGGGGACACAATGGTGCAGTGGTCAGCACTGTGGCCTCACAGCAAGAAGGTTCAGCTCTCCTCCTATTTGGTTGCTAGGAACCTGAATCAGGCCTCAGTGGAGCGGTGCTGCTGAGGCTGAGTGAGGCTGAGTGAGGGACTGAGCAGGAGCCAGCAGGTCCAAGCAGGTTCAGGCAAACTCCCCTCAGTCCACCAACATCAAAGCAGAGGAACTGAGTTCATCTAACAAAATGATTCATATCATCTCCTCTTGGAATGTTCTGGAACTACAAGTACACTTAAAATGGCTGACTTATGACAACAGAAGGAACTTTGAAGTAGATTTGATTTATTTAAGTCAGTGACAGTCATTTTTTCAAGAATTTAGTTCAGGTAACTTGATTGTTTTACTAAGATGAGCTTTAATGTTATACCATTGAAAAAAGACCTTCATGTATTTATGATGACATCACCAATAGGAGCCTTCAGTCTGTCAGGGGGTAGAGTTCAGTCACCACCAATGACATCAGAGTCAGAGTTTAGAGATCAAAGACAGACATTAAAGTCTCACATTAAAGTCTCTCTTATTAAAAAAATTAAAGTGTCATATCTTTGAAAATATACTGCAATACATGAAATATTATATTTACATGAATGGTAACCTCGTTCTTATATTCTTTAATATACTGCAATAGTAATGGACCCTCTATGACACTGTAGTGATGAATCTATCAAGGAGTACAAATGATTATAATCAGAGAATTTTGAAGTCAAGTTTGAGATCAGTTTGATCCTCTCTCTCCCTCCCCCCCTCTCTCTCCCTCCCTCCCGCCCTCTCTCCCTGTCTCCCCCCCTCTCTCCCTCTCTCTCTGTCTCCCCCCTCTCTCCGTCTACCCCCCCTCTCCCTCTCTCTCTCTCTGTCTCCCCCCCTCCCTCTATCTCCCCCCCCCCTCTCTCTCAGGAGCTTTTAAATGAATATTTTAATAAAACAGAACAGGAGACTGAAGAGTGATCACTCAAACCCACAGGCTGAATGGGACATCTCTTAAAAACATTGAACCACTGAGTAAAACCATAGAAGCGCTCCTGTCTAGTCGGTGCTAACAAGTTAGCTGCTGAGTGAGTCCAGCTGTGCTGTCTAGGAATCCTGGTCAAAAGCCTCCACACATCAAACAGCTGGTGTGTTGGTGGATCTGTGGATCCTGCTGGAAGAAGCAGGGTGGAGCTCTGAATGGTTCCTGTCTCAAAGAGCTTCTCGGTGCAGCTCCCATCAGCTCCTAAAAACAGGAAACCAGCAGATTCACTGTTGAACAGTGGCATTAAAATGTTTCCAAAGCCGTCCTGTCCACCATTTGTTGGTGCAAAGACATTTAAAAACACCAGTTGAACATTTTCCAAAGTTGCTCTCACCTTCTTTCAAACACCTGGAATGATTTCCTCCAAACCAAAAGAAACTGGTGAAAAAAACAACAACAAAAACTCCTGGAGAATCAAACTCCACCCTCTGCTCCAACTGGACTTGGGACTTCAAATGACCCCCATTAAAAGCCTGCCTGCATCCCCATTCACTGACTGTTGTGCTGTGGGTCTCCTGGACAAACATGGCAGGATCCTCTTGATCTCCAGGAGAATAAAAGAGGGAACCCAAGAAAACAAGTCAGCGTGAAAGAGGAGCAGATTTTAAAACTCCTCATCATTTCCACCTCCAGGAGTGAAGCCTCCCGGGACCCAAGAGGCTCCAGCTGGCAGAGCTCTCACTCATTTCTCCACCACCTCGCTAACCTGAGCTGGAGCATCTGAGAACCAAACAGTGACCCCCTCACTCCAGAGCCGACTCCACAAACTCTGAGCCCCCACTTTACCCACAGCCAGCAGGCCTCCTCAACACTGCATGACACACGACGACTAAATTAAACACTTCTCATCCAGAGATCTGTCACAGGTGTGTAATGTGACTCCTAAGCACCAGTAGAGCCTGCTCATCGTCCCTGGGTGGGCTCGAACCACCAGCCTCTCTGTTAACAGCCGAGCGCGCTGACCGATTGCGCCACAGAGACTCTGAGTCACCTGCTTTTCATGAAGAGTTTTCAGGCTAAATTCAGTGTGTGAGGTCCACACTGCACATTTGAGGGACCATGAAGGACAGAGGAGAGTCTGACTGTCATGGTGAAAGCCTTCAGCACTAGAGCTGAAACAGCCCCATCATCTTAACCCCCCCAGACCAAACAGGCTTCATCAGAAACAGACCCCCCTCCTAGAACATCCAGAGATCATCAGTCTGATTAATAGAACATGGCAAACAAACAAGAACATGTTATTGTTTGATCAGAAGCTGAAACAATGTTTCTATGTTTGTCTGTTCTGGTCTGAATGAAAGAGGAGGTTTTCTTGGTCATGTGACGTGGGTGAGAGTTCAACTAGAACTTCCTGCTTCAACAGGATTTTAGTTTGTTGGGATTTTGTCAAAGACACCAACCAAACCTCTGAGTGGTGCAGATGTCTGCTGCCTCCTCAGAGCAGACTGGAGCTCAGCCTCACTCACCTGTGGAGGCCCCAGCAGAGCCACCGTGTGATGGAGTTTCAGTTTAGGCTCCAAGGTCCTGGATTGAATTGGTGTTTGTGTGTTTTTAGGCCTCCTGGCACCATCAATGGTAGAGCAGAGTGGAGCAGAGGAAGCGTGCTGGACCAGAACCCAGAGGTCGATGGATCAAAACCATCCTCTGCTAAAAGAACAAAATAAAATGATCCAGTGTCTTTAGAAATGTGTGTCTGTTAAAAAGAGGTTCATAAGGATTTTGTCTTCCTCCACAATCACCAACCATTGTGAGAGTTAACAACAGTCCACTTTCTGACTGAAGCAAAAGTAGACTTCAAAAGGTTTTTCTGATTCAACATAGCAGCTAAATTTCCATTTCCATTTCCTGAACAGGACAGGTTAAAAAAAGGGAATGTCATGACTTCCTCTGTATGTTAGAATATGAACGACTAAAAATGTTCATGCCCAGTTTAAAGTTAGAATTAAATTTTAAGTAGAAAACTCTTCCTTCTTCAATCCTGTCACTCAGTGTTGTAAACTGTTTCAAACTAATTCTACTGTTCAACAGTTCAAGTGTTTCTAATGAAGCTGAATGTTCTCCTCTACTTTCCTCAATTGGGTTTCTTTCATGTCCTCCTGAGATCAAAGACAGAATTCTAGGTACAAATAAAGACACTATCAAAGCCTCCTGATGACATCATCATCAATTCTGTCTTTGATCTGTGTCTGTCCAGCCTGTCCTGAGTGGATCCAACAGTTTCCCATGGGTGACTCTGTCGTGATCTCTCTCCTGCTGTCTCCAACTCTCAGAGTGCTTCTACTGGTTTCTCCCCATCGTCCCTGTTGCTAGGCAGAGCACTGGTGAGGACTGAGGCCAGTGATGTCATCACCTCCAGCTGAGACCTGCCAGGTGGTCCTGCTTCATTCAACTCTGCTGCCTCTGCCACTGCCCTGACTGGTGAGGCTGACAGCAGGTTCTCTCTCATCTAAACTCTCTGTTTACAATGGAGGCTGAAATCCTTGTGATTGGTGGTTCAATCATCAGGTCTGTTGAACTCCCAGGTGCCATCACCTGCTGTCTTCCTGGTGCCAAAGTTGTGGACATTATTGAACGTCTCCAGGACTCATCGACCTCCACCCCTCCTGCAGGTTCTCCCTGTTCCTGTGTGGGTTCTCTCTGGTACTCCAGCTTCCTCCCACAGTCCAAAGACATCAAGAGGGTAGTGGTTACCTGGACACTCTAAATGACTGTGAGTGTGAATGGTTGTCTGTCTGTGTGTGTTGGTCCTGGGATGGACTGGTGACCCATCAAGGGTGAACCCAGGGCTGGACTGGCCATCTGGCCGATGCACATCTTTGGGCCGGCCCATAACTGTCATAATTTTTTTTTAAAAGTGTATAGTTTTTAATCGACCGTAACGGTATCGGAGACGCGAAACGCGGCCCATTGGTTGATTTTCTTGAAGGACATTGGGCTCGTCCAATGAAATCTCTCAGCTCTCTCTCTTTCTCTTAGTCAAGCCATGCTGTTGCAATGGAAGTGGAGGAGTCAGATCAGACAGTTGGAGACTATTTTAGTCGCCCTTCTTCCACACAGAGGACTGATTTTTTAAAGTTTCATCCTCAACAAGATTCCATAAACCCTGTCGTCCAGAGGCTCTTCGTTAGAACGGACGGCACGACGTGGAAATGGCTGACTTATTGTGGTCAACGTCATGCTTTGTTTTGTTTTGTTTGCCCTGCTTTTAGCAAGCCCAGTGATCCAAGTGTCTTCATTAGAGGCCTGACAGACTGGAGGCATGTGCACCAAAGAGTAGAGGAGCATGAGAGAGGCATGGCACAGAGGCAGTGTGCTGAGGCCTATTTTTGAAACTGCTCCAGAGCAAGACTGGCCACCTCCTTGAGGGAAGACAGCTGACAGGACACCGTGAGCAGGTTAAGAAGCAGGGCTGGACTGGGACCAAAAAATGGCCCTGGCATTTTTCATCCCTGGCAGCCCTCCATGGTTATTTACACGATATGTGTAAGCACACGCCATACCAGAGGATGTATGCGCACATTGTGAAGTTTCAAAAATTAAAATAAAGTGCAGTATTCTACATGGAAGACAGTAACCATGTTAAAAGAGTGATACTCTTTCACTACTCAGAGACCTTCTTCTTCCACTACACGTTCCAACACCTGACGTCTCTTCTTCCCAGTCCAGCCCTGGAAGAACGCGTCGAGTTTTGGAAATTCGGCTGCTTTTCTTCTCGGGAGTCTCTCTTTTTCGGCTCCTCCTTTCTCCTTCCTCTTACTGGGCAACATTCTTCATGGCTTCTGACTGCAAGGCAGCCGCTGAGTGGTGGCACTACAACTGGATGGGTCTGTTTCTCATTTTAACACAAAAACAAACTAACCGCTGTTTCTGCGTTTTTACCAGAAATATATATTTTGAAATGCCTGCTCACACCGGCCCATCCGGCTACATCCACCAAACTTTACACACATAATATAATATAATAATATAATATAATAACCCTGAACACAAGCCCCAAAGCAGTAGTTGTTTTGTTTTTCTTCATAAAGGAGGTGCACAGTCATGACTACGATATCTCTGGCAACAAACATGGAAGGGGCTTTGGGGTCTTGTGTTTCAGCTCTGTAACTTCTGGATGGCTGAAAATGTCAGAATCAGTCCTCTCACTGACATCAACCATTGGTGTGACTTTTGGTGGCTTCAGCTCAAATGAAACCAGGGAAGAGGGGCCAGACTTTGAGCAGCCCCTTAGGGTTAGTGGATGCCCCGGGACCGTGCTTGGGCCCCTTAGCACCTAGATGGCTGAAATTCCCAGCACATGCTACTCTGGGGCATCACACTATGTGTGTAAAGTTTGGTGGATGTAGCCCAAGTAGAAACACCAGAACCCAGATTTGATCCTCAATTCTGCTCCAAAAGGCTCTCGGAGTCCAGAAGTCCCAGACCCTGATTTTGCCCAGTTTCACAAGGGGATAGTTTTTTCTCTTTGAACCAAGGAAGTTGAAATTTGAGTGTGTTGTTCTGTTCTTGAAGGATCACATCTGTGCTGGTTTGACCCCCCTAAGTCCTTTCTGCTGTCCGTAAAGGGCGTGGCAAAGTCCAGTAAAGTCTTTAAATGAAGCATCATAACTGGTCAAAGTTGCTCCAAATGAGATGAGATTTCTGGGAGGAGTTCACACCTCTGCCAGAAACCAATATTTAAAATTTTGAAGCCCCACCTCCTTCCTGAAGCTACTTCCTGTTTGGGAGGGGGTTCTAGAATTATTCCACCAGATTAGGATTTCATAAAGTTTCAGGTCTGTATCCACTGTAGAGGCCAATGAGAACAAAAGAGCAACAGGGTCAAAGGTCAACAGGCCTCGTGTCTCAGCCAGGCCTCAAAGGGTTAAGTGAGCCTTTTGGAGCTCCTTTGAAAAAAGGCCTGACACCAATCTTGTTCAGGACCAACATGAAGAAGGATCTTTGGAACATTTTCACATCTTTAAGACCGCCTTGACTCCTTTTTATAGCAGGAGTCACTGAACAGCACAAAGCTGCTATTGCAGCCATCAGGCCTCATTTCTGATCAATTATTATTGTTGAAACAAAGCTGAATATCAATTATTGATTTTTATTGTCATCATTGTGAACACCTGATGACAGAAACACAATAAAAACATTTGAAAAGGAAGGATCAGAGTGTTGTTGTACTGCAATACTACAGTACAGCATCAGAGACACTCAGTTATTGATTGCCTGAATGATTGATTTCCCCAGAAGAGGAACAGCTTTGTTGGAGCAGTAAAAATACACACATCAGAACGACAAAGTTACATTGGAAAAGAAACTACATGACATTACCAGCACAAAATCTGAAGAACAGTTAGGATCAATTTAACTGGCCAGATAGTTAGGATTTCTTTAATGATATCCTTGATGAACCCAGACATCAGAGTGGTTTGTTCCCCTCAATCATAAATCTGTAAATACAGCGTGAAGTGATGGAACTAAAAGGCCACCTCTGAGTGCAGGAGTGAGCCTCTGTGACGGATGTGACGTCAGCAGACCGCCATTAGTTTGAATCATTGTTTATATTCTTAATGCTGATTGGTCGATCTATAATGGTGACAAATGGACTTCGTAGGTAGAATAAACATCCAGAAATTAAATGAATTTGTAGATTGTCTTATTAAAAGATAAAGTATTAAAAATATTTGTTTTTTTTTCCTCGGAGTGAGCGACAACTACCGGATTTTCTCACAGAAGAACGGGGCCGACTTCCACGGAAGCAGATGTTTGTAATTCCTGGGACACTAAAATCCATTTCATATTATTCTTTATTGAACAGCGAATATTATGGAAATAAAATTTATATTTCTCGCCAGAAATGTCCTTAAAATGCTTTTTAAAAATCAAACCTATCTTGAAATGACGCTCGTCCGTAATGGCGTCCTTAGCAACCAACACAGCAACAGTAGAAACGTGACACTGTAACGACTCTCTTCTGAGAGGTGAAAGATTCACCGTAATAACGAACAAACCAAAGATAAAACACAAGAACTGAGCAAAGATTATGAAAACAAAATGCATATTTCTCTCTAGAAATGTCATCAGAATGCTTTATTAAATCAAAACTATCTTGGAAGAAGGCACTTTCCTCCGACAATGACAGGAGCGGCCGCCATGTTTTTGTTTTGAGAGGCCCGCATGAAAGAGTCACATGACCTACCAGCGCTCCAATAGAAAAGAAGAGGGGAAAAAAACATACACATTTCACAATTTTTTGGCCTTTATCGTAGAACTGATAGGTTTGGACCTGTGGACAAACGGAGCCTTTTCACGTTTTGACATGAGACTGGGTTGTCAAAAGCAAAGAGCAGACAGCAGGACATCAAAAGAAAAGATCCAGACACTAAAACTACAAGTAGAAACAAGAAGAAATACTAAAAGCTTTGGAAAGATACTACAAGGTTGGATATACATTATTATATACACTACTATTCTCACTGACTCCTAAAGAGGGACAGGAAACATTAGAATGTGGATCAGATCAGCTGATTTCAGTGTTGAGTCCATCCCTCCATCCACTTTCTATTATTGTCCTTTCAGGGTCACGGGGGGGGGGGGCGATCCCAGGTGACGTTGTTCAAGAGGCAGGGTTCACCCTGGGCAGGTCACCAGTCCATCAGGAGAAATGAGGTGGTCGGTATCATGCAACCTAAACTTAAACATTAGTCAGGTCAAATTCAGATTAAAGCAAGAGTCTCCAGATCAAAGTCAGAATTCCTGATGATGTCATCAGGGCTTTGACAGGAGCTAGAATTCTGTCTTTGATCTCAGGAGGACATGAAAGAAACACAATTGAGGAAAGTAGAAGAGAGCATGGCTGCATGATGGTGCAGTGGTCAGCACTGTGGCCTCACAGCAAGAAGGTTCTGGTTTGAGTCCAGGCTCGGGTGGGGAATCTTTCTGTGTAGAGCCTGCATGTTCTCCCCATGAATGCGTGGGTTCTCTCTGGTACTCCGGCTCCTTCCCACTGTCCATTGGGGACGAGGCTAATTGGACACTCTAAATTGACCGTAGGTATGAATGGTTGTTTGTCTCTGTATGTTGGCCCTGTGATGGACTGGCGACCTGTCCAGGGTGAACCCCGCCTCTGGCCTGTAGATGCTGGGATAGGCTCCACCCCCCTCGACCATCAATGTGGGTCTTTTGTTAATTGCATGCCACATGAAATTATTGTTGGTCAGTTTTCTAGCAACAGTCTCACAGTGGCAAGACAAGAACACTTCTACTTTTGATGATGACAGTTTGTTCAACACTGAACTTCATCCAGTACCATGTTGTCAAACACTGGAACCTCCACAGCACCTGAACAGGGACTTGAACCCTGGACCCTCAGATTAAAAGTCTGATGCTCTACTGTCTGAGCTCCTCAGGCTCTTTCTACAGCATTGAGACAGGAACAGAAACACCTGTGAAGGTCAAACTGATGCTTTCTTGACTTGTTCAGTCCTCCATGTTAAAGTCTTCCATGCTTTTGATTGGCTCTGATTCTCTGTGGCAAAATCCAACAAGAGGCTCCAAAAATGTCCTGAATGTCACAAGAATGCACAGGACAAGATGTTAGTTTCCTTCATGTCTGCAGTTCCTCCACTGGAAAGTAAAGCCAATGCTGTTCCTCTGCTGAAACCTGGGATCGGACCAGGGACCTTTAGATCTTCAGTCTAAGGCTCTCCCAACTGAGCTGGTTCAGTTCTGAGGGAGGGCCCTGCTTCTCTCATTTATAATCTCTTCCACTCTCACTGGACCTTAGAGAGGATTGGAGCTTCTGAAGTCCTGACACATTGAACAGTTCTCCAGGACCATTTTTGATGGATGTCTGAATCACACCAGCCTTTTTTGTTTGTCTTCTTGCACCACCGTGCCGCCCCTACTAGTCGTCTACATATCAGTGTTCTCAGTATTGCACGAACATTCACATCAGTATTGTGCTAATATTTTATTTCCTGGCTCTTCAATCCTCCTATTATGAAGTTGATTGCTTCAGCGACCAGGAGACGTTATCATTGGCAGCTAGTTTGCTATTATTGCTGCTGCTGTTGTTGGTTGTGTGTCTGTCTTCCATCCCCCTGTCCCTCTGTCTTTCTCTCTGCTTGTCTTTCACCCTCATCTTGTTCCCATCTTTTTGTCATTCTCTCCCTCCTTTCTCTCTGTCTTTGGTCTTTCCTTCTCTATATTTGTCTTCTGCTGTCTGTCCTGTCCTGCTCTCTTTCAACAACCAACCAGTCAAAGCAGACGTCCGGTTAAAAAAATATGATAAAAGAACTCTTGGTTTGATTTGGCTTGAGGCATGAAGAAGATAGGATTGTTTTCCTTTCATTTTAGAAGCTTTTCCAGATTCATGAAAAGATCATCAATCAGTGCAGTATTTCAGACAGACTTCTGGTCCGTGAGGACGAGGAATCCAGCACAGATCCACAGAACTCCAACTGCCATCTTTGATGGTTCCTTTACAGTCTGTAGGGTGGAGAGATCCTCCTGAGTCTGGCTTGGAATGTTTGTCTGTGGATGTGTTGGCCCTGTGATGGACTGGTGACCTGTCCAGGGTGAACACGGCCTGTCGCCCAAAAGCTGCTGGGATAGGCTCCACCCCCTCATGACCCTGAACAGGATAAGCAGAAGACAATGGACAGAAGTGCTGACACATTGAACAGTTCTCCAGGACCATTTTTGATGAAGGTCTGGATCACACCAGCCTTTTTTGTTTGTCTTCTTCCAGTGTCCTCAACATTGTGTGAGCCAATAATTCCACATCTGAACCAGACACACCTCTGGTTGGTGGGTTGATGGATCTTTCTGTTCTAACAGTGTCTTTTATCTTGCTTTTATCTTTTCTATCTTTTCTTTGTATCTGCATTCTGTGGTGCACAGTGGCTCTGGAAGAGCGCTCTAACTATTGTCACTGTACCCCCCCCCCCCCGTACAACGAAAATAAAAGATTCTGATTCCGATTCTGACACACACACACACACACACACACACACACACACACACACACACACACGCGTGTATCAACATGATGTTCCGAGTGTTTCACTGTCTGTGGTTCGAACAACCTCAAAGTGATGCTGACAGTCATGTAGTAAGAGTTGCTACGAACCTCAAAATAATGCGACAGTGATGTCGGAAGAATTGCTAATGATCTCGAAATAATGCGACAGTGATGTAGTAAGAATTGCTAATTAACTCAAAATGATGCTAACAGTAATGGAGTGAACGTTTCGAATAACCTCAAAGTGATGCTGACAGTAATGTAGTAATAGTTGCTATGAACCTCAAAAAAATGCGACAGTGTGTCGGAAGAATTGCTATTGAACTCAAAATGATGCTAACAGTGACGTAGTGATAGTTGCTAATGAACTCAAAGTGATGCTGACAGTAATGTAGTAAGTGTTTCGAACAACCTCAAAGTGATGCTGAAAGTCATGTCGTAAGAGTTGATACGAACCTAAAAATAATGCAACAGTGATGTCAGAAGAATTGCCAATGAACTCAAAATGATGCTAACAGTGATGTTGAAAGAATTGCAAATGAACTAAAAATGATGCTAACAGTAACGTTGTGATAGCTGCTAAGAACTTAAAAATGATGCTACAGTGATGTAGGAAGATTTTAACAAAATCAAAAATGATTTTGACAGTGATGTCTTGTGAATTGCTAATGAACTCAAAATGATGCTAACAGTAATGTAGTGATAGTTGCTAATAACCTCAGTGATGCTTACAGTAATGTAATAAGTGTTTTGAACAACGTCAAAGTGATGCTGACAGTCATGTAGTAAGAGTTGCTACTTACCTCAATTTAATGCTACAGTGATGTTGTAAGAATTGCCAATAAACTCAAAATGATGCTAACAGTAATGTAGTGATAGTTGCTAATAAACTCAAAGTGATGCTGACAGTAATGTAGTAAGAGTTGCTACGAACCTTTAAATAATGCAACATTAATGTAATAAGAGTTGCTACGAACCTCAAAATATTGCGATAGTGATGTTGGAAGAATTGCTAATGAACTATAAATGATGCTAAAAGTAATGTAGTGATAGTTTCTAATCAACTCAGTGATACTTCCAGTAATGTAGTAAGTGTTTCGAACAACCTCAAAGTGATGCTGACAGTCATGTAGTAAGAGTTGCTTATGAACTCAATTTAATGCTACAGTGACGTCGTGAGAATTGCTCATGAACTCAAAATGATGCTAACAGTAATGTAGTGATAGTTGCTAATAAACTTAAAGTGATGCTGACAGTAATGTAGTAAGAGTTGCTACGAACCTTAAAATAATGCAACAATAATGTAGTAAGAGTTGCTACGAAACTCAAAATAATGCGACAGTGATGTCGGAAGAATTGCAAATGATCTCAAAATGATGCGACAGTGATGTATTAAGAATTGCTAATGAACTCAAAATGATGCTAAAAGTATTGGAGTGAAAGTTTCGAATAACCTCAAAGTGATGCTGACAGTCATGTACTAAGAGTTGCTACGAACCTCATAATAATGCGACAGTGATGTCGGAAGAATTGCAAATGAACTCAAAATGATGCTAACAGTAATGGAGTGATAGTTGCTAATAAACTCAAAATGATGCTAACAGTAATGTAGTGATAGTTTCTAATCAACTCAGTGATACTTCCAGTAATGTAGTAAGTGTTTCGAACAACCTCAAAGTGATGCTGACAGTAATGTAGTAAGAGTTGCTACTAACCTCAATTTAATGCTACACTGATGTTGTAAGAGTTGCTACTAACCTCAAAATGATGCTAACAGTAATGCAGTGATAGTTGCAAATGAACTCAAAGTGATGCTGACAGTAGTGTAGTAAGTTTTTCGAACAACCTCAAAGTGATGCTGACAGTCATGTAGTAAGAGTTGCTACGAACCTCAAAATAATGCGACAGTGATGTAGTAAAAGTTGCCACGAACCTCAAAATATTGCGACAGTGATGTCGGAAGAATTTCCCATGAACTCAAAATGCTTCTACCAATAATGTAGTGATGATTCCAAATCAACTCAGTGATGCTGACAGTAATGTAGTAAGTGTTTCGAACAACCTCAAAGTGATGCTGACAGTCATGTAGTAAGAGTTCCTACGAACCTCAAAATAATGCGACAGTGATGTCGGAAGAATTGCTAATGATCTCAAAATGATGCGACAGTGATGTAGTAAGAATTGCTAATGAACTCAAAATGATGCGACAGTAATGGAGTGAAAGTTTCGAATAACCTCAAAGTGATGCTGACAGTCATGTAGTAAGTGTTGCAACGAACCTCAAAATAATGCGACAGTAATGTAGTAAAAGTTGCTACGAACCTCAAAATATTGCGACAGTGATGTCGGAAGAATTTCTAATGAACTCAAGATGATGCTAACAGTAATGTAGTGATAGTTGCTAATCAACTCAATGATGCTTACAGTAATGTAGTAAGTGTTTCGAATAACCTCAAAGTGATGCTGACAGTCATGCAGTAAGAGTTGCTACAAACCTCAAAATAATGCAACAGTGATGTCAGAAGAATTGCTAATGAACTCAAAATGATGCTAACAGTAATGGAGTGATAGTTGCTAATCAACTCAATGATGCTTACAGTAATGTAGTAAGTGTTTCGAATAACCTCAAAGTGATGCTGACAGTCATGCAGTAAGAGTTGCTACAAACCTCAAAATAATGCAACAGTGATGTCAGACGAATTGCTAGAGATCTCAAAATGATGCGACAGTGATTTAGTAAGAATTGCTAATAAACTCAAAATGATGCTAACAGTAATGGAGTGAACATTTCGAACAACCTCAAAGTGATGCTGACAGGAATGTAGTAAGAGTTGCTACGAACCTAAAAATAATGCGACAGTGATGTCGGAAGAATTGCTACTAACCTCAAAATGATGCTAACAGTAATGTAGTGATAGTTCCTAATGAACTCAAAGTGATGCTGACAGTAATGTAGTAAGTGTTTCGAACAACCTCAAAGTGATTCTGACAGTCATGTAGTAAGAGTTGCTTCGAACCTCAAAATAATGCGACAGTGATGTCAGAAGAATTGCTAATGAACTCAAAATGATGCTAACAGTAATGGAGGGAAACTTTGAATAACCTCAAAGTGATGCTCACAGTCATTTAGTAAGAGTTGCTAATGAACTCAATTTAATGCTACAGTGATGTTGTGAGAATTGCTCAACAACGCAAAATGATGCTAACAGTAATGTACTGATAGTTGCGAATAAACTCAAAGTGATGCTGACAGTAATGTAGTAAGAGTTGCTACGAACCTTAAAATAATGCAACAGTAATGTCGTAAGAGTTGCTACGAACCTCAAAATATTGCGACAGTGATGTCGGAAGAATTGCTAATGATCTCAAAATGATGCGACAGTGATGTAGTAAGAATTGCTAATGAACTCAAAATGATGCTAACAGTAATGTAGTGATAGTTGCTAATCAACTCAGTGATGCTTACAGTAATGTAGTAAGTGTTTCGAATAACCTCAAAGTGATGCTGACAGTCATGTACAAAGAGTTGCTACGAACCTCAAAATAATGCGACAGTAATGTAGTAAAAGTTGCTACGAACCTCAAAATATTGCGACAGTGATGTCGGAAGAATTGCTAATGAACTTAAAATGATGCTAACAGTAATGTAGTGATAGTTGCTTATCAACTCAGTGAGGCTTACAGTAATGTAGTAAGTGTTTCGAAAAACCTCAAAGTGATGCTGACAGTCATGTAGTAAGAGTTGCTACGAACCTCAAAATGATGCGACAGTGATGTCAGAAGAATTGCTAAAGATCTCAAAATGATGCGACAGTGATTCAGTAAGAATTGCTAATGAACTCAAAATGATGCTAACAGTAATGGAGTGAACGTTTCGAATAACCTCAAAGTGATGCTGACAGTCATGTACTAAGAATTGCTACAAACCTCAAAATAATGCAACAGTAATGCAGTAAATGATGCTACGAACCTCAAAATATTGCGACAGTGATGTCGGAAGAATTGCTAATGAACTCAAGATGATGCTAACCGTAATGTAGTGATAGTTGCTAAGAAACTCAGTGATGCTTAAGGTAATGTAGTAAGAGTTTCGAAAAACCTCAAAGTGATGCTGACAGTCATTTAGTAAGAGTTGCTAATGAACTCAATTTAATGCTACAGTGATGTCGTGAGAATTGCTCATAAACTCAAAATGATGCGAACAGTAATGTAGTGATAGTTGCTAATAAACTCAAAGTGATGCTGACAGTCATGTAGTAAGAGTTGCTACGAACCTCAAAATAATGTGACAATGATGTCAGAAGAATTGCTAATGATCTCAAAATGATGCGACAGTGATGTAGTAAGAATTGCTAATTAACTCAAAATGATGCTAAAAGTAATGGAGTGAAAGTTTCGAATAACCTCAAAGTGATGCTGACAGTCAAGTAGTAAGAGTTGCTACGAACCTCAAAATAATGCGACAGTAATGTAGTAAAAGTTGCGACGAACCTCAAAATATTGCGACAGTGATGTCGGAAGAATTGCTAATGAACTCAAGATGATGCTAACAGTAATGTAGTGATAGTTGCTAATCAAGTCAGTGATGCTTACAGTAATGTAGTAAGTGTTTCGAATAACCTCAAAGTGATGCTGACAGTCATGTAGTAAGAGTTGCTTATGAACTCAATTTAATGCTACAGTGACGTCGTGAGATTTGCTCATGACCTCAAAATGATGCTAACAGTAATGTCGTGATAGTTGCTAATAAACTCAAAGTGATGCTGACAGTAATGTAGTAAGAGTTGCTACGAACCTTTAAATAATGCAACAGTAATGTAGTAAGAGTTGCTACGAACCTCAAAATAATGCGACAGTGATGTCGGAAGAATTGCTAATGATCTCGAAATAATGCGACAGTGATGTAGTAAGAATTGCTAATTAACTCAAAATGATGCTAACAGTAATGTAGTGATAGTTGCTAATAAACTCAAAGTGATGCTGACAGTAATGTAGTAAGAGTTGCTACGAACCTTTAAATAATGCAACAGTAATGTAGTAAGAGTTGCTACGAACCTCAAAATAATGCGACAGTGATGTCGGAAGAATTGCTAATGATCTCGAAATAATGCGACAGTGATGTAGTAAGAATTGCTAATTAACTCAAAATGATGCTAACAGTAATGGAGTGAACGTTTCGAATAACCTCAAAGTGATGCTGACAGTCATGTTGTAAGAGTTGCTACGAACCTCAAAAAAATGCGACAGTGTGTCGGAAGAATTGCTATTGAACTCAAAATGATGCTAACAGTGACGTACTGATAGTTGCTAATGAACTCAAAGTGATGCTGACAGTAATGTAGTAAGTGTTTCGAACAACCATAAAGTGATTCTGACAGTCATGTAGTAAGAGTTGCTTCGAACCTCAAAATAATGCGACAGTGATGTCAGAAGAATTGCTAAAGATCTCAAAATGATGTGACAGTGATGTAGTCAGAATTGCTAATGAACTCAAAATGATGCTAACAGTAATGGAGGGAAACTTTGAATAACCTCAAAGTGATGCTGACAGACATTTAGTAAGAGTTGCTAATGAACTCAATTTAATGCTACAGTGATTTTGTGAGAATTGCTCAACAACGCAAAATGATGCTAACAGTAATGTACTGATAGTTGCGAATAAACTCAAAGTGATGCTGACAGTAATGTAGTAAGAGTTACTACGAACTTCAAAATGATGTGACAGTGATGTAGTAAGAGTTACTACGAACTTCAAAATGATGTGACAGTGATGTAGTAAGAATTGCTTATGATCTGAAATGATCGGACAGTGATGTAGTAAGAATTGCAAATGAACTCAAAATGATGCTAACAGTAATGTAGTGAAAGTTTCGAACAACCTCAAAGTGATGCTGACAGTCATGTTGTCAGAGTTGCAACGAACCTCAAAATGATACGACAGTGATGGAGTAAGAATTGCTAATGAACTCAAAATAATGCTAACAGTAATGTAGTGAAAGTATCCAATAAACTCAAAATTTACTGACAGTCATGTAGGAAGAGTTGCTACCAACCTCAAAATAATGCAACACTAATGTAGTAAGAGTTACTACGAACTTCAAAATGATGTGACAGTGATGTAGTAAGAATTGCTTATGATCTGAAATGATCGGACAGTGATGTAGTAAGAATTGCAAATGAACTCAAAATGATGCTAACAGTAATGTAGTGAAAGTTTCGAACAACCTCAAAGGGATGCTGACAGTCATGTTGTAAGAGTTGCAACGAACCTCAAAATGATACGACAGTGATGGAGGAAGAATTGCTAATGAACTCAAAATAATGCTAACAGTAATGTAGTGAAAGTATCCAATAAACTCAAAATGTACTGACAGTCATGTAGGAAGAGTTGCTACAAACCTTAAAATAATGCAACAGTAATGTAGTAAGAGTTACTACGAAATTCAAAATAATGCGACAGTGATGTCAGAAGAATTGCTAAAGATCTCAAAATGATGTGACAGTGATGTCAGAAGAATTGGTAATGAACTCAAAATGATGCTAACAGTAATGTAGTGAAAGTTTATAATAACCACAAGTGATGCCGACAGTCATGTAGTAAGAGTCGCTACGAACCCTAAAATAATGCAACAATAATGTAGTAAGAGTTGCTACGAACCTCAAAATAATGCGACAGTGATGTCAGAAGAATTGCTAAAGATCTCAAAATGATGTGACAGTGATGTCAGAAGAATTGGTAATGATCTCAAAATGATGCTAACAGTCATGGAGTGAACGTTTCGAATAACCTCAAAGTGATGCTGAAAGTCATGTACTAAGAGTTGCTACGAAACTCAAAATAATGCAACAGTCATGTAGTAAAAGTTGCGACGAACCTCAAAATATTGCGACAGTGATGTCAGAAGAATTGCTAATGAACTTAAAATGATGCTAACAGTAATGTAGTGATAGTTGCTAATCAACTCAGTGATGCTTGAAGTAATGTAGTAAGTGTTTCGAATAACCTCAAAGTAATGCTGGCAGTCATGTAGCAAGAGTTGCTACGAACCTCAAAATAATGTGACAGTGATGTCAGAAGAATTGCTAATGATCTCAAAATGATGCGACAGTGATATAGTAAGAATTGCTAATGAACTCAAAATGATGCTAACAGTAATGGAGATAATGTTTCGAATAACCTCAAAGTGATGCTGACAGTCATTTACTAAGAGTTGCTATGAACCTCAAAATATTGCGACAGTGATGTCGGAAGAATTGCTAATGAACTCAAGATGATGCTAACAGTAATGGAGTGAACGTTTCGAATAACCTCAAAGTGATGCTGACAGTCATTTAGAAAGAGTTGCTAATGAACTCAATTCAATGCAACAGTGATGTCGTGAGAATTGCTCATTAACTCAAAATGATGCGAACAGTAATGTAGTGATAGTTGCTAATAAACTGAAAGTGATGCTGACAGTAATGCAGTAAGAGTTGCTACGAACCTTAAAATAATGCAAAAATAATGTAGTTAGAGTTGATACGAACCTCAAAATATTGCGACAGTGATGTCGGAAGAACTGCTAATGATCTCAAAATGATGTGAAATTGATGTAGTAAGAATTGCTAATGAACTCAAAATGATGCTAACAGTAATGGAGTGAAACTTTCGAAAAACCTCAAAGTGATGCTGAAAGTCATGTAGTAAGTGTTGCTACGAACCTCAAAATATTGCGACAGTGATGTCGGAAGAATTGCTATTGAACTCAAGATGATGCTAACAGTAATGTAGTGATAGTTGCTAATAAACTCAAAGTGATGCTGACAGTAATGTAGTAAGAGTTTCGAACAACATCAAAGTGATGCTGACAGTCATGTAATAAGAGTTGCTGATGAACTCAATTTAATGCTACAGTGATGTCGTGAGAATTGCTCAACAACTCAAAATGATGCTAACAGTAATGTAGTGATAGTTGCTACGAACCTCAAAATAATGCCACAGTAATGTAGTAAAAGTTGCTACGAACCTCAAAATATTGCGACAGTGATGTCGGAAGAATTGCTAATGAACTCAAGATGATGCTAACAGTAATGGAGTGAAACTGTCGAATAACCTCAAAGTGATGCTGACAGTCATGTAGTAAGTGTTGCTACGAACCTCAAAATAATACGACAGTAATGTAGTAAAAGTTGCTTCGAACCTCAAAGTAATGCGACAGTGATGTCAAAAGAATTGTTAATGATCTCAAACTGATGCGACAGTGATGTCGTAAGAATTGCTAATGAACTTAAAATGATGCTAACAGTAATGTAGTGATAGTTGCTAAGAAACTCAGTGATGCTTACAGTAATGTAGTAAGAGTTTCGAACAAACTCAAAGTGATGCTGACAGTCATTTAGTAAGAGTTGCTAATGACCTCAATTTAATGCTACAGTGATGTTGTGAGAATTGCTCAACAACTCAAAATGATGCTAACAGTAATGTAGTGATAGTTGCTAATAAACTCAAAGTGATGCTGACAGTAATGTAGTAAGTGTTGCTACGAACCTTAAAATAATGCAACAATAATGTAGTAAGAGTTGCAACGAACCTCAAAATAATGCGACAGTGATGTCAGAAGAATTGCTAATGATCTCAAAATGATGCGACAGTGATGTAGTAAGAATTGCTAATGAACTCAAAATGATGCTAACAGTAATGGAGTGAAACTTTCGAATAACCTCAAAGTGATGCTGACAGTCATGTATTAAGTGTTGCTACAAACCTCAAAATAATGCGAAAGTAATGTAGTAAAAGTTGCGACGAACCTCAAAATTTTGCTACAGTGATGTCGGAAGAATCGCTAATGACCTCAAGATGATGCTAACAGTAATGTAGTGAAAGTTGCTAAGAAACTCAGTGATGCTTACAGTAATGTAGAAAGAGTTTCGAACAACCTCAAAGTGATGCTGACAGTCATTTAGTAAGAGTTGCTAATGAACTAAATTCAATGCTACAGTGATGTCATGAGAATTTCTCATAAACTCAAAATGATGCGAACAGTAATGTAGTGATAGTTGCTAATAACCTCAAAGAGATGCTGACAGTCATGTAGTAAGAGTTGCTATGAACCTCAAAATAATGCAACAGTAATGTAGTAAAAGTTGCAACGAACCTCAAAATATTGCGACAGTGATGTCAGAAGAATTGCTAATGAACTTAAAATGATGCTAACAGTAATGTAGTGATAGTTGCTAATCAACTCAGTGATGCTTGAAGTAATGTAGTAAGTGTTTCGAATAACCTCAAAGTGATGCTGACAGTCATGTAGTAAGAGTTGCTACGAACCTCAAAATAATGTGACAGTGATGTCAGAAGAATTGCTAATGATCTCAAAATGATGCGACAGTGATATAGTAAGAATTGCTAATGAACTCAAAATGATGCTAACAGTAATGGAGTGAATGTTTCGAATAACCTCAAAGTGATGCTGACAGTCATTTACTAAGAGTTGCTATGAACCTCAAAATATTGCGACAGTGATGTCGGAAGAATTGCTAATGAACTCAAGATGATGCTAACAGTAATGGAGTGAACGTTTCGAATAACCTCAAAGTGATGCTGACAGTCATTTAGAAAGAGTTGCTAATGAACTCAATTCAATGCAACAGTGATGTCGTGAGAATTGCTCATTAACTCAAAATGATGCGAACAGTAATGTAGTGATAGTTGCTAATAAACTGAAAGTGATGCTGACAGTAATGCAGTAAGAGTTGCTACGAACCTTAAAATAATGCAAAAATAATGTAGTTAGAGTTGCTACGAACCTCAAAATATTGCGACAGTGATGTCGGAAGAACTGCTAATGATCTCAAAATGATGTGAAATTGATGTAGTAAGAATTGCTAATGAACTCAAAATGATGCTAACAGTAATGGAGTGAAACTTTCGAAAAACCTCAAAGTGATGCTGAAAGTCATGTAGTAAGTGTTGCTACGAACCTCAAAATATTGCGACAGTGATGTCGGAAGAATTGCGATTGAACTCAAGATGATGCTAACAGTAATGTAGTGATAGTTGCTAATAAACTCAAAGTGATGCTGACAGTAATGTAGTAAGAGTTTCGAACAACATCAAAGTGATGCTGACAGTCATGTAATAAGAGTTGCTGATGAACTCAATGTAATGCTACAGTGATGTCGTGAGAATTGCTCAACAACTCAAAATGATGCTAACAGTAATGTAGTGATAGTTGCTACGAACCTCAAAATAATGCGACAGTAATGTAGTAAAAGTTGCTACGAACCTCAAAATATTGCGACAGTGATGTCGGAAGAATTGCTAATGAACTCAAGATGATGCTAACAGTAATGGAGTGAAACTGTCGAATAACCTCAAAGTGATGCTGACAGTCATGTAGTAAGTGTTGCTACGAACCTCAAAATAATACGACAGTAATGTAGTAAAAGTTGCTTCGAACCTCAAAGTAATGCGACAGTGATGTCAAAAGAATTGTTAATGATCTCAAACTGATGCGACAGTGATGTCGTAAGAATTGCTAATGAACTTAAAATGATGCTAACAGTAATGTAGTGATAGTTGCTAAGAAACTCAGTGATGCTTACAGTAATGTAGTAAGAGTTTCGAACAAACTCAAAGTGATGCTGACAGTCATTTAGTAAGAGTTGCTAATGACCTCAATTTAATGCTACAGTGATGTTGTGAGAATTGCTCAACAACTCAAAATGATGCTAACAGTAATGTAGTGATAGTTGCTAATAAACTCAAAGTGATGCTGACAGTAATGTAGTAAGTGTTGCTACGAACCTTAAAATAATGCAACAATAATGTAGTAAGAGTTGCAACGAACCTCAAAATAATGCGACAGTGATGTCAGAAGAATTGCTAATGATCTCAAAATGATGCGACAGTGATGTAGTAAGAATTGCTAATGAACTCAAAATGATGCTAACAGTAATGGAGTGAAACTTTCGAATAACCTCAAAGTGATGCTGACAGTCATGTATTAAGTGTTGCTACAAACCTCAAAATAATGCGAAAGTAATGTAGTAAAAGTTGCGACGAACCTCAAAATTTTGCTACAGTGATGTCGGAAGAATCGCTAATGACCTCAAGATGATGCTAACAGTAATGTAGTGAAAGTTGCTAAGAAACTCAGTGATGCTTACAGTAATGTAGAAAGAGTTTCGAACAACCTCAAAGTGATGCTGACAGTCATTTAGTAAGAGTTGCTAATGAACTAAATTCAATGCTACAGTGATGTCATGAGAATTTCTCATAAACTCAAAATGATGCGAACAGTAATGTAGTGATAGTTGCTAATAACCTCAAAGAGATGCTGACAGTCATGTAGTAAGAGTTGCTATGAACCTCAAAATAATGCAACAGTAATGTAGTAAAAGTTGCAACGAACCTCAAAATATTGCGACAGTGATGTCAGAAGAATTGCTAATGAACTTAAAATGATGCTAACAGTAATGTAGTGATAGTTGCTAATCAACTCAGTGATGCTTGAAGTAATGTAGTAAGTGTTTCGAATAACCTCAAAGTGATGCTGACAGTCATGTAGTAAGAGTTGCTACGAACCTCAAAATAATGTGACAGTGATGTCAGAAGAATTGCTAATGATCTCAAAATGATGCGACAGTGATATAGTAAGAATTGCTAATGAACTCAAAATGATGCTAACAGTAATGGAGTGAACGTTTCGAATAACCTCAAAGTGATGCTGACAGTCATTTAGAAAGAGTTGCTAATGAACTCAATTCAATGCAACAGTGATGTCGTGAGAATTGCTCATTAACTCAAAATGATGCGAACAGTAATGTAGTGATAGTTGCTAATAAACTGAAAGTGATGCTGACAGTAATGCAGTAAGAGTTGCTACGAACCTTAAAATAATGCAAAAATAATGTAGTTAGAGTTGCTACGAACCTCAAAATATTGCGACAGTGATGTCGGAAGAACTGCTAATGATCTCAAAATGATGTGAAATTGATGTAGTAAGAATTGCTAATGAACTCAAAATGATGCTAACAGTAATGGAGTGAAACTTTCGAAAAACCTCAAAGTGATGCTGAAAGTCATGTAGTAAGTGTTGCTACGAACCTCAAAATATTGCGACAGTGATGTCGGAAGAATTGCGATTGAACTCAAGATGATGCTAACAGTAATGTAGTGATAGTTGCTAATAAACTCAAAGTGATGCTGACAGTAATGTAGTAAGAGTTTCGAACAACATCAAAGTGATGCTGACAGTCATGTAATAAGAGTTGCTGATGAACTCAATGTAATGCTACAGTGATGTCGTGAGAATTGCTCAACAACTCAAAATGATGCTAACAGTAATGTAGTGATAGTTGCTACGAACCTCAAAATAATGCGACAGTAATGTAGTAAAAGTTGCTACGAACCTCAAAATATTGCGACAGTGATGTCGGAAGAATTGCTAATGAACTCAAGATGATGCTAACAGTAATGGAGTGAAACTTTCGAATAACCTCAAAGTGATGCTGACAGTCATGTAGTAAGTGTTGCTACGAACCTCAAAATAATACGACAGTAATGTCGTAAAAGTTGCTTCGAACCTCAAAGTAATGCGACAGTGATGTCAAAAGAATTGTTAATGATCTCAAACTGATGCGACAGTGATGTCGTAAGAATTGCTAATGAACTTAAAATGATGCTAACAGTAATGTAGTGATAGTTGCTAAGAAACTCAGTGATGCTTACAGTAATGTAGTAAGAGTTTCGAACAAACTCAAAGTGATGCTGACAGTCATTTAGTAAGAGTTGCTAATGACCTCAATTTAATGCTACAGTGATGTTGTGAGAATTGCTCAACAACTCAAAATGATGCTAACAGTAATGTAGTGATAGTTGCTAATAAACTCAAAGTGATGCTGACAGTAATGTAGTAAGAGTTGCTACGAACCTTAAAATAATGCAACAATAATGTAGTAAGAGTTGCAACGAACCTCAAAATAATGCGACAGTGATGTCAGAAGAATTGCTAATGATCTCAAAATGATGCGACAGTGATGTAGTAAGAATTGCTAATGAACTCAAAATGATGCTAACAGTAATGGAGTGAAACTTTCGAATAACCTCAAAGTGATGCTGACAGTCATGTAGTAAGTGTTGCTACGAACCTCAAAATAATGCGACAGTAATGTAGTAAAAGTTGCTACGGACCTCAAAATATTGCGACAGTGATGTTGGAAGAATTGCTAATGAACTCAAGATGATGCTAACAGTAATGTAGTGATAGTCGCTAATCAACTCAATGATGCTTACAGTAATGTAGTAAGTGTTGCGAACAACCTCAAAGTGATGCTGACAGTCATGTAGTAAGAGTTGCTAAGAACCTCAAAATAATGCGACAGTGATGTCAGAAGAATTGCTAAAGATCTCAAAATGATGTGACAGTGATGTCAGAAGAATTGGTAATGATCTCAAAATGATGCTAACAGTAATGGAGTGAACGTTTCGAATAACCTCAAAGTGCGACAGTAATGTAGTAAAAGTTGCAACGAACCTCAAAATATTGCGACAGTGATGTCGGAAGAATTGCTCATGAACTCAAGATGATGCTAACAGTAATGTAGTGATAGTTGCTAATCAACTCAGTGATGCTTGAAGTAATGTAGTAAGTGTTTCAAATAACCTCAAAGTAATGCTGGCAGTCATGCAGCAAGAGTTGCTATGAACCTCAAAATAATGTGACAGTGATGTCAGAAGAATTGCTAATGATCTCAAAATGATGCGACAGTGATGTAGTAAGAATTGCTAGTGAACTCAAAATGATGCTAACAGTAAGGGAGTGATAGTTGCTAATCAACACAGTGATGCTTACAGTAATGTAGTAAGTGTTTCGAATAACCTCAAAGTGATGCTGAAAGTCATGTACGAAGAGTTGCTACGAACCTCAAAATAATGCGACAGTAATGTAGTAAAAGTTGCTACGAACCTCAAAATATTGCGGCAGTGATGTCGGAAGAATTGCTAATGAATTTAAAATGATGCTAACAGTAATGTAGTGAACGTTTCGAATAACCTCAAAGAGATGCTGACAGTCATGTAGTAAGAGTTGCTACGAACCTCAAAATAATGCGACAGTAATGTAGTAAAAGTTGCAACGAACCTCAAAATATTGTGACAGTGATGTCGGAAGAATTGCTAATGAACTCAAGATGATGCTAACAGTAATGGAGTGAAACTTTCGAATAACCTCAAAGTGATACTGACAGTCATGTAGTAAAAGTTGCTACGAACCTCAAAATATTGCGACAGTGATGTCGGAAGAATTGCTAATGAACTCAAAATGATGCAAAAAGTAATGTAGTGATAGTTGCTAATCAACTCAATGATGCTTACAGTAATGTAGTAAGTGTTTCGAACAACCTCAAAGTGATGCTTACAGTCATGTCGTAAGAGTTGCTACGAACCTCAAAATAATGCGACAGTGATGTCAGAAGAATTGCTAAAGATCTCAAAATGATGTGACAATGATGTCAGAAGAATTGGTAATGAACTCAAAATGATGCTAACAGTAATGGAGTGAACGTTTCGAATAACCTCAAAGTGATGCTGAAAGTCATGTACGAAGAGTTGCTACGAACCTCAAAATAATGCGACAGTAATGTAGTAAAAGTTGCTACGAACCTCAAAATATTGCGGCAGTGATGTCGGAAGAATTGCTAATGAATTTAAAATGATGCTAACAGTAATGTAGTGAACGTTTCGAATAACCTCAAAGAGATGCTGACAGTCATGTAGTAAGAGTTGCTACGAACCTCAAAATAATGCGACAGTAATGTAGTAAAAGTTGCAACGAACCTCAAAATATTGTGACAGTGATGTCGGAAGAATTGCGAATGAACTCAAGATGATGCTAACAGTAATGGAGTGAAACTTTCGAATAACCTCAAAGTGATACTGACAGTCATGTAGTAAAAGTTGCTACGAACCTCAAAATATTGCGACAGTGATGTCGGAAGAATTGCTAATGAACTCAAAATGATGCAAAAAGTAATGTAGTGATAGTTGCTAATCAACTCAATGATGCTTACAGTAATGTAGTAAGTGTTTCGAACAACCTCAAAGTGATGCTTACAGTCATGTCGTAAGAGTTGCTACGAACCTCAAAATAATGCGACAGTGATGTCAGAAGAATTGCTAAAGATCTCAAAATGATGTGACAATGATGTCAGAAGAATTGGTAATGAACTCAAAATGATGCTAACAGTAATGGAGTGAACGTTTCGAATAACCTCAAAGTGATGCTGAAAGTCATGTACTAAGAGTTGCTACGAAACTCAAAATAATGCAACAGTCATGTAGTAAAAGTTGCAACGAACCTCAAAATATTGCGACAGTGATGTCAGAAGAATTGCTAATGAACTTAAAATGATGCTAACAGTAATGTAGTGATAGTTGCTAATCAACTCAGTGATGCTTGAAGTAATGTAGTAAGAGTTGCTACGAACCTCAATATAATGCGACAGTAATGTAAAAGTTGCAACGAACCTCAAAATATTGCGACAGTGATGTCGGAAGAATTGCTCATGAACTCAAGATGATGCTAAAAGTAATGGAGTGAAACTTTCGAATAACCTCAAAGTGATGCTGACAGTCATGTAGCAAGTGTTGCTACGAACCTCAAAATAATGCGACAGTAATGTAGTAAAAGTTGCTACGAACCTCAAAATATTGCGACAGTGATGTTGGAAGAATTGCTATTGAACTCAAAGCGATGCTGACAGTAATGTAGTAAGAGTTGCTTCGAACCTCAAAGTAATGCGACAGTGATGTCAAAAGAATTGTTAATGATCTCAAACTGATGCGACAGTGATGTAGTAAGAATTGCTAATGAACTCAAAATGATGCTAACAGTAATGGAGTGAAAGTTTCGAATAACCTCAAAGTGATGCTGACAGTCATGTAGTAAGTGTTGCTACGGACCTCAAAATATTGCGACAGTGATGTCGGAAGAATTGCTAATGAACTTAAAATGATGCTAACAGTAATGTAGTGATAGTTGCTAAGAAACTCAGTGATGCTTACAGTAATGTAGTAAGAGTTTCGAACAACCTCAAAGTGATGCTGACAGTCATTTAGTCAGAGTTGCTAATGACCTCAATTTAATGCTACAGTGATGTCGTGAGAATTGCTCAACAACTCAAAATGATGCTAACAGTAATGTAGTGATAGTTGCTAATAAACTCAAAGTGATGCTGACAGTAATGTAGTAAGAGTTGCTACGAACCTTAAAATAATGCAACAATAATGTAGTAAGAGTTGCAACGAACCTCAAAATAATGCGACAGTGATGTCAGAAGAATTGCTAATGATCTCAAAATGATGCGACAGTGATGTAGTAAGAATTGCTAATGAACTCAAAATGATGCTAACAGTAATGGAGTGAAACTTTCGAATAACCTCAAAGTGATGCTGACAGTCATGTAGTAAGTGTTGCTACGAACCTCAAAATAATGCGACAGTAATGTAGTAAAAGTTGCTACGGACCTCAAAATATTGCGACAGTGATGTTGGAAGAATTGCTAATGAACTCAAGATGATGCTAACAGTAATGTAGTGATAGTCGCTAATCAACTCAATGATGCTTACAGTAATGTAGTAAGTGTTGCGAACAACCTCAAAGTGATGCTGACAGTCATGTAGTAAGAGTTGCTAAGAACCTCAAAATAATGCGACAGTGATGTCAGAAGAATTGCTAAAGATCTCAAAATGATGTGACAGTGATGTCAGAAGAATTGGTAATGATCTCAAAATGATGCTAACAGTAATGGAGTGAACGTTTCGAATAACCTCAAAGTGCGACAGTAATGTAGTAAAAGTTGCAACGAACCTCAAAATATTGCGACAGTGATGTCGGAAGAATTGCTCATGAACTCAAGATGATGCTAACAGTAATGTAGTGATAGTTGCTAATCAACTCAGTGATGCTTGAAGTAATGTAGTAAGTGTTTCAAATAACCTCAAAGTAATGCTGGCAGTCATGCAGCAAGAGTTGCTATGAACCTCAAAATAATGTGACAGTGATGTCAGAAGAATTGCTAATGATCTCAAAATGATGCGACAGTGATGTAGTAAGAATTGCTAGTGAACTCAAAATGATGCTAACAGTAAGGGAGTGATAGTTGCTAATCAACACAGTGATGCTTACAGTAATGTAGTAAGTGTTTCGAATAACCTCAAAGTGATGCTGAAAGTCATGTACGAAGAGTTGCTACGAACCTCAAAATAATGCGACAGTAATGTAGTAAAAGTTGCTACGAACCTCAAAATATTGCGGCAGTGATGTCGGAAGAATTGCTAATGAATTTAAAATGATGCTAACAGTAATGTAGTGAACGTTTCGAATAACCTCAAAGAGATGCTGACAGTCATGTAGTAAGAGTTGCTACGAACCTCAAAATAATGCGACAGTAATGTAGTAAAAGTTGCAACGAACCTCAAAATATTGTGACAGTGATGTCGGAAGAATTGCTAATGAACTCAAGATGATGCTAACAGTAATGGAGTGAAACTTTCGAATAACCTCAAAGTGATACTGACAGTCATGTAGTAAAAGTTGCTACGAACCTCAAAATATTGCGACAGTGATGTCGGAAGAATTGCTAATGAACTCAAAATGATGCAAAAAGTAATGTAGTGATAGTTGCTAATCAACTCAATGATGCTTACAGTAATGTAGTAAGTGTTTCGAACAACCTCAAAGTGATGCTTACAGTCATGTCGTAAGAGTTGCTACGAACCTCAAAATAATGCGACAGTGATGTCAGAAGAATTGCTAAAGATCTCAAAATGATGTGACAATGATGTCAGAAGAATTGGTAATGAACTCAAAATGATGCTAACAGTAATGGAGTGAACGTTTCGAATAACCTCAAAGTGATGCTGAAAGTCATGTACGAAGAGTTGCTACGAACCTCAAAATAATGCGACAGTAATGTAGTAAAAGTTGCTACGAACCTCAAAATATTGCGGCAGTGATGTCGGAAGAATTGCTAATGAATTTAAAATGATGCTAACAGTAATGTAGTGAACGTTTCGAATAACCTCAAAGAGATGCTGACAGTCATGTAGTAAGAGTTGCTACGAACCTCAAAATAATGCGACAGTAATGTAGTAAAAGTTGCAACGAACCTCAAAATATTGTGACAGTGATGTCGGAAGAATTGCGAATGAACTCAAGATGATGCTAACAGTAATGGAGTGAAACTTTCGAATAACCTCAAAGTGATACTGACAGTCATGTAGTAAAAGTTGCTACGAACCTCAAAATATTGCGACAGTGATGTCGGAAGAATTGCTAATGAACTCAAAATGATGCAAAAAGTAATGTAGTGATAGTTGCTAATCAACTCAATGATGCTTACAGTAATGTAGTAAGTGTTTCGAACAACCTCAAAGTGATGCTTACAGTCATGTCGTAAGAGTTGCTACGAACCTCAAAATAATGCGACAGTGATGTCAGAAGAATTGCTAAAGATCTCAAAATGATGTGACAATGATGTCAGAAGAATTGGTAATGAACTCAAAATGATGCTAACAGTAATGGAGTGAACGTTTCGAATAACCTCAAAGTGATGCTGAAAGTCATGTACTAAGAGTTGCTACGAAACTCAAAATAATGCAACAGTCATGTAGTAAAAGTTGCAACGAACCTCAAAATATTGCGACAGTGATGTCAGAAGAATTGCTAATGAACTTAAAATGATGCTAACAGTAATGTAGTGATAGTTGCTAATCAACTCAGTGATGCTTGAAGTAATGTAGTAAGAGTTGCTACGAACCTCAATATAATGCGACAGTAATGTAAAAGTTGCAACGAACCTCAAAATATTGCGACAGTGATGTCGGAAGAATTGCTCATGAACTCAAGATGATGCTAAAAGTAATGGAGTGAAACTTTCGAATAACCTCAAAGTGATGCTGACAGTCATGTAGCAAGTGTTGCTACGAACCTCAAAATAATGCGACAGTAATGTAGTAAAAGTTGCTACGAACCTCAAAATATTGCGACAGTGATGTTGGAAGAATTGCTATTGAACTCAAAGCGATGCTGACAGTAATGTAGTAAGAGTTGCTTCGAACCTCAAAGTAATGCGACAGTGATGTCAAAAGAATTGTTAATGATCTCAAACTGATGCGACAGTGATGTAGTAAGAATTGCTAATGAACTCAAAATGATGCTAACAGTAATGGAGTGAAAGTTTCGAATAACCTCAAAGTGATGCTGACAGTCATGTAGTAAGTGTTGCTACGGACCTCAAAATATTGCGACAGTGATGTCGGAAGAATTGCTAATGAACTTAAAATGATGCTAACAGTAATGTAGTGATAGTTGCTAAGAAACTCAGTGATGCTTACAGTAATGTAGTAAGAGTTTCGAACAACCTCAAAGTGATGCTGACAGTCATTTAGTCAGAGTTGCTAATGACCTCAATTTAATGCTACAGTGATGTCGTGAGAATTGCTCAACAACTCAAAATGATGCTAACAGTAATGTAGTGATAGTTGCTAATAAACTCAAAGTGATGCTGACAGTAATGTAGTAAGAGTTGCTACGAACCTTAAAATAATGCAACAATAATGTAGTAAGAGTTGCAACGAACCTCAAAATATTGCGACAGTGATGTAGTAAGAATTGCTAATGAACTCAAAATGATGCTAACAGTAATGGAGTGAATGTTTCGAATAACCTCAAAGTGATGCTGACAGTCATTTACTAAGAGTTGCTATGAACCTCAAAATATTGCGACAGTGATGTCGGAAGAATTGCGAATGAACTCAAGATGATGCTAACAGTAATGGAGTGAAACTTTCGAATAATCTCAAAGTGATGCTGACAGTCATTTAGAAAGAGTTGCTAATGAACTCAATTCAATGCAACAGTGATGTCGTGAGAATTGCTCATTAACTCAAAATGATGCGAACAGTCATGTAGTGATAGTTGCGAATAAACTGAAAGTGATGCTGACAGTCATGCAGTAAGAGTTGCTACGAACCTTAAAATAATGCAAAAATAATGTAGTTAGAGTTGCTACGAACCTCAAAATATTGCGACAGTGATGTCGGAAGAACTGCTAATG
Source organism: Aulostomus chinensis (assembly GCF_037954235.1). Lineage (NCBI taxonomy): Eukaryota > Metazoa > Chordata > Actinopteri > Syngnathiformes > Aulostomidae > Aulostomus > Aulostomus chinensis. The sequence continues at coordinate 49,435,568 of NC_141320.1, read as the reverse complement.
ATCTCAAAATGATGCGACAGTGATGTCGTAAGAATTGCTAATGAACTTAAAATGATGCTAACAGTAATGTAGTGATAGTTGCTAAGAAACTCAGTGATGCTTACAGTAATGTAGTAAGAGTTTCGAACAAACTCAAAGTGATGCTGACAGTCATTTAGTAAGAGTTGCTAATGACCTCAATGTAATGCTACAGTGATGTTTTGAGAATTGCTCAACAACTCAAAATGATGCTAACAGTAATGTAGTGATAGTTGCTAATAAACTCAAAGTGATGCTGACAGTAATGTAGTAAGAGTTGCTACGAACCTTAAAATAATGCAACAATAATGTAGTAAGAGTTGCAACGAACCTCAAAATAATGCGACAGTGATGTCAGAAGAATTGCTAATGAACTCAAAATGATGCTAACAGTAATGGAGTGAAACTTTCGAATAACCTCAAAGTGATGCTGACAGTCATTTAGTAAGAGTTGCTACGAACCTCAAAATAATGCAACAGTGATGTCGGAAGAATTGCTAATGATCTCAAAATGATGTTAACAGTCTTGTGAGCTTCATAAAGACCCAGGCCACTATTTGTGGTCATGCATCATTGTGGCTGACCAATGGTCCAACTTCATCAGTCAGTCAGTCAGAGACATTAGCATTTGTCGGCCTGGCCTGCTGCCAAAGACTAACACTGCTTTGGTTGATTTACCTGTGCAGCCATGTCACGCTCCTCTCGGCCACCTCCACGGTCAGACGCCAGGTTAAACCAGCCAATGGCGTAAGAATCACTCTCAGAATCTGAAGCGCTCGTAGCTGCAGGGTTTTTCCACTCAGCTTCTGTTGAGAGACAAAGTCCATCACTTGATTAACTCTCACCAACAGAAATGTGCAGTTTTCCACTCAGGACAGCTGCTGCTGTTTTTAAAAAGAAGGTCCAGTGGATCCGTTCAGTTCTACATTATTCAGCAGAGAGATGTCACCATTGAATAATGACCATATTTCCTAAAATTATAGCTCAACCACAGAGGGACCAGGCTACTAGAATGACCTCTGTTTACTAGAAGTGCTTCTCCTATGGTGGTGAACTCCTCAGCTGTCAGTGGAGTCAAATCTGTCTTAGAGAGGCCAGAGGTTCCCACACTGGTTCCCTCTCATCATGCAGCCCTGACAGCTGTGTGTGCTGTTCCAGCGTGTTGGCACCTCACTGATGAGTTTCAGGGTTGGCCCTCCCATCTGTTGCTGCACCTGAGCCAGCTTCTCCTTGGCTGTAGTGCTGATCTGAAGGATGTGACAGTGTTCCTGGCTTTGTGTCTGATGATGGAAGTGGGGGATCTGATCACAGGATTTTCTGACTCCTAGATTCAGACGATGTGCAGTGCAGACTGAGTGGTGAATTTGGAGCTGTCTAGTGGATGCTGTCATGTTTGGTGCTGCGTCGCTCACAAGACACTTGACTTTGTTGGTGATGGCCCAGTCCTCCATCAGGCCTCTTTGGACTGGGGCCAAACTGTCAGCAGGGTGACTTTGTGGAAAGTCTTGCACTCCCAACACATTCATTCTCACGAATGCAGTGACAGGTCAGAGCCAAGGGAGCCTCCATGTCCACAGATGTCCACATGGCAGCTGGACTTCCTTTTTCACTCCTTCCCGTTCCTCCTGGTACTTTTTGGCCACCGTTTGTTTGATGGTCTGAAAATGACACCCAGGGTAAATCAATACATTGAAATTAGAGATGTAATAAACTGGAGATATCAACTACTGCTTTAGATCAGTTCCACACAAACCTTTCTGGTTGGCAAACATATGAGGCTCAAGGACCTGAGCCAGTTCCCTGAACCCTTCCCTCTCAACAGTGCTGAGGGGCTGGCAGTCCTTCAGGATCAAATTCAGCAGAGCCTCATCCAGCATCTGCTTCCTGGAAGCTGGATGGTTAAAGATGAAGGAGAGAAGAAATGAATAGGAATTAATTCTCAATGAAGCAACTGTGAGTCAGTTGGAGAGTGGCTGTATACCTGAGTTCATCCTGGTGGATCTGGGACTTCATTCTCATGCCTGGCCCCATCATGCCTCAGCACTGAAGAGGTGCTTTTGTTGAGATGAGACGCTTCTGTCCAACAAATGCCACATTCAACCTGCAGAAAAGAACATGAGTGCTCAGCTAAAAGTTCCTTTCTTCATGGTGACTGGTGTTTCTTAGTCTTAGACCACCAGGTTTCCAATGAGGTGTATCGGATACGTTGTTGTGTGCCGCTGAAATCCGTCCAATTCCGGCGTTGTTTCCTCATGAAATATGTTTGCCTTAAAACTCATTAAAGTGTTGAACCACAATATCGTTCACCATAACTGAGTCAACTTCAAGATAACCTACTTCTACATTCCAGTCCCGGCTGCTCCTGTTCTGCTGCAGTCCAGAAAACAACAACCCGATACAATTGGCGCTCCTTCCCACAGCTCCGGCCCGGATCCGCATGGTTCCGCTGACTGACTGTGAGACGCGCTCCCTCCAGAGTGGCACAGCCCGATGGGGGTCCTTTTCTGGCACCGGGGCGTAAAACAGGTGCGACTGAAAAGCCTGGTTTATTCTGCGTCGAGGGAACGCGTTGCTCTGCAATTCACCGCCAAGCCGGTAGGGGGTGTGGCTTTGTCTTTGTATTGTTTACGGGGCTCTTGTCGGATTCCTTGGTTTTCTTCCAGTCACAGACAACAATTGTTGGCCATTTGTCAGTCTTTGTAGTGCCGCGAAGAGGCGTTGTAGAGGTGGTCGTACTTGAGCACCTCCTCGATAATCCTTTCTTCAGCTTGGTCCATTATTTCTTGAAGCCTTCACCACAGAAACTTTGAAAATGGCAGTGTTGCTTTGCCGCGACTGAACCGGAAATAACGTTCTGAGCGGGACCAATCACAGTTCTCGACGTTGACGTCACCACGCGTCAACGCGATGCTGAGGCAGGATTTTTTGGAGGCGCGTGTCAGGCTACGGCGGAGGTATGAATACTACTAATGAATACTACTCGACGCAGAAGCATAAATCAGGCTTTATAGTCCAACAGGAAGTTAGTATGTCAGGGATGAGACACCCTTATCGTCCAACAGGAAGTTAGCATGTCAGGGATGAGACACCCGCTAAACGTCATGTGAGCGGACCAATCATAGTCCGTTGACGTTCACGTCACTACGCGTCGACGCGACACGTAGTCAGGATTTTTTGGAGGTGCACGTCGGGCTATGGCGTAGGGGTCTGCGTTGACGGCGTAGGTACGGCGTAGGTACGGCGTAGGTACGGCGTAGGTACGGCGTCGCCACGACGCAGACGCATAAATCAGGCTTAATTCAGGCTTTATAGTCCAACAGGAAGTTAGCATGTCAGGGATGAGACACCCTCATAGTCCAACAGGTAGTTAGCATGTCAGGGATGAGACACCCTTATCGTCCAACAGGAAGTTAGCATGTCAGGGATGAGACACCCTTATCGTCCAGCAGGAAGTTAGCATGTCAGGGATGAGACTCCCTTATAGTCCAACAGGAAGTTAGCATGTCAGGGATGAGACACCCTTATCGTCCAACAGGAAGTTAGCATGTCAGGGATGAGACACCCTGATAGTCCAACAGGAAGTTAGCATGTCAGGGATGAGACATCCTGATAGTCCAACAGGAAGTTAGCATGTCAAGGATGAGACACTCTTAGAATCCAACAGGAAGTTTGCATGTCAAGGATGAGAAACCCTTATAGTCCAACAGGAAGTTAGCATTTCAGGGATGAGACACCCTGATAGTCCAACAGGAAGTTAGCATGTCAGGGATGAGACACCCTGATAGTCCAACAGGAAGTTAGCATCTCCATGGTTCCCTTGACCAGAAGCCAGTGGGATCATTCCATTCTGACATCTTGATTGACATTTGTCCTTCTCTTAGCTAAATAGCTGGCAATCATTTGAAAAAAACCTTGATTTACTTTTTGTATTTTGATCTTCAGCTCATTTGCATACTTTTGTTAAAATTCTCCCCTTTTTGTTTTGTTTTTTTTATTTTTTTTTTCCTGCTGTTTTTAGCACAAAGTCCACCTGGTGCCTAAAGACCAGTTCAGCATGGACTACGTTGAACCTTCAGTCCGCTGCATCAGCACCCATGGACGGTTCCCCCCTGACAGGTGGATTCTGGTGAGGAACATTAGTGGGACAGCGCTCTTGTTAGAACGGTTCTGATCCACCTTCCCTCCCCCTGTAGCTCCTCCTGTGTCCCCTCAGCGCTCTTGTTAGAACGGTTCTGATCCACCTTCCCTCCCCCTGTAGCTCCTCCTGTGTCCCCTCAGCGCTCTTGTTAGAACGGTTCTGATCCACCTTCCCTCCCCCTATAGCTCCTCCTGTGTCCTCTCAGCGCTCTTGTTAGAACGGTTCTGATCCACCTTCCCTCCCCCTGTAGCTCCTCCTGTGTCCCCTCAGCGCTCTTGTTAGAACAGTTCTGATCCACCTTCCCTCCCCCTGTAACTCCTCCTGTGTCCCCTCAGCGCTTTTGTTAGAACGGTTCTGATCCACCTTCCCTCCCCCTGTAGCTCCTCCTGTGTCCCCTCAGCGCTCTTGTTGGAACGGTTCTGATCCACCTTCCCTCCCCCTTTAGCTCCTCCTGTGTCCCCTCAGCGCTCTTGTTAGAACGGTTCTGATCCACCTCCCCTCCCCCTGTAGCTCCTCCTGTGTCCCCTCAGCGCTCTTGTTAGAACAGTTCGGATCCACCTTCCCTCCCCCTGTAGCTCCTCCTGTGTCCCCTCAGCGCTCTTGTTAGAACGGTTCGGATCCACCTTCCCTCCCCCTGTAGCTCCTCCTGTGTCCCCTCAGCGCTCTTGTTAGAACGGTTCGGATCCACCTTCCCTCCCCCTGTAGCTCCTCCTGTGACCCCTCAGCGCTCTTGTTAGAAGGGTTCTGATCCACCTTCCCTCCCCCTGTTGCTCCTCCTGTGTCCCCTCAGGTTTCCAAACTCCCTCCAACTGGCTGGTGTTGAAGGAGGGCCAGAGCTCCTCCTACAGGAGCCCATCCTGGCCTCCCCCGCTGATGCTCCTCCACTGCCCTCCCACCAGAGAGATGAGCCCCCTGGTTCAGAGGTGACAGACCACCTCTGGGAGCAGACAACAGAGACCACATCAGGCTGGACTCCGTGCAGGTACGGAGGCTGACGGCTGCTGAGTGAGTGAGTTTACGACGCTCCCACCACTGCTGCTGGATTGATTTAACACATCTGGAATATTTAGATTTATTCTGGGTCAACATCTGCATCTGTTGAAGTCCTCAGTTTCCATGCAGGTGGTGTTGTTCCAGATAAAAGGTCTCAATAACAGCATCACTCCAGGTGAAACCATTCCAAAGAAGGCTCAGTGGAGCTGGCATATCAGCCACCAATGGAAGCCTGCTGCTGCTGCCAAGCTCTCCATGTCATCATGGAAAAGTTGATTGTTCAACTCAATGTTTTTCCCATTGGGAGGAGATTTGTTGTTCCACCATGAAGTCTTTTCTTGGGATGAGTTTGTGTGTTGTAGTAGCATGAAGATATCTTGTTATCATGATCAACTCATCTGGCCTGGTGGAAGAACGCTGCTGTGTTTGGATTCAGACGAGTCAAATCTGAACCAGGGACTAGTAGTTTTATCCTTGGTCCCCGGACTCATAAAATGGAGACCGGCCCAGTTTGACACTTTTGAACTCCTCCATGAGGTTCAAATCTCATGACTGAGATTCGTGATTGGAAACATCGGCGGTTCAGGAAAGAAAACATGTACCATTGAACATCGCTCTCATCCTTCTACTCAGAACGCTGCGATGGACTCCACCGTGTCCAGGCTTTGGGCAGATACGTCTTCATCCTCCACCACCACCAGCCGCTCCACTCCACCCACCCTGTGCAGGTCTACATTACCAGGGTCGGATCTGGCAGGGTGGAGGATCTTTGATTCATCTTAGCTTTCCTGCTCCGGCTGTTTGAGAAACATTCAAATCTTTCAGGCCACGCCAACGCCTCCTTCTGTCCCCACGCTTACGGCTGCCGAAACGTGCCGGTGTCTGAAAACCAGATCATTCTGGATGAGCCGGACCACCAGGTCCTCCTCACCTGCAGGTTCCTGCAGGCAGAGCCCTGTGGTGGTAGGTTTCCTGCTCCTCTGCTGGACTGATACCCTCTCCCTCTCCCGACACGTATCTGCTGTTTCTACTCTGTGCCTCCTTCTCCTCTGTCAGGCCTGGACTTCTTCCTTCTGTCTCTCCAGGATTACGTCCTGGTGGTGCCTGAGAGCAGCTCCAGCTCCAGCTCCCTGAACCAAGAACCACTGGAGAAATCTGACCACTTCATCAGCAACTGTGGCCTCAACAGCTTTCATGTCAAGTCGGTGTCTCTCAGCCTGAGTCGGTCCCTGTTCTGTATCCCTGAATGTTCTAGAGGAACTAAACTGGGCCTGACTGGGACGCTTCTGTCTGCTCAGATTTGGGTTGTGAATGCATTCAGATGTCATTTACAAGCATTGGAACTAAAGACCTGAGCCTCAAGAATATTTAGTTCTTGATTTACTTTCTCTTGCAGGGTTTCATTTTGTGCTAATTTTCTTTTGAAGATCTTTGTTTTTTTGTTGTCCTTCCATTTAGCAAGTTTGGCTAGCAACTCTTACTACATGACTGTCAGCATCACTTTGAGGTTATTCGAAACTTTCACCACATTACTGTTAGCATCATCTTGAGTTCATTAGCAATTCTTACGACATCACTGTCCCATCAGTTTGAGATCATTACCAATTCTTCTGACATCACTGTCGCATTATTTTGAGGTTCGAAGCAACTCTTACTACTTTACCGTTGCATTTTTTAAGGTTCGTAGCAACCATTACTACATGACTGTCAGCATCACTTTGAGGTTGTTCGAAACTCTTACTACATTACTGTAAGCATCACTGATTTTATTAGCAAGTATCACTACATTACTGTTAGTATCATTTTGAGGTCAGAAGCAACTGTTACTACATGACTGTCAGCATCACATTGAAGTTGTTCGAAACACTTACTACATTACTGTAAGCATCACTGAGTTGATTAGCAACTATCACTACATTACTGTTAGCATCATTTTTAGTTCATTAGCAATTCTTCCGACATCACTGTCGCAATATTTTGAGGTTCGTCGCAACTTTTACTACATTACTGTCGCATTATTTTGAGGTTCGTAGCAACTCTTAGTACATGACTGTCAGCATCACTTTGAGGTTATTCGAAACGTTCACTCCATTACTGTTAGCATCATTTTGAGTTTATTAGCAATTCTTACGACATCACTGTAGCATTAAATTTAGTTCATTAGCAACTCTTACCACATGACTGTCAGCATCACTTTGAAGTTGTTCGAAACACTTACTACATGACTGTCAGCATCACTTTGAGGTTGTTCGAAACTCTTCCTACATTACTGTAAGCATCACTGAGTTAATTAGCAACTACCACTACATTACTGTTAGCATCATTTTGAGTTCATTCGAAATTCTTCCGACATCACTGTCGCAATATTTTGAGGTTTGTAGCAATTCTTACTACAAGACTGTCAGCATCACTTTGAGGTTATTCCAAACACTTACTACATTACTGTAAGCATCACTGAGTTGATTAGCAACTATCACTACATTACTGTTAGCATCATTTTGAGTTCATTAGCAATTCTTCCGACATCACTGTCGCAATATTTTGAGGTTCGTAGCAACTTTTACTACATTCCTGTCGCATTATTTTGAGGTTCATAGCAACTCTTAGTACATTACTGTCAGCATTACTTTGAGGTTATTCGAAACGTTCACTCCATTACTGTTAGCATCATTTTGAGTTTATTAGCAATTCTTACGACATCACTGTAGCATTAAATTTAGTTCATTAGCAACTCTTACTACATTACTGTCAGCATTACTTTGAAGTTGTTCGAAACACTTACTACATTACTGTAAGCCTCACTGAGTTAATTAGCAACTACCACTACATTACTGTTAGCATCATTTTGAGTTCATTAGAAATTCTTCCGACATCACTGTCGCAATATTTTGAGGTTCGTAGCAACACTTACTACATGACTGTAAGCATCACTTTGAGGTTATTCAAAGCTTTCACGACATTACTGTTAGCATCATTTTGAGTTCATTCGCAATTCTTACTACATTACTGTCGCATTATTTTTAGATTCGTAGCAACTCTTAGTACATGACTGTCAGCATTACTTTGAGGTTATTCGAAACGTTCACTCCATTACTCTTAGCATCATTTTGAGTTCATTAGCAATTCTTACTACATCACTGTCGCAATATTTTGAGGTTCGTAGCAACATTTACTACATTACTGTCGCATTATTTTTAGGGTCGTAGCAACTCTTAGTACATGACTGTCAGCATTACTTTGAGGTTATTCGAAACGTTCACTCCATTACTTTTAGCATAATTTTGAGTTCATTAGCAATTCTTACTCAATCACTGTCGCATCATTTTGAGATCATTAGCAATTCTTCTGACATCACTGTCGCATTATTTTGAGGTTCGTAGCAACTCTTACTCCATTATTTTTGCATTATTTTAAGGTTCGTAGCAACTCTTACTACATTACTGTCAGCATCACTTTGAGTTTATTAGCAACTATCACTACATTACTGTTAGCATCATTTTGAGTTGTTGAGCAATTCTCACGACATCACTGTAGCATTAAATTGAGGTCATTAGCAACTCTTACTAAATGACTGTCAGCATCACTTTGAGGTTGTTCGAAACTCTTACTACATTACTGTAAGCATCACTGAGTTTCTTAGCAACTATCACTACATTACTGTTAGCATCATCTTGAGTTCATTAGCAATTCTTCCGACGTCACTGTCGCAATATTTTGAGGTTCGTAGCAACTTTTACTACATTACTTTCGCATTATTTTGAGGTTTGTAGCAACACTTACTACATGACTGTCAGCATCACTTTGAGGTTATTCGAAAGTTTCACTTCATTACTGTTAGCATCATTTTGAGTTCATTAGCAATTCTTATTACATCACTGTCGCATAATTTTGAGATCATTAGCAATTCTTCCGACATCACTGTCGCATTATTTTGAGGTTCGTAGCAACTCTTCCTACATGACTGTCAGCATCACTTTGAGGTTATTCGAAACACTTACTACATTACTGTAAGCATCACTGAGTTTCTGAGCAACTATCACTACATTACTGTTAGCATCATTTTGAGTTCATTAGCGATTCTTCCGACATCACTGTCGCAATATTTTGAGGTTCGTAGCAAATTTTACTACATCACTGTCACGGTTTTTCGAAAGTTTCACTCCAATACTGTTAGCATCATTTTGAGTTCATTAGCAATTCTTCCGACATCACCGTCGCAATATTTTGAGGTTCGTAGCAACTTTTAGTACATGACTGTCAGCATCACTTTGAGGTAATTCGAAAGTTTCACTCCATTACTGTTAGCATTATTTTGAGTTCATTAGCAATTCTTACTACATTACTGTCGCATTATTTTTAGATTCGTAGCAACTCTTAGTACATGACTGTCAGCATCACTTTGAGGTTATTCGAAACGTTCACTCCATTACTCTTAGCATCATTTTGAGTTCATTAGCGATTCTTCCGACATCACTGTCGCAATATTTTGAGGTTCGTAGCAAATTTTACTACATCACTGTCACGGTTTTTCGAAAGTTTCACTCCAATACTGTTAGCATCATTTTGAGTTCATTAGCAATTCTTCCGACATCACCGTCGCAATATTTTGAGGTTCGTAGCAACTTTTAGTACATGACTGTCAGCATCACTTTGAGGTAATTCGAAAGTTTCACTCCATTACTGTTAGCATTATTTTGAGTTCATTAGCAATTCTTACTACATTACTGTCGCATTATTTTTAGATTCGTAGCAACTCTTAGTACATGACTGTCAGCATCACTTTGAGGTTATTCGAAACGTTCACTCCATTACTCTTAGCATCATTTTGAGTTCATTAGCAATTCTTACTACATCACTGTCGCAATATTTTGCGATCATTAGCAATTCTTCTGACATCACTGTCGCATTATTTTGATGTTCGTAGCAACTCTTACTATAAGACTGTCAGCATCACTTTGAGGTTGTTCGAAACGTTCACTCCATTACTGTTCGCATCATTTTGAGTTCATTAGCAATTCTTCGGACATAACTGTTGCATTATTTTGAGGTTCGTAGCAACTCATACTAAATGACTGTCAGCATCACTTTGAGATTATTCGAAACGTTCACTCCATTACTGTTATCATCATTTTGAGTTCATGAGCAATTCTCACGACATCACTGTAGCATTAAATTGAGTTCATTAGCAACTCTTACTAAATAACTGTCAGCATAACTTTGAGGTTGTTCGAAACACTTACTACATTACTGTAAGCATCACTGAGTTTCTTAGCAACTATCACTATATTACTGTTAGCATCATCTTGAGTTCATTAGCAATTCTTCCGACATCACTGTCGCAATATTTTGAGGTACGTAGCAATTTTTACTACATTACTGTCGCATTATTTTGAGGTTCGTAGCAACACTTACTACATGACTGTCAGCATCACTTTGAGGTTATTCGAAAGTTTCACTCTATTACTGTTAGCATCATTTTGAGTTCATTACAATTATTACTACGTCACTGTCGCATCATTTTGAGTTCATTAGCAATTCTTCTGACATAACTGTTGCATTATTTTGAGGTTCGTAGCAACTCTTACTACATGACTGTCAGCATCACTTTGAGGTTGTTCGAAACGTTCACTCCATTACTTTTAGCATCATTTTGAGTTCATTAGCAATTCTTTCTAAATCACTGTCGCATCATTTTGAGTTCATTCGCAATTCTTCTGACATCACTGTCGCATTATTTTGAGGTTCGTAGCAACTCTTACTACATGACTGTCAGAATCACTTTGAGGTTGTTTGAAACACTTACTACATTACTGTCAGCATCACTTTAAGTTCATTAGCAACTATCACTATATTACTATTAAAATCGTTTTGAGTTATATAGCAATTCTTACGATATCTATACGATACGATATATATGACTGTCAGCATCATTTTTAATGTACTCACGACTCAAACCACATGACTTTCAGCATCACTTTGAGGGTATTCGAAACTTTCACTCCATTACTGTTAGCATCATTTTGAGTTCATTAGCAATTCTTCTGACATAACTGTCGCATTATTTTGAGGTTCGTAGCAACTCATACTAAATGACTGTCAGCATCACTTTGAGGTTATTCAAAAGTTTCACTCTATTACTGTTAGCATCATTTTGAGTTCATTACAATTATTACTACGTCATTGTCGCATCATTTTGAGTTCATTAGCAATTCTTCTGACATAACTGTTGCATTATTTTGAGGTTCGTAGCAACTCTTACTACATTATTGTTGCATTATTTTAAGGTTCCTAGCAACTCTTACGACATGACTGTCAGCATCACTTTGAGTTTATAAGCAACTATCACTACATTACTGTTAGCATCATTTTGAGTTTATGAGCAATTCTCACTACATCACTGTAGGATTGAATTGAGTTCATTAGCAACTCTTACTAAATGACTGTCAGCATCACTTTGAGGTTTTTCGAAACTCTTACTACATTACTGTAAGCATCACTGAGTTTCTTAGCAACTATCACTACATTACTGTTAGCGTCATCTTGAGTTCATTAGCAATTCTTCCGACATCACTGTCGCAATATTTTGAGGTTCGGAGCAACTTTTACTACATTGCTGTCGCATTATTTTGAGGTTTGTAGCAACACTTTCTACATGACTGTCAGCATCACTTTGAGGTTATTCGAAAGTTTCACTCCATTACTATTCGCATCATTTTGAGTTCATTAGCAATTCTTACGACATCACTGTCGCATCATTTTGAGATCATTAGCAATTCTTCCGACATCACTGTCGCATTATTTTGAGGTTCGTAGCAACTTTTACTACATTACTGTCGCATTATTTTGAGATTCGTAGCAACTCTTACTACATGACTGTCAGCATCACTTTGAGGTTATTCGAAACGTTCACTACATTACTGTTAGCGTCACTTTGAGATCATTACCAATTCTTCTGACATCATTGTCGCATCATTTTGAGATCTTTAGCAATTCTTCCGACATCACTGTCGCATTATTTTGAGGTTCGTAGCAACTCTTCCTACATGACTGTCAGCATCACTTTGAGGTTATTCGAAACACTTTCTATATTACTTTAAGCATCACTGAGTTGATTAGCAACTACCACTACATTACTGTTAGCATCATTTTGAGTTCATTAGCAATTCTTCCGACATCACTTTCGCAATATTTTGAGGTTCGTAGCGATTTTTACTACATTACTGTCGCATTATATTGAGGTTCGTAGCAACTCTTACTACATGACTGTCAGCATCACTTTGAGGTTATTCGAAACACTTACTACATTACTGTAAGCATCACTGAGTTGATTAGCAAGTATCACTACATTAGTTTTAGCATCATTTTGAGTTCATTAGCAATTCTTACTAAATCACTGTCGCATCATTTTTAGATCATTAGCAATTCTCCTGACATCACTGTCACATTATTTTGAGGTTCGTAGCAACTCTTACTACATTATTGTTGCATTATTTTAAGGTTTGTAGCAACTCTTACTACATTTTGTCAGCATCACTTTGAGTTTATTAGCAACTATCACTACATTACTGTTAGCATCATTTTGAGTTTATGAGCAATTCTCACGACATCACTGTAGCATTGAATTGAGTTCATTAGCAACTCTTACTAAATGACTGTCAGCATCACTTTGAGGTTGTTCGAAACTCTTACTACATTACTGTAAGCATAACTGAGTTTCTTAGCAACTATCACTACATTACTGTTAGCATCATCTTGAGTTCATTAGCAATTCTTCCGACATCACTGTCGCATTATTTTGAGGTCCGTAGCAACTCTTAGGACAAGACTGACAGCATCACTTTGAGGTTATTCGAAACATTCACTCCATTACTGTTAGCATCATTTTGAGTTTATGAGCAATTCTTACTAAATCACTGTCGCATCATTTTGAGATCTTTAGCAATTCTTCTGACATCACTGTCGCATTATTTTGAGGTTCGTAGCAGCTCTTCCTACATGACTGTCACCATCACTTTGAGGTTATTCGAAACACTTACTATATTACTTTAAGCATCACTGAGTTGATTAGCAACTACCACGACATTACTGTTAGCATCATTTTGAGTTCATTAGCAATTCTTCCGACATCACTTTGGCAATATTTTGAGGTTCGTAGCGACTTTTACTACATTACTGTCGCATTATATTGAGGTTTGTAGCAACACTTACTACATGACTGTAAGCATCACTTTGAGGTTATTCGAAACACTTACTACATTACTGTAAGCATCACTGAGTTGATTAGCAACTATCACTACATTACTGTTAGCATCATTTTGAGTTCATTAGCAATTCTTCTGACATCACTGTCGCAATATTTTGAGGTTCGTAGCAACTTTTACTACATTACTGTCGCATTATTTTGAGGTTTGTAGCAACTCTTAGTACATGACTGTCAGCATCAATTTGAGGTTATTCGAAACGTTCACTCCATTACTGTTAGCATCATTTTGAGTTCATTAGCAATTCTTCTGACATCACTGTCACATTATTTTGAGGTTCGTAGCAACTCTTCCTAATGACTGTCACCATCACTTTGAGGTTATTCGAAACGTTCACTCCATTACTGTTAGCATCATTTTGAGTTCATTAGCAATTCTTACTAAATCACTGTCGCATCATTTTGAGATCATTAGCAATTCTTATGTCATCACTGTAGCATTGAATTGAGTTCATTAGCAACTCTTCCTAATGACTGTCACCATCACTTTGAGGTTATTCGAAACACTTACTACATTACTGTAAGCATCACTGAGTTGATTAGCAACTATCACTACATTACTGTTAGCATCATTTTAAGTTCATTAGCAATTCTTCCGACATCACTTTCGCAATATTTTGAGGTTCGTAGCGACTTTTACTACATTACTGTCGCATTATATTGAGGTTCGTAGCAACTCTTACGACATGGCTGTCAGCATCACTTTGAGGTTATTCGAAACACTTACTACATTACTGTAAGCATCACTGATTTGGTTAGCAACTATCACTACATTACTGTTAGCATCATTTTGAGTTCATTAGCAATTCTTCCGACATCACTGTCGCAATATTTTGAGGTTCGTAGCAACTTTTACGACATCACTGTCACATTATTTTGAGGTTCGTATTAACTCTTACTACATTACTGTCAGCATCACTTTGAGGATATTCGAAAGTTTCACTCCATTACTGTTAGCATCATTTTGAGTTTATTAGCAACTATCACTACATTACTGTTAGCATCATTTTGAGTTCATTAGCAATTCTTCTGACATCACTGTCGCAATATTTTGAGATCTTTAGTAATTCTTCAAACATCACTTTCGCATTATTTTAAGGTTCGTAGCAACTCTTAGTACATGACTGTCAGCATCACTTTGAGATTATTCGAAACGTTCACTCCATTACTGTTAGCATCATTTTGAGTTCAAGAGCAATTCTTACTAAATCACTGTCGCATCATTTTGAGATTTTTACCAATTCTTCTGACATCACTGTCGCATTATTTTGAGGTTCGTAGCAACTCTTCCTAATGACTGTCACCATCACTTTGAGGTTATTCGAAACACTTACTACATTACTGTAAGCATCACTGAGTTGATTAGCAACTATCACTACATTACTCTTAGCATCATTTTGAGTTATTTAGCAATTCTTCAGACATCATTGTCGCAATATTTTGAGGTTCGTAGCAACTCTTACTACAATACTGTTGCATTATTTTGAGGTTCGTAGCAACTCTTAGTACATGACTGTCAGCATCACTTTGAGGTTATTCGAAACATTCACTCCATTACTGTTAGCAACATTTTGAGTTCATGAGCAATTCTCACGACATCACTGTAGCATTAAATTGAGTTCATTAGCAACTCTTACTAAATGACTATCAGCATCACTTTGAGGTTGTTCGAAACTCTTACTACATTACTGTTAGCATCACTGAGTTTCTTAGCAACTATCACTACATTACTGTTAGCATCATCTTGAGTTCATTAGCAATTCTTCCGACATCACTGTCGCAATATTTTGACGTTCGTAGCAACTTTTACAACATTACTGTCGCATTATTTTGAGGTTCGTAGCAACTCTTACTACATGACTGTCAGCATCACTTTGAGGTTATTCGAAACTTTCACTCCATTACTGTTCGCATCATCTTGAGTTCATTAGCAATTCTTCCGACATCACTGTTGCAATATTTTGACGTTCGTAGCAACTTTTACTACATTACTGTCCTAATATTTTGACGTTCGTAGCAACTTTTACGACGTTACTGTCGCATTATTTTGAGGTTCATAGCAACTCTTACTACATGACTGTCAGCATCACTTTGAGGTTATTCGAAATTTTCACTCCATTACTGTTAGCATCATTTTGAGTTCATTAGCAATTCTTACGACATCACTGTCGCATCATTTTGAGATCATTAGCAATTCTTCTGACATCACTGTCACATTATTTTTTAGGTTCGTAGCAACTCTTAGTACATTACTGTCAGCATCACTTTGAGTTTTTCAGCAACTATCACTACATTACTGTTCGCATCATTTTGAGTTTATGAGCAATTCTCACGACATCACTGTAGCATCATTTTGAGTTCATTAGCAATTCTTACGACATCACTGTCGCATCATTTTGAGATCATTAGCAATTCTTACGACATCACTGTCGCATTATATTGAGGTTCGTAGCAACTCTTACGACACAACTGTCAGCATCACTTTGAGTTTATTCGAAACATTTACTACATTACTGTAAGCATCACTGACTTGATTAGCAACTATCACGACATTACTTTTTGCATCATTTTGAGTTTATTAGCAATTCTTCCGACATCACTGTCGCAATATTTTGAGGTTCGTAGCAATTTTTACTACATTACTGTCGCATTATTTTGAGGTTCGTAGCAACTCTTACCTCATGACTGTCAGCATCACTTTGAGGTTATTCGAAACTTTCACTCCATTACTGTTAGCATCATCTTGAGTTCATTAGCAATTCTTCTGACATCACTGATGCATTATTCTGAGGTTCGTAGCAACTCTTAGTACATGACTGTCAGCATCACTTTGAGGTTATTCGAAACTTTCACTCCATTACTGTTAGCATCATTTTGAGTTCATTAGCAATTCTTCCGACATCACTGTCGCAATATTTTGAGGTTCGTAGCAACTTTTACTACATCACTGTCACATTATTTTGAGGTTCGTATTAACTCTTACTACATTACTGTCAGCATCACTTTGAGGATATTCGAAAGTTTCACTCCATTACTGTTAGCATCATTTTGAGTTCATTAACAATTCTTACTAAATCACTGTCGCATCATTTTGAGATCATTAGCAATTCTTCCGACATCACCGTCGCAATATTTTGAGGTTCGTAGCAACTCTTACTACATTATATTTGCATTATTTTAAGGTTCGTAGCAACTCTTACTACATTACTGTCAGCATCACTTTGAGTTTATTAGCAACTATCACTACATTACTGTTAGCATCATTTTGAGTTCAAGAGCAATTCTTCTGACATCACTGTCGCAATATTTTGAGATCTTTAGTAATTCTTCAAACATCACTTTCGCATTATTTTAAGGTTCGTAGCAACTCTTAGTACATGACTGTCAGCATCACTTTGAGATTATTCGAAACGTTCACTCCATTACTGTTAGCATCATTTTGAGTTCAAGAGCAATTCTTACTAAATCACTGTCGCATCATTTTGAGATTTTTACCAATTCTTCTGACATCACTGTCGCATTATTTTGAGGTTCGTAGCAACTCTTCCTAATGACTGTCACCATCACTTTGAGGTTATTCGAAACACTTACTACATTACTGTAAGCATCACTGAGTTGATTAGCAACTATCACTACATTACTCTTAGCATCATTTTGAGTTATTTAGCAATTCTTCAGACATCATTGTCGCAATATTTTGAGGTTCGTAGCAACTTTTACGACATCACTGTCACAATATTTTGAGGTTCGTAGCAACTCTTACTACAATACTGTTGCATTATTTTGAGGTTCGTAGCAACTCTTAGTACATGACTGTCAGCATCACTTTGAGGTTATTCGAAACATTCACTCCATTACTGTTAGCAACATTTTGAGTTCATGAGCAATTCTCACGACATCACTGTAGCATCAAATTGAGTTCATTAGCAACTCTTACTAAATGACTATCAGCATCACTTTGAGGTTGTTCGAAACTCTTACTACATTACTGTTAGCATCACTGAGTTTCTTAGCAACTATCACTACATTACTGTTAGCATCATCTTGAGTTCATTAGCAATTCTTCCGACATCACTGTCGCAATATTTTGACGTTCGTAGCAACTTTTACAACATTACTGTCGCATTATTTTGAGGTTCGTAGCAACTCTTACTACATGACTGTCAGCATCACTTTGAGGTTATTCGAAACTTTCACTCCATTACTGTTAGCATCATCTTGAGTTCATTAGCAATTCTTCCGACATCACTGTTGCAATATTTTGACGTTCGTAGCAACTTTTACTACATTACTGTCCTAATATTTTGACGTTCGTAGCAACTTTTACGACGTTACTGTCGCATTATTTTGAGGTTCATAGCAACTCTTACTACATGACTGTCAGCATCACTTTGAGGTTATTCGAAATTTATACTCCATTACTGTTAGCATCATTTTGAGTTCATTAGCAATTCTTACTACATCACTGTCGCATCATTTTGAGATCATTAGCAATTCTTCTGACATCACTGTCACATTATTTTTTAGGTTCGTAGCAACTCTTAGTACATTACTGTCAGCATCACTTTGAGTTTTTTAGCAACTATCACTACATTACTGTTAGCATCATTTTGAGTTCATTTGCAATTCTTACGACATCACTGTCGCATCATTTTGAGATCATTAGCAATTCTTACGACATCACTGTCGCATTATATTGAGGTTCGTAGCAACTCTTACGACACAACTGTCAGCATCACTTTGAGTTTATTCGAAACATTTACTACATTACTGTAAGCATCACTGACTCGATTAGCAACTATCACGACATTACTTTTTGCATCATTTTGAGTTTATTAGCAATTCTTCCGACATCACTGTCGCAATATTTTGAGGTTCGTAGCAATTTTTACTACATTACTGTCGCATTATTTTGAGGTTCGTAGCAACTCTTACCTCATGACTGTCAGCATCACTTTGAGGTTATTCGAAACTTTCACTCCATTACTGTTAGCATCATCTTGAGTTCATTAGCAATTCTTCTGACATCACTGATGCATTATTCTGAGGTTCGTAGCAACTCTTAGTACATGACTGTCAGCATCACTTTGAGGTTATTCGAAACGTTCACTCCATTACAGTTAGCATCATTTTGAGTTCATTAGCAATTCTTCTGACATCACTGTCGCATTATTTTGAGGTTCGTAGCAACTCTTCCGACATGACTGTCAGCATCACTTTGAGGTTAATCGAAACACTTACTACATTACTGTAAGCATCACTGACTTGATTAGGAACTATCACTACATTACTGTTCGCATCATTTTGAGTTCATTAGCAATTCTTCCGACATCACTGTCGCAATATTTTGAGGTTCGTAGCAACTTTTACTACATTACTGTCGCATTATTTTGAGGTTCGTAGCAACTCTTACTACATGACTGTCAGCATCACTTTGAGGTTATTCGAAACTTTCACTCCATAACTGTTAGCATCATTTTGAGTTCATAAGCAATTCTTACTACATCACTGTCGCATCATTTTGAAATCATTAGCAATTCTTCTGACATCACTGTCACATTATTTTGAGGTTCGTAGCAACTCTTACTACATTATTGTTGCATTATTTTAAGGTTCGTAGCAACTCTTACTACATTACTGTCAGCATCACTTTGAGTTTTTTAGCAACTATCACTACATTACTGTTAGCATCATTTTGAGTTGTTGAGCAATTCTCACGACATCACTGTAGCATCATTTTGAGTTCATTAGCAATTCTTCCGACATCACTGTCGCAATATTTTGAGGTTCATAGCAACTTTTACTACATTACTGTCGCATTATTTTGAGGTTCGTAGCAACTCTTACTACATTACTGTCAGCATCACTTTGAGGTTATTCGAAACTTTCACTCCATTACTGTTAGCATCATTTTGAGTTCAATAGCAATTCTTACTACATCACTGTCGCATCATTTTGAGATCATTAGCAATTCTTCTGATATCACTGTCACATTATTTTGAGGTTCGTAGCAACTCTTACTACATTACTGTCAGCATCACTTTGAGTTTTTTAGCAACTATCACTACATTACTGTTAGCATCATTTTGAGTTCATTAGCAATTCTTCCGACATCACTGTCGCAATATTTTGAGGTTCGTAGCAACTTTTACTACATTACTGTCGCATTATTTTGAGTTTCGAAGCAACTCTTACTAAATGACTGTCAGCATCACTTTGAGGTTGTTCGAAACTTTTACTACATTACTGTAAGCATCACTGAGTTTCTTAGCAACTATCACTACATTACTGTTCGCATCATCTTGAGTTCATTAGCAATTCTTCCGACATCACTGTCGCAATATTTTGAGGTTCGTAGCAACTTTTACGACATTACTGTCGCATTATTTTGAGGTTCGTAGCAACACTTACTACATGACTGTCAGCATCACTTTGAGGTTATTAGAAAGTTTCACTCCATTACTGTTAGCATCATTTTGAGTTGTTGAGCAATTCTCACGACATCACTGTAGCATTAAATTGAGTTCATTAGCAACTCTTACTAAATTACTGACAGCATCACTTTTAGGTTGTTCGAAACACTTACTACATTACTTTAAGCATCACTGATTTTCTTAGCAACTATCACTACATTACTGTTAGCATCATCTTGAGTTCATTAGCAATTCTTCCTACATCACTGTCGCAATATTTTGACGTTCGTAGCAACTTTTACTACATTACTCTCGCATTATTTTGGGGTTCGTAGCATCTCTTACTACATGACTGTCAGCATCACTTTGAGGTTATTCGAAACTTTCACTCCATTACTGTTAGCATCATCTTGAGTTCATTAGCAATTCTTCCGACATCACTGTCGCAATATTTTGACGTTCGTAGCAACTTTTACTACATTACTGTCGCAATATTTTGACGTTCGTTGCAACTTTTACTACATGACTGTCGCATTATTTTGAGGTTCGTAGCAACTCTTACTACATGACTGTCAGCATCACTTTGAGGTTATTCGAAATTTTCACTCCATTACTGTGAGCATCATTTTGAGTTCATTAGCAATTGTTACGACATCACTGTCGCATTATTTTGAGGTTCGTAGCAACTCTTAGTACATTACTGTCAGCATCACTTTGAGTTTTTTAGCAACTATCACTACATTACTGTTCGCATCATTTTGAGATTATGAGCAATTCTTCCGACATCACTGTAGCAATATTTTGAGGTTCGTAGCAACTTTTACTACATTACTGTCGCATTATTTTGAGGTTCGTAGCAACTCTTACTACATGACTGTCAGCATCACTTTGAGGTTATTCGAAATTTTCACTCCATTACTGTTAGCATCATTTTGAGTTCATTAGCAATTCTTACTACATCACTGTCGCATTAAATTGAGTTCATTAGCAACTCTTACTAAATGACCGTCAGCATCACTTTGAGGTTGTTCGAAACTCTGACTACATTACTTTTAGCATCACTGAGTTTCTTAGCAACTATCACTACATTACTGTTAGCATCATTTTGAGTTCATTAGCAATTCTTCCGACATCACTGTCGCAATATATTGAGGTTCGTAGCAACTTTTACTACATTACTGTCGCATTATTTTGAGGTTCGTAGCAACTCTTACTACATGACTGTCAGCATCACTTTGAGGTTATTCGAAATTTTCACTCCATTACTGTTAGCATCATTTTGAGTTCATTAGCAATTCTTACTACATCACTGTCGCATCATTTTGAGATCATTAGCAATTCTTCTGACATCACTGTCACATTATTTTGAGGTTCGTAGCAACTCTTACTACATTATTGTTGCATTATTTTCAGGTTCGTAGCAACTCTTACTACATTACTGTCAGCATCACTTTGAGTTTTTTCGCAACTATCACTAGATTACTGTTCGCATCATTTTGAGTTATTGAGCAATTCTCATGACATCACTGTAGCATTAAATTGAGTTCATTAGCAACTCTCACTAAATGACTGACAGCATCACTTTTAGGTTGTTCGAAACACTTACTACATGACTTTAAGCATCACTGAGTTAATTAGCAACTATCACCACATTACTGTTAGCATCATTTTGAGTTCATTAGCAATTCTTCCGACATCATTGTCGCAATATTTTGAGGTTCGTAGCAACTTTTACTACACTACTGTCGCATTATTTTGAGTTTCGTAGCAACTCTTACTACATGACTGTCAGCATCACTTTGAGGTTATTTGAAACTTTCACTCCATTACTCTTAGCATCATTTTGAGTTCATTAGCAATTCTTACTACATCACTGTCGCATCATTTTGAGATCATTAGCAATTCTTCTGACATCACTGTCACATTATTTTGAGGTTCGTAGCAACTCTTACTACATTACTGTCAGCATCACTTTGAGTTTTTTAGCAACTATCACTACATTACTGTTAGCATCATTTTGAGTTCATTTGCAATTCTTCCGACATCACTGTCGCAATATTTTGAGGTTCGTAGCAACTTTTACTACATTACTGTCGCATTATTTTGAGTTTCGTAGCAACTCTTACTAAATGACTGTCAGCATCACTTTGAGGTTGTTTGAAACTCTTACTACATTACTGTAAGCATCACTGAGTTTCTTAGCAACTATCACTACATTACTTTTTGCATCATTTTGAGTTCATTAGCAATTCTTCCGACATCACTGTCACAATATTTTGAGGTTCGTAGCAACACTTTCCACATGACTGTCAGCATCACTTTGAGGTTATTAGAAAGTTTCACTCCATTACTGTTAGCATTATTTTGAGTTGTTGAGCAATTCTCACGACATCACTGTAGCATTAAATTGAGTTCATTAGCAACTCTTACTAAATGACTGACAGCATCACTTTTAGGTTGTTCGAAACACTTACTACATTACTTTAAGCATCACTGAGTTTCTTAGCAACTATCACTACATTACTGTTAGCATCATCTTGAGTTCATTAGCAATTCTTCCGACATCACTGTCGCAATATTTTGACGTTCGTAGCAACTTTTACTACATTACTGTCGCATTATTTTGAGGTTCGTAGCATCTCTTACTACATGACTGTCAGCATCACTTTGAGGTTATTCGAAACTTTCACTCCATTACTGTTAGCATCATCTTGAGTTCATTAGCAATTCTTCCGACATCACTGTCGCAATATTTTGACGTTCGTAGCAACTTTTACTACATTACTGTCGCAATATTTTGACATTCGTAGCAACTTTTACTACATTACTGTCGCATTATTTTGAGGTTCGTAGCAACTCTTACTACATTACTGTCAGCATCACTTTGAGGTTATTCGAAACTTTCACTCCATTACTGTTAGCATCATTTTGAGTTCATTAGCAATTCTTACTACATCACTGTCGCATCATTTTGAGATCATTAGCAATTCTTCTGACATCACTGTCGCATTATTTTGAGGTTCGTAGCAACTTTTACTACATTACTGTCGCATTATTTTGAGGTTCGTAGCAACTCTTACTACATGACTGTCAGCATCACTTTGAGGTTATTCGAAATTTTCACTCCATTACTGTTAGCATCATTTTGAGTTCATTAGCAATTCTTACTACATCACTGTCGCATTAAATTGAGTTCATTAGCAACTCTTACTAAATGACTGTCAGCATCACTTTGAGGTTGTTCGAACCTCTGACTACATTACTTTTAGCATCACTGAGTTTCTTAGCAACTATCACTACATTACTGTTACCATCATCTTGAGTTCAGTAGCAATTCTTCCGACATCACTGTCGCAATATATTGAGGTTCGTAGCAACTTTTACTACATTACTGTCGCATTATTTTGAGGTTCGTAGCAACTCTTACTACATGACTGTCAGCATCACTTTGAGGTTATTCGAAATTTTCACTCCATTACTGTTAGCATCATTTTGAGTTCATTAGCAATTCTTACTACATCACTGTCGCATCATTTTGAGATCATTAGCAATTCTTCTGACATCACTGTCACATTATTTTGAGGTTCGTAGCAACTCTTACTACATTATTGTTGCATTATTTTCAGATTCGTAGCAACTCTTACTCCATTACTGTCAGCATCACTTTGAGTTTTTTAGCAACTATCACTAGATTACTGTTCGCATCATTTTGAGTTATTGAGCAATTCTCATGACATCACTGTAGCATTAAATTGAGTTCATTAGCAACTCTCACTAAATGACTGACAGCATCACTTTTAGGTTGTTCGAAACACTTACTACATGACTTTAAGCATCACTGAGTTAATTAGCAACTATCACCACATTACTGTTAGCAAAATTTTGAGTTCATTAGCAATTCTTCCGACATCACTGTCGCAATATTTTGAGGTTCGTAGCAACTTTTACTACATTACTGTCGCATTATTTTGAGTTTCGTAGCAACTCTTACTACATGACTGTCAGCATCACTTTGAGGTTATTCGAAACTTTCACTCCATTACTGTTAGCATCATTTTGAGTTCATTAGCAATTCTTACTACATCACTGTCACATTATTTTGAGGTTCGTAGCAACTCTTACTACATTATTGTTGCATTATTTTAAGGTTCGTAGCAACTCTTACTACATTACTGTCAGCATCACTTTGAGTTTTTTAGCAACTATCACTACATTACTGTTAGCATCATTTTGATTTGTCGAGCAATTCTCATGACATCACTGTAGCATTAAATTGAGTTCATTAGCAACTCTTACTAAATGACTGACAGCATCACTTTTAGGTTGTTCGAAACACTTACTACATGACTGTAAGCATCACTGAGTTAATTAGCAACTATCACTACATTACTGTTAGCATCATTTTGAGTTCATTAGCAATTCTTCCGACATCACTGTCGCAATATTTTGAGGTTCGTAGCAACTTTTACTACATTACTGTCGCATTATTTTGAGTTTCGTAGCAACTCTTACTAAATGACTGTCAGCATCACTTTGAGGTTATTAGAAAGTTTCACTCCATTACTGTTAGCATTATTTTGAGTTGTTGAGCAATTCTCACGACATCACTGTAGCATTAAATTGAGTTCATTAGCAACTCTTACTAAATGACTGACAGCATCACTTTTAGGTTGTTCGAAACACTTACTACATTACTTTAAGCATCACTGAGTTTCTTAGCAACTATCACTACATTACTGTTGGCATCATCTTGAGATCATTAGCAATTCTTCCGACATCACTGTCGCATTATTTTGAGGTTCGTAGCAACTTTTACTACATTACTGTCGCATTATTTTGAGGTTCGTAGCAACTCTTACTACATGACTGTCAGCATCACTTTGAGGTTATTCGAAATTTTCACTCCATTACTGTTAGCATCATTTTGAGTTCATTAGCAATTCTTACTACATCACTGTCACATTATTTTGAGGTTCGTAGCAACTCTTACTACATTATTGTTGCATTATTTTAAGGTTCGTAGCAACTTTTACTACATTACTGTCGCAATATTTTGACGTTCGTAGCAACTTTTACTACATTACTGTCGCATTATTTTGAGGTTCGTAGCAACTCTTACTACATGACTGTCAGCATCACTTTGAGGTTATTCGAAATTTTCACTCCATTACTGTTAGCATCATTTTGAGTTCATTAGCAATTCTTACTACATCAATGTCGCATCATTTTGAGATCATTAGCAATTCTTCTGACATCACTGTCGCATTATTTTGAGGTTCGTAGCAACTCTTAGTACATTACTGTCTGCATCACTTTGAGTTTTTTAGCAACTATCACTGCATTACTGTTCGCATCCTTTTGAGTTAATGAGCAATTCTCACGACATCACTGTAGCATCATTTTGAGTTCATTAGCAATTCTTACGACATCACTGTCGCATCATTTTGAGATCATTAGCAATTCTTCCGACATCACTCTCGCATTTTATTGAGGTTCGTAGCAACTCTTACGACACAACTGTCAGCATCACTTTGAGGTTATTCGAAACACTTACTACATTACTGTAAGCATCACTGACTTGATTAGCAACTATCACTACATTACTTTTTGCATCATTTTGAGTTCATTAGCAATTCTTCCGACATCACTGTCGCAATATTTTGAGGTTCGTAGCAACTCTCACTTCATCACTTTCAGCATCATTTTGAGGATAGTAGCAACTCTCACGACATCACTGTAAGCATCATTTTTAGGTTAGTAGCAACTCTCACGACATCACTCTTGCATCATTTTGAGGTCGGTCACAACTCTCACCACATCACTGTAGCATCATTTCTTAGGTACATAGCAACTTTCACAACATCACTTTAGCATCATTTTGAGATTAGTAGCAACTCTCACCACATCACTCTAGCATCATTTTGAGGTCGGTAACAATTCTCACCACATCACTGTAGCATCATTTCTTAGGTACATAGCAACTGTCACAACATCACTTTAGCATCATTTTGAGATTAGTAGCAACTCTCACTACATCACAGTGGCATCATTTCTTAGGTTTGTAGCGACTCTCACCACATCACTGTAGCATCATTTTGAGGTTCGTAGAAACTCTCACGACATCACTTTCAGCATCATTTTGAGATTAGTAGCAACTCTCACCATATAACTTTAGCATCATTTTGAGGATAGTAGCAACTCTCACGACATTACTGGAGCCTCATTTTTAGGTTTTTAGCAACTATCACTACATCACTGTGGCATCATTTCTTAGGTTTGTAGCAACTCTCATTACATCACTGTAGCATCATTTTGAGGTTCGAAGAAACTCTCACGACATCACTGTCAGTATCATTTTAAGGTTAGCAGCAAGTCTCACTACATGACTGTCACCATCATTTTGAGGTTAGTAGCAACTCTCACCACATCACTGTAGCATCATTTCTTAGGTTAGTAGCAACTCTCATTACATCACTTTAGCATCATTTTGAGATTAGTAGCAACTCTCACCCCATCACTGTGGCATCATTTCTTAGGTTAGGAGCAACTCTCATTACATCACTGTCAGCATCATTTTGAGGTTTTTAGCAACTCTCACTACATGACTGTAGCATCATTTTTTAGGTTAGTAGCAACTCTCACCACATCACTGTGGCATCATTTTAAGGTTTTAAGCAACTCTTACTGCATCACTGGAGGATCATTTTGAGATTTGAAGCAACTCTCAACACATCACTTTAGCATCATTTCTTAGATTAGTAGCAACTCTCACTACATAACTGCAGCATCATTTTGAGGTTTTTAGCAACTCTTCCTACATCACTGTAGCATCATTTTGAGGATAGTAGCAAATCTCACTTCATGACTGTCAGCATCATTTTGAGGTTCGTAGCAACTCTTACTACATCACTGGAGCATCATTTTGAGTTTTTTGAAACTATTACCACATCACTGTCACATCATTTTGAGATTTTTAGCAACTGTCACGACATCACTGTAGCATCATTTGGAGGATAGTAGCAACTGTCACTACATGACTGTCAGCATCATTTTTAAAGGTTTTAAGCAACTCTTACTGCATCACTGGAGCATCATTTTGAGGTTTTTAGTCAACCGAATACATTACTGTAGCATCATTTTGAGGATCGTAGCAACTCTCACTACATCACTGTCGCATCATTTTGAGGTTTTTAGCAACCTAATACATTACTGTAGCATCATTTTGAGGATCATAGCAACTCTCTCTACATCACTGTAGAATCATTTTGAGGTTCGTAGCAACTCTCACCACATCACTGTAGCATCATTTCTTAAGTAAGTAGCAACTCTCATTACATCACTTTGGCATGATTTTGAAATTACTATCAACTCTCACCACATCACTGTAGCATCATTTTGAGGTTCTTAACAACTCTCACTACATTACTGTCAGCATCATTTTGAGGTTTTAAGCAACTCTTACTGCATCACTGGAGCATCATTTTGAGGTCCGTAGCAACTCTCACTACATCACTGTAGCATCATTTGAGATTTTAAGCAACTCTTACTACATCACTGTAGCATCATTTGGAGGATAGAAGCAACTCTCACCACATCACTGGAGCATCATTTTGAGGTTCGTAGCAACTCTCACCACATTACTGTCAGCATCATTTTGAGGTCTTTTGCAACTCTCACAACATCACTGTCGCATCATTTTAAGATTTTAAGAAACTCTCACCACATCACTGTAGCATCATTTTGAGATTTGAAGCAACTCTCACTACATCACTTTAGCATCATTTCTTCGATGAGTAGCAACTCTCACTGTATCACTGTAGCATCATTTTGAGGTTTTTAGCAACTCTCACTACATCACTGTAGCATCATTTTGAGGGTCGTAGCAACTCTCACTACATTACTGACAGCATCATTTTGATTTTTTTTTTCAACTCTCACCACATCACTTTAGCATCATTTTGAGATTTTTAGCAACTCTTACCACATTACTGTCGCATCATTTTTAGGTTCGGAGCAACTCTCACTACATTACTGGTGCATCATTTTGAGGTTCGTGGCAACTCTCACTACATCACTGTAGCATCATTTTGAGGATTTTAGCAACTCTCACCACATCACTTTAGCATCATTTTGAGATTTTTAGCAACACTTACAACATTACTGTAGCATTATTGAGGTTCGTAGCAAGTCTCACTTCATTACTTACAGCATCATTTTGAGATTTTTAGCAACTCTTACCACATCACTGGAGCATCATTTTGACGTTCGTAGCAACTCTCACTACATCACTGTAGCATCATTTTGAGGTTTTAGCAACCTAATACATTACTGTAGCATCATTTTGAGGATCGTAGCAACTCTCTCTACATCACTGTTGCATCATTTGAGATTTTAAGCAACTCTCACTACATCACTGTAGCATCATTTGGAGGATAGTAGCAACTCTCACCACATCACTGGAGCATCATTTTGAGGTTCGTAGCAACTCTCACTATATCACTTTAGCATCATTTTGAGATTTTTAGCAACTCTCACCACATTACTGTCAGCATCATTTTGAGGTCTTTCGCAAGTCTTACCACATCACTGTCGCATCATTTTGAGATTTTAAGAAACTCTCACCACATCACTGTAGAATCATTTTGAGGTTTTAAGCAACTCTTACTGCATCACTGGAGCATCATTTTCAGGTCCGTAGCAACTCTCACTACATCACTGTAGCATCATTTTGAGGTTTTAAGCAACTCTCACCACATTACTGTTGCATCATTTTGAGCTTCGTAGCAACTCTCACT
This sequence comes from Aulostomus chinensis, assembly GCF_037954235.1. Taxonomy (NCBI): domain Eukaryota; kingdom Metazoa; phylum Chordata; class Actinopteri; order Syngnathiformes; family Aulostomidae; genus Aulostomus; species Aulostomus chinensis. The sequence goes on along the minus strand of NC_141320.1, from coordinate 49,406,951 downwards.
ACATTACTGTAGCATCATTTTGAGGTTCGTGGCAACTCTCACTACATCCTGTAGCATCATTTTGAGGATTTTAGCAACTCTCCCCCCATCACTTTCACATCATTTTTAGATTTTTAGTAACTCCTACTACATTACTGTAGCATCATTTTGAGGTTCGTAGCAACTCTCACTACATCACTGGAGCATCATTTTGAGGTTCGTAGCAACTCTCACTACATTACTGACAGCATCATTTGAGGTTTTGAGCAACTCTCATCACATCACTTTCGCATCATTATGAGATTTTTAGCAATTCTCACCACATCACTGTAGCATCATTTTGAGGATAGTAGCAAATCTCACTTCATGACTGTCAGCATCATTTTGAGGTTCGTAGCAACTCTGACTACATCACTGGAGCATCATTTTGAGTTTTTTGAAACTATTACCACATCACTGTCACATCATTTTGAGATTTTAAGCAACTCTCACTACATCATTGTAGCATCATTTGAAGGATAGTAGCAACTCTCACCACATCACTGTCGCATCATTTTGAGATTTTAAGCAACTCTCACTACATGACTGTCAGCATCATTTTAAGGTTTTAAGCAAATCTTACTGCATCACTTTAGCATCATTTTGAGATTAGTAGCAACTCTCACCCCATCACTGTGGCATCATTTCTTAGGTTAGTAGCAACTCTCATTGCATCACTGTCAGCATCATTTTGAGGTTTTTAGCAACTCTCACTACATGACTGTAGCATCATTTTTTAGGTTAGTAGCAACTCTCACCACATCACTGTGGCATCATTTTAAGGTTTTAAGCAACTCTTACTGCATCACTGGAGCATCACTTTGAGGTTTTTAGTCAACCTAATACATTACTGTAGCATCATTTTGAGGATCGTAGCAACTCTCACTCCATCACTGTAGCATCATTTTGAGGTTTTTAGCAACCTAATACATTACTGTAGCATCATTTTGAGGTTCGTAGCAACTCTCACCACATCACTGTAGCATCATTTCTTAAGTAAGTAGCCACTCTCATTACATCACTTTGGCATGATTTTGAAATTACTATCAACTCTCACCACATCACTGTAGCATCATTTTGATGTCATGAGCAACTCTTACTACATCACTGTAGCATCATTTTGAGGTTTTTAGCAACTCTCATTACATCACTTTAGCATCATTTTGACATTAGTTGCAACTCTCACTACAACACTGTAGCATCATTTCTTAGGTTCGTAGCATCTCTCATTACATCACTTGATTATCATTTCTTATGTGAGAAGAAACTCTCACTACATCACTGTAGCTTTATTTTCAGTTAAGAAGAAACTCTCACTACATCACTGTAGCTTTATTTTCAGTTAAGAAGAAACTCTCACTACATAACTGTAGCTTTATTTTCAGTTAAGAAGAAACTCTCACTACATTACTGTAAGCATCAATTTGAGGATAGTGTCAACTCTTACTTCATCACTGCATCATTTTGAGGTTCGTAGCAACTCTCACTCCATGACTTTAGCATCAATTTTTAGGTTTTAAGCAACTCTCACTACATTACTGTCAGCATCATTTTGAGCATCCTAGTAACTCTCACTACATCACTGTCGCATCATTTCTTAGGTTCGGAGCAACTCTCATTACATCACTTTAGCATCATTTTTAAATTAGTAGCAACTGTCATTACATCACTTGAGCATCATTTTGAGGTTCGTAGAACTCTCACCACATCAGTGTAACATCATTTTGAGGTTAGTAGCAACTCTCACTACATCACTGAAGAATCATTTTGAGAATAGTTGAAACTCTCACTACATCACTGTAGCCTTATTTTGAGTTTAGCAGAAACTCTCACTACATTACTGTCAGCATCATTTTGAGGTTTTTAGCAACTCTCACCACATCACTGGAGCATCATTTCTTAGGGTAGTAGCAACTCTTACTACATCACTGAAGCATCATTTTGAGGATAGTAGTAACTCTTACTACACCACTGTCGAATCATTTAAAGGTTCGTAGCAATTCTCACTACATTACTGTCAGCATCATTTTGAGGTTCGTAGAACTCTCACCACATCACTGTAGCATCCTTTCTTAGGTTAGTAGCAAGTCTCATTACATCACTTCAGCATCATTTTGAGGTTCGTAGCAACTCTCATGACATCACTATCAGCATCATTTTGAGGTTAGTCGCAACTCTCACTACATTATTGTGGCATCATTTTGAGGTTTTTCGCAACTCTCACTACATCACTGTAGCATCATTTGTTTGGTTAGTGGCAATTCTTATTACATCACTGTAGCATCATTTGAGCATCGTAGCAACTCTCACGACATTACTGTTGCATCATCTTGCGGTTTTTAGCAACTCTCACCACATCACTGCAGCATCATTTCTTAGGTTTTTAGCAACTCTCACTACATCACTGTAGCATCATTTTTAGGTGAGTTGCAACTCTCAATACATTACTGTAATCATCATTTTGAGGTTTTTAGCAACTCTCACCACATCACAGTGGCATCATTTCTTAGGTTAGTAGCAACTCTCATTACATCACTGTCAGCATCATTTTGAGATTAGTAGCAACTCTCACTACATCACTGTAGCATCATTTTGAGGATTTTTGAAACTCCCACTTCATGAGTGTCAGCATCATTTTGAGATTAGTAGCAACTCTCACTACATCACTGTAGCATCAGTTTGAGGTTTTTAGCAACTCTCACTATATCACTATCAGCATCATTTTGAGGTTGGTAGCAACTCTCACTACATCACTGTAGCATTATTTTGAGTTAACAGAAACTCACACTACATTACTGTCAGTATCATTTTTAGGTTTTTAGCAACTCTCACTAAATGACTTTAGCATCATTTTGAGGTTCGTAGCAGCTCTCATGACATCACTTTGGCATCATTTTGAGGTTTGTAGCAACTCTCACTACATTACTGTAGCTTTATTTTGAGTTAAGCAGAAACTGTCACTACACTACTGTCAGTGTCATTTTTAGGGTTTTAGCAACTCTCACTACATCACTGTAGCATTATTTTGAGATAAGTAGCAACTCTCACTACATCACTGAAGCATCATTTTGAGATTTTTAGCAACTCTCACCACATCACTGTAGCATCATTCATAGATTTTAAGCAACTCTCACTACATAACTGTAGCATCATTTTGAGGATAGTAGCAACTCTCACTACATCACTGTAGCATCATTTGGAGGATAGTAGCAACTCTCACTACATCACTGTAGCATCATTTGGAGGATAGTAGCAACTCTCACTAAATGACTGTCAGCATCATTTTAAGGTTTCAAGCAACTTTTACTGCATCACTGGAGCATGATTTTGAGGTTAGTAGCAACTCTCACTACATCACTGTAGCATCATTTTGAGGTTTTTAGCAACTCTCACTACATTACTGTAGCATCATTTTGAGGTTTTTCGCAACTCTCACCACATCACTGTAGCATCATTTTGAGGTTCGTAGCAACTCTCACTACATTACTGTTAGCATCATTTTGAGGTTCGTAGCAACTCTCACTACATTACTGTAGCATCATTTTGAGGTTCGTAGCAACTCTCACCACATCACTGTAGCATCATTTTGAGGTTCGTAGCAACTCTTACTACATCACTGAAGCATCATTTTGAGGATAGTAGTAACTCTTACTACACCACTGTCGAATCATTTAAAGGTTCGTAGCAATTCTCACTACATTACTGTCAGCATCATTTTGAGGTTCGTAGAACTCTCACCACATCACTGTAGCATCCTTTCTTAGGTTAGTAGCAAGTCTCATTACATCACTTCAGCATCATTTTGAGGTTCGTAGCAACTCTCATGACATCACTATCAGCATCATTTTGAGGTTAGTCGCAACTCTCACTACATTATTGTGGCATCATTTTGAGGTTTTTCGCAACTCTCACTACATCACTGTAGCATCATTTGTTTGGTTAGTGGCAATTCTTATTACATCACTGTAGCATCATTTGAGCATCGTAGCAACTCTCACGACATTACTGTTGCATCATCTTGCGGTTTTTAGCAACTCTCACCACATCACTGCAGCATCATTTCTTAGGTTTTTAGCAACTCTCACTACATCACTGTAGCATCATTTTTAGGTGAGTTGCAACTCTCAATACATTACTGTAATCATCATTTTGAGGTTTTTAGCAACTCTCACCACATCACAGTGGCATCATTTCTTAGGTTAGTAGCAACTCTCATTACATCACTGTCAGCATCATTTTGAGATTAGTAGCAACTCTCACTACATCACTGTAGCATCATTTTGAGGATTTTTGAAACTCCCACTTCATGAGTGTCAGCATCATTTTGAGATTAGTAGCAACTCTCACTACATCACTGTAGCATCAGTTTGAGGTTTTTAGCAACTCTCACTATATCACTATCAGCATCATTTTGAGGTTGGTAGCAACTCTCACTACATCACTGTAGCATTATTTTGAGTTAACAGAAACTCACACTACATTACTGTCAGTATCATTTTTAGGTTTTTAGCAACTCTCACTAAATGACTTTAGCATCATTTTGAGGTTCGTAGCAGCTCTCATGACATCACTTTGGCATCATTTTGAGGTTTGTAGCAACTCTCACTACATTACTGTAGCTTTATTTTGAGTTAAGCAGAAACTGTCACTACACTACTGTCAGTGTCATTTTTAGGGTTTTAGCAACTCTCACTACATCACTGTAGCATTATTTTGAGATAAGTAGCAACTCTCACTACATCACTGAAGCATCATTTTGAGATTTTTAGCAACTCTCACCACATCACTGTAGCATCATTCATAGATTTTAAGCAACTCTCACTACATAACTGTAGCATCATTTTGAGGATAGTAGCAACTCTCACTACATCACTGTAGCATCATTTGGAGGATAGTAGCAACTCTCACTACATCACTGTAGCATCATTTGGAGGATAGTAGCAACTCTCACTAAATGACTGTCAGCATCATTTTAAGGTTTCAAGCAACTTTTACTGCATCACTGGAGCATGATTTTGAGGTTAGTAGCAACTCTCACTACATCACTGTAGCATCATTTTGAGGTTTTTAGCAACTCTCACTACATTACTGTAGCATCATTTTGAGGTTTTTCGCAACTCTCACCACATCACTGTAGCATCATTTTGAGGTTCGTAGCAACTCTCACTACATTACTGTTAGCATCATTTTGAGGTTCGTAGCAACTCTCACTACATTACTGTAGCATCATTTTGAGGTTCGTAGCAACTCTCACCACATCACTGTAGCATCATTTTGAGGTTCGTAGCAACTCTCACTACATTACTGACAGCATCATTTTGAGGTTTTTAGCAATTCTCACTACATTACTGTAGCATCATTTTGAGGTTTTAAGTAACTCTCACTACATTGCTGTAGCATCATTTTGAGGTTTTTAGCAACTCTCACCACATCACTGAAGAATCATTTTGAGATTTTTAGCAACTCTTACTATTTCACTGTAGCATCATTTTGAGGAAAGTAGCAACTCTCACTTCATGACTGTCAGCATCATTTTAAGGTTTGAAGCAACTCTCACTACATCACTGGAGCATCATTTTGAGGTTTTTAGCAACTCTCACAACATCACTGAAGCATCATTTTGAGATTTTTAGCAACTCTTACGATATCACTGTAGCATCATTTTGAGCTTCGTAGCAACTCTCACTACATCACTGTAGCATCATTTTGAGGTTTTAAGCAACTCTCACTAAATCACTGTTGCATCATTTCTTAGGTTTGTAGCAATTCTTTTTACATCACTGGAGCATCATGTCTTAGATTAGTAGCAACTCTCACTACATTACTGGAGCATCATATTGAGGTTCGTAGTGTCACGTCCCCATGGTCACGGGCATGGGGGCGTTGCATTATTTTTGACTTCCTTCCCTTCTCAGGTTCGAGCTTCATGGGGCGGAGCTGCTGACTAATTGGGAGCACCTGGGCCCGGCGTCTCCCAGCTATAAAGCAGGCGATCAACCTGGCCGGTTGTCTCTCGCTCACTCCTCCTGGCCCACGTCGGAGCGATGGTTGTGTTTCTTGAGTTATGTCTTGTTTAGTTCTCTGCATCCATCACACCGCACACATACACCCCCTGTACACTCATGCACACACTCGCACTCACCACTGACACTACTGATAACCACACTCCACTGTACGTTATGGTTTGCCTTGTGTTGATTTTGCGTTACTAATAATAAATTATTAGTTGTGTTTCACGTTTAGTCTGCGTCTCCCTCCTTCGATGTCACGATTTCTGAGCCGGGTCGTGACAGAAGCAACTCTCACCACATCACTGTCGCAATATTTTGAGATTTTAAGCAACTCTCAGTACATCACTGGAGCATCATTTTGAGGTTCATCGAAACTCTCACTACATAACTGTAGCATCATTTGGAGGATAGTAGCAACTCTCACTACATGACTGTCAGCATCATTTTAAGGTTTTAAGCAACTCTCAGTACATCACTGGAGCATCATTTTGAGGTTCATCGAAACTCTCACTACATCACTGTAGCATCATTTTGAGGATAGTAGCAACTCTCACCACATCACTTTCGCATCATTTATTAGGTTAGAAGCAACTCTCATGACATCACTTTCGCATCTTTTTGAAATTAGTAGATACTCTCATTACATCACTGTCAGCATCATTTTGAGTTCATTATTATCATTGAGGTTATTCGAATCTTTCACTGCATTACTGTTAGCATTATTTTGATTTCATTAGCAATTCTTACGACATCTCTGTCGCATTATTTTGAGGTTATTAGCAACTCTTCCTACATCCCTGTAGCATTGTTTTTGAGGTCGTTAGCAACTCTTCCTACATCACTGTAGCATTTTTTGAGGTTATTCGCAAATCTTACGACATCACTCTCAGCATCATTTTGAGATCATTAGTAACTTTAATTACATCACTGTAGCATCGTTTTGAGGTTCGTAGCAAATATTACTAATTACTATTACTAAGACTGTCAGCATCACTTTGAGGTTATTCGAAACTTTCACTACATTACTGTCAGCATCACTTTCAGTTTGTTAGCAATCCTTAGAACATCACGGTAGCATCATTTTGAGGTTCGTCGCAACTATTTCTACAATAATGTCAGTATTATTTTGAGTTTATTAGCAATTCTTACGACATCAGTTTCGCATTATTTTGAGTTTTTTAGCAACTCTTACTAGATTACCGTCAGCATCATTTTGAGTTCATTAGCAATTCTTACAACATCACTGTCGCATCATTTTGAGTTCATTAGCAATTCTTACGACATCACTGTCGCATCATTTTGAGGTTATTAGCAACTATTACTACATTACTGTCAGCATCACTGAGTTTATTAGCATCTATCACCACGTGACTGTTAGCATCGTTTTGAGTTCAATAGCAATTCTTACGACATCACTGTCATCATCATTTTTAGGTTACTCGCAGCTCTAACCACATGACTGTCAGCATCACTTTGAGGTTATTCGAAACTTTCACTACATTACTGTTAGTATCATTTTGAGTTTATTAGCAATTCTTACGACATCACAGTAGCATTATTTTGAGTTTCGTAGCAACTCTTACTACATGACTGTCAGCATCACTTTGAGGTTATTCGAAACACTTACTACATTGCTGTAAGCATCACTGAGTTGATTAGCAACTATCACTACATTACAGTTAGCATCATTTTAAGTTCATTAGCAATTCTTCCGACATCACTTTCAGCATCATTTTGAGGTTATTACCAATTCTTCTGACATCACTGTCGCATTATTTTGAGGTTGTTAGCAACTCTTACTACATTACTGTTGCATTATTTTAAGCAACTCTTTCTAACTGACTGTCAGCATCACTTTGAGGTTGTTCGAAACACTGACTACATTACTTTAAGCATCACTGAGTTAATTAGCAACTATCACTACATTACTGTTAACATCATTTTGAGTTCATTAGCAATTCTTCCGACATCACTGTCGCAATATTTTGAGGTTCGTAGCAACTTTTACTACATTACTATCAGCATCACTTTTAGGTTATTCAAAACTTTCACTCCATTACTGTTAGCATCATTTTGAGTTCATTAGCAATTCTTACTACATCACTGTCGCATCATTTTGAGATCATTAGCAATTCTTCCGACATCACTATCGCATTATTTTGAGGTTCGTAGCAACTCTTTCTACTTTACTGTTGCATTATTTTGACGTTATTAGCAGCTCTCACTACATTACTGTCAGAATCATTTTGAGGTTATTAGCAGCTCTCACTAGATTACTGTCAGCATCATTTTGAGTTCATTAGCAATTCTTACTACATTACTGTTGCATTATTTTGAGGTTAGTAGCAACTCTTACTACATGACTGTCAGCATCACTTTGAGGTTGTTTGAAACACTTACTACATTACTGTAAGCATCACTGAGTTTATTAGCAACTATCACGACATTACTGTTAGCATCATTTTGAGTTTATTAGCAATTCTTACGACATCACTGTATTATCAATTTGAGGTTAGTTTCAACTTTTCCAAAATTACCGTCAGCATCATTTTGAGTTCATTAGCAATTCTTCCGACATCACTGTCGCATTATTTTGAGATTATTAGCAATTCTTCCGACATCATTGTCGCATTATTTTGAAGTTCATAGAAACTCTTACTACATGACTGTCGGCATTACTTTGAGGTTATTCGAAACTTTCACAACATTACTTTTAGCATCATTTTGAGTTCATTAGCAATTCTAATGCGGCTCGAGGCCACGCTGGTTCATCGAGCGACAAGGTGAGCCTTGAAAACGGCATCGGCCGAGCTTCCCGGGCTTTGGATACCCTGGTGAATTCCCCAAATGTGGGAGTCTCAACTGCATAATTTCTGACAGTGGGGGACTGCGTCCGCGCAGTGTTTCCAGGAGTGGTGTAATGCCCTGCATTTCTCGTCGGAAATAAAACAAGCCTCCGCCAGGCACTCGCTCACCTGCTCCACCCAAAGCCGGACCAGGGTTCTCCTCCTGCACTGCAGCTTTTCCTCAGCCTGCGGCCGCAATGGCCTTCCAGGAACGGTGCGGGCCCCTCCCCTTTAGTCAGGAGCAAATCCCGTGCTCTTCAGGCCAACTCTCGAGTTCTGCACATGAGGCCGGGGCTGGATTTCCGCCCGCGCTGCCGCTGGGCGTCAAGTTGTGGCTCCGTTTGCACTCCAGATAAGGATGGAGGTCCGCTGACGGCACTGCTCTCGGAGCCTTTCCCAAAAGGCTTTGGAATGCACTCTGAAAGACCTGAACCTTCAATGTGCCTGAGCTTCCCGGGCTTGGGATATCCGACATCCGGCATCGTTGTGAGAAACAAAGGGGGCTGCGCACGCGGCAGATTGGCACAAGGTAGGAAAGATCAGGCGCTGTGTCGGCCTCCCTGCCTGTCAGTCAGAAGGCTGTGTCCCTGGAGCTCATGTCTGTTCCTAAGCTCAGCGAGTCATACTTACCTGGCAGGGGAGATACCATGATCAGCAAGGTGGTTCTCCCCGGGTGAGGCTCAGCCATTGCACTGGGGCTGTGCTGACCCTGGTGAATTCCCCAAATGTGGGAATCTCAACTGCATAATTTCTGACAGTGGGGGACTGCGTCCGCGCTCTCCCCTGTGATCGTGTGAAAAAAGGAAAGAAAGAAAGAAAGGCCGACCACGGCGGCAACAACAACTACGGTGACCGCCTGTCCCGGCCAGTTGGCGGTCTCCTCTTGTGCTGGCCAGCCTGAGGAGACCGCGGAGGACGTAGCCTCGATGAGCTCCCAGTATCTCTCACACCTTCCAGCCCTGAATGAAGAGGGCAGGGTTTCTGCCACATTTAGTTGAGGGTCATGGTATCTGACAAGCCCTGAGCTCAGGACAATACATCCACGGCTCGTCTTCGCAGTAAGTGGAATGATACCAGAGAATTCATGCGTGGGAGGAGATCAACTTGGAAAACCCCGACTCCAGGATGAGTCGCTGGCTTGTGGCTTTGAACACCGCTTTGTTTTTCTTTGAGTCGCCCCACTAGCATAGCAGGGTGAAGGCACCGATTGCCTTTGCTTTGGATAGCAGTGGGGACAACCAGTGTGCCAGATGTAGTGTTTATGGCACTGCATTTTGTGTCGCCACCCAAAATGTTGCAGTTCCTGCCCACAGCCGCGGCCGGGATTGGCTGTACCGGGGGTGCTGACTCTCACGTCGGGTGGCTGACGGGCATCGCTTCTCGGCCTTTTGGCTAAGATAAAATGTAGTATCTGTTCTTATCAGTTTAATATCTGGTACGTTCCCTATCCGGGAACCATATATTAAATTGCTTTTTGGAACAGGGAGATGGCTCGGGAGCTTGCTCCGTCCTTTCCACGCATCAACCTGGTATTGCAGTGTTTCCAGGAGTGGTGCAATGCCCCGCATTTCTCGTCGGAAATAAAACAAGCCTCCGCCAGGCACTCGCTCACCTGCTCCACCCAAAGCCGGACCAGGGTTCTCCTCCTGCACTGCAGCTTTTCCTCAGCCTGCGGCCGCAATGGCCTTCCAGGAATAGTGCGGGCCCCTCCCCTTTTGTCAGGAGCAAATCCCGTGCTCTTCAGGCCAACTCTCGAGTGCTGCACATGAGGCCGGGGCTGGATTTCCGCCCGCGCTGCCGCTGGGCGTCAAGTTGTGGCTCCGTTTGCACTCCAGATAAGGATGGAGGTCCGCTGACGGCACTGCTCTCGGAGCCTTTCCCAAAAGGCTTTGGAATGCACTCTGAAAGACCTGAACCTTCAATGTGCCTGAGCTTCCCGGGCTTGGGATATCCGACATCCGGCATCGTTGTGAGAAACAAAGGGGGCTGCGCACGCGGCAGATTGGCACAAGGTAGGAAAGATCAGGCGCTGTGTCGGCCTCCCTGCCTGTCAGTCAGAAGGCTGTGTCCCTGGAGCTCATGTCTGTTCCTAAGCTCAGCGAGTCATACTTACCTGGCAGGGGAGATACCATGATCAGCAAGGTGGTTCTCCCCGGGTGAGGCTCAGCCATTGCACTGGGGCTGTGCTGACCCTGGTGAATTCCCCAAATGTGGGAATCTCAACTGCATAATTTCTGACAGTGGGGGACTGCGTCCGCGCTCTCCCCTGTGATCGTGTGAAAAAAGGAAAGAAAGAAAGAAAGGCCGACCACGGCGGCAACAACAACAACGGTGACCGCCTGTCCCGGCCAGTTGGCGGTCTCCTCTTGTGCTGGCCAGCCTGAGGAGACCGCGGAGGACGTAGCCTCGATGAGCTCCCAGTATCTCTCACACCTTCCAGCCCTAAATGAAGAGGGCAGGGTTTCTGCCACATTTAGTTGAGGGTCATGGTATCTGACAAGCCCTGAGCTCAGGACAATACATCCACGGCTCGTCTTCGCAGTAAGTGGAATGATACCAGAGAATTCATGCGTGGGAGGAGATCAACTTGGAAAACCCCGACTCCAGGATGAGTCGCTGGCTTGTGGCTTTGAACACCGCTTTGTTTTACTTTGAGTCGCCCCACTAGCATAGCAGGGTGAAGGCACCGATTGCCTTTGCTTTGGATAGCAGTGGGGACAACCAGTGTGCCAGATGTAGTGTTTATGGCACTGCATTTTGTGTCGCCACCCAAAATGTTGCAGTTCCTGCCCACAGCCGCGGCCGGGATTGGCTGTACCGGGGGTGCTGGCTCTCACGTCGGGTGGCTGACAGGCATCGCTTCTCGGCCTTTTGGCTAAGATCAAGTGTAGTATCTGTTCTTATCAGTTTAATATCTGGTACGTTCCCTATCCGGGAACCATATATTAAATATCTTTTTGGAACAGGGAGATGGAGCGGGAGCTTGCTCCGTCCTTTCCACGCATCAACCTGGTATTGCAGTGTTTCCAGGAGTGGTGCAATGCCCCGCATTTCTCTTCGGAAATAAAACAAGCCTCCCCCAGGCACTCGCTCACCTGCTCCACCCAAAGCCGGACCAGGGTTCTCCTCCTGCACTGCAGCTTTTCCTCAGCCTGCGGCCGCAATGGCCTTCCAGGAACAGTGCGGGCCCCTCCCCTTTTGTCAGGAGCAAATCCCGTGCTCTTCAGGCCAACTCTCGAGTGCTGCACATGAGGCCGGGGCTGGATTTCCGCCCGCGCTGCCGCTGGGCGTCAAGTTGTGGCTCCGTTTGCACTCCAGATAAGGATGGAGGTCCGCTGACGGCACTGCTCTCGGAGCCTTTCCCAAAAGGCTTTGGAATGCACTCTGAAAGACCTGAACCTTCAATGTGCCTGTTTTGCCCAGAGATGGGTTGTGAACTTGATGTTGAAATGTGAAACCCCAGCTTGCTGCCTTCAGTCTTTCGGAATTGGGCCGCTTGCGTTGACAGCTCTCATGGTCGCGACGCTCCATCCAAGGGTGAAAGCGGACGGAGATTGTTTTTTTTACTGCGAGGCACGATGCGTGCGGTTAGAGGCCACGCTGGTGCCCCCAGCGAGAAGGTGAGCCTTGAAAACGGCATCGGTCGAGCTTCCCGGGCTTGGGATATCCGACATCCGACATCGTTGTGAGAAACAAAGGGGGCTGCGCACGCGGCAGATTGGCACAAGGTAGGAAAGATCAGGCGCTGTGTCGGCCTCCCTGCCTGTCAGTCAGAAGGCTGTGTCCCTGGAGCTCATGTCTGTTCCTAAGCTCAGCGAGTCATACTTACCTGGCAGGGGAGATACCATGATCAGCAAGGTGGTTCTCCCCGGGTGAGGCTCAGCCATTGCACTGGGGCTGTGCTGACCCTGGTGAATTCCCCAAATGTGGGAATCTCAACTGCATAATTTCTGACAGTGGGGGACTGCATCCGCGCTCTCCCCTGTGATCGTGTGAAAAAAAGAAAGAAAGAAAGAAAGGCCGACCACGGCGGCAACAACAACAACGGTGACCGCCTGTCCCGGCCAGTTGGCGGTCTCCTCTTGTGCTGGCATGCCTGAGGAGACCGTGGAGGACGTAGCCTCGATGAGCTCCCAGTGTCTCTCACACCTTCCAGCCCTAAATGAAGAGGGCAGGGTTTCTGCCACATTTAGTTGAGGGTCATGGTAGCTGACAAGCCCTGGGCTCAGGACAATACATCCACGGCTCGTCTTCGCAGTAAGTGGAAGGATACCAGAGAGAATTCATGCGTGGGAGGAGATCAACTTGGAAAACCCCGACTCTCAATTCTGACGACATCACTGTCGCATCATTTTGAGATCATTAGCAATTCTTCTTACATCACTGTCGCATTATTTTTAGTTTCATAGCAACTCTTACTACATTACTGTGTCATTATTTTAAGGTTTTTAGCAACTCTTCATAAATTACTGTCAGCATCACTTTGAGTTTATTAGCAACTATCACTACATTACTGTCAGCATCATTCTTGAATTCATTAGCAATTCTTCCGGCATCACTGTAGCATAATTTTGAGATCATTAGCAAGTCTTACTACATCACTGTCACATCATGTTGATATCATTAGCAATTCTTACGACATCACCGTAGTATTATTTTGAGGTTCGTAGCAACTCTTACTACATGACTGTCAGCATCACTTTGAGTTCATTAACAATTCTTCCGACATCACTGTAGCATTATTTTGAGGTTATTAGCAACTCTGACTACATTACTCTCCACATCATTTTTAGGTTACTCGCAACTCTAACCAGGTGACTGTCAGCATCACTTTGAGGTTATTCGAAACTTTCACTACATCACTGTCGCATCATTTTGAGATCATTAGCAATTCTTCTGACATCACTGTCGCATTATTTTGAGGTTCGTAGCAACTCTTACTGCATGACTGTCAGCATCACTTTGAGGTTATTCGAAACTTTCACTACATTACAGTTAGCATCATTTTGAGTTCCTTAGCAGTTCTTACGACATCACTGTCGCATTATTTTGAGGTTCGTAGCAACTCTAACTACATGACTGTCAGCATCACTTTGAGGTAGTTCGAAACACTTACGACATTACTGTAAGCATCACTGAGTTTATTAGCAACTATCGCTACATTACTGTTGGCATTATTTTGAGTTCATTAGCAATTCTTACTACATGACCGTCACATCATTTTGATATCATTAGCAATTCTTACAACATCACTGTAGCATCATTTTGAGATCATTAGCAATTCTTCCGACATCGCTGTCGCATTATTTTGAGTTTTGTAGCAACTCTTACTATATGACTGTCAGCATCACTTTGAGGCCATTCGAAACTTTCATTCCATAACAGTTAGCATCATTTTGAGTTCATTAGCAATTCTTGCTACATCACTGTCGCATCATTTTGAGACCATTAGCAATTCTTCCAACATCACTGTCGCATTATTTTGAGGTTCGAAGCAACTCTGACTACATGACTGTCAGCATCACTTTGAGGTAGTTCGAAACACTTACTACATTACTGTTAGCATCATTTTGAGTTTATTAGCAATTCTTATGACAACAGTGTAGCATCATTTTAACGTTAGTTTCAACTCTTCCTACATTACCGTCAGCATCATTTTTAGTTTTTTAGCATCTCTTACTACATCACTGTAGCATCATTTTGAGTTCATTAGCAACTCTTCCGACGTCACTGTCGCATTATTTTGAGTTTAGTAGCAACTCTTACTACATGACTGTCAGCGTCATTTTGAGGGAGTTTGAAACTCTTACTACATTATTGTAAGTATCACTGAGTTTATGAGCAACTATCACTACGTTACTGTTAGCATCATTTTGAATTTATTAGCAGCTCTTACTAGATTACCGTCGCATCATTTTGAGATCATGAGCAATTCTTCCGACATCACAGTCGCATTATTTTGTGGTTTTTAGCAACTCTTACTACATGACTGTAAGCATCACTGAGTTTATTAGCAACTATCAATACATTACTGTTTGCATCGTTTTGAGTTTATTAGCAATTCTTACGACATCACTGTCGCATCATTTTAGATCATTAGCAATTCTTCTGAAATCACTGTCGCATTACTTTGAGGTTCGAAGCAACTCTTACTACATTACTGTCAGCATCACTTTGAGGTTAATCGAAACTCTAACCACATGACTGTCAGCATCACTTAGTTTATTAGCAACTATCACTACATTACTGTTAGCATCATTTTGAGTTCATTAGCAATGTGGGGCTTTGATTGGGAATTGTAAGAAAAATCCCTGAATGAACAACACAAACACAGACTGTGTCTGAAATTCCACACCTGCACCCGAAACCAGTGTGGAATCAATTGTATCCACTATCCATACTGATTCTGGAGAAATTTCTTTGTGTGTTTTGATGGACGCGAGCCAAGCAGAAATTTCCCACAATGCAATAGGGCGGCGTTTGGTCAGTGTTGAGCAGGCGTCAGTCTGACAATGATGTCATATTATTGTGTCATCACTTGACCAGACCCAAAAGTAGGCTCAGGTATCAGGTTCTTCTCAATGCTAATGTCTGCTAGCTTAGTCTGCTACTTTGATGGCTCTGCCTGCTCAAAGGTCCAGACCCAAAAGTAGGCTCAGGTATCAGTTTCTTCTCAATGCTAATGTCTGCTAGCTTAGTCTGCTACTTTGATGGCTCTGCCTGCTCAAAGGTCCAGACCCCTGGATGTGGTGGTTCCTACCTGAATGTAGATTCTGTCAGCTCATGTTGTTAAATCAACTCACCAGGAACACCAGTAGATTTCAATGGACTGACAATGAGTCTCATTGAATGGGTGTCTTGTCCAATGAGAAACAATCAGTCTCAGGTTGAAGCTCATCAATGAGGTCTTGTGGATCAGTGGCTTGCATGAATGAATGAGTTGGAAGACTTCTTGGAAATTAAAGAGGATTTAATACAATTAAGAAAACACTTAAGACAGAGTGATAATTCCAGCAGAGTAATTAAGGCCCATATTGAGTAGCAGGTATGAATTAGCCTGGATTTATCTGAGCTTCAAGTAGACGGCTAAGAGGCAGGTGGAAAGGTGTGTAGGATGAACGATGGTGACCTCCAACCAAATGAAGAGGACTGAGTGGAGGCTGACCAGCTCTACGGAGTCAGGCGGAGTTTGGCAGCGAGACAGGAGTCCAGGCCTGAATCGGTGAAAACCAACGTAACCGGCTTACGTTCTCAGCTGGATTCTCCCATCGATGTACGACGCCTCTCCAACGAACTGGTGGGAGGACGGCCTCCAAAGCCTCCACCTCGTCGACCGTGGCTCTCGCTGAGATTCGCTCGATGAAGAAGGGAAGCGCGTTGATTGGCTACCCTCTGGTCTCAGGCTGCTGGCTGCCTGGACTAAGCTGCTCTTCTCCAACACAAAGGTGGCTTCTCTCTCTTCAAGGCTCACAGGAGGTCAAGAGTGTAGCGACCGTGAGCCGAGATCGATGATGAATTACAAAAATAGAAAATCAAAAAATAAATTAGAGGAATAGAAAAGGGGGGGGGGGGCGGACCAGCTGCTCTAGGAGCTCACACACAAAGGGCAGAAACAAGAAGCACTGAAGAGAGCGCCAGCAGTGGATGGTGCCACCACTGTTACAGTAAACTGGTCCGCCTCAGAGCAGTGACCTTTGACCTGTGAGGGGTTGTTGGCCAATCAGCACACTTTGCTGTCTTCAGTCCTTCTCAGATATCAACAAATGAAGCTGGTTGAACAGACAGCAATCATCATCACTCAGAGACATCACCTGGAGAGGAAGACTGCTCCGAGTTCTGACAATGACAGTGAAGAGGCAAGGAGAGCTGGACAACCACAGACAGTGAAACATTCGGAACATCATGTTGATGCACGTGTGTGTGTGTGTGTGTGTGTGTGTGTGTGTGTCAGAATCGGAATCAGAATCTTTTATTTTCGTTGTAGGGGGGGGGGTACAGTGACAATAGTTAGAGCGCTCTTCCAGAGCCACCGTGCACCACAGAATGCAGATACAAAGAAAAGATAGAAAAGATAAAAGCAAGATAAAAGACACTGTTAGAACAGAAAGATCCATCAACCCACCAACCAGAGGTGTGTCTGGTACAGATGTGGAATTATTGGCTCACACAATGTTGAGGACACTGGAAGAAGACAAACAAAAAAGGCTGGTGTGATCCAGACCTTCATCAAAAATGGTCCTGGAGAACTGTTCAATGTGTCAGGACTTCTGTCCATTGTCTTCTGCTTATCCTGTTCAGGGTCATGAGGGGGTGGAGCCTATCCCAGCAGCTTTTGGGCGACAGGCCGTGTTCACCCTGGACAGGTCACCAGTCCATCACAGGGCCAACACATCCACAGACAAACATTCCAAGCCAGACTCAGGAGGATCTCTCCACCCTACAGACTGTAAAGGAACCATCAAAGATGGCAGTTGGAGTTCTGTGGATATGTGCTGGATTCCTCGTCCTCACGGACCAGAAGTCTGTCTGAAATACTGCACTGATTGATGATCTTTTCATGAATCTGGAAAAGCTTCTAAAATGAAAGGAAAACAATCCTATCTTCTTCATGCCTCAAGCCAAATCAAACCAAGAGTTCTTTTATCATATTTTTTTAACCGGACGTCTGCTTTGACTGGTTGGTTGTTGAAAGAGAGCAGGACAGGACAGACAGCAGAAGACAAATATAGAGAAGGAAAGACAAAAGACAGAGAGAAAGGAGGGAGAGAATGACAAAAAGATGGGAACAAGATGAGGGTGAAAGACAAGCAGAGAGAAAGACAGAGGGACAGGGGGATGGAAGACAGACACACAACCAACAACAGCAGCAGCAATAATAGTAAACTAGCTGCCAATGATAACATCTCCTGGTCGCTGAAGCAATCAACTTCATAATAGGAGGATTGAAGAGCCAGGAAATAAAATATTAGCACAATACTGATGTGAATGTTCGTGCAATACTGAGAACACTGATATGTAGACGACTAGTAGGGGCGGCACGGTGGTGCAAGAAGACAAACAAAAAAGGCTGGTGTGATTCAGACATCCATCAAAAATGGTCCTGGAGAACTGTTCAATGTGTCAGGACTTCAGAAGCTCCAATCCTCTCTAAGGTCCAGTGAGAGTGGAAGAGATTATAAATGAGAGAAGCAGGGCCCTCACTCAGAACTGAACCAGCTCAGTTGGGAGAGCCTTAGACTGAAGATCTAAAGGTCCCTGGTCCGATCCCAGCTTTCAGCAGAGGAGCAGCATTGACTTTACTTTCCAGTGGAGGAACTGCAGACATGAAGGAAACTAACATCTTGTCCTGTGCATTCTTGTGACATTCAGGACATTTTTGGAGCCTCTTGATGGATTTTGCCACAGAGAATCAGAGTCAATCAAAAGCATGGTGGACTTCAACATGGAGGACTGAACAAGTCAAGAAAGCATCAGTTTGACCTTCACAGGTGTTTCTGTTCCTGTCTCAATGCTGTAGAAAGAGCCTGAGGAGCTCAGACGGTAGAGCATCAGACTTTTAATCTGAGGGTCCAGGGTTCAAGTCCTTGTTCAGGTGCTGTGGAGGTTCCAGTGTTTGACAACATGGTACTGGATGAAGTTTAGTGTTGAACAAACTGTCATCATCAAAAGTAGAAGTGTTCTTGTCTTGCCACTGTGAGACTGTTGCTAGGAAACTGACCAATAATAATTTCATGTGGCATGCAATTAACAAAACACCTACATTGATGGTCGAGGGGGGTGGAGCCTATCCCAGCATCTACGGGCCAGAGGCGGGGTTCACCCTGGACAGGTCACCAGTCCATCACAGGGTCAACATACAGAGACGAACAACCATTCACACTCACATTCATACCTACGGTCAATTTAGAGTGTCCAATCAGCCTCGTCCCCAATTACATGTCTTTGGACAGTGGGAAGGAGCCGGAGCACCAGAGAGAACCCACGCATTCATGGGGAGAACATGCAGGCTCTACACAGAAAGATTCCCCACCCGAGCCTGGACTCAAACCAGAACCTTCTTGCTGTGAGGCCACAGTGCTCACCACTGCACCATCATGCTACCATGCTCTCTTCTACTTTCCTCAATTGTGTTTCTTTCATGTCCTCCTGAGATCAAAGACAGAATTCTAGCTACTGTCAAAGCCCTGATGACATCATCAGGAATTCTGACTTTGATCTGGAGACTCTTGCTTTAATCTGAATTTGACCTGACTAATGTTTAAGTTTAGGTTGCATGATACCGACCACCTCATTTCTCCTGATGGACTGGTGACCTGCCCAGGGTGAACCCTGCCTCTTGAACAACGTCACCTGGGATCGCCCCCCCCCATGACCCCATACCCCCTTCCCTCATGTGACTCTTTCATGCGGGCCTCTCAAAACAAAAACATGGCGGCCGCTCCTGTCATTTTCGGAGGAAAGTGCCTTCTTCCAAGATAATTTTGATTCAATAAAGCATTCTGATGACATTTCTAGAGAGAAATATGCATTTTGTCATCATCTTCGCTCAGTTCTTGTGTTTAATCTTTGGTTTGTTCGTTATTACGATGAATCTTTCACCTCTCGGAAGAGAGTCGTGACAGTGTCACATTTCTACTGTTGCTATGTTGGTTGCTAAGGATGCCATTACGGACGAGTGTCATTTCAAGATAGGTTTGATTTTTAAAAAGCATTTTAAGGACATTTCTGGCGAGAAATATAAATTTTATTTCCATAATATTCGCTGTTCAATAAAGAATAATATGAAATGGATTTTAGTGCCCCAGGAATTACAAACATCTGCTTCCGTGGAAGTCGGCCCCGTTCTTCTGTGAGAAAATCCGGTAGTTGTCGCTCACTCCGAGGAAAAAAAACAAATATTTTGAATACTTCATCTTTTGATTAATAAGACAATCTACAAATTCATTTAATTTCTGCATGTTTATTCTACCTACGAAGTCCATTTGTCACCATTATAGATCGACCAATCAGCATTAAGAATATAAACAATGACTCAAACTAATGGCGGTCTGCTGACGTCACATCCGTCACAGAGGCTCACTCCTGCACTCAGAGGTGGCCTTTTAGTTCCATCACTTCACGCTGTATTTACAGATTTATTATTGAGGGGAACAAACCACTCTGATGTCTGGGTTCATCAAGGATATCATTAAAGAAATCCTAACTATCTGGCCAGTTAAATTGATCCTAACTGTTCTTCAGATGTTGTGCTGGTAATGTCATGTAGTTTCTTTTCCAATGTAACTTTGTCGTTCTGATGTGTGTATTTTTACTGCTCCAACAAAGCTGTTCCTCTTCTGGGGAAATCAATCATTCAGGCAATCAATAACTGAGTGTCTCTGATGCTGTACTGTAGTATTGCAGTACAACAACACTCTGATCCTTCCTTTTCAAATGTTTTTATTGTGTTTCTCTCATCAGGTGTTCAAAATGATGACAATAAAAATCAATAATTGATATTCAGCTTTGTTTCAACAATAATAACTGATCAGAAATGAGGCCTGATGGCTGCAATAGCAGCTTTGTGCTGTTCAGTGACTCCTGCTATAAAAAGGAGTCAAGGCGGTCTTAAAGATGTGAAAATGTTCCAAAGATCCTTCTTCATGTTGGTCCTGAACAAGATTGGTGTCAGGCCTTTTTTCAAAGGAGCTCCAAAAGGCTCACTTAACCCTTTGAGGCCTGGCTGAGACATGAGGCCTGTTGACCTTTGACCCTGTTGCTCTTTTGCTCTCATTGGCCTCTCCAGTGGGTACAGACCTGAAACTTTATGAAATCCTAATCTGGTGGAATAATTCTAGAACCCCCTCCCAAACAGGAAGTGGCTTCAGGAAGGAGGTGGGGCTTCAAAATTTTAAATATTGGTTTCTGGCAGAGGTGTGAACTCCTCCCAGAAAGCTCATCTCATTTGGAGCAACTTTGACCAGTTATGATGCTTCATTGATAGACTTTACTGGACTTTGCCACGCCCTTTACGGACAGCAGAAAGGACTTAGGGGGGTCAAACCAGCACAGATGCGATCCTTCAAGAACAGAACAACACACTCAAATTTCAACTTCCTAGGTTCAAAGAGAAAAAACTATCCCTTTGTGAAACTGGGCAAAATCAGGGTCTGGGACTTCTGCACTCCGAGAGCCTTTTGGAGCAGAATTGAGGATCAAATCTGGGTTCTGGTGTTTGTACTTGGGCTACATCCACCAAACTTTACACACATAGTGTGATGCCCCAGAGTAGCATGTGCTGGGAATTTCAGCCATCTAGGTGCTAAGGGGCCCAAGCACGGTCCGGGGGCATCCACTAACCCTCAGGGGCTCCTCAAAGTCTGGCCCCTCTTCCCTGGTTTCATTTGAGCTGAAGCCACCAAAAGTCACACCAATGGTTGATGTCAGTGAGAGGACTGATTCTGACATTTTCAGCCATCCAGAAGTTACAGAGCTGAAACACAAGACCCCAAAGCCCCTTCCATGTTTGTTGCCAGAGATATCGTAGTCATGACTGTGCACCTCCTTTATGAAGAAAAACAAAACAACTACTGCTTTGGGGCTTGTGTTCAGGGTTATTATATTATATTATTATATTATATTATGTGTGTAAAGTTTGGTGGATGGAGCCGGATGGGCCGGTGTGAGCAGGCATTTCAAAATATATATTTCTGGTAAAAACGCAGAAACAGCGGTTAGTTTGTTTTTGTGTTAAAATGAGAAACAGACCCATCCAGTTGTAGTGCCACCACTCAGCGGCCGCCTTGCAGTCAGAAGCCATGAAGAATGTTGCCCAGTAAGAGGAAGGAGAAAGGAGGAGCCGAAAAAGAGAGACACTCACGAGAAGAAAAGCAGACGAATTTCCAAAACTCGACGCGTTCTTTCCAGGGCTGGACTGGGAAGAAGAGACGTCAGGTGTTGGAACGTGTAGTGGAAGAAGAAGGTCTCTGAGTAGTGAAAGAGTATCACTCTTTTAACATGGTTACTGTCTTCCATGTAGAATACTGCACTTTATTTTAATTTTTGAAACTTCAAAATGTGCGCATACATCCTCTGGTATGGCGTGTGCTTACACATATCGTGTAAATAACCATGGAGGGCTGCCAGGGATGAAAAATGCCAGGGCCATTTTTTGGTCCCAGTCCAGCCCTGCTTCTTAACCTGCTCACGGTGTCCTGTCAGCTGTCTTCCCTCAAGGAGGTGGCCAGTCTTGCTCTGGAGCAGTTTCAAAAATAGGCCTCAGCACACTGCCTCTGTGCCATGCCTCTCTCATGCTCCTCTACTCTTTGGTGCACATGCCTCCAGTCTGTCAGGCCTCTAATGAAGACACTTGGATCACTGGGCTTGCTAAAAGCAGGGCAAACAAAACAAAACAAAGCATGACGTTGACCACAATAAGTCAGCCATTTCCACGTCGTGTCGTCCGTTCTAACGAAGAGCCTCTGGACGACAGGGTTTATGGAATCTTGTTGAGGATGAAACTTTAAAAAATCAGTCCTCTGTGTGGAAGAAGGGCGACTAAAATAGTCTCCAACTGTCTGATCTGACTCCTCCACTTCCATTGCAACAGCATGGCTTGACTAAGAGAAAGAGAGAGAGCTGAGAGATTTCATTGGACGAGCCCAATGTCCTTCCAGGAAATCAACCAATGGGCCGCGTTTCGCGTCTCCGATACCGTTACTGTCGATTAAAAACTATACACTTTTGAAAAAAAAATTATGACAGTTATGGGCCGGCCCAAAGATGTGCATCGGCCAGGTGGCCAGTCCAGCCCTGGGTTCACCCTTGATGGGTCACCAGTCCATCCCAGGACCAACACACACAGACAGACAACCATTCACACTCACAGTCATTTAGAGTGTCCAGGTAACCACTACCCTCTTGATGTCTTTGGACTGTGGGAGGAAGCTGGAGTACCAGAGAGAACCCACACAGAGACAGGGAGAACCTGCAGGAGGGGTGGAGATCGATGAGTCCTGGAGACGTTCAATAATGTCCACAACTTTGGCACCAGGAAGACAGCAGGTGATGGCACCTGGGAGTTCAACAGACCTGATGATTGAACCACCAATCACAAGGATTTCAGCCTCCATTGTAAACAGAGAGTTTAGATGAGAGAGAACCTGCTGTCAGCCTCACCAGTCAGGGCAGTGGCAGAGGCAGCAGAGTTGAATGAAGCAGGACCACCTGGCAGGTCTCAGCTGGAGGTGATGACATCACTGGCCTCAGTCCTCACCAGTGCTCTGCCTAGCAACAGGGACGATGGGGAGAAACCAGTAGAAGCGCTCTGAGAGTTGGAGACAGCAGGAGAGAGACCACGACAGTGTCACCCATGGGAAACTGTTGGATCCACTCAGGACAGGCTGGACAGACACAGATCAAAGACAGAATTGATGATGATGTCATCAGGAGGCTTTGATAGTGTTTTTATTTGTACCTAGAATTCTGTCTTTGATGTCAGGAGGACATGAAAGAAACCCAATTGAGGAAAGTAGAGGGGAACATTCAGCTTCATTAGAAACACTTGAACTGTTGAACAGTAGAATTTGTTTGAAACAGTTTACAACACAGTGACAGGATTGAAGAGGGAAGGTTTTTGTGTTTTCAGTTTAATTCTAACTTAAAACTGGGCATGAACATTTTTAGTCGTTCATATTCTAACATACAGAGGAAGTCATGACATTCCCTTTTTTTTAACCTGTCCTGTTCAGGAAATGGAAATGGAAATTTAGCTGCTATGTTGAATCAGAAAAACCTTTTGAAGTCTACTTTTGCTTCAGTCAGAAAGTGGACTGTTGTTAACTCTCACAATGGTTGGTGATTGTGGAGGAAGGAAGAATCCTTATGAACCTCTTTTTAACAGACACACATTTCTAAAGATGAAGGTTCATTTTATTTTGTTCTTTTAGCAGAGGATGGTTTCGATCCATCGACCTCTGGGTTCTGGGCCCAGCACGCTTCCTCTGCACCACTCTGCTCTACCATTGATGGTGCCAGGAGGCCTAAAAACACAAAACACCAATTCAATCCAGGACCTTGGAGCCTAAACTGAAACTCCATCACCCGGTGGCTCTGCTGGGGCTCCCACAGGTGAGTGAGGCTGAGCTCCAGTCTGCTCTGAGGAGGCAGCAGACATCTGCACCACTCAGAGGTTTGGTTGGTGTCTTTGACAAAATCCCAACAAACTAAAATCCTGTTGAAGCAGGAAGTTCTAGTTGAACTCTCATCCACGTCACATGACCAAGAAAACCTCCTCTTTCATTCAGACCAGAACAGACAAACATAGAAACATTGTTTCAGCTTCTGATCAAACAATAACATGTTCTTGTTTGTTTGTCATGTTCTATTAATCAGACTGATGATCTCTGGATGTTCTAGGAGGGGGGTCTGTTTCTGATGAAGCCTGTTTGGTCTGGGGGGGTTAAGATGGTGGGGCTGTTTCAGTTCTAGTGCTGAAGGCTTTCACCATGACAGTCAGACTCTCCTCTGTCCTTCATGGTCCCTCAAATGTGCAGTGTGGACCTCACACACTGAATTTAGCCTGAAAACTCTTCATGAAAAGCAGTGACTCAGAGTCTCTGTGGCGCAATCGGTCAGCGCGCTCGGCTGTTAACCGAGAGGCTGGTGGTTCGAGCCCACCCAGGGACGATGAACAGGCTCTACTGGTGCTTAGGAGTCGCTGTGTTAATGATCTGAATGTGGACGGACAGATTGACCCTCCACAGCAGACTCATGTGACAGATCTCTGGATGAGACGCTTCAGTGTTAAATTTAGTTGTCGTGTGTCATGCAGTGTTGAGGAGGCCTGCTGGCTGTGGGTAAAGTGGGGGCTCAGAGTTTGTGGAGTCGGCTCTGGAATGAAGGGGGTCACTGTTTGGTTCTCAGATGCTCCAGCTCAGGTTAGCGAGGTGGTGGAGAAACCAGTGAGAGCTCTGCCAGCTGGAGCCTCTTGGGTCCTGGGAGGCTTCACTCCTGGAGGTGGAAATGATGAGGAGTTTTAAAATCTGCTCCTCTTTCACGCTGACTTGTTTTCTTGGGTTCCCTCTTTTATTCATGTGTGATTTTAGTCTCAGCTCTCTAAACCTGAATGGAGCCAGAACCCATTTTAAAAGAGCTGCTCTTTTAAACTCCTGGAGATCAAGAGGATCCTGCCATGTTTGTCCAGGAGACCCACAGCACAACAGTCAGTGAATGGGGATGCAGGCAGGCTTTTAATGGGGGTCATTTGAAGTCCCAAGTCCAGTTGGAGCAGAGGGTGGAGTTTGATTCTCCAGGAGTTTTTGTTGTTGTTTTTTTCACCAGTTTCTTTTGATTTGGAGGAAATCATTCCAGGTGTTTGAAAGAAGGTGAGAGCAACTTTGGAAAATGTTCAACTGGTGTTTTTAAATGTCTTTGCACCAACAAATGGTGGACAGGACAGCTTTTGAGACATTTTAATGCCACCGTTTAACAGTGAATCTGCTGGTTTCCTGTTTTTAGGAGCTGATGGGAGCTGCACAGAGAAGCTCTTTGAGACAGGAAGCATTCAGAGCTCCACCCTGCTTCTTCCAGCAGGATCCACAGATCCACCAACACACCAGCTGTTTGATGAGTGGAGGCTTTTGACCAGGATTCCTAGACAGCACAGCTGGACTCACGCAACAGCTAACTTGTTAGCACCGACTAGACAGGAGCGCTTCTATGGTTTTACTCAGTGGTTCAATATTTTTAAGAGATGTCCCATTCAGCCTGTGGGTTTGAGTGATCACTCTTCAGTCTCCTGTTCTGTTTTATTAAAATATTCATTTAAAAGCTCCTGAGAGAGAGAGAGGGAGAGGGAGGGAGAGAGAGAGAGGGAGAGAGAGAGATAGAGGGAGGGAGAGAGAGAGGGAGAGAGAGAGAGGGCGGGAGGGAGGGAGAGAGAGAGGGAGAGAGAGAGAGAGAGAGAGAGAGAGGATCAAACTGATCTCAAACTTGACTTCAAAATTCTGATTATAATCATTTTTACTCCTTGATAGATTCATCACTGCAGTGTCATAGAGGGTCCATTACTATTGCAGTATATTAAAGAATATAAGAACGAGGTTACCATCCATGTAAATATAGTATTTCATGTATTGCAGTATATTTTCAAAGATATAACACTTTAATTTTTTTTAATAAGAGAGGCTTTAATGTCTGTCTTTGATGTCTAAACTCTGACTCTGATGTCATTGGTGGTGACTGAATTCTACCCCCTGACAGACTGGGAAGGCTCCTATTGGTGATGTCATCATAAATACATGAAGGTCTTGTTTCAATGTTTTAACATTAAAGCTCATCTTGGTAAAACAATCAAGTTACCTGAACTAAGTTCTTGAAAAAAATGACTGTCACTGACTTAAATAAATCAAATCTACTTCAAAGTTCCTTCTGTTGTCATAAGTCGGCCATTTTAAGTGTACTTGTAGTTCCAGAACATTCCAAGAGGAGATGATATGAATCATGTTGTTAGATGAACTCTGTTCCTCTGCTTTGATGTTGGTGGACTGAGGGGAGTTTGCCTGAACCTGCTTGGACCTGCTGGCTCCTGCTCAGTCCCTCACTCAGCCTCACTCAGCCTCAGCAGCACGGCTCCACTGAGGACTGATTCAGGTTCCTTGCAACCAAATAGGAGGAGAGCTGAACCTTCTTGCTGGGAGGCCACAGTGCTGACCACTGCACTATTGTGTCCCCTGAAAATGCCACCACCTTGTTGGGCTTTTCTGTAACAGCAAGCACACATGAACATAGCAGCTTCTTCACAGGGCTGGTGGCGCAATGGATAACGCGTCTGACTACGGATCAGAAGATTCTCGGTTCAACTCCTGGCCAGCTCGCTTTGAACTTTATACTGAGAAGATGAAGTGAGAACCACTGATCAAAGTCAGTGAAGTCCTCCCAGGTTCCCTCCTTGTCTGCTGGAAACATGAACACATGAATGATCCTGCTACCTCTCATGTTAAGCTGCACTTGACAGTGACAGCAGGAGAACAAAAATCCCAGTGTGTCATCAACATTTCCTGTCAAATCAATGATAGAAGCTGTTGAATTTCTGGATCAGAACAAGGAGAAACCCACCCCTAGCAGCCAGAAAAGCAATCTGCATCTGACAGCGTATACCAGTGAGGCCTGCACGGATCTCTACATAGGGGAAACCAAACAGCCCCTCAACAAGCGCATGGCCCAACATAGAAGAGCCAACTCTGGAGGACAGGACTCAGCGGTTTTCCTCCACCTCAAGGAGGAAAGCCACTCCTTCCAGGACGACCATGTCCAAATACTCGACAGAGAGGACAGATGGTTTGAAAGAGGAGTTAAAGAAGCCATCCACGTCAGGATAGAGAAACCATCTTTGAACAGAGGAGGTGGACTGCGACATTTCCTTTCACCTATTTCCAACCAAGTCCTTTCAAAACTTCCCCAAAGAGCTCAGCTGAAAGACCCATGTGGAACGGCTGATGCCAGCACGGCCCATTAGCATCTGAGTGGTCGGTGAAACTCCCTAATGACCACCCCTGAAACTCCCTGACACCTCACAACGACTGTCGTTTGGGGAGGCCAGGTGAGTCTCGGGAGGGTCGTTTCCACCACAATAGCACTGACCACTACCACATAGGTTTATAAGCTGGAGCTTCCACACTCTCCACTAGAACTGATGAAGCCTCTCGGATGAGAGGTGAAACGTCTTCAAGATAACTTACGTCCAGTTGACCAGATTTTACTTCGCTTCGATCTACGATGACCTGGATGAATGAGAAACTACACATACATTACTGTCAGCATCACTTTGAGTTTATTAGCAACTATCACTACATTACTGTTAGCATCATTTTGAGTTTATTAGCAATTCTTACGACATCACTGTAGCATTAAATTGAGTTCATTAGCAACTCTTACTAAATGACTGCCAGCATCACTGTGAGGTTGTTCGAAACACTTACTACATTACTGTAAGCATCACTGAGTTGATTCGCAACTATCACTACATTACTGTTAGCATCATCTTGAGTTCATTAGCAATTCTTCCGACATCACTGTCCCATCAGTTTGAGATCATTACCAATTCTTCTGACATCACTGTCGCATTATTTTGAGGTTCAAAGCAACTCTTACTACATTACTGTAAGCATCACTGAGTTAATTAGCAACTATCACTACATTACTGTTAGCATCATTTTGAGTTCATTAGCAATTCTTCCGACATCACTGTAGCAATATTTTGAGGTTCGTAGCAACTTTTACTACATTACTGTCGCATTATTTTGAGGTTCGTAGCAACTCTTACTACATTACTGTTGCATTATTTAAAGGTTCGTAGCAACTCTTACTACATGACTGTCAGCATCACTTTGAGGTTATTCGAAACTTTCACTCCATTACTGTTAGCATCATTTTG
Source organism: Aulostomus chinensis (assembly GCF_037954235.1). Classification (NCBI taxonomy): domain Eukaryota; kingdom Metazoa; phylum Chordata; class Actinopteri; order Syngnathiformes; family Aulostomidae; genus Aulostomus; species Aulostomus chinensis. Next base: position 49,378,662 of record NC_141320.1, on the reverse strand, counting down.
AGTTCATTAGCAATTCTTACTACATCACTGTCGCATCATTTTGAGATCATTAGCAATTCTTCTGACATCACTGTCACATTATTTTGAGGTTCGTAGCAACTCTTACTACATTACTGTAAGCATCACTGAGTTAATTAGCAACTATCACTACATTACTGTTAGCATTTTTTTGAGTTCATTAGCAATTCTTACGACATCACTGTCCCATCAGTTTGAGATCATTACCAATTCTTCTGACATCACTGTCGCATTATTTTGAGGTTCGAAGCAACTTTTACTACTTTACTGTTGCATTATTTTGAGGTTCATAGCAACTCCTACTACATGACTGTCAGCATCACTGAGTTTATTAGAAACTATCACTACAATACTGTTAGCATCATTTTGAGGTTAGAAGCAACTGTCACTACATGAGTGTCAGCATCACTTTGAGGTTGTTCGAAACTCTTACTACGAATCTAACAGTAATGGAGTGAAACTTTCGAATAACCTCAAAGTGATGCTGACAGTCATGTACTAAGAGTTGCTACAAACCTCAAAATAATGAGACAGTAATGTAGTACAAGTTGCGTCGAACCTCAAAATATTGCGACAGTGATGTCGGAAGAATTGCTAATGAACTCAAGATGATGCTAACAGTAATGTAGTGATAGTTGCTAATCAACTCAGTGATGCTTACAGTAATGTAGTAAGTGTTTTGAATAACCTCAAAGTGATGCTGACAGTCATGTAGTAAGAGTTGCTACGAACCTCAAAATAATGCGACAGTAATGTAGTAAAAGTTGCTACGAACCTCAAAATATTGCGACAGTGATGTCGGAAGAATTGCTAATGAACTCAAAATGATGCTAACAGTAATGTAGTGATAGTTGCTAATCAAGTCAGTGATGCTTACAGTAATGTAGTAAGTGTTCCGAATAACCTCAAAGTGATGCTGACAGTCATGTAGTAAGAGTTGCTACGAACCTTAAAATAATGCGACAGTAATGTAGTAAAAGTTGCTCCGAACCTCAAAATATTGCGACAGTGATGTCGGAAGAATTGCTAATGAACTCAAAATGAGGCTAACAGTAATGTAGTGATAGTTACGAATCAACTCGGTGATGCTTAATGTAATGTAGTAAGTGTTTCAAATAACCTCAAGTGATGGTGACAGTCATGTAGTAAGAGTTTCTACGAACCTCAAAATAATGCGACAGTGATGTCAGAAGAATTGCTAAAGATCTCAAAATGATGCGACAGTGATGTCGTGAGAATTGCTCATAAACTCAAATAATGCAAACACTAATGTAGTGATAGTTGCTAATAAACTCAAAGTGATGCTGAAAGTAATGTAGTAAGAGTTGCTACGAACCTCAAAATAATGTGACAGTGATGTCAGAAGAATTGCTAATGATCTCAAAATGATTCGAAAGTGATTTAGTAAGAATTGCTAATGAACTCAAAATGATGCTAACAGTAATGGAGTGAACGTTTCGAATAACCTCAAAGTGATGCTGACAGTCATGTTGTAAGAGTTGCTACGAACCTCAAAATAATGCGACAGTAATGTAGTAAAAGATGCTACGAACCTCAAAATATTGCGACAGTGATGTCGGAAGAATTGCTAATGAACTCAAAATGATGCTAACAGTAATGTAGTGAAAGTTGCTAATCAAGTCAGTGATGCTTACAGTAATGTAGTAAGTGTTCCGAATAACCTCAAAGTGATGCTGAAAGTCATGTAGTAAGAGTTGCTACGAACCTTAAAATAATGCGACAGTAATGTAGTAAAAGTTGCTACGAACCTCAAAATATTGCGACAGTGATGTCGGAAGAATTGCTAATGAACTCAAAATGAGGCTAACAGTAATGTAGTGATAGTTACTAATCAACTCGGTGATGCTTAATGTAATGTAGTAAGTGTTTCAAATAACCTCAAAGTGATGGTGACAGTCATGGAGTAAGAGTTTCTACGAACCTCAAAATAATGCGACAGTGATGTCAGAAGAATTGCTAAAGATCTCAAAATGATGCGACAGTGATTTAGTAAGAATTGCTCATGAACTCAAAATGATGCTAATAGTAATGGAGTGAACGTTTCGAATAACCTCAAAGTGATGCTGACAGTCTTGTACTAAGAGTTGCTATGAACCTCAAAATAATGCGACAGTGATGTCGGAAGAATTGCTAATGATCTCAAAATGATGCGACAGTAATGTAGTGATAGTTGCTAAGAAACTCAGTGATGCTTACAGTAATGTAGTAAGAGTTTCGAACAACCTCAAAGTGATGCTGACAGTCATTTAGTAAGAGTTGCTCATGAACTCAATTTAATGCTACAGTGATGTCGTGAGAATTGCTCAACAACTCAAAATGATGCTAACAGTAATGTAGTGATAGTTGCTAATAAACTCAAAGTGATGCTGAAAGTCATGTAGTAAAAGTTGCTACGAACCTCAAAATATTGCGACAGTGATGTCGGAGGAATTGCGAATGAACTCAAAATGATGCTAACAGTAATGTAGTGATAGTTGCTAATAAACTCAAAGTGATGCTGACAGTCATGTAGTAAAAGTTGCTACGAACCTCAAAATATTGCGACAGTGATGTCGGAGGAATTGCGAATGAACTCAAAATGATGCTAACAGTAATGTAGTGATAGTTGCTAATAAACTCAAAGTGATGCTGACAGTCATGTAGTAAGAGTTGCTACGAACCTCAAAATATTGCGACAGTGATGTCGGAAGAATTGCTAATGATCTCAAAATGATGCGACAGTGATGTAGTAAGAATTGCTAATGAACTCAAAATGATGCTAAAAGTAATGGAGTGAAACTTTCGAATAACCTCAAAGTGATGCTGACAGTCATGTAGTAAGTGTTGCTACGAACCTCAAAATTGCAACAGTAATGTAGTAAAGGTTGCTACGAACCTCAAAATATTGCGACAGTGATGTCGGAAGAATTGCTAATGAACTCAAAATGATGCTACAGTGATGTCGTGAGACTTGCTCAACAACTCAAAATGATGCTAACAGTAATGTAGTGATAGTTGCTAATAAACTCAAAGTGATGCTGAAAGTCATGTAGTAAAAGTTGTTACGAACCTCAAAATATTGCGACAGTGATGTCGGAGGAATTGCGAATGAACTCAAAATGATGCTAACAGTAATGTAGTGATAGTTGCTAATAAACTCAAAGTGATGCTGACAGTCATGTAGTAAGAGTTGCTACGAACCTCAAAATATTGCGACAGTGATGTCGGAAGAATTGCTAATGATCTCAAAATGATGCGACAGTGATGTAGTAAGAATTGCTAATGAACTCAAAATGATGCTAAAAATAATGGAGTGAAACTTTCGAATAACCTCAAAGTGATGCTGACAGTCATGTAGTAAGTGTTGCTACGAACCTCAAAATTGCAACAGTAATGTAGTAAAGGTTGCTACGAACCTCAAAATATTGCGACAGTGATGTCGTGAGACTTGCTCATAAACTCAAATAATGCAAACACTAATGTAGTGATAGTTCTAATAAACTCAAAGTGATGCTGACAGTAATGTAGTAAGAGTTGCTATGAACCTTAAAATAATGCAACAATAATGTAGTAAGAGTTGCTACGAACCTCAAAATAATGTGACAGTGATGTCAGAAGAATTGCTAATGATCTCAAAATGATTCGAAAGTGATTTAGTAAGAATTGCTGATAAACTCAAAATGATGCTAACAGTAATGGAGTGAACGTTTCGAATAACCTCAAAGTGATGCTGACAGTCATGTACTAAGAGTTGCTACAAACCTCAAAATAATGCGACAGTAATGGAGTAAAAGATGCTACGAACCTCAAAATATTGCGACAGTGATGTCGGAAGAATTGCTAATGAACTCAAGATGATGCTAACAGTAATGTAGTGATAGTTGCTAAGAAACTAAGTGATGCTTCCAGTAATTTAGTGATACTTGCTCATAAAATCAACGTGATGCTGACAGTAATGTAGTAAGAGTTGCTACGAACCTTAAAATAATGCGACAGTAATGTAGTAAAAGTTGCTACGAAACTCAAAATATTGCGACAGTGATGTCGGAAGAATTACTAATGAACTCAAAATGATGCTAACAGTAATGTAGTGATAGTTGCTAATCAACTCAGTGATGCTTACAGTAATGTAGTAAGTGTTTCGAATAACCTCAAAGTGATGCTGACAGTCATGTAGTAAGAGTTGCTAAGAACCTCAAAATGATGCGACAGTGATTTAGTAAGAATTGCTCATGAACTCAAAATGATGCTAACAGTAATGGAGTGAACGTTTCGAATAACCTCAAAGTGATGCTGACAGTCTTGTACTAAGAGTTGCTATGAACCTCAAAATAATGCGACAGTGATGTCGGAAGAATTGCTAATGATCTCAAAATGATGCGACAGTGATGTAGTAAGAATTGCTAATGAACTCAAAATGATGCTACAGTGATGTCGTGAGAATCGCTCATGAACTCAAATAATGCAAACACTAATGTAGTGATAGTTGCTAATAAATTCAAAGTGATGCTGACAGTAATGCAGTAAGAGTTGCTACTAACCTTAAAATAATGCAACAATAATGTAGTAAGAGTTGCTACGAACCTCAAAATAATGTGACAGTGATGTCAGAAGAATTGCTAATGATCTCAAAATGATTCGAAAGTGATTTAGTAAGAATTGCTAATGAACTCAAAATGATGCTAACAGTAATGGAGTGAACGTTTCGAATAACCTCAAAGTGATGCTGACAGTCATGTACTAAGAGTTGCTACAAACCTCAAAATAATGCGACAGTAATGGAGTAAAAGATGCTACGAACCTCAAAATATTGCGACAGTGATGTCGGAAGAATTGCTAATGAACTCAAAATGATGCTAACAGTAATGTAGTGAAAGTTGCTAATCAAGTCAGTGATGCTTACAGTAATGTAGTAAGTGTTCCGAATAACCTCAAAGTGATGCTGAAAGTCATGTAGTAAGAGTTGCTACGAACCTTAAAATAATGCGACAGTAATGTAGTAAAAGTTGCTACGAACCTCAAAATATTGCGACAGTGATGTCGGAAGAATTGCTAATGAACTCAAAATGAGGCTAACAGTAATGTAGTGATAGTTACTAATCAACTCGGTGATGCTTAATGTAATGTAGTAAGTGTTTCAAATAACCTCAAAGTGATGGTGACAGTCATGGAGTAAGAGTTTCTACGAACCTCAAAATAATGCGACAGTGATGTCAGAAGAATTGCTAAAGATCTCAAAATGATGCGACAGTGATTTAGTAAGAATTGCTCATGAACTCAAAATGATGCTAATAGTAATGGAGTGAACGTTTCGAATAACCTCAAAGTGATGCTGACAGTCTTGTACTAAGAGTTGCTATGAACCTCAAAATAATGCGACAGTGATGTCGGAAGAATTGCTAATGATCTCAAAATGATGCGACAGTAATGGAGTAAAAGATGCTAAGAACCTCAAAATATTGCGACAGTGATGTCGGAAGAATTGCTAATGAACTCAACATAATGCTCACAGTAATGTAGTGATAGTTGCTAATAAACTCAAAGTGATGCTGAAAGTCATGTAGTAAAAGTTGCTACGAACCTCAAAATATTGCGACAGTGATGTCGGAGGAATTGCGAATGAACTCAAAATGATGCTAACAGTAATGTAGTGATAGTTGCTAATAAACTCAAAGTGATGCTGACAGTCATGTAGTAAGAGTTGCTACGAACCTCAAAATATTGCGACAGTGATGTCGGAAGAATTGCTAATGATCTCAAAATGATGCGACAGTGATGTAGTAAGAATTGCTAATGAACTCAAAATGATGCTAAAAGTAATGGAGTGAAACTTTCGAATAACCTCAAAGTGATGCTGACAGTCATGTAGTAAGTGTTGCTACGAACCTCAAAATTGCAACAGTAATGTAGTAAAGGTTGCTACGAACCTCAAAATATTGCGACAGTGATGTCGGAAGAATTGCTAATGAACTCAAAATGATGCTACAGTGATGTCGTGAGACTTGCTCATAAACTCAAATAATGCAAACACTAATGTAGTGATAGTTCTAATAAACTCAAAGTGATGCTGACAGTAATGTAGTAAGAGTTGCTATGAACCTTAAAATAATGCAACAATAATGTAGTAAGAGTTGCTACGAACCTCAAAATAATGTGACAGTGATGTCAGAAGAATTGCTAATGATCTCAAAATGATTCGAAAGTGATTTAGTAAGAATTGCTGATAAACTCAAAATGATGCTAACAGTAATGGAGTGAACGTTTCGAATAACCTCAAAGTGATGCTGACAGTCATGTACTAAGAGTTGCTACGAACCTCAAAATAATGCGACAGTAATGGAGTAAAAGATGCTACGAACCTCAAAATATTGCGACAGTGATGTCGGAAGAATTGCTAATGAACTCAAGATGATGCTAACAGTAATGTAGTGATAGTTGCTAAGAAACTAAGTGATGCTTCCAGTAATTTAGTGATACTTGCTAATAAAATCAACGTGATGCTGACAGTAATGTAGTAAGAGTTGCTACGAACCTTAAAATAATGCGACAGTAATGTAGTAAAAGTTGCTACGAAACTCAAAATATTGCGACAGTGATGTCGGAAGAATTACAAATGAACTCAAAATGATGCTAACAGTAATGTAGTGATAGTTGCTAATCAACTCAGTGATGCTTACAGTAATGTAGTAAGTGTTTCGAATAACCTCAAAGTGATGCTGACAGTCATGTAGTAAGAGTTGCTAAGAACCTCAAAATGATGCGACAGTGATTTAGTAAGAATTGCTCATGAACTCAAAATGATGCTAACAGTAATGGAGTGAACGTTTCGAATAACCTCAAAGTGATGCTGACAGTCTTGTACTAAGAGTTGCTATGAACCTCAAAATAATGCGACAGTGATGTCGGAAGAATTGCTAATGATCTCAAAATGATGCGACAGTGATGTAGTAAGAATTGCTAATGAACTCAAAATGATGCTACAGTGATGTCGTGAGAATCGCTCATAAACTCAAATAATGCAAACACTAATGTAGTGATAGTTGCTAATAAATTCAAAGTGATGCTGACAGTAATGCAGTAAGAGTTGCTACTAACCTTAAAATAATGCAACAATAATGTAGTAAGAGTTGCTACGAACCTCAAAATAATGTGACAGTGATGTCAGAAGAATTGCTAATGATCTCAAAATGATTCGAAAGTGATTTAGTAAGAATTGCTAATGAACTCAAAATGATGCTAACAGTAATGGAGTGAACGTTTCGAATAACCTCAAAGTGATGCTGACAGTCATGTACTAAGAGTTGCTACGAACCTCAAAATAATGCGACAGTGATGTCGGAAGAATTGCTAATGAACTCAAGATGATGCTAACAGTAATGTAGTGATAGTTGCTAAGAAACTCAGTGATGCTTACAGTAATGTAGTAAGAGTTTCGAACAACCTCAAAGTGATGCTGACAGTCATTTAGTAAGAGTTGCTAATGAACTCAATTTAATGCTACAGTGATGTCGTGAGAATTGCTCAACAACTCAAAATGATGCTAACAGTAATGTAGTGATAGTTGCTAATAAACTCAAAGTGATGCTGAAAGTCATGTAGTAAAAGTTGCTACGAACCTCAAAATATTGCGACAGTGATGTCGGAAGAATTGCTAATGAACTCAAAATGATGCTAACAGTAATGTAGTGATAGTTGCTAATCAACTCAGTGATGCTTACAGTAATGTAGTAAGTGTTTCGAATAACCTCAAAGTGATGCTGACAGTCATGTAGTAAGAGTTGCTACGAACCACAAAATATTGCGACAGTGATGTCGGAAGAATTGCTAATGATCTCAAAATGATGCGACAGTGATGTAGTAAGAATTGCTAATGAACTCAAAATGATGCTAAAAGTAATGGAGTGAAACTTTCGAATAACCTCAAAGTGATGCTGACAGTCATGTAGTAAGTGTTGCTACGAACCTCAAAATTGCAACAGTAATGTAGTAAAGGTTGCTACGAACCTCAAAATATTGCGACAGTGATGTCGGAGGAATTGCGAATGAACTCAAAATGATGCTAACAGTAATGTAGTGATAGTTGCTAATAAACTCAAAGTGATGCTGACAGTCATGTAGTAAGAGTTGCTACGAACCTCAAAATATTGCGACAGTGATGTCGGAAGAATTGCTAATGATCTCAAAATGATGCGACAGTGATGTAGTAAGAATTGCTAATGAACTCAAAATGATGCTAACAGTAATGGAGTGAACATTTCGAATAACCTCAAAGTGATGCTGACAGTCATGTTGTAAGAGTTGCTACGAACCTCAAAATAATGCGACAGTAATGTAGTAAAAGATGCTACGAACCTCAAAATATTGCGACAGTGATGTCGGAAGAATTGCTAATGAACTCAAAATGATGCTAACAGTAATGTAGTGAAAGTTGCTAATCAAGTCAGTGATGCTTACAGTAATGTAGTAAGTGTTCCGAATAACCTCAAAGTGATGCTGAAAGTCATGTAGTAAGAGTTGCTACGAACCTTAAAATAATGCGACAGTAATGTAGTAAAAGTTGCTACGAACCTCAAAATATTGCGACAGTGATGTCGGAAGAATTGCTAATGAACTCAAAATGAGGCTAACAGTAATGTAGTGATAGTTACTAATCAACTCGGTGATGCTTAATGTAATGTAGTAAGTGTTTCAAATAACCTCAAAGTGATGGTGACAGTCATGGAGTAAGAGTTTCTACGAACCTCAAAATAATGCGACAGTGATGTCAGAAGAATTGCTAAAGATCTCAAAATGATGCGACAGTGATTTAGGAAGAATTGCTCATGAACTCAAAATGATGCTAATAGTAATGGAGTGAACGTTTCGAATAACCTCAAAGTGATGCTGACAGTCTTGTACTAAGAGTTGCTATGAACCTCAAAATAATGCGACAGTGATGTCGGAAGAATTGCTAATGATCTCAAAATGATGCGACAGTAATGGAGTAAAAGATGCTAAGAACCTCAAAATATTGCGACAGTGATGTCGGAAGAATTGCTAATGAACTCAAGATAATGCTCACAGTAATGTAGTGATAGTTGCTAAGAAACTCAGTGATGCTTACAGTAATGTAGTAAGAGTTTCGAACAACCTCAAAGTGATGCTGACAGTCATTTAGTAAGAGTTGCTAATGAACTCAATTTAATGCTACAGTGATGTCGTGAGAATTGCTCAACAACTCAAAATGATGCTAACAGTAATGTAGTGATAGTTGCTAATAAACTCAAAGTGATGCTGAAAGTCATGTAGTAAAAGTTGCTACGAACCTCAAAATATTGCGACAGTGATGTCGGAGGAATTGCGAATGAACTCAAAATGATGCTAACAGTAATGTAGTGATAGTTGCTAATAAACTCAAAGTGATGCTGACAGTCATGTAGTAAGAGTTGCTACGAACCTCAAAATATTGCGACAGTGATGTCGGAAGAATTGCTAATGATCTCAAAATGATGCGACAGTGATGTAGTAAGAATTGCTAATGAACTCAAAATGATGCTAAAAGTAATGGAGTGAAACTTTCGAATAACCTCAAAGTGATGCTGACAGTCATGTAGTAAGTGTTGCTACGAACCTCAAAATTGCAACAGTAATGTAGTAAAGGTTGCTACGAACCTCAAAATATTGCGACAGTGATGTCGGAAGAATTGCTAATGAACTCAAAATGATGCTACAGTGATGTCGTGAGACTTGCTCAACAACTCAAAATGATGCTAACAGTAATGTAGTGATAGTTGCTAATAAACTCAAAGTGATGCTGAAAGTCATGTAGTAAAAGTTGCTACGAACCTCAAAATATTGCGACAGTGATGTCGGAGGAATTGTGAATGAACTCAAAATGATGCTAACAGTAATGTAGTGATAGTTGCTAATAAACTCAAAGTGATGCTGACAGTCATGTAGTAAGAGTTGCTACGAACCTCAAAATATTGCGACAGTGATGTCGGAAGAATTGCTAATGATCTCAAAATGATGCGACAGTGATGTAGTAAGAATTGCTAATGAACTCAAAATGATGCTAAAAGTAATGGAGTGAAACTTTCGAATAACCTCAAAGTGATGCTGACAGTCATGTAGTAAGTGTTGCTACGAACCTCAAAATTGCAACAGTAATGTAGTAAAGGTTGCTACGAACCTCAAAATATTGCGACAGTGATGTCGGAAGAATTGCTAATGAACTCAAAATGATGCTACAGTGATGTCGTGAGACTTGCTCATAAACTCAAATAATGCAAACACTAATGTAGTGATAGTTCTAATAAACTCAAAGTGATGCTGACAGTAATGTAGTAAGAGTTGCTATGAACCTTAAAATAATGCAACAATAATGTAGTAAGAGTTGCTACGAACCTCAAAATAATGTGACAGTGATGTCAGAAGAATTGCTAATGATCTCAAAATGATTCGAAAGTGATTTAGTAAGAATTGCTGATAAACTCAAAATGATGCTAACAGTAATGGAGTGAACGTTTCGAATAACCTCAAAGTGATGCTGACAGTCATGTACTAAGAGTTGCTACAAACCTCAAAATAATGCGACAGTAATGGAGTAAAAGATGCTACGAACCTCAAAATATTGCGACAGTGATGTCGGAAGAATTGCTAATGAACTCAAGATGATGCTAACAGTAATGTAGTGATAGTTGCTAAGAAACTAAGTGATGCTTCCAGTAATTTAGTGATACTTGCTAATAAAATCAACGTGATGCTGACAGTAATGTAGTAAGAGTTGCTACGAACCTTAAAATAATGCGACAGTAATGTAGTAAAAGTTGCTACGAAACTCAAAATATTGCGACAGTGATGTCGGAAGAATTACTAATGAACTCAAAATGATGCTAACAGTAATGTAGTGATAGTTGCTAATCAACTCAGTGATGCTTACAGTAATGTAGTAAGTGTTTCGAATAACCTCAAAGTGATGCTGACAGTCATGTAGTAAGAGTTGCTAAGAACCTCAAAATGATGCGACAGTGATTTAGTAAGAATTGCTCATGAACTCAAAATGATGCTAACAGTAATGGAGTGAGCGTTTCGAATAACCTCAAAGTGATGCTGACAGTCTTGTACTAAGAGTTGCTATGAACCTCAAAATAATGCGACAGTGATGTCGGAAGAATTGCTAATGATCTCAAAATGATGCGACAGTGATGTAGTAAGAATTGCTAATGAACTCAAAATGATGCTACAGTGATGTCGTGAGAATCGCTCATAAACTCAAATAATGCAAACACTAATGTAGTGATAGTTGCTAATAAATTCAAAGTGATGCTGACAGTAATGCAGTAAGAGTTGCTACTAACCTTAAAATAATGCAACAATAATGTAGTAAGAGTTGCTACGAACCTCAAAATAATGTGACAGTGATGTCAGAAGAATTGCTAATGATCTCAAAATGATTCGAAAGTGATTTAGTAAGAATTGCTAATGAACTCAAAATGATGCTAACAGTAATGGAGTGAACGTTTCGAATAACCTCAAAGTGATGCTGACAGTCATGTACTAAGAGTTGCTACGAACCTCAAAATAATGCGACAGTGATGTCGGAAGAATTGCTAATGAACTCAAGATGATGCTAACAGTAATGTAGTGATAGTTGCTAAGAAACTCAGTGATGCTTACAGTAATGTAGTAAGAGTTTCGAACAACCTCAAAGTGATGCTGACAGTCATTTAGTAAGAGTTGCTAATGAACTCAATTTAATGCTACAGTGATGTCGTGAGAATTGCTCAAAAACTCAAAATGATGCTAACAGTAATGTAGTGATAGTTGCTAATAAACTCAAAGTGATGCTGAAAGTCATGTAGTAAAAGTTGCTACGAACCTCAAAATATTGCGACAGTGATGTCGGAAGAATTGCTAATGAACTCAAAATGATGCTAACAGTAATGTAGTGATAGTTGCTAATCAACTCAGTGATGCTTACAGTAATGTAGTAAGTGTTTCGAATAACCTCAAAGTGATGCTGACAGTCATGTAGTAAGAGTTGCTACGAACCTCAAAATAATGCGACAGTGATGTCAGAAGAATTGCTAAAGATCTCAAAATGATGCGACAGTGATTTAGTAAGAATTGCTCATGAACTCAAAATGATGCTAACAGTAATGGAGTGAACGTTTCGAATAACCTCAAAGTGATGCTGACAGTCTTGCACTAAGAGTTGCTATGAACCTCAAAATAATGCGACAGTGATGTCGGAAGAATTGCTAATGATCTCAAAATGATGCGACAGTAATGGAGTAAAAGATGCTACGAACCTCAAAATATTGCGACAGTGATGTCGGAAGAATTGCTAATGAACTCAAGATGATGCTAACAGTAATGTAGTGATAGTTGCTAAGAAACTCAGTGATGCTTACAGTAATGTAGTAAGAGTTTCGAACAACCTCAAAGTGATGCTGACAGTCATTTAGTAAGAGTTACTTATGAACTCAATTTAATGCTACAGTGATGTCGTGAGAATTGCTCAACAACTCAAAATGATGCTAACAGTAATGTAGTGATAGTTGCTAATAAACTCAAAGTGATGCTGAAAGTCATGTAGTAAAAGTTGCTTCGAACCTCAAAATATTGCGACAGTGATGTCGGAGGAATTGCGAATGAAATCAAAATGATGCTAACAGTAATGTAGTGATAGTTGCTAATAAACTCAAAGTGATGCTGACAGTCATGTAGTAAGAGTTGCTACGAACCTCAAAATATTGCGACAGTGATGTCGGAAGAATTGCTAATGATCTCAAAATGATGCGACAGTGATGTAGTAAGAATTGCTAATGAACTCAAAATGATGCTAACAGTAATGGAGTGAAACTTTCGAATAACCTCAAAGTGATGCTGACAGTCATGTAGTAAGTGTTGCTACGAACCTCAAAATTGCAACAGTAATGTAGTAAAGGTTGCTACGAACCTCAAAATATTGCGACAGTGATGTCGGAAGAATTGCTAATGAACTCAAAATGATGCTAACAGTAATGTAGTAAGAGTTTCGAACACCCTCAAAGTGATGCTGACAGTCATTTAGTAAGAGTTGCTAATGAACTATATTCAATGCTACAGTGATGTCGTGAGAATTGCTCATAAACTCAAAATGATGCTAACAGTAATGTAGTGATAGTTGCTAAAAAACTCAATGTGATGCTGACAGTAATGTAGTAAGAGTTGCTACGAACCTCAAAATAATGTGACAGTGATGTCAGAAGAATTGCTAATGATCTCAAAATGATGTGACAGTGATTTAGTAAGAATTGCTAATGAACTCAAAATGATGCTAAAAGTAATGGAGTGAAACTTTCGAATAACCTCAAAGTGATGCTTACAGTCATGTAGTAAGTGTTGCTACGAACCTCAAAATAATGCGACAGTAATGTAGTAAAAGTTGCTACGAACCTCAAAATATTGCGACAGTGATGTCGGAAGAATTGCTAATGAACTCAAAATGATGCTAACAGTAATGTAGTGATAGTTGCTAATCAACTCAGTGTTGCTTACAGTAATGTAGTAAGTGTTTCGAATAACCTCAAAGTGATGCTGACAGTCATGTACTAAGAGTTGCTACGAACCTCAAAATAATGCGACAGTAATGTAGTAAAAGTTGCTACGAACCTCAAAATATTGCGACAGTGATGTCGGAAGAATTGCTCATGAACTTAAAATGATGCGAAAGTAATGTAGTGGTAGTTGCTAATCAAGTCAGTGATGCTTACAGTAATGTAGTAAGTGTTTCGACTAACCTCAAAGTGATGGTGACAGTCATGTAGGAAGATTTGCTACGAACCTCAAAATAATGCAACAGTAATGTAGTAAGAGTTGCTACGAACCTCAAAATAATGCGAAAGTAATGTAGTAAAACTTGCTACGAACCTCAAAATATTGCGACAGTGATGTCGGAAGAATTGCTAATGAACTCAAGATGATGCTAACAGTAATGTAGTGGTAGTTGCTAATCAAGTCAGTGAAGCTTACAGTAATGTAGTAAGTGTTTCGAACAACCTCAAAGTGATTCTTACAGTAATGTAGTAAGTGTTTCGAATAACCTCAAAGTGATGCTGAAAGTCATGTACTAATAGTTGCTACGAACCTCAAAATAATGCGACAGTAATGTAGTAAAAGTTGCTACGAACCTCAAAATATTGCGACAGTGATGTCGGAAGAATTGCTCATGAACTTAAAATGATGCGACAGTAATGTAGTGGTAGTTGCTAATCAAGTCAGTGATGCTTACAGTAATGTAGTATGTGTTTCGAATAACCTCAAAGTGATGGTGACAGTCATGTAGGAAGAGTTGCTACGAACCTCAAAATAATGTGACAGTAATGTAGTAAGAGTTGCTACGAACCTCAAAATAATGCGACAGTGATGTCAGAAGAATTGCTAATGAACTCAAAATGATGCTAACAGTAATGTAGTGGTAGTTGCTCATCAAGACAGTGATGCTTACAGTAATGTAGTCAGTGTTTCGAATAACCTCAAAGTGATGGTGACAGTCATGTAGGAAGAGTTGCTACGAACCTCAAAATAATGTGACAGTGATGTCAGAAGAATTGCTAATGATCTCAAAATGATGCGACAGTGATTTCGTAAGAATTGCTAATGAACTCAAAATGATGCTAACAGTAATGGAGTGAACCTTTCGAATAACCTCAAAGTGATGCTTACAGTCATGTAGCAAGTGTTGCTACGAACCTCAAAATAATGCGACAGTAATGTAGTAAAAGTTGCTACGAACCTCAAAATATTGCGACAGTGATGTCGGAAGAATTGCTAATGAACTCAAAATGATGCGACAGTCATGTAGTGGTAGTTGCTAATCAAGTCAGTGATGCTTACAGTAATGTAGTAAGTGTTTCGAATAACCTCAAAGTGATGGTGACAGTCATGTAGGAAGAGTTGCTACGAACCTCAAAATAATGCGACAGTAATGTAGTAAGAGTTGCTACGAACCTCAAAATAATGCGACAGTGATGTCAGAAGAATTGCTAAAGATCTCAAAATGATGCGACATTGATGTAGTAAGAATTGCTAATGAACTCAAAATGATGCTAACAGTAATGGAGTGAAACTTTCGAATAACCTCAAAGTGATGCTTACAGTCATGTAGAAAGTGTTGCTACGAACCTCAAAATAATGCGACAGTAATGTAGTAAATGTTGCTACGAACCTCAAAAATTGCGACAGTGATGTCGGAAGAATTGCTAAAGATCTCAAAATGATAGAACAGTGATTTAGTAAGAATTGCTCATGAACTCAAAATGATGCTAACAGTAATGTAGTAAGAGTTTCGAATAACCTCAAAGTGATGCTGACAGTAATGTAGTAAGTGTTGCTACGAACCTTAAAATAATTCAACAACAATGTAGTAAAAGTTGCTACGAACCTCAAAATATTGCGACAGCGATGTTGGAAGAATTGCTAATGAACTCAAGATGATGCTAACAGTAATGTAGTAAGAGTTTCGAACACCCTCAAAGTGATGCTGACAGTCATTTAGTAAGAGTTGCTAATGAACTCAATTCAATGCTACAGTGATGTCGTGAGAATTGCTCATAAACTCAAAATGATGCAAACAGCAATGTAGTGATAGTTGCTCAAAAACTCAAAGTGAGACTGACAGTAATGTAGTAAGAGTTGCTACGAACCTCAAAATAATGTGACAGTGATGTCAGAAGAATTGCTAATGATCTCAAAATGATGCGACAGTGATTTAGTAAGAATTGCTAATGAACTCAAAATGATGCTAACAGTAATGGAGTGAACATTTCGAATAACCTCAAAGTGATGCTGACAGTCATGTACTAAGAGTTGCTACGAACCTCAAAATAATGCGACAGTAATGTAGTAAAAGTTGCTACGAACCTCAAAATATTGCGACAGTGATGTCGGAAGAATTGCTCATGAACTTAAAATGATGCGACAGTAATGTAGGGGTAGTTGCTAATCAAGACAGTGATGCTTACAGTAATGTAGTCAGTGTTTCGAATAACCTCAAAGTGATGGTGACAGTCATGTAGGAAGAGTTGCTACGAACCTCAAAATAATGTGACAGTGATGTCAGAAGAATTGCTAATGATCTCAAAATGATGCGACAGTGATTTCGTAAGAATTGCTAATGAACTCAAAATGATGCTAACAGTAATGGAGTGAACGTTTCGAATAACCTCAAAGTGATGCTGACAGTCATGTACTAAGAGTTGCTACGAACCTTAAAATAATGCGACAGTAATGTCAGAAGAATTGCTAATGATCTCAAAATGATGCGACAGTGATGTAGTAAGAATTGCTAATGAACTCAAAATGATGCTAACAGTAATGGAGTGAACCTTTCGAATAACCTCAAAGTGATGCTTACAGTCATGTAGCAAGTGTTGCTACGAACCTCAAAATAATGCGACAGTAATGTAGTAAAAGTTGCTACGAACCTCAAAATATTGCGACAGTGATGTCGGAAGAATTGCTAATGAACTCAAAATGATGCTAACAGTAATGTAGTGACAGTTGCTAATCAACTCAGTGATGCTTACAGTAATGTAGTAAGTGTTTCGAACAACCTCAAAGTGATGCTGACAGTCATGTACTAAGAGTTGCTACAAACCTCAAAATAATGCGACAGTAATGTAGTAAAAGTTGCTACGAACCTCAAAATATTGCGACAGTGATGTCGGAAGAATTGCTCATGAACTTAAAATGATGCGACAGTAATGTAGTGGTAGTTGCTAATCAAGTCAGTGATGCTTACAGTAATGTAGTAAGTGTTTCGAATAACCTCAAAGTGATGGTGACAGTCATGTAGGAAGAGTTGCTACGAACCTCAAAATAATGCGACAGTAATGTAGTAAGAGTTGCTACGAACCTCAAAATAATGCGACAGTGATGTCAGAAGAATTGCTAAAGATCTCAAAATGATGCGACAGTGATGTAGTAAGAATTGCTAATGAACTCAAAATGATGCTAACAGTAATGGAGTGAAACTTTCGAATAACCTCAAAGTGATGCTTACAGTCATGTAGAAAGTGTTGCTACGAACCTCAAAATAATGCGACAGTAATGTAGTAAATGTTGCTACGAACCTCAAAATATTGCGACAGTGATGTCGGAAGAATTGCTAAAGATCTCAAAATGATAGAACAGTGATTTAGTAAGAATTGCTCATGAACTCAAAATGATGCTAACAGTAATGTAGTAAGAGTTTCGAATAACCTCAAAGTGATGCTGACAGTAATGTAGTAAGTGTTGCTACAAACCTTAAAATAATGCAACAACAATGTAGTAAGAGTTGCTACAAACCTCAAAATAATGCGAAAGTAATGTAGTAAAAGTTGCTACGAACCTCAAAATATTGCGACAGCGATGTTGGAAGAATTGCTAATGAACTCAAGATGATGCTAACAATAATGTAGTAAGAGTTTCGAACACCCTCAAAGTGATGCTGACAGTCATTTAGTAAGAGTTGCTAATGAACTCAATTCAATGCTACAGTGATGTCGTGAGAATTGCTCATAAACTCAAAATGATGCTAACAGCAATGTAGTGATAGTTGCTCAAAAACTCAAAGTGAGACTCACAGTAATGTAGTAAGAGTTGCTACGAACCTCAAAATAATGTGACAGTGATGTCAGAAGAATTGCTAATGATCTCAAAATGATGCGACAGTGATTTAGTAAGAATTGCTAATGAACTCAAAATGATGCTAACAGTAATGGAGTGAACGTTTCTAATAACCTCAAAGTGATGCTGACAGTCATGTACTAAGAGTTGCTACGAACCTCAAAATAATGCGACAGTAATGTAGTAAAAGTTGCTACGAACCTCAAAATATTGCGACAGTGATGTCGGAAGAATTGCTCATGAACTTAAAATGATGCGACAGTAATGTAGTAAGTGTTTCGAATAACCTCAAAGTGATGGTGACAGTCATGTAGGAAGAGTTGCTACGAACCTCAAAATAATGCGACAGTAATGTAGTAAGAGTTGCTACGAACCTCAAAATAATGCGACAGTGATGTCAGAAGAATTGCTAAAGATCTCAAAATGATGCGACAGTGATGTATTAAGAATTGCTAATGAACTCAAAAAGATGCTAACAGTAATGGAGTGAAAGTTTCGAATAACCTCAAAGTGATGCTGACAGTCATGTAGTAAGTGTTGCTACGAACCTTAAAATAATGCAACAATAATGTAGTAAGAGTTGCTACAAACCTCAAAGTAATGCGAAAGTAATGTAGTAAAAGTTGCTACGAACCTCAAAATATTGCGACAGTGATGTCGTAAGAATTGTTATTAAACTCAAAATCATGCTAACAGTAATGTAGTGATAGTTGCTAATAAACTCAGTGATGCTTACAGTAATGTAGTAAGTGTTTCGAACAACCTCAAAGTGATGCTGACTGTCATGTAGTAAGAGTCGCTACTAACCTCCAAATAATGCTACAGTGATGTCGGAAGAAATGCTAATGATCTCAAAATGATGCGACAGTGATGTAGTAAGAATTGCTAATGAACTCAAAATGATGCTAACAGTAATGGAGTGAAAGTTTCGAATAACCTCAAAGTGATGCTGACAGTCATGTGGTGAGAGTTGCGAGTAACCTAAAAATGATGCTGACGGTGATGTCGTAAGAATTGCTATTAAAATCAAAATGATGCTAACAGTAATTTAGTGATAGTTGCTAATAAACTCAGTGATGCTTACAGTAATGTAGTAAGTGTTTCGAACAACCTCAAAGTGATGCTGACAGTCATGTAGTAAGAGTTGCTACGATCCGTAAATAATGCAACAGTCATGTAGTAAGATTTGCTACGAACCTCAAAGTAATGCGACAGTGATTTCAGAAGAATTGGTAATGATCTCAAAATGATGCGACAGTGATGTCGTAAGAATTGCAATTAAACTCAAAATGATTCTAACAGTAATGTAGTGATAGTTGCTAATAATCTCAGTGATGCTTAAAGTAATGTAGTAAGTGTTTCGAACAACCTCAAAGTGATGCTGACTGTCATGTAGTAAGAGTCGCTACTAACCTCCAAATAATGCCACAGTGATGTCGGAAGAAATGCTAATGATCTCAAAATGATGCGACAGTGATGTAGTAAGAATTGCTAATGAACTCAAAATGATGCTAACAGTAATGGAGTGAAAGTTTCGAATAACCTCAAAGTGATGCTGACAGTCATGTGGTGAGAGTTGCGAGTAACCTAAAAATGATGCTGACGGTGATGTCGTAAGAATTGCTATTAAAATCAAAATGATGCTAACAGTAATTTAGTGATAGTTGCTAATAAACTCAGTGATGCTTACAGTAATGTAGTAAGTGTTTCGAACAACCTCAAAGTGATGCTGACAGTCATGTAGTAAGAATTGCTACGAACCTCCAAATAATGAGACAGTGATTTAGTAAGAATTGCTAATAAACTCAACATGATGCTAACAGTAATGTAGAGATAGTTGCTAATAAACTCAAAGTGATGCTGACAGTAATGTAGTAAGAGTTGCTATGAACCTTAAAATAATGCGACAGTGATGTCAGATGAATTGGTAATGATCTCAAAATGATGCGACAGTGATGTCCTAAGAATTGCGAATGAACTCAAAATGATGCTAACAGTAATGGAGTGATAGTTGCTCATAAAGTCAGTGATGCTTACAGTAATGTAGTAAGAGTTTCGAACAACCTCTAAGTGATGCTGACAGTCTTGTAGTAAGAGTTGCTACTACCCTCAAAATAATGCTACAGTGATGTAGTGGGAGTTTCAACTATTCTCAAAAGGATGCTTCAGTGATGTAGTGAGATTTGCTACTAACCTCAAAATGATGCTGCAGTAATGCAATGAGAGTTGCTATTGACCTAACAAATGATGCTACTGTGATGTGGTGAGAGTTGCGAAAAACCTCAAACATGCTGACAATAATGTAGAAAGAGTTGCTAAAAATCTCAAAATGATGCCACAGAAATGTAGTGAGAGTTGCTACTAATTTAAAAATGATGCTTACAGTAATGTAGTGAGAGTTGCTACTATCATCAGATTGATGCTACAGTAATGTCGTGAGAGTTCTCCTCACCTCAAAATAATGCTGACAGAAATGTAGTGAGAATTGCTAGGAACCTTTAAATGATTCGACAGTGGTGTAGTAAGAGTTACTACTATCCTCAAAACGATGCTCCAGTGATGTAGTAAGAGTTGCTACTACCCTCAGAAATGATGCTCTAGTGATGTGGTGAGAGTTGCTAAAAACCTCAAAATGATGCTACACTGATGTGGTGAGAGTTCTACGAACCTCAAAATGATGCTAGAGTGATGTGAGAGTTGCTACTAATTTAAAAATGATGCGACAGTGATGTAATGAGAGTTGCTACGAACCTAAGAAATTATGCGACAGTGATGTAGTGAGAGTTGCTACTAATGTTAAAATGATGCTGACAGTGATGTAATGAGAGTTGCGACGAACCTCAAAATGATGCTTACAGTGATGTAGTGAAACTGCGACTAACATCAAAATGATGCTTGCAGTGATATAATGAGAGTTGTTACGAACCTCAAAATGATGCGAACGTGATGTAATGAGAGTTGCTATTAACCTAAGAAATGATGCGACAGTGATGTCGTGAGATTCGCTACGAATCTCAAAATGATGCTAAAGTGATGCAATGAGAGTTGCTACGAACCTAAGAATGATTTTACACTGATGTAGTGAGAGTTGCTCCTATTTTCAAAGTGATGCTTCAGTGATGTAATGAGAGTCACTACTAACCTAAGAAATGATGCTACAGTGATGTGAGAGTTGCTCCTAACCTCAAAATGATGTTACAGTCATGTGGTGAGAGTTGCTACTAATCTCAAAATGATGCTAAAGTGATGTAATTAGAATTGCTACTAACCTAAGAAATGATGCGACAGTGATGGAGTGAGAGTTGCTGGGATGCTCAA
The DNA here is from genome assembly GCF_037954235.1 of Aulostomus chinensis. NCBI lineage: Eukaryota > Metazoa > Chordata > Actinopteri > Syngnathiformes > Aulostomidae > Aulostomus > Aulostomus chinensis. Next base: position 49,357,689 of record NC_141320.1, on the reverse strand, counting down.
AATGATGCTGACAGTCATGGAGTGAGAGTTACTACGAACCTCAAAATGATGCTGCAGTGATGAAGTAAGAGTTGACACTATCCTCAAAATGATGCTTACAGTCATGTAGTGAGAGTTTCTGCTTAACTGAAAATAGAGCAACAGTGATGTAGTGAGAGTTGCTACTCATCTAAAAATTATGCGACAGTCATGTAATAAGAGTTTCTTCTCAAATAAGAAATGATAATCAAGTAATGCAATGAGAGCTGCTACTAACCTAAGAAATTATGCTACAGTGATGTAGTGAGAGTTGCTGCTAATGTCAAAATGATGCTGACAGTGATGTAATGAGATTTGATACTCACCTAAGAAATGATGCTACATTAATGTAGTGGGAGTTGCTACGAATCTCAAAATGATGCAAAAGTGATGGAATGAGAGTTGCGACAAACCTCAAAATGATGATTACAGTGATGTAGTGAGAGTTGCTACTAATCTAAGAAATGATGCTTCAGTGATATAGTGAGAGTTTCTACGAATCTCAAAATGATGCAGACAGAACAATAGTGAGAGTTTATGCTGACGTCAAAATGATGCTACAGTGATGTAGTGAGAGTTTCAATTAATCTCAAAATGATGCTTCAGTGATGTGAGAGTTGCTACTAACCTAAAATGATTTTACAGTCATGTGGAAACAGTTGCTAAAAATCTAAAAATGATGCGACAGTGATATAGTGAGAGTTGCTACGAATCTCAAAATGATGCTGACAGTGATGTAACGAGAGTTGCTACGAATCTCAAAATGATGCTGACAGTGATGTAACGAGAGTTGCTACTAATGTCAAAATGATGCTTAAGTGATGTAGTGAGAGTTGCTACGAATCTCAAAATGATGCTTAAGTGATGTAGTGAGAGTTGCTACTAATGTCAAAATGATGCTACAGTAATGTCGTGAGAGTTGCTACTAATGTCAAAATGATGCTGACAGTGATGTAATGAGAGTAATGAGAGTTGCTACTAATTTCAAATTGATGCTACAGTGATGTAGTGAGAGTTGCTTACAACCTCAAAATGATGCTAACAGTCTTGTGAGCTTCATCAAGACACAGGCCACTATTTGTGGTCATGCATCATTGTGGCTGACCAATGGTCCAACTTCATCAGTCAGTCAGTCAGAGACATTCGCATTTGTCGGCCTGGCCTGCTGCCAAAGACTAACTCTGCTATAGTTGATTTACCTGTGCAGCCATGTCACGCTCCTCTCGGCCACCTCCACGGTCAGACGCCAGGTTAAACCAGCCAATGGCGTAAGAATCACTCTCCGAATCTGAAGCGCTCGTAGCTGCAGGGTTTTTCCACACAGCTTCTGTTGAGAGACAAAGTCCATCACTTGATTAACTCTCACCAACAGAAATGTGCAGTTTTCCACTCAGGACAGCTGCTGCATGCTGCTGTTTGTAAAAAGAAGGTCCAGTGGATCCGTTCAGTTCTACATTATTCAGCAGAGAGATGTCACCATTGAATAATGACCATATTTCCTAAAATTATAGCTCAACCACAGAGGGACCAGGCTACTAGAATGACCTCTGTTTACTAGAAGTGCTTCTCCTATGGTGGTGAACTCCTCAGCTGTCAGTGGAGTCAAATCTGTCTTAGAGAGGCCAGAGGTTCCCACACTGGTTCCCTCTCATCATGCAGCCCTGACAGCTGTGTGTGCTGTTCCAGCGTGTTGGCACCTCACTGATGAGTTTCAGGGTTGGCCCTCCCATCTGTTGCTGCACCTGAGCCAGCTTCTCCTTGGCTGTAGTACTGATCTGAAGGATGTGACAGTGTTCCTGGCTTTGTGTCTGATGATGGAAGTGGGGATCTGATCACAGGATTTTCTGACTCCTAGATTCAGACGATGTGCAGTGCAGACTGAGTGGTGAATTTGGAGCTGTCTAGTGGATGCTGTCATGTTTGGTGCTGCGTCGCTCACAAGACACTTCACTTTGTTGGTGATGGCCCAGTCCTCCATCAGGCCTCTTTGGACTGGGGCCAAACTGTCAGCAGGGTGACTTTGTGGAAAGTCTTGCACTCCCAACACATTCATTCTCACGAATGCAGTGACAGGTCAGAGCCAAGGGAGCCTCCATGTCCACAGATGTCCACATGGCAGCTGGACTTCCTTTTTCACTCCTTCCCGTTCCTCCTGGTTCTTTTTGGCCACCGTTTGTTTGATGGTCTGAAAATGACACCCAGAGTAAATCAATACATTGAAATTAGAGATGAAATAAACTGGAGATATCAACGACTGCTTTAGATCATTTCCACACAAACCTTCCTGGTTGGCAAACATATGAGGCTCAAGGACCTGAACCAGTTCCCTGAACCCTTCCCTCTCAACAGTGCTGAGGGGCTGGCAGTCCTTCAGGATCAAATTCAGCAGAGCCTCATCCAGCATCTGCTTCCTGGAAGCTGGATGGTTAAAGATGAAGGAGAGAAGAAATGAATAGGAATTAATGATCAATGAAGCAACTGTGAGTCAGTTGGAGAGTGGCTGTATACCTGAGTTCATCCTGGTGGATCTGGGACTTCATTCTCATGCCTGGCCCCATCATGCCTCAGCACTGAAGAGGTGCTTTTGTTGAGATGAGACGCTTCTGTCCAACAAATGCCACATTCAACCTGCAGAAAAGAACATGAGTGCTCAGCTAAAAGTTCCTTTCTTCATGGTGACTGGTGTTTCTTAGTCTTAGACCACCAGGTTTCCAATGAGGTGTATCGGATACGTTGTTGTGTGCCGCTGAAATCCGTCCAATTCCGGCGTTGTTTCCTCATGAAATATGTTTGCCTTAAAGCTCATTAAAGTGTTGAACCACAATATCGTTCACCATAACTGAGTCAACTTCAAGATAACCTACTTCTACATTCCAGTCCCGGCTGCTCCTGTTCTGCTGCAGTCCAGAAAACAACAACCCGATACAATTGGCGCTCCTTCCCACAGCTCCGGCCCGGATCCGCATGGTTCCGCTGACTGACTGTGAGACGCGCTCCCTCCAGGGTGGCACAGCCCGATGGGGGTCCTTATCTGGCACGGGGGCGTAAAACAGGTGCGACTGGAAAACCTGGTTTATTCTGCGTCGAGGGAACGCGTTGCTCTGCAATACACCGCCAAGCCGCTAGGGGGTGAGGCTTTGTCTTTATTGTTTACGGGCTCTTGTCGGATTCCTCGGTTTTCTTCCGGTCACAGACAACAATTGTTGGCCATTTGTCAGTCTTTGTAGTGCCGCGAAGAGGCGTTGTAGAGGTGGTCGTACTTGAGCACCTCCTCGATAATCCTTTCTTCAGCTTGGTCCATTTTTTCTTGGAGCTTTCACCACAGAAACTTTGAAAATGGCGGTGTTGCTTTGCCGCGACTCAACCGGAAATAACGTTCTGAGCGGGACCAATCACAGTCCTCGACGTTGACGTCACCACGCGTCGACGCGATGCGTAAGCAGGATTTTTTGGAGGCGCGTTTCAGGCTACGGCGTACGGTCTGCGTCGACGGCGTAGGTACGAATACTACTCGACACAGAAGCATAAATCAGGCTTAAATCAGGCTTTATAGTCCAACAGGAAGTTAGCATGTCAGGGATGAGACACGCTTATCGTCCAACAGGAAGTTAGCATGTCATGGATGAGACACGCTTATCGTCCAACAGGAAGTTAGCATGTCAGGGATGAGACACGCTGATAGTCCAACAGGAAGTTAGCATGTCAGGGATGAGACACGCTTATCGTCCAACAGGAAGTTAGCATGTCAGGGATGAGACACGCTTATCGTCCAACAGGAAGTTAGCATGTCAGGGATGAGACACGCTTATCGTCCAACAGGAAGTTAGCATGTCAGGGATGAGACACCCTGATAGTCCAACAGGAGGTTAGCATGTCAGGGATGAGACACGCTTATCGTCCAACAGGAAGTTAGCATGTCAGGGATGAGACACCCTGATAGTCCAACAGGAAGTTAGCATCTCCATGGTTCCCTTGACCAGAAGCCAGTGGGATCGTTCCATTCTGACATCTTGATTGACATTTGTCCTTCTCTTAGCTAAATAGCTGGCAATCATTTGAAAAAAACCTTGATTTACTTTTTGTATTTTGATCTTCAGCTCATTTGCATACTTTTGTTAAAATTCTCCCCTTTTTGTCTTTTTTTTCTGCTGTTTTTAGTCCACCTGGTGCCTAAAGACCAGTTCAGCATGGACTACGTTGAACCTTCAGTCCGCTGCATCAGCACCCATGGACGGTTCCCCCCTGACAGGAGGATTCTGGTGAGGAACATTAGTGGGACAGCGCTCTTGTTAGAACGGTTCTGATCCACCTCCCCCCCCCCCCCCGTAGCTCCTCCTGTGTCCCCTCAGCGCTCTTGTTAGAACGGTTCTGATCCACCTTCCCTCCCCATGTAGCTCCTCCTGTGTCCCCTCAGTGCTCTTGTTAGAACGGTTCTGATCCACCTTCCCTCCCCCTGTAGCTCCTCCTCTGTCCCCTCAGCGCTCTTGTTAGAACGGTTCTGATCCACCTTCCCTTCCCCTGTAGCTCCTCCAGTGACCCCTCAGGCTCTTGTTAGAACAGTTCTGATCCACCTTCCCTCCCCCTGTAGCTCCTCCTGTGTCCCCTCAGGCTCTTGTTAGAACGGTTCTGATCCACCTTCCCTCCCCCTGTAGCTCCTCCTGTGTCCCCTCAGCGCTCTTGTTAGAACGGTTCTGATCCACCTTCCCTCCCCCTGTAGCTCCTCCTGTGTCCCCTCAGGCTCTTGTTAGAACGGTTCTGATCCACCTTCCCTCCCCCTGTAGCTCCTCCTGTGTCCCCTCAGGCTCTTGTTAGAACGGTTCTGATCCACCTTCCCTCCCCCTGTAGCTCCTCCTGTGTCTCCTCAGCGCTCTTGTTAGAACGGTTCTGATCCACCTTCCCTCCCCCTGTAGCTCCTCCTGTGTCCCCTCAGCGCTCTTGTTAGAACGGTTCGGATCCACCTTCCCTCCCCCTGTAGCTCCTCCTGTGTCCCCTCAGCGCTCTTGTTAGAACGGTTCTGATCCACCTTCCCTCCCCCTGTAGCTCCTCCTGTGTCCCCTCAGCGCTCTTGTTAGAACAGTTCTGATCCACCTTCCCTTCCCCTGTAGCTCCTCCTGTGTCCCCTCAGCGCTCTTGTTGGAAGGGTTCTGATCCACCTTCCTTCCCCCTGTAGCTCCTCCAGTGTCCCCTCGGCGCTCTTGTTAGAACAGTTCTGATCCACCTTCCATCCCCCTGTAGCTCCTCCTGTGTCCCCTCAGCGCTCTTGTGAGAACGGTTCTGATCCACCTTCCCTCCCCCTGTAGCTCCTCCTGTGTCCCCTCAGCGCTCTTGTGAGAATGGTTCTGATCCACCTTCCCTCCCCCTGTAGCTCCTCCTGTGTCCCCTCAGCGCTCTTGTTAGAAGGGTTCTGATCCACCTTCCCTCCCCCTGTAGCTCCTCCTGTGTCCCCTCACGTTTCCAAACTCCCTCCCACTGGCTGGTGCTGAAGGAGGGCCAGAGCTCCTCCTACAGGAGCCCATCCTGGCCTCCCCCGCTGCAGCTCCTCCACTGACCTCCCACCAGAGAGATGAGCCCCCTGGTTCAGAGGTGACAGACCACCTCTGGGAGCAGAAAACAGAGACCACGTCAGGCTGGACTCCGTGCAGGTACGGAGGCTGACGGCTGCTGAGTGAGTGAGTTTACGACGCTCCCACCACTGCTGCTGGATTGATTTAACACATCTGGAATATTTAGATTTATTCTGGGTCAACATCTGCATCTGTTGAAGTCCTCAGTTCCCATGCAGGTGGTGTTGTTCCAGATAAAAGGTCTCAATAACAGCATCACTCCAGATGAAACCATTCCAAAGAAGGCTAAGTGGAGCTGGCATATCAGCCCCCAATGGAAGCCTGCTGCTGCTGCCAAGCTCTCCATGTCATCATGGAAAAGTTGATTGTTCAACTCAATGTTTTTCCCATTGAGAGGAGATTTGTTGTTCCACCATGAAGTCTTTTCTTGTGATGAGTTTGTGTGTTGTAGTAGCATGAAGATATCTTGTTATCATGATCAACTCATCTGGCCTGGTGGAAGAACGCTGCTGTGTTTGGATTCAGACGAGTCAAATCTGAACCAGGGACTTGTAGTTTTATCCTCGGTCTCTGGACTCATAAAATGGAGACCGGCCCAGTTTGACACTTTTGAACTCCTCCATGATGTTCAAATCTCATGACTGAGATTCGTGATTGGAAACATCGGCGGTTCAGGAAAGAAAACATGTACCATTGAACATCGCTCTCATCCTTCTACTCAGAACGCTGCGGTGGACTCCACCGTGTCCAGGCTTTGGGCAGATACGTCTTCATCCTCCACCACCACCAGCCGCTCCACCCCACCCACCCTGTGCAGGTCTACATTACCAGGGTCGGATCTGGCAGGGTGGAGGATCTTTGATTCATCTTAGCTTTCCTGCTCCGGCTGTTTGAGAAACATTCAAATGGAGATGGTTGTTTGTGTCTTTCAGGCCACGCCAACGCCTCCTTCTGTCCCCACGCTTACGGCTGCCGAAACGTGCCGGTGTCTGAAAACCAGATCATTCTGGATGTGCCGGACCACCAGGTCCTCCTCACCTGCAGGTTCCTGCAGGCAGAGCCCTGTGGTGGTAGGTTTCCTGCTCCTCTGCTGGACTGATACCCTCTCCCTTTCCCCACACGTATCTGCTGTTTCTACTCTGTGCCTCCTTCTCCTCTGTCAGGCCTGGACTTCTTCCTTCTGTCTCTCCAGGATTACGTCCTGGTGGTGCCTGAGAGCAGCTCCAGCTCCAGCTCCCTGAACCAAGAACCACTGGAGAAATCTGACCACTTCATTAGCAACTGTGGCCTCAACAGCTTTCATGTCAAGTCAGTGTCTCCAAGCCTGAGTTGGTCCCTGTTCTGTATCCCTGAATGTTCTAGAGGAACTAAACTGGGCCTGACTGGGACGCTTCTGTCTGCTCAGATTTGGGTTGTGAATGCATTCAGATGTCATTTACAAGCATTGGAACTAAAGACCTGAGCCTCAAGAATATTTAGTTCTTGCTTTACTTTCTCTTGCAGGGTTTCATTTTGTGCTAATTTTCTTTTGAAGATCTTTGTTTTTTTGTTGTCCTTCCATTTAGCAAGTTTGGCTAAGAACCTTTTCCCCACTAAACTAATTTTCCTAAAATGTCTCGCTAACGTTTCCTTTTTCTCTGTCGTCCCTCCTGTCCTTCGTCTCCATTCTGTCTCAGCTCAGCTGTGTCTCTTGGGCTCTCTTCACCAACAGCGCCCTGCCTTGTGCCTGCCATGAGGTTGGAGCTGAGAGTGACACCTGTGAGCCATTTGGTGGTCGGTGCCGCTGCAGGCCCCACGTGATTGGCCGAGACTGCTCCATGTGTGCCGCGGGCTGCTGGGGATTCCCCACTGCAGACGTGAGTGTCAGATTGGATGAATGATGAGTAATAAGGGCTTTTAATGATGAGTGAGAGGACGGACCAAACCAACCTGTCCAACCATCAGAGGACAGTTTGTTGTTCTAGTTTCAACTCTTACTACATTACTGTAAGCATCATTTCGAGGTTATTAGCAACTATCACTACATTACTGTTAGCATCATTTCGAGGTTATTAGCAACTCTTCCGACATCACTGTCGCATCATTTTGAGTTCATTATCATTTCTTACTACATCACTGTCAGCATCATTTTTGAATTCATTAACAATTCTACCTACATAACTGTAGCATTATTTTGAGGTTTTTAGCAGCTCTTACTAAATTACTGTCATCATTTTGAGGTTATTAGCAGCTCTTACTAGATTACTTTTAGCATCATTTTGAGTTCATTAGCAATTCTTACGACATCACTGTTAGCATCATTTTGAGTTCATTAGGAATTCTTCCAACATCACTGTAGCATTATTTTGAGGTTATTAGCAACTCTTACTACATTACTGTCAGCATAATTTTTAGGTTACTCGCAACTTTCACTACATTACTGTTAGCATCATTTTGAGTTCATTAGCAATTCTTCTGACATTACTGTCGCATTATTTTGAGGTTCGTAGCAACTCTTCCTACCTGACTGTCAGCATCAATTTGAGGTTATTCGAAACTTTCACTCCATTACTGTTTGCATCATTTTGAGTTCATTAATGAGTTCATTAGCAATTCTTACGACATCACTAGCATTATTTTGAGGTTATTAGCAATTCGCAGTACATCACTGTCGCATTATTTTGAGTTCATTCGCAGCTCTTACTACATTACTGTCAGCCTCATTTTTAGGTTACTCGCAACTCTAACCACATGACTTTCAGCATCACTTTGAGGTTACTCGCATCTTTCACGACATTACTGTTAGCATCATTTTAAGTTCATTAGCAATTCTTACGACATCACTGTCCCATCATTTCAGATCATTAGCCATTCGTACTACATCACTGTCACATTATTTTGAGGTTCATAGTAACTCTTACTACATCACTAGCATTATTTTAAGGTTATTAGCAGACTTACTACATTCCTGTCAGCATACTTTTGAGGTAATTAGCAGCTCTTACTAGATTACCGTCAACATCATTTTGAGTTCATTAGCAATTCTTACGACATCACTGTAGCATTATTTTGACGTTAGTAGCAACTCTGACTACATGACTGTCAGCATCATTTTGAGTTTATTAGCAATTCTTACGACATCACTGTACCATCATTTACAGGTTAGTTTCAACTCTTCTTACATTACGGTCAGCATCATTTTGAGGTTCGTAGCAACTCTTAGTACATGACTGTCAGCATCACTTTGAGGTTATTCGAAACTGTCACTACATTACAGTTCGCATCATTTTGAGTACATTACAATTCTTACTACGACACTGTCGCATCATTTTGAGTTCATTAGCAATTCTTACGACATCACTGTCGCATCATGTTGAGATCATTACCGATTCTTCTGACATCACTCTCGCATTATTTTGAGGTTCCTAGCAACTCTTACTACATTACTGTTGCATTATTTTAAGGTTCGTAGCAACTCTTACTACATTACTGTCAGCATCACTTTGAGGTTGTTCAAAACACTTACTACATTACTGTTAGCATCATTTTGAGTTCAATAGCAATTCTTACGACATTACTGTCCCATCAGTTTGAGATCATTAACAATTCTTTTGACATCACTGTCGCATTACTTTGAGGTTCGAAGCAACTCTTACTACTTTACTGTTGCATTATTTTAAGGTTCGTAGCAACCCTTACTACATGACTGTCATAATCACTTTGAGGTCGTTCGGAACACTTACTACATTACTGTAAGCATCACTTTGAGTTTATTAGCAACTATCACTACATTACTTTTAGCATCATTTTGAGGTTACTAGCAACTCTTACAACATGACTGTCTGTAAGCATCACTGAGTTTATTAGCAACTATTACTATGTTACTGTTAGCATCGTTTTGAGTTCATTAGCAATTCTTACTGAATAACTGTCGCATCATTTTGAGATCTTTAGCAATTCTTCTGACATCACTGTCGCATTATTTTTAGGTTCATAGTTTCGTAGCAACTCTTACTACATTTCTGTTGCAATATTTAAAGGTTCGTAGCAACTCTTACTACATTACTGTCAGCATCACTTTGAGTTTATTAGCAACTATCACTACATTACTGTTGGCATCATTTTGAGTTTATGAGCAATTCATTGACAAGAGGTTAGTAGCAACTCTTACTACATGACTGTCGGCATCACTTTGAGGTTGTTCGAAACACTTACTAAATTACTGTAAGCATCACTGAGTTTATAGCAACTATCACTACATTACTGTTAGCATCATTTTGAGATCATTAACAATTCTTTTGACATCACTGTCGCATTACTTTGAGGTTCGAAGCAACTCTTACTACTTTACTGTTGCATTATTTTAAGGTTCGTAGCAACCCTTACTACATGACTGTCATAATGACTTTGAGGTTGTTCGAAACTCTTACTACATTACTGTCAGCATCACTTTGAGTTTATTAGCAACTATCACTTCATTACTGTTAGCATCATTTTGAGGTTAGTAGCATCTCTTACTACATGACTGTCAACATCACTTTGAGGTTGTTCGAAACACTTACTACATTACTGTAAGCATCACTGAGTTTATTAGCAACTATCACTACGTTACTGTCAGCATCGTTTTGAGTTCAATAGCAATTCTTACGACATCACTGTCAGCATCATTTTTAATTTAGTCGCAACTCTTACTACATTACTGTCAGCATCACTTTGAGTTTATTCGCAACTATCACTACATTACTGTGAGCATCATTTTGAGTTTATTAGCAATTCTTACGACATCACTGTCCCTTCAGTTTGAGATCATTAACAATTCTTTTGACATCACTGTCGCATTACTTTGAGGTTCGAAGAAACTCTTACTACTTCACTGTTGCATTATTTTAAGGTTCGTAGCAACCCTTACTACATGACTGTCATAATCTCTTTGAGGTTGTTTGAAACACTTACTACATTACTGTAAGCATCACTTTGAGTTTATTTGAAACTATCACTACATTACTGTTAGCATCATTTTGAGGTTAGTAGCAACTCTTACTACATGACTGTCAGCATCACTTTCAGGTTGTTCGAAACACTTACTACATGACTGTAAGCATCACTGAGTTGATTAGCAACGATCACTACATTACTGTTAGCATCATTTTGAGTTCATTAGCAATTTTTACTAAATCACTGTCGCATCATTTTGAGATCTTTAGCAATTCTTTTGACATCACTGTCGCATTATTTTGAGGTTCGTAGCAACTCTTCGTACATTACTGTCAGCATCACTGAGTTCATTAGCAACTATCACTACATTACTGTTAGCATCATTTCGAGATCATTAGCAATTCTTCCGACATCACTTTCGCATTATTTTGAGGTTCGTAGCAACTCTTACTACATGACTGTCACCGTCACATTGAGGTTATTCGAAACTTTCACTACATTACTCTCAGCATCATTTTGAGTTCATTAGTTATTCTTACTACATCACTGTAGCATCATTTTGAGTTCATTAGCAATTCTTACGACATCACTTTCAGCATCATTTTTATTTACTCTCAACTCAAACCACATGACTGTCAGCATCACTTTGAGGTTATTCGAAACTTTCACTCCATTACTGTAAGCATCATTTTGAGTTCATTAGCAATTCTTACTACATCACTGTCGCATCATTTTTAGATCATTAGCAATTCTTCTGACATCACTGTCACATTATTTTGAGGTTCGTAGCAACTCTTACTACTTTATTGTTGCTGTATTGAAAGGTTCGTAGCAACTCTTACGACATTACTGTCAGCATCACTTTGAGTTTATTAGCAACTATCACGACATTACTGTTAGCATCATTTTGAGTTTATTAGCAATTCTTACGACATCACTGTAGCATTAAATTGAGTTCATTAACAACTCTTACTACGTGACTGTCAGCATCACTTTGAAGTTGTTCGAAACACTTACTAAATGACTGTCAGCATCACTTTGAGGTTGTTCGAAACTCTTACTACATTAGTGTAAGCATCACTGAGTTTATTAGCAACTATCACTACATTACTGTTAGCATCATCTTGAGTTCATTAGCAATTCTCACGACATCACTGTCCCATCAGTTTGAGATCATTACCCATTCTTCTGACATCACTGTCGCATTATTTTGAGGTTCGAAGCAACTCTTACTACTTTACTGTTGCATTTTTTAAGGTTCATAGCAACCATTACTACATTACTGTAAGCATCACTGAGTTTATTTGCAACTATCACTACATTACTTTTAGCATCGTTTTGAGGTTAGAAGCAACTGTTACTACATGACTGTCAACATCACTTTGAGGTTGTTCGAAACACTTACTACATCACTTTTAGCATCATTTTGAGTTCATGAGCAATTCTTACTGAATCCCCGTCGCATCATTTTGAGATCTTTAGCAATTCTTCCGACATCACTGTCGCAATATTTTGAGGTTCGTAGCAACTCTTACTACATGACTGTCAGCATCACTTTGAGGTTGTTCGAAACACTTACTACATTACTGTAAGCATCACTGACTTGATCAGCAACTATCACGACATTGCTGTTAGCATCATTTTGAGTTCATTTGCAATTCTTCCGACATCACTGTCGCAATATTTTGAGGTTCGGAGCAACTTTTACTGCATTACTGTCGCATTATTTTGAGGTTCGTAGCAACTCTTAGTACATGACTGTCAGCATCACTTTGAGGTTATTCGAAACGTTCACTCCATTACTGTTAGCATCATTTTGAGTACATTAGCAATTCTTACTAAATCACTGTCGCATCATTTTGAGATCTTTAGCAATTCTTCCGACATCACTGTCGCAATATTTTGAGGTTCGTAGCAACTTTTACTACGTTACTGTTGCATTATTTTGAGGTTCGTAGCAACTCTTACTACATGACTGTCAGCATCACTTTGAGGTTGTTCGAAACACTTACTTCATTACTGTCAGCATCACTGAGTTGATTAGCAACTATCACTACATTACTGTTAGCATCACTGAGTTTATTAGCATCTATCACTACGTTACTGTTAGCATCGTTTTGAGTTCAGTAGCAATTCTTACGACATCACTTTCAGCATCATTTTTTATTTACTCGCAACTCAAACCTCATGACTTTCAGCATCACTTTGAGGTTATTCGAAACTTTCACTCCATTACTGTTAGCATCATTTTGAGTTCATTAGCAATTCTTACTACATCACTGTCGCATCATTTTGAGATCATAGCAATTCTTCTGACATCACTGTCACATTATTTTGAGGTTCGTAGCAACTCTTACTACTTTATTGTTGCAGTATTTAAAGGTTCGTAGCAACTCTTACGACATTACTGTCAGCATCACTTTGAGTTTATTAGCAACTATCACTACATTACTGTTAGCATCATTTTGAGTTTATGAGCAATTCTTACTAAATCACTGTCGCATCATTTTGAGATCTTTAGCAATTCTTCTGACATCACTGTCGCATTATTTTGAGGTTCGTAGCAGCTCTTCCTACATGACTTTCACCATCACTTTGAGGTTATTCGAAACACTTACTATATTACTTTAAGCATCACTGAGTTGATTAGCAACTACCACGACATTACTGTTAGCATCATTTTGAGTTCATTAGCAATTCTTCCGAAATCACTGTCGCAATATTTTGAGGTTCGTAGCAACTTTTACTACATTACTGTCGCATTATTTTGAGGTTCGTAGCAACACTTACTACATGACTGTCAGCATCACTTTGAGGTTATTCGAAAGTTTCACTCCATTACTGTTAGCATCATTTTGATTTCATTTGCAATTCTTACTACATCACTGTCGCATCATTTTGAGATCATTAGCAATTCTTCCGACATCACTGTCGCAATATTTTTAGGTTCGTAGCAACTTTTACTACATCACTGTCCCATCAGTTTGAGATCATTACCCATTCTTCTGACATCACTGTCGCATTATTTTGAGGTTCGAAGCAACTCTTACTACTTTACTGTTGCATTTTTTAAGGTTCATAGCAACCATTACTACATGACTGTCAGCATCACTTTGAGGTTGTTCGAAACTCTTACTACATTACTGTAAGCATCACTGAGTTTATTTGCAACTATCACTACATTACTTTTAGCATCGTTTTGAGGTTAGAAGCAACTGTTACTACATGACTGTCAACATCACTTTGAGGTTGTTCGAAACACTTACTACATTACTTTTAGCATCATTTTGAGTTCATGAGCAATTCTTACTGAATCCCCGTCGCATCATTTTGAGATCTTTAGCAATTCTTCCGACATCACTGTCGCAATATTTTGAGGTTCGTAGCAACTCTTACTACATGACTGTCAGCATCACTTTGAGGTTGTTCGAAACACTTACTACATTACTGTAAGCATCACTGACTTGATCAGCAACTATCACTACATTGCTGTTAGCATCATTTTGAGTTCATTTGCAATTCTTCCGACATCACTGTCGCAATATTTTGAGGTTCGTAGCAACTCTTCCTGCATGACTGTCAGAATCACTTTGAGGTTTTTCGAAACACTTACTACATTACTGTCAGCATCACTTTGAGTTCATTAGCAACTATCACTACATTACTGTTAGCATCATTTTGAGTTCATTAGCAATTCTTCCGACATCACTGTCGCATCATTTTGAGATCATTAGCAATTCTTCCGACATCACTGTCGCATTATTTTGAGGATCGTAGCAAATCTTAGTACATGACTGTCAGCATCACTTTGAGGTTATTCGAAACGTTCACTCCATTACTGTTAGCATCATTTTGAGTTCATTAGCAATTCTTCCTGAATCACTGTCGCATCATTTTGAGATCTTTAGCAATTCTTCTGACATCACTGTCGCATTATTTTGAGGTTCGTAGCAACTCTTACTACATGACTGTCACCATCACTTTGAGCTTATTCGAAAGTTTAACTCCATTACTGTTAGCATCATTTTGAGTTCATTAGCAAGTCTTACTTAATCACTGTCGCATCATTTTGAGATCTTTAGCAATTCTTCTGACATCACTGTCGCAATATTTTGATGTTCGTAGCAACTCTTACTACATGACTGTCAGCATCACTTTGAGGTTGTTCGAAACACTTACTACATTACTGTAAGCATCACTGAGTTGATTCGCAACTATCACTACATTACTGTTAGCATCATTTTGAGTTCATTAGCAATTCTTACGACATCACTGTCGCAATATTTTGAGATTCTTAGCAACTTTTACTACATTACTGTCGCATCATGTTGAGGTTCGTAGCAACTCTTACTACATTATTGTTGCATTATTTAAAGGTTCGTAGCAACTCTTACTACATTACTGTCAGCATCACTTTGAGTTTATTAGCAACTATCACTACATTACTGTTAGTATCAGGTTGAGTTTATTAGCAATTCTTACGACATCACTGTAGCATGAAATTGAGTTCATTAGCAACTCTTACTACATGACTGTCATTATCACTTTGAAGTTGTTCGAAACACTTACTATATGACTGTCAGCATCACTTTGAGGTTGTTCAAAACTCTTACTACATTACTGTTAGCATCATCTTGAGTTCATTAGCAATTCTTACGACATCAGTTTGAGATCATTACCAATTCTTCTGACATCACTGTCGCATTATTTTGAGGTTCGAAGCAACTCTTTCTACTTTACTGTTGCATTTTTTAAGGTTCGTAGCAACTCTTACTACATGACTGTCAGCATCACTTTAAGGTTGTTCGAAACTCTTACTACATTACTGTAATTATCAGAGTTTATTAGCAACTATCACTACATTACTGTTAGCATCAGTTTGAATTTATTAGCAATTCTTACGACATCACTGTAGCATTAAATTGAGTTCATTAGCAACTCTTACTACATGACTATCAGCATCACTTTGAAGTTGTTCGAAACACTTACTACATTACTGTTGCATTATTTTGAGGTTCGTAGCAACACTTACTACATGACTGTCAGCATCACTTTGAGGTTATTCGAAACTTTCACTCCATTACTGTTAGCATCATTTTGAGTTCATTAGCAATTCTTACTTAATCACTGTCACAATATTTTGAGGTTCGTAGCAACTTTTACTACATTACTGTCGCATCATTTTGAGATCTTGAGCAATTCTTCTGACATCACTGTCGCATTATTTCGAGGTTCGTAGCAACCCTTACTACATTACTGTCAGCATCACTTTGAGTTTATTAGCAACTATCACTACATTACTGTTAACATCATTTTGAGTTCATTAACAATTCTTACGACATCACTGTCGCATCATTTTGAGATCATGAGCAATTTTTAAAACATCATTGTAGCATTATTTTTAGGTTATTAGCAACTCTTCCTACATTACTGTCAGCATCATTTTTAGGTTACTCGCAACTCTCACCACATGACTTTCAGCATCACTATGAGGTTATTTGAAACTTTCACTACAATACTGTTAGCATCATTTTGAGTACATTAGCAATTCTAACTCCATTCCTGTCACATCATTTTGAGATCATTAGCAATTCTTCTGACATCACTGTCGCATCATTTTGAGGTTTGTAGCAACTCTTACTACATTATTGTCAGCATCACTTTGAGGTTATTCGAAAGTTTCACTCCATTACTGTTAGCATCATTTTGAGTTCATTAGCAATTCTTACAACATCACTGAAGCATTAAATTGAGGTTAGTAGCAACTCTTACTACATGACTGTCAGCATCACTTTGAGGTTGTTCGAAACTCTTACTACATTACTGGAAGCATCACTGAGTTTATTAGCAACTATCACTACATTACTGTTAGCATCATTTTGAGTTCATTAGCAATTCTTACGACATCACTGTCGCAATATTTTGAGATTCTTAGCAACTTTTACTACATTACTGTCGCATCATGTTGAGGTTCGTAGCAACTCTTACTACATTATTGTTGCATTATTTAAAGGTTCGTAGCAACTCTAACTACATGACTGTCAGCATCACTTTGAAGTTGTTCGAAACTCTTACTACATTACTAGTTTATTAGCAACTATCACTACATTACTGTTAGCATCATCTTGAGTTCATTAGCAATTCTTACGACATCAGTTTGAGATCATTACCAATTCTTCTGACATCACTGTCGCATTATTTTGAGGTTAGTAGCAACTCTTACTACATTACTGTCAGCATCACTTTTAGGTTGATCGAAACTCTTACTACATTACTAGTTTATTAGCAACTATCACTACATTACTGTTAGCATCATCTTGAGTTCATTAGCAATTCTTACGACATCAGTTTGAGATCATTACCAATTCTTCTGACATCACTGTCGCATTATTTTGAGGTTAGTAGCAACTCTGACTACATTACTGTCAGCATCACTTTAAGGTTGTTCGAAACTCTTACTACATTACTGTAATTATCAGAGTTTATTAGCAACTATCACTACATTACAGTTAGCATCAATTTGAATTTATTTGCAATTCTTACGACATCACTGTAGCATTAAATTGAGTTCATTAGCAACTCTTACTAAATGACTGTCAGCATCACTTTGAGGTTGTTCAAAACACTTTCTACATTACTGTTGCATTATTTTGAGGTTCGTAGCAACACTTACTACATGACTGTCAGCATCACTTTGAGGTTATTCGAAAGTTTCACTCCATTACTGTTAGCATCATTTTGAGTTCATTAGCAATTCTTACTTAATCACTGTCGCAATATTTTGAGGTTCGTAGCAACTTTTACTACATTACTGTCGCATTATTTTGAGGTTCGTAGCAACCCTTACTACATTACTGTCAGTACACTTTGAGTTTATTAGCAACTATCACTACATTACTGTTAACATCATTTTGAGTTCATTAACAATTCTTACGACATCACTGTCGCATCATTTTGAGATCATGAGCAATTTTTAAAACATCATTGTCGCATTATTTTGAGGTTATTAGCAACTCTTCCTACATTACTGTCAGCATCATTTTTAGGTTACTCGCAACTCTCAACACATGACTTTCAGCATCACTATGAGGCTATTTGAAACTTTCACTACATTACTGTTCGCATCTTTTTTAGTACATTCGCAATTCTTAATCCATTACTGTCACATCATTTTGAGATCATTGTCAATTCTTCCAACATCACTGTCGCATTATTTTGAGGTTGGTAGCAACTCTTACTACATGACTGTCAGCATCACTTTGAGGTTGTTTGAAACACTTACTACATTACTGTAAGCACCACTGAGTTGATTAGCAACTATCACTACATTACTGTTAGCATCATTTTGAGTTCATGAGCAATTCTTACTACATCACTGTCGCATCATTTTGAGATCATTAGCAATTCTTCTGACATCACTGTCACATTATTTTGAGGTTGGTAGCAACTCTTACTACATTATTGTTGCATTATTTAAAGGTTCGTAGCAACTATCACTACATTACTGTTTGCATCATTTTGAGTTCATTGGTAATTCTTACGACATCACTGTCTCATCATTTTGAGATTATTAACAATTCTTACTATATCACTGTCGCATTATTTGGAGCTTCGTAGCAATACTTGCTACATGATTTTCAGCATTACTTTGAGGTTGTTCGAAACACTTCCTACATTACTGTCAGCATCACTTTGAGGTTATTCTAAACTTTCACTACATTACTGTTAGCATCATTTTGAGTTCATTAGCAATTCTTATGACATCACTGTCGCATCATTTTGAGATCATTAGGAATTCTTCCGACATTACTTTAGCATTATTTTGAGTTCATTAGCAATTCCTACGACATCACTGTAGCATTATTTTGAGGTTAGTAGCAACTCTTGCTTCATGACTTTCAGCATCATTTGAAATTGTTCGAAGCACTTACTACATTACTGTAAGCCTCACTGAGTTTATTAGCAACTATCACTACATTACTGTTAGCATCATTTTGAGTTCATTAGCAATTCCTACGACATCACTGTAGCATTATTTTGAGGTTTGTAGCAACTCTTACTACATGACTGTCAGCATCACTTTGAGGTTATTCAAAACTGTCACTCCATTACTGATAGCATCATTTTTAGTTTATTAGCAATTCTTACGACATCACTGTCACATCATTTTGAGATCATTCGCAATTCTTCTGACATCACTGTCGCATTATTTTGAAGTTCGTAGCAACTCTTACTATATTACTGTCAGCATCACTTTGAGGTTATTCGAAACTTTGACTACATTACCGTCAGCATCATTTTGAGTTCATGATCAATTCTTACTCCATCACTGTCGCATCATTTTGAGATCATCAGAAATTCTTCTGACATCACTGTTGCATTATTTTGAGGTGAGTAGCAACTCTTACTACATGACTTTCAGAATCACTTTGAGGTTGTTCGAAACACTTACGACATTACTGTAAGCATCATTTTTATGTTATTGCAACTCTAACCACATTACTGTCAACACCACTTTGACGTTATTCGAAACTTTCACTACATTACTGTTAGCATCATTTTGAGTACATTAGCAATTCTCAATCCATCACTGTCACATCATTTTGAGGTTTGAAGGAACTCTTACTCCATGACTGTCAGCATCACTTTGAGGTTGTTCGAAACACTAACTACATTACTGTAAGCATAACTGACTTGATTAGCAACTACCACTACATTACTGTTAGCATCATTTTTAGTTCATTAGCAATTCTTCTGACATCACTGTCGCATCATTTTGAGATCATGAGCAATTTTTAAAACATCATTGTAGCATTATTTTTAGGTTATTAGCAACTCTTCCTACATTACTGTCAGCATCATTTTGAGTTTATTCGCAACTATCACTACATTACTGTTAGCATCATTTATAGGTTAATAGCAACTCTTACTACATGACTGTCAGCATCAGTTTGAGGTTGTTCGAAACACTTACTACATTACTGTAAGCATCACTGAGTTGATTAGCAACTCTCACTACATTACTGTTAGCATCATCTTGAGTTCATTAGCAATTCTTCCGACATCACTGTAGCATTTTTTGGAGGTTACGAGCAACTCTTACCACATGACTGTCAGCATCACTTTGAGGTTATTCGAAACTTTCTCTACATTTCTGTTCGCATCATTTTGAGTACATTAGCAATTCTTAATCCATTTCTGTCACATCATATTGAGGTTATTAGCAATTCTTCCGACATCACTGTAGCATTATTTTGAGGTTTGTAGCAACTCTTACTACATTACTGTCAGCATCACTTTGAGGTTATTAGCAACTCTTACTACATTATTGTCAGCATCATTTTTAGGTTATTCACAACTCTCACTACATGACTTTCAGCATCACTTTGAGGTTATTCGAAACACTTACTACATTACTGTCAGCATCACTTTGAGGTTATTCAAAACTTTCACTCCATTACTGTTAGCATCATTTTGAGTTCATTAGCAATTCTTCCAACATCACTGTAGCATTTTTAGAGGTTACTAGCAACTCTTCCTACATGACTGTCAGCATCACTTTGAGGTTATTCGAAACTTTCACTACATTACTTTTCGCATCATTATGAGTACATTAGCAATTTTTAATCCATTACTGTCACATCATTTTGAGATCATTAGCAATTCTTACTACATCACTGTCGCATCATTTTGAGATCATTAGCAATTCTTACGACATCACTGTCGCATCATTTTGAGATCATTAGCAATTCTTAAGACATCACTGTAGCATCATTTTGATATCATGAGCAATTCTTCTGACATCACTGTCGCATTATTTTGAGGATCGTAGCAACTCTTACTACATTTCTGTCAGCATCAATTTGAGTTTATTAGCAACTATCACTACATTACTGTCAGCATCATTTTTGTATTCATTAACAATTCTTCCTACATCACTGTCGCATCATTTTGAGATCATTAGCAATTCTTCTGACATCACTGTCGCATCATTTTAAGTTTATTATCAATTCTTACGACATCACTGTCGCATCATTTTGAGATCATTAGCAATTCTTACTACATTACTGTTAGCATCATTTTGAGATCATTACCAATTCTTCTGACATCACTGTCGCATTATTTGGAGGTTATTAGCAACTCTTACTACATTACTGTCAGATTCATTTTTAGGTTATTCGAAACTTTCA
This sequence comes from Aulostomus chinensis, assembly GCF_037954235.1. Taxonomy (NCBI): domain Eukaryota; kingdom Metazoa; phylum Chordata; class Actinopteri; order Syngnathiformes; family Aulostomidae; genus Aulostomus; species Aulostomus chinensis. The sequence continues at coordinate 49,337,003 of NC_141320.1, read as the reverse complement.
CTCCATTACTGTTAGCATCATTTTGAGTTCATTAGCAATTCTTACTACATCAATGTAGCATTATTTTGAGGTTATTAGCAACTCTTACTACATTACTGTAGCATTATTTTGTGTTCATTAGCAATTCTTACGACATCAGTGTCGCATTATTTTGAGGTTCGTAGTGTGGCAAGGCGAGTGGTGGGGAACAGTTGCCGACAACGCCACCTGGGGGCTTTCACCCCAGGATATAAACAAAATTTCAAAATGACCAGGCTTCCATTTGAACAAAGGCACACAGTTCGAGAGATACAACAGGACAGGACCGTGATTTCCAATAATAAAAATACTTTTATTAGAAAAATAGTTTAAAATGAGCAACAGACTAAATGAATACCAATGGATATAATAAGGAGTGCAAGACGAATTACCGAAAGGAAAAGGGGACAGGGCTGGGGCTTACCACGACAGCGGAAACGAAAAGGGGAGGGATCCAAAAAAAACTACACTGCGCCCGTGACACAGCAAACCAAAAAATAATCATGAATAAGGAACCACCACCAGGGGGACCGCTGCCGCTCTGGGCCCTCAACACCTGTCAAAGAAAAGAACACCATCAAAAACATGAAATCAAGGCAACCCTCACACACGAACTAAATATCACTACCACAAATAACCCAACAGAAACTGTTTTAAATCCAAATGATCAAAATGGGGAGCAAAAGGCAAAATAATAATAATAATAATAAGGGTTCTAAACAATAAATCAAATGTAACCCACAAAAACTAACAGTCATAATTCAAAGAAAGAAATAACAAATAGAAAAGGAATAAACTCAAGTAATTAAGGAAATGTCTGCCCCTCTAATTAAAACCAGTCTCCAAGGGGGATGGCTCAGCGCCGATGAGGGTCGGGATGCCCTCTCTTTGCCCACGTTGAGGCTCTTATAAAGGCCGTAGTGCACGGCTTTAACCGCCGTTACTGGGATCAGAGCCGTTATGAGCCGAATCAGCAAGAATCCAGACTGAAGAAGAAGAGGAGAAGAGGAAGAACCAAAACAGCAGCGAGGCTCACAGCAGCAATTGACGGCTGCGCACTGCAAAATAAACAAGTTAACCTAATTAAAATGTGGATGAAGGTCATTACAGAATAACAAAAGCTAAGAATAAACATTTCCTCCCGGAGAGCAGAATCATGGCGTCAGACGAGGCAGGAGGAGGAAGTCCGCAGCCCAGACTACACAAACGATGGCCGGGAGAGGATAATCAGAACACCACAGATCATCGGCAGCTTGATATGAAAGGCAGACAACTACGCGTCTTACCCACAGAAAGCGCACCACGCACACACTGGCCCAAGGGAGACAGCCCAGCTCCCAGTAACACCACACCGCTGGACGGAGCAAAACTGGAGTAAACAGGGGGCCCATGACACTGAATAATGGAGCAGAGCAAGCATGCATACCTTTGTTTGTAACCGATCTGCTGACCAGCGAGACGCCACCACGCACGGCTGTCGGCTCCGTAAAGGAGGGAGAGGAAGTGGAAAGGACGGAGAAGGGTCGGACCAGGTCTACTTCTAGGTGACCACTCACTATCGTCTGCCACACTGCCCCTCACGGTGGGGAGTGTGGCGCTATCCTGCCACAACACACACACACACTCACACACACACACACACACACACACACACACACTGAGACATGCAGCAGCTCACAGTAACTGCCTCAGTCACACAGCAGATAGACTCCTTTCTATAACAAGATAAGCAGTAGAAAATGGATGGAAGTGATGATGAACTGATGAACAGGTGATTTGTCCAAAAGTCAACATCAGATTCATTTCCAATCTGTGGAAGCAGTTTCATCTTGAGGTTCCAGGTAAGAACAGCCAGCTGTGGGCTGACACTCATCTCTTCAGGAGCACTTCTATGCTCCAAACTTGCCAGGTTGAATTGTGTCTGTATTCTGAGGGCAGCAGGAGGACGGAGGAGTGAGGACACACACATTTGGAACTGAGAGCAGCTGTGTGTGGGATTTCCCCAGCAAAGATAAAACCAGCTCCTTCATGCTGGCTATGAAGGCTCACAGTCACACTGACCCAGCTACAAATACTTTGATACGCAACAGACTGGTTTCTCTTCTGGTAGTTTGTTATCAACTGTTGTCACATTTATGGATCAATTTAGCTGATAAGATGAAGGCTCCAAAGGACCAGCTGGAGATGCCGGGGATTGAACCCGGGGCTTCATACATGCGAAGCATGCGCTCTACCACTGAGCTACATCCCCTCTGTCAGAGTCACTGTTTAACTGATGCAGCAACACAAACACAGACACAACATTTTTCTTCTTCATTTTAGGGATAAAAAGGAAGTCAGCCTGTGATCTTAAAGGCTCTGTGATCTCAGTAGTTTCACTGTGATGTCAGCCCACACAGCCTTAGACCACAGAGGCAAGTCAGGCTCCAGGAAGCTGAGGCTGCTCCGTTCTCAGTCCAGTCCAGAGTGAAGGTTTTCCTCTCTGAAGCTTTCCAATCCAGCCCAGATCCTCTCTGACTAGCAGGAGTCTTTGACCAGGAAATGAGAATTATATTGAACGTCTGCTCATCCTCAGAATGAAGTAAAAGTATTTGTGCTCCTAAAATAATGTACAGATGTTAAGATCAATTATTAACATTGATTGACAGCTCTAAACTGACCCATCATCACTATACAGTTGCAAACTGAGGACTGGAATATTTAGAAATCCACAGATGCTCATAACAACTGGTAGTACAAGTACACAGTAGAGACGACTGTAGGAAGTAGCAGTAGTGAGCCTTGAAGAAAATGCAGTAAAGACAGGAAGCCCCCATCACATTGTCAGTGTTTCAGTGACTGGCATTGAGAAGAGACTGAGACAAAGTCAGTTATGAATGGATGGCTGAGTTGGAGCAGAGGGGGGCAGGATCCTGGGGGTGGACTGTCTTTAGGGGGCTGAGGTGTCTGGTGGTCTTGGAGGACCCTCTGCATCTCAAGCTGAGACCACAGAGTCCTGTGTTCTTGAGTCATTGTGTATAGTCTCTGTTGTTGGAGAGCTCAGTGTGGTCCCTGATGGTCTAGTGGCTAGGATTCGGCGCTTTCACCGCCGCAGCCCGGGTTCAATTCCTGGTCAGGGAATGAGTTATTTAGAGGTTGAGGGAGAGGTGATCAGGTGGTCCACATGATGGTGGAGGTGATGAACTGCGAATCCATCATGGCTCCACTCTCACCCCCATTGTAGTGTCCTTGGTTCACTCTGCCATGGCCCCATGTTGAAGGGTGACTGTCTCATTCAGGTTCAACCCTTTGTTAGACTCTATTAAGTCACTGACTGCTGCAAGGACAAACTCTGTAAAGTATATCCATGGTGAGGCCTCCCTCAGGAACTAGAACACCAAAGATGAACTGCACTTCATCCGTCAAGCTCAGTTGTGTTGGTGTTCTATGAAGTACTGCCTTCAGAAAGCCACCAAGGATGTCTTGTTGGTCCTCACTGTCCAGGAAGACAGGCTCAGGAAGAGGATCACACAACTAAAATACAGTACAAATAAATACATCCATCCATCCATTGTCTTCCGCTTATTCCTACACATTAAGGGTCACGGGGGGGGGGGGGGGGGCTGGAGCCTATCCCAGCGTCAACGGGCGAGAGGCAAGGTTCACCCTGGACAGGTCGCCAGTCCATCGCAGGGCCAACACACAGAGACGAACAACCATTCACACTCACATTCATACCTACGGTCAGTTTAGAGTAGTCAAAGTACAAATACATATTTATTTTTAAGAATCAATGTATTACAAGTACTTTCAGGAAAAAACTAACCAAAATGTTGTTAAAAAAACAAAACAAAAATGTTCTTAAAGAAACAAAACAAAAATGGTCTTAGCAAAAACCTCTTCACCGTGTGTGTACCGCACATCTGTAAAGTGAGTGTGTGAGAGTGTGTGAGCGTCAGTGTGTAACAGTCAGTGAGCGTGACAAGAACTCCTGAAACGCTTCATCAAAGTGCTTTCAAATCTTGTTCAACTGCAACATCGTCCATTCAAACCTGACCTCATCGGTTTGGCACTGTGAAGTTTGTCACTTCAAATCTTCATTCAAGACAATTTCACCTTTAATGCGTGGACTTTGGGGGACAGTTGAAGTCCATCCAGATCCAAGAGAAGTTTTTGAAACACTTCAGAAGTGTAGCACAGTCGTGGGGGACATGCAAGGTTGAGGGCACCCATCAGTCCCATTAGCAGTGCACAGGCCTGGGCAGCATTCCTGCATGTAGGCAAAGTCAGAGTAGTCAAAAAAGTACATCCAACTCTGTAGCGCCACCTAAGTAGAATACCAATGTTTGAGATCCTGCTTGTTCAGCATGAATGTTCCAGCAGTGGTCACCTACCTGTGTACTTTCCAACAGTCACCAGTCGCTCTTGGTGCCACCCCTGCTTGCGCCAGTGTCTCCAACAGTGTCTCCAACAGTGTCTCAGCAGCGCCTGTGATCTTAGCAGGACTGATGAGCCTGTGGTTCAGGAACAGGTCCTTTCTAATTGTGCAGATGAGGTTTCTGTTCCAAAGCCTGGATCGTATGTTTTCATGATCTCTTTCAAAATAGTCATCAGGTATTTCCTCCCCACGTGTGGTTGCTCTCACATGAATGCTTCATCACCAGTCATCAGTCCACTGTGTGTTCATGGCAGCATTGAGCAGCAGTCAGACAACAGTTCTTAGACGCTCCATGAGTTTGGCTGAAAGTTCCCGATCCATGAACCCGTCTTCATGATCCAGGTATGGTCCTGCACACCCTGAAGCTTCCTCTGGTGGAGATTCCAGCTGCCTGGCCTCCATCTCTGAATACACTCGCTGGCCCTCAGCTTGTTTTGTTCCATACAGTCAAAGAGAAGCAGAAATAACAACACCATTGAACAGAGGTCAAACAGCCAGAGCAGCTCAAAGGCAGGGTTGGGGTTCCTCACCCCTCCTCCCCTAAAACTAAAGCCACGTGGTCAATCTGGGTGTTTGAAAGCAAAGGTCATGGGCTAGAAGTTTTAGTGGTTTACTCAATCAAATATTTATTTGTTCATGATATGATCATACAGAGAGGCTCACCGGACTTTTCCTCAACAAAAAAAGGTTTCAAATGTTGAAAAGCACTCTAGTAATTTATCATCGCATCAGTTAAAGACAACAATACATAAAGAAATTGCTTACCGTTGCAATCGGCCATTTTCCAAAAAACAAAGACTTCTCTCCTGGTGAAAAGAAAAGAAGAGTCGTACGGTCCTCTGAGGTCCTGTTGTGTCTTTTGGTCAGAGACAAACAAAGTGTGTGCCAAGTCGGCTGTGATGAATCTACCAGTAAACCAGGGGTTGGGTTCCCCACACCTTCCTCCCCTCAAACAGAAGGCCAGACGTGTGACTTGGAACACCAAACAGGACCAATGGTCTGTTTGAGGCTTGAGGGAGGACATGTCTGTCTTCTTGCAGTAGTTACTTTCCCTGGTGAGTAGTTACTTTCAGAGTGGAGGAACTCAGGTACTATCTCAGTTACATTTTGGCAGAAGTAACTAGTAACTATAACTACCTACTTTTGCAAAGTCCCGTGCCAGACACTGAACATGAGACACTTGCGGTCTCTTGGTGTGACAATCAGCCGCTCTGTGACAGCAGTGGAGACACCAGCAGACAGGGCGGAACCAACTGGAGCAGAGGAGGAGGAAGTAGCCCCACTAGAGCCCTCCCTCCCTCTCATTCTCTCTCTCTCTCTCTTTTGTCTTTTCTTCTATTTATTTGCCTTCTGTTGTCTGTCCTTTCCTGCTCTCGTTTAAAAACCAACCGCAGCAGACGTGCGTTCCCATGATGAAAATTATTATAAAAGATAGATTTGTTTTCCTCTTAAATTTTGAAGCATTTTCAGATTCATGAAAAGATCATCAATCAGTGCAGTATTTCAGACAGACTTCTGGTCCGTGAGGACGAGGAATCCAGGACAGATCCACAGAACTCCAACTGCCATCTTTGATGGTTCCTTCTCAGTCTGTAGGGTGGAGAGATCCTCCTGAGTCAACGAGCCCTTTTAGGATCCACCTCCATTTATGGATGGAATTTATACAGCATCCACTCACCAGTGGAGTCTGATATTCAACAATAAAGATTCCCAAGTCACCGTCCAACACTGGCTGGAGCAGCAGAGCTGGCAAAATATCATCTTTTCTGTCATTGTTTCAAAATGTCCTCACTAAGATGCTTATTAATTCCTCATTCTCAGCTGCTGCAGCCTTTAAAGAAAACCTTTGACTGGTGGCTCTAACAAAGATCAGATGTTGTCTCCTCTAGAACATCAAAATGATAACAATAAAGTTAAGAATAAAGATAATTTGGTGAATTTCAGTCTCCTACAAATGTGTGTGAATGTGGTTGTTGTGGCCGAGTGGTTAAGGCGATGGACTTGAAATCCATTGGGGTCTCCCTGCGTAGGTTCGAGTCCTGCCAACAACGTTCAACTGTTGATGTTCCATATCAGACCTCTTCCCCTACTTTGTGCTCCAGTTGTCTCCTCATCAGGCACCACAGGATCCAGGAGTCAAAGCAAATCATTAGTGACTTTAAAAATGGCCATCAAACACAAAATAAAGCTTGAAATAAGTTTCAAATTTAATTTTATGTTGACATGTTTCATCCATTTCACCACCACACTGTCCTTCATCACAGCATTTAACATCAGGACTGCTCCCAGATCAGCTCCAAGATCAGAGATCAAAGACTGAAGCAGGAGATCAATGCTCAGAACCCCGAGATCAAAGACTGAATTCAGAGATCAAACACAGAATTCAGAGATCAAACACATAACCTATGGAGGCTACACCCCCCCCCAACAGTTTCCATTTCAGTCAAATCAATTTTATTTTTTTAGTGCCAAATCACAACAAAAGTGATCTCATGACACTGTACAAGTAGAGCAGGTCCAGCACCTCAGTCCTTCCATCAGTTAACACCCAACAATTCTCCATCAGCAAGCACATCCTGCAACAGTAGTGACTAAAACCTTCTTTTAACAGGCAGGAATGTAGACCAGATCCAGGATCAGTGGGAACTGATGTCTGCTTTGACCCCCTGGTGAAAGAATATGTCCTGTCTTGTCTCCTGTCTTCCTCCAGAAAGGTGGCAACCTGACAGCAAACAAACCCATCCTCTGAACTAGGAGTCTCAGTTGAGGCTCCATCTGAAACCAAAGACTTTGGATGAATGACTATCAACCTCCATTCTTTGTTGGACTAAACATTCATTAGTTAGCAGTTAGCTAAGCTACCTGTGGTCAAACCTGCAGCTGATGAAACACAGTAAGAGCAGGCTAGCTAACATTCAGGTTTGATTTATGAATGGAAAGAACCAGAGACAAATAGAATGACATCATCAATACAAAACCTGGTGTTACAAAGGTGAGGTGAACAATTTTAACAGTCAATCCCAAATTTAGGCCTGAAGTTAGAAAATAATATTAGCTAGTTAGCAACGTTAGCGTATTCTGCCCAAGTAGAAAACATGATTTGTTTATCTGGATGAAATAAAAATGGATGAAAACGTCCAGAACTTCCCTCCCAAATCTGATTTCTTCAACTGAAAGAACTCTAACATTTCTAGATTCATTCCCTCCAGTAAGGTCTCATTTCCAGCTCTGCTCTCCCTCCACTACTGTTCAGTGTAGTATTTATTTTACTGACTACTTCATTGACAGGTGGTAAAAATGTCTGGTGTTTCCTGAACTTAACTGAGTGCTGCTCAGTAAAGTTGCCATGACTTGAGATTCTCTTCCTGCTGGGTCCATTTCAACATTCTTATCCTTCCTAGCATTGGAGATAAAGTAGCAGTCAGGGCTGTACTTGATTAGTACTGCATATAGTACACATCAGTCACTGCCATTACACAGTGGAATGGTAGTTGAAGTACTGTTTAGCAGCAAACTGAAAACTGTTGTGGTCTTTGACAGTTCTCTTGTTTCTGAATGAAAATCCTGTGAAGGAGAATCATGGAGACATCCTAAAAATGGCTGAGGTCTCTGAGCTGCAGCAGGTCTGAGCTGCTTTTGATGCCCAGATGATGAGGAGGCAGTGAATGGTGGGTTTGGTGGAGCTGGAAAAAGGCTGCAGGTGGTGAGGGGTCTGCTGGTGTCAGGACCTGAGTCGTTGGGTCACAGTCCAAATCCATCTTTGTCGTCATGACAGCTGGACTGCCACAACATTCGGAGGATGATAGTGGCCTGGGTCTGTCCCTGACTCAAGATGTTTTGTGTCTGACCTGAGCAACAGACTGCAACGTGGTAAGTACAGCCTAAAGATTTGCACAATAGAAGTCAATTGTCTCCCTCCTTTAATCCACTCTCAGGTATCCATTATACATTACAGGAGAGTTTGATGGCCTTCTGCTGGGTGACAGGGGTTCCCCATGCCAACGTAGGCTGCTGACCCCTTACCTGCACCCTGAACCAGGCCCCCAACAGAACTTCAACTGGGCTCACTGCAGGACCAGAGGTGGAGATGACCATAGGCCTGCTAAAAGCCCGTGTCCAGTGCCTCTGTCACCTCAGGGTGTCCCCTGAGAGGGCCTGTGATATTCTTGTGGCATGTGTTCTTCATAATATTGCCACTATTAGAGGAGAGCAACACCCTGCCCTACAAATAGAAGAGCCTGATGACGACCCCATCCACCTGCCAGCTATCCAGGACAGCAGAGCCGTCAGAGACACCATATGTCAGAATCACTTTGGCGTTTAATTAGCAATCATCCTCCCCACCACAGTCCAATAAAGGAACAATACACATTTCATTTGGTCTTCTTTATTTCCTAGCAATAAAAAAGCTCGTTCAGTTCACATTCCACTAGTTAACATTTTCACCTGGAGCCATGCACCCCCCTCTAACTTGGGCTCCAGTCGTTCTGTTTCCAGATCTGCTTTCCTAATCTGGCGGTCCAAGGACTGCATTTCTTTGTCACTTTTTTACATTTTTCTCAGCAGGTGGACTCTGTAAAGTTCCTTTACTGGTAACTGAGAACATGAGGATTAGACAGTTGGACATGAATCTGTTGACTGAACATCTCACTGTGTCAGTGTGTGCACTGGAGGTCGAGGGACCCTCCTGCCCAGCCATGCTCTGTTAAAGAGGACAAGACTGTCTTCATACTTCAGTGTAGGCTGATGTCTCTATATTCCACCAGAATGGTAAGAAATATGAATGGGAGAAGAATCAGGAATGTATCAAGATGTGACTTCTACAGGCCTTTCTGGATCCCCCACTGTAAAGGCAGCAGACAGCGTTTGTCCATCCTCTTCGTCCTGGAGGAGAGATGTTTCAGTGACTTGAAATAACATTGAGAAAATCTTTACTGACAGTTACTGTGTCTGTTGTGGCACAAGGCAAATGGCACCAGCAGAACCTGTTGGGAAATAAAGTCATGGGTGCATATCTATATCTATATCTATATCTATATCTATCTATATATATATATAGAGAGAGAGAGAGAGCCATATTACATTTTATGAAGGCACTGGTGTCTTGGGGGTTGGGTTCTCAGGATGAACTCCCTCAGCCACTGGCCTTCCTAAACTCTGGCTCCTGTGCCTGTTAGAGGTGGTGGTGCTGGACCACCACCCGTTTTACGGGCGTCTGCCTTCTTTCTGTTGTCACACATTGACCCGAGCAGCAAAGTTCCTCCACGCCATCTCTCTCTCTTTTGCAGCTGCAGCGGTGTTGCACTTCTTTTTAACGCGTGTTGGAACTCTTCACATGATCGCATCAAGATTTCCAACTCCACTGACGTGAAAAACAAAGCTCTCCTCTTCTCCGTCGCCATGGTGACTCGGTGCATCGGGGCTCCATTTATGCTGGCTTTTTAGAGTTGTCGTGATCGCGCTTTACCCCAGGTGGACCTACTCAGAGTTGATCAAACTGATTCAAATCCGCTGTTCTGAAACCAAAAACTCTGAGTTTTCTATCTCAGGGAAGATCAACTCAGAGATCAGGATGAAACTCAGGGTTTGATGAACCTGCTTTGTGAAACGGGCCCCTCAAGTCCCAGTCTTCAAGAGTTTCTCCTCAAACTGTCAACCTGCTGTGACTCATAGGACAGCCGACACACAAACATCTGTTAAAATGACTCATCATTTCAAATGCTTTTATTGTGAAGCCCTGGATGGAACACATTCCCATGAAAATGCTGCTTTTATTGTGAGGCTTGGCCTCCAAATCAGTCCACACATTCAACTCTGATGTCATCAGATCAGAAGGTGGCAGTGTTGTGTCTGTTTGTGTGTCTCTGGTTCCTCTGCCTGCCTCTGCTGTCTTCTTTCAGGTCTTCTTGATGGTCCGGCTTCTTCTCCTCCATCGAGGGGTTGCTCTCACAGAGTGGAAGCCTTGTAAACCTGGTGATTCCAAGATGGCTGCTGCGTTCATTCCTCGTTACTGTTATGGTGTTGATTCACTACACGCCCACATTGTTGTGCTGATTAGAGAAAAAGGTTATGTTTCCATCCAAGTGTCCTGCATAACTCTCAGCAAGTAACTTAACATAAGAGGTAACTTGGTTTGTAGAGTAGAAAATACTTGAAGTGGGAAAATACTTGAAGTGGGAAGACTGAGAATACTTCAATATGTGAGCCTGTGTACTTGAGCTTTGGCCTTGTTTCAGTGTCAGGAACCAATCAGAGCAGCCTCCTCCTGACTAAACAGCTCTACTCATCAAGCCCCTGACCCCAGACTCTTCTTGGTGAACTGATCAGAGATCAGATTAGTAGAGAAGCAGTGACACAAAGGGAAACTTCCTCATTCCCTGAACGCAGCTTCATCAAACAGAGCAATGCTAACTGTTCACCTGCAGTAGTGATGTCATCAGGACAGGAAGTTGGTCAGACATGGGAACTTTGACTCAGATCAACCAGGGAGGGAGGAGTTCTCAGAGTTTGATTGTGCTGATGAATCATCAGAACTCTCCATCACGCCGTGGTCTCAGCGTTTGACCTGAAGTCCCAGGCTTCAAGGGTTCTCCCCAAACTCTCAGGGTGGGTCTGACCACATCTGAAGGAAGTCATTCCACCTGTGTTACACTCAATAACATGTCTCCCTACTACAGAGATCCCTGATTCTGAATTGAGTCATTGGAGGTGGACCTCATAGCAGATAAAACTGCAGGTTCACTACCAACAACTCCAGACTCCATTGCTCCTTAAAAAAAAGATCCTTAAACAACAGAGAACAGCTGTGTGGTAGAATTCCATCACCAGGCAACTAAACAAGAGGCAGACAAGTCTTCAAATGGATAAGAAGGTCCTCAGTAGAGCCAGAGCCTCCTATTATTTATCACTAACAGAGGAACAGAAAACAGTCCAGGTTTCTTTCCAGCACTGAGCTAAACTGACAGAGTCCTGACTCTGTAGACCCTGGATTCCTTCAGGTCTCAGTAGAGACGACTTTAGGAGCTTCTTTGAGGACAACATAGGAACTATTAGGATCAAATTAATCAGCTCCTGTCCTCAAGAGATTCTAATTGACCTGTAAACTCAGTCAACACAGAAACTGCTGTTGAACCAGATGTTTCTTTAGACCACTTTTATCAAATTAACAGTCCAGAACTTCATTCAATGATGACCTCATCAAAACCTTCAACCTGTCTCTTAGATTCAAGACCTTCTAGGCTGCTGGATGAAGTCTTTCCCTCTGTGAGTCGATTAGAGTTTGTACTCATTTATGATAAATCTTAGATCTAACCAAAATTTAAACATGGTGTTCCTCAAGGTTCAGTGCTGGGGCCGATACTCTTCATTTTATATATGCTTCCTTTAGGTCATGTTATTCAAAAACACTCCATCCATTTCCACTGTTACACAAATGATACCCAGTTTATTTCTCAATAAAGCTGGATGAAGGCCAACAGTTGTCTAAACTACAAGCATGCATTCCAGACATGAAGGCCTGGATGACTTATAACTTTTCACTGTTCAACTCTGATAAGACAGAAGTTCCTGTGCTTGGCCCCAAACCCTTCGAGACACATTATCTAGTGATGTCACTGCTCTATTGTGACTCTTTATTATCAGGCTGTACTAACAAGTGTTTGAAGACTCTGCAGCTGGTCCACAATGCAGCTGCATGCAAATTGACAGGAACTAAGAAGCAAGACCCCCAAGTCTTAACTTCGCTGCACTGGCCTCCAGTAAAATCCAGCGTGGAGTTTAAAATCCTTCTCCCCGCTTGTGAAGCTCTTCAAGGACAATTCCAGTGCAAAACAAACCTAATGTGTGTTCTTGTGTTATTAATTATTTTGAAGAATTGCAGGGATGTATTTTTGCAGCATCCAAATGTAACCAAGTTTGTGCGCATACCGCAAATTAGCTCCCAACACAGGTTGAACTGAAAAGTCAAGCGGAATCTCATGTCTTTCATGATGTTTCTGGTGTTGAAGCAGGTATGTGGAGGGTGGGGAGCTGATCAGTCCTCCGAGTTGGAAGCACCTGGGCCCATTTTTGATTTACTGTTGTGTTTTAATAGTTAGATACATTCATTATTTGACTTTCAACCTGCTTCTCCCACTCTTTTCTCACAGCTTCAGTGCCATGTTTAGACAAATGGTTTCTCCCCAGTGTGCGTTCTTATGTGTTTTTTCAGATTTCCCTTGTCTGACCATCTTTTGCCACAAACTGAGCAGGGGAATGGTTTCTCCCCAGTGTGTGTTCTCATGTGTCTTTTCAGATGTCCCTGTTCTGAGAATATTTTGCCACAAACTGAGCAGGGGAACGGCTTCTCTCCAGTGTGCGTTCTCATGTGTCTTATCAGTGGTCCGTTTTCTGAGAATCTTTTGCCACAAACAGAGCAGGGAAATGGTTTCTCCCCAGTGTGGGTGCTCATGTGTCTTTTCAGTTGTCCCTTTATTGAGAATCTTTTAGCGCAAACTGAGCAGGGGAATGGCTTCTCCCCTGTGTGAGTTCTCATGTGCTTTTTCAGACATCCATTTTCTGAAAATCTCGTGCCACACACTGAGCAGGGGAACGGTTTCTCCCCAGTGTGTGTTCTCATGTGTGATTTAAGATGTCCCTGTTCTGAGAATCTTTGGCCACAAACTGAGCAGGGGAACGGCTTCTCTCCAGTGTGCGTTCTCATGTGTCTTATCAGTGGTCCGTTTTCTGAGAATCTTTTGCCAAAAACAGAGCAGGGGAATGGTTTCTCCCCAGTGTGGGTGCTCATGTGTCTTTTCAGTTGTCCCTTTACCGAGAATCTTTTAGCGCAAACTGAGCAGGGGAATGGCTTCTCCCCTGTGTGAGTTCTCATGTGCTTTTTCAGACATCCATTTTCTGAAAATCTTTTGCCACAAACTGAGCAGGGGAACGGTTTCTCCCCAGTGTGAGTTCTAATGTGTCTGTTCAGACATCCCTTTTCTGAAAATCTTCTGCCACAAACTGAGCATGAGAATGGTTTCTCCCCAGTGTGTGTTCTCATGTGTCTTTTCAGATATCCCTTTTCTGAAAACCTTCCTCCACAAACTGAGCATGAGAATGGTTTCTCCCCAGTGTGTGTTCTCATGTGTACATCCAACTTCCTTCTGTTTCTAAAACCTTTACTGCATGCTGAGCACCTGAAGGGACGATCATCCTCACTGACTTCTGTCTGAGATTCAGAAGGACCAAAGGTCACGTTCCTGATGATCTCTGATTCTCTTTCAGTCTTTACTTTTTGCTCTTTTGAGCTGCAATGAGTCACTTCCTGTCCTGGGCTCAATTTCTGAAGCAAATTCTTCCTTGAGCCAAAGGGTTCCTTGTGCTCAGAGGAGGCTGTGTTATCAGGTCTGACCCAATCATCCTCACTGACTGCTGTCTCGGATTCAGAATAGTCTGACATCTGGTCTTCAGTCTGGGGTTGTTCAAGTGGATCTGGATCTACCTTGCTGGCTGGTTCTGGTTCTGGTCCTCCACACTCTTCTCCATCAGCTTCTGTTTTCAGAGGATGAATTGGGCTGCTGCTCAGAGACTCTTCTTTCAAGTTCTCCTCAGTTAGACTCTGATGAAGCTGTGGGAACTGAGGTTTCTCTTCGTCCCCTTCACTCTTCACAGGGACCAGAGTGAAGGGGAACGTGGTGATATCAGCCTCCTGCTGCCCTTGAAGCTGCCCTCCCTCCTCACTGGTCCAGAGCTCCTCCCACTCCTCTTTAATGTGGGGGGGCTCTGGGTCCTGCAGCTCAGGGGGAACCTCTTCTTTAATCACCAGCAGCTGCTCCACATCTGCAGGACACAAACAGCAACATCAGAAATCTCTTCATTTTACTCTGAAACAGTGGAGCAACAGACAGAAACAGAAATCAACTCAATGAAAAGTGCCAGTCAGCAAACTGGGAACAGAAACACTGGCTTCAGATGCTTGGATCAACGTTGTGTCACCCAGGTCAAAGGTCATAGTTCCCATCATATCTGCCAGTTGATTCATCAGTAATTTCTAGAATGAGATCCTGCAGGAGAATGAGAGTTAAAGTGCTGTACAAAAGTATTTGCCCACTAACCAATTTCTGATATTTCTTGCACATTTGTAACGATCATCCATTTCAGATCCAGCAAACCTAAATATTATGCGAAGATAAAACACAAGAAAGTTATAAAGTTAGTTGTTATTTAATAAGGTAAAAAACATCTGAGCCTACAAAGGCCCATGTGAATAAATGATTGCCCCCCTGCCTCTAACAGCTGGTTGCACCACCTTTTGCAGCAATAACTGCAGTCAAGTGTGAGCGATAAGAGGCGATGAGTCTTTCACATCGCTGTGGTGGGATTTTGGCCCACTGGGTTGCACTCAGAATGACGTTTCTCTTTCTCTCTCTCTCCCTTCAGAAAGTAACAGATGAGCCACAAACTGAATGTGGACCAGATTGACTGCAGAAGCTGAAGAATCCACTGGAAAAGGCAGCAATGAGAGGACAGGTTCACCTCCTCTCTTTCCCTCCGTGCCCTGTCATTGATGCGTCTCAGCATCTTCTACAATTCTACAATTCTACAATTTCATTTAGCAGACGCTTTTGTCCAAAGCGACGTACAACACAAGCAAGAATTCAGACCTAATTAAGGAAAAGTCCATAGGAAGCGCAAAAGTGCTTCAGTTGTGATTTGGTCACAGGTACTGCCATCTAGTGGCAGAAGAAGTGTCGCCCCCCCCCCCTTTTTTAAAAATATAATATAACAGACATACAACATCACACAACACAGTTAGTGCTACATAATCACTAAGGGCTGGGTCTTGGACCCTCTGACTTATTCTACCCCACAGGACAAAGAGGAGAAGAGTCAGGTTAAGTGCATCGGTGCACTCTGAACAATTGAGTCTTCAATTGTCTCTTGGGAGAGTTCCTTCTCTACTTTGTCATGGATCTGAACCCCCTACCATCAAACCATGTTCCATCAAAGAAAGAGGACTTTGGTCAACTTGGGCCATGAGAAGTCCAGAACAAATGACTTGGATATGGAGGTTTGTTAGAGTTTGCGGAGGGAAAAAGGAGGCTGTTGTTGAGGAGTGGATTGGTGAGAAAGGAGAGTGGAGCTGTTCAGGTGCTCCAAACAAGAAGCTGAGAACAGGACAAGAAGACAAACAAGAGGTTTAACAACGCCAACCCTTCAGTTTGGTAAATATCGGCTACATTGAGAGCTCTTATAATTCTGACTTTATTTTGTAAGTTGATCTCAGAATTGGAACCAGAAATGTTTTTGTAGTTTTCTTTTTTAATTTGGCCCCGAGGGACTGCCACCTGCTCCTGGTCAGGGCTTTGGGGCCTCAGGGACCCTCAGAGTTCCACCAGCAGAAGCTCAAGCCCTGTTCAAACTACGCTACTTTTGTTAGCGACAGGCCCTGCTGTTCACACCGTCGACGCTCAATCAGGCTGCTGTTCACACGACAAGATTTGTCGGCGCACAGGAGCGTTCATTAATGCCTCAGCCTGATGGGGAGGGAAGTCACTGACGCCTAAAATCTTGCAGTGTGAACTGAGCTTTAGCCTTCATGTGGGACCAGGTTGGACCGGTCTGAGGGTGAAGGTCTGACAAAGTGCAATCCAATTACATGACAACAACAGTGATCCAGAGAACCACCTTACCCCCCCCCCCCCAAAACCACCACATCCTGTCCGGCCTCAAGCTTGATTTATGCTTCTGCGTCGTGGCGACGCCGTACCTACGCCGTCAACGCAGACCCCTACGCCGTAGCCCGACGTGCACCTCCAAAAAATCCTGACTACGCGTCGCGTCGACGCATAGTGACGTGAACGTCAACGGACTGTGATTGGTCCGCTCACATGACGTTTCCGGTTCAGCACAACAACACCGCTATTTTTTAAGTTTCTGTGGTGAGAGCAACACGCAAAAATAAAAATGGACCAAGCCGAAGAAAGAGTTATCGAGGAGGTTCGCAGGTATGACCACCTTTACAACTTCCATTGTTGTCTCTGTCTCTGACCCATGTGCTTTGACCGGAAGAAAACTAAGGAATTCGACAAGAGTCCCCCAAAACCATACGAAGATAAAGCCACACCCCTCTAGTGGCTTGGCGGTGAATTACAGAGCAACGCGTTCCCTCGACGCAGAACTATAAATGCACAATGACGACGTAGGGGCTACGGCGTCGCCACGACGCAGAAGCATAAATCAGGCTTCAGTCACCACCATGTGCCCCCTTCACATTCCTGTCTGCCCCCTTACAAATGCCTGTCTAGAACCGGCCCTGCTGCAGCTCCACTTCCTGGACTGAATGAGGGGCCCAGCAGGTCCCTGCGGGGACTCACCTGCTCTGTCCAGCCTGACTCGGGGCTTCAGCACGGCATCGAGCAGCAACCTCTGCCGGCGGTTCTCCCGCTCGTACTCCGCCACGGTTTCCTCCAGCAGAGCCACGATCTGCTCCGCGGCCGCCGCCAGCCGCTCGGTGAGCAGCGCTCTCAGCACCGGGACTCCAGCCGCTGAGTCTCCTTCTCCCAGCTGCAGCAGGAAGTCTTCAGCGGCGGCGAGGATCCGCTCCTGGACCGACACCCGCAGCAGCTGCGCGGCGCACATGTTGAGGTTCTACCGGCGCCACTCAGCCTTCAGGAGACAAAGACCGAGGCTGGGGCTTCACGGACTTCTCCTTCTTTCCTTGTTGTGTTCAAAGCTTCCCGCGTCTTCTTCTCGTTTTGTGAAGCGCGTATTGATGACGTATGTGGTGACGTCCAAAGCCTCGCCAGCCAGCAGTGACCACGTGACTGATTCAGGCCCTGCTTCTCCGGCTAGGCGTGAGATTCTAAATGTAAAGCAGTGAAACGCCGTGGTTTCCTCCCTCTGGTCCGCGCGTCTGTTGCAGCTTCGTTTCCATCACAGCTCTCTCAGCCCCATCAGCCATGTTGTTCATCATCGTGTTTGTTTTTGGAAATTGTACTAAAAGGACGGTTTGTTTGTTTGTTTGTTTTTTCTTTAAATGACCTGTGGCAGCACTTGGATGATGAAGTGGGGAGACTTGGAAGAAGTGGAACTCCAGCGAGTACATCAAGTACAGCGAGTACATCAAGTACATCAAGTACAGCGAGTACAGCGATACTAGCAGATACTGGACGGACTCAAGATCCTCTGGTGCACTGAAGAGCCAGCAGACTGCCTGTCCCAGCCTCTTCCTGCTGGCCACAGACTTCCTGTGCAGGCCGTCATCATCAGGGCCATGTGAGCGTGTGTTCTCCACGGCAGGAGAAATCGCTTCAAGAAACCCAACAGACTTGATTTGAAAACGTTGGAAAAACTTCTTTTTTAATAAAAATTTGTAAAAACAAAGCGTCCTCATTCCCATCACTTTCACTGAGACTTTCACATCATGGTCCCATTGTTCAAAGACATGGAACGATCCAGTATGAACACAAAGACTTCAATGATCTTATTGTGTTCACGGGTCATCAAATCAGTGTCAGTTCAGTCGGTCAAGCCTGCAGGGAAGTTTACAGTCCAGCAGGTGTCAGTATTCAGTGACAGTAACACAGTGTCATGGCGTCCACAGGCTTCATGACGCCTCATCCACCCTTCACCACTTCTCCTGTCTGTCCACCAGTCTCTTCACTTCTCTCTCTCTTTATCTCTGTCCCTCTCTTTCCTTCTGTATATCTGTCTTCCTCCATTCTCTGTCTTTGTCTCTGCCCCGCTCTCCTGCTCTCTTTCCCCCCATCCGGTCAAAGCAAACATCCCTTTCTACTGATCCTGGATCTGCTCCACGTTCCTGCCTGTTAAAAGGAAGGTTTTCATCACCACTGTTGCAGGATGTGCTGCTGGTGGAGAATTGTTGGGTGGAGGTTCATTGAAGGAGTTTGGTGCTGGACCTGCTCTACTAGTAAAGAGTCATGAGAGAACTTTGTTGTTTGGCGCAATACAAATAAAACTGACTTGACCAGTGTCATTTGTAGTCTTTTGTTAATTGCATGCCACATGAAATTATTGTTGGTCAGTTTTCTAGCGACTGTCTCACAGTGGCAAGACAAGAACACTTCTACTTTTGATGATGACAGTTTGTTCAACACTAAACTTCATCCAGTACCATGTTGTCAAACACTGGAACCTCCACAGCACCTGAACAGGGACTTGAACCCTGGACCCTCACATTAAAAGTCTGATGCTCTACCGTCTGAGCTCCTCAGGCTCTTTCTACAGCATTGAGACAGGAACAGAAACACCTGTGAAGGTCAAACTGATGCTTTCTTGACTTGTTCAGTCCTCCATGTTGAAGTCCACCAGGCTTTTGATTGGCTCTGATTCTCTGTGGCAAAATCCAACAAGAGGCTCCAAAAATGTCCTGAATGTCACAAGAATGCACAGGACAAGATGTTAGTTTCCTTCATGTCTGCAGTTCCTCCACTGGAAAGTAAAGTCAATGCTGCTCCTCTGCTGAAACCTGGGATCGGACCAGGGACCTTTAGATCTTCAGTCTAAGGCTCTCCCAACTGAGCTGGTTCAGTTCTGAGTGAGGGCCCTGCTTCTCTCATTTATAATCTCTTCCACTCTCACTGGACCTTAGAGAGGATTGGAGCTTCTGAAGTCCTGACACAAATCAAACCAGGGACTTTAAACTACACAGTGAAGGAGTTGGTCATCAAGGTTGATGGCAGCTTATTAAGTTCTAGCTTTGATCAAATATAAGAAATGTAAATGAATTCAACATTGATTACATTTCCCTCCTTTCTTTGGTGCCCTCAGACTTTCTGAGAACTGTAGGAGGAACTGCTCTCTGTTCTGTGTTTGTTCTGCTCAATGGAGGAAGGAATGGAGCTCTAAGTTTTCCAGTTCCTACATCAGTGAATGGACTTTCTGTGCTGCAAGGAACCAAAGCTACTAAGGAGGATTACAGAGTTTGTCCTTGCAGGAGTCAGTGGCTTAATAGAGTCTAACAAAGGGTTGAACCTGAATGAGACAGTCACCCTTCAACATGGGGCCATGGCAGAGTGAACCAAGGACACTATAATGGGGGTGAGAGTGGAGCCATGATGGATTCACAGTTCATCACCTCCACCATCATGTGGACCACCTGATCACCTCTCCCTCAACCTCTAAATAACTCATTCCCTGACCGGGAATCGAACCCGGGCCGCAGCGGTGAAAGCGCCAAATCCTAGCCACTAGACCATCAGGGACCACACTGAGCTCTCCAACAACAGAGACTATAGACAATGACTCAAGAACACAGGACTCTGTGGTCTCAGTTTGAGATGCAGAGGGTCCACCAAGACCACCAGACACCTCAGCCCCCTAAAGACAGTCCACCCGCAGGATCAGCTTCTATCACACAGTGGTCCAGAACCATTATGAAGCCTGATCAGGAATGTGAGCAAAGCTCTTGGAACAGGCCTGCTGCCACCACAACTAAGATCCTTTAACTGTCAACATTGGTTTGTCTCATTGGAACATTTTCAAACCCTCGTTGCTCAGATTTTACATGAATTTGATCATGACTTTAGACACATGTTCTGTTTATTAATTAAATAATCATTCAGTTATGAATTTAGTGAGTCAACTCGACTTGGTCAATGATAAAAGTTAGTCTGGTTATTATTCAGTCACACACACACACACACACACACACACACGCACACACACACAGCCTGTCTTCAGAAAGATCTGATATCTTTGATAAATCGCCAGCTGAATAGGATAAATGTTGCTCCGCTGTTTCAGAGTCAAATGAAGAGATTTCTGATGTTGCTGTTTGTGTCCTGCAGATGTGGAGCAGCTGCTGGTGATCAAAGAAGAGGTTCCCCCTGAGCTGCAGGACCCAGAGCCCCCCCACATTAAAGAGGAGTGGGAGGAGCTCTGGACCAGTGAGGAGGGAGGGCAGCTTCAAGGGCAGGAGGAGGCTGATATCACCACGTTCCCCTTCACTCTGGTCCCTGTGAAGAGTGAAGGGGACGAAGAGAAACCTCAGTTCCCACAGCTTCATCAGAGTCTAACTGAGGAGAACTTGAAAGAAGAGTCTCTGAGCAGCAGCCCAGTTCATCCTCTGAAAACAGAAGCTGATGAAGAAGAGAGTGGAGGACCAGAACCAGAACCAGCCAGCAAGGTAGATCCAGATCCACTTGTACAACCCCAGACTGAAGACCAGATGTCAGACTCTTCTGAAGCTGAGACTGAAGTCAGTGAGGATGATTGGGTCAGACCTGATAACACGGCCTCCTCTGAGCACAAGGAACCCTTTGGCTCAAGGAGGAATTTGCTTCAGAAACTGAGACCAGGACAGGAAGTGACTCATTGCAGCTCAAAAGAGCAAAAACTACAGACTGAAAGAGAATCAAAGATCATCGGGAATGTGAACTTTGGTCCTTCTGAATCTGAGACTGAAGTCAGTGAGGATGAGCGTCCCTTTAGGTGCTCAACATGCAGTAAAGGTTTTAGTTACAGAAGTAGTTTGGATACTCACATGAGAACACACACTGGGGAGAAACCATTCCCCTGCTCAGTTTGTGGCAAAAGATTCTCAAAGGGAAATCTGAAAAGACATATGAGAATACACACTGGGGAGAAACCATTCCCCTGCCCATTTTGTGGCAAAGAATTCTCAGAAAATGAACATATGAAAATGCACATGAGAACGCATTCTGGGGAGAAACCATTCCCCTGCTCATTTTGCGGAACAAGATTCAAAGGAAAGCAACATCTGAAAACACACATGAGAACGCATACTGGGGAGAAACCATTCTCCTGCCCGTTTTGTGGCAAAGGATTCCGAGTTAACGGGAATCTGGAATCACACATGAGCGTACACACTGGGGAGAAACCGTTCCTCTGCTCAATATGTGGCAAGAGTTTCTCAAAATGGAATCGAAAAAGACACGTGAGAATGCATGCTGGAGAGAAACCATTCTCCTGCATGGTTTGTGGCAAAAAATTCTCAGTTAAGGAAAGTCTGAAATCCCACATGAGAATGCACAATGGGGAGTAATTGTTCCCCTCCCCAGTATGTGACTAGATTGTCAGATACAGTTGCCCAATAAATGTGAGTGTTCTGCTGTAAAGCAAGTGGTTTAAAGCTGGTGCAGTTCTACATTATGATGTAACAGATGGCATCACCCACATTGCAACAGACAAGTAAATACTGACTTGGTTACATGCAAAAACATGAAGATCCCTCACATTGTGTGAACACATTATCACAAGTGTTCTAAAAAGAACATTTCATTAGTATTAGTTAATGGGGAAAAAGCAAGGCTACTGCAAACAAGCGGCATGGCTCAGGGGTAGAGGTCGAGCAACCAAAGGTTCGATCCCCGACCCCGGTGACCATGTCCAAGTGTCCTTGAGCAAGATACTGAACCCATAATTGCTCCTGATGAGTAGGTTGGCGCCTTGCATGGCAGCCTCCACCATCATTGTGTGTGTGAATGGGTGAATGAGACGACTGTGTTAAGATTGTTAGTTAGATAGTTGCTGATTGATGGATGCACTGTGTTAATAAATATATTTTTATTATAAGAGAGGAGTCGTAGTGTCTTTTGTGTACCAACTTGTGGTCACGTGTCTCAGCAATAGCAGTGCTCTGATCTCATCCTCCAACATCAGAGCTGTCCCTTGGTCGTTAATGTTACAGAATATTGACTGTTAGTAGATAAACTCTGTTAGAGACTGGTAACTGTTACAAGTTTGGTCGTTTTTTAGTTTCCCTGAACTCTTCAGGGTGGTGCCCCGTATAATTAATATTTAATATTAATTAGTTATTTATTAGAGCTGGTCAGAGACAAAGACAGATCATGAAGAAGGAGTGCTGTATTCTGCTAGCACATGCTAGTGACAGTCAGAGATCAGGAGTCTCAGCAGGGAAAGATTCATCTCTTATTTCAGAAGATAATTGGACGTTCACTGGTGGAATGTTTGAGGGTCAGAGGAGAAAAGAGGACAAGTGCACCTGTTGTGTGTGATGGGGCACCAGCATGGAGGAAGTTGTCATACATTTCCAGCTAAACAGCAAGAAACTTCAAGTAAAGAATTAAAATGATTTAATTCAGTGTTTAACTACCAGGCCTCTGTCATAAAACACCAGGAACAACTGACCACCTCACCATGACTTCACACTGATAACCAGGAGGTAACCTGGTAGTCAGAGCAGCGGTGCTCAGGTCTGTGGACTCAGAGGAGGGTTCTTCTTCTGGTCCTGGGTTTGAAGACATCAGCAGCCTTATTGGAGTCAACTGGGATGTTCCTCTCAATAGACAGCAGCATTAAATCAGAGAGCCTGTCTTCTCCATGGCTCCTCCTGAGCTGGTCCTGGATCAGCTTCAGTTTGGAGAGTCACCGGCAGTGCTGCATATACTGGGAGGAGCCTGTGGCTCTGGGTACACTGTGCCCATGTTGTTGACTTGAAGGCAGCTCAGCGTTACTGCACATTGTTGTTTTGGAGTGCTCAAGATGAGGAGAACACCTCAAGTTCAGGACATTTTCTTCCCAGAGTGATAAAAGCAGCCAGCACCTCCAGCACAGAGTGGTTGGGAGAGACCTGCCACACCTCTCCAGAGACATGATGGCAGTGGTGGGATTTGAACCCACACCTCCTCAGAGACTGGAGCCTTAATCCAGCACCTTAGACCGCTCGGCCACACTACCTCACTGAGCCAGTCAGTGAGTTGGTCTGCTAAAGGCATGTTGAAGAGGAAGTAACAATGATAAAAAACGTATTCTGAAGGGGGACCCCTTCCATCCTGCGGTCACAGGAAGTGACGACAGCGCCACTAGAAGCAGGAAAGAAATGGTAAAAGGACTCAGTTTGTACAGAGCCTTTCTACCTCCTACCCCCCTTTGTTTGGTTGTTGTTGTTTAGTGACTGTGGATGAACACACAGGAGAAGTTGAGCATGAATCTGTGTTCCTGTTCACTTGAATACATGCAGGAGCAGCAGGTGGAAATACTACTGTTTATTTTTGTTCTGATTTCAGAACTGTTGACACAACGGTGTCAGATTAAAGCATCTCCACCTTCCAGATGCTGGTCTCCTTCTGGGGTCCTGACTGACCTCCATCTTGTGTTCTGGATCCACCTGAACCCAGCAGCTCCAGATCCCTTAACTCCTTACAGGGATAGAAAATGGCTGCTGGATGGAAGTCCCCCAACTGTGGCTGTTCTGAAACTCTTCTCCTCAGTCACTCCTGAGTTGACACTGAGATGGAAACTCTGAGTATCAGGTTCAGAACAGCTGATCTGAGTTGGTCCAATCAGCTGTGAGTGTGTTCACCTTGAGTGTCACACGTGCACAACCACGACAAAATGCCATCATCAATGGAGCCCCGACACCCTGAGTCACCATGACAACCACAAACAAAATAACGAGTTATTTCACTTCAATTCATTGAAACAAGACCTTCATATATTTATGATGACATCACCAATATGAGCCTTCCCAGTCTGTCAGGTGGTAGAATTCAGTCACCACCAATGACATCAGAGTCATAGTTCAGAGATCAAAGACAGACATTAAAGTCTCTCTGATAAAACAAAAATATAGTGTAGTACACTGGAAAAGAATAATGCAGTATATTAAATATGATGTTTCCATGGAGGGGCAGTTTGACATTTTTATTCTTGGATGCATTTATATTTTAGAATCAGAAAGGCAGTTACAATGACATCATCAAGAAAAAACCTGGTGTTACAAAGGTGAGGTGAACAATTTTAACAGTCAATCCAAATTTTAGGCCTGAAGTTAGAAAATAATATTAGCTAGCTAGCAACATTAGCTAGTTAACTTTAGCTAGCTGGTGATATTTAGCACCACCAACTAGTTAAACAAGGTCAACAGCTGTTATGATGATGGTCACATGATTTAACCTTCCTCCTGTGTGACTTGTTGGAGGTTCTAAATGCATCAAAGAAGCACATCAACTTGTTGACTGCATCAAGGCTTTCTGACTTTGTCAGGAACCTCTAGTTCAACAAAATAAAACAGAAAATGTTTTTCACTGAATTATAAAATCATAAGGATTGGTTTAGACCCAGTTATCAAAATAAGATGATAAAGCAACAATCAGAGCCAAACCTGAAGTCAGAAGTGCACTGTCAGCAACACTGCCAGCAGCTCCTCTCCCAGTCATGGGAG